>NC_072443.2:25147527-30497527 GCF_028878055.3 Symphalangus syndactylus
AGGTTCAGCTAAGGAAGCACAAAGAAAGGAGCATTGAACCCATGAAGAACAAACATTGGACCTAAAGGGGAAGTCTCAAAGAGCATGGATTCCATCACTTTTCTCCAAAAACCCTGGTCAACCTTTTGCCATCCCCTCCTTCCCAGAGAAGGAAGGGTCATAGCTCTAAGAACAGGGAAAGGAATTCTAAGGAGGCCACAGAGGCAACCCTGCAGAATGATCTGAGCATCTTCTTCCCCTATGTTCTCACTTCTCCTTTCCTCTTTCAAAGGCAAGTCCTCCCTCTTCACTGTCAGCCTACTTCCTTCTTCTCCTGTTAGCATTTTCCCCCTAATTTTTAAAAACAGTCTTTCTAATTCCTCCTCACAATGCAAAATCCTCTCACATCACTTCATTATTGTTGTTAGATGAATTATGTATGAAACATAGTTATTTATTGTGGTAGGAAAATTATGAAAAACTTGGTACTACAGCAAATTGATGATTATTTTCCTTTAAAATGTTGTGCTGGAGTATTTTCTAATATGACAGTTCTTTCAGGAGACACTTTTGTTTGATAACCTAGACAATTTACAGTTCTATAAAGTTTAAGACTAAATTGTAAAAAACTATTATTAAGTAATTTTTTTTTTGGCCTGGTAGGAAAAATATCTCTAAAGTTATATTTTTACCACCCTCCAGGGCGTTAACCAATTTTGTATGTAACTTAGTAATCTGTTCCCAATTAACTATATGAATTTCTCTTTTTCAGCTACTCTAGAAACAAGCTCTCTCTCTCTCTCTCTTTTTAAAGCTAACTCCCTCATTAATGAATTACGTAAAACCTCAACAAGTACTAACAAACAGCACTTGTCTGGGAATTAGGCTTTTTCTCCATCAACCTTTCCACAAGCAAAAAAGAGGAGACTTCTTGGAACACAGGGCAGAAAGACAGAAAATAAATAAGTATGAGTTGATGTGTGGACATTTTCTTAACTAGTCTTTTGGAGAAATAACATCAGAATATAACATTTTAAACCAAATAAAAATACTCCTCTAGACTTCAACTCAGGTTTCTCTAACTAAAAGCTAACAGTTTGTAAGTGCTGATAATGTGATAGGTATTTTACATGCTTTATCTCATTTAATTTTCATAATAACCTGATGAAAGATATTTTAGCTTCAGAATATTGTTGAGGACACAAGCCCTTAGAGCAGTTAAAAGACTTCCTTTAGATTTCATAAGATGTACTATGTGGCAGAGTCATAATTTCAACACAGATCTGTCCAACTCCAGTCCCTACATTCTGAACTAGTATGCTACCCTCTCAGTAGCTTCTATTAAACTATTACCCAAAAAAGTAATTATGAGGACAGCTCAATACCAGTCATCACTCTGGCTTCCAGCCAGTCTCTGCAGCACATCCATCATAGGCAGTAAGTACCCATCAAGTCACACCAAGATCCCTCCAGAGGAAAGGAGAATACTATCTTCCAAGAGACAAACCACTCAAGACAGACGTGCAGTAAAAGTAATTCACCACTTTCAGACATTCCACAGCAGAAAACTATTCTCAAAACAAAGCATAAAAATAAATTAATGAAAAATTGAATAAAATTTAAAATAATGTGCTTCTTCCTCTGAACTGATATATTCTCATCTATTTCTTTATTTTAGCCTTCGTTGTTTTGTACAAAGATTTCGTTCACGGTGAAGGTGTCTCAGTCTCTCCTTGAGTTTCTATCCCCAGTGCTCAGCTTGGTACCTAGCACAGAGAGGTACCCAGTGCCTACTGGATGAGCAGAAATATATACTTGTCTGAAGGTAGAAAGAAAACCACAGCACAATCAAGGTATTTACATAGCTAAAGGAAAGTATCAACATAGTAAGGATGATATCATAGAGTCTAGGAAAAAAGAAATTAGTCAGCTAATTTATGTTACTAGTTAGTGGAAAGCTTCTGACCAGTATATCGGGAGTTCCTTGTGAAACAGATCCCTAGATTGGAGATGGCTACAATAAGCTATCATGGCTAGATGATACTGGCTGCTGGGATCATACAACTTCCTCTTTTTGATTTCAAGCTTGTAAAAGAAACTTTTGATTAAAACTCCCTACAGATTTTCTTATGAGGAAAGAATGCATGAGCCAGTCAATGCTGTAATAATTGATTGGTCTGTTGGCACATATATTTCTCATTTTTAAATAGATCAATTGGCATCCTAGAGAATTCATTGTCTTTTATGGTTTGGTAAGCATGAATGGTCTCAAGAGACTTCTCTTTCCTGGGAGCACTGGTCTGGACCTGGCCTGGCCTACATGGCACAGATCACACACCCTGGACTGCAGGGAAAACCATAAAGGTGACACTCCCACCTGCCATACAAGGAAGCAGCCAGGCCTCTTTGATGTTCCTGTCTTACTCTGAGTGACTTCAATACTGTTTTACTCCCAGATATAAAAGGATACCTCTTCTAATGCAGTGGTTCAGGGCCCTTAAAAGTAGTAACTGAGCACTTTGACACCCTGTTGCTTAAGTAGTAAAAACATCTGCTTGTCTCTAGAACTTCCCTCAATCCTCTAAGCAATTAAAGTATTTCAATTTTGCACATCTGAGTATGTTGATTCATAGGTAATTCCCAATATTATTTATAAAGAAATCAATTCAGTAAAATATGCTAAAATATCGAATGATGGTTCCAAGATAGAATAAAACAATAAGAAGGTCACCTACTGATCAGAACTCACCACACCATATTCCCTCTTGCTCTTTATGAGCTTTCAGTCATTCTGATAGACTGGCAGACCATAGGCACCTGCTCTGGTTCTGGATCTTTGCATATACATTTCCTTCTCTCTGCAATTCCTCCCAGCCCTTATATCTTCCACATACACATGTACACACACATACAGATACCTTCTTCACCTGGCTATTTCTATTTTACTTCAGCTTAGCTATCATCTCCCAGGGAAACTTTTTAACATGAAGACGTGGTTGGTGCTCATGTTCTATCTCCCCACCCTATATAGGCACAATTACCTTTTCGCTCTATGTCCCCAGCATCTAGCACAATGCCTGGCTCATAGCAGTTCAATACATACTTGTGAAAATAATGAAGAAACAAATGGTCAATTTTGTTCCCTAATACAGGCAGATAAGACAATTGAATTTATGCCACTTAAACAACAGTACATGATATGCCTGACTTAATCTGAAGCATCTTCAGACTCTAAATATAACAGAGCAATTTTTAACCCTAAAGAACATTCATATTAGCTTCATATATTTGTATCTTCTGGTTAATCATTTTAGAGACATTGTTTCCTGGCCACAGCCCAGCTCTGTGAGGATGTGCATGCTCTTCCAAGTCTTAGCGTGATGGACCATATCTACCTCTCCAGAAAGGTGAGTTTCTTTTTTGGATTTTTGCACAACCTATTAAACTTACTTCTAGTGTAAACAGGACTATATAAAAAACTATAAGAAAAAAAGAAAAAGAAGGAGGAGGAAAGGCTATGTCAGTTAGCACTTCAGTTGGTTCTTAGGCTATGCAGAAAATCAGACAAGGAGAGTCAAGCATTTACTGGGAGCCTACCATGTGCCTTGCATGACTTTTAAATATGATATGGAAAAGATCAAGAGAAATGTTCCTGGATCAAGAAAGCTATGCAAATCAGGCAGTCTGGAATAGATTACTGGTGTTACTCCTTATTGGCAAAATATTTGCCTCCCAATGTTTCCATTGGACATCTAAATATAATACTTCTATTATAATCTACCTTGTCTAGTACAGATAAGTTCATTAAAGAAGATAAAATGCCTCAGAGAGATGTTATAATTTGTTACCATGTTTTTGTCCTGGAAAGGGAACTCAAATAAGTGCTTGAGATACCAGAAAACCATCTATTTTGAGGGCCAAGAACATCACTGTGACTCAGAATAGACTGAGTTCTGGCATAGTAATGGGGTACAAATATATCTCAGGATGAGGTACAGAATAAAAGAAAACCAAGAGGCCAAGGAAATACATGAGAAGCAGAATACACATTGGTAGATAAAATAGTATGTGATTGAAGAAAGCTGTGCTGGCTCTCCATACTCAGCAACTCCAAGTTAACTAACCACAACTGGATCATCATCTTTCATCTTCTGAACTGGACTCATGCAGCTGCTACACAGAGGAGAGTTTCTGTGTCTGACAGCTATTCACAAAGACATCAATCACGTGGAGGTAAAGTTTACCCTTTCTTATTCTCTCTCCTCAGATGCCCTGATTGGCTGTTTGATGCATATATTTTTTAAAAATTAAAAATAGTGCTATCACATTTCATCAAGATCAACCAAAATAAGGATATTTTGGAGAAACTCAGACATCTCTTCTTTTATAGCTTCTTCTAGGAAGAAGATACATACTGAAAAAGCCTGAAGCTAAATATGTAAATTGGGTATACCAGATGGATATGTTGTTGATTCACTTCAAATGCATATTACTAAATTAACAAAATGAGTACATATTTCCAAAGACATCAATCATGTAGAGGTGAAGTTTACCCTTTCTTATTCTCTCCCCTCAGATGCCCTGATTGGCTGTTTGATGCATATATTTTTTAAAAATTAAAAATAGTGCTATCACATTTCATCAAGATCAACTAAAATAAGGATATTTTGGAAACTCAGACATCTCTTCTTTTATAGCTTCTTTTAGGAAGGAGATACATACTGAAAAAGCCTGAAGCTAAATATATAAATTGGGTATACCAGATAGATATGTTGTTGATTCACTTCAAATGCATATTACTAAATTAAAATAATGAGTACATTTTAAAAGAGGTACACAGCAAATAAAAAAAACTTCATGTGCATACAAATGCTTATGAAGAGAGAGAGAAAGAGACAGAAACGGTATGTTATATATCTTATAGACTATTTCTGTGCTATACATTCATTTATTCACAGCTCAGAATATAAGTACACCCAAAAGCTACAAATAAATTTTATCAGCTGGTTAATTCCTGACAATGCTGAATAATTTTGAAAACTGTACCTAGGTTAGCAATTCTGGGTGACATCAGTAATATGGCTGACTAGAAACACCTAGCACTCATCCCCATACTACAAGAAAGGATCAAAGCAACCACAAAAATAAACAATGAGAGAAGAAATAAGGAACGAAGAATATACAAAACAACTAGAAAAAAACAACAAAATGGCAGATGTTCTCTACTGTGAATTATAACCTTGAAGTTAAAATGGGTTAAATTCTCCATTTAAAATATATAGACTGGCTGAAAGGAAAACCAAAAAAAGACAAATTATATGCTGCTTACAAGAAACTTACATGACCTATAAAGACATATAAAGATCTAGAGTGAAGGGATAGAAACATATATCCCACACAAACAGAAACCAAAAGCAAGTGGGAGTAACCATGCTCAGACAAAACAGACTTCAAGTCCAAAGTTGAAAAAAGAGACAAAGAAGGACATTATATAATAATAAAGGAATCCATTCAGCAAGAAAATATAACAATTATAAATATACCTGCACCCAAAATGGAGCACCAAGACATATAAAGCAACTATTATTAGATCTAAATGGACAGATAGACCCCAATACAATAACAGTTGAGGACTTCAACACCCCATTATCTCCCTAGAAAAAATCATCTAGAAAGAAAAATCAACAAAGGAACACCAGATTTAAACTGCACCACAGACCAAGTGGCCCTCACAGACATTTACAGAACATTTCACTGAACAGATGCACAGCTGCAGAATACACACTGTTTTCATCAGCACATGGAATATTTTCCCTGACTAACCATATGTTAGGACACAGAACAAGTCTCAAAAAAATTTTTTTATCAAAATTATATCAAGTATCTTATCTGACCACAATGGAATTATACTAGAAATCAAAACAAGAGACAAATTTAAAGCTATACAAATAAAGGAAAGTTAAACAATATGCTCCTAAATGATCAATGGGTGAATAAATTTAAAATAAAAACAAAATATTCCTTGTAACAAATGAAAATAGAAACACAACATACCAAAACCTGTGGGACATAGCAAAAGCAGTAGTAAGAGGCAAGTTTATAGCAATAAATGTCTACATCAAACAACTAAAAAGATTTCAAATAAACAACTTAACAATGCATCTCAAAGAACTAGAAAAGCAAAAACAAACCAAACCAAAAAATTAGTAGCAGGAAAGAAATAATAAAGATCAGAGCAGAAATAAAAGACATGGAGACCAAAATAAATATACAAAAGATTAACAAAACAAACAGTTGATTTTTTGAAAAGATAAAAATCAACAAACCATTAGCTAGACTAATGGTCTATAGCATTCTACCATTACTCAAAGCAATCTACAGATTCAAAAAAAAAAAAGAGAGGACCCAAATAAATAAAATCAGAAATGAAAAAGGAGACATCACATCAAATACCACAGAAATGGAAAGGATAATTAGAGACTACTATGAATAACCATATGCCAATAAATTTGAAAACCTACTGGAAATAAATTCCTGAACACATATAACCTACCAAAATTGAATCAAAAAGAAACTGAGCAAACCAACAACAAGTAACAAGATTAAATCAGTAACAAAAAGTCTACTGAAAAAGAAAAGTCCAGGACTGGATGGCTTCACCACTGAATTCTACTGAACCTTTAAAGAAGAATGAATACCAATTCTTCTGAAATTATTCCAAAAAATTAAAGCAGAAAAATTTTATTATTCCAAAACGAGACACGTACCTGACAAAAATTGAAAATTACAGGGTGAAATCTCTGATGAACACAGATACAAAAATCCTCAACAAAATATTAGCAAATCAAATCCAATAGCCCCTCAAAAAGATAATACACCATGACCAAGCAGGATTTATCCCAGGAATGCAAGGATTGTTCACCATATGCAGATCAATACGGATGATACATCACATCAGCAGAATGAAGTATAAAAACCCTATGATCATCATAATGATGCAGAAAAACTATTTAATAAAATTCAACATGCCTTCATGATTAAAACCCTCAAAAAATTAGGTAGAGGAAAAGCACCTCAATACAATAACGTCCACATATGAAAATGCCACAGCTAACATCATACTTCATGGGAAAAAGTTGGAAGCATTTCCTCCAAGAACTGGAACAAGGCAAGAATGCCCACTTTTACCACTCCTGTTCAACATAGTACCAGAAGTCCTAGCCAGAGCAATCAAGCAAAAGAAATAAATAAAAGGCATACAAATTGGAAAAGAGGAAGTCAAATTATCCCTGCTTGCTGATCATGTGATCTTACACTGAGAAAAACCCAAAGCCTCCATTAAAAAAAACTCCTAGATTTGATGAATGAATTTAGTAAGGTTGCAGGATACAAAATCAACTTACAAAAATCCAGTGGCATTCCTATACACAAGTAACAATCTAGCTGAGAAAAAAAAAAGGCAATCCCATTTACAATAGCTACAAGAAAAATAAAATACGTAAAAATAAATTTAACCAAGCAGGTGAAAGACCTCTGCAAGAAAAACTACAAAACACTGATGAAAGAAATTGAAAGGTATATAAAAATATGGAAAAACATCCCATTCTCCTGGATCAGAAGAATTACAATGGTTACAATGACCATACTACCCAAAGCAATCTACAGATTTGAAGCAATCCTAATCAAAATACCAATGACATTCTTCACAGAAATAGAAAAAAAGTCTTTTTTTTTTTTTTTTTTTTTTTTTTTTGAGACGGAGTCTTTCTCTGTCCCCCAGGCTGGAGTGCAGTGGCGCGATCTCGGCTCACCGCAACCTCCACCTCCTGGGTTCATGCCATTCTCCTGCCTCAGCCTCCCGAGTAGCTGGGAATACAGGCGCCCGCCAACACACCTGGCTAATTTTTTGTGTTTTTAGTAGAGACGGGGTTTCACCGTGTTAGCCAGGATGGTCTCGATCTCCTGACCTCGTGATCCGCCCGCCTCGGCCTCCCAAAGTGCTGGGATTACAGGCTTGAGCCACCGTGCCCAGCGAAGAAAAGTCTTAAAATTTGTATGGAACCACAAAAGACCCCAGATAGCCAAAGCAATCCTGAGAAAAAATAACAAAGCTGATGATATGTATCTATATGTATACTAGACATCAAATATAGTACAAAGCTGTAGTCATCAAAACAGCCTGGTACTAGCAATAAAAACAGGCACACGGATCAATGGAACAGAATAGAGAATCCAGAAATCAATCCATATCTACAACCAATTGATTTTTGGCAAAAGTGTCAAGAACATATACTGCAGGAAGGACACTCTCTTCAATGAATGGTGCTGGGAAAACTGTATATCTATATGCAGAAGAATGAAACTAGAACTTTCAGCTCTCACTCTACACAAAAAATCCACTCAAAACGGACCAAAGACCTAAATGTCAGACTTAAAAACACTATTAAATACTAGAAGAAAACATTGGGGAAACACTTCAGGACATTGGTCTTGAAAAAGATTTTATGAATAAGACCTCAGAGGCATAGGCAACAAAAGCAAAAATAAACAAATGGAATTATATTAAACTAAAAAGCTTCTGCACAGCAAAGGAAACAATCAACAGAGTGAAAAGGTAATCTGCAGTATGAGAGAAAATATTTGCAAACTATTTATCTGACATGGGATCAATATCCAGAATATAGAAGAAACTCAAATATCTCCACAGCAAAATAACAAACAATCCAATTTAAAAATGTGCAAATGATCTGAATAGACATTTCTCAAAAGAAAACATAGAAATGGCCAAAAAATATATTTTAAAATGCTCAACATTTTCATCAACAGGGATATGCAAATCAAAACCAAAACGAAGTATCATTTCATGCCAGTTAGGATAGCTATTATTAAAAAGACAAAAAATAGCAAATGCTAGTGAGTTCCAGAGAAAAGGGGACTCTTACATACTTCTGGTGGGAATGTAAACTTCTATAGCCACTATGGAAAACAATATGGAGGTTCCTCAGAAAACTACAAATGGAACTACCATATGATCCAGCAATGCCACTACTGGGCATTTATCCAAAGGAAAGGAAATTAGTATATCAAAGAGATATCCACACACCCATGTTTATTTATTTCAGCACTACTCACAACAGCCAAGATATGGGGTCAACCTGGGTGTCCAACAACAGATGAATGAATTAAGAAAATGTGGTATACATATGCAACCAAGTAGTTTAACTTCCAAATGCATTTTAAAACATTTTTTCTTTTTTCCTTTCTTCCCAGTCTCAAGTTGTAACCTTGAAACAAACTGTAGGAGCCTTTTCCCCCTTAGTTTTAAAATATAGCCCTGAAACATACTTTGAAACTTAACTCCCTCCTACCATCTCCCATCATGTACTCCTTTACCCCATGCACATTTATTAAACTGCATGCTTATATCTAATTATATGCTTACTTAGAAGTTCCAGGGGCTAATCTTGAGACAGACCAAGCATGGAGACTCAGCTGCAAAATTCCAGAGATTATCTCAAGACAGTTAGTCAACAACCCAGCCATTGTTGAGATGATGCCAGCTGTGCTCCTGTGAACCATGGCTTGAGATAAGCCACTGGAACAAGACATGCAGACCTTGTACCCAGCATCCCTCCTGCATGCCTCCCATTCCAAGTTTCCTTTTTTAATCCCCTCTTCCCAGCCTGAAGTTTGAATCATTTCTGGAGGTTAAGCTGGCTGCTTCCCCCACTGCTAGCTTTGGAAATAAAGTAACTTTCCTTTCACTGCACATTGTCCTTGCTACTGGCTTTGCAAGCAGTGAGCAGCCAAGCCTCCACTCAGTTACACATACACAGTGGAATACTATTCGGCCATAAAAAAGGAAATCCTGTGATTCACAGCAACACGCATGGACTGGAGGACATTATGTTAAGTGAAATAAGCCAGGAACATAAAATTAAACAGCCTGTGAGCTAAATCCAGCCTACTACCCAAGAGTTACTGAATTTTACATTTTTTAATAGTTGAAAAAATCAAAAAAAGAACAATATTTTGTGACATGTGAAAATTATATAAAATTCAATGTCCATAAAGTGAAACATAGCAAAGCTCATTAGATTACAATATATTGTCTATGTCTACTTTTACCTGATAGTGGCAGAATTGAGTAGTTGCAACAGAGACTATATGGCCTAAAAAGTTTAAATTATTGGCTACCTGACTCTTAATAGAAAAGTTTGACAAACCCTGATCTGAAAACGTCAGACAGTGATATTGGAAGTGATGTAAGATTGGAGTTATGCTCCCCTGGACCTACGGTCTGCCATATTTACTAAACTATCTCCCAATTCAATGGACATTAGAGAAAGTGCCAAAAAGTACCTGTCATTTTCCTTGGGGGACCTGAAAACAAAAATTGAAAATATTAAACAGAGTTTGAGACAGTTATTATTGTCACATCATTCACCAAAGTGCAAGTTCTTTATGTAATTCCTCTGAATTTCTTTGAAATGCTTCCTTAAATAAAAATGCTTGCACAGTATCAAATACTGACAAATTCCTATAGATTAAAGGAAGTGAGCAAAGGTGAAAAAAGCATTTTATTTTAAAGCCATGGTCTTTACTTTCTTCTAAATTTTAAAAATACTTTAAAATAATTCACATATGGTTATTTCTTCATAAAGAAACTTTTTTCAGTAAATCAGCAGAGTTCTCCAGTTGTTGGCTTTAACAAAATTGGGAACCTCCTTTTTTGGGATACATGTTATGCAGTATTAAAATCAGATGGTACACTGTAAAGTAGTAAGGGTATAGGTAAATGTCAGGACTGACTAATCCACAGGATACTGCACAACCTTTAATATTTATTATTTTATGTAGCAGATGCTTAAATAGAACTTTCCATGTGTCAGGAACGGTGCTAAGCATTTTACAAAAATTGATCTAATCTTCATTCAGATTTATTAGTATCCTCATAATATAGGTATAGAAACCACAGAACAAAGAAGATAAATAAGTTGCTGATGGTATTTCAAAAGCATTTTTTAATAAAGCAAGATTAAGGTAAATTGTCTTTTTTATACAAATGAGAAGTTAAATCCTGGAAATACACCCAAAAGCATCCAGCCAGAAGTGCAATGGCAGGATCTGAAGCCGGACAAGTTGGCTCCAAAGACTGTGTTGCCCTTCATGTGCTGCCAAATAAGGGAGGTCTTCAAAGGCCTTACATTCTCAGATTCTCATCTGAGCATACAACCGGAGGCAGCATCCTGTTTGAAAACTGCTGAAGTTGAATGGGGGCAACTGGTCATGATATGAGACTAGGTAAGTAGGACAGCTTCAAATATTTGGTCTCTTTCCACTAAGCCTGCATCACTAACTAGCTAAACAACACTGGGAAAATTATTTAAATTCCCTGTGCTCTGGTTTCCTTATTGGAAAATATGAGCATAGTAACTATCTCATAGCATTGATGTTGGAATTAAATAGCGTGTGTTAAATAGAATTAAATAGTGTTTACATATGTATATATAAAGCCTGGCACACTGTAAATGCTATATAAGTGCTTGCTGTTATTTCTGGTAGACTCAGAAGTTTTGTCAAGAACAAGCCAAAGTTGAGATGGATAACATCTAAACTTGGGCTAGAGCATCACCTAAATCATGGCATTGAGTCTAGCATGAAGGTTCAGAGCAAGAAAAGCTATAAAGTCAGCTGCTCTGTTTCAAAATTCCTCCTCCACCCCAGTTTACAAACTCTTGACTTTGGGCTAATACTTCATTCCTTTAAACCTGTTTCCTCCTCTTAAAAATGAGTATTAATAATATCTATCCTGAGAGGGCTGAAGATTAAGTGAGCTCAGCAATGTGGCATACCCCAATACAAAGTATTCACTCAGTAAATGTTCACAAGTGTTACACTGTGAGTCTTAAGCAGGGAATAAATGTCTTTAAAAGAGGTGTCTGGTTTACTCAGAACTGTTATGTTTAAAACAAGGACTAATGCATCCCTTCCAGAGTGGCCTCATACCAAGATGTCAAAATCACCACACTGACAAGTTTTAGGAAAACACTGGGGCCACATCTCGTCTGCCTTCAGGCTCCTATCAGTGCCAAATAAGACCTACGTAACTTTTCAGCAGCAAGCTGGGGACATGAATTCCTGAATTCTTAACCTAGCCAATTTTAGACCTACTATATCTCTTTGAGTTATTTTTTGGTCTTTTTCTAACTCAATTTTCTCACCTGAAAAACTAACATCAAGAATACTAATTTACCAGAAATAGCATTGAGTTACAGCATTCAAATCATTTATTATTAGAATATATATGATAAATATAATGGACATTCCATTCAGAATAAAGAATGCTACTGAAAATGTGCATATTTAGATAAGTCTATTTACCTAAATTCAAGTACACGAATTTCCTTGTAGCCTGGTAACCCAGTAAATGCATTTTCAACCTGTTAAAAGTACAAATAAAAATGATAACTATGTAAAAATATGGAAAAATATATAGAAAACAATGCTTTTAAGAGTAGAATAAAAAGTACACTGTTCACAAATATTAGAAGCTTATACACTTACCTAGGCATACCCAGGTCAGAAAGTGAAAGAAAAAATTTACCTAAACACTGGCACATTTTTCTTTTTCATTTTGTCTTTTAAGGTTTTAATGTGCTTTAATATTAATTTTTTCCAAATTATAAAAAGCATACTCCTTGTTGGCAAAGCACTGTTTTTCCCTTATGTGACGAAATGTGAAAAAAAAATTGTTTCAAAAGAAGCTGTAATAGCATTTTATTTTATTTTATTCTATTTTATTTTTTTTTTTTTTTTTTTTTGAGACGGAGTTTCACTCTGCCACCCAGGCTGGAGCGCAGTGGTGCGATCTTGGCTCACTGCAAACTCCACTTCCAGGTTCAAGCAATTGTCCTGCCTCAGCCTCCCGAGCAGCTGGAATTAGGAATTATAGGTGTGCGCCACCATGCCCGGCTAATTTTGTATTTTTACTAGAGACGGGTTTTCACCATGTTGGCCAGGCTGGTCTCGAATTCCTGACCTCAGGTGATCCACCTGCCTCAGCCTTCCGAAGTGCTAGGATTACAGGCCTGTAATGGCATTTTTAAATGTTATTCTTTGAATTTGAAATCTGGCCACAGCACACACACACTGAAAAACAGTCTAGTGTTTGTTTTCTGTAAGTGTGAAACTGGCTGCTGGCATCTTTTTCCTGTTCCTACAATGAAAGAGAACCACAAACACACTCAACACCCAGACGAGAGGCCTTGTGGTCAGGTAACTCCGCTGGTCAAAAGACCAATTCATGAGCATCACATCTGCAGGAGCCAGTTTCATTACTGAGTCTTTAAAATCTAGCCATGTAACTCCAAATGAGCTTACTGACCGGAGGTGTAAAATGGTATGCTAGATTGGACTAAAGATGTAAAAATAATCAGGTTGAGGGGGGTGGATCACGAGGTCAGGAGATGGAGACCATCCTGGCTAACACGGTGAAACCCCGTCTCTACTAAAAATACAAAAAATTAGCCGGGCTTGTTGGTGGGTGCCTGTAGTCCCAGCTACGCGGGAGGCTGAGGCAGGAGAATGGCGTGAACCCGGAAGATGGAGGTTGCAGTGAGCCAAGATCACGCCACTGCACTCCAGCCTGGGCGACATGCTCCGTCTCAGAAAAAATAATAATAATCAAGTTAGGCACAAATGCATATTTTAACAAAAATAACCATTTAATCTGTAACATTTCAGAAGGTGACAACCTCACCAGATGGGTCATGATGGGGCCAACATCAGAACAAAGGAAATAAATTAATGGACCTTGGCAACATCTCTGGGCATCTGCTTTTAACCAAGTCCTCATATGAGGAGAGTGGGATTTTTAAAAAATCTTGGTTCACTGAAGATCTTTACGCCTTAAGAATAAAGATCCAAAGCCAAAGAATGAAACTCTTTGGCTATAGTAATGTGCCCTGTTTTACTCTCTGAAAGGAAATAAAAAACTGTTAAAATTCTTGTAGAGCGGTGGGGAGGGGTAGAAGACACAGGACTAGAAATCAGAAGGCTGAGGGTTAGTCTCAGCTCTGTTTCTGCTGGCAGAGTGTCCATGCACAGGCATTCTTTTTTCAGAACTAATACTTCCCTGCCCACCTACCATATTGATTTTAAGATTAAAAGAAATGTACCTAAAAGCACTCCATTAACTGAAAAATGCTGTACAACTGTATGTTATCATTACTACTAAACCCATCTTAGCATAGGCTTTGCAATCTCTGGAGTCTAAACATGTATAGGTATCCAGTTGCATTAAGTCATTCGACTTCAACATTGATATTAATAGTCAGTAAAATTTATTGAGGACTGCAATATGTGTGGTGCTTTGCTTTACTTCAAATCTCTGTGACAATCCCAAGAGATAATATATTATTCCTGTTTTATGGATGAGAAAATGGAGATTATAAGATATTAACTAACTTGGCCAAGGTCACACATTTGGTAAGTGACTGAATCAGAATGTATTCAATCCCAGATCTCTCTAACACCGAAGCCCATATTCTTCCCATTGAATTACACTGCCCCTGCCTCATGATAAATGTGCTTTAGAATTGGGACCAAGACTGGGAAAACTAAGGTTCATTGTAACTTCTACCTTGAATTAAAAGGAAGGGAACTCTGTAGAAGAAGGAGTACTTTGAAAGGCAGTAGGAGACCTGATTTTCATTTCTGTTCCTAGAGAGACTGAATGACAATGAACAAGTTATTTGGCCTCCTGAGCCTCATCTGTAAAATAGAGATGCTTGTCTACATGACTGCTGTGAGCAAACAAATAGAAAGTCGCCTGTGAGCACAAGGCACTATGTGAGGATCACACCAGCACTGCCCTCAGGCACCAACACTCCCAGGCCCATCACACTGACCTTCCCCTCTCTGATGTTGTACTTCATGTTATCCCAAGCCTATCATGCCCCCACTTCTTATCCTTTTACACACACACACACACACACACACACACACACACACACACACACACACAGATTAATAGCTCCTAAACCTCATCCCCTCCAAGCAGGCTTTCTTCTCCCTGTGTGTCTTCCAGTGATACCCAGAGAAGCTGAGGGAAAAATTCGTGTGATGGTGTCCTAAAGGGAGGGAGCTGGAGGATCCCCTTCAGTTTGAGACATGATCCCCTGCCTCTGCTGTTTCATGCAAAGTGACTATTGGTAGATATTTCATTCCAGGTAAGGGGACAGGGAGTACAGAGATAGGCCAGAGAAGGAGGTGTTCCATGGTAGGCCCAGAACCTTCAACACTCTCTAATCACCTCAATAGCTACCTACCTCATCAAGTCCTTGATGAAGATATTTTTCAGAGTGTTTATCGGACTTCTTTAAATCTGCAGTCGTTCCATGCAATTGTTTACCTAAACACTAAGCTGTATTAAAAGTTCCTTAATCAAAGGACAGAGAAAACCAGACAGCCAGCCCAAGACACTCTTTGATGCCAGGTGGCCACTGGCCTGGCTGACATTTCTTCCACATACCATACAGCCTTGCAACTTGGCCACACCACTAGGAAAATGATTTGTCTGGCCTCCCCTTCCCACATCTGATGGCTACAATAGTGCTTTGGCTGAGAGATGCACATTTTTATTTCTCATCTGGACACAGTATCGGGGAAGAAAATTAATCTAAGGTAATGGAATTGATAAACTTGGCTAAAGAGAACTACATCAAGAAGGAATGAGAAAAAATAAACAGGAAGGAATGATGTGCCCTGTCATCTGACAGACAGGGGTAGATAAGCATTCAATATCTTACTGCACAAAAGCAAAGGCAAACTAGATGGGGACTATGGGTCATTTTTGACTGAAAAAATCTTGAGTTTAAGTCCTATATAGAATTTTCCCAGAAAGTGAAGTTATAGGATGGTCTAATCCACAGTTCTTTAAAGAAATCCCTTCTTAAAAATACCTCCAACCAAGGATAGGAGAAACATTTATTTTTCACTGGATGCCCTTTTATGCTTCTAAATTTTGTACCAGTTATTACCTATGTGTTAACTATTCAAAAATTTTCAATTAAAAGTACTAAAGATGAAATTAAAAGACATTAAAGTAATGTTCCCTTAAGAAAAACAATACAGTGTGTGTAGTTTCTTACAGAAGCTTATTTCTCCAAATATTTTCAAGTCAAAACCATGCCACAGAACACATTCTTCCTTGGCTGTGCAGTAAAAGTTGGAAATTGCATTTATTTTTTAGCAGATGGCAAGATTTTTCTTTCTGTGAAAGAATTCATCTGTCCTATGACTTTTCACAGAGTTTTCTGAAGAAATGGCTAAGTAACCACTCCAGGAACCAAGTAGACAAACAACTTGAAACCTAAACCTATCTTTAAACAGTGTTGTGAATATGAGAAACTAACATAGCAGGCATACTGTCTCGTTTGTTTTTGTTTTAATCACCCACCTCTGAAATAAATTCTTCTTCAAGGTGCTGGTGGTGAAAGCTGGAGGAATCCTGTAGTTCTTCCCTGTACTGCTTCCCCAAAAGGTGGATACTGAATTCTGCAATCTGTTCAGCTGCTGGTTTTGTGGCTTCTTCTATCACATTCTCAATTTCATTGCTAATCTGGATTTTTAGAGAAAGAACAATAAATGTCAAGGCTTATTCATTCAATCAACAAACATTTATTGATTGTTTCAGTGTGTCAGAACTGTGCTAAAGGCAGCTTCTGAAGATAACCTTATTATTTCGTATTTGACTTTGGAACAAATTGGGTAGACTTTAAGACATAGGCTAATAGCCAGGAGCAGTGGCTCACATCTGTAATCTCAGCACTTTGGGAGGCCGAGGTGGACAGATCACTTGAGGTCAGGAGTTCAAGACCAGCCTGGCCAACTGAAACCCCATCTCTACTAAAAATACAAAGTTAGCTGGGCATGGTAGTATGCGCCTGTAATCCCAGCTACTTAGGAGGCTGAGGCAGGAGAATCACTTGAACCTGGGAGGCAGAGGTTTTAGTGAGCCGAGATCCACTGCATTCCAGCCTGGGTGACAGAGCAAGACTCCATTTCAAAAAAATAATAAATAAATTAAACAAAATTAATAAAATAGTAAACATATGGGTAAATCTTAAACAAATTTTAGCTGTATAAGTAGAATATAATACAGTCTAATTAGTAGAATAAAAAAAGAGAGAACAAAAATACTGAAAAGTTGCAAACAGGTCAGCAAAATGATCATTTGAATTACAATGTTCTAATGTTCCTATGTTGCTCAGGATAACAATAAAGATGTTGAAAAACTTAAAATTTGTTAGGTTGAATACACATTATAATTTATAGGATAAATCCCAACAGAACCGAAATATGGTTTATAATTTCTAGAAGAGTAGATGGGAAAATGCATTAGGAAAATAGCTGCACAATAAAACTACCTTGGGTTTCATTTTGAACCAGAGCTACAGCAATCTAATTTTTGTTAGGTATCTCTATATTGTTTTGTTTTCCTACTGGTTCTATAAATTGGCTTAAATCCTCTGTTTTGGATATTAACGTTCCAATTGATTGCATACAATTCCTTAATTTCTATTAAAGTGAATTCTATCTCATTCTATAAATGTTTCCAGATCTTAATCATAGCTATTCTGACTCAAGTTCAGAGCTGCAGTATCACTTTTTATTCATTTATTCACAGATATTTATCAAATGCCAATATTTGCTAGAACCATCTACTTGGAACACGGTTGTACTTAGGATAAAAGTATTGATTCAGGTATCCACTCTAGGGATTACCACCAGCCTTGTTCAGTGACAGGGAGGGTGATGAGGCAGAGTGGAGCAACTTAACCTGATTTCATGTAAGTTAAAATGTCCACGTTGGGAAGTGAAGGTGCAAGATAACTAAATTGCATCTTCCTAGTAGATATGTTTTGTCAGAGTTTGCTCTATATTAAAAAAAAAAAACAGGATTTGTGAACCTCGTAATTTTTTAAATGCAGTATTTAAATATATAACAAAATGTTTCTATATTCCTGGGCAATGTGTAATTTTTTTGTTAATCTGTATATATCTTTTGTGATAAAGACTCAGTTATAGGATTTAGTGTTGTTTAGTGGACAGGTTTCTATTAATAATGGTACATTCACAATGCATGGTACTTTTTGACTTTTAAACTACATAAAATGTATATTCTTGCCCAATAAAGAAGGCTAAGATCTGGTCTATTAAGGGTTAGAAGAACATAGGCAAAACCACCATAGTAAATCATGTCACAGAGGCCACAAGAGGCAGTGGGCTTACCTCAATGACAGTCCATTTCATTTATAATTCGAAGCCCTCTCTCACCAAAAACTCACCAATAAGAGCAGATTTACTCAGTTCTCCAAGGAATCTCAAAATTGTTTTTAATGTACTGGTTTTAGAATGCATGTCATTTTTCTAACAGGACACTACGTGAAGTACTGTGTAGTCCAGCAATGGGAGATAAACTCTCTCTTAATCTCTGTGTTCTATGTTAGAAACTAAGTAACAAAACAGAGCATCACTCACACTCTCCTCTGGCCTTTCCAAGCTGCTCTCTGAGGCACCTTCATAGGCGTCCACCCCTGGATGTGGAACACTGAGAGTAGTGTCTAAGAAGAAAAGCAAAAACATATGCATGAATTCAGTCCCTGATTAAGTCAGAATTCATATCACGAAATAAGGAACTGACTTCAAAAACCATTCCTATAAATAGTTTGTTTTATTGTCCTGGAAATTCGGTGCATTCTAACCTCAAGACATATTTCTATGGAGTCTTCTCAGAGCAAGAAATAATTGTGGTAAGTTCAACAAGCATATATTGAGCACCTACTATATGCCAGACTCTGCACAAGACACTAGGAACACAAAGACAACATTCCTATACTTAAGGAGCGATCTAATAAAGGGAACACATACTAAAAGAAGTAACTCCTCTACCAGAGAGGAGAAATGGGTAAAGGTTGGAAATTGGTTGTGAATTGACAAGTGTTAAAACTGGACCTTATCATGTTATTCTATTTTTGTAGATGTTTGAAATTTCTAACACAGAGTAGTTTGTGGGGTTTTTTAATTAAAAATAAAGAAATGAATTACCAATTTACAAGAAATATACTGGGCAAAGGAACATGTTAAACTATACCACAGAATGCAACAAGAGAATCCTTACTCTGGGAAACTCTCACAAGACGAATGACAAATGGTGGCGTTAGAATGGTTCTACGTTTTCACATTAGTGGTGGCTACAGAGTGTTTGCCTTAAAATAATTCATTAGCTCATACATTTGTTTTAAGTGGTGTTCTGACTTGTACTTAACGCTTAAGGATTTTTAGGTACCCACAACATAATGCCATAAAATAAATTTTTAAAAATTACTTTTTCTTGAGACTCTTGAGAAACATATTAAAAGAGAGAAATCTGATATTTTTAAAAAGTCAGCTGCAAAAAATGTTCATGTTTATGAGACTGTCTCAAACCATAAATAATTTTAAAAGAAAAGTGAATAAAGACACAAAAGTATACCTCCCAATGTTGAAGTATCACCAACAGGAACTGGAGAAGACAGTTCAGGACTAGAAGAAAAATGTTTGCAGTTAATAAAATGACAGACACATGAGAGTTTATTTTGGGATTTTGGGGGTTGTTTTCCAAAAAGGAAAACACTAGATCACCAATTAAGGGCTCCCAAGCAAAAGTACCAAAAAGCAAAGTTTTTAAAATTAAAACTTCATAATTCATTTATTTTATATTTATTGATGCCTACTCAACTAGAATCACCCTACCTAGAATTCCTCCCTAGTTATCTTCTCATCATCCTGTTTTCTCTCTTCTCAGTTCTTATCACTATGTGAAATTTTATTTATCTTCTTATTTATCTCTGTCTCTAATGCCTTAGTCCTCTAGCACAATATTGCCCAAAATGGTAGCCACTGGACATGCGTAGCAATTTAAATTAATTAAAATTAAACCAAGTTAAAAACTCAGTTCCTCATTTACACCTGCCACATTTCAAGTGCTTAATAGCTGCATGTGGTTAATGGCCATCATACTGGACAAGATGGTAAAGAACATTTCCATCACCACAGATGTTCTATTGAACAGGAATGTATTAAGAATCTAAACCGCATGAGATTGGAGACTTTGACTAATATATTTCTGCTGTATTATCCAGTGTCTAAAACAGTACCTGCCATTTAGTAGGCATTAAAAATATATTTTGGGGATAAATGAATACTATGTGCCAGGCAATGTAGAAGGTATCTGGCATATAATTGTGAGCAAAACACCCATTGTATATGAAGGTTACAGTCTTATAGAAATTATACACACTAAATCAATAATTACAGATGAGACAAGTAGTATAGACAAGAAAGTAGTGGCTGCTAGAAGGAACATAAAACCACAAACCTGATCTCATTTGAGAGATCATTGAAATCATAAAACCTATTTATATAAAAAAAGTCAGGCTTAGAGAAATTATTTGCTGTAGGCCCCATTGCTAACAGGTATCAGGTCTCCTAGCTGTTGTTTTACCACGCCACTCTGCAACTGCAAACAAAGATAAGAAGAGATCAGAAGATCATCTAAGAAAGCCTCTCCTCCTAAAGGAAAGAAAATAGGTTTCCACAAGTCCATATTTTCACATATCCCAAAGGTATAAACGTTAAATTACAGTAATTTGGGAACTTTTTAGAATTTTCAAGTTTGTACACATGTCCTAAGAGGAAAAGGGCTATTCCCTTAACCTTTTCCAAAGATATTGGATCAGTGGTGATTGTCTGTTTTCAACTCATAGCAATTAAAAACTCTCTTCAAGTCGGGCGCGGTGGCTCATGCCTGTAATCCCAGCTCTTTGGGAGGTCCAGGCAGGTTGATCACTTGAGGCCAGCAGTTCGAGACCAGCCTGGGCAACATGGTGAAACCCCGTCTCTACTAAAAATACAAAAACTAGTCAGGCATGGTGGCACATGCCTGTAATCCCAGCTACTCAGGAGGCTGAGGTATGAGAATCACTTGAACCCAGGAGGCAGAGGTTGCAGTAAGCCAAGATTGTGCCACTGCACTCCAGCCTGGGTGACAGAGGAAGACTCTGCCTCTAAATAAATAAATAAATAAAAACTCTCTTCAATGCTACCAAGTCAACTTCCTAAAGTAATTTGATCAACAGTCAAAAATATCTCCCGCATAGACGTGCCCAGGTCTGTGATGTGCCCAGTAAGTCACATCTTCAGAGCCACACACCTTTAGATCACCCTACTGCTCTAAATTAGATTACAGAGGTACTCAAAGCCTCGAGATAAACATGACACACATTTTGAGGCATCAGTTTTACTAGAAGCTTAAACAGGTTAGGAGTTAAATAAGAACGGATGTATAATTAAAAACCTTTTAATATTATAACAAACATAGCTATATTACGGAATAGAATATAAAGTTTAAATGAATATGAAGATAAAATATGATAATTCAAAGACATTTTATGATTGGAGCTGGTATGGGAGGGTCAATTAGGGGCATGTTTTCTAAATGCCCAGGCTTTGGTAGAAAATTTGAGAAACATAAGTTAAAAAAAAAAAAAAAAACTTCACCATAAAGATCCTTCTGGTTTTAAAAATTCTGTCTAAAAAAGTAAGATATTAAACTATTACACAAAACTCATCAGTATTGTTTATTTAGAGCATATTTGCATAAAATCGCTTACTAATCTAGAAGAACCTAAAGGGATATGACATCTGGACAAGTTATTTTGATGAGCAGAGGACAGCATGAGTGATGAGGAAGCATTAAGAGGCTTCTCGGGTTACAGAAGATGGAGCTGAAAAAAATGGGATTCAGATGCATTCAGAAGAAACATTAACATAATCAGGCCTGAATAGGGTCCATCAATTGTCCACATGACAGTACCCCTTCTCAGTACCTTCATTTCATAGATGAAAGAAATAAGGTCCAAACAGGTAAAGCAACTTTCCCAGGCTCACACAAAAATTCCTAACTGTATCCAGTTCTCTTTGAATAATAATAGCAAGAATAATTACAACTAAATTTACTGAGCCCTCATCATGTGTCATACATTGCTAAGTGCTTTATTTAGGTTAACTAACTTAATTCTGGCAACCACCTTAAGAAGGAGATCCTATGATCCCATTTAGACTGATGAGGAAACTAATGCTAGAAGAGGTTAAGAATTTGCTCAGGGTCACACAGCTAAGCCAATGGAGGAGCTATGATGTAAAATAGGCCCACTGGATGCCAGAAACCTCATTCTTACTCACCTCAAATCACTGCTTCACAACATGGCCCTTATGTGATCCCTACTCTTTAGAAGGGTTTCACTTGGCCTTCATGATATTGGCCTATAAAAACTAAATGACCTAAAAATCAGTGTATAAGGTCCCAGAAAGAGGAAGGGGAACCTGGTTAGAGTTGCTCTATGGAGAGCAACCAGATATAAGGGTCACAATAAGGCAAAGGTATGAAAGCACAACACAGCAACTAGAATAGGATGTTGGGATGAGGTAGCAGAGAAACCGGACTTCACCTGGGGTGAGTTAAATTGTCTCCGACATCAAATCAAATTTAAGCTAATTCTCTAACTAAGCAAGCATTCAGAATGGAGAAGTTTACTTCAGTTGAACTAGATTTCACCTTGCCGAATTCAAAATAACATTATTTTAATAGTGATAAGTAGGAAACTCTCAGTAATTTAAATCATTTGCCTACAGTCCAACTCTTAATCCCTCAACCACCCACTCTCCTTTCAAGAGACAGTAAAGAACCCTTAACAACAAGAATCTTTTCACATGTTTTCATTAAGTATTCCTCCTGCAGAGATCCTTTAGAATGTCACTCACAACAGCACTAGAACACAGAGGTGTATTGAGTTTGGAAAGAGAAATACTACTTCATTTCTAAGTCAAACCACAAAGTTGAAGCTGTTCAGCTAAGATCTTTAGCTTAATATTAATAACATACCACCCCTTACTATCTCCTTTCCTCAGTTCATCCAGCACATTATTCATTTTTCACCATGACTACCTAATCATGTCAATGGAATTCAGGTGGGATCGTGTAAAAAGATGCTCACAGCTATATAGAACATACATTTAAAGACATTGTAAAACAAGCCAAGCTCAGGTTCATATGCAGATTCCTACTCCCCTTGATATCTTCTATACTTTGCTTTGCTCTCAAATATGTTACTATAATCACATGTGACAGCAAAAGAACTCAAAGAAAGGAGTTAAGAAACCTGAGTGCTAGTCCTAGATGTATCATTAACTTTGTGTATGATTTAGGGAAATACCTTAGTGGCTCTGGGCCTCAAGAACTTAACCTTTAAAACAAGAACACCTCCATGTCTGCCTATTTCAAGAAGGTGTTGACAAAAATTAAATAAAATATTATATACAGAAGCATCAGAAAAAGTATGAAATACTAAACAAATATAAAACGGGTTAATGGGACAATGACATATGTCATCCCAAACAGAATAGAACATTTGCTGAAAATATCTATATCTATATATCTATATAGATATATAGGCCAGGCGCAGTGGCTCATGCCTGTAATCCCAGCACTTTGGGAGGCCGAGGTGGGCAGATCACCTGAGGTCAGGAGTTCAAAACCAGCCTGGCCAACATGGTGAAACCCCATCTCTACTAAAAAATATACAAAAATTAGCTGGGCATGGTGGCACACGCCTGTAATCCCAGCTACTCGGGAGGCTGAGGCAGAAGAATCGCTTGAACCTAGGAGGTGGAGGTTGCAGTGGGCTGAGATTGGGCCACTGCACTCCAGGCTGAGTGACAGAGCGAGACTCTGTTGCAAAAAAAAAAAAAAATTATATATATATATATATATATATATATTTGGCTTTGTGATCCATGATGGGTATTCTCAACTACAATTCTCAACTTCAAATGTAAATTAATTGAGACACACACACATAATCCCAAAGAGCAGTCCTTACACTGAGAATATCACCAGAGACCTGATAATAGACTCGGGTGATTAGGCAGAAATTCTGTTATTAATTTAACAAATATTTAGTAAGCACATATCCTAGGATGAACCTTGCACTCGTTATTGGGGATGTAACCGTAAAACCAGATGGCAGGAGTTTAAGGAGTGATTGGAGCTAAGTGGACATTCTTTCAAGATGTCTGGCTATAATGGAGACAAATGCGGGCTGTTTTAAAAATAGGTAACATGAGAGGGACTTCAGCATGTTTAAATACTAATGGGAAAGAGTTAGTAAAGAAGGAAGTTGGAGACTCAGGAGAAAGAGAGAAATAATGACAGGCAGAGGTTTCTAAGAGGAAAGACAGAATGTAAGGTCCTGAATACAGGCAGAAAATGTTCTTTTTAAGAGTTGGCAACTGATAGCAGGAGATGTTTAAAATAGGATATAGCAGAGTATTTGGTGCAAGACATACATTAGCTGTATTAGAGTTTGCATAGAGGTCTGCAATTTAAATTACAGAGAATTGTGATTGGCAGAATACTAGCCTCCCAAAGAGGTCCATATCTTAATCCCCAGAGAGGGGAATTAAGGTTGCAAGTAGAATTAAGCTTGCTAATCGGCAGATCTTAAAATAGGCAGAGTATCCTGGGTTATCCAGTAGGCTTCATGTAATCACAGGGACCCTTTTCATGTGGAAGAGAGAGACAGAAGCAAGTCAGAGTGATGGAATGTGAGAGAGACTCCACCGGCCATTGCTGGCTTTGAAGATGGAAGTGGGCCATGAGCCAAGAAATGTGGGTGGTCTGTAGAAGCTAGAAAAGGCAAGAAAACAGATTCTCCCCTACAGCTTCTAAAAAGGAACACAGCCCTGCTGATACTTTGAGACCCAAAGGAAGCTTCTGAACTACAGAACTATAAGATAATCCATGTTGTTTTAAGCTGCCAAGGTCAAGACTAATTAGTTAAAGCAGCAGTAGAAAACTAATACAAGAATCTCTTTACACAGAGAATACAAAAATAATCTCAAAAAATTTATAAAAATAAATTTGAATAGTGGAAACAGGAGTTAATGGAGTAGTGACACATGTCATTCCAAAGAGAATAAAATATTTGCTGAAAAAAATATGTATTTGGCTTTGTGGTCCATGGAAATCGTGGGCAAATAAGGGTTTTAATGGATGACTGTAATATTCAACTGGAGAAAGGTAGGCTGAGTAAATTCTTAGGCCACTCCTATGGTATCAATCCCAGTGTGAGCTAGCCCCATGTCACCCCCTTTAGCATCTCCCACAGTCGGCAGTCTCCACCCCACTTCAACCTCATCTGCCCTAGTTTCAGGCAGAATACAAATTTTTAAATTTTCAAAATTCACTTATATTTTAGTTCATATGTATTGTTATTTCTTTATATGCCTTATTTTCTAAGAATAGTGAATATCTTGTATCCTCTATTATACCTAGTACAGGCAGTGACTTATCAATAGAGATACATGATACATACGGTTAGTTCTGCTATGCTATTTATTTGTAAATTTGTTTCAACATGATTAATATATTAAGAAACAGTTGAGCATAATGCAGATTTCTTCTTTACCTATACCCAATTTCATTGTGAGAAACGCTAGATGAATAAACAAAACCACCAAGATGAAGAGAGGCCACATACGAATACACCAAGCACTCTCATGCCCAACACTTCAGACATCTTCCAGCTACTTCAGTTCACCCATGAGTTATGAACCACACCTACCCTCATATGGTGTTACAACTTTCCGTCCTTCTTCACATAACTCTCCTTCCATCACTTTACAATAATTTATAAGCTACGATCTTTCCAGTATCCAATTTTACGAACAAATGTCAGAAATCCATCAAGGTTAAGTGACATATTTATTATGGTATTTGTGTATTTCTCAACCACATGGGACATGTAAACTGTGCTACCATTTTTATTAGGTTACTTTTTGTTTGTTTGTTTTTGAGATGGAGTCTCACTCTGTCGTTGCCCAGGCTGGAGTACAGTGGCACAATCTTGGCTCGCTGCAACCTCCACCTCTCAAGTTCAAGCTATTCTCCTGCCTTAGCCTCCCGAGCAGTCAGCATTACAGGTGCACACCACCATGCCTGGCTAATTTTTTTTGTATTTTTGTAGAGACGGATTTCACCATGTTGGCCGGGCTGGTCTTGAACTCCTGATCTCAAGTAATCTGCCTGCCTCAGCCTGCCAAAGTGCTGGGGTTACAGGCGTGAGCCACCGCACCAGCCACTAGGTTCCTTTTTTTAAAAAATGTATTGTTGACAAAGTTCTTGGGTATTGTGCCCCTAACTTTATTATTCCCATTGCCCCTGTAGTTTTTATCGCATGATTTTCAACAATTTTTAGCAAATAATATATCACATTATAGTAGAACTAACTATACGATGAAGGCGTTTTGTTTTCATAGAAACTTTTTGAATAAACCCTATAAGTTTGTTTGTTCTAAGACTCTTTCCAACATGGTACATATATGCAGAATATACAGTAGATTGCCAGAAGCCATAGAGTAGACTTGGCTCCATTTCTAAAGCTCCCATTTTGTGTGATATTTGAGGAAATAAACCAATTTATATAAAATTTATATATACTGATATACTACATAGCAAAATACAAAAGAGTGCATGAAGTCTTAAGAAAAGAAAAGGATGTTTGGATTTGCAAAAACAAAACAAAAAAACTCTGAGCTATACTGCCCATATTTTCTGCCATTGAGGACTTTGGGAGAAAAGTTTGATAAACACTGTTCTAAGCAAATGTTAAAATCCCCTTAGCTGACAAATACATAAACTAATAAGAAAAATAAAAAATAACTCTGGCTGCTGTGTTGAAAATGTACTGTAGTTGGGAAAGGGTTAGATATGTTAAGAAGCTATTATAAAAATAAAAGACGCTGGTGGCTCATACCAGGGTGGTGGCAGTGAAGATGGTGAAAAGTGATCAGATTTGAGATATATTTTGAATCTACAGGCAACAGAAATTCTTGATGGATTGGATGTGAGGTGTGGGAGAAATGGAAATATAAAGCATGATCACAAAGTTTTGGTCTGCATGACAGACGTGATAAAGTTGTCACCAATAGAAATGCAGAGTTAATTGGGTTGGGGACATGGGAGAACCAGGAATTCAGTTGTGGATGTGTTGAGTTTGAAATGTCTACTTGACATTCACATAGAGATGTCATCATAAATATGAGTTGCCTTCCATCTTCTCAGTTTATAGATAAAAAACATTGCATCAGATTGTTTGAGTCATTTATCCAAAATCAAAGTAGCCAGGTAGAGGCAAAAAGAAAAGGTCTCTTGATGCCCAGTCCAGTGCTATTCTTAGTAAACCTTCCCAGAGAGTAGAGAACTTTCCAGTAAAAGAGACTCATTGTTTTAATGAATCCAATGAATCAATATTTTTATGGGTAAACAAATTCTAATATTCAATTCAAGAAACTAAATCAAGATCTATTTATCAATATGAACAAAAAAAAACAAAATCATTTGAATGGCAAAAGGAGAGTGCATAAATATCCTTAGTAGGCATTAAACAAACAAATTCATGTATATTTAGGACAGACTCAAAATCTGCGCCTAACAGTTTCTAAAAGAAGTGATATTCCTTGTCCTAGCTGTGCACACAGGATTCCAAGGCACTTCCAATGCCATCTGCTTACTGTAGTTACCATCATCTCCTGCAGCACAAGTTTGAGAGGGCCAGAGTCAGAGTAGGCTTAATATTTGTCTCTATGTCTGAGATATTTCATAACTTAACCTTTTTTTAAAGAAACAAAACTGTAAAAAAAGATAGAACCATTACTGAATTCTTGCTTTCTAATAAACCACAACCATCAAATTAGTTAACTTTCCTTTTGCTGACATTGCTAGAATGTCCCAGAGACTGTTAACTAATTTGATAGTTCCATTTTTCTGTCACTTAATGACTGGAATTGTAAACAAGTCTCATTAAGTTTTGTGAATGTCAGAGAATTTCATAGAGAATTTTTCATCCTGTAAAAATTTCATAGGGTAATTGTGACAATTAAATGTAAAAAAATCTTGTTAAAATGTAAAGCTCTATATGTCTATAAATGCAGATGTGTAAGGGATGATGGTAGGGTTGGGGATATGTCATCTCATAAGAGGTCAGGGAGTATCACCACTATCCGTCTACTGGTCCATCTTTGCCCCAAGAGTACTGCCAGTGTGCACCAAAAGGATAACCCTGCACTAGGCCACATCCCTGACAGACACACAGGGATCGGTACTTTCTGCCCCTACTCTCACTGAATGCGCTACAGACACAGAAAGACGTAGACTTCCTGCTCTTCTAGGAATCCTATTCTTGATCATTTGATGCTTTCCTAAAGCCTGAGAAACAGATACTTTTATATAAAGTGAAACAACCAAGATTTAGCATAAGTTGTTGATAAGACAAACACTAAAATTTCTATTTCTCTCCTGTCTACAGCTCTGTCTCTCTCATATACTGCCTCATTGCATGGACTCACAGCCAGGCCACAAGGTACGTATTCAATATGCTGACAACTGATGGTTTGAGAAACATTATCATGGAGAAGTCTGTCTAATATAAAGTAGTTACTTTCTAAATCTTTATTCATTTGAAGTTAGCTCCTTTGAATTTCAGCAGATACAATTTTAAAACTGGTACAAATATCTATACAAAAGTTCATTATATCATTTTTAATTTTAAATTTTTATAAATTTTGATAGATTTAGGGGGTACAAGGGCCATTTTGTAACATGGATACATGGTGTAGTGATGAAGTCTGGGCTTTTAGTATGTAAATTATAGAAACCATTTAAATACTTTTTTTCATTCTTCATGTTTGTCTTTCTCATTCACACACATATATGCACGACAAAGAAAACCGATTTTTTAATCTCTGAATGATGTAAAATATTCTAATAATTTAAATACATATTCATTACAGCATAGGGGTTGAACACTGGCTTTGTGACCTTGGACAAGTCCCTTAAACTCTCTATACCTTAATTTCCTCCTCTTTAAGAGAAGTATAATATTAATACCTACCTCATTATATTGTTTAGAGGATTAAGTAAATTAATACAAGTAATAAAGTACCTAGAACAATGTCTGGCCTATAACTAATACATTAGTATTAGCTAATATTTTTAATTTTAATTAAAATGATTCTAATTAGGTGATTATTGAGTATGGTTATTCTAAAACATTTAAAAGGGCAAACATCATTATCCATTCTTGTGAGTAAGAAGCTTTTCACAATATTCTAAGCGACTGCTGATATGTTAGTATTTTTAGTTGTTAGGCCCAGATTTAGAGTGAAATGGCATGCTTCAATATCCAATCCAGAAAAATAAATTATGGTCTACCTCTTATAGTGGTCTACCATGAAGTCTACCAGCCTAATTCTATGGCAAGATAATGAAGAAAAAGTCTCATCTCTCTTCCCCTTGGCATCTTTATGATGTTTTAACATTCAAGTGCACATCAGTACTTTGAATGCTTGGAAATTATACTGCCTCAACATCTGTAGATATATGTACTCACATTACATGTGCATTGCATTACCAGTCTAGCTTCTGATGGCATGTGCTGCATCATAGGCTAGTTCTTATGATGAAAAACTTTTTCTTCACATGGGCAGAATCATTCTATCTTTCTTTGTAAAAATTCCTCTTGGGAGTTGGGATGGTGAAGGAGAGAATGAAGGTGTTTGTTTCCAGCTGATGCACAGAAAGACGGGACAGTTTGAATCAGCAGGCAGGAGAACCCAAGGAAATGAATGAGATGATCAATTTGGGGCAGCTCCAGAGAAAATCCATTCTGCTTTAACCAATTAACAGACTTTCATTCATTTCCCCTCCTTCGTTAATCACCGCCTAGTAGTCGTGAATGAGGTGCACTGTGATCAGGTATTTATTAGCTGATACATCATGCAAGAAATAAATCTGTTAGCAGGAAAAAAGCACAGATCTACATTTTTCCTCTTTGAATGATGAAATCCAGTAAGGTCTGAAGTTAGGTTTTCAGGAATATTGTGTTGCTGTCAGGGTATAGTAACACAGAATCTATTGGAACAAAATGTACTTAGCTTGTAATCATGATTAATTAATATGGAAACATAGCCTTTGCAAAATTTACATTGTGGCAACCTTGGCCACACCCAAAGCTGAATCAATCAAAAAAGTCTCATGCTCATGGATTGGAAGAATCAATATCATTAAAATGGCCATACGGCCCAAGGCAATTTACAGATTCAATGCTATTCCTATCAAACTAGCAATGTCATTCTTCACAGAATTAGAAAAAGCTACTTTAAAATTCACGTGGAACCAAAAAAGAGCCTGAATAGCCAAAGTAATCCTAAGCAAAAAGAACAAAGCCAGAGGCATCACACTATCCAACTTCCAACTATACTATAAAGCTACAGTAACCAAAACAGAATGGTACTGGTACAAAAACAGTAAATAGACCAATGGAACAGGATAGAAAACTCAGAAATAAAGCTTCACATCTACAACCATCTGATCTTCAACAAGACTGACAAAAATGAACAAGGAGGAAAGGACTCCCCATTCAATAAATGCTGCTGGGATAACTGGGTAGCCATATGTAGAATAAAAATACTGGAAGCCTACGTTTTATCATATACCAAAATTAACTAAAAATTGATTAAATATTTAAATGTAAGACCTCAAACTATAAAAATTCTAGAAGAAAACTTAGAAAATATCTTTTTCAACATTGGCCTTGGCAAATAATTTATGGCCAAGCCCCCAAAAGCAATTGCAACAAAAACAAAAATTGACAAGTGGGACTTCATTAAACTAAAGAGCTTTTACACAGCAAAATAAACTATCAACATACTAAACAGACAACCTACAGAACGGGAGAAAATATTCACAAGCTAGGCATCTGACAAACGTCTAACATCCAGAATCTATGGGGAATTTAAACAATTCAACAAGCAAAAAGCAAATAACCCCATTAAAAAGTAGGCAAAGGAACAGACACTTCTCAAAAGAAAACATACATGAGGTCAATATATGAAAAAATGCTCAGCATCAGTAACACTCAGGGAAATGCAAATCAAAACTACAATGAAATACCATCTCACACCCGTCAGAATGGCTACTAAAAAGTCAGAAAATAACAGACGTTGATGAGGTTGCAGAGAAAAAGAAATGCTTATGTACTATTAGTAGGAATATAAATTAGTTCAGCCACTGTGAAAGCAGTTTGGAGATTTATCAAAGAACTTAAAACAGAGCTACCATTCAAACCAGCAATCCCATATCATTATATCAAAAAGCCACATGCACTCATATGTTCATCATTAGCTATTCATAATAGCAAAAACATGGAATCAATTGAGGTGCCCATCAATGGTGGATTGGATAAAGAAAATATGGTACATATACACCATGGAATACTATGCAGCGAGGAAAAAGAATGAACTCATGTCTTTTGCAGCAACTTGGATGGAATTGGAGGCCATAATCCTAAGTGAATTAATGTAGGAAGAGAAAGCCAAATACTGCATGTTCTCACTTATAAGTGAGAGGTAAACATTGAGCATATATGGATATAAACATAGGGAAAATAGACACTGTGGACTACTAGAGGGTGGGTGGGTGTGGGTTGAAAAACTACATATTGGAGGCCGGGCGCGGTGGCTCACGCTTGTAATCCCAGCACTTTGGGAGGCCGAGGCGGGCGGATCACGAGGTCAGGAGATCGAGACCACGGTGAAACCCCGTCTCTACTAAAAATACAAAAAAATTAGCCGGGCGTGGTGGCGGGCGCCTGTAGTCCCAGCTACTCGGAGAGGCTGAGGCGGGAGAATGGCGTGAACCCAGGAGGCAGAGCTTGCAGTGAGCCAAGACTGCGCCACTGCACTCTAGCCTGGACGACAGAGCGAGACTCCGTCTCAAAAAAAAAAAAAAAAAAAAAAAAAAAAAAAAAAAAGAAAAACTACATATTGGGTACTATGCACTACCTGGGTCCAAGATACCCATGTAACAATCCTACACATGTATCCTTTATATCTAAAATAAAAGCTAAATTTTTTAAGTCATCCTTTTGAATTGATTTCTCTTCCCTCTCTCTATGTATGGGTGTGTGTGCACATATGCTACACTACGAACACAAGTATGTTTTGATATTGGTCTGATTGGTTAAACAAAGTCAACCAAAGCAATATGAACTGTACATATTAGGATTATACTACATACACGCTTGGTGCTAGTTAATGTAGAGCTTACAACAAATCCTAAAACACAGTTCATTTCCTCAAGAATGTTACCTATTAGGATTACAAAAATGAGTAAGATACTTTTTTTATTCATTTGTCAGGATCCTACAGAAGCCTGCTAAAGGCTACATAGTAGGTTTTTCAAGAGTCAGACTTTAGGTATTTTGTGCAATTACTGATTTTATTCATATTTTGGATTCCTGTAAGAGTATTACTAACTTAGGTTTTTGGTTGTTGTTATTGTAATAATTAAGTGAGTTGACATATTTTACACAGTAAAAGGCAGTATTAATACAGGTTAAAAATCAGATGCTTAAGAATCAAATGAGCTGGATTACCTTGAGTTATTTAAACTCTAATACTGTTTCTTCATCTATCAAATAAAGATAGTAAAAGTACATAATTCAGAGGGCTAAACTCAGAGGATTAAATAAATTAATACACGTAAAATATCTAATATACTGTAAGCAATCGATAAATGTTAAAATGCTATTACATGTTTGATAATGTTAGTCAGGCAACAAATATGGAAACATAATGGCTCAAGAGTACTCTAAAAAACTATGGCTGAACCATAGAATTTGAGAAGGAAACTGAGATAGATGAGGCTGGGCACAGGCCTAACTGTGAAGAGCCTTGCGGGTCATGTTAATTTTGATCTTAAAAGCAATGAGGAACTATTAAATTGTCTTACAGAGGAGAGGCACATGATCAAATTTATTCTTTTGAAGATTTCTGGCCAGGGTGGAGAGGAGGGCTCAGAGGGAAGTAGAGAGACCTCTTGGCAAGCCTTTGTACCAGGAAATAAGTGTTGATTATATGAATTAGTATAGGGACTGTGGGGTCAGAGAGAAATGGATGGAATCAAGAGATAATTAGAAAATAGGAGAAGGAAGGGAGAAAGCAAGAGAAAAGAATATGGGCAACTAGATGGATGATAATGCCATTCATTCACTGATGAGAGGAACATAGAAAGAAACAGATTTGTGAAGAAATGATTGATATAGCTTCGGGCACAATGAACTTAAAGAGAGCTTAGAGAAGTTAATCGAGCCAATAGACTGTGAAAGTTGGATGAGGTGACCTCTAAGGTTCCTTCTGGTTCTATCATTACAACTATAGATTTACAGATCCACTGTCTGTTGCAATGGCAATCACAAGGAATCTCTCTGAGCTCTGCCTCTCTGTGGTGAAGAAACCACACCCGGCCAGGCATAGTAGCTCATGCCTGCAATCAATCCCAACACTTTGGGAGGCTGAGGTGGGCCAATTGCTTGAGCCCAGGAGATCAAAACTAGCCTGGGCAACATAGCAAAACCCTATTTCTACAAAAAAATACAAAAAAGTTAGCTGGGCATGATGGTGTGTGCCTGCAGTCCCAACTACTTGGGAGGCAGAAGTGGAGGATCACTTAAGCCTAGGAGCGTGAGGCTGCAGTGAGCTGTGATCATGCCACTGCACTCCAGCCTGGGTGACAGAGAAAAACCCTGTTTCTAAATAAATAAATGTAAAAAATAAAACAGAGTAAACCACACCCAAGAGACCACATGGCCCCATATTTAAGTAAATGCTCAATCCTACACCCTGGTATAGACTCAGTGCCATTGGCTGTTTGAATAAGACCACACAGAGTCCCACTTCTTTCCTATTCACTTGTGTTTGATTTGAAACCTGGATATACCCCACTACCACCCACATATATATTCCATTTATGGTTTTGCCCTGACTCTGATGCCCAGGTTGGATCTCTGAACACTGACTCACCTACTTGGTTTTTTCAATCTGTCCTTCCCTCTAATTTGAGGCAAAATTCTGGACTATGACCTGGATTGCATGCTCTAGTGGTACCTTCCTATATAACTACCCACACGCTGTTATAATTTAGATGTTCTGAGGATGAATAGAATTGGAAAGCTTTAGCCCCTATAGGCTCAAAATCCCTTACCTTCTGTGATCTTCTTTGTACTAATACTTCCCAGAAACCAGAAACCTTAGCTCTAAGCCCACAGTGAACATAGTCAAGAATCATAATAGGTTATGCTATTCCTATGTTTCAAGAACATAATCATCAATAGTCAATAAATTGATCCATAGCACCATCCATCATTTAATAAACTATCCTCCACTGTGGTGTACCATTTCAGAACAATTTCATCATTAGCCTTTAAACCTCAACAACAATAGTTCACTCCATATAAACCATAAATCTGTTTTCTTATCTAAGAGAGGAGCAAGTTTGCCTCATAATAAGGTCAGACAGCAAATGCGCACAGTGGCTGTGGTCATGGTCTGGAAAGAAAGGTGGCCTGGGAATGAGGAAAAACATGTGGGACTTATCCACAGCCCTGGTCATTGCAAACTGGTAAGAAAATAGAAAGGCACCATTAAATTTGGGGTGAGTCTTGAATTAGGCTATGACACATCTGTGTTGCCAAACATGAATTTTGGGAAAAAGAGATACTCACCTGCTTACAGTTTCCTTTGCATAAGTCAGTTTCTAAGGAAAACAAAGATATAAAAATGACTGAGTTAACAACAGTTATTAAGGAGTAAATAAAACTTATTTCACAGAGACCACTACTGCCCTACCATGGTAGAATCTATGTTACTATTCTCTATGGTTAGACAAGTGATTAAAACAGGTAATAATGATACCAAGTTTGTTGTGTGACTATAGCAACACCCTGACATTCAGTCTCTGCTTATATGCACAGAAGTTCCTATGTTCTTTCTTAATGGGCTCAAATAACAGGCTTGATCTGCCAATCATTTTATAAAGGTATAAAAGTTATAGATTTGCAGAGTTTTACATAAACCTGCCATGGACTTAGAATCAAATAATTTTTTATCTAATGTATTTATAATAATTCTCATCCTAGAACAATGTAAACATGTGGATAAAATAATTGATAAGTTTGTTTCTACAGAATTCAGACAAAAAAGACATATCATATCAATAATTGGATTATTCCCCAGGGGCATTCTAAAGCAAACTGCCTGCAAGTTTCCCCTAAATTAGGATTGTTATTTTGAGATCAATATGATAGAAGGAATAGTGACTTGGAATCAGAAGACATAGTTTCAAGTTCCAGTTTCCCCTCCTTAGCTATATAGAAAAATCCCAAAATCTCTCTAGTGCCAGGCCTCAATTTCCTCATCAGTAAAACAAAGAGACTGTTACTCTAAATACCTCTCATTGCATTTAGAAATGACTCACTGCTCTTCTTGCTCTACAGACTCTCCCAGAATAATCTCAGCCACTCTCATGGTTTCAATTACAGGCATACCTCTGATATATTACAGGTTTGGCTCCAGACCAAATAAAAGCTCAATAAAGCAAATATCCCAATAAAGCAAGTCACATATTTTTTGGTTTCCTAGTATATATAAAAGTTATGCTTACATTATACTGTAGTCTATTAAAAGTGCAATAGCATCACATCTAAAAAAGGTATATACCTTAATTTTAAAATACTTTATTGCTAAAAATTGCTAACAATCCTCTGAGCCTTCAGCAAGTCATCATCTTTCTGCTTCTGGAGGGTCTTGCCTCCAAGTTGATGGCTGCTGACTAATCAGAATGATGGCTGCTGATGATTGAGGTAACTGTGGCAATTTCACAAAAATAAGACAACAATGAATTTGGCCCCCGTTGATTGATTTTTTCTTTAATAAAAGATTTCCGTGTGATATATAATGTTGATAACATTTTATCTAAAAGTTCTCTTAAAACTGGAGTCAATCCTCTCAAATCCTGTCACTTCTTTATCAACTGAGTTTATCTAATAGTCTAAATCCTTTACTGTCATTTCAATAGTGTTCACAGCATGTTTACCAGCAGTAGATTCCATCTGAAGGAACAACTTTCTTTGCTCATTCATAAGAAGAAATTTCTCATTCATTCAAGTCTTATTATGAGATTGTAGCAATTTAGTCTCATCTTCAGGCTGTACTTCTAAGTCTAGTTCTCTTGCTATTTCCACCACATCTGCAGTTACTTCCTCTACTGAAGTCTTGAACCCCTCCAAGTCATCCATCAGAGTTGGAATCAACGTCTTCCAAATCCCTATTAATGTTGGTATTTTGACCTCACCTATTGAGTCATGAATGTTGTGAGTGCCATCTAGGTGGTAAATCCTTTCCAGAAGATTTTCAGTTCACTTTGCCTATATCCATCAAAGAAATCACTATCTATGGCAGCTGTATGAAAAGTATTTCTAAAATCACAACACTTAAAAGTTGAAATTACTCCTTACTCCATGGGCTTCAGAATAAATATTGTATTGGCAGGCATGAAAACAACATTAATCTGCTTGTACATCCCCATCAGAGCTCTTGGGTGGCTATGTGCATTGCCCATAAACAGTGATACTTGAAAAAAAATTTCTGAGCAGTAGGTTTCAAAGGTGGGCTTAAAAGATTCAGTAAACCATACCGTAAACAGATGTGGTGCCGTCAGACTTTTTTGTCCCATTTATAGAGCATAAGTAGAGTAGATTTAGCATATTTCTTAAGGGCCCTAGGATTTTTGGCATAGTAAATAAGCATTGCCTTCTAATTTAAGTCACTAGCTGCATTATCCCAAAACAAGAAATTCAGTCTGTCCTTCATTGAAGCCAGGCATTGACTTCTCTCTAGCTATGGAAGTTCTAGATGGCATCTTTGTCTAATAGAAGGCTGCTTCATTTACATTAAAAATCTGTTGTTCCATGTAGCCACCTACATAAATTATCTTAGCTAGATCTTCTAGACAACTTGCTACAGCTTCTGCATCAGCACTTGCTTATGTTATAAAGACAGCTTCTTTTCTTAACTACATAAACCAACCTCTGCTATCTTCTAACTATTCTTCTGAAGCTTGCTCGCCTCTCTCAGCCTTCATGGAATTGAAGAGTGAGGCCTTGCTCTGGATCTGGCTTTGGTCAAGGGAATGTTATGGCTGGTTTGATCTTCCACTCTGACCACTAAAACTTTCTCCATATCAGCAAGAAGGCTGTTTTGCTTACTTATCACTCATATACTCACTGAATAGCACTTTTAACATTTATTTATTTATTTATTTGTTTATTTATTTACTTTTACTTTAAGTTCCAGGATACAAGTGTAGAATGTGTAGGTTTGTTACGTAGGTATACATGTGCCATGGTAGTTTGCTGCACCTATCAACCCATCATCTAGGTTTCAAGCCCCACATGCATTAGCTATTTGTCCTAATGCTCTCCCTTCCCTTGGCCCCCACCCCCCAACTAGCCCTGGTTTATGTTGTTCCCCTTCCTTTGTTCATGTGTTCTCACTGTTCAATTCCCAGTTATCAATAAGAACATGCAGTGTTTGGTTTTCTGTTCCTGTGTTAGTTTGCTGAGGATGATGGTTTCCAGCTTCATCCATGTCTCTGCAAAGGACATGATCTCATTCCTTTTTATGGCTGCGTAGTATTCCATGGTGTATATGTACCACATTTTCTTTATCCAGTCTCTCATTGATGGGCATTTGGATTGGTTCCATGTCTTTGCTATTGTAAATAGTGCTGCAATAAACACACATGTGCATGTGTCTTTATAGCAGAATGATTTATATTCATTTGGGTATATACCCAATAATGGGATTGCTGGGTCAAATGGTATTTCTGGGTCTAGACCCTTGAGGAATCACCACACTGTGTTCCACAATAGTTGAACTAATTTTCATTCCCACCAGCAGTATAAAAGCATTCCTATTTCTCAACAGCCTCACCAGAATCAATTATTTCTTGACTTCTTAATAATCGCCATTCTGACTGGTGTGAGATGGTATGTCATTTTGGTTTTGATTTGCTTTTCTCAAATGACCAGTATTGATGAGCTTTTTTTCATATGTTTGTTGGCTGCATAAATGTCTTCTTTTCAGAAATGGTGGTATATCCTATGCCCACTTTTTGATGGGGTTTTTTTCTTGTCAATTTAAGTTCCTTGTAGATTCTAGATATTAGACCTTTGTCAGATGGGTAGATTGCAAAATTTTCTCCCATTCTGTAGGTTGCCTGTACACTCTGATGAGAGTTTCTTTTGCTGTGTGGAAGTTTTTTAGTTGAATTAGATCCCATTTGTCAATTTTGGCTTCTGTTGCTATTGCTTTTAGCATTTTCGTCATGAAGTCTTTGCCCATGCCTACATCCTGAATGGTATTGCCTAGGTTTTCTTCTAGGGTTTTTACGATTTTGGGTTTTACATTTAAGTTTTTAATCTATCTTGAGTTAATTTTTGTATAAGGTGTAAGGAAGGGGTCCAATTTTAGTTTTCTGCATATAGCTAACCAGTTTTCCCAGCATCATTTATTAAATAGGGAATTCTTTCCCCAGCTTGTTTTTGTCAGGTTTGTCAAAGATCAGATGGTTGTAGATGTGTGGTGTTATCTCTGAGGTCTCTGTTCTGTTCTATTGGTCTATATGTCTGTTTTGGCACCAGTACCATGCTGTTTTGGTTACTGTAGCCTTGTAGTCTAGTTTGAAGTCAGGTAGCATGATGCTTCCAGCTTTGTTGTTTTTGCTTAAGATTGTCTTAGCTATATGGGCCCTTTTTAAGTAGTTTTTTCTAATTCTGTGAAGAATGTCAATGGTAGTTTGGTGGGAATAGCACTGAGTCTATAAATTACTTTGGGCAGTATGGCCATTTTCATGATATTGTGTATTCCTATTCATGAGGATGGAATGTTTTTTCATTTGTTTGTGTCCTCTCTTATTTCCTTGAGCAGTGAGTGGTTTGTAGTTCTCCTTGAAGAGGTTCTTTGCATACCTTGTTAGCCATATTCCTAGGTATTTTATTCTTTTTGTAGCAGTTGCGAATGGGAGTTCATTCATGATTTGGCTCTCCGCTTGTCTATAATTGGTGTATAGGAATGCTTGGGTATTTTGCACATTGATTTTGTATCCTGAGACTTTGCCGAAGTTACTTATCAGCTTAAGGAGTTTTGGGGCTGAGACAATGGGGTTTTCTAAATATAGAACCATGTTGTCTGCAATCAGAGTCAATTTGACTTCCTCTCTTCCTACTTGAATACCATTTATTTCTTTCTCTTGCCTGATTGCCCTGGCCAGAAATTCCAATACTATGTTGAATAGGAATCGTGAAAGAAGGCATCCTTGTCTTGTGCCAATTTTCAAAGGGAATGTTTCCAGCTTTTGCCCATTCAGTATGATATTGGGTGTGGGCTTTTGTCATAAATAGCTCTTATTATTTCGAGATATGTTCCATCAATACCTAGTTTGTTGAGAGTTTTTAGCATGAAGCGTTGTTGAATTTTGTCAAAGGCCTTTTCTGCTTCTATTAAGATGATCATGTGGTTTTTGTCATTGGTTCTGTTTATGTGATGGATTACGTTTATTGATTTGCCTATGTTAAAGCAGCCTTGAATCCCAGGGATGAAGCCAACTTGATCCTGCTAGATAAGCTTTTTGATGTACTGCTGGATTGGGTTTGCCAGTATTTTGTTGAGGATTTTTGCATAAATGTTCATCAGGGATATTGGCCTGAAGTTTTATTTTTTTGTTGTGTCTCTTCCAGGTTTTGGTAGCAGGATGATGCTGGCCTCATATAATGGGTTAGGGAGGAGTCCTTCCTTTTCAATTGTTTGCAATAGTTTCAGAAGGAATGGTACCAGCTCCTCTTTGTATCTCTGGTAGAATTCGGCTGTGAATCCATCTGGTCCCAGGTCTTTTTTTTTGGTTGGTAGACTATTAATTACTGCCTCAATTTCAGAACCTGTTATTGGTCTATTCAGGATTCTGAATCCATTCAGGACTTCTTCCTGATTTAGTCTTGGGAGAGTGTATGTGTCCAGGAATTTATCCAGGTCTTCTAGATTTTTTTTTTTTTTTTTTTTGCATAGAGGTGTTTATAGTATTCTCTGATGGCAGTTTTTTGTTGTTGTTGTTTTTCTTTTTTTTTTTTTTTTGAGACGGAGTCTCGTTCTGTGGACCAGGCTGGAGTGCAGTGGCATGATCTCGGCTCACTGCAAGCTCTGCCTCCCAGGTTCACGCCATTCTCCTGCCTCAGCCTCCCGAGGAGCTGGGACTACAGGCGCCCGCCACCACGCCCGGCTAATTTTTTGTATTTTGGTAGAGACAGGGTTTCACCATGTTAGCCAGGATGGTCTCGATCTCCTGACCTCATGATCCACCCACCTTGGCCTCCCAAAGTGCTGGGATTACAGGCGTGAGCCACCGCACCCGGCTGGCAGTTTTTAATTCTGTAGGATCAGTGGTGATGTCCCCTTTATCATTATTTATTGTGTCTATTTGAGTCCTCTCTCTTTTCTTCTTTATTAGGATAGCTAGCAGTCAATCTATTTTGTTAATTTTTTCAGAAAACCAGCTCCTGGATTCATTGATTTTTTTTTTTTTTTTTTTGGAGGATTTTTCGTGTCCCTGTCTCCTTGAATTCTGCTCTGATCTTAGTTGTTTCTTGTGTTCTGCTAGCTTTTGATTAGTTTCCACTTGCCTCTCTGGCTCTTTAATTGTGATGTTAGCATGTCGATTTTAGATATTTCCTGCTTTCTCTTGTGGGCATTTAGTGCTATAAATTTCCCTCTTAACGCTGCTTTAGCTGTGTCCCAGAGATTCTGGTACGTTGTGTCTTTGTTCTCATTGGTTTCAAATAACTTCTTGATTTCTGCCTAAATTTCATTATTTACCCAGGAGTCATTCAGGACCAGGTTGTTCAATTTCCATGTAACTGTGTGGTTTTGAGTGAGTTTCTTAATCTTGAGTTCTAACAGGATTGCACTGTGGTCTGTGAGACTATTTGTTATGATTTCAGTTCTTTCACATTTGTTGAGGAGTGTTTTACTTCCAGTTACATGGTCAATTTTAGAATAAGTGCCATGTGGCACTGAGAAGAATGTGTATTCTGTTGATTTGAGGTTGGAGAGTTCTGCAGATGACTAAGGTCCACTTGATCCCAAGCTGAGTTCAAGTCCTGAATATCCTTGTTAATTTTCTGTCTTCTTGATCTGTCTAATGTGACAGTGGAGTGTTAGCATCTCCCACTATTATTGTGTGGGAATCTAAGTCTCTTTGTAGGCATCTAAGAACTTGTTTTATGAATCTGGGTGCTCCTATATTGGGTGCATATATATTTAGGATAGTTAGCTCTTCTTTTTGAATTGGTCCCTTTACTATTATGTAATGCCCTTCTTTGTCTTTTTTTATCTTTGTTGGTTTAAAGTCTGTTTTGTCAGGGACTAGGATTGCAACCCCTGCTTTTTTTCTTTCTTTCCATTTGCTTGGTAAATTTTCCATCCCTTTATTTTGAGCCTGTGTGTGTCTTTGCATGTCAGATGGGTCTCCTGAATACAGGACACCAGTGAGTCTTGACTCTTTATCCAATTTGCCTGTCTGTGTCTTTTAATTAGGGCATTTAGCCCATTTACATTTAAGGTTAATATTGTTATGTGTGAATTTGATTATGTCATCATGATACTAGTTGGTTATTTTTGCACACTAGTTGATGCAGTTTCTTCATAGTGTCATTGGTCTTTATATTTTGGTGTGTTTCTGCAGTGGCTGGTACCAGTTTTTCCTTTCCATATTCAGTGCTTCCTTCAGGAGCTCTTGCAAGGCAGGCCTGATGGTGATGAAATCTCTCAGCATTTGCTTGTCTGGAAAGGATTTTATTTCTCCTTCACTTATGAAGCTTAGTTTGGCTGAACGTGAAATTCTGGGTTGAAGATTCTTTTATTTAAGAATATTGAATATTGGCCCCCACTCTCTTCTGGCTTGTAGGGTTTCTGCTGAGAGGTCCACTGTTAGTCTGATGTGACACCCCTCTGTTGGCAACCCTGCCTTTCTCTCTGGCTGCCTCTAACATTTTTTTCTTCATTTCAACCTTAGAGAATCTGACAATTATGTGTCTTGGGGTTGATCTTCTCATGCAGTATCTTAGAGTGTTCTCTGTATTTCCTGAATTTGCATGTTGGCCTGTCTTGCTAGGTTGGGGAAGTTCTCCTGGATAATATCCTGAAGTATGTTTTGCAACTTGGTTCCTTTTTCCCTGTCTTTTTCAAGTACTCCACTCATCATAGGTTTGGTTTTTTTTACATAGTTCCATATTTTTCAGAGGTTCTGTTTGTTCCTTTTCATTCTTTTTTTCTTATCTTGTCTGCATGCCTTATTTCAGCAAAATAGTCTTCAAACTCTAATATCCACTTGGTCGATTCAGCTACTGATTCTTGTGTATTTTTCATGAAGTTCTCATGCTGTGTTTTTGAGCTCCATCAGGTCATTTACATACCTCTCTCAACTTGTTATTCTAGTTAGCAGCTCCTGTAACCTTTTATCAAGGTTCTTAGCTTGTTTGCATTGGGTTAGAACATGTTCCTTTAGCTCAGCAGTGTTTGTTATTACCCACCTTCTGAAGCCTACTTCTGTCAATTCATCCATCTTATCCTCCATCCAGTTCTGCACCCTTGCTGGAGAGGCACTGCAATCATTTGGAGGAGAAGAGGCACTCTGGCCTTTTGGGTTTTCAGCCTTTTTTTGTTGATTCTTTCTCATCTTTGTAAGTATGTCTAGTATCAATCCTTGAGGCTGCTGACCCTTGGATTGGGTTTTTGTAGGGAATTTTTTGTTGTTGATGCTGTTGTTGTTTTCTGTTTGCTTGTTTTTCTTGCAATGGTCAGGTCCCTCTTCTGTAGGGCTGCTGCAGTTTGCTAGGGGTTCACTTCAGGCCTTACTCATCGGGTTCACTCCCATGCCTGGAGATGTCACTCGAGGACGCTGGAGAACAGCAAAGATGGGTGCCTGCTCCTTCCTCTGTGACCTCTGATCTCAAGGGGCACCAACCTGATGCCAGTAGAAATGCTACTGTATAGGGTGTCTGACAACCCCTGTTGGAGGGTCTCACCCAGTTGGGTGGCATAGGGAACAGGACCCACTTAACAAAGCACTTTGTTCCTTGGTGGAGGGGGTGTGCTTCACTGTGGGGAAACCCACTCATCTGGGCTACCCAGATTCCTCAGAACTACCAGGAGGGAAGACTAAATCTGCCGGTCTGCGGATACTGTGGCCACTCCTCCCCCTAGAGGCTCAGGTCCAGGAAGATTAGAGTCTGTCCCTAAGCCCCTGGATGGAGTTGTTGGAGTTCCTGCAGGGAGGCCCCGCCCAGTGAGCAGGGACGTGTCAAGGTCCGGCCTGAAGAGGCGCTCTGTCCGCAGTCTGCCACAGCCAGTGTGTTGGGCTGTGGGGTATACCTCTTGGGACCAAGCCGTCCAGCCTCCCTGGCTCCAGCAGCGGAAAGACATGGCCTGGAATAGACATGGCTGCCATCCTTCACCCGCCCTGGGACCTTAGTGTGTTAGGCAGCTACCAGTCCCAGTGTCGGCTGTAGCCCCTCCTGCAAGGAGCTCAAAGGGCTTAGACAGCAGGCAGCCACAGCAGTGGTGCTGGTTGCCCCTCCCGCAGGGAGCTCCACAGGCTTAAGCAGATTCTAGCTTAGTGGCTGTTGAAAATCTGCTTGGTTCTGTGGTTGGGACCCTAGGCCCCGGTGGTGTGGGCTCACAAGTGAGATCTTCTGATCCGTGGGTTGCACAGCTCCATGGAAAAAGCACGTTTTCCCAGGCTGGGTAGCAGGCTCACTCACTGCCTGCCTTGGCTGGGGGCTGCAGCACCACACTGCTCTTCCTTCCTCTCTGTAGCACCACACTGCTCTTCCTTCCTCTCTGTGGGTCACGCCAGCCGCCTAGTCAGTTCTGATGACAAAACCTGGATACCTTGGCTGCCAGTGCAGGATTCACATGCTGTTATGGTTCTTTTAGATGGGAGCCACAGATTGCTGCTGCTTCTAGTTGGCCATCTTGGCCCCGCCCCCCACTTTTAATTTCTTCAAGAACTTTTCCTTTGCGTTCACAACTTAGCCAACTGTTTGGTGCAACAGACCTAGCTTAAGGCCTGTCTCATCCTTTGACATACTTTCCTTACTATGCTTAATCACTTCTAGCTTTTAATTTAAAGTGACAGACATGCTATTCTTCTTTTCACCTGAGCACTTAGAAGCCATTGTCGGGTTATTAACTGGCCTAATCTCAATATTGCTGTATCGGCCAGGCGCGGTGGCTCACGCTTGTAATCCCAGCACTTTGGGAGGCCGAGGCGGGCGGATCATGAAGTCAGGAGGTCGAGACCATCTTGACTAACACGGTTAAACCTCGTCTCTACTAAAAAATGCAAAAAAATTAGCTGGGCGTGGTGGCGTGCGCCTGTAGTCCCAGCTCCTCAGGAGGCTGAGGCAGGAGAATGGCGTGAACCCGGAAGGTGGAGATTGCAGTGAGCTGAGATCTCGCCACCGCACTCCAGCCTGGGCGACAGAGCGAGACTCCGTCTCAAAAATATATATATATATATATATATTGCTGTATCTCAGGGAATAGGGAGGCCTGAGGAGACAGCCTGAGGCCTGAGAGACCAAGGAAAAGTCAGTCGGTGGAGTAGTTGAAACACAAACAGCACTTATCAATTAAGCTTGTCGTCTTACATGGATATTGTTCATGGCACTCGAAAACAATTACAATAGTGATTGTAATTGTAATAATCAAAGATCACTGATCACAGATCACATAAGAGATAAAGAAAATAATTTTTTAAAGTTTCAAATATTTTGAGAATTACCAAAATGTGAGACAGACACAAAGTGAGCACATGCTGTTGGAAAAATGGTACTACTAACAGACTTGCTTGACACAGGGTTGTCATAAACCTTTGATTTGTAAAAAAATGCAGTATCTGTGAAGCACAATAAAACAAGGTATGCCCGCACTAAGTCCAAAATGGTGATTCCTATAGCAACATTGGCATCCCAGACCCCTATCCTTGGCTTCATACCTAAATATCAAGCAATTCACATTTCACACAGGTGGTTCAAATGAACACATCAAAAGTGAAGTCATTCTCCCTGCCACATCTACAAAGCTGCTTCTTTGCCCTCGTTATTGGTCTTAGTTACCCAAGCTAGAAACTGGAAGGCTTCCTGGGCCATTCCTTCACCCTGTCTCGACCCATCAGAGTCCTACTAATTTTGTTCCTATTTACATCTCTCAAGTTTCCTTTGTCTATCTCATGGTTTGGTTGGTATCTTTATCCTCTTTGGCCTGGAGTACTGATGCAACACCCTACCTTGTCTCTCTGCTCCAGTTTTATCTCCTATAATCCATCCTATGCTATGTGGAAACCATAACGACCTTTTTAAAATTCAAAACTGCCAAGTCAGCTCCTGCAACTTACCCACCTACAACCCTTCAATGGTTTCCTATGATCTACAGAGTTAAATCCAAGCTTGTTCAGTTATCCATTATTTTAGTCTGATCTCCTGTCATTCCTAGTCTACCTCTTTGGTATATTGGCCCAGGTCACTCCCTACAAATACTTGGCTCATGCTGTCCTTTCTGCCTAGAATGTTTATCCTCAACTCTTCGTCACTTAACTAACTTGTACTTATCATTTACCACTCTATCCAGGCAACAGATCATTCCCTTCATCTGCTTTTTCTATTAAATAATTATTGGAAGTATATTTTCTATGCCCTCAAATATAAATTTACTAAAAATTCCACTTGTGAGAGATACATTCCAAGGTAACATCAGAAGATTCTGTTCTTCTGGTAATACTAACCCATCATATATATGTGCTACACTAATGGCTGATCCTATATTGTGGACGTAATTAAGATAGGCAATGCAATTAGCAATATAAGTATGTATACATGTGTGTATGTCTATGTATTTTCCATTAAATAGCTATCCCATGTTAGCCACTGCAATTTGTAAAATTGGTAATGACTGAGAAAGGAGGCCCAATGGTGTGAAGGAAAAAACATCAATTTTGGAAAAGAGAACTGGGTTTGGATTTAAGCTCCATCATATCTGGTTTTATGTTACAGAATAAATATTTTAATAATTCTATGTCCTTATCTGTAAAATGGAGACATTACAGATCCTTTCTGGAGGGACATATGTCCTTTCTGGAGGGACATAGGAATGATTCTCAGTCAAAGGCCTTCTGTATGTATGTCCAGTTTAAACTTTTCATTTCTGAAGAGAATTTATATTTCCCATTCCTTTCTCTTACAAAGAGAATTGATTCATCTCTTCATGAGCTGGAGTGTCTCTCCCATATAAGGTTGTTGTTATAACATCTAATAATTTATTAATGAGTTTGATACATGACATGGTACATGGTAGATACTGAATAAATAGTAGCTATTAACATAGTTATTAATACTGAGCAGTTAAAAATGTGACAGGCAAAAAACACATGCCATACCTTTGATTAAAATGTGAGGTGCCATGATTAAAAGTTGCATTCATTTTAAAACACACAAAACCCTGCACAGCTTCAAAACATTTATACCCCTGCAAAATTTGTCTTTGGTCCACCCATGTTTATCAAACCATCCTTCTCTCCCCAATGTCCCCCATTTAATAAGATCATTCCTCTCTTGGACTAAATGTTAAAAGAATATAATATAATTATTCTACTATAAATAAAATTTTAAAACAGAATAGGATAATACATTTTATTACCTTTACGATATACTAATCTGATTTGATTATACACAAAATAGCTCAGTGTTATTCAGTCAATAATTATTTCTTCAGTCTCTGTAAGGTATGTAATACTTAGAACCAGTACTTAAAATAATCTCCATAAAGTTTATAAATTGTACCAAGTAAAAAAATACAATGTGATTATTGCTTATATACTCATTTAAACAAACATCTATTGCATATTTACTACCTTATGGGGATGCAAAAATGAACAAACAATGACATAATCCTTGCCTTTTGACTCACAGTCTAGAAGAGGAATTAGTCACATATACATGTAATCATCATAAAATATAAAAAGTACAGTATTAAAAATCAATAAAGACTTGTGGGAGCTCAAAGAATAATGGTAGCTAAATCTTCTAGGCTGAGGGTTGGTTCCTTGCAAGGGAAGTTACACATGAGGACATAGAGGAACTGAATAGATGGACAGGGAGATAGACGGAATAACAAACAGCATGAACAATTTGCCACGTATGTCTGGACAGTTTCATTTTCTTGTCATGAATATATATGTGCTACACGAAAAGGGAAAAGTGGCAGGTAATTTGTCTTTATGCATGTTTATTTATCCTTTGCTAAGAGTAAAACAATGTCTAAACAAGGAAAACAAGTGAGCACACTCATTATTAGAATCATTCCTATGCCTCACTAAACATTTATTCAAATGAACTATGTCCTCTATCTTAATTAGAGTTATTGCTATTCACTCTGAGTTGATAACATGTAAAACTTTGGCAAAACGTTTGACTCTCACAGATTTATATTCTTAACCTAAATCTTTGCTGAATATTATTTCCAAATATTTACATCTATAAACAAGGCTGAGGCTCTTGTCTGAGTTAATAATGTCTTCTTTTCTTTTTGTGGACAGAATAACATGAAAATATTAATAATGTATATTATAGAGACCAGAACTAGGAATAAAAGACTAAGCTACACCCTAGGGCAGCTTACTGGGATAGCCCAATTCAACAAAAGAATAATATAGGCATTTGCCACTTGCTTTTGCTTCCTTTAGGCCTTAGCTGTGTAAATACTCCTACAATAGTCCAGGAATTCCTTCCTTTGTTGTGACACTTACCTTCATGATTAAGCTTCTATGTTCCACAGATTCACTAAAATTTGTGCCCATTTCAAATATACTTGTGACTCCATCCTCACACAAATTCATCCAGTAATGATATTCCTCACGCCCAGGAAGTCGATCCCAAAAAGTCCTGAAGGCTTCCCAGACAGCTTCCTGACACACTAGAAAATAGAGAGGTGTTTTTTCACAAAAAGCTAACATACTCTGGGGTTCTCTTTTTTTTTTTTTTTTTTTTGAGACAGAGTCTCGCTCTGTCGCCCAGGCGGGAGTGCAGTGGCGCAATCTCAGCTCACTGCAAGCTCCGCCTCCCGGGTTCACTCCACTCTCCTGCCTCAGCCTCCTGAGTAGCTGGGACTACAGGCGCCCGCCACCACGCCCAGCTAATTTTTTGTATTTTTAGTAGAGACGGGATTTCACCATGGTCTCGATCTCCTGACCTCGTGATCCACCCGCCTCGGCCTCCCAAAGTGCTGGGATTACAAGTGTGAGCCACCGCACCCGGCCAGCGTTCTTAAAATGATCACAGACTGATTCATACAGATTCCTTGAGACACTCAAGGGTCCTTTCTGGAGGGACATAGGAATGATTCTCAGTCAAAGGCCTTCTGTATGTATGTCCAGTTTAAACTTTTCATTTCTGAAGAGAATTTATATTTCCCATTCCTTTCTCACAAAGAGAATTGATTCATCTCTTCATGAGCTGGAGTGTCTCTCCCATCTCTTAAAAAAAAATCCATGTTTATACTTTACAAAAGTGGAGCTGATACTGAGTATACTGTATTTAATCCAATGTTTTCCTAATGGACACTGTGATTTTCAGTTTCCTTAATGCTCGCAGATGTTATCCTAAAGTCATAACTTCAAAAACCAGCTTCTTTGCTTTTCAGGATCACTGGGGAAGGAGACACTGACATTTATAAATGGCCTGGAGCTTTTTGGCTAAATGCAGTGACATAACTGCATTGCATCTACTTGCTCAAAAAGTCATCACATATTTCTGATAAAAAAAAAAAACAGGAGTATTCAAAATTTTCCTCAAAGCTTACAGGAAGCAGAAAGTACTACCTAAAATCAAGTAGAAGATATCCACCTGAAATTATCACTCTCAAACTACATTTCATATCTGAGAACAGAAAATAATAATTAGTCTTTTTTATACACAAAAACTTATGTCCACACAAAAACCTGCACACAAGTATTTAAAGTCGCTTTATTCATAATTGCCAGAACTTGGGGGTGATGAAGATCTCCTTCAATAGGTGAAAGGATGAACAAACTGTGATATATCTAAAATATTATTCAATGATAAACAGAAATGAACTTTCAAGCCATAAAAGACATGCATAAAACTTTAATGCACATTGCTAAGTAGAGGAAGCCAATCTGAAATGACTGCATACTGGTGATTCCAATATCATTCTGGAAAAGGCAACACTATGGAGACAGTAAAAAGATCAGTGGTTTCCAGGGGTTGAAGGAGACAGGGATGAATAGAAGGAGCATAGCAGATTTTTAGGGCAGTAAGAGTACTCCATATGATACTATAATGGAGGATACATGTCATTATACATTTGTCAAAACCCATAGAATGTACAACACAAAGAGTGAACCCTAATGTTAACTATGAACTTCAGTTAATAATAATGTGTTAATATTGGCACATAAATTGTAACACATATGCCACAATACTATAAAATGTTAATAACAGGGAAAAGTGGTGGGGGAGTTGAGGGAATATATGGTAACTCTCTAAACACACTGCTCAATTTTTCTGTAAACCTAAAACTGCTCTAAGAAATATAGCCTATTAATTTAAGAAAAAAATATATATATACACACATACGTACATACACATGAACTTTAAAATGATATTCAGGAGAAATATATTGCTGTATTAAAATAAAAACTAATCAATTTATTTGTTAAGTTATTCCAAATCAACAGATCTGAAAGACTGCTAAATAGTATCTCTGTGCATTTTGTATAGTACTGAATGTACTGCTGTTCTGAAACCATTTCAGAGTTGCAGGACACTGTACGTAACAGATAGATCAGGATGGAAAGGAAGAGGAAGAGAGTGGTAAGAGAGAAAGTTAGATTTAACAGAGATAAAAAAACTATTTTTCATAGCAAGAAGATTGAATACACATCAGGCAGTATATTGAGGTGGAGCCTCTGGACTCACACAGTCAGAAGATCTAAGTTCCTGCTCTAGCTTTCCAGTATACTAGTTTGATAACCATGGGTAACTTACCTAACTATTCAAAGCTTCAATTGACTCATCTCTCTTTTTAACAGGATAATTACTGCCGTATTATCTTATCTGTGAAAGTATTTTACAAATTGCAAAGTGCTACATGAATATCATATGTTATTATCATGTTCAGTTCTGATTGTCCAATAGTTATTTGGTGGAAGAAGATAGTCTAAGCCGAAAAAATTCTTAAGCTTTAACAGATTATGAAATGTATGAGTATTGAAAGTTTCTCTATCAATTGAGTTTTAGGGCTAAACTGAACCTTTCATTACAAACTTAATTTGTCTTTTAGTGAACTAACTGTATCCTTATTGTTGTTATTCAGAACTTCTGACCATCCAGCATACAGAAGAGTCTAGCGGGCACTGACTGAGGCAGAGCTGAACTATTTGTAGATCATTGTTTTTCATTTCTTCTTCTTAAAACTTTGAAATGAAAATTAAAGTAATTTCCAAAAGACAATGCAAAGGTGAAAAGTCTGAGTCAGTAAAAACTAACAAAAAGTGAATGTCTATAATGTCTGGTTATGAAATGAAGTGATTCAGAGAAAGTATAAAACAATGTTTGAAAAAATAACTATCTACCCATAGGGAAAGAAAAAATAAATCCCAATGCTTTCTTCATACTATACACAAAAAATGATTTGAAATATTAGGGCTAATACTATGAAGTTTCTAAAATAAAACATAGAAGAATATCTACATCACTTGAGGATAGACAAAGATTTTATAGACAGTACACAGAAAGCAACAATTATGAAAGAAAAAACAATAAATTAGAATTCATCAAAACTAAAAAGTGTCTGATTATCAAAAGACACTGTTAATAAAAATGAGTAGGCAAACCACATATCTGGCAGAAAATATTCAAAATACATACATCTGACAAAGAATTGGTATTTAGGACACTGAAATAATTCCTGCAACTCCCTAACAAAAAAGCAAACAACCTAATTTTTACAATAGGTAAAAGGCTGGAATATATACTTCACAAAGGAAGAGATACAAATAGCCAATGAGTATGTGAAAAACTGTTCACCATCATTCATTTTTAGAAGAAATCCCAATTAAAGTATCCACACACAAACCAAGAATTACTGAAATTTTTACATGGACAACACCAAAATTTGGCAAAAATGCAGAGCAACCAAAAGCCTCATTTTTGGTAGGAATGTATAATAGTATAACCACTTTGAAAATAAATGTTAATTGTTTCTTATATAACAAAATATACACCAATCCTATTGTATTAGTCCATTCTCATGCTGCTATGAAGAAATGCGCAAGACTGGGTAATTTATAAAGGAAAGAGATTTAATTGACTCACAGTTCCACATGGGTGGGGAGGCCTCAGGAAACTTACAATCATGGTGGGAGGGAAGCAAACACATCCTTCTTCACATGGCAACAGGAGAAAGAAGTGTTGAGTGAAGTGGGGGAAAGCCCCTTATAAAGCTATCAGATCTTGTGAGAACTTGATCACTATCATGAGAACAGCATGGGGGAACAACTCCCATAATCTAATCATCTCCCACAAGGTCCTGCCTCCAACACATAATATAAGGATTACAATTTGGATTAAAATTCAAGATGAGATTTTGGGTGGGGATACAAGCAAACTGTATCATTCTGCCCTAGCCCCTCCCAAATCTCATGTCCTCACATTTCAAAACACAACCATGCCTTTCCAACAGTCTCCCAAAGTCTTAACTCATTCTAGCATTAACCAAAAGCCCAAGTCCAAAGTCTCATCTGAGACAAGGCAAGTCCCTTCCACCTATGAACCTGTAAAATCAAAAGCAAGTTAGTTCCTAGATACAATGAGGGTACAGACTTTGGGTAAATACATCTGCTGCAAATGGGAGAAATTGGCCAAAATTAAGTGAAATCTTAAAGCTCCAAAATGATCTCTTTTGACTCCATGTCTCACATCCACGTCACACTGATGTAAGAGGTGGGCTCCCACAGTCTTGGGCAGCTCCACCCCTGTGGCTTTGCAGGGTACAGCCCCCCCTCCCAGCTGCCTTCACTGTGTGGCGTTGAGTGTCTCTGGCTTTTTCAGGTGCATGGTGCAAGCTGTTGGTTGATCTACCATTCTAGGGTCTGGAGGACAGTGACTCTCTTCTCACAGCTCCACTAGTCAGTGCCCCAGTGGGAACTCTGTGTGGGGGCCCTGACCCCACATTTCCCTTCCACACTGCCCTAGCAGATGTTCCCATGAGGGCTCCACCCCTGCAAAAAAACTTCTGCCTGGACATCCAGACATTTCCCTACGTCCGCTGAAATTTAGGTGAAGGTTCTCATACCTCAATTCTTGACTTCTGTGCACCTGCAGGCCCAACACCACATGTAAGCCACCAAGGCCTGGGGCTTGCACCCTCTGAAGCAATGGCTTGAGCATTATGTTGGCCCCTTTTAGCCATGGCTGGCATGCAGGGCACCAACTCCAGAAACTGCATAAAGCAGCAAGGCCCTTGGCCTGGCTATTTTTTCCTTCTAGGCCTCTGGGCCTGTTATGAGAGGGGCTGCTGTGAAGACCTCTGACATGCCCTGAAGACATTTTCCCTATTGTCTTGGTGATTAACATTTTGCTTATCATTACTTATGCAAATTTCTGCAACCAGCTTGAATTTCTTCTCAGAAAATGAGTTTTCTTTTCTATCGCATTGTCAGGCTGCAAATTTTCTAAACTTTTATGCTGTGCTTCCCTTTTAAACATAACTTTCAATTCCAAACCATATCCTTGTGAATATATAAATATGAACGCTTTTAACAGCAGCCAAGTCACCTCTTGAATGCTTTGCAGCTTAGAAATTTCTTCCGCCAGATACCCTAAATCATCTCTCTCAAGTTCAAAATTCCACAGATCTCTAGGGCAGGGAGAAAATGCCACCAGTCTCTTTGCTAAGACATAGTGAGTCACCTTTATTCCAGTTCCCACAAGATCCTCATCTCCATCTGAGACCTCCTCAGCCTGGACTTCATTGTCCATACCACTATCAGCATTTTGGTCAAAACCATTCAACAAGTATCTAGGAAGTTCTGAACTTTTCCACATCTTCCTGTCTTCTTCAGTGCCCTCCAAACCATTCCAACCTCTGCCTGTTACCCAGTTCCAAAGTTGCTTCCACATTTTTGGGTATCTTTACAGCAATGCCCTACTACTTGTTAACAATTTGCTGTATTAGTCCATTCTCATGCTGCTATGGAGAAATATCCAAGACTGAAGAATTTATAAAGGAAAGAGATTTAAATTATTCACAGTTCTGCATGGCTGGGGAGGCCTCAGGAAATTTACAATCATGGTGGAAGGGGGAGCAAACACATCCTTCTTCACATGGCATCAGGAGAAAGAAGTGCTCTCTCTCAAGTTCAAAATTCCACAAAATCCCACTTAAACAGGGGAAAGCCCCTTATTAAGCCACAGATCTCATGAGAACTTGCTCACCATCGTGAGAACAGCATGGGGGAACCACCCCCATGATCTAATCTCCCCCCATGAGGTCCCACCCCCAACACATGGGGATTACAACTCAAAATGAGATTTTCGGTGGGGACACAGCCAAACCATATCACCTATGACCCAGCAATTTCCTCCTAGGTATTCCTTTAAGACATCTGTAAGCATATATCCACAGAAAGACTTATGTTCAATGCCAGAGCATCTTTATTCATAATAACTTAAAAATGAAAACAACCCAAGTATCCATCAATAGAAAAATAAACAAACGGCCATATAATGGAATCAAAAGGAAATTACTAATTCATGCAACAACATGGATGAATCTCAAAGGGCTGAGTGAAAGAAGCATTATACAAAAGAGCACATACTATTCTATTTATATAAAGTCCTAGGAAAGTGAAAATAATCTGTGAGTTTAAAAAATGGTTCAAAGAGTGGTCACATACTAGAATAGGAAGTACCTGGGAAGGAGTATAAGAGAACTTTCCGGGGTGATAATATCCTAAAACTTAAGAGAGGTTGGGGTTAATGTGTATTAGTCAAAAGTCACCAAGTGGTACATGTAAGATTTATGCATTTTACTCTGTAAATTTCACCTTTATGAAAGTAAACAAATATTGAGCTCTAGTTAATTATACTCATACTGAAATATCTAGAGGGAATTGTATTGATGTCTTCAACTTGTGAAATACAACTAAAAAATTAGATGGTTAAGCCAGGCATGGTGGCTCACAACTGTAATCCCAGCACTTTGGGATGCCAAAGTAGGCAGATCACTTGAGCCCAGGAGTTCAAGATCAGCCTGGGCAATGATATCTCGTCCCTACAAAAATTACAAAAAAATTAGCTGGGCATGGTGGCACATGCCTATAGTTCCAGCTACTCAGGAGGCTGAGGTGGGAGGATCATCTGAACCCAGGGAGATCGAGTATGCAGTGAGGTGTAATCACACCACTGCACTTCAGCCTGGGTGACAAAGTGAGACCCTGTCTCAAAAAAAAAAAAAAAAAAAAAAGATGGTTAGAGAGACAGACACATAATAAAGCAAATATAATAAAATGTTAACTGTAGAACTAAGCTGTGAGAATATGAGTGTTTACGACATCATTCTTTCACTTTTCTATCTGTTTAAAATGTTTTCAGAAAATCTTAGAAAAACATTATTGTATGCCAAAGAAATGTAGTTGGAAGGAATATGGGAGAGCATCCAGAAGTGATATAAATCACCAGGCTTCATAGGAGACCTCCCCTTGACCTCACTCCTAGCTTCACAGAATAGCATAAGCTGTCTCCTATAAATTATGCTTTGGGCAATGTTTCCCCACCTCCTATAAAAAGCTCTCTCAGTAGTTCAATGCTTTGTCTAAAATACTCCATAGAAATTCACTATTTTAAGTTACATTTAACCCTTTTATACCTTGTAGTCTATTAAAATTCAATTGCCAGAGTCCCATTTCCAGCATGAAGAGCGAGGAGCTACACAGATCCACTCCCCAGAGAAACGGGCAAAAATCATTTTGAAAACAATCATTTAAAAGCTCTGGAAATGGTCCTAGGGGCATATGACAAACGAAGAAACATTTGCTTAGGAAAATCTACTACAACTAGGTTAAAAAAAAAAAGTGAAAATCAGTGGTTCTAACCAGGGCAATTAGGCAAGAAAAGGAAATAAAAGGCAGCCAAATTGGAAAAGAAGTAAAACTATATCTGTCTACAGATGACATGAGCTTGTATCTAGGAAAGCCTAACCTAAGGAATCCACTTTAAAACTATTTGAACTAATAAACAAGTTCAGCAGGGTTGCAGGATATAAAACTGATATACAAAAATCAGTTGTATGCCTGTATGATAGCAATGAACAATCCAAAAATGAACATAAGAAAACAAGTATGTATGCAAAAGCATCAAAAAGATTAAAATCCTTAGGAATAAACATAAGTCTCCCAAAATGCAAAATATACTCTGAGAACCAAAAAATTATTTTAAAAAATAAAGACCTAAATAAATTGAAAAACTTCCCATATTTATAGACTGGAATATTTAACACTGTTGAGATGGCATTATCTCCAAACTGATTTACACATTCAATGCAATTTTATCAGAATACATGCTGACTTCTTTGTAGAAACTGATAACCTTACTATAAAATTTATGTGGAATTGCAAGGGACCTAGAATAGCCAAAGTAATTTTTAAAAACAACAAAGATGGTGAACTCATGCCTAATTTCAAAATATACTACAAAGCAAAGACTACAGAACTGGCACATGAATAGACATATAAATCAATGGAATACAATTGAGAGTCCAGAAATCATGTGTCATGGTCAAGTGATTTTCAGCAAGAGTGCTAATATCACTCAGTGGAAAAGAAGAGCCTTTTCAACAAATGGTGCTGGGAGAACCGGATAGCCACATGCAAAATAATAAATTTAGATCCTTACATCATATACAAAAAAAAATCAACTCGAAATAGATGAAAAACTTAAATGTACACACCAAAACTATAAAACTCTTAGAAAGAAATACAGGAATAAATCTTTATGACCTCAGGTTCAGCAATGGATTCTTAGTTATGACACCAAAGCCTCAAAAAAATAGATAAATTGGACTTTGTCAAAATAAAAAACTTTTGTGCATGAAAGATACCATCAAGAAAGTGAAAAACAACCCACAGAATGGGATAAAATATTTTCAAATCATTTATCTGATAAGGGATTTATAGCCAGAATAAATAAATTACAGCTCAATAATAAAAAGACAACGTAATTTAAAAATGGGCAAAGTTCTGAACAGACATTTTTCAAAGGAAGATATACAAATGTAAATAAGCATATGAAAAGTTGAATGTTATTAATCATTAGGGAAATGTAAATCAAAATCACAATGAGCCATCATTTCAAACCTATAAGAATGGTTATACTTTTTTAAAGGAAAACAGTGCTGGCAAAGATGTGACTAAATCAGAACCCCTATACACTGCTGGTGGGATATAACACAGTACAGTCACTTTGGAAATTAGTCTGACATTTCCTCATGTAATTATAGAGTTACTGTATGACCCAGAAATTCTACTCCTAGATAAATACCTAAGAGAAATGCAAACAACCCAAATGCCCATTGACTGACAAAATGTGATCTATCCATACACTAAAATATTATTGGACCATAAAAAGGAATAAAGTACTGATACATGTACAACATGGATGAACTTTGAAAATAATATGCAAAGTGAAAGAAGCCAGTCACAAAAGACCATATATTATATGATCTTATTGTATGATATATCCAGAATACACCATTCTGTAAAGACAGAAAGTAGATTAGCGTTTACTTAGGCCTGGGAAGAGGGGGAAGGGAGATAAAAGGATAAAAGGATGATAGCTAAAGGGTCACATGTTTCTTTTTGAGGTGATAAAAATTTTCTTAAACTGACTGTGGTGATTTGGTATATCTGTGAATATACTAAAAAGCCACAGCATTAGGAGATATACCTAATGCTAAATGACGAGTTAATGGGTGCAGGAAATCAACATGGCACATGGATACATATGTAACAAACCGGCACATTGTGCACATGTACCCTAAAACCTAAAGTAGAATTTAAAAAAATAATAATAATAAAGAAAGAAAGAAAGAAAGAAAGAAAGAAAGAAAGAAAGAAAGAAAGAAAGAAAGAAAGAAAAAAGCCACTTAATTTTGTAGTATGAATGGGTAAATTGTATAATATATGAATTACATCCCAATAAAAGCTGTAAAAAAATGCAATTCCCTCTGGAAAGGGAATGCATCCTTAATCCAATGGCTTTTCAATTAGGAGCTATCTGACAAGAAGGTTCAACGAACTAACTTGGAATAACAGGATTCAGAATGGTTACAAGTTCTGAAGCATTTGCACAGAAAGGAGAAACCTAGATAGGACGCTGTAGGCAGAAGAGAGAAGAGCAAAATCAGCATGACCTCCAGGCAAAGAGGTACTAAGGAAGGTAAAATTCCATCACTGATAAATACTGCATACTTCACTACTTGGCCTGTAACTAAACAGTTCAGAATTCCCATCCTTGTCAAATAAGGATATTATAGCCTTTAGTAACTTCTGAAGAGAGCTTTCTATTTTGAGAAGATAACTAATGTACAAATGGCCTCTCTTCTGGCAGAAATAACCTGCCCTGGAAACTAGTGGTGGAACGGAAAATGTTATAATATTCTGAAGAAAATGCCAGCATTTAACCTGTCTTTAATCCTTCTACTAGATCTCCAGCTGTGTCTTATCTAAAACTTAGGAATCCAGAAATCCAGCATGGAATTATCTTTTTTTAGTGTAATATATTTTCCTTTCAGAATTGTGGAGCCCAAAGCATATGGAATAGTCTATTTTGGTGCAATAAGGCAAGAAAAAGAAATATAAGGTATAGAAATTGCTAAGTAATATAACTATATTTGTAGATGAAATAATTATCTATGTAGAAAGCCCTAAGGAACATACCCAAAAAAACTACTAGAACTGGTAAGTGAGTTCAGAAAAGTTGCAGGATAAAAGGCCAATATACAAAAATCAGTTGTATTTCTATATACTAGCAAGGAATAATCAGAAATTACATTTTTAAAATATCACTAACAATAGCATGAAAAAATGTGAAATCCTTATAAATAAATCTGATAAAAGATATGCAAGATCCATACACTAAACAAAACATTGGTTATATGTTCCTTCCATTCAATCAATAACATTGTCATTTATTTGGGATCTACAATGGCCCTAGAACTCTTAGCCAAATTCACTAAAACCTTTAAATATATTTTATATTATTATCATTCCCATTTCAAGGGTGAAGAAACTAAGATTTTAACAAATTGAATAATATTCCTAAAAACAAAGAGCCAATAAACTTGTATCTCAGACTCAGATTTGCATAGCCCTGTGGCTCAAATATTGCATGCGACATACGTACGCTAAAAAGATTATTTGTTGTCTATTTGAAATTGAAATTTAACTGGGTGTCCTGCATTTTTATTTGCTAAATCTGGTAACTATATGTATCAGTCAAGTATGGGCTGTGGATGGCTTCACTCCTTAGGACTCTAAACTTGCATAGTAGGTTTTAAACAAATGAAACTATACCCAGCGTTTAGGTCCTGAGACCTTCCATAGGCTGTTTCCCACTCTGATTCACTGGAAAATGCCAACTCATTCTTCAAAATCCAGGTTAACTAACTTCTATCACCCTAGGCATGGACGGCCATTCCCACTTGTGTCCTTCCCACATATACACTTTGTACATACCTTTACTATTGCACACTCTACAGTGTTTTAATTATTGTGGTTAATATTATACCTGGTAGAATCAGTATAAATAAGATTTCACGTGTAAATTAACAAATGAATAAATGAATGAATAAAAATCAGAAAACATCCCTGAAAGAAACTGAAGATGACCTAAATAAATGGAGGGATATATCATGTTCATAGATCAGAAGACTCAATATAGGTTGAACATCCTTAATCCAAAAATCCAAAATGCTCCAAAATATGAAACTTTCTGAGTGCCAGCATGATACCACAAGTGGCAAATTCCACACCTGACCTCTTTTGATGGGTGACAGTCAAAATGCAGGCACACTAGACAAGAGTACCCAAGGGAAAAAAGACTATCCCAGCTCCCTTCAGCTGTGTTATATCTTTTTTGCCCACGTCCAGATTACTCCACCAGGCCATAAAATGGCATCCATGGAGCCCAGACACATGAACAACAGTAATAAATAAAGTATGTTGTACAATAACCTTTAATCAAAACACAGAATTGTAGAGAGAAACTAGAAGCCTGCCATTGTTTGTTGTTACTGTTGTTTAACAGCTGAGGCAGGTATTCTGGTGATGCCACTGTTCTGCTTAGTACCCTGAACACATTCTTCTTCACTGTATTAACAGTATAGCATATTTTTTACTGTGAAGTACTGATATGTAAATAAGTGTAAGAAAATGATTGCTTTTTGGTAGCATGTAAATTCAGAGTCAGGAACGATGATGATGCCAAACAACTACAGACTGTCCACGTGGGTGCCTGAAATAGTGACACCTTTGCTTTCTGATGGTTAAATGTACAAAAACTTATTTCGTGCACAAAATTATCAAAAATATGGTATAAAATTACTTCAGATAAGTGTATAAGGTGTATATGAAACATAACTGAATTCTGTGTATAGATTTCAGTCTCATTCTCAAGATATCTCATGTCTATGCAAATATTTACAAATCCAAGAAAATCTGAAACTCACAACACTTCTGGTCCCAAGCATTTTGGATGAGAAATAGTCAATCTGTATTGTTAAGATGGCAGTTCTCCCCAAATTGATCTATAGAATGAAACACAATCCCAATCAAAATTTCAGCAGCACTTTTGTAAAAATTGGTAAGCTGATTCTTTCATATGGAATATAAAAGGCTGCATAACCAAACAAATTTGAAAAAAAAACAGAAGTTGGAGGACTTGCACTACCTGATTCAAGACCTATAATAAAGCTTACAGTAAATAAGACACTATGGTATTGGCATAAAAATAGACAAATAAGTGGAACAGAATGAAGAGGGCAGAAATAGATCCACCATATATAAACATTGATTTTCAACGAAGGTGCAAAGACAAGAAAGGATAATCTTTTTTCAACAAATGGTATTGGAACAATTACCTATGCATATAAAAACATTAACTTTGATCCATATGTCATAATCAAAAATTAAAGAAGATTACAGTTTTAAATCTAGAACCTAAATACTGTAAAAATTCTACAGGAAAAGACTGAGAAAGAAAAAACTTTGTGATCTTGGGTTAAGCAAACTAAGATCAAAAACTAAAAGGATAGTCCCCCAAAAAGCCTGATAAATTTGACTTTATCAAATGTTAAAACTTCTGCTCCTTAAAATACATCATGAAGAAAATAGAAAAGACAAGCTACAGATTGCAAGAAAAATGTATGCAAAGTATATGTTTGACAAAGAACTTACATTTAGAACACATTAAGAACTATTACAACTCAATAATAGAAAAGCAACCCATTTTTTAATGGGCAAAATATTCAAATAGACTCCTCACTAAAAAAAGATATATAAATGACAGATAATTGTGTAAAAAAATGTGCTCAAAATTGTTAGTCATAATTGGTTAGGAAAATGCAAATTAAAACCACAATAAGATATACATCCACTGGAACAGCTGAAGTTAAAAAAGACCAACTATACCAAGTGTTGAGAGGATGTGAAGAAAATGGAATCCTACTACACTGTTGGTGATACAGTCATATTGGAAAACTTGACAATTTACTGGAAAGTTAAATATATACCTATCATGTGACCCAGACGTTCCACTATTATTACTCAATAGAAATGAAAATATGTTCACAGAAAAACTTGTACTCAAATAACCATAATTTCTTTCCCTGTAATCAGTAATAACTAAAAACAACCCAAATATCCCATATGGTGGTATATCCGTAATATAGAATACTACCCAACAATAAAAGCTAACAAACTATTGATACACAAAAAAATGCATAAATTTCAAAATAATTACACTGAGTAAAAGAAACCAGACCAAAAAAAGAGTATATACCAAAGAGTATATTCCATTTATATATAAAAGTAGAGAAAATGCAAACTAATGCATAGTGATAGAAAGCAAATTCATGGTTGCCTCAGTATTGGGGTAAGGAGAGGTAGTGAGGGAGGTGGGCATTATAAATGGTCATGAAGAAATGTTTAAGAGTGATTGATAGGTTTATTATCTTAACTATAATGATGGTTTCAAGGGTAAATTTGTCAAAACTAATGAAATGGTATACTTTAAATATATGCAGGCTATATTTCATTAAAATATACCTCAATAAAGCTATATTTTAAAAAGTCCAACAACGAATATTTTTTTAAAAAAAGAGGGGCATCCTAGTATGCTGTTTAATTTTACAAAACATTAGGTTAAATATAGTTGTGTCTTGCTTAGAAACAATTTTCAAATTTGTTACAACAACTAGCAATTGATACCAAATTCTCTATGAAGGAAAAATTGAGCAAACCATTAGACTGAATTAGCTTGGTAGAAAGAGCTAAGATCCTTAGTTGGATATTGAATAACTCCCTCCCTCTAAATTGCAAACATTTGGTGTTAAGGGCATAATACAAATTATCTCTTCAAAATCAAGCAAGACCTATGTTGAAATACTCATTTCTCTCAATTTTTAAAAACATAACAAATGAAATATTTATTCTTTACCATGACAGTAACAGCTATCTCAGCTATAATCTTGATGTGGTGTGCCAACCATTTTAGCTGTATAAGATCCCTTTTCAAGGATCCTACTTGTACCATCTGTATTTTAAAATCAATTATTCTAGGAATGCTTTATGTTCATTTTTGTCAGCTTCTTTTTCGACAGTATCTCTTCAATTTATAAAAACAAGAGCAAAGCAATCAAAAGGTATGACCAAATCCCTTACATGATTGGTTATTTCCTCTTCACTATTTAATCAGTTCCCAAAATACCAAGATATTCTTATTTTAAAATAATATAAAGTACGGTGAGACCCCATCTCTACTAAAAATACAAAAAAAAAAAAAAAAAAAAAAACTAGCCGGGCGTGGTGGCACGTGCCTGTAATCCCAGCTACTTGGGAGGCTAAGGCAGGAGAATCACTTGAACCCAGGAGGTGGAGGGTGCAGTGAGCCAAGATCATGCCACTGCACTCCAGCCTGGGCGACAGAATGAGAGTATGTCCCAAAAAATAGTAATAATAAATAATAATAATAATAATAATATAAAGTAAAAATCCAGGTGGTAGAAATCGAATCTTGATAAATTATTAACTGTCATTCTCATTCACCTTCAGTTCCTTTATTCTCTCCCCACTGTCTTTGGAATTTTCCATTTCTGGCATATGGCCTATACTCAAAATGCCAGGTCTGTGGATCTCCATTTAAAAAGTAAAAGGAAAGCTTATTGCATAGTAATGTTTGATAGCTCCCAAATACAATCAAGAAATAGAAATACACTCATAACAAAGAGCTGCCAATATAATACACTGTACTACTTTAACAAAAATATCAAATAAATATGTGTAATAGCTGGTATTATATTAAATTTTTATTGTGTTTTTAAAACTTTGATGAGAAGGGAAGAAGGGAAGGACAGGAAGAGGAAAATAAAGAAGATAAAGTAGCAGCTCAGACAGAAGGTTCATATAATCCAGTGCCTGGAAAATTCGAGCTCAATAAACATTTGTTGAATTAATTAATGAATAAATGCATGAATTTAAAAGCCTCATTTTACAATCACTTCATCAACTGTCTTCACCTTGTTTACTAACATCACATCCATATTGCGGCTTTCTATTGGTTCTTGAGCAGTAAAAAGCAAAGTTTGGGAATCCTTCAAATGTCTAAGGGACATACTAAGGTCAGTTAAGCAATGTTAGTAAATATATGAGAAACAGAATTGACTTACATAAAAAGTATGAGATCAAGAATACTGTTTAATTAAAGACAAAATAAAATGTGAGAGTTTGAGAAATGCCATCATTTTAGATGTGAAAATTTTATGTGTACCAACTAGAGAGCAACCTGCGTGAATCTGCAGAATATCTAAACTATAAAATATAAACATTATATTTGTATATATAATAACTATTAATAAATAGGCAAGCAGGTGAGTATACTTTGGTAAAGCTATTTTGTGTGTATACTTAGGCATTTACTGTAATGAAGAAGTAAAAATTAAAATTAATGTAGCCCAAAACATAAACTGGTATTGTGCTTAAAAAGATTTAAGACATTTCCTCCCTGAATATGTTAATGAAATTAATGAAAGAAATCTTATTGTGACTGCCCTCATGTGAAAAAAGTTTCTCACATTAACGCACCAAAAGCTACAAACTCAAATCATGAAAGTGTTCTTCCTTTGGTTAAGTGCATGTCATTATTAAATGATACTATTGCCTTAACTGGAGGGCACTGGAAAAAAAAAAAACCTCCTCTCTTAATGTAAACTGTTCTTTGAAGTTACATTAACACTATATTCTTAGCAGTAGAAAGGTTAGTTTTGGCTCAGTCCCGTCTAAATTATCATAAATTTTGATTTACAATGTTACCTAACAAATGATTAAACTATGTTTGAATTTCATTATGGAGCTGAAGGATTTGGATGTTTGCTTACCTCGGACTTTAAAATACTTCACATGATTTGCCACAGCCTCTGCAACACTTTCATCTGGGCAGATTTTTACTCCATTAGGAAACAGAATAGATCTCCGCCTTCTGAGTAACCACTGTCTTTCAGTTTCTCTGCGGTCCAGAGGCTGTTTCTTTTTGGTAGCTAGAGAAAGGTCTGTTGATTCTTCAGGCAGGAGAAAAGAAACTGCACTCTTGGGTTCTTGGATCTCCTCTAAAGATAAGTAGGTTTGTGCTACAGAGTGAAAGTATAGTCAAGTCTTCGATAATGAAGATACAGTACAAAAAGTAACAACTAAAGGAAAACTGACACTTGTGCTACATTAAGATATAGAAGCCAGTGCCCAAATCATAGGCAGGCATGCATATCTAAGGAAAAGAGGAGTGAGGCAGTCCATCTTTTTCCATTTAACTCCCACTCTTTTCATTCAAGATTGTTATCAAAATCAAGTAAATGCACATCCAATTTCAACACAATAAATAAAAGTATGGTTTAAGCCAGAAATTACTAATGAGGGAAAACCAAAATTATTGGAGACATTTTAAAATGGTTTAAATGAAGCAATATCAAAGATTAATAAAGTAGCATTTGGTTCCATTTGTTACAGCAATCACATCAAATAATGCTATTTTTGAAGAGCATATACTACAGATATGGAAAGATAAAAACAAATGTAGATTTTTAAATACCTGTTAATGATGGAAAGTCTCCTTCTATCAGGATAAATATCAAAATACCCAGAGAAATCTTCCCAAAAAGAGGAAACATAATCATTTGGGCCAAAACCAAAGGAATGAGGACAGAACCCTTGAGTGTCCAAATCCTTGAAACTTCCAATAACAAAGAGTTACAGGAAAGACCTAACGTTTAAAAGTCTATGTTTGAGAATGAACAACCACTTCAAAACCATTATAAATTTGCATAAAGAAAAATGGTTGTCCTTTCAAAGTAGTTCTCACTTCTTTTCTGAAATAACCAGCATGCTATAAAAGCTGGTGAGATAAGCTAATTAGAACAGATGGAGAGAGACAATTTCTTTATTCTAATCTACCTAAGCTCTTTACTAACACTCTCCTTGCCTTTAACAAGCAGTCCACTAAGAATAATGTGTTTCACATATAATTCACTGATTTTTCCAACTTTTCTGAATCCGTTAGTTGAACCTGATAGATTCACGTTTTCTGGGTTTTCCTAGGGACTAAGATGTATAAGCATAAAATGTCCAGACTGACTATATCTACCTATTTCAATAATACAGAGCTACATACAAAACAAATTTAGCTTTTGTAATGAAACTATTCTCTTGCAAATTTCCTTCCTTGATAGAAAAATCATTTACTTTGTCTCCTTCCTCACCTATAAAATGGAATAGAAATAGTAAAGTCATGGTAGAGCTAATGTGAGGATTAAATTAACTAACTAACTAATTCAATCTTCACATTGCTTAGAATAGTGCCCGGAACATATTAAGCACTTAATATAAATGATAGCTGTGCAATAACTTTGTTGTTTAATTTGCCATTAAATGTGAGGCCCAGAGTGTTTATCTATATGAGGAACTCTTAACCAAGAAAAGATTTTCTCTGCAGATGAAATTATCTATATTAGAATAGTTTTTTAAATCAAATAAACCTAGTAGAAAGCAATTCATCAGAATCCCTGTGGAAGCTAGGATTTACTATCAAATAGCAATGAAATTATATTTTATTTCATGTTATCTCTGGGAAAATTATCTGAAAAAAAGTGTATTGTAAAGATCTAAACCACATTTCTCTTGAGAATCCTTGACTAATTGTGTTAGCTAAATCACCCTCAATGTTATTTTATGCTTTAGGAAAAGCTCAAGTATATTTTTTCAATACAGCCTCAAATAAACCACATTTTCAGCCTTTATAAAAGGTAATAAACCTAAATGACCATTAAATACATTTGCATACTTGCATTTGCAAAATACTGCTAAGTTTATAAGAAACTTATATGCCAAATTTATTGTATGAGTAAGAGAAAAAAGCCGAAAATTTCATTAGCTGAGTCAAAGTTTAATCTTAAGAAAAGCTTCATATTGACAATTCAGAACATGGGACAACTCTTAGGTAACAAATATTAGTTGGAAATTATTCTTTTTGATGGCCTTGACCAAAAAGCTAAAAAAACTTCTGAGAATCATAGTAATCTAGAAAGAGTCCTGTTTTTAGATTGAGAAAACCTGGACTCAAATCCTGGTTTTATCACTTAATATTTGATTTTGGTAAATAACCTAAGCTCTTTGAGCCAGTTTACTCACCAAAGAAATTACATGTGATAATCTCTACCTGTATCACAGGGTCGGTGTTAAGAATTAAGAGACATGAAAGTTCTCTGTAAACTACTGCATTTGTATTACTAGTAAACTTTGTAAACAGTAATTGTTTTGTATTACAAGTGTTCACAGAATCCAAAGGTGTTTCAAGCTTTGAAATTCTATTTTGTTCAAGCTCCAAAATAAATTTTCCATTAACTTATATTTCAAATAGAGAATTCACATAAAAACTTCTAAAACATTATATTATGTTCTATAAAATATAGTTGGTATAATTTCAGAAACCTGTACTTTAAAAAAAGAAATATAAGAAATTAGATGGGTTCATCTGTTTCTAAATATGGTCATCATTTTACAAATTCAATTTAACTTGACATTTATTTGTAACTTTTAACTGCATCATTCTTAGAATAACTGTATCTATGATACAAAGCCGGTGATGCCCGCTATAAGTTTGTGTCATAGGAATCCAAAAGCAAGAGTAACTCCAACTAGAAAAAAGCAAGGGGGTCGGGGGGAAACAGGGGGTGGGTATTTCAGCTGTGCCTTCAATGGCCTACTTGGCATTTCAGTATTTTGGTGGGCAGAAGTAAGGATTGTTAGTGGGAAGAACTAACAGTTAGGAGAAATCCCTGGTCGTGATCAGTAAGGTGGAAATGTATACTGTTTATAAAGAAAATAGGAAGATATTTGCTAGAGCAGGCAGGATAGGAGCATACAGCAAATAGGTTGGGAATGAAGGCTGAAAAGTTGAGACTGATTATGGAATATCTTCAAAGTTTTAGCAAGAATTTTGGATTTTTACCTACAGATGAAACATTATCTCTCTAATGTTTAATTACTCAAAAAAATATATTCTTTGAGTTTTTATTTAAGGAGATTCTTTTTAGGTAATATTTTAAAATCTCATAGGATGGTCCTTGAACCTTTTTATGCTTCAAGAAATGTCCCAGAATCACAAGCATATGAGCAACTAAACATAAAACTCTGTGCTTCAGAGACAACAAATACAGATTCCTTCATCTAAACTTAATTACAAATCAGTCAAGGATCATTTATTGACTCAACAAAATTTTCTGAGTGTTTACTATATGCTACTAAGATACTTAATGCCGGAAATGGAAAAATGCTTCCAGTCTTTGAGGAGCTTACAGTCTAACGAGAAAAACGTGTATACAAATAATATAAAACAGTAATTAGAGAAGTATATACAAATTGCTATAGGGGAGCAGGAGGGGGAATGAACTATTGTTTGAGTAGTTGTAGGGGTGGTAACATTTACGTTCAATTTTGAAAAAATAAAGTTCACAAGAAGTGGTGAAAAGGTATGGAGGTACAATGTCACAACCCCCACTCCACACAACTATCTATAGTCTTGGGTTCAAAGTGATATTCACACTCATGGGACAACAGTCCAAAACGTGGCTCCAGACCTACTTTGTAGAAAAATATGGCACAGAAAACAGTGTTATAATAATAATTTCAAGTAAAGTACATCTTCGTCTGTAGTCTTTATAGGAGCCCTGATTTTTCCAGCCCCCAAGAAGGATGCACTAAGTTGTAACAGAAGAGACCACCTGGGTGGGAGCAGGCCACAGAAGCAGACAGAAGCCTCATGAACACACAGAACTGTGCCTCTTAACAACGCATGGGCAAAGTTTCCAAATTTCCACAAAGGACAAGCTTAGTTACAAGAGACTGCAGAGGGAAGTATCTAAATGCATGAACAAATAATTTTATACAACTGCAAAAGTAGAGGACAATGGAAAGATGAGAACAGGACATAGGCTGGAACAAGATTAAGGATGGGCTCTATATGCCAAGTCTAAACCTATTTTTCCTCTTGGCATAAAAGAAGTTGATTTCAAAAGATATTAAACTTTTTTAAACTCCTAATTAGGTGATTGGATATGATTTAAATAACTTCTTTTTTTAATATCCCAAGAGCTGTGAAATCAAAATAATATTATCTTCTCTAGGAAGGCCTGCTTTGTTCACTAACAACCCTCTCTCTACCTCTCTACCTCCTCACTAACATACACACACACACACACACACACCCTTCTAGGCTGAGCTCCCTCCTGCATTCCCAAAGAAACTCTATGGTTGTTCTTACCAGAAAATATTTAAAATGTCCACATGTCCATAAATGACTCAGGAACAAATATCATTCATTTTTTGTGCCTAGCAAAATGCCTGCTAGTAGTAGATGCTAAAATAATTTCCCTGAACTGAAATTACACTCAAATAAACTATATGCTTATTAAAATATGAAGAAAAATTAATATAAGCATCAATTTCATAATATACACAGAGCAGCATACAACTGGAAATTTATTTCTAACAGTAGCTCAAGTTTCTTAAGGAAAAAAATTACACCTCAATTTAATGAATTGGAAATATGTTTAATATAAAACACTGATATCCTCAAAACATTACTTGCATATTAATTTAGGAAAATGAATTTTAAACAATCTTCAAAACATGATAAAGGACAGTGATATCTTTGAAAAACATACAAATAAAAATGTTAAGAAATCACAAGATGTCTTATAGACTTGCTTTCCCAAAATTAGATGTACAAAACAATAGTCACCTTTAAAAGTACCCCCTAACACACACAAATTGGGAATGAAATATGTAATTATAACCATCTTTATATGAAATATCCAAACAACAAATATCTTTAATAATATAAAGATAGTGACAAAATCAACAAAAGCTAAGAACAGTGAGGCTTAACTGACCTCTATTCATATGATTTTGAAATAAAATGTTCAAACTTTCTAGCTTTATCTTAATTTGCCTTTGCTTCACTGCTTTATGTAGTTATAATGTAAATCTAAGAGATGCTTAAAACAGATTAAAATAATATTGTTAAAAAACATTTTTCTTATCTGAGAAAATACAATATAATCATATCTCCCTCAAAATACTCCTGATAAGATTAGAAAGTTCTGAAGTGTTTAATCATATATAATGCCACCATTATCACATGAATTCAGAACTGTTACCTGAATATTTAATAAAAAATTAAGTTCCATGAGGATCATAGGTCTCTAAAAGCTACAATTTAAAAATATAAAAGCAACGAGAGCAATCTGGCTTTGCAGATGAATACTGGGTAAACTGAGCTATAAAATTATATATTTAATTCTAACCATTAATAAATAGGACTGAGGACTTTCTTTGTTAAAGTTATGAGGACACCAATTTTATCTTCTATATTACAGAAACTATAGATAAATTCCGTGATAATGTAAGAGTGAATATTTATATAGCAGTACCTCAAGTTGAGCTACATGTATAATTTTTAAAAAACTATTTTGCACAGGTAAAATTTTTTGTTTCAAATTTTACCCTGAACAAATGAACTAAATTATAAGATACATATGACATCAAAAGAAATGAAAAAAAAATAGAGCAGAGTAATCGCATTTAGCAATTGAGAATAATAAGCTGCACTTTAAAAGAGCGAATTTTTATCATCTTCCTAACATTATGAATGTCTTTTTGTTACATACAGAAGGGATGCCGTAAATGGCATTTTCTGAAGCCTTGATACTAAATTCTTTTTTAAAAAAATACACAGTATTCATACTGCATGCTTGAGCTGCAAAGAATAGAATTACAATATGATGTGACCTGTCAGCAAATTTGCCAAGCACTGGGGCTGGCACCAGGGAGGCTTTAACTCCCCTCAGCACCCAGTCATGTGGAAGTACAGATCACGTAAGTTTTATTATCTACAAAACATTCCCATATTACATATGCTATTGCATAATCCAATCATATTTACTCAGAAAAATATGAAATATTTATAAAATTTTAATTTACATCTAATAAGTTTATCTATATCACCCCCATTCCCACTCCATCTATGAGATCCCAACAATTCTAATAATGTATCCTATGTGTTTTAAATAATGTTCCAATGACTTATTATAAAACTACTGCAAGTTATTTTCTTCTCTGTGAGCTGGCTAACACAAATGCTGGTAAGAGGCTTTCCAGTAATCTTAGAGAACATCTGTGTCATGTTTGTACAGATTAACTAGCTACTGCTGCCCTTCTGTTGCTGTAAATGAAGTTTCAAGATGAGCTCTCGAATATCTTCCCGTTTGGTCTTTATTACATGACGAGGAAACCACTTCTCCAAATGAATTGGAAGTTCAAAGTTAACAATAGGATCCTAATGAGAGAAAAAAAGAGTGCAATCACTTTAGCAGCATAATTTCAAATTTGTTTTAATTTCATTTTTATAAGAAATGACAAATTGCTGACTTTTTAAAAATAACAATTATATTAAGACACAATTCACATAGTACAATTCACCAATAGCATACAATTAAGCATTTTTAGTATGTTCACAGCACAACCACTTCCACAATCAGTTTTAGAACATTTTTATCAAATTGTTAACTTCTAAATGTCAAAATTAAATGCTCTGTTCTGCTACAATGTATGTTTAAGTGAATTAGCACAGACAGAATTGGTAAATAAAGAATGATTCAGAAATGAAGTTGGTTTTATCAGAACTTTTCCCAACATGTTAAGATTTTGAACTATTAAAGAGAAAGCCTTAGTAGCAAATGAAAAATCTCAGATTAAAAATGGAAAATCCTGCAAAGTGCCTTCTTCCAGTGTAAGAAATAGCTGACTTATGGCTTCAAGAATCACTACCATTTCAATGACGTTAAGCTTAACCAGGAAATTGCAAATTGCAACCACGGGATGTTCCCTCTGTGTTTAAAAAAAAAAAAAAAAAAGATTTCTGAAAAGGGCTATCCTTAGCACATGTTTATAAACTTGATAAAATTATTAGAAGCCAGAGGTAAAAAGGACTTATATCTTGAAGAAGGAATTAAGAGCCCGGGGTGTAAGGCTGAAAGGATGGACTGATTGTGAGTCCAGGAGCAAATGCTAGTGGAGATTTACTGTGCTAATATTTTTATTAGAAGTAATATTATTTTTATTAGGACTTACTTACAAAGTCCCATAGGTTTTGAGCGGTCTGCCTTAAGCCCATGTTTTAAACCTAAGCTATCTTATCTTAGTGCATCAAATTTACAAAACACGAGGCTTAGATTTTTGAAGGTTTTCCCAGGAATCTTACATGGTGCTTCATCCTGTATTAGATGTATATTCTATTGACTGGGCTATATAAAGTAGAATTATGTAACAAACAAACTCGGAATATGTTATGTAATAAGGCAATCTGGATATTCAAAACACAAAATCAAATCCATTTGGAAAGGGTATGAGAGGGCCAGAACCTGACACCCTATGATGAAGTTCCAGTGTGGAATAAAAAAGGGAGAAAAGAAACAAACCTAATAGATATTTAATGATTTCCAAAATGTGTACTGTATTTTAATATATATTATCCTTCCTCTCTCATATTAAAGACATCAAAAAGTTGTAGCTGCATACTATAACTCTCATGCTTTCAAAGTACCGTTAAGCATTCTCCAAGCCGACTTCTGGTCAAAAACATCCTGCTACTAGATCCATCTTCGTAAATAATAGTGGTAATGACTAAAGTAATGAGATGACAGTTCAAAAAGCAAAGAGTGCTTCTTTGCTATTTAAAATTTCATCTTTAATACTGCTACAGTTCCTACAAAGTCTCAGTGAACTAGAAAATAACACCTATGTTTGTCATTGTACTTCTCCAGCTATAGTTTTCCGAGCTTCTTGAATAAACGGATCTTTTTATTTTAGAAAATTTTATTTAAAATACTGTCTCTGCCCTATTCTCTTTCTCTCCAATCTTGCTGGGACTCCAGTAACATGTAAATTATACCTTTCAAACAGTAAATTATACTGTTTCATATTTGTCTCTTAAGCTCTGTTCTCTTCTTCACATTCTTTTTTCTCTCTAGGCTATAGCTGGAGTTCACTAATCCTATCTTCTACTGCATCTAGTCCTCTATTAAACTCGTCCAATAAGTTCTTAATTTCAGATATGTCATCATACATCTTCAGCTCCGGAACGTCTATTTGATTTTTTTTTTTGTATACTCCATGTCTTCATCCATTTTATCTTTGGCTTTATCTTCTCTAACCTATTAATTAAATCATTTCAAAGTTCTTATCTGCTAATTACAGTATCTGGATCACCTGTGGTTCTATTTCTTTCTCTTTAAAAAAAAATCTTGATTACCTGTAACATGTGCCTGCCTCTTTGCTTGCCCAGTGATATAGTTTTGCTGTGCCCCCACCCAAATCTCATCTTGTGGTTCCTATAATCCCCACTGTGGTGGGAGGGACTTGGTAGGAGGTAACTGAATCATGGGGGCAGTTTCCCCCATGCTATTCTCCTGTTAGTAACTTCTCATGAGATCTGATGGTTTTATAAGGGGCTTCCCCCTTTGCTCAGCTCTCATTCTTCTCCTTGCTGCTACCATGTAAAAAAGGACATGTTTGCTTCCCCTTCCACCATGATCATAAGTTTCCTGAGACCTCCCCAGCCATGCTGAACTGTGAGTCAATTAAACCTCTTTCCTTTATAAATTACCCAGTCTTGGGTATGTCTTTATTAGCAGCATGAGAATGGACTATTACACCCAGTAACTTGTGACTGTATGGTGGTAACTGTGAATTAAAAACTTATTTATAGCTTCACATACCTTGAAGAAGCTTTCCACATATTGCAATAAATATACTCCACAATCACTGCTATTGTCCTGTTTAGGAACTTTAGGGCATAGATCCACCATGTTTGCTTTGCTGAATTGACGATGAGTTTTTAGTTTAACTTCCCACTCTACCTCTAAATACCTGAAATAATGAACAAATAGAGTGACTAAAGTAGAAATCTCTTTATCAGTATGCAACATTTTCAGAAAGGCGGAAAAACATTTGTTGCCAGATGTGCTGTCTCAAGCCAAATTTCCAGACTGAATTTTACCAGTACAACCTACATTTTATGAGGCTCACAAGTACTACTTTAAAGAAAATGTGTAATGAGATTTTCAAACTAAAAGCTAGACTTTTTTCAACAACTCAACTTTCATAACTCAACAAAGTAAACTAAGAAATCATTTTAAAAGTTTCATCATTAGTTTTTTCCAAGTACTACAGTAAATTACAAAATTACACATACATATATACACATAATTATACAAATGTGAAAGAGTTCTTATTTTTTTCTAAAGTGGTACTTTTGATAATCAATGCAATGCTTCTTTGTAAAACTATACTTTCTGTTCAATTATGAATACAAATTCTGAATTTACCTTTAATATAATCCTTTAGAAATATTAATACTTGACTATTAACAGAAGATATTTATTATTGATTAAATTTATAGGCTTGTTGAAATAGATAATAAAATATAATTCCTGATATAGTCTTTTCAATAATTCTGAAGGTAACTTCAAAATTATTGAGGTTTTAGATAACAGACTGAATGGTAAAATTGTCATACTTACTCTCGTAAATTCTGAACTGTGTTTTGTACAGAAGCAGCTTTCAAGGAATCTAGTATAAGAATACATGGCCTATGAAAAGCAAAGGACAAAATCAAGATTTACATACTTGTATACAAAGTATATCTAAATACCTCAAAAAACTGTATTATTATTACAGCATGTACCTACCTTTTACACATTCTCTTTGGTACTGACATATTCGACTCGGTACTCTGAAATAACAAAAATTTTTATGACTGCAATTAAAGCTATTTTGAATAACTTACTATTCAGTTACTCCTTTAAAGTGTTTCAAACTTTGAAATTAAAATTTCAAGTAATAGTTATCTTCATCATCAAAAGTGAGCTAACTTCATTTTCCACAAATTTATTATACTGCTAAAACAGTAGGCTATATACTTTTACATGAGGTCTCAAGTAGTTAAGGAGTTTTAACTTGTCCTAAAAAGCAATCTGGAACTTTAATTACTTCCATTCCAAGTTATTATCTTAAGCGAAGATAAACAAGTTAATTTAACGTGTCTTTACATACATTCTCCAATTTATGATGTCAGCAGAGACACATTTCTTCCCTTTGAAGCATAAGATGCAGAACCTTAATCTATATTAAGGGAAAAGGGATGGGGAATTTTGTTTTGTTGATGTTGTTCGTTTTCTTCATAAGTTTGAGAAACCACAGATCAAACTTAAGCACATTTATTTAATACAGACCTTCTCAGTTCCTTCATTATTCTAACATACACAATGGATCTCTAAGACAGAAAGAGTATACAAAGTTTGCCCAACTTAATTGACCTTGGAATCCTGCTTATCATGAACTGCGTCTTAGAATGAATATTCAAGGAACTCAATTTGAGAAATCTGGCCCTAGAGGCAAGAAGGAATGCTCCTATGGCGCTGTGAGAGCAGGAAAAGAAGCCTTCCTCCGTAAGAAGTGACAGTTCGTATCAGTGACAGTAAAGACATAGGCCTGTGCCAGGGAGTCTGCTGCTATTTGTACATACACACACACACACACACACACACACACAAAATCATTAAGTGGCAATCTTAATCAATTTAGAACACTGAATCTAGGCTACGCAGATCTGTTTGGAGCTCCAAATAAAGAAGAGTTAATGATAACTATTTTAGCCTAAGGAGTTACATGGATTCACTTTGAGTCTACCTTGAATGATTTTTACCAATAATTTTCTGGCCGGGCTCAGTGGCTCATGCCTCTAATCTCAGCACTTTGGGAGGCCCAGGTAGGCAGATCACCTGAGGTCAGGAGTTCAAGACAAGTCTGGCCAACATGGCAAAACCCCATCTCTACTAAAAAAAAGAAATACAAAAATTAGCCAGGCATGGTGGTGGGCACCTGTAATCCCAGCTACTTGAGCGGCTGAGGCAGGAGAACCGCTTGAATCCAGGAGGGGGAGGTTGCAGTGAGCCGAGATTGCACCATTGCACTCCAGCCTGGGTGACAGCAAGACCCCATCACAAAAAAAAAAAAAAAAAAAAGGAAGAAAGAAAGAAAATAAAGTAGAATATATAATGTGCTTAAGATGATTAATTACCTAAGTTCAAAAAGTTACTGACATAATAAAGAATAAAAGTAAATCTGATCCTTAGAAATTAGAAAAGTAGTTAATCAAGACGAACATCAGATAAACTACTAAATAACCTAGAAAGTTAAAGCAAGCTAAACAGATATAAGAATAATAACTTATCTTGTTCTCTTCCCCAGCCCCACAAAAACTGTCAAAGAATCACAAAGCAGCACAATCTAATGACGGGCCAGCATAGCCCACCTAGCTATGCTCTATTTTATAGATAACATTACTATATTCATGAGTTTTCCTTCCTTCCCATCTGTAAAGAACACACTTACTTGGGAATCCTCTGCACTCAAAGATAGTGTCGAAGTAGTACGTAGATCATTATCTAGTTAGAAATAATTAAGCAATTATGAGTGTTTATTTTATGTTTTTATACCGGTAACTTAGAAAAGCTTAAAATTGTAATTTTTATGCAGTTACTGGATGCACAGTAAAAATACTGGAGATTTAATTTTTTTCATGATTAGTGTTATGAATAAAATTCAATCAACAGATAAAACTGACAATGGTTGGCTGTTATCAAATAATAGGTAAACCCCAGAGTCATGATCTGAAATACCAGTTAGCTTGGCAATTCTCTATAAAAAGATAATCTTCAAAAATAGCTCATTAATCAAAATGTCTGCTATTTAATGCAGAAGGCAGTTAATCTGCTTAATAATGGTGCTTCTAACTATGACCATACAGTTTTGTGTAAGTACACATTTGAGGCTTAAGAGGTTTCAAGATAATTAAACATAATCAGTTGCTTCATCAGTTTTTCTTTTTCCCCACATTTTGGCCCGTATTAATGCTAACGGCTATTTTTAAATCAGCTTACTGCTTAGGCTACAGCTATAAAACACTTAATTTTGTTACTTTTTTCTCAAAGAAAGTAGGCTTATTTACTTTAGATTTTGGCTTGTAAGAAAACTCGTGGAAGAATTATAAGAGATCCTATATTACCTAGCCAAATTAATAGAGTCTACAAGAAATTAGATTAAGTAAAAATGGGGGATTTCAAGCATTGCCTGGAAATCAATGGCATGAATTCCTAGTCATGTTAGCAAACCTAGTGTATTTTTAAAAATGTTATAATACTATTAATTAGCTAGATTTTGTCATTCCACAATGTATATGTATTTCAAAATATCATGTTGTAGCCAGGTATGGTGGCTCATGTCTGTAATCCCAATACTTTAGGAGCCTGAGATGTGAGGACTGCTTGAGGCCAGGAGTTCCAGACCCACCTGGGCAACATAGTGAGATCCTATCTTTACAAAAAAAAATTAAAAAATAAACCAGGTAAGGTGGTGCACCCCTGTAGTCCTGACTAATCAGGAGGGTAAGGCAGGAGGATTACTTGAGCCCAGGAGTTCGAGGTTGCAGTGAGCTATAATTGAGCCACTGCACTACACCAAGACAACGTCTCTTAAAAAAAAAAAGTATGTTGTACATAGTAAATACATGCAATTTTATCTGTCAATTTTTTTAAGTTAAAACAAGCAAAAAATGTCAATGGAAATAATAATAATAATACATGGAATAAACATAAAATTTAGGGTAATGGTTACTTCTGGATTAAAGAAAGAAATAGGCGTGGTCACAAAGGAGATTATTATTATATCAGAAAAGTTTTAATTTCTTAATCCAGGTGAAACAGGTATTGATGTTGGTCATATTAGTTATACTTTTTTGTATGTTTGAAATATTTCATAAGATCGATAAGTAGTAATTTTTAAGTGCCATAATAAAACTTGATATAACAGTACAACTTCAGAATTATATTTTGTCTATACATGAGTCTATCATTAAAAATTTCAGATTTTTTATTCATCCTGCTAAAGTAGGTAAGTAGGTTTAATGATAGTAAATAACTATACTACCGTTAACTTCATTTTCTTCCCTGTAACCATTAAATTATTGTCATCATTATTAAAAACACCATCTACGTTATGGACGTCACCTATTGTTTTGTTGTCATTTTGGGACTGCTGAGCCTGGGACTGCTGGGATACAGTTTGTGGAAAATCTTCATACACAGCTTCTTCTAACCATGGAAAACAAATGACTGCGAGATACCAGTGAGACCTGTTGAAAAAGAACTACAATCAATACCATGCAAAGTCTAAACAACATATAATATATTCTAGAGATACATCTGAGAAAGTGAGAATAATATTTCATATTAATTTTGAAGACATCCACTGTAATATCTCATTATAATATAGAGCATACATATCAACACAAATTAAATATGCAGAGTTACCAAGGCATAAGTAACACTATTTAGGGTAACAGCTGAGTAGTTCAAATTTATTTACTTTCATACAATCAGTGTTTCCTATTAAGGATCTGCCTTAATAAATAGACTCTTGGCATTATTTTTTTTTGTATTGGTGCTTGAAGAGTTTTTCTTAAGTATTTGAAGATTCACTCAAAAAAATTTTTTTTTTTATTTAGAAAATTTTTTCTTAAATCCAAACGAAAAAACATTCAATGTCTCAGTCATTATAGTCTTGTGGTCATTTGTCACTTTATTTTTTTTCACTACTTTTACAACATAACCATTGTCAAACCAAAATCCAAGATAAGGAATTCATTGCCTTAGCTACTTTTATAAAAAAAAAATTAAAATAATACCTGAGATGTATGTGGCCATAATTTTTACTGATTATGAATCTAAAAACACTACAAAATTTTTTTCTGAGTTCTTTCCAACATGTTCTTAAATAATCTGAAATACTTACGACTCATTTACAGGTACAAAGATGTAATCTTTATTAAAAATGTTTATGTGACGAGTCCATGTTCTTACTCTTTTATGTCTTCTCTGTGCCATTCTGAGAATATGAAAGATAGATTTGACATATAAAAATTTTTTCATTTAAGATAGGGACTTCAGGAGCCATTTTTATATACTGAAATATCTTAAATTTAGTTTATTTAACCATCTTCTTTAAGATATATAATATTTAACACATTATAAATATATCCACTTATAGTAACCCCTGGTTATTCTTAAATTTAATAACTATAAACAATAATGAAATGGACAGAATAAAGGCAGCAATTTATTAAATGCTTTTTAGATTCCAAAACTGGCTGTGCAACTTAGTATAAACACAGTTAAATCTACTTATTTTGCTTAGCTCCATCTGGGCATGATACAAAACACTGTCATTAAACCTTAACAGAATTCTCCAACTGTTATACCTGTCATTAGGGAGGTTTTAAAACTCAATGGGCTGAGTGTGGTGGCTCATGCCTGTGATTCCAGCTACTTGGGATGCTAAGGTAGGAGGATCACTTGAGATCAGGAGTTCAACGCTAGCCTGGGCAACATAGCGAGACTCCTGTCACTAAAAATATAAAGAAAATTGGCCAGGGTGGTGACACACTCCAATAGTCAGTCCCAGCTACTTGGGGGATTGCTTAATCTCAGGAGTTTGAGGCTGTGATCACATCACTGCACTCTGGCCTCAGTAACAAGGGAAGACCCTATCTCTAAAAAAATAATCAGTTAATTTAATTAAAAATCTGAATGGAGGAGGAGAAATGAGGCTTTTATTCTCAGATTCTTTAAAATAAAATTCATTTCCCTTCCTTTCATACACAAGGAAACTACAGAATGATGTTAAATATACCTACCACTCATCCATCTTTCCTTTTATTTCTTCAACAAATATTTATTAGGTTCCTAAAAATAAATAATGAAAGTCACCTACACTGCCCTAGAAGTACTCATAATCTAATACGGGCAGAAAAAACTATAACAAATAACTAAAATGTGTCATAAGAGGTACAAAGGAATTATGGTAATGCAGCAGTCCCCAACCTTTTTGGCACCAGGGACTGGTTTTGAGGAAGACAATTTTTCCAGGGACAAGGTTGGGGGGATGGTTTCAAGATGAAACTGTTCCACCTCAGACCATCAGGCATTAGTTAGATTCTCATAAGGAGCACGCAACCTAGATCCCTTGCACGCACTGTTCACAACAGGGTTCGTGCTCCTATGAGTATCTAAGGCTGCCACTGATCTGATAGGAGGCAGAGCTCAGGCGGTAATGCTCACTCACCTGCTGCTCACCTCCTGCTGAGTGGCCTAGTTCCTAACAGGCACAGACTGGTACCAGTCTGAAGCCCAGGGGTTGGGGACCCCCTTATTAAACCATCTGAGACAGCCACCTTGAACAGGGTTGGCTTGCATACACACAAATACTAGTTTCTTTTCTTTACCTAATCAGGGGAGTTAAAAAAGAAGGATATAAAACCAAGTTTGACTGTCAAAAGAAAGGTTTTAGGAAGGAAGAAAATGACATTTAACAGGGGGAAAAAGGTGGTATGTGACTTCTGGCTCAGTCCCTTGGATGGAACTCTTATTGCAGGGAAAAAAAAGGCAAACCATTATTACATTCTTATATAATTTTTATCAAGTCATATAGGAAACTGAAATCACTGTCCCATCTTGTTCATCTGAATAATATCTAACCAAAACCCTATGGGTAAACATTAGGAGTAACATAGGATCCAGAATGAGCTAAAAGATTTGACAGCAATTAGACATTATGTGGAAGATTAACCACATAAAAAAATCAAAGTCACATGTTTATTGAATTTTCTCATTTCAAAAGGACCCAACCATTATAATGAGTATAAACAATTACTTTCAACTAGTGCATAGTCTGTTAATTTGTTTTCTATTTGAAAATCTTAAAGATAGACATCTGGTTTTATATTGGTATTTGGTCGATTTCCTGATTATGCTAACCTTATTTGATTGAGAATATATTAGACATGGAATGAGGCAAGGAGGATAGGAGAGAATATGAGGGCCAAACATAATCTCCTATTCTCAGTTTCTAACTGTGTAGAAAATCTTCAACTAAATGTCTAACAGTTCTCTCAATAATCAATAATAGGCACTGTTATCATCTCATATTTTGAGTTCCTAGTATGTTCCAAGCACCGAGCAAGGCACTGGGGATAGAGTGGAAAATAAGATAAAGTCCCTAATTTCATGTAGCTTCAAATGAGAAACAGAAAATGAAGAAGCAAACAAACTAATAAAATGATTAGAGATCATGCTGTGAAACAAATTTTTTAAAATGCCAGGATAAGTTGCTTCAGGCAGAAAATAGGAAAGAGGTCAGCATATTTGAAAATGGAAAGGAGGTAGGTTGAACTTAAGTATGGTAAATGAGAGGAAACAATGTTATGAGATGAGTTTAAGGAGATGGAAAGAAGCCAGATCTTGCAGGATCTCATAAAGCATGATAAGGAATCTGTAGCTTCTTAACACTAGTAGTTTGAGCCTTTTGGTGTGGATTTATTGGCCATTAAAATTCATATCTCTTGCTGCTCTGATGACTTTTAAAAACTGATTTGTAGGGATTCTTTGTGTAAACACTAATGCTTGGTCTGATATATCAAATTGTGTGAATGCTTAACAGATCAAGCATTAGTATTCACACATTCATGTGCATGTGTGCGTGTGTGTGTGTGTGTGTGTGTGTGTGTGTGTAGTATCTTAGGCATCTTACCCTAGAGGATGCCACTCACATAACTTTATTTTTATTATGTATATAATAATCAGGTACACAATATCTGTTTTTTGAAAAAACTTAGTAATACAGCAGAATCTATCTACTTTCATTTCCTTAGTTTGAAAGTGAGTGTACAAAATTCACAATCTCTACTTTGAATAATCTTGAAATAAAACATGAGATTAAGTGCATGGTACCAACCATTAAATTCTGTATACATAAAACAGAACAGGAGGGCATCAGAAATGTTATCTAATTTATTTAATAAATCTCCCCCTTCCATATATCCCTCTCCTAGCCCTGATTATCAGAAATATTTTCAAATTGCAGTTTTCTCCTTAATTGATCCTCACAGGTCTTGTCCATCAGGATAAATTCCAAACCTGTAAAGACACTCAAAATGGAGTTGATCATACATCCCAGTTTGTCTAGGAAAGCCCTGGTATACGCACTCGTTGTCTAGTGTACCCACTAACACAGCCTCCTATTATTCTCACAAGCATCCCAATTTAGACCATTAATTACATAATCACAACACTATGAACAACAGAAAGAGTTGAACTTTGAAACTGGAAAGCTATATCCAACTTTGAAAAACTTATATAACTTCTTTAAGCTTCAATTAATAAAGACAATGACAATAATATTGCAGAATCAAATAACCTTATGTTCACTGTCTTAGTTCCTAGCAGGCACTCAATAAATATTAATTAGTCTCCCTATTCGTACCCTCTTTCTCCAACAATATATCAAATTCAAGCAGTTTATCCATTAATCCTCTTCTAACTCTTGTTTATTATTCCTGTTATTTTAACGAGATGAAACAAACTCTCGTAGCCATTTTTTTTAAAGCAATCTAGTACAATAAAAACTGTGGAGGCCGGGCGCGTTGGCTCATGCTTGTAATCCCAGCACTTTGGGAGGCCAAGGCGGGTGGATCACGAGGTCAGGAGATCGAGACCACGGTGAAACCCCGTTTCTACTAAAAATACAAAAAAAAAAAAAAAATTAGCCGGGCATGGTGGCGGGCGCCTGTAGTTCCAGCTACTCAGAGAGGCTGAGGCAAGAGAATGGCATGAACCCGGGAGGCGGAGCTTGCAGTGAGCCGAGATTGCACCACTGCACTCCAGCCTGGGCGACAGAGCAAGACTCCGTCGAAAAAAAAAAAACAAAGAAACTTTGGACTAGAAGTTAAAAGGTAAAGATTCAAGTACCAACCAGTTCTGCCATTCACTAGCTGTTCATCTTAAGTAAAATTTATTAATCTTCATTAGACTGCTTCCTCATATGAAAAATTGGGATACAGTTTATATGCCCTATCAAAAGGTACTGTCATGATAGGAAAAACTGAAATAATGTCAATAAATGGAGTTGTAAATTGTAAGGCAGTAGAGAAATGTTTACATTAACTTTTAAAATAACAATAACTCAGTTTTATCATGAGTCTACTCAGATTATCATACAAAAAAATACTTGGGCAAAAATCAGCTAAATTGCACAAATAAATACGGTATTTCATATAATGTAGCATAGGCTTAAATAGTCTGTCATTGGGGATCCAACCAGGAAAACAAAAACAACCCTATAAAACAGATAGAATTTAATGCAGGAAATTGGTTATAGCATTGACAAAAAAAGAAAACAAAAACGGGGACAGTGAGACAGCCAAAGATTAGCAGAGGAGGAAACTGCTATACCGGGCAAAGAGAGGAAGCAGTACCTCCAGATGGAAGCTGGAGTTATAGCAGGTCTGTCCTGTGAGAGGTGGACTCACAAAGGAAATACAGCCACTGTCAGAATAATTTCCCAATGCAAAGACAGTAGGGAAGAAATAACCTAGCTTCTTTCTTCCTTGCCCTCCAACTTCCAGGATTTCCCCCAGGGACATGCAATTGGAAATGCAGACTGCAAGTGTCAGCCTCCCTGTCATGGGCAGCAAAACAGTGGAAGGATGAGAAATGGCTCTCATGGCAAACAGACCCAGGACCTGCACAAATGGTAGTACTGCCTACTTGAGGAAATACTATAAAGAAGTTACTTTACTAGGAGTATCAAAAATAGTATATTTTCATGAGGAGATATACTTAATGCTAAATGACAAGTTAATGGGTGCAGCACACCAACATGGCACATGTATACATATGTAACAAACCTGCACATTGTGCACATGTACCCTAAAACTTAAAGTATAATAAAAAAAAAGTATATTTTCTCTTAAAACTTAAGTACATTAGAGGATTAACTTACGAAAGATTTGGATTATCTTCTGTTAAATTATTTTCCTTTCTTGTCAAGCATTTATAGAAAAAGCTACTAAAAATGTGACTTCGTTCAACAAGTTCATCTGATGCCTTCTCCAATATAAGATACCTGTAAAGTAGTAACCCCACAAAAGTAAATTATTTTTAGATTTTACTTGGTCTTCCCCCAATTGTCTTATGTGTTCTGGAAATCTTTATTTTTTATCTATTTTGATTCAAAGCAATCCTGCAGTTTCCTCTGATTTCGGCTTTCAGTTTGGTTAGTTACCTAGCCTTCCATTATGTAAAGCAGAAATTATCCACTTAATTCATTCATTTACTTAACGACTATTTATCAAATTCCTAACATGTGGCCGGGCACGGTGGCTCATGCCTGTAATCCAAGCACTTTGGGAGGCCAAGGTGGGCAGATCACGAGGTCAAGAGATCAAGATCGTTCTGACCAACATGGTGAAACCCCGTCTCTACTAAAACAAAAATTAGCTGGGTGTGGTGGTGTGCACCCACGGTCCCAGCTACTCAGAGGGCTGAGGCAGGAGAATCACTTGAACCCGGGAGGCAGAGGTTGCAGTGAGCTGAGATCATATCACTGCACTCTAGCCGGGGTGACAGAGCAAGAATCTGTCTCAAAAATTAAAAAAAAATTTTTTTAAACTTTAAAAAATTCCTAACATGTGCCAAACACCATGTTTACACTAGAGACACAAAACAAGAGGGGAAAAATAAAGTACCTGCCCCTGTAGAGCCTATAATCCAGAGGAGTGAGGGTAGAAAATATTAATCAAATAATCATATACTCAAATATAAAAGTGAAATTGTGACACTGCTAAATAATCTAGAAAAATGTTAATAACTGTGTGATATGATTCATCTCTAAATTCTTGGTCCATTTCTGTACTAAAACAATCCTTCCATATAAGCTTATAATTCAATCACTTAGTAATTAACCCCTTCATAATTAGAAAATTCGGCTATTCTTTATAGTTTATGTAGTCTTGAAAATGTGTGATTGTTTCTTAAAAATGGAGTAGCTAGAGTTTGCAGATCAGAATACTGGAAAGGAAAGAGCTATACAGAGAACTCCAGACAGCTGCAGAGAGTCCTCTTCAAGTATTTAGGAGAGTATTAAACACCGAATGTATGTGAGGAAAGTACCCAGGGATAGGGAAAGAACTACCCAAAAAGATCAGAGAGAATGATACCAAGTGTTCACAGAGACCAAGAATGATGCCTGTTCCTATCAGCCAAACTGGAAACTTCGTAATTCCTGAGACATTGGGTAGAGTACTCAAAAAGGTCTTTCCTCAGTAGTAAGATTAAGTTATTGGCCTCATCTAACAAATCTTAAAGGCATCAAACATTTTCCAAATAATTTTACTGTGTCCCCAAACAAAATTCAAGCATATTTATAAATACAAAAATATCCAGCACCCAATAAAAAAATTACCAGACATGCAAATGCGCAAAGAAATGACTCAATGAAGAGAAAAATCAGTCAATTGAACCCAGAACTGACAGAGATGTTAGAATTAGCAGAAAAGAATACTAAAACAATTATAACTGTATTCCATATGTTCAAAAAGAAACATGGAAGATATAAAAGAGACCCATATTTAATTCCTAGAGATTAAATCTACAATGTCTGTAAATATAATGTGAGATTTTGACCTGAGTTACTGGGATAAAGATTACTAGTATTATTAGTAAAACAATACAGCTTAGGTAAGATTATAATAAATTTGGTTTGGGAGAGATGTGTAAAATAATTAGGAGATATCTCCATCAACTGTTGGGAATCTAGGTCTAGAGATACAGTACAAAATGATGGCTAGAAGCAAATTTCCTTTGCATAAAGTTTTAAATGTTTTCATACCAATTCCTGCAGCTCCGGCTATACAAAAAGTTGGGGGAGAAATTAAGTGATATGGATTCTTAAAATGATAGTTAACTCTTAGGGAGGCCGAGGAGGGCACATCACCTGAGGTCAGGAGTTCAAGACCAGCCTGGCCAACATGAAACGCCATCTCTACTAAAAGTACAAAAATTAGCCGGGCATGGTGGCGGGCGCCTGTAATCCCAGCTACTCAGGAGGCTGAGGCAGGAAAATAGCTTGAACCCGGGAGGCGGAGGTTGCAGTAAGCCGAGACTGTGCCACTGCACTCCAGCCTGGGTGACAAGAGCGAGACTTCATCTCAAACAAACAAACAAAAAAAAGATACAACACGTATCTAAATAGAGCTGCTGTTTTTTAGTTCCCAAAATGCTTTGTAATTTGTAAGTAACTTCTTTCACCACCATAATACAATAGTTAAAGAAATTTATATCAAAAACAAAAGCTAAAAAAGCAAAAAAGCAGCAACTCTTCTTAACTATATAGCATCCACAGTAAGTAAAGCAATGAAACTGAATTAGTCAATTCTAGAAAACCTTGGTAAGCAAACATTTTCCAAATCTGAAATCTTGGCAGGCTACTTTTAACAGGATTTAAAATAATTCAGAGCTAAAAACATTTATTTTAAGTTTCTCAGTAAAATCTGTAAAACATATAGGATAATTTATCATTGTACTTACTTAAGGTAAAAATCAATGATTACATCATTAAGAAACTCTCCTTCTTCTAAACACTCCAGATCTTCATTAGTTACTCCTAATCCCCCCTTAGTAGGTGGTGGAGGATATACAATCAACCTTAAAAGTAAAAATAAAGTTAAAATATATTGATATTGAAAATCCTATTATCTAAGAGATTTCTTATATGAAACAGTAACTGGGCAGTGGTATTCTGTAACTCAAATCTATAGGGTAAAAAACATTTGACCAGGCATAAACAATGATATTTTCCTTCCTTTATCCTCACAAGCCACTAATGGTACTCCGATTGAGTATTATCTTTTCTTTTCCAACACTTCCCATGTGGGCTAGTCTCAATAGGCTACTATCTGAGATAGTCTCTAATCAATAGGTTTTATCTCACAATCAGTTATACCATTGAAGATGTTTCTCTTCTTCATAATTTTTAACTTTCAATAAACTGATGTAATAAAATATAGCTTTTCCTTTCTCCGCTTTCTAAGTTCGAATCCTCAAGACTAGTTCCCTTCCTTTCAGAAAAGCTAGCAGTCAAAAATTGTGCTCTGCTCCTGGTGGCTAATCTATACCAGCAGCTGGACAAAAAAGAAATAACATGGGAGTTTAGGAGGCAAGTCTCCCCATAAAAAGTGCCTGCCACGTAAAACTTAAGAGACCACAAAGGAAACAAATAATTTAATCACAACCAGAAAGTAGTAGAGAAGAGATGACAACTAATTAGTCATCCTTCTGCTGGTATTCTCTCTTAAAGCTTAGAAATAAGACCGGTTGTGAATTCCGGGCTATAATCTTGGAATAGGTAGAGCAGTACTCAATGAAAAATGTAGTCAGTAATGAAGGTGTAATATGTACTTCTTGCACCAGAAAGGTTCAGGATGGTAAGAGTCATCCACAGTGATTTAATCTTAGTACCATGGCACCTAAATCAAAAAAGAAAACTGTAAACTTAAAGTGCTAATATGATAGTTTCTACCTTATTGGCTATTTTCCTATCCTAGTCTTTCTTTCAAGTGTCTTTTTTCAAAACAAAGAAATAGAATCACATGGAGGTATAGAAATCACCATTAAATGCACAGACTCCATATTCTTCCTTAGCACCATGAGAAGACATGGATGAAATATGAACAAAGAAGCAATTTCTGAAAGAGAACTTGTAACAAACTCCAAAGTACCTTAAATTGAAGCATATTTCAGTAAGCAATTTCATTTTCCCTATCATACATTCAGATAAGGAATGTAGAATTTTTTAAATCATACATTGCTACTCAAATATTTTTAATACTTTAATCTTACCAAATATGACACTTTGTCTGCCATTTATGTCTTACTGACATAAAAGTAAAATGGCACCTATTGTTTTCTTAATCAATTTTTTAACTTCCTCACAATTTCTTTAAAAAAAAAACCTATTTCCATTACTGTCAGCATGAAAGTAAAACTTAAAACATTTCAAAAGTTAAACTACTGAAAAGCAGCAACATGAATAAAAACTACTAATATGCCCATCTACTACAAACATGCTATGACAGTACATACTTCTGAACAGGTCCAGTGTGCCTGACTTCTCGCCATTCTTCATCTGGATTAGATGTAATAGAAAGGGAGTAGCAACCACTACTTTGCTTCTGCAGGAAGGTGTAAGTAGGCTTGGCCGCATCTGTGTTTGAGGGCTGACAGAAAGTGGCAAGCAAAAGGGTCTCAAACATCATAACTTTTAAAAGAACAAAGTCAAAACGTAGACTTGTAAGAGAAAATGTGACTTTAAAAATCCCTATGAATTATATCTATACTTTTAAATTTTCTATAGATATAACCAAACCAAAATAATACCTGTGATGAAAAGAGATCGTATAAACAATGGTCAAAGATTAACTTGAAGTACTATTTACAGATATGGACTACAGAATTAAGAATATAACAATTTTGCAGTTAAAAATAATCAAAAAATGTAATAAATAGGAGAAAATAAAATTTAAAATTAAGATGCTACATTTATAATAATGTAATTCCACTAAATGGAAAATATATAAATTTATATATACAATATAATTAGGATGCAAAATATTGACATTATACATAAAGAAAGATAGAGATGAAGTCTTGTACTTTATCTAACACTAATGTGGCTTTCTATAGGCCTTTTGAATAAAAGATTAGCCTCTGGCCAAACCCGTGTATGTGCATGCATGTGCACAGGTGTATATATGAGTATGCCATAGCTTCTTAATAAATTATTTTCTTTCTAGAACTATTTGGCAGAGATATAAAGCTACATGTATATTACCAACCTCCTATAAAAATAAACATAGCATTTTAAAACTTACTATTGTTTTCAAGATAATTTTAGACTTACAGAAGAGTTGAAAGAAATCAACCTTGCCCAAATTCCCCTAATCTTGTCATACACAACCATAATACAATGACCAAAACTAAAAAATTAACACTGGCATAATAGTATTAACTAAGCTACAGACTTCATTTTGATTTCACTTTTCCATTAATATCCTTTTTCTGTTACAGGATCCTACAATTCCTTAGTCTTTCCTTGTTTTTCATGACCTTAGTACTTTTTTTTTTAGACAGTCTCGCTCTGTAGCCAGGCTGGAGTGCAGTGGCACAATCTCGCTCACTGCAACCTCCACCTCCCGGGTTCAAGCAATTCTCCTGCCTCAGCCGCCCGAGTGGCTGGGATTACAGGCGTGCGCCACCACACCCAGCTAATTATTGTATTTTTAGTAGAGACAGGGTTTCACCATGTTGGCCAGGATGGTCTCAATCTCTTGACCTCTCGTGATCCACCTGCCTCGGCCTCCCAAAGTGCTGCGATTACAGGTGTAAGCCACTGCATCCGGCCGACCTTGATACTTCTAAAGAGTACTGGTCAATTATTTTGTAACAGGATTTGTCTCATTTTTCTCATAATTATATTGAGATTACATATTACCGGAAAGAATACCACAGAAGTGATGTGGTACTTCTCAGTGCATGATATGAAGGGGCGTGTTATGTCAATATGTCTTATTACTGGTGATGTTAATTTTGATAACTTGGTTAAAGTGATGTCTACAAGGTTTCTCCACTGCAAAGTTACCACTTTTCTTTTTGTAAATAATACATATTTTATGCAAGAGACTTTGAGATTATGCATATATTTTGTTTCTACTTAAATTTTTACTCATTAAATTTAGCATCTGTCGGTGGACTTTGACTGCAATAATCATAAACATAGTGTCCTACTTGTGGTTTTATATTTCTCTTATTCCTTTTCATTTATTAATTGGATTTTTTTCTAAGATATAATTGTCCCTTATCCACCATGTATTACTTATTCATTCATTTACTCAGTTATCTATTTATATAAATATAGACTCATAAATATTTATTTTTTATTTGGTTATAATCCCATGCTGTCATTATTGATTTTGTTTAACAAATTGTTCCAGCATTGGCAACAGGAGTTCTTTTGGGTTGGTTCCTGTGCCCTTTTCACAAAATGTAGCATTTGAAAGCAGCCTAATATCAATGAATAAATGTTTTCTGAACCTCCCCCTTCTCTGCCGATTATATTAATGATATGCTAACCTGAGATACTGATTTCAGCTTCATTTCTTCAGCAACAGCAACACCAGCAGGGAAAGAACAAGTTGAAGCACAGTAATAATGAATAAAAGAACTTTCTTTTGAAGAGAGGTTCTGAAACAAAGGAAATGCCTGAACCCAAGACAACGGATAAGAAAGCTCTAATTCTCCACTGATTATACTTATTTCCGTCATAATATCTTTCAGCTTCAATTCTTCTCTTTGTGAAACAGGATTGTGTAGTTCAAGGAAAATGAATTCACTAGATTTTGCTACAAAAGGAAAAAATAATTTGTATCAATAGTATTATTTTTCAAGAGGATTATAATAAAGTAATTTAATTATTAATAATAGTAAGGTTGGAATATAACCCCAAGTATTTTGTATTTTAGGTAATAACCAAGGCAAATTAATATCCCAAAAGTAAGCCATTAGTAATCCAGAACCAAAACTCACAATTGGTGGACTCCTGTTCTACTGCACTAAAATGTCACAATAGTACTGATTGCTATATCTGCAGTAATAGTAAACATTTGTTAATGGACGTATGAATGATTAATAATTATTTTTCTCTAGCCTGCTTTATGAATCAACTCTATCAACTAGAAACGTATTCCAATTAAACACCTCCTACATTTTCTCCTCAGTCATTTCAATGGTGATCTCAAGACATTCTCTTCCCAGATAATACTTATAAATGGCTGTTCCTATTTTCCCCACCTCCTCTGCTATTTAATCATGAATTTTCCTACTAGAAGTAATTAGGACAAGAAAATAACAAATTTGAAAGCTATAAAATTTAGTTCACTACTTAACATCTTTACCGTGCAGGAGAGTAGGAAAAAGGTAGAGGGATCAAACAGGTAAGAAAGAACCTTACTAAATTTGATTGATGTAGTTCTAAACCCAACTCCTTTAGGAGTTGGAGACTAAACAAAGCTGAAAAATATCTCAAGATGTATATTATGTAGATAAGTGTTATAGGTGCATATGGGAAAGTATTCAACTGAATCTTAAAGGAATAATATGTAAGTAAACTGAATGTCACTTTTTAGAAACTAAAGACTGAAGGCAAAGACTTCTATATTTTATTTAACTTTGCTGCTAATTCTGTCAGAGTTCATTATGACCAAGGGCAAGAAACTCATAAGAAAGGTAGTTGGCCAGGCATGATGGCTCACACTTATAATACTACAATTTTGGGAGGCCAAGGCAGGAGGACAGCTTGAAGCCAGGTGTTTGAGACCAGCCTGAGGAACATATTGAGAGCCCATCTCTAGAAAAAAAGAAAGCAAAAAAAAAAAAAAAAAAGGAGAAGAAAGAATTTGGGCTTATTTCTGGGTTCTCTATTCTATTTCATTGGTCTATTTGCCTATTTTTATACCAGTACCATACTGTTTTGGTGACTATGGCCTTAGAGTATAGTTTGAAATCAGGTAATGTGATGCCTCCAGATTTGTTCTTTTTGCTTAGTCTTGCTTTGGCTATGCGAGCTCTTTTTTGGTTCTATATGAATTTTAGGATTGTTTTTTCTAGTTCTGTGAAGTATGATGGTGGTATTTTGATGGGAATTGCATTGAATTTGTAGATTGCTTTTGGCAGTATGGTCATTTTCACAGTATTGACTCTACCCATCCATGAGCATGGGATGTGTTTCCATTTGTTTGTGTTGTCTATGATTTCTTTCAGCAGTGTTTTGTAGTTTTCCTTGTAGAGGTTAGCTATATTCCTCCTTGGCTAGCTATATTGCTAAGTATTTTATTTTTATTTTTTGCAGCTGTTGTAAAAGTGGTTGAGTTCTTGATTCTCAATTTGGTCGCTGTTGGTGTATAGCAGAGCTACTGATTTGTGTACATTAATTTTGTATCCTGAAACAGTGACAGTTTGACTTCCCCTTTACAGATTTGGATTCTCCAACAAAGCAAACACAAACAAAGTGGGGAAAGGACACCTTATTCAACAAATGGTGCTGGGCAATTGGCAAGCCACATGTAGGAGAATGAAACTGGAGCCTCATCTCTCACTTTATACAAAAATCAACTCAAAATGGATGAAAGACTTAAATCTATGACATGGAACTATAAAAATTCTAGAAGATAACATTGGAAAAACCCTTCTAGACATTGGTTTAGGAAAAGATTTCATGACCAAGAACCCAAAGCGAATGCAACCAAAACAATAAATAGGTGGGACTTAATTAAACTAAAGAGTTTTTGCATGGCAAAAAGAACAGTCAGCAGAGTAAACAGACAACCCACAGAGTGGGAAAAAAAATGTTCACAATCTATGCATCCAACAAAAGACTAATATTCAGAATCTACAAGGAACTCAAACATTAATTAGCAAGAAAAAAACAAACCCATCAAAAAGTGGGCTAAGGACATGAATAGACAATTCTCAAAAGAATATACACAAATGACCAATAAACATGAAAAAATGCTCAACATCACTAATGATCAGAGAAATGCAAATCAAAACCACAATGCGATACCACCTTACTCCCACAAGAATGGTCATTATCAAAGAATGAAAAAATAATAGAAGTTGGTGTGGATACAGTGAAAAGGGAACACTTCTACACTGCTGGTGGGAATGTAAACTAGTACACCCACTATGGAAGAGTGTGGAGATTCCTTAAAGAACTAAAAGTAGAACTACCATTTGATCCAGCAATCCCACTACTGGGTATCTACCCAGAGGAAAGGAAGTCAATATACAAAAAAGATACTTGCACACACATTTATAGCAGCACAATTCACAATTGCAAAAATGTGGAACCAGCCCAAATGCCCATCAATCAATGAGTGGATAAAGAAACTGTGGTACATATATACGATGGAATACTACTCAGCCATAAAAAGGAATGAATTAATGGCATTCACAGCAACCTGGATAGGATTGGAGACTATTATTCTAAGTGAAGTAATTCAGGAATGGAAAACCAATCAGCCCATGTTCTCAGTCATAAGTGGGAGCTAAGCTATGAGGATGCAAAGGCATAAAAATGATACAATAGACTTTGGGGGCTCAGGAGGAAAGGGTAGGAAGGGGGTGAGGGACAAAAGACTACAAATTGAGTTCAGTGTATACTGTTCAGGTTATGGGTGCACCAATATCTCACGAATTACCACTAAAGAACTTATGTAATCAAATACCACCAGTTTCCCAAAAACCTATGGAAATAAAAAAAAACTTTAATAAAAGATTTCAATCTATTTAAAAAAAGAAGGAGGTGGAGGAGGGAGGAGGGAAGGAGGAGGAGGAGTAAGGAGGGAGGAAGGGGTAGGAAAGAGGAGGAAGGAGGAGGAAGAAGATGGAAGAGGAAGGAAGAAAGAAGAAAGAAGGACAGAAATTGCCAGGTATGGTGCTGCACCCCTGTAGTCCCGGCTACTTGGGAGGCTGAGGTGGAAGGATCACATGAGCCCAGGAGTTTGAGGTTGTGGGGAGCTATGAACATGCCAATGCACTGTAGCCCAGGCAACAGAGTAAGACTCTGTCTCAAACAAAAAGAAAGAAAGGAAGGAAAGTAGTCAAACATGACAAATGACTAAAAGATAAGGCATTCTTTTTTTAAGAACTTACAATTTTCAAGGTAAACATTTAAGATTTTGTAAGCTATTCTTTTTATTTTAGATGAGAATTTCAATTGGTTGAATACAACTACAAGGAGAAATTATGTGAATTAAATAATCTATCCTAAAATTAAGAAACAAAATTAGGGCCAGGCGCGGTGGCTCACGCCTCTAATCCCAGCACTTTGGGAGGCCGAGGGGGGCGGCTCACGAGGTCAGGAGATCAAGACCATCCCGGCTAACACGATGAAACCCCATCTCTACTAAAAACACAAAAAATTAGCCGGGCGTGGTGGCGGGCACCTGTAGTCCCAGCTACTCAGGAGGCTGAGACAGAAGAACGGCATGAAACAGGGAGGCAGAGCTTGCAGTGAGCAGAGATAGATAGTGCCACTGCACTCCAGCCTGGGTGACAGAGCAAGACTCCATCTCAAAAACAAAAAAAAAGAAACAAAATTATTTTAACCAAATAAAATAAATAAAATTAATTTCAATTCACTGAAATAACATTCTATTAAATTATTTTAGAAAAAAACTATAGGACGATTTCAAGTTATCCTGAAATTTAGAAATCATTTTATACTCACATTGCTGGCTTAATACAGAGTGTTCTAATTGGGTCTGAATCTCTTGAAGATAATCTGAAGAGACCCAGAAGAAAAGAATAGCATGACTCCTTTTACTGTGATTATCATCCTTACTTTTCCACAACCCAAACCGCTTTAAATGTGTGGTATCCACTAGCAATGAAATCTCATTCAGGGACACTGAAACAAATAAAAGATAACAATTTAAAAAATTAATCCATTTAAGAATACACCACTTAAACATTATATAACACTTGTTAACACACTACATTTTTTTTAAAAAATTATATAGAATTTTTTCAAAAATATATGTCCAGTGCACTTCGCTAACCTTAGCTAAAATGCCCCAAGCAGTATTATTACAGTAAAAAAAAAGTCACATTACAATTAGGAAGGGCTAAATAATTATTAAATGACAATTAAATCAAGATTTAATCTCTCACATTATATGATTTCAGTTATAACCAGAGAGGGAAAATTTGAGATTAAATATTCATAGCATAAAAACTCTGTCTGGAGAGAATTCTCTCCAAGAATTCTGATAATCGTTAGCAAAAAGGAAAAAAAAGTCTATCAATGCAGAAAACTAAGCACAGTATAACTCAGAAAATTATATATTTCCACCTTTTCTATATTGGTCAATACTATATAAACTAAGATCACAAATGCTAACACAGGCCAATTCCTGCCCATCTTTCTTCTCCTAAGGCATTTGCATTCCGCTATACAGACGAGCCACTATCAAAAGGGTCTCAAGAAAATTAGGAGGTTCTGAATGGTCTAAGGAGACATTTCTTTTAAAATTCCTCCAGGTTTTATTTCTCAAAACTTCCAGATGATCATTCTAAATTATTAGTCTTTCTCCCTCTTAGGGAGCTAAAGGAATCTCCTCTGAGGACTTTTACTCTTTAATTCAAAGAAACATTAAAAAAAAAACTGATTTAAAGAAGTCCTGAAGGTCACCTAGTTCAACTGCAAGACAGCAAGCAACCGAACTGGAATACAAATATCAGTCAAGCGTATTGGGCATCTATTTGAAACACACCTCTTAGTATTCTTCCCAGCATTATTTCCTAGAACTTTGCTACTCAAATTGTAGTCTAAGCTGAGCTTGTGACATTAGTATCAGCATCATCTGGAAGACTGTTAGAAATGCAGAGTATCAGGCTCCACCTTACATCTACTGAACCAGTAGATCTCAGTTTAACAGCCCACTCCAACCCCGTGATTCATATGAACATTAAAATATGAAAATCTTTCCATGATGAGTATTTACCAGTCATCTTAATGTTCCCAAGCCAGTCATTCTATTCTTCACACTGTAACTCTTCCATTCTGAAAACTGTCAGTAAAAACTGGCAGCAAAGCTTAAATCAAAACCAGAATGAGAGCCCTCAGAATACTACTCACCATTTCTTTTTCATGAAGCTCACAGCCCCACAGGTACATTTGATCCTATTTCTGTGAAATCTACACAACTATTACTAATGTAATTGTTCTTGGTGTTTAGAATGAAAGCTAAATTTTCTTTAGGAAGACAACTTTAAAACATTATCTTTTTCCTGTGTCCATGTGTTCTCATTGTTCAATTCCCACCTGTGAGTGAGAACATGCGGTGTTTGGTTTTTTGTCCTTGCGATAGTTTGCTGAGAATGATGGTTTCCGGGGAGGGATAGCATTAGGAGATATACCTAATGCTAAATGACGAGTTAATGGGTGCAGCATACCAACATGGCACATGTATACATATGTAACAGACCTGCACGTTGTGCACATGTACCCTAAAACTTAAAGTATAATAATAATAATAATAATAAAGATTATCTCTTTAAAAAAAGGGAATTTGACACCATCATGAGAAAAATTTATACCTCATTACCAAGTCTGCCCCCAATATATGGTATATTCTGTTACAGGTGTATAGCAGATATTAAAAGTGGGAGTTGCCTACCCACTTATCCATTTCTTCTTCTTCCTCAGTAACAGAACCCTAATTTTATTGAGGGAAGCAAAATACACAGTTTTGAAAACTCAATTTCCTAGCTTCCTTTACAAATAGGTGTGTGGGCTTGACTAGCTAGCTAATAAAATGTAAGCAGAAAAGGTTATGTCGCATGGACATCCAAGAAGGCTCCTTAAAAGGGCAAGAGATTGGTAGCATGTGCTCTGTTTACGGTTTCCCTTTCCTACTGCTTTCTGTCTAAAATACCAACACGATGACAGAGTATGAGCTACAATAATGGCCATGAGACAAACTTGAGGATGCAAGTCATATGTCAGGAATGACAGAATAGAAAAATGCAACTCATGTGTCAGGGTCATGTGCCCCCCGATGACCAAGGAAACATCACATCAGTTCAGATTACTTCTGAATTTCTTCTATGTGAAAGAAAAATAAAATATTTTCTTTATGCCATTGTTACTAACAGCCAAACATAATTAATACCTAATATAAATATGGATAAATCAATTTTCCCCAGCTGCATAGAAAAAGAGGAAACATTTAGACCCTCAGGTTCCCACCTACAAAAACCTTTTATACGCATGCTTTGTTTTAAAAAGATTTATGGGAACTTGGACAGGATTTGAGGAAGAAGACTAATATTTTCTTCTTTCATTATAAAATTATAAACCTATTATCACTGAAGAGAGTATTTTTCCACAATCTGTAATAAAATTTCTTTTAAAAATTATATGCAATAGAAAAGTTATAAAATAAGAAAGCAATATTATAAATATTAACTACGAAAATCTAAAATATCATTTTTGATGTTTGTATCACAAGAATTTGTGAGGTAGCTCTGTTACCCAGGTCTTTAACTATGAACTGTAGTGCTATCTTTTCTGAAATTATCATCCCCTTTTAAAATCACATGACTTTTTTTGTTTCTTCTACAGAACAAATATTATATTATTCCTTAATAATTTATTAATATTTCCCATTTAGGACTACCAATATACTTAGTCTGTGCCCTTTATATTCTTAATAATTAAGATACAGTAAGCAATCAGATTATTAGAACAATTATCATAACATAGTTTTGGATTCTGTACATAAAGTATCTGTGGAATCCAACTAAATCCAACGAATCCAACTAAAGCTACTTTGATAGCATCTCCAATCGTGGAACAGAAGCCTCCTCTTCTTTAATTCCTATCTATGCCATTTGTGTGTTTTTCTTCCTTGTTCTTTTTATAATTCATTATATAAAAAGATTATTCTCTATTGTTTATTGGTTTTCTTAGTGTCATAATTTATTCTGAAAGGTTTTCAGTTGGGAAGAGAATGAGAAAATGGTGTGAGTCTCTATAAGTTACAAGTACGTTTTCCAGTCTACTTTCCCTTACTCAGATATGCAATTGTATAAAATTCTCTTACCCTCTATGCAAAAACATTTTACATGTTTGTGTGTAATATTAAACATTTTCCTTATGCTTTTCTTATAGTTACTATTGTTATCCATTTTTATATATACCAAAATATTGTTGCTATCTTATCAAAACTGTATTTCTGTTAATCCCAAGAAATCACCATGAATCCTTTAATGCTGTTTGATTTATAGTCATTAAAACAATAGCATACGATTTTCAGAACAAGTCTATTATAAAACATTTTTACTCCATTTGGAATTGCTAAAAAATATTAAGGTGAAACATTATTAAACTCAGTTTCACTTAAATTTATACTAAAAACTATAATAAAAAGACAAGGTCATAAGAGAATGATAACTTACCTTGAAATGGGATCTTAATATATTTTTTTGTGATCTGAAGAAAAAATTAAAAAGCAAACAATGAGTTATCACTCAATGTGTTACTATTCAAATTATTTTTTTTCAAATCACAAGTACATATTCAAAGTCTACATTATAAGTGCTCAAGCCTTTTTATCAATAAACCAATAAAATATTTCACTACAAAGACTTAGTTTTATGGAAATTTTAAGAACCCCATGTAAGTAATTTAATTCTCAATATGCTCATTTACAAAAACCAGTAAGACTAATAAATATATTTTTCAAAAATATTTTCTGAAAATGTAAAGACTAAGATAAAGCCCAGAAGAAACTGCCAAGAGACCTCTAAGTAGCAGTGACTCTGGTAAATATAAATATTCCATAAAACAGAGTTTGATTTTTGGCTTTGCTGACTGAGCAACTGACGATGATTCCCTTGGTGATGAACTCACACTAACCAAACTCACAAGAAACTGCTAAACAAACCAAAATGCCAACATATTATTTTATAATGAGAAATTAAAATTGTCAGAAGGCTTGTGTCCAATCTGATGTGAGTTTTCTGTTTCTGTACAAAAACTACCAATTATAATTTTAAAATTTGCTTTTACCACATAAAAGCAGAACTAGAAAATTCAGTTGTTTAATGTGAAATGGCTACAAAAGTCATAGATTCAACTTCATTCACAGCAGTGATGCACCTGTCAAAATGGTAATATAAATTAAGTCCCTAAGCCAGAACACCCTCTTCCCTGGATGACTTTTAGGTGGGTACCACTGTCTTCATTCCTAGCATTCATCTTTGTTTCATGTTATAAATTCCCTTCTAACTGAGGTTCTTGCTCTTTCTGCTCCTTCTGTCCCAGGACACTTTTCCCTAGGTACCTTTTGTATATATCTGACTTCCTTAAGAGCTGCTTTTATAATAGGGTTGTGGAGCACCTAGCTAAATCTTACATGTACTATCTAAAGCAGGCTTCTGCTTTGAAGTTTGTTTTTCCATTAATATCAAATGAATTTGTACCTGTTTATTTATTATTTGGTTAAGTTTTGTTGTTGTTGTTCAATACATTTTGTTGATCAAATCGGCTATGGTCTGTGAGCACAAAACGAAATCAAAGTATTCTTGGTATGTGAGCTCCATATAAGTATCAAACAATGTTCAGTGAAACCACAGGTTTATTTTGACTCCATTTATTTTCCAATTTAAAAATTATTTCATCTTGTACTTTCACAAATATAAAACCCTATATTCCATAGAGTAAGTCAGCCACTAAAACCAAATGTGAGGCAATAGATCACAATTAGCTAAAAGCTGAGCTTGGAGTTAAAATCCTGCCTCTACTGTCACTACCACTTACACAAGTAGTAAGTAGGTAAACTTAGGTAACTTATTGAACTTCTTCCAGCTTTAGTAAAACCCTTAATCAAGGAAGTTGTTACCATTAGACACTAGCATCTGATCAAGAATGTTACATAATTTAATCAAATATCTAATTATTGTTACTTTCACATAACTGCCACCATATTTAATGTATATTGTCCCTTTCCAAACTCTTTCTGGCATGTTTCACAGGGTCTTTAATCCTATAAAATATATCTTGGCAAACGTAAATCATTAGTACTAAAAAATAAACAGAAGCGGTGTTTGCCTTCCAGAATCTGCACAGCCATAACTTCCAAAGTATAAAGTAGAAGTAGTGCATCTGTATGACCCCACCCACTACTTACTACACTATTCTCTCACTTTCCCCCATCAAATGCTCAGGAGCTATCAAACTTTTCTACTTGGCAAGGATCTGATATTCATTTATACCTCTGAATAATGACTAAGCCAATAGGTTACCTCTCCAGAGTTAAAACCCTACTCCCAGCAGACTTAACCCCTAGATTTAAAAATAAGAAAAATTTTGTGGCAGTAAGGTAAACCTAGTTCTCTGAAATCATACCAACTTTGTTTAAACTTAAGAATAAAGCTAATAATAAGAGCTATTTTGTAATTTCTTACAATAGCTAATAGTTATCTGAATATAGTATTACTTAATTTCTCGTACTATCAACAAAGACTTTTAAGAAAGACAATGTTTACATTCATTGCAGCATTTGCTACACTAAAAAAATAAGTGTCTAACTATAGGAACATGGCTCTAATTTATGTAATAATTTCCAGCCGTAAGTATTTTTCTAATTCAGCTAAATTGTAACTACTGTGAGAGGGAGGACAGTATCTCCAGTGTCTACAATAACGCTTAACACATAGTAGGTAGTCACTGAATGTATGGAGAATAAATGAATTTAATTCTCTAATATCTTTACCCACTAAAAAAGAAAAAAAAGTTCTTTAATTTCTATTACAGTGCATCCTGAACTGTCTGAAAAAGAATATACATAAAAACCTCAAAAACCTGAAATTTTTACCCTTTTCCCTTTTTTAGGTTATTCATTATACTTAAAATTTTTTTTAATTACTTATGTTCTCTCCATCATAACTGTCCTAATTTTTGTAGAATTCTTCTCAGCCTTTGTTCACATGCATATATTTACTTTGATTTGCTAAATCACTTTCCTATAAACATTCAAGTTTTTAATCTAATTATAAGAAATCTTCCAGCAAACATAAATAAAATGTTACCTTTTATTTTAGGTTCAGGGGTACATGTACAGGTCTGTTATACATGTAAACCTGTGTCACAGGGGTTTGTTGTACAGATTGTTTTGAAACTCAGGTATTAAGCCTAGTACTCAATAGTTATTTTTTCTGCTCTTCTCCCTCCTCCCACCTTCAAGTAGGCTCTAGAGTCTGTTACTCCCTTCTTTGTGTCCACGAGTTTTCATCATTTAGCTCCCACTTATAACTAAGAATATGCAGTATTTGGTTGTCTGTTCCTATGTTAGTTTGCTAAGGATAATAGCCTCCAGCTCTATCCACATTCCCGCAAAAGACATGATCTTATTCTTTTTTTAGCTGCATAGTACTCCATGGCATATATGCACTACATGTTCTTTATCCAATCTGTCATTGTTGGGCACTTAGGTTGATTCCATGTGTTTCCTATTATGAATAGTGCTGCAATTCACATGCATATGTCTTTATGGTAGAATAACTTATATTTTTCTGGGTATAATACCAGTAATGGGATTGCTGGGTTGAATGGTAATTCTGTTTTTAGCTCTTTGAGGAATCGCCACATTACTTTCCACAATGATTGAACTAATTTGCACCCCCAACGACAGCGTGTCCCTTTCTTCTGCAACCTCGCCAGCATCTGTTATTGACCTTTTAACAATAGCCATTCTGACTGGTATGAGATGGTATCTCACTGTGGTTTTGATTTGGATTTCTCTAACGAACAGTGATATTGAGCTTTTTTTCTACATGCTTCTTGGCCACATGTATGTCTTTGGAAAAGTGTCTGCTCATGTCCCTTGTCCACTTTTTCATAGGGTTGTTTTTTTCCTGTAAATTTAAGTTCCTTATAGATGCTAGATATTAGACCTTTGTCAGATGCCTACTTTGCAAATATTTCCTCCCATTCTGTAGGTTGTCTGTTTACTCTGTTGACAGTTTCTTCTGCTGTGCAGAAGTTCTTTAGTTTAACTAGATCCATTTGTTAATTTTTGTTTTTTTTTGTGATTTTTACATCCTCGTCATGAAATATTTGCCTGTGCCTACATTCAGAATAATATTGCCTAGGTTGTTTTCCAGGGTTTTTATAGTTTTGGGTTTTACATTAAGTCTCTAAATCCATCTTGAGTTGATTTTTGTGTATGGTATAAGGAAGGGGTCCAGCTTCAGTCTTCTGCATATGGCTAGCCAGTTATCTTAGCACTATTTATTGAATAGTCAGTGCTTTCCCCATTGCTTGCTTTTGTCTGCTTTGTCAAAGATCAGATGGTCACAGGTGTGCAGCCTTATTTCTAGGCTCTATATTCTATTCCATTGACCTATGTGTCTGTTTTTGTACCAGTGCCATACTGTTTTGGTTACTATAGCCCTATAGCACAGTTTGAAGTTGGGTAACATGATGCCTCCAGCTTTGTTCCTTTTGCTTAGGATTGCCTTGGCAATCAGGCCTCTATTTTTTGGTTCCATATGAATTTTAAAATAGTTTTTCATATTTCTGTGAAGAATATCATTGATAATTTGATAGGAATAGCACTGAATCTATAAACTGCTTTGCACAAGATGGCCATTTTAATTCTATTGATTCTTCCTATCCATGAACATGGAATGTTTTTCCATTTGTTTGTGTCATCTGATTTCTTGGAGCAGTGTTTTGCAGTTTTCATTGTTGAGATCTTTCACCTCCCTGGTTAGATGTATTCACAGGTATTTTATTCATTTTGTGGCAATTGTGAATGGGATTGCATTCCTGATTTGGCTCTTGGCTTTGTTGCTGTTGGTGTATAGGGGTGCTAGTGATTTTTTTTAATGTACTGCATTTTATTACATAAAAGTACAATTAGTAAAATAATATACTAATTTATTTGAATATACTTTTAACTATAATAAATCATTCCTTCCTCTCACTATAATGTTGAAAGCATTACTCTGAACACCTAACTTACACATTACTTAATATAAGTTAACTACAAAGAGCCTCTCCGCTTACATTTTCATCATGCATCTTACATTTTAATTTCCTTATTCTTTTATAGAAAAGGTCATAAATAATGCCCAACTAATAAAAAAGAATCTCTGATATCTCTGATGCAGCAACAATTGATCACATGCTTTCACATGTGAATAAAATAGGAATAAAATAACAGCATACAGTAATTTGAAAGCTGTATTACATCATTATTCACTTTTCAAAAAAATTTTTTCAAGGAAACAAGTATATTTTCAATGTAATTACAATGCTTCAAAAAATCTACTCCCTTTAAAGTTATATACAAATAATTTATCTAACAACTTCAGTTGTAGATTAGTTTTTATACTCAACACTCTGGTTTCATGTAATGTCTGAACTGTCAGTACCTTATTCTACTGTAAATTCTTTGATATTTACATAGAATCAATTTTGAATTAAATATTTTTCATATTTACTGCATCTGCAAAAATATATTTTCGTATAAACTCTGGTGTTTTCTAAGCAGTAATTTTTGAAAAAAAAAAAGTGTTTTCAAATTCATTATATTTGCAGGACTCTTTTCCAATATAAATTCCCTGATGCTGAAAAAAGCTTGAGCAACTGCTTCAGGGTTTTCCTCTAGTACAAAATGTGTGCAATAAGATCTGTGATACAAGTAAAGATACTACAACCCCCTTTATATTTGTAATGGTTGTCTTCAGAATAAATACTCTTCACTTTAAAGGCTTATATTTTCTGAAAGAATTTTTAACAGTAATTGCACTTTTAATGCTTTTATTAACTATGAACCTTCTTTTTTTTTTTTTTTTTTGAGACAGAGTTTTGCTCTGTTGCCCAGGCTGGAGTGCAATGGCGCAATCTTGGCTCACTGCAACCTTCACCTCCTGGGTTCAAGCGATTCTCCTGCCTCAGCCTCCCAAGTAGGTGGGACTACAGGCATGCCCCACCATGCCCAGTCAATTTTTGCATTCTCAGTAGAGACAAGGTTTCACCATGTTGGTCAGGCTGGTCTCGAACTCCTGACCTCAGGTGATCCACCCACCTCGGCCTCCCAAAGTGCTGGGATTATAGGCGTGAGCCACCGCGAGGAGTGGCATCGCCTGGACACTGCACAGTAGAATTTATATAGGGATGTGATGTTAGAGAACTACAGAAACCTGTTCTTCCTTGGTATTGTTGTCTCTAAGCCAGACCTGATCACCGGTCTGGAGCAAGGGAAAAAACCTTTGACTATGAAGAGACGTAAGATGATTGCCAAACCCCCAGTTGTATGTTCTCATTTTGCCCAAGATCTTTGGCCAGAGCAGAGCATAAAAGATTCTTTCCAAAAAGTGATACTGAGAAGACATGAAAAATGTGGACATGATAATTTACAGTTTAAAAAAGGCTGTAAAAGTGTGGATGAGTATAAGGTGCACAAAATCGGTTATAATGGACTTAACCAATGTTTGACAACTATCCAGAGAAAAATATTTCAATGTGATAAATATGTGAAAGTCTTTCACAAATTTTCGAAGTCAAACAGACATAAGACATACTGGAAAAAAAACTTTTAAATGTAAATGTGGCAAAGCTTTTAACCAGTCCTCAACCCTTACTACACATAAGAAAATTCATACCAGAGAGAAACACTACAGATGTTAAGAATCTGGCAAAGACTTTAAGCGGCCCTCTAACCTTACTACACATAAGATAATTCATACTGGAGAGAAACCCTACAGATGTAGAGAATGTGGTAAAGCTTTTAATCACCCCTCAACCCTTTTTTTCACCTAAGAAAATTCATATTGGAGAGAAACCATACAAGTGTGAAAAATGTGGCAAAGCCTTCATTTCATCCTCAACCCTTACTAAACATGAGATAATTCATAAAAACCCTACAAATGTGAAGAATGTAGCAAAATTTTAACTGTTCCTCAAACCCCACTAAACATAAGATAATTCGTACTGGAGACAGAACCTACAAATGTGATCAATGTGGCAAAACCTTCACCTGGTTTAGTCAAGCCTCGCTAAACATAAGAGATCTCATACTGGAGAGAAACCTTACAAATGTGAAGAATGTGGCAAAGCTTTCAACTGGTCCTCAGCCCTTAATAAACATGAAAGAATTCATATTGGACAGGAACCCTACAGAGTCAATGCGGCAAATCTTTTAAATGTTCCTCAACCCTTAATAAGCATAAGATAATTTATACTGGAGAGAAACCCTATAAATGTGATGAATGTGGGAAAACCTTTAAACAGCCCTCAACTCTTAGTAAATATGAGAATTTATATGGAACATAAACCCTACAAATAAAAAGAATGTGACAAAGCTTTTTAAGGAAGTTCTCAACCCTTATTACACATAATTCATACTGGACAGAAACTCTACAAGTGTAAAGAACGTGGCAAAGCTTACAACAAGTTCTCAATTCTTTTTTTTTTTGAGACAATTTTGCTCTTATCACCCAGGTTGGAGGGCAATGGCGTGATTTCAGCTCACTGCAACCTCCAACTCCTGGGTTCAAGCCATTCTCCTGCCTCGGCCTCCCGAGTAGCTGGGATTGCAGGTGCCCACCACCATGCCTGGCTAATTTTTGTATTTTTAGTAGAGAGGGGGTTTCACCTTGTTGGCCGTGCTAGTCTCAAACTCCTGACCTCAGATGATCCACTTGCCTCAGTCTCCTAAAGTGCTGGTTACAGGCATGCACCACCACGCCTAGCCATAAGTTCTCAATTCTTAAGAGACATGGCGATAATTCGTGCTGAAGAGGAACTCTACAAACCTGAAAGATTTGACAGTGCTTTTACCAACACCTCCAACTTTGCAATACATTAAAAAAAAAAGTTATACTAGTGTGAAACCCTAGAAATGTATAAAATGTGACAAAGCCTTTATATGGTTGCCACATTTGATTGTAGGTAAGATAATTCATGCTGGCAAAACTCCTACAAGTGTGAAGAATGTGGCAAAACTTTTAACCTGTGCTTACACCTTATTTCACAGGAAAGCTATTACCCTTGAGAAAAATTGTCCAAATATAAAGAATATGGAAAAGCCATTAATGCTAGTGATTTTTGTACACTAATTTTGTGTCCTAAAACTTTGCGGAAGTTGTTTATCAGCTGAAGGAGCTTTTGGGCTGAGACCCTATATCTAGAAAATTTATATATAATATATATAAATATATATATAAAATCCAGACATAGAATCATGTCATCTGCAAACAGGGATAGTTTGACTTCCTCTCCTCCAATTTGAATGTACTTTATTTCTTTCTCTTGCCTGATGGCCCTGGCCAGGACTTCTGACAATTAATTTTTAGGACCACTTTACAATGCTTACTGAATATTTGCAGTCCCCTACTATTTGTAATAGTAAAATATTGGGACAATTTGAAATGACCAACAAGTAAAAATTTTTAAAGACAACCCAAATATCCCAAAATAAGTAGAGGAATTAAATTAATGAAATTATGGTAAGTTACAAAATAGTACATATTATGTAATATCCCTTTGTTTTAATGTATCTATATATGTATGAAGAATATGCAACGATATATACTATACAGTGAGTGGCAGCTGTCTCTAAATAGGCAAGATTATATGTGTTTGTAACATTGTTCCTTTACTAATTTGTTTGTGGTTTTTTGCTTGCTCTTGGTTTTTGAGCATAACATGCCCACCTGTGTAATAATATAATTAATATATTAATTAATAGAAATTCCATTGTTTAATATTTATATTGGATTTTCCTCCCCCCGGCTAATCATTACTCTCATATATTTAGGTTATCCAACTTTTTGCCATTACAAAGAACTCAACAGAAATAACTGGGTAAACCTGAATTTAAAATAATAAAGTAAAATAGGGGAGAAAATCCTGAAAAATGAATAAAATTCCTTAAAGAAAAAAAATTGTAAAATCACCCCAGACATGCCAAAATCAGTTAAAACCAGTAGCCAAAAAAATATTAATTTTAAATCAATTCATTCTTGAGCTTTCAAAGCAATGTTGACTACATCACAAATTACTATTATTTGCAGTTTCCAGAATTTGGGATTAGGTCTTTGTCTGCATGGGTACCAAGTAAACAACAGGTACTTCATGTCTTATTCATGTGCTGTCTTCTCTGTGAAGCCTTTCCTGATTCCTCCAGACATTGAGAGATATCCATTGCCATATGCACCCTTCTTGTACATACTTCTATTTTACATTTTACCATAATGTAAATATTTATGTGTCTGTCTCTTCCATTAGATTAAAAGCTCCCTGAAAGCAGAAACCATATCTTAGCATTTTCATATTCTCCGCCTTATCCCTAACACAGTGAAATATTAATGAAACTGCTATAAAAAATGCCTGAGTGCCTTTCTTTCTTTCTTACACACCTCCTTCCTTCCTTCTCCTTCCTTCCTTCCTTTCTCTCTTTCCCTTTCTTTCTTTCTCTCTCTCTCTCTTTCTTTCTTTCTCTTTCTTTTTCCCCTCTGTGGCCCAGGCTGCATGTAATCTACTCGGCTAGCTGCTGCCCCGCACCGCGGACTGCCTGGGACTGCCAGCGCTCGCCAGCCTGCTTTTCCACCTTTGGCTGCAGGCCCGGTTTCGCCATGTTGGCCACGCTGCTCTCCGGCTCCTGACCCCCAGTGCTCTGCCCGCCTCGGCCTCCCGAAGTGCTGGGACTGCGGGCGGAGTCTCGCTCACTCGGTGCTCCGTGTGGCCAGGGCTGGAGTGCGGTGGCCTGGTCTTGGCTCGCGGCAGCCTCCGCCTCCCAGCCGCCTGCCTTGGCCTACCAGGGTGCTGGAATTGCAGCCCCTGCCCAGCCGCCGCCCCATCTGGGAGGTGAGGAGCGCCTCTGCCCGGGGCCACCCATCGTCTGGGAGGTGAGGAGTGCCTCTGCCTGGCCGCCCTATCTGGGAAGAAGTGAGGAGCGCCTCTGCCCGGCCACCCGGTCTGGGAGGTGAGGAGCGACTCTGCCCGGCCGCCCCGTCTGGGAAGAAGTGAGGAGTGTCTCTGCCTGGCCACCCGGTCTGGGAAGAAATGAGCAACGCATCTACCCAGTTGCCCCGTCTGGGAAGTGAGGAGCGCCTCTGCCCGGCCACCCCGTCTGGGGAGAAATGAGGAGCACCTCTGCCCGGCCGCCCCGTCTGGGAAGAAGTGAGGAGCACCTCTGCCCGGCCGCCCCATCTAGGAAGAAGTGAGGAGCGTCTTTGCCTGGCCGCCCGGTCTGGGAAGTGAGGAGCGCCTCTGCCCAGCCGCCCCGTCTGGGATGTGGGGAGCACCTCTGCCCGACCGCCCCGTCTGGGAGGTATACCACGGAGGCCAGAAGCAATCTGGGGGCTGGATGTGGTGGCTCACGCCTGTGGTCCCGGCACTCTGGGGGGCCGAGGCGGGTTGATCACTTCGGGCTAGGAGTTCGAGACCAGTCTGGCCAACATGGCGAAACATATGAAAAATACAACAGACAAACCAACCAACCAACTCAGTGACAACAAGGCAGGTCTATCCTGGAGTCACACTCTAATTTTTTCTATTTTCCTCCCTTTCTGATCCTTTGTCCCACTTTCTTTTTCTACCTCTTCCTTCTCCTTCTTCGTCAAATAGAGGATTGAGTTATTATCACTGATCCATGTAAAGTCCCTCTCTCATTTATTTTGATTCCCACTCCCCATTTCTATTCCCCGTCTTCCCATGTGCAACCTTCCTAATATGTTTGATACGCATCTTTTTGTTTGTATGTATTTTTAGAAAATGTTTATTGTTTTTGTGTGCAAAAAAAATTAATAAAAAAAAATGCCTGAGTTACTAAATCTGACACAGTCACTTCAACAAACATTTAAGTGCCTACTTAGAGTGGAAACATTTATGGAAGGTATAAAAGGAACTAAAACCGTGGCTCTTCACCATAAGCAGCTTAAAAGGTTAATGGAGAAGTTTATACAAGAATATAAGTAATTATAAAACACACAGAATAAATCTTAGAAGTACAAATGAAGTGTTATAAGTGTACAGCAAAGGGAGAAGTTAATTCTATCTGAAAAGGAGGGATCATGGAAAGTTTCCTAGAAGAGTCAGTATATCAGAGAAGCTTTAAAAGATGATTAGGATTTTAAAAGGTCGAAATGGTAAGAAAATATAGAGAACTGGCTGGGCGCAGTGGCTCACACCTGTAATCCCAGCACTTTGGGAGGCTGAGGCAGGTGGATCACTTGAGGCCAAGAGTTCAAGACCGGCTTGGCAAACATGGTAAAGCTCCATCTCTACCAAAAAATACAAAAATTAGCCAGGTGTGGTGCCATGCACCTGTAGTCCCAGCTACTCGGGAGGCTGAGGCACAGGAATCGCTTGAATACAGAAGGCAGAGGTTGCAGTGAGCCAAGATCAGTGGAGTGCACCACTGCACTCCAGCCTGGGTAAAAGAGTGAGACTCTGTCCACCACCCCCCAAAAAAAAACAGACAGAGAGAGAACCGAGTAGAATACAGTCTCACTTTCATATACGTAGGTGAGGAGGAGTATTTTTTTTTTAATTAGAAAAACAGAGTAGAATTAGTTCCTGGATATTCTTAATTTAGAAATTTGGAGAAGTCAGTTTACAACCGTTTAAACTGGCAAAATGAGATTTCTTCTTTATGTTCCAAACTATACCTTGAAAAAAATTATACTATCAAATAACTTCTGGAACTCAAAGATTATCAATACGTGTGATTTTTTTTTCACACATGATTTTCATTAGAGTAGTCAGATTAGGCAGGATTTTAGGAGGGGAGAATTAAAGACACATTTCAAATTAGGTATAATGACTTTCAACATATCCAAAGTGTCCCATATAAAATAAATATTAATTCTATTCTTATTTGTGCTAAGAAAAAAAAAGGAAAAAAATTAAAATGCCTTGTCCAAGATCCAAACTAAAAGAAAATTAAAGAAAATATACTTACTGTAACACAACCTTTAGAAGCTCCTTTTATTTTACCAATATAAACAGAAGTAAATATAAAATCCAGTTGTAGATCCATCTCATTACTATGCATAATACTGGAAATGTTTTCCATGACAGGATTATATGGGCATAATTCAGATGACATCTAACAAGGAATAAATCATAAAATGCATATAACTCTTAACTATTATATAAATGCTGAAAATGACTTTCACCATCAAATTCTTCTTTAAATTACTATTAGTGAATTTTTAAAGAATTTTATACTGTTCTTACTGTAAAGAAAGTTATCTAGATTTTTTTTCTGAAAAAAATATGACTTACGTTTGAGAAAATTACACTAAATAGCTGAATCCAAAATTAATTCCACAGCCTAAGCTCCAGAAATATATACTCCTCTGTATCAAAGCCATGGTTTCACATTCAGTACTCTCTAATAGGTTTTATTCATTTTTAACTTGACAGAAGTAAGTTTTAAACATATATTGTACTTTTGTTTAAAATGAATTTTTAAATATATTATCTCTTTTAATCCCCACAACCACCCTATAGGCAGGTTTTTCAGTTTTCCATTTCATAAATAAAGTTAACAGATGCTTAGACTGGTTAAGCGACTTGCCTAAAATCATGTGATTAGTAAGAAGCAAAACAAAGATTCAAACACAGGTTTCTCTCTCCAGGTCCAGTGTCACTTCAACCACATAAAATTGTTTCCATTAACCAAAATAATGTTCTTGCTACTGCACTTTAAATATTTTTTATTTTAGATCCAGGGGGTATATGTGCAGATCTGTTACAAGGATAATATTGCGTGATGCTGAGGGTTGGGGTTCTATTGAACCTGTCATCCAGATAATACCCAACAGGAAGTTTTATGGCCCTGGCTCTCCTCATCCCTCCCCCTACTTTTGGAGCCTCCAATGTCTATTGTTCCCATCTTTATGCCTGTGTGCTATTGCACTTTTAAAATGCCATGAAGGAATGTAAGTACCTAAGAACCATATGTTATATCAAATTTATATGCTTTATTGTATACTCTATGTTTGAAGACAACCAACCAGAAATGGCTTATACTTGCCTAAAACCTCAAAAATCATCACTTCCACTCAAGTGACTATATAACTTTGCTTTTAAATTATAATAGAAAACCAGGCAATATCAGCAGCAACTCTTTCCCACTATTTCTTCTGAAATTTACACTACTTTCAGATGACTTTTTCAACTTTTTCAAATGTGCCTAACCTCTGCACATTATCCGTAACATCACACATGAGCAGATTACTACTAAAGCAGTTATTATGCATATGTACTCACTCCCCTCTTACCTCTAGCAAATGTGACTAATCCTTATCTAAAACATATATCATACTCATTATTTTAAACCCAGCTCATAACGCCATTTACCTGCTTAATTGAATTTGTCATTCTCATGTTTTATTGCTTAGTATACTATTAATATCTTCTTATTCCCTAAGTAAAAAAGGGAATCAATCAATCAAATCAAATCAGGTAGCTCCAATATCAGTCAGACAAATAACTGTAGGCTTTTTTAGTGATAAAATGAGAAGTTGGTATAGAAATAATTTCTCATTGGGCTTCACATTTTGTAAAAACTAGCTGGCTCCTAAAAATGACCAATCCATATTTCTCATAATTCATTTAAAACTGGAGGCCGGGCATGGTGGCTCACGCCTGTAATCCTAGCACTTTGGGAGGCCGAGGCGAGTGGATCACGAGGTCAGGAGTTCCAGACCAGCCTGACCAACATGGTGAAACCCCGTCTCTACTAAAAATACAAAAACTAGCCGGGCATGGTGGCACGTGCCTGCAATCCCAGCTACTGAGGGAGGCTGAGGCAGGAGAATCGCTTAAACTTGCGAGGCAGAGGTTGCAGTGAACCGAGATTGTGCCACTGTATGCTAGCCTGGGCCTCAGACTGAGACTCTGTCTCAAAAAAATAAAATAAAATAAAACTGGAACAAGAGAGAGCATAGCGATGTGACATTCTGACTTATATGTCTTTGTAGATCTCCACAGTATTGGCTGCTTGGTTGTGATAATGAATGTAGTAAATTCCACAAGATATGTTATTTTCTTATAATATGATCATTTCATACTACATTGTCAATTGATACCCTGCCAAGGCCTAATTTTTCTACAAGTTTAAATTCATTATCAACAATGATACTTTTAATTATATATACAACTAAACCATCAAGTAGGATATTGACCCAATCTGGCGAAAATGGTTACATTTTTGCAAAAATTCAGAACAAAGCTGCTGAGGTGATTTCTACGTGGAATACCAAATACAATAGAAAATACCCATGAAACAATAATCAGACCAAACTGTTTTCATAGATCAGGCCAACTCTTCATCATACTCTGCAAAATAACAGCCTCTGACATTATTCAAAAACAAAACAAGATAAGTTTACCATAATTCTGCACTGGTGGTCAATGATCTTTTCTTACAAATAGAATAATCACAGACTAATAATAAGAAAGAGTACCAGCTGGGAGTGGTAGCCCACGCATGTGATCCTAGCACTTTGGGAGGTGGAGGTAGGAGGACTGCTTGAGCCCAGTAGTTAGAGACCAGCCTGGACAACAAAGAGAGACCCTCATCTCTAAAAATAATATATATTTTAAAAACATTGGCCAGGCATGCTGGCACAAGCCTACGGTCCCAGCTACCTGAGAGGCTGAATGAGAGGGATGCTTGAGCCCAAGAGGTTGAGGCTGCACTGAGCCATAATCATGTCACTGCACTCCAGCCTGGGTGACAGGGCAAGACCCTGTCTCAAAAAAGAAGAAAGAAAGAAAGAATACTGATAATAAATGATTTGAACCTTATTTTAGACCTACTCTCTTCAAAGGACTGAATTAATCGACTGATATTAAACTAACACACTTCCATTTATTATTTTCTATAAGAATGAAGAGGCCAAACTTGATAGGTTTCTGACCTACATCTCCAAAGCCATGTTCTTTCCTCTATATCATACTGCCTTCATAGTATGTGAGGAAAAGGAGTAATTCTAAGTAACCATAATACTCCAAGACCAGACATATAAATACTAGAAAATGTGTTTAATTCTACAAAATGTTAGTGAAATGTCCAATGAAAGCCATAAGAAAAATATTCAAGTAATAGAATATTCAAACTGAAAAAATATAAATCACCATAGAAAAATGGTATAATCTTTTCATTTCAAAATAAAGACAACTACATATTTCACTCAAACTACTATAAAAGTTGTCTGAAAATTCAAACTAAGAAAATTTGTAATTTTCATTACAATATTCAGCTTGATAAAACAAATAACAGTCATTAACCAATAGTGTATATTTCATTGTTAATCTGTGAGAAGACAGAAATAAATTACCTGTACAGATTCACATGTAATCAATGGTAGTTCTGACAATGCTGATTCAGAAGTACTCTCATTTTCATTAGTTGTCTCACGGTCTTGCTTAGATTGTAACTTAAGAATTTCTGAACTTTTATGTTCAACAGGTCCTTCTTCATCACTGGAAACAACAACTAAAAAGGAAAAGAAACATGCATTATTTATTTATTTATTTTTTTTTTTTTTGAGACACAATCTCCCCATCTCGGCTCACTGCAACCTCCACCTCCCGGGCTCAGGCAATTCTCCTGCCTCAGCCTCTCGAGTAGCTGGAATTACAGGCATACGCCACCATGCCCAGCTAATTTTTGTATTTTTAGTAGAGACAGGGTTTCACCATGTTTGCCACGCTGGTCTCAAACTCCTGACCTCAGGTGATCCTCCCGCCTTGGCCTCCCAAAGTGCTGGGATTATAGGTGTGGGTCACTGCAACCGGCCAAAAAATGTATTTTAAATGTGTAACAATCACATATCAAAAAAAGAACTTTTGGCTGGGAGTAGTGGCTCACTCCTATAATCCCAGCACTTTGGGAGGCTGAGGTGGGTAGATTCCCTGAGGTCAGGAGTTCAAGATCAGCCAGGCCAACATGGTGAAACCCTGTCTCTAGTAAAAATACAAAAATTAGCCGGGCATGGTGGTGCATGCCTGTATTCCCAGCTACTCGGAAGGCTGATGAAGAAGAATTACTTGAGCCCAGGAGAGGGAGGTTGCAGGTAGCCAAGACTGCACCACTACACTCTAGCCTGGCCGACAGAGCGAGACTCTGTCTCAAAAAAAAAAAAAAAAAAAAAAAGAACTTTCTAATTAATGCAATTTATTTTTAATAATCCTGTTAAACTTAATCATCTAAATTTATTCAATTTAGAAACAGGCCTATCATTTGTTATCTGATTTACAGTAGTTACAGACAATGACTCCATATCAGTGCAATTATTCAGCAGTTACCTGCACCCTTACCTCCTAAAGAATAAAGATGTTTAAAAATGGATAAAGCCATGAGGAGGCCTTAGGAACAAATTCTAGTTCTAACAGTGTATTGTGCCATCACTCTAAATTGTACTTTAAGTCCTGTTACATGAATTGCTTCAAGGAATGGGAAATTAATAACTAGGGGAAGATGTGGGAGACTATTCACTGGAGATCCTTTAACACCTTTGGAATTTCTTAGTACCATGTGACGGCATCAACTACTCAGAAGCTGATTAAATCAAAATTAATAATAATACTTAGGTAGCACTTAAACTCTGCATACTTCATCAACCAAATGACAGTAATGATGGTCCTTAAATAATCTATTTTAAAACTATTGAGATTACAGTGTACTAATCTAAGAAAAAATTACTTCTGTTTTCAAGTCCTCCATTAGTTTACCTAAATCGATATTTTAAAACTCATGAAGCAGACCCCACACCCCAAGCCTTTTTTTCCTAAAGTTAATATATTCCACAGTGATGTCATAAACAGCTTATGGCCTTAGCCAAATTTGTTCAAGAAGAAGAAAAAAACAACTAAGTAAAGCAGAGGAAATTAAGTATCTTTATAATCCTCCTGTCACTTACTTGGTTCAGCTGAGATCAGTGATTGGTTCCCTTCATTATGTCCTCTTAGAATAGGCTTTTCTACGGTATTCAACTCGTTCTCATCTTTCTCAACCAGGGAAGAAATCCCCACAGTATCAATGGATTTAGAGTTCTCAACAGTTTCAGTGGCTGAACTGGCAGAGGCACTTTTGGTGGCATTACTCAAAGTCAACTCCTGACTGTTAAGTGAGGATAGTTTAGTAAAATCACTTTTTGTACGTTTAGTTGTAATTTCTTCAGGCAGTTTTGGATCCTGATGATAGTTTTCACTTGACTTTTCTAACTCAGTGGATATTGTTGAGTCATCTTCTTGTTTTTTCTAAACATAAACACATAGAAAAAAATTGCATTTTTCAAATTTGGCTTGCTTAAAACACTTTTAAATTCCTAAAAAAAAAAGGAAAAATATTATATCACTTCTATAACTACATGGATAGAAAACTAAACAATTATACTACATTATACTTGCCAATGTCTCCCAAATTTAAAGATACAGGGTTTGGTCTGTCCAATCTGATGCCTGATAATTTTTTAAAGGGTGAAATTGGGAGATTTCCATCATTACAAATACTTTGTCAGACGGTCTCCCATGATCTAAGTCAACTTTAGAATGAGAAGATGTATTTACGTATTTTTATTTTGCAAAAGTAATAATGCCAATGTGACTACTTTGGTAAAGAGATTTAAAAATTAACAATATAACAACATTAAAAATTATGAAAATCAACCACTGCCTTCAATATCTCATTTACTTTATAAATCTAAATCATGTTTATAATTACAACCCAAAAACATTACAAGGTCCTGAAATGATTTATGGATCAAAGAAATTGAAAAGCTGTCTTACTGTTTTATTGCTACTTATATACTAAGTCTTTGAAAATACAAAATGTATGTATTTAATATGATAATTCTTTACTTAGAATAAATTCCCTAAACTGTAGATAAACAGAAGCTTAAAGAATTTGGTAAGTAAATTGCTACTGATAAAATAAATCTAATAATAACTTTACAGAGCAAGCAAAAAAAAATGACTAGACAGTATGAATAGTATTTGGCTGAAATAAAGAAAAAGAAAAGTCTGGAGGATGTACAACTACCTACTAAGGAAAGAGTGATACAAGAAAAGGAGCAATTTTAACTTTTTTAATCATTCATAGTATTTGAAATGTGTTCCAATAACTCTGTATCACCAAGAAAACTTACATTTAAAATTGTTTTTTAATAATAAAGCTAACAGTGAACCAAAAACTAAAGAAATCTGATAAGAAAAGCTGAAAGCTAGAGGAACATTATTTGGCCACAGTCAACTCATTTTTATCATAGCATGAAATTATTTCCTATAATATCTAAATACCTCTACTTACTGTCTGTTCTGTTGACTTATCCAAAGAAGTACAATATTGAGAATCAGGTAAATTATTTCTAAGCCTTCTCTTTGTCTTCCTGGAAATCAGAGTGAGTTCCACTTTTGAATCAGAATATTTAACATCCTTGTTTCTGCTTTCCTGTTCGAGATGATCACAACCTCTACTTCCACTGTTAAGGTCTTAAAAAACAAATGAAGCATAAATATGGACAAAAAAGTATAGAAGGAATCTCTTTTAGAAGAGCTCGAAGTAACATCGTCAAAATTGCTATACTACTTCCAAAGCTCATTGAAACAGAAATGTACTGTTAAATTCTCATACTGACACTGGATGAAGGTAAAGGCATGCCCTATTTTAATTGGTATATACAAAGTAAATGTTCATTACACAATAGTTGTGAGGTGAGAAAAACACATAAAGAAAAAATATCCTTTTTCATAGTAGCCAAAGCAAAGCCACCAAACTGTTTTTCCATTTGCTATAAATGCATTTGGCTGTACTATCAAAAAAAAAGGGGATTAAGAAAATGTGGCACATATACACCATGGAATACTATGCAGTCATAAAAAAGAATGAGTTCATGTCCTTTGTAGGGACATGGATGAAGCTGGAAACCATCATTCTCAGCAAACTATCACAAGGACAAAAAACCAAAACCGCATGTTCTCACTCATAGGTGGGAACTGAACAATGAGAACAGTTGGACACAGGAAGGGGAACATTACACACTGGGGGCCTGTCATGGGGTCGGGGGGTGGGGGTGGGGGGAGGGGTGAGGGATAGCATTAGGAGACATACCTAATATAAAGGATGAGTTAATGGGTGCAGCACACCAACATGGCACATGTACACATATGTAACAAACCCGCACGTTGTGCACATGTACCCTAGAACTTAAAGTATAATAATAATAATAATAATAATAATAATAATAAAGGGGGGGTCTTATTAAAATCTAGAAAATTCACGTCTTTAAGTTTGATAATTCAATGTGACTTTATAAACTAGTCTTTTAAAATGTAATTTACATAAATACATATTTTTAGTGGAAAGGGACTATAATTTGAAAGTGTTGATCGCTGCTCTTTAAAAGGAGCCAAAATACCTTTGCTCTGTAGTTGGCTATAATATGTGATCATTCACAAGGTTACCAATTTACTTGCCCGTTTATTTCTTCTTTTCAATAATCAAGACCCTGTCATTTTAAGTCTCCAATAAATTCATCATTCTAGAGAAGTACTTCCTTTTTTAAGTCAACAAGACATCATTTTGAAACTCATGCCAATCATTACTAAAAATATTTAATATTTCTGTCATCAAATATATGTACTGTACAAAAATACCTTCCAAAAGTTTCCACCTAACTGACTAAAAGTTATTCTGAATTATTTTGCTTTCTGAATCTATGCCATACAAGTACCAACTCAAAGTTTATACACAGCAAGTTACAAGGCAGTTGCCTTTAATTCACAATTTTCAATTCATCTGACTGGCCTGACTTTTCTGTTCATGGAACGTTCTTCAACACCACACATCTTCTCTTCAAACTATTCTTGCTTTTACTGTAGCTTCAACAATTCCTAATAACTAATATTCATGATAATTTGTCTTTGACATTACTTAAAGGAAGGCACTGGAACAGGATTGAGGGTAAAAATTCCAAGATAGTCAATCGCCTTTCAATTTCCAGAGAAAACACCTTATTCCCTAAGGAAAATAAAACTCCCCCCAAATCATCAACACAATATTTAGGATAGCACATTAAATTTTATATGTAATATTGTAAACTATAAAAGTGGTCTAACACAATTTCCACACACAATGTATCAAACTATAATTTCTAAACATAAATATTATACTACAGTAAAATGACTCATGAAAGGAAAGGGGATTGAGAAAAACTTGATTATACAAGAGTTTTCTTTTAAACAATTTATTATTTGCACATCAGTCAAGCCTGCCTCATGAAAAAAGGAATAACTTTATTATATAGAATGAAATATTGTAAAAATAGGAATTCACCTGCATAATATATAATTTAACCTGCAAATATTACTAGCATATAAAACTAAAGAGGTGACAAAATCCTGTAAACAAAAGAATATTAAGTATTTCCAAGGTATTATGTTGGTGAAAGCAAATTCCACAAGGCAAACTGAATGTGCTATGGAAAAAAAATGGTACACCTAAGGTTTCATGCGGAATTTCCATTAATTTACAGGTTTTTTAAAAATACTGGTATCAGATGTGGGAGAATAAACACTGCTTTAATAAAGATCCAATAGCTAATTGTATTAGAAACACTTTCCCTACCAGTAGTGGTACCTTCAGGGATACTGAAAAACTAAAAAATGGCTTCCTCCCCCCCTCCCACCCTCCCTTTCTTTCTTTCTTTCTCTGTGGCCCAGGCTGCAATCTACTCGGCTCCCTGCTGCCCGCGCCGCGGACTGCCTGGGACTGCCGGCGCGCGCCACCGCTGCCTGCTTTTTCTCCTTTGGCTGCAGGCACGCGTTCGCCATCTTGGCCACGCTGGTCGCCAGCTCCTGACGCCGAGTGCTCTGCCCGCCTCAGCCTCCCGAGGTACTGGGACTGCAGACGGAGTCTCGCTCACCCGGTGCTCGGTGTGGAGTGCGGTGGCGTGGTCTGGCCTCGCGGCAGCCTCCGCCTCCCAGCCACCTGCCTTGGCCTACCAGGGTGCTGGGATTGCAGCCCCTGCCCGGCCGCCGCCCCGTCTGGGAGGTGGGGAGCGTCTCTGCCCGGCCACCCATCGTCTGGGAAGTGAGGAGCGCCTCTGCCCGGCCGCCCCGTCTGGGAAGTGAGGAGCGCCTCTGCCCGGACGCCCATCGTCTGGGAAGTGAGGAGCGCCTCTGCCCGGCCGCCCCGTCTGGGAAGTGAGGAGCGCCTCTGCCCGGCCACCCACCGTCTGGGAAGTGAGGAGCGCCTCTGCCCGACCACCCACCGTCTGGGAAGTGAGGAGCGCCTCTGCCCGACCACCCACCGTCTGGGAAGTGAGGAGCGCCTCTGCCCGACCACCCACCGTCTGGGAAGGGAGGAGCGCCTCTGCCCGGCCACCCACCGTCTGGGAAGGGAGGAGCGCCTCTGCCCGGCCACCCACCGTCTGGGAAGGGAGGAGCGCCTCTGCCCGGCCACCCACCGTCTGGGAGGTGAGGAGCGCCTCTGCCCGGCCACCCACCGTCTGGGAGGTGAGGAGCGCCTCTGCCCGGCCACCCACCGTCTGGGAGGTGAGGAGCGCCTCTGCCCGGCCACCCACCGTCTGGGAGGTGAGGAGCGCCTCTGCCCGGCCACCCACCGTCTGGGAGGTGAGGAGCACCTCTGCCCGGCCACCCACCGTCTGGGAGGTGAGGAGCGCCTCTGCCCGGCCACCCATCGTCTGGGAGGAAGTGAGGAGCGCCTCTGCCCGGCCGCCCCGTCCGGGAAGAAGTGAGGAGCGCCTCTGCCCGGCCGCCCCGTCCGGGAAGAAGTGAGGAGCGCCTCTGCCCGGCCGCCCCGTCCGGGAAGAAGTGAGGAGCGCCTCTGCCCGGCCGCCCCGTCCGGGAAGAAGTGAGGAGCGCCTCTGCCCGGCCGCCCCGTCCGGGAAGAAGTGAGGAGCGCCTCTGCCCGGCCGCCCCGTCCGGGAAGAAGTGAGGAGCGCCTCTGCCCGGCCGCCCCGTCCGGGAAGAAGTGAGGAGCGCCTCTGCCCGGCCGCCCCGTCCGGGAAGAAGTGAGGAGCGCCTCTGCCTGGCCGCCCCGTCCGGGAAGAAGTGAGGAGCGCCTCTGCCCGGCCGCCCCGTCCGGGAAGAAGTGAGGAGCGCCTCTGCCCGGCCACCCATCGTCTGGGAGGTGAGGAGCGCCTCTGCCCGGCCACCCATCGTCTGGGAGGTGAGGAGCGCCTCTGCCCGGCCACCCATCGTCTGGGAGGTGAGGAGCGCCTCTGCCCGGCCGCCCCGTCTGGGAAGTGAGGAGCGCCTCTGCCCGGCCACCCACCGTCTGGAAAGTGAGGAGCGCCTCTGCCCGGCCACCCATCGTCTGGGAAGTGAGGAGCGCCTCTGCCCGGCCACCCACCGTCTGGGAAGTGAGGAGCGCCTCTGCCCGACCACCCTTCGTCTGGGAAGTGAGGAGCGCCTCTGCCCGGCCACCTATCGTCTGGGAAGAAGTGAGGAGCGTCTCTGCCTGGCCGCCCCGTCTGGGAGGTCTACCACGGAGGCCAGAAGCAATGTGGGGGCTGGACGTGGTGGCTCACGCCTGTGGTCCCGGCACTCTGGGGGGCGAGGCGGGTTGATCACTTCGGGCTAGGAGTTCGAGACCAGTCTGGCCAACTTGGCGAAACATGAAAAATACAACAGACAAACCAACCAACCAACTCAGTGACAACAAAACAGGTCTACCCTGGAGTCATACTCTAATTTTTTCCATTTTCCTCCCTTTCTGATCCTTTATCCCACTTTCTTTTTCTTCCTCTTCCTTCTCCCTCTTCTTTGTCAAATAGAGGACTGAGTTATTATCACTGATCCATATAAAGTCCCTCTCTCATTTATTTTAACTCCCACCCCCCATTTCTATTCCCCGACTTCCCATGTGCAACCTTCCTAATATGTTTGATACGCATCTTTTTGTTTGTATGTATTTTTAGAAAATGTTTATTGTTTTTGTGTGCAAAAAAAAATTAATTAAAAACAAACAAACAAAAAAAAAAAGACTCATAAAAGCTCACCAGCCTGGGGCATTTGTCCATGGCTTCCCTTACACAGCATAGATTCCTATGGCTTTTCCTCACAAAAGGTTTTCTAGAATTGGCTTTCCAAATGGGAGGAAGAATGGTGAAAGACAGGGAACATAACATTTTCTCCTCTGCTTTTGTATTTGGAATTGACAAACTGGAGAAGAAAGCATGTATTATTTTATTGCTGTAGGTTCTGTATATGCTTTTATAGGCTACCAGCATACTATTAGTTTGCATGATGCGTGTGCTGTTATCTTAGTTTCCTGCTATTTTCCTTTTATTCTAACCATCTTAATACTATTCTTTGGGATTCAGACCTGTCAAGTCAAGCTGTCTGGATTATAAAAGTGTGCCTTGCACTAGAAGGTGAAAATGTGGAATTTCCCTAAAAAAAAAAAAAAAAAAAAAGCAAATAAACCAGATCCTGACTGCTTATTCTAAAAAAAAAAAAAAAACTAAAAAATGTTTCTTTTGTCATGTACTCTTCCCTGATGCATATCTAAAATGCCACTGTGATCTTGAGGTAATACTCCTGGGTACAAATCAGAAAGTATTTTATTCAAGTCAATGTGAGGACTGTTATTCCTCACATTCTACTGCTTTCCTGGGTAGAGTAGGAATCTTTGTCTTGATAGTATCTGAACTGAGCCCACTTGTACAAATACTTACATTTTTACTTGGTAATCAATACAGTCATCCCTCAGTATCTCAGGGGATTGGTCCCAGGGACCCAGGATACCAAAATCCATGGATCCATAAGCCCCTAAAGGTATAGTATTTGCATATAACCTATATATATTCTCCTGTATAGTTTAAATAATCTCTAGATTACTTATAATACCCAATACAACATAAATGTTATGTAGTTGTTATACATATTTTTTATGATTGTATTATTTTTATTGAAGTTTTTTTCAAATATTTTCCATCTTTGGTAGGTTGAATCTGCAGATGCAGAACACAAAGATACAGAGAGATGATTGTAATTACTTCTAAGAAAAGTACAGTTTATAAGAAAATAAATGTTTTTCATTATACACTGACAGTGACTAATTGGAAGCTTATCTGTACAAAGTCACAGCACATTCTCCAAAGACTGCCTTTATAAGAGTTTCAGCTGGTTTCTTGTACAAATAAAAGTTATTACTCTAGTTTCATTTTAAATTTTTTTCTATTAAAAAGGCTACTAAAAAGAATCTTTAAATAGCTGTGCTCCAAATGAAGTGTAATGAATTTTTGCATAGTGTCGTCAAAAGATTTTTTTGTATTGTGAATAACTTACGAAATCACTCAAAAATAAAATAGTGGCCAAGCGCGGTGGCTCATGCCTATAATCCCAGCATTTTGGGAGGCCGAGGCAGGCAGATCACTGGAGCCCAGGAGTTTGAGACCAGCCTGGGCAACATGGCAAGACCTTGTCTCTGCAAAATACAAAAAATTAGCCACACGTGGTGGTGCATGACTATAGTCTCAACTACTCGGGAGGCTAATGTGGGAGGATCACTTGAGCCCAGGAGGTAGAGGCTGAAGTGGGCTGTGATCATGTGTGATCATGCCACTGTACTCCAGCCTGGGTAACAGAGTGAGGCCCTGTCTTAAGAAGAAAAAGAAAAAGAGAAAAGCAAGAAAGCAAGCAAGCAAGAAAGAGACTTCAACAAACATTTGAAGCTATCAGTAATCCAACAGATCCCTAAAGGTGTTAGTTTCACAAATAAATAATGTAAAATTGTTTTTCTTCAAGTATCAGTAAAATATTTTTAATTCTTGAAACAGAGACAAAAAAGAAAAAGAAGTCAAATCATAAATCCCATATGCAAGGAGGCCTACAAAAAATTTTCACAAGTCTAGGAAGTATTTACCTTCAAATTTGCTAATAGTGGCTTGTTTGGCATCCTCCTGAAGTTGAGAGAAATTCTAATAAATAGAGAATGTATTTCATGGTAGGCAAATAGAGAGTGATAAGTTAATAATAAAAACCCAGTTAGCAGTAACATTAATATCCACGGAAACAACACTTAGAAACAGCTAAATTAACATAACTTCATAGCTATATCCAAGTCTCCCTAAAGAAGAAAAAAATATATTAAAATTTAACTTTTGGGATTAATAAATAAATCCAGAAATGAGTACTACACTACATAAAGAGTAGGTTTAGCAATTTTCTTTGTGTTGCCAAATAATCTCCCTTTACTTTCACACATCCTTTCAAAGTAAAATAAAATAATTTATTTATAACAAAAATTGTTATTAATACAATAAGAAAAAATTCAAATTCCAACAGTTTTCTAAGGTTCACAAACCTTTAGGCTGAGTATCAGACATTAAAAGAGAAATGTCATCATCCTTTCTTCGTTTTTCTTTATTGTGCACAGCCTGCTTCGTAGAATTGTCATCTACTATCTTACTTCGTTGTGAGCCCCTGAAAAAGACAACTGTATTATACTCAATTCTAATAAAGCCTAAATGAATTTAGAAGCCAACTAGCATGTATTTAAAAATCCAACAGATTACAAATACAGTCCCACATGGCAGACTATAAGATCTGGGTAGTAAAAAAATATTGAACTCAGATTTAAGAAATAAGTTATCCTCCCTTTTCTACCTTTAAATTCCCCATGTGTGTTTTTGGGGAAAAAAAAATGAGATATCAACATTGGAGGATTGTGTACATGCAAAATGAGCAAAAGAGTAATACTATACAAGTATTAAATAAGTTAGGCTTAAAAAGTAAAATTCCAAGGACACAAGTACCTCAATAACCAAACCTATGTATAGTCAAACAATTATAAGCCAAAGCTGAATGTTAATATATTTCAAGCATGGTTCATATATCCAAAAGTATGGTAACAAATTTTCAATAGTATGTGGTAATAAATTTTACCTACAGAGAAAATAATTTAAAGTCTAAGGTACTGGTAAAATAACAAATTTTGGAACGATAGTCACAACATTATTACTAATAAAAATTTAGAAATATAAAACATATTAGAATGTATAAGTGCATACATATGAAACAAAATATAAAAACTTAGACTGGAAGGATTCAAGCCTATTTGGATAGCAGATAACTCTAAAGAGGGAGAGTATTAGAATCAGGGAATATAAAATAAATAAGTTTTCAACTTTCTATAATACTTCTTTAAAAACAAATTTAAATCTGAAAAAAATAGGAATTATATTGGTTAAATCTGAGTGAGATATATTGGCATATTATTCTCTATACTTATGTGCATATTTGAAGCATTTCATAATTTTAAAATACATAAATTATTTACAACTAAGGCAACTAGTATAAGTGAGAAACAAGGACTATAAAGACTAATAACACATAATGCTTCCTTGTTTTGAGAGTATTATTTGGAAGGCTAAAAATAACTTTAAATTAAAAAAAGCTACAGTATCCAAACATCACCAGTGTAGTGTCATAGTTAAAGAAAGGGTTATTGCTGCTATTACATTGCTCATTTTCATATTTACTTTGGTAAAATTTTCTTTATTTTCAGATTGGATATTAAAAGGCCAAAATAATCAAAATCGTAAGGGTGAGCCAATTTCACTTGCAAAGAGGTTCTGACTGAGTCAAATCATTCCACTCCTCAACCCTCAAGAATCATTCTTGAAGAATAAGGGCATCTAAGCAAATTTATACCATAGAGTTTTGTTTACTGAAAATGAAAACCAAAAGAGAAGTCAAAAAAAATTTGTTCTCCCTGAAAGAATTATCACTACAGGCACTATAAACAAAAATAGAATGTGACCTAAAAGATGATCTAAAAAGATGCTTAGGTACTTATGTTTCCCCTGATATAAGAAGCAAACAGCGTAATAGTCCTTGTTTTTCTAGCACAATGAACACTGAAAAACAAAATAAGATTTCACATGTAAAGCACATTAAAAGTTATATGGTTGTAGAAAAAAGACTTTATAATAGAGGATTTTCCTGACCAAACGCTAAGCATTAAGTAGTTGGCATGAAACCAAAAATAAAAATGAGTAAGTATTTTCAAAAGGTAAGGTCATATGATTCAAATGCACACACAGTGAAGCCAAACACATCTGTAATATAATCTCAATCCAAATAACAGTTTTTTTGCAGAATATGACAATCTGGTTCTAAAGTGTACATGGTGGAAAGTCATGTGTTTAAAGATAAGGACAGCAATGTTCAAACACTATTAGCTTCCATCCTCTTATAAGAAAAGAAAATGAATGGACTGGAAACACCCAAGTTCCTGAACAATAAATATAAATATTCACATTATTCAAGTTAATAAATGTAATAAAAGCTCAAAATAAATATTTTCCAATGCAACAAAATTCTAAGAATTTTTTTAAATAGCCAAGCAAATATATTTTTAAATTATAAAAATGTATTAAGTGTGGTACTAGAATAAAGAGACATATCGACCATAGAAATAGAAAACAGAACCCAGAAACAAACTTTCAAATATATGCTCAAAAGATTTTTGACAAGGATGCTGAAACCATTCAATAGAGAAGGGACAGTCTTGCCAATAAAGGGTGCTGTGAACATAGGATAGTCATATGCAAAAGGAAGAAGTTGGACAGTTATCTAACACCATCTACAAAAATTAACTCAAAGTGGATCAAACACCTAAATATAAGGCAGAAAACTATAGAATTCTTAGAAGAATGCATAGGGGAAATCTTTATGACATTAGATTTGGCAGTGATTTCTTTGATATAACAACAAAAACACAGTCAACAACAAAGATAAATTGGAGTTCATTAAAATTAAAACTTATGGCTGGGCAGGGTAGTTGACGCCTGTAATCTCAGCTACTTGAGAGGCTGAGGACTGAGGATTGCTTGAGGCCAGGAGTTCAAGAACAGCCTGGGGAACATAATGAAACCCCGCCCACACACACACACACGAAAAATTTAATAATTAGCTAGTAATGATGGTATGCCCCTGTAGTCTTAGCTACTGAGGAAGCTGAGGGGAGAATCACTTGATCCCAGGAGTTCAAAGTGGCAGCTACAATTGTGCCACTGCACTCCAGCCTGGGCAATAGAATTAGGCTCTGTCTCAAAAAAAAAAAAAAAAATCAAAAATTTTTGTTTATCAAAGGACACTAGTGAAAAGACAACCCACAGAATGGGAGAAAATATCTGCAAACCACATATATATTAAACGATTAATACTGATAACATATAAAGACCTCCTACAGGTCAACAACAAAATAAATAACAATCAAAAAATGGGCAAAGTATTTGAAGAGATGTTTCTCCAAAGACATACAAATGGCCAATTAGCATGAAAAGATGTTCAACATCACTAATCACTAAGGAAATGCAAGCCCAAACAACAACATACCATTTCACACAGATTAGGACAGAGTAATTTAAAAAAAAATTTTTTTTCATTAAAAAAATATTAACAAACATTGGCAAAAATGTAGAAAAATTGGAACCTCTGTACATTGTTGGTGGGAATGTTCAACAGTGCAGCCACTGTGGAACGGTTTGGTGGTTCCTCAAAAAGCTAAATAGAGAACTACCATATAAGAAGCTAAACACAGGCCGAGCGCAGTGGCTCACGCCTGTAATCCCAACACTTTGGGAGGCTGAGGCGGGCAGATCACCTGGGTTGAGAGTTCGAGACCAGCCTCTCCAACACGGAGAAACCCCGTCTCTACTACTAATACAAAAATTAGCCGGGCGTGGTGGCGCACGCCTATAATCCCAGCTACTCAGAGGCTGAGGCATGAGAATCACTCGAACCCGTGAGGCAGAGATTGCGGTGAGCCAAGATCATGCCATTGCACTCTAGCCTGGGCAACAAGAGCGAAATTCCATCTCAAAAAAAAAAAAAAAAAAAAAAAAAAAAAAAAAAAAAAAAAGCTAAACACATAATCACAAAGTTATCAAGAAATCCCACTTCTAGGTATATACCCAAAGGAATTGAAAGCAGGGACATGAACAGATTCTTGTACTCCACTGTTCACTGTAGCACACTATTCACAATAGCCAAAAGGTAAAAACAACCTTAGGATCCATCAACAAATGAAAAGAAAAACAAAATGTGGTATATTCATACAATAAAATATTATTGGGCCATAAAAAGGAATGAACTTGTGATATGTGCTACATGAATGAACTTTGAACACATTACGCTAAGTAAACTCAGCCAAACACAAAAGGACAAATATTGTGTGATTCCACTTAAAGAGGTAACTAAAATAGACAAATTCACAGAGACAGAAAGTAGATTAGAGGCTACTAGGGGATTAGGAGAGGGGAGAATGGGGAATTATTATTTAATGGTAAAACAGTTTCTGCTTGAGATGAAAAAGTTGTGATAATGGTTGCACAGCAATATGGATGAACTTTGAGGACATTATGCTAAGAAAAAATAAACCACTAACTAAAAGACAAATACTGATATTCCATTCATATGATGACATATTTAGAATAGTCAAATTCATACAGGCAGAAAGTAGAATGGTGATTGCCAGGGACTGGAAGAAGGGAAAAATGGGGAGTTAGAGTTTAATAGATATGGAGTTTCAGTTTAGGAAGATGGAAAAAGTCCTGGAAAAGAATGGTGGTGGTGATGGCTGGACAAATATGTGACTGTACTTAATGGCAGTTAACTGTACACTTAAAAATGGTTAAAATGGCAATTTTTAGGTTACTAATATTCTATTACAATCTTTCAAATACAAAAAAGGTATTAAAATGTACAATAAATGAAGAGAATAGGAGAACTGGTTCTACTAATTTCATAATAAAACATAATACAGAGTAACATCAACAAGTAAAGTATAGTACTACAGACTAGTATATAAGAAATGGCTGGCAAAAGAAAAAAACAGAAGAATTTGAAACAAAGCTGGGAAACAAAGCTTTCAAATTCAGTTGTAGTGGACTAACTGGGTAACAACAGAGAAAAAAAGAATTCAGAACTACATCCAATACTCTAAGGTAAAATGAACTATCATATGCTAATGATTAAAAGTTGTAAGATTTTTTTTTAAACAACCGTCAGAAGAAAAACACTATATTTATTAGTCTTGTGGAAGAAGAATTTCTTGAGAATGGAAGTAAAGAAATTATAGAGAAAAATATGATCGGATTCAACCACACACGGTAAACTTTTAATAAATGATAAACTAAGAGCATCAAAATAAAAGAGAAATTAAACCCAAAACTGCATCAAACGAAGTGCAATACACAGGAGTTCCAGTTCCCAGTCCAACATGAAAGGAGCTTGGAAGTTATCTATCCTAACGGGTAAAACTGAAAAATCAACAACACGTCTTCCTGGACATGACAGAAAAGTGAAGTCACAGGATGAATGGCTGCCCCCAAAATGGGAGAAAGACAGCCAGGTGAATACAGAGAATCACAACTTACTAAAGCAAAAACCCACAAGCAGAAACAGTCCCAGTAACTACTACTGGAGTATGAAGACCTAAACTACAATTGATAAATTGCTGAGGGTTCAGTGTACATAAGTCTAAGAGTTAAAAATCCCAGAGGACTTAGTCATAAAGGGGGTCGCACACTTTTGTGAGTTTTATCTCCAGGAGTTCAACCAGGTTCTCACAGTGAATATCAGAAAAATCCCCTCATGATTCAGGAGACGAAGGTAAACATTTTCAAATATGCCAGAGCATTCTGTTCTTAACAAGGCCTGCCCTCAAGAAAAACTATTTCAACAGAGCCTAAACTATGAGTTATTTTTCAGAGCCTAGTCCACCAGGGGAAATAAAAAATACCCAACTCTAGCTCTGTCTAGCATTCTGTGTGAGGGAAAGCAAGGAAAATATACAATTCCAAGACCATCTAGCTTTCCATGTGGGAGAAGGGAAATACCTAACTTCATTATATTCCAGGTATGCTGTTGCACCAAAGTGTTCAGAAGAGAATGAGAAGCACTTGTAAAGTTAACAGGCCAAGGACAAAGGCTCATTAACCCATTTATGCCTGAGGTTGCAATTTTTTGAATTTTTGCAATCAGAGCTTGGTGATAACCTTTAGCAGTAGGATATAAATAACTTCCACATGCGTAGCATTCCAGTAATGGAACAGTAAGCATAAATGGGTTAAAAGACTGAAACCTAACAGGACTGCAGAATGCTTTTCTTCCTCTCACATCTTACCACCACATTCCTAAAGGTCTATTTACAGTAGTTGCTTTTATCTAGTACATCATGTCCAACTATCCAAAAAAAGCAAAAAACAAAAAGAAAATTAAAAGCCACACTAAAAGAAAAAAAAACACAGTTTGACAACAAGTATCAGAACCAGAACCAGACATGTCAGAGATGTTAAATTATCAGACTAGGAATTTAAAACAAATATGATCAACAGATAAACTATACAGCATATAAGCACTTATGGGCAATGTTAGCAGACAGAAAGTGTAAGAAAGAATGAAAAAAAATACTAAAGATCAAAACACTGTAACAGAAATGAACAATGCCTTGGATGGGCTCACCAGTAGACAGGATATGGAAAAGGAAAGAATCTCTGAACTTGAGTATATAGAAATAGAAAATTCCAACACAGGAAAGCAAAGAGAAAAAAAGACTAAAAAAAAACGTAACCGAATATTGAAGAAATGTGGGACAACTACAATAGGTGTAACACAGGCATAATGGGAATATCATAAGAAGAAGAAAGAGGTAAAGAAACAGAGGAAAAATGCAAAGCAATAATGCATGAGAATTTCCCCAAATTAATGTCAGACACCAAATCACAGACTGGCAAGTTCAGAGAACACCAAAGAGAATAAATGCCCAAAAAATAACACCTAGGCATATCATATTCAACTGCAAAAAAATCAAAGATTTAAAAACAGTTCATAAAATCCAGAAAAAAATAAGCCCTTAACTATAGAAAAACAAAGACAAGAATTGTATCTCATTTCTCAGAAACCATGCAAGTACGAACACTGTGGAGTGAAATCTTTTAAGTGTTCAGAGAAAAAAAACCTACCAACCTAGAAAAATAAATAAATAAATAAAGTAAAAAGTGGCAGGATTAATATTCTTTGATTTCAAAACTTTCTGTAAAGCTATGGTAATCAAAACAGTGTGCTACTGGTATAAAAACAGACACATACACCAACAGAACAGAATAGAGATCCCAGAAATAAACCCTCAAATACATGGTCAAATGATTTTCAACAAGGGTACCAAGACCATTCAATGAGGAAAGGGCAGCCTTTTCAACAAATGATTCTGGAAAAACTGAATAGCCACATGCAAAACAATGAATCTGTACCCTTACCTAACACCATATACAATAATTAACACAAAATGGATCAGAGACCTAAGCATAAGGCATAAAGCTATTTTGAAAATTCTTGGAAGAAAACATAGGGGAAAATCTTCACATTAGATTTGTTAACTATTTCTGGATATGACAACAAAAGCACAGTCAACTAAAGAAACAGATTAAGTAGACTTCATCAGAGTAAAAAGGCAACCCACAGAATGAGATGAAATATTTGCAAATCCCATATCTATTAAGGGATCAATATCCAGAATATATAAAGAAATCCTACAACTTACAAAAAAATCCAATTCAAAAGCAGGCAAAGTACTTGAATAAACATTTCTCTAAAGAAGACATATAAATGGCCAACAACACAAAAAGATGTTCAATATCACTATTCATTAGGAAAATGAAAATCAAAACCACAATGAGATACCACCTCACATGCATTACGATGGTTATTATCAAAAAACCGAAAGCAAGTATTGGCGAGATATGGAGTAACTGGAACCCTTGTGCACTGCTGGTGGCAATGTAACATGGTGCAGCCACTATGAATAATAGCATGATGTTTCCTCAAAAAGTTAAAAATAGATTGCCATATGATCCAGCACTTCCACTTCTGGATATATACCCAAAAGAACTTAAAGGAGAGACACAAACACACACTGAACACCCATGTTCATAATGGCATTATACACAATAGCCAAAAGGTAGAAGCAACTCCACTATCTATCAACAGATGAATAGAACAAAATTTAGTTGATACATAAAATGGAATATAGTCAGCCTTAAAAAGGAAGAACATTCTGACACATGCTGCAACATAGATGAACTTTTAAGACACTATGCTAAGCGAGATAAGTCAGTTAGCAAAGGACAAATACTGTGATTCCACTTATTTAAGGTACTTAGGGTCATGAAATCATAGAAACAGAAAGTAGAATGGTGGCTGTCAGGGCTTAGGGGGAGAGAGGAATGAGGAGTTCCTGTTTCACAGATACAGAGTTTCAGTTTGGTAAAAATGAAAAAAGTTCTGAAAATGAACGGTGGTAATGGTTGTACAATAATGTGAATGTACTTAAAATAGATTAAAGTCTCTATTATTCAAAATGAGAACACAGATACTAATTAACTTTGGACTTTGATAGGTCAATCAAGTATATTACAATTTATAGAAAACTATTTAAAAATAGAGTCTAAATCTTCTAAAACGTAAAGCAAACCCCCTCCCCCCCCCACACACACACACAAAAATAACTAATTTTTAAAATACAAGAATGGGCTGGGCACAGTGGTGCACACCTATAGTGTGCTACTTCGAAGGCTGACTTGAGGCCAGAAGTTCAAGGCTGTAGTGCACTATAATCATGCCTGTAAATAGCCACTGCACTCCAGCCTGCGCAACATAGCAAGACCCAACTCTAAAAAAAAAATACAAGAAAAGAAAAAAGATCAAGCAGACCAAACAAAAAGCATAAAGAAAAATGGTAGTATAAAATATAAACAGACTATGCCTTATAGTTAAAAATAAATGTAGATTGAATGTAAAAAGAGAAGTATCCAGATACATACTATTTACTGGCAACACATATAAAATGAAAATGTCCAAAGGAGCACTGTTTATGACAGAAAAGAAATTGGATACAATCCAAACTCCATCAATAAAAAGTAGGTAAATCTATTTTTAATATTAACACAATAAATACATAAGTAAAACTGGATGATCTCTACCTTTATGCATCAACATGAATGAATCTCACAAAAAAATGCATGCTATGTAAGAATACATATTGTTCAGTAACCTGAATCATTTTTCTAAAGTTCACAATTATATAAAACTTAAAATTCAGAAAAGTGGTTAATTCTAAGGCGAATGCATGGGAATGGGACAGAATGGGCAAAGTGGGGAACACAGAAGGCTTCAGTGATACTGGTAATAGTCTATTTTTTAATAGAAGGTGAACATTTGGGTGTTTAACATTATGTTTTTTAACTTAAATGCATCTGATATGTATTAGACCTGTGTTATAGTTCTACCTCTGCTACTTAATCTCTTTGAACCTCAAAAAGTTTCCACATTTATAAAATAGAAATATTAATTGCTCTCCTATCTATATCATAGGCCTAAAGATTAATATCAAAATAGGATAGTGTGAAATGAATAAAAATAACACCATTTTTCATGATTCTAATCATTTAATCCAGAAAAATATTTAGACAAAAGCATATCAAAATATTATCAATGCTTATTATTGAGGAATGGATTATAGGTAATATCAATTTCATACCTTTCTATATATTTTTTAATATAAATATGCATTATTGTTCAAATTAGGAAAAAGTTTAAATGTTTACATAAATTACAAATAGATAATAATGAAATATTATTTTGAAAAGAGTGATAACCATATAATGCAAATGTTCAAGAGTTAACAGTGCAAATGAGTATCATTATTAGTAATTTTATTCAAAACTGACTAATGTTTCTAGCATAATGGAGTTGAACTTAGGATATATGTACTATTTGTATCAGTGTTTTTCAAATTGCTAGTCAGAAGAAAATTTATGACATAAAACATATAGAAGAGAAATTTTAAGTTAACAGGGGAAAATGATCTCAAAATAGAGTATCTTCTTTAGTGGTTATGTGGATTATTGTCATTACCAAATTACCAAAGGAAAGCTTAAAAAGAAAATCAACTGACATGAATATAGGAAACTATGACAGAGCTGGAATACATTAATAAAAATGAAACCTCCTCCACTTCCATTTAAAAGCTTTGGGCTCCCTCTGTTGGAAGTCTATATTACAGTCTTGCAACTTAAAATAGCAATTTGATCCCTTTCACTCAAGGCTAATTACCAATCTCTGCTGAGTGGCTAGCTACAATAAAACCTTTATTACTTTTGTAAAACATAATTTTATGAAATATTTTTCTTCTTTTTTTTTTATTTTTAGGTACAGGGTCTCACTCTGTCACCCATGCTGGAGTGCAGTGGCTTGATCATTGCTCATTGTAACCTCTAACTCCTGGGCTCAAGCGACCTTCCAGCTTCAGCTTCCTTAGTAGATAGGACTACAGGCACACAGTACTGCGCCTAATTCTTTTTTTAAAAGTTTTTTTGTAGAGACAGGGTCTTGCTATGCTTCCCAGGCTGATCTTGAACTCCTGACCTCAAGCCATCCTCCTATCTTGGCCTCCCAAAGCACTGAGATTACAGGTATGAGTCACCACACCCAAGCCTATTTTCTAATACAATTCAGTACATATTATTCGGAAATTAAATTAGACTTCTTTACATTAGCAGTTTTAAAATATTTCTAAAAATCCCAATGGGAAGTAAAATTTAAAAATACTAAAAAATTCTGCTCAGTCTGACCTAAAAGGGAGTTCTTAATAAATATTTACAATGGAAGGGCAAAAAAAGAATCAGAACTTCAATTAGGAAAGTAATCTACAGACTTGTTCAGGAACTGATAGCTCATCTAAAGCAGTACAAATGAGAACAGTAGCTGGCTGACTTATCTCCATATTTGGGGTTAAAGAGGTCTTCCCAAGGATAAGCCAAAACACAGGAGTTAAACACTAACATATTTTGCAAAATAAACTAAAAGTCTTCTATATCAAAGAAGATACTATAAAGAAATTGTAGTATAGCAAACTTGAAAAACAATTTACAACACATATTACAAAGAGTCAATACCTTTAATGAGAGTTTTTAAAATGAATAAGAGATGAGCACCCTAATAAGGACAAATACTAACAGAAACTCATATAAGAAATTTTTAAAAACATATTCACTAAAAATGATTTAGTTTGGATAATCGTCCCTGACCAAATCTCATGGGGAATTATATCCCCAATGCTGGAGGTGAAGCCTGGTGAGAGGTGTTTAGGTCATGGGAGCAGATCCTTCAAGGCTTGGTGCTGTCTTCATGATAGTGAGTGAGTTCTTGCTATATCTGGTTAAGAGTGTGTAGCAGCCTCCCCCCTCTTTCTCTTGCTCCTGCTTTCACCATGTGATGTGCCTGCTCCCCCTTTGCTTTCCACTGATGGCAGCAGCAGCAGCCCATCTGGAGCAGCTGCTGCAAAGAGGCCGGCTGCAGTGGGGGAGGCACAGCCGGGACTGCAAATTCCACAGATCTGGTGGGAGCTGGGAACAGACAGAAGCCCCACCCCCCTTCCAAGTTGGAGGGACAGGAGCCCTGCCTTCCCCAGCACTGCTGCAGCCGCACAGCCACAGCTGCAAACCTGGGCATTCTTGTACTCTAAAGAGCCCGGGAAGGCCCCCATGCCCCCACAGGCTCAGAAGTGTCTGCTTCCACTGCCCAGCCTCTCCACTTTCAGTGCCCACTACAATTCTGGAGCAAAGTTGAGGCCAAGGCCAGGTGCTGTCACAACCTGGCCAGGTATACACATGCTCGGGTACATGCCAGCCTCCTGCCACCTCAGCCCCCTCTGGACTTTGGGGGCCAAAAAGCACAGAAGGGAAGAGGATGCTGAGGGCAGCTCAGTGTGGGCCTGCAGGCACCCCTCAGCATGAAATGCCTGGGCACTGGGGACAGGAGGTTGATGGCAGTGGGAGGCAGACCAGCTCCTGGGCAGAAAGGGGAGTGTCCCCAGTGAAGCCCCTCCTTCAGGCCTGGGACAGCCTGAAGCCTAGGGCCCAGGCTCCCAGTTCCGTGGACCAGAGTGACAACTTATGGTGCTTTCTCCAGGCTGACCCATGGCTGCCTATGGACCAATAAGCATGCACTTCCTACCCTCCGAAGCCCATAAAAACACCTGGACTCAGCTAGACTCGGGCAGATATCAGGACTACCTGCCTGCAGAGAGGAGCTACCCACTGTGGGTCCCCCCTCAGCTGAGAGCTGTACACTCGACAGGATGACCTGCCTGCAAATAGGAGCTATCCACTTCGGGTCTCCTGAGAGCTGTACTGTCACTCAATAAAGCACAACTTTACCTTACTCACCCTCCAGTTGTCCACATACCTAATTCTTCCTGGACACAGGACAAGAATTCACGACCTGCCGAGTGGCAGGACTGGAAGAACTATGATACAAACAGGGCTAAAAAGGGTGCTACACACTCTTGCCACGTTGGGGGCGACTAGAAGAAGAGAAGACAGAAGGAGAGAAGAGCTGTGACCCTTAAGGGAGCCCAGACCTAAGAGTTCCCCTAGCCAGGGCTGTGACACCCTCTTTGGGGCTCTGCAGTTCCTGGTGTCTCCAAGCTTCTGGGCACCACCTCAATCCCCGGTGCCAGCAGTGGAAGCCACTTGCAGTAGGACTAGTCCAACTACAGTCTTGTGGGAAGCCAGTACCCATGCCAGCACCTGGAGATGCCCGTCCCACCACAGCCGACATGCCTGGCTGTGCACAGCAGCCAGACCCAGCACTCACTCGCTCACACACCCCTCGCCACTCTGCACCTGGCTCGCCCTTGGCAGGTATGGAATCCGGGCCAGTAGTTGGGAGCCAAGCACAGCCTGCCAGGCCAAGTGGGCAGAACAAGCCCAGCAGACTCAAGCAAAACTCAGGCAAAGATGTCACAAGGATCCTGTGACATCACCACGATTGTAAGCTTCCTGAGGTCTCCCCAGAAGCAGTGCTGCTATGCTTCCTGTACAGTCTGTAGAACTGTGAGTCTATTAAACCTCATTTCTTATATATTACCCAGTATTGGGTATTTCACTAATAGCAGTGCAAGAATGGCCTAATACAAAAAAAAAAGACGAATGAAATGACAATTTAATGAAAACAATTATATATTTTTGCCTATAGCTTATCAAAAAAAGTTTAATCATCACACCTAATTCTTGTTAGAGTATAACAGATTCAAACTGAAAGGATTTACTAAAATAAATATATGGAGATGTGTTGTGTGTGTGTGTGTGCATGTGTGTATATATATATCTATGTATTATACATATACATGTGCCACTTACTGAAGCATTGACATATAGACAAAAAAAAAATACCTTGAATATCTTCTCATGAGGAATTACACATAAGTTAAATGAAGTGAACACTCCCCACAACCTTAAAGCCCACCCTCAGACCCCACCCAAGGACAAGGATGACCACCACAGCAGATTTTGGCAAAAGGCAGGGGCTAAATCTGCCACATTTAGGAGATTAAACAGTGCTCAGTCCAGCTTCAAAGCCTACACCAAGGCCCCACATAGGCAGAGTCTAACGTCAACTATGCATTTTTACTTAGCAACAGGTGGTCCTATCCATCTGATGGGCAACTCCACCTAAACTTAGGGCCTCTCCTGCAACTTCGTCCAACTGCTGAACTCAAACAGCAGTATCACACAGCCAGAGAATACATCTTGTGACTCTCTCCATCTAAGACAATTGCACAACTATCCAGAGCTCAAATGAATTGCAGAGCACCTCCAGTGGCCTCAGTCGATAGCAAAGCCCAGTCAGCTGACCTACCCAAACTCAGAGCAAAGGCAGCAGCCCAGTCATCTAGAGAACCCAACAGCAAACTCTGTCTACCAATGATCATTACCAGCTAACACATCTAGAATTATAGGCCAGACTAAATGGTGAAGGTCCATCTCTGCCAAAACTGTAAAAACTAAAAAAGGTAGCTACCCTCAAATGAGCAGACAACAAGACAAGGACACAAGGATCAGAAAAATCAGGATATCATGACACCTCCAAAATAAAATGAGTAAAGCCGCTAACAACAGGATCTTGAAGAAAGATCTGTGAAAGGACAGACAGGAAATACAGAATAATCCTCTTAAAGAATTTCAGTGAACTACAAGAACACATCGATAAAAAAAATTAACGAGGGGGCTTCAAGAGGCTGACTAGAGGCATCTGGCACTTGCCTCCTCCACAATTACGAACCAAAACAGCTGTTAGATAACCACCTATCAAATACAGCTTCTAAAAAATAACACTATAATTCAGCAGAGAACTGACAGGGAATCTCTGAGGCACAGAAAAAGGGAAATGAAGCATTTGCCTGGCTAAGATGCACTCAGAGCCAGGACAGACTCCTTGCTGTGAGGAAAAGGTAAGCGAGAAACCCCCAGAAGTCCATGTTCCACTGAAGACTCTTGTAATCCTAGGTAAAGGAGAGCCCCTTGGCCCTGGCGGGACCTGAGACTAATATGGGGGCTGCCTGGAGTCCACATAACTGCACTGTTCAGTAGGGAGAGATCATGCTGGATCTCACACATCCCCTGAGACTCAAGCAGCTGCAATACAGCACCATTTTGAGAGCCTAGTTACCAACAGACGACATCATGCCCTGAGGCCCAACAGCCCCTCTATTTCCACATCCCTGAAGGTCTGCTGACATTCCCCAAATCCACCTAGAAGGCTGCAGCATTGCAAGATTGGCTGGAACCAGCAGTGTGGCCAGATCCCCAGCACTCTAGTCCAGACAGTATCCTGCATGCCAGAAAACAAGTAGTGCGATGCTCCAGAAGGCTGCCCCCAGGACAAAGGGAGTCAAAGCATGTTCTCCCAGAGCCTGAGAGGTGCCTGCCTAGGCACTAACAGCAACCTAGCTCCCTCCAAGGCCAGAGCTGCTACAACATCTGCACACATTTTCAGAGGGTCTGGGGACCAGCCTTCCCAGCTGACATCCCAGGCCCCTAGAATAAGTGTCTCCTACCTGCTGCAGGCACTAGCACATGCCATACAGGGGCCTAAAAATGGGCAAGCCCTGCCAACACCACCAATGTTGGCACCCAAGTACATCATCTGGGAGCCTTGGAATCAATGGACCCTAACAACTGCTGCTGCTGGCACCCATGTGCACCATACAGGGGACTGAGTACATGCCTTCCCTGCCCACCATCACCAGGGCCTGAGTGCATGGTTGAGGGACCTGGGAAGCAACCAGCCCTACCCAATGCAGCCGGTGCCCACATGCACAATCAGAGAGCATAAGACTAGGTCAGCCCTGCTCACTGCCACTGTTAACACATGAATGTGCTGTCCAGGGATAAAAAAAAAATCAACCCACCACACCAACTACCACCAGTACCAGCACATACCATTGAGAGGCCTGACAATAGGCCTACCCCATACACCAACATCACAGCCAGCATGAGCCATTCTGGGGCCTGGAAACAGGCCCACCCCACCGACCAATACCACTGCTGGCACCCAAGTGCACTGTCAACATGTCCAAGGATTAACCCAACCCACCCATTATGGCCAGAGAGCCTGACTAGAGACCTGCCCCCTCACAACTTCTGCTGGCAGCACCCACACACATCATTCAGGGACCTGGGGCCTTCCCTGCCCACCACTGCTGGTGCCTACACAGCCATCATTACCACCACTGCCAGCACCACAGTGTGCCATCCAGAGGCCTGGGAAATGACACACCCAGGCTGCCACAGCCACTGCCTGTGCACTCCATCAGGGAGCATGAGGACAGGCACTTCCTGCCAGCCACCGCTTAAGTCATTACCCCCATGATTCTTCTGGGAGCCTGAAAATCAACCTGCCCCATCTGTAACTTTCTTCACACACCATCAGGGGGGCTAGAGGACAAGTCCATCTTACCCACTGCCATCACTGCCAATGAGCACATGTATTGTCAGGGGGACTAGGGATCGATTAGGGAGCACACCACCGATGGCTTCTGGGGGACTGAGTACAAGCCTACCTGACATGCACTGTCTGGGAGCCTAGGCATAGGCCCACCAGCCTGCTGGCAGTTCCTGCATATGCCTCCTGGAAGTTCAGGGACTGGCTAGCCCAGCCACCACAGGCACCCACTTGTGCAGTGCTTAAGGAATAAGGATTGACCAGTCACAGCTACTACCATCACCAATGCCACTCACACATCACAAAAGTCTATGAACCACCACTGCCACAATGACACCTGAGCAAGCCCACCCGAAGGCCCAAGAACTGGCCCACCAGGACATGCCACCACCAGCACAACTGTTAGAAGCCTGGGGGTCCAAGGACCAGCACATCCAGCCTTCCACCACCACCACAGGTATCTAAGGGCCAGCTTGTTTGGAGTCTCCATCTCAGCAGAGCCTCACCACAGCCTCCACTAACAACAAAAACCTAAGCCACTGAGGAACACAGACACCACTGACGTTAATTACAGCCAAAAAAATTATACACAGACTGCACCATAATGCCCATCCAGACAGAATCAAAGCCATAGCATCTTACTCAAGCAACACTATACATACACATCTACAAGAAAAAGTTTCCCTACAAAAGCTAATACATAAAATTGGAAGAAATAACTGTTCAACCAGATGTGCAGATATCAATGTAAGAACATAAGAAACATGAAAAAGGAAACATGACATGTACAAAGGAATATAATAATTCTCCAATAACATATTTCAATGAAAAGGAAATCCATAAAATATCTGAAAAAGAATTCAAAATAATGATTTTTTTAAACTGAGGGAGATATAAGAGAACACAAATATACAATATGAAGAAATTAGGAAAACAATTCAGGATCTGAAGGGGCAATTCAGGAAATAAATAGATATCAAGGAAAAAAAACTAAACAGAAATCCTGGAACTTAAGAATTCAATTAATGAAACAAAAAATACAATCAAAAGCTTCAACAATAGACTAGACCAAGAACTTCTGAACTTGAAGACAGATCTTCTGAAAAAACACACACATAAAAAAAGAAAAAAAGAATTAAAAAATGAAGAAAGCCTACATGACATATAAGACACCATAAAATGACCAAATATTCCATTTTCAATGTCCCAGAAGGCAAAGAGAAAAACCGAAGGGATAGAAAACATATTTCAAGAAATAATAGCTGAAAACTTCCCAAGTTGAGCAAAAGATTTATTTTTATTATTTTATTTTTAATTTTTACCTTTTTAGAGGTGGGGTCTCCCTCAGCCACCCAAGCTAGAGTAGAGTGGTGCAATCCTAGCTCACTGCAGCCTTGAACTCTGGGGCTCAAGCAATCCTCCCACCTCAGCCTTCAAATCTAGCAAGAGATTTAGACATACAGATACAGGAAATACAGAGATCCTCAAATAGATACAATACAAAAAGGTCTTCTCCACAGCACATCATGGTCAAACTACCAAGTCATAGAAAACAAGAAAATTCTAAGAACAGCAAAAGAAACATGTCTAGACACTTATAAGAGAATCTCCATCAAACAAAGAGCAGATTTCTCCACAGAAAACATGCAGGCCGGAAGAGAATGAGATGACATATTTGAAGTACTAAAAGAAAAAAAAAAACTGCCAGCCAAAGATACCATACCTAGCAAAGTTATCCTTCATAAATGAGTAAGAGTTTTTCCCAGACAAGCAAAAGCTAAGAGAACTCTTCACCACTAGACAGGCCCTACTTATGTTAAATGCTTAAGAGAATCCTACACCCAGAAGCAAAATGGCACTATCTAAAATAATGAACATACCCAAAAGTACAAAACTAACTGTTGAACAGATATACAAATGAAAATGACAAAGGAGTTGAACACTGTCACTACAGAAAACCACCAAACTGAAGTGATAAATGATAAAAGTGGAAGAAAGAAAAAAAGGATATATAAAACACCCAGAAAACAATTTACAAAATGCAGGAGTTAAGTCCTCATCTATTAATAATAGCCTGAATGTAAAAGGATTAAATTCCCAACTTGAAATATATGAGCCAGACACAGTGACTCATGCTTGTAATCCCAGCACTTTGGGAGGCTGAGGTGGGTGGATCACCTGAGGTCAGGAGTTAGAGACCAGCCTGACCAATATGGTGAAACCCCATCTCTACTAAAAATACAAAAATTAGCCAGGCATGGTGGTGGGCATCTGTAGTCCCAGCTACTTGGGAGTCTGAGACAGGAGAACTGCTTGAACCTGGGAGGCGGAGGTTGCAGTGAGTCGAGATTATGCCACTGCACTCCAGCCTAGGCAACAGAGCGAGACTCTGTCTAAAAAAAAAAAAAAAAAAAAAAAAAAACCCAGAAAGATATGAAGTGGCTGAATCCATTTTTTAAAAATGACCTAACTGTATGCTCCCTACTCACGTCACCTATGAAGACATACATTGACAGAAAAAAAAAAAAAAAAAAAAATTCCACACAACTGGAAACCAAAAGCATGCAAGAGTAGCTATACATACATCAAACTTTAAGTCTGCTTTCGGTTTCCATTTGCAGATTTTAAGTCATGCTTTTGGTTTCCATTTGTAGACTTTAAGTCAAAAACTGTAAAAAGAGACAAAGAACAACATTATATAATGATAAAGGGATAAGCTAAGAGGATGTAATTCCAAATATACACGCACTTAATATTAGAGAACACAGAAATATAAAGCAAATATTATTAGATCTAAAAGAAGAGACAGACTCCAATACAAAAATAATGGAGATTTCAACACCCTATTCTCAGTAGTGGACAGATCATCAAGACAGAAACTGAACAAAAAAGTATCAGACTTAATCTACACTGTTGATCAAATGGGCCTAACAGACATTTACAAAACATTTAATCCAAGGCTGCAGAATACACATTCTTCTCATCAGCATATGGAACATTCTCCTAGACCATATGTTAAGACACAAAACAAATCTCAATAACTTTTTAAAAATCAAAATCATATCAACTATCTTCTCAGACTGCAATGGAATAAAACTAGAAATCAGTAACAAAGGAACTTTAGAAACTGTACATGGAACTTAAACAACATGCTCCTGAAGAACCACTGGATCAAGGGAAAAAAAATAAAAAAGAAATTTAAAAAGTATTAAAACAAATGAAAACAGAAATACAGCATACCATAACATATGGGATCCAGCAAAAGCAGTGCTAAGAGGGAAATTTATAGCAGTAAACACCTAAATCAAAAAGTAGAAAGATTTCAAATAAACAACCAAATGATGCATCTAAAAAAAACTAGAAAAGCAATAACTAAACCCAAAATTAGTAGAAACAAAGAGATAATAAAGTCATAGACTAAATGAAATACAGTAAGAAAAATTAAAAGGATCAACATAAGGAAAAATTGTTTTTTAAAGACAAACAAAAATCACTGGCCATACCAACTAAGATTAAAAAAAAAAAAAGAACACTGAAATAAATACAATCAGAAACAAAAAAAGGAGGCATTAAAACTGATACCACAGAAATACAAACAATAATTAGAGGATATTATGAACAAGTATATGCCCGCAAATTGGAAAATCTCAAGGAAATTGAAAAATTCCTAGAGACATACAACCTGCAAGATTGAACCAGGAAGAAAGAGAAAACCTGAACATACCAGTAACAAGCAACAAGATCAAGGCAGTAATAAAAGGTCTATCAACAAAGAAAAGCCCAGGTCTGGACGGTTTTATTGCTGAATTATATCAATCTTACAGAGAGGAACTAACACCAATTCTTCTCAAACCATTCCAAACAACTTAAGAGGAGGAAATTTTATCTAACTCATTCTACAAGGCCAGCACTACCCTGATAATAAAACTACACAAGGACATGAAAAAAAAGTTCAGGCCAATATGAGCAACACAGATGCAAAAATCCTCAACAGAACACTAGCAAACAGAATCCAACCACACATCAGAAAAGATAATGCACCATGATCATGTGAGATTTATCTCAGGGATGCAAGGATGGTTCAACACACACAAATCAATAATTGTGACACCTCATATTAGAATGAAGGGCAAAAACCATGTGATCACCTCAACAGATGCAGAAAAAGCATTTGTAATATTCAATATCCCCTCATGATAAAAACTCTCAAAATAATAGGCAAAGAAGTAACACATTGCAACATGATTAAGGCCCTATATGACAAATCCACAGCCAAATTATACTGATTGAATAAAACCTGGAAGCCTTTCCTCAAAGAACTGGAACAAGACAAGGATGCCCACCTTCACCACTCTTATTCGGCACAGTCCTAGAAGTCCTATCCAGAGCAATTAGGTAAGAGAAAGAAATAAAGGGCATCCAAATTAGAAAAGAGGCAGTCAAATTATCCCTCTTTCCAGATGACATGACCATACATATAGAAATACCTAAATACTCCATCCAAAAACTCTTATAACTAATAAATTCATTAAAATTGCAGGACACTGAATCAACACAGAAAAATCAGTTTGCATATACCAACAATGAACTAGCTGGAAAAAAAATAAAGTAATTCCACTTAGAACAGCTACAGAATAAAATACCTAAGAATAAATTTAACCATAGAGTTGAAAGATCTCTCAATTGGAAACTACAAAACACTAATGAAAGAAATTAAAGAGGACATAAACAAATGGAAAGATATCCCAAGCTCATGGATTAGAACTAATAGTGTTAAAATGACCATATTTCCCAAAGCAATCTACAAATAAAATGTAATCCCAATCAAAATGCCAATGCCAATGATATTCTTCCTAGAAACAGAAAAACCAATCCAAAATTTCATATGGAACCACAAAAGACACCAAATAACCAAAGCAATACTGAGCAAAAAGAACAATGCTGGAGGCATCACACTATCTGACTTCAAAATATATTACAAAGCTATAGTAACCAAAACAGCGTGACATTGGTATAAAAACAGCTGTGTGTGGTGGTACACACCTGCAGTCCCAGCTATTCAGGAGGCTGAGGAGGGAAGATTGCTTGAACTCAGGAGTTCAAGGGTACAGTGAACTATGATCATGGACTGCACTACAGTCTGGATGACAAAGCAAGACCCCATCTCTTTAAAAAACAAATACATAGACCAATGGAACAGAATAGAAAACCTAGAAATAAATCCCCATATTTAGAGTCAATTGACTTTCAACAAAGGCACCAAGAACATATACTGCAAAAGGACACCCTCTTCAATAAATGTTGCTGGGAAAACTAGATATCCATATGCAGAAGAATGAAACTATACCCCTATTTCTCACCATATACAAAAATCTACTCAAAATGGCTTAAAAATTTAACCATAAGACCTGAAAATGTAAAACTTCCAAAAGAAAACAGGGGAATAACTATATGACATTGGTCTGAGCAATGATTTTTTAGATTTCACCCAAAAAGCACAGGTAACAAAAGCAAAAAACAGACAAAAGGGATTACATCAAAATTAAAAGCTTTTGTACAACCAGTGAAATCATTTTCAGAGTGGAGAGACAACCTATAGATTGGGAGATAGTCACAAATCATATATCTCACTAGGGATACATACATATCTAAAATATGTAAGGAAACTCAAACAACTCTATAAAAAGAAAACAAATAATCCAATTTTAAAAATGGGTAACAGAATGAATAGACATTTATCAAAAGAAGATAATGGGTGCAGCACACCAACATGGCACATGGATACATATGTAACAAACCTGCACATTGTGCACATGTACCCTAAAACTTAAAGTATAATAATAATAATTTTAAAAAAAGAAAAAAAAAGAAGATATACAAATGTCCAATAGACATATGAAAAAATGCTCAACTTCACTAATTAGGGAAATATAAATGTCTTAGTCTGTTTCGTGTTGCTGTAACTGAATACCTGAGACCAGGTAATACAATACAATGAACAGAAATTTATTTAGCTCACAGCTAATCAAGCTGAAAAGTTTGAAACTGGGTGGCTACATCTGGCAGCTTCTAGTGAGGGCTTCCTGCTCTACATAGCATGGTAGAAAAGTGTAAGAGGAAGCAGGAGTGTGCAAAAAGACTAAACAGGACAAACAGGTTTATAACAACTCATTCTCATGAGTACATGTGATATTTGGTACATGCACAGAATGTGTAATGATCAAGTCAAATTATCTGGGGTATCCATCCCCTCAAGTATTTATCATTTCCATGTGTTGGGAACATTTCAATTCCTCTCTTCTAGCTATTTTAAAATATACAATGCACTACAGTCACCCTACTCTGCTACTGGATATTAAAACGTATTATTTCTATCTAACTATATAGTAGCCATTAACCAAATTCTCTCCATTGCCCCCCACCACACATATACTTCCCAGCCTCTAGTGTTTATAATTCTACTCTCTGCCTCTATGAGATCAACTTATTTAAGCTCTCACATATGAGAGAGAACATCCAATATTTATCTAGAAAGAAGTGCCTGTCTTATTTCATGTAATGACCTCTAGTTCCACCCATGTTGCTGCACATGACAGGATTTCATTCTTTTTTATGGCTGAATGGTATTCCATTATGTATACAGACACCGTATTTTCATTATCCACTGATGGGACACTTAGGTTGATTCTGTATCTTTGCTATGGTGAATAGTACTGCAAAAAATCATGGTAGGTGCATGTATCTCTTTGGTATGTTGACTTCCTTTCCTTTAGATAAATACCAGTAGCAGGACTACTGGATTGTACAGTGGTTCTATTTTTATGTTTCTTTTTAAAATTTTTTTGTTTTTTTTGTTTCTTTTTTTCATCTATTTTAGTTTTCTGAGAAATCTCCATACTGCTTTCCATAATAGTTACACCAATTTACATTCCCACCAACAGTGTATGAGAGTTCCCTTTTCTCCACATCCTTGCCAACATCTGCTATTCTTTGTCTTTCTAACGGCCATTCTAGCTGAGGTAAGATGATATCTCATTGTAGTTTTGATTTGCTTTTCCCTTATACTTAGCAATGCTGAGCACTGTTCACATACCTGTTTGCCATTTATATGTCTTCTTTTGAGAAATGTCTTTTTATGTCACTTGCACACTTTTTAGTGGGATTATTTGTTTATTTTTACTGTTGTTTGGATTCCTTATATATTCTGGGTATCAGTCCCTTCTTGGATGAATAGTTTACAAACATTTTCTCCCATTCTGGAAGTTGTCTCTTCACTCTGTTGATGAGTTGGCTCCTTAGCTGTGCAGAAGCCATTCGGCTTAATATAGTCTCATTTATGTATTTTTTGTTGTTGCCTGTGCTTTTGAGGTCTTAGTCAAAAAATCTTTGCCTAGACCAATGTCCAGAAGCATGTCCCCTATGTTTTCTTCCAGTGGTTTTATAGTTTCAGGTCTTACGTTTAAAGTATTTAATCTATCTTGGGTTGATTTTTTATATGTGGTGAGAGATAGGGGTCTAGTTTCACTCTTCTGCATATTTTCCCAGGATCACTGTTGAAGAGGGTGTCCTTTCCCCAGTGTATGTTCTTGGCACCTTTTGTTGAAAATCAGTTGGCTGTAAATACATGATTTATAGGCTCTCTGTTCTGTTCCACTGGCCTATGGATCTGTTTTTATACCATGCTGTTTTGGTTACTATAGCCTTGTAATGTATTTTGAAGTCAGGTAGTGTAATGCCTCCAGTTTTATTCTTTTCACTCAGGACTGCTTTGGCTATTTGGGCTCTTTTTTAATTCCCTATGATCTTAGGGTTAAGATTAACAAATTCATCTTAAGGGAAGAAAGAACTAAAGCTTGGTTTAAGGAGTTCAGTATTTGTTAAATTAAATGGGGAGGCTAACAAAGCCATAACAATTGCTTTGGCAGCAATGGTGATGACAATAGTGGACTCAGGAACACATGTTGGCACCCTCTCTGTAGAAGACTTCAGTAACATCAAATATAGCAATATCCTTTAATAGTACTTTTGATATCAGCACCAATAAGAGAGACACAAAAATAATAACTAACTTTTAATAATCACCTACTAACTTCCTGGCATTATACTTGGGACTTTACATGGATCATCTCCTTAAATCTGCATACTAACCCAATAAGGTGTGTATTATTATCCCTGCTTTAAAGACAGGGTAAGAAACTTGCCCAAGGTAAGTCAGTGTATTAGCAGTATAGCTAATATCTTAATCCAGATGTCTGGCTCCAAAGTTCATGCTTATTCCAAATACACGAATCAAATAAAATTGTCACTAAGAGAATGATTTTCAAGGTCCACATCAAAACCACCTGGAAATTCCACATCTATTTAGAAAGGATTTAAAGGAGAGCTAGTGTTCCCACTGAATAGTTTTTGGGGAATGACTGGAAATATTATACCTATTAATATTATTAAACCTTAGCCCCAGAATGGCATAAAGACAGAAGTGTACAGATTACAATTTGATTGTTTCATACAATCTTCAAAAGTGCAATTTTTCATAACAACATAAATGTGCACTGACATCATCTGAGTTCCATGGCAATGGCACATCATAAGTTTTTTCTTTTAATCTTTTTCCTTTTTTTTGCTCATCATTTGACTTAAAGCTCAATCATCACAACTTTTTCTCCAACAGAAAGTACCTTCAATAATATTTTCATTTATTTTATTTATAATATTTTATGGGCACAAAGAATTCTCAGAAGTGAGATTGAAAAGAAAAGAAACTGGATCCCTTCCTTACACCTTATACAAAAATTAATTCAAGATGGATTAAAGACTTAAATGTTAGACCTAAAACCATTAAAATCCTACAAGAAAACCTAGGCAATACCATTCAGGACATAGGCATGGGCAAGGACTTCATGTCTAAAACACCAAAAGCAATGGCAACAAAAGCCAAAATTGACAAATGGGATCTAATTAAACTAAAGAGGTTCTGCACAGCAAAAGAAACTACCATCAGAGTGAACAGGCAACCTACAGAATGGGAGAAAATTTTTGCAACCTACTCATCTGACAAAGGGCTAATATCCAGAATCTACAATGAACTCAAACAAATTTACAAGAAAAAAAAAACAACCCCATTAAAAAGTGGGCAAAGGACATGAACAGACACTTCTCAAAAGAAGACATTTATGCAGCCAAAAAACACATGAAGAAATGCTCATCATCACTGGCCATCAGAGAAATGCAAATCAAAACCACAGTGAGATACCATCTCACACCAGTTAGAATGGCCATCATTAAAAAATCTGGAAACAACAGGTGCTGGAGAGGATGTGGAGAAACAGGAACACTTTTACACTGTTGGTGGGACTGTAAACTAGTTCAACTATTGTGGAAGTCAGTGTGGCGATTCCTCAGGGATCTAGGACTAGAAATACCATTTGACCCAGCCATCCCATTACTGGGTATATACCCAAAGGACTATAAATCATGCTGCTATAAAGACACATGCACACGTATGTTTACTGCGGCACTATTCACAATAGCAAAGAGTTGGAACCAAGCCAAATGTCCAACAATGATAGACTGGATTAAGAAAATGTGGCACATATACACCATGGAATACTATGCAGCCATAAAAAATGATGAGTTCATGTCCTTTGTAGGGACATGGATGAAATTGGAAAACATCATTCTCAGTAAACTATCGCAAGGACAAAAAACCAAACACCGCATGTTCTCACTCATAGGTGGGAATTGAACAATGAGAACTCATAGACACAGGAAGGGGAACATCACACTCTGGGGACTGTTGTGGGGTTGGGGGACAGGGGAGGGATAGCATTAGGAGATATACCTAATGCTAAATGACGAGTTAATGGGTGCAGGAAATCAACATGGCACATGGATACATATGTAACAAACCTGCACACTGTGCACGTGTACCCTAAAACCTAAAGTATAATAAAAAAAAAAAAGAAAAGAAAAAGAACATTTTTGTGAGGTAGATAGGGCATTCAAAATTACTTCTCTTTTTACAACTCAGAAAACTGAAGTTTACATTAAATGAGATAAGCATTAACCCAAGTGCAAAAAATTTAGTATACAGTGAGCTAAGTCCTAGGTATAAATGGAAATAAGACACAATACCTCTTCTCCTCAAGGAGCTCATGGTATAGCAGAGGAGGTAGAAATAAACATCTATACTGCAACGTGGATAAGTACTTTTGTTGTTGTTGTTGTTGTTGTTATTGTTTTTTGTGTGTTTTTTGAGATGAAATTTCACTCGTTGCCCAGGCTGGAGTGCAATGGTGTGGTCTCAGCTCACTGCAACCTCCACCTCCCGGGTTCAAGCAATTCTCTTGCCTCAGCCTCCCAAGTGGCTGGGATTATAGGCCCCTGCCACCGTGCCTGGCTAATTTTGTATGTTTAGTAGAGACAAGGTTTCACCACGTTAGTCAGGCTGGTCTCGAACTCCTGACCTCAGATGATCCACCTGCCTCGGCCTCCCAAAGTGCTGGGATTACAGGCGTGAGCCACCATGCCCGGCTGTTGTTTTTGAGACAGGGTCTTGCCCTGTCACGCAGGCTAAGATGCAGTGGCAATCACAGCTCACTGCAATCTTGAACTCCTGGGCTCAAGCAATCCTCCCACCTCAGCCTCCCAAGTAGCTGAGACTACAAGCATGTACCATCACACCTGGCTCATTTTCTTCATTTTTAGCAGAAACAAGATCTCACTATGCTGCCTAGGCTGGTCTTGAACTCCTCGCCTCAAGTGATCCTCGTGCCTCAGCCTCCCAAAGGGCTAGGATTATAGGCATGAGCCACTTGATAGATACATTACTAATTTCCCCAATTACACATTACATTTAGTAACTGAATAATGCCACCGAAATTCTCATTTTGGGGGAAAAACTTAGCAAGAGACCTAATAAAGTAGAAAGTTAAAACTGTCTTTACTAATTCACTAAGTAGAACCTAGATGACAATATTGTCCAAAAGAAGAAAAATTCAAGAATTCATAGAAATTAAAGAGTTTAAAATAATAAAATTTGTTGTAGATATTTAAAAAGGCAACTATAAGTACTATTTAATGTAATTAGGCTTACAATAGAAATACAAACCAGAAGTTAGCTTTGGATAGTTTGGGGGGAAAAAAATTAAGATAATCAACTTTTCATTTATATAAAAAGTATCCTACAGGCTGAACACAGAAAATAAAAAGAGAAGGTTCAGAAGCTTGTAGCAAATGGAAGTTTATAAATCTAATAGAATTTACTAACTGACCATCCCTAGCTTTGTGCCACAGATTTTTTCTATTTCCAGTTCACACACAATCCTCTCCTAGAGCTTAAAACAAAGGCAACTTCAGATCTGCATTTCTCTTATTGGCCCAACAAGCTACACTTGTCAATGGAATTCAGCTTTTCCATTTGTTAATGGAAAATCTCAAACCAATTTTTAAGTAATGTGTTCAGCCATTCACTCAAAAAATATTTACTGAGCACTAAGTACTAGTTAAAATTCTGGGGTCTAAATATAAAAATAACAGACAAGGCCGGGGCAGTGGCTCACACCTGTAATCCCAGCACTTTGGGAGGCCGAAGCAGGCAGATCACGGATCGACACCATCCTGGCTAACACGGTGAAACCCTGTCTCTGCTAAAAAATATAAAAAATTAGCTGGGCGTGGTGGCACGTGCCTGTAGTCCCAGCTACTTGGGAGGCTGAGGTAGGAGAATCACTTGAACCTGGGAGGCAGAGGTTGCAGTGAGCCGAGATCGCGCCACTGCACTCCAGCCTGGGTGACAGAACGAGACTCTGCCTCAAAAAAATCAAAGTAAAATAAAATAACAGACAAGACTGAATGGGTAGATGGACAGATGGACAAATAGAACAGAAAAAAAGAGGGGAATAGACTAATGTCAGAGGAATGGATTTCAGTTACACCAGACAAACTGGGACACTGAAATAGGTTACCAGATTTTCATTAAGTATCTGTATCCATTTTTCCAAAATACAAGTATGGTGGCCAGTGGTTCTGAAACACATTATTAACCATGGACTGTTGGTTCCAATAGCCATTCCAGCCACCAGCGGAGAAAAATAATACCAGCTATCAGAGCACATTTACCTCACATTTAGCAATAATGTATCTGTGAAAAAGAACAGGGAAGGATACATAAAAATAAATATAATTATTTTGAGTAAAGTTATCACTAAACATACCTTTCAGATAAATAACAGCTCTTGTGAGGGTTTAGACTTTGATAAGATTCTAGGCTGCCATCAGATGATGAAGAAAGTTGCTCTGATTGCAAGTTGTCTGTATCACTCAAACTTCCCTCAGTTACAGGTGGGGTCCTTATGTATTTTCTTCCTAACTCCGTTCCCAGGACATTCGTCAATATAACTCTGGGTATCCTGTCACACAGAATAACAAACACTGTACTGTACTGAAGTTTTCAGTTAAAAAAAAAAAGTATTCCAGGAAGCTGAATTTTCAATCATTGCCATCTTAGCACAAAAAAGCCGTTCGAACTATACTACCCTAGAAATTAACCCATAAATACTCAAAAATTTAGAAAAACACAATCTTTTTCTTTATAGAAGCACTTGTTTCTTATCACTTATAACATAGATTAGCCTGCCACTACAATGTCTTTAATTATACTAATGGATGCCATTGAGGGGCTTAAAATTTTAACAAATTCTTCTCTAAAACTGCTTTCCTTTTCCAGAAATTATTAAAGACACAGCTTACTACAAATCAATTCAAGAAATCTGTTCTTCTCATTTAACAGAAATGTCTTTGATAAGTAATTTACATACTTGCAATTGGGAAATGACAAATGATAAATCCAACAAGACACCATTCAGAATGCATCTCTGGTAATGAAAGATTCCATAACTGAAACAGCACATATAATGGTGATAACATATATGCTAATATATAATAGCATCAGGAAAAGAGTCAATACATTTAAATGTTTAGAAAATTAAAGTTTCTGTTTAGATGGTTTTTCTTTTTTGAGACAGGGTCTCACTCTGTTGCCCAGACTGGAGTGCAGTGACACAATCACAGCTCACTGCAGCCTCGACCTCCCCGCTCAAGTAATCCTCCCACCTCAGCCTCTTAAGTAGCTGGGACTATAGGCACAAGCCACCACACCCAGCTAACTTTTTTATTTTCTGTAGTAACTATGTCTCATTATGTTGCCCAGGCTGGTTTCAAGTAGCTGGGACTATAGGCACAAGCCACCACACCCAGCTAACTTTTTTATTTTCTGTAGTAACCATGTCTCATTATGTTGCCCAGGCTGGTTTCAAACTCCTGGGCTCAAGCAATCCTCCCACTTCAGCCTCCCAAAATTCTGAGATTACACGTGTGAGCCACTGCATCTAGCCTGGACTGTATTTTTAAGTCTCCAGACCATAAATTGGTGAGTTTTATATCAAATGCACTATATAAGCCTGACATCTTCTTAAACAGAAGATGTACATTTGATACATAAAGAAGTACATTTGGTATAAAATTAGTGCAATCTTTACTTTGCTGGCCAGTCATTATTATGAACATTACTTTGCCACACTACAATAATGCCTTCAATATTGATACTCAGCCCAGAATTCACTGGCCCAAGCCAAATTATTGTGACTTTTTTAAGTTCTTGTTATGTAATTTTAAAGTTTTCCAAATGCCCGGTTGACTGTTATCAATATGCCACTAGCAATACTTTACTTATACTTTGTAAGAAACAATATATAGAAAGGGCCAGAGTACAAGCATACCTCATTTTATTGTGCTTCACTTTACTGCACTTCACAGATACTGTGTTTTTCACAAATGCAAGGTTTGTCACAACCTTGAGTAGAACATATCTATCAGCATGATTTTTCCAACAGCATGTGCTCACTTTGTGTCTCTGTGTCACATTTCGGTAATTCTCAAAATATTTCAATCTTTTCATTATTATTATATTATGATGATCTATAATCAGTGATATTTGATGGCACAATTGTAATTGCTTTGAAGCACCACAAACCACGCACGCATAAGACATTGAACTTAATTAACAAACGTTGTGTGTGTTCTGACTATTTCACCTACCAACCATTCCCCTACCTCTCTCTCTCTCTCCTCAGGCCTCCTCCCTATCCCCTAAGACACAGCAATATTGAAATTATGCCAATTAACAGTGCTATCATGGCCTCAATATTCACGTGAAAGGAAGAGTCCCAAGTCTCTCACTTTAAATCAAAAGCTAGAAATGGCCGGGTGTGGTGGCTCACACCTGCAATCCCAGCACTTTGGGAGGTCAAGGTGGGACAATCACTTGAGGCCAGGAGACTGAGGCCAGCCTGGGCAACACGGCAAGACTCCATCTCTACAAAACATAATTAACGAGCCATCCAGCCATGGAAGTACATGCCTGTAGTCTGAGCTACTTCGGAAGCTGAGAGAGGAGCATCACTTGACCCCAGGAATTCAAGGCTGCAGAGAGCTAGGATTGCGCCACCTCTGTTTGCCTGGGAAAGAGAGCAAGTCCTTGTCTCAAAAAAAAAAAAAAAACCACAACTAAAAATTACTATTAACTTAGTGTGGAAAGCACGTTGAAAGCTGAGACAGACTGAAAGCAAGACTGCTTGCTGCAAAGAGTCAAGTTGTGAATGCGAAAGGATAGTTCTTGAACAAATTTAAAAGTGCTACTCCTGGCCAGGTGCAGTGGCTCACACCTATAATCCTAGCACTTAGGGAGGCTGAGGCAGGCAGATCGCTTGAGGTCAGGAATTCAAGACCAGCCTGGCCGACATGGTGAAACCCCGTCTGTACTAAAAATACAAAAATTAGCCAGGTGTGGTGGCAGGCACCTGCAATCCCAGCTACTCAGGAGGCTGAGGCAGAAGAATCACTTGAACCCAGGAGGCTGAAGTTGCAGTGAGCCAAGATACTGCCACTGCATTCCAGCCTGGGCGACAGAGCGACATTCCATCTCAAAAAAAAAAAAAAAAAAAGGAAAAAAAGTGCTACTCCTATGAATATACAAATAATAAGAAAGCAGAACAGTCTTACTGATGATATGGAGAAAGTTATAGTAGTCTGAACACAAGATCAAATCAGCCACAACATTCCCTTAAGCCAAAGCCTAACTCAGAGCAAGATACTCTCTTCAATTCTATGAAGACTGAGAGAGGTTAGGAAGCTGCAGAAGAAAAGTTGGTTTACAAGCTTTAAGAAAAGAAGTTGTCTCAGCCTGAGCAACATAGTGAGACCCTGTATCTACAAAAAATAGAAAATATTAGCTGAGTATGGTGGCATGCACCTGTAGCCTCAGCTACTCGGGAGACTGAAGTGAGAGGATCACTTTAACCTGGGAGATCAAGGCTGTAGTGAGCCATCATGGCGCCAGCTGGGAGGTCAAAGCTGAAATGAGCCATGCTGGGCAACAGAATGAGACCCTGCCTCAAAAAAAATAAATAAATAAAAATAAAAATAAAAAACTATCTCCATAACATGAAATGCAAGGTGAAGGAACAAGTACTGATGGAGAAGCTGCAGCAAGTTATCCAGAAGATCTAGCTGGGATAACTGATGAAGGTGGCTACACTAAACAACAGATTTTCAGTGTAGATGAAAGATCCTTCTACTGGAATAAAATGACATCTAGGAATTCCATACCTAGAAAGGAAAAGTCAATGCATAAGTTCGAAAGACAGGCTGACTCTCTTGTTAGGGGCTACTGAAGCTGGTGTCTTAACTGTGAAGCCAGTGCTCAATTACCACACAAAAGATCCAGTGGCCCTTAAGAATTATGCTAAATTGGGCCGAGTATGGTGGCTCATGCCTGTAATCCCAGCACTTTGGGTGGCAGAGGTTGGCAGATAACTTGAGGTCAGGAGTTCGAGACCAGCCTAGCTAACACGGTGAAACCCCATCTCTACTAAAAAAAAAAAAAAAAAAAAAAATTTGCCAGGCATGGTGGTGCACACCTGTAGTCCCAGCTACTTCAGAGGCTGAGGCAGGAGAATCACTTGAACCTGGGAGGCGGAGGTTGCAATGAGATCATGCCACTGCATTCCAGCCTGGGCGACAGAGCAAGACTCTGTCTCAAAAAAAAAAAAAAAAAAAAAAGCTAAATCTACTCTGCCTGTACTCTAAAAATGGAAACTACAACGTCTGGATGACTGGATGACAGCACATCTGTTTATAGCATGTATCACTGAATCACTTAACACCACCTTTGAGAATTGCCACTCAGAAAAAAAAATAAATAAAATTCTTTTCAAAATATTACAGCTCGTTGACAATGCACCTAGTCACACAGGAGCTCTGATGGGGAAGTACAAGAGAATTCGTGTTGTTTTCATGCCTGCTAATAAAACATCCATTCTATAGCCCATGGATCAAGAAGTAATTTCAAGTTTCAAGTCTTACAATTTAAGAAATACATTTCATATAGCTACCACAAACAGTGATTTCCTCTGATGGGTCTGGGAAAAGTAAACTGAAAATCTTCCGGAAAGGATTCATCATTCTAGATGCCTCTGCATAAAACAACAAAGGTAACAAAGTACAGTGAAGTTCACATTTTCACTTAAACAAAAGTGTACGCATATACTTGGAGACAGGGCCGATTCAGTTCCAGACCCCCGCCATAAAGTATCACAATAAAACATGTCACACGAATTTTGTGGCTTCCTAGTGAATATATAATTATGTTTACACTATCCTGTAGTCTATTAAGTGTGCAATGGCACTATGGCTAAAAAAATGCACATCCCCTAATTAAAAATTTTACAACTATTTTTCCCTACATAAACACACTATGTTCTTTTCATTATGTTCCAGACAGCATAACATTTTAGATCCTTGGAGAACTTTAAAATAAATTAGTCCTCTCTTTATTGTAAACATGAAGAACCCAAAGCTCAGAAAAGTTAAATAAGCTGCCCAAGTATAAGTAGCTTTCCTAGTGGAAGAACCTGAGCCTATTATCTTTGGCGGTTTTTCATCTGTCCTATTACATTATACTACATCCTCAATACTAATTTGCCAAAAGATTCCAGATAACTGAGACTGCCAATAGATACTTCAGGAAACTCCTGAAAATATCCATTTATACCATAATCAGAATAAAAAGTGCTGCAACAACTATCTAGAAAACCCAATAGTCTCAGCACAAGTCAAGCTCCTTCAGCTGATAAAACAACTTGAACAAGGTTTCAGGATAAAAAAAAAAAAAATCAATATACAAAAATCACTAGCATTCCTATATATCAACAACAGCCAAGTGGAGAGCCAAATCACAAAGGCAATCTCATTCATAACAGCCACAAAAAGAATAATATCCCTGTGAATACAGCTAACCAGGGAGGTGAAAGATCTCTATAAGGAGAACTATAAAACATTACTTAAAAAAATCAGAGAAGACACAAACAAATGGAAAAACATCCCAGGCTCATGGATAGAAAGTATCAATATTAAAATGGCCACACATCCCAAAGCAATTTACAGATTCAATGCTATTCCTATCATACTACCAACGACATTCTTCATAGAATTGGAAAAAACTACTTTAAAATTCATATGGAACCAAAAAGAACCCCGTATAACCAAGGCAATCCTAAGCAAAAAGAAAAAAACTGGAAGAATCACCTTACCTCCCTTCAAACCATGTTATAGGGCTATAGTAACCAAAACACCATGGTACTGGTACAAAAATAAACACACAGACTAATGGAAAAGAATAAAGAGCCCAGAAATAAGACTACACACCTACAATTCTGTGATCTTTGACAAACCTGACAAAAACAAGCAATGGACAAAGAGCTCCATATTTAATAAATGATGCTGGGAAAAGAACTAGCCATATGCAAAAAATTGAAATTGAACCCCATTTTCACACCATATATAAAAATTAGCTCAAGATGGATTAAAGACTTAAATGTAAAACCTAAAAGTATAAAAAACCTAGAAGAAAATCTAGGCAATACCATTCAGGACATAGGCAGGCACAGGCAAAGATTTCATGACAAAAATGCCAAAAGCCATTGCAACAAAAGCAAAAATTGACAAATGGGATCTAATTAAACTAAACAGCTTCTGCACAGCAAAAGAAACTATTGTTAGAGTGAACAGACACCCTATAGAATGGGAGAAAGTTTTTGCAATCTATCCATCTAACAAATGTCTAATTTCCAGAGTTTACAAGGAACTTAAACAAATTAACATGAAAAAAAGCAAACAACCCCATTACAAAGTGGGCAAAGGACATGAACAGACACCTTTCCAAAGAAGACACACACGCAGACAATAATATTTTAAAAGCACAGCATCACTGATCATTAGAGAAATAAAAATCAAAACCACAATGAGACGCACAGTGAGAAAACAATGTGAAGAGACACAGGGAGAAGACAGCCATCTACAAGCCAAAGAGAGAGGCCTGGCACAGGCCCTTCTCTCACAGCCCTCAAAATACCTTGACTGGATTTCTTGCCTCCAGAACTGGGAACAAAAGGGGATAATGGTAGATGGGAGGCAGACTAGATTGCAGCTCTGACTCGACAGACAGAGCAGCATGTGGAAGCTCGCATCATGAATTTTTGCTCCAGAACAACTGCAGGAATAAATCAGGAAGCCTAAGAGGACCCACACACCTCCTGAAGGAAGCAGAGTGCACCAGCATGACCCAGGACACCCCAAATACTGTGCTGGTATCCATGGCTGAGAGACCCATAGATGGTTCAGGTCACAAGACTCTGTGCAGACAACCGCCAGTACCAGCCCAGAGCCTGGTAGAATAGCTGGATGGCTAGATCCAAAAGAAAGATAACAATCACTACAGCTCTGCTCTCAGGAAGCCATATTCATAGGAAAAGGGAGAGAGTACTATATCAAGGGAACACCCTGTGGGACAAAGGAATCTGAACAACAGCCTTCAGCCCTAGACCTTCCCTCTGACAGAGCCTACTCAAATGACAAGGAACCAGAAAACCAACTCTGGTAATATGGCAAAATAAGGTTCTTTAACACCTCCGAAAAATCATACTAGCTCACCAGCAATGGACCCAAACCAAGAAGAAATCCCTGATTTACCTGAAAAAGAATTCAGGAGGTTAGTTATTAAGCTAATCAGGGAGGCACCAAAGAAAGGTGAAGCCAAATGTAAGGAAGTCTAAAAAATGAAGCCAAATGTAAGGCGTCCAAAAAAGAGGTGAAGGGAGAAATATTCAAGGAAATAGACAGCATAAATAAAAAACAATAAAAATTTCAAGAAACTTTGGACACACAGAAATGCAAAATGCTCTGGAAAGTCTCAGCAATAGACTTGAACAAGTGGAAGAAAGAAATTCAGAGCCTGAAAACAAGGTATTCAAATTAACCCAATCCAACAAAGACAAAGAAAAAAGAATAAGAAAATATGAACAAAGCCTCCAAGAAGTCTGGGATTACGTTAAATGACCAAATCTAAGAATAATAGGTGTTCCTCTTTTACACTGTTGGTGGGACTGTAAACTAGTTCAACCATCGTGGAAGACAGTGTGGCGATTCCTCAAGGGTCTAGAACTAGAAACACTATTTGACCCAGCAATCCCATTACTGCGTAATTATAAATCATGCTACTATAAAGACATATGCACACGTATGTTTATTGCTGCACTATTCAAAATAGCAAAGACTTGGAACCAAGCCAAATGTCCATCAATGATAGACTGGATTGAAAAAATGTGGCACATTTTTTTATGGCCATGGAATACTATGCAGCCATAAAAAAGGATGAGTTCATGTCCTTTGTAGGGACATAGATGAAGCTGGAAACCATCATTCTCAGCAAACTATTGCAAGGACAAAAAACCAAACACCACATGTTCTCACTCATAGGCGGGAATTGAACAATGAGAGCACTTGGACACAGGAAGGGGAACATCACACACTGGGGTCTGTTGTGGAGTGGGGGGAGGGGGGAGGGATAGCATTAGGAGATATACCTAATGTAAATGACGAGTTAATGGGTGCAGCATACCAACATGGCACATGTATACATATGTAACAAAGGTGCACACTGTGCACATGTACCCTAGAACTTAAAGTATTAAAAAAATTAAAAAAAAGAATAATAGGTGTTCCTGAGGAAAAAGAGAAATCTAAAAGTTTGGAAGACATATTTTGGGGAATAATCGAGGAAAGCTTTCCTGGCCTTGCTGGAGACCTAGACATCCAAATACAAGAAACTCAAAGAACACCTGGAAAATTCATCACAAAAAGATCATCACCTAGTCACATTGTCATCAAGTTATCTAAAGTTAATATGAAGGAAAGAATCTTAAGAGCTGTGAGACAAAAGCACCAGGTAACCTATAAAGAAAAACTATCAGATTAACAGCAGATTTCTCAGCAAAAACCCTACGAGCTAGAAGGGACTGGAGCCCTATCTTCACCCTCCTCAAACAAAACAATTATTAGCCAAGAATTTTGTATCCAGTGAAACTAAGCTTCATATACAAAGGAAAGATACAGTCTTTTTCAGACAAATAAATGGGAAGAGAATTTGTCACTACCAAGCACTACAAGAACTGCTAAAAGGAGCTCTAAACCTTAAAACAAATCCTAGAAAGACATTAAAACAGAACCTCTTTAAAACATAAATCTCACAGGACCTATAAAATACAAATACAATTTTAAAAACAAAAACAAAAAATAAGGTATACAGGCAACAAATAGCACAATAAATGGAATAGTACCTCACATCTCAATACTAACATTTAATGTAAGTGGCCTAAATGCTCCACTTAAAAGACACAGAATTGCAGAATGAATAAGAATTCCCCAGCCAACTATCTGCTGCCTTCAAGACACTCACCTACCACTTAAGGACTCACACAAACTTAAGGTAAAGGGATGGAAGAGACATTTCAGGGAAATGGACAGCAAAGGCAAGCAGGAATAGCTATTCTTATATCAGACAAAACAAACTATAAAGAAACAGCAGTTAGAAAAGACAAAGAGGGGCATTATATAAGGACAAAATGACTAGTCCAACAGGAAAATATAAACATATATGCACCTAACACTGGAGCTCCCAAAATTTATAAAACAACTACTAATTGACCTAAGAAATGAGATAACAACACAATAATAGTGGGAGACTTCAATATTCCACTCACAGCACTAGACAGGTCATCAAGACAGAAAGTCAACAAAGAAACAGTGGATTTAAACTATACCCTGGAACAAATGGACTTAAGGTTTATATACAGAACATTCCATCCAACAACCACAGAATATACGTTCTATTCAACAGCACATGGACCTTTCTCCAAGATAGACCATATGATAGGCCACAAAACAAGCCTCAGTAAATCTGAGAAAACTGAAATTATACCAAGCACTCTCTCAGACCACAGTGGAATAAAACTGGAAATCAACTCCAAAAAGAACCTTCAAAACCATGCATACACATGGAAATTAAATAACCTGCTCCTAGTGATCACTGGGTCAAAAATGAAATCAAGATGGAAATTAAAAAACTTTTCCAACTGAACAACAATAGTGACACAACCTATCAAAACCTCTGGGACACAGCAAAGGCGATGCTAAGAGGAAAGTTCATAGCCTTAAATGCCTACATCAGAAAGTCTGAAAGAGTACAAACAGACAATCTAAGGTCACACCTCAAAGAACTAGAGAAACAAGAACAAATCAAACCCAAACCCAGCAGAACAAAAGAAATAACCAAGATCAGAGCAGAACTAAATGAAATTAAAACCAAAAAAAAAATACAAAAGATAAATGAAACAGAAAGCTGGTTCTTTGAAAAGACAAATAAAACTTATAGACCATTAGCAATATTAACCAAGAAAAGAAGAGAGAAAATCCAAATAAGCTCAATAAGAAACAAAACGGGAGATATTACAACTGACAACACAGAAATACAAAAGATCATTCAAGGATACTATAAACACTTTTATACTCATAAACTAGAAAACCTAGAAGAGAAGAATAAATTCCTGGAAAGATAGAACCCTCCTAGCTTAAATCAGGAAGAATTAGGTACCCTGAACAGACCAATAATAAGCAGCGAGATTGAAACGGTAATTTAAACATTACCAACAACAAAAGAAAGCCCAAGACCAGACAGATTCACAGCAGAATTCTATCAGACATTCAAAGAACTGGTACCAATCCTATTGACACTATTCCACAAGATAGAGAAAGAGGGAACCTTCCCTAAACCATTCCATGAAGACAGTATCACCTTAATACCAAAACCAGGAAAGGATACACAAAAAAAGAAAACTACAGACCAATACCCCCAATGAACACAGATGCAAAAGTCCTTAACAAAATATGAGCTATCTGAATCCAACAACATGTCAAAAAGATAATCCACCATGATCACGTAGGTTTCATATTAGGAATGCAGGGATGGTTTAATATACGCAAGTCAATAAATGTGACACACCACATAAACAGAATTAAAAACAAAAATCCCATGATCACCTCAATAGATGCAGAAAAATATTCAACAAAATCCAGCATCTCTTTATGATTAAAACTCTCAGCAAAATCGGCATACAAGGGATATACCTCAATATAATAAAAGCCATCTATGACAAACCCACAGCCAACATAATACCGAATGGGGAAAAGTTGAAAGCATTCCCTCTGAGAACTGGAACAAGACAAGGATGCCCACTCTCACCACTCCTCTTCAACATAGTACTGGAAGTCCTGGCCAGAGCAATCACACAAGAGAAAAAATAAAGGGCATCCAAATCGATAAAGAGGATGTCAAACTGTCCCTATTTGCTGACGCTATGATCATTTACCTTGAAAACCCTAAGGAGTCCTCCAGAAAACTCCTAGAACTGATAAAAGAATTCAGTAAAGCTTCTGGATACAAGATTAATGTACATAAATCAGCAGCTCTTCTATACACCAACAGCAACCAAGCAGAGAATCAAATCAAAAACTCAACCCCTTTTATAACAGCTGCCAAAAAATAAAAATAAAATACTTAGGAATATATCTAACCAAAGAGTCGAAAGACCTCTACAAGGAAAACTACAAAACACTGATGAAAGAAATCACAGACAACACAAACTGGAAACACATCCCATACTCATGGTTGGGTAGAATCAATATTGTGAAAATGACCATATTGCCAAAAGCAATCTACAAATTCAACGTAATTCCCATCAAAATACCACCATCATTCTTCACAGGATTAGAAAAAACAATTATAAAATTCAAAAGAAACCAAAAAAGTGCCTGCATACCCAAAGCAAGACTAAGCAAAGAGAACAAATCTACAGGCATCACATTACCTGAACTCATACTATAAGGCCATAATCACCAAAACAGCATGGTACTGATATGAAAATAAACACCTAGACCAATGGAAGAGAATAGAGAACCCAGAAATAAACCCAAATACTTACAGCCAAGTGATCTTCAACAAAGCAAACAAAAACAAAGTGAGGAAAGAACACTCTTTTCAACAAATGGTGCTGGGATAATTGGCTAGCCACACGTAGGAGAATGAAACTGGATCCTCATCTCTCACCTTATATAAAAATCAACTCAAGATGGATTAAGGACTTAAATCTAAGACCTGAATCTATAAAAATTCTAGAAGATGACATTGGAAAAACCCTTCTAGACATTGGCTTAGGCAAGGATTTTATGACCAAGAACCCAAAACAAATACAATAAAAACAAAGATAAATTGCTGGGACTTAATTGAACTAAAGAGCTTTTGCATACCAAAAGGAACAGTCAGCAGAGTAAACAGACAACCCACAGAGTGGGAAAAAATCTTCACAATGTATACATCTGACAAAGGACTAATATCCAGAATCTATAATGAATGCAAACAAATCAACAAGAAAAAAACAATCTCATCAAAAAGTGGGCTAAGGATATGAATAGACAATTCTCAAAGAAGATATACAAATGGCCAAAAAACATGAAGAAGTGCTCAACATCACAAATGATCAGGGAAATGCAAATCAAAACCACAATGCAGTACCACCTTACTCCTGCTAGAATGGCCATAATCAAAAAATCAAAAAATAGTAGACGTTGGCATGGATGTGATGAAAAGGGAACTTTTCTACACTGCTGGTGGGAATGTAAACTAGGACAACCACTGTGGAAAAGTGTGGAGATTCCTTAAAGAACTAAAAGTAGAACTACCATTTGATCCAGCAATCCCACTCCTGGCTATCTACCCAGAGGAAAGGAAGTCATTATAGGCAAAAGCTACTTGCACACATGTGTTTATAGCAGCACAATTCACAATTGCAAAAACGTGAAACTAACCCAAATGCCCATCCATCAACAAGTGGATAAAGAAACTGTGGTAAAGGCCGGGCACAGTGGCTGACGCCTGTAATCCCAGCACTTTGGGACACCAAGGTGGGTGGATCACCTGAGGTCAGGAGTTCGAGACCAGCTTAGCCAACATGGCAAAACTCCATCTCTACTAAAAATACAAAGATTAGCCGGGCATGGTGGCACACACCTGCGATCCCAGCTACTCGGGAGGCTGAGGCACAAGAATATAGGCACTTGAACCTGGAAGGCAGAGGTTGCAGTGAGCAGAGACTGCGCCACTGCACTCTAGCCTGGATGACAGAGTGAGATTCTGTCTCAAAAATAAAATAAAATAAATAAAATAAAATAAAATAAAGAATTAGATATGGTATCTGTAGCAAAGTCCAATTCCTACTTTACTGATGACAAAAATTAAAGTTCAGAAGGGTGAAAATGCAAAGAGAAGCAGTATGGCACAGGAATTAACAGCAAGGACTTTGAAGTTAGACCAACATAGGTTTGGATTCTTATTTTACCACCTTATAACTATAAATCTTTGGGCAAGTTAATTACCATAATTTCTACCTCTACACATTGATCTTCTCATCTCTAAAATGGGAAGAATAATATCTCCCTCATAAAGTTGTTAAGATTCAATGAGATAATAGATGGAAAGCAGTTAGCATAATTCCTGGCACATAGTAAATACACAATAAATGGAATAACACTTAATTTTCATATTTCTATAATAATTTTCATATTACTGTAGTCTTGCTCAAAGCTATAAACTACCCTTTCAAATAATACTTACAATTTACTATGCTCTGCAATCTTGATAAAAAATCTTACTAGATGTTTGCAATTTTCAACATACAATTAAAGTATATAATTAAACAGCAATGACTACGGTACACATAGCTCTTCATAGCACACAGCCACAGCCCAAACACCTTTCATCAACTATTGAAAACTTATCCAGTTTGGGTACCCTGAGGAAACAAGGAATTCTGTGTGATAGCCTTAAAGAACACAAATCTATAAACTGAGAACTAAATTAACAATACCTAAGCTGTCTTTTGCAGTACAGGTTTATAAATTAGTACAGTCAAAGATATTCCAGGGCTAGCCAGCATTTCAGAAGTTCTGAATTTCTGCAAGGAATTAAGTATATAAAGGTGTATACTTCATCTTTCATACTATCTCTATCTGGAAGGAAGAACTAAAAGTTCTCATTTCACACATTTACACAATTTTTCCTAAGTATGTAAACAGTATCAGTACGTAGGATATAATTTATTTAATTTTATTTACTAATATTATGAAATCCCACTTCAAAATATCATAAATATACTAAACCAAAGCAGAAACAAATTTTGAAATGCAGTGAGAGGTAGCAGAAAGTATACTGGCCTGAGAAGTAGTACCATTTTCTGACTGTGTCTCTGCATGGTTATTCTCTCTGACTCTTAGTTTTCTCAATTGCAAACTACAGGTTCCTTCCTTAAATAGCAAGGAAACTGTCATATTCAAATAACTTAATAATGCAGGGAAAACTCTGAAGAACTAGAAAGAGCTATTAACATACAACTTCATATATAGAGCAAATTTTTAGAGAAATGAAGTCCTTGCTGAAAGATAACATAATTATATCCACTAATAAATCTATAATGAGCCAAAAATTACAATACTAATTTAGTTTTCATTTTGCTGCAATGAATTCCTTTCTAAAATTGTGCTATGTGGCATTTTAAGAGGATTCTCATAACTCTATGCTTGTCCCAGATGATATAATTTAAAATATACCTTCTAAATCAGCATCTTAAAGGTATGTATAAAAAATTTAATCTTTGAGTAACTTTATTAAAGAGATTCACAGATTAGTTTCCAAATTTGTTCTTTTATTAAGCTAAATTTTAAGTGAATAATTATCACTCAACTAGATTACTGGCTTTAAAAATCTTAAAATGACAGGAACACTGCAATATCCAAGTAGTTTTACCATCACGTATCTGGAATACGTAATTTTTTTTTCAACTTCAAACACATATAAATTTAAGACAAAGATAAATAAATATATTTACAGAAATTCCAAGTACCAGCAGCTAACTCTTCTTAATGGAATATGGGGTACACTATCTCCTTATTTCTCTAACAATCTCTGGTACAAACTGATGAAAGCAGAAAAAAGATAGTTTATTTTCTCAAAAGCCTTGTATATGTGTCCCACTAGGTTCTTTCTTTCCTATTGACAAAGACTTATAGATGTCTGGAATTTTCTCCCAGGAAAATAGATATGAACCATACATGGAGATAAAACTAACACTAAAATGCAGTTTACATATTTTTAAAAAATAAATGTGCATTCCACATACTGCTAGTTTGATATTTCTAAAACTCTTTTGATATTGCGAAAACCCTTTTCTCCATTACGTACAAGATTGATTTGAACTGTCTTTTCTATTTTTCTCCTCAATTTTATCCTGAAATCAAAAAGCCAAACCGCCCTCACATAAAAGGCAAGATACTTAGTTCACTACTTTAGATTCCAGAAAGCAAATAAAATGTCCAACAAAATACCATTTCTGGAACTGAATGAGTAATTTTGGTTTACTCAATGATTAAACTTTAGGATAAAATTAAAATGCAAAAATAAATGTTTCTCCCTCTTATCTTTCTAAAATTTTAAGTCCTGAGTAGGAATGAAAATAAAACAAAAAGCCTCATATCAAAGTTAAGCAAGAAAGCATACGTCTCCTATTATATATAGCAAGTCTCAGGTAGAAAACATCTATCCAAAGCCATACACAAAAGAGTTCTCCAGTTTCCTTATTTGACGCTTGTAATATCTCTTTTCCTGGTTGTCACCAAAATTACTGAGTATATAATTGGTTCTTACAGGGAAAATATATGTTAGACAAAGAGTCTAGAGATGTAACTCTGGTGAGAAGCAATCTCTTTTATCCAGCAAACATTTATTAAGCATTTAATAAGTGTCCAGTACCAGATTAGAAATAAAGAAAAAATAAGAAATAAAATATAGTTCCTATCCTCAGGAAGTTTGCTGCAGGGAGGAAGAGAAACAAAATATCACAACATAGTGTGATAAGTGTTATGATATACTAACAAGCTGTTTAGCAAGACAAAGAAAGGGATCATATATAGATTTGGAGGGTGGAATCAAGGAAGGCTTCCTTAAAAAAGCGGGGGGGGAGGATAGTTTCCAAGACAAGAAAACAAACAGGATGTATACAACAGTATATACATTCAGTAAGCTGAAAATAGTTCCCTAAATCTGAAGTACATTGTGAATATGGAGGAACAGACAGACACAAAGCTAGAGATAAGCAAAGGCGAGATCATTAAGGGCCTTGTGTGCCAAACTAAGAAGTTTGAACTTTATCCAGAAGATCATATGGAGCCATTGAAAGATGTTAAACCAGTAAGTGCCAAGTAAGATCTGCCTTTTAGAATAAATATTTTGACAACAATATAAAGAATAAAACAAAAAGAAAAAGACTACGTAAAGGAAACCTAATCAAGTTACTACCATAGTAATAAAGGCACGAAGTTATTAGGGCTTGAACTGATGCACTGGCAATAAAGATGGAGAACAGATCCTTTATAAGACAGATTTAGGGGTTAAAAATAACTATATATGGCCGCACAGCATGGGGCAGCGCGGGGTCACCGTGACAGATCTACAGCAGCTGCAGGTGAGGAGGTGGTAGAATCCATGGTGAAGAGTCTGGAGAGAGAGAACATCTGGAAGATGCAGGGTCTCGTGTTCCGGTGCAGCACCAGCTGTTGTGAGGACAGCCAGGCCTCCCTGCAGCAGGTGCACCAGTGCATCAAGTGCTGCATGTGCCTCTGGCTCAAGCCCAGGCTTTGGTCACCAGTGAGTTGGAGATGTTCCAGGACCACCTGGCCCGATGCACCATGCAATGCAACAACAAAGCCAAAGATTCAATAGCTGCTGGGAGTAAGGAACTTCAGGTGAAGCAGCAGCTGGACGTCCGGTTGTGTGACCAAGTGTGTGGATGACCACATGCACCTCATCCCAACTATGACCAAGAAGATGAATGAAGCTCTCTTAGCCATTGGGAAATAAAAGTCTTTGCCAGTGGCCATCGGGGCTGAGGACAAGAATATATTTTTTATAAGGAATTTGGGAACTTTAGTCTTTTAACCAAAGTTTATGAATGAAGAAATTAAGGATGGCCACAAGTGTAATGCATATGTCACTTGCCTCTAGACAGTGGTTCTTTTATGTTTCAGTCCTAAAAAATGAAATGGAAAAAAGTGGGGCTAAATTGGGTCAGAGATATTACAGGAGAGTTTTAGATCTTATATTTCCTGTGGCTAGTGCTTGTCCTGGCAGTAAGGATCTCCCCTGTAACAGGCCAGAGCCCTCCAAGGCACCAGACTCTTCTTACTACACAGGTACCAACAGGCTGGCAGGTTAGAGTTGGTGGAGTTTGAAGAGAGATATTTTCTCTTTGTTGCCAACATCCTGTTTACCAGAAGTGTCACCACACCATTTTCCATAAGCTGTGAAACAAAATCCATGAGGTCACTAACTTAGAAGGGAAAAAAAGTTTTCTGGGTCTTTGTTTTCTTGCTTTTGTGTAATTTATACAAGGGCATACAAGTTGATTTTAAGATGTCGAATTGGGAGGCAGAATAGTTTGGATAAGAACTTTGAAAGGTTCCTTGTGGATCCCCATTTCTGGTCATCAAGATGTGGAGGTACATTTCTTAATATTATTACATGCTGTATCTTTCAGCCTGGAGACCGTGCAAAAACATGAGAGGCGACGACACACTAATTATGGGAAGCATAATTACTGGCTGATGGACCCTGAGGCTGTGTGTAGCAAAATGAAAGGACAATCTTGCAGCAACACTTTCCCCTTGGAAGAGAAAGGGGTTTTGACTGTGATATATACTAGTATCTAGGAATGAACAGTAAAAGAGAAGCAGTTGGCTACTTGATTATAAAAGTCATAAAGTACTGGATTTGGAAAAACCTGGTTTTTATAGAAGAGATAGAATGAAAGCCTAAACCTAACATTGCATACTTAGCCCCCTGAATTAACAGATCCCAACTGAGACAAACCCCTGGCAACAGGAAATTCAAGGAAGAAAAAGTAAGCAACTTGGGCTAGGATGAGCTGACTCCTTTAAAGCAAAGGAGAGGCAGACCCCATTACCAAATACCATTTTTGCCTGGGGCTTTTGAAACACAGTGTTCCTGCCCCAGCATGGCACCTTATTGTTTTGATAGCAACCTCACTGTATTTTCACCAACTTATTACTTGAAGTGATAATATAGCCTGTCCATTTACTGTTTCCAGGCTATGATATATTTTCCTAGTGCTTTGGTTTTAAAAACAAATAAGGTTTAATTTTCTACCCCCAAAAAAAAATATATATATATGTATATATGTTAAATGACTGGATATAAGGATAAGGAAAAAAGAGGAGTCAAAGACAATTCCCAAGTTCTAATTTGTAAGTAGTGTCAATCACTCAGACGGGGGGAATACAAAAACAGGCACAAGTTTGAGAAAAGATGAGGTTCTCACTTTACAACAAGTTGAGTTTAGGACACCTGGAGCTGAGGAAAGAGGTCTGGACTAGCTGGTAGTTCACCCACTAACTGAACAAAAAACAACAACAATTTAAAAACACAGCAAAAAACAAATTAGAATCTTACTGGGACTCTTTACTTCATATTATATTTAAATTTCATGAGCACATAATCTATGTGCTAAAAATTCCTAGTGGTAAAACTATTATTCTGAGAGAATGGACTACCACACTGTTCTGATTGGAAAAAGGATAGATGTGGGATGAGGAGATTGATGAGTTTGTTGTCATTTGAAGAGAGTTTAAAGCTTCCTTTCAAAAGAGTCAAAGATATTAGAAAGCCACTCCTTTAAGTAGCCCTTTTATTTACATCTGTCAGCACAGTAAGAGACTAGTTAACCTGTACTGGGGAGGAAATCTGCTAGAATATAGAATGAGAGCAAGCTGCTTCATAAATTACTGATGCTAAGCTGTCTGACTCTAAGATTTACAGTGTTTTAGAAAAATAATTTATACCAGGTATGAGCTAGTGAGACATTTCTTCATTAAACTTGGCTTTTTATGATTTTGTCTTTTTAAAAGAAGTATTCTCTTTAAAAATTAATGTATAATATCTTCAGATGTTTTGACAAGAATTCTACTTTTATTTTAAAAATAACTGTGTTGAAAGCAGTTTTTATCTGGGTCTTGGCTTAAAGCACTTATATACTGTCATTCAGATTACAGACCATATAACCAAAGTACTGTCTCGCTAATTTAGGTTATTCTAACTGAAAATAAAGTACCTTCCCCCCAAAACATTCATTTAATGGCTGAAACTGTAAATGGTAATATATAAAAGATATTATGTTATAGATTCCTAGAGCTAATTCCTAGTTTTCAGCCCCAAACTCCCATATAATTCTTTCAAAAAACACAAAACAAAAATTGGTCTTGTTACTCTACAAAATTAAACTGAACATTTACTATTAAAAACCTAGAGGCAATATTTTAACATCATCTCCGTTTTTAAAAATTCATTTAAAATACAAGCTCACAAAAGTCAAAAGTGGTTAGGATCTAGATTAGATAACATTTTGAAACGATGTTAAAGATGAAGAAAATATTAATGCATATATATACACACACATTTATATGCATATAATACATATACACACACGTATATATATGTATCTTCATTTTAATCATAAAATAATCCCTAAAAAGATGTGTACATGTATCAAATTAAAATAAGTTAAATGTACTACTGATACTCATTTTTAAATATAATTCCATGTCAATCTGCTTAATGAAGTACAGAAACATCAGCTAACTTTGTAAATTAAGATAGGCAGCTTTAAGATTTGCTTTATAGTGTGGTATGCCTATATATGCAAATCTTCTTTGAGGTCATTTCAACAATTTTATCGTTAGGAGTACGGGATTCATATTTCAAATGTGGTGAGTTGAACAAAATCAATACTGAACAACATACCTTTCAGATAAATTAAGGCTTTGGTGAAGAGGTTCTAATTTTTGACATGTCTCTAGGCTGTCAACAGATGTCGAAGGCAATGAGTCTGATTGCACCTTGTTGGCATCACATAAATTAGCATCGTTTCTAGGTAGGGTCTTTCTGAATTTTCGTCCTAAATCCGTCCATAGGACATTCGTCAACATAACTTTGAGTTGCCTGTTATACACATAAATAATTAGTATATATGGTACTACACATTGTAGAATACATGAATTCATCACAAACTAATATCTCCAGAAATTCTAAATTTCAGTTCTTCAAGCAACTATAGTAAATACCCTAAGAAAAAAAGAAAAAATGCCTATTACCAAAGATACCTTAAAAAGTAAAGTCTGTTTCACGTAAGTTGGGATTTTCTTCAGAATTCTGTCAAGTATACTACAACTATCATTACACACATACAGCTGCTAGACTCCTGGCAATGCATTCATGTTTATTAACAATGTTAGTTGAAGGACAGTGTTCATTTGCAGATCTCATCACAGATGTAACCGCTGTTTGCGCTAAAAATGTATTTTTTGTTTTGGCATTTGTTGATTCAGAAAACATTATTAAAACTAAGTGTGCACTGCTGTATCACTTACATTCTTAAGGCTATAGAGTCTTAAGATACAGATTTAATTTTACCTTATTTCTAAAATAGGTCAACTTAAAACATTTACCTTACTGTACCTATACCAATTTCAAAAAAAAAAAAAAGACTGACAAATGCAAGCAGTTCCAGCAACAGTTTTGCCCATCATGTTTTACCCATCTTCTCATTCAATACATCCTTATGCTGAATACTTGAATAACTATGTTTAGTTCTGGAATTCCAAAAACTATGGAATATAGTTTCTGCAGTGGTGTGAATAGACTACCAAGTGCACTTAAAACAACGTCAAGTAAGGAATGGCTGAAAGTACTGGGAAATGTTTAATCAGAAGAGTGTCTATTTTACTACCTATGAAACAGTTTTAGGCACTTTTTGTTTGTTTGCTTAACAAACACAAGAATATTAAAAAACAGCAATATGTTCACATATTTTCAAGATAAAACGGGAACTCTCAAAAAAAATCACTTGTTTGCAGCAGCCACTTGAGTGTATATCCCCAGACCATCTAGCGGGAAGAGGGTACAAGTCCCCAGGGTACTTCCATAGAACACACTGAAAACTCCAAACATGTTGCACACACACAAAAAAAGTTAAGCTATTAGTTTTAAAATTATTAAAAAATAAATAAGTGACATCTCTATGGATCAATAATAATTCATTCTACAAGCACTTAACATCTTCCAGCAAAACAACTATGCTAGTATAATCTGGAGTTTCAGCTACAAAGAAAATAGTTGAGTTTTTGCCTTCATGGGGTGTACATTACAGAGAATAAACCAATTCATTATTTAATTAGAATTCTAATATGTGCTATGAAGAAGAAATACAGATGCTGCATTTCTTCTGAGCCAAGTTTCTGAGAATATGACCTTGAAGCTGAAGTCTCAAAGAAGGACAGGCACTACCCAAAGGAAACAAGTAAAAAATGGAGAAAGGTCCAAAAAACAGGACAAAATGCAAATGTATTGAGTAAAGCTTCTTCAAAGAAATTAAAGGACTTACCTGACTCATTTACTTAGAATAAAGAGGTAATGTGTCTAAGAATGGGCAGTTAGGCAGGACTTAGCAAACCATATTAAGGATCTGAGACTTTATGTCAACAACAATGGAAATCCACTAGTCTTAATTAGAAAACAGTGAGATCAGAGCTACATTTTTAAAAGATCATTCTGATGTTTATGAAGAATAAAATGGAAGTGCTAGGAATAATGGGGAATAAAAATTAATTTACGGAGATGATGACTTTATCAGAGGTAGTTTAGTAGAATGGTGGGAGCAGAAACCAGAATACAGTGGGATCAGTAAAGGGAAAGGAGCAAAGGGATAGAGCAAATCAAAGTAGTTGAGAAACATGGTTGTGAAAGTGGAAAGTAAGACAAGACCTGAAAATAGACGTGAGAAGCAGGAAAGGTTTTTAGTCAGTTATTGGTTGATTAGTTAGTTTAAGATAGAGATTTGTGTAAGTTTAAATGCTTATGGGAAGCACGTAAGGGTTGAAGACACAGAAGGCAGGATAATTAACACAGTAAGTTTCCTAAGAAATTGCATAAGTGCTAATATTTATTGAACATGTACTATATACCAGGCACTGTGCTAAGCATTTTACAATGATTTATTTCATTTAATCGTCACAACCACTCCATGAGGGGCTTACAAATTATTCTTCTCATGCAGTTGAGGAGACCAAGATAGACTGATTAATATCTAAGTAAAACGAGTGAGTAGTGAAAACGGGATCAATATCTAAGTAAAACGAGTGAGTAGTGAAAATGGGATCCAGAACCATACACTCTCAAATTTCTTGCCAGCATTCTTAACTGCTTCACACTACACTGGTTTATGATAGGAGAAGAGGCATTCCAACCAAGACCTTCTCTTAAAAGTGATAGGAAAGATAAAGGAACATAGGTCTGAAAAAAGTTTTCAAATAATCATTGTAGAGAGGGGGTACACAAGCTTACTAAAGAAACACAGTAAGGCTGTCTTACAGTTAAGAAATCCCTGTGAGATTAACGCATGTATAATGCCACAAATATCCTTTTTTCCTGCAAACAGATAATTGAGCTCACAGATGCAAAGAGGAAAAGGTGTCTTTACAATGAACAGATCTGGCAGGCACCATCTTACGCAAATGATCAAACATAGGACTACTAAGAGTGAAACAACCAGAAATTATGTTATCCCCTGATATGTGCAATAAGAAGTACATGACATCAGGTATGAAATATTCCTGCCAAAAACGTAACCTGGACCTAATCATACGGGCAAGCCCAGAAAAATAATAAAAATATAGACTGTGAGGCATTCTACAGAACGACTGGTCTGGACTCCTCAAAACTCAATGTGATGGTTAAAAGGGAAAGGGCACAGCAGGTGGGAACTCTTCTAGATTAAGAGACTAATGGGGTATAATAACCAAATACAATGCATGAATCTGAATTTGATTCTATTAGGCAGGCACAAAAGTAACTGCGGTTTTGGCCAAATAGATTTAAAAATAAATAAATAAAAGACATTTTGGGAACACTCGGGAAATTCTGATTGTGGACTTCATAGCAGATGATGATATGAAATTACTGTTAATTTTCTTGATAGTATATTATAATTGTTATGTAAGAGAATGTCATTGTTCTTAGGAAAAGCAAGCTGAAGTATCTGAAGATAAAATACCATGATGCCTGCAACTGACTCTCAAATGGGTCCCCCAAAAATGTATGTATATGTGTATGTATATATATATGTATGTGATGCCCATCTATATACATGCATAAAGAGACACCGAGAGACGGCAAATGTGCCAAAATGTTTAAAGACTACCAGTCTATTATTTATAAGTTTTACAACTGTACAATTTAAAATTCTAAATGACCAAATAAAAATGCAAACAAAACTTTAAGGAAATTTATTTTAAGGATAAAATGTAATTAAGTCTAATGGAAAAACTATATGACTTAGGTATTTGCTAAATTATTGGGGAAATTAGTATCTCAATGGTAATTTTAATAATTTCAAATATGAGACTATTCAATGCTGGAAAAAGCCATTTTTCTATTCACTCAGACCAAATAAGAATTTATGTTGGAAAATAACAAATCATTGGTAATTTTACTGATTATTGTAATAATGAGGCTCTAAATGAGATGGGCAATTTGGCTTCTCCAGGAAAATACTTATTTCACATTTGGCTTTATTATAATTTGTCTGACTAAAAATATCCAGCAACAGAAGTCAGTAATCTTTTTCCCCCAAACTAGTAAGGTGAAAAAATTCTAAACATCTACAACATTTAAGTGTCATAAGATTTCTCTGTATACCAGAAGTGAAACTTAAGAGTAAAGAACAACATTCAAACCAGGCAAAATAAAACCTAAATTTAGTATTTTGGGATATATACTTAGGTAACAATACTATCCAACAAAAATAAGAAAGTAATTACTTTGAAAGTTAGGTGAGTGGTTATCGTTAAAGCAGGGGTCCCCAGCCCCCAGGCTGCCTTGTACCAGTCTGTGGCCTGTTAGGAACTGGGCCACACAGCAGGAGGTGAACGGCGGGCGAGCGAGCATTACCACCTGAGCTCTGCCTCCTGTCAGATCAGCAGCAGCATTGGATTCGCATAGAAGCACAAACCCTGTTGTGAACTTCACATGCGAGGGATCTAACTTGTGCACGCCTTATGAGAATCTAATGCCTGATGATCTGAGGTGGAACAGTTTCATGCCTAAACCATTCCCCACAACACCCACCCACCCCCACTCTCAACCCCATCGTGGAAAAATCATCTTCCATGAAACCAGTCCCTGGTGCCAAAAAGGTTGGGGACTGCTGCTTTAAAGGGTTATCATTTGCAGGGGTTGAGAACTTCTGGGGCAGTTTTCTGTTTTGTACCTCAGTGGTGGTTAAAATCTACCTTATTAAAAATACATTAAATTTAATGAATAATTCATTGAACTGTTTACCTTTTAGTCATTTTTTGTTAGTTACATTATATTTCACAGTAAAAATGAAAAGTAAAAGGCAGCTAAACAGAGAACTCCACCTAACCCAACAATCTATCTACTTAGGTAGGCTGGTTCCTGTTACTTGCCTAAGCTTTTTAGAACCATCCAATTATCTATTTATAAAATGTCCCTTTGAAAGCTCCAAACCATTATACTCATACTCACTTAATTTTTTATGAGGGGAAATGATCATTGATCCATATACTCAGATTCTTTAAAAAAATCGCATTCCTAAAAAATAAGAAATATACTGTATCTTTTCTATTTTATATATGAGAAATTTTATAATTGTAGGAAGACCCAGCATAATCACAGCAGAAAAAAAATAACATTTTTTTGCCTATGAATAAAAAAAAATACACTGGTTTTCCAGAAAACCTCAATTTTTAAAAATTTTTCAACAAAAGTAGTTTATCAATGAATACATAAACATGACTTAATTATATAGCTTGGCCAAATAAATTCAGAAATCAGAAAAAAGAATTCTCCCTCAGACTTGGAGTCCTACATTTTGATTCTGGAAAATAAACTAACAATTGGGATGAAGGCATTGTTTTCATGTCTTTTGTGATAATTTTATTTAGGGTATTTCTTGTCCTTCAAAAAAAAAAAACGGACAAAACATTTGGACACTTCACCAAAAAAATGCACAAATGCCCAACATGCATACAAAAAGACATTCAATATCATTAATCTTATCTTTCTGGTCTTTAAAAGAAGTTTTAAAAAGGAGGAAGGAGCAAAAGAAATTCAACAGATATTCTAGAGAAGATTTTTTAAAGTTCAATAAAGCACATGAAAAAATGTTCAACATCATCAGTCATCAAGGAAATGCAATTAAAACCACAGAGATACTACTACACCTCCATTAGAAAGGATGATAATAAAGATGACTATATAAGTGTTGGCAGGGGTGTGGAGAAAACGAAACCCTCCTACATGGCTAGTGGTGGGAATGTAATATGGCACAATCACTTATGGCAGCTTGGCAGTTTCTTACAAAGTTAAGAATGCACCTACCATATGACCCAGCAATCCAACTCCTAGGTATTTACCCAAAAGAAATGAAAACAGGCTTCCAACACAATGGCTGACTAGACACAGCCAGGTGGAATAGCTACCACCAAGGGACCAAGATGATGGGTGCACTCCTAATAGATATTCAGAGGGAAGGCACAGAGACTGGATGGAGGGAAGACACAGAAGCTAGGCTGAAGAGGGAGGAAGGTGGGAACCTTGCACAGGCTTACCATGTACCAGGACTCATTCATAGACCCCAGTGACTCTGGGAGGCAACGGGTGAGTTGAACTGGCAAGGAGCAATCCACTCTCCTGAAGGGTCTCTGGAATCCTAGTAGGAGGAGACCCCTCAACCATCACGGACACTTCAGTTGGCAGGGAGAGCTGCTTAGAGAAGTGGTAGGGGCAGCACACCAGCTGATGTGGAGCCCAGAAGGTTTGGTGTGGGAGAGTCTGTAGCAGAGCATGACCAGTGAGGGCCATCCCTCTAGGCTTGACTTGCTCCCATAAGACAGGGAACTGTTGGACCTGAACTCTGCAGGGTTGTCTTGCCTATCAAACAAGGCCAGTCTGACCTGACCATCCTTGGTCTGTGGCCACTCCCAGAGCCTGGTGGTGTCTACTTGCAGGGCAGCATTTGGTGCCCTGGGGTCCTGTATCACTGGAGGACCTGCCTAACAGACAGAGAGCTCCAGTGGGGTGGCCCCCAAAACCATGCACAAGCCTGCCACTCCCTCCACACACCACAGCTTCCCGGTGGCCCATGGCAACCCACCCCCAACCCCCGCACATTGCTTTGCTGATGTATATGTGTGCAGGAGGGTTTTGCTTTCCTTGCCCCAGCAGCATGTGACTGTGCATGCACCCTGCCCTGCCACAGTGTGAGTGCAGTCCACCCGGCTCCAACTGACCACCATTGCAGTGCAAACCATGGCGATCACAAAGCCAGCCAGCCTTGCCCCTGGAGGTAACTCACCCTTGCACCAACACTGCCAGGAGGTGAAGCCAGGCACAAAGAACAGCACACCTTCCCCCCACCCTGAGCAACCACCCCTGCCTACAGCGCACAGAGAAAGCACAAAGACCTGCACCCACCAGCACCACCACACCCGTGCCAACACCACCAACAGCACAACCACACACACAGTCACCAGCAGGGACTCCTGCTCCTCCCCAGCCACATTGCCACTGCCACTGTGGTGAACACTCACATGAAGACAGGCACCCTGGCGCCCACTAGCACCTTGCCACAGCCAACGGACATGCACTAGGCCACACTGTGTGGTACGGTTTGGCTGTGTCCCCACCCAAATCTCATCTTCCCACATGTTGTGCAAGGGACCTAGTGGGAGTTCACTGAATCATAGGGTCAGTTTCCCCATACTGTTCTCATGGAAGTGAATACGTCTCATGAGATCTAATGGTTTTATAAAGGGAAACCCCTTTCACTTGGTTTTCATTCCCTCTTGTCCACCACCATGTAAGACGTTCCTTTCACCTTCTGCCATAATTGTGAGTCCCCCCACAGCCACATGGAACTGTGAGTCTATTAAACCTCTTTTTCTTTATAAATTACCCAGTCAGGGGTATGCCTTTATCAGCAGCCTAAGAACACACTAATACATTGCCACTGCTGCTGGCACATGCAAATGAGGATACATCCAGCTGCCACTGCACTACGAAATGCTTTGGCTGACACCACCCATTGGAGAGTAGTGACCAGCAGTCCAGGAGCACCTCAGCCCCCCAACACAGTGGATGCCTGACCTTGAGGTACCAGAGAACAAAGTCGGGGTCTGATACAAGTCTCACAGAGTTAGAGCACACAGTCCAGGAGGAGTTGGGAGCTGAGCGCTGGTACCCTAAAATCTTCCAGAAACAAAGCCAGTTGGCTGACTCCACCTTTTACCACAATCAAACCCTCAAAGTCATCAAATAAGATAAAAGAAAAAGACTCTACCCAAAGGTTAGCAACTTCAAAGATTGAAGGAACATAAGCCCACAAAGATGAGAAAGAACCAGCAAAAGAACACTGACAACTCAGAAAGCCCGAGTGCCTTCTTTCTTCCAAAGAACCGAACCATCTCTCCAGCAAGGGTTCTGAACTGGGCTGAGATGGCTGAAATGACAGAAACAGAATTCAGAATATGAGTAAGAATGAAAATCATTGAGATGCAAGAGTATGTTGAAAACCAATCCAAGGAAGCTAAGAATCATAATAAAAAAAAAATGCAGGAGCTAACAGACAAAATAGCCAGTACACAAAGAAACCAACCAACCTGATATAGCTAAAAAAAAATACAAGAATTTCATAATGCAATTGCAAGTATTAATAGCAGAATAGACCAAGTGGAGCAAAGAATCTCAGTGCCTGAAGACTGACTTTCTGAAATAAGACAGTCAGACAAAAATAGAGAAAAAAGAATGAAAAGAAACAAATGAAACCTCTGAGAAATAAAGGATTATGTAAAGAGACTAAATCTACAACTCACTAGTGTACCTGAAAGAGATGGAGAGATGGTAACCAACATGGAAAACATATTTCTGAATATCATCCATGAGAACTTCCCCAACCTAGTGAGAGAGGCCAACATTCCCCAACCTATCATTCATGAGTTCTGTCACTCATAAGAACTTCTCCAGCCTAGCTAGAGAGGCCTAGCAGAGAACCCGAGTAAGATATTTCACAAGATCATCCCAAAGACACATATTCATCAGATTCTCCAAGGTCAAAATCAAAGAAAAAATGTTACAGACAGCTAAAAAGGTCAGGTCACCTACAAAGGGATGCCCATCAGACTAACAGCAGACATCTCAGCAGAAACCATAAAAGTCAGAACAGATTGGGGAACAGTATTCAGTGTTCTTAAAGAAAATAAATTCTAACCCAAAATGTGATATGCAGCCAAACTAAGCTTCATAAGTGAAGGAGAAATAAGATTTTTTTTTTTTTTTTGAGATAGAGTCTCACTCTGCTGCCCAGGATGGAGTGAAGTGGCACCATCTTGGCTCACTGCAACCTCTGCCGCCCAGGCTCAAGTGATTCTCCTGTCTCAGCCTCCCGAGTAGCTGGGATTACAGGCACCCGCCACCACGCCCAGCTAATTTTTTTTATTTTCAGTAGGGATGGGGGTTTCACCATGTTGGCCAGGCTGATCTTGAACGCCAGACCTCAAGTGATCCTCCCACCACAGCCTCCCAAAGTACTAGGATTACAGGCGTGAGCCACGGCACCTGGCCTAATAAGACTCTTTTCAGACAAGCAAATGCTGAGGAAATTGGTTACCACACGACCTGCCTTGGAAGAGCTCCTGAAAGCAGCACTAAATATGGAAAGGAAACAATGTTACCAGCCACTACAAAAACACACTGAAGTACACAGACTAGTGACACTATAAAGCAACTACAGAAACAAGTCTGCATAATAACTAGCTAACATCCCCAACTCATTCAATGAGGACAGCATCATCCTGATACAAAAACTTGGCAGAGACAAAATGAAAAATTTAAGGCCAGTATCCTTTATGAACATCAACGCAAAAGTCCTCAACAAAATACAGGCAAATAAAATCCAGCAGCGTATCAAAAAGCTTATTCACCACGATCAAGCAGGCTTTACACCTGGGATGAAATGAGGGTTCAACATATGCAAAACAGAAATTTGAGGCCAGGTGCAGTGGCTCACACCTGTAGTCCTAGCACTTGGGGAGACCAAGGCAAGAGGATTGCCTGAGCTCAGGAGTTTGAGATCAGCCTGGGCAACAGGGCAAAACCCTGTCTCTACTGAAAATACAAAAAAAACTACCCAGGAGTGGTGGTGCACACCTTTAGTCTCAGCTACTCGGGGAGCTAAAGCACGAGAATCACTTAAAGCCAGGAGGTGGCGGTTGCAGTGAGCCCAGATAGCACCACTGAACTCCAGGCTGGGTGACAGAGCAAGACTCTGTCGCCAAAAAAAAAAAAAAAAAAAAAAAAAAAAAATCTGATTCATCACATAAACACAGCTAAAGACAAAAACCACGTGATTACCTCAATACATGCAAAATTAAATTTCTGTGGGACCTGGCAAAATGCACCTCTGCTTTCATTCAGGTACAATGCCTCAGCACAGAATTTCCTTTTTCTTTTTTTTCTTTTGAAGAAAAGAATATCAAATAAATTTTTTTTTTCTTTTTTTTTTTTTTATTATACTTTAGGGTTTTAGGGTACATGTGCACAATGTGCAGGTTTGTTACATATGTATCCATGTGCCATGTTGATTTCCTGCACCCATTAACTCGTCATTTAGCATTAGATGTATCTCCTAATGCTGTCCCTCCCCCCTCCCCCCACCCCCCAACAGTCCCCGGAGTGTGATGTTCCCCTTCCTGTGTCCATGAGTGCTCATTGTTCAATTCCCACCTATGAGTGAGAACATGCGGTGTTTGGTTTTTTGTCCTTGCGATAGTTTACTGAGAATGATGTTTTCCAGTTTCATCCATGTCCCTACAAAGGACACGAACTCATCATTTTTTATGGCTGCATAGTATTCCATGGTGTATATGTGCCACATTTTCTTAATCCAGTCTATTGTTGTTGGACATTTGGGTTGGTTCCAAATCTTTGCTATTGTGAATAGTGCCGCAACAAACATACGTGTGCATGTGTCTTTATAGCAGCATGATTTATAGTCCTTTGGGTATATACCCAGTAATGGGATGGCTGGGTCAAATGGTATTTCTAGTTCTAGATCCCTGAGGAATCGCCACACTGACTTCCACAATGGTTGAACTAGTTTACAGTCCCACCAACAGTGTAAAAGTGTTCCTATTTCTCCACATCCTCTCCAGCACCTGTTGTTTCCAGATTTTTTAATGATGGCCATTCTAACTGGTGTGAGATGGTATCTCACTGTGGTTTTGATTTGCATTTCTCTGATGGCCAGTGATGATGAGCATTTCTTCATGTGTTTTTTGGCTGCATAAATGTCTTCTTTTGAGAAGTGTCTGTTCATGTCCTCTGCCCACTTTTTGATGGGGTTGTTTGTTTTTTTCTTGTAAATTTGTTTGAGTTCATTGTAGATTCTGGATATTAGCCCTTTGTCAGATGAGTAGGTTGCAAAAATTTTCTCCCATTGTGTAGGTTGCCTGTTCACTCTGATGATAGTTTCTTTTGCTGTGCAGAAGCTCTTTAGTTTAATGAGATCCCATTTGTCGATTTTGGCTTTTGTTGCCATTGCTTTTGGTGTTTTAGACATGAAGTCCTTGCCCACGCCTATGTCCTGAATGGTATTGCCTAGGTTTTCTTGTAGGATTTTAATGGTTTTAGGTCTAACATATAAGTCTTTAATCCATCTTGAATTAATTTTTGTATAAGGTGTAAGGAAGGGATCCAGTTGCAGCTTTCTACATATGGCTAGCCAGTTTTCCCAGCACCATTTATTAAATAGGGAATCCTTACCCCATTTCTTGTTTTTGTCAGGTTTGTCAAAGATCAGATAGTTGTAGCTATGCGGCATCATTTCTGAGGGCTCTGTTCTGTTCCATTGATCTACGTCTCTGTTGTGGTACCAGTACCATGCTGTTTTGGTTATTGTAGCCTTGTAGTATAGTTTAAAGTCAGGTAGCATGATGCCTCCAGCTTTGTTCTTTTGGCTTAGGATTGACTTGGCGATGCAGGCTCTTTTTTGGTTCCATATGAACTTTAAAGTAGTTTTTTCCAATTCTGTGAAGAAAGTCATTGGTAGCTTGATGGGGATGGCATTGAATCTATAAATTACCTTGGGCAGTATGGCCATTATCACGATATTGATCCTTCCAACCCATGAGCATGGAATGTTCTTCCATTTGTTTGTATCCTCTTTTATTTCATTGAGCAGTGGTTTGTAGTTCTCATTAAAGAGGTCCTTCACATCCCTTGTAAGTTGGATTCCTAGGTATTTTATTCTCTTTGAAGCAATTGTGAATGGGAGTTCACTCATGATTTGGCTCTCTGTTTGTCTGTTATTGGTGTACAAGAATGCTTGTGATTTTTGTACATTAATTTTGTATCCTGAGACTTTGCTGAAGTTGCTAATCAGCTTAAGGAGATTTTGGGCTGAGACAATGGGGTTTTCTAGATATACAATCATGTCATCTGCAAACAGGGACAATTTGACTTCCTCTTTTCCTAATTGAATACCCTTTATTTCCTTCTCCTGCCTGATTGCTCTGGCCAGAACTTCCAGCACTATGTTGAATAGGAGCAGTGAGAGAGGGCATCCCTGTCTTGTGCCAGTTTTCAGAGGGAATGCTTCCAGTTTTTGCCCATTCAGTATGATATTGGCTGTGGGTTTGTTGTAGATAGCTCTTATTATTTTGAGATACGTCCCATCAATACCTAATTTATTGAGTTTTTAGCATGAAGGGTTGTTGAATTTTGTCAAAGGCCTTTTCTGCATCTATTGAGATAATCATGTGGTTTTTGTCTTTGGTTCTGTTTATATGCTGGATTACATTTATTGATTTGCATATGTTGAACCAGCCTTGCATCCGAGGGATGAAGCCCACTTGATCATGGTGGATAAGCTTTTTGATGTGCTGCTGGATTCGGTTTGCCAGTATTTTATTGAGGATTTTTGCATCAATGTTCATCAAGGATATTGGTCTGAAATTCTCTTTTTTGGTTATGTCTCTTCCAGGTTTTGGTATCAGGACGATGCTGGCTTCGTAAAATGTGTTAGGGAGGATTCCCTCTTTTTCTATCGATTGGAATAGTTTCAGAAGGAATGGTACCAGTTCCTCCTTGTACCTCTGGTAGAATTCAGCTGTGAATCCATCAGGTCCTGGACTCTTTTTGGTTGGTAAGCTATTGATTATTGCCACAATTTCAGAACCTGTTATTGGTCTATTCAGAGATTCAACTTCTTCCTGGTTTAGTCTTGGGAGGGTGTATTTGTCGAGGAATTTATCCATTTCTTATAGATTTTCTAGTTTATTTGCATAGAGGTGTTTGTAGTATTCTCTGATGGTAGATTGCATTTCTGTGGGATTGGTGGTGATATCCCCTTTTTCGTTTTTTATTGCATCTATTTGATTCTTCTCTCTTTTCTTCTTTATTAGTCTTGCTAGCGGTCTATCAATTTTGTTGATCTTTTCAAAAAACCAGCTCCTGGATTCATTAATTTGTTGAAGGGTTTTTTGTGTCTCTATTTCCTTCAGTTCTGCTCTGATTTTAGTTATTTCTAGCCTTCTGCTAGCTTTTGAATGTGTTTGCTCTTGCTTTTCTAGTTCTTTTAATTGTGATGTTAGGGTGTCAATTTTGAATCTTTCCTGCTTTCTCTTGTGGGCATTTAGTGCTATAAATTTCCCTCTACACACTGCTTTGAACGTGTCCCAGAGATTCTGGTATGTTGTGTCTTTGTTCTCGTTGGTTTCAAAGAACATCTTTATTTCTGCCTTCATTTCATTATGTACCCAATAGTCATTCAGGAGCAGGTTGTTCAGTTTCCATGTAGTTGAGCGGTTTTGACGAGTTTCTTAATCCTGAGTTCTAGTTTGATTGCACTGTGGTCTGAGAGACAGTTTGTTATAATCTCTGTTCTTTTACATTTGCTGAAAAGAGCTTTACTTCCAACTATGTGGTCAATTTTGGAATAGGTGTGGTGTGGTGCTGAAAAAAATGTATATTCTGTTGTTTTGGGGTGGAGAGTTCTGTAGATGTCTATTAGGTCCACTTTATGTAGAGCTGAGTTCAATTCCTGGATATCCTTGTTAACTTTCTGTCTCGTTGATCTGTCTAATGCTGACAGTGGGGTGTTAAAATCTCCCATTATTATTGTGTGGGAGTTTAAGTCCCTTTGTAGGTCACTGAGGACTTGCTTTATGAATCTGGGTGCTCCTGTGTTGGGTGCATATATATTTAGGATAGTTAGCTCTTCTTGTTGAATTGATCCCTTTACCATTATGTAATGGCCTTCTTTGTCTCTTTTGATCTTTGTTGGTTTAAAGTCTATTTTATCAGAGACTAGGATTGCAACCCCTGCCTTTTTTTGTTTTCCAGTTGCTTGGTAGATCTTCCTCCATCCCTTTATTTTGAGTCTATGTGTGTCTCTGCACGTGAGATGGGTTTCCTGAATACAGCACACTGATGGGTCCTGACTCCTTACCCAGTTTGCCAGTCTGTGTCTTTTGATTGGAGCATTTAGCCCATTTACATTTAACGTGAATATTGTTATGTGTGAATCTGATCCTGTCATTATGATGTTAGTTGGTTATTTTGCTTGTTAGTTGCTATAGTTTCTTCCTAGCCTCGATGGTCTTTACAATTTGGCATGTTTTTGCAGGGGCTGGTACCGGTTGTTCCTTTCCATGTTTAGTGCTTCCTTCAGGAGCTCTTTTAGGGCAGGCCTGGTGGTGACAAAATCACTCAGCGTTTGCTTGTCTGTAAAGTATTTTATTTCTCCTTCACTTATGAAGCTTAGTTTGGCGGGATAGGAAATTCTGGGTTGAAAATTCTTTTCTTTAAGAATGTTGAATATCGGCCCCCACTCTCTTCTGGCTTGTAGAGTTTCTGCTGAGAGATCAGCTGTTAGTCTGATGGGCTTCCCTTTGTGGGTAACCCGACCTTTCTCTCTGGCTGCCCTTAACATTTTTTCCTTCATTTCAACTTTGGTGAATCTGACAATTACGTGTCTTGGAGTTGCCCTTCTAGAGGAGTATCTTTGTGGCGTTCTCTGTATTTCCTGAATCTGAATGCTGGCCTGCCTTGCTAGATTGGGGAAGTTCTCCTGGATAATATCTTGCAGAGTGTTTTCCAACTTGGTTCCATTCTCCCCGTCATTTTCAGGTACACCAATCAGACGCAGGTTTGGTCTTTTCACATAGTCCCAAATTTCTTGGAGGCTTTGTTCATTTCTTTTTATTCTTTTTTCTCTAAACTTCCCTTCTCTCTTCATTTCATTCATTTCATCTTCTATCAGCGATACCCTTTCTTCCAGTTGATCGCATCTGCTACTGAGGCTTCTGCATTCTTCGCATAGTTCTCGAAACTTGGCTTTCAGCTCCATCATCTCCTTTAAGCCCTTCTCTCCATTGGTTATTCTAGTTATCCATTCTTCTAATTTTTTTTCAAAGTTTTTAACTTCTTTGCTATTGTTTTGAATTTCCTCTCGTAGCTCAGAGTAGTTTGATCGTCTGAAGCCTTCTTCTCTCAACTCATCAAAGTCATCCTCCATCCACCTTTGTTCCGTTGCTGGTGAGGAACTGCGTTCCTTTGGAGGAGGAGAGGTGCTCTGTTTTTTAGAGTTTCCAGTTTTTTTGGTCTGTTTTTTCCCCATCTTTGTGGTTTTGTCTACTTTTTGTCTTCGATGATGGTGATGTACAGATGGGTTTTTGGTGTGGATGTCCTTTCTGTTTGTTAATTTTCCTTCTACCAGACAAGACCCTCAGCTGCAGGTCTGTTGGAGTTTACTAGAGGTCCACTCCAGACCCTGTTTGGCTTGGTGTCAGCACCGGTGGCTGCAGAACAGTGGATTTTCGTGAGACCACAAATTCAGCTGTCTGATAGTTCCTCTGAAAGTTTTCTCTCAGAGGAGTACCCGGTTGAATGAGGTGTCAGTCTGTCCCTACTGGGGGGGTGCCTCCCAGTTAGGCTGCTCAGGGGTGAGGGACCCACTTTAGGAGGCAGTCTGTCCGTTCTCAGATCTCCAGCTGCGTGCTGGGAGAACCACTACTCTCTTCAAAGCTGTCAGTCAGACAGGGACATTTAAGGCTGTGGAGGTTCTCGCTGAGTTTTTGGTTGTCTGTGCCCTGCCCCCAGAGGTGGAGCCTACAGAGGCAGGCAGGCCTCCTTGAGCTGTGGTGGGCTCCACCCAGTTCGAGCTTCCTGGCTGCTTTGTTTACCTAAGCAAGCCTGGGCAATGGCGGGCGCCCCTCCCCCAGCCTCGTTGCCACCTTGCAGTGTCATCTCAGACTGCTGTGCTAGCAATCAGCAAGACTCTGTGGGCATAGGACCCTCCGAGCCAGGTGCGGGACACAATCTCCTAGTGTGCCGTTTTCCAGGCCCGTTGGAAAAGCGCAGTATTAGGACGGGACTGACCCGATATTCCAGGTGCCGTCTGTTTCCCCTTTCTTTGACTAGGAAAGGGAACTCCCTGACCCCTTGCGCTTCCCGAGTGAGGCAATGCCTCGCCCTGCTTCGACTCACGCACAGTGCGCTTCACCGACTGTCCTGAACCCACTGTTAGGCACTCCCTAGTGAGATGAAACCGGTACCTCAAGCAGAAATGCAGAAATCACCCGTCTTCTGTGTCGCTGGGGCTGGGAGCTGGAGACCGGAGCTGTTCCTATTCGGCCATCTTGGCTCCACTGCCTAAATTTTTTTATTATTATACTTTAAGTTCTGGGGTACATGTGCACAACGTGCAGATTTATTACATAGGTATACATGTGCCATGGTGCTTTGCTGCACTCATCCACTCATCATTTACATTAGGTATTTCTCCTAATGCTATCCCTCCGCCAGCCCCCACCCCCAACAGCCCCTGGTGTGTGATATGCCCTGCCCTGTATCCATGTGTTCCCATTGTTCAACTCCCACTTATGAGTGAGAACATGCAGTGTTTTGTTTTCTCTTCTTGTGTTACTTTTGTGAGAATGATGGTTTCCACTTCCATCCATGTCCTGGCAAAAGGACGTGAAATCATCCTTTTTTATGCCTGCATAGTATTCCATGGTGTATATGTGTATATGTGTATATGTATATGTGCCACGTTTTCTTTATCCAGTCTATCATTGATGAGCATTTGGGTTCGTTCCAAATTGTGAACAGTGCTGCAATAAACATACATGTGCATGTGTCTTTATAGTAGAATGATTTACAATCCTTTGGGTATATACCCAGTAATGGGATTGCTGGGTCAAATGGTATTTCTAGTTCTACATCCTTGAGGAGTCACCACACTGTCTTCCACAATGGTTGATCTAATTTACAGTCCCACCAACAGTGTAAAAGTGTTCTTATTTCTCCATATCCTCTCCAGCATCTGCTGTTTCCTGACTTTTTAATGATCACCATTCTAACTGGCGTGAAATGGTATCTCATTATGGTTTTAATTTGCATTTCTTTAATGACCAGTGATGATGAGAATTTTTTTCAGAAGTTTGTTGGCTGTATAAATGTCTTCTTTTGAGAAGTGTCTGTTCATACCCTTTGCCCACTTTTTGATGGGGTTCTCTTTTTTTCTTGTAAATTTGTTTAAATTCTTTGTAGATTCTGGATATTAGCCCTTTGTCAGATGGATAGATTGCAAAAATTTTCTCCCATTCCATAGGTTTCCTGTTCACTCAGCTGATAGTTTCTTTTGCTGTGCAGGAGCTCTTTAATTAGACCCCATTTGTCAATTTTGGCTTTTGTTGCCATTGCTTTTGGTGTTTGAGTCATGAAATCTTTGCCCATGCCTATGTCCTGAATGGTATTGCCTAGGTTTTCTTCTAGGGTTTTTATGGTTTTAGGTCTTACAGTTAAGTCTTTAATCCATCTTGAGTTAATTTTTGTATAAGGTCTAAAGAAGGAGTCCAGTTTCAGCTTCCTGCATATGGCTGGCCAGTTTAACCAACACCATTTATTAAATAGGGAATCCCTTCCCCGCTGCTTTTGTCAGGTTTGTCAAAGATCTGATGGTTGTAGATGTGTGGTGTGATTTCTGAGGCCTCTGTTCTGTTCCATTGGTCTATATCTCTGTTTTGGTACCAGCACCATGCTGTTTTGGTTACTGTACCCTTGTAGTATAGTTTGAAGTCAGATAGCATGATGCCTCCAGCTTTGTTCTTTTTGCTTAGGATTGTCTTGGTTTTGCCGGCTCTTTTTTTGGTTCCATACGAAATTTAAAGTAGTTTTTTTGCAATTCTGTGAAGAAAGTAATTGGTAGCTTGATAGGGATAGCATTGAATCTATAAATTACTTTGGGCAGTATGGCCACTTTCACAATATTGATTCTTCCTATCCATGAGCATGGAATGTTTTTCCATTTGTTTGTGTCCTCTTTCATTTCCTGGAGTAGTGGTTTGTAGTTCTTCTTGAAGAGGTCCTTCACATCCCTTGTAAGTTGGATTTCTAGGTATTTTATTCTCTTTGTAGCAGTTGTGGATGGGAATTCACTCATGATTTGGCTCTCTGTTTGTCTGTTATTGGTGTATAGGAATGCTTGTGATTTTTGCACATTGATTTTGTAACCTGAGACTTTGCTGAAGTTGCTTATCAGCTTAAGGAGATTTTGGGCTGAGATGATGGGGTTTCCTAAATATATAATCATGTCATCTGTAAACAGAGACAATTTGACTTCCTCCCTTCCTATCTGAATACCCTTTATTTCTTTCTCTTGCCTGATTGCCCTGGCCAGAACTTCCAATACTATATTGAATAGGAGTAGTAAGAGAGGGCATCCTTGTCTTGTGCCAGTTTTCAAATGGAATGCTTCCAGTTTTTGCCCATTCAGTATGATATTGGCTGTGGGTTTGTTATAAATAGCTCTTATTATTGAGATACGTTCCATCGACACCTAGTTTATTGAGAGCTTTTAGCATGAAGGGCTGACTTTTGTGAAAGGCCTTTGCTGCCATCTATTGAGATAATCATGTGGTTTTTGCCATTGGTTCTGTTTATGTGATGGATTACGTTTATTGATTTGTGTATGTTGAACCAGCCTTGCATTCCAGGGATGAAGCAGACTTGATCATGGTGGATAAGCTTTTTGAAGTGCTGCTGGATTCGGTTTGCCCATATTTTATTGAGGATTTTCATACCGATGTTCATCAGAGATATTGGCCTAAAATTTTCTTTTTTTGTTGTGTCTCTGCCAGGTTTTGGTATCAGGATGATGCTGGCCTCGTAAAATGAGTTAGGGAGATTTTCCTCTTTTTCTATTGATTGGAATAGTTTCAGAAGGAATGGTACCAGCTCCTCTTTGTATTTCTGATAGAATTTAGCTGTTAATCCATCTGGTCCTAGACTTTTTTTGGTTGGCAGGCTATTAGTTATTGCCTCAATTTCAGAGCCGGTTATTGGTCTATTCAGAGATTCAATTTCTTCCTGGTTTAGTCTTAGGAGGGTATATTTGTCCAGGAATTTATCCATTTCTTCTAGATTTTCTAGCTTATTTGCATAGAGGTGTTTATTCTCTGATGGTAGTTTGTATTTCTGTGGGATCAGTGGTGATATCCCCTTTATGATTTTTTATTGCGTCTATTTGATTCTCCGCTCTTTTCTTATTAGTCTGGCTATTGGTTTATCTATTTTGTTGATCTTTTCAAAAAACCAGCTCCTGGATTCACTGATTTTTTGAAGGGATTTTGTGTCTCTATCTCCTTCAGTTCTGCTCTGATCTATTTCTTGCCTTCTTCTAGCTTTTGAATTTGTTTGCCCTTCCTTCTCTAGTTCTTTTAATTGTGATGTTAGGGTTTCGATTTTAGATCTTTCCTGCTTTCTCTTGTGGGCATTTAGTGCTATAAATTTCCCTCTACACACCGCTTTAAATGTGTCCCAGAGATTCTGGTATGTTGTGTCTTTGTTCTCATTGGTTTCAAAGAACATCTTTATTTCTGCCTTCATTTCGCTATTTACCCAGCAGTCATTCAGGAGCAGGTTGTTCAGTTTCCTTGTAGTTGTGCGGTTCGAGTGGGTTTCTTAATCCTGAGTTCTAATTTGATTTAACTGTGGTCTGAGAGATAATTTGTTGTGATTTCTGTTCTTTTACATTTGCTGAGGAGTGTTTTACTTCCAATTATGTGGTCAATTTTGGAATAGGTGCAATGTGGTGCTCAGAAGAATGTACATTCTGTTGATTTGGGGTGGAGAGTTCTGTAGATGTCTATTAGGTCTGCTTGGTTCAGAGCTGAGTTCAAGTCCTGGATATCCTTGTTAACCTTCTGTCTCATTGATCTGTCTAATATTAACAGTAGGGTTTTAAAGTCTCACACTATTATTGTTTGGGAGTCTAAGTCTCTTTGTAGGTCTCTAAGAACTTGCTTTATGAATCTGGGTGCTCCTGTAGTGGGTGCATATATATTTAGGATAGTTAGCTCTTCTTGTTGCATTGATCCCTTTACCATTATGTAATGCCTTTCTTTGGTTTTTCTGATCTTGGTTGGTTTAAAGTCTGTTTTATCAGAGACTAGGATTGCAACCCCTGCCTCTTTTTTTTTTTGCTTTCCATTTGCCTAGTAGATCTTTCTCCATCATTTGAGGTCAAGAGATCGAGACCATCCTGGCCAACATGGTGAAACCCTGTCTCTACTAAAAATAGAAAAATTAGCTAGGTGTGGTGGCATGGGTCTGTAGTCCTAGCTACTCGGGAGGCCAAGCAAAGAGAATTGCTTGAACCCAGGAGGCAGAGGTTGCAGTGTGCCGAGATTGCACCACTGCACTCCAGCCTGGTGGACAGAGCGAGACTCCATCTCAAAAAAATAAATAAATAAATCATCATCCCTGAAATCTGCCTTAGACTCTACCTTTCCAGTACATGCATTTGTTACTTGACAAGTGGCCAAATACTAAGGAAAGCAGTTTTTGAAAGAAAAGGAGTTATCTTATTCTTTGAAATTAAAAGGGGATTTTGTCTTACACCTTAGGTACCAGCATGGCCACAGCAGGGTAGAGCACCAAAGAGGCTCTTGGGGTCCCTAATTCCAGGACGTGACCCTATGATAGCACTTTTGGACCTGACCTGGAGCAGAGGGGAGCTCGCTGCCCTAAAGGTTGAGTCCCAGGCCAGGCACCATTCACAACAAGCCAACTTAAGAGACTTCGGGCCTTAAGGGAAATCGTAGGTAGTCTGGCTGTACTCCTTGTGGCCTGGAGTAGCAATGGCTATGGGGTGAGGCTCTTCTGCTTTTGGGAAAGGGAGGGAAGAGTAGAGAGGATTGCATCTTGTCCTTTGAGTGCCAGCTCAGCCACAATACAATAGAACACCAGGTAGACTTCTAAGGTTTTTGACTCTAGTCCCTGACTCCCAGACAGCACTTCTGGACTCACCAAGGGCTTGGGAGATCTTGCCATCCTGAAGGGAAGGACACGGGCCTGGCTGGCTTTGCCACTTGCTGATCATAGAGCCCTGGACCCTTAAGCAAACATAGGCAGTAGCCAGGGAGTAGTGACAGCAGGCCTTGGGAGAGACCCAGGCTGTGCTGGCTTCAGGTCTGACCCAGCACAGTCACAATGCTGATGGCCACAGGGGTGCTTAAGTCACTTCACCCCCATCTTTAGGTGGCTTGGAATAGAGACTGTATGTTTGAGAGAAAGTAAGGGAAAAGAACAAGAGTCTCTGCCTGGTAATCCAGAGAATTCTCCCAGTTCTTGTACAGACTATCAAGACAGTACCTCTATGAGTCTGTAAGAATCACAGCATTACTGAGCTGGGGCGCACCCTAAAGCTTAGAGCATAACACCCAGCTCCTTTCAAATATCTGAAAAGCCTTCCCAAAAAGGATGGCTACAAATAAGCATAGATAGAGAAGACTACAATAAAAACCTAACTCTTCAATGCCCAGACAATGAAGAACATCTACTAGCATCAACATCACCAAGGAAAATAATCACTGGAAGCTACAAAACTCACTGGTAGTAAGTACATAGAAAAACGAAGAATATCATAACACTGTAACTGTGGTGTGTAAACTACTCTTATCCTACGTAGAAAGACTACATGATAAACCAACCAAAAGTAATAACTATAAGAACTTTTCAAGAGAGTCAATACAATAAAGATATAAATAGAAGCAACAAAAAAGTTAAAAAGCAGGGAGACAAAGTTAAGGCTTAGAGTTTTTATTAATTTTCATTTGCTTGTTGTTTATGCAAATAGTATTGTTATCAGGTTAACATAAAGGGTAATAAGATAGTATCTGCAAGCCTCATGGTAACCTCAAACCAAAAAACATACAATGGATACACAAAAAATAAAAAGCATTAAACCAAATCATATTATCAGAGAAAATCACCTTCACTAGAGGAAGACAGGAAGGAAAAAAAAAAAAACAAGAAAGAGAATACCACAAAACAATCAGAAAACAATTAACAAAATGGCAGGAAATGAGTTCTTACTTATCAATAATAACATTGAATATAAATGGACTAAACTCTCCAACTTAAAAACATCGACTGACTGAATGGATGAAAAACCCATTGATCTGTTGCCTACAAGAAACACACTTCACCTGTAAAGACACACATAAACTAAAAATAAAGGGATAGAAAAATGTACTCCATGCCAACGAAAACCAAAAAAGAACAGGAGTCATTATACTTCTATGAGACAAAACAGATCTCAAGACTGAAATGATAAGAAGAGACAAATGGGTCACTATATAATGATAAAGAGGTCAATTCAGTAAGAGGATATAACAATTTAAAATACATAGGCACCCAACCCTGGAGCACCCAGATATACCAAGGAAATAATATTAGAGCTAAAGTGAGAGATAGACCCCAATAAAATAATACCTGGAGACTTCAGGACCCCACTTTCAGCACTGAACAGATCTTCCAGACAGAAAATCAACAAAGAAACATCAGACTTAATCCACACTATAGACCAAATGGATCTAATACATATTTACAGGCTATTTCATCCAAGAGCTGCAGAATACACATTCTTTTCCTCAGCACATAGATCATTCTTAAGAACAGACCATATGTTAGGTCAATAAGCGAGTCTTAAAAACTTTCCAAAAAACTGAAATAATATCAAGCATCTTCTCTGACTACAAAGGAAAATTAGAAATCAATAACAAGAGGTATTTTAGATACTATACAAATATATGGAAATAAAACAATATGTTCCTGAATGGCCAATGGGCCAATGAAGACATTAAGAAAGAAAACTGAAAAATTTCTTGAAACAAATGATATTGGAAACACAATATAGCAAAACCTACAGGATACAGAAAAAGTAATATTCAGAGGAAAGTTTACAGCTTTAAGTGCATACATCAAAAAAGAGAAAAAACTTCAAGTAAACTATCTAATGATGCGCATCTTAAAAAACTAAAATAGCAAGAGCAAACCAAACCCAAAATTAGAAGAGAATAAAGAGAGAAAAAACAAATGAAATTGAAATTTTAAAAATACAAAAGATTAATGAAACAAAAAGTTGGTTTTTCCAAAAGTTAAAAGAAAATTTACCAACCTTTAGCCAATCTAAGGAAAAACAAAAAGAGAAAATACAAACAAATAAAATCAGAAATTAAAAAGGAGGCATTACAACTGATACTACAGGAATTCAGAGGATCATTAGTGGCTACAATGAGCAATTATATGCCAATAAATTGGAAAATCTAGAAGAAATGGACAAATTCCTGGATACATACAATCTAACAAGATTGAACCAGGAAGAAATCCGAAATCTGAACAGACCAATAGCAAGCAATGAGATCAAAACTGTAATTAAAAGTCTCCCAGTAAAGGAAACCCCGGGACCCAGTGGGTTCACTGCTAAATTCTACCAAACATTCAAGTAAGAACAAATGCCAATCCTACTCAAACTATTCCGAAAAAGAGAGGAGGAGGGAATACTTCCAAACTCATTCTGCAAGTCCAGTATTACCCTAACACCAAAACCAAACAAAGAAACATCAAAAAAAAGAAAACCACAGGCCAGTATCTCTGATGAACATTCATGTAAAAATCCTCAACAAAATACTAGCAAACCAAATTCAACAATACATTAGAAAGCTCATTCACCATAACCACGTGGGATTTATCCCTATGATGCAAAGATGGTTCAACATACAAAAATCAATCAACATGATTCATCATATCAACAGAATAAAGGATAAAAATCATATGGTCATTTCTGTTGATGCTGAAAAACCATTTGATAAAATTCAACAGTTCTTCATAATTTAAAAAACTGGGAATAAAAAGAACATGCCTCACATAATAAAAGCCATATATGACAGACCCACAGCTAGTATCATACTAAATAGGGAAACACTGAAAACTTTCCCTTAAGATCTAGAACACAACAAGGATGTCTACTGTCACCACTGTTATTTAACATAGTATTGGAAGTCCTAGCTAGAGCAATCAGATAACAGAAAAATATAAAGGACATCCAAATTGGAAAGGAAGAAGTCATATTACTCGTTTGCTGATGACATGATCCAACGTTTGGAAAAACCTACAGACTCCACGAAAAAACTATTAGAACTGATAAACAAATTCAGTAAAGTTGCAGGATACAGTATCAACATAAAAAAATCAGCAGCATTTCTATATGCCAACAGTGAAAAACATGAAAAAAATTAAAAAGTAATCTCGTTTACAATAATAGCCACACATAAAATTACCTAGGAATTAACCAAAGAAGGAAAGATATCTACAATAAAAACTATAAAACAATTATTAAGAAATATGATGAGAACACCAAAAAATGGAAAATTACTCCATATTCATGGATTGAAAGAATCAATTTGTTAAAATCTCCATACCACTCAAAGCAATCTACAGATTCAATGCGATCCCCATCAAAACACCAGTGACATTCTTCACAGAAATAGAAAAAATAATCCTAAAATTTATATGGAACCACAAAAGAGCCAGAATAGGCAAAGCTATCCTGAGCAAAAAGAACAAAACTGGAAGAATCACATTACCTGACTTCATATTATACTACAGAGCTATACTAACCAAAACAGCATGGAAATGGCATAAAAACAAACACATAGACCAGTGGAACAAAATAGAGAACCCAGAAACAAACCCATACACCTACAGTGAACTCATTTTTCATACAGGTGCCAAGAACATACACTGAAGGAAAGACACCTCTTCATTAAGCGATCCTGGGAAAACTGAATATTGATAGGCGAAACAATAAACTAGACCCCTATCTCTCGTCATATACACAAATCAAATTAAAATGGATTACAGACTGAAATCTAAAACCTCAAACTATGAAAATACTACAAGAAAACACGGGAAAATCTCCAGGACATTGGTCTGGGCTAATATTTCTTCAACAACACCCCACAAGCACAGACAACCAAAGCAAAAGTGGACAAATAAGATCACATCAAGTTAAAAAGCTTCTGTACATGAAAGGATACAATCAACAAAGTGAAGAGACAGCCCACAGAATGTGAGAAAATATTTGCAAACTACCCATCTGACAAGGGATCAATAACCAGAATATATAAGGAGTCCAAACAACCCTACAGGAAAAAATCTAATAATGTGATCAAAAAATAGGCAAAAGATTTGAATAGGTATTTTTCCAAAAAAAAAGACATACAATTGGCAAACAGGCATATGAAAATGTGTTCAACATCACTGATCATCAGAGAAATGCAAATCAAAACTACAATGAGATATCATCTCACCCCAGTTAAAATGGCTTATAGCCAAAAAACAGGCAATAACAAATGCTGGCGAGGATGTGGAGAAAAGGGAACACCTACACACTTTAGGCAGGAATGTAAATTAATATAACCACTATGGAAAACAGGTTGGAGGTTCCTTAAAAAACTGAAAATTGAACTACCATATGATCCAGCCATTCCACTGCTGGTTTACACCAGAAACAGGAAATCAGTAGATTTGGAAGTGATCTAAGTGCCCATTAATAGATGAATAAATAAACAAAATGTAGTACATTATATACAATGGAGTATATTCAGCCATAAAAGAAAATGAGATTCAATCATGTGCAACAACATAGATGGGATTAGAGATCATTACGTTAAGTAAAACAAGCCAGGCATGGAAAGACAAACATCACATGTTCTCACTTATTTGTGGGATCTAAAAATCAAAACAATTGAATTCATGGACCTAGAGAGTAGAAGGATGGTTACCAGAGGCTGGGAAGAGAACTAGTGGGCTGGGAGGCAGGTGGGGACAGTTAATGGCTATAATAAAAATAGAACAAATGAATAAAACCTACTATTGATAGTACAATACAGTAATATAGTCAATATTACTTAATCATATATTTTTAAATACCTTAATGAATGTAATTGGATTGTTTGTAACTCAAAGGATAAATGCTTGAGGGGATGGATACCCCATTCTCCATGACGTGCCTATTTCACATTGCATGCCTATATATCAAAACATCTCATGTAGACCATAAATATATACACCTAATATGTACCCACAAAAAAAATTTTTAATGATTTTAAATTTTTTAAAAAGAATAAAAAATAAAATAGCTAGGCATGGTGGCATGTGCCTGTAGTCCTAGCTACTTGGGAGGCTGAGGTGGGAGGGCTTGAGCCCAGGAGGTTGAGGCTACAGTGAGCTATGTGATCATGCCACTGCACTCCAGCCTGGGCAACACAGCAAGACCCAGTCTCAAAAAAAGAAAAAATATCCTAAAACTCAACAATAAAAAACCAAAAAAAACAATTTAAAAATAAGCATAGGGCTCATGTAGCCATTTCTCCAAAGAAGATATATGAATCTCTAATAAATACATAAAAAGATGCTTAGTATCATTTATAAATAGGAAAATGCAATTAAGACTACAATGAAATGCCACCTCATACCATTAGGATGGCTACTACAAATTTAAAAAAAAAACAGAAAGTAACAAGTGTTGATGTGGATGTGAAGAAACTGGAAACTTACGCACTGCTAGCAGGAACATAAAATGAGGTACGGCCATTGCAGAAAATAATACAGCAGTTGTTCAAGAAATTAAAAATATAATTACTATAAGATCAAGCAATTCCACTTCTGGATATACACCCAAAAGAATTAAAAACAGGGAGCTGAGATATTTGTACACCCATGTTAATGATAGCTAAAATATTAAAGTAAACCAAGTGCCCACAGATGAATAAATACAGAAACAAAATGTGGCATATAAATACAATGGAAAATTATTCACCTTTCAAAAGGAAGAAAATCTGGCATATTCTACAACATGAATGAACCTTGAGGACATTAAGCTAAGTGAAATTAGCCAGTCACAAGAAGACAAATACTATATGAGGTACTTTAAAAAGTTAAAATCATCAAAACAAACAGTAAACTGGTGGTGGTAAGGGGAATGGGGTGGAGGGAGAAATGGGAATTTATTTTTTTAATGGGTTTCAGTTTTACAAGATGGAAAATATTGTGGAGATTGATGATGGTGATGGCTGCACATTATGAATTTATTTAACAACATTAAACTGTACAATTAAAAATGATTAAGATGGTAAAATTTATGTCAAGTGTATTTTACTATAATAAAAAAACTTTAGAGTCTTAAAAATCATTTAGTACACTTGTCCAAAAGCATAGAAATTTATATTTAAAATAGATATATGTTCTTCTATGTAAATCATAAATAAATAAAGTTGGTTTCAACAAGTGAGTAAATAGAAAACTTGAATTGTCCTATAAGCGTGTGACCAGATGGCTTCACTGATGAATTCAACTGAACATTTAAAAAAGAACGAGTATCAATTTCCCCAAAAACTCTTCCAGAAAACAATGAAGGAGAGAAAGTTTTCCAACTCATTCTATGATGGTATTAGCCTGATACCAAAACCAGAAAAAGACAGTACAAAAAAAAAAACCATATATGAATCTCTCTCTTGTATACAAACATAAACATCCTCAACAAACCTGAATCAAGAAACATAAACATCCTCAAGAAAACATCTCCAAGAAAACTTAATATAACATATTAAGAATATTATAAATCAGATCAAAGAGATTTATCCCAGGAATGAAAAGTTACTTTAAAATATGAATATGAATTTATCCAATAAATTTGATTAGTAAAATAAAGAATATAAATTACAGTAGGAGAATGCAGGAAATTCAAACATGCATACATTATTTTGAAAGCCGCTACCAAATTAAGAATAGGAAGGAAATTCTCCAACATGATAAAGTACATCTATGGAGGCCTGCCCAGCTCACCACAACCATCAGCACCCACACCCGCCATCCAGGTGCCTAAAGACAAGTGAGACCTGCCTACTCCAAACAGCACACAAGCATGTCATCCCAGAACCAAATAGTAACACTTCATTTGCTGCCACCAGTGCTTACCTGTACAGTAAGGGCCTGAGGACAAGCCTATGCCCATGCTGTCCAGAAGCATGAGTATTGGCCAGGCCCACTCATTGCCGCCAGTGCCCAACAGCACCAATAACTTGAAAAACAGCTGCCACCGCCCACCACTATGGCTACAGCCAACACCCATGCACACCACCTGGGGACCCAAGGACAGGTACACCCTGTCCCCTGCAAACAGTATCCACAGGCACTGTCCCAGGAAGAAAGAACAGGCCCACCCAATCTGCTGCCACCAGAACCTGCCCGCACAATACTATGCCTAAAGACAGGGCTGCCCTGTCCACTGCCACTACCACAGCCCACACACACCATCAAGGGGCCTAAGTACTAGCCCACCCTACTCACCATTGCCAATGCCCAAGTACACCATCCAGTGACCTGAGAACCCACCCATTGTTTCCTGCCACCTACCTCGGCCACAGCCGGCACCAAACATGCTGACCGGGGACCCAAGAACTGACCTGCCTGGACCCTAACCACCACCCTAACCCATGTTACCACCAGGAATCCCAAGAACTGGCACAAATGGCTCATCCCTACCATGACTGATGCTCATACATGCCACCCAGGGGTCCAAAGACTAGCAAGCCTGGTGTACCTGTCCCCAGTAAAGCCTTGCCACAGTCTCCGTTAGAAACCACAGATTCACTTCCTGCTGACGAGTCTGAAAATTTTAAAAATAAATAAATAAATTGCAGTATAAGACAATAAGGACCTTGCAGACACCAATATCACTGATTACGACGCAAAGAAATAACACGGAGATTATACCACTGCATCTACTCAGAATACAACCCTAACAAACATCATAGATACATCTACAGGAAAAAGTCTCTACCAGATGAAGTTAATCCGTAAAACTGAAAGAAACAACTGTCACACCAGATGCATGGATATCAACATAAGAACATAAGAAACATGACAAAGCAAGAAAGCATGACACCTCCAAAAAAATACAATAATTCTCCAGTAACGTAACACAGAGAAAAATACATGTATGAAATGCCTGAAAACAAACTCAAAATAATTAACTAAGGCAGCAATCCCCAACTTCTTGGCACCAGGCACCAGTTTCAGGGAAGACAATTTTTCCACAGACCAGGGGATGGCAGGGGAGTATGGATTGTTTCAGGACAAAACTGTTCCATCTCAGATCATCAGGCATGAGATTCTCACAAGGAACATGCAGCCTAGGTCCCTTGCATGCACAGTTCACAATAGGGTTCATGCTCCTGTGACAATCTAATGCTCCCACAAATCTGACAGGAGGCAGAGCTCAGGCAATAATGTTCACTCACCTGCCACTCACCCCCTGGCTCTGCGGCCTGGTTCCTAACAGGCCACGGACCAGTACCAGTCCATGGCCCCAGGGGTTGGGGATCCCAATCTAAGGAAACTCAAAAAGTTACAAGAGAACACAGAAAAGCAATACAAAAAAAATCAGAAAAGAAATTCAGGATATAAATGAGAAATCAACAAAGAGATAGGTCTCATTAAAAAGAACCAAACAAAAATCCTGGAATAGAAGAGTTCAATTAATGAAATAAAAAACACAATTAAGAACTTCAACAATAGACAAAGCAGAAGAAAAAAATTCTGAACTTGAAGACATTTCTTTTGAAATAAACCAGTCAGACAAAAAACAATAATTAATAAAGCCAACAGGACACATGTTACATTATAAAAAGACCAAATATTCAGATTTCAGTTGTTTCAGAGGAGAAGAGATGGGCAAAGACATAGAAAACCTATTTAACAAAATAATAGCTAAAATTTCTCAACTCTTATGAGAGATAATACACATCAACATACAGTAAGTTCAAATTTTACCAAATGGATTCAATCCAAGACACTATACTTCTCCCAGACATTATGATCAAACTGTCAAAAATCAAAGCCAAAGACAGAAATCTAAAAATAGCAAGAGAAGAGCATCAAGTCACATATAAGGGAATCTCCATCAGACTAAATTTCTCAACAAAAACTTTCTAGGCCAGAAGAGAATGGGATGATATCTTCAAAGCACTGAAATAAAGAGCTACCAGCCAAGAATGATATTTTCAGCAAAGCTATCCTTCAGAAATGAAGAATAAATAAAGTCTTTCTCAGACAAACAAAAACAGTAATTTATAACTGGTTGACTGATGCTATGAAAAATGCTTAAGGGAGTCATATATCTAGAAGCAAAAAGACAGTATCTACCATCATGAAAACACACAAAAGTATAAAACTAACTGGAAGAGCAGACACAAATGAGAGAGAGGAATCAGTCATTATCACTACAGAAAACCACCAAGACATAAGAGTAAACAAAATGTTGAATAGGAGTGGTGAGAGAGGGCATCCCTGTCTTGTGCCAGTTTTCAAAGGGAATGCTTCCAGTTTTTGCCCATTCAGTATGATATTGGCTGTGGGTTTGTCATAGATAGCTCTTATTATTTTGAGATACATCCCATCAATACCTAATTTATTGAGAGTTTTTAGCATGAAGGTTGTTGAATTTTGTCAAAGGCCTTTTCTGCATCTATTGAGATAATCATGTGGTTTTTGTCTTTGGTTCTGTTTATATGCTGGATTACATTTATTGATTTGCGTATGTTGAACCAGCCTTGCATCCCAGGGATGAAGCCCACTTGATCATGGTGGATAAGCTTTTTGATGTGCTGCTGGATTCGGTTTGCCAGTATTTTATTGAGGATTTTTGCATCAATGTTCATCAAGGATATTGGTCTGAAATTCTCTTTTTTGGTTATGTCTCTGCCAGGCTTTGGTATCAGGACGATGCTGGCCTCATAAAATGTGTTAGGGAGGATTCCCTCTTTTTCTATTGATTGGAATAGTTTCAGAAGGAATGGTACCAGTTCCTCCTTGTACCTCTGGTAGAATTCAGCTGTGAATCCATCAGGTCCCGGACTCTTTTTGGTTGGTAAGCTATTGATTATTGCCACAATTTCAGAGCCTGTTATTGGTCTATTCAGAGATTCAACTTCTTCCTGGTTTAGTCTTGGGAGGGTGTATTTGTTGAGGAATTTATCCATTTCTTCTAGATTTTCTAGTTTATTTGCATAGAGGTGTTTGTAGTATTCTCTGATGGTAGATTGTATTTCTGTGGGATCGGTGGTGATATCCCCTTTTTCATTTTTTATTGCATCTATTTGATTCTTCTCTCTTTTCTTCATTAGTCTTGCTAGCGGTCTATCAATTTTGTTGATCTTTTCAAAAAACCAGCTCCTGGATTCATTAATTTTTTGAAGGGTTTTTTGTGTCTCTATTTCCTTCAGTTCTGCTCTGATTTTAGTTATTTCTAGCCTTCTGCTAGCTTTACCATTTGACCCAGACATCCCATTAATGGGTATATACCCAAAGGACTATAAATCATGCTGCTATAAAGACACATGCACACGTATGTTTATTGCGGCACTATTCACAATAGCAAAGACTTGGAACCAACCCAAATGTCTAACAACAATAGACTGGATTAAGAAAATGTGGCACATATACACCATGGAATACTATGCAGCCATAAAAAAATGATGAGTTCATGTCCTTTGTAGGGACATGGATGAAACTGGAAACCATCATTCTCAGTAACCTATCGCAAGGACAAAAAAACCAAACACCGCATGTTCTCACTCATAGGTGGGAACTGAACAATGAGAACTCATGGACACAGGAAGGGGAACATCACACTCCGGGGACTGTTGTGGGGTGGGAGGAGGAGGGAGGGACAGCATTAGGAGATATACCTAATGCTAAATGACGAGTTAATGGGTGCAGCACAGCAACATGACACATGGATACATATGTAACGAACCTGCACGTTGTGCACATGTACCCTAAAACTTAAAGTATAATTAAAAAAAAAAATTTAAGCCTGTTAATACTGAACTAGGTTTCCTAGAGATGCATTAATAACATTCCTCTCCATTATAGTAAGAAGGCCTAAATTTCCTCAACTATGAGATAAGGCCAATGCTACTTACATCTCACAGACTTATGAAAACTAAATAGGACAGTTCAGGCTTAGCCTAATGCTTAACATATAATAAGTACTCAACAGATATTAGCTGCCATAATTATAAATAGAGGGTTTTCAGTTCCAACCTGATATTGCTCATGTACTCTTATGACTGATATGCCAAATAATTAGTGGAGTAGGAAGAACAGCATAACTTGATTTAAAAAAAATTACACTACAAGACAACCAAATCTGTAGGTACAAATTATGTAAGCTCACTGATAATGAAAATGAGATCAAGCAAGGAATAAAGAATCCCATTAAAAGAGAAAAACCAAACTGGTTCTCTTCTAAAAATAATCTGCCCAAGAGAATTTTACAAAATTCTTGTGCTGTGAAGCAAATACATCATAATTTCCCATTCCTGTTGTTTTGAACCAAGTCACTTCTAATTCTGCCTACTAACTTAACTGTCATAATCCAGTTTCATCTAAACAACTCATCATGTTCTGTCCCACCTTAGTTTCCAGATAGTCTAGATATCCTAACCATCCCATTTTACCTACCTTTTAGAAGTAGAACATTCAGAAAAAGGTTAAGAATCAAAAGCTCCAGAACTTTCAGTAGAGAAAAACTAAAGTATAGACAAGATGCCTGCTCCTAGCTTAAGACAACCAGGATTTGGAAATGACTCAGGTCCTTTCTACCATACATCAGAGATACTTTTTAAATTCCACTTTTTAATATTCATACACATCCCCCGGGAATCTTTTATGAACATTTTAACATTGTGAATTTAAACTAATTATGCATTAATATAGATAATTAGTTATATAAGACATATATGTGTCTTCGGTACAAAATTTTGAAATGATACAAAGCCCTCTAGATTTTAAAAATCTGTCAAAAATCACATTATATTATTCAAAAATTGGCTGAGTAAACTATAAAACTAATTAATTACACTATTGCCTGTTGGCTACATCACTTTTATCAGTTTAAAAAATATATCATTTTCCTTTGTTAGGATCATGTCAACCACATTGTTCTTTTTGTTTATTAAAAATATGGTGATTTGGGTCATTATTGTATTTTTAATTCTATTTCTACTGCTATTGAATTTTAAAACCTTTTTATCCTCTAACAATATCATTAAGTGTATATTAAATAGATGTTATAACGTTAATGCCGTGACCATGCCTGAAAATCACTAACTCTGGAACAGAAGTCAGATGTCGTAAATTCTATAAGGAAGGCCAAACAATTATCTTTTTATGCTAGGCTGATAATTTAGCAAAAAATAAACTGAAAAAAAAAATTAGAGATAATGCCAGAAAACTAAAAGGCAAAATTAAAGTAATAATATGTTGCAAAATTATTGATTGATATCCCAAAGAACCTGTGCTCACCACTTTACAAGCATTCGTATGGAAAAGTGAGATTTAAATAATGTAAGTATTTTTTAAATTTTACTTTTATTAGTTTTTTGTAGAGATGGTGTTTCGCCATGTTGCCCAAGCTGTACTTGAACTCCTGCACTCAAGTGATCCACCTGCCTCGGTCTCCAAAAGTGCTGGGACTACAGGTGTGAGCCACCGTGCCCGGCCTGAATGATACAAGTTTTTTGTTTTGTTTTGTTTTGACTAGGCAAAGAACTTTATTAACCTTTGTTTCAAAGTTTATTCTCAGGCTTCTTCGGCTTAATTAGCTGCAAAGAATGAATTGTGTATAAGCAAAAACTGAAAAGAGATGCAGTGTCCAAAGGGCTTGGGCTTAAAAATATTAGAGATCTGGATTTTATCAGATCCATAAACAAAAATTTCTTTAAAAGTAGTCATAATATAAAATAGCAGCTCCCAGTAACTTCTTCAAGTTTTATCTTCAGAAGTTGACTCAATTCAGTTTGCCTCATTCTTGGAAGCCTCATCAAAATTCTCCACAAGATCAGGAACTTCATCATCATCATCCTCCCCAGTAGCAAGTGGTGCTTTTCCATCCACAGATTGTTTGGGCAAAGCTTGAGCCAGTCTGCTTAAACTAGTCAGACTGTCTGCACCAAGCTGGTTTAAGATGCCGGGTAGCATTTCTGTCAGCTGCTTTGTCTCGACATGGCCTGTAATGGTGAAAGTGTTTGCTGCCAGAGATGCCTGAACTTTAGGGTTGTTAAAGTGGATCACCGTTCCTTGGTTTGTAAACATATGCACCTCTTCAATACCAAAGATATTGTTTACCCGTAACTTCTTTAAGGAGAACTGAAGTTTTTTATCATCTGCTGTGGCTGTTCTATGAACCACCTTCCTTCTACGAGCAGTTCCTTTTCCACCAATAAGCACTTGTGCCTGCAGTTTGGCAAGTTTTTCCTGGTTCATGATTGTTTCTTTCATCCTATCAGAGCAGATAAAGGGCCATGCAGAGAACTAGGGTTGGTGCTCAGAGGGTCTCGGGTGGACCAGCTGAGATTAGGCGCACACATGCGGAGATGCAAGATGGCAGCTAAAGGGGAATGATATATGTTGTGAAGCATGCAAAGTCTTCAGGGTATGTCTCCCATAAGATAAAACAACTTTGTATGTGCAAACCTTTCTGAAAATGTGGCTTGGTTTTTATTAATTAAAAATTATCATTCCTTTACTTCTAGAATTCCATCTCTCAAACCAAGTACAATTTTTCATGTAAATCTTTTTGAGAAACCAAGTCTGAAAACTGAGTGTGTGCTTGTTCTAAGGATGAAAGCATCATCACTGCATCAATAGACCTGCCTTATTCACCTTGACAATTTATCCATGGTATGGTAATAATGTCAAGAGGCTCATAAACTGCTATGGAGTCACTAATATGTGTTTATATTTCCTACACACAATTTACTTGAAAAGGGAGAATTAGACTAAGTAGTTTATAGAAGTACTTTGAGATAAATTCAAGGACCCCAATGAGTCTTCTAAATTTGTGTGACTTTCCAATAATTATAATTTGCTATTGTCATTTTTTCATTCAATATGTTAAAAAGAAAATTCAATACTCTTTTTAAAATAACTTTCTAATCATTGATTTATGTCCTATTCTGAAATGTTCTAAATTATTTCTACTAACAACTGTAATTTGAATCCTCCAGATATTTAATTCCCCTATACAAATAATTTGTTAACACTATGACTATAGCAGGACCATAGTTGCTAAACGGAGCATTTTTGGCTGGCCCAAGTACAGAGGTGTTTACAACCAGTTGATTACAAGTTGCAGATGTCTGTTTCTGCTCCACTCCCACTGCTTCATTTGACTAGCCTTTAAAAAATAAAAAAGAAGAAGAAATAGAGCACCCTTTCTCACTGCTGATCGCAAACAATGACTCAATCATCATTATCAGTCTATGTATAACTCTTGCATTATCAGCAAAAGTTTATCAAGATTTCCAAATGCACAAAAACAAGGGAGTTAAGATACTTAAAATCACAGAAAGTTAGAGGCTGAAAGAATCTTAGAGTCCACTGAATTCAAACCTTCTATTTTAAACATGTGATCATAATTGAGATCCAACAAGATTAAATGAATCATTTATGGTCAACTTTATAGGATAAGCCCATACTATGTCACACACACACACACACACACACACATATCTTACTTACCTTTCTGGTGATGACTTGGAAGTAGCAGGACATCCTCGGATATGTTTTTTATTTTTATGGTCTAGAGAGATGACTTTATTCCTTAGGCTTCTTTCCCACTAGGAAAAAAAATGAAATTTTAATAATAAACACATCAATATGACAAGAGGTATTTAAACTGTTCGTTTTTATTTGGAAATTTGTTATAAACGATCAACTACATAGTTCACAAAGAAAAATAATAAGTGCAATCTATGGAATATCTGGCTCTTTTGCTAATGCATAAATGTAAGTCCACCAAAAAATACTAGGAAGACATTTTAAAATACCAAGGTAATTTAATAAAAAAATCAACACTTTGAGATTCCAAAGCTTAAATAGCTATTAAAATCTGGAATGTACTTAAAGGAAGTGACAAAAATTATTACACAGAAGGTTAAATAGGGCCTATGATTCTAAAGTAACTGTACCTATAAAAATTGAAAGATATTAAAATTAGTTACCTAGGAACTGCCACATGGAAAATTTTAGGAAAGAGCCAGACACCTTATTGATAGAGTTTAGATTAAATATGACTAGAATAAAAGGTTCAAATTAATTTATTTAATACACAGTGTTAGCCTAGGCAAATAAGTCATTTATATTCTCTATGTCTTAGTTTCTTTATCTGAAAAGGGATATAATAACAGTAGCTACCTCACAAAGATATACAATGATTACATCTGTATTAAGTTTTGGTTTTACTTCCACATCACAGAACAGACATTTGTAATAAATTTACAAGACTGTCTTCATAAAAGAGATATTTGTACAGTCATATTTGTAGTCCATGATTCGCAGTAACCAAAAGAGGGAAGAATCCACCAAAAAGAATATGTTAAGGTTGATCGACTAATTCAGAAAAGTTGCAGGATATAAGATCGAAAGGCCAAAATCAGTTGTATTTCTATTTAATGGCAATGAGAAATCTGAAAGAGAAATTAAGAAAAAAATTCCACTTACAGTGCTCGCTTCGGCAGCACATATACTAAAATTGAACCGATACAGAGAAGATTAGCATGGCCCCTGCGCAAGGATGACACGCAAATTCGTGAAGCGTTCCATATTTTTGAAAAAAAAAAAAAAAAAAAAAAAATTCCACTTACAATAGCATATCAAAAAGAATAAAACACCCAATAATAAATTTAGTCAAGGCAATGTAAGACTTTTCTGCTGAAAATATCAAAACATGCTGTAAGAAATTAAAGAAACCCTAAATAAATGAAAAGACATCCCCTAATCAAGGACTGAAAGACTTTATTAACTATATCAACTATTTTGGTTAGCAGTTGGGCATTACTCCCCAAAATGACCTCCAGATTCCATTCGCTCCCTTCCAAAATTCCAACAGCCTGTTTTGCAGAAATGGACAAACTGATCTGACGATTAATTACGAGAGGCTCAGAAGAACCAAAACAATCTTGAAGAAGGAGGGCAAAATTAGAGGACTCACATTTCAGTTTCAAAATTTACTATGAAGCTATAGTAATCAAAACAATGTTGGCAAAGGGTAAACATACAGATTTATGGGACAGAATTGAAAGTCTAGAAATAAACCCATATATCTAGGACCAATAATTGATTTTCAACAAGGATGCCAAAACCATTCATGGGAGAAAAATAAACTTTCAACAAATAGTTCTTGAACAACTGAACCACCACATGCAAAAGTATGAACTTTGACCCTTGCCTCACACCATATTCAAAAATGAATTCAAATGGAGAGAAAACCTAAATTCAAATGGAGAGAAGAGCTAAAATTATGAAGCTCTTAGAAAAAAACACAGCAGTACATTTTCATGACTTGTATTTGGCAATGACTTCACAGATATGACCAAAAAAACCACAAGTAACAAGAGAAAAATTATAAATTGGACATCAGCAAAATTTGAAACTTTTATTCATCAAAGTACACTACTGGAATAGTGAAAAGGCAACCAACCCACCAAATGGGAGGAAATATTTGCAAATAATATAACTGATAAAAGTATAGTATCCAGGTCAACCACAATGGCTCACACCTGTAATCCCAGCACTCTGGAAGGCCAAGGCAGGAGGATTGCTTGAGGCCAAGAGTTCCAGGTCAGCCTGGGCAACATAGCAAGACCCCATCTCTTAAAAGAATAAAGGTATAGTATTCAAAATTAAAAAAAAAAACCTCTTACAATTCAGTAAGATAAAGACAAAAATACTTTTTTAATGGGCAAAGAATGTGAATAGATATTTCTCCAAAAAACTACACAAATGACAAAAAGCACATTAGAAGACACTCAATGTCATTGGTCATTAGGAAATGCAAATCCAAACCAAAGAAGTGAAAGATCTCCACAATGAAAACCATAAAACATTGATGAAAGAAACTGGAGAACGTCAAAATAACGGAAAGATACTCCATGGACATGGTTTGAATAAATATTGTTTATCTCCTTCAAGAAGAAAAAAAGAAAAATGAAAAAAGAATCAGTGTTGTTAAAACGTCCACACGAAATGAAGAAATCTATAGATTCACCAAAATCCCTATAAAAATATCAATAACATTCTTCCCAGAAGAAGGAAAAATACCCCTAAAATTTATATGGAAACACAAATAAATGCAAGTCAAAACCCCAGTGACATATCATTTTGTACACACTAGGATGAAGAATGAAGGAAGAGAGAAGGAAAAGGAAGTAAAAGCGCAAGAAAGAGAGAAAAAAAATAAGTGTTGGTAAGTATATAAAGAACCTGGAAACTTCATACATTGCTAGTGGGAATGTAAATGGTACAGCTACTGTAAGAAAAAAAAAACAGTATCGCAGTTCCTCGATAACTTAAACATAAAATTACCACCTAACACAGCAATTCCCATCCTAAGTATAAAACAAAAGAATGGAAAACAGGTTTTCTAACAGATACTTGTATGTTCATAGAAGCATTATTCAATAACAGCAAAAAAGGTGAAAACAATACAAACAGATGAACAGATGAACAAACGTGATATATCCATACAATGGAATATTATTAGACCATAAAAAGAACTAAAGTACTACCACATACTATAACATGGATGAAATTTGAAAGCATTTGTGCTAAGTGAAAGAAGCCATAGACACAAAAGATCATATATTGAGTGATTCTGTTTTTGTGAAATATCTAGAACAGGAAAATCCAGGCAACAGAACACAAAGTAGTAATTTCCAGGGGCTGGGAAGTGGGGTGAATAGAGAGATAAAATAAGAAGTGAATGCTTAATGGTTAAAGAGTTTCCATTTGGGGTGATGAAAAACTTCTGAAACTAGACAGAGAAAGTGGTTGCACAACACTGTGAGTGAACTAAATGCCACTAAATTGAATGCTATAAAATGGCTAATATGGTAAATTTTGTGTTATATGTATTTTGTCACAACAATAGCAAAAAAGCATATGACTAAATCTCCAGTAAGAAATACAGCATTAAGAAACCACTAAGAATACAGTGGCTCAAGCCTGTAATCCCAGCACTTTGGGAGGCTGAGGCTGGTAGATAACCTCAGGTCATGAGTTCGAGACCAGCCTGACCAACATGGAGAAACCCCGTCTCTACTAAAATACAAAATTAGGCAGGCGTGGTGGCACATGCCTATAATCCCAGCTACTCGGGAAGCTGAGGCAGAAGAATGACTTGAACCCAGGAGGTGGAGGTTGGGGTGAGCCAAGATCGCACCATTACACTCCAGCCTGGGCAACAAGAGTGAAACTGTCTCAAAAAAAAAAAAAAGAAAAGAAAAGAAAAAGAAAGAAAAGAAACACTAAGAATAAAGAGACCAGGTGCAGTGGCTCACATCTGTAATCCCAGCACTTTGGGAGGCCAAGGTGGATGGATCGCTAGAGGCCAGGAGTTCAAGACCAGCCTGGGCAACACGATAAAACCCCACCTCTACTAAAAATACAAAAATTAGCTGGGCGTGGTGGTGCAGGCCTGTAGTACCAGCTACTGGGGAGGCTGAGGCATGAGAATCGCTGGAACCTAGGAGGCAGAGGTTGCAGTGAGCTGAGATCACACCATTGCACTCCAATCTCAGCAAAAGAGTGAGACTCTGCCTAGAAAAAAAAAGGAAGGAAACCACTAAGAATAAAGGAAAAGACTGATAAACTACATTCATCAAAATCAAATATTTCTGCTCATCAAAAGACATACAATTAAGAAATAAAAGAGCCACAGATTGCAAGTATTTGCAATAACCATACTGACAACAGACTCATATCCTTATTATATAAAGAATTCCTACACATCAATAACAAAGACTAAAACTCAGACTTGAGCCAGGTACAGTGGCTTATGCCTGTAATCCCAACACTTTGGGGGGCTGAGGCAGGAAGACCACTTGAGGTGAGAAGTTTGAGACCAGTCTGATAAACACAGTGAGACCCTATATCTACAATAAAGGTGGTAGCACGTGTCTGTAGTCCCAGCTACTCAGGAGGCTGAGGCAGGAGGATCACTTGAGCCTAGGAGTTTGAGGCTGCAGTGAGCTATAATCGTACCACTGCACTCAGGCCTCGGTGACACTGCAAAAACCTGTACCATAAATAAAAAAATAAATAAATATATAAAATAAAAACTCGGATTTAAAAAATCAGCAAGAATTCTACTTGAAATAAAATAGAATAAGAATAATCCTCTAAAGATGGCCGAATAGGAACAGTTCCAGTCTACAGCTCCCAGCATGAGCGACGCAGAAGATGGGTGATTTCTACATTTCCATCTGAGGTACCAGGTTTATCTCACTAGGGAGTGCCAAACAGTGGGTGCAGGAAAGTCGGTGCAGCGCACCATGCACGAGCTGAAGCAGGGTGAGGCACTGCCTCACCCAGGAAGCACAAGGGGTCACGGAGTTCGCTTTCCTAGTCAAAGAAAGGGGTGACAGACGGCACCTGGAAAATTGGGTCACTCCCACCCTGATAGTGCGCTTTTCCAAAGGGCTTGGGAAACGGCACACCAGGAGATTGTGTCCCGCACCTGGCTCGGAGGGACCTATGCCCACGGAGTCTCGCTGATTGCTAGCACAGCAGTCTGAGATCAAACTGCAAGGCCCCAGTGAGGCTGGGGGAGGGGCGCCCGCCATTGCCCAGGCTTGCTTAGGTAAACAAAGCAGCCAGGAAGCTCGAACTGGGTGGAGCCCACCACAGCTCAAGGAGGCCTGCCTGCCTCTGTAGGCTCCACCTCTGGGGGCAGGGCACAGACAAACAAAAAGCCAGCAGTAACCCCTGCAGACTTAAATGTCCCTGTCTGACAGCTCTGAAGAGAGTAGTGGTTCTCCCAGCAAGCAGCTGGAGATCTGAGAACGGGCAGACTGCCTCCTAAAGTGGGTCCCTGACCCCCCAGCAGCCTAACTGGGAGGCACCCTCCAGTAGGGACAGACTGACACCTCACTTGGCCCGGTACTCCTCTGAGACAAAACTTCCAAAGGAACGATCGGACAGCTGAATATGCGGTTCACGAAAATCCGCTGTTCTGCAGCCACCGCTGCTGACACCCAGCCAAACAGGGTCTGGAGTGGACCTCTAGCAAAATCCAACAGACCTGCAGCTGAGGGTCCTGTCTGTTAGAAGGAAAACTAACAAACAGAAAGGACACCCACACCAAAAACCCATCCGTACTTCACCATCATCAGAGACCAAAAGTAGAAAAAACTACAAAGATGGGGAGAAAACAGAGCAGAAAAACTGGAAACTCTAAAAAGCAGAGCGCTTCTCCACCTCCAAAGGAACGCAGTTCCTCACCAGCAATGGAACAAAGCTGGATGGAGAATGACTTTGACGAGCTGAGAGAAGAAGGCTTCAGACGATCAAACTACTCCGAGCTAAAGGAGGAAATTCAAACCAATGGCAAAGAAATTAAGAACTCTGAAAAACAATTAGATGAAAGTATAACTAAAACCAATGCATAGAAGTGCTAGAAGGAGCTGATGGAGCAGAAAGCCAAGTTTCGAGAACTACGTGAAGAATGCAGAAGCCTCAGTAACTGTTGTGATCAACTGGAAGAAAGGGTATCAGTGATGGAAGATGAAATGAATGAAATGAAGCGAGAAGGGAAGTTTAGAGAAAAAAGAATAAAAAGAAATGAACCAAGCCTCCAAGAAATATGGGACTGTGTGAAAAGAACAAACCTACGCCTCATTGGTGTACTTGAAAGTGACGGGAAGAATGGAACCAAGTTGGAAAACACTCCACAAGATATTATCCAGGAGAACTTCCCCAATCTAGCAAGGCAGGCCAACATTCAGATTCAGGAAATACTGAGAATGCTACAAATATACTCCCCGAGAAGAGCAACTCCAAGACACATAATTGTCAGATTCACCAAAGTTGAAATGAAGGAAAAAATGTTAAGGGCGGCCAGAGAGAAACGTTCGGTTACCCACAAAGGGAAGCCCATCAGACAAACAGCTGATCTCTCGGCAGAAACTCTACAAGCCAGAAGAGAGTGGGGGCCGATATTCAACATTCTTAAAGAAAAGAATTTTCAACCCAGAATTTCATATCCAGCCAAACTAAGCTTCACAAGTGAAGGAGAAATAAAACACTTTACAGACAAGCAAATGCTGAGAGATTTTGTCACCACCAGGCCTGCCCTAAAAGAGCTTCTGAAAGAAGCACTAAACATGGAAAGGAACAACCGGTACCAGCCACTGCAAAAACATGCCAAATTGTAAAGACCATCAAGGCTAGGAAGAAACTGCATCAAATAACAAGCAAAATAACCAGCTAACATTATAATGACAGGATCATATTCACACATAACAATATTAACTTTAAAAGTAAATGGGGTAAATGCTCCAATTAAAAGGCACAGACTGGCAAATTGAATAAGGAGTCAAGACCCATCAGTGTGCTGTATTCAGGAAACCCATCTCATGTGCAGAGACACATATGGACTCAAAATAAAGGGATGGAGGAAGATCTACCAAGCAAATGGAAAACAAAAAAAAGGCAGGGTGCAATCCTAGCCTCTGATAAAATAGACTTTAAACCAACAAAGATCAAAAGAGACAAAGAAGGCCATTACATAATGGTAAAGGGATCAATTCAACAAGAAGAGCTAACTATCCTAAATATATATGCACCCAATACAGGAGCACCCAGATTCATAAAGCAAGTCCTGAGTGACCTACAAAGAGACTTAGACTCCCACACAATAATAATGGGAGATTTTAACACCCCACTGTCAACATTAGACAGATCAACGAGACAGAAAGTTAACAAGGATATCCAGGAATTGAACTCAGCTTTGCACCAAGCAGACCTAATAGACATCCACAGAACTCTCCACCCCAAATCAACAGACTATACATTTTTTTTTACCACCACACCACACCTATTCCAAAATTGACCACATAGTTGGAGTAAAGCACTCCTCAGCAAATGTAAAAGAACAGAAATTATGACAAACTGTCTCTCAGACCACAGTGCAATCAAACTAGAACTCAGGATTAAGAAACTCACTCAAAACCGCTCAACTACATGGAAACTGAACAACCTGTTCCTGAATGACTACTGGGTACATAATGAAATGAAGGCAGAAATAAAGATATTATTTGAAACCAACGAGAACAAAGACACAACATACCAGAATCTCTGGGACACATTCAAAGCAGTGTGTAGAGGGAAATTTGTAGAACTAAATGCCCACAAGAGAAAGCAGGAAAGATCCAAAATTGACACCCTAACATCACAGTTAAAAGAACTAGAAAAGCAAGAGCAAACACATTCAAAAACTAGCAGAAGGCAAGAAATAACTAACATCAGAGCAGAACTGAAGGAAATAGAGACACAAAAAACCCTTCAACAAACTAATGAATCCAGGAGCTGGATTTTTGAAAAGATCAACAAAATTGATAGACCGCTAGCAAGACTAATAAAGAAGAAAAGAGAGAAGAATCAAATAGATGCAATAAAAAATGAAAAAGGGGATATCACCACCGATCCCACAGAAATATAATCTACCATCAGAGAATACTACAAACACCTCTATGCAAATAAACTAGAAAATCTAGAAGAAATGGATAAATTCCTCGACAAATACACCCTCCCAAGACTAAACCAGGAAGAAGTTGAATCTCTGAATAGACCAATAACAGGTTCTGAAATTGTGGCAATAATCAATAGCTTACCAACCAAAAAGAGTCCAGGACCTGATGGATTCACAGCTGAATTCTACCAGAGGTACAAGGAGGAACTGGTATCATTCCTTCTGAAACTATTCCAATCGATAGAAAAAGAGGGAATCCTCCCTAACACATTTTATGAGGCCAGCATCGTCCTGATACCAAAGCCTGGCAGAGACATAACCAAAAAAGAGAATTTCAGACCAATATCCTTGATGAACATTGATGCAAAAATCCTCAATAAAATACTGGCAAACCGAATCCAGCAGCACATCAAAAAGCTTATCCACCATGATCAAGTGGGCTTCATCCCTGGGATGCAAGGCTGGTTCAACATACGCAAATCAATAAATTTAATAAATCAATAAATTTAATAAATTTTAATAATCAGTAATCCAGCATATAAACAACCAAAGACAAAAACCACATGATTATCTCAATAGATGCAGAAAAGGCCTTTAACAAAATTCAACAACATTCATGCTAAAAACTCTCAATAAATTAGGTATTGATGGGATGCATCTCAAAATAATAAGAGCTATCTATGACAAACCCACAGCAGTATCATACTGAATGGGCAAAAACTGGAAGCATTCCCTTTGAAAACTGGCACAAGACAGGGATGCCCTCTCTCACCACTCCTATTCAACATAGTGTTGGAAGTTCTGGCCAGGGCAATCAGGCAGGAGAAGGAAATAAAGGGCATTCAATTAGGAAAAGAGGAAGTCAAATTGTCCCTGTTTGCAGATAACATGATTGTATATCTAGAAAACCCCACTGTCTCAGCCCAAAATCTCCTTAACCTGATAAGCAACTTCAGAGAAGTCTCAGGATACAACATCAATGTACAAAAATTACAAGCATTCTTGTACACGAATCACAGACAAACAGAGAACCAAATCATGAGTGAACTCCCATTCACAATTGCTTCAAAGAGAATAAAATACCTAGGAATCCAACTTACAAGGGATGTGAAGGACCTCTTCAAGGAGAACTACAAACCACTGCTCAATGAAATAAAAGAGGATATAAACAAATGGAAGAACATTCCATGCTCATGGGTTGGAAGAATCAATATCATGAAAATAGCCATACTGCCCAGGGTAATTTATAGATTCAATGCCATCCCCATCAGGCTACCACTGACTTTCTTCACAGAATTGGAAAAAACTACTTTAAAGTTCATATGGAACCAAAAAAGAGCCCGCATCACCAAGTCAATCCTAAGCCAAAAGAACAAAGCTGGAGGCATCATGCTACCTGACTTCAAACTATACTACAAGGCTACAGTAACCAAAACAGCATGGTACTGGTACCACAACAGAGATATAGATCAATGGAACAGAACAGAGCCCTCAGAAATAATGCCGCATATCTACAACTATCTGATCTTTGACAAACCTGACAAAAACAAGAAATGGGGAAAGGATTCCCTATTTAATAAATGGTGCTGGGAAAACTGGCTAGCCATATGTAGAAAGCTGAAACTGGATCCCTTCCTTACACCTTATACAAAAACTAATTCAAGATGGATTAAAGACTTACATGTTAGACCTAAAACCATAAAAACCCTAGAAGAAAACCTAGGCAATACCATTCAGGACATAGGCGTGGGCAAGGACTTCATGTCTAAAACACCAAAAGCAATGGCAACAAAAGCCAAAATTGACAAATGGGATGTAATTAAACTAAAGAGCTTCTGCACAGCAAAAGAAACTACCATCAGAGTGAACAGGCAACCTACACAATGGGAGAAAATTTTTGCAACCTACTCACCTGACAAAGGGCTAATATCCAGAATCTACAATGAACTCAAACAAATTTACAAGAAAAAAGCAAACAACCCCATCAAAAAGTTGGCAAAGGACATGAACAGACACTTCTCAAAAGAAGACATTTATGCAGCCAAAAAACACATGAAGAAATGCTCATCATCACTGGCCATCAGAGAAATGCAAATCAAAACCACGATGAGATACCATCTCACACCAGTTAGAATGGCCATCATTAAAAAGTCAGGAAACAACAGGTGCTGGAGAGGATGTGGAGAAACAGGAACACTTTTACACTGTTGGTGGGACTGTAAACTAGTTCAACCATTGTGGAAGTCAGTGTGGCGATTCCTCAGGGATCTAGAACTAGAAATACCATTTGATCCAGCCATCTCATTACTGGGTATACACCCAAAGGACTATAAATCATGCTGCTATAAAGACACATGCACACGTATGTTTATTGTGGCACTATTCACAATAGCAAAAACTTGGAACCAACCCAAATGTCCAACAACAATAGACTGGATTAAGAAAATGTGGCACATATACGCCATGGAATACTATGCAGCCATAAAAAATGATGAGTTCATGTCCTTTGTAGGGACATGGATGAAACTGGAAACCATCATTCTCAGTAAACTATCACAAGGACAAAAAACCAAACACCGCATGTTCTCATTCATAGGTGGGAATTGAACAATGAGAACACATGGACAGAGGAAGGGGAACATCACACTCCGGGGACTGTTGTGGGGTCGGGGGAGGGGGGAGGGACAGCATTAGGAGATATACCTAATGCTAAATGAAGAGTTAGTCGGTGCAGCACACCAACATAGCACATGGATACATACATATGTAACAAACCTGTTCTTCCTGACGTTCTTTTTCCCTTCAGTCCCCCTGACAGGCTCCAGTGTGTATTATTCCCCACCAATGTGTTCTCATTGTTCAACTCCCACTTATGAGTGAGGACATGTGGTGTTTGGTTTTCTGTTCCTGCGTTAGTTTGCTGAGGATAACGGCTTCCAGCTCCATCCATGTCCCTGCAAAGGACATGATCTTTTTCCTTTTTATGGGTGCATAGTGTTCCCTGATGTACATGTACCACATTTTTTTAATCCAGTCTATCATTGTTGGGCATTTGGGTTGATTCCACGTCTTGGTTATTGTGAATAATGCTGCAGTGAACATACGTGTGCATGTATCTTTATAATAAAATGATTTATATTCCTTTGGGTGTATACCCAGTAATGGGATTGCTGGGTCAAATGGCATTTCTGCTTCTAGATCTTTGAGGAATCACCACACTGTCTTGTCTCTTTTTAAGTTTTTTTTTTTAACTTCATGTCTATTTGTCTGATGTAAGTATGGCTACTCCTGCATACTTTTGGTTTCCATTTACATGGGATATATATATGTATCCATCACGTCCCTTCACTTTCACTTCATGTGTGTCTTTATAGGTGAAGTGAAGTTTCTTGTAGGCAGCATTCTGTTGGGTCTTGTGTTTTATCTATGCAGCCAGTCTAAATCTTTTAATTGTGGAGTTTAAACCAGTTATGTTCAGGTTGTTATTGGTAGTGAAGACTTACTCCTCTCATATTCCTCAAAATAGTACGAACCATGTATGACAAGCCCACACCCAACATCATACTGAATGGGCAAAAGCTGGAAGTATTCCCCTTAAAAACTGCCAGAAGACCAGGATGCCCACTCTCATCACTCCTATTCAAGATAGTATTGGAAGTCCTGGCCAGGACAGTCAGGTAAGAGAAAGAAATAAAGGCATCCAAATAGGAAGAGAAGAAGTCAAACTATTCCTATTTGCAGACAACATGATCCTAGATGTAGAAAACCCCGTATTCTCAGCCCAAAGGCTTCTTAAACTGATAAGCAACTTCTGCAAAGTGTCAGTATACAAAATCAGTGTCCAAAAATCACTAGCACTCCTATATACCAACAACAATCAAACTGAGAGCCAGATTAGGAACGAACTCATTCAGAATTGCCACAAAAAGAATAAAATACCTAGGAATACATCTAACGAGGGAGGTGAAAGATCTCTTCAAGGAGAACCACAAAACATTGTTCAAAGAAATCAGAGATGACACGAGCACATTCCATGCTCATGGATAGGAACAATCAATATTGTTAAAATGGTCATACTGCCCAAAGCAATTTATAGATTTAATGCTATTCTTATCAAACTACCACTGACATTCTTTACAGAACTAGAGAAAACTATTTTAAAATTCATATGGAACCAAAAAAGAGCCCGAATGGTCAAGGCAATCCTAAGCGAAAAGAACAAAGCTAGAGGCATCATACCACCTGACTTCAAACTATATTATAAGGCTATGGTAACCAAAACAGCATAGTATTGGTATAAAAACAGACCCACAGAGCAATGGAACAGAATAAAGAACTCATAAATAAATTCATGTAGTTAAAGTAAAATGATTTTCAACTCAGGCACCCTAACATACACTGGGGAAGGAACACTCTCTTCAATAAATGGTGCTGAGAAAACAGGATATCCATATGCAGAAAAATAAAACCAGACCCCTATTCCTCACCATATACAAAAATCAACTTAAGATGGATTGACAACTTAAACATAATACCTGAAACTATAAAACTACTAGAAGGAAACACCTCAGGACATCGGTCTAGGCAAAGATTTTATGACTAAGACCTCAAAAGCAAAGCAACAAAAACAAAAATAGACAATGGCTTCTGTACGGCTAAGGAAACAATCAATAGAATGAAGAGATAGTCTAAAGAATAGGAGAAAATATTTGCAAAATACTCATCTGACAAGGGACTAATGTCCAGAATACACAAGGAAGTCAAAAACTCAACAAAAACAACGAATCCCATTAAACAGTGGGCAAAGGGCGTGAATAGACATTTCTTTTTATTTTAATTTTATTATTATTATACTTTAAGTTTTAGGGTACATGTGCACAACGTGCAGGTTTGTTACATATGTATACATGTGCCATATTGGTGTGCTGCACCCATTAACTCATCATTTAGCATTAGATCTATCTCCTAATGCTATCCCTCCCCCTTCCCCTCTCCCCACAACAGTCCCCGGTGTGTGATGTTCCCCCTTCTGTGTCCATGTGTTCTCATTGTTCAATTCCCACCTATGAGTGAGAACATGCGGTGTTTGGTTTTTTGTCCTTGTGACGGTTTGCTGAGAATGATGGTTTCCAGTTTCATCCATGTCCCTACAAAGACATTTCTTAAAAGAAGACATACAAATGGCCAACAGGTACATGAAAAAATGCTCAACATCACTAACCACTAGGGAAATGTAAATAAAACCACAATGAGATATCGTCTTATCCCAGTCAGAATAGATATTATCAGAAAGACAAAAAATTAACAGATGCTGGTGAGGATGCGGGAAAAAAGGAACTCACATACACTGTTGGTGGGAATGTAAATTAGTATAGCCATTATGAAAAACAGTATGGAGATATCCCAAAAAAAAAAAAAAAAACTAAAAATAGAACTAACCCATGATACAGTAATCCCACTACTGGGTATTTATCCAAAGGAAAGGAAAACAATATTTCAATAGGATACATACACTCCCATGTTTACTGCAGCACTACTCACAACAGCAATGATATAGAACCAACCAAACTGCCCATCAATGGACAAATGGATAAAGAAAATATGGTGTATTTACACAATTAAACATAATTTGGCCATAAAAAAGAATAAAATTCTGTCATGTACAGCAACATGGATGCAACTGAAGGTCATTATGTTAAGTGAAGTAAGCCAGAAACAGAAAGAAAAATATTCCACGTATTCGCTCATATGTGGGTGCTGAAAAAGTTGATCTCATGAAGGTAGAGGGTAGAATTATAGACACTAGAGACTGGGAAGGGTGTAGAAGGGAGAGTTCACAATGGAGAGAGGTTGGTTAATGGCTACAAACATACAGCTAGATAGAAGGAGTAAGTTCTAATATTCAGTAGTAGAATACGGTGACTATAGTTAACATCAATGTATTGTATATTTCAAAGTAACTAGAAGTAAGAACTTGAAATATTCTCAATATATAGAAATAATAAATGCTTGTGATGATGGATATGCTGAAAACCCTGATTTGGTCATTATACATTCTTTATATGTAACAAAATATCACATGTATGCCATAAATATGTACAAATATTTATCACTTTTTAAAAAGATATGCTGATTGGGAAATAAAACTGTCTTTGTTTGCAGATGATGTAACTGTTGATGTGGAAATTCCAAAAGAATGAACAAAAAAACTGAAACCAATAAGTAATTACAGCAAGGTCGCATGATACAAGATTAATATACAAAAGTCAATCACTTTCCTATATACCTGCATAAATAACTGGAATTTGAAATTAAAAACACAGTATCATTTACATTAGCACATAAAAAATGAAATACTTGGCCAGGCGCGGTGGCTCATGTCTATAATCCCAGCACTTTGGGAGGCCAAGGCAGGCGGATCATGAGGTCAGGAGATCGAAACCATCCTGGCTAATATGGTGAAACCCTGTCTCTACTAAAAATACAAACAAATCAGCCAGGTGTGGTGGCAGGCACCTGTAGTCCCAGCTACTCGGGAGGCTGAGGCAGGAGAATGGCATGAATCCAGGAGACAGAGCTTGCAGTGAGCTGAGATCGCACCACTGCACTCCAGCCTGGGCAACAGAGCGAGACTCTGTCTCAACAAAAAAAAAGAAAGAAAGAAAGAAATACTTTGGTATAACTCTAACAAAATATGTACAAGATCTGTATGAGGAAAGCTACAAAACTCTGATGAAAGAAATCAAAGAACCAAATAAACAGAAAAATATTCCATGTTCATAGATAAGAAGACTCAATATTATTCAGATGTCATTTCTTCACAAGTTGATCAACAGATTCAATGCAATGTCAATCAAAATCCCAGCAAGTTACTTTGTGGATATCAACAAACTGACTAGAAAGTTTATAGAGAAGCAAATGACTAGGCATAACAAACAAAATTTTTAAAGAGAAAAACATAGAGGACTGACACTGCCAAACTTGAAGACTTATTACAAAGCTACACTAATCAAGAGTGTGGTATGGGTGAAAGAATATTTTTTCTTACTTTTTCTTAGACACTATGGTGACCTATCTTTTTAATTTTTTTAATAAACAGATCAAAGAAACAGAACACACAGCCCAAAAATAGACCCACATAAATATAGTCAACTGATCTTTGCCCAAGAGGCAAAAGCAATAGAATGAAAAAAGTTCCTCTCAATCCAAATCAAAACCACAATGAGATACCAACTCACACCAGTCAGAATGGCTATTATTAAAAAGTCAAAACAACAACAACAAATGCTGGCAAGGCTGTAAAGAAAAGGGAATGCTTATCCACTGTTGGTGGGAATTAGTTCTGCCACTGTGGAAAGCAGTTTGGAAATTTCTCAAAGAACTTAAAATAGACCTACCATTTAAACCAGCAATCCCATTACTGAGTATATGTCCAAAAGAAAATAAGTCATTCTGCCAAAAAGACACATGCAGTCAAATGTTTACTGCAGTGCTATTCACAATAGCAAAGACATGGAATCAACGTAGGTGCCCATCAGTGGTGGATTGGATTTAAAAAAAGTGCTACATACACACCATGGAATGCTATGCGGCCATAAAAAAAGAACAAGATCATGTCCCTTGCAGCAACGTAGGATCATCTAAGTTAATTAATGCAGGAACAGAAAACAAAATACTACATATTCTCACTTATGGCCACCCATACCATCTTTATGTCCATGAGCATCCAATGTGGGAGCTAAACATTGGGTAATCATGGACATAAAGATGGCAAAAACAGACATTGGGGACTACTAGTGGAGAATAAAGGAGGTGGGAAAAGGGTTGAAAAGCTAACTATTGGATACTATGCTCCCTACCTGCGTGATGGCATAATAGTACCCTAAACCTCAGCATCAAGCAGTATACCCATGTAACAAACCTGCATATGTACTAGCTGAGTCTGAAAGTTCAAATTATTAAAAAGAAAAAGGTATTTTCAACAAACTGTGCTTGAGCAACTGGATATCCACATGCAAAAGAATGATCTGGACAAAGACCTCACATCCTTCATAAAAATTAACACAAACTGGGCCGGACATGGTGGCTTGCACCTGTAATCCCAGCAGTTTGGGAGGCCGAGGCTGGCTGATCACTTGAAGTCAGGAGCTTGAGACCAGCCTGGCCAACATGGTGAAACCTCACCACTACTAAAAATACAAAAATTAGCCAGGTCCAGACATGGTGGCAGGTACCTGTAATCCCAGCTACTCAGAAGGCTGCAGCAGGAGACTGCTTGAACCCAGGAGACGGCGGTTGCAGTAAGCCGAAATTACACCACTGCACTCCAGCCTGGGCAACAGAGCAAGACTCTGTCTCAAAAAAAAAAAAAATTAACTCAAACTGGATCACAAACCTGAATGCAAAATGCAAAACCATAAAACTCCTAGAAGATAACATAGGAGAAAATCTAGATGGCTTTGAGTTTATCAATGACTTTTTAAACATGACACCAAAGCCACAATCCATGAAAGAATGAATTGATAAGCTGGGCTTCATTAAAATTAAAAATTTCTGCTCTGGAAAGATAATGTCAAGAGAATGAGAAGGCAAGCCAAAGACTGAGAGAAAATATTTGAAAATGACATATCTGGTATGGGACTGTTATCTAAATATACGAAGAACTCTTACAACTCAACAGTAAGAAAATGAACAGCTTGAAATCATCATGGTGGACAGGAGGCAGGACCAGATTGCAGCTACATGCAGAGCAGCTTGCAGAAGCTCTTATTGTGGATTTTAGCCCCAGATCGACAGCAACAACAAACCAGCAATCCCAAGAGGGCCCACAGACCCTCTAAAGCAAGTGGACTGCTCCTGCAGGACCCAGGAGACACTCCAAATACTGTGAGTGCCCCAAATGCAGAAGTGGGAAAGGGAGATCTTCCTCTCCCGAACACGTGCCCCCCACTGGAGAAGCTGAAGTTCTGTTTGCAGGAGAAGTTTCCGACCTAACCTGGAGCTGAGCCAATTTAGAGAGCCAGGTGAAATACAGGGGTAGAGGAAGCAGCAAAAAGGCCCTGGGAGCTCGCTGCGTCCCCTAGCAAGCCATTCCTGCCTGGCACCACAGGAATCCATTGGGTGGATGACCAGAGGAGCAGGGGTATAACTCCACAGGGAGAAGGAAATCTCTAGCAGAACTTTCTAACCATTTGAACGGTGTGAGAAGCCCATTCACGCCCTCAGACTAGAAACAGACTCAGGGTTGTTGAGGGGAGCACAGTGGGAAAGAGACTGGCCCTTCATTTTACCTGGTAGCTGGGTGAGGTCTGTGACTGTCAGCTTTCCCCCACTGCCCTGACAACCTGCATGACTCAGCAAAGGCAGCCATAATCCTCCTAGGTACCCAACTCCAGTGACCTGGGAATCTCACCCACATCCCCCACAGTAGCCAAAACAAGACCCGCCCAAGTAGAATCTGAGCTCAGACATGCCTAGCCCCACCCCCACCTGATGGTCCTTCCCTATCCACCCTGGTAGCATAAGACAAAGGAAATATAACCTTGGGAGTTCTAGAGCCCCTCCCACCACCAGTGCCTCTCTATCCTACCATAGCTGATGCTTTCTGGAAAGTGTCACCTCCTGGCAGGAGGTCAACCAGCACAAAAATATAACATTAAAACACCAAAGCTAAGAACCCTCACAGAGTCGATTGCACCCCGCCACTACCTCCACTGGAAAAGGCATTGGTATCCACGGCTGAGAGATCCACAGATGACTCACATCACAGGACTCTGTCCAGACAACCCCCAGCACGAGACCAGAGCTGGGAAGACTCGCTGGGTGGCTAGACCCAGAAGAGAGACAACAATCACTGCAGTTCAGCTCACAGGAAGCCACATCCGTAGGAAAAGGGGGAGAGTACTACATCAAGGGAACACCCCATGGGACAAAAGAATCTGAACAACAGCCTTCAGCCCTAGACCTTCCCTCTGACAGAGCCTACCCAAATGAGAAGGAACCAGAAATAACTCTGATAATATGACAAAACAAGGCTCTTCAACATCCCCCCCCAAAATCACACTAGTTCACCAGCAATGGATCCAAACCCAGAAGAAATCCATGATTTACCTGAAAAATAATTCAGGAGGATAGTCATAAAGCTAATCAGGGAGGGAACAGAGAAAGGTGAAGCCCAATGCAAGGAAATCCAAAAAATGATACAAGAAGTGAAGGGACAAATATTCAAGGAAATAGATAAAGAAAAAAAACAATAAAAAGTTCAGGAAACTTTGGACACACTTTTAGAAATGTGAAATGCTCTGGAAAGTCTCAGCAATAGAATTAAACAAGTAGAAGAAAAATTCAGAACTCGAAGACAAGGTCTTCGAATTAACCCAATACAACAAAGACAAAAGAACAAGAAAATATGAACAGAGTCTCCAAGAAGTCTGAGATTATGTTAAACAACCAAACATAAGAATAATCAGTGTTGCTGAGGAAGAAGAGAATTCTAAAAGCTTGGAAAACATATTCTGGAATAATCAAGGAAAACTTCCCTGGCCTTGCTAGAGACCTAGACATCCAAATACAAGAAGCACAAAGAACACCTGGAAATTTCATCACAAAAAGATCTTCACCTAGGCACACGGCAATCAGGTTATCAAAAGTTAAGACAAAGGAAAGAATCTTAAGAGCTGTGAGACAGAAGCACCAGGTAACCTATAAGGAAAACCTATCAGATTAACACTGGGTTTATCAGTAAAAACTCTAGAAGCTAGAAGGGAATTGGGGCTATCTTCAGACTCCTCAAACAATTATCAGCCAAGAATTTTGTATCCAACGAAAGTAAGTATTATTTATGAAGGAAACATACAGTCGTTTTCAGACAAACAAATGCAGAGAGAATTTGCCACTACCAAGCTACCACTACAAGAACTGAGAAAAGGAGCTCTAAATCTTGAAACAAATCCTGGAAACACACCAAAACAGAACCTCTTCAAAGCATAAATTACACAGGACATATAAAACAAAAATACAAGTCAAAAAGCAAAAACAAAAAACCAAAGTACACCAGCAACAAAAAGTATGATAAATGCAACGGTACCTCACATTTCAATACTAATATTGAATGTAAATGGCCTAAATGCTCCATTTAAAAGATACAGAACTGCAGAATGGATAAGAACTCACCAACCATCTGCTGCCTTCAGAAAACTCACCTAACACATAAGGAATCACATAAACTTAAGGTAAAGAGGTGGAAAATGGCATTTCATGCAAATGGACACTAAAAGCGAGCAGGGGTAGCTATTCTTGTATCAGACAAAACAAATTTTAAAGCAACAGCAGTTAAAAGAGACAAAGAGGGGCATTATATAATGGTAAAAGGCTTTGTCCAACAAGAAAATATCACAATCCTAAACATATACACACCTAACACTGGCACTCCCAAATTCATAAAACAATTACGAATAGACCTAAGAAATAAAATAGACATCAACATAATAATAGTGGGGGACTATATATAAAACATTTCACCCAGTAACTGCGGAATACACATTCTATTCAACAGTACATGGAACTTTCTCCAAGACAATATGATAGGCCATAAAACGAGCCTCAGTAAATTTAAGAAAACTGAAATTATATCAACACTCTCTTAGACCACAATGGAATAAATCTGGAAATCAACTCCACAAGGAAACTTCAGAACCATGCAAATATATGGAAATTAAATAACCTGCTCCTGAATAAGCAATGGGTCAAAAATGAAATCAAGACAGAAATTTAAAAATTCTTTGAACTGAATGACAATAATGACACAACCTATTAAAACCTATGGGATACAGCAAAGGCAGTGTTAAGAGGAAAGTTCATAGCCATAAGCACCTACATCAAGAAGATTGAAAGTGCACAAACTGACATTCTAAGGTTACACCGCAAGGAACTAGAGAAACAAGAATAAACCAAACCCAAACCCAACAGAAGAAAGGAAATTACCAAGATCAGAGCACAACTAAAGAAATATAAACAAACCAAAAAAATACAAAAGATAAATGAAACAAAAAGCTGGTTCTTTGAAAAGACAAATAAAATTAATAGACCATAAGCAAGATTAACCAAGAAAAGATGAGAGAAAATCCAAATAACCTAAGGAACAAAACAGGAGATATTACAACTGACACCACTGAAATACAAAAGATCATCCATGGCTACTATGAACACCTTTATGCACATTAACTAGAAAACCTAGAAGAGATAGCTAAACTCCTGGAAAAAATACAACCTTCCCAGCTTAAATCCGGAAGAATTAGATACCCTGAACAGACCAATAATGAGCAGCGAGACTGAAATAGTAATTTAAAAATTACCAACAAAAAAATGTCCAGGACCAGATGGATTCACAGCAGAATTCTACTAGACATTCAAAGAAGAATTGATACTAATCCTATTGACACTATTCCACAAGATAAAGAGGGAACCCTCCCTAAATCATTCCATGAAGACAGTATCACCCTAATACCAAAACCAGGAAAAAACAAAACAAAAAAAGAAAACTACAGACCAATATCCCTAATGAACATAGATGCAAAAATCCTTAACAAAATACTAGCTAACTGAATCCAACAACATATCAAAAAGATAATTTGCCATGATCAAGTGGTTTCATAGCAGGGATGCAGGGATGGTTTAACACACAATAAACGTGATACACCACATAAACAGAATTAAAAACAAAAACCCCCAAGATCACCTCAATAGATGCAGAAAAAACATTTGACAAAATCCAGCATCCCTTTATGATTAAAACTCTCAGCAAAATCAGCATACAAGGGATATATCTCAATATAATAAAAGCCATCTATGACAAACCCACAGCCAACATAATACTGAATGAGGAAAAGTTGAAAGCATTTCCTCTGAGAACTGGAACAAGACAAGGATGCCCACTCTCACCACTCTTCTTCAACACAGTACTGGAAGTCCTAGCCAAAGCAATCACACAAGAGAAAGAAATAAAGGGCATCCAAATCGGTAGAGAGGAAGTCAAACTGTCACTTTTTGCTTAAGATATGATCATTTACCTTGAAAACTCTAATGACTCCTCCAGAAAGCTCCTAGAACTGGTAAAATAATTCAGCAAAGCTTTTGGATACAAGATTAATGTACACAAATCAGTAGCTCTTCTATAAACCAACAGCAACCAAGCAAAGAATCAAATCAATAACTCAACCCTTTTTACAATAGCTGCAAAAAAAATAAAATAAAATACTGAGAAATAAACCTAAACAAGGAGTCAAAAGACCTCTACATGGAAAACTAAAAAACACTGCTGAAAGAAATCATAGATGACACAAACAAATGGAAACACATCCCATGCTCACAGATGTTAAAATCAATATTGTGAAAATGACCATTCTCCAAATGCAATCCACAAATCCAATGCAATCCCCATCAAAATACCACCATCATTCTTCACAGAATGAGAAAAAACAATTCTAAAATTTATATGGAACCAAAAAAGAGCCCGCATAACCAAAGCAAGACTAAGCAAAAGGAACAAATCTGTAGGCATCACACTACCTCATTTCAAACTATACTATAAGGCCATAGTCACCAAAACAGCATGGTACTGGTATAAAAATAGGCACATATTGTTCAATTCCCACCTATGAGTGAGAACATGTAGTGTTTGGTTTTTTTGTCCTTGTGGGGTGGGGGGAGGGGGGAGGGATAGCATTAGGAGATATATCTAATGCTAAATGATGAGTTAATGGGTGCAGCACACCAACATGGCACATGTATACATATTTAACAAACCTGTACATTGTGCACATGTACCCTAAAACTTAAAGTATAATAATAATAAAATTTAAAAAAGAAAAAAATAGGTACATAGACCAATGAGACAGAATAAAGAACCCAGAAATAAACCCAAATACTTACAGCCAACTGATCTTCAACAAAGCAAACAAAAATATAAAATGTGGAAAGGACACCCTTTTCAACAAATGGTGCTGGGATAATTGATTAGCCACATGTAGGAAAATGAAACTGGATTCTCATCTCTCACCTTATACAAAAATCAATTCAAGATGGATTAAAGACTTAAACCTAAGACCTGAAACTATAAAAATTCTAGAAGATAACATTGGAAAAACCCTTCTAGACATTGGATTAAGCAAGGATTTCATGAACCAAGAACTGAAAAGCAAATGCAATAAAAACAAAGATAAATATCTGAGACCTAATTAACTAAAGAGCTTTTGCAGGCCAAAAGGAACAGTCAGCAGAGTAAAAAGACAACCCACAGAGTAGGAGAAAATCTTCACAATCTATACATCTGACAAAGGACTAATATCCAGAATCTACAACGAACTCAAACAAATAAGTAAGAAAAAAACAATCCCATCAAAAAGTGGGCTAAGGACATGAATTGACAATTCTCAAAAGAAGATACACAAATGGCCAATAAACATATGAAAAATGCTCAACATCACTAATAATCAGGGAAATGCAAATCAAAACCACAATGCAATACCACCTGACTCCTGAAAGAATGGCCATAATCAAAAAATCAAAAAACAGTAGACGTTGGCATGGATGCAGCCAACAGGGAACACTTCTACACTGCTGGTGGGAATGTAAACTAGTACAGCCACTATGGAAACAGTGTGGAGATTGCTTAAAGAACTAAAAGTAGAACTACCATTTGATCCAGCAATCCCACTACTGGGTATCTATCCAGAAGAAGAGAAGTCATTATTCGAAAGAGATACTTGCACATGCATGTTTATAGCAGCACAGTTCACAATTGCAAAATTGTGGAACCAACTCAAATGTCCATCCGTCAACAAGTGGATAAAGAAACTGTGAGCTGCCCTAAAAAAAGAATGAATTAACAGCATTTGCAATTACCTGCATGAGATTGGGGACTATTATTCTAAGTGAAGTAACTCAGGAATGGAAAACCAAATATCATATGTTCTCACTGATATGTGGCAGCTAAGCTATGAGGATGCAAAGACATAAGTATGATACAATAGACTTTGGGGACTTGGGGGAAGAGTGGGAGGGGGGCGAGGGACAAAAGACTACAAATATGGTGTACTGTACACTGCTCAGGTGATGGATGCACCAAAATCTCACAAATCACCACTGAAGAACTTACTTGTGGCACCAAATACCACCTGTACCCCAATAACTTATGGAAAATAAATAATTAAAAAAAGAAAATGAAAATCTTGATTAAAGAATGGACCAAATATCTTAACAAACATAACACCAAAGATACACAGATGGCAAATAAGCATATGAAAAGATGCTCCACATCACATGCAATCAGAAAAATGAAAATAAAACAACCATGAGATACTACTACATGCCTATTAAAACAGCAAAAATCCAGAATATTAATACCACCAAATGCTGGCAAAGATGAGAAGCAACAGGAACTCTCATTCATTGCTGTAGGGAATGCGCAATGGTACTACCACTTTGGAAGGTAGTTTTGTAGTTTCCTCACAAAACTAAACACATTCCTACCATAAGATCTAACAATCTTGCTCCTTATTACTTATTACCCAAAGAAGCTGAAAAAATGTCCACACAAAACCTTGTACACAGATGTTAACAGTAGCTTTATTCATAGTTGCCAAAACTTGGAAGTGACCAAAATGTCCTAGGTATACGAATGCAGAAATAGACTGTAAGACATCCAGGCAATGCAATGTTATTCAGCACTAAAAAGAAATGAGCAATGAAGCCATGAAAAGACATGGAGAAAACTTAAATGCAAATTACTAAGTGAAAGAAGCCAATCTGAAAAGGCTATGTACTGTATGATTTCAACTATATGACATTCTAGAAAAGGCAAAACTATGGAGAAAGTAAAAAGGTTGGTAGTTGCCAGGGTTCGGCGGCGGGGAGGGATGATTGGAGCACAGAAGATATGGGGGACAGTGAAAATAATGTATATAATACTATAAGGGTAGATATATGTCATTAGACGTTTGTCCAAACTCATAGAATGCACATCACCAAGAGTAAACCCTAATGTAAACTATGGACTTTGGGGATGGTGTCAAGGTAGGTTCGTTAATCATAACAAATGTATCACTCTGGTGGGGAATACTGATAATGTGGGAGGCTATACATGTATGGGGGAAAGGGGCATATGAAAAATCTCTGTACTTTCCTCTCAATTCCGCTGTGAACCTAAAACTGCTCTAAAAAAAATCCTTAAAAATAAAATTTAAAACTTTTAAGTTTAAAAAATAAAATAAAATAAAAATACCACTATACATAGGTTAGAATAACTAAAATCCAAAACATTGACAAACCAAATTCTGGCAAGAATTTGGAGCAACAGGAAGTCTCATTAGTTGCTGGTGGGAATACAAAATGATACAACCACTTTGGAAGAAACTTTGGCAGTTTCTGACAAAAACTGAACATATTCTTACAACACAATTCAGCAATTGTCCTCCTTGGTATTTACTCAAATAAGGTGAAAACTTAGGTCTACCCAAAAGCCTGCACACAAACGTTTATAGCAGCTTTATTCATAACTGCTAACAACTTGGAAGCAACAAGTTGTTTTTTCTTTTTTTCTTTCTATTTTTATTTTTTTTTTTATTATTATACTTTAGGTTTTAGGGTACACGTGCACAATGTGCACGTTTGTTACATAGGTATCCATGTGCCGTGTTGATTTCCTGCACCCATTAACTCGTCATTTAGCATTAGGTATATCTCCTAATGCTGTCCCTCCCCCCTCCCCCAACCCGACAACAGTCCCCGGAGTGTGATATTCCCCTTCCTGTGTCCATGAGTTCTCGTTGTGCAATTCCCACCTATGAGTGAGAACATGCGGTGTTTGGTTTTTTGTCCTTGCGATCGTTTACTGAGAATGATGTTTTCCACTTTCATCCATGTCCCTACAAAGGACATGAACTCATCATTTTTTATGGCTGCATAGTATTCCATGGTGTATATGTGCCACATTTTCTTAATCCAGTCTATCGTTGTTGGACATTTGGCTTGGTTCCAACTCTTTGCTATTGTGAATAGTGCTGCAATAAATATACGTGTGCACGTGTCTTTATGGCAGCGTGATTTATAGTCCTTTCGGTATATACCCAGTAATGGGATGGCTGGGTCAAATGGTATTTCTAGTTCTAGATCCCTGAGGAATCGCCACACTGACTTCCACAATGGTTGAACTAGTTTACAGTCCCACCAACTGTGTAAAAGTGTTCCTATTTCTCCACATCCTCTCCAGCACCTGTTGTTTCCTGATTTTTTAATGATGGCCATTCTAACTGGTGTGAGATGGTATCTCACTGTGGTTTTGATTTGCATTTCTCTGATGGCCAGTGATGATGAGCATTTCTTCATGTGTTTTTTGGCTGCATAAATGTCTTCTTTTGAGATGTGTCTGTTCCTGTCCTTTGCCCACTTTTTGATGGGGTTGTTTTTTTCTTGTAAATTTGTTTGAGTTCATTGTAGATTCTGGATATTAGCCCTTTGTCAGATGAGTAGGTTGCAAAAATTTTCTCCCATTCTGTAGGTTGCCTGTTCACTCTGATGGTAGTTTCTTTTCCTGTGCAGAAGCTCTTTAGTTTAATTAGATCCCATTTGTCAATTTTGGCTTTTGTTACCATTGCTTTTGGTGTTTTAGACATGAAGTCCTTGCCCACGCCTATGTCCTGAATGGTATTGCCTAGGTTTTCTTCTAGGGTTTTTATGGTTTTAGGTCTAACATGTAAGTCTTTAATCCATCTTGAATTAATTTTTCTATAAGGTGTAAGGAAGGGATCCAGTTTCAGCTTTCTACATATGGCTAGCCAGTTTTCCCAGCACCATCTATTAAATAGGGAATCCTTTCCCCATTTCTTGTTTTTGTCAGGTTTGTCAAAGATCAGATAGTTGTAGATATGCAGCATCATTTCTGAGGGCTCTGTTCTGTTCCATTGATCTATGTCTCTGTTGTGGTACCAGTACCATGCTGTTTTGGTTACTGTAGCCTTGTAGTATAGTTTGAAATCAGGTAGTGTGATGCCTCCATCTTTGTTCTTTTGGCTTAGGATTGACTTCACGATATTGATTCTTCCAACCCATGAGCATGGAATGTTCTTCCATTTGTTTGTATCCTCTTTTATTTCCTTGAGCAGTGGTTTGTAATTCTCCTTGAAGAGGTCCTTCGCATTCCTTTTAAGTTGGATTCCTAGGTATTTTATTCTCTTTGAAGCAATTGTGAATGGCAGTTCACTCATGATTTGGCTCTCTGTTTGTCTGTGATTGGTATACAGGAATGCTAGTGATTTTTATACATTGATTTTGTATCCTGAGACTTTGCTGAAGTTGCTAATCAGCTTAAGGAGATTTTGGGCTGAGACGATGGGGTTTTCTAGATATACAATCATGCCATCTGCAAACAGGGACAATTTGACTTCCTCTTTTCCTAATTGAATACCCTTTATTTCCTTCTCCTGTATGATTGCTCTGGCCAGAACTTCCAGCACTATGTTGAATAGGAGTGGTGAGAGAGGGCATCCCTGTCTTGTGCCAGTTTTCAGAGGGAATGCTTCCAGTTTTTGCCCATTCAGTATGATATTGGCTGTGGGTTTGTCATAGATAGCTCTTATTATTTTGAGATACATCCCATCAATACCTAATTTATTGAGAGTTTTTAGCATGAAGGGTTGTTGAATTTTGTCAAAGGCCTTTTCTGCATCTATTGAGATAATCATGTGGTTTTTGTCTTTGGTTCTGTTTATATGCTGGATTATATTTATTGATTTACGTATGGTGAACCAGCCTTGCATCCCAGGGATGAAGCCCACTTCATTATGGTGGATAAGCTTTTTGATGTGCTGCTGGATTCGGTTTGCCAGTATTTTATTGAGGATTTTTGCATCAATGTTCATCAAGGATATTGGTCTGAAATTCTCTTTTTTGGTTATGTCTCTGCCAGGCTTTGGTATCAGGACGATGCTGGCCTCATAAAATGTGTTAGGGAGGATTCCGTCTTTTTCTATCAATTGGAAGAGTTTTAGAAGGAATGGTACCAGTTCCTCCTTGTACCTCTGGTAGAATTCAGCTGTGAATCCATCAGGTCCTGGACTCTTTTTGGTTGGTAAGCTATTGATTATTGCCACAATTTCAGAACCTGTTATTGGTCTATTCAGAGATTCAACTTCTTCCTGGTTTAGTCTTTTTTTTTTTTTTTTTTTTTTTATTGAGGCGGAGTCTCGCTCTGCCGCCCAGACTGGAGTGCAGTGGCGCGATCTCGGCTCACTGCAAGCTCCGCCTCCCGGGTTCACGCCATTCTCCTGCCTCAACCTCTCCGAGTAGCTGGGACTACAGGCGCCCGCCACCACGCCCGGCTGATTTTTTTATATTTTTAGTAGAGACAGGGTTTCACCGTGGTCTCGATCTCCTGACCTCGTGATTCGCCCGCCTCGGCCTCCCAAAGTGCTGGGATTACAAGCGTGAGCCACCGCGCCCGGCTCCTGGTTTAGTCTTGGGAGGGTGTATTTGTTGAGGAATTTATCCATTTCTTCTAGATTTTCTAGTTTATTTGCATAGAGGTGTTTGTAGTATTCTCTGATGGTAGATTGTATTTCTGTGGGATTGGTGGTGATATCCCCTTTTTTTTATTGCATCTATTTGATTCTTCTCTCTTTTCTTCTTTATTAGTCTTGCTAGCGGTCTATCAATTTTGTTGATCTTTTCAAAAAACCAGCTCCTGGATTCATTAATTTGTTGAAGGGTTTTTTGTGTCTCTATTTCCTTCAGTTCTGCTCTGATTTTAGTTATTTCTAGCCTTCTGCTAGCTTTTGAATGTGTTTGCTCTTGCTTTTCTAGTTCTTTTAATTGTGATGTTAGGGTGTCAATTTTGAATCTTTCCTGCTTTCTCTTGTGGGCATTTAGTGCTATAAATTTCCCTCTACACACTGCTTTGAACGTGTCCCAGAGATTCTGGTATGTTGTGTCTTTGTTCTCGTTGGTTTCAAAGAACATCTTTATTTCTGCCTTCATTTCATTATGTACCCAATAGTCATTCAGGAGCAGGTTGTTCAGTTTCCATGTAGTTGAGCAGTTTTGAGTGAGTTTCTTAATCCTGAGTTCTAGTTTGATTGCACTGTGGTCTGAGAGACAGTTTGTTATAATTTCTGTTCTTTTACATTTGCTGAGAAGAGCTTTACTTCCAACTATGAGGTCAATTTTGGAATAGGTGTGGTGTGGTGCTGAAAAAAATGTATATTCTGTTGATTTGGGGTGAAGAGTTTTGTAGATGTCTATTAGGTCCACTTTGTGCAGAGCTGAGTTCAATTCCTGTATATCCTTGTTAATTTTCTGTCTCGTTGATCTGTCTATCTAATGTTGACAGTGGGGTGTTAAAATCTCCCATTATTATTGTGTGGGAGTTTAAGTCCCTTTGTAGGTCACTCAGGACTTGCTTTATGAATCTGGGTGCTCCTGTGTTGGGTGCATATATATTTAGGATAGTTAGCTCTTCTTGTTGAATTGATCCCTTTACCATTATGTAATGGCCTTCTTTGTCTCTTTTGATCTTTGTTGGTTTGAAGTCTATTTTATCAGAGACTAGGATTGCAACCCCTGCCTTTTTTTGTTTTCCATTTGCTTGATAGATCTTCCTCCATCCCTTTATTTTGAGTCTATGTGTGTCTCTGCACGTGAGATGGGTTTCCTGAATACAGCACACTGATGGGTCCTGACTCCTTACCCAGTTTGCCAGTCTGTGTCTTTTAATTGGAGCATTTAGCCCATTTACATTTAAAGTTAATATTGTTATGTGTGAATCTGATCCTGTCACTATGATGTTAGCTGGTTATTTTGCTCGTTAGTTGATGCAGTTTCTTCCTAGCCTTGATGGTCTTTACAATTTGGCATGTTTTTGCAGGGGCTGGTACCGGTTGTTCCTTTCCATGTTTAGTGCTTCCTTCAGGAGCTCTTTTAGGGCAGGCCTGGTGGTGACAAAATCACTCAGCGTTTGCTTGTCTGTAAAGTATTTTATTTCTCCTTCACTTATGAAGCTTAGTTTGGCGGGATAGGAAATTCTGGGTTGAAAATTCTTTTCTTTAAGAATGTTGAATATCGGCCCCCACTCTCTTCTGGCTTGTAGAGTTTCTGCCGAGAGATCAGCTGTTAGTCTGATGGGCTTCCCTTTGTGGGTAACCCGACCTTTCTCTCTGGCTGCCCTTAACATTTTTTCCTTCATTTCAACTTTGGTGAATCTGACAATTATGTGTCTTAGAGTTGCTCTTCTCGAGGAGCATCTTTGTGGCGTTCTCTGTATTTCCTGAATCTGAATGTTGGCCTGCCTTGCTAGATTGGGGAAGTTCTCCTGGATAATATCTTGCAGAGTGTTTTCCAACTTGGTTCCATTCTCCCCGTCATTTTCAGGTACACCAATCAGACGTAGGTTTGGTCTTTTCACATAGTCCCAAATTTCTTGGAGGCTTTGTTCATTTCTTTTTATTCTTTTTTCTCTACACTTCCCTTCTCGCTTCATTTCATTCATTTCATCTTCCATCAGTGATACCCTTTCTTCCAGTTGATTGCATCTGCTACGGAGGCTTCTGCAATCTTCGCGTAGTTCTCGAAACTTGGCTTTCAGCTCCATCAGCTCCTTTAAGCCCTTCTCTCCATTGGTTATTCTAGTTATCATTCTTCTAATTTTTTTCAAAGTTTTTAACTTCTTTGCTATTGTTTTGAATTTCCTCCCGTAGCTCAGAGTAGTTTGATCGTCTGAAGCCTTCTTCTCTCAACTCGTCAAAGTCATCCTCCATCCAGCTTTGTTCCGTTGCTAGTGAGGAACTGCGTTCCTTGGGAGGAGGAGAGGTGCTGTGCTTTTTAGAGTTTCCAGTTTTTCTGCTCTGTTTTTTCCCCATCTTTGTGGTTTTATCTACTTTTGGTCTTTGATGATGGTGATGTACCGACGGGTTTTTGGTGTGGATGTCCTTTCTGTTTGTTAATTTTCCTTCTACCAGACAGGACCCTCAGCTGCAGGTCTGTTGGAGTTTACTAGAGGTCCACTCCAGACCCTGTTTGGCTGGGTGTCAGCAGCGGTGGCTGCAGAACAGTGGATTTTCGTGAGACCACAAATTCAGCTGTCTGATAGTTCCTCTGGAAGTTTTGTCTCAGAGGAGTACCTGGCCGAGTGAGGTGTCAGTCTGTCCCTACTGGGGGGATGCCTCCCAGTTAGGCTGCTCAGGGGTGAGGGACCCACTTTAGGAGGCAGTCTGTCCATTCTCAGATCTCCAGCTGCGTGCTGGGAGAACCACTACTCTCTTCAAAGCTGTCAGTCAGACAGGGACATTTAAGTCTGTGGAGGTTCCTGCTGAGTTTTTGTTTGTCTGTGCCCTGCCCCTAGAGGTGGAGCCTACAGAGGCAGGCAGGCCTCCTTGAGCTGTGGTGGGCTCCACCCAGTTCGAGCTTCCTGGCTGTTTTGTTTACCTAAGCAAGCCTGGGCAATGGTGGGCGCCCCTACCCCAGTGTCGCTGCTGTGTTGCAGCTTGATCTCAGACTGCTGTGCTAGCAATCAGCGAGACTCCGTGGGCATAGGACCCTCCGAGCCAGGTGCGGGACACAATCTCCTAGTGTGCCGTTTTCCAGGCCTGTTGGAAAAGCACAGTATTAGGGTGGGAGTGACCCAATATTCCAGGTGCCGTCTGATACCCCTTTCTTTGACTAGGAAAGGGAACTCCCTGACCCCTTGCACTTCCTGAGTGAGGCAATGCCTCGCCCTGCTTTGGCTCGCACACAGTGCGCTTCACCGACTGTCCTGCACCCACTGTTTGGCACTCCCTAGTGAGATGAAACCGGTACCTCAAACAGAAATGTAGAAATCACCCGTCTTCTGTGTCGCTCAGGCTGGGAGCTGTAGACCGGAGCTGTTCCTATTCGGCCATCTTGGCTCCACCCCCCTAACAAGAAGTTGTTTTTTCAATAGGTGAATGGGCAAACTGTTATACATGTACACAATCGAATATTATTCACCAATAAAAAGAAATGATAGTGTTACAACTCTTTTAGAATGTGTCTAGCAATTTAAAAAAGGATATCAGGGAGACTCTCCAGGGGAGACAGATGGTATATGTGAACTCTGTACTTTCTGCCCAATTTTGCCATGAACCAATAACTGCTATAAAAAAACAAAGTGTATATAGATATATACCTGGGTGTTTTTTTGTTTTTTTTGTTTCGTTTTGTTTTGTTTGCTGGACAGAGTGGCTCACGCTTATAATCCCAGCACTTTGGGAGGGTGAAGTGGGCAGACTGCTAAAGCCCAGGAGTTTGTTTGAGACCAGCCTGGGCAACATAGGGAGACTCCATCTATACAAAAAAAGTAAAAATTAGCCAGGTGTGATGGCACACATCAGTTGTCCCAGCTATTCAGGAGGCTGAGGTGGGAGGATGGCTTGAGCCCAGGAGATCGAGGCTGCAGTGAACTGTGATTGCACCACTGCACTCCAGCCTGGGCAACAAAGCGAGACACTGTCTCAAAAAAAAAAAAAAAAGAAAGAAAAAGAGAAAAAGTATGTTTTTTTAATTTTGAGATAAAATGAACTATAAGCTACTAGAAAACAAGGAGTGATCTTAACAGTATATTGTTAACTGAAAGAAGCCAACCTGAAAAGGCTATGATTCCAAGTATTATATGAATTCTGAAAAGGGAAACACGATGGACATTTTTTAAATCAGTAGGATATAGAGGATTTTTAGAGCCATAACATTTTTCTGTACTACACTGTAATGATAGACACATGTCACTGCATATTTGTCAAAATCTATAGAATATACAATGCAAGGAGTGAACCCTCATGTAAAACTGTACACTTTAGTTAAATAATAACATATTCATATCAGCTCATCAATTGTAACAAATGTACCACACTAATATAATGTGTACCTATAAAACAGAGAAGCTCTCTAAAAGAAGATATTTACTGGGGAGTCGAGCATTACAATGGGAATATATGTGTCATAGCAAACTATGTGTTTTCAGGGAGGAAAGAAAGACAAAGGTTCTTAAAGTAAAATATGAGGAGGCTTACACAACTGTTTCAAAATAAGTAACCCTGGCTACAAAAATCATTAACAAGGGTGACCCCTACACAAGGTTAGACAGGCAGTTGTGCAAATATCCATGCAGAGATTTTTTTGTGCAAGGCTGTAATGGCCTTTGTGCAAGGTTGTGGTTTTCAGAGTCTTCTGTGACAGTTTTTGTTAACAGGCATACAAGTGTGAAAGCCTTCCCCAGCTCTACTTTTAAGGGCTTTTTTAACATTAGTGACTCCATTTGGATTCTGACAACTTTCACAGTAAGATAGTAGTAGAAGAAACTAGGGGAAAAGAGTGACAGGCTATAAAAGAATATATAGGAATTCTCTGTACTTTCCCCTCAATTTTTCTGTAAACCTAAAACTCCTCCAACAAAGTTAAGTCTATTATTTTAAGAAATATGATTGGTGCTAATGTAATTGCAGTTTTTGCTTTTAGTGGCAAAACTGTTATTACTTTTGTGGCAACCCAATAAATATACCTTGACAATACCAAGTACTACCAAAGACAGACAGCATCCAGAAATCTCATCCCACTCATTACTGGTGGGAATGTAAAATGTTACAACCACTCTAGAACAGTTTGACAGTTAAATACACATTTACCATATAATCTAGAAATTTCACTCCTATTTACCCCAGAGAAATTAAAACTTACATTCACATAAAAACCTATGAATATTTATAGCAGCTTTATTCATAATCATCAAAACTTGGAAACAATCCAAATGTCCTTCAAGGACAGAGATCAATCTCAATGGCATTATACTGAGTGAAAAAAGCCACTCTCAAAACATTACATACTGTATGATTGTATTTATGTGGCATTCTAGAAAACAGAGAATTATAGGCACAAAAACACCAATGTCACCAGAGGTTAGGGGTAAGAGGAGGAATTACTACAAAGTGGACAGCACAAATATATTTTTTGAAGTCATGGACCTAATATTTTAGTTGTGATAACTATATGCGTCTATGCAAGTTTTGTAATTCATACTACTGTAAACACATCAAAAAAACTATAATATAGGCATACCTTGTTTTATTGTGCTTTGCTTTATTTGTTGTGCTTATCAGATATTACTTTTTTTTTTTTTTTTGAGACAGAGTCTCGCTCTGTCGCCCAGGCTGGAGGGCAGTGGCACAATTTCAGCTCACTGCAAGCTCCGCCTCCAGGGCTCACACCATTCTCCTGCCTCAGCCTCCCGAGTAGCTGGGACTACAGGTGCCCACCACCACACCCGGCTAATTTTTTGTATTTTTAGTAGAGACGGGGTTTCACCATGTTAGCCAGGATGGTCTCGATCTCCTGACCTCATGATCCGCCCGCCTCGGCATCCCAAAGTGCTGGGATTACAGGTGTGAGCTACCGCACCTGGCCCAGATATTACATTTTTAACAAATTGAAGGATTGTGGCAATCCTGCACCGGACAAGTCTATCAATAACATTTCTCCAACACATGCACACTTTATGTCTCTCTGACACATTTTTCTAATTCTCACAATATTTCAAATTTTTTCATTATTATTGCATCTGTTATGGCAATCTCTGATCATTTGATGTTACTACTGTAACGGTTTTGGGGTGCAACCAACTGTATCCACGTAAGATAGCAAAGTTAATAAATGTAGGTGTTCTGCTGCTCCAACAACTGGTCATTTTTCAGTTTCTCTCTTCCTAGGGCCTACCTATTATCTGAGACACAAGGATATTGATATTAGTCCAATTAATAACCCTACAGTAGCCTCTAAGTATTCAAAGTGAAAGGAAGAGTCTTAAGTGTCTCACTCTAAATCAAAAACTAAAAATGATTAAGTTTAGTGAGGAAGGCATGATGAAAGTCGAGACAGGCCAAGAGCTATGACTTTTGCACCAGTTAGCAAAGTTCTGAATGCAAAGGAGCAATTCTTGAAGGAAACTAAAAGTGCAACTCCAGTGAGCACACCAATGATAAGAAAGCAAAACAGTCTTACTGCTGATAGGGAAAGTTTTAGTGGTCTGGATAGAACATCAAACCGGCCACAATGTTCTCTTAAGCCAAAATCTAATCCAAAGTAAGATCCTAACTCTCTTCAATTCTATGAAGGCTGAGAGAGGTAAGGAAGTTGCAAAACAAAAGTCTGAAGCTAGCAGAGGTTGGTTCATGATGTTGAAGGAAAGAAGCCATATTCATAACATAAAATTGCAAGGTGAAGCAGGAAGTGCTGATGCAGAAGCTACAGCAAGCTATTTAGAAGATCTAGTTAAGATAATTGCTGAAGGTCGCTACACTAAACAATACATTTTCAAAGTAGATGAAACAGCCTTCTATTGGAAGAAGATACCATCCAGGACTTCCATAGCCAAGGAGGAGAAGTCAATGCCTGGCTTCAAAGCTTCAAACAACAGGATAACTCTCTTGTTAGGGGCTAATGCAGCTAGTAACTTAAAGTTGAAGCCAGTGCTCATTTACCATATGAAAAATTCTAGGCCCCTTAAGAATTATGCCAAATCTACTCTGCTTGTGCTCTAGAAATGGAACAAGAAAGCCTGGATGACAGAACATCTGTTACAGCATGACTTTCTGAATCTTTTAAGCTTTGAGAACTACTACTCAGAAAGAGAGTCCTCAAATCCAATGGAGCTTAAAAGTAAAGAAAAAAAATTTTTTTAAGATTCCTTTCAAAATATTACTGATCATTAACAATGCACCTTGTTACTTAAGAGCGCTGATGGAGATGTACAAGGAGATTAATGTTGTTTTCATGCCTGCTAACACAGCATCTATTCTGCAACCCATGGATCAGGGAGTAACTTCAACTTTCAAGTCTTATAATTTAAGAAATACATCATATAGCTACCATATATAGTGATTCCTCTGCTGGATCTGGGCAAAGTAAACTGAAAACTTTCTGGAAAGGATCTACCATTGTAGACACCATTAACAACATTTGTTATTCATGGGTGAAGGTCAAAATATCAACATTAACACGAGTTTGGAAGAAGCTGACTACAACCCTTACGGATACTTTGGAGCGGTTGAAGACCTCAGTGGAGGAAGTAACTGCAGATGTGGTGGAAGCAGCAAGAGAACTAAAATTGTAAGTGGAGCCTGGGCCAGGCATGGTGGCTCATGCATGTAATCCTAGCACTTCGGGAGGCTGAGGCAGGTGGATCACCTGAGGTCAGCAGTTCGAGACCAGCATGGCCAACATGATGCAACCTTGTCTTTACTAAAAATATAAAAATTAGCCAGGCATGGTGGTGCACGCCTGTAGTACCAGTCACTCAGGAGACTGAGGCGGGAGAATCGCTTGAACCTGGGAGGCGGAGGTTGCAAGTGAGCCGAGATCACACCTCTGCACTCCAGCCTGGGTGACAAAGGGAGACTCCATCTCAAAAAAAAAAAAAAAGTGGAGCCTGAAGATAGGACAGAATTGCTACAACCTTATGCAAAAACTTAAACAGATGAGGAGTTGCTTCTTTTTTAAAAGAAAGTAGTTTCTTGGATGGAATCTAGTTCTAGTGAAGATGCTGTGAACATCGCTGAAATGACAACAAAGGATTTAGAATATCACATAAGTTTAGTTGATAAAGCAGTGGCAGGGTTTGAGAGAAGTTCTACTGTGACTCCAATTTTGAAAGCTGTTCTACTGTAAATAAAATGCTGTCAAACAGCATGGCACAATACAGACAAATCTTTCATGAAAAGAAGAGTCTATCAAAGTGGAAAAATTCATTGTTGTCTTATTTTAAGAAATTGTCACAGCCATCCCAACCTTCAGCAGTGACCACCTCCCTGATCAGTCAGTAGCCATCAATTTTGAGGCAACTTTGAGCCATGCTCAAGTGGCAATACAATGATTTGCTGAAGGCTCAGAAGATGGATAGAATATTTAAGCAGTAAAGTACTTTTTAATGAAGGTATGTACATTTTTAGATATGTTATTACACACTTAATAGATTACAGTATAGTGTAAACATAACTTTTGTATATACTGTGAAACCAAAAAAAAAAAAAAATCAGATGACGCTTTGCTGCAATATTTGCTTTAGTGCAGTGATGTGGAACCAAACCAGCAGTATCTCTAAGGTGTGAGTATACAAATTTCCTCTCTCTCTCTCTCTCTCTCTCTTTCTCTCTCATTCACATACACCCACACACATCTTTATTATGATGGTAGTTGCGATGTGTATACATTTATCAAAATTCAGAGAATAAGATGGATGAATGTAATTCTAAATTAATCAACAAGGAAATTTATTTTAGGCCAGGTACAACAGCTCACACCTGTAATCTCAGAATTTTGGGAGGCCAAGGTGGGAGGATCACTTGAGGCCAGGAGTTTAAGACCAGCCTGGGCAACACAGCAAGACCCCATCTCAACCCAAAAAAATTAAATAAATGAATAAACAAAAACAGAAAAATTTGTTTTTTAAAGTGCAAAAAAATTTAGAAGACATTTCACAAAAGAAGACATAGAATGCAGCACACCAACATGGCACATGTATACATATGTAACAAACCTGCACGTTGTGCACATGTACCCTAAAACTTAAAGTATAATAATAAAAAAAAGAATTGGTAATCAACAGCTGAAAAGGTTTTATTTTCAAATCTGAGGATTTTTTTTCTTTTTTGAGACAGGGTCTCACTCTGTTGCCTAGACTGCAGTGCAGTGGCACAATCTCAGCTCAATGCAACCTCCACCTCCCAGGCTCAAGAGATCCTCCCACTTTAGCCATGTGAGTAACTGGGATTACAGTCATGGGTCACATCTGGCTAGTTTTTTGTATTTTTTTAATAGAGATGGATTTTTTTATTTCAAATTTTATTTTAGATACAGGGGGTACATGTGGAGGTTTCTTACATGGGTATATTGAGCGGTGCTGGGGTGGTGGTGCAGATCCCATCACCCAGGTAGTGAATATAGTACCCAATATGTAGTTTTTTAACCTATTCCCCCATCTCTCCCTAACTCCTCTAGTAGTCCCCAGCATCTGTTGTTCCCATCTTTATGTCCATGTGTGCTCAGTGTTTACCACTTATAAATGAGAACATGTACTATTTGGTTTTCTGTTCCTGCATTAATTTGCATAGGATAATAGCCTCCAGCTGCATCCATGTTGCTGCAAAGGACATTATTTCATTCTTTTTCATGGCTACGTAGTATTCCATGACATATAAAACCACATTTTCTCTATCCAATCCACCATTGATGGGTACCTGGGTTGATTCCATGTTTCTGCTATTATGAATAGCTCAATGATGAACATTTAACTGCATGTGTCTTTTTGGAAAAACTATTTATTTTCTTTTGGATATATACCCAGTAATAGCACTGATGGTTCAAATGGTAGCTCTGCTTTAAGTTCTTTGAGAAACCTCCAAGCTGCTTTCCACAGTGGCTGAACTAATTTACATGCCCACAAACAGTATGTAAGTGTTCTCTTTTTTCCATAGTCTTGCCGGCATCTGTTTTTTCACTTTTTAATCATAGTCATTCTGATTGGTGTAAGATGGTATCTCACTGTGGTTTTGATTTGTATTTCCCTGATGATTAGTCACAATGAGCACTTTTTCATAGGAATTCTGAGCACCTGTATGTCTTCTTTTGAGAAATATCTGTTCATGTCCTTTGCCTATTTTTTAATAAGGTTATTGGTTTTTCATGTGTTGATTTGTTTAAGTTCCTTATAGAATCTGGATATTAGACCTTTGTCAGAGGCATAGTTTGTGAATATTTTCTCCCATTCCTTAGGGATTTTGTTTTTTTGGTTTTTTGTTGTACAGAAGCTCTTTAATTAAATTAAGTCTCATTTGTCAATTTTGTATTTGTTGCAATTGCTTTTGGGGAATTAGCCAAAAATTATTTGCCAAGGCTGATAACAAGAAGGGTATTTCCTAAATATTTTTCCTAAGATTTTTATAGTTTGAGGTTTTACATTTAAATCTTTAATCCATCTTGAGTTAATTTTTGTATATGGTAAAAGGTAAGGGTCCAGTTTCATTCTGTTGCATATGGCTAGCCAGCTGTCCCAGCAGCATTTATTGAATAGGGAATCCTTTCCCCATTACTTGTTTTTGTCAGCCTTTCAAAGATCAGATGGTTGTAGGTGTGCAGCATTATTTCTGAGTTTTCTATTCTTCTCCATTGCTCTATGTGTCTGTTTTTATACCTGTACCATGCTATTTTGGTTACTGTGGGCTTATAATATAATTTGAAGTCAGGTACTGTGATGCCTCCAGCTTTATTATTTTTGTTTAGGATTCTTTTAGCTATTTGGGCTCTTTTTTGCTCCATATAAATTTTAGAATAGTTTCTTCTAATTCTCCAAAAAATGACATTGGTAGTATCATAGGAATAGCATTGAATCTGTAGACTGCTTTGGGCCAGTATGGTCATTTTTGTGACGTTGATGCTTCCAATCCATGTGCATGGATTGTTTTTCCATTTATTTGTGCCACCTCTGATTTTTTTCTGCAGTGTTTTGTGGTTCTTGTAGACTCTTTCACCTTCTTGGTCAACTGTACTCCTAGGTATTTCATTTTCTTTGTGGCTACTGCAAATGGGATTGTGTTCTTGATTTGATTCTCAGCCTGGACATTATCTGGTGTCTAGAAATGCTACTGATTTTTTCTACATTGATTTTGTATCCTGAAAGGTTGCTAAAGTTCTTTATCAGTTCTAGGAACCCTTTGGCAGAGTCTTCAGAGTTTTATAGGTATAGAAACATTTCATCAGTGGAGGGATAATTTATATAAGATTATGTAAAGAGACTAAATCTGTCACTCACTGGCATTCCTGAGAAAGAATGGGAGAGAATAAGCAAACTGGAAAATATATTTGAGGATATGGTTCACAAAAATTTCCCTAATCACAATAGAAAGGTTGACATGCAGGCCAGGTGCGGTGGCTCATGCCTGCAATCCTAACACTTTGGGAGGCCGAGGCAGGTGGATTGCCTGAGCTCAGAAGTTCGAGACCAGCCTGGGCAACAGAGTGAAACCTTCTCTACTAAAACACAAAAAATTAGCCAGGCATGACAGCATGCACCTGTAGTCCCAGCTACTCGGGAGGCTGACGCAGGAGAATTGCTTGAACCTAGGAGGCAGAGGTTGCAGTGAGCCAAGATCGCGCCACTGTACTCCAGCCTGGCGACAGAGAGAGACTCCATCCCCAAGGCACATCGTCATCAAATCACCAAAGTCAACGCAAAAGAAAAAATCTTAAAGGCAGCTAGAGAGAAGGGTCAGGTCACGTACAGAAGGAACTCCCATCAGGCTAGCAGCAGACTTCTTGGCAGAAACCTTGCAAACCAGAAGAGACTGGGGGCTTCTTTTAGGCAACATTAAAGAAAAGATATTCCAACTAAGAATTTCATGTCCTACCAGCCTAACACTCATAAGTGAAAGAGAAATGAAATCCTTCTAAGACAAGCAAATACTGAGGGAATTTGCTTCAACTACACCAGCCTTACAAGAAAGAGGTCCTTAAGGGAGTATTAAACATGGAATCATAAGAATGACACCTACTACCACAAAAATACACTTAAGCACATAGCCCACAGACACTATAAAGTAACCATACAATCAAGTCTATACAACAACCAACAACGTAATGACAGGATCAAAATATCACATATCAATACTAATCCTAATCCTGAGTATAAATGGCTAAACGTCCCTCTTAAAAGACATGGAGTGTCAAGGTGGATAAAAAGACAAGACCCAACCATCTGCTATCTTCAAGATACCCATCTCACATGTAACAACATTCACAGGCTCAAAGTAAAGGGATAGAGACAGATCTACCATGCAAATAGAAAATAAAAAAGAGCAGGAGCCACTATTCTTGTATCAGATAAAATAGACTTTAAACAAATAACAATTAAGAAAGACAAAGATAGGTATTACATAATGATAAATGGTAAAATCCAACAAAAAGACTTAACTATCTAATTATATATGCACCCACTATTGGTACACCCAGATTCATAAAACAAGTTTTGCATGACCTACAAAAAGACTTAGTTAGGCAAACACATCATAATAGTGAAAGACTTCAACACCCCACTGACAGCATTAGACAGATCACTGAGGCAGAAAGCTGACAAAGAGACTCTCACTTAAACTCAGATGTGATTAACTGGACCTAATAGACATCTACAGAACACTCCACCTAACAGCCACAGAAAATGTTTTTAACATCATTAGTCATCACAAAAATGCAAATTAAAACCACGCCCAGGCCGAGCACAGTGGTTCACGCCTGTAATCCCTGCATTCTGGGAGGCTGAGGTGGGCGGATCACCTGAGGTCAGGAGTTCAAGACCAGCCTGACCAACATGGATAAACCCCATCTCTACTAGCCGGATATGGTGGTGCATGCCTGTAATCCCAGCTACTCGGGAGGCTGAGGCAGGAGAAATCGCTTGAATCCGGGAGGCAGAGGTTGTGGTGAGCCAAGATCGTGCCATTGCACTCCAGCCTGGGCAACAAGGGAGAAACTCCGTCTCAAAAAAAAAAAAAAAAAAAAAAAAGCCTAAAAGTCAGTCAATAGAGAATTAAATAAACCATGATATATTCACATAATGGAATATTACATAGCAATAAAAAGAAACAAACCAGTGACAGATGCAAAACATGGATAAATGTTAGCAATATTATACTGAATAAAAAGAAGCCAAACACAAAAGAGTACCTATTATGTGATTCCATTTTTATGAAATTTAAGAACAGGCAAAACTATGGAAACAGAAATCAGAAGAATGGTTGCCAGAATCATGGTGGAGGTACAAGCAACAGAAGAGGAAAAGACACAATGGTTGAGTCATATACTGGAGTCACATAAAAAAGAAAAATGAATTAATTAAAAATATATTAAATTCTTTTGATTTTTTTTAAAAGATAAAATGAAAACAAGGAAAATTTCTGGAGCATGACAATATGTTACTCTAGTCAGAGCTCATCTAACTTTACACTTAAGATTGCCTGTTTAATGTAACTATATGTCAATAAAAATCACAAACAAATCAATAGATGAGTTAAAATTCTCCTAAAGACTATGGAAAGGAGCATTTATTCCTTTCTCTTCCATTGAAAACCACTAAAAACAACAACAAAGAAGTTGAGTAGTGGAAATGTGGCAAGATACTTGCACAGCCTCAAACACTACACAAAGTATGAGCAAATATTTAGCAAATATGGTGAACTTTAAGCCAAGCACAGAGCACAGTAAGGTTGACATGTGCCAATTCCAATCACAAACAGGATGTCGATTTCCCAAAATTTAAGTATCACTCAACTTTTGCGAATATCAAAAAACAGTATAAACCCATATATATGGAAATATGCTTTTTTTCTAGAAATAAATGAAAAAAACTCATTAATAGTGGTTGCCTTTAGAGAAAAAAGGACAGAACGAGATTTTATTTGCTTCATTTTATATATATATATATTTTTTTTTGAGACAGGGTCTCATTGTTTCCCAGGCTGGAGTACAGTGGCACAATCATAGCTTTCTTTAATCTTGAACTCCTGGGCTCAAAGGATCCTCCCACCTCAGCCTCCTGAGTAGCTGGAACTACAGGTGCACAAGACCATGCCTAGCTTATTTTTTAATTTTTAGTAGAAACAGGATCTCGCTATATTTCCTAGGCTGGTCTCCAACTCCTGGGCTCAAGAGATCCTCCCACCTCAGCCTCTCAAAGTGCTAGGATAACAGGTGTGAGCCACCACACACAGCCCACCTTGTACCTTTATACACAGCCCAAATTTTCTAACCTTATGCAAATATATTATTTTCTTTTTAAGTAAACAGAAGTCACCTGGTCTCCTTTATTGTTTCCCATTTTATGTACTTTTTGTATCCAATACAAACCAACAAATGTATTATTTAATAACAAAATTTCTAAATGTTCTTTTACACTAATTTTAAGCAAAAAATACTGAGGACAAATCTCTCCTCTAAGAACAAATTTTAAAAATGGTTAATAGGAGACCGGGCATGGTGCCTCAGGCCTGTAATCCCAGCACTTTGGGAGGCCAAGGCAGGTGGATCACCTGAGGTTAGGAGTTCGAGACCAGCCTGACCAACATGGAGAAACCCCACCTCTACTAAAAAATACAAAATTAGCCAGGCGTGGTGGCGCATGCCAGTAATCCCAGCTACTGAGGAGGCTGAGGCAGGAGAATCGCTTGAACCCGGAAGGCAGAGGTTGCAGTGAGCCAAGATCACGCCATTGCACTCCAGCCTGGGCAACAAGAGCAAAACGCCATCTCAAAAAAAAAAAAAATGGTTAATAGGGCCAAGTGCGGGGGCTCACGCCTGTAACCCCAGCGCTTCAGGAGGCTGAGGTGGGAGGATCACCTAAGCAACATAGCAAAACTTTGTCTCTGCAAAAAAATTTTAGAAACTAGCTAAGCATGGTGGCGCATGCCTCTAATCCGAGATACTCAGGAGGCTGAGGTGGGAGGACAGCTTGAGCCCAGGAAGCTGAGGCTGCAATGAGCCGTGAGTGCGCCAGTGCACTCCAGCCTGGGTGACAGAGCAACAACCTGTCTCAAAAAAAAATAAGTAAATAAATAAGGGTTAATTTTTCTTGTAACCAAAAATATACATATTTAACATTACTTAAAACATGTTATCCTAAAATAAATGCTAGTTATGGACTGAATTGTATTCCTCCGTAATTCATATGTTGAAGCCCCAACTCCCAGTGTGACTGTATGCAGAGACAGGGCCTTAAAAGGGGTTGAATGAGGTCACGTGCGTGGAGTCCATATCCAATAGGACTAATGTCCTTATAAGAAGAAGAGACACTAGGGATACGTGTGCCCAGAGAAAAAGCCATGTGAAAACACAGAGAGAAGACAGCCATCTGCAATCCAAGCAAAGAGGCCTCAGAAGTCAACCCTGCCAGCACCTTCATCTTGGACTTCCACATTCCAAAGCCAGGCACAATGGCTCATGCCTCTAATCCCAGCACTCTGGCAGACCAAAGTAGGAAGACTGCTTAAGGCCAGAAGTTCAAGACAAGCCTAGGCAACATAGCAAGATCCCACCTCAACAGAAAAAAATTTTAAGTAGCCAGGCATCTGCTTGTATTCCCAGCTACTCAGGAGGCTGGGCAGCAAGATCACTTGAGCCCAGGAGTTCAAGGATTCAATGAGCTATGATTGTGCCACTGCACTCCAGTGTGAGCAACACAGACCCTGACTCTAAAGAACCTAAATGCCCTGGCCGGGCACGGTGGCTCACGCTTGTAATCCCAGCACTTTGGGAGGCCAAGGCAGGCGGATCATGAGGTCAGGAGATCGAGACCACGGTGAAACCCCGTCTCTACTAAAAATACAAAAAAAAAAAAAAAAATTAGCCGGGCGTGGTGGCGGGTGCCTGTAGTCCCAGCTACTCCGAGAGGCTGAGGCAGGAGAATGGCGTGAACCCGGGAGGTGGAGCTTGCAGTGAGCCGAGATTGCGCCACTGCGCTCCAGCCTGGGTGACAGAGCGAGACTCCGTCTCAAAAAAAAAAAAAAAGATTTAAATTTCATGAAGAAATCAATTATGCCTAATTATATATACATAGTTTTAAACTGAAGAGCCTAACCTCAAAGTATCATTTCAACATGCCAAAAGTGAACTAAACTCTGCAATTACAAGAAAACCAAAAAAGGGACGTATCAGAAAATAAACATTCAGTTTTATTACAATATTTTAAACATACCAAATAAAACTGTATACTTAAAATAAATTAATTTTATTTACCACCTGCAAAGGGAGAGTCCAGCGTTCTGAGCTTCTGAATTTGGACAGTGGTGATTGAACATGGACCTCCTCTGGTTTTGCATTTAACATCTTTCTTATCTGAAAATAGGATGAGAAAATAATTAGTTTAATTGAACTATATACAAGAGCTAATTCAGCTAACAGAACCACTATATTACCCTGCATCAATAATTTGCTAACAGTTTTAAAGAGTTTTAAATTCAGTGCTTAATTTATATGCAATTAAATATAATTTTATTTACAAGAAACCTCTCCTTGACTCTGAAAGTCAAATGAAAGTTAAATGAAGAATCACAAGAGCTTCCTAACTATTCTCTTGTCTGCTGTCTCTTCCCCTTTTAATCTTTCAAATGTCAGCCCCAGAGTTCTCTAATACATAAAACTTAATTATGGCTGCAATACTTAAAATTCAACAATGGTAGCCATTACTTACAGATAAAACTCTTTACAATTGTAAAACTCTTTACCATTTGGGCTCTTTCACATCACATCACATCACATCAAAACCACAACTCAACCATACTGAATGAATCAACCTTCTTCAAACACACTATATTATTTTATATCTCTAAACCTTTGCACATACTCCTCCCACAATCTAGAATGCTCTTCCTTTTCTCCCTAGTGAAGTACTCCAGATTCTTGTCAAAATTACTATTTTATCTACACAACCATCACACCATACCACGCATTCCTGGAACAGAATCAATGGAACAGATCAATGGAACAGAATAGAGAACTCTGAAATAAGACCACACACCTACAACCATCTGATCTTTGACACACCTGACAAAAACAAGCAATGGGGAAATAATGCTCTATTTAATAAACGGTGCTGTGAGAACTGCCTAGCCATAAGTAAAAAATTGAAACTGGACACCTTCCTTATACCATATACAAAAATTAATTCAAGATGGATTAAAGACTTAAATGTAAAACACAAAACTATAAAAACCCTACAAGAAAATCAAGGCAGTACCATTCAGGACATAGGCACAGGCAAATATCTCATAACAAAAATGCCAAAAGCAATTGCGATAAAAGCAAAAATTGATAAATGGGATCTAATTAAACTAAGGAACTTCTGTACAGCAAAAGAGTGAACAGACAACCTACAGATCGGGAGAAAAATTTTGTAGTCTATCCATCTGACAAAGTCTAATATCCAGAGTCTACAAGGAACATAAATTTATAAGAAAAAACATCCCCATTAAAAAGTGGGCAAACGATATGAACAAACAGTTCATAAAGGAGGACACACATGTGGCCAACATCACTGATCATTAGAGAAATGCAAATCAAAATGACAATGAGACACTATCTCACACCACTCAGAATGGCTATTATTAAAAAGTCAAAAAACAACAGATGCTGGCAATGTTGCAGAGAAAAAGGAACACTTTTACACCACTGCTGGGATTGTAAATTAGTTCAACCATTGTGGAAGACAGTGTGGTGATTCCTCAAAGACCTAGAGGCAAACATACCATTTGACCCAGCAACACCATTACTGGGTATATACCCAAAGGAATATAAATCATTCTATTACAAAGATATATGCATGCACATGTTTGCTGCAACACTATTCACAATAGCAAAGACATGGAATCAACCCAAATCCCCATCAATGATAGACTGAATAAAGAAAATATAAAACATATATACATAGAATACTATGCAGCCATAAAAAGGAACACAATGATGTCTTTTGCAGGGACATGGATGGAGTTGGAAGCCAAAACTAACGCAGAAACAGAAAACCAAACAATGCACGTTCTTACTTTTAAGTGGGAACTGAATGATGAGAATAGATGGACACAACGGGGGAACAACACACACCGGGGCCTGTCAGACGGGTAGAGAGAGCATCAGGAAGAATAGCTAATGGATGCTGGCCTTAATATCTAGGTGATGGGTTGTTCTTGCAGCAAACCACCATGGTGCACATTTACCTATGCAACGATCCTACACATCCTGCACGTGTACCCCAAACTTAAATAGAAGTCAAAGAAAAAAATGTTCACCACTGTTTCCCTGGTACTTATGCCTCACACAGTGTCCAATACATGTTGAATACCCAATAAATATCTACTGACCAATGCTTTAATCAATTAGATTTCAGAAAATAATGTTCATGATATATAGGTAAGTAGGAAAAAAGATTACAAGACAGTATTTTGTGGTTTTCTATTTTTTAATATTTGTTTCTTATAAAGAGACAAATAAACTGGAAGGATACACACCAAAGTATTAATTCTGGTTGTGTCTGGGTGGTCTTCTTTTTGTTTAATTGAACTTTAGAATATCTCTACAACAATCTAGTGTCATTTTAGAAATATTTCTTAAACATGTATTTATTTATTCGAGACAGGGTCTCGTTCTGTCACCTAGGCTGGCGTGTAGTGACTCAACTTACTTCTGCTTCTACCTCTTGGGCCCAGGCAATCTTCCTGCATCAGCCTCCTGTGTAGCTGGGACCACAGGCATGCACCATCATATCTGACTTATTTTTTTATTTTTTGCAGACACAGGGTCTTACTTTGTTGCCCAGGCTAGTCCCGAATTCCTGGGCTCCGGGGCTCAAGCAATCCTCCCACCTTGGCCTCCCTAAGTGCTGGGTTTAGAGGCATGAGCTCCCACGCCCAGACAAACACTTCAAACGCTTTTTTTTTTTTTTTTTTTTTTTTTTGAGACAGAGTCTCATTCTGTTTCCCAGGCTGAAGTACAGTGGCACAACCTCAGCTAACTGCAACCTCCGCCTCTGGGTTCAAACAATCCTCCCACCTCAGCCTCCAAAGTAGCTGGGATTACAAAAATGCACCACCATACCCAGCTAATTTTCATATTTTCAGTAGAAATGGGCTTTTACCATCTTGGCCAGGTTGGTCTTGAAGTCCTGACCTCAAGTGATCCACCCGCCTTGGCCTCCTAAAGTGCTGGGATTATAGGCATGAGCCAACCCGCCAGACCCAGGCCAAACACTTTAAATTCAACATGTATTAGTATCTTCTCCCTATATCCATCAAAGCTCTTATCCTTTTGGTAACTTATTTCCACTAGCAGCCTGGAGGGAAAAGGCAGTAATATAAACTACTAACAATAATGAAATATGCTAATTTTCTAAAAAAGTCTACCTTTTTTAAATGCACTAACACAACTTTATATATAAATTATGGGATTAAGAAATAAGTAAATATATTGTAGATAATGAGAAACAGAAAAAAATAAGGAAAGAAGAAAAGCTAGAATAAGCCTTGTGGTGTTGGACTGGAATCAGAAGTATCAGTATTCATTTTTTTATAGATATATAGATAGAGATAGAGAAATAAATATAGATATGTGTGTTTGTGTGGGAAAATAAATAGACATATGTATGTTGTATGTGTGAACATATATTTTTCTAGTCTTGTCTGTTGAGAAAGCCTAAAAACAATGACATCCCAGTTGCAAATACACCTAGCACAGACCTGGGTTTCTAAATATCATCCTTCAATTGAAAGAACCAGGGCTCCCTGGGAAAGTGGTTGATTCCAAGCCTGGGGCAGGGAAAACACAACATAAGCATCTTGCAGTGCCAAAAGATATACAGTGTCAGAAAGTAAGTGTTCAAAAAAAAAAAAAAATGATAGGAGCACATCACAAGGGTACAGCCAACATGAAAGATCTCCCAAGGCTGGAATACTTTGACCAACAAATCTGTAATGACAGTAGTGGATTATAACTCATAGAATAAACTAAATATTCTATGAGTCCATATTGATATAAATAAATAAGTGAAGCCAAGTATAGTGGCTCACGCCTAGAATCCTCACACTTTGGGAAGCTGAAGCGGGAGGATCTCTAAATAAATAAATAAATAAATACGTAAGTAAGTGGGGGAAGAGGATCAGCTCTGCCTTACAGAAGAGTTTTTATTTTTTAGAGACAGTGTCTCACTCTGTTATCCAGGCTGGAATGCAGTGGTGCGATCACAGCTGACCACAGCCCCAACCTCCCTGGCTCAAGCAATCTTCCTATGTCGGCCTCCCAAGTAGCTGGGATTCCAGGCATATGCCAACATGCCCAGCTAATTTTTTTTTTTTAGATACGGGGTCTCACTATGTTGCCCAGGCTGGCCTCAAATTCCTGACCTCAAGTGATCCTCCCACCCCGGCCTCCCAAAGTGCTGAGATTACAGTTGTGAGCCACCACACTGGCCCCTTATAGAAGAATTTACATTCATAAATCTATAATGAATGAACAAAAGAGAAAACCACCAAAATACCACATATACAAATTTGCAGGCAAGATACACTGATAGATGCTAAAATAGTAAACAAAAGTTTGAGAAGAAATAGTATATTTGCATAGATTCAAAGCATCTCCCCTAAGATATTTATTAATTATAAAGAGGAAAAAAGTAACTTTACAATGGAGGAAACAGGCAGATACCATCTTAACCAAACAATCAAGGCTGACATTACCAGTATTAAGATATATCACTATCATGTACCCCCTGATATAATGTACTAAGAAGGTCACCATCACTTCTGTGGTATTCCTCCCAAAAAGTCATAACCTTAATCTAATCTTGAGAAACCTGAAACAAACCCAAAGTGAGAGATATTCTACAAAATACTGTCCAGTTTTCTTCAAAAGTGTCATGGTCATGAAAGAAAAAAGACTGAAGAATTGTCATAGACTTAAGAAAACTAGGGAGACCTAACAACTAAATGCAGTGTGGGATCCTGGATTGGATCTGGCAACAGAAAAGGGACATTAGTGAAACTGAAGAAATACAAATGATGTCTATAGTTTAAAGCAGGTGTCCCCAACCCCCAGGCCAAGGACAACACAGCAGGAGGTGGGCAGCACGGGACCATTAGGGCCTGAGCTCCACCTCCTGTCAGATCAGCAGTGGCATTAGATTCTCATAGGAGCACAAACACTATTGTGAACTGTGCATGCAAGGGATCTAGGTTGCACACTCCTCATGAGAACCCAATGACTGAAAATTTGAGGTAGAACAGTTTCATCCCGAAACCATCCTCCTGACCCTGTCCATGGGAAAACTGTCTTCCACGATACTGGTCCCTGGTGCCAAACAGGTTGGGGACCACTGGTTTAAGGTACTGTATCAATATAAATTCCTTGTTTTTTAAAATCATACTAAAGTTATATAAGATAATAACATTGGGAGAATCTGAGTGAATTGTACAGGAACTCTGTAAAATTTCTGTAACTTTTCTGTAAGTCTCAACTTCCCTGTAAACAAAAAATTTAAGAAACACTGTAGTACATCTAAAAATCAGAGAAATGGATTAACTCAGTATTAATTTCTAATGGCAGGATTTCAGATTAATTGCATGAATAATGCAATAGTCTAAAGCAGGATATTTCACTTCACTGGATAGAATAAAAACAAAAATAGTGGTAGTTAATACAGAGGTATTTCAAAGTAGATATGATAGTATTCATCCTGGCAACGTAAGATTTTCTTTGGGGGGGAGTGGGGGACAGAGTCTCGCTCTGTCACCCAGACTGGAGTGCAATGGCGCAATCTCGGCTTACTGCAACCTCTGCCTCCCAGATTCAAGTGATTCTCCTGCCTCAGCCTCCCAAGTAGCTGGGACTACAGGCACCCGCCATCATGCCGGGCTAATTTTTTTTTTCTTTGAGACAGAGTCTCGCTCTGTCACCCAGGCTGGAGTGCAGTGGCATGATTTCAGCTCACTGCAAGCTCCGCCTCCCAGGTTCACATCATTCTTCTGCCTCAGCCTCCCAAGTAGCTGGGACTACAGGCACCCGCCACCACACCCGGCTAATTTTTGGTATTTTTAGTAGAGATGGGGTTTCACCATGTTAGCCAGGATGGTCTCGATCTCCTGACCTCGTGATCTGCCCGCCTCAGCCTCCCAAAGTGCTGGGATTACAGGCATGAGCCACTGCGCCCAGACAATTTTTGTATTTTTGTAGAGACGGGGTTTCACCATGTTAGCCAGGCTGGTCTTGAACTCCTGACCTCAAGTGATCTGCCCACCTCAGCATAAGATTTTTTTTAACCTCCTATTTACCCCACTTAAACTAAATCCAGAGTTTTAAATAGAGAAACCACACCGTGCAAATCTTAAGCCAAAAAAGAAAGTGTATCTAAAGCCATACTTTCTATATGGTCTTCCAAGGTACTCTTGATTTCCTCTCATTGTCTTCCTTTATGACTTCTCCTTCTTTGTTAAATGCTGTAACTATGTAACATGAAGATGTATTATATTAAAGTTCTCTGTGCATAACTTAGACTGCTTCAGAGAAAAGGGTTTAATAAATTCTTATAATGTAAATCGGGATATTACTGCATTTAAAGAACAAAATTCTAGAAAAAAAATTATCTCTGTATGTCAGGTATGGTGGCTTATACTATAATCCCAACACTTTGGGAGGCCAAGGCAGGAGGATTGCTTGAGGCCAGGAATGTAAGACCAGCCTGGGCAACATAGCAAGACCCCTGTCTCTACAAGAAAAAATTAAAATTAGCTGGTCATGGTGGCACATCCCTGTATTCCCAGCTACATGGGAGGCTGAGGCAGGAGGATCACCAAAGCCCACGAGTTCAAGGCTGCAGTGAGCTGTACTTGAGCCTGGGCAACAGAGCAAGACCCTGTCTCTTAAAAAAAAAAAGAAAAGAAAAAGATTATCTTTCTTAAAAGGAATTAATTTTTTAAAACACTTCCTATATAGGTAGAAACTTCATTTTGTTTGTTTTGCTACTCTTGGCTTATGTAGAAGAAATAAATGAAAAAAAGAGGCTTAAAAGGACATATTCCCAATAGTAATGTTCAGCACATACCTTGAGTACAACTATTCTGCATCTACAGCATTACTAATGAATAAACATTGGTACTCTAATAGATTAAGTCATCAAAGAAATGCTGTGCTATGTTTTAAATAAAATCTAAAATGAGCTCTGGAAAGTATACCAGTCATCTGGTCCAGAAAGTATACCAGTCAACTATTTAAACAAAGTTGGTAGAAGAGTCTCCTGGTTAACCTTCAGTTAATTAGAATACACCACTCTCCCAAAACACTGACTGAAGTTTTATACTATTTTCTTTAAAATGTTATTAAAAAGACAAACAGCAAAATACTTTCAATATCAGTAATTCCAAAGATAATAGGTTAAAAGCAAAACAAATGCCTACCTCCGATAAATCAGAAGATGACTTTTTCCTTTTTCCTTCTGTGATGATTTCTACAAAAACCAAAGATGTGGTAAAAATTATCGTTTAACATCTAAATGAGATAAACAGTTTGACAAAGGAGATTCTTTCACATTCATCCTTTGTTTTAAATTAACTTGTTAGATTTAGAACTTACACATTTTACAAAACTGAAGGGCTAAACACAAAAGTCAAAAAATAACTACATGTGTCAGAAGAATAGCAGATTCTCACAAAATGTCTCCAGTAAAATATTTATATATATAAATATATATATCATGACAATAGAAAAGAAAGAGGAAAACTTGGCTCTAAGAACTAAACAGAAATTCCCTGACCAAAGACCTCACACCTAGTAGTGGAACCATTTGATCAGACAAATTCTTATAATGGGGGAGGTAGAAGCAGGTGACATTCTAGAAGTTAGAAGTTGAGAATATTCTATAAAAACACTTTCAGTTCTACTACATATCTAAGCATGCTGTGCAACTGGGAACAGCTTAACTCTCTTTTACTCACCAACATTTTTCAGACTTGCTGTGGATTTTTCTGAGTTCTAACTTCCAACCAGCAAACATTAATTCAATGTCTATTATGTGCCTGACACTGTGCTAGGCAATGAGTACAGTATAGTGGGCAAATTAGGCAGTACAGTATAGTGAGCAAATTCCAAACTTTCCTGGAACTTATAGTCTACTGGAATATATCACAGATTTTACTAAAAAAATAAATGGCAGAGATTCATCTATATGGTGACCTGCTTGTGGCAAATGCACAACTGCAATTCCATAGGAAAGGGATGATTTTCAAAATGATGCTGAGGCAATCTGATAACCAAATGGGGGAATAACACCCTTGACTACCTCACACCATACACAAAATTAATTTGAAATGAATCATAGATTGAAATGTCAAAGATAAAAACAAAGCATCTACATTTAAGTAGGAGAATATCTTCATGACCTTTGGGTAGGCAAAGATTTTTCAAAGAGGACACAAGTAGTACTAACCACAAATGAAAACGTTAATAAACTGTACTTCATTAAAATTAAGAACTTCTGATCCTACTGTAGCTCATGAGCATGATGACTGGGTGTTCACACGCATCTGTGAGATGCGCCACCTTGAACCTTGTTACCAGGTCAGCGTATTACCCATCTGACATGAAAAAAAAATAAAGAACCACACTGGATTAGCGTGTTTTTTTGTTTTGTTTTGTTTTTGAGACGGAGTTTTGCTCTTATTGCCCGGGCTGGAGTGCAGTGGCGCAATCTCGGCTCACCGCAACCTCCACCTCCCGGGTTCAAGCGATTCTTCTGCCTCAGCCTCCCAAGTAGCTGGGATTATAGGCATGTGCCACCACGCCCGGCTAATTTTGTATTTTTAGTAGAGGCAGAGTTTCTCCATGTTGGTCAGGCTGGTCTCCTGACCTCAGGTGATCCACCCACCTCGGCCTCTCAAAGTGCTGAGATTACAGGCATGAGCCACCGAGCCTGGCCTGGATTCACTTTGAAAAAGAAAAAAGAAAAAAAAGGGTCAGGTACAGTGGCTCATGCCTGTAATCCCAACACTTTGGAAGGCCAAGGCATGGGGATCACTTGAGCCCAGGAGTTTGAGACCAGCCTAGGCAACACAGTGGGACCCCATCTCTACAAAAATATTTAAAAAGTAGCTGGACATGGTAGCACATGCCTGTAGTTCCAGCTACTCAGGAGGCTGAGATGGAAGGATCACTCGAGCCTGGGAGGTTACAGCTGCAGTGAGCCATGACTGCAACGCTGCACTCCAGCCTGGGTGACAGAGTGAAACCTTGTCTCAGATTTAAAAAAAAGAACTTCTGTTCATCAAAAATCATCGAGTGAAAAGGCATGTCAAGATTAAAAGAAAAATATTTATAATACATGTATTTGTCAAAGAATTCATGACCAGAATATATAAAGAACTCCTACAAAGCAAAAGCAAGATAATCCTATCTTCAAAATGGACAAAAGCCTGAATAGGCACTTCACAAAAAAAGAATATCCAAATGGCCAATAAACATATAAACAGGTGCTCAATTTCATAATCACTAGGGAAATGCAAAATTAAAATGGCAATGAAAACCATTAAACAGCCATTTAGAATGGGTAAAAGTAAAAAGACTGACAACACCAAGTATTGGTGAGAGACTAGAACTCATATACTCTTGATAAGAGTGTAAATGAGTACATCTGCTTCACCAGCATCTACTGAAGTTAGACACCTGCCTATGCAATGTCCAACAATTACACTTTTAGATAAATAACCAACAGAAATAAGAATATTCAGGTATTTTTGTTCTTAATATCCAAAAACTGGAAACAACCCCAATATCCATCAAGTATGGATAAACATATTTATATAATGGAAAACTATACAGCAATAAAAGATAATGAATTACTGCTACACACAATATGGATACATCTCTCAGGCATGCTCAAAGGAAACCAGATGCAGAAGAATATATGATTCTATTTCTCTGAAATTCAAGAAGAGTTTAAATAAACCTATGGTAACACTAGTTAAAACAGTGACGGGGGCCAGGCATGGTGGCACATGCCTGTAATCCCAGCACTTTGGGAGGCTGAGGTGGGTAGATCGCTTGAGCTCAGGAGTTTGAGACCAGCCTGGGCAAAAGGGTGAAACCCCGTCTGCATAAAAAAGTACAAAAATTAGCCGAGTGTGGTGGTGTGCACCTGTACTCCCAGCTACTCAGTAGGCTGAGGTGGGAAGATCACTTGAACCAGGCAGTTGAGGCTGCAGTGAGCCATGATGGCACCACTGCACTCCAGCCTGGGCAACAGAGCAAGACACTGTCTCAAATTTAAAAAAAAAAAAAAAAAGTCACAGAACTATATACTAAAGATATGTGTACTATATGGTAGTTAAAATCAGAAATAATAATAACTAATGAAATATAGACTGCCCAGAAATCTATATTGCTGAAATGATTTCTTCTAAGTTCATAATACACAGCATTAGTTTCACTATATGCATTTCCTGAGAAACCATGTAATGTTTTCCTGATCTAAAAAATTATTTTTGGGGCCGGGCACGGTGGCTCACGCCTGTAATCCCAGCACTTTGGGAGGCCGAGGCGGGCGGATCACGAGGTCAGGAGATCGAGACCACCCTAGCTAACACAGTGAAACCCCGTCTCCACTAAAAATACAAAAAATTAGCCAGGCGAGGTGGCAGGCGCCTGTAGCCCCAGCTACTTGGGAGGCTGAGGCAGGAGAATGGCGTGAACCCCGGGAGGTGGAGCCTGCAGTGAGCTGAGATCACGCCACTGCACTCCAACCTGGGCAACAGCAAGACTCTGTCTCAAAAAAAAAAAAAAAAAAAAAAAATTATTTTTGGGCCAGGCACAGTGGCTTACGCCTGTAATCCCAGCACTAATGGGAGGCCGAAGTGGTTGGATCACTTGAGGTCAGGAGTTCGAGACTAGCCTGGTCAACAAGGGGAAACCCGTCTCTATTAAAAATACAAAAAAAAAACTAGCTGGGTGTAGTGGCAGGCACCTATAATCCCAGCTACTCAGGAGGCTGAGACAGGAAAATCGCTCAAACCCAGGAGCAGAGGTTGCAGTGAGCCAAGATCACACCATTGCACTCCATCCTAGGCAACAAGGGTGAAACTCCATCACAAAAAAAAAAAAAAAATTATTTTCACCTCTATACTTAAGCTTTTGATAACTTCAAATAATTTCAATAAACTAGTACTCAAGTTGACTACCAAAAATAAAGAATTTTTTAAGTAAGTGATAAGAAAGTATCCTGTAGAAATTCATTTTCTAGTCAATTTTAAATTTAACAAAACACATTATCTATATGTACACAATGGAATACTATTCAGGAATGAAAAACGAATGAACTCACGTCTTTTACAGTAACACAGAACTGGAGACCTTCATCTTCAGTGAAACAACTCAGATTAGAAGCTCACACCTATAATCCCAACACTTTGACAGGCCAAGGCAGGATGACTTCTTGAGCCCAGGAGTTTGAGACCAGCCTGCACCACATGGTGAGACCCTGTCTCTAAAAATATTTATTTGAATTAGCTGGGTACAGTGACACCACCTGTGGTCTCAGCTGCTTGGAAGGCTAAGGTGAAAGAATCGCTTGAGCCCAGGAGGTCGAGGCTGCAGTGGGCCGTTTTTGCACCACTGCACTCCAGTCTGGACCACAGAGCGAAACCATTTCAAAAAGAAAAAGAAAAAAGAACTCAGAAAGTCAAATACACATATTCTTACTATAAGTAGGGGCTAAATAATGTGTGTACACATGGACATAGAGTGTGGAATAACAGTCATTGAAGACTTGGAAGGCTAAGAGTAGTGCAGTGAGGGATGAGAAATTACTTAATGGGCACAATGTACACTATTCAGGTGATGATTACACTAAAAGCCCAGATTTCACCACCACACAATATACCCACATAACAAAGCTGTATTTGTACCCCGTAAATTTACACAAATAAAAAAGTACATGTCATTTTTAAAGGAATATCAGTTCCTTAAATTTTAATTTACAAATTTATATCCCCAAAATATCTCACTGGGTTAAAAGTGCTTCCATCCTGTTTTGTAGTATGTTCCCCTATTTCCTTTCATTAAAGCTACTGTGAATTCCCAAATATGTATGTTTTTTTCTTCTTGGCCAACTTTGTCTAATAAAAAAATTTACAATTTTCTTATAGCTGACTTGTTCCATCTTATACCAGGTTAGCTCTGGAGTGTTTAAATAAGCATATGATGTGCCTCGACTTGAGACTGTATGGTATAGTTATCATACTCAAGAGTACATATTTTAAAGCTAGACAACCTAAATTTGTATCTCAGCTTACTAGGTGTGACTTCTCTGAGTCTCAGTTTCTCATCTGTAAAATGGGGGAGAATATCTGCCTTTTTAATCATTAAGATAAAAGCATGATAGTCTATATTAAGGCATTTAGCATTATGTCTAACCTATAGTTAGTGCAAAAGAAATGGTAACTATAACATTTTATAGTCAAGTATCTCCCTTTAAGAGACCGCAGTATATTAGCATTAGCATATAGGAAAATCTCTCCAATTAATCTCATTCTAAATATATGAGTCAAAAAACTAAAAGCATAACTTTTCCCATTCATTCACTTATTTATTCTATAATTTTTTTTTTTTTTTTGAGACTGAGTCTTGCTCTGTCACCCAGGCTGGAGTGCAGTGGCACGATCTCGGCTCACTGCAACCTCCACCTCCCAGGTTCAAGCGATTCTCCTGCTTCAGCCTCCTGAGTACCTGGGACTACAGGCAGGAACCACCACGCCTGGCTAATTTTTTATGTGTTTAGTAGAGAGAGGGTTTCACCATATTGGCCAGGCTGGTCTCGAACTCCTAAGCTCAAGTGATCTGCCCACCTTGGCCTCCCAAAGTGCTGGGATTACAGGCATGGGCCACCGCGCCCAGCCTATTTATTTGACATAATAGTAATTATCATTGCCTGGAATTATGCTAAGTGCTTTACACAAATTATTTTCCTTAATCCTTATATCATGAAATCAATAATGTATTATCTCCATCTCATAGATTAAGAAATTAAGATTTGAGGAATCCAAATAACTTGCCCAATGTTACCATAGTGATCCATCACTGGTCATATTCCAGAGATGGTACTCTAAACCAGTACACTCTAGGCATACTGGATGCTATGGGGAAATAAAATTAATGACAGTCCCTGTCACAGTGTTAATAGTATAGCAGTAGACATTAGACAACTCAGCAAGCTAGAATATATGATGGAATCTGATAATTATCATATAAGAGGCATAAAAACCCACAGAAGTGCAGAAACAGGCATAAATTTAAGTTTGAGTTAATTAAGGAAATGGTTCTTGGAAAGGCACAACTGAACTGGGCTTGGGCCAGGCATGGTGGCTCATGCCTATAATCCCAGCACTTTGGGAGGCCAAGGTGGGAGGATCGCTTGAGGTGAAGAGTTCAAGACCATCCCAGGTAACACAGTGAGACCCCATCTCTACAAAAACTAAGTTTTTTAAAAAAATAGCCAGGCGTGATAGTGCAGGCCTATAGTCCTAGCTACTCCGGAGCCTGAAGTAGGAGGATAGCCTGAGCCCAGGAGTTCAAGGCTGCAGTGAGCTATGATCGTGCCACTGCACTCCAGCCCAGGCAACAGAGCAAGATCCCATCTCAAAAAAAAAAAAAAAAAAGAACTGGACTTTGAAGAATAAGGTTTAGACAGGCAGAACCCAAGGGTGATTTACCAATACAAGCACACACGAACTAGGATGAAGCAGACCACATCAGCCAGATTCATAAATTACTGAAAACCCAAATGAAAGTTATTCATCAGGAAGGCATTATAACAGAATTCTAGTCTGGATCTTTGGAGCTACTCAATCTTATTCATAACCCATTCTCTGTGTTACCATACCCCCTTAATTTACTTTTCAATCCTCTGCCTTCCATCATCAGGCCTGGGAATCACCACCAAGATGTCAATCCCTATAGCCTATCACCTTCTTATTATCACACCTCATATAATTGAATTCTACCCCCTCATCTACATCTTCTCCATCTCTTCCCTAGTTTACCAAATTCTTTTCCAAAGTCAATACAGTTTCCTTAAATTTTGAATATTTTCCTTGAACTTCTCCTCCACCTTAGGTTAACTAAATCCTAGCTTTTTATTAGATATATTACTTTGTTAAAACTCTCCCACTTATAAAACAGAAGTAGAGATGAACAATCTCCATTGTTTCCTGGGGGAGGAAGACAAAAAAAAAATCTCCTTCCCCACCGCCACCATCTCCCATTAATATTCTAACTTTATTATAATAATTCCTCCTTTAAAATTAACATAAATTGTATACATTCCTGGCTGGGCACAGTGGCTCACACCTGTAATCCCAGCACTTTGGGAGGCCAAGGCAGGTGGATCATGATATCAAGAGATTGAGACCATCCTAGCCAACATGGTGAAACCCTGTCTCTACTAAAAATACAAAAATTAGCTGGGCATGGTGGCACTCACCTGTAGTCCTAGCTACTCAGGAGGCTGATGCAAGAGAATCACTTGAACCCAGGAGGCAGAGGTTGCAGTGAGCTGAGATCACGTCACTGCACTCCAGCCTGGCAACAGAGCGAGACTCCATCTCAAGAAAAAAAAAAAAAATTGGATATATTCCCTTTCCCATATTTATGACTGCCATCTACTGACCCAAGATCCCCTCCAACATGTCTAGAATACTCTGATTCTTGGTTCATAGTTTATGTATCATCAAAATTCACCATCATTCTGAAGCACTAAAACATCCATTAATCAACTCACTCAAAACAATGGACTCATCTTCATTTAATGGTACAAACTTCTACATATCTCCATTTCAGCAATATGCATTCAAGAATGGCTTTAAGGAGGCTGGGCGCAGTGGCTCACGTCTGTAATCCCAGCACTTTGGGAGGCCGAGGCAGGCAGATCACGAGGTCAGGAGATCAAGACTATCCTGGCTAACACGGTGAAACCCCATCTCTACTAAAAATACAAAAAACAATTAGCCGGGCATGGTGACAGGCTCCTGTATTCTCAGTTACTCAGGAGGCTGAAGCAGGAGAATGATAGGAACCCGGGAGGCGGAGTTTGCAGTGAGCCGAGAAAGTGCCACTGCACTCCAGCCTGGGGGACAGAGCGAGACTCCGCCCCCCCAAAAAAAAAAGAATGGCTTTAAGGAAAACTGTTCCTTATGGCTTTAAGGAAAACTCTCAAGTTCTCAAATGCAAACCTTTCATTCTATATACTGTCTTCCTCACTGCCACTAAATCCACTCTTTGCCCTTTTATCTTGCTACACCCTTTAAGTAAAATTAAACTCATTTTTCTTCCAAACTCTTGCTCTTGTACTGCTTGGCACTACTAAGTCACAAAGTATTAACAGCTCCAACTACTATAAAACTCACACTTGCTTTAACTAAGACTGCAAGAGTACTTAATATATATTCATCCCTAATTGACCTATTTTGCATTCCCAGTACCATTTAAAAGTCCCTTTCTCAAAAAATTACCTTATTATTTCATTTTAGAAGCCACAACTGCAGCATCTTTAGCTTCTCAAGATTTGTCTATATCTTTATCCATCTTTTCTCCTTTCCCTATATCTCACCAAACTGTTCCTTGATGTCATCCCTCTCTCCCATTTCTTCTGGGACCTCACTCCATTATCTCTTACCTGATATATATTCAATCTTTCCCTCTCCACCCCTTTCCCACTCCCTACCAACCTGATTTAAGTCTCTTATATTCTTAAAAAAAACAAGCCTTTCTACCTAATTTCCTACTCAAGCTTGTTCTAGAAATCTTTCCTTCCCATCTCATTTTCTCAGCTTACTTTTGCTGCCCCATTTCCTCACTGCCACTCATTCCTCTAGCCTGTTGAAATCTGGCTTTTGTCTACTAGTCTACTAACCACTCTTACCATCAGTAAAAGTGGCCTCCTAATTGCCAAATCCAGTACCCTCATGCTACTTTAACTCTCTGAAAGGCTAACATATTTTTTACTCTCCTCCCTTTCTTCCCGAACCTGTCACAATCCTAATCGGCCTATCTAACTGCTTAGTAATATCTCTTCCTCCCCACTTTGAAATTAGTTGTACGTGATTTAAGACCTTCCTCACTCTATACTATTTTTGTGGGCAATTCCATTCATTCCAATGACTTCAACTAAGATCTCTGCAAATAATGCAGCTTTATAATAACTAATTGTTAAGTTCTCATCTCGAGCTTCAATTATCATTCATTACACTTTCAATGCAAAACAAACATCATCTGGACCCACTGAAAGATTTAAGAAAGTTATATCACCAGGGACACTAGTAGCAGTAAATGAAGTTAAAACTATCGATTTTGTAATTAGAGACCACATTTTGAATTCTGTTTCTTACTAGCTATTACTAATCTTTATCCTGCCCCTAAATCCCAGTTTTCTCATCTGTAAATGAAAAACAATTACCTTATAAGGCTTTTGAAAATATTGAAGTTTGTAAAGTTCTTAGCACAGTGTCTACTGCCTAAGTACTTAAAGAACGCATGCATCCTTAACTGCAAATGAGAGTGACACAGGCCTCCAAGAATATTGCCTGAAGCAATCAGTTGAAAACTGGTTCAAATTTACTTGACGTTTCCTATTTTGATTCAAAAATTCACTTGAAAATTGCAGTCTATGATTCTAATTTATCTGTGCTGTATTTTTGTTAACACTTTTAATGGTCATTCTCCCTTGCTTCCACACACTTTATCATTCAACTTCAATGAACCTGTCTCTGATGCCAGCCATTTTTTAATGTGTATCACCATCTAACATACTGCTTTATAGTTATCAGTTATATGAGTTACAAATACATGTGTTTAGCTTAAACCAGCTGGAATTGGGTTTCTGCTACTTGCAACTGAAAAAGTTTTGAGCGGTACACTGTGAACATTTTACAGTTCTTCCTTGTTTAGCAGAAAGTTTAGGGCAGCCTAATATAGTCTCACAGATAAAACTTCAAATTTTGTGTTTTATTTTATCTTTCTACTGCTACCCACCCTCCTTCTACCTCTTCTTCCTGTTTTATTAATCAAACTCTTCTGTGTACTTAGGAAACTTTGATGACTATAAATGTCACTTCATGGCCAGGCGCCGTGGCTCACACCTGTAATTCCAGCACTTTGGGGGGCCGAGGCAGGTGGATCACCTGAGCTCAGGAGTTCAAGACCAGCCTGGCCAACACTGTGAAACCCCGTCTTTACTAAAAGTACAAAAATTAACTGGGCATGGTGACAGGCACCTGTAATCTCAGCTGCTAGGGTGGCTAAGGCAGGAGAATCGCTTGAACCTGGGAGGCAGAGGTGGTAGATTGCACCACTGCGCTCCAGCCTGGGCAACAGAGCGAGACTCCATCTCAAAAAAAAAAAGTCACTTCATTTGGGTTCCAGTTAGCAACAACTTACAAGGAAATGGCAACTGCATGCATACAACCATTACACGGAATCTTTCAACCAGCTGATTTTTTATTTCTGAGAATTTATTCAGGAAATTAAATATACACTATTAAGAAAAGCAGAAGCATACTTCAAAATTAATCAGTGCACATCTTAAAACTAGAGGCATACTGGAGAACAGCTAGGTAACATTAGATTTGGGTATGGATTTTATTATACCTTACTTTTCAGAAAGGACAGCTCCAAAAGAGAGATCACGAGAAAAAGAAAACGCTCTCTAGAGATATAACTAACGTAAATATCAATGTCTTTTAAGGATTAACAGCTTTATTATCAAAATCCACTTCCCACAACTACTTACATCAAGTTACTGTGACAAATAAATAAATCTAAGTGCAATCAGGTAAAGGGGAATGTGACTTGTTTAAGTACAAGGCAAATATCTTACCTTCCCTCCTCAAAAATGTATTAAACCTAGATGAAATGCATTTACTTAAAAATGCATTTACTTAAAAAAGACTGTGCATCTCAAACGAAGATAAAGTTCTGTGTTGGAAGCACGCAAATGACACCCGCTAAGCATTGTGCGTTTTCCTAATGTGTCCATTTTACTTAGAGGTTTGGTGGGGGGTGGAGACTATTAAAACACTCATCAGTTGGAGGCATACACCTACATGTATGTATAAATATACATGTATATATCATTTATACATGTGCTTTCAAAGGAAAAAACTATTATCTCCAGAATACACACCAAGAACATCAATAACATTGGTTGCATATGAAAAGGGATTTCAGGTTTTCAACTGCTTCAAGCAGTGTCCCCAGAGATCCATAATCACTCTCCTTTGCAATTAAGGCAGAAAGCAGTTTGAGATGCACTGCCACAGGGCACTCCTAAATAAATTTTGAATTTTTTTTTTTTGTTTTTTTGATTTTTGATACGGAGTCTCACTCTGTTGCCCAGGCTGGAGTGCAGTGGTGCAATCTCGGCTCACTGCAAGCTCCGCCTCCTGGGTTCACGCCATTCTGCCTCAGCCTCCCGAGTAGCTGGGACTACAGGCGCCCGCCACCATACCCGGCTAATTTTTTGCATTTTTTAGTAGAGACGGGGTTTCACAATGTTAGCCAGGACGGTCTCGATCTCCTGACTTTGTGATCTGACCGCCTCGGCCTCCCAAAGTGCTGGGATTACAGGCGTGAGCCACCGTGCCCGGCCAATAAATTTGGAATTGTTAACACTGTCTCTGCAGAAATCAACGGTACCATAAGAAACAGAAAAATGAAATGAAATAATTGATTCATTGGGCGTTCGTTTGTGTACTGGACTGTAAGTATATGAGTCCTCGTCCTCTCCTCCTACCATCCATAGGACTTAACACAAGGACTTGAGGACCCCTTAATGGATGAAACGTTTGACAAAAACTTCTCGACTGGGAGGAGCTCTACCTCACGTCTTTATAACTCCACTTTCTTGTTTCCAAGACGTTGTTCACAAAACTGAAGATAGTCATTTAAAACAAAGTAACGTCCAAAACAAAAATATGCTGAAAATAAAAACACAACGAAAGCACGGCTTCAAATCCTTTGTTTGACTTTCCAATCACTTTTGGAAGACGCAGGGGAGGCTGGAAAAGAAAAAGGCTATTAGGCGGGCCTGTTCAGCAGAACGAGAGACCCGGCGAGGCATTGTATCAAAGAAAAAGAGTCTCCGTTCGCAAGCCCCACCTTTCCTCCCCAGCAGCAGCTACCTGCTGAGGGAAAAGAGGAGGGAGAGGGGAAGGGACGCAAAGTCGAGAATCAAAGGAAGAGAGGAAAGTGGGGTCAGGCGCTGAGAAGCCGAAATGAAATTGGAACATTGGTGGAATTACGAGGAAGGCGTGGCAGAGAGTGACAAGCCAACCGGGGAGATCCATGGGCCGATGAGACGCAAGGAGGGTGTTCGCGGGAGGAGGGAAAAAATAAAAGGGGTTTTGAGGTGAAGAGCGCCCGAGGCTTCGATGACAGCTCGGACTGGGTCTTCGACTCGAGGGGCGGGGGCGACCCGGGAGCCTTCCATTGTGCGCGCCCCCTCCTCTCCCCGCCCCTGCCCTCGCCCTCGCGGCTTCGGGCCGCAACCCCAGCTGCCGCCTGCGCCTCCCGTTTGCCCCGGGTAGAAGACAATATGTTCAGCCCTTCTCCGACCCTTTCTCACCGGATGAAGATGGCCGTCGCCCGAGCTTTCTCTTGTCCATCTTCTCCCGCTGCTGAAATTTCAGTTGCAGGCGCTGTCACCTCAGGACCCCTCCGGCTTGGGAGAGGGAGGGGGAGGGGGAAAAAAAAAAAAGCCAGCAAAGTGCGAAGCGCGCTTGCGCAAGAGCCGTCGCCTGCCCTTCGACCGGAAATCAGCCGCCCCTCCCACCTTCAACCGGAAAGCACTTCCTGGGACTTTTGACTGTGGGCTGCCTCTCCCAGCGTTTTTTTGGTGGCGTTTATTTCATGATCTGAGCCCCTCTGGGGAAGTGAACCACCTGGGTGCTCGATTTTAGCTTTGTTGACTTTGAAGATTAGATTGACAAAAATTAAAAGAGAAAAACAGGAACTCCTCCTGTTCACTGGATCTCGCGAGGTGGCCAAACAACTATGAAAACAACACGTTAGCGTTTGCAGTATTACATTCCTCACAGCCTCTCTTACATATTTGCCCCCAACGCCCTAACTCGAACTCAGAAACCAAAAGATTTTAAGATGGCAAAATCACCTAATAATAGCCTAGCTTTTAGTTTAGCGTTTGCTGTGGAAATATGTCAGCAGACGAGGAAAAATGTCTTAGGATTTATTTTTAAAATTCAAACTTGTGATTTTTAAAGTTCCTTAAAAGAAAAGCTAGAACTTAATTTTTCAATAACTGAAATGCTGATATGACAGAAAGTGGGTGGCTATAAACTGGAATTTGTTCAATTAACATTTACCACGATACTTAAGGGACTAGCCCAGTCCTGAATGAACTCAACGTCTGGTACTATTAGCCTGATTATCCCTAATGGTGCATATCTGAATAATTTTTAAATGAACGTGTAAGCTTTCATGACGATTTAATCACAAGTTTAACAAAATTCAGCACAGTGCTCTAAGCAGGGAAAATGTTTCTGGCATGTTCCAAGCCCGAAGGGACTCTGGAAATAGGGTTTGATTCCCAAGCTGGCCCCTTTATACCTCTAACCCCTATCCCTCCAACCCCCAACTCCCATCCTACGGGAGTCAATAAAGGGATCGGCCCAACTCGTCCACTATAGCAGTCCCCTTCATCGTGAGTCAAACCTTCTTAATTATAATGTGTTCAGTCCCCAGGTAGAGGTAAGGCCCCAGGTGTTGTGGGGTGTTGGGCTTGGGGAAGTGTTCTACATGGCAGGAATGACTGCAAAGCAGAAATACTTTAAGTCTTGCTGGGATTAAAGTTCACTGTAAGGATTTCATTTTGTTGGTTTATTTGGTTAATTTCTGTTTAACAAAAACATTGCTTTCTGAAAAATAATTGAATTTTCAGTTTTCTCACAAATTAACTTTTTTTTTTTTTTTGAGACAGAGTCTCGCTCTGTCGCCCAGGCTGGAGTGCAGTGGCGCCATCGCAGCTTGCTGCAAGCTCCACCTCCTGGGTTCACGCCATTCTCCTGCCTCAGCCTCCCGAGTAGCTGGGACTATAGGCGCCCGCCACCACGCCCGGCTAATTTTTTGTATTTTTTTAGTAGAGACAGGGTTTCACCATGTTAGCCGGGATGGTCTCGATCTCCTGACCTCGTGATACGCCCGCCTCAGCCTCCCAAAGTGCTGGGATTACAGGCATGAGCCACCGCGCCCGGCCCAAATTAACTTTTTTAACTAAAGAACTTAACTGACTCTAAAGTCAAGCTGGGCCAGGCACAGTGGCTCAAGTCTGTAATCCCAGCACTTTGGGAGGCCGAGGCAGAATAGCTTGAGCCCAGACATTTAAGACCATCCTGGGCAACAAAGCAAGACCCCCCTCTCCACAAAAATATACAGGCCAGATGCAGGAGTTTGATACCAGCCTGGGCAATATAGTGAGACCTCCTCTCTACAAAAAAAATTAAAAACTAGCCACGCATGGTGGCGCATGCCTGTAGTCCCAGCTACTCAAGAGGCTAAGGCAGGAAGATCACTTAAGCCCATGGAGTTGAAGTTGCAGTGAGCCTTGATCAGGCCACTGCATTCCAGCCTGGGCGACAGAGCCAGACTGTCTCAAAAAAAAAAAAAAAAAAAAAAAATGACCCAGGCATGGTGGAGCACACCTATAGTCCCTGCTACTGGGGAAGATGAGATTTAAGGATTACTTGAGTCCAGGACTTTGAGGCTGCAGTGAGCTATGATCACTACATGGTACTCCAGCCTGGGTGACACACAGGTACCCTGTCTCAAAAAAAAAATAAAAAATAAACTTCCCAGACGATTCTGTTGCATACTCCAATTTGGTAAAACCAACACTTAGTGACATCTGCTTTTTTCTTTTTCCTATCTCTAATATTCTTTTTTCTATGTGTCCTTGCCTCTGGTGGATTAAATACAGCTTTTTTGTTTCCTAGGGAGAGGTGAACAGTGGGGAGGAACATTATGTACTTTCATCTTATTTTGAAATTTCTACAGATATAATTTCACAACCACTATTATTTTCTACAATTTACTAAGTGGAATTGTAATACAGGCATTATTATTTTTCTAAAAAACTGCATAATTGCTTTCTGTGTTGGGAAAAGAAAAATGGTACTGCTTTTGTACCAAAACAGTATTCTTTCTTTAAAACATATTTTCTAGAGGTTTTTTGTTTTGTTTTGCTTTCCTAAATATGAAAATAAATGCAAACTTACTCATTGTAAAAAAAAAAAAAGTATCATTAGACATTTTTAAATCTTCTGAGTAAAAATATTCTCTATTCTGTGCTTATTAATGGCATGGTATATACAAAAGGACCTTCCTAAATATAAAAAAGGATTATAATTACTGTGTTAGATTATTACTCTGTAACCAGGGGATTTCCTAACTTCTCAGATTATAAAATTACCTTTTATAAAAGCTTACTAATCACCTATGAAAAATGTAAATATTGTTAAATGTAACCACTTTTGATCCTAGAAAGGAAAGGGGTTCCTTAAAAATCCAAATATGCTAATTAAAGTTATTTGCGTCTATGATTCTGGTGTCCCACCCACCCTCTTCTTTAAAGATAATCACACCTAACCCAGAGAAGTCAAATTCAGAGAGATCGAAAGTAGAATGGTGGTTGCTAGTGCCTAGGGTGAGGAGAATGGGGAGTTACTGTTGAATGAGTATAGAGTTACAGTTTTGTACAATGAAAAGCATTCTGTGGATGGATGTCAGTAATGGTTACACAACAATGTGAATGTACGTAATGCCTCTGAACTGCACACTTAAAAATGGTTAGAATGGTAAATTTTGTTATGTATATTTTCACAATTGTTTTTTATTTTAAGAAATAACCACACCTAGAACAAATCATTACAGCTGTGTCACCACCTAATCCAGGATACTGGAAAAGCCTAATTTCAAATTTTCTCTAATCCATATATGCTGTTCTCCTTTTTTAAAATTTTAGTCTACATAAAACGACTGGAGTACTTGACATAGGAAACAAAGTGCCTACCAAATGGCCTCACTAAATTTTTGGTAAATTAATGAAATAAAAAGTCAAATACTATGCATTTTTAAATCTTTGGTAAAAACTAATCTTGGGGTGGGAGGAGGGTGAGCATTGTAAAACTACCTATCAGATACTATGCTTGCTACCTGGGTAATGAAATCATTTGTATACCAAACCCCAGTGACACAAAATTTACCCTTGTAACACATTTGCACGTTCCCCCGACCCTAAAATAAAAGTCAAAAAAGGGGAAAAAAAATCTCTCAGGCTCCTGAGCTGCCTCAGCTACTTTGGGCATGCCACTTTACCTTTGAAAGCCTCAACTTCTCCATTTATAAAATAAACATGTTAGCTAAGAATATCAATAAGGTCCCTTCTAGCTCTAACAGTCTTATTCTTGAAGGTAAACTATTGAAGGAAACCAGAATGTCACCTCAAAATATGCCTTTTTTTTTTTTTTTTTTTTTTTCTGAGACTGAGTTTTGCTCTTACTGCCCAGGCTGGAGTGCAATAGCACAATCTCAGCTCACTACAACCTCCGCCTCCCAGATTCAGGTGATTCTCCTGCCTCAGCCTCCTGAGTAGCTGAGATTACAGGCGCCCGCCACTATGCCCGGCTAATTTTTGTATTTTTAGTAGAGACGAGGGTTCACCATGTTGGCCAGGCTGGTCTCTGACGCCCTGACCTCGTGATCCACCTGCCTCAGACTCCCAAAGTGCTGGGATTACAGGCGTGAGCTACTGCGCCAGACCAAAATATACCTCTTTTATATAAAAATTATTTTTGAGCTGAAGGCAATTAAGAAGCAGAAAATGGAGAGAAAGCTCTCTCTCTCCTCTTTTTTCTGCCTAAAAGGCAGGACATAAATTCTGTCTAGACTCTTACCAGCCCAGAAAGCCCTAGACGAATCTACAAACAAATCTTACTGTATTAGTTTCCTTCTGTAGATTTACATTCCCACAATTTCTCACCCTGGGAAGCCTGAAACTCTTTCCTTTGTTCTTTCTTCTCTCCACAAATGTATTGTTCTTCGTTGAAGATACATAAGCCAGAGTTGTAAGCCACTGTTTTGAGTTACTCCGCATTTAGGTTTCTCTAAGGTGATGTGCGCTGCATGCATTAATAAACTTCTTTGTTTTTCTGTTGTTACAAGGGTTCATTCCAACTAAGAACTCACGAGAGTTAAGGAAATAATTATTTTTCCTCCCCTACACTCTCTTATTCTAATCCATTCTTTGGAAAATTAAGCATAAAAATTGTTTGATTCTCTCCCTCTTTATTTTAATGAACCATGTTGAATTTGCTTGAGAGATGGTTTATCTTGATTTGCAAAAGACAAAGCATATATAAATTGATGGATGGGATATTCTCTAAGAATAATTCATAAACCTTTGACATTTATTACGTTTAGAATTATAAAAGAAGTCTCTATAATTTTTCAAAAGCTTTGCATCTTTCTCTTATGTATTAATATATTGCTAGAGAACTTTTAAAGTGTGCTTTACTTCTTTATGTGCTTGGCAAAAAATTGTAAAATTCTAACAATATTTAAGTGCCTACTGTGCACCAGACACTATTCCAAGAACTAGAGATACAGTAGTGAACAAAACAAAGTCCCTGTTTCTACTGTCATGGAACTTACATTCTAATGGAGAGAAGTAGACACTAAGCAAACATACGTCAGTTGGTAATAAGTGCCAAAAAAAAAAAAAAGGAAGGGAGAGAGTTGCTCTTTCAGATAGACTGCTCAAAGAAAATCACTCTGATGAGATAAAAAGTGGGCAGAAACTTTAAAATAAAAGCCCTATAGATATCTATAATGGGGAGGAATATTCCAGGCTGTGGGCATAGCAAGAGTGAATACCCTTAAAACAGGAGCTTGCTTCACAAATTGACGGCAAAGCAGACCAGGTGCCACTATGGTGAAGTAAACAAGAGCGTGGTAGGCAATGACACCTGAGAAAGAGCTAAGACCCAGATCATGTAACTAGATAAGTAAGCCAGCGAGTGAGTGGTAGGAAATGACACCTGAGAAACAGCTAAGACCCGGATCATGTAACTGGATGAGTAAGCCAGTGAGAGAGTGGTAGGAAATGACATCGGAGAGCTAAGGGCCATGTGAGACCTTGTCGGCCATGGTAAGAACTTAGTTTTCATTCTGAGTGAGAAGGGAGACCATTGAGAATTTTAGTAAGCCTATGCATCTAGACTGTGAACTTCACAGGTCTCAGTTCACTACAACCCCCTTGGGTAGGGCAGGGTAACTAGAGTGGGCTAGAGTTGGGTATTTCCCTTCCCCCAAGTCAGTTAGGCTCTGATAAAACCCCAGCAGGTTAGCTTCTGATTAAATAGCTTCTCCTGAGGGCAGACCTTGTTAAGAAGAACAAAACGCTCTGGCGTATTTCAAAATGGCTGCTTTTCCCCACCCACTACCAGAGGCGTGGATAGTCGCCCTGAGGACATGTGAGAGCTCCAGGAGCTTAAAAAAAATTGGGGAGCGGGGAAGAGGGAATGGCTAGGTCCCTCTGACTTGTCCACACTGATCCTTCAGGTTTACCTATCCTGGTACTTGTTCCATTGGAGGCTTCAGCAGCTAGTTTCTGCTCTGGTAAGTTGTGATTCTCTACATTCACCTGCTTTCAGTCCCTCCAGTTTTGGAGGTGGTAGTATGCCCAGTAACCTTACTTATTTTATGGATCTTATGAAGAAGAGCTGTTGATTTTTGGTTTGTCTAGCTTTTTACTTGTTTTTAGGACTGAGTAGCAACTTCCAAGATTTTTACATGCCAGTCTGGAAACAAGAAGTCAACAAACATCACCATTGAAAATTTTGAACAAGGTTGTGACATCCCATTAGATTGTTTCACCACGGCCTCAATGTAAAACATTCTTGGATTTGCTGGGCGCGGTAGCTCATGCCTGTAATCCCAGCACTTTGGGAGGCCGTGGCAGGTGGATCGCCTGAGGTCAGGAGTTCGAGACCAGGCTGGCCAACATGGTGAAACCCTCTCTCTACTAAAAATAGAAAAAATTAGCCACGCTTGGTGGCACATGTCTGTAATCCCAGCTACTTGGGAGGCTGAGGCAGGAGAATAGCTTGAACCTGGGAGGCGGAGGTTGCAGTGAGCCAAGGTCATGCCATTGCACCCCAGCCTGGGGAACAGAGCGAGACTCTGTCTAAAAAAAAAAAAAATTCTTGGATTTTTGGACCATGGATTTTTGCCGTGAATTGCATCCATTTTCAAGGCCTTTTTTTTTTTTTTTAAGGATAGTTAAGTCTGTCAATTATTTACACTTTAGAAAAAGTAAATTAATTACATAATAACATCTGAGAGAGAGGCTGGGCATGGTGACTCACACCTGTAATCCCAGCGCTTTGGAAAGCCAAGGCAGGAGGATCACTTGAGCCCAGGAGTTTCAAACCAGTCTAGGCAACATAGTGAGATCCCATCTCTAAAAAAAATTTGTATTAATTAGCCAGGCACGGTGGCATGTGCCTGTAGTCCTAGCTACTTGGGAGGCTGAGGGGGTGCTTGCTTGGATGTCTTAAATCTCTTTTAATATTTTTTTTTCCCTAAGATAAGAAGGTCGAGGCTGCAGTGAACTGTTATCACACCACCACACTCCATCCTGGGTGACAGAGTCAGACCCTGTCTCTCAAAAATAACACCTGAGATCAGCAAAGACTAGAAGCATTTTTAATAGAAAAGGAAGGAATGGAGAGCAGTGTGGATAGTGCTTTGGACAACCAAAAACCTTTATAAAGTACCTGTTGGGTTAGAGGGGTTAGAGAATAAGATTTAGAAAGTGAGAAGGGAGTTAAGAAATCTTAGACCAGCTTATTGAAGTGGGGAAAAAAATTAAAAATTTAAAAAGATTTGGCCAGGTGTGGTGGCTCATGCCTGTAATCCTAACACTTTGGGAGGCCGAGGCAGGTGGATTGCCTGAGCTCAGGAGTTCAAGACCAGTCTGGCAACACGGTGAAAGCCCATCTCTACTAAAATACAAAAAGATTAGCTGGGTGTGGTGGCGCGGACCTGTAATCCTAGCTACTTGGGAGGCTGAGACAGGAGAATTGCTTGAACCTGGGAGGTGGAGGTTGCAGTGAGCCGAGATCACACCACTGCACTCCAGCTTGGGCGACAGATGAGACTCCATCTCAAAAAAAAAAAAAAAAAAAAAAAAAAATTAAAAGAGATTTAAGACATCCAAGCAAGCACCATTTGAATTTTGCCTTAGGCCTAATAGCAACTCGAGTTGCACTGAAAATCATTTTGAGTGCAACTTATTGGAAGTAGGTTGTAGCTTGCCAGTGTCAGTGTTAAGCAATTAAGAAGGCAGAGTGTTAATATATCTGTTAAGAATGTGCATTTGAGAGTCAGCCTCATACGCAATCATTTCTTTGGTAGTTGTTTGGCTTTAGAGAAAGCCACTTAACCTTTCAAAGCCTTTTTTCCCCCGCTTTAAGCTCTACCTACAGGAACTAAGTTAACTTCTCATCTAGCCTATTTTTTTCCTTCTCAGACATCAGAATAACTGTATCTTCTAGTATTCGCTGAATTGATCATAATCTCCATTGCCTGATTCACATTTCACTCCCGCTTCTATCTTCTGCCGTTCATTTAACAGCAAAAGTTATTAAATAACTTCTGTAGAAATAAATGAAGACCAACCAAATGAGAAAAGCCTATTTATTCTGAACCTGCTGTAGCAAGGGAGTCCACCACTATCCCTTGCGTTTTGGCTGAGACTCAAGGCAGGCAGAAGAGTAGGAGAGCTGTACAGTGGGGAAAAAAAGTGAAGACTTCACATTTGCCCTGATTGCAAGTTGTCATGGGGAAGCTGTAGGTAAGCTAACTAGAAATGGGGACATCTTGCATGATTGGCTAGGGGTACATATTTGGCTCTCTGTGGTTGGTCTCAAGTTGGAAATAGAGACAAAATTAGGAAAGTTGTCAGTTATTAATGAAGTTCTTGCCCTTTGGCACCAATTATTATAGAAGTTACTTGTTAGTTTCCTGAATTTTCACTAGTGATAGAAATCTGGTTTCCTGCCAGTCTTACTTATACCAGACTGACTTCCTGAGTTGTTTATTGTAAATGAGGGGTTGGCTTCCTGGGCAGGTTGCTGCAGGTTGTGTGTCAAAAAAATCCATATTTACATATAGTCTCTCCATTGTCCCTTCATATATTCAGTCTTTCACTGCTTTGAATCATTCACAATTGTTTCGAATTGACATCTTTACCATAGGTTAGAAGGTTAATGTCTTTCTGACATGCTTAATTTAGCAACATGTGCCATAGGAAGAATTTGGCAAGCTGAAATTTTCATTTTACTTTTGCTAGCACTTATATACTATTACTCTTTTAACTTTCAGTGGTTACCAATGACACAGGAGCTGAGCTTCCAAAAATTTATTGAACAATCTGACTTACTAGGAGAACTTAAATATGACTTCAATGAAAAAGCTGAATTCAGACACACTGAGACACAAAGGCCTTTTGTCTTTAACTATTATGAAAATGTCCTTGAGAAAAATAGCATGCGCTACCAGGCCCTTGGCCATTTGCTTGAACAATACATTTATGAGCTTTTGGAGAAAGTGTGCAAATTAGAAAAAGTATATATCCCACCTGAGGCTGATAAAGAAGAACAAAGAAGCTTCTTTTTCATGAGCGAGAAAGCATTAACAAATCACCATTCTGCTCTTCTTGTCCTTCTTCAAGACCATGGGGTCTTTCGAGCCGGTCAGTGGAGTCAGCAGGCAATAATACATCATGGTCTCCAACATGGAAGTCAGATACCATGTATTCAAATGGCTATGCAGGCACATTATGATGTAATTGTGCTAAACCCCAATGATAATTTTGTGGAACTAAAGATGGAAAAAGAGTGGAAAGGCCTTTTAACACAAAATATTGAGTCTTCTCTAAAAATGGTTCAAGGTGGGAGCTTTTTCTCTCTCCAGAATCCTCCCAAATGCATTCCAAAAAGATGCAGCAACACCCCTGAAGAACACATGGCTTACATATGGGATTACTTCATTTCAAAGACTGAAGACAAGGATATTGCCTTCATTGTACATGGTTATGGAGGCTTGGTTTTTATGGACTTGCTTGTTCGTAGAAGGTGGGAAGTGATGAGCAAAGTATATGCTGTTGCACTTATTGACTCTGAACATCATGTAGGACACCAGCTGGGAAGTGATGTACAGTTATTAGCATGGATAAAGCACCACTGCCGTGAATGGGTGACAAGTCCTAAGCCTTTGGATAAACCTACAGCTACTGTTTTCAAAAAGGAATTTCCTATGGTTTCTGCTGGTACAGAAAAGTATAGCTTAGCCCCTTCCTCTAGCCTTCAGTCAATTTTTAAGTACTTTAAAAAAGCTTTAAAAGCCAGAACAACCATTAATTTCTCCCGAATGCCAATAGTGACTAGAAGCTCCACCAAAAGAAAGCAAAGTGCTTAAACTACTTTTGTCATCTAAGATTTTTTTTGTCCTTCTGCAACTTTGCTAATATAGATTCTGGAAGAAAAAAAAACACTTTCAACTCACACACAATATGATGTTCTGGCTTGAGGTTTGATTTGTTAGTTTTTATTATTTTGTTTTTATGAGGCAGGGTCTGACTTTGCTGCCCAGGGTGGTATGGAAATCTGGCCTCAAGCGAACCTCCCACCTCACCCTCCCAAAGTGCTGAGATTATAGGCATTAGCCACTGCACATGGCCATGGCCAGGTTCTGCACATGGCCAGGTTTGTTGTTGTTGTTGTTGTTGTTGTTTTTTTGGAGGAGGAGGAGTCTCACTCTGTCGCCCAGGCTGGAGTGCAATGGCACGACCTCAGCTCACTGCAACCTCCACCTCCCAGTTTCAAGCAATTCTCCTGCCTCAGCCTCCCAAGTAGCTGGTACTACAGGCACGTGCCACCACAGCCAGCTAATTTTTGTATTTTTACTAGAGACGGGGTTTCGCCATGTTCACCAGGCTGGTCTAGAACTCCTGACCTCAGGTGATCCACCCACCTCGGCTTCCCAAAGTGCTAGGCTTATAGGCATAAGCCACTGCACCTGGCCATTTTGTTGCTTCTTTGAAAAGTGAACATATTCTCTCTTATAGCCTATTGATGAACTGGGAATTCAGTGTCATCATTAATATTTTACAGTGTTAAGTGTGAAGATCTTTCTTTTAAAAAGCTATGGTTTGATATAATGACAACAAAATGGCAATTGATAAAAATTAGATATTGAATCAATCTTTGATTTCTATAATATTAATACCATAGTAAAATTACAAGTGAACATAAAAATTAAACATCATAAGCAAACTGCATTCTTTGTATGTTTATGTTTTTTGTTAAAATTTGTTGTACTCCCTGTTCACCAGGTCTGAAGAAAAAAAAATTTTTAATAAATTTCTTGGTCTTGTGCGTGTGTTCACTCATATCTTCAACTAATATCTGAGTGCTTGCTATGTGCCAGTCAAGACTAGGTGTTTGGGACACCATAGCAAACAACCCCAACATTGCCTTTCTGTTTACAGAGTTTACAATGGCCAAGAAATTACAAATGTGAAGAGTGTTAAATAGTAAAGGAGACTGGGCACGGTGTCTCATGCCTGTAATCCCAGCACTTTGGGAGGCCGAGGTGGGCGGATCACCTGAGGTCAGGAGTTTGAGATCAGCCTGGCCAACATGGTGAAACCCCATCTCTACTAAAAATACAAAAATTAGCCAAGCATGGTGGCGAGCGCCTGTAATCCCAGCTACTTGGGAGGCTGAGGCAGGAGAATCACTTGAATCTGGGAGGCAAAAGTTGCAGTGAGCCAAGATCGTGCCACTCCACTTCAACCTGGACGACAAGAGCGAAACTCCATCCTTAAAAAAAAAAAGGAAAAGGAAAAGGTGCCATGGAATATCTAGCATGAGACCTAACTAGCCTTGGGGTTCAGGGAATATTTCCCAAAGAAAATGATGCTTAGTTTGAAGAATAATAGTAGTTGGCTAGGGGAACAAAGTCACAGACAAATGAACAGCCTATGTAAAGGTGTTCAGTCAGGAGAAAGAAGGCTAGCTCAGCTACAGCTGAAAGACTGAGAAGGAGTAGTGTGTTCAGAAATAAATTATTTATGACACTTGTTAATATAGTTTGGATTTGGATATTTGTCCCTACCCAAATCTCATGTTGAATTGTAATCCCCCGTGCTGAATGTGAGGCCCAGTAGGAGGTGTTTGGGTCATGGGGGCAGATCCCTCATAGCTTGGTGCTGTCTTCACAATACTGAGTTCTAGTGAGATCTGGTCATTTGAAAGTGTGTGGCGCCTCCCCAACCCTCTCTCTCTCTTTCTCCTGCTCTGCCATGTGAGTGGCCTACTCCCCTTCACCTTCCACCATGAATGAAAGCTCCTGAGGCCTTCCCAGAAGCCAAGCAGATTCCAGTACCATGTTCCTGTGAGGCCTCCAAAACCATAAGCCAATTAAACCCCTATTCTTTATAAATTACCCAGTCTCAGGTATTTCTTTATAGCATGCAAGAACACCCTAACACAGAAAATTAGTCCCAAGGAGAAAGATGTTGCTAGAAAGATACCTGAAAATGTGGAAGCAGCTTTGGAACTGGGTAATGGGCAGAGGTTGGAATGGTTTGCAGGGCTCAAAAGAAGACAAGAAGATGAGGGAAAGCTTGTAATTTTGTAGAGACTGGTTAAATGGTTGTGACTAAAATGCTGATAGTGATATGGACAGTGAAGACCAGGCTGACGAGGTCTTAGATGGAAATGTGGAACTTAGGGACTGGAGCAAAGTTCACACGTTATGCCTTAGCAAAGAGCTTGGCTCATTGTGTCATTGCCCTAGGTTCTGTGGAAATTTGAACGTGAGAGTGATGATTTAGGTATCTGACAGAAAGAAATTTCTACACAGCAAAGCATTCAAGATGTCGCCTGGCTACTTCTAACAGCCTACATTCAAATGTGGGAGCAAAGAAATGACTCAAATTTAAAATTTATATTTAAGCAGGAAGCAGAGAGTGAATGTTTGGAAAATTTGAAACCTGCCCATGTGGTAGAGAAAAGGCTTTTTCTGGAGAGGAATTCAAGTGAGCTGTGGAATAACCACTTGCTAGAGATATTTGCATAACTGACAGGGAGCTAAATGCTAATATCCAAGGCAGTGGGAAAAGTCCTTGAGGACAGACATTTCAGGGACATTTGAGGCAGCCCATCCCATTATAGGCCCAGAGGCCTAGGAAGGAAGAATGGTTTCATGGGCCAGACCAAGGGCCCCAGTGCCCTGTGCAGCCTCAGACACTGCTTCCCATATCCCAGCTACTCAAGCTTCAGCTAGGACTCAAAGGGGCCCAGGTTCAGCTCAGACCACAGCTCCAGAGGGTGCAGGCCATAAGTCTTGGGGGCTTCAACATAATGGTAAGCCTGTGGGTGCACAGAGTGCAAGAGTTGAGGCTTGGCAGCCTCTGCCTGGATTTCAGAGGATATATGAAAAAGCCTGAGTGATTAGGCATGGTGGCTCACACCTGTAATCCTAGCACTTTGGGAGGCCAAAGTAGGTGGATCACTTAAACCTAGGAGTTCAAGACCTGCCTGGGCAACATGGCAAAACCCCATCTCCACAAAAAATACAAAAATTAGCCAGGTATGATGGAACACGCCTGTAGTCCCACCTAATCAAGAAGCTGAGTTGGGAAGATTGAGCCTGGAATGCCTAGGCCCACAGTGAGCCATGATGGTGCCACTGCACTCCAGCCTGGGCAACAGAGTGAGACCCTGTCTAAAAAAAAAAAAAAAAATCCTGAGTGTCTAGACAGAAGCCTGCTGTAGGGGCAGAGCCCTCACAGAGAACTTCTCTTAGTACAGTGCCAAGGGGAAATATGGGGTTGGAGGCCCAACACAGAGTTTCTACTGGGGCACTGCCTAGTGAAGCTGTGAGAAGGAGACCACCATCCTCCAGACCCCAGAGTGGTAGAGCCACTGGCAGCTTGCAACCTGTACCTAGAAAAGCTCCTGGCTGCCAACAACCCATGAGAACAGTTGTAGGGGCTAGATCCTGCAAAGCCACAGGAGTGGAGCTGCCCAAGGCCTTGGGGCCCCACCCCTTATACTAATGTGCTCTGGATGTGGGACATGGAGTCAAAGGAGGTTATTTTTGGAGCTCTAAAATTTAATGACTGCCCTGCTAGGTTTCAAGCTTGTATAGGGCCTGTAGCCCCTTTCTTTTGGCTGATTTCTCCCTTTTGGAATAGGAATGTTTACCCAATGCCTATACCTCCATTGTATCCTGGAAGTAACTAACTTCTTTTTTATTTTATAGGTTCATACATGGAAGGACCTTGCCTTGCCTCAGATGAGACTCTGGACTTTTGAGTTAATGCTGGAATGAGTTAAGATTTTGGGGGACTGTTGGAAAGGCGTGATTGTATTTTGCAAAGTGAGGAGGACATGAGATTTGGGCTAGGGGCAGAATGATAAAGTTTGGATATTTGTCCCTGCCCAAATTTCATGTTGAATTGTAATCCCCAATGCTGGAGATGGGACCTAATGGGAGGTGTTTGGGTCATGGGGGCAGATTCCTCATGGCTTGGTGCAGTCTTCATGATAGTGAGTTTTCAAAAAATCTGATCATTTACAAGTGTGTGGTACCTCTGCTTACCTTGCTTGCCCCTGCTCTTACCATGTGAGATGCCTGCCCCCCTCTCACCTTCTTCCATGATTGTAAGCTTCCTGAGGCCTCTCCAGAAGTAGATGCTGATGCTATGCTTCCTGTACAGCCTGCAGAACTGTGAGCCAATTAAACTTATTTTCTTATGTATTCCCCACTCTTGGGTATTTCCTTATAGCAATGCAAGAATGGCCTAATATACTTGTTAAAGACAGTAAGGAAGACCTTATACAAAAAGGACTACTGCAGTGAGGAATTTGCAGTAGGAGAGAAAGATCAGGCTCAACTCTGAATACAAGGACTAGTGGGGATTTATAGCCAAGGAGCAAGGTGGGGTCAGTGGATGAAAAATTAGTAAAAGAAAATATCAGGGCTATGTGATGGTTAATACTGAGTGTCAACTTGGTTGGGTTAAAGGATACAAAGTATTGATCTTGAGTATGTCTGTGAGGGTGTTGCCAAAAGAGATTAACATTTGAGTCAGTGGGCTGGGGAAAACAGATCCACCCTTAATCTGGTGGGCACTATCTAATCAGCTTCCAGCGAATATAAAGCAGGCAGAAAAACATGAAAAAAGAGAGATGGGCCTAGCGTCCCAGCCTACATCTTTCTCCTGTGCTGGGTGCTTCCTGCCCTCAAACATCGGACTCCAGGTTCCTCAGTTTTGGGATTCAGACTGGCTCTCCTTGCTCCTCAGCTCGCAGACAGCCTATTGTGGGACCTTGTGATCATGTAAATTAATGCTTAATAAACTTCCCTATACACACACACACACACACACACACACACACACACATCCTATTAGTTCTGTCTCTCTAAGAAAACCCTGACTAATACAGGCTAAGAGGGATTCTTGCTAAGGCAGGCCAGGGTGATAAGACATCATGCATGGAGGGTGAAGAATTTGATCAGATATCAAAGGTTTTCAGCTATCAAGGGTGGGGATTTTCACTAAAATGACTCAAGAGGATTCTTTTCTTTTTTCCTTTTCTTGAGACTGGGTCTCACTCTCACCCATGCTGAAATGCAGTGGTACAATTATGGCTCACTGCAGCCTTGACCTTCCAAGCCTCATGTGACTTTCACACCTCAGCTTTTTGAGTGGCTGGGACTACAGGCAAGTGCCACCAAAACTTCACTATTTTTAAAACTTTTTGTAGAGATGAGGTCTTGCTCTGTTGCCCAGGCTGGTCACAAACTCCTGGGCTCAATCAATTCTCCTGCCTTGGCCTCCCACAGTGCTGGGATTACAGGCATGAGCCACTGTGCCCAGCCCTAACAGAATTCTTGCTACAACTGGACTAAGCAGGCTAACTGAAACCATTAGGTTGGTGCAAAAGTTATTGTGTTTTTTGCCATTTAAATGGCAAAAAAAAATGAAGTAGCTCAACTCAGTCGTGGTTATAAGATTATATTGCTCTGGGAGTGCTATAGACTAAATATTTGTGTCCCCTTCTCTCCCTACAAAATTTATATGTTGAAACCTAATCTTTAATATGATAGTATCTGGAGGTAGGGTGTGATTAGGGGAGATTATTCGTTCATAAGGCCTCCAGTCTCATGAATGGGGTTAGTATTCTTATAAGAGAGGGCCCAGAGAGATGTCTTGCCCCATCTGCCATGTGAAGACACAGTGAAGAGATGGCCATCTGTGAACCAGGAAGTAGACCCAGACATTTGCTGGTGCCTTGACTTGAACTTTCCAGCCTCCAGAACTGTGAGAAATAAATTTCTGGGGTGTGTGTGTGTGTGTGTGTGTGTGTGTGTGTGTGTGTTGGGGTTTTATTTTTTGATTTTGTTTTTTGAGATGGAGTCTCACTCTATCACCCAGGCTGGAGTGCAGTGATGCGATCTTGGCTCACTGCAACCTCTGCCACCTGAGTTCAAGCGATTCTCCTGCCCCAGCCTCCCAAGTAGCTGGGATTACAGGTGCCTGCCATTGCACCTGACTAATTTTTGTATTTTTAGTAGAGACGGGGTTTCACCATATTGGCCAGGCTGGTCTTGAACCCCTGACCTCGTGATCCACCCTCCTCAGCCTCCCAAAGTGCTGGGATTACAGGTGTGAGCCACCGTGCCTGGCCAAACATCTGTTGTTTACAAGCCACCTAGTCTGTGGTATTTTTGCTAAAGTAACAATTCTTTGCTTGGCCAAACTTTACTCAGGCTCCTGAACCTTGCTCTAGGCCCACTGTGCACTTTGTTGTAAAATCCAATTTTAGTAAAGAACCCTGCTAAGTCAGTTTAGCAAGAATCCCTCACCCTTAATGCCAGATCACCCTCAATACCTGATCAGGTTTCTCATCCTCTACCACCCACCAGTGATGCCTGATCACCCTGGCCTATCCTCAGCAAAAATCCTGTTAGGTTGGTTTAGCCATAATCCTCCTTATCCTTGATGTTTCCTCTTAGGAAATTTTCATCTATTGACCCCACCCTACTACTTGGCTATAAATTCCTACTTGCCAATATTGTGATGCCATTACTGTGGCCCCTATACCTATTGCATGGTCTTGAATAAAGTCTTCCTTACCATGCTTTAACAGGTATCATTGAAGAAATTTTTCAACAATTTCAGCCCAAATAGACCAAAGCAGAATGTGTTTATCTTGTCACTTCAAAATATTTCATGTTTTGATAAACAGCTCTGTATATTTAGAAACAGTTTTTCTATGCAAAGCATCATCATTTTTGCTCCAGACAGGAAATGTTTGTGTTGAAAGCACAGCTTATTTTAAGCTTTCTCTCCTAGTCCCTTATTATTCCCTTACTCTGACTTCTGATATTGATCTGTCTTTACAGCTTGAAGTCAATAAAGAACATCTCTGCTTTTTTGGCTGTCAACTGAAAACCAGGGATGTATGCTGACAGAAGACTGATATGGGAGGCCTTTAGGGAAATCCTAAAACTTCTGACATCACCATGTAATGATTTTTTTGCTTTCTTGTGGAAAATAGTTGGAGATAATTGATCAATTGATCGTTGTTCTTAAGCAAGGCACGCGAAAATTGGTGTATTACTTTCCAATACTAGACCAAATATAGCTCAACAAAAAAGGAGAACATATTATTGAAGCAGCTGCATTGTCTGGGACATCACCTGAGATTCTTTGTCTCATGGCCATGAAAATCAAGGACATAGACACACAAAGGGTGAGGTTAGAGCAGAAGTTTAATAGGTGAAAGGAAAAGAACAGCTGTCTATCACAGAGAGGGATTCCAAATGGGTTACTGTGTAAAATGTAAGGGTTTTTATAAATGAGCTAGTGGGGAAGGGGGTATCTTATCTACATAGGGCATGAAAAAACAGTTAGAACCAGGTGTGCCATCTGCATAGAGCAGAGTCTCTGGCAGCCCCCACCCCACTCCTTTATCATGCAGTTGGGCTCTTAGCTTGGGCTACTCCACACTGCTTATCTCCTTCCACCATGCATGTGCTAAAAAGCGGAGGGGGAGTTTCTGTGCCTGGTGGCGGGTACCTCATTGCAACTGCAGGCATCTGCCACCCTGTGCAAGCTTCCAGTTTCCCTATATTAGTGTCCCCCAAAAAGGGAAAGGAATGTGCTCATTAAGGCCCACTGTCTTTACTGGGACCCATTGTATGTATATGAAGTTTGGTGATTACCCAGGAAACTCTCCCTCTATGTCAGAGTTGCTTATCTATTTTTATAGCCCAATCTTCTAGGCTGTTTCTGTTAGAAGTGATTTCTGCCGGGCGCGGTGGCTCACGCTTGTAATCCCAGCACTTTGGGAGGCCGAGGCGGGCGGATCACGAGGTCAGGAGATCGAGACCACAGTGAAACCCCGTCTCTACTAAAAATACAAAAAAAAAAATTAGCCGGGCGTGGTGGCGGGCGCCTGTAATCCCAGCTACTCGGAGAGGCTGAGGCAGGAGAATGGCGTGAACCCGGGAGGCGGAGCTTGCAGTGAGCCGAGATCGGGCCACTGCACTCCAGCCTGGGTGATAGAGCAAGACTCCGTCTCAAAAAAAAAAAAAAAAAATAAAAATAAAAAATAAATAAAAAAAAAAAAAAAGAAGTGATTTCTTTGAACTTCATGTTGTTAGAAAGGAAGTAATTTCTGAGCTGCTTTTTGTTAGAAGAAAAGTTTCTGTCAGGGACTCTTTTACCCTAACTACCTAAATAATTTCTATCTCCTCTATCATTATTTTTACAGATTTGCTATGGGACGTCTCATTAACTGGAAATTACACTTATTTGCTTTTCAATGTTTCTTCAAAAGAAATGGTTCTCTAAATTTAGAGTGCATCGGTATAACCTGGAAGTCTTGTTAAGACAAAGATTGCTGGGGCCCACTGCCAGCGTTTCTGATTCAGTAAAATCAGTAGGTGAAAGCCAAAAATTTCCACTTCTAACCAGTTCCTAAGTGATGGTGATGCTGCTGGTCCAAGGACCACATTTCATGAACCACTGTTAGAAAGACTAAGAATGCACTGGGCATGGTGGCTCACACCTGTAATCCTAACACTTTGGGAGGCCAAGGTGGGTGGATCACTTGAGGTAAGGAATTAGAGACCAGCCTGGCCAACACGGTGAAACCCTGTCTCTACTAAAAATACAAAAATTAGCTGGAAATCACTTGAACCCAGGAGGCAGAGATTGCAGTGAGCTGAGATCATGCCACTGCACTCCAGCCTGGGATACAGAGCAAGACTCCATCTTAAAAAAAAAAAAGAAAAGAAATGATAAGAATGGCTTGTAAAGGAAAAGAAAAATCTCAGGATGCCCAAACTCATTATGCCAAGGGGAGAGTTAAGCCTGGGAAATGAGTCATGCAACATTGCCATCCTTTTTCCCCAAACAGATAACTATTACTTTGAAACCCTGTGTCATACCACATCCCCACAGACAAAAGGCTTCATGCCTCTGCAAAGGGCTGCCCTCACAAATTGTTTACAAGGAAATCTTCGGTGGCCCCTAAATTTTTCAGGACATATATCCTTCTATAAAATAAGCACTTATCAATTGTTACCATAGGTCTGCAACCTGTTTAACTTTTAAAACTAAGATATGTTAAATCTCACATTGACAATGTCAGTTACAAGCTTATCTTCACAGGTCAGAGCAAGGACAAGATGAGATCAATCATTCTGCCTACACTGAAACGACTGTATAATTGGCTCTTTATTCCCTTTTCTTTGAATGTTCACATTATCTTATGTAAAATGTAGATCACTGGGTACTAATTGGAGCCTCACAAGAATGTAATCATTTGCCTCACTGCCTACCCTCCCTCACCCCCACCCCACCTCCACATTTTCCTGAATGTTCTCTCCTCCTTAAAGAAAAATGTAAATACTGAGCTTCTTGAAAACCTCTTTGGAGAGTACAGGCCACAGATGCCTCTTTGACTTGGGTTTTTCCCAGGGGCATCCTCAAACTCTGGCTCAATAAACCTCAACTGATTGAGACTCCTGCCTCAGTCTTTCATTTCAGTTGACAGGCTAGGGAGGTAATGTTAAAGAAAAAAATAATCAATGATACTTAATAAAGCATGGTAAGGAAGACTATTCAGGACCATGCAATAGGGATAGGGACTATAGCAGTATGATTTTACAGTGAGGAAGAAAGTTGGGCTCAACTGTAAACAGCATGGGCAAGTGGGAATTTATAGCCAAGGAGTGGAGTGTCAGTGACAGAAAGTTCTCTGGAGGACAGGGTAAAGGGGATTATGTCTAAACCTAACACAATTCTTGCTGAAAACAGGCCAGTGTGATCAAACATCAACTGGGGAATGATGGAAGATGAGGAACTTGATCATATATTTGCCAGGTGAGGTGTCAGAGCCCCAGCATCAGAAACTGGTCGACTCACAGGTTGGTAAGAAGAATTTACTGACAACAGAATAGGTTTGAAAAGGAAAATTTTATCAGATAGAAAGAACACTGCAGAAGAGTGCAGTAGGTTGCCTCAGAAAGAGAGGACTGCCACAGTGCAGACACGGTGGATTTTTCCTTAGGGATATCTATGGAACTTAAAGTGGGAGCTTAAGGGTAATTTGGACCGTATTAGCCACATAGGTCATGATAGATGGTTACATTTGTAGACATTTTGGTGCCTTGATGTCAGTGAGGGCTGTACAACAAGTTTTGACATGCATACATTCCAGAGATGTATAGAAATTCTAGTTACTTACAGTTTTCTTAAGCCTCGTACCAGATGCCTGCTTTAGATAATAGGGAAGTCTAATTATTTCTGAATTCCTCAAATAAGGAGTTTTGTGCTTGATGGTCACCAGGCGATCTTTGCTGTCCTCATTTCCCCCCGATAAATATCTTGGTCAAATCTTTGACCTTTTATATTCCCCCATGCTCATGTCTACCTGCTGCCTATTAGGGTCTGAAGAAAGGAAAAACAGCACAGTGAAAAGGGACGTCGAGTCTGTCTGGCTACTTTCTGCTGAAAGGGGACATTGAAAGGATAAGTTGTGTTTTTCTCCTTCTTGCTCCCTGTCATTAGGCGATGAAGGGTCACGACAAACTTGTTCACAGGGCAGGCACAGAGGTCACAGAGGAATGAGACTTCATCAAGAGGCCTCGTGTAAATGGAAGTTGCTGTTGCAGGCCAGTATTGGGATTGCATAGTCATCTATAAATAGAATCGTTGTAATCTGGAAGATATAAACTTAATGACAGCATTAAAAAGGCAGGAACCAAATATTAAAGGAAGATTGAAAAGGAGCAAAGGTCCAAGGAATGGGAGAAGCCAAGTTATTTTTGGAAAATTAAAATCAGTAAAGGTTTTGACTCAGTCTTGGTTTCTTCAGAAAAGTGTGTGTGTAGCCATCTGGCTTCTTTGAAAATTCCTTGGACATTAGTTTCTACTTCTCCAGACACATTAATGTAGGTGCAACAGGTTTTCTTGATGACAGCACAGACTCCTCCTTGTTCAGCTACTAGAAGTTAAACCAGAGTTCATTTATTATCAAAAACCATTCCTACTAGTCAGTTTAAGGACTTTTCTAGTGCCGATAGACTTGTGCCAGCTTTCACTAAGACTATTTCAAGGGAGGCATTAAATTCTCATGGTTATGATTTCATGGTAAGTAAAACCTAACAAGGGGTGAGAGTTGTGATAGTTCCCACAACTCCAGCCACAATAACTCCTAGGGCACTTTTTCTTCTAGAATGTAGTTCTAGGTTGGAAGTTATGTTCAAGACAGTGAATTCAGTGGGAGCCATTGTTCCCAGAGTACAATCACTATAATGAAGAGAATTATCAAGGTGGGATAGGACCAAAGCTTGAAAAAGGTTTAAATAAGTATTAGCAATGCCATAAAGCCATAAGAGTCCAGGAAGGGCAGATAATATAGTTTGAGTCTTCTTGGACTAAGAGGGCCATGGCTGCTAAGGCTCTTAAGCCAGGGGTATCCCTGGGATACCAGGTCAAAAGTTCTTGAAAAATATGCTACGTGGCACTTAGAGGACCCCAGATCTTGGGATAAGGCTCCCAAAGATATTCCTCTTCATTCATACACATACAAAAAGAAAGGCTTAGTCAGATCTGGTAGGGATAAGGCCGGAGCTCAGATTAAAGTTTGTTTTACAGTGTTTAGAGGGAGCATTCTTTTAGTTCACACTGGAGCCTGTGTCCCCCTAAAAAAAAATGTTTAGAGCATGCTTCATATCAATAGTCCAGCATTGAGGTTGTTCCTCAGTTCCCTGAGAGCTTCCTATAAAGGTTTTGTTAGTACTCCAAAGGAAGGAATTCATATACTGCAAAACCTGGCCATACCCAAGAAGGACTAAAGCTGTTGTTTATTTACTGGGGTTCTCACATGTAAAATAAGATCTTTATGAACACTAGGAAGGCTCTTTGTAACCGGAGTTAAGATAAGACTCCAAAATTGAATTCTTTGTATGCATATTTGTGCCTTAGAAGGAGATACTTTGTACCCACAATCAACAAGTTCTTTTAGTATTAATACCATATTTTGGTCTGAAATAGCATTGTTAGGACTACAGATTAGTAGGTCATCCACATACTGGAATAGATTGCTATCTGGGAGAAGCTGCAGGGTATACAGGTCTTTAGCTAGGACCTATCCAAAAGAGTAGAGACTATCTCTGAATTGCTAGGGCAAAAGTGTCTGAGTTAACTTGATAATTTGAGTATCTGGGTCTTGCCATTCAAAACCAAACAAAAATTGGCTATCTGGGTGTACAAATAGGCAGAAAAAGGCATCCTTAGGATCAAGTAGAGTAAATCAAGCTGTGGTGGAGGGAGTGTGTCCCAAAAGAGCCCAAGGGTTTAGGACAATAGGATGAATAGGAATAACAGCTTCATTAATAATCATAAGGTCGTGTATTAGTCAATAGGAGCCATCAGGTTTCTATACAGCTAAAATAAGAGTGTTGCCAGATGAATAGCATGGGCATAAGAATCCATGGGTTAAAAATTTTGTTATTAGGGGCTTTAACCCTTTTTGTGCTTCAGGTTTCAAGGGGTATTGAGGGTTTCTAGGGAACTTATTGGGATTTTTAAGCTGAATAATGATGGGAGCAGCTGATATTGAATGGACAGGAATAGAAGTATTCCAAAACTCAAATGGCATTTGTTTTAAAATGTAAGGTTTTATTTATTTATTTATTTTTGAGACAGGAGTCTTGATCTGTCACCGAGGTTGGTGTGCAGTGGCGCAATCTCAGCTCACTGCAACCTCCGCCTCCCAGGTTCAAGTGATTCTCCTGCCTCAGGCTCCCAAATAGCTGGGAATACAGGGATTGTGCCACCATGCCTGGCAAATTTTTCGTATTTTAGTAGAGACAGGGTTTCACCATGTTGCCCAGGCTGGTCACCAACTCCTGACCTCAGGTGATCCACCCGTCTTGGCCTCCCAAAATGCTGGGATTACAGGCATAAGCCACCATGCCCAGCCAGAATGTAAGATTTTATCGACTGCAGGAGCTCGTTTTGTGAAGTGTGAGTTAATACAGCCAGAAGGTGGGGCCTTGTCTAAAAATTAGCTTGTAATTATAAATTAGCTTGAGTTAAGTCACAACCTAATAATGGAACAGGACAGCTTGGCAGGATGAAAAAGAAGTGGGTAAAGGAAGAGCCTTCCATTTTTCAAGGGAGTAGTGGCATGAAACAGGTTTGTTGGGGTTTTCCATCAGTACCCATGAGGAAAATGGAGGACTGGCATATTGGGCCATAGTAAACATTTAAAGCTGAATAACTGGCTCCTGTATCTACGAGGAACATTATCTCCTGTTCAGCCACAATCAGATTTACCCAAGGCTTGTCTGTAGAGATGGAAATGATAGGAGCCTGGAAGGCCTCAAGGCCCTATCAGTCATCTAGAGGATGACTTTCAGAGGCTTGATCAGAATCCTGGAAAAGAGTTAGAGGTGCTTGTCTTTGCCTTTGCCCTTGCCCTTGCCCTTGTCCTCATTCTGCAGGACCTCTTTGTCAGATGGTTTGGTGAGGTTGTGGGTGTGATAGCCTAGAAGGAAGAGGTGGCCTCCAATCATGAGAGAGAGAGAGGCACTCACTCTTCCAGTGACCCTCTTGTTTGCAAGGATGATAGGGTCCCATGAATGGCTTGTTACCCAGAGGTTTAGAATGTTCTCTATTCCAGTGTCCTGGATTCCTGCCAAAATTACAGGGCCCCATTCTGTTAGTATTATAGGGATGAGCCTTGCAGTTATCAGCTAATGAAAAATGATATGCCAATGCTGTTGCCATGTAATTAGCTTGGTGGCAGCATTTTTCCTCCTGCAATTGGGCCTTTCTTATTTTTGATGTTTCCTCCCAGCTATTGAAAACCGTAAATGCTGCATTTAATAAAGTAGGAAAGTGGCCAGGTGCAGTGGCTCATGCCTGTAATCCTAGCACTTCGGGAAGCTGAGGCAGGCAGATCACAAGGTCAAAAGATCAAGACCATCCTGGCCAACATGGTGAAACCCTGTCTCTACTAAAAATACAAAAGTTAGATGGGTGTGGTGGCACCTGTAGTCCCAGCTACTCAGGAGGCTGAGGCAGGAGAATCACTTGAACCCACGCGGAGGTTGCAGTGAGCCGAGATGGCGCCACTGCACTCCAGCCTGGCGACAGAGCGAAACTCCATCTCAAAGTAAGTTGGATTCCTAGGTATTTTATTCTCTTTGTAGCAATTGTGAATAGGAGTTCACTCATGATTTGACTCTCTGTTTGTCTATTAATGGTGTATAGGAATGCTTGTGATTTTTGCACATTGATTTTGTATCCTGAGACTTTGCTGAAGTTGCTTCTCAGCTTAAGGAGATTTTGGGCTAAGATGATAGGGTTTTCTTTTTTTTTTTTTTTTTTTTTTTTTGAGAAGGAGTCTTGCTCTGTCGCCCAGGCTGGAGTGCAGTGGCCCAATCTCGGCTCACTGCAAGCTCCGCCTCCCGGGTTCACGCCATTCTCCTGCCTCAGCCTCTCCGAGTGCTGGGACTACAGGCGCCCGCCACCACGCCCGGCTAATTTTTTGTATTTTTAGTAGAGACGGGGTTTCACCATGGTCTCGATCTCCTGACCTCGTGATCCGCCCGCCTCGGCCTCCCAAAGTGCTGGGATTACAAGCGTGAGCCACCGCGCCCGGCCTGATGATAGGGTTTTCTAAATATACAATCATGTCATCTGCAAACAGAGACAATTTGACTTCCTCTTTTCCTACTTGAATACCCTTTATTTCTTTATCCTGCCTGATTGCCCTGGCCAAAACTTCTAACACTATGTTGAATAAGAGTGGTGAGATAGGGCATCCCTGTCTTGTGCTAGTTTTCAAAAGGAATGCTTCCAGTTTTTTCCCATTCAGTATGATATTGGCTGTGGGTTTGTCATAAATAGCTCTTATTACTTTGAGATACATCCCATCAGTACCTAATTTATTGAGAGTTTTTAGCATGAAGGGCTGTTGAATTTTGTCAAAGGCCTTTTCTGCATCTATTGAGATAATCATGTGGTTTTTGTCTTTGGTTCTGTTTATATGCTGGATTATGTTTATTGATTTGCATATGTTGAACCAGCCTTGCATCCCAGGGATGAAGCCCACTTGATCATGGTGGATAAACTTTTTGATGTGCTGCTGGATTCGGTTTGCCAGTATTTTATTGAGGATTTTTGCATGGATGTTCGTCAGGGATATTGGTCTAAAATTCTCTTTTTTTGTTGTGTCTCCGCCAGGCTTTGGTATCAGGATGATACTGGCCTCATAAAATGACTTAGGGAGGATTCCCTCTTTTTCTATTGATTGGAATAGTTTCAGAAGGAATGGTACCAGCTCCTCTTTGTACCTCTGGTAGATGTCGGCTGTGAATCCATCTGGTCCTGGACTTTTTTTGGTTGGCAGGCCATTAACTATTGCCTCAATTTCAGAGCCTGTTACTGGTCTATTCAGGGATTCAACTTCTTCCTGATTTAGTCTTGGGAGGGTGTATGTGTTGAGGAATCTATCCATTTCTTCTAGGTTTTCTAGTTTATTTGTGTAGAGGTGTTTATAGTATTCTCTGATGGTAGTTTGTATTTCTGTGGGATCAGTGGTGATATCCGCTTTGTGATTTTTTATTGCATCTATTTGATTCTTCTCTCTTTTCTTCTTTATTAGTCTTGCTAGCAGTCTATCAATTTTGTTGATCTTTTCAAAAAACCAGCTCCTGGATTCATTGATTTTTTGAAGGGTTTTTTTCTGTCTCTATCTCCTTCAGTTCTGCTCTGATCTTAGTTATTCCTTGTCTTCTGCTAGTTTTGAATGTGTTTGCTCTTGCTCCTCCAGTTCTTTTAATTGTGACGTTAGGGTGTCAATTTTGGATCTTTCCTGCTTTCTCTTGTGGGCATTTAGTGCTATAAATTTCCCTCTACACACTGCTTTGAACGTGTCCCAGAGATTCTGGTATGTTGTGTCTTTGTTCTTGTTGGTTTCAAAAAACATCTTTATTTCTGCCTTCATTTCATTATGTACCCAGTAGTCATTCAGGAGCAGGTTTTTCAGTTTCCATGTAGTTGAGCAGTTTTGAGGGAGTTTCTTAATCCTGAGTTCTAGTTTGATTACACTGTGGTCTGAGAGAGACAGTTTATTATAATTTCTGTTCTTTTACATTTGCTGAGGAGTGCTTTACTTCCAACTATGTGGTCAGTTTTGGAATAAGCGTGATGTGGTGCTGAGAAGAATGTATATTCTGTTGATTTGGGATGGACAGTTCTGTAGATATCTATTAGGTCTGCTTGGTGCAGAGCTGAATTCAATTCCTGGATATCCTTGTTAACTTTCTGTCTCGTTAATCTGTCTAATGCTGACAGTGGGGCGTTAAAGTCTCCCATTATTATTGTGTGGGAGTCTAAGTCTCTTTGTAGGTCTCTAAGGACTTGTTTTATGAATCTGGGTGCTCCTGTATTGAGCGCATATATATTTAGGATAGTTAGCTCTTCTTGTTGAATTGATCCCTTTACCATTACGTAGTGGCCTTCTTTGTCTCTTTTGATCTTTGTTGGTTTAAAGTCTATTTTATCAGAGACTAGGATTGCAACCCCTGCTTTTTTTTTGTTTTCCATTTGCTTGGTAGATCTCCCTCCATCCCTTTATTTTGAGCCTATGTTTGTCTGTGCACGTGAGATGGGTTTCCTGAATACAGCACACTGATAGGTCTTGACTCTTTATCCAATTTGCCAGTCTGTGTCTTTTAATTGGAGCATTTAGCCCATTTACCTTTAAGGTTAATATTGTTATGTGTGAATTTGATCCTGTCATTATGATGTTAGCTGGTTATTTTGCCCATTAGTTGATGCAGTTTCTTCATAGCATCGATGGTCTTTACAATTTGTCAGGTTTTTGCAGTGGCTGGCATCAGTTGTTCCTTTCCATGTTTAGTGCTTCCTTCAGGAGCTCTTGTAAGGCAGGCCTGGTGGTGACAAAATCTCTCAGCATTTGCTTGTGTGTAAAGTATTTTATTTCTCCTTCACTTATGAAATTTGGTTTGGCTGGATATGAAATTTTGGGTTTAAAATTCTTTTCTTTATGAATGTTGAATATTGACCTGCACTCTCTTCTGGCTTGTAGAGTTTCTGCTGAGAGATCAGCTCTTAGTCTGATGGGCTTCCCTTTGTGGGTAACCCGACCTTTCTCTGGCTGCCCTTAACATTTTCTCCTTCATTTCAACTTTGGTGAATCTGACAATTATGTATCTTGGAGTTGCTCTTCTCGAGGAGTATCTTTGTGGTGTTTTCTGTATTTCCTGAATTTGAATATTGGCCTGCCTTGCTAGGTTGGGGAAGTTCTCCTGGATAATATCCTGCAGAGTGTTTTCCAACTTGGTTCCATTCTCCCTGTCACTTTCAGATACACCAATCAGGCGTAGGTTTGTTCTTTTCACATAGTTCCATATTTCTTGGAGGCTTCATTCATTTCTTTTTACTCTTTTTTCTCTAAACTTCTCCTCTCACTTCATTTCATTCATTTGATCTTCAATCACTGATACCCTTTCTTCCAGTTGATCAAATTGGCTACTGAAGCTTGTGCATGCGTCATGTAGTTCTCGTGCCATGGTTTTCATCTCCATCAGGTCATTTAAGGACTTCTCTACACTGGTTATTCTAGTTAGCCATTTGTCTAATCTGTTTCCAAGGTTTTTAGCTTCTTTGCAATGGGTTCGAACATCCTCCTTTAGCTCGGAGAAGTTTGATCGTCTGAAGCCTTCTTCTTCTCAACTCATCAAAGTCATTCTCCATCCAGCTTTGTTCCGTGGCTGGCAAGGAGCCGCGTTTCTTTGGAGGAGAAGAGACATTCTGATTTTTAGAATTTTCAGCTTTTCTGCTCTGGTTTCTCCCCATCTTTGTGGTTTTATCTACCTTTGGTCTTTGATGATGGTGACATACAGATGGGGTTTTTGTGTGGATGTCCTTTCTGTTTGTTAGTTTTCCTTCTAACAGTCAGGACCCTCAGCTGCAGGTCTGTTGCAGTTTGCTGGAGGTCCACTCCAGACCCTGTTTACCTAGGTATCAGCAGTGGAGCCTACAGAACAGCGAATATTGCAGAACAGCAAATGTTGCTGCCTGATCATTCCTCTGGAAGCTTCGTCTCAGAGGCGCACCCGACCGTGTGAGGTGTCAGTCAGCCCCTACTGGGAGGTGCCTCCCAGTTAGGCTACTCAGCAGTCAGGGACCCACTTGAGGAGGCAATCTGTCCATTCTCAGATCTCAAACTCTGTGCTGGGAGAACCACTACTCTCTTCAAAGCTGTCAGACAGGGACATTTAAGTCTGCAGAAGTTTCTGCTGCCTTTTGTTCAGCTATGTCCTGCCCCCAGAGGTAGAGTCTACAGAGGCAGGCAGGCCTCCTTGAGCTGTGGTGGGCTCCACCCAGTTCGAGCTTCCTGGCCACTTTGTTTACCTACTCAAGCCTCAGCAATGGTGGGTGCCCCTCCCCCAGCCTCACTGCTGCCTTGCAGTTCAATCTCAGACTGCTGTGCTAGCAATGAGCAAGGCTCCGCGGGCATGGGACCCTCCGAGCCAGGCATGGGATATAATCTTCTGGTGTGCTGTTTGCTAAGACCATTGGAAAAGCGTAGTATTAGGATGGTTTTCTAGGTGCCATCTGTTACCCCTTCCCTTGGCTAGGAAAAGGAATTCCCTGACCCCTTACAATTCCCAGATGAGGCGATGCCTCGCCCTGCTTCGGCTCACACTCGGTGGGCTGCACCAACTGTCCTGCACCCACTGTCCGACAAGCCCCAGTGAGATGAACCTGGTACCTCAGCTGGAAATGCAGAAATCACCCATCTTCTGCATCGCTCACGCTGGGGGCTGTAGACTGCAGCTGTTCCTATTCGGCCATCTTGGAACCGCAAGCCTACATTCCTAAAATTGGATTTTACAAAGAAGTGCACAGATGGGCTCAGGAGAAGTTTTGGGAACTTGAGTAAAGTTAGGTCAAGGAAATAATCCTTGTCAGTTATATTGATGAAAAGAGTCAAATAGGCCAAGTGTGGCAGCTCACACCTGTTATCCCAGTACTTTGGGAGGCCAAGGCAGGAGGACACTTGAGGTCAGGAGTTTGAGATCAGCCTGGCCAACATAGTGAAACCCCATCTCTACTAAAAACACAAAAATTATCTGGGCGTGGTAGTGCAGGCCTGTAATCCCAGCTACTAGGGAAGCTGAGGTAGGAGAATTGCTTGAACCCAGGAGGTGGAGGTTGCAGTGAGCCAAGATCGTGCCACTGCACTCCAGCCTGGGTGACAGAGCAAGACTCCATCTCGGAAGGAAAAAAAAAAAAGAAAAGAGTCAAATAAATCTCAAATATTTGAAGATATTTATTCTGAGACAAATATAAGTGACTGGCCAGGCATGGTGTCTCATGCCTTTAATCTCAGCACTTTAGAAGGCCTAGATGGAAGGATAGCTTAAGTGCAGGAGTTTGAGACCAGCCTGGGCAACATAGTCAGATATCATCTCTAAAAATAAATAAGCAAAATTAGCTTGGCATGGTGGTGCATGCATGTAGTCCTAGCTACTCAGGTGTCTGAGGTGGGAGGATCACTTGAGCCCAAGAAGTTGAAGCTGCAGTGAGCCAAGATCACACCACTGCTCTCCAGCCTGGGTGACAGAGCAAGACCTTGTCTCAAAAACAAACAAATATGAGTGACCGTTGGTCTGTGACACAGCCCTTGGGAGGTCCTGAGAACATGTGCCCTACAACTCGAGCTACAACTTGATTTTATACATTTTAGGGAGACATAGGACATTAATCAATACATGTAGGATGTACATTGGTTTGGTCCAGAAAGGTGGGACAACTGGGAGTGGGGTTTGGAGATGGGTATCTTCCAGGTCATACATTTTAGAAATTTAAAGATTTTCTGATTGGCAATTGGTTTACAGAGTTATTATCTAAAGACTTGGAATCAATAGAAAGAAATGTCTGGGTTATGATAGGGGGTTATAGAGACCAAGGTTTCATCATGCAGATAAGGCCTCCACGTAGCAGGCTTCAGAGAGAATAGATTATAGATGTTTCTTACCAGACTTGGAGTCTTTTCTATCAGTCTTAAGGTCTCTATGTTTATGTTAATGTTGGTCATGTGTGAGGCATGTCTGACACCCACCACCCTCTACTTCCCATCATGGCCTGAACTAGTTTTTCGGATTAATTTTGGAATGCCCTTGGCCAAGAGGAGGGTCCATCAGTCAGTTGGGGGCTTATAATTTTATTTTTGGTTTACAGTAAGAAAGTTGGATCTGGCCAGGCACAGTGGCTCATGCCTGTAATCCCAGCACTTTGGGAGGCTGAGTCAGGTGGATCACCTGAGGTCAGAGTTTGAGACCAGCCTGACCAACATGGAGAAACCCCATCTCTATTGAAAATACAAAATTAGGCCGGGCGCGGTGGCTCACGCTTGTAACCCCAGCACTTTGGGAGGCCGAGGCGGGCGGATCACAAGGTCAGGAGATCGAGACCACGGTGAAACCCCGTCTCTACTAAAAAAAATACAAAAAATTAGCCGGGCGTGGTGGCGGGCGCCTGTAGTCCCAGCTACTTGGAGAGGCTGAGGCAGGAGAATGGCGTGAACCCGGGACGCGGAGCTTACAGTGAGCCGAGATTGCGCCACTGCACTCCAGCCTGGGCGAAAGAGCAAGACTCCGTCTCAAAAAAAAAAAAAAAAAAAAAAAAAAAAAAAAAAATACAAAATTAGCCAGGCATGGTGGCACATGCCTGTAATCCCACCTACTCAGGAGGCTGAGGCAGGAGAATCACTTGAACTCAGGAGGCAGAGGTTGTGGGGTGAGCCAAGATCGTGCCATTGCACTCTAGCCTGGGCAACAAGAGCGAAACTCCATCTCAAAAAAAAAAAAAAAAAAGAAAGAAAAAGAAAGCTGAATCTACCTTACATGAGGTGTGAGTTATGATGGATATCATCAGCCCCATAGTTCCACCCCTGAGAAAAGCAACAAAAGGAGGTTGTTAGCTAAACCAGTTTTGTTCACCCAAAGACTCAAACTGAAACATTTATCTTTTCCTCCTGTAGTAAAGGAAGTGGTGCATTTCATAAGACCAATCTTCCTGTTGTTTTACAATAATGTGTCAACCTTAAATAAAGAGATTTAGAAAATATGATTACGTATAGAGTTTACTAGAGCTCAAAGATTGAGGATGGCCACCCAGGAGCATACATTCAAGTTGCCCTGAATATACACTTCAATTAGCAGTAGTAACAATGGGTTTTTAAAGCAGAAAAGAAGAGGCAGTTCTTAAATTATTTAGCAAGTATTTACGTTAAAATAAACTACTGATTGGCTATACATTTTTCTTTGTATCACAAATTCTAGGAACATGAAGATAATGGCTTAGGTAGCTAGTCAGGCATAAAATGCCTTGTAAACAATTGCCCCAGGCTGGGCGTGGTGGCTCACACCTGTAATCCCAGAACTTTGGGAGGCTGAGGTGGGCGGATCATCTGAGATCAGGAGTTTGAGACCAGCCTGGCCAACATGGTGAAACTCCATCTCTACTAAAAATACAAAAATTATCTGGGCATGGTGGTGTGGGCCTGTGACCCAAGCTACTCAGGAGGCTGAGGCACAACAATTGCTTGAACCCAGGAGGTGAAGGTTGCAGTGAGCAGAGATTGCACAACTGCACTCCAGCCTGGGCAACAGAATGAGACTCTATCTCAAAAAAAAAAAAAAAAAAAGTAAAAGACTTAATTTTTTTTTCTGTGGAAATAAGGGAAGACACAGCTCTGACCCCTCCTTTTTCTTTCAGAATTTAATCCTCTGTCCTTTTCAAATGTATGTTACATCTTTATAATGGCTAAATAAACCTCTTCTCAGTCTCACAATTTAGGGCCTGGGAGCCATGTTTCAAAATGCATATTCAAGGGAGATAGCTCTCATAGTTCTGGGAGGATATGAACTGAATTTTGGTGGGCAGGGTGCCTTGGCCCAATCTTCAAAACTATATCCTTATGAAAAGATTTGAGGAGTTTGCTTCTTCTCATTTGGATAAAACCAATTAGCTAACACTGGTGGTCCTCCTAACAATTATGCTAAACTTAAGATGAACTATATGTGACAAAATATGCTGTCAAGTTTTCTTACTTGAAGCCTATTTTTGTTTATCTTGAAAACATGTATGTAATAGATTGCATCTGCTTGTCAGTATAAAGGGGTGAGATTCCATGTGTCTTTTCAATCTCTTAATGAGTTGCCTATGATGTCCATCACATTGTGGTTTAATGCTCATTCAATAATAAAACTGTTTTCTATCTCTAATATCATTGTGGAGAGGATTTTGGGGTTGGGCGATTTTTTTTTTTTAAGAGAGACAGGGTCTCACTATGTTGCCCAGGCTGGTCTTGAACTCCTGGGCTCTAGTGATCCTCCTGCCTTGGCCTCCCAAAATGCTGGGAAGATTTTGTTTTTAATTGCATTTTCCCAACAATAATATACCATTTCCTAAGTCCTGGAGCAATCAGGTAATAGAAGACACCACCTTCAGGCAGAGAGAGGAGGAAGCAGCAAAGGTATTACAGAGCAATGAATTTTGCAAAGCATTAAACTACAGTAAGTCCTCATTTAACTTCATAGATAGTGTCAACCTTAAAATAATGAGATTCAGAAAATATGATTAAATATAGTTTATCTGATCTCAAAACTTAAGGATGGCTACCCAGGAGCATAGATTCAAGTTGTCCTAAATGTACACTCTGATTAGCAGCAGTTACAAGTGGCTTTTTAAAGCAAAAGAGAAGAGGCAGTTCATACATTTTTTACCAAGAATTTACATCAAAATAACATAAGCTATTGATTGTCTATACATTGTTCTTTGTATCACAAATTCCAGGAGCATGAAAATAATAAGTGAAGCACCTAGTCATGAGAACAATTGCTTTTAAACAATTACACCTGGGCGGCCGGGCATGGTGGCTCACACCTGTAATCCCAGCACTTTGGGAGGTCAAGATGGGTGGATCACGAGGTCAGGGGTTCAAGACCAGCCTGACCAACATGGTGAAACCCTGTCTCTACTAAAAGTACAAAAATTACTGGGTGTGGTGGCAGGTGCCTGTAATACCAGCTACTCAGGAGGCTGAGGCAGGAGAATTGCTTGAACCCAGGAGGCGGAGGTTGCAGTGATCCGAGATCACACCACTGCACTCCAGCCTGGGCGACAGAGCAAGACTCCATCTCAAAAACAAACAAAAAACACCCCTGGGCCTGGGTTGGAGAGCAGTGGAAATGGGGGTATATGTGGCCAAAGTCCCATACTCATGTTTCTCTGGGCTTAAAAATTTTGCAAACTTCACACAGCTGAGACTGCTCTGAGCTATTTTTCTTTCCTCAATAGGTTATTGAAGCTGTTACTTTAAGCTAAATAATGCATAATAAAACCAAATTTACCTTATGCTAATTGATATAAACAAGAGTTAAGTTCCTAAGGCATATTTCCAGTAACGAAAACATTACAAAACTTCTAAATAAAGAGAAAAAACACCCCAATATTAAACACTGAAATAAATGTGAGCTATACATACGTTTTTAAAGGATTAATAAAAACAAGATAATTGTCCAATTTTTGGTGAATCAGTAAGTGATGAAAGTCATAATGGTGTTGGGTTAAATCAAGAAATATACTTTTGCAAAGCAAAAACTGTTAAGTTTTTGGAAAGGGGTTACTGGAAAGGGGTCCCAAACCAGACCCCAAGAGAAGGTTATTGGATGTCATGCCAGAAAGAATTTGAAGCGAATCCAGAAACTGAGAGCAAGTTTATTAGAGAAGTAAAGAAACAAAATAATGGCTACTGCATAGGCAGAGCAGCAGCTTGGAATGCTCAACTGATAATACTTATAGTTATTTCTTTATTATATGCTAAACATGGGGTGGATTATTCATGAGTTTTCCAGGAAAGGACAATTCCCAGAACTGAGGGTTTCTCCCCTTTTTAGACCATATAGGGTAACTTCCCAACATTGCTATGGCATTTGTAGACTGTCATGGTGCTGATGCGAGTGTCTTTTAGCATCCTAATGCATTGTAATTAGCATATAATGAACAGTGAGAATTATCAGAGGTCAATTTGGTCACCATCTTGGTTTTGGTCGGCTTCTTTATAACATGATGTTTTACCAGCAATGTCTTTGCCACCTGTATCTTGTGCCGACCTCCTGTCTCATCCTGTGACTAAGAATGCCTAACCTCCTGGGAATGCAGTCCAGTAGGTCTCAGCCTTATTTTACCCAGTCCCTACAAAAGATGGAGTTGCAGGCCGGGCGTGGTGGCTCACACCCGTAATCCCAGCACTTTGGGAGGCCGAGGCGGGCGGATCACCTGAGGTCGGGAGTTTGAGACCAGCCTGACCAACATGGAGAAACTCTTGTCTCTACTAAAAATGCAAAAAAATTAGCCAGGCATGGTGGCCTATGCTTGTAATCGCAGCTACTCCAGAGGCTGAGGCAGGAGAACTGCTTGAACCCAGGAGGCGGAGGTTGCCGTGAGCCGAGATGGAGCCATTGCACTCCAGCCTGGGCAACAAAAACAAAACTCTGTCTCCGAAAAAAAAAAAAAAGATGGAGTTGCTTTGGTTCAAATGTCTCTGACATAAACAGCACTTCCTCCCACCATGCAGTTCAATAACAATCACGAACATGGCAGAGTCATTGAGCGCTTTCATACCACATTGTTTATTGTCATATATTTTGTATGATCATTGTATAATTTACAAATTTTATTTTACAATAATCTGTATTAACTTTTTCATTCATTTTCCAATCTATTTATTCCACCAGTTCAGGGTCAGGGATAGCCAGAGTCTATCCAGCAGCTCAGGGCATAATGCAGAAACCAGACCTGAACAGAACATCATCCTATTGCACAGTGCCCTCACACACACCTGAATTAACTCTGATTGGTACAATGTACACATGCCAATTAACCTAATGTGCACATCTTTAGATTGTGAAAGGAAACTGGAGTACTAAGAGAAAACCCACACCCATATTATTTGAGTACCTGCTGTACAGCACAATTCTTTTGTTAGGCCTCTGATTCTCTTTGTCCAAAGACTTTCATTTCATTAAAGTTTTAAAAAGCAGGCCGGGTGCGGTGGCTCACGCCTGTAATTCCAGCACTTTGGGAGGCCGAGGCGGGCGGATCACGAGGTCAGGAGATCGAGACCATCCTGGCTAACATGGTGAAACGCCATCTCTACTAAAAATACAAAAAAATTAGCCAGGCGCGGTGGCGGGCGCCTGTAGTCTCAGCTACTCGAGAGGCTGAGGCAGGAGAATGGCATGAACCCAGGAGGCGGAGCTTGCAGTGAGCCTAGATAGCACCACTGCAGTCCAGCCTGGGTGAAAGAGCGAGACTCTGTCTCAAAAAAAAAAAAAAAAAAAATTAAATTAAAAGTTTTAAAAAGCAAAAAAGGCCTGGCCTTCAACAACCTTTGCAAAATTATGATAGTAAAAGAAGTCTGACATGGCTGACTCCATCTTTCTTCTAAACTCTAAGCTGTCTGTGCTTATTCCTCAGTGTAGCCTAAGCTAAGCATGGGAGGAATTTATATTTTAACTTGAAAGCAAGGACAATAATAGTTCCTCTCTAAAACTAACCTCCTCCTTGTTCAGAGATTGAAAACCACATTTATAAGATTGATGAAATGCCACAAGATTAGGATTATGGGAGGGGCCTGAATTCTAGTATAGTTTCTATAATCCCTTGTTCCTCAGGAGTCATGTGGCCACAGGATTTATGACTTTCCCAATTGCTCCTATAGATAACATCACTAAGATTGGTCTTTTGAGATTTTTTTCAGACTTTCTGGCAACCAACTGATCCCACCAGGACCCATGACTCTTGACTCAGCTGGTCCTGTGGCCCACCCAGAGGTAGACTTAGCACATGATGACTGTTTCCACACCCCCATGACTTCATTTCCAACCAATCAGCAGCACCCATTCCCTAGCCACCTGGCCACCAAATGGTCCATAAAATGTCTAGCCTGTTAGTTCTCAGAGAACTGATTTGAGAATTCAAGTTCCTCTATGCTGGCCTCACGTCAATTAAACTTTCATTACTGCAATGTGGGGATCTCAGTGAATTGATTTTGTCTGTGCAGCACTCAGGAAGAACTCACCAGGCAATTACGGGCCCAGAAAGAAGGGGCCTTCCTAATTTTGGCAGGCTCTAGGACAGAAATACCTACACCAAAAGCAAAAGAGAACATTCATATGGTACTAAATACAGAGAACAAAACTGACTTTTGAAACAAAAGTAATTATACTTTGACCTCCATTCCTAGATCATCTCTAGTGACCTCTTCTCTTATATGCCTACCACTCACTTTTGTGGTTATATTATAAATCTTGGCATTACCTGATATTGCTCCATCAGGACATTCACAAAAGCAGATACCTGATTCTACCACAACCTCCTATCACTTCAGCTTGCTTACTCAATTACATCTACTAACCTGTTTCTCAACTCCTCTGAAATCTTCAGTCAACTGTTCATTTACTTTCTACAGTCTTTCATCCCACCTTCTATTATTATTTGCCTCTCATTATACAGCTGGGACTTGTAGGGGAGGAAAACTTTCCTCTACCCTCTCAGGTTCTCCAGCTGGGTCTTTGAAATAAACTGACAACATACAAATTAACAGGAGAAAAGGCATACAAATTTATTTGATGTTAAATGTTTTACATGGCACAGGAGTCCTCATAGAAAAAAAGAAAATCCCCCAAAAAACAGCTAGGCTTGGAGAATTTGGACTGGGAAAGATAATTTTTTTTTTCAAGACAGGATCTCACTCTGTCACCCAGGCTGAAGTGCAGTCGTGTGATCATGGCTCACTGCAGTCTCAAACTCCCAGACTCAAGCAATCCTCCTGCCTCAGCTTCCCAAGTAGCTGTGACTACAGGTGCAAACAACCATGCTCAGCTAGTTTTTTCATAAGAAAGATAAACTTAGAGAGAAGAGACAAGGCAAAGGAAAGGGACTTTGAGCTTCTATGAGTAACAAATTGAGGAAAGGCAAATATATGGGGAAACTGACAATAGATAAGGGCTAGTCAGTAGGTTTGTTTATGTAGACTCTTTCTCAGTGCCATCTCATCTCTGGTGATAAGTTGTTTTCTTCCTGGTATGTAACCATAATAGATTTGTTTCCTGATGCACTCAGCAAGTCAATATACTGAGATACCAGGTTGCAGCAAAGAGTTTTAATCATAGGGCTGCAAACAAGGAGACAAGAAGAAACCTCAAATCCATCTCCCCAAGGGGTTTGGGGTTAGAGATTTTAAGGGTTTTGCAGTGGGCTGAAGTATGGAGACTGTTGATTTGTAGAAAATTATAGAGTGAAGCCATGGAAGAGGGAGATGAATAAACTGTATATCTATATATATTTTTTTTAGACAGAGTCTCACTCTGTCTCCCAGGCTGGAGTGCAGTAGCACAATAACAGTTCAATGTAGCCTTGACCTCCTGGGCTCAAAGAAACTGTATTCTCATGTTGATTCAGTTCCTCTGTGGGGGTCTTCAAACATTCAAGTTGTACCACTGGAATTCGGAATCTGCTTAAGCACTTTTATTTTATTTATTTTTTTTTTTACACACTGTCTCACTCTGTTGCCCAGGCTGAGTGTAGTGGCACAATCACAGCTCCCTGCAGCCTTGACCTCCTGGGCTCAAGCAATCCTCCCAACTCAGCTTCCTGAATGGCTGGGACTGTTACAGGTAGTTAAATAGGCATGTGTGGGTCAGGACAGGGCTCTTCTTCCCCACCCACTAAGAATGTCAGGTGATGGTTCAACAATTTTCACACTGACTCTCTAAAAATAATTTGGCAGCCAGTGACAGGGAGGGACAATCTCCTGATGACCCACAGCTATTACCATTAAAGTGTTAGGCAAGCACATTGGCTCACTCCTGTAATCCCAGCACTTTGGGTGGCCAAGGCAGGTGGATCACTTGAGGTCAGGAGTGCAAGAACAACCTAGCCAACATGACAAAACCCTGCCTCTACTAAAAATACAAAAAAAAATTAGCCAGGCATTGTGGTGCATGCCTGTAATCCCAGCTCCTCAGGAGGCTGAGGCACGAGAATCACTTGAACCTGGAGGCAGAGGTTACAGTGAGTCGAGATGGCACTACCGCACTCCAGCCTGGGTGAAGGAGTGAAACTCTGTCTCAAAAAAAAAAAAAGCCCGAGCACGGTGGCTCATGCCTGTAACTCCAGCACTTTCGGGGGCCAAGGCAGGTGGATCATGTGAGGTTAGGAGTTCAAGACCAACCTGGCCCACATGGTGAAACCCTGTCTTTACCAAAAAATACAAAAAGTATTTGGGCTTAGTGGTACACACTTGTAGTCCCAGCTACTCGGAAGGCTGAGGTGGGAGAATCGCTTGAACCTGGGAGGCAGATGTTGCAGTGAGCCAAGATTGTGCCACTGTATTCCAGCCTGGGTGACAGAGTGACATTCTGTCTTAAAAAGAAAAACAAAAAAAACTAATTAAAGTGTTAACTGAATGCAGACGCCAGGGAGAAGCAATTTCCTGGGCATGCACATTAAGAGACAAAATGGTGAAGTATGACCTTCCAGGGACACTCCACTGGAAAAGGGAAGAAAGCCTCAGATGGGCATGCGTACAACTGCCTAAACACACTTCATGTATGTGCTCATTTTCCAAGGGTAAAAAGGGCACTGTGCATGCAGACAGCCCATCCTAAGGGAAGAATCACGGGAAAGAAGCAAGCTTATTGATATGGTTTGGCTCTGTGTCCACACCCAAATTTCATCTTGTAGCTCCCATAATTCTCATGTGTTGTGGAAGGACCTGGCGGGAGACAACTGAATCATGAGGATGGGTCTTTCCTGTGCTGTTCTCATGATAGTGATTGGGTCTCACAAAATCTGATGGTTTTTAAAACAGGAGTTTCTCTGCACAAGCTCTCTCTTACCACCACCGTGTAAGAAGTGCCTTTCCCCTTCTGCCATGATTGTGAGGCCTCTCCAGCCATGTGGAACTGTAAACCCATTAAACCTCTTTCTTTTGTAAATTGCACAGTATTGGGTATGTCTTTATCAGCAGCATGAAGATGGACTAATATGGTAAATTGGTACCAGTGGAGTGGGGCGTTGCTGAAAAGATACCCAAAAATGTGGAAGTGACTTTGGAACCGGGTAACAGGCGGAGGCTGGAACAGTTTGGAGGGCTCAAAAGAAGGAAAAGGTGGGAAAGTTTGGAACTTCATAGAGACTTGTTGAATGGCTTTGACAAAAATGCTGATAATGATATGAACAATAAGGTCCAGGCTGAGGTGGTCTCAGATGGAGATGAGGAGCTTATTGGGAACTGGAGCAAAGGTGACTCTTGTTATGTTTTAGCAAACAGATTGGCAGCATTTTGCCCTTGCCCTAGAGATTTGTGGAACTTTGAACTTGAGAGAGATGATTTAGGGTATCTGGTGGAAGAAATTTCTAAGCAGCAAAGCATTCAAGAGGCTATTTGTGTACTGTTAAAGGCATTCCGTTTCAAAAGGGAAACAAAGCATAAAAGTTCAGAAAATTTGCAGCCTGACAATGCAATAGAAAAGAAAATCCTATTTTCTGAGGAGAAATTCAAGCTGGCTGCAGAAACTTGCATAAGTAAGGAGGAGCTGAATGTTAATCACCAAGACAATGGGGAAAATGTCTCCAGGGCATGTCAGAGACCTTTGTGACAGCCCCTCCCATCACAGGCAGAGGCCTAGGAGGAAAAAAGTGATTTTGTGGGCTGGGCCCAGGGTCCACCTGCTGTGCGCAGCTTAGGGACTTAATGCTCTGCATCCCAGCCACTCCAGCCATGGCTGAAAGGGGCAAACATAGAGCTTGGGCCATGGCTTCAAAGGGTGCAAGCCTCAAGCCTTAGCAGCTTCCATGTGGTGTTGAACCTGCGAGTGCACAGAAGTCAAGAATTGAGGTTTGGGAGCTTCTGCCTAGATTTCAAAAGATGTATGGAAACGCCTGGATGCCTAGGCAGAAGTTTGCTGTGGGGCAGGGTCCTTATGGAGAACCTCTGCTAGGGCAGTGCAGAGGAGAAATGTGGGATGGGAGCCCCCAAACAGAGTCCCTACTACTGGGGTACTCCCTAGTGGAGCTATGAGAAGAGGGCCACTGTCCTCCAGACCCCAGATTTGTAGATCCACTGCCAGCTTTGCACCATGCATCTGGGAATGCTGCAGACACTCAATGCCACCCCATGAAGACAGCCAGGAGGGAAGCTCTACCCTGCAAAGCCACAGGGGCGGAGCTGCCCAAGACCATGGGAGCCCACCTCTTGCATCAGCATGACCTGGATGTGAGACATAGAGTCAAAGGAGATGATTTTGGAGCTTTCAGATTTGACTGCCCTGCTGGATTTTGGACTTGCAGGGGCCCTGTAGCCCCTTCGTTTTGGCCAATTTCTCCCATTTGGAATGGCTGTATTTACCCAATGCCAGTACCACTATTGTATCTAGGAACTTGCCTTTGATTTTACAGGCTCATAGGCAGAAGGAACTTGCCTTGTCTTGGATAAGACTTTGGACCGTGGACTTTTGAGTTAATGCTGAGATGAGTTAAGGCTTTGGAGGACTGTTGGGAAGGCATGATTGGTTTTGAAATGTGAAGATAAGAGATTTGGAAAGGGCCAGGAGCAGAATGATATGGTTTAGCTCTGTGACCCCACCCAAATCTCATCTTGTAGCTCCCATAATTCCCACTTGTGGGAGAGACATGGTGGGAGATGATCAAATGATGGGGGTGGGTCTTTCCTAGGCTGTTCTCATGATAGTGAATGGGTCTCATGAGATCTTATGGTTTTAAAAATGGGAGTTTCTCTGCACAAGCTCTCTCTTGCCGCCACTATGTAAGAAGTGCCTTTTGCCTTCTGCCATGATTGTGAGGCCTCCCCAGCCACATGGAACTGTAAGCCCATTAAACCTCTTTTTTTGTAAATTGCCCAGTCTCAGGTATGTCTTTATCAGCAGCATGAAAACAGACTAACACACCTATAAAATCCTAGGATCGAGATTAAACACCACACTTGACCATCAGGTGCCCACTTGGATCTCGTCCAAGTGAATTTTCCTTCTTTCCTGTTCTAAAGCCTTTAAAATAAACTTCCACTCCTGCTCTGAAACTCACCTCTGTCTCTTCTTCTGCCTTATGCCCCTCAGTTGAAATCTTTCTTCCGAGGAGACAAGAACTGAAGTTGCTGCAGACCCATACAAAGTCGCTGCTGCCAGTAACTCAGATACCTTCCATCAGTAACAGGACTATAGGCATGCACCACCATGCCCAGCTAATTTTTTTTAGTTTCTATAGAGACAGAATCTCATTATATTGCCCAGGCTGGTCTCAAACTCCTGGACTCAACTGATCCTCCCGCTTCAGCTTCCTAAAATGCTGGGATTATAGGGGTGAGCCACTAAGCCTGGCCAAGCACTTTTTAAATAAAATTCTTATGATTCTAATATCAGAGCTCCTACCTATCTTAAAAACGTTATGATTTTAACATCAGAAATTCTATTTATAGGAACAATGGGGATGCAAATCTGGTGCTATGTAATTTTTGGTTATGAGGAAGTGAGTCAAAGTGCAGCTTGATTAATGCTTAATTATAATTGTATTTCTGTCCATTATTCTTGCTAACCCTGTGACAACAACTTCATTAAGTGTGTGAGCGGGTGGGAGGAACACCTTCACAAGAGGAAATGTATGTTTTACTCTCAGGCAGATAGGAGAGGGCAGAGAGCTCATGTTATGTCTGCTTTTTATTAATTGTCTTCAGTTCAAAATAATCCTTACACCAGAGAGACATTTTTTGGGATGGTATATTTTGATCTCCTATAGACTCTATAGACCACTCCTGCAGCCACTCTGATGCTGATGATGGGGCTCAGGATACACCAACCCAAAATATGACCATAGGAGACTAGAACACATAACCCTAAAATATGCCTCTTTGACATATTGATTATTCTGATCTAGTTATTCTGGGAAGCTGCAGACACAGAAGCAGCTATGAAAAGTTGTCCTTTTATCTCAATAAAGGAAATCTCCATTGATAAGGATGTCTCCCTCTCTGCACCAAGAAGACACTGATTATTAAATCACTAGATACGCTTTTTGTTTTTTTGACATGGAGTCTCACTCTGTTGCCCAGGCTGGAGTGCAGTGGCATGACCTCTGCCTCCAGGGTTCAAGCAATTCTCCTGCCTCAGTCTCCCGAGTAGCTGGGACTATAGGCATGCACCTCCATGCCTAGCTAATCTTTTTTTTTTTGGTATTTTTAGTGGAAATTGGGCTTTGCCATGTTGGCCAGGCTGGTCTCAAATTCCTGAGCTCAGGTGATCAGCCCACCTCGTCCTCCCAAAGTGCTGGCATTACAGACATGAGCCACCAGTCCGGCCCTAAATCACTAGAGACTCTTAAACAATCAAGACAGAATCAACTGAAATCTGCATAACAAACCTTATCTCTGTTTAAGGTAATTTTGCTGGTCATCTCAACTTAACTGAATCTGTCTCTGTCTCCACATCCTTCTTTGTTGTTGTTGTTGTTGTTGTTTTCAGGAAATGATAATATTCAAGTCTGAAGTTTAAAATCTTTTTTGTTAATTTTTATTTTTTAAGATTTACTCATCTCTCTGGGTTATGTCCCATGCATACAAGAGGCATACAAGTTATTAAACTTGTTTTTCTCTTGTTCAATCTGTCTTTTTTTACAGAGTCTCAGCTAAGAACTCATGAAGGGAAGATAGTCATATTTCTTCCCCTACACCAAAATATTTAACAACTTTACACCACTCCCCTTCTGTAAACTGAGTTATACCCAGCCGTCTTAGCCCTTAGCAGCATTAGCAAAATAGGGAGAATGATCACGTAACACAGATTGGTATCACTATAAATTCATGATCCCCAAACTGAACTAGACTATTAACACTGCCTGATATCATGGCTGTCTCACTAGTCAACTCATACTTCTTTCTTTACCATCTTAACCATTTTTTGAGTGTGCAGTTCAGTAGTGTTAAGTATATTTACATTGCTGTGCAACAGATCTCCAGGACTTTTTCATCTTGCATATCTGAAACTCATTAAACAACTTCACCATTCCTGGTAACTGTCACAGGGGGTGGCAGGGACAACTATCTGGGCCGGTGGCTCTGGAATAAAAGAATTTACCAGAAACGCTTGTAAAGAAAGGCAAATTTATTAAAGAAAGTAGGAAAAGCCAGGCATGGCTCACGCCTGTAATCCCAGCACTTTGGGAGGCCAAGGCAGGCAGATCGCCAGGTCAAGAAATTGAGACCATCCTGGCAAACATGGTGAAACCCCGTCTCTACTAAAAATACAAAAATTAGCTGGACATGGTGGCGCACGATTGTAGCCCCAGCTACTCAGGAGGCTGAGGCAGGAGAATCGCTTGAACCCAGGAGGCGGAGGTTGCAGTGAGCTGAGATCGCACCACTGCACTCCAGCCTGGTGACAGAGTGAGACTCCATCTCAAAAAAACAAAAAAGAAAGAGAGAAAGAAAGTAGGAAAATACATTGCAATAAAACAACCGGAAGCCTGCAAAAGAGGAGCTGACTACAAAGAGACAAAGGTTAGCTGGAGATTTTATAACATAGAACTTGGGCTGATTGATAATGCCAATGCACTGGGAGCATAACTTGCTTTCTTTTGTCAGCTGAGATGTTTGATAAATTGAGGCGTTTGTTGGTAAGCAGTAAGTTTGTGAGTTATGTACATTATCTGAGTAGGAGGGCCATATGTATTGGGCAATATGTCCTTGGGCATAAAGAAAAACAGACCTGTAATTCATCTGCTTCCTTTTTTGTTTATATTTCCTGAACCGTGAAGAAAGGCATATTTATAGCTTATTTGTTTTATCTCTTTGCTTTCCTCTGGTCCTGCCAGCCTGACTCCTTTTCCCTAATTAGGACTCCACAGTAACAACCATTCTACTTTCTGTTTCTATACATTTGTTATGTTATTCTTTATGACAATAACAAACCTTCACCCAATCTTTAGTCTCCGCAGAGGTAGTCTGTCTACCTCTTTCACAAAGAATGCGAACTGTATCAAATTGTAGCCATCATGTTTATAAATTGTCCTCCATACCCACCTAAGTTTCTTCCTTTCTTCTTGTTACAGTGAAAGTGGTATTTCTTCCTCTTATACGAAACCAATCTCTCCATCTCTCCTCTAAATACCATCTCTCCTCTAAATACCATCTCTCCTCTAAATACCATCTCTGTTAATCTTCTCAGGAAGTCTACCCATCCTGTTATCCTTTCTTTCTCTTATCCCTTTGCTAATGATTCTAACAGCATTTAAAATGTCAGGCCTCTCCCAACCTAACAGTAATAATAATGAAGAAAATTTTCCTGGACTCCACATCCAGGGACTGAGCACGCTGTCTTTTCTTTAGACAAATTTCATAGAAATGTTTAAACTTGCTGATCTATTTTCTCATAATCTCCTCATTCTTTATTCACTCTCATGTGGCTAAAGCCCCCAAACCTCACAATTAAGGTCCCAGTGGCCCTCATATTGCTAAATCTAGTAGATACTTTTCAGTCTGCATTGCATGATCTCTAGGCAATATTTGACCCTGTTACCCATCCACTTGTCTTTGAAAACACAATTTCCTTGATTTCTATGTCATATTCTGGTTGTTTTCCTCCCACCTCTTTAGCTGCTTGTTTTCAGTTTCTTTTGTCCTTTCTTGTTCTCTACCCAAGCCCTAGGTAATCTCTTCCACCCATATGGTTTCACAGACTCTATGTTAATAACTCTCAAATCTGTGCCTTTGGTGCATTCTTCTTTCACCTAAACTCTAGGCCCATACAGCCAACTGCCAAATATCCTAAAGGAGATATCATTTGGCTATCTTGAAGAGAGCTCAAAAGCCGCATGTCTAATACTATACTTACCATCTCTGCCCTCACCCCATATACTCCTTTTCACTGTCTGCCCAGGTGCTCAAACCAGACTATTGACTTGTTCCTCTCCTTCTCTCCCAAATTGATCACCAAATTCTGTCATGTCCAGCTCTTAAATATCTTTCAAATATTCCCCCTTTTCTTTGCCTCTACTGCCACCACTCTTGTCCAAGCCACTAACATCACTTACCTGATCTATTTAGTATTCATTCATCAGCAAATAATTATTGAGTTTCCGATACTTGCCAAGCGCTGTTGTAGACACTGAAGGAAGAGCGGAGAATCAGATACAAGAGTTCTCTACTTTGTAAGTAACACCTAAATCTTTGAATCCATGCTTTGTTTTCCAACTCTTGAAACAGACGTTAGTATAGAGAAATCGTTCTCTATCATATAATAAACAGTGCAGGCAAAATACATGGCAAATGACATTTGTACCAGTGTAGAAAAGATAACGTGGTGGAATAAGCTCTGGGCAACTGGAGAGTGGGTGCCTTGACTACAAAACAGCCTTTACTTAGGTCTAACCATTGTTTCCAAGAAGAAATATGAGCCAAGAGAGAGTTCAGACCTTCTACTTTTTCAGTTCCAGTGTTTATGTGACATTGTCTTATGGGTTTTTATATATTTCCTTGCTTTTAAAATTTATTTCTTTTTCTTTTCTTTTTTTATGTATTTTTTGTAGAGACAGGGTTTCACCATGTTGGCCAGGCTGGTCTGGAACTCTTGAGCCCAAGCAATCTGCCTGCCTTGGCCTCCCAAAATGCTGATTATAGGCATGAGCCACTGCTCCTGGCCTACGATTTATTTTTTATTTTTTTGATACCTTACATCCCATATTACAAGCCATTTTTCTATGCCAAAACATGTATTTTGAGGCCGGGGGCGGTGGCTCACGCCTGTAATCCCAGCACTGTGGGAGGCCAAGGCGGGCGGATCACGAGGTCAGGAGATCGAGACCAACCTGGCTAACATTGTGAAACCCTGTCTCTACTAAAAATACAAAAAATTAGCTGGGCGCAGTGGCGGGCGCCTGTAGTCTCAGCTACTCGGGAGGCTGAGGCAGGAGAATGGCGTAAATCTGGGAGGTGGAGCTTGCACTGAGCCGAGATCGCACCACCGCACTCTGGCCTGGGTGAAAGAGCGAGACTCCGTCTCAAAAAAAAAAAAAAAAAAAATGTATTTTGAAAATCACTGTGCTTTTTGTTGGAGGTAAGATGTCTGAACCCTGGAAATATTCTTAATCTAGAATAGGTCTGATCCCAGACATAAATAAATTATGTTCTGCTATATTTATAGAAATACTTCCAAAGATTTTTCACATAAAGAATCTTAGTAAACTTAACAGAATGAAATTTCCTTTACTTGACAAAGACCATATAGCAAAAACCTTCATAAAATATTAATGGAAAAACTTCAGATGTATCTCTTTAAAGAACAGGAACAAGAAAAAGATAACCTCTACCACTGCTATTTGTTATAACTACTAGAGGATATTTATTCTTGATTTTTTTTCCATGTTTGGGAGTAAACTCATGATTATTTTGCTATCCCCACCTCACCTTTCTAACATGATAGTAATCAGTCTCTTATACAAGATCTCGTTTTTTAAAATCATTTGAAAAAGACTATGCCTACCTCCTTCTTTTATTTTGGTAAAGTATATACAATATAAACATTTCCATTTTAGTCATTTTCAAGTCTACAGTTCAATGGCATCAAGTACATTCACGTTCTTGTACAACCATCACTACTCTCCATCTCCAGAACTTTTTCATCATCCCATACTGAAAATCCATACCTATTAAACAGTAACTGCCCATTCTTCCCTTTCCCCAGCCCTTGGTAAACACTATTCTACTTTCTGTCTTTATGATTTGACTATTCTAGGTACTTCATACAGGTGGACTTATACAATATTTGTCCTTTTGTGCCTGGCTTATTTCACTTAGTGTATAATGCCTCCAATGTTTATCCATGTTGTACCATGTATCAGAACTTCATTCCTTTTTAAGACTGAATAATATTCCATTATATGTACATGCAACTTTTTTTATCCATTCATCTGTTCATAGATATTTGGGTTGCTTCCATCTTCTGGTTATTATCAATAATGCTACAATGACATTAGAGTACAAGTGTCTGTGTCTCTGCTTTCAATTTCTTTGGGTATATTACTAGGAGTAGAATGGCTGCAGAATATGTTCATTCTGTGTTTGGTTTCTTGAGGAACTGTTAAACTGTTCTTCATAGCATCTGCTCCATTTTGTTGTTGTTGTTGTTTCTTGAGACAGAGTCTCGCTCCGTCACCAGGCTGGAGTGCAGTGGCGCGAACTCGGTTCACTGCACCTTCTGCCTCCCAGGTTCAAGCAATTTTCCTGCCTCAGCCTCCCGAGTAGCTGGGACTACAGGCATGCGCTACCACGCTCAGCTAATATTTGTATTTTTAGTAGAGATGGAGTTTCACTGTGTTGGCCAGGATTGTCTAGATCTCCTGACCTCGTAATCCACCCACCTCGGCCTCCCAAAGTGCTGGGATTACAGGCATGAACCACCACGCCCAGCCGCATCTGCTCCATTTTACATTCTTACCAGCAATATACAAGGTTCCAATTTCTACATGCCTTTGCCAACATTTAATTTTTCTGGCTTTTTTTTTTCTCTTCAGAGACAGGAGAAACACAGACTTGCTTTGTCACCCAGGATGGAGTGCAGTGGTGCAATCATAGCTCACTGCAGCCTCAAACTCCTGGGCTCAAGTGGTCCTCCTGCCTCAACCTCCCAAGTATCTGGGATGACAGGCACACACCACTACACTTGGCTATTTTCTTATTTTTAGTAGAGATGGGGTCTTGCTATGTTTCCCAGGCTGATCTCAAACTCCTGGACTAAGCAATCATCCCACCTCAGCCTCCCAAAACACTAGGATTACAGACATAAGCCACCATGCCCAGCCTTACTGTGGTTTTTATTTGCATTTCCATAATAATGTTGAACATCTCTTTATGTGCTTACTGGCCATTTTTACATCTTCACTGGAGAAATGTCTACTCAAGTTCTTTGCTCACTTTGAATTGAGTTGTTTAGGTTTCTTTTGTTGTCGAGTTCTAGTTCTTTACATATTCTGGATTTTTTTTTTTTTGAGATGGAGTCTCACCCTGTCGTGCCCAGGCTGGAGTGCAGTGGCGCGGTCTCGGCTCACTGCAACCTCTGCCTCCGGGGTTCAAGCGATTCTCCTGCCTCAGCCTCCCAAGTAGCTGAGATTACAAGCACCTGCCACCACGCTCAACTAATTTTTTGTATTTTTAGTAGAGACGGGGTTTCACCATGTTGAACAGTCTGGTCTCAAACTCCTGACCTCAGGTGATCCGTCCACCTCAGCTTCCCAAAGTGCTGGGCTTACAGGCGTGAGCCCAGCCATATTCTGGATATTAATCCCTTAACAGATACATGATTTGCAACTATTTTCTCCCATTCTGTGGATTGCCTTTTTATTCTGTTGAGTGTCCTTCTATGTACAAAAGTCCCTTCTCTCTCTCTCTTTCTTGACAGTCTCGCTCTGTCGCTAGGCTGGAGTGCAGTGGCATGATCTTGGCTCACTGCAACCTCTGCCTCCCGGGTTCAAGCAATTCTCCTGCCTCAGCCTCCTGAGTAGCTGGGACTACAGATATGCACCACCACGCCCAGATAATTTTTGTATTTTTAGTGGAGACGTGGTTTCACCATGTTGGCCAGGATGCTCTCGATCTCTTGACCTCGTGATCTGCCTGCCTCGGCCTCCCAAAGTGCTGGGATTACAGGCATGAGCCACCACGCCCGGCCCAAAAGTATTTCATTTTTATGAAGCCCAATTTGTAAATTTTTTCTTATGTTGCCTATGATTTTGGTGTCATACCCATGAAATCTACCAAATCCAATGTCATGAAGGTTTTCCTCTATGTTTTATTCTGTTTTATAGTTTTCACTACACTATTTAAGTATTTGACTCATTTTGAGTTAGTTTTTATATACGGTGTTAGGTAAGGGTCCAATTTCATTCTTCTCATGTGTATATCCCGTTTTCCCAGCACCAACTGTTGAAAAGATTGACCTTTCCCCTGTAAATGGTCTTGTACTTTATGTTTTTAAGATGACAGCTAAACCAAAATAATTGAAAACATGAAAACACTGTGCTAGCTAAACAAAATATGTGGAGGCAGGATTTTGGCCCAAAGGCCACCAATTTATAAATGCGTTTTAACTTCATTTCACATTAAATTTTCCAAATGAGCTAGGAGGAGACAGAAACTTACCGTGGTTTATCATGTTCCAAGCATAGTGCCAGGTACTGGTGATAAACTGGTCAAAAAGATTAAGAGTTTAAAGTCCTAGCGTCAAGGAGTTTGAAGCTGAGTAAGACTTGTGAAAAAATAACACACTTTAGTACTTTGTCAGCAAGTGTTTATAAATACAGGGCCCAAACAGAGAGTAGGTTGAGAAGAGGATTAGAAACAGTTTTTGTTTTTGTTTTTATTGAGACAGAGTCTTGCTCTGTCGCCCAGGCTGGACAGTGGCGCGATCTCGGCTCACCGCAACCTCCGCCTCCCGGGTTCAAGCGATTCTCCTGCCTCAGCCTCCCCAGTAACAGGGATTACAGGCGCGCGCCACCACACCTGGCTAATTTTTGTATTTTTAGTAGAGACGGGGTTTCACTATGTTGGCCAGGCTGGTCTTAAACTCCTGACCTCAAGTGATCCGCCCGCCTCGGCCGCCCAAAGCACTGGGATTACAGGCGTAAGCCAACTGGCCCGGCCCAGAAACAGTTTTTAGGATATATGGAGGAAAACACAACACAATACAACACAGCTACAAGTCCGTGACAACTGAGAGCGCAGTCTGCAAGTACCCAGTTGCCTACTAACAGCCGTCTCCCCTAAGGCGCTTCTTTCAGCCAGGAAAGCGTTCTTTGCGTGCTGTGACGTAAAAAAAGCAGCGCCGGAAGGGAGAGGGCGGAACTTCCGGCTGAGCCCCAGCGACCCCTTTGGTCGGGTGTGTGGATTGTTGGGTAGTCTGCGTTGCTAGCTTCGGCGCGGATCCCTGGGCGTCCGTACGTCGGAGTCCTTCGTCCTTCAGGGTCCCTCGTCCTTCAGGGTCCCTGTTCTTTGCGCCAGCGAGAACCGCTATCTCTGCACTCCTGGTAAGCGAGTTTCTTCTTTCTCCTAATGTGTGTGTTGGGGGTGGGAGGACGCCGGAGACGTTCCAAGATGCACTTAGTGGAGCACGTGCGCTCGGAAGGCCCACAGGTAAGAGGAAGCCCAGTGATTTAATAAACTGTAACTAGTACAGTACCTGAAACAAAATCAGTGGTTCCTGAAATGATGTCCTTGATTGCTTTTTACAATTGGGGTTTTCATTTCTGTGGTATTCTAAGTCCTTGCCAGTTACAAGAATAAAACTTTTAAAACTCTTTCTGAAATCAATGTTTATTAGATTGGCGCCTGGGGACCCCAGTTAAATATTTCCGGGATTCTAAAGTAAATTGTTTTCTCCCTAAACGGAGGCTGAGCCGGGCGCGGTGACTCACGCGTGTAATCCCAGCACAATGGGAGGCCGAGGCGGGCGGATCACGAGGTCAGGAGATTCGACACCATCCTGGCTAACACAGTGAAACCCCGTCTCTACTAAAAATACAAAAAAATTAGCCGGGCGTGGTGGCGGGTGCCTGTAGTCCCAACTACTCGGGAGGCTGAAGCAGGAGAATGGTGTGAACCCTGGGAGGCGGAGCTTGCGCCGAGATCGCGCCACTGCACTTCAGCCTGGAGTGACAGAGCGAGACTCCGTCTCAAAAAAAATAATAAAGGGAGGCTGAGCTTTTTTTTCTTTTTTTTTTTTTTAATGAAGGAAACATCGATCTAGGGTATTAGAAAAATATTTGCGTGATTACTGTGAGCCAAATACTGTCCAGCATTGGATTCAATGTTAACATTATAGACAAAGTCCTTGTCCTCATGGACACTAGTTAGTCCCTACCATCTAGTGATGCAAATAGATAACCAGCCAATTACAGTACAGTGTTAGAAGTACTGTCATAGGCACAAGAGTGCTGTGAAAACTAATGGTGGAATACTTAAAGTGTGAGGTGAAGAATAGCTAGAGATGCTGCTGACCTGGCCGCAATAAGCTTAGAAATATATGTTGGGAACAATACCAATGGATAGCAATATCCCTTGAAACAGAACACTGAAGGAGGATCAGATTGTGAAGCAAAAGTAGAGGGGTTATTTCGATTTGTTGCATTTGAGGTGTTTTTTGTTTGTTTTTGTTGTTTTGAGACAGTCTTACTCTGTCGCCCAGGCTGGAGTGCAGTGGTGCAATCTCGGCTCACTGCAACTTCCGCCCCCCGTATTCAAGCGATTCTTCTACTTCAGCCTCACGAGTACCTGGGATTACAGGCGTGCGCCACCACACCTGGCTAATTTTTGTATTATTAGTAGAGATGGGGTTTCACCATGTTGATCAGGCTGGTCTCAAACTCCTGGCCTCAAGCAATCCTCCTTCCTCGGCCTTCCAAAGTGCTGGGATTACAGGAGTGAGCCACCGCACCCGGCCTGCATTTGAGGTGTCTTTCTGATGCATGGTCATTGAAGCCACAGAAGTAGGTCACATCTCAGAAGGGAAATACATAGATTGAAAAAAAAGAATAGGATAGAATGCAGAGTTACATCCACCTTTAAGGGAGGGGCATCTGGACATCAGTGCACAGGTCAGAGAGCAGGAAACCTAGGAGCCTGTGCAGGGTCATTCAGTGAAGCCAAGGGAAGAAGGAATTTTTCAAGTGTTTTATTTGCATTTTGTAAAAATTTGAATTCCCTTTATTTCTTTTCCTTCAAATTTGAGACTAGTTTTACATCTTTAAGCATCTTCAATATCTCATAGACATCCAGGCCTTTAGGATAAAATTGTGGAGCTTTATATACATTTGTCTCAATCTTGGACATTTTCTTTTCTTTTCTTTTCTTTTTTTTTTTTTTGAGACGGAGTCTTGCTCTGTCGCCCAGGCTGGAGTGCAGTGGCTCAGTCTTGGCTCACTGCAAGCTCCGCCTCCTGGGTTCACGCCATTCTCCTGCCTCAGCCTCTCCGAGTAGCTGGGACTACAGGCGCCCGCCACCACGCCCGGCTAATTTTTTTGTATTTTTAGTAGAGATGGGGTTTCACCGTGGTCTCGATCTCCTGACCTCGTGATCCGCCTGCCTCGGCCTCCCAAAGTGCTGGGATTACAAGCGTGAGCCACCGCGCCCGGCCTAATCTTGGACATTTTCTTTGTTAATAACATTATTTGCTGCAAAATAAAGCCGGAACTGGGGAAGAATTTGTTGCTATTTTTTGATCAGTAGATCTTGGTATATCTCTGTAACGAGGGCATTGGTACAGCAGTTTCTAAGTGCTTTTTACCTGTTGCCATTCTTAGTACCTTTCATGTCCTTTGTCTTTATTTGTTGCTTTTGTGAAGGATCTTGTGTTTGGTTCTGTATCTGGGCTTAGTGTAGGATGGAGGAGTATGCAGCATCATGATGTCAGCTGCCTCGGTGGTACATAACTTTGTTGCCCAGTAACATTGATTCTCTGGGCCCCTAGATAAAAATCTAAAAAGGATCTTCAAGTTATCCTTTTAGCTAAAGCAATAGTGAAATTCATGTATAAGATAAGAACGCAACTTTTTTTTTTTTTTTTTTTTTTTTTGAGACAGAATCTCACTCTGTCACCCAGGCTGGAGTGCAGTGGCACAATCTCGGCTCACTGCAACCTCCACCTCCCAGGTTCAAGCAATTCTCCTGCCTCAGCCTCCCAAGAAGCTGGGATTACAGGTGCTTGCCACCATACCTGGCTAATTTTTGTATTTTTGGTAGAGATGAGGTTTCTCACCATGTTGGCCAGGCTAGTCTTGAACTCCTGACCTCAGGTCAGGAGTTCGGCCTCCCACCTCGGCCTCCCAAAGTGCTGGGATTACAGGCATGAGCCACTTCGCCCAGCCAAGAACCCAACTAAGTTTTAAACTTTTTGCTCAATGAGTGATCACAAGCTCTAGACCACAGGAGTCTAGAAAAAAAATTGGTACAAGGATTTTACTTTGTGTTTCAAAAATTGATTTTATTTTGGTATTTCAGATTTATACTTGTACAATTACTTGAGAAGTTGTAAAAATCTTTATTTTCTAATTGCATTTTTCTTCTTTTACAGGGGTTTTGTTACATGGCTGCTTTCCTCAAAATGAGTGTTAGTGTCAATTTCTTCAGACCTTTCACCAGGTTTTTGGTGCCATTTACCCTTCATAGGAAGAGAAATAACTTATACTCAACAATTTTGCAGAGATACTTGTCTTCCAAAATACCAGCTGTTACTTATCCTAATAATGAGAGTACATCCCCTTCTGAAGAGCTAGAATTGGATAAGTGGAAAACTACCATGAAATCTAGTGTGCAAGAAGAATGTGTTTCAACAATCTCAAGCAGTAAGGAGGAAGATCCTCTAGCTGCCACCAGAGAGTTCATTGAGATGTGGAGATTGCTTGGCAAAGAAGTACCAGAACACATCACTGAAGAAGAGCTCAAAACCATTATGGAATGTGTTTCTAACACAGCAAAAAAAAAATATTTAAAATATTTATATATGAAGGAAAAACTGAAAAAAGCTAAGCAAATAAAAAAGGAAAGGAAAGCAGCAGCAAGGGAAGAAGCAAAAAATGTCAAGCTGCTAGAAACCGCTGAGGAAGATAAACAGAAAAACTTTCTGTTTTTACGACTTTGGGATAGGAATATAAACATAGCAATGGGCTGGAAGGGTGCCCAGGCCATGCAGTTTGGACAACCTTTGGTTTTTGACATGGCTTACGAAAATTATATGAAACAAAACGAATTGCAGAATACTGTTTCCCAGCTTTTAGAAAGTGAAGGATGGAACAGAAGAGATGTTGATCCTTTCCATATTTATTTCTGCAATCTAAAAATAGATAGTGCTTTTCACAGAGAGTTAGTTAAACGGTATCAAGAAAAATGGGACAAATTGCTTTTAACAGCAACAGAAAAGTCTCATGTAGATTTATTTCCAAAGGACAGTATTATCTATTTAACTGCAGATTCTCCCAATGTTATGACTACTTTCAGGCATGACAAAATTTATATAATTGGGTCTTTTGTTGATAAGAGTATGCAGCCAGGCACATCCCTAGCCAAGGCAAAACGGCTGAAGCTAGCAACTGAATGCCTTCCATTAGATAAATATTTACAATGGGAAGTTGGTAACAAAAATCTCACCTTAGATCAAATGATGCGTATTTTGTTATGTCTGAAAAACAATGGTACTTGGGAAGAGGCTCTGCAATTCGTTCCCAAGAGAAAACATACCGGTTTTCTGGAGATTTCTCAGCATTCTCAAGAGTTGATCAACAGACTGAAGAAGGCAAAGACTTCTAACTTATTTTCAAAAGGTTCTCTGAATGTGCACAGAACACGTGGCTCAAATGAGAACATTTGATAGCTTAAAAAGTAAATGGGTTGGAAATACAGTTCTGTTAACGTATTTCTTCCCAAACAATTCATTTTTCTCTTCTAAAGGTAGTCTTTCCCAACTGACTGCAGGGTTGTGTCTTTTCCCAAGTAAATATCTGCAGAACTTTGGGATTATACTTTGTTTACTGTAAAAAGATAAAAAGAGTTGTCCAAGATTGTTGAACAGAATAATCTTTAAATTATCCCAGTTAAATAGTTGTACCATTGATTGACTTTTTTATGGAGGTTCCTAGAGGGTGATGCCCCGGGGTGGGCTTGGAAGCTCTGCACCTCTTCCCCCATACCTTTCCCTGTGCATCTCTTCGTCTGTATGTTTTGTAATGTCTTATAGTAAACTGGTAAATGTGTTTCCTTCAATTCTGTGAGCCACTCAAGCAAATTAAGAGAAGGAGTTGGTACCCCAACTTGAAGCCAGTCAGTCAGAAGTTCTGTAGGCCCAGATTTGCAGCTTGTGCCTGGTGGGAGGAGGGAGCAGTTTTGGGGACCGGGCCCTCAACCTGTGGGCTCTGACACTATCTCCAGGTAGATAGCGTCTGAATTGAATTACAGAACACCTAGCTGGTGTCTGCTGCAGAATTGATTGCTTGCGTGTTGATGAGAAATTCCCCCACATTTGGTCACAGAGGTCTTCTGTCTGTGTTGCTTGTTGAGTGAGAAAATAGGAAAAAGGACTTTGTGGGGGTTTTTCCATACAACTATGAAAAACGGGTTCACAGGGATAAAACTAATTTCTTGTCCTCTTACGGAAAAAGGAATTTATGTCTGGTGCATTGGCTCCTATAATCCCAGCACTTTGGGAGGCCAAGGCAGGCTGATCACTTGAGCCCAGGAGTTTGATACCAACATGGGCTGCATGGTGAAACCTCATCTCTAAAAAAAATACAAAAATTAGCCTAGGTGTGGTGGTGTGTGCATGTAGTCCCTGCTAATTGGGAGGCTAAGGTGGGAGGATCACTGGAGCCTGGGAGGTGGAGGTTGCAAGTGAGCCAACATTGTGCTGCTGTGCTATAGCCTGGGCAACAGAGTGAGACCCTGTCTGAGAAATTAAAAATAAAATTTTTGAAAACATAGGAAATAGGAATGCTATAGGCAACTATTCCTAATTTCTGAATTGGAAATTGGCATAAACGTCCAATGCATTTCTTTTGTTTCTCTTACTTTTTTTGTGATGGAGTCTCCCCTTGTAACCCAGGCTGGAGTGCAGTGGTGTGATCATGGCTCACTGCAGCCACAATCTCCTGGGCTCAAGCAAGCCTCCTGCCTCAGTTTCCCAAGTAGCTGGAATTTTAGAACCCTGAATGATGCCCTGTTGCAGGGTTGCATTTGCTAGAAGGAAGAGACGCCATTTCTTCATACAAAGACTGTCCGCCTTTAGGCCATGTGCTTAAAAGATTGCATCCACTAAGGAGGTATTCCTTTCCTAATTTGCCCAAAGACAGACAAGGTGACATCACAGACTTGAAGTGAGAGTAAGCTATGAAGATATGAGGGAAGGGAATTCCAAGCAAAAGGAACAAGTGTCAAAGCCCTTGAGAGAGAGGGTTCAAGGCCCAATAAGGAGGCTGGTGCGCCTGAAGCAAAATGAGTAAAAAGACCTGAGGATCAGGTCAGAGGAGTAGCTAGGTCTGTCAAGTAAGGCATCTTAAGCCACCATAAAAACTTTGGTTTTTACCAGAAGATCAGATGGTCTTGAGCTAAAAAGTGACATCCGACTGATGTTTTAATAGGAAAACTGGAATATTAGCTCTGTGAAGGCAGGATTTTTTTTTTCTGTCTTATTCACTGCTATATCCCTAGAGCCCAGTATAGTGCCTGCTGCTTAAACATCTGAAGAATAAATGAATCTGACTCATTCTCCACCCCCCACCCCCATGGTTTTGTATATTTATTCTTTGTGAAAACACATAACAAACTTTTTCCTCCAGCCCAGATATAGATCTCAGATGGGTGATTTTTTTTTTCCTCCCCTCCTTGGATGATTTTTCTTCCTCTGTCTCTGATTCTTGTTGTCTTTTCTTGCCCACTTGCTACCACTGCCCCATTTGGGGCTCTTCTTCTTGTCTTCATCTCCTCCCACCTGCCCCCCCACCCCCAAATTGGATTCAGTTTAAAATGATGACTTTGGCTATGTCGAGAATAGGTTATGAGAGAGACCAGTTAGGAGGCTATTGCAGTAACAAAAGTGAGAGGGAATAGTAGGTTGTAGGAGGGTGGTAATAGAGTAGGTAGTGAGACGCAGTCAGATCTGAATATGTTTAGTCTGAAGGGGTAAAGCTGGAAGTAATGGATTAGATGGGAGAATTAAGAGATAAAACTTAGAGAAGACTTCAAGATTGTTGACTAGAAAAACTGGAAGGACTTGTTACTATTTACCGAAATGCAGAAGCTTTGAGGGGGCAGGTAATCCAAAGTTAACTTTGGGACATTTTACCGTTGCCTATTAGATGTCCAAGTGGAGATGTCAAGTGGTCAGTTGGATATATGAGCCTGGAGTTCAGAGACAAGGTCTGGCTGGAGATGTTAATAATGTAATTAGTTAAATGCTCCAGACTAGTTGAGGCCATCTAGGGAGTCTGTGTGGAGAAAGATGTCTGATGTCTAAGCCCTGAGGTACTCCAACATTTAGAGGTGTGAGAGATGAGAAGGAACCAGCAAGTAAGACTGAAGTAGAGCAAGCAGTAAGAAAAGAAAGAAAATGTCCTGGAGGCAAAATGAAAAAAAGTGTTTCATGCTGCAGATCAGGTAAGATGAAGTCTGAGAGCTGACCACTGAATGTAGGAATGAGAACATTGCTGATTATCTTGACAACAACAATTTCAATGGAGGATTGAAAAGAAAGCCAATAGGAGTAGGTTTAAAAGAGAATGGATAAGGCCGGGTGTGGTGGCTCAGGCCTGTAATCCCAGCACTTTGGGAGGCTGAGGTGGGCAGATCACCTGAGGTCGGGAGTTCGAGACCACCCTGACGAACATGGAGAAACACCATCCCTACTAAAAATACAAAAAAAATTAGCTGGGCATGGTGGTGTATGCTTGTAATCCCAGCTACTTGGGAGGCTGAGGCAGGAGAATCGCTTGAACACGGGAGGTGGAGGTTGCGGTGAGCCGAGATCACGCCATTGCACTCCAGCCTAGGCAATAAGAGCAAAACTCCCTCTCAAAAAAAAAAAAAAGGAAATGGACAGGCGGAGCATGGTGGCTCAAAGGAAAGGAGTTTTGAGACCAGCCTGGCCAACATGGTGAAACCCCAGCTCTACTAAAAATACAAAAATTAAAATTAACCAGGTGTGGTGGCACAGGCCTGTAATCCCAGCTACTCAGGAGACTGAGACAGAAGAACTGCTTGAAGCCAGGAGGTGGGGGTTGCAGTGAGCCGAGACTGCCACACTACACTCCGGCCTGAGTGACAGAGTAAGACTCCGTCTCAAAAAAAAAAAGGGACAGGACTAGGCGTGATGGTGGCTCATACCTGTAATCCCAGTACTTTGGGAGGCCAAGGCAGGTGGATCCCTTGAGTCCAGGAGTTTGAGACGAGCCTGGGCAACACTGTGAAACCCTGTCTCTACAAAAACTTAGCCAGGCATGGTGGTGTGCAACTTTAGTCCCAGCTACTTGGCGGGCTGGGCCAGGAGGATTGTTTGAGCGTGTGATGTGGAGGTTGCAGTGAGCCAAGATCATGTCATTGCATTCCAGGTTGGGTAACAGAGCAAGACCTTGTCTCAAAAGATGAAAAGAATGGACAGAGATATAGGAGACAGAGTATGAACAATCTTTTCAAAGAGTTTCTATATGAAGGAAAATAGGAATGAGGAGCTACAGGAAGATATGAGATCAAGAGAAGAGTCTTTTATTAAGATAGGAGACATAAAAGCGTGTATGTATGATGTTGGGAATGTTTCAATAGTAGAAAGAAAATCGGATGGAACAATAGTGATGTGTGTAAACAAGGACAGGCTCCACTTCATAAGTAACAGAACACACAGTATATAGGTATAAATGCAGGTGCCACACTTCAGATATGGTTGAGAATATATAGAAGGTCTGTTTGATTGCTATTATTTTCTCATTGAAAATAAAAAGCAGGCCGGGCGCGGTGGCTCACGCTTGTAATCCCAGCACTTTGGGAGGCCGAGGCGGGTGGATCACGAGGTCAGGAGATCGAGACCACAGTGAAACCCCGTCTCTACTAAAAATACAAAAAAAATTAGCCGGGCGTGGTGGCGGGCGCCTGTAGTCCCAGCTACTCGGAGAGGCTGAGGCAGGAGAATGGCGTGAACCCGGGAGGCGGAGCTTGCAGTGAGCCGAGATCGGGCCACTGCACTCCAGCCTGGGTGATAGAGCAAGACTCCGTCTCAAAAAAAAAAAAAAAAGAAAAGAAAAGAAAAAGCAAAGTCATCCCCTGAGTGGGAGGAGGTAATGGACATTTTTGGAGAGCCAACAAAATATGAAATAGTATAGTAAAGTGAATGAATTAGGGCAGTGGTTCTCAAAGTGTGGCCCCCCAACCAGCAGCATCAGCAATACTTGGGAACTAGTTAGAAATGCAAATTTTAGGGCCCCAGCCACGGAATCAACTCAATCAGAAACTGGCAGTGGGGCCCAGCAATCTGTTTTAACACGCCCTTCAGGTGATTCTGATGTACACTGAAATTGAGAATAGTCTAAGGACATGTAATAGAATTATAAGGCTACATTAAGAACCTACTTAATGGCTCACGCCTGTAATCCCAGAATTTTGAGAGGCTAAGGCAGGAGGATCACTTCAGCCCAGGAGTTCAAGGCTACAGTGAGCTATGAGCCACTGTACTCTAACCTGGGCAACAGAACGAGATCCTGTCTCAGAAAAAACAAAAGAACCTACTTAAGGTTAGTGAAATCAAGATTAGCCACTTTTCTTCTCCACTCTAATTTTTTTTTTTTTTTTTTTGGTAGCTCTTGGCCTGAATTTCAAGTTCACCTCCACTTCTTATCTTTTCTGTGCCCAAATTCCCTCTTCCATAAAAATGGGAGTAATAGTAGCACTTAATTCATAGGGTTGTAATGACTTAATGTACTTAATTTCATGTAGAATACCTGCAACAATGCTTGGTGTATAGTAAGCTTGAATAAATGTTAGATATTATAGTTGTCATCTCACAAATTACACATCTAAATTAAAATCATAATTGCTCGTATTACTTTCCATTTCCAGCTTTTTAAACCACTTAAATAGCTCACTAGAGGTTATAATCCATAGCTACTATGAAGCAAGCTCTCACCATGGCCAGGCAGCATATTATAGATTTAACCTTTATTATCTCACTTAATGCCCTCAGTAACCCTATACGTATTATTCCATTTGTATAACATATTCCATAACATTGTTATCCAGTCCAAACTCATAGAATTAGCAAAACGCAGAATTAAAGTCCAGTTTTTGTGTGGTGCAAAACTAACGCTCTTTGCCTTGGACTACATTGCCTATTCATTGTCAGAAAACAGTACTCCAAAATTTGGTGCTTTGACATGCTGAATCAGAGAAGCAGCCGCAAGGTTTCTCTGATCTCCCCACCCCACCTCCTGCCTCTCAATTCTCTGCCTCCCCCAAAACACGGGATAAGACTGTTCTTTGAAGTTTCTTATCTACCTAGAAACCAGACCCATCAAAGAACACAATTGTTTTCTATCTGCTTCCTCCCTGAAATTTCATTAACCAGAAGAAATTAAAACATATCACAAGGCTGGGCGTGGTGGCTCACGCTTGTAATCCCAGCACTTTGGGAGGCCGAGGCGGGCGGATCACGAGGTCAGAGATCGAGACCACGGTGAAACCCTGTCTCTACTAAAAATACAAAAAAAATTAGCCAGGCGTGGTGGCGGGCACCTGTAGTCCCAGCTACTCGGAGAGGCTGAGGCAGGAGAATGGCGTGAACCTGGGAGGTGGAGTTTGCAGTGAGCCGAGATTGCGCCACTGCACTCCAGCCTGAGCGACAGAGCGAGACTCCGTCTCGAAAAAAAAAAAAAAAAAAAACATATCACAAAGCCAGATACAGTGGTGCACACTTGTAGTCCCAGCTACTTGTGAGTCTCAGATGGGAGGATTCTTGAGGCCAGGAGTTTGAGGCTGTAGTGTGCTATCATCATGCCTGTGAATAGCCACCACATTCCAGCCTGGGCAACACAGTGAGACCTGGTCTCATAAAAAAACAAAACAAAATTCACTATCATAGAGGAAGAGACTGAAAATTAACCACCACACTTAGAGCCCAAACTTTGCCTCAAACTACTGGTTTTTGTTTTTGAGACAGGGTCTCACTCTATCACCCAGGTCGGAGTGCAGTGGCGAGCTCTTGGCTCACTGCAACCTTGCCTCCGGGGCTCAAGTGATCCTTCTATCCCAGCCTCCCTAGTAGCTGGGATTATGGGAGTGAGTCACCACGACTGGCCTTCAAATTATTGTTGGTTCTCCAGTTTCACTTGGTTTACAAAGAGAATAATTTACAAGTGAATTTCTGCATTAATCTCTCCTAAAATCATTTACTACTCCTCTAAAATTGCCTGTAGCCCCCCCACCTCTCTCTCCCCTATGAAAAGTATTAAACTTCAACCATCTGACCCTTTTTTGAGTTTTCTTATTTTGTTGTGTTGTTCCCATGCTTATGCATATTAATTTGTTAGGCTTTTCTCTTGTTAACCTGTCTTTTGTTACAAGCATGTTGTCATGACTCTTTTGATGGGGAGGAAAGTGATCACCCCCTTTCCACCCCTTCATACTACACTACCTTTTCATTTCCTAACCCGTTTGTAGGAGGTTACTGAAGCTTGCATTAATTTCTTCAATAGATATTTATCCAGACTAGTATAATCCAGGTGCTGGGGACACAGTGGTGAACAAGACAGGCACACCTCATGAAGTTCACAACACTGAAAGGTGAATGGATTACTATCTTCATCCTTTTTTTGTTTCGTTTTTTTCCTTTCATACCTAGTCCTGCAGATGCATCCTTAACTTCTGCAGTGTGGTATATGGGAACTGGATCTGCTCCTAAATACGTATGGGACTTCTCTGAGCTTTATCTTCTTCACTTAAAAATTACAAGCATCGGCCGGGCGCGGTGGCTCACGCCTGTAATCCCAGCACTTAGGGAGGCTAAGGTGGGCGGATCACAAAGTCAGGAGTTCGAGACCACCCTGGCCAACATAGTGAAACCCCGTCTCTACTAAAAATACAAACATTAGCCGGGTGTGGTGGCACGCGCCTGTTGTCCCAGCTACTTGAGAGGCTGAGGCAGAGGAATCGCTTGAACCCAGGAGGCGGAGGTTGCAGTGAGCCAAGACCATGCCATTGCACTCCAGCCTGGGTGACAGAGTGAGAGACTCCATCCTCCCCCCCGCAAAAAAATTACAAGCATCTGTAAATACATAATCTCAAATAAAAATCTTCGTGTATATCTCCATTTTTAAAATGATAGAAACGAGAGTCTCAATGATTACCTTGAAAAGATCACAAGGAAAATGAAACAAACATGAATTAAGTACCTGTGAGATAGTTTGCTGGTTACTTTTACATATATGATAAATGATGGATCAGGACTTCAACCTAGATCACAAAATCACCACCACACTGCCCTGCTTCTGTCATGGGAAACACACTTTGATACTTTCTTCATTCTTTCTCCACTCCCTGGACTTGAAGCCCGAGGAGTAATCCATCTGCAAATATTGAACACTTTTCATATATGACACGCACAGTACACAGTTTTTAAAAACTGGTCTCTGTTGTCAAGGAACTTTTGAGTCATTCAGAGAGACAACACTTAAAACACACACACACACACACACACACATACAAACTGAGGGAAGTATGAAGTGACCAAATAATGGTATACAAAAATGATCTCATTTGATCCGTATTACCACTCTTTGAGGAGGTACTATTATTATTGCTCTTTTATAGAGAAGAAAAGGTAGGTCTGTAGGCAGTAAGCAAGTCTCAAGGTTACTCAAGCAGGAAAGGGCAAAATAGATTCAAATCCAAGTTCTGACTCCTAAGACTTTAACTATACACGGTAGGGCAAACCCAGAAACTCCAGTTCCCTAAGCAAGTAATAGACCCCATTTGGCTAGGAGGGCTGGATAAATACTGAGAAAGGGGGAAGATGAAGCCGAAAAGGTAGGCTAGGGCCTAATGTAACTCACGGACTTCAGAATGCAGACTGTAGGAATCCGCTAAAGGTTTCTTAGTAAGGCAGAAATTACTGCAGTCTTAACTTGACATAGTAGTTTCTCAGCTTGGTAGAAGCAGACTACAGAAAAAGTAACTTTACAGTTGGCTACGTGTCTTAGACAAATTACTGTCTCTGACCTCAACTCTCACGGCTAATTGGGAAGAGAATTCTCTATTTGGACAATCGCGGTGATTAAACGAGTGTATGAAAGGCGTCTGAAGCTAGGGGGCGCTAGATAAACGCTGATTTCTCCTTTAAATAGGGAAAAAGAATGCAGGCTTTTTATTTACATAGAGTTGGTAGGCATGCGTCATCCGGCAAGGCCGGAACGGAAGACCCTCTCAGCTTCAGCTGCAACCACATCTGGGTATGCAGAAACCTTCTAAGATCCCAGCGTTTCCAGGGAGATGCTCCATTTCCCCTCACTTCTCCGGACCTGACTGCCCTCTAATAAAGCCCCTAGCCAGCACTCTTAGACCGCCCAACCTTCCCAGCTCTTCCTTCCGAGGCGGCTACTCGATGACATCACATCCACTTCCGCTTCCGAAGGCGGCCTCTTTTCATTCCTCGGGACCGCTCTAGGCTGCCACCACGCCGGCTGGCCCCAAAAACTCAATGGTTGTTGGGCGGGGTCGTGACGTCCTTGGCGTGGCTGCAGGGGAGGCCGCGGCGGGGAAAATGGCGGACGGGAAGGCGGGAGAGGAGAAGCCTGAAAAGTCGCAGCGAGCTGGAGCCGCCGGAGGTGAACACAACCCCAGCGTCGTGGGCAGCGTGGGATGCTCCGGGTCTTTCTTTGAGCTCCCAGGGTGGGGGGAGTGGGGTGGGGCGAGAATGGGCGGATCTGGACCTCACCCGGCCAGGTGCTGGGCCCAGACCTGCCTCGGGCACGCCCGATGCGGCCCGCTGGGCTCCTGGCCTACATCGCCTCCTTGCCTGGGGAGAGCCGGCCACTGTTCGTCACCTCTTGGCCCCAGCGGAGGCCCTGATTCCGAGGAGAAGGGAGATGGGCGCCAGAAAGGGAGACCGAACTCGGGGTGGGACCAGGAGCGGCGGTGCAGGAGCCGCTACCGCCACACCGGAGACGCACATCACACAAAACACACACACCGGAGACGCTCATGAGACAAAACATACACACAGTGCGAGCCACCGAGTAGTTGCCGCGGGAACTGGCCGCAGGCTGAGTTTCTGACGGTGCCGGCCTCTCAGTTACACGCAGGAGTTAATTACGCTTGCTGCTCCCTTTTCACTGAGGAGGTGGACAACTCCGGCCTGCTCTCTTTCTTTTACTTCCAAGTTTAATATTGACCCTGTGACAGGATGGGCCGAGGTGATGGAGGGGAAGAGGAATGCCTTTGCCTGCCCTCTGGTTTAAGCTGCGGGGTCTAGGGCTAAGGTTTGGTTGCCTTTCTTTGAAGTATCTTCCCTTAGGCTGTTGCCAGCTGACCGCTTGCCAGATACTTAGGTGACTAAATAGTCTAGCGTGACTCTTCCTGTATTTTGTTACGATGTTAAACTCAGGTTACAGCTATCCTTATTCTGTCCATTCCACTCCCTAAATTCGGGTCTTGTGCGTTAAGAAAAAGAAACGTAATCTCTCCAGCTCCCTCTTTGCACATAACAAGACAAGTGACTTAACACGTGCGAGCTGTTTAAAATGTTCTAAAAACATTTTAAACATTCTCTATTCTGACCACCTCAGTTATCATTCCCGAAATTATTTAATATGAGAAAATAGAAACGATTAATAGCATATGAAGGCCACTAGTAGACCTACTAACATAATGTTTCATGTGAATTGCCTTGGGAACAAAAATTATTGAAAAGATTAAGTGTAATGTTAATTACTTTGGACCCAGGATTTCCTTTTTAAAAAACACGTACAGTTGTGTTAGTTAAGCTGGAACTCCATCTCTCTCTTCCCTCCCCACCCCCTGCCTTTTTTTAAAAAAGAAAACTAGTAAAATACCTAATGAAAGAACGATTTAAATTTAAACCATCTACTGCTTTCTCACTAGGGAATTTTTTTTCCCAAAAAATTTGTCTTGGAAATTGTGGGAGAAAATTACATAAAAATTTAAAAGTAGTTTGAGGAAAAGCAAAAAAATTTAGAAGTAGTTTAAGGAAAAGCCTAAAGAATCATGTGTTGATTTTAAGGCCATCTCGTTAACTGTCTTGACCGAGGGTAGCAGACGTGTTTAATGTGCTGTCAAAATGTACCTTGAGTGTCATTATAAATCCACTGTATAATTTATCTGCCATTCTTTCAGTTGAGGGTTATTCTATAGTATGAATATTGATGTTTCCATTTTAGCATGTGGGGAGAAGTAGTATAAAATTACTTTGCTAATTGGTATCAGAAAAATTATTATGGTCTTTTTCTTGGTAACTTAGAGTAAGTAAATATCCCTTAACTTCTACATAATTTGTTTCCTTGCCTTTACAAGAAAGTAGTGCTGTTACATTTAAGCCATTTTTGAATGTCAGATATTTTTAATGAAATTGTGCAGAGGAATCATAGTTAAAATGTGTCATACCATGGATATTGCGAAATTGGTAATTTTATGGCAGATAGTCACTTTTTTTAAAACACTGTCAAGTTTGTCTTAGGGGCTTAACTAGAGAATATTCTGAATTTTAATTCCTGTCGAGCAGTCTACTGAGTTGGAAGTATAAGTTTTTTTTTTTTATTAATAGTTTCGTTTCTTTTCTTTTTTTTTTTTTGAGATGGAGTCTCGCTCTGTCACCAGGCTGGAATGCAGTGGCGTGACCTGGATGCACTGCAAATTCCGCCTCCCCGGTTCAAGTGATTCTCCTGCCTCAGCCTCCCAAGTAGCTGGGACTACAGGCGCGTGCCACCACGCCCAGCTAATTTTTGTATTTTTAGTAGAGACGAGATTTCACCATGTTGTCTAGAATGGTCTCAATCTCTTGACCTCGTGTTCCGCCCGCCTCGGCCTCCGGAAATGCTGGGATTACAGGCGTGAGCCACCGCGCCCGGCCAACGTTAATTTATGTCTATGAAAGAAGCTACTTATTTGAACTACCTGCTTTAAATAATAGGGTAAAACTGGTAGTTTTTTTTCTCCTCCCTTTGGTTAAATCTTTGTAGCTCTTTGAAATAATGTTAGGAGAAATAATGTTAAGAAAAATGTTAAAGAAGAGCTAGTCATACATAGTCATGGCCATCTCAAGCTTTTTTGGTTATACCAAGAACTGCGTCAATGAAATGGACGTTTATGTCAGACACTAGTAGGGTCTTGAATACCTTCTCATTTAGGCTGCACACCTCTGTGCATACTAGAGAGATAGCTCTGCCCTTCTTTCAAAAAAGAAAGCAACCAGAATGCAAATGGGTTATGAAGGGTACCCTTATGGACTTAAACTTTATTAGGTAGTTTTTTCTTCCTTTTTTTTTGAGATGAAGTCACGCTCTGTCGCCCAGGCTGGAGTGTAGTGGCATGATCTCAGCTCACTGCAACCTCTGCCTCCTGGGTTCAAGCGATTCTCCTGCCTCAGCCTCCCAAGTAGCTGGGATTACAGGCACTTGTCACCACTCCCATCTTAATTTGTATTTTTAGTAGAGACGGGGTTTTGCCGTGTTGCCCAGGCTGGTCTCAAACTCCTGACCTCAGGTGATCCACCCGCCTTGGCCTCCCAAAGTGCTGGGATTACACGTGTGAGCCACTGTGCCCCGCTTACTGGGTAATTTTTTCAAAGTAAGGTACCTTTGTGCTCTAAGGCTCACCCCTCTCCAGCTACTCAATGAAAAAAAAAAAAAATGCTAGTACCATGTGTAATTTGATTTCATATTAATTACATGTTTTATTTGCTCAGAGTACAAATTAGATAAAATTCCTTTTATTAAAATATTCCTTAGTAAAGAATCTAGTAATTTGCTATTTTATCCATGTTTTATGTTCTAAATTGATAAGCGATTTTCTCATTTTTAAAAAAACTGATCATGTATTTAGTCATTCTTTAGTGTATAGATTGTTTCTACATATAAAGCCAGCAGGTTTTCTGTATGTTTCTCTGTTCCATTGTGTAGAGCCAAAGAGGTTTTTAACTGTGTGTCAGTCACAGGAAAGTAGTTATTGTTTGGGCTCCGCTATGAAATGTCATACTTGATTAGAGCTACAAATAGAATACAGAATAAAATTAGCGTTAAGTGCTTTTAGTTATAAACAGACTCTGAAAAAACCGTTTGCATCATACTCTTTTTCAAAGATATTCTGTGCTTCATAAATTGAGTTCCGTTTTTCAGCGATCGAATAGCAATTTTGATTCTTTAATCCTTCAGGTGCTTTTGTGATTTCACACATAAATAAGAGAATGGCACCTCAAGCAACCATTTCAGTGCTATCTTTGTCTCTTAGGGAAATCCCAAAGCATAATCCTGCTTAATTTCCCTGCCCTATACTGTCATTACAACTTTTACTCCTTGTCCAAAGGGAATAAAGAGTTTCTTCTATTTTTCATCTAAACAGAATCAAATGTTTTGTTCAAAGAGCTTATTAATCCAGAGACCCCATTATTCCAAAACTATATAGATCTATATCTCTAGCCTCTGATCTTTTAGTCCTTTACTTGTCAGTCTGTGTTCGACTTTTTTTCTCCCCATTCTAGCTCTGTGTCCTGCTTTCTTAACTGTTATCAAGGCCATCTCTTGGAGCATCTTCTTTTTCTCCGTAAATAAACTCTTGATCCAGTGTAGCATAATACATTCTATATGGTGAATGGGCAAACTGGGGAAAGAAAATAAAAGTTTTAATGATCAGCCAGCCTTCTTTTGTCTTATCGCCTGATATGTTCTTAGTCTTATATAACAGACCCAAGAAAGTCAGAATGTGAACTAATTTCATCATTGACTTCATACAAACAGAAGCAAAATGAGCAAGACATTTTGCCTTCCAAACCTACATATGTATGCCTTCTACTGTTTGAAATTATGATTAGCTCATCTTTCATGAAAAAACTAACATATAAACCAAAGTATGATTTTTTAATAGCTTTTAATAGCTTAAAACAGGTAATAACCAAATTGTCAGAGTAGAATTAAATTTCTCAAGAGGGAATGACCTTGAAGTTCCTTTTCAACTCCTAAGATTGTGTGAGATGTACATGAGGAACACATCACTCAAGGAAATAACTGGGCTGTATTAACACTGTCGTTTGGGTAATAATGGGCCTGTTCATAACTAGGTACTTTGTATGATTATTACTGCAGTACCGAAGAATATTAAAATTTATTAGCCAAGTGTATTATTTTACCATGTGACTAATTGCTCACAAACTACTAAGTGTAAAAGATGTTAGATAGATCTGATTTCTAAAAAGCAAAATCCCACGAATAACCAGATTATTGTACAAATTGTAGTGTTTAGTTGCAGGGTGTTGACATTTTGTGAACTCTGTGTTTATAATTTTAAATTGCTCTGTATTTTATGCTAGTTAATTCATGGGAGCCTCTTCTACTGCCACACAATCTCAGTTCCTGCTGTATACTCTAACAAACAGTGGAAGAGACTGTTGGGTCAGTAGGTGACAACTGCAGAGGTATCTTCCTTATAACGATGCTTTTTGAGGTTGCTGCTCCCATCAATCTGCTCAGTAAAAATAGCTCATCTTGGTAAGTTGTTTCGACTTCACCAGGACCTGAAGAAGAAGCAGAAAAACCTGTGAAAACTAAGACTGTTTCTTCCAGTAATGGAGGGGAAAGTTCCAGTCGCAGCGCTGAGAAGCGATCAGCTGAAGAAGAAGCTGCCGACCTCCCAACAAAGCCTACAAAGATCTCCAAGTTTGGATTTGCCATAGGTAGTCAGACGACAAAGAAAGCATCAGCCATATCCATCAAACTTGGATCAAGTGTGAGTTCTTATTTCATATATAATGTTTGTAATGGGTCTTAAGGATTTGCTTTGGAAACGTGGCATTTACTAGGTTATGGTAAATTAAGGGTGAAAAGGTACATTGTTTGAGAAGTAATCTTTGACCTATGAACTTAGATGATTAGCACCCTGTTTAAGAAGGGTCTGAATGAATTTATCTCAATAAAGCTGTTAAGAAACAAAGATTTGGAATATTAGGAACAACTATTATAGGGAATATGATTTATAAAATGATAAACTTAGAATTTTTCTAAGTTGGCTGGGCACAGTGGCTCACACCTGTAATCTGAAAACTTTGGGAGGCCAAAGTGGGAGGACCAGTTGAGCCCAGGAATTTCAGTCTGGGCAACATGGCAAGATCTATCTCTACAAAAAATAAAAATATAATTAAAAAAAAAAATCTTTTTTCTAAGTTGAGCAAGTCCTCTGAAAAATATTGTCAGAAAGATTTTCCAAAGTTTTTTTTTTTATCTTTCAGTGCCTGTAGTATTAAAAATAATATTGAGAAATCAGTTATTTGTATCTTAAAAGGTTAATATTAGTAAGGTATTGCTTGATAAGATCTACCTAATTATCTTACTTTGGAACGACAAATGGGCATTGAATACTGTATATCTTATGTTGGTAGTCTTTTACAGGTCAATATTTGATCCTTTGTTTTAAGATGTCAGCCTTAGATTAATACTTATTAACCATGGAACCTCTGAAGTGTTTGAAATATTAATTTGAAGCATATGAAGTTGTAGATATTTGTTTCTGACCTATAATATGAAAACTTCATAACCTTCAACCAAACAGATTTCTTATTTAAGGAAAAAGGAAGTTACTTAAATAGTGTATTGCTAGTGGCTTTGGAAAATGGTTACATTCTTCTGTGAGGAGAAAAATCCTAAAATTCCCTTTGAGTTGGTTATTTTTATTTGTGCTGTGAAAGTTAATGCTCATTTGTCAGATGTGCATAGCTTTATTCTACATTAGATGTTTATTCAAAGATCTTAAAAATATGGTCTGGAGCAGTCAGTATATTTGGGCTATTCTCATTTTAAAAAGCTATTATTACTTAGAATCCCCACCCTCACTCTGCTCTGTTTGCCCTTTTTCTATTTCTATTTTTTAAAAAATTCAGTCTGAACAAAAAACATTGAGCTTATAACATCAGTACTTCATTATTCTATTTCTGTATTTCAGCTGATTGTTTTTAATATGTAGTTATAAAACTTGTATAGACCTAACTGCATAAATATTTAATGTTTTTTGATAGGCAGTATATTAAATATATATTCTCAGGTGTACTTCTACTATAGATGGTCCCCTTGAGAATAGATTTTACTGTGCATGAACATAGTTCCTAAATCTAAATCTCTTTTTTTTTTTGAGACGGAGTCTTTCTCTGTCCCCCAGGCTGGAGTGCAGTGGCGCGATCTCGGCTCACCGCAACCTCCACCTCCTGGGTTCACGCCATTCTCCTGCCTCAGCCTCCCGAGTAGCTGGGACTACAGGCGCCCACCAACGCGCCCGGCTAATTTTTTGTATTTTTTTTTTTTTTTTTTTGAGACGGAGTCTCGCTCTTTCACCCAGGCTGGAGTGAATTTTTTGTATTTTTAGTAGAGACGGGGTTTCATCGTGTTAGCCAGGATGGTCTCGATCTCCTGACCTCGTGATCCGCCCGCCTCGGCCTCCCAAAGTGCTGGGATTACAGGCTTGAGCCACCGCGCCCGGCCCTAAATCTAAATCTCTACTCCTTTTTTTCAATTTATTTGTATTTATTTATTTATTTATTTATTTATTTTTGGAGATGGAGTCTCTCACTCTGTCATCCAGGCTGGAGTGCAGTGGCACAATCTCGGCTCACTGCAACCTCTGCCTCCTGGGTTCAGGTGATTCTCCTGCCTCAGCCTCCTGAGTAGCTGGGACCACAGGTGCACGCCACCACGTCTGGCTAATTTTTGTATTTTTAGTAGAGCTGGGATTTCACCATGTTGGCCAGGCTGGTCTCAAACTACTGACCTCAGGTGATCCGCCCACCTCGGCCTCCCAGAGTGCTGGAATTATGGGCATTAGCCACTGAGCTCGGCCTCTCTTTCTTTTTTTTATTTTTTTGAGATGGAGTTTCACTCCTGTTGCCCAGGCTGCAGTGCAATGGTGCGATCTTGGCTCATGGCAACCTCTGACTCCAGGGTTCAAGTGATTCTCCTGCCTCAGCCTCCCGAGTAGCTGGGATTACAGGCATGCACCACTAAGCCTGGCTAATTTTGTATTTTCAGTAGAGACGGGGCTTTTCCATGTTGGTCAGGCTGGTCTCGAACTCCCAACCTCAGGTGATCTGCCTGCCTCAGCCTCCCAAAGTGCTGGGATTACAGGTGTCAGCCACCGCGCCCGGCCTACTCTTTCTAAATAATTGACATGATTCGTAATTTCTGATAATTTGGGGTGGGAGGGTTATATTTTGAAAAAACTACTTAGTAGAACTTTTTAATTTTGGAAAACATCTGTTTTTATAAAATAAACTGCAAGACTGGGCATGGTGGCTCACGCCTGTGATCCCAGCACTTTGGGAGGCCACGGTGGGTGGATCACAAGGTCAAGAGATCGAGACCATCCTGGCCAACATGGTGAAACCCCATCTCTACTAAAAATACAAAAATTAGCTGGGTGTGGTGGCATGCACCTGTAGTCCCAGCTACTCGGGAGGCTGAGGCAGGAGAATTGCTAGAACCGGGATGCAGAGGTGCAGTGAGCCAAGATTGTGCCACTGCACTCCAGCCTGGCAACAGAGTGAGACTCCGTCTCAAAAATAAGATAAGCTACAGTGTAAACGCAGTCTTATTGCGGGGATGAGGTGTAGGATATTAAAAAAAAAATTGAAATTGCTGGATTGATTATATGAAGATAGTTAATCAGCCAACAAATGCTTATTTGTGTCCAGAACATTAAAAACATGACATCTTTAAAAAATTAAGGGTGTTTCTAGACTTACTATGCATAATCTCTAACTGAACCATGTTTTATTCCTTCAAAAGAAAACACTATTTATAGAAAAAATGTGTGTGGTATAAAAGAAGGGATGGTTAATTTTGTTTGAGTAGATCAGAAGATTTTACTGATGAAGTGATCTTTGAGTTGGACTTAAATGTAGGCAGGAGCAAAAGGGCATTTCACGCAAAGGCAGTTAAGATGTGAAGCCATATAGTACATTGAGAAAATCATTAGTATTTGGACAGGGTTTGGTGGGGAAATGTAGGGATAAACAGCCCCCAAAATTAAGACCATGAGACCAAATTTAAGGGCTTGTATTCCATAATGAGTCTCAAGACTTAAACAGATTTGCATCTTAGAAGCATCACAGTGGTACCATATAGATGGTTGGTGGGAAGAGGATGCAGAAAGTGGTGAGGCCAGGTGCAGTGGCTCACGCCTATAATTTCAGCATTTTGGGAAGCTGAGGCAGGATTGCTTGAGCTCAGTAGTTTGAGACCAGCCTGGGCAACACAGTGAGACCTCTTCTCTACAAAAAATAAACAAGGCTGGGCGCAGTGGCTCAGGCCTCTAAACCCAGCAGTTTGGGAGGCCAAGTCGGTGGATCTCTTGAAGCCAGGAGTTCGAGACCAGCCTGGCCAACATAGCAAAACTCCATCTCTACTGAAAAATACAAAAAATTAGCCAGGCATGGTGGCACACACCTGTAATCTCAGTTATTTGGGAGGCTGAGGCAGGAGAATCACTTGAACCCAGGAGTTGGAGGTTGTAGTGAGCTGAGATCATGACATTGCACTCCAGCCTCGGTGACAGAGCAAGACTGTCTCAAAAATAAGAAATGAGCCAGGCATGGCAGGGTGTGCCTATAGTCCCACCTACTTGAGAGGCCGAGGTGGGAGGATCACTTGAGCCAGGGAGGTCAAGGCTGCAGTGAGACAAGATTTGCACCACTGCACTCCATCCTAGGTGACAGAGTAAGACCTTGTCTCAAAAAAGAAAGAAAGGTCAGGAGATGGTTTTTTTTATTTTTTGTTTTTTGAGATGGAGACTCACTCTGTCACCCAGGCTGGAGTGCAAAGGTGTGATCTTGGCTCACTGCAACCTCTGCCTTCCGGATTCAACCAATTCTTCTGCCTCAGCCTCCTGAGTAGCTGAGATTACAGGCATGCGTCAGCACCATATCCAGCTAATTTTTTTTTTTTTTTTTTTTTTTTGTATTTTTAGTAGAGAGAGGGTTTCACCATGTTGGCCAGGCTGGTCTCGAACTCCTGACCTCAAGTGATCCACTTGCCTCAGCCTCCCAAAGTGCTGGGATTACAAGCATGAGCCCCTGTGCCCAGCTAGGAGATGTATTTCTGACAGTAGTCCAGGCAGGTAATGCTAAGGACCTTAAGTTGGTAATGTGATAGCATGATTGAAAAGGCAGAGGGAGAATTAAGTTTACTTAATAGGTGTCTAATCAACAGGACCTTACAAGTTGAAGAAAAGATTTTCTGGTTTGAGTACTTATGAACACTGTGAAACTAAAGTACCTAAGGGAGCTCCTAAGTGGAGCTGCCCAGTAGGCAGATGATAGACCATTTAGGGGTAGACGTAGGATTTGGTAGTTAAAACTAGGAATGAATGAAATCAACCAGAGAAGGAAAAGTCATTGACAACAAAATTCTGGTTGTCTGCTAATTAAAAAAAAATTTTTTTTAGAGATGGGGGACCTGCTGTGTTGACCAGGCTGACCTGGAACTCCTGGTCTCAAGCACCCCTCCTGAGTCAGCTTCCCAAAGTGTTGAGATTGCAGATGTGAGCCACTGTGCCTGCCCGGGTATCTTTATCTTCTAAATGGGGAGCAGCAGGAAAGGGACAGAACAAAATGTCAGAGAATTAGGAGAATAACCAATAAAAAGCATTTACAGAAGCCAAGGAAAGGGTGTTTTTATTTATTTATTTTTTTATTTTTTTGAGACAGAGTTTCACTGTCACCCAGGCTGGAATGCAGTGGCGTGATCTCACCTCACTGCAACCTCTGCCTTCTGGGTTCAAGTGATTCTCCTGCCTCAGCCTCCCAAGTAACTAGGATTACAGGCACTCACCACCACACCTGGCTGGTTTTTTGTATTTTTAGTAGAGAGCACCTTAGGAGGCTGAGGCGGGTAGGTCACTTGAGGTCAGAAGTTCAAGACCAGCCTGGCCAACATGGCGAAACCTCATCTCTACTAAATATACAAAATAAATTCGCTGGGCATAGTGGCACACACCTGTAATCCCAGCTATTCAGGAGGCTGAGGAATGAGAATCATTTGAACCCAGGAGGCATAGGCTGCAATGAGCCAAGATTATGCCATTGCAGTCCAGCCTGGGCGACAGAGCAAGACTCCATTCTCAAAAAGAAAAACAAAAAACATAGTGAGAAGAGATGGTTTGGATTAATTATGTTTATAGGCCTAGGAGCAGAAAGCCCCTTTTATGCTTTCAAGGCACATTGTATTTAACATTACTATCGGAAGGTATTACTAATCATTTTCTCTTGCCTGTACCGTACCCCTTAGGCAAGTGATATTGTAGATCTTAATTAGAAAATCTTTTATAGGAGGGCAACAAATGGACACCACTAGTTAGTAAGTAAAACATACCCACTGATAATCCACATTTTTGAAAAGAGAGAATGGATTTGTCCAAAGTATTGGGTTCGTTACTATACAAATTTCTATGGAAATACAGTTAAATCTTTCAAGATAAATTATTCATATCATTAAACAAGCTTGTATAAATGTTATTTACATGATATTCTTTTTAATATGTTTCTTCTTCAGAAGCCTAAAGAAACCGTTCCAACTCTTGCTCCAAAAACTCTTTCAGTAGCAGCAGCTTTTAATGAAGATGAAGATGTAAGTTGATATCCAGTTTTGTTTTTTTACTTTAACCAGTTATTTAAGGAAGGTATTAGTGGCAAATTATAGGTTATAATAGTATTAGTGAATTTTCTTTATAATAGTTTTTGTGTCTGTGTGTGACATCCATAAAAACTGGATACTCTATTTTTGCATTTTATTTGGTTGTAGGATTATTTTAGAGTATTGTTGACTTTGGGAGCAAGAAGCTTAAGGATGAAATCAGCAAATGCTTATTATGAGTAGTTTGTGCTAGGAAGTATGTAGGATCCAAAAAAAGAAAAATCCAATACTGTTGCCTTAATAATTTTTATAGTTGGGGTCTTCAGTAATGATATATTATGCATGCATTCAATGTTAAAAAGCCAACCATTGGCTAGGCGTGGTGTCTCATGCCTGTAATCCTAGCACTTTGGGAGGCTGAGGCAAGTGGATCACTTGAGGTCAGGGGTTCAAGACTAGCCTGGCCAATATGCTGAAACCCCATCTCTACTAAAAATACAAAAATTAGCCAGGCGTGGTGGCACACGCTTATAATCCCAGCTACTCAGGAGGCTGAGGCAGGAGAATTGCTTGAACCCAGGAGACGGAAGTTGCAGTGAGCCAAGATCATGCCACTGCACTTCAGCCTTGGCAACAGAGCGAGACTCTGTCTCAAAAAAAAAAAAAAAAAAAGTCAACTATTGTGCCCATTTCCCATATCCCTAGGAGGGATAACAATTAAATAGTGCTGGTGATTCTGCCAGAAGTTCTACTCAAAAAGCATGTGGTCCAGAATGAGCATGAGATGCTTATCTGACAGTCTCTTGGTCCCAATTTCCTCATGCCCCTCACAATGTCTCTATCTTCCCATGTTATGAATGACCTATGGAAGTTTCAAGTATAATTCTGACTGATGTTTTTGTACTAGACTCTGACATTAAAACCTAACCCCTACTCATGACGTGACGTCATTGTGTAGCAAATAAGTGTTTCAGGATACATCAGTAGTTGTTCCCAAAAGCATATGTGGGCGTATATTCGTGTGTGTGTGTGTGTGTGTGTGTGTGTGTGAGTGAGTTTCTTGCTTCAGATAGAGAGAGTGTGTGTCTTGCTTTGTTGCCTAGGCCGGAGTGCAGTAGCATAATCACAGCTCACCATAGCCTTGACTTCCCAGGCTCAAGTGATCCTCCCACCTCAGCCCCCCAAGTAGCTGGACCACAGGCATGCCCCACCATGGTCAGCTAATTTTTGTATTTTTTGTAGAGACAGGGTTTCACCATGTTGCCCAGGCTGGTCTCAAACTCCTGGGCTCAAGTGAACCTCTGCCTTGGCCTCCCATAATGCTGGGATTACAGGTGTGAGCCACCACATGGCCATATGTTCTTATGTGGATAAGACTTAATATGTTCAGAGGGCTGGAGCGATTTGGGAAGAATATATATGAAGTAGATACTAAAACATTAGGCAGGGTTTTAGTGAATCAAGAAATAATTTTGTGGCTGGGCGCGGTGGCTCACACCTGTAATCCCAACACTTTGGGAGGCCAAGGCGGGTGGATCACCTGAAGTCAGGAGTTCGAGACCAGCCTCAACATGGAGAAACCCCGTCTCTACTAAAAACACAAAATTAGCCGGGTGTGGTTGTGCATGCATGTAATCCCAGCTACTCGGGAGGCTGAGGGAGGAGAATTGCTTGAACCTGGGAGGCAGAGGTTGCAGTGAGCCGAGATTGCGCCATTGCACTCCAGCCTGGGCAACAAGAGCAAAACTCTTGTCTCAAAAAAAAAAAAAAAAATACTTTTGTAAGCCAAGCTATCAATTTTCAAGTCACAAGCAGTAAATACTGAGTAGCTGCATTTGACTGAACTGGAGAGTTTTGTAGAGGAATTTTGAGCAAGGATAAATATGGAATCATTGGAGCCCAAATCAATAAGCAGAAAATTACTGTAGTCATCAGTGTGTTCTCTCTTGGACTTTCACTCATTCTATCCATTTGAGTGCTTTCTGTATGTTAGCCACTGTGATGTTATAAAGATAAATCAGAAACGTTCACCTAGGAACCCAGCCTAGTAGGGCAGACTTAAATGTAAGACAGTACAAGATAAAAATCCAAAGTATCTGAATAAATGATACTGTGGAAATTGAGAAAAGGAGTAAAGGCCAGATACTAGATGCAGCAGCATGTAAAAGACCACTGGACTGGCAGTTGGAAGACCTGAATTAAGTTTGAGAAACACTAACTTAAATAATATTTAAAGTTTCTTGGCATCTCTAACATTCTTAAGAAATCAGATACCATTTGATTCAACCCATTCAGATATGTACAGACTGTAGGAGGGAAGAACGATACAGGATGCAGGGAATACGTGCAAAAGTGCAGAGGTTGGAAATTGTAAGCACCTATATTACAACAGTGGCTTACTTTGAATGCCTAACAATTTGGATATCTTTTCACATTATTTTACCCTTAATTTGTGAGTTGTGTGATATATTTATTCATATTTTGAAAATGGAGAAATTGACTGGGCACGGTGGCTCACGCCTGTAATCCCAGTACTTGGGAGGCCTAGGCGGGTGGATCACGTGGTCAGGAGATCAAGACCATCTGGCTAACATGGTGAAACCCCGTCTCTACTAAAAATACAAAAAGTTAGCTGGGCATGGTGGCATAAGCCTGTAATCCTGGCTACTCAGGAGGCTGAGGCAGGAGAATTGGTTGAACCCGGAGGGTGGAGGTTGCAGTGAGCCGAGATTGTGCCACTGCAGTCCAACCTGGGCAACAGAGCAAGAATCCATCTCCAAAAAAAATGAAAATGGAGAAATCAAGTATGCATGAGCACATGCCAGTGCACACACGTGTTGTCTTTTAGGTCTTCCTGTTACTTGTTCTTTGCATCATACCCTGCTGTTTTCCCTGCTTTTAAATAAATTTCGGATGCATTTAGACAACATTCTTTCTGCTATAATATAACAGTAATAAAGGATAAACTGTCTCATAGATTTAAAAAACACATGTATCCGAAATCTTTTTTTTTTTTTTGGAAATCATAAGTAACCTTGGATATATATTTGAGTTTGAAATATACTGAACAAAGAGGATAGCCACTTAATTAGTTAATTTTGAATTTTAAAATATTTTTCCAGTTGTTACATATGTGTAGTCTCCTTTAATTTGGACAAATTCCTGAGTCTTTGTGTATATTTCATGGTATTAACATTTTTGAAGAGTACAGGCCAGTTATTTTGTATAAACTCACTCAATTTGGATTTGTCTGATGTTTCCTAATGATTAGTTTCACGTTTCTTTCTTTTGGCACAAATACCACAAAAGTGATGCCAAGTTATCAGTGCATCATATCAGGGAGCACATGCTGTCAATATGCCCCATCACTAAAACAGTGTTAACTTTGATCATTTGGTTAAAGTGGTGCCTGTCAGATTTCTTCACTGTCAAATTACTATTCTACCTTTTGTAATTAAAATTTATTTTGTGGGGATAGGCTTTGAAAATATGTGAAAATAATATGATTGAGGACGTTCACTCACTAGTGTTAACATCCGTTGATAATTCTCACCAGAATTATTATGATAAGGTTTGCCAAATGATGATTTTTCTGATTCTGTCATCCTTTCTGCATCTATTAACTGTCTCTTACTTTAAGGAAGAGCTTCTTATTATCACACTTAAATTTTATTTATTCAAGTGTATACTCATGGACTCTTACTTTATTCAATAGGTTATAAAACTCAAATTGTCACAGATTTAACCAGTAGAAGTCCCTTCAAGCTGGATCAACACCCTTTTAAAAAGTAGTATTTAGCTAAGCAGTAGTATTTAGCTAAGCAGCAGCATTTATACATAAAAACTTACATTTGAAAGGAACTTTCCCCACAATTTTCAACAACTATAAGTATAGAAAAAGGAATGAGCTCTCTTTTTTTTTTCTTTGAGACAGAGTTTCACTCATGTCACCCAGGCTGGAGTGCAGTGGCATGATCTCAGCTCACTGCAACCTTTGCCTCCCGAATTCAAGCAATTCTCCTGCCTCAGCCTCCTGAGTAGCTGGGATTACAGGCACGCACCACCACGCCTGGCCAATTTTTTGAATTTTTTGTAGAGACAGGGTTTCACCATGTTGGCCAGGCTGGTCTTGAACTCCTGACCTCAGGTGATCCACTCACCTTGGCCTTCCAGAGTGCTGGGATTACAGGTGTGAGCCACTGCACCCAGCCAGGAATGAGCTTTCAAGATGTCTTTATTGTAGTAGATATTTTTGAGGAGCAGTACCTTAAAGTGGTTAAGAACCTTTGCTTTGGTGTCAAACTCTTTTGCTATTCATTTGCTTTGTTTCCTTGAGCAAGTTAACTTTGTTACCTCACCTGCAAAATATGAATGATGATAATCATACCTCCCTCATGCGATTATGTTAGGATTTTTAAGAGATAGGACATATACAAACATTTAACACAATGTGTAGCATTTAGTAGCTAAATGGTTTTATTTCTAGAATGTTTGTTTTTTCAGCAATTTTTTTCTTTATGCAAAATCAGCACCCTAGAAGACAGGCATTTATTTTTTAAATGTAGTTAAGGTAAATAGCTCACTAATTTTCTCCTTTTACCAAAATTTACAGTAGTGAAAATGCTAAAAGACATAGATATAAAATTTAGCGTATTAGTAAGCAGGAATTGAATAACTCTGTATGCAGTTATCTTGGTTTACTTACTTTTTTCTTTAGAGTGAACCAGAGGAAATGCCTCCAGAAGCAAAGATGAGGATGAAGAATATTGGAAGGTATTATAATTTTTCATAAATATTATAGAAAGTTACAAAGGTGAATTAAGAACAAAAATAACTTGCACATGATTTCTTAGAGTTCAGGCTTTTCTTGTGCATTTGGGCAGAACAGTTTTTAAAAGCATTTTCTGTGTACTAGATGATTAATTAGGATTTTGAAGATGAATAAGACATGGATCAATCCTCATGAAGAAAGATAACTGTAATTATTCTGTGAACTATCAGTGATTTTATTTAGTCTCCCAGTTAAAGAAAATGAGTATCTTAAGACATAACAATAATTTACTTCTTGACAGGGTCTTACTCTGTTGCCCAGGCTGGAATGCTGTGGCACGATCACAGCTCACTGCAGCCTCAATCTCCCACACTCAAGCTACCCTCCCACCTCAGCCTCTCAAGTAGCTGGGACCACAGAGATATGCCACGACACCCGGCTGATTTTTTTTTTATTTTTAGTAGAGACAAGGTCTCGCTATGTTGCCCAGGCTGGTCTCTAACTCCTGAGTGCAAGTGATCTCCCCACCTCAGCCTCCCAAAGTGCTGGGATTACAGGTGTAAGCCACCACGCCCAGCCTGTTTTTTCAAATAAGAAATAGCTATGAGAAATGTTTCTGATTTCAAAATTTTTCCTGGTATAAAACAAATGGCTTTCAGTCACTTCATTTTTTAAAAAAATTTGTAAGTGGAGACAGGATCTTGCTATGTTGCCCAGGCTGGTCTCAAACTCCTGGCCTCCAGCAGTCCTGCCTCAGCCTCCCAAAGTGCTGGGAATATAGGTGTGAGCCACCATGCCCAGCCACTTCACTTACGATATCATTTCTACCACATTATCTTATATTTCTTTTTTGCTTTAATGACTTTGCCAAATACCAAAATAAGACAAATGAAAGTATTTTAATTTTCTCCATTGTTGCTGTTGTCATGGAGATAACATTTAATTTTAAGTTAACATAATGTGCAGTTTCCTGTCTTTGTGTGCATTAATGGATAGCTTAGAGATCAGTAAGAAAGCTTAATTCCACCTCAACCCCATATTATGTCCCCATTTCTTCCAAATGTATGAACCCACAAAGAACTGAGTGGTAAATCTTTTTCCTTTTCCTGCTGAACTACCAGTATGATAATGCTAAGTGCTAAATCTATACACAAGCATAAGTCTCCAGACTTCCATTATGTGATTCAAGTAGAGTCAATCCCAGTGGCTGCCTGCATGCCTTCCTTTCATACTGAGTGTAAAGTAGGAAGTACATATGACGTTGTTGTCCCGCCTAAACACCTAGCACATGTATTAATATAGTTAAACATAAATAACTGAAACAGAAGTTCATAAAATGACACTGAACCTTTCTATGTGTAATATATCTTCATGTTTTTCTTCTATTTCATTTTTTACAAATGCTGGCGGCCAGCTATCACATTGACTTCGTGATGCTGTTAATGGGTTACGGGCAACAGGTTTTTTTGTTTTTTTGTTTTGTTTTGTTTTTGGTGTGTTTTTGTTTTTTTTTTTTAAGACAGGATCTAGCTCTGTCACTCAGGCTGGAGTGCAGTGGTATGATCATAGCTCACTGCAGTCTTGGCCTGGGCTCAGGCAATCCTCCCACCTCAGCCTCCTGAGCAGCTGGAACCACAGGCGCACACCACCACACCTGACTAATTTTTAAATTTTTTGTTGAGACAGGGTCCACCATGTTGCTCTGGCTGGGAGGCAGCAGTTTTTAAAACTGTAGTGGTTGCCATACTTAGCTATGTATCGGAATTACCTTAAATGTTTGTTAAAACTACAGATTTATCCCCATCCCCAGTTTAGGCCTGCTGGATCTGAAATTCTACAGCTGTGTCTATGAAGTGTTTTTTTGTTTTTTGTTTGTTTGTTTGTTTGTTTTTTGTGACAGAGTCTTGCTCTGTTGCCCAGGCTGGAGTGCAGTGGCGTGATCTCGGCTCACTGCAACCTCTGCCTCCCAGGTTCAAGCGGTTGTCCTGCCTCAGCCTCCCAAGTAGCTGGGACTACAGGCACGGGCCACCATGCCTGGCTAATTTTTGTATTTTTAGTAGAAACGGGGCTTCACTATGTTGGCCAGGCTGGTCTCAAACTGCTGACCTCAGGTGATCTGCCTGCCTCGACCTCCCAAAGTGCTGGGATTACAGGTATCAGCACCGTGCCTGGCCTGCGAAATGTATTTTTAAAAAGCTCTGTAGGGGCTTCCAGTGTTCAGTCTGTGTTTATAATAGGTGCTAAACAAACATGTATTGCATGAATCAAAATCATAACCTGAGGCCGGGCGCGGTGGCTCACGCTTGTAATCCCAGCACTTTGGGAGGCCGAGGCGGGTGGATCACGAGGTCAGGAGATCGAGACCACGGTGAAACCCCGTCTCTACTAAAAATACAAAAAAATTAGCCGGGCGTGGTGGCGGGCGCCTGTAGTCCCAGCTACTCGGAGAGGCTGAGGCAGGAGAATGGCGTGAACCCGGGAGGCAGAGCTTGCAGTGAGCCGAGATCGCGCCACTGCACTCCAGCCTGGGCGACAGAGCAAGACTCCGTCTCAAAAAAAAAAAAAAAAAAAAAAAAATCATAACCTGAAAGGCTTTATATAACATTTTAAATAAGTTTTCTTTCTTTTAACACAGGGATACACCAACATCAGCTGGACCAAACTCCTTCAATAAAGGAAAGCATGGGTTTTCTGATAACCAGAAGCTGTGGGAGCGAAATATAAAATCTCATCTTGGAAATGTCCATGACCAAGACAATTAAATGATGTTTTGAAATTGGGGTGTGGGGTGGGTGTAAAGTTAAAAGGAACAGTTTCCTTTTTTAAAGAATGGTATAAGACTATCTTTGGAGCCGCTTTTTTTTTCTTTTTCATTTTTTTAAAAAATTGAGTGGTACACTAATAAATGAGAGTTTGAAATTAGAGGTAATTTATGTTTTATATACAGATTTCAAGACATTTGCTAATTTTGTAGTTTCATGTGATTAGTTTCCAAAGGTTACAGATAATAAATCAGAAATGGTACCTTTTTAAGAATTGCATATTTTTTTAGACACAACTATTAGCACATTAAGAGGGAAGCAAAAAGTTACTGTCTATTTAAAACTGCAAGCAGTTAACTCTCTTAACTCCCTTATTACCTAAACTTGTCTGGCTCCCGGGAACAGCCTTATAGAGAGAGGGAGTATTGTATTGGGAGGAAAATGTTACTGAACTATTGACTGAAAGTAAATTTAGATAAAATACAGCTTTTTTCCTTATGGGCATTTGTTTTGTTTCAAGTCATCATAAACTAGGTATTGCATTGCTATCCGTGGATACAGATGCTTAGCTCTTAAAAGAATTTTTTTTTTTTTATGTAAACTGTTGAATATTTGAAATAGCCCACTTCACCTTAATGGGTCTTGTCTATCTTCATTAGTCTTCAAAGAAAAACCATTTGCTACCAAAGTAAATCAGTATTTTGAATGTGCTTCTCTTGTTTTTTTGTTTATTAGCTAGTTCCTGTAAGCATTTCCACCAGAACTTGAGGCAAATCATAAGGAAGCTGTTTCTTTTGAAACACAAACCACCACCAAAAATTTAAATGTACATATTGCTTAAGTATTTGGCTGTTTTTATTTTTTAAAAGGTATAAACACCGAAAAAAAAAATTAACATTTTATGAAGATGGAAAACAAGAAGATGCACTTTCTGTAACTTTGTCTAAGGATTTAAATTACTAACTTGTGAACTCCAATTTGAATTGAGCTTAACTATCGGCTTTCTTACTAGTAAAATTATATGGTTTATTTTAAATGTGTACATATTGACCAATGGCCTCTGAAAAAGCACATTTTAGATACTGAAATTGAAGGAAAGAAAATGCATCTTCAAACATTTTTTGGAATCTCACCACATATACTTTGTTAGATTTGTGTATTGTAGGGTGTTTGTTTTGTATTTTTGTATTGTATATGAACTTCTTTTTAAATGTGACAGTTAAACACATCTTTAAAAGCATAGTCACAGACAAAAGCATACAGTATAAAAATTTCCTTGAAAACTCCTACAATATTATATTTGGAGGCAGCTTCAGACTGTTCTATTGGTGGTAACTGCTTGCTGAGGTCTTTTAGTTAGTGATAACTCCAGAGAAGCAGCCTGTGTATATTCCTAACACTTTGTTCACTAGCATTTAAGTTTAGAATAAGCCCAAGTAAAACAATGGAAATGTATATAGAACTTAGTTCTTACATGATTTAATTATATCAAGATACATGAATTTAACTTACTTTAATGCAGGCAAACTATCCATTTTTTGTCCATTTTCCTGTTTGTTAAAATAACATACCTCTCCTACATATTATTTTCTTGACCCAAATGAAATATTAACCTAAGGTCAAGCTGGGAGAGAGAAATGACTGAGATGAATGTCTTTACTAAAGTACCAATAAATTTGTCAAACTCAATAGTGTTTTTATTTTCTGTTCCATTTAATTGTTGCTTACTGGTTTTTGTTTTTAAAGTTGAGACAAATGTCAAGTGTTGCTCTTGTTCATATTGTTGACCAAAGTAATCGGGGATTTAAAGTTCTGAATTACTAGTGTCTACCTAGCTCAGCACCTAGTTCTGTAGCATTACAGAATCTCAGACTCAAAAAGACTTAATCCTCCTCCAGTGTCAAATGATTGTCCAGTGCTTTAGAAAATCTTGCCAAAGCTTTTCTTTGACAATGACTAAATATTAGAAAGTATTCTTTTTTTTTTTTTTTTTTTTTTGAGACAGTCTCACTCTGTTGCCTAGACTGGAGTGCAGTGGTACGATCTCGGCTCACTGCAACCTCTGCCCCCCGGGTTCAAGCAATTCTCATGTCTCAGCCTCCCAAGTAGCTGGGACTGCAGGCACATGCCACCACGCCCAGCTAAATTTTGTATTTTTAGTAGAGACAGTGTTTCACCATATGGTCAGGCTAGTCTCGAACTCCTGACCTCAGGTGATCCACCTGCCTTAGCCCAAAGTCCTGGGATTACAGGCATGAGCCACCACGCCCAGCCTAGAAGGTATTCTTTTACTAGTGTCTTCTGTCCATTAACCATACGTATGGATTTAGACCATAAAGAAAAAAACGTAATCTCACTTCTACTTAATGGCTTTCTTCAAATATTTGAAGTTTTTTTCTTTTTGTTTTTTGTTTTTTGTTTTGAGATAGAGTCTCGCTCTGTCGCCCAGGCTGGAGTGCAGTGGTGCGATCTCGGCTTACTGTAAGCTCAACCTCTTGGGTTCACGCCATTCTCCTGCCTCAGCCTCCCGAGTAGCTGGGACTACAGGTGCTCGCCACCACGCCCGGCTAATTTTTTTGTATTTTTAGTAGAGTTTCACCATGTTAGCCAAGATCGTCTCGATCTCCTGACCTTGTGATCCGCCTGCCTCGGCCTCGCCTCCCAAAGTGCTGGAATTATAGGCGTGAGCCACCTCGACTGGCCTGAATTTTGTTTCTACCCTACACTTCTGCCTGCCCCCTCACAACTTAAATATCTCCACTTGATAATTTATTGGTATTTTTAACTCAGTTTGCCTTCTTTGTTTGCATGCTATGCGTTGTCAACACATTGTAGTTGCCCAAACTTCATTTCTTTGGTTATCATGAATTTTAAGACCACATAGTTGTTTTCTTTCGTTTTTTATCACTTTGACTTTGCTGACCATTTTGCTCTCATGTGGTTAGTGCAGCTTTTCCCTTTAGTTTCCTCTACTTGACAAGAACTTGTCAGATATTTCCCTTTTAGAAATACGTTTTTTTCTTTCTTTTCTTTTTTTTTTTTTTTTTTTTGAGACAGAGTGAGTAGCTGTGTCACCCAGGCTGGAGGGCAGAGTGCAATCTTGGCTCAGTGCAACCTCCATCTCCCAGCTCAAGCGATCCTCTAGCCTCAGCCTCCTGAGCAGCTGGGATTAGAGGCACATGCCACCACACCTGGCTGATTTTTTTGTTTTTTGTAGAGATAGGCTGTCGCCATGTTGCCCAGGCTGGTTTCAAACTCCTTGGCCCAAGTAGTCCACCCGCCTCAGTCTCCCAAAGTGCTGGGATTATAGGCATGAGCCACCCACGTTTGGCTAGAATATATTTTCTTAACTTACACAGTGCTCCTGCTTAACAGGTCAGGTCCTGGTTAATGGAAAACTTGAACTACATGTGGAATTAAGATTCGTTTCTAGTTTGACTAATAAATAAAGGCTATGAGTTTCAAGGTTTTTTCTCTTTTTTAAGTTTTTTGTTTTTGTAGAGATGGTGTCTTGTCAAGTTTTTTTCTTATATCAAGGTTGCTTGACACAGTGAAGGGATGGCTCAAATTATATTAGTGGCTAAGTAAATACTACTTTTTAATTTTTTTGATTTTCATTTTGAAAAAACTTCAGACTTACAAAACATACTGCAAAAATATTACAAAGTATTTTCATATACCCTTTACTCATGTTCCCCAAATGTTCTTTTCCAAAACCTCAGGACAATTGTAGAAATCAATAAATTAACATAATTGCAATATTATCTGTTATACTACTTTATACTATTCTACAGACCTTCAGATTTGCCCTGCTAATATAACCCTAGTCCAAGATCTCCTTCATTATCACTTTGTGGATTTTCATCTTTTTTTAGTCTCTTTTAATCTAGGACACTTTGATGTTTATTGTTCATGACCCTAGACGAAAGTACAGGCCAATTATTGTTATTTTTGAGACAGAGTCTCGCTCTCACTCTTGTTTCCCAGGCTGGAGTGCAATGGCGTGATCTCAGCTCACTGCAACCTCTGTCTCCCGGCTCCAAGCAATTCTCCCTCAGCCTCCTGAGTAGCTGGGATTACAGGTGCGCAGCACCACACCCGGCTAATTTTTGTATTTTTAGTAGAGATGGGGTTTCATCATATTGATCAGGCTGGTCTTGAACTCCTGATCTCATGATCCACCTGCCTCGGCCTCCCAAAGTGCTGGGATTACAGGCGTGAGCCACCGCGCCCAGCAGGCCAATTATTTTTAAAAGGTATCTCAAACGTTAGGTTTGCCTGATGTTTCCATATGATTAAATTCAGTTTATGCATTTATGCAATACCTCAGTATTTCATTCCTGCTATAAGAATTCCATAACTAAATTATGGTTGATATGAAACTTTGAATAGGTCAGTAGAAACTACAAAATAACCCATGTAACCATGACTGAAAATAAAGTATTTTACCCAATGAGGAAAAAGATTATAACAAGAAGCTGAACAACTAAGTAATGCAAAGAAAGCGACATTCAGGGAACGCAAGTAATAGATATTGGAATATTTGCAAATGATTAAAGCAAATATAACGAGATTGACTTGGGAGTAAAAAGATGTGCATGTGTGGGGATAAAGGTTATACTGTACTTTTTTTTTTTTGAGACGGAGTCTCACTCTGTCGCCCAGGCTGGAGTGCAGTGGCGCGATCTCAGCTCACTGAATGCTGTACTTTCTGCAAAGTTTGGCTATGAACCTAAAATTACTCTTAAAAAGTTTACTAGCAACAACAAAAGAGGTATGCCGGATGCTATGGCACACCTCTGTAATCCCAACACTCTGGGAGGTCAAGGTGGGAGGATCACTTGAGTTCAGAAGTTCAAGACCACTCAGGATAACGTAGTGAGACCTGATCTCTACAAAAAAAAATAGCCCATTATAGTGGTGCACACCTGTAGTCTCAGCTACTTGGGAGGCTGAGGTAGGAGGATGGCTTGAGCCTGGGAAATTGAGGCTTCATTGAGCCGTGATCACACCACTGCACTCCATCCTGGGTGACAGAGCAAGACCCTGTCTCAAAAAAAAAAAAAAAAAAAAGTGAATGTGCGACCATGGTTTGACTTGGAAGATTCACAAGGTTCCTCTCTTCACCATGAATATAAGTAATAGTTGGATATAAAATCTCAAGATATTGGTAACATTAACATTACCGTAATGCTCTGTGTGGATGTTAATGTAACCCTCATTTTATATGTAAGTATAATTTCCCCTAACAGGATTTAAGTGTAGTCAATTATATTCTTGTGGGACCACTTTGAGAAGAAAATGTCATTTTCCCAGGTAATTTTAAACACAGGTGTTTCTTCCGTTTTATTCTTATTTGAATTTTATACTAGCCATTCGCCATGTCATGCTCCAAGGAAGAGAATTGGGAATATTAAGTATTGATTTTTACCAGATGCCTTGCTTTCTCTGGTAGGAGTAATTTAAGAAGCAACTGCTATTCTGTATTAACTCTTAAGACAGGGCTGGTGGTACCACCATGATGAAATGGAGAATAATGGTAACAGCCATATCTTGCCATATAAAAAGCTAATTAATTCTTTTGCATGGCTTCTTTGTTACAGACAGAACTATTAGAAAATTGGGAAGCTTAAAGATGAAGGGCAGTTTTAAATATTAATCTGGAAGTAATATGTGTAAGACAGAAAGGAAAGTAGGGAAAGTATTTCGGATATGTTGTCGGATTCAGTTTGCTAGTGTTTTCTTGAGGATTTTTGCATTCTTATTCATAAAAGATACTGGTCAGGCCGGGCGTGGTGGCTCACGCTTGTAATCCCAGCACTTTGGGAGGCCAAGGCGGGCGGATCACGAGGTCAGGAGATCGAGACCACGGTGAAACCCCGTCTCCACTAAAAATACAAAAAAATTAGCCGGGCGTGGGGCGGGCGCCTGTAGTCCCAGCTACTCGGAGAGGCTGAGGCAGGAGAATGGCGTGAACCCGGGAGGCGGAGCTTGCAGTGAGCCTAGATCGCGCCACTGCACTCCAGCCTGGGCGACAGAGCGAGACTCCGTCTCAAAAAAAAAAAAAAAAAAAAAAAGATACTCGTCTGTGCTTTTCTTATGATGACTTTGGTTTGGGTATCAGGGTAATACTGGCCTTATAAGGTGAGATGAGAAGTGTTCCCTCTTCTGTTTTTTGGAAGGGTTAATGAAGAATTGGAGTTATTTCTTTTTATACAAAAATTTTTAATTGAGGCAAAATATATATACATAATTTACCATCTTTACCATTATTAAGTGTACAGTTCAGTGGTAATACATTTATATTCTTGTTTTTCACCTTCATCCCCCACCTCCCCTTCTTCGCCTGTAATAATCACCAATCTACTCTCTATTCATGAGACCTACTTTTTTAGCTGCCACCTATGAGCAAGAACATGTGATATTTGTCTCTGTGTGTGGCTTATTTCACTTAACAGCCTCCAGTTCCATCCATGTTGCTGAAATTGACAAGATTTCATTCTTTTTCATGGCCAAATGGTGTTCAATTGTGTAAATACATCACATTTTCTTCATCCATTCATCTGTTGATGGGCACTTAAGTTAATTTCATATTTTGGCTATTGTGAATAATGCTGAAATATACATGAGAGTGCAGATATCTCTTTGATATATTGATTTACTTTCATTTTGGTATATACCCAGTAGTGGAATGGCTGGACCATATGGTAATCCTGTTTTTAGGTTTTTTTTTTTTTACAGTTTTTATGGTTTCATTTAAACACAAAACGTGCACTTATATAAGCTTTCTATTAACTTTCTGCGTTGTACAGCCTGGCATTGGGTTTGGTGACTGATGGCCCGCTGGGCTTCTCTTTCCAGGATGGCTTTGCGGTTCTTAGAGGAAACATTGTGAGTGATATCAGCACAGTAAGATTTGTTGCACATCAGCAGCACTTCCAGCTCCCTGACGTTGTAGATCAGGAACTTCCGGAAGCCACTGGGCAGCATGTGCTTTGTTTTTTTGTTGCTCTCATAACCAGTGTTGGGCATCAAAGTCTGGCCCTTGAACCTTCTATGAACCCTGTTGTTAGTACCTCCGGGTTTCTGCCAGTTATGATTAATTTTGACGCATCAGTCTGACTGCTGCTGGATGAACTTCTTGGTCCTCTTTCTGACGATCTTGGGCTTCATGAGGGGTCTGAGGGCAGCCACGATGCCAAGGAGATGGCTGCCACCTCTGTAGGCAACACAGAGGAAGAGGGTGCTATTTTTAGTTTTTTTGTTGTTGTTTGTTTGTTTGTTTGTTTTAGACGGAGTCTCGCTCTTGTCACCCAAGCTGGAGTGCAGTGGCGCCATCTCGGCTCACTACAAGCTCCGCCTCCCGGGTTCACGCCATTCTCCTGCCTCAGCCTCCCGAGTAGCCAGGACTACAGGCGCCCGCCACCACGCCCTGCTAATTTTTTGTATTTTTAGTAGAGACGGGGTTTCACTGTGTTAGCCAGGATGGTCTCGATCTCCTGACCTCGTGATCCGCCCGCCTCGGCCTCCCAAAGTGCTGGGATTACAGGCGTGAGCCACCGCGCCCAGCTATTTTTAGTTTTTAATTTTTTGTTTTTTGTTTTGTTTTGTTTTGGTTTTAGGCAGAGTCTCTGTCGCCCATGCTGAAGTGCAGTGGTGCGATCTCGGCTCACTGCAGCCTCCGCCTCCCGAGTTCAAGCGATTCTCCTGCCTCAGCTAGGATTACAGGCGCATACCACCACACTTGGCTAATTTTTTGTATTTTTAGTAGAGACGGGGTTTCACTATGCTGGCCAGGCTGGTCTTGAATTCCTGACCTCAAGTGATCCACCTGCCTCCGCCTCCCAAAGTGCTGGGATCACAGGCGTGAGCCACCCGCCCCCGGGCAATTTTTTGGTTTTTTGAAGAACCGCCGTACTGTTCTCCATAGTGACTTTACTAATTTGCATTCCCACCAACAGTGTATAAGGGTTCCCCTTTCTTCACTTGCTCTGGAGCATCTGTTATTGCCTGTCTTTGATGCAAGGCATTTTTACTGGGGAGAGATACTATCTAATTGTGATTTCGATTTGCATTTCTCTGATTATTAGTGATGTTGGGGATTTTTTCATATATCTTTTGGCCATTTGTATGCTTTCTTTTGAGAAATATCTGTTCAGATCTTTTGCCTATTTTTAAATCAAATTATTTGGTTTTTGTTTTTCTTGTTTTTTGTTGTTTGTTGCTTTTGAGTTGTTTGAGCTCTTTATATATTCTCGTTATTCATCCTTTGTCAGGTGGATAGTTTGCAAATATTTTCTCCCATTTTCTGAGTTGTCTCATCACGTTATTGACTGTTTCCTTTGCTGTGTGAAGCTTTTCAGCTTGATATGATCCCATTTGTCTATTTTTGCTTTTGTTGCCTGTGCTTTTGAGGTCTTACTCAAAAACTCTGCCCAGACCAATGTCCTGGAAACTTTCCCAATGTTTTCTTCTGCTAGTTTCATGTCTTAGATTTCCGTCGTTAACCCGTTTTTATTTAATATTTGTGTATTGTGAGAGACAAGTCTAGTTTTGTTCTTTTTTTTTTTTTTTTTTTTTGAGACTGAGTCTTACTCTGTCACCCAGGCTGGAGTGCAGTGGCACAATCTTGGCTCACTGCAACATCCACCTCCCAGGTTCAAGCAATGCTCATGCCTCAGCCTCCCAAATAGATGGGATTACAGGCACCTGTCACCATGCCCAGGTAATTTTTGTATTTTTAGTAGAGACGGGGTTTCACCATGTTGGCCATGCTGGTCTTCAACTCCTGACCTCAGGTGATCCACCTAACTTGGCCTCCCAAAGTACTGAGATTGCAGGCGTGAGCCACCGCTCCCAGCCCTCAAATGCATTTTTGACATCTATTGAAATATATAGTTTTGTTCTTGATTGTGTTAATGTAATGTATCATGTTTATTGATTTGCATATGTCAAATCATCCTTGCCTCCCTGGGATGAATCACACTTGATCATAATGAATGGTTCTTTTTTAATGTGTGGCTGAATTTGGTTTGCTAATATTTTGTTGAGAATTTTTGCACCTACGTTTATTAGGGATATTAGCCTGTAGTGTTTCTGTTGCTGTTGTGTCCCTGTCTTGTTTTGATATCAGGGTAATGCTGCCCTCTTAGAATGAGTCGCTCCTCAATTTTTTTGAAGGGTTTGAATAGGATTGGTATTAATTCTTCTTTTAATGTTTAGTAGAATTCAGCAGTAAGCCTGGGAAACATACTGAGTCCCCATCTCTACAAAAAATACAAACATTAGCGAGGCATGGTGATGCTTACCTGTAGTCCTAGCTACTCAGGAGGGTGAGGTGGAGAGAGGATCACTTGAGCCCAGGAGGTGGATGCTGCAGTGAGCCAAAGTTTCACCACTGCCCTTCAGCCTGGATGACACAGCAAGATACTGTCTCAAAAAAAAAAAAAAAAAAAGAGTTCAGCAGTGAAGCCATCAGGTCCTGGGCTTTTCTTTGATGTAAAACATTTTATTGCGGGTTTCAATCTCATTACTTGTTATTGGTTTGTTGAGGTTTTCTATTTTTCTATTTCTTCATGGTTGAATCTTGGTAAATTGTATATGTCTAGGAATTTATTGGTTTTGTCTAGGCTTTTGAATTTTCTATCAGGTAGTTATTCATCATAGTCTCTAATGATTCTTTGTATTTCTGAGGTGTCAGTTGTTATGTCTCCTTTTTCATTTCTAATTTTATTTGGGTCTTCTCTCTTGTTTTCTTGGTTATTCTAGTAAGGGTTTGTCAATTTCATCTTTTCAAAAAACCAACTTTTCATTTTGCTTATATATATATACACACATATACATATATATACACATACATACATGTATACATATGTATGTATATATACATATGTGTATATATACACACAAATATGTATACATGCATGTATGTGTATATATGTGCATATATATACGTGTGTGTATATATGCGCATATATACACATATGTGTATATATGTACATATATACGTGTGTGTATATATATATATATATATTTTTTTTTTTTGCGATGGAGTTTTGCTCTTGTTGCCCAGACTGAAGTACAATGGCACGATCTCAGCTCACTGCAACCTCTGCCTCCTGGGTTCAAGCGATTCTCCTGCCTCAGCTTCCCTAGTAGCTGGGATTACAGGTGCCTGCCACCACACCCAGCTAATTTTTTGTATTTTTAGTAGAGATTGAGTTTCATTATGTTGGCCAGGCTGGTCTCGAACTCCTGACCTCAGGCAATCCACCCTCCTCAGCCTCCCAAAGTGCTAGGATTACAGGCATGAGCCACCACTCCCAGCTTCTTTTTAATTTTTTTTAGTCTCAATTTCATTTATTTCTGCTCTGATCTTTATCATTTATTTCCACCTGCTAATTTGGGGCTTGGTTTGTTCTTGTTTTTCTGCTTCCTTGAGGTACACTGTTAGGTTGTTTAGTCAAAATCTTCTACTATTTTTTTTTTGAAACGGAATTTCACTCTTGTCACCCAAGCTGGAGTGCAATGGTGTGATCACAGCTCTGGTCAACCTCCACCTCCCGGATTCAAGTGATTCTCCTGCCTCAGCCTCCCAAGTAGCTGAGATTGCAGGTGCACACCACCATGCCTGGCTAATTTTTGTATTTTTAGTAGAGATGGGGTTTCACCATGTTGGCCAGGTTGGTCTCGAACTTGTGACTTCAGGTGATCTGCCCCCCTTGGCCTCCCACAGTAGGGGATTACAGGTGTGAGCCACCGTGCCTGGTCAGAAATGGAGTTTCACCATGTTGCCCAGGCTGGTCTTGAACTCAAGTGATCCTTCCACCTCAGCTTGCCAAAGTGCTGGGATTATAGGCGTGAGCCACCTCACCTGGTTAGTGCAAGGAAGTCTTAACAGCACATGGGGCAACTCTTTACTTTTTTGATATAGGTGTTTATTGCTATGAACTTCTCTCTTAGAATTGCTTTTGCAGGCCAGGTGTGGTGACTCACACCTGTAATCCCAGCACTTTGGGAGGCCAAGGCGGGTGAATTGCCTGAGGTCAGGAGTTCGAGACCAGCCTGGCCAACACGGCGAAACCCCGTCTCTACTAAAAATACAAAAATTAGCCGGACGTGGTGGCAGGCGCTTGTAATCCCAGCTACTCAAGAGGCTGAGGCAAGAGAACCACTTGAACCTGGGAGACAGAGGTTGCAGTGAGCCAAGATCACACCACTGCACTCCAGCCTGGGTGACAAGAGCGAAACTCCATCTCAAAAAAAAGAGAACTGCTTTTGCCATATTACATTGCCTTTGATGTGTTGTATTTTCATTTTCATTTGTTTTGAGAAAATTTTTAATTCTCTCTCAATTCCTTCAGTGACCCATGGGTTGTTCAGGAGCATGTTGTTTAATTTCCATGTGTTTGTGTATACTCTGGGGTTCTTCTTGTTATTGATTTCTAGTTTTATTCCATTATTATCAGAAAAGATAGTTGGTATGTTTTTTATTTAATTTGTTCAGACTTTTTTTTTTTTTTTTTTGAGACGAAGTTTTGCTCTTGTAGCCCAGGCTGGAGTGCAATGGCATGATCTTGGCTCACTGCAACCTCCACCTCCTGGGTTCAAGCGATTCTCCTGCCTCAGCCTCCCGAGTAGCTGGGATTATAGGCACACACCACGATGCCCAGCTAATTTTTGAATTTTTAGTAGAGATGGGGTTTTGCCATGTTGGCCAGCCTGGTCTCAAACTCCTAACCTCAGATGATCTGCCCGCCTTGGCTTCCCAAAGTGTTGGGATTACAGGCGTGAGTCACCGCACCTGGCCATTTGTTCGGACTTGTTTGGTTGCCTAAGATATGGTCTATTCTGGAGAATGTTATATATGCTGATGAAAAAATGTATTCTGTTGCAGTTGTGTGAAATGTTCTATAAATATCAGGCCTATTAGATCTAGTGTGTAGTTAACCTCTGCTGTTTCTTTGTTGATTTTCTCTGTGAATGAACTCTCCATCATCAAGAGTGGGGTGTTAAAGTCTGATACTATTATTGTATTGCAGTCCAACTCTTTATTTAGATCTATTAATGTTTGTTTTATGTACTGGGAGCTCCTATTTTGGATACATAGATATTTATCATTGTTATATCCTCTTGCTGAGTTGACCGCCTTTATCATTATATAGTGATATTCTTTATCTTTACGGTCTTCAATTTGGAGTCTATTTTATCTGATATAAGTATAGCTACTTGCTATTTTTTGGTTTCCAGTTGCATGGAATATCTTCTTCCACCCCTTCACTCTCAGGCTAGTTGTGTCTTTACAGGTGAAGTGGATTTCTTGAAGGCAGATACTGTCTGGTGTTGTTTATCCATTCATCCACTGTATTAGTCCATTCTTGTACTGCTATAAAGAAATACCTGATACTGGGGAATTTACAAAGAAAAGAAGTTTAATTGGGTCACGGTTCCATAGGCTATAGAGGAAGCATGGCTGGGAAGGCCTCAGGAAACTTACAATTATGGCCAAGGACAAAGGGGAAGCAGGCACGTCTTACATGGGCAGAGTAGGAGGAAGAGAGAGAAGAGAATGTTGCTACAACAACCAGATTTCGTGAGAACTCACTATCATGAGAAAAGCAGTGGGGAAATCTGCCCCATGATCTAAGCACCTCCCACCTGGCCCCTCCTCCAACATTGGGGATTACAATTTGACATGAGATTTCGGCAGGGACCCAAGTCCAAATCATATCAACCACTCTATGCCTTTTTTTTTTTTTTTTTTTTTTTTTGAGACAGTCTCATGCTGTCACCCAGGCTGGAGTGCATTGGCAAAATCTTGGCTCACTGCAACATCCTCCTCCCGGGTTCAAGCAATTCTCATGCCCTTGAGTAGTGGGGATCACAGGCATTTGCCACCACACCCGGCTAATTTTTGTAGTTTTAGTAGAGACAGGGTTTCACCATGTTGGCCAGGCTGGTCTCAAGCTCCTGACCTCAAGTGATCCACCAGCCTCAGCCTCCTAAAGTGCTGGGATTACAGGCATGAGCCACCACACCCAGCCTCTATGCCTTTTAATTGAAGAACATTTACACTTGTTATTCCTGATAGGTAAGAACTTACTAGCCACTTTGTTTTTGCTTTTCTGGTTGTTTTGAAACTCCTCTTTTCTGTTCTTATTGCCTTCCTTTGTGGTTGAGTTATTATCTCTGACAGTATGTTTTAATTTACTGCATTTTTTATTTTTGAGACAATGTCTCGTTTTGTTGCCCAGGCTGGAGTGCAGTGGCACGATCTTGGCTCACTGCAACCTCTGCCTCCCAGGTTCAAGCCATTCTCCTGCCTCAGCCTCCCAAGTAACTGGTGTCACAGGTGCGTGCCACCACACCCAGTTAATTTTGTCTTTGTTTTTTTTATTTGAGACAGAGTCTTGCTCTGTCACCAGATGAAGTGCAGTGGCATGATCTCGGCTCACTGCAACCTCCACCTCCTGAGTTCAAGCGATTCTCCTGCTTCAGCCTCACAAGTAGCTGGGACTACAGGCATGCACCACCATGCCCAGCTAATTTTTGTATTTTTAGTAGAGATGGGATTTCACTGTGTTGGCCAGGATGATCTCGATCTCTTGACCTCATGATCCGCCCACCTTGGCCTCCCAAAGTGCTGGGATTAAAGGCGTAAGCCACCACGCCTGGCCCAATTTTTGTATTTTTAGTAGAGATGGGGTTTCATCATGTTAGCCAGGCTGGTCTTGAACTCCTGACCTCAGGTGATCCACCCACCTCAGCCTCCCAAAGTGCTTGGATTACAAGCGTGAGCCACAATGCCTGACCTACTACATTTATTTAGCGAATTTATTATTTTTTTTTGCACTATGGTTACCATGAGGCTTATAAAAACGTCTTATGGTGGGGCACAGTGGCTCACGACTGTAATCCCAGCACTTTGGGAGGCCAAGACAGGTGGATCATCTGAGGTCAGGAGTTCAAGACCAACCTGGCCAACATGGCAAAACCCTGTCTCTACTAAAAATACAAAAACTGGCCAGGCATGGTGGTAGGTGCAGTAATCCCAGCTACTTGGAAGGCTGAGGCAGGAGAATTGTTTGAACCCCGGAAGTGGAGAGGTTGCAGTGACTTGAGATCGCACCTCTGTACTCCAGCCTCGGTGACAGAGTGAGACTCCATCTCCAAAAAAAAAAAAGAGTGGATTATTGGAGTTTACAGCTATTTTTGTTGAATTCTCTATTTTTCTCTTCATTTCTCTTCATTGCTCCATGTACTTTGGCACTTTTTTTCAATAATACCCACTTTTTTATTATTATACTTAAAGTTCTCAGGTATATGTGCACAATGTGCAGGTCTGTTACATAGGTATACATGTGCCATGTTCGTTTGCTGCACCCATCAACTCGTCATTTACATTAGGTATGTCTCCTAATGCTCTCCCTCCCCCAGCCCCCAACCCCCGACAGGCCCTGGTGTGTGATGTTCCCCGTCCTGAGTCCATGTGTTCTCATTGTTCAGTTCCCACCTATGAGTGACAACATGTGGTGTTTGGTTTTCTGCCCTGTGATAGTTTGCTGAGAATGATGGTTTCCAGCTTCATCCATGCCCTTGCTAAGGACATGAACTCATTCTTTTGTATGGCTGCATAGTATTCCATGGTGTATATGTGCCACATTTTCTTTATCCAGTCTATCATTGATGGGCATTTGGGTTGGTTTCAAGTCTTTGCTATTGTGAATAGTGCTGCAGTAAACATATGTGGTCTTTATAGTAGCGTAATTTATAATCCTTTGGGTATATACCCAGTAATGGGATCACTGGGTCAAATGGTATTTCTAGTTCTAGATCCCTGAGGAATCGCCACTGTCTTCCACAATGTTTGAAACTAATTTACGCTCCCACCAGCAGTGTAAAAGTGTTTGTATTTCTCCAAATCCTCTTCAGCATCTGTTGTTTCCTGACTTTTTAATGATGGCCATTCTAACTGGTGTGAGATGGTATCTCCTTGTGGTTTTGATTTGCATTTCTCTGATGGCCAGTGATGATGAGCATTTTTTCATGTGTTTTTTTGGCTGCATAAATGTCTTCTTTTGAGAAGTGTCTGTTCATATCCTTTGCCCACTTTTTGATGGGGTTCTTTGTTTTTTTCTGCCCAGTTTGAGCTTCTCAGCCCCTTTGTTTACCTACTCAAGGCTCAGCAATGGCAGACACTCCTCCCCCAGCCAGGCTGCAGCCCGGCAGGTCAATCTCAGACTGCTGAGTTAGCAGTGAGCAAGGCTCTGTGGACATGGGATCCACCAAGCAAGGCATGGGAGGGAATCTCCTGGTCTGCTGGTTGCTAAGACCATGGGAAAAGTGCAGTATTTGGGTGAGAGTGTACTGTTTTTCCAGGTACAGTCTGTCATGGCTTCCCTTGGCTAGGAAAGAGAAATCCCCCAACCCCTTGCACTTCCCAAGTGAGGCAATGCCCCACCCTGCTTTGGCTCACCCTCCATGGGCTGCACCCACAGTCCAGCCAGTCCCAATGAGATGAACCAGGTACCTCAGTTGGAAATGCAGAAATCACCCATCTTCTGTGTCAATCTCCCTGGGAGCTGCAGACCAGAGCTGCTCCTATTTGGCCATCTTGGTCACTTGTGGCACTCTATTCTTAGTGCATATATGTTTTTAATTGTTATGGCTTCCTGAGGAATTTAACATTTTATCATTATAAAATGTTTTTATCTCTAGTAACATTTTTTGTTTTAAAGACTATACTGTTTGACAGTTAGTATAGCCACTCCAGATTTCTTGTGGTTACTTTTTGCATGATATATCTTTTTCCATCCTTTTATTCTATTTTTATCTTTGAATCTAAATTGTGTCTCCTGTAGACAGCATATACTTGGGTCACTTGTTTTGTTTTTATCCAGCCTGACAATCTCTGCCTTTTGATTGGATTGTTTAATCCATTCACTTTATTTATTTATTTGAGATGGAATTTCACTCTTGTTGCCCAGGCTGGAATGTAATGGTGCAATCTCGGCTCACTGCAACCTCCATCTCCTGGGTTCAAGTGATTCTCCTGCCTCAACCTCCTGAGTAGCTGGGATTACAGACACCTGCCACCACACCCAGCTAATTTTTTGTATTTTTAGTAGAGACGGGGTTTCACCATGTTGGCCAGGCTGGTCTTGATCACCTCAGGTGATCCACCTGCCTTGGCCTCCCAAAGTGCTGGGATTACAGGCATGAGCCACCATGCCCAGCCAATCTATTCACATTTAATGTTTTATTTATATAGTTGTATTTTTGTCTATTTTATTTTTTGTTATCTGTATGTCTCATGTCTTTTTATGTTTCTCTGTTACTGCTTTTTATTGAGTGGATATTTTCTAATGTAGCACTTAAATTTAATCCTTTTTGACTTCTTTTTTGAGTATTTTTTTTTTTGTGATTGCACTAGGGTCTACCATAAATTTTTTTAAACCCCAACATAACATGAACATGCAACCTTCTGATCAAAATCAGTGTCAGATTTATACTTGCTTAATTTTTTATATATAGAAAGGTTATTTTTCTTATAGCTCTATTCCCTTTTCCTCACTTTTGTATTATTGTTATTATTTGAGACAGAGTTTTGCTCTGTCACCCAGACTGGAGTGCAGTGGTACGATCTTCATTCTCTACAACCTTTGCCTGCTGGGTTCAAGCAATTCTCCTGCCTTAGCCTCTGGAGTAGCTAAGATTACAGGCACCTACCACCACACCCAGCTAATTTTTGTATTTTTAGTATAGATGGGGTTTCACCATATTGGCCAGGCTGATCTCAAACTCCTGACCTCAGGTGATCCACCCACCTCAGCCTCTGAAAGTGCTGGGATTATAGGCATGAGTCACTGTGCCCAGCCTGTAGTATTGTTATTAAATGTATTATATCTATTAATGACACAACCCCAACAATATAGTATTATAATTATTACTTTACCATTACCATTTCCTTAGCCCAATATAGGTTTGCTGTCACTCACTTCTTTGTGCAGTTATTATATTACACATATTACATTATATGTATTATTGGCTCACCTGCACATTATATACACATTATTTTATACAATGCATGTTAAATTCGTTAAGAGAAGAAAGGAGAATGATTATACATTTAACCTGTCTGTTATAATTTCATTACTACTTTTATCTGTGCTTTTTTTTTTAATGTGGATTTGAATAATCATCTGTGGTGATTGCTTTCAGCCTGAAGAATTTCCTTTGGTATTTCATTAACACAGATCTGCTAACAACTTTTCACAGCATTTGTCTATCTGGTAGTCTTTATGTTATCTTATTTTTGAAAAATACCTTGCTGGATATAGGACTTCTCATAGACACTGTTTTGTTTTTTCCTTTGAGCATTTTGAATATGTAATCCTACTACTTTCTGCCCTTCATTGTTTCTGCCGAGAAGCCATCTGTTAATCTTATTGGGATTTCCCTGTAAGTGATGACTTGTCTTTCTCTTGCTTCTTTTAGAATTTGATTCTCTTTTTTTTGAGATGGAGTCTCGCTCTGTCACCCAGGCTGGAGTGCAGTGGCACGATCTTGGCTCACTGCAAGCTCCACCTCCCGGGTTCATACCATTCCCCCGCCTCAGCCTCCGGAGTAACTGGGACTACAAGCACGTGCCGCCACACCCAGCTAATTTTTTGTATTTTTAATAGAGACGGGGTTTCACCATGTTAGCCAGGATGGTCTCAATCTCCTGACCTCATATCCACCCACCTTGGCCTCCCAAAGTTCTGGGATTACAGGCGTGAGCCACAGTGCCTGGACTAGAATTTGATTCTTATCTTTGCATTTCAGCATTTTTACCATGATGTCTTCTGGCATTTCTTTGTGTTTATCCTTTTTGGAGTTTGTTGAGCTTTTTGGATGTATAAGTTATTATTTTAAAATAAATTTTGCAAGTTTTCCGTTATTATCTTTACAAATATATTTTTCTGCCTTTTTCTCTCCCCTCCCTCTGGTATTCCTGTTATGCACATACAGTGATGTGCTGCATAATGACATGTTGGCCAACAATGGACCACATAAATGATGGTGGTCTCATAAGATTATAATGGAGTTGAAAAATGTCTAGCACCCAGTGATATCGCAATCATTGTAATGTCATAGCACAATGAATTATTCACGTTTGTACTGATGCTAGTGTATGCTGCACTGCCACACCTATAAAAGTATAGCAATACAGGCTAGCTGCGGTGGCTCACGCCTGTAATCCCAGCACTTTGGGAGGCCGAGGCAGGTGGCTCACAAAGTCAGACCAGCCAAGATGGTGAAACCCCATCTCTACTAAAAATACAAAAAAAAAATTAGCCGGGTGCTGTGGCAGGCACCTGTAATCACAGCTACTTGAGAGGCTAAGGCAGGAGAATCGCTTGAACCTGGGAGGCGGAGATTGCAGTGAGCTCAGATCGTGCCATTGCACTCTAGCCTGGGCAACAGAGCAAGACTCTGTCTCAAAAATAATAATAATAATACAAAAAAAAATCAGCTGGGCATGGTGGTGGGTGCCTGTAATCCCAGCTACTCGGGAGGCAGAGACAGGAGAATCACTTGAACCTGGGAAGCGGGGGTTGCAGTGAGCTGAGATCACACCACTGCACCCCAGCCTGGGCGACAGAGCGAGACTCTGTCTCAAAAAAAACACAAATGGCTGGGTGCAGTGGCTTACACCTGTAATCCCAACACTTTGGGAGGCCGAGGCGGGTGGATCATGAGGTCAGGAGATCGAGACCATCCTGGCTAACACGGTGAAACCCTGTCTCTACTAAAAATACAAAAAATTAGCCAGGTGTGGTGGCGGGCATCTGTAATCTCAGCTACTTGGGAGGCTGAGGCAGGAGAATGGCCAGAACCCAGGAGGCGGAGCTTGCAGTGAGCCAAGATCGCGCCACTGCACTCCAGCCTGGGCGATGGAGCAAGACTCTGTCTCAAAAATAAAAATAAAAATTACAGCAATACAATTATGTATAATTCATAATACTTGATAATAAATGACTATATTACTAGCTTATTTATTTACTATACTATTCTTTTTATTGTTGTTTTAGAGTGTACTCCCACTCATTAAAAAAATTAATTGTAATACCAGCCTCAGGTAGGTCCTTCAGGAAGTATTTCAGAAGGCATTTTTTTTTTTAACATAGGAGATGACAGCTCCATGCCTGTCATTGTCTCTGAAAACCTTCCAATGAGAAAATATGTGGAGATGGAAGAGAGTGATGTTGATGATCTTGATCCCGCATTGGCCTAGGCTAATCTGTGTGTTTATGTCTTTGTGTTTTTTTTTGGTTTTTTTTTTTGAGACAGAGTCTCAAACCATTGCCCAGGCCGGAGTGCAGTGGCACGATCTCAGCTCACTGCAACGTCTGCCTCCCGGGTTCAAGTGATTCTCCCACCTCAGCCTCCTGAATACCTGGGATTACAGGTGCCAGTCACCACACTTGGCTAATTTTTTGTGTTTTTTTAGTAGAGACAGGGTTTCACTATGTTTGTTGGCCAGGCTGGTCTCGAACTCCTCACCTTGTGATCCACCCACTCAGCCTCCCAAAGTGCTGGGATTATAGGCATGAGCCACCGTGCCTTGCCATGTCTTAGTTTTTGTTTGTTTAAGATGGAGTCTCACTCAGCTGCCCAGGCTGGAGTACAGTGGCGCTATCTCGGCTCACTGCAACCTCTGCCCCCCAGGTTCAAGCGGTTCTCCTGCCTCAGCCTCCTAAGTATCTGGGACTACAGGTGCACGCCACCACACCCAGCTAATTTTTGTATTTTTAATAGAGACGGGGTTTCACTATGTTGGCCAGGATTTTCTGTATCTGTTGACCTCGTGATCCGCCCACCTCGGCCTCCCAAAGTGCTGGGATTACAGGCTTGAGCCACTGCGCCTGGCCTGTGTCTTAATTTTTAACCAAAAAAAGTTTAAAAAGTAAAACGCAAAGAAAAGTATAAAATTTCAAAAATAGGAAAAAGCTTATAGAATAAGGCTATAAAGAAGGAAAATATTTTTATACAGTTGTATAAGGCGTTTGTTTGTTTGTTTGTTTGTTTTAGACAGGGTCTTGCTCTGTCACCCAGGCTGGAGTGCAGTGGCACTATCTTGGCTCACTGCAACCTCCGCCTCCCAGGTTCAAGCGATTCTCCTGCCTCAGCTTCCCAAGTAGCTGGGACTACAGGCATGTGCCACCATGCCTGGCTGATTTTTTTTTTTTTTTTTGGTGGAGACGGGGTTTCACCGTGTTAGCGAGGATGGTCTCCATCTCCTGACCTCGTGATCCGCCCGCCTCCTCGGACTCCCAAAGTGCTGGGATTACAGGTGTGAGCCACTGTGCCCGGCTATGTGTTTATGTTTTAAGCTAAGTGTTATTACAAAGAATTTAAAAGTTTAAAAAATTAGTTTATAAAGTGAAGAAAACTGTAGTAAGCTAAGTTTATTATTGAAGAAAAGCAATTTTTAATAAATTAGTGAAGGCCTGGTGTGGTGGCTCACACCTCTAATATTAGCACTTTGGGAAGCTGAGGCAGGAGGATTGCTTGAGGCCAGTAGTTCAAGATCAGCCTGGGTGATATAGTGAGACACCATCTCTATTTATTAAAAAATAAATAAATAAATTTAGTGTAGCCTAAATTTTATATATTTATATAAGACTTGCTTCTTTGCATGTCTTTAATTTTTATTGGCAACTGGACATTTTCAATAATATAATATTTATTGTAGCAACTCTGAGTACTGGTCCCCTATCTTTCTCCCTCCAAGGTCTGGTTATCTTTATCTGCTTGTTCATGTGTCTAGTGACTGGCTGTGTTATTTTAGTGAAGTCTGTTTCCCCTTCCACGGTCTAAGGTGCAGCACTGAGTATGCTCACAGTCAACTTGAGATGACAGTGATTTCCGGAAACCTTCTTCCCTTTTCGCTGATCACCCCCAGCTGTTAAACTCTTCTCATTGATGGCTAATTGCTCAGTTGTTTTGAATAATACTAAGGGCATAAAGAAATTGCTCTACAAACTAATTCATGGAGAGTTTCTGAGGTCAGTGTTTGATATTTATGCTGACTCTGGGAGGGCTTCTCCCAGGTTTTTGTTTTGTTTTGTTTTGTTTTTGTTTTTTTGAGATCGAGTTTCGCTCTGGTCGCCCAGGCTCGAGTGCAATGGCGCGATCTCAGCTCACTGCAACCTCTGCCTCACGGGTTCAACCGATTCTTCTGCCTCAGCCTCCCAAGTAGCTGGGACTACAGGCATGCTCCACCACGCCCGGCTAATTTTGTATTTTTAGTAGAGACGGGGTTTCTCCATGTTGGTCAGGCTGGTCTCAAACTACCGACCTCAGGTGATCCGCCCACCTCAGCCTCCCAAAGTGTTGAGATTACAGGCATGAGCCACCGTGCCCGGCCTGTTTTATTTTGTTTTTCAGATGGAGTCTCATTCTGTGGCTCAGGCTGGAGTGCAGTGGTACGATCTCGGCTCACTGCAACCTCTGCCTCCTGGGTTCAAGTGATTCTACTGCCTCAGCCTCCCGAGTATCTAGGATTACAGGCGCAGGCCACCATGCCCAGCTAATTTTTGTATTTTTAGTAGAGATGGGGTTTCACCATGTTGGCCAGGCTGGCCTCGAACTCCTGACCTCAGGTGATCCACCCGCCTCGGCCACCTGCAGAGATTACAGGTATGAGCCACTGTGCCTGGCCGCTTCTCCCAGTATTATTCCCTAGTTCTCTCCTACAAACAATCAGGTCTACAGTTTATCCTGTAACTTGAATTTCCTCCCAAGTGCCTTTCACCTGAATCTCCGTCATGCTTGGGTGTGTCCTTAGATTTATATACATTTTTTCTTTTTTTTTTTCTTGTTTGCATTTTTTTAGTCTTTACATCTAAATATGTCCAAACTGTTAAAAAAAATTCAAGTTAGTCCTTTGGGAGGAGATTAGAATCTCTCTGTTTTACAGCCTGCTCCTCTCTTCAGGCAAAATATCTAAGCCAGGATTCTGGAGGTGGGGGTGGGGACAATAGCGAGTTTCTGAGTGACAGCCTTGCTTTGCAAGCTAAGCACGAGATGCAGGAGCCTGAGGTCCTCTTTGCTTTCCGCTCCTGGTGTGGAACCACCACTTCACAAGCTTAAAGAGGTCTCAGTCCTCTCGTCACATTTTGTCCAAGGTGGAACTTCCATTCTACAAGTGGGGATAGGGTGCGGGAGTGGGGGAAACCCTTAACCATACATACCCAGGACTTAGCCTCAGCAACAGGTAGCTGGGGGCAGGATAAGAAATCCTGACATCCTTGCCTGGTGCAGTGGCTCACATCTGTAATACCAACACTTTTTTTTTTTGAGACAGTCTCACTCTGTCGCCCAGGCTGGAGTGCAATGGTGCAGTCTCAGCTCACTGCAACCTCCACCTCCTCAGTTCAAGCAATTCTCCTGCCTCAGCCTCCCAAGTAGCTGGGATTACAGGTGCCCACCACCATGCCCGGCTAATTTTTGTATTTTTAGTAGAGACAGGGTTTCGCCATGTTGGCCAGCCTGGTCTCGAGCTCCTGGCCTCAAGTTGCATGTAGCAGGACGAGCCGCGGACAAAACCTCTCAGACACCAAGTGTAGAAGGAAGGGCTTTATTCAGCTGGGGGCATCAGCAAGCTACTGTCTTAAAATCCGAGCTCCCCGAGTGAGCAATTCCTGTCCTTTTTAAGGGCTCACAACTTTAAGGATTTCTCATGAAAGGGTCATGATTGATTTGAGCAAGCAGGGGATACGTGACAGGAGCTGCATGCACCGGTGGTCAGAGTGGAACAGAACAGAGCAGGGAGTTTCACAATGTTCTTTTATACAATGTCTGGAATCTATGGATAACATCGGTTTCTAAGTCATGAGTTGATTTTTAACTACTAGGTTTAGGCCAGGCAGGCCCAGGCCTGGTTTTGGGCCTGGCGCCTGGCTGCTTGTCTTTGATTTCACTTCCTTGTGTTTTTGTTTTCTTAAAACAGGTAGTGAGTATAAAACCATATAAAACAATATGAGAGGGTCTCTCTCTTCCCTCAAAGTGATCCACCCGATCCACCTGCCTCAGCCTCCCAAAGTGCTGGGATTACAGGCGTGAGCCACTGCACCCGGCTCCAACACTTTGTTTTGTTGGTGGTGGTGGTGGGGTTTTTTTTGGTTTTTTTGTGTGTTTTTTTTTTTTGGAGACAAGAGTCTCACTCTGTTGCCCAGACTGCAGTGTAGTGGCGCAATCTCTTCCTCACTGCAACCTCCGCCTCCTGGTTTCAAGAGATTCTTGTGCCTCAGCCTCCTGAGTAACTGGGATCATAGGCGTGCACCACCACGCCTGGCTAATTTTTGTATTTTTAGTAGAGATGGGGTTTTGCCGTTTTGGCCAAGCTGGTCTCGAACTCCCGACCTCAAGTGATCCACCTGCCTCAGCCTTCCAAAGTGCTGGGATCTCAGGCGTAAGCCACTGCGCACAGCCCCACATACTTATTGAACGTCATCGTAGATGTTATCAGTGACTTTTGAGATGATTTTTTTCTACTTCAATGTAAGATACAACAGTAGATTCTAATGTATTCCTCAAATAGAGTTCTTTTTTGGTTTGTTGTTTGTTTTAAGAGATGGAGTCTTGCTCTGTTGCCCAGGCTGAAATGCAGTGGTGTAATCCTGGCTCACTGCAACCTGAAACTCCCAGGCTCAAGTGATCCTCCCTCCTCAGCCTCCCAAGTCTCTGGGATTACAGGCACCACGCCACCACGCCCGGCTAATTTTTGTATTTTTAGTGGAGACGGGGTTTCGCCATGTTGGCCAGCCTGGCCTAAGGCCATCCGCCCTCCTCGACCTCCTAAAGTGCTGGGATTACAGGTGTGAGTGACCTTGCCCGACCTGTAACTCTATGTAACACTATGTTGCCCAGGAGTTCAGGACCAGCTGGGCAACACAGTGAGACCCTGTCACAATAAAATAGTAAATAAAATAAAATAAATAAACTAAACTAAAATAAAATACTGACATCCCTATTCTTCTGGGGAGACAGCCCTCCACCTGGGAGCTGGTGGGAGAGGGAGCCCTGTGTTTTAGGATATAGCAGGCTGGAGTGGAGTCTTCACCTCACTGAGTTGAGATAGGAGAGGGAGGGAGTGATCTTGATAAAATACCACAGACCCTTGCCTTTCTTAATGAGTTTTCATAGGTTGTCTTGAATAGATGTTTCTTCTTTTGCTGTTTGCCCTTAGGCTCATGATCACAGGCTTTAAATGGTTGGGGTTTGTTTTTGTTTTTTATAATTTTTGCCAGATACCTTGAGGAACAAGTCAGTGGAGCTCCTCATCCTTCATACCAGAAGTCTATGTTATTCCAACGTATTTAAAAAATAGTTTTAGGCTGGGCATGGTGGCTCACGTCTGTAATCCCAGCACTTTGGAAGGCTGAGGCGGGAGGATCACCTGAGGTCGGGAGTTCGAGACCAGCCTGACCAACATGGAGAAACCCCGTCTCTACTAATAATACAAAATTAGCTTGGCATGGTGGAGCATGCCTGTAATCCCAGCTACGCAGGAGGCTGAGGCAGGAGAATCGCTTGAACCCGGGAGGCGGAGGTTATGGTGAGCTGAGATTGCGCCACTGCACTCCAGCCTGGGCAACGAGTGAAACTCCGTCTCAAAAAAATAAATAAAAATAAAAAATAGTTTTATATTTAAAAATAGAACTACTATATGATCCAGCAATCCCACTTCTGGATATACATCCAAAGGAAATAAAACCAGTATCTCAAAGAGATACCTGCATTTTCATGTTTATTGCAGCATTTTCAAGATAAGGACTATCTTGAATATAACAAAGATATATATGCTACATAAAGCATATAACGAAGATATGTTTGACAGATGAATGGAGAAAGAAATGTGGTATATACAATGGAATATCATGCATGAATCTGAAGGATATTACACTAAGTGAAATAAGCCTGACATAGAAAGACAAATACTATATGCGTATATGTGGAATCTACAAAAGTCAATCTCAGAAGCAGAGAGTAGGCCGGGCGCGGTAGCTCACGCTTGTAATCCCAGCACTTTGGGAGGCCTAGGTGGGCAAATCATGAGGTCAGGAGTTCGAGACCAGCCTGGCCAACACAGTGAAACCTCGTCTCTACTAAAAACACAAAAATTAGCTGGGCATGGTGGTGGGCGCCTATAATCCCAGCTACTCAGGAGGCTGAGGAAGGAGAATCACTTGGACCCAGGAGGCAGAGGTTGCAGTGAGCCGAGATTGTGCCACTGCACTCCAGCCTGGGCGACAGGGCTAGACTCCGTCTCAAAAAAAAAAAAAAAAAACAGAAGAAGCAGAGAGTAGAATGGCAGTTGGTGGTCAGGGGCTGAAGCATGGGGAAAATGGGGAGCTGTTGGTCAAAGAGTACAAACTTTCAGTTGTAAGATGAATATGTTCAGGGAGCTAGTGTACAGGACAGTGACTATAGTTAACAATACTGTATTTTTTGTGCTCGCTTTGGCAACACATATACTAAAATTGGAAGTATACAGAGATTGACATGCCACAGAGCAAGGATGACATGCAAATTCATGAAACAGTCCATGCTTTCCTTTCTGAGAAAAAAAAACACTGTACTTTTAATTAGAATTTGCTAAAATAATAGATCTTAATTGTCACCACTAACCCTCTACCACCCTACTAAATAACTGTGTGAGGCGATAGATGTGTAATTTTTTTTTTTTTTTTTTTTTTTGAGATGGAGTCTCACTCTGTCACCCAGGCTGGAGTGCAATGGTGCAACCCCAGCTCCCTGCAACCTCCGCCTCCCGGATTCGCGACTCTCCTGCCTCACCCTCCCAAGTAGCTGGGACCACAGGCGTGTGCCACCACGCCTGGCTAATTTTTGTATTTTTAGTAGAGACGGGGTTTTACCATGTTTGTCAGACTGGTCTCAAACTCCTGACCTCATGATCCGCTCACCTCGGCCTCCCAAAGTGTTGGGATTACAGGCGTGAGCCACTGCGCTCGGCCTTTTTTTTTTTTTTTTTTGACAAGGTCTTGCTCTGTCACCTAGGCTGGAGTGCAGTGGCAAAATCATAGTTCACCATAACCACAGACTCCCAGGCTCAAACAATCCTTCCACCTCAGCCTCCCAAGTAGCTAGGACTACAGGTGCACCACCACACCCGGCTAAAGATGGGGTCTTGCTATGTTGCCCACGCTGGTCTTGAACTCCTGGCCTCAAGTGATCCTCCCACCTCAGCCAAAGTGCTGGGATTGCAGGCATGAGCCGCCATGCTCAGCTGTGTTTCTTTTTTTTTTTTTTTTTTGAGACGGAGTCTCGCTCTGTCGCCCAAGCTGGAGTGCAGTGGCGCGATCTCGGCTCACTGCAAGCTCCGCCTCCTGGGCTCACGCCATTCTCCTGCCTCAGCCTCTCCGAGTAGCTGGGACTACAGACGCCCGCCACCACGCCCGGCTAATTTTTTGTATTTTTTTAGTAGAGACGGGGTTTCACCGTGGTCTTGATCTCCTGACCTCGTGATCCGCCCGCCTCGGCCTCCCAAAGTGCTGGGATTACAAGCGTGAGCCACCACGCCCGGCTGCTCAGCTGTGTTTCTTATAAATAAGTACATCTTTTACATAACCTCAATACAGTCAGGAAATTTACATTACTACTTGAATATATACAATTTTTATTTGTCAAGTTCAAGCTTCACCAATTGCTTTGCAGCAAAAGGATCTAGTTCAGGATCATGCTTAGTTGTCACATGTTGTCAGGCACCTTTAGTCTGGTATAGTTCTTCAGTTTTTCTTTAGTGACCTTGACACTTTTGAATATTACAGGCCAGTTGCTTTGAAGAAGATCCCTCACCTTGGGATTGTTTAATGCTTCCTTATGATTACATTTAAGTTATGTATCTTTCACAGAAATATCACAAGTAATGTGTTCTTCTAATCATATTCTGTGCCAAGTGGCGTACAATTTTGATTTATCCTATTACCGATGCTTATTATGATTAGTTGATTAAGGTGATGTCTGTCAGGCTTCTCCACCATGAAGTTCTCTTTTCCTATTTGTAATTAAGAAGTATTTTATAGGAAAATTATGTAAATACTCCATTCTTTATCAAATTTTCAGTGTATTTAGATAAGTGGATGTGCAGAAAAAAGACAACATAGGTCTGAGATTTCTATCCTTACAAAGACTCCTGTGCAAAGTTGGCCCTCGGTTGACGTCTGGGAAGATGACTAGTAAACAGTTCCCTACACTGATATAAAACCTTTCCTAAACAATAAGTGAGGCTCACTGTGCCTAAATTTCTTGTATAAATAATGTGGTTTATGGCTGGGTGCAGTGGCTTATGCCTGTAATCCCAGCACTTTGGGAGGCCGAAGCAGGCAGATCACTTTAGGTAAGGAGTTCAAGACCAGCCTGGCCAAAATGGTGAAACCCTGTCTCTACTAAAAAAAAAAAATACAAAAATTAGCCCGGCACGGTGGCGTATTCCTGTAGCCCTAGCTATTCGGGAGGCTGAGGCAGGAGAGTCACTTGAACCCGGGAGGTGGAGGTTGCAGTGAGCCAGGACAATGCCACTGCACTCCAGGCTGGGCAACAGCATGAGCCTCCATCTCAGAACAAACAAACAAACAAACAATGTGGTTTATGCTAAACCCCTGCTTTCCTTCTGGGAGTCTGGATATTTGGAATGTGCTAGGCAGAGGATGCCTACATGACCTGTGCCAGTAAAAGCCTTGGGTGTTGGTTCTCTAATGGGCCTCCCTGGTAAGTAACACTTTGCATGTCTCATCACAATTCATTGCCAGAGGAATTAAGAATAATTCCACTGTGGGACAGTTCTTGGAAACTTGTGCTTGTTTCCTCCAGACTTTGTTCCATGCACCTTCTCCCTTCACTGATTTTGTTGTGTATCCTTTCTGTAATAAATCACAGACATAGGCCGGGCACAGTGGCTCACGCCTGTAATCCCAGCACTTTGGGAGGCCGAGGCAGGTGGATCACCTAAGGTCAGGATTTTGAGACCAGCCTGGCCAACATGGTGAAACCCCGTCTCTACTAAAAAAAATACAAAAATTATCCAGGTGTGATGGCAGGTGCCTGTAATCCCAGCTCTCAGGAGGCTGAGGCAGGAGAATCGCTTGAACCTGGGAGGCAGGGGTTGCAGTGAGCTGAGAGGGTGCCATTGCACTCCAGCCCGGGCAACAAGAAGGAAACTCCATCTCAAAATAAAATAAAATAAAAATCACAGACATGAGTATTATTTTTTTTTTTTTTTGCCAAGTTACTTATCATATGAGAAGCGTATGACTATTTACTGAGTCCTGTGAGTATTTCTAATGAATCCCCAAACAGAGACCCCTGTCTTAGTCTGTTTGGGTGGCTACTGTTACCTGGTGTCATGCCTACTTGAAATAGCTAAATTTCTACCCCACCCTAACTCAGCTTACCTTTAAGAAACAGGACGTCTCTGTTAAAAAGTTCACTTTGTTACCAGACCGTCTGAGACTGGTTAGAACCAAGATAGCTGACCAAACGACCTCAAAAAGACCTCAGGCTGGTCAGGAGTTCGAGACCAAACTGGCCATCATGGTGAAACCCTGTCTCTACTAAAAATACAAAAAATTAGCTGGGTGTGGTGGCAGGCACCTGTAATCCCAGACTCGGAGAATCTCTTGAACCTGGGAGGTGGAGGTTGAAGTAAGCAGAGAATGTGCCATTGCACCCCAGCCAGGGCAACAAGAGCGAAACTCCATCCAAAAAAAGAAAACAAAACATCTCAGGCTTTATTAAATCTCATTTCCATGCTAAATGACACTGACCATGACAATGACACTGGCATGAGAATGACCAGAAGCCATAAAAGGACAAAAAGGAAGGCAGGGCTTCAGTTCTGAGAAGTTCACTGCTCATTTCCAGAAAATCTATGAATATTCCTATGCTGGAGTGTGGTAGTTCAATCACAGCTCACTGCAGCCTTGAACTCCTGTGCTCAAGTGATCCTCCTGCCTCAACATCCCATGTAGCTGGGATTACAGGCATGTGCCACCATGCCCAGCTAATTTTTAAATTTTTGTAGATGCAGGGCCTCACTATGTTTCTCAGGCTGTTCTTGAACTTCTGGCCTCAACAGAACCTCCTACCTCCGCCTCCCAAAGTGCCAGGATTACATACATGAGCCACTGCATGCCAAGGCGAGAAACTCTATATTTTAACCCCCTCATCCTTCACTAGTCGAGAAGTTGATTTGTGAGCCAAACTCCCTCAATTGTGTGGCCATTGAATAAAGCCTGCACTGCTTGACACTCACTTTTGGTTTTGCATATTGGCCTTGTAGCACTGAACAGGGAAAGACCATTTTATGGGGAGAATTGGCTTTGTGGGTAACACTATAACAAAATATCATAAACCGTGTCTTATAAACAACACATTTATTTCTGACAAATTCCAGATGTTAAGAAGTCTGGCCGGGCACGGTGGCTCATGGCTGTAATACCAGCACTTTGGCAGGCCGAGGCGGTTGGATCATGAAGTCAAGAGATTGAGACCATCCTGGCCAACAAGGTGAAACACTGTCTCTACTAAAAATACAAAAATTAGCTGGGCATGGTGGCTCACGACTGTAGTCCCAGCTACTCGGGAGGCTGAAGCAGGAGAATTGTGTGAACCCAGGAGGCAGAGGTTGCAGTGAGCCAAGATCGCACCACTGCACTCCAGCCTGGCGACAGAGGGGGACTCTGTCTCAAAAACAAAAACAAACAAAAAAAAAGAAGTCCAAGATTAAGATGCCAACAGGTTCATCATCCAGTGAAGGCCTACCTCCTGGTTCCTAGATGGGGTCTTCTTGCTGTGTCCTCACGTAGTAGAAGGGGCAAATGAAGTATAAGGGCACTAATCCCATTCATGAGGGCTCCACCCTCATGACATAATCACTTCCCAAAGGCCCACCTTCCTAATTCAATCACCTCGGGGGTTAGGATTTCAACATACACATTTCAGAGGGACACAAACATTCAGCCATAGCTATGGATGCTAGGTTGCAATCATTGCTGAAGGAGGTCATTGCTCCCAGGCCATCTGAGTAAACTGGGACTGTGTGTACATATATGTATATACACATCTAAATATGTCTATGTATCTATATATTGACAACTACTAGTTTATATCAATGCCTCCCATTCCAGTTCATCATTCTCCTTTCTATAACTCCCTACTCTGACAGCAAGAAAGCTGACTTTTCATATCCTATTTTTTGTAACCTAACCACAACCTTATCAGATTTTATTATAAGAATAACATAAATCAAATGTGAGGACTTAGTTAATAGTGCTATAATACATACAGTACACTAGCTCAAACTTCTTTTCTCCTATTTTATTTTATTTATTTATTTTTTTGAGACAGAGTCTTGCTCTGTCGCCCAGGCTGGAGTGCAGTGGCACCATACTGGCTCACTGCAACCTCCGCATCCTGGGTTCAAGCAATTCTCCTGCCTCAGCCTCCCAAGTAGCTGGGATTACAGGCGCCCGCCACCACACCCGGCTAATTTTTACATTTTTTAGTAGAGATGGCGTTTCACCATCTTGGCCAGGCTTGTCTTGAACTCCTGACCTTGTGATCCACCCGCCTCAGCCTCCCAAAGTGCTGGGATTACAGGTGTGAGCCACTGCGCCCGACCTCTTTTCTCCTCTTTTAAAAAGCTGATAGAAGTCAGGTGCAGTGACTCACGCCTGTAATCCCAGCACTTTGGGAGGCTGAGGCGGGCAGTCACGAGGTCAGGAGATCGAGACCATCCTGGCCAACATGGTGAAACCCCATCTCTACTAAAAATACAAAAAATTAGCTGGGCATGGTGACTCGTGCCTGTAATCCCAGCTACTCGGGAGGCTGAGGCAGGAGAATCACTTGAACCAGGCAGTTGGAGGTTTCAGTGAGCCAAGGTCATGCCGCTGCACTCCAGCCTGGCAACAGAGCAAGACTCTGTCAAAAGAAAAAAAAAAAAAAAGCTAATACATAGGTCAGAAAGAATTTTTTTTTTCTCTAGATGAATCAAGTATCCTGGCAAAGCCATCAAGGAATTTTTCATCCCTGAAATTATGACTTTTATTTCTAGCATTTCCATTGAATACTTCTTTATAGTTTCCATTGTTCTGCAGAAAATGTCCATGTGCTCAAGTAGGCTGGAAACCTTTTACACTGGATCCTTTAACATATTAACCATAATTATTCTAAAGTCCTGGTCAGAGTTTTTCAGTAACTGGTTCATCTCTCTGTCTGGTTCTATTAACTTCTTTGTCTCAGAATCAAAATTATTATTTTCTTTTTATTTATTTATTTATTTAAATTAGAGATGGAGTCTTGCTATGTTGACCAGGCTGATCTTGAACTCCTGGCCTTGAGTTATCCACCCATCTCGGCCTCTCAAAGTGCAGGGATTACAGGCATTAGCCACCATGCCTGGCCATTATTATTTCTTTCTTTCCAACTTTTATTTTAGGCTCAGGGGGTACATGTCCAGGTTTGTTACATGGATAAATTGCAGTCATGGAGGTTCGGTGTACAGATTATTTCATCACTCAGGTAATGAGTATAGTACTCGATAGGTAGTTTTTCTGTGAGTTTTTTGTTTGTTTTTGTTTTTTTTGAGATGGAGTCGTTTTCTGTCACCCAGGCTGGAGTGCAATGGCACAGTCTTGGCTCACTGCAACCACCCCCTCCCGAGTTCAAGCGATTCTTCTGCCTCAGCTTCCCAAGTAGCTGGGATTACAGGCACCCACTACCACGCCCAGCTAATTTTTGTATTTTTAGTACAGGTGAAGTTTCACCATGTTGGCCAGGCTGGTCTCAAACTCCTGACCTCAGGTGATCCACCCACCTCAGCCTCCCAAAGTACTGGGATTACAGACATGAGCCACTACGCCAGGCCTGATAGGTAGTTTTTTAATTCTTACCCTCTTCCCAACCTCCACCCTCAAGTAGGCCTTGGTGTTACTGTCTCCTCCTTGGTGTCCATGTGTACTCAATATTTAGGTCCCACTTATAAGTGAGAACATGCGATATTCGGTTTTCTGTTCCTGTGTTAATTCGCTGGGGATGATGGCCTCCAGTTCCATCTGTATTGCTGCAAAGGCCAAGATTTTGTTCTTTTTTACGGCTGCATAGTGTTCCATGGTGTATATGTATGACATTTTATTTTATTTTTACTCAGGGTCTCACTCTGTCACCCAGACTGGAGTGCATTGGTGAGATCACGGCTCACTGCAGCCTCAACCTCCCAGTTTCAAGTGATCCTCCCACCTCAGCCTCCCTAGTAACTAGGACCACAGGTGTGCGCCATCATACCTACCTAATTTTAACTTTTTTTGTAAAGACAGGGTCCCACTATATTGCCCAGGCTGGTCTCAAACTACTGGCCTCAAACGATCCTCCTGCTTTAGCCTCTCAGAGTGTTGGGATTATAGGCATGAGCCACCATGCCCAGATGACATTTTCTTTATCCAGTCCATCACTGATGGGCATCTAGGTTGATTTCATGTCTTTGCTATTGTGAATAGTGCTGCAATGAACATACATGTATATGCATTTCTATGGTTGAATGATTTATATTTTTTGGGTGTATACTCAGTAATAGGATTGCTGGATCAAATGGTAGTTTTGATCCAGAACTGTTTTTTTTTTTTTTTTTGAGACAGAGTCTCGCTCTGTCACCCAGGCTGGAGTGCGGTGGCGTGATCTCGGCTCACTGCAAGCTCCGCCTCCCAGGTTCACGCCATTCTCCTGCCTCAGCCTCTCCGAGTAGCTGGGACTACAGGCACCCGCCACCACGCCCGGCTAATTTTTTTTGTATTTTTAGTAGAGACGGAGTTTCACCGTGGTCTCGATCTCCTGACCTCGTGATCCGCCCGCCTCGGCCTCCCAAAGTGCTGGGATTACAAGCGTGAGCCACGGCGCCCGGCCAGAACTGTTTTAAGTTCTTTGAGAAATCTCTAAACTGCTTTCCACAGTGGCTGAACTAATTTACATTTCCACTAGCATTGTATAAGCATTCCCTTTTCTCTGCAGCCTCTTGCCAGCGTGTTATTTTTTGACTTTTTTTTTTTTTTTTAACTTTTATTTTAGGTTCAGGGCTACATGTCATGTGCAGATTTGTTATCTTTTTTTTTTTTTTGAGACAAGGTCTCATCACTCTGTCGCCCAGGCTGGAGTGCAGTGGTGCAATCACAGCTCGCTTCAGCCTTGACCTCCTGGACTCAGGTGATCCTTCCACCTCAGCCTCCTGAGTTGCAGGGCCTAGAGGTTCATGCCACCATGCTCAGCTAATTTTTGTATTTTTTGTAGGGACAAGGTTTCACCATGTTGCCCAGGCTGGTCTTGAAGTTCTGGGCTCAAGCAATTCACCTGCCTTGGCCTCCCAAAGTTCTGGGATTTCCTACCCGAAGGCGGGAAAGTCCTTGTTTGGCTGGGTCTGGACCTTTTATGGACTCAGAATGTGGAGTGCAAGCTTGATTGGCATGAGCCACTGTGCCTGGCCTAGACTTTATAATAATAGTCATTGTGACTGGTGTTGATGCAGTGCAGATGAGCCCCAAAATTGGGGCTTAGCCCAGGAGGGTGTGTGGCTTTGCCCAGGAAAGAATTCAAGGGTGAGCTGGTGGTGTTGGCAACTTTTATTGAAGTGGCAGTGGACAGCAGCAGCCGAGGTTCTGCTCCTTGTGGAGCAGGGCTACCCCCCAGGCAGTGTGCCCAGAGGAACAACTCCGAGGCAGTTCTGCAGTCATATTTATAACCACATTTTAAATCTAATTTTATTTTATTTTATGTTTAATTTTTCAAATTTTATAAAATAGAGACAGGGTCTAGCTGTGTTGACCAGGCTGGTCTTGAATTCCTGGCCTCAAGTGATCCTCCCACCTGGGCCTCCAGAAGTGCAGAGATTACAGGTGTGAGCCACCATGCCCAGCCTTTACCCACTTTTAATTATATGGAAATTAAGGGGCAGATTATGCAGACATTTTTAGAAAAGGGGTGGTAACTTCCAGGTCACAGGGTCATTGCCATGCAAATGAGTGGTAACTTCTGGGTGTTGCCATGGTAATGGTAAACTGACATGGCACACGGGTGGGCATGTCTTATGGAAAGCTGCTTCCTCCCAGTCCCTGTTTTAGTTAGTCCTCAATTTGTTCTGGTGTCTGAGCCTCACCTCTGGAGTCAAGTCCCGCTTCCTACCTCAGTGTGACATAGAAACTCATTGTGGTTTTCAGATATCCTTAATATATTTATGTATTTTATCTTCAGTTTAGGCAGCCAATCCTTATTGCCTCCAATCCTTATACTTCCCACATGGATACCCCCAACTTGATCTCTGCCACTCCAATCCAGACCAGCCCTCTACGTGAATGCTATGTTTCGACACCAATTGTCTGACACGAACTGGGTGTCCTATGATTTAGTTCTGCCATTACCTGGAGTTAATGCAGACTCCACAAATTGAGGGCTCTTTTCCACAAAACTGCTCCTGACTTCTGATGCCAGTGCAAGTCTTAGATATCCCAAAGCTACCTGTGCTTCTGACCACAGGTTTGGTAATTCACTAGAATGACTTACAGAATTCATTAAAAACACTACTTTTTTTTTTTTAATGACGTGGGGTCATTATTTTGCCCAGTCTTCTCTCAAACTCTTGGGCTCAAACAATCCTCCCACCTCAGCCTAGTAGCTGGGATTACAGATGTGTACCACTGCACCAGGCTACAAAAGTATTGTACTGTCCAGCCGCAGTGGCTCATGTCTGTAATCCCAGCACTTTGGGAGGCCGTGGTGGGCAGATCACGAGGTCAGGAGATTGAAAACATCCTGGCTAACATGGTGAAATTCCGTCTCTACTAAAAATACAACAAATGTGCCCATAGTCCCAGCTACTCAGGAGGGTGAGGCAGGAGAATCACTTGAATTTGGGAGGTGGAGGTTGCAGTGAGTTGAGATCGGGCCACTGCACTCCAGCCTAGGTGACAGAGTGAGACTCTGTCTCAAAAAAAAAAAAAGTATTGTACTTAAAGTTTTATTATAAAGGATTCAGCTGAAGAACAGCCAAGTGAAAGAGATGCATAAGGCAAGGTGCGACAGGGAGGAGCACAGCTTCTGTCCTTGTGGAGTCACAGTGTGTCAGTACTGGCATGGGATTGAGGACCTCTGGCCAGTGACGCCCACTCAGGCCTCACTCGGCCACCCTACCTGCTGCAGGAGATGGCCCACCCACTCAGCCCACCCAGGCTGACTCTGGCTTGCACTCCAGTTCCCGAGTTCTTGTCCTGTGCCCAAGAAGAATGAGGATGCTCTGACAATCAAAGAGTGAGCAAGGCAGGGAATTTTACTGAGTGATGAAACAGCTTTCAGCAGAGAGGGACTGTCGGGGTGGTCCCCCTACCTGAAGGCAGGAAAGTCCCCCATGTGGCTGGGTCCAGGGCCTTTTATGGATTCAGAATGATGAGTGTGTGCTGATTGGTTTGTGAGTATGCAAAAAAGATTAAAGCGAAGACACTACTTAAAGGTGGCCATGACAGTGTAGAAAACCAATTAGGAAAAGGTAGGTATATGTAAAATAGGTGAAGGGTAGGGATCAATCAGAAGAAAGCATACCAAATGGGAAGACAAGTTCTTAATCTGGTCTGAGGATTTAACTTGTAGCTTGGCTTTCAGGCTTTAAACTATCTTTGGCTTGGAGAAGGGGTTTCACTGGGGACCCGCCCCTGTCTGCCTAGCCATTTGACTGCCTTTTGTCACTATCAGTACCTCATATGTTCACCAACCAGGAAGTTCTCCTCTGATCCTTTTTTATCTTTTTTTTTTTTTTTTGAGACAGAGTTTCATTCTTGTTGCCCAGGCTGGAGTGCAGTGGCGTGATCTCAGCTCACCTTAACCTCCACCTCCCAGGTTCAAGCAATTCTCCTGCCTCAGCCTCCTGAGTAGCTGGGATAACAGGTATGCACCACCATGCCTGGCTAATTTTGTATTTTTAGCAGAGACAGGGTTTCTCCATGTTCGTCAGGCTGGTCTCAAACTCCCAACCTCAGGTGATACATTCACCTCAGCCTCCCAAAGTGCTGGGATTACAGGCATGAGCCACTGCACCCGGCCTTGATCCTCTTTAAGAGTTTTTCTAGAGGTTTCATTATGTGGCCACCTTTGATTTAATCTATGGTCATGAGTGACCTCAATGTCCAGCCCCTACCTCCCCAGGAGGTCAGGGGGTAGGACTGAAATTTTCAATGTTTAGAAGCTTGGCTTTTCCTAAGATAAGCCCCCACTGTAAAACAATTAGGGGCCATACCATGAGTCACCTGTTTGGCATAAACTCAGGTATCATCAATGAGAGAAAGGGGCTCATTGTGAATAATAAAAGACAGTTGGATCACTTAGGAAATTCCAAGGCTTTTAAAGCAGGGACAAAGATCAGATTTTTTAAAAATTTAAAAAATTGTATTACAGATGTCCTCTTCTTCTGACTCAGGCTTTGATAACCCATGCTGTCCAGCCCTCCTACATAAGATAGACATCATCCTTACTTTACCTCAGTTTCAGAAACTCACTGTAGCCCACAGAATGCCTACTTCATTGTTTCATGGCTAATGGATTTAGGACTGTTCTGGAAAAGAAGATAACTTGACATTCAAAATATCTATTAAATTCATCACATTAATACAATGAGATGATAAAATTTATTTTATTATTTGAATCTGGGAGCCACCATGCCCAGCTAGTTTTTTTGTATTTTTGTAGAGATGAGGTTCTGCCATATTTCCCAGGCTGGTCTTGAACTCCTGAGCTCAAGCAATCTGCCCGCCTTGGCCTCCCAAACTGATGAGATTACAGGCATGAGCCACCATGCCTGGCCTAATTTTTAAATTTTTTGTAGAGACAGGGTCTCACTATATTGGCCAAGCTGGTCTTGAACTCCTGGGCTGAAACGATCCTCCCATCTAGGCCTCCCAAATTGCTAGGATCGCAGGCATGAGCCACTGCGCCCAGCCTTGATAAATTTATGATAAACTTCAGCATGTACTTTTTTTTTAAATTTTTTTTTTGTAGAGACAGGGTCTTACTATGTTGCCCAGACTGGTCTTGAACTCCTGGGCTCAAGCAATCTGCCCACTTTGGCCTCCCAAACTGTTGGTATTATAGGCATGAGCCACTGCACCTGCCTACACTTATAATTTTAAAATATCCTCTCAGAAAGCTTAGAGACTTTTTTCATGTGACAAGAGATGTCTACAAAAACCCACAGCAAAACATTCTAAGTGGTAAAATGTTGAAAATTTTCACTCTGAAATTGGAAAAAAGACAAAATGACAATTATCACATCTATTTAATATTGTACTGGAAAATCCTATACAGAGAAAGATGGCAAGCTACAACAGGAATAGGAAGGCAATATAAAATTTCATTATTTGCAGATGACACAATTGGATATGTAAAAAATTCAAGCACTTTGAATAAGATAACTAAACAAAGTTGTTGTATAAAAGGTATTATTTCTCATCTCAGAGAAAATGTTAAACATTTCACCACTTAAGATCGTTTGAGTTAATAACGAATAAACTCCCCATATATACATATTCCCTTAGTTCTGTCTCTTTAGAAAACCCTGACTAATACAGAAGTCAAGCAGTGTCTGCCTGTGAGCTGACAAGTCTGAGTGCATCCTGGCCCAGCTGATCCGTCCTTTAACAAGCACAAGGTGAACCTGCCAGCCTGGCACTCAGGCTCCGCAGGGCTTTGCTCTGCCTTCATCTTGGTTTGCCCACTCTGGAATCAGAGCTGGGACTTCTTCCTGCTGCCATTGTGAAGAAGTAGGCTCAGCCCAGCCCCCATGTAAGAGGTAGGATAAAAAACACCAACCCTGGAAGAAATACAGAGTCATCTTCCAGTTCTAGTCCCCAGATTAAATGAAACCAGAAATATTTCCTACGGTTGCCCACTCCTCCTCTGCGATCTCTCCATCCCTGACTTTAGCATCAGTAATGTCAGAGATATGTCATGACCTCTGTGGATACGATAATCTGGTGAAGACATGGGTGTTTTTCCACCATGAAAATATGTTTTTGAGGGGGCAGGGGTTGGGGATATGGCCATAGTAACTGTGTGTGTGGGTGTGTGTGTGTGTGCTTCCAGTACTTCATAGGTCTGTTCATATTTATTATTATTACTGAATGGGCAAAGCCTTCTAATGATTGTGCCTGTTTACAGGTAAATGTTTTCATTGTTGCTTTTCTGAAAAAAAAAAAAAAAAAAAAAAAAAAAAACAAAAACAAACATTTCACCACTTAAAAAGGTTTGCAGAAAAAAAAAATCTTGGCAGCTTAGCTGACAATAAAAAAAAAAAAAAAAAAAGAATGTTCTCAATCTGTCACCCAGGCTAGAGTGGAGTGGGCACAATCATGGCTCACTACAGCCTCAATCTCACGGCTTCAAGCAGTTTTCCCATCTCAGCCCCCTAAGTAGCTGGAACTACAGCTGTGCCCCGCAATGCCCGGCTATTTTTTGTTTTGTTTTAATATAGGGATGGGGTCTCCCTTTGCTGTCCAGGCTGGTCTTGAACTCCTGGGCTCAAGCAATCTTCTTGCCTCAGCCTCCCAAAGTGCCAAGAGTACAGGCATGAGCTACCACAGCCAGCCCAGACTTCTTTTAATAGATGAAGAAAGTTCTCTTCATATACTAAATTGTTTTGTCTTGATATATATATATATGATAATTGAAAAATAAAATTTAAAAGACAAACCTTAGGGAAGTTTTCAACTTTCCCTCTACTATAAAGTTGCAATAATTTAATATTTGTAAAGTTTTTGTAAAGTTTTAATATCTATAAAGTTTCAATAATTTGAGTCTGGCCAGATGCAATGGCTCACGCCTGTAATCACAACACTGTGGGAGGCCTAGGCAGCCAGATTACCTGAGGTCAAGAGTTCAAGACCAGCCTGGTCAACATACTGAAACCCTGTCTCTACTAAAAATACAAAAATTAGCTGGGTGTGGTGGCACTCACCTGTAATTCCAGCTACTTGGGAGGCTGAGGCACAAGAATTGCTTGAATCTGGGAGACGAAGGCTGCAGTGAGCAAGATTGCTCCACTGCACTCCAGCCTGGGGGACAGAATGAGACTCTGTCTCAAAATAATAATAACAATAATAATAGTAATTTGAGTTTGTGAAATACACTGACGGTGGACAAATTAGCAGGAGAAAAGGTATCCAAGTTTTTAAAAGCCAGTCAAATTTAACAGTGACGAGTTTGTATACCAGTTTTAGTGGCACTAATGTTAATAAGTTCTGATAATCCACTGCCATTGGACAAGTGGCATGCAAATTTATGTATTTATTTATTTTATTGAGATGGAGTCTTGCTCTATCGCCCAGGCTAGAGTGGAGTGGCGCAATCTCAGCTCACTGCAAGCTCTGCCCCCCGGGTTCAAGTGATTCTCCTGCGTCAGCCTCCCAAGTAGCTGGGACTGCAGGCCTATGCCACCACACCCAGCTAATTTTTTGTATTTTTAGTAGAGACAGGGTTTCGCTGTGTTAGCCAGGATGGTCTTGACCTCCTAACCTCATGATCTTCCCACCTCGGCCTCCCAAAATGTTGGGATTACAGGCGTGAGCTACCATGCCCAGCCGTGGCATGCAAATTTATTACATGCATGTGTACAGGAGTCCCACAACTCATGAGACATAAAGAAGGACCAGATGACTTAAGTTGTTCTAGTGTCATAACCTACAGGAAGAAATAGAGGCTTGGGGGCCAGGTGTGGTGGCTCATGCCTGTAATCCCAACACTTTGGGACGCCGAGGTAGGTGGATTACTTGAGGTCAGGAGTTCAAGACCAGCCTGGCCAACATGGTGAAACTCCATCTCTACAAAAATACAAAAAAAATTAACTGGGCGTGTTGGCAGGCACCTGTAATCCCAGCTACTAGGGAGGCTGAGGCAGGAGAATCGCTTGAACCCAGGAGGCAGAGGTTGCAGTAAGCTGAGATTGTGCCACTGCACTCCAGCCTGGACGACAGTGACACTCTGTCTCAAAAGAAAAAAAAAAAGGAAAAATAGAAATAGGGGCTTGGGATTTCTGGGGAGAAGCAATGACAGGTTATGGGATGTTGAGGGGAACAAAGGCTATTTTATTATACAGGTAATGTCTCTTAGGTAGCAGTCCTCAGAATAGGTGGTGTTGACCTTTAGTCTTGCCGTGAGTTAATTTTCCCTATGCATGAGATTATTTGGGGGTTGGGGGTGGTGCTTACGGCAGTTGCATTTCTTCTGGAGGAACTTCCCTTAGTCAGATAAGGAAACTTCAGAGAAAGCCCCTTCCTGTGCTTAGGGAGGTATAGAGGAGGAAGGACAGGGGAGCTGGAGGTCAAAGAGACCTTGATTCTTCTTTAGTTCAAAGCACTCAGCACACCCAAAGCACTGTATTTTGGGGCATATTATTATTTTTTGAGATGGAGTCTCACTTTGTCATCCACGCTGGAGTGCAGTGGCATGATCTTGGCTCACTGCAACCTCTGTCTCCCAGGTTCAAACGATTATCCTGCCTCAGCCTCCTGAGTAGCTGGAACTACAAGTGCGTGCCACCACATCCAGCTAATTTTTTAAAATTTTTAGTAGAGACAGGGTTTCACCATGTTGGCCAGGCTGGTCTCGAGCTCCTGACTTCAGGTGATCCACCTGCCTCAGCCTCCCAAAGTGCTGCGATTACAGGTGTGAGCCACCATGCCCAGCCTTATTTTCTGAGCCACAACAATACAACTCACAATTATATAAAAATGTAACTAAAAATAAATCTAACAAAAAATGTACACCTACAGACTATAAAACACTGTAAGACAAATTTAAAATAACCTAAATAAGTGGAGAAATATACAATATTCACATAAAACATTATACACAAAAATTCAGTATTATAAAGATATTGAGGACTAAACTCTAATTTTTTATATTGCCCAAGTTCCTGTCTAAGGGGTCGGGGGAGTCATGCCTACAAATCAAATTCTCATCAGATGGGTTTTATTTAACCCTATATGTCATGTTTTTTTTTTTTTTTTTTTTTTTTTTTTTTGAGACAGAGTCTCGCTCTGTCGCCCAGGCTGGAGTGCAGTGGCACAATCTTGGCTCACTGCAAGCTCCGCCTCCTGGGTTCACGCTATTCTCCTGCCTCAGCCTCTCCGAGTAGCTGGGACTACAGGCGCCCGCCACCACGCCCGGCTAATTTTTTTTTGTATTTTTAGTAGAGACGGGGTTTCACCGTGGTCTCGATCTCCTGACCTCGTGATCCGCCCGCCTCGGCCTCCCAAAGTGCTGGGATTACAAGCGTGAGCCACCGCGCCCGGCCTATATGTCATGATTTACTTTCCAGCCTGACTCTGGCATAACATTACGAGACAGGAAGAAAATCAAAATATACCCCCAAACATATTTCTTTGCCATATTTTGAAATGGCCCTATAAAACTGTTCTTTGTGGGGGAAAATTTGCATCTGTAAAGAATCTCTATTAATATAGCTAGATCTTTTTCTTCCAGACCCTCCCAATCCTAAAGAGATTAACTAAGATCTGAATAGGAAACATTTGTCATCTATTGTCTCTAAGGGCAGCCACTATAAGACTTCAAAAGAACTTTGGTCTCCACAATTTTTATCTTAATTGAACATTCCCTTTCTATGAATCCCAGGTCTTTAGACAAACTCAACCAATTGTCAGCCAGAAAGTTTAAATTCATATATTGCCTGGAAGCCTTTGCTTTGAGTTGTCCTGTCTTTCTGGACCAAACCAATGTATTTCTTAAATGTGTTTGATTGATGTCTCATGCCTCTCTAAAATGTAAAAAACCAAGCTGCACCCCGACCACCTTGGGCACATGTTCTCAGGACCTCCTGAGGGCTGTGTCATGGGCCATGGTCGTTCATATTTGGCTCAGAATAAATATTTTCAAATATTTTACAGAGTTCGACTCTTCGTCGACAATATCAATTCTCCCCAAATTGATTTATAGTGTCAATGCAATTCCAGTCAAAACCAAGCAGGTTTTTGCTATGAAAATTGAAAAGTAGGCCAGGTGTAGTGGCTCATGCCTGTAATCCCAGCACTTTGGGAGGCCGAGGTGAGCGGATCACCTGAGGTCAGCAGTTTGAGACCAGACTAGACAATATGTTGAAACCTCGTCACTACTAAAAATACAAAAATTAGGTGGATATGGTGCTGGGTTCTTGTAAACTCAGCTACTCAGGAGGCTGAGGCAGGAGAATCTCGAGGCGGAGACTGCAGTGAGCTGAGATCTCACCATTGCACTCCAGCCTGGGCGACAATAGTGAAACTCCATCTTAAAAAAAAAAAAGAAAGAAAGAAAGAAAGAAAGAAAGAAAGAAAGAAAGAAAGAAAGAAAGAAAGAAAGAAAGAAAGAAAGATTGACAATGTAATTCTAAAATTCACATGGAAAGACTATCCAAGACAAACTGCAATAAGAACAATGTGGGAGGACTTACTCTACCAGATGTCAAAATTATCATAAACCTACATTAATTAAGACAATGTGTTATTGGTGCAAGGATACAAAAATAGAGCAAAGAAGCAGAATAGAGAGTCTGGAATGAAACCCACATGTGTATGTACCCTAGCTTCATGACAAAGATGACATTGCTGAATAGTGGTGAAATGTCAGTACATTTAAAAAATTATGTATGCACAATTGGGAATCTATACTTAAAAAAAGAAGCTTGGTCTCTAGCTCTATTCAAGATGGATTATAGATCTAAATATAAAAAGTAAGGCCAGGTGCAGTGGCTCACACCTGTAATACCAGCACTTTCGGAGGCTGAGGTGGGAGGATAGCTAGAAATCAGGAGCTCAAGACCGGCCTAGACAACAAAAAGAGATTCCCGTCTCTATGGAAAAAAAAAAAAAAAAGCCAGCAATGGTGGCGCCTATAGTCTCCACCTACTCAGAAGGCTGAAGTGAGAGGATCCCTTGAGTCCAGAATTTCAAGGCTGCAGTGAGCTATGACTGAGCCACTGCACTCCATCCGGGGTGACAGAGCAAGAGCCCATCTCAAAAAAAAAGGTAAAATCATAAAATGTGTATTTATTTTTATTTTTAATTTTTTTGAGACAGTCTTGCTCTGTCACCCAGGCTGGAGTGCAGTGGCATGACTTCGGCTCACTGCAACCTCCACCTCCCGAGTTCAAGCAATTCTCCTGCGGGCCTCCTGAGTAGCTGGGATTACAGGCATGCACCACTGTAATACCCTACCTTGTGTTATCCTGAATTGATTCTCCCTTAGCTAAGAGAGCCAGACAGACTCCATCTTGGTTCCTTCACTTGCAGCCCCTTACCCACCCCCTTCCTCAAGGACTTAACTTGTGCAAGCTGACTCCCAGCACATCCAAGAATGCAATTAACTGATAAGATACTGTGGCAAGCTATATCCGCAGTTCCCAGGAATTCGCCCGGTTAATAGCACCCAGAGCCCCCGCGTTTGTGTCCAGCTGATAACGCCCAAAGCCCCGCGTCTATCACCCGTGATAGACTTAAAGTGCCTGCACCTGGAACTGTTTACTTTCCTGTAACCCTTTATTCTTTTAACTTTTTGCCTACTTTACTTCTGTAAGATTGTTTTCACTAGACGCACCCCCCCCCCCGCCCCCGCCCCGGCTTTCTAAACCAAAGTATAAAAGAAAATCTAGCCCCTTCTTCAGGACCCAGTGAATTTTGAGCACTAGTCGTCTCTCAGTCGCTGGCTAATAAACGACTCCTGAATTCGTCTCAGAGTGTGGCGTTTCTCTATAACTCACTCGGTTACAACATTTGGAGGCCCCAGCGAGATTTATCGCCACCGGGTGAGTGCCAGACTCACTCCTGGCTCCCCCGGAAAGACGGGAGGCTTATAGCGGAGGCGCCACCTGAGACGTTCCAGGGCCCCATAGGCCTCCGTCTTCTAGAGGGGAACGGATCGACTGCTGGTGTGTGCCCACCAAAATCAACTTCTGAGTCCTCCATTTCTGGTCCCAGGAAGGTAAGTCAGATCTCACTCTGTTTCTCTGGGAGGGAAGCGGCCCTGACAAGGGAGTCGCTCTGACTCTGTCCATATTCCAGGATGCTGGAGGAAAGAGTCCTGGTTTCTGGTTTCCGTCTGATTCTGTTTCTCTGGGAGGGAAGCGGCCCTGACAAGGGAGTCCCTCTGACTCTGTCCATATTCCAGGATGCTGGAGGAAAGAGTCCTGGTTTCTGGTTTCCGTCTGATTCTGTTTCTCTGGGAGGGGAGCGGCCCTGAACGAGGGTTTCCCTCTGACTCCTCCCATATTCCAGGACGCTGGAGGACAGAGTCCTGGTTTCTGTCTGATTCTGTTTCTCTGAGAGGGAAGGGGCCCTGAACGAGGGCGTCCCTCTAACTCTGTTCATATTCTAGGATGCTGAAGGACAGAGTCCTGGTTTCTGTCAGGCTTTTCTGTAAGGCTAGTCACTGTCTCTCTCTTTCTCTCTCCCTCCCTGTCTTCTTCTCTCGTTCAGGTCTCCAGGAGACCTCTGTTTTAGAACAGAAATAAGAATTGTAATAAACTGCCGGGCGTGGTGGGTCACGCTTGTAATCCCAGCACTTTGGGAGGCCGAGGCGGGCGGATCACGAGGTCTGGAGATCGAGACCACGGTGAAACCCCGTCTCTACTAAAAATACAAAAAAAAATTAGCCGGGCGTGGTGGCGGGCGCCTGTAGTTCCAGCTACTCGGAGAGGCTGAGGCAGGAGAATAGCGTGAACCTGGGAGGCGGAGCTTGCAGTGAGCCAAGATTGCGCCACTGCACTCCAGCCTGGGCGACAGAGCGAGAATCCGTCTCAAAAAAAAAAAAAAAAAAAAAAAAAAGAATTGTAATAAACTCTGTGTGAGTGAGTGTGTGAATGGGGAGTTCAAGGGCTTGTGCTTGAATTTCCAGTTTGTAGCCCCACGGCGAAAGCTACAGTTTGAGAGGGCCCTCACCTGCAGTTCGTGGTGACCTCATAAGGCTTAAGACAGCATCAGGCATAGTTCATTCCGAGCTGGGGGTTTATACTGGCCTGCCAATGCCAAGAGGAACCTAAGTCCCCTCTGGAGGAGCGGCCAGGTGGGCATCTGACTGATCCCATCACAGGACCCCCTCCCCTTGTCTGTCTATAAAAATTGTCATAATTGTTTATATACCCCAGTGTCTCTTGTCCTGTCTGGTGTCTATCTAAGTTTCGTATGTCAGGTCATCAATACTGCCCAAGACCACTGGGCAAGGACTTCTTCAAAGTCCTGAGTACAGATTTTCTAACACAGGAGGTCAAATTTCTCATCAGTCGTTTGGGCTGGCCTTCCCGGTCCTGCCTTTTCTGTCAGAAACAAATCAGTTGTTGTTACAGGGAGCGGTGTGGGAAACATTCGCACATTTGGGATTTCTGGTACCATACAGATTGCTGGCATTTAGATTGCCATACCCCACGCCCCAACGACCGATCCATCTTCCTCTTAGACCCGTGGTGGATCCAAAATAGCCACCCTGCTGACCTCCTTGCTTATCTTTTCTGTCATCCCATAACTTTTCCTGTGCCCTTAAATAAGGCACTGTGCAGAGAAACCTACGCCCCTACTGCTTATTCCATCTGGACTCTTATTTTACCCCTCCGTGGCTACTCTCCAAACTTGGGAAGATCCGAGTGGCCCTTTTCCTCCTCATCCCCATCCTTTACCCTGCACATCTCGTCTTCCTGTGTTGCAGCAAGTTCAGCGTCTGGAAGACTTGGCCCTGTCCTCCCTCTTTAAACCCTTAAAAGAAAGGGCCAAGTTTGAACTTTTTGCCTTCGAGTCGTGGAGACACCAAAGATATTTAGGCTATAGGTCAAAGAGGAGGGGGGGGATCACACAGGTCCCACTGGCCTCGGACCCGCGTCTTTTCCTCTCCCTAGATCTTGAAGTGTAAAAAACTGACCTTACGTGGCAAGAAGTGTTGGCTATAGTTGTTTTCCTACTTCTTCTGGTTATGATACTTCTGTTCTTCTGATACTACAGCCCTCCAGGTCGTGAATTTCTCTGCCCATGCTGGGTTTAATATTTCTGCTCAAACCTTGTTAAATTGCCTCCAGAATGGGAAACTCTCCTTCCCGACCTTGTAAAGGTTGGAGCCCTCTCCAATGTATGTTACAAAATTTCTCTCTGGGCTTTTCAGATGATTACAGAGTCCGCCCTAAAAAAGGCAAACTCTGGACACTCTGTAAGTAGAATGGCCAAAGTTTGGATCCGGGTGGCCCCCAGAAGGGTCACTAAACCTCACAGCTGTTCAGGCTGTATGGAGGGTCATTGCTGGAACTCCTGGTCACCCCGATCAGTTTCCCTACATTGATCAATGGCTGAGCTTGGTCCGGAGCCCTCCCCCTTGGCTCTGCTCATGCGCCATTTGTAATCCAACCTCCAAGATCCTTTTAAGCCAGACCACACTTTTGTCCCGATCCTCAGCTCCCTTGGCTCCTCCTGTATTGCCTCCCTCCGAAGAAGAGGAGTTTTCCTCACACAGTTCCGCCTCCTTATAACCCTCCTGCTCCCTCAGAATCTTCCCTAGTCTCCTCGATTACATCCCCTGTGGGCTCTCTGCCTATAGCATCCCGAGACAGCCTTGGCAGGAGAAGGTAGCGCCCTTCCTCCCATTGAGGCACAAATCTCTCTCGGTGATGAGCGCTCAGCCCCATTCTTAGTTTATGTCCCTTTCTCTACTTTTGACCTGTACAACTGGAAAGCTCATAATCCCCCCTTCTCTGAAAAGCCCCAGGTTTTGACCTCACTGATGGAGTCTATGCTCTGGACTCACCGGCCCACCTGGGATGATTGTCAGCAACTCCTTTTAATCCTCTTCACCTCTGAAGAGAGGGATCCTATCTGAAGAGAAGCCAGAAAGTATTTCCTTACATCAGCCGGTAGACCAGAGGGGGAAGCCCAAAACCTCCTTGAGGAGGTTTTTCCCTCTACCCGGCCTGATTGGGATCCAAACTCCTCAGGTGGGAGGAGAGCTTTGGATGATTTTCACCCGTATCGCCTTGTGGGCATCAACGGAGCTGCTCAAAAACCCATGAATCTGTCTAATACAACTGAAGTTGTCCAGGGGCCTGATGAGTCACCTGGAGCGTTTTTAGAACACCTCCAGTAGGCCTATCGAACTTACACCCCTTTTGACCCGGCGGCTCCCGAGAATAGCTGTGCTATTAATTTGGCATTTGTGGCTCAGGCAGCCCCTGATATTAACAGAAAACTGCAAAAACTGGAGGGATTTGCTGGAATGAACATTAGCCAGCTTTTAGAAGTAGCCCAGAAAGTTTGTGACAATCGAGAGTTTGAAAAACAAAAACAAGTAGCTCAGGCAGCTGAAAGGGCTCCTGATAAAGCATCCAAAAGACAAGCGAAAATCTTAGTGGCAGCCATCCAGGAAGCCAGAAAGGAAGGGCCCCCATTACAAAGCACTAGCCAGGGGACCCTGGTCCACACCAGAGAGGCCAGAAAAGTGAGCAGGTTTCCCTACAAAGAGACCAATGTGCTTATTGCAAGCAGACTGGACACTGGAAGAAGGAATGCCCATTAAAGCCAGAGGAAAAACCAGAAAAGAAAAAGGTCCTCACCCTCCCCGCAGCGGAGGAGTCTGATGACTGACGGGACTGGGGCTCCCTCTCTCTTGGCCCCTGGGAGCCCATGATGAGCGCTACAGTGGGGGGCCAGCCTGTACATTTCCTAATAGATACCGGGGCGGAACACTCGGTACTGCAGACACCTTTAGGCAGTGTCTCTAATAAAAGAGTGGCTGTACAAGGGGCCACCAGAGCTATTCAGGAATATCCTGTCACCCACTCACGAGAAGTGAGTTTGGGACAGAAAAGAGTAACCCACTTGTTTCTTGTAGTCCCAGAGTGCCCCTTTCCCCTTCTCGGACGAGACCTGCTCCATAAGTTATAGGCTTCTATCTCTTTCTCAGCCCAGCAGGCTGACCTCACATTAGGGGACACAACGCCCCCTACTGCCCAACTCCTGCTAACTACCCCTCTGTCAGAGGAATATCTTTTGGTTTCACCATCACAACCCCTGGAGAATAAATCTAATTCTCTCCTATTGGATCTACAGACTCTCTTTTCTCAAGTCTGGGCCGAGTCAAACCCCCCGGGACTAGCAAAGCATCATCTGCCAGTAGTTGTAGAACTCCTGGCCACTGCCCTGCCAGTCCAGGTAAAACAGTATCCTATGAGTCAGTGGGCTAGAGAGGGGATCAATCCCCATATTCAGCGACTGTTACAAGCTGGCATACTCACACCATGTCAGTCCGCCTGGAATACTCCATTTTTGCCAGTCCAGAAACCCGGAACACATGATTACCGACCGGTGCAGGACTTGAGGGAAGTTAACAAGTGGACAGTTACTGTCCATCCAACTGTCCCTAACCCTTATACTCTACTCAGCCTGCTCCCACCAGAACATACAGTATACACTGTCCTTGACTTAAAGGATGCCTTCTTTGCTATTCCTCTGGCCCCCAAAAGCCAACCTATCTTTGCTTTTGAATGGACAGATCCTGGCTCAGGAGACACCACCCAATTGACCTGGACTCGGTTACCTCAAGGTTTTAAAAATTCCGCCACCCTTTTTGGGGAAGCCCTCCAACAAGATCTTCTACCATTCTGAGCCAGTCACCCTAACTGTACCCTTCTTCAGTACGTGGATGACCTTTTACTGGCTACTGAAACTACTGACAGCAGCCTGTGACATATTAGGGACCTACTTTACCTCCTTCAGGAGCTCGGGTATCGGGTCTCGGCCAAGAAGGCCCAGCTTTGTCTTCCCAGAGTGTCCTACCTGGGGTATGAGATAAAGGAAAAAGGGCACTCACCGGTGCTCGGAAGGGAGCCATCCTGCAAATCCCCACTCCCACCACCAAGAGACAGGTACATGAATTCCTGGGGTCTGTGGGATACTATCACCTATGGATATTGGGGTTCATGGAAATTGCCAAGCCCCTGTACACTGCTACCGGACGGAATGGCCCACTAGTTTGGACTAACACTGAAGAACAGGCTTTTCAAAACCTAAAGAAAGAATTAACTGAGGCCCCTGCCCTAGCCCTCCCAAATATCTCAAAACCATTCCACCTTTTCTTCATGAAAGCCAAGGAGTCGCTAAAGGGGTACTCACTCAAACTTTGGGGCCATGGAAACGCCCAGTGGCCTGTTTGTCTAAAAGACTGGACCCTGTGGCATCTGGGTGGCCAACTTGTCTGGGAGCTGTAGCAGCCACAGCAAGCCTGATTCAGGAGGCTGATAAACTGACTCTAGGTGAAAATTTAACCCTTACGGCTCCTCATGCCGTAGAGACTTTGCTGCGAAGTGCTTCTGGCAAATGGATGTCAAATGCTCGCATTTTGCAGTATCAGAGTTTACTGTTAGATCAGCCTCATTTAACTTTCTCTCCCACAAGGTGTTTAAATCCAGCTACTTTGCTCCCAGATCCAGACTTCACCACACCTGTCCATGACTGCCAAGAACTGTTAGAGACTACAGAAACTGGCCCACCTGATCTCCAAGATGTGCCTTTAAAGGAGGTAGACGCCACCGTGTTTACAGACAGTAGCAGCTTCCTTGAGCAGGGAGTTCAAACGGCTGGTGCGGCCATCACTATGGAGACAGATATACCGTGGGCCCAGGCACTACCAGCAGGTACCTCGGCACAGAGAGCTAAGTTGGTTGCCCTCGCTCAGGCCCTCTGATGGGGTAAGGACAAAGGTATTAACATTTACACTGACAGCAGGTATGCTTTTGCTGCTGTGCATGTGGACGGAGCCGTCTACCAAGAGCGTGGGCTACTCACCTCAGCAGGAAAGACTGTCAAGAACAAAGAAGAAATTTTAGCCCTGCTTGAAGCCGTTTGGCTCCCTCAGCAGGTGGCTGTAATTCACTGCAAAGGACATCAAAGACAGGACATGGCCATTTCTCGTGGTAACCAAAGAGCACACTCTGCAGCTCGGGAGGCAGCCTGGCTTCCAGTCGTGCCTCTGACCCTACTGCCTGCAGTGTCCTTTCCACAACCTGACTCACCAGATCACCCAGAATACTCCACAGAGGAAGAAAGACAGGCTTTGGATTTTCAGGCCAGTAAAAATCAGGAAAGTTGGTGGATTCTTCCTGATTCCAGAATCTTCATGCCCCGAGCCCTTGGGAAAACTGTAATCAGTTGTCTGCATTCTACCACCTGTTTGGAGGAGTAAAACGGGCCCAGCTTCTGAGGAGCCATTTCAAGATCCCCCACCTTCAGGACTTAGCTAACCAAGCAGCTCTTCGGTGTACGGCTTGTGCTCAGGTAAACACCAAGCAGCGTCCTAAACCCAGCCCAGGCCATTGTCTCCGGGGAGACTCACCAGGAGAAAGATGGGAAATTGACTTTACAGAGATAAAACCGCACCAGGCAGGGTACAAATACCTCCTGGTGCTAGTAGACACCTTCTCCGGATGGACCGAGGCATTTGCCACCAGAAACGAGACTGCCACCACAGTAGTTAGGCTTTTACTCAATGAGATCATCCCTCGACATGGGCTGCCTGCTGCCATAGGGTCTGATAACGGACCAGCCTTCACCTCGTCCATGGCTCAGTCAGTCAGTAAGGCACTAAACATTCAATGGAAGCTCCCTTGTGCCTATCGACCCCAGAGCTCTGGGCAGGTAGAACGCATGAACTGCACCCTAAAAAGTACTCTTACAAAATTATTCCTAGAAACCGGTGAAAACTGGGTAAAGCTCCTTCCTCTAGCCCTTCTTAGAGTAAGATGCACTCCTTATGCGGCTGGGTTTTCACCTTTTGAAATCATGTATGGGAGGGCTCTGCCTATCTTGCCTAAGCTAAGGGATACCCATTTAGCAGAAATCTCACAAGCTCATTTATTACAGTACCTGCAGTCTCGCCAACAGGTAACAAGACATCATCCAGCCACTTGTCCGGGGAGCTCATCCCAATCCATTTCCTGACTAGACGGGGCCCTGCCACTCTTTCCAGCCAGGTGACCTGGTGCACGTTAAAAAGTTCCAGAAAGAAGGACTCACTCCTGCCTAGAAAGGACCTCATACCGTCATCCTCACCACGCCGACGGCTCTGAAATTGGATGGCATTCTGGCTTGGATTCATCACTCTCGCATCAAAAAGGCTAACAGAGCCCAACAAGAAACATAGGTCCCCAAGCCTGGGCCAGGCCCCTTAAAACTGCACCTAAGTCGAGTGAAGCCATCAGATTAATTCTTTTTATTTACCTCTATTGTTTGTTTCCGCCTATTATGTCCTCTGCTCCATCCTACTTTTTCCTCCTCACTTCTTTCATGACGGGACGTGCGTTTGCAAACACTATTTGGAAGGCAGGAACTTCCAAGGAAGTCTCTTTTGCAGTTGATTTATGTGCTCTGTTCCCAGAGCCTGCCTGTACCCACGAAGAACAACGCAATCTGCCGGTCATGGGAGCAGGGAGCGTCGGCCTTGCTGCGGGATTTGGACACTCCGGAAGCCAGACTGGATGTGGAAGCTCCAAAGGTGCAGAAAAAGGACTCCAGAACGTTGACTTTTACCTCTGTCCTGGAAATCACCCTGACTCTAGTTGTCAAGATTCTTACCAGTTTTTCTGCCCTGACTGGACATGTGTAACTTTGGCCACCTACTCTGGGGGATCAAGCCGATCTTCTACCCTTTCCATAGCTTGTGCTTCCTGATCTAAACTGTGTACTAAGAGAAATTGTAATCCCCTTACTAGAACTGTCCATAGCCCTAATTTAGCTCAATGGTATTACGGCATGTCATGGGGATTAAGGCTTTATATCCCAGGATTTGATGTCGGAACTATGTTCACCATTCAGAAGAAAATCCTGGTCTCATGGAGCCCTCCTAAGCCAGTCGGGCCTCAGACTGCTTTAGGTGACCTATGTTCCCAAAACACCCAGACAGGGTCGATTTAACTGTCCCTCCACCATTCCTGGTTCCCAAACCTCAGCTGCAACGATAGCACCTGCAACCCAGCCTGATGTCCATTCTGGGCGGGTTATATCACCTCCTCAATCTCACCCAGCCTAAACTAGCCCAAGATTGTTGGTTGTGCCTAAAGAACAAACCCCCATATTATGTTGGATTAGGAGTAGAAGCCACGCTTAAAATGGACTTTCTTGTCATACATGCCCCCTGCCCTCACATTAGGAGACGTGTCTGGAAATGCTTCTTGTTTAATTAGCGCCAGATATAACTTATCTGCTTCTCCCTTTCAGGCTACCTGTAATCAGTCTCTACTTACTTCCTTAAGTGCCTCAGTCTCCTACTAGGCACCTAACAATACCTGGTTAGCCTACACTTCAGGTCTCACATGCTGCATCAATGGGACTGAACCAGGACCTCTCCTGTGTATGTTAGTTCATGTGCTCCCCCAGGTCTACGTGTATAGTGGGCCAGAAGCACAACTTCTCATCGCTCCCCCGAATTACGTTCCAGGTTTCGCCTAGCAGCCCCACTCCTCGTACCCCTTCTGGCCAGCCTTAGTATAGCCGGATCAGCAGCCATTGGCACGGCTTCCCTGGTTCAGGGAGAAACTGGGCTAACGTCCCTATCTCAACAAGTGGATGCTGATTTAAGCAATCTCCAATCAGCCATAAATATACTACATACCCAAGTAGAGTCTCTAGCTGAAGTAGCTCTTCAAAACCGCTGAGGCTTAGATCGCTATTTCTCTCCCAAGGAGGGTTATGTGCCACTCTGGGAGAGAGTTGTTGCTTCTATGCCAATCAGTCTGGGGTCATAAAAGATACTCTCCAAAAAGTTCGAGAGAATCTAGATAGATGCCAACAGGAACGGGAAAGTAACACCCCTGGTACCAAAGCATGTTTAACTGGAATCCGTGGCTAACCACTCTAATCACTGGGTTAGCTGGACCCCTTCTCCTCCTATTGTTAGGCTTAGTCTTTGGGCCTTATATATTAAATTGGTTTCTTAACTTTATAAAGCAACGCATAGCTTCTGTCAAGCTTATGTATCTTAAAACCCAATATAATCCCCTTGTTATAACTGAGGAATCAATGATTTGATTCCCCAAAAACACAAGTGGGGAATATGATATCCTACCTTGTTTTAACCTGAATTGATTCTCCCTTAGCTAAGAGAGCCAGACAGACTCCATCTTGGCTCCTTCACTTGCAGCCCCTTACCCACCCACTTCCTCAAGGACTTAACTTGTGCAAGCTGACTCCCAGCACATCCAAGAATGCAAGGAACTGATAAGATACTGTGGTAAGCTATATCCGCAGTTCCCAGGAATTCGCCTGGTTAATAGCACCCCGGGCCCCCGCGTTTGTGTCCAGTTGATAATGCCCAAAGCCCCGCGTCTATCACCTTGTGATAGACTTAAAGTGCCTGCACCTGGAACTGTTTACTTTCCTGTAACCGTTTATCGTTTTAACTTTTTGCCTACTTTACTTCTGTAAGATTGTTTTCGCTAGACCCCCCCCCTCCCCTTTTTAAACCAAAGTATAAAAGAAAATCTAGCCCCTTCGGGACCAAGAGAACTTTGAGCACTAGCCGTCTCTCGGTCGACAGCTAATAAAGGACTCCTGAATTCGTCTCAGAGTGTGGCGTTTCTCTGTAACTCACTCGGTTACAACACCACCACGTATGGCTAATTTTTGTATTTTTAGTAGAGATGGGGTTTCACCATGTTGGCCAGGCTGGTCTTAAACTCCTGACCTCAAGTGATCTGCCTGCCTCGGCCTTCCTAAGTGCTGGGATTACAGGCATGAAGCTCTGCGCCTGGCATAATTTTTGTTTTTTTGAGGTGGAGTCTCACTCTGTCACCCACGCTGGACTACAGTGGTGTGATCCAGCTCACCACAACCTCTGCCTCCCAGATTCAAGTGATTCTCCTGCCTCAGCCTCCCAAGTAGCTGCGACTACAGGTGCATGCCACCATGCCCGGCTAATTTTTGTATTTTTAGTAGAGATGGGATTTCACTATGTTGGCCAGGCTGGTCTCAAACTTCCAACCTTGTGATCCACCCGCCTTGGCCTCCCAAAGTGCTAGGATTACAGGTATGAACCACCGTGCCTGGCCCATAAAATTTTTAAAAAATAATGTAATGATCTTCTGATAGGGAAAGTCTCTAAAAAGACAGATTTATAAACTGGGTGACATTAAAGTTAAGGACATTCATAAAAAGATACCATTAAGAGAATGAAAAGTCAAGCTCTGAAGTGGGAGGTGGAATCTGCAAAACATAAATGACAAAGAGTTTGCATTCAGAAAGAGAAAAAGATACAAAATCCCATTGGAAATTGGATATGATATTAAGAAATAATTACTTCACAAAAAGGATATCTGAATGGCCAATATGGTTTAGCTCTGTGTCTCCACCCAAATCTCATGTCAAATTGTTTTCCCCAGTGTCGGAGGTGGGGCCTGGTGGGACTTGATTGGAGTATGGGGGTGGATTTCCTCCTTTGGTACTATTCTCCTGACAAGAGTTCTCACAAGATCCCATTGTCTAAAAGTGTGTGGCACCTCTCCCCTCTCTCTCTTCCTCCTGCTCCGGCCATGTAAGATGTGACTGCTTCTTCTTTGACTTCCACCATGATTGTAAGTTTGCTGAGGTCTCCCCAGCCATGCTTTCTGTACAGCCTTTGGAATTGTGAGCCAAATAAACCTCTTTTTACAATAAATTACCTAGTCTTAGATTTTTTTTTTCGAGACGGAGTCTTGGTCTGTCACCCAAGCTGGAGTGCAGTGGTGTGATCTCAGCTCATGGCAACCTCCGCCTACCGGGTTCAAGCAATTCTCCCACCTCAGCCTCCCAAGTAGCTGAGATTACAGGCACGGCTAATTTTTGTATTTTTAGTAGAGATGAGGTTTCACTATGTTGGCCAGGCTAGTCTTAAACTCCTGACCTCAGGTGATCTGCCTGCCTCGGCCTCCCAAAGTGCTGGGATAACAGGCGCCACTACACCTAGCCTGAACATATTGTCTTACAAAAGTTGAACATTTGTAACCATCTGACTGGTTCTTTCTGTGCACTGCAAAAACAAAATAAATTCATTGCCTTGTAGTAAAGAGTTTAATTGATATGAGGCCAGTCATGCCACCACCTGGGAGACTGAGTTACTACTTCAATCAATCTCCTTGAAGGCTCATAGGTTAGAGATTTTTCAAAGGTAGTTCGGGGAAAGGGGTAGAGGTTTCTAAGCTATGGGTGCTTGCTGCTGATTTGTTAGTTCAGAGATGAAATCACAGGGAGTTGAAGTTGTCCTCTTGCCCTGAGTCACTTCTGGCTGGGGCCACAGGATCGTTGGTGGGTCCAGGTGAAGCTACTTGGGTAAGACATGTAAAAAACCTGAAAAGATATCTTGAAAGGCCAATCTTAGGTTCTACGTAGTGATGTTATCTTCAGGAGTAACTGAGGTAGTTGCATATCTTGTGACCTCTGGAATAACAGCTGGCATTCGCTTTTGTCCACACCTTAGCAGAATTCAGGCTCATCCATCCTCCTAACCTGGTGGTCTCTCATTAGCCTTACAAAGGCAGTTGTTTAGGGAAAGGGTGATTATCATTTAAACTATCTTAAACCCAGGAATAATTAGGACAGCTTGAAGGCTAAAGACAAGAGGGAAGTTGGCTAAATCAGATCTCCCAGACTACCATAATTTTCTCACGGATATAATCTTTTGCCAAAGCAATTTCACAGTCACAAATCCAAATGACTCAGAAATTCCACTCTTAGTTATGTACCCAACAGAAATGCATGCACATATATACCAAGAGACATGACAAGGGTAAAAATGTTGTTTGCAGCATTCTTCATGACAGCCCAAAGCTAGAAATAACCCAAATGCCCATCAGTGATGTCAGAGGTGTTAGAACCAGAGTGACTCCATCTTGAATAGGGGCTGGGTAAAATAAGTCTGAGACCTACTGGGCTGCATGCCCAGGAGATTAAGCATTCTTGGTCACAGGATGAGATAGAAGGTTGGCACAAGATAACAGGCCATAAAAACTTTGCTGATAAAACAGGATGTGGTGAAGAGGCCGGCTAAAACACACCAAAACCAAGATGGTGCTGAAAGTGACCTCTGACCATCCTCACTGCTCATTATATGCTAATTATAACGTGTTATGCTAAAAAGACACTCCCACTGGTGCCATGACAGTTTACAAATGCCATGGCAATGTCAGGAAGTTACCCTATGTGGTCTAAAAAGTGGAGGAACTCTGTTCCGGGAATTGCCCACCTCTTTCCTGAAAAACCCATGAATAATCTACCCCTTGTTTAGCATATAATCAAGAAATAGCTAGAAGTATACTCAGTGGAGCAGCCCATAACACTGCTCTGCCTATGGCATAGCCATTCTTTTATTCTTTTATTTTCTTGTTTCTTTTTTGAGACAGAGTCTTGATCTGTTGCTCAGGCTGGAGTGCTGTGGCAAGGTCTTGGCTCACTGCAACCTCCGCCTCCCAGGTTCAAGTGATTGTCCTGCCTCAGGCTCCCAAGTAGCTGGGATTACAGGCAAGTGCCACCATGCCCAGCTAATTTTTGTATTTTTAGTAGAGACGGGGTTTCACCATGTTGGCCAGGCTGGTCTGGAACTGCTGACCTCATGATTCGCCTGCCTCGGCCTCCCAAAGCGCTGGGGGTTACAGGCGTGAGCCACCGCACGGCCTTGTTCCTTTATTTTCTTAATAAACTTGCTTTCCCTATACTCTATGGACTCACTCTGAATTCGAAATCTTGCGCGAGGTCAAAGGACCCTCTCTTGGGGTCTGGATTGGGACTACTTTCCAGTAAAATGCTAGTATAACTTGTGATATTTTCAAAGTAATAATTTTATAGCACAGCACATAGAACAGACACAATTTTTTTTTTTTTTTGAAACGGACTCTCCCTCTGTTGTCCAGGCTAAAGTGCGGTGGCGCCATCTCAGCTCACTGCAACCTCCACCTCCCGGGTTCAAGCGATTCACCTGCCTCAGCTTCCTGAGTAGCTGGGAATTATAAGCACGTGCTACCATGCCCAGCCAATTTTTTTTTTTTTTTTTGAAGCAGAGTCTTGCTCTGTCGCCCAGCCTAGAGTGCAGTGGCACAATCTCAGCTCACTGCAACCTCTGCTTTCTGGGTTCAAGCAATTTTCCTGCCTCAGCCTCCCTAGTAGCTGGGATTATAGGCATCCACCACCACCCTCGGCTATTTTTTTTTTTTTTTTTTGTATTTTTAGTAGAGATGGGGTTTTGCCATGTTGGCCAGATGGGTCTCGAACTCCTGACCTCAAGTGATCCGCCCACCGCAGGGTCCCAAAGTGCTGGGATTACAGGCGTGAGCCACTGCACCTGGCTCAATAAGAATTTTAAATGAACATATAAATAAAATCAGCAAAGTAAGCTGAATGGAAATGGGAAGCAGAAATAAGCATCTATGAAGAAACGTGGAAATTCTAGCATAAAAATATAATTTTTGAAATAATTCAATAGATATTGAATAAAAACAGTTAAAAATCAGGTCAAGGGACTCTCATAGGTTATCAGGAAGGGAGAAGATGGAGAGAATGACAAAGGTACAGAGAATTAAAAAAAAAATTGCCAAAATATGTTCAATGCAAAGGAAGACTGCTAAAATACGACACCCCAAGAAAAAAGAGAGTAACTAGACGGTAAAAAGATTTTTAAAAACAACACAACATGGTTTTCAGTATTTGGCAGACTAAGACACCTGAAAATTTCTGCTTAATAACATCCTTTGAAAGTCAAAGTACTTACTTTGTAAGAAAGGGAATGTCCTAGGGCTCCAAATATGAAACTGAGTTGAATCTGCAGTAGCCTCTAGGAGATGAGATTGCCAGTCTCAAAGGGATTGGCTTTGGACAAGAGATCAGGATTTGGGTACACAAAAATAGAAACCGATAGCTCTACACAAAGCTGGGACCAATGAAGAGCTTTACTTTCAGCAAAAGCACAAACCAGAAAAAAATCCATTCACCACCCCAGAGAGAAAAGGATATTGTCTCATGCTGAGCTTCAGGTGGGCCAAAAGCGTCCCCTGAAGATTTTTTTTTTTTTTTTTTTGAGATGGAGTTTCGCCCTTGTTGCCCAGGCTGGAGTGCAATGGCATAATCTCGTCTCACTGCAACCTCCGCCTCCCAGGTTCAAGCCACTTTCCTGCCTCAGCCTCCTGAGTAGCTGGGATTATAGGCATGCACCACCATGCCTGGCTAATTTTGTATTTTAGTAGAGACAGGGTTTCTTCATGTTGGTCAGGCTGGTCTTGAACTCCTGACTTCAAGTGATCCGGCCACCTCAGCCTCCCAAAGTGCTGGGATTACAGGCGTGAGCCATGGCACCCTGAAGATTTACACAAAATAGCTTTGTTCTAATACTGGCTTAGAGTTCAAATTCACAATTATTCACCTGGGAAACAATACGCTGAGAAGTTAATGGAAATATAGTACCTAGCCACTGATACTCCTGCAGAAACCTCACAGAAGAAAACAAATTGGTCTGGAAGGAACTATCTTCAACCTAGATAGGTGGCACAAGATTCCCTAAAATAAGATCAGTAGTCCATTTGGGCTGCTATAACAAAATACCATAAACTGCATAATTTATAAATAACAAATTTATTTTGTCACAGTTCCGGAGGCTGGGAAGTTCAAGATCAAGGCTCCGCTAGGCCCAGTGTTTGACGAGGGCTGCTCTCTGCTTCCAAAATGGAGCCTTGTTGCTGTGTTCTCACATGGCACAAGGCCATAAGGCAAAAGCTAGTAGCTTCCCGCCCTTTTACAAGGCACTAATATATTCATGAGGGCAAGGCCCTCATGATTCAATCACCTCTCAAAGTCATACCTCAATACTGCTGCATTAGGGATTAAGTTTCAACATGAATTCTGTAAGATACAAACATTTCAACCATAGCAGGCCCTATAGGAGTTGAACTCATACTCTAAAATATGAAACTCCTTGAAGGGCTGGGCACAGTGGCTCACACCTGTAATCCCAACACTTTAGGAGGCTGAGGTGGGTGGATCACTTGAGCAAGGAGTTCCAGACCAGCCACGGTAACATGGTGAAACCCCATCTCTACTAGAAATACAAAAAATTAGCTGGATGTGGTGGCATACACCTGTAGTCCCAGCTACTCTGGGCGCTGAGGTGGGAGGATCACCTGAGCCCAGGAAGTCAAGGCTGCAGTGAACAATGGTAGTGCCACTGCACGCCTGGGTGACAGGAGTGAGACCCTGTCCAACCCTCACCCACAAAAAATCTCATAACAGCAGTATTAAACTTCAAAACTTCAGATGGCTGGTAAGATTGCAGTGGTATTTATAACTCATTGGTCACAACCAGTTAGATTTCTTTGTTCCTTCTCCATTTCCACTGCTTCACTTGACTAGCCAAAAAAAACCAAAACAAAATGAAATCTTCAAATAATAGACTACAAAATAAGTATGGCGTATTTTAAGTGATTAAAGAAATTATGTATCTATCTTTGCTCCACACATTTCGACAACTAGTTCTGATAAATTTATAGGATTGGGGGAAGCAAAGGCTAACTTTTACTGCATATGTGCCAAGCATTGGATGTAAAACCTGTTAGGAACCTCCGAAAAGATTAGATTTGAAAGAAAGAATCAGGAACAGAAAGCATAATCAGCCCAAAAAGCATCATTGGCCCAGTGCAGTGGCTCACACCTGTAATCCCAGCACTCTGGAAGGCTTAGGTGGGAGGATCAGTTGAGCCTAGGAGTTTGAGACCAGCCTAGGCAACATGGTGAGACCCCATCTCTACAAAAAAAGAAATTATCTAGCTGGGCTTGGTGGTGCACACCTGTGGTCCCCACTACCTGGGAGGCTGAGGCAGCACTGCTTGAGCCCAGGAAGTCAAGGCTGTAGAGAGCCGTGTTTGCACCACTGCACTCTAGCCTGGGCAAGAGACCCTGTCTCAAACAACAACAACAAAAAAAATCATGCCCACACTAGTTTATACTAATGCTATAAAAACAACAACAGGGGGCAGAAAAAAAGCCTGAAGGTTTGGATTAGCTCTAAATCCAACAGTTTAAGTAACTTGGGTAATTATGCAAACCCCCATTGGCTTTTAGTAAAATGAACATATTAAAACCTGTCAGAGCATTACTTAATTCATTTCAATTGACAATACATGCATTTCAGGGAGTAACAACAGTGATTCAAATTGCTTCGTAGCAGTAGCATAACAAGTAGCCAAAGGTGCTTAAGGCCTCCTTATTTGATCAGGAGACACCCATTGTTTTTGGAAGTCATCTCATGACAGCAATATGCTTTATGTTTCTAAAAAGGAATTGTTATAAATTAACAATGCCCTCTTGGTAACACTAAAACTGCACTGAATTTTTGGAACCTTCTTAACATTTGTTTCTACATGGAATTTATATAATTTACAAATTCAAATTATTCAAAGCTGATGGTTGATGGCACAATATATAATCCTGTGACAAGATTATGAAACGGAAGAGTTCCCTGATATCCTCGCAGGACACGCGACAGGGGTGTGGCTCATCTGTTCAGCCAAACCCCTTACAGGAGGGGAACCACACAGTCGGGCAAGTGCAGGAGCCAGATTGAGTGCTTTTGGGCTCTGGCCCCACAGTAGCATCTGGTAGGGGGTGCCTGCAACTCCCAAAGCCCCAGTGGGCATGTTACAGTGCTCCTTTAGCTCTGCTGTCTACAGATGGCTTAAGTGTTAACTAGCTCAGTGCCCTCTTGGTACCTGGGTTCTTGTGCAGCGTCCAGGAAGAATCAGGTCACATGGACAAACTGAAGGATGGTAAATGTGGGGGATTTTATTGCTGGATAAAGGTGGCTCTCAGCAGGATGGATGGGGAGCTGGAAAGGGGATGGAGTGGGAAGATGATCTTCTCCTGGAGTTCAGCTGTCCCATGGCTGATCTCCTCTCTGACCGTCCCCCAGCTAAACTCCTCTGGACGTTTAGATGCTCCTCTCTTCTCTTCTTCTCTGCCACACCACTCTTTCTGCTCATGGAGCCTGGGGTTTAGGGTTTATATGGGTACAGGATAGGGGGGCATGGTGGGCCAAAAAGCAACATTTGGGCATGAAAACAGGAATGCCTGTTCCCATTTAGGGCCATGGGTTTCCAGGCTTTTGCTGGGGAACTGCCCTCTTCTACCCATTATTTCCTTGCCTCTTGTCCATATCAATTATATTTAAGAGTAAGAAGTTTTAATATTGGTGTTCCTCCAATTGTTACTTTTTAGTGTTTGATTTCCTTTCCCTTTAAAAATAAACTTAGTAACACATCAAGTAACAACTGATTTATGAACTGAAAATAGTAACAAGCTCAACTCCAAAGTTCATGCTTTTCAACAAGATTCAACATCTTTTATTTACACGTTTATGACATACATTAATGGTCATACACAATTTTTAAACTAAATCTAGTAACAACAGAGGATAGAACATAAAAGACACAATTCCAAATTTTAGTCCGGTTGAAATGCTTTTTCACTAACTGAAAGATAAGATAAATGAGCAGCCATTATAAAGTTATGGGCTGTATGTCAATTCACGTCTTAAAATTGAAAGTCAGCCACACAGCTGTTAAAACAATGGGAAATTTGCAAATGCAAACATATAATGCATGCACAGCTATCACATTTATTCTTTATCCTTAAAGCCATTTTTAAAGTAAACTGGGAGAGGCATCTTAGTAATATATGTACATCAAGGCACATTCTTTTCTTGTGCTTTATGAATGATTTACATGTGGTCTGCTTATATCTTAATTTTATACTTTATAACAGCTTCTAATACCAAAAAGCTTAATTTTTAACAATTATACTTTGAGTGGTAGTTTCCCAGAGAGAAATGTGGCATCTCTCATGGTTATTTTCAAAGTCAGAAAATTGGATAGCTTGAGGAGGTGGGATTTAAAAATCAAACATATGAACTAATATAACTTAGTTTTCGTAACCTTTAAAAATAACTTATCTTCAACAATTTGGTGGAACTGTAATCAAATTCTTCAAGTATGATACTATAAGGGCTGCAATGAATAATTTTCAACATTCTGAAATTACCTGACAATTACATGGTATCCACAGAGCTGCTGTGAATGTCTATATTGCTATCCGATTTCTCAACTGTAGTTTTTCAACCAAATTAAATAATTAAACATGATACAAAAGCTGAAAACATACCAAACCTAGCTTGTTTGTTCATTAACTTGTTCATTCTTTGCAAATAATGAGAATATTTTTTTCCATTAATTGTCCTGTGTTATCAAGGAAAATTTTCCCATCAACAGTGTTTAATAACTGTTCTTTTCTCATGGTCAATTTACTTGCCTTGAAGAAATAGTATAGTAAGGTTTTAATAAGCATTTCATGCATTTTAATGGCATTTTAAAAATTAGCTATTCATTTATGGGTTCCTCATATAGATAAATATATTGTGCAAACCTGATTACAACATGTAACTCATTAAGTGCTTTAAAATAGAATAAAGAATCCCTGACTTAAAAGGGGATAAAATAAATAGTAAGTCAAGAATCACAGATCTAAAGCATTTTAAAAACGTAATACACCTATGCATCCTATTGAAATGCTTTATATTAGAATTTTCTTTTTAATCCATAAACAGGGCAAATAAATCACAGAATCTCTATATTTTGAGAATAAAACAGAAGAAAAGCCAACTGGTGCAGCCTTTTAAATGCAAAATGTACAATAAAGTAATGTCAAAATGCAAATGAAACTGTACAGTTTTAAATTAAGTAATTTATAAACATTAATTCATAAAAGGTATATCATGATAAACCGCTGCCGTCAAAATATTAGGTTGGTGCAAAAGTCATTGCACCAACCTAATAGATCTGTTTTCAATTTCTTTACACTAAATGGACTTTTCTATAGAACCCATTGGCCAGACAAAATGTTTGGAAATGTTACAGCCCAGAGCTTTGATATGTAAACTCCAAGCAGACAGTCACATAGAATTGTAAACAAATGTTCTGTGAGTTCAGTGTACAAGAGATGTCACTTCTTTTTATCTTCATTAATATACTCATTCTCCTTCTGAAATATGTGCTACCTCTACTTTAACAGTTTGAATAGCTTCTGCAACTTCAGATAGCTTCTGTCCTTGCTGTTGTGCTAATACATAATTAACCACTTGCATAATACTTTGGTCAGAAAGTGTAGATACTGATGGATACTCTTCAGTAGCTGCAACAGCTTCCAGAGCTTCCATAGTTTCTCCTGTCACTACCACAGTCTCAAGTTCTTGAGGACCACTGCTTTCTTGTTCCTGCATGCCTGCTGTTAAGATGCTAACAGCATGTGCCACTTGAGTTCCTTGGTTATGAAACTGAAGGGTGTCTTTTTCCAGCATAATTTTGCAAGGCACATAGTCTCTGTGGAATTTAGTCATATGTTTACGGAGTGTTCGAGCATCTATGTAGGCTTCGCTACATACAGGACAGACATAGGGCCGTTCACCGGTATGTGTTCTGACATGGCGTTTCAGAGATCGGGCATCAGCCCAAGCTACTCCACATGTTAAGCACTCAAATGGCTTAACTCCTAAAAAAAAAAAAAAAAAAAAAAAAGCATGTGTAGTGAGGTGCAAGCACCAAAATATACTTAAACTGCCTACCAAACTTTCTTTTATTAAAAAGTACAGTAGCTCATAAGCCTTTCTATCTGGACTGTGGCAATCTTTTATTTAGGACTTTCCTTAGAATAAAGAAGATTCTTTGCCAGGCGCAATGGCTCACACCTGTAATCCCAGCACTTTGGGAGGCCAAGGCAGGTGGATCACCTGAGGTCAGCAGTTTGAGACTAGCCTGACTAACATGGTGAAACCCCATCTCTACTAAAAATACAAAAATTAGCCAGGCATGGTGGAGCATGCCTGTAATCCCAGCTACTGAGGAGGCTGAGGCAGGACAATCACTTGAACCTGGGAGGCGGAGGTTACAGTAAGCCAGGATCGCGTCACTGCACTCCAGCCTGGGTGACAGAGCAAGACTCTGTCTCAAAAAAAAAAAAAAAAAAAAAAAAAAGAATAAACAAGATTCTGAACTATAAATCTCTCTAAAGATCTTCCTGTGGACAGATGTGATTGAGACAAATTTTAGTTTCTGTGCATAATCTCATTTATTCTTTCATTCCTTCAAAGCAGAGGCTTCAAATAGTTTAGTTCAGCATAACAATGTGGATACAGAATTAAGTTCACTAAAAAAGCAATCTATTTATATACACAATAATTAGGTACTCAGGTTCAGGATCACCTCTGTCATTTGAATAAAGATATGAAATTAATCTCTTACCAAGGAAGGTGAAAGAGCTGGTAAAGGGAGAATCACTACTGGACTGGCTTTTATTCTATAAGGATACATATAGTACAACGTATAGTTACCTTCATGGTTGTTCATGTGTCTCCTGTACTCTCTTAGCTGAGTGAATTTTCTTCCACATTTTTCACACACCCGTTCCAGGTTTTGCTTTGCTCTTCCTTTTTTCCCATGAGTAGCTTTCTTTACATGCCTTCTGAACAAAGCTTTTTCATAAAATTCTTTGCCACATATATTACACCTAAAATAGGGGAAAATACCCAATTATTTTGTCCAAAGAAGTAGTAGCCATAACGATCAGAGTACACACATGTATTAATTAAGTTCAGCTCCTTCTCAAATTTACTCACCTATAAGGCTCAGTGACAGAATGAGACTTCACATGGGAATACCAATCTTTCTTCCAACTATAGCACTTATCACAAAATTGGCACTGGAATGGCTTCACACCAAGATGTTTGTTCATGTGCTGGCGAAGATCTCTAGCTTCAAAGAAACTTTTTTCACATCTGCAATAAAGTTCAGTTACCCAATTGGATAATCTTATTCCTTTAAAGCAAGTTTCCAAGAACTCAGTAACTATTTTTAGTTTTTTAGAACTCCAAAAGATGATCTCAACTTAAAAGAATTCCCTAATTTTCCAATCTTGCATAAAGGCTACAGGGTTTAGGTTCTTTTCATCTTAAGACTACTAGAAATGTTTTAGAAAGAATCATGCATAGTTCCCAAAGGTTATTACAGAGGAAATTTACCATTCTCTCTCTCTCTCCTAAATTACCCCACTTTGAGATCCCTATTTCAACTCTCTCATTCTTAGTCCATGTGTTGAGGGTAGGCTTTACCTTTGACCCTAGGGATAGAGCAAATGACTTGGGCCTAAATTAATCACAACAAAGCATTCCCTTGGCCATAGTGATTGACTCAGGGATGACTGACTTAACTTGATATAACTGGAGTAACCCTCAGGGCTTTGATGGAACTACCAGAAAAGAAGTTTGACAATTTGGAATTTGAGAGGATGTGAGACTGAAACCACTGCCATTGTCTTGTCCATATGGTGCCTCAGAGAAAACAAGTGCTAATGAATTTGAATCCGGTTTACATTAAACCACCCAGACTCCTAGACTTTATACTTAATTCAAGCCTGTTTGGGTTGGGTGTACTCTCATTAATAACTAAAAATGTATTGATAACAAACTATCTTTGTTTCAAAATAAGACTAATTAGAGTAACATCAACAAATATGTCAAGTAGGAAGCTCCAAAAGCCCATCTCTCCATGAAAGCAGAGGACAAACTGGCAAACTGTTAGAATCAACCTTACCAAAAGCTTATAGTGACCAGGCAAATGTTTAACAAAGAAAAAAAATTGTTGAATCTCTGTAAGAGAGCTTTCTGATGTACCCCTGAACCTAAAAGGTAAAAGAAAAGCAAGAGAGCTTCCTGGCTTTTTGTTTCCTAAGAGACAGGGTCTTGCTATGCTGCCTGCCCAGACTAGTTTTGAACTCCTGGACTTAAGCAATCCTCCCACCTGTCTCCCGGAGTGCTGGAATTACAGGCATGAGCCACTGTGCCTACCCTAAAATGACTTTTTTTTTTTTTTTTTTGAGGCGGAGTCTCACTCTGTCGCCCAGGATGGAGTGCACTGGTGTGATCTTGGCTCACTGCAACCTCCCACCTCCAGAGTTCAAGTGATTCTCCTGCCTCAGCCTCCCAAGTAGCTGGGACTACAGTTGTGAACCACCACGACTGGCTGATTTTTGTATTCTTAGTAGAGACGGGGTTTTGCCACGTTGGCCAGGCTGGTCTCAAACTTCTGACTTCAGATGATCTGCCCGCCTTGGCCTCCCAAAGTGCTGGGATTACAGGCTTGAGCTGTTGTGCCTGGCCCGATTAATTTTACGTTATATGAATTTTACCTCGATTATAACAGAGATTTTAGGAGGATCTGGAAAATGAAGAGGAGGGGGGAAAAGAAACTGGCTGGCGGTGAGACTCTTCTTTCCCACAGTCCCCACTTCCAGGTAGTACATTTGAAAATCTTAAATCACTTTAAATGAGTGATTTGTATGGTAAATAATTTACATCTCAAAGATGTTAAAAATAGTAACCCTTAGGCAAGAGAAAAAGGACATTAAAATCAAGAGTAAACTGAAGTTACAGTTTAATATTATCTTCAAACATTTTTTTGAAAACTGAGTAAAAACATAATTAAATTAACTGAATGCCTCACATACTGAATACTTACTGAGTACAATGATAGCCTCGAACCTCAGGCTTTGGTTGGTGTTTCTTGAAGTGCTTGCTGAGTCCAGAGCCCCTATGAAAAGACTTTCCACAAACTGAGCAAAGGTACTTGGACTCTCCTATTAGAAAAAATTAAAACCCTGTCACATATTCAGCAATCAGCCCTCTTTTAAAAGAATTCTTTTTTTTTGAGATGGCATCTCACTCTGTTGCCCAGGCTGGATGGAGTGCAGTGGCGTGATCTCGGCTCACCGCAAACTCTGCCTCCCGGGTTCAAGTGATTCTCCTGCCTCAGCTTCCCGAGTAGCTGGGACTACAGGCACGTGCCACCACGCCCAGCTAATTTTTTGTATTTTTAGTAGAGACGGGTTTCACCATGTTAGCCAGGATCATCTCAATGTCATGACCTCGTGATCTGCCTGCCTTGGCCTCCCAAAGTGCTGGGATCACAGGCGTGAGCCACCACGCCTGGCCTTTAATATACAGAATTCTTTATGTCATATTTTAGAATTTACTTTACCAAGGGGACACGGAAGCTATAACATTTTGCAGACATCTAAGAATAACAATAAACCATGTCAAAATCCCCATTTCCTGTCAACAACTACAGTACTATCAGAGGGTATGACCCAAGGAATGTGATACAGTTGTATGATCTATGGATTGTAATAGTACTAGAGTTGAATACAAGTTGCAGCAGGTATCTACCCTACATTGGCTATTCCCACATTTTTGCTTTAAAATATCTAAAAATAAGTATGTATGGACAAAAAATATAAGCCAACTACTATATTGACAATTATGTCTGCCTACCATTTAACTTTTTAAAAGCATGATCATTTCTTTATGCCTGGATTTAAATTATGCATGATTTTGACACTTAGCACACATTTTTCTACACTGAGGGAAACAATGAATATTCTATACATAAACATAGCTGTAAAACCAGATTTAAGAAAACGCTTTTTTTTTTTTGAGACGGAGTCTTGCTCTGTCGCCCAGGCTGGAGTGCAGTGGCGTGATCTCGGCTCACTGCAACCTCCGCCTCCCGGGTTCACGCCATTCTCCTGCCTCAGCCTCCCAAGTAGCTGGGACTACAGGCGCCCGCCACCATGCCTGGCTAATGTTTTGTATTTTTAGTAAAGACGGGGTTTCACCGTGTTAGCCAGGATGGTCTTGATCTCCTGACCTTGTGATCCGCCCGCCTCAGCCTCCCAAAGTGCTGGGATTACAGGCGTGAGCCACCGCGCCCAGCCTACACTTTTAATTTAAAATACTGTCTCAATACAAAATTGAGCACACATGACTATCAGTTTATCAATATAATTTCTGGTATAATTAAAGCATAATCATTAATAGTTTATGAAATGTAACTATGTCAATATAAATTTCTCATTACCTGTGTGAATACTCATATGTTCTTGAAGACTCCGTTTGGTAACAAATGACTTAACACATAGTTCACACTGGAACTGCTTCTGTGATTGATGAAGACTCTGATGTAATTTTAGACCATGCTTATAGATAAAAGTCTTTCCACAGACCTAAGATAGAACAGGAGTGATTAAGTCAATAAAACAAAAAGGGAGATTGTTTCTGAACGAGGACAGAGAAAATGAATATATTATTTTAAATAAATATTTAAATTATTTAACTTATAATAAAACATAATGACAAAGTAAAAGTTGAAACCAACTTGAAAGTTGACCCCTCTTCTGATTCAGTATTCAACAAATATTGTTATCTTTCTTAAATCCATGTGATCACCAGAGATTCCCAAAATAGTAAAAATCAGACAAACCTCATGCTATCCTTGAGACTGGTAAATAGTATACCTTACATTAAGAGACATGGAAGCTTAATCAAGAACAATATACCATTTCCTGCTACACCAACTAGAACAGTGCTTTTCAAACTGTGATGAAGAACTAATTATTTTTTTCCTTTTCCACAATCCACTGGGATAAATTTTTGTTAAACACAAAAATTTTTGTTAAAAATGATGTGACAATGCCAAATTGCTATGACAGTTTCTACATGTTTACTCTCTATTTCTGTACTTATCATCCACAGACCACACATTCTGAGTAGTGCCACATGGGAAGACCAGAGGCCCAACTAATACTTGGTATTTAAATTTATGGCCAGGTGTGGTGGTTCATGCCTGTAATCCCAGCACTTTGGGAGGCCGAGACAGGCAGATCATTTGAGGTCAGGAGTTCGTGACCAGCCTGGTCAACATGGTGAAACCCTGTCTCTACTTAAAAAAAAAAAATACAAAAATTAGCCAGGTGTGGTGACAGGCATCTGTAATCCCAACTACTTGGGAGGCTGAGGTAGGAGAATCACTTGAACCCAGGAGGCAGAGGTTGCAGTGAGCCAAGATCGCGCTACTGCACTCCAGCCTCAGTGACAGAGCAAGAATCTGTCTCAAAAAAAAAAAAAAAAACAAAAAAAACATAAATTTACAAATAAAGTGATCCTTAGGACTTGGCTTCAAAATAACTGGCGGAGCTGGGCACAGTGACTCATGCCTGTAATCCCAACACTTTGGGAGGCTGAGGTGGTTGGATTGTCTGAGCTCAGGAGTTCGAGACTAGCCTGGGCAACATGGTGAAACTCCGTCTCTACCAAAATACAAAAAATTAGCCGGGTGTGGTGGCATGCGCCTGTAGTTCCAGCTACTCAGGAGGCTGAGGCAAGAGAATTGCTTGAACCCGGGAGGTGGAGGTTGCAGTGAGCTGAGATTGCACCACTGCACTCCAGCCTGGGCAACAGAGACCCTGCCTCCAAAAAACAAAAAAACAAAAACCTGGCGGGGTGGGGGTGGGGGTGGGAGTAGGGTAGTGAATAAGAGTATACATAAAACACATGTACCACGAGCTGGTAACTACTGAAATTGAGTGAAGAGTACATGAGAGTTCAACCCATTCTCTTCTAAAATAATAAAAAGGTACAAAAAAGAGAAATATAAAAAAATCTCACTGGAGGCCAGGCACAGTGGCTTATGCCTATAATCCCAGCACTTTGGGAGGCCCAGGTGGGAGAACAACTTGAGACCAGGAGTTCAAGACCAGCCTGGGCAATATAGCAAGACCTATAAAAAGGCAGGGTCTCTATAAAAACTTAAAAAAAAAAAAAAAAATTAGGTGGGTGTGGTGGCATGCACCTGAAGTCCTAGCTACTCGGGTGGCTGATGCAGGAGGATTGCTTGAAACCAGGAGTTCGAGCTTACTGTGAGTTAAGACAATGCCACTGTACTCCAGTCTGGATAATAAGACCCTGTCTTTAAAAAATCTCATTGATATATAAAAAAGATACTTGCACATGCATGTTTACAACAGCACAATTCAGTTGCAAAAATATGAAACCAGCCCAAATGCCCATAAATAAATGAGCAGATAAAAAAAATGTGGTATATATATACCATGGAATACCACTCAGTCATAAAAATTAACAAAATAATGGCATTTGCAGCAACCTGGATGGAACTGGAGACCACTACTCTTTTAAAAATTATTATTATTATTATTTTTTTTTTTTTTGAGACAGAGTCTCACTCTGTCACCCAGGCTAGAGTGCAGTGGTGCGGTCTCGGCTCACTGCAACCTCTGCCTCCCAGGTTCAAGCGATTCTCCTGCCTCAGCCTCTGGAGTAGCTGGGATTATAGGTGTGTGCCACCATGCCTGGCTAATTTTTTGTATTTTTAGTAGAGACGGGGTTTCACCATGTTAGCCAGGATGGTCTCGATCCCCTGACCTTGTGATCCGCCTGCCTCAGCCTCCCAAAGTGCTGGGATTACAGGCGTGAGCCACTGTACCCGGCCAATTAATTAATTTTTTTGAGATGGAATTTTGCTCTTGTTGTCCAGGCTGGAATGCAGTGGTGCCACCTGGGCTCACTGCAACCACCACCTCCCAGGTTCAAATGATTGGAGACCACTACTCTAAATGAAGTAACTTAGGAATGGAAAACCAAACATCGTATGTTCTCACTCACAATTGGGAGCTAAGCTATGAATGATACAACGGACTTTGGGGACTTTCGGGAAAGGGTGAGTTGGGGGTGAGGCATAAAAGACTACACCCTGGGTATAGCGTATACTGCTCAAGTAACGGGTACACCAAAATTTCAGAAAACACTACTAAAAAACTTACCCATGTAAACAAACACCACCTTTTCCCCAAAAACTATTAAAATACAGAAAGAAAAAAAATCTCACTGGTTCCAAAACTGTTTTTTAATAAAAATACTGAGTCAGGCCTGGCATAGTGGCTCACACCTATAATTCCAGTACTTTGGGAGCCTGAGGTAGGAAGACTACTTGAGCCCAGGAGTTTGAGGCCAGCCTGGGCAATACAGTTAGGCCCCATCTCTACAAAATTTAAAAAAATCAGCCAGGCGTGGTGGTGCACATCTGTAGTCCCAGCTACTTGGGAGGCTAAGGTGGGAGGATGGTTTAATCCTCTGGGAGATGAAGGCTGCAGTGAGCCGTGATCATGCTACTACATTCCAGCCTGAGAGATAGAACATGACTTCGTCGCAAAACAGACAAAAAAAAACCCAAACTGAGTCATACTCATATATAAGGCTACAGGTGCTACTAGAAATTTTTCACTGTTCAAAATAGCCCAAAGCTGGCTAATCAGAGGATTCATTTCCCTTGAGTCATATTTTGGCATTTAGGTACTCTCAATCCTTAGCTCTAGAGAAGAACACAGCTTAGGCAGGACTTTTACGGACCACAGAGATTTGTTTAAGCCATGGGTTCCTTTCTAGTCCTGGTTGGTCCAGTTGAAGGTTAAGGAATGACTGGGATGATAAATTGGTTATTTTTCACCCTATACATCCTCTGGACCCTAGTAAGTTTTCACAAACATCTTAAATAGATTCAAATTACAACTTCAGAGAGCAAATTAAAAAACACAATAGGGAATCACCTTTGATCTAGGCAATAAAGAAGTCATAAATTTACCTGACATTTTACAAATATGAGAGTGACTTGAGAATACATATCCCACCAGTCTCTTTGGCACCCATAGTTAAGTTCTAATGTTCTTTAAATAGCAAAATAAACGCTTTAGCTTTACCTGGCATGCATGTGGCTTTACACCTGTGTGCTTTAACATATGTATTCGGAGAGAATATAATTTAGGTAAAGTTCTTCCACATATGGAACATATAAATTCCCGCTTGGTTCTGCCCTTCTCAGATGATGTTCCCGATGCTTCATTAGATGTGGAATTGGACGAGGACGAAGAGGGTGCATCTTTTCTGGTATGACGAATAAGATGTGCTCGCAAAGAGGCACTGTACTGAAACTGTTTTTTACACAACTAAAAGAAAAATAAAATTCTCTCTAAATGTATTTCCATTACAAAATGTTAACTGAAACTCAACTCATATTTGGACTTTGTTTTTGTTACAATTATATAGATCAATAAACACACACACTATGTAAAAAACAATAGGTACTAGATTGTAAAGATAAAAGGGATAAGACTCAATCCCTATTCTACAGAGGCTAAAGTCTAACAACAGCACAAGATTTATATCAACAAGGTTAGGCTTGAAATGGGTCTTTCAGGAATGGTAAAACAAAGACAGAAGAATTCTCTCATTAGTATGAGTACTAACAGTTATCAGGTGGAACAGGAGTAGAGGCTGGAAATAGAAAGGTAAGGCTGTGATTGATGGTCCTTGGATTTTATCTCATAGTTGAAGACTCAAGAAAGTTTTGTTCTTTTTAAAATCAAAGTTATATATGCTTACCCTCTGCAAAACCTATTTTTTAAAACAATAAGTAAAACTGGTCTCCTGGCCAACCATCTCCACCATATTTTGCTTCTAGAGTTATCTCTGACTTTATTTTTAAGTGCAGCTGTGCTTGGATGACTCTCTCTTGATGCTTCTCTTTGTAACTCTATGTAACACACATAATGGAAGTTGATTTGCATTTTTACTCCTCTACTCCCTACTTAGATATGTAAATGATTTCCATTACTCCTCTTTATCAATATAGTTATATCATATTCTTGAGTAGACCAATCTCAAGGCTTACATTTCTAGGATGTAAATATTATTACCACTGGGCCACATACAGTACACTGTAATTCTTTTCCTTTCTTGCTTTTTATTTCTCTTTGCACTTACTAATTTGCCAAACCCTGCCCCCAACTGCACTGGGATGAGATTTAAAACCCATCACCTTTTCGGAAATCTCTGTCAAATCATTATGTCCTGGGCTGGGTGTCGTGGCTTACGCCTGGAACCCCAGCATTTGGGAGCCTGAAGAGGGTGGATCACTTGAGTCCAGGAGTTTGAGACCAGCCTGGGCAACATGGTAAAACCCTGTCTCTACAAAAAAAATACAAAAATTAGCCGAGCATTGTGGTACATGCCTGTGGTCCCAGCTATTTGGGAGGCTAAGACAGGAGGATCGTTTGAGCCTGGGACATGGAGGCTGCAGTGAGCTGTGATAGTGCCATTGCACTCCAGCCTGGGATACAGAGCAAGACCTTGTCTCAAAAAAAAAAAAAAAAAAAAAATCATTATGTCCTGGGCTAACTGTTCCCTATGCCTGACACATAGCTTCATCCTGGGATCCCCTTCACTATTGTCTTGATGAATCCCTTGGACTCTGTTGAACTGGATGCCATGTTTTCCATTTAACATGTCTTGCTCATTTTAGTGAAACATGTCTGTCAACAGCTTCCTAAGAAAATTTGGGAAGTAATAATTTTGAGACCTGGCATGTCTGAAAATACTCTTATTCTACCATCATAAATAATTAAAAGTTTGACTGACTGGCTGTAAGAATTCAAGCCAGAAATCATTTCTCTTTAGATTTTAAACACATGGTGGCTTTGTCTTCTAGTTTCTGTTGCTGTTGTTGAAAAACCTAAAGCCATTCTGATCCTTATCTTTTTTATGAGACTGACAATGTTATTGTTTGTCCTCTGGCAACTTACTTTATTTCTGTCCACTGATTCTGAAATTTTATAATGTACTTTAATATAGTTTTATTTTCATCCACTGTTCTGGGCATTCAGTGTACTCCTTTAACACGAAACTTCTATCCTTAAGTTCTGAAATTTTTCTTTATATTGTTTTCCATGTTCTGTTTGAAAATAATACTTGTATACTGAGTATCTTAGACCAATTCTACTATTTTCTTTCACTCTCATTTCTAACTTGTCTTTTTGCTTTATTTTCTGGGAGATTTCATCAGTTACATTTTCCAACTTTTCTGAGATTTTTTATATGGTACTATATATTTTATTCCTAAGATACTCTTTAGTTATTTTAACGTGCCCTTTATATTAATAAAATTTTTTTAGACTTTTTTTTTTTTTACACTAGTCAAGTGCAGTAGTGAGAAGGGGGTAAAGAGTAGAACAAGGAGCTCGATCTGTAACTGTGAACAGTCAATTGAGATAACTAACTTCGGGCCAGCCAATATGACATTTAAAATTTTTTTTTTTTGTAGAGACAGGGTCTCGCTATATTGCCTGGTCTTGAACTGCTGGGCTCAAGTGATCCTCGCATCTCTGCCTCTCAAAGTGTTGGAGTGTTGGGATTACAGGTATAGGCCACCACGCTCAGCCTCAATGTGCCCTTTTAAAAACATAGTACCGCTGGGCGCAGTGGCTCATGCCTGTAATCCCAGCACTCTGGGAGGCTGAGGCAGGCAGATCACCTGAGGTCAGGAGTTCGAGACCGGCCTGACCAACACGCAGAAACCCCATCTCTACTAAAAATACAAAATTAGCCGGGTATAGTGGCACATGCCTGTAATCCCAGCTACTCGGGAGGCTGAGGCAGAACTGCTTCAACCCGGGAAGCAGAGGTTGTGCCACTGTACTCCAGCCTGGGCAACAAGAACAAAACTCCGTCTCAAGAAAAAAACAAACCAAAAAAACCACAGTACCTGGTTGTTTTGTAAATGTAATTTTTCATTTATCTCTTATATAAATCATACGTTCTGAAGTTGTTTTCTTTTTAGTTTTCTCGCTAGTCTTGGATTCCTCAAAATTGTCTTTTTTATTTTGGAGACAGGGTCTCACTTTGTCACACAGGCTGGGGTGCAGTAGGGCAATCTTGGCTCCCTGTAGCCTTGACCTCCTGGGTTCAAGCCATCCTCCTGCCTTAGCCCCCCACAAGTAGCTGGGACTACAGGTGTGTGCCACCACGCCCAGTTAATGCTTGTATTTTTTTTTTTTGAGACGGAGTCTCGCTCTGTTGCCCAGGCTGGAGTGCAGTGGCGCAATCTCGATCTCGGCTCACTGCAAGCTCTGCCTCCCAGGTTCAAGCCATTGTCCTGCCTCAGCCTCCCAAGTAGCTGGAACTACAAGTGCTCACCACCATGCCTGGCTAATTTTTTGTATTTTTAGTAGAGACGGGGTTTCACCATGTTAGCCAGGATAGTCTCAATCTCCTGACCTCGTGATCCAACCGCCTCGGCCTCCCAAAGTGCTGGGATTACAGGTGTGAGCCACTGCACCCGGCCAATTTTTGTATTTTTGTAGAGATAGGGTTTCACCATGTTGCCCAGGCTGGTCTTGAAATCTTGAGCTCAAGCAATCTGCCTGCCTTGGCCTCCTAAAATGTTATGATTATAGGTGTGAGCCACTGTGCCCAGCCAAAGTTGTTTTTCTTGAAATCTTTTGTCATGAGTCAATAATCCCTAATATCTGTTCATATTTCAGAATAAGACATTAAAAAATTCACTGGAATTGCCATGTAAGCGGGGAGGGGATTGTTGTCAACCATGAGCTTTTGTCAGTAGTTGTCTTTTGTTATTGGGCTTCAGATTTTTCATCTCTGAGAAATCTTTCTGCTTTACGGTTAAGGGTCTAGATGCCTATATCCTGGGACTTGAGTAAAGAAAGACCTTGGGCCGGGCGTGGTAGCTCACGCCTGGTATCCCCTACCTTGGGGAGGCAGAGGCAGGCGGATCCTTAGAGCTCAGGAGTTTGAGACCAGCCTGGCCAACATGGTGAAACCCTGTATATACTAAAAATACAAAAAATTAGCCAGGCATAGTGGCTCGTGCCTGTAGTCCCACCTACTCAGGAGGCTCAGGCAGGAGAATCGCCTGAACCTGGGAGGTGGATGATGCGGTGAGCCAAGATTGCACCACTGCACTCTAGCCTGGGTGACAGAACAAGACTGTCTCAAAAAAAAAAAAAAAAAAAAAAAGAACTTAACATTCAGTATGCTTTTACTCTTCCCTGTTTTGAGTACAGTGCGTTTAGCTTCACTGTACATAGTACTCCCCAGTGGAGTTACGGTTTTATCCTTTCCAGGGAGTAGAAGATGGATCTTTGGCTAAAGGGACAGGGGTAGTGATTTAATTGCTTCTGCTTTCAAGGTAGCTAGCACTACTAATTCCTGAGACATTTTGGTGGTTCTACAATTCAATTTGGGTTGATTCTTAGCTTTCCCCACTAAAAACCTGGAAGTGAACCCTTTCAAATCTGCTGAATAAGTTACTCCATCTATTTATTTGTATCCAGAATTTAGTTGTTTCAAGATTTCCTGTTCTGCCTTTTTATGAGTTACATTTTTTAAACAATCTTTTTACAGTTGTCTTACTACGGTATCAGGAGGAAGCAGAGATAAGGCTAAGTCACTGAATATTTTTGGGAGGCAAGTAAATGACATGCACATTTAAATCAGAAGATGACCCTTATAGCCATACAAGACATAGAATACAAGCGAAAAGATAACCAAGCAGTAAGTTGGATTCTATATATTATGAATTAGAGTTATCTTCAATTAGCTTTCCAAATACTTACTGGACATTTATAATCTCTAGCTCTTTCATGTTTCAGTTTGTGCATTATAAGGGCGTATCGCCTCTGAAAAACCATTCCACATTCCCCACATTTATGAGATGCTTCTTCTGTGTTCTCTTTAGCATCTCTTTTTGGCTGTTTCATCTTTTTTCCTCTTTGAACTAACTTCTGAGCCACCTAATAAGGGATAGAAATCACAATCTAAGTAAATCTACTCAATTTTAATTTTTAAAGTCATGTTGTAAATTTCTAACAAAAAGGTTTCAAATTCACATTATCTTATTAATACTGGCATTTAAAACATTAAGTTGCTACCTTGTACCCATCTCACCTCCCAAATAATTTTCACTATAGCCATAAGTTCATCAATACACTGCTTTCAACCTAAAGCTAAAACTACACAGGTCAACCCTTCTTACATCATACCTGTTGAACTGCTGACTTGGGAACGGCTTTCCGTTTCTGCAGCTTTTTCTCCATTCCCTTGTGTAGTCGAATATATGCCCCTTCATTAACAGAACGTTGTCGAAGCCTGCTTCTGTAAGTATCATCATCAGGGCCAAAGTCTGTCTTTGCTGTTGATGCAACTAGATTTTCCTGATCTTTTAAAGGTTGGTCAACGTTCTGCCTATGTTTTGGAATGTCTTCGGCACAAATATCCTCAGCTGATATATCATTTCCCACACCACTACTCTCTGGCGAGCTACTAATTACATTCTCTTTTGAAAGTTTAGGGTGTATATTAAAAACTGTGTTATTTTCTCTGTTGTTTGAAGTTTCTAGTTCTGTCTGGTTGTTTTTTGTTATTAAATCAACAGACTCCATTTCAGGATGGGAATCAGCTATACATCCTACCGATGACAGGGCAGCTTCAGCCTCTGAAGAAACCTGGGGCTCAGGCTGTCGTCCTACCTCTCCATTCTGCTCCGCTTCTGGCAATTCTCCATTTACCAGTAGTACAATTTCACAATCCCCAAGTTCAGTAGATAAACTTGTTGTGGTTCCCTCACTGCTAGCCACAGGAGGTGCTGTACCTCCATTGTGTACTCTTAAGTCCTGGGTGGATGCAACTGTTTGTACTTCACCCTTCTTATATACTGTTAGCTGCTTCTCTTCCATTAGCTTATGTACACTTTCACAAATCTCTAAGACTTCTGACATGAAAAGATGACGAGCTAAGATGGCTACATCAGCCATGCTACAGAAATCAAAACTTAGTACAGAAGTATAGGCAAATTCCAGTAAAGGAAGGAAGCTGGCCTTACAAAAACCTGTATGAATACAAAGAAGGTAAAGAAAGACAAAAAAGTCAATTACCAATGAAACAATACAGAATTATGACAATACAAAATATAATTCAAAGGCAAATATGACCATCTGTTCTGTAACTAATCATCCCTGGATTTGCATTTTGTTCTGGTTTCTTATTAAGCCTTGACTAACTCATTTGTATGAGCTAAGCCTCAGTACCTAATATAGAAAATAGTATGACTTACTACCTCAAGAGTTGCTGTAAGGCAGTCATTTTCAAACTGTACTCCTTAGAACCCTGGGGATTCCTCAAATTCCCCTCAAGAAACAGCTGCTGGAGGATGGAGGGTTAAAAAAAAAGACGAAGACAGACGAGTGGCAGGGTTCAACCAACTTGTCGCCTAATCGCACTTTAGTAAATATAGCTGTACTTCCAAGTAATAGTGGTCCATATAAAAATGTGATTGAACAAAGTATTCTATGACTAAAAGTAAAGTAAAAAAACAATACCCAAGGGAGAGGTTAGCAACATTTTTCTGTTAAGAGTAAGATAATAAACATTGCAGGCCATGAGATGTCTGCTAAAACTGCTCAGCTTTGCCACTGTGGCTGCAAAGCAGATGTACACCAATGGACGCAGCTGTGTTCCAATACAACCTTCTTTACAAAAGGGGAAGGAGGGGAAGAGTGGTCCTTGGGCTACCAGGTGTAAGGAATGAAATAATTACTATACACGTGAGGTATTACATTCTTCTGTGGGAAAACAAGGTCAGTTTCTTTTCTAAAATTCTCAGTGATTCACTTTCAAAGCCATTTTTAATTCTTAATATTCACATGAATCAAAAATCAGAAAAAAGATTACACAGTGATAATTCCATAACCAGAATGATTAAGAATTTGTATCGCTCTCCAGAATTTCGTTATACAGCCAAGCCAATATTTTTATTTATTTATTTATTTTTATTTACTCATTTTTTGAGATGGAGTCTCGCTCTGTGGCCAGGCTGGAGTGCAGTGGCGAAATCTTGGCTCACTGCAACCTCCCGACTCCCAGGTTCAAGCAATTCTCCTGTCTCAGCCTCCTGAGTAGCTGGGACTACAGGCACACGCCACCACGCCCAGCTAATTTTTGTACTTTTAGTAGAGACGGGGTTTCACCATATTGGCCAGGATGGTCTTGATCTCCTGACCTTGTGATACGCCTACCTCGGCCTCCCAAAAGTGCTGGGATTACAAGCATGAGCCACCGTACCCGACCTTCTTTTTTTATTTAGGTACTTTGAGACAGGCCCTTGCTCTGTCATCCAGGCTGAAGTGCAGTGGATTGATCATGGCTCACTGTAACCTTGACCTCCCAGGCTCAAGTAGTCCTTCTGCTTCAGCCACCTGAGTAGCAGGGCAGGCGTACACCTGGTTATTTTTATATTCTGAAGAGATGGAGGTCTCCCCATGTTGTCTCAGCTGATCTTGACCTCCTGGCCTGAAGGGATACTCCTACCTCGGCCTCTCAAAGTCCTTGGATTACAGGTGTGAGCCACCACACCTAGACGGAGGCAATTATTCTAATTCTGCCTTCTCACACTAGGTGTCATATTACACATACTTTTCTGCACTTTGCTTTTCTCATGCAATAATTTATCTTAGAGATTTTTAAATATACAATTGAGAGCCATATTTGCTGTAATTTTCAGTTCTGACTCAAGGTATGTAAAGTGTGGTACTTTATGCAAAAGAACCTATGAAGGATGAACAAACATAAAGAGAAGCCTTAAACTGTGAGATGTTAGGACACAGGCTGAAAAAAACTGAGGGGACTCCCCATTGACATTATCATTATGGTGAATTCAGCCATTCCTAGGAAAGCTAATTCTTTTTTTTTTTTTGAGACGGAGTTTCGCTCTTGTTGCCCAGGCTGCAGTGCAATGGCGCGATCTTGGCTCACTGCAACCTCTGCCTCCCATTTGTTGATAGAAATGTAAATTAGTACACCAGGATGAAAAACACTATGGAAGTGCCTCAAAAAACTAAAAATATAACTACTATATGATCCAGCAATCCCACTGCTGGGTATCTACCCAAAGAAAAGAAATTATATCAAAGAGATACCTGCACCCCATGTTTATTGCAACACTACTCACAATAGCCAAGAAATGAAATCAACCTACATGTTCATCAACAGATGAATAGAAAAAATGTGGTAAATACACACAATGGAATACTATTCAGCCATAAAAAAGAATGAAATCCTGTCATTTGCAGCAACATGATAAACCTGGAGGATATTATGCTAAGTAAGTCAAGGAAAGAAAGATAAATACCAAATGTCCTCACTCATATGGGGGAGCCAAAAAAAAAACTTAGATCATCCAAGTAGAGAGAAGAGTTATGGTTATTAGAAGATGGGCAGGGTGACAGGAAGGGAGTATAGGAGGAGGTTGATTGATACAAAATTACAGCTAGATAGATAGAAGGAACAACTTCTAGTGTTCTATAGCACTGCAGGGTATATAGTTAACAACAGTTTATGGTATATGTTAAAAAAGCTACAAGAGGCCTGGCATGGTGGCTCACCCCCTGTAATCTCAGCACTTTGAGAGACTGAGGCTGGAAGAGTCCAGGAGTTCAAGGCCAGCCTGGGCAACAAAGAGACTCCATCTCTATAAACAAACAAATGAAAAAATTAGTTGGACAAGGTGGTGTGCACCTGTGGTCCCACCTACACGGGAGACTGAAGCAGGAAAATTGCTTGAGCCCAAAAATTGCTTGAGTTCATGACTGCACCACTGCACTCTAGCCTAGGGTGACAGAATGAGACTCTGTCAAAAAAAAAAAAAAAAAGGGCTGAAAGAATTTTGAATGTTTTCAACACAAAGAAAGGTAAATGTTTGAGGTGATAGGTATATCCTAATTACCCTCATTTGATCATTACTAATTGTATACATGTACCAAAATATCATTTTGTACACCATAAATATGTACAACTATTACATGTCAACTAAAAATAAAAGGAGCGAGCCTCTCTGAACCTATTCTGTTTCAGGGACTATCCGAAAATAAATAAAAGGGAAAAATCATTCAGAGGGCAAATTTTTCTTTTTTTTTTACAATTCAAAAACTTTATAAAAATATCCTCTCTCTCAAATGAAATGGACAATTATAACAGAAGGAAAAATTATGGTGGGGACTTCAACATCTAGGGGTATGGCTGACTAAGATACCGTAAATGACACACTTAAGATAAAATTTTTTTTTGTGGTTAAGACAGGGTCTTGCTCTGTTGCCCAGGCTGGAGCGCACTGGTGTGGTCTCGGCTCACTGCAACCTCCGCCTCCTGGGGTCAAGTGATCCTCCTACCTCAGCCTCCAAAGTAGCTGGGACTACAGGCATGTGACACCATGCCTGGTGAATTTTTGTAAATTTTGGTAGCCACAGGGTTTCACCATGTTGTCCAGGATGGTCTCGAACTTCTGAGCTCAAGCAATCCACCTGCCTCAAAGCTTTGAAAAGCTTTGGGATTATCGGTGTGAGCCATTGTGCCCACCTTATCTACTTAATATTTAAATCAAACATTTTTAAAATAATGTCTATTTCACCTATGATTGACTTACATAATATTTGCTGAACAATATACAAAAATATGCATATGGAATGAAGATTAAATGATGTATTATGTTGGAATATTAGCATGCTGTGCCGTAATTTTTTTCAGACAGACATTTCATTTGCTATAAACTGCTGAGAAACCAGAAAAGAGCAACACTCATGCTTTCAGATGCATGAAATATAGGGAAAAAATTCCAAAGCAAACATATCAAAAGAATAACCTGTGATGGGTTTTTATATTCAGATGGCTCAGTGTAAGACGTATTTTGTCCTTTGAGTCACAAAACCCAGAAAAAAAAAACAAATACCACTAATCTAGAATGTAATGCCAACTCTAAGCTCCAAAAAGTTTTTGCTCATATGTACACCCCACGAGCCTAGGCTAGTTCTTTGCATGCAGTGGATGCTTAATAAATATTTATTTATATAGAGAAAGCTATTAGTGCTTTTTTTTTTTTTTTTTTTTTTTTTGTCTGAGATGGAGTTTTGCTCTTGTCGCCCAGGCTGGAGTGCAATGGCGTGATCTCAGCCCACCGCAACCTCTACCTGCCGGATTCAAGCGATTCTCCTGCCTCAGCCTCCCGAGTAGCTGGGATTACAGGCACGCGCCACCATGCCCAACTAATTTTGCATTTTTAGTAGAGACAGGGTTTCTCCGTGTTGGTCAGGCTGGTCTTGAACCCATGACCTCAGGTGATCCGCCTGCCTCAGCCTCCCAAAGTGCTGGGATTACAGGCATGAGCCACTGCGCCCGGCCATTATTATTGCTTTCTATAAACATAAAGCCACTGCTAAGGAAAAATGTATCTTCCCAGAAGAGGTTAAGACTAAAAACAATAAAGCATAAAAGGATCAGTGGTTAAATAATTAAGAATTTACATACCTGGATAAAGTCACTTTTTTGTTTCAAAAAGGAAAAAATATTTCAAAGTGATTTAAGTAATTCAAAAGTTATAGCAAGTTTTATATTAGAAAATGTATAAATAATGCTACTTATTTTAATTCTTCCTAAATTTTCATTTGTTGACTCATAAGCCAATATATAAATTCTAGTGAAGCCAAAAGAAAGTCGAACTATTTATTTACAACAATAATATGATACAAACAAAAAACAAACCTGGAATTTTGACTTTTCTATATTGATAATTCGATTATTGAACTTAATAAACTCTAAGGATTAATCTTTAATAAACAAAAGACTTATAAAATACTCTATAATTACATGTCCCACAAAGTAAGACATAAAAAGTCAATTTTTATTTACTTTTTATTTTTAGAGGCAGGGTCTTGTTATATTGCCCAGTCTGGAGAGCAGTGGGTATTCACAGGTACAATGACACACCACAGCCTGGAACTCCTGACCTTAAGCGATCCTCACATCCCAGCCTCCCGAGTAGGTGGGACTACAGGCGTGCACTACCACACCTAGCTTAAACAATCAATTTTTAAATAACATATTCATTTAATGTAATAATTTTGTTGCACTTATGGATTTCACTCAAACTCTTTTTAACGGTTTAAATCCCAGAAATTCTTTTTCTGCTATAATTGTCTCACTTAAGACATAGTGAAAGGAAATGACACCCTTTTCCATAACTCTACCACAGAAATCTTGCTGAAAAGAACCTTTTCACTACAGATTACTCTACTGCTGTCAGTGGGCTTCTCTTACTTTGGCATAAAGTCTGTGTGTGGAAGACACACATATCTCCCTCTTCTAGAATGTCATTACAAACAAAAAGCAAGAGTAATAGAAAACCCTTACCAGAAAGATCCACCACAGCCTCATGACTGGAAACAGCTCCTTTCTCAATAAAAAGATCTCGAAAATACTCGCTATTTGCTGACAAAACAGATTTATGAGCTTTGTACTCTTCTCCTTCAATTAACAAAGTAACATCACAGAACTGGTTGGAAAGTCTCTGTTCGTTCAGCTGTTTTAAGACAGCCTGACAATGTTTTGGAGAAGAACGTTTTACCACTCCTTTGGTGTCAACCTGTCAAAATAAGTTTGAGAGCAGGAGTAATATATTACCTGTATTTTTTTACCCTTAACAAACTTTAAAACAAGACACATTACATATTACCTTTTTACCAGGTATGAATAATTTGATATTTTCTTTGTTACCTATTTAAATTAAAAGATATGTTGTCCTATCCTATCTTCTGCTATGTTCATTGTACCTCACCTAATGAAAATCTGTATCCCACTTCTGGCTGCCTCTTCTTACTGATCAGAAATATGATGATGTATGAAACTGATGCAGGTGAAAAACCAAGACCTAGCCAGATTAATTTTACCTTGGGGCATAAACCCAGAGACTGCTTGCAGAAATGTAAATCTGTCTACTTGTACCAATATATCATCATAAAAGAAGGGAGGGAGGATAATTAACAACAAACCAACAGGTAATTATTAATAAGTTCATTCTGAAAAAATAACAGGAACATTTATGATAAATGAAGAGGCAGTTCAGCTTATATAACAACACAGTACATTGCCATTTTGTCTTGTTCAATAAGCAGTCTTAGTGGTTTGAGAAAAATAAGTCACCAAGGCTGCAAATACTAGTACACTAGTTACAAATCTTAAAGCTGACTGGAGAGTACCACTTACAAACACAAGTTCATGTTTGGATACTGGCTTCTTTTTTGCAGGCTTGGACGCTGTAGTTGGAGATGAAGTAAAGTTGCTCAGGTCATCTTCTGATTCATTACTTTCTTCTCCAGATTCAAGGTCTAGTCCCAATTCTTCCAACATTTCTGAAACATCTGATATTGGACGGGATCGATCTAGTTTCTCCTGGCATTTGCTACACTGTTTAATGTAATCTTTGACTTGCTTCAATATACCTACAATGAAAATATTAAGAAGTCAAATTTAATACTGTTAACTGAAAACAAAAGATTATTTAGTCTGTGTACATAAACATGTTTCAGTACACATGTGCAGACACTCATATCCCATAAAATATGTAGAGTTGATTAGAATGCAAAATATACTGATTTTTCCAAAAAATATAGGTCATAAATGATGTTCTCATGCTGAGGTAATGTTTTTTTATTTATTCCCAGTTATTTGTTTCTCCAATCATAAGACGACTAGCTCCACCCATTTTCATGTGAGTTGCAATGTTTTCATGCAAGAGAAACTATATGAAACTGCCAATATTCACCTGTTTTTGACCTACACAAATTAACAATTTAGGGCATGATGGCACACGCCTGTAATCCCAGCTACTCTGGAGGCTGAGGCAGGAGACTCACTTGTAACTCGGGAGGCGGAGGTTGCAGTGAGCTGAGATTGTGCCACTGCACTCCAGCCTGGGCGACAGAGCGAGACTCTGTCTCAAAACAAAACCAAACAAATTAACAATTTAATATGGCTCAAGCTAATACTTCTCCACTCCAGTGACATTAGGCTTGATCATGTGATTTGATTTGCACACATGTGATGTGTACCATATCTGAACAGAACCTTAAGAGGTACTGAGTATTTTGCACCAGTTCTCTGATCTTTGTCCCCTCTCACAAAGAATAGCATCTCCCAGAGGGATGTTGTTCTTAAACCTGAATTTCAGATGAAAAAAGCTGAAACCAATCTGTAGCCTGGAACAGGACTACTACAAAACTTGTAATGAAAGTTTAAAATAAATCTTTTGTTTTTGAAAGTTATGAGATTTTAGGGTTGTGTGAAATAATAGCATATACAATCTAACAAAAGTTGATTATATACAAGCCACTCACAAAAGATTTTGGATTTCAACTTCCAGCTCCTGGCATGCTGGTGTAGGGGTGAGGGGGCAGGGATAAGGCTTTATGTATATATTCACATATACACACACCCCACTATCATCCTTGTAAGAGAACAATTAATTCCCATTCTATACAAGAGGAAAATAAAGCTCTAAGAGGTATGTAACTTGTCCAAAGTCACATCTAGTAAAATAGCGCAGAGCTAGGCCTCCAGAAATCATGGGATTTTTGGTATATTATTCTACTTAAACGAGGGCATGCTTGTCCATTCCTAGGGCAGAAAGTTACCCCCAAATCTTCAAATAAGTACAAATGAAAAGGTTATTAGGTAAAATGATGGAGGTATAGAGAATATTCCTGAAAAGTGTTTTAAAATGCCAAATTATACAAACCTCCTTACATTTTTTTTTTTTTTTTTTTGAGATGGAGTCTCTTTCTGTTGCCCAGGCTGGGAGTGCAGTGGTGGGATCTCGGCTCACTGCAACCTCCACCTCCCAGGTTCAAGCGATTCTCCCACCTCAGCCTCCTGAGTAGCTGGGATTACAGGAGCCCGCCACCACACCCGCTTAATTTTTTGTATTTTTAGTAGAGATGGGGTTTCACTATTTTGGCCAGGCTGGTCTCAAACTCCTGACGTCAAGAGATCTGCCCGCCGTGGCCTCCCAAAGTGCTGGGATTACTGGCATGCGCCACCTTGCCTGGCCACCAAGTTCCTTATACTTTCAATCTTCAAATAGTATTCAAGCAATATTTTCCAAATTGTATTATGTCCCACACTGATTATAAAAGTATACACTGAAGTCATAAATTCAGAAAAATTTTAGCTATATACAATTGACATTATCATATTAGAACCTCTGACTTCTACGGTGAAGAAACCTGTTTGACCTAGAAATTTGCCAAATTTACTGATTCACAGAGACTTTTTTTTTTTTTTTCCAGAACATAAACAATGGGGCTTGGGGCGTGGCTCATGCACTTTGGGAGGCTGAGGTGGGCGGACCATTTGAGGTGAGGAGTAAGCCTGGCCAACAGAGCAAAACCCCGTCTCTACTAAAAATATAAAAACTAGCTAGGTGTGGAGGCATGCGCCTGTAGTCCCAGCTACTCCGGAGGCTGAGGCACCAGAATCGCATGAGCCTGGGAGGCGAAGGCTACAGTGAGCCGAGATCGCACCACTGTGCTCCGGCCTGGGTGACAGAACAAGACTCTGTCTCAAAAAGAAAAAAAAAAAAAGAAAGAAAAGAAAAAAGAAAAAGAAAGGAACAATGGGTTCGAGTTAAATATGACTTTATCAAAAAAGCATTTATATGAGTGTAGATTTAGAGACCAAAAGAGGTTGTATTGGCCGGGCGCTGTGGCTTACACCTGTAATTACAGCACTTTGGGAGGTCGAGGTCAGCAGATCACCTGAGGTCAGGAGTTCGAGCCCAGCCTGGCCAACATGGTGAAATCCCGTCGCTACTAAAAATAGAAAAATTAGCTGGGCTTGGTGGCGGGCACCTGTAATCCCAGCTACCCTGGAGACTGAGGCACGAGAATCGCTTGAACCCGGGAGGCGGAGTTGCAGTGAGCCGATATTGCGCCACTGCACTCCAGCCTGGGCAACAGAGTGACTCTGTCTCAATAAATAAATAAATAAATAAATAAATAAACATCGTCTCAGGTTTTTGCCTTTTAAGACACTGCACACTAAAAAAAAAAAAAAACAAAACTGGATTAGAATCACTCACAGATAATGAACTTAGAAAAGAAAAATTCTGAACATAAAATACCACATAACACTGGGTTAAGAAAAGTGTGAGATCAGGCCGGGCGAGGTGGCTCACGCCTGTAATCCCAGCACTGTGGGAGGCCGAGGCGGGCGGACCACGAGGTCAGGAGATCGAGACCATCCTGGCCAACATGGTGAAACCCCGTCTCTACTAAAAATACAAAAAATTAGCCGGGCGCGGTGGCAGGCGCCTGTAGTCCCAGCTACTCGCCGGGGCTGAGGCAGGAGAATGGCGTAAACCCGGGAGGCAGAGCTTGCAGTGAGCCGAGATCGCGCCACTGCGCTCTAGCCTGGGTGCTCAAAAAAGAAAAAAAAAAAAAAAAAAAGAAAAGTGTGAGATCACAAAGGTCAGCTGTGTGACTTTTGTTGTGTTATTTAACATCCTAGTGCTTTTAGTTTTTTCATCTGTAAAACAGATAGAGGCTGAAATGGGAGGATCATCTGAGCCTAGGAGGTCGAGGCTACAGTGAGCTGTGATCGTGTCACTGCACCAAGCAAGCCCCCCTACACTCTGTCTCCAAAAAAGGGAGATAAGTATTAAGGTTTTATGAAGGTTAAATAAATGCCAAGTGCTAATGACTACATCCTGCATATATAAGCTTTATCAGTGTTACCTATAGTTATAATTATCTTTAACAAATCCTGAAGTATTAAATCTGAGACACTTGTTCAACTAACTAATGTCTACCCAAACCCATCCAAACAAAATGCACTGATTACTTCATTACCTCATAATTTAACCTTCCCATTTGTCTGTCCTTATAGGAATTTAATTCAGATATTGGTTTAAAGTGGAAAATAATTGAAGAATTTGATTATCCAATAGTTCGTAAACGAATAAACTTGATGACGTTTATAAACCGAAAAGAACCTTAGGAACTATTCAGTAATTTCCTTATTCACAGACGAAGTAACCAACACTTGAATGAATTAACTTTTCCGTAGCCATATGCAGAGTGACAGCACTGTTCCTAACAAAATTTCTTAAATGGGACTGTGAACTATTACTAATTCTGACAGTTTGAATATTAATTAACTGTGGAGAGTGAAGATGGTTAAGAAGCTAAGGGCACTTGCTCTCCTCCCCTACAACTGGTTCCCAAGGAGTCAAGTTAACTTTAGAGCTGTATTTTTGACAATCAAAAAGTCACAGTAATCATACCTTTTCTGCGTTTATACAATGCTACACAGTTCCCAAACGCGTTTTTCACATCATTAAGGGAAAGATTATTAAAACATTCAGAGCTACGAATATCAAGCTGGGCGCCGTGGCTCATGCCTGAAATCCCAACACTTTGGGAGGCCGAGGCAGGAGGATCGCTTGAGGCCAGATGGAGACCAACCTGGGGAACGTGGCAAGACCCGTGTCTACTCAAACAAACCCCACCCCCCCCCCCCCCCGGCAAAACCAAACAGAGTATCTGATATCTTTTACATTTAATTCTTGTTCTTAAAAAAAAAACGCTCAAGGCGATTTCTCAATCACTCATCACTTCTGCAAATAATTGTATTATTCCTTATTCACGCGGTAGCGGCAAAATTTGAGAAACACTAGCGAATGTGTCCAGAGCAGCTCATACTCGCTCGCCAAAACCCAAGCGCAGCACTAAAGAAACGGGAGACCCGGCTTCGGGTGACTCGTCCCTTCCTCCAAACGTCAGCACAGTTGAAAACGTGCACCCCGCAGCCTCCACTGCCACGAGCCAAACGCCACCTCCGGAGGGCCATGACCTCAGCCTCAAGGGGCCGCCAAAGGAGGCGGACCTGGCGCAGCCCAGGCGTCCGGCCCCTCCCCGCGGATGGCCCGGCCTCCGGGGAAGCCCCCTTGGTCCCACCCAGGGCCAGGGCCCGCCCCCAGCTTCGCCGGCCTCCTTCCTGTGGGAAGTGCGGCTCCTTTCGCGTCCCCCACCCTCTCGGCTCCGCCTGGCAGCAGCTCAGCCGCCCAGAGGCGTCCGAGACCCTCCGACTCGTGGATGCGCAAACAGGCCTCGCCAGCGAGTCTTGCCCAGGCAACGAGTCGCCAGCCCGCCCCCTCGCCGCGGTCCAGGTCTCACCTCGCCACCAGTACGTCTTGGACAGGTAGTGCCAGGTCTGATGCCGGGTGTGGTGAGTGCCGCCGGGACCCAGGTGCGCCGCCTCGATGAGGTCCCGGCGTCTCTCCGGCTGCAGCACCACCTCCAGCTCCGCGAAGGTCTTGCGGTGCCGCTGCCGCCGCTGGTAATACAGAGTCCCGCCGCGCACCACGTAGCAGGCGGCAGCTTTTCGGATTTTACGCTTGACATTGCCCTCGGTGCCCGGCGCGTACGGCTCGCGCTCGTTCGTCAGGTAACGCAGGATGGCCCGGTAGCTTTCCTCGCTTGACATCGCGGACCGCGGCTCCCTGAAGGCGCCTGTCGGGGACAGGTGAGGAAAACGGCGCACTACCTACGGGCGGCTGCAGGAGGAGCGGCGGCACCGTAGGGAGAAACGGCTGCGCCTTTGGCGAGCGTTCTTCGACGGCTCCCTTAGTCCGAAGGAAAAGCGGACGAGTTGGTAACCAGGGGGAACTGCACTTCCCCAGCGCGCGGGATCCGCTGGCGACTGACAAAATGGCTGCTGCACCACCGGTAGTGACGCAAGCCAAGGGCGGGGACTGAGCCCTGATTGGAGCGCACTCGGTTTCTGGCTTGATGGAGCCGATCCAGTGACGTCAGGACTGCGGGTGGACATTTTGGAAGCGGGTAGACCCTTCATTGTAGTTCGAAGGGTCTTTAGGCAGACATCTTAAGTCCTGGCAGTTTCTCTTTTCATTTTTCCCTTTTCCACGGTTTCTAAGGAGCCACGTGTAGGGGGAGCTGGTGGACAGTTGTGAGTTCATCCGAGACATTCAAAGGGGTAAAGGAGTTCGTTTTTACGTTTACCTTGAGACTCCCGACATCATAAAAGCATATTTTGAGGCTTTTGGAAAAATATTAGTCTCTTGACACGGGACCAGAGACAGCCCATTCACATGGAAATTTAGATTCCAGTTAACAGTTATAAAATTTTCAGTGCCTCCCTCAGTGATGAGTTATCGTTTCTAAACTTGCACCTACTAGCTCCAGACTACTCAAGGAAGAGTCGAGACTTTTCTGGAACGATCAGCATATATAGTCAATCTTATTGCGAGTGGAAAAGGGGGTCGGTAACACTGTTTTAAAGCTTTATTTACATATATTTTTACACAAACGTAGGGGAAAAGGTTCTCCATTTTGCACCAAATATATATAAGGGCACAAGAAGGGGAGCGGACTTGAGCTGCGTCTCCCAGTGCGTGCTGAGGATGCTAATACAGATATTTAGCTGGTAATCCCGGAGCAGCGACCCGGGGCAGCGATCCCGGTCACCCTTTCCTGGGACGAATCTGCAGCGCTCACGGGAGCCCAGGGCTGACATTCCTCCTCGGGGACTGGGGTTGGACACTGTTGCCGCTTTGCTAAAGCCAGAACATTTCAGGCCGAGGGCTCCAGCTTCAGACACGGCCTAGTACACTTATCCACCAGGGGATCTGTAGTCTCTGGGTGAGGCCCGTTGACGCTTGTAGAAGTAGCTGAGGGGCAGACGGTTGAATACAATAGGCTCGAAAACAATCATACACCCAGCCTCTGGTGTTAGGGGCGTGTTTTTATGTGTGTGCACACGCAGTAATTCCCAGATGGCCCGGACATCCTTGAAAGGTTCCAGGTGCGGGGACATGAGCTCTCAAGGCCCAGAAGAAAAAAGAAACTATCAGGCTTGGGATCTACTTAGTTGCTGAGTTTGCCACTGTAGCTCAAAGGAGGAATTTAAAAATGGAGATGTACCTCTTCCCTCATGGGGTGGGGCAGTGAGAGCAGAAGACGAAAATGCACCCTCTGCGCACCCAGGAAGCTCGTCTACATGTCAGGCCAGCCCCACTCTCCTGTCATACTGTCTTTAAATATTTTGGCCGGGCGCGGTGACTCACGCCTGTAATCCCAGCACTTTGGGAGGCCGAGGCGGGCAAATCACCAGGTCAGGAGATTGAGACCATCCTGGCTAACACGGTGAAACCCTGTCTCTACTAAAAATATGAAAATTAGCTGGGCATGGTGGCATGCGCCTGAAGTCCCACCTACTTCGGAGGCTGAGGCAGGAGAATCGCTTGAACCCGGGAAGCGGAGGTTGAAGCGAGCTGAGATTGTGCCACTGTATTCCAGCCTGGTTGACAGAGGGAGACTCCGTCTCAAAAAAAATTAAAAAACTAAACATTTTAAGTTAATTGGTATTTAATATTAAACATTTAATATATTAAGTGAATACATTCAAATCTGTAAACAATACAGCTAGGTTGTAGAAGAGTTAAAAAGAATCCCTCCACTCGGTTCTTGCCCAAACACCACCCGTAAGCACTGAGAAGCCTACTGATGCACGCATTATCCTTTGGGCCAATAGAAACAAACGTTTTAATAAAATGCTTTCCCAGTGGTCAAATTGTCTTCCTGAGTAAAGCTAAACTTGCTGTAGTGAGAACAGGTAGTGTTTATTTCTAGCTTCTTCTGGGTCCCAGGTTACTTAAGACTCAAGGGTAATGACAATAGGCAGCTCCACTTTATTAAAAGCCAACATTTAGCCCAGAAAAGCAATACTTTAAGGGGACATTTTATTCTCCAAAAATTAGCAAGCATAGCTTTACATTCAAGTTGGGTATAATGACTTTATTTTTCCAGTAATTCCCTAAATAAAACATTATTACAAAAAACTGACTCTTCCCCATGCAAAATCTTAACATTTTGCTTTTATGAGCAAAAGCCTGTATTTTATGTATTTCTTATAATTTAGTTTACATTTTCAGGTTCTCAAAAGGACTTACTCATTTTACCTGTAACACTTGGACGTCTGAATGTAATATGCACTAGAAAAAAAAATTCTATCACCTTGGATAGGATAGTGATGGAGGAAAATGTTGACATTGACTATATACCCTCACCTAGTATTCTGTGTAAAATCATGTTTCCCTAAAGAGGACTGTGATTTGTCCACTTGTATCCTTGCAACTTGGCACAGGTTGGCAGGTAAAAATGACCTTTCTGTAGAAGTAGAAGCCTATTCTTCACATGCAAGTTTTGATTTCTATTTTATCAATCTTAAATATATAACTCTCAGGCTGGGCATGGTGGTGCACGCCTGTAATCCCAGCACTTTGGGAGGCTGAGGCAGGCAGATCACCTGAGGTCGGGAGTTCGAGACCAGCCTGACCAACGTGAAGAAACCGTCTCTACTAAAAATACAAAATTAGCCGGGCATGGTGGCACGTGCCTGTAATCCCAGCTACTCGGGAGGCTGAGGCAGGAGAATCGCTTGAACCCAGGAGGCGGAAGCTGCGGTGAGCCGAGATCGTGCCATTGCACCCCAGCCTGGGCAACAAGAGAGACTCCATCTCAAAATCTCTTGAATATGTTTATTCAGACATTTTTGTAATTTCACACAGCTCTGGCAAACCCCCAGCTCAACAAACTACTCTGGGAATTTAGCTAAGGATACTCTTTATTCAAGCAGCAGTGCTTTTCATTTAGACATTACTTTCTGAAAGCAAGAGTGGATTAATACAGCTGATAGTTTTTAGCACCTTCAGCTATTAGCAAATGGTAGGCGAGATACCAATGACTACAAGGAAACCAATATAAACTAAATTTGTCTATCATGGGAAAAGGTAATTTAACAAGAAAATCACTTAAAAAGTACTTTTGTTTTTTGATATAGGGTCTTGCTGTTACCCAGGCTAGAGTGCAGTGGCACGATTTCAGCTCACTGCAGCCCCGACCTCCCTGGCTCAAGCGATCCTCTACCTTCCACACTCCCAGCTTCCCAGCTGGGACTATATACACTCTCCACCATGCCTGGCTCACTTTTGTATGTTTTTGTAGAGATGGGGTCACTCAGGTTGGTCTTGAACTCCTGAGCTCAAGTGATCACCTGGCTTTGGTCTTAGAAATGCTGGGATTACAGGCGTGAGATACTGCACCAGCAACATCCTAATACTTACAGCAATGTAACCAAAAAGTTAAGGCAATGAAGTTTTTATAATGTGCCCTATATACCCTAGCCAAGCCAAGGTAGCATCTGACCATACTCATCTTCTTACAACATTTTGCTTAACCTCTCTCCAAGGAAGAAGCTTACTTTATAGGATGCAGTATTCCTGAGCAATAGACTTTTTAATAAAATACCTATGTCTTACATTCTTTACTAGTTCACCTGTGACCATGTAAAGTCCAACATGCCTGTTATAAGAAAAAAAGATCCAGCACAACCTAGAGTTATAATCCAATCTTTATTTAAAAATCTAATCTGCCAGTTTAGCGTTTTCCACCAACTCGGGGAGCTGAAACTTTCACGGGCTTCACAATCTTTTGCTTAGGTGCTGCCTTTGTAGGTGCCTGTAAAAAGATAACGTGATATTACTCCACAAAACTTTTGTTACCCTATTATTACCCACCTCTCACATCCAGACTGTTTATGTAGGTTACATCACTTTCTTAGTAACTTAACTGCATTCCTAATGCCAATCTTTTAATGTGACTCCCCTTAAATATTTAAAGCCCATCTTTACAATGAAAGACAAAGATACCATCACAGATTGGAGGAAATAAAGAGACACAACCAAGTGCAGTGTAGGATCCTGAAATGCATCCTAACAGAAACTCACAGAAAAGTTCTCAGTTAACAGTACAGCTTTTACTCAGCTTTTCTCAATGTTATCAATGTAGATAACCACAGTAACTTTCAAAACCAGGCAGGGTGCAGGGGCTCATCCCAACACTTTGGGGCACTAAAGCAAGTGGATCGCTTGAGCTCAGGAGTTTGAGGCTAGCCTGGGCAACATGGCGAAACCATCTCAACTAAAATACCTATTAGCTGGGTGTGGTAGCGCTTGCCTGTAGTCCCAGCTACTTAAGAGACTGAGTCAGGAGGATCACTTGAGCCCAGGAGGTTGAGGCTGCAGCAAGCCGTGACTGTGCCACTGCACTCCAGCTGGGCTACAGAGTGAGACCCTGTGTTGAAGGAAAAAAAAATAAAAAGCCAACCTTTATTTTTCCCAATTCCTAACAGTAACAGATGCTTTGGCTTATGGAGAAGACCACCTCTCTGGAGACCTGAACCACTGGCCAAGTAATTGGTTACAAACATCATTTCCAAATGAGTCTTGCATTCAATACTTTAAAACTGTGAAACTTTCATTTATCACAATTTAGACTGAAAATAAAATTTCCAGCCGTGCTCAGTGGCTCACACTTGTAATCCCAGCACTTTGGGAGGCTGAGGTGGGCAGATCACTTGAGGTCAAGAGTTCAAGACCAGCCTGTCCAACATGGTGAAACTCTGTCTCTACTTTAAAAAAAAAAAAAATTAGCCAGGCGCGATGGCACGCACCTGTACTCCCAGCTACTCGGGAGGCTGAGGCAGGAGTATCGCTTGAACCCGGGAGGCAGAGGTTGCAGTGAGCCGAGATCAGATCATGCCACTGCACTCCATCCTGGGCAACAGAGCAAGACTCCGTCTCAAAAAAAGAAAAAGAAATGTTCCTGTTGTATTGTTCAAGAAAGTAAAGAAACCCCATAATTACCTTAGCAGCAGCCATTGCTGTCTTTTTAGATGCTTGCTTAGCCTTTTTTGCTTCCTTAGCAGCCCTGTGGGGTAAAAATAACTTAAGGCAAAAGCACTTTACTCCTTAGTGGTACAACTTATTAGAGTTAGACTGTACTGTACAAGTACAATGACCATATTCCTTCCTGCCCCACCTCCATTTATTTGTAGACTAAATCCAAAAAGTTTGTCAATAATTTTCATTAACTACCAAATCAGCTTAACATATATTAGACTATATGGTAACTTTAATTACTGAAGACCCAAACTTAAAATCCATCCCAGTAAGTAAAATGCTCATAATGAAAGCATTCCTCACCTAATAGCTTGTTCTCGTTGAGCCTTTCTAACTTCAGGTTTCTGATTCCTCTTGGCCATTATATCAGCAAGAGATGCACCAGTAATGGCCCTCTGGAATTTGACTGCTCGGCGGGTTCTTTTCTTTTGAATTTCTTCCTGCAAAACAAAGATGAGGGGCACACTTAGGAACCTTCCTTCAAGAATTTAGAGGGAGGAAAAATTAAGTTTTTAAGACAGGGCAAATGAAGTATTTTAAGATTCAAATTCAACAAAAAATAATTCATATGATTATTTGAAATAAAACATGTTTTCCACTTATGGATTAAGCCCTCTATTACAAATCCTAGCCATTTTTTTTACTACCTTAAAAAGACACAAAAAATTGAACTCTAAGGAAAATGGTTATTCCATTAAATGCACAGCAGTACAAATGAAGACTGTTTATACTTTTAATAATTTACTTATTGAAAAAATTATCAAATTCAGCTATTTTAACTCAAAGGACTGTCACTAGGAGAAATAAATTAGACAATGATTTGACAGGAGAGCCACCAAATGTTAGGTAGGACTTGTCTAAGAAGGTATTGTGGAATCTAACGCTTTCTGTAGATTATTGGAAACCTATACTACAGTATTTATAAGAAAAAGATCTTGCAGAGCACCTTTAAGTCCAAGAACAAAGTATATTTGAAAAGTTGTTTATTAAGGCACTGACATGCAAAATTACCTTAAAAGCTTTTAACAAAAATAAGGCACATTGGTGGTTTACAGACATCCTAATTTTAAACTTTTTGGAAGGATGAAATCTTATTGTTTCTACAGTAAAATGGCAGTTTTTCTACAGTAAATGGCAGTATTTACCTGTTTAATATTTTTGTCTCAAACCAACACTTAAACATTGTTTTTATTGTGGTAAAAATGTAACGTTGACAATTTTAACCTTTTGGTTTTTCGTTTTTCTTTTCTTTTTTTTTTTTTTTTTAAAGACTGAGCCTTGCTCTGTTGCCCAGGCTGGAGTGCAATGGCATGATCTTGGCTCACTGCAACCTCCGCCTCCAGCTCTGGGGTTCAAGCAATTCTGCCTCAGCCTCCTGAGTAGCTGGGATCACAGGTACCCACCACCACACCCAGCTAATTTTTGTATTTTTAGTAGAAACCAGGTTTCACCATGTTGCCCAGGCTGGTCTCTAACTCCTGAGCTCAGGCAATCCGTCCGCCTTGGCCTCCCCAAGTGCTAGAATTACAGGCGTGAGCCACCATCCCCAGTGTTTTCTATTTTTTTTAAGTAGAAACTGGGGTCTTTGCTACTATATTGCCAGGTTGGTTTCAAACTCCTGGGCTCAAGCTCAAGGGATCCTCTTGCCTGGGCCTCCCAAAGTGCTGGAATTACAGGCATAAGGCACTGTACTAGGCCCATTTTAACTTTTTTTTTTTTTTTTTTTTTTGAGACAGAGCCTTACCCTGTCACCCAGGCTGGAGTGCAGGGGCGCAATCCCAGCTCACTGCAACCTCCACCTCCTAGGTTCAAGCTATTCTCCTGCCTCAGCCTCCCAAGTAGCTGGGACTACAGGCGCCTGCCACCACACCCGGCTAATTTTTTTCTATTTTTAGTAGAGACGGGGTTTCATTCTGTGGGCCAGGCTGCTCTTGAACTCCTGACCTCATGATCCGCTCGTCTCGGCCTCCCAAAGCACTGGGATTACAGGTGTGTGAGCCACCATGCCCAGCCTCATTGTAACTTTTTAAATTATAATTTAGCTTTGCAGGATGGCTCACGCCTGTAATGCCAGTACTTTGGGTGGCCAAGGCAGGAGGATTACTTGAGCCCAAGAATCTGAGACGAAATTGGTCAATCTAGGAGAGATTTCTGTCTCCTCAAAATATATTTAAAAAATACCTGGTCCATGGTGGCATGTGCCTGTGGACCACGGGGTAGGCTGAGGTGGGAGGATCACTTGAGCCCAGAAGGTTGAGGTGGCGTGAGCTGTGATCCTGCCATTGCTCTCCAGCCTGGGCAACAGAGAACCTGTCTCAAAAAAAAAAAAAAAAAAAAAAGGCCGGGCGCGGTGGCTCACGCCTGTAATCCCAGCACTTTGGGAGGCCGAGGTGGGCGGATCACGAGGTCAGGAGATCGAGACCATCCTGGCTAACACGGTGAAACCCCGTCTCTACTAAAAATACAAAAAATTAGCCGGGCGAGGTGGCAGGCGCCTGTAGTCCCAGCTACGCGGGAGGCTGAGGCAGGAGAATGGCGTGAACCCCGGGGGGCGGAGCCTGCAGTGAGCCGAGATCGCGCCACTGCACTCCAGCCTGGGTGAAAGAGCGAGACTCCGTCTCAAAAAAAAAAAAAAAAAGTATAGTGGCCTTATGTACATTCATAGTGCTGTGTAGCTATCACCATTATCCATCTAAATAACTTTTTTTTTTTTTTTTTTTTTTAAAAAAGGTCTCCTATGTTGCCTCAATCCTCCCACCTTGGCCTCCAGAGGAGCCAGAGTACAGCTGCTGCCACCAAGCCCGGATTTGCTATGACATTGATTGATGTACAAGTTATACAGTCCTGCAGTCCCCTCTTCCAACTGTTTTAGGATATAACTTAGAAGTGGAACTGCTGGGATAATTTTTATGTTTACCTTTCTGAGAAAACACCAAATGGTTTTTCACAGCTGCTGCATATTTAGCAATGCACAAAGGTTCCAATTTCTCCCCATCCTCACCAACACCTGTAATTCCTTTTTTTTCCTGAATAGTCACCCTAATAAGTGTGTCATACCCACTTTTAGGTTTCTCAATCCTCTGAACTTTCAACATATTTTATGTCTGATGGCATTTATTTCTCACAATACCTAGAAGTCTTTCATCCAGAGGGTGCTCAGTAAGTATTCCCAAGCCTCCTGAATACTAGTCTTACCATAGCACTCAAAACTTTTTCTCATGTATAAACCAGCTAAAAGGACACTTAACAAGGACCAGAAAAACCATTGTCTTGAGAACGAACTAGTATGGTGGACTGGTTCATAGTCCACTGGCTATGTTAGGACTAATCCTGTAAACATTGCAATCAAAACCAAATTGTGGTAACTTCTCAATTTCCTCCCACTGGAAAACTAAGGTTTTCCTCCCGGCCCTATAAAACAAAGGTGCTTAACGTAATTTATCTGACTTTAAAATTTCAACTCGGTATTGCTGCTAGCCTTAGATATATAGAGACAGTTTATAATATCTTTTTCATTTCGCTGATGCTTTACAGTTTAAGAGCTCTTTCGCATACAGTCTGATTTAATTTTACAGAGCAGAAAACCAACGTTCAGAGAGCTTAAACAACTTAAGAGATAGCCCCCAACCTCAAGACGTATTCCACTTACCGACTGTCCCTTTTTGTGCTTCCTTCTGTAGAGGACAGTCCAGTTTATCTGCCGAGGGTTCCTCTTGGAAAGGAACGCCGACTCGCATTTCGCATTAAGAAACTGGAAAACCTAGAGTGACAAATCCAAAGGAATTGCTATTTATACAAAGTACAAGAGGCTGAGTGAGCTTGGAATCCTTAGATCAATATGCTAGTTCTGGCTTATCATTTTACAAAACTGAGGCCCACGAGGACCAAAAGGCTGTCACATAACTGGCAGGTAACTGTGTCACACTATGAAGGTCCTTGCGTTTAGTCTTTTCTCGAGAGCAGGAAATCTAGCTCATAGCAAAGGACAGGGTGGTACGTCCTTCTGGGAAACATTCTGCTGTTGTCCGTCCCGGGATTCCAAGGGGTACCTGGGTACCTCAGTTATTTCCCTTACACCGGGACATCAGTTACATAAACCCCTCCTGATGTCCGACCTGGCTCACAGTAAATAATCAACGCTGGTTCACTTAGAGGTTTCTGGTCCTAACGACCAGTCCACTGAGCGTCCACGAAGACTTCCAGAGGCCAATGGTGATGTGGGGAATAAACCCGCCTAAACCGAATTAGACCAGCCTTTCCTCCTCGGAGTACAAGAGGCTAGGTGAAGCCGACGCCGCTTTTTACCTTCCCGTCGGTCCTGGCGTAGCGCCTCCCGTGTCCGGGGTAGATCTTGTAACCGCTAAAACTGCACAGCTCGACCCTGCAACAAAAAGCGAAAGTCCATCAGGGAGGGTGGCTACAGCCATGCCAGGGACGACAGAGAGGCGTTCTGCCCGAGGATGTAAGCCGATTGGGAACCACGGGTCGTGCTTACTTCATGGCGACGGCTCCACGGGAAGAGAAAAGATGGCGAAAAGAAAGAGAGAATTATGGGAAGAGACCTTATAAGGTCGTGACCAGGATTGGGGGCCGGAAATCTCCTCCCCCAATATCCTTCGATGTTCCTGGCGCTCCTTGATGACGTAATCATCGCGAGGCGAAAGATCTCTTTTTCCGTGACAACTGATTTTCTCTGGCGGAATTCTTCCAGAGGCTGCTGGAGGATTCTCGGGCCCAGAGGGCATGCCAAAAAGGCAGTCAGACAGTTGGTTTATGAGTCATTCTGTCTCTCTCTCTCTCTCTCTTTTTTTTTTCTTGAGACGGAATTTCGCTCTTGTTGCCCAGGCTAGGGTGCAATGGCGCGATCTCGGCTCACCGCAACCTCCGCCTCCCAGGTTCAAGCGATTCTCCTGTGTCACCCTCCCTAGTAGCTGGGATTACAGGCATGTGCCACCACGTCCGGCTAATTTTGTATTTTTAGTAGAGACGGAGTTTCTCCATGTTGGTCAGGCTGGTCTCGAACTCCTGACCTCAGGTGATCCGCCCTCCTCGGCCTCCCAAAGTGTTGGGATTACAGGCGTGAGCTACTGCGCCCGGCCCATTCTGTCTCTCTTACAGCCAAGTATTCTAGAGCTATCTTCCGGCTGCGGGGAATGTGAACTGAAGAGAAAGGTGTCCTCTCTTCTCATAAAGAGACCCAAAGACGAATGCCCCGCAGGTAAAACAAGTCACATTTTGCCTTCCCTGTTGGCCCATTTCCTCAACCAAACAAATTAATAGTTTAACAATTTATAAGAAAGTAATGGCAACCGAACCGTTTCTCAGGCTGTGCGAATCGAACAGTGCACGTTGGCGCTTTGCATTAATTATAATTAACATTCTTTGAGCGCTTTCTCTGTGCCGGGAATTATGCCAAAGGCTTTGCAAACATGAGCTCAGTTTCCAAAATTCCTATTAAGTTACCCGCCTAAGAACTACAATTCGGAGTTGCTGCCTAGTGAAGTTGAGGGGGTCGGTGGAGCCCCGCTGGGAGGCCAAGGGCTCAATCTGTTGAGCCCTCCTATGATGCTACATATTTCATCGTATGACGAGGAGTGGCCACAGGCAATTCATGAATTCTGTGGGAGGCTGCAGTATATGACTAGGAAACAAATGTAATGATTGATTTCTGCTTTCTATGTATGCAACTCACCCTAAAAAGGTTTTATAAGATAGCTGGTTGAAGATATTTGGAATGTCTAACAAGTTGGCTGACTAATGTTATGAAAACTGTACAATTGTGTTGGAACTAGTCTTTTTTTTTTTTTTTTTTTTCTTGAGACAGTTTCGCTCTTTCACCCAGGCTGGAGTGAAGTGGCGCGGTCTCGGCTCACTGCAACCTCCGCCCCCCGGGTTCAAACGATTCTCCTGCCTCAGCCTCCCGAGTAGCTGGGATTACAGCCGCCTGCCACCACGCTCGGCTAATTTTTGTATTTTTAGTAGAGATGGGGTTTCACCATGTTGTCCAGGCTGGTCCCAAACTTTTTTTTTTTTTTTTTTGAGACGGAGTCTCTGTCGCCCAGGCTGGAGTGCAGTGGCGCAATCTCGGCTCACTGCAAGCTCCGCCTCCCGGGTTCAAGCCATTCTCCTGCCTCAGCCTCTCCGAGTAGCTGGGACTACAGGCGCCCGCCACCACGCCTGGCTAATTTTTTGTATTTTTTTAGTAGAGACGGGGTTTCACCGTGGTCTCGATCTCCTGACCTCGTGATCCGCCCGCCTCGGCCTCCCAAAGTGCTGGGATTACAAGCGTGAGCCACCGCGCCCGGCCGGTCCCAAACTCTTGACCTCAGGTGATCCACTCGGTCTCCCAAAGTGCTAGGATTACAGGCGTGAGCCACCGCGCCCGGCCCGTAACCAGTCTTAAGAATGACGTTAGGTGGCCAGACGTGGCGGATCACGCCTGTAGTCCCGGCACTTTGGGAGGCCGAGGTGGGCAGATCACCTGAGGTCAGGAGTTCCAGCCCAGCCTGGCCAAAATGGCGAAACCCCTTCTCTACTAAAAATACAAAAATTAGCTGGGCGTGGTGGCGCACGCCTGTAATCCCAGCTCCTTGGGAGGCTGAGGCAGGAGAATCGCTTGAACTCGGGAGGCGGAGGTTGCATTTAGCCAAGATCGTGCCACTGCACTCCAGCCTGGGCAAGAAGAGCAAAACTCCGTATCAGGAAAAAAAAAAAAAAAAAAAAAAAAAAAAGGTGGCCGGGTGCAGCGGCTCAAGTCTGTAATCCCAGCACTGTGAGAGGCCGAGGTGGGTGGATCACGAGGTCAGGAGTGTGAGACCAGCCTGGGTAACAAGGTGAAACCCCGCCTCTACTAAAAATATAAAAATTAGCCGGGTGTGGTGGCGCGTGCCTGTAGTCCCACCTACTCGGGAGGCTGAGGCAGGAGAATCGCTTGAACCCGGAAAGTGGAGGTTGCAGTGAGCCGAGATCGCACCACTGCACTCCAGCCTGGGCGACAGAGCAAGACTGCGTCTCAAAACAAACAAACAAACAACAACAATAAAAAAAAAAATCATCTTTCAGAAATAGTCCTGGCTTCTACAAGATCCAAGGCACAGCTGAGTTTAGGCAGCCAGTGGAACCAAGGTCCACCTGAAGGAATGCAGTCCTTTTTGCTCCACAGAACCTCAGAATTTATAGTCCCTTCCCAATGTTTTAGAAAGATTTTGTTTTATTGTTCTTTAAAATTACGTTTGGCCTGACTGGTTCTGTGGAAGAAATGCAGGAAACTGGACCTTAGGGATTTTGGCTGTATTTCACTCTTTACTGGAGGGCCTTCTTGAGTTGGTATGTCAGGATTCCTTGTAACACACTCCCATAACCAACAAATTGTGCTCAAAATGCTCTTAGTATAGGGAGAAATTTTGCAGAGAGAGACCTCTAAATGAATTTATATTATACAGTGTCATAAAGTAGAGCTTCTGACACTATCCAGAAATTATTGCTGACTTTATCCATGCTTTCTCTTTTGTCATAAGCAAAAGGTTCAGCTACACTCTATTCTCTTTTTATTCATTTATGGAGCAATACTGAACCAAACTTGGTGCCCTTTTCAGCCTCTGTCCCTCTGAGAACAGTGTGTGCTTCCCTTCAGTTTCTTCACCCATTTGTACATATTTCCCTGCTATATTAGTTTCCTGTAGTTGCTGTAAGAAATTACTATGGACTTGGTAACAACACAGATACATATTTTCTCACAGTTCTGGAGGAAGTAAGTTCAAAATCAGTATCACTAGGCTGAAATCAAGGTATCTCTGTGCCCTCTGGATCAAGGATTTAAGGGAGAACATGTTCCTTGCTCTTCCAATTTCCACTCATCTAAACCACTCTTGAATTCCTAACCCATAGAAACTGTTAGATCATAAATGTGTGTTGTTTTAAACTATGTTTTGGGGAGTAATTTGTTAATATAGAAATAGATAATATAGGAGGTAAGGAAAAATTGACAATGAGGACTTGGTGAATGGTGGTATCATTTGTCAAGAGTGGATAGATAAGAGGAAGGGAGTAGGTTTGTCAGGGAAAGGGTTAATTTTTTTTTTTTTTTTTTTGAGACTTGTTGCCCAGGCTGGAGTGCAATGGCATGATCTTGGCTTACCACAACTTCCACCTCCTGGGTTCAAGTGATTCTCCTGCCTCAGCCTCCCAAGTAGCTGGGATTACAGGCATGCGCCACCACGCCCAGCTAATTTTGTATTGTTAGTAGAGATGGGGTTTCACCATGTTGGTCAGGCTGATCTCAAACTCCTGACCTCAGGTGATCCACCCGCCTTGGCCTCCCAAAGTGCTGAGATTATAGGCATGAACCGCTGCGCTCAGCCCGAAAGGGTTAATTTTGAAAAGGCTGGGTTCAAGATGCTGATAGGTATATTAAGGTACAACTGTGTAGTGGGAAGTTAAACATGTTCAGAAGAGTGTTTGTAATATGATTTATTTTATTTTTTAATTTTTTTTGAGATAGGGTCTCACTTTGTCTCCCAGGCTGAAGTACAGTGGATGATCAGGGTTCACTGCAGTCTCTACTTCCTGGGCTCAAGTGATCATCCCACCTCAGCCCCGTGAATAGCTGGGACTATAGGCGTTTGCCACCATGGCCAGCTAATTTTTTGTATTTTTAGTGGAGACGGGGTTTCACCATGTTGCCCAGGCAGGTCTTGAACTGGACTGAAGCGAGCAGCCCACCTCAGCCTTCCAAAGTGCTGGGATTACAAGTGTGAGCCACCATGCCTAGCCAAGGATATATTTTAGTAGTGATGAACTTATGGTGACAGAATATGTGGGATAATATCTCCTACTGTCACAAGCTGGCTTCTCTGGAAACAGTTACTGAGACTGACTTTGGGGTTCAAGATATTTGTTACAGATCAAGTCTTGTGAAAGGCAGTGGGAGAAAACAGTGTTAGGCAGAGGGAGAAGTTGTATACGTTATAGGCCCAACTAAACCTCAGTCAGGCTGTGTGCGGTGGCTTATGCCTGTTAATTCCAGCACTTTGGGAGGCCGAGGCAGGAGGATTGCTTGAGCACAGGAGTTTGAGGCTGAAGTGAGCTATGATCACGCCACTGCAATCAATCAATCAGTAAACCTCAGTCAACCCTACCAGGAGCTATGGAACAATTATTGTTTGTTGGAGTGTTCTGTGTTGGACTAAATGGTGAAGGCTCTTTATACTTCTACCTTACTCAGTCACCACATGGGGGCTGCCCCAGAGAGGTCATGACCTCAAGTGAGGAGGTACTCAGCAACTGAGCCAGGCCCTACTGATAGCTGGAGGATGCTGCTGCCCATGCTGCCCACTGTGAGGCAGCAAGCCCTTGCTTGAAGGGGGATCTGGATAGTATGTTTCTGTGTCTACCACCCCTAGAAATGGTGCCTAGAGTGAGTCATCAAAAAAAGAATCAGATAGCTGGGTGTAGTGGCGGGTGCCTATAATCCCAGCTACTCAGGAGACTGTGGCAGGAGAATGACTTAAACCAGGGAGTTGGAGGTTGCAGTGAGGTCACACTACTGCACTCCAGACTGGGTGACAGAGTGAGACACCATCTCAAAAAAAAAAAAAAAAGAAAAAAGGAAAAGAATCAGGAAATATTAATATTTAAAGGATAGGTGAATGGAGGAAAATAATCAATTGAAGGAGGCTGAGCAGATGAGGTCAAAGAAGATAGAGATCCATAACAGTAACCTCATAGAAGTTTATGGAAGCATTTTGACAGTGCTAAAAGCCACAAAGTTCAAGTAAGACAGTTTCAGAGATGTATAAACATGAATGCCTTTGCAGTGACTTAAGTGTGATTCTGGTGTTTCCTTCTAAAAATACTGCCTTCTCAGGTGTGGGAAGGATTCTATCTTTTTAGACTTTACCATCATAGTTCTCTGCAGGCTTGCAATCCTGAATCAGGCTTGACTTCAGAAAGTGCTTTAAAAGGGAGGCTGGATGTGGTGGCTCATGCCTGTAATCCCAGCACTTTGGGAGGCCGAGGTGGGTGGATCACCTGAGGTCAGGAGTTCAAGACAAGCCTGGCCAACCTGATGAAACCCCATCTCTACTAAAAATTCAAAAAAATTAGCAAGGCGTGGTGGCGGGTGCCTGTAATCTCAGCTACTTGGGAAGCTGAGGCAGGAGAATCACTTGAACCCAGGAGGCGGAGGTTGCAGTGAGCCAAGATCGGCCACTGAACTCCAGGCTGGGTGACAAGAATGAGACTCCATCTCAAAAATAAATAAATAAATAAATAAATCTAAATCTAATCAAGCCTTTATATCTAACTACTACATTAACTTTCCTTGTAGGAAATACAGGGGACAGAGAAACATGTGAAATGACCCCAGAGGGATGCAGTTGGCAAAATCTAGTGTGTGAGAAACAGAATAACTAAATTTTTCCAACAACATGTGAATTGAAAGGAGAGAGAGATATTAAAACATAGAGACAAGGGGTGGGTACAGTGGCTCATGCCTGTAATCCCAGCACTTTGGGAGGCCTGTTCGGGGGATCACATGAGGTCAGGAGTTTGAGAGCAGCCTAGCCAACATGGTGAAACCCCATCTCTACTAAAAATACAAAATTAGCCAGGTGTGGTGGCAGGTGCCTGTAGTCCAAGCTACTTGGGAGGCTGAGGCAGGAGAATTGCTTGAACCTGGGAGGGGGAGGTTGCAGTGTGCCGAGATTGCACCACTGCACTCCAGCCTGGGGGACAGAGTGAAACTCTGTCTCAAAAAAACAACAAAAAACCCCACCTGTAGACAGGACTAGCTACATAAATAATTTGCAGGGCTCAGTGTAAAATGAAAGTGTGAGGTCCCTTTTTCAAAGACCTAGAAGGCCGGGTACGGTGGCTCATGCCTGTAATCCCAGCACTTTGGGAGGCTGAGGTGGGCAGGTCATGAGGTCAGGAGTTCAAGACAGCCTGACCAATATGGTGAAACCCCATCTCTACTAAAAATACAAAAATTAGCTGGGTGTCGTAGCGGGCGCCTGTAGTCCCAGCTACTCAGGAGGCTGAGGCAGAAGAATTGCTTGAACCCAGGAGACGGAGGTTGCAGTGAGCTGAGATCGCGCCACTGCACTCCAGCCTGGGTGACAGAGCGAGACTGTCTCAAAAAAAAAAAAAAAAAAAAAAAAAAAAAAAAAAAAAAAAGACCTAGAAAAAGGTGCTATTAAAGATACCAAAATATAAGGCATTTTCCTTTATTCTGCAATCTGTCTGCCCACTTTTCATAGTATTTTTTCGTTTGTTATTTAACATCATGTTTTGTCAGGTGAGGACATTTACTCAGCCAGTGCAGCACTCACTGGGATCCAGGGGCCATAGGTGATTTGACGCACCCACATGGCCCACCAGCTATTGAGTTCCGCCTCCAGCCAGCCACTGGACCAACATGCAGTGCCCTGGCTGGGGGCAGGAAAGTCTAACAAACCATTTCATTCCACTGTCCTCCTGGCCAAACCCACAGAGGACAGGTAACCAACAGCCCTTGGATGTGTTTTGTACTTGGATCTGGGGTGGGCATCAAGTCACTTGCAGAATGTATGATGGTGCTGCCAGCTTGGGGGAAGGAGGAGGGCAGCAGTAGTATTGGAGGGGAGGGGAAAGATAGGCCATGGTCAGGGAACTGCAGACTCAACCTGTGGAGGCAGCTGGGGAAGCAGCAGAAAGCGGGACTGCACGTTAGCTGAGACAGCAAGCCCTAGGCACATGCTCTGTTATTCTCTTGTACTACTTCACTGATAAAACACAAAATTAAAGATAGAATTAGACTTTCAAGACAGCAACAGCAGAAAATTAAACCCCAAGTATGGGACCCTCCTTAGCACAGTGCCCTATGCAACTGCACTGGTCACACAACTTGAAGCTGGCTCTGCCTTTAGACTACAAGAAATTTGGGCAGGGTGTTGCAGTTCATGCCTGTAATCCCAGCACTTTGAGAGGACAAGGCCAGAGGACAGCTTGAGGCCAGAAATTTGAGACCAGACTGGTCAACCTAGAGAGACCCTGTTTCTACAAAATCTAAAAAAAAAATTAGCTGGGTATGGTGGTGCATGCCTGTAGTCCCAGCTACTTGGGAGGCTGAGGTGGGAGGATCGCTTGAGCTCAGGAGTTTGAAGCTGCAGTGAGATGTGATTGTACCACTGCACTCCAGCCTGGGTGACACAGTGAGATCCTGTCTCAGAAAAAAAAAAAAAAAATTTTAGTGACTTTGTTAACCAGTTACAATGTATGGATTTTATTTAAGCCCTGCTAAAATAAGCTGGACAGACCTGGGGTAATTAGAGTACTTACTGGATTTTTGTTATTAAGATTTACTGTTAATTTTTTAGGTTTTATGATTGTACTGTGGTTATTTTTTAGTTATTTTTTCAAGGTACATACTAAGTATATTTACAGATGAAATAACATGTCTGAGTCGGGCATGATGGCTCACGCTTGTAATGTCAGCACTTTGGGAGGCTGAGGTGGCTGGATCACTTCAGGTCAGGAGTTCGAGACCAGCCTGACCAACATGGTGAATCCCCGTCTCTACTAAAAAAATACAAAATTAGCCAGGTGTGATGATGCATACCTGTAATCCCAGCTACTTGGGAGGCTGGGGCAGGAGAATTGCTTGAACCCAGGAGGTGGAGGTTGCAGTGAGCCGTGATCACGCCATTGTACTCCAGCCTGGGCAACAAGCAAAACTCCGTCTCAAAAAAAAAGAAACAACATATCTGAGATTTGCCTTAAAATAATCTGAAGGCAGAGTTAGTGGGTGTGATAATTAATATTAGATATCAAGTTGATTGGATTGACAGATGCCTAGATGCTGAATCATTGTTTCTAGGTGTGTCTGTGAGGGTGTTTCCGGAGGAGATTGACTTGTGAGTCAGTGGACTGAGAGGGAAAGGCTCACCGTGAAGGTGGGCAGGCACCATCCAATCACCTGGCCCAACTAGGACAAAGCAGGCAGAAGAAGGGGGATACTCAGCTCATACTGCTTTCTTTCTCTTGCTCCCTTCTCGAGTGGGATGCCATCTTGCTTCTGCCCTTGCACATCATACTCCAGGTTCTTTGGGTTTTGGACTCTGGAACTTGCACCAGCAGCCTCTCAGGGATTCTCAGGCCTTCAGCCACAGATTGGGGACTACACTTTTGTCTTTCCTAGTTCTAAGGCTTTTGGACTGGAATGAAGCCACCAGCTTTTCTGGTTCTCCAGTTTGTGGACACCCTGTTAGACTTCTTCACCTTTGTGATTGTGTAAGCCAATTCCCCCTAATAAAATCTATCTATCATCTATCTATCTATCTATCATCTATCTATCTCCTATTGGTTCTGTCCCTCTGGAGAACCCTTACTAATACTGTGTGTAAGTCATTTATGAAAAATGATTCATGGGTAGGGTAGCTCATTCCTGTAATCCCAGTGCTTTGGGAGGCTGAGGTGGGAGAACTGCTTGAAGCCAGGAGTTCAAGACCAGCCTGGGCAACATGGTGAGACCCATCTCTACAAAAAATTTTAAAAATTAGCTGGGCATGGTGGTGTACTCATGTAGTCCTAGGCATTTGGGAGGCTGAGGTGGGAAGATTGCTTGAGCCCAAGAACTGCGGGCTGCTCTGGAGCTATGATCATACACTCTCGCTTAGACAACAGAATGAGACCTTGTCTCTAAAAATAAATAAATAAATAAATAAAGGGCAGGGCATGGGGGCTCACGCCTGTAATCCTAGCACTTTGGGAGGCCGAGGCGGGCGGATCACTTGAGGTCAGGAGTTTGAGACCAGCCTGGCCAACAGGGTGAAACCTCGTCTCTACTAAAAATACAAAAATTAGCTGGGCATGGTGGCACACGCCTGTCATCCCAGCTACTTGGGAGGCTAAGGCAGGAGAATTGCTTGAACCGGTGGGTGGAGGTTGCAGTGAGCCGAAATCGCACCATTGCACTCCAGCCTGGGCAACAAGAGTGAAACTCTGTCTCAAAAAAAAAAAAAAAAAAAAAGATGGTGGCCAGAAGTGGGTAATGGTTGAAGCTGGATATTAAGTACCAGGGTTCATCAAAATAGTCTCTATATTATTATATACTTTTAAATTACTTTTCCATGATGAAAAGTTTCAAACAATTATTATGTATCTTGGGATTAATTTATATCCCACAATTCAGTCCTGAAAAATAAAGTAAGCACCAATTGTATTACTTTGTAATTAAAAAAATACTTTACGGGGGAAAAAAATCCCCGTACTTTATACAAGGAATGCTTATAGCAGCTGTATTCATAATAGACAAATACAGGGAACAGCTTAGGTGCCCGTCAATAGGTGAATATATAGGCAAACTATAATACATATCAATGTACTACTACTTAACAATAAAGTAGAATGAACTGTTGATTTACACAACATGGATGAGTCTCAGACATTATATTAATTGAAAGACTTACATTTAAAGTACATACCATATGATTCCATATATATCAAGTTCTACATCACGCAAAATAACCTATGGTGGGGGAAAAAATCAGAACACTGGTTGCCTCTATATGGGAGGGGAAGGACTAACTGGAAGGGGGTAGGAGGGAACTTTCCATGTGAATAATAATTTTCTATATCCTTTTTTTTTTCAGAAGGAGTTTCGCTCTTGTTGCCCAAGCTGGAGTGCAATGGTGCAGTCTTGACTCACTGCAACCTCTGTCCCCCAGGTTCAAGTGATTGTCCTGCCTCAGCCTCCCAAGTTGCTGGGATAACAGGCGCCCACCACCATGCCTGGTTAATTTTTGTATTTTTAGTAGGGACTGGGTTTCACCGTATTGGCCAGGCTGGTCTCAAACTCCTAGCCTCATGTGATCCACCAGCCTCGGCCTCTCGAAGTGCTGGGATTACAGGTGTGAGCCACTGCGCCCAGCCAGTTTTCTATATCTTGATGAGTTTTCGTTTAATAATACAGTTTGTCAAACTCAGGGGATGCTAATTTAAGATTTGAAAATTTCAGTGTATGTAAATTTTACTTCAGCAGAAAGGAAACTAAATAAATATTGAACACTAGTTAATGAAATACATGCTGAAGTATGCAGGGAGTGATGTACTTGTCCACTAAAAAACATCATGGGCCCAGTGCGGTGCCTCACACTTCTAATCCCAGCAGTTTGGGAGGCTGAGGTGGGTGGATGGCTTGAGTCCAGGAGTTGGGAGACTAGCCTGAGGAACATGATGAAACCTTATCTCTACAAAAAATACAAAAATTAGCCAGGTGTGGTGGTGCATACCTATAGTCCCAGCTACTTGGGAGGCTGAGGTGGGAGGATGGCTTGAGCCCAGAAGAGGAGGTTGCAGTGAGCCAAGATGGCAAGATCGTGCCACTGCACTCCAGCCTGGGTGACAGAGCCAGACCCTGTGTCAAAAAAAAAAACAAAAACCCATAATAGACTGATGGATGGATAGAGGGATACAAAAATTAGCTGAGTGTGGGCTGGGCACGGTGGCTCATGCCTGTAATGCCAGCACTTTGGGAGGCTGAGGCAGGTGGATCACGAGGTCAGGAGATCGAGACCATCCTGGCTAACATGTGAAACCCCATCGCTACTAAAAATACAAAAAATTAGCCAGGCGTGGTGGCGGGTTCCTGTAGTCCCAGCTACTCTGGAGGCTGATGCAGGAGAATGGCGTGAACCTGGGAGTCGGAGCTTGCGGAGCCGAGATCGCGCCACTGCACTCCAGCCTGGGCAACAGAACAAGACTCCGTCTCAAAAAAAAAAAAAAAAAAAAAAAAAAAAAAAAAAAAAAAAAAAAATTAGCTGGGTGTGATGGTGTGCACCCTGTCGTCCTAGCTACTTAGGAGCCTGATTTGGGAGGATCACTTCAGCCCAGGAGGCAGAAGTTGCAGTGAGCCTTAATCACGCCACTGCACTCCAGCCTGGGTAATACAGCCAGACCCTGTCTCCCCAGTCGCCCCCAAAAAATAGAATCAAAGTGTAGGTAAATGAATGTTCACTGCACAATTGTTTGAATTTTTATGTACGTTTTAAATTCCTATTATTTAGGGAAAATAAAGGGAGACATCTTCTGGAAGAAATTGGTATTACTGATTGGCTCAGAAAGGCAAGTGCAAGAAAACATTTTTTTTTTTTTTTGGTTTGTTTTTGTTGTTGTTTTGAGACAGCATCTCCCTCTGTTGCCCAGGCTGGAGTGCAGTGGAGAGATCACAGGTCATTGCAGCGTCAAATTTTTGGGCTCAAGTGATCCTCCCACCTCAGCCTCTCAAGTAGCTGGGACTACAGGCATGTGCCTGGCTAATTATTTTTATTTTTTGTAGAGGTGAGGGTTTAGCTTTGTTGCTCAAGCTGGTTTCGAACTCCTGGCTTCAAGCGATCCTCCCACCTCAGCCTCCCAGTGTTGATTACAGATGTCAGCCACTGTGCCTGGCCAAAATATGGTTTAAAAATATGATTTGGTATGGAATGATTGCTTATTTTTTACATACCCCATTGGTTCTTTCTCCTATGCCCAAGCTGAAAATCTTTCTTCTCTTCCACTGTCTAACTTCTTACTTAGATTTTACTTTCTGCAGAATAAGAATCAGTAAACGTTTTCTGTAAAGGGCCAGACGGTAAATATTTTAGGCTCTATGGGCTAAGGGGCAAAATTGAAGATATTGTGTAGATACTTGTAGAAAAACAGGGAAAACTAATTTCCACAACATTTTCACTGACGAAATTCAAAATATAATAATATCGAGTACAAGTTTTTGTAAATCAGGTATGCTAATCAGAAAAATGAAATTCTTTTTGTGGGGAGATGGAGAATAACATTTTTCTTAATTAGGTTTCAAAGTTCTTATTCCCTATCAAAATCTATTGCAAATGTCATCTGTCAATCATGATCTGTAATGAAATTTTACAGATTTTATCTTTGAAAAATATATTTTCATACATACAGGCACTGCCCAATATGATGTCAATCCAAGGACATATGATTTAAATTAAGTATCTTATACTCTTGGAAAACAATTATGGAAACACATTATTCTCTTTATATCTGCCTTTTAGCATGTCAGATGAATCATTTCTAACTGATGGTTAGGTGGAAGCTCCTCAATTGCACAGTTAAATGGATTTTGAAATATGGAAATTTCCTTTGTGTTTGTGTTTGCAGAGATCCGTAAAACACCACTAAAACTGTAGTTTGAGCTTGAAAAATATAACCACTGCAAACTTGTGTGAGGATAGAGAGCTTGCTTTTCATTTTAACTTGTGACTCAAATAATGTTAGTTGTCAAAATGGCTTCATCGTAATAAGTTTTGCATGTCAGTACTGTTTATTAGGATGCATCATCAAATGATCAAAATTAGCAAACTAGCAAAAATGAATTTCAAAGTCATTCAGTCAGTGGTGTAAAATAAATAAAATCCTGAGCCCTCTACCAACTTCATGAACATACCCTCACGGCCAAGGGGACCCCAGAAAAACCTTTAAAACAGAATTCCTGATCATAACAGGACAGGAGGTCAGACATGCCTGATTACACTCCCTCCCTTTTGGAGTTTAGACACAACAACCGACCAGCATTGATGTTAAAGAAGAGATCCCAAGACTGACAGAATGGACTTTCTGTGGCAATAAGATATCAAATGATAAACAAGACCCAAGGCCATGCCAGGTAAGGGTTAACTCATATACCCCTACACTTAAAGAATAAACTGGGTTCTAACTGCCCCAGGGTTTTTCTTTTTCTCTAACAGCTAAACCATCACTGGCCTAGAGATAAGCAATATTAAAACAACTGTAGCTCACCGTCAGACACTGAATAACTGATCCCCGTTCCACCAGCTTTGATTGGATAAGGGACTGATTTCAGTAACTTTTTCCTGATAGTAAGACCGCCAACCACGGACTGATTCTGGCAGGCTTGCAGAGGCTGCACACTTGCATGACTTCGTGTCTTGAAAAGAGCTTTTGATGTATAGGACCTAATTATAATACATTTAAGTATTAAATATCCACTCCAAAGTGAACATCGGTCATATATTACATGCATGTTTGTTCAATACCTGTGTGTCAGGATCACCTTTATGAATATTCAGAGTTTCTCCAGTAACCTGTTGAATGTGTATGTTTAACCAAACTGTTCAGCATAAAGCTCCTACCCCAACCACTCCTCCTTTGAAGTGCCCGTCTCTAGTCTCTATGGAGGCTATTCTTCTCAGCCTATGGGATGGACACCTTGCAGGCTGTAAACCTTTTTTTTTTTTTGAGACGGAGTTTTGTTCTTGTTGCCCGGGCTGCAGTGCAATGGCACAATCTCAGCTCACTGCAACCTCCTCTTCCCAGTTTCAAGCGATTCTCCTGCCTCAGCCTCCCATGTAGCTGGGATTACAGGCACCCGCCACCATGCCCAGCTAATTTTTTTTTTTTTTTTTTTGTATTTTTAGTAGAGACGGGATTTCACCATGTTGGCCAGGCTGGTCTGGAACTCCTGACCTCAGGTGATCCAACGCTTTGGCCTCCCAAAGTGCTGGGATTACAGGTGTGAGCCACCACACCTGGCTGGCTGTAAGCCTTTATAAGACATAAAATCTTCTTTCCAAATTTATAGGTCTCATGATTTGTAAAGGTAACAGTGGTTAAGAGAAATTCTTTTCATTTAGAAAAATTTCAATCTTGGCTTTAAAAAAACATCACAATAAAATGTTATCACTGCAAAGTCATCAAATGCTATGTGGCAGGGCAAGGTAGGATATTCTGCTATTTTGACCAAAAATTCATGGACTAACAACAGTTAAGTCCATGAGGATGAATGAATTTTATCATTGATACTGCAGATTCAATAATACCTGTACATGGTAAGTTCAAATGTTTTCCACAAACTGTTTTTCAATAATCAAATGATGTTATAACCATAGGATTTAAACACCTTACATTTTCATAAGCATTGTAAATCTGTCAAACTAAGCCTTTCTCTTTTTATATCATCAGTTGCAATATAGCAAAGAAATTCTACTTCAGGTGTACTTAATTAGTGTTTTTTCACCTTCTTTAAAAATATTCTCATCTGTTTGAGGAAGCTGTTTCTGGAGCTAATTCTTCAGTCCATTCAATACTCCTTGAATATATAGGAACAAATGAGCAACATCAATAACACCTATCAATTCAGTACAAGCTAAGGAAAACCATTCAAAATCACTTGCCTTGCTTTTTTTTTTTCTAATTAAAAAAAAATTTTTTTTAGAGATGGGATCTCTGGTGTTGCCTAGGCTGGATTTGAACTCCTGGGCTGACTCAGTTCTCTGAGTAGCTAGGACTACAGGGATAGGCCACCTCATGTGGCTAACTTGCCTTGTTTTACTATTGATGTTGTTTCCTGTGTCCTTAACACTTTAAGCAGCTGTTCTCAATGGTTTTAAGCAAGTTTCTTTTTCTTTTTTTAATTTAAAAATTTAAAAAAATTTTTTAATCAACATTTTTTTAAATTTAAAAAAATTTATTAATTCTTTTTAATAGACAGGGTCTTGCTATGTTGTCTAGGCTGGTCTTGAACTCCTGGTCTCAAGTGATCCTCCTGCCTTGGTCTCCCAAAGTGCTGAGATTACAGGCATGAGTCACTGCATCTGGCCAAGTTTATTTTTTCTGTATACATTTCTTCAGCCACTTCAATCAAACATTTAATTAACATGCTGTAATGAATGACTTTTCTTGCTAGGCTAACAAATGAGGCACTTGGAAACTTTAGTTGCAGCCTCACTTTCATTTTTTTGTGAGGAAATTCTGTGTTGACATACTCTTTAATTTCTTTTTACCTTTTCTGACTGATTTTCTGTAATTTGGGAATATTATGATGACTGCTTATTCTAAGAATATTAACATATAGCATTCTTTTAGCACATAAATAGTTTCATTTGCATAATAAGCACCAGGCTTTGCCGTCGAATTTGATAAAATAATCCATGCTTCAGGGTACCTTAGAGATGGGATATTTTAAGTCCAATTCTCTCTGTCTCATTTTTTTCTTTTTAGAAACAAGGCCTGGAGTTACCCATGCTGGAGTGTAGTGGTGTGACTGTAGCTCCCTGCAGCCTCGAACTCCTGGCCTCAATTGATCCTGCCACCTTACCTTCTGAGTAACTGGGACTACAGTGTGTGCCACCACACCTATCATTTTTTTTTTTTGACATGAGGGGTATATGCTGGTAATAAAAATAAAATTTTGGGGTATGGCAATATGCATGCTACTCAAAATGCTGCCAAGTTACAAAGTGTAACTATGATTTGTAATGGATAGCAGCAGTGGCAAGTGATAAGAATGGTCTCTTGTCATGACTACTCTGTTATAATGTAAAAGCAGCCATAGACAGTAGATAAATGAGTAAGTATGGCTGTATTCCAATAAAGTTTTACTCATGGACACTGAAATATGAATTTCATATAATTTTGTGTCACAAAATATTAAATTTTTTTTCTAGCCATTAAAAATGTACAAAGCATAATTAGCTGTGGACTGTACAAAAGCAGGAAGCAGGTTGGACATGCTTTTGGGCCATAGTTGGCCAACTCCTGCTAGAGAACATTTATACATAGCAGCCTTTTGAGTAGTTTTCTTCATTTGAGGTCATGAAAAGGAATTAGTATTGGCAGGGCACGGTGGCTCACGCCTGTAATCCCAGCACTTTGGGAGGCAAAGGCGGGCAGATCACCTGAGGTCAGGAGTTCGAGACCAGCCTGACCAACATGGTGAAACCCCATTTCTACAAAAAATTAGCCGGGTGTGGTGGCACATGTCTGTAATCCCAGCTACTGGGGAGGCTGAGGCAGGAGAATAGCTTGAACCCAGGAGGCGGAGGTTGCAGTGAGCCGAGATCGTGCATTGCACTCCAGGCCTGGGCAACAGGAGTGAAACTGTCTCAAAAAAAAAGAAGAAAAGGAATTAGTATTTTAAAAGAGATTATTCATAATCCTTCTGTGCTGTAGGTTTCGTATTGTAGTTAAATACAAAACTCAGTGATTTCAAAGTTTTAAAAATCCAATTTCTAAAGATAAAAGCACATTTGCATTTCTCAGCATACTCAGTATATCAATATACATTACATACATATTTCTGTGTTTGATATTATCTTCTCTTCACTGGAAAGGTAAAATTTTTTGGTTTGTTTTGAGAAGGAGTCTCGCTCTGTTGCCCAGGCTGGAGTGCAGCGGCGCGATCTCGGCTCACTGCAACCTCCGCCTCCAAGGTTCAAGTGATTCTCCTGCCTCAGCCTCCTGACTAGCTGGGATTACAGGCGTGTGCCACCACACCCGGCTGATTTTTGTATTTTTAGTAGAGACGGGGTTTCAGCATGTTGGCCAGGCTAGTCTTGAACTCCTGACCTCAGGTGATCCACCCACCTCGGCCTCCCAAAGTGCTGGGATTACAGGCATGAACCACTGTGCCAGCCAGAACTGGCTAACATTATTGTAGAGGTTGGCAAATTCAAAAACTTCAGGATGGACCAGCAGGCTAGAGACCCACACAAGAGCCAATGCTTTGATTCAAATCTGAAAGGCTGTCTGTTGCAGAATTCCTTTTGGCTCAGGAGAGGTCAATCTTCTACTCAGTTCAACTGATTGGATGAGGCACACCCACATTATCGCAAGACCACCCTCACAGAGACATTCAGAATAACGTTTGACCTCATATATGGACACTGTGGCCCAGCCAAGTTCACCCATAAATTTACCATCATACCTCCTCATTAAAAAAAAAAGGGCTGGGCTAGCGGTGGCTTACGCCTGTAATCCCAGTACTGTGGGAGGCCAAGGTGGGTGGATCACCTAAGATTGGGAGTTCGAAACCAGCCTGACCAACATGGAGAAACCACATCTCTACTAAAAGTACAAAATTAGCTGGGCATGGTGGTGCATGTCTGTAATCCCAGCTACTCGGGAGGCTGGGGCAGGATAATCACTTGAACCCGGGAGGCAGAGGTTGTGGTGAGTGAGATCACACCATTGCACTGCAGCCTGGCAACAGGGCAACAAGAGCGAAACTCTGTCTCAAAAAAAAAGAAAAGAAAAAAAATCGCCCAAGCGTGATAGCTCACACCTGTAATCCCAGCACTTTAGGAGACTGAGGCAGGAGGATTGCTTGAGGCCAGGAGTTAAAGACCCGCCTGGGCAACATAGTGAGACCCTGTTTCTGTAAAAATAATAAATTAAAAAATGAAAACAATTTTAATTAAAAAAAGGAGTCAAGTCAAAGTTGGGAGGAAAGAGGAAAACTACCACTCTTACAATGTTCCGAAGCTTCTAAGCACTAGAAATCTTCCAGGTAGAAATTAAAGTTAGAATTTAAAAAATACATTGTTCTGTAAAAAATAAAGAACGTATTCACTTGATTTTCTTTTTTGTTTTTCCTTTCTGTTTTTTTGAGACAGAGTTTCGTTCTGTCGCCCAGGCTGGAGTGCAATAGCGAAATCTTGGCTCACTCCCCTCCCACACCCCGCGCCGGGTTCAAGCGATTCTCCTGTCTCAGCCTCCCAAATAGCTGTGATTTTATTTTATTTTATTGAGGGAGGGTCTTTCTCTGTTGCCCAGGCTGGAGTGCAGTAGCCCGATCTCGGCTTACTGCAGCCTCAACTTCCTGGGCTCAAGCAATCCTCCCACCTGCCTCCTGAGTGGCTGGGGCTACAGGCACACACCACCATGTCCAGCTAGTTTTTGTATTTTTACTAGAGACGGAGTTTTGCCATGTTGCCCAGGCTTGCATTCTTATTTTTAAGTAAGTCTTCGAAATCCAGTGTGTATTTTACACTTATAGCACATCTCATTTAGGACTAGCCACATTTCCAATGCTCAGTAGCCAAATATGGATATTAGCTGCCATATTAGACAATGCATCTCTAAGGGGTGAGATTATCACAACTTTCACTTTGTGTTTTACATATTATTTTGTTTTCCTGAATGTTAAAAAAACCATATATTGCTCAATCAGAAACCATAATAAAATAAAAAGTCAATTGCTCTGAAGTCAGAAAGAATTATGCTTTTGAGTAGGTGTTACACAATAGTAAAAACCAAACAGTAGAAAAGGTTATATACTGACAGTTTTATGTGTGTTCTCTGTGCACTTGTCTAGAAGATGGGCCACAACTTTTGTAGATTATGGTCTTTCAGAAGAGTCAGTAAACCAAAAAGAAATTTAAAACCAAAGTCAAAGAATTTCAACAACAAAATTCCACAGTATTTAGACAGAGGGTTAATTACTTTGCCATGTTATAATGAGGTTCTATCCAGGCTTCTTGCCAGGAATTAGTGCTAGACAAATAGGAAGCTCTTTGAGGGAGAGAAAAACAACACAGGTTGGGGGACCAGTGAATAATTGCTTCCACTACCCCTCTAGAAGTAAACTACCAACCTATCATCCCTGAAACCAATGAGAGTTCAGGAGGATGGACAGAACTTTTTTTTAAATTTTGAGACAGGATCTCACTCCGTCACCAAGGCTGAACTGCAATGGCATGATCACAGCCCATTGCAGCCTCAAACTCCGGCCTGAGCAATCCTCCCACCACAGCCTCCCCAGTAGCTGGGCCCACAGGCTCGTGCCACCATACTCGGCGAATTCATTTTAATTTTTGCAGAGACAGGATCTCTCTATATTGCGCAGGCTGGTCTTGAATTCCTGGGCTTAAACGATCCCCTGCCTCGGCCTCCGAAAGTGCTGGAATTATAGGCATGGGCTACCACATCCTGCCTAGTCAGAACATGCTTAAAGCAGGAATCTTAAAAAGAATGCAATGTCAGCTGGGCACGGTGGCTCATGCCTGTAGTGCTAGCACCTTGGGAGGCCGAGGCGGGCAGTTCACCTGAGGCTAGGAATTCGAGACCAGCCCGGCCAACATGGTGAAGCCCCATCTCTACTGAAAATACAAAAAAATAGCTGGGAGTGGTGGCTTGCACCTGTAGTCCCAGCTACTTTGGAGGCTGAAAGGAGGATCGCTTGAGCCTGAGAAGCGGAGGTTGCAGTGAGCCGAGATCGTGCCACTGCACTCCAGCCTGGGCGACAGAGGGAGACTGTCTCCAAAAAAAAAAAGAAAAAAAGAATGCAATGTCAGGGCCAGAAAAATGAAGAATTAACTAACTCAAGATGAGATTCTAAAATATTCATTTTATTTCCCCCCTGGATATCAGCTAAATATGAGGAAAAAAAGAGGTGGAAGTATAAATTAATTTCAAGAATATTTTTCAGGTTATTTAGGTAAATTAAATAATAAAGTAAACCAGAAGAAGTTGTGTTTTGTTTAAAAGAGTAGTAAAGAAATCCTTGACGTTTCTATTTCATCTCTTGAAGTTTTTCTGAAAGGCAGTAGAACTTTTATAAAAATGATTCATTATATTCTCAATAGAAAATTTAGAGGCTGGGCGCAGTGGCTCATGCCTATAATCCCAGGACTTTGGGAGGTTGAGGCAGGCAGATAACTTGAGGTCAGGAGTTAGAGACCAGCCTGGCCAACATGGTGAAACCCCGTCTCTACTAAAAATACAAAAATTAGCTGGGTGTGGTGGTGCACAGCCTGTAATCCCAGCTACTCGGGAGGCTGAGGCAAGAGAATGGCTTGAACCTGTGGGGTGGGGACAGAGGTTGCAGTGAGCCGAGATTTCGCCATTGTACTCTAGCCTGGGCAACAAGAGTGAAACTCCATCACAAAAAAAAAAAAAAAAAAGAAAAAAAATTAAAAGAATGCAAAATATCTCATTTTTATATTGTTTATATGTTGAAATGCTAATATAAATAAATATATTTGTCTTTTTAAAATATGGCTGTTAGCAAACTTAAAATTTCATATGAGGTACACCTATTTCTATTGGACCATGCCACCTTAGTAACAATTTAAAAATCAGTACCTTTTGCTGGGCACAGTGGCTCACGCCTGTAATCCCAGCACTTTGGGAGGCCGAGGTGGGAGGATCACCTGAGGTTGGGAGTTCAAGACCAGCCTGACCAACGTGGTGAAACCCCATCTCTACTGAAAATACAAAATTAGTCGGGCGTATTGTATGCCTGTAATCCCAGCTACTCGCAAGGCAGAGGCAGGAGAATCGTTTGAACCTGGGAGGCAGAGGTTGTGGTGAGCCGAGGTCACGCCATTGCACTCCAGCCTGTACAACAAGACCAAAACTCTGTCTCAACAACAACAACAACAAAAAATCAATACCTTTTATTGAGTATTTACCACATGTTAGGCACTATTTGGATTTCTAACGTGATTTAATTTATTAGATTATCACAATAGTGATATGGATTGGGAATTATTAATATTACCATTTTTCACAGGGCAGACCACAGAGTTTAAATTACAAGTCAAGATTATGCTGCTGGCAAGTGACAATAATGGGATTCTTCCATGGTCTAGCTTTGGAGCCTGGTGTTCCTTCAGTATGCTAAACAGGCTCTGTGTCTGGGGTCGCCATGGTTCAGACTTTGTTAAATTTTTTCACACATTACTGATATATAATATTTTTAACAAACTAGAATCATAGTATACTTATGTATTGCAATTTGCTGGAAAATTAAAAAAGACAAAAAACCTTACACCTTGGTTATCTTCCCATTAACCAGGTGTGCTAGTTGGTACCCAGCGAAACATCACCATTCCCATTCTGACTCAAACATAACTGTTCACAAGCATTTCTTATATTGTGGTTTCTTTCTATTGTCATGGATTTTGGGCTCTAGTTTCTCTGGGGCCTTTTGTTAGCCACAGACACTGCAGTGATAATTTTTTGTCTGCTGCCATTATGAAAAGCTGATTTAAAAAAAAATATTATTTTTAGAGGGAAGGTCTTGCTACTTCTAGTACCATTCAGTTTTTCCTAATCATTTGCAGGACAAGAATGAAGATGAGATTTAATCTATGATTGGAGAAGCAGAAGTTGTAGCTTCATGCTATGTGATTCAGGCCACATAGGCATATTCCTCTCAAAGCTGAAAATATTTTAAACTTCCAACAGTTTTAAGTTTAAATTATTTAATTTCGCATCGTGTTGCGCAGGACATAGTGCAGGGGCTATTCACAGGCATGATCATAGGGCTGTACAGCCTCAAACTCCTGGGCTCAGGTGTTCTTCTTGCTTCAGCCTCCAGAGGAGCTGGGACTATGGTTGCATGCCACTGCACCCGGCTTGCAAAACTGATTTTTATTTTCTTTTCTTTTAAAATGTAGTATTTTGAATAGGCAAAACATTAATATGATTTTAAAATATGTAAATACATTCAGTGAAAAATTTCTCCCCAGCTTTGTTCCTCATCAATCCCTCTGTCCTGTTTCCATTTCACCCTTCCCTTAGGCAACTACATAGTGAATAGTTTCTTGTGGCTCCTTCCAGAATTCTTTCTAAACACAAATATGAATATATACATGTCTATAAACATATTCATTAAGGCTGTAATTACGAAAATACAATGTGCATTTGGCCAGGTGTGGTGGCTCACACCTGTAATCCTAGCACTTTGAGAGGCTGAGGCAGGAGGATTGCTTGAGCCCAGGAGTTTGAGACTGGCCTGGGCAACATAGTGAGACCTCATGTCTATTAAAAAGTTAAGAAATTAAAAAAAATGCAGCTAATAATATTTTTAAATCAGTCATTGGAAAGTTTATTTCTTTTGTTTATTGTTTGTTTGTTTTTGAGACAGAGTCTCGCTCTGTTACCCGGGCTGGAGTGCAGTGGCAGGATCTCAGCTCACTGCAAACTGCCTCTCCGGTTCAAGCGATTCTCTTGCTTCAGCCTCCCGAGTAGCTGGGATTACAGGTGCCTACCACTATGCTCGGCTGATTTTTGTATTTTTCGTAGAGACAGGATTTCACCATGTTGGCTAGGCTAGTCTCAAACTTCTGACCTCAGGTGATCCATCCACCTCGGCCTTCCAATGTGTTGAGATTACAGGTATAAGCCACTGCGCCTCGCCAAAAAGTTTAATATGTAGTTGAACATGGATTCAAAATTATGGCTGGGCATGGGGTGGCTCATGCCTGTAATCCCAGCTACTTAAGAGGCTGAGGCTGGAGAATTACTTGAACCCGGGAGCCGGAGGTTGCGGTGAGCTGAGATCACGCCACTGCACTCCAGTCTGGGTGACAGAGTGAGACCCTGTCTCGACAAGACAAGACAGGACAGGACAGGACAGGACAGGACATTACCCGGGCATGGTGGTGGGCACCTGTAGGCAGAGGTTGCAGTGAGCTGAGATTGCGCCACTGTACTCCAGCCTGGGCTATGGAGCAAGACTCCATCTCAACAAACAAACAAAACCAAAATTCTGTCTGTCCTTTTTAGGTTGCTGGAAATTAACAAAATAAACATAAATGCAAATAAAAATATGACACCAGTTGAATTTGAATTTTGGATAAACAACACTTTTTTTATGTATAGCTATGTCCTAAATATTGCATGTAAGTATTGCATAAGATGTATATTGCAACATGAATACTTGGGACATACTTATACTAAAACATTCTTCATTGTTATCTGAAATTCAAGTTTAACTGGGTGTCCTATATTGTTTCCAACAACTGTAACATAACCTCTTGGCATCTACTTGTAGGAATTTTGTGAAATTTAGAGCCAATATATGTAAACTAGTTATCACAAAGCCTACCACATAGCAGGAGATAAACAATAATAATAATAACTAATAATGAGGAAAGTTAATCTCATTTGGGGTATCTGGATAACCTGTGAATATTGGCAATCTCTCTTTCCATGCCATAGGTCATAGATAAGGAAGCAGGACCAGAAGAGTCTACACATGAATATTAATCAAGGAAGGAGATATTTACAATTTTATGCACCTAAACCTTTGCATGAAGATTTTTTATTGTTAAACAGGCATGGTGGCCGCCTATAATCCCAGCACTTTGGGAGGCCAAGGCAGGAGGATTACAACATGGTGAGACCTCTACAAAAAAAAAAAAAAAACAAAAACAAAATTAGCCAGGTGTGGTGGTGTGCACCTGTAGTCTCAGCTACTCAAGAAGGCTGAAGTGGGAGGATTGTTTAAGCCCAGGAGGTCGAGGCTGCAGTGAACCAGGACTGCACCACTGCACTCGAGTCTGGGCAACAAAGCAAGACCCTGTGTCAAAAAAAAAAAAGATTTTTTTATTGTTAAAATACTCGCATATTTTCCAAATCTTTACAGTGTCAAAATTCTTTAGTAACTTTTTCATTTTAAAACTTGAATGAAAACTTCAAAGTTATATTTACTTCTTTCAAATATGATTTCAATCCTAATTAGAAAACCACCTTCATTTTCTCAAGGTAAATTGCACCATCCACAAATGTTCCAGTTTCTTGTCTACCTAGTCTCTTAACTTTGTGTTATCTAAACTTGTTTATAATACTCTCCTGAAACTGCTGTTGAAGGTTACCAGGCCCTATTATGACAATCTCCTTCCTGCCTTCTTTGTTTCAGTTCTATTATTCCTTTCAATTCATCCTTGTTATATGAGTTTAACCTTTCTACAACACAAGTATCATTATATCAATCCCTCACTCAAAAACACCAAACGAAAACGAGTGGGATGAAAGGTGGGAGGTAGGGTGAAGCCAGATTATGGTGGCCCTTGCAAGTTAAACTTCAAGTGAGAAGTTTTTGAGAGGGGAATAACATGCTAAAAGGCATTGTTTTACTTAGATCATGCCAGTAACTGTGGGCAGATGAATTAGAGATGGCAAAGATTGGGGTAATCAGCGGTCGTAGGGATTAAGTATACTGTGCTGATAGGAAAGTCTTTCTCATAGGGCCTGGGCCTGCCAGAGAAACATTACCTTACTGAGAGGTTCATAGTTTTAATTAGTAGAATCCTAATTTGGTTTGAGCTTAGAGGGTTTAACATATATACAAAATGAGGCAGTTTAAAGTATAGCAATTTGATTTTAGGCGTAAAAGCTATTATTTGAAGCACAAAAGAGTTTCTGTGCAGTAATTTTAAAGGATTGCTGAGTCACTTGGGCATGTGAGACCTTGCCCAGGAACATCTGGCTACTTACTTTAAAAGCCGTGACTATACTTAGCTGCATATAAAAAAGTCCTTTGGTCCTTTCCTCTGGATTCCAGGGCAGATGAACCAGGCAAACAATGTTTCAGCTATTGCTGTAAACTTGCAGGAACCTCTGCTTCTTAAGTACCTTTTAAGCTTCCAGGACCTCCCTACCAAGTAATTACCTTGCTAAATTGTAAAGAACTGTAAACCCTTTCTCCCAGATCCCTATGGCCTATTCCAGGGAATAAGGGTTAGCAGAGGCAGTATTCAGGCTTGCTTTGTTCTTTTTCTGTTTCTTTTGTTCTTTTTGTTCTTTTTCTTTTCTCTTTCTTTCCTTCCTTCTTTTTTTTGACAGAGTTTTGCTCTTGTTGCCCAGGCTGGCACGATCTCGGCTCACTGCAACCTCTGCCTCCTAGATTCAAGAGATTCTCCTGCCTCAGCCTCCCAAGTAGTTGGGATTACAGGCATGTGCAACTATGCCTGGCTAATTTTGTATTTTTAGTAGAGATGGGGTTTCGCCATGTTGGCCAGGCTGGTTTTGAACCCCTGACCTCAGGTGATCCTCCTGCCTCGGCCTCCCAAAGTGCTGGGATTACAGGCGTGAGCCACTGCGCCCGGCCTTTGTTCTTACACATATAGTAAGATTGTATTCTCTAGGTAAGGAGTTTCTTGGTTAAAAGGAAAAAAATCCTAGTCTTAATTGCCCTTTAGAACTAGGAAATTTGTCTTTAGACCAAAACAGCAGGAAACAAGAATCGAAAGGAGTTAAAACAAGTGTAGAGAGATAGGAGAACCCAGGAAAGAGGGAATGCTCAGAGAATTCAGTGCCTGGAAATCTAGAAGCATGAATTACTAGATTTTCCCAACCAAAAATGATGAGACTTTGCAGATTGCTGTTTCAGAAAGAGGGGAGTTCAGAATAAAGGTTGTAAGAGGAAATGGGAGAGCTGGTAGTAGAAAGCAGAAGTTTTTTGTATACTCTGTTTTGTTTCTCACTTCCTGTGAGCACAACTTCATTACCACCTGCAGCCTGTGCTGTCTTTTCACCTTTTACTTTTGAACTGTTCAGTCTACCCATCAAAAGATGGGTACATTTACTTCCTGCAAGTCTTCACTGAAGATTTCAGATTCTATTTCTTTCTCCATTCCCTGAAATATTAGTGAGTTCAGTCACAATCACACTATTTAGCATATAATAGTTGTATCAAAAGAAGGCTCGTCGCCGTCGCTCACGCCTGTAATCCCAGCACTTTGCGGGGCTGAGGCAGAAGGATCACTTGAGCTCAGGAGTTCAAGGCCAGCCTGGGCAAAAAAAATTGTCTCTAAAAAAAAAAGAAAAAAGTGTGAGCCTGCTTCCTTCCAACTAGGCAATGTAATTCTTGAATTTGGAGACTATATAAAAATATATTTATATAAGAAATCTAGATATAAAAGATATAATATATAAATATATAAAATATAAATATATATAAAATATATAATATATAATTATATATAATATCTATATAAAATATATATATATTTTGAGACATAGTTTTGCTCTTGTTGCCCAGGCTGGAGTGCAATGGGCACGATATCGGCTCACTGCAACCTCTGCCTCCCGGGTTCAAGAGATTCTCCTGCCTCAGCCTCCCAAGTACCTGGGATTACAGGCATGCGCCGCCACGCCAGGCTAATTTTTTTGTATTTTTACTACAGACGGGGTTTCTTCATGTTGGCCAGGCGGGTCTCAAATTCCCGACCTCAGGTGATCAGCCTGCCTTGACCTCCCAAAGTGCTGGGATTACAGGCGTGAGCCACTGCGCCCGGCCTGGAGATTATATTTTAAAGTTATTTTGAATACTCCCTGGAAAAGTTCTTGTTCATACTTATACCCCTAAGTCAAAACATTTGTCAAATATTCAAGAACAATCAATCACTTAAAAATACTGTATAAAAGTTTCTATTTCGGCATACTTTACTTTTACTTAACTAAATTTTCAAATAAAATGTAGCCACTTTTATGATCTCAACAAGATCGGTCATTCCTATAGCGGAGTTGAAAACTTTCAACTTATTCACAATTATCAAAAGAATGGGGCAGCCCCCACAGAGACTTCCAGCAATGAGTTGTAACATTCAGTCTGCATTAAGTAGCTTCCTTACAATCATCCCGATGGTAAAAGTGTCAAATTTCGCAAACACCTGGTCAAGGAAGTGAAATGATCATCTAATAACGCAGTTGACTCATCTGTCAAGCGAGTGGGCCAGGGTCCCTGAGCTCACTACCCTCAGATTCTAACTCCAGCTTCACATCATTAGGCGTAAGCAGCCAATTGGGCCGTCTGGGAGCCGTGCATCCTGGGAGTTATAGTTTCCGGCTCCCTCCTTCAGATTACAAGCTCCACAGAGCCGCGGGAGGACGGTTAGCTGGTATTATTAGCAAGCAGCAAATATGGCGGTGGCGCGCGTGGACGCGGCTTTGCCTCCCGGAGAAGGTAAGGCGATCCCTACCCCTGAGTCCTAAGGTTTACTTCATGGAGCTGAATTAAATAGTGGAGAGCAGAAAGCGTAGGTTTAGATGTGCAGTTCTGGACCAGCTCTTTGGATGCGGATCTGTGGTCGTCGCGGAGGCGTGCTACCTGGGAGTTGTAGTTCACCTGCTGTGCCCAGCTCTCCGGCGTCGCGGTGAGGGCCGAGCGGGGGACTACAGCCCCCAGAAGCCTTCGCGCGGCTGGCGCCCTGGCTGCCGCGCTCCCGATGCTGAGGAGGCGGCGGATTTCGGAATGCGATGACCTTTTTTGACCATTTACTTTGAGTCCTGGGTGCCTAAGCGAAATGTTCGGGATCTCCCTCTTTCGCTTCACACATCCCCCTCTCTTCTTGGTTCCTGGAACGATCAGAAAACCTTCCCTCAGAGACCGCTGCCTAGTCTGGCTTTGAATCCTTCTTCTGAGGTGGCCAGTGGCCGTGATAAAATCTAAGGGATGTTCCAGAGCCCTCAGTTCTGTACTCCTTGTTCTTGCACACGGGTCCTAGGATCGATTTTGGTCGCTGCCCAGTAGAGCACAGGACTGTGGGTGCTTCTGTGGCCTGAAGATACCTACCTCTTTGGGGCGCCGGGCGCGAGCTCCTTTTGTTTTGGTTACAGCTCCGAGGCTTGGCAGCAGTCAGTCCTCTAAATCGGAGACAGGGCCCAGGGGTCGAAGCCCGTCTTCATGGCTTAGACCAGAAGTGCATTTTATGGGAGCCGTAAATTCTTGGGGGAAGAGTTGGTGGATGGTTCTCAGACCTCTCTGTCGACCCCTTGGAATTGTGTACAAAGGCTGTGCACTTTTCTGAGACAGCACACCCCTTTCATCAAATTTTCAGAGGGACTCACGACTCCTCACATGCTAAGAGCCATTAGACAACGGGAAAACGTTGAAATCCTCCAGGAGAGCAATCTGGCATAATTATTTCCTGCAGTAGTCCTAATCTGGGTGTAAATTTGAAATTGGCCGTTTCTCTGGCCCCGCCCTCTTTGGAGATCGGCTTTTCTTAAACCACACCTCTCAAGCCCACCAGGGCTACTTAACTGTTAATAGCAGTTAACATTTACAGAGCACTTTGTATGACCCAGACGATGTTCTCAGTCTTTTTTTTTTTTTTTTTTTTTACATTATTTCATTTTCTCTATAGAACTACATTTATAAGGCAGGCATTATCCCCACTTTACAGAGTAGAAAAGTGAGCCCAAAAGAAATCAATAATTTGCCTAATATACCACAGTGGTTAACTGGTGGAGCCAGGGTTTGAACGTCTGTGTTATACTAAAGTGCTTTATTGAGTGCCCTGTGGCAGGAACGGGGCTAAGTACTATTCACATGGTTTCTCTTTTAATTCTCATATCAAGCTAGCGAAATGGGTGTATTATCCTATTTTATGGGAGAATTAGTTGAACTATACTTTGATTTTCAAAATCACAGTTTGGGCACTTTAGGATATATTGGTAGTTAGGCTGTAAGCTGGTGGATCGCAGTCAAAAGTTTAGTAACATTTAAACAATAGTATCATTACTTAGGCACAACAAATGGAAATAATCGTTCATATTTAAATGTGAAGATTTCCAAAGTATCTCTTAGCAACTTGAGGAGAATATCACACATCTAGTTTTAATTTGATATTTCTGAAGAAAAATGAGTAATTCAATCTGGTCATTTAGAACTCAAGATTGCTTTAATTTTACAATGTTGATATTTATTATGCTCTACTGTTTTTTAACTTGAAATGGTATAGAGATTTTATAATTCCACCCCTATGCTCAGCTGTTGTACATGTTTTATTTTGTGTTTTCTAACATTTCCGTTTCTTTTCAAGGATCAGTGGTCAATTGGTCAGGGCAGGGACTACAGAAATTAGGTCCAAATTTACCCTGTGAAGCTGATATTCACACTTTGATTCTGGATAAAAATCAGATTATTAAATTGGAAAATCTGGAGAAATGCAAACGATTAATACAGGTAGGTATTGCAATCTGGGAAATAGTTACATAGGATCAATTTATTATTAAACAAAACAATAAAATGACCTGACAAAAAGTAACTGTGCAGGCCTAGAAAGCAGTCATTGTTGCCTTAAATTTTTACATGACAGTTTCTTCTGAAGATGAACATACATGTACTACATTGAGAGTAGATTAGAAAAAAAAAAGCATTGTTAAGAAAAGGAAGCATTTTATGTTGGCAAAATACTGTGTTACTAAGGTAACCTTTTACCTCATGATGGGGTAAAGAGTTCATTCATTCCTTCATTCAAGAAATGGTTACTGAGTCCCTCTTGTATGTCTGGCACTGTATTAAGTTTTAACTGAGAGTTTAACTCTATTCTTGTGGAACTTACATTCTCAAGTTGTTGCTGTGTTAAAAATGTCTTAGTAGTTGGAGGAGGTCTGATCACTCAGCTTTATCTGTATTTTCTATTGCCCAGGAACAATAACAAAAAACTGATAGTCATACTGTAGAATATTTAGACAATGTATGTGAAATGTACAAAAGGAGTTTGTGAGTGTTTGGCTGTCTAAATAAACCTTTTAAATCACTTTAATGTGAAATATTTTATATATGTTATTCCTAAAAATAACAATATGTTTCCTTTTTACAGTTATCAGTGGCTAATAATCGGCTGGTTCGGATGATGGGTGTGGCCAAGCTGACGTTGCTTCGTGTATTAAATTTGCCTCATAATAGCATTGGCTGTGTGGAAGGGCTAAAGGAACTAGTACATCTGGAATGGCTGAATTTGGCAGGAAATAATCTTAAGGTGAATGGTTTATTTTTGTTTACAAAACTATTCTGCATAAAAAAAATTCAAGCAGTGTAGAAATAAGTCAAATTAAAAAGTGAAAGTACCCCCCACTCTCCAGGGATAATCTCTGTTAAAATAAACTAAAAATAAATCTCATTTTGAAACGTGTAATATGACATAATATTCTTTTAAATGTGAACAAAGAATCTATATTGTACTTAGAAAAAAGTAGATCAAACCATAGAGTGTTTAGGAGGGAGACTATATCATGCTGAATTAAGCTTTAAGTAAATGTTTAATTCTGTAAGGGAGAATATACAGTTTTAAAAGTTAGGAGATCTGAATTCTAGTTCTACTTCCACTACTTAGTAACTGTGTAATTTTGGGTAAATTAATACATATTTCTGTGTCTTATTTTTTGGCATGCTAGCTGAGAGGACTAGATTTACCAATAGCTGCCTTTTATTGAGCCATTAATGTATATGAGCTACTGTTCTAAGCATTTATCTGTATTAACTTATTCAATCTCATGGCAGCCTGTGAAGTAGATATAGACATTATGCGTGTTATAAAGGTGAAGAAACTGAAGCACAGAGAAGTAACTTGCTCAAGGTCACACATCTAGGAAGTCTCAGGGCCAGAATGTAAATCCAGGCTGTTCGGTTTTAATCTGAACTTGTAAACTCTGTTCTATACCACCGTCATATATTATTACTATGGTTTCTGTTGTTTTTTTTTTTCGATGGAGTTTTGCTCTTATTGCCCAGGCTGGAGTGCAGTGGCACGATCTTGGCTCACTGCAACCTCTGCCTCCTGGGTTTAAGCGATTCTCCTGCCTCAGCCTCAAGAGTAACTGGAATTACAGGCGCCCGCCCACCATGCCTGGCCAATTTTTTGTAGTTTTTTAGTAGAGACAGGGTTTCGCCATGTTGGCCAGGCTGGTCTTGAACTCCTGACTTCAGGCTGTCCACCCACCTTGGCCTCCCAAAGTGCTGGGATTACAGGTGTGAGCCATAGCACCTGGCCATTACTATGGTTTCTTCAAGCTGTAAAGATCTTGGATGGTATGAACTACTTGGTAGCCCTCTACTCATAGAGAGATAATGAAAGTGTACATTTACAACCTGACAATCTACTAAATTCTGTTAGTACTGCCCCTTTTCTCTTGCTAAGTTCTTCTACTCTGCTTCTGATAATAAGAGGAGGCAAGACACTCTTTCAGCTGCAAAGAACTAGGGAATAATTTTATTTTTTGATTTTGTTTTCATTAAATAATGTGATGCTTTTCTTGTGATAGGCCATGGAACAGATCAATAGCTGCACAGCTCTACAGCATCTCGATTTATCAGACAATAACATATCCCAGATAGGTGATCTATCTAAATTGGTATCTCTGAAAGTAAGTATGTTTTCTTTGTCATTTGTGAAGTTTTATAGCAAAATACCAAGAGAAAGTAATCTTATTGACCTAAAGTTAGCCTGCCGTGTATGAGCAGATTGCTTTCTTTATGATAAGAATTATGGGCTGGGCATGGTGGGTCATGCCTGTAATCCCAGCACTTTGAGAGGCTGAGGCGAGTGGATGGCTTGAGCTCAGAAGTTCAAGACCAGCCTGGGCAACGTGGCAAAGCCCCATCTCTACTAAAAATACCAAAAATTAGTGGGGCATAGTGGTGTGAACCTGTAGTCCCAGCTACTCAGCTAAAGCAGGATTAGTTGAACCCAGGAGGTGGAGGTTGCAGTGACCCGAGATTGGGTTACTGCACTCTAGCCTGGGCAACAGAGTGAGACTCAGTCTCAAAAAAAAAAAAAAAAAAGGAATTATGTTAGAATACCAGAAATTAAGTATGAAACTTTTTGTTGTTAGTTCTATAACTCATTTATTTGATGTGAAACTGGTCATTATAGTTAAGGTTTATTTACCATTCCCTGAACATGATGGAATTCCCTCTATGCCCAACCAACCAATGCTAGTAGCTTCAGTTATTACATAGTACATAATCTTTGGTGTGGTTGAGATTAATCATTCCTGAATTTGAGTCTGTCTTTATTTTTTTTTGAGACAGAGTCTTGCTCTGTCACCCAGGCTGGAGTGTAGTAGTACAATCTCACTCGACCTCCCAGGCTCAAGTGATCCTCTCACCTCAGTGTCCCGAGTAGCTAGGACCATAGGCATGTGTACATCACCACACCCAGCTAATTTTTTCAGTATTTGTAGAGATGAGATCTTTCTCTTTTCTTTTTTTTTTTTAGATGGAGTTCTGCTCTGTCACCCAAGCTGGAGTGCAGTAGTGCAATCTTGGCTCACTGCAACCTCTGCCTCCTGTGTTCAAGTGATACTTCTGTCTCAGCCTCCCGAGTAGCTGGGATTATAGGCGCCCACCACCACACCTGGCTAATTTTTTGTATTTTTAGTAGAGACAGGGTTTCACCACGTTGGCTGGGCTGATTTTGAACTCCTGACCTTACATGATCCTCCTGCCTTGGCCTCCCAAAGTGTTGGGATTACAAGCGTGAGCCAGTGCACCAGAGATGAGCTCTTACTATGTTGTGTAGACTGGTCTCAAACTCCTGGACTTTAGCAGTCCTCCTGCCTCAGTCTCTCAAAGTGCTAGATTTACAGGCATGAGCCACTGACCTGGCCGAGTCTATTTTTTTGTTTTGTTTTGTTTTGTTTTTTTGAGACAGAGTTTTGCTCTGTTGGCCAGGCTGGAGTGCAGTGACGCAATCTCGGCTCACTGCATCCTCTGCCTCCCAGGTTCAAGTGATCCTCCTGCCTCAGCCTCCCGAGTAGCTGGGACTACAGGTGCATGCCACCACGCCCAGCTAATTTTTGTATTTTTAGTAGAGATGGCATTTCACCATGTTGGCCAGGCTGGTCTCGAACTTCTGACCTTGTGATCCACCCGCCTTGGCCTCCCAAAGTGTTGGGATTACAGGCATGAGCCACCGCGCCGGGTCCCAAGTCTGTTTTTTTTTTTTTGACATTCAGAATTGCTGTTTTTAGAGTAATAGGTATTAGTTAATTGTCAAAATTAATTTCACTTAGAAAAAAACATGTAGCATATAGCACTTTTTATGGAGGGGAATGTATCATGCAGTCAAATAAGTAACAGTTGAAATCACAGTCTTGAAAAACATGTAGAACATTTTAAATATTGTTGCCTCATTGGATATTATTACCATCAGATATATTCATTAAACCCTAGAAGCAGTATCTTAGTTCACTTTTTCCCAGATCTTCAGCAGAAATCATTTTTAGCAATAATTATTCTAAACAATTTGATGTAGCCAAATGCTGTCCTAATAGATGCTAAGAGAATTCAAATGAACCAAAGATGATTGAATTTTTTTTTTTTTTTTTCTGGAATAGAAGCCTATTTATCTGATCAGAATCCTGGGTGTTCAGTTTTGGGTTTATTCTTGGTTGTTGCTGACTTAATGTGAGTCAGCTTTATCTGCAAGTAACACATTCTACCTCCCTTTATTTTTTAGTTACCTAGAGAATACAGTTGCAATTATGGATGTAGGTTATCACTCCCTCTTTTGGAAAATTTGCTTTATATGTGGTTGTTTTAATTACTTTTTTTTAAAATTTGAGACACCAGAGTCTTGCTGTCACCCAGGCTCGAGTGCAGTGGTACAGTCATGGCTTACTGTAGCCTCGACCTCCTGGGCTCAAGCGATCCCCCTACCTCAGCCTCCCCAGTAGCTGGAACTACAGGTGTACCCCATCGTGCCTGGCTAATTTTTTGATTTTTAGTAGAGACCAGGTCTCACTATGTTGCCCAGGCTGGTCTCAAACCCCTGGGCTCAAGCAATCCTCCCTCCTTGGCCTCCCAAAATGCTGGGATTACAGGCATGAGCCACCACACGTGGCCTCTATTTTGATATTTTAAAAGAAAATGAACAAGTGTGTTAGAAATTGCTCAGTGTCTCGTAACTTAAATCTCACAGCATGCCTAGTTGCTATGCCAAGCATGTGTTTTTGGACAAGTCTTTAAAATATTGTGAGCTTAGGATGTTGGTATGAAAACAGAGAGTTGGACCAGAAGATCATCGAGGACCCTTGTAGCATTAACAGTCTTTGATTTGTGTGTGATGAGAAATATAATAGATTCCTTTATTCTTATATGTACCATTTTGGTGTTGTCACAATAGGCCAATTTATTTGTAATATTTTCATTTGTAATTCATACTGTTTTTACTTTCAAGACCCTGCTTTTACATGGAAACATCATCACCTCTCTTAGAATGGCACCTGCTTACCTACCCAGAAGTCTTGCTATACTTTCTTTGGCAGAAAATGAAATCCGAGACTTAAATGAGGTAAAATTTGAGGGCATTTTGTGAGATTCAGGAAGCTGGAAATCCTAGGAAAGACACAGGAGAGGGTTGTGAGCTTACTTTTATACTGTGAGCATCTTGGAAGAAACTGCCATTCAGATGAAATGCTTGGCTCTAGATGATCGTTATTTTTCTTTCCACTTTTCCTTAGTGTCAGTGGGTCATTAAGGTCTAATTTGCTTTGTAAAGCTGTAATTGTGATTCCACTGGGAGGCGATTGGTGGTAGAGGGACATCTACGTTATAAGAGTTTATAAGACTCCCTGTCCACCTTTCCTGGCTGCTGTGATGTTTTCAAAATAGGGTTATTTCTGCTAGGAAACAGTGCTGATACTTGCCAGGGGATTTTGTGCAGCAGGGACAGATGGCTATATTGTTGAAATTTTGGAAGTCAATGGACACTTGTCACTTTTCAGAACAAGAGGGAAATTATCACATTCTCAAATGCTGCCAAAGATGTGTAATCAGTGGAAACCTTGTGCTTGACACTGAATAGTCCTTTTGTTCAACAAAGATATCTTTTGTTCCAGATCTCTTTTTTGGCATCCTTAACTGAATTGGAACAGTTGTCGATTATGAACAATCCTTGTGTGATGGCAACACCATCCATCCCAGGATTTGACTATCGGCCGTACATCGTCAGCTGGTGCTTAAACCTCAGAGTCCTAGATGGATATGTGATTTCTCAGAAGGAAAGGTAAACATGCGCTCTTTAACATCACAAATGTTACTGAAAAGACCATTTCTAGTTTACTACAGATTAATAGAGTATTTCTTAAAATGTGCATTTAGAAATCAAGAGTATTAGTGCAGTCATATAGCAGACTATGTGCTGGTCATTTAGGATTTTCTGTCATTTCTAAAAAAGGATAAGAAATAAATATTGGCCTGGTGCAGTGGCTCATGCCTGTAATCTTTGCACTTTGGAAAGCTGAGGCAGGGGATCGCTTGAGCTCAGGAGTTTGAGACCAGCCTGGGCAATATAGGGAGACCGCATCTCTAAAAAAAAAAAAAAAAAAATTAGCTGGGCGTGGTGGTACACACCTGTAGTCCTAGCTACTTAGGAAGCTGAGGTGGGAGGATTGCTTGAGCCCAGGAATTTAAGGTTACAGTGAGCTATGGTTGTGTCATTGCACTCTACCTTGGGTGACAGAGTGAGACCCTGTCTCTGAAAAAAAAAAAAAAAAAAAGAAATCTTGGCCCCAGAGGTTGGAGCTAGTAGTCTTAGTGCCCTACATACAACAATTTGATTTCTAAAAGTTCTTTTTTTAATCAGTTGTTTGGAGCTTGGAACACTTTTGCTTAGAAACCATCACGTTATAGATGCTGTGTAGGATCTCAGATCAGTCTCACAAAAGCTTGTAATATATTAATCTATCACATATACAAGGGCCGTATTTTTTATTCATTTTATTTTCTATTTATCATCCAGCCCCAAATATCATGTAAGGGCAGTATTAGTAATATCTTACAATTCTCCAAATACTCATTATAATGATAATTTTGGGAAAATGCAGAGTTTTAATTTGGAACTAGTAGCAGATGTGGTGATTGGTCCTCCTCTTTTTTTTATTTTATTTTTTTGAGACCGAGTTTCACTCTTGTTGCCCAGGCTGGAGTGCAATGGCACGATCTCTGCTCATCACAACCTCCACCTTCTGGGTTCAAGTGATTCTTCTGCCTCAGCCTCCCAAGTAGCTGGAATTACAGGCATGTGCCACCACGCCCAGCTAATTTTGTATTTTTAGTAGAGATAGGGTTTCTCCATGTCGTTTAGGCTGGTCTCGAACTCCTGACCTCAAGTGATCCGCCCGCCTCAGCCTCCCAAAGTGTTGGGATTACAGGCATGAGCCAATGCACCTGGCCAGGTTCTCCCCTTCTTATACCTGTGAAGCAGCAGAAGCAAGAATTCCCCCACCTGTACATCATTAATAGTTTCTGTGGCTTGGAGCTGGGATCCCTGCAGAATGGAGTCTTCTGGACCCTGGTACATGATCAGTGGAATGAGAGCTTTAGGGGAGGTAAGGAACTACGATATGGGAAGGAGGGAGTGGAATTGGGATAGTGAGAGTTGAGATGACTTTATTCTGCCTACTGTGCTTCATTTAACTTTTTTCTCTCAGTACATATACACATGCATTATGGACTCAACACATACATTCTCCCTCGCCTTTTTTTGTTCTTCTCTACTACAGACAGTAGTTACTTCAGCAGTTTCCTGATGGGAGGATGGGTGGTAGAATACAGACAGTGTCTCCCTTCTGTCTCTCTGCTGTTTTGTATAGTTTCTGAGTAAAGCAGGGGGCCGTGAGGAATGGCAGCCAAGAGCTAGATAGTGGTGGTGCTGGCGTAGGGTGAGGGACATATGTTAGGTCTAGTTTGCCTACAGGAAAGGGTGGCTTTTCTTTTTCCTGTTGTGAATGTTGCTCTGAGAATAAACCTTATTTTGTTTCAAACTGTGACTAGTTCTAGATTTGGAATATGGGTTTACTTGGATAATCCTCTCTACAGTTGTTGACTTTTTCTATGGGAGTAGGGCTGGCAACATTTTCATGTCTGAGAGGCAGCATGGTGATGTGGGCAGAGATAAAGGTTTGGTGTAAAGAGAGACCCACAAAGAGAGATGAGACCTGGTTATGAGAAAGAGGGGAAGGCTTCACTTTTTTCTCTGCTATCTATTAGCTGTGTGGCCTTGTCAAGTTCCTTAGGGCTTTTCTGAACCTAAGTTTCCTCATCTGTAAAATGTGAATAGTGGTACTACCTAGCTTTCATGGATAGTAGGATTAAGGATGATGTATAGAACATAGGACTGGTCATATAGTAGGTGCTTAATAAATGATATTATTATATAAGGATAGAGACTAAAGGTTGAAGAGTTTGTTGAAACTAAAGAGAGTGTTAAGACAAAATATTTGTTGATTGGATAAATAATGATAAAAAAGTCCGTGTTTCTGTACTGTGGAAATGGTTTCATTCCAAGTGACTTTAAGGTGAATCTGAATATTTTTTGAGCTTTCTCCTAATGCTTTGCAAACATTTAATTTCAGAGACTTCAGGAGATAGGGAAGAGTGGGCTCCCACCTGGGGTAGCCTCTCTCTCTGGGGTTGTCCTACACTAAAGTGTGGGGGGGTGGCTGGCAAGATGGCTGAATAGCAACAGCTCCGGTCTGCAGCTCCCAGTGAGATTAGCGCAGAAGGCGGGTGATTTCTACATTTCCACCTGAGGTACCTGGCTCATCTCATTGGGACTAGTTAGACAGTGGGTGCAGCCCATGGAGGGTGAGCAGAAGCAGGGTGCGGCGTTGCCTCACCTGGGAAGCGCAAGGGGTCAGGGAACTCCCTCGCCTAGCCAGGGGAAGCCGTGAGGGACTGTGCTGGGAGGAACAGTGTACTCTAGCCCAGATACTACGCTTTTCCCATGGTCTTCGCAACCCCACACACCAGGAGATTCCCTCCGGTGCCTATGCCACCATGGCCCTGGGTTTCAAGCACAAAAGTGGGCGGCTGTTGGGCAGACACCAAGCTGGCTGTAGGAGTTTTTTTTCATATCCCAGTGGCGCCTGGAACACCAGTGAGACAGAACTGTTCACTCCTCTGGAAAGGGGGCTGAAGCCAGCAAGCCAAGTGGTCTAGCGCAGAGGATCCCACCCCTACAGAGCCCAGCAAGCTAAGATACACAGGGTTGAAATTCTTGCTGCCAGTACAGCAGTGTGAAGTTGACCTGGGATGCTCGAGCTTGCAGGGGGAGGGGCATCTGCCTTTACCGAGGCGCGAATAGGTGGTTTTCCCCTCATAGTGTAAACAAAACCTCCCACAAGTTCAAACTGGGCAGAGCCCACCACAGCTCAGCAAAGCTGCTGTAGCCAGACTGCTTCTCTAGATTCCTCCTCTCTGGGCAGGACATCTCTGAAAGAAAGGCAGCAGCCCCAATCAGGGGGCTTATAGATAAAACTCCCCATCTCCCACGGACAGAGCACCTGGGGGAAGGGGCAGCTGTGGACGCAGCTTCAGCAGGCTTAAACGTTCCTGCCTCCTGGCTCTGAAGAGAGCGGTGGATCTCCCAACACAGCCCTTGAGCTCTGCTAAGGGACAGACTGTCTCCTCAAGTGGGTCCCTGATCCCCATGCCTCCTGAGTGGGAGACATCTCCCAGCAACGGTTGACAGACACCAGCTCCGGCTGGCATTTGGTGAGTGCCCCTCTAGGATGAAGCTTCCAGGGGAAGGAACAGGCAGCAATCTTTGCTGTTCTGCAGCCTCTGCTGGTAATACCCAGGAAAACAGGTAGTGGATGTCCAGCAAACTCTAGCAGACCTGCAGCAGAGGGGCATGACTTAGAAGGAAAACTAACAAACAGAAAGGAATAGCATCAACATCAACAAAAAGGACGTCCACACAGAAACCCTATCCGAAGGTCACCAACATCAAAGACCAATGGTAGATAAATCCACGAAGATGGGAAAAACCAGTGCAAAAAGGCTGAAAATTCCAAAAACCAGAGCGCTTCTTCTCCCGCAAAGGATCACAACTCCCAGCAAAAGAACAAAACTGGACAGAGAATGAGTTTCACAAATTGACAGAAGTAGGCTTCAGAATAATAACAAACTCCGTTGAGCTAAAGGAGCATGTTCTAACCCAATGCAAGGAAGCTAAGAACCTTGAAAAAAGGTTAGAGGAATTGCTAACTAGAAAAACCAGTACAGAGAAGAACATAAATGACCTGATGGAGCTGCAAAACACAGCACGAGAACTTTGTGAAGCATACACAAGTATCAATAGTCGAATTGATGAAGAGGAAGAAAGGATATCAGACATTGAAGATCAACTTAATGAAATAAACCGTGAAGACAAGATTAGAGAAAAAAGAATGAAAAGGGATGAACAAAGCCTCCAAGAAATATGGGATTATGTGAAAAGACCAAACCTACGTTTGATTGGTGTACCTGAAAATGACAGGGAGAATGGAACCAAGTTAGAAAACACTCTTCAGGATATTATCCAGGAGAACGTCCCCAACCTAGCAAGACAGGCTAACATTCAAATTCAGGAAATAAAGAGAACACCACAAAGATACTCCTCGAGAAGAGCAACCCCAAGACACATAATCGCCAGATTTGCCAAGGTTGAAATGAAGGAAAAAATGTTAAGGGCAACCAGTGAGTAAAGTCAGGTTACAAAGGGAAGCCCATCAGACTTAACAGCAGATCTCTCTGCAGAAACCCCACAAGCCAGAAGAGAGTGGGGGCCGATATTCAACATTCTTAAAGAGAAGAATTTTCAACCCAGAATTTCATATCCAGCCAAACTAAGCTTCATAAGGGAAGGAGAAATAAAATCCTTTACACACAAGCAAAGGCTGAGAGATTTTGTTACCACCAGGCCTGCCTTACAAGAACCACTGAAGGAAGCACTACACGTGGAAAGGAAAAACCGGTACCAGCCACTGCAAAAACATACCAAATTGTAAAGATCATCAACACTACGAAGAAACTGCATCAACTAACGAGCGAAATAACCAACTAGCATCAAAATGACAGGATCAAATTCACGTATAACAATATTAACCTTAAATGTAAATGGGCTATTAGCCCCAATTAAAAGACATAGACTGGCAAATTGGATAAAGAATCAAGAACCATTGGTGTGCTGCACTCAGGAGATGCATCTCACATGTAAAGACACACATAGATTCAAAGGGATGGAGGAATATTTACCAAACAAATGGAAAGAAAAAAAAAAAAAAAAAAAGCGGGGGTTACAATTGTAGTCTCTGATAAAACAGACTTTAAACCAACATATATCAAAAAGACAAAGAAGGGCATTACATAATGGTAAAGGGATCAATGGAACAAGAAGAGCTAACTAGCCTAAATATATTTGCACCCAATACAGGAGCACCCAGATTCATAAAGCAAGTTCTTGGAGACCTACAAAAAGACTTAGACTCCCACACAATAATAGTGGGAGACTTTGACACCCCACTGTCAAAATTAGATCAATGAGAGAAAATTAACAAGGGTATTTAGGACTTGAAGTCAGCTCTGGACCAAGCAGACCTAATAGATATCTACTGAACTGTCCACACCAAATCAACAGAATGTACATTCTTTTCAACACCACATCACACTTACTCTAAAATTGACCACATAATTGGAAATAAAACACTCCTCAGCAAATGCAAAAGAACAGAAATCATAACAGTCTCTCAGACCACAGTGCAATCAAATTAGAACTCAAGATTAAGAAACTTAAAACCACACAACTGCATGGAAACTGAACAACCTCCTCCTGAATAACTACTGGGTACATGACGAAATTATAGCAGAAATAAATTTTTTGAAACCAATGAGAACAAAGACACAATATCCCAGAATCTCTGGTACACATTTAAAGCAGTGTGTAGAGGGAAATTTATAGCACCAAATGCCCACAGGAGAAAGCAGGAAAGATCTGAAATCAACACCGTAACATCACAATTAAAAGAACTAGAGAAGGAAGAACAAACAAATTCAAAACTAGCAGAAAACAGGAAATAACAAAGATCAGAGCAGAACTGAAGGAGATAGAGACATGAAAAACCCTTCAAAAAATCAATGAATTCAGGAGCTGGTTTTTTGAAAAGATCAACAAAATAGACTGCTAGCCAGACTAATAAGAAAAGAGAGAAGAATCAAATAGACACAATAAAAAATGACAAAGAACATATCACCATTGATCCCACAGAAAAACAAACTACCATCAGAGAATAAATACCTCTACACAAATAAACTAGAAAATCTAGAAGAAATAGATACATTTCTGGACACATACACCCACCCAAGACTAAACCAGGAAGAAGTCAGAGCCCTGAATAGACCAATAACAAGTTCTGATATTGAGGCAGTAATTAATAGCCTACCAACCAAAAGAAGCCCAGGACCAGACGGATTCACAGCTGAATTCTACCAGAGATACAAAGAGGAGCTGGTACTATTCCTTCTGAAACTATTCCAAACAAGAGAAAAAGAGGGACTCCTCCCTAACTTATTTATGAGGTCAGCAACATCCTGATACCAAAACCTGGCAGAGACACACACAAAAAAGAAAATTTCAGGCCAATATCCCTGATGAACATTAATGCAAAAGTCCTCAATAAAATACTGGCTAACCGAATCCAGCAGCACATCAAAAAGCTTATCCACCATGATCAAGTTGGCTTCATCCCTGGGATGCAAGGCTGGTTCATCATAGGCAAATCAATAAACGTAATCCATCACATAAACAGAACCAATGATAAAAACCACATGATTATCTCAATAGATGCAGGAAAGGCCTTCGATAAAATTCAACACCCCTGGCGGGGCGCGGTGGCTCATGCCTGTAATCCCAGCACTTTGGGAGGCCGAGGTGGGTGGATCACGAGGTCAGGGGTTAAAGACTAGCCTGGCCAAAATGGTAAAACCCCGTCTCTACTAAAAATATAAAAATTAGCCAGAGGTGGTGGTGGGCACTTGTAATCCCAGTTAGGAGGCTGAGGCAGAGAATTGCTTGAACCCAGGAGACGTAGGTTGCAGTAAGCTGAGATCACGCCACTGCACTCCAGCCCAGGCGACAGAGCAAGACTCCATCTAAAAAAAAAAAAAAAAAAAAAAAATCAACACCCCCTTCATGCTAAAAACTCTCAATAAACTAGGTATTGATGGAACATATCTCAAAATAATAAGAGCTATTTATGACAGACCCACAGCTAATATCATACTGAATGGGCAAAAGCTGGAAGCATTCCCTTTGAAAACTGGCATAAGACAGGGATGCCCTCTCTTACCACTCCTGTTCAACATAGTATTGGAAGTTTTGGCTAAGGCAGTCAGGCAAGAGAAAGAAATAAAGGGTATTCAGATAGGAAGAGAGGAAGTCAAATTGTCTCTGTTTGCAGATGACATGATTGTATATTTGGAAAACCCCATCATTCCAGCCCCAAATCTCCTTAAGCTGATAAGCAACTTCAGCAAAGTCTCAGGATACAAAATCAGTGTGCAAAAATCACAAGCATTCCTATACAACAATAATAGCCAAATCATGAGTGAACTTCCATTCACAATTGCTACAAAGAGACTAAAATACCTAGGAATACAACTTACAAGGGATGTGAAGGATCTCTTCAAGGAGAACTACAAACCAGTGCTCAAGGAAATAAGAGAGGACACAAACAAATGGAAAAGCATTCCATGCTCATGCACAAGAAGAATCAATATTGTGAAAATGGCCATACTGCCCAAAGTAATGTATAGATTCAGTGCTGTCCCCATCAAGCTACCATTGACTTTCTTTTTTTTTTTTTTTTGAGACAGAGTTTCACTCTTATTGCCCAGGCTGGAGTGCAATGGCATGATCTCGGCTCACTACAACCTCCACCTCCCGGGTTCAAGCGATTCTCCTGCCTCAGCCTCCCTAGTAGCTGGGATTACAGGCATGCGCCACCACGCCTGGCTAATTTTGTATTTTTAGTAGAGATGGGGTTTCTCCGTGTTGGTCAGGCTGGTCTTGAACTCCCTACCTCAGGTGATCTGCCCGCCTTGGCCTCCCAAAGTGCGGGGATTACAGGCGTGAGCCAACGCACCTGGTCGCATTGACTTTCTTCACAGAATTAGAAAAAAATACTTGAAATTGCGTGTGGAACCAAGAAAGAGCCTGTATAGCCAAGACAATCCTAAGCAAAAAGAACAAAGCTGGAGGTATCACACCACCTGACTTCAAACTACACTACAAAGCTGCAGTAACCAAAACAGTATAGTACTGGTACCAAAACAGTTATATAGACCAATGGAACAGAACAGAGGCCTCAGAAATAACACCACACATCTACAACCCTCTGATCTTTGACAAACCTGACAAAAACAAGCAAAGGGGAAAGGATTCCTTATTTAATAAATGGTGTTGGGAAAACTGGCTAGCCATATGCAGAAAACTGAAATTGTACCCCTTCCTTACACCTTATACAAAAATTAACTCAAGATGGATTAAAGACTTAAATGTAAGACCTAAAACTGTAAAAACCCTAAAAGAAAACCAAGACAATTCCATTCAGGACATAGGCATGGGCAAAGACTTCATGACTAAAACATCAAAAGCAATGGCAACAAACGCCAAAATTGACAAATGGAATCTAATTAAACTAAAGAGCTTCTGCACAGCAAAAGAAACTGTCATCAGAGTGAATAGGCAACCTACAGAATGGGAGAAAATTTTTGCAATCTATCCATCTGTCAAAGGGCCAATATCCAGAATCTACAAAGAACTTAAACAAATTTACAAGAAAAAACCCCATCAAAAAGTGGGCAAAGGATATGAACAGACATTTCTCAAAAGAAGACATTTATGCGGCCAGCAATCGTATGAAAAAAAGCTCATCATCACTGGTCATTACAGAAATGCAAATCAAAACCACAATGAGATACCATCTCATACCAGTTAGAATGGTGATCATTAAAAAGTCAGGAAACAGGCTGGGCGTGGTGGCTCATGCCTGTAATCCCAGCACTTTGGGAGTCCCAGGCAGATGGATCATGAGGTCAGAAGTTCGAGACCAGCCTGACCGACATGGTGAAACCCCGTCTCTACTAAAAATAGAAAAAAATTAGCTGGGTGTGGTGGCGCGCACCTGTAATCCCAGCTACTCAGGGGGCTGAGGCAGGAGAGTCACTTGAGCCCAGGAGGTGGAGGTTGCAGTGAGCCGAGATTGTGCCATTGCACTCCAGCCTGGGTGACTGAGTGAGACTCTGTCTCAAAAAAAAAAAAAAAAAAAAAGTCAGGAAACAACAGATGCTGGAGAGGATGTTAAGAAATAGGAACACTTTTACACTGTTGGTGGGAGTGTAAGTTCAATTATTGTGGAAGACAGTGTGGCAATTCCTCAAGGATCTAGAACCAGAAATACCATTTGACCCAGCAATCTCATTACCGAGTATATACCCAAAGGATTATAAATCATTCTACTATAAGGACACATGCACATGTATGTTTATTGTGGCACTTTTCACAATAGCAAAGACTTGGAACCAACCCAAATGCCCATCAATGATAGAGTGGATAAAGAAAATGTGGCACATATTCACAATGGAATACTATGGAGCCATAAAAATGGATCAGTTCATGTCTTTTGCAAAAACATGGATGAAGCTGGAAACTATCATTCTTAGCAAACTAACACAGGAACAGAAAACCAAACACTGCATGTTCTCAGTCATAAGTGGGAGTTGAACAATGAGAACACATAGACACAGGGAGGGGAACATCACACACCAGGGCCTGTTGGGTGGGGGGCTAGGGGAGTGATAGCATTAGGAGAAATACTTAATGTAGATGATGAGTTGATGGGTGCAGCAAACCACCATGGCATGTGTATACCTATGTAACAAACCTGCACATGCTGCACATGTATCCCAGAACTTAAAGTATTAAAAAAAAAAAAAAGTGTGGGAAGAAGGAAGAGATGGGAGGGTAGCTCAATAGCAAATTTTTTTCCAGACACATTTTTAAGAATTGTAGAAGTACAGAGCGAGACTCCATCTCAAAAAAAAAAAAAAAAAAAGAATTGTAAAAGTATCACATAATTAAGATATAGTTTTAAAATAATATTTTAAAATATCCTTATAATCACTTCAGAGAACAGGAAGAGAGCATGGCTGCACATGGTGGCTCACACTTGTAGTCCCATTACTTGGGAGGCCAAGGTGGGTGGATTGCTTGAGCCCAGGAGTTTGAGACCAGTCTGGGCAATATGGTGAAACCCTGTCTCTACAAAAAAATACAAAAAATTTGCTGGGTGTGGTGGTGTGTGCCTGTAGTCCCAGCTACTCAGGAGGCTGAAGTGGGAGGATTGCTTGAGCCAGGGAGGTGGATGTTGCAGTGAGATGAAATTGCACCACTGCACTCCAGCCTGGGCAACAAAGTGGAAAAAAAAAATACAACCAGCATCCAGAGATCCCCTTTGTTTCCCTCTGGTCGTAACTCCCCTCCTCACTAGAAGTAACTATTATGGTAACTTTTTAATAATTCAGAAAGATTTTTTTTTCCTAGTTATTATGGCATCTTCAACCAGCTTCTGCTAGAATATATATTTTGAAGACAGAGTGTCGCTGTGTTTCCCAGGCTAGAGTGCAGTGGCATGATCATAGCTCATTGCAACCTCCGCCTCCTATGCTGAAGGGACCATCCTGTCTCAGCCTTCCAAGTAGCTGGGACTATAGGCACACACCACTGTGCCCAGCTCATTTTAAAATTTTTAGTTTAGATAAGGTTTTGCTATGTTGCCTGGGCTGGTCTTGAATTCCTGGGCTAGAGCAGTCCTCTTACCTCAGCCTCCCAAAATGCTGGGATTATACATTTGAGCCACTGCACCCAGCTAGAATAACCAGAATTAAAAGACGGATGGCCGGGTGTGGTGGCTCATACCTGTAATCCTAGCACTTTGGGAGGCTGAGGCGGGAGGATCACTGAGGTTGGGAGTTCGAGACCAGCCTGACCAACATAGAGAAACCCCGCTCTGTTAAAAATACAAAAAAATTAGCTGGGTATGGTTGCACATGCCTGTAATCCCAGCTACTCGGGAGGCTGAGGCAGGAGAATCACTTGAAACCAAGAGGCAGAGATTACAGTGAGCTGAGATCGTGCCATTGCAGTCTAGCCTGGGCAACAAGAGTGAAACTCCATCTCAAAAAAAAAAAAAAAAAAAGACTGATAATACTAAGGGTATGGTGCAATTGGAAAGCTCATAAACCACTCTAGGGAACTATAAATGGTACAACTACTTTGAAAAACTAGAAGTATCTACTGGAGCTAAATGTACATATATACTCTGTTACCCAGCAATTTTACTTCACATGTATACTGTATAGAAATAGCTACTTAGGTCTTCCAAAAGACATGTACATGCATGTTGACAGCAGCCCTATTCATAATAGCATGTCAGCCTATACAAGAATGGATAGAGTTCTCAAAAAAAAGAAAAAAAAAAGCGTCGGCACATTGGTTCACACCTGTAATCCTAGCACTTTGGGAGGCCAAGGTGGTGGATCACCTGAGGCCAGGAGTTCAAGACCAGCCTGACCAACATGGTGAAACCCCGTCTCTACTAAAAATACAAAATTAGCTGGGTGTGGTAGCACATGCCTGTAATTCCAGCTACTTGGGAGGCTGAGGCAGGAAAATCACTTGAACCCAGGCAGCGGAGGTTGCAGTGAGCTGAGATTGCACACAGTGCACTCCAGCCTGGGCAACAAGAGCAAAACTCTGTCTCAAAAAAAAAAAAAGGATAGAGTTACACTCAAACTAGGAACCTAGATGGTTGGTGCTGTGCTAGAGACAAAATGCTGTTGCAGTTGTAGTCTGTCAACAGTGCTCCCATGCTTTAAAACAACTCTGGAAGTATTGTGTTCAGGAAGGAGGCATTATTCTAAGGGAGAGCTATTACCTTAAAAATTGGTATTTGGCCTGATCAGTGTTGAAAATATTTTCCTGGTCAACATTGAGAATTGCCCTGAAGGACAGGAAGGAATTTTCAGTTTTTAAAGTCTGCCCATTCTGGTTGTTATTTGCTAAGAACACCCAGGTTAAAGTTCTCCATTATGAAATGTATCCTAGATTCTTTGATAACATCAGGTAGCTAGATCTTGATTTGAGTGTATGTGTTACCCAAAAGAGTAACTTGAGCAGTAACCAAACCTTGTGGTGCTTTGGCTGAGCCATTTCTCAGAGTTGAGCATACCTGTGGAAAGATGAGCATCTTTGTGTGGCACCTCAGTGTTTGGAGTTCTTTCTGAATGTGCTTAGATCTCTGTTTTGCTACTGACAGGAACCTGCACAAAGCTATAACTCTGTTGCTTAGTTAGAGATCTTATGGGAGCAGAACCTTGGAGAAAGTTAATATTCCTTTTTAAAATTATTTAAGTTGAAATTCCTAGTGCTAGATATTTTTCTTTTTAATTTTTAGAGATGGGGTCTCGCATTGTTGTCTAGGCTGGAATGCAGTGACAGGGTCACAGCTTACTGCAGCCTCAACCTCCCAGGCTCAAACGATTCTTCTGCTTCAGCCTCCCTAGTAGCTGAGAATAGATGCATGCCACCAAAAAAAATTAGCCTGACTAATTTTTTAAACTTTTTTGTAGGGAAGGGTTCTTGCTATGTTGCCCAGTCAGGTCTGGAACTCCTGGGCTTGTTGGATCCTCCCGCCTCAGCCTCCCAAAGTGTTGGGATTACAGATATGAGCCACTGCACCTAGCCAATATCCTTTTTTTTAAAGAGATATTTCAAATATATAGAAAGTTAGAGAGAATAACATAATGAACATCTATGTACCCACCATGCAGCTTCAACAATTGTCAATATTTTGCCAGTCTTGTTTCATTCCACATTTTTTGTTGGAGTATTTTAAAAGCAAATATCAGATATCCTTTTATTCAGTACTCCTTTTTTTTTTTTTTTTTTGAGACGGAATCTCGCTGTGTCGCCCGGGTTGGAGTGCAGTGGCATGATCTCAGCTCACTGCAAGCTCTGCCTCCCGGGTTCTGGCCATTCTCCTGCCTCAGCCTCCCAAGTAGCTGGGACTATAGGCGCCCGCCACCACACCCGGCTAATTTTTTGTATTTTTAGTAGAGACGGGGTTTCACCATGTTAGCCAGGATGGTCTCTATCTCCTGACCTTGTGATCCTCCCCGCCTTGGCCTCCCAAAGTGTTGGGATTACAGGCGTGTAGTAGCTGGTATTACATTTTTTTTTTTTAAAGAGACAGAGCAAGTTGTTTTAAGTTCCCTTTCTTAATAGTTGTTACTTCTCTTGTTTTAAGTAAACAGTTCCTTCACTTTCAAGAGTGGAATCATACTCCAATGACTTGAAATTAATATGTGAGAGGCCAGGCATGGTGGCTTATGCCTGTAATCTTAGTGCCTGGGAAGGTCAACATAGGAGGATCACTTGAAGTCAGCAGTTCAAGACCAGACTGGGCAACACAGTGAGTCCCCATCTCTAAAAAAAAGTAAAAAATGAAAAAATTAGCTGGGTATGGTGGTGCAAACCTGTAGCTTCAGCTACTTGGGAGGCTGAGGTGGGAGGACTGAGTGAGCCCAGCAGTTTGAGGCTGCAGTGAGCCATGATAGTGCCATTGCACTCCAGCCTGGTTGGCAGAAAGACCTTGTCTCAAAAAAAAAAAAGATTAATATGTTAGAGCTGAATGAGTCTTAATTTTGTTTTTTTTTTTTTTAATTGAAAATGGTATTTTAATTGACAGGGAGTTTTTTTTTTTTTTTTTTTTTTTTTACCAAGGATTTAATATAATTTGTGTAGGGATATGTTTATTGATGAATTCATGTGAAGCAAAGTGGAAAATCAGATCTTATAGCAGTTGACGATCTACATTTTGTGTTTTTTTTTCCACAAAAACTTAAACTGTGGGATATTCAAGCTTGAGCTCTTTCCTCTAGCCTCTTAGTTTCACTTTTCTGTCTTCCCAAAGTACAGATCATCTATAACTTAGAAATATTGCTTGCTGGGAAATATTAAAGTTGATGATTGTCTTCTACTCTGGACCTATTTTTGTACAACCTTTCAACGTGCCATTTGTTTGTCAGGAGAATGTATGGAAACTTAGAGCAGATTTCATGAAGATTCTAAATGATTTTGATTTAGTCCACAGGGATGTTTCCATGGAAGGAATACTTCTTTTTTTTTTGAGATGGAGTCTCACTCTATTGCCCAGGCTGGAGTGCAGTGGCGTGATCTCGGCTTACTGCAAGCTCCGCCTCCCGGGTTCACACCCTTCTCCTGCCTCAGTCTCCCGACTAGCTGGGACTACAGGTGCATGCCGCCACGCCTGGCTATTTTTTTGTATTTTTAGTAGAGAAGGGGTTTCACTGTGTTAGCCAGGATGGTCTCAATCTCCTGACCTCGTGATCTGCCCACCTCGGCCTCCCAAAGTGCTGGGATTACAGGTGTGAGCCACTGCACCTGGCCCATGGAAGGAATACTTCTAATTATTTTTATTAAATAAACTAAACTTTTTTTTTTTTTTTTTTTTTTTAAGAAACAGAATCTTGCTTTGTTGTCCAGGCTGGCTTCAAACTCCTGGGCTCAAGCAGTCCTCCCACCTCGGCCCCACAAAGTGCTGGGATTACAAGCATAAGCCACCGCATCCGGCCCTTGCTTCATCTTATACCTTCACTCACTCTCCCTTCTTCTATACTATTTTGAAGCCGATCTCAGATTACATATCATTTCACCTGTTAGTATTTCAGTCTATGTCTCTAAAAGAGAAGAACTCTTAAAGAAACAACCATAATGCTATTATCACATCTTAAAAAAAAATTAACAAAGTGCCCTAATATCAGATATTCAGTGCTTACATTTTCAATCCTTATAAATGAATTTTGTATCTTAGAAACAGAATTCAAATAATTACGGCCTTATGTCACAGTTGGTTGATATATTTCTTAAGTTTCTTTCTTCCTCTGTTTAGTGTCTTAAAGCAGCGGTATCCTACTATGGCATGCTCTGTAGGTTTGCTGTGCTGACTGAGCGGTTCTTTCTTGGGGCCTCCTGGGCTTGCACTCAGATCACAGATGGGGCTAGAGTCATCTGAAGGCTTAACTTGGCTAGATGTCCAAGATGACTCTCTTGAATCTCTCAATCTATCTGTCTCTCTTCTCTTTTATTTTCTTTGCTTTCTTTTCTCTCTCTCCCTTTCTTTTCTTTTCTTCTTTTGGTTGTAGTTGAAGAAGTCAGAATATTTGTCCTATAGAGTTTCCCATTATCTGCTCATTTTACCAACTGCATCCCTGTGTCCTTTGACATATTCCTCTCCCTTCTGTATTTTCTGTAAATTGGATATGGATGTTTGTTCAGATTCAGGTTTGATTTTTTTTTTTTTTTTTGAAGGGAGGACTATAAGGTTGGTGCAAAAGTAATTGCAGTTTTTACTTAGTGGGTTCTGTTGGGAGGCATACAGTGTCTAGTTTTCTCTTGTGTTATTAGTAGCTATTAATGATCAATGCCTAAATCTGCTAATTCATTAAGGGTTGCAAAATGGTGAAGTTCTAACTCTATCACTCTTTTTTTTATTAGTTGGAATACTATGAAGTAACTATCTGGTTATGCATTGGCATAGTTTGTATAGAAAAGATAGAATTAATGGTAAGGAGTTGGTGGTTCACTAGTATCCTCCAACTTTGACCAGTTCACTTTTGTTTTTGTTTTTGTTTTTTTTTATGGAGACGAGGGTCTTGCTATGTTGCCCAGGCTAGAGTGCAGTGACTGTTGACAGGTATGATTATAGTGTACTATAGCCTCAAACACCTGACCTCAAGCGATCGTCCTACCCCAACCTCCTGAGTAGCTGAGATTACACATGCCACCATACCCAGCTAGTTTTTTTTTCTTTTAACTGTTATTATGAACTAATGGATTTAAATGCAGTTCATCTATTTAGGCATTTCAGTGTGACAGAATGAATGGAGAGAATACTCATTGCTTCCTTGAAAATGATTTAAAAATATTTGGCACCATTAGTCCAAGCTCAATGGAAGTGCCCCTAAGCAAGAAAAAGAGTTTGAAACATTATTAGAATGAGGAATATGAGTCGGAATGATAGATTTAAAAAAAAATTGAATGAATTTTATTTATGAAAAACATCCAGTGGTGCTATAAAGGTAAGTTAAGAACGAAGATCATTGTTGCCTGACAATGTGTATTGACTATTCTCATGCCATCTCCTCTTTTTTATGTTCCTCAATTCCAGTTTGAAAGCTGAATGGCTCTATAGTCAAGGCAAGGGGAGAGCATATCGGCCTGGCCAGCACATCCAGCTTGTCCAATATCTGGCTACAGTCTGCCCCCTTACTTCTACGCTAGGTCTTCAAACTGCAGAGGATGCCAAACTAGAGAAGATTTTGAGCAAACAGAGGTGAGCCCATTTATTTCTAACAACTGATGAATTCACAAGTTAAAATACCTCTGAGTCTTTGCTATGGTGATAGTAAGCCTGAGGCAAGTGCTGCGGCCCACATTTCTGGACACTCAGTCCCCTTGTCACTGCAGCAGTTCCTTCAGGGAAGCTGAATTGTGCACTGCAAACAGCCAAACAATATGGTATGGAGGAATAGAGGGCTTTTTTTTGTTTTAAAGACAGGGTCTTGGTCTCTTGGTCTGTGAGTACAGCAGCATAATCATAGGTCACTGCAGCAGCAACTACAGGTGCATGCCACCATGGTTGGCTAATTTTTTGTAGAGATGAGGTCTCACTTTGTTACTCAGGCTGATTTTAAACTCTTGGCTTCAAGCAGTTCTCCTGCTTCGGCCTCCTAAAGTGCTAGGATAATAGGTATGAGCTACTACACCAGGAAACGGGATAGGATTTTTAAAAAATATATTTGTTCTTTTTTTTTTTTTTTTTTTTTTTTCCCTGAAGACATAGTGTCACTCTTGTCCAGGCTGGAGTGCTGTGGCGTGATCTTGGCTCACTGCAACCTCCACCTCCCAGTTCAAACAATTCTCGGGTCTCAGCCTCCTGAGTAGCTGGGATTACAGGCATGTGCCACCACACCTAGCTAATATTTTATTTTTAGTAGAGATGGGTTTTTGCCATGTTAGCCAGGCTGGTCTTGAACTCCTAACCTCAGGTGATCTGCCTGCCTTGGCCTCCCAAAGTGCTGGGATTACAGTCATTAGATACTGCATCCGCCACCCCTCCCCCCTTTTTTTTTTTTTTGAGGCAGGGGCTCACTTTGTCACCAGGTTGGAGTGCAGTGGTGTGATCTCAGCTCCCTGCCTCCTCAGTCTCCTGGCCTCAAATGATCCTCCCTCTTCAGACCCCCTGCTGTCTGTGCCTGTAGCTGCGACTACAGGCACGCACCACCATGCCCTGGCTAATTTTTTATATTTTTTGTAGAGATGGGGTTTCATCATGTTGCCCAGGCTGATCTTGAACTCCTGAGCTCCAGTGATCCACCTGCCTTGGCCTCCCAAAGTGCTGGGATTACAGGTGTGTGACACTGTGCCCGACCTATTTGTTCTTTAATGTAGGTGTTTCTTGTGGATTTTTGAATACTTAAGAGGTATATCTGCCTTCAAAGGGTACAGTAAAAAAAAGAGAAAAAGTATTGCCAGAAGCATTTAATATTTACTTTCTTTATCAGAGATCCTGCCTTTAAATGTTTTTGTATGTGTGTATGTGTGCAAGTAGGGTGTCTGTCTTTGCAATTACAAAATAAGCTTCTTAACTGTCTTTATCCAGTGCTTTCAAATGAGGATTTATAATTTGGCAGTAATTAAAAGTACCTACTTTGAGAACTTGTAAACTTCTGCCTTTTTGACATTGTTACCTAGGAAGCAGAAAATCTTTCTCTTTTTGGTTTGTGTTAAATCAGACCAGATGTTATTGATTTTTAGGTTTCACCAGAGGCAGTTGATGAACCAAAGCCAAAATGAAGAGTTGTCTCCTCTTGTTCCTGTTGAAACAAGGGCATCCCTTATTCCTGAGCATTCAAGCCCTGTTCAAGATTGCCAGATATCCCAGGAAAGTGGTAAGAAATTAATTTATCTCTGATCCCTTTACTCCAAGTTGTTTAATTTGTCGGGTATCATAAAGCAGAAAAAGGTGCATATTTTCATAATTTTTTGTTAGTTTGCTAACTTCAGTAATCATTTAGATCTTATACATATCTATGTATATACACACCTATATATGTATGTATATTATAACTGCTATATTTCTAATTTTAAGAAACATTTCAAGGACTACTACCTTTTGAATAGACATGATGCTTTGATTATTATGATTATCACAAGAATTCATTTTCTTAAAAATGTTTGGTTCGATGTTTTAGGCATATTGGAAGAAGTCACTGAGGGGATTTTTTTGCATTTTACTCTATTTCGAGGAATAGATTTCATTAAAGGGACATAACTAAAATGTAAATATTTAGTGGTTTAAATGATACTCTGTTGATTCTTCTAGAGCCCATCATTCAAGTCAATTCTTGGGTTGGGATAAACAGTAATGATGATCAGTTATTTGCGGTTAAGAATAATTTTCCAGCCTCTGTACACACTACGAGATATTCTCGAAATGATCTGCACCTGGAAGACATACAGACGGATGAGGACAAGTTAAGCTGTAGTCTTCTCTCTTCAGAGTCTACTTTTATGCCAGTTGCATCAGGACTATCTCCACTATCACCTACAGTTGAGCTGAGGCTGCAGGGCATTAACTTGGGCCTAGAAGATGATGGTGTTGCAGATGAATCTGTGAAAGGGCTGGAAAGCCAGATGTTGGATAAGGAAGAGGAAAAGCCTTTATGGGCTGCAAATGAGAATTCTGTTCAAATGATGAGAAGTGAAATCAATACAGAGGTAAATGAGAAAGCTGGGCTATTACCTTGTCCTGAGCCAACAATAATCAGCGCTATCTTGAAGGATGATAACCACAGTCTTACATTTTTTCCTGAGTCAGCTGAACAGAAACAACCAGACATAAAGAAACCAGAAAATACACAACCAGAAAATAAAGAAACTTCAGAGAAACTTCCCATGATTTTAACCCAGAGATCTGTTGCTTTGGGACAAGACAAAGTTGCCCTTCAGAAGTTAAATGATGCAGCCACCAAGCTTCAGGCCTGTTGGCGGGGATTTTATGCCAGAAACTACAACCCTCAAGCCAAAGATGTGCGTTACGAAATCCGGCTATGCAGAATGCAAGAGCACATTGTCTGCTTAACTGATGAAATAAGGAGGTGGGTCAGAAGTCCTTTTGATGCACTGTTTTGTTGGTTTGAGGGTGTTAGATTCTTATAGTTAATTCAGAACACTGTGCTTCTGTGATTATAACACTTTTCACACAATGTAGCCACTGTTGGTTTGGTTGTCTCCTACAGTGTACCGAAAGCATCTGGAGAGCAGACACTATCTGCTCTATCTCCTCATCTCCATCCCTAGCAAAGCACTTGATACATAGATGCAATGTAGTGATAAATGTTCAATGAACGTGAGCTTTATAGGGATCTGTAATTCTAAACATAGAAAGGTACAGAAAACATTGAAAAACCAAGTATAAAAATGATAAGATGATGAAGTCTACATGGAATTCAGTACATGACATAAGAATTAAAGAAAATAGCAGGGATTCAGAAGGGGCTAAAATTCTATAGGACTACAATAGGAGTTATTTCTTAATCCCATGGCTCATATGTTTTACTGACTGCTAACCCAGGAAAGTTAGGATTTCATTAATATTGCAACTAGTAATATTTACCGGTATTATCGGGTAGAAGAGGAAGAGGCAGCAAAGGATACTGAGAAGGGACAGCCAGAGTGGTAGGAAAACTAGGAGAGTTCCACTTTCAACAGGAGAAAGTGTTTCAGGAGAGATGAGAGGTGCCATAAAGAGGACAGAGGCATTAGACTTGGCAGTTGGAGGCTATTGGTGACTGTGTTGGTGATTCTCCAGACTATCCTCAGGTTGGATGATTTGCTAAAAGGACTCACAGAACTCGGGAAAATACTATTCTGTTCATCATTATGGTTCATTACAGCAAAAGGATACAGACTAGAATCAGTAAAGAAAAAAGATGCCTAGGGCAGAGTCTAGGAGAGATGAGGTGCAAGCTTCTAGTTGTTCTCTTTCGGTGGAGTTGTACAGACAGGGCTTAATTCTCTCAGCAATTATGTATGATAACACATATGAAGTATTGCCAGCTGGCGAAAGTTACCTCATCTTTGGTGTCCAGAGTTTTTATTGTGGGCCAGTCACATAGGTATTGTGTACCCATGTAACTGATCTTAACTATTTGGACCTCAGGCCACATAGAGGTCACACTGATACTCCATGTGCCAGGACCCCGGACGAACAAAACAGATGTTGACTAGAAATCATTGATTGCCTAAACTATCTGATGTGGACCAAGACCCCAGGGGTATAAAGATACTCCTTTTCAGTCAGGATATTCCAAGGGCTTAGAGATTATCTCCAAGGAGTCAGTCAAGGGCCAGTCTTATCTTTGCAATGTACAGTGTTTGAACATTCCTGTCCTGCTGAGTTAACTCTTTACTGCACAATGACCTTCCCAAGAGCAGCTTCAGTGGTGTAGAGGGATGAAGGCCATTTTGGAATGGGTTGAATAGTGAATGAGAGGTAAAGAGTTTGAAGGATGAGTGTAGCCAATTCTTGGAAAGAGTTGTTTTGAGGTAAACAAGAGAAAAGAGAGTTAAGTGGTGTCTGGAGGAGAATCTAGATTAAAGGAACATTCTCTTTTGGAGATGAGAGATATAGTTTGTTCATGTGTTGATGGAATGAATAAATAAGGAGGGAAAAATTGATGGTGCAGCAAAAAAAAAAAAAAAAGGAAGAGCAGGATTGCAGTTCTTGAGAAGGTAAGAGAGGAAGAAATGTAGTGTCGAAGTAGAGGAAGTGGCCTGAGATGGGAGCAGGAACAGGTAAGGTGGTAGGTTTGATGGTGGGAGATGGGAAAAAGTCCTATCTGCTGCTGCTTCTTTTTCAATAATGTATAAGATGTGGTCAACGCCTGAAAATGAGGAGGGGGTGAAGGAGGTGTAAGGAGAGAAGTATGAGGTGTGAGGTAGTCATCTTAAACATGACCTTATGAGGAAAATGGAGGAGGGTTGCTGGACAATGTGAGAAAATGCTTAAAAGTGCAAAACAATAGGTCAGGTTGTATGATTTTCATCAGCAATTCTTAGCTGTTCTGTTCTGATTCAGGCATGGTTAATTTGGTTCAGCCAGGAATGATTTTTTTTCCTAGGTGATATTGTAGAGAGAGAGGGGGAAGGGCAAGAGAGCTGAAGATATTTGAGAGGGAGTAATAATGATAGATCTTAGATTTTATATATTTTTTGAGACGGGGTCTTGCCCTGTTGCTGAGACTGGAGTGTAGTGGTGTGATCATAGCTCACTGTAACCTTGAACTCCTGGGTTCAAGTGATTCTCCCACTTGAGGCTCCCAAGTAGCTGGGACTATAGGCATGCACCACCATGCCCAGCTAATTAAAAAAAATTTTTTTTAAAGAGATGAAGTCTATGTTGCCCAGGCTGGTCTTGAACTCCTGGCCTCAAGCAATCCTCCTGCCTTAGCCTCCTAAAGTTCTGGGATTACAGATGTGAATTACCTTGCTGACTGGAATTTTATTTTTATTTTTTATTTAAAAAAATTTTTTTGAGATGGAGTCTCCCTCTTGTCACCCAGGCTGGAGTACAATGGCACGATCTCGGCTTATTGCAACCTCTGCCTCCCAGGTTAAGGTGATCCTCCTGCCTCAGCCTCCCAAGTAGCTGGGATCACAGGCACCCGCCACATGCCTGGCTAATTTTTTTTTTTTGCAGTTTTAGTAGAGACAGGGTTTCACCAGGTAGGCCAGGCTAGTCTCAAACTCCTGACCTCAGGTGATCTGCCTGTCTGGGCCTCCCAAAGTGCTGGGATTACAGGTGTGAGCCACTGTGCCCAGCCTGGCTGGAATTTTAAATGAGGTAAAAGGGAAGTGAAGGCAGGAGGGAAGGATCATTGGACTGGAGGTCTAGATTGTTGCAGTAGGGTACTACAGCAAGTGAACTGGGAGGATAGGAAGTAGTGGTTGGTGTTGGGTGCTTAGAACCATGTCTGAAAGTGGTATAGTCAAAATGATTTGGTTTAGGGTGAGACTATGAGAATGGGTGACTGACATGGGGTGGATTATTTTTAGAGCATCCATGTGAATGTTGAGGTCTCCAAAAATGATGACAGGTATGGGGCAAAGAGAAAGCGTGGTGCTGAGACTTCAGTGAATGGGACCAGATGGTGGGAGGTCAGTACTTGACAAAGAATTTTGGAAAATTTAGCAGGATGGCAGGAGTTAAAGGAGGGAGATGAAGCATCATTTGAAAACAACAGTGAGAAGCAATCTTTCAACCCTGATGTGTGAGAGGGAAAAATAGCTTCCACTTCAGAGGGCTATAGTGCTCTCAGAAGTGGGTCTGCTTTGGACAAGGAAAAGTTCAGAGAGAGATGGATATATAAGGGAGTTTGCTGATTGTAATTCAGGAGTTCTGGATGGCACAGGAGAAAGGCTTGGGGGACTAGAGAAAGTGGAGAATTGGGTCAGAGGTGTGGAACAAAATGATGTTGACAGTTTGGGTGATAATGGATCACTAAAGGAGGAGCCTTAGGTTTGTGATAGGCCTAAGTATGGAGAGAACAGCAGTGAGCCCAGAGCTAAGACTTTAATGAATGAATGAGGAATAATGGATGGGAGGTCTGTTGTTAGCAAGGCGTAGGTCAGAGACCTGGGCAAACAGAATAGTAAAGTTTGATGGGATTAGTCTTTAGGAGAGGGTGTTTCAAGTTGTGATCATGAGTACTTAAGTGTGACCCTTAATTGTTTTGGAGGCTTTGGATAGCCACTCCTTTTTTGCACTTTCTGTTCCTTTGGTTTGTTTGGCTGAGAAATTGAAGCCTGACGAAGAGCCATTTAACATTTTATTTTATTTCTTACTACTGGAAATACTTTGTTGAACTAATACCTGTATTTCAGTCATATCTCCTTTGGCTTCTACTTTGAGTCACAGTTCAAAATTAAGGTTTATGATGTCACTTATAAAACTGTTCCATTTTGTTTCTGAGGTTAAAAAAATAAAAATAAAATAAGGTTTTAATTTGGATATTCTAAAAGTGGGAAAGACAACTATTAGATTATTAATCTCTTTACAATGCATGTGTTTATGAGTTGTAACAGGAAGTCTGAGTCAAAGCACCCTTCCTTATGTCAATAATGTGTTTTGAATTATTGTAGATTACGAAAAGAAAGAGATGAAGAACGTATTAAAAAATTTGTACAAGAAGAAGCTTTCAGATTCCTTTGGAACCAGGTAAAACTCCCTCCTGCTGATTTACCTCATATATGATCAAATAAAAATTCTATATTCATTGAGATAATCATAGAGTACTCAGGTGTATTAAGCACTCTTGTTCAAGGTTAAGGGTATGGCTTGTGTTCTTTGCCACTAACTGTGAACTAGGACAGTGAATTTTGTTGCATTTTATTTAATCTGAAGAAAAATATTCTGACAATTTTGACAAGAAAAGCAAAATAGTATAAAGCAGGAGGAAACTGGCTTAACTGAAGGCTGTTAGAGCTTTCCAATAGATACAACAACCCCAATTTGAAGTTTCATGTAGCTATCGATCTATCTTTTGGGAATATTTGAATGAATGGTGATTAAGATGGTATATGACTACAATATGCATGTCCTAAAAAGTATACATAACTGTATAGGAGAGTATTTGAATCCTATAATAGCACACTTTAGGGACAATTTAGGCAGTTGGTTTTACTAGCATTGTATCACATCAAATACTTCTTGATGATAATTTCTTGAAAATATTTTAATAAAATTTACATTTCTTCTTTTTTATAGAAATGGGGTCTTGCCATATTGCCCAGGCTGGTGTCAAACTTCTGGGCTCAAGCAATCTTCCCTCCTCAGCCTCCCAAAGTGAGCCACATCACCTGGCCAAATTTGTTATAATAGGATTTGACCTATAAAATGAAAAAATAATTATTGATTTGTAAAGTTTTGTAGTTACCAACAATAGAGGAATGGTTAAATTATAGACTAATAATACTGTGGAATACCATGGAACAGTTAAAAAGAATAAGGTAATAGTATTCACCAACATGGAAAGATCTCCAAAATAATACTGTTTAGTAAAAAAAAACAGCACTAGCGCATTACAGCCTTGAACTCCTCAAGTGATCCTTCTGCTGTAGCCTCCCAAGCAGTTGGGACTGCAGGCACACACCAGTGTGCTCAGCTTCCCTGTGTGTTTGAAAATACTACCTAGAAAAAAGTCTGGAAGGATATGCATCAAGTTGCTGTCAGTAATTACCTTGGAGGGGGGTTAAAGGGAAACTAAAAACTGTACATACTGCTTTCCTGTTTGCAGTTTTTACAGTAAAATTTTGGAATTTTTGTTATACTTTAGAAATGTAGAGGTCAGATTATCAAGAATTTGGTATGTTTTTAGGTATTCTAGAAAGTTGCTTATACTATATTGTTAGCTAATACTTAAAAACTCTAATCTCTACCTGGGTATCTGAAATGAGACTTATTTTACAAGATCTACTTATATCAAGGGCTCTAACCTGTCTTATTGAATAGATCTCAGTATATCTTGAATACATTATTGACCCCTTAGTCAGCTAGGCATGTACTGTTGTGCATTATTGACCCCTTAGTCAGCTAGACATGTACTGTTGTGCTTCTTGCTGTTTTTCTAGTAGAAGCAAGAGAATTGCTTTGGCCCATTCCCACTCCTGGTGAGGGCCTTTTGTTACCAGGGATGTGTACCATTTGTGCCAGTCTGGTTTTAGGCTTGGGATGCTATGGAAAAGATAAAGGGAGTCAGCAGTTCTAGCTCCAGTTCTGCCATTTGCCAGCTTCATGACTGCTGGAGAAAAGAGCTCAAAGGAAAATTGTAAAATAGATAGGTGGCTTGTGCCCATAATCCCAGCACTTGGGAGGCCAAGGCAGGAGGAGTGCTTGAGCCCAGGAGTTCAAGACCATCCTGGGCAACAAAGTGAGACCCAATCGCTACAAAAAAAATTTTTTAAATTAGCCAGATGGACGGACACGGTGGCTCATGCCTGTAATCCCAGCACTTTGGGAGGCTGAGGTGGGCTGACTACCTGAGGTCAGGAGTTTGAGACCAGCCTGACCAACATGGGGAAACCCTGTCTCTACTAAAAATAGAAAATTAGCCGGGTATGGTGGTGGGCGCCTGTAATCCCAGCTACTTGGGAAGCTGAGGCAGGAGAATTGCTTGAACCTGGGAGGTGGAGGTTGCGGTGAGCCGAGATTGTGCCATTGCACTCCAGCCTGGGTAACAAGAGCGAAACTCCATCTCAAAAAAAAAAAAAAAAAAAAAAAAATTAGCCAGACATGGTGGTGGGCATCTGGAGTCCTAGCTGCTTAGGAGGCAGAGGTGGGGTGGGAGGATCACTTGAGCCCAGGAGGTTGATGTTGCAGTGAGCCGTGATTGTGCTGCTCCACTCCAGCCTGGGTGACAGGGCGAGACCCTGTCTCAAAAACAAACAAAAAAGACACTTTTTATTTTATAATACAACTGTATTCTCTGGTTTATAGGTAAGGTCTCTACAGGTTTGGCAACAGACAGTGGACCAGCGTCTAAGTTCCTGGCATACTGATGTTCCTCCTATATCAAGTACTCTTGCGCCATCAAAACCTCCATTATTTACCCAAAGCCAGGAGTCCTCTTCTGATCAAAATGCTGATTGTTTCATTGCTTCTGATGTAGCTCCTCAAGAGAAATCATTACCAGAATTTCCAGACTCTGGTTTTCATTCCTCTCTAACAGAACAAGTTCATTCTTTGCCGCATTCTTTGGATTTTGAGAAAAGTTCCACAGAAGGCAGTGAAAGCTCTATAATGGGGAATTCCATTGACACAGTCAGATATGGCAAAGAATCAGATTTAGGGGATGTTAGTGAAGAACATGGTGAATGGAATAAGGAAAGCTCAAATAACGAGCAGGACAATAGTCTACTTGAACAGTATTTAGCTTCAGTTCAACAGCTGGAAGATGCTGATGAGAGGACCAATTTCGATAAAGAGACAAGAGATAGTAAACTTCACATTGCTTGTTTCCCATTACAGTTAGATACCTTGTCTGACGGTGCTTCTGTAGATGAGAGTCATGGCATATCTCCTCCTTTGCAAGGTGAAATTAGCCAGACACAAGAGAATGCTAAATTAAATGCAGAAGTTCAAGGGCAGCAGCCAGAATGTGATTCTACATTTCAGCTATTGCATGTTGGTGTTACTGTGTAGCATGTTGTGGTCTTTTGGGAGGCAGATATCCACTTAACTTTTCTTAAAAATATTCAGTTGCCTTTTTTTTTTTTTTTGGAGGGGAGTACTCCCTACCCCTAATTTTGTTACTATTTATATAGAATTTGTATTCATGTCTCATATTTTTCAGATTCTAGATATTGAGCTGAGTTTTCATTTTGATTTTGTTAGCTTTTTACTTAGCTGTAAGGTACCAAACTCTTTATATTGAAAGCTATATGCACTTATTTCTTAACTGAATTGCATCAGCAATGTTCCTGTTTCTTTCATGTACTCATTTACTTTAAAAAATAAGCTAGAATATATTAAAGAAAATAGAAAAAATTACCTTAAATATATAAATAAGAGAATTTTGGCCCTTCTTTGTCTGCGAAAATTAATTATATAGTAAGGAATGAAATTTGATAAAGCAAATATAAATGAGAAATATGAGGATTGTGAATTATTGAAATTTGCCAGTCTCCCTCGTGTAAAATGTTTTTTTAAAGCCTTTTTTCCTCCTTTCAGAGTCAAAGAAAGCCTTTCTATAAGCAAATTAAGGAAGAAAAGGTAGGATTATAAGATTTCTCAATGGGGATGATTAAATTGTCTCGTGGAAAACTTCAGTTAATGTCATGCATCAGTTTTAACATATGAAGTAAAGTGTTCTATCCAGGATTAAAGTCAAGTTTACTTAGGCAACATAAGAATATTTCACTTAGATATGAAGAAAGGAAATACTAGTCTCCATATACTTGAAATACTGTCATGGCAAATATTTATCCTTTCATTAAGTGCTTTTTCACCCTATAGATAAGCATTTATGTGCCAACATGTTGTCAGAAATTAATGTATGTTCATCTCCTCTGTTCCTGCTTATATTTACTTGTGTATTTCAACAGAAGGTCCATGGCCATTCACTTCAATTTTGACCTTTGTCCCATAGTGAAGAACATTTAAAGTAATACTAATGGTCGAATATAAATGACTTTTTAGGAACTGCTTTTTGTCTAACCTGAAAAAGTGCCACATTTGGAAGACAATTTAGTGATGGTGAAGAAATAATAAACCTCACTTTACTTGTTAAAAGGGATATATATATACGTCTGCAACTTCAGGGAGAAATAAGATTGTGTTTGAAAATTATAGGTAGATGCATTTGTAATTAAGGATAATATCATTGAACAACATGTATTTGGTTTCCCTCAACTTACAGACATACAGTTATTTAAAACTATGGCAATACTTAAGCGTTCTCTAAATTTAGGTGCTAAATATCTATCATTCTGTTGTAGTCATTAGGTGCCCTTCTCTGAAGTTATATAAAATAAAAGCATCTGATCCTTCAAGGATAAAGTTGAGGATCACGTGGTACGTGGCATTTTTTGTTGTTGTTTTTTAAAGAGATGGAGTCTGGCTCTGTTGGTGCAGTGCCATGATCATAGTTCACTATAACCTTGAACTCCTGGCTCAAGTGATCTCCCACTTCAGCCTCCTGAGTATCTGGGATTATAAGCAGGAGCCACTGCTCCCAGCTCATGGTATTTGTTGATAGTCATAACATTTTTCCTGTATGGTAAGATATATTTTTCCCAGTTTATAAATACGTAGCACTCAGGTTGAGACGACTTGGATTTTATTCTTAGAAATCCAGAATCCCTTGAAAAGGAAATATTTTCTGTTTCTTATAAATAAAACAGTAATCTTACTTTCAGAAGGATTTTCCTTAGTGAAACATGTGTAACATTGAATGCATGTTAAATAAAAATGGAATTTCTAACTTTTTTCAATAGTGCTAATTACCTTTTCTGAATGATTTTGAATGTCTTCTTAAATATACCCTATTTTTCTATTTTACAGTTAAGTGCCTCACTTGCTGTCCATAGTTAGACAAAGAAAAACCAATTTGCACTACACTAGTACCAAAATACTACTTTATACATTAGTTTTTCATAAAAGCTGCTGGAATGTCATGATTCAGTATTACCTAAATAGATTTCTGCTAAAACCCTCTCCCTCCTGTCTTTTTTAAGTTATGGCAAAACACAACTAAATTCATTTGATCATCAGCACTTGTTAGCAGGATTTCCTTTTTTTACCTTTGCCTTGTTTCTCTAGCCCACAAATAGTACTCAGCATACTTTCATTAAAAATTTGGCACAATATGATAATTATTAATATTCTGTTCTTTGTCTGTGTTTTATTTAACTTTTACTAGTGTTTAGAAGTGCAAGAATATTAAATAGCCCCTTCCTTAACTGTACATATTATCTTGAATGTAGATAAAATGAAAATATTGTAAATTAGAATGTAGGAAAACTAGCATAGACTTAATATATTTTAATGGGTTTATATTATACTTTAAAAGTAATTTATATAATTAAAATATTTGGTTTTAACTCTATGGGCTATTCTTTGGTTGGCTGAAGAGTGAATGGGTCTAGTAAGGTTTGGAAAGTTGAGCTTTGAACATGCTCTTTGTGTTTTTTTCCTAACAAGGAGAGGTTTAGTTCAGCTGTGCTATTTTAGTACACATCAGTTCTCTTGATTTATGGAAGATTCAGTTTATCAATTAAGAATTCCTGCAGAAGCACAGAATCATACCATGTAAGAGTTGGAAGGAAGCTTAAGAGATTTCTGTTCGAATCTCTTTGTTTCAAAGATGAAACTAAAGCACAGCATGTTAAATGAGTTGTCTAAGTTATAGCTAGTTAGTAGTAAATAAACTGTGAAAACCTATATGCTACTGTAGTCGAAAATTTTATTATGTCCTCTTAATCTTTACATTTAGTGAGTCAGTAAAGAAATCTCTGCATATTTCTCATTCTCTTTGAAAGAGGAAAAAAACTTCTAAGAGAGCTACAACTCTATCACCCATGACAGAGTTGCTTGTAGAAAATAACTAATTCCTTCAGAACCTTGAGTGAATTTTCTCCAAGAAATGTGACTTGATTAAAATGGTTTCAAACGAGCAATAGTGGAAATTAAAGTTTTAGAAAAGAGACCTGGTGTGGTGGTTGACGACTGTAATCCCACTGCTTTGGGAGGCCGAGGCCAGCGGATCACTTGAGGCCGGGAGTTCAAGACCAGCCTGGATAACGTAGCAAGACCCCCCTCTCTACAAAAAAAATTTTTTCTGGAAAGAGTAAGTACATTTTAGAGTCCATTTATTTTATGACAGGCAGTATGACAGGTTGCTGAGGTATATAAAATTTTCTAGAGAAATGCTGAGTTTGATGACATTTTATCTTCAGTTTTGTAGAACAACAGATGTTAAAATGTTAACTTTCCTGGTGTGCAGAAAGCTGTAATCACGACAGTTGATAATATGCAATTTAGTTTGATTTTATAGGTTTAATTATAAAAGGCTTCACAATATGCGTGTTTTAGGAAAATGTTCATTTATTTAGTCATATAATTGTTTGTATATATGTAAATAACTTTATTCTGGAATAATGTGGGTGCCATCTTGAGTGTTTGTTTTTGTTTTGGATTATTTTTTGTATACAAACACCATAATACTGTATTTTCCTGTTATCTACTTAAGTCTAGTTCTACTTTTTACCAATAATTTCAGGAAAATACAAGCTTGAGATATTATACTATCTCCCTTGGTATTTTTTTGTGTGCAAAGTCTAGAATTGGATTTATAACATTGATAATAAAAATATAAAACGTTTTTCCTCAAGAATTAAGACAGTAAAAAGAAAAAATAGAATGAATATGATCATTTCCCCATTATAAAGGAAAGAAGAGACTTTTTTTTTTTTTTTTTTTGAGATAGAGTTTCACTGTTGTCACCCAGGCTGGTCTCAGCTCACTGCAACCTCCACTTCCTGGATACAAGCGATTCTCCTGCCTCAGCTCCCTGTGTAGCTGGGATTACAGGTGTGCAACCACAAGGCTCGGCTAATTTTTTTTTTTTTTTTTTTTTGAGACGGAGTCTCGCTGTGTCACCCGGGCACCCAGGCTGGAGTGCAGTGGCGCAATCTCGGCTCACTGCAAGCTCCGCCTCCCGGGTTCACGCCATTCTCCTGCCTCAGCCTCTCCGAGTAGCTGGGACTACAGGCGCCCGCCACCACGCCCAGCTAATTTTTTGTATTTTTAGTAGAGACGGGGTTTCACCGTGGTCTCGATCTCCTGATCTCGTGATCCACCCGCCTCGGCCTCCCAAAGTGCTGAGATTACAGGTGTGAGCCACTGCGCCCAGCCAAGACTTCATTGTTTAATGTATATTTTTATTTTTTCCAAACACCAGCTCGAATCAGAGTATATTTTTATTTTGCCACATACCTTTAAAAGGTATTTATTGTGTCATAATGTTTTAAATGTTAAATATATGATACCCTTATTCATGAAGTGAAGCAGAAAGGGTCTGTAAGGAACATTCTAAACATTTTTAATAATATTGCTTTTACTGATCAAGCTTGTTGTGCCATATTAAAATTAAAAGTCAAATAAAGCAGTCTTCACAGCCTTGGAAAGAAATAGATAATTGCCTTCTTAAAATGAGGTGCTTTTTATCTGTGGATGAATGGAAATCATACTGAATTTTAATTCTTATTTATTTTAGTGGATAGCAGGAATCACTCTGTAGTAGTTTTGTTCATTTTCTTTTCTTTTTTTTTTTTTGAGACAGTCTCTCTCTGTCACCAGGCTGGAGTGCAGTGGCGTGATCTTGGCTCACTGCAGCCTCCACCTCCCGGTTCAAGTGATTCTCCTGCCTCATCCTCCCGAGTAGCTAAGACTACAGGCACACGCCACCATGCCCAGCTAATTTTTATATTTTTAGTAGAGATGGTGCTTCACCATGTTGGCCAGGGATCTCAATCTCTTGACCTCGTGATCCACCCACTTTGGCCTCCCAAAGTGCTGGGATTACAGGCGTGAGCCACTGCACCTGGCCTTGTTCATCTTCTAATTAAGTCTCTTTGAATGTTTTGTAATAATTTTAATGTTGACAAGAGTTTAAAAATAATTTGATTTTGGACTGTATTTAGATTTCTCTTTAATTTTGTTGTAGAAATAGTATGATTTAAAGTGGTTATGATCTGTTTTATGAAGGCTTACTATTTTATATTGTACTTATTTAATTTGTATTTGAGTCTCTAATTTTAAATAAAAGGTTTATACATTTGAGTGCTTCATCTGTTTATTTTAGTGATTAGTAGTAATGATTATTATTCACTGTGCTTGTAATTAATGGATAAAGTTCAGAATAAATTGTAAATAGAACCCTACTAAGCAATGTCCAGAGTATTCTCATTATATAAGTGAATTTACAATAAAACAGCTCTTGCCTTATGAAAATGGATATGAAGTGGAAGGAATGCTAATTCAGTTTTATTCAGTATAGATTTCATTACCTTCCAGATACTCACTAGAATTCTCTAGACAGAGAAGAGCGGACATCCTTCAGAGAGCATAGATGACATTGTCTGGGGCTAATGAAGATAGTAAGTGTTGGGGGTTAAGTTGAGTAGAAGCCCTCTCATTTGACACTATTGGAACCTGTAGTTGGTGAATAAAAAAATTACAGCAGGGAATCATAAAAGATTGTACGTATATGATATAGATATGTATCTATACATCATAAACTTTAAAATATTTTTTATTGAAATAGAATTGGCATAAAGTGGACATTTAAAGGCATAATTATTTATTTTTAATTTTTATTTCCTTTTTTTAAATTCTTAAGGCATATTTAAAGTTGCATATTTAAAGTGGACAATTTGGCTGGGCTTGATGGCTCATGCCTGTAATCCCAGCACTTTGGGAAGCCGAAGCGGGTGGATTACTTGAGGTCAAGAGTTCGAGACCAGCCTGGCCAACATGGCGAAACCCCATCTTTACTAAAAATACAAAAAAATTAGCTGGGCATTGGTGGGTGCCTGTGATCCCAGCTACTTGGGAGGCTGAGGTAGGAGAATCACTTGAACCCAGGAGGCGGAGGTTGCAGTGAACCAAGATTGCACCATTGTACTCCAGCCTGGGTGACAGAACAAGACTCCATTTCAAAAAAAAAAGAAAGTAAAAAAAAATAAAGTGGGCCGGGCACCGTGGCTCACGCCTGTAATCCCAGCACTTTGGGAGGCTGAGGTGGGCGGATCACGAGGTCAGGAGATCAAGACCATCCTGGCTAACACTGTGAAACCCTGTCTCTACTAAAAATACAAAACATTAGCGGGGCATGGTGGCGGGCGCCTGTAGTCCCAGCTACTCGGGAGGCTGAGGCAGGAGAATGGCGTGAACCCAGGAGGCGGAGCCTGCAGTGAACCAAGATCGTGCCACTGCACTCCAGCCTGGGCGACAGAGCGAGACTCTGTCTCAAAATAAAAAGAAATAAAAATAAAAATAAAGCAGACAATTTGATAAATTTTGACACATTGTGCCCATAATACATCACAACAATCAAGATGGCAAACGTATCTATTCCAAGAGATTCCTCATCCCCTTCATGACACGTCCTATTTTACCTCGTTTCTTTTACTCAGCATGATTATTTGAGATTCGTCTGATTGCTTTCTGAGTAGCATTTCATTGTATGTATTTGCCAAAATTTGTTTATCCATTAATCTGCTGATGGACATTTGGGTTATTGGTACATTTTGGCTATTCGAACTGAAGCTGGTGTGAGCATTTGTGACTAAGTCTTTGTATGAATATGTGTTTTCATTTATTTTGGGTAACCACCTAAGAGTGGAATGATTGGATCTTACAGGAGGTATATGTCTTAACTTTTTAAGAAACTGCCAAACCAGTTTTGTTTTCCAAAGTGGTTGTAGCATTTTGCATTCCCACTAGCAGTATATGATGGTTCTGGTTTTTCTACATCCTCACTAACATTTGGTATGGTCAGTCTTTTTAATTTTGTCCATTCTAGTGGATACATAGTAGTATTTCAGTGTTTTTAATTTACATTTCCCTAATGACTAACGATGTTCAGTATCTTTTAATTTATTTGCTGTGTGTATATCTTTGGTTAAGTGTCCCTAAATTTGAAGTATTCAAAAAATTTACCCATTTAAAAAAAATGGGGACCAGGCACAGTGCGTCACACCTGTAATCCCAGCACTTTGGGAGGCTGAGGCAGGCGGATCACTTGAGGTCAGGAGTTTGAGACTAGCCTGGCCAACATGATGAAACCCCGTCTCTACTAAAAATACAGAAATTAGCTGGGTGTGGTGGTGTACACCTGTAATCCCAGCTACTCTAGAGGCAGAGACAGGAGAATCGTCTGAACTCGTGAGGTGGAGGTTGCAATGAGCCAAGATCGCACCACTGTACTCTAGCCTGGGCAACAGAGTGAGACTCCGTGTAAAAAAAAAAAAAAAAAAAAAATTTAAATTGGGTTGTCTTATTTTGAGTTGTAAGAATTATTTAGGCCGGACACGGTGGCTCATGCCTATAATCCCAGCACTTTGGGAGGCCAAAGCGGGCATATCATGAGGTCAGGAGATCGAGACCATCCTGGTTAACACTGTGAAACCCCGTCTCTACTAAAAATACAAAAAATTAGCCGGGTGTGGTGGCATGTGCCTGTAGTCCCAGCTACTCAGGAGGCTGAGGCAGGAGAATCGCTTAAACCCAGGAGGTGGAGGTTGCAGTGAGCCAAGATCACACCATTGCACTCCAGCCTGGGCGACAGAGGACAGAGCAAGACTTGGTCTCAGAAAAAAAAAAAAAAAAGATTTATATAGTCTAGGCACAAGTCCTTGAACAAATATAAAATATTTTGTCTCAGTCTGTGGGTTGCCTTTTCATGTTCATGATCATGGTTTTTGAAGAGAAAAGGGTTAAGATTTTGATGAAGTCTAATATGTTGATTTTTAAATAGTTTGTGCTTTTGGTGTTGTGTTTAAGAAATCTTTGCCAAACCCAAGGCCACAAAGATATTCTAAGTTTTTTTCTAGAGGTTTTGTAGTTCTGGCTCTTACACTGAAACCTATGATCCATTTCATGTTAAATTTTTACACGGTACGAGATAAAGTTTATGGTTTCTTTATTTTTTACATATGATTATCCAGGTATCCAGCATCATTTGTTGAAAAAGATTGTCCTTTCCCCATTTAACTGCCTTGTCATCGTTGCAAAAATCAACTGGCCATATATGTATGAATCCATTTCTGGATTGTCTTCTGTTCCAGTGATTTATTTGTTTATATTTCAATACTACACTGTCTTCATTACTATAGCTTTATACTAAGTCTTGAAATCAGGTAGTGTTTGAGTCCTTTGTTTTTTTCTAATGTTGTTTTCTTTGAGTATAGATGCTCTGCAGTTCTGTGTCTAAATTTTACCTATAATGCACCATTTCCATTTTTAGTTTCTCTAAAATAGAGTAAGAATTTAAAAACATGTATAAAGCCATCAGAATGCAGAATACTTCTAGGTTTTTATAATTTCTCCATCTGATTTTTGACACATTTCTTGCCCATACCTAACTCAATTGCAGTTTTTTTTTACCTTTTTAAGCAATTCACTTTTGAGTCTTTCCGAAACACTCAACTTTGTTTTCCTTGAATATTTTTTCTTTTTACACTAGGTTTCAAAGGTTCACATAATAAGTGCTTAGATTGCCAGGCGCGGTGGCTCACGCCTGTAATCCCAGCACTTCGGGAGGCCGAGGCGGGCAAATCACGAGGTCAGGAGATCGAGACCATCCTGGCTAACACAGTGAAACCCCATCTACTAAAAATACAAAAAATTAGCCGGGCGTGGTTGCAGGCGCCTGTAGTCCCAGCTACTCGGGAGGCTGAGGCAGGAGAATGGCCTGAACCCGGGAGGCGGAGCTTGCAGTGAGCTAAGATTGCGCCCCTGCACTCCAGCCTGGGCAACAGAGCGAGACTCCGTCTCAAAAAAAAAAAAAAAAGTGCTTAGATTATATTATGATAATCACATTATAACTGGAATAAACTGGTTTAGAAACAAATGTGACTCAAATTGGTGGGAGTGGAAGTCCATATTCTGGAGAGGGAGTAGGATAGCAAAGCTTTTCTTGTATTGTTTCATCTATCTTTGAAGGAAAAGAAAACCTTTTTGCCCCTCAAACAATTGAAGCTGATTCCCAGTTTGGTGATGAAGTGGATGTTGGTGCTTCATCAGATAGTATCTGAATTAGCAAGAGTATTGGTTCCCAAACTTTCTGGTAATCATAATCTGGGGAGTACATATTGTATGATCCTATTTTTATGAAATTCTGGAAAAAGCAACACTATAGGGAGAGAAAATAGATAAGTGTTGTCAGAGATTGAGGAAGAGATTGACTATAAAGGGCTTGCATGTGGGAATTTTTAGGGTGAAACTATTTTGTATGGCACTGTGATGGTGGATACGTATGTCTACAAACTTGTCAAAATCCGTAGAACAATACATCACAAAGTCTGAACTTTTTTCAAGTTTTGCCAAAAAATAAATCTCTACCGAGGATGTCAAGGGGATCTCAGAATGGAATGTGGACTATGACAAATGACACCAACTGTATTACAAATTTATGACATAACCTCACTGAGCTAGAGACAAAAAGAACTGTATAGGAACACTGTACTCTGGTTGGTAAATGTTTCTTACAGGGGTACAGGTTGTCTATTCTGTAACTGCATCTATACAAGGCTTAAACAAATAAGTAAATATGGATAATCATGGCTAGGTATCTCACTGTTAGAAAAATAAATTACAAATATGCAAAGGAGAAATGCAAGAATGAACCCTGTGGTGCTGGATTGGAGTTGGAGATATCAATGTGAACTCATATCTACACAGGTAGTTATGGAAGTAAATGTAGACATGTATGTCTATATTAATATAAATGTATGTATAAAGATACAGTGCATATGTTTATACATGGGTTAGTATACACATGTACATTTTTAGCTCTGTACAGCCCTAGAAAGAATGATCCTTCAGTAGCAACAAGCATACATAGCACTCATTTCTTGGTCTCTACAATTCTTCAATAAAAGGGAACAAGGCTCTTTGGAGAAATGGTTGATTCCAGGGGTGAGGCAAAGAAAAAAAAATGATCCCAGAACATCTTAAGTGCCAGAAAGTAAGGAAGTGATAAGCAAACAAATGATCAAGCATGTAAAAAAGACACATGAACCAACCTGAAAGAGGTCCCAATGGCAAAAGCTGAAACAATTTGAGCAGCAAAATAATAACAGATTATAAATCAAGGAATAAAATAAATATCCATGAGTGCACCCTGATGTAAATTATTGAATAAATAGCTGGAGAAGAAGGGGCAACTCTTTCATTTTTTTTTCTAAGTTTTTAGTCCTTTCAGAGAGGGTACAGAAGGACAACTCTTAGAGAAGACTTCCAAATAATGCAGAAAGAATGAAGGAAATAGGAAAATCACCATTAGAAAACCACTATAATAATTGCTACAACAGAAATCCACTGATGAATGCCAAAATTAGAGGGCAAAACTGTAAGAAGAGATAGAATATTTGTGTAGCTTCAAAATATCTTCCCTTAAACATATTTTGATTATTATAGTGGTTTAAACATGTACCCAAAAGTTCACTGATACTCCTTCCTTCATAAGACAAAGCTTAATTTCCCTCTCCTGAGTGTGAGCTGGATTTAGTGACTTTCTACTAACAGATGGAGTACGGAAAAAGAAAATTAGCAGCTCTATTGCGGAGAAACGTAGCATATAACATCTCAATCAAAGGATCAAGGTTAACATCACCAGTGATAAATCATGTCACATGTTCCTTAATATGAGGCAGTGAAGACATTTCATTCTGGTATTCTTCCCCTAAGTCTAACCATGAGTAAACAAACACCAGGCAAATCCAAGTTGAGGGATAGTCTACAAAATGCCTGATCAATATTCTTTTTTTTTTTTTTTTTTTTTTTTTTTTTTGAGATGTCTCTCTCTTTCTTCCAGGCTGGAGTGTGGTGGCGCAGTCTCGGCTCACTGCAACCTCCATCTTCCAGGTTCAAGCGATTCTCCTGCCTCAGCCTCCCGAGTAGCTAGGACTACAGGCATGTGCCACTACTCCTTGCTTTGTATTTTTAGTAGATATGGGGTTTTGCCGTATTGGCCGGGCTGCTCTCGAACTCCTGACCTCATGATCCACCTGCTTCGGCCTCCCAAAGTTCTCACGCCTGTAATTCCAGCACTTTGGGAGGCCCAGGCAGGTGGATCACTTGAGGCCAGGAGTTTGAGACCAACCTGGCCAACATAGTAAAAAACCCCATCTCTACTAAAAATTAAAAAAATTAGCTGGGCGTGGTGGTGCATGCCTGTAATCCTAGCTACTCTCAAGGCTGAGGCAGAAGAATCGCTTGAACCCGGGAGGCGGAGGTTGCAGTGAGCCAAGATTGTGCCACCTCACTCCAGCCTGAGCAACAGAGCAAGACTCCATCTCAAAAAAAAAAAAAAAAAAAGGTACTGATGTTATTTTGATTATCAGTGGAATTTGATTTGAGGACTACTGAACTGGAGAAATCAAGAGTGGAGGAAAAAAAATCGATCTCATTTTTCCCAAAACTATGCATGTGAGATTAGCCATCGTTAATTATAACTTTTTTTTTTTTGAGGCAGAGTTTCGCTCTTGTCCAGGCTGGAGTGCAATGGCGTGATCTCGGCTCACTGCAACCTCCGCCACCCGAGTTCAAGCGATTCTGCTGTCTCAGCTTCCTGAGTAGCTGGGATTACAGGTGCCTGCCACTACACCTGGATAATTTTTTGTATCTTCAGTAGAGACGGTGTTTCACCATGTTGGCCAGGCTGGTCTCAAACTTCTGACCTCAGGTGATCCACCTGCCTCAGCCTCCCAAAGTGTTGGGATTACAGGCAAGAGCACTGCGCCCAGCCAATTATGACTTTTAAAAGGAAAATATATCCATTAATTTGAGAGCATGGACCAACGCAGTAGTGACATCAACTACCTCTCTCCTTTTTAGTCTCTTACCCTTGGCAGCCTCCTCCAATTGTTCATGGTGTTTTGGAACAGAGTGGTTGGTACCTAATGTGACAGTGGTCACTTAATTTTCAGTAGGTAGATGGCCTTGGGGCCCAAATTTCAGTGACTTGTTCAAAGGGAGGAAGCAAAGGAACTGAATGAGGAACTGACTTGGGCTCAGGAGTATGCATGTAGGCCTCTGTGAAAACATCTGAATGAACACAGAGTCCACTGTGGTCAAGAAATATAAAAATACTTAATGTGCTTGTGCCTCAAGCTTCTGCCATCAGGGACAGGTTTATTTGCTTTTATTTGTCTACTCTTAAGATCTATGCTTTGTTTTGCTTAGAGAATCAAGTTTAGCATTAATAAACACTAGTGTCTAAACCACTTTTTCAGATGGGGCAGAAATGACCAGTTCCTTTGGTTTCATATCATCATATAAACTTTTTTTTTTTTTTTTTTTTGAGACAGGGCCTCGCTCTGTCACCCAGGCTGGAGTGCAGTGGCACAATTACAGCTTACTATAGCCTCAACCTCTCAGGCTCAAGCTATCCTTCCACCTCAGCCTCCTAAGTAGCTAGGACTACAAGCATGCACCACCATGCCTGGTAAATTTTTTTTTTTTTTTTTTGAGATGCAGTCTTGCCCAGGCTGGAGTGCAGTGGCACGATCTCAGCTCCTGGGTTCCAGTGATTTGCCTGTCTCAGCCTCCCGAATAGCTGGGATTGCAGGCGTGCACCACTATGCCCAGCTAATTTTTATATTTTTAGTAGAGACAGGGTTTCATCATGTTGGCCAGGCTGGCCTCAAACTCCTGACCTCAGGTGATCCTCCCACCTCGGCCTCCCAAACTGCTGGGATAACAGGTGTGAGCCACCATGCCCGGCCCTGGTTAATTTTTGTATTTTTTGTAGAGATGGGGTTTCACTACATTGCCCAGGCTGGTCTCAAACTCCTAAGCTCAAGCCATCTGCCTCCCTCTGCAGCGGAACAATTTAGGAATCAGAGAGACGGAGGGGTTGAGGCAGATACTTATTGTTTATTATTTAGGTGCACCAGCCCAGTCAGATTAACATCCAAAAAGACTGAGCCCCGAACAAAGAGTCCGGTTACCTTTTAAGCATTTTGTGGGGCAGGGGGAGATCTGTGCACTGGGAAGCATATTACAGAAGTGAGAAACAAAGACAGTTATTCAATTGAGACATGCATTACATCATTTCTTACTTTTCAAGGAACAACATGTTTTACGACTTGAGCTTATCTGCCTAGTGACCTTGCAGCTGCACAGCTAGAGAAGCGGAGTCTTCACAATGCCTGGGAAAAGGGGAGATAAGGCTCACTAGCCACAGAAAAACAGGCAGTTAATTTTTAAAGGACTCCACTTCTTTCTCTTTCTCAGGGGGAATTGGGTTTTCTTACATACAAATGAGTTTTTGCTTACACATTCTTTAATTTCTTTTAATTCCTGTTTCACCTTGGCCTCCCAAAGTGCTGGGATTACAGGTGTGAACCACCATGCTGGGCTGTGAGATGATCATAAATGAACATTCAGTGGTGTTGCCCCCAATTTACACTAGAGGAAATGAGTGCAGAGAAGTTAAGTAATTTGCCTAGGATGGCACTACTAGCAAGAAGCAAAGCTATGGTCCAGACCCAGGGGGCCTAGGATCCAAAGTGCATACTCTTTGCGTGACAGTATTCTTCATTGAATGTGCTGAGTTGGGAGTGTGGGGACTTTGCAGTGAGAAATCTTTTAAGAAACTGGTATGATGGATGGGCTTCTCTGGTCGGGGCTGCTCTTATTTGTGGTTATGACTAAAATATAGGTAAATATAGGTAAGATCACTCAAATGCCTCAGGGTTATGAGTGCTTGGGGGAGAATGGGGTCAATGAGGTCCAAAACCATGACCTAGAAGTCATCTTGTCCTAAGTATTTTACCACTTGTAAGACAGCCAAGCTGTACGTGAGGTGGGGGATCCTACTGGGAGATAAAGCGTAATCAGAGCAGAGGTCTAGTATATGGGGCTCTTCCTCGATAGCAGAAGCTACCTTTTATGTCCTCAAAAGGTCCCAGAGTGCTGTATTTCCTTGAGGAAGAAGGAGTATCAGATCATTACTACAATGGTTACTAGTTTACAGTCCCACCAACAGTGTAAAAGTGTTCCTACTTCTCCACATCCTCTCCAGCACCTGTTGTTTCCTGACTTTTTAATGATGGCCATTCTAACTGGTGTTAGACGGTATCTCATTGTGGTTTTGATTTGCATTTCTCTGATGGCCAGTCATGATGAGCATTTTTTCATGTGTCTGTTGGCTGCATAAATGAACACTTGGTCACAGGAAGGGGAACATCACACACCGGGGCCTGTTGTGGGGTGGGGGAAGGGGGAGGGAAAGCATTAGGAGATACACCTAATGTAAATGACGAGTTAATGGGTGCAGCACACCAACATGACACACGTATACATAAGTAACCTGCACGTTGTGCACATGTACCCTAGAACTTAAAGTATATACATTAAAAAAAAAAGATCATTACTACAGAAGAGATCTTCCACCCTGTGGCAGAACTTCCTTTTATCCCATTCACGGATCTGGTTGCCCACGATGCAGGCCTGCTGTGAAAACATCTGAATGAGCATGCAGAGTCCATTATGGTCAAGAAATGGAAAAATACTTAGTTGTCATGTATATTAATTATTTTTTTTAAACCTTGGGATAATAGTCCGGGGGCAGGCCTGCTTTTGGGGCCTGTGTTAACCCCACTGTGCTCCAAGCACAGAGAAACACGGTGCAGCCCACAATCCCTTCTGGTTTCTTGAACAAGTGTCTTCTCAGGACTCCTCTCATTTCCTGAATTTCACATAACTGCTACCGACGTTTTACCAGTTAGAAAAATGTCCAAAATAGGATAACCCAGAATTGGGGATGGTAGAGGGTGAGGAAAGTATGCTTTGCCAAGAGACCGACATCATGTACAGTGAGAGTAAAAGGAACGGTCTGTTTTACTGGCGAATAGAAGTTGTTGACTAATTTCAAAGCAAGGAAAAGATTCAAGGATCCGCTATATCCATGCTCATACTTCGCAAATCGCATTTCTCCGGTTTAGGGCACAATAAATTCCATCACTGCACAGGAAAGACTGCCCTACTAGAGTCAACTGCGGTTGTGGGCACTTTCGCTGACAAGCGAAAAGCCTTGAGGTAGGTGGATGTTCCCAGGAAACTCTGATATCCGAAGGTCACGAGGAGTTGGGTCGCGAGAGGGGCGAGACCTCGGGCCGCGGGGCGACAGCTGCAGTGTCGCGTCGCGAGCAGGAGCTAGGCGGCGTGGAGCGCCAGGGTGCCAACTTCGCTTCCAGGCCCGTGGGTTCCGCACGGCGCGTGCTGCTGTCAGTCAACGCCCTCGGCCCGCCCCCGCCGAAGCTCCACCAATCGTAGCCGGGGGTCGGAGGTGAGGAGACGTAGCCGGGTGAGGAAGAGGGGGGCTAGCGGCCTGGCGCAGCGGCGACCGACCGGGGCGTCAGGATTCCTGGCTCCCGGAGAGCGAAGGGCGGGCGGGTCCGGGAGGTGAGTGCGGCATGTGGTCTGTGTGCTGACGTCGGGAGGGGCCGCTGCGGGCGGAGCGACCCATTGCTCGGCTCGTCTAGCGCGCTCCTTGACTGCGAAGCCCCTCCCTCCGCGCGCATCTGCTCTCGAGTCCCTAGCCCCGTGCTGAGGGGTGCAGCCTCCGGGGTCGTGGCTAGGGGCACAGGGGCCAGGGATGGGAGGCCTGGGTCGAAGGCATAGGCAGAATTGGAGCCCTGGGTTGCCAAAGCGTCGCAGCTGAGAAGCCGGAGCCGAGGTTATTACCGGCGGGGCGGGGCGGGGCGGGGCGGGGCGGGGCCGGGAGCGAACATCTCCATCCTCAGTTTCCTCGACTTGCGGCAACGCCACAGCTCGGTGCGGTTCGGACCTACACGCCACAGCGAAAGACTTCTGTGCCCCAGGCACCTTCACTAACGCGGTGCGGAGCACTTGGCGACGTCTCCCTGCCCATCTCATGTCTCGGCTCATCGCTGCTTCTGGGCACCAGCTGCCTCTTGGCTGGCGCTGCTGTCACACGGTGGACTGTTCTGGCCTTACTGAGCTGCCGTTTAGGGACATCAGATTCAGGTCGTATGGGGAGAAATGAGTGTAACTTTACAAGATGTGATATGGAGACCCTGGCCTGTTGCCCATTTCTGCCTGATCAAAGGCCAGTAGGGCGGTAATAAGAGGGGTTCCGAGGCAGGATTTATGCAACATTTGTGCAAAATTGTAAATTTTCTTTGCTTTTCATTATTTACATTAAAGGGGGATTGTTGCCACATTTCCTAAAGATAAAGAATCACACTGCTCTGGTGGGCCTCCCCGCTCCTCACTGTGGTTAATTATCATTTGGAACATCAGGATGTATTTGAAACTGGCAGGACTCCCAGACCCCGATAATTGTTTGGAGGCAGCAGCATACTGTTTCTCCGTAGTGTTTGGGTTCTGCTTTTCTTTGACTTTGTTTAGTATTTTTTTTTTTCCATGTCTGTTATCCTCACAATCTCTTTGGGGCCGATAGAGTGCTGTTATTTGTTACCGAAAAAGGAAACGAAGGGATAAATCACTGAAGTGGGGTTAGCCGTCCCCATTGCCTGGAATTGGGTTGTCCTGACCCGACAATTTAAGTTACAATCCAAACATCATTTTGAAAAGGCCATCCTTTTACCAACTGAAACGAATAACAGTCCCTGGTCACTCTATACTAGTGGTTCTCCCACTTGGCTGTATGTTGTAATCATCTAGGGATCTTTTTAAAAAAAGCTGCTTCTTGGGCCTATTCCTACAGATTCTGATTTAATTGGTTGAGTGGGGCCCAGTTGTTTGTATTTTAAAAAGCTTCCACGATGGTTATTAATGTTCATGCAGGGTTGAGGACCACAACCTATCAATGTGTTCAGTATTTAAAAAATAGCACTTAGTACAGTGTGACTTATATAACAGATTTTATTACTTCTCCACTTGCTATGTAACCTCCTTGAATACGTGGGGCCCTGCTTTGGAAGAAGGGCAAGGGAAGGTCCAGATGAATCAGCACTTTGGGCATGTGAGGCTGCGGGACACGAAGGAGAAATGGAATCTGTGGAAACAAGTCCTGCAGACTACTGCCCCTGCTTCATCTTTTTTCAAAGATTGACCCTATTTGGTTAATCCATCATTGTTGGGGTCCTGGGTGGGTCTCCAGTTCTTCATTCTGTAGATCCTGCCCTGTTTCAAGGTCTTACTCAGCATCCTATGAGATACAGCTACTCTTTGCAAAGTTTGAAATGTATGCATTTAAGTGTAGATATTTTCCATGTAAATCTGTGCTTTTGTCTCTTACTATTGTTCTGAACTATATATTCTGAACTAAAGTTCCAGACACTTGCTGTGACTAGTACGGTTAACATTTATGTGGCTAACAGGTCAGAGTATTTAGGATAGGGACTGCCTCAGAAACTGGACAGTTTCTATGCAGTCGTCCTATAATATATTATCTTTGTGGAATGGTTGCCTGAGAACATTAGCTCCCCAGAGGATAGGGTTGCTGTCTGATTTTCTTTGTTTGGTATTGAACTCAGGAATTTCATTTGTGTTACTGACAATTGTAATTCCAAATGATGTAAGCGACTACTTTGTAATTCTCTTGTGAGATGGGGGTAGGAACCCTAATGGCGGTCTGGGGTTGTTGTCACAGGCCGTAAAGAAGTTAGATTAGCCAATATGAGTCTTGGATATGGAAGTAGGCTTAATAAAAATTTGGCAGAACACTTCCAACAAATACTGGGTTCCACATGTAAGGCAGAGCATGCATTTAACTTTTTGCTTGTTCTTTGCACATATTATAAAAATAAAGCATAAGTAAGTGGTGGTCTGACATTTGAAAACAGGATCACTCAAGTTTAGATTCCTTGAATAATAACTTTTAGATCTGTACAGATACCCCTTTTTTCTGTAGGGGAAACAAGATCATTGGATCATTGAAGTACATTATTATAATAGTTTTTAAGAAAAATAACATTTGGAGCTTTTATCTTTGGTTTGTATTTTTTCCACTTATATTGCTGTTTATAAAGTTTTGACCTTCAGGCAAGGTCTGAGAGTTATTTGCCAGGTTGAAGTTCATGTATTTAATAGACTACTTAAATTGCTGTTTTTTATTAGTAAGGAAAAGGACACGTTCCTGTGCCCACTCCTCCCACTATATCATGTATAACTCTCTTCCTGTAAAATTGTACTCTTCATTTCTAATGTTTTTTTTACTTCATTTTCAGTATCTTTAACCTTTATGTCATATGCATATTTTTGTTTCAGCAAGAAGAATTGTATAAAAATGTAAAAAGCATTTATGTGTGCTTCAAATGTGGCATGAAAAAAATGAGGACCTCTGGTCAAAATTGCCTGAGTTCAGAATTTCGTGCTGGAAGGAAAGTTAGACGTAACTTCTAATTTCTAGTTCCAGTAAGCATCTCTTCTTGGAAAACTTCCAAAAAAGGTAAATTACATTGAATTATATATTTTTATTTTTTTGGTTAATCTGAGGAACTTTTTTCTAGAATCATGCCGTGCCAACACTGTTGTTCTTACTTGATTTTAAGGCTCCTTGCAAATAGCTTTCCTGTTAATGCATAGGTTTTATGTTTATAGGAAAATACCAGAAACCTGTTACGGTTTTTTTTTACACTACAGTTACCTCATGCTGTGAAATAGTTTTCTTCTTTTACCTAAAAATCTTTCAGTTTAAGTTGAATTGATTTCACAGATATGATTTAATGCTTTGTTTCTGCTGTGTCTCATCTTTAATTTTTACTTTTAGAAATTGGTTTTATTCTTTATTTTATTTTATTTTTTTTGAGACAGAGTCCTGCTCTGTTGCCCAGGCCAGAGTACATTGGTGTGATCATGGTTCACTGCAGCCTCGACCTCCCAGGCTCAAGGAATTCTCCTAACCCAGCCTCCTGAGTAACTGGGACTATAGGTATGTACTACCTTGCCCAGCTAATTAAAAAAAAATTTTTTTTTTTTTTTTTTTTGTGGAGTTGAGGGTCTCATTATCTTGCTTCGGCTAGTCTCAAACTCCTGGTCTCAAGCAAACCGCCTGCCTTGGCCTCCCAAAGTGTTGGGATTATTGGCATGAGCCACCATGCCTGGCCCAGCTTTATTCTTTGTATTTGTGATTTTTATTTCCTGGTGAAAAATTAGGACATACAGATAAAGGAGAAAACAAAAACTGCCCAGAGGTGACAACTATTAAAATTTTAGTATATATCTTTTCTTTTTTTTTGAGATGGAGTCTCACTCTGTCACCCAGGCTGGAGTGCGGTGGTGTGATCTCGGCTCACTGCAAGCTCCGCCTCCCAGGTTCACGCTGTTCTCCTGCCTCAGCCTCCTGAGTAGCTGGGACTACAGGCACCCGCCACCATGCCCGGCTAATTTTTTGTATTTTTAGTAGAGACGGGGTTTCACCATGTTAGCCAGGATGGTCCCGATCTGACCTTGTGATCTGCCCGCCTTGGCCTCCCAAAGTGCTGGGATTACAGGCATGAGCCACTGCACCCGGCCTTGTATATATATCTTTTCAAAGAGAGGTCTGTCTGGTGTGCCTCACGCAACGTCTATTTAGGTGTACAAATGGGTCTCTCAAATGTCAGTGCTCTACTTATAGCACAAAGTCAGGTCTTTCATGGCATGATCCTCCTAAATTATTGTCAGTAGAAGCCTCTAGCTGGGAGGGGCTTCTTGCATTGCTGCCTCTAGTCCTGTAGTTCTTTTGCTTTAGAGTCTCCTGCTTTTGCCTTCTTTCTGCATCACTGACAGCTGTGTGCTGCTGCTGCCTGGCTGAACCACACTGATGTCCTTTAAATGGCTAGTGTCCACACAACGCATGACCACACCTGCCTATGGTGCAACTAAATTCCTGTGGACTACCATCTTTGGTCTTTTCCCTCTCTGGCCATCACGGAAACCTTATTTTTTTTTTTACGGACAACTTTTTGAGAAGGATTTCAATGGCAGAACAGTTGGGACCCTGATGACAGAGTTATCCTCTATTTTATAGCCAGTTTCTTCCAAGAAGTTATAGACAGTTTAAGGTGGATGAGTGCCTGGATATTGGAGAGAGGAGGTGTCAGGAAATGGAGACGCACAGTCATTCACAGTTCCTGGCATCCCTGTGGAGGTGGCCAGGACTGGTGGATTTATTTCTCCTTAAGAAGGGACTGACATCTTGTCTAATATGAGTGTAAGCTTTTCAAGGGGAATTTCTGGCACTTAGTACAGTATGTGGTACAGCATAGGCCTCCATAATTATTTGTTGCATAGATTGTTGAATCATTGTGTACCACGTAAAGAACTAAGTACCTTGAGCAAATCAGAAAAGTATGATGCAGTATCATTAAGTTGCTTTTCTCTGATATATGGTTTTTTAAAAAAATATAGTCATAATTGGTATAATCTAGTTTGAGAGATAAGACATACAAATAGAGGGAGCGTGAGGGAAAAAAAATACAAATAGAGATCAGCGGAGAAGTGAAAATAATAAGTGCTATGGGAACTCTGAGGATGGAGAGCTTGCTGGAATGGCTCACCCTTGTCTCCTTTGTGAAGCTGATTGGCATTGTCATTATGGTTGGGACTGGTTCAGACAGGTGAGGCAGAGGAGTGAGAGAATGGGGGCTTGCCAGGTCCAACACAAAGTGGAGGAGAGAGTTGATGCAGCTGAGCTATTCTGAGATACTCTGCACTATGATTTTGTACCCTTTCTGCCTTTATTTCTGTGTCCTGCCCTTCATGGAAAGTCTCCCTGGGGATAGAATACTAGGACATTTTCTGTTTACCTGTATCAAAATGGCAAGTGGAAAGAGCATTTGAATTTGTTACGTGGGAGAACAGTTAGGCATGGCTGACTCTGAAGTCCTCTGGCTCTAGCAGGTGTGATGAAGGATTTTGGGATCCTGTTACCCATTTTTCAAGCTTGACTTTCCTCTCCCACATCTTCCAGGCAGGTATGTGTCTCCCTGTGCCTTACTACGTAGCTGAGGGAACATCAGGACCACAAATTGGGGAGAGCTGGAAACCTAAAGAGTATGTTGTGCCTCCTGCCATACCTCTGTACGAGAGGGGTAGCACTTCTTGTTTGCCAGAGAATGTCAGGATGCTTTGCACAGTATCCCAGAGCTCTTCGTGAAAACAGTTTCCTCTTCATGTTCTTTAAGTGTAATTAATGTAGCAGTGTTACATAACTTAAAGGGAAGGGAAAGGGAAGTGATTTTATTGACTGAGGTCTCTGTAGAAATTTAACAGGTACTTTTATTTCACAATTTCTGAGTTTGAAGACATACTTCCTTGCTTTCTTAAAAGTTAAAACCTAAATAGGCAATAGGGGAAATATTGTATTTACACAGAAGCCTGAAACCAGGAAAGGAAACTTTGAGGAGATTGTCTGGAAATGAAAAGACATTACTGTGCTCTGGCTCTTTGCTTTCTCCTTGTGACTTTAGGCCTTAGATAAGGTTAAGGAAGAGGAAATGTGATGTTTTTCCTCTCATCCCACCCTAGGCCATTGCAATTGGTGATGTTCTCTCATCTCTCCTCTTTGAAGGAGTTCTTTGAAGAAAAATGTGCTTCTTGAATCAACTGCAGTCTCTCCTCTACATAAGAGCTCATAAGGGTACTAGCAGGATAGAAGCAAATGAAACTGAAAGCTCATCTGCAGCTCAGAAAAACAAAGACATGGAATTTTAAAGAGTGAAGGTAGCATGGTGTCGGCCATGGGTGAACAAGACACAGCCAGACAATGTGGACCAATTTCTTCAAACTACGGCTTTTCTGCTGTCTGCTTGCAGTGTTGATGGTGGTGGTGCTGGTCATCAATGTTACTCAGGTAGAGGTGAGTACCCAGTATAATCCCTCATAACTAAGGGAGCCAAGTCTGGGGATTTGGGGCTAACTAGCCTGGGAAAACGTTGGTTATTGGAAGCTTATCATAGTCACAGTTCTTGTTTTCATTTATTCGGTAAGTATTTGCGTGCTCACAATGGTTATATACTGTGCTAGTCACTGAGGATACAGTGAAGACATTTCTTCACTTAGGGGCCTTTCTTGCTAGAGCTCACATTATGAGTGTGCATGGAAGAAAAGTAGTAGTAATCATAATCACACAATAATAGTAATGATAATTGGAGATTGTGAAAAGTGCAATAAGGAAAGGGAGCTATTCTAGGATAGCTTTAGAGTGATGAAGGAAAAACCTCTTCAAGGAGGGGACCTTTCAGTCAACCCATGGAAAAAAGCTGAAGGAGTATTTCAAGGGAGGGAGTAGATGAGTCTGTGTTGCAGATTACTAGATGGTACTCAGGGACCATGTCTTATCGAACCCCTCACAAGGGCCTGTCACTAAGAAGGTACTTAGTAGTGTTCCTTCTTCCTTGTTCCCAGCCCCAACATGAACTCATATAATCAAAATTTATGGTGGAGTTTCTGTATAAAGGATGCTGTCCTTTTGTTTTGTTGGCTTGTGGTACTTCTCAGATTACATATCCAACTTAATTATGGCATTTCTTTTCTTATTGGGTTTTATTGGCATAAGATGCTCTAAAAGCTAAGCCATAGGCTTTTAAAAAAAATTTCTCCTGCTGGAATCAACTTTGTGGTTTTTAGCCGAACACCTAATCTCTCTGTGAAATGGGCACACTAAGGTCCTACAGATCTTTTTCTGTGCGCTATAAGTAAAATTTGTTTGGTACTTTGGAGAATGTGAAGTAATTCTGTTAAAGATTCTGTTAAAGATTTCCTATTAGAAATAGGCTTAAGGCATAAAAGCTAGATATTTCTTCTTTTTCTTTGCTTAAACTGTTCTTGCATGTTTTACTATGTAAGATACTACCAATCCTACACTGATAGTTCCTTTTACCTGGAAACTGTTGATGATGTGTCTAGATATTTTAGAAACTCCTCTTTTTTTTTTAAAGTATTTTTTGTGATAAATAGCATAACATAGAATTTGTCATTTTAACCATTTTTAAGCGTACAATTGAGTAGCATTAAGTACATTCACATTGTTGTGCAATCACCACCACCATCTATGTCTAGAACATTTTCATCTTCCCAAACTGCAGCTCTTTACCCATTAAACAGTGATTACCTAGGTCAGGCGCAGTGGCTCACGCCTGTAATCCCAGCACTTTGGGAGGCTGAGATGGGAGGATCCTTTGAGGTCAGGAGTTCAAGACCAGCCTGGTCAATGTGGTGAAACCCCGTCTCTACTAAAAATACAAAAATTAGCTGAGCGTGGCAGTGCACGCCTGTAATCCCAGCTATTTGGGAGGCTGAAGCATGAGACTCACTTGGACCTGGGAGGCAGAGGTTGCTGTGAACCGAGATCATGCCACTACACTCCAGCTTGGGCTACAGAGGGAGACTGTCTCAAAAAAAAAAAAAAACAAAAAACCCAAAAAACAATGATTACCCATTCCTGCCTATCCCCTGCCCCTGGCATTCACTCTTCTACTTTGTGTCTCTATGAACTTGACAACTCTAAGTACCTTATACCAGTGGAATCGTATGATATTTGTCCTTTTTTTGTTTGCTTGTTTGTTTGAGACAGAGTCTCGCTCTGTTGCCCAGGCTGGAGTGCGATGGCATGATCTTGGCTCACTGCAACCTCTGCCTCCTGGGTTCAAGCGATTCTCATGCCTCAGCCTTCCGAGTAGCTGGGATTACAGGCATGTGCCACCACGCTTAGCTAATTTTTGTATTTTTAGTAGAGATGGGGTTATGCCATTTGACCAGGCTAGTCTTGAACTCCTGACCTCAAGCGATCCTCCCACCTTGGCCTTCCAAAGTGCTGGGATCACAGGTGTGAGCCATGAAGCCTGGCCTGGTATTTGTCTTTGTGTGATTGGCTTATTTCTGTTAGCATAATGTCCCTAAGGTTCACTCGTGTAGCATGTATCAGAATTTCTTTTCTTTTTAAGGCTGAGTAATACTTCTCTGTCTACACATAGACGGAGGAATATTATTCAACCTTAAAAAGGAAGGAAATTCTGATACATGCTACAGCATGTACATACATACCACATTTTGTTTATCCATTCATCTGACATTTGGGTTGTTTCTACCTTTTGGCTGTAATGGGTAACAAGTATTTCTTCAAGACTCTACTTTTAATTCTTTGGAATAGGTACCCGCAATTGGAATTGCTGGATTATATGGTAATTTTAATTTTTTGAGGAACCACCATATTGTTTTCCATAATAGCTGCATCATTTTTTATCCTCATCAGCAGTACACAAGGGTTCCAATTTCTTTGCATCCTTGCTAGTACTTGTTATTTTGGTTTTTTTTTTTGATAATAGCCTTCTTTGTGGATGTGAGGTAATGTGTAACAGTAGTTTTAATTTGCATTGCCATAATTATTAATGATGTTGAGCATCTTTCTATCATGTGCTTTTGGATAAATATCCAATTCCCGTACTCATTGTTTAATGGAGTTGTTTGTTTGTTTTTTGTTGTTGTTGAGTTGTAGGAGTTCTTTATATGTTCTGGATATTCACTCCTTATCAGGCATATGATTTGCAAATATTTTCTCCCATTCCACAGGTTGCTTTTTCACTCTGATTTTGTCCTCTGATACATAAAAATTTTTACTTTGGATGTAGTCCAGTTTATCTGTTTTGACTTTTGTTGCCTGTATATTTGGTGTCATATCCAAGAAATCATCACCAAATTCAATGTTGTGAGACCTTTCCTCTGTGTTTTCTTCTAAGAGTTTTATAGTTTTAGCTCTTATGTTTAGGTCTTTGATCTACTTTGTTATCCTTTAAAAAAATTGTGATAAAAACACATAAAATTTGGTATCTTAGTTATTTTTAGGTGTACAGGTCAGTAGCATTAAGTCTTTTTTTTTGAGATGGAGTCTTGCTGTGTTGCCCAGGTTGGAGTGCAGTGGCATGATCTCAGCTCACTGCAACCTCCTCCTGCCAGGTTCAAGTGATTCTCTTGCTTCAGCCTCCCGAGTAGCTGGGATTACAGGCGTCTGCCACCATGCCCAGCTAATTTTTGTATTTTTAGTAGAGATGGGGTTTTGCCATGTTGGCCAGGCTGGTCTTGAACTCCTGACCTCAGGCGATCCACCCACCTTGGCCTCCCAAAGTGCTAGGATTACAAGCATGAGCCACCATGCCTGGCCTCAGTAGCATTAAGTCTTATTTACATTGTCTTGAAATAGATTTCCAAAACCCCTTTTATCTTTTTAATATCTGTAGAATTGTGTTTATCTTATTACTCCTGATCACTCTGACCAAAGATTTGTGTTCTACTGATCTTTTTGAAGAACCAGCTTTTGATTTCATTTTCTGTATTTTTTCTGTTTTTTTGTTTGATCAATTTCCATTCTGATCTTTTATTATTTCCCTTCTTCTGTTTACTTTGGATTTAATTGTCTCTTCCTAGTTTCTTAAAGTGGTAGCTAAGTCATTGTTTTGAGATCTTTCTTTTCTAATTAAATGTTTAATGCTATAAATTTTCTTCTACAAGGCTGGGTGTGGTGGCTTAGGCCTGTAATCCCAGCACTTTGGGAGGCTGAGATGGGAGGATCACCTGAGGCCAGAAGTTTGATACCAGCCTGGGCAACATAGTGAGACCCCATCTCTACAAAAAATTTTGAAAAATTAGCTGAGCGTAGTGGTGTGCACCTGTTGTCCTAGCTACTTGGGAAGCTGCAAAGGGAGAATCCCTTGAGCCCAAGAGTTTGACTTTATGGTGAGCTGTGATCATGTCCACTGCACTTCAGCTTGGGCAACCGGGTGAGACCCTGTCTCTAAAAAAATAAAAATAAAAATAATGAAAAATTTATTTCTATATACCGCTCTAATGTATACCACACATTTAGATATTGTTCTCATTTTCATTTTCATTCAGCTGAACTACATTCTAATTTCCTTTTTTCTTTTCTTTAACCCATGTGTTATTTAGGTTTTTTTTGTGACAAGTTTTCACTCTGTCACCTAGGCTGGAGTGCAGCGGCATGCTAATGGCTCACTGCAGCCACAACCTTTGGGCTCAAGTGATCCTCCCACCTCCCCTTCCCAAGTAACTGGGACTACAAGTGTCTGCAACCATGCCCAGCTAACTTTTTACGTTTTTGCGGAGATGGGGTCTCACTATGTTGTCCAGGCTATTTTCAAACTTCTGGACTCAAGCGATCCTCCTGCCTAAGCCTCCCAAAGTGCTGTGATTACAGGTGTGAGCCACTGCATCCAGCCCCATATATTATTTAGAAGTGTTATTGAACTTTCAAATATTTGGATATTTTGCAAATACCTTTCTGTTATTGATTCCTCATTTAATTCCCCTGAGAGCATACTTTGTATGACTTGAATTCTTTTAAAACATTATTGAGATTTGTTTATGGCACAAAATATGGTCTATTTTGGTATGTATTCTATGTGTACTGGAAAGGAATGCGTTCTGCTTTTATTGCGTGGAGTATTCTATAAATGTCAGTTAGATCAACATGGTTCATGGTGTTGGTCGTCTTCTGTATGTCCTTACTATTTTCTGTCTACATGCTCTATCAGTTATTGAAAGGAGAATATTGAAATCTCTCACTATAATTGTGAGTTTGTCTATTTCACCTTGCATTTCTGTCAGTTTTCACTTCATGTGTTGTGAAATTCTGTTCTTAGGTACATAAATGTTTAGAATTGTGTCCTCTTGAATTTAGTTGCTTTATCATCATGAGTTGGCCTTCTTCATGCTTGGTAAAATTCGTTGCTCCAAAATGTACTCTATATGATATTATATAACCACTCTAGCTTTCCTTTGTTTGCTGTTAGCAAGTATATCTTTTTCCATAATTTTATTATTTTTTATTTTTTTGAGACAGGGTCATGCTCTGTTGCCCAGGCTGGAGTGCAGTGGCACGACCGTGGCTCACCACAACCTCTGTCTCCCGGGCTCAAGTGATCCTTTCCTCTCAGCCTTCTGAGTAGCTGGCACAACGGGTGTGCACCACCACGTCTGGCTAATTTTTTGTATTTTCTTTTTAGATACGGGGTTTTGCCACATTGCTCAGGCTGGTCTTGCACTCCTGGGCTCAAGTGATCCGGCTGCCTTGGCCTTCCAAAGTGCTGGGACTGCAGGTGTGAGTCACCACACCCAGCCAGTTATTATTTTTTAAACCTATTTGTGTTTTTATATTTATTTATTGAATTGTATTTTTTTTAAACTTTTATTTTAGGTTTGGGGGTACATGTGAAGGTTTATTACATAGGAAAGCATATGTCATGGGGGTTTGTGTACATATTATTTCATCACCCAATTATGAAGCCCAGTACCCTCTCTGCTCCTCTCTCTCCTCCCACTCTCCCCGCTCAAGTAAATCCCAGTGTCTATTGTTTCCTTCTTTGTGTTCATAAGTTCTTATCATTTAGTTCCCGCTTACAAGTGAGTACATGCCGTATTTGGTTTTCTGTTCCTGTGTTAGTTTGCTAAGGATAACGCCTACAGCTCCATCCATGTTCCCACAAAAGATACAATCTCGTTTGTTCTTATGGCTGCATAGTTTCCTATGCTGTATCTGTAATATAAGATTTTCTTGCATTTTCTTATATTTTTTATGGAACATAAGATTTTCTTTATCCAATCTGTTATTTATTTATTTATTTTTGGGTCAGAGTCTTGCACTGTCACCTGGGCTGGAGTGCAATGGCGCGATCTCTGCTCACTGCAACCTCCGCCTCCCGGGTTCAAGTTATTCTCCTGCCTCAGCCTCCCGAGTAACTGGGATTACAGGTGCCCGCCACCACACCTGGCTAGTTTTTTTTTTTGTTTTTTTTTTGTTTTTTTTTTTTGAGACGGAGTCTCGCTCTTTCACCCAGGCTGGAGTGCAGTGGCGCGATCTCGGCTCACTGCAGGCTCCGCCCCCCGGGGTTCACGCCATTCTCCTGCCTCAGCCTCCCGCGTACCTGGGACTGCAGGCGCCTGCCACCTCGCCCGGCTAATTTTTTGTATTTTTAGTAGAGACGGGGTTTCACCGTGTTAGCCAGGATGGTCTCGATCTCCTGACCTCGTGATCCGCCCGCCTCAGCCTCCCAAAGTGCTGGGATTACAGGCGTGAGCCACCGCACCTGGCTAGTTTTTGTATTTTTAGTAGAGACATGGTTTCACTATGTCGGCCAGGCTGATCTCGAACTCGTGATCTCGTGATCTGCCTCCCTCAGCCTCCCAAAGTGCTGAGATTACAGGTGTGAGCCACTGCACCCGGCCTTATCCAGTCTGTTATTGATGGGTGTTTAGGTTGATTTCATGTCTCTGCTATTGTGAATAGTGCTGCAGTGAATATTTGCATGCATGTGTCTTTATGATAGAATGATTTCTATTCCTCTAGGTATATACTCTGTAATAAGATTGCCGGGTGGAATGGTAGTTCTGCTTTTAGGTCTTTGAGGAATTGCCATAATGCTTTCCACAATCGTTGAACTAATTTACACTCACACCAACACTGTATAAGTGTTCCCTTTCCTCTTCAATGTTGCCAGCATCTGTTATTTTTTGACTAATCATAGCTATTCTGACTGGTGTGAGATCTCGCTGTGGTTTTGATTTGCATTTCTCTAATGATCAGTGATATTGAGCTCTTTGGCCGCATGTGTGTCTTCTTTTGAGAAGTTTCTGTTCATGTCCTTTGCCCGTCTTTTAGTGGGGTTGTTTCTCTCTTGTAAATTTGTTTAAGTTCCTTATAGATACTGGATATTAGACCTTTGTCAGATGCATAGTTTGCAAATATTTTCTACCATTCTGCAGGTTGTGTGTTTACTCTGTTGATAGTATCTTTTGCTGTGGCCAAAGCTCTTAAGTTTAATTAGATCCGAGTTGTCAATTTCTGCTTTTGTTGCAATTGCTTTTGGTGTTTTTGTCATGAAATCTTTGCCCATTCCTATGTCTGGCATGGTATTGCCTAGGTTGTCTTCTAGGGTTTTTACAGTTTTGGATTTTACATTTAAATCTTTAATCCATCTTGAGTTGATTTTTGTATGTAGTGTAAGGAAGGGGTCCAGTTTCAATTTTTTGCATATTGCTAGCCAGTTATTCCAGCACCGTTTATTGAATAAGGAGTCTTTTCCTCATTGCTTGTTTTTGTCAGCTTTGTTGAAGATCAGATTGGTCATAAACGTGTGGCTTTGTTTCTGTATTCTCTATTCTGTTTTGTTGGTCTCTGTGCCCGCTTTTGTACCAATACTATTCTGTTTTGATTACTGTAGCCCTGTAGTATAGTTTGAAGTCAGATAACATGATGACTCCAGCTTTGTTCTTTTTGCTTAGGATTGCCTTGGCTATTTGGGCTCTTTTTGGTTCCATACGAATTTTAAAATAGTTTTTTCTGGTTTTGTGAAGAATGTTGTCAGTAGTTTGATAGGAATAGCATTGAATCTGTAAATTGCTTTGGGCAGTATAGCCATTTTAATTATATTGATTCTTCTTATTAATGAGCATGGAATGTTCTTCCGTTTGTGTCTTCTCTGATTTATTTGAGTTGTGTTTTGTAATTCTCATTTTAGAGCTCTTTCACCTCCCTTGTTAGCTGTATTCATGAGTATTTTATTCTTTTTGTGGCAACTGTGAATGGGATTGCCTTTCTGATTTGGCTCTCAGTTTGGCTGTTATTGATGTATAGGAATGCTGGTGATTTTTGTACATTGTTTTTGTATTCTGAAACTTTCTGAAGTTGTTTATTAACTGGAGGAGCTTTTGGGCTGAGGTTATGGGTTTTTCTAGTTATAGAATCATGTCGTCTGCAAACAGAGATAGTTTGATTTCCTCTCTTCCTATTTGGATGCCCTTTATTTCTTTCTCTTGCCTGATCCTCTGGCTAGGATTTCCAATGTTGAATATAAGTGGTGAGAGGTGACATCCTCTTCTTGTGCTGGTTTTCGTGGGGAATGCTTCCAGCTTTTGCTCATTTATATGATGTTGTATGTGGTGTTTTTATATTTAAAACAGGTTTCTTCTAGCTAGTATGTAATTGGATCTTGTTTTTTATCTAATCTGACAATCTCTGCCTTTCAGTTGGGGTGCTTAGCTTGTTTATATTTAACATATTTTTTGAAAGCATTATGGTTACATCTACCATTTTGCTGTTTGTTTTATATTTGTCCCACCTCTTCTTTATTCACTTCTTCCTTTTTTTCTGCCTTTTTTTTTGTATTAATTGACAAGGTTTTTTTTTTTTTTTTTTTTTTTTTTTTTTTTTTTATCTGTGCTTTTCCATTCTGGCTTGTAGGAAGTACTATTCCTGTATAAACTCTGGTTATTGTTTTTATTTTTATTTTTGCTTTCAGGTAGTTCTTTCCCCAGCCTCCAATAGTTTCCTTATACACATATGCTTATCATCGCTTTGTTGAATACTTGAGTGGGACTGTCTGTAGATCTCCTGAGTTACTTTTCTTTACAGTTGTTCTGCTTTCCTGTGAATTATAATCACCATGGTCTTTAAGACTCTCAGCCTCATCTCCTTGCCTTGGGTGCTTTGCCATGCTCCACTGGGGCTCCTCTTCCTGTGCTGCAGCCTGGAAACTCTCTCAAGACACTAAGCCAAGGACAGTCCTTGGGCTCACTTCGTTTGTTTACTGTCTCTCAGGCATCACTGTGTTTTATTTTTTGATGCCTAGTGTCTGGAAAACCATTGTTTCATGTATTTTGCCTTTTTTTTTCAGTTGTTTCATGTGGGAGGCTAAATTGCATTACTGTTTCTCTATCTTCACTGGAAGTGGAAGTTTGAGGGACTTGAATTTGTGGGGAAAGAGATTATAGAGAAGCTGAAGAGGGGGAGGAGAAGATGTGATCTAGAGCACAGATGGAGCATATAACCTTTTATAGGATAAGGAGCATGAGTATATTGTGAGTATTCTTTGTTATTTTATTAACTATATAGGAGGAGCTGTGTTCCTTCCTCTGACCTAAGAGGGAAAGATATCCTGATGGTTGGCAATGCAGATACATTTGCTCAGAGAGTAGGACATTCAGGGGGTTTGTGGCTGTGAAGAAGATGGAAGGTAGAAGGAGGGTAGAGCCCAGGAGGTTTGTGTACAGGGGTTTGAAATAATGGTTTTCTAGATGGAGTTCGAAATAATGGATTTCTAGATGGAGTAGGATGACAGAGGGACAATAAATTTCAAGACCTTAAGTGTGCATGGCACTTACCTGCATTGGTTTTGTGAATGTGTGTGTTAATTTTATCAACACACGAAGTATTATAATAGACAAAAAAAGATAGTTGCATAGGTCTTGGGTAGAGAAGGAGGAAGGTAAAGGGAGAGACAGAGAGACTTGAGAGGGTAGGCCACAGTCCCACATCAGTAATATTATAACAGGAAGGAATGTTAGAAAATTATTCTTTTGTTCTACTTTAGTTCTTGGAAACTTCCATACTTAATGCCAGCTAAAGGCTCTAATTATTTGAACGAACTAACTCTTCTCTACTGAATGGAGAAAACAGGTATTAATATTGAATAAACAGTTGCGATATTGAAAATCAGATGCGTCTTTTAGTGGAGTGAGCTATAAGCATTTTCACCTGTCTGAAGAGGTCATCTTGTCCAGCATGATACTGTTGTCATGAGTTTTAAGCTGCTTATTACTGTGATGATAATTGATAAGGAAGCTTGGAGTAAATGGGGAAAAGGCTCTGGCTCTGAAATTTGGCAGTCTCTCACTCCCTAATCCCTGTCCATACTATGCTTCTGACACTCACTGTGCTCTTATGATTGGAGTATCTTATCAGTTTCTAAAAAGCAGACTCAGTTTTAATTAAAAATATTACATAAGCTGGGCACAATGGCTCATGCCTGGATTCCTAGCACATTGGGAGGCCCAGGTGGGGGGATCATCTGAGGTCAGGAGTTTGAGACCAGCCTGGCCAACATGGCGAAACCCCCATCACTACTAAAAATACAAAAAAGCTGGGCGTAGTAGCGGGTGCCTATAATCCTAGCTACTCGGGAGGCTGAGACATGAGAATCACTTGAATGTGGGTGTCAGAGGTTGCACTGAGCTGAGATTGCACCACCGCACTTCAGCCTGGGCAACAAAGTGACACTTATCTTAAAAAAAAAAAAAAAAAAAAAAAAAAAGCAGCCCATAATATGAGAAGGGGGTATTTGTAGCAATATCTAGCAAAAGATTGGAGGGAGAATTGCAGTCTTTTATTTCTCCGATAAGCTGTCATTGAGCAAGTTCTGTATTTTTTTTCTTTTGCCTTATTCATTGATATTTTAGATATGTATTATAACACCTGTGTATTAGGGCTTTGGGCTTCAAGTACAGATGCCTGATTCAAGCTAATGGTAATATATATTACTCATTTGAATAGAAGTCAGTAGGTAGGTTGGGCATAGTTCTTTTGGGAATCAGCCTCTGTTTATCTGTAAGCCTCTTAACTGTGCCTTCTTTTGTGTGTTACCTTTTATCTATGGCATCCTCCTTCATGGTTGATTGTAGGATGGCTACCAGAGCAATGGCGTTTTTGCTTTCTTGTACATACCCACCTGAAGAAACAGTTGTTCTCTTGAAATGATCTCAAGATACTGTGGTTTTTCATTTGCAAGTAAAATTCAAATAGCTGTTACCAAGGGGAATTAGTGGTGCCTGGATTTGGCTGCATGCAAGCATAAGCCTCCAGCAACCTCTTCTGGTTCTCATAGTCCAGAATTGGGTCACATGCCTATTCCTGAACCAGCCGTTTACCTGGGACTATCCCTCCATCAGTTAGGCCCACCCCTGGGCTGACAGGTCAGCAAACAGCATTGCTGCGGGTCAGTAGGCCAGGAGTGAAATGGATGTGGGACAGGCAATCACCATGTTCACTCCAGCCCATAGGTTATGATGGCTTGAGGAGTGAGCCATCTGTTTGGTACTTCCTCTTAGCTCTAAACCTAAAAAGATGGCGGGCATGAAGTTGCCCTTGTCTTTAGGAAAATTAAGCAAATTGACATTTTTGCATTTTTGTCATTTGCAAGTAAAATTCAGGGGAATTACCACCAAATGTGCGGTGATTTCTGGATTGGGTTGCATGTATCAGTCAGGTGAGGAAGAGAGGAAAAGGTTAGGAAGAGGAGCTATGCTGTAAGCACATGGTGCATGATTTGGTCCTTAATAGTGTGTCACAGACTTACAACAACTAAAAAGGAGAGGGCGGCTGGAACATTTCCTGAAAGGTAATCAGTAAGGTAATAAAGGGAATTTTTTCAAAGTCAGTTTTGTTTTCCCCATGCCATTTTTTAAATGAACAAATACTGCCATATACCCCTTCAAAATGAAGCCTCCTAAATGAGATTCTTTAAAATGAAAATGTGTGTATGTTAGTATAAAATCAGAGGGGAAAAATACAGAATCTAAGAAGAGCATTAAACATTCTTGTATCTTGAGATTATTTTTACCTTATGTAGGATTTTGAAGTGGTTTGTTATAGGTGGGGATCCTGAGGCCTTGTTTAAGTGTTTTACTAGAAACAAGGAAATGCTATGGCTATTGAGGAGATTTTTGGTTTTGCTTTGTTGTTGTTTATTCCCCTGCAGTTTAACTAATTGCATAATGTAAGATGTAGTTTTCTACATCATAGTAGAGTAGTTATATGCCTCAGGTTAGGTATATAACTTTTTTCCTGCTCATTTGTTCCTGTATCCTGTTTACTAATAAAGTAATTGATGGAATGGATGGAAATTTCAAAGAATGGAGAATGGTATTAAGTACACAGCTGGATCCCCTCCCCATTCGTTACTCTGAGTGAATGTAGTTGCTTATTTTTAATTATTTGGGTAGTTAGCACTAATTATACATTACATACTTGTAACTTTACGAGGTATCTCCTGACTTTATGAGGTATCTCCTGACTTGTTCATATGAGGCAGTGTATCATGGGTGGTTAAGAACACAGGTCTCAATTCAGACAGCTTGGCTTCTAATCCTCTGCTGCTTCTAACCTACATGGCCTTGAGCAAATTATTAAGCTATTCTTTGCCTCAGTTTCCTTGTCTATAAAATGGACATAATAACAGGACTTACCACATGTGATAATTTGAACATTGAATTTAAAGATTCACGTAAACTGTTTACAAGAGTATCCAGCACATAAGTGCTCACAATAAATGTTGGCTGTTTCTGCTACTTCTGTTTTTTTCTTTTTCATTTTTTTATTTTTATTTTTTTTCCTAATCAGATCTTTTTTTTTTTTTTTTTATTATACTTTAGGGTTTTAGGGTACATGTGCACAATGTGCAGGTTTGTTACATATGTATCCATGTGCCATGTTGATTTCCTGCACCCATCAACTCGTCATTTAGCATTAGGTGTATCTCCTAATGCTGTCCCTCCCCCCTCCCCCCACCCCACAACAGTCCCCGGAGTGTGATGTTCCCCTTCCTGTGTCCATGAGTTCTCATTGTTCAATTCCCACCTATGAGTGAGAACATGCGGTGTTTGGTTTTTTGTCCTTGCGATAGTTTACTGAGAATGATGTTTTCCAGTTTCATCCATGTCCCTACAAAGGACACGAACTCATCATTTTTTATGGCTGCATAGTATTCCATGGTGTATATGTGCCACATTTTCTTAATCCAGTCTATTGTTGTTGGACATTTGGGTTGGTTCCAAGTCTTTGCTATTGTGAATAGTGCTGCAATAAACATACGTGTGCATGTGTCTTTATAGCAGCATGATTTATAGTCCTTTGGGTATATACCCAGTAATGGGATGGCTGGGTCAAATGGTATTTCTAGTTCGAGATCCCTGAGGAATCGCCACACTGACTTATGGGACTGACCCGATATTCCAGGTGCCATCTGTTTCCCCTTTCTTTGACTAGGAAAGGGAACTCCCTGACCCCTTGCGCTTCCCGAGTGAGGCAATGCCTCGCCCTGCTTCGGCTCGCGCACAGTGCGCTTCACCGACTGTCCTGCACCCACTGTTAGGCACTCCCTAGTGAGATGAAACCAGTACCTCAAGCAGAAATGCAGAAATCACCCGTCTTCTGTGTCGCTGGGGCTGGGAGCTGGAGACCGGAGCTGTTCCTATTCGGCCATCTTGGGTCCACCCCTAATCAGATCTTTAAAAGGTGCTAGACTTTCAATTAATCTCTTCAGGATTGGGAAGATCTAGAAGGGGAAATATCTAGTTATGTTAATAGAGATTCTTTACAGATGCAAATTTTCTCCCACAAAAGAAGGCTTTGTGGAGCCATTTCAAAAGATGACAAAGAAACATATTTTGGGGTAAAATATTTGATTTCCTTCATCTGCCATGTGATATTATACCAGAGCAGGTTAGAAAGTAAGCCACGTTATATGCCCATCTGATGAAATTATTCTCTTTTTCATTTTTTTAAGCACAGGGTCTCACTCTGTTGCCCAGGCTAGAGTGCAGTGGCACAGTCATTGTTCACTGTAACCTCTAACTCCTGGGCTCAAGCAATTCTTGTGCTTCAGCCTCCTGAGTAGCTGAGATTACAGGTGTGCACCACCATACCCAGCTAAATTTCTGTATTTTTAGTAGAGACAGGGTTTCACCATGTTGCCCAGACTAGTCTTGAACTCTTGAGCTCAAGTGATCCCGATCTGCCCACTTCTGCCTCCCAAAATGCTGGGATTACAGGCGTGAGCCACTGTGCCCAGCCTAGTTTTAATTTATGTTTATTTATTTGTTAGAGACAAGGTCTTGCTCTGTTGCTCAGGCTGGAATTCCATGGTATGATATGGTGTGATCATAGCTCACTACAACCTGGAGCTCCTGGGTTCAGTGATCCTCCCAGCTCAGCCTTTTGTGTAGCTAGGACTACAGGCATATGCCACCACGCTTGGCTAACTTTAAAAAAAAAATTCTTGTAGAGATGGGGTCTTGCTGTGTTGCCCAGGCTGGTCTTGAACCCCTGGCCTCAAGCAGTTCTTCTGCCTCAGCCTCCCAAAGTGTTGGAATTACAGGCATGAGCCACTGCACCCGATCTACTACTGTTAACATAATGAAAGATAAGGCCTCTGCTTACTTCATTCTCCTTCCACAATTTGTAAAATTAATTTTATTTCTCTATATAACATTAAATAATGTATCTAGACCTTTTATTTCCCCAACAGCATAAGATATCTTAACTTCCTGCTCTAAGTGATGAAGAAAGCACTACTCATTCTTACTTTTTATTTATTATTTTTTTTTGAGACAGAGTCTCATTCTGTCGCCCAGCCTGGAGTGCAGTGGCATGATCTTGGCTCACTGCAACTTCTGCCTCCCGGGTTCAAGCAGTTCTCTGCCTCAGCCTTCTGAGTAGCTGGGATTACAGGCGCCTGCCACCATGCTCTGCTAATCTTTGTATTTTTAGTAGAGATGGGGTTTCAGCATGTTGGCCAGGCTGGTCTTGAACTCCTGACCTCGTGATCCATCTGCCTCGGCCTCCCAAAGTGCTGGGATTACAGGTGTGAGCCACCGCATCTGGCCTACTTCATTCTTTTATATTTGATTTCCACTAGTTATAATGTACTTTTGCATCATTAGGTGCATTCTTTATGGATTGTGTCCTTCAAGGAATTGGTCCATTTCATCTGGGTTATGAAATTTATGGGCATAGAATTGTTCATAATGTTCCTTTATTCCTTTAATGTCCATGGGATCTGTAGTGTGGTCTCTCTTTCATTTCTGATATTAATAATTTGTGTCCTCCCTCTTTTTTTCTTAGCCTGGCTAGAGGCTTATCAATTTTATCAATCTTTTAAAAAACCAGCTTTGGGTTTCATTGATTTTTCTTTATTGATTTCCTGTTTTCAAGTTCATTGATTTCTGCTATCGTATTTATTATTTTTCTCCTGCTTATTTTGGATATTGTTTGCTCTTCTTTTTCTGGTTTGCTAAGATGTAAGGTTAGATTATTGATTTTAGGTCATTTTTCTTTCCTGAAATATGTATAGTACTGTGAATTTCCCTCTAAGCACTTCTCTTGCTTCATCCTATAGTGTTTAATAAATTATATTTTCACCTTCACCTAGTTAACATATTTTTAAATTTCTCATGAGATTTTGTATGTTACCCGTTTGTATACCATTTTGGGATTTTTCCAGCTGTCTATTATTGATTTCTAGTTTAATTTCATTATGGCTTAAGAGAAGACACTGTATGATTTTTATTTAAAAAAATTTTTAAGGTGCATTTTATGGCCCAGAATGTGGTCCGTTTTGGTGAATGTTCCATGTGAGCTTGATATGAAGTAGTTTACAGATGTCAACTATATCCAGTTTATTGATAGTGCTGTTGAATTCAACTATGTCCTTAACCGATTTTCTGCCTACTAGATCTGTGTATTTCTGATAGAGGAGTGTTGAAGTCTCAGACTATAATGTAGATTCATCTATTTCTCCATTAGTTTTTGCCTCACATGTTTTGATACTCATTGGTTAGGTACATACATGTTAAGGGTTGTTTTTTTTTTTTGGAGAATTGACTCCTTTATTAATTATGTAATGACTCTCTTTATCTTTGCTAACTTTCCTTGCTTTGAAATCTGCTGTCTGAAATTAATATAGCTACTACTGGTTTCTTTGGATTAGTGTTAGCATGGTATATCTTTCTCCATTCCTTTACTTTACTTTTTTTTTGGTGTTTCTCCATCTTAGGTTGGACTGGGTGGCTCAAGCAGGCTGGAGTTGGATATTTCCCTTCTCTCAGGTTGGTTAGGCTCTGATAAAACTCCAATAGGCTAGGTTCTGATAAAGTCATTTCTCTTGAGCGACAGCTTTGTTAAGAACAACACAGTGCTCTGCATACTTCAAAATGGGTCCTTTTCCCTTTCCCTTCCCGGAAGCCAAAGGAGATTTTTCTTTGATATTCACTGTGAGAATCTGATTGAGCTCCTGGAGCTAAAACTCACAGAAGTGTGGGGAGCCCTCTGAATTTATGCCGAAAATACAGAAACCTGTTATAGTGGTAATTTCTGTTGTTTGTGTCTTCTTCTTCAGTACTTGGACCATGAGACTGTTTCAGCCACATTCATCGACAGCAGTGGACAGTTTGTTTCCTCCCAGGTGACAGGAATTAGCCGAAATCCCTACTGTGGCTATGATCAGCAGACCCTGTCCAGCCAGGAGCGCATGGAGGAGGACTCCTTGCTGGCTGCCTTGCACTGGCAGGTTCCTGATGTGGGCCCAGTCCCCTTTGTGAAGAGCACTGACCCTTCTTCCAGCTACTTTGTCATCTTGAACTCTGCTGCCTTCTTTAAGGTGGGAAGCCAGCTGGAGGTGCTGGTTCATGTACAGGATTTTCAAAGAAAGCCCAAGAAGTATGGTGGAGACTACCTGCAGGCCAGAATTCACTCCCCGAAGCTGCAGGCCGGGGCTGTGGGCAGGGTGGTGGATTACCAGAATGGGTTTTACAAGGTTTTCTTTACTTTGCTATGGCCAGGCAAAGTTAAAGTGTCCGTATCTCTGGTCCACCCCAGTGAAGGGATCAGAGTTCTTCAGCGCTTACAGGAAGATAAACCAGACAGGGTCTATTTCAAGAGTCTCTTCCGTTCAGGAAGATTTTCTGAAACTACTGAGTGCAACGTGTGTCTTCCTGGGAATCTGCCTCTGTGTAACTTTACAGACCTCTACACTGGGGAGCCCTGGTTCTGCTTCAAACCAAAGAAGCTCCCTTGCAGCAGCAGAATTACCCATTTCAAAGGTGGATACCTGAAGGGTCTCCTAACTGCTGCAGAGAGTGCTTTCTTCCAGAGGTATGTACTGCTTTTTCTTGGGGATAATTTGAAGAGTTCTTTTCCGCTGTCCTTGTCCCATTTAGGAGACTTTCTGGTATTGGGTATGTGTTTCTTACTTCTCTCTCAATTTGGCCCAATTCAGAAGAGGTAGTGAATAAAAAAAAAGCCCATAGATTTGTATTTTTCATTAGTGTTTTTAAAGTGAAGCTTTGTGTTTATCTAAGTCCAAATTAACGACCTTTTACCCTTGAATTTTTGTTCTTTACCGTCATATCGGTGTTTTCCTTTAGAACCACATAGCATGTTTACACAGTAGCTGTGTAAGTAAAATCCCTTATTCACAGAACAGATAGAAGTTATCCAAGGGCCTGGTGTGGTGGTGACTCATGCTTGTAATCCCAGCACTTTGGGAGGCTGAAACGGGAGGATCGCTTGAGCCCAGGAGTTTGAGACCAGCCTGGGCAACATAGCAAGACTCCATCTATTTTACGTAAAGAAAAAAAATAACCCAAGAACAGGGCTGGTAGGGCTAGTAGTCAGGCTGGTGTTTTATCTTTGTATCTAATGAACTGAAACTTAAAAAAATAACAGTTTTTAAAATCATTTGAACCTACTGATTAAAAACTATGAATATGGCAACATTGCTGGGTTGACTTAATAAGCATAGGAAGTCAGGAATACCACAGAAAACTATATTTTTTAAGCTAAATAGTTGTTGAAATGATTGCAGTATTGTGTTCAAATTTCTATTTCAAATGTAAGCATAAAATATTTTCAACATGCTGATAAATACATGGAATAATGTGCAGAAAGGAATATGGAACCAGTATGAATTAAAATTTATGTTTTCTTCAACATTCTATAACATCACTAAGAAATAAAAATTTATAAAAGCTACATGGTTAAAAAGTACCATTCTGGCCAAGCGTGGTGGCTCATGACTGTAATCCCAGCAGCACTTTGGGAGGCTGAGGTGGGTGGGAGGCTGAGGTTGGAGGAAGGCTGGAGCCCAGGAGTTTGAGGTTGCAGTGAGCTGTGATCACAATTGCACTACAGCCTGGACAACAGAGTGAGACCCTGTCTCAACAAAAAAGTGCAATTGTTTGAAAGAATATATACATGTTTTTTACTTTTTAGTGAAATATATTGTTTTTAAACATTCCTTGGTAGACAGAATTTTTTTGTTGGATAAAAGGGAGGTATTTTTGTTAAGGATATCTGGGCACCCTAAAAAATTTCATACTTTATGTCCACTCATTACTGTATGGGAGAAAAGTTGCTACCATAAAGTATGTGGTTTGTAGGAGCTCTTGTAATAAAACCCTTCAGTTTCCCACCCTGAAGTCAGCTTTTGGTCATTCTTATGTACATGATGTAGTGGATTCATGCCATACTTTTAGAAGGCCAGCAGAGGGAGCACTACTCAATGTAGAGTGTTTACTGTACTGCTGAGAAGACTAGTATTTTCTATGGCTCAGTACAAAATGAAAACAAAATTAAATTTCACAACTCCAAAACAAAACCAAAACAAAATTTTTCATTTTATTCCTGGGTTCAGGTTTCAGACATGCTATTTATTAGTGACTGAGCAGATTATTTTATTTCTATGTACTTTTTTGCCTATATATGAAGACTACTCAGTTACCCTATTTTAGAGGGTTGGTTGGTTTGTTTTGCAACAGGGTCTCACTTTGTCATCCAGGCTGGAGTGCAGTGGCATGATTGCAGCTCGCTGCAGCCTCAGCGTCCTGGGTTCGAGGGATTCTCCCACCTCAGCCTCCTGAGTAGTTCAGATTACAGGTGTGCACCACTACACCCAGCTAATTTTTGTATGTTTTGTAGAAATGTGGTTTCACTATGTTGCCCAGGCTGGTCTTGAACCCCTGGGCTCAAGTAGTCCTCCTGCTTTGTCCTCCCAAAGGGCTGGAATTACAGATATGAGCCACTATACCCCATTAGAGTTGTGTTTTTAGATTTTTAAGTGATTATGAATACATCCTAGTTGCACATATTTTTGAAGTAGATGTGATATTTTGATACAAGCATATAATATGTAATGACCAAATCAGGGTAATTGGAGTATCCCTTGCCTGAAGCATTTATCATTTCTTTGTGTTGGGAACATTCCAATTCCACTGTCATAATTGTTTTGAAATATATAGTAAATGATTGTTAACTATAATTGCCCTATAGAGTTATGTTGTCAGTCTGCTTAGTGGCCTAGCAAAGAGGAAGAAGCATAGTAATTTACTCAAATTCCATGTGGAAAATAGAGAAAGTTTAGAGAACTAAATTAGTGTAAAACTTAAAAGTATTTCTGACTGTAAATTCTACCATTTTTTTTTTTTTTTTTTTTTTTTTTGAGACGGAGTCTTGCTCTGTCTCCCAGGCGGGAGTGCAATGGCGCGATCTCGGCTCACTGCAAGCTCCGCCTCCCGGGTTCATGCCATTTTCCTGCCTCAGCCTCCCGAGTAGCTGGGACTACAGGCGCCTGCCAACACGTCCGGCTAATTTTTTGTATTTTTAGTAGAGATGGGGTTTCACTGTGTTAGCCAGGATGGTCTCGATCTCCTGACCTCGTGATCCGCCCGCCTCGGCCTCCCAAAGTGCTGGGATTACAGGCTTGAGCCACCGCGCCCGGCCAAATTCTACCATTAAAAACAAAAAAAACACCCGTGAACCGACAAGGATAAAATAATGTGTTTGTCCCTGCCCTTGCTTGCATGTCCTGGGTGAGGCTGGTTGATGGTACATTGTTGTAGAATACTTGCAGAATTTTATTTACCTGGAAGTTTGCTGAGAAAACAATGTTTGAGGTGGTGTAAGTTTTTGGAAAGCAAACATTTGACACAGTCCTCATAATTGATTTTCATTTTCCATCCTTTATTCTGTTAAAGTTCTGAAATATTGCATAAGGCCATCTGAAAAGGAAAAGAAAAAGATTGAAATTGATTTTTTGGGGGATCTTTGGGTGTACTGTTTTGAGCTCATGGCCCAAGTGTGTTGAGCTGATAACCTTTTTTACTTCTCTTCCTTGGTAACTCATAACCTTACTTAAACCAGAAAGAATTAAGAAGCTTAGCCTTGGTATTTGGTTCCCTAAATGACAATTGAACAATTAAAATATGTCATTTTTGTTCTTTATCTATAAGGGAATAAAAGTGTTACTTTTGGAAAGGACAACAGGGGTTTCCTTAAAGATCCTATTAATAGAAGGGAAGGCCTTTTGAAAGAATGGGCTTATCACCTACAACATTTCCGTTTTATTTTAGCATGATTGCTACTTTTTTCTTTCTAACTTTGTATTTAAAAAATTGAATCTTTAGAAACATTGCAGGAATAATAACAATGAACTCATATACCTTTAACTTAGATTCACTATTATTGTTTTGCCACATTTTGCTTTATCTTTCTCTGTGTTTATATGTATCTGTGTATAATTTTTTCCCCTGAACCATCTGAGAGTGTGTTGCAGACGTCATGGCACTGCACTCCATAAATATGCCTCTCCTAAGAAAATGGACTTTCTCTAACATATAACCATAATGATCACATTTGGGACATTTATCATTGTTACAGTACTATTATTTAATATGCAGTTCATATTAGATATTCAAGTTTCTTCGGTTGTCCCAATAATGACTTCTATAGCTATCTTTTTAATTTTAACTAATCTAATCTATGCTTACACAGTGTGTTTGGTTGTCTCTTTAATCCAAAAGAATTCTTTAGCCTATTTTGTTTTGTACGACATTGGCAATTTTGATGTTACTGTTTTGTAGAATGTCCTTTACTTTTTTTTTTTTTTTTTGAGATAGAGTGTTGCTCTGTCACCCAGGCTGGGGTGCAGTGCAGTGATCTCGGCTCACTGTAACCTTCAGCTCACTTGACTTCCTGGGGTCAAGTGATTCTTGTGCCTCACCCTCCCGAGTAGCTGGGACTGCTAGGCACGCACCACCATAGCTGGCTAATTTTTGTATTTTTAGTAGAGATGGAGTTCTGCCATGTTGGCCAGGCTGGTCTCAAGCTCCTGGCCTCAAGGATATCTGCCCGTCTTGGCCTCCCAAAGTGCTGGGATTACAGGCGTGAGCCACCACGCCCAGTCTACTTTGGATTTGCTTTATTGTTTTCACTTTCCATGTGATTAGATTGAGGCTAAATATTTTGGCAGGAAAATTATAGAAGAAATTTTCCTGCAAGTATTTTTACAGGAAATTATGTTTTTGCAAGAAAATTATTATTGTACAATAATAATTATATTATTATAACTATAGACAAGTAAATTGTATATTTTTTTCTTACCATAAAACTCTAAACTCATGAAAGTAGTTTATATGTGCTCTCTTAAAAATCACTTTATTTAAGCTATGAAATTCGATTATGCTGTAATGTGGCCAGGCCTGTACACTTCCTTCATTACTTGTTTTTTGTCTGTCTCCATGTAGCTCCATGAAGAGGGAGATGCTGTGTGTTTTGCTTACTGTAGTAGCCCTGGATTCTAGGACAGTACCTGGCTTAAGAAGCTTAAGAATTATTTGTTGAATAAACAATTTTTTCTGAAATTGATGAAATAATAAAAAATGACCGCACATTGCCCTATCAAGAGTTTGGGAAGTTAACATTTTATTTTTTTGTTTTTGGTCTAAGTACGAGAGGCCTAGTTTTATTGTGACTCAGTTTCTGGAATAGTTGCCCCGGATTTCCAGTGCTTTTCTCCTTACCTCTACCCTCCCCCACGTTTTAATGCAGCCCTCCAAAAATATTTACTGAGCGTGGACTTTAGACCAGGGCCTGTGTTAGGATACAGGGATGAATGAGGCACCACCCTTGTCTTTGAGTAGTATATGTTTTATTTTATTTTTTTCCCCTGCTGCCTCCCTTGAGTAGTACATGTTTTAGTAAGGGGAACAGACACTAAAGAGTCCTGGTAATGATGAACAAAATACTGCATGAGTAAGTATCTGGAGGGCAAGTGTCCCCGCTAGGACTCCTCTCAGATCTGGAAAAGGCCTGAGGAATCTGATACATGACTTAATGCAGCGTATACTTGTAGCCTGAAAACTAGGTAATGAAAAAATAGACATTCTTGTCAGTGTGAGCCATTCTCTGAGTCCAAGGGGGGTACATAATTCAAACCAGAATTGGTCATTTTGGAGTTTGCACTCTTAGCAGTATACAGTGGAGTGAAATTTAAAAATCAATTTAATTTCTTTTCAGTTTTTATGTACATAAAACCTGCTTACTACAAGAGACCCAGTTTATTATTTGTGTTGGTTAACATTCATAAGTATATTTCATCATAACAAGGCTCCGTGAAATTAGTCATTTTGCATTTGCCAATAAAGACATATATCTGAAAATAAATGTTCCTGAACCTGAGCTTGTGCTTTTTTATTCCTCTTAAAGTGGTGTCAATATCAAAATGCCAATCAACTCCAGTGGACCTGATTGGGTAACTGTGATTCCCAGGAGAATAAAAGGTAAAAAAAAAAAAAAAGAATAAGCTTGATGATTTGTTGTTTTTCTTACTAAGTGGGTTGAGGCTCTGTCGTTTCATTTGTGTTGCAAAAACTTATATGCCATAGTTACTTCTGGGCACAATTGAAAATATTAAAAGTACTGTTTGATTAAAAAAATCAGATCTTATGTGCATAATTCTGAGTTTTGCTATTTATTGTTATTTTATTTTATTTTTTTGAGACAGGGTATTGCTCTGTTACCTAGGCTGGAGTGCAGTGGCGCAATCTTGACTCACTGCAACCTTGATCTCCTGGGCTCAATTGATCCTCTCGTTTCAGCCTCCCAAGTAGCTGGGACTACAGGCACACACCACCACACCTGGCTGATTTTTGCATTTTTTTTTGCAGAGACAAATTTTTGCCATGTTGCCCAGGATGGTCTTGAATTCTTGAGCTCAAGCAGTCCTCCCACCTTGGCCTCTCAAAGTGCTGGGATTACAGACATGTGCACGGCCGAGTTTTGCTATTTAAGCTCATGTAAAAGTTTTCTTCTCTTGCCAGCCCTCTTCTGTTTGGCTCCTCAAGAGTCTTTTGAACAACCTTGTCCAATATGATAGCAACTAGTCACTTGTAGTGATTCAAATTTAAATCAATTAAGGTTAAATAAAATTCAAAATCTAGTTATTTAATCACACATGCCCAATAACTATATGTAGACAGCATTTTATGTAGAATTTATCCATCATCACAAAAAGTCGTGTTGGACATTGCTGCTGTAGAGATATGGGTAAAATTATCATGGAAATGTTCAAATCATCACAAAAAGTTGTGTTGGACATTGCTGCTCTAGAGATATGGGTAAAATTATCATGGAAATGTTTAAAATAAAGAACATTGGGTTGGAGAATAGCAGCTGTTCTCAAAGTGTGATCTGTGGATCAGTGGCATCAGCATTACCAGGCAACGTGATAGAATTGCAAATTCTCAGGTCTTATCTCAGACTGAAACAGAAACCCTGGCTGGTGGGGCCCAGTAAAAAAGTTTTAACAAACTTTTCGGGGGACTCTGATTTATTGGTGTAGAATATTAATAGTAAAAGAACAAAATTCAGAGCAGTAAATGTAAATTTTGCAGAATAGATATAATTAGCTATTGTGATTTTTAGAAAGAAGGGATGAATGTTACTAGTGAGGCTTATGCAGATGGCAGGCAAGGTCCTTCTAGCTTTTAAAAGTATATTAACTAATAGTACTCCACTCTGCAGATGTTGCAAAACCCTTTTGCTGCAGGGGCTCGATATTTAATACATGTGGATCAAGCAGAGTGGATATTAGCCACGAGCCTTGTATGAGTGGTGGGGAAGGAACTGAAGAGCAAGGACCATCTCAAGGGGCAGCCTCTTTTCAGTTTCTGCTGGTTTGTTACCATGTAGAAACAAACCCTGTATGGCCAGCTGCGTAGATTTGTTTTTTTCCAAGAGAAACCAGAAACTTTGATTTTTTAACTGTGTTATCTCCATATTTTAGAACATCGACATCCAATTCAAGACTTTGAAAATATTGTATGGGCTAAAGAAAATCTGTTTGGCCCATATGCAGCCAGGGCACTGCCAGTTTATATCTCTTGTCTCTAGTATCGTATGCCACAAGAATTCCCAGTCTTTTCCTGATGAAGAGCTGTTTTTGATTTACTTGAACCAAATGAATTACTAATTTTAGAGGATATATATATATGAGACATCAATAATGGAAATATTTATCTTTTATCTGTTTGGGCCTCAACCCTGAGGTCAAGATGTCAGTAGACAAGGTGTCCTTCAGTAGTACTGCGCTCTAAACACTCCCATGTCCGACATCCTTAGGAGGCCCTGCCTCCCACTACTGGATCTGTCCTTCTTTATCACAGACTCAACTGGCTTGCCCTTATTGTGATGTCCCTAGGTGTCCCAGGGATGGTCAGTGGGAGGAACTTTGGAAAGTTTACCTGTACCTAACAAGTCTTGAGGATCAGCCAGGAAGTGGCTGTGGGTTTATGATGTGCTCTTCTGGTTAGAGGGAAGATAGATTTGGTAATTAGTGAGCCTTTTGATATATTTTTAGAGGAAGAAAGTAACTATGAATTAGTAGGAGCAGAATGTCCTGGTTTTGAATAGGAAAACCATCTTGTAACAGGTATATAACTGGAAAGAAAAGAGAAGGGCAGTTGCTTTATGGACTATGGAAGGAACCCAGCTTGGCAGAACTTCATTGAATTTCACTCTGTGGACCAGCAGGGGGCATTCAAAGATCCTAAATCAAGGGCTCATAATTTTCTTTCCTTCTTTTGCTTCATTCTATGCAAACATTCTGTTTCTGCTTAAACTTTCACCACCTAATTTTAGCATTCATCAAGGTTCATCAGATCTTGCCTGTGGCATTCTAATTGTGACTTTTAATGTCTCTCATTTTTTCAACATTTATTAGTTGGAATTCTTTTGCAAAGAAGAGTTGTCCCTTCTTCACTTTAAGTATTTATATCAATGTAGACTCATGATAATTTCATTCCTTGGGTTATAATCCAATCCAATTCAATCATTATTTTATTTTCTTCTATTTTTGCTCAAATTGTTCCAGTTTTGGCAGTTGGGGAACACTTTCAGTTTGGCTTCTTTGTGCCCTTTTGTCATCCTGTGTGCTGTCATCCTTTTGTTTGTTTTGAGCACTTCCTTAGTTTCTGACACCACAAGATATTTGAGGCTTGTCTTGTATTTTCTTTGCCTTAGCCTTAGAAGGGGTTTATAGTATTTCTACTTTTATTTCACTTATGAATCCTATATTTTGAAGTTTTTTCCCTATGAAATTGTATTTATATATTAGCTAATTAATATTCTTACAAGGTAAAATTATTGTTAAGATTCGTATTTAGATTGCCTGAGATTGCCAGTGCTACTGCTACTTGTGGGCATAATTCCAGTCAAAAGCAAGGAAAAACAGTTTTTAGTTGTAGTTGACTACCTTATTAAGAGCAAGCATCTGGTTTATGTCAGGTTTTCCCAGTGCCAGAATTACTGCTGAGTTTTCATTAGTACCTGTAATGTAGTCCCCAGATTATCACAGCTAAGTGGCTCAGGGACCTTGACAGATTCTGACCTCATCAACAACTTGAGGTTATATTTTTTGGGGGAACTTACTGAGAGTTTAGGATAAGACTCGATCTAATAGCAACGGTATAGATAAGAACAATGAAGTTTTACATTTGTGTGTATCTTTGTAGCTATGGTAGGTTGAATACTAAGATGACTTCCAGTGATCTATGCTCTTACATAATCTCCTTCCCCTTAAGTGTGGCAGGGACATGTAAATATGATGGTATATCATTCCTATGATTTGATTATGTTATATGACAAAGTCGACTTTAAGAGAGTGGCATTATCCTAGGTAGACCTGACCTTAGATCAGGTAAGCCCTTAACAGGGGCCATGTTCTTCCTGAAGAAAGAGATTCAAAGTGTAAGAAGGATTCCATGTGAGAGAGATTCTTTGTTGCTGGATTTAAAGATGAAGGGGGCCACATGGCTAGGAATATAGGCAACTTCTAGTAGCTGGAGAGCATCTCCTGGCTGATAACCATCAAGGAAATGGGAAACTCAGCCTTACAACCACAAGTAACTGAATTCTGGCAGCAACTTGAATGAACTTTTGTTTGTTTGTTTGTTTGTTTGAGACAGAGTCTTGCTTTGTCGCCCAGGCTGGAGCGCAGTGGTGCGATCCTGGCTCACTGCAAACCTCTGCCTCCTGTGTTCAAGCGATTGTCGTGCCTCAGCCTGCCAAGTACCTGGGATTACAGGCGTGCGCCACCACACCCGGCTAATTTTTCTATTTTTAGTAGAGACGGGGTTTCACCATGTTGGCCAGTCTGGTCTCGAACTCCTGAGCTCAAGCGATCTACCCGCCTTGCCCTCCCAAAGTGCTGGGATTACATGCGTGATCCATGTGCCCGGCCTTGAATGACCTTTTTGAAGGCTTTTCTCCAGAGAACACAGCCCTGATAACATCCTGATTCAACTTGTGAGAGTCTGAGGAGAGAACACAGTTATGCTATGTCCCAAACTCCTGACCTGCAGATCTGTGGGTTAATAAATATCCCTTGTTTTTAAGCCACTAAGTTTGTGGTGATGTGTTACACAGCAATAGAAAACTAATAAAATAACTACCATCTAGATCAAGTTATTGAGCATTTAGAACATATAGGATGATTCCAGGACCCTAGCATGTGCTTTACTATTCACACTATTACAGTATTGAATTTTCACAATAACCCTTCAAAATAACTAGTAGTTGACCCAGTTTATGGATGATGTGACCAAAGTCCGGAGATTTCACTTACTGTGTCATCATTTTGAGTCCTTCTCTGTTAGGCTAGATTCTGAGGGTATAGTTAGGGAATAAGATGAAAATTTAAATGATTTCTGAAGTCTCAAGAGTTGGAAATGTGGAGTCAGACTTAGAGTAGGTCCCGTGACTCTTCATCTAGCATTTTCCCTACTGCCCCTTAACCATGTTTAGGAGGTATGGCCAATGATGTCTTGATGCTTTGGTTTGCCTGCAGTAGTTAATTTTTTTTTTTTTTTGAGAAGGTGTCTCGCTCTGTCACCCAGGCTGGAGTGCAGTAGTGTGATCTCGGCTCATTAAAACCTCTGCCTCCTGGGTTCAAGCAATTCTCCTGCCTCAGCTTCCCAAGTAGCTACGATTACAGGCACAATGCCACCATGCCTGGCTAATTTTTGTATTTGTAGTAAAGATGTGGTTTTGCATGTTGGCCAGGCTGGTCTCAAACTCCTGACCTCAAGTGATCAGCCTGCCTTGGTCTCCTAAAGTGTTGGGATTACAGGTGTGAGCCACCACTGTACCTGGCCTGCAGTAGTGAAATTTATCAACCTTCTAGTATGCAAATGATGAAATGAATGATAGTGTTTCATGTTATGCAGTAAAAACGAAACTAGTCATTTTGTGGATGAGACCTCATCTGATGTTGATTTCTAGAAAATGGCAGATAAATGTTATAACAAATTGGACAAAGCTATTTTAGTTTTTAAAAATTTAACTATCTGGATGCAGATGTCAAAGGGACAAAGCTATTTTAAAGACAACTACTTTCCAACTACTGGAAAAAATAATTTGATATAGAATATCTTTAATTTAGTTAACTGGGAAAATCAAAGGGCTCATGTTCTGTATATAAAACTACTAACTGACAGCATTTGAGGGAAGGAAGCCTCTTCAATACATCAGCAAAATGTATTTCTTTGTAAATGGTACCACCTCTACCACTACCTGCCTCTACACTTATTGAGAAACTTTGTCAAGTCACTCTGTGACTTGCTTTCTTCATCTTTAAAAGATATTTGGACGGCCGGGCGCGGTGGCTCATGCCTGTAATCCCAGGACTTTGGGAGGCCGAGGCTGGTGGGTCACGAGGTCAGGAGATGAGACCATTCTGGCTAACACGGTGAAACCCCATCTCTACTAAAAATACAAAAAATTAGCCGGGCGTGGTGGCAGGCGCCTGTAGTTCCAGCTACTTGGGAGGCTGAGGCAGGAGAATGGCGTGAACCCGGGAGGTGGAGGTTGCAGTGAGCCGAGATTGCACCACTGCACTCCAGTCTGGGGGACAGAGTGAGACTCCGTCTCAAAAAAAAAATAAATAAATAAATAAAGATATTTGGACTAGCTACTCTCTAAGGTCCCATTCAACAGTCTATGAATTTATAGAATTTCTATCTATATAGCATTCTTAGCCTACCTCTGTAAAATGCAGAGGTTTTAGGGGACTAAAATATATAGGAAAGAAAATTAAATTTCCAAGGTTTCATAGGGGGAATTCAAGGAGTAAACTCAAACTCAAGCCATTACAATTACTGTGTAGCTGGGCCCTTCTCATATTCCCAGCACTTGACAGAGTGTTCCTAACCAGCTCAATATACACTATCCCCATTCCTCATCCTGCCGAGGGCTATCCCTCCCTACTGACCTTATCCCAAGTTTCCTATGCTCATGGCAGTCTCTGGTGCAGGGAATTGGTTGGTCCCATTTCTTCTGTCTTGTTTTCCCCCTTATAAACTGTGTACTGCCCTTTGTCCTGCCTTTTACTGTTCTTAATTCTGCAGACAATTCCATACCATAAAATTAAGGGACAGGTTTGCCACACATCTCACCCTGCAGCCCTCCCCGCCCCGCCCCACCTCAATTCACGTTGTGTCCTTTTCGTCCAGCTCTTTCTGAATGATTTAGGGAAATTTATCTCTCTGCCTTTTTCTCTTTCGTTTTGTTCCATCTTTGGCCCAGACAGCCCTCATTATGGCTAACGGATTACATGGCATGACACCCTTTGGAGGAAAATGCAAACCATGGGCTTTAAAGAGAAGCCAAGAAATTTTAGAGATACAGGGACATTACTTTCAAATAATAAAAAATATCCCTTCTGGTTTTGCCCAAATCTTCATACCTGCTTTTACAACCACCTCTGTTTAAACTTCTTCCTTCACCAGCAATTTTCAAGATAACCATAAAGTTGAGTAATAACTCATTTTTATTTTTTTGTTTTAATTATTTTTATTCCATGTGAATAGTACATTAGGGGTTATATCATCTATTTAGGAGACTTTCATATCTCAGTTATCTTATATGAAATACATTCTGAGTTCCAAAAAACACCATTTAAACAGCCACAGACTGCTTAAAAATCATATTAAAATTGTCAGGAAATGTTTTTGTCCCAGTTGACCATAAGGGGGCAACATAGGTATGTGCATTTCATTTAAAAAATATGATTTTTTTCTCATGTAGCATGCAGCTTGTTTAAAGAATGTCAGAGTTAGTAATTGATTTGCTTTCCTTGACTTAGCTCTGGTAGTAAACATAATTAACATTTGAATGGAAATGGTAATTGTTTCCTGTGTGACATATACTTTTCTTTATAACACATATTTGACACAGAATAACCGAGTCTACCGAATTAACAGTGGTAAAAAATTGTAACATCAAAATTACTTTTAATTCTCATTCTAGTAAATGTTTTCTGTGGGCCCTAGGTGTCGTCTCTGGAGCTCCCTAGCTATGCAGCCTCGATGTACTGATATAATGAGGGAGCTTTGCACAAGGTGCAGTAACATGTTAAAGCTACACTTGATAACATGTTGAGAAATTATTTTTGAACAAGCCAAGGAAATATTTACCCTACACCCCCCCCGCCACAATTTTTCTTTGATAATCGCATTTGCCAAATAAAGCTTTTAAAATCAGCGTTCAGTTTCCTTTTCTACTTGGGCTCTGAACCTGCAAAGAATTAGCAGATGCCGAAGAAAAAAAGATTAGATATGCATTCTCTGTCAAATAGAGCGTCTTCTTTGGAGGGATAAAAACCAAAATAAGTTTAAACAGAGGTGGTTGTAAAAGCAGGTATGAAGATTTGGGCAAAACCAGAAGGGATATTTTTTATTATTTGAAAGTAATGTCCCTGTATCTCTAAAATTTCTTGGCTTCTCTTTAAAGCCCATGGTTTGCATTTTCCTCCAAAGGATGTCATGCCATGTAATCCGTTAGCCATAATGAGGGCTGTCTGGGCCAAAGATGGAACAAAACGAAAGAGAAAAAGGCAGAGAGATAAATTTCCCTAAATCATTCAGAAAGAGCTGGACGAAAAGGACACAACGTGATCATGGGCTTCGGGCTCACTTGCTTGGGCCAGGTGCTGGCTTTGCTCCTTACTAGCTCAGCTCTGGGACCTTGGTCAAGTTGTTTAGGTGTTCTGAAAGGCAGGGATAGTGATAGGACCTACTTTAAAGAGTTACTGTGAGCACATGAGATAATACGTTTGCTCAGAATAGTGTCTGATGCAGAGTAAACTTGCAAGAAATATTAGCCATCACAGTCTGTTGTAAAGCATGTAATGTGTGTTGTTTCCACAGTGGCATTTTCTGCAGGAGGTGTTAGGGCAGAAGGATGTTGACTCTCCCTCTGAAAGGTGTCGTTTTGCTTGTGTTACCATGTGTAGCTAGGTTACAACCAGGAGGGACACATTGGTGATGTGTTTTTAGCATTGTTCATTATGTATAAAGACTTTCTGAACCTTTTGTATTATGGAGAATAATCTGTTAGATTGTCTGCCATTAGTTTGTTCTCCATATTAAGGGGTGTTTTTTTAAAATTAAAATTTGAAGGTAGGATTCATGGATTCTAACTTTGTTTTAATGGGCTGAAAACAGTGAACTCATACTACTCTGTATGTGTAAAGTATTAGCCTAAGTTGTTAACTTGCCTCACAGACATGTGGGTGAGAAACTGTTCTGTTCTGGGAGAATGCTGGATAAATGCTAATGTCCACACATTTCCTTTGGTTTTGTCTTCTTTTATATTTGGCTTTGATAAAAACATACGTAATCAGGCTGGGCATGGTGGCTCATGCCTGTAATTCTAGCACTTTGGGAGGTCGAGGCGGGCAGATCACTTGAGATCAGGAGTTCGAGATCAGCCTGGCCAACATGGTGAAACCCCATCTCTGCTAAAAGTGCAAAAATTGGCCAGGCGTGGTGGCTCATGCCTGTAATCCCAGCACTTTTGGAGGCCAAGGCGGGTGATCACAAGGTCAAGAGATTGAAACCATCTTGGCCAACATGATGAAACCCTATCTCTACTAAAAATACAAAAATTAGCTGGGTGTGGTGGTGCCTGCCTGTAGTCCCAGCTACTCGGGAGGCTGAGGCAGGAGAATCGCTTGAACCCAGGAGGCAGAGGTTGCAGTGAGCTGAGATCATGCCACTGTACTCCAGCCTGGCAACAGAGCGAGACTCTGTCTCAAAAAAAAAAAAAAAAAAAAAAAAAGCAAAACTTAGCCAGGCATGGTAGTGCATGCCTGTAATCCCAGCTACTTGGGAGGCTGGGGCAGGAGAATCGCTTGAACCAAGGAGGCGGAGGTTGCAGTGAGTGGAGATTGTGCCACTGCACTCCAGCCTGGGCAAAAAGAGTGAGACTCCATCTCAGAAAAAATGTAAGCAGAGGGAATGCTGAAAGTCCCTCCTTTCCTTTCTGTCCACCAATACCCTCATGCCCATTTCAGATCTTCCCATTTTTGTACAAAAGAAAACCTGTTTTTTTAAATTTTACTTTTAAGTTCTGGGATACATGTGCAGAATGTGCAGGTTTGTTACATAGGTATACATGTAGTTTGCTGCACCTGTCAACGCGTCATCTAGGTTTTAAGCCTTGTATTTGTCCTAATGCTCTCCCTCCCCTTCCCCGCAACCCCCCGACAGGCCCCGGTGTGTGATGTTCCTCTCCCTGTGTCCATGTATTCTCATTGTTTAACTCCTACTAATGAGCGAGAACATGTGGTGTTTGGTTTTCTGTTCCTGTGTTAGTTTGCTAAGAATGATGGTTTCCAGCTTCATCCGTGCCCCTGCAAAGGACGTGAACTCATTCTTTTTTATGGCTGTAGAAAACCTTTTTTTAATCAGGAGAAAAGTCTGGGATTTGAGATCTGACAGTAGGAAATGTTTCCCACATACCATCAGGCTAACAAATACATGGGCATAATTGTTTCTTGGGACATTTTTCATCTATTGTTAGAGGAGAATATTAAAATATTTGTTTCTCCTTTTTATTTGCAGAAACTAGCAATCTAGAACTATCTCAAGGCTCAGGAACTTTTCCTTCTGGGTATTATTATAAAGACCAGTGGAGGCCCAGAAAGTTTAAGATGCGTCAGTTTAATGACCCTGACAACATTACAGAGTGCTTACAAAGAAAAGTGGTGCATTTATTTGGTGACTCAACAATCAGGCAATGGTTCGAATACCTTACTACATTTGTTCCAGGTTGGTACTTTGCCTTTTGTTTCGTAACTCTTTCCTACATCAGCTTTGAAATAAGCAGACTCACTCAGGTGCTTGAAGAAAGGTTATCAGGTGAGGAAACATATATTTCTCTGTAGGACTAAAGAGGTACCCAAACCCTGGAGAGATGTGTGACAGTTTCTGATCAATAGCTGTGTTGTGTTATACTCATGGAAGTACTGGGTTCTCATTGAGGTTTATGTCACTGATGAGCTGTATGACTTTGGACAAGTCATTTACTTTTTAGGGTTTCATTTCTCCATGTGTGAGATGAGACAGCTGGACCATGTCACCTCACAGGTGTCTTTCACTTCTAATATTCTGGGTTGTAAAATAGAGGTGGGCACTTCCAGTTGTTTCTCCCCTAGTTCTGTCTCATCCAACTCAAAGTTTATAGTAGCTTTGAGTAGAAAGAAGCAGCCAGACCTATGGGGGCCCATACTGCATCCTTGCAGCAAAGCCATCCCTGTGTCATCCATTGGGCCTACCATTGGTGTGACTCTGACGTGGAGTTGGCTCCTCCTGAGGGAGTCTGGGTAAGTTCCAGCATTCTTAGCTTCTTGATTTCTCTGCTTGGCTCTGGGGCTGTTCTCCATACTCAGAACAAAACCCCAATGGCTGCAGGCCCACCCCTTAAGGGCATTCTTTTCTTTCTGGAAGGGGTATGGATGAGGTAAGGAAGGAGGGATCCTGAAGGAGCAGAAATAAAGACCCTGCTTACAATTTAGAGAGCTGATAAATAGTTTTGTGGGAACTGTTTTTAGTGGCTATGTGTGGGCAAGGCTTTTAATAAAGTAAAGCCTGATGGTTTGTTGTGAGTTGTTTGTGATTGTTTTTATCACCGCTTTTATTTATTATGTCAACTTAGTTTTATTGATTGATTGGTTGAGACGAGGTCTCACTCTCTTACCCAGGCTGGAGTGCAGTGGTGTGATCATGGCTCACTGCAGCCTCAACCTCCTGGGCTCAAGCTATCCTCCCACCTCAGCCTCCCAAGCATTTGGGACCACAGGCGTGAGCCACTGCACTCAGCTAATTTTTTTGTATTTTTTGTAGAGACATGGTCTCACTGTGTTGCTCAGGCTAGTCTCGAATTCTCATGCTCAAGCAGTCCGCCCACCTCAACCTCCCAAAGTGCTGGTGGCTCACACCTGGCCTCAACTTAGTTTTAAATTTAATTTTTGGAAGGAAAGGGGAAGTAGATATTGTCCCCAAAAGTGTAAAGTTAATTCCACTTTTTGTTTTGCTTGTTTTTTAAATTGAAACAGATACAACTAAGCTTTGTTTGATAAAGTATAAGCTATACATTAGGAGAAGGGAAATACTTTGTATGGCATGATGCTAGACAAGTTTTGATGTGATGCTGACCAGTGAGGGCCTTCCTAGGTGTCTGTAGTTGCTTGCTTCTTAAATTCTAATGAGGTAGCTTGGTATTTCCTTTGATAGCAAGGATCACACTGACTGTTTTCATCACTTCCCACCATATACTTTACAGACATATCTTCACCTGATAAAAATAAAGCCTGTGTCAGTGCTTGATCTAATCAAAAGAAAGTGGTAGCTTGAGCTTTTTATTCAGTTAAAATGGGGCTGAATGCTAAGTAGTAGTTAGGTAGGAAAATCTAGAAGAGAAGCCTGGAAATGCAAGGAGAAAAAAGTGAAACCTACTTTAATCCTTAAGAAGAATATATGACAATTATATATATATATATATATATATATATATATATATATATATTTTTTTTTTTTTTTTTTTTTTTTTTTTTTGAGACAGACTCTCACTCTGTCACCCAGGCTGGAGTGCAGTGGTGTGATCTCGACTCACTAAAACCTCTGCCTCGCAGGTTCATGTGATTCTCCTGCCTCAGCCTCCCAAGTAGCTGAGATTACAGGCACCTGCCACCACGCCTGGCTAATTTTTGTATTTTTAGTAGAGACAGGGTTTCACCATGTTGGCCAGGCTGGTCTCAAACTTCTGACCTCAAGTGATCTGCCTGCCTTGACCTCCAAAAGTGCTGGGATTATGGGCATGAGCCACCTTGCCCATCCTATAGGACAATTTTATTCTGACGTTACTTCTTCAAAATTGACCATGAACTCCCTGAGGGCAAGGACTATAGCTTATCCATCTGAGCATTGCTGGCTTGTAGCACCTATAGTAGTGGGCACTAAGTAGGTGCTTAGGAAATATTAGTTGAATCGGATTGTCAACATTTACTTAAGGCACTTAAGGGAATATTTAGGGTTATGAGACACATCTTCTTTCCTCATGGGTGCACGTACTAAGTGATGAATTATACAGAGTTTTTTAGGAATAACAAGGACTCCCACTGATTCCTAGGACCTTCAGAATGTCTCCAGGCAACTGGACCTTGAAATACAACTTAGAGGGAGAAAAGGGAATTTTTAACTTGCGATGCTATCTGTGTTATTCTCATGATAGAGATGGAAGTTTTTCTTTAGGACATTAACATGATTTTTCATCTACAGGCTAAAATTGAAAGTCAAAAGAAACAGGGTTGCTTATTTCTTTTGCTTATTGCAAAAGGAGGTGTTTGTTTTCATTTTTCAAAATTACATTTGAACTTGCTTTAATTTTATTTTTAAAAACATTCATTTTTAATCAACAGATAAGTATATTTATGGGGTACAATGTGATATTTTATATATATACATTGTGGAATTAGTATATCAAGTAAATTAACATATCCATCACCTCACATACTTACTTTTTTATAGTGAGAACATTTAAAATCTCTTCTTTTAGCAGTTTTGAACTATATGATACATTATTATTTACTGTGGTTACCATGTTGTGCAATAGATCTCTAAAACATTTTCCTTCTGAGACCTTGATTAACATTTCCCCATTGCACCTACCCCTCTAGCAGCCCTCTGGTAACCACTATTCTACTCTCTACTTCAACTTTTTTAAGTTCCACATATAAGTCAGTATAAGGCAAATATTGCATGAGGTTACACATCAAAGACATCTGTGTGTGACTTATTTCACTTAGCATAATGTCCTCTAGTTTCATCCATGTTGTTACAAATGACGGAATTTCCCAAAAGAAGTATTTGGTTACTAATACGTGCTCATAAAACAGAAGTTAAAGCCTATGTCTTGAGAGAAATAATATTTATCTGTCAGGAGAATAAAATGTAAATGCCAATTTGATTTTTATAAATTAAATGATCATGAACAGACACTTCTCAAAAGAAGACATACATATAGCCAACAAACATATGAAGAAAAAGCTCAATATCACTGATCATTAGAGTAATGCAAATCAAAACCACAATGAAATTGTGGTTCTCACACCAATCCGAATGGCTATTATTAAAAAGCCAAAAAACAACAGATGCTGGCGAGGTTGCAGAGAAGAGGTAACAATTTTACACTGTTGGTGGAAGTGTAAATTAGTTCGATCATTGTGGAAAGCAGTATGGCGATTCCTCAAAGAGCTAAAAGCAGAACTACCATTCGACCCAGCAATCCCATTACTAGGTATATACCCAGAGGAATGTAAATCATTCTGCCATAAATACACATGCAAGCAAATGTTCATTGCAGCACTGTTCACAATAGCAAAGGCATGGAATCAACCTAAATGCCAATCAGTGACAGACTGGATAAAGAAAATGTGGTACATATATGTACCATGGAATACTATGCAGCCATAAAAACGAGATAATGTCTTTGTGGGAGCATGGATGGAGCTGGAGGCTATTGTCTTCAGCAAACTAACACAGGAACAGAAACCCAAATATTGCATGTTGTCACTTAAAAGCAGGAGCTAAATGATAAGAACTTATGAACACACAGAGGGAAACAATAGACACTGGGGTCTACTTGAGTGGGGGAGTTGGGAGGAAGGAGAGGAGCAGAAAAGATAACTATTGGGTACTGGGCTTAAAAGCTGGGTGATGAAATAATATGTGACACATTTTCCTATGTAACAAACCTTTACATGCACTCTTAAACCTAAAATAAGAGTAAAAAAACCCAAACTTTTTAGACATAGATAAAAAAGATTGCAGTGATCAGTGCAAATAGCAACATTTCTTGGCCTAATAATTAGAGAAAAATGGGTTATTTTGTTTTTCAAGCATAGACAGGTGTAGTGTAGAGTCTGTCACTGATGGTGTTATTTATAATGCGTGTTATGTTTATGTAATAATTTAAATAATAAACATGTTAGAATAAAGGCCCATTGATACAAAGGGGGCAGAGTTCAGTGAAATAGGTATTCCCTTTCATTTACATTGTTGTTACATTACATTTTTGTTGTACTTAAAAAAAAAAACTTGTTATTTGAAGCCACTTAATAAGGTATAATCAAAATATATGTGCTTGGTTTGAAGGTTTTTATGAACTTCAGTTTTCCTTGTTTCAGATTTAGTGGAGTTTAACTTGGGTAGTCCCAAGAATGTGGGTCCCTTCCTTGCAGTGGACCAGAAGCACAACATCCTGCTCAAATACCGCTGCCATGGTCCACCCATCCGCTTCACGACCGTCTTTAGCAATGAGCTCCATTATGTGGCGAATGAGCTGAATGGCATTGTGGGAGGGAAGAACACAGTGGTTGCCATAGCTATATGGTCTCACTTCAGCACCTTCCCTTTGGAAGTGTACATCCGGCGGCTCAGGAACATCCGTCGAGCAGTGGTTCGGCTCCTCGATCGAAGCCCAAAGACCGTGGTGGTCATCCGGACGGCCAACGCCCAAGAGCTGGGACCCGAAGTGAGCCTTTTCAACAGCGACTGGTACAACTTTCAGCTGGACACCATCCTTCGGAGGATGTTCTCAGGGGTTGGAGTATATCTCGTCGATGCCTGGGAAATGACCCTGGCCCATTATCTACCGCACAAGCTGCATCCAGATGAAGTTATTGTGAAGAACCAGCTGGACATGTTCTTGTCCTTTGTGTGCCCCTTGGAGACCTAGCCTGTCTTGGAAGGGACTAGAGGAATCATATTCAATGACCTTCTCAATTGACCTGAGTTACAGAAAGTGGCCCCAGGGAGAGATGACTGCCATTAATAAGTATAAAATTTCAAAAAGATCTGGACTTAATATGATGACTTATAAGGAGCTTAGAAAATGCAGGTTACATTTATATCTACCTATAGGATTTTATCCAATCTTGACTTAGCCATGGTAGAACTCTTAACAGCATCTACACATCATATTGCTCTTGTAACCAAAGACGCTAATGAGTGTATTTGAATTAGCTTCTCCTGGGAGGGGTGACTACTTTGCTAAAGAGTATGAAAAATATTCTGATGGAAGGGACAAGTTTGGTTGGTAGTAGAGTGTTTGTAGCTTATCTGGTAAAGGAAATTGAGTGCATCTGCATGCATAGCACAAGTAGTTCATCTTCTGGTGGTTAACTAGAGAAAGCTTATAGTCAGAGGCTCTTGTGAATGCACTGAAGACTGCTGTGTCTCAGGAGTTTCTCTTGATGATCTACCTTTTCTGAATTACTTGAAAAGGCCAATGTGCTTGGTTTGAGTTTTTTAGTGAGAATATTTACAATTTCCTGCTTTTATCTAGAAAAGAAGCAAAAGGGAAATATGAAAGCAGTATATATAAAATCTGTGCTTTGGAATTGATATTTGCATTTGGTGATTGTTTTTTATTTGATTGAGCTAAATTTTATGTGTTGAATACTTACTCTAGAATAACTACTTTTGGAACTGGAAGGGGGAAATCTGTAAATGGAAATTTATTTTTATGTTCTGAAATTTGAGGGTTTAAGAATTGACTTTTGTGTAAAGAATGCTGTTGTATTATAAAGCTATGGAAGTTTTTCCCACTAGTTTCAGGTGTTTTTTGTTGTTGTTGTTATTTTGAACTACTTACCAAAATTAGAAGTTAAAATCTAATTAGAAATTAATAAGATATTAAAATTCATGACAGGTTTTTTTTGTTTGTTTGTTTGTTTTTGATATTTCTTGATTTGGGCATAAAAGGCACGCCCATTCTCTCATGCTTGGAAGAAGCTGCTATTCCTACTGGCTATCTAAGAAGAATGGAATTATTAATTTTATTTGACGTATTAATTTTAAATGAGTTTAATTTGGGATCATTTAGTAAGTACTCTTTTCTTTTTGAGCTGTGATAGATTATAGTCTAGTTTAAGTTGCTCCTAAGAAGACAGGTTAAGAAACGAGGGAGGCTTTAGAGAGGAAGACAGATGCTTGAAGTATGAACGATATATAACCTTAGAAGGATGGGTCAAATAATTTGGATTTTTAATTTAAAATAGGAAGGCCCCAGATCTTACTTTCCTATCCTTGAGGAACACCTTCAAGTTTTTAAAGTATTTTATGGGGAAAGAAGATTTTTAATTGTTTCTGAGTTTAATGAGGTAATAAAATATATTAAAATAGTTTAATTTTAATGGTTCTTACGCTTTACAGTACCTAAGGATCACTTGCAGTATCTGACAAAAATGCAGAATTAAGAGTCATGGCAGGGTGTGGTAGCTCAAGCCTGTAATCCCAGCACTTTGGGAGGCCAGGCAGGAGGATTGCTTGAGGCCAGGAGTTTGAGACCAGCCTGGGCAATATAGTAAGACCTCGTCTCTACAAAAAATAAAAAACTATCCAGGCGTGGGCCGACAGTCCCAGCTACTAGGGAGGCTAAGGCAGGGTGATTGATTGAGCCCAGTAGTTTGAGGCTGCAGTGAGTTATGATTGCGCCACTACACTCCCGCCTGGGCAACAGACAAGAGATCTTATCTCTAAAAAATTTTTGTTAAATAATAAAAGAATTAAGGCCAGGTGTGGTGGCTCACACCTGTAATCCCAGCAGGGATTACAGTCTTGGGAGTCTGAGGTGGGCAGATTGCTTGAGCCCGGAAGGTCGACTAGCCTGGGTGCCATGGTGAAACCCTATCTCTACAAAAAAATACAAAAACTAGCCGAGTGTGGTGGCACCCACCTGTAGTCCCAGCTCCTTGGGAGGCTGAGGTGGGAGGATCGCTTGAGCCCAGGAGGCAGAAGGTTGCAGATGTTGCAGCCCTTGATTGTGCCACTGTACTCCAGTATGGGCAACAGGGCAAGACCCTGTCTCTAAAAAAAAAAAAAAAAAAAGAAAAAGAAAAAGAAAAAAAAAAGAGGGACCATGATGCCTCTGGGATTTATGGAACCAACCTTTGTGGTAAGTGCTCAGTGATTCTGATGCAATGGTGGTATTCCACACTTTGAGGAACCCTAAGAGAAGAGGTAAGATAGAATGAGGGAATAAACATGGCTTGTTTATTATTTCGGGGGATTTACCAATAACTGGTTTAATTCTGTTCATGATCCAGTAGTATTGGTGATATTAGCTCCATTTTATAGAAGGGGAACTCAAGTTTAGATTTGAAATAAGGTATGTGAGCGTCCATATCCCTTTTCAGCTAAACTTGTGAGACTTTCATAAAGAAGGGTTTGTATTTATTTATTTGTTTTTGAGACAGGGTCTTGCTCTTTTGCCCAGGCTGGAGTGCAGTGGCATGATATGGCTCACTGCAGCCTTGACTTCCTGGGCTCAAGCGATCCTTCTACCTCAGCCTCCTGAGTAGCTGGGACTACAGGTATGTACCACCATGCCCAGCTAGTTTTTGTGTCTTTTTGTAGAGACTAGGTTTTGCCATGTTGTCCAGGCTGGTCTTAAACTCCTGAGCTCAAGCCATCTGCCCACCTTGGCTTCCCAAAGTGCTGGGATTACAGGTTGACCACTGTGCCCAGCTGAGAGTTTTTCTTTTCATGAAAGAACTTGACATTTCCTCAAGGATTTATAAAGGAGGCTGAGGAGTAATTTTCCCAGGAGAATTTTAAAAAGAAAGAGGGCATTTCTCCTCCAGTGGTTTGGAATGATGCCACTTGATTGTGCAAATGATTTCTTACGATCTTGTCTAGTTTTCTGTTATTTTTTGATTTGGTGACATAGCTCTTAAAGATTTGGTGACACAGCTTCTTGAGTCACTTTCATCTCTCTTTAGAAAAATTTTTTTTAACAGCTTTTAAGTTCAGGGGTACATGTGCCAGTTTGTTTCATAGGTAAACTTATGTCATGGGGGTTTGTTGTGCAGATGATTTCATCACCCAGGTGTTAAGCCTAGTACCCATTAGTAATTTTTCCTGATCCTCTCCCTCCTCCTACTCTCCACCCTCCAGTAGACCCCAGTGTGTGTTGTTCCCCTTTATGTGTCCATGTGTTCTCATCATTTAGCTCTCACTTATCAGTGACAACAACTTTCATCTCACATCTAATTTGTCTTTCTTCACTCTGGTGTGGAAATTTTCATAACGATTCCAATATCACTTAAATGTTTCCCAGAATATTTAGATAGAATAGTTTCTTCTGAAAAGTTTATTTTAGGCTAGTGCTGCATGGTTGTGAATATTAGCATGGTAGCCAAATAATAGTTTGTTTTAAATATATATTTCCCAATATAAATATAAGGGGCATCATAATTTTTAAAAACTATAAAATCTAGAAGAAAAATCTATGGATAAAATCCATAATTCTATCATCTGAATGCAATGAACGTTAGCATTTAGGTATATTTTCTTGCAGGTTTTTAAACCATATACTTACAGAGAATATGTAATTTGGATCTGTGTTTTTTACATATAAATATTTTTCTATGTTAAATAGTCTTCATAAGTTAATTATAAAGATCTGCTTAATAGTTCTGCTACTGCAGTTTTCATTATTAGATAAGTTGGTCGTTATGGTTGGACATTTAGGTTTACAATATTAAAGCAGTGGTTTATATCAATTTCAGTGGTTTAAAATATGAATTTCTATTTTGGAATGACAGTATTAATTTCATGTAGTGAATCTCATATTCTAGAACTGAGATGATGGATTTGATGCTATTTGTGACAGAACCCATAATAAAGCCTTTCTATGCAAATTACATTTTATAGAATTATCCTACTAAAAGTAACCTTTCTTCAGTGAATGCAAAACAGACCTTTGGTGTTCCAGTATGATTCATTTTGCCATTCTGAACAACTATCATTTTAATTAAGACCACTTAACGGACACTTCCTGGATTCAATTATTAAGTTTCAGATTGAAACTTAATCCAGTTTAATAACTGAATCCAGTTTCACATTTATCAATCTGAAAACTTAGTTGGCAGATTGGTAAATCAGGGTACTTGACAAGAATAAATATGGTAAGCCTAATTTATATATTCATGTGTTACGTGCCAGAAATGAGTCTGTTTCTGGACCCTGTTCAAGGAAACAGTGATGACTGAGAGAGGTACAGGGAAATAAACACCCAAGGGAAACAACAGAAATAAGCCTCCCCAACTTTCTAAAAAACGGCTCAGCATTATCTCTGTGGGTTCTGGGTACATTCAGCTTTTTAACATCAGCTAGTCACTAATGCCAGAAATTCCACTTAAAGTGTATTTATTTTCTTGTGTTAAGCATTATTCTACCTGGTTTATGTCTACAATGTAGTATTAGTGTACTTAGGATTCTTGACACCTCAGTGTGCAATAAATAAAATTTTGAAGTTGTTGTTTTTCATTTGAAGGTGAGACCAGAGCCCCTGAGTACTAAGGGGACCTGGGAATCCTAGGGGAATGGAGGTGGTGGAAGATAAGAGGATGGTTGAGGGCAGGAGTTTAAAGGACACAGAAGCTAGGAGAGCACAAAATGTATTCCACCAACTTCAGTCTTGTCTCTTAAAAGTGCTTTTACATTTTAACTTTTTTAAAAAATGTGGGCCGGGCATGGTGGCTTATGCCTGTAATCCCAGCACTTTGGGTGGCCGAAGTGGGCGGGTCACCTGAGGTCAAGAGTTCAAGACCAGCCTGACCAATATGGTGAAACCCCGTCTCTACTAAAAATACAAAAATAGCCAGGCGTGGTGGCACATGCCTGTCATCCCGGCTACTCGGGAGGCCGAGGTGAGAGAATCGCTTGAACCCGGGAGGTGGAGGTTGTAGTGAGCTGAGATCATGCCATTGCACTCTAGCCTGGGCAACAAGAGTGAAACGCTATCTCAATAAATAAATAATAAAAAACTGAACTTAAATATATTTATATGTGTGTACATATATTTTCTAATATTCTGGTTAAATGAGAGGCCATCAGGCCTCTTTTAGTTTTAAGAATCTAATGATGTGTACATCTAATGCCCATTCCAACTGGATTGTAACACTGCTTGGGGAAGATAACTTAAAAAAAAGTAGTACTGAGATTATAGCAGCTAGTGTCTTAAATGGAAAAGAAGTGAAACTAAATGTCATAGGAGAAATCCTTTCAGTTCTGTGCAGTGGTTCATTTGCTGTTAAATCTACCCCATTACCCCTTGAAAATAAAGTGATCTTCATGTTACAGGACCATTGCTTTATTTATGTCATAGATTCCTTGTCCTTTAATTAGTCAGTGAAGGCACATGATTGCGATACTATTTTTTGATTGCCGTATTGTAAAAGCTGTATTGTGAAAGGTAACTCCCTCCACCTGCCCACTGCACCCCCACGTTTAGGGGCCACACAGAAAAAGCGAAATAAGATGAGGTGAATCTAATGAGAAGGCAACTCTAATGCCCATCAGGAGATTGACTAGGACATTTTAAAAGGATGTCTTTAAGGAAAAAGTTTTGTTCGTAGATGTTGCCTCTGATTCCTCCCTGCGGCTCCAGTCCAGGTCTTGGAGCCGGCCCTCGAGGGGAATGTCCGGGACTCGGGTCGGTACCTTTTTGGTCTGGGAATTTCCAGTGTGCAGAAAAAAATCCACAAATCTAGGCCTTGCTGCCCCCTCCCTGCCTCCTCTGGCCCTCCTCAGTGCCCACGCCACCCGGTTCGAACGAGAGGATGACCGTATTCTGTATTTTAGAAAACAGGCTCTTAGCTTCCCCCGCCCCCGTCCTCACTTGAGTGGAGAACTGAAAGCGAACGCTATAAAGGGCTCCAGTGAGAGGGGCTGGCCTCCTCTTGCCACGAGGTCAGACGGCGAGTTCTTAGAGAAAAAGGCTGCTTAGCTGCTGCTTATCATGTAACCTCAAAAGGAAACTGACCGTCTTTCTCATGCTGTCACGTACTTGGGTTATTATCGCTGATTACAGCTGGAAACCATTGATTTGCTCTTACGTGTTTGTGTGACTTGACTCTTCAAACACAAAGGTATATTTTTATTATTTGATATTTTATTAAAATTTCTTAAATGGTAAGATTTTTTTTTCTTTTTCTTTCCTATTCGTATAGTCAGATTCTTAACTTTGGAGTCACTCTCTTGTGTTTGAGTAGCCATACTTGCTTTGGGGCAAAATATTGGGGGATAGTTTTTGGAGAAAGAAAATCTGGGATGTTTTTGTAGTTTAGTAATAGCAAGAATCATGTCTGTTTGCTTTAAAGGCCCAGGAAGGACTGAGATACTAATGGAGGAGATCGATAGAATGGGTGATGAAGTATCATAAATCTAATGTAACACTTTATCTTCTGTCAGTGACCTAGAACTATGATATCCCGAGGCAGAAGTCTCCCAGGAGATTTGATGTGTGGGTTTAGAGGTGTACTTTCCCACCAAGCGTAGGCATGAAACTATATCTTTATGGGAAAATATATCAGAGTAAATTGAAATACTTTATAGCATGCCCTCATTCATTCTTACATCTGTAAAATTAAAATGTGTGAATGGCCATTTTATGAATGAGGAAAACCTGAAATTTGATGATTTGGCTGGATCCCCAGATTCATGACAATCTGTATATGTTAAGGGGTTTTGTTTGAATAAAAGCACATTTCTAAATAGAATGGAGTAGAGATTCTCTTCATTGGGATTAGTGAATTTGCTGTAGTGGCTGAAGGTGCTGTCCCGAAGAGGATGTAAATTTTAAGCATTTGGTAATATATATTTCCTCTATTTAAATCTGACATCTAAAGAAATATCTGGCTGGGTGGAATATTTTTTTGCTTCTGTTAGACGGTAGGTTGTTTAGACAATAAAAGGAGAGAAAAGTTTCCAAGTCTCATTCACCACCCCGCATAATCCCTGATGGAGCAGGGCATCAGCCACACAGATCATCTAAACAGGCAGATAACCCTGCAGTCTTTTTATTTGGCCTCAGAATACAATGTATGGTCCACTACCCCTCTCCACCATCTTTCTAACATCATCCTGCTGAGGCCAAAGACACAGTTGGGCGGGGTACAGGCGTGGAGCACTGCGGTGGCAGAGGAGTCAGTCTGAGAGGAGTTAGCACATGACATCAGTGCACAGCGCAGATGACGGAAACGTTTGGCAGCATCCTCTCCAGTGTGGAGGTGATGACCGAGGTCAGCATAATCCAGCTGTTCAAATACAGACTTTTCCTCACTGAGGAAGAGGAGGCAACCCTTCTCTTTCTTGTCTTGTAACAGACAAGACAAGAAAGCTCTCAGAGAGCAAAAGAAACATTTCAGAAGCTACAGAGCCATGGAAAGCATTACTGAGGGGAAAGATTTCTAATTGTTCTGAGACCAACAATGAATTGCTCCTGAAAACACCATTTTCTTTTAGCTCATAGCTAACACTGATCTGGAGGCCTCTTGATTTTTTTCTCCCAGGTTAACAGGAAGATCTCAAGGGCCCTGGCTGTACTTCACCTTTTGGCTTTCTTGGCCTGATGCTGAACTCTCGAGGGTGAGAAGGGCTGATATTTCTAAACAAGTAGCATCCAGGTGTTACCTAGCCCCTGGCTGATGTCAAAAAGGGCGGTGGGATTTTTCTAAGATTTTTCTCTTAAATTAGCCATTTTTTTGAAGTTGCTGTAAAATTACTATGAATTTTACTTGTAGGCATTTTACTGTGATTTCATGAGAACTAAGATTTGTGTGTGTGTGTGTGTGTGTGTGTGTGTGTGTGGTTTAGCAGTATTTTTTTAAACCAATTTGTTGAATTTCCTTTATTTTCCCCAGCAGGAGGACATATGAATACATCTAAGAGGGGAATTCAGCTCTCTGCTTACTGACAGTTTCAGGGTTATGTAATCTTTAACAGGCTTGGAGAGCATCATGCCCCCTCACAGTTTTGGTGAAGAGGCTCCTTAAAACTAGCATATGTGGTTTCTGATTAAAGCACTTTCTGTTCCTTTAATTTGGGATTGTCTGTGAAGTAAAATACCTTCCTTTCAAACGTAGTGAATGAAAATATTTACTGCTTGTGATGGAGTTAGTGGATTGGGAATTAACACTTATTAAACACTTGTTTTGGGAGCTTACCAGCAAGATCTCATTTAGCCCTACAGCATTTTTTAGGTAGCTGTAATTAGCTCTATTTTATTTATTTATTTTTGTAACTTCAACTTTTATTTTAGATTCAGGGGGTGCATGTATAGGTTTGTTACCTGGGTATATTGCGTGATGTTGAGGTTTGGGGTACAACTGATCCCATCACCCAGGTAGTGATCATAGTTATTTTTCAACCCTTGCTTGCCTCCCTTTCTCCCCCCTCTAGCAGTCCTCAGTGTCTTTGTTGCCATCTTTATGTCCTTGAGTATCCAATGTTTAGCTCCCACTTATAAATGAGAACATGTGGTGTTTGGTTTTCTATTCCTGTGTTAATTCACTTGTGATAATGGCCTCCAGCTGCATCCATGTTGCTGCAAAGGACATGATTCTATTCTTTTTTATGGCTGTGTAGATTTCCACAGTGTATACGTACCACATTTCCTTTATCTAGTCCACTGTTGATGGGCTTCTAGGTTGATTCCGTGTATTTGCTATTGTGAGTAAGTGCTGCAGTGAACATACAGGTGCATGTGTCTTTTTGATAGAATGGGAAATATAACCACGACAAATGGTGAATTCTCTCATGGTTATATTAAACAATAATCACAATGCTACATTCTCTATACATGATACCAAATATCTGAATTAAACTTATCAAAATACTGTTAATTACCTATATGTTATATCTATAAAATGGCAACCTCCAGATATTTGGAGACATTAAAAATGATTTTTTCAGTGTTCAGATATTTAGCAACATGCAGGCACTTTTAATATTGGTAGAAGACTTTTGGATACATTTTAGCATTGAGTAGTTTATGTGCATCCCCAGTCCTCTGATTGTTTCAGTCAAGTTTGCTAGACAGCCTAGTACTGTGAATCTGTAGAGGGTCTAATACTGTAAATCACACATTCTTAGAGAGGGTGATATTATCTCCAAGAGGGCAAAAATTGGTTCTTCAGGGAAAATTCTTAGCTATTACAATAGTTTGTGGCCCCCAAAGGGGGCATAGTGCATAATAGATATACAGTATATCTGTGGTATTAAACTTTCATCAGGGGATGATTAGGGGAAAGATGTCTAAAAAGACCCCGTAGTGGGTCTAATACTGAAAGGAAGGTTGAGACATGCAGTTGTAAATGCTCCACCTGTACTTACTCAACTGAGGTCAAAATATTTTTCTGTGGTTTGTTGTCTTTTTGTGTCTTGCTTTGTGTCTACATCTTCATTTTTCATGGATTTGAAAAGTACTGGTTTCCAGAGGGGGAACAACGTTTTTAGTTTCTTTTCTTTTCTCTTTTCTCCTCCTCCTCCTTTTTCTCCTTCTTCTCCTCCTCCTTCTCCTCTTCTTCTTTTTCCTCTCTCTCTCCCTTCTTTTTTTTTTTTTTTTGATACAGAGTATCCCTCTGTTGCCCATGGTTGGAGTGCAGTAGCCCCTTCTTGGCTCACTGCAAACTCCGCCTTCCGAGTTCAAGTGATTCTTGTGCCTCAACCTCCTGAGTAGCTGGGACTACAGGCACATGCCACTACGCCCAACTAATTTTTGTATTTTTAGTAGAGATGGAGTTTCACCATGTTTGCCAGGCTAGTCTTGAACTCCTGACCTCAAGTGATCCATCTGCCTCAGCCTCCCAAAGTTTTGCTTTTTTTTTGAGACAGAGTTTTGCTCTGCCACCCAAGCTGGAGTGCAGTGGCATGATCATAGCTCATGGTATCCTCTACCTTCTGGACTCAAGTGATCCTCCTGCCTCAGCCTCATCAGTAGCTGGGACTACTACAGGTGCATGCCAACATGCCAAGCTTCTTTGTTCTTTTTTCTCTTTCTTTCTTTCTTTCTTTCTTTCTTTCTTTCTTTCTTTCTTTCTTTCTTTCTTTCTTCCTTCCTTCCTTCCTTCCTTCCTTCCTTCCTTCCTTCCTTCCTTCCTTCCCTTCTTTCTTTCTTTCTTTCTTTCTTTCTTTCTTTCTTTCTTTCTTTCTTTCTTTCTTTCTTTCTTTCTTTCTTCTTCTTTCTTTCTTTTATTGTAGAGATGGGGCCTTGCTATGTTACCCAGACTGGTCTCAAACTCCTGGCCTCAAGGGATCTTCCCACCTTGGACCCCAAAGTGCTGGGATACAGGTGTGAGCCACCATGCCTGGCTTTATATTTCTTTATTTCAGGAAAGTTTTATTCATTATATCCTTAAATGCTTTAAATATATATTTTTAAATTGTGATAAAAGATACATAAAAGTTGCCATCTTATCCATTTTTAAGTGTACAGTTCAGTGCCACTAAGTACTTTTCATATTACAACTTTTACCACCAGCCATTTCCAGAACTTTTTCATCTTCCCAAACTAAAACTTCATATCCATTAAACAATAATTCTACATTTCTCCCTCCCCTAAGTCCCTAGCAACCACCCTTCTACTTTTTGTCTCTATGAATTTGATGACTCTACATACCTTATGTAAGTGGAATCATATCATACCTATCTTTTTATGACTGGTTTATTTCATGTAGCGTAATATTTTCAAGGTTCATTCATGTTGTACAAATGTCAACATTTCCTTCCTTGTTAAGGCCGAATAATATTCCAGGTTGTGTGTAGGTGTGCATACCACACTTTGTTTATCCGTTCATCTGTCCATGGACACTTGGATTGTTTCTATCTTTTGGCTATCATGAATAATGCTGCTGTGAACATAGGTGTACAAGTATCTGTTTGAATCCTTGCTTTCTTTACTTTTGGGGGTATATCAAGTCATTCTATGTTTAATTGTTTTAGGAACTGCCATACTATTCTACACAGTGGATGCACCATGATGGATTTCTTTTTAATTCATTTTGTGCAGTATTTGGCACAGTGCAGTGAATAAGTGTGTACACCATGAATATGTGACAGAAAGTGACACAAAGTTCTGAGTAAATCTGCTCAGTGATTCGGCACCACTCTTAAAACAATGTCTCCTATTTATTCACCCTTGCATGTCCACATACTACAGTGCACACACTTATGAAGATGTGCATGGTTGGGAATAATTCCTATGAGAATCATTGAGGTAATGTACTTAGATTCCATGTGGGTCAGATCTTTTTGGAAATTTGGACCACTGGCAGTGGAGGTCCACATCTTAAACCTAGGGAGGCTTGCTGGAGGTTTAAAAGGGCCAGAGCTACAAAGGTGATCCATAGATGTGGGGATTAGGTCTTGTGAATGAAGATGAACTGAGGACACTTTGAAGATAGGAATTGTGTGAGTTCTGATTTTTACCCTTCTCCTCCCCTTCCACACCCATTCCCTCACCTCTATAGCATAGCACAGGGTGACTTCATAAATTTTGGTTGAACAAATAACCCAGGGTGGAAAAAAAAATGAAAGGATGTTTTATTTTTTAATCATAACAGCTGTGAAAAGTTGTTTGAAGGCCGTAAGAACTTTCTATGTTGTATTTTTGCTATGGGGAAAGGAGGTGCATTTAATTTGAGGTGGAAGATAAGAGTTTGGAAACTGAAAATGATCACTGGGCAAGGCTGCCAAATTTACCCTTGGCATTTCTAGTATCTTGAGAGATGAGCTGTATGAAAGATGGCAGAGGCTGATATATCATGGACCTTCCCACCCTGCTCTTCTGTGGTAAGGTTTCATATCTTGTAAACAGCCAGTGAAAACAGTTCTGTGTGTTTACCTCTAGTATTGAACAGTATCCAGCATTTAGATAAGAAAGGGATTGTTAAACCCAACACTAATGTCAAAATCTAGGGCAGAGTGACAGATTGCAGCCAAATTGTAGCAGGCAGGAGGTGGACTGGGTGGTGATAACAATGTTAAAGGACATGCTTTCTCCACCCCATACCTCACTTAGGTTTGTCGGCTCTCCAAACTTCATGGTTGTTCATTTTTGGGGGCCTCTCTTAAAATGCAAATAACCTTTAAGAAGGGTTACTGTTGATGCCTTGGTGTGAATTAATTTTTAGATTCTTTCTTGAAATTTTACTGGATGAGTAGGGCACAGAGACTGCCCCAATCAGAGTGCAGATAAGGGGTGAGGTAGAGTGGCAGGAGCATTGCAGGGAACCGAATGTGAAGGTTAAAATCAGACTTGGTGCCTCCCCCTCTGTCCTTCAGTTGGCTGTCCTGTCTCTGTTTTTTTTTTTTGAGATGGAGTCTCACTGTCTTCCAGGCCGGTCTCCTGTTTCTGTTCTTGGTGCCACCACTATCATCCTCAAGGCCTTGGAGTTACCTCTGACCCTCATCTCTCTTTTCCCTGCCCTGCCCTTCCCTTCTCTCCTTCTCTCTCTCTCTCCTTCTCTTTCCTTCCTTTCCCTTTCCCTTTCCCTTTCCTTTCCTGTCTCGCTCTGTTACCCAGGCTGGAGTGCAGTGGCTCTATCTCGGCTCACTACAGTCTCTGCCTCCGGGGTTCAAGTAATTCTCCTGCCTCAGCCTCCAGAGTAGCTGGGACTACAGGCACCCACCACCACGCCCGGCTAATTTTTGTATTTTTAGAAGAGATGGGGTTTCACCATGTTGGCCAGGCTGGCCTCGAACTCCTGACCTCAGGTGATCCACCCGCCTCAGCCTCCCAAAGTGCTGGGATCACAGGCGTGAGCCACCACACCCGGCCCCTCCCCTGTCTTTCTGTGTTCAGTCTCTTGCCTATAGATTAAATGTGTGAAATCTCTAAACAGTTCCCCTCTTTCCATACCCAGGAGCACCACTTCAGTTCAGACCTTCATGACCTGTCGCATTGACTGTTGCAGTCTTTCCTGATCACTTACACACAGCTGCCACTCTGATCGTGTTTTTATCTTGTTAGAAACCCCTGAATGGCTCCCCATCACATCTGCTGCCCACTGTTTGCAGGCAGCGTCAGGGCCCTGAAGGGTTCCAGACTTGACTCTGTGGTCCTCCTCTTCTCCTATGTTCTCTTCAAGTTGGGCCGATGGTCCAAAGAGGCCAAAATGCTTAACAATGAAGTATTAATTAGAACTTTGAAAAATGAATAATAATTATAACTACCATCATTGAGTGTGTATTATGTGCCAAGAGTTGTGCTAGGCATCTCATGACACTACCACCTTTAACCTACATACTGGCTGAATGCAGTTAATATACCCATTTTATGGATGAGAAAACAGTCCTAGAGAAGTTAATTAAAGCTGGATGGTTATTAAGTGAATGGAGCTTGGATTTGAACTCAGGTTTGTTTGACTTCAGAACCCCATGCTTTTAATCAAGGGAAGAAGAATATTACAGGCAAGAATTCTAGCTTGGGTAAAAATTTGGGGGCAAGAATTAGTGTGCTATTTTAGAAGATATTCATAAGGACTGCATGTTGAAGAATAGAGATAGAAGTATGATGGGATAATGTTTTAGTTTGCTAGGGCTGCCGTAACACAATACCACAGGCTGGGTGGCTTAAACAACAGAAATCTGTTTCTCACTGTTCTGGGAGATTGGAAGTTCAAGATAAGGTGTTGGCAGGTTTGGTTTCTCCCGAGGCCTCTCTCCTGACTTGTACATGGTTGCCTTCTTACTACGTCCTCACATGTGGCGTTTTCTCTGTGCATGGGCATCCCTGGTGTCTCTACCCTCTTATAAGGATACCAGTCAGATTAGATGAGGACTCACCCTGACAGCCCATTTTAACTTACACTCTTTAAAGGCCCCGTCTCCAAACGTAGCCACATTCTGCGGTACGGGGGGTTAGGACTTCAACATGTGAATTTTGGGGGGACACCATTCAGTCCATAACAGATAGGTTTGATGTAGCTTGATTTTAGAGGGTGTGAAAACCAGGCACAGACATTTAGTTTTGATGTGGAAGGTCATAAGGTCCAATTGTGGTTCAGCAGGGGAAAACATGAATATCATTGCTTCCTCAAGCAAACTTCTAGCTACTCTTAAACATAAAGGTAGTTAGAATGAGTAGAGTACTAAGGGGTGAATGGGGACCATTTCGGAGAGGGAACTATTAACACTTTTCTATAGTGGAATGAAAGAGTAGAAACAGTCAAATCTTTAATTCCTCTAGATGTTTCTGGAAAAATGAAGATAATCTTTTGGTGAGGGTAGAAGGACAGAGTGGGGTCTCAGTGGCAAGTTTCATTTCAGACTTGATTATACTCTTGGCAACATGGAATTAGAACTCAGAGAAAAGGTCAGAGCTAGTAATAGGCATCAACTCTGGACAGGTCAGAATTGAACGTGTGGAAGTGGATAAGATTGCTCAGACTTCAAAAAGGACAAGAGACAAGAATTCTCAGATCTGAAACTGCTTGGTTGTCACACTGGTTTGGAGGATAGTAGGGAGGCTCTCCGGGAACTCTCTAGGTAAAATAGCATCTCTGGCTTTCTTCCTTGACCTTGCTTTGCTTTTCTTCTTAGCACATCATGGCCACCTGGCATTATCTTATATAGCTTTTTGATTATTGTCTGTCTTTCCCAGTAGAATGTAAGCTCTGTAAGGGCATTGATGGCCTTTCTGTTCACTACTGTATTCATAGTATCTGGAAGCGTGTCCGGAACATTGTAGGTGCTCAATAAATATTTACTGAGTGAATCCCTGAATACGTGAATTTCTATAATCAATATAATTTAATTTGATAATTAGATTGCTAGATATTTCCCTTTTATCTTTTCTTAAAGTAAAAATTTGTTCTTTAACAAATGTATTTTAATAAATGAACGTACAGACACAAGTGTTTGAGAATCTCTAAATATCCAACCTAAAAACTTGGGTTTGTTTCTGTGTTTTCCCTTAACTTGTACTTTCCCCAAACCAAGATCACCTGGTCTCTTCTCTGCTACATCATTCTTTATGAGAAAGTAGTTATGACTCTCTTTAAAAAGCCAGGCATTTCAGCACTCTGGTTACTTTGATCAGATTATCTATTCGTATCTACTTTTATATTTTTTGTAACTTTCATAGGTTATTTGTGGAGTCCTTGGTTTCTGTGAGGTCTCTTTTCCCTTTGCTCGCCATACCTGTATTTAAAGATTCCCATCTCATTGTACCTATGTGGGTGCCAGATCATATGAACATAAGAAATCTGTTTACACCATTCTCCATTATTTCTCTGGGGGTACTGCCAATTATGGGATGGTGTAATGAAGTCATAAAATACAACCTTAGGTAGGATAGGCATTTAAACCAAGTCCACTATCTTTCCTTTTTCTAAGGGATCATAATCAAAGGTAAATGTGAATCTACTTGTATTTCATACAGGTGAAGACTCAGTAAATCTAGCTCTTCTTTTTCGCTAGTCTGAGTGGTATACTTGGCACTAGAATTATTGTGTTAAGTCATTTAAGGCAGTGATTCTTTAGCAGATGGGGAATTCCTCCTTAAAGGACTATTAAAAAATCACTGAGGAAATGTTTTCAAGGGCCACACATCCCCTTTTTGAAAATCATAGTAGGTGATTGAGCCATAGCACTTAGCTTGAGCAACAGAGTGAGACCCTGTCTCAAAAAAAAAAAAAAAAAAAAAAGAAAAACATACAGGCCACAGAGCACCTTTCTGATGGTACCTGTCAGGTGGAAAACACAGGGTTGAGAATCACAGATCAAAGAATCTGAGAGTTAAACTGAACAGAGGACATGTAAAACTAAAGGGTGACTTTGTTGGTTTCCATCCTCTCCTCTTTACTGCCAAATTAACTTTTGGTCCCCCAGACCCTTGTCTGCTAGAATTTTATGGAACTTTAACACTGTATGGAATGACGTAGGCTGATGGGAAGAGGACACTCTGCAGGGCAACAGGACAAGTCTATAAAATCCAGAATCAGATTAGGAGATGAAATTCTGAGCATGCTTGTTGGAAACAGAAAAAGAGAAGGACATCGACAAGAGAACCTGTTTACTGAACCTATGGCCAGTTTAGTACATCTTTAGGAACTGTTCACTGTAATAGTTGTCTGACTTACAAATTCTACAATTATGATATTTTCATAGTTATGCTCTTTTGTAATCAGTTTGATTGCATACGCGTGAAAGTGCTCTGGGGGAAAAATTCAATGTAGATGCAAGGTATGACTAACAGGTTTTGTGCAACCTGTAATCTATCATTTTCCACTCCCTGTGGCCATATGCACACAAATAAGAGGGAGATTTACTCAATGGTCATAATAATTTATGGGAACAGGAATGGAACTAACACTTATTAAGTGTCTAGGATGTGTCGAGTACTTGACATACATTGCACATTATCTCATGCCATATTAGAAATTTGATTTAGATAGTAGTATCTCAATTTATAGGCAAGTAAACTGAGGCTCAGAGATTAAGAGATTTGCCCAAGGTCACGTAGCTGGTAAATGCTACAGATAGGTATGCAGGCTTCAAAGCCATGACACTGCAGTGCCTCTAAACACTTTTGTTTAAAGCAGGGGTTGGCAGACTTTTTCTGTAATGGGCCAAATAGTAAATATTTTAGGTTTTGTGGGCCAAGAGACAAGATGGAGGATATTATGCAGGCACTTATATAAACGTTTAAAATGTAATCATTTTAAAATGTAAAAACCATTTTTAGGTGACAGCTGTGCAATAGGTTGGATTTGGCCTGCAGGCTGTAGTTGCCAACTCCTGGCCTAAAGTATCCAGAAAATGTAAGCAAAAGCAATTTTGGGGAGGTATGGTGATTGTTTGAATAAATAATTGTCATCAACTTTGTATTAAATTTGCATAGTCTTTTAGTAACTGAGAATTCAGATTTCCTCTCTAATTCCAGTATTAAATTATCCCTTCATAAAATTCTTCCTGTTGATAGCCATGCATGTTTGATGTATTTTGTCTGTTAGTATGCATTGTGTTTGGCAAGATTTCATAACTGCGTATTTTACCTCGATCTTTGACCATTCTCCCAGCCGTTACATACATTAGAGATAGTGTATGTATATAAAGTACATAGTATCCCGCATATGGCAGATATTAAACAGTGGTAGTTATTATAAACATTATCAGTGTTCCAAAGTAGTATTATATTATGGATCTATAATTTATTATTTTGTTGGTATTAATATATGTTACACATGATGTAAGCTGATTTCTTCTTCTCCGATCTTAAACATTTTTATAACTAGTCTTTCTGTCTGGCACATACTATTGTCCTTGTTTACAGAAATTCAATATAAATCCCTAGAGACTTATAAAAACAAACAAAAATTTCCTAAAATCCCCCAAAACAAAAAACCTCAAGTTTTAAATTCTGAATTAAAAGTTCCAGAATTAAAATTCTTCTTGAAAAAATGTGGCATATAAGGCATTCATGCCTTTAAATAAGACATAAAATTATATTCTTATCCCTCATTCAGTTTGACAAATATGTGTTATCTGTGTTAAAAAGGGAAGGCGGAAGAAGATTTTGGATATGAAAGTTTTGCAAAACATAAATTCTAATCAACATGTTTATGAAGCAACTATGTATTGAACATTCACAAGTACTGTGCTCCATTTCTATATTAGTGAGCTCAATTTAGCTCAATTTAACTCACCTTCCAAATTTAGCCTTTTCTTTGGGGGAAAAGAGAAGGTTTAAGTCAAAATATAAAAGAAAAGTATAATGGTTAGAAGTTTCTTAGCTTTAGGCCTTTGCAGATCCATGTAGGCCAAAGCCTCATACAAAGGAATGGTGAAGGGTCTTTTGGTCAAAAATTTTCTTTACTTAATTTCCGTGGATCCTAAAATTCAACTATAAAATATTCAGTTCTTTGGGGTTAATTGCCTTCAGATTTTTTTTCTCCTTAAAAAGTAAATATTACTAGGAAAAGTAACAAGTTATCATTTATTTATAGTACAATGTAAATTAGCTCATTAGTTTTCTTCCTGAAAACTGAGATCCTTTCCCAGAGCATATACATTTTTTACAGTAGAAGGGTACAGGGATGGGTAATTTTGAACTATGTATTACTGTCTAGACTCTGCGGATTTGTGTAGGAAAGCGTGTCACAAAGAAGAATGGAGAGGAAAAAGGGAGAGAGAAAGGGGAGTTGGGATTAGAAGATACTTTTTGGTCCTCCACCATTCTGTTTTAAGGCAGTTCAGATTTTAGTGTCCTTTAAAGCAGGCAAGAGTTGACAGTATTCCCATATTCGGTGTTTAGGAGGATGCTTTCATTCATATGTGTGGAAATGAAACTTTTGGAGTTGTCAACAAGTCAGAGAAAGCAGAAGAAACCACGGAACTTTTAATGCTCTCTGCCTTTTTGGACAAAGCTCACCTACCTCATTTTTATCTCTTGGTGTCTATAGTGGATAAAGTTCATCATTATAAATAGAAACCAGAAAACACCCTCATGAGCTAAGAACCATTTACAGGGTAAAAGTTAGGAAAGTGCACTTGTTTCATATGGATGTTTTGTGTGAGTTTTGATTATTACTATTAGAGAGTGTGGTACACAGGTAGCCCTTCAGACTAACACCAAACATCACTCCATCATATATATGATTTTGTATGAACCATATGCATTTTATAGTATGTGGATATTTTCTGAAATCAAATGGAAAAACTTCTCATTTCTTTAGAAATGAAATGTTAAAGGGGAAGAAAAATTTGTTTTGTTTTCAGTTTAGACACTTGGATTTCTGCTGGGCTAGAAGGATGGGATGCTGAAAAGGTATTTCAGGGAACTGCAGCATTGCTGTGATTCAGGGTCTGTTTATAAGGCATCTGTTTATTGGGATGTTCAACTGTGTGACCTGACTTTGTGCAAGGTGCCTCTCTGGCTGCCCATCAGATGACAGACCTTGTGTACCTGCTGGGAAGCAGTGGAGTTACTTTACATAGTGGATGACTCACTCACACATAGTGGGTGCTCAGAAAATATTTGTGAAGAGGACAAAGTGGTATATGGCATCTCCTTTGATGCTTTCATATAAAAGGAAGTTGCAGAGAGCTGTCTCCAGGGACACTATTAATTTTATCTTCACACAATCAGTCCATAATATGCAAAGTTGTACAGACTATACATACAGTACTTAACGGGGCATCAAGTTTATTCTCTTAGCACTGAGCAGGATGTTCTGAGATGTGCAAACCTTTTGCTAATTCATCTGTATGATGATTAGGTTACTGGTTGGAGAAATTTCCTCAATATGGTATACTGTGCTTTGATATCAGATGCTAATAATTTGCTGCAAACAGGACCTAGAGAATTATTTTTAAAGACAACCTTTTGATCTTTTATCCCTTCATAAAATTCTTCCTGTTGATAGCTATGCATGTTTGATGTATTTTGTCTGTTAGTATGCATTGTGTTTGGCAAGATTTCATAAGTGCGTATTTTACCTCGATCTTTGACCATTCTCCCAGCCGTTACATACATTAGAGATAGTATATGTATATAAAGTACATAGTATCCCGCATATGGCAGATATTAAATAGTGGTAGTTATTATAAACATTATCAGTGTTCCAAAGTATTATTATATTATGGATCTATAACTTATTATTTTGTTGGTATTAATATATGTTACACATGATGTAAGCTGATTTCTTCTTGTATGTATCTTAAAACATACAAAAGAATAGGTTACACCATTGTAAGGAAACAGCTTATAGAACTTGCTAACTACAGCTGTCTGTGCCATAGCCTGGTTGGTCAGGTGGCCTATTGGGAAGTATATGAGTGCCAGTAGAACTGAGTTCATATGTCTCAGAAATAGTAATTGTTTCTATTATATGGATACCATATGGACCAGAATGTTCATACAGCCAGGTATAAGCTCCACAAAGACAGAGATTAGTGTTTGTCTGATGTACAGCTGTGCCCCAGTACTTAGAAAAGTACCTGACATTTATAAAGCACTACCATATTGAAGAATAACTAGAATTTGAAAATATGTGGTCTGATTTACTCATCTGCATTAGAAAAATCTGTTAGAATACCCTGAAGTTTAAATGTTTCTTGAGATGTTGAAGTATGTTTTACATTGCTATGGGGATAATAACAAATTATTATTTTTAAGGAAAAGCATTCAACAAATCAACACATAAGATGATATCAGTTTTGAAAGCTCCTGAAAGATTTTATGTTCTTTACAAAGAATTCCGGGCAAAAGGCATCTGGGTTTTTATATTTACAAGATAGATGAAAATAGTTTTATAATAATCCAAGTGCAGAGAATGAGGAAATTCTAATTCAAGGGGCCAAAGTATTTGTTTTGATGTCTGTACGGTATTGACATAAAATAATTTTGGAAGCATTTCCACTTGTTTCTACCATCCAGTTAAATATGTACCAAGTAACTACCTACTAAGTAACAGGTACTTGGCTATTGACAAGGGATACATGTCTTGGGAGCTTATAGTGGAATAGAGGAGACAGACTCATAAATGGTTAATTTTAGCACATCCTAAGAGCTATGATAGAAGTCTGTGTGAGGACTGAGAGGAAGGGCCCTTAGTCCAGAAGTGGGGTTGAGAGTTGGGGTGAGGTGAGGAAGGGAGGGTCAGGAAAGGCCCCAGAAGTGTTGGATATTAAGTGAGTCTTGAGTGAGTGTTGGGTATTAAGTGAGCATGAGATTTTGGTTGAGGAAGGGGAGAGAAGAACAGCAAGAGCAAAGTCTCAGAGCTGTGGGAAACTATACTCAGTTTCATGTTACTAAAGGTAATGAGGAAGATGAAGCTTGTGAGGAAGGCAGGACTTGGACATCTGTCATTCTAAGAAGACTGGACTCCATGCTAAAAGCAGTAGAGAGTCACTGAAGGATTTTTAAATAGTGTAGAGCAAGCTTGTCCAACCTGTGGCCCATGGGCTGCATGTGGCCCAGGACAGCTTTGAATGTGGCCCAAAACAAATTGAAAAACTCTTTTAAAACATTATGAGATTCTTTTGTGATTTTTTTTCTTTTTCTTTTCTTTTCTTTTTTTTTTTTTTTTTTAGCTCATCAGCTGCCATTAGTGTTAGTGTATTTTATGTGTGGCCCAGGACAATTCTTCTTCCACTGTGGCCCAGGGAAGCCAAAAGATTGAACATCCCTGGTGTGGAGGAATTCTTAGAAGAATTCCTGGCATTCCAGCATTCCATTGGCATGCTGATGGCAGTCTGGAGGATGGGTTTTAAGTGGGCGAGGCTGGATGGGTGATCATTTGCATCAGGTAAGAGATAAAGGCCTGTCTTGGATAGTGGAAATTAGAGATGGAGAAGAGAGGAGGGTTTCAGAAACAGGTGTTCAACAATTATGAGTCCAATCTAGAACTATTGAGTTGACTGATAGGACACTGCCTACATTCGATCCCTAAAAATTATTTAAATCTTTACTTACTAATTTATTTTTAAAAACTATATTTTCTTAAAAAAAAAAAACTTCATGCAAACAGTATTGTTTCACATCTTTGCAAATTTCTTAACGTCCGGTTTTACAGAAGACAGATTTTCATATTTGCTTCTGCATTTAATTTGTTGCAGTTGACCAGGTGCGGGGGTTTATGCTTGTAATCCTAGTGACTTGGAAGGCTGAGGTGGGAGGATCACTTGAAGCTAGGAGTTCCAGACAAGCCTAGGCAACACAGCCAGACCCCATCTCTACAAAACATGAAAAATAAAAACAATTAGCCAGGCCTGGTGGGGCATGCCTATAGTCCTAGCTACTGGGGAGACTGAGGTGGGAGGAGAGCTTGAACCCAGGAGCTAGAGGTTACAGTGAGCCATAATCATGCCATCGCACTCCAGCCTGAGTGACAGAGTGAAACCCTGTCTCTTAAAAAAGAAATGTGTCACAATATGTTATGTTGGTGAAAATATAAAGAAAATCTGATCTCATACACATATGTAGTTGGAAGAGGAAGAAATAGCTTAATAGTCTTTTCAGGTAATTTGGATATTCTAATTTAACGTTATACCAAAACAAGTGGTAGGTCCTTAAAGGAGAGATGCAAGATGGAACTTGAAACCATATCAATGAACTTTTTATATTCTGATACATTAAAATCCATTGGCCACTCTCACACTTTGAATGGCTCTTTCACCTATGTGTGATTTTATAATGTCTTGCATTGTTCATTTGGAAATTATTAGTTAATTGAGTTATGCAAATTTTCTAAATGTTGCCACATTTCATTATATAATATATAAAAAAAATCACATTTGTTAATAGCACATGACCACTGGGCTCATCAAAAAAGTCTTCTAGAACTAGGAAGCTATCAAGCTCAAGGTGTCCAACAGAAGTTTCCCAAAATTGTAATTTTTATTTAAAAACTTGAATTTTATTATTGGCAACAAATACTGTTATTTTCCTTGACATGACAGGCACACTTTGTTCATTAAAAAACCAAACCAAACCAAACCAAAAACTGACAAATACCTGAGTCTGAAACATAGTTTCTCAGTCAAGTATAATTGGTGTTCCATGGAAAACAGAGGGCAGCTCAACTCACAACTCAAACCGTATTTGATTAGAACAAATGGCAATGACATATTGTTCAAGCTAATAGACAAGTGCATTTCCTTGAGACAATTGTCATATTTCAGGATGCAGCACAAACTTCTATGCATATTTCCCATTTTGCCACATAAAATATTAAAATGATGTATACAAGAGTCAATACTGTTACTGCTTCATCCAGGACTTTTCAGGTGAAACTCGCTTTTTTTTTCTTTTTCTTTCTGCAAATAGACAGTGGTGAAGAATACAACAATTACTAGTTCATTTTGTTGCCACTGCCTTGATTTGTTTTAAGGCACCATTAGTTATACCCATTGCTTTTGTACCATCATTTCAAATGTAAACACAATTGTTTCAGGATAAATGATGAGATTCGAAAAGTTATTGTACATTTTGAATGTTTCAGCATTCATTGTGTTTGTTGTCATGCATTCAAATAAAAGACCTTTGATGACTGCCAGTGCTGGAAATGAATATAACCGAAATAGCAAGTCCAGACAGTCCGTAGATCTCTCCATTTCTAAGGCAAAAGTGTAATTCTGCAGACAAAACCAGTCTGCAGTTAAGTCTTTAATTCAGTGAGCTACTGTATTGTTGCAAAGTGGCAGTGCTGTGATTTCTTTTGCTAACTTTTCATCTAGAAAGCATTCAGCAAAATAAACTCTACCAGGCTTTATTGGTCTTTCACCTATGATGTTCATTTCTTCAGCCAAAGCAATACAATAACTTATCCTGTAAGATACTGGCTTTTTCATCTCAAGTTTGAAAAGCTGTTCCAAATTGTCTTTGGCTTTTCAAAAGTTCATTACATCTACACTTAAAAATCCAATTCTGGCTGGGTGAGCTGGCTCACGCCTGTAATCCCAGCACTTTGGGAGGCCGGGGAGCGGGGGATCATGAGGTCAGGAGATCGAGACCATCCTGGCTAACATGGTGAAACCCCGTCTCTATTTAAAATACAAAAAATTAGCCGGGCGTGGTGGCGGGCACCTGTAGTCCCAGCTACTTGGGAGGCTGAGGCAGGAGAATGGTGTGAACCCAGGAGGCGGAGCTTGCAGTGATTTGAGATCATGCCACTGCATTCCAGCCTGGGTGACAGAGCAAGATTCCATCTCAAAAAATAAAAATAAAAAAATCCAATTCCTTTTTTTTTTTTTTTTTTTGAGACAAGGTCTTGCTTTGTCACCCAGGCTGGAGTGCAGTTGTATGATCATAACCTACTGCAGCCTTGACTTCTTGGGCTCAAGTGGTCCTCCCACTTCAGCCCCCCAAGTAGCTGGGACCACAAGCATGTGTCACCATGCCCAGCTAATTTTTTAATTTTTTATTTTATGTAGAGATGGGGTCTCATTATATTGCCCAGGCTGGTCTTGAACTTCTGGGCTCAAGCAATACCTCCTGCCGTGGCCTCCCGAATTGCTGGGATTACAGGCATGAGCCACTGCACCCAGCCCAGCCCTCAATTCCTTTTTTGAAACTCTGGATTATTGGTCTCAAGATAGTGTTACAATGTTAATTGACATCATAAAACTAAAAAATGTTCTATTGCATAAGATACAATAAGGTCAATTATTAACATTTATAAAGCCTGGGGAAAGATAGCGTTCTCATATTTTTATTTCGTCTTTACAGTTTCTTCCAGTAGCTTTGGATTAGATTTCTCCCCTCTATGAGTTGTCACAGAACTCTCTGATATATCATTTCATCTTTTTCAGTATCTTTAGATGTAGACAGTACATCTGGGCCTGGAGGAAATGAATCCTCTAATCTCATTTTTTGAAGTGAAAGATGAGGCTCCAGAGTCAGTTAGATGAAGATTTTAATATCTTCTTTGCTTTTGATGGAGCAGTGTAACTGGACAAATTCTCAAGGCCCCATATTTCGTATACAGTTTTTGTGCATCAGAAATCTCTGAGTATTTTTGAGGGTTCTGGCTCAAAGTCTCTCATAAGACTACAGTCAAGATGTTGGCCAGAGCTGCAGTCATCTGAAGCCCCGATGTGCGGCTGGAGAATCTACTTTCAAAGTAGCTCGCTCACATGGCTGGCATATTGGTGCTGGCTGTTGGCCTCAGTTGACTTTTCCAGACAGTGTCCTCGTAACATGGTGGCTGTCTCCCACAGCATGAGTATTCAACCATATTTGATTAGAACAATGGCAGCATCCTATCATTCGACTTAATAGATCAAACTGAATTTGTATTTCAACATTTACATAAAGCAAAGTGCATTTCAATTTTTTTTTTGCAGCGATATTAACCATTTCTGATGTGTGTGGGAGAGCTTCTGGGCATTGGGGGTTGTGGTCTTGTCAAACAGTACTATTGCTTTGGCATTGCACAGAAAACTTCGTTTTGAAACATTAGTCTTTTGTTAACCACCTTGGTCTAGATTAAGTTCTCCAGAGGCCATGAATTTGTGGCTTGAATTTCCATATCTCATGTAAAATGGGAAGATAACTAATTAAATCAGGAGGATAATTAATTTTGTGAAAAATTACTTTCTATGGATTTATTTGAATGGGCATTTAAATGCTTTATTATATATAAAATATTAGTGGGTAGAAAACAAAATTCAAATAGATTTTATTGAGAAACTCTAATGTATTAGGGTTCTCCAGAGAAACAGAACCAATAGGGTACATATAAATATGTAGAGATTTATTATGAAGGATTGGCTTACACAATTATGGAGGCCAAGAAGTCCCACCATCTGCCATCCATAAGCTGAAGAACCAGAAGAGCTGGTGATGCAGTTCTAGGTCAAGCCTGAAGGCCTGAGAACCAGGCAAGCTGGTGGTGTAAGTCCTAGTCAGAGTCTGAAGGCCAAGAAGCAGGAGTGCTGATGTCAAGGGTAGGAAAGGATGGATGTCCTAGCTCAAGAAGATAGCTTCAGCCTTTTTGTTCTATTCTGGCCCTCAGTGGATTGCAGGATGCCTCCCCACATTGGCGAGGGGGGATCTTCTTTACTCTTGTCTACTGATTCAAATGCAAATATCTGCCAGAAACACTCTCACAGACGTACCCCAAAATGATGTTTTACCAGCTGCCTGGGCATGCCTTAATCCAGTCGAATTGACACATCAAATTAACCATCACACTCAACATCTTATTTGGAGCATATTTTAAATGATTTTGGTTTCCAAGGAATTGCAATTACTGAAGTCTTGTATTTTCCACAAATACACCAAGGGATTTGTTTTCTTTTTTATTTATTTATTTTTTAAAGTTATCAAAAAGTTAGAGGGAGAGGCAGCAAGAAGTTTTAGGGAAATACACTTGTGAGAAACAAGGAAATACAGTCATGCATTGCTTAACGATGGAACTACATTCTGAGAAATGTGTCGTTAAGTGGTTTTGTCGTTGTTCGAACATTATGGAATGTGCTTGCACAAACCTAGATAGTCTAGCCTACTAGTCACCTAGGCTCTATTGCTCCTGGTCTATAAACCTGCACAGCATGTTACTGTACTGAACACTGTAGGCAACTGTGACACAGAGGTATTTGTCTATCTAAACATATGGAAACATAGAAAGCAAACAGTAAAAATATGGTATTACAGTCTTACAGGACCGCCATTGTACATGGAGTTCATTGTTGACTTAAACATCATTTTGTGGGGCATGGCTGTTATTTACTTTGGACCTACCCTCACCAGGGTCTTATGCCACTTACTAACACCGAGTAACAATCCAAACTCATCTTGTCCCCCCCTTCGTCCGAAAACCCGAACATTCTGCTTTGTGATCCCTTGTGATCTGGAGCTGGCGGCCCTGTTCACCTGGTCATGGCTCCAAGCCATGGCCTGACTGGGGACTCTTTTATTGCTCCCCACCTCCAGAAGAGCCAGACCTGTAGGTTCTGCCCTAGCAATGCTGCCCAGCTCTGCTTTCTGTCCATTTACTTTCTCCTTTCGCACTGTATCTGCCCCAGTGCCCAGTCATTTCTCTCCTGGGCTACTGCAGTGGATCCTAATGGCCTCTGGGCTCCTCCTCTTCTCTCAGCTGCTTGCAGATTAATTTTGCCTACCTAAAATTCATGTTTTCTCAATGTTTATTAAATAAAATTCCAGTGTCTCAGCTGCTGGAGGTGCTCCACCCATAGACACCAAGTTATCTTTTATATTTAATGTCGTCATCTTCTCTTGACAATCGTAAAAGGGGACTGTACACTCTAATATGAACCCTCTCCTTAATTCTTTGCTCTTATTCTTTCTGTAAATGCTGTGGGCCCCAATCCCACCCATCCTTTAGGACTTATCTTAAATGCCACCACCCCTGCAAAGATTTTCCTCCTGACCTCCTTTTTCCTCTACCAGACCTGTTGTTTCTCTTTTTAGGTGGCTCACTGAACTTTGTATCCCTCGTGTTATTTAATCATAATCGGTTTATTTAAACATAGCATGTGTGTACTTAACCTTATCATTCCCGCATTTTTTGCTAGTTGGACTTGAACAAATAGTTGTATAAATCCATTGGAAAAAAGTATTCAAGATAGGAAAGGTCAAAATTACTGTTAGTTTATCAGATACAATGTAAAGCTATGCAAAATTTTAAAAATTACATCTACATATAATACAGCACCTACATGTTTGTGTATTTATTATTTTGCTAAGATGGCTTTGTTCTAGTATTGAAGGATACAGAAGTGTGGCATTACTTTTTATTCATGGCTGCACCTAAAACATTATTTCCGTCCCAGCAGATAATTTGAGAACATAAAAATGCTCCAACATCTCTTTCAGTTCGGAATGTTGCCTAAAAACGTCGACAAACGCTATGTTTGAGAAGGGAGGCTACGCTGGGGCGCCGGAGGAGACAGGCCCTTAAGAACCTTCCAGAGATGCCTTAACTGGGCTAACAGCTCGCCGCGCCGGGGCAGGCAGAGGGGTGCGGGGCGCGCTCCTTCCAGGACTTGCCAGTCCCCAAGAACCAGGCCGACTGGTTCCCTCCACTGACTCCCGCCTCCCTCTGCAGGCCCAGCCCTGCGCCGCACGCCCTCTCCCCCGGCGCCCAGGCCCGGCGGGGGCCTAGAGGGCAGGGCTGGCCCGGGTGAGGGTCGGGGTCCCGGAAGCGGGAGGCGGGAGTCCGCGCGCGGTCGGGGCTTCCAGGTGAAGGGCAGGCAAACAACCGGTCGGTCTGGGCGGAGCCGGACGGGCGGGGCGAGGGCGGAGGGCGGAGGGCGTATTGCCTCATCCTGTGCATTTTACTGGAAATCGGACGCATCCGGAGGAGGGGCTGGGAGGCGGCCCGGGCACCGCCAATGGCCGGGCCGGGCGCCGGGGAGGTCGGCGAATGCGGCGGCCGGTTAAATACCCTGGCGCCCCGCGCCGCGCCCGTACCGGCCCGCGCAGTCCGCCCGCCGACAGCTCCCGGAGCCCGCCCGGGAGGCAGCCGCGCGCAGCGAGCCGGTGGCGCAGGTGTCGGGGTCCCCGAGCGCCCAGCCTGGGAGCATGATTGTGGACAAGCTGCTGGACGACAGCCGCGGCGGAGAGGGGCTGCGGGACGCGGCGGGCGGCTGCGGCCTCATGACCAGCCCGCTCAACTTGAGCTACTTCTACGGCGCGTCGCCGCCCGCCGCCGCCCCGGGCGCCTGCGACGCCAGCTGCTCGGTCTCGGGCCCCTCGGCGCCCGGCTCGCCCGGCTCCGACTCCTCCGACTTCTCCTCTGCTTCGTCGGTGTCCTCCTGCGGCGCCGTGGAGTCCCGGCCAAGAGGCGGCGCCCGCGCCGAGCGCCTGCCAGGTACCCGCCGGCCCCGCACCTCTGCGTCCTCGGGTCGCGCACGACTAGGAGGTTGGGAGCGGGACTCCCCAGATGGAGGGTGGCCCCTGCGCCCTCCTTAGATCTAGGACGTACGCACCTTAGCCATCAATTACCACTCCCCGCCTTGCCGGGCCGGGCGCCTGCCAGACCTACAGGCCCTTCGCCGGCCCGGGGAACCGGCGCCCTCCCGCAGGCCTCGGGGCTTCAGAAACCGCTCAGCCGAGCTCTGACTGCCGGGCGAGTGACCAGGAGATCGCTCGCTAAGAAGCAGCTTTGTTGAGTCATAATTAATATACTATGATGAGATTTGGGGTCTGATGTAGGTGTAATTTTCTTCGTGACTATTTTAGTGAAAAGCTGTAGCAGAGGATAAGGGTTTGGAAATTGCGTTAAAGGTCATGACTTATTTCTCAGTTTTTACGGAATTTTTCAGTAAAAAGACTTGACCGTCAAAGAAAAGGAAACTGCTTTTATCAAGGTGAAGCCGGGCTGAAAACCAACTGAAGTTATGCCTTCAGTTTAGCGAGTTTCGGAAGTCTGCCCGGAATTTTTGCGGTCTTGTTTTTGTTGTGTGTGCCTTAAAAAAATGGATAAGCCATATCTAGCAGAGAAAGACGTAATGTTATCTTTCATCGGCTGCGAATTGGTTTCCTTTCTTAGTGAACCGAATTGCATAATTTGGGGGAAAACAGGATGCCCCTGTGGGTAGGCTAGAAAAACGCCTCGATAGTTGAACGTTGAGAGTAATTAGCATGATTTTAAAGAACGTCTCTTTCCGGTGTTTCCCACTCTTAGCCACTCCTGTTTTGGTTGTCATTTATTTTAAAAAGTGATTTGTCATTTTCATTTTAAGTCATTTAAAATCATCCGAAAAGCGATTTAAACCACTGTGTAGCAGATCCAGAAAGAATGTGTGTTTAGGACCTTTTCTTCCCCATTTGGCCTTCATCTGGCTGAAACTGTTTTGCTGGTCCCTTGGTTTACCACACAGCCACAGGGGATTTCTGAAACTGCATTTTTTTCTCTCTGTGACGTTGGATTATTAACTGCTGTCATTCCAGAAAAATGCTGTGTTAGATTCTGGCAATTCTGGTATCTCTTGAAATCCAGAACTTTTTTTTGATCTCTTGAAATCAAAAACTTACAAATAAAGCCAACTAATGTTTCACTTACCCTATCATTGAACTGTTTATCTCATGTATTTATGATAGATACGTATGTTCAAATTATGCGTTGTTTCTTGCCCCATCTTATTTTTGTACACCTGATGGAGCGGCTGAATTATTCATTTCCTGACTTTGTGAATTTGTGTTCAGCACACATACTAAGAGGTTGTGACATAATAGTGATCAGAAGTGGAGTACTGTACTTGTATACCAAATGCTAAAGTGTATTTCAAAGTTTAAAAGTGAAACAAGCATATTTCCTTTTTACTTAGAAGACCTGTGTAAGTAATTCCAAAAACAGTCAATGAGGGGAAATCCTGTGTGCATATGTAGAAATGTGTTTAAGCTCAGTGAATTTAAGCAGCTTTTTTGGCACAGTTGAATTGAAGGAAATAATAAGACATAAATCTAAGACATTGTTAATTGTCAGGTTCTGGTACGTTGAGATCTTTAAAAGAAGTTGTTTTGTGCCTTCTTAGGTAAGCGGAATTGATAGGCTTTAAAATTTCTATGTGAACATAAAACCATTGGTTTAAAAAGCTAGAAGTGCATCATTTATCACTTGCTTCCCAAAGTTTTTCCAAAGTCAAGAATAATTACAGAACTATGAGAGTCAAGATGGCAAAATCTGTGATCCATTCTCATGGGTGGTTAGGGCTGAGAAAAAAAATGTGATCCACTCTCATGGGTGTTTAGAGCTGAGAGAGAGCCTTAATTTGCGTTTACCTGTTGGCTCTGAGGATCCTTGACCAAATTTTTATGAGCTTTAATTTCTTAGGGTACCCAGTAGAGAAGGGTATCAGGCAACTTAGGACCCTTGAGCAGAGATCGGGACTCACAAGGCCATTGATTGACCAGAGCAAGTTGGAAAGGTTTTGCCATCTGCTGCTTGGGGACTTTATACGTTAGGCAACAGCTATACTTTTGGGATTATTAACGTTTATGTCTGTGAAGATATTTAACCAGGAATATGTTTTGTTTTCTTCTGAACAGTTGAGCCCCATATGGGGGTTGGCAGGCAGCAGAGAGGCCCCTTTCAAGGTGTTCGGGTAAAGAACTCGGTGAAGGAACTCCTGTTGCACATCCGAAGTCATAAACAGAAGGCTTCTGGCCAAGCTGTGGATGATTTTAAGGTGACATCTATTTTTCTGTTTTGAGTACAGAGTTCGGGAGAGGGGTTAGTCTGTCAGGGTTATTATGATGACCTAGGTCCAGTCATCAAGTAAGTCACTTGAAATTTTTCATAGATGACAAAGTCCATAGGACAGAGACCATATTTGTCTCGTCTGTTGTATCCTACTTAGCCCAGTGCCAGACACCTGGTAGGTGGGCAAGAGAAACTTAATGAATGAATAAATGAAGGCAAGTTCAGAGACTCAACTGAAGTGGAACGTTTTAACTAGAAAGGGAAAAATCAAATGGTCTTATTAATTTCATCTTGACCTGCCTTGAGCTAAGGTGAAAGTGAAAATGAGGAAGTTGCAAGATAGAATAAAAATTGACATAGAAAATAAATATTGATAGAAAAACCATATCAGAGATTTATGGTATAAATCTTACCATAAATCTACCACCCTATAGATTACCATAAATCTAAAGGGTGGTAGAGATAAGCCTACTTATTGATGTATATTAAGAGGAAGTCATTTTGTATACACTAAATTGGAAACTTTTTTCTTTATAGACACAAGGTGTGAACATAGAACAGTTCAGAGGTAAGAGTTACTTGTATTTGTAATTTTTTCTGGGCTTTGGAGTAAAATAATAGAATGTAATTATGGGTAACATTTATAAAATAAAATGATGACAGAGGCTGTATTCCTTTGGGTACAGAATTGAAGAACACAGTATCATATAGTGGGAAAAGGAAAGGGCCCGATTCGTTGTCTGATGGACCAGCTTGCAAAAGGCCAGCTCTGTTGCATTCCCAATTTTTGGTAAGTATCTTACCATTTTCCTCTGACTATCCTTTGGAAATTATTCCTGGGATAATTTTAGAAGGAAGTGAGTGTGCAAGTTGCATTTTCCTTCTTTCCAGACACCACCTCAAACACCAACGCCTGGGGAGAGCATGGAAGATGTTCATCTCAATGAACCCAAACAGGACAGCAGTGCTGATCTGCTTCAGAACATTATCAACATTAAGAATGAATGCAGCCCCGTTTCCCTGAACACAGTTCAAGTTAGCTGGGTGAACCCCGCCGTGGTTCCTCAGAGCTCCCCCGCAGAGCAGTGTCAGGACTTCCATGGAGGGCAGGTCTTTTCTCCACCTCAGAAATGCCAACCATTCCAAGTCAGGGGCTCCCAACAAATGATAGACCAGGTTTCCCTGTACCAGTATTCTCCACAGAACCAGCATGTAGAGCAGCAGCCACACTACACCCACAAACCAACTCTGGAATACAGTCCTTTTTCCATACCTCCCCAGTCCCCCGCTTACGAACCAAACCTCTTTGATGGTCAAGAATCACAGTTTTGCCCAAACCAAAGCTTAGTTTCCCTTCTTAATGATCAAAGGGAATCTGAGAATATTGCTAATCCCATTCAGACTTCCTCCAGTGTTCAGCAGCAAAATGATGCTCACTTGCACAGCTTCAGCATGATGCCCAACAGCGCCTGTGAGGCCATGGCAGGGCACGAGATGGCCTCTGACTCTTCAAACACTTCACTGCCATTCTCAAACATGGGAAATCCAATGAACACCGTACAGTTAGGGAAATCATTTTTTCAGTGGCAAGTGGAGCAGGAAGAAAGCAAATTGGCAAATATTTCCCAAGACCAGTTTCTTTCAAAGGATGCAGATGGTGACACGTGAGTATCCTTTTATCTCATGTTCTTAATTAGGTAAGTCACACTTATTGGACTAGTGAGTGTAGAATTTTTCTAGGGTGTACCAAGGTATACCTTAGTTAGTGATTGGCTAACCAAGATGACTAGTGTAGATAGAAACCGCCACTCAGTGATAGCTAGTATGTCAAGAAAGGGTTTTCCTTCAAAAAATTTTTTTGGCTGAACAAATAATCTGTTCTAAATTGATAAAAATATCTGTGTCGTCTTGATTAGTTGAGTTTGGAAGACCAGCGTAGACTATGTCTGTAGAACAGAAACAATTAGATCATGATTAGGGATAAACTGTGAGTCGGTCTGTAGATTGATCTTAATCTGTCCTGATGCCTTTGTGGCCTTGGGCAAGTTATTTAACCTCCTTATGTCTCAGTTCCTTGACATGTAAAATGATAATACCTCTTGTATAGGGGTTTTATGAGTATTAAAAATAATAGATTTAAGGTGATAGCATGGTGCTTGACATTCTCCTTTTTCTTTTATTTCTGATAGCCTAACCCATCCTTTTCCGGCTGGGGTGTATTATCAGTATAGCAGAAAAGACAAATTATGCTTTGTAATGTTTCATTTGAGTGTACCAATATATAAAAAGGGGGCTAAAGGAAGATTTTTTTTTTTTTTCCAAAAGAACAACTTAGTGAAATCAGAAGTAATTCACCCGCTTTCCTTTCCATGTTCCCCAGGTTCCTTCATATCGCTGTTGCCCAAGGGAGAAGGGCACTTTCCTATGTTCTTGCAAGAAAGATGAATGCACTTCATATGCTGGATATTAAAGAGCACAATGGACAGGTGAGGACCTTGACAGAGTCTGAAATGGCAAAGAGGGGGTCATGGTGAAGTGAATGATGACCAGCCTTATGTGCAGATCATCTTAGAGCTCAAGATCGAGAGTTTAGTTAATATTAACTTTGAGATGTTGACTTTTTGCTACCATCAACCTTGAAGTTATTAACGTTAACTTTGTAGCTGTTTGACCAAACACTGAGAGTAATAAAGTCACACCCTAGGCTTACTTTAGTTTCCTTGTCTTACAGTATGTGATTGCTTATTCAAAGGATTTATTTTCTCTATGTGGGTTTTTCCCTCAGTCATAGTTTAGTTTCATATTCCTTGTTATGATAACATTGTATGTTTAAAATATCTTTTTTCCTCTCGGTATCCACAGAGTGCCTTTCAGGTGGCAGTGGCTGCCAATCAGCATCTCATTGTGCAGGATCTGGTGAACCTTGGGGCACAGGTGAACACCACAGACTGCTGGGGAAGAACACCTCTGCATGTCTGTGCTGAGAAGGGCCACTCCCAGGTGCTTCAGGTAAGAGGCAGCAAACCAGGCTTCCATCATTGCAAGGCCAGAGAGATAGAGTTGGATATTAGAAGTTGGATATAGGTTGCCTGTTGGAATAATCTATTTTGAGTTAACTTACTCATTTCTTGGGGATTCTAATAGGTATATGCGCAGCTTGTGTTGCTAACAGATGTCTGTTTTTAAAATCTGCAGGCGATTCAGAAGGGAGCAGTGGGAAGTAATCAGTTTGTGGATCTTGAGGCAACTAACTACGATGGTAAGCAACTGAAACTTTTATTAGATTCAGAGCCACTTAGGGGGACCCATAAGGTCTAAGGGTGCTAAGTATCATACTAAGAAGGAAGGTAATTAAAGCTAAAATATTCTGTAGGTAAAATTAGCACTGAGACCCAAAAAGAGACTATATTCAGATTACCTTACTAGTTCTTGTGGAGCCCATTTGTAGGTTAAATTAGAGGCCATCCTCAACATTTGTCATTATAGAAGGACCAAAAGACCTGATGGGATGCTCGACCACTGCTTGATTATACTTTTCTTCTAGGCCTGACTCCTCTTCACTGTGCAGTCATAGCCCACAATGCTGTGGTCCATGAACTCCAGAGAAATCAACAGCCTCATTCACCTGAAGTTCAGGAGCTTTTACTGAAGAATAAGAGTCTGGTTGATACCATTAAGTGCCTAATTCAAATGGGAGCAGCGGTGGAAGCGAAGGTAAATTCACAGAAAAGGTTTAAGATAGGGTAGGGGGAGAAACTGGTTATAGCAAAAGACCTTCCTTCTAAGTACGGATTCAAACTTCCTTTTTTTTTTTTTTTTTTGAAATTAATGGTGTGAGTAGCAACGTATGAGTGGTTAAGAAGCCCAGATTTTTTTTTTTTTTGAGGCGGAGTCTCACTCTGTCGCCCAGGCTGGAGTGCAGTGGTGCGATCTTGGCTCACTGCAACCTCCGACTCCCCGGTTCAGGCGATTCTCCTGCCTCAGCCTCCCAGGTAGCTGGGACTACAGGCGCCCACCACCACACCCAGCTAATTTTTTTATTTTTAGTAGAGATGAGGTTTCACCGTGTTAGCCAGGGTGGTCTCGATCTCCTAACCTCGTGATCCGCCCGCCTCGGCCTCCCAAAGTTCTGGGATTACAGGCGTGAGCCACCGCGCCCGGCCAAGAAGCCCAGATTTTAACAGATCATTTCATGTGTTTTCTTGATTTGCTTTAAATCCATGAATTATTATCGGAAAGGTCATTTAGGTATAAAATAAATAGTCTTTGAAAGGTAAAGAAAATGCTTGAAATTGATACTGTCATTTTGGCTTCCATTTTCATACACTGAGAATAAAGGTAGTGCTTTTTGTAAGGGTTTCTTCATTGTTGTAGGATGTGGAATTCATCTTCTGGTTTTTAAGCTGGAAAATAGTTTATTCTTTTAAAATTTTGGTTTTATTCACTGAGTATATGGGGGAAAAATGCCTAAGTCATAAACCGTTTGGACCCTTGAGGCTTACTGACTAGTAAAAGAGGTGAGAGATATAGCTAAATATAACTCTACAGAGAGGCTACCAAGTCTGGAAATGCAGGTGAATACATAATAAATGGTTTACTGGTATGTTATGACATAGGATTTAAAAGTATCATTTATTTTTCTACATTTTATGGTCACTCTGTGTAAAAAGGTACATTGTGACAAGAGGCATATAGGCAAATTAATAGGAAATTTAAGAGGAATAAAAGATTCCATTTAGCTTGGGATTAAGGCATTGTGGAGAAGGGAGCATTTAAAGTGAGTCTCTGAAGCTGAATCAGACATTCAAGAGACTGAGTGAAAAGTGTATTCTGAGGCATGGTATCTGGATTTTCTTTTCTTTTTTCCTCCCTCTTGCCTTTGACAAGGATCGCAAAAGTGGCCGCACAGCCCTGCATTTGGCAGCTGAAGAAGCAAATCTGGAACTCATTCGCCTCTTTTTGGAGCTGCCCAGTTGCCTGTCTTTTGTGAATGCAAAGGTACTTTTAGAAAGCTTTAATAACCACACCAGAGTTGGAATGGCCTTCTGTACACCCTCTCAAAGTTTTCGAGCTCCTTTCATGAAATTTCCCCCTTCCTGATGTCTGTTAATTCATTTCTTTGTCTTCAGGCTTACAATGGCAACACTGCCCTCCATGTTGCTGCCAGTCTGCAGTATCGGTTGACACAATTAGATGCCGTCCGCCTGTTGATGAGGAAGGGAGCAGACCCAAGTACTCGGAACTTGGAGAACGAACAGCCAGTGCATTTGGTTCCCGATGGCCCTGTGGGAGAACAGGTGAGAGGCACAGGAGGGAGAGGAAGTACTTTTTAGCACTCCAGTCTGAAACATAAAGGGAGATGAGGCTGTGCAGGGTGAAGGCCAGCTGTTGCTCTTCAGGTGGACTCTATCAGTGTCTGTGTCTCCTGGTAGCCGTCATAGCATTGTGGAGTTACTCTTCCTTTGGAAACAGCAATTAAGAAATTTGAGGGTTTATCCATAGACTCAAAATGGTTAGAGGTCAGGTAGTATTCTGTGACACACACTTAGGGTTAGAGTAAGTCAGAATGGCTTAAGGTTCGGAAAGAGAAGGTACCAAGGTTCCTGCAGATACCAAGGAAAGAGAATCTTAGTCTTGTAAGGTATGAGCCTTCAAATATTGTGGATATTCAATGAGTTGTTATATGTGGAGTGCTCACAATAGTCCCAGGTACAGAGTAAGAGCTCAGTGAACATCAATAGTTGGAATTATTTCTGTCTACGAAGTGATACCGAACAAAAAATGGAAAAATTACTTACGTAATTTCAAACCTAGAAATATTTTGTACTTTAAACAGAATTAATGCTTTATTCATCAAATATGGTTATATATTATCATTGAGGATTGAATAGTTTCATGAGTAAACTTTTTAGATAACAAGAACTTATTCTTTCAAGAACTTAAAGTGTTTTTGATGGAACTCTTTTCCTGGGAGGAATGAGGGGGATTGTGGCTGTGGGTAGGTCATTACATACTTTACTAATCACAAAATAAAATATGTGGAATGCAGTTTAGCTTTTTCTTTGATTCTGAGCTGTCATTATGACCATAATGTTATAGTAGCCCCTATTTATACAGCTCTTTGTAATTTAGAAAGAATCTTTCCATAGTTTGTAAAACGTTTTCATGTATATCATTTAATAGAAGAACTTTGCAAGTTTCAACTGAGAAAAGTGATATTCAGAGAGGTTCCAAGGACCAGAACCATCATTAACTTGTAAAAGGCAGAGTCCTAAGCCCAGTATTTGCTTCTACTTCACTGTTTGTGGTGTGCAGTCATATAACTATGCTCTCAGGGATTATTGAGGTATTAAGCCATTTAACTCTTCATTAAATGTTCTCAGATTATCTCCTTTTTGCTTTGGTATTTTGTGTGTACTGGGCAGGTAGAGGCTCTTTCCCCTGGCTTTTATTGTCTTAGTGTGGTCGTGTGTTTCCTCTTAGCAGCTATCAATTGTATCCCCTACCCCAATCTCCTTTCTTCTAAATTGTTGCTTCTAATCTGCTGGAGGCTGAGAGATAGAAAATAAAATGTGTCAGACTGGGATGTAAAATGAATCACTTTGAATGAGCCGGGATCTTTTCTGTGATCCATGAAGTTATGTGTAGATGCTTTAATACTTGGATATCATGACAGCTGTTTTGACTTGAATGGTATTAAGGATTTACTTGTGTGTGTATCATAAAATGTGGGTTTTGTGTTCCTGTTAGTTGAGGCTGACTTCGAGATAAGTGAGATATTATAATATGCCTTAATTACTGCCTTATATTAAATGTTCTCACAAATAGCAAGAGTAAAGATCAGGAAAAGAACATAGGGGTCAAGTTTATGGAGATTTTCAACTTCAGATAATTTTTAATGGAGATGTTTTACTTTCTTGAACCCAAAGATTATTATAAGATATCTGAAATAAGCTTTAAAAGGAGTTTAGTATTTTTAAAAGTCACCTCAAAATCTTGAGAAGTATTGTGTGTATTTCTTCGTATACTTACAAGTTAATAGGAGTAGTGTAGATTGTATAAGAAAGGAATGAAACTCAGAAGGAAATACACCACATTGGCCATGAGAAATAAACCTCACAAATTTTATTTGTTTCTCTTCCAGATCCGACGTGTCCTGAAAGGAAAGTCCATTCAGCAGAGAGCTCCACCGTATTAGCTCCATTAGCGTGGAGCCTGGCTAGCAACACTCACTGTCAGTTAGGCAGTCCTGATGTATCTGTACATAGACCATTTGCCTTATATTGGCAAATGTAAGTTGTTTCTATGAAACAAACATATTTAGTTCACTATTATATAGTGGGTTATCTTAAAAGAAAAGAAGAAAAATATCTAATTTCTCTTGGCAGATTTGCATATTTCATACCCAGGTATCTGGGATCTAGACATCTGAATTTGATCTCAATGGTAACATTGCCTTCAATTAACAGTAGCTTTTGAGTAGGAAAGGACTTTGATTTGTGGCACAAAACATTATTAATGTAGCTATTGACAGTTTCAAAGCAGGTATATTGTAAATGTTTCTTTAAGAAAAATGAAAGCATGTGAAAGGAAAAAGGTAAATACAGCATTGAGGCTTCATTTGGCCCTAGGCAGTCCCTGGGAGTTACTGGCATGGGACAGGCTTCAGTCACTGGACTAGATGAAAGGTGTCCATGGTTAGAATTTGATCTTTGCAAACTGTATATAATTGTTATTTTTGTCCTTAAAAATATTGTACATACTTGGTCATTAACATGGTCATATTTGAAATGTATAAGTCAATAAAATAGAAAAGAAACAAGTGAATTGTTGCTATTTAAAAAAATTTTTACAATTCTAAGGAGTTTTTATTGTGTAATCACTAAGTCTTTGTAGATAAAGCAGATGGGGAGTTACGGAGTTGTTCCTTTACTGGCTGAAAGATATATTTGAATTGTAAAGATGCTTTTTCTCATGCATTGAAATTAGACATTATTTGTAGGGAATTGCATGCTTTTTTTTTTTTTCTCCCTAGACACAGGGTCTTGCTCTAGCGCCAGGCTGGAGTGCAGTGGCGTGATGTTGGCTCACTTCAGCCTTGACCTGGGCTCAAGTGATCCTCCTGCCTGAGCCTTCTGAGTAGCTGGGACTACAGGTGTGCACACCTCGCCTGGCTGATTTTTTATTTTTGGTAGAAGCAGGATCTTGCCACCTTGCCCAGGCTGGTCTTGAACTTCTGAGCTCATGCCATCTGCCTGCCTTAGCCTCCCAAAGTGCTGGGATTATAGGAGTGAGCCACCATGCCCGGCTGGCAGTTGCATGGAGGAGAACACCTCTTTATGGCTTACCCTCTAGAATTTCTGATTTATGTGTTCTGTTGAAATTTTTATTTTTTTTACCTTTATAGAAACAACAAAAAGTCAATATTGAAACATGTCTTCCTGTTTTCTATTGTTAAATGATGATAATGTGCCATGATGTTTTATATATATCATTCAGAAAAAGTTTTATTTTTTAATAACGTTCTATTTACATTATTTTGCTTGCCGCTGGCATGCCTGAGGAATGCATTTGGCTTTGATTACACACTAAGTTTTTGTAATGAATTTGACTCATTAAAAACCTTTTTTTTTTTTTTAAAAGAAATCTCATTAGTGACTAACTTATCTTTGCAGCTGAGTACTTACATTCTTTTTAAAAAGATACCCTTGGATTGATCACATTGTTTGACCCAGTATGTCTTGTAGACACGTTGGTTGTAATCACCTTGTATCTCTAAATATGGTGTGATATGAACCAGTCCATTCACACTGGAAAAACTGATGGTTTTAAATAAACGAATTCACTAATATTATTTGTCTTACATGCATTTTCTTTTCCTAGTGCCTTATTTCCCTAGATAGAAAAAGTACTATTGACGATTTTAAATACCTTTGAGTTAATTTATGTTAATTTGGGCTTTTTGGAGAACATGTTTCCTGAAAGTATAGAAGATTTAACATCAAAATCTATTTGCTAAGTTTACTAGAAGTGTGTTAGGTTTTGAAATTATCATGGAATTTTAGTAGATGCTGTCGATCATTCACATGTTTAGATGCTAAAAAAAAAAAAGCTAAGTGGAAGCAGTGAATCATAGGAATAACAGTTTGGAGATTACCAGGATCATCCTTAGAGAGATGTAAACTTGGGAAAGGTTCTTCCCTTTGCCAGCAAGCCATTTTGACATGTGTGAGAACAAACACATCAATATCTGTCAGTATGTCATTACAATTACTGCACATACATTCTAGTTCTTAACAGCTGTTTTGAGAATCTGGTGAAAGCTATGAATCCTTTTCCTGGAAAATGCAAATACATGTATACACACAAATGCTGTGTACAATATTTGGGGCTTCACAACCTTCAGAAGACCATGACTCACAAGAATCCACTTTAGTTTCATTTCTGCACATAAATATTTTTCTTCTTTCATATAACAAAATCTTGAGTAATTTGCTTTGCAAATGCAACCTGTTAACCAGAACAGCAGAAATGATGTACTCCCACTGAACATAGCTCTACAGTGAGCTTTACCCAAGTGAGCTTCTATGTTCTCTTAATCCCCAATTCTCTCATAGTTCAACCAGTATCTAGCAAGTATGTGTGTGTGTGTGTGTGTGTGTGTGTGCAAAGATGTAAATAATTTTTTTTTTTTTTTTTTTTTTTTGAGACGGAGTCTCGCTCTGTCGCCCAGGCTGGAGTGCAGTGGCGCAATCTCGGTTCACTGCAAGCTCCGCCTCCCGGGTTCACGCCATTCTCCTGCCTCAGCCTCTCCGAGTAGCTGGGACTACAGGCGCCCGCCACCACGCCCGGCTAATTTTTTGTATTTTTTTAGTAGAGACGGGGTTTCACCGTGGTCTCGATCTCCTGACCTCGTGATCCGCCCGCCTCGGCCTCCCAAAGTGCTGGGATTACAAGCGTGAGCCACCGCGCCCGGCCAGATGTAAATAATTTGAGGCTAAGACATATATAAGACGTTTCTTAGCCTTAAGATGTTTACGTGAGAGAGATGGCATGTACTTTATTAGGTAAACTATGTTAAATAGCATTAAAAAAGGAAGAAGAGATTCAGAAGGGACATTTCTTTCTGACTGGGGAGGATTCAAGGTAGAGCATTTGAACTGTATCTTCTGAATAGTTGATTCGGATGTTCATATAAAGGGAGCAGAGGCAGATGAAAGAAACAGCATAAACCAAGGCATAGGCGTCTGTGGGAATAGCAGGTGATTTTAATATAGTTAGTTAGAATCTGGAGTGGCCAATGAGGTTCATCTTGTGTTCCACCTCTGACTGGTAATATTCTCGAGTGTCAAGTTGAAAAGATCCTCAGGCTCGTAGGCGCTTGTCAGGAGAGGCTGCTGTGATTGATGCGTGATATCTGCCACAGGAATACGGGAAATGGCTCTTGACTGAATACATTTTAAAGCCTCACAGAAGCCAAGACTGTGTGCTCGTTGCTGCAACTTCAGTGCCTAGCACAGTTCCTGGCACATGGAAATAGTTCATAAAATATTGGTTGAGTGAACGAATGTATGCCAATCCTGGTTAGAGTCACTGGTGGTGTTGGGGGAGGTGATGTTTTGAGCCAGAGTTATACTATTAATTACTAATGAATTATTGACTATCATGGTTCTGCATTTAATTCTGCCACATGATTTCACAGTGACATGGATGATATGTTAATGAAAATGGGCATGGGCATAGTTGGACTCATTAAAGAAAAAAATCAGGCAGTCTGTCTTTGCAAAGGACTGTTAGTGCTGTAATTTGATATTGACTAAGGAGTCCCTACAAGAGTCAGAGACCAAATCTTCCAGCTCAATTTGTTAGTCAAATCAGTAACATTTAATATCCTTTCTATATTTTTACTTAATCAGGACAGGAAAATTTCCTCAAAGGTCTCTGACTTTTAACAAATGTCAACTTAAACATACTGCCACTAACTTCCATTTTCTGGTAACCTCAGTTGTTGTGTATTGAATATGACCTCAGAGAGAAATCAGCTTCAGTCACTGGCTAAGTTTGTGATGGTTCCCTGAGATCAGGCCTGGGTACAAGGTTTGAGATTACTTGTAACCATGCTACTAGGTTTTGGCTATACCTGCTGGTGCCCTGGGTAAATCCTTGAGAGAAGGGGAGACACTGCCTTATTAGTCATCAGAGGCCCTGCACCTAGCACAGTATCTGACACACTGTAGACATTCAATAAATAGTTCCTAAGTTGAATTTAATTTCAAGACTTTGTAAAATTATTTTTCTTGGCATATTTTATTCTTCAGTGTGTAAATACTTTTATTATCTACATAGAGTTTATGACTTAATCCAGTACTTTTATGCTTCAAGCCTTTGGAGTCTGTGCAGACCCAGAAACATCGCATGGGTGGCACATTTCTAGGAGGAGTAAGATTGGTTGTTTTTGTTTGTGTGTTTGTTTGTTTTTTTGAGACGGAGTCTCGCTCTGTCGCCCAGGCTGGAGTCAGTGGCAAGATCTTGGCTCACTGCGGCCTCCACCTCCCAGGTTCAAGCAATTCTTGTGCCTCAGCCTCCTGAGTAGCTGAAATTACAGGCACGCACCACCACACCTGGCTAATGTTTTTGTATTTTTAATAGAGATGGGGTTTCACCATGTTGTCCAGGCTGGTCTTGAACTCCTGGTCTCAACTGATCTGCCCACCTCAGCCTCCCAAAGTGCTGGGATTACAGGCATGAGCCATCACGCCCAGCTGGTTGTAGATTCCTCTCAAAATGTGTCTTGCTTTCTTCTTTGTACTCCTTGTCCTCTGGCCTGTCTTCCCTGCTCTCTCCATCACACCATTCCCCTTGGCTGTCAGCTGAAGAGGGTTTGGGGATGAGATAGTGCAGCTGCTGAGTGCCCTAGGTTCAAGGTTTCAGTCTTTGGTCGACATTAGTATCTTATGTGAAGCTTGTTAAACATGCAAATACCTAGGCCCCACTCCAGGCTTCCTGAATCAGAATCTCCAGGGTTTTCAGGGCTTCTGGCAGGTTATACGTGGTGATTCTAGTGCAGTTTTAATCTAAATTAATTAGGAAATGCAGACTTTGGAGAGTAGCTGTGGTTGGGCAGTAGCCATATGGTGGTAACAGAGTGGGTTTCTGGAATGCGTATGGGGATGAAGTAGCAACTGATGAAGATGTGCAGTGTGCCAGGCACGTTGGATCCTATGGTATAGAAACTAGCTTTGAAGATATAATCATGAGTCACCTTATTGTTTTTTTTTCCTGCTTTCAGAAATCACTTTTCTAAGGTGATTCTGGTGTTTAAGTTTCTCAAGTATATTAGTTTCCCAGGACTGTCTAACAAATAACCACAAACTTGGTGGCTTAACTCAGAGAAATTCATTTTGTCACAGTTCTGGAGGCCAGAATTCTGAAACCAAGGTGTTGGCAGAACCATGTGCCCTCCAAAGGCTCTAGGTGGAATTCACGCCTTCTATTCCAGCTTCTAGTGGCTCCAGGTGTTCCTTGCCTTGTGGCAATATAACTCCAGTGTCTGCTCCATCTCCACATGGACTTCTCCTCTTCTCCCTGTGCCTCCTCTCTGTATATCTCTTACAAGGACTCTTACCACTGAATTTAGGGGCCACCTGAGTAATCCAGGATGACCTCATCTCAATTTTATTTATTTATTTATTTATTTGTTTATTTATTTATTTTTGAAGGGGAGTGCAATGGTGCCATCTTGGCTCACTACAACCTCCACCTCCTGGATTCAAGTGATTCTCCTTCCTCAGCCTCCTGAGTAGCTGGGATTACAGGCATGCACCACCACACCTGGCTAATTTTGTATTTTTAATAGGGACGGGGTTTCACCATGTTGGTCAGGCTGGTTTCGAACTCCTGGCCTCAGATTATCCGCCCACCTTGGCCTCCCAAAATGCTGGGATTACAGGTGTAAGCCACGGCACCCGACCTTTTTTTTTTTTTTTTTGAGACGGAGACGTCACTCTGTCACCCAGGCTGGAGTGCAGTGGCACGATCTCAGTTCACTGCAACCTCTGCCTCCCAGGTTCAAGCGATCCTCCTGCTTCAGCCTCCCAAGTTGCTGGGATTACAAGCGTGCTCCACCATGTCCAGCTAATTTTTGTATTTTTAGTAAAGACGAGGTTTCATCATTTTAGCCATGACGGTCTCGAACTCCTGACCTCAAGTGATCTGTCAGCCTCGGCCTCCCAAAGTGCTGGGATTATAGGCGTGAGCCACCACGCCCGGCCTCAATATTCTAAATTGTACAAAGACTCTTTTTCCAAATAGGTCACATTCACAGGTACTGAGGATTAGGATGTGGACATATCTTTTGGGTGGCCTTAATTTAAAACTTACTACACCAGGAAAGAGGATTTATAATAATTTCTGTTATCATTATTTCTCTTAAAAATGAGTAAGATTAATATTTCTTTTTTTAAAAAATTATTTTATCATGGTAAGAACATTCTGCCGGGCGCGGTGGCTCACGCCTGTAATCCCAGCACTTTGGGAGGCCGAGGCGGGCGGATCACGAGGTCAGGAGATCGAGACCATCCTAGCTAACACGGTGAAACCCCGTCTCTACTGAAAAATACAAAAAATTAGCCGGGCGAGGTGGCGGGTGCCTGTAGTCCCAGCTACTCAGGAGGCTGAGGCAGGAGAATGGCGTGAACCCCGGGGGGTGGAGCCTGCACTGAGCGGAGATCGCACCACTGCACTCCAGCCTGGGCGACAGCGAGACTCCGTCTCGAAAAAAAAAAAAAAAAAAAAAAAAGGAACATTCTATTTTCTTACGAAATTGTAAAGTGTACAGTAATAGGGACAATGTTGTACAATAGATCTCTAGAACTTATGAGTATTTCTTTCTGAGCAATCCTATAGCCTGTCTTCAGAATCTATGAGTACCTTTTACATATTATTAGTGATCTAACGTATGGTAAAATATCTTCATTTCATTTATTACCTATAATACTAAACATTGACCAGGCAACTCATTTACCATTGACAAACTTTAAGAGAAACAAAAATATTTATTGAGCTGTAACTCAAAAATTATGATAATGATTAAAAGAGCTTTAAGTATCTTAAACTTCCAACAAAGCTTTTATAATGGTCACTTGTCATTTTGCTCCCTGGTACACATGTGAATGAATCTGCTGCTCTTCGCCTTGGATCACACTACCTAGAGCTGACTGTGTGAGAAGCAACATGATCCCGAATCAAATTAAAATACTACGCTTTACAGCATCTAATCTTGTAATGGTAACAGTAGAATAGTCACTGAAAACTGCAAATGTTTAAAAGTCAAGGGTCAAATCCAGTTTCATACAATAACAATTTATTCCACTTTGCTAAAACTCAATTGAAATAGACCGTTTTAAGTCTAGATTTTTTTTTTTTTTTTTTTTTGAGACGGAGTCTTGCTCTCTCACCCAGGCTGGAGTGCAGTGGCGCAATCTCGGCTCACTGCAAGCTCCGCCTCCCGGGTTCACGCCATTCTCCTGCCTCAGCCTCTCTGAGTAGCTGGAGTACAGGCGCCCGCCACCACGCCCGGCTAATTTTTTTGTATTTTTAGTAGAGACGGGGTTTCATCGTGGTCTCGATCTCCTGACCTTGTGATCCACCCGCCTCGGCCTCCCAAAGTGCTGGGATTACAAGCGTGAGCCACCGCGCCCGGCCTAGATATTATCTTTTTAAGTGATAGGATTCTGGCTTTTGCTCCAGAAATAAACATTTCAGCAGCTCTGGGAACTTGGTAGCTGGATCCAGCATGTGTTTACCTGTTGGATCAGCATAGTTCCTGTAGGCTTGACAATCGGGACAAATTTCAGATTGTGAAACAACACTAGATTCCTTAGCTTAATTAATCTGGGGTTTAAGTTTCAAATTATGATTTATTTTCATCAATTCGTGGTATCTTAATTCACATGGCCTGCTCTCCCTGTTTGCAGCCAAACGTCTCTCAGGTAGGACTTTAATTTCAAGTGATTGCGTAAGACTGTAGGGTACTTCCCGATTGGCCTTCGTGGAAGCCCCAGGTGTCGACTGCTCTGGAGGCGAACTGCTCTTTTCTTCCAGCACTTGAGGGTTAGTTTTGGTGTTTGCCTCAGGGAGTGTGTCCGGTGGGAGTCTGCGTTTCTGAATTGGTGCCAGAGATGTTTTTTTTTTTTTTTACATTAGATATCATTTTTCTTTTGTCTTTAAAAAATGTATCCTTTTCTTTTTGCTCCCAAGAAGTATTCCTTCCAGAATACTTTAAAATTTTCAAAAAGTTCTCCTTTTTTAGGCTCTCACAGATATGGAAGAGTTGGTCGTCTTCAGGATAGCAATTTTGTCTGGTGTAACTTCTTATACATATGTAAGGAAAATTCAAAATATATCATTTGGGAAAACAAGCAAGCATTTGGATGGTGCCTCTACTCAAAATATTCCTGGAAAATTTTTTTTAACGGTAAATTTTTAGCCAGGTGTGGTGGCACATGCCTGTAGTGTCTGCTACTTGGAGGCTGAGGAGGGAGGACTGTTTGGGCCCAGGAGCTCTGGGCTGCAGTGAGCCATCCATGATCCTGCCAATGTGGTGTAATAAGATGTATAGACAGAAGTTTAATTTACAGGTTATTAATTTCTATATACATTCTAATCATACAGGCTAATGAGGTACATCATTTAAAGTGCAGGATTTATAGACAGCTGACAAGTTTCTCTTTTATGACATTATTCTATTTCCCTGTCTATATAAATCAATCAGTTTTGTTTCTTCCCTCAGCTAAAGTTACATCAAATCTGTTATCGAGGTCAAAATGTCTATTAATCAGTTAATAGGGTAGCTAAAAAAAGTCTGTTAAATTTTTTTTTTCTATTTTCTCCCCCACCACCCACATCTAGGTTTTCAAGACTTTATTCTTGAATTACCACAATAGACAGAAACCTGACTTTTTATTATGGAAACATTCAAACACTCGTACAAGTAGGCAGAATAGTATATTGAACACATATATCTATCATGAAACTTCATCAATTATAAACATTTTGCCATTTTTGTTTCTTCTTCCGCCCATATTTTTTTCTAGAATAAGTTAAAGCCCACTCCAAGCATTATAGATTGTCAGTAAGAATCGCTAACAGATAAGTAACTTGTGTCCCCAGTAAATAGCTTTCTAATTATTTTTCCTCCAATCTTCCTGCTTTTCTTACCAATCCAAAAATTTCCACTACTTGGCATACTGTTAAAGAAACATAGAAAGTTTTTCAAAGGCTCAGTGCTGCCTGTTGAATCAGATGCAAACTCTTGTCCTGGTTTACAAAGCTATGTTGACCTTAGCTTGACCCTGCCTGTCTAATCTCATCTCATTTTTCCCAGGTGGGCTATCAGGTGGGTCTCTTCACTGTATCAGCTGATGCTCTGTTTATTCCTGTCTCTTGAGGTGTCCTCACCTCCCCAAATTCTGTGCATCCTAGAAAGCCCTGCTTGGGTGCCACTTTCTCTATTAAGCTTTTTCCAGCTCTTACTGACTGCTCCTTTCCCTGAACTCCTGGGATTAAAACACAATTCCTCTAACTTTCAGATCTGGTATTTTCTGTCATATTCCAGACTTAATTATTGCAATCAGGAAAGTGAGCTCTGAATCTGAATTTTCTCTTCCTTCCTGCCTTTTATCCTTCCTTCCTACCCTTCTCTCTCCTGTCTCTCCTTCCTTCCTTTTCTCTCTTTCTTTCCTTTCTTTCTGCTCCCCATCCCCCTCCCCCTCCCCTTCTCCCCTCCCTCTCCCCCTCCCCTTCTCCCCTCCCTCTCCCCTCCCCTCTCTTTGTCACACTCTATCATCCAGGCTGGAGTGCAGTGCATGATCATAGCTCACTGCAGCTTTGACCTCCCGGGGTCAAGTGATTCTTCCTCCTCAGCCTCCTGAGTAGCTGGGACTACAGGTGCATACTACCATGCCTGGCTGATTTATTTTTGTTGTAAAGATGGGGGTCTCACTATATTGCCCAGGCCAGACTCCTGGCCTCAAGCAATGCTCCCTTCTCAGCCTCCCAAAGTGCGGAGATTACAGGTGTGTGCCACTGCAGCATTTACTTTTTAAATACAACTTTAAAGTGTCTGGGTGAGTGGTATTTTTGAGGACACAGAGAAGGTGAGTGGTGCTGGATGGAATCTAGCATTGGAATCGTAGGCAGAATTCTAAGATGGTCCTAGGGCTATCTTTGCCCCAGGTGTTACTCCTGTGATTCTGTTAGGTTACATTGCAAAAGTGATCTTGCAAAGGTAAATAAAGTAATTATCAACCAGCTGACCTTAAGATAGGGAAACTACTCATCTAATCACACGGGCCCTTTAAAAGCAGAGCGTTTTCTTTGGCTGGAGGCAGAAGAGGAAATCTTAGAGATTCCAAGCCTGAGAAGGACTCAACCCACAATTACTGGCTTTGAGGATGGAGCAAGGGGGCAATGAGCCAAGGAATACAGGTATTTTGTAAATATCCAAACAGAAAATGGAATCTCAGGCCTACATCCACAAGGAATTGACTTCTGCCAACAACCTGATTAAGCTTAGAAGCAGATTCTCGCTCAGAGCCTCCAGATAAGAGCCCAGCCCTGCTGACACCTTGAGTTTGGCGTTGTGTTACTTCATGCAGAGAGTCAAGCCGACCCCGCCCAGACTCTGACCTGCTGAACTGTGAGGTAACACATGGGTGGTGTTCTGAGCTGCTAAATTTAGGGGTAATTTGTTACACAGCAATAGAAAGTGAAAACAATATATAACATAGGGTTTGAGCTTATAGTGCAATTTTATGCGTTTCCTGCTATTTTAATTGAGGCTCCAAATCAGCAAGAGAGGTTTTCCAATCAGTGGGGGCACTGGTCTTAGGATGTGTGGTCATTACATAGGCTAGCAGTGTCTTTAGTTTATGATATCTCACTTTTGTCCATCACTTCCTCATTCCAGATGGGAAACTTTCTTTTTTTTTTTTTCTTTTTTGAGATGGAGTCTCGCCCTGTCACCCAGGCTGGAGTGCAGTGACATGATCGCGGCTCACTGCAACCTCCACATCCCGGGTTCAAGCGATTCTTCTGCCTCAGCCTCCCGAGTAGCCGGAACCACACGTGCATGCCACCATGCCCTGCTAATTTTTGTAGTTTTTAGTAGAGACGGGGTTTCACCAAGTTGGCCAGGCTGATCTTGAACTCCTGACCTCGTGATCCACCTGCCTTGGCCTCCCAAAGTGCTGGGATTACAGGCATGAGCCACCGTGCCCGGCCTGGAAAATTTCAAGGAAAGGAAAGTGTAGCTTCCCTACTGCCAGTGTTTTCAAAAGAATCTATAAAAGGGTCCTGGAGCAGGGGAAGGTGATGAGGACAGCATAACTGACCAGTAGTAGCATCAGCTTACTGTGTTGCCAGACTCCAGCCATTTACCTCTACTGTGAGAGTGGGGCATATTTTGTAGGGCAGCGGTCTCCAACCTTTTTGGCACCAGGGACCAGTTTCGTGGAAGACAATTTTTCCATGGATGGGCTGTGGGTGGTGGATGATTTCAGGATGAAACTCTTCCACCTCAGATCATCAGGCATTAGATTCACATAAGGAGGACGCAACCTAGATTCCTTGCATGCACAGTTCACAATAGGGTTCACGCTTCTATGAGAATCTAATGCCGGAGGCTGATCTGACAGGAGGCGGAGCTCAGGCGGTAATGCTGGCTCGCCCATCGCTGGTACCAGCTCATGGCCCGGTAGTTGGGGAACCCTGTTGTAGGGAAAGAACCCCTTAGCTCTGCAGCAGCCAAGACTTCAGATGGTACAACTTGTTTAAAATAAATAGACACACTCACTTCAGAGACTGGTCAAGAAATAGTTGCTGAGAGCTCTTGGAACCAAGATGAGAACTTACATTACAGTTTCTTCTGCAGCCCAGGATCACAGATGACGGGCAGGGGCTTTATTAGTTTAACCGGCATCTATTTCTCCAGTCGTGCACGCAGAAATGAATGAATGAATGATTAGACATTCATTTGGGGTGCCTTTGTGTGATTCATAAATAACTTGTTCCTTATAAAATTTATTGCTGAATCACTCATTAAAGAATGATGATGAAGATAATAAGCCTCCTAAAGGGTTATGCAAGTGTTCTTTTAAAAATCAACTTTGCGAGGTGTAATTAATGCATAAATTTTAAGTGTACAGTTTAACAAATGTATACACCTATGTAACCACCACCCAGTCAAGATACAGAACATTTTTGACATCCCAGAAATTTCCTTCATGCCCCTTTGCAGTCAATCTCTTCTTCCACATAGCTATTGATCTGATTTCTATTATATCATTGTAGATTAGTTTTTGTCTCTTCAAGAAAGTCATATAAATAGAATCATACAGTCTGTACTATCTTCTGGGTTTCTTTCACTTAGCATGACTTTTTTTTTTTTTTTTTTTTGAGACGGAGTCTTGCTCTGTCGCCCAGGCTGGAGTTCAGTGGCGCAATCTTGGCTCACAGCAAGCTCCGCCTCCTGGGTTCACGCCATTCTCCTGCCTCAGCCTCCCAAGTAGCTGGGACTACAGGCTCCTGCCACCACACCCGGCTAATTTTTTTTTTTTTGTATTTTTAGTAGAGACGGGGTCTCACCCTGTTAGCTAGGATGGTCTCTATCTCCTGACCTTGTTATCCACCTGCCTTGGCCTCCCAAAGTTCTGGGATTACAGGCATGAGCTACCGTGCCCGGCCTCTGCATGATATTTTTGAGATTAATCCACATCGGTGCATTGATCACTAAAGTATATTTCTATTGCTGAGTAGAATTCCATTGCACTAATAACACAATTGGTTAGCCATTCACCTAATAGTGGACATTTCGGTTGTTTCCAGTTTGGGACTATTATTGAGTAAAGTTGATATGAACAGTATTTGTGTGGACATATGTTCTCATTTCATTTTAAATTCTTAGGAGTGAAGTACCTGGTTCATATAAGTGTATGTTTAGCCTTAAAAGAAATGGTCAAACTCTTTTTTAAAGTGATTGTGTCATTTTTCTCTTCTAATAGCAATGCAGAAGAGATTTCTCAATCTTCCTTCAAACTTGGTATTGCCAGTCTTTTTAATAGCAGCCCTTCTAATGGATGTGTAGTATTATCTTATAGATTTAATTTCCAGGGTGACTAATGACGTTGAGCATCTCTTCTTGTGCTCTTGTGCTTACTTACCATTCATATATCTTGTTAGTGAAGCATCTGTTCAAGTTTTTGTCTGTTAAAATAATTAGCCCCTTATTGAGTTGTAACAGTTTTTTAAAATATATATTCTAGATATAAATGTGTTTCAGATACATGTATTATAAGAATTTCTCCCAGTCTGTGGCTTGCCTTTTTATCACTTCCTAAAAAACTATTTTGCCCCATTTTCATTTTCTTCTTCTGGGTCTCTAATTACACTTATTTATACCATTTTCTATTGTCTCGAAGGTCTCTGAGGATCTGTTTATTTTTCTTGAATCTATTTTCTCTCCACCCATTAGCCTGAATATTTTCTATTGGCCTGTTTTCCTGTGTTCAACTTCACTGCCTTTCTTCTACCATCTCTGATCTACTGTGATTTCTTTTTGTCATTAAACTTTTCATTTTCCGTATTTCTATATAGTTCTTTTTTATAGATTTCATTTCTGTGCTGAGATTTTCTATCTTTTCACTCATTAAACCAATACTTTGATTCTTTGAACATGTATCATTTAATTCTTTGAGCCACATTTATAGGTGCTGCTTTTGAAGTCCTTCCTTATGTCTCAGGCCTATAATCCCAGCACTTTGGGAGGCCGAGGCAGGCGGATCACCTGAGGTCAGGAGTTCAAGACCAGCCTGAGCAACATAGAGAAATCCTGTCTCTACTAAAAATACAAAATTAGCCTGGCGTGGTGGCAAATGCCTGTAATCCCAGCTACTCGGGAAGCTGAGGCAGGAGAATCACTTGAACCTGGGAGGCAGAGGTTGTGGTGAGCCAAGATTGCGCCATTGTACTCCAGCCTAGGCAACAAGAGCAAAACTTGGTCTCAAAAATAAATAAATAAATAAAATAAAAAAGTCCTTTCTTGTCTTCTAAACCCAAGATCTCTGTAATGTTGAGACTGGCATTTTCTCTTTGACTGTGGGTCATGTGGATCATGTTTGCCTGTTTTTTTTTTTTTTTAATGTCTACCAATTTTTAAATTGTATACTGGACATTGTTGGTAATACATTGTGTAGACTTTAGGCTCTGCATTTTGTTTTCTTCTTTTGAGAAGTGTTACCCTGTCTTCTATTAGGCAGTTTCATTACCTGCAGATTACCTTGCACTTCTGTAGGCTAGTTTGCATGCTTTGCTAGGGTACATCTCTGGAAAACTCAATATATTTCCCAAGTTCTTCTATCTTGGCACATTTCGACCTCCAATTCTGCAGATATTTTAAAGGCTTGGTTTTGCCTGGGCGCAGTGGCTCATGCCTGTAATCCCAGCACTTTGGGAGGCTGAGGTGGGCGGATCACCTGAGGTCCATGACCAGCCTGGCCAACATGGTGAAACCATGTCTCTACTAAAAATACAAAAATTAGCCAGGTGTGGTGGTAGGCGCCTGTAATCCCAGCTACTTGGCAGGCTGAGGCAGGAGAATTGCTTGAACCTGGGTGGCGGAGGTTGCAGTGAGCCGAGATACCACCACTGCACTCCAGCCTGGGCAAAAGAGTGAGACTCCATTACAAAAAAAAAAAAAAAAAAAAGGGCTTGCTTTTTAATTTTGTTAGTGTGGGCCTGGAGTGGACCTTACTCTAAAGCATGGTTCTAATCTCTTCTGGTATCTCACATGCTTGGTGTGTTAATAAATTAATAACAAGATCTTGTCACTTTGGATTGGCCAAAACTTCAACGTTCTTCAGCACTGTTTAATGTCTACAATTGCTGTTCTGTACTTGTCTCTGCACTAACACTTCTCTATACTTACTATAAGACCCAGGTAGTCTTGACATGGGCACATGTACCTTAGCCCTGAGTCAAGAATTCGTAGAGAATCTTTCAGACAACTTCTGGGACCCACCTTCTCACCACCCCCAAAACACGTTTCTTTTTGGTGCCTTGCTCTACAGATTCTTCTGAACTATGATCTCTGCCTTGTCAGCTCAGCAGAACTACTGTGCTCAGATTGGATTCTAGCTTGCGATGCTGTGGTTGGAAAATCGTACCCTTGCAGAGATCCAGGATAATCATGGGCCTCACCTAATGAATTTCTCCTCTCTCAGAGATCACAGTGTTTAATTTCCTGTTGTCCAATGCTGAAAAACAATTGCCTCATATATTATTTTCCATTTCATTGTTTATGGGTGGAGGGCTAGTCCTATACCAGTTGTTTCATCATAGTTGGAAGTGAAAGTTTGCAAGATGTGCTCTTAAAGATTAAATTATGTAAACAGAAACGGATTTACCAAAGAGGGGGCCCAAAGATTCTGTTTGGGCTGAAAAAGCATTTGTAATAGTCATGAGTCCCATTCTATGACTCAGACACTGACTCCATTCATAGGAAGTTAGTATGGTGGAGTAGAGTGTAGTTTCTCTGCGTTGTTTCTAAAAATTGAGTCTAACAGCCATCTCCCCTCTCTAAGAAACAAAAAGAAAGTTTCTAAAAATAATAGTAGTAATAATAACTTACTATTATTATATACTTAATGTTCTAGGTTCTGTCTCTAAGGCTTTATATTTATTAACCAATTCTTTATAATCAATTAATCACCAATTAACTACTAGTTAGTACCTGAACATGATTAATTACTAATTAAAAATCCTATTTACAGACCAGCCTGGGCAACGTAGCGAGATCCTGTTTTTACAAAAAATAAGCACATTAACTAGGCATGGTTGTGCATGCCTGTAGTCCTAGCTACTTGGAAGGCTGAGGTGGGATGATTGCTTGAGCCCAAGAGTTTGAGGCTGCGATGAGCTATGATTGTGCCAATGTGCCCCAGCCTGGGTGACAGAGTGAAACCCTGTCTCTAAAAGAGAAAAGAAATGTTATATAGCATAAAAGATTCTAGAAACTCAAATTATATTAACCTGCCTCGTAAATTTGTGAGGGAATTTTTGAGCACATGTGGGTATGTGAGAACTCCTACCTCGAGGTCTTTCCAAATGTTCTTTCTTTTCCTTGAGCACAACCTCTTCCCCGTCAATCAACTGAAATGTATAATTCAGAATTTAGCTTCAATATTACTACTTCCAGGAAGCTTGTTACATGCTTTCATAACATGTATTTTATTTTTTAAATCACAATTATAATTGAATTTACATAAATATTTATTTAATGGATGTCTTTTCCACTAGACTGTAGGCTCCATGAAACCCATTTCCTACCATGTACCCAGCACCTAGCACAGTTTTTGACATGGTATATGTGTTCAATAAGTATTTGTTAAATAAATGAAGGAATGTCAAAGAGTGAGTAGGCCTCCTGTCTCAGATTCCTATGAACTTGATTTATCATTGAGGATTGTCTATTTTTTGCCTTTCTCTCCTATTTAAAAAAATTACATACAGTAAAATTTATTCTTTTTGGTGTATAGGTCTATGAGTTTTCTCAAAAGTCTAGAGTCATGTTACCACAATCAAGATATAGAACAGTTTCATGTCCCTCTGCTCCCCACCAAAAAATTCCCTCTCGATAACTTTGGTAGTCAAACCCCCAACCTTTAACTGCCGACAACCATAGAGAATTGTTTATTTTACATTACCTTGGACTCTTCTTTCCCATCCTGCTTGGCCTATATTTCAGCTATCTTACTGCTCAGTAACACTCCTAAATATCAGAGATGTGAAATCGAATTTAGACTGTTGTCTTAGCATTTATGCCCTACATGGAATCATTTGAACAAACAATTTGACTACTTGGAAGAATCAGAAAAGGGACCCTAGGTCAGCTGAGGTTTTGTGAATGGCCTATTATTTCTACCCTGAATTATTTCTACTCGGAACAGCTCTAACATCTGTACACATCTCTATTTCAGTATTCCTGCCTTAATTTAGGCTTTATGATCCTGTCCAGATCGTTGCAATCATCTCCATCGTGGTTTTTCCGTGCCTCTAATATCTCTTTTCTTATATTCAGTATCAGCTCTAAGACTTTTAAAGTTCTTCATCGGTGTCCCGTTGAGCCTTACTTAGCACCTAGCATATCATTTACAGCTCCTCATGAGAAGTTGCTTCCTTAGAATCATCCTCATTAGGTCTTGTCGCTCGCAGTCTATGATGTTCCAGTTGTCCCAAATTATTTCATTTTTCCAAAGGTACCATATATTTCATGACTGAGGCTTTTGTTCATGCTTCTCTGAAAGTTTCTATTCACTTTATCTGCCAGTGAACACCTACTCATTATTGAAGACTTGACACAGGCTATCTCCTGCTTTCTTTCCAAAGACCACTTGACTATTCCCTCTTTTGTTCCCACAGTTACCTGTCCATCCACATGCTATAACACCCATAATTCCTTACTGCTAACCTATGTTCACATATTTGTCTCCTACCTACAAGAATCAAAGCTCTTTGGAGGAAGTCTGTCTATTCATCTTTGAATCCCCAGTGCCTAGAATAGTAACTGCCGTATAGTAAGTATGTGATCAATAAACATTTGCTGAATGCATCAATGAATACAGTTCTTACTGCATTTTTAGCTGAACACTTTAATAATTTTCATAAGCTTATTTTAAATGTGTATCTTTTTGGTGTTTTAGGAAATATTTGATCAAGGACTCTCCCATTTTCATGAGACACTGATGATCCTGTTTTGCATGGCCACATGAAGTTCCCTCCAGCTTTCTATCAGACACTATGCATTTATCTTTGTGTGATCTGGTCAGCTGGCACTGCTTCAACTGGGCTTACCCGTGGCTGTCTGCTTGCGTATAGAAACTCAACTTGCAACTGTGGAAGTGAAAAAGGGAAAAACATGCAATGCTGAAAATGAGTATGAATTTCCTATTAGTTGCTAACTGGCTTTGAAATTCCTCTCCACTGAGGCTCAGAGTATAAAGAGTAAACTCAGGCCTTGCCTGGCTATAGGTCACATTGTGATTCAGATCTTTATCTGTTGTGTTCAGTGCCATTTTGAACTCTCACCCTAGGGATCTTAGTCCCAAGCTTTTTGTGTTCATCGTATTTACCATGGAAATGGAGATTTAGTTCTTCCTTGTGAAAGTGAAGATATTACATTCTGTAAATGTATTCTGCCTTTAATCTTTTTTGTTGACATAAAAAAGAGTATTCTGCCCAACTAGTTTTGTCATTTTATTGCAAGCCCCCCCGGCCCCCAACCCCCAAAACAAACTAATGCTGACATAGGATATGATTCTTATTGATGAAGTAACCACATTTGTGACCAGCCGGCTCTTGGTTGGCCAGGAGTGAGGGCAGGTGGGGAAGGGAGGAAATTGTCTGTATCTTCATCTCATCTGGCCAGGCATAGGGTCTGAGTTGGAATCTGCCCCTTGTTGAATGCTCACAAGTATAAGCTTGGAGCTCTCTGGAAAGGAAACTGCCATCTCTTAGGGCAATTAAATAGTCTGGGAGAGATCCAAGTTGTAAAGAAAATGCTTAGTGCCATAGCACCATGAATTACACCATGATTTTGAATGATTGCACCACCAATTTAGGCTGAAGCAATATTTCTCTAATTTGCATTTTTATTAGGATCAACTAGGAAGCTTGTTAAAACAGATATCCCTGGTTTCTGCAGGAAATTCTGTAGATTCTGGTTCAGCAGATTTGGAGTGAACTCTGGGAAAGTGTATTTTTAACAATTTCCCGAGGTGATCCTGTTGCACGAAGACTGAAAACTATCTTTTTTTTTAGGATTGTTGGAGACGAGCAGGGCAATGTGATCATTATGAAAGGAGCCCTTAGTGTTTTGAATTTATTGATATCCCAATGTACTTTTGTAAAAACAGGTTCTACAAACTGGGGCTTTCTGATCCAAACCTCATCTATTTTCAATATCTGAAAGTCCAGTTGATCTTGTGGAAAATACCCATGAGCAGAAAGCAAAGGTGGCACCCGAGAAGGAGTTGCAGTCTTGTTCAGTGAAATTTAAGGGTAGATTTTTCAACTTACTCCTGACGTTTCTCCTCAGGCTATAGACTATGGAGTGAGTTGAGTTAGCATCATGGCACCCTCCTGCTATGACTCATATAATTGTTATAAGGGTAGTGCCAACCTAAAGTTTGGGCATATTTGATATGGTGGTAGTACAAGTAGAGTGGAGGCAGAGCAGGAATAAAGATGCACAGCTACTTAAAGAAATGAATGGGTATATTGATATGCTGTCTCTGAACTTGCTTTCTGCTGTGAGTTGAATTCCAAAAAGTTGGTTCAGTCCTCCAGGTTTGGTGCAGGTCTCCAAAAGGTAGATTTGGTCTCAATGTTTGTAGCATTTTTCTGTTGTATAAGCTCTGGAATTAGGGGTGTCCAGGGAAGGGGCAAGGGAGTGGTGAAACTTGAGGATTTTTGCTTAAATTTCATTAAATAAAATCTTCTATAACATTCCTGAGAAGCATGACATTTTCAGAGAACTTTTAACCAGCCATTTCTTGGATGCTATTTTGATCTTGGGGAACTTGGGCTAGGAGGGTACACCCAAACCTTGTGGCAGACTCCAGAAATGCTTTAGGATGTCTCAGTAACCCAGATGCTATGTCTATAAAAGGACTGGGTATTGCTGTGGTTTCTTTTTGAAGGAAGGATTTCATGAAACCATCAAGAGCAATTTTCTACGTACTATGTCCTCATTCCTGGGGCTGAATAAGTTAGTAGAAATAGTACTGTTCTTAAAATAATGTGATATAATTACTTTTAGGTTTGGAAACCTAGAAAAGGGTACCAAAAATCAGGGAGTTATGAATACAAGAGGGGAGGAACTTTATTTTATTTATTTATTTATTGAGACAGAGTCTCACTCCATCATCCAGGCTGGAGTGCAGTGGCTCTATCTCAGCTCATTGCAACCTCTGCCTCCCAAGTTCAAGTGATTCTTCTGCCTCAGCCTCCCGAGTAGCTGGGATTACACGGCCACCACGCCCAGGTAATTTTTGTATTTTTAGCAGCGATAGGGCTTCACCATATTGGCCAGGCTAGTCTCAAACTCCTGGCCTCAAGTGATCTGCCTGCCTCAGCCTCCCAAGGTGTTGGGATAACAGGCATTAGCCACCACGCCCGGCTGGAACTTTAGAGGTCTTGGGTTCAACCTCCTGAAATCACCTTTGTCTTTCTCTTTCAAGTCTTTGCCTGGTTTCATAGTGATAGACAATATAAGCCAATGCTGCACTTCTCTACTAAGTCACTAAAATTTACAGGGGGTGGGCAAGGACCTTTGATCCGCCCTTTGTCTCTCTGGAGTGCAATACTCCAACACTTACCATCACCGACATCAGAGTTTGACTCAAGTTTTGTTTGTTTTTTTGTTGTGCCAAGAATCACTTGGGTAGAAGTCCTGACATAGTCTCTTTTGTCTGAGAAACAGTATTGGCATTGAAGCCAGACACAGCAGTAAAAATTTCCTAGTTGTTTGACTTTAAGTATGTAATTCAATCTGTCGAGCCTTTGTGTTCTCACCTGTGAAATGTTATCACTGATAACTTGCATGAATTGAATAATAATATATATGTAATATATCTGGTATACAATAAAGACAATAAGTTATATCCCTGGTATACAATAAAGACAATAAGTTGTATACTTTGCTTGGGTAAATAACATTTTTATGATAATATTAAAATTACTCTCTGTCACTGATTGCAACCTTTCAAAGTAGGACAGCCATGAGACTAGATTAAACAGAGAATGCTGAGAAGGAAAAACAAATGTAATTTAGACAGGCAGTTAAAGGTGAGCACGTTGAAAGACAGCAACCAGAGCCACTCTCTTTATAGGGAGTGTCGTGTTGGCACTCTGGCAAAAGCATGTGTGGGCAAACAAATACCTTATTTGACACTGTCTTCAACAGGCCAAACTCTAATGACAAAGTTTGCATCTCTGGCAAACATTCTCAAAAAGATAAGTTCTTTAAAATATGCAGACACAAATTGTTGTGTTTTATGCAAAATAATTTTTAGTAAAAGTACATTTTTACTTCTTTAGTTTTTTTCACATGACTCTGCATAGGTCCATATTATGGTCTCCCTAGCACTCTTTTCTTAAGTCTAACTTTAACCTTTCCTCCCCTGCCCTCGAATCCTTTCCATAACTTGTACAGTGCCTTCTTTGTTCTCCCCAAATCCCAGCTTCCCACCGTATGCATATTTTAATGGAAGGGTATCCAGAGTTGGTAACTTTACACCATCATGATAACAATGTAACTTATATAAACCTCCTTGCTTTACAAACTGATTTCATAGGCAGAATTTGGTTTTCTTCTCCTACTAACCCTGTGTGGTAGGTTATCTCACTTCTGAGAATGAAAAGTTTGAGGTCAGGAGAGGTGGCAAAGCAAATAATATCAGGTCATGGCACGGTTCATCTTACCTTTTATTATGCATCTACTTTATCTATCATACAACATTGTCTCCTTTGCAGAGAAAAATCTTGTATTGACCAGTGGATATTTTAATCTGCATTTAAAAATTATGATTTTAGGTATTGCTTTACTTAGGGCAGTACTTTGTAGAGACTCCAATGTCGTTGTATATATGACTATCTTTGGATGGCCAGAAAAGGGAAATTGTCTTGGTTGTTAAGAAACTGCTGAGTATCAAAAAAAAGGAGAAGGAAATATATTATTTCATACAAAAAGAGAACGTTTAAGTTACCAAAACAAAACATGATATGAATAATTATGGGTTCATAATCCACATGGGCTTACAATCTTGCTAGTGAGATTCCCCGAAGGGCTATTCTAGAACCTTGCTCAGCAACTAGTGAAAAAAAGAAATGGTTGAAAAAAGAAAGATGATTCTGCCAGTTCCCTGTTGTGGTTATATACTTTTGCTTGGATAAAATTTTATATAATAAATTTGCTTGAGACAAATTTTATGTAATGAAGTTGTTGTAGAGTATGAGCTGTAGTTTTATACAGCTGACTTAATTGTAGAGAAAGCACATTGAACACTTTGGTTGAAACTTATGGTATCATATAAATGATTTAAATCTCACAGTGTCCCTGAAAGATTGGTAAATATATATGTATTTTTTGTCACAGAAGCCCAGATATGAATAATGTTAACTAAAATGCTACTCCATTTATAAAATCTTTACTTCTTTTCTGTATAATTTGCTACAATTGAAACTCATCCTTTATATTAGTAGAATTGAGCTGAGGAGGCAACAAAGGAGGAGGCAGACCCTGTGGTGCTTGATGATTATTTTGAAAGTTAAGTCGTTACTCTGGTTTTGGTTGGTGTTTGAATGACAGACACCCCCATCTCTTTTTTTTGAGACAGGATGTCACTTTGTCACCCAGGCTGGAGTGCAGTGGCGTGATCACTGTTCACTGCAGCCTTGACATCCTGGGTTCAGGTTCAAGTGATCCTCCCATCTCAGCCTCCTGAATAGCTGAGGCTACAGGCATGCACTACCATGCCCAGCTAATTTTTTTCATTTGTAGAGAGGAGGTCTTGCTATGTTGCCCAGGCTGGCTTGTACTCCTGGGCTCAAGCAGTCCTCCTACCTTGGACTCCCAAAGTGCTGGGATACCAGGCGTGAGTCACTGTGCCCGGCAAATGACAGATGTTCTTTTATCTGAAGTGTGAGAGGCCATGGTTACCAGGGAAGAACTCCAAAAGCTGCAGCACTTAACACAGTGTCCTCATACTCTTTTATTTCTTCGTGGTGTGTTGATACCTGTACACACAGATTCATATGCACTTTATACATACCCACTATCGATTCTAAAGTAATATGACTTTTTGACAAACACACCTGAACTTATATATCCAAATGTAGCCTACCCCCTTCCACATGAAAACATATTTCTACATTATTCTGATTTTCCAGCTTTAGGGATTTCACTTTTTGGGAATGTTTTGTTTGTTTTGTTTTTGTTTGTTTGTTTTTTTTTTTTTTTTAGACGGAGTCTTGCTTTGTGGCCCAGGCTGGAGTGCAGTGGTGGGATCTTGGCTCACTGTAAGCTCCGCCTCCTGGGTTCACGCCATTCCCCTGCCTCAGCCTCCCAAGTAGCTGGGACTACAGGCACCTGCCACCACACCCGGCTAATTTTTTTTTGTATTTTTCATAGAGATGGGGTTTCACTGTGTTAGCCAGGATGGTCTCGATCTCCTGACCTAGTGATCCGCCCACCTCGGCCTCCCAAAGTGTTGGGATTACAGGCATGAGCCACCGCACCTGGCCAAATGTTTTGTTTTTTAAAACCTTCCATGGTAGTAAGTTTTGCTCCTTAGAGCGGGTTTGGTTTTTTGAGAACAGCTTAACATCATTTGAAACCAAGTGAAATAGATGAGCAGTCTGAGTAACATAAATAGTGGTAGAACATGAGCAGAGGGCCTGAGCAATCCTGCCTGAGGAGTTCCCATTTCTTGTTGCTCTAATCTCTTTTATAAAGAGCTGCCAGAGTCCACTTTTAAAATCTGAACTCTGAGGATGAAGTTTTTTGATTCCAAGGCCTCCTCTTTGCAGAATAAAAGTATCAAGACCTTCCCTAATTGAGCTCAACCTAACTTTACAGACTTACTTCCTATGATAGTGCCATTAACTCTGGTTACTTACATTGAACTACTTGACTTTCAATATGTACCAACTTGATGCCTTTGCCCACGTTGCTCCTTATGGAATAGCCTTTCCTTATTACCATTGATTTATATTTATTACCCCCTTTTTGCAGAAGTTTTAATGTGGCCTTCGTCATTCCTGCTGAATTCCTACTTATCTTTAGAGATCTATATGACAGTTTCCCTGTTTTCCAAATTGTAAATTAATCTCTCTGAGCTCCAATAGTACTTTGTGTTGACTTCTATCTTTTAGTATAGCTACTAGAACTACCAAGTTTTTGGTTTAAGTGCCTTCAGTTTTGTATGACAAGCCTTTAGCAGTGACTTATATTAGTAAATAGTAAGTGTTCAATGTTTTTAGCACTGATCCTGAAGACAATTTCTTTCTTTTTTTAATAGAGACAAGGTCTCACTATGTTGCCCAGGCTGGTCTTGAACTCCTGGGCTCAAGTGATCCACCTGCCTTGGCTTCCCAAAGTGCTGAAATTATAAGCATGAGCCACCATGCCAAGCCCTGAAGACAATTTCATAGGGGACCCCCCAAGACATTTTGAGAAATGAATGTAGCTTTTCAAGGATATTTTAAAGATAATACTCATTTGGCATATATATTCTATATTCAAGTTTCTTTCTTTTTTTTTCTTGATTCCATACCATTAGAGAGATCCATAATGGCAGATTGCTTGTTCACTAGCTCTTCTTACAAAATGACTTTGAAAATCTTCCCATAAAGAGGCAGGATCCATATTTCCTACCCTCAAATCTGGATTCAGAAGTGATGCTACATTACTCCTGAAGCTAAGTCATAAAAGCAATATGGCTTCTGCCTGTTTCTCTTGAGGCACTTGGGACCAGCCACCATGCTGTAAGGAAGCTTAAGTAGCCTGCAAAAAGGACTGTGTGGAGGGGAATCTGGCCCACAGTCCTGACTGAAGTCCTAATTGACAGCCAGCACCAGCATACCAGCCATATAAGGGAGCCATGTTGAAAGTGTATCCTTAAGTCTCCCAATGAGCTGCCCCACCTGAGGCACCATGGAGCTGAGATAAGCTGTTCCCACTGAGTCCTGTATAAGCTACAGATTTATGAGCAAAATAAGTGATTTTTGTTTTAAGCTACTAAATTTTGGAGTGGTTTGTTACTCAGCAATAGACAACTGATCCATCTTCTATATAGGTCATAGATCACAAAATTTTGATTTGTAAGTCCTATGATGATCTCATTTCCCTGTTTCAGAGATAGGAAATGAATAATCCAGAGTGCAAGTAGATTTCAGGTATACTATTATTGTGTTCATCTGGCTGGAGGAAGATGGTTTGAAGAAAAGACTCCCGGATCTGAAGTGAGGAGCCATGGGCTTGAGTGGAATTTGGGCAAGAGGCCTAATCCCCCTGAGCCCAGTTTATTCTCCTGTTAAATGGGAATAATAATAACAGACCTATATTCATCTTTCTTCTTCCCCCATTCATTCACTTACTTAACAGTGATTTATAGATTAACTGCAATGAGCTGTGCAAGCAATAAACATATAAAGATAAATATTACAAATTTCTTGTTTTCATGGAGTTCATAGCTTATTGGGAGACAGTAACATAATGAAGTTATTATTTCAAAACAGTGCAATAAGTATATTATAGAAATAAGTATAGGGTTAAATTGTGACTAGAGGGGAGAGTAGTAAGTTCTGCCTTTGAGTGGTGGAGGCAGTTTCATAGAACAGGAGACACTAGATTACTCTGTCAAAGGATGAGTATGTGTCACCAAGTAGGCAAAGATCAAAAGGGCATTCCAGAGAGGAAAGAAATATAAAGGCATAAATGTATAAGAAAGCATTATGTCTTCAGTCAACTCTAAAAATTTGAGGCCTAGAGGGTAAGAAACAAGATTAGAGCCAGGCAAGGAACAGATTTTTTAGAGCCTGTGTACCGTGGAAAAGAGTTTGGGTTTTGTGTACGTGAAAGGGAACCTCCAAAATAATTAAACTACAGAGGTAACAGGATTGGGCTATAATTTAGAAGGGTATGTAGTAGTGGAGAATGGACTTTGAGAGAGGCAGTGGAGACAGAGGAAAAAGAAAAACAAGATGCTGGCTGGTCTGGCTGGCTGTTTAGGATGCTAATATAAAAATCCAGGTGAGAATTGATCAAGGCCTAAAGTAAGGCAGAGACAAAAAGAAGAAGGGAGGATAAGTCAGGTCTGAGAGAGATTTAACAGACAGAATAGACAGAATTTCTGATGAGGCTTTAAAATGATACAAGGATCAAGTGTAATAATATATGCTCAAGGATAAAGTATGCACTCTACAAATATGAGAAACAATTAGTGATAGAATTTGTAATATAAAACATTTTACATATGACTCCAAAGAAAACATATCAGCAGTGTGTGTCTGATCAGGACACATATTTTCTCCAGTGTATCAAAAAACTATATGTAACCTTCATAGGAAGAGTTGAAGCAATTAATATTTAAATTAACAATTACTTTCTGCTAAATCTTTAATCCAACTCCAGTGACTATAAAACACTAAACTTTTGGTGGAAATGGTGGATTTGAGATGGAGAGAAGTAGGAAGAAGGATGGAGAGGAAGGGGATAATTAGTGTAGAACTCTAACAGATCCATGTCCCACACTCTATAAGGGTCTTCAACAGTGTGGACCTTTGCTACCTAGAATCTTCAAAGAAGAAAGTAATCTTTACTGTCCTCCTCAATGGCATTAAGGAAAAGCACCTTTTTAAGTCTCCCTCCATCATCTTCCCTCTAGGCAAAAGAGGGCTAACCACATTGGCTGAGAAGTGTTGCTTTGTTCATTCCCTACAAAAAGTAAGATCTGGAGGAGTTGATTACACATGTGAGTTGGTTGCGCATGGCAATATAAAAATGAGCAAGAACTTGCCTGTTCCTCATGGCTTCATTTACATATTGCCCCAGGGTTTAACTCAGGAAAATCCCAGGATTGACCACACCTTCAGATGGTATGGGTTTGTCAGGTAGTCAGTCCAACATAGGAAAGAGGAAAGATATGTGCAGAAGGCACAGAGATATGAAACAGAATTTTGTGTTAACTTATTTGCAAGAGTCTGAGACCTGGCATGGTGGGAAATGAGACGGGAGAGAGACAGAACAAGGAGATCTAGATCTTGGAGGGCCTCATTGGCTTTGAAGGAAATTGGGATGTAGGAGAGAAGAATCCCCAGAAATAACTCAGTCGAGGAAGAACCAGGATCAGGTCATAATTTAGAAAGACCTGAAGTCTGTATGGAGGATGTTGTGGGCCGAAGAAGCCTGGGAAGATCAAGATTTCAAGTCCCTGTTTCCCCAGGAAAAACACATGGGACCTGAACAGGGTGTTTGCATTACAATGCTGTCCAGGTCTGGGCGTTTTTTTATTTTTGTTTTTTTATTATACTTTAAGTTCTAGGGTACATATGCACGATGTGCAGGTTTGTTACATAGGTATATATGTGCTATGTTGGTTTGCTGCACCCATCAACTTGTCATTTACATTAGGTATTTTTCCTAACCCTATCCCTCCCCCAGCCCCCTACCCCCCAACAGGCCCTGGTGTGTGATGTTCCCTGCCCTGTATCCATGTGTTCTCTTTGCTCAACTCCCACTTATGAGTGAGAACATGTGGTGTTTGGTTTTCTGTCCTTGTGATATTTTGCTGAGAATAATGGTTTCCAGCTTCATCTATGTCCCTGCAAAGGATATGAATGCATCTTTTTTATGGCTGCATAGTATTCCATGGTGTATATGTGCCACATTTTCTTTATCCAATCGATCATTGATGGGCATTTGGGTTGGTTCCAAGTCTTGGCTATTGTGAATAGTGCCATAACAAATATACGTGTCATGTGTCTTTATAGTAGCATGATTTACAATCCTTTGAGTATATACCCAGTAATGGGATTGTGGGGTCAAATGGTATTTCTAGTTATAGATCCCTGAGGAATCACCACCCTGTCTTCCACAATGGTTGAACTAATTTACACTCCCACCAACAGTGTAAAAGTGTTCCTGTTTCTCCACATCCTCTCCAGCACCTGTTGTTTCCTGACTCTTTAATGATCGCCATGCTAACCGGCATGAGATCGTATCTCATTGTGGTTTTGATTTGCATTTCTCTGATGACCAGTGATGATGAGCATTTTTTCATATGTCCATTGCCTGCATAAATGTCTTCTTTTGAAAAGTGTCTGTTCATATCATTTGCCCACTTTTCGATGGGGTTATTTTTTTCTTGTAAATTTGTTTAAGTTCTTTGTAGATTCTGGATATTAGCCCTTTGTCAGATGAGTAGATTGCAAAAATTTTCTCCCATTCTGTGGGTTGCCTGTTCACTCTGATGGTAGTTTCTTTTGCTCTTCAGAAGCTCTTTAGTTTAATTAGATCCCATTTGTCAATTTTGGTGTGTGTTGCCGTTGCTTTTGGTGTTTTAGATATGAAGTCTTTGCCCATGCCTATGTCCTGAATGGTATTGCAGGTCTGGGCATTCTTAACTCAAGGGATCCTTGAGTAAAAGTGATAGTGGGATCTTTATAGTGATCCCACTAACAGCAAGTTACCAGGTCTTCATTTTCTTGCCATCCTTTTAATCACAGATAAGTGTTCTTCATACTGGCCTTCCCTCTTATCTCTAGCCTGAAAACCATTGGTACTTGCCCCAGGTAGGAGGAGGAGCAGAGAACAGAAGGTTTCTGTGGAGCTGCATTAATCATCAAGGAGAGGCAGCTGGCTTCAAGCCCACAGAGTGTGACCCAGGTAAGTTTAAAAGTGTGGCCGAAACCCAACGAATGCCTCCCTGTAATTTTGCCCTCTCTACCCTTAGGTGAAAATGAGTCAAGCAAGGGAGTAGCCAGGCAGAATGCTAGGACAGTCGTGGTTCTTTACAGACAAGGAGGCCCCGTGGTCTTTATTAGGGAGAGAGGAAGATTTTCAAGGGGTTCTGGAATTTTCTGATTTTTCAATTGTTTTCCTATTTCTTCTTTTTTAAAATTTAATTCAATGTAATTTTTTTTTTTTTTTTTTTTTTTTTTTTTTTTTTTTTTTTTTTTTTTTTTTTTTTAGTGACAGGGTCTTGCTCTGTTGCCTAGGCTGGAGAGCAGTGGTTCAATCATAGCTCACTGTAACCTCAAACTGCTGAGCTCGAGCAATCCTCCTGCCTCAGCCTCCTGAATAGCTGGGAATGCAGGCGCCTGCCCCCACCCCTGGCTAACTTTTATTATTTTTTTTTTGTAGAGATGGAGTCTTACTATGTTGCCTAGGGCAACAGGAGTTCAAGACCTGTCCTCAAGTCTTGAACTCCTGGCCTCAAAGGATCCTCTCACCTCAGCCTCCCAAATCGTTGGGATTACAGGCGTGAACCATTGCGCCCAGCCTACTTTTCAATTTCTTTAGCTTTCTTTCTCATTTTGCTCTCTAGCACAGTAAATTTTCCTCTATTATTTAGAAAACCTATCCCTGTGCCGAGTATTTAATAGATTCTTAAAATTTGCCACGAACTTATTTTATTTTAAAAGGTTAAATAGGAATGAGGAAGAAAAATTTAGATGAAGTAGATTTGTTAATCACTGGGGGTAGAAAGAGAGTTTCAGTAATCTGTGTTGCTGCAATCATTGACTCTCTAGTCCAAGAGGCATCTTGAAGACCAGTGCCTCCGACTTGATTTTCCCCTACAATTCTAAGAAGAAGTTCCCCTGATGACCAAGAATATATATAGCATAGGCATCTCATTGCCTTTCCAAGCAGCCCCTCTGACAGCCAGAACTGAAATCTGCTTCTCATAATGGTCACCCACCACTCAGAATTCTACTCTGTTACATGAAATAACTTTTACCATTTCCTTGTAGTAGAGTAGCGGAACAAACAATGACACTAAAATCACAAGCACATCAACCAATGCAGCAAAAGCTAGGACCAGTGCCACATGTTTTGCCATCATCACTTTTTTGGTTGATTGCATTTGCTGTCCTTGGCAAACTGTTGCTCTGTCCCTTCTTCCCTTTAGCCTGCTCTTCCAATATGTAAAATATGGAGAATCTGGTCTTTACTAAGAGTAGCATAAATGTAGTTCTTAAGTCATTCCCAATTTGGAGCACTCTACACTATACTATCCTGAGCTTCAGATTAAGGCCTGAGTTTTCCTGACTTGAAATTTGAAGGGAATTCTTTTTGTTGTTGTTTTTCCTGGTAAGACTCTGCAGCTTTGCTGAGAAGAACCTAGTGGAGAGGGAATATCCAATTTCTTATCTCCTGGCAACATGAGATTTCCAGAATCTTCCACAATCACTAAAGGGTCAGATCTTTGGGACTTCATCCCTTTGTTATAAGGTGACTTAGCAACAACAGTATGGTTGCAATTGAAGATGCAGTTTTGAAGTATTGTCTCTCTTTGTAGCCTTTGTTCCTCCCTCTCTAGAATGAGTGGGTAGGTGGGTGGATGTGTATGGCAAAAGATGGGAGGAAAAGGTGGGCCAGGCAGTTGGAATTGTTTCTTAGTGTGGTTGGGTCTCACAGCTTTTTATGGTTGTTTTGCTCCTATCCTCTAGGCCCCTTTGGCCAACTCCTTCCCCACCCTTTCACCCTAAAGCCCCAAAAACCACAACCACAGTCAAATAATTAAACACACGAAACAAATAAAACTGCCTCTGTGTGAATATGTTTCTCTGGTCACGCCATCCCTGTGAGAGACGCCTCCCTCGTAAGCAGTAACAGGCAGAATTTCTCTAGCAAGGCAGGCACACAACAGACTCTGCACCTTCAAGGCAGAAGCAGAAGGGAAGGCCAGTGCCTCTGGGTTAGGGCCTGTTGGTTCTTGGAAGCTAGGGTACGGTGAGGTGAAGGCACTCCCAAGAATCCTGGCAAACAGTGCAGGGAGAGGAAGATAAAAATTTCCAGTGTTTGCAGCCAACAGGGCCATGTGTTCATTCAAGAAAATTTATGACTTAGTTGGTCTCTATGGGCTTCTGGCTGAGTGAAGGTGAGAGACATCTGCGGTAATTGCAGATCTGGCATGACCACAGATGAGCCAATTTTAAACAAACTTCTAATGTAAACTTTTAAGGAGACCTTTAAAACTTCGAGCTTGATGGCTCGTGTCTGTAGTCCCAGCACTTTGTGAGGCCGAGATGGGAGAATTGCGTGAGGCCAGGAGAGTTTGAGATCAGTATGAACTATATAGTGAGACAGTCTCTATAAAACATAAAATTATGTGTTAGTCCTAGCATCTTGGAAAGCTGAGGTGGGACGATTGCTTGAGCCCAGGAGTTTGAGTCTGCGGTGAGCCATTACTGTACCACTGCACTCCAGCCTGAGCCACAGAGTGAGGCTCTGTCTCTAAAAGACAAAATAAAAAAGATAAGAAAAAGCCCTGTCTCAGAATCCTAAAATCCAACTAAAGGGTTAAGTTCTAAAAATGATAATTATGCATTTTGCAAATTTCCTGTCCTTATAGTCCCAGCATGGAGTGACAAGGTTATTGGTGAGCACTAACACTCAACTGAGAAGCTTTCGGAAAATACTATTATCTGGGGCTTACCAAAGACCAGTTAAATCAGAAATACTACCAAGTGGGGTATTTATATCCCTGTAAAAGTTCTCAGTGAACTTAATGGGCAGTCAGGGTTCAGCAACACTGCATTGAATAAACCAGTCTATGAAAGTCTTGCTAGGGGTTTTCTCAGGTTTTTTTTTTTTTTTTTTGAGACAGAGTCTCACTCTGTTGCCCAGGCTGGAGTGCAATAGCGTAATCTCAGCTCACTGCAACCACCGTCTCTCAGATTCAAGCGATTTTCCTGCCTCAGCCTCCTGAGTAGCTGGGACTACAGGTGCATGCCACCACACCTGGCTAATTTTTTATTTTTAGTAGAGACAGGGTTTCACCATGTTGGCCAGGATGGTCTTGAGCTCCTGACCTCAGGTAATCTGCCCACTTCAGCCTTCCAAAGAGCTGGGATTACAGGCGTGAGCCACCGTGCCCGGGGGTTTACTCAGTTTTAACATTGTGCCACATTGCTACATTTTGTGGCTAGAGATGATATGGGCCCTCAGGGAGAGGAACTGATGATAGCTGCTGGAGTCTGAGCAGGGCTTAGTCTGAGGAAGGAGGAAAACCAAGAGAGAACAGAGTCAAGGACAGCAAAGGAGGAAGAAGACGTTGTAAGGAGTGTGGCCTGGTCAAAGTGGTCTGGTCCCACAATGCAATAACTTAAAATGTCTCCATATTGTACAACAGGTGGATTATTTGTGACCTTGGTGAGATCAGTTGCAGTGAGATTTCACTTGGCTGAGGAGACAAGGAACAGAGATAAGTGTGGACTAAAATTTTCAGAATTCTGGCCAGGCGCAGTGGCTCATGCCTGTAATCCCAGCACTTCGGGAGGCCGAGGCGGTCGAATCACAAGGTCAAGAGTTTGAGACCAGCCTGACCATTGTGGTGAAACCCTATCTCTACTAAAAATACAAAAATTAGTCAGGCCTGGTGGTGCCTGCCTGTAATCCCAGCTACTCAGGAGGTTGAGGCAGGAGACTTTTGCTTGAACCCAGGAGGCGGAGGTTGTAATGAGCCGAGATCGTGCCACTGCACTCTATCCTGGGTGACAGAGTGAGACTTTGTCTCAAAAAAAAAAAGAAAAAAAAAAGTAATTTTAGAATTCTAGCTGAGAAGAAACAGAAAGTCTTAAAAGATGTCAAAAGACAGAATTACAATAAATTTAGTTTAAAGATTGAATTGGCTTTATTTGCAATTCTAGAACCAGCAACACCTCATTCTGAGGGTTCCAATTTGCTGAGCAGAGGAGGTTGGCTTTATGGGCAGAAAACGGCTGAAGAAAGTGGAAATGAACAACAAAAAACAGATTGGTTGTTTCAAAGTGACTTTCCTTATAGGGTTAAAACAGAGGGGACTTCCTTATTACACTGACTCAGGTTGACTGGAATCTCCTAATTTTTAGAAAATGAGCTCATTTCAAAGTTCAGCTTGATTATGTGGCACTTAGTACGAGTGACTTCATTCTGGCTTGGTCTGGCCTGCCGGGGCCTAGTGCAGGAGGCTGGCCCAAAACAATAGCCTCCCATCCATTTAACAAAACGGATACAGGATTCAGGAGTTTTAATTTTTCTATTTTCTATTTATTCAATAATGATTAGATCTGAGTGTATATATATATATGTGTAATATATGTATATGTATACATATATGTGTAATATATGTATAACATGTATATGTATATATAACATATATATAATATATGTATATGCTAAGGGGACGGAATGGATGAAAATATAGGAGGCTAGAGGGAGTAACTGTGAAACATGGCTCCTGAAAATGTGTAGGAATAGAAGTAGTAGCCTTGGACAGGAAGAAAGAAGAGACTTCACTGTCATTGTAACAGAGAGGAAGAAGGAGTCACTGGTGTGGATGCAGAATGTTTAGGCGGGGGCATGGGTAGGAATGTGAGGACCTGTTTGCCTCATGGCCTCTAATTCACTGTGAAGTGGAGGTAAGATCGGTTGCAGGGTTTCTTAGTAAAGCCATTGCCCTCTGAGGCCTCTGGAGCGCTTGAGATAGATTGAGGCCACAGTTGAGCACACCCTGGTTTCTCACTCCCTCCTGACACAAGGAAGAGGGGACAGGTGCTGTGTCTGCTGGGAACTGAGGTGCGGGCAGTATGGGAGACAGTTGGTTCCCTCTGTGTGGCTTTCTCCATCTCACATCACTCCTTACCTCCACTCTCATGCATTCCCCTGCCTCCTGCAGACTGAAGAGCCCTTCTGTTTTCTGTCTGTTCATTGTTCCTTCTTTCCTTCCATTGTGTCAGAATCTCCGCCTTTGATTGGCCACCACTGCTGCTGTCCTTAAGTTTCTTTGCCTTTTGTTATGAATGCTGGAAGTCTGATAATACATCACTATTGATAGGTAATCAGAGGGCTCTTTTCCTTCCACAAGGCTTGCAGGTAAAAAAAGGGTATTGGAAGTCATTATATACCATTTGAAACATTTCTAGCCTTCTCAAAAATAAAAGGCCAAATTCAATGATGAGTATAAATAAATAATGAAGGGCCGGGTTTCTGGGCCAGTGATCTTTCATCTTCATCTTGCTGTTTCTGTTCTTCACTTCTCCAAGCTCAAGCCTGGGAAAGGTGTGATGAAGGCTATCAAAGATGAATTCAAAACATAGTATGCAACAGCTACCAAAGGGCAACTTCATATCGATTTTCCTCTCAATGAGCCACAGGTCTGGCTTACTTGGTTTAACATCCTGCTAGAATCAGGCAGTCTTTAAACTCAGTTCTGCAGTTCTGGTTGGCATGATGATTCATCTAGTGGAGAAATTGAGAACACTAAAAAAGCTTTAATTGTGGTAAAATGCACATAAAATTTACTATCTTAACCACTTTTCAGTGTACAGTTCAGAAGTGTTAAGTATATTCACTTTTTTTCCTTATATGAATACATAAGTAGCACACTTTGTGTGTGTGTGTGCAACCAATCTCCAGAATTCTTTTCATCTGTGAAACTGAAACTTTGTATCCATTAGACAACTCCCAATTTCTCCCTCCCCCTAGCTCCTGGCAGCCACCATGTACTTTCTGTCTGTATTAATTTGATGATTCTTGGTGCCATATGAGTGGAATTATACAGTATTTGTCTTTTTGTGACTGGATGATTTCACTTAGCATAATGTCCTTAAGGTCCTTCCATGTTGTAGCATGTGTCAGAATCTTCTTCCTTTTAAGGCTGAATAATATTCCATTGGATGTATATGCTGTATTTTGTTTATCTATTCATCTGCTGATGAACACTTGGGTTGCTTCCTACCTTTTGGCTATTATGAATAATGCTGCTATGAACATGGATGAATAAGTATCTGTATGAGTTTCTGCTTTCAATTCTTTTGGGTGTCTACCCAGAGCTGGAATTGCTGGATCGTATGGTAATACTTTTTAATTTTTAGTTTTTTTTTTTTTTTTTTTGAGACGGAGTCTCACTCTGTCGCCCAGGCTGGAGTGCAGTGACACTATCTTGGCTCATTGCAAGCTCCGCCTCCTGGGTTCATGCCATTCTCCTGCCTTAGCCTCCCAAGTAGCTGGGACTACAGGCGTCCGCCACCATGCCTGGCTAATTTTTTGTATTTTTAGTAGAGACGGGGTTTCATCGTGTTAGCCAGGATGGTCTCGATCTCCTGACCTCGTGATCTGCCCACCTCGGCCTCCCAAAGTGCTGGGATTACAGGCGTGAGCCACCACGCCTGGCCTAACACTTTTTAATTTTTTAAGGAACTGCCATACTGTTTTCTATAGTGGTTGCACCATTTTACATTCCTATCAGCAGTACACAAGGGTTTCAATTTCTTCACAGCCACACCAACACTTTTCTATTTTTTGATAGTAGCCATCCTAATGGGCAGCATCTTGGGGTTTTGATGAACATTTGTCTGATGCTTAGTGTTATTAAACTTCTTTTCATGTGCTTATTGGCTATTAGGATATCTTCTTTGAAGAAATGTCTATTCAAGTCATTTGCTTATTTTTAAAGTCAGGTTTTTTGTTGTTGAGATTAAGAAAGTTTTAAGATTTTTGCAGTAAGTATTTAGAGCAATATTGTAGGGTCTTATTAAGTCCAAGGCTTTTTATTTTTCTCCAATGACTCCGCCACAGTCCCTGCTGTAAAATACAGTGGCTCTTCATGGTAAATTCCAATTTTAAGTAGCATTAAATGTGGCTGTACTCAGTTCTTTATTTTTAACTCATAATATTTGGGTCAGCATTTTTAGATAAAGAGGATGCTATGTCTTTTGCCATAGCAAACAGGAAGGTATCTATTATTCTCTTTGCTGATGACATGGTCCTTCACTGAATGGTTGGTTTCTATCAGGAGAAACAGCTTGGTGTCAAGTATGCCATTTTTAGAATGTACTCCTGTTTAATAGAGCTTTATTAAACAGATGGATAAGTATAGTTATATTTCAGGGGTGGTGCTGTGTATTTTGGGACCAACGTCACCCTTTGGAGCCATGGAGATTCAATTCTGCTTCAAATTAATAGCTCCACAGGATCCACATGAAAGTTCTTAACTGGCAGGTACAGATGGAAACTAACTTCTATCCTAAAAATCCTTCAGGCCAGGTGTATCTCTTATGTGCTGTAGGTGCAGAAATTTAGAGCTTCACCATACTTGTTAGTGTCTTGGAGACATATCCAAAGTTGCTTTGTAGAGAAAAGTCTTATTTACCTGTAGATTTTCTTAGCCTACTCTATGTTTAAGGCCATACTCCTGCGCAAGTGCATAATAAACTGGACTCTACTTTCCTTAACTGTCTACATGTCAGGTGTTTCAGCCCAATACTTTCCTTTCAATCAGGTATGAACATTATGAACTCACTAGTAAACATAGTTTTGGATTGTCTTCTATGGAAAACTTATTAAAGCCCATATGGGAAAAATGATACGTGAGAAATACAGCCAAAGAGAGATGCTAAACACTCATTCTTTAGCTTCTCTGAGCTCCTTCCTGGTATTGAGTTGCTATACCCTAAACTCAGTTCTGCAGTGTATTATTGCTCTGGCTCCACAGAAAATTCTGTGCCCAAATTGAGACCTAACAACATGCCCTCAAATTTTACAGAGGCTCTCTCTAATATTTGGAACACTTGGGATTTTTTTTTCTTTATTCGGTAGAAGTCAGAAGCAGAGAAAAAGTTGTTTCTGAAGAAAGTTGCTATAGTTTGAAGTTTCCCTCAAAAGTTCATGTGCTGGAAACTTAATACCCAATGCAACAGTGTTGAGAGGGAGGTAGGGCTTAATGAGAGGGCTCCAACCAATGGATTAATGTCATTATTAAAAGAGAGAATTATCACAAAGCAGGTTGTTATAAAGTGAGTCCAGCCTTTGATGCCTCTCTGTCTCACGTAATTACTTCTGTCTTCTTCCCTTTCCCCATGAGATGACCCTTACCAGATACCATGTTCTTGGACTTACCAGCCTTCAGAACCATGAGCTAAATAAACTTCTGTTCTTTATAAGTTACCCAGTCTGTGATATTCTGTTGTAGCAGCAGGAAACAGATAAAGAAAAAAATTTTATTTTTAGTTTAAATTTTTTTTGAGACAGGGTCTCACTTTTTCACATAAGCCGGAGTGAAGTGGCATGAACAGAGCTCACTGCAGCCTCAACCACCTGGGCCCAAGCAACCCTCCTCTCTCAGCCCCCAAGTAGCTGGGACCACAGCTGCATGCCTCCATGCCCAGATAATTCTTGTATTTTTTGTAGAGACGGGGTTTTGCCATGTTGCCCAGGCTTGTCTCAAACCCCTGAGCTCAGGCAATCTGCCGTCCTCAGCCTCCCAAAGTGCTGTGATTACAGGCATGAACCACTGCACCCAACCAAAGATAAAAATTAAGCTTTTATTTTTAAATTGTTATTTCCATAGGTTTTTGGGGAACAGGTGATATTTGGTTACATGAGTAAGTACTTTAGTGGTGATTTGTGAGATTTTGGTGCACCCATCTCCAGAGCAGTATACACTAAACCTAACTTGTAGTCTTTTATCCGCTACCCCCTTCCCACTCTTATCTCTGAGTCCCCAAAGTCCACTGTGTCATTTTTATGCCTTTGCATCCTCATGGCTTGGCTCCCACTTATGAGTGAGAACATAAACATTTAACCTTTTTTAAAAAAAATTGAGATGGAGTTTCACTATGTTGCCTAGGCTGGTCTCAAATTCCTGAGCTCAAATTATCCTGGTCTTGGATTCCTGAGCTCAAATTGTCCTACTGCCTCAGCCTCCTAAGTAGCTGGGATTACAGGAATGCTTTTTTCTTTCTTTCTTTTTAATTTTTTTAAACAAAAAATAATGTTATATAACCTCATGAATGTCTTTGTCTTTTGCTTTGACTGTTAGTTTTAAATTCAAGCATTCTTTCAAATCTAATTCTGTTTGATGTTAGTATTTGCTGACTTTGCTTTTTATTTGACGTACGTATTCTTTTTAATAGCTTTATTGAGGTATATTTTACACACCATGAAAATCTGCCATTTGAACGGTACAATTCAATACTTTTTAGTAAATTTACAGAATTGTGCTTCTATCATCACAACCCAATTTTAGAATATTTTCATCATCCTAAAAAGACCCCTTTTCCCAGCCCCAGGCAACCATTAATCTGCTACTTTCTGTCTCTATAGATTTGCCTAATCTGGTCATTTCATGTAAACAAAATCATACCAGAGTCAAACCGTTTGTGGCTGGCTTCCACTGCTGAGCATAACAATTTCAAGGGAAATCTATGTAATAGCAAGTATCATCTTTTGAAGTGCAAAACTTAAAAATTTTGATAAATTCCAATGAATTTTGATTCATTTTGAATTTTTTTTGTGTATGATGTGAGATAAGGGTTTGAATTCATCCTTGTCCTTCAGTATAGGTGTTCCTTGATTTATGAGGGGGTTAAATTTTGATAAACTCATTGTAAGTCAAAAATATTTTAAATGGAAAATGCATTTAATACTGTGATAAACCGATTGTAAAGTCAAAACTTGTAAACCAGGGGTTATCTGTACTTTGTTCCTTTTTATTGCTGAATAATATTCCCTTGTATGGATATACCACACTTCATTTATCCATTCACCAGTTGATGGACATTTGGATTTTTTTCAGGTTTTGGCTATTGTATTAGTCCATTTTCACACGGCTAAAAATAAGCACCCGAGACTGGGTAATTTATAAAGAAAAGAGGTTTAATTGACTCACAGTACCACATGGCTGGGGAGGCCTCAGGAAACTTACAATCATGGCGGAAGGCAAAGGAAAGTAAGGCATGTCTTACATGGTGGCAGGAGAAAGTGAAGGTGGGGAGTGACACACTTTTAAACCATCAGCTCTCATGAGAACTCACTCACTATCATGAGAACAGCATGAGGAAAATCTGCTCCCATGATCCAATTACCTCCCACCAGGTCCCTCTCCTGACCTGTGGGATTACAATTCGACATGAGATTTGAGACGGGACACAGAGCCAAACCATATCAGCTATTATGTGTAATTTTCTATGAGCATTCACATACAAGTTTTTGTGTGGATGCACATTTTTATTTCTCTTGAGTAGATACCTAGAAGGAGAATTGCTGGATCTTATGGTTAATTTATGTTTAACTGTTTTCCAAAGTAGCTGTACCATTTTACATACCCCGCAATGATGTATGAAGTTTCCAATTTCTCTATGTCTGTACCAACACTTGCTATTGCCTGCCTTTTGGATTATAGTCATTTTAATGGATGTGCAGTGGTATCTCACTTTGGCTTTAACTTGCATTTCCCAGCTAGGTACAGTAGCTCATGCATGTAATCTTAGCATCTTGGGAGGCTGAGGCAGGCAGATCATTTGAGCTCAGGAGCTTGAGACCAGCCTGGGCAACGTGGTGAAACCCTGTCTCTACAAAAAATACAAAAATTCGCCAGGCATAGTGGCATGCACCTGTAGTTCCAGCTACTCAGGAGGCTGAGGTGGCAGGATTGCTTGACTCCAGTTGAGGCTGGAGCGAGCCATGATAGTGTCACTGTACTCCAGTCTGGGTGACAGAGTAAGACCGTGCCTCAAAAAAAAAAAGAAAAAAAAAAGAATTTGCATTTCCCTAGTAACAAATGATGTTAAGCATCTTTTCTTGTGCTTATTGGCCGTTCAGATATCTTCTTTAGTAAAATGTTTATTCAAATGTTTTGCCCACTTTAAAAATTGAGTTTTCTTCTTACTGTTAAATTGTAAGAGTTCTTTATATATTCTGGATACAGGTCCCTTACCAGATACATGACTTACAAATATTTTTCTCCCAGTATGTGACTTACCTTTTTATTTTGTTAATGGTATCTTTTGAAGTGCAAAACTTAAAAAATTTTGATAAATTCCAATGAATTTTGATTCGTTTTGAATTAATTTTTTGTGTATGATGTGAGATAAGGGTTTGAATTCATCCTTGTCCTTCTGGATATCTAATTACTGCAGCACTATGTGTTGAAAAGATGGCTTGTCTTTTGCTGGCTTCACTTTTATTTTATTTTATTTGTGCCTTTAAAGAAAAGGTGAAGTAGGCATAAATAATTTATGAACAAAAATTCAGACGCTCTCTGTGTTGAATTTCTAAATGCTTACATGAGAGAATGCGCATCAGACTGATGTGTTAACAATAATTTGAACCACAATTTTATTTTGTTCCCTTCATCTTCCCCATTCCCTCCCCAACCCTGTAGTTAACATCTGCTTCTCTCCTGTAAGAGGAAGTGAAAGATTTAGGTCAGGCCCCAAACCAAGCTATCTTTACGGCACTCTTCCCTTTTAAGAAAAAAACCCACCCTGCTGGGTCTGTCTAGCACTAAATTACTCTACATCAACGGTTCTATTGTGATTTTTGCAAGTTGGCCTTCCCCCAGAAGCAGATCTGCTGTTGCTGGGACTGGGTGTTATGAAATCAATCTAGCTGGTCACTTTGAAGGATGCTGACAGGAGTCAAGAGAGATGATCCTTCAAGTTTCACAGGACTTTCCCTTATATTTGCTTTACAGATGAATTTCTTACAAGAAATATCTCAGAGGAATATTACCAGAGCTGGAGATCTTCCACATTCAGATCCTACATGTATCTGTGGTGCTGGGCAGAGGTAACCTCAAACAAGAATAGGTTCAGTTGACTGATACAAGGCAGCAAGACTGGCATCTTTGGGGAAGTCTGTCTCTGGAAAGATATTATCCATCCTGCTATCTTAAGTCATTATAAAGAACAGGATGATTGCATCTTCCTTTATGGATATGTACTGGGTTCCTCTCTTTTATGGTGCTAACCTAGCAGCTATAACCGGGATACCTTTCTACTCTGGCTTTGACAGATATCCCTCACAATTAGGGCTGTGGCATAATAATGATAAAAATCATAGCTAATATGCATATAGCACTTATTATATACCAGCAACACTTTTCCTGTCTTACATATATTAACTCATATAACTGTGCCTTGGCTATATATATAAAAATGAATTATTGAGAGGAGTAGTCATATAGAAGCAATTGACATGCTATTTGGACTGTATGGGGAACTCCATCTCCTAAAAGAGCTTTGAGACCAGAAGGAAAGGTGTGAGACAGTACTTGAGGGGTAAAGTTGAACAGAAGGGTCGTTTTTTAGGGTCTCAATGTCTTTCATCTCTAGAACTCATTCGAGACAAAAGTTACAGGGAGAAGACACTGATCTTCGTTTCCCGGCTTTGGTTAGACATATTCTTTTAGAATCCTTCTTCAAGGGCCTCCAGAATCCCTGTCATCCCTCATTTCCAGGCATTCACCTTAGTGCCTGCTTTCCCTGCTGTGGCATGGGGCCATTCCCCAGCTATCCAGGTTTGTCCTTGGCAGGTTGGGGTCCCCCTCGATGCTTTCCTGTCCTGTCTTTCAATGTGACAACTGTTTGCTAGAAGGGGGCAGTTTCAGCATTAAGGGCGAGGTCCTGTAACATTTTAACTCACTGCTGGCCCAAACAAAAGATTTCGCCAAGTTTAAGATTTTAGTAATATACAAACTTTTTGGCTTATTTTAGGCTATTAGCCAGTTTGTTCCATTTTAGTATAAGATTCAGAAGCTAGTTTCTGGGAGAAAATAAAAGGAGAGGGGAGAGGCTGAGGGCATGCGGTGTCTGAAACAAGAAGAGCTGAAAAGGAAGGAAAGATTGGAAAGCCTTTGTCTACATCAAAATTTTGCTGAGGTCTTTCCCTGAAAGAAAGGCTAATCAGAGATGCAGGTAGGTCCTTCATTGCTGCCCCCAGATCACACCAATGTTATTAACTATGGTCTCCTACAAACCGTGCACTCACCTTTGTTGTCTAACACAGGAGAATGACTCAAATGGGGGGAATGTCCAGACCCGTGAAAGTCAGGTTATTGCAAATGGAGGTAGGCAACTAGTTTTAGACAGATGCTTCCAGAGAAGATATGCTTTAGATGGCGGTCTCCTCACTGATACATGAAGGCAGACCCTGCCAAGCTGGGTATATGATCAAGATGGTCTTAAAGTTCCCCTTAGCTTGACTAAACTTTAGACGGCTTCTTTCCGAGTATAGGCCCTTGAGCTCTCTTTTTCTTAGAGCATGTACTTCATTTTTTCTTTTTCCGCCCCCACCCCCCCGCTTTTTCATAGAACTGTAGTTCAGATGGAAGAATATTTACTGTAGAAAGCTTGCAATTGTAAATTCTTTGGCCCTCTGAGACGTCAATCTTCTCCCAACCTCTTGCAAGTTTTATAACCCAGGAATGTCTTTCACAAGGACCTGGGAGCCATCACTTTGCAATGTAATTATCAAGAAAGACAGCTCCCCTATTTCCCAGTCTCTGTGGGACCAAAGGAGCCTAGCTTTAATATGTGAACAAGCACCAGCTAGCAAACACAGATGGCCTACTCCCACTGGCCAGCACTAATGTCCTCTAGTACTTTTCTATTTGCTCACTCCAGTGCTTAAAAATTCTCCCTCTTTTTGTTTTCAAGTTTAATCATTCTCCCCTATTGCAGCAGACTAGACTCCTATGGCAATAAGTATTGAATAGAGTCTTTCTTGCCTGTTTAGCTCTATGTCGTGCAATTTTTCTTTGATATGTAGAAACTTGCACAGTATTTTACCTAAACCGGCTCCAAATGAGTTTGAAAAGCCATTAACCCAGAACACAGGATAACTTTGTCATGGTACACTGTTATTTGGACTAATTTTTTGGGGGGATTCTGACATATAAAACATTTTGCATAATATCACCTTTAATAAGTCCAAAACCAAAACCAGAATTCTTCTCATCTTTCTTTGTCATGAGATATACCAGGTATCCAAAAATACACAATTTTTTACACACACACACACACACACAGTAGCTATTTTTTTTGTAGGCCTACTATATGCTAGGCACTGTGTACTTTCTATACATAGCACTTTATATACATTTCCTCATTTAATTCTTACGGCATCTCTGTGATTGGGGCTCATTATTTACAGATGAGGAAGCTGGGGCTCAGAGAGGTTAAGTAATCACCTTAAATCACAGGTGGTACATGTCAGAAGTGTGATATTAATTCAGTCACTGAGTCTGTAAATCATAAAATCATGATTTTAATGGTTGTTTTTCAAGGATTCACTGGGCTACCCTGTTAGGATTCTGGCCCAGAGAGAAATCTGTATTTCCAAAGGGATTAAGGATGAGCTTCTGTCAAGTTTTGCTTCTGTCTTACCTCCTGGAGGCATTGTACTATTTCCCTGAGTAAAGATTTTACTGTTTCTTGGAGGACTTCTTCCCAAAGTATGTCCCCCTTACCCCATCCCACCCCTGTTTTCTCTGTATCCATGGATCCCACCCTTGTTTTCTCTGTATGCTTTGTGGCCTGGTCCAGTGCCTTGGAGCAGCCATTCTGATCTTGGTTTCAGGGTTGCTCTGACAAGAACAGCTGGGGATCTCCCCTGGTGCTTCCAGCATTCGGTATGTACTTCCTCAGTAGACCTTGAAGATGGTAGCAATTTCCTCTCTGACTCATGCATAGAAGGAGATTCCAACATTTTCTCTGTCATTCTCTAAATCATCTGTCCTCTCAGCAGCACTTGGGTGATGACTAGGGCTCAAATAACACACTATGATGTCACCAGCTCGCAACTGATGACATCACAAGGCACAATAATAACAAAAGCATCAGGAAGCAGGCAGAGCAATGGTTTCAATGTATTTCAACATATCAGCAATGCCAGAGAAACCAATCCCTGTTTAAAAAGCTAAGTCTTTCTAGCTTCCAAGTTTTTTCTCTCAGATGGAAGGAACCTTTCCAGTATTGACTACCTTCATTAAATACCTTTTATTTCTGAGTCTATGCTTAAAAGTATCCTAGACAGATTTTCAGAACCACATCACTGCCTAGAAAAACCATCTCTGGGACTATGAATGGCTCTGTGCTCCAGGCAGGTGATAAATCACATTTTTGCTATAGAGCCCATCTCCTGTTATGTAGGGTGCTGTAAGGTTTTATTTTGTGGACCTGTAGAAAGCACTCTGTGGGTTTATGAACCTGGGCTGCTTGAATTCAGGGCAGCAATGATGAGGGCACTAAGATTCTCTGCTTCCAACTTTTCTCCTTTCTTCTGTTGGAGTGGCTCCCTCTCACTAGGTCTCCAGCACATGCAGCCCTTGCCTTGGATGAATCCAAGAATTTTACTTCTCTTTATTACTGATACAACGGTTTAGATTATTTTCAGTGTTAATGAGGCATTTTATGGAAATCAACATACATTGTTATAGACAAGAGAAGTTAAAATTATTTAAAAGAATACTTTTCTCTAGCTATAGGCACTTCGTGGAAAATTTGGAAATTGGAAAATACAGAAATAAAAAAGTTATGCACAATCCCATTAACCCAGAAGCACCCATTGCTAACAGTTTTTTTTTTTAATCTTTCAATCTTTTATTCTGAAGCTCTTTTGTTTTCCAACGAAAAGACATGGCCCCTAAGCCCTAAAACTTACAACTTCAAGGGCAACACAAATGAGAAGAATTAAGACAAAATGAGATTGAAAACCCAATAACATGTGGAATATTGGTGATAATAGAACTTCAATCCTTCTGTGAACATATCTACTCAATTTTTATTTTAAAATGAGAAAATTCTAAAAATCCATATACAATCAATTTGGAAAACAGATGAATCTGTCAAGCTCTCAGTGGACAAGCTACAGCTAATTAGTGGCTACAAAACAATTAATGGATAAGCATAATGAATAAGTTTGGGATTGATTCAGAAAAGAAATACGAGGTGACTTAGTAAACACTGCATTTTTGATAGGCTCCCTCCCTGGCTTGTAAAAGTGCCATTGAGACACATATTGCCTGGAATCAGTCACATCCTGTCTTGTTTACCACTTATTATATATCCGTAGGCAGGTTACTTAACCTCTCTAATGTTTTCTCATCTATAAAGTAGGGAAAACAGGTTGTTGTGACTATTAATTGAGATAATTCCTCTAACATGTTTAATGTGGTCCCTGATGTGTGGTAAGTGCTCAAGAAATGCTGAGTATGATTAGAGGTAGTGGAAGGTAGTGGGTAGAACAAGCTCTGGTCAGACTGCCTTGCCACTCTTGTGGCATTTTTTCTACTGGGTTGTAAGACTGGATCATCAAGAATGATGTGAATTTGAAAATGAACCAGTTTTGTCTTTGAATTGCTTCAAGGTAAATTTTTAATCAAAGAAAGCACTCACAAAATGCTTCTGGGAAGTCCAGATTTTTCTTTTCTTTCTTTTTTCTTTTTTTGAGATGGAATCTCTGTTGCTCAGGCTGGAGTACAGTGGTGTGATCTCGGCTCACTACAGCCTCTGCTTCCCAGGTTCAAGTGATTCTCCTGCCTCAGCCTCCCAAGTAGCTGGGACTACAGGTGTGTGCCACCACGCCTGGCTAATTTTTGTATTTTTAGTAGAGATGGGGTTTCTCTATGTTGGCCAGGCTGGTCATGAACTACTGACATCAGGTGATCTGCCCACCTCAGCCTCCCGAAGTGCTGGGATTACAGGCGTAAGCCGCTGTGTCTGGCCAGTCCATGTTTTTCTAATGAAGACTTTTTTCATCATTATAGACTCTTAGAGAGTAGCAGTTATTTACTTTTAATGAATCCACATACAGTTTCACCATTAAGATGGTAAAACCAAAAGCCGAAAAAGCAATTCTTTACTTTGGAAAATGTACTGTTGAATACATTGGGAGTCCATTATAACTTGACCTCTTGTAGTGCTCAGAGCTGCCCACTATGAACCAGTTATTGGTGGAAGGATGGACAGAAAGAGTCAGAGAGAACCTAAATATGTTACACTGTGATATTTGTGGAGAAACCAAAATCTTTTTTTGTTGTTTTTTTTAAAATTATACTTTAAGTTCTGGGATACACGTGCAGAACATGCAGGTTTGTTACATACGTATACAAGTGCCATGGTGGTTTGCTGCACCTATCAACCTGTCATCTACATCAGGTATTTCTCCTAATGCTATACCTCCCCTAACCCCCCCACCCCCAGACAGGCCCCAGTGTGTGATGTTCCCTTCCCTGTGTCTGTGTGTTCTCATTGTTCAACTTGCACTTAAGAGTGAGAACATGTGGTTTTTGTGTTAGTTTGCTGAGAATGATGGTTTCCAGCTTCATCCATGTCCCTGCAAAGGACATGAACTCATCCTTTTTTACGGCTGCATAGTATTCCATGGTGTATATGTGCCACGTTTTCTTTATCCAGTCTATTACTGATGAACATTTGGGTTGGTTCCAAGTCTTTGCTATTGTGAACAGTGCTGCAATAAACATATGTGTGCATGTATCTTTATAGTAGCATTATTTATAATCCTTTGGGTATATATGCAGTAATGGGATTGCTGGGTCAAATGGTATTTCTGGTTCTAGATCCTTGAAGAATAGCCACACTTTCTTCCAAAACCTTTTTTTTTTTTTTTAAATTATACTTTAAGTTCTGGGGTACATGTGCAGAACGTGCAGTTTTGTTACATAGGTATACACATGCCATGGTGGTTTGCTGCACCCATCAACCCGTCATCTACATTAGGTATTTCTCCTGATGCTATCCCTCCCCTAACCACCAACCCCCTGACAGGCCTCAGTGTGTGACGTTCCCCACCCTGTGTCCATGTGTTCTTGTTGTTCAACTCCCACTTATGAGTGAGAATGTGCAGTGTTTGGTTTTCTGTTCTTGTGGTAGTTTGCTGAGAATAGTGGTTTCCAGCTTCATCCATGTCCCTGCAAAGGACATGAACTCATCATTTTTTATGGCTGTATAGTATTCCATAGTGTATATGTGCCACATTTTCTTTATCCAGTCTATCATTGATGAGCATTTGGGTTGGTTTCAAGGCTTTCCTATTGTGAATAGTGCTGCATTAAACATACATGTGCTTGTGTCTTTACAGTAGAATGATTTATAATCCTTTGGGTATATACCCAGTAATGGGATTGCTGGGTCAAATGGTATTTCTAGTTATCAATCCTTGAGAAATCGCCACACTGTCTTCTACAATGGTTGAACTAATTTATACTCCCACCAACAGTGTAAAAGTGTTCCATTTCTCCATATCATCTCCAGCATCTGTTGTTTCCTGACTTTTTAATGATCGCCATTCTAACTGGCATGGATGATATCTCTTTGTGGTTTTGATTTGCATTTCTCTAATGACAAGTGATGATGAGGTTTTTTTCATATGTTTGTTGGCTGCATAAATGTCTTCTTTTGAGAAGTGTCTGTTCATATCCTTCGCACACTTTTTGATGGTTTTTTTTTTCTTGTAAATTTGTTTAAATTCTTTGTAGATTCTGGATATTAACTCTTTGTCAGATGGATAGATTGCAAAAATTTTTTCCCATTCTGTAGGTTGCCTGTTCACTCTCATGATAGTTTCTTTGGCTGTGCAGAAACCCTTTAGTTTAATTAGATCCCCTTTGTCAATTTTGGTTTGTGTTGCCATTGCTTTTGGTGTTTTAGACATGAAGTCTTTGAACATGCCTATGTCCTGAATGGTATTCCCTAAGTTTTCTTCTAGGGTTTTTATAGTTTCAGGCCTTACTTTCAAGTCTTTAATCCATCTTAAGTTAGTTTTTGTATAAGGTGTAAGGAAGGGGTCCAGTTTCAGTTTTCTGCATATGGTTAACCGTTTATTAAATAGGGAATCCTTTCCCCATTGCTTGTTTTTGTCAGGTTTGTCAAAGATCAGATGGTTGTAGATGTGTGGTATTATTTCTGAGGCTTCTATTCTGTTTTGGTACCAGTACCATGCTGTTTTGGTTACTGTAGCATTGTAGTATAGCTTGAAGTCAGGTAACGTGTTGCCTCCAGCTTTGTTCTTTTTGCTTAGGATTGTCTTCACTATATGGGCTGTTTTTTGGTTCCATATGAACTTTAAGGTAGTTTTTTCCAATTCTGTGAAGAAAGTCAACGGTAGCTTGATGGGGATAGCATTGAATCTATACAATACTTTGGGTAGTATGGTCATTTTCAGAATATTGATTCTTCCTATCCATAAGCATGTAATGTTTTTCCATTTGTTTGTGTCCTCTCTTATTTCCTTGAGCAATGGTTTGTAGTTCTCCATGAAGAGGTCCTTTACATCCATTGTAAGTTGTATTCATAGGTATTTTGTTCTTTTTGTACCAATTGTGAATGGGAGTTCACTCATGATTTGGCTCTCTGTGTGTCTGTTATTGGTGTATAGGAATGCTTGGATTTTTGCACATTGATTTTGTATCCTGAGACTTTGCTGAAGGTGCTTATCAACTTAAGGAGATTTTGGGCTGAGATGATGGGATTTTCTAAATATACAATCATGTTATCTGCAAACAGAGACAATTTGACTTCCTCTCTTTCTATTTGAACACGCTTTATTTCTTTCTCTTGCCTGATTGCCCTGGTCAGAACTTCCAATACTATGTTGAATAGGAGTGGTGAGAGAGGGCATCCTTGTCTTGTGCTGGTTTTCAAAGGGAATGCTTCCAGTTTTTGCCCATTCAGTATGATATTGGCTGTGGGTCTGTCATAAACAGCTCTTATTATTTTGAGATATATTCCATCAATACCTAGTTTATTGAGAGTTTTTAGCATGAAGGGGTGTTGAATTTTATTGAAGGCCTTTTCTGCATCTATTGAGTTAATCGTGTGGTTTTTGTCATCGATTCTTTTTATGTGATGGATTATGTTTATTGATTTGCGTATGCTGAACCAGCCTTGCATCTGAGGTATGAAGCCAACTAGATCGTGGTGGATAAGCTTTTTGATGTGCTGCTGGATTCGGTTTGCCAGTATTTTATTGAGGATTTTTGCATCAATGTTCATCAGGGATATTAGCCTGAAATTTTCTTCTTTTTGTTGTGTCTCTTCCAGGTTTTGGTATCAGAATGATGCTGGCCTCATAAAATGAGTTAGGGAGAATTCCCTCTTTTTCTACTGATTGGAATTGTTTCAGACGGAATGGTAGTAGCTCCTCTTTGTACCTCTGGTAGAATTTGGCTGTGAATCCATCTGCTCCTGGACTTTTTTGATTGGTAGGCTATTAATTACTGCCTCAATTTCAGAACTTGTTATTGGTCTATTCAGGGATTCAACTTCTTTCTGGTTTAGACTTGGGAGGGTGTATGTGTCTAGAAATTTATCCATTTCTTTGATTTTCTAGTTTATTTGCATAGAGGCGTTTACAGTATTCTCTACTGGTAGTGTGTATTTCTATGAGATCAGTGGTGATATCCCCTTTATCATTTTTTTTTTTTTTTTTTTTTATATATATATATTTTTTTTTATTATTATACTTTAGGGTTTTAGGGTACATGTGCACAATGTGCAGGTTTGTTACATATGTATCCATGTGCCATGTTGATTTCCTGCACCCATTAATTCGTCATTTAGCATTAGGTGTATCTCCTAATGCTGTCCCTCCCCCCTCCCCCCACCCCACAACAGTCCCCGGAGCATGATGTTCCCCTTCCTGTGTCCATGAGTTCTCATTGTTCAATTCCCACCTATGAGTGAGAACATGCGGTGTTTGGTTTTTTGTCCTTGCGATAGTTTACTGAGAATGATGTTTTCCAGTTTCATCCATGTCCCTACAAAGGACACGAACTCATCATTTTTTATGGCTGCATAGTATTCCATGGTGTATATGTGCCACATTTTCTTAATCCAGTCTATCGTTGTTGGACATTTGGGTTGGTTCCAACTCTTTGCTATTGTGAATAGTGCCGCAATAAACATACGTGTGCATGTGTCTTTATAGCAGCATGATTTATAGTCCTTTGGGTATATACCCAGTAATGGGATGGCTGGGTCAAATGGTATTTCTAGTTCGAGATCCCTGAGGAATCGCCACACTGACTTCCACAATGGTTGAACTAGTTTACAGTCCCACCAACAGTGTAAAAGTGTTCCTATTTCTCCACATCCTCTCCAGCACCTGTTGTTTCCTGATTTTTTAATGATGGCCATTCTAACTGGTGTGAGATGGTATCTCACTGTGGTTTTGATTTGCATTTCTCTGATGGCCAGTGATGAGGAGCATTTCTTCATGTGTTTTTTGGCTGCATAAATGTCTTCTTTTGAGAAGTGTCTGTTCATGTCCTTTGCCCACTTTTTGATGGGGTTGTTTGTTTTTTTCTTGTAAATTTGTTTGAGTTCATTGTAGATTCTGGATATTAGCCCTTTGTCAGATGAGTAGGTTGCAAAAATTTTCTCCCATTGTGTAGGTTGCCTGTTCACTCTGATGATAGTTTCTTTTGCTGTGCAGAAGCTCTTTAGTTTAATGAGATCCCATTTGTCGATTTTGGCTTTTGTTGCCATTGCTTTTGGTGTTTTAGACATGAAGTCCTTGCCCACGCCTATGTCCTGAATGGTATTGCCTAGGTTTTCTTGTAGGATTTTAATGGTTTTAGGTCTAACATATAAGTCTTTAATCCATCTTGAATTAATTTTTGTATAAGGTGTAAGGAAGGGATCCAGTTGGAGCTTTCTACATATGGCTAGCCAGTTTTCCCAGCACCATTTATTAAATAGGGAATCCTTTCCCCATTTCTTGTTTTTGTCAGGTTTGTCAAAGATCAGATAGTTGTAGCTATGCGGCATCATTTCTGAGGGCTCTGTTCTGTTCCATTGATCTATGTCTCTGTTGTGGTACCAGTACCATGCTGTTTTGGTTACTGTAGCCTTGTAGTATAGTTTAAAGTCAGGTAGCGTGATGCCTCCAACCCTTTATCATTTTTAATTGCATCTATTTGACTCTTCTCTCTTTTCTTCTTTATTAGTTTGGCTAGTAGTCTGTCTGTTTTGTCGATCTTTTCAAAAAGCCAGCTCCTGGATTCCTTGATTTTTTTTGAAGGGTTTTTCGTGTCTCTATTTCCTTCAGTTCTGCTCTGGTCCTAGTTATTTCTTGTCTTCTGCTAGTTTTTGAATTTTTTTGCTGTTGCTTATTTAGTTCTTTTAATTGTGGTGTTAGGGTGTCGATTTTAGATCTTTCTAGCTCTCTTCTGTGGGCACTTAGTGCTATAAATTTCCCTCTACACACTGCTTTAAATGTATACCAGAGATTCTGGTACATTGTGTCTTTGCTCTCATTGGTTTCAAACAACATCTCTTTATTTCTGCCTTAATTTCATTATTTACCCAGTAGTCATTCAGGAGCAGGTTGTTCAGTTTCCATGTAGTTGTGCAGTTTTGAGTCAGTTTCTTAATCCTGAGTTCTAATTTAATTGCACTGTGGTCTGAGAGACTGTTATGATTTCCATTCTTTAGCATTTGCTGTGGAGTGTTTTAGTTCCAATTATATGGCCAATTTTAGAACAAGTGCGGTGAGGTGCTGAGAAGAATGTATATTCTGTTGATTTGGGTGGAGAGTTCTGTAGATGTCTATTAGGTCTTCTTAGTCCAGAGGTGAGTTCAAGTCCTGAATATCCTTGTTAATTTTCTGTCTTGTTGATCTGTCTAATATTGACAATGGGGTGTTAAAGTCTCCAAATATTACTGTGTAGGACTCTAAGTCTCTTTGTAGGTCTCTAAGAACTTTTTTTATGAATTTGGGTGCTCCTGTAGTGGGTGCATATATATTTAGGATAGTTAGCTCTTCTTGTTGAATTGATCACTTTACCATTATGTAATGCCCTTCTTTGTCTTTTTTGATCTTTGTTGGTTTAAAGTCTGTTTTATCAGAGACTAGGATTGCAACCCCTGCTTTTTTTTTTTTTTTGCTATCCATTTGCATCATAAATATTCTTTCATCCCTTATTTTGAACCTAAGTGTGTCTTTGTACATGAGATGAGTGTCCTGAATACAGCACACTGATGGGTCTTGACTCTATCCAATTTGCCAGTCTGTGTCTTTTAACTGGGGCATTTAGCCCATCTACATCTAAGGTTAATATCGTTATGTGTGAATTTGATCCTGTCATTATGATCTGAGCTGGTTATTTTGTCCATTAGTTGATGCAGTTTCTTCATAGTATCGATGGTCTTTATAATTTGGTATGTTTTTGCAGTGGCTGGCATCAGTTGTTCCTTTCCATGTTTAGTGCTTCCTTCAGGGGCTCTTGTGAGGCAGGCCTGGTGGTGACAAAATCTCTCAGCATTTGCTGGTCTGTAAAGGATTTTATTTCTCCTTCGCTTCTTATGAAACTTAGTTTGGATGGATATGAAATTCTGGGTTCAAAATTCTTTTCTTTAAGAATGTTGAATATTGGCCCCTATTCTCTTCTGGCTTGTAGGGTTTCTGCAGAGAGATCTGCTGTTAGTCTGATGAGCTTCCCTTTGTGGATAACCCAACATTTCTCTCTGGCTGCACTTAACATTTTTTCCTTCATTTCAACCTTGGCAAATCTGATGATTATGTGTCTTGGGATTGCTCTTCTCAGAGTATCTTTGTGGTGTTCTCTGTATTTCCTGAATTTGAATGTTGGCCTGCTTTGCTAGGTTGAGGACATTCTCCTGGATAATATCCTGAAGAGTGTTTTCTAACTTGGTTCCCTGTCACTTTCAGGTTCACCAATCAAATAGAGACTTGGTCTTTCCACGTAGTTCCATGTTTCTTGGAGGCTTTGTTCATTCCTTGTCATTCTTTTTTCTCTGATCTTGTCTTCTCACTTAATTTCATTAAGTTGATCTTCAACCTCTGATATCCTTTCTTCCACTTGATTTATTCAGCTATTGATACTTGTGTATGCTTCAAGAAGTTCTCGTGCTGTGTTTTTCAGCTCCATCAGGTAATTTACGTTCTTCCCTAACCTAGTTATTCTAGTTAGCAATTCCTCTAACCTTTTTTTCAAGGTTCTTAGCTTTCTTGCATTTGGTTAGAACATGCTCCTTTAGCTCAGAGGAATTTGTTACTTCCCACCTTCTGAAGCCTACTTCTTTTAATTCATCAAACTCATTCTCTGTCCATTTTGTTCCCTGCTGGCGAGGAGTTGTGATCCTTTGGAGGAGAAGAGGTGTTCTGGTTTTTGGAATTTTCAGTCTTTTTGTGCTGATTTTTCCCCATCTTCATGGATTTATCTACCTTTGGTCTTTGATGTTGGTGACCTTCAGATGGGGCCTTTTGAGTGAACGTTTTTTTTTTGTTGTTGTTGTTGTTGTTGATGTTGATGCCATTACTGTTTGTTAATTTTCTTTCAACAGTCAGGCCCCTCTGCTGCAGGTCTGCTGGAGTTAGCTGGAGGTCCACTCCAGACCCTGTTTGCCAGGGTATCACCAGCGGAGGCTGCAGAACAAATATTGCTGCCTATTTCTTCCTCTGGAAGCTTCATCCCAGAGGGGCACCTGCCAGATGCCAGCTAGAGCTTTCCTGCATGAGGTGTCTGTCAGCACCTACTGGGAGGTGTCTCCCAGTCAGGATACACGGGGGTCAGGGACCCACTTGAGGAGGCAGTCTGTCCCTTAGCAGAGCTCAAGTGCTATGCTGGGAGATCTGCTGCTCTCTTCAGGGCCATCAGGCAGGGGCGTTTAAGTCTGCTGAAGCTGTGCCCACAGCCGCCCTTTCTCCCAGGTGCTTTGTCCCAGGGAGATGGGGGCTTTCCTGACTGGGGCTGCTGCCTTTTTTTCAGAGATGCCCTGTCCAGAGAGGAGGAATCTAGAGAGGCAGTCTGGCCACAGTGGCCTTGCTGAGCTGGGGTGGGCTCTGACAAGTTCAAGCTTCCTGGTGGCTTTGTTTACACTGTGAGGGTAAAATCGCCTACTCAAGCCTCAGCGTTGGCGGATGCCCCTCCCCTCACCAAGCCTGAGCCTCCCATGTCGACCTCAGACTGCTGTGCTGGCAGCGAGAATTTCAAACCAGTGGATCTTACCTTGTTGGGCTCCATGTGGGTGGGACCTGTCAAGCCAGACCATGTGGCTCTCTGGCTTCAGCCCCTGCAGCTGGCTTGGTGTCTGCCCAAATGGCAGCCCAGTTTTGTGCTTGAAACCCAGGGCCGTGGTGGCGTAGGCACTGGAGGGAATCTCCTGGTCTGTGGGTTGCGAAGACTATGGGAAAAGCATAGTATCTGGGCCGGAGTGCACCATTCCTTAGGGCACAGTCCCTCAAGGCTTACCTTGGGTAGGGGAGAGAATTCCCCGACCCCTTGAGCTTCCAGGATGAGGCGACACCCCACCCTACTTTGGCTCATCCTTTGTGGGCTGCACCCACTGTCCAACCAGTCCCAGTAAGATGAACAGGGTACCTCAGTTGGAAATGCAGAAATCATCTGCCTTCTGCATTGATCTCGCTGGGATCTGCAGACTGGAGCTGTTCCTATTTGGCCGTCTTGCCAGCTGCCCCTCCAATAACTGTTTATTAAAACTAGTCTTCAATGTATATAGTGTGGGATAAGGTTAATTTGTAAAAAAAAAAAAAAATTAAAAACTAATATTTATTGTTTTTATTACAAAATTATATTTTTTAGAAAATCTAGAATGCAGAAATAAGAAGAAAACACAATTTTAACATTTTAGTGCACTTCCAGTTTTTATATAGTTGTATCTAAATATGTGGCTCTTTTAATTTCAAAATTTCTAAAGAACCAGTAAGTTGGCCGGGTGTGGTGTCTCACATCTGTAATACCAGCACTTCGTAAGGCTGAGGTGGATGGATTGCTCGAGCTTAGGAGTTTGAGACCAGCCTGAGCAACATGGGGAAACCTTGTCTCTACAAAACAAAAATACAAAAATTAGCTGGGCATGGTGGTGGCGCACACCTGTGGTCCCAGGTACTTGTGAGGCTGAGGTGGAAGTATTGCTCGGGTCCAGGAGGTCAAGGCTGCAGTGAGCCATGATCAAGCCATTGCACTCCAGCCTGGGTGACAGAGCAAAATGCTGTCTCAAAAACAAAACAAAAACAAAACAGTAAGTTAACTTACACAGGTTTGATAGACATTGGTTTTCAGAAGACATTTCTGTGTATGTTGGAGGAGACTTGTGGTTCAAAATTACTGTTTTTCTTTAGTTCCTGAAGGATAAGACCTTGCTACTCAAAGTATGGTCTGGGAATTAGTAATATCGGTATTAAGTGGGAGCATATTCGAAATGAAGAATTTTGAGCCCCACCCTACTCCTAGTGAATCCAAAACTGTATTTTAGTATGATTTCTAGGTGATTTGTCTATACATTAATTTTTGAGTAGCACTACCACAGGGACAATTTGACAAAATATCTTTTCTTATCTAAGATAGTTGTTGAAGGCCTGATGAGTCCTAAATTTCCAGGACAATAGTTCTCGCTTCCACAAAAGTGCTGTTGGAGCCAGACTAATTAGAGATCCACCAAACAGCCTGCAGGAAAACACTGAGCTAGCTCTGCGTGTCAGGAGATGAAGGATGTAAAATAAGTCTGGGATACACTAACATGCCAATAAAACTCTATAAATCTCAAGTCTGTATTGTTCAACATTTTATTACTTTATCAAAGTACTCTTCGTAGGTTCACTGTTGGATTACCAAGAAATGGTGTTGCACCCATTGAAAAACCCAGCAATTATGTTCACCAATAGCATTTTCGTTATCAGGGCTTTTGATGGAGGGGTCTATTGACTTGGAGAATTGAGACTGACTTAAAAAACAAACAACAGAAAGAAAACACTCCTGGAACATGTCCTGGAAATAGAACACCCTTTAGAATGGGAGCACACATGTGCTTCTTTTACCCTCATATCCCTTATTTGCTGGAATAGAAATGTAACTACTCAGCAGGTTTGAGCCAGTTTCACGGTGAGCATGACTAATAATAATAATAACCTACATTTGACAGCATTTTGTGATTCACAAAGTATTATGGCAATGCTTCTCAAACTTCAGTGTACATACTGATTACCTGGAGATCTTGTTAAAGTGAGAATACTGTTTCATCAGGTCCAGAGTAGGCCTGCAGTTGCCTTTATAACCAATTCCCAGGTGGTGCTGATATTGCTGGTCCACAAACCACGCTTTGAGTAGCAAGTGCTTATCATAATCTCTCTTGAGATTCACAGAAATTATGTTAGGTAGGTAGAACAGGCATATTTTTCTTTCCCTTAAGAATATTTGTTCTATGAGAGTAAGGATTTGGTTGTTTTGTGTTCATTGCTGTATCCCAAGTGCATATAATAGGAGGCACTCAATACATTTTTGTTGGATGGATGAGTGACTGAATATTAATTTTATAGAAGAATTTATATGCCTTACTTAAAGTCACATTCTAATAAGTGGCAAATCTGACATTTGAATCTAATAATAAACTATTTGAATCAGAGAATTTGGTAACGAATGAATCACTTTAGTGGTTTGCCCTTTCTTCTGGTAATTTTTTTGATGGAACCTTTTTAATTGAAGCCTAACATAGAAAAATGAGCAAATCTGAAGTGTACAGTTGATGCATTTATACAAAGGGAACACATTTATGGAACCACCTCTCAGACCAGGGAATTACCAGCTCCCCAGAAGCCTCCTTCATATCTGCTTCCAGTCATTATTTTCTTTCTCAAAGGTCGATGCTTTTATAACCTCTATCACCATAGAATACTTTTGAACTTGACAGAAATAGAATTTTATAACATGTGCTTTGTAGTACATGCCTTTTTTCATTCAACACTATGTTTGTGTTCTTAAATACAGCAATACTTTTATAGTATTCCCTTGTGTATATATTGTGCATATCCCATGAATAGACTCCAATTTATCATACATTTCACTGTTGATGGGCATGGTGGTTGATCCCAGTGTTTGGCTAATATAAATAGTGCTACTGTGGAAAATTTTGCACGTGATTTTTGATGCACATATGTACCTACTTTCATTGCATATACAGGTAGAAGTGGAATAGATTTTGGGTATATTCAGTTATTGCAGATATTGCCAAATAATTTTTCCTTTCCAGCTTTGTTGAAGTATAGTTCAGAATAAAAATTGTATATATTTAAGGTATACAACGTGATATTTTCACATATGTATACATTGTGAAATGATTACATATCAAGCTACTTAACATATTTATCACTTCCTGTAGTTAGCTTTCTTTGGTGATAAGAATACTTAAGATCTACTTACCTTAACCAATTTCAAGTACATATTATTTTAACTCTAGTCACCATACTGTACACTAGGTCTACAGAAGTTATTTATCTTATACCCTTTAACCAACATTTTCCTGTTTCTCCTACTCCCCTAGTCGATAGTAACCATCCTTGTACTCTGTTTCTACGTGTTTGACTTTTTAAAAGTCCACGTGTAAGTGAGATCATGCAGTAATGAACATGGTAATGCACAGATAGTGATTTTATTTTCTTTGGATATATACCCAGAAGTGGGATTGCTGGATCATATGGTGGTTCTATTTCTAATTTTTTTAGGAACCTCTGTACTGTTTCCTGTAATGGCTGTACCAATTTGCATTTCTCCCAACAATGTATAAGGGTTCTCTTTTCTCCACATCCCTGCTATTAGTTGTTACATTTTGTCTTTCTGATAATAACCATCCTAACAAGTGTCAGGTGATATCAGGGAAATTAGCATTTCCCTGATAATTAATGATGTTGAGTACTTTGTCATGTATCATTGGCTATTTTTACATCTTCTTTGGAAAAGTATCTATTTAGGTGCATTGTCCATTTTTTAATTTGGTCATTAGTTTTTTTTTTTTGCTGTTGAATTGAGTTCTTTATATATTTTGGATATTAACTCTTTATCAGATTTTTTTTATTCTGTAGGTTGCCTTTTCATATTGTTGATTGTTTCCTTTGTTGCGCAGAAACTTTTCCGTTTGAGGTAGTCCCACTTGTTTATTTTTGCTTTTGTTGCTCACACTTTTGGTGTAATATCCAAAATTTATTGCCAACAGTTTTTCAAAGTAATTGAATTAATGATTTCTTCTGCCTTTTCTTTGACTTTTGACTTTTTTTAAAAAATATTTAATTTTAATTTTTTTACTCTGTTGATTTTTTTTTTTTAATTATTCATTTATTTATTTAGAGGTGGTTCTTGCTATGTTGCCCTGGCTGGTCTTCAACTCTTAGCCTCAAGTGATCCTCCTGCCTCAGCCTCCCAAGTAGCTGGGATTACAGGTATGAGCCACAGCACATGGCTTAAAAAATTTTTAATTAACATAATAATTATACACATCCATGGGCAACATAGTGATGTTTTAAAACGTATAATGTGCCAGGCGCAGTGGCTCACGCTTGTAATCCCAGCACTTTGGGAGGCCGAGGTGGGCGGATCACGAGGTAAGGAGATCGAGACCATCCTGGCTAACACGGTGAAACCCCGTCTCTACTAAAAATACAAAAAATTAGCCGGGCGTGGTGGCGGGCGCCTGTAGTCCCAGCTACTCGGAGAGGCTGAGGCAGGAGAATGGTGTGAACCCGGGAGGCGGAGCTTGCAGTGAGCCGAGATTGCGCCACTGCACTCCAGCCTGGGCGACAGAGTGAGACTCCGTCTCAAAAAAACAACAACAACAACAACAACAACAAAAAGTATAATGTATAGTGATCAAATCAGAGTAATTAGCATATCCATCATCTCAATTCCTTATGCCTTTTTTTGGGAATATTCAGTATTCTCCTTCTAGCTATTTGAAACTATATATTATTGTTAACTATAGTTATCCTACAGTGGTATAGAACACTAGAACTGATTTCCCCTGCATACTTGTAATTTTGTGTCCTTTAATAAATCTCTCCCTACACCCCCTTTCCTCCACCCTTCCCAGCCTCTAGTATTCTCTGTTCTACTTTTCACTTTTATGAGATTAACTTTTTTAGTTTCCACATATGCATGAGAACAGGCAGTGTTAAATTTTCTGTTTCTGGCTTTTTTCACTTAACATAATGTCCTCCCATTCCATCCATGGTGCCACAAATGACAGGATTTCATTCTTTTTAATGGCTAAATAATATTCCATTATATATATATATATATATATATATATATATATATATATATATATATACCACATTTTAAAAATTCATCTATTGTTGGACACCAAGGTTGATTAGGTATCTTAGTTATTGTGAATAGTGCTGTAATAAACGTGGGGTACAGATTTCTCTTTGATATACTGATTTTCTTTCTGCTGGAAAAATGCCCCGTAGTGGAATTGCTAGGTTATGTGGTAGCTCTATTTGTAGTTTTTTGATGAATCTTTGATTTTTTTAATGTCGATTAAATTCTCTAGATAATCATTGAAATTTTTTTTACCTTTTGATGCATGAAGATCTTTGGTGTGCATTTTATTTCTGGAACTTTTGGGTCAAGACGGTGAATTGGGCACACACTTTTACTTCCTTTAAACATCTCATAAAATGGTAATAAATGGATTTTTTTGAGGAGAAATATGTAAATATAAAATGACAAAAAATGAGAGACAATATCAGCACAATTTGAAATATTTGAGAAAGCTGAATCTTAAGCCAGCAGTGGGAAAGCCGAGAAGAAATCTGATTTACACTATGGGACTTCTAAAAGCTTGAGGAACTGGTACATGGGCACTCCTCGAAGAGGGGAGGTAGTGCTAAAAAAAAAATAGCATAATTTAGAGTCTGTTCAAAAAGCAATTTGACCCCCTTTCCCAGTCCATACGCTTAACAATTGTTTTCCACCCAACTCGCTTTGGAAGAAAGCTGAGGAAAATTGCCCACTGGAGACTGTAAAATAGAGGGTCTCTGCACTAGGATTTGTCAATAGAGTTGAAAACAGGAATTAAGCGAATATTTACATTCTGAATATAGGATTTGTCAATACAGTTGAGCTGAAAACAGAGGACTTAAGCGAATATTTACATCCTGGGTACTGAGACCACCCCAGACCTCTTGTACACTCACTTCTCAAAATTTTGACAGGCAGACCTATATCTTCTAGATAGGAGACTGGAAGATTCTTCTCTAGGAACTCAACCAGACCAAGAATAAGAAGTAATGGTACTGACAATAGAGGAGAGGGAGCTCCAAGGAGGAGAAGGAGCTCCAAGGCCCAGCTAGATTAATAGCTACAGTGAAGCCCATAGTAGTCAAGTCCCAATCACAGGCTTAGAACTTCCAGTCAGCTCTTTTAGGGCTCCACTCTTGAAAATGAATAGGCAGACAAGGTCATCAGCTAGCTGAGAAAAGATTTCATCATGAAACAGAGGGACAAAACAAACACACAGAAAAAAATCAACTTAGGAGAAAAGAAAATTTTTCAGAGGAAAGGGTACTTAAAAAATCATCATTAGGGTCCGCAGAGAAACGTAAGATAATATTGCATTCATGAAACAAAAACAGGATTCTTTAAAAGGGGACAATTGGGAACTCTTAGGAATTAAAAATACAATAACAGAAATGAGAAGGTCAATGGAACAGTGGGAAGATAAAATTAAAGAAATCTCTATAAAAGTTGAACAAAAGGAAAATATGAAAAAGGGAAGAGAAAATATAATAAAATTAGAGGACCAGATCATGAGATTCAATGTCTTTATATCAAGAGTTTCAAAGGGAGAGGAAGAAAAGAAGGAAAATAGAACAGAGGAAATCACTGCCTGATATGATTTAGCTGTGTCCCCACCCAAATCTCATTTTGAATTGTAATCCAAATTGTAATCCCCATAGATTGGGGAAGGGACTTGGTGGGAGATGACTGGATCATGAAGGTGGTTTCCCCCATGCTGTTCTTGTGATAGTGAGTGAGTTCTCATGAACTGTGATGGTTTTATAAAGGGGTCTTCCCCCTTCACACTCTCTCTTTCCTGCCACCTTGTGAAGAAGGTACTTGCTGCTTCTTTGACTTCCGCCATGATTGTACATTTCCTGAGGCCTCTCCAGCCATGCAGAGCTGTGAGTCAATTAAACCTCTTTCCTTTATAAATTACCCAGTCTCGAGTATTTCTTTATAGCAGTTGAGAATGAACTAATACACTACCCATATAATTAAAGACAAATTTCTAGAACTGAAGGTTAGAGTTTCCAGATTGAAAGGATCCATAGGCCGCTCAGCAGAATGGATTAAAAGTAGATTCACTCCAATGTACATCATTTTACAATACTGGGGAAACAAACAAGTTCTAAAAACTCCTGGAAATGGAAAACAAACAAACACAGTCACATGCAGAAGGTGAAAAATTAGGGTACTTATTTATTTTCAGTAGCAACAACAGGCTAGAATAGACTGGAAAAATACCTTAAAAAGTTTTGAGGAAAATTAATTCTTAACCTAGAGTTTTATACTTGGGGAAATTCATAAGCAAATATGAGAATTGAATTTTGAAATTCTGATATTCAAGGTCTGAAAATTTTTATCTTCTATGAGATTCTCATAGATTTACTACTGGATATGATCTCAGAGATTAACTGCTGGATATGATCCATCGTAATGGAGTAAACTAAAAAAGGAGAAAAACATGGGAAATAAGAAATAGGAGATTTAGCTAAGTAGAGTGGCTCACACCTGTAATCTAAGCACTTAGGGAGGCTGAAGAGGATGGATCACTTGAGCCCAGGAATTGGACACTGCCTGGGAAATATGGTGAAACTTCATCTCTACAAAAATACAAAAATTAGTTGGGCATAATGGCATGTGCCTGTACTCAGAAGGCTGAGGTGGGAGGATGGGTTGAGCCCAGGAAGTCGAAGCTGCAGTGAGTGATGAGACTCTTAAAAAAAAAAAAAAAGCAGGAGATTTAATGCAAGAGGGTGGGAAAGACTCTTCAGAATGAATGAAGAGAGATCTCAGGACAATAGCTCAATATTAGGCATAGAGGACAATGTCCAGAATTAAGCAAATCACAAAGATCCAGAAAATATTTTTTTTCTTCTTTTTTTTTTTTTTTTATTGTACTCAAGTTCTGGGATACATGTGCAGATGCGCATGTTTGTTACGTAGGTATACACGTGCCATGGTGGTTTGCTCCACCCATCAACCCGTCATTTACATTAGGTATTTCTCCTAATGCTATCCCTCCCCTAGCCCCCAACCCCAACAGGCTCCAGTGTGTGATATTCCCCTCACTGTGTCCATGTGTTCTCATTGTACAACTCTCACTTATGAGTGAGAACATGCGGTGTTTGGTTTTCTGTTCCTGTGTTAGTTTGCTGAGAATGATGGTTTCCAGCTTCATCCATATCCCTGTAAAGGACATGAACTCATTCTTTTTTATGGCTGCATAGTATTCCATGGTGTATATGTGCCATCTTTTCTTTATCCAGTCTATCATTGATGGGTACTTGGGTTGGTTTCATGTCTTTGCTATCATGAATAGTGCTGCAATAAACATACATATGCATGTGTCTTTATGGTAAAATTATTTATAGTAGAATGATTTATAACCCTTTGGGTATATACCCAGTAATGGGATTGGTTGGTCAAATGGTATTTCTGGTTATAGATCCTTGAGATATTGCCACACTGTATTCCACAATGTTGAACTAATTTATACTCCCACCAACAGCATAAAAGCGTTCCTATTTCTCCACCTCCTCTCCAGCATCTGTTGTTTCCTGTCTTTTTAATGATCCCCATACTAACTGGCGTGAGATGATATCTCATTGTGGTTTTGATTTGCATTTCTCTAATGACCAGTGATGATGAGCTTTTTAAAAATATGTTTGTTGGCTGCATAAATGTCTTCTTTTGAGAAGTGTCTGTTCATATCCTTTGCCCACTTTTTATGGGGTTGTTTTTTTCTTGTAAATTTGTTTAAGTTCCTTGTAGATTCTGAATATTAGCCCTTTGTCAGATGGATAGGTTGCAAAAATTTTCTCCCATTCTGTAGGTTGCCTGTTCACTCTGATGATAGTTTCTTTTGCTGTGCAGAAGCTCTTTAGTTTAATTAGATCCCATTTGTCAATTTTGGCTTTTGTTGCCATTGCTTTGGTGTTTTAGATATGAAGTCTTTGCCCATGCCGATGTCCTGAATCGTATTGCCTAGGTTTTCTTCTAGGATTTTTATGTTTTTAGGTCTTACATTTAAGTATTTAATCCATCTTAAGTTAGTTTTTGTATAAGGTGTAAGGAAGGGGCCTAGTTTCAGTTTTCTGCATATGGCCAGCCAGTTTTCCCAACCCCATTTATTAAATAGGGAATCCTTTCCCCACTTCTTGTTTTTGTCAGGTTTGTCAAAGATCAGATGGTTGTAGATATGTGGTGTTATTTCTGAGGCCTCTGTTCTGTTCCATTGGTCTATATATCTGTTTTGGTACCAGTCCATGCTGTTTTGGTTACTGTAGCCTGTAATATAGTTTGAAGTCAGGTGGTGTGATGCCTCCCTCTTTGTTCTTTTTGCTTAGGATTGTCTTGGCTACGTGGGCTCTTTTCTGCTTCCGTATCAAGTTTAAAGTAGTTTTTTCCAACTCTGTGAAGAAAGTCAATGGTAGCTTGATGGGGATAGCATTGAATCCATACAATACTTTGGGCAGTATAGCCATTTTCACGATATTGATTCTTGCTATCCATGACCATGGAATGTTTTTCCATTTGTTTGTGTCCTCTCTTATTTCTTTGAGCAGTGGTTTGTAGTTCTCCTTGAAGAGGTCCTTCACATCCCTTGTAAGTTGTATTCCTAGGTATTTTATTCTCTTAATAGCAATTATGTATAGGAGTTCCCTCATGATTTGGCTTTCTTTTTGTCTGTTACTGTTGTATAGAAATGCTTGTGATTTTTGCACATTGAGTTTGTATCTTGAGACTTTGCCGAAGTTGCTTATCAGCTTAAGGAGATTTTGGGCTGAGATGGTGGGGTTTTCTAAATATATAATCATGTCATCTGCAAACAGAGACAATTTGACTTCTTCTTTTCCTGTCCGAATATGCTTTGTTTCATTCTCTTGCCTGATTGCCCTGGCCACAACTTCCAACACTATGTGGAATAGGAGTGTTGAGAGAGAGCATCCTTGTCTTGTGCTGGTTTTCGAAGCAAATGCTTCCAGTTTTTGCCCATTTAGTATGATATTGGCTGTGGGTTTGTCATAAATAGCTCTTAATATTTTGTGATACGTTCCATCAGTACCTAGTTTATTGAGAGTTTTTAGCATGAAGGGGTGTTGAATTTTATTGAAGGCCTTTTCTGCATCTATTGAGGTTATCGTGTGGTTTTTGTCATTGGTTCTGTTTATGTGATAGATTACTTTTGTTGATTCACACATGTTGAACCAGCCTTGCATCCCAGGTATGAAGCCAACTAGATCATGGTGGATAAGCTTTTTGATGTGCTGCTGGATTCGGTTTGCCAGTATTTTATTGAGGATTTTTGCATCAATGTTCGTCAGGGATATTGGCCTGAAATTGTCTGTTTTTTGTTGTTGTTGTTGTTGTTGTGTCTCTTCCAGGTTTTGGTATCAGAACGTTGCTGGCCTCATAAAGTGAGTTAGGGAGGAGTCTCTCTTTTTCTATTGTTTGGAATAGTTTCAGAAGGAATGGTACCAGCCCCTCTTTGTACCTCTGGTAGAATTCGGCTGTGAATCCATCTGGTCCTGGACTTTTTTTGGTTGGTAGGCTATTAATTACTGCCTCAATTTCAGAACTTGTTATTGGTCTATTCAGGGATTCAGCTTCTTTCTGGTTTAGCCTTGGGAGGGTGTATGTGTCCAGGAATTTATCAATTTCTTCTAAATTTTCTAGCTTATTTGTGTAGAGGTGTTTATAGTATTCTCTGATGGTAGTTTGTATTTCTGTGGGATCAGTGGTGATATTCCATTTATCATTTTTTATTGTGTCTAGTTGATTCTTCTCTCTTTTCTTCTTTATTAATCTGGCTAGCAGTCTATCTATTTTTTTTAATCTTTACAAAAAAACAGCTTCTGGGTTCATTGATTTTTTTGAAGGGTTTTTCATGTCTCTATCTCTTTCAGTTCTACTCTGACCTTAGTTATTTCTTGTCTTCTGCTAGCTTTTGAATTTGTTTGCTGTTGCTTCTCTGGTTCTTTTAATTGGGATATTAGGGTGTTGATTTTAGATCTTTCCTACTTTCTCTTGTGGGTATTTAATGCTATAATTTTCCCTCTACACACTGCTTTAAATGTGTCCCAGAGATTCTGGTACGTTATGTCTTTGTTCTCATTGGTTTCAAAGAGCTTGTTTATTTCTGCCTTCATTTCGTTATTTACCCAGTAGTCATTCAGGAGCAGGTTGTTCAGTTTCCAAGTAGTTGTGTGGTTTTGAGTCAGTTTCTTAATCCTGAATTCTAATTTGATTGCACTGTGGTCTGAGAGACAGTTTGTTGTGATTTCCGTTCTTTTACATTTGCAGAGGAGTGTTTTACTTCCAGTTATGTCATCAATTTTAGATTAAGTGTGATGTGGTGCTGAGAAGAATGTATTTTCTGTTGATTTGGGGTAGAGAGTTCTGTAGATGTCTATTAGGTCTGCTTGGTCCAGAGCTGAGTTCAAGTCCTGAATATTCTTAATAATTTTCTGTCTCATTGATCTGTGTAATATTGACAATGGGGCATTAAATTCTCCAATTATTATTGTGTGGTGGCCTAAGTCTCTTTGTAGGTCTCTAAGAGCTTGCTTTATGAATCTAGGTGCTCCTGTATTGGGTGCATATATATTTAGGATAGTTAGCTCTTCTTGTTGAATTGATCCCTTTACCATTGTGTAATGGCCTTCTTTGTCTTTTTTGATCTTTGTTGGTTTAAAGTCTGTTTCATCAGAGACTAGGATTGCAATCCCTGCTTTTTTTTTTTTTTGCTTTCCATTTGCTTGGTAATTATTCCTCCATCCCTTTATTTTGAGCCTATGTGTGTCTTTGTACATGAGATGGGTCTCCTGAATACAGCACACTGATGGGTCTTTACTCTTTATCCAATTTGCCAGTCTGTAACTCTTACTTGGGGCATTTAGCCCAGTTACATCTAAGGTTAATATTGTTATGTGTGAATTCGATGCTGTCATTATGATGCTAACTGGTTATTTTGCCTGTTAGTTCATGTGGTTTCTTCATAGTGTCAATGGTCTTGACAATTTGGTACATTTCCGCAGTTGCTAGTACTGGTTTTTCCTTTCCATATTTAGTGCTTCCTTTAGGAACTTTTGTAAGGCAGGCCTGGTGGTGACAAAATCTTTCAGCATTTGCTTGTCTGTAAAGGATTTTATTTCTCCTTTGCTTATGAAGCTTAGTTTGGCTGGATATGAAATTTTGGGTTGAAAATTCTTTAAGAATGTTGGATATTCGCCCCCACTGTCTTCTGGTTTGTAGGGCTTCTGCAGAGAGATCAGCTGTTAGTCTCATGGGCTTCCCTTTGTGGGTAACCCGACCTTTCTCTCTGGTTGCCCTTAACATTTTTTCCTTCATTTCAACCTTGGTGAATCTGATGATTATATGTCTTGGGGTTGCCCTTCTTGAGGAGTATCTCTGTGGTGTTCTCTGTATTTCCTGAATTTGAATGTTGGCCTTTCTTGGTAGGTTGGGGAATTCTCCTGGATAATATCCTGAAGAGTGTTTTCCAAATTGGTTCCATTCTCCTCGTCACTTTTAGGTACACCAATCAAATGTAGGTTTGGTCTTTTCACATAGTCCCATATTTCTTGGAGGCTTTGTTTGTTCCTTTTCATTCTTTTTTCTCTAATCTTGTCTTTACACTTTATTTCATTAAGTTGATCTTCAATCTCTGATACCCTTTCTTCTGCTCCATCGATTTGGCTATTGATACTTGTGTATGCTTCATGAAGTTCTTGTGCTGTGTTTTTCAGCTCCATCAGGTCATTTATGTCCTTCTCTAAACTGGTTATTCTAGTTAGCAATTCATATAACTTTTTTCAAGGTTCTTAGCTTCCTTGCTTTGGGTTAGAACATGCTCCTTTAGCTCAGAGGAGTTTGTTATTTCCCACCTGCTGAAGCCTACTTCTGTCAATTCATAAAACATTCTCTGTCCGGTTTTGTTCCATTGCTGATGAGGAGTTGTGATCCTTTGGAGGAGAAGAGGTGTTCTGGTTTTTGGAATTTTCATCTTTTTTGTGCTGGTTTTTCCTTATGTTTGTGGATTTATCTACCTTTGGTTTTGATGTTGGTGACCTTTGGATGGGGTTTCTGTGTGGATGTCCTTTTTGTTGCTGTTGATGCCATTTCTTTCTGTTTGTTAGTTTTCCTTCTAACAGTCAGGCCCGTCTGCTGCAGGTCTGCTGGAGTTTGCTGGAGGTCCACTCCAGACCCTGTTTGTCTGGGTATCACCAGTGGAGGCTGCAGAACAGCAAAGATTGCTGCCTGTTCTTTCCCTGGAAGCTTCATCCCAGAGGGGAACCTGCCAGATGCCAGCCAGAGCTCTCTGGTATGAAGTGTCTGTCGACTCCTGCTGGGAGGTGTCTCCCAGTCAGTAGGCATGGGGGTTAGGGACCCACTTGAGGAGGCTGTCTGTCCCTTAGCAGAGCTTGAGCACTGTGCTGGGAGATCCCATGCTGTCTTCAGAGCCAGCAGGCAGGAATGTTTAAGTCTGCTAAAGCTGTACCCACAGCTGCTCCTTCTCCCAGTTGCTCTGTCCCAGGGAGATGGGAGTTTTATCTGTAAGTCCATGACTGGGGCTGCTGCCTTTCTTTCACAGATGCCCTGCCGAGAGAGGAGGAATCTAGAGAGGCAGACTGGATACAGCAGCTTTGCTGAGCTGTGATGGGCTCCGCCCAGTTTGAACTTCCTGGAGGCTTTGTGTACACTGTGAAGGGAAAACTGCCTACTGAAGCCTCAGTAATGGTGGATGCCACTCCCCACACCAAGCTCAAGTGTTCCAAGTCGACTTCAGACTGCTGTGCCGGCAGCAACAATTTCAAGCCAGTGGATCTTAGCTTGCTGGTCTCCATTGGGGTGGGATCCCTGAGCTAGACCGCCTGGCTTCCTGACTTGAGACCCCTTTCCAGGGGAGTGAGTGGTTTTGTCTCACTGGCATTCCAAGCACCACTGGAGTATGAAAAAACTCCTGCAGCTAGCTTGGTGTCTGCCCAAACAGCTGCCCAGTTTTGTGCTTGAAACCCAGGGCCCTGGTGGTGTAGCACCTGAGGGAATCTCCTGGTCTGCGGGTTGTGAAGACTGTGGAGAAAGCATAGTATCTGGGCCAGAATGCACCGTTCCTCATGGTGCAGTCCCTCATGGCTTCCCTTGGCTAGGGGAGGGAGTTCCCCGACCCCTTGTGCTTCCTGGGTGAGGTGATGCCCCACCCTGCTTCAGCTCACTCTCCATGGGCTGCACCCACTCTTTAACCAGTCCCAATGAGATGAGCTGTGGACCTCAGTTGGAAATGTAGAAATCATCTGCCTTCTGTGTTGGTCTCGCTCGGAACTACAGACTGGAGCTGTTCCTATTCAGCCATCTTGCCAGCCAAATATTTTCTTAAGAAGATGAAGTTAATAGACTATCTGACACTGTGTTTCACAATATGTTGATGGGAGTTTTAGATATTTGACAGAGTTTGGAATTGAATTGATGATAAGTAAATATAATATTAATCTTATGAGCAAATAAGAAAAAACAAACAAACAGCAGTTCCTTCTCACCTGGCTCCTTCTTTCTCCCATTCCTACTCAACAAAAGCTTGTGCAGGAAATGAAATTAATTGTAGTTGACTATATGTCTCAGCTGTGAATGACATTTACATAGTCATAATAATGTAAACAGTGAATGTTGATCTAGCTGAAATTTCAATGCAACTCTATTAAGTGAATGAGGGGGTGGTGGTAGTAACGGAAAGAGTGTGTTTACTGTGGGGTGAGGGGAGGGTTAAAGAAAGCTACAGCTTTACCTTCTCTGGTAGAAAATCAGTAGACAATCACTAAAACTGAGACATCAAGAAATACAATATGATCATATTATTTAGAGATATAGTGATAAATTCCAAAGGATCCTCTGAAGGAGAGGAAAATTGTTTCCTCTGGATCGGGGGCTACTGTTTTTCACAGTTAAAAAAATATGTCGGGCCGGGCGCGGTGGCTCATGCTTGTGTTCCCAGCCCTTTGGAAGGCCGCGGCGGGAGGATCACGAGGTCAGGAGATCGAGAACATCCTGGCTAACACAGTGAAACCCCGTCTCTACTAAAAATACAAAAAATTAGCCGGGCGTGGTGGCGGGCGCCTGTAGTCCCAGCTACTCGGGAGGCTGAGGCAGGAGAATGGCGTGAACCCGGGAAGGCGGAGCTTGCAGTGAGCAGAGATAGTGCCACTGCACTCCAGCCTGGGTGACAGAGCGAGACTCCGTCTCAAAAAAAAAAAAAAGATATGTCTTTTCAAATTATGTGAAAGTATACATCTGATAAAAATAAAAAGAAATGTTTTATTTTAATTCTATCACTGATGGACTATTCAGCTTTCTTAAGGCTTAATTTAGCCATCTATAAAATGAGCATTTTAATCAATAATTAAAAGATATCTTGTTCTGACCAGCTGTTCTGGTCTCTAGTCCCACAGAGTCATTTGCAGGTATCCAGAGGAACCTATTTGAAAGTAACTGTCTATTGTTTCTCCTTTATTTACAAGGGTTCTGGGGAGGAGTGAAAATGACAAAAGAGAGGTGGCAGGAAGGAGGAGGATGTTTGAATATTCCCACAAACAGATGATTAGTCAGTGAATTAAAGAGAGTTCTTGTTCCTGGATAATTTGGAATGAACACGCTTCCTGTTCACTCAGAGATATAGCAGTGAGTTTACTCTGGGTGGCTTCCACAGTGACCACTGTGGAGAAGAAATCTTGTAATATAATTGAAGAACAATAGCCATATAATTAACACATGTTCAGGTATGAGTCATTGAAAAATTATCGTCCTTACTGTGAAATAAGATTGGTCATGGCGAGGCTGGTCCTTCAAAGAAGGAAAACCCAGCATGGTGCAATGTGTGCTGCAGGTAAGGCTGTGGTGTGATTTGGAACACAAAGTTGCCTCTGGCTCAAGTTCTCTTGGGCTCAAGTCCCAGGCTCTTGCTTGTAACTCCTCTATTGCTTGTCACTCTTATGTAGGGCAGTGCTTCTCAAGTTTGAGAGAATCTTCAAATAACCTGGTGGGCTTGTTAAAACACATATTCCTGAGTTGGATGTCCAGAAATTCAGATTTAGTAGGTCTGTGGTGGGGCCCAGAATATTCATTTTTAACAAGTTGCTATGTGTTGTTGCTGCTGCTGCTGCCACTAGGTGTTGGATCACACTTTGTGTAGCACCAAGTGCAGAATTCTGAGAGGGTCAATGGACATCACATGAGTTTAATGAGAGTGAATGAATGTGTCAGGTGTTTCTAGAGAATAGTGTTTTTTTTAAAAAATTATGAAATATGGCTGGGCGCGGTAGCTCACGCCTGTAATCCCAGCACTTTGGGAGGCTGAGATGGGTGGATCACAAGGTCAGGAGTTCAAGACCAGCCTGGCCAACATGGTGAAACCCCGTCTCTACTAAAAATACAAAAATTAGTTGGGCGTGGTGGTGGATGCCTATAATCCCAGCTACTCGGGAGGCTGAGACTGAGAATTGCTTGAACCCGGGAGGCAGAGGTTGCAGTGAGCCTAGATCGTGCCACTGCACTCCAGCCTGGGCAACAGAGTGAGATTCTGTCTAAAAAAAAAAAAATTATGAAATATATCCTATAAATGGAAGGGTGCACAAAATGTATTTGAACAAATATATATGTTTGTTCAGTTTAAAAGATAATGGTTTACAAAACTCAATGTACCCATTCAGTGGGAACAATGACCTACCCCATAGGTCAAGAAATTAGAACATTTCGGTACGTTAGAGAATAGTTGGGATGACTTCTTTAGCTTATGCTATGTTTAATTTTTAGCATCTATGTTCATGATTGAAACTGGCCTATTTTCCTTCTTTGTACTGCTTTTGTCAGTTTTTAAAATAAAGGTTATACAAAGCTCAGAAACAGAATTGAGTATTTTTTCTGTTTTCTAGACATTGGAATAATTTGTGTTAAATTGTAATTATATTTAAAAAATAGACTATATGCCTTCAATAACCAAATATGCACTATTTGAGTGGAAAATGTCATGGAAGCCAATACAAGTGGTTAGACTGCAGACCCAGTATCTTTAATGGTTAGAAAACTATTAATATGTTTTACTCGAAGGGATTTGTGTTAAGTGATTTTTTCTAGACATTTTAATGTATTATCTAAGTTTTCAAATGTTTTTTCTTTCTGAATTCCTGATTTTATTTATACTTTTTTAAAATCCATTTTACCATAGATTGGTAAAAGTTGTGTTAGTTTTTTAATTAAACAATTTTCAGCTTTGTTATGTGTCTCTATTATATAATGTTAATGTGTTCGTTTATTTATTTTTTTTGAGACAGAGTCTTGCTCTGTTGCCCAGGCTGGAGTGCAGTGGCATGATCTCGGCTTACTGCAGATTCTGCCTCCCGGGTTCAAGCGATTTTCGTGCCTCAGCCTCCTGAGTAGCTGGGACTACAGGTGTGCACCACCACACCCGGCTAATTTTCTGTATTTTTAGTAGAGATGGGGTTTCACCATGCTGCTCAGGCTGATCTCAAACTCCCGACTTCAAGTGATCTAACCACCTCGGCCTCCCAGAGTGCTGGGATTACAGGCCTAAGCCACTGCGCCTGGCCTATTTTTTATTATTTGACGTTTCTCCTATTAGGAGGTGGGGTCTATTTCTCCTCTGCTTGAATCTGAGTGGGCTGGTAATTGCTTGGACCAGTTGGGTGCAGTTGTGACACTGGGTCACAAGAGGCCATGAAGCATATTTCTTGTTCACTGGAAAGCTTGTTCTTGGCACCTGGAACCATCATGGAAGACATCTGATTACCCTGAGACTGCTGTTGAGGCCACATGTAGGCACTCTGAGTGACAGCCTTAGCTGAAGTGGCCCTTCACCCACCCCAGGCCAAGTGCCAGCTGTGTGAGTAAGGAAAGTGAATATTGAAAGTGCATTCTTCTGTCCCCGCTATTCCAGACATACCCTTTGAGTCACCTCACAGCCTTCAGAGTCATCATAGCTGAGACCCCAGGTGTCACTGGGCAGAGACAAATTATCTGTGTCCTGTTAAAATTCCTGACCACTAGAATGAAGGAACATAGTAGTATGTTTATTGTTTTATGCCACTATGCTTCAGGCGGCTTGTTATGCAGTTAGATAACCAAAATAATAATGCCTACACACAGGCAATTGAGACTCACTTTACTGACTATCACCATTTCTCCATGTAGTCACAGCCATATATATCTGCAAATTTCAATAAATTTGATGGGCATAGAAATGCATACAGAGTCATCACTGCTCTCACTTGGACTTGAGCTTGGCTTAGGATCTTTGTAAACTAGATGCCAGACTTAGCAGATAAATTGTTTTAAAGAGCCAAGTGTCTCTAGGCTCTTCACTTGGAAGAAGATTATTGCCCCCCCACAGATGGGTTCATCCTTCACAGTTAGATTTCCTTTCTGTGGCTAAACGTATCAGGTTATAATCTGGAAAGACTTGCTCCAGCCTAATTCTATTCTATTCATTTACTTCTGAAAAGCAAACCAAATAGCCCTTCAAGACTTCTTTCCCTTGGCACGGACTATTTGTTTTAAAATGTGCTCTGAGGCAGTCTGTATTTTCTTATTAATGGTAATTAAATTAATTAATTATTTTAGAAACAAGGTCTTGCTCAGTTGCCCAGGCTGGAGTCCAATAGTGACTGTGGCTCACTGCAGCTTCAAACTTCTGGGCTCAAATGATCCTCCTGCCTTAGCCACCCAAGAAGCTGGGACTACAGGTGTGTCTACTGTACCCAGCTAACTTTATTTTATATATTTTTTGTAGATATGGGGTCTTACTGTGTTGCCCAGGCTGGTTTCAAACTCCTGGCTCAAGTGATCTTCCCACCTTTGCCTCCCAAAATGCTGGGATTACAGGTGTGAGCCACAGCCCCTAGCCTTGCACTTTCTTTTGAGAAGGTTCTAGGAGAAAGGCAACCTTATAGAGAGGCCAAACATCATGCCTGCCAGATTTCAGATTGGTCCAAAGTTTTAGCTTTGTCAGTTTCTATTGAAATACCAGCAAGTATTGTAACATTTTATAGAGAGTGATGAGTGGTATCTATTTAATGTGGACTTTAGTACTTATATTTTATCCTCATGGCCTTTGTAAAACAAAACTTTATTTTTCTTACCTTTTCTGGAAGTATTTCTTCTTTTTTTTCAGACAGAATTTCGCTCTTGTTGCTCAGGCTGGAGTGCAGTGGCATAATCTCGGCTCACCACAACCTCCACCTCCCGGGTTCAAGTGATTCTCTTGTCTCAGCCTCCCGAGTAGCTGGGATTACAGGCATGCGCCACCACACCTGGCTAATTTTTTTTGTATTTTTAGTAGAGATGGGGTTTCTCCATGTTGGCCAGGCTGGTCTCGAACTCCCGACCTCAGGTGATCCACCTGCCTTGGCCTCCCAAAGTGCTGGGATTACAGGTGGGAGCCACTGCGCCTGGCCCATGTTTCCTCTTTTTTAGTACCATAACACCCAGGTACTCAAATCCTTAAGTAAACTCATCAATAATATGTATTCTATTTATTTATATGCAAACAAAGCAGGGCACTCTGTACAGCTGTCTCTGAACTTGGATTACTCAGAGTTCTAAAGTGTTATAAACTTCTATAGGGAAAATTCTGGAGAGAATTAACTGAGATTTGGCAAAGAAAGAAAACTTGACAGTTAAATGGGTGACGAAGTCCAGTTAATTCTGCCATGTCCCTGGGGTTTCTTTAGCTTCATGATCTCTTCTTCTTTGACTATGACAAAGGCTCCTACAGTCTTTTTGCCTTGGGACTCGGCTACCTACAGCTTCCCTGTTTTCCACGTGGCAGGCACATTGCTCTATAAGGGCATAGGCTCTGTCTTATTTGTGGTTGTATCTCCATTGCTTAGCACAGTGCTAATGCATAGTTCATGCGCAACAAATGCTTGAATAAGTGAATATTGACAAATTATATTCTTCTTCTTCTCTGAAACTTTCAGTGGATCCAGATGACCTAAAGAATCACATCTACTTTTGTTGGCATGACCCCAGCAGGCAGTAGATGCACTCAGGCAGTTGAGCAGCGCCAATGACTAGAATAGGAGTGTGGTGGCATTGAGTGGAGCTAAGTGATAGGGTTGCCAGAAGGTTTAAACAAAAATACTCCAGACATACTTGATAAAAATATATATACACGTATACACACATATACATATATAAAAGAAATGAGGATTTTAGTGATGATAATTTGCACTATATATTTTACATAAGGTACTTTTATCTTCTTTTTTTTATTTAAAAAAACCTCATTATTTGGCTTGGCACAGTGGCTCACACCTCTAATTCCAAAGCTTTGGGAGACTGAGGCAGGAGGATTGCTTGAGGCTAGGAGTTTGACACCAGCTCAGACAACATGGCAAAACCCTGTCTCTAGAAAAAAATACTAAAATTAGTCAGGCATAGTGGCACATGCCTGTAATCTCAGCTACTCAGGAGGCTGAGGTGGGAGGATCACTTGAGACCGGGAGCTCGAGGCTGCAGTGAGCTATGATCACGCCATTGCACTCCAGCCTGGGCGACATAGAAAGTCTGTATCTCAAAACAAAACACAACACAAAAACCCTCATTATTTGATTTTTAATAAGTCAAAGATAAAGTTAAAAAATTACTTCTTACAGATTTGAAACTCAATCTGTTACACTGACAGACTTTTCAGGGCACTAAAAATTCTATCTAGACTGGTGTTTAATAAAGGGATTAAAATGAAATACTGAACTAGTTTTTACAAATCTGAAGTAACAGGCCCTTTGTTGTAAAAACATACCCACTTACAAAAAGTCATTGCTTCTCAAGAGAAGGAGGCTTGCTTCTCACCTTCCTCATTATGAGAATATGAAAGGAAGATTGTGTGTGTGTATGTGTGCATGTGTGTGCACATAGGTGTGTGCCATAGTGAAAACATTCAGATTCTTAAACATCAGGAGATTATTCAGAATTGATTTTTCTGAAGGCCTTCCAAGCTCAAGAAGTAAATTTTCAAAGGTAATATTTTTCTCTTGGTATTTGAGAATTATTGTATGCATATTCAATGTATTTCAGTGGAAAACTTACTGTCCATATTAAATACACATTACTTTATTAGACACATTTAGCTTTTTTGGGGGGTCAAAGAACTAACATTGAAGCTTTGATTTTGAGCTATTGTTATTTTTTCATAAAGCTTCCAGAAGCTCCGCCGTGTAAAAAGAAAGGGAGCAGCTGCACTCCTCCACTGGAAAGAGGGCAGCATTCACTGCAGTCATGTGGGCCCGGGTGGCTTCTGGGCACCAGGGTGCCTCGCCTTCAGGACCAGCTTCAGAGCTGGTTTCCTGGTAGAGAATCAGACCTACAGAGAGGGAAGAAAGGACTCTGTGAAAGCTGTATGTCATGTTAACAAAACCACTTAACTAGAAATATTTTCTCAATTGCTTTCCCTGACAGAAAAGTTAAATTCTGGAAAACACTAATCTGAGACACTGGGCAATGCTACAGGGTTGGAGGAGGCTCCTGAGTCTCCTGTCTTTCCTTCTCTACAGCACACTCCCACACTATTCCCCACATAACAGCTGGAGAAATCCTTCTAAAAATGCCACAGTTAGCTCATGCAACCTCCCTGTTCAAAAGAACCCAGATCCCAGGGCTTTGCTTAATGTTCATGAATAAAACCCAAAAGTCCTGCTGGACTCTGGCTAGCTCTCAAACCCATCTCATATCATTTCCCTTTGGGCTCTCAGCTTATTGATACTGAAAGTTTCCTTGCCGTTTCTGGACTACTCGAATCACTGTCTTGTGAAGGCCTCTACACTTGCTGCTCCCTCTGTCAAGAACACTGCTCCCCAGATACTTAACATAGCTCATCTCCTGGCTTACTTAGGTCTTTGCTCAAATGTCACTTTTTCAGAGGCCTGATCACCCTGTCCTCAATCCCCATCTTAACACTTACTTCTGTCCGTCTACCAGGTGTATATGTCTTTACTGTCTACCCCACTGAAAATGCATACTGATATATCCCCAATGCCTGGAATGGTGTCTGGTATGTAGCTAGTGTCAACTATTTGTGGAATGAATGAATGAATGAGAGCAACAAAAAAAACAAATATGATGAAAGAAAATCAGGTAAATGGGTTTATAAATGCTTTTTGAGAATATTCCTTCTATACAGATAATTTTATGAGCAGTTTATTGGAATTGAGCTTTGTAGAAAAAAAGAGAAGGGAAGGAAAGAAATGAGGCAGGGACAGAGAGACAGTGGTAGAGATGGAAATTCAGAGATGGGCTCAGTGTTTAGGATAAGTAGTGGTGTAATTATTTGTTCATTCTAGCAGGCAAAAGATTTAATCAAGCCCAAAACGGTCAATGTCTTAAGTAAAAATCTATGGAATGGCCTGGGTGTGGTGGCTCACGCCTGTAATCCCAGTACTTTGGGAAGCTGAGGCAGGTGGATCACTTGAGGTCAGGAGTTCGAGACCAGCCCGGCCAACATGGTGAAACCCCATCTCCACTAAAAACAGAAGAATTAGCTGGGTGTGGCGGGCGCCTGTAATCCCAGCTACTCGGAGGCTGAGGCAGGAGAATCGCCCGAACCCGAGAGGCAGAGGTTGCAGTGAGCTGAGATTATGCCACTGCACTCCAGCCTGGGCGACAGAGCGAGACTCCAGCTCAAAAAAAAAAAAAAAAAAAAAAAAAAAATCCATGGAACGATTATATGAATGATGTTAGGGGTTTTCCTGGTCAACAATAAAGATGTGAAACAGATTTTCAAGGGACTTGTTAAGTGGGTGGTGAAGGATTTGTTGACATGCTCAATGTCGGAATTGAAAATTAATCAAAAGCCCTAGAGAACTATTAGAGGAACTGATAAGATCATCAACAGAAGACATTGCACTCTATGGAGGACTTACGGGGTTTTCAGGAGTAATTTGAATTGCGTAAAATTTTCAATTTATGGGCTAACCCCCCTAGTCCTGGAGTAAGACATGACTCCATTTCAAAGGGAGAAAGAAAGATTAAGATTTGTTCTAGTTGTACACTCAAATTGGTAGGGTCTCTCATTTTAGGTTAAGGAGGAAAAAAAAATTGGTAAGTTTGAGAGAAGATGATGTTCACCGGGCCAGGAGTGGTGGCTCACGTCTGTAATCCCAGCACTTTGGGAGGCCAAGGTGGGTGGATCACCTGAGGTCAGGAGTTCGAGACCAGCCTGACCAACATGGAGAAACCCCATCTCTACTAAAAATACAAAATTAGCCGGGCATGGTGACACATGCCTGTAATCCCAGCTAATCGGGAGGCTGAGGCAGGAGAATTGCTTGAACCCGGGAGGCGGAGTTTGTGGTGAGCCAAGATTGTGCCATTGCACTCCAGCCTGGGCAACAAGAGCAAAACTCCATCTCAAAAAAAAAAAAAAAAAAAAAAAAAAATATATATATATATATATACACACATATATATATATACATATATATATATGTGTGTATATATATATATATATATATATATATATATGTAAAATGTTCACCCTGGAAGTAGTTCTGTGTCCCACCCATGTTGCCAACTGATAAGTATTTCGGAAGGACCTTGATTTTGACCAAAACCAAACTATCAGAAGTTGTGAAATCTAAGCACTTCTATCTGGTTTATCGTCACTTCTGTGTTACAGAGAATAAAGAGGTTGAGTACAGGCTGTCAATTTCCTTGCTTGCCATATAGTTGGTGATTCATTAGGATTTTCCAGCGAGCACTACATGAACTAAACTTCTTGTCTTGATGCATGTTGGTGCCACTGGAAGCCATGATGTGGTTTGCATGTGATCTGCAGCCTCAGGGCTGGCCTCTGCAAAGATTTTAAAAATTCAGACTCACTTGTCTGTGCGTTATTTACACAACCTTAGCTTGGAAGGCCTGAAGTAGAAATGTGTCTTCACAACTTTGAGAAATGACAATAGCAGTGAATGGAAGGAGTATGGAAGTTGAGATAATGCAAGATCACATAAAAGATTTGGTGTGCTGGGACACACAGAGATGCTTTTAAAAAATTAGCTAAAAGTTGAGGTAACGGTGAATTTGTTTCCGCATTAGTGAGATATAATTTCTCTCTCCTTTTGTGCTATGTGTGTGTGCTTTGATGTGTCAGGGTGGGGCTGATGAAGTCTAATGGTGCTTACTGGGTGATTGGTTCACACTAACTTGTGTTCTAACCCAGAGAAATTACTGAAGCTTTTTTTTTTTTTTTTCAAGAGAAGGACAGGAAACAGACAAGCAGCTATGGCATTACCCATGTGGCAGAGGAAGCTACCTTTGTGGCATCTTCACAAATACTGAAATGTGTTATTGGTCTGCATCTATGCTTCACTCCAAGATTTCCTAGCTCTATTTTTTTTTTTTTTTTTTTGCATTCCAAAGTGAAAGGATGTAGCCTTTTGTTAACTTACAAAATTCTATAGATCACACAATAGAGTAAAATAATAATTAATACAGGTTAGGCTGTGAGGCTAATCACTGTGGAAAAATTGTGATCAAATCTCTTAATTTCCTCTATTATCTAGGTCAATGAGGAAAATAATTTCTCCACTTTCTTTGCCCTTTGTTCCAAACTCAGTTTTTAGTGACTGTGGAGAGTTGCAGGTTTTATCATTAGAGTACAAAGAGGAGCCATTCTGACAATCATCAGCTAAATTAAAATGAATGGTTAAAAACAGTTCAGCCCGAGATATACATAATGCAGCTTAATGATAGAAAAGACCCAGCCAGGCTGGGCACGGTGGCTCACGCCTGTAATCACAGCACTTTGGGAGGCTGAGTCGGGTGCATCACCTGAGGTCGGGAGTTTGAGACCAGCCTGACCAACATGGAGAAACCCCGTCTCTACTAAAAATACAAAATTAGCCAGGCGTGGTGGCACATGCCTGTAATCCCATCTACTCAGGAGGCTGAGGCAGGAAAATTACTTGAACCCAGGAGGTGGAGGTTGCGGTGAGCCAAGATCACGCCATTGCACTCCAGCCTGGCAACAAGAGTGAAACTCTGTCTCAAAAAAAAAAAAAAAAAAAAAGAAAAAAAAGGACCCAGCCAGTCTTTCAACCACTGGGATTGAAATTTCATGGTCTCTGAGGATGACTCACTTCTTAGCTGTGTCATGAGTTTCATTTTGAAATGAAATACACTGTGTGGTTTCATTTGAGGCTTCATGTTGATGCAAAAAGGAAATGAGCCTATATTGGGAAGTTAGGTTGAAATACATATATTCATGACGAAAAAGGATCAGGCTGTCGTTCATCCATCCTTACTACTTCTGTTCCGGCATTACCAGGCTCTTCTGTAATTGTATAACACCTGTTTGTCTCCCTTACTTGTCTGAGAACTTGGAGGGCAGGAACTGGGTGAGGCAAGTAGAAGACACTCAGTGAACAGCTGTTGAGTGAACCAGGGAACATCATCTCTAAGGGGAAGGAATCAGGGAATTTTCAGCTCCAATCTTCCTGTGTAATTGTTGATGAGAAAAATCTGTATTCATCTTCACTGCATTTACACACTAGACAAGAACAGTCTTATTTATAGAAGCCACTTTATGGTGTTATTTTTCACAATAATAGTTACATTCTCAAACTTGCATATTCTCTTGAAACCAATGAGAGGGGTGGTGAGCATAGGAAGTGTAGTGGAAACAAAGTAGATGTGATGAAAAATGGAGCAAGATTCTGAGTTGATTTTACTCTTATTTCAATTTACGTTTACATTTTTTTTTTTTTTTTTTTTTTTTTTTTTTTTTTTTTTTTGAGATGGAGTCTCGCTCTGTCGCCCAGGCTGGAGTGCAGTGGCGCGATCTCGGCTCACTGCAAGCTCCGCCTCCCGGGTTCACGCCATTCTCCTGCCTCAGCCTCTCCGAGTAGCTGGGACTACAGGCGCCCGCCACCACACCCGGCTAATTTTTTTGTATTTTTTTTTTTAGTAGAGACGGGGTTTCACCGTGGTCTCGATCTCCTGACCTCGTGATCCGCCCGCCTCGGCCTCCCAAAGTGCTGGGATTAAAAGCGTGAGCCACTGCGCCCGGCCCGTTTACATTTTTTGAGTATGTACAATATTCCAGACTGTTTCAAGGATACTAGACTTTGTATCTGATTTCAAAGAATTTATACTCTCATGGTGAGGAGGGGGACAGAAAGGAGACTTCTTAAGTAACCAAAGAAATTAGAGAACAAGAAAAAACTGTATGTAACAAAATATCCAACTGAATTGTGAGGTGGTACAGCTTAGTCTTTAGAGGCACAGGCTTTTAAATCAGACTAGGACTGGTACTGGTTCTACCATTACTAGCTCTGAGACTCTGGAGAAGTTATGTGACCCAGTCTTATTTATTTATTTGCAAAGCCGGAATGACAATAATTATATTTACACTATAAGGTTATGAGGATTAAATAATATTCATGTACACTGTATATCCCACAAGGAGTATCAGATCAATGAATGATAATGATAATTATATAATAATTATAATCTTAGTGATTAAAGGTGACAATGGGAAGGACTAGGAAAACAGCTCCAGTAACTGAGGCTATTTTAAAATTTCTGTTTCTAATCTAATCATGAAATAGAATGTTTTGCTAAAAGATGGTATTAGTTACTTGTAGACAAATTAAAATCATATAATTGATAGGCTTTGATAAAAAACACTGAGAACAGTACTTGCTTTGGCAAACATTACTAAGTGAACGTCTTGAACTTTCTTCTCAAAAGAACACAGATAAGAGTCCAGAGAGTTGCTTTATGTCTGACAACCAAAAGGGCTATCTTTCTTGTCCAAATTATAACCATGCAGTCCAAGGGAAATATGTGTACTTTTAGAGAACAACAGCTTTGATTCTGGAAAAGGAAATACATGCTATAGAGAGTAGCCCTGAGAAATTGTTGAAGTTTGATAATGTTGCAAAACTGAATTTCTATTTGTGACCAACATAAACATTTTTCTTCCCTTTAGAATATGAGCTCCAGTCTTTTGGAGAAAATCTTCTTTTTCTCTTCCTGATATTGGCTATTCATTTTATGTTTTACTGAGAATGAGGCCAGTCCATGTGAATTCTCTCAATATCTGTTGAAGGGTTACCCTCTTTTCCTTTTTTCTACCTCAACACAAGGTAACTTGCTTTTTTCCTTGCCAAGAACACTGCTCTTAATTCTATTACTGCTCACCTCCTCTCAGTTTTGCTCCATTCTTTAAGCCCTGTCTTTCTTCCATCTTCAACCTCCAATCTCTCCTCCTCTGCCACAAATATGGCCAGCCCTCTGTATCCTAAAATAACCCCCCTCTGACCCTGCTGCTGTAGCAGGTTACTGCCTTATCTTTCTTCCGTTTATTACACTTCTTCTAAAAGAATACAAATTCTGCTTTCGCTTCCTGCTTATACATTCACTTCTTAACCCCTTGTAATATGGTTTCTACCTTTCCCCCTCTATGAAACCACCTTCTGGAAAATCACTGAGAGTTTAGTTTCATATCCAACAAATCTAATGGACTTGTCTCAGTCCTCATTCTCCCTGCTGTCTCTTCAGAAATTTCACTTTTTGGAACGTTCTCCTTCTATAGCCTCTGTGATACCATAGCCTGCTGTTTCTTTTATCTTTCTGGAAACTTCTCTTCCACCTCCTTCACTAGCTGCTTTTTCTTTCTACTCCTCCATAATTAAAATATGATCTTCTCCACATTCTTTGCCTCATGTGACTTCTCATCTACTCACATTGCTTTACACATGAATTTCTTCAATCTCTTTTCCCTTCATCTCAAAATCTTTCTCCCGATGATTCTAAAATCTAGCAATTTCCAATTGCTGTTAAGACTTTCTTATTTAGGTAACCAGCCAGGATTTTAAACTCAGCGTATCTAAAATGAAGCCCATTAACTTGTGTTCATCAAACTCCAAACTCCAACTGATTGTCTCTATTTTGTTTTTATAAATTACACCACTATTAATCATCTTTCACAACTCACAAGTAATTTTTTATTTGTCCTTACTTCTCACACCCTGTGCCTAGTAAATTGTGGAGTAAGGAAGATACTACAGGCTTTGTGGTACACGGGGTGGGAGGAGCATCTGTTTTGCAGTCAGATAAATCTGAGTTCAGATCATGGCTTTGCTACTTACTACCCTTTTGGTTTTGAGCCAGTTAGTTAAGCTCACCAGAGTCTTGATATCCTTATGTATAAAGCAGGGAATATAACATTCCCTACATAGCCAATTGAGAGGATTGGATGAGAGCTGCACATTTTATACGAAGTCCTCAATAAATACTGATCTCATTCTTTTCCCTAATCATGGTTATGCCTCTCATACTCACCTTTCTTTTCCATTAAATGGAATAATATGCATCAAGGACCTCATGCAGTTCCTGAAATGCAGATGCTCATTCCATGTTTTTTTCTCCTTTCTTCCTTCTGTTGTGGCCTGCTCAGTTCAGGACTGTGTTGCTTCTTGTCTGGACAATTGTCATGGCTCCCGACATGGCTCTTGCTCCTGCTTCAGACATTTGGATTCGCCCCACTCACTGCTGGTTGTTTTTTCTTCCTCATGCGTGCTCTGATTAGGACACCCTTCTGCTCAGAAGACTTCACTTATTCATCATTTCCAAGAAAACGAAGTAGGAAAACATGTGGACCAAGTTATCTTAGAGACGTATGTGCCATGACTTTCTTACATGTGAGGTCTATTTTGGCCAAGTGGTATCACTCACTGTTCCTTCAACATGTCCTTACTTTTCTGTTCTACTACCTTTCCTCCTGGGTCTAGGATTGACAACTATGCAGTCTCAATCTTTGAAATCTGTTTCTACCATGATGCTTTCCCTGATTCTTCAAACATATGGGATTTCTCTCTGCTTTGGCCCCCAAAAGACTTTGCACCTCTCATGTTCACCTTAGTTCTCATTTTAGTGGTTATTTACTTACTCGTTCACACTTACCCATTCCTCCTTTCATGATACCATAAGGTTTTGAGCCTGTGTCTAATTAATATATCTATATTTTTAAGTAGCTAGTCTTGTAGGCCCTCAAAACCTTTTAGTTCAATTAAAATAATTTAACTTTGATATACAGACCCATGCTTGAAAGTGAAAGTCTTATAGACAACTGACCCACTGTTTATGAGAAGAGAAAGCGAACAGGTAAGAGGAATAATAAGAAAAAAGGGCAGCTTGCTTGGGTTATGAGGTAGTTATTGGAATTCGGTCAGAAAAGTAAGAAATAGAAATAAGTACGTGTCCCAAGAGAAGCAGCAATACCCAGGATTATGCTGACAGAGTGAGGGGGATTTAAAAGCAGTCTCCATTCTAGTACTTTTAAAATTCTCAGCATAGTGTAATGATTACTATTCCAAAACAGAAGATATGTTGGCAAACTGCCCTGTATTTGAAAATAGAGGAAACGCCCTGGAAAGAATGAGATGTGGTAAAGAGAGGAAATGACAACGTACTGAAAAGACTGGGCTATAAGTCATCGCAGGGGCGCCCTGAAACCCGATATGTCAGGCACGCTGGTGGGAGCCTGGGATCCCTCATGTAGCGGCACTTATTCTGACAGAAGCAGAGATAAAACAGACTAAGTACACGGAGGAGTTTAAGGTTTCGTGAATGTAAGTGCTGAGTAGAGAAAGGTGCTCAATAAAAGCTTGTTAATTTGTGGACCACAGGTTTGTGACAAGACTTCTCAGAGTCTGATTCTTTCAGGGTGGGATATAAGAGTATAAGGTAAGCACCTCCGAAAATGTCTGGGGCAGGTCACTCAGTGTTGCTGGGACTGATGGCGTTGGCTTGGCTTGACTAGGATTTAATAATACGATGTGCCTCAACTTATGAAGGAGTTAAGTCCCGATAAACCCATAGCAAACTTGAAATACCATGAGTTAAAAATACATTTAATACATCTAACTGACTGAACATTATCGATTAGCCTGGCCTACCTTACTCATGCTCTGAACACTTACATTAGCCTACGGCTGGGCAAAATAATCTAACACAAAGTCTATTTCATAATAAAGTATTGAATATCACAAGTACTTTATTGACTACTGCACTGAAAGTGAAAAACAGAATGATTGCATGGGTACTTGAAGTATGGTTTCTACTGAACGCATGTTGCTTTCACACCATTGTTAAGTCAAACTAACACAAATCAGGGACGGTTTGTAGTCATATCTTACCCTTACAGAAGCCACTTATTTCACAAACTTAAATCATAAGTAAGAACTTGGATATAATCCAAGAAGGCCTTTGAGTAGCCACATTAAGTGTGATTTAAAAAGTTCTTTAAGATGAAAAATAGCAGTTTAACCCTGACCAGCCATTTCTTCTGGTTAAGACAGCACACATCTATATGGTTGAAAAAGTTTCATTTCGTTATAAACTTGTCTAAAAAGAATAGTATTCAAAACACATTTTTAAGCATAACATAGAGCATTTACTGCTCCATTAGACACACTTTGAAAATCAGAAGGCAGTCTCTGAGATGGTGTGGTTTTGGTGAATTCTGCTTAAGTTGCTTGGCATTCAGGGTTTGTGAGGGCTTGGGCCGTGATCGTCATCCCTCCAACAGCTTTGTGTGTCTGAGATTGAATATATACCCATAACTCAGGGAAAATTTGTTTACTCATCCTTTTATCATCAAATACACCATTATAAGTTTAGCAAGCAAAGACCAAGACAATGGTTAAATTACTAATATTGATGTTTTAATTTAAATGCAAGATAAAAATATCTGGTTAACTTTATTCTCCTAAACAGTTGTTGATGCTTTTTGAACTCTAAAAATGAATTATTTGAAATGATGCCTTTAAAGCTTTCCTTTCTCTGTTTCACTTTAGTTTCTACAAGTATATAGGCTTCGCTTTCTAAGAAGATTCAGAAATTATCTCTGAGGAAAACTTTAAGAACTTTCTTTTTGGCCTCTGAAACTGGGCTTTTCATTGAATTCTGGTGCTCTTTGTTAAAATTTGCACGATTGGTTTTTAAATAATTCTGCTAGCATCATGGTCTCATACAATTATTATTCCAGGATTAACAAGAGTCACAAAACTTTTATTAAATATCCAAAATACTAAGAAAATCACTTTCAATCAGCATGTGAGAACAGCCTGTGATTGCCTTCTGTTGATTTACTGCTTGTTTGGCATGTTTGGTAGGATATTGCAATCTTGCTTTCCACTACCAGGTTCATGTGGGAAAACTTAGGAACTGCTCCATAACTGTCACATCTGTTGCCAATTTCAGATTTTTCTGAATTTCCCTCATTATCTTCTGTATTTTCACTGGTTTCAAGTTTGCTCATCAAACTTCCTGTTTTTAACCACTGATCCATGCTCCCAGTTGAAAATGTAATTTGAAACTATTCACATAAAAAAGTTAAATGTAGTATAACTTTACAACATTAAAAAAACCTCAGAATTTGGGCTTATTTTGTGTTATGGAAGAATTCACTGTGTTTAGAGAATTAAGCATAAGTACGTATTTGTAACAAGAAGTATCTGGTCTCATAAACTGCTGTGATAATTTAACTGATCTATGGGAATTGGGTGTGTGTCCATGCAAAAGTTAAAAAAAAAACTCACTTTTTTTTTTAAATTGTATTTTATTTTTACATTGACAGATAAAATCCCAACTTTTAAATTTTATTTATTTATTTTAGATGTGGTCTCACTGTGTTGCCCAGGCTGGCCTCGAACTCCTGGGCTTAAACAATCCTGCCTTTCTCCTGAGTAGCAGGGACTACAGGCGTGGCCATGGCCATGTTTTTATTAATGACTACACCATTGATCTTAATGAGACAGATGAGACAGACTCATTAAAAGAAACCCAACTGTAAAGTCTCTGTGGAATTGCCCAGAGATTATGTAACCTGATAGACTAGCACTCTTCCTGCCAGGTAGTGATATTACCATAACCTATTCTCATAGATATGTTTTCAGGTTTTCTTACTGTAGGAGTCGTGTTTATACTATATGATGTTGTCCACTGTGATTGGAGCAGAGGTGATAACTTGATTGGCCTGGATCAATCAGATACTCTTTTCTATAATTAGGGAATTGGAACCAAAACCTTCTAGTTTAGTCTAGTTACATTTTATGGTAGTCAGAATGCTAAGATGTCCCTAATCTCACTTTAGCTGGATATGATGCTAACCTGCAGCTACTTTGGAAAAGAAATGTTGGTGCATAACACTCCTTTAATACCCTCTGAGACATGAAGAAAAATCTGCTCCTTTGCAAAATATGCACTGACTACTATGTCTTTTTGGGTTCTTGTATCTACTTTTTGTGCTTTTCTGACTTGGAACTTTTAGCTCTCACTTCTTGTTGCCATTTTGGTATTTATCCAAGAGGTGAAGAATAGTCATGAGTCTCCCCAGTTCTGCCCATTCTGGGTCCATACTTTCTATACTGGCCTTTCTGAGCTTTTTAATTGAAGGTATACCACAAAGACATCTGATTATTGACAGCATACTGCTTTTCCGACCTATCTTGGCAGAGATGGAGCCTTGCTTACTTTTAGTTCAGCTAAGATAATACTGGAATCTTCCAAAAGAAACTTTGACAAAAACTAGGGATGGAGTTTGGTGGGAGTGGAGGGGTGGGATGGTGGAAAAGCATAGAAATCAATGAATTCCTGTAGGGCAGGGTTCTGATCTGTACCTTATGTCCAGTCAAGATTCAGTTTGGCTAGGACAGCTTTAGGGCAGGTAGCCTCTTGTTCCTGGACTAACTTTAAACTTCTCTGTATTGTGCATATATATTTGAATGAGCACAAAATTTAAAAAAAGACAGTAGAAGCACAAACTACAGAAGAAAAAAAAAGTGGGATGTCATCAAAATTAAAAATTTTATGCTTCAAATAACATCAAGAATGTAAAAAGACAAACAGTGGAATGAGAGAAAATATTTAGAAAGCATATCTCTAATAAGGAATTTGTATTCAGAATATATAAAGAACTTTTACAATTAACAATAAAAGACAAATAATTCAATTTAAAATTGGGAGATAAATTGCATAGACGTTTCTCCAAAGACTTATGAATGGTGACTAAGTACATGAAAAAACATTTAACATTGTTAGACATTAAGGAAATGCAAATCAAAACCACTATAACACTCTCATCCATTAGGATGGCTAAAATAGAAAAAAATCAAACACCAGACAATAACAATGTGTGTGAGCATGCATGTATGTTTTTTTTTTCTGGACTGCTTTTTTTTTTTTTTTTTTTTTTTATAACACTGTGTAATTGAGACACATGAAGCATTAGTTATGTTTGGGTTTCACTGCCATGGTACTTTTCAGCTTATTATGACTTTTACCATGTATTATGTGCCTCATTGATCTTTACAACCATGTAAGATTGGCGAAATAGTACATTGTTTTCTCTTTTTTGAAGATAAAGACACTCAGGCTCAGAGATATTTTGTGACTTGGTCAAATCATCCTATAAGTGGTTAAACTAGGACTTAAATTCAGGTTTTCTTTACAATATACCATATTGCTTCCTAAATAATACTGGCTTATGTTTAATTGCAATGTTCAGATGGCTTTAAAATATTATATTCATGGATATCACTTCATTTTACACTTCACAACCACCCCATGAGATGAGTAGGCCAAGGAATGCCATATTAATTTTACAGTTGAATATAATGCTCAGAATAATCAAGTTTTATTTCAAGCTCTGCCACTCACTTACCTTGGACAGATTATATAATTTCTGAAATTCTAAGCTTTTTTTATGTGTAAACTGAAGGCTCCTACTAGATGATCTCAAAGATCCCTCCTAAGCCTACTATTCTGTGATCTTATCCTTTAGTATGTCCTTCCATTAGCAGCATATGTACTTTGAGGTGCTTTTCTGGCTGTGGTGAATGCGTTTCTGTAGGATGACCTGTACTTTCTTACTGGATTATTTCTGTAACCCTTATATACATCTTTAAAAAGCATGGTCAAGATCAGGGGAGCAGGCTTTAGCCATATAATAGAACAGGGCTCAAATAACTGAACAATACGGGGTTAAATTTATGGAACCAAGGCTTTGGTTTCATTAACTTGGGCTCTAAAGTAATTAAACTACACATAGACATTCTAGAATGTCATAATTTCATTTAGTTGGATGACAACATCCTCACACATCAGAGTTAACTTCTTTTTTTTTTTTTTTTTGAGACGGAGTCTCGCTCTGTCGCCCAGGCTGGAGTGCAGTGGCGCGATCTCGGCTCACTGCAAGCTCCGCCTCCCGGGTTCACGCCATTCTCCTGCCTCAGCCTCTCCGAGTAGCTGGGACTACAGGCGCCCGCCACCACGCCCGGCTTAATTTTTGTATTTGTAGTAGAGACGGGGTTTCACCATGGTCTCGATCTCCTGACCTCGTGATCCGCCCGCCTCGGCCTCCCAAAGTGCTGGGATTACAAGCATGAGCCACCACGCCCGGCCAGAGTTAACTTCTTATGGCAAATAATGTGCCTCACATTTTTGTAACAATGAGTTTCTGCTGTACCAACACTTTGCAACCTGGCTGTAGAATATATATCCTTAATTTGTACCTCAGTATGAAGAGTGCATCAGAGGCGCCTCTTTTTATTTCCCATTTACTTTCTGTGTTATATATCACTTGTTTTTATTTATTCACAATGATAATAAATAGATTTTAAGATATGTTTAAAAACACTTCTTATGTTTTCACATTTTCTAGGCATCTAAAAATAAAATAATGAACTAGATATTTAATAAATGTTTCTAGCTAAATAATTCTGTGATCTTTTCCCTTCATTGATTTTGAAGAGGTAAATTTCAGCTTTTTCCCAGATAGTAGTTCAGGAAAATAGGTGGGTGTGAATGTTGCCTAACAGTTTTTGAGCTATCTGCACAATCTTTTGATAACAATCAATTAGGTTTCAGATTCTGTCAATATTTCCCCTACAACCCAAGAACCAATGATCTTATGGAAAATAAAAATTGCCCTTTTCCTTTTTAGCAGTTATAATATCTTTGTCTCTCTCTGCCCTTTTCTCTCTCTCCTGTTGAAAAAAGCTATAAATGCACTGATAGTATTTTCAGTTCATCAACCATGTGGGAAATTATCATCCTTCCACTTTCTTAAGAACTGAAAGAAGTTCCCTCAAAGAAAAGAGCTCTCTCTCAGTGGTTGGCTGAGTTAAATACAGAAAGTCAAAACATATGGGAAAATATTGAAGCCTTTTCCTGCAACTTCCTAGAGGTGTTCTCATGAGAAATGAGAGTCAGCTTCAGGACAACTTAATCTTGGCTGAATTTCTGTCATCTTCCCTTCCATGTCTCTATAAAGGCCAACAAGATTCAAGAGTAGTAGTATGCCTGCCTAAGATAGTTCAGAGATAAAGCTTATCAGAAGAGATAAGAGTATAAAGTTTTCTTTGAAAACTATGAGGAACTAGTCAAATGTATAATACTAAATTTCCAACTAACTTCTTAAAACGGCAACGGCCGTTTCTGAGATATGTTTACAGATTAGGTGCACATTACTCAATAAGATAGTTAAAACCTATTTCATCATTTTTTTTTTTTTTTTTATACGAAGTCTTGCTCTGTCACCCAGGCTGGAGTGCAATGGAGCAATCTCAGCTCACTGCAACCTCCGCCTCCTGGGTTCAAGCGACTCTCCTGCCTCAGCCTACCAAGTAGCTGGGATTACAGACACCCACCATCATGCCTTGCTAATTTTTTTTTGCATTTTTGTAGAGACGGGGTTTCACCATGTTGGCCAGGCTGGTCTTGAACTCCTTACCTCAGGTGATCTGCCCGCCTCGGCCTCCCACAGTGCTGGGATTACAGGTGTGAGCCACTGCGACTGGCCTCATCAAATTATATTATGATGATTTATTCCCATTAGTCAGACCATATTCATTTCATGAAATGTATACATTCCTCTTTCCTAATAATAATAAATAAAATAAAAAATCCTATAATAAAAAAGTAACTTAAATATGCAAAGGGTTACATTGGTTTTTAAAAAATCTTTTAGAGGGATTATAGGCCAAAAGTTTAAAATCATGATACAAGAATATGCTGAACTAGAACAATTGAGCCTGACCATTGTTTCACAATGCTATGGGGCCGTGGGAAGTTTTATAACTTAAACTTTCAAAAGATGGTTTTTTTTGGTTCTCCTCCAAAAGAACATATTTCACTGAATATAGTTCTGAACTATCTCACTTGAACATTTTTTTTTCAGAATTTACAATATTTTCATATATATTCATTACTACTCTTTGGTATTTACTGGTTGCTTGAATACATAAATATAGAAAACATTCTGCTAAGCACTTTCCATGTATAATCCTGTGTAATAGCAGCACAATCTGAATGAGGCTGGTACTATTACTGATTGCAAATGAGAAAACTGAGGCTCAGGAAAGTTAATTGACTTGTCCTAAGAGTGTACATAGCAAAAATGTGGCAGTGGGTTTTTTTTTTTTTTCTGGAGCATCTGACTTAAGGGTTCCCGTTAACTACTTTTTAATAGCGCCTCCGTGGTATTACTTCTGCCTAACTTCCGACTGATAGTATTTCCATTTGTAAAATAGTCTTCATATTATAGAACCATTATTTTTATCATCTTGGGACTTAGGCTAACAGTTCTTATGGTGGGCCACTCTGACTTTTGGAATCATGGTTGCTGCACGAACTTGAACTCATTCAAGCATGTTTGGGTATCTAATTTTGGGAAGTCCTATTAGTTTCTCAACAGTGCATTCAAACAAGCTCGTTCTTCATGGGATAAATATGTAAAATCTTTTGTGTAAGTAGTAACTCCATATCAGGCCCAGATAATGACATTTTTTGAGGGATAGGCGTTTGTACTTAAGAATGGCTATAAACCAATCAGTGTTACTGGGTCTTTATATTAATGTTAAAATTCCATACTGTCATTAAAGGGAATTTAGTGTGTGCCAGGCACAGCTAGGACTTGTTAACTATAATACTGTTAACTGTAGCACTATTTTACCTCATTCTAGTATTAGCAATACTAGAGAGGCAGCTAGTGTTATCATGAGGCTGAGTACGTTTCTATCAGCCTCCTTGGGGAAAGCAATGGATCCAAGCCTTCTTAGTTTTATTTAAATCAATATGTTGAGTGATTTCTCCAATATAGCTAGGCATTTGGCAGAATAAATGATATAAATTGTATTTTAGATACACAATTTTCTCAATAACTTCCCCAAGTAATTTAAAAAATATTCATGACTTAAAGACTTGACTTTCTTGGTTAAATAGGATTGTTGACTTATTTATATATATGTTCACTTCACTGGCCATATGTGTGGATTATTTACTTTTTAGATTAGATTGTGGAGGGGATATTATGGTGTGCCACCCAGGTCCTCCACTTCAAGACTGAGGTACTCATTCTTTCAGCACCCTTAGAGTATTGGCTGTTGCTGATAGCTTTTACCCAAGTCCCACTCTAGGGATTGTTCTCAGCTTCCTTGCCCAAGACTATTGGTATGGTTTAGCTGTGGCCCTACCCAAATCTCATCTTGAATTGTAGCTCCCACAATTCCCATGTGTTGTGGGAGGAACCCAGAGGGACGTAATTGAATCGTGTGGGCAGGTCTTTCCCGTGCTATTCTCGTGGTAGTGAATAAGTCTCATGAGATCTGATGGTTTTATAAAGGGGAGTTTCCCTACACAAGCACTCTTCTCCTGCCTGCCACCATGTGAGACATGCCTATCACCTTCAGCCATGATTGTGAGGCTTCCCCAGCCATGTGGAACTGAGAGTCCACTAAATCTCTTTCTTTTGTAAATTGCCTAGTCTCGGGTATGCCTTTATTAACAGTGTGAAAACAGATGAATACACCTATGCTCCTTGCTCAGAAGCAGCCTGCACCCATGACTATGTGATATGCAAAATGTTCCAGGCTCCGTCGCCTCCATTTGGAACAACTCTGACATCAGCTGAGACCACTGTTGTTTCCACATAGCAGTTGAGTCTCTCCTTCTGCTCAATCCTTTTTTTCTTCAGCCTCTTACAGATACTCCTGAGATCACTCTCCAATAAAATCCTCACACAAATCCCTACTATAATCTGTTTTCTGGGGAACATGACCTAATATAGCTAGGGAAGAGTTTTAATTCCAAAATTATTTATTCTTGCCGCTCATTCAGCATTCTTCTGGTCTGTCTTCCTCCTTTTGACAGTTGTATACTCTGAGAAATCATTTTTTTTTTAACCTGAGACAGAGTCTTGCTCTGTCACCCAGGCTGGAGTGTAGTGGTGCCACCAGGGCTCACTGCAGCCTCAACCTCCTGGACTCAACGGATCCTCCCACCTCAGCCTCCAGAGTAGCTGGGACTACTGGCCTGTGCCCTCATGCCTGGCTAATTTTTGTACTCTTTGTAGAGACAATGTTTTGCCATGTTGCCCAGGCTGGTCTCAAACTCCTAGGCTCAAGCGATCCACCTGCCTCAGCCTCCCAAAGTGCTAGGATTACAGGTGTGAGGCATCCTGCCCTGTTGAAATCAAGCTTTTGATAATTAGCCTAATTACAATGTGAGTGGGAATGCAAATGCACTAAAATAAAATTTAAGAGAAATGTGGATTCTTGCCAATACTTCCTCAGCATTAAAAATGATTAGAGATCTTTCCATACAATAGGACATGACAGGAAAATTAAAGCCATTCGCTCGATATTTTGGGTGCCTACTCTACATAAAAAACTATGAAAAATTAAAGAAAAGTAAGATATGGCTCCTGCCTTCAAGGAAACGAAACAAATAACTAGAAAATAAATAGATAAGAGAAACATTAGTTGTTTTAATAAAGTATTATGAGTTCTGATTAGAAAGCAATTTAGCTGGGATAATCAGAGCGGGTATCCGGAAAACTTTACATTAAGATGGCATTGCAGGAAGGCTCAGTGTGTCTGAGGACACCTTAGTCAACTTAGCATTTTAAACCCATTAACCAACTTTTTATAAATTCCTATATGATACAATTGTCAAATCTTCTTGGCCCAATCTGAGTCAGTTGGAGGTGAGCTGATTTTGCCAATGGTAGGTAGTGTCAGCTACCACTGACGTGCCTCCACACTCCCAATTCTTTCCTTTCATAAGCCACAAGATCAAATGACCTTCTCAGTAACTTACATTTTCAGTTTGACAAAAGTATTTTCACTGGTTCCTTGTAACTGTGCATGGGAGAAATCATGAGAACATTTAACAAGGACTTAAGTGTGTCCACTTATGTCGATGAATCATCTGCTCCTAGCCCTGAACCACTTCTTCCTGCCTTGTTGCCTCTGACTGCTTCTACTCTGTTAATAAGTGGTTTTGTCTGAGTTGTGCTGGAAGAAAAAGAGCTGGTGAGGGTGGAATGCGTCATGGGTAAATGAAAGTGCCAATTGAAGTGGGAACACAAAGAGGTGAATGGAGAGATTACCCATATTCCTTTAAATTTAGACCTGAACTTATCATTTCAAGATGGGGCTTCAATATTTTAAGTTGGAAACAGTTCTGAGTTAATGCTCAGTGGATCCAATAATAATCTGTCAATAAAGTAGTAATCTTGGGAGATTTTCCCAAAGTGTAATTTCTGGGCTTTGTACATATGTCTTACGGTAGATATGTATCCAAAACAGCCTAACCAACCTGACCAAACTGGTGGATTTACCAATTATGTTTTCTTTGAAGCCACACATAGAAACCTCTGAATCTATTAGTGGACGCAATTCAGCTGTTGTAATTTGTCAACTGAAGGAACATATCAAGAATCAAGACCAACTTATCTAATCCACATGCTACTTTAGCTCTTTCTTTCATTTCATCTGGGATTTTATTAAGATTGTAATTTTGGAAACCAGGGCAGGAGTGGGGCAGGGGTAGGGGAGCGGGGCAGGGGTAGGGGAGTGGGGCAGGGGTAGGGGAGCAGAGCAGAGAGAAAGGAAGAAAAACCTAGGACTGAAGGTAGAGCTTCCCTTCATTGCTCAATCCCTGATACCCTGTGGCATTGGCTCCCATTCCTTGCCATTTTATTCCAGACAATAGAACCAGTCAGACCTGCAGTGCTGTATTTCAGACATTGCATCCTATGACAAACATGTCAACAGATCATAACCATGTGGCTTCTCTATTCTTTCCTGAAGCAATATTTCTTTATTATTGGAGCTTGGGAATTAAATAAAGAGAACCTTTCCAAAGAATTAAGGCATTTAAGCTGTGTGTTTTCAAAGCTTATTTTTTGTTCTATTTGGCAGCAGGAGTGCTCCAAGGATTTCTGGATAATCAGCACCATAGAAAATTATTCCTCCTTTAAAGTTTCTACTAAAGAATTTACATTAAATTTTTACATTTTCTATTATATAGCTCCAACCATCTAAAGCAAAACTGTGGTGTATTTCTTGTGTTTAAAACATGCAGTCACTGGACTGGAAGCAAGCTTTATGGAAGGTCATATTTCTTGAATGTTTTTAAATCTCTGGGGCTATTTTTTTTAAAAGAGAAAGTTAAACACTGATATGATAATATTAAAAGTTAATTTTTATTCAGCTCCTCTTAGGTACCAGATTTCATTCTAAGGGCTTCACAAGCATTAACTCATTTAATCCTCATTAAACACATTAGTTAAATATTTTTATTATCCTCATTTTTTAGCTTAGGAAACTAAGGCATAGAAAGAGTAAGAAGGTTGTTCAAGATCTAAAAGCTGGTAGGTGGAAGAGCCAGAATTTGTATCTAGGCAGGCTGCTTCTAGGACTGTGCTACATGACGCTATATGATGGCAAGCTGCCATTTTATAGATGATAAAATTGGTATCTAAAGACATGAAATAACGGCCAGGCACGGTGGCTCCTGCCTGTAATCCCAGCACTTTGGGAGGCCAGTGCGGGCGGATCATGAGGTCAGTAGATCAAGACCATCCTGGCCAACATGGTGAAACCCCATCTCTACTAAAAGTCCAAAAATTAGCTTGGCATGGTGGCGCATGCATGTAATCCCAGCTACTCGAGAGGCTGAGGCAGGAGAATCGCTTGAACCAGGGAGTCAGAGGTTGCAGTGAGCAGAGATTGCGCCACTGCACTCCAGCCTGGCGACAGAGCGAGACTGCCTCTCAAAAAAAAAAAAAAAAAACACAAAAACAAAACAACAGAAAAAACACCTTAAATAACTTGCTAAGATCATATACCTGGTAAGTCGTGGAGTTGGGATTTGACCTCAAGCCCTTTGGGCCTCTTTCCAATGCCTTTGTTTTCATTTCAAGTTGACTTATAGGTAAAAGTCACAGAAACTGGAATCATACAGTCAGAAGAACAGCTGAAAGGCAGTTTGGGTTTTTCCCATTATGCTAGACAAACAAAACCCGAAAAATGTAGGCATTTATTTTCATATTTCCAAATCTGATATAAATATAGGCTCAGCACCAGTTTTTCCCAACCAAGCATCTACCTTTGATAAGTCCTCATTGTTCCTTCTTCCCCCTAGACCCCAACCTCCAAAAGAAGGGCTGGAGGCCAGGGACAAATATTGACTATAAAAGTGAACAATTAAACGTACTTGGGGCTCCATTGATGAGGAATCTCCCCCATTGCTCACCTGTCTAGCACCAGTAGGGCATCTCTGAAGAGAGTCCCAAGTCCAGTGTTGTAGAGCTGTCTCATGGGACCTCAGGGTCAACCCCGTGGTTATAGTCACCAAGGGGCTTCGGCTTGCCTTACAGAAGCTACCTGACATCTACCTGACCCACATCTACTCAAAATCATATCACATGTTGACTTCTTGATAAATATGAAGATGACACGACATGTAAAAATACTGACAGTAAGTGAACAAAGCAGGATACCCTGTTGAAGTCCTGATCATGATGTGAAGTTCTTTTTGAATTTTATGTCTTTAAGGATTAAGTGAATTAGAGTATCTTAAGCCTCTAACAGTGTTTGGGACATAGTAGATACTAATATTCTTTTCTTTGCTTGTCTTCCATTCCCTTCCCTGTTCATGTAAATAATGATCCTGGCAACCAAGAAACATACCAGCCGATCAATTATTGAGCAAATATATTTAAAATACCCGCTGTGTGCCTGGCATTCCTGGGCTTTGTGTAGAATACTAGAGTTGTTGCTGGCTAGCCAAGTCTTTAAGAAATGTACTTTTAAAAATTATTTTTTAAATCATGGTAAAATTTACATAACACAGAAATGATTACTTTAATGATTTAAGTGTACAGTTCAGTGGCATTAAGTACATTTACAGTGTTGTGCAATCATTACTATCCATTTCCAGAAATTTTTTATTATCACAAACAGAAACTCTGTACCCATTAAATAATGTCTTCATTCTTCTCTTAGCACCTGGTAACCCTTTCTGTCTCCATGAATTTGCCTGTTCTAGGTATTTCTTATTGGTGGAATAATACAATATTTGTTTTTTTGTGTATGGCTTATTTCACTTAGCATAATGTTTTTAAAGTTTATCCATGTTTTTAAAGTTGCAGCATGTATCAGAATTTCCTTTTTGTTGAGATGGAGTCTTACTCTGTCACCCAGGCTGGAGTGCAGTGACATGATCTTGGCTCACTGCAGCCTCAACTTCCCAAGTTCAGGTGATCCTCCCACCCCAGCCTCCTGAGTAGCTGGGACTACAGGCATGTGCCACCATGCCTGGATAATTTTTTGTATTTTTCGTAGAGACGGGGTTTTGCCATCTTGCCCAGGCTGGTCTTGAACTCCTGAGCTCAAGTGATCCGCCCTCCTCGGCCTCCCAAATTGCTGGGATTACACCACACCAGGCCAGAATTTCCTTCCTTTTTAAGGCTAGTATTCTATTGTATGTGTTTGCCACATTTGTTTATCCATTTATCTGATGATAGTCACTTAGGTTTTTTCTACCTTTTGGCTATTGTGAATAGTGCTGCTATGAATACGGGTATACAAGTATCTGTTTGAGTCCCTGCTTTCAATTTTTTTGGGCATAAACCTGCAAGTGGAATTGCTGGATCATATGGTAATTTTATTTTTAACTTTTTGAGGAGATGTCATACGTTTTCCATAGTGGCTGTGCCGTTTTACATTCCCACCAGTGATGCACAAGAGTTCCAGTTTCTACACATCCTTGCCAACGCAGCTTGTATTTTAGTAAACGCACTTCTTGCAGTATTTTCCATAAAAAATCACCATCCTAATGGATGTAAAGTAATATCTCATGTGGTTTTGACTTGCATTTCTCTGATGACTAGGGATATTGACATCTTTTTATGTGCTTGTTGGCCATTTGTGTATCTTCTTTGGAGAAATGTTTATTCAAATCCTTCGTTCATTCCTGAATTGGATTGTTTTTATTTTCATTGCAGAGTTGTAGGAGTTCTTTATATATTCTGGATATTAATCTGTAGTCAGATATATGACTTACAAATGTTTTCTCCCATTCTGTGGGTTGTCTTTTTAATCTCTTGATAGTATGCCTTGATGCATGAAAGTTTTTAATTTTGATGGAGTCTAATTTATCTATTTCTTCTTTTGTTGTCTGTACTTTTGGTATAGTATCCAAGAAATCATCACCAAATTCAACATCCTTCTGTGGGTTGTCTTTTTAATCTCTTGATAGTATGCCTTGATGCATGAAAGTTTTTAATTTTGATGGAGTCTAATTTATCTATTTCTTCTTTTGTTGTCTGTACTTTTGGTATAGTATCCAAGAAATCATCACCAAATTCAACATCCTTCAGAAATATACTTTTTGTTTATTTGCTTTGTAAAGAAAAGTCTTGGAGCTGGTCCAAAGGGAGTGAGTTATCTACACTGTTCACAGTCAGTTACAGATCAAACTCCTTGTTCTACTCTTTCCTCGCTTAGCACTACTGCACTTGACTAGTCTTAAAAAAATTTTTGGCCGGGCGCGGTGGCTCACGCTTGTAATCCCAGCACTTTGGGAGGCCGAGGCGGGCGGATCACGAGGTCAGGAGATCGAGACCACGGTGAAACCCCGTCTCTACTAAAAATACAAAAAATTAGCCAGGCGTGGTGGCGGGCGCCTGTAGTCCCAGCTACTCGGAGAGGCTGAGGCAGGAGAATGGCGTGAACCCGGAAGGCGGAGCTTGCAGTGAGCCGAGATTGCGCCACTGCACTCCAGCCTGGGCGACAGAGCGAGACTCCGTCTCAAAAAAAAAAAAAAAAATTTTTTTTAAAGTCTTCGGGGAGTAAAGGAGGAGGGCAGGGGCTGAAAAACTGAGTATTGTGCTTGGTATTTGGGTGACTGAATCAATAGTACCCCAAACCTCAGCATCACACAACGTACCCAGGTAACATATCTGCACATGTACACCCTGAATCTAAAATAAAAGTTGAAATTATTTTAAAAAAGAGAAAAATCTCCAGGGAAATAGAGAATAATTGAGGTCAATGTATAATAATTTCTAGTTGAAGGTAGTAGATAATGAATATATAGTTGTTCAGAGAAGAGGGAAAACAATCCAAGTACCTTAGTAAAATTTTAACTTTACATCAGTTTACTTTGAGCAAGAAGAAATAAAGTGCAAGTATGGAAGACATAGTGCTCACCCGACTAAAGAGGAGTTCTGGGAATAAGCCAAGCACTTGGAATAAGTGACAGTTGCATAATCATTTCAAATAAACAATTTGGATGTACGTAGGATCTTGTATATATACTTATTTATTGCGTAAACATTTATCTCCCAAATCCAATTATGCTTTTAAGAATAGGCAAAAGCTTGTTGTAAGGTGATGGATTGATGGTGAATGGGAGTGAGAAGTAAAGCAATTTTTGCAAGCAAGAAGATCAGTTTTGCAATCTGGGAGGCCCTTTACTTTATACTAAAATATCTATTTGTATAGTTTTGTTCCATTGATGAGAGGAAAATATTTGCAATGACATCCATGTGTCCTGAAGTTTCTATGGCACTTACAACTTGAGATATTATGTCCTGTTGTAAAAGTAGAGACCATGATGTTTGGTTTAGAAAAGAAGGATTCCCCGTATATCTAGATTGTCTGTCTGTCTATCTCTCTCTCTCTATCTATCTGTCTATCTTAATGCCATGCCAATCACCTAATCAATTATATTTCAATTCAGAGTATGAATTTGCAATTAAATTCTGGGTAGTTCCTTGAAGTGGCTCTGGGAGTATTAAGAACTCCAAACAGAATTGCTACCCTATTATCTAAAGCCTGACTCCAAATTCCTATTTGTTATGTAATTCTTTGTTGGACTGGAGTTTAAACACACATTCCTTTGTATTTATCCTCCATTTCCTGGAGCTTAATTTTCTTCTTGGAGCAAATTGATCTTCAGCTTTGGGAGGGTCCAGATCACAAAGTGTCTTGTGTGTCTGGTCAAGATGTGCAGATATTATATGTCATAGATTGGGAAGCCAGTGAGAAGACAGGATTATATTGATTTGCTAGAAAGCTCACCCTGGCAGCATGGTAGAAAAGAGTTTGGAAGTAGATGGGATGGGGCTGATGGTTTTACTCTCCCTTTCTTCCCTTCATATTCCAACCTCACTGGGGAAAGGAGCCTTATGTTGGATATTATAATGCCATGAAGAAACAGGGAGAAAGGGGTTTGAGAAACAGAAACATAATCAATACTCACATACAAACATGTTCCTATGGGGATCTATCGTCAAAACCCTGAGATTTCTTTTGCAATGTTTACCAAGGACTCAGCCCATCAGACATTAAACACATAGGCTCATCACTCTTTGATTCTGGCAGGCAGGTTTCCTCACTTCCAATTTATCTTTCCTATAGAGCAACTGGTCAGATGCTGAGTGTTGGGGATTGGGACAGGCAATTTATATTCTAAAATGGAGGCTTTATACTTTTAATTTTCCCTTGAAAAATTTCAAATGTACAGAACAATAGAGATAAAAAATTATTAAAATAAAATCAATTTAAAATATTTAATTAAATATTTAATTAAATATTAAAATAGCAGAGAAAGGAACTCTGCTATTCCTGTCATCCATGTTCAATAATTAGTAATATTTTGCCATACTTGCTTTATTACTAAATCTACATTTTGCTGGTCTTTTTTATTCATATTATTTTGATTGATAAATCATAATTATAAATATTTATGAGGTACAATGTGGTATTTTGATATATGTATAAAATGTGAAATGATTAAATCAAGTAAATTAACATATCCATCACCTCAATTATGTATCATTTTTTATGGTAAGACATTTGAAGTTTACTCTGTTATTTTGAAATATATAATATGTTATTGTTGACTATAGTCACCCGGCTCTGCAATAGATCTTAAAACCTATTCCTCCCGTCTGTCTGACACTTTATACCCTTTGATCAACAGCTCCCTATCGCCCCTCCCAGCCACTCTCTGGTAACCACCATTCTACTCTCTACTTGTATGAGTTCAATACTTGTTAGATTCCACACATAAATGGGATAATATAGTATTTGTCTTTCTGTGCCTGGCTTATTTCACTTTTTTTTTTTTTTTTTTTTGAGACTGAGTCTTTCTCTGTCAGCAGTGGCGCGATCTCTGCTCACTGCAAGCTCCGCCTCCCGGGTTCACGCCATTCTCCTGCCTCAGCCTCCCGAGTAGCTGGGACTACAGGCGCCCGCCAACACGCCCGGCTAATTTTTTTTGTATTTTTAGTAGAGACGGGGTTTCACCGTATTAGCCAGGATGGTCTCAATCTCCTGACCTTGTGATCTGCCCGCCTCGGCCTCCCAAAGTGCTGGGATTACAGGCTTGAGCCACCGCACCCGGCCTTTATTTCACTTTTTGCTGAAGTATTTTAAAGCAAATTTTCTCATGACCTCATGTCCATTACACCTCTACATGCTTCATTATGCACCTGTTAAAAAGAAACATTTTCTTACGTAACCATAATTAACACATCTAACAATATTAACAGTGATTCTTGGGTAACCTCTAGTATATCCAGTCTATATTTAAATGCCCCTACTTGTCTTAAAAATGTATTTGTATAGTTGCTTTGTTGAGCTAGGATTCAAACAAAATCAAAGATATTTTCTAAACATTTCATTATACTCCAGCTATTAGGTTTTGTCTGACAACTTCTTCAGCTTGTATTGGAGTGCTTTTATGCAGGTCATAATTTTGGAAGCCATTTCTATCCATTTCATTAAATCAGTCACCATTTTAGTAGGCTGAATAATGGCCTTTCCCCTCTCTTCCCCATGATATCCAGGTCCTAATCCCTGGAACCTGTGAACGTCAACCTACATGGCAAGAGAGATTTTGTAGATGCGATTAAGTTAAAAATCTTGAGATGGGGAGATTATCCCAGATTATATGGGTGAACACTAAATGCACTTACATGTGTCCTTATAAGAAGGAAGCAGAGGTTGGGTGTGGTGGCTCATGCCTGTAATCCCAGCATTTTGGGAGGTTGAGGTGGGCAGATCACCTGAGGTCAGGAGTTCGAGACCAATCTGGCCAACATGATGAAAACCCATCTCTACTAAAAATATACAAATTAGCCTGGTGTGGTGGTGGGTGCCTGTAATCTCAGCTACTTGGGAGGCTGAGGCAGGAGAATTGCTTGAATCTGGGAGGTGGAGGTTGCAGTGAGCTGAGATCATGCCACTGTATTCCAGCCAGCGAGACTCTGTCTCAAAAAAAATAAAATAAAATAAAAATAAATAAAGAGAAGGAAGTGAAGAGAGATTTAATACAGAAGACAGAAGACAGAAGGCCATGTGACAGAAACAGAAGGAAACAGAGTCACAGAGACAACATGCTACACTGCTGGCTTTGAGGATGGAGGAAAGGGCCAGAGTCAAAGAATGCAGGTGGCTACTAGAAACAGGAAAAGGCAATGCAAGGGATTCTTTCCCTGAGACTTCAGGGAGCCCTACCTACACCTTAATTTCATTCCAGTGAAACTGATTTTAGAGTTCTGGACTCCAGAACTATACGAAAATATATTTGTGCTATTTTAAGCCATGAGTCTATTAGCAGTTTGTTAGAGCAGCCATAGGAATCTCATACACCATGGTTCAAAGATATCTATTAAGTAGGAATTCTATTCTCTGTAGAAGATAATTCAGAGACCAGAGCTACTGGAGAGGCAACATGCAGTTGAGGAAATGGTAATGAACTTGGAACTGGATTCTAGACTACATTCTGTCAAGGACTTTGAGCCAAGTTGACCTTTCTGATATTCATTTCCCACATATATAAAAATCAAAGGAATGGGCCAGGCACAGTAGCTCAAACCTGTAAGCCCAGCTCTTTGGGAAGCTGAGGCAGGAGGATTGCTTGGGCCTAGGGGTTTGAGGCTTCAGTGAGCCGTGATCATGCCAGTGTACTCCAGCCTGAGTGACAGAATAAGACTCCGACTCAAAAACAAACAAAACAAAACACAAAAGTCAAAGGAATGGGTGGGATAAATTATCCTTGAGGGCCCTTTAAACTCCCTACTCTGTTTCATCAGATAAAATCAAGTAAGATGGACAAGGCAATAGAACAACGAGGGCAGAGGAAAGCAACATAGGACACCAAGTTCTTATAAAAGGCCTCAAAGCTTAAGGGAATGTGTGGAAGGAAGTGGGGAAGGTCAGGGGGAGGGTAACATTGCAAAGTAACCAAAACAATCTTACTGCTTTATGTTGGTGTTTGTGCTGGTATGGAGTGTGTTTAAGCGGTGTGGACAGAAATGCCTTGGGTCTTACTGAGAGGCATCCCTCCTTTTCTTCCCTGTTTCTTCACTATGTCACAGCATACCCACAGCAGCCTGATCTGTAAATCAACAGTGTAAAGAGCCCAATCCAGAGGCTGAAGGCTTATCGCATTGACTTTCTCATCCTAGAGGTCCCTGAATGCAGAACTTGGGAACTTCTGGGCTTCTATGCAACAGCTTGCTTAAACCTGGAAGGGACCCCTGGTTGGGAATAGTCACATTTATCAAATGGTTAATGGATCTTCTGCTGGGTTAAAAGCTTTACATTTGAAATCATCCTATCTTCACAAAAAAGCTCTCTGAAGTAGTTATTGGCACCTCTGTTGTGTTCGTAAGGAAACGAAGTTCAGCAGAAGATATGATGTTACCCAAGATGACACAGCTGGCAAGTGGTCAAGTCTGAATCCTTTTCTTATATTCATTTATGGTTATAAATTTCTCTTTAAGCACAACTTTAATTACACGTAATACATTTAATGTGTCATATTTTCATTATCATTAGTTCAAAATGTTTTCTAATTTCCATTATGTTTTTTTTCACTAATCTATAGGTTATTTAGAAGTATATTTTAAACTTCCAGGTAGGTGGGATTTTCACTTATCTGTTAGTTATTAATTCTAGCTTACTTGAACTGTGGTTAGAAAACATTTTTCTGTATACTATTAAACTTAGAAATGTGTAATACTTGCTTATGGCTTTCAGTGTTTGTAAATATCTGTTTATACTTGAAAAGAATGTGTATTCTGAAGTTCTTAGGTGTCCTCTGTATGTCAGTTAAATCAAATTCTTTGTTGTGCTGTTCAGATCTTCAATATCTTTAGTAAGATATTGCTAAGATTCTACTAAGATGGTGGATTTGTCCGTTTTCTCTTTTAGTTCTGTCATTTTTTTTGCCTTATATGTTTTGATGCTATGTTACTAAGGGTATATGGATTATATTTGTTATATATGTCTATGGACTGAAACTTTTATCTTTTTAAAGTATCCCTCTTGCACCCTTTTCAATAAATGGCATGGAGAAAATCTGATTGCCACAGAGAGAAGAATGAAACTGGATGCCGATCTCTCATAATACACAAAAGCGATTCAAGATTAAAGACTTAACTGTAAGACTTGAAACTGTAAAAATACTAGAAGAAAATCTAGGGAAAACTCTTCCGGACATTGGCCTAGGCAAAGAATTTCTGACTAAGACTTCAAAAGCACAGTAAACAAAAATAGACAAATGGGACTTCATTAAACTAAAACTCTTCTGCAGAGCAAAGAAAATAAGAAACAGAGTGAAGAGACAACCTGCAAAATGGGAGATAGACAGTGGAGACTAAGAAGAGTGAAGGAGTGACAGAGAGGTGGAGGATGAGAAATTACTTAATGGGTACAAAGTACATTATTTGAGTGATGGATACCCTAAAAGCTCTGACTTGACCATTATGCAATCTCTGCATTCAATGAAATTGCACTTGAACCCCATACATTTATATAAATTAAAAAGTAAAATATCCCTCTTTACCTCTAGTAATGATTTCCCCCTTAAAATCTATTTTAACTATGTAGCAGACCCTCTTAATATTCTGCTCATATTTCCCTGTCACTTGCCATTGCTGTGCACACTGATGGTTTTCCTACCGCCATCACCAGTACTCCATTTGAGAGCTTTCTCTGGTAAGCTTGGTCTGTGTGCAGGGAAGGGGGGCCAAAAGTTCTGGGAAGTTGAAACGCCAGTAGCAGTCCTTATCCAGTGACAGAGGGAAACTGGAGGATAAATAACTCAGCTTCATCATCTATTGGGTGGGACCACTATGAGGGATATTCTATATTATCTCTCAGAGGTCCTCAGCAGGACTGACTCCCAGGTGTCCTTTGTGGTAACCTGCTCACTAATACCCAGCATTGGCTTCTTTCTCTTCCTTTTATCACCCTTTCCCCTTCCCAGTTCTCCTATTAGAGCTTCTTGTGATCCCTTTCCAAATGAACTATGTGCTACGGTTTGAATATTTGTCACCTCCAAAACTCATGCTCAATTTAATCTCCAATGTAGGAATATTGAGTGGTGCAGCCTTTAAGATGTGATTGGATCATGAGGACTCTGCCCTCGTGAATGGATTAATTCATTCAGGGATTAGTTGATTAATGAATTAATGATTTAATGGATTAACGGATTATCATTGGAGGGGAACTTGTGGTTTATAAGAGAGAGACCTGAGCTAGCATCTTAGTATGCTCAGCCCCCTGTCTGTGTGATGCTCTGCACTAACTTGGGATTGTGTAGAAAGTCTTCACCAACAAGAAGGCTTTTACCAGATATGTCCCCTTGACCTTGGGCTTCCCAGTCTCAAGAACTGCAAGAAAGAAATTCCTTTTCTTGATAAATTATCAAGTTTCAAGTATTTCATTATAAGCAACAGAAAATGAATGAATACACAATGTGTTCTTAAATATTGTCTCAGGTCTGTATCAGAGAGAATCACAGATAGTTTTATGTTTTAGTGTTTGCATGACATATCTTTTTCTATCTTTTTATTTCCAACCTTTCTATATCCTCTCATTTTAGACATGTCTCTAGTAAGTATATAGCAGGTTTTGTTTTCTTTTTTTAATAATACAATAATTTGTCTTTCAATTGAATCATTGATTTCATTTCTATTTGATGCAGTCACTGATAATCTTTGTTTTTTTCACTCCCCTTTTGTTCTTTCTTAACTTTTGGTTTTATATTCACCTAATGTTTTCATTATTCAACTTCTCCTCTTATCAGCTTGATACTTACACACCGTCTTACTATTTTAGTGATCAGAGATTACCATAGCTATCCTCAATTTATCAAAATCAACTTTCCTAGTCGAAGCTGTGAGTCATTGCTCATAGCTGACATCCACAGTGGTGTGGGTTTAATTCCTGTCAGCAGCTCATGTCAACTCTTTCTTTGCTTTCATTACAGTTTTCTTTTTACTTGGGTATAACTGACCAACAATCTTATGGGATCCTTAAAAGCAAGAGAGAGTAGTGGTGAGAATGGTGAGGTTGGAGATAAGGGGAGGTGTCATCATGGAACCAAAGAAACAGTTTTTGGTTTTTGGGGTCTTGGTGACATCACCTTTTTCTTTGCTCCTGGCCTCCCTAAAACCTCCCTTCTGTCTCACCCTTCCTGTTCTGTCTCCTGCTGTTTTTTTCTCTAGCTCTATGGTAGTTTACTAGGGCTGCCGGAATGAAGTACTGTAAACTTGGTGTCTTAAACAACAGAAATTTATTGTGTCACAGCTCTGGAGGCTAGAATTCTGAAATAAAGGTGGCAGGGACATGTTTCCTCCTAAGATTCGATGGCAGAATATTTTCTTGCCTCTTCCTATCTTCCTAGCTTCTTCTGGTGGTTGCCAACAATCCTTGCTATGTCTTGGCTTGTAGACATGTTATTCCAATCTTTGCCCTCATCTTTATAGGGCATTCTTCCCTGTGCGTCTCTATGTCTCTTCACATGGCATTCTCATTGTGTGTCTGTGTTCTCATTTTCTTCTTCTTATAAGAATACCAGTTATTGGATTGGGGCCCACCCTAATCCAGCATGACCTCATCCTAACTTGATTACATCTTCAAGATCTTATTACCAAACAAGGTCACATTCTGAGGTTCCATGTGGACATAAATTTTGGGGGATGCTCTTCAACCCAGTACAAGCTCACTTACTCTGTAGAGTGCAGTAAAAGTAGCACTGACTTAGAAATTAGACATTCTAAGTACTAATTGTGCTTGTGCTGCTAATTATATAATACAGACTTTGGAGTTCACAAGCAGGGGTTCAAATCTCAGCTTTGTCATTTAATGACCTTCAGCCTCAGTAAAATCAAATGATTTTATTTTTGAGATTCAGCTTTTAAGTTCTAGTCACTCCTTTGGGCTATTTCTTTTTCTTACTCTGCCATGCCCATCTAATCCTTTCCTCTTTAACAACTTGACCTCTTAATTCCAGTTTTCTTCCTCCTTAATTCTCCTCTTTATCCTTTTCTTCCCACTTTAGAAAAACATTATTTCTTTTAAATAATAGAGACAGTGTCTCACCGTGTTGTCCAGGCTAGTCTCAAACTCCTGGGCTCAAGCAGTCCCCCAACCCTGGCCTTCTAAAGTGCTGGGATTACAGGCATTAGCTACCATGCCTGGCCTCTCCCCAGTTTTATTCCTTACAACTAGGATGATATTCATCCTGGTTTGTCCAGCAACAGTCCCAGTTTATGCCCGTTGTCACAGTGTAATTATTGATAATGCCCCCTGCTACTTTCAAAGTGTCTTGATTTAATGATGAGTTAAATGATTGCCCTACTTAGAGTGTTTTCATAACACTTAGACCTGCCTCTATCACTGCATGCTTCACAATGTACTATGTTGTATTTTAATTGTTTTTTGGATTTGTCTCCTTGGTGGGATTTAGGGTAGTCACTGGGAATGATTTTCTTCATTTCTGCAGACTCCAGCATATATACCTGGCATTGGGAGGAGCTCAGCCATGCTGCTTGGACATGTGAATGTTTTTGAAACCTTGCTTCTTTCATTTTGTGCATAGCAGGTGCTCAATAAATCATTTTTAATTGAAGCAGATAGCTGTCTATTATGAAAATGAGAAATGAACTTGACAAGAACACTGCTTCTTCTCTCTGCCCTCCTTTATTTGTGGTCATTAGCTCAGAGATCTCATTTTGCCTCCAGATCTGTGAGTCATTTCTTCCTCTTGCCTCACCCATAGCTATTTTAATTCTTTGAAAACTGGAGTTAGTTATCCTTTTCAAGCCTCCAGTGAGTGCTGTGGTGACCTGATTTCCAGTTGCTGGGTGCTTGGCTTTGGGCAAGTGTACCTCCACGATTGAAATCTTCCCTCCACCCCGAGCTCCTGAGGCTGTCCCCACTCTGTCATCTGTTTCAGAAGCAGTTTTTGTACCATCTTGCTTTTACCTTTGAGACCACACCCACTGTTGGTTACTTCATCCTGTGGCTATGTCTATACAAGTGAAATTAAGTGCATAATGAAGTCAATGGTGGGTTTAATTCAGGCCACTTTTGCCTGACACTTCTTTCTGTTGCTGTCAGCTCATCACCCCAGCACCCCTATCCCACTTACTGTTTGGAGGCTGGGATCTGCTGTGCCACAGGAGTATTTTCTGGGCCTTGTCATTTATTTCAAATGATGGAAGACATTTTCCTTCTTCAGGAATTATGAGACCTAATCCTCCTGGATTTAGCAAATGGGTTGTTCTTCCTGCTGGTTGCTAAAAACCGTCATGTATTCAGTTTTCGACAAACAATTGTTGAGAACTTACTAGGTACAAGCGATAATACCAACAAAATTCTTGTCTTCGGGGAGTTCTCTAGAGGCTGCGGGCATGCACTGCTCAAATCCACTTGCGTGAGAAGCTCATGAGGAAGGTAGTTAGCTGACAGTTTCCAGCTGCGGCCCCTCTGGATCAGCCCCTGCATTCACACTGCCAAGTCACACTCTTCTGGGGATTCTTCTAGCTAGTAACTGAATGTGGTAGTTGTATGGTACCAGGGTCAGGCTATTTCTGGCTGGCATGGGACCCCCCTAATGTGGAGTCTTTGCTTGAGGCCTCCTGGTAGGCCTGGCTGAGACTCAGTGCTGCAATGCCGTCTGACTCCTACTACCCAGTCCTCCTCCTAGTCTGAAGGCCCTCCCTGCCCATGCTGGTTGCCCCTCCCAAAATCCTTCACAGGTGTTTCTCCCAAGAAATCTCCTGCATGACTAATTTTGTCTTGGCATCTTCTTCTTAGAAGAGTTGAGCTGACGCAAGTTTCCAGTCCAATATTGTAGATTAAACATGTGCACAAAGAACACAGCATACTCTTTATTATATTCCTCTCCAACATTAAGTGGTGAGATTAAAGTACAACAGGGACAGGTAATCTTAGATTGCAAAAAGAGGTATATTTTATATTTACCATAGTTTGTCATTTCCGAGAGGGCAAAGACCATGACCAATATAATTATTTGTTCAGGTGAACAATTCTTTGTTCACTTGTCATGGGTGATAAGTAAAAGCACTTAAGAGAAGAAAAATAATAATAGTTGTGTAATTGTAATAATAATAATAATTTATTGAGGGCCCTGTCTCTGCCAGGCATTAGATACTTTGTGTATCTTTTTTTCCAGTTTTCATAACAACCAAGCAAAGAAAGTATTGCTGTCATCCTCATTTTGCAGATGAGGAAAGTGAAAAATGAAAGAGGTTAAATAGATTGCTCAAGGTTGGCTGGACACAGTGGCTCACATCTGTAATCCCAGCACTTTGGGAGGCCGAGGTGGGAGGATAACCTGAGGTCAGGAGTTCAAGACCAGCCTGGCCAACATGGTGAAACCCCATCTCTACTGAAAATACAAAAATTAGCCAGGCATGGTGGCGCATGCCTGTAATCTCAGCTACTCAAGAGGCTGAGGCAGGAGAATTGCTTGAATCCAGTAGGCGGAGGTTGCAGTGAGTTGAGATTACACCACTGAACTCCAGCCTGTGCAACACCACGCCTGGCCTAATTTTTGTATTTTTAGTAGAGATGGGGTTTTGCCATGTTGGCCGGGCTGGTCTCACACTCCTGACCTCAGGTGATCTCCCCACCTCTGCCTCAGATTATTCTTTTTTCTGTCTTAGAAAAAAAAAAAAGAGATTGCTCAAAGTCACCCTGAAGCTAGTGAGTGGCTGTGCCAGGGTTTGGGTTTGTGAGGCTCTGATGCTCTTGAATTTCCCATGACACCATGCTCTGTCTTAAGGGTGATCTTCAGACGTAGGCCACATGGTAATCAGTCTGGGGAATTTGAGGAATATCCCTCCCAATGGGCTGGGGAGTCTATAGTCTAGACCAGATCTTAGTCCATGAGTTCTACATTCTCAGTATTTCATACTGTATTTTTAGGAACTTCTGAAAAAGAAAGATGATGTCTTCAAGATGGGCTTCTCCTTTTTTATTAGATCCTGTTGTCCAGAGTTGTAGAGCTAGAAAGTACGCTAGAAAAAAGCCAGATACAAAAAGCCAATATGGTACGATTTCATTTTTTTTTTTTTTTATTATACTTTAGGGTTTTAGGGTACATGTGCACAATGTGCAGGTTTGTTACATATGTATCCATGTGCCATGTTGATTTCCTGCACCCATTAACTCGTCATTTAGCATTAGGTGTATCTCCTAATGCTGTCCCTCCCCCCTCCCCCCACCCCACAACAGTCCCCGGAGTGTGATGTTCCCCTTCCTGTGTGCATGAGTTCTCACTGTTCAATTCCCACCTGTGAGTGAGAACATGCGGTGTTTGGTTTTTTGTCCTTGCGATAGTTTACTGAGAATGATGTTTTCTGGTTTCATCCATGTCCCTACAAAGGACACGAACTCATCATTTTTTATGGCTGCATAGTATTCCATGGTGTATATGTGCCACATTTTCTTAATCCAGTCTATCGTTGTTGGACATTTGGGTTGGTTCCAACTCTTTGCTATTGTGAATAGTGCCGCAATAAACATACGTGTGCATGTGTCTTTATAGCAGCATGATTTATAGTCCTTTGGGTATATACCCAGTAATGGGATGGCTGGGTCAAATGGTATTTCTAGTTCGAGATCCCTAAGGAATCGCCACACTGACTTCCACAATGGTTGAACTAGTTTACAGTCCCACCAACAGTGTAAAAGTGTTCCTATTTCTCCACATCCTCTCCAGCACCTGTTGTTTCCTGATTTTTTAATGATGGCCATTCTAACTGGTGTGAGATGGTATCTCACTGTGGTTTTGATTTGCATTTCTCTGATGGCCAGTGATGAGGAGCATTTCTTCATGTGTTTTTTGGCTGCATAAATGTCTTCTTTTGAGAAGTGTCTGTTCATGTCCTCTGCCCACTTTTTGATGGGGTTGTTTGTTTTTTTCTTGTAAATTTGTTTGAGTTCATTGTAGATTCCGGATATTAGCCCTTTGTCAGATGAGTAGGTTGCAAAAATTTTCTCCCATTCTGTAGGTTGTCTGTTCACTCTGATGATAGTTTCTTTTGCTGTGCAGAAGCTCTTTAGTTTAATGAGATCCCATTTGTCGATTTTGGCTTTTGTTGCCATTGCTTTTGGTGTTTTAGACATGAAGTCCTTGTCCACGCCTATGTCCTGAATGGTATTGCCTAGGTTTTCTTGTAGGATTTTAATGGTTTTAGGTCTAACATATAAGTCTTTAATCCATCTTGAATTAATTTTTGTATAAGGTGTAAGGAAGGGATCCAGTTGGAGCTTTCTACATATGGCTAGCCAGTTTTCCCAGCACCATTTATTAAATAGGGAATCCTTTCCCCATTTCTTGTTTTTGTCAGGTTTGTCAAAGATCAGATAGTTGTAGCTATGTGGCATCATTTCTGAGGGCTCTGTTCTGTTCCATTGAACTATGTCTCTGTTGTGGTACCAGTACCATGCTGTTTTGGCTACTGTAGCCTTGTAGTATAGTTTAAAGTCAGGTAGCGTGATGCCTCCAGCTTTGTTCTTATGGCTTAGGATTGACTTGGCAATGCAGGCTCTTTTTTGGTTCCATATGAACTTGAAAGTAGTTTTTTCCAATTCTGTGAAGAAAGTCACTGGTAGCTTGATGGGGATGGCATTGAATCTATAAATTAGCTTGGGCAGTATGGCCATTTTCACGATATTGATTCTTCCAACCCATGAGCATGGAATGTTCTTCCATTTGTTTGTATCCTCTTTTATTTCATTGAGCAGTGGTTTGTAGTTCTCCTTGAAGAGGTCCTTCACATCCCTTGTAAGTTGGATTCCTAGGTATTTTATTCTCTTTGAAGCAATTGTGAATGGGAGTTCACTCATGATTTGGCTCTCTGTTTGTCTGTTATTGGTGTACGAGAATGCTTGTGATTTTTGTACATTAATTTTATATCCTGAGACTTTGCTGAAGTTGCTAATCAGCTTAAGGAGATTTTGGGCTGAGACAATGGGGTTTTCTAGATATACAATGATATCATCTGCAAACAGGGACAATTTGACTTCCTGTTTTCCTAATTGAATACCCTTTATTTCCTTCTCCTGCCTGATTGCTCTGGCCAGAACTTCCAGCACTATGTTGAATAGGAGCGGTGAGAGAGGGCATCCCTGTCTTGTGCCAGTTTTCAGAGGGAATGCTTCCAGTTTTTGCCCATTCAGTATGATATTGGCTGTGGGTTTGTCGTAGATAGCTCTTATTATTTTGAGATACGTCCCATCAATACCTAATTTATTGAGAGTTTTTAGCATGAAGGGTTGTTGAATTTTGTCAAAGGCCTTTTCTGCATCTATTGAGATAATCATGTGGTTTTTTGTCTTTGGTTCTGTTTATATGCTGGATTACATTTATTGATTTGCGTATGTTGAACCAGCCTTGCATCCCAGGGATGAAGCCCACTTGATCATGGTGGATAAGCTTTTTGATGTGCTGCTGGATTCGGTTTGCCAGTATTTTATTGAGGATTTTTGCATCAATGTTCATCAAGGATATTGGTCTGAAATTCTCTTTTTTGGTTATGTCTCTGCCAGGTTTTGGTATCAGGACGATGCTGGCTTCGTAAAATGTGTTAGGGAGGATTCCCTCTTTTTCTATCGATTGGAATAGTTTCAGAAGGAATGGTACCAGTTCCTCCTTGTACCTCTGGTAGAATTCAGCTGTGAATCCATCAGGTCCTGGACTCTTTTTGGTTGGTAAGCTATTGATGATTGCCACAATTTCAGAACCTGTTATTGGTCTATTCAGAGATTCATCTTCTTCCTGGTTTAGTCTTGGGAGGGTGTATTTGTCGAGGAATTTATCCATTTCTTCTAGATTTTCTAGTTTATTTGCATAGAGGTGTTTGTAGTATTCTCTGATGGTAGATTGTATTTCTGTGGGATCGGTGGTGATATCCCCTTTTTCGTTTTTTATTGCATCTATTTGATTCTTCTCTCTTTTCTTCTTTATTAGTCTTGCTAGCGGTCCATCAATTTTGTTGATCTTTTCAAAAAACCAGCTCCTGGATTCATTAATTTTTTGAAGGGTTTTTTGTGTCTCTATTTCCTTCAGTTCTGCTCTGATTTTAGTTATTTCTAGCCTTCTGCTAGCTTTTGAACGTGTTTGCTCTTGCTTTTCTAGTTCTTTTAATTGTGATGTTAGGGTGTCAATTTTGGATCTTTCCTGCTTTCTCTTGTGGGCACTTAGTGCTATAAATTTCCCTCTACACACTGCTTTGAACGTGTCCCAGAGATTCTGGTATGTTGTGTCTTTGTTCTCATTGGTGTCAAAGAACATCTTTATTTCTGCCTTCATTTCATTATGTACCCAATAGTCATTCAGGAGCAGGTTGTTCAGTTTCCATGTAGTTGAGCGGTTTTGAGTGAGTTTCTTAATCCTGAGTTCTAGTTTGATTGCACTGTGGTCTGAGAGACAGTTTGTTATAATTTCTGTTCTTTTACATTTGCTGAGGAGAGCTTTACTTCCAACTATGTGGTCAATTTTGGAATAGGTGTGGTGTGGTGCTGAAAAAAATGTATATTCTGTTGACTTGGGGTGGAGAGTTCTGTAGATGTCTATTAGGTCCACTTTATGTAGAGCTGAGTTCAATTCCTGGATATCCTTGTTAACTTTCTGTCTCGTTGATCTGTCTAATGCTGACAGTGGGGTGTTAAAATCTCCCATTATTATTGTATGGGAGTTTAAGTCCCTTTGTAGGTCACTGAGGACTTGCTTTATGAATCTGGGTGCTCCTGTGTTGGGTGCATATATATTTAGGATAGTTAGCTCTTCTTGTTGAATTGATCCCTTTACCATTACGTAATGGCCTTCTTTGTCTCTTTTGATCTTTGTTGGTTTAAAGTCTATTTTATCAGAGACTAGGATTGCAACCCCTGCCTTTTTTTGTTTTCCAGTTGCTTGATAGATCTTCCTCCATCCCTTTATTTTGAGTCTCTGTGTGTCTCTGCACGTGAGATGGGTTTCCTGAATACAGCACACTGATGGGTCCTGACTCCTTATCCAGTTTGCCAGTCTGTGTCTTTTGATTGGAGCATTTAGCCCATTTACATTTAACGTTAATATTGTTATGTGTGAATCTGATCCTGTCATTATGATGTTAGTTGGTTATTTTGCTCATTAGATGCTATAGTTTCTTCCTAGCCTTGATGGTCTTTACAGTTTGGCATGTTTTTGCAGTGGCTGGTACCGGTTGTTCCTTTCCATGTTTAGTGCTTCCTTCAGGAGCTCTTTTAGGGCAGGCCTGGTGGTGACAAAATCACTCAGCGTTTGCTTGTCTGTAAAGTATTTTATTTCTCCTTCACTTATGAAGCTTAGTTTGGCGGGATAGGAAATTCTGGGTTGAAAATTCTTTTCTTTAAGAATGTTGAATATCGGCCCCCACTCTCTTCTGGCTTGTAGAGTTTCTGCTGAGAGATCAGCTGTTAGTCTGATGGGCTTCCCTTTGTGGGTAACCCGACCTTTCTCTCTGGCTTCCCTTAACATTTTTTCCTTCATTTCAACTTTGGTGAATCTGACAATTATGTGTCTTGGAGTTGCCCTTCTCGAGGAGTATCTTTGTGGCGTTCTCTGTATTTCCTGAATCTGAATGCTGGCCTGCCTTGCTAGATTGGGGAAGTTCTCCTGGATAATATCTTGCAGAGTGTTTTCCAACTTGGTTCCATTCTCCCCATCATTTTCAGGTACACCAATCAGACGTAGGTTTGGTCTTTTCACATAGTCCCAAATTTCTTGGAGGCTTTGTTCATTTCTTTTTATTCTTTTTTCTCTAAACTTTCCTTCTCTCTTCATTTCATTCATTTCATCTTCCATCAGCGATACCCTTTCTTCCAGTTGATCGCATCTGCTACTGAGGCTTCTGCAATCTTCGCGTAGTTCTCGAAACTTGGCTTTCAGCTCCATCAGCTCCTTGAAGCCCTTCTCTCCATTGGTTATTCTAGTTATCCATTCTTCTAATATTTTTTCAAAGTTTTTAACTTCTTTGCTATTGTTTTGAATTTCCTCTCGTAGCTCAGAGTAGTTTGATCGTCTGAAGCCTTCTTCTCTCAACTCATCAAAGTCATCCTCCATCCAGCTTTGTTCCGTTGCTGGTGAGGAACTGCGTTCCTTTGGAGGAGGAGAGGTGCTCTGTTTTTTAGAGTTTCCAGTTTTTTTGGTCTGTTTTTTCCCCATCTTTGTGGTTTTATCTACTTTTTGTCTTTGATGATGGTGATGTACAGATGGATTTTTGGTGTGGATGTCCTTTCTGTTTGTTAGTTTTCCTTCTACCAGACAGGACCCTCAGCTGCAGGTCTGTTGGAGTTTACTAGAGGTTCACTCCAGACCCTGTTTGGCTGGGTGTCAGCAGCAGTGGCTGCAGAACAGCGGATTTTCGTGAGACCACAAATTCAGCTGTCTGATAGTTCCTCTGAAAGTTTTGTCTCGGAGGAGTACCCGGTTGAATGAGGTGTCAGTCTGTCCCTACTGGGGGGGTGCCTCCCAGTTAGGCTGCTCAGGGGTGGGGGACCCACTTTAGGAGGCAGTCTGTCCATTCTCAGATCTCCAGCTGCATGCTGGGAGAACCACTACTCTCTTCAAAGCTGTCAGTCAGACAGGGACATTTAAGTCTGTGGAGGTTCTTGCTGGGTTTTTGTTTGTCTGTGTCCTGCCCCCAGAGGTGGAGCCTACAGAGGCAGACAGGCCTCCTTGAGCTGTGGTGGGCTCCACCCAGTTCGAGCTTCCTGGCTGCTTTGTTTACCTAAGCAAGCCTGGGCAATGGTGGGCGCCCCTCCCCCAGCCTCGCTGCCGCCTTGCAGCTTGATCTCAGACTGCTGTGCTAGCAATCAGCGAGACTCCGTGGGCTTAGGACCCTCCGAGCCAGGTGCAGGACACAATCTCCTAGTGTGCCGTTTTCCAGGCCCGTTGGAAAAGCACAGTATTAGGATGGGACTGACCTGATATTCCAGGTGCCGTCTGTTTCCCCTTTCTTTGAATAGGAAAGGGAATTCCCTGACCCTTGCGCTTCCCGAGTGAGGCAATGCCTCGCCCGCTTCGGCTCACGCACAGTGCACTTCACCGACTGTCCTGCACCCACTGTTAGGCACTCCCTAGTGATATGAAACCGGTACCTCAAGCAGAAATGCAGAAATCACCAGTCTTCTGTGTCGCTGGGGCTGGGAGCTGGAGACCGGAGCTGTTCCTATTCCGCCATCTTGGCTCCACCCCCGATTTCATTTATATGCAATTTCCGGAATAGGGAAGTGACTTAATGAGGGTGGGGTTTCTTTTTCAGGTAATGAAAATGTTCTGAAATTAGATGGTAGTAATGATTGCACAACTCTTTGAATATACTAAAAATCACTGGGTAAGTATAATTTAAAAGAGTAAATATAATAAATATATATACAGTGTATTAGGCTTCCAAAAGCTTCAAAAGCTTGAGTTAGATAAAACTTCTTACATTACAAATGTTTAAGCTAAACTAAATTATGATTCATCTCTAGGTTTTTACCTTACTTCTAGAGGTCGAATGGCTTTCTTGCTCTAAAATGGGTGCATATCGCTCACACTTTCAGATTATTTCTTTTTTATTTTTTGGAGATGGAGTCTTGCTCTGTCGCCCAGGCTGGAGTGCAGTGGCATGATCTTGGCTTACTGCAACCTCTGCCTCCTGGGTTCAAGTGATTCTCCTGCCTTAGCCCCCGGGTAGCTGGGATTACAGGCACATGCCACCATGCCCGAGTAATTTATTTTTTATTTTTATTTTTTATTATACTTTAGGTTCTAGGGTACATGTGCACCATGTGCAGGTTTGTTACATAGGTATACATGTGCCATGTTGGTTTGCCGCACCCATCAACTCGTCATTTACATTAGGTATTTCTCCTAATGCTGTCCCTCCCCCAGCCTGACACCCCACGACAGGCCCTGGTGTACGATGTTCCCCTCCCTGTGTCCATGTGTTCTCATTGCTCAACTCCCACTTATGAGTGAAAATGTGGTGTTTGGTTTTCTGTCCTTGTGATATTTTGCTGAGTGATGGTTTCCAGCTTCATCCATGTCTCTGCAAAGGACATGAACTCATCACTTTTTATGGCTGCATAGTATTCCAGGGTGTATATGTGCCACATATTCTTTATCCAGCCTATCATTGATGGGCATTTGGGTTGGATCCCTTTATTTCTTTCTCTTGCCTGATTGCCCTGGCTAGAACTTCCAGTACTATGTTGAATAGGAGTGGTGAGAGAGGGCATCCTTGTCTTGTGCTGGTTTTCAAAGGGAATGCTTCCAGTTTTTGCCTATTCAGTATGATATTGGCTGTGGGTTTGTTATAAATAGCTCTTATTATTTTGAGATATGTTCCATCAATACCTAGTTTATTGAGAGTTTTTTGCATGAAAGGCTGTTGAGTTTTGTCAAAGGCCTTTTCTGTATCTATTGAGATAATCATGTGGTTTTTGTCTTTGGTTCTGTTTATGTGATAGATTACATTTATTGATTTGCGTATGTTGAACCAGCCTTGCATCCCAGGGATGAAGCTGACTTGTTCGTGGTGGATAAGCTTTTTGATGTGCTGCTGGATTTGGTTTGCCTGTATTTATTGAGGATTTTCACATAGATGTTCATGAGGGATATTGGCCTAAAATTCTCTCTCTTTTTTTTTTTTTTGTTTTGCCTTTGCCAGGCTTTGGTATTATGATGATGCTGGCTTCACAAAATGAGTTAGGAAGGATTCCCTCTTTTTCTATTGGTTGGAATAGTTTCAGAAGGAATGGTACCAGCTCCTCTTTGTACCTCTGGTAGAATTCAGCTGTGAATCTGTCTGGTCATGGACTTTTTAGTTGGTAGGCTGTTAATTACTGCCTCAATTTCAGAACCTGTTATTGGTCTATTCGGAGATTCAACTTCTTCCTGGTTTAGTCTTGGGAGGGTGTATGTGTCCAGGAATTTATCCATTTCTTTTAGATTTTCTAGTTTATTTGCATGGAGGTGTTTGTAGTATTCTCTGATGGTAGTTTGTATTTCTGTGGGATCAGTGGTGATATCCTCTTATCATTCTGTATTGCGTCTATTTGATTCTTCTCTCTTTTCTTCTTTGTCTTGCTAGCAGTCTATCAATTTTGTTGATCTTTTCAAAAAACCAGCTCCTGGATTCATTGATTTTTTGAAGGGTTTTTGTGTCTCTATCTCCTTCAGTTCTGCTCTGATCTTAGTTATTTCTTGCCTTCTGCTAGCTTTTGAATTTGTTTGCTCTTGCTTCTCTAGGTCTTTTAATTGTGATATTAGGGTGTCAGTATTAGATCTTTCCTGCTTTCTCTTGTGGACGTTTAGTGCTATAAATTTCCCTCTACACACTGCTTTAAATATGTCCCAGAGATTCTGGTACGTTGTGTATTTGTTCTCACTGGTTTCAAAGAACATCTTTATTTCTGCCTTCATTTCATTATTTACCCAGTAGTCATTCAGGAGCAGGTTGGTCCATTTCCATGTAGTTGTGCAGTTTTGAGTGAGTTTCTTAATCCTGAGTTCTAATTTGATTGCACTGTGGTCTGAGGTACTCTTTGTTATAATTTCCGTTCTTTTACATTTGCTGAGGAGTGTTTTACTTCCAATTATTTGGTCAATTTTAGAATAAGTGCAATGTGGTGCTGAGAAGAATGTATTTTCTGTTGATTTGGGGTGGAGAGTTCTGTAGATGTCTATTAGGTCTGCTTGGTCCAGAGCTGAGTTCAAGTCTTGGATATGCTTGTTAATTGTTTGTCTCATTGATCTGTCTATATTGACAGTGGGGTGTTAAAGTCTCCCATTATTATTATGTGAGAGACTAAGTCTCTTTGTAGGTCTCTAAGAACTTGCTTTATGAATCTGGGTGCTCCTGTAATGGATGCATATATATTTAGGATAGTTAGCTCCTTTTGTTGAATTGATCCCTTTACCATTATGTAATGCCCTTCTTTGTTTCTTTTGATCTTTATTGGTTTAAAGTCTGTTTTATCAGATACCAGGATTGCAACCTCTTTTTTTTTTTTTTTTTTTTTTTTTTGCTTTCCATTTGCTTGGTAGATCTTCCTCCATCCTTTCATTCTGAACCTATGTGTGTCTTTGCACGTGAGATGGGTCTCCTGTATGCAACACACTGACAGGTCTTGACTCTTTATCCAATTTGCCAGTCTGTGTCTTTTAATTGGGGGCATTTAGCTCATTTACATTTAAGGTTAATATTGTTATTTGTGAATTTGATCCTGTCATTATGATGTTAGCTGGTTATTTTGCCTGTTAATTGATGCGATTTCTTCATAGCGTCGATGGTCTTTACAATTTGGCATGTATTTTCAGTGGCTGGTACTGCTTGTCCTTTCCATGTTTAGTGCTTCCTTCAGGAGCTCTTGTAAGGCAGGCCTAGTGGTGACAAAATCTCTCAGCATTTGCTTATCTGTAAAGGATTTTATTTCTCCTTCACTTATGAAACTTAGTTTGGATGGATATGAAATTTTGGGTTGAAAATTCTTTAAGAATGTTGAATATTCACCCCCACTCTTTTCTGGCTTTTACGGTTTCTGCAGAGAGATCTCCTGTTAGTCTGATGGGCTTCCCTTTGTGGGCAACCCGACTTTTCTCTCTGGCTGCCCTTAACATTTTTTCCTTCATTTCAACCTTGGGGAATCTGACAATTATGTGTCTTGGGGTTGCTCTTCTCGAGGAGTATCTTTGTGGTGTTCTCTATATTTCCTGAATTTGAATGTTGGCCTGCCTTGCTAGGTTGGGGGAAATTCTCCTGGATAATATCCTGAAGAGTGTCTTCTAACTTGGTTCCATTCTCCCCATCACTTTCAGGTACACCAATCAAATGTGGATTTGGTCTTTTCACATAGGCCCATATTTCTTGGAGGCTTTGTTCATTTGTTTTCACTCTTTTTTCTCTAATCTTGTCTTCTCTCTTTATTTCAGTAACTTGATCTTCAACCACTGATATCCTTTCTTCCGCTTGTTAGAATTGGCTATTAAAGTTTGTGTGTGCTTCATGAAGTTCTCGTACTGTGGTTTTCAGCTCTATCAGGTCATTTAAGCTTTTCTGTACATTGGTTATTCTAGTTAGCCATTTGTTTAACCATTTTTCAATGTTTTTAGCTTCCTTGTGACGGGTTAGAACATGCTTCTTTAGCTCGAAGAAGTTTGTTATTACCGACCTTCTGAAGCCTACTTCTGTCAACTCGTCAAACTCATTCTCAGTCCATTTTGTTCCCTTGCTGGCAAGGAGTTGTGTTTCTTTGGAGGAGAAGAGGCATTCTGGTTTTTGGAATTTTCAGCCTTTCTGCTCTGGTTTCTCTCCATCTTCGTGGTTTTATCTACATTTGGTCTTTGATGTTGGTGACCTACGGATGGGGTTTTGGTGTGGATGTCCTTTTTGCTGATGTTGATGCTATTCCTTTCTGTTTGTTAGTTTTCCTTCTAACAGGCAGGCACCTCAGCTGCAGGTCTATTGGAGTTTGTTGGAGGTCCACTCCAGATCCTGTTTGCCTGTGTATTACCAGCGGAGGCTGCAGAACAGCAAATATTGCTGCCTGATCCTTCCTCTGGAAGCTTTGTCCCAGAGGGGCACCCACGTGTATGAGGTGTCTGTTGGCCCCTACTGGGAGGTGTCTCCCAGTCAGGCTACACGGGGGTCAGGGACCCACTTGAGGAGGCAGTCTGTCTGTTATCAGAGCTTGAATGCCGTGCTGGGAGAACCACTTCTCTTTTCAGAGCTGTCAGGGAGGGATGTTTAAGTCTGTAGAAGCTGTGCTGCCTTTTGTTCAGATATGCCCTGCCCCCAGAGGTGGAATCTAGAGAGGCAGCAGGCTTTGCTGAGCTGTGGTGGGCTCCACCCAGTTCAAGCTTCTCTGCCGCTTTGTGTAAACTGTAAGCATAGAACTGCCTACTCAGGCCTCAGCAATAGTGGATGCCCCTCCCCCTGCCAAGCTCCAGCATCCCAGGTCAGTGTCAGACTGCTGTGCTAGCAGCAAGCAAGGCTCTGTGGCTGTGGGACCCACTGAGCCAGGCACGGGAGGGAATCTCCTGGTCTACCAGTTGTGAAGACCATGGCAAAAGTGCAGTATTTGGGCAGGAGTGTATTGTTCCTCCAGGTACAGTCAGTCATGGCTTCCCTTGGTTAGGAAAGGGAAAACCCCTGACCCCCTTGCGCCTCCCGGGTGAAGTGATGCCCTGCCCTGCTTCAGCTTGCCCTCCGTGAGCTGCACTCACTGTCCAATCAGTCCTAGTGAGATGAACCAGGTACCTCAGTTGGAAATGCAGAAATCACCAGTCTTCTGCATCAATCTCGCTGGGAGCTGTAGACCAGAGATGTTCCTATTCAGCTATCTTGCTATTTTTATTTATTTATTTTTTTGAGGCAGAGTCTCACTCTGTTGCCAGGCTGGAGTGCAGTGGTGCAATCTCAGCTCACTGAAACCTCTGTCTTCCAGGTCCCAGTTCAAGCAATTCTCCTGCCTCAGCCTCCTGAGTAGCTGGCATTACAGGTGTGCACCACCACACCTAGCTAATTTTTTGTATTTTTGGTGGAGATGGGGTTTCACCATATTGGCCAAGCTGGTCTTGAACTCCTGACCTTGTGATCTGCCCACCTCGGCCTCCCGAAGTGCTAGGATTACAGGTGTGAGCCACCACGCCTGGCCTAATTTTTGTATTTTTAGTAGAGATGGGGTTTTGCAATGTTGGCCAGGATGGTCTCACACTCCTGACCTCAGGTGATCTGCCCACCTCTGCCTCAGATTATTCTTTTTCAAGGTTTTCAAGTATTCTGTTTGAATGGGGTGTTTAAGTCAAGTGGCCAATCAGGTTCTTGACTTTGGACTTGGTCCTGGATCTAGTTGTCAGACACCAGTGAAGCTCCAGTGACTGGGGAAAATAGGAAGACCTAGACAAGACTCCTGTTTCGATAGGTAGAGCTTGAGCAATTTCTGCCAATTGCTTAACATTGATTAAGACATCCCTGCATAGGGACATTAATTAAGACATTCTTGCATGTCTACCAGGAATCCAGGAGCTGTGATTGTACTGAAAGCTGATACTATGCAATTAGTTGGCTCCCACAGATGTGGGAACTTCCTGTTCTTGGCAGAGGACAGAGAAGCTTTGCTTTTCCCTATAACTCCCTTGTTCCACCAGGTGTAGGGTGACTCTGCAGGGCTGGACTCCAGACAGGGAGTCTTTCCATCCATCTTCAGTCACTAGCTATAGGTGCCAGTTGCTGTAAAATTCTTGAATGAGTTGGTTGTGGTATTTGTGTCTCAATTGTCCTAGCTTTAGAATGAGGTTGATGGCAATGGATCCAGATATTGTGCTTGTGTGAGAAGTTTGAAGAGATCTTAGGAATCATTATGTCTGACACAGACTTAGAGACAGGAAGTGACATTGGCAGTTGATAGCAGAGCTGGGACTAAACCCAGGTCTCTAAATTCATAGTCTAAGGTCGTTTCCACTTTGACTTATTCACAAGCAGACATGCGATCACAGAAGAGGAAACCAAAATAGAGCAGGGATTGATTTACAAACCCAGAATGTTATACTTGCTGTATTATATCTACACCAATCCCCCAGTTTTGTTTCTGTACTTTTTTTCCTCTAGCTTTCTCTGTAGGCTGCTTTCTAGCCATTTTGGGGATAATTTTTCCAGATATTTCTCATATTGAACCTCAAAATTCAATTTATTTCTAATCTATTTTACAAACACTTTAAAAAGTGTGTTCTAGGCATTGTGGTAGTAGGAGATGAAAGATGAATCAGACCTAGAACCTGCCCCCGAGGCATGTGCGATCTAGAAGAGGAAACAGGCATCAATATTTGACAACACAGAATCCTACTTACTACAATGAAAACATGCCAAAGATACAGAAAAGAGAAAATAAGTAATTTCAGGGCATGGGGCATGAAAGGCAGGGAGATGGGAGCAGGATTCACAGAAGAGAGTGACATCTAAGTTGGGATTGAAAGAAAAACAGCAATTAGAATAAAAAATTTGCTGATATGCTTTTACTTCTTATGCTTCTATTTAAGCACTATTTATTACATTTGGCGTAACAAAAATTGTATGACAAATGCTTCTAGAAGATGACAGATAGATAGGTACAAGTTGGAACTTGGGTTTCATACTGAAAAGCTCACCAGAGAAAGTTTAGTACTTAACTCAGATACTGTTTGTATAACATGCCATTGCCGAGGAGGCTAATTGCAAGCCGTGCTTTGCCTATAGCCAGAGAAAAGATGGATATGACCATTATGTTTATTTCAAGGGCAGCAACAATATTGGTAATTAAACTTTTTTCAAGCATTTACCATGTGCTGTACTTTTTTTTTTTTTTGATATGGAGTCTCGCTTTGTAGCCCAGGTTGGAATGCAGTGGGCGATCTTGGCTCAGTGCGACCTCTGCCTCCTGGGTTCAAGCAATTCTCCTGCTTCAGCCTCTTGAGTAGCTGGGATTACAGGTGTGTGCCACCACACCCAGCTAATTTTTGTATTTTTAGTGAGATGTGGTTTCACCATGTTGGGCAGGCTGGTTTTGAACTCCTGACCTCAAGTGATCTGCCCACCTCGGCCTCCCAAAGTGCTGGGATTACAGGCGTGAGCCACCGGGCCCAGCCCATGTGCTGTACTTTGTATATGTTACAAGCATTGTGTTATTTAATTCTCACAATAACCATATATAAAGTAGGTACCAGTATTACTGGTGGCTCAGAGAGGGAAAGCAATAACTTGTCTAAGGTCAGAGAACTAAAAGATGGCAAGCCAGAGTTAGAACCCAGGGGTTTCTAACTCCAGGGACTGAATTTTAACTCCTATCCTGACCCATGGTAGGAAGAGAGTTGGAATGTAACCCAGAATTCATCTGGATCCGTTAAATCTCTGCATGGAAGTCCTAGCCATGAGAATATGCTAGGTCCATGGGGTTAGACTCATGAGCGAATACTTGCTGAGTCCCTGCTTAACACTGTATGCCCTGTAAGGAGTGCAGAGAAATGTGAGCTAATATCCTGGAGGATGAAACAAAACAAAGCTGTGGCCGTAAGAGAATAAGTGCCTGGCCTAAGGTCACATGGCTAGTGAATGAGACCCAGAACTTGAATGGAGGACTTTTAACACTGAAACTAGTGCTCTTTTATCTACAATCCTTCTAGACAGGCTTCAACATTTATGCATAGGAGAGTCTGCTCCTGTAGGACCAGAACCTCAAAAAAATCTTACACAACTTTTCGGGTCAAAGTTTATTATAGTTTCTTTTCCGACCTAGAACAAGCATTCACAAAATTTATAATAGTGGTGATGCCAGAAAAAGATGTTTTGAGACTGTGAGCCAGAAAGATTTCTAAGTCTCCCTTTGATGTGACCCCTTATTTTCTTTTCTACTCTTCAATTCTGACCCATGAACTACTTGATATTAAAAAAGTCCTGCTACATAAACAGACACTTCTCAAAAGAAGACATTCACGTAGCCAACAAACATGAAAAAAAGCTCAACATCACTGATCATTAGAGAAATGCAAATCAAAACCACAATGAGATACCATCTCACGCCAGTCAGAATGGACATTATTAAAAAGTCAAGAAACAACAGATGCTGGTGAGGTTGTGGAGACATAGGAATGCTTTTACGCTGTTGGTGGGAATGTAAATTAGTTCAACCATTGCAGAAGACAGTGTGGTGATTCCTCGAAGATCTAGAACCAGAAACGCCATTTGACCCAGCAATCCCATTACTGAGTACTGAGTATATACTCAAAGGAATATAAATCATTCTATTACAAAGACATACGCACACGTATGTTCGTTGCAGCACTATTCCCAATAGAAGAGACATGGGCTCAACTCAAATGCCCATCACTGATAGAGTGGATAAAGAAAATGTGGTGCATATATATACCATGGAACACTATACAGCCATAAAAAGGAATGAGTTCATGTCCTTTGCAGGGACATGGATGAAGATGGAAGCCATTATCCCTGGCAAACTAACACAGAAACAGAAAACCAAACACCGCATGTTCTCCATGTTCTCACTTATAAGTGGGAGCTGAACAATGAGATCACATGGACCCAGGGAGGGGGAAAACATAGACTGTGGCCTGTTGGGGGTTGGGTGGGGGAGGGACAGTATTAGAAAAAATGGCTAATGCATGCTGGGCTTTACACTAGGTGATGGGTTAACAGGTGCAGTAAACCACTGTGGTACATGTTTACCTATGTAACAAACCTGCACATCCTGCACATGTACCCCAGAACTAAAAATTAAAAAAAAATGGGGAAAGGACATAAACAGATATTTCTCAAACCAAGACACACATATGGCCAACAAACATGAAAAAATGCTCAGCATCACTAATCATCAGAGAAACGCAAATGAAAACCACAGTGAGATACCATCTCACACCAGTCAGAATGGCTATTAATAAAAATTCAAAAGACAACAAATATTAGTTAAGCTGTGGAGAAATGAGAATGCTTATATACTGCCTGTGGGAATGTCAATTAGTTCAGCCACTGTAGAAAGCAGTTTGGAGATTTCTCAAAGAACTTAGAACTACCATTCCACTCAGCAATCCCATGACTGGGTATGTATCTAAAACAAAATAAATTGTTCTACCAAAAAGACACATACACTTGCATGTTCATTGCAGCACCATTCACAATAGCAAAGACATGGAACCAACCAAAATATCCATCAATAGTGGACTGAATAAATAAAATGTGGTACATACACACTAGCCACAGAAAACAGAAATACTACACAGCCAGAAAAAAGTGAAAATATGTCTTTTGCAGCAACATGCATGCAGCTGGAGGCCATTATCCTAAGTGAATTAATACAGAAACAGAAAACCAAATATCACATATTCTCACTTACAAATGGGAGGTAAACATTGGATGCTCATGGACATAAAGGTGGGGACAACAGACATGGGAGAGTTCTAAGAGTGGGGAGAGAGGGAAAGGGGCAAGGGTTGAAAAACTAACTATTGGATACTATGCTTACTACTTGGGTGATGGGATCAATCACGACCAAAACCTCAGCATCAGGCAAAATACCCTTTTAATAAACCTGTACATGTACCCCTGAATCTAAAATAAAACAACATTATAAATAAAATAAAACGAAAAAAGTCCTGCTTAGCTAACTTTTGAAATCATGCTGGTACACATTCTTTCCATATTTCAACAGCAATATAACTATAGGATGAGGTAAACTAGTTTTCATATGGGGCAGAGTTTAAAATCTGTGGTTGAAAGATCTAAAATTGTATTTATCTCCTGACTTCAGGGAGAAAAATGAGTAACAGCCCTGGTCAACAAAAAAAAGTAAAAATTAAGTTGAAAGATAAGCTAGAAAAGCAGGTTAGTATTACACAATATTCTGGAAAGCTGGTGGGACAATCTGATTAATATGTTCAGAGCTGTGAAGGCCTTTGTGAAGGCCATGACTTTATGTGGTCATGTAACACTGTCATGATTGGAGTGTAGCCAAGACCAGCTTTATAAGTAGGTGTCTGTGACGGAGGGACTTCAGAAAGGGTTTCTAAAGAAAACCTTCTCTACCCCTGAAACCCTACTATTAGTTTCATTCTCCTGATTCTAAAAAATTTTTCGAGAGTTTTCTACTAAAACATAGTTCCTCTTTAAATTGGTAGCACATCATGCTCTTGCTTAAAATTTCAAAGGCTGGCTAATAATTCGTTTACCATTGTATTGTGTTATGAATTAATAGATTCAATTCTTGGACTATCAAGCAGGAATGGCCTCAAGTATCACTGAGTCCAACTCTTTCACTTCATACATGAGGGAATTGAGGCTGTAGGGCGTTAAGTGATTTGCCCAAGGTCCATTCCTACAGCAGGAATGAGAACTCAGGATTTCTTATTCCTATTCATGTTTTTGAAAATTCTTTTTTAAACGTCTTTTATGAGACTACATACATGCATACATATATACATACATATATATGTGATATGTATATATATGTGTGTGTTTTCTTTATAAAAATGTTTACAATATTAAGCCATAAATGGTAAAAAGATTAAAATCCCTTTTCTGCCTTTCCACTCCCCCACAGGGATACTGTTGGAACATTTTCTATACACATATGTACATGAATACATACATAACAAAATAATAAAATATAGCTTTTAATATTACTAGGGCTCACATTGCATGTATTGTTCTGCAGCTTGCTTTATTTTAAAAATGTGTATTTTATATACATATCACATATTTAATACATGTAAATATTGCATATTATTTTATACACATATGTACACATTAAATAATTACATGCTATATATATATATATATATATATATAAATTCAAAAGATTGAAAAGAAGTGAAAAGTCTCTCACTTACTACTTTGGTGTCTCAATCATGTAGTTTTCCTTGGAGTTAACCAGTGTTACCAGTTTCTTGTGTGACTGCCTACAGTTATTCTTTGCTTATACAAGTCTGTAAACCCCTGCTTTCAAAAAACAAACTGTAGCATACTATACATATTTATTTGCACCTTGTTCTTTTTAAACTTAATGTATCTTGATGATTATCCCCTACTAGCAGATAAAAAGCCTCCTCTTTTTCTTTTAATAGTTGTAGTAGTATAGTATGTCATACAGTTGATAGTAAGGCATTTTATAAATAGCATTGTGTAGTATTGCATTTTGTGAATTTCTCATCCTTTATGTAACCTGTCACCTACTGATTTAGTTTGTTTTCAATATTTTCCTATTTAAAAATTGTGGCAATAAAGAGCTTTGTATATAGGGCATTTCATACATACTAGAGAACATTTATAGAATACATTTCTGGAAGTGGCATTTCTGGATCAATTGTGTGCATTTATGATCTTGACAGTGAAAGAATTAAAAATATATCACTCTGGCATATTGACTATTTAAGTTAAAGGCACTTGAAAAACAGCAGGGGCAAAAAGAATACTCTGCTGTTTCTTAAAAGCAACAGATGAAATTTCCCATGAAAAAGATCCTCAAAAGCTGAGAAGTTGAGACCAAGAGAATTCTGTACAACCCTTTTTATTTTATTTTTTTTTAACAAGGCTTAACTCATCTTTTAAGCCTACCAACACAATTTAATTCTTTACAAATTACTGTTTTTTGCCTAATTTAATATATAAGCAACTGACTAACTGCTTCTTTGGGTCTTCATTTCCTTCTGAGGGAGGGCTCCCCATGCCATGTCAAACTTAATTAAATAAATAAATCTGTGTGCTTTTCTTCTGTTAATCTATCTTATGTAAATTTAATTACCGGGCCCAGCAGGGACACTTAGAGGATGGAGGTTAAATTTTGCCATCCCTACAACAGATATTGCCAAATTGCCCTGCATGGAGGTAGGGAGGCTGTATCAATTTACTTCCCTCTAGCAATGTATGGGAGCAACTTGCCTTCCCATGACAGTGCATAGGAACTGTGTTCTTCTTTTTCACACCTTCTTGGTCTTCCACAGAATGGCTACACCGTTGTTTATTTAAGCATTCTCCTTATTGATGGACATTTAACTTATTTCCAGTTTTTCAGTTTTACAAACAGAGCTGCACTGAACCTTCTTGTGCAAATTTTCAAACATCTCTTTAGGTATTTTTCCAAAGGGTATCTGTTTCCAAGAACTGAACGTTCTTGTGCAAGTTTGCAAACATCTTTTTAGAAAATACACAAGAGTGGAAAACTTGTCTCAAAGGTTGTGAGCACATTATACTTTGATAGATGATGTCAAATTGCTCCATGAATAGGCTGAAGCAGATCATGTCCCAGACAAAAAGCATAAAGGGTATCTTTCCAAAATTATCAGTTTACTTAATTTTTGCCACTCTAATAGCTAAAAACTTAACTCCTGTTTTAATTTTCATTTCCCTGATACTAGTGATGTCAAGCATATTTTCATATATTCATTTCCTGAAAAAGGTAGTCAGTAAGAGCAAAGCTTCTGGAGTAATAGTGTTTGGTTGCAGACTCCAACTGTCACTTGGCAACTTCCGTCTAAACACTTACCAGTGGGCAGGTTACTTAACCTCTCTGTGCTTCCAGGGATGTTATGAAGACTTTATGAGATAACAATTGCAAAGTTCTTAGAAACGTTTCTGGTTTATATTAAGTGCTCACTAAACGTTACTCTTTTTGTTAATATAATTATTTGTATTTCCTCTTCTGTGAATTGCCAATTTGTATCCTTAGATGTAAGAATGGTCCATGTCTTGTTAATTCACATACACTCTTTTATATTCTGGTTATTGAGCGTTTTTTCTTTTGATTTATCTGTATCGCTAATATTTTCTTCCAGTTTGTTGGTTGGTTGCTTATCTTGTTTTTGTTTTTGGTGTTTTTTTAAAAAAATAATGCAGAAGATTTAAATTTTTATATAGTTGTATAATTAGTCAATTAAAAATGAATTTTAGATTTTATGAATAACTTTACTGCTCTAATATTGTAATGATATCCTCCCATAATTCTTTCTAATGTTTTTAATTTCTTTTAAATGCCTAACTCTTTAATGCCTCTTATCAGGTAAGAATTTTACTTCTTTATTTTGTTTTAAACAAATGAATAGCAAATTGTTCCATAGTATAGTTACACCAGAATTTATCTGATTTTCATTTAATTTCACTGGAGAAAATTTATATTTTGTATTCTGTGTCCTCCTATCCAGTTATGTGGTGATTTTGCTCATCTTTAAGTTTCTTTTTCTTTGTTTAGGTCTTACACGTTTCTTATTAACTTTATTCCTAAGCATTTTATAGTTTCATTACTGCTGTGAAGAGAATCATTCTTTGGATATTTTTCAACTCGCTATAGTTCATAGCAGAAAGGAATAGATTTTTCTATGCTGTATTTTAATTAAATTTTCTAAGATATGTACATTCTGAGAAAAATGTGTAAAAAGTCTCCCATTGTTTACTGATTTGCAATTTTCTTATAATTCTTGTGAATTTTGATTGATATATTTCAAAACTATGTAAAGAACACAAAACTTTCTAAATAGATTTTTTCCTTTGTCTTGATTAGACATTGGCTATTAACATTGCCACATTTGCTTTCTTTCGCTCAGGATTTGCACACTGTATCTTTTTACATCTGTATTTTTTAACATTTTGTCATTTTCTTTTACATCTAAAACTAGCATAGTTTCGTGCTTTTTTCCTAACTTGAGCACCTTAATAGGTAAATTTAGTGCCTTCAGATTTATTTTGATTTCTAACATATTTGAACTTACCTTGTCATCTTCTCTCTCTCTCCTTCCATGTCTCTCCCTTTCTCCTCCCTCTTCTCTTCCTTCCTCCCTTTCTTTCTTCATTCTTTCTGTCCTCTTCTGGTTCTTCAGAGGTGATGAGATGTGTGGAAACTTCTTTCTTATTGTGTCTTGGGGAGGATAGAAGTGTTGGTGGAAGCTCATAATTTGTGTCTGAAGATTTTCCCTACATAGCTTCTATGCTGATCTGCAGAGTTGCACCTTGGAGCTTATATAAAAATAGATATTGGACTCTACATCAAGCCCACTGAATCTGCTGGACAGGATTGAAGTGCCCTTGTTCTGAGTCCTTTCCTTTGTATATAACCCTATATTTTAAGCTTTCCCAGTGCTATTACATTTTTAATAAGCATTTATTATATAATTTTTAATGCTTGTGTAATTTTTTATTCCACTATGATTCAGTATTAAATTGTTTCCTGCTTTTATGCTATTATAAATAATTCTGATATAAACCTCTAAATGAACGAAAGGTTTTTACATAATTAATATTTAATTTCCTAGGAAATCTTAAAAGTGTGATTACTGTATCAATTGAGCCTGAATAGTTTGAAGACTATATATAAAAATTATATTAGGCCGGGCGAGGTGGCTCATGCCTGTAATCCCAGCACTTTGGGGAGCTGAGGTGGGCGGACCATGAGGTCAAGAGATCGAGACCATCCTGGCCAACATGCTGAAACCCTGTCTCTACTAAAAGTACAAAAATTAGCTGGGGGTGGTGGTACATGCCTGTAGTCCCAGTTACTCAGGAGGCTGATACAGGAGAATCGCTTGAACCTGGGAGGCGGAGGTTGCAGTGAGCTGAGATTGTGCCACTGCACTCCAGCCTGGCAACAGATCGAGACCCTGTCTCAAAAAAATATGTATTAATATACAATATTAAAATACATAATATACAAGTATTATGTATTTTATATTAATATAATTACTATAAATTAAATATAAATTAAAATTATAAATCATATTTATATAAATATTTACACATTATATATTATTATAAACAGGTATTATATATATTTTAAATTTATATTTATAATATATATTTTAATAGTTTAATGGTTTATTTTTAAAGGTAAAGTTTCACATTTATTGTAGTATTTATGTATTTTATAATCATCCAATATGTAAAAGTGAGCCACCTTCTTATTGGTTTTCTATCTTTATGTCCACTGATGCAGTTATTTTTATTAACTTTTATTTTGGGTTCAAGAGTTCACATGTAGGTTTGTTATATAGGTAAACAGGGGTCTGTTTCATCGCCCAGGTCTTAAACCTAGTATCAGTTATTTTTTCTGTTCCTCTCCCTCCTCCCACCCTCCACCCTCAAGTGGACCCCAATGTCTGTTGCTCCCTCCTTTGTGTTCATGAATTCTCATCATTCAGCTCCCACTTATAAGTGAGAACATGCAGTATTTGGTTTTCTGTTCCTGTGTCAGTTTTCTAAGGATAATATCCTCCAGTCCATCCATGTTCCTGCAAAAGACAGGATCTCATTCTTTTTTTGGCTGCGTAGTATTCCATGGTGTATATGTACCACATTTTCTTTATCCAATCTGTCATTGATGAGCATTTAGGTTGATTCCATGTCTTTGCTATTGTGAACAGTGCTGCAATGAACATTCGCGTGCATGTGAAAGACTATGTATTACGAGAATGATTTCTACAAGCTATTATACAATAAGATCTAGAACTTTTATGCGTTAATAAAAGGACTATTTTCTCAAAAAGCAAAGGCAGGAACAATAAAAATAGAATATAAATTTAAGAGAATTTAAAACTGAAGATAACTTGAACTATATTTCTCATAATTGCCCACCTGGCTTCAGAGTGATGCTTGATTAATAAAACATAGTCCAGCAAGCAAGAACGAATTCTAAAATACTTTAGAATTACTTAAATACAAATACTGAATTTGTATTTCTTAAGTTCTGGAAGAAGATACACCACTCAGAGCCACCCCTCTTACTGTTCTCTTTCATTTCTCATCCTCTTCTTTTGTACCTTGTGGTGCTTCTCTTTTCCAACGCTGGAGAGCTTTTCCTGCATCTTTTGTGTTGCATCTCCCTCACCATTTCCTTCTGATTCTGTATTACAAAAGACAGGATGAGTCTGGCTATGGCAGAGAGATTCTCCGAGCACAGGGTTGGCAGAAGCCAGGACCCATATAAATGGGAAAAGGCAGGAAAAATGCCAGGAACATTCCCACTTAAACAATATGTCCCTTTATACCTGGGAATCTCATCTCTGTGGCTACCTATAATCATCCAATGTATGTAAAAGTATGCCAGCGTTTTTACTGGTTTTCTATCTTTATGTGTCACTGATGCAGTTTTAAAAAAATTCTTATTTTAGGTTCAGGGGTACACATGAAGGTTTGTTATACAGGTAAACTCATGTCACAGGGGTTTGCTGTACAGGTTATTTCATCACCCAGGTATTAAACCTAGTTCCCAATAGTTATTTTTTGTGCTTCTCTCTCTCCTCCCACCTTCCACCCTCAAGTAAACCCCAGTGTCGGTTGTTTCCTTCTTTATGTGATGAGTTCTTATCATTCAGCTCCCCACTTACAAGGTTTGTTTTATTGCCCAGGGAAGGCAAGATACAAACTCACCTCTTCTCTGTAGTATGATTAACCTTGTTATAAGTTTATAAAATGCAACTCATGGGAAGGAAAGAATAAACTGTTAATTGTTCTGTTAGCTCAGACACACCTGAGACTTGTCTGATTGCCCAAAGAGAGTTTAACACACTAGAGTTACACAGAGAATGATTTGTAATAAAATAATAAACATTGCTGCTATTAAGCATTGATTGGTTGTGTTAATAGTTTATAAAATGTTATAATTTCTCAGGTTACTTTTATTACTATGTATCATTGCACTAGAACCCAGTGTCAGTATAATTAGGAGGTCTGGATTCAAATCCTAAATTCTGATTTTAATGAGCTTTGTGACCATCTAATTTTACCTCTCTTGGCCACGTTTCCTTACTTTAAGTCAAAAAATTAGAATCCACCATCTTAAGGTCCTTCTAAAATTTTATTATATTTTATATTCTCAAAGGACCTAGTGGTCAAATTGCCTAACCTGTGCATTGAGGTTATCACAAATATTTTAGCAGGAAATCCTATGGACACAGGGTGTAGTGAACAAGAGAGTAGAAATTCATCTTCCCTAATCCCATGTTCTCTAGTAAGATGTGCACCTTGCATTGAGAAAGTTGTTCCTCATTTTCTTCCGGAAATTCACGATAAATGCATATCTCAGAGGCTTAGTTCAAAGCTCTTCTCTGGAAGACGTCCCCCCATTAGCTTCCTTTGATATGGCAAATGTCACAGTGGATGAGAAAAGATTTCCCTCTTCTTCCAACCCATGGTACAAATCCATACACAATAGAATGTTGAAACCCAGAACTCTAGAGAAGATACAGAATCTGATAGGATTTAAGTCCCAGGAAAACTTGGGGGTGAGTTTGAAATAAAATGCCTCTGTATGAAACATGGCACCATGATTTCTTTCTAAGGCTGATGTGGCCCAATGGCTACAAATATTAGGTCAACCCAAAAGGAATTGAGTAAGTGATCTCTTTATAAAGGTGGTGTACTGAAACATCCTCATATTACATTTATAATTTTATATTTGGATCCTTAAGTGGTTCACTGGGTAGGGGTTGTGGTGATGAGGAATACCATGGAAGGAACTGCAGAAAGTAGTAATGGGGCCAGGATGTGACCCCCAAGGTACATCTCCTCCTTTGGAAGAGACACTTCCAGGTCTTTGGTTAGGGATAGCAAAATGTTAGTTGCAATAAAAGCTGGAATGTGTTTGGTTTGAGGTTTGCCCTGGGCCATTCTATGATCTCAATAGAGCAGCTGTAAAGCTAGGAAATAGAGCCAGGTGGTAAGGACCCAGTGAGGTGAGTTCTGAGAAACAAAGAGAAAGAAGCAGAGGTAACCGGGCAAATAGAACAGTCAAGATGAGTCCAGAATGATAAGCCACACCTGCTGTGGTGACAGAAGAATGGGGAAATAAAAAGATCAGCCTGTTGGGTGGGATGCACATATTTTTCAATCAGTCAATAAAATGCTTTTCTTGGAGTGCAGGCTAGATATTATCTAGTTAGTAACTTACCTTTTAAATTTAAGCTGAGCTTTTTAACTCCACCTCTTCATACCTTTTACTTTATTTATTCACTAGAATTTCCACACTTATATATGATCAGGAATGTGCTATTTACTATTAGAGTCTCTGGTCTCAAAGAATTTGCAATCACATATTAAACCAACCAGAACAAGGAGATTTATATACAAGTCAAGTGCTGCAATATTGCAGGGGAAGGAATTAATAATAATCCTTAAAGACAGAGATATCAAGTAAGGAATACAAAAGAAAGTTAGAATAGCTGCCTTCCAAAATCCCTTGTAGTTCTTAACAGTATATAATTTTGCTTGTTCCTGTCTTTCCTTTTCAAGTCCCATTACCTCATTTATTTATTAAGCAAAAATTTAATGTACAGCTTGCCAAATTTCAGGCATTACATATGCCTATTCATTTTATGTTCATAATAACCCTTTGTGGTAGGTGCTATTATCTTCATTTTATCTATGAGTAAATGACAGCACAAAGAAGTTAAATTACTCTTAACAGCTAGTAAGTGGCTGAGCTGAGATTTTAACCAGAGACTGTCTCCAGAGTCTGCGGTCTTAACCATTTTATCATGTTGCATGGTTTTGGATTGAAATAGATATTTGTTCACAGAAAAAGATAAAATTTGAATGATGAACACAACACCTAATTCTTATTAATTTCCTCTTGGATAGAAAAAGAGTTCATTTTCTCTCTTTTTAAAAAAACAAGAGCCAATTTCTTCTGAATAGTTTTGGAACCTATATCATTTTAATTTTTCACTGTTCAGGAAGTGAAAACACAGGGTGAGATGAGGGAATGATTTAGGTGTCCTTTAGGATTTTTTCCAAAGTGCAAACTATACTTTCGTGGAGCCCAAAGGGGCCATTCTTGTGTACGCTTGGGCTAAAGTGACTCATAGATCCACTGTTCTCCAGGAGATTCCAGTCTTTCTCTCACCAAACAACTACTGATGGGATGACATTTATGCATTCATACTATGCTAGTTGAGAGATGGGTATACGTGGGAATATAGGCTTGGTACCTGCTATTAATGAGCTTATAATTTAATTGGGGAGACAACACACACACACACACACACACACACACAATTAACCTTCACAATCACAGTCTAACAGTATCCCAAACAAAGAATTCAAGAACTGAAAGCCCCAGTGGGCAAACATTATGGCTGGGCTGTTTGGTAGATAAGTAGAAGGCATATTGAACATAGACAGTTCTGCAGATTCTCTTGGCTGAATCTGTCTCTAGAACCTTAACCTCTTCCACCCATTTGCTCTGCCTTAGCTGCTGCTGCTGCTGCTGCGCCTCATGACACAATCTCATGACAGGTCCATGAGTGTCTAGCACCTGAGACAGGCGTTTCTTGCCTGGAGTCTCTGGCTTCTTCCACCACTTTGAGATTTGTATATTGTATCACACAGGCTGCACATGAGCTGTGGCTTCCGAAGCAGCTTCCAAAGAGTCCAGAGAATACAGTCCAGAAGTGTGGGAAAGTTGACTTTGGTCAGAGAAAAACAGGAGCTAGAAAAATTTGGGCAGATAAGTATTGTCATCCCTTGGTATCCATGGGGGATTTGTTCCCAGACCTCTCTTGGATACCAAAATCCATGAATGCTCAATGCCCCAATATAAAATGGTATAGTATTAGCATATAACCTGTACACATCTTCCCACATACTTTAAATCATCTCTGATTACTTACAATACTTAATATGATATAAATGCTAAGTAAATAGTTGTCATACTGTGTTGTTTAGAGAATAATGACAAGAAAAAGTGTACATGTTCAGTACAGATGCAATTAAAAATATTTTTGATCTCAATTGGTTGAATTCACAGATGAAGAACTCAAGGATATGGAGGGCCAGCCACACTTTTTCCCTTTCTTCCTCTAATAGACTCATGTGAGACACGGCTTCTCTGACCAGTCTGTCTAGAGACATGCTGGGTAGCTGAGCAGGTGAACTCCAAGGGAGTGGCTGAGACTCTTCCAGCTCATTGTGAAGAAGAGGCCATTGTTATGCATTATCTCACATTGCTTGACGTCTTTCCCTGTCTCGTTATCCTTCTCCTTCACTCTTGTTGTCCCAGGATTGTACTTCCCCAAATAAAGGAATACCCTGTAATCTTTGCTCCAGTTTTCGTTTTCTAGAGGTCTTGGAATAAGGAAGAAGAAAGGACAGTCTATGCAGAGTGTAGAATATAGAAAGGAATGATCTGGGCTGAAAACATCTATGTTGGAGGTAGCCAGCGTCAAGTTTTGGAGGGCCATGTAGATTCTTTGAAGGCCTTTGAGCAGAGGAGTGACATGATGGAAAATGGGATTTAGGAAGGTAGATCAGGTGGGAATAGAAAATTGCAGTGCTATGAAGTTGGGAGAACTGCAGGCAGAAAGACTAGTAGGATGAGTATAGGACCAAGCTAGAGAAATGAAATGGCAGATGGAGAATCTTAACATGGCTTTAACTACCTTGGTGAACTAGGAAGCAAGGTAATTCACTAGAGGTGAGTAAGAGGACGATAAAATTGAGGGGTGGATGGGGAGGAGAACTTCAGTGTACTCTCCTGAGGTCAGGTGGCATCACGTTGTTTCTTTCGGCTCTGGGTCTTCTGCTCCCCGTCAGTATGAAACCTATGGCAACCGCAGAATTTCTCATTTCATGATTAGTTTGTGTATTATAAGCAAATTGCCAAAAGACTGATCAGATATTTACATGGTCCATTCAATTTGGATTTTGTTAACTAAATGCTGTTAATCTTTTTAATTAATTTTTTTTTTTTTTGAGACAGAGTCTCGCTCTGTCACCCAGGCTGGAGTGCAGTGGCACAATCTCGGTTCACTGCAAACTCCGCCTCCTGGGTTCAAGTGATTCTCTTGCCTCAGCCTCCTAAGTAGCTGGGATTACAAGCATGTGCCACCACCCCTGGCTAATTTTTGTATCTTTAGTAGAAACGAGGTTTCTCACCATGTTGGTCAGGCTGGTCTTGAACTCCTGACCTCAAGTGATCTGCTCACCTCAGCTTCCCAAAGTGCTGGGATTACAGAAGTGGGCCACAGCAAATTAAAATTAAAATTAATTTGTCAATTTTTGTTAATTAAAACTACTATCACAGAAACTGTTATTTACAGCACTTTTAATGAACAAACAGATAAGCCCTGTGGTTACATAGCAATTGACTTTTCTTCTGGTTGTGAAGCCAGAGTAACCACAGAAGAGTCATTTAGTCATGACTTTTGTCTAGATTTTGCTGTTCATGAGAAGGCAGAAGTGGGCTGAACAAGCCATATATTCATTCTGGACTTGAAATGCAGAAGTGTTTGCTCAGTTAGTTTAATTAAAAATTTTCTCAGTTACATTTAAAAATATTTTTGAGTATTTTAAAAATTTTAAGTACTTTATACACTGGCCAGTTATTGAATGCTTGAATGTTTGTTGAAGTTCCCTGTGTTCAAGACTGTTTGCTTCCCTAGAGGAGAAAATAATTAATGTTCTAAAACACAACATGAACATATTTTATATGTTGAGACAGATAGGCAGCGAGAAACTATAAACTAGATGAGATAGTATATCTACACGGCCTCTGAGTTGAGAAAAATTAAAGAATCCTTAAGTTAAACACACACACACACGTGCACACACACACACACACACACCCAGAAATACAGAAATGGGTCCTTTAAGGAAAAAGGTAATTTATTGTACATGATTCTGTGGTTTCTGGAGACTTAGAGTGTTGTCTGGCTAGTGACTAAAGTAAGAGTCTGGTTTTGACTCCTAGTTGAGCACAGGTGCCAAGGTGGGTCATTTTCAAAGGGTGGTGTTCTCATAGTGGTACCACTTTTGTCTCTAGTGTTGAAGTGGCGATGTTGATGCTTCTGAGGAGACAGTATTTTCTCCCAGCCCTGAGAACTGCGCTTGCAGAGATCAAGCCTGACCCAGAGATAGTGTCTCACAGCTTTTTGGCTGTATTCATTGGTAAAGAGTCAGTTGCTTGTCATCAGTAATAAGAAGTTTCAGTTTCATCACAGGAAAATGTGAGCCAGGAAGGGCATTTAGAAATCAACCAAAGTTGGCTGGGTGTGGTCGCTCATGCCTGTAATCCCAGTGCTTTGGGAGGCCAAGGTGGGATGATTGCCTGAGGTTAGGAGTTTGAGACCATACTGGGTAACATAGTGAGACTGACTACAAAAAAAATATAAATAAATAAAAGAGAGAGAGAGAGAGAGAGAAATCAACCAAAGGCCTGTGGGAGACTGACCATTGTCATAGGTGGAAGGCTAAACAGGGTTGTGGGAGTTTCAGAAATAGGGGGAGCTAGTTTGAAGTGATGGAGGAGGGCCAAAAATAAAAATAAAAAATCACCTCAGCAGGGAAGTGCGAAGTACAATAAACATACGGAGGAAAACAGAATAAGACATGAAAACTTATTTAGTTTTTAAATTTCTGCACACAGGAGAAAGTACATGCTGTGAGTTGGCTCCTTTCACCATACCAAGATGCCTATGCTAGAAGCTTCAAGTGCTGCTTAAAATATTGCTACAAGGTCATGCAGCCTCTGAAGGAGCTTCTTAAGCTGGCCCTAAGTATTATGTTACTATCTTTCTATGCTTTCTTTCTTCCCTGGAGAATAGGTTTAGTTTATGATCCCAACTCCTACTTCTCTGTAGATAATGCTTGCCTCTATTTCTCCAGCCCCCAATTTTCACCTGTGTTCAAACACTATTTTTAGCTGCCTTCTTAGATGCCTTCATTATTATGAAATCATTCAGAAATCATTGTGTCCAAGCCTGAATTTATCTTCCTTTAAAACCCCTAAGTTTCTTCCAGTGTTATCTGTGTAATACTGAAATAGTTTCCTAAGTCCCTATATACATTCATTACCTCATCCTATACAATTTCCTTGAAATAGTTCTTTACTTTGTTTTATCTTCCTTCCCCTTTTTACTATCACCTTTAAAGTCTCGCATTCTCAAATAATAACCTCTTACCTTATCTTCCTACTGCTAGATAGAGCCTCTGCAAACATTATTTCTACTATGAAACCATTCATTGCTTTCCATAGCCTAAAGGGGAAACCATGGATCCTGAGTGGCCTACAGAGAGGTAGCCTCGATGAGATGGAGATGGAGTGTGTTATAAAGGCGGCTGTCACCTCACACATATGGATTTCTCAAGTTTTATATTGAGCTGGCTCACTGCTCCATCAAAGTTGGAGACAATGATTGAAGTCAGAGACCTGGTGCAAATTTAGAGACTTGGTGCAACCCAGTCAGAGACCTGGGTTAAGTAGCCTGGTACAAATTTCAGATAAATACGTGGTCTCTGTTGTACTTATCACACATGAAATGGGAAGGTGAGGAGTAGAAATGGGATTATGCCACTGCAGGGTGGATTTGAATTAGACAAAGGAGAGACAGCTGAAGAGATACAGGGCTGTGAGACCATGTATAAGTTAGTTTTTCCATTCCTTAAACCAGCACTAAGGCCTTTCCTGACAGGCATTTCCCCCTTCCTTGATTTATTTTTCTCAACACCAGTTATTCCCACCTGACACATTCTATATTTTTCTTTTGTTTTGTCTCCTCCAAGTAGAATGAAAGCTCCATCAATGCAGGAATTTTGTCTCTTTTGTTCACTGCTGTCTCCCCAGTTCGCAGAACCATAACTGGCACAAGGCATGTGCTCAATATTTATATAAATGTTTATAAATATTTGTGGAACAAATGAATGGATACACTCTTTAGCATGAAATCTTATTTATTTATTGGTAAGTCTGATCACTTCTACCCTCAAACATGTTAAATTTATTTCTTTTCTAAATAATTCCTTGTAGAATTTTCTACTTTCTCCTCAGCTATCCAAATTCCATCCTATTTTGGGTTCTGGTCAGGTTGCATTATTATTGGGAAGCTTTACCTGATGGAAAGCCGGAAACCTGGAAACATCCCAGGACACAGTAATCACAAGTCTCTCAGCTCTCTGGATGCTCTTACTTTTTGTATCATTTGTCTTTGGAATTATCACATCCTCAGAGGCTGGTGTGCATAGCTTTCCAATGCCTTCTTCTGACCCTAATCACACCTTTTCTGAACTTGGTCTTCTCTTACTTTCAATGTTATACTCCCACAGGTGTTGGCTTTAGGCATGTGAATTTTGCTCATTCATGCGTTATTTAATTATTTAATACACACTCCTCTAAACACTATGGGAGACAGAAATAAATTAGGCCCAATACAAGCCCTTAAGGAAATCATAGTCTAGTTTGATCCAGATCCAGGGTATTAACTAAGTTTTAAACTCCTTGAAGGTGGAAGCATTTAAAAATATATTTGTGTGTGTGTGTGTGTGTGTGTGTGTGTGTGTGTGTTTCCACCATGCCTCCAATAATGCTAGGTACTTAGAGAGCTCAGTAAATGTACCAAATGATGGAAGAATCTTAGAATTGGCTGGAATTTAGACTATTCTAATCGAACCATCCCACTGTATGGGTGAAGATATAAAAAGAGTGGTTTGTTTATTACTTGCCTGCTAGATAGCTAGCCAAATAACTATGGGAGGGTCTGGGTTGAGAGAAACCAGGGTCCTAGACTACCAGGTCAGATACATTATTGCTAAATCTCTATACCATTGTCAGAAACATACTACAGAAAACCAGGCTGGTTTATGTAAAAATAATCATGTTAGAAAGTACTGATTAAAGTTCTAAAGGGCTAGTATTAATAAAATGAAATATCTTGGGTAAAAGTTCTTAATATTCCTTGGATGCTCTCTTTCTTTAGAATTAGAGACCATAATGGGAGTAAACGCATCACAACAATGTAAAATTCTTTGTGATCACCAGGGTGTGACTCTGCCTCCAGTAACCTACACAGCAGTTACTTCTGGAACCATGGCTTGAGATATCTAGAAACACTCTGGTGGACCTACCTTGGCTATTCCTGGCCATGACTCTCTGCTCCAATCTCCTGCCTTATCTTCTTTACTTCTACTTAGTTAGTAGACATCCTTGGGAAGTAAGAAACTAGAGCCTCAGGGGACCCAGCTTCCTGGCTCCTCCTGTGCTGTCTTTAGAATACTGTGGCAGAAACCCCAATGATCTTGGAAATTTGGGTTCGCATGTTTAACCTCTCTTCTGGATCGGTGATCTTCATTCTCAGCAAGGCTCAGCCCTCATTCACTCTATGTATTTTTTCAAATTCCTGGTGGTGTGCCAGTCGGTACATGAAGAAGGGAAGGTTTGGTGACAGAGAGGGTGACATGGTTTGGCTGTGTCCTCATCCAAAATCTCATCTGGAATTATAATCCCCATAATCCCCACATGTCAAGGGTGGGATCAGGTGGAGGTAATTGGATCATGGGGGTGGTTTCCCCTGTGCTGTTCTTGTGACAGTGAGTGCGTCTTACAGGATCTGATGGTTTTGTAAGTGTCTGGCATTTCCCCTGCTTGCACTCAGTCTATCCTCCAGCCACGTGAAGAAGGATGTGTGTGCTCCCGCTTCAGCCATGATTGTAAGTTTCCTGAGGTCTCCCCAGCCCTGCAGAACTATGAGTCAATTAAACCTCTTTCCTTTATAAATTACCCATTCTTGGGCAGTTCTTTATAGCAGTGTGAGAAAGGACTAATACAGAGGGCTTCTTCTGAAGTAGACTTTAAGAGAAGAGTTTAGAAGTAGATTTCCCAATTATTGAAAACTGACTTATTTTGAGTGGTAGGTAAGTTACAGTACCTCTTTGACTGCATTTATTTCTGGGAATCTTGTGTGTAGAAAATCAATGAAAGACAAAATATATCTGTAAATATAAGTTCATAAAGTAAGTCTGGGAGCTGTATGTTTGCCATTAAAGAGTGGGATTAAAAAACTATTAGCTGACCATAGAGACCTAGGAGTAGCAGGTGAAAGAGAATTTTGAGGGAGGCACTAGCAACCCAGAGGAATGCGGTCATTTTTTTTTTTTTTTACATTTTCCCTATGGTTATCACATACTGTGTGGCATGTAAAGACTGAGTTCTGCACAGAGATGGAGCATTTCCCAGAGCTGTTAGGGAGATGACTTGCATTTATCTAGCAGAGGCTGTTACTTTTCCTCAATTTATTCAGTGATTAGAAAATAGCTTGTGATTTTTGTCCTCAGAGATGCATAGTTGTTTTCCACGAACAATAACCCACTGGCCAGATTTGGTTTAATGTTCTGAGAGTCTCTGGCTGTGGCAGAGATAGAAAAACTCTACCACCCAGAGGCATATGAGGCTGCACCAGATTTGGAGGATAGAAGCCAGGAACAATTAAACGGCATGCAGACACTGGAGTGAAGTGCTGATTTGGAAGCATGATTTATGTGTGGGTGTTCCCAGCCTGGCATGTGGATAGGCATCCTGAGGCTAACTTTATCCTTTTATTTTTGAAGTACACTGAGTGCCAGTCTCTGTGGATAGTTCCTTTGCAGAAGAGAACATGGCAGCAGTTGGGCTTGTGGCTTGCTCATAGCCACAGAGGCCAACCCATAATCCTGGGTATGTTAGTGATGGTGGTGAGATGAGGGGAGAGGGAAGTGCTTTGTACATTGAGTACCTCACCTTCCAGCATGGGATCCATAGCAGCTTTTGAACATTGGTCCCTTTAGAATCAAACACTGGCAATTTCACTTTAATCAAAGGGCTATTTACTTTTTTTCCACTACAATCTTGCAAAGTTTCAACAAGGTTATGTGAAACTGCAGTTAGCAATCTGTAAATTGTGTCTCTTCAGACAAAATTGTTCTTTGCTGTTGATGAAAGGCTGTAAAAACATTCTGGTTTTTAGTCCTTAGATGAGCTAAAACTGATGGTGACTCTCTAGCTAAACTGAAACAAACTGCCTTTATCTCATCTGACCTTTTATAGGAGATGTTTATGTATCTTTCTTACATTATTAGAGTACATAGTTTAGTTGGAGGACAGGACAGGGGCATTCTTGCTGCATGTTGTTGACTGAGAAAGAAGCAAGCAAGTGGCCTTATCCTTATGATGCTTGGTGAAGCAATTAGTGTTGTGGAATCAATGTTATAAAAACTGGCTCCCCATAACCTATTGCAGGCATCTAAAAAATCTAGATTAGGTCTAACCCAGACACAGTTTCAAGTAAGGAGGGGAGTCATATAATGTGATATTGTCACTCATCCCCATCATTTCTTGTTACTGTTATAAACAGGAAGATTTTGAATCTAAAAGTAAGACTTACTTGTTTGAACATGGGATTCTGGCCCAAACTGTACCCACCACATGTCCACAGAGAAGGTTCAAGTCCCTGGATGCCTATGCCGAATGGATTCCTGCATTCTCCCAAGAATGCAAATGATGACGAATTGCCCAAAGCTTCTGGACTTTCCTCTCTGGAACAGGGTCAATCCCTGAGTTAAGACAGAGAATTTCAAGTCTGTGAATCTCAGCTTTGGTTCTGCTGCTTCTCTGCAGTTGAGAGAATTTATGAAGCTAAAAAAAGTACAATGTCACCCCATACAGAATCAGAGCTGTATTTGTTTTGCCCTTTGGTATTCCATTCAACATTGAGATTTGTATTTCTCCAAGTTAGGGTGGGAAAAGATTTTCTAAGGCAGAGTGGGAGAGGTGCTGATTGGTAAAGAGTCTGCGGAGGTGAAAGTAGAAAGACTGACTTGTGAGCTGTCTCCAAGAGGAATGAATGCAAAACGTTTGATTTCCCTGTTTGTTTTTTCTTGCAGATACCTTGACTATGAATAATAGTTTCAATAAGGAAGACAGAATGAGTTCTGACATGAAGGTTGGGAGCTGTGACAGGCAGACGAAAAATGGAGCCAAATGGCATGGAGATGTGTCATCACTGCTGGATTTTACCTTGATCTGCATTCAATTATCTACTTCTTTTCAAAATGCTGGGCACTCATTCAAGAAACAGCATATATGTTCTGACTTTGAAGTAATGGATGAACTTTCATGTGCAGTATATGGAAATAAGTTTTATTACCTTCTTCCCACATTAACTCATCCATCCATTCAATAGCCATTTATTGAGAAGCTCACTCTGTGTTAGGCACAGTGGTAAGTACTATAGGTTATCCATCACGTATTTCCTAGAAATTTTGTAGTAATGAACAATGTGCTTTTATTTTTAAATTGGCTTTGGTTTTATGACACATGCTAAAGGCTTTAAACAAGGAATCGCTGCATGAATAGAAAAGGTGAAGATAATTGTGATTAATTAATGAGCTTTATAGCTTTTTAGATCCATATTTCAGTGGACCTAAAAAGGAGCTGCCTTATTCACTATTTGAAATATTGTCCTGTTATTGCAAGCCAATTAAGAGTAAGATAAGACATTGATTGACTCTAGAGATGCTCTGGTTGTTGCTTAGAAGTAAAGGTAAATAGCCTTCTGTGTGCTTACCCTTCTGCATAACCAGCAGGAATTATAGCAACTAAAACTTTCTATTTTTCAGCATGGATCTTGTGCCTATCATGATTTGCTATGTGATGCTACCATAATACCTGTGTAAGCTCACAGCCATGAAGATAGGAGACGTAATAGGAAAATGAGACTGTGGATCCAAAAAATATTGAAACAGGATAGAAAGTCACTGATGAAAGCACAGAATTACATATTATTGGGCAGGATGGTGGAGGAGGAGAAACAAAACTGTGGCCACTGGTGAAAGAAATGATGAATAAATGACCTTTCTGATGGTTACAATGAAAGGAACGTAGGCGATGGGGGCCTCCAGTGGAAAGGAAGCATGGTAAGCGAAAATCAGTAGGTGACCCATGCCCTTCTAGTATCTGGGAAGGGAAAAGATCAAAACCTGTGCAATTGAAGCCAGAGTCACTGTTAGTGGAGAGGAAAGTCAGTGTGCAGCTGAGGGGCTCGAGGGAGGTTTTCCTGGCCACCTCCAAGGTCCAGTATATGGAGTGCCAGAGGATGTTCTATGGAAAGAGTGGGCCAGCTACCCAGTGAAGAATGTGGCTGAGTGTGGGAGAGGACTAAATATATAATTTGCAGCAATGTCTCGAGAAAGTTGAGAGGACCCAGATCTTGTGTGTCTGTCAGGGAAAGGAAGAATGAATCACTAGTTGTAGCACTAAGGTTACTCAGGAAATTTTAGCATCTACATGTAAACTGTCACTTAATGTTTGACTTATGTGATAATTTGGAATTTTATTTAAACATCTTAATAAAACTTTGTTAATAAACTTCCTAGTAGGAGGATTTGTCCCATATTTTGAATGTTTCTCAATGCTGGGAAATGAAAATTTCCAACTGGCAGTATTTCATAATACTGTTTACCTGGGAAAATTAGTATAACAAATACAGTGATTTAAGTTTTATTCTGGAATTGCACATCCCCCTTCTCCCTGGAAATGTCCCCTTAATTGTTTACAGCTGCTCAAAACTCAGTTTCATAGAAGGTTGAGCAGCAGCATATCCTAGATAAGAACAATGTGTCATGGAGCAATCTAACGTGAGCTCTAACGTGATCTCTCAAACCCTGGAGAATCAAAGAAAGAACCCTAGTTTGGAATAAACAATCAATTCTCAAATAAAGCTTATAGGCATTTGAAAAACACTCTGGAGTTATTTCTTCAGAGGTGCATGTTAATAAATGTCTTGGGCCCTCTCTTGACTGCAGGTGTCATGATGTTGGAACAGTAACAATAACTCAACCAACCAGGGCTTGTCTGAATACAATCCTACAGCAGCAGGAGCTGTGGAGATATAGAAGCCAAGGAAGACCAGGTTGTGAGGGAAGACGAATTTACTCCCAGGAATGTTGGGATCGAGAGTAATATTCTCCAATAATGATGGAAGACAGAACAATAAAAGCCCACCAGCTCCTTCTGCATGGTGAGAGAAAAGCCAAGGCCAGAAGTGAGGCAAATAACCATCACCAAATTGAAGAGAAAACCTTTATAACAAAAACTGGATTGATAAATGACCTTTAGTAGTGGAAAGATACTATTCCAATGAAGCATGAATTGAAAGGATTTCTTCTGAAAGCTAATTTACATTTTTCTTTTTTTTTTTTTTTTCATTTTCAGTGTATTTTAGCAGGTGTATCGTTCTACATGGTTAGTTTCTTTACCTCTTTGAAAAAAATGGGTCAGCTTGACACATCCGGATGAAAGAATCTGTCAGGTGATTATGACTGAAGCCAGATTAAGCCTTGTTATGAGGGGAGTATTTGGGGGCTTACCCTGAGGCGATATTTGATGATTTAGCTGTGGCGGAATTTCCCTCCCAAGCTCAGCGTGACTGACACTGAACTTGCTACAGGGGAACAGGACCCTTCCAAGAGGCGACGAGGACATTTATCTGGTACAGCACAATGGTTCTGGACTGGAAGTCTAGTCCCATTGATGAGGCTCCCAAAAGATGTCCAGGTCCTAATCCCTGGAACCTGTGAATATGTCACCTTACACATCAAAAGAACTTTGAAAATGTGATTGAGGTTAAGGACCTTGGAATGAGGAGATTACCTTGGATTATCTGGTTGGGTCCAAGCTAATCACATGAGTCCTTAAAGGAGAAGAACCTTTTTTAGCTGGATCAGAGAGAGATGTGATGATGAAAACAGGCTCAGAGAGATGCACTGTAAGAAGGACTTGACCAGTTGCTTTTGACTTTGAAGATGGAGGGAAGGGCCAGGAGCCAAGAAAGGTGGGTGGCTTTTGGAAGGTGGAAAAAGCAAGGGAACATTCTCCTCTAAAGCCTCCAGAAAAGAGCTCAGCCCTGTTGACATCTTTGTTTTTATTTTTTATTTTTAGTAGCATTGAGGTCTCACTATGTTACACAGGCTGGTCTTGAACTCCTGAGCTCAAGCAATCCTCCCGCCTTGGCTTCCCAAAGTGCTGGGATTACAGGCATGTGCCACCACATCTGGCTTCCTACTGACATCTTAACTTTAGTGCAGTGAGACTCATATTTGAATTTCTGACCTATAGAACCATAAGACAATAAATTTGTGTTGTTTTAAGATACTAAATTTTTGGTAATTTGTTATGGCAGCACATTAGAACTAATATAGCATTGTATTATGCCAATATCATCTCTTTGTTGACTATTGCTATTATAGTTTGTTTTATGGGTCTTGTGTAAACAATCAAGCTATAATATTGAGTTAGCTCCCTAAGGAAAACTTGGAATATAGAACATTATTTTAAAGACTGAATTAGGTAAATACACCTGTCAGTGAATACATTAACGAATTAATTAATATATTCACTCTTTTCACTCACAAATACTTTTTGAGCCCCTATTACTAGCCAAACATTTTATTAGATTCTGAGAAAGGTCTGCTGGACAACATTGTGACTATAGTTAATAACAATGTATTGTACTCTTGAAAATTACTAAGAGAGTAGATTTTAAATGTTCTCACCACAAAAAATAAGTTTGTGAGGTAATGCAGATGTTAGTTAGCTTGATTTAGACATTCCCCAGTGTATACATATTTCAAACCTTCATATTATACATGGATAAAGATATACAATTTTTATTTGTCAATTAAAAGCCCCTCAATGAATACAGATTCCATTCTGTCCTTGAGGTGGAGCTTGTAGACTTGGTGGGGGGCCAGGGATCAACTTTTAAACAGGCAGTTCCAATATGTGGAGTGGATGGGCTTATTCTCTTTGTTGTTTTTATGATAGGTATTTAGAGTGCACTTTCCTCTGTTAAGTTAAGCCAGCCACCATTCCCTCATTCAGTTTCCATCCTCCATGAATTTGCTCACATCTGTGGTCTACTGTCACTCATTCTTTTCTTCTCTTCCTGAGGGCTTGTGTGGCTTATCTTCTTGGCTTTCTCTTAGGAACATAGTGCAGCTTGGCCCTGCATTATCCACCTGGAAAAACAGATCATAAAACAGTCCTTCTCTGTACTAAGTGCTAAAGTAGGAGGAGGGGCATAAGTCAGCTCCCTGAGCTATATATCCTTGTTTTCAGGAACTGAGCTAGACACAAGAAGAACTTGCAAATAATTTACATTTCTTTCTGCTGAGGTGGTTCAGAATAAGTTGCAACAAACATGAACAGGAATGGTGCAGTAAATAAAATAATAATTTAGGTCACTTAAAAATTACTACCCATTATTTTCTAGATTGTAAATCCTAAGGGTGTTAGCTGATTAAATTGGTGAAGGCAATATCTCACCAAGTGATCAGCTTCCTAATTATGAGAGATACATCTACTCAGGCAAGTACCTAGACAAAGACTAACTAGATTAATTCCTCAAGAGTCTTTTTATTTCCTCCTGCCTTCACTTGTTAACTATACTAATAGAGAGATGGTATTAGGCATAGGGAAAAATACATCTGTTACCAAGAAAAAATGTTTGGGAGTCTTAAACCTGTGGAATTCTCTGCCTGTAAACATCTAGTTGAATATTTTTGTCTGGAGGGTTGGCCTTTAATTTTTTTCCTGTGTTTTAAGATGATATCCTTTACAAAATGTGGTCCTGATTTGTAGATCCAGCAGTGCTTAAATTGGCCAGAAAGAGAATGTGAGAAATGGATGTACTATAGCTCATTTGTTTTCTGTTGGTCTTCGTTTTTCATTGCTGTCATGGTACATCACGGAGGAAAGTCTGGTTTCTTTGGCTAACCTCTGAATAAAGGGCACTGTGGCTACTGCAGGGGAGCATGCAGAAGTGGTGAATGAATGACAGAAAAAATGTGAGTTGAGTCCATTCAGGGAGGTGATTTGTGGCCATATGATAAAATGTGCAGATGTCAATTGCTCTTCTGTTTCTCACGCATGGTTACCTTGTTGCTGTACACTGCCTGTGTGTGCCTGCAGAAAGTACATAATAGATGTTGCAGATAGGAGGTACAAAGAGGGTGTAGTGTGAGAACAAAGGCACTGGGAGTGGGCAAGTGACAGATCAGAGGAAGACTAGGTGGCAAGACTGGGCAGAGAAAAAGAACAATATTCAGGCTAGGAGGGCAGGCAAGTACAGCTCGAGAATATCACAAAGCCCCGAAGGCGAGGCTACGAGCTTGATATGGGGTTTCCCAGTATTCCACCTTGCACGTGAATAAATCATTTCATCTATTCTGAAGTCTCAAGTATCTAACCAGAAATTTCATTTGAAATGGAAAAGTCAGAAATCGTCCCCACCCTCTAACTGATTTGTTCATGGCGGTTTCTATACTGAAGCAACATGTCAAGTCTGGCATAGATTACATGGGTTGCCTAAGGAGAGTGAATGCCCAGGATCCATCTCTGGGCCACTCAAAATGTAATCATTTCGAGACAATGAGGAGCCTATGAAGAGTATCTAATAAAAGAAAACACAGTGGAACCAGGGAAAAATCTGGAAAGAGTGGTCTCATGAAAGCCGAAAGAGGAGAGTTTCAAAGAGTGAATTGTGGACTAATTGGGAAATAGAATAACATGTATAGAGAAATGTGTCTATTGGATCTGGAAACATGGAACAGCTTCATGTGCATGATTTGGAAGGAAGCCAGATTAGAGTGGGTTTGTCCATTAACTGATTGGTGATGTTCACACATATTTCTTTGAGTACCGAACATGCACCAGATATTACTTCGGTTGTTCGGGGATTCATTGGTGCGAAAGCAAGCATGATTCCTTATGGGATCATGGCAGCTTACGTGGAAAGACAATTTTCCAATCACATTCCTTCTAGGTTCTTGGCCATCTAGCCAAACCATAGGTCACAGCCCTTGAACCTGGTATATAATCAACTATTTGGCTATTTCTCCTTCCAAGCAATGAACAGTCAGGTGCACTGCTCAGATTTCTGTCCCCTGGGAAAATTTCCTTTCACTACTTTCCTCCAGGAATGTTCCAAAAAGGGCCTGTTGTACTGTAGCCATCCACTTTCGAGTAGTGCCTGCATATCATGTAGAACCATCTGCAAACCAGGCCCAAGTCTTCTCGTCTTCTGTCAGTTGATCATGGGGAACTCCCCATGAGGCCCTAGGTGCAGTCTGGGAGAGAGAAGTTAGCATAGCAGAAGTGGGAGCCATGGACATTTGGGTCACTTCTTTATGTAATTTACTTATGTCTTCAGGGTCTTCTTGGGCTCCATCACATATATTACTTCCATTTGATAATGGAGTACTGCTGTGCACACCCAACTTTATGGCTTGGTAGGCGAGATAATTTCTAGTTCGTAATGGGGAGCTCAGATTGCATGGTAAATTGGTGGCTCATGGTTAAGCATCCTGTCTCCACCAAGGCCCAGTAGCAGACCAGGAGCTGTTTCTCAAAAGAGGAGTCGTCATCCACAGAGGATGGGCAGGTCTTTGCTCCAAAATCCTAAGGGCTTGTGCTGCAGGTGCTTGCAAAAGGCTTTAAACAGCATTCCTGTCTGTCACTGACACTTCAAGCACAATTTGATCTGCTGGATCTTATGGTTAAAGTGCCAGAGCAGCTTGCATGGCAGCCTGGACCTGTTGTAGATAGAGCTTTCTCTTGTTCTGAGCCCTATTCAAACTAGCTGCTTTTTTGGGTCACTCAGCAAATGAGCCAGAGTAACACAGTCAGAAGAAAAATATGTTGCCTCCGAATTCAAAGACGCTCACTAGATGTTTTGTCTCCTTTCCGGTCATACAAGGGTCCAGTTGCAACAACTTACCCTTCACCTTAGAAGGGCTATCTCAACTTGCCACACATCACTGGAACCCTAGAAACTTCACTGAGGTAGATACCTGAATTTTTCTTGGATTTATTTCCCTCCCTCTGACACTCAAATGTCTTACCAAGATATCTAGAGTTGTAGCTACTTCTTGATAACTAGACCCTATTAGCATAAAGTCATCAATGTATTTGATCAGTGGAACAGAAGGGAAGGGAAGAGTGGAAGGGAAGAGTGATTAAGAATCTTGCAAACAGCTGGGCATGGTCATTCATGCCTGTAATCCCAGCATTTTGGGAGGCCAAGGCGGGCTGATCACTTGAGGCCAGGAGTTCAAGATCAGCCTGGCCAATACAGTGAAAACTTGCCTCTACTAAAAATACAGGAAATTAGCTGGGTGTGGTGGTGCATGTCTGTAATCCCAGCTACTTGGGAGGCTGAGGCACAAGAATTGCTTGAACCTGGGAAGTGGAGGTTGCAGTGAGCCAAGGTTGCACCACTGTACTCCAGCTTGGGTGACAGAGTGAGACTGAAAAGGAAAAAAAAAAGATTCCTTCAAATGAAATTATGATATAGGGAAGAAGAGTTGATATATCCCTGAGGTGGGACAGTGAAGATGTACTGCAGGCTCTGCCAGCTGAAAGCATACTGCTTCTGGTAGTCTTTACTAATGGGTATCAAGAAATACCAGGAAAATACAAGGTATCAGGGGATGTGTTGGTGTGCTCAAGTTTTGAAACCACACCTGGTATAGCAGCTGCAGTTAGAGTCATTGTACTAATCTCACAATGATGGCATTCATCTGTCTTTTACAAAGGCCAAATAGGTGAGTTGACTGAGGTGGGAATCACCACCCCTGAATCTTTCAAGTCCTTAATGGTGGACTGATCTCTGAAATCCCTCCAGGAATGTGGTATTGCTTTTGGTTACTATTTTCTTAGATAGAGGCAGTTTCAGTTGCTTCCACTTGTCCCTTTCTACTGTAGTGGCCCTTTCTACTGTAGTAGCCCTTATACCATATGTCAACGAACCAATGTGGAGAGGCTGTCACCTGATGAGTATATCTACTCCAATTATACATTCTGGAACTGGGAAAATAACTACAGGATAGGTTCAGGGGCATACAAGGCCACTGTGATATAGACTTGAGTTAAAACTCCATTGATTACCAGACCTCCATAAGCCCCTTCTCTGACTGATGAAACACAGTGATGTTTGAAGTGTCCTGGAATTAGTGTCAGTTCAGAGCCAGTGTCCAGTAGTCCCTGAAAGGTCTGATTTCCCCCTCCCCTCAGTACATACTTACCTTTGTAAAAGACTATAGATCTCTTTGGGAGAAAGATTAATGGTCTAAATATTTGGCAGTGTGCTAGGTCCTTCCTCAAGGGGAACCAGCTTCCCCTTTATTCAAGGGGTCCTTGATCTGTAAATTGGCTCATCAGAAGGTTAATTGAGGGCCTGTGCCTCTTGTTTTTTTGATTCACTTTAGAATTTGGTTCACTTGACCTAGATCTTTTCTGCTTACATAGATGAAGTAAGAATTTAGTAGGCTTCTTATCTCTTTAGCTTGTAGAAATACCATGATCATCTAGTCAATCACACAGGATGATTACTGCTTTGACTCTGCTCTTCATCATGGTGACCACACTCACCTTGCCTTTGGTGGTTACTGACGGCTGCCACTTGGCTTCTGCCACCCTGGGATCCAATTACTACGGTTGTATTTAGATTTCCCAATTCAGGGGCTACAGTTCCCATTGCAGGATCTGGTCTACAGAGAAGAGTGATCGTAGAGCTCTTCAAATGTTAGAGCTCCTCTCAAAAATGTATTTCTCACAGTTGTGGTGAAAGGTATGCCTTCTGGACCCTGCCAGGGTGGGTGAGTAGACCTTAAATGACAAATTTACTCCAAAATTCCAATCTTTCTGGGCCTTTGAATCCCTTTCTCTACATTAAACCAAGGCAAGTCCAGCATTTCTAACACACTGTGGGCCAACCACACAAACTGTTAGAGCCCTTTCTATTTCCCTGATCTGCAACATTAAGTGCAGAATCTCTGCTTAGTGGGCTCATATCAATAAATTTAGCCTCATCCAACTTTATGTTCCTTCCACCATTATACCACACACTTAATATCCATTCTCACATATATTCCCCAGATTTCTGTTTGTACAAATTAGAAAACTCAACTAGTTATTTTGGAGTGTAGCGCACCTCAAGGGTCATACTTTGTACCTCACCATTAGGGTCCTGCTGAGACTTGAGTCTAGGTGTAAGTCTAAAATTCAAAGGGGTTTTGGGGATGAGTACTGAGGAGAATCAGCATTACCTTATTAGGCAATGGACTCAGAGGAGGCCATTACCTTTTCCTCAGACAATGCAGGATTAATCCCTATAGATGAGGGTGGAGAGGCTGCTTCTACTGACAAAGAAGACTCATCAGAATTTGGAGGATCTTTGTCCCTCACTCCGTTAGGTTCTTCCCACATATTCCCGTTGCAATTTCAGGATCCCATTCTTTCCTAATCAATGCCTTCACTCTATCAGTGGACAGAATAACCAAATAAACTTTTTAAAAAAGAGATATATAAATGGTGTTGAAAAATATGGCTTACCAGGTATCAAAGCATAAAATAATGTTACAGGAATTAAAGAAGTATGTCTCAGCCTGGGTGCGGTGATTCACGACTGTAATCTCAACACTTTAGGAGGCCAAAGCAGGAGGATCACTTGAGGCCAGATGTTTGAGACCAGTCTGGTTAACATAAAAAGAACATGTCTCTTAAAAAACAAAACAAACAAAAAAACCAAAAAAACAAAACACCCAAAACAAGTATGTCTATGGCTTCCAGATAAGCAAATAGATGAGTGGACCAAAATAGACATTCCACATCAGACTCATGCATATATGAATGAGTAATACCTTTAATGAGTAGCAAAATGAAGAATCACAAATACTTCACCTTTACCTAGAATGGATAACAGTGGATATTGATTATATATATTTACCTTCATCACCTGGACATCCCTCAGAACATCAGAGAATAGGAGACAAATCCTGCAAATATTCAGGGTACTATCACATCAATAAAATGTTTAGGGGTTTAGTGGCCTGGAGCATGCCAGGACATTACTTCCAAAATAAAGGGCAGATTATTGTACTATGTACTTCCTATCAAGAAGGAAAACAATACATGATAGGCTGGGAAAGTAATTTGCATTGTAATTCAGTCACAGGATACAGACCTTGGGTATGGTTTTCAGTTACGTCAGTTCTGCAGCTATAGGAGATAAATGTCTTAGGGCAGATATAGAAGCTTTCACGTCATTTATGCAAAAAACTTTAATGCTTGAACTCATCCTTTTCTTTCTCCATTTTGTTCAGTGACAAGGAACAACCAGGCAATCTCATTATACTTGTTAGTTTGACAACAATGCTCAAAAATATTATATACATGGTCACTAGATACTTGCTTCTTGTAAGTGTTTGGTTGGGAGTATTCAGTGGTAATATTTTGTGTACCCCTATTATTCGTGATAGTCCAGATCATGCTAGGGACTACCAATGCTCTTTTTACTACTCGAAATAGAGTCACTAGTATCTTTAAAACTAGCCAGATAAGACAGCCAATTTCAGAAACTCTAGAACCAATTCAGAAAATTCATCCTGCAGATTCTGTTCCTCTAGAACCACTTTCAGAACCAAAATCTGTTATTAGTCAGCATTCTGCAGAGAAGCTGAATTAATTATCTCTATCTATCTGTCTGTCTATCTATCTATCTATCTATCTATCTAATCTATTTACCTATTTCCTAAAAGATTTATGTATATCTCAAGATATTGGTTATAAGCAATCAACTCACGATTTTGAAGACTGGCAAGTCCAAAATCTGCAGAGCTCATGTTTCAGTTAGAAGGCTGTCAGGCAGGAGAATTCTTTCTTGGAAGAGGTCAGTCTTTTTCTATTGAGGTTTTCAGCTGATTGGATGAGGCTCACTTACATTGTGGAGGATCATCTGCTTTACTTAATCTGTTGATTTAAATATTAATCTCATCCCGATTTCATAAGGATGAAAGTTTTTTCATCCTTATGAAAAAACTCAGAATGATATTTGACCAAATATCTGTGCATCCCATGGCCCAGACAAGTTGACACATAAAATTATCATAGTGAGCTAGTCACATGGTAATTGCTATGTGACCATATATATGAGTTGGTGCAGTAGTGGTGGATGACAATGACATGCAGATCTAGGTTAGCTGCTCGTGTGTCCTTTTTGAACTCTCTGGCTTTGTTCATGCTAAATCCCAGATGTGGCACTTGCACATTTTAATGGCCTGCTTCTGGTTCCATCTGACCTTATGATTTTGTGGATCTGACAGCTCATGATCAGTAGTTCTGGCCACTTGTCCACTTGATGTCCCACGAACAAGCTCTCCATCTCTACTAGAGTTCAGTGGAACATCAGAATCTGTCGTTTGTAAGCTGAATAATTCTCCACTGCAGGGAGCATCATCTTGCTCTCTCATTAGTGTTTGTCATAAACTTTGCACAACATCTTTCCCCACTAATGATGTCTCTAATGCAATAATAACTACTGGTTATATAATTTAAAAGGCAGGGCCACTTGCACCAGAATCTAGTCCTATTTCTTAGCTTTTCTCTGCTCGAGGTCCTACTCAAAGCTGGAAGCCTTTCATGTATCCCAGTGAATGGGGAGAACCAATATCTTAGGTATGCAATATACTATCTCCAGAACTTGAACAAGTCTATTAAGGGTTGTATTCCTTCTTGGTGGGAGGTGCAAAGTACAAGAATCTGTCCTCTACTTCGGAGGTAACATCATGGCATACTTCAGGCCACTAGCCCCATAAAAATTTTATTGATGTGATAGGCCCCTGAATATTTGTAGGATTTATCCCATACCCTCTGTTGCTCTGATGGATGCCTAGGTGATCTAGTAAATGTATATAGTCAATATCCACTGTTTTCCATTCTAGGTAAATGTGAAGTCTTTGTGAACTTTTTATTTTGATAGAGTCGGAAAATAATGCATTTATTAGATATATTTTAGTAACATTTATGGAACATTCCTTCATTTTACTACATGTTAAAAATGTTAATTCTTATATTCATAAGTCTGATTTGTAATTTCTATATTGGTCCACTCATCTTTTTGCTAAATTTAGGGCAGATATATACTTCTTGAATTCCTGTAACATTATTTTATGCTTTGATATCTGGTAAGGCATGTTTCCCCACACCACTTATATATTTCTTTCTAAAAAATGTTTTTGGTTATTTTTGTAAATTTTTAATTCCACAAACACTTTGAGATTAGTTTGAAAATTTCCAAAAAAAGAAAGCTATGGTGGAAATTTTGCTGGGATTAGACTAACTTTATAGATGATTTTACTGTTGAACAAATGACTCAGAGAATATGAATGTATGAACATAAAAACTTAGAGGAAGTTTGAGTCATAGACATACTGATAATTTCTGATAGAAGTAAATAGACAAAACTCTATCTTTAAATAAATGTTCTAAAACTCGGCAGCCGTATTTTTTCCCTCTGATGGCGACAACCTTCTTCATGAGCTACAAAGGACATTTGCCCACAATTTCTGTTGAGGGGCTTTCTTAGCACTGTTTCTGGATTTTTTTTCATTTTATAATTGTTTTTAATAGGTCATGTAGAGGATTCAGAAACAAAATATGTAATGGGCACAGTAATGAGGCACTTAAATTCTCCCTCAGGAGTGAAGCTCTTACCAAGTTCTGGGAGTACTGCCAGCAAATAACCCTCAGCTTTCAGTCCACACTGCGGGAAATGCCTCAGCTGAAGTCACTTCTCTCAAGAGCAAGCTCCCTGCTCAAGGAAGCCAAAACCCAAACATAATGTTGAATAAAAACAATAAGAGTAGACATTTTTACCCTGTTCCCAATTGTAGGGAGAAAACATTTAATATTTTGCCATTAAGAAAACACAAGCTTTTTGTTTTCTTAATGCCTAATTATGCATTATGCCTAATAAAGGCATAGATGTCTTTATTAGATTGTAGAATGTCCATTCTATTCCTAGTTTGTGGAAGGGTTTTTTCCTTCTTTTCAATCATGAACGGATTTTTGCATTTGGTTAATATTTTGCTTTTTCTTGATAATATAATTTTTCTCCTTTAATCTATAATTTAGTGTGATACATTGGACATTCTTTTTTTTTTTTTTTTGAGACAGAGTCTTGTTCTGTTGCCCAGGCTGGAGTGCGGTGGTGTGATTACTGCTCACTGCAACCTCCACCTCCCAGGTTCAAGCGATTCTCCTGCCTCAGCCTCCTGAGTAGCTGGGATTACAGGCGCATGCCACCAAGCCTGGCTAATTTTTGTATTTTTAGTAGAGACAGGGTTTCAGGACTAGGCTGGTCTTGAACCCCTGACCTCGTGATCCGCCCGCCTTAGCCTCCCAAAGTGCTGGGATTACAGGCGTGAGCCACTGTGCCCTGTCTGGACATTCTGATATGTTAAGCCAACCTTGGTTTTTTGGAATAAATCCTTTAATTATGATGCATTTAAAAAAATATAATGCTTTAATTGATTTACTAATGTTTAAGTTTTTCAAAATCTAGATAAGTTAGTCAGTGTTTTTTTCCTCTTTAAAAAGTCTTTGTCCTGTTTGATTATTAGTTTTGTCAGTTTTGTTATGTTTTTCAAGAAATTTGTGCATTCATCTAAGTTGCCAAATTTATTGGTAAAAGTTTGTCAAAATATCCCATTATTATTATTTTTAATATCTATAGACTCTGTAGTAATGTACTTTCTTTTTTCTGATTTTTGGAGATTCTTCTTATTTTTTATTAATCTCTTGCTAAAGATTTATCAATTTTATTACTCTTAAAAACACAAACCCTTGACTTTTTTATTGTTTTGAAAATTTTAACTTTATTGATTTCTATTTCTATTTTTATTTCTTCTATTCACTTTGAGTTTTATTTGCTCTTTTAAAAAACTAGTTTCTTATGGTGGAAACAGACTTTATATCTTCCTTTTTTTCTAAATAGGTGCTGAAAGCAACATGTTTCACCATATGGACTGTTTACCTCCCACGTATGTTGTGATTTTATTATTCAATTTAAATGTTTTAAAATTTCTCTTAGTGTTTCTTATTTTACTCATTATTTATATAGAAGCATGTTGTTAATTTTCAACAGATTTAGATTTTAAAGCATTTATTATATTTGATTTCTTATTTAACACTGATATGGGCAGAGAACATACTGTTAGATATAGAAGGAGACGAAGAAAAAAGGCTTTTAATTCCTCTCATGAAACGGGTGACCTACGGAAGGAACCGTCACCCTTCACCATTGACGTGCACATGTGCATTGTTCAGGACTCAAGAGAAGTTAAGAGAGCAGATCCAATGGGAGATTGAGTTGCTGTAGGATCCATGTGTGCCAGATGAGGCAACAGCTCAGTAACAATGTGTGAGTTACAACAGCACTTGGTGTTCTACATCAACATTCAGAGTGTAATGGCTGCTGCTTCACTTTTGCTCTCTAAATCTTACTTCAGTTTCTCTTGTGACCAAAAGTGAATTAAAACCACACAAAATGGTGTTCTATGAAACATATCTAGCTTTGCTACGTCAACACAAGGATGTTAAATTCTCTAATTATATTTGTAGATTTTCCCAATTTTTCTCTTTAGTTCTGTCAAGTTTTGCTTCTTGTATTCAGTAACTTTGTTGTTTGGTACATATTTAAGAGATTTATGTCTTAATGACTTAGTCATTTCATTTTTGTGGAATATTATTCTTCAAATTTGTTAATATACTTTATCTTAAAGCCTACTTTGTCTGATATTGATACAGCCACAGCAACTTTCTTATGGTTGGTATTTGTGTGTTATATCTTTCCATCCTTTCATTTTCAACTTGTCTCCTTAATTTTAAAGTATGGCTTTTTAAAACAGAATATGATTCCATCTTGTATTTTTGCCCATTCTGATATTCCTACTTTCTAATTTGGGTTTAAGTTTATTTGCAATTAATGCTATATTAATATTGGGTTTAATTCTATAACCTTGTAGTTTTCTATTTTCCTTTTATGCCTTTTTTCTTCTTTGTCTCCTTCTCTGTGTCTTTTCTTAAATTGAGTATTTTTAGTATTCCATGTTACCTCTGCATTTACTTCTTAGTTATGCTTCTTTATGTTAATTTTTGGTGATTATTATAAAGATAATAATATGTATCTTTAATTTATTACTGCCTATTTTCAAAAAACGTTCTACTACTTCACAAACTCTGTAAAAACCTTACAATAATTTCCACCCTCTGCCTTTTTTGCTTTTGTTATTTATTTTATTTCTATATAGACTATAAACTCTACAATAAAGTGTTATTTTATTTTTAACAATCGATAGTCTTTTAAAGAGATTTAAATGTATATATATGAATATATATTTCCTTTTGTTTTTTGCTTCCAGTGCGATTAGATGCATATATATTTTTAGAAGTTTTATATGTGTTCCAACATATTTACTCTTTGGTGTTTCTCACTCCTTGTAGAACTGGATTTCTAACTGGTATCATTGCCTTTTAGTTTAAGAAACATCATTTTTTGTAATCGAAGTATGCTAGGGATTTATTTTTTCATTCGACTTTTGTGTGTCAGAGAAGTATTTATTTCACTTCTGTTTTTGATGGATAGTTTTTTTGGTTATAGAACGCTGACAGTGTATTTTCTTTTAGCACTTAAAAATGTTGTACTGCTGTCTTCTGGATTCCATTATTTTGGATGAGAAGTTAGCCATAACTGTTATTATTGTTTCTTTGTATGTAATTTGTCTTTTTTCTCTTGTTGCTTTTAAGAATCTTTGCTTATCTTTGTTTTTCAGCAGTTTGATTACAATATGATTTTGTGTGGTTTTATTTTAGTTATTCTGCTTGAGTTTCCTGAACTTTGTAGAACTGAGCATTGATATATTTTATCAATCTTGAAAAATTCTCAGCCATTTTATCTTTAAATATTTTTCTGTTCTCCTTTCTCTTCCTTTTCCTTCTAAGACTCCAATTATTTCTAAGTTAAAGTATTTGATATTATTACACAACTCTTGGATGCGGTATTCCATTTTTTCACTATTCTTTCCTCTTTGTAATTCATTTTTAATAATTAGTTTCAGTTTATTAATTATTTCCTTCTGATATGTTTAATCATACCAGATGCATTTCACTGGGCTTATCAGCACCATCAAACATCTTCACATGGTGAAGCTTCGGCTCACTTCTAGGTATTTGCCTGGCCCTTCAGATAGTTACAGGGTTATCCCTAGCTATACACTATAGAACAGATACTTTAACTGTCTTTTCCTCAGTCACACAAATCTGCTGAGATGTAAATTATAGCTGAGTCACCCGCTACCTACATGCTAATGGGGCTTTTAATTTCTAGCATTTTCGTTAACCTTTAAAAATATAGTTTCCATCTCCATGTTGAAATTTCCCATCTTTAATACATGTTGTTCATCATTTACATTAGCTCCTTTAATATAGTTTTTTATTATAGGTATTTAAAAATCCCTGTTTAATTATAACCTCTGGATTATATCTGAGTCTGATTTGATTGGGTGTTTCCTCTTCTATATTAGTTACATTGGCTGCTATAACAAGATACTACAGATTGGGTGGCTTACACAACAGTCATTAATTTTCTCACAGTTCTGGAGGCTGGAAGTCTAAGATCAAGGTACCAGCAGGGTTGGGTTTTGGTGAAGCATCTCTTCCTGGCTTGCAGTTGGCCACCTTCTTGCTGTGCCCTCACATGGCACTTTTTTGGTGCAAGTGCAGAGAGAGAGAGAGGAAGAAGGAGAGAGAAAGAGAAAGGTCTCTGGTATCTCTTCCTCTTCTTAGAGGGACACAAATTCTATCAGATTAGGGCCCCATTCTCATGACCTCATTTAATCTTAATTACATTCTTAAAAATCCTGTCTTCAAGTACAGTCACACTGGTGGTTAGGGCCTCAACATATGAGTTTTGGGAGACACAATTAAGTCCATAACACTCTCCCAAGGAGAGGTCACATTACCTTGCTTCTTTGTGTATCTCATAACTTTTATTAAATACTGGACTTTGTGTGTGTATAAGAACAGTAAATCTTGAAGTACATAATATTTTTGCCCATAAAATACATATCTCTTCTTTTGTTTCACTAGAGGACTGTGTTAATCTAGTTTGTAGTTGAGCTGGGTTTGGACTTAGTGGTTGTGTTAGTTGTATTCAGTTTACTTCTGGGTTCAAATTAATTGAAGATGGTATAAGACTCTTTCCTCTAGCAGACTTGGGTTCTAAATGCCTGGATATGTCCTTGCCCTAAGCATTCAGCAGGCCCCACATGCCCGTGCCTCAGGGAGCCTCTCTCAGGTATCCCACTTTCCTCAACCACAGTTGGCTGCTGCCTTTGTACTCAGTGTAAGGCTCAGAGTGCCCAGAGTGTCTCTCCCAGATCTTCAGCCCTGGCATCATACTCTATCAGACCCCTAATATCTGAACCTTCAAGGGGGTCTGTCTCAGCTCTCATCACCTTCCTTAGCTATAGACTGCTACCTCCTTGTGCTCAGCGTAGGGTTTAGAGTTTCTGGAATGTTTCCTTCAGTCCTTCCATTCTGTCCTCAGTCTTTGGTGGGCCTCACATGCTTGCATCTCATGGGGGTCTCTGTCACCTCTTTTGCTCCTATTCCAGCTACAGGTGACCACTTCTTCATACTTACTGAGGGCCTAGGGTACCTGGAGGCTTTCTCTTACATTTTCCATTCTTCCTTCAGATACCAGTGTGTCCATTATGCCTGGGTCTCAGGGGATTTTATCTCAGAAACCGTGGTCTGTCCCCAGTCTTCTTGTAAGCACATGGGGAAGGCCTATGGATTAAAGCTGGGAGGTGGGTGTAGACTTTGTTTTTGAGAAGCTTAGGGATGCTGAACCATCAGCCTTAAAAGTTTATTGACAGTTGTTAAATAAACTGTTGTGTTTTACCCATGTCAATGGCAGCTTCTTGCTTCTCCTTCTGCTCAAGCAAGGATGAGAGCAGCCACAGGTTTCTTTCTTTTCTTTTTTTTCCTAGGAGGGTGAGATAAAGCAAATTGTCTACTCAGGTTCTGAAGAATCGGAGACAGTAACCACTATTGAGTTTTACTTCTAATTTCAAGTATGGAGGTCAGGTAATAAAGAGGCTTAGACAAAGCAGCAAGAGAACGGAGATGCTGAGGGTAGCTCTCAGATCCTCTCTACGTCAGAGACGTGTGCTTAGTTCAGAGTAGACAGGGTCTCTAAGTAAAATATTGAGTTATTATCTCATATAGTGAGAGTGTTTAATCATGATACATCTCCATTTTATACCGTGGTTTATGTGCCATTTTCTAAGGAGCTATGACTCATAAATCCATATATTATGGGTCAGTAATAATCCTTAACTAGTGATAAGAATATTTTATGTCAAGAATACTCCACAGAGAAGGACCCTTCTCCTATAAAATATAATTAGCCTATTCACTCGGAATTCTAGTTACTTTGTCAACAAGGATTAGACTAGATTACCCACCTTCTTTAATGTTTTCTATTATAGCAGCATCTTCCTGGTAAAGGAAGGAAATGAATCACAGTTCAGCTGCTTTAATTTCCAGAGGGGCTTTTTCTGGAGTCCTTAGTTCATTGTGGTGATGGTGGTGGTTCTTCCTTTTCATTCTCAGCTGTTTGATGGCTTTAAAAATACTATCATTTGTGTTAAAGCAAACTAAATATTGCCTGAGATAGACTCCATACTTCTATATTTGAGTCCTTGTGGATGAACTGTAACCTAGCTTAATAGCCAGACAAGATTGAAAACCTAACTTAGGAGTATGCGCCTGTTACAATAACTGAGTCCTGGCCAATCTCAGCGGCCAGACTTCAGCCACTCACAGACTGCTAAGTGTTCAAACTGTGTTCAAATAAGGGAAATGCCAAACTGTAACCTATCCAGCTGTTTCCGTACCTCACTGCCGACTTCTGTACATCATTTCCCTTTTTTTGTCTAAAAATCTTCTTCCATCACATGGCTGTGCTGGAGTCTCTGTGAATCTGCCGTGATTCTGGGGGCTGCCCGATTTGCGAATCATTCATTGCTCAATTAAACTCCTTTAAATTTAATTTGGTTGAAGTTTTTCTTTTATCATTTGTAAGTTATCCATTTCTTATTGTTAGAGTGAGAGTGACATCATTTTGGATTTTCTACATTCTAAGCTGAAGTATCTACATTTTAAGCTGAAGTGGTGCTTTAATATGGCTTTTGACGTCATTCAATTTGGAGAAAATTTCCTATATTACTTATTTTATAATATTGTTTTCTCCTTCTAGATTTCTTTTCATTGGATATTAATTTTTTTAGATTAATTCTCTAATTTTCTTATGTTTCTTTTTTATTGTTCATCTCTTTTTTTGTTCCTTCAGGAGCTTCTTGATTGACTTGTTCAATTATTCTACTGAATTTATGCCAATTTAAAATGTATAATTTCAGAAAGTTCTTTCTTGTTTCCTGACTATTCCTTTTATAGTATACTTTTCATATATCATGAGTTCATTTCTTTTATATCTCTCTGAGAAATTAATATTCTTATTCTAAAATCTTTTTCTGCCTTCTGTATTATCTGTCTTACCTAAGTTTCTTTCTTTTCTGCTTGTTTTAGTTTCTTCATAATGAAGGTTTTGCTTAAGTGTCTAGTGATCCTTGTTGCCCACTCATATTTAAGAGTCAAGCAATAAAAAGCTCATTGGAATACTTTCCATTGGATAAGGGAACTCTGGTGACTCCCTCTGAGGGGTGATCCGGTATGAACAGCTTTTCTTTTGGGAGATTCCAAGATCCAGTGTCTGTAAGATCCTTTTGTAAGTGGTCAGTCTCTCTAGAGAAGAATTATCAACTCTTTGGTCTGAGAGGTCAGACCTGGCCCTTGGCATTAAGGTGAAATGGGAGCCGGTTACTCCCACTGTTTACTATGTATATTTTTGTTAGCTCTTGATCTTCTTATCTTCTGTGTTATAAGTCTAGATCTCTCAGGTTAAAATTTTCAGCGAAAATTCCTCAACTCTGTGAGATGAAGAGGAGGTAATTGCCTAGATTCTTCAGTTTGATAAAACAATGTGGCATTTAAACGATCTATATACTTTAAACCAATTCTTTCATTCATCCATGAGCTTTACACTTCTATTTTTTATGTCTGCTACCTCTGTGTCTCTTTGCTCAACTCACTAGAGGAAGATGCAATCTAAATACCTTTAGACGCTAAGTTAGTTACTACACCTTTATCCACTTTCCATCTTTTACAGCTCCATTGATATCAGGGATGATGTTGTCCCTTCCTTGTTCTTTTTTATTGTCCTATGGAACTATAGTATTTATGTTCTGTACCTAACTGATCCTAGTTTTCTTTTAAGAACTTGAAATAGCATGACCGACACTGTCTTCATTAGAACGGAATGAACTACAATATCAATTTTTCACTGTTTTGGTTCATTTTGTTCAGAGATCACCATGTAATTTCAAGTTCTGGCAATGTGGTACCATGGAGAAAATCTAATATTGGCACTTGTAGGTTACTATAGACATTTGTGTCTCAGTGGGCAGTGAGCTTGGTAGCAGTGGCCAAAATTTATTACTTGGGGACTCTGGAAGAGCAACCATCATTTGGCATGACCCAAACTAGGCATATCCATTGTGGTCTTTTCCCAAATACGAGGTTCTCACTATGGGCTCAGATGAGGAAGAGGCAGGATTTCCAGTTCTTAGCACCACAGTGCTCTAGAAATACTCTACGAGCGTGTGCCAAGTTGAAAGAAATCTTACTCCAGTAATTCCTGGATTTTTGCTGGCTCTATTTCTCAAAGAATCACCTTGTCCTATCTGAACCATCCAATAGGATCAAGATGGCATTCCCTTACCCTCTCTCTGTATAATTCCCCTATTACACACCTCCCTTTCAGTAGTCATTAAAACCAATGAAGTTGTTTTCCAAAGATTCTTCATCAGTTTTTTTAAGGAGAAAGAGTTTATTGAATATGGAACTTGCCATTGCTACATTGCTGCCACATTTGATTTTCCACTTGATAGCTATGTCAGCTCTTTGGGCAGCCTCATCTGTTGCCTTTTAAAAATATAAGTATTATATAAAAGAAAGTATGATATTAGTAGAAAACAACATTTAAAGAGGAAATGATGGAGAGAGAGAGGAAGTTGATGGGCATCAAAAGAATGGTGTCAGCAGTTTCATTCGAGAGTAGCATAATTAATGTCTTAAGCACTTGAGATCACACAAAGAATCCAAAAGAGAAAAATCTCTTATCCATTTTTCTTCCTCTTCCTCGGATGGACACAAAATAATTCAGGAAGATTACTTCATAGTTTCTGGGTTAGGTTAGGATATAGGGGAAGAAATTTCAGTTATCATTTACTGTAACTGTGTTCAGGAAAAAAATTCTTAACAGCATTGCTGTCTCCAAAACTGCTAGAATTTCTAGGTTAAACAAGGCCTAAATATTTCAGGGCATTTCACCAGTGACAAATTGAAGAATATATCTATAGGTAAAACAATTCTGGTATTTTCTTTCAGAGAGAAGATAGTAACTAAATATCTGGATCACAAAGATCTGTTACTGTTTGTATGGGGAGAAAGTTTTTTTGATGTACTTTTGTTAAAGTAAAAATAAAAGTGCCTAGCTTCCTTCTCTTTTATAAAACAATATATTTAACTGACAAATCCAACAAGCAACTAAAGCAAAACCAAACATAGATGAATCATAACAAGTATTTAGGCTGTACTCCAAATAAAATTTCATGTCATCTCCATAAGAGTTTAGTCAGGAAAAAACTAAAAGCTGGCAATTTTACTGACATGTGCAACTCCAGGGGTCTGAAGCATAGCTATTCATTTTGGAATCATCAGAGTCTTGCACAATGTTTGGAATACAGTAGGTGTTAATGAATGCTTGAATAAATAAATGGATAAATAAACTGGAAACAAAAATACCTGGAACGGACCATTATAAGATAGTGTGCTTCCCCACAGTGACAGTAAGAAAGCTCTCATAGTCCTCATGGCCAAGTGAGAGCCTGATCATGCTGATGATCAGGGCCCAGGGTTCATTGTTTCCTGGCAGTTGCCACTAGCTCCATCCGTCAATGGACTAGAGAGCACATGATCTCTCTCCAACTTGCCCTTCCAGCTTTATCCTTCGGTATCCCCGACATGAACCCTCTCCTTTGGTCAAACTGTTCTACTCATTGTTTTCTGAACACCTTAACTCGCGTTCCTCTCTGTGCCTCTATTCACATTGAACTTGGAACGTAGTCCTTTGCATTTCCGCTTATAATATTCTACCTATGTTAAATACCAAAATTCTTCTAGAAGACCTCTCACCCCCAGTCATCCTTATTTTAAGTAAGCCTGTCTTAGAGCACTTGTTATCTCTTCTACCACATAGCATTGATTATGGGCTCCCTTGTACTGTAGTTATTTCAGAAACTAAGGAATCTATCTCACATATCATTTTTCCCCTTCAGAAGCATTTAAATTTGATGAATTAACTGATTGATAAATTCAGCATCAAGTATTTATTATTTTTACCATGTAACATGCAGGCATCATGAAGAATGCAAAAGTAATTTGAATAATGATTATAGTCTACCAAGGGAGATAGGACACATAGAAGTTGCTGCAGTACAAAGTAAATAGTTAAAAAAATAATGACCCATATAAAACATTACAGGGTTAAGAGTGCTGATTCCAGGTTTGATAACACGAAAGTTTAATTAAAGAGGTGTTATTTTTGCTGGTTTTCAATGAAGAACAGGATAAAGACATGGAGAAGAGCATTCCAGGAAAAAGAAACACTTAAACCAACTGTGGGTCTGGAGTAGGGAAGTGCTAGAATTTTTGGGAATGGAGAGCGAGAGAGTGGTTCAATTTGGTTTAGGTCTTGGATATTTGATGGAGTGTTTTAGGAAATAAAGGTAGAAAAATAGTCTGGGGTATATTATACAATAAGAAGTTGTGACTTTTTTCTGCAGTCAAAGGAATTTGAGAAGGAAGTTATGAAGTTGTGTTTGATCAGAGCTGTACCTTCAGATTAGATTAGCATAAGTGAGAATATGCTTCAGAGAAAGAGAGGTACCAAAGGAGGAGTGGATTGCTCCAGTCTATACAGAAGTAACGAGAACAGGATAGTGGGAGTGGGAATTAAGAGGAGAGGATAGTTTTAAATAGAAAATCCAGATCTGATCAGCTAAATTGGGCATCAGAGTCAGACTTTAATCCTGAGCGACTGTGTATGATTTGTTATAAAATAAACTGCAGAATACAGAATAAAATACATTTGTAACGCAAAGTCTTACATTCAGTCATTGACAGAGTGAGGGTGAAGCATTATAGGGAAACCTAGGTGAACATGTCTCCCGTAGCAAAAAAAAAAAAAAAATGTGGCAGAGACTGGAGGGCTGGAGATAGAGGGGTTGGGAACCATATTTCTAAAAGTCATAGTTGAAGTCTTGATATTGAATGTCAAGGGAGAGAGTATAAACAAGAATAGGGAAGGGTTCCAAAGGCTTATCCCCAAGGAAAGCCTGAACTTAGGGGGTCAGCAGGAGCAGAAAGGGGAGCCTGATAAGTAGGCAGCGATCAGGTTGTAGATGTAGGAGGAACACCAAAAGAGTGTTGTGTTATAAATGCAACAGAAGAGGAGATTTTCAAGAAAGGGTTATCTGTTACGTTAAATGTTGCAGAGCTGTAAAGGTGAAAGGGAATTTGGCTTGTTACTACATAATCAGATAATGACTTCTGATAGTCTAGCTTCAGTAAATTAGTAGAAGGCGAACACCAGATTACGTGGATTTAAGAATGAGTGGGAAATAAAGGAGTGGAGGCTGCAAAGTATTTGGAAATTTTGATGATAAGGGGAGACTCAGTAAGGTAGTGATAAGGGTAAAGAGACCCACGACAACATTTCAAGAAGGGAGGAAGATCCCCTCACCTTTTTGTGTGTGTTTGTTTTGTTTTGAGAATGGAGAGACTATTGACAGGCTTACCTGAAGGTGAAGATGCAAGAGACAAGAGTCAGCTGAAGACTGTCAGAGGGCTCTCTCATAAAGATTTCTATGGCTGTCTACACCAGAACACACAAAAAATAATCATCACAGCAAGTCTTTCCCTTTTACATTATTGAACAAAACACTTAATAGTAGTATTTTGAGATCTTAATTATAAACAGATAAATTAGAAGATGAAATAACTCACCATATTAAGGATTACAAAAGAATTGTTCAGATAAAGGTTAATTTCTCAAGGATTTCTTCACAGATCATTAAATGCTCAATAGTGTGAAAAACTAAAAGCTATAGTATTCCAATCCAATGCTGATAAAATATCACCAGAAATTAAGATAAAACAAACCGAAACTACAGAGCTAAAAGGGATATTTATATTTTGTGATTTAAAGTTCACATTTAAAATATGAATTTTTTATTCATATTTACCACTTTACCAAAATTTTTAATTCATATTTATTCACTTTACCAAAAAGGAAGCTAAATCACCCTTCTGTTCTATTTAATATAAAATACCTGGGACCCTGAATGTGACCAGCTACTCATTTTGTGCCTGCTGGGAAAGCCCCATCAGAAAAGTCATTTGGATCACCTGAGTGGGCTACCAGGCAGCATGAAGATGAATCATCACTGTAGAAAGTTCTGAATGCATGCTGTCTTCAAGAAAATTAATTATGCATCTGTAGTATTCATTTTTACTGTATAATGCTATATGAAAAATGTTGTATAAGATAAAAAAACCCTTAAGTTCTATAACCATTTTTAGCACAACAAAGGTGATATAGCACCTATTTAGAGAGAGCACTCTGGTGTTTCAATTATCGTACACACTGCTGTAGGTGCTTTCAGGGCTTAGTAACTATATAGGTCTAAAGTATTAGACAGGGGCAAGAAAATTCTTAGAATGAAAGTAGAGGGTATTTTCATATATTTGAACTCTGAAGAGTTGCAGAGGGACCCAGTCAAGTATTCATTTCAGTTTTGACCAGCACTTACATTTGAGGAAATTATCCAGAGCTGGAAAAATAACCACTCAAAAGGAATAGACGGAATAATGAACAGCATTCACACAGGGCCAGGATTAGTATCTGATCCCACTAGCTAGACTGGAAAATGTTATAATTTACAGGACGCTGGGTAGACTATTTAAAGAGTCTTGCCTTTACAGTGAACAATAATGCCCTAAATAAAACATGGCTCTGATCCTGCCTAACAAATTTTAAAAGCAAGACCTAAAAGGATTGAACTGTTTTGAAGTATTTTAATTGCATCTGAGAACAAAGCTCAAGAATCTTTTTGCAGCTCAAAAATATTCTGCATTCAACAGGTAAAATTACAACATCTGACATCCCATCAAAAATTATCAGGTATGCAATGTAGGAACTTATGACCTGTAATGAAAAAGAAAATCAATCAATTGAAACCAACCCAGAACTGGTATAGATGTGAGAATTAGCACATAAGTCATTTAAACAGTTATTATAACTATGTTGTATGTTCAACAAGATAAGTAGGGACATGGAAGACAAAAAAAGACCCAAATCAACTTATAGAGATGAAAACTGGCCAGGTGCTGTGGCTCATGCCTGTAATCCCAGTGCTTTGGGAGGTTGAGGCGGGAGGATCCCTTGAGCTCAGGAGTTTGAGGCAGTGGAGAGTGGTGACTGTGCCACGGCACTCCAGCCTGGGTGACAAGCAAGATTCCATCTCTAAAACAAAAACCAATGCAGATGAAAATTACAATGTTTGAGATAACACTGGATGGGATTAATGGCAGATTGGACATTGCAGAAAAAAATAATGAACTTGAAGACATAGCAATAGAAACAATTCAAAAGAAAACACAGAGAAAAAGGAACGAAAAAATAAATAGTGTAATCAGTGAGCTGTGGAACAACTTCAAGTAGCTTAATATAGCTGTAACTGTAGTTCCTTAAAAAATACAGAAAAGTATTTTAAAAATGATGTTGTAAGCTTCCCAAATTTAGTGAATTATAAACCCACAGATCCAAGAAGTACAATGAAACCCCAAACCAAGCAATTTGAAGAAAACTGCACAAAGCAGATTATTATTAAATTGTTTAAAAATATTGATAAAGAGAAAGTCTTACAGGCATGAAGAAAAAGAAGACACATTATGTACAGAGGAACAAATATAAAGACGAGAGGAGACTTTTCACCAGAAACAACGCAAGTGAGGAGACAGTGACTCAACATCTTCAAGTGCCAAAAAGAAAAACTATCACATAGAATTATACACCCAGTGAAAATATCCTTGAGAAACAGGATAAAATAAGGACATTTTTAGACATACAAAAATCTGAATTATTCGTCATTAGCAGAGTCACACTACAAGAAATGTGAAAGGAATTTGTACAATCAGAAGGAAAAAGACATCAGATAGAAATGTTGATCTACACAAGAAGTGAAGAACATAAAATGGTAACTACATGAGTAAATATATAAGATATTTTTCTTATTATTTAAATATTTTAAAAGAAAATATTAAAAGAAAACAATGACAATGTAGTGTATGGTTTGTATTAAACATACGGTGGTAGGCAAAATTCTAAAAATGTTTCCCAAGATTCCATTCCCTAATCCCCAGAACCATTGAATCTGATGATAATATCATTCCTGTGATTATGTTATATTCTACAGCACAGCTGAGTTTAAGATAGGGAGGTTATCCAGGTGGACCTGACTAACCATATGAGTCCTTTTAAACAGAGTTTTCTCCATTTGTTAGCAGAAGGGGAAGGCAGAGGTATTGAATACCTCAATATTGAATACCACAAGAAAGACTGGATGCATTGATCTGTTTGTAGGTAAAAGGGTTCAAGTGCAAGGACCAGAGAGTGGCTGCAATGACCTGAAAGTAAACCCTGGTCAACAGTCAACTAGGAAATGGGAACTTGAGTTCTAAAACCATAAGGAACTATAGTCTGTTAATAACAGAAATGAGCTTGCAGCAAGACCCACACTCGAGATGAGAATACAGCTGGCTGATATCTTGGTTTCAACATTGTGAGAACCTGAGCAGAAAATCCAGTGAGGTCATTCCAGACTTACAGAAGTCTGAGATAATAAATGGGTGTCACATTAAGCCTCTAAGTTTATGGTAATTTATTATGCAGAAAACCAAAGAGAAAACTGACATAGACAAGTAATAGACATATGTAGAAGTAAAATTTATGACAAAAATAACACAGAGGCTGAAATGGGCAAAATAAAAGTGCACTGTTGAAGCAATCTTATAGTATATGTAGCTGTAAAATTATCACTTGAAGGTAATCTGTGATATGTTAAAGACGTACACTATAAACTGTAAAGCAAATACTAAAATAATAAATTATTATTGTTAATATTGCCAATAAAGGAGACAAGATGGAATCATAAAAATATTCAGTTAATTCAGAATAAGGTGGAAAATAAACAAGAGAGCATAGATCATATGCGAAAAATAGAAAGAAGTATCAAGATAGTAAGTTTATATCTAACCATATCAGTAGTTAACACTAGTTGTAAATGGACTAAACACCCCAATTAAAAGGCAGATATTTTCACATTATATATGTATATGCTGGTTAAGAGAAATGCATCTTAAATATAAAGACACAAGAAGGTCAAAAATAAAAGGATAGAAAAAAATATATTGACAATAGTCAAAAGGAAGCTGGAGTGGCTATATTAATAATAGACAAAGTAGATTTCAGATTTTATCCTGAGATAAAGTAAGGTTACTTTATACTAATGATGTCAATTTACTAGAAGAAAAGAACATTCCTGAATATTCATACCCTCAATAACAGAGCATCAAAATACTGGAATCAAAAACCGATAGAACTGCTAGAACAAATAGACATATCCACAATTGTAATCAGATATTTCAGGATCATTCTCTCCACAATTGATAGAACAAGGAGACAGAAAATCAGTAAAAATACAAGAAACTTGGACAAAACAATCAACCAAATGACTTAATTCATATCAAGAAGTATTTATACAGAGCTTCACCCAACAAAGCAGCATAGACATTTACTTTCAGATGTATATAGACTATTTACAAAGATCGTATTCTGGGCCACAAAACATATCTCAATAAATTTAGAAAGACTTAAAGTTTTACAAAGTCTGTTCTCTGGCTACAATGAAATTAAATTAGAAATCAATAACAGAATGATTTTCTGGCAAATCCTCAAATATTTGGAAACTAAATAAGACACTTCTAAATTGCCCATTGGGTCAAAGAAACGATCAAAAGGGATCAAGCTTGATGAGTCAGTAGGAAAAAATATAAAAAAAGAGAGATAGAAAGAGAAATTAGAAAGTACTATGAACTGAATGAAAATGAAATTACAACATGAAAACGGTGGGATGTTGATAAGTCAGAAATTATAAAAAATTTAAAGCACTAAGCAAAGAAATTAAAAACATTCAGTTTGGAAAGGAAGAAACGAAACCATCTTTATTCATAGACAATATAATCTTCCATGCAGAGAATCCAATGGAATCTACAAAAAGCTGTAAGAACTGAGTTAGCAAGATCGCAGGATACATTAGTATGCAAACATCAGTTGTATTTCTACACACTAACAATGAACATGAGAAATTAAAAAATCATTTAAAATAGCTTCAAAAGTATGAAGATACTGCTGTATTTGATAAAAGTGAGCAAGATCTGTTTACTGAAATCTAAAAAATATTACTGGGAAAAACTCACCAATGGAGAGATATACAATGTTCATGTGTCAGAAGAATCAATGTTGCTATAAGGTCATTTCTCCCCAAATTGATCTAAAGATTTAATGCAATCCCAGTCAAAATTCTCACAGGCTTTTATATATGAATTGCCAGCTAATTTAAAAATTCAAATAAAAAATGCAAAAGATCTAAAATAACCAAAACAGCTTTATAAATCACATATAGACATTATAAATGACAGTAACTAAGACAGTGTGATATTGGTATGGACGAATGAATGGACAAATGGACAAATGGATGAACATAATAAAGAGCCCAAAATTAGACATATTTAGAGATAACTGACTTTTTTTTAAAAAGACGCCAAAGCAATAGAGTGGAGAAAGGATGGACTTCTCCACAAATGGTGGTGGAACAGTTGGATATTCATAAGCAAAACAAGAACTTTGATTTATATCTTGCACTATATGTAAAACTTGATTCAAAATGGGCTATAGATCTAAATGAAAGAACTGAAATTATAAAACTTTTAGAAAAAACATAAGAGAAAATCTTTTTAACCCTAGATTAGGCAAAGATTTTTAAGATATGGCACTGAAAGCTCAATCTATAAAAATAAATTTATAAATCAGACTTAATCAAAATTAAAAGCCTTTCTTGAAAGACACTGGTAAGAGAACAAATAAACAAGCCACAGCCTGGCAGAAAATATTTGCAAGTCATAGCTGATAACAGACTTGTATCAAGAATATTTAAAGATCTCTAAAAATCCAACAATCAAAAAACACCCGATGAAAATTGGAAAGAAGATTTCAACTGACACTTCACCTAAGAAAATCTATAGAGAGCAAATAAGTATATGAAAAGATGTTCAACATCATTTGTTATTGAGAAATGAAAATTAAAGTAACTGACCATAACAGATGTTGGTGAGGATATGGAGGAACTATTACTCTCTTATGCTGCTGATGACTATATAAAATGATGTAACCTCTATGGAAGACAGTGGGATAAGCTGAATAGTGGCCCCTCAAAGAGGCTTATAGCCTAATCCCTGGAGTCTGTGAATCTGTTATCTTATGTGGTAAAAGGAACTTTGCAGATGTGATTAAATGAAAATTTTGAAAATTCCAGAGATTATCCTGAATTACTCAGGTGACATCAATGCAATCACAAGTGTCCTTAGAAGAGGGAGATAGGAGAATCAGAGTCAGTAGCAGGAGGTGTGAACACAGAAGTATGAGGTTAGAATGTCCTGAGGAATGGGCCATAATCTAAGGAATGCAGGCAGGTTGGAAGTTAAGGAAAGCAAAAGAATTCGCCCCTGAAGCCCCCAGAAAGAACATAGCCTGGGTGACGTCTTGATTTTAGACTTTTGACCTCTAGAGCTGTAAGAGACAAACTGGTGTTGTTTAAAGCTACTCAGTTTGTGGCAATTTGTCACAGCAATATTAGGACTGGCAGATTCTTAAACTGTTAAATATACAAGTATCCTAGTCCCTCTATTCCCAGATATTTATGTTAGAAAAATGAAAGCATATGCCTATTCAAAAACTTGTATATGAATGTTTGTAGCAGCTTCATTGGTGTAACTGCCAAAACCTGGAAACTAGCCAAATGTCACAGGTGAGTAGTTAAAAAAATCATGACATATTCATAAAATGGGATATTATCAAGCAATAAAAAAGAATGAATTATTGATAGACACAACAACATGGATTACTCAGAATTATTACACTGATTAAAGAAGCTGGAGAAAAGAGTACAGTATAATTCCACTTTAAAAAATTCTGGAAAATGTAAACTGCAGTGACAGATCAGTATTTGCTTAGAAATGGGGACGGGTGAGAGAATAGCAAAGAGTGGAAGGGAAGAATTACAGAAGATCATGAGGAAACATTTTGGGGGTGATGGATATGCTCATTGTCTTGATTGTGGTGATGGTTTTATAGGAATATACATCATCAAAACTTATCAAAGTGTATACTTAAAATATGTGAATTTATTGTATGTGAATTATACCTAAAACAAAAACAATGACAAAGCATACATACCTTTACAACAAAGGTTGTTATGAAGCTTAAATGAGCTATTATACATATAACACTTGCTAAAATTCCTGACACAGAGTAAGCATTAAATAAAGTCCAGCTGTTATTATTTTTTAGTTCAGAGGAGGAAGTGCTAGAGCAGCAATTGTGAATTACCAATAGTCTTTTGAGAGAAATGTCAAGTCGAATTTCCTCACAGTAGATATGGGAAAAAAATGAGGAACAGATATCAAATTTAGAATTTTATTAAATGTATTGCACAAAGATATGTTGCAATAAGAGTGTGGCTTGATAATACTCTTTCTATTTTAGCGTAGGAGCTGTGAAATTCTTTCTTGTTCTTGGTATATAAAGTTTGCTTACTGAGTGGCAAGGGTTCTATCATATTCTTCTTGGACACAGTAGCTGCTTAGCAAATACCAGTCAGATTGAACAGAATTAATAGTCATCTCTGTCTTTCTAATCCAGGAACCTGAAATTCATGGCCACATGTGCTATGTAGTTAATTAACCTCAAAACAATTTTGGAGATTCCTTGCCTCGAGACACTTATTCTTCCCTGATGTAAAATATTTAGGTAATGATAGACATGAAACAGTGACTTACGGAAAGAACATACCTGGGGAACTCCAGAAACTGTAGGGGGAAGTGTCTAGGAGAGGTGAGGTTGGATTTGGCTGGGTTTGGCAGGGTACTTTCATTTCTCATGGTTTCCACATGTTCTTTCCTGAGTGGAGTAGACTCTTCATCAGCCAATATCTATTGTATTGGCTGTATCTATCTATCTGTATCTTCTTCTCTAGCTTTTGTTCTTGCTAGGGGTAGGAGTTGGGTACTGCTGTGTGGAATGACAATTATTTCTTCCACATTGTGCCTACTCTGAAATTTGTCTCTCACATGACACTAAGTAACTCCATGCGGGTTGCATGATAGGCCATAGAAAGGTTTAACAGCCACACTTGGTTTCTCCTCCGCAGCTAGTTTTATCACAGAACATTATCACTTTGAGAGCATATTACTTAATCAAGAAAATCCCAAAGTATAATCGTTTGTAACTGGTCAAGTTTACCATCTCAGTGAGGGTAGGACTGTAAATCTTTAGTGTTCTTCAGGATTGACTGAAGAACTTGCCCATCACAACATAGATCTTAATCTGCGGTATAGATCTTAATTAAAAAAAAGTTTTCTCATTATAGAGGCACTACATGAAGAAGACACTTTTTATATATAATTAACATATGAAAGATGCTCATTCTCATTAATAATCAAGGGAATGCAGATCAAAATCATAATGAGACATGACAAAGTTGACAAAAATTTTAATCAAGTGTTGGTGAGGATATGGAATAAAAAGAACTTTAATATATTGCAAGTGGGAGTATGAACTGATACAGTTACTGTGAAAACAGTTTGGTATGCCTGGTAAAACTGAACTTGTGTGTGCTCTATGACACAGCAATTTCACGGGAAACTCTTCTTGCATGTGTGTACCAGGACATAACAAATTACAAAAACCCGTACATGGAGAAGTCGATTGAAGTATGTTCATATAAGGAAATACTACAAAGCAGCAAAAATACATGAATTGCAGCTACATGCATCAACATGAATAAATCTCCAAAATATAAAGTTGAGAGAAAGAAGGACATGGAAGAATACATAAGTAGATGCTAAACTCCATTTTGAACATGTTAAATGTGAAGTGCTTACTGAACATCCTTGTGGAAATATCCAGGTTACGGGTGGAAATGTGGATCGGAAGCTCAAGATTCAGGTAATAGATATGGGCAGTATTTAATGAAGCAAGAACTGAAGCCATGAGTGAGATGGCAAAAGAGATAGAGGTAAGGTGGGTGATGGTAACCACTCTAATGAACTTCTGAGTTTAGTGAGTGGAATGATCAAATAGAAAAGGAGAGGTTAGGTAGGAAAAAGACATTGTGGTGTCAGAGGCTGAGGGCAGTTAGGACCAGCTACATAATGTGCGGGGCCTCGAGCAAAATAAAATTGTGGGGCTTGTTAAAAACTTATTAGGAATTTCAAAATGGAAACAGGAGAGGCTTAAACCAAACACAAAGTTTTTCTAAGCCTGGGGCCCTGGGTTATTGCACAGATTGCACATCTGTGAAGCTGGTCCCGGGAAGAATTTTGGGAAGCAGCAATCAATGGGGTGAAATACGTCAGAGGGACTGAGAAAGAAGAAGAAGGAAAAAAAATGTAAACGCTTAAATCCTTTTTGCCCCTCTGATTATGGATGTAATATTCATTACAGAAAATGTAGAAAATATAAAAATGTATTAAAATATCCGTAATTTTATACTCTTAACAAATAACCTTTAATCTTTACTGTCTAACCTTTACTGTTTTTGTGATTTTTTTCCCCCATTCACTTTCTGAACAGACACACACCTGCATATCAACATTTTAATTGGCACTGTACTCTATTTACAATTTTGTTACTTTTTAAAATTTAACAATTCATCATAGGGATTTCCCCGTGTCCTGAAATGTTCTTGGTGAAAATGATTATTAATTAAAAAAGCTAGATGACGAGTTGTTCATTGGTGACTTTGGAGAGGCTGACTTTTTTAGTCAAATGCCACATAAGTGAAGAATAAATGAAAGTTGAAGTGGAGGCATCAAGTATAGACACTTTTAAGAAGTTTGATGGTTGCAAAAGATACAGGAAATGTGGTACCTCACGGAAGTAGAATGGTTAAGGAAACTTTGTATGAGTGTAGGAAACCCAAATGTAATTGCAGGCTGAGAAATAATGCCAGAGAGGAAGAGACGAATGTGATGACTGATGGAACACATTCTTGGAAGGGTTGGGAAGAGAGTGGACAATGTAGTAGCAGGACAGAAATGCCCTCTTCTGAAAAGGAGTAAGGTAAAGAATGGACTGCATGTGCTAAAATTACAGAAAAGAAAAGATAATTAAATTTGCATCATGTAGAACATTATTAGGAAACTGGAAGACGATGGAGAGGGTAGACTTTGAGGTTACTTATAACACTTTGCTAGGGCAAAAGTGATAGAGGCTCATCCAGAGATAAGTTCGAAAATTGTGAACAGCAGTGAGAGCCCTACTGAGGCTAGAGAAGGATGATTTTGGAATGAAAAAAAGTGACCCGGGTTCAAGATTTTCTTTGGTAATATTGAGCAGCATATACTGGGTACTAATGGGAGTAATCTTCAAGTTGTTCACTGTCAGAACCAAGAGTGGGTAAGGAAGCATATCAAGGAGGAAGTGAGGTAATGAAGGAAATTGAGGGATGAACAGGTTGAAGGCTATGACTTAGCAGCAATTCCAGTAGATGTGAGAGAAGAAGGATACGTTATGGTCAAAGAAGGAAAATTTAGAGTTAAAAAATCTCATAAAGAAGCAATTCTGCAGTGTCAGATGCAAGGGCAAATTTTGGATGGGTACATAAGTGAGGGGTGCAGAGGTGGTGTAAGAAGGTTGAGTTGGAGCATGAAGGGGCCATCTGTATGGATATTGAGATTAACAAGGTGTTGCCATGGAATGAGTTGGGAGATTTTAAGCCAAAGGCAAAACTATCAAAGAAGACACTGAAGGGCCCAGACATGGATTGAAAACAGCAACAAGGCAGGAGCAAGGGCCTAGGGAAGGATGTTTCAAAAGGCCAGGCATTGCTGAGAGCTCATGGTAGAATGGTGGTATGGAAGTGGCTGGGAAGAGATAAGAGTATATTGCCTCCTAAGTAATGATAATTCTTAGGAGTGGCAGGAGTAGACAACACTGGGGAGTTTTGATCTACTGTCAGGTCAAGGTGAGGGGAAGAATAATCCAAGAGGAGCTTGAGGATATAGGTAAGCTTGTTCACAGTCAGTTGGATTCTACAGGCCACAATGTTGGGTTTTGGCCTACACGTCTGGTGTCTACTGGGAGTCCATGTACCCATATCTATCTCTGACCTCTGGTTTACAGCACCCCTACTATATCACCGTTAAATACCCTCTTCAATTAATATTCCTCAAGTCTTCAAAGTCTCCCATTTTTTAACAGCATTCCTGTTAGTTTGAGGAGTGACAAGAAAGATTCTACAGAGACTGCCAGACGTGTTAGATGGGTTGGCCAGAATAACAGATTAAGTCACTGTTGAATCCGGAAGAGGAAAGGATAGTAACAAGCAATAAGAATGAGGAACTCAAAACAAGTGTCTGGTTGGTGAAGAGCATAGATGAGCCCAGCACTCTCATGTTTTGTCTTTGCTTCTCCCTTTAAAGTATCTGTGCAGTATAGACAAGAGTCAAACTGAAAACAAGGTTTTCTTAAGCGCTTTGTGGAATGTGGCTACTGTCTTTGATGTTCATGAGAAATCAGAACTTTTAGTAATAGCAATTGAAAGCCAGACATACCAAAGTAAGGAGAATGAAATTTTTGAATAGATGTTAATGTTTATGTTGGCTTTACCTTTAAGCACATACGTTATCCATCAATGTTTCAATTGTAGGCTGTCACTCTTTATATATGTATGTCCTTTGTTCTCTTATTCCAGGGTGCTTTGAGCACGTTCTATAATTTTTTTTCTAGCAACTCTATGCAGCCTAGGAACAAGGATGGAGATATTAGATGCAGAAATGTAATAAGTCTTGAGGATTAGTAAAGGTACTACCTCTTTCTATTTAAAAGAAGCTTAGATTTATGGTTTGAGTAATTTTTAAAGTATGACATTTTAAACCCCATACATTTTTATTAGGTTGTAAAGTCTACTTTATGTCACCAGATAACAATGTCTCGAAACATGGAACCACTAAAGATTACGTGGTGTATGAAGCACAAATTGTGGAATTCATAGGTACATGTGATTTGGCATAGGTGCTATAACAAGATAAAGTTATTTGACAGCTTTTCCAATGAAATAGTAAACAATGAACACTATCCCTCCATATACCAAATAAAAGTCTAACTGATTAATGCATTTCATATATATTTTTTACAGTGCATACAAATAGGATTTATATAATTTTGTCAATAAAAGACAGATTTAAGCCGGTTATCAGTCTTCAAGTGTTTGTGATGGATTATTATGTGATAGACATTGAGACGGAAAAGAATCTATTCTTGTTTCTAGAGAAATTCTAACTAGAGGGACAGTGCACACAGGCACACACACCAATCAAACATTGACTTGAGAGAGGAAAAATGATTCATTAGAAACCCCCTACAAGATGATCTATTTACTCACTGGGTTCTAAGAAACTGAAGCAATTGAATCTTTCAGAGATTTCTGTTGCATTTTGATTGTCTATCTAAGAGGCCTAGTTTTACTGAATTTATTTTCTCATATTATTATTATTATTGTTATTAATTTTAAAGTTGACCATTTTTACCTTCCTTTATAAATGATACTTGTTATGGTAAGCAATCATGAAGTCAAAGATTCTTAGAGCAAACAGTCTCTGGAGGCCACATAGTTCTAGAAATGAGGGCATTGAATCCCAGAGAGGTGACGGGTCTAGGCCAAGGCCTCATAGCTCTGTTAGTTGACAGTAGAGGCAGAACTTCTGCAGGGATACTTAGCAGCACTGAAGGTGTTGGTCACTAGGCTGTACCTAGTGCAGGGATGTGGGGAGTTGTGCTCCTCTGACTATAGAAGAAAGAGTGGGAAAAAAGGGAAATTAAACCCTATCCTTCAGTTAACTAGAGAAGGGAAACTAGAAATTGATGAGAAGAGCAAGTATCAAAAAGATGCTAAGAAAGCCTGAATCTCTAGATTCTTGATTTGGTCATAATTCCAAAGAAAGGACTTAAATGTATTGAATTTGAGGGAGTTATTAAGATTTGGTGTTGACACTATAAGTTAAGTATTAATGAAAAAGTTACCGAGTATTGCATTTTAATATTTGTTTTTCCTTTTAAATTGCTAGCCAGAAATCACCTTTGAAATATGTGTTCTGTATAATAATTAATCATTTATTTTAAAATAGAGCTCTGTTTTATTGTACCAGATAAGGAAGCACACTTATTTCCATCTCAGTAAACTGTACCTGAAATATGGTTAGTGAACTGAAAATCAAGACCATTATTTCATCTTGCTGGGATATTTTTGGACCTAATTATCAACAAGTCTTATAATTTTAGGTTGTCACATTTGATATCCATGATATCTAGGTCTCTATGGAAGCTATGGAAGTTCTTGATAAATGGGTTAAGTAGCATAGAGATAAGAATGAGCCCTGTGTCAAGCCACTAGGCAGCTAACTCAGGTGGGCACAGATTCTGAGCCTGGGGACTTTAGTCATTCAATTCTATGTTAAACCACTGAACACCACGAGCATTTAGCCTCTACTTCTTCACTGGTATTCCTGGAGATTATGAAAGATGAAATGTCTCATAAACTCCAAATACACAAGAGTTATGGAGTTCTGCTCTTATACTTAGTTGAATTCTCAAAAATGGAAATGAACTCAGCCTCATATAATGTGTTCTTAGTGCATCCATGATGTCTTCTAGTGACCTATCATTTCCCCTGAAGTTCACAAGCTATCTGTTTATTAATGTCGTGAATAATATTTTATTTCTTTTTCTGTTTTTCTAGACACAGGGTCTCACTGTGTTGTTCAGGCTGGTATTGAACTCTTGGACTCAACTGATCTGCCCACCATGGCCTCTCAAAGTGGTGGGATTACAGGCGTGAGACATTGTGCTCAGCCTGCCTTTGATAATATTTTCATTATTTGAGTTTGTGAAATCTAACTTCATTCTTCTTTTGAAAATGGAGACCTTAATTTGCTTTTTGTCAGTTATCTGGCACAGCTAGCCTTCTCTGCATTTCTTTAAAGGTTCTTGAGATTCTTTCCCATCTCACTCTCTCAAAGAAAATAAGTATAAGTGAATCACCAATAAGTACAAAGAACATTTAATTTAAACTTGCATGTTTCTAATGGGAATTACCATTTCCAAAACAATGAGTGTATGTGACTGTGTGTTTACGTTCATGTCAACATAAATATGTGTTTATGTTGGAGAAGAGGTTACAGCAGGGGAAGGTACCAGTGGTTTACTTGTATTCTCCTGTGGTGTCTGAGGACCAGGAAAGTGTTAGAGAAACAAGCCTCCATGAACGCGACATATGGAGTTAGAACCTCACTATGTTGAGCTTGCTTTTCACTTTGTTTTCTACCTCTAGTTCTTATTGGCCAGAGTATAGGCTTTTAATGGGGAAGACTTACAGACCGAAATATATCAAGAATCTGCTGCCTTCACAGAGCTCCTTTCTACATTGCAAATCCTTGAGCATGTTGACTTCAAGACCAATTAAAACAAAACCAAATTAAATAAACAAAAACAGCTCCAAACAACAATGGTTATTTCAGACCACAGAGGGGTAAATAAAAGCTTGAATGCTTAAAACCATTGGTTTTGATAAAAGTTATTAAAATTGATGATGCCTCTGGCAAAAATTCACAGTGCCATTGGCTAATATGGCTTTCCCCCCAATTAAAGCTTTCATCTTTTAATGATCTGTGAATAGACAAGACCACATAGTTTATACTTGTTGAAAATGCTGCCAAATTCCTCCTTTTTTTTTTTTTTTTTGACAAGGTCCTGCTCTGTGGCCCAGGCTGGAGTGCAGTGGTATGACCATAGCTCACTGCAGCCTCGAACTCCTAGGTTCATGAGTTTTCTTCATCAGCCTCCACAGTAGCTAGGACTACAGGCCCACACTAGCACACTGGGCTAATTTTTAAGCTTTTTTTTTTTCTAGAGACAGTGTCTCACTATGGTGCCCAGGCTGGTCTTGAACTCTTGGCCCCAAGATATCCTCACCTCAGCCCTCAGCCTCCCAAAGTGTTGGGATTACAGGCATGAACCACCATGCTTGGCCCCATATTTCTTTTTTCTTTCTTTCTTTCTTTTTTTCTTTCTTTCTTTCTTTCTTTCTCTCTTTCTTTCTTTTTTTTTTTTTTTTTTTTAACCTTTGTAAGCTTGACATTGTAAAGATTCTTCTAAATTAAGCTATGAGGTTTGCTATTTTGGGCACCCTTCTCGGCAAGCCCATGCCTTGTGACATTACTTCTGCTCTGTTTACCAATAGTGTATGTCAGGGCTGCTGGCTGTGGCAAACTCAGCCACAAGAGAAGAAGCTGAGAGAACTTTATCTCTCTCACTTGAAGGCACTAACATACTGAAAGGGGAATCTGGAAGATCCGGTGGTCATAAGACATATTATTTATGCATGGTAACTTCTGTCCTAATGAAGTTTAGCAACTAAGATTGTTTCTGGTTTCAGTCAGAAAGACGGTTCCTATTCATGAAGTACTTCTTGTATGAAACAGCACACAGTCATCATTTACTTCACAGCTGAACTTTGGTATGAGCTGCTTAACTGCTTTCTTTGACAATAGTTTTTAACCTATTTGCATATTTCCATCAGATTAATCTTTCCAAATCATGGTTCTGATCGTCAGGATAATGATGTATCTACAACTCCTGCCGAAGATAGAATTTCCCTCCCTTCCTTCCTTCCTTCCTTCCTTCCTTCCTTCCTTCCTTCCTTCCTTCCTTCCTTTCCTTCCTTCCCTTCCTTCCTTCCTTCCTTCCTTCCTTCCTTCCTTCCTTCCTTCCTTCCTTCCTTTCCTTCCTTCCTTCCTTCCTTCCTTCCTTCCTTCCTTCCTTCCTTCCTTCCTTCCTTCCTGTCTTTTCTTTCTTTTCTTTCTCGGAGTCTCACTTCTTTGCCTAGGCTGGAGTGCAGTGGTGTGATCTCAGCTCACTCACCTCTGCCTGCCAGGTTCAAGTGATTCTCCCACTTCAGCCTCTCAAGTAGCTGGGACTACAGGTGCATGCCACCATGCCTGGCTAATTTTTGTATTTTTAATAGAGATGAGGGTTTCACCATGTTGGCTAGGTTGGTCCTAAACTGTTGATCTCAAGTGATCTGTCTGCCTTGGCCTCTCAAAGTGCTGGGATTACAGTCTTGAGCCACCGTGCCAGGCAGAATTTGCTTTCTATCTGGAAGAGTGAAGGAAAAAAATTCATATTTCTACTTTATTATCATTGAATATTTTCTTCATTGGGAAAAGCCTTACAGATCAATATTACTCCTTGGTAAATAAAGCAATTGCCATTATAATAGATCTTGGGGAGAGGGATATCCAAACTAATACTCAATTTATGAGGTAATCTCAAATTTTGTTCAGTTGACATTTGTTGAAATTATTTTACTATTGTCTACTTCATGTTTTGAGTTCTGGCACAGAGGAATCACAGCATAAACACAATGTAGATTATATGTACAACTGAACAACAGATGTTAGGTAAACTTGTATTTTCAACATTCCTTAAAGTTATCCTGAGATAACCATTTTTTAAAAATTAAAACTATTATAGTATGTAGTCTATTCACTTGTGACATAGAGAGCTAGTGCTCACCAAACATTGTATGTGTTTCCATTTATTTCCTAGCCTCTTTTGCCTTTCAGTTGGGGCCACATACCTAGTTCTGGCCAGTGAATAATAAGTGGAAGAGGGGGCAGTTCCAAGCTGGCTGAATAGGAATAGCTCCAGTCTACAGCTCCCAGCGTGAGCAACACAGAAGACAGATGATTTCTGCATTTCCAACTGAGGTACTGGGTTCGTCTCACTGGGGATTGTCAGACAGTGGCTGCAGGACAGTGGGTTGCAGCGCACCAAGCATGAGCTGAAGCAGGGCGAGGCATTGCCTCGCCCGGGAAGCGCAAGGGGTCAGGGAATTCTTTCTTAGCCAAGGAAAGGGGTGACAGATGGCACTTGGAAAATCGCATCACTCCCACCCTAATACTGCACTTTTCCAATGGTCTTAGCAAACGGCACACCAGGAGATATCCCTTGCCTGGCTTGGAGGGTCCTACGCCCATGGAGCCTCACTCACTGCTGGCACAGCATTCTGAGATCAAACTGCAAGGCGGCAGCAAGGCTGGGGGAGGGGCACCCACCATTGCTGAGGCTTGAACAGGTAAACAAAGCAGCTGGGAAGCTCAAACTGGGTGGAGCCCACCACAGCTCAAGGAGGCCTGCCTGCCTCTGTAGACTGCACCTCTGGGGGCAGGGCATAGCCAAACAAAAGGCAGCAGATACCTCCGCAGACTTAAATTTCCCTGTCTGACAGCTTGGAAGACAGTAGTGGTTTTCCCAGCACGCAGCTGGGGATCTGAGAACGGACAGACTGCCTCCTCAAGTGGGTCCCTGACTCCCAAGTAGCCTAACTGGGAGGCACCCCCGAGTAGGGGCAGACTGAACCTCACACAGCTGGGTACCTCTCTGAGACAAAACTTCCAGAGGAACGATCAGGCAGCAACATTTGCTGTTCACCAATATCTGCTGTTCTGCAGCCTCTGCTGCTGATACCCAGGAAAACAGGGTCTGGAGTGGACCTCTGGCAAACTCCAACAGACCTGCAGCAGAGGGTCTTGACTTTTAGAAGGAAAACTCACAAACAGAAAGGACATCCACACCAAAACCCCATCTGTACGTCACCATCATCAAAGACCAAAGGTAGATAAAACCACAAAAATGGGGAAAAAATAGAGCAGAAAAACTGAAAATTCTAAAAATCGAGCACCTTTCCTCCTCCAAAGGAATGCAGCTCCTCACCAGCAAGGGAACAAAGCTGGATGGAGAATGACTTTGATGAGTTGAGAGAAGAAGGCTTCAGATGATCAAACTTCTCTGAGCTAAAGGAGGAAGTTCAAACCCATCGCAAAGAAATTAAAAACCTTGAAAAAAGATGAGAAGAATGGCTAACTAGAATAACCAATGCAGAGAAGTCCTTAAAGGACCTGATGGAGCTGAAAACCATGGCATGAGAACTACCTGACGAATGCACAAGCTTCAGTAGCCGATTTGATCAACTGGAAGAAAGGGTATCAGTGATGGAAGATCAAGTGAATGAAATAAAGTGAGAAGAGAAGTTTAGAGAAAAAAGAATAAAAAGAAACAAACAAAGCCTCCAAGAAATTTGGGACTATGTGAAAAGACCAAATCTACGTCTGATTGGTGTACCTGAAAGTGACGGGCAGAATTGAATCAAGTTGGAAAGCACTCTGCAGGATTTTATCCAGGAGAACTTCACCAATCTAGCAAGGCAGGCCAACATTCAAATTCAGGAAATACAGAGAATGCCACAAAGATACTCCTCCAGAAGAGCAACTCCAAGACACATGATTGTCAGATTCACCAAGGTTGAAATGAAGGAAAAAATGTTAAGGGCAGCCAGAGAGAAAGGTTGGGTTACCCAAAAAGGGAAGCCCATCAGACTAACAGTGGATGTCTCGGCAGAAACTCTACAAGCTAGAAGAGAGTGGGGGCCAATATTCAACATTCTTAAACAAAAGAATTTTCAACCCAGAATTTCATATCCAGCCAAACTAAGCTTCATAAGTGAAGGAGAAATAAAATACTTTACAGACAAGCCAATGCTGAGAGATTTTGTCACCATCAGGCCTGCCCTAAAAGAGCTCCTGAAGGAAGCACTAAACATGGAAAGGAAAAACTAGTACAAGCCACTGCAAAAACATGCCAAATTGTAAAGACCATCGAGGCTAGGAAGAAACTGCATCAACTAATGAACAAAATAACCAGCTAACATTAATGACAGGATCAAATTCACACATAACAATATTAACCTTAAATGTAAATGGGCTAAATGCTCTAATTAAAAGACACAGACTGGCAAATTGGATAAAGAGTCAAGACCCATCAGTGTGCTGTGTCCAGGAAACCCATCTCACGTGCAGAGACACACATAGGCTCAAAATAAAGGGATGGAGGAGGATCTTCAAAGCAAATGGAAAACAAAAAATGGCAGGGGTTGCAATCCTAGTCTCTGATAAAACAGACTTTAAACCAACAAAGATCAAAAGAGACAAAGAAGGCCATTATATAATGGTAAAGGGATCAATTCAACAAGAAGAGCTAACTATCCTAAATATATATGCACCCAATACAGGAGCACCCAGATTCATAAAGCAAGTCCTCAGAGACCTACAAAGAGACTTAGACTCCCACACAATAATAATGGGAGACTTTAACACCCCACTGTCAACATTAGACAGATCAACAAGACAGAAAGTTAACAAGGATATCCAGGAATTGAGCTCAGCTCTGCACCAAGCAGACCTAATAGACATCTACAGAACTCTCCACCCCAAATCAACAGAATGTACATTTTTCTCAGCACCACACTGCACTTATTCCAAAATTGACCACTTAGTTGGAAGTAAAATATCTTCAGCAAATGTAAAAGAACAGAAATTATAACAAACTGTCTCTCAGACCACAGTGCAATCAAACTAGAACTCAGGATTAAGAAACTCACACAAAACCGCTCAACTACATGGAAACTGAACAACCTGCTCCTGAATGACTACTGTGTACATAACAAAATGAAGGCAGAAATAAAGATGTTCTTTGAAACCAATGAGAACAAAGACACAACATACCAGAATCTCTGGGACACATTCAAAGCAGTGTGTAGAGGGAAATTTATAGCACTAAATGCCCACAAGAGAAAGCAGGAAAGATCTAAAATTGACACCCTAACATCACAATTAAAAGAACTAGAAACACAAGAGCAAACACATTCAAAAGCTAGCAGAAGGCAAGAAATAACTAAGATCAGAGCAGAACTGAAGGAGATAGAGACATAAAAAACCCTCCAAAAAATCAATGAATCCAGGAGCTGGTTTTTTGAAAAGATCAACAAAATTGATAGACCACTAGCAAGACTAATAAAGAAGAAAAGAGAGAAAAATCAAATAGATGCAATAAAAAATGATAAAGGGGATATCACCACCGATCCCACAGAAATACAAACTACCATCAGAGAATACTATAAACACCTCTATGTGAATAAACTAGAAAATCTAGAAGAAATGGATAAATTCCTCGACACATACACCCTCCCAAGACTAAACCAGGAAGAAGTTGAGTCTCTGAATAGACCAATAACAGGCTCTGAAATTGAGGCAATAATTAATAGCTTACCAACCAAAAAAAGTCCAGGACCAGAAGGATTCACAGCCGAATTCTACCAGAGGTACAAGGAGGAGCTGGTACCATTCCTTCTGAAACTATTCCAATCAATAGAAAAAGAGGGAATCCTCCCTAACTCATTTTATGAGGCCAGCATCATCCTGATACCAAAGCCTGTCAGAGACACAGCAAAAAAAGAGAATTTTAGAACAATATTCCTGATGAACATCAATGCAAAAATCCTCAATAAAATACTGGCAAACCAAATCCAGCAGCACATCAAAAAGCTTATCCACCATGATCAAGTGGGCTTCATCCCTGGGATGCAAGGCTAGTTCAACATACACAAATCAATAAATGTAATCCAGCATATAAACAGAACCGAAGACCGAAACCACGTGATTATCTCAATAGATGCAGAAAAGGCCTTTGACAGAATTCAATGGCCCTTCATGCTAAAAACTCTCAATACATTAGGTACTGATGGGATGTATCTCCAAATAATAAGAGCTATTTATTACAAACCCACAGCCAATATCATACTGAATGGGCAAAAACTGGAAACATTCCCTTTGAAAACTGGCACAAGACAGGGATACCCTCTCTCACCACTCCTATTCAACATAGTGCTGGAAGTTCTGGCCAGGGCAATCAGGCAGGGGAAAGAAATAAAGAGCATTCAATTAGGAAAAGAGGAAGTCAAATTGTCCCTGTTTGCAGATGACATGATTGTATATCTAGAAAACCCCATAGTCTCAGCCCAAAATCTCCTTAAGCTGTTAAACAACTTCAGCAAAGTCTCAGGATACAAAATCAATGTGCAAAAATCACAAGCATTCTTATACACCAATAACAGACAAACAGAGAGCCAAATGATGAGTTAACTCCCATTCACAATTGCTTCAAAGAGAATAAAATACCTAGGAATCCAACTTACAAGGGATGTGAAGGACCTCCTCAAGGAGAACTACAAACCACTGCTCAACGAAATAAAAGAGGATACAAACAAATGGAAGAACATTCCATGCTCATGGGTTGGAAGAATCAATATCGTGAAAATGGCCATACTGCCCAAGGTAATTTATAGGTTCAATGCCATCCCCATCAAGCTACCAATGACTTTCTTCACAGAGTTGGGAAAAACTACTTTAAAGTTCATATGGAACCAAAAAAGAGCCTGCATTGCCAAGTCAATTCTAAGCCAAAAGAACAATGCTTGAGGCATCATGCTACCTGACTTCAAACTATACTACAAGGCTACAGTAACCAGAACAGCATGGGAGTGGTACCAAAACAGAGATATAGACCAATGGAACAGAACAGAGCCCTCAGAAATAATGCCACACATCTAGAACTATCTGATCTTTGACAAATCTGACAAAAAGAAGCAATGGGGAAAGGATTCCCTATTTAATAAATGGTGCTGGGAAAACTGGCTAGCCATATGTAGAAAGCTGAAACTGGATCCCTTCCTTACACCTTATACAAAAATTAATTCAAGATGGATTGAAGACTTAAATGTTAGACCTAAAACCATAAAAACCCTAGAAGAAAACCTAGGCAATACCATTCAGGACATAGGCATGGGCAAAGACTTCATGACTAAAACACCGAAAGCAATGGCAACAAAAGCCAACATTGACAAATGGGATCTAATTAAACTGAAGAGCTTCTGCACAGCAAAAGAAACTACCATCAGAGTGAACAGGCAACCTACAGAATGGGAGAGAATTTTTGCAACCTACTCATCTGACAAAAGGCTAATATCCAGAATCTACAAAGAACTCAAAGAAATTTACAAGAAAAAAACAACCCCATCCGCAGTGGGTGAAAGATATGAACAGACACTTTTCAAAAGAAGACATTTATGCAGCCAAAAGACACAGGAAAAAATGCTCATCATCACTGGCCATCAGAGAAATACAAATCAAAACCACAATGAGATACCATCTCACACCAATTAGAATGGCTATCATTAAAAAGTCAGGCAACAACAGGTGCTGGAGAGGATGGGGAGAAATAGGAACACTTTTACACTGTTGGTGGGTCTGTAAACTAATTCAACCATTGTGGAAGTCAGTGTGGTGATTCCTCAGGGATCTAGAGCTAGAAATACCATTTGACCCAGCCATCCCATTGCTGGGTATATGCCCAAAGGATTATAAATCATGCCGCTATAAAGACACATGCACATGTATGTTTATTGTGGCACTATTCACAATAGCAAAGTCTTGGAACCAACCCAAATGTCCAACAATGATAGATTGGATTAAGAAAATGTGGCACATATACACCATGGAATACTATGCCGCCATAAAAAGTGATGAGTTCATGTCCTTTGTAGGGGCATGGATGAAGCTGGAAACCATCATTCTCAGCAAACTATGGCAAAGATAAAAAACCAAACACCGCATGTTCTCACTCATAGGTGGGAATTGAACAATGAGACCACTTGGACACAGGAAGGGGAACATCACACACCGGGGCCTGTTGTGTGGTGGGAGGAGCGGGGAGGGATAGCATTAGGAGATATACCTAATGTTAAATGATGAGTTAATGGGTGCAGCACACCAACATGGCACACGTATACATATGTAACAAACCTGCACGTTGTGCACATGTACCCTAAAACTTAAAGTATAATTAAAAAAAATAAGTGGAAGAAATATTTGTTTCTTTTGGGCCGAGGCAAATTGGGAGGGGACATATTCTAGATGGTGCAAGCACAAGATGGTGGGACTCTGCCAGCCTGGGTTCCTGGGACATTATGTGCAAGACAATGTTCTATTGACCAGCACTGGATGCGGAACTTGAGTAAGAAACAAACTTCTCAAGATTAGAGAGTTATTGTGTTACCTCACCCAACCCACCTTCTCTTAACTAATATAGCAGTTACACAACAAATACTAAGTGTTAGGTAACTTGTAAATGTATTAAACTAATCAAATCTGAATTTCCTTCTCCTCCTCCAGTGGTCTTTTGTGCTGGAGAGGACACCTGGTTCCTTGTTGAATGGCAATGGAGACATCTGCTATTTCATCTTGAAGTCCTGATCCTGAGTGTGTGTCTGAACTGAGGCTGGAGATGACCAAACTCTTTAATACTGTACCTGTCCTGTCTGGCAGAATCTGGCAGGTGCTGTTCCAAAGGGCAGGACCAGTGCTGGGGTCCTGCTCTTCCTCTTGTCTCCCTTTCTTGTCCTGAGTAAGTGCCAATTCTTGGCTACTCAATCATGTGCACCAATGGTCATGAAAAATGGGGTGCATTTGCCACTCGATCATGAATTGTTGGTGTACATGATTGAGTACTGAAAGCTGGCACGTATTCTTTTTATTAAAGTCACCTGCAATCTCTGGGTACTTTCAACAGACGTTATGAAATTTTAGCCTGACCTTCCAAAATCTTATCCCATCCTACCTTTTAAATCTTGGGTCTTACCACAATCCTCCCAAATTGATTTACTTGCCACTTCCTAGACATGTCTATGTTTTTATACGTCTTTTAGTCATATCATGGCTTCTGTCTAAATGTCTTTCTTCCCTGCCATTCAAGGCCTACCCCGAGTTCCAGGTGCAACTCAAGTTTCACATTTTTTGGTACCTTCTCCGAACCATGTTAAGCTTCTGAAAGATTCGCAATCCTTATCTTCATTTCTGAAATCCTGAAAGTTCTGAAAGTGGAAAGCATTTATTATTTATTAGCAAAACCTGGTCTGACTTGAAAAAATTTGGAGAAAAAACCTGAACTGAACTGATTTGGCTTTATTTATCATTTTTGTCTGTCATTTTTATCCCATGTAGTGTGTATATTCATGTTATGTTTGATTGTGGGTGCTACCCTAGACCCTTCTGGGCTATAACATACAGTTTTATCTGTCTAAAATCTGAAACATTCTGAGTTCAGAAACTCATCTACTCCCAGGGATTTTAGAAACTCATCTACCCTCAGGGATTTTGGTAATGAGATTGGTTCTTCATTACTGCCCTTATGGAGAAATCACAGTATATCTCTGTTTTGATGTGCACATGTACCCTAGAACTTAAAGTATAATAAAAAAAAGAAACTTTATGATCTATTTGAATCTTTTTTTTTTTTTTTTTTTTTTTTTTGAGACGGAGTCTTGCTCTGTCTCCCAGGCGGGAGTGCAATGGCGCGATCTCGGCTCACTGCAAGCTCCTCCTCCCAGGTTCATGCCATTCTCCTGCCTCAGCCTCCCGAGTAGCTGGGACTACAGGTGCCTGCCAACACGTCCGGCTAATTTTTTGTATTTTTAGTAGAGATGGGGTTTCACTGTGTTAGCCAGGATGGTCTTGTTCTCCTGACCTCGTGATCCGCCCGCCTCGGCCTCCCAAAGTGCTGGGATTACAGGCTTGAGCCACCGCGCCCGGCCGAATCTTCTTTAATAAACTGACTTCTGGCATTAGATTGAAATTTTTGATGTTGAAAATATTTCTTATCAGTGATTTGGGTATAAGTTTTCTACAAGTCATAAACTCACATGCACAAAAATGCTTTATTTGTCTTTAACTGAACTTAGCTTTTACCTCAAACTCCATCTTCATCTGATGGTAGAAAAGTCCAGGTAAAATCAGCTACATTAGTGATTACTCAGTCATTTAAGGTTTTAACTAAGTCAATTCAGGGAAATAAGCTTGAAATTCCTGCTCCAATTTTATGGCTCTTGTTCTGCTTCGTCTGTTGGAGAAACAGAAGCTTTCAGATGCTTCTCTACAGTGCTTTGGGACCCAAAGTCCTGCCGCTTTTTTCTGCCTACACAGTTTTAACTCTACTGTTGTTAGACAATTCTGATGTAGGGTAAGGTGTCGAACCTACACTTGGCTCTTTGTCTCCTTGATCTGTGCCTCAGGAAATGAGGCCCAGCTTTCAGAATCTCCCAGAGCTGAAACCTTGATCATTCTTCCCTACCCACACCCAAGGGGTAGGAGTGGAGCCAAGGGCTTGGAATGCTCATGTCTCTCTGATTCCAGAAAAATCCTTAATTAATCAACTAACTTTTATTCTCCTCTTCAAGTGACTAGGCAAGCGTTCTTCTAAACTTTTTTTTAATGCTGATAACTTTTTTTTTAAATATATTTTAAAAGTCACATTTCACATGTCATTCTGTATATAGCATAGATTTATTTATTTATTTATTTTTTAACTTTTGTTTTAGGTTCGGGAATACATGTGCAGGTTTGTTATATAGGTAAACTTGTGTCATGGGGTTTTGTGGTACAGATTATTTCATCGCCGAGGTACTAAGCCTAGTGCCCATTAGTTATTTTTTTCTGCTCCTCTCCCTCCTCCCACTCTTCACCCTCACATAGGCCCTAGTGTCTGTTGTTCCCTTTCTTTTTGTTCATGAGTTCTCATCATTAAGCTCCCACTTATAAGTAAGAACATGTGGTATTTGGTTTTCTGTTCCTGCGTTAGTTTACTAAGGATAATAGCCTCCAGGTCCTTCCACATTTCTTCAAAAGACATGATCTCATTCTTTTGTATGGCTGAATAGTATTCCATGGTGTGTATATACCACATTTTCTTTTTTAAAAAAACTTTTATTTTAGGTTCAGAGGTACATGTGAAGGTTTGTTACATAAGTAAACTCATGTTACGGGGGTTTGTTGTACAGATTATTTTATCACCTAGGAATTAAGCCCAGTACCCAATAGTTATCTTCCCTGTTCTCTCCCTTCTCTGACACCCTTCACCCTCAAGTGGACCCCAGTGTTTGTTGTTTCCTTCTTTGTGTTCATGAGTTCTCATCATTTAGCCCTCACTTATAAGTGAGAGCACGTGGTGTTTGGCTTTCTGTTCCTGAATTAGTTTGCTGAGGATAATAGCCTCCAGCTTCATGCATGTTTCTGCAAAAGATGTGATCTTGTTCTTTTTTATGGCTGCATAGTATTCCATGGTGTGTATGTATACCACATTTGCTTTATTCGCTCTGTCACTGATGGGCACTTAGGTTGATTCCATGTCTTTGCTATTGTGAATAGTGCTGCAATGAATGTTCAAGTGCATGTGTCTTTATGGTAGAATAATTTGTATTCCTCTGGGTATATACTCAGTAATGGGATTGCTGAGTTGAATGGTCATTCAACTTTTAGCTCTTTGAGAAATTGCCATACTGCTTCCATGATGGTTGAATTATTAATAATTTACATTCCCACCAGCATTGTGTAAGTGTTCCCTTTTCTCTGCAACCTCTCTGGCATCTATTTTTTGATTTTTTAATAATCGCCACTCTGACTGGTATGAGATGGTATCTCAGTGTGGTTTTTGATTTGCATTTCTCTAATGATCAGTGATATTGAGCTTTTTTTCATATGCTTGTTGGCTGCATGCATGTCTTTGATATGGTTTGGCTGTTTCCCCACCCAAATCTCATCTTGAATTGTAGTTCCCATAGTCTCCACATGTCATAGGAGGGACCCAGTGGGAGGTAATTGAATAATGGGGGCAGTTACTTTCATGCTGTTCCTGTGATAGTGAGTGAGTTCTCATGAGATCTGATGGTTTTATAAGGGTATATTTTCCCCTTTTCCTCAGCACTTCTCCTTCTGCTGCCATGTGAAGAAGGACGTGTTTGCTTCCCCTTCCACCACGATTGTAAGTTTCCTGAGGCCTCCCCAGCCATGCTGAACTGTGAGTCAACTAAATCCTTTTCCTTTATAAGTTACTCAGTCTCAGGTATGTCTTTGTTGGCAGTGTGAGAATTGTCTAATACAGTCTTTTTTTGAAAAGTGTCTGTTCATATCCTTTGCCCACTTTATAATGTTTGTTTTTCTCTTGTAAATTCGTTTAAGTTCTTTATAGATGCTGGATATTAATTAGACCCTTGTCAGATGCATAGTTTGCAAATATTTTCTCTCATTCTGTAAGTTGTCTGTTTACTCTGATGACAGTTTCTTTTGCTGTGCAGAAGCTCTTTTGTTTAATTAGATCTCATTTGTCAATTTTTGCTTTTGTTGCAATTGCTTTTGGTGTCTTTGTCATTAAATCTTTACCCATTCCTATTCCAGGATGGTATTGGCTAGGTTGTCTTCCAGGGTCTTTATAGCTTTGGGTTTTACATTTAAGTCTTTAATCCATCTTGAGTTAATTTTTGTATATGGCATAAGCAAGGGGTCCAGTTTTAATCTTCTGCTTATGGCTAGCCAGTTATCCCAGCACCATTTATTGAATAGGGAGTCATTTCCCCATTGTTTGTTTTTGTCAGCTTTGCTGCAGATCAGATGGTCATAGATGTGTGGCCTTATTTCTGCACTGTCTATTCTGCTCCATTGACCTATGTGTGTTTTTGTACCAGTACCATGCTGTTTTGGTTACTGTAGCCCTGTAGTTTAGGTTGAAGTTGGGTAACGTGATGCCTCTAGCTTTGTTCTTTTTGCTTAGGATTGTCTTGGCTATTTGGGCTTTTTTTTTGGTTCCATATGAATAGAAACTAATATGGTTTGGCCCTGTGTCCCCACCCAAATCTCATCTTGAATTATACTCCTATAATTCCCATGTGTTGTGGGAAGGACCTGGTGGGAGATAACTGAATCATGGGGGTGGTTTCTCCCATACTGTTCTCGTGGTAGTGAATGAGCCTCACAAGATCTGATGGTTTTATAAGGTGAAACCCCTTTCACTTGGCTCTCATTCTCTCTCTTGCTGCTGCTGTGTAAGAAGTGCCTTTCCCCTTCCACCATGATTGTGAGGCCTCCCTAGCCACATGGAACTGTAATTCCATTAAGCCTCTTTCTTTTGTAAATTGCCCAATCTCAGGTATGTCTATCAGCAGCATGAAAACAGACTAATGCAGTAAATGAGTACCAGTGGAGTGGGTTGCTGCTGAAAAGATACCTGAAAATGTGGAAGTGACTTTGGAACTGAGTAACAGGCAGAGGTTTGAAAAATTTGAAGGGCTCAGAAGAAGACAGGAAAATGTGGGAAAATTTGGAACTTCTTAGAGACTTGTTGCATGTCTTTGACCAAAATGCTGATAATAATATAAACAATGAAATCCATGCTGAGGTGGTCTCAGATGGAGATGACGTACTTGTTGGGAACTGGAGAAAAGCTGACTCTTACTATGTCTTAGCAAAGAGACTGGCGATATTTTGTCCCGCCCTAGAGACTTGTGGAACTTTGAACTTGAGAGAGATGATTTAGGGTATCTGGTGGAAGACATTTCTAAGCAGCAAAGCACTTAAGAGGTGACTTGGGTGTTGTTAAAGGCATCCAGTTTTAAAAGGGAAACAGAGCATGCAAGTTTGGAAAATTTGCAGCCTGACAATGAGATAGAAAAGAAAATCCTATTATCTGAAAAGAAATTCAAGCTGGGTGCAGAAATTTGCATAAGTAATGAGGAGCCAAATGTTAATCCCCAAGACAATGGGGAAAATGTCTCTAGGGAGACATGGCAGCCCCTCCCATCACAGGTCCAGAGGCCTAGGAGGAAAAAGTTGTTTTGTGGGCTGGGCCCAGAGTCTGCATGCTGTGTACAGCCTGGGGACTTGGTGCCCTGTGTCCCAGCTGCTCCAGCAGTAGCTGAAAGGGGCCAACATAGAGCTCAGGCCTTGGCTTCAGAGGGTGCAAGCCTCAAGCCTTGTCAGCTTCTATGTGGTGTTGAGCCTGCCAGTGCACAGCAGCCAAAAACTGGGGTTTGGGAACCTCTGCCTAGATTTCAGAGGATGTGTGGAAATGCCTGAATATCCAGGAAGAAGTTTGCTGCAGGGGTAGTGTTTTCATGGAGAACCTCTGCTAGGGCAGCATGGAAGGGAAATGTGAGGTTGAAACCCCCACACAGTGTCCCTACTGGGGCATGGCCTAGTGGAGCTGTGAGAACAGGGCCACCTTCCTCCAGACCCCAGAATGGTAGATCCACTGACAGCTTGCACCGTGCACCTGGAAAAGCCACAGACACTCAACACCAGCCCATTAAAGCAGCTGGCAGGGAGGCTATACCCTGCAGAGCCACAGGGGCAGAGCCACCAAAGACCATGGGAACCCACCTCTTGTATCAGCATGACCCAGATGCGAGACATGGATTCAAAGGAGATCATTTTGAAGCTTTAAGATTTGACTGCCTGGCTGGATGTTGGACTTGCGTGGGTCCTGTAGGCCCTTAATTTTGGCCACTTTCTCCCATTTGGAATGGCTGTATTTACTCAATGCCTGTACCCCCGTTGTATCTAGGAAATATTTAACTTGATTTTGATTATATAGGCTCCTAGGCAGAAGGGACTTGCCTTGTCTCAGATGAGACTTTGGACTGTGGACTTTTAAGTTAATGCTGAAATAAGTTAAGACTTTGGGGGACTGTTGAGAAGGCATGATTGGTTTTGAAATGTGAGGACATGAGATTTGGGAGGGGCCAGGGGCAGAATGATATGGTTTGGCTCTGTCCCCACTCAAATATCATCTTGAATTCCCACAAGTTTTGGGAGGGACCTGTTAGGAGGTAATTGAATCATTGGGGCAGGTCTTTCTCATGCTGTTCTCATGATAGTGAATAAGTCTTATGAGATCTGATGGTTTTGACAAGGGGAGTTTAACAAGGGGAGTTAAACTCTCTTTGCATGCCGCTATCCATGTAAAGATGTGACTTGCTCCTCCTTGCCTTCCACCATGATTATGAGGCCTCCCCAGACATGTGGAACTGTAAGTCCATTAAACCTCATTTTCTTCCCAATCTCAGGTATGTCTTTATCAGCAGTGTGAAAACAGACTAATACACAAATCCACATCCAACATCATACTGAATGGGCAAAAGCTGGAAGTATTCCCCTTGAAAACCATCACAGGACAAGTATGCTGTCTTTCATCACTCCTATTCAACACAGTACTAGAAGTCCTGGCCAGAACAATCAGGCAAGAGAAGGAAATAAAGGGCATCTAAATAGGAAGAGAGGAATTCAAACTATCCCTGTTTGCAGGTGATATGATTCTCTATCTAGAAAACCCCATAGTCTTGGCCCAAAAGCTCCTTCAGTTGATAAACAATTTCAGGATATAAAATCAATGTACAAAAATCACTAACATTCTATAAGCTGACAACAGCCAAGCCAAAAGCCAAATGAGGAACGCAATCCCATTCACAACTGCCACAAAAGATAAAATAAAATAAAATGAAATAAAATAAAACACCTAGGAACACAGCTAACAAGGGAGGTGAAAGATCTCTACAATGAGAATTACAAAATAACTGCTCAGAGAAATCAGAGATGACACAAACAAATGAAAAAACATCCCATGCTCATGGGTAGAAAGAATTAATATCATTAAAATGGCCACATTGCCCAAAGCAATTTACAGATTCAATGCTATTTCTATCAAACCACCAATTACATTCTTCACAGATATAGACATGGATTTATGAAAGTCTACTTTGAGCCTTACTATACGTTTGAGCCTTAAAACATATGCAACTCAAATTCTTTGTTCTCTGGCTGTGTAATGTTTTGGTGCTGACCCTGTAGCATGAATGTTATCTGACTCATCGGTAAAGGCCAGAAGACAAAGAATAGGTGGGAAGTACCTAGTTAATATATGAGAATTTCATTCTACTACACGTGTACTCTCATTTGGCATCATTCAAACCCCAAACTGCCTCCTATGCAAAGGGAGAAGTTGTATTTGTCCTTGTGTAAGTGCTTTTTGAACTGGCTTCCAGAAGGAGCATAGAGGATGCTGTTAAGCCAGGATTTCTCTCCTTCTCACTCATCTTACTCATGCCAGATTCATATATTCATCATGTGCATATTTAGTCAAAACAGTTCAGCCTTCTATGTTTTTTAAATATATTGTGGAGCTGCATATAATCTAATTTAAATAAAGAATACTGCTAAGAAAAATACTTTGAAAACTTGTTGTATCTACATAGGATTATACAAATGAAATGATTTTTCAAACATCCAGATCCATTTGGGAATTGATTTCACTTGTATGCTATCACTACTTAACTGCAATCAGCTCCTACTTGTAGCTAAGAGTAAACTATTCATCCAGAATTTTCTAACTTATGATGAAATACTTCAAGTACAGTAAGTGCTCAGTTGACCTCTTGACCTCGTTGATAGGTTCTTGGAAATTGTGACTTTAAATGAAACAACACATCATGAAACCAATTTTACCAGAGGCTAATTGATATAAACAAGAGTTAAGTTCCTGTGGTATGTTTCTCGTAACAAAAACATTACCAAACTTCTGACCCAAAACACTTCTAATATCAAACATTGAAATAAGTGTGAGCTATATACATACATTAAAGAAAGATTAATAAGAATGAGTCAGATAATTATTTACCCAATTTTTGGTGAATCAGTGAGTGATGGCAGTCTTCGTGGTGGTGTGTTAAATCAAGGAATAAATGTCTGCAAAGTAAAAAACGGTAGACAGCACCTCCTCCCACCACACAGCTCAAACACAATTACAAATATTCATACCACATCATTTATTATCACGTGTTTGCATGATTATCATAGACTTTATGAATTTTAAAAATTGTTTTATTTATTTTGTTACAAATTTGTATTTGACAATAACTTGTATTCATTTATTTATTTTGCAACCCGCTTATTCCAGTTCAGAGTCGTAGGTGGCCTGGGAGACTATCATGGGGCAGCTCAGGGGGCAAGGTGGGAACCAGCCCTGGACCGGACGCCATCCCATCACGGGGCACACTCATACCAGCACCCACACTCACTCAGTCTAGGACAATTTAGATATACCGATGAACCTAACGTCTTTGGGATGTAGGAGGAAGCCGGAGAACCTGGAGAAAACCCAGGCAGGCCTGGTGAGAACATGCAAACTCCACACAGACAGTGATCCCTGCCAGGAATTTATTTTTCTTTTTCTCATAAACATTATAACAAAAGTGTGTTGAATAAAAACACATGATTCGAGGACCTGTTGTACTCATTTATGATACCAGTATGTTTCAGCTCTGGGGAGTATAGTATCAAAAGGCCTGGCAGACAACTTCCTCTCTTCCTTATAATGCTTGCTCCCCGCATAACATTAAAAATCTTCGGTTGTTTGTAGGGCCCAGAGTAAAAAAGCTTTGTTTATTATTTTCACTGTTACCTCTTTCCTTTTTGGAGACACAGAGAGAATGAAAATAAAAAAGCTTTCCCATGCTCATGTGAACATTTCCATTTCTGCTGACTAAGAATAAACAGGGACTGTTTGGTTGTTTTGGCTAATTGCAGTGTAACTACTTACACACTCCTCTTTTGTCACCTGTAATCTTGCACTGACCTTGAAACTACTCTTCCTTCCTTTATTGCTCTCCAATCTTGTCTACTTCTAACATGTTATTACTGAATATTCTTTTCTAAAATATACATGTGATCATATCACTCTTAAAAAACTTTAAAGATTAAAAAAACCCTTTGTTGGCTCTGTATATTTTATAGGACTAATTCAAACTCTTTGCTTTAGATCTTGACATCTTTCATGATTTACAGCTAAGACTGGTAATGAACAATTACTATGTGTATTTTATGTGTGAGTCAATATGATAGGACATTTCAATGAACCCCATTTAACCTTCACAAGAATCCTGTGAAGTCAGTAGTTTTATCTCCATTTTTTACAATAAGAAAGCTGAGCTTAGAGAGATTAAATAATTTCCCCCCAAATAATGAATCACATATTCTTATCTGCCACTGATCTCTCCTAAGCAGCCTCATGCACCTAAAGCACTGAAGTCTTCATTGATGTCGGGATTGAACTGTATTTTCCTCATGCCTCTCTAACTTTCCTTATGCTGGATCTGCTGCCTGGAGTGAGAAGAAATCTTGTTCACTGGTCAATCTTAAAGAAAGCTTCAGGGTCCAGATAACCTGCCCTTTACTCTTGTTTAACCATTTTGTCTCCTGGAGAGATGGTTAGACGCACCCTCCCTTGTGAGCCAGTAACCCTGGGTGGATATGTCAAATCACTAGAGGGTGAATCCCAGGTATGAAAAGTGTTCTGCGTCACTCATCATCCAGGGACTGCTGATATCACCAAAAAACTTCTCAAGAAATTGAGGAAGAATAGAATATAGAGGAACTTTAAGTTACTGTAGTATTCCCACTATAGACGATCTAATGCCCACTGATTTTTCCTTCCTTTTTTATTGGAAAAAATCATTTTGATATATTGAGGCCAATGTGCTTACATAAAAAGGAGTTAGTGCCCACATATTCAAATGTCCAATAGAGAGATTTCTCTTATTTTATAGGTGTATTGTAGTTTTTAATTGAAAATGTTTATTGTGGTAAAATACACATAAAACTTATCTGAATTTTAAGTGTGCAGTTCAGTAGTGTTAAATATATTCACATTGTTGTGCAACCAATTTCCAGAACTTTTTCATCTTGCAAAACTGAATATACCCACTAAAGAACAACTCACTATACCCACTAAACAACAACTCTCCATTCTTTCCTCCCCCTAGGCCCTGCCAACCATCATTCTACTTTGTAGTTCTATGAGTCTGATGATTCTAGATACATTATACAAACAGAATCATGCTTCAACATTCGCAACGTTCATGCATGCTGTAGCATTTCCTTCCTTTTCACGGCTGAATAGTGTGTGTGTGTGTGTGTGTACCACATTTTGTGGATCCATTCATCCCCTGATAGACACTTGGGTTGTTTCTACCTTTTAGCTCTTGTGAACAATGTTGCTATGAACATGAGTGTACAAATATCTTTTCATGTCTATGCTTTCAATTCTTTTGAATATTGTATTCATCTCTTCTCACATTCCTATAAAGAAATACCTGATACTGGATAATTTATAAAGAAAAGAGGTTTAATTGACTCATGGTTCTGCAGACTGTTCAGGAAGCATGGCAGCATCTGCTTCTGGGAAGACCTCAGGAAACTTACAATTGCGGTGGAAGGCAAAGCTGGAGCAGGCATCTTTACATGGCCAGAGCAGGAGAAAGGGAGAAGTGGGGAGGTGCCACACACTTTTAAACAACCAGATCTCATGAGAACTCTATCATGAGAACAGCACCAAAGGGATGGTTCTTTTTCTTTTTTTTTGACAATTTCTTTTTTTTAATTATTATTATTATACTTTAAGTTTTAGGGTACATGTGCACAATGTGCAGGTTTGTTACATATGTATACATGTGCCATGTTGGTGTGCTGCACCCATTAACTCGTCATTTAGCATTAGGTATATCTCCTCATGCTATCCCTCCCCCCTCCCCCCACCCCACAACAGTTCCCGGAGTGTGATGTTCCCCTTCCTGTGTCCATGTGTTCTCGTTGTTCAATTCCCACCTATGAGTGAGAACATGTGGTGTTTGGTTTGAAATCAAAGGGATGGTTCTAAACTATTCATGAGAACTCCACCCCCATGATCAAATCACCTCCCTCTAGGCCTCTCCTTCAACATTGGGGGTTACAATTTGACATGAAATTTGGGTGGGACACAGATCCAGACCATAACAGATATATAGCCAGAAGTGGAATGGCTGGATCATATGGTAATTCTATTTTTAATTTTTTTTTCGAGATGGAGTTTTGCTCTTGCCACCCAGGCTGGAGTGCAATGGCTCAATCTCAGCTCACTGCAACCTCTGCCTCCCTGGTTCAAGTGAGTCTCCTGCCTCAGCCTCCTGTGTAGCTGGGATTACAGGGGCCTACAACCATGCCCAGCTAATTTTTGTATTTTTAGTTGAGATGGGGTTTCACCATGTTGGCCAAGCTGGTCTTGAACTCTTGACCTCAGGTGATCCACTTGCCTTAGCCTTCCAAAGTGCTGGGATTACAGGGGTGAGCCACTGTGCCTAGTCTTATTTTTAATTTTTGAGAAATTATCTTAATGTTTTCCACAGTGGCAGCACCATTTTTACATTAGTACCAGCAGTACACAAAGATTCCAATTTCTCTACATCCTTTCCAACACTTGTTTGTTTGTTTATTTATTTATTTATTTTTGATAGTAACCCTCCTAGTGAATGTGCTAGAAGTGGTTTTGAATCAAGAGAAACTCTGCCTAAAATATCAGATGGTTTTTTTTGTATTATGGACCTCTCTGCCTCAAGGGTTACATATAATACAAGAGAGACATTTATTATTCTTTGCTATTTTGATAAAAACATCAACGTTCATAGAGAAAGTGCAGTTGATTAGAAAAAATAAGCTCAGATCTTTGTCCAAGTCAGCAATGCTTACTTGAAACCAGGAGGTTCCACCACAAAACCACGACCTATGAACTACCTTCCTCCTAAAGGCACCTTCCCTTTGGTGCAGTCACAGTATCTAAGAGGAACTAAGAAGCTGTTGGGGTGTTAACCTTACAGATATGACTTTATAAAGTATTAGCAATTGTCAAACTCCCCAACTACACTAAGAGTTTCTGGAGGACAGGGGTTGTTCCTGTAAATCTCCTGGCATTATGCAGGGTTTAGAGAAACACATTCAATAAATACACGTTTGGTGCCTGCTATGTACAAGCCACTCATCCTGGGAGTCACTGGGGATATGGCAGTGAACAAAAGAAACAAAAATCTCTGTTCTTAAGGACCTTAGAGTATAGTGGTAGAGACCTATTATAAATACAAGGTGTATATGAAATAGTTGATGAATACTATGAAAAAAAGCAGAAAAGAAGAGTAGTAAGTGGCAGGAGAGGGATGGTTGCAATTTCAAAAAGATTTAAGGAAGGCTCACTGAGATGTGGCGTTTGGCCAAAGACCCAAAGGAAGCAAGGCAGTGAGATACACTGATGGCTTCTAGGGCAAAAGTGTTCTTGGTTGAGAGAACAGCAGTGCAAAAATCCTGAGGTGGGAGTGTGTCTGATGCAATGGAGAACAGAAAGAAGACAAGTGTGTTCAGTATAGAGTGGGTGGGAGGGAGGAGAAAATGTCAGGTACCTAACAGCGAGTCAGACTGCACAGGGCCTTTCAGCCATCGAAAGACCTTTGGTTTGGGAAGCCTTTAGGGAGGGGAGAGGGTAGAACAAAAGAAAGGCAGGATCTGGCCTACATTTATATGGGTCACTCTGCCACTGTGTTGAGCATAGAGTTTAGGGGGAAAGGGCTGAAGGAAACCCTAAAAAGATATTTATTTGTTAATGGGAGTGGCGTTCATGATGTTTGGAGTTGAGAGCTGTATGAAGGGTGGGCAGGGTTGACAGCCTTCACAATATGGGCTACACAGATTCCAAAGATGCCATGAGTGTGGGCAAGCTGTTCATGGGTAACTCTGGTAATAAGGCCATGCTCTAGAGAGAGTACAACATGATGTCTGGTATGGGCTTGGGACCTGTGGGGCGGTACCCGCTGTCTGCTTTGGGGTTGAGGCAGTCAGTCCCTCAGAGGTCCTGTGCTACAGTTCGGATATTTGACCCTCCAAGCTGCAGGTTGAAATCTGATCCCCGGTGTTGGAAGTGGGGCCTAATGAGACATGTTTGGGTCATGGAAGTGGATCACTCACGAATGGTTTGGTGCTGTCCTCTTCGTAATGAGTGAGTTCCCTTCTCACTCTAGTAGTTCTCTGGAGAGCTGATTATTAAAAAGAGCCTGGCACCTCCTCTTCTCTCTCTCTTGCTTCCTCTTACCATGTATTCTGCATGTGCCAGCTCCCCTTACCTTTTCATCATGAGTGGAGGCAGATTGAGGCCCTCACCAGGTGCAGACGCTGGCTCCATGCTTCTTGTACAGTTTACAGAATTGTGAGCCAAGTAAATCTGTTTTCTTTATAAAGTATCCAGTCTCAGGTATTCCTCTATAGCAAAACAAGTGGACTAAGACCCCCCTGTGATTGGAGCAACTTGTTGAGGCTAGCTAGCAAAGGGGACAACTGCCCATGGAGGAGCTCTTTCTTCCTGAGTGAATGGGTCAGACTCATTTTAAAAAAATTTCTGTGGTGCTCAGGTCTGAGGGAATTTGAGCAAAATGTCCTGGGCAGCAGACCACAGCTGGGTGGTTCCCACTAGAGAAATTCTACTTTATTCCTTCATTAGTATTAATGAAACTCACTCTGGTGAAAGGAAATCACACGACGAGACCACAGCTGTTTCACCGAAAGTGCCAGTAACTTGAGCTGTAAAGCTGTTCATAACCTTTAACCTGGAGCTGAGGCTTCAATAAAATAGCCCCAAATAAACAACCAAAGAAGTAATTGCCCAGACATATTTCAAATTTCACACTGAGAATTTATAACCTAAAATGATCCAAGTGTTCAAGAAGAAAGTAATAGCTAAATAAATAACAAAAAAAGTTATAGTAAGAAGATGGAATGCCACAGAGACATTAGAAATAAAAGCTCTGGGGGTTCTTTTGGTGAAATGAAAAGTACCTAAGAGGGTCAGGTGTGGTGGCTCAGGCCTGTAATCCCAGCACTTTGGGAGGCCAAGGCAAGCAGATCACAAGGTCAAGAGATCAAGACCATCCTGGCCAACACGGTGAAACCCCGACTCTACTCAAAATACAAAAATTAGCTGGATGTGGTGGTGCATGCCTGTAGTCCCAGCTACTCGGGAGGCTGAGGCAGGAGAATCACTTGAACCTGTGAGATGTAGGTTGCAGTGAGCCGAGATCACGCCACTGTACTCCAGCCTGGCAACAGAGCGAGACTTCATCTCAAAAAAAAAAAAAAAAAAAAAGTACATGAGATTATTTAGGTGAATAATGTAAAACACAAAATTGAATGTTTGTATAATTATACCTATTATCTCAAGTATGTGTACTCACTGACAGATGGATTTAGAGAAATAGAAACAGTTTATAAATGAATTTGGAGAAACAAAAATTGAGCTTAAACTCACGGGTTGTTTTATGTAAAGTGATTAGATTGTAAACATAAATATAAAAAATAAAGTCTTCAGAGGAGACAGGGGAGGTGGGCAGCTTCAGTGCAGAATAAGGCTGCTGACTCTCCATCCTCATACACTACTTAGACCGTTAGTACTCTTCAGTAAAGTGTATTTATTTTTATTACTTTTCAAATAGAACAAGTTTACCTTTTATTATGAAAATAATGTATTTTTTTTAATTCAAAGAGGAACACTTAAAAGAGAAAGTACAACTAATCATGAATCTTACCATCTATGGTGATTCATATTTTAAATATCACAAAAAACGCACCTATGCCTCATCTTCCTCATTAATATGGCCTATTCACTATGTGCTGAGAAGACTAAGAAACAAGCAGATAAGGCAAGAGGCCTTGATTATTAGCCTTGAAAGCCCACCAGAATAAGAGGGGATATTCCCAGGTTGCTGTGTACTTGGTGACTGATGACTCACCTCTGTCCCAAAGGCCGTGTGCAGCTCCGTCAGCTCTATGAACAGCCCTGCCACTGAATTTCAGAATGAAAGATTAGAAAGCTGCCTTCGTGTGCCTTCTTTGTAAGCAAACGTATATATTTACATTGTGGAAAAGTGGTGCCAAGTTTTATCAATTAAATTCCTCTGTTTAGTAAAGATAGTGACATGTAAGAATATACATTTTCCCCTCCAAGGGGCTCAATGAATGTGTAAAGTAAGTTTTTTGGGGGGTGGGGGATAATATTTAAAATATAGACCATCATGGCTGGTAGAATTTTACTTCCTCCTTTAAATATTACTGTACTGTTTGATTTTTTAAAATGAGTACATTATTTTTACAACGAAAGGTAAATTTGTCCTGTTTGAAAAAAAGGCACCGAGTCAATATTTTTATTTTTCCTAAATTGACCCTTATAAATGTTAATAGATTAGATCACATAAAATTAAAAATCTCTGTGACAACCTTCCCCAGCCCAATAAACAATGTTTAAAGATAGACGACAAACTGGAACTATCAATTACTATTTCTAATACATAAAAATACTTTATAAACCGCAAAGAAAATAATGAAAAAAGGTCCAGAGATATTAATAGACATAAAAATTTACTTTCGAAATGGCCATAGACGTGAAAAAAAAGCAAACCTTATTTGTGGTTACATAAATGCAAATTAAAAGAGCAATGAGCTACTAGTTTTTATCTTTTAGAGTGGGAAATATTAATTACTCATAGTCGTTGTTGGTTATAAGACTATAGGCGTTCTCATACATGTTAGTGAGAGTTTCAATTGGTGCAACTTGTTTGAAGGCAATATCTATTTAAGTTTTAAATGGGAATATCCTTTGACCCACATATTGTACTTCTAAGGTATTTCCAACAAAGTGACTGTAAAATTTTACACAGGTTTTATGATTAGATGGCTTGTGGTAGAATTGCTTTATTACATGGCCATTGAACATGGCATTGGGAGTTAGAAAATTGAATGCCTCTGGAGTCTAGATTTAAGGAAGACTAGAAAGCAGTGGGGCATTATGAGAACTTGAAGCCCACAGGCTCTGCTATTTCAGCTTGGTGTATTGCCCTACACTCTTCAGTTTTCAAGACAAGGCCTTTTACGTAATCTTTCCACATTTAAAAATGTGGGCCTCTTAGTCTAAACTTTTAAAATACCATCTAGACCACCACAGTATCTAGATTTTGGCCAACTTTTTCAATCCTTGGTGTACGTCTATCTTCTCATATATTATTACTTCTAAAATGTGTGCAAAAATAGGCACAGAAGGGTGAAAATAACATATATATATCATGTTTAAAAAATAATAAAAGAAATTCCAATCATGTTACTACTACTCACCTTGACAAATAGAACATTAACCAAACTTTCGTGTCTTACTACAATTATATTTGATTTGTTTCCCTTAAGAGGTAATCACTGCCTTTAATTTTGCTTTTATGTCTTGTTTTTCTTTATATTGTTAGCGATGATATATCTACATTGGATTTTGCTTAGTTTTTACCGGTATTAAACTTTAAAAAAGAAATCAGACTGTAATGTATTCTGAGACTTTTTGAGATTCATCCATGTTTTTGTCTAAATAGTTTATACTTTTAGATTTAGTATAATGTGTTAAAGTTTAATATGCATGCCATAGTAAATTATTTTAGAGCATTAAGGAAAAGGGTGTTTGTGGGGGCACTGTCAGCCCAGCTGGTTTTCTGTCCCCTATACTGCTCTGGCCATGGTAGGGTCACTGGGCTAAGGTGAGGGCACAGGCCCTGTGTTCCGGGCCCTTCAGGAGCATGTTGGTGGTTGGTCCTGGGATGAGTGGCATCCTTTCTGATGATCGGGCTCTGAGGTACTGCTACTGCCTCTTCAGAGACCTCCATAATGCTGCTTGCCTGCCACCAAGGCCACCCATCCCTCCTTAACCCCAAACTCTGGGTTCTCTTCCCTGCAGCAGGGACACTGGGGCTTCACTCCTGTTCCACTTAACTCCTTCATGTTTGGCCGCAGCAGGAGATGTGACAATAATGCAGGGAATTTCACTTCTAAATTCCCTCCACATCAAATCTAAATCCAAAAAGGAGTACTCCAACCCAGACTGATTGAGTGGTCAGTTTCCATCTGCAGGAACATGTGGGTGCCTCATTGGAGGGGACTCAGAAGGCGGGCCCTCTTCCTGGGCTGTCTTTTTTCTCTCCACCCCTCAGATACCTCTTATCCCAGAGTATCAGTACCTCTGGCCCCGTCCAGGGGTGTCAAGTAGGGCACACTTGACACCCCTGGATGGGGCCAGAGGGACTGAGCAAGTGAAGGGAATCATCATCCACTGGCTAGAAAAATCATGTACAAAGATAGAACAGCAATGACTTGCAGACCAGGTCTGCACTGTCCATCCCAGATCACCAAGCTTCATCTTGGACGCTTTCCTGTCTTTCCAAGCCCTGACGTCTCATCTGTCTCCAAGTCATGTTGGTTCCTTCCTTCAGTATTGGCTTGGAACTATTCCCTTCCCTCTTCCTCGCCTCCATCATCTTGTTCAGACACCATCTCAGGCTGAGAATACCTTTGTTTCTTCCACATATAACCATGGGGCCACGACTGCACAGTGGGGACACCTGAAACACAGAGGTGAGCAAACCCTACAGGGCCTTCTCCCTCTCGGTGCTGGATTGCTGGATTTCACTGCAATAGCCTCCTGCCTGGACTGGGGCCTCTACACCCACACCACCCTCTCCCTACCTTTGCCAGAAGGCTCTGACAGTGCCTCCCTGCCTGGACCTTTCACGGCCGCTGGGATGGGCACCATAGACCACCCAAACTCCATGTCCCCCACCTCCCTAGCCCCAGCCTACAAGCCTCCTTGCTCACCTCACTTGCCACCTGTCCCTTCCAGTGTGCCTATGTGCCTTGGTCCCTGCTGTTCCCTCTGCATGGCACTCTTCCACTCAGGTCTCAGCTGAAATGGCACCTCCTCAGAGATGCCTCCCTTTTTGCACCATATCCTCTACCCTGCCTTGTCCTTATTTCTGGCTGCACTGCCTGCCTCCCCCACCCTCCTGACCCTCACCAAACACACCACCAGTGGTTCTGAGCTGCCTCCAGCCTGGATGTTCCTCCTCTGCGTCCAGCTGCCCTGGGCATGGAGCCACCCATCCACGCTTTAAAGATTCATCCTTATTGATATGTATACCTGTAAATACTTCATTGTTTGAGCATACCATGCACTATTTATTCATACAGAGACCTGTGCTTTCTGATACAAAATTGGCAAAGAAGACAACAAAGCAACATATGTAGAATTAATTCCTCTTTTGTAAAAAGTGGATGTATATGCATACTTTTGTTTTGATACAGGGATCTTGCTATGATGCCCAGGCTGGATTCAAACTCTTAGGCTCAAGCAATCCCCCTGCCTCAGCCTTCTCAGTAGTTGGAACTGCATCCAGGTGCTGCCTAACATACATGTTTTATAGACACACCTACACACCCATTCTGGAAGGCTGTGACACTACAGATCTCCTGCTCCGCAATAGTGTGATTAAACCTCATCTGAAATCAAATATCTTGGCCTTGAAAGAGTCAGATGCTTTCTCAAAACATTTGCTAACTCTTTGGAGTAATTTCCTTTTGCCCCTCCCTGCCTTCGTATTTCTACCTTTTGATGTGCTACCTCACTCATGTTCAATGCCAAGAAATTCAAAATGTGCATCAATTCTTGTAAAAATTCCCTTGTACCTAAACATTTCATGAATTTAGTAATTTTATTAAAGTGACCCGAGAGAGTCATGGGAAAAGGTCCCATTTTCGAACACACCCCCTCTACCACCATTACTGGCTTCACACCCATCCTGCTCTTAAAAACTTCACTCATTACTCTGGGCAACAGAAAAGTCATTTTCACTGCCCCACACAGAATAAGTCTGCCCAGTTCAGGGCCTCTCAGTGTTTTATCTTTTACCTTAAGATACATCAAGTATTTTACTTTCCCATATACAATACTTTATAGAGAAATTTTGATGGATAAAAGTATCTACCCTTTTTATACAACACAATGAATGATGGGATTATAGGTGATTTAAAAAAATCTTTATTATATATTTCTGTAATGGAACAATAAAAAACTTGTGTTTCACATTTATAATTGGAATCTCTCACAACTTCTGTTTGTAAAAAAAATTTATAATTAGAAAAAATAACACATTTATATTTTAGAAAAAATGCTATGAAGGGACTTTAAAAGAGGCCTAGAAATTGATGTCAGTGAATTTCAAGCTGTTTTGAACATCATCCTCAATAAGAAATATATATATAACTACCTAGTAAATTCAACCAAATGAAAGTTTCATGAAAGAGAATTCATTCTTATTATGTGACATAGTGACCCATGAAATCAATTTCACAGTCTACTAATGGATCTTCACCTGTATTCTGAAAACACTGGTCTATTGGTTTCACTTGTCAACCTGATCCTGAAAACTAAGAATAAATTAGTCCAACCATTTATTTCTTATTATTCATATAATAAAAATAAATGTATTTTTTATTCTCTTCTTTGGTTATTGTGATCTCATAGAGACACAACCTCATGAAGAAATGAGGTCTAAATGTCCCCCTGTGCTCTTTTTTTTTGTTAGCAAGTAGTATTTTTAAGATGTTTTGTTCTGATTCTGTCTGTGTGAAGTCACAATAACAGTGTCATTTAAGTTTTTTAGTTTTGGAGAGAGGCTTTTGTGTTTGGAAAGGACTGTCTGTGGTTACCTGGGTCTTAAGTTAGTATTTATTTTATTAAAGTTGCCATTTACAAAACATTTTTCTTAAGCTATTAAGTTTAGCCTTCAAATTTGTATTCTATTTATAAATTAAATAAATTTTCTATAAATAAAATAATTATTTCTACATGTTCTTTGATTACAGATTAATTATATACTTGAGCCCATTAAAATTTTAGTATGTTGAATTCCTTTAAACATTAAAAAAGATACATACAGAACATAAGTACCTTGATTTTCTCAAGCACTTCAAATGTCTTTCATGCTATCATCTTTCCCAATTCTTAAGTAACTGCTGTATATCTGATAAAAAGATTCATAACTCAAGGAAATCAGGTTCTCAACTTTCAAATGCATTCAGAAACAAATTAAATGATTTTATACTTTTAAAATTAAACTATCAAGTCAGATATCAATCATACATTTCAAATTGAAATAAAAAGGAATCCTAGAACAGTCTGCAATGCAAATTCAAGACTGGGTTACAGAATGATTCTTTAGTAATCACAAGTGAACAGGCTGCGTTGAATCAGGCAGCATCTGCTGTATCAACACCTTAAACTTTTATTATTATTATTATACTTTAAGTTTTAGGGTACATGTGCACAATGTGCAGGTTTGTTACATATGTATACATGTGTCATGTTGGTGTACTGCACCCATTAACTCGTCATTTAGCATTAGGTATATCTCCTAATGCTGTCCCTCCCCCCTACCCCCACCCCACAACAGTCCCCGGAGTGTGATGTTCCCCTTCCTGTGTCCATGTGTTCTCGTTGTTCAATTCCCACCTATGAGTGAGAACATGCGGCAACACCTTAAAGTTTTTAACCGGCATTTGGTTTTGTAACCAATTACATTATGTGTGGCCTGTATCTATCTCAAGTTTCTTTTTCATCTCCAAACTTTCATTGTAAATTCTTTCAATATTTTAACCTCCTTTTATTGGAAAATTTTAAACAAATACAAAAGGAGACAGAAAGGCATAATGAGCAGAATAGACTCATTAACTAGATTTTATAATTATTACTTCATAACCAATCTTTTTAAAAACTATACTTCCACCCATTTCCTTCTACCCTGTTTAATATTAAGAAGCAAATCCCAGACACTACGTCATTTTACAGCCCACTTACGTCATTCACACGTCTTTAGAAGCAGGTAAGGCCTTGAAACTAAAAAGACTCACAATGCCATTATCTCACCTAAGATTAATAACAATTTTTTAATATCATGGAATATTTAGACAGGGTTCAGGTTTCAAATTGTCTTTCATGAATCATTATTATTTCTTAGTTTGTCTAAGTCTGTATTTAAATAAGATTTTTGTGATTTGTTGATATTCTTCTTAAGTCTCTTAACCTGTCAATTTGCTTCTTAATTTCTTATTTTTTTCCTTGACATTTATTTGTTGAAGAAAGTGGGTCACTTGTTCTATAGAGTTTCCCAGTGTAGACTGTGCTGAATTGATCTCCATGGTGGCATGGTGTCATTTAATATGTTTTTCTATACATTGATTGTTTAATCCAGAGGCAAACTCAAATGTGATGTGTGTGTGTGTGTGTGTGTGTGTGTACGTGTTTGAGTGAGATTACAGCAAGCAAGACAAATTCTTTAGTGGAGTACCCCATCAAACATAATATCTGGTTGTCTCTTCAACCTCTTGAAATCACTTTACTTGGGTAAATCAAATTGGGTACCCCCTGTCCAGGTTGCAGTTAATTTTTTTATTCTTTTTGCTGTGTGACTAGAGTTATTTGAATTTTGCTCTCCTCTTTCCGCTTTGTTACATTTTCCTTTTTGTGGGAGTAGCACTAATTGAATCCGTCTCCCCTGTTTTATATTTTATTTTATGTCTCATGGGCCACAGTTACAGTATTGATGAAAATCTACCAAGTAAGTTGCGCTTCTTTCTGTGTCAGCAGAGATGAGCCTAGTGCTCCAAGTAATCGTTGTCCAGGCCATATATCTGAAGTGGGCGGTAAATCCTCTTGAAAATAGGTAAGTTTTAACCTAATATGTAGAAAAAGTGGATGACTTTTAGGGTTCTTGGGAATTCCAACTCTCTAAACAACCCCCTCCTTGACTTAAAATTCCAAAAAGAATTTCTTCACTTCTTTGACCTAGGCTTGAGTCTCTTTTATAATATATTTAACTTATCCGTACTTTATTACATCTCAATGTGAATAAATCTTTCTGTTATTTCCTGGGATGTGACTTTGAAAGGGGAGGTTAGAGATCTTGCTAGGAGCTGGTCCTTATGGTGAAGGCTGAGAAGGAAAGTCTGATCTGGGCTTAAGGTATATACTCAGGAGTCACATGCTGGGGAGATTAAATTAAGTCTGAGGCAGGCCAAGAGGGGGAAAAAGGGAGGTGATGTGATGCTTTGGATTCACCTGGATCCTGATCTAAAATTTTAGATTATTCTTGAACCCAACCAGTCTCTCCCAGGTTTATTATCTTTGGATCTTGAATGATAATTTTTTTCGACTATCAACATAATACTCTACTCCAGTAGCGGTTAAGCAAAAAATCACCTGCCTTGGGTAAATTTGTATCTCCATTATTGGTGAAAAATACTAATAGTTGAATGAAGTGTTCATTTTGGTTGGCAAAGCTGTAGAACAACAATAGCTGGAATGCACAGTGCCAAGATCAGCAAAATCAAGGGCACTGTGGGCACTGTAATTGAATTCTAAAATGTAACAGTTGAAAGTAAATTTTTTTCTGTTTATTTGATAAAACCTTTTCTAGAGAATGAATAGATACTGACATACTTAAATGGCTCTTATTTGTGAAGGAAACTGTACTTAAAAGTAGTTCTTTCTTTAGCTTTCAGACAAGCCAAACCCAGATTATCAAGATTTCTCATTGAGGTGGTAATAGAATGTATCACCAGGGTTTTTATATTTCCATTGTTCCCCTTGCAGACAGCAACTTTGTAGAAAACAAGTATGTTGAAGTGACTCATATGCCATCAAAATTATTCTTGTTGAAGGTAATTTCAGCAATAAAACAGTTTGTACTTTCCCTCCTTAGAAACTTTTAGCATGAGGCATTTAAAAAAAATTGTTAGAGACCAATCTCTCTAATCCAATATGACTAATGTCCTTATGGAAGAAATGGCATCTGAAGAGGCAGAGACACATACAGAGAAAAGGCAATGTGAGGACACAGAGAGAACATCATCTACCAGCCAAGGAGTGTCTGAGACCACCAGAGGCTAGGAAAGAGGCATGGAACAGATGATCCTTCACAGCCCTCAGAAAGAACCAAGCCTGCTGACACCTTGGTCTTGGGCTTCTAGCCTTCAGAACTGCAAGGCAATAAATTTCTGTTGTTTCAGCCACCCACAACATTTCTGTTGTGGTACTTTGTTACGGCAACCCTAGCAAAATGATACAGTTGGGAAATCCAGTGAAAAAGAAATGCATTCTTTGAAAACTGAGCGTGAGCAAGAAAGAGAGCAGTTGGGGTAAAACAATGGCAGATGGATGTCAAAGTTTTTCAATAAAAAAAAAGATGACTTTTCATTAATAAAGGCTATAGTCTGAGACCCTCTGGAGTCTCCAGATCTTTTTTCCCTTCAATTCTTCCTAATGTCTTCTCTAACTCTCTCCAACTTCCTTTCTTGGCGGCATGCATGTTTTATTCATTAAAACACACTGAATTCCTACCATGAGCCAGTCACTGTGCTGGCCACGGAGGCATGAATGGCCCCAGCCCTCATGGAGTGCCCAGTCCAGAGTGAGTTAACAGTCATGCAATCTGGATATCAAGGACAGAGTGGTAAGGGCTGTAGTGGAGTAACTACAAGGGAAGCTAAGACTACTCTTAGGAGGGACACCTAATCTGATTTTTGTTTGTCATATAGAGCTTCCTGGAGGAATTGACTCCTGGGTTTGTGGAGACCTAAAATGAGTGGAGAAAAGTGTTTCACACAGGGGGAACATCACATGAAGTCTGGAGATGAAATTCGTGACTGTGTCTTAGACTGTGAGTTAGGAAACAGTGAGAGATGAGTCAGAAAAGGTTGGCAGAATCCAGGCTGTATAATCTTTGAAGCTATAAATACATCTTTTGACTTATTCAAAAGCATACTGGAGCAGTGAAGGGACTCATGCTGAAAAGAGCAGCAAGATTTGTGCTTGGACTGGTCGTTCCATTTACTTGAAGATGGCAAGTTGAACACAGGCAGAAATCTCCCCTTCCACTCTATCATACGGAGTTGATATCAGTATATTAAAATTGTATTACTAAATACATCTTATGCTTGAAAATAAGAAAGGGAAATAATCAGAAATCCAGAAGCTTGCCAAAAAGTGAGGGGAGAGGAAGTATACAGGAATCCATGATAGTAATAAGGGCCTAAATCCATTGGGCTTCTAGGGGATTGGGATTGTGGAACTGGAGCCTTTCAACATTTGGAAGCAGGGCTGATACCATTCCATCTGCCCATGGCTGGGGGCTGAGAGGGGCTACCTGTTCTCAGCAGGGTCCAGAGTTCCTCTGCCACACAGAAGCAAAGTACTACAATAGAAATTTTGTGGGTGGCTTAAACAACAGAAATTTATTGCCTTGCAGTTCTGAAGGCTAGAAGTCCAAGACCAAGGTGTCAGCAGGGTTAGTTCTTTCTGAGGACTGTGAAGGATCATCTATTCCATGCCTCTTTCCTAGCCTCTGGTGGTCTCAGACACTCCTTGGCTGGTAAATGATGTTCTCTCTGTGTCCTCACACTGCTTTTCCTCTATGTGTGTCTCTGCCTCTTCAGATGCTATTTCTTCCATAAGGACACTAGTCATCTTGGATTAGAGAGACTGGTCTCTACCGATTTTTAAAAAATGCCTCATGCTAAGAGTGTCTAAGGAGGGAGAGTACAAACTGTCTGGAAATAATGCAATCCTTTGTGTACCTGGCCTAAGCCTGGTCTGGAGCTCTCCCTGATACAGAGCTGGAGATGAGGCAACCAAAGGAACACATATCAGGAGACTGTCACAATGCAGAATGCATGTAGGAGAAACCTGTGAAAGATGAGTGTAAGAGAATTAGAAAGTATTTGAGGAAGAGCAATGTCATTAAAGATAGACAACAAACAGCATGAATGGGATAACTGATACTTGAGCAGTTATAGCTAATGCAGGAATAAAGAACTTTAAAATAAATATATGATTATCCAAGAGACAAAGTAGGAAATGGCAACTGTAAAATAAGCTGGAGAACAAATTACCAAACTTGAAGATCAACCTAAAGAAGTCTCTCAGAATGCAACATGAAGAAATAGAGAAGAGAAATAGCAAAGAAAGGTTAAGAGATCATGAGAATGGATTCAGAAGATTCAGTATACATTTAATAAAATACATAGGAGAGAATTTTGAATGGCCAATATATGAACGAGAATTTTCCAGAAGGAAATAGAGATATGAATCCTTGAGTTGAAAAAAATCCCATGAAGTAATAAAGAGGCAAAAAATCTGTATATAGATATTATGCTTAAACTTTGGAACATTAGATACAATGAGAGCACTCCTAAATTCTGTCAGAGATATGATATTGATCAGCAGTCCCCAATCTTTTTGGCATCAGGGACAGGTTTCATGGAAGACAATTTTTCCATGGATGGGGGAGGGGATGGTTTCGGGATGATTCAAGTGCATTGACATTTATTGTACTTTATTTCTGTTATTACATTGTAATATATAATGAAATAATCATACAACTCACTATAATGTAGAATCAGTAGGAGCCCTGAGCTTGTTTTCCTGCAACTAGATGGTCCCATCTGGGGGTGATGGGAGACAGTGACAGATCTTCAGGCATTAGATTCTCATAAGGAGTGTGCAACTTGGATCACTCACATATACAGTTCACAATAGGATTTGTGCTCCTATGAGAAGCTATTGACTCCACTGATCTGACAGGAGGCAGAGCTCAGGTGGTAACGTAAGCACTGGGGAGCAGCTGTAAATACAGATGAGGCTTTGCTGGCTCACCTGCTACTCTGCTCCTGCTGTGTGCCCTGGTTCCTACAGGTCTGTGGCCTGGGGGTTGGGGACCCCAATACAAAGTAAAAGAAGAAACATTAAAATAATGTCATATTTTCTATTAACAATATTAGATGCCATAAACAACAGGACAATATCTAAAAAACTCAGAGAATAACATCCCTTAATACAGAAATATGTATTATTCTAAATTATGCATCAGAAATTAGGGTTAAAGATCTTTGGCTGGGCATGGTGGCTCATGCCTGTAATTCCAGCACTTCCGGAGGGTGAGGTGGGCAGATCATGAGGTCACTTGGAGACCATCCTGGGCAACATGGTGAAATCTCGTCTGTACTAAAAATACAAAAATTAGCCGGGCATGATGGTGCATGCCTGTAATCCCAGCTACTCAGGAGGCTGAGGCAGGAGAATTGCTTGAACCCGGGAGGCGTAGGTTGCAGTGAGCCAAGATCGTGCCACTGCATTCTGGCCTGGGTGACAGAGCAAGACTCCATCTCAAAAAAAAAAAAATATTTTCAGATTATAAGAATAACTGGAATTTGTCACACATACACCCTTGATGAAAGAGCTTCTAAAGTATATACTCCAGCAAGAAATAGTGATAAGCAAAGAAGTTGTTAAAACACATTTGTGAATTAAAATATTTATTGATTTAAAAAAATAGATGCATTTAGTAACAATCTGGGACTAAAATTTCATTAAATATATAACTGTCCTTTTCAAGATATTCAACAAAAATATATATAATAAAGTAAACTAGATTAGTATAACAGAATTTATCAAAAGAGAAAGAACAGAAACAAAGAGAAAGCATAGTAAGGAGAAAATACAAAATAATTGGTTAGAAACAAGCATACATGTGACAATAATCACAGTAAATGTGGGCAGGTTAATTGCCCCTGTGAGAGAAGGGACCTTCTTTCCTGGTCATATCTGTATCCTTGCCATCAAGTTTTTTCAATAAGATATTTGTTTTATGAGATCTTTTAAAAAAGATACTATGAGATCTTTTAGGCTGGGCGTGGTGGCTCACACCTGTAATCTCAGCACTTTGGGAGGCCGAGGCAGGTGGATCATGAGGTCAGGAGATAGAGACCATCCTGGCTAACAGGGTGAAACCCCGTCTCTACTAAAGATACAAAGAATTAGCTGGATGTGGTGGCGGATGCCTGTAGTCCCAGCTACTCGGGAGGCTGAGGCAAGAGAATGGTGTGAACCCGGGAGGCGGAGCTTCTTGCAGTGAGCCGAGATCGTGCCACTGCTCTCCAGCCTGGGTGACAGAGCGAGACTCCACCTCAAAAAAAAAAAAAAAAAAAATACTACGAGATCTTTTAAAAAAGATCTTTAAAAAAAATCTAGCTATATTATGGTGAAAAGAGACTCACTTTAAAATATCCCCGAGAGTTTGAAAACCCAGGGAAGAAGAAAGATATATGCCAGGCAATTACCGACAGCAACAGCAAGTATCTAGTATAGCAATATTAGAATTATGAGTAACAAAATTCAGGGCAAAATGCGTTAAAAGAAACAGGTTGACATTTCATATTGATAAAAGGAACAATGTACTTTTATGCATTTTAAATATGGCCTTAACTTATAAAAAATCTGATAAAACTATATTCAGAAATAAAAAATCATGGTGGAAGACAAACGTGATACACTACCCTTAACATGAGAAAAACCTCCAAACACCCAATTTAAAACATGAGCAAAGGACTTGCATAGCCATTTCTCCAAAGAAGATAGACAAATGGCTGATGAAGCATATGAAAAGATACTCAACATCACCAACCATGAGGGAAATGCAAATCAAAACCAAAATGAGAGCAACCTAAATATCTATAAATGGATCAATGGATAAAGAAAGTCTGACATATACATTCAATGGACTATTATTCAACCTTTAAAAATGATGGAAATTCTGATACATGCTACAACATGGATGAATCTTGAGGACAATAGGCTAAGTGAAATAAGCCAGTCTCAAGTGGTATGGCTGTAGACTGAAACACACACTTAAAAATGGTTAAGATGTTACTTTTATGTTATGTGTATTTTATCACAATTAAAATACAAATAAGGATATTCCCCTTGATGTATTTTGGAGAATGGTTTAATGGGGACAAACACAGGTTGGATAGACACCAGTTGGAAAATTTTTCTGTGAATCAGGAAAGATATAACAGTGACTTTAATTCATGTAGTGTTAAGTGGGACTGAAGTCAAACGGAGGGATTGAGAAATAACTAGAAGGTAGGAACAAGAGTACTCAGTGAATGACTAGATGTGAGTGCAAAGGGAGAGAGAAGCCACTTTCAACGCTTGGTTTCAGGACTGGACAACTGGGTGAATGTTGGAGCCATTTACTGAGACAATACACCCAGGAAGAGGAGCAAGATCTGGCAGACAAATGAGGAGTTTAGCTTAGACTAAGACGAGTTTGAGATGTCTCTGAGATGTCTAAGAGACCAACATCTCTTTCTTCAACCTCTTCATTTTCTCTTTATTTCTTCCACTAAAATGCCCACTGGCTTTCTTTCTATGCACACTTTCACAGATAAACACAATTTTGTTGATGTTAGGAGTGTTCCCACATCACTGCAGCATAGATCTTAGTGGGTAGATCCTGGGATTACTCAAATATGTGCTTGTCTGAAACAGGATTTATTTCCCTAAGGTCAAAGAATGCTTAATGCAATGGAACAGATTGTGTTTCCAGTGGACACAAGAATCCCAGATGCAGAACACTAACAAGGAGCTTGCATAAGCACAAGGCCAAGTTCATTTCATTCTCATTAGCTATAATGCAACTCTTCTACAATTTCACTGATGGTGTAGATAAGACAATTCACAGCTGTCACTGAGACTGGGACCTGCCAGCTGTTGTCTTTTGCTCTGATTTCTTTCCTGCAGATAAAATGTTTTGTAGAAATAACATAATGGGTCCCCAAGTTTGGTTTGTTTATATTTAGTCATCTGTTGTGATGCTAACAGAGCATATTCAGGACATAATACTTAATGTAGAATGGTGGTGAATCAATCATGTTCTGATGTTGTCCATTTGGTAGCAGTCATTGAGGAAGATGCTTTTCCCACACAAGTGCGAGTATAATAATAAAAACAAACACCCTACATTCAGGTGAACCAGGTGCAATCCTGGCTGGTTATGTAATTCTGAGTAGGTTTAACCAGCCTGAATCTCAGTTTCTTTATCTTTAATTAAAACGATGGGAAAAGCCCCTGGTTTATAGTTATTTTAAAGATTAAAGGAGACATATGTGAAGGTATCTACCATAGTACTTAACATATTGCGGGCATTAACAAATATTAATTTCTTTTCCCTGGTGAACTGTTCTATGATTAATACCACATTTTCCCAGGCCATCCCAGCCTGAAGGTAAAAAGGGGACCACAACAGCAGCATAAATGTCCCCAGCCTCTTACATAGGGCCTTATAAGTTCCTTTCAAAGAAATTCTCCCAAATTTGTGGAGTGCCCAGGATTGTCTCACACATGCTGATAAGCACAGCATTCTTTGCTCACACACAGAGCTTGCCTTGTTCGTCTTTGCCTTGGCTGTTCATGACCCTTTGCTGGGACTGGGATTGCTAATCCTGGTAAGGCCAATGCAAAGGTGCCAAGAACCTTTTGATGACTTTGGGAAATTGGGAAATTCCCTCCTACCACTGCCAGCTTCCACCTCCTGCCACCTAGGCTAGACGTTTTATAGAGCCAGTGCCATTCTCTGGGCCAATCCACAGTGTGGCAAAACCACTTTGTTTCCTTCCCTGATGTGTCAAGAATCTATTTTCTGTTTTCATCTTAACATTAATTGTTTTAGTTTGTATTTTCAGCCACTTTTTTCTTGGGGACCTAATTATGAGTTCTTGGGGCCTGGGCCAGAGGAAAATTTGACTAACGGATATCACACCGAAAACCTGCTCTCCCTCCTAACACTGAAGCTTTATTAGAAGGCCAAGCTTTTATGTGAATGCCTCTCTTCTCTGAGGATAAGTGATTTTACAAGAGTTATTTCCAATTCCCCATGCCAGTCACCCTCCCTCCTCCCAGTCCCTTGGGGCCACCTCAGCAGTCTTCCAGATGTTCTAAGGTAAATACTCCTTGTGTTCTAGTTGAGAATCCTGCTACAGTTTCTCATGTAGGAGGATTTTTAGAGACTCTTTTTGTTTTTTTTAAAGAAGACTTTTCCTCTAAAGAGTAGGAGGAAGACTCGGAAAAAAACATGAAATAATTATTCCTTTTTTTTTTTTAATTTTAGGGGCACAAAATGGTTTTTGCTTACATGGATGAATTGTATAGTGGCGAAGTCTGGGATTTTAGTGCACCTGTCACCTGAATAGTGTCCATTGTACCCAGTGTACCCAGTTGGTGGTTTTTCATCCCTCACCCCACCTCCCGTTCTCCCTATTTCTAAGTCTTCAGGGTTCATCATACTACTCTGTATGCCTTTGCATACCCATAGCTTAGCTCCCACTTGCAAATGAGAACATGTGGTATTTGGTTTTCTGTTCCTGAGTTACTTCCCTTAGGATAACGGTCTCCTGTTCCATCCAAGTTGCTGCAAAAGACATTATTTAATCATTTTTTATAGCTGAGTAGTATTCCATATATATACCACATTTTCTTAATCCACTTGGGCACTTAGGTTGATTCTACATCTTTGCAATTGTGCATTATGCTGTGATAAACATACGTGTGCAGGTGTCTTTTTTATATAATGGCTTTTCCTTTGGATAGATACCCAGTAGTGAGATTGCTGGATTGAATGGTAGACCTACTTTTAGTTCTTTAAGAAATCTCCATACTATTTTCCATAGAGGTTGTACTAATTTACATCCCCACCAACAGTGTATAAGTGTTCCCTTTTTATCACATCCACGCCAACATCTATTGCTTTTTGACTTTTTAATAATGGCCATTCTGGCTGGGGTATCTCATTATGGTTTAATTTGCATTCATTATGAAATGATTGTGATCACTTTAGATGTGAGAGAGTAGGGGGGATTTTAAGGAAGGGTGGGGGATGTGGGGACCTGAATATGGGCAGTGGTCATGGAAAGAAATGGGCAGATTCTAGAGGCTTGATGAAAGAACAAACAAATGTAATCAGTGACTGGACTGGAGAAACACGACTTGAAGATTGTCATGGATGATTCTGAGTTTTCTGGGAATTTGTGCCTCTAAAGTTGATTTGTCTGAATAGTAAAAATTGAAATTCCAAATCCTTAATGGAAGTTTTCAGAGTCCTGTGCCCCTTGCCAGCCATCCTGCTTTAAAATGACTTGCTGTTTAGATTCTTCAGTGTCTCTTTCCTTTGCTTTCCTCTAAGCACCAGGCTTGTGTGTGAGAGGCTATAACTCGTCTTCTTTCCTTCATGTAGGTTGGTGATACAGACTTGCTGGTCCTCATGAATGTGCTGGTGATTTGGACTCCAAGGGCAATCTGTCTGTCAGTTTTGACAGTATTGTCTAGTCTCAGTGAGAGATAGAAGGAAGACCACTGAGATTTCTCTGAGTCTGAAAATAGATACTGTTCTTAGCATTCAAATTTGCTTTGAAGGAGCATTCTTCACATGCCCATGGTCAGGAACAATTTAAGGAGTGTTAGGATCCAAAAAGTTGATTGGATTTTCCTGCCTCTCTTCACAGCCTATATTTAGGCCCCAGCCTATCAAAAATATTTAAGAGGAGTATTTGGCATATTTCTGAAATATTATTTTTGAAATATTATGCTGAGCATTTAAGCAAATGAACGACACAGGGACAGCTTTGGGCAACGCTATGAGTGGGTCTCCAGCACCCCTTTCTCTCTTCATTAGTGTTCTCAAGCTGATCTCTGGTTGCTTAGAGCTCTTCACAGAGGACTTCATCAGGACTGGCCTTCAAAATCCCTGCTGCTAAGGCTTTCCTTTCCCAGATCCCATATCAGATTGCCATGTTCCTAGAGGACTGAACATAGTCAGTGGTCTGATAAATAATAAGGATAGATATGGTTTATTGAGTGCCTGGCATGGTGCTTTTCATACATTATCTCATTTTATTCTCACAACAGTTTTGGAAGTATTACTGTCCCTCTTTACAAATGAGGAGAGACTGAAACACCAAGTGTCATTAAGTTGGGTAAACGTCATGCAGCTTGTAAATGCCAGAGATAGAATAGGACCACAGGTCTCTCTCATAATGTACACACCTGCTAATAATACTTTCAATCCCTTAATTCTGAGGAATGATTTCCAATGGGCATTTCAGGAATTAAGGCAACCCCTCAGAGGCTCTATCATCGATAAGGGCTTTTTTTCAGTGGGCCCTTATTCTCTTAAACTTGCTTTTGAATGAAGTAAGCTCTTTGCAAAGCTCTTGTTAGCAGAAAAAAACCATGTGTCTTAATTCAAAATGTTCTTTGAAATCTCACAATCTGTATTTTTAAAAACAATGTAAGGCAAGTGAACTGTTTATCTTTAAAAGGTTTATTTTACACACCAACTCTTTACTGCCTCTCAATAAACGTTGCTTAATTACGTGTTTAAAAGAATGAAGCAGAAGTATGGTCTGTAAAAATATTTGTTATCTTTTGCTTTTTTCGTTTCCTGATTCTGAGGAACTCTGAGTGGTTGTTTGTCAGACTCTTCTGTACCTGCCTGAGCACAAACGCCCTTTTGCTGGGCTGGGCCCCGCGCAGAATGGTGAAGTGGCTGAAGTTTGAAAAGCAGCACACTCCTCTCAGTGCTCCCAGCTTCCTCCTTTCCACTCATTTCCCTGCCTCTTTTATATTTTATTCAAAATAAAATAAAATGCAAAGAAGACAAACTTTTCCTCTCACTCAAGAAGGGATCTTCAGACACATTTTTATGTGATTTAAAGTAAATGTAATTTGTAATTTCCGGGTATTGACATTTTCAACTACATTTCGAATCACAAAACCAAAGATTATTTTTCCTGGTAGAAGGAATTCCAGGTTGAGAAACCCGAGGAATGAAGTGTTGGGGAATGCCTGAAGAAAGAATTTGGCTAGGATGAGCAGAGTGTTCCTCCTTTTCTCCCCAAGGCAGAGAGGCTTTATGAGAAAAGTCTTGAAGGTAGCCATTGCTTTACTGATTTTTTTTCCTTGGTGGATTTTAGGAGTTCTGCCTTTTCAGATGATACTTCAGGCCATTTGTTTTCACTGTGTGGCAGAAAAAAATAAAGAGGTTTCAAGGAAACAGAGCTGTCTTTTGCCCTGGGGCTTGTTGATCTGGGCAAGGTCTTTACCACCGAGTGCCCTTAAGGGATGGAGGAACTAGTTCCTGCAATAGTGCTGATAAGGGTTTAGAGAGTGTTTCAAAGTTTACAAAACACATTCATGGAACAGTCAAGTGGAATAGTTTTTTTAAACACATATAAAATATTATTAAACCTGAGTGCAAGTTATTTGGACTAGCCTTCATTTGGGACAGTCTCTCAAAACTGAATTATTCTTTTTTCTTCTGATGATAAAAATACTAATTGTAATGCAGAACAAGCTCTTTCCTCCATCTCCCCTTGTTGCCACTGCACGAGAGTAACAGAGAGTAGTGCCAAAGTGGCAGTGATACATACATGATGGCTTGAATGGGGTGGCACAAAAAGCTTGTAGCGTGATGCTGCCTGCCGTGTGGTGTTCCTGCCTAGTCAAGCCTTCCCCCTCCTACTTTCACTCTGGGCTGTGAGTTTTATGCTAGTTTAAGCTAGCTCTTCATCTTTTGAAGCTCCTCGTCTTTTTGAACCATGTGAGAAAGCAATCCCACACCATTGCTGTTGAACCTCTCTTCATGTGGAATTTGTTGAGACTTGAGGGCCCCCATCATACGGGAGACCATTATAAGCAAATCTCCCATGATTTTTCACCCTTGTGCTCCATGGTCACAGCACATTTCTCATCACTCATCATAATGTGCTCCTCTCCCTGGATCCAACAAAATGAGCCAGTTTACAGCCTGAGCTTCCTACAATGAAGTTCACTGTCTAGTCTTACCTATTTTCACAGAACTTCTAATCAGCTTTTCAGGGTCGTAAATAAGTCACTGTATATGAATGAACAGCCAAAGATTTCTAGATATTTGAGAAGACACTTTAACATGAAATGAACTCAGAGGAAGCAAAGACAATGTAGGAAAAAAAAAACTAAGATTCTTAGAGTGATAAGAGAAGATAATGAATCCATGGACATGAACAGGATACTATAAAAATGAAAAGAGAATAAAAAAGACCGTCAAATATAAAAATGAGGACAGTAGAAATTAAACGTTAAACCAAAACATTGATACAGTTGTTGAGTAAATGTTACAGACTGAATTGTGTCCCCCCTCAAATTCATATATTGAAGTCTTTTTTTTTTTTTTTTTTTTTTGAGTCGGAGTCTCGCTTTGTCACCAGGCTGGAGTGCAATGGTGCGATCTTGGCTCACTGCAAGCTCTGCCTGCTGGGTTCACATCATTCTCCTGCCTCAGCCTCCTGAGTAGCTGGGACTACAGGCGCCCACCACCATGCCCAGCTAATTTTTTGTATTTTTAGTAGAGGCAGAGTTTCACCCTGTTAGCCAGGATGGTCTTGATCTCCTGACCTCATGATCCGCCCACCCCGGCCTCCCAAAGTGCTGGGATTACAGGTCTGAGCCACCGCGCCCGGCCATGTTCAAGTCTTAATCTCCAGTATTGGGAATGTGACTGTATTTGGGGATAGGGCTTTAAAGAGGTACTTAAGTTAAAATATGGCTCTTAAGGTAAGTCCTACTCGAATATAACTGGTATCCATTTAGGAAGAGGCAATTAATACTTGTAGAGAGACATCGAATATGTCCCTCACAGAGGGATGATCATGAAGAGGCAGCAAGAGGGCAGCTACCTGCAAGTGGAGAAGAGAGAACTTAAAGAAACCAACTCTCCTGGCACCATGCTGTTGGACTTCTAGCGTCCAGGACTCCCAGGATATACATTTCTCTTTTTAAAAATAGCCATTCTGTGGTATTTTGTTATGACACGCCTAGCAAATCTATACAGTACATTTCCAAGACATCAAAATAACCACAAAAAAACAACATGACAAACAAACCAAAATCAGAAGATGGAAAGTGAAGGACAAAAGAAGAAAATAGGCAAACAGTCCAAGTGGATCAAGATCTCATAGAAAACAGGCAAATAAAAGAAAGAAAATTATAAAAAATATAAGAAAATTTTATTAAATGTTTTGCCAAGTGCCTATTATAACAACAGAAAATAAAAAATATAAACCAAATCGTATTGTGAAATCTCCGAGCACTGGAAATGAAAAGCAGATCTTACAATTTTCCAGAAAGAATGACAAATAAAAAGAAGGAACAAAAATTGGTCATACCTACAAAGAATCAGAAACCAAAACGGTGTTTAATTTCTCAAGAAGAGGAAGTGTAAGTAATTGTAAGTGAGTAATTGTAAACTCATTTTATTAGTTGAATTTGTTTCTATGGCCATGTCTTAGGAAACTTCACACAACTTTTCTACTAATGTAAGAATGCCAAGTAGGCATTGTTTTGTGTTTAATCCAAAATGTTAAACATCATGGCACTTAGTATAGTACATTCTGCATCTGTGCTCAATAAAAGTTAAAGGGAAATGAGAGGATGGACTAAATATGATATTTGGCAGCAAAGTTTGCTGCCAGCAAAGATTTTTACCATCGTACTGGTCAGATGGCATTGTGATAACAAGATTCTGTTCTAAGCCACTGATCTAAAAGGGACTTTTTCAGAAGACAATGAATAGGAAAGTGAATCAAGTTGGAATCTAGCCATACAGGAAAAGGATGAAGGAATAAAAGATGCCTGGTGGGAGTGTAAATTAGTTCAACCATTGTGGAAGACAGTGTAGCAATTCCTCAAGGACCTAAAGACAGAAATACCATTCGACCCAGCAATCCCATTCCTGGATATATACCCAAAGGAATATAAATTATTCTATGATAAAGACACATGCACACATATGTTCATTGCAGCACTATTCACAATAGCAAAGACATGGAATCAACCTAAATGCCCATCAGTGATAGACTGGATAAAGAAAATGTGGCACATGTATACCATAGAATACTATGCAGCCTTAAAAATAATGAGATCATGTCCTTTGCAGGGACATGAATGGAGTTGGAGGCAAATTAACACAGGAACAGAAAATCAAATATTGCATGTTCTCAGAAGTGGGAGCTAAATGATGAGAACACAAGGACACATAGAGGGGAACAACACTCGCTGGGGCCTATTGGAAGGTGGAGGGTGGGAGGAGGGAGAGGATGAGGAAAAATACCGGAGTGATGAAAGAATCTGTACAACAAATATGTCATATATGTATTTATTCAATTTAATCTCATTACCATTGGTCTATTGTTCTGTACAATTGGTATATTTAAAAAAACTCATTCATTCGGAATTGTTGTTGCTTTTAGGTCTTATTATTTGCCTGACATTTTGCCAGACAAGGGTGAGCAAAGCATTGTTTCCATGACACTTCTAGTTGAGTGGAGATCTTTATTTGTTGTAGCAGAAATTCATTCCTGCACTCCAGGGAAAGTTTTACTAAATGCGGCTTAAGATAACCTGTTCAGCAAACACTATTGAGTGTTGCTGGGGTAAATCATTTTCCGGATTTATAAAGACATAGCCTCTGTTCTCCAGGAACAGCTCAGATATTCTGTGATACTGTGGTGCTTTGCCTACTTGGCAGGCTGATCATAGAACCAAACTAATTTGTTATCCATGATATACACAGGAGTTTGCTCTCCACTGATGAAACCCAAGAAAGCTGAACTCGGTTGGTTTATTCTTCCATTAATCAAAATACAAGGATGATGAAGAAGTATCTCTGTTTATTCTAGAGAATTCTGACCCTTCAAAACTGAGTATTTCCTTTATTATTATTTCTGAAACACAAGGGGTGTCCAAAGGATCAAGATGAGACTAAGGCATAGGGAGACCAGACAGTCACCTGTGTGATGTCTACTCAACATGTGTTTCCCACATTACCTGCTCCTGGCAGTAGAAATTCTATTATTTATGATTCATTCTTTATGATTAGCCTTGCCCATGTCCGGTAATCTCCTTTTGAATTCAGTTATTTCCATCAAATCTCTCAGCTTGAATTGGTTTAATAAGGCAAATTTCTTCTCTAAGGTTTAGAATCAAGCTACATTAGATGATTGAGAAATGTCTTGGGCAGAAACCTTAAAAGAAGGAGTTGAGGAAAAGTAAGCTGGAAACTCCCAACACCGATCTATTTTACATTTTGCCTACCCCTGCCCCATCTCGGAGATTTTGGACTTTGAACGCCCTGCCCTGGGAGGTATCTGAGCTTGACAACTGGAGATGGCTGCTAAGTAAAGTTTTTTTGATAGTCCAGAAAAAGAAAATGAGCTTGACATTTTGAATATCAAAAAACATTTAAGCATAAAAAGGTCTAAAAGTTAGTTAGCATTCGGGTCAACTTAAAAACATACACATATACGAAAACCTGAGGAAACGAACAGTGTACTGGAATTGAGTTATGGTAGACAATCTATACAGTTTAGATGCAAATATTTACCTTTCTTCATTTTTTCTGGTTAATATGGATAAAATAAAAGCCATGATCCCATATCATTGAGATAATCATTTTCCCATTAATTTGGAATTTTATGCAGAAGATGGGAATAACAGGTCTGGTTTATTTCGGAAATAATAATTTTATACACCTGTCAGGGTTTTAAAATGCAGCTGAACTCACCAGACTCCAAAGGAATGTAATAAGTACTGCATAATTTTTTTGTAGGTTTTACTAAAGATTTTGAGGGCTCTAGGAAGGGTTGTATCATGCATGGCAATCCATCATTTTATTTGCACTCTTTCACCTTCTCTCTTTTCCATATCTTCTTCCAGATTCTCCCTTGAGTTTCCAATACTTTTTTCTCAGTTACATAGAGCAACTTCTCTCTTTCTACAAAGTTTTATCACTGCCCAATGCCAAGGCCCATGAGGCTTAGCTCCCATGTGGGCTTATCAAAACATTTTTTTCATCAAAAGCAACTCTTCTCATAAGGGGAATTCTAGCTGCTACAAAATAATTACTTTATCATTGCTATGACAAAACTTTAGCATTAGAAGGAAATATTAAATGGTTTCATATTTCATTCATGACCCTCTCCAGACATCAGAAAAAAACTCTGAAATTTCAGATTTTTTAAGCTTTTAGTGTGTAAATTTATTATGCATATTTTAAAGCTTATCTTTTGATCTAAGTTTTTATTCAAGCCCACTACAAGGAACTGAGCAACATGGTCAGTTTGAATACTTGTATGCCGGCGGCATTGAACAATGAGTTTCATCAGGAAAAAGCCATAGATTAACTCATGAAGGAGCCAATATATTCTTTTTTATGATGGTAAAAAACATATAACACGATAACTACCCTCATAAAATTTTAAGTGTACAAACAGTACACTATTGTTAACTAGCACAGTGTTTTACAGCAGATCTCTAGAACTTTTTCATACTGCATAACTGAAACTTTGTACCTATTGAACAGCAACAGCTCATTTCTCTCTCCCAACAGCTCCTGGCAACTGCCATTCTACTTTCTGCTTCTATGAACTTGCCTACTTTAGACACCTCATATATGGAATCATGCAGTATTTGTCCTTCTGTGACTGGCTTGTTTTGCTTAGCTTAATGTCCTTAGGGTTCATGCGTTAGGTGAATTCAAACATTCACCTACCATTTATGACAGAATTTCCTTCTTTTTTTTAGATTGAATAATATTCCATTGTTTGTATACACCGCATTTTTAAATACATTCATGCATAGATGGACACTTAGGTGTTCATTCATCTGTTGATGGATATCTGGGTTGCTTCTATATCTTGGCTATTGTGAATAATGCTGTAATGAACAAGGACATGCAGATGTCTTGTTGAGATACTGATTTTGTTTCCTTTGAGTAAATACCAAAAAGTGAAATTGCTGGATCATGTGGTGATTCTATTTTAATTTTTTGAAGGACCTGCATATTGTTTTCCATACAGTTGCATCATTTTACATTCCCACCAATTGCACAAAGGTTTCAATTTTCCTATATCCTTCCAACACTTGTTATTTTTTGTTTATTTGTTTGTCATACCTCTTCCTTGACCTCTACCCATTGCTGACATACACCAGCTCGAATCAGGACTCTGTAAGTGCATCATGCCCCCTGGCTTGGGCAATGCATCACCCATACCACTATGAAAGATGACCTCACATGAAAAATGTGTAAAGTTATTTGGTATTTTCCATCTTCGGGCAAGCTCCTGCTAATTGTTGATGTCATCATGAACATTGTTTGGCTATTAAAAGCTCACTAAGAGAGAAAAAGCAGAGATGAATGGTTGTAATGATGGAGTGAGGCTCAGAAATAGTATCTCTCCTTATAAAAATTCTTCTTAAGTCTTTATTTAAAAAAACTTTCTCTGGACCTCTTAAACTAACATTTCTGTGTCTCTTCCAACAAAGAATTTAAGTTTACAGCCTCCACTTAATCACTACCCATTCATTTCATAACCTCATGCAGTCTAACTTCTGTCCCACATATAAATATGAAGAGCACGTTGCTTTCAAGAACACAAATGATCTCTTAATCACCAAGTCCTCTCTGAACGTTCATCTCTGATGATAGCTCTTTCCTGGAAAGCACCTCCTCCTAGCTTCCAAAGCACTATTCAACTTACAATGGCACATCTTTATTGAGTGCTTACTATGTGTTAGATACTTTCTGGGATAGGAAACAAGATAATAGCTGGTAAATGATTGAAGAAACTGCAGGTGTAACTGTGATAAGTAAAGACTACATTAATTGCCATGAAGAAAAAATAATGTTCTCTAGAGTAGCACTGTCCAATAGAAATAAAATAAAAGCCACATATGTAATTTTAAACGTTCTAGCAGCCACATTTTAAAAGTAAAAGAAAATAAAGGAAATTAATCTTGACATATTTTATTTAACTCAATGTATTCAAAATATTGTCATTTCAACATATAACCAATATAAAACTACGATGAGATATTTATACCCTTTTTAATCACTAAGTCTTCAAAACCTGTATGTGTATAATTATGTATATATACTATATAATACATATACAATATATTAAATCTTTAAAATCTGTCTATATCTATATAGTGCTGTGTATTTTACACATAAAAGCCATTTAAATTTGTACTAGGTGCATTTCAAATACTTAAGAGTCCATGTATCTGGAGGCCATATTGAACAGTGACAATCTAGAGAGTAGAAATAGAACAAATAAAAGACAGTTTTGGCTCAAATAGAATGGTTTTTACTAGCAATTAAGAATTATGACTGTCCAGCAATAAAATAAACTTCTTTCCATAGAAAGCTCTCAAGTGGGAATGAGGCTGTAGATGGGGATAAGTTGGTTTACTTTTTTTTGTTTTATTTTTTATTTTTATTTTTAGCTGACATGGAATAATCGTACGTACTTATGAGATATAGAGTAAATCAGTTGAATTTTACTGTCCCTCAAGTAATTACCTTTTTAAAAAAGATAATTAAAATGCCCCAAAATAACGTATTAATATTTGGGGGCAACAATTTACACAATGCAGAGGTGTATAAAGAAATGTTTAATAATTTTCTCTTTCACTTTCCATCTCTGAGTAAACAAGTGTTAACAATTTGGTACATATCCTTTCAGCCATTCCTCTATATTCATATAAAGATATATAAGTACACACATAGTATTTTTAATTTTAAAAAGGAAAATATGACAAAATATATACACCTACTATGTCCCCACAAAAATTAAAATAAAAAAGTTTTTAAAAAGGAAAACATGAGAAAAAGGGTGTACCATAGTTTACTTTACTAATATATTATTACATCTTTCTAGGTCAATATATGTGTATCTCACTCATTTTTAAGTGGCTGCATGATTTTCTATATAACTGATATATCATACCATAATTTATTCAAACACTCACCTACCAGGAGCCTCATGACATGTCCGGTTGGGCCACCTCTGATGTCAGCCACACTTGAAGGGGACAGTCCCACGTGAATGTAGAATCAGCTTGTGCTGACAGCATCTTGACTCAAGTGTGTGTCTTGAGTTTTTTTTGCTCTTTTTCTGTAGAGTTTCTCTCTAATGGCTGTGCTCCCACCTCCTGACCGCCAGTGGGCAATTCTGTAAGTTATTCAGGTGGCAGAATCAAGTGCTGTTGCCTTCAGGAGTGATCAACTTCCATTTTTAATTGGGCTTTTCAGTCTTCCCCGCTTCATTCTCCCTGGTCCCATGATCCCCTCTTGGAGTCACCTTCCAAATAAACTGGCTGTGCAGGAGTCTTTCTAATGACAGACATATGGATAATTTTTACGGTTTTTTTTTTTTTTTTTTTTTTTAAGTGGAGTCTTTCTCTGTCATCCAGGCTGGAGTGCAGTGGCACGATCTTGGCTCACTGCAACCTCCGCCTCCTGAGTTCAAGTGATTCTCCTGCCTTAGCCTCTCAGGTAGCTGGGATTACAGGTGCGCACCACCATGCCTGACTAATTTTTGTATTTTCAGTAGAGATGGGGGTTTTGCCATGTTGGCCAGGCTGGTCCCGAACTCCTGACTGCGGGTGATCCACCCACCTTGGCCTCCCAAAGTGCTGGGATTACAGGCATGAGCCACTGTGCCTGGCCGATTTTTACTGTTAATAAACAGAGATGCACTAAACTTCTTTTTAAAATATTATACATCTGTGCTTTTTTATTTTTAAGTATTAGATTCTCAAATGAAATGTGTCATCATATTACATTTCAAAAAGGCTATAGCAAATCACAGGCCAAGTGGCAGTATGCAGGAATCCTTTTTATATACACACTAACCATCAAAGATTACTGTACAATTTTTGCCACTCTGATTTGAATGTAATGGTATGTCATATTGCTATATTTTCCTGTCAGATGTGATGCGAGGGGCATCTTTTCATGTTTTTGAAAATTTATTTATGTCAGCTCATGCAAAAAACCATCTGAGACTGATTAAAGACATAAATGAAAAAACGTAATGAAAATATTCAAAGAAATTTCAGAGAAAGTTTGTTTCACCATGTGTGAGGAAGACATTCTCAACTATAAATAAAGATGGATAAATTTGACTAGATTAAAATTTTGCTTTTTTTAAAGTTTTGATTGAGCAAATGATACTATAAGCAAAGTTAAGACAAATGATGGACTGGCAAAAATAGCTACAAAACGTAAAATAGACATTATGAATTGATATAAAAATCAAGCTATCTTATAGAAAAGCAGGCAAAGGCTAAAAACAGAAGAAAATGTGTGTCATCTTCCTTCCTATTAGCAGTATAATTCTCCAGGTTATTTTTAGATGTACACACAAACAGAGGCCTGTAAGCTCAGGACCAATCTTTTCAAGAGAATTTGTTGAAAAGTAAGACAGAGCTTACTTTGACTTGGGGACTACAGGTCAGCTGCTCTGGAATTCAGAGGTCACATCTCTGTAACACAATGGAAGTTACAAATAGTCTAATACATTTTGTCTACCTAGACCCAAGAATAATGTCCTTGTATTATGTGGGCTGGCATTCATACACCTAACTTCTCTTGGCCTGCATCGTTCATCTGATTATTCCCAATATATTGGATTAGGCAATTTCTAAACTTTATAAACCCTTTTATTGTGTGTGTAGTTTACCCCATCATACCAGCCACCAGGTAGAACCCCCAAGGTACCACAAGTCTGTGCAATTTATTTTGATATCTTAAAAGCATTAAAAAAATCTCATTTCACACAGAACATAAACCAGATATATTGCAATGCAGTGATGCCAGATGGGTTAACATTTATATTTCTTTTCTACTCAATGCTCCCTGGTGAAAATAATAGTATTTCTTTATCCTTGTTTGTACCGTCTGAATGCCATAAATTACGGCTCTGCTCCAAAGCTGGTGAGTTATAAAGCCATAATCTGTTCACACACAAATAAAATGTCTTTCTGTATTTGGCCTTTGGACATAACTTCAGTGGGGGGAGAATTTATGAGCTATCAGATCCGTGAGCTGCATCAGGTGTGCCAGAAGTTATGTTGACATGGCACATAAACTTAGATTCAAATCTAAGTTTAAGGTTTTAATGGGCCAGTTAAGTACAAACATTGGGGCCTGGTTTTCCTTCCCCATTGAACAAACCACTTTTTGCATAGGAATCTATTTATTTTTAATGTAAGTATAGAGAGGGAATAGCCTCAGAGGCAAGTGCTCACTGGGAGAGGAGAGAGGGGATCCATTCTTCTTTTGTAGTTGCTGCCGTTAAACTCCAGATGAAAAGATGCCTAGTGACATGAAGCTGTGAAAATGCCTTCAGACAATGTTTTAGAGCCTGAGATAAACAGTAATGTGATACAGCTAATTAGCTATTAAAACAATTGAATGGATTTCATTGAATTTTTACCAAATGGCAGAAACAGTTAGCTCTGAAGATTTTTTTTCAGTAGCATAGGTTCAAACTTAAACGCCTTAAGAACAGGTAATGCAGATTTAAAAAGACAAGTGATGCTCTCTTTACAGAATGTATTTTATGTTCAGGTCATGAGATTATATGAATTGTCCATGGATAGTCTCATGACCCATGGTTTACAAGAATTTAGTGTATTGTGTAGTGAACGGCTGACTGCCTGTGCGGTCCAGTATTTTTATGGTCCTAAGAAAAGCATAGGTTTCTCTGTGAAGCAGTTGTGGAAAGGTTGTAAAATGACCTCAGCTGACTACTGAGTTGTCTATTGACGTCAAGAACATTTTATAGTTTGGTGTTTGGTGTATTTTTAGACTCTAAAGTCATGGCTGATATATTTAATAGCATCAGTCTTTGACTCATGGATTTATTGTTTAACTCTTACCATTTGCTTTTTAACAGAGAAATAGCTATAGAATGACAAAACTCTTCCACTTTTTCAAGTGCATTTTTACCCATGCAAGAGGCCATTAAGCATTCTATTCACATGCTGTGAAATTAAGGGGCTTTAGTACTTAATCTGGAGAGGAAATGTGATTGAGGACAAAGCGCAGGACCTGGAGTCTTACTGTGCAAGTGCAATTTGTTAGCTGTGTAACACTGAGGAAGAGACTCAGGATCTCTAGGCATCACTTTTCTCCTCTGTGAAATGGAGACAGTAATATCTGCATCATTTGGAATGCTATCTGTTTTAGGAAGCCTAGTCTCAGAAAACCCAGTTTCAAATGGGCTTAAGCAATGGGTAAGTTTATTATCTCATGTAATTAATTGGAAACCCAGAAATAGCGTGGGTTTCTGGTGCAGAATAATCAGTGGCTCAAATGTCATTTGTGACACAGGATATTTCCACGTCTTCCTTTGCCAGATATAGATGTCATCTCCAGCTGCTTCCCTTTGTAATTATACGGTGGTTGCCAGTGGCAATAGAGATGAATGCTTTCTAGTTCTGTCTAGCTGAAGACAGAAAGAAATTTCCAACCTTCCAGTCTGGAATATAAATCCTTTGCTTCATTGATTGGGTTAACTTAGGTCATGTATTAACTCTTCATCCTACCCCAGACACAATCAGAGAAATTCATTGCTCCTATTGACTCATCATCTGAGAATGGAACACATAGAAGTTCACAGTGTCCACAGTGCTTTCCATAGCACTTTACAGAGTAGTTGTGAGGGCTAATTTAGATGCACAACATGTGGTACATGCAGGGTATTCCGTTAATGGCAATTACTACTAATTCTATTATTATTGTCACTGGGTGAGTGTTGGCTCACTCACTGGTGCGTTGGGCTCCATAGTTTACCCTGTTTGACCTGAACATGGTGGTATAGGTGACAAGCTCACAAATTTGCCTCCTATTTGAGTCACTGAATTTTGTACAGAGGAAACAATCTTTAAAAAGTCTATGTATGTCATAGCTACAGTGCTAACGTCTTGCACATTTTGCCCCTGTTTACAAAGAAACCCAAGCAAGAGGCCATGAATGAGTCAGGACAAACCCATCATCACTATGGGAAAAAATAATTTAGATAATTAATTTTTAAAAGCTTTATAAGACATACCACCAATTAAAGGACATAAATTTTAAAAAGTGAATTCCTAACCGATGTAAATGCGTAAATAAGTCAGTTTTGCATTTTAAGAACACATACTCAGGTGCCAACTAAGTAATGCTTCCTCCACGTGGAAGTACTACTAAACCATGTGCTTAGATTAGACTTAATGTTAAAAAGTATTTTTTTTCCCCTCAAATCATTAGACTCTGAAAAAGCATAGAATTTCAAGTGTTGACCAAATTCTTCTTAACTTATACTAAAACTTGTTAGACAAAGCCAGGTATGTTTGAGCATGTAAACAATTCACATGAATCCATTCTTCTTCTAAAGGGAGCGGTCAATACGATGAACAGGTCCAAGTGTCCAAATTGTTCTTGGAAAAAAACAATGTGTCAAGAGTCAAGAGTAGGGAACAGATGACACTGTCAAACAGGATAATTTGAAGATAAATTAATAAAGGGAGTACTAACAAAGTTATAGGCAGGAGGCAGAAAAAGCAAAAGAGAATGTGCAGTGCAGTAGTCTAGAGCCAGTAAAGGCCAGAGCAGAGGAGTTACCTCTGCAGGCCTATCTCCCTCTGGCTTGTACCCAGGTTCCTCATTGACTGAGCTCATCTGAAGCCAGAGGACAGAGGGTGATGAAGCCTGTGGATACAGCCAAGTGGGGAAGCCTCTGCAGCTCAGAGGAAGGTGCAGGGTGGGCTTTGGATTTGCAGAAGCCAACAGAGTTTTTAGCACACAGCCTTTTCCAATAATACTTCTATTTCAGTCATATACCTGCGAAGATCCCATCACCATTTAGTGAAACTGTGGAACTTAAAGAACATGAGGCGATTTGGGGCACCAGTTAGGAAGCTTAGATCTGCTGTCTTTTCTGACTTCATATTGACTTCAGTCTTGGTTCAAACTTCATAAGATATAGTGAGTATAAAGTTTCCAGGACAGATTCTGAATGAAAGTGTTTCCCTGGAGACTTCCTGACCAACGATGTTATGAATTTGAGATTATCTTCAATATTAAAAGTTTCAAGGTTATAGATAAATAGTTTCTCGAGATACCTCTAAGTCCCTGGAACTTCAGGTATGGAATATGACATTAACTGATAGGCTATTTTGTTTTTTTCCAGGGATTTAAAATTTTTTCTAAAATTTGGTTATTGTTTGGTTTTGTTCAGTTATATGTCACACGTTATGTTTTTTTTTCCATATTGACTAAGCTTGCCCACTTAAATAGTTGCATCAATGCAGATTGATATCATCACTTTTCTAAGTGGTTGATGATGAAGTGGCTTAAAAATCATAGACCTCAGTGTTTTCAGATACCTCAGGAATACTGTAATCACCTTGGCAAACCATAGTTCTGATGACTTAATCCGTTTCAGGTTGACTTACTGTGGATTTCCTTGTTTCCTTCAATGTAATATAAACTGACTCCCGAAAATCAACTTTCTTCACCTCTAAAGTATGGTTAATTCTTTTAATCATCTGCTTTTTAAACTGATCTCTGCAGCCAAAGCAATGTAGTGGTTGGATGTGGGAGACAATAGATTTAAAGTTGATGCAGGTAATTCATTACATCAATCATTTGCACTGACTTAGTTACACAGATTGACAACTCTCTCTACATCTCTCTCACCTTCCCTCCATTCTTAACTTCCTTCCCTCCCCCACTCTTTTATTGCATTAGACTCTGCTAGTATTACTTGTAGATCAAGTGTTTAGGTGCTGATGGCAGGATACAAAAGAAAAAATGTGTATGGGCAAAAACACTCAATAACTTCCAGCCAAAAACCAAAAACCTTGATGTGTTTGCAAGTTTGCTGAGCTACACAACTCTATGAGTTATAGAAAAAATACATGTGGCTGATTCACTGAGAGTCAAGAGGAAGTCTCAGAGCTCTTCACACACCAGATAAGAGAGTCCTTTCCTGGCATTCACAACACCACTTTCAGGAGTGCATAGGGTATTCTAGAACTGTGAATATTTCTGGCATAACCCTCTCCTTTTTCCCTCAACACTCACAGCCTTAACATCACCTTCTGCCTTGAAGCCAGTAGGATGAATTTCACCATGAGCTTGCGCTTTGGCCTGGTCTGGCCTGTCCCTACATGAAGCTCAGAGCCCTCCCCAGGCACAAGCACTCTGATCCTCACACAGCTGCATAGTATTGGGACACCCCTGATTTCTTTTCTATATGTTACATTGGGGAGAATATAGTTTATGCTTCTACTTGTTTGTTTGCATGTTTCTTTCCCTAGAATGTAAACTCTATGAAGTTTGGGAATGTTATTGTTTTGCTCATTGTAATAGCCCCAGTGCCTAGCTCAGAGCCTGGCATACACTAGATCTCAAAATATCTTTGTTGAATGAATGAACATACCAGAATATACCCCCTCTCACTCTCTCTGTCTGTCTGTGTGTGTGTGTGTGTGTGTGTGTGTGTGTGTACATACCATATCCTATGAGGGCTATCTTTCAAAGCTGTCATCTTAAGAAGTTATATACTTACTCCTATGGTGGCACTTTAACAAATATTTACATTAGAATATTAAAATGTCAAGTGTCCAATAATATTTGGTTTTAATTATGTCAGGCCAATTCTAATTTTATGCATCCATATCTCCCCAACTGGGATTTGAAGAGATTGAAGACTGTTCAGTGATAACTCAGCATAACCCCAATTCCACCCCGTTTCACTCTGTGAAGAACTAGTTCAGGTATGTGATAAGGAGAACCATGGGGTGGAATCCAAAGAGGGCTCCTATTTCTGGCCCTGCAATTTGATTTGTATGACCTTGGGTATATCCTTTAGCTCCTGGGCCAGATATAGAAGAAAGAAATAATGTTTGCTTCTGGGAAATGTTATCAATTTCTTTGATAATCACAGGGGAAAGGTTCCACGTAAAAATAGGGTACAGTATTTATCTTCTTAAGAATTTGACATGGCTAGCCTCTTGTGAAATAGGTGGGTAGACAGTTATCAGCTGAAAATAATCTCCCTGAATTATTTTCACTTTGTTCATTTAAAAAATTCACAGCCATTTCTAAGACCCAAAATAATAAAGATGATTTAACACAGTTACCACTGAAAGAAGATCTGGGCCTGGAAGTTGAAGGAAATCATAGAATGCATAGGCACCTTGTTTTACAGGTATAAAGATGAGAAAAGTTACTTTACAGTTGTAATTACTTCTTTATTTACTTTAGGAGAGTCTAGGTCTTCGTGTGTCATATCCAATTGCTAGCACATACAGGTTAATCCCTGATTAACCCAGCACTGACTTCTGTTAACAAATAATGCTGACCATAAAACATGGGTTGTTAAATAGTCAGACATATGCAGTAAATCTTTCATGGAGTCCAGCAAATTGTATATTTATCAAAACTGAGAGGGTATACTAGTAAAAGACAAATCCGATTGATCATTTAATTTCTCTTAACTTTAGTTTTCCTATGAGAGAAATGACTTATGCAGTATTTTTCATATCTGGCTGTGTGTGTACATACACATACACACAAATCCAATAGCTTTTTAAGAAATAAATAATAGAAATGATAAAAAACCACAGCTTTTATATGATAAAAATACAAATAGCTATTATTTAGCCACTGCTTACCACATGAGCCTCTGTGCTAAGCATTTTACACATTATTTCACTTGAACCCCTCAGTAAACGTATGAAGTATGTATTATTGTTATCATCCTGAGATTGCCAGTGAAGAAATAGTCTTAGAGAAGTTAATTAACTTACAGAAGATCACAGAGCTTGTAAGTGACAGAACAGTATGGCTCTAGAACACTCCTTTATGTAGTGAGCACGTGCTAAGAAATATACTATACAAAGTAATAGCTTATATGCAATGATTAAAGGACAAAATCTGTCATCGCATTTATAGTGAGCCAGATTTCCTCAGGGCCTTGATTGTCAATGGTCAGTAAGCTTAGCTGACAGCCAAGGCCAGTCCTGTCATGCCCTGGATCAGGGTGAGCTGACCAAGCCAGAAGCATTAGGTAGCCTTCAGGCCATTGCTGCTCCTTCTCACCTATTGGCCAGAGAAATGCACAAACAACTTGGTCTGACTAGACCTAGACTAGAATCCTCATAAGGTGTGTGACCAGAAGAAGCACAGAATTGTTGTCTGCTCAGTCTAATGGTCTGTTATCCCAGGGGAGCCCAGGCTGCACTTTGTTCCTGAAATGACTCTCTGGAAAGGTCTTCTGCCGTTAGCTATAATAGCTGCAGGCAGCTTAAAGGGCAAATCATCCATTTGTAATCCTAAACCCAGATGTCAAAGATGATAGGGAAGAGTGTGAGCTGTGTGGTTTAAATGATTCTAAATTATCCTCCCCAAAACTCTTGCGAGGGTCAGGCTCTAAACGTCCCACTCCTGCCTCAACTGTACAACAACTCTTCCCTGTAAATGATGCCCACTTTGGGATTCTATGTGAGATTTCATATGCACAACATGTTCCCTGGTAAAATACATTTGTTGTCATTAGTGTAGCATGGGGGCAGATTCATTATTCCATTAGGGAGAAAATGTATTCTCAGATCCAAAGGATGCATTTATTGTTACATCCTTTCAAAGGTTCTTAAAAGAGTCAGATGAAGGATACAATTATTAAGATATTAAAAGATGGCATTTTGCAGCTGACAGAGCTTTATTTTATGCTTTTTTTTTCTTGTTAGGATAGTAAAGATAAGAAAGATTTGAAAATAAGGTATTTAAAATTATTTTTAAAGTTTGTTTTTAGAGGAAAGGAAACCTTTCGTAACTTGGTGTAAATGAAAAAACTTTGGCTCTTCTTCCGGAAAAAGGAATCATGTATGGAAAATCCCCATCTAAAAGGTCACTTTCAACCGAAACTGAAAGAATATAAACAGGTTCATAATGTAAAACCAGAGAGGGCTAAACAAGTATTCTTCAAGCTGAAATGCAGTGTGATGTTTCTCTAAAGTGTTATGTTGGAAATGTTATGAAGTCATTTGTCATTATTATTTGATCATCTGTGCAAAAAACAAAGCTAAATATTGCTTGAGAACTTTGGAGGGAATGAATTGAGCCTTACAAGGAGGAAATCCTCTTTTTTTGATGCTGCTATAAGGGTCATTTTATTATTAAAGGAAATATTCCATTAACGTTTACATGAAGTTCTCCTCATCATGGGTCTTAGTGGTGGGGACTATGTAATACTGACTCTGGCTAGTTTCTCTGTAATTTGTTGGTAGAGATTAGTTCATATTCTGGGGTCCCAAGAGTTTCTGGGAAGATGACTTACATGTACTTAAAAGGCAATTTGTTATCTTCATATTGTCTCAGTGACCAAAGAGGCATTCTCCTGGGTTCTCCTGTGATGAAGATGGGGTTTGGAAGTTTGCTTACTTATTGGGGTAATTCTGGCATCAGAATTATTTACGGACACTTGCTCCTTTACACTCCTTTAAGCTCTCCATTGTATTGCTGTAGCTGGAAGCTTGGGAATTATGTTTCTTGGGCTCACTTGCTTAGCAGAGTTTCAAATTGGCAGGGCTATCCCTATGAGATGCTCTCACATGGGTGTGGAAAGTAGAAGAGGGGAATACCTTTTTTTTTTTTTTCGTTCCCTGGTGCTGTGGTTCGGATGCTTGTCCCCTCCAAACTACATGTTATAATTTGATCTAGTGTTGGAGGTGGGGCCTAATGGATGATGTTTGGGTCTTGGGGGCAGATCTCTCATGAATAGATGAATGCCTTCCCTGGGCTGGCATGAGGGGGAGGGAGAGGTGGATGTTAAAAATGGCTTGGCATTTACCTCCCTTTCTCTCATGCTTCCTCTCTCACCTTGTGATCTCTGCATACTCTGGCTCCCCTTTGCCTTTCACCATGAGTGGAAACAGGCTGAGGCCCTCACCATATGCAGCTGCTCAGCGTTGAACATTTCAGCCATAAGAAACATGAGCCAAATAAACCCCTTTTCTTTATAAATTACTCAGCCTCAGGTATTCCTTTATAGCAACACAAAACAAGTTGGAAATGGTGGTGGGCAATTGAGTAGGCTTTCCAGATGCGAATGGTTGCTATTTCACCCATTTTGGAACTGCAGGAAGCTGAGAAGTTGGTAGTAGCTACTTGCATGGTCCTGATTTTGGGTGGCAGCAGCTTTCTTTCTCTTTGAGGTCACAGACCTGAAACATGTGGCTTCTTCCTCGCTTTTGCTCCTCCAGTCGATGTAAGGAGGAGCTTACATTTTACTCCTTACAAATTCAATGTAAGGAATTGTGTGCTTTTAAAAATCCAAAAATTTTTTGCTTATAAGCAACAATTGTGTCCTTATAAAATTCCACTTGAATTTGTTCCTGGTTGAAATTGTATGATTTCTATTTTCTGGCTGAATTTTGATTGACACAGGGGATTTTCTCCACAGTTATGCTTTTCCAGTGAAGAAGATACTCATTCTTGATTAGTGGAGCTCACTAAACTTTGGAAAAGAAATTTTCTATAGGTCACATCTTTAGCAAGATCATGAGATTTGGTTTTATCTTTTTAAAAGTCAATTAAGGAAACATCTCCTATACCTCATAATGCACCTACTATGTACCTACAAAAATTAAAAATAAAAAAGGAAAAATGAAAAAAAGTCAATTGAGATAATATAATTTTTAATAAAAATAACACACAGTTAATGAAATCCCTTTCCAGCTGAATTTCTAATGCAATTTGTGTCTGTATTTTAAAGAGGTAATTAGGCTATAAATACAAATGAAGCTGTAAAATGTGTATTTCATAACCAAGAAAGAGAGTTTTTTTGTTGTATTACCTGGGCAATTCCCTTTTCAATTGTATGGTTATGATTAACAATGAACAAGGAGAATTGAATGCTAGTGCCATCACTAATTAGTAATCAGTGTCCATCTGAACTTCATTCAATGTTAAAATGATAAGATCAATTATCCTCATTCATAGTCCATGCCTTCAGGGTAGAGAGTGCAGGGCTGGCAGGCATGAGGGATTCCTAGAGCTTTCTCAGAGGTAGTATGGGGGCTTTCTCCAGAGGGGCCCTGGATCGGAGAAATTTCTCCTGCCTATAGTGCCAGACTCTCCTGAGCACTCCAGGGATACATCCTCCTAGGAGAGTTGTCTTCCTCAGCCTTTTGACCGGTTCATGAAGTGTCTCTCTAAAGCTGTTGATAGCTACTATTATTGTGGACAAAGAAACATTTTTGTAAACTTTTTTGTAACACTTCCTATGTTCCAGGCCCTCTTCTAAGCACTTTATATGTATGTATATACATATATATAAATGCATTTAGCATAGGATAACAAAACTAGGAATGAAATTCAAGACTTTGGCCATATTTAATAAAATAAAATGTGTTGTATTTTATTGTATTAAAGCCAGCCTGGTCTTACTGCTGATTGCTGGGAAAGGCAGGGCCTTGTTTCTTCCTCCCTAGAGGAAATAGTAGAGAGGGTAATGAGGTGTGGTCCAGCTGAGCAATTTAAGTGATTTTCAGTAGCTCCATCATAACTTCCAGTTGAGTTCCTATGTAGCAGGAGAAAGAGAGAGGTGGAGTAAGGAAGTAGTGAGTACCTGTTATCAATAGAAGTGTCATTTATATAAATGTGGATATCCCCAGAGAATCACTAGTGTAGATGATCTTATATGTTTTGTTCAACTCTGAAAAATTATGAATCCATAAGATGTGGTTGATTGCAGAGGGACAATGATCTCACTAAGTAGCCAGAAACCAGAGATCTGGCTCCCACTGGGGCCGGGGAAAGTCATATATCTCTCTTGGCTGTAGTGGCCTCATGTGTAAAGTACTTTTTACAGCAGGGGACTGGACAGAAAATCTCTGAGGTTTATTCTGGTTCAGGATCTATAGGTCTGTGACATCATAAACATTTTATTGTATTAGATATGTCCAAAGTCTTGAATTTCATTCCTAGTTTTGTTATCTTAAGTGAAATGCATTAGTACGTATAAAGTGCTTAGAAGAGGGCCTGGAACATAATAAGTGTTACAAAAATATGTACTAAATAGTCTCTGTCCTCATTCAGGCAAGTCAAATGATGAACTCCATCTCATTTCCATGTTGCCCAATGAAACTCTGATAAATTCCAGTCTTTTGGTTAAAGGAGCCTCTCTATCAGAAAGCAATACATTGGCATCTGTCATGGGTCAGGCACCAGTGATCCTGGGTGCCATCACGGTGTTAGGAGATTAGAAACTTTTAATATGTTAATTTATCTGTGAATATATAGTTATTGTTTTGTCTATCTTTCATCTGTTGATTTCTTTTCTCTTGTGTTTTATTCATTAATTCCTCTCTTCCTGCTTTTCTTACCTACAACTTCACCTTTCAGCTGATCTGCAATCACTGATAAATCACGTAACTTCTCTGAACTTCAGTTTTCACATGTATGAGATTCAGGGTCTGATCACTAGGTGGTCTCTAGTGTCCTTTCCAGTTTTATAATTCCAAAAATTCTAAAAATTCTGATGACTGCTGCTGGGACTATCTGTCTAGAGCAACACTGTCCGACAGAAACATAATGTGAGTCACATACATAATTTTAAATTTTTAGTAGCCACCTTACAAGAATATAAAAATATAGGTGAAAATCATTTAAACAGTACATTTTATTTAACCCGCCATATCCCAAATGTTATTATTTCAACAGGTAATTTCTTAAAATGAACAAACTAATGAAAATTATATTTATAAGATATTTTACATCTCTGCCCTCTTTTCTTTTGGTACCAACTCTTTGAAATCTGGTGTGTATTTTACGCTTACAGCACATCTCAGTTTGGACCACACATGTCAGACACTCAGTAGCACATGTGGCTATTAACTTCTGTATTGGACAGTGTAGCTGTAGAACATTTTTGCTACCCTTCCTATTTCTGATGATAAACTGTCCAGTGTTAAAATTCCCCCATTAACAACCTTTTGCCATGCATTAGCTTCATTTATTTCCAGGTCTTGTCCCTAGTCAAGTGAATCTGCTTTCTCGATTATTGAAATGACTTTTCTCTTTCAACCCTTTCACAAAGCCCTCATCGGCCAACCCTTCAACTTTACCTGGTTCGAGATCCCAACACATTTTCTCAGGAATCCTTCATTGGATCTTGCTCTATGCTTTCCTTTGTACTGAGGTTGGTAACCAGATTATCAGCTGATCCTCACATGTGGATTTGGTACCCAGTTCATATCACTTTTTTGTGTGTGGACATTCAACTCTTCAACCAGAACCTTTGATTCATTTATAGCCTTTCTTCACAAGAGGTCAAACTGAGTGCTCATTGATTGGCTGACCAAAATTTGGTATGCTAAATTTTATAGAAACATAAATAAGTTAAACTACTAAACTGTATTTCTTATCCTGTGTCATTTTACTGGTTCATTCATTTACTTATCTACTAAATGTTAATTGAGCACTTAATAGTAGTCAAAGACTTGCTAGGCAATAGCAATACAGCAGTCCCAATACCTCATGGACATCTTTCAATGTCAACACATAGTCTTCTGTGAGCTTGAAATTTGTTTCACTGTGTTATTTATTTTCTTGCTCTTTAGAATGATAAAACTGGAAAGGACACTAGAGACCACCTAGTGATCAGACCCTGAATCTTATACATGTGAAAACTGAAGTTCAGAGAAATTACGTGATTTATCAGTGGTTGCAGAGCTTACTGGAGGTGGAGCTGGCATTAGAAATCAGGTCTTCTCGCATCTCAAAAGAAGACATTTTATGCGGCCAACAAACACATGAATAAAGTTCATCATCACTGGTCATTAGATAAATGCAAATCAAAACTACAGTGAGATACCATCTCACGCCATTTAGAATGTTGATTATTTAGAAATGAGGAAACAATAGATGCTGGTGAGGCTGTGGAGAAACAGGAACGCTTTTACACTGTTGGTTGGAGTGTAAATTAGTTCAACCATTGTGGAAGACAGTGTGGCGATTCCTCAAGGATCTAGAACCAGAAATACCATTTGACTCAGCAATCCCATTACTGGGTATGTAACCAAAGGATTACAAATTATTCTACTATAAAGACACATGCACACGTATGTTTATTGCAGCACTATTTACAATAGCAAAGACTTGGAACCAACCTAAATGCCCATCAATGATAGACTAAATAAAGAAAATGTGGCATATATACACCATGGAATACTATGAAGCCATAAAAAAGAATGAATTCATGTCCTTTGCAGGGACATGGATGAAGCTGGAAACCATCATTCTCAGCAAACTAACACAGGAACAGAAAACCAAACACCGCATGTTCTCACTCATAAGTGGGAGCTGAACAATGAGAACACATGGCCACAGGGATGGGAACATCACACACCAGGGGCTGTTGGGGGGTAAGGGTAAGGGGAGGGAGAGCATTATGACAAATATCTAATGCATGTGGGGCTTAAAACCTAGATTATGGGTTGATACGTGCAGCAAACCGCCGTGGCACATGTATACATATGTAACAAACCTGCGCATTCTGCACATGTATCCCAGAACTTAAAGTGAAATAAAAAATAAATAGGACTGGGCACGGTGGCTCATGCCTGTAATCCCGACATTTTGGGAGGCTGAGGCGGGTGGATCACCAGGTCAGGAGATCAAGACCATCCTGGCTAACACGGTGAAACCCCATCTCTAATGAAAATACAAACAATTAGCTGGGCGTGGTGGCACGCACCTGTAGTCCAAGCTACTTGAGAGGCTGAGGCAGGAGAATCGCTTGAACTGGGGAGGCGGAGGTTGCAGTGAGCTGAGTTCGAGCCACTGCACTCCAGCCCGGCCGACAGAGCGAGACTCTGTCTCAAAAAATAAAACAATCAATAAATAACTCCATCCCCTGCCCCCCTCCAAAACAAAAGAAATCAGTTCTTCTTAATTTTTCCCTGGTGCATTATGCTTCCCCTGCGTTGTTATCACCGGAACAATTACATGAATTTAAAAATCTTGTGTAACAAACTTAGATTTTATGACAACAACACAGCTAATACTGTTGCATATTGAGACTGATTTTCCACTTGAAAAATTTCTTTTGTCTTAAGGATTTTTCCTTCTTTTTACTGTGGCAGATTTTCAAAAGTGCTGCAATTTTCACCTGTAAATCTTAACTTGTAGATTACAGGCAGCTAGAAGGAAGGCAACATGTTCCCAAAAGTTAATTACAAACTTCATTTTTTCTTTCCCCCCATAGCTTTCTGCTTTAGGATTCTGACTTATGATCAGTCAGTAAACCTTTAGATGTGCCTGTCACCAACTGAACGTCTGCAAGGAAATTTGATTCATGCCATGTTTAAAGATAAATTTCAGTTAAGCTTAGAGCTACAGCTCAGATAATAAAAATCCAATTTCACAATATTGTCTTTTGTCTTAACAAGTGACAGAGTAAACAGATTTTGTAATGTTGACAGATGTAAGTAGTAGATTCAATATTCTTTAATTAATAACTGAGTCTGTATAACAGTGATGATGTTTCTTACACAGCCTATATATTTAACTTTTTTCTACTTTGAGCATTTTGTAAAAGTGTTTTCCTTAATTAAGGTGCTATTTTTAAAGCTATTATTTTAGGATATTATCTGCACAAAATATATTTATTAAATTATTTAAAGTTATGAAGTTTTAAGTCATCTTTATATTACTGCCTTCAAATAACCTCAGGTGTTTATTCTTGAGGCTCAGGTGTATTTGCATTTTTAATAAATCTTTCAGATCATTTTTATGCACATACAATTTTGAGAACCTCTGATTTGAAGGGAGAGAAGAGTTTAAGTTTAAAAATTCCTGTCCCTCAAGATGCGCTGGTATTTTCCTTGCCCGCTGTTGTTCCATGTTATGTTAATAGAAGTAAAGTCAGTTGCTATCTATTAAGTTGATAATGTGACTAGATATTCTGAAGATTCTAGCTGAATCATTTGCTCAGTTAAAGGAAGGCATTAATTTAGTTTATCTAAATTTCCATCAATTAAATAATCAACAATTATTTTCTGAATAGTTCCTGAAGCAAGACTGCCAAAAATAACCAAACAGATATATAACAGAGCTGAAAATAACCAAATAGATGTATAACAGAGCTGAGCTTCCAGACCATCTTGTTAACACCTCTATTATACAGTCAACCCATTGTATTTACTATGTTGTTCTGTGCTGTGTGCAGCTCCTTGCTGGATTGTAAATTCCGTTACTCATTTTGTGTCCTCAGCTCCTAGGACTATGCTTGGCACATAAAATTGTCACCTATTAGATATATCTGTATTTGAATTGATGAATGAGCAGGCTTGCCACTGGGATATGTTCCAAGACATAGGATAGAACCATCAGATGGTCGAATTTTAAAGCCAGAGTGTGTTCAGAGACCACAGTAACTCTAGGGAAATGTTTAAGGAAGGAACTACAAGTAGGCCTCAAGTTATGCTTATTATTTTAATTGAACACAGTTGGCCCTTGGACAACATAGGCTTGAACTGCATGGATCCACTTATATGAGGGTTTTTTTCAACTGAACACGGTTTGAAAATACAGTATTTGTGGGATATCAGATTAGGGTATACAGAGATGGACTTTTGTATAAGTGGGGCCAACTGTGGGACTTGAGTATGTGTGGATTTTGGTGTGCTAGGGGTGGTGAGGTAGTGGGGTTTGGGCTGTGGAGGGTGGGGTGTGTGTATATGCATGTCCTGAAATCAATCTCCAATATATACCAAGTGAAAATATACTTAATATTTCACTGCAGTGAAAATATGCTTAATAAATTTTATATGACACTTTCCCACACACTATTGCATAAGCATTTCCCTGTGCTATTACAACTCCACAAGCAACATTGTTATACAACATTTAATTAAATAAATTTACATGTTTTGTACCATTCCCTATTCCCCTCAGCCTTTTTCCTACTGTTTCATTTCCTTCCTTTTTTCTTTTCTTCTTGACAAGGTCTCCCTCTGTAATCTAGGCTGGAGTGCAGTGGTGTGATCATAACTCACTGCAGCCTCAAACTCCTGGGCTCAAGCCATCTGTTCCTCCTGTCTCAGCTTCCTGAGGAGCTGGGACTACAGGCATGGGCCACCATATCTGGCTTTTGAGACTATTTAGATATGAGATTAATTTTCTTAGTGAATCACTATATATATATATATATATATATATATATATATATACACACACACACACACTATATATATACATTATATATATACACTATATATATACTATATATATAATTTATTAAAGATATTTCTTAAATGCTTGAAATGAGGCATTTCTTAAAGATATTTGTTAAATAAATGCTTGAAATTTAGAGGTTTCTCATAGAAGTGACATTCTAAATTGCAGTTGCATCCTCAGGCTGCTCTCTGAATTTTATTTTATCCGTAGTACTGATGAAAGTATCACTTATAGCCTCAAATCCCAACCCTCTAAGATACTTAAATATGGAATCTTGAACCTGATTGCAGAGTTCTAGTCAAATTCAGAGGCCTCACAATTTTGATCATTTGGATCTTTACTTCCTTTAGGTCCTAAGCGAGGAAAGGAGACAGGATGTGGTTAGTGGGCAAAGCATCACAAGGCTGGGAGGTCCAGTCCATGGCAATGTTTGAAGAGGAGCATGTGGGGTGTGTGTGTAAGGGGTGTCTCTAGAGGTGGATGGATAGAATGGTCATGTCTGCAAAGAGGTCACTCATGCTGGCGGCGGCATATCCTCAAAAATAAGGCTGATTATAGTGAACATTGACTGTGACTCCAACACATTTGGATTTTGCACTGTAGCGATGATGGATTGCTACTGAAAGTATAATCCTCTTACAATATTTATGTATGATTTAAACATATGGTTGAAATAAAGTCAAAAAAGAAAAATTCATGATATTCATTCTAGTAATACTCTGTCCAAATCCCCTTCAATTTTTTTTTTTTTTTTCTGCTTTTGTGCACTCTGCTCCAGTTTCTGTGAGCTGTCGCTTCTGACACCTGCACGTTGGGGACACCCGAGGTCCACATGGTCACAGGCACTGGGAACCTGGAGTGCTTGGGAGTTCTCCCCAACCTCACACCTCAATATACAGCTGTTGGCTGATGACTGGTGCCAGAATATGAAAGCTCAGCCCTCTTTCCTTGAGTAGGAGAAACTGTGGAGTGTAATTTACATTTCAGAATTCCCCTGTGGAATCAGGCTGAAACTGCCCTGGGAGACTTTGAGTAAAGCGACACCTTGTTTGGCCCCTTCTCTGCTCTTGGCTGCTTCCCCTGCTCCTCTACCAGTGTCTGCTGGGAGCACTTCCTCAATCAATTATTTGCATATAAATTCTTGCTCTACTCCAGGGTCTGTTTTGGGGGAATCCAACCTAAGGTACTTTGTTTTTTATAACCTGTGAACCCTTAGGTTCAGGTTTTTATGCCCTCTCCTACTCTTTTAATATCTATAAACATCTTCCTAGTCAAAATCGCACCACACACACAAACACCTACTTTTACCACGTTCAATATTTTTTCAACTATGTCATTAATTCATTAATGGCTACTGGGTTCTGAGTTTAATAATTTATTTTTATTTTTATTTTTTATTTTTTTAAAGAAACGGGGCCTCACTCTGTGTCCAGGCTGGAGTGTAGTGGCACAATTGTAGCTCTCCATAGCCTTGAACTCCCGGGTTGAAGCAACCTCTTACCTCAGCCTTCCAAGTACCTGAGACTGCAGGTGCACACCACAATGCCTGGCTAACACTTTTGAATTGTTGAATATCTATGTTGTGGCAGAACCAGTCACGGTGGCTTATACCTGTATTCCCAGTTACTTGAGAGACTGAGGCTGGAGGATCACTTGAGCCCAAGAGTTCAAGTCCAGCTGGGCGACATAGCAAGACATCGTCTCTTAAAAATAATTAGGTTATATGTTGTTGCTTTAATTTTATAAATAATCATATAATGAATAACTCAACCTTTCATTTTATTACTCTAGGATACATTCACAAAATATACATGAACTTTTTCCCTTATTCATTTATTTAAACGGACAAAATTGTATAAATTTATTGTGTACAATATACTTTGTGAAATGGCCAGATCAAGCGACTAACATATGTATTACCTTGCATTATTATTTTTTTGTGGTGAGAACATTTAAAATGTGCTCCGTTAGCAGTTTTCAAGAACAATACATTGTTATTAAATATAGTCTCTATGTCGTACAATATATGTCTTGAACTTATTCCTCCTAGCTCACTGATACAAATATTGTATCCTTTGATCAATGTCCCTCTAACACCTCATGCCACCAACACTGCCCCAGCCCCTGGTAATCACCATTCTACTCTCTGTTTTTATGAGTTTGACCTTTTTAGATTACACATGCAAGTGAGATCATGTGGTACAGGCATACTTTGAAGATATTGCAATTTCTGTTCTAGACCACCACAATAAAGTGAGTCATATGAATTTTCTGGCTTCCTGTGCATATGAAAGTTATGTTTATACTATACTGTAGCTTATTCAGTGTACATATTATATTTAAAATCAATATACTTATCTTAAATAAAAATCCTTTATTATATTATTGCTAAAATTGCTAACAATCATTTGAGCCTTTAGTGAATTGTCATCTTTTTGCTGGTGGAGGTTCTTACCTCGATGTTGACGTCTGCTGACTGATCAGGATGGTGGTTGCTAAAGGTTGGGGTGGCTGTGGCAATTTCCTAAAGTAAGTCAGTAATGAATTTGCCACATCGATTGACTCCTCTTTTCCCTAAAGATTTCTGTATAGCATGAAATGCTGTTTGATAACATTTTATACACAGCGGAACTTTCAAAATAGGAGTCAATCATACCAAACTTTATCAACGACCTTTATGTAGTATCTAAATCCTTTGCTGTCATTTCAACAATGTTCATAGGATCTTCATCAGTAGTAGATACCATTTAAATAAACTACTTTCTTTGCTCATCCATAAGAAGCAACTCCTCACCCAGTCAAGTTTTATCATAAAATTGCAGTAATTCAATCACATCTTCAGGCTTCGCTTCTAATTCTAGTTCTCTTACTATTTCTACCAACTCTGCAGTTACTTCCTTCACTGAATTTTTGGACCCCCTCAAAGTCATCCGGGGGGCTAGAATGAACTTATTCTAAACTCCCATTAATGTTGTTATTTTGACCTCTTCCCATGAATCATAAGTGTTGTTAATGCCATCTAGAATAGTGAATCCTTCTCAGAGGGTTTTCAGTTGACTTTGCCCAGGTCCATTAACAGAATCATCTATAGCAGCTATAGCCTTGTGAAATGTATTTCTAAAATAATATTACTTGAAAGTTGAAATTACTCCTTGATCCATGGGCTGCAGAATGGTTAGCAGGCATAAAGACATTAGTCTTCTTGTACACTTTCATCAGGCTCTTGAGTGACTAAAAGAGCCTTGTCAATAAGCAATTATATTTTAAAATGAATCTTTTTTTTCTGAGCAGTAGGTCTCAACAGTGGGCTTAAAATATTCAGTAAACCCTGCTGTAAACAGTTGTGCTGTCATCCACACTTTGTTGCCTCATTGATAGAGCACAGGCAGAGAGAATTAGCATAATTCTTAAAGGTCCTAGGATATTTTGGAGTAGCAAATGAATCTTGACTTCAAATTAAAGTCACCAGCTGCATTAGCTCCCAACAAGAGAATCAGATTATTATTCTTTGAAACTTTGAAGCCAGGCATTGACTTCTGTTTAGCTATTAACATCCTAGATGACATCTTCTTCCAATAGAAGGCTGTTTCATCTGCATTGAAAATCTGTTGTTTAGTGTAGCCACCTTTAGCAATGATTTAGCTAGGTCTTCTGGATAACATGCTGCAGTTTTTCCACCAGCACCTGCTACTTTACCTTGCATTTTTAAGTTAAGGAGACAACTTCTTTCCTTAAACCTCATGAACAAACCTCTGCTAGGTCCCAACTTTTCTTTTGTAGCTTCCTCACCTCTTTCTCAGCCTTCTTATAATTGAAGACAGTTAAGGCCTTACCCTGTATTAGGCTTTAGCCTAAGAGAATGTGGTGACTGGTTTGATCTTGTATCCAGACCTCTAAAACTTTCTCCATATCAGCAATAACACTCTTTTGCTTTCTTATCATTTGTGTGTTCACCAAAGTAGCATTATACATTTCCTTCAAGAACTTTTTATTTGCATTCACAGCTTGGCTAACTGTTTGGCATAAGAGGCCTAGCTTTTGGCCGATCTCAGCTTTTGACATGCCTTCCTGACTAAGCTTAATCATTTCTATTAATAGCTTTCGATTTAAGTGAGAGACGTGAGACTCATCCTTTCACTTGAATAGCTTAGAGGTCATTGTAGGGTTAATAATTGGCCTAATTTCCCTACTATTGTATCTTAGGGTATAGAAGAAGCAAAGAAACAGAGAATCAGCTGTTTGGTGGACCAGTCAGAGCACACACATTTAATGAGTTCACCATTTTATACAGGTGCAGTTTGCGGCACCCCAAAACAATAACAATTGTAAAATCAAAGATCACTGATCACAGATCACCATAAAAGATATAATAATAATAAAAACATTTGAAATATTGAGAGAATTACCAAAATGTGACACAGAGACACAAAGTGAGCACATGCTGTTGGAAAAATGGTGCCAATAGACTTGCTCCACACTGGGTTGCCACAAACCTTCAATTTATAAAAAATCCACTATCTGCAAAGTAGAAAAAAGCAAAGTATAATAAATTAAGGTATACTTGTATTTGTCTTTCTGTGCCTGGCTTATTTCACTTAATATAATGTCCTCTGATTTCATTCATGTTGTCACAAATGACAGGATTTTCTTCTGTTTTAAGGTTGACTAGTATTCCATTATTTGTACCTCATTTTCTTTATCCATTCATCCCTTGATGGACACCTAGGTTGACTTCATGTCTTGGCTATTGTGAATAATGCTGCAATAAACATGGAAGTATGGCTGTCTCTTTGACATACTGATTTTATTTCCTTTACATATATACCGAGAAGTGGGATTGCTGGATCACATGATAATTCTCTGTTTAACTTTTCGAGGACCCTTCATACTGTTTTCTGTAGTGGCTGTACTAATTTACATTACCACTACAGCATGCAAGTGTTCCCTTTCCTCCACATCCTCATCAACACTTACCTTTTGTCTTTTTGATGATAGCCATTCTAATAGGTATGAGGTGATATCTTATTGCAGTTTTAATTTGCATTTGTCTGATGATTAGTGATGCTGAGCATTTTTTTCATATGCCTATTGGCCATTTATGTGTCTTATTTTGAGAAATATCTATTCAGATTATTTGCTTATTTATTAAATGGTTTGTTTTCTTACTATTGAGTTTGTCTGAGTTTCTAATATATTTTGCATACTAACTCCCTATCAGATATATGGTTTGCAAGTAGTTTTTCCCATGACATAAATATTTTTGTACTTGAATTTAGCAAAAGTTAGACCAATATAAAAAGGCATTATTGTTAAATGGGTACACAAATTTTACCACCACCATCTTGAGGAATATATAATGAGAAGATTTTGTGTTAATTTAAAATGTTTGTTTCTTAAGAATTACATGGTAATAATAATAGTGGCAATAATCATGATAATAACAACCATTTATTAAGTAATTGTAATTACTTTGCATTAGGTATTATATTAGGTACTTCATCAAGATTATTTTTTTTAAAGCTGGTATGAACATATTAATACCAAACAAAGTAGACTTTTAGGCAACAAGCGTCCCTAGAGATAAAGAATAACACTTCATAATAACAACAGTTTCAATTTGCCAGGAAGATTTAACAATTCTAAATTTGCATTTATCAATTATACATCCTGATACTACATAAGCACAAATGGAGAGAATTGCATGAAAAATGGTTAAAGCCAAAACATAGTAAAGTTCTAATGCTCTTTTAAATAAAATAAGCTGGCAAAAAAATAAAAAAGTTATGGAAAATTTGAACTATAAAATTAACCAAGTGACCTGATGAACGTATATAGAATACTGTATTCAAAAACTGTAAAATATACTTAACTTTAAAGACACAAATGATAAACATAAAATATAGAAATAAAGCTAGAAATCAATATGAATATAACCTTACATTTTAAATCTTACAAGATTATTTTCTTTGATCTTCCAAACAATCATGTGAGGTTAATATGTTCATTAGGAGGGAACTAACGTTGGGGGCTGTAAACACTTTGCAAGGATCTTATGGCTGGTAAGGTGATTATGCTGGGATCTGAGGATCTTATGGCTGGTAAGGTGATTAAGCTGGGATCTGAGGATCTTATGGCTGTAAGGTGATTAAGCTGGGATCTGAGGATCTTATGGCTGGTAAGGTGATTAAGCCGGGATCTGAGGATCTTATGGCTGGTAAGGTGATTAAGCTGGGATCTGAGGATCTTATGGCTGGTAAGGTGATTAAGCTGGGATCTGAGGATCTTATGGCTGGTAAGGTGATTAAGCTGGGATCTGAGGATCTTGTGGCTGGTAAGGTGATTAAGCTGGGATCTGAGGATCTTATGGCTGGTAAGGTGATTAAGCTGGGATCTGAGGATCTTGTGGCTGGTAAGGTGATTAAGCTGGGATCTGAGGATCTTATGGCTGGCAAGGTGATTAAGCTAGGATCTGAGGCGAAGTCTGACTCCAGACTGTGTTCTTCAGTTTGTTATCTGTTTCATTGTTTAATTTGTTTTTTTGTTATTGCTAGCTACATTAAGGATTTTTCATTTATTTATTTCCTCTTGTAGAATTAACTGTTTGTGTCTTGCTAGTTTATTTATTGGAATATTGATGATTTTTCTCATCAGTTTGTATGATCTTATGTACTATAGATGGATACCCTCTGTGAATAATATTTGTTGAAAATATTGGTCTATTTCTCTTTTAGATTGTTTTTATTATAAATATCGAATTCTTATATTACTATTTTTTCCTACATAACTTTTTCTAATTAACTGAAGCCTCATTATTATTCTTCAAAAGAGCTGATACGCTTTTCTATGTAATCTAAATTGAATAAAATTATCCCTTGGTATATGTGGGGGATTGGCTCCAGAACCCCATCTCCCTGCATATAGCAGAATCCCTGCATAATCAAGTCCCAGAAGTCTCGCAGTTGACCCGAGAAATCTGCTTATAGGAAAAGCAGGCCTTCCATATCCATGAGTTTCCCATTCCGTGAAAACCATATTTTTGATCTGCCTTTGGCTGTGGATGTGGAACCCGTGGATACGTAGGGCTGACTTTATTTATTTATTTATTTATTGAGACAGAGTCTTGCTCTGTCGCCCAGGCTGGAGTGCAATGGCGCGATCTTGGCTCACTGCAACCTCCGCCTCCCAGGTTTAAGCAATTCTCTGCCTCAGCCTCCTGAGTAGCTGGGATTACAGACATGTGCCACCACACCTGGCTAATTTTTGTATTTTTAGTAGAGACGGGGTTTCACCATCTTGGCCAGGTTGGTCTTGAACCCCTGACTTCGTGATCCACCCGCCTTGGCGTCCCAAAGTGCTGGGATTATAGGTGTGAGCCACTGGGCCCAGCCAAGGCTGACTATATTTATTTTGAAAGTTCTGTGGATTTTCTTCTTTCTCTGCTACACTTGATATGGCAAGATCAAGCCCTCCTCTTCCTCCTCCTCAGCCTACTCAATATGAAGATCATGATGACGAAGATCTTCATGAGGATCCACTTCCACCTAATACCTAGTAAATATATTTTCTCTTCCTCATAATTTTCTTCATATTTTTTTAAAAAGAGATGGGGGTTCCCACTATGTTGCCCAGGCTGGTCTTGATCCTGGGCTCAAGTGATCCTCCGATCTTGGCCTCCTAAAGTTCTGGGATTACAGGCGTGAGCTACCACATCCTGCATCTGGTTTTCTTTTACTTTTTTAAAAATTAAAAATAAGAATCATGATTTTCTTAATAACATTTTTTATCTAGCTTACTTTATTGTAAGAGTACAGTATTTAAAACACGTTACATACAAAATATGTGTTAATCAACTGTTTATAGTATTAATAAGGCTTCTGGTCAACAGTAGGTTATTAGTAGTTAAGTTTTCAGGGAGTCAAAAGTTATATGTGAATTTCAACTGTGGGGGTGGGGTTGGGAGTGGGGTAGGATTGGTGCCCCAACCCCTGCATTGTTCAAAGGTCAACCCTGTGTTGTATATACACACTATATATATCTATATATAATATATAGATATATAAAATATATAGATATATTCAATATATTCACTATACATACACACACAACTTTTGCTATACTGGCTGTTTTGGAGGTAAAAAGAGAAAACTGACATAGTAGTATTCTAGCAAATGAATGCAGAAGTTGGAAGGGGTTGTGTGAGAGGGAAGAAATGAACATGTATGGAGTGTATGCTATGTGTTTGGCATTTTACATATAAAGCATGGAGTCTGTTTAGGAACCTTTCCTATTAACCCCCTCTTGTTATGGGAAGGGCCTAAAGTTAGGTGGTTGCAATTGAAGAAGGAAAAAACGGAAGCAGTAATACAAGCTCAGGTAACCTCTACATCTTTCGTTTTCTCTTTATGCCACACATTAAGTGTTAAACCCTATACCAGATGCAAAATTTTGAAGAATCCCTAGTAATTTTGGATTTTACATAAAAACCATTATTTTCTGGCAAAAAAGTGCTACATGAATAAATAAGTCAGGTAAAAGCAGATTTATACTTTTGGAATAAATTGTGGACTTTTAGAATTAATTTTAGATGAATATGCTACTTATGAGATTATGGTCTACTGAACCAGACGAGCCATACTGACATTTATCTATGGTGATCTTAAGCATTTTTATGAATTTATGTTTTGGGGAAGACATCATTGGAGTAAATTATGCACCTCTGCTCTTTAGCTGTCATCTATATCTGATTGCTTCTCTTCTGGTTTGTATGACCTGTTCCAAAGGCAGTTCATGTTGGAGATGAAAGAACAGAGTAAAACCTAGAATTGGCCTCACTTTAAACTAGTCAAACTAGTTAACCCAGTTACCTTTACAGTTTGGGTGACAATGTTTTATGATATTTGAAGGATCTAAGGAAACAACAAATATAATAAAGGGTGACATTTTAATGGAAACCTATTGTTTACACACACTTTCACAATACATTATTTAATTTTTATAGAGAATAAGAGAATTATCTTGAAAGTAGAATCTGACTTTGGTTGTGTTATGCAATGCTGGAATTAGTAGAAAAGAAGGCTTAGAGTTGTCCAGTTACAAACTTCAGATACAAAGGGTTTCTGACATAGTAGAAATTCTCCATCCCAGCTTAGGAAAGGAAAAAGCAAACACATGGACAAACAAATAGAGAGGGACAAAAACTGAAAAGTGAGGAAGAAATTCCTTATGCTGAAGACTGGGTGTCAGGAGGACGTTTCAGCATTTCTTCCCCCATTTGAATCTACTCTTTGGAATGATTCCTAAATATTTAAGCCTGATAGCTAGAAACTGAAAAATCGACACTCCCAAGTCATGCGTAGATTTTTAAGTAGTGACTTTTCTCCTTTCAAGGTTAATGATGATGATGATGAAGTTAATGTTTACTGAGACTTACCATGGATCACATACTGTGCTGACAGATTTACAGGAAATATGCCATAATCTTTCCAATAACCTGATTAAACAAACCCTACTATCTCCATTTTCAAACAAGGGAAAACGAAGCATAGAGAGGTTAATCGACAGCTAGTGAGTAGGTGAGCTGACTGGATATCAGATTAACTGACTCCAAAGTCTGCATATTTAATGATTATACTTTACTACAGGGCAGACATTAAGGATATTGTAGCACAGTTGTCTGAACAAAAATGTCGCTATTTTGCAATACATTCTAATCAGGTGAGCTGCTCGGTCAAATTTCCAACAAATCACTATTCATGTTAGTGGCCTTTGTGAAGCAGCCTGCAACACCTCGTGTCATGCAAGCCATTGGGCTGAGTTCACTTCTCCACTAGACCACTGAGAAAACTCATGGTGCCTCCACGAGGCAGTCAACATGGCCCGAAGTGAGAAGGAGGCTGAGCACACTCAGCAGCAGCCCTGTCATCTCAATGTTTGGTTTTGTTACTATTACTGGTCATGTCTATTTTATGGATGAAAAACCTGAGGTTCACAGAGATTTTATCAAATGTTTTTATTAAATTGTTATTTTTGTCAGAGACCAGATGACAATATTTTGGATTTGAAGAAATTTTTGTTAAACATAAACAGCTTGAAAGATAAAGGTCTCAAGACCTCCCTTGACCTTCCAGCTACTCTGGAAACTCAATAACCACTAGATCATTAATCAATCTAGATAATTTCTTTAAGGATAAGAAGCTTTCTATGTTTGGCTCTATTCTAAAAACACTGGGTTCTAATAGAGAAGAGATATTCCTCTGGAGAGTTTTATTTTTTCTTTTCTCAGAATGGTGGCTTCCTTGTTTCTTGCCTTTTGAGAAAATGTGTGTTATGTCAGCAGCTATGAGCACAGATCTGGGTGCTGATCAAGACTTTGACGTGAGGCCTGAGAAAATGCAGAACTGAGGTAAGTAGTTCCAGGAAACACTATACAGCCTGTCAGGATGTTCTGCGGTATTTCAAATGTTTTAGAAAAAGGTGAACTTGAGGTGAATATGAAAAAGGTAAAGGCTCATTTTAGTCTGAGAAACAGAAAATTCTGGAAAGCAAAAACTGAATTTTTATTTTCAGTGTTATATAAGCATAGCTTTTTGCTTTCATTAAAAAGAGGAAACATTAGTGAACTTGAGTTTGGGGCACACGTCGAATAAAAGCTAAGTCTGTTATCATGACCCTCAAAGTTCTTCATCATTTGGCTTCACTGATTGCATTGACTACCATTCTCCCTCTCCCTCACAGTTCTCTTGTCAAACAGGCCTTCATTAATTTCCTTGTACACTTGCTTTAACCTAAGGAACTTTTGCATTTGCTGTTCCCTCTGCCTGAAGTGCCCTTCCTGCCCTTCCCATTGTGGATTTATTCTCACCCTTCAGGTCTCAGCTTAAATGTTGTCTCCTTGGAACACCATTGCTAGACCACCCTAATCAGCCCCTGCGCCTCCCCTGCCCCTCCGTCTTGTGTGCTCATCTATGGCTCTCCTCTCCTTGGGACACATGGGAAGAGTGTACTTTCTTGACACCCTTACAGGTGGGTAGGACTCTGGGACAACTGTTGACCAACAGGACATAGAAGTGATGTGATGGTGCAGTCTCATTACCCTTGGTGTTGTCCAGGCATGAGAGCAACATGGAGCAGAGCCCCTGGCAATGTGTGGTATATAAATGCATGAGTAAGAAAACAAAACACAGAAAACACAACTTTGTTATGACACTGATATTTTTGGGGTTGTTTGATATTAAAACATAACTGCTCCCATCCTATCTAAAACATTACCATATTTATTTTCTTCAGAGCACTTTCTCCTTTTTGAAATGATCTCATTTATTTATTATTAATCTATCCCCCACCCCTACATTGTCAGGTACATTTGTAGATACACAATACACTAAAGGATTAACTTTTCATGGGGTCTGTGGATCCTCATCAATCTCAAACAATCTTTAAAAAAGCCTTTCAGAATAGCCCTTAGGCCATCTGCTAACTGCTTAGTCCTGAATCTGGTAAATAAGGAGATGTCCATTGATGGCCCTTGTTGAAATAGGTGAGGGCCCATTACCTCAGTGCTCTTCCTGCCTCATCCATTTATCCTGACAGAGGAAAGCTGCCTAACTAATTCTGGAAAGTTTATAAACTGAGCAGGGCCAGACAGAATGAATATTGTTTCCAGTTCCTAATGAGCGTCTCCTCCAAATATGTACTCTAGGAAGGAAGAAGGCATGTGTTTCCAGAGTCTACACAGATTATGTTCTCTACCATATGTTCTCCCCCTGCCTTGACTTAGTCAGATAGATCAAATCAACTGACTCCTTCCAAATGGCACATACAAGGAAAGTTTGTGTTTTCTACCATGCTAAGAATTGAACTAACCAAGGCCTTTGTGATTTTCCTTTTTACTTGAAGTCCTTAGAGGCTTTGTTCCATGCCAGTCTCTCCTGGCTGCTATAGCCCCAGTGCTCTGGCTTCAAGGCTCAAGACTGGGTGGACTTCCTGGGCTCACTGGCTTCTGGCTCTGCTCTCCCACTGCCACTTCCCAAGCACCCCACTAGGCTCAGCTACCTGTATGGTTGGAGGTGATCTCTGAGCAAGTATGGGTATTGGTCTTGCACTGCCTTCCAAAGATGGAAGAACCTCACATATGGGCGACACTACTCTACTCCTCTTTGCTCCCTAAAATCACCTTTGTCTCCTGCTAGGAACTGGGATAAACCATATTATATATTACTTTCAAGTTTTCCTTTGCTTATGCTGTTCCTTCTTACCTTTCATTGATCGGTTAATTCCTAATTATTTTCTAAGACTTGGCTCAGGCATTATATTCTAAGCATGTGTCCTATTGGGTTAAAAATCCCTCCTCTGAGGCCCAAACGGCACCCCAGAAGTACTTATGTTTAATTACCTATCATAAAGTACTAAATGATCTGTTTACTTCTCTCTCTTACTGGACAGTGAGTTCTCCAGTGGCAGGGATTTTATCTTATTTATCTTTTTACTTTCCATGCTTGATGCATATGAGAAAGTCTATGAATGTCTGATGAGAGACTCCTATTCAATTCAACATTTCAACCTATTGATTCATTAAAAATTTACTGAGGGCCTGCTGTACACCTGACGGCCTGCATAATCATTAGGACCAACCTTAATTCAATTCAAATCTGTTCTAGGTCTTGGCTGAATCTGCATTTTTTAGCAAGCACTTCAGGTAATAGGCAAGAGAAACACGATGACCTGAACCATTGCAGCTCACCAGTCTTGCCTTGGATATGTTAACTCTGTAAAAACACCTTTAAGGAATGTCTCCGTCTAGAAAATAAAGGGGTTGCATGGCATCAGACATTTCCAAATTGTGTTCCCTGAAGTGTTGCAGGGGTTGGTGAGAGGAATGAGGATGAGAGATTATTGAGTTGACCTTTGTCTGTTTCCCCCTTCCCCTGCTCCCGCTTCTACCAGAGCATCTCCTCTTTTATCTGTTTTATATATTGAAGGTTCTAGATAATATTTCATTTGAAAAGGGATTTGTTGCTTTTAAATAAGTTTTTAAAATTTTGATAAAAATTATGTATTTTCCAAAGGCCTTTCTGCTTCTAGTGTTCTAAGAATTTAAGGGCTTTTTGTGTTCAAAGTACTGTGTGGGGCACAGGGCACAATAGGGCATGTGAAGATGAAGAAGACATTGCCTTTGACCTCCCTGGAACTGACAATTTAGCAGAAGAAACAGACTTGCATTAATGATGTCAGGAAATTTGAATAAAGGTAGTGGAAAAAGGCAGGGGAAGAGAGTACTAGGTGTGAGCTGCCTATGGGAATCACCTCTAAATGCAAGCCTGCTTTTACGGTCCCTATCCAAACCCATCCTAACAGCCTGATTGGTGACTGGAACCTTCCCCAGGTCTTGACACAAGGCCCTTTCTGCTTCCCAATTGACTTTGACACCCCAGTTCTTAGCTTCTTGCTTTGATTTTTATTCCTCCATGGGACGTTTAGTCAGATATATTCCATGTTCTTAGCATGTTCTTTATTAAAAATGTAGATGCCACGTGTCTTGGCAATTTTAATTAGAAGTTGGGTACTATAAAGACACAGAATTTGCTCCAATGTCAAGAGCTTCAGAGATGAGAAATAATGACAGCTAAAGAATACCAGATTTATAGATTTTGGTGTCCCTGGACACCCTGCTACCCTAGATGGCTTGGTTACTCTGTCTCATCCAGCAGAAATGATTCTCCATGGTTTCAGTGTAGGCTCTGCCATTAATCATCCTTGGTCTTTGGGTTGACATTTCACTTCTCTTGGCTTCAGTTTCTTCTATGTACAAATAGGTTATATGTTATTCTATTATATGTTTTCTTTTTGTCATGCATTTATTTAATCTAAATTTCCAATTTTTAAAATATGCAACATAGTCATACACTTTAAAAATCACGTTGTTAACATATTTGCCATAAGTAACATAGTTACTTGTCTTGTTCTGTTTAAGCTGCTATAACAAATTACCTCAGACTGGGTAATTTATCAACAACAGAAATTTGTTTTCATAGATCTAGAGACTGAGGAGTCCAAGATTAAGGCACCAGTAGATGCAGTGTCTGATAAGGGCCTATTCCTCATACATGGTGCCTCACATGGCAGAAGGGACAAACAAGCTCTCCTGGGCCTCTTTTATAAGGGCACTAATCCCATTCATGAGGGAAGAACCCTCATAACCTAATCACCTGCCAGATACCATACTTGCCAACAACACTGCACTGGAGATTATGTTTTTAACATATTAATTCTGGGGACACACAAACATTCAGACCACAACTTTACCTTTTGTGTGTATTTGTGCAGTGACAACATTTGAGATGTAATCTCTTAGCAGATTTCAAGTATATAATACAGTATTATTAACTATTGTCAACATTCTACATTGATCTCCAGAAATTATTTATCCTGCATAACTGAAACTTTGTACCCTTTGACCATCTTCCCATTCCCTCCTCACCACCCCAGCCCCTGACAGTCACCATTCTACTCTCTGCTTCTATGAGTTTGACTTTTTTGGATTTCTCATATGAGTGAAATCATGCAGTATTTGTCTTTCTTTGTCGGGCTTATTTCACTTAGCATAATGTCCTCCAGGTTCACCCATGTTGTCCCAAATGACAGGATGTCCTTCTTTTTAAGGCAGAATAATATTCCATTGTATATATATTTACCACATTTTCTTTATTCATTCGTCCATTGATGAACACTTAGGCTGATTTCATATCTTGACTATTGTGAATAACGCTGCAGTGAACATGGGAGTGCAAATATCTCTTCAACATGCTGATTTAATGTCCTCCAGATACATACTTAGAAATGGGATCGATGAATAATATGGTAGCTTATTTTTAACGTTTTGAGGAACCTGTATACTGTTTCCCACAATGGCTGTTCCAATGTATATTCCTACTAACAGCATACAAGTGTTTTCTTTTCTCCACATCCTTGCCATCTCTTGTTATCTTTTGTCTTTTTGATAACAGTCATTCTAACAGGTATGAGGTGATATCTCATTGTGGTTTCGATTTGCATTTACCTGATGATTAGTTATATTGAGCATTTTTCATACACCCATTGGCTACTTGTATATGTCTTCTTTTGAGAAATGTCTATTCAAGTCCTTTGCTCATTTTTTAATTGGTTTATTTGTTTTCTTGCTATTGAGTTGTCTTGGTTTTGTTTTACTACTATAACAAAACACCTGAGACTGGGTAACTTATAAAGAAGTTTATTTGTTCACAGTTCTGGAGGATAGGAAGTCCAAGATCGAGGTGTGAGTGGATTCAGTATCTGGTGAAGCCTATCCTTCTGCTTCCAAGATGGTGTCTTGTTGCTGTCCTCATATGGTGGAAGGGAAAGAAAGGGACTATAGCACTCTCTTCCATGTCTTTTACAAGAGCACCAATCCCATTCATGAAGATGGAGTGCTTATGACTTAACTACTTCCCAAAAGGTTCTGCCTCTGAATACCATCACATTGGGTATCAGCTTCCAACATATGAATTTTAAAGACATATATACATTGGAACTACAGCAAAAGTTGAGTTCTTTATATATTTTGAATATTAACCCTTCATCAGATGTATGGTTTGCAAATATTTTCTCCCATTGCATAGGTTATCTCTTCACTCTATTGATTCCTTTGCTGTGTGGAAGCTTTTTAGTTTAAGCCAATCTTACTTGTCTATTTTTGCTTTTGTTGCCTGAACTTTTAGAGTTACATCAAAACAAACAAACAAACAAACAACACCAACCCCTGTCCCCGCCAACACACGCTAAAATTGCCCAGACCTATATAAAAAAAAGTTTTCTGTGTTTTCTTCTAGAAATTTTTTAATTTCAGGCTAATGTTTAAGTTATTAATCCAGTTTGAGTAGATTTTTGTATATAGTGTGAGGTGAGGGTTTATTTTTATTATTCTACATGTATGGATATCCAGTTTGCCCAACTCTATTTATTGAAGAGATTATCCTTTCACTGTTGTGTGTTCCTGACAACTTTATTAGAAATCAATTGACCATAAATGCTTGAATTTCTTTCTGGGCTCTCGTTCTGTTCTATTGGTCTGTATTTTTATGTCTGTTTTTGTGCTAGCACCATACTAGCTTTGTAGTGTGTTTTGAAATCAGGTAGTGTGTTGACTTCAGCTTTGTTCTTGCTCAAGATTTCTATGATTATTTTGAGTCTTTTGTGGTTCCATATAAATTTAGCAATTTTTTTAAAAAAATCTTCTCTTTTGACTTATTCTTTGACCCATTGGTTGTTCAGGAGTGTGTGGTTTAATTTCCATGTATTTGTGAATTTTTCCATTTTCCTTCAGCTTTTGATGTCTAATTTTTTTACCATTATGGTTAGAAAAGATACTTGATATGTTTTCAGTGTTCTTGATTTGTTATGACTTATGTTATGGCTTAACCTATAATCTATCCTGGACAATGTTTTATGCACACTTGAAAAGATGTGTTTTTTTTTCAGCTGTAGATGAACCACTACACATGCACCACTACACCCAGCTAATTTTTTTTTGTTTTTGTATTTTTAGTAGAGACAGAGTTTCGCCGTGTTGGCCAGGCTGGTCTCAAACTACTGACCTCAAGTGATCTGCCTGCCTTGGCCTTCCAAAGTGCTAGTCGTGCATATATCTCTGTGTCCATATGGCCTACAGTGTTGTTGAAGTTCACTATTTCCATACTGAGTTTTTGTCTGGGTGATACATCCATTGTTGAAAGTAGGGTATTGAAATCTCCTGCTGTTAGTGTAGTACTATCTATTTTTCCCTTTGTTTTTCCTAGCATTTACTTTATATATTTAGGTGCTCTGATGTTGGGTACATATATATTTATAATTGTTATAGCCATTTGATGAATCGACTTCTTAATCTTTATTATAATAATCCTCTTTGTCTGTTTTTACAGTTTCTGACTTAAATGTGTTGTGTCTAATATAAGTATAGCTACTCTGTTCTCTTTTCGTTACCATTTGCATGGAATATATTTTTCTGTTCTTTTACTTTCAGTATATAGGTCTTTAAAGCTAAAGTGAGTCACTTGTAGGCAGCACATAGTTGGATTTTGTTTTTTGTTTAAATACATTCAGCCACTTTGTGTTTTTGATTGGAGGCCTAAATCCATTTACATTTAGAGTAATTATTGATATGGAAGGACTTACTATTGCCATTTAAAAAATTGTTTACTGACTTTTTCTTTTTTTGAGATGGAGTCTCACTCTGTCACCCAGACTGGAGTATGGTGGCGTGATTTCAGCTCACTGCAGTCTCCATCTCCCAGGTTCAAGTGATTCTTTGCCTCAGCCTCCTGAGTAGCTAGGATTACAGGCATGTACCACTACACCCAGCCAATTTTTTATTTTTGTATTTTTAGTAGAGACAGGGTTTCACCACGTTGGCCAGGCTGGTCTCAAACTCCTGACCTCAGGTGATCTGCCTGCCTTGGCTTTCCAAAGTGCTAGGATTACAGGTGTGTGCCACTGTGTCCAGCCTGTTTACAGACTTTTATGCTTCCCTTATTTCTTCGTTGCTTGGTATCATTTTTTGTGATTTGATAATTTTTTTGTGGTGGCATTCTGTGATTTCTCTGTCTTTATCTTTTATGTATCTATGATAGGTTTTTTCTTTGTGGTTACCATAAGGCTTACGTAAGACATTTAATAGTTAGAACCATCTATTTTAAGCTGATGACAACTTAAATTCAACCACATAAAAGCTCTACATTTTTACTTCTCTTTTCTTGATATTTTATGTTATTGATGTCACAATTTACATCATTTTATGTGTGTACCCATTAACAAGTTATTGTAACTATTTGTATTTTTAGTACTTTGGTCTTTTAACTTCTATACTGGAGTTAAAAGTTATTTATGCACCACCATTATAGTATCAATGCATTCTAAATTTGACTATATTCTTACTTTATAGTGAGCTCTATACTTTCTTATGTTTTCATGTTATTAATTAGCATTCTTTCATTTCAACTTGAATAACTCCCTTTAGCATTTCTTGTAAGACAGACTAGCGGTGATGAACTCCCACAGCTTTTGTTTGTTTGGGAAAGTGCTTATCTCCTCTTCATTACTGAAGGACAGATTTTCCAGGTGTAGTATTCTTGGTTGGCAGTTTTTTCTTTTTCTTTAAGCACTTTGAATATGTTGTCTTGCTCTCTCCTGGCCTGCAAGGCTTCTGCTCAGAAATGTTTTGTTAGTTTTTTGGAGTAGTTCCTTTCTATGTAATAAGTCATTTTTCTCTTGCTACTTTTAAAATTCTTTCTTTGTCTTTGAATTTTTGAGAATTTGATTACAATGTGTTTTGGTGAAGATCTCTTTATGTTTAATATATTGGAAACTTTTAGGGCTTCATGGATATAGATATTCATTTTCTTCCCCAGATTTTGAAAGTTTTCTATAGTTATTTCTTTAAATAGGCTTTCTGCCCCCTCTTTTTTTTCTTTTTTTTTTTTGAACTTCATATGCATATATGGTTTCATTGATGGTGTCCCATAAGTTTCATAGGCATTTTTCACTCTTATTTATTTATTTTCTTATTTTTCCTCACACTGGGTATTTCAAATGATGTGTCTTCATGCTACTTGATTCTTTTTCCTCCTGAATAGGGCAGCTATTGAAGCTCTTTAAGGAGTTTTTCAGTTCAGTTATTGTGTTTTTCAGTTCCAGAATTCCTGTTTTGTTTTTTTTTATAGTTTTAGCCACTTTGTTGAACGTCTCACTTAGTTCATGTATTATTTTTCTGATTTAGTTTACTCATCTCTCTATGTTCTCTTGTAGCTCACTGATCTACTTTAAGACAATTATTTTTAATTATATTTCAGGCAGTTTGTAGATCTTCATTTTTCTAGGGTTGATTACTGGTGCTTTATCTTGTTTTTTTTTTTATGGTGTCATTGTTCCCTGATTATTCACAATTCTTGTAACCTACATTAGTGTCTGCACATTTGAAGAAGTCAGCACCATTTCAAGTCTTTACAAATTGGTTTTGGCAGAGAAAACACTTCACTAGTCAGCCTGTTCAGAGATTCTGGGCAGGAAAGCTGATGGGACCCATGAACTAGCTTGCTACTGGAGTCCTTGGGTAGGGTAGCCTAGTGCTTGGGTCATTGAGTAGGCAGGTCTGGTACCTGTGTCCACAGAGTGTGGCCTTGTGCCTGGGTCCATAGGGGTGGGCCTGGAACCTTAGTCCACTTGGGCATGCCTGGAGCTTGTGTCTACATGGCTGGGCCTGGATTCTGTGTCCTTGGGGGCCAGCATGAAGCCTGGGTCTATGGGGGCTGACCTGGCACTGGGGCAGGCTTTGAGCCTAATCCTGTGGGTGGTTTGTCTGGCACTGGCATGGTCCAAGAATGTGGATACACAGGGTTAAACCTGGAGATTGAGGCCACAGGGGCTGGCTTGATGCTGGAGTAGGCCTGGAGCCTGGGTATGTAGGGGTTAGCTTGGAAGCTGAATCTATGGGGGCTGGCCTGGCACTTGATTAGGCCTAGTGTGTGGGTCTGCAAGGGTTAGCCTGGAGCCTTTGGCCAGGTGGGTTGTTATGATGCTAGGGTGGGCCTGGAATCTGGTACAAGGGCTGACATGGAACCTAGGCTTGCAATAGTCAGTCTGAGGTTGAGGTGAGCCTAGAGTCTGGGTTCATAGGGATGGGCCTGATGCTGTGGTAGGCCTAGAGCCTGGGTCTGTTGGGGCTGGCCTGGTGCTTGGGTCCATGGGGGCAGATATGGAATCAGGGTTCACTAGAGCAGGTCTGGTTCATGACAAATTTGGATATTCACCTCACTCTCCTTCCCCCAAGCAGAGGGTATCTTTCTCAGCACTGCATTGCATGGACTTGGGAGAAGGGTGACTCAGGTTATGAAACTGTACTCTTCAATGTATATTTTGTTATTTCTGTGCTCCACCCAGTGCTATAATCTGTCTCCTGAATTCCTTAGTTCTTGTGAAGCTATTTTCATTCAAGTTGTTGTTCAAATTAACGTTATGTGAGGGGATAAATGCTGGAGATTACTATTTTGTCATCTTGCTGATGTCCAAGGCTCCAAATTTGCCTTCTTGTGCCTAAAGTATTAACTTTAATTTGCTAAGTGGTTACAAAACAATCCTATGTTAAAATAATTTTCTAAATTAAGATACTCAAAAGTGTAACCTGAAAGTATTGTAGATGATAAGATAAGCCTACATATTTAAGAAGAAAGTGAGTGCTCCACATTTAGTAGTAAAACTCAAGGAAAACACACAGAATCCTGGGTTGAAATGAGAAAAACAAACACACCCCTTAGAAACCAAAACAAAGTTAGGCTGACTTCAATGTCTGGGATGTGATTACACAATCAATTCACTGTGTCATAATTGGAAATGTGAAAACCTGTTTAATAAAGGGAACCCTCACCTCCCTAGGAACCCTGGGGAGGGAGAGAACATGCAAAGTCATTTCTGTTTTTACTAGACAGGACTTGTGTGATTTGGTGATAGCCACTTTGTGTCTGTATATCACGGAAGGCCTTGATTTATTATTTTATCTGTGTGCTTTTTTTAGTCTGTGGTATTAAAAATGATAACCTCTTAAACATAGGGCCATGGTTCAACTTTCTAATCAGTGCTTCTAGCTCAGAAGTAATATTACTTTTGAAAACTCCTCAAATAAACATTGCCAGAGATCCACAGTGCTCCCTTTTATGCCGCTGAACTGAAGACATAGGTCACTCATCTGCAAAAGCAACATGGGAAATGTCATTGAGGTATTATCTCTAGAATCTAGGCTTTTTTATTCATCTAAATGATGTTGAATTGAATTCATTTTTCAATTTGGATGATTCATCCTGTTAATTTTCACTACACTTTCAATTGGTAATTTTTTGGTTGGCTTTTATGAACTTGGCAAGGGTATTGCTTTTTCAATTTCCTGTAATTTTTAGACATATCTAAGCAAGTAGTAAAGTTGGTGACTCAACCTGATTCCACTATGTTATAAATATTCCTCGTATGTTTATAATAATAATAAAGAATCTATTGCTTCTGTCTTCAAAGCTTGATTACTCCAACAGGAGAAGTTAGTTTAATTTTAGGTACTCTGGGTCTTTTTGTATTAAGAACCTGTCTTTGAATAAAATTACTGTTGCTAGATTATTTCAGTGAGGCTGCTCTTGGGGAACTCAACCAAAGGAACAATGTTTTTCACCAACCTGAGCTAAAATTGTATTAACAGGTAGAGGAAGATCGATAGTGGGAAGCTCTGTAATATAGAGTGTTGAAGTTGAACTTCGAACCTAGGTCTGATTCCAAAAATCCAGGCTTTATACTACTGTCTCTTCCTTAAAATTTCTAATGTGGAAAACAAAATAATTTTTATCATTGGGTCCTATTAGGGGACAATAATTCCCTTCAAGCCCCTGGGCAAGTAAATAAATAAGAACTCCTTATTATAAGTTAAGTGAAATTTTCACAGGGCCTGTAGCCCATTTGTTTTGGCCGACTTCTCCCTTTTGGAATGGGTGTATTACCCAACGCCTTTGTATCTTGGAGGTAACTAACTTGTTTTTGATTTTACAGGCTCATAGGCAGAAGGGACTTGACTTGTCTCAGATGAGACTTTGGACTGTGGACTTTTTAATTTTTTTTTCAAAGACCCTTTCAAAGCCTTGAGGTCTTAGGTTGTCACTAAGGGATTGACATATTTGAATGTTGACAATAATTTCAAGGTAGGAGAGTTCCAGGTAACAAGGCTTGTTATCACACTAAATATTTTGAAGTTGGGAAAGATATACCACCATACTTTGTTTTATTGTGCTTCACTTTATTGTGTATTTTTACAAATTGAAAATTGACGCAATTTTTTCAAAAGCATATGCTTACTTTGTGTCTGTGTGCCTACAATTTTTTAAAGCAATAACTTATTTTAAATTAAGGTATGTAGATTTTTTAGACATAACGCTATTGAATGCTTAATAGACTACAGTATAGTGTACACATAACTTTTATATGCACTCAAAAATAAAAAAAAGTGTGTGACTCACTTCATTGTGATATTTGCTTTACTTTGATGATCTGGAACACAACCTGCAATATCTGTGAGGTAGGCCCATCGTACCTTAAGAATTTATTAAATAGGTGACAATCATTAAGTGTATCTAGCATATGAGATACAAATGGGTAGTTCATATAAAAATCTAAAAATATAAAATAATTTGCTTAATCAGACAACTATTAGGATGCTGGGGTTTCATAGCCTGTCTCCTCCTCTTCACTCATGGGACACATATGGGCATTATTTGGTTAGCTAACTGACTCCACCTCAATCTTTGAAGACAAAAAGGGCAAAAGTGGCATAAGTGGGCTTTCTCAAGAAAATTAATTAGAGAAATAAGAAAGTTCATTCTCCTAAGGCCTGTATTCAGTGAGAGAATGTGATACTAGAGGTGTTGAATATAATTAATAAAAACATTTTGAAGTATAACGTGTTTTTTGACACTGTTGGTCCTACTGATATCTATATATTGTCATAAAAATGACTCAGAAGGACAAGTTAATTACGCTAAAGTTGATATTGTTGCTATGTAGAGATGGGGCCACAGAAATACTAACTGATCCTCTTTGGAAATCAGAAATAATCTGTCTTAGTCAGCTAGGACTGCCACAATAAAATACACAGACTGGTGGTTTAAACAGCAGAAATATATTTCTCATAGACCAATGGATGGGAAGTCCAGGTGTTGGCAAGGTGGGTTTTATCTTGAGGCCTCTTCTCTTGGTTTCTAGGTGGTTGCCATCTCGCTGTATGCTGACATGACCTCTTCTTTGCACATGTGCATGCATGGAGAGACAGAGAGAGCTTTCTGACATCTCTTCTTATAGAAGCACTAGTCCCATCATGAGGGCCCAAACCTCATGACCTCATCTTACCCTAATTATCTTCCGAAGACATCTCTAAATACCATCACATCGTGGGGGTGGGTGCGGTTAGGGCTTCAATGTACATATTTTGCAGGGACACAAACATTCAGTACATAATATCATCTGAGTGTTAATGTGTTATACCTATGGATGTGCATGCATACACACACATCACATGCACAAAAGAAAGGATACATCATGGATCATGGATAGTATATTAGTTACTTCTGTTATTTCCCATTTAAGCTACTATATCAGTCCTTTTTAAAATCAGGTACATGTTATAGCAGACACAAATATTAGTAATTAATCAAATTTTGATTTATTTTCTCTTATAACAATAAGTCTAGAGGTAAGTAGTTGCTGGCATTAGTTCAGCAGCATGATGCCCTTTGGGCCAAGGTCTTTATGATTCTCTTGCCTTTATATTTGCGAGATGATGGCTACAGCTACGTTTCTAGCCCTTGTACCTGTATCTCAGACAGGATAAAGGAAAAAGGAGGAAAAAAGGGTGTGTGCTAGCTGAGTCTTTTAAGAATTTTTCCAGAAGCCCTATTCAATGACTTCTGCTTATATTTTCTGAACCAGAACTCTATGTCATATGGCTACTGCTATATGTAAGGAAACCTGGGTAACATAAGTTTTATCTGTAAACATTACTGTGCCCTCTGAAATGTGGACTCTGTTAATAAAATAAAAAGAAAAGAAGGATATTGGTTTGGAAGCTAGCAGTATGTACCACAACTACATTCCAAGAGCTAAAAATAAAAAGTGAATTGACAGATCCTTCCTCAGTGGGTAGATTCTATTTTGCTTCATACAGCAAAATAGAAGCTTGGGAAATTCCTGTTCCAAAGAGATGTTTAAAGAGCATGTCTCAAAAGGTAACCTTACTTAAGGAGACTGGGGAAGACAACATATTTTAGACACTGGAGTTTACCCAGAGCACAGTTACTATTTTAATTCATTTGCAACCTGAGGAAATTTTTAGCAGTTGGCAGCTGTGCTGCTTCAAGACTGCGTTTTGGCTCTCCTGTTGATTACTGCTCCTGGTTTCCTGCTGTTGGAGCACACTGTTTTCTTTCACTCAGAGACATCTTGTTCTTTTCTGAGTCACTACACCATTACTCATCTTGAGTTGTCTCTTTGTTGGGTTTCATAAGGTTATCCAAAGAGACGCGGGGACATGAAAAACACTAAACTTGGGAAGATCAAGTGTAGGGTGTTAAGAGATATGAGCTGTTTGTGCTTTTCTTCACGGTCACACTGAGCAAGTCAGGACTTAAATTTGTAAATCAATGAGTAGCCACTCCACTTTCCGCTATAAGATGAAAAGGAAATTCACCTGTTCTTTGAGAAAACTTGGGCTCTAGATAACTGTGGTTGTAATTTATACTAAGAGTAACATGGAGAGTGGAATTGAAGCCAGGTGCACTCAGGTGGGCATTATAGTAATCCAAGTGAAAGATTATGAGAGAAAACAGGAGATTCATTGGTGGGAGCTCAACCATTGTGGAAAGCAGCATATCGATTCCTCAGAGAGCTAAAAACAGAACTACCATTTGACCCAGCAATCCCATTTCTGGGTATATACCCAGAGGAATATAAATTATTCTACCATAAAGACACATGCATGCAAATGTTCACTGCAGCACTATTCACAATAGCAGAGACATGGAATCAACCTAAACGCCCATCAATAACAGACTGGATAAATAAAATGTGGTACATGTATACCATGAAATACTATTTAGCCATAAAAAAAGAATGAGATCATGTCTGTTGCAGGAACATGGATGGAGCTGGAGGCTATCGTCCTTAGCAAACTAACGCAGGAACAGAAAACCAAATGTTCTCACTTATAAGTGGGAGCTGAATGATAAGAACTCATGGACACAAAGAAGAGAACAATAGGCATTGAGGTCTCCTTGAGGGTAAGGGGTGGGAGAAGGGAGAGGAGCAGAAAAAAATGACTATCGTGTGATAAAATAATCTGTACAACAAACCCGGTGACATAAGTTTACCTGTATAACAAACCTGCACATGTACCTCTAAAACTGAAAAGTTAAAAGAAAAATAAATCAATGAGCCCAGTAGAAGTCCCTCAAGTCTTATTGTTGGTGATAAAAAGTTCTTTTGTTGTCGATGAAGAAATTGTTTCTTTCACATATTTTCTTAGGTATCACCTGTCAGTAGGTACACATATTAGTACACAAAACAAAGCAAAACAAAAAATAACAAATATCGAACACTTGTTGAGCATTTCTTATATGCCAGGAACTCTTTCAAGCTCTTTACTTATTTAATCCTCACAACAGCTCTAAATTAGGTCTCGTGATTATCCCTATTTTGCAGATGAGAAAACAGATCCAGAGATGTTAGTAAATCATTTGCACAAGGTCACATAACCAGTCAGTGTGGAACCTGAATTGGAATCCAGGTTTAATTACCAAGTTCACATGTTCAACAACAATACGATATTGTCTCATTACAGCGTGAACAACACCAGTTACAGTGACTCTGGCCTCTCCTGTTTTCACAGAACCTCAACGTCTTGTAATGTGCCCCTGAAGAATTTTTGCCAACAGAGATTGTCTCACATGCCATCACAAACCACTTAACTATCGTGGGGCACCACTGCTCGATCCTTCTATGTCCTTAGGCACTGATGGATCCTGGAAGCCTTGTGAAGCCCTGCTGTGGGGTGGGTTGTAGCAAAAAGGAGGACTCCATTTTTCTGCTGTGCTACACTCTGGGAGCAAGACCTCAAAGCTGTACTAAGGTCTTGCTGTTTTAAGCCTCCTTTTCAGATTTTTACTTACAGCCTCTCTCTTCTCTCTAGGACCCAATTATGAGTACAACTGGAGATATATCAGAGTAACAGCCCCCATTTTGGGCTCATACTTCCCTGTCCATCCCCCACTAAAACTTAATCTTTTGTGATTAGCCAAACTCAGTATGCATGGCTCCTTCTCAGACCTGAGTTTTCTCCTTAGAGGCTGCTCAGGCACACAAGAAATGGGCTTCTATGCAACCTGTTCTTCAGTTTCCTAAACAATAAGGCACATCTGAATCCCACAGCAGGCCCATTCCAGAACTCCCAGTACCATCCCATGAGACACCATCAGTTCCACAAATCATAGCCTTCCCTCTGTCTACACTCCCACAGCTACTGTGAACTCCATCAAGCTCACAGTAGAAAAAAAGGCTGCTTTTCTGACTTGCACCTGCTCAAGCCAGGGTGTAATACTCGAGTAACACACTTGAATAACACTCCAGACATTATCGTTCTCTTACTTTCCTCTGACAAGTCATAATGAACCGTCTGTTCTGCTTATCTTCCTTAACCTGGTGGTAAAAACTTATGTACATGAGGCTCACTGGGCAAAGAGGCTTTGTCTCAGGGAAGAGCAGAACTACCTTCATCCCCAAATCTTTCACTTCTGTGTACAGGGATTTACATTTCTGGACCACATTCTCATCTGTATGTTTTACAAAGGCATGAGTGATGGCTTTGCTGTGATTCACGCAATTTGCAGTTTTCATATAAAAATGGACAATGGCTATTTTGTCTTCACCTCCCTGTCACTGACTAGCCTCACCTGGCAATTCTTCCTGCCTCCCTGGAAGCCTGAGCTTTCTCAAAAGCATCTCGCTGTGAACACCCTCTGCGACCCTTTCATTCAAGTAGCTCTCACCTACCTGCCTTTTTGCCTCCTCCTTACATCTTTGTCCTCCATTTTATCCTCAACAGAACTAAAATCCCCCCCTCTGCCTTTTGGTGTGTGTTTAGAAGGTAACTTGCTGTCCTCTGTGTTTCCCTACAAGCATATAAGAAAACTTTGGTATTGGGGGTTGTGACAGAGGCATCTGGGGTAGCCTCCTAGGTCCTGGATACCCTCAAATACCAACACCTTGGTAGACTTTGGTTTATCCTTCTTGTCTTTTTGCTTACTTTCCACATCTACACATCTAGCTGTGTAGCCAACAAGAGATTAATTCCTCCACCCCACTCCACACCAGATGACCTATGCAGTATGAGGAGCTGTTCGTCCACGGCAAACCCTGGATTCTGGCTGATGATCAGAGGAGTCTTTAGTGGGCAACTGGTTTTGGCACTTTTAGGTTAACCCCAGCTGTGATGGTTAATTTGAAGTGTCAACTTGACTGAATTGAGGGATGCCTACATGGCTGTTGAAGTACTGTTTCTGGATATGTCTGTGCAGGTGTTTTTGGAGGAGATCGGCACGTAAGTCAGTAGACTGAGAGGGGAAGATTTTCCCTCAGTGTGCGCAAGTGCCATCCAATCAGCTGGGGGCCTGACTAGGACAAAGCAGGCAGCGACAGAGGAATATTCAGGTCATGCTGCGTCTTTTCTTTTTTTCCCCACCAGAGGGGAACACTCTTCTCCTCCTGCCCTTGGATATCAGAACACCAGGTTCTTTGGCCTTTGGACTCTGGGACTTGCACCAGTGGCCTTCTGGGGGCTCTTGGGCCTTTGGCCTCAGGTACCTTCAGTTTCCTTGGTTCTTAGACCTTCCAACTTGGGCTGAGCTATACAACCAACTTGTCTGGTTTTCCAGCTTGCAGACAGTCTATAGTGGGACTTCTCATCCTCCATATTGGGTGAGCCAATTCCTCTAATAAAGCTCCTCTCATATATATCTATATCTATCTATCTGTCTATTATCTATCTATCTATCTATCTATCTATCTATCTATCTATCTATCATCTATCTATCATCTATCTATATCTATCACCTGTCTATTTAATCTATCTCCTATTGATTCTGTCTCCTTAAAGAACAGCCATAGCTTCCGAGAATCTTATGCCACTTTGAGGAGGTTTACAATATTTTAACAAATTCGGTGTCCATAGGGGAGGGCTTAACAACTAAACTTCCAGGGCTAACTTCTCAGTCAGTTTGGGAAGGAGTTTGCAATATTTTATAACATTGGGCAGTCATTAAAATTTATATAAGTCTTCTATGGGTATATTTGAGTACACCTAGCCACGTGGATTCTGAAGGCCCCTGCAGGGTGGTTTTCATAACTCCTCACTTCCCTGGGGCTAGCACAGCCATACATACATCTCTTGGTATTGCTTGGCAAGGAATTTGGCAGGCTGTTAAGGGGGAAAATGACAACCCCTATAATAATAATAATAATAATAGGTATATGTCAAAAGCACTTGCCATGTGCCAGACACTCTAGTAGAGACCTTCTGTACATCATTTCATTTTATAATCAGATAATGAGTTAGGTAGTTTCCACATTTTACATATGACTAAACTTAGACTAAGTAACGTATTCAAGGTCACCTAATTTCCAACTTCCTCAGTGGGTGTGGCTCTAAAGCTCGTACAATTTCCGCTATGTTCACTGCTACTCATAGGAACCTGGAAAATGGAGATGCGTAGAAAGACAACCCTGCAAGCTCAGAAATTAATACTGATGTTCCATAGAAGTGCTCCTAAATGGTAATCTGAATTTTGGGCTGCTGCTGGAAAATAGCCTTTTGTCTCAAAAACCCAGTTAGAGCCTTCCACCAATCACATAGGCTTTACGAGATGTGGAGGATAGAGGATAGTAGGCTGAGATCAATATTTGTTGAATGAATGAAAAACTGAGTGAAAAAGTATTTGGCAGCCCTCTGAAAACCAGCTACTCCTGATGCCTAGAAACCCAGGTAATCTATTGTGTATCTGATGTTTATTGATTGCCCTGATCTTACCACTGCCATGTAACAGGAAAATCCTGCCTTCCACTAGGGAGTTGCTGAGACCCCTAAACAGGCAAAGAGCCAAAGATACCATCAGTTTCCTTGCTTCTTAGATTTACAGGGATTACAGGTATTGAGCTCGAGGGCTTGGTCCCCTGTGTGTGTCTAATCTTCAAGACTCGAGCGCTTCCTGATTTCTCAGTGAAAGGGGAAGCACCCCGATGACATCCATCACGTCTTTTCCAGGAGCCCTTTTTGTATGAGAAGCATTTTGTTCTTGTGGTAAATCTCAAGTTTGTTTCCTCGCTGGGTCTGGCCAATCTCTAGACAAACCTTACTTCTCACCTTACTTTTCCTGATTGAAACTTCCCCATACTAAAAACCAAAACCAAAACCCCAAAACCAAAATCAAACCCATCAACAACAAAATATTGGTGCAGTCATAGTTCTGCACCATTATTAGAAGCATAGAAGCAAAAGTCCTATGGTAGAAGTTTCCTTGACATCTAGTTTTATTCATTAGGCAGGAGTCCTGACCTGACTTTTGTAAGATTTCTCGTAGATAAACTATTTTTATGGCACTGAGAGAAAACAAATACATATCCTCCACAACTTAAATAAAATAAAAATGTAAACTTCAAATATTCACAGGAAGGAGACGCCCAGTGCGTTCTCTAGATCTTGTGTACTTACCTTTCTATAGAATCTTGTAAATACAGAGTCCAGTTTTTGATGTGCCAGGTTCTCTGTCACTATTAAATTGCTTTTAGGAGAATTTTGTAAATGGACATAAACAACAGGTACACATACACCTGTTGGTGTAAATGAACAGAGCCTTCTGGAAGGAGGGCTCCTGATGAGTTAGTCCTTGAGCCTTGGGTTGGGATACCCTCTTCCTGAGGCCAGTCTCCCAGCCAGGGTTGTAAACCAGACCACAGCACCAAAACCACTGGCTTTGTAAGCAGAGTAGTAAGTTTCCTAATTCCTTCCCCAGAAAAATGTGACGTTAAAGGTGGTCCTCTGAAGCATAGTTTGCAGGAAGAATGAATGGATTACAATAAATCTAATTAGGGAAGGACCCGCACAGCACAGTACTTAGCACATGGAAGGAGGGCAATATGTGTTTGCTGAATGAATAAACAAAGGAATGAAGAATGAATGAGTCAGGAAACTGAGAATATATGAGCCATTGGCAACCTAAAGCTCTATATGGACACTGGTTTCCTGTTCTCAAGTTTCCTGAGAATGGTTTGAAAAGCATTTCTCAGAGTAATTTAGTGGGTGGGAGCTTAGAAGGGAGAGCAATTACTTTGTTGATTGAATGAGGAAGTTTGAGGCAACATGTACCTGTAACAGTGTAAAGACATGTCAAGGATGTTGATTTTTCTAGGTTGTCAGTGAGTTTGTCTTCATGCTTGAATGAAGTGTGCTCACATGCAGAGAATATAGCTATATGACTAATTTCAGTTTATTGGTAATGTGAATGTAGCAATAGGAATGCTTTTATGACATTGCGTAATTTCAAGATGTATTCAATTATCTTTACATATTTAACATTTCTCTCATTAACATGCTCATTCTGTCTGGCTTCTCTCTTTTTCTTTCTTTAGTTTTGCTGTTCATATCAGCACACAAAATGTATTAATTTTTTTCTACAATAGAAATAAATTGTTCTACTTTCTCTCTGCACATACTGTGTGACCACAATGTACTTCAAAGACAGAAACAGAAAAAGGAAATTAATCAGAACATCTGTTTGTTTCTATGGTGCTTATAAATAATGGAATTTCTGTGAATAAAATAAGCTTTAGCTTAAAAATCTAAAAACATCAATGCTCTTGGAAGATGCACCCTGTGTACTCTGTGGCTTTGGGTATCTACTGGTCTACCATTACATATTCCCAGAGGTACAAATATCTCAGGCCTAAGAATAACTAGAAAGTGTATTTGTTGAATGAATAAATGATAGGAACTTAAGAGGTGGGAGAAAGTACAAATATCTCAGGCTTAAAAATAACTAGAAAGTGTATTTGTTGAATGAATAAATGATAGGAACTTAAGAGGTGGAGAAAATGTGGAGGTTAGACATACAATTTCTCTATAATTCAGACATTCCTTCTGTAGTATTCTTGACAGCCATTCTCTCAGCCTTTATTTATAGTGACGGGCAGATTGCTACCTCAGAAAGGAGTTCAATGTCTGTTTTGTTATTTAGTTATTTATTTTTAACTAGTAGACTATTATTTTTAGAGAGGTTTTGGGTCACAGCAAATCTGAGTGGAAAATACAGAGATCTCCCATGTACTCTTCCCCGAACACACACATAGCCACCCCCAATATCATCATCCCACACCAGAGCGGTACATATGGTACAGTCAATGAACCAACATCGACATAGCATTATCAACCAAAGGCCATAATTTCCATTAGGCTTCACTCTTTGTGCTGTGTATCTTAAGAGTTTTGACAAATGTGTATATATAGTGACATGAATCTACCTTTATGGTATCATACAGAACAGTTTCACTGCCCTCAAAATCCTCTATGCTACACCTATTCATTCTTCCCTCTCCCCAAACCCCTAGCAACCACTGATCCTTTTACTGTCTCTATTGTTTTGTCTTTTCCAGAAAGCCATACATATAGTTGGGATTATACAGTACATAACCTTTTCAGATTGAGTTCTTTCTGTTAAAAATATGCATTTAAGTTTTCTCCATGGCTTTTTATGACTTGATAAATATATATATATATATATATATATATTTTTTAGACGGAGTTTTGCTGTGTCACCCCAGCTGGAGTGCAGTGGCATGATCTCAGCTCACTGAAACCTTCACCTGACAGGTTCAAGCAATTCTCCTTCCTCAGCCTCCTGGGCAGCTGGGATTACAGGTGTGTACCACCACACCCAGCTAATTTTTGTATTTTTAGTAGAGATGGCGTTTTCACCAGGTTGGCCAGGTTCGTCTCGAATTCCTGACTTCAAATGATCTGCCCCCATTGGCCTCCCAAAGAGCTAGGATTACAGGCGTGAGCCACCACATGCGGCCGATAAATATTTCTTTATAGCATGAAATAATATTCCATTGTTTGGATGTACCACAATTTATTTACGCATTTGTCTACTGAAGGGCATTTTGGTTGTTTTCAAGTTTTAGCAATTATGAATAAAGCTGCTATAAACATTCATATGCAGGTTTTTATGAATTCAATTTATTTTTTACTTGTTTTGTTTTCTCTTACACCAAGTGGAAATCTGATCTCCTGTAAGTTCTCTGCACTGCTGACCTGATCTGCTTTTCCATGTGATAGCTCTTTTCCATGTGGTAACTATTCAAGTATGTATCGAAGACAAGATATCAAGGAATTCCTATGGTTTCTCTATTTTAGGCTAAAAATCACCAATTCTGCCAATTTTCGTCATGTTGTAGGATTCTTAGTACATTCGGTTTTCTGGTTCTCAACCTTTTGGTAAGCTCTACTTTGTAAAGCAAAGTGACCGAGTACAGAGGAACCATCACTCTCCCTGTTCTGGGCAAGATAAATCCTGTAAATGTTATCTGAGTCCATTGTTACTCTTTTGGAAATTTTGGTACTCAATTTATTTAAAACTTTTTTTTTTTTTGAGACGGAGTCTCGCTCTGTCGCCCAGGCTGGAGTGCAGTGGCGCAATCTCGGCTCACTGCAAGCTCCGCCTCCTGGGTTCACGCCATTCTCCTGACTCAGCCTCTCCGAGTAGCTGGGACTACAGGCGCCCACCACCACGCCCGGCTAGTTTTTTGTATTTTTTAGTAGAGACGGGGTTTCACCGTGGTCTCGATCTCCTGACCTCGTGATCCGCCTGCCTCGGCCTCCCAAAGTGCTGGGATTACAAGCGTGAGCCACCGTGCCCGGACTTATTTAAAACTTTTATGTTTACTTTACCAAAATAGTTGTTAGGCTAGTCTCCTCCAAACTGTACTTTTCCAGAGGATTTTCAGAATTTAAAACCTAGATTTTCTTATATGTACTTTTTAAGCTTCCTCTTATACATTATGGGCTATTGTTCTAGCATGTTGAAATGGGCTTTTTTCCTTTTGAATATTGGTTCTCTTATCAAATATACAGTATTTGCCATTGCTCCTTGTTTAAAATGTTGTTCTTAGGCTAAAGAGCCATCCATTTATAACAGAACTTTTAGAAAGTACAGATGAGCTAAAAGAAGAAAACAAAGATGATTCCTAACTCATTGTCAGGGAGATAAATATTATTACCAGAGATACATATTATTAACGTTTTAGTGTATGTCTGCACTAAAATGTTCTTCTCTATGCACATATGTATATTATACTATTACATTCACAATATAGTACATATGCATTTATTTCAAATTATTATTATATTACATAGTTTTTTTATAATTTGCTTTTTTCCTCACTTTATTCAAATTTTATTTGCCTTTTTTTTGTGTGTGTGTGACGGAGTCTTGCGCTGTCACCCAGGCTGGAGTGCAATGGTGTGATCTCGGCTCACTGCGACCTCCGCCTCTCAGGTTCAAACGATTCTCCTGCCTCAGCCTCCTGAGTAGCTGGGGTTACAGGAGCATGTCACCACACCCAGCTAATTTTTTTGTATCTTTAGTAGAGACGGGGTTTCACCATGTTGGCCAGGCTGGTCTTGAACTCCTGACCTCAGGTGATCCACCCACCTTGGCCTCCCAAAGTGCTGGGATTACAGGTGTGAGCCACCGCTCCCAGCCGACATATTTTTTTAAAAATCCACAATGTGTATAACATTGTGCTGGCTGCTGGAAATACAGTGGTGACCAATTTTGATACATTTTAGCAAACTGATCTCCAGAATGTTATAAAATAAGCTCAAAATTACTTTGTAATTTGAAAACTTCATAACCATTCTTTTTTGTCAGACAAATTACTGATAAAAATATTCAACAAGAGAAGGTCAATGACAAGATTTTGGGATAAACTAGTAGATCATTCTTTCCCAAATTATATTAGTTCATAAATCAGCACTCTGTGGGGACTGTTGTTTGTTCAATTATATTATATCATGTCCCTATTTCTTCATTTTTATCCACTAGGGTTTCACAAGGAATTTTGTTGGATATTTTGCTGAAATCAAGAGAGTTTGTTGACAGCAATTCCCGTCTCCAACAGTGTTACAGTTCTATCAAATGATAGAGATTTTATTAGTTCAGTGTAACATTCTCAATTAATTATATGGTTTCTGGTGATCATTCTTTTCTTTAACAACACTGTCCAAGGGAACGTTCTGCAATGATGGAAATGTTCTGTGACCTGTGCTGCCCCATATGGTACCCTGCTAGCTATCTGTGACTACTAAACGCTGGACATGTGGCTAGTACAACTCAGTAGACAGTTTGTAAATTTTTTAAAATTTTAAATAATTTAAATTTAGTCAGATGTGACTAGTGGTTATAATATTAGATAGCACAGCTCGACAATATCTGACAAATCATTTCTCAAATAACTTTTTTTATTTTTATTATTATTATTATACTTTAAGTTTTAGGTTAGATGTGCACAATGTGCAGGTTTGTTACATATGTATCCATGTGCCATGTTGGTGTGCTGCACCCATTAACTCGTCATTTAGCATTAGGTGTATCTCCTAATGCTGTCCCTCCCCCCTCCCTCCACCCCACAACAGTCCCCGGAGTGTGATGTTCCCCTTCCTGTGTCCATGTGTCAATATTAAACTGAGAGACTCGTGGTTCCTAAAATGTATGATGAGTTTCTCTCCTCCTTCCCTCCCTCCCTCCCTTTCTCTCTCTTTCTTTCTCTCTCTTTCTTTCTTTCTTTTCTTTTTTTTTTTTTAGCTTTTTTTTTATTTTTTTATTTTTTATTATTATACTTTAGGTTTTAGGGTACATGTGCACAATGTGCAGGTTTGTTACATATGTATCCATGTGCCATGTTGTTTTGCTGCACCCATTAACTTGTCATTTAGCATTAGGTATATCTCCTAATGCTGTCCCTCCCCCCTCCCCCACCCCACAACAGTCTGTGGAGTGTGATGTTCCCCTTCCTGTGTCCATGGGTTCTCATTGTTCAATTCCCACCTATGAGTGAGAACATGTGGTGTTTGGTTTTTTGTCCTTGCGATAGTTTACTGAGAATGATGTTTTCCAGTTTCATCCATGTCCCTACAAAGGACATGAACTCATCATTTTTTATGGCTGCATAGTATTCCATGGTGTATATGTGCCACATTTTCTTAATCCAGTCTATCGTTGTTGGACATTTGGGTTGGTTCCAGGTCTTTGCTATTGTGAATAGTGCCACAATAAACATACGTGTGCATGTGTCTTTATAGCAGCATGATTTATAGTCCTTTGGGTATATACCCAGCAATGGGATGGCTGGGTCAAATGGTATTTCTAGTTCTAGAAAAGTTGCCTCCTTAGCGCAGTAGGCAGCACGTCAGTCTCATAATCTTTCTTTCTTTTTTTCTTTCTCTTTCTTTCTTTCTTTCTTTCTTTCTTTCTTTCTCTCTTTCTTCCTTCCTTCCTTCCTTCCTTCCTTCCTTCCTTCCTTCCTTCCTTCTCTCTACCTCCCTCCTTTCCTCCCCCTCTCTCTCTCTTTCTTTCTTTTTTTCTTTTTCTTTCTTTTCTTCCTTCCTTCCTTCCTTCCTTCCTTCCGTCCTCCCTCCCTCCCTCCCTTCCCTCCCTCTCTCTCTTTCTTTCTTTTTCTTTTCTTCTTCTTCCTTCTCTTCCTCTTCTTCTTCCTCTTCCTCTTCCTCTTCTTCTTCTTCTTCTTTTCTTTCTTCTTTCTCTCTTCTTTCTTTCCTTTTGTTTTCTTTTTCTTCACTTGCTCTCTCTATCACCCAGGCTGGAGTGCAGCGGCATGTTTACTCTGTTTTTAATTGCAACTTTGTTTTTCATCTTCAGGCCCTTGCACAATTGTATCCTTCATAATTTCTTACAAATTGCTGACAGTAATTTTGCGTAAATGGTTCCTATCAGCAAGTTGTTTTTACCCTTGGATATAATTGAACCTACCGATATAATTTCTTTCAAAGCAAACTGGTTTTATTTCTGTGCCTTATAATATGAATATCTCCTTGAGGGAAAAAGAGGCAAGCAAAACGAAAGTTAAAGAATTCTGGTTTCTGCTTTTCATTCTTGACATTATTTTCATCTTCCCAAAGAGTGGGCTTTCTCCTTACTTATTCTTCTTGAAGTTAATGTAGCTACTAGGGTCCTTTCTGTTGTCAATAAGTTTTGTTGTTTTTCAAGCCTAGATCATTGTGGTTATTAGCCTTTCTAGTAGTAAACTTGTAGCTCTATACCACCCTTTTATGTTCATCCATAACCATATATGTATTATTTTCTCCCCAGTTTTTTTGTGCCATTGTAAAATTTGAGTTCAATAGAAACGTGTAGCTATATCGATTTCTTTAACATCTGCTCCCTTTGCATTCGATGGAATCAGATTTGATTATGTTTTAATTCAGTTCAATCTAATCAATGGTGTTGACTGACCCTTAAGAGCCAGGTTGTGAGCCAGTGCTGGGGATTCAAAACTGAAGTAGACATGAACTTTGACATCAAAGGAGTCACATTTTACTAAGAGAATCAAGCTCATAGCTCATATACCACAACCCATGTGCAATGTGGTATGTGTTCATTAACAGTATTCAAATTGCCCTGGGGGAGTGTAGCAGAGGGATAGGGTTAATTCTGCTAGCAGGGCATGAAGAATAGGGTAGAGAGATTGTGAAGAATCAAAGTCTGTCTGAAACAGAAGTGCTGTTTGAATAAAAATAAATAAGAGCTTGCAGGACAGAAGGCAGGCTAACATGGTATCCTCTGAAGAATGAATAACTTGAACAGAGGCCAGAGTAGATGATATAATCCAGGATTTATAACTAATCCTGCAGCTGGAGTGTAATCTACTTTTTGAGGGAGTAAAGAGAGACGAGGCTGAAGTTAAGGACTGACTAAATAGTGAAAGATTTTGTATGTTATAGTAAGGAAATGGGATTCATCCTAAATGGAATAAGCTTGAAAGTTTTTGAACAGAGGAGAAAAATGGTTAGATTCCTGTTTTTGAAAAATATTCCGGTGACATCAACTTAGGATGTGTTAGACTTCGAAAGCTTGTGGAAGGGAAATCATTAGTCAAGAGGAAGAAGAAAATACTGACTAGTTCAGCACAGTAACGGAGGGCAGGGGTTAGAAATGAGCCGCATTTAGGAGGTAGAACTGATAGGATTAGATGACTGATTGGTTATGAGGGAAAGAGAGAGGCAGAAAGATGATTCAGAAATCCCTCTGTTTTGCTGTTTATATTGGAGTCCACTGTTTTTCTTGAATCACCTTCTCTTTAGGATCTCTGGATGTGAGATCATGTCTGTCATTTCCCTGAATTTTTTGAAACTGTTTTTCTTTGAAACTTTCCTAACACTAGTGAGTGTGTACTGATTTTACCCAGTGTTCTACTCCTGCTGTCCTAGAAATTCTGAGATGTGCTCATCACATTTTTAAAAACTTCTTTATTTTGAGATCATTTTAGACTTATAGAAGAGTTGCAAAAACAGTTCAGTGAGTTCTCATATCCCCTTCACTTTCCTTCCCTTTGTTAAGATCTTATGTGGCCGTGGAACAATTATGAAACCTTAGAACTCAATTACTACTAACTAAATTACAGGATTTATTTGGATTTTGCTAGTTTTCCCACTAATGTATTTTTTTTTCTGTTCCAGGATTATGCATTCCATTTAGCTGTGAAATAATAGACAATATGAGAGGAAGTTCAGGAGCCCCTAAACTCTTTGCAGACAGAGATGCTATGATAATCATTTTTCTACTATTTGGTGTTTGACTCCAGTTTCTGACAGAGAGTCCCTAAGATTTTTGTAATTTCCTGAATGATAGAAACAACAAAAGAGTGATTACTGTGGACTCCTGGATAGCCTCAAGATGGAGGTTGATTGCCAGGGAACCAGTCCTGTGATTAGAGAGTTGGAAGTTTCAGCCACTTCCCCTGACCTCCAGGGAAGGGAGAGTGGAGAGGGGCTGAAGAGGAGTTGATCACCAATAACCAATGATTTAATCAATCATGCCTGTATAATGAAGCCTCTATAAAACTCCAAAGAACAGGATTTTTTTTCTTTGCCTTAAAACAACACAGCTTTATTATCTTACAGTTCCAGAAGTCAGAAGCCTGAAATGAGTCCCATGGGGCTCAAGGCAGGGCTGATGCCTTCTGGGACTTCTAGAGGAGAATCCAATTCCTTGCCTTTTTCAGTTTCTAGAAGCTGCAAGCATTCCTCAACTGTGACCCCTTCCTCTATCTGCAAAGCCAGCAGCTTAGCATCTTCAAATCTCTTGCTCTCTGACTGTTGCTCATGCTTCTACTATCCTCTTCCATCTTTTAACTCTTGTGGTTATAGAGGGCTCACCTGGATAATCCAGAATAGTCTTCCTATTTTCAATTGATTAGTCACCTTAATTCCATCTGCAACTTTAATTCCTCTTTTCCATGTAACCTTTTCACAGGTTCTGGGGATTAGGATGTTGACATTTTGTGGGAGACTATTATTACACCTATCACAAGCCTCATAACAACTCTATGAGGAGCCGACTGCAATTATCTCCAGTTCACAAATAAAGAAACCGAGGTAGAGAAAGATCGAAGACTGATTCAGTCTCACAGCTTGTTGACAGCAAAGGCAGGATCTGAACTAGGCAGTCTGACTGTTAGTGACCACCCTATACCACTGCCTCTCCAACTTTAATGGGTGGGAATCACTGGGGCCTTTTGGTCTTTCCATAATGCAAATTCTGATTTGCTAGATCTAGAGTAAGACCTAAGATTCTGCATGCATATATATACATTTATGCATATATATATATTTTTTTTTCTTTTTAGAGACAGGGTCTTGCTCTGTTGCCCGGGCTGGATTGCAATGGTGCAATCATACCACAACCTTGAAACCCTGGGCTCAATGATCCTCTTGCCTTAGCGTGCTAAGTAGCTGGGGTTGCAGGCATGCGTCACCACACAGACCAATCAAAAAATTTTTTCTTTAGAGATGGAATCTTGCCATGCTGCCCAGGCTAGTTCTGTACTCCCAGGCCCAAGCTATCCTCCCGCCTCTGTCTCCTCAGTTGCTGGGATTACAGGCATAAACCACAGTTCCTGCTGGTTCTGTATTTCTAACCAGTTCTCAAGTAATGCCAAAGCCACTGGTCCACAGACTGCATTTTGAGTAGCAGGCCATCTCTTCCTCTAAAATGATACCTCACACTTCGTGAGAACCTACTTTATGGCAGATACTGAAATTAAGGGAATAAAGTCATTTAAATATCACTTAAATACTTATTGCAAAGGAAGTAGTAATCTTGTTTATTTTTGATGTGAAAACTGAAGCCCAGAGAGTTGAGATGATTTATTCAAGAGTACACAGCAAGTAAATGTTAGGCTTTCAATTGTCAACTACAAAATCTACACTAGCTAGTTTAATCAGACAAAGATTTCTTACACAATAGACGATAGTTTACAAAATCTCAAGAGGGCCGAAAATCCAGGCTTGGAAGCAGGACAGTCAAGACCATCACAGTCAGGAACAGCTCCCAACCACAACTCAGACAGTTCTAGGGAAAACACCGTTGCTATCATCCACTTCTTGGAATGAATAATGTTAGGATGTTAGGACTGGCTGACAGAATTTCTTTGCAGAAGAACAATACTCCTCCACCACTGTGATTGCAAAAGGATAGGGTTTGGGGAGCTTCCAGATTGCTGAACTCATGGAGGTACCTGGAGGGTGGTGTACCTGCAGAGGGCATGGAAGGTCCAAGCCCCTTCTCACCTGCGTTGTCCTAGGCGGCATCTCTTCCACCGGCTGTTCACCTATATCCTTTATCATACCCTTTATTAATATAATAAACTGGTCAATGGGAGTGTTTTCTTGAGTTCTGTGGGCCATCCTGGTAAAGTAATTGAACCTAAGAAGGGGATCATAGATACCCTGATTTATAGCCAGTCAGGAAGAAGTATAGGTGACAGCCCTGTTACTGGCATCTGAAGTTGGGGGGCAGTATTGTGTGTGGGATCTGACTCTAACTCCAGGCAGATAATGCCAGAATTGAATTGAATTTTACAACACTTAGTTGTTGTTCACTGGAGAATTGCTTGGAGTATGGAGAACCTCCTGCTCCCATCCGTCAGAAGTATTCTGTTATGCTGTTGCGTGGTGTGGTGACTGTTAAGTGTGTAAGAGTAGGAAAAACAATTTGTTTTGAAATTGAAACTTGAAAAACAAGTTGTCATGTCCTTATTTTTTCCAATCTGTGACAGTTCCTCAGTTTTTCCTTATCTTTCATGAACTTGAAACTTAAAAAATATATAAAAATTATTTAAATTATTTTAATTTTTAATTTTTTTGGGTACATAGTAGGTGTATATATTTATAGGGTACATGAGATTTTATGATACAGAATGCAATGTATAATAATCACATCATGGAAAACGGGGTATCTGTCCCCTCAAACATTTATCCTTTGTGTTACAAATAATCTAATCATACTCTTTTAGTTATTTTAAATGTACAATTAAATTGTGATAGGCTATAGTCATCCTATTGTGCTATCAAATACTAGGTCTTATTTATTCTTCTTTTTTTAAGAAAAACTTTTATTTTAGATTCAGTGGTACATGTGCAGTTTGCTACATAGGTAAACTTGTGTCATTGGGGTTTGTTGTACAGATTACTTTGTGACCCAGGTACTAGATAGATTTTTTTTTTTTTTTTGAGACGAGTCTTACTCTGTCGCCCAGGCGGAGTGCAGTGGTGTGATCTCGGCTCACTGCAAGCTCCACCTCTCGGGTTCAGGCCATTCTCCTGCCTCAGCCTCCCGAGTAGCTAGAACTACAGGCACCCGCCACCACGCCCAGCTAATTTTTGTATTTTTAGTAGAAACAGGGTTTCACTGTGTTAGCCAGGATGGTCTGGATCTCCTGACCTCGTGATCTGCCCAAAGTGCTGGGATTACAGGCGTGAGCCACCGTGCCTGGCCTAGATAGATATTTTTTATGATCCTCTCCCTCCTCCCACTCTCCACCCTCAAGTAGGGCCAAAACTCTCTTGTTCCCCTCTTTGTATCTGTGTGTTCTCATCATTTAGCTCCCACTTATAAGTGAGAACATGTGGTATTCGGCTTTCTCTTCCTACATTACTTTGCTAACGTTGGTGGCCTCAGGCTCCATCCATGTTCCCGCAACAGACATATCTCATTCTTTTTTATGGCTACACAGTAGTATTCCATGGTGTGTATGTACCACATTTTCTTTGTCCAGTCTGCCACTGATGGACATTTAGGTTGATTCCATGTCTTTGCTATTGTGAAGGGTGCTGCAGTGAACATACGTGTGCATGTGTCTTTATGGTAGAATGATTTATATTCCTTTGGGTATATACCCAGTAATGGGATTGCTGTGTCAAAGGGTAGTTCTGTTTTTAGCTCTTTGAGGAATCATCACACTGCTTTCCATAATGGTTGAACAAATTTACACCCCCACCAAAAATGTCAAAGCATTCCTTTTTCTGCCCAACCTTACCAGCATCTGCTATTTTTTGACTTTAATAATAGCCATTCTGACTGGTATGAGATGGTATCTCATGGTGGTTTAATTTGCATTTCTCTAATGATCAGTGATATTGAGTTTTTTTTGATATGCTTGTTGACCACATACATGTCTTCATTAGAAAAGTGTCTGTTCATGTCCTTTGCTCACTTTTTAATGGGATTGTGTATTTTTTTCTTGTAAATTTAAGTTTCTTATAGATGCTGGATATTAGTTCTTTATCAGATGCCTAGTTTACAAAACTTTTTCCCATTCTGTAGATTGTCTGTCTTCTCTGTTGATAGTTACTTTTGCTGTGCAGAAACTCTTAAGCTTAATTAGATCTTACTTGTCATTTTTTGCCTTCGTTGTGATTGCTTTTGGCATCCTTGTCATGAAATGTTTGCCAGTTCCTATGTCTGGAATGGTATTGCCTAGGTTGTCTTCCAAGGTTTTTATAGTTTTGGGTTTTACATTTAAGTCTTTTATCCATCCTGAATGGTGTAAGAAGGGGTCCAATTTCTATCATCTGCATATGGCTAGCCAGTCATCCCAGCACCACTTATTGAATAAGTCCTTTCTGTGATCCCAGCACTTTCAGAAGCCAAGGCAGGCGGATTGCTTGAGGCCAGAAGTTCGAGACCAGCGTGGCCAACATGGCAAAAACCCATCTCTACTAAAAATACAAAAATTATCTGAGTGTGGTGGCACATCCCTGTAATCCCAGCTTCTCGGGAGGCTGAGGCATGAGAATTGCTTGGACATGGGAGGTGGAGGTTGCAGAACGCCAAGATTGTGCCACTGCACTCCAGCCTGGGTAACAGAGCAAGATTCTGTCTAAAAACAAACAAAAACAAAAAACAAAGACGTTTTTCTCCAATGCTTGTCTTTGTCAGCTTTGTTAAAGATCAAATGGCTGTAGATGTGTGACTTTTTTTTCTGGGCTCTCTATTTTGTTCCACTGGTTTATGTGTCTGTTTTTGTACAAGTATCATGCTGTTTTGGTTACTGTAGCCCTGTAACATAGTTTGAAGTTGGGTAATGCCCCAGCTTTGTTCTTTTTGCTTAGGATTGCCTTGGCTACTTGAACTCTTTTTTTGGCTCCATATAAATTATAAAATAGTTTTTTCTAATTCTGTGAAGAATGTCATTGGCAGATTGATAGGAATAACATTGAATCTGTAAATTGCTTTGAGCAGTTACAGATTGCCCTAAGTATGGCCATTTTAGCAATGTTGATTCTACCTATCTATGAACATGGAATGTTTTTCCATTTGTTTGTGTCATCTCTGATTTCTTTGAGCAGTGTTTTGTAATTTTCATTGTAAAGATCTTTTACCTCCCCAGTTCGCTGTATTCCTAAGTATTTTATCCTGTTTGTGGCAATTGTGAGTGAGATTGAATTCCTGATTTGGCTCTCAACTTGGCTGTTGTTGGTGTATATGAATGTTAGTAATTTTTATACATTGATTTTATATCCTGAAATTTTGCTGAAGTTGTTTATAGGTTGAGGAGCTTTTGGGATGAGAGTATGGGGTTTTATAGATATAGGATCATGTCATCTGCAAACAGGGATAGTTTGACTTTCTCTCTTCCAATCACTTGCCTGATTGCTCTGGCCAGGACTTCCAATATTATGTTGAATAGGAGTGGTGGGAGAGTGCATTCTTGTCTTGAGACAGATTTCAAGGATAATGCTTCCAGTGTTTGCCCATTCTATATGATGTTGGCTTTGGGTTTGTCATAGATGGCTCTTGTTATTATGAGGTTCCCTCAATACCTAGTTTATTGAGAGTTTTTAACATAAAGCAATGTTGAATTTTATCAAAAGCTTTTTCTTCATCTGTTGAGATAATCATGTGGTTTTTGCCTTTAGTTCTGTTTATGTGATGAATTACATTTATTGATTTACATATGTTGAACCAACCTTGCATCTCAGGAATAAAGCCTATCTGATAGTGGTGGAATAACTTTTCATTGTGTTGCTGGATTCAGTTTGCGAGTATTTTATTCAGGATTTTTGCATCAATGTTCATCAAAGGTATTGGCCTGAAGTTCTCTTTTTTGCCAGATTTTTGTATCAAGTGTCTCTGCCAGATTTTGGTACCAAGATAATGCTGGCCTCATGGAATGAGTTGGGGAGGAGTATCTCCTCCTCAATTTTTCTGAATAGTTTCAGTAGTAATGGTACTGGCTTTTCTTTGTACCTCTGGTAGAATTCAGCTGTGAATCCATCTGATTCTGGGCTTTTTTTCGTTGGTAGGCTATTTATTACTGATTCAATTTCAGAGCTTATTATTGGTCTGCTCAGGGAATCAATTTTTTTCTAGTTCAGTCTTAGGAGGGTGTGTGTGTCCAGAAATTTATCCATCTCTTCTAGGTTTTCTAGTTTGTGTGCATAGAGGTGCTATTAGTAGCCTCTGAGTTTGCATTTCTGTGTGGTCAGTGGTAACCTGCTTACTAAAGCATCCTTGGGCACTGAATAGTCAGCAGTAGAAGTCAGGAAGTACTCGCTGCAGACCTTGGGTGAAAGTCACAGATGTGCTGGCTTCAGATGTGACCCAGTGTGTTTTCCAGCTGTGATGGCTATGGGGAGAGACTCCTTTTGCCTGAGAAAAGGAAAGGGAAAAGAGTAAAGAGGACTGTGTCTTGCTGCTTAGGTACCAGTTTAGCCACAGTGGGGCAGAGTACCAACTGGGCTCTTAGTGTTCCCAAATTCATACCTTGGCTCTTAGATGGCATTTCTAGACCTGCCCTAGGTCAGAGTGGATCCCACTGCCCTGAAGGGGGATTCCTAGGCCTGGCAGCATTCCCATAGGCTGACAGAAGAGCCCTTGGGCCTTGAGTGAACATCAACAGTAGCTAGGTACTACTCACCACAGGCCTGAGGTGGTGGTGGCCATGGGGAAGCACTCTTATGCTTTTGGTATTAGGAGGAAAGAATGGGAAGATCTTGTGGCCTGGGTACCAGCTCAGCCACAGTAGGCTAGAGCACTAGATAGATAATTATGGTTTTTGACTCTAGTCCCTGGCTCCCAGATGGTATCTCTGGACCCACCTGGGACCAAAGGGAACTCACCACCCTGAAGGGAAGGACACAATCCTGGCTGGCTCCCCCACCTACTGATTGTAGAGCCCAGGGCCTTGAGTGAACATGGGTGATAGCTAGACAGTGGTTACTATGGGCCTTGGGTGAGATCCAGTGGTCTTCTGGCTTTGCGTCTGACCCAGCACAGTCCTAGTAGTGATGGCCTCAAAAGGGCAAATATAAGAGTAATTGGCCTTAAAGAGGAGACACAGAGAGATAGGAGTAGAAAGTTTATTCAAAGGGATGATAACAGAAAACTTCCCAAACCTAGAGAAATAAATGAATATTCAAGTACAAGAAGGTTATAGAACATCAAGCAGATTTAATCCAAATTAGATTTCCTCAAGATATTTAATAATCAAACTTCAAAAGATCAAGGAAAGGATACTAGAAGCAACAATAGAAAAGAAAGAAGTAACCTACAACAGAGCTCTAATATGTCTGGCAGTGGACTTCTCAATGGAAACCTCAAAGGCGAGGAAAGAGAGGTATGACATATTTAAAGTGCTGAAGGAAAAAAAAAATACTTGTTTCCTAGAATAGTATATCCACTAAAGCTATCCTTCAAAGATAAAGAAGAAATGAAGACTTTCTCAGACAAACAGAAGCTGAGGGATTTCATCCACAACAGACCTGTCCTACGAGAAATGTTAAAGAGAATTATTTGATCTGAAAGAAAAGGACTTTAATAAGCAATAAGAAATCATCTGAAGGTACAAAACTCACTGGTAATAGTAAGTACAGAGAAAAACACAGAATATTATAACACTGTAAATGTGATGTGTAAACTACTCATATCTTGAGTAGAAGGATTAAAAGATGAGCCAACCTGAAAGAATAACTACAACTTTTCAAAACATAGTACAATAAGATATAAATAGAAACAACAAAAAGTTAAAAAGTGGGGGGATAAAGTTAAAGTGTAGAGTTTTTATTGGTTTTCTCTTTTCTTTTTGTTTCTTTAGCAATCAGTGTTAAGTTGTATTAGGTTTAAAATAATGGGTTGTAAGATATTATCTACAAGCCTCATGGTAACCTCAAATCAAAAAACGTACAACAGATCAAGAAAAATTACAAAGCAAGAAATTAAAACATACCACCAGAGAAAATCACCATCACTAACAGGAAGACAGGAAGGAAGAAAAGAAGGAACATAAGATCATGGAACAACCATAAAAAAAAACAAAATGGCAAGAGTAAGTCCTTACTTATCAATAATAACATTACATATAAATGGACTAAGCTCTCTAATAAAAATACATAAAGTGACTAAATGGATAACAAAACAAGATTCAATAAAGACACATATAGACTGAAAACAAGGGATGGGAAAAGATATTCCATGCAAATGGAAACCAATAAAAGAGTAGGAGTAGCTATACTTAGATCAGACAAAATAGATTTCAGAACAAAAACTATAACAAGAGACAAAGAAGATCATTATATAATAATAAAAGGGTCATTTCAGCAAGAGAATACAACAACTATAAATATATATGCACCTAACACTGGAACACTCACATATATAAAGCAAATATTATTAGAGCTGAAGAGAGAGAGACACTCAATACAATAATAGCTGGAAACTTCAACACTCCACTTACAATAAATTGGAAAATCTAGAAGAAATGGATAAATTTCTAGACACATACAGCCTACCAATCTTGAACTTGGAAAAAATCCAAAACCCAAACAGACCAATAACAAGTAATGAGATGGAAGTTGTAATAAAAAGTCCCCCAGTGTATTAGTCTGTTCTCATGCTGCTAATAAAGACATACCCAGGACTAGGCAATTTATAAAGGAAAGAGGCTTAGTGGACTCACAGCACTACATGGCTGGAGAGGCCTCACAATCATGGTGAAAGATGAAGGAAGAGCAAAGGGACATCTTCCATGGCAGCAGGCAAGACAGAATGAGAGCCAAGCAAAAGGGGAAACCCCTTATAAAACGATCGGGTCTTATGAAACTTATTCACTACCATGAAAACAGTATGGGGGAAACTGCCCCCATGATTCAATTCTCTCCCAAAAGGTCCCTCCCACAACATGTGGAAATTATGGGAGGTACAATTCAAGATGAGATTTGGGTGGGAACACAGCCAAACCATATCATTCCACTCCTGGCCCTGTCCAAAATCTCAAGTCCTCACATTTCAAAACCAATCATGCATTCCCAACAGCCCCCCAAATCCTTAATTCATTTCAGCATTAACTCAAAAATCCATAGTTCAAAGTCTCATCTGAGACAAAACATGTCCCTTCCACCTATGAGCCTGTAAAATCAAAAGCAAGTTAGTTATTTCCTAGATACAATGAGGGTACAGGCACTGGATAAATATACCCATTCCAAATGGGATAAATTGGCCAAAACAAAGAAGCTAAAGGCCCCATGCAAGTCTGAAATGCAACAAGGCAGTCAAATCTTAAAGCTCCATAATGATCTCCTTTGACTCCATGTCTTACATGTAGGTCATGCTGATGATGCAAGAGATGGGTTCCCATGGTCTTGGGCAGCTCCATCCCTGTGGCTTTGCAGGTACATCTTCCTTCCTCACTGCTTGCATGGGCTGGCATTGAGTGAGGCTTTTCCAGGCACATGGTGCAAGCTGTGAGTAGATCTACCATTCTGGGGTCTTGTGGATGGTGATACACAGCTCCACTAGGCAGTGTCCCAGTGGGGACTATGTGTGGGGACTTCAACTCTACATTTCCCTTCAGCACTGCCCTAGCAGAGGTTCTCCATGAGGGCTCTGCCCCTGCAGCAAACTTCTGCCTGGACATCCAGGCATTTGCATACATCCTCTGAAATCAAAGCTGAGGTTCTAAACCTCAGTTCTTAACTTATGTGCATCCTCAGGATCAATGTCACATGGAAGCTGCCAAGGGTTGGGGCTTGCACCCTCTGAAGCCACTGCTCAAGCCATATCTTGGCCTCTTTTAGCCATGGCTAGAGTGGCTGGGATGCAGGGCACCAAGTTCCTAGGCTGAATACAGCAGAGAGGCTTGGGCCCAGCTCATGAAACCAGCTTGAATTTCTCTTCAGAAAATGGGTTTTTCTTTTCTATCACATAATCAGGCTGCAAATTTTCTGAACTTCCATGCTCTGTTTTCCTTTTAAAATTGAATGCTTTTTAACAGCACTCAAGTCACCTCTTAAATGCTTTGCTGCTTAGAAATTTCTTCCACCAGATACCCTAAGTCATCTTTCTCAAGTTCAAAGTTCCATACATCTCTAGGGTAGGGGCAAAATGCCACCAGTCTCTTTGCTAAAACAGAGCAAGGGTCACCTTTACTCCAATTCCCAACAAGTTCCTTATCTCCATGTGAGACCACCTCAGCCTAGATTTCATTGTCCATATCATTTTGGTCAAAGCCATTTAGCAAGTGTCTAGGAAGTTTGAAACTTTCCCACATTTTCCTGTCTTCTTCTAAGCCCTCCAAAATGTTCCAACCTCTGTCTGTTACACAGTTCCAAACTTGCTTCCACATTTACCTGGTGCCATGTAAGATGCCCCTTTGCTTTTCCTTCTTCTTCTGTTATGATTGTGAGGTCTCCCCAGCCATGTGGAACTGTGAATTCTTTAAACCCCTTTCCTTTATAAATTACCCAGTCTTGGGTATGTCTTTATTAGCAGCATGAGAACAGAATAATACAGTAAATTGGTACTGGTAATTTATAAAGGAAAAGCAAAGGGGCTTCTTACATGGCACCAGGTAAGAGAGAATGAGAGCCAAGCAAAAGGGGAAACTCCTTATAAAATGATCAGATCTCATGATACTTGTTCACTACCACGAAAGCAGCATGTGGGAAACCACCCTCATGATTCAATTTTCCCCCACCAGGTCCCTCCAACAACACACAGCAATTATGGGAGCTAAAATTCAAGATGAGATTTGGGTGAGGACACAGCCAAATCACATCACCTAGCAAAATCTGGGACTGTATGGTTTTACTCCGGAAATTTACCAAACATTAAAAAAACTAATATCAACCCTAATTAAACTATTCTGAAAAACAGAGCATGAGGGAATACTTCCAAACTCATTCTATGAGGTCGATATTACCCTGATACCAAAACCAGACAAAAACACATCAAAAAGAGAAAACTATAGGCCACTATCCCTGATGAACATTGATGCAGAAATCCTCAATGAAATACTAGCAAATCAAATTAAACACCACATGAAAAAGATCATGACCAAGTAGCATTTATCGCAGGGATGCCAGGGTGGTTCAACGTATGCAAATCAATCAATGTGATACAACGTATCAACAGAATGAAGGACAAAAACCATATGATCATTTCAACTAATGCTGAAAAGCATTTGATAAAATTCAACATCCCTTCATAATAAAAACTCTAAAAAAACTGGGTATAGAAGGAACGTACCTCAGCACAGAAAAGCCATATGCGACAGACTCACAGCTAGTATCACACTGAATGGGGAAAAACTTCATGTCCTTCCTCTAAGATCTGGAACACAACAAGAATGCCCACTTTAACCATTGTTATTCAACATAGTACTGTTAGTTCTAGCTAGAGCAATCAGATAAGAGAAAAAAATAGAGGGCACCAGACTGGAAAGGAAGTCAAATTGTCCTTGTTTGCAGATGTTATGATCTTTTATTTGGAAAAACGTAAATACTCCACCAAAAAATTATCAGAACCAATAAACAAATTTAGTAACATTGCAGGATACAAAATTAATGTACAAAATCAGTAGTATTTCTATATGCCAAAAGTGAACATCTGAAAAAGAAATCAAGAAAGTAATCCCATTTACAATAGCTACAAGTAAAATTAAATACCTAGGAATTAACCAAAGAAGTAAAAAATCCTTACAATAAAAACAGTAAAACATTGATGCAAGAAATTGAAGAGGACACAAAAACTGGAAAGATATTCCATATTCATGGATTGGAAGAATCAGCATTGTTAAAGTGTTTATATTGCCCAAAGCAATCTACAGATTCAGTGCAATCTCTATCAAAATACCAACGACATTCTTCATAGAAACAGAAACAAAAATCCCAAAATTTATATGGAACCACAAAAGACCCAGAACAGCCAACGCTCTCCGGAGTGAAAAGAACAAAACTGAAGAAATCACATTATCACAACAAAACTAGAGTAAACAAAACAGCATGGTATTGGCATAAAAACAGACACACAGACCAATAAAACAGAACAGGGAACCCAGAAACAAATCCATACATCTACAATAAACAGTGCTGGGAAAACTAGACATATGCAGAAGAATGAAACTAGACCCCTATCTCTTGCTGCACACAAATATAAAATCAAAATGGATAAAGACTTAAATCTAAAATTTCAAACTAAGAAACTAGTAAAAGAAAACTTTGGGAAAACTCTCCAGGACATAGGACTGGGCACAGATTTCTTGAATGACACCCCACAAACACAGGCAACCAAAGCAAAAGTGGGCAAATGGGATCACATTAAGTTAAAGAGCTTCTGAACAGCAAAGAATATAATCAACAAAGTGAAGAGACAACACACAGAATGGGAGAAAATATTTGTAAACTCTCCATCAGACAAGGAATTAATAACTGGAATATAGAAGGAGCGCAAACAACTCTATAGGAAAAAGCTAATAATCCATTTTAAAAATAGGCTAAAGTTTTAATAGACATTTCTCAAAAGAAGACATACAAATGGCAAATAGGAATGTGAAAAGGCACTGATGAAAGGCACATGACTGATCATCAGAGAAATGCAAATGAAATCTGCAATGAGGTATCATCTTATCCTTGTTAAAATGGCTTTTATACAAAAGACAGGCAATAACAAATACGAGGATGCAGAGAAACAGGAACCCTGGTACACTATTGTGAGAATGTAAATTAGTGCAACCATCATGGAGAACAGTTTGGAGGTTTCTCAAAAAACTAAAAATGGAGATAACATATTATTAGGCAATCCTACTGCTAGGTATATACCCAAAAGAAAGGAAATCAGTATACTGAAGTGACATCTCCACTGCTATATTTATTTCAGCATTATTCACAATAGCCAAGATTTGGAAGCCACCTAGGTATCTATGAACAGAAAAATAGATAAAGGAAATGTGACACATTTACACAATGGAGTACTATTTAGCTATAAAAAGAATGGAATCGGCTGGGCGTGGTGGCTTACGACTGTAATCCCAGCACTTTGGGAGGCTGACACGGGTGGATCACGAGGTCAGGAGATTGAGACCATCCTGGATAACATGGTGAACCCTGTCTCTACTAAACAAAAATGCAAAAAATTAGCTGGGCGTGATGGTGGGCGCCTGTAGTCCCAGCTACTCGGGAGGCTGAGGCAGGAGAATGGCATGAACCCAGGAGGTGGAGCTTGCAGTGAGCCAAGATCGCGCCACTACACTCCAGCCTGGGCAACAGAGTGAGACTCTGTCTCAAAAAAAAAAAAAAAAAAAAAAGAATGAGATCCTGTCATTTGCATCAACATCAGTGGAACTGGAGATCATTATGTCAAATGAAATAAGTTGGGCACAGGAAGACAAATTTCACATGTTCCAACTCAGTTTTGGTTGCTGAAAATGAAAACAATTACACTCATGGAGATAGAGAGTAGAATGATGGTTACCAGAGGCTGGGAAGGATAGTGTGAGGGTGGGGTGAAGGTAGGGGAGTAGGGAGGTGGTGGAGGCGGGGACATTTTTTAATGGGTACAAAATTATATTTAGAATAAATAAGATCTAGTATTTGATCACAGACAGGGTGACTACAGACAACAATAATTTATTGTACATTTATAAATAACTGAAAGAGGACAGTTGATTTGCTTGTAATACAAAGAAAGGATAAGTGCTTGAGTTGATGCATATTCCATTTACCCTGATGTGATTACTACATGTTGTATGCCTGTATCAAAATAGTGCAGGTTTCTTGTAAATATATACAATTACTATGTATCCATAAAAATTAAAATAAAATATTTTAAAAAGAAAAGTTAAATTTCCATTCAGTAGATATTTATTAAGAGCCCACTGTATGGGAGCGCTGGGCTAGATATGAGGACATTTTCCTCCTAACCCTGAGAGTGTATTCTCTAAGTCGCTTATTTCATGTTTTGATACTTCATACTGGTGGATAAGTCTCTTTAAGTAACCTGAGTTTGGTTTTTTCATACCTCCCCTGATAATACAGGATTCTATTACCTAAAGTGTCCTTCAACTCCCAGCTTGTTGAGGTGTATCCAGGGAATGTTTCACATGTGCTCAGTGAGTCATGTTCAGTTACCATGAAGCAGCCTCTGTTTGTTTCTTGTCCTGTTGCTCTTTTCCTGTGTTGTGAGTCAGTAGAAAAAAAAATTTTCCTCTTTAAATAACTTTTAGTCAGTATGGCTTCAACCCAGAGCCGCTGTGCTCCAAAGTCTTGTAGACTTACTAGTGAAAATGGTACTTTTGGTTATTATTTATGGCACTAACCCATCTACCTCTCCACCTCTCTTGCTGAAGATGCAGTCATGAGTTCATCAAGAGGCTAAATCAGGAGACATCACCATTCATTTCCGAGTCCACTCTCCCTTAGCTGAAGAAGGCTTTGTGTTTGGGTTGACAGCTTTGTGCTCACTGACCTCTTTATTTACAATGAAATGACATCCAGGAAGTTCCTTGATTTTTCTTGCAAATGGGACTTGGACATGTCCCTTTCATTTACCAGATAGATCTGACTCCTGTGATGTTAGACTTGAACTCAAACCATGCTTGTATTGAGCTAACAATAGTCACTTTTTATTTATTACCCCAAAGGTTCCTACAATACTCGCAATGGCCACATGGAACAAACATAGTTACCTTCTAATGTGGCCACCTTTCAAGATTGAAGTCAACTCTCTTTTCCTGCTCCCGCTCAAAATTCTATCTTCCAGGTTAAGCACATACAGAACTTTTTATTATTCTTTGTAAGTTTTCTTGCCAGTTGAATCCCTTTCCTCTGAAAATGCTCTGGCCTTTCTGTGCCTTCTAAAAATGTGAGGTCACAAAGAATCTTTGGCTTGGCCAGGGAAGATTATATTAGGTTGGTGCAAATGTAATTGTGATTTTTGCCATTGAAAGTAATGGAAAAAATTTCACAATTACATTTGCACCAACTCAATAGTATACTACTACCTCTTATTCTATCCACCATACATCTTGTGGTAGCAAAGCACTTGATCTTTAATATCTAATTTGGAGCTACACCATATCTCTAAAATTACAGAGAAGTTCAGAATTTAGAAGTAATTATCTAAGAATCAATGCTGTGATGAAAAACAACCAGGCTCATATTGATGTTTTTTCTTTTTTTTTTTTTTTTGAGACAAGGTCTTGCTCTGTTACCTAAGCTAGAGTGCAGTGGCATGATTGCTTGTCACTGCAGGCTTGACCTCCTGGGCTCAAATGATCCTCCTGCCTCAGCCCTCTGAGTAGCTGGGACCACAGTCGTGCACCACTATGTCTGGCTAATTTTTGTATTTTTTGTAGAGATAGGGTTTCACCATGTTGCCCGGGCTGGTCTTGAACTCCTGGGTTCAAGCAATCCACCCACCTTGGCCTCCCAAAGTGGTGGGATTACAAGTGTGAGCCACCATACCCCACCTTGATATGTAGTTTTAAAAAAGAACATAATTTCATGACTATGCCTATCTACATTTCTGAAGATGTAAGGCTTAAAGAGGGGCAGTAATGAAAACCAGGAAAAAAATAGAACAGATGAGAAAGGTAGGTTATGTAACTTTTGAACATAATACAAATTCAAGCTTGTTTTCTTGAATTTTTTCCTAAGTATAAAATACAGGTACAGTGGCTTGTGATATCTATCAGCTGAGCCCAATCAGAGTCAGAGAACATGGAAATCCATTGATGTTGTCTATACAAACCAGGATTCCCAGTCACAAAGCAGTATAAGGAGTAGTTTTGCAAGAGCAAACAGCATAGCCTGTACACTGTAGGAGAATGTCACGAAGGAATGACATGAAAACAGAGGATGACAGACTTCTAATTGATAGAACCTGACTTAAGAATTCAACAATTAAATTCCTTAATCATATTATTAATTTTTTAAATCCTATGGTTTTTAACCTAATAAGAGTATCTGTCTCACTGTTTATTGAGAGGATTAAATAAGATGATTCATGTAAAGTCCATAGCACAAAACCTCATGTATTAGCTAGCATTCAGTAATGTTATTATTTTGAATTATTGCTTGCTGAAATAATGACTAGCAGTTTTGCCTTGTATGTTGTAAAGGACATTCATATACTTTATCTCATCTGTTTCTTGTGACAACTTGTCAAATAGGTAAGTAGACATTATTACAATTGGAGGAAGAAGTGACTTGACCAGTTTATTAGTAGAAGAACAGTGGTTATAACTCAGTCTTCAGACCCAAAATCCTATGAACTTTCAAAAAAAAATCACAATACCAATGTAAACTCCATTCATGAAAAGACAAAAAAATCTCATGCAAAATTGTAAATGGAAAAAGACCCTAAACAAATACATGCAAATCAGTTATAAAATAATATGCTACGGCCGGGTGCTGTGGCTCACGCCTGTAATCCCAGCACTCTGGGAGGCTGAGGTGGGCGGATCATTTGAGGTCAGGAGTTTGAGACCAGCTTGACCCACACAGTGAAACCCCACCTCTACTAAAATACAAAAATTAGCTGGGCGTGGTGGTGGGTGCCTGTAATCCCAGCTACTTGGGAGGCTGAGGCAGGAGAATCGCTTGAACCCAGGAGGCAGAGGTTGCAGTGAGCCGAGATCGTGCCACTGCACTCCAGCCTGGGCAACAGAGCAAGACTCCCTCTAAAAAATAAATAAATAAAATAAATACGCTACTAATAATTCCAATGACCAAGTAAGATTTAGTCCAGAGATATAGCACAATGAAAAGTAATCTAGTAATAGATTAAAGGAGGAAAATCATATTAGTAGATGTGGAAGAGGAATTTGATTTAGTCCAATATCTACTGTTAAACTCTTAGTGAAGTAAAAATAGAAGAAACATCCTTACAAAGTAAACAGAAAAAAGAGCTGTTCATGGTCCAATAATGAGAAGGATATTACAACCCAAGAGTTTTGATTAATTGAATTTCATGTCCTTGGTTGGAAAAAAGAAGAAACCTATTAGGAACCAATACTAAAAATTATATTAGCTGTTTAAAACCTAAAGATTCTTTCTAGTGTCTGAAATAAGATGAAACTATTTTCATTATCACCAGTTTTGGAGATTCTAGCCAATACAATAAGCGAGAAAATAAAACAAAAATGTGCGTTATAGATAGGAAGAAAAAAACTATCATTATTTTCAAATGATAGGATTTTATGAATAGAAAATCCAAGAGACTATACATTAAAATATTAAAGGTAAAAAGAAGCTCAACTCATTGGTACATTTTAAGATTACTATGTACAAATAAAAAACTTTCTCTTACATAGCAAATTATATATGTGATGGATAAATGTGGAATATTAAAGATAACCACAGATTCTTTCCAGCTCCTTTCATGAGCAGTGGCATTGATTTCTACACTCGCATAAATCTGGGCTGGCTTTGGACTTGCTTTGACTAACAGAACGTGTGGGAATTGAGGCTATGTAGCTTTGAGTCTCAGTTTCAAGAGGTCCTGCAGCTTTCACTTTGGCTCTTTTGAAACACTATTCCATGATGTGAAGAACTCCAGTATCTAGTCTAGAGTCCTCTGGATGAGTCCAATACTATCCTCTAGTCTCTAGGATAAAAGCCCATGCGAAGCAGAAATGAGCTGGTTAAAGCTCATATGAATGTAGTGGCTTAAATCAACAAAAATTTGCTCATGAATCCGTAAATGTGGTAGGGCTTAGTTAGAGCAACTGTCTTTTCTCCTGGTGGCATGAGCTGGAGTGGGCCTGGAGGACTCACTTTTGAGATGGACACTCACATAGTGGTGAGTTGGTGCTGCTGACTGTTATCATCCCCAAAGGAAACCTGTGCTCATTAAGTAACCACTTACCTTCTGCTCCACTTCAGTCTTGGACAACCACTGGTCTGATTTCTGTCACGATGGATTTACCTATCTTGGGTATTTCTTATATATGGAATCTTATAATGTGGAAAAAAAGAGGGAAAAAGGAGATATTCATGTACTAGACATGAACATATTTTTCCTATATATTATTAAATAAAAATGAAAATGACAAAATTGTCATATTACATATATTAAATAATCACACTTTGCACATATGTATATGTAACTAAAAAGTGTGGAAAAATATAAGCCAAAGTTTTAGAGCAGTTATTTTGGGAGGCTGGTATTACCATCCCAAAAAAACTAAACATGTATTTATATTGTTAAATACAAATTTAAAAATTAAACATTAACTTCATGGTCAAAAAAGTAAAGATATTTTCATTAAACAATATTTCAATAGGAAGGAATGAACTATTTAAAACATTGGTGAGCAAACCCTGATGAAATAATGGCTTTAGGCAAGGATCATCAATGGCTGCTAGCAAAAAAGACAACCCGATATTCCATGCCTTCTAATGCCAGTGCACATCACCACTTACAAAATATTCTAGCCAAAAATATCAAACCTTAATCTGATTAAGACTTTATCTCTCAAAAAATAGAGCTATATCTCAAATTTCAAAGAGGCAGAGACTCAGGAAATTTGATTGTGAACTTAGCCAACTCCTGTTATCTCCCCAGGCCTCAATATCCTTGTTCTTGCAAAAGCAAGAGGGATGAACTCTCAAAAAAAAAAAAAATAAAAAAATAAAAAACCTGTAGGCCCTCCTATGACTCAACCACTTGATTCACATTTTCACATGGAAATTTTGATGTTTCAATGTTCTCTATTGGCTTAGTACTTTCATATGTTCTGTCTTTATTCTTAATTTATAGAAAGTATGGGGAATGAGAAACATGTTCCAAGACAAAATGGAGATGCCTTCAGCAAAATCCAGAATGTGATAAACTCTAGGGGTCAAATGACCTGGTTCCTTCAAGAAATAAGAGGAGGAGGCAGGGAATAGAATTCTGTTATATATATTGTGCCAGATGATTCTTTGTTGTTGGGGGCTGTCCTGTGTTTTAGAGCTTTTAGCAGCATCCCTGCCCCTATGCACTATACGCCATTGAAACTCCCCCTTTCTCCTCAACCAAGTTATGACAACCAAAAATATCTCCAGACATTGTTAAATGTCTTCTGGAAACAAAATTGCCCCAGTTGAGAACTAAGACTATAGATTTTTTTAAAAAAGGAAATTTAAATGACATAGCAAAAAATGTATCTTGCACACTAACTTGTATAAACCAACTGTAAGGAAGAATTATGAGATAATTGGAATTAGATGTATTTGAAAAGAGACCTATTCTTTTAGTGATATACAATGAATGGTATATCTGTGGTTATAATGATATGCTGTCTTGTATTGCTTCAAAATAATACCTTTGAGGTTGGTGAGTGAATGGGTAGCTGTATAGATAAAATGGGATTGACTATGTGTTGATAATAACTGAAACTAAGTGATGAGTACATAGGGTGGGTTCATCATGCTGCTCTCTAACTTTTGCATGTGTTTGAAATTTTCCATAACAAAATGTCTTAAAAATAATATTCAGTAACTACCAGAATATTGTAATATTCAGTGACAACCAGAAGGAATAGCTAAAAAGAGTTGAAAGTGTAGCTTCAGGGAGGTGTAGGGAGAGGAGAGGGGACTGCTTCTTTTTAAAACAAACCTTTTAGTACTACTTCACTATGAGGACTACATGCATGGATTACTTCAAAGAACAACAAAAAATAATTAAAATCCCCAAATAAGCAAACAAAACATTGGAGAGATGCCATTAATATGAATATTTTTCTTGTAAAAATGGAAGTTTAGTTATATAAAATTTCTACATATAGAAAGTAAGTTAAATGACACCATGAGGAAGCAACCAACTGAGTCGAGATGTGGAACATTGGACACAGCACTTGACTTTCTTCTGAGGCTGGCCTGGCTATCTTCTTTTTCTCCTTTACCTTTTTTATTGAGCATCTTAAGAGAGCCAGGGCCCTCTGAGGAAGAAGGATTATTTCTTGTCTTTCTTGTTGTATGTGGAAAGCAGGCAAGGGAGGGCTGTCCCCTGAGGCACAGCAGCCTCTCTCTAACCCAGTGAATGAACCACAGGGCGAACTAGAGTTTTTCTGCTTGCCCAATCATCTCTTACTTGGGGAGTAAGAAGTCTTTTTGTTTGTTTTTCACATCTCTTGGTCTAAGCTGCATTTTCTAGTTCAGTTTTGATCAAAGCATTATACTGGGGGAGAAGGAAACGTTTGTCAAGCTATTACTAAGGGGCTTATATTATCTCTTATTTTGCTATTAACTGTTGTTTGTGTGATACTTTGGCAGGGAGCCCAGAATGAACAGAGTAAATGGATTCTGATACCAAAACTCTATCCTGAACTCTAACAACTTTCACAGTTACAAGAAAAACAAATATATTTCTTTTGACCTACTATTAATAAACGTCATGTTAGATGCATAAATATTATGCCTCTGTGGTAACAATGAGGGGTATTCCGGCATTCCTAGGAGACAAATCAGCATAGTGACCCAAGGCCAATGTGGGTGAACAGGCCAACAGGATAATGTAATTTGAAAGGTGCTCTAAACGCACTTGCATTCTGAGGTTTGTTCACCAAGGTTCTAGGCTACCATGGTGCCTAAAGCCACCACTTTGAGAGTCAACCCTTTCTGTAAATGCATAATGTCTCCAGAAGCTTTCAGCTAAAATATCAATGTGTTATTCTGGAGAGAGAACACATGAACTCTGAGCGTTCACAAATTGCCTAAGCATGAACCAGTTTATCAAGTTATTTAAGTTGAGACAAAGGTCCTCAAGGAAGGAATTACAAAATTGTGCTTTTTATGGGACATCATGAGAAGGCTCAGGGAAGTTATGAGGGTAAGAGTAGTGGAAGGAAGAAAAATCTGAAGATACTTGGGAAGCTGTGCCCGAGATAGGTAGAATCCTGGCCAGAGAGGGGATAGCAGAAGGACTGAGAGTCTAGAGCAACTCTGTCTATTATAACTTCCTGCAATGATGAAAATGTTCTATAGCTGGGCTGTTCAATATAGTAGTTATTAGCCACATGTGACTATAGAGGACTTGAAATGTGGCTGGTATGACTGAGGAACTGGAACTTTAAATTTTATTTACTTTTAATTAATATAAATTAAAATGTCAATAGCCAAATGTGGCTACTGGCTCCAATATTGGATAGTACACGTCTAGATGAAGGATATGGGGATGGGGGGTGGGGGAAAATCATAGAAAGGCAATGTGGAAAATAATCAAAGATACATTTTGCTTAATTCACACTTTATATGGTACCACTTTTCATTTCTAGGCAATAGATTTACAAATTACAGGTTATATTATATTTAGCAAATTAACCTATATTATGAAATAGCTGTACAGATTAAATAGACGGATGACAGTATAGCCATATTAATTAGATTTGCCATGTCCTACTTGATCTTATTTTACTCATACGAATGCTGTCCAATGAAGGAAAAGAAAACATTGACTCAAAAGTGTTAAAAAGGGTATCATTTGTTTAACGTTCAAGAAAGGCTGCAATTACTTTTCATAATATGTAATTGCAAGTTTTGTTATTTTTTTATTTCTGAATAATGATTATTTTTCTCCATTGCAGAGCAAGGCAAGGGTCACAGTCACATTCACAGAACCTCTTTAGGGTGGATCCACAGGACATACTTCCTACTGCTTGCAGAAGTATTACTACCCCTTGGAATAATCAATCAATCAAACCAACTCAACAATCTTTCTTTTAATGCTAGTGGCACATATTGACATAAAAATAAAATTTTGCTTTCTGGTGGGACATGAATAATAAAAGTATTTTTAAAGTTGTTTTAATCAAGGCTTCACTATTTAGAAAGTATTAATAAACTGGCACCAGAAAATTTCCCAAAATCACTAGCTAGTTATTAGTGGCCACAGAACCTAGATGAGAATAAAAATAATCTCTAGGCCCGGCATGGTGGCTCACGCCTGTAATCCCAGCACTTTGGGAGGCCAAGGCGGGCAGATCACAGGTCAGGATATCGAGACCATTCTCGCTAACACGGTGAAACCCCGTCTCTACTAAAAATACAAAAAATTAGCTGGGCGTGGTGGCGGGCACCTGTAGTCCCAGCTACTCAGGAGGCTGAGGCAGGAGAATGGCATGAACCCGGGAGGCGGAGCTTGCAGTGAGCCGAGATCGCGCCACTGCACTCCAGCCTGGGCGACAGAGTGAGACTCCACCTCAAAAAAAAAAAAAAAAAAAAAAAAAAAAAATCTCTAAACACAACTGAAGTCAGAGAATCTTTCTGTTTTTGTTCGGGAGGAGACAGCATCCCCTTTGACATATTTGGAAGGTTCTCCTAATTAATGTGGCAGTACATAGGTGTCATTGCTGAGTCAGATGGTTACTCTAGATGTAGAATTTTGTCAAATCTTCATTTCATGCCATGTGAAAATCCAAATGCCACCACTTCAAGATTTTCTGTTACAGAGTCCTTACATTCTTGTGGTCACCTATGACTCTAAAATGCTCTTTCCTCTGAATTAATTGGCTTGAATCATGAATCTATTTCTGTCTGTAGTTTGTGTTTTTTTCTGCCAAACCAACTGAACTTCCTTTCCACAGATTTCTGCCATCACAAAGTGTGTGCATCAGAATTGCATATTTTATTTACGTATAAAGTATAACCTAGGACTTGGCGGGGGTGGAGGATCCTGTTTCATAACACTAAAATGGGGGGAGACCGAAGACCTGATAATACCCATTAGGGAGGGGGATAGAAAATACTTATATTTAAGTATTAGTTAAAATTTTTTGTTTGTTTTTTGGAGCTGCTCTATATGATATTTTTTTAAAATTTCACTTTCCAATAGTTTATTATTAGTGTATGGAAATACTATTGATATTTAAATGTTGACCTTGTAGGCTGAGGTCTTGGTAAATTTACTTATTAGTTTTAGGACTCTACCCCCAGCCCTACTTTTTAAAAAAGATTCCTTCAGATTTTCTATGTAATCATTTCATTTGCAAATAGAAACAGTTTTGTTTTCTTTTTTTGGTTTCTAATTTGTATGCCTTTATTCTTTTTCCTTGTTTATTGCACTGGCTAGAGCATACAGTACAGTACTAAATATGAGTGGTGAGAGTGGAAACCCTTGGCTTGTATCTGATCTTAGAAGAAAAGCATTCAGTCTCCACCATTAAGTATGAGTATGATGTGAAAATTTTATAGATTCACTCTATCAAGTTAAGGAAGTTCCCTTCTATTCCTAGTTTGCTGAGACTTTTATCATGAATGACTTTTGAATTTTATCAAATGCATCGATATAATCATGTGTGTTTTTCTTCTTTAGCTTGTTAATATAGTGTATTACATTGGTTGATTTTCAAATATTGAATCAACCTTGCACTTTTGGGATAGACCACACTTGGTAGTAGTGTACTGCTCTTTTTGTATATTGCCGGTTTGATTTGGTAATATTTTATATATTGACCTATAATTTTCTTTTCTCATATTGTCTTTGCCTGGTTCAAGTATCAGGGTATAGCAGGCCTTACAGGATGAGTTGAGAAGTGTTCTCTCAATTTTTTGGAAGATACTTTTAGAATTATTGTTATTCTTCTTTAAATCTTTGGTTGCATTCATCTGTGAAATCATCTGGGTTTGGAGCTTCATTTTTGGGAAGTTTATAAAGTATAAAATAAATTTCTTTATTAGATATGGGAAAATCCAAATTATCTATTGCATATTAGGTGAGTTGTGGTAGCTCATGTTATTTGAGAAATTGGCCCATTCCATTCAATTTGTCAAATTTATGTTTTTAGTATTTTCTTATTATCCTTTTGGTATCTGCAGAGTCTTTAGTAATATCTGCTATTTTGTCCTTTTTGTGGACAATTTGTATCTTCTTTCTTTTTTTGTGTCAGCTTGGTTAGAGGTTCATCAATTTTATTGTTGTTTTCAATAAATCAATTTTTGGTTCTGTTAATTTTCTATATTATTTTTCTGCTTTCAATTTTACTGGTTTCTACTCTTATTTTTATTGTTTCCTTTATTCTGCTTGCTTTGGGTATATTTTGGTCTTCATTTTCTAGTTTAACATAGATACTTAAATTGTTCATTTGAGAAATTTCTTTTCTTCTAGTATAAGTATTGGATGCTATTAATCTCTCTTTAATCACCACCTTAACTACATCTGACAAATTTTGATATGTTGAATTTTCATTGTCATTCAGTTCGTAAGATTTTCCAATTTCCTTTATGACCTCCTTTTTGATCTACGAATTATTTAGTAAAAGCTGAAAGATTTATATGATTTGAAGAGAAACCAGGGCATATCTTTAGAGTTGTGTTGTTTAATTACAAGGTATTTGGAGATTTCCTAGTTATCTTCCTGTTCTCAAATTCTAGTTTAATTGCACTGTGATCAGAGAACACATCTTGTATTGTTCTATTTTTAAAAAATAAATGAATAATAAATTTGTTAAGGTTTTTGTTGACTTAAGATATGGTCTGTCTTGGTATATATTTATGTGCACTTGAGTAGAATGCATATTTTGTATGTTGGTGGGATGTTTTGTAAATGTTAACCAGCTCATTAGTTAATAGTGAGTTCTGTTTTTCCATATTGCTGTTAATTTTTATCTACTTGTTCTATCTACTACAGAGTGAGAGTGTTGAAATCTCCAATGGCAATTTTAATTCTATCAATTTTTGTCTCATGTATTTTGAGGCTCTGTTGTTGGTTAATACATAGTTAAGATTGTCAAGTCTCCTGATGAGTTCATCCTTTTATCATTAAGTAGTGTCTCCTATTATCCCTGAAAATCTTTCTTAGCTCAAAGCTCTTTTTCCCTCTGAAGATGAATATAATATATAGCCAATCCTGATTTCTTTGGATTAGTATTTAGGTGGTACATTTTTTTCTATCCTTTTATTTCTACTTTACCTGTATCATTACATTTAAAGTATAGATTGATTGTAGCATATAGTTAGGTCTACTTTTGGACATTCTGAAATCTGCTTTTTAATTGGTGTATTTGCAGCATTTATACTTTTAATTTAATTATTTATATGTTTGGATTTAGGTCTACTACTTTATTTACTTTTTAAATCTTGGTTTCTTCTCATTTTTGTTCTACCATTTCTACCTTCTTGACTTCTGTTGTGATATTTGCATATGTTTGGATGATGGTGTGTCTAGGCATAAATTCCTTTTAGTTTATAATATTTTGAAGTGCAATGAACTTGAATTCATAAGTTCACATCTTCTTCCAAATTTAGGACGTTTTTAGCCATTATTTATTCAAAATTTTTTTCTGCACTCACTCTTTGTCCTCCTCATTTGCTATTAATATATCAATGACATGAATGTTAGATCTTTTAGTATGGCCCCACAAGTCTCTGAGACTTTGTTTATTTTTTTAACGTCATTTTTCTTTTTTGTGTGTGGCTTAGATAATTTCTAGTAATCTATCTTCAAGTTCACTAAAGCTTTCCTCTGTCACTTTCATTTCGTTATTGAGCTCATCGAGTAACTTTTTTATTTCGTTGTTATACTATTGGCTCTAAAATTTTTATTTGCCTCTTTATTATATATTCTGTTTATATGCTGAGACTTTTTATTTTCTGTTTGTTTCCTGAATGCTTACCTTATTTCTTAGAGCATGGTTATGAGAGCTGCTTTATAGGCATCATCTAACAATATCAATATATCCAGGTAATTTTGAAATTAGCATATGCTAATTGCCTTTTACTTTGCAAGATGTTGAAATGTTTCTCACATTCTGTGTATCAAACAATTTTGGATTATATCCTGGATATTTTGAATACTTCGTTATGTGACTGTACGTCTTGTTTATTTTCTATTTTTTTTTAACTTTCATTTTAGGTTCAGTGATACATGTGCAGGTTTGTTATACAGGTGAATTGCATGTCATGGGGGTTTGGTGTACAGATTATTTCATCACCCAGGTAATAAGCATAGTAACCTGATATGTAGTTTTTCCATCCTCTCCCTCCTCCCACCCTCCACTTTCAAGTAGCCATAAAAAGAATAAAATATTGATGAATACAGCTAACCATGGAGTTGAATTGTCTCCACAATGGGAATTATAAAACACTGCTAAAAAAAGTTAGAGATGACACAAACAAATGGGAAATCATTCTGTACTCACGGGTGGGAAGAATCAGTATTGTTAAAATGGACATACGACGAAAGCAATTTATAGGCCTTGTTTAAATCTTATGGAAAATATTTTTTCTTTTAGTTGGACCATTAAACTGGTTATATTCAGGTTCTTAACCACCTTTCTGTAGACGGTGGTTCTATGCCTGTTCTGTTTTCAAAATCTATTAATACGTAGCACTTTTCTCATTTGTCCTATGTGCGCACCACCAGCGGCCAGTTTGGGATCCATTCAGTGATCTATGTTGTAGTTCAGTTCTCCACTGAATCTTGCTGTTTAGGATTAGATCCATTCATTCACAATTTTAAAGTGAGACTACAAGTTTGCACACAATTTATGAAATCGTTTTCTTCAGCTCTGTCCTCTTTGTAATATTCCTGACATTTTCTGATTCCTGGTATCCATCACCCACTACCCTCCATTCCTGTGGCAAGGAACCTAGGGACTTAGTCTCCCCACTCTTAGAACTTGTACATTTCTTAGAACTACCTCTGCATGTGGGCTAAGACATGATAGGATAGAGAGAAAAAAAGCAGTGGATTGCCTTGCACATTCTTGGCACCACCAAGAATCAGACCACCTGGGCAGAGAGAAAGTTTCCCCTTCTGCTGCTCATTGTTGTCATTACCATCACCACAGCTGTAAGAGTGCCTGGGAGTTGGGGTGATTTGCACACGTATTAACCTAATTACCTGTTAGAAAAACAAATCAACACACTTCAGAGGAAGATAATAGAATCCAGATCTCTACAATGTGTCATTCTTCATGTCTAGTATATAATAACATAGCAGGAAATTAAGTTAATGGATGATTAATTGTAATTTGGTTTTAAGTTTGTTAGGCAAAAGATTGGTTTTCAGTTTTATTTGGATGAGTATGTAGAAAGCCCAAGATGTTAACCAAACCCCCACTGCAGACTGTAGACTCTTCTCTGTAAAGCAGAGCAGCCAAGTCTCTGCTAAGTTCTTTTAGCTTTCCAGTTGTTTCCACTGGGTCTATTGGATCCAAACTCTGCCCTTTGACAACTGAAACCAACAAACCTGCATCTTTCTGCTTGAATTGTAAGTGAGACATACAGACTGGAAAATATACAAAGTGGAAAAACCTAATATACCTACATTACACAGTGTAATTCCCTCCTGGTATCTCTCTTCTTTTGGTCATGCTACAGTGACATCAACTTGTTGTTTCTTAAATTTTGTCCAGACTTTATGATTGTTATCTACGGAATGACTTATCTACCATAAGCTACTCTGCAAATATCAGAACCAGAACTGCTAAATATATTTATTCATTCACTTGTCTACCACCTGGATTTATAATATGTAAATATTTTGCCATTTTTTCATTTTATTTTTGAAAATAAAATCTTATAGAATTGAAGTCTCATTTGTATTATTTTTCATAGCTCATTCTGCCTTCTTCCCCACGGACAACCAATATTTTAAGATTGGTGAAGAGCCTCCCTACTTATGTTTCTGTACACTTACTGTCCATATGTATCTTTATATAAAATACATTTACAGAAATTATTTTATGCTATATTATTTTGCAACATTTTAATATTTTCCAGATATTTTTATATTGTAGATCTAATTTATTCATTCAAACTACCAGATTATGATTTTAAAGCTGTTAGTAGTTTTCTCTGGTGCTCTAAGGGTAGAGCCATAATTTATCCTTGGGTCAAGATTGTGTTTTTCTTTTGGGCAAAACTCTAATGTCCGCTTCCAGTTATCCATAGGTAAATCCAAAATGCCATTCTGTATTGGAAAAGTTAGGAATAAAGAAAAATTCAAGTGTTTTATTATAGGAAACTTTGACTCTTGTGGGCAGAGTGGCATCCCTACACATTTTATAATTTCATTTTGATTAAGTAGGGGGAGCAATGAAAGGTGATGGTCCCTTTAGAATGCTTCTGTCTATGGGAAGTAACCTGTTGGCAGTAAGCATCAACATTAAGGAGGATGAAGATCAATTGAGAGACTTCCAGTGAAGAGATATGACCAATTGTCTTCAGGAGGAGAAATAATTAATTCCATTTTTAAGCTTTGTGTCTCTGACTCCCCATTTCCCTTTATAGTAATCCAGTCTTCAGTAAAGTATTATTGAACACTGTGGCCTGGACTTTGCAGAGCTGCAGCAGCAGAGATCTGTGGAGCAGCTGCCTGAATTGACAATGGATATCCAACAACTTACACAGAGTTGTGGAACATGTACATGCAATCATTGAAACCCTTACAAACACCTGGAGAAGGAGCCCTAAAAAGACTGGATATGAATGTTGTGCAAGTGGAATGGAAGATTTTGATTATTGTGTTTGGGGAGTAATGGGAAGAACACTGTAGACTTGTAACATGCTTAATAAAAGGACAGAAAAATTGATTCACCCCAATAGTACAAAACAACCATCTCCAAAATTCTTCTCATCATTTAATTTCATTTGACAACTTCAGAATGCTTGACACAATGCTTCAACTACAGCAGGCATTTCTACAATGGAATTTTCTATACAATTATGAAATTAACAATGCTTCACTCCCTTAATGAGTTCAAGTTCTGGGTAGAGGAAACACATCCATACTCAATAGACATTCATGGCCAACTGAAGATCCCAAATTGTCTTAAAATACATAGTTCAGTGGGAAGAAAGAAATGCTTAATTTCCAAGTATCCTTTAAATGGGAAAATACATTTTTTTTTTTTTTTTTACTTAAAGGAACTATAAGCACTTTGTTCTGAATTCTACAGGAATTGTTTTCTACTAATTATTCTTTAATGTGTATATTTAGTGCCCATGTTCACATTTTTCAGGATACTTCTGAGAGTCCTAGAGCCCTATGGATTTATTACTAAGAAATAACCAAAACAGCCCTCAAAATAGTGGTTTTCATTTTTATTTTAAATCAAATAAAGTGCTCTTTATTAAATGATTTTTAGAATCATTAGTCTCCTTTTTCTTCAAATGTCCACGGTATTCATGTTAATTGAACCAGGTCATTCTTTCTCAATGTTTCTAAAAATTTTCCTCTTAGAGATGACATGCATGTTTTTCTCAAATGATAATATTATTCATATTTACAATTACTCACAGAAAATCTGGCTATAGACTCCATTGCCAGATTGTTTATTAATGAGTAGATGTTGAGAAAAAATATTTTATTACCGTTTTTATGTCTTAGGGACCTCATCACTGAAGCTAAACTTCTAATCTTCCTTACAACCTAAAGATAATTTTACTTATTGGAAGCTTATGTAACCTAAAATTTAGATTTTGACAACTGTCTTGCAGTTTATAAATATTATAATAAAGAAAGCTATACCAGGATGGTTTAAACTCTTTAACTTATAAACAATAACTGTCAGAATTCTTGGTATGCTCTAGATGACATTTCAGTTGTTCTTTTGTGTTTGTAGATACAAGTCAAGGATCCCTAAGTTATTCTAAAGTCATGCCCATTGTTCTTTGAGTCTTGGCTTTTGATAATGTCTTGATTTGCTTGAAGTACAGTTGGTTGGTTTATTAACCTCCTTATTATTAAGATGATTCAATTAAAAATGTCCCAGTCATTTGACAACGTAATCAAATAACTTCAGACAGAGATAACATTATTATGAAAATAACTCAGGGTGATTAAATGTAGAGGGACTGAGTAGCCCCTTCAGATAAAGTCATCGTGGGAGATCTCTGAATAGAGGACATTTCAGCTGGGATCTAAATGTCAAGCATGAGGTGGTCTCTCAAAGAAAAAACAGAAGGAAAAGCATTCCAGGAGGAAGGAAACAAAATATAAAGGCCATCAGGTAGGAATAAGCTTTGTTTGCTTGAGGAATGACAAGGAGGCCAGTGAGATGACTAAGGTGGGAGAAGTCACCAATGCTATAGGAAAAGTGGACAGGGCCAGATTACACTCAGCCTTGCAAGCTGCGAGGATGATTTTATATTATTTTATTTTATTTTAGAGACAGAGTCTCACTCTGTCACCCAAGCTGGAGTGCAGTGGCGCAATCTCGGCTCACTGCAACCTCTGCCTCCCAGGTTTGAGTGATTCTCCTGCCTCAGTCTCCCAACTAGCTGGGACTACAGGTGCCTGCCACAATGCCCAGCTAATTTTTGTATCTTTAGTAGAGAAGGGATTTCACCATGTTGGCCAGGATGGCCTCGATCTCTTGATCTTGTGATCCGCCCACCTCAGCCTCCCGAAGTGCTAGGATTACAGGTGTGAGCCACTGCGACTGACTGGAGTTCTGATTTTATAAGCATGGAATCACGTTTCCAAGATATGGTTGAGTGGAAAAACCATGTTTCAAACAGCCTGAATAGAAAGATCCCTTAATATAAAATTATATATTCATTTTCATATGTGTCTGTAGGCACAGAAATACATTGGGGCATATGTTCAGAGAAATGATAACATTGGAAATATCTGAGTGCTGGACTTCAGGTGACAATTATGTTCCTTTTGTATTTTTCTGTACTGCTTGAATTGTTTACTAAAACAACAAAGCCGTATCAAATATGCATACATAAAAAATGAGCCATGGTCCTCTTTGACTAAGATTTAATGTTAAGACAACATTGACATTATTGTGGCTTCCAAACTCACACAAGATAGAAAAAAATGGATTTATAAAGAAAAGTTTGTTGGATTTTATTAATAAATGTAACAGTAAAATAACCTATGCTTTTTGGGGGAGTTTTCAATGATTATGGAAGATACAAAAAGCACCAAAAAGCCTAGAGTGCACAGAACATGAACAATCAAGAAAATTCCCTTATTATGTACCAAAATAGAATTCCCCACATACGATTGGTATTTCCCTCAACTTCTGGAAAGTGAAAAATGAATGGGAGGACATTAAGCTGACAGAAGGAAGAAGGTGGTAAAAGGGTAAATAGTATTCACGTTACACATTAATTCAATTACTCATTCCTTTGACACAGATTTTAAAATAATCTAAATAAACAAGGGTTGCGTGCAAGAAGTCTATTTGAATTAGATTCTCATGGGTGTAAAAGCAAAACACGACCACAAAGGGAAGCAGGCAGGGCTGAAAGACAGCACAGAGGCTACTAGCTTCAGAAGAGAATAGTCAGACTCAGGGTTTCCATATTCTACCAAAAAATAAATGGGAAATCTTCTTTTTGCATCTACTTCTCCCATCAAAATCTTTCCATTGCTTTGTTTTATGTCACTCTTATTTTTACTTGTACATATTCACCTTTTGTTACATCCTCATATTTCTGTGGTGTCTATGGAGTCCTGCTTCAGAGGATTCACTTGAACCAGCTTTGAATTTGCATGTAACTACCTATTGCCATAGTTCCATGGAAAACCACTAGGAGAGTGTTATTATTCCAAAGCTGGATTACTTCCATAAACAATCTAATGAGAGCTTCATTTTTTTCTGCCTATGAAGGCCACTGGAGTTCCATTCCATTTATGGAAAAAAAGGCTTTTCTGTTTCTATTCAATTAAGCAAATGGCTGTCTTTTGGCAAGGAAAGAAGAAAAGCATTAATCATTTCCAGTTCACCATATCAGGATGTTTACTCACAAAAGACAAAGATTCAATTATATCTTTCTTATTATGACCTCCAGGTATTTTTCTCAATGTGACAGTTCTACAACTCTTCAGAAGAGGTTATTTATGGATATATCCTACTTAGAAGAATAGAATGTGGGCAATAGCATAAGAACACTTTGGCATCACTTTCAGATAACCAGATGGCTGCGTTGGTCTACCATGACTAGAGGCATTTGTTTGTAATAATAAATAAAGTCTGATGGTAGTCCTTGAGGATGCTGGTTGCTTTTTTCCCTTTCCCCAATCACCATCCCTCTAAATGTAGTAGACTGTTGCTAGGGTTGGATCTTATCTCTGGCCATATTGAAATGTATCCCCCAACTGTTCAAACTTAGCTCTCTTCTTCTATCATGTAGGATTGCACCTGACCTTTTGCCCACCTGGGTTCCATGGGCTTAGACTTCACTCTTAATTCTTGCCCTAGTAGCTGCTGCAGTTGGCTTGGCAACCATTGCCAACTGAGTTCCCTCTTAGGCTCTGTCTCAGCAACAGTGTAAGTAGAACTGAGGCTGGTACCTAGACTATAGTGGGCTGATTCATAGAGGCTGGGTTGGACTGAATGGAGAAGAGGTAAAACTGTGAGAAAGAGCGTGAAAAACATGAAAATCCATGAGTCAATATGTGAGTATGAAGAAGACAAAAGCCCATGTTTGTGAAGAGCTACACTGCTCACCAGTGACCTTCCATAAATACATGTCCCCCTTAGCATTGAGATGAGATAGAATTTTCTCATCAAATGCTGCAGGTGTTAGTTGAGTATGCCTTTTTCTTAGCCAGTTCTGACTACTAGTTAAAAATGTTAAAAGAGGCTGTGTTATTTGAAATTATTGTTTCGCATTTCTATTTGCAGAGCCTATTTTAAGGAGATTAAATCACTTTTTAATTTAACCAGTTAGGCTCCTATTGGATAGTGATGAGGTACCTTGACTACATTCTGGAACTAGGCATAATCTTCAGTAAACTGATATTAATGTATTTTCTTACTTTTAAATTCTCTTCATAAAAAGTTTCTTTATTTAAACACAAACAATGTAACAAAGCTTCTTTAAAAGAAAATATTTAAAGAAATATATATACTTTAAAATTGTATACCTTTGTCATTAATTTATAACTTCTGGTAAACACGGCTTAATTTAACGTTGGCTTTATTCTTAGATTTTGATTGAATGTTTCTTTTATCTCACCCCGGATCATTCCATAAAGTTGTTACACAGACTTCTGGGCTTACACAAGTTGTTTTAAAAGCCATTGTAGTCTCTAAGAACTGGCATCACACATCAACTTCCAAATAAGGGATTTTTTTTTGGTCTGTCTTCTTTCATAAGTTTCTGTTGAAATCTTTCCTTTCCATAACAGAAGAACTGAAAAAGGGAGAAAAACATGAAGGTGATTTTATGCTGATAGCACAGAAACTGGGTTTTAATCTAATCATGTGGAAGTGCTTTTTCTCTCTGGTGTTAAATAAATGAGAAATATATAATTTCCATTGATTTATAATTGAAAGCTTGTAGCTATATGTTATTCAGAATTGAAATATACTCCAATTTGTTGCTTTTTTTAAATATTGTTCTTGAAAATGTACTCTCAAGTTGATGGTGTGAATTCAAACATCACATATGTAAAAGTAGAAAAAGAAACAAAAATGCCCAGACTTCCCATTTGGTGGTTAGAACATATCCTTGACCTCTACCACAAACGGGTGTGTCTATCCATACATCACTGGGCCGTTTCAAAGAGTTTCCAGATTAGTTGGGGAGCTTTGTTGCTGAATGTAATAAATAAAGTTCATATTTAGAGTTTAGAGTTTTTCTCTTTGCAAATAGTAAAAAAAAAGAAAATAAATAAAAATAAAAATATAAATAAAAAAATTAATTAAAAAGAAAAAAAAATAAACGAACAACCAAACAACGAATCCCCCCTCCCGCCTCTTTTTTTAATTCACAGGATGACAAAATCCTCATGTAAGAATCTCAGGAGCATAAACATAAAGCTCTGCTCATGGGGGCATAACCAGTTGTTCCTATTGCCCTTTTACTGAAGCGCTGTCATTGTCTGGGGTAAATACCTAAGGTTTATTGCCTCGTGCCAAGGAAATCAAGGACGCGGGTACACGAAATGAGGTTAAGAGTGGAAGATTAATAGGCGAAAGAAAGAATAGCTCTCTCTGCTGCGGAGAGAGGGGTCGCAGAGAAATGGGTTGCCAGTTCTGTGGTGGAATGCAATGGGTTTTATAGATGAGCTTGAGGAGGCGGTGTCTGTTTTACATAGGGCATAAAAAAATTGGCCAGACCAGGTGTGCTATTTGCATAAGGTGCAAAAAACTGGTTAGTACTAGGTGTGCCATTTGTAAAGCATGTGATAAAGCTGGCTGCCCCACCCTAACCTTTTATTATGATGATGGGTTCTTTGCCTGGCGGGTGCCATGTTGCCTGGTTCTTTACTGTACATGTGGTGACAGAGAAAATGGAAGATGTCGCCTCCATGTTGAACATACTTGGCTTCCAGTTAGCCTTTTTCTATTGGCATGGCTGCCAGCATTTACCCATGCCAGCTTTCAGCTTGCTTATCTATGTCTGCAGCTCAATTTTTCAGGCTGCTCTTTGTTAGAAAAGAAATGATTTTGGGGCTGTTTTTTGTTAAAAGGGAAGCCTTGCCCAGGACTCGTTTACCCTCACTATCTGCCTGAATAGTTTCTTTCTATCGTCCGGGTGTGGTGGCTCACGCCTGTAATCCCAGCACTTTGGGAGGCCAAGGCGGGCAGATCACAAGGTCAAGAGATCGAGACAATCCTGGCCAACATGGTAAAACCCCATCTCTACTAAAAATACAAAAATTAGCTGGGCGTGGTGGCATGCACCTGTAATCCCAGCTACTCGGGAGGCTGAGGCAGGAGAATCGTGTAAACCCGGTGGGCGGAGGTTGCAGTGAGCCGAGATCGTGCCACTGCACTCCAGTTTGGCGACAGAGTGAGACTCTGTCTCAAAAAAAAAAAAAAATTATATCTCCTGTGTCAGTTCCTTGCGTTGAATACCTAGCATACTGTATCCCTTTAACCAGTTCTAATTTATATATAACCATATACACTTAAAATTATAAAAAATAAATGTTCTAGCTTCTTTTGAGGAGTCCTCTGGATTTCCTTTTGGTCACATCTCTTAGTTACTAATCACCCTTTTCTCTGCTTTCGTCTCCTTTATCTCCAATCTAGAACCACAGCTGAGAAAAGTTGAGTTGCTTCTCCCCATAGAACCTAGCACTGACTGCTCTAGTATTCTGCATAGTGGAACCTTTGAGAACATTTGGAGACAGGATGCTTGGCATGAAGGGTTGAGATTCCCAAAATAGTGGGGTCACTCCAATGGAGTTAATGTCTTATTTCCTTTTCCTGAAAGAAAATAAAAATGTATTTACTTAAAATATTAAAAAGATCATTTATGAGCATTTTTCCTATGTGGAATCAGTGAATGCAATCAAAATAAAATGCAATCAAATCAAGAAGTAATGGTAGGCATGTATTATTCTACGAGCGTGCATATTTAATAAAAATATAAAAAGCAAGCAAACAAACAAAACCCACTCCAAAACTTTAACGTATTTAAAGATATTTAATTATTCTTCTCTGTATCATGCTCCTTCCTGTTCCTATTATAAATTACAACAAGGCAAATTGTTGGCTTACGCGTCAGGGTATTTTTACTCTTTGTAATGACATTTTGCATTTTCTTTTTCAATACTATGGAGAGGAAATGAGCTGTTGGTTTAGTGTCTCAAGGATATGAACAATTCAGGCTAACATGCGGTAATTTTCCTTTCCGACAAATAATAAATGGAAAAGGAAACTGGAGTTGTGACTAAATATAATGCTTGAATAAACATGTCACCCAGTTAAGGGGTCAGCTCTAGTCGTGGTCTAAATTATTATTATCAAAATTGAGTTTTGATTATTGGAGTGGAATTGTTTTAATTTTTATGTCAAGACAGCTAAAACAATCACATTCATAGCATCAAATGTCCGTTTGGCAGTTTATGATTATTGTCATTTACCGTATAAACGTACTAAATTCTTTTTGACTAGATAGCCATGGCTTTTGAGATGATTAAAGGATACTCGCTTTATTCTAATGAGAAAAGGAAAGAATGAAAGTAATTTATCTACTGATTTCTTTCAAGGTTTACAGAAAGTTAGGGCCAGGTCTTTGTAAGTTCCCTGGAGCTTATAGGGAGCCTGCTTCATTGCCACAGTAATAAATGTTCATTATCTAAAAGCAGAAAGGAAGGCATCTCCTTCTTTATCAGCTTCTTGGTTCCTGGATTTGCTAGCATTACAGCAGGAAGAAAGTAGCTGCCCAGATTCTAGTCTGAAGGGCTGCTGGAAAAATAGGACTTTCTTATTTCTTTGAATGAAAGAGAGAGACTCCCTGGTCAGTAGGCAAAAAATCGTAGTTGCCTTTAGACTTATTCACACTAGTAACGAAGACGGTCCACAAATATCTTCCAGTTTGTTCATGTTTACTCTGTGCGTGTGTGTGTGTGTGTGTGTGTGTGTGTACCTGAGTTTATTTTCATATCATAGTCATCAATGTATTTTTGGAACACTAGTCTTGCAAGATGATTTCTGAAAACTGCTCTGGTCTTACAGCATTTCCCTTCTTGAAGAGTCATACTACCTACTAACATAATAAAGGTACTGGAGAGTCTCAAAGTAAAGAAACACTTGAACTTGATTTGACCCAGAATTTCCCTAGCTTCATTTGACTGTGAAGCACTTCTTCTTATAATGATTAATAATATTTCAGTTCTGTAAACATATTTAAGAAATGCTGAATTAGATGATTTTTCTAAGAAATTCGAATGAACGTAATACTCCAATGACAGAGGAATGTAAAAATATAGGCAGCTGCCAGTTTCAATGTCTCTGCTGGTTTCTTTAAGCTTAGCTTAGTCAATTCCGCTTCCCAAAGCCTAGATCTGCTAAAGTATTATTAGGCCCACAAACCCTGTAAAATTCTTTCTCTGCAAGTAGCAGCTGATAAAGGGGTTCCCTAAGGTTTTTTATTTTTATTTTTTAATCTTAACTAGAGTGTTCCTTTTCCTGTAATACGTTGCCAAGCCAGTTCTATTAGGCGAGTCAATTAAATTACTTCCTGTCTCTTCTATCGTCTTCTACCATCTGATACTCAGTGACGTTGGGACAAAAAAATGTAGTTTTTTCTAAAAACATATGTTCATCCCAGGGAAAAAAATAGCAATGAAGAAAAAAATGTTCCTCAACTATCTGAGGATTCCAGTCCTTGGTGGTACTTGCAAACAGCAACAAGCTACATTTAACGAGACAAATCCATTGGCGTCTTACTTTACTCTGTGAATAGAAATTTGGGCTATTTTGCTCTAAGACAATAGGAAAAGGTCTGAATTTCTTCGATCTTTGCCTGATGGTGAAAAAAAAAAGTAAAGAAAAGCACAGAGTTATTAATTAACTTCTGTGAAAGATACTTTATTTGATTAATGGTTCACAGCTAAATTGAAATTAGGGCAGGTATGCTGAATAACTACATGTTTACCCAGATTATTACCAGGTATGCTGCCAGGAATTTTATTAACCTATAGCCTACTTATGATCTCTCTTCCCTTCTACCCACTCCACAAACAAACACCAAAGGACTGGTCTACCAGAGTCAGACTGAAATCTTGACTGAGGACAAAATGTAAATAACTTTTAGTGTGTTTGAAATTAAGACAATGGGTATCTTTTCCAGGTCATGGCGCGCACATGGATTTTTGACTTTCTTAACAGAGCACATAACACAACAATGATTTGGAGTTGTCTGGATTAAATCAGATGGCAAAACCTGGTGATCAACATAATAAAAATTCCCTTTCCCCCTTTTTTGTCATTTCAGACAAAACTCTTGGGTGGAGATCAGCTAGAAGAGGATAACTACTGTCTTAAAAGAGTGCTTCTTTTATATCTTTTTAGTGTAGAAATGTCATAATACACAGAAGTAGAGAGACTAGTATGATGAGCTTTCATACACTAATCAATCTGTTAAAGAGCTATCAACATTTTGCTGATCTTGCTCTCTCTCTTCATTCCTCCTTCTTTTTTCTCTTGAGTATTTCAAGCAAATCCCAGAAATCATGTCATTTTGCAGCATGCATCTGTAACTGGTGAGGCTTTTCTATTTCATAACAAGCATGCCATTGCTCAATCTGACCACTGAAAATAATTCCTGAATTTTGAGTCTATATAAATCTCCTCTATTTTCCCCCAACTTTTACCTTGACCCAACTCTTGATCACCTCTAGCCCCTCAAAGACTCTTATTTCTAGGAATGAGTAGATCCATGAAGTGGAGGGCATTTTTGCTCCTCAATCCAAAGCATCAACTTAAAGTCATCACGTCACTTCCAAATTTCCCTAACTCTGAACTCTGCTGCTACTACTTTAGGGCATAGTTTCAATATCCACGGATTGAGAGCAAGGCCAAGTTATTTTGGTGACAAGCCAGAGATGAAATTCTAGAATGCATTCCACCTAGAGTCTGCTTCCCAAGCCCTTCAGGAGGCACACAGCAGGAAGTGGACTTAGCTATTGGTTACAAAGCAGGATTTCCTCATAGGGAGTAAAGTGTTTTCTTTTCATAAATATAACCTATTTATTTATATTTTGAAGTAATCTATTGCAGCCTTAGTTGTAGTAGGTCACTAGTTCACGCCTTCAACAAACTGTCATTTAGTGCTTACTGTGTGTGAGGCGTTGCGCTAGTAAAGAAAGAGGATATAAAACAAAAATCACTGCATAGAAAATAGAGTGCAGTGGGAATTCGGAAACAAGCTGTTTTTTACTTGAGTTCATGATGGTCAAAAGGGGCATTTGACTTGGGCCTTAAAAGACTTGTAGAATTTGAACAATTAGAGAGGAGGAAAAGCCATTGTCGGGGGAGGAAAGAGAGAGCAAGGCACAAAGGGGGCAAAAGTGAAGTGTGCTGAGCAAATAATAAGATCAGTCTGCTGAACATCACACTATCTTCAGGACAAACATCGTGGCTTATCGTGACCAGCTGTGCAGCTAGGTGTAGATATTATGTAATCACCCAGTGAGGAGAGATTCCAGTAACTGCTATCAGCCACTGCTGCCAGGAACTACTAATCAGGCAGCATGTCTAGAATGTTAAGACGATGATTATTAATCAGTGACCAACCAAGAAAACTGATGCATGGCAGAGGCATCCAGTCCAATGTGAGATAATAATTAATCCAACTGGATAATATTTTACCTCCGAATCCAATCTAGTGGTTGGGTCAACAGGCAAATACTCTGTTACCATGCATATGAGAAGAAAAAGAACTTTTTAGAATTCTCAGGAGGCTTGCGAAGCTCAGGCCCCACTAAGTGAAGCCTCTTTTGTTGTGGGGCTGGATCCTCCTTAGATCTTTCACATGCTTTTTTATTTTCTTTCTAAGGGTCAAGACACTAAAACTATGTTGTTAATACAGATATAGCAAAATCTTCCTGACCCCAACCCCAAGTTTGTTATTGCTGTCATCCTTCAGCTAAAGACTCAAATTGGTGGTGACATTACTGATTTAGGTTTGCTCTGCTGTGCTCAACACTGAGATTAAATGTTCTGAATCAGAGTATAACTTTGTATCAGACTAGTCCAATGCCTTAGTCCAGGCCATGGGCCTTATGAAGCCTGAGAAAAAGTGTGTTCTCACATGGACACAGGGAGGGGAACATCACACATGGGGGCCTCTCAGGGGGTTGGGGGCAAGGGGAGATGGGGCATTATGTAACAAACCTGCATGTTCTGCACATGTATCCCAGAACTTAAAGAAAAATAAAAAACAAAACAACAAAAAAGTGTGCTCTCTTATTCTTCAACATGAACTAGAAATGCGGTTTTTTTTTTTTGTTTTTTTTTTTTGCTAATATCTATCCTGTGTTTATTATGTGCTAGGCTCTTTGTCCGGTGCAACATAAACATTATCTAATTTAATCTTTATAACAACTCTATGATGGAAGTTAATATAATTATATCTTCATTTGAGAGAGGAGGAAACTGGGGTTGAGAGAGGATTAGTAATTTATGCCAGGCTACACAGCTAAGTGGCAGGGCTGGTTTTTGAGCCCTGCTGATTTTTCTGACAGAGCACAAAGCAGGGTCGAAGGCCGGCATGTTGGGATGGGAAAGCAGGTGGGGAGAGTCCACTGATTCCCTCTGCCTCTGTACCTCTTCCTGTCTTCCTCATTTCTATTTCATTTCCCAACTCCTCCATCTCCCAGGTCCTTTTATGTCATTGTTTAGTTCATTTATATAATTAACTGGTCTCCTCTTTCCTCAGGCCTCGCCTGCCAGGAAATTGCAAGGAGAGCTAGCAAGTGAATGAACGAATACATACAGCACAATATAATGTATGCCAGATTGGGGTTGTTTTAGGGGCACAAGGAAATAAACAATGGAAATGTGAGGTCTGGGAAATGATACTTGAGCTATGTCTTTGAGGAAGAGGTACAGGCCAGGTGAAGTAGTAGGAAGGGCTCTCTAGGCAGACCTACTAGTTTTTGTATAGTCCCAAAGTTGGGACAATAGCCTGACACAGCTGGAGGCCTGCTCCTTATTGGAGATAGCCATAGTGAATGCAGAGTGCTTTCTGGCAGTATTGGGAGATGAAGCCAGAGAGTATGGAATGTGCTACATCATGAAGCATTTGTGTGCTCAGTTAAGGAGTTTGACTGTCAGCCTGAAAGTTACAGGAAATTGCTAAAAGGCTTTAAGTTAGGGATGTCTAATTGTGTATTTTAGAAGTAGCATTCTAGCTGTAATCGCCACTTGCATAGCCAATTTCTATGCCTGGAGAAGGAGACCCTGAGTTTGCACCAAGATCATACGCTACTTACCTCAAGAGATTTCAAATACCTCCAACACCCTGTGATCATCCCTGATGGAAGAGTTAAGTCTTTCACCTACTGTCTGATTTCAGAAGTCCTGCTCGGTTGGGTGCAAGGCAGGCTTTGCAAAGTGGCCCTTAAGGAGGGGTTGTTGTGGCAGCCACTCCAGCCTGCACACTAGGTGCAGGTTTCACATGGACATTCAAGTCCCTCTTTCTCTCAGCACTCTTCCCACCCACATTATCATGCGTCTCTAGGTTCTGGGCCTTTGCATTACCATAATCATTTTTTAGGTGGTGTTTTCTCTGCTGTCACTCCTGAAGGCTGGGGGGAGTTCAGGTGAGCTGCTCTGCAGTGGGTAAATTAACTGAGGCAAGTGGGAGGGTAAATTGTGGAGCAGAAGCGGTAAATGGCATCAGATGAGCCACATCTAACAGACATTTAAGTGTCCTTAGCCAAGATAGACGTGCAGGCAGCTTAGAACAGTGATGCTCAAACTTTTTGCTCACATACCACTTAAATCCTACAGCAGAACTATGTACCTAATCATGCATTTTGAAGTTGGCACTTGTAATTATTCATTATATGTTTAAATAGTGTTACTAGAAATTACGCTACTCTTTTTTTTTTTCTTTGAGACGGAGACTCGCTCTGTTGTCCAGGCTGGAGTGCAGTGACGCAATCTCCACTCACTGCAAGCTCTGCACCCCAGGTTCATGCCGTTCTGCCTCAGCCTCCCAAGTAGCTGGGACTACAGGCGCCCGCCACCACAACCGGCTAATTTTTTTGTAATTTTAGTAGAGTTGGGTTTTCACAGTGTTCGCCAGGATGGTCCTGATCTCCTGACCTGGTGATCCGCCCGCCTCGGCCTCCCAAACTGCTGAGATTACAGTAGTGAGCCACTGCGCCCGGCCACATTACTCTTTTAAAACGTGTACCATGGAATCCAGATACTCTAGCAGTTTGATACACTCTACCACCTATTTAGCCAACTGACCTATGACAATGTGCTTTAACAGCATAATCAAATAGTAATGGGGTCGGTAAATGCAAAAATGATCTAGGGAGTGACAGCCATTCTTCCATAGACTTGCATCTCATGTCAAATTTTGCCACCATGCAGATACTGATGAACAAACATTAAGTAGCAAAGTTGCTTCAAATCAGTTCTTGCTACTTTTTCTGTAAACTCAGTGACACATCAGCCCTCTGTTCTTTCATGTGCTTCAACTACTCTTTGTCTGAAAGAGTCACTTAAGGCCAAGAGCAACATTCTACGGAAAGATTATGTTATATGAATAATCAGCACCAGCCATCCAGTATTCCTGTTAAGCCACTAGCTGGAGTCAGGACTTAGGGAATCAAGCCTAGCATATAGTCTGTTAAAACAAATATAGACAAGTGTCTAAAGTATGTTTAGCCAAGCCACATATATGAATTCTCTTAATTATGTCAAAGAGCCAATTTCCAATATCCATCATGCTGATCAACAGGTCAGTATTTCTATTAATTAAAACCCATTTCTGACATTCACAATATTCATTTAGAAAGCCTCAGTTCTGATGGAGACGTGGATAATAGAAGACTTTTGTTAGCTGCATTTGGATTAGAAAGTTCCCTTTTAAATCCCCATCTGATCACCCCTGGACAGCATGTTTTTGATTAAGGCAACGGACTTCTCCTATAGTGAAAATTTAAACTAATTGGAGCAAACAAAAAATACTATGTATGTTGTAATATTTTAAGATGATTTATAGGCATTGTAAAAATTCATTAAAAATATACATGAACACATTTTCTTATCAGTCAGAAGTTTGAGATTGTTTTGTTAGCTTCTTCTACTTATATTTCTATTCTACTTTTCCTTTCTAATTTTATCTTATTTTGTCTTATTCTTTAAAATCCTATCTTAATTACCCTATCTCATCTTTCTATAACAAAAATATTTACTGGAGCTTAAATTATTTTGTAATTTTCTGTGACTATAAGGCTTTAAATGTAGAAAAAAGTATACACATAATCAAAACACAGACAATTTGAAACAATCATTAACATAAAAGGAAAATTTTATTGATGGGACACCTCTCATGGAGTTGGTAGTGGCTTATTTTTTCCTCCAGTTGGTTCATATATCCATAGATGAACATGACCAAATTCTAGAGTGAATTAGGGTTCAGCTACAGCTGACTCCTATTTTTCATTTTCATAGATGTAAGTATGGATAAGCTTTGTTTCTATAAAAATAAATGTTAATAGAAAGGATTTCATTATGGCTGGTTTAGAGCAATGGAAACTGCACAGAGCTGAGAGTCATGGCCCCAACTTCTGTTCCAGACATAAAAATGACATGTCCTTGGGCACTTGCTAGGTCCTGGATTCCTCCTTTATAAAAATACAGGATGGCCTAGAGGAGTTTTATGCTCTTTATAGCTCCATCATACTATAATAATATGAAAAAAGGTAGATTAGAACCACTTGGCCTTATTAGGTAGATAGTATATTTATATGTATTTCCTTTATAAATAAAGGAAACTGATGTAAATATGAGGTGAACACCTGCCTTTAAGGTGATTGTAACCAAACTGGCTTGCAAATAACATTAATTAAGTAGGGACTAAATCAAGATTGCATATAGTTAAATATTAATTATCATGATACAGACAAGGTAACAGTTACATTAAAGGTTCAAAGATGAGTCAATTAATCGGGGCTAACCTCTGTAGAGGAGACTTCATGGAGAAAGTGAGATCTGGAAAGGACCTTATGGTTAAACATGAAGGAAAGTACAGATGACAGAAGCCTGGTCTAGAGGGAGCAAGGTGACTGCATGGATACTTACTGCTAAGGAGTAGAGGGGCTGAGGTAATAGTCATGGCCCTCAATAATCTGAGGGCCCTGGGATGAAATTAGAGACAATTTATAACAGGTTCTAGTTATTCATGGCAGTTATGAGGTCACCATGGACACTGAATTAGCAAATACTGAATTTTTGGTCCTAGGGGAAATTCAGGGTTAGGTTCCTGTGGGCCTCTGTTCACATTTTCTACAACCAAGCAATACATAACCTTGTTTGATATGTGTTTTTGTTTAAAGACACTTTATATAATATATGTTGTTGGCTCATTAACATTGAACTCACTACCAACACATTGTAGCTTATGCTTTGACAGGGCTTATCTAATACATGTGTTTTCTCCCTGAGAAATATTCCATGCTTCTTGCACTTAGAGCACTATGTAGCACTTGAGCACTACAACTGGGGGTCATTTTAAACAGCAAAATTATGAATGAATGGCACAAAAATGTGAGACAACATGGCACTAAATAGACCATAGAAGGGACACTTGTTTAAAGTCTGAGAGCTGAAACAAGAAGGCAGAGTGTTGCCCTGTTCAACCTCAGCTGGGAACATGCACATTGGGTGACTCAAAATTTGCTGCTCTGCGCATGCCAATGAGTGACCTTGAAAGCACTTGAGTGTTGATTTTGGGATTACAGAAAAATTTATCAACTAGGTGAATTCACAAATAGGAAATATGGGATAATGTGATCAACTATATTTTGATGAGGCAGGCTGTAGCCAGCCATTAACAAGATTTCAACAGTGGAATAATGCAATGAGTTATATTTAGGAAGCCAGCTTGGTTATCCATCCACTCAATTATCAATCGTTTAAAGAAAACTCACTGTGTATTAGAACTTGCACAGACTGCTCGGAATGCAAATGAATAAATATGGTGCCTGCCCTTAAGGAAATTACAGGTAAGCAGAAGCAGTCTAAGGGAGAAGCCTGGGCTGGCAATGAGGAGGATAAGGCTATCAGAAGTCTTATTGCCAGAATAATTCTTAAGGTGATGAGGACCTGGTATTGCAAGGTGACTGTGGGAGTGAGGAGGGAGGGAAAACACAAAGAGCGTTAACTGGTTTATATTTTTGCTTGAATATTACAGTGAGGAAGAACAACTCCCATACATTTCATATTTAAGGCCGAGGAAGGGTATGCAAAAATAAAAAGAAACTAAAAAAAAAGAGAAAGGGATGAAGGTATGTGCTTCTGCTCCAGTGAAAGAAGATGGCTTCCTCAAAGTGGGAAGCTTGTGAAGGGAAGTCATCAGGACTGTTGTTTGCTTCAAGGGTCATTATTTTTAAATTCAGAATGATGAAAATTACATTATGTAAAATTAAGAATGAAATAAACCAAAACCAAAAGGCTAGATTTACTGCTGCCAGTGGAACACACAAGTTTTCCAGATTCCAGATATCTTATTGGTTTTTATTTAAATCAGCTCTGAAAAATCTAGTAACAAAAATCTATGTTTACCTCATATATTAACATCGTCCACCTACAATAACCCAAGTTCAGCAGCAAAGTGCTTAACTGTTAATCTTTTCTTGGTAGATGCATGTTGCTTTAATTGTTTTCTATTTTCTGATTTTGGGGAAAATATTTTCTCTTGTATTTAGAGAAATAAGTATATAATATCTGGATTTATTAATTAATAACCTTCTCCTTATACTGCTCTGGGGCAGCTTTGGAAGAAGTTTATAGTTCTTTGGTAACAGATCCCAAACTGGGTTTCATTTTTTTCATCTAGAGTTTGATAACCAAGATCGGATAAGATCTGCCCCAAAGAGCTTCTCCTCTTCCTAGGCAGGCTCATGAGTTGGTTGGGTGTTCATTTTGACTCAAGTAAATTCACCAAATAATAATCTGCTCTCTGAGTGCCAGGCAGTGTGCTGGGCCCGGGGATGAGAAAGATAGAAACATTCTTATTGCCAAAGAATTAGCAATTATCAAAGGCTAAGGGAGTCTTCAGGCATTAAATTTTGCTTAGTGCTTTACCTTGCAGACATTAACCTCTCATTGCCAATGTGAAAGGTGAAAGGAATAGAAATGTGAACGGTAGAGCAAGAAGAGACCACCTGCTTGGCCAAGGCTCTGCTTTCAGATGCTTCTAAGCACCTCTTAAACTCATTGGATAACAAAGACTTTCAAAATCCAACCTTTGTAATGAGAAAGAAAGCAAATTCTGGAAGAAATGTGAATCAAGGCAAATACCTTCACTGAAAACATTTTCCCACTTCTCTCATTTGCTTTTTCTCTTCTCCAAAATGCCTATCCCATGAAAATACTCCTTCTCTACTTCATACCATGAACACTTTCTTGTTAGGAAATAAACAGCAAACAAACTCAATGCATTGACAGGGTATTATTGGTAATACAAGTGCACATGCAGAAGCATAAAAATAATAAGACATGTCAGGCTTCTCTTGAGGGTTGCTATTCAGGAAATAGTTTGATAAGGGAGTGTTCCACACAGCATTCTACTTGCAGATGCGTGCTGAGGGTTATCTTGTCCTTGTTAACCTGGAGAATAAATTCTCATACTCTCCCTTAGCTTTTATTACCAGACAACATGGTCTTTGTTTTAATAAATATCTGTGACTCTAAAGGATTATTCTAGGAAGGTCACAATACCAATGTGTTTTGAAGGTCACAACACCAAAATTCTATAAATGCAATATTGTGGGAGTTGTTGAGAAATGAGGATAATAGGCTGATTTAGTCATATGCCTCCTCATGTAATTGCTGAAAGCAATATGAAATCATTTGGTTGCATCTGTGGGATATGATGGGACCTGTCTGCTGCAGGAAAGGGAAGGCAGCTGCCTGTGGGTGTGGCATGAGGAAGGAAGGAGCTGCCCACTCTAATGATGAGTCTTTCTGGTCGCAAAGTCTCATCCTTCCAGTCCTAAGAGTAGAACACTAGAGAAAAGTAGTTGCCTCATGAAGGACTAGTTAAAACAGAAATTCCCTACTTTGTGGAATTGCTATAATTGTAAAAGATTGTTGCATGTATGAAATGAGATAATCCACGTAATGTGCAGTGTTTAATTGTGTATATATTAGCTGCTGCTATTACTTTTATCATTATTATCATTCAGAAGCTCTTGCACTGACTACCAGGGTCTAAAGAATTTGTTGGTCAAACCTCACCTCCTCTAAGTGATGATTCTTTGTTTTGACTGAGCCCCATGGCATTGGTACAAGTCACTTGCTAACACAGGGGTGCAGCTGTGTTCAAATGAGTCTTGTGGATGTCCTGTATTTTTCACTTTTGATAATTAGATGGATAAAAATTGACATGGAATAATATAAAGTCTAATAAGTCATACTCCACTTCTGAGAAATGTGTTTTGGTTAACAAACTCTTTTCTAAGGTATAAATAAACTGGGTTTCATTTTTTTCATCTAGAGTTTGATAACCAAGATTGGATACGGCATGAAGATGTGTTGATGCCTAGAGTGTGTAGGAAGGGGAATCTTGCACTTGGGACCATTGATGAAAGGCTGACTTTGTTTGGAGGAATGGCCTGGTGGAGTGCCAGCCCCTGGGTGCCTGCAGGACCAGGCTGGTAAGAAGGAGGTAGGAAGGTGAGGGAGCGTATTTTGCCGAGGGTGGGTGAATGGCTGATGTGGCACTGAAATTCTCCAGCAGGCTGCCTGTAGCTGGATATGGGATAGGTTGCCAGTGCCTGGGGTGAGATGTCAAGACTAGTTTGGAAAGCTGCAATTTAAAAATGTATTGTATTTTTGGCCAGCTCAATGTCTTCTAATCCAGCTTCTGCAGTTTATTCCAGTTCAGCAGTCTCTCTCCTCTCAGTCTTGACGTCTTTCTCTGAAGTTAAAATAGAAAACAAAAATAGAAACCATGGAAAAAGAGAAGAGCATTTTCCTCCTTTTCCTGGTGGAAAAGTGGATCAGATTTCTAGGTCTCTTATCTCTCTACCTTTTTCATCTTTATTATGTACACAAGCCAGGGCTTTTTTTTTTTTTTCTTGAGACGGAGTCTTGCTCTGTCGCCCAGGCTGGAGTGCAGTGGCGCAATCTCGGCTCACTGCAAGCTCCGCCTCCCGGGTTCACGCCATTCTCCTGCCTCAGCCTCTCCGAGTAGCTGGGACTACAGGCGCCCGCCACCACGCCCGGCTAATTTTTTGTATTTTTAGTAGAGACGGGGTTTCACTGTGGTCTCGATCTCCTGACCTCGTGATCCACCCGCCTTGGCCTCCCAAAGTGCTGGGATTACAAGCGTGAGCCACCGCGCCCGGCCAAGCCAGGGCTTTTAAAGCCTATGCCTAGAAGTGCTTAGGGCCTTTTGTATTTTTTTTTTCAAATTGATCTCTTATGAAGAAGTGCCACCCCTCCCCTAACTGCTAATAGAATTAGTATACTTAAAAATTAATATTCTAGCCTCTTCTAAATACAGAAGTGAAGATAGCAAATTATCTTCATATTACATTTTTATACTTACATGAAAAATCGTTAAGTTCCCTTTAGTTATGTAAATAGAGGAGTCTGTTATGTTGAGGAAAGGATCCCAGGAGTCTTTGGATTTTATGAAGACAGCCTTTCTCTGTATTCCCTCGGTATGCAGTTCTATTAGGAGAACTAGTTGGGATTAATGGACAAATCAGAAAAATATAATAGATATGAATGTGTTTGTACCTCAGACAGGTGAAGTGAGTCAGACCAGTTATATTCCCGAGGGGATTATGAAAGTTTTTCTTAGGGCACCTGAATAGGTACTCGGATGAAAACCAAGAAAATGCAACAGACTGTCAATGCCAGGTTCTCAGTGGGCATTCCTGTAGACAACTGAGAAGTATAACTGGTCAGGAGAGCATACCCAGAGTGTTTTTGTCAACTTGGAGAGAGAGATCAGTTTAATTCTTATTAAATGTCTAACATATAGAAGGCATGCTCATGTCATGAGGGCATTCCTCACCTCACAATGCCCCCTCTCCCAGCCCTTCTCTTACCTGGACCCTAACACTTGTGATTTCCACATAAACAGGAGCTTTGTCTGTCTTGTTCACTGTTGAATCCCCAGTGCTTAGAACAATGTCCAGCACCCAGGAAGCACTCAATAAATTACCCATTTTAATTAATAAATGAATTAACTTAAACTGGGAAAAATATTGAAGTTGTTGAATGACAGACTTACGACCGTAAAGAGATCTACTCGAATTATAAGTTGAATCTACCATGATAAAATGTAATGGGGAAAAAATGAAAAACCCCGCCCTTAGGTCAAAAATCAACTATACAATGTCCCAGATGAAGAGATACAACTTGGCAATATCTTATGTGAAAATTTATTTGACAGTAAACACAACATAAATCAGCAATGGGCTATGATTGGGATAAAAATTTAATATGATTGTAGGCCATGTTAATTAAGACATAATATCTAGAATAGAGAAGGTGATAGCACTTGCCTTGTTTATGTTGATATCAGGTGGTACTTGGAGTACTATATTCTATTCTTCTATTGTGGATACTAAACTCAAAAAAAGATGTGAGAAATTAAGAGTGTGTTTTTTTTTTTTTTTTTTTTTTTTTTTTTTTTTTTTTTTTAAGACGGAGTCTTGCTCTGTCACCCAGGCTGGAGTGCAGTGGCGCAATCTCGGCTCACTGCAAGCTCCGCCTCCTGGGTTCACGCCATTCTCCTGCCTCAGCCTCTCCGAGTAGCTGGGACTACAGGCGCCCGCCACCACGCCCGGCTAATTTTTTGTATTTTTAGTAGAGACGGGGTTTCACCGTGGTCTCGATCTCCTGACCTCGTGATCCGCAAGAGTGTGTTTAATGGAGACTAGTCAAGGCCATGAGGGGACTCAGAAAGTGAAGGATAATTGGTAACATTGAGGACAGTTTTAGGCAGCCCAAGAGAAGGTTCAGTGAGCTTCAACCTCCATGTATCTGAGGAGGAGCTATTCTTTGGAAGAAGTATCATACTTGTTCTTCGTGTTTTCAGGGGCCAAACCTAGGGCAAACGTGTGGAGGTTTCAGGAAGACACTTGTTATCTCATCAATAAGAAAGACTTCTTGGTTTGTCTGAGCTGCACTGAGCCTCATGGAGAGTGAGTCTTCTGCTTCTGGAAGTTTTCAAACAGGTTGCAAAAGACTGCAGGCTCAGTACCCAGTTGAACTTGAGGATCTGTAAGATATATTCAGTAGAGAAAAGTTGTGTCGGCAGATGGGGCTGCTAGGAGAAAGCACATGTTTCACTGATTTCAGGGCCAGCCCAACATTAGAATTCTTTCTCATGAACCGCACTGCTGGGATACAATTTAAGAGTATTCTCATTTACCTGGTCTGGCTCTGTGAAACCTGCGTAATGTAACTCAGATCACCCGGAATTTGTAGGTAGGTGCAATTATTCATTTAACAACTATTTATTGAGCACTGGCTCTGTGTACTGAAGGACTTGTTAGAGGTTGAGGTAGAATAATAAACAAGATTCATTTCCGGTCCTTAGGAACCTTAAAGGTATAGTGCCCACAGGACCTCTGCTCTAAAGACTAATATTTCAGCTTGGAGGCTCCATTCTCAGACTTGACTGAGCATTTGGTTCACTGCCTTGTATAATTTGTGTGCTTATTGGTTCTCCACATGGACTAGCATTTCCTTGAATTCAGGGATTGTTTCTCATTGTTTAACTTTAGCGCAATCTCAAAGCATAGTGGTTGGCATAATAGCAGGTATTCAACAAATGTTTGTATAAACAAAACAAACTATACAGATCACTGCCCTGCGAATGAGTTGAGAACAAGAATATGTCCTAGGAAAGTTCGGTGGAGGGACAATGTCTTAAAAAACTGAAGGAATCATTAAAAAGTCTTCTAGGCCTTGGGGATGGGGACAAGAATGGGGTGGGGATTGGGTGGGAGTTGACAAATCCAGATTGGCTCCAAGGATGATGAAATCTGGGCCACAGAACCACTAGACAGGCCGTGACAGCAGCCTGGGTTATGGGAAATGGGTAATGTTGGTCTTTACTAAGGGGTCGCACCAGGCTTGGGAATCACTTAGTCTAACATATCATTCAGCACCAAATCACACATATAAGAATGGGTTATGGAAATGTCAGAACTTCGAGTTGAGTCATTTAGAGAGAGGAAGAGGAGCAAGTAGTTTCAGAGAGGTACAAAGCTTGGTTTTAAGTTGGGGAACTGCTTTTCTTATTGCAGGGAATGTGGCTGGGCTCAGAAGGTCAATTCAGAACAAAAGGGGAGTCTACTAGCTCAAAGATGTGAGGTTAATTCTAATAAGCAGCATTTGGAAGAAGCTGAAGATCCTACAGGATCTGGAAGCCAGGTCTTCCTTGGACAAAGGGTCTGCTCAATGTGGTCTAGCATTCAAAATAGACAAGATTGTGGCAAGAAGAAACCAGAACTGACTGCCAAGCTGAGCCAGCCAGGTTGATCCAGGTGGACATTTACATTTGAATAAACAACATACGCTTTTCATCTTAATCAGTTTTCATATTTTGAATTTTATTTTGTCACATTTGTAAACATTCATTTTTCACAATTCCAGACTTAGTGAGTCTTTTTATGAGAGTGTGTGGGGCTAGGAGCATGATCTCTGGGCTATGGGGACACATTTTTATGCCTGACATTTAGATCTGTCACTTATTTGCTGGGTGTCCCTGAGCAAGTTTCTTCACCTTCCTAAGCTTTAGTTTCCTTGTCGTAAAGTAAGGGTGATGATAGTACTTACCTCATAGATATCTTGAGAGAATTAAAAAATGTCTGTAAAGTCTTAACATAGCATTTGAGTTCCATAAATGTCAACTCTGTGGTTATTGATGTTACTACGGAGAAGAGGCAAGAGGGCACTGTGATGCTTGCTGCCTCCAAGCTCAAAGAAAGACATCCTCATATTTGAGAAGGAAGAAGAGATAAGAAATTCTGCTTCGGGCATGTTGAGTTTAACGAGTCAGTGGGAAATCCAGGTTGAATAAGGGTCTGGAAGTCAGGACAGGATAGGGCTAAATATTTGAATATATGCATCAAAATGCAGAGGTGGTGGGTAAAATACAGTAGAAAGGGAGAGGGATCTGGCCTCTATATTCAAGGGTTATCAGAAGAGAGTGACTAAGAAGATCAGAAGGAACAACTAGAAATAGATGAAAACCTGGATAAAGGCATGTTGAGAAAGTCAAAGGATGGATGTTTGATTATGGAAGAAGTGGCCAAGGAAGATAAAAGTAAGCCAAGACTGGAGGTGGCCTTAGATTTACCAATGATTGTACCACCTGTTTCTTTTATTAGGGCAGACAAGGGAGCAGTCATAGCAAAAACCAAACTGCTGTAGATTGAAAAATAAAAGAAAGGTAAAATATTCATAATACATGAAGAAAAAAATCAGATTAAAAATCATATGTTTGGCTGGGTGCTGTGGCCCATGCCTGTAATTCTAGCACTTTGGGAGGTTAAAGTGGGAGGATTGCTTGGGCCCAGGAGTTTGAGACCAGCCTGAGCAACATGGTGAGACTCCATTTCTACAATAAAAATAAAAATGAAAATTAGCCAGATGTGGTGGTTCGCCCCTGTAGTCCCAGCTACTCTGGAGGCGGATGCGGGAGTATTGCTTGAGCCCCACTGTGGCGAGCCGTGATAGCACCACTGCCCTTCACCCTGGGCAACTGAGTGAGACCCCGTCTCAAAAAAAATCATTTGGCTGGGCACGGTGGCTCACGCCTGTAATCCCAGCACTTTGGGAGGCCGAGGCGGGCAGATCACGAGGTCAGGAGATCGAGACCATCCTGGCTAACACAGTGAAACCCCGTCTCTACTAAAAATACAAAAAATTAACCGGGCATGGTGGCGGGTGCCTGTAGTCCCAGCTACTCGGGAGGCTGAGGCAGGAGAATGGCGTGAACCTGGGAGGAAGAGGTTGCAGTGAGCCGAGATCGTGCCACTGCACTCCAGCCTGAGTGACAGAGCAAGACTCCATCTCAAAAAAAAAAAAAAAAAAAAATCATTTGCCTGTTATAACCCATTTTTATTAAAAAATGAAGTTAAAAAAAGAAATATTTACATGGGGGATGGTTTTAAATCGTAATTGTTTCTTTTCTAATATCACTTGCTGACTGCTTGTAAAGACTGGAGGGCTAAGCTTCCCCTAGACTATTATTTTCAGTTCTGTGCTGCTTCTACCTGCTTTGGACTTTCAGACCTTGCCTCTGGTGTCCTCTCTGCTCTATACTTGATGGCCAAGCTCTGCTTCCGGAGCCTGCTTTTTGGTGCTCTCCAAAGACTGAACAATTACACAGCTCTGGCTCTTCCTGGTTCAGGCTGCTTTAGAAATGTACTCCACCCATCCACTTGACCCCTGGGACACAGATTCTGGCATAAGAATGTGCCTGTGCCAGCCTGCCCCAGGAGGCAGGTGCACCGCTCTTAGGAGTTATATGATGAAAATATGTATGTTTCTGCGGAAGTATTGCTCATTAGCAAATCAAAGCCCCAGCAAAATTGGTTACTGTAGGAGATAATGTTCCCACAAAATCACTTCCCACTTTTCCATGCAGAGTCATGTCCTGGTTTCATTTTCTCAAACAGGTAACAACTCCTGTCGATGACACAGATAATTTTTTTCTTAAATCACTGATCGGAGAGTTTTATACACTTGAAGACAAGTTACGTTTTAAAGCTCAGTCATGGGAGAAGAAAGAAGCCAGGAGTTGATGGGAATAAACATTTCCACTTACCTCAAGCCTTCGCAGCACTCCCACTGGTTCATGTGACTTTGGATGAATCCCCAGGCTTTCATTCTGTCATCTGTAAAAGGGAATTGTGATGCCAACTTTACCTGTTGTGAGAAACCCACGTGTTAATGGTTCAAAGGGCTATTAGAGCTGATTGTCCTTAGTAAACCTTCTTCAATTCTGCCTCATTTTACTCCCAGAAACTATCTCATCTTTTTCCTAACTGGGAAGCTCATCCTATGAAAAGGGAAAATATAACCATTTAGTATGAACTGGAATCTCCAACTCACAATTTTTCTTTACTCTTAGCTCTCCTCCGCTCTTGTGTGATGCTCAGGCCAGCCTGCTGCTACGTTCTCTTGGATTCTGGGAAGTATAATATTTTTGAAAGACTATCCTATGGTTTGTTTTTTTTTCCCCATGGTACTTTCTCCTCTTTGTCTCTTACTTGCCTCCATATAAATAACTAGCCCATATGTATTGCCTCAGGAGAGAGAAAAAGCTTTGTTGGGGCTTTTGTTTTTCCATGAGGGCTTAGAGCAGGAGTGAGACCAAGACAGAAGTGGCTTGGAAAATAGGGAGGAAAATTCTCACCGATGGCCTCCCCCCACCAGGAAGGATTCTTTGGGCTATCAGAATAAGAAATAAATGAGAAAAGGCAAGGAAGCTTCGGGGGTTCCTGGAAAAGGTCCTGTGCCAAGCTGGAGGCTTTGGCAATAGCTCCAGATAGCTTGGGGGATCTGAGAGGAGAGAGAGCCTATGCCTCATTTCTCTTCAGAGCAGCTGGTGAGAGAAGGGAAAACAGCTCTGCCATGTGGCTCTAACCAGATGGGATGTTAGACAGCTCCTAGAGTTTCTCACACCATATTATCATGAGGGAGCAGCAAATGACATCTTTGAAACCAAGAATGGTGGAGAAGGGGTTCCTGAAGGGACTGTGCAGGTGGAAACCAAGAACATTTTTTCAGGTGCCCAGATGGACCAGCCACTGAGGAGGAGGTGTGATCTGAGATGGGACAGCAGATGCCAGTGTCAGATGACTCTGAGGTTCAAATGCAAGTGCTCCTTCAATTGCCCACTCCCATCACACACATGTGCACACACACACAAGTCACACACATGCACGTCAACCACACACACTTTAGTACTAGGTAAGATTGAAGAATTTAGATGAAAATAGAACTTGGAGAGAATTAGGTTACATTTCTACTACCTCAGTGGACTAGGGACTCAAGAAAGAGATTGGTTTCCGAAATAAATAAAGCTGTATTTCTCACATCAGAATTTGTAGACTAAGATGCTTCCTACACTTGATTAACTGTTTTTTCTTCTTTTAATCTTTTCTCTTCTTCTTTTTTCTGCTGTTATCCATCTCTGTTACTTTCCATAGCCTCTTCTCTCTTGACTTACGTATGTGCGCAGGCCTTTTCTAACATTAATGCCAAAAAATAGTAAACCACAGGTCCCCAGCCCTCCCTGATACCATCTGTTTGCAGCTCACTAGGACCAATCTCATTATTTTCTTAACTCCTGTTTGTTTCAGTTGCTGTAAGAAGCCCCAGACTTCTTCTGGTCTCCCTTTATCTTCCACACTTTTCGTGTAATTCTGCACATCCCTGATTTTTACCATGTCCAATCCCTCCCCAACTCCTGAAATATTTCCACTGGACCCTCAGGAACTCATGGAACATCATAGCCAAACCTTTGTAGCATCAGCTTTTTGGATTCCTGTGCTGATCATTTACCTGCTTGTTTTCAGGCCCATTTCCCACTTTCCCTCTCCTCTGCTTCTATTACAGGTGACAGAGCTCGGCAAAAGTTCTGTTGTCACCTGGCCGCCATCTAGGCTCAGAAAATAGAAAGCACTGATGGGACATTAATGAGTGATGGGAAAGGAGAAACAGGGTATTCCTCCCCATCCTCTCCACATCAGCCTCTCGCAGTGTCTTCTCTTTTGTTCTGGTTCCTTCTGGATGAACTTCCTCTGTGGTCCCAGCTTCCACCTGGTTCCAGGTCCTGCCAGGTGGTTGAGCTCCTGGGCATGGAACCGTCTCCTCCTTCTCTGGGCTTTCCAGACAAATCACTGACAGTGGCCTTCTACTCTTGTTAATCTCTGAGTTTCTTTACTGTACCTCATTGGGCTTCTCAGCTCTTCCAGTAACTTTTGTTAACATAACCAACTCTTCGAGTAAAATAAACTATCTGATGCGGGTTCTTTTCTTCCGATTGGACCCTGACACAGTTTTGTTCACCTTCCTGCTCTGACCAAAACCAAGATCTTTTTTGAGGATCCTGCTTCACCTGTAGCCCTTTCCTTTGGTGACATTTTTTTTTCCCTCTTGAAACTGCAGTTCCACTGAGTCTAGATATGGGTTAGGTGTCCCTCCTTGTTTCTTACTACCATTTTCAGACTGTTCTTCTTCCATTCTACCCTAAGCTCTTTGAACTTTGAGTCTCACTTCATCATACTATAGCTTCTACTCCCCTTCATCTCTGGTCCTTGGATTATTTGTTTCTGGATGAATTTAGCTGCTGGCTCTTTATTACATTCTTCAATACTATTCCTGTCTCAATTCTTGGTGATTTCAACAAAAATCACAACACAAATGATTCCTTCAACACTGCCTTTTCCATTTCTGGAACTCCCCTACAATGATGATATTGCTCTGTATTCTACCTCAACCACTCATTTCCCTGGTAATATCCTAGGCCTTATTATTCCCAATGACTGCAACCCCTTCATAATCTCAATTTTACATATGACACCCTCTGATCTCTTTGTCTAGGGCCCTACATTTCTAGCTCACTGTCTTTAGTACCTGAACTCCATCTATCCCTTGATCCCAGCATGGATTTCAGCGTGTTGGTTCTTCTACCTTTTCACTATTTATTATTCCTTATGTATTTATTTCTTTCTTTATCCAGATTAAATTCCATGTCAATTATTACTCACTCCCATGCATACAGCCTCAAATACCTCAAGCCCCTCTCTTACTTTATTATAACTTGACAGAACCTCAATCCTGATTAAAACCCATTTTCTGTCTACTCTGCCCCTGAATCTGAGCAACTTCATATACCTGGGCAAAAACACAGCCACTGGGTCAGGAACCTGTCTATCAAGAGGCCCTTAGTGCTGACTGAGAAACAGACTACATTTTCTTAGTCATTCACTTGCCCTCTGTTCCAGATGATTATTTTACGCCTTCTCCTCCAACCTCATGACAGTCATGGAGGTGTGTCACTCAGATCTCCTGCTGAGAGTATCTGTGGGGCACAGGTGATGGACAGCCTCTAGCTGCTGCACATTCGGGTTCACTGTGGCATTCATACTAAGGCCATTCTTCCCCTGGACTTCTCTCAGCCAGTGACTGGTGGGAGTGCTAGAAACAGGCCACTCCTATCCAACATGAGACTGCTTTAATGGGATTCTTTGCTTTGGGACACTTTATTGGCCTGGTGAGACATTCTCAGAATTGTATTTCAGTCTAAGTCTCTTTCTCCTTCCCCTCTTCTTTCAAAGATGGAAGATTTGGATTGAAGTTTGAAGACTCTTTCCTTTTCTCTTGCTTTCTCTCCCATTATTATTCATGGATGTTTCCCCAATGAATCTCTTTTATATCTATTTCCATCTCGATACCTGCTTCTTGGAGGATCAGAACTAGTTTTGAACACTTGAATGCTGTCTCCTAATGCTCCCTCTTCATTGAAGATTTTGTTTTTTAAATCAATAAGAAAATCGAAACCACAAAGTTCCCACACCTTATTTATTCAGCTATCAGGACATATTTCCTTATATCCTGTCTTTTCACTTGTTACCACAGAGGTCGTATCCATTTTATTATCTACCGGCCAACCTCCCCACTAGGGCACCAGATTCCATCCCAACTTTGACACTCAAGGAAATACCTCCAGTAATTTTTGTCTCTTGTGTACAACTCCTCTCTTTCCTATATCACTAAATCCCCCTCTCTACTATATCATTCCTATCAGCAAAAAGCATGTTATTTTGTCACCCACCCTAAAAATACTTTCTTGATCCTACTTTTTCTTCTCCCTACTAGCATATTTTACCCTCCTTTTCACCTAAACTCCTGAAATGCATTCTTTTCTTGTAGTATTTCTATACTTACAGTTTCTCTCCTCCCAATCTTTTAAATACAACTCAACCTTGTTTTTACTTACTCTACCAAAACTGCTCTTGTTGAGGTTAGCAACAGCCTCTACATGCCTAAATTCAATGGCAATTTTAATGACCTATCCATAGTACTTGATACAGTTGATCACTCCCTCCTATTTCTTTCTTATTTATTAACATCTAGGACACTGTACTCTTTTGGTTTACCTCCTTTCTCATTATTTACTTCAGTCTCCTGCTGGTTTCTCGTATGCTTCCTGGATTTTTTTTTAGTGACAATGGAGTGCTCCAGAGCTCTCTGCATTCACTCACTTGATGATCTCATTCAGACTCATGGATTATTTACCTACCTACTGACAAATCACATCTCCAGCCTTGAACTTCCTTGAATTCCAGACTTATATATCCATCTGCCTCCTTGTTATGTCTAGTTGAATACCTCATAGATATCAAACTTGGCATGTCCCAAGCCAAAACCCTGATCTTCTCCCACACCTATGCAAATAGACCACAAACAAAACTGGCTTCACTACAGTCACTGACTTCTTAGTTAATGGCATTTCCATTTGTCCAGCTGCTTGGGTCAGAAACACTGGAGATTTTCTAGACACTCCTCTTTCTCTCACACTCAATATCCCATCTATCAGAAAATCCTTGTGACTGTATCCTTAAAATACATCTAGAACCCGACAAACTTTTACCTCCTTCATTGCTACCATCCAGTCCTCCTCTCATCAATCATCCCTAATCTGAATTATTGCAACATCCTCTAATTAGTCTCCCTGCTTCAGCTCTTACTTGCTCACAATATTTTAAGAGATTCTTTTAAAATGCGGGTTTGCCATACCACTCTCTACTCAAAACTCTCTAATAACTCCCCATTTTCTCCAGAGTAAAATCAGAGTTTTACTGAGAAGCTGAGAAGTGCCACAGCTGGGGAGGTTCTGAGTCACCACAAAAAGTCTTTACAATGGCCTAAACACCCTCCATGACTTTGGCCTGCCCCACCTTGGTACATCACTGACCTTAGTCCTTGCTCCAGCCTTTCTGGCCTCCTAACTGATTCCTCCGAAAGATCAAGTGTATTTCTACTTTTTGGCCTTTGCACTACCTGTTCCATCTGCTTGGACTTCTCTTCCAAATGAATCTCTCACCTTCTTTAAGTCCTTGCTCAAATCTCACCTTCACAAAGAGGCTCAACTGGACCATACTATTTTGAGTGCAGTGTCCTCAGCACTCTTGTCATTTATTTACCTGGTTCTTATTTTCCCAATTGAACTTATCACCTCTTAATGTAATTTACTTATGTCATATTTATTGTCTGCCTTGTCCAAATGGTATATAAGTTCCATGAGGGTGGACTTTTGTGTCTCTAGGAAAAACAATAGTGCTTGGAACATAGTAGACACTCAATAAATAATCACTGAATGACTATTGATTACCTATTACAGTTGGTTAATTTTAGAAACAAAAACACCACCAAGTATTGAGTGGCAATATAGCATTGTGCCTGAGCACACTCACACAGGAGCAGGTTTTCTGGGGTCTGTGAGATTCTGAACAACTTACTTGACCTCTCCAGATACGGCTTTCTTATCTGTAAAGTAGAAATATTAATTATATGTACTTCATAGGCTCTTCATAAGGACTAGGTGAAACAGTAGGATAAAGCATTTGGTACATTGCTGAGTACAAAATGAGAGCTTGATACATATTAGATATTCTTTGTTTTTTTTTTTTTTTTTTTTTTTTTTTTTTTTTTTTTTTCCTTGAGACGGAGTCTTGCTCTGTCGCCCAGGCTGGAGTGCAGTGGCGCAATCTCGGCTCACTGCAAGCTCCGCCTCCCGGGTTCACGCCATTCTCCTGCCTCAGCCTCTCCGAGTAGCTGGGACTACAGGCGCCCGCCACCACGCCCGGCTAATTTTTTTGTACTTTTAGTCGAGACGGGGTTTCACCGTGGTCTCGATCTCCTGACCTCGTGATCTGCCCGCCTCGGCCTCCCAAAGTGCTGGGATTACAAGCGTGAGCCACCGCGCCCGGCCAGATATTCTTAATAAAATAACAACAACAAATTAGTAAAAACTGTTGGGGCTGGGATTGAAGTGGCAGACTATTCATTTTAGTTTCCAGATTTGTCTTTCTTTCAGATCTACATTGATGAAATAATTGTTCAGAAGTGGAGGGAGTAAAGATGTTGTGTTCCAGATCTTAGAAGAAAGGCTTTCAGTTTTTCCTGATTCAGTATGATACTAGGTATGGATCTGTTGCATATGGCCTTTATTATATTGAGGTATGTTGCTTCTATATGTCCAGTTTTTGATTTTTTGTTTCATAAAGGTATGTTGAATTTTATCAAATGATTTTTCAGTATTAATTGATATGATCACATGGTTTTGTCCTTCATTTTGTTGATATGATGTATCACATTGATTGATTTGTGTATGTTTTTTTTTTTTTTTTTTTTTTTTTTTATTATACTTTAGGGTTTTAGGGTACATGTGCACAATGTGCAGGTTTGTTACATATGTATCCATGTGCCATGTTGATTTCCTGCACCCGTTAATTCGTCATTTAGCATTAGGTGTATCTCCTAATGCTGTCCCTCCCCCCTCCCCCCACCCCACAACAGTCCCCGGAGCGTGATGTTCCCCTTCCTGTGTCCATGAGTTCTCATTGTTCAATTCCCACCTATGAGTGAGAACATGCGGTGTTTGGTTTTTTGTCCTTGCGATAGTTTACTGAGAATGATTTTTTCCAGTTTCATCCATGTCCCTACAAAGGACACGAACTCATCATTTTTTATGGCTGCATAGTATTCCATGGTGTATATGTGCCACATTTTCTTAATCCAGTCTATCGTTGTTGGACATTTGGGTTGGTTCCAACTCTTTGCTATTGTGAATAGTGCCGCAATAAACATACGTGTGCATGTGTCTTTATAGCAGCATGATTTATAGTCCTTTGGGTATATACCCAGTAATGGGATGGCTGGGTCAAATGGTATTTCTAGTTCGAGATCCCTGAGGAATCGCCACACTGACTTCCACAATGGTTGAACTAGTTTACAGTCCCACCAACAGTGTAAAAGTGTTCCTATTTCTCCACATCCTCTCCAGCACCTGTTGTTTCCTGATTTTTTAATGATGGCCATTCTAACTGGTGTGAGATGGTATCTCACTGTGGTTTTGATTTGCATTTCTCTGATGGCCAGTGATGATGAGCATTTCTTCATGTGTTTTTTGGCTGCATAAATGTCTTCTTTTGAGAAGTGTCTGTTCATGTCCTTTGCCCACTTTTTGATGGGGTTGTTTGTTTTTTTCTTGTAAATTTGTTTGAGTTCATTGTAGATTCTGGATATTAGCCCTTTGTCAGATGAGTAGGTTGCAAAAATTTTCTCCCATTGTGTAGGTTGCCTGTTCACTCTGATGATAGTTTCTTTTGCTGTGCAGAAGCTCTTTAGTTTAATGAGATCCCATTTGTCGATTTTGGCTTTTGTTGCCATTGCTTTTGGTGTTTTAGACATGAAGTCCTTGCCCACGCCTATGTCCTGAATGGTATTGCCTAGGTTTTCTTGTAGGATTTTAATGGTTTTAGGTCTAACATATAAGTCTTTAATCCATCTTGAATTAATTTTTGTATAAGGTGTAAGGAAGGGATCCAGTTGCAGCTTTCTACATATGGCTAGCCAGTTTTCCCAGCACCATTTATTAAATAGGGAATCCTTTCCCCATTTCTTGTTTTTGTCAGGTTTGTCAAAGATCAGATAGTTGTAGCTATGCGGCATCATTTCTGAGGGCTCTGTTCTGTTCCATTGATCTATGTCTCTGTTGTGGTACCAGTACCATGCTGTTTTGGTTACTGTAGCCTTGTAGTATAGTTTAAAGTCAGGTAGCGTGATGCCTCCAGCTTTGTTCTTTTGGCTTAGGATTGACTTGGCGATGCGGGCTCTTTTTTGGTTCCATATGAACTTGAAAGTAGTTTTTTCCAATTCTGTGAAGAAAGTCATTGGTAGCTTGATGGGGATGGCATTGAATCTATAAATTACCTTGGGCAGTATGGCCATTTTCACGATATTGATTCTTCCAACCCATGAGCATGGAATGTTCTTCCATTTGTTTGTATCCTCTTTTATTTCATTGAGCAGTGGTTTGTAGTTCTCCTTGAAGAGGTCCTTCACATCCCTGGTAAGTTGGATTCCTAGGTATTTTATTCTCTTTGAAGCAATTGTGAATGGGAGTTCACTCATGATTTGGCTCTCTGTTTGTCTGTGATTGGTGTACAAGAATGCTTGTGATTTTTGTACATTAATTTTATATCCTGAGACTTTGCTGAAGTTGCTAATCAGCTTAAGGAGATTTTGGGCTGAGACAATGGGGTTTTCTAGATATACAATCATGTCATCTGCAAACAGGGACAATTTGACTTCCTCTTTTCCTAATTGAATACCCTTTATTTCCTTCTCCTGCCTGATTGCTCTGGCCAGAACTTCCAGCACTATGTTGAATAGTAGCGGTGAGAGAGGGCATCCCTGTCTTGTGCCAGTTTTCAGAGGGAATGCTTCCAGTTTTTGCCCATTCAGTATGATATTGGCTGTGGGTTTGTTGTAGATAGCTCTTATTATTTTGAGATACGTCCCATCAATACCTAATTTATTGAGAGTTTTTAGCATGAAGGGTTGTTGAATTTTGTCAAAGGCCTTTTCTGCATCTATTGAGATAATCATGTGGTTTTTGTCTTTGGTTCTGTTTATATGCTGGATTACATTTATTGATTTGCGTATGTTGAACCAGCCTTGCATCCCAGGGATGAAGCCCACTTGATCATGGTGGATAAGCTTTTTGATGTGCTGCTGGATTCGGTTTGCCAGTATTTTATTGAGGATTTTTGCATCAATGTTCATCAAGGATATTGGTCTGAAATTCTCTTTTTTGGTTATGTCTCTGCCAGGTTTTGGTATCAGAACGATGCTGGCTTCGTAAAATGTGTTAGGGAGGATTCCCTCTTTTTCTATCGATTGGAATAGTTTCAGAAGGAATGGTACCAGTTCCTCCTTGTACCTCTGGTAGAATTCAGCTGTGAATCCATCAGGTCCTGGACTCTTTTTGGTTGGTAAGCTATTGATTATTGCCACAATTTCAGAGCCTGTTATTGGTCTATTCAGAGATTCAACTTCTTCCTGGTTTAGTCTTGGGAGGGTGTATTTGTCGAGGAATTTATCCATTTCTTCTAGATTTTCTAGTTTATTTGCATAGAGGTGTTTGTAGTATTCTCTGATGGTAGATTGTATTTCTGTGGGATCGGTGGTGATATCCCCTTTTTCGTTTTTTATTGCATCTATTTGATTCTTCTCTCTTTTCTTCTTTATTAGTCTTGCTAGCGGTCCATCAATTTTGTTGATCTTTTCAAAAAACCAGCTCCTGGATTCATTAATTTTTTGAAGGGTTTTTTGTGTCTCTATTTCCTTCAGTTCTGCTCTGATTTTAGTTATTTCTAGCCTTCTGCTAGCTTTTGAATGTGTTTGCTCTTGCTTTTCTAGTTCTTTTAATTGTGATGTTAGGGTGTCAATTTTGGATCTTTCCTGCTTTCTCTTGTGGGCATTTAGTGCTATAAATTTCCCTCTACACACTGCTTTGAACGTGTCCCAGAGATTCTGGTATGTTGTGTCTTTGTTCTCGTTGGTTTCAAATAACATCTTTATTTCTGCCTTCATTTCATTATGTACCCAATAGTCATTCAGGAGCAAGTTGTTCAGTTTCCATGTAGTTGAGCGGTTTTGACTGAGTTTCTTAATCCTGAGTTCTAGTTTGATTGCACTGTGGTCTGAGAGACAGTTTGTTATAATCTCTGTTCTTTTACATTTGCTGAGAAGAGCTTTACTTCCGACTATGTGGTCAATTTTGGAATAGGTGTGGTGTGGTGCTGAAAAAAATGTATATTCTGTTGATTTGGGGTGGAGAGTTCTGTAGATGTCTATTAGGTCCGCTTTATGTAGAGCTGAGTTCAATTCCTGGATATCCTTGTTAACTTTCTGTCTCGTTGATCTGTCTAATGCTGACAGTGGGGTGTTAAAATCTCCCATTATTATTGTGTGGGAGTTTAAGTCCCTTTGTAGGTCACTGAGGACTTGCTTTATGAATCTGGGTGCTCCTGTGTTGGGTGCATATATATTTAGGATAGTTAGCTCTTCTTGTTGAATTGATCCCTTTACCATTATGTAATGGCCTTCTTTGTCTCTTTTGATTTTTGTTGGTTTAAAGTCTATTTTATCAGAGACTAGGATTGCAACCCCTGCCTTTTTTTGTTTTCCAGTTGCTTGATAGATCTTCCTCCATCCCTTTATTTTGAGTCTATGTGTGTCTCTGCACGTGAGATGGGTTTCCTGAATACAGCACACTGATGGGTCCTGACTCCTTATCCAGTTTGCCAGTCTGTGTCTTTTGATTGGAGCATTTAGCCCATTTACATTTAACGTTAATATTGTTATGTGTGAATCTGATCCTGTCATTATGATGTTAGTTGGTTATTTTGCTCATTAGTTGCTATATTTTCTTCCTAGCCTCGATGGTCTTTACAATTTGGCATGTTTTTGCAGGGGCTGGTACCGGTTGTTCCTTTCCATGTTTAGTGCTTCCTTCAGGAGCTCTTTTAGGGCAGGCCTGGTGGTGACAAAATCACTCAGCGTTTGCTTGTCTGTAAAGTATTTTATTTCTCCTTCACTTATGAAGCTTAGTTTGGCGGGATAGGAAATTCTGGGTTGAAAATTCTTTTCTTTAAGAATGTTGAATATCGGCCCCCACTCTCTTCTGGCTTGTAGAGTTTCTGCTGAGAGATCAGCTGTTAGTCTGATGGGCTTCCCTTTGTGGGTAACCCGACCTTTCTCTCTGGCTGCCCTTAACATTTTTTCCTTCATTTCCACTTTGGTGAATCTGACAATTATGTGTCTTGGAGTTGCCCTTCTCGAGGAGTATCTTTGTGGCGTTCTCTGTATTTCCTGAATCTGAATGCTGGCCTGCCTTGCTAGATTGGGGAAGTTCTCCTGGATAATATCTTGCAGAGTGTTTTCCAACTTGGTTCCATTCTCCCCATCATTTTCAGGTACACCAATCAGACGTAGGTTTGGTCTTTTCACATAGTCCCAAATTTCTTGGAGGCTTTGTTCATTTCTTTTTATTCTTTTTTCTCTAAACTTCCCTTCTCTCTTCATTTCATTCATTTCATCTTCTATCAGCGATACCCTTTCTTCCAGTTGATCGCATCTGCTACTGAGGCTTCTGCATTCTTCGCGTAGTTCTCGAAACTTGGCTTTCAGCTCCATCATCTCCTTTAAGCCCTTCTCTCCATTGGTTATTCTAGTTATCCATTCTTCTAATTTTTTTTCAAAGTTTTTAACTTCTTTGCTATTGTTTTGAATTTCCTCTCGTAGCTCAGAGTAGTTTGATCGTCTGAAGCCTTCTTCTCTCAACTCATCAAAGTCATCCTCCATCCAGCTTTGTTCCGTTGCTGGTGAGGAACTGCGTTCCTTTGGAGGAGGAGAGGTGCTCTGTTTTTTAGAGTTTCCAGTTTTTTTGGTCTGTTTTTTCCCCATCTTTGTGGTTTTGTCTACTTTTTGTCTTCGATGATGGTGATGTACAGATGGGTTTTTGGTGTGGATGTCCTTTCTGTTTGTTAATTTTCCTTCTACCAGACAAGACCCTCAGCTGCAGGTCTGTTGGAGTTTACTAGAGGTCCACTCCAGACCCTGTTTGGCTGGGTGTCAGCACCGGTGGCTGCAGAACAGCGGATTTTCGTGAGACCACAAATTCAGCTGTCTGATAGTTCCTCTGAAAGTTTTCTCTCAGAGGAGTACCCGGTTGAATGAGGTGTCAGTCTGTCCCACTGGGGGGGTGCCTCCCAGTTAGGCTGCTCAGGGGTGAGGGACCCACTTTAGGAGGCAGTCTGTCCGTTCTCAGATCTCCAGCTGCGTGCTGGGAGAACCACTACTCTCTTCAAAGCTGTCAGTCAGACAGGGACATTTAAGGCTGTGGAGGTTCTCGCTGAGTTTTTGGTTGTCTGTGCCCTGCCCCCAGAGGTGGAGCCTACAGAGGCAGGCAGGCCTCCTTGAGCTGTGGTGGGCTCCACCCAGTTCGAGCTTCCTGGCTGCTTTGTTTACCTAAGCAAGCCTGGGCAATGGCGGGCGCCCCTCCCCCAGCCTCGTTGCCGCCTTGCAGCGTGATCTCAGACTGCTGTGCTAGCAATCAGCAAGACTCTGTGGGCATAGGACCCTCCGAGCCAGGTGCGGACACAATCTCCTAGTGTGCCGTTTTTCCAGGCCCGTTGGAAAAGCGCAGTATTAGGACGGGACTGACCCGATATTCCAGGTGCCGTCTGTTTTCCCTTTCTTTGACTAGGAAAGGGAACTCCCTGACCCCTTGCGCTTCCCGAGTGAGGCAATGCCTCGCCCTGCTTCGGCTCGCGCACAGTGCGCTTCACCGACTGTCCTGCACCCACTGTTAGGCACTCCCTAGTGAGATGAAACCGGTACCTCAAGCAGAAATGCAGAAATCACCCGTCTTCTGTGTCGCTGGGGCTGGGAGCTGGAGACCGGAGCTGTTCCTATTCGGCCATCTTGGCTCCACCCCCAATAAGTTCGATTTGTGTATGTTAAACCATCCTTGCATCCTTGGGATAAATCCCACTTGGTCATGATGGATGATCTTTTTAATGTTTTGTTGATTTGCTAGTATTTCATTGAGGATTTTTGCATTAATGTTCGTCAGTGATAATAGCCTATAGTTTTCTTTTTTAAATGTGTCTTTTTCTGGTTTTGGTATCAGAGTAATACTGGCCTTGTAGAATGGGTTTGGAAGTATGCCCTCTTCCTGTATTTTTTTGAATATTTGGAGTGGGACTGGTATTAATTCTCTTCAAATGTTTGGTAGAATTCAGCAGGGAAGCCATCAGATCCTGGGCTTTTCTTTACTGAGAGATTTTTTATTATGACTTTTATCTCATTACTTGCTACTGGTCTGTTCAGGTTTTGGAGATTGTCACGGTTCAATCTTGGTAGGTTGTATATGTCTAGGAATTTATTCATTTCTTCAAGGTTTTCTGCATATAGTTTTCCATAGTAGCCACTAATGATCTTTTGAATTTGTACAGTATCAGTTGTAATGTCTCAGTTTTAATCTCTGATTTTATTTATTTGGGTTGTCTTTCTTTTTTCTTAGTCTAGCTAGAGGTTTTTTAATATCATTTATTTCTTCAAAAAACCAACTTTTCTTTTCATTGATCTTTTGTATTGTTTTCTTTAAGCCAAATTAATTAATTTTTTTTCTGATCTTTATCATTTCTTTTCTTCTACTAATTTTGGGTTTGGTTTGCTCTTATTTTTCTAGTTCTTTAAGATGCATTGTTAAGTTATTTCTTTGAAGTTTTCCTTTTTTTTTGATATAGTCACTTATAGCTATAAGCCCTCCACTTATTACTGCTTTCACTGTATCCCATAGGTTTTGGTGTGTTGTGTTTCCATTTTCATTGGTTTTAAGAAATTGTAAAATTTCCTTTTTAATTTTTTCATTGATCCACTGGTTATTGAGAAGCATATTGTTTAATTTCCATGTGTTTGTATAGTATTAAAATTTCCTTATCATTAATTTCTAGTTTAATTTCATTGTGGTCTGAGAAGATACTTGATATTGCTTTAATTTTTTGAATGTTTTAAGACTTGTTTTGTGACCTAACATATGGTCTATGCTTGAGAATAATCTATGTGCTGAGGAGAAGAATGTGTATTCTGCAGCCTGTGGTTGAAATGTTCTGTAAATATCTATTAGGTCCATTTCATCTACGGTGTAGATTAAGTTCAATGTTTCTATGTTGATTTTCCATTGGGAGATCTGTCCAATGCTGCAAGTAGTGTTGAAGTCTCCAGCTCTTACTGTATTGGGATCTGTCTCTCTCTTTCATTGTAATAATATTTACTTTATATATATGAGTGCTTCAGAGTTGGATGCATATATATTTACAGTTGAATCCTCTTGCTGAATTGACCCCTTTATCATTATGTAATGACCATCTTTGTCTTTTTTTTTTTTTTTTACAGTTTTTGTCTTGAAATCTATTTTGTGTGGTTTAAGTATAGCTACTCTTGCTCTTTTTTTGTTTCCATTGGCTTGAAATTTTTTTCTATCACTTTATTTTCAGTCTGTGTGTGTCTTTATAGGTAAAATGTGTTTCTTGTAGGTAACAGATCATTGGATCTTGTTTTTTATTCCATTCAACCACTCTATGTCTTTTGATTGAAGAGCTTAGCCCATTGAAATTCAATGTCATTATTAATAAGTGCTTACATCTTCCATTTTGTTATTTGTTTTCTGGTCTTCTTTTCCTTCTTTCCTTTTTTTCTCTCTGTTCCTTTTAGTGAAGATTTTCTCTGCTGGTATTATTTAATTTCTTGTTTTCTATTTTTTGAATATCCATTGTATATTTTGATTTGATATTACCATGAGGCTTGCAGACACTATCTTGTTACTCATTATTTTAAGCTGGTAACAACTTAACACTGTTTGCATAAACAAATTAATAAAGAAGCACAAAGAAAGTTAATAAAAACTCTACACCTTAACTTCACCCCCCTACTTTTTAACCTTTTGTTGTTTCCATTTGCATCTTATTGTGCTGTTGTACTATGTCTTGAAAAGTTGTTTTAGTTATTATTTTTTATTGGTTCATTGTTTAGTCCTTCTATTTAAGATGAAGGGTTTACTCACCAATTACAGCTTTGTAATATTCTGCTTTTCTGTGTGCATACTATTACCAGTGAGATTTGTATTTTCAAATAATTTCTTATTGCTTATTAATGCCTTTTTCCTTCTGATTGCATTTCTTGCAAGACAGGTCTGACTGATGAAATCTCTCAGCTTTTTTTGTGTGTAGGACAGTCTTTATTTCTCCTTCAGGTTTGAAGGATATTTTTGCCAGATACACTATTTTAGGGTAAGAGTATTTTCCTTCAGCATCTTAAATATATCATTGCCATTCTCTCCTGGCCTGTAAGGTTTCCACTGAAAAGTCTGCTGCCAGATGTGTTGGAGCTCTATTGTATGTTATTTGTTTCCTTTCTCTTGCTGCTTTTGGGATCCCTTCTTTATCCTTGATCTTTGGGAGTTTATTAAATGCCTTGAGGTAGTCTTCTTTGGGTTACATCTGCTTGGTGCTTAATAACTTTCCTTTACTTGGGTATTGATATCTTTCTCTAGGTTTGAGAAGCTCTCTGTTATCCCTTTTGATAAACTTTCTACCCTTATCTCTTTCTCTACCTCCTCTTAATAACTCTTAGATTTGCCCCTTTGAGGCTATTTTCTATACCCTGTAGGCATGCTTTATTTTTTTTTATTCTTTTTTCTTTTGTCTACTCTGACTGTGTATTTTCAAATAGCCTGCCTTTGGGCTCACTAATTCTTTTTTTCTGTTTGATCAATTCTGCCATTGAAACACTCTGATGCATTCTTCAGTATGTCAATTGCATTTTCCAACTCCAAAATTTCTGCTTGATTCTTTTTAATTACTTCAATCTCTTTGTTAAATTTATTTGATAGAATTTTAAATTTTTTCTCTGTATTATCTTGAATTTCCTCAAAACTTATTTTGAGTTATTTGCCTGAAGGGTAACATACTTTTGTTTCTCCAGGGTTGGTGCCTGGTGACTTATTTAGCTCATTTGGTGAGGCCATGTTTTCTTGGATGATCTTGTTGCTTGTGGATATTCATCTGTGACTAGGCATTGAAAAGTTATGTATGTATTATAGTCTTTGCATTCTGGACTTGTTTGTAATCATCCTCCTTGGGAAGGCTTTCCAGGTATTTGAAAGGACTTGGGTGTCGTGGTTTCAGCCATATATGCACTGGGGGCCTGTGCCCACTAACACTGTGGTTTTTGCAGGCTCATATATGTGCTACCTTGATAGTCTTGGATAAGATCTGAAAGAATTCTCTGGATTACCAGGCAGAGACTGTTTTTCTCTTCTCTTACTTTCTCCCAAACGAACAGGGTCTCTGTCTCTCTCTCTCTGTTCTGAGTTGCTTTGAGTGGGTGGTGGTGAGGTGATACAAGCATCCCTGTGACCTCCACCACTGGGACTGCAGTGGATTAGACCTGAAGCCAGCACAGCACTGGGTCTCACCCAAGGCCCACTGTAATCACTGGCTACTGCCTATGTTCGCTCAAGGTCCTAGGGCTCTATAATCAGCAGGTGATGAAGCCATCCAGGCTTGTGTACTTTCCTTCAGGGTAGAGAGTTCCCCCATGCCCCTGGGCAGGTCCAGAGGTGCCATCTGGGAGCCAGGGACTGGAGTTAAAAACCATGGAAGTCTACTTAGTGTTCTAGTGTACTGTAGCAGAGCTGGTACTCAAACCACAAGATGCAATCCTTCCCACTCCTCCTTCCTCTTTCTACAAACAGAGAATCCTCACCCCGTGGCCACCACTGCCACAGACCCATGAGGAGTATTGCCAGGCTACTGCCGATGTTCTCTTGAGGTCCAAAGGCTCTTCGGTCAGCTTGTGGTGAATGCTGCTTTCCCTGGGACTCACCCTTCAGGGGATTGGCCTTCTCTGTGGCTCAGAGCAGGTCCAGAAATGCCATCCAAATCCACAGCCTAGAACTGTGGACCCCAAGAGCCCATTTGGTGCTCTACCCCTTGTGGCCAAGCTGGCACTTAAGGTATGAGACAAAGTACCCTGTACTTTTCTGTCGGCTTTTCTCAAGCAGGAGTCTCTCCCTGTAACCACCCCAACTGGGAATGTGCTGAGTCTCACCTGAAGCCAGCGAGTCTCAGAGTCTATCAGGTACTATCTGGGTATTACTTCTGGTTATTCAGGGCCCAGGGGTTCTTTAGTTAGCAGGTGATGGATTGTGCTGGGACTTGGTCTTTTTGTTTAATGCTGCTGGTTCCTTTGTGGCCCCGGGTATGTCTAGAAATGCCATCTGAGAACTAGGGTCTGGAAAGGAGGCCTCATGACTCCGACTGGTTCTTTATCCTGTTGTGACTGAGCTGGTATCCAAGGTGCAAGACAAAGTTCTCTTTACTCTCTCCTCTCTCCTGAAGTGAAAGGAAGGTGTCTCTTTTGGAGCCATGAACTGTGCAGCCTGGGGTTGGGGAAGGAGTCACACAAGCACTACTTTAGCCAGCCCAGCTGATGTCTCACTAGGTCATGTGCTCCCCAAATTCACTGGCTCTGAGCCCAGTTTAGCACTAGAACTTGCCTAGGAGTTGTAGTACTTGTGTCCTAGACTGCCTTTCAAGTTTATTTAGAGTCCCAGAGTACTTTAGCCTGAAGTAGTGAGGCTTGCCAGAAGTCAAGTTCTAATTGCTGGGATGGGTAATTCCCTTCTGGCTAGGGCTAGTTTAAATACTCCTTCCGTAAGTGGGCATCAGCTGAGTTCAGCCTGGTTTTGCTTTCTGCTGTGACAGGGCACGATTGAGTTCAATGCAAAGTCTCACAATTGTCGTGCTTAAACTCTTCCAAATGCACAGATTCTTTCTTCACGCCATGCAGCTGTTGCTAGCAGATGGGGGAGGGGTGGCATCGGTGACTCAGGAGTCTTTCCTACCCTCTTCAGTGTCTCTTTCAGGGATATGAAGTTAAAACTAGGTACTGTGAGGGCTCAACTGATTTTTGGTTCTTATAAAGGTGATTTGTGTGTGTGTGTACATAGTTGTTAACTTGGTGTCCTTACAGGACATAGGATCATTGGAGCTTTCCACCCCTCTCCCACAAGTGCAATTTTGTTACATGCATGTATCGCATAGTGGTGAAGTCTTGGCTTTTAGTGTATTTCAGACATGTTTAAGTTTGCTTCATTCCCAGAAGGAGGTGGATAGGCTTTCCTGGGCAATTAGGGATGTCGGGGTGGGTGGGGAGCATCTGCTTAACTCCCAGTTTCCAGGCAGCTTGCTTCAAAATGTTTCCAGGCAAATGGATTTCAAAAAGCAATAAATTCTCAGAATAAATTCAGTTCTGAGCATTCCATGGCTGGTTTTCAGCCCACAATTTCTTTTCCATCTTGCCAAAACAATTTCTGAGGAAAAACTGCGCAATTCAGAATGATGGCTCAGTGACAGGAGACATTTTTGCCCATGTGAAGGATCTTCAGATCCTGATTCTAAGCCAGAAGGGCATACACTTTTTTTTTTTTTTCTGAGATTGGCCAGGATGTTTCTGTGGATTTTTCTTTCATTCCCTGTAAACTTCATCCCCAAAGTCCGATACCCTATTGCTGATTTCTTCAGTTTACCAGCAAAAGTTATGTTTGACATTCCCTGCTCTATGTTTATACCATATCTTTAGTCATGTTTGACTTCGTTGTCTTAATTCTTTAACCTTATATTTTATTGCTTATTTATTTATTTTTTAGACATATTGCTCTGTTGCTCAGGCTGGAGTGCAGTGGCATGATCATAGCTCACTGCAGCCTGAACCTTTGGGCTCATGCAATCCTCCTGTCTCAGCCTACTGAGTAGCTGTAACTAAAGGCGTGCATCACCACACCTAGCTAATGTTTGAATTTTTTTGTAGAGATGGGGTCTCACTGTATTTCTCAGGCTTGTCTCAAACTCCTGGCCTCAAGAAATTATCCTGCCCCAACCTCCCAAAGTGCTGGGATTGCAGACATGAACCACTGTGTCCTGTCCTTAACTTTAATTTGAAGAAAAATATGCAAATAATTTTTAACTATAATCTTATTTACATTTTACTTTATTTAGTAGCATCCCAGAAGAACACACTGATCTGGTTTTATCATCCATGAGCTTTCTTCATTGTGGATCTCCTCATTCTTCATGCTGTTTCCCCCACTCTTTCTCTTGTCACCTGTCCTACCTCCTTGGCCCTTTCTTGTTTAGACATCCTCTCTCTATTTTTAATATTCTCTCTTGATTTGATCTACTATGTCTCCTGAGCTTCTTAGGCTCACAGAATGTTGGAGGTGGCATGTTTTAGAGATCTCTGCCCCAAGACTGTAATTTGGGGGTAAGGGTTTTGAAGCTCAGAGAAGTAACATGATTTACCCAAAGTCCACTGTAAGGCAGAGGCAGGAATGAGCCTTATCCTCTGCCTTCTGCTCTGGTGCTTCTCTCTGTTGGGCTCTCCTTTCTTTTCTGTTACTCTAAGGCAGAGCTTGCAGATTGCCAGCTCAGGGGCCATATTTAGTTCATGGACAATTTTGGTTGACCTGCATATAAGTAAAAAAAATTTGTTAATATTTAAAAATGAGGGACTTCATATGAGATTTCGAGGTAGACAGTAGAGTGGTTAAGAATATGATTCCTAGAGCCAGGAGTCCCAGTTCAAATCCCAAACTTACTAACAGGTTACTGTGAAAGAATTAACTGGCCAAACCATCCCTTGTGTTCTTTATCTGTAAAATAAGATTGATAATAGTCCTTATCTCATTGAGTTGTTAGAGAAATAAACAAGGATACATGCAAAGTGCTTAGAACAGTGCCTGGTACATGGCAAGTGCTCTGTAAGTTTGTTAATCAGCTGCTTTTTATCATCATTTCATGCTGCTGTGTTTCTCACTCAGAATCAGGAGGCTTTGCCCATTGTGTCACCTTCCTGGCCCACTTGCCTGTGTATATACCCTCTGCCCTTGAGGACCAAACCCTTGACTCCATCAAAACCTTTCAGGAACAGTGAAATTTTATAAACTTTGTAAGCTCACTCTTATTTGGAGAAATGACCTGTCTGGATCAAAAATCGTGTGGAGTAATATACAGTTAAAAATGTAGTGTTTTTACTTGCAGATATGTAGAATAATGCTGTGGTCAGGAGATACTGAGCCGAACTATAGGTGCTAGAGCAATATCCTTCAAGTTGCAGATTTGGACTCATTGGTGGGAAGAAAAATCAAATTACAAATTTTGAAAAGATTAAAAAAAGAATTTGAATAAAATATATTTTGTTCTATGAGATAAGGGCAACATTTTTTTCTATGAAACCCTTTTCAATTACATATTCATGTGTTTGGGATAGGATGTAAAATGCATTTCTTACTGTGAGTCCTCATCAAAAAGTTAGAAAGCCATTGTGCTAGAGAATCCTGTATTTTAATAAGTACATTGAAATAATTCCTAACTGACATATTCTTTCAATAGTGTACTTCCTCTAAAGTCTTCTCTCTCCAGAAGGCTCTTCATTGTATTATTTATTTGCTTAACCAACCACTTTTTCATAGATACAGGGAAAATTCCATTACCAGTAGATTGCATAAGAAAATTGTCATCTAGCAGATTTTCTGAGCTGATGTAATTATAACACATTCTTAACAATTATAATAACCTTGTTCAATAAGTGCTTTTTCTGGTTATTGTCCATGTGCGTAAGAAAAGTTTGAGACTATGCATGGCTTACATTGTTGGAGCAGTGGAGAGGAATTATCTGTTAACAATTCTTTATTCTACCATCAGGAGCAATTTCCTCATCTTACCTCACTCAGTGTTTACTAAGGCCTATATTCTGGCTACCTGGTAATAAATACCTTAAACATTGTCCTGAACTTTCATGACATACCCTATTCTTCCTTGTCCTTCTAAGGCTGCCCTTTAAATTCGTTGTAAATGATTTCATTTTTATAAACAGAAGGAAGGTGGTCCTGAGCTATTTAAGGTGGAACACGAGGTTGCATTAAGCATCCATCCTCCAACTTGAATCCTGGAGGCATCCCCTTAGATGAAAAAATTAGCCAATTATCCTAAAAATGTATACTTATTTTATATGATTGTACTACTATACTGACATATTATATATATTACAAAACACATATAAAATTTGGAGTAAAAAAGGGTGAAATGTATTGGTTCATTAGCACACTGCTATAAAGAAATAACCAAGACTGGGTAATTTATAAAGGAGAGAGGTTTAATTGACTCACAGTTCTACATGGCTGGGAGGGCCTCAAGAAACTTACAATCATAGTGGAAAGGGAAGCAAGCACCTTCTTCACAAGGTGGCAGGAGAGAGAAAGAGCAGAAACTGTCACTTATAAAACCATCAAATTTCATGCGAACTCCCTCACTATCACTAGAAATATATAGGGGAAACTGCCCCCATGATCTGATCACCTCCCACTAGGTCCCTCCTGTGACACGTGGGGATTACAATTAGAGATGAGATTTGGGTGGGGACATAGAACCAAGTCATATCATTCTGTCCTGGCCCCTCCCAAATCTTTCTTACATTTCAAAACACAGTCATGACTTCCCAACAGTCCCACAAGGCCTTAACTCATTCCAGCATTAACCAAAAAGTCCAAGTCCAAAATCTTAACTGAGAAGGCAAGTAACTTCTGCCTAGGTGCCTGTAAAATCAAAAGCAAGTTAGTTCCTTCCAAGATACAATGGGGTTGCAGGCATTGGATAAATGCTTCCATTCCAAATGGGAGAAATTGGCCAAAACAAAGGGGCTATGGGACCCATGCAAGTCTGAAATCCAACAGGGCAGTCATTAAATCTTAAGCTCCAAAATAATCTCCTTTGCCTACAAGTCTCACATCTGAGACACACTGATGCAAGGGGTGGGCTCCCATGGCCTTGGGCAGCTCCTTCACAGGCTGGGACTGAGTGTCTGTGGCTTTTCCAGGTAAACGGTGCAAGCTGTCAATAAAGCTACCATTCTGGGGTGTGGAGGATAGTGGCTTTTTTTTTCACAGCTCCACTAGGCAGTGCCCCAGTGGGAGCTCTGTGTGGCGGCTGCAACCCTACATTTCCCTTCCACACTACCCTAGCAGAGGTTCTCCATGAGGGCTGCTCTTCCCTTGCAGCAGACTTCTGCCTGGATATCCAGGCATTTCCATACATCTTCTGAAATCTAGGCAGAGGTTTCCAAACCTCAATTCTTGGCTTCTGTGCACCTGCAGACCCAACACCAAATGGAAGCTGCCAATGACTGGGGCTTGCACCTTCTGAAGCAATGGCCTGAGCTGTACTTTGGCCCCTTTAGGCCATGACTGTAGCTGAAGTGGCTGGGGCACAGGGTGCCATGTCCCAAGGCTGCACAGAGCAGCCGGGGCCCCTGGGACTAACCCATGAAACCATTTTTCCGTTGTAGGCCTCCAGGCCGGTGATGAGAGGGAATGCTGTGAAGATCTCTGACATGCCCTAGAGACATTTTTCCCATTGTCTTGGCACTAATATTTGGCTCCTCGTTACTTATACCGATTTCTTCAGCAGGCTTGAATTCCTCCCCAGGAAATGAGTCTTTCTTTTCTATCTTATGGTCAGGCTGCAAATTTTCCAAACTTTTACACTCTGCTTCCTCTTTTAAACTTAAGTTCCAATTTGAGATCATCTCTTTCAAGTTCAAATTTCCACAGATCTCTAGGGCAGGGACAAAATGTCTCCAGGGACCTTTGCTCCAGTTCCCAAGAAGTTCCTTATCTCTATCTGAGACCATCTCAGCCTGGCATTCACATCACTATCAGCATTTCATTAAAACCATTTAAGTCTCTAGGAAGTCCCAAACTTTCCCACATCTTCCACATCTTCCTATCTTCCTCTGAGCCTTCCAAACTGTTCCAGCATCTGCCTGTTACCCAGTTCCAAAGTTGCTTCCACATTTGCAAGTATCTTTATGGCAGTACCTCACTCTGTGCAGTACCAATTTACTGTATTAATCTGTTCTTACACTGCTATAAAGAAATACCCAAGACTGGGTAACTTATAAAGGAAAGAGGTTTAATTGACTTACAGTTCCACATGGCTGGGAAGACCTTAGGAAACTTATAATCATGGCAGAAAGGGAAGCAGTCACCTTCTTCACAAGGTGGCAGGAGACAGAATGAGTGCTGAGCAAAGGGAAAAGCCCCTTATAAATCCAACAGATCTCATGAGAACTCACTCACTATCATGAGGACTCACTCACTATCATGAAAACAGCATGGGGGGAGCTGCCACCATGATCTAATCACCTCCCACTAGGTCCCTCCCTTGACATGTGGGGATTATAATTCAAGAAGAGATTTGGATGAGGACACAGAGTCAAACCACATCAGATGTTGTAAATCATATTTAAAATAGGTTATAAATTATGAAAATATTTTCTTGCCAATAATAATGATAAATAATATTTTTGTGGTTTAATAGTTGTATTATTTTTAAAACAATGTGATATTGAGAATTAAAGTTCTAGTTCCAAGCACAATTCAATTCAATACTTAGTTTTAACGGTATTATGTTATATGTGAAAAAGATAACAGATATCAATAAACAGATCCAAATAAAGAAGTATATTATTCATTGTTATTGCTCTATAAAATGTTCATTCTTAACTCTCATACACCAATCATGCTAAAGTTGTGTTGAAATTCTGTTTGTAATATCCATCTTCCCTAAGGCAATTAGTCTTTTAAAAGTCATCAAAATCGGATTCAAAACATATCGAAATACTTCATTTGGAGGATATTTAGCTGGGTTAAGTAATTCTGTTTCCATGTTAAGTGTGCATATATGAAAGGTTTTATAGGTGGTACACATGATTTATAGCAACATAAGCTTATCATCATGAAAATATTTCTCAATACACATTTTCAGAATCCTTTTTTCTAAGATTTCTTTAGAAAAATCAGCCAATTCCTCACTTAACATTGAAGCATAACTTTTTAAAAATTGTGATAAGAACACAACGTGAAATCTTCTTAACAAATTTTTAAGTACACAGTACAGTATTGTTAATTATATGTGCAATGTGTACAGCAAATATCTAGAATTTATTCATCTTGCCTAACTGAAACTTTATACTTGAACAGCAATTTCCTATGTCCCCCTCCCATCAGCTTCTCACAATTGCTATTGTACTTTCTGTTTCTATGAGTCTGACTATTCTAGATAACTCACATAAGTGTGATCATGCAATATTTCTTCTTTTGTGACTGGCTAATTCAACTCAGCATAATGTCCCCAAGTTTCCTCTTTGTTATTGTATGTAACAGGGTTTTCTTCTTTTAAAAAATTGAATGTGGTATGTATATGCCACATTTTCTTTATCTTTTCATCTGTTGGTGGACATTCAGGTTGTTTCCGTAATTAAATACTTGCCTATTTAAATACTACTGCAGTAAACATGGAAGTGTTTGTATCTCTTTGAGATCTTGAGTTTAATTCTTATATATCCGGAAATGGGATTGCTGGATCATACAGTAGTTGCATTGTTAATATTTTTTAGGAACAGCCATACTGTTTTCCATAGTGGTTGCACCATTTTGCTTTCCCATCAAGAATGTTCAAAGGTTCCAGTTTCTCCACATCTTCTCCAACATTTGTTATTTTCTAAATCTGTAAAATTCCTTTAAAAAAAGGGAAAAAGCTTCATGATATTGGCCTAGCCAATTTTTTTAATGTGATACCAAAGCACAAACAACAAAAGTAAAAATCTACAAATGGGACTACATCAAACCAAAAGCTCTGCAGAGAAAATTAAACAATCAACAAAATGAAAAGGCAACCTACAAAATGAGACAAATCATATATGTGATAAAAGAGTTAATATTGAAATATATAAGGAACTACTATGACTCAATGATGAAAAAAATCTTATTAAAAATGTCCAAAGATTTGAACAGACATTTCTCCAAAGAATACATACAAATGGCCAACAGGTATATGACAAAGTGTGTAATGTCACTAAGCATCCGGGAAATGCAAGTTGAAATCACAGTAACACCTTATACCTGTTAGGATGGCTATGAGAAAACAAAAACAGAAACAAAAGATACAAAAGATAGAAGTGGAGCATCACTTTTAATTTGAAGAGACAGATTTTCCTTTCTTTCTTTATTTTAAAAATTATATGCAACAGCGTATTCTACTGATAGCTACATAGCATTAAAGAAAAGCCCAACAAATCTGGATCACTTGCCTTTTTGTAAAAGGAAAATGGGTATCTTATCAGTAAGTGTGACATCTTTTAAGTACTTTGCCATAGCAGAACCGGGGGAATTTCATGAGGTACAAAAGATTTTTATGGTTACTGTCCACCTTATTACAAAGTATCGTCACTTGCTTTTGTAAAATCAGTTACATCAATGACATTTGGTAGCAATCTGTGTACTTCTTTTTTATCTGCTTTGCTGTATTTTCATCTGCTTTGTCTTTGAACAATGGAGTGCCAAAATTTCATGTGATTTGCTCTGTCTACAACTTACTCTGGAAATTATTATTATTTCTTATTATAGTCAAAGCTGTTACTCCATCAATAAGTAGTTTAAAATTTTTATACATACATTGGAGAAATAATTTATAAGTAGAAAAAATCATTGACTATACTTTTCGTTACTCTCAATAAAGTTAGTGTTTTGTATATATTTATTTATATTTTCATATATATATAAAATCATTGGAAAAAGTCTAGAATACTAGACTATATCATAAGCTGAAAAACAGATATACTTTTATCCAATTGTATAACAAACTTCCCACACTAGGTAATATTTATTTCTTTAAATCCTCAAGGTTTTTGTGTCTTCCAATAGTATTTTCTAACAAAAGAATGCATTATAATTTGTACCTGTTTTATTTCCCAGTTGTTTTATTTTCCAGATGCATTTACAGTAGAAGTAACAAGGTTTCCGAATGGTATATAGTTTTTCTTTAATCCTTAGGTAGGAGATTAAATATTTATTACATATTTAATGCAATATTGTGAAGTCCTGCATTAGTTATTGCATGTACCTTGAACCACTATTAAAAAAAACTGTTGATATTTGTCTTCATAATTCTGTATGGTGATTTATGCCTTAGTAATTATGATGGCTTTAAAATGATCATTAATATTTTAAAGTACAAAATCTACTTAGAGCAAGACTAATCTTTAAAGATAGTGGATATAAACTGTATTTCATAGAGTCTTCTTGATAATTTTGAATCATTTTATGCAATTAGTATCAGGGTAAATGGCCATTGTTTTTACCACATCATATGGCTGACAAAGAACTTACTGAAATACATCTATAAAATATCACATTATCTTGTTTCCTTACATTGTTTGAGGCAACCCATTTAAAAATTTATGTATAACTTTATTATGACATTTTATACACATAGACAAAAATAGAACATAATGAACCTGATGTGCTTATCTTCCAGCTTCAATAATTATCACTGTATGGCATATCTTATTTCATCTATGCCTCCCTACTTACCTATACGTCAGATTATTTTAAATCAATTTCTAGACAACATATAATTTTATCTATATGGTTCAGTGCATATCTTCAAAAATGATTATAATACTGACTACATACAAAATTGACAATAAATTTCCAATATTATTAAATATTTAATGTTCAATTTTTCTCATTGTTTATAATTTTATTTATATTTTTGAAGACAGAAGCAATGGGCTCAAGATACATTTTGAGGATAGATTCTACACTAGTTTCTGTTTGATTGGTTTAATGGTGAAGAAAAGAGAGAGGAATTTGAAGGTGAAACAATTTTCTAGGGGGGCCGTATACTTAAATGAGGAAGACTGTAGAGGTAGATCTGCGTGAGAAGATAAAGCATTCAGCTGTAGAAATATCAAGATGGAAACAACATGTTAACATTTGGATGAATAAGCCTGTAACTCAAAAAGGGGGTGTGGTTTAGAGACATATTTGGAAATATATATATCATAAATGATATTTATTTTTTTTACTTCTCTTGCCAGTTTCTTTTTTCTTTCTTTTTTTAATTGTACTTTAAATTCTCGGATACATGTGCAGAACATGTAGGTTTGTTACATAGGTATACATGGGCCATGGTGGTTTCCTGCACCCATCAACCTGTCATCTAACTTTTAAGCCCTGTCTGCATTAGGTAGTTGTCCTAATGCTGTCCCTCCTCTTGCCCCCCACTCCCCGACAGGCCCCAATGAATGATGTTCCCCTCCCTGTGTCCATGTGTTCTCATTGTTCAACCCCCACTTATGAGTGAGAACATACAGTGTTTGTTTTTCTGTTTCTGTGCTGTGTTAATTTGCTGAGAATGATGGTTTCCAGCTTCATCCATGTCCCTGCAAAGGAGATGAAGTCATTCTTTTTTATGGCTGCATAGTATTCCATGGTGTATATGTGCCACATTTTCTTAATCCAGTCTATCATTGATGGGCATTTGGGTTGGTTCAAAGTCTTTGCTATTGTGAATAGTGCTGCAATAAACATATGTATGCATGTGTCTTTATAGCAGAGTGATTTATAATCCTTTGGGTATATACCCAGTAATAGTATTGCTGGGTCAAATGGTATTTCTGGTTCTAGATCCTTGAGGAATCATCACACTGTCTTCCATAATGGTTGAACTAATTTACACTCCCACCAACAGTGTAAAAACGTTCCTATTTCTCCACATCCTCTCCAGCATTTGTTGTTTCCTGACTTGTTAATAATCTCCATTCTAACTGGCGTGAGATGGTATCTCATTGTGGTTTTGATTTGCGTTTCTCTAATAACCAGTGATAATGAGCTTTTTTCATGTTTGTTGGCTGCATAAATGTCTTCTTTTGAAAAGTGTCTGTTCATATCCTTTGCCCACTTTTTGATGAGATTGTTTGTTTTTTTCTTGTAAATTTGTTTAAGTTCCTTGAAGATTCTGGATGTTAGCCCTTTGTCAGATGGATAGATTGCAAAAATTTTCTCCCATTCTGTAGGTTGCCTGTTGACTCTGATGCTAGTTTCTTTTGCTGTGCAGAAGCTCTTTAGTTTAGTTAGATCCCATTTGTCAATTTTGACATTTGTTGCCATTGCTTTTGGTGTTTTAGTCATGAAGTCTGTGACTGCGCCTATGTCCTGAATGGTATTGCCTAGGTTTTCTTCTAGGGTTTTTATGGTTTTAGGTTTTACGTTTAAGTCTTTAATGCATCTTGAGTTAATTTTTGTATAAGGTGTAAGGAAGGGATCCAGTTTCAGTTTTCTGCATATGACTAGCCAATTTTCCCAGCACCATTTATTAAATAGGAAATCCTTTCCCCATTGCTTGTTTTATCAGCTTTGTCAAAGATCAGGTGGTTGTAGATGTGTGGTGTTATTTCTGAGGCCTCTATTCTGTTCCATTGATCTGTATACCTGTTTCGATACAAGCAGAATGCTGTTTTGGTTACTGTAGCCTTGTAGTATAGTTTGAAGTGAGGTAGCATGAGGCCTCTGGCTTTGTTCTTTTTGCTTAAGATTGTCTTGGCTATAAGAGCTCTTTTTGGGTTCCATATGAAATTTAAAGTAAATTTTTTCTAATTCTGTGAAGAAAGTCGATGGTAGCTTGATGGGAATAGCATTGAATCTATAAATTACTTTGGGTAGTATGGCCATTTTCACGATATTGATTATTCCTATCATCGAGCATGGAATGTTTTTCCATTTGTTTGTGTCCTCTCTTATTTCCTTGAGCACTGCTTTGTAGTTTTCCTTGAAGAGGTCCTTCACATCCCTTGTAAGTTGTATTCCTAAGTATTTTATTCTCTTTGAAGCAATTGTGAATGGGAGTTCACTCATGATTTGGCTCTCTGCCTGTCTATTATTGGTTTTTCCTTTCCATATTTAGTGCTTCCTTAAGGAGCTCTTGTAAGGCAGGCCTGGTGGTGACAAAATCCCTCAGCATTTGCTTGTCTGTAAAGGATTTTATATTTCCTTCGTTTATGAAGCTTAGTTTGGCTGGATTATGAAATTCTGGGTTGAAAATTCTTTACTTTAAGAATGTTGAATATTGGTCCCCACTCTCTTCTGGCTTGTAGGGTTACTGGAGAGAGATCTGCTGTTAGTCTGATGGGATTCCCTTTGTAGGTAACCTGACCTTTCTCTCTAGCTGCCATTAACATTTTTTCCTTCATTTCAGCTTGGAGAATCTGACGATTATGTGTCTTGGAGTTGCTCTTCTCAAGGAGTATCTTTAGTAATGTTGTCTGTATTTCCTGAATTTGAATGTTGGCCTGTCTTTCTAGGTTGGGGAAGTTCTTTTGGATAATATCCTGAAGAGTGTTTTCCAACTTGGTTCCATTCTCCCCGTCACTTTCAGGTATACCAATCAATCACAGGTTTGGTCTTTTCACTTAGTACCCTATTTCTTGGAGAGTTTTTTCATTCCTTTTTATTCTTTCTTCTCTAATCTTGGCTTCATGCCTTATTTCAGTAAGTTGATCTTCAATCTCTGATATCCTTTCTTCCATTTGATTGATTCGGCTATTGATACTTGTGTATGCTTCACAAAGCTCTCGTGCTGTGTTTTCCAGCTCCATCAGGTCATTTATGTTCCTCTCTAAACTGGTGATTCTAGTTAGCAGTTTCCGTAACCTTTTATCAAGGTTCTTAGCTTCCTGGCTTTGGGTTAGAACATGCTCTTTTAGCTCAGAGGAGTGTGCTATTACCCACCTACTGAAGCCTACTTCGGTCAATTTGTCAAACTCATTCTCCATCCAGCTTTGTGCCCTTGCTGGAGAAGAGTTGTGATCATTTGGAGGAGAAGAGGCATTCTGATTTTTGGAATCTTCAGCATTTTTGTTCTGTTTTTTCGTCATCTTCGTGGATTTATCTACCTTTAATCTTTGATGCTGATGACCTTTCAATGAGGTTTTTGTGTGGGCATCTTTTTTGTTGATGTCAATGTTATTGCTTTCTCTTTGTTAGTAGGTTTTCCTTTGACAGTCAGGTCCCTCTTTTGCAGGTCTGCTGGAGTTTGCTGGAGGTCCACTCCAGACTCTGTTTGCCTGGGTATCACCAGCAGAGGCTGCAGAACAGCAAAGATTGCTGCCTGCTCCTACCTCTGGAAGCTTCATCACAGAGGGGGACCCACCTGATGCTAGCCAGAGCTCTCCTGTATGAGGTGTCTGTCGACTCCTGCTGGAAGGTGTCTCCCAGTCAGGAAGCACAGGGGTTAGTAATCCACTTGAGGAGGCAGTCTATCCCTTAGCAGAGCTTGAGTGCTGTGCTGGGAGATCTGCTGCTGTCTTCAGAGATGGCAAGCAGGAACATTTAAGACTGCTGAAGCTGCGCCCACAGCCACCCCTTCCCCCAGGTGCTCTGTCCCAGGGAGATGGGAGTTTTGTCTATAAGCCCCTGACTGGGGCTGCTGCCTTTCTTTCAGCGATGCTCTGCCCAGTGAGGAGGCATCTAGAGAGACAGTCTGGCCCAAGCCACTTTGCTGTGCTGAGGTGAGTTCCCCCCAGTCCGAACTTCCTGGCTTCCTTAACACTGTGAGGGGAAAACCACCTACTCAAGCCTCAGTAATGGTGAATGCCTGTTCCCTGACCAAGCTGCATCACCCCAGGTCGACTTCAGACTGCTGTGCTGGCAGTGAGAATTTCAAGCCAGTGGTTCTTAGCTTGCTGGGCTCCATGGGAGTGGGACCTACCGAGCAAGGCCACTTTGCTCCCTGGCTTCAGCCCCCATTCCAAAGGAGTGAATGGTTCTGTCTTGCTGGAGTTCCAGGCAACACTGGGGTACAAAAAAAACTCCTGCAGCTAGCTTGGTGTCTGCCTGAACAGCCGCCCAGATTTGTGCTTGAAACCCAGGGCCCTGGTGGTGTAGGCACCCGAGGGAATCTCCTGATCTGTTGGTTGCAAAAACCATGGGAAATGCATAGTATCTGTGCTGGTTAGCACAGTCCTTCACAGCTTCCCTTGGATAAGGGAGGGAGGCCCCGGGTCCCTTGCACTTCCTGGGTGGGGCAACGCCCCACCCTGCTTTTGCTCAACCTCAGTGGGCTGTACCCACTGTCTAACCAGTCCCAGTGAGATGAACCGGGTGCCTCAGTCGGAAATGCAGAAATCACCGACTTTCTGCGTTGGTCCCGCTGGGAGCTGCAGACCAGAGCTGTTCCTATTCAGCCATCTTCCATAGATAATATTTAAAACTTTGAGAATAAAGGAGACAAATGAAAGAGAGAACACAGAGTAAGAAAGGAAGAGTTGCTCAGGACTAAGCCTGACCAACCTAATGTTCCTGAGGAGAATGAGAAGAAGGGATCATAGAAAAATGAGAGTGTAGTGCTACTGAAACTCAGAGACATGGCTCAAGAAAGCAGTAGGGTGTTGAATGCTGCTGAGAGGTTTAATGCGATGAAAATTGAAAAATGCTTAACTAGTCTGAGACTGTGATCCTCCACTTGTGTATGTTCTGCTTTTGGGAGAGTCACCTAATGTATTTGGATTTCAGTTTCATCATCTATAAAATAGTTGTGCTTGTGAAAGGCCATGTTGAGTGCTGTGAAAGGAAGGGGTTTGCTTGGGAAGTGTCAGACATTGCATCGGACAATGCAAGATGGTTAAGTGTGGAGGTGAGGGTGGAGCAGCTTATCTACCAACTCTAAAACTGTATGAAATGTGAGCCTATGTACAGGACGATAGTATTTAACTTTACAGAGTAGATGAAAGGATTTTCTGTATCACTCGGTAAAGTACCAAGTACTAGGGGAATACAAAGTATTATTTCTGTTGACTGAGAATATACATATCAAAGGGAATTGAGGATTTGTGGCAGCTGTTTTAAGATAGACATAGGCTATAGCCATGATGGGTGATCTCTTATAGAAGAAGCTGGAGGCAGAATTGTCAGGTCTGTGGACCCAAATGTTAGTGCATCAGCACCTTAGAAATTAAGAGGTCCCCGAGGCTTTGAGATTGGCTTGCATCTGGTCTTTTTGAGTGACAGCCACCAGGAGATTTTGCCTTGTTCTCATACCACAGAACTATCTGGATAATCTGAGGCCACCTGCTGGGTGGTCAGGTCAGAACATCCATGCTTTTGGTACCACTCTCAGAATTGCCCACTCCTGCCCACTACCACAAACATTTAATTTTATATTGGGGAGATAGTGGAAGGGGAGGAGGATCCCTGTTCCCCAGGGCCTTGCCACAGAAATAATGCCGAGGCTTCCACTGCTTCCTAGTGTGTCATGCGGGGAGAAATCACTGGGTCCTCATGCGGCAATCCTGTGCATTTGGGAACCTCACGTACAGTGAATGATCGATAAATACTTGTTTTTTTAAAAAAGGAATAACTAGCAATTCGTACTGTGTGTATTAGTGGGAGGCAAGGCCAACCTTTGCCGTTGGCCTATGGTGTTGGCTCTGTGGGATGATTTTGCAAATGTTCTCTTCCCACATTAGTAGCTTTCTGGATGACTACAATTCTACTTTTAGAATTCCACCCTTTAATAGGCATTGTTCTTGGACAAAATGCAAGTGAGAACAAAATCACATCATTAGTTTTTTATATCTTACGGCATTTGAATTATTTGGATCTCTCTTGAGAGCAGAGTTTGAAAGGGATGTTGAGAAAGCCGGGGAGCTGAAGGAAGGTGGGAAACTACACAGAGAATGGCAGCTACAAAAATCTAATTCTACAGATTTCACAGTTGTGCCTAAGACTGGTTCTGATCAGTAGCTTTGACAAGGCACCTACCCGAGGACAATGTGTGCTCCCTCTCCTTCTTTCTGTTTTTCATTAATTCCTTTATACTTCGCTTTGCATATGTATTGTGAGCCAAATGCCCCGCACATAGTCACATGTTCTTAATACAGTTACACCCAGATGCACAAAGAGTTTGAGGGAACGTTTTCAGTCTCTCACAGCAGCTTCCAATTTTGTGCGACTGATTGATTAACACAGTAACATGAGCAAACACGAAGTACCAGAGCTTCAGGTGATACATTTAATTAATGACATTCAGGCAAGCAAAGAAAGATAAGTATTCTGGTAGCAGCCAACTACAAATTACAGATGAATGAATGTGATTTCAGGTTTCAGAGATTTTCCTATTTTATTCTAATATGGGATCAACATTCATCAGCTCAGAAGGGGGAAGGTGCAGGCCTGCTAAGCCAAGGTATCAATCGAAGGATAGCTTTTGCTTTTGCTCCAGCTGCATGACTGATTAGATAGAATTACCAAACTTAATCTGACCTCTAGTGGCACTTTGTATTAACAAGCACATTTGAAACCCACTTAGGAATTTTGCTGTGAGAATTCTACTATCATTCCATCTTACAGCTGCAAGGAACCTTAGAGATGATCTGCTTGGCAGGCTTCTGCCCACTCCTCTATTTTACAGATGAGGAGACTGAGGCCTGGAGATATTGATGGGTGATGATAAAAATTGAATAGCTAATTGATAGAAAAGTCACTGATGACAGAATCCAAGTTTCTAAAAAATTTTAATTGTAATTTGCGTGGATACATAGTAGGTGTGTACATTTATGGGATGCATAAGATGTTTTGATACAGGCATGCAATGAGTAATAAAGACATCACGTAAAATGAGGTTTCATCCCCTCAAGTATATTTATCCTTTGTATCACAAACAATCTAGCTATACTCTTTTGGTTATTTTAAGATGTACAATTAAATTATTATTGACTATAGTCACTCTGTTATGCTATCAAATACTAGGTCTTATTCATTCTTTCTATTTTTTGTACTCATTAAACCATCCCCATCTCCCCCATACCTTCCTACTGCACTTCTCAGCCTATGGTAACCATTCTTCTTCTATCTCCAGAATCCAGGTTTTTAGATTTCTACACTGTTATGGGTGTGTTAGCAGAGAAAAGTCAACATGCAAGTCTGTAAGATTCTTGATAAGAATAAGGTTAGGTGTATAAAATTAATGGCTGTCTGAATATAGGTCAAAAGCATCAAAACACTTTTGGTTCAATATGTGTATATTTTAGCCCAAAGTTCCAAAGTTTTATGGCATTATCTGAGTCAAAGTAAGTGACTTCAATTTAGCTACATTTAAATGGTGAATTTCTTTGATTTTTTTTGAGTCAGTGGTTTATAACTATCACTCTTAGTAGGTGAGATGATTGTAATGATTTAATCGGAACAACAATTCAGTGAACTAATCTAATATTCAGTTCTAAATCTCAGGAATATTCAAATTGGGACAAGGTATGAATCTTTTCGCACCCATTTCCAGGGTTTTTAATCAAACCACAGGCAGTATTAAGCAGTTGAAAATAAATCAGACTTCAGGTTTGAGTAGACCTGGGTTAGAATTCTGGATTCTTCTCTGCATTCATTTCTATTGCTGCTGTAACCAATTACCACAAACTGAGTGACTTAAAGCAACACAAACTTATTTTCCTCTATTTCTGGAGATCAGAAGTCCAAAATACATTTTAAGGGGCAACAAGGTGTCAGCAGGGTTGGTTCCTCCTGGTGGCTTCAGGGGAGAATCCATTCCTTGACTCACCTACTTCTAAAAGTTGCTGGCATCCCTTGGCTCCTGGCTACATCACCCCAACCTCTGCTTCCATGGTCATATCGCCTTCTCTTCTGTAGTAAAATTTCCCCTTCATGAGGATAATACGATCACATTTATGGGCCACCTGGATTAGTAGGGTAATCTTGCCATCTTTGAATCCTGATTTTAATCACATCTACAAAGTTCCTTTTGCCATGTAATGTAACATTAACAGGTTCTAGGGATTATGATATGGACATCTTGAGTGGGTTTATTTTTCAGCCTTCCCCAATCTCTTAGCAGCTGTGTGATCTAGGTCTAACCATCTTAACCAGCCTCATCGAATTGGATGTGAGCATTAAAATAGAGGATAGATAAAACATACCTAGCAAACTACCTGGTGCACGATAGGGGCTCAGCAATAGCAATGTTCTCTTCTTTTCCCTTGGCTTAATCAGCAGATGAAATCTCTAACAGTAGATTATGCATATAGTGGAGAAGGTTTATATTTAGCATAGTCCAAGATCTGGTTTCTAGAAGCAGAATTACCATTTGGTGGGTGAAGTAGAAACCAGAAATTCCTGAAATGCAGTATTTCTCAGTCCAGCCTTTCCCAAATGATGAATTCCTCTCTCCACCCTCCTGAATGGTGCATCTTGCATTTTGATTTGGGAAACTTGATTACTTTCTTCATCAGATTGTCCTTTCCTAGTTTGCATAGATAAAAACTTCATTGCTGGTAATCAAATTAACTGTCTTCTAAAATAATTATGTCCCATGGCAATCAATTATACAAGTCTACAGATGGCACATAAAATGTGTGCTGAATGGAATGATAATGGAATATAAACTATATTCAGGTTTACCCTGTTTTATTGTTTCTACTCGGCCATGTACTTGGTCTACCTGAGAGGGATACTTAAAAAAATGTACTGCTATATTTGGCCTCTTATGTTTCGCTTTCCTCCTCTTTTTATAATCTTTTACAACACAGATTTAGAGAAAATGTGTGTAGTAGATCAGTTTCCTTGATCATTGGTAATGATGTCCAACACCTTGATGTGAAATGATTCACGGATAGTCACTGTGGAAGTCTTACTTTGAACATCTTTCTTAGTGACACCATTAATTACAGGCTACAGTCTGGCTATCATCAAGCTGAATGTGGCCTTCAGAAGTAGTCTGCTTGGGCAGCATGGGATTCAAAATGTTTCCTTTGCATGTGTTCAGATGGGCAAACACTGTAATTTTCCCCAGTGATAATACCTACCATAAGGGGCTATTGCATGCATTGATGCCAGCTCCCTGAAGGCATTTCTCCAGGATGGAAACTGACATACAGAAAAAAGGTGAAGGAAAAAAAAAAGGCCGACATCTATTGCTCCTTAAAATGATTTTCTCCCGAATCAAGACATGGGTATGTCCTATGCACATGGCTACATGTGGTTGCCTTTACCCTACAATGGCCTTTCCTTTTTTTTTTTTTCAGGGTGTTCCAGATTTGCATTAAGCTGTCACCCGGTGGCTGTGTAACTAGCTGCTTTTGTGACTGTTACAGGCAAGTGATTGAAAAGACCTAGATCCTGTTCATACAAAACTAGAATCAGGGGTTCTGAAAAATATTTTACTCTAACATTCTGTGATTCTATGTTTTAATAATTTTCTTATTGGAGAAGGTAACTTTTGCCAATGAAGAAGACCACAGTAAATTTAGAGGAGAAAAGGGCCGGATAGGCAGGTGAAATAACCTTGAGAGAAAGGAGAGGAGATAGAGCGGCAGTATCAACTACACGTAATATGCACCGGTGCGTCTGGCCTGAAAATAAGTTCCTTCGACAATATCTCTTGTAGGTACTTTGCTCTGCTTTATTTTTACCTGTATCAGATGGTCATTAAGATTTCCTAAGCTCAAAAATTCTTTGATTCTCCGTTGCCACATCTGTGCCATGTTTGACCTCCTTGCAAGTTAGAACGCACAGGGCATTAGGAGCCACACGATTTTTTTTTTTTTTACCAGGAGCTTCTATTTTCTTGTATCAATTATTTGTGCTCTATATTATATTGTGCTGCAATGCAGCAAAAATTACTGGCAAGATCAAAATATTCTAAAGGCAGACTTTTCAATAAGAAACATAAATACAAAACCAATGTTACCAGTTATCGCTAAACTAACCTGTTCAGAATGTGCAATTCTAGCCCTGGGCAGAATGGATACCTCAAGATATTGGTTTTCTGCAGCTAAATGGATACTTTGCCCATAAAAGGTAGGGATGTTTTTCAGCCACAAAAGCCTTAACAGACCTGCAGTTACAGACTCAGGGAAAAGCTTGTACTGTTTGTGGATCGCAGGGAAGCCAGAGTTGCAGCTGACTTTCTGTCCACGAGATGGCGGTAGAGGAGCACAGAAAAAAGAAACCATCTTGGGCTGTTAATCATGTTGACTGGAAGCTAAGAGGGAAGCCGATCTGTCACTAGGTAAGACTAAGGCGAAATTTATGGATTTCATACCTGAGTGGAAAACACCGGTTTGTGGCTCATGGCTGTTTCTAAGACCTTTTGATTTTATACAAAAATTCCATTCAACTATCATCATCAAATAGCTATCCCTATTTTTCCTTGATTTTGGCATATTTTAGCTTTTCACAGCTGGATCAACTGATGGGCTTCATTTTCAGCCCAGGCCAGCCCCAAGTCCTGAGGCAGTCCTAACAGGAGCAGAAAGGATAGCAGCTGCCTCTGTGCACGTGTGTTTGATCAGCAAGGCTTAGGCCATATATTCCAGGGGCTGGCATTTCCAGCTTCTCAGGTGGGATTCATTTCTGCCTCCTATCAAGATTCATATGGTAAGAAATTCATTAAATAGGAAAAAGATTTAGATGCTGGTTTACGCAACCAACGACGATGATATAGCAATATTGACCAAGGCTAAATTCAGGTGGTCATCCATAATTGGTAAGACATTTAAACACTAACTGGTATCCCAAATAACTCCCTCTCCCTCCCCCACACTATCGTTCTGCTTCTCTTTCCTTTTCTCTTCTTTACTGCCTAGCAGATCCTGAATCTGGAACCTGAAGGGGAAGTTCTTGGTACCCTTCCAGCTTTGGATTCTCTAACTCTGTTTTCTCTTGGGTTTTACCTTGCCTAGGATTCTTCTATGCAGTATTCAATCCTTCGTCTCCTGCTTGGGGAGAATAGTTCTAAGAACATGAACGGCTTACCTAAGAAACCATGGCCATGTCTTGCCCATGCCCCTCTGCCCCTAAAATGTATCTCCTAATGTGGACAATTCTCTGGGTCACATCTGAGTATTTGTTCTGTCTTTCTTCTTCTTTTTCTACTTCTTTTTTTTTTTTTTTTTTTTTTTGAGACAGGATCTCACTCTGTCACTCAGGCTGTATTGCAGTGGCGTGATCCTAGCTGATGCAATCTTGACTAAAGTGAACTCAAGTGAGCCTCTACTCTCAGCCTCCTGAGTAGCTGGGACTACAGGTGCATGGCACCTCTTCCAGCTAATTTTTAAAATTTTTATAGAGACAGGGTCTCAGTACGTTGCTCAGGCTGATCTCAAACTCCTGGCCTACAGTGATCCTCCCACCTCAGCCTACCAAAGTGCTGGAATTACAGGCATGAGCCACCACGCCTGGTGCATCCCAATTTTTTAATAAAGTGCAGCACCAAATAAATACTCCTGGGAGTGAGAGGGGAAGGAAAGGAGCCAGGCAGGATCTGAGACAAAGCCTGAATCAGTCCAACCTCAAAAAAAGAGAATTTTGTGGTGGCTTCTGTTTTATTTCAAAAATGTTTGTGAGGTTTGCATTCTACTAACATGTATCTATGCTTGTTTTAATATATTAAAACGTATTTAATTGCTTTGACATTGAGTAAAATTGCTCCAGGAAAATGCAACATGTTTATCCGGTGACTTTGAGTCCTTTTGGCCACACTGACAGTTATCCCTTGAATTTGAGTTTCTCGGTTAAGATTAGGTAGGAGTAGTGGTAAGGTGATGGGTTTGGAAATCAGACTGAACTGGGTTGATTCTAGCTACTCTAGTTTACTAATTGTGTAACCTTGGACATGATACAGGGCCTCTCAGTCTCATCTTTTTAATATATAAATAGGAATACTTGTAACCATATAGGATTGTTGTGAGGCATAAATGCTAGAATGTGCACAAAAGGACAGAAAGTGTATAAAGCAGTTAGTACCTGATACACAAGGGACACACTCAATAAATGTTCTATCATTGTTATGAATGAGCCATTTGGATACTGCATTGAACAATCCATTTGATCCCATTTGCTGAATGTGAACTTAGTCTGGTATTTTCAATAGTACCAAGTTAAAATATGGCTTCTTACAAGGCAAAGGCAACTTATAAAATATAAGAGTTGCTTTAATATTGTTTCCTATGGCTTGTGCCTCTTTCAGTAAGGCAACCTATATAAATAAAACATTTTCAGTTTAGAGAAAAGGAGTGGGAGTGGGGTGAGGACAGGGCTTATTTTTCACTCCATAGCTTAACTGTTTGGCTCTGAGATGATCTGATGACTTGGCAGTTGGCAGTTAGCTGATGCATAAGCTTTTTAGAAGCCAGAGCAAGACAACATTTCAAAGAAGATAGGAGAGTAGTAGTTGGCTCTGGCTATAAAATTCAGTTTTTAACTTTGGTTTCCGATCGCCTACAACGACTTTAGTCCCCTTTTCCCTCTTTGCTCCCAAACAAAGCAGAGATGGAAGTCCTGTAGGGTCCAGGGACTAGTTAATTCTTCGTGTCGGCTCAATGCATTTTGGAAGAGGATCTGAGAAATAGCCACCTTATGTGATCTCTTGAATAAAACTTACTAATATAGGGTAAGTAAGGAAATGCGTTTTGGCTTTGACCCATTGCAGTTTGTGCAGAGTTGAGCCGACACTGCCTACTTACTTCAAACACAACTATCAACTAGGTGATACTTAAATCTAGTAGATTTAAGGCATTGCCTCAAGTTCTCTCAGATATAAACACATTTGATGCCTTGGCCTGGCGCTCTAGTACTTTACACATGAACAGGGGAAACAGCATATTCTTATGCAACACTGTATTTAATGCAATCACCAATGTAAGCTCAGTTAGCACAAGGACTCTGTTAATCAATTAATTAATCTGACAAACAAAGTGTACACAAGATCTGAAACTGTGTGGTGTGGATTTGATTGAACAAGATATGAGGTTTGTACTTAAAGATCTTACCCTCTAGTTAGAGGGAGGCAAATAAACAGGTAATTTCGATGCAGTCTCTACGAGAAGGTGCTAACTCCGCCTGAGGGAGTCAGGTGAGGCCTTACATCTGAGTGTGTTGACAGGCCCGTGTCTTTGTAAGGTCTATGTGGTGGTTGCAGGCAGATTGGATTGGAAGAATTCTGCTGGTGTTGAAAAGGAAAGGATGAATACTAAAGGCATTTTAAACTTTAGAAGGTAAAGGATGGCTTGCAGGTCTCTGTAACTTACGATGTAGAGAATCAGAGGAAAGGAAAAGTCTATGGTGATTCTAAGGCATAGGACTGACTGGGTGCCCAGTAGAATGGTGGTATCATGACACAGAAGGAAAACATAATGATGACCAACTAATTTTGGCTTTCTGAGCAAGATAAATGTACAGTTTACTGGTTAAACTTGAGATGTAATTTCTGAGCGTATATTAAGGAATTTATAGCTAAGGCTGTTGGGAATTTTTTACTGGGCCTTTACTCTCTGTATCCACTGACAATAGCTAACATGTTGAAATATATAAAATTAAAGCATATTTTGTATAAACTTGGGAAGGATTATCAGAATATATTAGAAATATATTATCAGAATATGTTATATCAGACTATGTTAAATTAAAGGTATTTGCTACTGATATTAATAGACATATAAATTAAGGGGATGTGGAAATGCTAATGAATGAGTAAAGTGAGAAAAGTTAAATTAAAAAATTAAAGTAATGCTCTCTCAGAAGTCCTTTGTGACAAAAATAATCAATTTCCCCAAATTCTCTTACCTTTACTTCTTGAAAGTCTTTCAAATCTGTCTCCTTGTCTTCAACAATATTTCCATTGGTTTAGCTAAAGCTTTCTCTCCCCTATTCTGGGTTAATAAGAATCTATTAAGTTTCCACCTCGCTTCCAGCCTTATTATCCCAGTCCACTTTCCACACTGTTATTTGAATGATCATTAGAAAGGACACATTATTATATTATGCCCTTCGTATAAATGCATCCACTGGCTCTCTCTCTTCTATAGCATCTCAGCGCTCTCTTAGATTCTGACGTTTTCACTTTTCACCCCACATAATTGTACACACATGGACTTTCCATATTAAGGTTTGTACTTTTTGAATCTAGGGACAATGTCTTATTCATTTCTGCATTTCCTAGGTCTAGAACCATATCCTTCTCTTATTATATTCTTGTTAAGTGTGGGTTTATTATGGGCTGAATTTGGCTCCTCGAATTCATATGGTGAAGCCCTAATCCCAAAGTATGTGGTAATTAAGAAGGTAATTAAGGTTAAATGAGGTCATAAGTTTGAGGTCCTTATTCAATAGGACTGGCATTCTCACAAGAAGTGGCAGAGATACCAGGAGTAGTGCCTGTGCCAAAAGGAAAGACCGCGTGAGCACACAGAGAAGGTGCTGTCTGCAAGCCGAGAGGCCTAATCATATATGAACAATATTGGCACCTTGATCTTGGACTTCCAGAACCGTGAGAAGATAAATTTCTGTTGTTTAAGCCACTCAGTCTACGGCACTTTGTTAAGACAGCCCAGCCAGACTAATACAGGGTTGAATTGGGCAGATATGATGGATCATGTCTAGTACATATTTGCCATGAGAGGTCAATATCAATCTCTCCAGGTTTCTTGGCATTGCAGGTCATCTCTAAGTTCATGTGACAAAAATAGATCAGCAAGAAAGTGTTCTTAGCTGAGGACTCAAGGCTGATATTAGGTTTGTTTGAATCCTAATAAACAGTCAAGTATTTTTTAAAGAAATGCACTCTAAGAGGGGCTTTTGAAATGTTTCCTGCACAAACTCCTGGGATGTGAAGATGACCCAAGGAAAGTTGATGCTGTTAGGGGAAAGAGCAAAAGAAGAATTACTGGGAATCCAAGAGTACGTCCATATATGTCAGGACTCATAGGGTTTTATAGGCTCATGAATCAAACGTGTGGCATCCTGATTTTGATTTAAGATTATCCACTGGGGAGCAGATTTTCTTTGAACTTTGCTTAAGCCTTCGTGAACAAAGAGATCCTTCAGATATGCACTGTGAACTTCCCAATATAGTAACATGGGACTCTGGGGGATGGTTGTTTCACAAAATTTACCACATGCACCGACTGGACACACACCAGTGCTCACTGTACCCCAGACAGTATTTAGAGAGGTGCTGCTAGCAATCTGGCCTTCGGCTTTCAGCTTGGCGGCTGCTCTATAGTTATTCAGAGAATTAAGATGAAAGAAAACCAGAGAATTACAATGAAAAAAACAAGGATAAGGGGCTTCATTAAGCTACCTCACAAATGATGAATTCCCAAACCAAAAATTAGTAGGAAGTATCAAAGCCTAGTCTTACCTTCACAGTTGCCATAACTTTTTAACTTCTGCTGTGCATTTCTTTATCTGATTTATTTCATCAATTTGGTCAAATTGTGCGTGTGTGTGTGTGTATGTGTGTGAGAGAGAGAGAGAGAGAGAGAGAGATGGAGCTGTGTTCTATAATGATGTTTGTGATGTTACTCTCTTTTATTATGAGCATAATGCTTATTTGCATGATTTATCATTTTCAGTGTGCTTTCCCAGCTTCTCTATTATTTGCTTCATACATTGGCCACATTAGGTTGCTGCAAGGACAGCAATTGTTTTATTTAGTACACTGCTTAATGCTACACAGCCCAGCACTCTCCATGTTTATCCATCAATGATTCATCCAATGATTATGATAGGTTTTAGAGAAATGAAATTTCTGGATATCTTTCAGATAAAAGACCAAACAATTCCATAGGGATGCTTTTATAACATTTGGACTGTAGGGAACTCAGATAATTAAGACAGCACATGGTTTTGTACTGGTTCTTTGGTCTTATTTCATGATTTTGTCATTTGTTAAATTTTGCTTTGGTTTCTGACTTTGAGTTTCATCTCTCCTGAAACAACTGAATGTTATCCATTAGGCCAGGTGACAAAAGGATGTTTGATCTCTTGTCAATGAGAAATCTCAGAAAACCACAATCTATGTAATTATTTTGTGTGATATGCAACTGGAAGTTTGAAAAAAAAAAAGTTAGTGTCTAACCATTTCTGTGGTTCCCTGACAATAAGTAGTGGTGATGCTATCAATTTCTTTACCTTAACCTATCTTAGTTCATTGCTTTGGTTGAAATTCAGCCCAAACAGAAAACTGTTTCATTAGGTAGGGTTGTATATCATAATATATGTATAGGAGACACCACTGATGTGACATAGCCCATCCTTGAAAGTACGAAATAATTTTTCTATGCATTTACAATATATTTTCTGTAAGAAGAGAAATATGGGAAGGAATAGAAAGTACACTACGACTTAATTTAGTATTGTCTGTTAAAATCGGGGCTATGATTCAAAGCTTGCAATTGACACAGAAACCGTGAAGTAAAGCAACCATCTTGGTTTATTTTATCAGCAATTAAATACATTTTGTTGCCCAGAATTTGGCTTAATGTTGGAAAAAACCCCACAAAGTAGAGTTAGTTGAATTCCATAAGTCAATTAAAATGTGATATTAATATCAATGGTAGGAACGTCTATGGTGTTATAGCAATTTATGAGGACTTCTGCAGTCTGTATTTTTTGTTGCCATTAACAAAGCCCACAGATTCTGATGTTTGCATAAAACAATATTTGAAGAAAGGAGGGAGAAAGTGATTGTTTTTACTTTCACTTGATCTCCTGGCTCAATTACACTTCAAGGTCAATGATGCCATAACATAAGCTAAAAGTAGCTTAGTAGGCATAGGAGATCATCTAAAAGGTGTGTGGATTTCAAACCAACCCAAAGAGAAGGTAAGATTTCTTCCGCTAAGTGATGGCCACCAGATGGCAGGGCATCTCAAGGAATGGAGGGAGGACGTCTCTTCTGGACCGGAACTGCCAAAGTCTACCATGAGCACTACCTCTCTGCTCTAAGCCAAAGAGACAGGGATGAAGATCTGAAAGTATTTAAATATTTCAAATCTTGCAGAAAACTTTGGAGAAACAATCTTGCTAACTGCAAATGTGTGATTGCTGAGATTGAATCCTGGGTGATTCTGAATGGAATATTTAATTTGTTAGCTTTTAAATCTTGTGAAGACAGGGCTGTCCTTCTCAGAACACAGGCTGTAGCCCTTTATGTGGCAAGGTGTGAGTCCCTATTGCAGGGGCTCCTCTTCTGAATTCATATTCTTTCCTTAGGTGATCACATTGACCCCTGTGATTTCAATCTCATCTACACCCATGATTTTGACCCATAGCTCTATCTGCTACCTACTCAATATCTTCATTTTAACATGTTTTGCAGAAGTCTTTAATTTCACAGACCTCACACTTAACTTAATGCTTGGTCCCCTGCAACCCACAGTGTTTCCAGTGTTTGCCAGTTTATCATCCAACCAATCCCTAAAACTAGAAATCTGGGAGTCATTTTTTAAACTCCTCTCTCTTCTTCACTCCTAATATCCTTTCAATCTTAGGGCTTGTTCATTCTCTAAGTTTCTTTTTTGCTACGATTCCCACTTTTACTCTGCCTTCTTCCCCAGCCCATGGTTTTGCACAGAACTTCTAAATATTATCTGTGATTTCACTCTTGCTCCATTCCTATGTATCTCCTGTAGTCAGTGACCTTTAAAAATGTAAATCAGATGGTGACACTTTTGATCTTACCTTGATCACTACCACTCTCTACTGAACGTCTATGAGGCGGTCACACTGATTCTCTTTCCATTTTTGTTTTGTTATTTGCAAACTTGATGCCTTGGACCATAATGTTACCACTGTTTGGGATGTCATTTCTCTCTTTTTTATTCCCCTCCTCTAAGTAGGATCTTGTCTTTCAAAATTCACCTCAAATATCACTTGCTCAGAAAGCTTTCCCTAACTCAGAAAACTAGGTGAGGCCTTTGTTTTATTATGTGCTACTTCCCCGTGTTGTACTCATCACATCGGTAATCACTTGTTCATTGTTTCTTGCTAAACTTTTAGTGCCATGAAGAAAAATGACCACGTCTGTCTTGGCCATTGCTATATCTTCTGTGTGTAGCACAGTGCCTGGGATATAGTTGTCATTCAATCCATATTTGTAGAATGGATTACCTCTTGGATGCAAATGTTAGTGAGAATTGAAATGAACTAATAGACATAATTTAATTCTTTTAAATGTTGGCCATTTGTGTAGAACATTTTGGGTGGTGTAGGAACGGAGTGGGCATGCTTCAACACTGTACTATAAAGGAAGAATGTGGAGCCTGGTTAAAAGCACTCTAACCACATTTCTCCTGGAATATGCCCTGGGTCTGTGATCTTCCTGTAGTGGTCAGGGAAGTCTTACTAGCTCCTGATCCTGGGGCAGCGAGGAAGGAAGGAGCTTGAGAGTAAATGTGTGGTTGGCTCACTATTTTATTACTGGACTTAAGTCAGTTGTGTTAAAGGGCAGGGATACGACAAAAAGAGGCCTTTTGTTTCTTTTTCTGCAGGAACTTAGGAAAGGAACATAATGTATATGGAAAGTCTAAAGTAGTGCCATTTAATAGAACTTTCTGGATAATGGAAATGTTTTATGTCTATACATCTACTATAGAAGCCATTACGCATATATGCCTTTTGGGCAATTCAAATGTAGTAAATGCAAATTAGCAGCTAAATTTTTTATTTTGCTTAATTTCAATGAATATTGAAATTTAAATTTCAACTAATTTATATTTAAATTTAAATAGCCATACATGGTGAGTGACTACTGTATTAGACTGTATTAGATAGGTCTAGAGGATATGAGTTTTGTTGAGATGAAGATAGCTGAGCACATAGAATGTTTTGTTCTGAAGTTGCCCTGCATTACAAAGAATCTGAGTTATGAATTTGACATGCTTTTATTTATAGTGATGCTCCTTTTCCAACAAGAATGTTAAAATAAAACCTTTCTGGATAAGAAGTAAGTTGTGGATTTTTTTTGAAAGGAAAATGTAAGGGACTTGCTTCTAAGCCCAGCTTCTTCTCATTCTTGGAGTGTGCTATCATCCTAATTCAAGAGTGGCTTTCACGTCCCATCAGATAAAAAGAGATACCTCAAACCAATTCCAAAAGCTACTTTCAGAAAAGCATTGGTTGAGTTTTCATCCTGACTCCTAGGATAACAAATAGTAAGTCTTCAAACAAAGCAGCAGCTATGCGAATTCTAGAATTTTTATATGTATTGTTAATGTTAGTATTGTACCACTTGACGCTCTTATGACATGTTTCATGACATCAAGTACTGCACAAAATTAAATTCACATTCTAACACTTGTTTAAATTTAGTTGGTTAGGATAGTGTTGGCTTCCTAACATTTTTAATGTATTTAGTAAATGAAAAGTACATAACATTCTCCTTTGTGTACATAGTACACATATAAAATTCAAGCCTGTGTTTGCACAGCATATGAGGGTAAATGGATAAGCCTGGACACGGCTACTGGAGGTTGGCTCAGTGGCTTTAAAGGATCTGGGCTCTGCCTAGCTCTGCTGAGGGCTGTGGAAATTGTTAATTCTGCCCAACTGTAACCCATTTGTCACTCTGTAGTTGGTAAACTCTGTTGACTTGGTGCTCACGTGTTGAGATAATGCTTCCTAAAGTTTAATGTGTATATGAATCACCTGGGCATTTTGTTAAAAGGCAAATTCTGACTCAGCAGCCCTGTGACTGGGCCTGAGATCTTGCATTGCTAACAAGTTCTCAAGTGATGCTAATGCTGCTGGACTTCACTGTGAGTAGCAACGTGCTAAGGCATGAATTTGATTTCATTTTGATTAGTTTTACACTGAAACATCTTCCTCCATCATTACAAAACTTATTCTTCGGTCCTGACAACTATGATGTTGTGGTATCAGTCCAGGTAAAAGTGAATAAAAATTTTGATTGAAACTTGTTTCTGGGATTAGAAAAATATAGCTCAATATACACCGGTAGGAAGTTGGTAGCTATGTATTTACATTTCTCTTTTTGAGGTAATCTTTGCAGTAGAGGAGTTGCTTCATACCTACTGTGATCCCACACAATTTATATAGTTACATGTACATCTTCCAGGCATTCATATTCCTTTACACCTCTCAATACTTGTGAATTTTCTAAAATGCTTCCTTGAATTTGATGCCCTTGGGAGAAAGGTCTATCTCCTCATAACCACACTCGTGACAAATTAGCCCAAGCTTCTGGATTATCAAACTTTTCTTCAGTTCTCAGCATGCTCTTGTAAAATTATGACCTCAAGCTTTAGCTTTTTGGTCTATTGCTTATCCAGTAAAGCAAGCAAACAAACAAAATCAAGTGCCATGCATATGCACAGATAAATGTAAACATATGGGTAAGCACACACTTGTGGAAATTTAAACAAATATTAGTGGGAAAGAAATCTAAACAATATCAGTGATTATTAATACAAATTAGTAACCAATTATGTATAAATATGCACTCTCCAGTGTATTCTTAATTTCAGATTAAGGTGACCTCCAATAAATAGCCAGCAAAAAGCCAGGGACCTACGTATTATAGCAACAAGGAAACAATTTCTATCAACAACTTCAATGAATTTGGGTGCAGATTTTTAAATATAAATTTTAGGTAATTCCCACAAGGACCTCTTTTTGCTATCTTACTTTTTTTCTCCCCTTATCCCCTTCTTATATGAAATAAGATGGTTACTTTGGTAATTGATGAATAATTTATTACAAACTTTGTTTTAGCAGCTAAAATAATGGTGCATCTAAATATTGGTATCTACATTGATAAAAGCTTCTTAGAGTTGACATTGGGATGTGCTAGATTTGAAGTAGCCACTAGACTTTTATCATTCTCTGACAATTTTCTCAGATAATACAAAACCAATTAATGCAACCCTGATTAGTTTTTGACAGAGGTTTTCTTTGAAAGATAACACAGCTTAAATTCATAGAGCTTCTTCCCTTAAGGAATTTAGATTGCTCATTCTTTTCTTACCAATAATTTAGTTTCATTTTAATTTCTTAAAACCTGTTTCTTTACTTGCCCTGCCTAGCCCAGTTTACAGTGGTGCCCCACCTGAGACTCTGGGGTGGGCCAGCGTGTGTTTTAACCAGCCCTGCCAACCATCCTTGTGCTTGAGCAGCATGGGTTTATGCCATCACTCCACACTGGGCTGCCTCAGCAGAAACCTGGAGAGAATTCTTTGTAAGTCCTTTCTTTTACCTCCTATATTAAATTCATTTGCTCAAGCATCAGACACAGCTCTCAAAAATCCTTTTTCCCCTCTCTGTTTCGATGTCCACTGTGTTAGGTCAAGTCCTTATAATTTTTCTCCTGGTCCATGGCAGGGGCCTCTATCAGGTATCTCTGCTTCCTTTGTCACCTCCCCAACTCCAGTCTATTCTCCATACTGTGATTAGAGTAACCCTTTAAAACACACTTAGGCTTATTATACCCTTCCTGGCAAGATCCCTTATGTGAACCTGAGTTCTGTGTGAAGGAGTCCATGCTTGTGGGCATAGCAAGTAGACCTGTTCTCCGCTGACTCCTCCTAACCTTGGGGGTCTTACTTTGCTATCCTATCTTTCCTTTCCTTCACTTGTATCCCAGGCTGTAATTACTCTGAGCCACTTTAGATTTCTCAAATGTGATGTATTCTCTTATTTTTTTCAGGCATTTCTATGCTGCTGTCCCTACTTGACTTTCTTTGTGTACTTGGTATTCTCCTGTTGACTCCTCAAGATCCATTTCACAAGTCACTTTACTTCTGGAACATTATATCACTCTCATTCATCTTTCTCAGCATAACTAATTACTTCTTCTCTGTATTCCCAAAGGCCTATGTACATAGTTCTTTTATAGGACTTACCACTAAATAAAATTTATGAATGCATGTGTGTTTTCCTTAAGGATTTAAAACCTCTGAAGGCAAGGATCAGTTTTATTCATCTTTGTATCTCATGCTCCTGGCACTTAGTACAATGCTCTCTAGTTGAGTGTTGAACTGGGTGTGCCAAGCCTTGTTTTTTTCATTAATATATAAGGCAGAACATGTCATCTTTGTTTTATAGAAGAAGGCAGAGCTCTTACTCCACAGCCATAAGCAGGTCAGTCAATGACCTCAGAAGGAGCAGGGTATATGCAGTGCTGAAAAGTTGATCCTGGTTCATGGTGAACAGCAGCCCTATCCTCTTCCCTGAAGTCATCTGTCTGTCTTCTACTCCATTAGCCTATTAGCTTCCGAGGCAAGTACCATGTCCTTGTCTCTCTTATCTTTGTGTCCCTAGATCCTAGGAGTATTCATTTTTTATGATTACTGTAACAAATTTCCACATACTTGAACACATGGAAGTGGATTCACTGGGTGTCACTTTAGGGTCGGTCTGCCAAGCTGCTCCCAACACCAAAATCAACCATCAGGCCATTAATGGCTTAATACTTCCGGAAGTCAGAAATTATAAATAGTGATAACTGGGCTTATATCAGGGTATTGGCAGGGCTGAATTCCACTTTGGAAGCTCTAGTGAAGAATCCAAATTCTTAATTCATGTCTTTTCCCAGCTTTTAGAGCTTGCCCACATTCCTTGGCTTGTTGTATCATTCCATCTTCAAAGCCAGCAATGACCAACTGAATCCTTCTCACATCGTTTCACTCTGACACTGTCTCTTCTCTTTCCTTCTTTCATTCATAAGAACACTTGTGATTGTATTGAACCTACCTGAATAAATCAGGATAATCTCTCTATCTCCAGGCCAGCTGATTTGCAATCTTAATTTCATCTGCAACCTAAATTCCCCTTTGCGATTTATTCGATAATATTCACAGGTTCTGGAAATCAGGAACTAGACATTATTTTTTTCTAGTGATGGTGGTGGGGGGATGACATTATTGTGTATTCTATACTAGTATAGGGCCTGGCTCATATCAAGAGATCAATAAGCTTTGCAGAATGAATGGACAGGGTCTGTAGGGAGTGTGGCTTGGCTATAGGCAGTCAGAATGACTTTGAAAGCAATGGTGATTGAAGAGGAATTGGAGGATGCTGAGGGAGAATTTTCTTGGTAAGAGTGGAGTGTTTCAGCCATAGGGCCTGATTGTTGATTTTGGTGTTAAGGGCAGCTTAGCAGGCTGACCCTCAGGTGACACCCAATCAATCCGCTTTCTAGTGTTCACAGCTTTGTGTAATACTCTCCCCTTGGCTTTGGGCAGGAACTATTAGTTGCTTCTAGGCAGTAACATGAGATAATGAGATGGCACTTTCATGCTTAGGTATTTACATAGCAAAGGTGATGGATGTCATTTCTGGACTGTTATAGATTATATGAGTTCTGGAACTGGAGACTCCCTGTGGGCCTGATGAAGTAAGCAGTCATGTTGGAGAAGCCCACACTGCAGGCAGCCTCTAGGAATAACGGGAAGCTTCCGGGACCTGGAGGTGACCTCCAATCAATAGCCAGCAAAAAGCCAGGGCCCTACGTATTACAGTTACAAGGAAGCAATTTCTATCAACACCTTCAATGAATTTGGATGCAGATTTTTACTCATTTGAGCTTCCAGATGAAAATGCAGCCCAGCAGCTTTGTAAAACCCTGAGCAGGGGACCCAGTTAAGCTATGCCTTGACCTAAGGTAACGGTGAGATAATAAATATGTTTTGTTTTAAGCTACTGGGATTGTGGTAATTTGGATTCAGCAATAGAAAACAAATGCCAGCAATTTGGGAATTACGGAATAGATGGCAGTAGGAGCTGCCCTGCCCATGCTTATGGGGGAAGCAGTTCTCGACTGTATGGTTACCTCCGTTTTACAGCTGGAACTAATGAGGACGAGCAAGCTGAAACTCATTACTCTTGATTCAGTGGTTAGTGAAAAAAGATGGGAAGAGAATGTATTATTCTGACTTCTGCTGGAATTCCTTCCACCCCTTCCCGGGGCCATTGATTCTCTTGGAATTGAAGTTCATAGCAGGGGACTTTGCTTCATTAATCCTCACAGCAGAGCTCTAAAAGAAGTCTTCTGGAAGCCTTCTTGGGATTCTGTTTTCTTTCAAATAGAGTCACAGAGAGATCCCACCTAGCTAAAAATTACAGTAAAGATTTAGGTAAATAGCTGGGCATGGAATGAATAAGATTAACTATGCTTAGCAGTTATTATAATTATATGCAGGCTTATGAATATACTGCTTAACACTCTTACGCTACTTAAAAAATTATGAAGATCAGTCAAAACTCAGCTTAGATTTAAAAAATGTATTTGAAGGATCTATTTTAAATTTATCAATAATATTTAGGGGAAGATTTTAACACATGTAAATGATTTCAAAAATTCTTTGACCTAACCACTTTCCTCATTTCACAGGTGGAGTTATTGAGTGTGGAAAAATTAAGTGAATTGTCCCACATGGTTACACAGCTAATTCTTACTAATCCAGTTTCCAAGATTAGAGTTTCATATTGTTTTCACCTATAAACTCTACAATAGGGATTTATGGAAGATAGTAACAGTGCACTAAGTCCACACTCCTACCTTAAACAGAACCAAATATATCTTAAGCATCTCAGGCCCATAATTATCTTTTTCCAAATAATCTCAAAGGAGGTAATATTCCTTGGTGCTTTAGCTTCAACTTCAATTAATGTCTACTGGCATTTTAAATAATCATCATCCTTATATTCCTTGGTTAGGTATTGGTTATGGTCTGAAGTGTGGTACAGGCCTGTAAATTCTTTTGTTTTGGACTGAGGGACCAAGGACAAGGGGATTGAGGTTATATCATCTTTGCCTGAGTTGGGGCATCAGGTACAAATCTGTCGCAGATGACTTGCCCAAGAACATACAGCTAATTGGTAACAGGTTTAAAACTTGGAAGCTGTTAAATATCACAACTATTATTTGTTTGTTTGTTTGTCTTAATTTTATATATTTGCTACTGCTACACTGTTTATCTACCACACTTAGTCATTGCCACAACACAATACACACACACACATACACATCTTTGCTCTTCTACTAACTTCCTGGAGTTGGTGGTGGTGCTGAGAGTCATGGCATATGTCCACAAAAATATTTTGAATGCTCATAATAGAGGCAGTATGGTTAAATAGGAGAACCAGGTTTTGACTTACTTACAGGGGAAAATGAATCTTCTGAGTCTCAGTGTCCTCATCTATAAACTGAAAGCAAAGAGTTAATAGTGAGACTAGGTGTGGGAGCCTCCTTGGGGCAAGGCTGGGATGGTGGGGTCCAGTGTTTATGTTGCTGGGAGTATGGCTACCTTGGAAGTCGCAAGTGCTTTGTATATTCCAAAGTGTTTCTCTGTCTCTCTCTCTCTCTCTCTCTCTCTCTCTATATATATATATATATATATAGATATATATATATAGATATATATATATAGATATATATAGATATATATATATAGATATATATAGTGATATATATAGTGATATATAGTGATATATATAGTGATATATAATGATATATATATATAGTGATATATATAGTGCTATTGTTACTCCATATCAGGCATTATGATGAATGCAGGAGAAATATTATCTGACATATATAGTCCTTGCATTCAATAAAGGTATACTAAAGTTATAATCTCAGGATATAGAGGGTATAACAGGACGGAATATGCTGAGTGGCCAGTGCATGGCAAGGTTAAATACCTAGAGAGAAGTGAGATGACTGACTATGAAGTGGACAATTGGGAAGAGTTTGTGGAGAAGTTATGACTTGAGCTGGGTCATGAAGGACATGTAGCAGACAACAAGGCACCATCTTAGGCAGGTGGAACACATCGAGCAAAGGCATGGAGGTTGCTCAAGGAGTGGTTAATATACAAAAGAGGAAATGTGGCAAATATTTACAAGAGTAGAATTAAGTCAGAGCAGATATTTACATCAAAGCTTAGAATTTTATTATGCTGGCAACAGGGAGCCACAGGTGACTTTTGAGCAGACGTAGCCTGTCCAAAGTGATGGTTTAGGAAGCTTACTTTTGCAGGAGTGTAGATTGGTTTCTAATAGGGAATAAGGCAGGGAGAGCTGCTTATTCTTTTTTCTCCTCAGCAGTTGTGGGGCAATTGGATTGCTGCTTTCTAAATGATACTTAGACAAGTGTTGAGATTATGTGAGGCTCTCCTTGTTTCTGGAGTACCCTCATCTCCCATCCCTGCATAGGCCTCTAAGTCCTGCTCCTCACCAAACACACAAAGCCTCAAGGCTGATTGCCTGGTGTTAGTTTTGAGTCAAATTATTTTAATGACCAGCAATTACATTACAGAGCCACTGATAACAAAAGCTCATTTTTTTTCTCAAGGTACAAGGAAAGGAGAAAGAATCTTGAAGTCTCATAAGAGAAAAGGAAAAGAGATCTATTTTTCCTGTTCCTCTCCCTCCTCTCAACTTCCACCCTCCAAAAGGCCCCAGTGTGTGTTGTAAATAACTAATGGGTACTAGGCTTAATACCTGGGTGATGAAGCAATCTGTACAACAAACTCCCATGACACAATTCCACCTATGTAACAAACCTACACTTGTACCCCTGACCTTAAAAGAGATCTATTAAGGAAAGGAGACCTATTGCATCCATTCCTGATTGAGCAAGATTTTTTTTTCTTCTCTATCTGTTGACTATGTTTTATGTACTTTCAGTTAACTGTCTGAGCAATGACTATTTTACTTCTTCTAGTGGAAGTATTTTCAATAGGTTAATTGTTTCACTTATTGCCATTGACATTTTTCTGCTTTTCAATCAGAATATTTATATAATAATTTGCTAATATTTTTGTGCCCATTTATGTAAAAAGTAGTATTTGAGTGACTATAAAAATAATATTCTTATATTAAGTACTATCAACTTAAAAGCTACAGCCAACAAGAATACATTATTTGTATTTTGAACTTTCTTCTTTCATAGGCATACTAGTCATTAATTCAAAATCAAATTAGGAAAAAAGAAAAAAAAAGGCTGGGCCTGGTGGCTCACGCCTGTAATCCCAGCACTTTGGGAGGCCGAGGCGGGCGAATCACCTGAGGTTGGGAGTTCAAGACCAGCCTGACCAACACGGAGAACTCCCGTCTCTACTAAAAATACAAAATTAGCCTGGCGTGGTGGCACATGCCTGTAATCCCAGCTACTCGGGAGGCTGAGGCAGGAGAATTGCTAGAACCCAGGAGGTCCGGAGGTTGTGATGAGCCAAGATTGTGCCATTGCACTCCAGCCTGGGCAACAAGAGTGAAACTCCGTCTCAAACAACAACAACAACAACAAAAACAAAAACAGAATTAGTGTAATTCTAATCATTAAAGTGACAAATGAACATAAACATGATGGGGAAACAGTAGAACAATCCATGAGAATTTTATTTTTATTCAAATGAAAAAATAGAGAAAGAAAAAGTGCTTCATCTTCTGTATAATTAAAGAGGATTTTGAGTTGGAGAATATTGCTCTATGACTTATATAATATCTTCTCGACTCATTAGAATTCATCACATCTTTGGTTTAGATGTAAGTTAGTGACACTTTTACAAAAACAGCAAACTTTTTTTTTTTTTTTTTTTGAGACAGAGTCTGGCTCTGTCTCCCAGGCTGGAGTGCAGTGGCCCCATCTCGGCTCACTTCAACCTCTGCCTCCTGGGCTCAAGCGATTCTCCTGCCTCAGCCTCCCGAGTAGCTGGGACTACAGGCGTCTGCCACCACGCCCAGCTAATTTTTGTATTTTTAGTAGAGATGGGGTTTCACCATATTGGCCAGGCTGGTCTCGAACTCTCGACCTTGTGATCTGCCCACCTCGGCCTCCCAAAGTGCTGGGATTACAGGCGTGAGCCACCGCAACCAGCCAACAGCAAACTTTTAAAATCAGAAAAAACCCTGAAATGTATTCAAATTCATATAGGCTTCTTTTTATATGACTTTAATTTTTTTCATCAGATTGATAATATTTTCTAGTCCTGTTTTGTTCATCGAAGTGTAAACCTAAGTGTCTCAGTTGCTTCGTCGAAACTACTGGTTCTCCCTTCAAGGATGTTGTTAGGGAGAAGTGGTTAAATGACAATGAATATCTTATAATGCGAAAATGCTCTGCATATTTTTAATAACAAAGAATAATTTGTTTTTCTTTCCCTGACAAAATGTTTTATCAAGTAACACTTTTAAATATATGAATGAAGCCTATGAGAGGAGAGTTTATTATTATTAATTGTTATTATTATTTTCTGATGCTTGTATGACCTTGGGTAAGTTACTGGACCTCTGCCACATGCTGTACATCTGGACCACTCAGGAAGATGTATGCAGGTAGACAGCCCTGAATTCTAATGTGCTGACCTCCACAAGTCCCAAATACCTACCTTGGCCCCACAACATTCCTTTACCAGTGACACATGAAAAAGAGAAAATTAAAAAATAGTTTTATTGCACAATTTCTGCCTTGACCTCTCAACTGGACACCCCATACCCATACTCATCTCAGATCTAGAGAGAGGAGCAGTCATGTCAGGCCTCTGAATGCTTACACGGTTCTGTTTAACTTGGCCTTGAGACTGGGGCTCTGAGCCCAGAGGGCCACTGATAGTACTACAGGCTGTCTACTGTGACGAGTGCCTGATTCTCCACATTTGTGCTCTCTGCTTAATGCTCCCATGGCCACCTGCATTTTTGGCTCTGGCATCAGGCAGTAGGGTATGGTGGTGGCAGCAGTGGAGAGGAAATCCTGAGCACTCCAGATCCACTGAAAGGAGGGTACATCTTAGGGAACTTTCTACTATGAGCTTCATGTTTAATACTTTCCGTGTTTATTGACATTTTAGTGATAATCTGCTGAGTTTCCTTTGTAGTTTTCATTTATTAGATTTGTAATGAAGCAGAAGTAACCTCTTTTACCCAGCAAACATTGGCGCCATTCTCCCTTGCTTCCTTAGCACTCCAGAGGATGGCTTTGATATTATTATACAGGTGATTAAGGGCCAGTCTGGGGCAAAGCTCAGATATTTGGCAATGAAGAGAGTTAGAAAACATGCCAGACTTATAAACCACCATAATGGAAATAAGAGAACAACCTCTTTGGATTCCAGAGAGAATTTCATTTTATGAAAATGAAAATTCAGCCTTGGGGAAACCCAGTTTGAGGAGCTTTTCCTGACCTTCATAGTTTTTTGCTTGACTTCTTAGCAAAAGGAGAGAAACCAATATAGCATAAGCAATTTCTGAGCAGCAAAGAATATGAATAGAATTTCAAAGATTTTTTGGGAGTGGGACACTTTTAGATACATTCTGAGAAAATCAAGTGGCTTGGAAAGAACTGGTTATTCCAGGGTTACTGTTTGGGGAGCAGAGACAGAAAGTGGGAAGGGGAGCCCTACAATGTAATGTTGGGGGCCGAATAAGTTGAGAATAAACCAGAATGTAGCAGTTTTTCTAAGCCCCAAAATAATTTATTTCTTGTAAACTATTGGATTAAAGTCAAAGAAGCAAAAGCATTAAGTACCATGAGATTTTAAACTCAAATTAACCCAAAGCATTCTTAAAGAACTTATTTTCTGTGATGGTACAAATTATGTATATTGAAACATTTTTTAAATGTTGTACTTAGTTTAGATTTTTCAGCTTTCCTGCAGCCTCTGGCTGCTAAGAATCTACTAAAAAATCTTCTTTGTAACATATGAATACTAGTAAATCTCTGCTGCTTGACTGTCATCAGTCTCATATAAATGAGGCAGTGCAGATGGCTGGAATGCTAGGGCTGGCTGTTGCTTGCCTTAAGAATGGTGTGGGAAACGAGGTCAGGAGGTTGAGACCATCCTGATCAACATGGTGAAACCCTGTCTCTACCAAAAATACAAAAATCAGCTGGGCATAGTGGCGCGTGCCTGTAATCCCAGCTACTCGGTAGGCTGAGGCAGGAGAATAGCTTGAACCAGGGAGTTGGAGGTTGCAGTTGCCGTGAGCCGAGATCACGCCACTGTACTCCAGCCTGAGCGACAGAGAGAGACTCCATCTCAAAAAAAAAAAAACGGTGTGGGAAAGCAGGACAGTAGATTTATGAAGCTGATTGTAAAGACTTAAACACCAACAAGAAAGATAGGGTGCTTGTCTTCATCAGCTGGTTGTGGATATGCTTCTCTAGCATCTTCCCTGGACATCTACCCTGCCTTCCACCACCAATTTCCTTCTTTTCCTGACCCAAGCTAATTCCTCAAATTCTGCATTATGGAAGAAAAGAAGAGTGTGATTTTCCAAAAAGTTTTTCTCCAGCACATTTTTTCTTATTGAAGTCTCCTTTATCTAAAAAAATTTAAATGTCTTTTAAATTTAAAACACAACCAGAAAATAAGCAGAGCCAAAAATTAAGTAGCTGATGGGTTTTGTAATGGGTTAGACAAGTACCCTTCCTTCCTACCTATCCCAACTTGAGCTGTGTCCTAGTCTGTTTTCTGTTGCTATAACTAAATACCTGGGACTGGGTAATTTACAAAGAAAAGAGGTATATTTCTTATGGCTCTGGAGGCTGGGAAGTCCAGATTAGGTGACTACATCTGGTTGGCATTTGGTGAGGGCCTTGTGCTGTGTCATAGCATGGCAGAGGGCATCCCAGGGTGAGGTGGTGAGCTCAGAGCCATGTTGGCTTTTGTAACAGACTTACTCTCATGATAACTAACCCATTCCTGTGATAACACATTAATCCATTAAACCATTAATCCATGAATGGACCTAATCACCTCTTTAAGGCCCCATCTCTTCATATGGCTACATTGCAGACTAACTTTCAACGTAAGTTTCGGATGGGACAAGCATTCAAACCATAGCAAGCTGCCTTTCAAGGGCATCCTATTCACCAGTTTGCAGGAAGCCCTTCTGACCACTCAAGAGCCTCCTGAGTTTTCCTTCTCTGAATTCTTATCATATTAATAATCTGTTCCACACCACTAGGACTAGTTTGAATCATGTCCTTCCTAATCTCTTGTAAATGTAAATCAAGTAGTTATATATCTCAACTTGAAATTATAATCTTTTGAGCGCGAGAGCATCTTACGCTTCTATATCTGCACATTGTACACATGTAATAAGTGTAGTTGGATGTTGACAAGTATTGAAGAAGCAGATAAAGTCTTCAAAGATAAGAATTTGTATATTTTTTATGTATCTCATTAAGTAATGGGGACATTTAATACATATTAAATATCATAGCACCACAAAAATGGAGGGAGGAAGCACTTCTTAGATTCTAACAGAATCCCTGTCTTTTCTGTCTTAATCTATATTTATTCTTCCTGTAAGTAGCAAGCACATGGTTGAGTTATACATAATTCTTTCATTTAAAGGCAATTGTTCCGAATCAAGAAAAACAAAATTAAATAAATTCTGAGAAGGGAATGAGCAATAGTAACAGGCTCAACACTCTTTTGTTAGGGGATTAAAGCATTAATCATCCTATTATCTGCTATTTTGCGCTTTGCCAAAGTTGCTAGAGGTCGATAGGAATTAGTTCCAATTAAAAAACTTTAGAACTTTCCTTCTTATATCACCTACTGTTTTGGATTGAAGGAAGATGGATGATGATAACATGGTCCCGATAGTCTAATTGCAGTTTCTTTCCATTTTTTGCTAAGAAGTTGTAGAAAAGGTCACTTTGGATTTTAAAAATTAAGAGCTTCATTGTCAGAGTGTATCACTAATGCATATAATTACTATTTTAGATTATCAAGAAGGTCTAAAGACAGACATTTTATTTTAATATTCACTGTTAAATTGCATTAGTGACATTTGCTAATAACCTGAGGAAGTTACCTACTGTGGTGGTGAGTTTTGAATTGTAAAGTTTAGCATTTTGACATGGCATGCCAACACTACATATAATACACATAAAAAGTAAGAATTAATAAATATGTCAATTAAAACTGTTAAAAACCTGAACTAGTCCCCAATAACTTCATCAGGAAAGACAAAATGTAATAAACAGTAGCAGTTATTTCTTGACAAACTGCCGAATAGACTGGTTTGCAGAATTGCTACAGTTCACATTTAGAAAGTTAAGAGAGAGTCCTGGCAGGTTGAGTTTGGCAGGTAAACTAATTCTGAAGTGGTAAACATGGGTAGGTTAATTGTTGAAGCAGCAAGATAATATCCTTCAGAGAATGCTTCCTTACCTGATGCATTGGTTAAAAAATAAAAATTCAATGTTTCCAGTCTTTAGATAACTAGCTTGTCATATTAAGAAAATATTGGATAATTATTCAGCTTTTGGTATTTTTCAATCATTCTTCAAGCATCTTTCCTGGGCAGTGAGATGAAAGCTTAATGTCTCATTACCAGCTGTTAGGTTTATTTGTGCATATTATTAAAATACTTAGTGGCCAGTTTATTTAGTTATTTGGAGAAAGAAGAAAGATGACTCAGTGTTGATGTTTCTATCTACTCAGCATGGGGCTTGGGCTCAAGAGAAAGTGATCTCAAACCTACTATAAAGATAAATCTATTTTATTGTTCACAGAGAGATTTTATTAGCACACATTTAAAAAGTTGCTTTATTTTTCCAATTATGAAAGTAACAAATACTCATCATGGATAATTTTTGAGTTGGAAAGGAAACAATAAAATAGCATTATATAAAGAAAACGATTAACATTTTACTTATTTATTTACTTTTACTTTTTCTATGCAGAACCTTTTTGTACACAGTTCTCCAGTTCATCGGTAGTTTAGTTTTGGATATATTTTTTTAGCTCAATGTTATGACCTAAGATTGTCCCCATGACAATGCAAATTATTGTTGTATATGTGGGTTCTATTTATTGAGGATTCCATAACTTATCTAGCCATTCTCATGTTGTTGAATATTTACATGGTTTTCAATTTTTCACTATTTTTGTAGAGATGCAATGGAAATCTTTGTGAACTAGACTTTTTTTGGTACCCTGGGTTTTTTTTTTTTGGTGTTAAATCATTGATGTAAAATTTTTAGTCTAAAGAGTATGATAATATAAGATGACAAAATTGGAAGTTTTGGTTGAGGTAACAAGATGTGAGAGATAACACATTCCATAGGTGATGTCAGAAAACATGACAAATTTTAAGATTATTAAAAGCCACTTATATTGGTATTAATTCTTTTATAACATCAAGAATATTAAAGGGTCATAATTTGAATGTCAAAGGGAATTTGGGGTACCAGTTATTCATTTGCTGTGTCTCCCAGAATTGAATGGGGTTTGCCTGCTCCTCTCCTCACCCTAGATAATTTAATGTGTCCCTATAGGTTTGAATGACATGGTGGACCTGTTTCTGACTCATGCTTGAGAGATCTGAGATGAATGACTGTCTGGCTAGATGCTGTACTGAGGGTACAAAGGAGAAATTGATGAATGAGGAAACCGTGAACTCCTGGAATTTGTCAGGGGAAAGAATGTGGGATAATTTCACATGAGCCATATATTATCAGAGTTAACATAGCTTCATCCTCGGTCCCATCCAACAAAGCTGTTTGACATAGCAGCAGATTTCTGGAGGCTGAATAGTGTCAAGCCTGGAAAAAAAATGCATTTGCTGTTGTTGAGGATACTGTAGGTCTCTGAAAACTTTTGAAAGATAAATGAGGAAGAGGGGGAATAGAAATAATGGTTTAAGAAGAAACAGTTTAAATTTTGAACATGTTGAATTTAAGGTACTTGTGAAACATCAAGATGGAAGAGCCTCTCAGGGAAGTACGGTGCACAGGTTGGAGCTGAAAGAGTCCTTGACTAGAGATGTGGATACTGACATAATCACACGTAGATGAATGTTGGATGTTTAAGATAGTCTAAAGAGGATGCAGACTGAGGTGAGAAGAATGCTAAATGCAGAATCCTGGATTGTATCCCCTTGGAAGAGTTTGAGAGTCTAGCAAAAGAGGCTAAGGAAGATCTAAGTAAATCCAAGCTGGGAGAGAATGCCAAATAGAATGTGGTTGATAAGGAGGTCAAGTAAGATGGGCATTAAAAGTAACTAGTTTTGGCAAGTAATGGGACATTGGTGATTATATCTTGCTAGGCCTTAGTGTAACTATGGAGACAGGAACCAGACTGCAGTGGATTGAATAATAAATGGGTAGAGACAGGTCATCTTTGAGTGAAGACCATTCTTTTTAGGATCTTGAGTGTAAAAGGAGGAGAGATACATACTAGTGAGAACAAGGCTTAAAAAATCAAGTGAAAAACTTGTGCATTTTGTATACACCATGGGGAAGGTGGCAGTGGAGTGGGGAAACGAAATATGGGAGAGAAAGATTAATGACCTAGATTGCATAGAAAACAAGGGAAAATTAGATTAAAAGTCTCCTGACCTCCTGAATTGGAAATTTAAATAATTTAAGTGCTATAAAGCAAAGAATGCTATGAAACCATAAAAAGAATATTATTCTTTAGAATTGATATGGAAGAGTCTCCAATATATATTATGAATATGAAAAACAAGGTACATAGTGTATTTAGTATGCTACCAGGGTTATGATGAATGGCCCTGTGGATTGTGTACTCATATATGAGTGATGCCCCTCTGGAATTGTGCTTTGTGTTGTACTATAGATGAGATCCCCTGATGTGAGCCAGCACCTCATATTACCTTTGTTGGAGGACACTTTTCATGATTCTCTGTCTTCTTTTGTTCTGGTCAATATTAACAGGTATAATTTTTTGATCATTTAATTTCCCACTTATTTAAGAATACTGTACCAATCAGACTAATGGATCAGATTCTCTGCTCTGCTTCATAGCTATGTTTTTAATTTAAACATCAGTAAAGTGACCTTCTGATCATAATTTAGGTCTTCATGTCACTTGTTCATGGAAAGAGAATGCATTGGCGTACTGGCGTGAGTATTTCTGCCTGATGGTTGAGCCTCTTATAAATGAATATATTGTCATTCTGGTATATAATATAATTCTTTAAGAACTGGATTTATGACAGCCCACCTCTTAAAGTCAGTGTGCTAATAAAACCACATTTCTGACCCTGTCTCTGAAAGCTAAAATCCAGTTCCTAGATTGTGGTGAATGCAGTGAGCACCATTTTACTTTGTCCATGCTCAGTGTAGGCCGTCATCTGGCTTTTTTCTGTTGATTTACCTTTTCTATGTAGCATTTCTATTTAAATGCAGTGGCTTGATGATCTCAGTCTTCTCTGTAAAGAAAGAGGAAAAGTCGTGTACATGAGAAAGTATGGGATAGTAGTGGGATGTGAATGTGTGGAATGGAGAAGAAATCTGAATTGGGATATGAAAATGATTTTCGAGCCTCATTACTGATGCAGTTATGTTGTCCTGGTTGGCTAATGACTTCTGGTTTTTAAGTCTCACACTCCAGAAAATCCTTCAGTTTCAGGCAAACTGGGACCATTGGTCACCCTAGATGTGGCTGACATAGAAGACTAAAAATTTATCAAAAAACAAATCTATAGGATTTGGTGATTTTTTTTTTCTAGAGAGCTTCTGCAGCTACCAGGTGGAACCATGAAGATGAATATTTGGATTGATCCTAGAACATAAGGAGGTTGCTGAAGAAAGATAATGGGTTGGGGATGTACAGATAGTTGAAATAATCTAGATAGAGCAGTGCAGGAGGTGGGCCAGATGGTCACATGTCTGGGTGACACCCTGGTTCTGTGTCTCCTGTACTGCAAAGCGAGACAACACTAGGTGGAAAGCAGACTGTCCTGACAAGGGAATCTTATTTTCCAAACAACTACAGCATGGAAGAGGGCTCCAGTAAGAAAATATACACAGCAGGAGCAGGAGACCTTCAAGCAAGAACACCAAATAGCAGCCCTCTTCACATCATCCTTTAAGGTTTTGCAGAATCATAGAGTATTGGAACTTGGAGGGACCTCAGCATTGTCCAGTTACTCCCTTGGACATTGAGGAAGGTAAAATACTTCCATTATAAGTGAGTATTTGAAGATTCATTAATATTTTCTCTGTAATTGTGAGAGTGATTAAAGCAATCACTGTATGAGAAGTTCAATTTAGCTAAGAAGAGAATAAAAATAACCACAACACAAACCGTTAGCCAGGCTATTGCCAGTGTCTCAACAATATGGCTCCAAATACTTACCATTCCAACCCACTGCTAAAATATGATTGACCCTTGAACAACACAGGTTTGAACTGTGAAATCCACTTATATGGAATTTCCTCAACCAAAGGCAGATTGAACATACGGTATTCGCAGGATGTGGAAACTCACGAATACAGAGGGCATGCTTTCTGTTTATGCTGGTGAGGGTTTTGGCAGATGCGGGTGTTCTGGACTCAATCCCTCATGGATACAGAGGAACAAATGTACTGTCAAACTTAGGAAAAGTAAGACTAATTCTACACACTATATAAACTAAGATTCAGCATTGTCCAGTTACTCCCTTGGACATCGGGGAAGGTAAAATACTTCCATTATAAGTGAGGATGTGAAGATTCATTAACATTTTCTCTGTAAGTGTAAGAGGGATTAAACAATCACTGAATGAGCAGTTCAATTTAGCTAAGAAGAGAACAAAAATAACCACAACACAAACTGTTAGCCAGGTTATTTCCAGTGTCTCAACGATATGGCTCAATCATATAACTACTGATAAAAGAGTGAGTAGTGTTTCAAAGAATAAATTCATTGCTCAATACTGAATTATCCTGTGATCAATGTGTCTAAAATACTATCTGAGTTGCTATTAAATTCAATTCAGAGACAATTATTAAGTTTCTATAACTGTAGGCCAGTACTTAGATGCCGTAGGACAGAATTAACACACCACTTGGCCTGCATGGATTACCTAGTATAGTAGGCAGAATAATATCCTCCCAAAGATGTCCAGTCCTAATTGCCAGAATGTAGGAATATGTTATGTTACACAGCAATATGAAATTAAGGTTACTAATCAGCTGACTTTAAGATTATCCTGGATTATATGGCGGATGCTGTGTAATCACAAGACTTCTTAAATGATGGACTGAAGAGGCAGAAGAGTCACTGCCAAAGTGATGCAACATGAGAATACCATTGCTGGCTTTGAAGATGGAAGGAGGCCATGAGCCAAGAAAGGCAGTAAAACTCTAGAAGCTGGAAAAGGCAAGGAAATACATTCTTTCCCGCAGCCTCCAGAAAGAATGCGGCCCTGCTGACACCTTGTTTAACTCAGTAGGACCCATTTTGGATTTCTCATCTCCAGAACTGTGAGATGATAAATTTGTGTTGTTTGGAGCCACTGACTTTGTGCTAATTTGCTACAGCAGCGATAAGAAATTAATACAGAAAATAACATAAAGCAGTGAAGGTGAGACATGGAGACAATATGGAATGGTGGGTACTGTGGCCATCTGGAGAGTGCCTGCACAACACGCAGTTCTGATTCAGCTCTAGCCAACATTTCTTTGAGGAAATAAGGGTTCAGAGTTGCCAAATTCTATTTTTATTTTTTAAAATAAAATGAATGTCCAGGTTTATATAAAAGTGACTGTTTCTATTTAATTATTTGCACTATTTTAAGTTAAAAATCTCTTAAACATGTATGCAAATAGATGTGGATGAGAATGTTCGTTTCAGTGTTGTCTGTGGTAGCAAAGAATTGGAAACAAATTAGATGTCTATAAAATATGAGTATAAATAAATATAAATATATGATACAAATGCATACTTTAGTCAAAAACAATGAATTGTATATTCTATGTGTTAAGTAGAAGTGTAAACAGAATGAGATATATAGCATGACACTTCATTTGTTTGGATACAAATATACTCATAAATATATATATATAGTTTGTGGGTGCTTATCATGTAAAAATAAAGTTAGGAAAGTGAATTAGAAAAAATTCACATTAATTACATTTAAATGGGTCTGTATGGGGGGATTAAAGAGAGGAATATGATCTGGGATGATAGCTGACAAAAAGCTAGGATGCAGGAGATGACAATAGAAGGTCTGTGCACGGACTGATGATGATGATGAACTATGAGCTGGTGCCCCACCCAATTTTGATCACTGTATAGGCTGGAGCACAGAAGACAGTGGATCCAGTCAGAGTCATGCCCACTGGGGATTCAAAGAAAACCAAGATGTAGACCCTCCCTTCAAAATTTTGCAGAGAACTGAGGAAAAACAGGCTGGGTACAGTGGCTCACACCTGTAATCTTAGTACTTAGGGAGGCTAGGGAGGGACAATTTCTTGAAGTCAGGAGTTCTGAGGTTACAGCAAGCCGTGATTGTGCCACTGCACTGCAGCCTGGGTGACAGAGGGAAACCCCGTCTCTTAAAAGAAAGATATATAAATGAAGCGGAAAAAAGTGTAATTATTAAAAAGTGAACAAGTTTCATTTATTCATTCATTTATTCAACATTCATTCAAATATTTATTAAGCTCCTTCTATGTTCCCAGCAGTTTGTTTAATCACGGTGTCTGTGTAGTATAGGATATGGTTGTAAGAGTAGGAAAAGCTGTGTTTAATTTTGTTTTTCTATTCCCTCTAGATTCTACCCCAAGAATAGGACCCATAATAGTGGCATGGCAGTTAGCCTTTCTGAACCTCAGATTCCTCGTTGGTATAAAGAATATCACTCTTGTTGTATCTTATCTATGTAGGATTGTTGTGAGGAAATAAATGGAAGAGTTCTTGTGAAGTGTTCTACAGATGGAAGACACTTTAACTGGGGCTCCTTTCCTCTTTTTGCATATTTCTCCCCCTCACCTTCACTTTTCTTCTAACTTGCTGCTGACACTATATGGCCCAGTCCCTCATTGCTGGTGCCTAAGTCACTGCAGTGGACACTTGGTCTTCCCTGTTAATATGGTTTATGATTAAAGCAAGACAGACAGTCCTAAAATACCTCCTTCATCAGCAAATCATAAACTTAAAATCTATTAAGGTAGGAAGGGATTTAAATGTCTTCCTCAGTCTTGTGCACGTTGTAGGAATCCCAGGAGGCTCACCTTGGAGGCTTGCTCTTTGGATCTGTTTCCATCATTCCCATTAATTTTTTCTAAATTGCCTATTGTGGTAAGGATGTGGTCATAGTTTCCCTTTGTTCTACACAATTCCTTTTTCCATGTTCCACCAACTGATAACAATATTCTCACGCATAGGCAGTTTCAAAGATTCATTTGTGGAAAAAGCTTTCCTGGAATAGAAGTATTCATGTTTTGATGTTTCTAAGAAAAAAATGTTATTCCTGATAATAGGCCTCGAAATGTCTGCCTAATTCCCACTGATACACATCTGTTTCATAAAGAGACTTCTCTTTGGAATCAGTAGGGTTTTAGAGCAACTCATCAAAGGAAATATGAAAATCAAGTTGGGGGCAAACTTTCACTTTGGAGCCAAATACCTCCATCATTGTAATAAAACAATCCATATGTTGGGATTTATTAGCTCTCATTGACAATTTAAAAACATAAACTCCTGATGAAATGAAACATCTACCTAAAACTTATGAAGAGATGGATCTGTTTCATAGTTGAATTTTTTGAGTATTTTTTGGTGTTAAAGCAATATGTGATTATAGGAGGATGTTAGCTATAAACTGAAGCTGTTTCCTGGAGGGAATGCATTTTGCAATAACTCCCATTCAACTGAAGTTCTCTGCAAACCAAGAAAGAGTTGAATTTCTCACATTTACTTTTTATTGTGTGAAAATTGCTACTGCATTGTAAGTGTTATAGATATTTGGGAAAGAAGAATGGGGCATTATTAGAAATATATCCTTGGGGTATAATTTAACATAACTAGTAAGAGATGAACGAAATGGCTTCATACTGAAAAAGCAATGTCTGAGAATTATTATCAGTAACATGCCACTAAATCCAAAGGCTAGACTGATTAGAATCAGTGGGAGTTTGGCTACATAAAAATCCTATTATTAGAACTTACGCAAAGAAGGGAGACAGGAAGTAACTGTGTTGTTAAGGTAAGCTGTGCTGATTAGTAAGCAACACATTCCAAGGAAATAATGAAAGGGTGAAAAAGCATTAACAGACCCCTTGGAGATTCATTACACATCAATTTATTTTTCTAAAGGACTCACTGTGCTTTACAAAGTATATTACTCATGGACCTCTGTGGCATTCGGTTAGGGGCAACTATTATAAAGAGAAGTAAAACTACTCAAGTTTTGACTCATCTGTGGATGCAGAAGATTGAAAGTAAAGTTTGGACTTGAATCAATTTATTGTCAAATGTGATTTTTGAAATACTTTTTGTACCAACTGAGAATTCACTTCACAAAACTTTTAAATTATAGTCCTTTTGGCTTTCCTGTATATTTGTTCTGACAATATAAATTATTTTTATCTCAAAATACTTAGAAGATAAAAGAAATTAACCCAAGTGATTAGGGCAATAAAACGTAATTTAATTTTTATGATCATACCTTTCGGAATCTGGGTTAATTAAAATATATTTTTGTTATTATAACAAAGTAAATCATGCACATAATAAAACATTTGAACAGTATGTAATTAGTTTAAAATGAAAAGTAAAAACATACCTTTCTTTGCCTCCTATTTCCACTTTCTAGAGGTTAACTATAACTTTTAATGTATTCTTTTAGAAAATTTTTATGCTCCTCTAAGGGAGGAGCATTTTACTATGGTTACACAAGCTTTTAAAATTCCATATACTTTTGATTATACAAGTCGAATGATTATATGTATGCTCTTTTGTACTTGCCTTTTTCATTTGCCAGAATACGTTATTAGTCTTATCTTTCCAAATCAGTGCATTGAGACCAATCTCTTTTCAAATGGTGGCACGTTATTGCATTTGTGTTTTTGCCATAATTATTTAACCAGTTCTATATTGATGAACAGGTTGTTCTTCCTGCTCTGTGTGTGTGTGTGTGTGTGTGCGTGTTCATTCATCAACATGTGGCCACACAATGCTATGATGGATTATTTTGTATATGTCTTTACATGCTTATGTAAATACAACTGGAAGAAAAATTCTTACTTGCAGGATTGCCTCATCAAATGGAGCATGTGTATATTACATTTAACTAGATTATTTCCAAATTGTTCTTTACAGAACTGTAGCAGCATCTTCTATCTAATAAGTGTGCAGGAAACTGTTTCCTAACACCCTCAATGAAATTGTGTATTATCAAACTATCTGATAGTGAACAGTAGTATCCTATTGCTATATATTGTATATCTTTAATAAGGAGTGAGATTGGGGAATGTTTTCCTATATTTATTTCTCATTTAACTTCTTTTTCTCTGAAATGTTAGTTCATGCTCTTGGACTACTTTTTTGAGAGATTGCTTAACTACTTTTGATTTGACAGACCTTTTTATATATTAAGAAAATTATTCATATGCTCTCAAATGTTTTGGAAATACTTTTCTTAGTAAGTTCTTTGTATTTTGACCTTGTAATAATTATTTTTTCACATAAAATTTGAAATTCTTGTAAACCAACATTGATGAAGTCCTTCTTTTAGGGTTTCTGGGGTTTGTGTGATGTTTAGAAATGTTTTTCTCACTCCATATTTATAAATATATTCACTCATATTTTATTCAAGTTCTCCTGTATTTTAATTTTGTTTACATTAAAATTTTTATTCCATCTAGAATATATTTGTAGAAAGGAATAAAGTCAGAAGTTATTTTAATTATTTTTTTTCAAAGGACTAGTTAGTGGTCTTCACTTATTGAATAATTAATCACTTCCTTAATGAAGTAAAATTTTGTGTTTATTAAAAAAATGAAATTCCCTTGCATATTTAGCTTTAGACTCTCCATTATGTCCCTTTCATCTATGTATATTCCTGTGCTCACAACAAACAATTTCGATAATAGTAGCTTAAAGAATGGTAACTATGTAGTGGGGCTAGTTCCTTCTCATTATTCGTTCACAGTATTTTCTTAGCTGGACAAGTATATTCATGTTTCTTGATGACCTTGATCATCATTAAGGGACACTGCAAATTAATTCAATAGGATTACATTGATTTCATAGGTTAGCTTGGGGGAGAAGTGACATCTTTACAATGTGGAGATTTCTTCATATAAATCATATGGGTTTGTGTTATGTTTACTTTCAGTTCTCCCTCTTTTTTGGCTATTGTTAATAAGGTATTTTCTTCCACTTTATTTTCAGTTTTTTTTTGTGTGTGTTTAAACAGGAGATTGGCTTGCAGTATTGTATGTCTGTGTCCGAACTATTATCTATCCATTTAGGTTAATAATTTTTGTATTTTGCACCTTATTCTTTGTAATAAGATTTTGAAATTTTTCCTTATTTTCCATGATTTTGAAATCTTTAGCTTCAGAACGTTTCTTGAAGTTTTGATAAAATTTACACTACCTAGGCAATAATTACATTCACATTTTCAAATGTGTTTGCACACTATAAAACAATGTATCGTCCTGTAATTCAATGTTTTTTGTGCGTTTAGGTCCTGTATTTATTTTATTTTATAGCTTCAATTTTATTTAATTTTATTATTTTTATTTACTTTATTGATACATATTAGATGTATATATTTTTTGGGTACATGTGATAATTTGATACATTCAAATTACATGATACATTCATATAACCAAATTAGAATAATTGGGATATCCATCACCATAAACATTTACCTTTTATTTATGCTAGGAACACTCCAGTTCACTTAGAAGAAATGATACCTGGTGTTCAATAGATCAGTAGGGTGACTATAGTTAACATTATTCAATTGTACATTTCAAAATAGCTAGAAGAGAATAATAAAAAATTAGCCAGGTATGGTGGCATATGCCTGTAAAAATTTAAAAACGTTAAATAGTAATAATAAGTTCCAGCTACTAAGGAGGCCTTTATGGAGCTTTCATTCTAGCAAAGGAGACAGAAAATCAATCAGAAAGTCCAATCAAGCAAATAAATACATACACTTTTTTTTTTTTTTTTTTTTTGAGGCAGATTCTCACTCTGTCGCCCAGGCTGGAGTGCAGTGGCACGATCTCGGCTCACTGCAACCTCTGCCACCCAGGTTCAAGTGATTCTTCTGCCTCAGACTCCCGAGTAGCTGTGATTACAGGCGCCCACCACCATGCCTGGCTAACTTTTGTATTTTTAGTAGAGACAGAGTTTCACCATGTTGGCCAGGCTGGTCTTGAACTCTGATCCAACCGCTTCGGCCTCCCAAATGCTGGGATTACAGGCGTGAGCCACTGCGCCCGGCCCATACACTTTTTCAGTACTAACAAATGCTTTGACAAAAAAAAAGCAAGTAAGGAGATGAGGAATGCTGGATTGGGGAGGTGGATGAGTAGTGGGGAGGTGTTACAGGGATACTCAGCGAAGGCCTGCTTAAGCAGTGACATTTGAGCAGCCACTAAAAGGAAGCCAATGAGGAGGCATTGTCCTGAGAACAGCATACCTGGTCTGAGGAGCAGCAACAACAAAGGCTCTTGCAGGGACAAAACCAGGGGATTTGAGAAGAGCAGCAACATCGACAGTGTGGCTAGAGTTGAGTGGGGAGGAACATGGCAGTGACCACAGTAATGAGTTTGGAAAGCCATTGGAAAATTTAGAACTAGAGAATGACATAATCTAATCTATGTTTTAAAAATATTACTCTGACAATTACCCATTAAACTTGTTTTATGGCCCAGCGCGGTGGCTCACGCCTGTAATCCCAGCACTTTGGGAGGCTGACGCGGGCAGATCACAAGGTCAGGAAATCAAGACCATCCTGGCTAACAAGGTGAAACCCCGTCTCTGCTAAAAATACAAAAAAATTGGCCGGCTGTGGTGGCGGACGCCTGTAATCCCAGATACTCTGGAGACTGAGGCAGGAGAATGGCGTGAACCCGGGAGGCGGAGCTTGCAGTGAGCCGAGATCGGGCTGCTGCACTCCAGCCTGGCCGACAGAGCGAGACTCCGTCTCAAAAACAAAACAAAAAAAACAAAAACCAAACTTGTTTTATTATGATATTTTAATATTCTATGAACCTTTACTTATTAGACCTTTGTCTACTTGATTCGTCAAAGTGTGTCTGGAATTGGTGGGTTCTTGGTCTCACTGACTTCAAGAATGAAGCCGTGGACCCTCGCGGTGAGTGTTAACAGCTCTTAAGGTGGCGCGTCTGGAGTTGTTCATTCCTTCTGATGTTCGGATGTGTTCGGAGTTTCTTCCTTCTGGTGGGTTCGTGGTCTTGCTGGCTCAGGAGTGAAGCTGCAGACCTTCGCGGTGAGTGTTACAGCTCATAAAAGCAGTGTGGACCCAAAGAGTGAGTAGTAGCAAGATTTATTGCAAAGAGCGAAAGAACAAAGCTTCCACAGTGTGGAAGGGGACCCGAGCGGGTTGCCACTGCTGGCTGGGGCAGCCTGCTTTTATTCTCTTATCTGGCCCCCATCCACGTGCTGCTGATTGGTAGAGCCGAGTGGTCTGTTTTGACAGGGCGCTGATTGGTGTGTTTACCATCCCTGAGCTAGACGTAAAAGTCCCCCACGTCCCCATCAGATCAGTTAGCTCCAGGCCCCACCAGAGCAGCCAGACACAGAGTGTCGATTCGTGCATCCACAAACCTTGAGCTAGACACAGGGTGCTGATTGGTGTGCTTACAATCCCTGAGCTAGACATAAAGGTTCTCCGTGTCTCCACCAGACTCAGGAGCCCAGCTGGCTTCACCCAGTGGATCCTGCACCGGAGCTGCAGGTGGAGCTGCCCGCCAGTCCCGCGCCGCGTGCTCGCACTCCACAGCCCTTGGGTGGTTGATGGGACTGGGCACTGTGGAGAGCAGGGGGTGGCGCTCTTCGGGGAAGCTCGGGCTGCACAGGAGCCCATGGAGGGGGTGGGAGGCTCAGGCGTGGCGGGCTGCAGGTCCCGAGCTCTGCCCTGCGGGAAGGCAGCTAAGGTCCGGTGAGAAATTGAGCGCAGCGCCAGTGGGCTGGCACTGCTGGGGGACCCAGTACACCTTCCGCAGCCGCTGGCCTGGGTGCTAAGTCCCTCATTGCCCCGGCCGGCAGGGCCGGCAGGCTGCTCCGAGTAGGGGGGCCAGCCAAGCCCACGCCGACCCGGAACTCCAGCCGGCGCGCAAGCGCGGCGCGCGCAGCCCCGGTTCCCGCTAGCGCCTCTCCCTCCACACATCCCTGCAAGCTGAGGGAGCCGGCTCCCACCTTGGTCAACCCAGGAAGGGGCTCCCACAGTGCAGCGGTGGGCTAAAGGGCTCCTCAAGTGCCACCAAAGTGGGAGCCCAGGCAGAGGAGACGCCGAGAGCAAGCGAGGGCTGTGAGGACTGCCAGCATGCTGTCACCTCTCAAAAGGTTCAGAGAGTTGGGGTAAAGACTCCTGTTACTGTACTTGCTTCTGTTTATTTCTGCTTTTCATGCAATGTTTTCTTTAGGTGCTTTGGTGCTAAGTTAACTAGGGCCAAAAGTTTCAAGCAATGAGCCCAGGGGTTTTAGGCTGCAGTATGATTGCGGCACTGCACTCCAGCCTGGGAAACACGGAGATTCCGTCTCTTTAGAAAAAAAAAAAGTTTCAAGCAAATGAGATCTTCATTGTGGATTTTATTTTTACTGCTTTTTAAATCTCTTCTTTTTTCTGTGTAAGGAGTTTTCCTTGAATTCACCCATTATGTATTAATATCGCAATGCAATGCTTGCCTTATTTTCATTTAGATTAGTTTGATATGATTTTGCTTATCCCCTTTTAAAAATATGTTGAGTCATTTTTTTCCTCAATTTATCTGTCATACAGTCAGGCAGTTAGATTTTAAAATCCAATCTATTTTTTTTTCTCTTGCTAAATGGTCTGTTTTTGTTTTACATTTTACAATTAGGAAGACTTATAATACATGTTTAAGTCTTTAGTGGTTATAAATCTAAATTTGCATATGTACTTAAGTCAATTTCTTGACTTTAGATGGATTTTGTGTTAAATTCTCAGTCTGAAATTTTGTGGCAATTCACACATTCACACTTCTCCACTTTCCCTCTCAATAATCTATCTCTTTAAAAAATATTTGCATTTTGTTCTACAATTGTAATTCCTTCAGTCTTGTGGACATTTCCAGTTTCTTCATTCCATAGCTCCTTTCTTGAGCTTTTCCTTTTAATTATTTTTTGTTTTTACTCAAACTATGTTTGTCAGAAGTTTTTAAGAAATCCTCAGATATATTTTATATTTCTTGCTTTTCTGATAAGATCTGTCTGTTGCTTTTATTCTTAATAAACTTTGGCTTCATATGTAACTTTCAAGTTCAATTTTGATCCTGTACCAATTTACAAACATTGTTGCACGGAATTTAAAAAGGTTTTCATCTATTATGTCTTCTTCAGCAATATTAATGTAAGTACCATGATCTTCCACCTGTCTCCTCCTGCTCTATTGTCTTCTCTCTAAGGACAAGCATCTTTTAATCTTTTTATCCTCTTAATCCTGTTCTCTCTGATCATATTTTCAAAACTCTTTTCTAATTTTAACTTCTTCTAATGTGGCTTTCATTTCTCTAATAATTTTATTTTATTTTTTACTGCTGTTTATCATGTGTCAAATTATCTTATCTCTCATTTGGTTTGTCTTCTTTGAGCCTCATTTCCCCCCTGAGACCAAGTTATTTATTTGTTTATTTTTTGGAATTTACTTTATTTGAAATTTTCTTCTGTACATTTCTTTGCAGTACTTCTTTGGATGTTTAGTTTTCAATCAATTATGTTCACTCCTTATATTCTTCTCTTTTTTTCTTTTATAACACCTCAGTATAGACCTTGTGCTGGCTCCTTAATGACTGTTGTTCACCTTTCAGTGAGGCTTCCTAAATCTTGGCCACCTATTTGCTCAACAATGGTATGGGGAGGTGTTATGAACTAAATGCTTGTGTCCTTCAACAAATGCGTATGTTGCAATCCTACCCCCTAATGTGATAGTATTAGGAGGTGGGGTCTTTGGGTGGTTTTTAGGATTAGATGAGGTAATGACAGTGGAGCCCTCGTAGTGTCCTAAGAGAGCTTGCTTCCCATCTCTGCTATGTAAGGACACAGCAAGAAGGCATCACCTATGAACCAGGAAGTGGGCCCTCACTAGACACAGAATCTGCCAGAACCTTGGTGTTAGACTTCCCAGGCACCAGAACTATGAGAAATAAATGTTTGTTGTTCAAGCCACCCAGTCTATGAGTGATATTTTGTTATAGCAGTCCAAGCTAAGACAGGAGGGCAGGGGAATGATACAGTCTTGGATTGTAATCGCAAACAGATTCCTACCAAAATCTCTCCATCACCTTTCCTCTGAGGTAGGTCTCCCTGTAGTTTGTGAGCTCTTCTTTTCTGGGGATGAGCAGGAGTTCCCTGAGGGTTGCAGGGAAGCTGGCATGTCATAAACCCTCCATGTGCTAGTCTAGCATGTATATTTAAAAATCTGCACATATAACTTCAGCCAGCAGTAGAACTGCAGTTACCACTTCCTGTCTCTTCTATTCGCTCTCACTCCTCTGGCCTGCTTCCCCACTTGTGAAGCACTATTGTTTTTGGCAGATGTTCTTCCTAGTTCAAGGTTTGGATTTGTGGTGCGTTTTCAGTTTCATTAGAGATGATGTTGTCTTCACATTTTGTTGCTTTCTGTGTGCTTTGGGGAGAACTGGCAAACAAAAATCATTTATTCCTTTACCTTTAATTGGAAATCCCCACACAAGTGGTTTATTGTTTTTGCAGTCTAAAGCAATCTCATTAAGAGTGATTTGAAAGGATTCCCAGTGACTCTATTGTGTGATAAATTTATCAAAATACAAATCTACTAGGGCATCACCAAAGTCACTGAGAAGACTAGGAATTTTCAGCTAGCAATAGAGTCCATTCAAGGTCATATTCCCAAAACATTTATTCCCGAATCATTAACTCATAAAATGGCGGGTTGGAATGTGTACAAGCAAAGTTTGGGGTGAGACTAGGAAGCTGTAATTTCGGCCTAATTAATTTTGACATTATTTAGTAGGAAATGAGGGAGCCATTGAAGTCTTTACCAGGGAAGTCATTTGATTACAATTCTGTTTGAGAAAGATGGATTGGAGAGAGGAGAGAAAAAGGAGTTACAGAGAGGGCACTGGTTAAGAGGCTGCTGCCATCAGTCAGCCAAGAGGTAATATCTTTTGGAGTTTGTGTTGTTTCTTACTCACTACTCTAGATTCACCAATCCTGTGTTAAATAGAGAATAAAAAGAGAAAACTGTTACTTATATTTTGGCCAGCTCTGTAGTGTTAATGGCATTTCTCTCAATGCCTCACTGCTTGTCCGTTGTTGAAATACAGTAATTCTTAGTCAGATATAGTTGATAACTACCTGAAGTACATATAATGATACCTTTATTTATGGTACATTCCTACTTTGGAAAATGCACTGTTGGACATTTGAGAAGAAATGAGGAGTACAACATTGTTTTACCCTCAAAATTTTGCATTTTATAATGTGATTGGCGGAATAATAGCCCCCAAAAGATTTCTATGTCTAATACTCCAGAATGTGTGAATATGTACCTTACTTGGCAAAGATACTATCCAGATGTGATTAACGTTAAGAACTTTGAGATGAGGATGACCAAATGCCTTTAAGAGTTGAAAGCAAAACAGGAATTAAGAAGAACTTTAAGAAGGAGAGGACATATAATCAGGCTCTTGAGGTTGACTAAAGTTTCCGGAAGTAGAGATGAGGCAAACAAATTTCAGACAGAAGGAATGGGATGAACAGAGGTAAGCAAGTGTGAAAATATGTACTGTGATTGAGAAAAAGTGGAGAAATCAGTTCTATAGTATATGGGATTAAATTGATATTCATAAAATAGTTCTTTTATTACTAAATATTTTTATTGTATTATAAATTTATAAGATATTTGGATCGCAAAGATGTAGGCAAATGTAGAACCAAATTGTGAAAAGTTTTTAATACCAGGATTCAGAACCAGATTGTAAAAAGTTTTTAATACCAGGCAAATTATATTATTGTTATTTAACATATATTAAAAATAACATGTATATGTTAATGTGTATATACGTGTGTGTGTGTGTGTGTGTGTGTGTGTGTATACACATACACATCAGAAATTTGTTGCTTTATAACATAATGTAGAGCCTTGGCCAGGCACAGTGGCTTAAACCTGTAGTCCCATGCTTTGAGAAGCCAAGGCAAGAGGATTTCTTGAGGTCAGGAGTTCGAGACCAGCAAATATGGATGAAAGGAAGTGAAAGGAAGAAAGGGAGGATAAAAATGGTTAGGATATTTCCAGTCTGGGTGCCTGGAAGAATATGATTCATTAACAGATAAAGGAAAATAAGGAGGATCTGGTTTGGAGGGCCAGGTTTGGTTTTTGGACATGTGAAGTTTGAGGCTCTAAATGCTTCATCTAAGTGGAACTATATAGTCGACATCTAGAAATGGCAGTCTGGCAGAATAAAGATCATAAGTTTGTGATAAAATTTGCTTGTAGAAATGGAAATAAAAACCACAATAAGATGCCATCTCACACCAGTTAGAATGGCTATTACTAAAAAGTCAAAAAATAACCAGTGCTTATAGGGTTGTGGAGAAAAGGGAACTCTTATACACTGTTGGTAGGAGTGTAAATTAGTTCAACCATTGTGGAAAGCAGTATGGTGATGCCTCAAAATGCTAAGAGCAGAACTACCGTTTGACCCAGCTATCCCAGGAATAGTCCTGGGTATATACCCAGATATATACCTGAAGGAATTTAAAGTATTCTACCATAAGGGCACATGCACTCAAATGTTCATTGCAGCACTATTCATAATAGCAAAGACATGGAATCGACCTAAATGCTCATCAGTGGCAGATTGGATAAAGAAAATATGGTACATATACACTATGGAATATTATGCAGCCAAAAAGAAGAATGAGATTATGTCTTTTGCAGGAACATGGATGGAGCTGGGGGCTAATATCCTTAGTAAACTAACACAAGAACAGAGAACCAAATACTGCATGTTCTCACTTAGAAGTGGGAGATAAATAATGAGAACTTGTGAACACAAAGGAGGAAGCAACAGACACTGGAGTTTACTTGACAGGGAGGTTGGGAGGAGGTAAAGGAGCAGAAAAGGTATGTATTGGGTACTGGGCTTAATACCTGGGTGATAAAAAGATACGTACAACAAACCCCTATGACACATGTTTATCTATGTGACAAACCTTCACATGCACCTCCAAACCTAAAAAGTTAAGAAAATAAAATTTTGTCATCAGCATATAGGGAGGATAATTTTAGAGGTCAACATTGATGAGAGAGTAATTTGACTGGATACATGAAGAAGGAAAGAGGGCTAAAGAAAGAAAAATGTCATGGAGAGGTTGCTGTGTTCCTTATCTTTGACAATCTTCCTTTGCTTCTGTTGGTGAGAAGACTAGTTGACTCACAGAGGCTCTGCCATACTGCAGCAACTGTAAGCTAATGTTTTCTTAGTCTTGAACTCATTGACCTTCTCACTGGCCTGAGATATGAAGATTTGACAAACGTATTTTGTAATGGTCTAACACATCCAGACGTTGCCAAACTACTTGGGCCAGTTTAAAGAAATGAGAACTCTGGCAACAAAATAATACGTGTTTGGGGGGAAGCAGATATTGTGGGAGTAGGGAAGATGGGTAATTGGGACCACTGGCCCAAGCATACAGTATTTGCTCTCCACATGCTGCCACTTTGCCACTAGAATTAAAAGTCTTCAGCCTGAGCTGTGTATCCTAAGAAAAACAGAAAATTCAAGTACTCTTTTTCTCTTCTGAGTTTATGGGAATGGGTAGTAATGAAAGCATAATCTTTGTGAATGAAAAAGCTGATCTGCACCCATATTGGTGTAGTCTGGGGATACTTCAATACCTCTAAATAGCTTTTGCTCTAATATATTTCTTCATAGTATTGGCTATCTCAGCTGTACCCAAAGCTTTTAATTTGCTAAATTTATGCTGGGAATTTTGGGAGACTGGAGCTTTGTAGGGCTCCCTCTCATCCTCACATTGTAATTCTCATGTGAATTTCTCCCCTGCAAAGTTATGTGGCTCTCCATCTGGCTATATTCATAAGTCATCCTTCTCGTATAACTTAGATCAAATGCATTAGTTTCCTTGGAATTAGATTAGCATCTTGATCTGAGAGCTTTCTTGGCTTTTCCTGCTGACAAGAGATGAAAGCCTCATAAATAAAAATGCTGCTTTGTTTGCCTTTATGTTGTGATATACCCTGTGGAAGAGGAAGACAACTAGATCTAAACATCTTTTTATTCAATGTTACAAATATTTTCTTCTTTTATGGCTTGACCCTAGCTCCCTCTCTTCCAGTATTAACTACTGTGCAGATTGTATAATAGCACTGGAAAATTAAATAGCAACCTTCAAACTAACATTTGCTTCTTTTGACTACTTCGGAAATCTTCTCAGTGGAGGATGTGAGTTCTTTGTGCTTCACTATCAATGATAATCATTCTAAATCTAGTGATAGTGAATTATTTTTTCCTGAAAATTTTGTCAAAGATAATAATAATTGACAATTGAGTCTGAATAAAATACCATAATAAAGTCTGCATGCATTAGACTGGAAGTAGCTATTTAAGCTTATGTTTTTATTTAGCATTGGTTAAACATTTATAGATGGCACTAAGTACTAAGGGAATTCTGGGACACAGATTCAGACATAGAATTCACCTGACTTGAGGTGTAACTGTATAAAGTTATGACATCAGACTTGACTTTATTAATATGATGTTATTTGAGATAGTTCTACTTTTATATTAAAATAACTTTGAAGTAGTAAGCTTTTTGTTATTATTAATATAATGCTGATAATGTTATTGGTCATAATCATTTATAGTATTTAAGGGTAAAGTAGTTAGGATCTGGAAGAGGGCTGTGGCTGTACAGTTTCAATAAATAGTAGAAGTCAGTGTTTCTGAGACCAAATTTAAAGAGTTATAGGGAGAGAAAGAGGTATGTGGTATCAAAAACAGAAGGCTAAACCTATCATTGAAAAATGAAGATGAAGACAGCCTTGCAATAGTAAGACTGATTCAAACCGAGAGATAGCTGATGGAAAACACCTGAAAATGGCAGTAGAAATAATTTTGTGCCATTGAAACATATTCAGGTTTCTCAGCTTAGGTGTATTAGTCCATTTTCACACTCCTATGAAGACATACTCGAGACTGGGTAATTTATAAAGAAAAGACATTACTGGGTATATACCCAAAGGATTATAAATCATGCTGCTATAAAGACACATGCACACGTATGTTTATTGTGGCACTATTCACAATAGCAAAGACTTGGAACCAACCCAAATGTCCAACAATGATAGACTGGATTAAGAAAATGTGGCACATATACACCATGGAATACTATGCAGCCATAAAAAAGGTTGAGTTCATGTCCTTTGTAGAGACATAGATGAAGCTGGAAACCATCATTCTCAGCAAACTATCGCAAGGACAAAAAACCAAACACCACATGTTCTCACTCATAGGTGGGAATTGAACAATGAGAACACACGGACACAGGAAGGGGAACATCACACACCGCGGACTGTTGTGGGGTGGGGGCGGGGGGGATAGCATTAGGCGATATACCTAATGCTAAATGATGAGTTAATGGGTGCAGCACACCAACATGACACATGTATACATATGTAACAAACCTGCATGTTGTGCACATGTACCCTAAAACTTAAAGTATAATAATAATAATAATAATAATGATGAAATAAAATAAAAAAATAAAGAAAAGACATTTAATTGACTCACAGCTCTGCATGGCTGGGGAGGCCCCAGGAAACTTACAATTATGGTAGAAGGAGAAGCAGACACCTTCTTCACAAAGTGGCAGGAGAGAGTATGGGTGAAAAGCCCAGGGGAAACTGCCATTTATGAAACCATCAGATCTCATGTAAAGTCACTCACTATCACGAGAACAGCATGGGGGAAATCTGCCCTCATGATCCAATCACCTCCTACCAGATCCCTCCCTCAACAACTGGGGATTACAATTCAAGATGAGATTTAGGTGGGGACACAAAGCCTAACCATATCATTAGGAGAATATGAAATTCCAAGGATTTTTGGAATTAAAAAAATTATTTTTAACTTTTGTGGTATGTAATAGGCATATATATTTGTGCAGTATATGAGCTATTTTGATACAGGCATCCAATGCATAATAATTACATCAGGGTAAATGGGGTATCCATCACCTCAAGCATTTATTCTTTCTTTGTGTTACAAACAATCCAGTTGTACTTTTAGTTACTTGAAAATGTATAATAATTATTGTAGACTGTAGTTACCCTGTTACGCTCTCAAATACTAGGTCTTATGCATTTTATCTAACTATATTTTTGTACCCATTAGCCATCTCCCCTTGGACCCTCGCCCAACTACCCTTTCCAGCCTCTAGTAACCATCATTCTACTCCCTATCTCTGTGAGGTCAATTGTTTTCATTTTTAGCTCCCACAAATAGGCGAAAACAAGTGAAATTTGTCTTTCTGTGCCTCACTTATTTCATGTAACATAATGATCTCCAGTTCAATACATGTTACATATGACAGAATCTCACTTTTTGTATGACTGAATAGTACTCCATTGTGTATAGGTACTACAAATTCTTTATACAATCATCTGTTGATGGACACTTAGGTTGCTTCCAAATCTTGGTTATGGTGAATAGTGCTGCAATAAACATGGAAGTGCAGTTATCTCTTCAATATACTGATTTCCATTCTTCTGGGTACATACTAAACAGTGGGATTGCTGGATCATATAGTAGCTCTATTTTTAGTTTTGAGGAACCTCCAAACTCTTCTCCATAGTGGTTGTACTAATTTACATTCCCACTCAACAGTGTGCAAGTTTCCCTTTTCTCCTTATCCTTGCCAGCATTTGTTACTGCCTATCTTTTGGATAAAAGCCATTTTATTTTATTTTACTTTTTAAAATTATAATTACTTTTACTATACCTTTTTAATTTATAATTTTTATTTTAGGTTTGGGGGTACATGTGAAGGTTTGTTACATAGATAAACATGTGTCATGGGGGTTTGTTGTATATATTATTACATCACTCAGGTATTAAGTCCAGTATCCAATGGGTACCTTTTCTGTTCCTCTACCTCTTCCCAACCTCCCCCCTCAAGTAGACCCCAGCGTTTGTTGTTTCCTTCTTTGTGTTCATAAGTTCTTATCATTTAGCCCCTACTTATAAGTGAGAACATGCACTATTTGGTTTTCTGTTTCTGTGTTAAAGGATGATAGCCTCCAGCTTCATCTATGTTCATGTCAAAGATATCTTATTCTTTATTATGACTGCATAATATTCCATGGTGTATATGTACCCTATTTTCTTTATCCAGTCTGTCATTGATGGGTATTTTAGTTGATTCCATGTCTTTGCTGTTGTGAACAGTGCTGCAATGAACATTTATGTGCATGTGTCTTTATGGTAGGATGCTTTATATTCCTTTGGGTATATACCCAGCAATGGGATTGCTGGGTCGAATGGTACTTCTGCTTTTAGCTCTTTGAGGAATCACCATACTGCTTTCCACAATGGTGGAATTAATTTACACTCCACCAACAGTGTATAAGAATTCCCTTTTCTCTACAACATCACCAGCATTGATTATTTTTTGACTTTTTAATAATCACCATTCTGACTGGTGTGAGATGGCATCTCATAGTGGTTTTGATTTCCATTTCTCTAATGATCGGTGATATTGAGCTTTTTTTTAATAGAGGGTAGCTGTATTTTTTTTTTAATTTTATTATTATACTTTAGGTTTTAGGGTACATGTGCACAATGTGCAGGTTTGTTACATATGTATCCATGTGCTGTGTTGGTTTGCTGCACACATTAACTCGTCATTTAGCATTAGGTATATCTCCTAATGCGGTCCCTCCCCCCTCCCCCCACCCCACAACAGTCCCTGGAGTGTGATGTTCCCCTTCCTGTGTCTATGAGTTCTCATTGTTCAATTCCCACCTATGAGTGAGAACATGTGGTGTTTGGTTTTTTGTCCTTGCGATAGTTTACTGAGAATGATGTTTTCCAGTTTCATCCATGTCCCTACAAAGGACATGAACTCATCCTTTTTTATGGCTGCATAGTATTCCATGGTGTATATGTACCACATTTTCTTAATCCAGTCTATTGTTGTTGGACATTTGGGTTGGTTCCAAGTCTTTGCTATTGTGAATAGTGCCGCAATAAACATATCTAGAACTAGAAATACCATTTGACCCAGCCATCCCATTACTGGGTATATACCGAAAGGACTATAAATCATGCTGCTATAAAGACACATGCACACATATGTTTATTGAGCTTTTTTTTAAATATGCTCGTGGCTGCATGTATGTCTTCCTTTGAGAAGTGTCCATGTCCTTTGCCCACTACCTGTTCCTATGTCAATACCTAGGATGGTATTGCCTAGGTTGCCTTCCAGAGTTTTTATAGTTTTGGGTTTTATATTTATGTATTGAATCCATCTTGAATTGACTTTTGTATATGGTGTAAGGAAGGAGCCCAGCTTTAATCTTCAGCATATGGCTAGCCAGTTATCCCAGCACCATTTATTGAATAGGGAGTCTTTTCCCCGTTGTTTGTTCATGTCAGCTTTGTCAAATATCAGATGGTCATAGATGTGTGTGGCCTTATTTCTGGGCTCTTTATTCCGTTCCATTGGTCTATGTGTCTGTTGATAAAAGACATTTTAACTGGGGTAAAATGATATCTTATTGTAGTTTTGTTTTTTATTTCTCTGATGATCAGTGACGTTGAACACCTTTCATATACCTGATTTCCTTTTGTATGTCTTCTTTTAAGAAACGTCTATTCAGATTTGTTTTTGTTCATTTTAAAATGAGATTATTAGATTTTTTTCCTGTGGCGTTGTTTAAGCTCCTTATATATTCTGGTTATTAATCGTTTATCAGATGGATAGTTTGCAAATATTTTCTCCATATCTGTGAGTTGTTTCTTCACATTGTTGACTGTTTCCTTTGCTGTATAGAAGCTTTTTAACTTGTTGTGTTCCTATTTATCCATTTTTGCTTTGGCTGCCTGTGCTTGTGGGATATTACTCAAGAAATCTTTGCTCAGTCCAATGTCCTAGAGAGTTCCCTCAATGTTTTCTTTTAGTAGTTTCATAGCTTGATGTTTTAAAGTCTTTAATCCATTTTGATTCAATTTTCGTGTATCGTGAGAGATAAGAGTCTAGTTTCATTCTTCTGCATATGAATATGAATATTTCCCCAGCAGTATTTATTGAATAAATTGTCCCTTTTCCAGTGTATGTTCTTGGCTACTTATCAAAATGAGATCACCATAGATGTATGGATTTGTTTCTGCATTCTCTATTCTGTCCATTGGTCTATCTGGTTTTTTTTTATGCCAATACTGTGCTGTGTTGATTAATATACATTTGCAGCATGATGTGAAGTCAGGTAATGTGTTCCTCTAGTTTTGTTATTTTTGTTCAGGATAGCTTTGACTATTCTAGGTCTTTTGTGGTTCCATATAAATTTTAAAATTGTTAATTTTTTTCAAAAGAATATCATTGGTATTTTGATAAGGAGTGCACTGAATCTGTAGATTGATTTGGATGGTATGAACAGTTTAACAATATTGATTTTTCTAATCCATGAACATGGAATATCATTCCATTTTTTGGTGTCCTCTTCAATTTCCTGCATCAATGCTTCATAGTTTTCAGTGTAGAGGACTTTTACTTCTTTAAGTTAATTTCGAGGTATTTTATTTCATCTTATTTGTAGCTACTGTAAATAAGAGTACCTTCTTGATTTCTGTTTGAGATTGTTAGCTCTTGGCATATGAAAGTTGTACTGATTTTTGTATGTTGACTGTGTATTCTGCAACTTTACTAAATTTGTTTATCAATTCTAATAGTTTTTTGGTGGAGTCCTTACGTTTCTCCAAATATAAGATCATACCATATGAAAACAAGGATACTTGGTATTCTTCCTTTTCAATTTGTATGCCTTTTCTTTTCCCCTCCCCTCCCCTCCCCTCCCCTCTTCTCTTCTCTCCTCTCCTGTCCTTTCATTTCCTTTCCTTTCTCTTGTCTGATTGCTCTAGCTAGGACTTCCAGTACTCTGTTGAATAACAGTGGTAAAAGTGGGCATCCCTATTATCTTCCAGATCTTAGAGGAAAGACTTTCAGTTTTTCCCAATTCAGTATGATATGAGCTATGGGTCTGTTGTAAATGGCTTTTATTGTGTATAGGTATGTTCCTTCTAACCCCAGTTTTTTTGAGGATTTTTTTTTTATTGTGAAGGGACATTGAATTTTATCTAATGCTTTTTTGGCATCAATTGAAATGGTCATATTGATTTTGTCCTTTATTCAGTTGATATAATGTATCACATAGACTGATTTGTGTATGTTAAACCATCTTTGCATCCCTGGGATAAATCCCACTTGGTCATGATAAGCAATGTTTTTAATGTGTTGTTGAATTTGGTTTATCAATATTTTGCTGAGGATTTTTCATCAGTGTTCACTGGGGATATGGGCGTATAGTTTTTGTTTTTTTTCTTGATGTGTTTTTGTCCGGTTTTGGTATCAGAGTAATACCGGCCTCATAGAATGAATTTAAAAGTGTTCCCTTCTCAATTTTTTGAAATAGTTTATGTAGGATTTGTATTAGTTCTTCTTTAAATGTTTGGTAAGATTCAGCAGTAAATCCATCAGGTCCCAGGATTTTCTTTGCTGGGATAGTTTTCATTATGGCTTTGATCTCACTTCTTGTTATTGATCTTTTCAGGTTTTGGATTTCTTCGTGGTACAGTCTTGGTAGGCTATATGTGTCGAGGAATTTATGCATTTCTTCTAAGTTTTCCAATTTATTGGCATATAGTTGCTCAGAGTAGCTTCTGTTTATCCTTTGGTTTCTGTGGTATTGGTGGTAATGTGTCCTTTTCCACCTTGATTTTATTTACTTGAGTCTTCTTTCTTTTTTCCTCAGTTAATCTGGATAAAGATTTATTGATTTTTTTTATATTTTCAAAAAAACAACTTTTTGTTTGACCATTTGTATTGTTTTCTTCATCTCGATTTCATTTGTTTCTGCTTTGATCTTTATTATTTCTTTTCTTCTACTAATTTGGGGTTTGGTTTGCTCTTCTCTTTCTAGTTCTTTAAGATGTGTCATTAGGTTGTTCCTTTGTAGTTTTTCTGGTTCTTTGATGTAGGTGCTTATAGTTATAAACTTTCTTCTTATTAGTGCTTTCTTTGTATCCCATAAAGTTTGGTATGTTGTGTTTTCATTATTGTTTGTTTCAAGAAATTTTTAAATTTTCTTCTTACTTTCTTCATGCCCCACTGGTCATTCAGGAGCATACTGTTTAATTTCCATGTGTTTGTATAGTTTCCAAAATTTCTTTTGTTATTGATTTCTAGCTTTATTCCATTGTGGTCAGAGAAGTTACTTGATAAAATTTCAATTTTTAAAAAATTTTTTAAGACTTGTTTTGTGGCCTAACATATGGCCTATCCTTGAGAATGATTCATACGCTGAGGAGAAGAATGCATATTATGCAGCGTTAGAGGAAATATTCTTTAAATATATATTAGGTGCATTTGTTCTATAATGCAGATTAAATCTAATTTTCTTTGTTGATTTCCTGTCTGAATGATCTGTCCAATGCTGAACATGAGGTGTTAACATCTCTGGCTATTATTATATTGGGGGCTATCTCTCTCTTTAGCTCTAATGGTATTTGTTTTATATATCTGGGTGGTCCAATGTTGGACGCATATATATTCACAATTGTTATATCTTCCTGCTGAATTGACCCCTTTATCATTATATAATGACTTCTTTTTTCTCTTCTTTATAGTTTTTATCTTGTAAGCTTTTTTTTGTCTAAGTATAGCTACTCCTGTTCTTTATTTGTTTGCCTTTTATGGCATATCTTTTTCCATTTCTTTATTTTCAGTCTATGTATGTCTTTAGAGGTGAAGTGTGTTTGTGTGCTTTTTATAGGCAACAGATCGAGTCTTGGTTTTTTATCCATTCAGCCACCTTATGTCTTTTTTTTTTTTTTGAGTCACAGTCTTGCTCTGTCACCCAGGCTGGAGTGCAATGGCGTGATCTTTGGGTCACTGCAATCCCTGCTTCCCATGTTCAAGAAATTCTCCTGCCTCAGCCTTCCAAGTAGCTGGGATGGCAGGCACCCACCACCATGCCTGGTTAATTTTTGTATTTTCAGTAGGGACAGGTGTTTACCATATTAGCTAGGCTAGTCTCTTTCCCAGGCTGCTCTAGACTCCTGACCTCATGATCTGCCTGCTTCAGCCTCCCAAAGTGCTGGGATTACAGGTGTGAGCCACCGTGCCCAGCTCACTCTATGTCTTTTGATTGGAGTGTTAGTTCATTTACATTCGATGTTATTATTCATGAATAAGAATTTACTTCTGCCATTTTGTTATTTGTTTTTTGTTTGTTTTTGGTCTTCTCTTTCTTCTTTCCTTTATTCCTGTCTTCCTTTCAGTGAAGGTGTTTTTCTTTTTTTTTTTTTTTTTTTGAGACGGAGTCTCGCTCCGTCACCCAGGCTGGAGTGCAGTGGTGCGATCTCGGCTCACTACAAGCTCCGCCTCCCGGGTTCACGCCATTCTCCTGCCTCAGCCTCTCCAAGTAGCTTGTACTACAGGTGCCCGCCACCACGCCTGGCTAATTTTTTGTATTTTTAGTAGAGACGTGGTTTCACCGTGGTCTCAATCTCCTGACCTCATGATCCACCCACCTCGGCCTCCCAAAGTGCTGGGATTACAAGTGTGAGCCACCGTGCCTGGCCAGTGTTTTTCTCTGGTGATACTTAGTTTTTTGCTTTTGTGTGTGTGTATCTGTTGTATGTTTTGTTATTTGAGGTTTCCATGAGTCTTGCAAATAATATATTATAGCCCACTATTTTAAATCGATGACTTAACACTGATTGCATAAACAAATAAGCAAATTAACAAATAAAGAGAAAGCTAATAAAAATTCAACCTTTTAACTTCCTTCCCCTGCTTTTTAACTTTCTGTTGTTTTTACTTGTATCTTTTTGTTGATAAGATACAAGAGGTCCAAAATTAGATCTCTGTAGTCTCTGACTTAAAAAATTGTTGTAGTTATTATTTTTCATTGGTTCATCTTTTAGTCTTTTTACTCAAGATATAAATAGTTTACACACCACAATGACAGTGTTGTAATATTCTTTGTTTTAGTGTGTACTTACTATTGCCAGTGAGATTTCTATTTTCAGATGATTTATTATTGCTCATTAACATCTTTTTCTTTCAGACTGAGGACCCCACTTTAGCATTTCTTGTAGGACTGGTTTGGTTTTGATAAAATCCCTCAGGTTTTGAAGGATAGTTTTGTTGGATATACCATTCTAGGGTAGAAGTGTTTTTCCCTGAGCATGTTATGCATGTCATGACACTCACTTCTCACCTGTAAGGTTTCCACTGAGAAGTCTGCTGCCAGATGTATTGGAGCTCCATTGTATGTTATTTGCTTCTCTTCTCTTGCCACTTTTAGGATTCCTTCTTCATCCTTGACCTTTGGAAATTTGATTATTAAATGTCTTGAGGTAGTTTTCTTTCAATTACATCTGCGTAGTATTCTATAACTGTCTTACACTTGATAACAGTATAATGTTGGCTATGGGTTTGTTATAGATGGCTCTTATTATTTTGAAATATGTTCTTTTGTATTAGTTTGTTCTTGCATTGCTGCAAAGAAATATGCGAGACTGGGTAATTTATAAGAAAAAGAGGTTTAATTGGCTCAGGGTTATGCAGGCTGTACAAAATACGTGATGCTGGCATCCGCTTAGCTTCTGGGGAAGCCTCAGGAAACTTACAATCATGGTGAAAGGCAAAGAGGGAGCAAGCACAGCATGTGGCCAGAGCAGGAGCAAGAGGAAGAAGAGGAGAGGGTGCCACAGACTATTTAATAACTAGATCTCATGAGAATTCACTCACTATTGTGTGGACAGCATTGAGGGAATGATGCTAAGCCATTTGTGAGAAACCTGCCCCCATGATCCAATCACCACCTACTAGACTCCACCTCCAACACTGGGGATTACATTTCAACATTAGATGTGAGTAGGAACGCAGATTCAAACCATATCATCTTTCAATGCCTAATCTGTTGAGGGCTTTTATCATGAAGGGATGTTGGATTTTATCAAAGGCTTTTTATGTGTCTATTGAGATAATCTTATGGTTTTTACTTTTGATTCTGTTTATGTGGTGAATCACATTTGTTGATTTGTGTATGTTGAACCAACATTGCATCCCAGAAATAAAACCTACTTGATCGTGATAAATTACCTTTTTGATGTACTGCTGGGTTTGGTTTGCTAGTATTTTGTTGATATTTTTCTGTCTATGTTAATCAGGGATATTGGCCTTTTCCTATTGTGTCTCTGCCAGGTTTTGGTTCAGGATGATACTGGCTTCTTAGAATGAGATAGGGAAATGCCCCTCCTCCTTCATTTTTTGGAATATTTTCAGTAAGAATTTTTATTACTGATTTAATTTCCAAATTTGTTATTGGTCTGTTCAGATTTTTGACTTTCCTCCTGATTCAATCTTGGGAGGTTGTGTCTTTTTAGGAATTTAATTATTTCCTGTAGTTTTCCTAATTTGTGTGCATAGCATGTTCATAATAGACCTGAAGATCTTTTTTATTTCTGTAAGATCAGTTGTAAGTTGTTTTTGTCATTTCTGATTGTGCTTATTTGGACCTTTTCTTTTTCTTTGTTAATATAGCTTATGGTCTATCAATCTTGTTTATTCTTTTGAAAAACCAATGCTCGCTCTCATTGATCTTTTGTATGGACTTTTGGTTCTCAATTTCTTTCAGTTGTTCTTCGATTTTAGTTCTTTTATTCTTCTATTAGCTTTGAGGTTGGATTGTTCTTTTTCATTCTAGTTCCTCCAGTTGCTCTTTTAAGTTGTTAATTTGAGAGCTTTGTAACCTCTTGATTAAGGCATTCAGTGCTATAAATTTTCCTTTTTACACAGCTTTAGCTGCATCCCAAAGGTATTGGTATGTTGTATCTCTATTTTCATTTATTTCAAAAAATTTTTTGATTTCTGTCTTAAGTTTATTGTTTACCCAAGAGTTAATCAGAAGCAAGTTGTTTAGTTTCCATGTTGTTGTGTAGTTTTTGAGTGACCTTCTTGGTGTTAATTTCTATTTTTGTTGCAGTGTGGTCCAAGAGTAGGCTTGGTACTACTTTGATTTTTCTGAATTTATGGAAACTTGTTTTACGGCAAAGCATGTGGTCAATCTTAGAATATGAGAAAAATGTATATTATGTGGTTTTTCAGTGGAGTACTCTGTAAATGTCTATTAAGTTGAATTGGTCAAGTGTCAAGTTTAAGTTCAGAATTTCTCTGTTAGCTTTCTACCTTAATGGTCTGTCTAATGCTGTGAGGGTGGTGTTAAAATCCCCCATTATTATTGTGTGGCCATCTACATTTTTTTTTTCATAAGTCAAGAAGAACTTATTTATGAATCTGGATGGTCCCATGTTGGGTGCATGTATCTTTAGGATAACTACATCTTCTTGTTTAATGGACCCCCAAATCAGTGTTTACTGCCCTTATTTGTCCTTCCTGATGGTTATTGGTTTAAAATCTGTTTTATTTGACATTAGAATAGAGGCTCCTGCTTTTTTTTGTTTCTGTTTGCTTGGTAGATCATCCTCCATCCATTTACTTTGAGCCTGTGTGTGTCATCACATGTGCAGACTGTTGGGTCTTGTCTTTTTGTCCAGATTGCCAGTCTATGCCTTTTAAGTGGGGTATGTAGACCATTTATATTCTGGGTAATGTATTGATAGATAAGATTTTGATCCTGTCATCCTGTTGTTGGTTTTTTGTAGATTTGATTATGTTGTTGTTTATATTGTCTGTGGGCTATCTGTTTAAGTGTATTTATGAGGTAGCAGGCTTTTGTCCTTTGTTTCTATATTTACCACTTTGTTAAGAAGCTCCTGTAAAGGTGGTCTGGTGATAACAAATTCCATTAGTGCTTACTTGACTGAGAAGGATTTTATTTCTCCTTTGCTTATGAAGCTTAGCTAGGTGGGGTATAATATTCTTGGTTAGAACTTTTTTTGCCTGAAGAATGATAAAAACAGGTCCCCAATCTCTTCTGTCTTTTAGGTTTTCTGCTGAGGAGTCTGCTGCTAGCCTGAAAAGGTTTTCTTTGTAGGTTACCCAACCTTTCTCTCTAGTTGTCTTGAAGATTTTTTTCTTTTGTTTTGACCTTGGTGAATCTGTTGACTATATACCTTGGGGATGGTTATCTTATATAGTCTCTTGCAGAGGTTCTCTGTATTTTTTGAATTTGTATGTCCTCTTCTCTACCAAGTTTGGAGAAACTTTCATGGGCTATATATTCAAATATATTTTCCAAGTTACTTACCCTCTATCCTTCTCTTTTTGGAATGCCAGTGAGTTACAAATTTTGTCTCTTTACATAATCTCGTATTTCTTGAAGCCTTTGTTCATTTTTATAATTCTTTTTTTAAAATTTTTGTTTGAGTTGATTCAAAGAGCTGGCATTAAAGCTCTGAGATTTTTTCTTCAGCTTAATCTATTCTGCTTTTGATTCTTCTGATTGTGTTGTAGAATTATTGAAGTAAATTTTTTAGTTTCTGAAGTTCAATTTGGTTCTTTCTTTATATGACTATTTAATCTTTCAGCCCTTGGATTGTCTTATTGGATTCCTTGGATTTGATTTCAACTTTCTTTTTAATCCCATTGAGCCATTGAGCTATTTTGGCATACAGATTCTGAATTCTATGCCCATCATTTCAGTCATCTTACTCTGGCTAAGAACTGTATTTGGGAGTCTAGTGTTTGTATTTGTAGGTAAGGAGGTACACTGGCTTTTGGAGTTGCGAGTTCTTGTGCTGATTCTTTCTCACGTGTAAGAGCTATCGTTCTTTTAACTATGATGTAGGTTGAATATAGTCAGTTGGCTTCATTTCTGGGTGTTTTCAGATGGTCAGCAATGTACAAAATGTTTATTTGTGGCTGTATATTTGTGTTGGTTTTTGCAGGCAATGCATACTGGTAAAATATATTACTGTTGTATTTTGGGCTGCCCTCAGTAGGTGGTGCTTAAGAGTGTTAGCTGGCAGATAGGCTATGATATGGTTTGGATTTGTGTTCCCACCCAAATCTCATGTTAAATTGGAGGAGGGGCCTGGTGGGAGGTGATTGGATCATGGGGTGGAATTCTCCCTTGCTGTTCTCATGATAGTGGGTGAATTCTCTTGAGATCTGATGGATTTAAAATGTATGGTGCTTCCACTTTATCTCTTTTTCTCTCCTGCCACCATGGTAAGATGTGCTTGCTTCCCCTTCATCCTTCCACCATTATTGTAAGTTTCCTGAGGCCTCCCAGCCATGCTTCCTGTTAAGACTGCAGAACTGTGAGTCAATTAAACCTCTTTTCTTCATAAATTTCCCAGTCTCTGATAGTTCTTTCTGGTAATGTGAAAACAGACTAATATAGAAAACTGGTACCAGGATTGTGGGGCTATGAAGATACCTGAAAATGTGGAATCGACTTGGAACTGCATAATGGGCAGAGGTTGGGACAGTTCCGAGGGCTCAGAAGAATAAAAGAAAATGTGAGAAGATTTAGAACTTCCTAGAAACTTGTTTAATTGTTTTGACCAAAATGCTGATAGTGATATGGACAATTAAGTCCAGGATGAGGTGGTCTTAGATGGAGATGAGGAACTTTTCAAGAACTAAATTAACGGTCACTTTTGTTATGCTTTAGTAAAGTGACTGGTGACATTTTGCCCGTGCCTGAGAGATCCGTGGAACTTTGAACTTCAGAGGGATGACTTGGGCTATCTGGCAGAAGAAATTTGTAAGCAGCAAAGCATTCAAGAAGTGACCTGGCTGTTTTTAAAAGTGAACACTCATATGTATGAACAAAGAGATTATCTGAGACTGGAACTTACATTTAAAAGGGAAGCAGAATTTAAAAGTTTGGAAAATTTGGAAAATTTGCAACCTGACCATATGATAAAAAAGAAAAACCCATTTTCTGAAGAGAAATACAAACCAGCTGCAGAAACTTGCATAAGAAAAGAAGACCCAAATGTTAATAGCTGAGACAGTGGGGCAAATGTCTCCAGGGCATGTCAGAGACCTTCACAGCACTCCTCCATTCACAGGCCTGGAGGCCTAGGAGGGAAAAATGGTTTGTGGGCTGGGCCCAGAGTTCTGCTGCTCTGTGCAGCCTTGGGACTTGGCATGCTGCATTCCAGCTGTTCCAACTCCAGCTGTGGTTAAAAGGGGCCAACATACAGCTCAGGCTGTTGCTTCAGAGAATGCAGGCCCCAAGCTTTGGTGGCTTCCACATGGTGATGGGCCTGAAGGTGCACATTTTTCAACTTTAGAAATTCTGTTTTATTTCTTTTGATTATTTCACTCTATTTGTTAAATGTATCTAATAGGATTCTGAATTCCTATTTTGTGTTATCTATAATTTTGTTGAACTTCCTCAAAACAACTATTTGAAATTATCTGTCTGAAAGGTGACATATCTCTGTCTCTCCATGATTGGTCCCTGGTGCCTTTTTTAGTTCATTTGGTGAGGTCGTGTTTTCCTGGACAGACCTGAGGCTTGTGGATATCTGTCAGCTTCTGGATATTGAAGAGTTAAATATTTATTATAATATTCTCAGACTGGGCTTGTATGCACCTGTCCTTGGGAAGGCTTTCCAGATACTTGAAGGGATTTGGGTGTTATAATCTAAGGTTTTGCTCTCTCCAGCCATATCTGCATTAGGGAGCACTCCAAGCTCAGTAACACTGTGGCTCTTGCAGACTCACAGAGGTACTACCTTGGGGGTCTTGGATGAGATCTGGAAGAATTTTCTGGATTATGAGTTAGAGACTCTTGTTCTGTTCCCTTACATTACCCCAAACAAACAGAGTCTCTCTTTTTGTGCTGAGCCACCTGGAGTTGAGAAAGGGGTGACACAAACACCCCTATGGTCACTACCACTGAGACTGCACTGGGTCAGACTTGAAGCCAGCATAGCACTGGGTTTTGCCCAAGGCTTACAATGACCACTGTCTGGTCACTGCCTATATTCACTCAAGGCCCTAGGCCTCTACAATCAGCAGATGGCAAAGCAAACCAGGTCTGTGTCCTTCCTTTCAGGTTGGCAAGTTTCCCTGAGCCCCAGAGGGAGCCCAGAGATGTTGTCTGGGAGCCACGGGTGGAGTTGAAAACCCTAGGAATCTATCTACTGCTTTATTCTACTCTGGATGAGCTGGCACCAGAGCCATAAGATGAAGTCTTTCCCTCTCTTTTTTCCACTTTCCACAAGCAGAGGAGTCTCTCTCTGTGGCCACCACAGTTGGGAATGTGCTGGATAACACCTGAAGCCAACATGTTTCTGAGTCTCACATAAGGCCCATGATGAGTACTGCTTGTGTATCACTGCTGCTATTTAGAGCCCAAGTGCTCTTTAGTCAGTAGGTGATGAATCTTTCCATGATTGGGTCTTTCTCTTCAGGTCAATGGGTTTCTTTTTATTTATTTATTTTATTTTTTAATAATTATTTTTTATTTCAATTGGTTTTTGAGGAACAGGTGGTGTTTGGTTACATGAATAAGTTCTTTAGCAGTGATTTCTGAGATCTTGGTGCATTCATCACTCAAGTGGTGTACACTGTACCCAATGTATAGTCTTTTATTCCTCGCCACCCCCCACCACCCCCACCCTTTCCCTGGGATCCCCAAAGCCCAATGTATCAATCTTATACCTTTGCATCCTCACAGCTTAGCTCCTACATATGAGTAAGAACATATGATGTTTGTTTTTCCATTCCTGAGTTACTTCACTTAGAAAAATAGTCTCCAATCAAGTAGCTGTGAATGCAATTATTTTGTTCCTTTTTTCCTTTTGATATTTCATGGTATATATGTGTATATATATACACATATATATATTTGATATTTCATGGTATATATATATATATATATACATACATACACACACACACACACACACACACACATAGCTCACATTTTCTTTATCCACTCATTGATTGATGGGCATTTGTGTTGGTTCCATATTTTTGCAATTGCGAATTGTGCTGCTATAAACATGCATGTGCAAGTATAATGATTTTTTTTCTTCTGGGCAGATACCTAGTAGTGAGATCATTGATCAAATGACAGATTTACTTTTAGTTCTTTAAGGAATCTCCACACTGTTTTCCGTAGTGGTTGTGCTAGTATACATTCCCACCAACTGTGTAAAAGTGTTCTCTTTCACCACATCCATGCCAACGTCTATGATTTTTTGATTATGACCCTTCTTGCAAGAGTGAGGTGATACTGCATTGTGATTTTGATTTGCATTTTCCTGATAATTAGTGATGGTAAGCATTTTTTCATACACTTGTTGACCATTTGTGTATCTTCTTTTGAGAATTGTCCATTCATGTCTTAGCCCATTTTTTGATGGGATTTTTTTTTCTGATTTGTTCATTGTAGATTCTGGATATTAGTCCTTTGTCAGATGTATAGACTGTAAAGATTTTCTCCCATTCTGTGGGTTGTCTGTTAGCTCTGCTAATTATTTCTTTTGCTGTGCAGAAGCTTTTTAGTTTAATTAAGTTATATCTATTTATCTTTTTTTTTTTTGCATTTGCTTTTGGGTGCTTGGTCATCTATCTTTTGTTTGGTTGCATTTGTTTATGGGTTCTTGGTCATGAAGTCTTTGACTAAGCCAGTGTCTAGAAGGGGTTCTCTGACGTTTTCTTCTAGAATCTTTATGGTTTCAGGCCTTAGATTTAAGTCTTTGATCCATTTTGAGTTGATTTTTGCCTAAGGTGAGAGACGAGGATCCAGTTTCATTCTTCTACATGTGGCTTGTCAGTTATCCCATCACTGTTGTTTGAATAGGGTGTCCTTTTGCTACTTTATGTTTTTGTTTGTTTTGTGGAAGATCAGTTGACTCTAAGTATTTGGCTTTATTTCTGGGTTCTCTATTCTGTTCCATTGGTGTATGTGCCGATTTTTATACCAGTACCATGCTGTTTTGGTGACTATGGCTTTATAGTTTGAAGTTTGGTAATGTGATGCCTCCAGATTTGTTCTGTTTGCTTAGTCTTTCTTGGGCTATGTGGGCTCTCTTTTGGTTCCATATGAATTTTAAGATCATTTTTTCTAGTTCTGTGAAGAGAGATGGCAGTATCTTGATGGGAATTGAATGGAATTTGTAGATTGCTTTTGGCAGTATGGTCATTTTCACAATATTGATTCTACTCATCCATGAGCATAGGCTATGTTTCCATTTGTTTGTGTTGTCTATGATTTCTTTCAGCAGTGTTTTGTAGTTTTCCTTGTAGAGATCTTTCACGTTTTTTGTTAGGTATATTCCTAAGTACTTTTTTTTTTTTTTTTTTTTTGCAACTATTGTGAAAGGGGTTAAGTTCTTGATTTGATTCTCAGCTTAGTCACTGTTGGTGTATAGCAGAGCTACTGATTTGTGTACATTAATTTTGTATCCTGAAAATTTGATGAATTCATTTATTGGTTCTAGGTGGGTCTTTAAGGTTTTCTAGGTACATGATTATATCCTCAGTAAACAGTGACAGTTTGACTTCCTCTTTACCGATTTTGATGCCCTTTATTTCTTCCTCTTGTCTGATTGCTCTGGCTAGGACTTCCAATCCTATGTTGAATAGAAGTGGTGAATGTGGGCATCCTTGTCTTGTTCCAGTTTTCAGGGGAAATGCTTTCAACGTTTACTGATTCAGTATAACGTTGGCTGTGGGTTTGTTGTAAATGGCTCTTATTACCTTAAGGTATGTCCCTTCTACGTGGATCTTGCTGAGGGTTTTAATCCTAAAGTGGTGCTGGATTCTGTCAAATGCTTTTTCTGCATCTATTGAGATGATCATGTGATTTTTGATTTAATTCTGTTTATGTGGTGTGTCACATTTATTGACTTACATATGTAGTAAACCGCCCCTTATCCCCAGTATGAAAGCCACTATATCACGGTGGATTATCTTTTTGATATGCTGTTGGATTAGGTTTGCTAGTATTTTATTGAAGATTTTTGCATCTATGTTCATCAGGGATATTGGTCTGTAGTTTTCTCTTTTTGTTATGTCCTTCCCTGGTTTTGGTATTAGGGTGATGCTGGCTTCATAGAAGAATTTAGGAAGGATTCTCTATCTTTCTCTATCTTGTGGAATAGTGTCAATAGGATTAGCACCAATTTTTCTTTCAATGTATGATAGGATTCAGCTGTGAATTGATCTGGTCCTGGACTTTTTCCTGTTGGCAATTTTTTTATTACCATTTCAATCCTGCTGCTTGTTATTGATTTGTTCAGAGATTCTATACCTTCCTGATTTAATCTAGAAGGGCTGTATATTTCCAGGAATTTAACCACCTCCTCTAGGTTTTCTAGTTTATGTATGTAAAAGCATTCATAGTATCCTTGCATAATCTTTTCTATTTCTGTGGTATCCATTGTAATATCTTCCATTTCATTTCTAATTGATCTTATTTGGATCTTCTTTCTTCTTTTCTTGGTTAATCTTCCCAATGGTTAATCAATATTATTTTATTTTTTAAAATAACCAGCTTTTTGTTTCATTTATCTTTTGTGGTTTTTGTTTGTTTGTTACAGTTTCATTTAGTTCTGCTGTTATTTTTGACGTTTTTTTCCCACTGGGTTTGGGTTTGGATTGTTTTTGTTTCTCCAGTTCTGTGAGGTGTGACCTTAGATTGTCTATTTGTGCTGTTTCAGACTTATTGATATAAGCATTCAAGCATTCAATGCTATGAAATTTCCTCTTAGCACCATTTTTGCTGTATCCCAGAAGTTTTGATAGGTTGTGTCACTATTATCATTCAGTTCAAATGATTTTTTAATTTCATCTTGATTTCATTGTTGACCCAATGATCATTCAAGAGCAGGTTTTTAAGTTTACATTTATTTGCATGGTTTTAAAGGTTTCTTTCAGAGTTGATTTCCAATTTTATTCTGCTGTGGTCTGAGACAGTACTTAATATAATTTCAATTTTCTTAAATTTACTGAGATTTGTTTTGTGCCCTATCATATGGTCTATCTTGGAGAATGTTCCATGTGCTGATGAATAGAATGTATATTTTGCGGTTGTTGGGTAGAATGTTCTGCAAATATCTGTTAAGTCCATTTGTTGTAGGGTATAGTTTAAGACCATTGTTTCTTTGTTGACTCTATATTGATGACTTGTCTAGTGCTGTCAGTGCAGTATTAAAGTCCCCCACTATTATTGTGTTACCATCTATCTCATTTCTTAGGTCTAGTAGTAATTGCTTCATAAATTTTGGAGCTCCAGTGTTAGGTGCATATATATTTAGTATTATGATATTTTCCTGTTGGACTACTCATTTTATCATTATGTAATGTCTCTCTTTGTCTTTTTTTAACAGCTGTTGCTTCAAAGTTTGTTTTGTCTGATATAAAAATAGCTACTCCTGCTCTTTTTTGGTGTCCATTTGCATGGAATATCTTTTTCCACACCTTTACCTTAAGTCTATTTAAGACCTTATGTGTTAGGTGAGTCTCCCGAAAACAGCAGAAACTTGGTTGGTGAATTCTTATCCATTCTGCCATTCTGCATCTTTTAAGTGGAGCATTTAGGCCATTTACATTCAATGTTAGTATTGAGATGAGATGTGAGGTATTATTCTATTCATCATGCTATTTGTAACCTGAATACCTCATTTTTTTCATTGTGTTATTTTTATATAGGTCCTGTGAGATTTGTAATTTAAGGAGGATCTATTTTGGTGTATTTCGAGGATTTGTTTCAAGATTTAGAGCTCCTTTTAGCAGTTCTTGTAGTGCTGGGTTGGTAGGTGAATTCTTTGTCTGAAAAAGATTGTATCTTTCCTTCATTTACGAAGCTTAGTTTCGCTGGATACAAAATTCTTGGCTGATAATTGTTTTGTTTAAGGAAGCTAGAAATAGGACCCCAATCCTTTCTAGCCTGTATGGTTTCTGCTGAGAATTTTGCTGTTAATCTGATAGGTTTTCCTTTATAGGTTACCTGATGCTTTTGACTCACAGCTTTTAAGATTATTTCCTTCATTTTGACTTTAGATAACCCAATGACTATGTCCCTAGGGGATGATCTTTTTTGATGAATTTCCCAGATGTTCTTTGAGTTTCTTGTATTTGGATGTCTAGATCTCCAGCAAGGCCAGGGAAGTTTTCCCTGATTATTCCCTGAAATATATTTTCCAAACTTTTAGATTTCTCTTCTTTGGGAACACCAGTTATTTTTAGGTTTGGATGTTTAACATAGTCCTAAACTTTTTGGAAGCTTTGTTCATTTTTTTTTAAAATTCTTTCTCTCTTTGTCTTTGATGGATTGGGTTAATTCAACAGCCTTGCCTTCAAGCTCTAAGGTCCTTTCTTCTGCTTGTTTAATTCTATTGCTGAGACATTCCAGTGCAATTCGCATTTCTCTAAGTGTGTCTTTGATTTCCAGAAATTATGATTGCTTTTTGTTTATGCTATTTATTTCACTGAAGAATTTTCCTTTCATATCCTGTATCATGTTTTTGATTTCTTTAAGTTGGATTTCACCTTTCTCTTGTGCCTCCTGATTAGCTTGATAATTGACCTTCTGAATTCTTTTTCTGGCAATTCAGAGATTTTGTCTTGGTTTGGATCTATTGCCAGTGAGCTGGTATGATCTTTTGGAGGCACTAAAGAACTTTTTTTAATCACATTACCAGAATTGTTTTACTGGTTTCTTCACAGCTGGGTAGACTATGTCAGAGGGAAGGTATGGGATTCAAGGGCTGCTGTTCAGACTTTTTTGTCCCATGGGGTGCTCCATTGATGTGGTGTTTTCCCCCTTCTCCTAGGAATGGGGCTTCCTGAGAGCCAAACTGTATAGATTGTTTTTGGTCTTCTGAATCTAGCCACCCAGAAGAGCTAGTGGGCTCTGGGCTGGTACTGGGGAGTGTCTGCAGAGTCCTGTGATGTGATTCATCTTCAGGTCTTGCAGCTGTGGATACCAGCACTTGCTCCAGTGGAGGTAGCAGGGGAGTGAAGTTGACTCTGTGAGGGACCTTGTTTGTATTTTTGTTTAGCACACTGGTTTTGTGTTCTTTGGCCTCCAGCCAGGTGGTGGCACTTTCAAGAGTGCATCAGCTTCAGTCCTATAGGGAGGAGGATGCAAACTCACCCTAGGGACACCTGGGTAAGTATTCAGGTTTCTCAGGCAGTGGGCAGGGCCATAGAGCTCCCAAGAGATTATGAACTTTGTTTTTGGCTACCAGGACAGGTAGAGAAAGACCACCAGGTGGGGGCAGGGATAGGCCTGTCTGAGCTCAGCCTTAACTTGGGCAGGGCTTGCTGCAGCTGCTGTTGGGGTTGGGGGTATGGTTCCCAGTCCAATGGAATTATATTCCCAGAAAGATTATGGCTGCATCTGCTGGGTCATACAGGTCACCATGGAAGTGGGGGAAAGCTGGCAGTCACAGGCCTCATCCCATTCCCACACAGCCTGCAGTCCTTAAGGCTGGTCTCACTCCCCTCATCTTCCCCAACAGAACCAATTCTATTTCCAGGGAGCTGATGACCAGGGCTGAGAGCTTGCCCCAGACCACGAGCCTCCCCATTGTGAAAGCAAACAGACTCTGTTTTCCAGCATCTCGGGGAGCCTGCAGCAGTGATCCAGTTTCCTTAAAGGGTCTGTGATCTCTTGGCACTCCTGGTATGTTCCTGCAATAGTTCGTGGAGCAAAAGTTCGTAATGTGAGTCTCCACATGCTGCTCTTTCTGTCCAAGTTGGGGAAGCAAGCTAGTGCCGCTTCCCGTCCATCATCTTAATCCAAGTCAGTTGGTTTCTTTCTAGCCCAGGGTGTTTGTAGAAATGTCATCCAAGAACTAGGGCTTGGAATGTGAGAGTCTATCCCAGAGCTGTGACCTATGCTGCCTGGGGTTGGGGTAAGAGTGATGCAGGCACTCCTTGGCCACTCCAGCTGATGTTTTACTAGGTCACATGCTCCTCAGGTCCACTAGCTCTGAGCCCAGCACAGCAACAGGTTTTGCCCAGGAATTTTTTGTCCTTGTGGCCTGGACTGCCTTTCAAGTTTATTTAGAACCCCAGAGCACTTTAGCCTGTGGTCACAAGGCTTGCCAGAACTCTGATTCTGCCCACTGAGATGGGTGATTCTCTCTGGCTAGGAATGGTCTAAATGTTCCCTCTGTGGGCACCAGGTGAGTTTTGCCTGGTGTTGCTTTCACTGTGACAGGGCAGTGCTGAGTTCCAATGCAAAGTCCCACAATCACTGTGCTCTCCTTCCCCTAAGTGCACAGATTCTCTCTCAGTGCTATGTGGCCACTGCCACAGGAAGGGAGAGAGTTGGCTTTGGCAATTCAAGACTGTCTTTCCCATCTTCTTTAGTGCCTCTTTCTGTGATATAAAGTTAAAACTAGGTACTGTGATCATGAACCTGATTTTTGGTTCCTGTGAAGATGTCTTTTTGTGTGGATAGTTGTCCAGTTTGGTGTTCTTGCAGGGAAAATGATGGGTGAAGGCTTATATTTGGCCATTTTGGAAAATAGAGTTTTAAATGTGATATTTGACTCCTTCACCTTCTCAAGATTGAGGTATCTTCCAATCTGCTTTCTACTTTTCAAATTTCTATTTATCTTTCTTTTTAAAAAAATTAAAGCAAATTTTAACAGGAAATAGTTTATAAAAATGGAGAAATTTATAATGAGTAGCTATTGTATATGAGAACTTCCTAAAGTTGAACTGAATTTCAGGGAAATACAATTCCTTAAAAGGTGGTTAAAATTTCAGGCCCTTTTTGATCAACAATTTGTGCCACTGTTGTGCTCTGTAGTTATTGAAAACCAAGAGCAAATTTTCCTAATACATTAGCTATGACTTCAGAAAACTGTCAGTCTCATCATGTTTTTATTATGGGAAGGGATCCTAATTGCAACAGAATTTTTAAAAGAATAGACAGGAGCCATATGGAACTTTATCCATTTTCTGCCAAGAAGTTGTCTTCTATTTCAAAAGCTACAGACATGTAAGAGACATAGAGGAATTTAATCCTTTATATACAATGATGCATTTGCTTGAGTGACATTGATTGGAAGTATAGAATGAGATTTTTATTTTTAAATTTTATTTATTTATTTATTTTTTATTTTTTTTGTTTTTTTGAGACAGAGTCTCGCTCTGTTGCCCAGGCTGGAGTGCAGTGGCGCGATCTTGGCTCACTGCAAGCTCCGCCTCCCGGGTTCATGCCATTCTCCTGCCTCAGCCTCCCGAGTAGCTGGGACTACAGGCGCCCGCCCCCATGCCCAGCTAATTTTTTTTTTTTTTTTTCAGTAGAGACAGGGTTTCACCATGTTAGCCAGGATGGTCTCGATCTCCTGACCTTGTGATCTGCCCCTCTCGGCCTTCCAAAGTGCTGGGATTACAGGCGTGAGCCACTGCACCCTGCCAAGATTTTTAAGAAATTATTTAAATGTTATGGTTGTGAATTGAGTTATCCCAAGTGGATTTTTCTGATCATTGGATTTCTAATTTACTTTTATCTAGCTTTAGATTTCCATTCATAAGCACACTTCAAGTTGGCCTCTTAATTGTCAACTTTTACAAGATTTTGTGTGCATCTATCTGTGTGGGTGGGGTTGCTTAAACTGGAAAAAGTAGAAGATAATTTATACTTTGAAAGGTATTTGAAACATATATGGTTAAGAGCAATAACTTGGTTCCAGTAAGTTATGTTTTTCTGAAATCACAACATGAAACTGAATATTAGAATTAAATAAATCTAAGAATATTATTAAATTTCTATGCCAACTTGTGATATGAAAATTATAGATTGCAGAACAGAGGAACAAATGGGTAATAGCTCCATGTAAGATGGTAGCGTTCAATAGTGTAATAAGACCAGGGAGGAAGGAAACTCTGGGAAGGAGGCTGGGGTTTAGCTCTGAAGAAGATGCATCTTCTCTTGTTAAAAAGTACCAGTTAGAATGGCGATCATTAAAAAGTCAGGAAACAACAGGTGCTAGAGAGGATGTGGAGAAATAGGAACACTTTTACACTGTTGGTGGGACTGTAAACTAGTTCAACCATTGTGGAAGTCAGTGTGGCGATTCCTCAGGGATCTAGAACTAGAACTACCATTTGACCCAGCCATCCTGTTACTGGGTATATACCCAAAGGACTATAAATCATGCTGCTATAAAGACACATGCACACGTATGTTTACTGCAGCACTATTCACAATAGCAAAGACTTGGAACCAACCCAAATGTTCATCAATGATAGACTGGATTAAGAAAATGTGGCACATATACACCATGGAATACTATGCAGCCATAAAAAATGATGAGTTCATGTCCTTTGTAGGGACATGGATGAAGCTGGTAACCATCATTCTCAGCAAACTATTGCAAGAACAAAAAACCAAACACTGCATGTTCTCACTCATAGGTGGGAATTGAACAATGAGAACACTTGGACACAGGAAGGGGAACATCACACACTGGGGCCTGTTGTGGGGTGGGAGAAGGGGGGAGGGAAAGCATTAGGAGATATACCTAATGTAAATGACGAGTTAATGGGTGCAGCACACCAACATGGCACATGTATACATATGTAACAAACCTGCACGTTGTGCACATGTACCCTAGAACTTAAAGTATGATAAAAAATATAAATAAACCTAGAAAAGAATCTGAAAAAAAAATTCAGGCTGCAAAGAATACACTGAACAACTCACCATCTTTCTCAGAAACAGAACTGACTAGGTGTGGTTTGACCTATTTCATATTTGTCTGTTAATTTGTGGTTGTGTCTTTATTTCATTGTGATATAATATACCTCCAGAAAAGTACACCTATCATAATTGCACACAATGGTAAGGCTTGGAGGTTGTTGTATGGGGGGAGCAGGGGCCCATGGAGAAGTGACAGAAGGTCTTAACCTGGGTTGAAAAGTGTGGACTTTCAAGAAATAGAAGCAGATGACTTTCAAATGCATAGTAGAGGATAAAGAAACACCACTTTAATTTTTTAAGGTGGCCTATATATTTTGTTTGGAAGCTTAAATTCTCTGTTATCACCCGGTAGTGGCCATCCCTGCTGCTGTGGCCCCTCTTACTGTTACCCTGACTTTCGCAGGTCTTTGGGAACTTATCACTCATTGTTGATGGCATTTTTCTTCTCTATAGCAGTCTTTGCTTTTCTTCCTATCATCAAACAGATTAAGAATGGACACTCTCCTCATCTGTCTTAAAATTCTTTCTTTAGAGACTAATAAAGGGTTTCATTCCTTGTTTCATATAAAGTCCTTTGTGTTAAAACTCTTTTATTTATTTCTGTCTTTCCGTTTCTCATAGTCCCTCCAGAGTGTGTAGTTTGACATAAGATAACTTGGGCAATACTTACAAGTCAGCACCGCAAATCATCTTTTGCAGCATTCCATTGCAAATGACTCTACATGACACGGAACACCAAATGATAGGCTCTCTTACCTTGGAATGAGTTCCTGGATCATTAATTAGAACTTTCAAGAATGAATATGGGATAGATTAGCTATCCATGTTGCCCTAGGATAGATGTTCCAGTATGCCGATAGAAAAACAAAATGGTAAAAGTAATTCAAAGATAGGTTTGCTGTGCTGCTTTTTTTTCCAAAATAAAATTCTCCTTTACTCTCTCTTTCCAAATTAGCAGATCTGTGAATGAATGTGTGTGTTTGAATGGATGACTTATACATCCTGATGTAGAGCTTCATAGGAATGAATTTCAGTGAGGTTTTCTAATACACAAGACCATGTCAAAGAAAAAGAAACACCCTTTAACTGTTGACTGGCTTTCACCACTTATTGTGTGAGAAAGATGTCAGTAGCTTAAAAGAAGTTCTAAGATCAGTGTATTTGAGCCTTTCTAATTTTAAAATTCTTTATAGAAACCCATCCAAAATATGCATGGGAAGCAAATAGATTGATACTTCTCAGGGTGCTGGAGAAATTTATTTGTTTTCCCTGAGTGCAAAAGATAGAGCAGTATAATCTTACTCTGGGGAGACCCCCTGCTGGTTATCAGTATACATGTTAGTTGTGTGCAGTTATTGCTTTTTAGGAACTACTCCTCTGACTTTCACAGAAACAAAGACTGTGCTACAAGCATGCATTCACAGAGCCATGGTGAAATAATTGGTGAGGCAAAGGTAGTAAATAATCCAACTGTTGGGGTCATTCAGACCTAAATAGACTTTCTGTTGAAGTGACCTGAAGTTGCCCTAATTCTTTCTCTGTTCCAGGTGTATAGATCCTGTCTTAGAAATGTAGTGGTAGGTTAACGTGTCAGGCTGTGACTTTATTCTGTCTCTGGAATAACCAGGAATGTTTTAGAAAATCAATTTGCCCTCACCAGGAGGACTCCACTGAAGTACAGAATCATTGTCTACTGGGGAAAAGTTCCTCTGAAGGTAGACATGGCTTCATTTCTGTTTCGTTAGCAGTGCTTCAGAGAAGATGATGGATAAACTTAGTTATTTGTTGCTTTTCTTATTAAAGGCTTTACCCATTTCTTTTCAATGTAGAAGAATATGGGAGCCTGAATGTGATTGCTGAGATTTGTCATTTTCAGTAGCTCAGGGATCTCCCTGAGAGAAACTAAAGGCATCTGCTTTCAATATTCATGTCTGTAAAACCACCACAGAGAGGGAAATGTGTGAACCTTCAGACTCCAGACATTGCTGCATTTAAAAAGAATTGTTGCTCTGAATATTGGAATATTTTCCTTCTGGTCACTGCTTATGACTTATATGTACAGCAGAAGATTGAAAGTTGCTCGGGCATATTCCACCCACTCACGAATTCTGAGTTAAAAAATTTTGTGTTTAAAAATTAGCCTCCTTGATTAGACGAATATGCAGAATTGTCAGGTGTTTTAAAACAATGTGCAAATTATGTCCACATGATTAATGTGAAATGAAAAATCTAGGCAAATATCTTGTTCACATACACACAGTTTCCCCAAATTAGAGCACATATACTTCCATTTTTATAAAATAATTTTACCTTAAAGCAATTTTAAGAAAAAATTGATCTGTTTCCCTACTTTGCCTTTCTAAATCTGCCTCATAAGTAATGGAATTTTAAAAGATGTGACAGTCTTATTTAAAATGAAATGAAATAAAATGGCATAAAATAAAAAAAAATACCCAAACTTTCGTTTTGTTTTAGTAAACAGTATTTGTGATGGAAGTTGCCTGGGAGTGAGTCTCCAGAGACCAGTTCTGTGGGGTGGAGGTGGAATCATTTAACCCTCCTTGGCCTTTGTTTCCTCACCTATAAAATTAGGGCACTAGAGAAAAGATGTCTGTGGTTACCATCAGTTCCCTCCCTCTAGCTTTAAACACTATAATTTGCTTTTCTCTGCTATGCACACGCCACTGTCTAACATTCCCTGGGGAATGATACTTTCAGCATCGTTTTCAAATAGTTTTCAAGAGAGAGAAAACTCCAAGGCAGCAGATCCAGCATTTTCAAATTTTAAGGCACAACCGAGAAGAAAAGAGTTCATCCAGAAAAGGGTATAAATTCCACTTGACTTACATCGTAGCACTTTCCACACACCTCCATTATGGAAGAGGTTGACATTAAAAAGATTTTCCCATCTTTAATGGCTGTGACTAAGAGTCTTGATTGTACAATATTTTGGCTTGCACTTCATACTTCCCTCAATGTCCCCATCTATGTCCATGGGTAGCTCTCTAAATACAGCAGCTGTGCCATCTGTTTCAAATATTATTTCAGCTCTCACTGTTTTGGGATAAATTTCGTAAAGTGTATTGCATACACACACATTTAATTGAACAAACGAGAAGCCTTTCCAGTTTAAAAAAGCTTCCTAAATGACAAGAAGTGTCCAATTTCCATTCAAATGGTTACTTCGGGGCTTTAAAATGTGTGGATTCATCTAACAGAGGCTGGTGGTGTGTTTTGAGGCAGATGGCTTGATTCTGTGAAGAAAAAAAATTAAATGGAATTTACTATCAATCTTATTTTTTTTGGCAAAAGGCTGACATAATAAAGATGTGTGTATTACTGAGAATGCTTTTTAATAATGATTATACCTTATGTTTTCCCCCAAGAATATGGTTAACTGACTAGAAAAATCTATTTAGAGATTTTATGTTTATCTATAATGATCAGCTTAGAGAAAAAAAAAAAAAAAGAAGCCGCCCTCAAACAGAATTGCTGAAATACAAAAGGAAAATAATGCTCTGCAACTTTCTAAAGGAGTCCAAGACGAAAGGAATGCTAAAGTTTATTTTGTTCCTCCTGTTAAATAGTTGTGAAGCCACTTGGAGATTTTTGAGGAAAGGAGAAGGGGTTTCACATCTTGTGAGAATGTTTTAGAGTAATATCTTCAGTGGGCATGATAGGTGTTGTGTCCAGGGCACTTTTTATATTTAAGAGCAGAAGTTTTAAAAGTGTCACTGGAATTATTCACAGTTACTAGTGCTGTGTACTCTCAAATTGAGACTCATATTAGCACATGTCAAAATTATGTCAAAAGTTCTATGCTCTAAGAATCCTTTCTTTTCTCGTTTGTAGTTTGCAGAACTGACTGAGCTCCTCATTAGTTCTTGATTAGTTAAAACAAAGTATGTGTCTCATACTTCTTGAATATGGTGGTTCAGGAACCTAAGCCTAAGCCAATTGGCTCAGAGCTTCATGTGGCAGGCAGTAATTCCAGATGATTCCCAACTTACAATCGTTCAACTTACAATTTTTCAACTTTACTATGGTGCTTTTAGCTGTGTACATTAATGATGAATACTCATACAACATTTTATTTTCATTTTTACTACAGTATTCAAAAATTACATGATATATTTAATATTTTATTAGAAAATAGGCTTTGTATTACATCATTTTGCCCAGCTATAGGCTAATGTAAGTGTTCTGAGCACGTTCAAGGTAGGTTAGGCTAAGCTAAAATGTTCAGTAGGTCAGCTGTATTAAATGTATTTTTGACTTACAATATTTTCTTTTTTTTTTTTCTCTTGAATATACTGATTTATTTTCTTTTGGATAAATTCCCAGTAGTGAGATTGCTGGATCATATGGTAATTCTATTTGTACTTTTTTGAGGAACCTCTATAATATTCTTCATAGTGGCTATACTAGTTTACATTCCTATGAACAGTATATAAGAGTTCCCTTTCCTCTACATTCTCACCAGCATTTGTTATTTTTTGTCTCTTTGATGATAGCCATCCTAACTGGTATGAGATGATACCTCGTTGTGGTTTCGATTTGCATTTCTATGATAATTAGTGATGTTGAGGAGTTTTTCATATATTTGTTGGCCCAATGTTTTTAGTTCCTTTCAAAGAGAAAATAATTTTGTGAAAGTCCAATTTATTGTACTAGGAACAACTACATATGTATTGCTTTTAGTACATATCTATAATTATCTGACATAAATTATAACCTTATACCCTAAGACCACTCATCTTGATAGAGTCTATTTTCTTCATTTTACTAAAGGGAAAACAAGGTTCAGAAGTATTAAGTGACTTGTTAGCAATGTAAGAATTGCTTGATTTTTTAAAAAAGAAGTATTAAGTGACTTGCTTGAGGCTGCACCCAGAGGTACCAGAGTTGGTATTCAAACCCCATCCATCCAAATGGCCCCAGAACCAGAACTTCTTGTACTACATGACACTGCCCCCTACTATCTCCCTCTGACCATCTCTTTACAACAGATGAGACAAAAGCATGGAGCATTATGTCGCTCAGCCTCAACTGGAAACATGTATTTTGGACAACTCAATATTTTCACCACCCTACACATATTAGATAAAGTAGACTTCAAAGCAAAAAACAAATACCAAAGGGAGACATATAATGATAAAATAGCTAATACACCAAGATGACAAAGCAATCAAATGTGCCTGCATGAAACAACAAAGCTGCAAAATACATGAAACAAAAAGTGATAGAACTGAAAGGAGAAGCGGACAAATACACAATTACAGTTGGAGATTTCAACATCCCTGTCTCAATAACTGTAGAACAGTTAGACAGAAAATCCGTAAGGGTATAGAATAGCTCAGCAGCACCATAGCCTGTTAGATGGATCTAATTGGCATTTATAGAACGTCTCATCCAAAAGCAGAATACACATTCTTTTCAAGTGTTCATGGAACATACACCAAGATAGACAATATTCTGTGCCATAAGACACAATTTTAAAGTTGAAATCATTACAGACCGTGTCTTACAACTATAATGAAAAAAAAAGCTGTAGAAATTAGCAATAACAGGAAACTCTCTAAACTCTAGGAAAGTAAACAACACACTTAAATCATCCATGAGCCAAAGGGAAAGTTGCAAACAACATTTTATAAAAATACAAAATACAACAAATACATCGAATTGATCTAAAATGAAAATACACCATATGAAAATGTGTGGAGCACAGCTAAAACAGGTCTGAGAGTGAAATATATATGCACTAAATGCATGCATTAGAAAAGAGGAAATATTGCAAATCAATAATTAAATTCTCACCTCAAAGAATAAAGGAGAGCAAAATGTACCTAAAGCAAGTGGAATAAAGGAAATAATAAAGACAAGAACAGAAACCATTGATATTGAAAACAGAAAAGCAATAATAAAAATCGATGAAACAAAGAGCTTGCTCTTTTATTTTTATTTATTTTTTTAGTTACAAATTATATTTTAATTACCGTTTAAAATCAGAGAGCAGAGCAAATCCCACTCTTACAACCTAGACAAAAGCCTTCATCTTTTTCCACAGAAAAGAGAGCATATGACATCTATCCAACTTTTATAGAAAAAAAAAAAGAAAATGTTGTTTGTTTTTTTAAAGAACATCTTTGCTAACATTCAGATACTGACCCCAAACAATTTAAAAGCCAAGTTGCATATTTGGAACTATGTAGACAATGGTATCTTTTGTAGGTACTTGCCATAGGTCCCAAATAAAATTCAGAAAAATAACCTCTATCCAATTGGTAGACCAAAGCATTCTCAATTTAACTTATTAAAATAACCTGTTAGTGCTTGTATTTCTGCTTCTCAGTACAAATGGCCAAAATTCTCATTTTTTTCTTAGATCACATCTGAATATATTTAACCAATATTGTGAACTGTTATCTCATTTCCAGTTTCTTCATATTTTTCTTCAATTAGAACAAGTATAGTTTTTCTTTAAGCTATAACTTTTCTCTGAAAATTGTGCACGATTAATCTTTTCTTTTTTTAAAAAAAAAATGGAGTCTTGCTCTGTCGCCCAGGCTGGAGTGCAGTGGTGTGATCTTGGCTCACTGCAACCTCCACTTCCCGGGTTCAAGCGATTCTCCTGCCGCAGCCTCCCACATGATTACTTTAAACCATATTTAAACACAGCTAACTATTAATGAAATCCTACGTTGAAACCTATAGAGTTTGCTCTGATGTTGTACCTGTTTTGACAAATTGGAACTTTCACTTTTCATTTATTTAAAGCCTGGCAATACTGCACTGTCAGAGGTTTGACAAGGACTGAGTTCAAAAGTAGTCATCTAGTGTTCCTTGAACAGCATACCTGTAACTGCCTACCCAGCATCACCCTTGCTCTCTCTTTTTATTTTTTAATTATTATACTTCAGGTTTTAGGGTACATGTGCACAATGTGCAGGTTTGTTACATATGTATCCATGTGCCATGTTGGTTTGCTGCACCCATTAACTCATCATTTAGCATTAGGTATATCTCCTAATGCTGTCCCTCCCCCATTCCCCTACCCCACAACAGTCCCCGGAGTGTAATGTTCCCCTTCCTGTGTCCATGAGTTCTCATTGTTCAATTCCCACCTATGAGTAAGAACATGCGGTGTTTGGTTTTTTGTCCTTGTGATAGTTTACTGAGAATGATGTTTTCCGGTTTCATCCATGTCCCTACAAAGGACATGAACTCATCATTTTTTATGGCTGCATAGTATTCCATGGTGTATATGTGCCACATTTTCTTAATCCATTCTATCGTTGTTGGACATTTGGGTTGGTTCCAAGTCTTTGCTATTGTGAATAGTGCCGCAATAAACATACCTGTGCATGTGTCTTTATAGTTGCATGATTTATAGTCCTTTGGGTATATACCCAGTAATGGGATGGCTGGGTCAAATGGTATTTCTAGTTCTAGATCACTGAGGAATCGCCACACTGACTTCCACAATGGTTGAACTAGTTTACAGTCCCACCAACCGTGTAAAAGTGTTCCTGTTTCTCCACATCCTCTCTAGCACCTGTTGTTTCCTGACTTTTTAATGATGGCCATTCTAACTGGTGTGAGATGGTATCTCATTGTGGTTTTGATTTGCATTTCTCTGATGGCCAGTGATGATGAGCATTTTTTCATGTGTTTTTTGGCTGCATAAATGTCTTCTTTTGAGAAGTATCTGTTCATGTCCTTTGCCCACTTTTTGATGGGGTTGTTTGTTTTTTTCTTGTAAATTTGTTGGAGTTGATTGTAGATTCTGGATATTAGCCCTTTGTCAGATGAGTAGGTTGCAAAAATTTTCTCCTATTTTGTAGATTGCCTGTTCACTCTGATGGTAGTTTCTTTTGCTGTGCAGAAGCTCTTTAGTTTAGTTAGATGCCATTTGTCAATTTTGGCTTTTGTTGCCATTGCTTTTGGTGTTTTAGACATGAAGTCCTTGCCCATGCCTATGTCCTGAATGGTGTTGCCTAGGTTTTCTTCTAGGGTTTTTATGGTTTTAGGTCTAACATGTAAGTCTTTAATCCATCTTGAATTAATTTTTGTATAAGGTGTAAGGAAGGGATCCAGTTTCAGCTTTCTCCATATGGCTAGCCAGTTTTCCCAGCACCATTTATTAAATAGGGAATCCTTTCCCCATTTCTTGTTTTTGTCAGGTTTGTCAAAGATCAGATAGTTGTAGATATGCGGCATTATTTCTGAGGGCTCTGTTCTGTTCCATTGATCTATGTCTCTGTTGTGGTACCAGTACCATGCTGTTTTGGTTACTGTAGCCTTGTAGTATAGTTTGAAGTCAGGTAGCGTGATGCCTCCAGCTGTGTTCTTTTGGCTTAGAATTGACTTGGCGATGTGGGCTCTTTTTTGGTTCCATATGAACTTTAAAGTAGTTTTTTCCAATTCTGTGGAGAAAGTCATTGGTAGCTTGATGGGGATGGCATTGAATCTATAAATTACCTTGGGCAGTATGGCCATTTTCACGATATTGATTCTTCCAACCCATGAGCATGGAATGTTCTTCCATTTGTTTGTATCCTCTTTTATTTCATTGAGCAGTGGTTTGTAGTTCTCCTTGAAGAGGTCCTTCACATCCCTTGTAAGTTAGATTCCTAGGTATTTTATTCTCTTTGAAGCAATTGTGAATGGGAGTTCACTCATGATTTGGCTCTCTGTTTGTCTGTGATTGGTGTACAAGAATGCTTGTGATTTTTGTACGTTGATTTTGTATCCTGAGACTTTGCTGAAGTTGCTAATCAGCTTAAGGAGATTTTGGGCTGAGACAATGGGGTTTTCTAGATATACAATCATGTCATCTGCAAACAGGGACAATTTGACTTCCTCTTTTCCTAATTGAATACCCTTTATTTCCTTCTCCTGCCTGATTGCCCTGGCCAGAACTTCCAGCACTATGTTGAATAGGAGTGGTGAGAGAGGGCATCCCTGTCTTGTGCCATTTTTCAAAGGGAATGCTTCCAGTTTTTGCCCATTCAGTATGATATTGGCTGTGGGTTTGTCATAGATAGCTCTTACTATTTTTAGATATGTCGCATCAATACCTAATTTATTGAGAGTTTTTAGCATGAAGCGTTGTTGAATTTTGTCAGAGGCCTTTTCTGCATCTATTGAGATAATCATGTGGTTTTTGTCTTTGGTTCTGTTTATATGCTGGATTACATTTATTGATTTGTGTATGTTGAACCAGCCTTGCATCCCAGGGATTAAGCCCACTTGATTATGTTGTATAAGCTTTTTGATGTGCTGCTGGATTCGGTTTGCCAGTATTTTATTGAGGATTTTGGTCTGAAATTTCATCAAGGATATTGGTCTGAAATTCTCTTTTTTCGTTGTGTCTCTACCAGGCTTTGATATCAGGACGATGCTGGCCTCATAAAATGTGTTAGGGAGGATTCCCTCTTTTTCTATCAATTGGAGTAGTTTCAGAAGGAATGGTACCAGTTCCTCCTTGTACCTCTGGTAGAATTCGGCTGTGAATCCATCAGGTCCTGGACTCTTTTTGGTTGGTTAGCTATTGATTATTGCCATAATTTCAGAGCCTGTTATTGGTCTATTCAGAGATTCAACTTCTTCCTGGTTTAGTCGTGGGAGGGTGTATTTGTCGAGGAATTTATCCATTTCTTCTAGATTTTCTAGTTTATTTGCATAGAGGTGTTTGTAGTATTCTCTGATGGTAGATTGTATTTCTGTTGGATTGGTGGTGATATCCCCTTTTTCATTTTTTATTGCATCTATTTGATTCTTCTCTCTTTTCTTCTTTATTAGTCTTGCTAGCAGTCTATCAATTTTGTTGCTCTTTTCAAAAAACCAGCTCCTGGATTCATTAATTTTTTGAAGGGTTTTTTATGTCTCTATTTCCTTCAGTTCTGCTCTGATTTTAGTTATTTCTAGCCTTCTGCTAGCTTTTGAATGTGTTTGCTCTTGCTTTTCTAGTTCTTTTAATTGTGATGTTAGGGTGTCAATTTTGGATCTTTCCTGCTTTCTCTTGTGGGCATTTAGTGCTATAAATTTCCCTCTACACACTGCTTTGAATGTGTCCCAGAGATTTTGGTATGTTGTGTCTTTGTTCTCATTGGTTTCAAAGAACATCTTTATTTCTGCCTTCATTTCATTATGTACCCAGTAGTCATTCAGGAGCAGGTTGTTCAGTTTCCATGTAGTTGAGCGGTTTTGAGTGAGTTTCTTAATCCTGAGTTCTAGTTTGATTGCACTGTGGTCTGAGAGACAGTTTGTTATAATTTCTGTTCTTTTACATTTGCCGAGGAGAGCTTTACTTCCAACTATGTGGTCAATTTTGGAATAGGTGTGGTGTGGTGCTGAAAAAAATGTATATTCTGTTGATTTGGGGTGGAGAGTTCTGTAGATGTGTATTAGGTCCACTTTGTGCAGAGCTGAGTTCAATTCCTGGATATCCTTGTTAACTTTCTGTCTCGTTGATCTGTCTAATGTTGACAGTGGTGTGTTAAAATTTCCCATTATTATTGTGTGGGAATTTAAGTCCCTTTGTAGGTCACTCAGGAGTTGCTTTATACATCTGGGTGCTCCTTGTTGGGTGCATATATATTTAGGATAGTTAGCTCTTCTTGTTGAATTTTACTTACATCTTCATCAAGGTATATCGACATGAAATAAACTGCACATATTTAACATATTAAATTTGATAAATTATGACATATATATATATACACATTAAAGTATCACAGTCAGTATAATGAACATTTTAGCACACCCTAAAGTTTCTTTTTGCCCTTTTGTAATTCTCCCCTCCAACTTCTCTGACTCTCCTTCTCTCCCCTGCTGTCCCTCTGGCGTGTCTAATAGGATTTTGTCATGGGAGCTCTTTACAGTCCCCAAAGACACAATCCTGTATGACATAATCCCAAATGTTGAAATCCCCAAATCTCAAAATCCTAGAAATAAAATTTTGGAAAAAAATTAAAAAATTTGTAAAAAAGATATTTGTTTACATTTTTAAAATGGATTTATTTGAGAAACATATAAAAACATGACAACATTTCATAGGTCACTTCATGCAATAAAGTAGGCAACAATAACATACATATTTTTGCAAGCATAAACACTGAGGTATACTAATGACAGTCACATGGGTATAATAGTTATGAGCAGATGAACTATATCCATAAAGAAATAGGTAAAAAACCAAAATGTATAAAACCTATTACTATGGGTGGTAATTGTGTGTACCTAGCTTTATAATTGCAGTCATCTGAAATACCATGATGGACAACTGAAGTTTTTGACCAGCTCAACCAAAAGCCAGCATCACCAGTGAGCCAGCCCTCCAAAGACCCAGGATCTCATGAATTGTATCTGTCACAAATGCAAATGTACAAAAAGACATCTCTTCACTTACTGAGGAAGTTTCAATTTTTTAATGTATATGCATCATGTTTACATACAGTCAACATTATGATAATGCACTTCCATGAAGTCACTTTTGCAAAAAATGTACAAAATGAATTTGAACTCACTAATAGTCCAACACAATTTATGGCTCCAGTATTGGAAATGATGCAAAGATGGAATACACAGCATAGTGAATTGTAAAAAATAATGCTGACAATTTAAAATAGTGGGAAAAATGAAATAAAAGAAAAAAATTAAAAAACTGAAAAGAAAATTCAACATACGGAAAAGGGTATGACAGGGTGACAGGGATATATTATGGGAAATTGCATGCAGACAGTCCATAAGAAGTTGCTGATCTTCATGATTATTAACTATATTTTAAGGCCTTACAACATGATAAATATCTGCTTTTTTTTTTCTTTTTTGACATAGCCATTGGAGAATACATTCACATTCATTTTCTATGTGGTGTTTCTCTTTTTGAAATTCTTCTGTGATTTGATATACACTGAAACTAGTATTTCTATCTTCTATGCTATGCTTGTATGTTGTTTTTGGTACTTGAAAACCCACTTTGCATGTACTCATACACAAACCACAAGTTTGGTGGAAATAATACTGGTGATCAAACAGCAACACCATTGCATAAGTGCCTTCTTATCCTACCATGCACATAATTGTTTTAAAGCCAGTCAGTAACTTCACTGGCTTCTTCAGGCAAATGTGGTTTTAATTAATTAAAATCTCTTGGAAGGTCATCAGCTAGAAGGAATGTCAATGCAGGAAAATGGCACATTTTTAAACTGCAGTTTTTATCATTGCCATTATCTCATGGCCAATCCACTCATCTGAATTTTCTAACAAATGCATTGGGTTGAATGGAGCAAAACAAACTTTATTGGCAACACTTTGAAACTCACTTTTAGAAGCTTTGATCACATCTAATTCCAAATCCATCATTATAGTTTGGGGACTCAATTGAATTTTTTTTCTGCATTTAGACAGTAACATGGTAATAAGTCAATCAAACATGATGCAACTAGTTTGTGATTGTGATTTGGGGGATTTTAGACATTAGAAAGTTTAGACTGTAGGAATTTGGACCTTAGGCATTTTTGATCTTCTGGAATTTCAGCATTTGGGCTTATGGTGTTCAGGACTGTACCTTTCAGAAAGATGATCCAAATCCCTGTTTTATGGGCTAGTTTGCACATTCTAGAATTTAATAGATGGAATCATAATAGTATGCACTCTTTTTTGTCTAGCATCTTCAACTCAATGTATTTATTTTGACATTCATTCGTGTTTTTGCCCACCTCAACACTCATTTCTTTTTATTTCTTAGTGGTAGTTTATTGTATGGGTATGCTAAATTTGTTCATCCATTTGCCATTTAGTTTGTTTACAGTTTTTTGGCTAATACAAATAAAGACAAATATTCTTTTACAAGTCTTGTTGTAGATACTGGCTTTCTTTTCTTGTGAGTAAATAATTAAGAGTTGAGTGGCTGATATGATAGGTGTACAGTTATATTTTTTATTAACTGACAAACCACTTAACAAAGTGGTTGTGCCATTTTAAGTCAAACCAGCACTTCATGAGAATTTTAGTCGCTGTTCATTCTCACCAACTCTTGGTAGGGTCTTTTTAATTTTAGTCATTCTATTACATGTGTAGTGATATCTTATTGTGGTCATAATTTGCATTTCCCTAGTGCATGTTGAACATCTTTTCATGTGCTTGTATCTTCTTTGGTGAAGCATCTGTTTCAATCTTTTGCCCATTTTTAAATTGGGATGTTTATTTTCTTATTATTGCGATTTGTGTCTTTCAAGGAATTGGTCTGTTTCATCTAGCTTATCAAATCTGTGTGCAAAGACAGTTGTTCATAACATTCTTTTCTTAATCCATTTAATGTCCATGAGATCTACAGTCTCTCTTTTGTTTCTGATATCAGTAATTTGTGTTTTCTCTCTATTATTCTTAGTTAGCTTAGCTAATGGCTTTGGCTTATTGTTTTCTAAGTTCATTATTTTTAATAGATAAATAATAATTATATATATTTATGAGCTATAATATGATGTTATGATATACATACACAATATAGAATGATTAAATCAGGCTAATTAACATAGTCATCACCTCACATACTAATCTTTTCTTTGTGGTGAGAATATTCAAAATCTATACTTTTAGCAATTTTGAAATACACAGTACATTATTAAAACTACAGTCACCATGCTGTGCAATACTTCACCAGAGTTTATTTCTCCCAATTGAAATGCTGTAGTCTTTGACTACTCTCTCTTCTTTCCCTGCTCTCCCCTAATCCCAGTCTTTGGGATTCCAGTCTCTAACCACCATTCTATTCTCTACTTCTATGAGTTGTGCTTTTTTAGATTCTACATATAAGTGAGATAAAGGGTTGTTAGTTTTTCCATTCCTGGATTATTTCACTTAGCATAATGTCTTCTAAATTTATTTATGCTGTTGAAAATGACAGAATTTTCTTCCCTTTAAAGGGTGAAGAGTATTGCCTTGTATATATATGCCACATTTAAAAATATTTATTTGTTTTTGATACATAATAATTGTAAATAGTTATGGAGTACATGTGCTATTTTCACCTGTGCATACAATGTGTAATGATCAAATCAGGGTCATCAGAATACCTGTCACCTCAAACATTCGTTATTTCTTTGTTTAGGGAACATTTCAAGTCTTTCCTTTTAGCTACTTTGAAATATACAATAAATTATTGTTAACTATTGCCATCCTACTGTGCTATCAAACACTAGAATTTATTCCTTTTATCTTACTGTATTTTCATACCCAGTAAACAGCTTCTTTTCCTCCTGCCCTCCCCACTACTCTTCCCAGCTTCTTCTAACCATCATCTATTCTTCACCTCCATGAGATCAACTTTTTCTTTGCTCCCAACATTTCTTGCAAGGCAGATCTCTGACAACAAAGTCCCTCAATTTTTGTTTGTCTTAAAAAATCTTTATTTTGCCTTCACTTTTGAAGGATAATTTCAGAAGGTCCAGAATTCTAGGTTAGTGGGTTTTTCCTTTCAACATTTTAAACGTTTCACTTAATTATCTTCCTGCTTGCATGATTTCTGGAGAAATCAGATGTAATTCTTAGCGTTGCTCCTCTATAGGTAAGGTGTTTCTAACTGTGCCCCACCCCACACCCCATCCCTTTGGCTTTTGTCAAGATTTGTTTTTTTATCTTTGATTTTCTGAAGTTTGGCTATGATATGCCTAGGTGTCGTTTTTTAAGCATGTATCCTGCTTGGTGATCGTCAATTCTCTGGTTTAATGTTTAATATTAATTTGGGAGAAATTCTCAGTGATTATTGCTTCAGTTATTTCTTCTGGGCATTTCTCTCTCTCTCTCTTTTTTTTTCCTTCTGTTATACTCATTACATGTACGTTTCACCTTTTGGAGTTGTCCCACAGGTCTTTGATATTCTGTTTTGTATTGTTCTTTTATAGCTGGAATCCAGGTTGAGGACTATCTTTTTTATTAGCTTTAAATAAACTAACTAACACGTTTTCAGTTGATAGTTGACGCTTTTTTCTATTCTGACACCAACTTATTGGGTAACTTTGGATAAGTTAAATTTTCTAATTTTCTTCTGTTGCCTAATGAAGGGTTAGGGTAACATTCTTTTGGCACAGAAAAACAGGCTTTATTTTGCCTTAACAAAACAGAGTTCTAATTTTGTTCTGATACTAATTTCCTTATATTGTTAGCTGACATATATATAAAACAAAAATATTTCTAAATAAAAAATAATAGTTAACATTTATTGAACAGTTACTCATTGTGAGGTGTTCATGCAAGCACTTCACATGCATTGACTGAGGCCTAGTGGGTAAGTATTGAAATGTCTCCCTTTTACAGGGGAATAGTGAGTAACAGTGAGGTGAAGTAACTTGCCTAGGGTCACCAGCTGGTGGATGCTGGAATTTGGGTTCAAATATAGGCAATTGGGTACAAAGCCCACAATTGTGTCAACTATTTTCTACTGATCTATAAGACTATTTAAAATTTTCTTTGTTGAGAAAAATATAATTCCATGAATTAGTAAGATCTTATGCTTTAATTGTAAAAAGAAAGCTTTATGTTAAACATTTGGTTACTTTAGTATCTTGGTATTTTTTTTTCAAAGAACTTTTTGAAAGTTTCTTAAAATCTTTTTACAGCATGTTTAAACCTCTTGTAAATAGGGGCAGTGGATAAAAAATATTAATTAAAATATCCACCAGTATTCTTTTCAATTATTTGGTAATCAAAAATTCTGATAATATTTCAGAATTTTCTTAAGTATTCTTCTTTTAAAATCAACTAATTTTATATTTGGCAATTCTCTTAAAAGTTTAGGCAAATAATGTAAATGGGGCAGAGTGCTTTGTCAACATGATCATCTAACTACAGATACTAATAATTAAAAAGGGAGAGGATAGATGAAAGGAAAAGAAACCCTACACACAGACTCTGTTTTATTTATCTTGCCTATAGTAATCCTATATTTCACAGTAATCCCTAAATATTCCTAGAGAAGACTGAGGTGTAAACAGGTAAAATGATTGCACAATCTCAATGGGTAAAAAGTAGAAGAGAAAGCATTTTTATTCTTGTTCTGATGCCAAACCCCTTCTTTTGGCACCAGACTGATGTGCTTCTTTATGAAGTGAAAACAGTGACATTGGCTGGCTGAACCTGTCTGTTTTGACAGAGCTAAGAGTGGCAGGTAGGTCAGGGGCATTGTAAGTGTCTCTCAAGAATATACAAACTACTCCACAAAAAATAAAGTCACCTTTGAAATCTAAGATATCCAGTCTGTCAAATAAGAACTTTCTGACCCTTCTTTCCTTTGCCTTCTCCTGTTCCAACATTAACCAGACCAGATTCAGTACAATGAATGAGGAAATCGAGGAGCAAGGCGGATAAATAAAGATGAAGGTTCCAACTCAAATGTTCCCTTAAGTGCTCTTAGTTGGAGGAAGGGAGAAGTTTGGCTCAAATAGCTGCAAGTAATTCTGTTATATTAGACAGGACTCTTTGTTGCCTAAATGTTGCTAGAAAAGCTGTATGTTTTTATCAGGGGTATCATCTAGGGCTGGAGAAGATCAAGTTTCCCCAGTCAGTAGTGAGAAAAATAATTTGTTTCTTAATTTATCTGAATGTAGCTATTTCAATAAACAGCTTCATTCATACATATTATTTTCTGTTACAGAAATCTGAAAATTAGGATATGCCTTCAAAAGATTTACAGAATGAACATACAAATTATTTCAAGATGAGGGAAAACCATCTAAGATTCCAGCCTCCTTGAATTCTAGAAATCCCTGCTAATTTCTAACCTTTACTCTTCTGTGTACCTGCAGCTACTCAGTGTTTCATTTTTGATGGTAGCTTCTTTGGCCAATTGCTATTTGTGCAATGCACTTTATTTTGTGTTCCTCATTGACTGCGTATTATTCAATGATTTTTTTAAGGATCAAGTCATCTTAATAATTATTAAAAGTAGATTTAGTGAGGCAAGGCCAAATATTTCTCCTTTCCTTAACTAGTAGGACTTTATAAAAATCTATTTGATAATGTTCTCAACTTTTCTGCTTGTATTGTATCCATAGCTCAGGTCTGGGTAACACATTGTTTGCTTTTCTTCAAAACGGCCATGTCCAACAGAGTTTCTGCTGCTACAGAAATGTTCTACATTTGTGCTGTCTGATATGGTCATCGTGTGCCACTGTGGAGCACCACCTGCTATGCATCATTTTCTATGGAGCACTAAACTATGGTTTGTGTGACTGGAGAACTGAATGTTTAATTCGAACTTAATTTTAAATTAAACTAAATTTCATATAAATTTAAACAGCCATATGTGGCTAGTGGCTACCATGTTGGATAGTACAGCTATAGAAAGTGCATTTCTAAAAGTGAATAAACCTCTGTTTCCCACAAAACTCCTTGTGCACCTCTCATTTTATTGCATGCATTCATTTCATTTTAAAGAATAATTCAGAGTAGACTTACTTCTTTTTTTTCTTTTTCTTAGAGGTAAACAGATAAGCAAGCCTTAATTTAGGGAAGAAATGCTTTTGCAAAAGCTCAGTATTTCAGGCCAAAGTGTCCATTTGTCTTAGTAATATCTGGCTTTGAAATTTTGTTGCTGTTGGCACTAAATGAAGGTTTAATTTCCATGCTTTGGTGATGGTATTGATGCACATTAGCAGTGCGTGCGGTACACAGAGCGTCAAGCAAACAGCCACATGCATCAAGGTTTATGCTTAACAGTCCTGCCTCAGGATCCCTGTGGATTCTTTGAGTATCCTTTTAAAGACTCTACTATCTGTTCTATGAGAGGAACAGATGCATCTTTCTGTATAGTGCAATCAGCCAAGTTCAGGAGAGGGGAGGCCAGATGCTATTCATATTTCTTTCAGAGTGTAGCGTATATCAGTGGTACTTAAAACCCGTCTTCTCAACAGCTAGCACCTCTTTTTTAAAAATTGGTTTCCATTTCGGCTGTTTGAGATCAGGAACAATGGAGCTTTCCTTTGAGTTAATTTCTTTCATTGTTTATTGGCCTTTTAAAGGCAGTGCTTTAAGGTATACTCGTATTTTTATTTTAAAACCTGATTTTCAGAAGTTTCTATGTTTATGAGGAAAACAGTTGTCTTATCTGTAGTCCTTTGAAAATGAGACGATGATTTTATATTAAAGTAAATACTTTTGCTCACAGTATTATCTTCCTTTCAGAAGTAATGTGTATTGTGTACCATGGATAAAAGGATGAGAAAAAAACTATGTATACATCCATAACTTATTACATATATTGTGCATGCATGTGCACACACACAAACATACAAATCAGTTTGATCCAGCAAGTGGAAGCAACTTCATTAGAATAGACCTGTATATTTGTGTGTGTGTAAATATATAAGACAGAATTGCTTTTATTTCATACGTGACATAATACTTGGCAAGACAATTATAGGGAATTGAACACCACTAAAATTTAGCTTTAGTGTATATTTTCTTAAGAAAATATGATTTCTTCATACAATGTCAAACTTTTCTTGGTAGCAACATGATTAGTCCCTCTGGCTTTTTTTCCTCTTGTGATTGGCCCCTTAATTCTCTTGGGTTTTTCTAGTGATAGAGAGCTCACTACACCACCAGGTAGCCTATCGTATTGTTAGCTAGCAACTGCTTTAAGAAAACTGTAAATATTAGAGCTGAATTTCCCTCCTTATAACATCTATTCATTCATTCTATTTTTGACCATTTTGATAAGTATATTTTGCTTAAAAGATCTGCATATAAAGGTCAGCATGCAAACCCCATTGTATTTATGTATACTAGCAACAAACAATAGGAAAATAAAAAAATTTTTTAAAATATCATTTACAGTAACATCAAGTTACATAAAATACTTAGGAAAAATTTAACAAAATATACATATGTCCATGAAAACCACTCTAAGACATTTATGAGAGAAATTGATATAAATAATGAAGAATTATACTATAGTAAAGTCACAGCAGATTTTTTTTTTGTAGAAATAGATAGTATGCTACAATTTAAATGTAAATTCAAAGGTCTTGGAAAGAATTTAAAAAGGAAAGAACAATGACAACATAAACCGCTCTAGTTTAGGCGACAGAGTGAGACCTCGTCTCTAAAAATCACAAAACCAAAACCAAAAAGAATGGCCAGTAAACATATAAAAAGATGCTGCACATCATAGTCATTGGGTAATGCAAACTAAAACCACAATAAGCTATAACTATATACTTCCTGGCACAATGAAATAATTTCTTTGTATTGGCAAAGATGTGGAGCAATTGGAAGTCTCATTCATTCCTTGCGGAAGTATTAAAATGTGCAACTATTTTGGAAAATATTTTGGCAGATTCTTTTAAAATGAAACATACACTTAACATATGATCAAGCAAACCTACTCTTACATGTTTAATCAAGAGGAAAGAAAACATATGTCTGCACAAAAAGATCTGCACAAGAATATGACAGCTTGAATTATTATAGCCCTAAAATGAAAAATATCCAATTGTCAACAGGTAAATGGTTAAATAAATCATGGTGTATGGATACAATTGAATAGCACTTAGCAACAAAAAGAACAAAGTAATGATACATGCAACAACATAAATGAATGTCATGCTGGGTATAAAGAACCCAAGTGCAAAAGAGTATATATACTGCATAGTTCCATTTATATTAAATTCTAGAACAGGTAGAATTAATTTGTAGTGATAGTAGATCAGTGGTTGCCTGGGGACAGGGATTTGACTTAGCAAGGGTTGGTAGTAAATGTTTTGGAATGATGGAAATGTTCTAGATCTTTTTTTTTTTGTGCTGGTAATCATCTAAGTGTCCACATTTGTAAAAATTATCAGTATACTTAAAATGGGTGAATTTTGTTATATTAAAATTGTAGTTCACTAAGTTTTGTTTTAAAAATAAGGCTAAATATTCTTTTTTTGACAGAAAGAACTTTTCAGAGCTTTATTTTGATTTCATGATTTGGATGAAATTGAGGTAGGAGGCAGTACTTGACTCTGGAGGCAGCACTTGGACACCAGATCAAATTGAGGACTAGGTAAAATAGGGGTGAGGTGGAAGCAGAGTTCCATAAGATACACCCGTCAGTGTGCCATGCCCATTTACCATTGTCATGGCAACACCCAGAAGATATTGCCCCTTTCCATGGCAATGACCTAATGACCCAAAAGTCACTACTCCTTCCATAGAAATTTCTTCATAAATGACCCCTTAATGTACATGTAATTAAAAGTAGGTATAAATATGACTGCAAAACTGCCCTGAGCTGCTACCCTCTGCCTATGGAGTAGCCCTTTGGGAGCAGTCACAGAGCTGTAACACCACTGGAGCTGTAACACTGATCCTTCAATAAAGCTATTTTCTTCTATCCCTGGCTTGCTTTTCAGTTCTTTCCTGGGCAAAGCCAAGACTCAGCTTGCTTGCCTTATATCAAAATTGTTAAACCATTATTAGAATTGTTTTTCTGCTTGTAGCATATGATAACGCTAGTATATAACTGATATCATTCAACTATTTACAAAATTTTACGGTTAATGAAGCCAGCCCACTAACAGCTATCATTTCACCTTTCATAAGTTTGCAAAAGTAAGTGAAATTAATTTAGAAGTCTTTTGATCACAGTAAAAAGTTATGCTTCATAGAGTTGTACAGTTGTACGTGTTAAACTATTGTCTTTGATCACATTTTCCTGAAAACAGCTATTAACTTTTGAAGTGGATGCTGATGCTTCTTCAGCAGATTCTGATACTTTTTGTTTTTCAAAGAGGAGTCAATGAGATCACTGTGGGTCCATATGTGGATGGTGAACTTGCAAACACGTTGCAAATTACACGTCCATCACCAATTTTCTTGAGAAACAGAATTTGAGTTCTTATTTTTTAAAACAACCATGCATTTATGACTTTTTAGCTTCTCATGAATGAAACAGTTAATTGAAAAATAAGCTAAAATGCATTACCAAACAATAAAGTAAATAGGTATTCAATAAGCTTCAAAATCCCCGTGGTTACAGTGTTCAGACTACTCTTCATACAGCAGAACATCTCAGCCTGGATCCCTCACGTGTTTCACATACATCTAGCATGGAAATGTCCCAACTGTTCACAGACCCTGCTACATGGTAGTGTGGCAACTTCTTGCATTTCTAAGGGGAAACCTAGGAATGGCTCTATAGGCGTGTGACAAGTACATTTTCTCAGGGCCCCACTTTCAGCAGGGCCTCACTTTTGGTTGAAAACTGTACTGTCATCCTCTTGGAATTCTTCATAATTTTATTTTTGAAGTCGTGTTTTGTAAGTGAAGTCTGAGGGGATAGTAAAGCATGCGTGTGAGCAGAGGAGTAATAAACAACAAAATTAGATGAAAGAAAATAAAAGCAACATATTTTTTAATGTGGCAGAAAATTCTGATGTAGTTTTCCTGCTAATCAGGACTGCTAGTAGTTTTTATTTTCCTAGGCTGAAGCGTAGTTCAAAGGGTACATTTTGATTCTGGCTTTGCTGGTTTTTCCAGATTTTAAATGTCTTCTTGTTTTGGTGGGATAGCTGTTTTGTGGATTGTAAAGCTGTGTCATATTTCATATGTTCTGCGAAAGGATAGCCACGTTGGAAAAAAACTGGGCATATTTTCAGAGAACACTTGTCTGTTGATTGACATTTACTTTTTTTCATCAAAATTGATGGTTTTGAATTATAAAAGCAGCCCAAAGTTATTGTAAAAAAAATACTAAAGTGCATGAAACAAAAAAGTTGAAAACCCAGACTCTTATCCCTCACTATCCCATAATTTGGCTTCCTAGAGGGAGCTAAAATTAATTGTTTAGTATCTCTTCTTTTGGAATATATCTCTGTGTGTGTATGTGTGATATCTTGTAACTTGCTTTTTTATTCTCAACAACATATTGCAGCTATCCTTCCATGTCAATATGTAAGTATCTTCTGTAGTTTATGGATATACTATAAATTTTTAAACCAATCCCAAATTGGTTGTTTCTAAATTTTTAAAATGTAAATAACCTGTAATGCACAGATTTTTTTTTACATTTATCATTTATAATACACTTTAAGGACATAAAATGACAGAAAGGACATAGGTGCATGAAATAGCTGCATTTTATCGTAAATTGTTAGCTATATTATGAAAATCAAGCACTCTACTTCTGCATGATACCAAGATAGCATCCCTCCCTACTTACTGGCTGAGAATCCTGCTTTAGGCTAATTCACCAGATCTGAAAACAAAGATTCTACTGCAATGTTCTGCTAAGGATGACAATCATGAATTTACTTTGATAGTTGCAAATGCAAATAATTAAAAGATAGGCGCCTGCTTCCCCTTCTTTTTTGAGTTAGTGCTTCAGGGCAAAGGATCAGAAACTCCCCTGCAGAGTTGCCCTAACAATATTTAATGAGCACTAGGGAAAGGTTTGTTTTTTATGCCTAAGGCTTCACCACTTTTACTGAGTAGTAAGATCAGAAGGATTGCAGCCCAAAAGGTGTTCTTCCTTATGACTCCTGTACACCTTCAGATTCCACACACGTTGAGGCTCTCATTAAGGTTGCGGTTGTGATGCCTGCCTGGAAGGAGGGGATTGACGGTTATTTTGATCAACAGGGCTGACAGTTTGGATTTTGGCTTTTTCAATGGTGTTGCTTTAACATTCAGCATGAAGCCTTCCAGCTGCCACCTGTCCTCACTCCTTTGTAGACTGGAGGTCTCTCCAGTAGGGCCTGGCCTTGCACCTCCTTTGACGACTGCCTGGCCTTCCCCATTCCCATCCTGGGGTGAGTCATCATCTCTGGCCCTACTTTGTATCAAGGAGTTCAAGAAGGTTTTTGTTCTGTTTGGACACTTGCTTTTTTCTGACATCAGTTGAAATCTCAATGACTTCACAAGCTTCCCTCGCTCCCCTACATATCAACTTGGGTGCCAATTGATTCCAAGTCCTCTGAGGAATTCTGTCTGCTTTCTGTCTCTTCTTTTACATTTTTTTCCTTACCCTATCTCTAATGTTTGTGTTTACTTTTTGAACTTTTAATCAAAAAATAAATAAAATAATCAAATAAAAACAAATCTAGACTTAGGAGATACTTTATTGCAAGGGGGGAAACAGACCTTTGCAACAGAGGAAGGGACACTATTGCAGTAGGGAGAATGCTTGGGCCACGAGATTGGCAAGCATCTGAAAGGTTGGTCAGATTAACCCTTGTCTTTTAGAGGGAAGAATAAGCAGGAATAACAAGAACGAGATATGAGGAAATAGGATGAGTGAGTGTCTGTGAAAAGCTACAAGACAAGAGAATGTTTTACACCAACGTCAATATGCTTTTGGGAAGGGCTCTATGCTGGCCCAGACTGAGGCTGGATCAATGGCCAGGGGCCTGGAAGAAAGAGAGAAGTTAACCAATGGGGACAAAACAGTCAACTAATCATTTGTGAGGCCAAGAATGGGAATGGGAATTTGGAGTTTCTGTGTCTGATCTTGTCATATGTAGACAAGAAGGGGCAGCAATGAGTCTTACGTAAGTCATGTGGGGAAGGATATTTCTTTACAATGAGATGGTTTCCGTGGAGAGATTTAACAGTCGCTGTTGCCCAGGATCACAGTGTTCACGCGAAGTTCAGTGTTGCTGTTGGTTATCCTCATTCTTTGTCCCTAATGTGACTATTCTTTTCAGAAATGTGGTTTCTGACTCCCTCGTGCCTGCACTTGAGATCCACTAGGCTTATCTTTACCTCTCTCAGCTCTTGTCTTACCTAAATTTTTTTCTTTGGAATTTCTATTGCTATTATTTTAAAAAATGTTCTTAACTTATAAAAGAGTGATGAAAGTATGTAAAAGAAAGTGGAGTTCATTCCACCGAAGCCATATGAACTGAGAGCTTGATGGGTGGTGGCTCTCCAAGTGATAATTGGTGACAAAGAAGTGGGAAAGGGTAGGGCAGGATAATAATCATTTTTCATTTTTTACATGATTAAGTGAAGGTTTAAAATACAAAGCCTTTTGGGAGAAAAAGATATTTTTTTAATAAAAATGCAGCACATGCAGATGGCGTAAGAAGTACATAAAAAATTACAGCAAAAAGAGACTGACTCTGCTGATTCACTCCCTTATTTTAGATCCATTATCCAGAAACAATACTTTTTATGTTTTCACTTACTTATTCTGTTAGACACTACTATATCTTTTATTAATATGCCAATAAAATATATCTTTATTAATCTAAATAGTGTCTATTAATTCCCTGATAGGCCAGCACTACATAGTCCTATATCCTGCTCACTGCTACTTTTAGTCCAATTGATGAATGGTATAAATATATTGCTGTGATTATAGAAATATTTTCATTAAAAAACAATATACTATTATGTTTCTTTTCCTGTGTGGTTTTTGTTTTGTTTCCTGCAGCTCACCATTACCTTTTATTTCGCTTACATTCTTTTTTCACAGTTTCAGTTTTCTCAAATTCTCATTGTATCTGGTAGCTCACCTCCACATTTTACCATGATCCTGGAGTCCTCTTTTGCCCTTCTCCCCTCTGTACCATGGAACGCTCGATAAACTTCATGACTGCCATGTAGCTTTTTCTTCTCTATTTTTTTCCGAGTTAGATCCTCTATTTCCTTATCTTCTTTGTTGGCTTACTTTCTCCTTTTGCAGAAGTCACATTTTAAGTAACTTCCTATGAACAGGTGATAGGTAGGTACATTGCTTGAGTTTTAAAGTATCTCCATTCTGCTCTTTTATCTAACCAGAAGTTTGGATAGGTGTAGAGGTCTAACTACAAATCATTTTTCCTTATAACTTTGAAGGCATTGCTTCGAAACAATGGCTTTCTAGCATTCAGCATGGCTGTTGAAAACGCTGCTATGATTTCCTTGCTGCTTCTTTGTTGATGGTCTGTTTTTCCTCTGGATTCCTTTAAATCCTGTCTTTATACTTGGTGTTCTAATATTTCACCTAAATTTGTCTGGGTTTAGCTCTATGTTCATTCATTTTGCAGGGCCCTTGATAGGTCCTTCAGTTCTAAATATTGTTTCTATAATAACTTTCTCTTCTTTTTTTTTCCAATCTTTTCTCTCTGAAATTCTTTTAATTGGATATTATTCTTTCTGGATTAATCCTCTGTATTGCTCATCAGAAAAGATTATATCTTATATCTCATTTGCTTATTATTTGATTTCAGGGAGATTTCTTTATTAAAGAAAACTTTATTGTTACCTTATTGATGAATTTATAATTTGGGTGATTGTATTTTTTTATTTCTGAGAAATGATATACCTTTTTCATGTTATTTATATTTATAATTGTCTTAACTGTCTGGAGACACTAATTAGTACTTTTTAGAATTATATATTGATTTTGTTCATGCCTGTTCTCTGAATTAGCTCTCTTTTTCCTCTGGAGTAATTTTTTCCCTACTGGCTTATCTCTCTGTCTCTGTTTTGTATTGTGAGTTTTCCTTAAAAGTTTGGTAACTTCTTCCTCTGGAGTAATTTTTTTCTTATTGGCTTATCTCTCTCTCTCTCTCTCTTTCTCTATCTTTTATATTGTAAGTTTGTCTTAAAAGTTGGATAACTTTTGATTGTCTGTTTCTATTTATAAATGATACAATAAAAGACGGGTACTAGTCCATTGTAGGTGAATTCGATTTTTCCATTGGTGGCGTTATTTCAGAGGGTTGAATGGGGATCTGATCATTATGCTGTGGGATTTTGCGTGTGCCAAGATATCTCTGAGGCATTTTGGTTTTTTTCAGGAAGAACATTTTGATACATTGCTCAGGGCAAGACGCTTAGCTAGTGAGTTTTGACCCTCAGATGTCAAGTCAAATTTGCATATACTAAATTTCAGTTTATCTCGCAGTTTTCAGTCTCAGTTCTTACTTCTGCCCTCCTAAGTACTTGACATTTCTGAGTGGTAAGCCTCTTGGGATTCTGCAGAGAAAGTGGTATTCCCTCACCTGTGTGCCCTTCTGTAAATGCTTCAGGTTACATTTTTTCTGTCCTCTTTCCTCAGTTATATACCTGGGTGTAGTCCTCATGTTCTAGATATTTCTTGGAATGCATTCTCTATTCTTTCCTCCCATAGCCCTATTCTATGGATTGGTATTTATACCTTTTTTATTCCTATGGCTTCATTTACTGGGGTCTTGGTAAAGGAAGGAGATAATAATAGTCAATCTGTTACTTCTAAACGTGAAAGTTTGGGTTTTTCAAAGTTTTGTCCTTGCATCACTAATTTACTCAGCCTAGTCGAAAACTTGATCGTCACAAAAGATTTGCTCTCTAAATATACCCATTCAGGAATTCACAGCAAAAACTTGCAAATGAAAGTTGTGAAGGAGTTAAAAATATACCACCCTGAAATATGCTACTCTGGCATCTTGACTATTTTGAATTAAAAGCACTTAAAAAAAACCCTCAGCAGTTGCAAGATCATTCTGACCTTTATTCTGTTTCTTGAAAGCAGTAAATGAAGTTCTCATGTGAAAGATGCCTTCTTTAAAGCAAAGGAGAGTAGCATTCTTATAATCAAGGATGGAAAGTTGAAGCTGAGAGAAATCTGCACAGACAAATCTTATTAAACTAACCCTTATCTTCCTGGTCCCTTCGTTACCCAGTTAACTACTCCAGCATAAGCCCTCTGCCTTATCACGTGTCACAACTTAATATTCTTTTTCCATTTCAGTGTGTATGTGATTGACTTTAGCTGTTCCTGTGGATCTTCATTTCCTCATGAGTGCACCAGTCAAGTAAAACTTACACAAATAAATGTATATGCTTTTCTCCTGTTTATCTATCTTATGTCAGTTTTATTCTTGGGCCCAGCAGGAACCCTAAGAGGTTTTACAGCCCCACAGTGGTTATTATGGATTTTACTTAGAATATATAAAAATTTATAATTTTTATTTAACATTGACATCATTTGACATTCCGTGTGGACATTCCCTAAACTCACAACATTCTGGAATCTGACATTTTCCTTCTTACATCCTCATTACAATGTTTGCGTCTTGTAAGAGGCAATGTACTGGGAGTGAGATGTCTTCAGCTAAAGAAAATGTTTTTACTGCACTCTTGTTAAGTTAGGTGATTTGGACATATTGTTAAACATCTATTAGCTTAAATTTACTGGAGAGATTAGATTTTTAAAAATCATTTTTAAATTCCCTTCATCACTGGAATTTCACATTTCTCTAATTCTAAATAAGATGGGATATTTAGCCTGCATTCTAGAGGCCAGTCAAATGTCAAGAATTGTGACAATGTCTGGCACAAAATGGGTGTTCAATAAATTTGACTTAACAAAAACAATTAGAATTGGAATCTAAATTCACTCCTTCAACCAATCAATGAGTGAGTGCTTACAGAGTGCTTTTTATTGTGCCAGGCATAATTCTAAGTTGGGGAAGAAGCAGTGAATAGAGAAAGCATGAGGGTCTGCCCTCATGCAGCATACATTCTAGTTGAAAAACACAGGTAATAAAATAGTTCAAAAATATGTATTCAAAACAATTATGGTAAGGGCTATACAGGAACTAAACAAAGTAAGCAAGGCTTAGAAGATGGTTTTGCAATTTAAGATCAGATGCCCAAAAAAGGCATCTCCAGGGATGTGGTATCTAAGCAAAGACCTAAAGGACAAGAAAGAGCCTGGTAAGAGCAGAGCTAAGCGAGCATGCTCCAGGTAGAGGAAAGGTGCACCTCATGCAAAGGTGTTGAGGCACAAACATGTGCAGTGCTGAGAAGCTGCCATTTTCAGTCTAGTGATGAGGGCGAGGTTGAAAAGGTAGGCAGGAGACAGAGTATGAAAATTTTCTAAACCAAAGTGCGGAATTTGAATTTTATTCTCTTTAATGTGGCTTGTTAGGAGATTTTTGTTAGGTGCATAGTTACATGAACTGATTTATATTAAAAAATTATAACCCTCTTAGCTATATCAGGAATGAACCCAACCACTCTATTTACATTACAAGCTACTCTCATCTGACATTTTTCATCTCTCGTTTGCTTAATTTTTCTCCTTAGTATTTGTCACCATCTCAAATGCTGTATATATTTACTTATTATTTATTGTCTGCTATTCCAACTAGAGTGCAAGTTCTATAATGATTAGGATTTTTGTTGTTTTCACATTCCCAGCAGATGGAAAAGTCTCTAGCACATTATGTGCTCATAGTAAATATGTATTATTGAATTAATCAATGGATTTTTAGGGGAGGATCAGGCTGAAGTAGAGCAAAAAGATCAGATACAAAACTACAGTAAGAATATATATGAGATATATAGTGTTTTAGACAAGAATGGTACGAATGAAAATAAAGACAAGTGGAAAAATTCAAACTTTATTTTGGAGGTATAATTGACGAGATTTGATGATTGGTTGAATGAAGAAAAAGTGGGAAATATGAGGAATCAAGAATGGTTTGTAGGTTTTTATCTAGCAACTGATTAAGATTATGGAATAATTTTCTGAAATGGGACAGTTAGGGGAGAACTATATTTTTGGGAAGATGTTAGTAAGAATCAAGACTCTCGTTTGATAGCCAAGTGGGAATGTCAAGTACACAACTGGTTATGTAATCTAGCACTCATATGAGAAGCCGTTGGGAGATAGAAATTTGGTACTCATCAGCATAAAGATGGGCTATATAAAGCTACTGATATTAATGAGATTACTGAGGAAAGTACAAGGCTCAGGACCAAGAAATGCATGATTCTAACATTTTATTGTGAGGCCATCAAAGGAAATGGAGAAGGGCACTTGGATATTGTGAGCCTAGGGAGAGCTCTAGGGAAGAAAAGCAAAAATGGAAGTCAAGAAAGTCATGAATGGCCCTGTTGAATGCAGCTGAGAGGAAATAAGATAACTCAGAAGTGTCCATTCATTCTTGATAAGAGCAAGTGAATTGTACTGCTTGGAATGAAACAAATTAGAAATGGTTGAAAGTTGTATTAGCCTGTTTTCATGCTGCTGATAAAGACATACCTGAGACTGGGCAATTTACAAAAGAAAGAGGTTTAATGGACTTACAGTTCCACATGGCTGGGGAGGCTTCATAATAATGGTGGAAGGCAAGGAGGAGCAAGTCACGTCTTAACATGGATGGCAGCAGGCAAAGAGAGTGCTTGTGCAAGGAAACTCCCATTTTTAAAACTATCGGATCTTGAGACTCATTCATAATCACAAGAACAGTGCAAAAAAGACTCACCCCCATAATTCAATCACCTTGCACTGCGTTCCTCCCATGACAAGTGGGAATTGTAGGAATTACAATTCAAGATGAGATTTGGATGGGGACACAGCCAAACCATATCAAAAGTGAATCAGAAGTAAGGAAGAAAACAACTTTCATTGTGAATAGGAGGAATAAAGACAGCAATAGAAAAAGAGGGTATATTATTTAGGAAATAGGGGCCAACTATGGGAATAAACTCTTCAACTGACAGTGGATAATTGGGAGGTGCTCTGTGGACATGATATAAAAACATATTTAAAATATAATATTTTATAATATTTCATATCATATAATATTTTACATCATATAATATTGTATGATATTTCATATCATATTTTTATGGTATTATATATTACATTATATATCTATATTTTTATATATTATACATAATATTTTATATTATATATCATATTTTATGATATTTTATGATATTTTAAATCATAAGAATATAATTTAAAAATATCATCTGAAAAGATATTTTTATATGCCTCAGTAATCAAGGCTACTTAATTTTATTATTTATCAAGATATCTTCAACTCTAATGACTACAATATCAGATGGGTGGCATCTGAATTATCGGAACCTCTGACCCTGTGGTTACTGTCACAAGGGAGCTTTGTCTAGAATCTTGGCTCTTCTTGGTACTTGAAACATGACTCTGGACTTATGTTTGTTCATCTACTGTTTGGAAATAAGACTAATGCCCACCACACAGGGATTTTTGTGACATCAAATGAAATAATGTCTCTATGAATTGACTTGAATTATTTATGTCTGTAGAAAAGATAAAATGAGTATTTACTGAGATATGTATGACTGTACCCAATTGGTCATAGCGCAGCTTTTATTTTCTGCCCTAAAACAGTGTTAGATAAAACATGCCTTGAGGGAAGAAAACTACATTTTACCCTTGTTTGTATCCTCAGTACTCAGTAGTGTGCTTAGCTCAGAACTGGTGCTCATATATGTCTGCTGAATTAAAAAAATGAAACACCAGGCAATTATCTGTAAACTGTAGAGCAAGAGAATTAGGTATAACTACATTAGTTCTGGTTTTGTAGTTCTGCCCTTGATATACTGGAATAGGGAGTGGTTCGTTACAAAGGATCCATTTGGCGCTTGAATGAAAAAAGTTGCTTAGGAACACACATGTGTAGCTGTCTTTCATATCTGCCTGAAGTCACACAATGGTGTTTTTGCTTCCAATTTCCTTAACTGTTTCATTATTATTCATCCATAACTAGTTAGATAATCTGTTGTCATTTTACCTCTAATCATATTTTGAGACCAACATTTCATTTCAGTCTTGAAAGTTCATCAATAAAGCCTCTTGGATTTGATTTTGAACATTTTAGTCCTTTACCACATGTTCTAAATGAGTCTATTGTAGTTGTTGAAGATTCCTTGAAGATGAGGCATTAAACCTATCTGGAAGTCCTAAGAAACAAGACCCAAGAAAGTGCTTTCCATTGCTTCAACTTGTTAGAATTAGGGCAGAAAAAATGACTTAAGATTTTGGTCTAGGTGTTTGTCTCTGTGTGTTCATCTATCTTATTTTGTCATTAACTTTCCTTCCTCATACCTGCTGAGCCCTCCTCATGGTCTCTCCTGTCTAAAGTCTTGTGTAGTTTAAGGTACGAAATGGAAGTTTCAGCAATACATTTTTCTCAGTCTGTAGGAACAAGTCTGTAGTTTAATTCTGTCCTGCACAGGGAGATACATGGGCCTTTGTTAATAAATTAGATTTGGATTAGATTAGTTTAGATTTAACAGAAACAATCTCTTCATTTGAGTGGAAACAATTGAAATTAGTGAGATAAAATATTTAAGTTCAGCATTTATCTCTTGCCCATTGCAGGGTTTTTGCATCTAATAAGATCAAATATTTAAAAATGCTATGTTCTCTGAGAACCAGAAAAAGGACACTGACTGCCATTTAGAGAATATTGATATATCTATAAAAATTATTAGTTTAGTGAGGCCAGATTATGTATTTAAAATTGAATATATAAATCCTGGATCTATACCAAATCTTGGCATCATATCACTATGGTTGATTAGGTGAAATTGGTTTTCAGAAATATATACATGGGGTATGGTGTGGGTTATCTTCATGTATTAGATTTATGATGTTGTCTAGTTTGGAAACATATAATAATACCTTAAAACATTCACATCATTTAATTTCACTCTTGAGGATAAATCTAAAGTAAAAAATAATAAATTCCCTGCCATACTTCTAAAAACCAACACAACCAACCAATTCCCCAAATTCCAGAAACATTTAATGTAGTAAGAGTTTAAAAAATTGAAAAATAAAAACAATGTCAATAGTCAAAATAGGGAAAGAGTTAGGTGAAATATGAAACCATTAAGAGGCTGTATAGTGAAGTATTTGTAGTTCTAGGGGAAAAGCTTATGTTGCAGTATTCAATATGAAAAGCTGTGTACAATTTTAAAATGCAAAACAGCTCCACTAGCTAAAACATAATGCAGAGAAAATAGATCAGAAGGAAATTCACCATTTATCAGTGATTGTGTCTGGTGATTTTAATTTTTTTCTTTACAACTTTGTGTGTTTAGTTGTTGTTTTTATAATAGACAAGTGTTAATATGATCATGAGAAAAAAGTGAAATAAACTTGTGTGTAAGCAGCTCAGTTTAGCGATGATGATTTATCCTCTAGCATCCACTGGTCACTGGTGATAGCCCCTTGATGTGGTGTCTTCCTGTCTGAAAGTATTTCCTATGTTCTTTAAAACCTTTGATCCCATTCGTTCTGAAAGCAGCACAACCTTGCAAGTCTTGAGTTTGCAGCTTTCTTAGGAGATTTTCAGATGTGATTTTTAAAAATTAGATGTATTTCATAAAATGTTATTTTTCTTTTATATCTTGAAATTTATTTACACTAAAACTTTAACCACAAGCCTAGTATTGGTTTGATGGTTATGAAGTTATTGATAAATGTCTGACAATATTAAGTTGAAATTTTTTTTTTTAGTTTTATTCTGAAAATGACCTAATCTTCCTTTGAAAAGTAAACTTCATCTTTAACTGAGATTGACACTGGGTACTATGTGACAAAATTGTTAGTGTGGTCCACCTACCTCCAAAAAGGATTTGGTACAGAATTCTTGAATATATTACTGAGCTGTTTCATGGAAAATCCTAATTTATATACTCATCTAGTAACTCTTTATTACATAATAATCGCTATTGCATTTTTCAAACTTTGAGACTTTTTTCATTCATGTCAAATTGAGACTTTTTTTCATTCAGCAAACATGCAATGAGCACCTGTTATGTAAGAGATGTGATAACAAGCAATAGATCCAATATTACAATGTATTTAGTTATGTCAAGATTCTAATCCATTTGGTAAAATCACAATAAAAATGAAATATGCATTTTGATTATATAAGTGCAAATATACTTAGCTATACAAGGGTAGGGATTTTTGTCTGCTTTGTTTTTCCTAGCTCTTAGTAAATAGTAAATGTTAAATAAGTATTTGTTAAATAGATGGATAAGTGAAGTGTACTGATCATGAACCTTTAAGAGGCATGTGGATAACAAGAAGGAGACATTTTGTCAAAAGTCCTGAAAATGGGAGTTAGGCAAAATGAATGTGAAGGGCAGTCCACTGACTGGTGGCTAATTCCCAAGGAGAATGGAGGGCAAGCCCACTTCTGTCTATGCTGCCATAATTTGTTCTGTCATTGCTTTCTCTCAGTGAACTGCTCCCACATATCTCCCAGTCCATGTTGCAGAGGTGCCTCTCTGCTAGTGCAGAGAATTTGTTCCACAACCTTATACACAAATCTTGCACAATGGGATGCTGCCTGTTTCTCTTGGTCCCTCCAGAAATTTAGTATAAAAACCAGTCTTTCCATCTTTGCTTTGCTTCCATTCTCTTTGGGAGTTAGGCACAAGCAAATCTTTTTAAAATTAGCTCTTCATTTCATAAATAGACAATAGAAGACAAAGAAGCCCTTTGATTAATGATAAACAGTGGCATCCAGCAATCTTATTCTTTAGTATTTACCCAAGAGAAATAGAATCATATGTCCACAAAAAATTTGTAGGAGACTATTCCTGGTAACTGTATTCATAATAGCCCAAAATGGAATCAATCTAAATGTTCTGTAAGAGAAGAATGAATAAACAAATTGAGGCATATACATACATACAATAGAATATTATACAGCAATAAAAAGAAATGAACTACTGATACATGCAACAATGACATGTTTCTCAAAAACATGATGTTAAATAAGAAAGGTCAGATACATAAGCATGTGGTTTTGGGCATAATGTTATCCACTTACATGAAGTTCAAGAAGAGGTAAAACCAATCTAGGGTGATAGAAAGCATGAAGTTATTGCTTGAGGGTAGAGGGGAAGGGAGGAAATGACTGGAAAGAGGCACATGAGAATTTTCAAAGGTGATAAAAATGTTCTTTGGTTTGGGGTGACATAGTCATATACAATTGTTAGAACCTATCAAAATGAACACGAGTTCTGTACATTTTACTTTATATATGTAATACCTTAATTTTTTAAATGAGAAAATAAATATTTTGAGAATTAAAAGATAAGATTAATCCATTTAAAGTAATATGTATTTACTAAGCATGAATATCTTGGCTGCTGTTCAAGGCGCTGGAAGTATAAACACGAACAAGACATAGTACCTCCCCTGATGAACTCATAACCTAGAGGGGAAAACAGATGTGGAAAAACAGACATTGACCAGTATTTTATTCACACAAAACTTTTCAGAACATGTTTCCAGAATATAATATGTTTCCAGAATATACCCAGGTATAAAATGGATTATGTTTTAGAATTGTATAATAGTCATCCTAGGTAAATAATTTTACTATTGTATGAAAAATCTTCAGTCTGCCAAATCTGATAGCTGTGTTGTGGTAGAAAGCCTGTAGCACGGCTCCTGCATGTGTTCCTATCCTTGTGGAGACCGCTTCCACAATGTACCAGGTTTGATATGGGTGACTGATAACATATGACAGAAGTGAGGGTAAGTCATGTCCAAGATTAAGGTATAATACAAAATAATGGTCTCTGTATTATGGTCTTTCCTGTCTGAAGTCTTGTGTAGTTTAAGAATACGAAATGGAAGTTTCAGAAAATATGTTTTTCTCAGTCTGTAGGAACAGGTCTACAGTTTAATTGTGTTCTACACAGGGAGATACATAGGCCTTTGTTAATAAATTAGATTTGGATTAGATTAGGTTTGTCGGAGATGATCTTTTCATTTGAGTGGAAACAATTGAAATTAATGAGATAAAATATTTAAGTTCAGCATTTATCTTCTGTATTGGCTACTCTCATGCACGCTCTGTCTTTCATATCTCATTTTGGGAGAAACCAGTTGACATGTTATGAATACTCAGGCAGCCTTAGAGTGACCCAAGGGAAAGAAATACAGACCTCTGTCCAATCGTCAATGAAGAAGTGGGACCTGCTAACAACCACATGAATAAAAGCACACCCTCCCCTGATCAGACATTCAGAGGAGACTGAATCCCTGGCTGACTTCTTGACTACAACAACCTCCTGGAAGACCTTGAGCCAGACCAAGTTTAGCTACTCTTAAATTACTAACCCTCAGAAATTATAAAATAATAAATATCTACTGCTTTAAGCTGCTAAACTTTGAGATAGTTTGTTGTACAACAATAAATAACCAATAAATATGATCTTTCCTAAATGTACAAGATATGAGTTCATGGATTAGTGAATCATTCCTGATAGTAAATTGAACATCTCAATTTTCTTGTTTTACTAAAATACTAGTCAATGACTAAGAACCAAAGATTTATAAAAATATGGTACACCTAATTCTTATAATAACTTATAGTCAGTAAATAATTTACTTACTCAAAAAATATTACCCTCCTGAATGAAAACTTATGGTATATGTCTATTAGATCAGTGCAAAAGTAATTGTGGTTTTTGTCATTTAAAACTAGTGGCAAAAATCGCAATTATTTTTGCACCAAGTTAATATCTAGCTACCAAACTAAAACATACAAAACTATAACTTAATAAAATTTAGCTGCCTCTTCAATATGAAAGGTCAATTTTGTATTATTGAAATGACTAATGAAAAAGCAAATGAAAATTAGAGTGAATTTAAATTAATAATCATAACCTTCATTTTGACCTTCAAAATATACAATACAGTTCCAATTCATTATAGTTGAGACTGTGACTTCGTTTACAAAAAACAAACTGCAGAGGTAATTGGACTGATTTTTAAATTAAGGCAACAAAATATGAAGTTTTAGAATAGCTGAGATTATTGCTCTGCCACTTGAAGATGACCAGGCTTTACCCCCTTGAATTTTTAGATTTAAAATTATACCACTTATTAGAGGTATTAATCTAGTCTAAACTCATTTCTGCATTGAGAAAACAGATGTTGGTGGCCGTCACAGGAAGTATATGATGTACCTGGAAGCATTAAGTGATCTTTCCTCCTCCAGCTAAACAGAAAGTAAAGAGGATGTAGGTTCTTGCCTGAGAGTATTTACCAGGGCTTACCCCTAGAGCTTGGTAGCTAAAGCTATAAACACTTGACTGGGTAATGGGATCAATTCTTATTTCTGGGAGTCTGAAAGGGGCTTATGGAAAGCCACTAAGATGATAAGTTTCATGTTACTCTTTTGGTTCCAGACCAGTGATTCTCAAATTTGGCATGCATTGAATCATATGGTAACCTGTGAAAACATAGATTGCTGGGGCCTATCCCTAGAGGTTTGTGTGTAGTACTTGCAAGATGTGGCACAGGAATTAGTTACCCAGGGATGATGCTGTTTCTGCTGTCCAGGGACCACATTTTGAGAACAACTGGTCTAGAACGTATGATTTCTGTTTGTCTTTGGGAGAGCTGTGCTTGTGTTGGTGGTCAGTCTTCATCGAGGAAGTGCAGCCTGCCAACAACCACATGAATTAGCGTAAAAGCACACCCTCCCCGATCAGACATCCCGAGGGACCGAATCCGTGGCTGACTTCTTGATTACAAGGTCTTCTTGGAAGACCTTGAGCTAGACCATATTAAGCTATTCTTAAGTTAAGATACTCTTAAATTCCTAATTCATAGAAATTATGCAATAGTAAATATCTATTTATTTAGGAGTGAAGAGGAGGAAGCTAAACTACATTTCTTAGCCACTTTGGTAGTTAGATGAGTTCTGGTCAATAGAATCTGCATATGGTCTTAAATGCCACTTGTGGGTCCCGCTGCCCTAAAACATTTCAGGTAATCTTACATATTGTCACCCTGTCACTCTTTGGGCAGCTGAATGAAAAGGATTAAGTGGAGGGAAGGCTTTGAGAAAAGCCTTTGCATGCTTGTTTCTTCTAATTATTCTTCTCTTAAGAAAACTATGGGACATAACCTGCCCATAATAAACTATGTGTTATATGACTACCAAAGTCATGAATTTGGCTTGAGCAATAGCATGCCTCATCATGTAGAAGTGGGTATATACAGCTAGGCACAAGTATGTCCTGAAAAACACATCTAAGTGGCATGAACCAGTGGCTCAGATGCCCCAGACCCTACTCTTGCTACACATCTGCCTATCTCTTTACCCATACCTATAGCCTTATGGGACATTCCCTATGACTAATTGACAGAGGAAGAAAGACTATTTAGCCTTATTTATAGATACTACTGCATCATATGGTGATGCAAGTAAAAGGTCAGCTACTCTAGCACTAATGTGCCCTGAATAGTGTGGGCAGAGCTTTGAATACTTTATTTACTTGCCTGAAAAGAGAGATAGCAAAGGTATGTATCTAAAGTAATCACAGGGCAGCAAGCTAACAGTTTGTTTAGAAGGAACTTAGAAATCACAAGATTGATGGGTTGCTGACAAGCAATTTGGGGAAGATTTCTGTGGATAGGACTCTTGCAATGGGGACATAGAGAATATTTAAATCACAATATTCAAGTACTCAATACTCAAAGGGAAGCCGTTTGAGTAAGGTTTTTGATAATGATGTAGACAAGATGACCTATTCCATAGATGTCAGTCGGCCATTCCTGTGCTTGCTTTAATGGGCTAATGAACACAGCGGCTATGGCTTCAGGGATGGAGGTGGGTATGGATGGACTCAAAATTAGGGGCTTACTTTACCAAGACTGAACTGCCTGTCATCACTGCTGGGTAACTAATCTACCAATAACAGTGTCCACTTTTGAGCCCCTGATAATACACCACTGTCTGGGGGACCAGCCAACCACCTGGTGGTGCACTGATCTCTTCCATCATGGAGGGGGCAGCAATTTGTCTTCATAGGAAAAGGCACTCACTCTGCCTTTCTTGCCTTCAATGCTTCTTCTAATACTATCAGCTACGACTAATTTAATGCCTCAAGGTATCACACAGAATCTTGCTTTTGACCAAGAAATGTATTGTACAATAAAATAGAAGAGGTAATGGGCTTAAATCCATGTGGGAGTCAGGAGGAGGAGATACTGGTTTTATTTGATATTCCTTCACTGCAAAACACAGATGACCTGAAGGAACAGTGGAATGGCCTATTAGATTCATAGTTACAAAGCTGCCCTGGATTACAGCACTTAGGAATTTGAGGAGCTGTCATATTCAATGCAATATAAGCTGTGAACCAGTGACTAATATGTTATTTCTTCAATACAAAGAATGCTGGAGTCCAGGATCCAAGGGATTGAAACAGAGTGGATTTATTCACTCTTACCCAAAATAATCCTCTCACAAAATTTATACTTTCTCCTTCTGCAGGTTTTGGTTCTCTGGTTAAAAAACTATTATTTCTTGTAAAGAGAATAGTCACACTGGGAGACTAAGCAGGGATCCATTTAACTGGCAGTTGAGATTGCTACATAGTTACTTCAGCCTTCTTAGGCCATTGAACCAACAAGCAAATAAGAAAGTTGCTTTCCTGACTGTGATGACTGATCCTGCTTATCAGAGGGAAAGAGGGTTTCTACTACAAAATAAGAAAGAGTATGTAGAACTCAGGAGATTTTTAAAGGTATCTCTTGGTACTTCCATGACCAGTGGTAAGAGTTAATGGATGATAATAGCAATTTAAGTCAAGGCCACAAATGGCTTAGACCATGCAGGAATCAAAACGTGGCAGAGATAAGCACATGGAATGAGTTGTGGAAAAAATAAATGACCAGTTACAGAAATGAGTATGGTGATAACTGCATTTTTTTTGTTTATTCTATACTAAACAATGTGTTAATCATTTTTCCTACCCCATTTTTTTGCTATTTTATGTAAGTTATGTGACTGGTGGCTAGCCCTTTGTCTAGCAGGGCTGCCATAGCAAAATACCACAGACTGGTGGCTCAAACAATAGAAGATTTTATCTCGCAGTTCTGAAGTCTAAGAGTCCAAAAGCAAGGTGCCATTGGGCTTGGATTTTCCTGAGGCCTCTCTCCTTGGCTTGCAGATGGGTATCTTCTCACTTCATCCCCACATGTGCTTTTCTCTGTGTGCGTGCACCCCTGGTGTCTCTTCCTCTTCCTCTAAGGACATCAGTCCTATTGGATTAGGGCCCCAATCCTCTAACCTCATTTAACCCTAATTACTTCCTTAAAGGCCATATCTCCAAATTCAGTCACACTGAGGATAGGGTTTCAACACATCAATTTTGGGAGGACATAATTCAGTCCTTAATATCTTATAATTCAGTATGTACTATATTAAAGAACAAAGGATACTTTGAGAATAGAAATGAACATCAACAGAGTTGAATACAGTGAATTATGGGACTCGAGAGACAAATTTCTTCTCTTTTAGGTGAAAGGATGAACCTGCTTTTATTTGTGTAAGGAATACTATTCACCAAGTTAGGTGAAAGCATACTGTTGTTTTTTAATTTTGTTGTTTCAAAACTTAGATATCGGTAAACAGGTATGTATGGATGGTGAGTATCCAAAGGTTGTGACTGAATGATACTGAGGATCATCCCAGTCTGTCTAAGCTATCTCTACAACTACTTTTCTAGGCTCTTCTCAGCAGGCCTCTGATTAAATTCTGCCAATAAGAGACATTTGTGTAATACTTGGAAAGTGGAAGAAAAGGAGAAGCTATTATTCTTTAGTGGTGACTATGGACAGGTGTGTTGGTATCAGCAGGGGTAGATATGATATAGGTTTTATCTCATTCTAGGCCACTTCTTGAGGATCGGCTACTTTAATGTTGTGGGCTGCTGAGATCCTTCACGGGGGCTTTCCTGTGATACCTGCATTCTGACTCCTGAAAGCTAGCAGTGGCCTTTCTTATCTTTACTCCCCAGCCATTCTGATGGTAATCTTATTCATCTCAATGGCTTTTATTTGTATGATTACCCTGATTGATACAATTGAGAGCATATATAGTTATGCAGGCAGCTCTTACTGGTGAGGAGATTGTAAAAAGAGTGGCCCATGAGGGCTCTATCTCATATAGATTTATGGTATAAAACTTTGAAGGTTATGAGTCATCACTGATTGACCCTTTGAAGGCCCTCAGGATATTGTTCCAGAATTAATGACTCTTAAGTGAGAGACTTTCTTGCTGGAGGCACATAGGTGATTCTTGCTGAGAAGAATTCTTGGGGTAGTTAGTGGTATTTTCCTAAAGGCAGATGGGGGTAAAAGAAGGTGGGTTTTTATAAAACAGAGAAATCTGATGTCTGGGAAGCCAAAAAGAGATGGCATTAAAGCAAACTTGTTTTGCGTTTCTCTCTCGATTATTGAAAATGTTTTATTTGTGACATAATTTAACTTTTCACATTCTATGTGCTATTTCCCTTGAATTACCCAAACTTTTCAGTAAAGTCTATTTGATGGTGTTGCAGAGAACCGTGGGACAAAGTGAGAGAGTAAAGTGTCATTTACTGTCTCTTACTATCATTGCATTCTGTTTGAGGGGAGTGCGCACCTAACTCCAGGTGGGGATCAGTGGGAAACAGTGGCCTGTGGAGGAGTGAGAAACAGCACAGAGAAGGGCGTGATGTTAATGAGATCATTTGGTAAGGGAGTGAGACTGACTTTCTGCTTTCCAAAATGAAACCACAGGGAGCTGATCTTTGAGAGCATGGGGTTGGATACTTGGGCATATGAGTAAAATAAAAGAAATGGATTAGCTGCTTTCTAAATCCACTTTCACCTTTAAGACCCTACAGTTTTATAACCCCTGAGCAGAACTCTCCATACTTCTGATCTATTTCAGTGCCATTACTTAAAGTAGACATCAGGGTAGCTGGATGTATTTCTTTTGAAACTTGGTCCTTGAATACCATGTCTTGATTTTCCTTCTCTTGAATCTGACAATTGGCTAGTGGAAATGGGAATCTCAGATGTAAAAATAAAAGATATATTTTATGGGTCAGGTTTTACAATGAATGAGGATCTTGAGTAATAAAAATTTGAAGTAAATTACATGGTTAATCATGGCTGTAGTATCTTGTTATTTGAATTGTCTGTCTTTAGTAACCGGTCTCTTAAGCAGCTTCTCTTCTAATAGATCCTCATGAGGTTAATTAGATCACTCATTTAACAGTCATATTTGGCTTACTCAATCTTTGCTTGCTTGTCCTCAGACTCATTTAGTAGTTCAAAGTCAAACTTGCTCTCTTGTTACCTAAATTCTGACTTCATGGTTTCTAAAGTTTTCCAAGAGTAAAACTTGGAAATCACGTTTTACTTTAACCATGTTTAAACCAAGTTTACTTTAACCATGTAAAACCCCTTTTTGAGACTAATATGATCCACCTGGACACAAAAGCTATCTGCTTCCCTCTTACATGCCTTTTCTAGTTGATTTGCCTCTGAACAATAGTCATACTCTTTTTTTTGGTGGTTTCTGCATGACCTGTTCCAATCAGTCCCCTTACCTTTTGAGCTCTTTTTTCTCTAAGAGCTTTCCTAGTTCTCTTAATTCTTAATCTCAGTGTTTGTGTAGCTGAGCTTCCCCCTCACTTGTTTTATGTCATGTGACATAATCCAGGGGGTTTCAGTACAGCCCAATCTAGTAATGAAAATAACTGCTTCTAAAATTAAATTGGTATTATGATTATTTGTCAGGGACCAAAGATGAATTACATGATAGAGGTGTTATGATGAAATTGCATAATGTTATAGCTACAAGGGACAAGAAGAGTCCAATCTAGTGTGATTCTCTCATTTTACAGATGAGAATTATGAGACCTTCACAATTGTTTAGTGCCCTATTAATAACTAATGGGAAAACATCATGATTTTGGCTCACTGCAAACTCTCTAATATCATACTGCTACTTTGATATTGTTTTTATGATATAAATATAGAGTTGGTAACTTTCAAGTCTCTAACTATAATTTCCCTTTTCCGGAGCAACTGTTGTTAAGATTGTGTGTCAAGAGACAAAAATGAAAGTTTTTTTTTTTTTTTTGTAGTTTTAGGTAGGCAAGTTCATTTCTGCCTTTAGTTTGATGCAGATTTTATTTTCTTCCCTGAGAATTTTCCTAGAATGTTCTAAAGGATTATATTATAATGACTTAAGGCTATATTTTCTGAAAATGGCCCATTATTCTGTTACTCTCCTTTCAGGCAAGTTTCAATTTTACCAATTTAAATTACATGGAGGATAGTTATTGGAACTTCATATTTGGATTAGCTTTGTTTTTTGATACCTGAAGCAGCAACCTTACTAATGAATGGAGCTTGTCCGGCAATATATTGGCAACTACATATCAAGGTTGGTTAAACTTAGTGGTGAGGGCTTTCAGTAATGGGCTACTCTAGGGCTATGCACAAAAGCCATATCTGAACATGTAAAGTGGAAAATGGAAACAATTTATGTATCTTGATAATTCAAATAAATGTTCTAACATTTACATCAATTACTTTGAATCTGCAAGAAAATGCATTCCTATGTTTGAATTAGTCTGAAAATGGCCTCAGCGTTTTATTCCAATTTACACGTCCAGATATAGTTTTTGGGAAGTGATAATAGTGACGGCTTCCATTATGTTCTAGGCACTATTAGGTGATTTTAATGTATTATTTCTACCCTCATACCAACTCCACAAGCTAGGCATTGTTATTCATTCCCATTTTACCCTTGAAGCTAAGCTCATAGAGGTTACAGGATTTATGAACAGCTTGAAATAGTAAATTTCTTTGAAGAAAATTGGCAAAGTGATGAAAGAAAGCAATACATGTTGTTAAGTCTCAGGGAATAAATAAATGCTGCAACATTATTTATTGGTTTGAACAGACAAGAAGTTAAAGCCCAAAGACTTTGCACCTCCAGTAGTCTTCACTCCTCTTGCTTGGCCATAGTGTGATGGTGATTTTGGTTTTTGCCTTCCTTTCTTTGTGACTTTAGATCATTATTTCCATGCTTGCTTTTTCTTTTTTTTTTTTTTAAAGTTTAATTTTATTTTCTAAATCTTTAAGTGATGAAGTCGAAACCAAAAGATTTAAAAAATTGTACTCTCTATAAAATAATGTATGTCAAAATACCAAGTTACATTCTTTTTCTAAGGCAATAATTTGCCTTAGAAAATTCCAAGCTATACTGGAATGCATTAACTTGCTACAATTTTGACAGAGGCAGTCTGTGTGCACAAATCCCTCGAATACTGATGGGACTGTGATTATATCCTGAAAAAAGAAGAGTCTGAATACAAATTTTAGAGGGCTAGAAAGTGTTTAATGTCTCATTGTTTGTATCAAGATTCTAAATCACATTCAAGTCAATGACTCTGATCTTCATATCAATGCACAAATGGAACAGAAGATAAAAGCCAGGAAAGCTGTTTTCTGAGTAGAACACTGATTTTGTTCTCATGTTACCAGCAAGAGACCATTTGGGATATTTAAGCCCCAGGTTGAGTGCTTCGCGTTTGTTAGAGCTCCTCGATGTTTGAAATGGGTTTTCCCTTTAGGGAGCCCATCCATTTGGACAAGTGCTACATCAGATCAAAAGACATGGGAAGAGGTATTTTGTGCACAGATTGAATTTTTTTTTGGCAACATAACATAGCGTTTTAGCACGACATTGTCTATTCTCTACTGATTGTTCTTTCCTTTCTTTCTTTCTTTTTTTTTTTTTTTAAATAGTTGGAGTCTGTTTTCCAATAGTGTCAGGCTTTTTTTCATGTGGCAAATTGGCTAGCAGCCACCTGGAGATCATTCGAAATGAAAGCTGGTGTTAAGGGATTTGGTTTCTCAGCTCCAGTTGCTATTATTTTCCAGATTATTAAATGTTAATCAAATTGCTCACTGTATTAAAATTATTATTCTAATTTTTGTGTTACTTACTATTTGGGAAACGCAAATAATATAAACCTTTAAAACTTTTAGTTACTATGATATTCTTTTTAAAATGTCATAGAAATACTAAAATAATTATGTCTGCAGTTTTTATTCTCTTTAGGTTCAGAGGAAGTCAGTATCATCAGCATCTTAAGTGTATCATCACTTTAAAATTGTTTCACGGGAGATACTCTGAACCCAAATTGCTACTTTAATTATAAAGAAAGGTTAACCCAGCAATAGAAAGTAGTGACCTCATTTTATTTCCAAAAGCTGATGCCGATCCATTTTAGGTGAACATTGTTTGCAAGAGCTTTGAACACACAAATTCCTGGCCATGCTGTGCAGTGAACCAATCCCAGGTGGTTGGAGACTGCACCAGGAAGAATGCCATTGTGGGGGAACATTAAGAAATGAAGAAAGGGAGGGAAAAAGTGTTGTTCTGCTTTCCTCTATCATGCATTTAGGAGAATTCCTGGCATGACTGATTCAGTTTTCCCCTGCTGTCATTAGCAATCGTCGCCAATCATGGTTAATCATCTGCTTCCAAAATGAAAAGAGATTTGGCCAAGGTGCAGTTGGAACTACTTCTGCTGCATCCCTGGGGATATTACTGGAAATTTAACGAATTCCTGTTTCCAAACTACTGTCTTCTGATACAACATAATGGAAAATTGGAGCAATTATTCAGATAATATGTGCAAACAGTAAATTTTCAAGCTCAGTTCACTGAAGAAAAATCTCAATCTCTGGGTTAAAGTCTTCCCTGACTTTTAGTACTTCTTACTAGAACCATTATTTTTTTTTGGGAATTCTACTTAATTTATGTTTGAATCTCTCTACATCTTGTATCCCACAGTGCCTGACATACTTTAGTTGCTAGATAACATTTTATCGTTTGTAGCTAATTAGTTTCTTTGTAAATATGAAACTGTATAGCATAGTAGTTAAGAGCCCAGGATCTGGAGTCAGACTCCCTGGGTTCAAATATTACCTCCTCCACTCAATGGTTGTGTGACTAGGGATTCTCTGGAGCCTCATTTCTTTATCTGTGAAACGGGCATAGTAATATTACCATCTGTAATATTAGTGGTATTCAGTTGTTATAAACCTGTGTGCCAGTTGTTAAAACACTGAAATTCTTCCGTACTATTTGGTAAGTAGTTGCAGCCTCAAGATCCCTGAATACTTCCCCTTCTCCTCACTGCCTCAAAACACCTTTGCCCACCACAGTGATTCAGCGAGAGATTGTTTGCTCAGGAGAGGGTCTACAGGATGCTGCTTCAGCATTATGTTTAGCATCTGTTCTCACAGGTTAGTGCCCATGTTGTACGTGTTAATAAAGGTTTTTAATATTATTCTCTTTATAGGGTTCTTTTGGATTAAATGAGTTGATATATATTGATATGTTTAGGATAGTACCAAGTGCCTATTAAGCACTGTCCATATTCCTCTTATTATAAATAGATAGGAACTCTCTCTTATTATAAATAGATAGTAACTTACCGGCCGGGTGCGGTAATCATGCCTGTAATCCCAGCACTTTGGGAGGCCAAGATGGGCGGATGACGAGGTCAGGAGATTGAGACCATCCTGGCTAAACCAGTGAAACCCCGTCTCTACTAAAAAAATACAAAAAAAAAAAAAAAAATTAGCCGGGTGTGGTGGCGGGTGCCTGTAGTCCCAGCTACTCGGGAGGCTTAGGCAGGAGAATGGTGTGAACCCGGGAGGCGGAGCTTGTAGTGAGCCAACATTGCTCCACTGCACTCCAGCCTGGGTGACAGAGCGAGACTCTGCCTCAAAAAAAAAAAATAGTAACTTTTATAATATGAGGTTAATAGCTGTTATCCGTTTTGCACACCTCCCTGAGGCACAGTGCAGTAGGTAGGCAATCTATCTATTCATACTTTCTTTTCTTTATTTGTGCTAAGAACACTGAACATGAAATATACCATATTAAAAAAATTTAAGGGCACAGTACAGTATTTTAACTATAGGCACAATGTTGCATAGAAAATCTCTAGAACTTACTCTTCTTGCATAACCAAAACTTTATACCTGAACAGCAACTTCTCACGTCCCCCTCCCACCAGCTTCTGGCAACCATCATTCTACTCTGCTCCTATGAGTTTGACTGTTTTAGAAATCTCATATAAGTGGCGTCATTTAGTATTTGCCCTTTGACTGCCTTGTTTTACCTAGCATAATGTCCTCAAGTTTTATCACGTTATTATATATTGCAAAATTTTCTTCTTTTTTAAAAATAGATAATCTCATATATACATGTATATATGTATCACTAATCATCAGGAAAATTTATATTAATATGAATCATATGATCAAATTCATATCATATGTATATACATGTATACATATAAAGAACACATTTTTCTTTGTCCATTTATTTATTGATGGACATTTAGATTGCTTCTACATCTTGGCTATTGTGAATGGTGCTGCAGTGAACATAAGAGTGCTAATCTCTTCCAGATCCTGACTTCAATTCCTCTGGATATATACACAGAAGTGGGATTGCTGGATCAAATGTGACACTGGTCCTGCACAGCAGGAAAATCAACTCGCACCACTTGTACTTCCAGCTGGAGGAACAGTCTGGCAGTACTGCCCGAGGTGAACTTGTCCTTGAGCCAGCCAAACTGCTCGCAACATCCCCCAAGGGGGAGAAGTCCTTGAGCCACTGAGCAGGCCACATGCCCACAGGCTGGTGGAACAAACTACGTGCTCACACCCAAAACTTCAGAAACAGCATTGTGTGGCTTACCACTAGCGGATATGCCTCTAGGCCAGCTAAGTAGCTGTGCACCTGCAATCAGGACCTAAGAAACAGACTGATGGTTACTCCTGGAAGACACACCCCCTCAGACCAGTTGAGTAGTCTTGCATCCATGTTCTGGGCCTGAGAAACAGTCCCATGGACTGTTCCTGATAGGCATGCCCCCAGGATACTTGAGCAGTCTTGCACTAACATCCCAGACCTAGGAAAAATCCTTGGGGGCCACCCTCAGCAGATACACACCCAGGTGAACCAAGAAGCCTTGTGGCCATGTCCCAGGCCTGCGAGGCAGCAGGATGCCCACATCTTGGGTCTGAGAAACAGCCTAATTTGGCTGCCCCTGGTAAGCACAGCCCAGGTCATCTGGCAACCATGTGCCCATGTCCTGGGCCCGCGAAACAGCATGATGGGCTACCCCAACAACTTTCCACCCATGCCCCTGGCCAGAGTAACAGCCTGTGGTTCCAGCCCCAGTGAGCCAGACCCCAAGTTGGCTGACCCACAATGTGGCATGCATGCACCCCGACCTGAGAAACATCTTGGGGAGTCTATCCCTGGCAAAGCCACACACCACCATTGCAAACTCTCTCAGTCTAGGCCATGAGACACTCGTGAATGTCACTAGTATGGATTATAGCTGGGGAAACTATATGGAGACTACACTACTGCATTCCCCTAGAAACAGAGCCAATGCAACCCACTCAACTGACATACCAAGACCCTGTTAAATTAGTATGTTTTTTCTATGAAGCCTACTCCATAAAATTAGAATAGGCAACTGTTCTACCAGATGCACAGAAGACAACATAGGGACACATCAAACATGAAAAAAAAATGACACATTCAAAAGAATGCAGTAATTCTTCAGTAATAGACACCAATTATAAGACCATATACAAAATGCCAGAAAAAGATTTCAAAACAATAATCTTAAGGAAATTCAATGAGCTACAGATAAGATAGATAGACAATCCAATGAAATTGGAAAATCTTAATGATTTAAACAATCAACAAAGAAATAAATATAAACAGGAATCATACAGTTAAAGAACTCAATGAATGAAATGAAAAATACAATCAAGAACTTCAACAACAGACTAGACCATGCAGAAGAAAGAATGTCTGAATTTGAAGACAGGATTATTGAAATAACACAGGCAGGCAAAAAAAAGAAAAAAAAAGAATGAAGAAAGCCTACAGGATATACGGGACAACATTAAGTGAACAAATACTTGCATTATGGATATTTCAGAAAGAAAAGAGAAGGGTAGAGGTGTAGAAAACATATTTAATGAAGTAATGACTGAAAACTTCCCAAGTATTGGGGAAGAGAGAGAAGTGTAGATCCAGGAAGCTCAAAGAACCCCAAATAGATTCAATCCAAACAGGTCCTCTCCTAGATACATTATAGTCAAACTGTCAAAAGGAAAATAAAAATACAACATATCAAATCTATGGGATTCAATAAAAGCAGTACTGAGAGGAAGTTTATAGCAATGAACACCTTTTTCAAAAAAGTAGAAAGACTTCAAATAACCTAACAATGCGCTAGGTTCAAGGAATTAGAAAAGCAAGAGCAAACCAAACCCAAATTTAGTAGAAAGAAATAATAATCAGAGCATAAATAGACAAAATTTAGCTTAAAAATACAGAAGATCAATGAAAAGTTGCTTTTTTGAAAAGATAAATAAAATTGAAAAACCATTAGCTAGACTGAGAAAAAAAAAGATCCAAATAAATAAAATCAGAAATGAAAAAGGAGACATAACAACTGAGACCACAATAATATAAGGAAATATTAGAGATTGTTGCAAACATCTATACAATGCTTTGGGAGCTGAAATGGGAGGATCTGTTGAAACTGGGAGTTTGAGACCAGCCTAAGCAATATAGTGAGACACATCATATTTCAATATTTTTTTAAATTTTTATTTTTAATTTAATTTTCCCACAGTTATTGGGGTAAGGGTGGTATTTGGTTACATGAATAAGTTCTTTAGTGGTGATTTGGGAGATTTTGGTGCACCCATCACCCAAGCAGTATACACTGCACAAAATTTGTAGTCTTTTATCCCTCACCCCCCTCCCACTCTTTCCTCCAAGTCCCTGAAGTTCATTATATCATTCTTATGCCTGTACGTCCTCATAGCTTACCTCCCACATATCAGTGAGAACATATGATGTTTGGTTTTCCATTCTTAAGTTACTTAACTTGGAATAATGGTCTCCAATCTCATCCAGGTCACTGGATGAGATTGCAAATATATATATATATTTATATATATTTATATATATATTATATAAAATATATAATATATAGAGTATATATAGTATATATATAGAGTATATATAATATATAATATATAATATATAATATATGACACTATATATTATATAGAGTATATATACACATATATATTACACATACTATATATATAATATATAATATATATATAGTGTCTTATATATACTATATAATGTCTTCTTCTACTCATTGATTGATGGGCATTTGGGTTGGTTCCACGATTTTGCAATTGTGAATTGTGCTGCTATAAACATGGGTGTGCAAGTATCTTTTTTTGAATAATGACTTCTTTTCCTCTGGGTAGATACCCAGTAGTGGGATTGCTGGATCAAATGGTGGTTCTACATTTATTTCTTTAAGGAACCTCCACACTGTTTTCCATAGCAGCTGTCCTCATTTACATTCCCACCAGCAGTGTAGAAGTGTTCCCTGATAACAGCATCCACGCCAACATCTACTGTTTTTTAATTTTTTGATTATGGCCATTCTTGCAGGAGTAAAGTGGTATCTCATTGTGGTTTTGATTTGCATTTCCCTGATTAGTGATGTTGACCATTTTTTCATCTTTTTTTGGCCATTTGTATATCCTTTTTTGAGAATTGTCTATTCATGTCCTTTGCCCACTTTTTGATTTTTTTTTTTCTGATTTGTTTGAGTTTGTTGTACATTCTGGATATTAGTCTTTTGCCAGATGTATAGATTGTGAAGATTTTCTCCCACTCTGGGGTTGTCTGTTTACTCTGCTGACTGTTTCTTTTGCCGTACAAAAGCTTTTTAGTTTAATTAGATCCCAGCTATTTTTCTGTTTTTATTACATTTGCTTTTGGGTTCTTGGTCATGAAATCCTTGCCTAAGTCAATGTCTAGAAGAGTTTTTCCAATGTTATCTTCTAGAATTTTTATAGTTTCAAGTCTTAGTTTTCATTCCTTAATCCATCTTGAGTTGATTTGTTTATAAAGTGAGAGATGAGGATCCAGTTTCATTCTCCTACATGTGGCTTGCCAATTATCCCAGCACCATTTGTTGAAAAGGGTGTTATTTTCCCACTTTATGTTTTTGTTTGCTTTGTCGAAAATCAGTTGGTTGTAAGTATTTGGGTTTATTTCTGGTTGGTCTATATGCCTATTTTTATACCAGTACCAGGCTGTTTTGGTGACTATGGCCGTATAGTATAGTCTGAAATCAGGTAGTGTGGTGCCTCTAGATTTGTTCTTTTTGCTTTGTCTTGCTTTGGCTATGTATGTTCTTTTTTGGCTTCGTATGAATTTTAGAATTGTTTTTTTCCAACTTTGTGAAGAATGATGGTGGTATTTTGATGGGGATTGCATCAAATTTGTAGATTGCTTTTGGGAGTATGGTCATTTTCACGATATTGATTCTACCCATCCATGAGCATGGGATGTGTTTCCATTTGTTTGTTTCATCTATGATTTCTTTCAGTAGTGTTTTGTAATTTTCCTTGTAGAGGTCTTTTGACTCCTTTGTTAGGTATATTTCTATATATTCTAAAAATATATTTCTATATTTTTGTTTTGCAGCTATTGTAAAAGGGGTTGAGTTCTTGATTTGATTCTCAGCTTGGTCGTTGTTGATATATAGAAGAGCTACTGATTTGTATACATTAATCTTGTATCCAGAAACTTTGCTGAATTCTTCTATCAGTTCCAGGAGCTTTCTGGAATAGTCCTCACAGTTTTCAAGGTAAATGGTCATATCGTCAGCAAACAGGGACAGTTTGACTTCCTCTTTACCAATTTGGATTCTCTTTATTTCTGATTGCTCTGGCTAGGACTTCCAGTACTATGTTGAAGAGGAGTGGTGAGAGTGGGCATCCTTGTCTTGTTCCCGTTCTCGGGAGTAATGCTTTCAACTTTCAGTATTATGTTGGCTGTGGGTTCATCATAGATGGCTTTTTTACATTAAGCATTAAGGTATGTCCCTTGTATGGCGATTTTGCTGAGGATTTTAATCATAAAGGGATGTTAAACTTCATCAAATGTTTTTTCTGCATCTATTGAGATGATCATGTGATTTTTGTTTCTGTTTATGTGGTGTATCACATTTATTGACTTGCATGTGTTAAACCATCCCTGAATCCCTGGTATGAAACCCACTTGATCATGGTGGATTATCTTTTTGATATGTTGTTGGATTCGGTTAACTATTATTCTGTTAAGGATTTTAGCATCTATGTTCATCAAGGATATTGGTCTGAAGTTTTCTTTTTTGGTTGTGTCCTTTACTGGTTTTAGTATTAGGATGATGCTGGCTTCATAGGATAAATTAGGGAGGGTTCCTTTGTTCTATATCTTGTGGAATAGTGTCAAAGGATTGGTACCAATTCTTTGAATGTCTGGTAGAATTCTGCTGTGAATCCGTCTGGTCCTAGACATTTTTTTGTTGGTAATTTTAAAATTACCATTACAATTTCACTGCTTGTTATTGGGTCTGTTCAGGGTATCTAATTCTTCCTAATTTAAGCTAGAAGGGTTGTATTTTTCCAGAAATTTATCCATCTCTTCTAGGTTTTCAGGTTTATGTGCATAAAGGTGTTCATAGTAGCCTTGAATGATCTTTTGTATTTCAGTGGTGTCAGTTGTAATGTCTCCTGTTTCATTTCTTAGTGAGATTATTTGGATTTTCTCTCTTCTTTTCTTGGCTAATCTTGCTAATGGTCTATCAAATTTGTTTTAATCTTTTCAAAGAACCAGCTTTTTGTTTCATTTATCTTTTGTAATTTTTTTTGTTTCAATTTCATTTAGTTCTGCTCTGATATTGGTTACTTCCTTTATTCTTCTGGGTTTGGGTTTGGTTTATTCTTGTTTCTCTAGTTTGTTGAGGCATGACCTTAGATTGGATGTTTATACTCTTTTTATGCTTTTTCAGACTTTTTAATGTCAGTGTTTAGGGCTATGAACTTTCCTCTTAGCACAGCCTTAGCTGTAACCAAAGTTTTTTTTTTTTTTTTTTTTTTTGATGGACTCTCGCTTTATCACCCAGGCTGGAGTGCAGTGGTGCTATCAGGGCTCGCTGCAGGCTCAGCCTCCTGGGTTCAAGTGATCCTCATGCCTCAACCTCCCAAGTAGCTGATTACAGGTGCCCACCACCTGTAATCTACAAAAGCCAGAAAGTTAACTTGACTCAGCTCCCGGTAAAGTCAGAAACTTCTCCCACAAACAGACCTTCAGCTTCTTCCCTTTCCCACTTCCACAGCTGGGGCACTCACAGTATTTCGGGTGTCTCCCAGGTCCTGTAGGAGCAGTCTGCTTCCTTCAGAGAGTCTGTAGATCCTCTCGGGATTGCTGGTTTGTTCTTGCAGTTGGTCTGGAGCTAAAATTCATAATGCAAGCCTCTGCATGCTGCTCTGTCTGGAGCTGCAATCTAGTCCTGCTTCCCATCTGCCATGATCCCCCATATTCAATAAATTTTGAAAAAAAAATCCACAGCCAAAAGAAATCCATAAAAGGATAGCAGATTGCTGAAGAGTGTTTCTGATGTTCGTAGCCTGGGATCAAGTGGCTTAAGATGTATGTTTCAAGGTGGGTAGTTGATTAGGATTGGCCAGATTTTGTGACATTATCTGATTGGTAGAGAAAGTCTTGCAAAGTAAATGCTTGCTTGATAAGTGTGAACAATTGATGCCTGCTAGGAGAGCTGATTGCTTAGATGAGTAAACTGTATGGATAAATGAGTATTACTGAAGCAAAGATTGATGTATTTTATTGGATTGCAGCATTATCTTCTGGGGCAAAATGTCCTGTGTTACATTGATACTTGCACCTCCTGTATCTCAGTCCTGATAGTTAAGGATATGGAATCAGATGGCCTCAATTCTCAAATACTGTGGAAGAAAGAAAATGTAGAACATCAGGGTAAGGAGACTGGGATGCCACAGAGGGGGCAGGTTATAGTATTTAATTGAATGTTCACCAGTGGTCTTGTGGTGAAAATGACATTTTATTAAAGACTTGTAGGAGATATGGAAGATATCCATGTGTAATATATGGCTTATTGTCTACTTTATTAAATTTCTCTAGTTTTAGCCTGGGTCCAAGTTTAATGTAAGCTAATTACTCCTTAGAATGGTCAAGAAAATTCTACTTTGTCCTTAACTTTTTCCAAATATTTATAATAAAACATACGTTTGCAGTTTTAATTTTCTGTTAATTGCCTCAACACAAAGCTTTATTCTAATTGAAGAAACTTGGTTGAAGTGTCGGAAAATGGGAAGCTTAAGGAAGGGTGAGGTGTGCATTTAAGTATTCATCATGGCGTCATTTTTGAGATTCTTCTTTTTATCTCTTCATTGCTTTTTAACTAACCTGAGGATGCTTTGAGTCTACAAAAGAGACAATGTCTCTTCTAACCTGCCTTTAATCAATCCTCTCTATTAACAGTGTCCCACTGGAAACATCCGTTCAATGACCAACTGTTAATTTTTTTTTCGTTTAAGAACATATCATGTTCTTCAATTTTGCTTCAACTTTAGAATGTTTTTAGAAATTAAGTTCAATTTTTGCATTTTGAGAACCATTATTTCATGCTATAGATGACTTTTCTTCTATTTAAAATCTTAGTGACCACTTAGCAGGCAGATTTGCATTGTTCCTAACCAGTATTATAGGAAAATCTATCCTGAAATGAGCCTATTTGATTGATCAATAGCTAAAGTAAGCCAAATGGACAGCTTTAGTTCTTTTTTAGAAGCCACACAATTCAAAAGCTAAATAATTGCAAATCAATTTTTCTAATTTATAATTCAGCAAGATAATTTTTTGAATTTTAATTTTCTTTTCCAGATTAAGTGTTGTTATAGCAAAGCTAAAAAAACACACTGAAGTCTAATGTTAGGTTTATTCTTGCATCATAAATAGATTTTTCTGTGTTGAATAGGTGCACACTTTCCACTAACCATAAGGTAATTAAGGCACACTGTGTAACGTGGACTTTTAATTCAAAGAGACAACACCTATGCTAAATCCCATCAGATGTGGGCTGAAGAAAGAATGCAACTTCTGATTTCATTTTTTTTCTGCAGATATCAGTATATAAATTCATTCAAAGCCAACAAAAAAAGAGTTTTATTTTCCTCTCAATAAAGTGTGAGTTATAATTAAAGCAGGTACTGGAGTGGTAATTTGCACTGCTGAATGCACAGTATTTATTAAATATTTGTTGAGTATTTAATTAATTGACCTCCATTATTGCAGTTCAAGAAACAGACAAATAATATATCATCCTGAGTTTTGTCCCTGGCTCTTTCACATGAGTTTACACCACTCAGTTTTTCACTACCATGTATCTTCCAACCTAATGTATTCTTGTGAATCTAGGCTTGAGATCAGAAATAAAGAAAATTTAATTTATCATGAAAAACTGCATTTTCAGATTTTTTTAATTCTCTGTAACCACTAGTTCTATATTTTATTAGTAATATTGTCTTTGAATTCATACATTTTACATAATTTTTTCCTTTTTACTACTATTTGTGGTATATCTGTGTAGGTTGCCACATGAATACCTACCATTGATTACAATCTTTCTAAGCCTCATAATAACTCTATCATTATTCCCATTTTCCAGATAAAAAAGCTGAGAATTAAAGATATAATGTAAGTTGTCCAGTTTCATAAATAATATTATTAATATTTTCAAATACCCCTTATGTCAGAAGACTTGACTCCAGTTGACATTACCATTAGGATTGCCCTGTTGTCCACATCCATTCACCAACCACACTCCTCTTCAGGGAGAGTGGAACATTTCATCTGAGTGGGGACTTAGATCAACTGAAGGCCACTCTTCACTTCATTCTTCTTTGGTGGATAAACCTAATTTCTTCTTTTCAATCAAGAGGCATGTCTTAAATGAAAAAACCAAAATCAATGAGCTTGGGTAACAGAGTTTCTTAATGTCCTTAGGAGATGCAGAACCCATGCTCAGCAGAGAGCTAAGAATGTTTAATGCCTTCCAAGAGATTGTCTGTTGGAATTCAGTCTGTACAGAGCTAGGCCAGATTCAGTGTGCTTGTAGTCAGAAATCAGAATAACTTTCTGAATCTCACACATGCTTTTTGTTGTGCAACTCTCAGAGGCTTTCTGTAGAGGGTACAGCAACCTAGCTAATTCCATGCAAACTTCTGCAGCAAAGAGGATCAAGAGAAATAATTATTCAGCGTAACCTAAATAAATAAAGACTCCCTTTTTGTTGCTTATATACGCCAACAAAAAGAGGACTATTATAAAATTTCATGTAATTATAACTACTTTATCATTCTAACAAAATATATTAGCTAACAAATTCCTTGGCCAATTATTCCAACAAGTGAAACAGTTACCATGCACCTTGGAAAACAAGATTAAGACTTTTATAAGTCATATATTCCATATTTACTTGCATTCTTATTTTTCAACTAATTGCTTAGTTCAACCTAATTTATCTTCATGTTCATGCCATGGGGCAACTGTAAGGTATCTTGCTTTGAGAAACCATGATACATTTCTCTTAATGCCGAAATCACTTACAAAAATATGATTGCTACATATTCGAGTTCTATATTTCTACAAGTTCTAGCCTAACAATTACTCAAGCTCAAATTCCTTTTACAAACTTGAATGAGAAGTATTGACTGAAAAGTAAAGTAAGAAAATATATTTTCATGCCAGAAAGGGATCTTACACTTGCTCATGGTTAAGTGACAATGAATAATAAATATGTGGACAGAAACAGCACTACTCATTTGCATTTAAGAAATGCAATTATTTCCAAATGTGCCTACCCTTACTGCAATATGTTCCTCAAGGTCCCTGAGCTCCAGGTCATGTAGTCCAGCCCAGGGCAAAGTAATAGGGTGGGTGAAATTTGCCTTCATATACAATTTCAATTTGCCTATTTCTTAGTAGGGCTCTTCCTGTAATTATTCCTTTATTCTCTGCTCACGTTTTTATTGTCCTTATACTTTAGTGTAAATTAAGCTATACACTTTTTCTAGTGTATTTTCATTTTTATTCTTCTCTTTGAAGGTGTTACAAGAGACTTTGCCTCCAATACCAGGAAATTTAGGGATACTTATCTGGTGTGTAATTCCACTGCAGTATTTTAGTATTTATTAAAAAGTTTCTTTAAAATAAATATATAATATTGGCTCCTGTTTATTTCCTAAAATTCTCTTCTCATTCCAGATGGCACTCTGACTAAATGCATATTTATGTACTTTAAATTAAAGGATTATAATAGCTTCCTGTATGTCATCACCTCACTCATTAATTTTCCCATCTCCCTTTAATTTTTTTTTGAGACAGAGTCTTGCTCTGTCACCCAGGCTGCAGTGTAGTGGCACGATCTCTGCTCATTGTACCTCTGCCTCCCAAGTTCAAGTGATGCTCCTGCCTCAGCCTCTTGAGTGACTGGGACCACAGGCGTGCACCACCACGCCTGGCTAATTTTTGTGTTTTTAGTAGAGACGAGGTTTCACCATGTTGATCAGGCTTGTCTTGAACTCCTAATGTCAAATGATCTGCCCACCTCGGCCTCCCAAGCTGTTGGGATTACAGCCACAAGCCACCGCACATGGCCCCATCTCCTTTTACATTTTACCATCCTTTCTAAACTTTACTTGATCTCCTTTTGTTACATTTGCACAAATCTGTTGCTAAAAAAAAAAAAACTTTTTAATGACACTCTGTATGTTCTAAAGAATGGCCTCTATAAGTACATGAACTTGAAGTAATTTCCTGATCTTAATGTGTTGATAACACATTAATAACATTAAGAATAATGATATTCTTTTATTGTAGATTCCAGAGGTACATGTGCAGGTTTGTTACAAAGGTAAGAGTGTGTGATGCTGGGGTTTGGAGTACGATTGAACAGACACTTCTCAAAAGAGGACATACAAGTGGCTAACAAACACATTTAAAAATCTTAGATTTTTGAGGAAGGACATAAGATGTCAAAAATAAATCAAAGTAGATAAAGAAGCCATTGGGCAAAGTGGTACATTTAAGTTAGGAAAGAAAAGCACTGAATTTTGAATGTTTTTCCATCTTTTAAAATAATGGTTAACATGGCATTATTGTTTACAAGGATTTGGCAATCTGAATAAAAAAAATTGCCCTTCTCTCTTAGTGCATTAATTAGAAGTGCCAAATAAGATAAGCACTCCAGTGAAATACAATGAAGCTCTCTTCCTTCTGAAATGTTTCCATGGTGCCCGCTTTGATTTCATCTCAGTGTCTCAGTCCCTCAGTCTCCACCCACAGGCATTGTTTTGTTGCTCTAATCATTAATATTGACATGCAATCATTAATACACAAGCTTGCTTCTATAAATAAGATTTATGTATTGTCAAAAATTATGGAAGATAAAATGGTACATATAACGGCATTCTAATTCACTCAGACTTTCTTTGCTTCTCTCTCTAGCTTTACACACACACACACACACACACACACACAACGTCATACTAAAGAAATCTTGAGAAGCTGATAAACTTCCATGTTCATTGTATGAGGGGGAGGTGATAGCCCTAGTGTATCCAGACAGAAGCAGTCTTTGGGCAGTTGGTAAGATGTTCCTATAAGGGAAGTGACAATAATATCTGCAATTCACAGCTCTTACACAAAACTCTGGGAGTGTATTTATGCACATGTTATATGCTCACATACTCATTTCAGCGATCTGAAGATCTATTTCTCTTTCATGTACTCAGTTTCCTTTGGGTTTTCTTTTCCCAACTTATACCAAGACATTGGCCTATCCAGAATTTTCAGCAAATATAGCATATTCCCCACTGAATCTGCATACAGTGTCTCTAAACAGTTGAGTTAGTTCAATCTTCCATCTACACTGACTCACATCTCAATCCCCATGCCTCTTCCTGGCCCACCTCCTCCATAGATGAACTTGTGGATCTCACCACTTACAGGATCTTGCCATTTCAGAGTGATTATTTACCTCAGTGTGTCTCAGACTGCTCAGTCCCTTGATATCATGCCTTATTTCCCAGATAAGCCATATTTTGGTTCCTTGATAAATGCATGTTTTGACAGGAAATTTGATTTAATAGGACATTTAAGGAGCTCCAGTCTATACATCCCAGTTTGGCCGAGTATTCACAGTGGGCCATCCTCCTTGCTGTTCTGACTGAGGATAGCATCACTGAGCCACTCTTACTGCAAAACCCGTCTGGAACGTACCGTCCTTCCTCTGATCACTGGAGCTCTCACATTGCTTTTACATTACAGTTTCCGCTAATAGAGAATAGGATAGGTCAATTGCATCTAATTTCCTGAGTTCAGCATCATTCTATGTGCCTCAATTCATAGTATGGGCTTTTGGACTGATCATCATTTCATGTTTTGCACTGAAATCATGCATTTTCTCCAGAGATTATTTATAACCTGGGAGACTTGCTTCCTTATAGGGATGGAAACCAACTCCTGACATCCAGCAGCCCTCACTGATGCCTATTGCCAATCTGGGTTTACTTTCCCAGACTCTGTTGCCCCTTAAAGCTTGTTCCTGTGCCTGCCCAGCTCTGTGGGTTCTGTGTTAGGTTTCATCATCACCATTTCTCACTTGACTGTCTTACTGAGAGTAAAAGACTAACAAGCCATTTAGGCCCTAGACATGAGAATATACATCTTAGTTCATATGCTGGAAAGACTGATCCTATTTCCTAGAAATTTGAATGTATTATGAGGCAGAGACAAACTTCGTTTTTATGAAAGTCATCAAAGAATGGAATTATCAAGAAAGGCCACTTTGCCCTTTCCTGCCACTATTGTGTCTCCCTTCTCTTTTAATCCAGCAGGTATTTGTTCCCAGAGCCCCCACCTCTGAAAATGTACAGTGCCTAAGTATCAGTAGCTACTGTCTTTAACTAAAGATGCTCAATTGCTGGGTGGGGAAGATCTTGTAATTTTCCTCCAATGAAATGTAGTTCAACAGAATGAAGTCATATGAAATAGAAGAACTGCCTGTCTTCCTGAGCGTCATCTCAGGCTGTTTAGTTACTAAGCTGATATTCTTCACATTCAAGCCCATGATCTTTTTTTTTTTTATTATACTTTAGGTTTTAGGGTACATGTGCACAATGTGCAGGTTTGTTACATATGTATCCATGTGCCATATTGTTTTGCTGCACCCATTAACTCGTCATTTAGCATTAGGTATATCTCCTAATGCTGTCCCTCCCCCCTCCCCCCACCCCACAATAGTCCCTGGAGTGTGATGTTCCCCTTCCTGTGTCCATGAGTGCTCATTGTTCAATTCCCACCTATGAGTGAGAACATGCGGTGTTTGGTTTTTTGTCCTTGCAATAGTTTACTGAGAATGATGTTTTCCAGTTTCATCCATGTCCCTACAAAGGACACGAACTCATCATTTTTTATGGCTGCATAGTATTCCATGGTGTATATGTGCCACATTTTCTTAATCCAGTCTATCGTTGTTGGACATTTGGGTTGGTTCCAACTCTTTGCTATTGTGAATAGTGCCGCAATAAACATATGTGTGCATGTGTCTTTATAGTTGCATGATTTATAGTCCTTTGGGTATATACCCAGTAATGGGATGGCTGGGTCAAATGGTATTTCTAGTTCTAGATCCCTGAGGAATCGCCACACTGACTTCCACAATGGTTGAACTAGTTTACAGTCCCACCAACAGTGTAAAAGTGTTCCTATTTCTCCACATCCTCTCCAGCACCTGTTGTTTCCTGACTTTTTAATGACAGCCATTCTAACTGGTGTGAGATGGTATCTCACTGTGGTTTTGATTTGCATTTCTCTGATGGCCAGTGATGATAAGCATGTTTTCATGTGTTTTTTGGCTGCATAAATGTCTTCTTTTGAGAAGTGTCTGTTCATGTCCTTTGCCCACTTTTTGATGGGGTTGTTTGTTTTTTTCTTGTAAATTTGTTTGAGTTCATTGTAGATTCTGGATATTAGCCCTTTGTCAGATGAGTAGGTTGCAAAAATTTTCTCCCATTCTGTAGGTTGCCTGTTCACTCTGATGGTAGTTTCTTTTGCTGTGCAGAAGCTCTTTAGTTTAATTAGATCCCATTTGTCAATTTTGGCTTTTGTTGCTATTGCTTTTGGTGTTTTAGACATGAAGTCCTTGCCCACGCCTATGTCCTGAATGGTATTGCAATAAAAAATGAAAAAGGGGATATCACCACCGATCCCACAGAAATACAATCTACCATCAGAGAATACTACAAACACCTCTATGCAAATAAACTAGAAAATCTAGAAGAAATGGATAAATTCCTCGACAAATACACCCTCCCAAGACTAAACCAGGAAGAAGTTGAATCTCTGAATAGACCAATAACAGGCTCTGAAATTGTGGCAATAATCAATAGATTACCAACCAAAAAGAGTCCAGGACCTGATGGATTCACAGCCAAATTCTACCAGAGGTACAAGGAGGAACTGGTACCATTCCTTCTGAAACTATTCCAATCGATAGAAAAAGAGGGAATCCTCCCTAACACATTTTATGAGTCCAGTATCATCCTGATACCAAAGCCTGGCAGAGACATAACCAAAAAGGAGAATTTCAGACCGATATCCTTGATGAACATTGATGCAAAAATCCTCAATAAAATACTGGCAAACTGAATCCAGCAGCACATCAAAAAGCTTATACACCATAATCAAGTGGGCTTCATCCCTGGGATGCAAGGCTGGTTCAACATACGCAAATCAATAAATGTAATCCAGAATATAAACAGAACCAAGGACAAAAACCACATGATTATCTCAATAGATGCAGAAAAGGCCTTTGACAAAATTCAACAACCCTTCATGCTAAAAACTCTCAATAAATTAGGTATTGATGGGACGTATCTCAAAATAATAAGAGCTATCTATGACAAACCCACAGCCAATATCATACTGAATGGGCAAAAACTGGAAGCATTCCCTTTGAAAACTGGCAGAAGACAAGGATGCCCTCTCTCACCACTCCTATTCAACATAGTGCTGGAAGTTCTGGCCAGGGCAATCAGGCAGGAGAAGGAAATAAAGGGTATTCAATTAGGAAAAGAGGAAGTCAAACTGTCCCTGTTTGCAGATGACATGATTGTATATCTAGAAAACCCCATCGTCTCAGCCCAAAATCTCCTTAAGCTGATTAGCAACTTCAGCAAGCCCATGATCTTATCTTTCTTAGCTGCCTAAGTTGCTGCCTAGGTTGGAGGAAAGCTGTCCCCCTTTCCAGAAAGATACTACAATCTACTGTTCAGAAAACCCTGAGATATGCAGCAGAGGGAATTGGAATACCAATCTACTGACTCACTGTTTGTATGAAGGATATTATTTCTTGTAATTTTAAAAAGTAAATTCATGAAAATTACCTGGGATGCATTTATTAGACTGAAAAAATCTAGGATATGTTCTGATTAACCAAAATTATACCATTATTATTTTACTTATAATTATATCACTTTATTATATTATCATTACATTATATAGTTATTTGATAATTATGTTTATATAATTTATTTATAATATTTATATTTATTAATATTAATATTTGTGTTATATAAAAATCTCAACATTAGGGGGATTTTAAAAAGAAGAGAACCTATAAAACCTAATATCATTGAAATCCAATACCTGAAAATATAGTAGTATTTCTTAAGGTGACATTGAAGTGAAATTTCGTACCTGAAGACATAATGGTATTTAAGAAGTTACAGAAGTAAACATATTCTGAAATTAGAAGCTTCATCCCGTCTGGACAATGGCTGTGTCTGTATTGTCACTATAATGGGTTCTAAGCTATATGGTTGGTCTTTTATCAAATTGATAATTTGTGGGATTAATGTGTTGATAACACTTAGACATATCTGTGACCTACATCTAATCTGAACTATTTCTATTCTCTTCTACATTATACCTATCACCAGCAATCTTCTCAAGTACATTCAAGAATATGCAATCATATTTATGCATTATTTGAACTAGGTAAATGTTAAGGAATCATATAATAAATTCATATATCATATATATGTAGTCAGATAAAGAATAAAAGTTATAAGGTTTTCTAATAAATCAATATATTAGTAATTCTAAAATTAATTGTATAGAATTTGTCAACATTGTTATATCAATAGTTGTAAAATTAAAATTAAAAATATTTAATGGTGGCTAGCATTTTTTAAGTGTTTAACAGGCATTAGGTGTTTTAGCACTATAAAATTGTTTCATTTCTATGACCACACTATGAGACAATCAATTACTTTAAGTACTTTTCATGGCTGTTATCAAAAAGACAAAAAAAATGTTGTTGAGAATATGGAAAAAGAGGAATGATCACACACTGTTGGTGGGAATATAAAGTTGTTCAGCCACTATGAAAAACAGTATGCAGGGTCCTCAGAAATGTACAAGTAGAACTACCATATGATCCAGTGATCTCGTTGCTGAGTATATATGAAAAGAAAGAAAAGCAACATATCAAAGACATATCTGCACTCCTATGTTTACTGCAGCACTGTTTACAATAGTCAAGATACAGAAGAAACCTAATTGTCCATCAATGGAAGAATGAATAAAGAAAATGTGATATGTATACACAACGGACTACAATTCAGTTGTGAAAAGGAATGAAATCATGTCGTTTGGAGCAACATGGATGAAACTGGAGGTGATTATATTAAGTGAAATAAGCCAAGCACAGAAAGACAATGATTGCATGTTCTCACTCATAGGTGGGAGCTAAATAAGTGCATCTCATGTAAGTGAGGATTAGAATGGTGGTTATCAGAGGCGGGGCAGGGAAAGGGGGAGGAGAGGATGAAGAGAGCTTGGTTTATGGATACAAAAATACAGTCAGCTAGAAGAAATAAGTTCTAGTATTTGATAGTATGGGGGAGAATTCTGATTAACAATATATTGTTTATTATTGTATGTTTCAAAATAGCTAGAAGAATTGCAATGTTCCCAACACAAAGAAAAGATAAATGTTTGAGATAATGGATATCTCAGTTACCCTGATTTGATTATTACACATTGTAGACATATATCAATATAGTCCATGTACCCCACAAATGTGTACAAATATTCCATATCAATATAAATATTAAAAGTAAGCCATTAATAAAATTAATAAAATAAGGCATTAATAAAATATTTTGCAGGTGAGGAAATTGAGACTTAGATTAAAGATCTTGAACGGATCCCCCAGATCTTTTCAGGGGTGCTGGACATTGACTCCTATGATTTTCACATCATGTGAACCTCGAACATTCTAAACACAGAGACAAGAAGGAAGTGTTGCTGATAGCTCATTAACATTTAGGACACCTACACAACACCAGTTCATGTTAGAAATATGCAAACAGGATCCAATCCTGGTTAAGTATTCAATAGAAGTGATTTATCAATCAATACAAGTATCAAATAGGTAAAATGACAGCATATGAAGCTACCTAAAGGTATGAGGAAGAATATCCAACAACACAGCACTAAATCTCATAAAATTTCACTCTAGATCAAAGCATCAGCCCACAAACATTACAGTTCACATGGGGCTGCTGTGTCAAAAGCAGCAGCAATTATGCATCTACCAGACATTAGAAGAAAAGAGTGGGGAGCACAAAGAATGGGTCTATTTGCTAAATCAAAATTCACCCTAACCCAGGGGAGTCTAAGATAAAACCCACTAAATGGAGGAAACACAATAACATTGAATGTCTTCACCATTATCAAGGCCATTAAAGAGATGTAAAAAGCACAACAGCAAACCACATTCATAAATAGTAAACTAGCCTTCGAGAAGGCCATAAGAACTCAGTCTCATAAGTAACTAGATGTATGTTAATTTAATTTAATTGGAAGGAGAAGTAGAAAAATAGAAAACATTAATCACCATCTCAGGAATGATTTATTTTGCACGTATGCCTGCAGGGACAAGGAAAGCTGTTTACTTTTGGTAGTCTTCCAATGCTTGCTTCCGTCTTGATCATCAAGAGGCTGCATTCATACATCTTCTGTATGTCAACAGTCAACTGGTCCTGACATGGCCATCCTCTGCTTTTGTTTTTGTTTGTGCAGCCAGAATCCACGAACATTCATGGGCAAATGGTGGTGAGTCTGGGATTTGCGATAATGCTATTATGCATCAGACCTCTGGGCCAAACAAACTGATCTGCAGACTGTACCAGATGCTCATGCTATTATTCCCTGCTCTCATTATATAGGAGTGGGCCCCTTTCTAAGAAAATGCGCCTTTCATCAGAAATCTGGCATTCTGAATTTCCTGACTGACACAGGTCAGTACATATATTGTGTTCCAGGAGTTGAGGAGATCATTTTACCTTTAAGAGTGATTCAGTTGTTGATCTAATATATTGAGAAAATATAACTTCCACAGTCAGCTTTTTAGCCTACTTAGGTCGATTTGTGTCAAGGTTTTTGAAAGTAAACAAAAACTTTCAAACATAAAACTAACTCGAGCTATCCAGGAAATAACAATTCCATCCATACACAGCCCACAACGTATACACCATACACTAGTAAAATACAGCATAGCAAACCTGAAGTCCTGGGGGAATGCAGAGATGAACTTAGATGTAGTGGAATGGCACTGATTTAACCTGTTTTTAAAAAAAATCAGAAAATACCCCAAAATAAAACTTAATCATAGAAAATAATTTATGAAGAACTGGTATTAGGTAATTGCTTTCTACTTAATTTTCAAAGTCGCCAACTCCAAAATACAATTTTTTGCTTCAGCCTTGCTGAAACTCATGTTTTGAGTGGAAGTATGCAAATTACATGTATTCTACAATGCACATTTTTAATTGTATACAAATAAGAATGTTTCCTCTTACAGCTTTTGAGGAGATTATAAACATATTGTAACTACCCTGTTATTGCTCAAGATGCTGTTACAACTCTCATGAGATATAACCTTTAGAGAATTTCCTTCTGAAAAACTTCAGCAGAGGTTATTTTCACTTTGTTGGGTTTGATGCTTCTGAAGAGGACAGAAGGAATTCTGAACCAAACCTGATATTAAATTGAGGATCTGGATAGATAGGACCATATAATTTATACTGATAGATCTGGTGTTTTGTACAGTTTGTAAAGTAACTCTGAAAAAAATTTCCAGAATGAATTCTAATCAAGTTTTGAGTAACGGCAACCTTCATTGGAATAAGCTGTTAGTTCTCAAATATATGAATTCATTTTTGAAGAACAGCACTGAGAACCATTTTTCAGTATGTTAGCTAAAAATTCACTTACCTAAAAATTATTCAGTGTAGCAGGAAACCAAAAGTTAGGCATTGAGCTGAGGCTGTCTGATATGAACTTTCAAACTTTCCCTAATCTAGAACTAGTGATCTTTTGCTCAGGGATGAAGTCTGTCTCCTGGATTAATTCATATTACCCTGGAGCTATGTGTTAGAAAGCAGCATCTTTTGTGCTTATAGTTAGTAAACTTCAACTCAAATTAAAGGTAGTATCAGTGTGCCAAAAATCATTGCAGGATGCAATGATTGCTCATGAGAGTAAACCTAATCTTTTATAAAAATGATACTGAGCACTTTTTACTTCCCAGGAAAGGAAGTCAGGTTTATTCTCTGTTGAAAATAAGAAAAATATTGCTGCTTCCAAACTACAGGTAGGATTAAACACTTTAACAACACATCTAAAAAATGTTTACCTATTAAAAAATTCTAAAGTGCTTTTTAGAGTAGCAGAACTAGAATACCCTAAATAGCACAAATTGAGAGTTAACAACAGTGTCAAAATAAGATACACAATCAGTATTTCTCTGGATAAGCTAATGCCCATTTTGCAGAAAATCTAAAAATTCTGTTTCTTCACCCAAATGTATTGAATTTCCTAACAAGGATGTTTCATATGACCTTCGTAAATTAGTGCTCTTGATCATCCTGTGGTACCTGTTATTGGCGTCCTGTCCAGCTCTGGCTTGTTGTGGGAAAGCTTCTATGCGTGCTAGAAGCAAAAGTGGCAGCTGGACCAGTCAAGTCTGTGGAGTGCCTGGCTACTGTTCCTAGTGCTCACTCAAGTCTCACAGGGATTGCTGACATTGCCATTGCTGACACCTTAAACTTCTTAAGGAGATTCAGTTGGGAGGAAGAAAACTTACTTTGCATTCTTTCTTTGGTAAAGCCCCATTCTAGGCCTGGAGCGAGAGCGCAAGGACTAGGCTGAACATCAATTTGAGTGACATTTTCAATGCTCAGCCTCACCTTGCCATCCTCATCCTGGATTCATAGCTTTGATCTTTTAATGATGAGTTACTTCTTCTCCCTGAAAGGACTTCTAAACCCCCTGGACAAATATCCTCAATGTGAACCCTGGCTGTTCCGTACCACCAGTTATCTGGAGCAGACATGCCCAATCCTGGACAAAACAACCTGACCCTTGATATAGTGGTTTCCATTAATAAGCTAGCTCTTTACTTACCATGGCTTTGTAACATCAACATTGTCACTACCTATGACGATTTTTACTTTAACCACTTAAGGCTACAAGTCAGATTAATTGTAACAAAAATTTTATTATAATAGCAAATGCTAACATTTGTTTTCCTACTGTAGGCCCTACATGGTTCTACATTGCATTTTACATTGATTAACTCATTTAATCTTTGCAATAATTTTTTAACATGGGTACCATTATTTCCCTCATTTTACTAACAAAGACATGGGCACACGGAAATTAAATAATGAATTCAAGCTCACACTAACTAGATTCAGAGCCTCAGCGTCTGATGACTAGCAAGAAAGGAGAAAGAAGAGGAGTGAAGTTTGCCTTCATTTTATTTTGTTCTCTAGTGTTACTTTCAAAAGCAGAAAAGTAGAATTAAAAAATATTTCTCTCTCATTCAAATGATAATGCTAACCGGCACAAAGGTCATGCCTGTTTACTCTCTCCATGGTATCTGAGACACCTAGTCTACATCTAGTACCAAATACATACTCTATAAATATTTGTGAGATGAATGAATGACGTAAAAACTTTGTTGCTTTTTCTTATGTGACCTTCATTCTTTTTTTTTTTTTGTCTTGTTCTTGTCAACTTGTGTGACCTTATTTTAATTTACTGTAAAGAACTAAAAAGTATCTGGATTAGAGTAATTTAATAATCCTTGTCAACTCACACAGCCTTCTGTGGCTGTCATTGCCAACAGCGGATTGGGGTTGGTTGGGTGACAAATCAATTAAGAGAGTATTTTCCTTATGGGATATCATCAACCAGACTTCTCTAAGGTGTGTAATTAGGGGCACACTGAAATGTGGAATCCATATCTAGCTAGATGAGTCATAATTTTCACTGTTTCTGTAAGATCCTTTACTGTATACTATTTTTTAAATCATTTCTGGCAGTGAGAATAATTTCAAAAAATAATCTCTTGTTGTATGTTGTCAAAGCTGACAACACTGATGGAACTATGTGAGTTATATGAAATATGCTCATAGGGTGAGTTGCAAAGCTACTTAATGAGTAGTACATATGAAAGTCATGCCAGTCTGTGACTCCTCAACCAAACCATGGCCATGTGGTACAAACTGTATTTTAGTTCTGATCTCTGTATTCCGTTGATTATTAATCCTATAACTCAATTAATCCTAAACTAATCCTAAAACTTGATTTGATTATTAATCCTATAACTTGTTAAATTTTTATACATTTTGGCCATCTTCAACTTCTTGGTTCTGAGACATCATGCTAACCACGTTCATTAAAAGAATAATGAAATGGCTTCATTTTACATAGTTCTTTCTTTTAAACACTTCGATAGCGCTTAAAATTTAAAGACAAATGTTAAAATGAATATGTTAAAATTTTAAGATAGTACTTATAATTATTCTTGGGATCTGACCTTGATAATTCACTTATGCTTTGTGTGCCCTCTTCTCCATTTGCAAATGAAGTGACAGTCTTGATCCCCTTTTCAGAGCAGTCAACAAAAATGATTAATTGAGGCCAGGCACGGTGGCTCATGCCTGTAATCTCAGCACTTTGAGAGGCCAAGGAGGGCAGATCACCTGAGGTCAGGAGTTAGAGACTAGCCTGGCCAACATGGTGAAACCCCACCTCTACTAAAAATACAAAAAAAAAAAAAAAAATTAGCCGGGTGTGGTGGTACACACCTGTAATCCCAGCTACTCAGGAGGCTGAAGTAGGAGAATTGTTTGAACCCGGGAGGCAGATCTTGCAGTGAGCCAAGATCATGCCATTGCACTCCAGCCTGGACGACAAGAGTGAAACTCTGTCTCAAAAAAAAAAAAAAATTAATTGAGCCTTATAGAGTACATTAAAATATATAATTGCTTTGGATATAGGCAAAGCAAATAACAAATTCTAAAGACATGTTTAAGCATAACTGGATGAAAAACTCAGGATGCAAATAGGGATCTGCTAAGGCTGAACAAGGTGGAACATGTTTTTGTGTCAATTTTACTATTTTAAGTAAAGACTATTTAATTATAAAAATCAATTTAATCAGTGATGGAGTGATTTTACTTTAGTGTCTAATTGTAGGGGAGCTCCGTAGTACAATTATAACCTCCTCCTGTTGTGCTCAGCTCAGGACAACTTTAATAAAATGTGACGATAGAGCAGTTCCCTTGATTAAAGCACTTTAATGAATAAATAAGAGCTAGATGAATTTACCAGCTAGGAGGGAAAAGGAGCAAATGAAGCTGTAAATCCTATAAGAACAGCTTTATTATTTAAAAAAAGTTTTATGGATTATTTAAATTGTGCTCTCTAATTACAATAGCTGATAATGTTTCATTTTGTTTAATAGCATTTGTTTTGATTGTATCATTATCACAATTAACAAGTTGCTCCAATATCTACCTTACAGTATCTTTCCAGTAATGTGAAGGATAATTGGATCTACGTGAATATGCTTTTCTTTTCTGTCCCTAGAAGGAGATCATAATAGTCAGAAATCTGGAGAAGTTCCACTTGTAGAAAATTTATATTTCATAAGTACCTTACCCCACTCAAAACATTTAAGATTTATCTATTAACAGTTTAATATTACACATCCACCCATTCTAATTGCTCCCTCACAATTTTTTTTTTTTTTTTTTTGAGACGGAGCCTCGCTCTGTCGCCCAGGCTGGAGTGCAGTGGCGCAATCTCGGCTTACTGCAAGCGCCGCCTCCCGGGTTCACGCCATTCTCCTGCCTCAGCCTCTCCGAGTAGCTGGGACTACAGGCGCCCGCCACCACGTCCGGCTAATTTTTTGTATTTTTAGTAGAGACGGGGTTTCACTGTGTTAGCCAGGATGGTCTCGATCTCCTGACCTCGTGATCCGCCCGCCTCGGCCTCCCAAAGTGCTGGGATTACAAGCGTGAGCCACCGCGCCCGGCCTTCCCTCACAAATTTTAATGATTACACTTTTCTTTGGCAGTATAGCAGTAGAGATAAATTTTCAATTTTTTCTTCTTTTTTGGTAAATCCACTGCAGTGTAGAGATAATTTTAAAAGATTTCAGTCTTCTCACATACAAGAATGTTGGGGAAACCTCTGAGCTGACCTGGCACCCCAGTCTTCCAGCTCTGGTTTCAGAGGTTATAAATGGGGACAGCCCTCACTTTTTCTCTTGCTTTGGATGGTCCCTTGGAGCTGATATTTATTTGTGCAACTTTCCTTGGTTGATTTGAGGGTGAAAAAAAAGTCACTGTAGCAGGAATCAAGAAGGGGCTTAGAGCCTAGTCATGTGAATATTTTTAAGTTTTTCTTGCCTTGTGTTTTTTCATCAAATGTGGGTAGGTGTGTGCATGTGTGTGTGTGCGTGTGTGTGTGTATGTGTGTACTGTAATTATATTATAATCACGACCAAGTAAAACATCCTTCACCAGCTCTCACAGAGTAACTGCAGTTCCTGTGGAAGGGAAGACGGCGTTGTGCTATAGTAAAAAGGATATGGGCTTGGTATTGAGAACATTTGAGTTAAAATTCCAGCTGTGGATTCACAGATAATTAACTTTTATTTGCTTTGCAAATTCACTAAACCTATCTGAATTTGTTTTCTTATCTGTAAAATGGGAATAATACAAACCTCATGGGGTTGTTGTAAATATTAAGTATGTAAAGTATATGGAATATTATATGCTTTTAATAAGTTGTGTTCTCTTCTGCTTCTTTCTATTCCATTGACGTGGCTTACCACAAACACAGGAATATGAAAAAAAACAACATTGCAGCAGAACTATCAAAATAAGAATAATAAAAAGGAAGATAAAATAATTAGGCTAAAGAAATGCCTAATCTTGTTTACTGTGACTAATTGTAGTACTTAGCTATCAGGTTCTTGATGGACAAAGGGACAAGAGAAACACACTAGGTTATATTATTGCCACTAGTTGAGAAAAAAATAAGGCAGCTTTTTTTTTTTTTCTGCACCAACATATTTAAAATTCAATATTAAGTACTTTTACTTTTATTCTGTATCTCAGATTTCATTAAGTTTTTACTTAAAAGTTGAAGATAGATATTCCTGTGATACAAACATGGCCACCTCTTTTTTTTTTTTTTTTTTTTTCCCGAGATACAGTCTTGCTCTGTCACCCAGGCTGGAGTGCAGTGAGTGGCTCGATCTCAGCTCATTGCAACCTCTGCCTCCTGGTTTCAAGCGATTCTTGTGCCTCAGCCTCCTGAGTAGTTGGGACTACTGGCATGTACCACCATGCCTGACTATTTTTTTTTTTTTTTACATTTTTAGTAGAGAAGGGGTTTTGTCATGTTGTCCAGGCTGGTCTCAAACTCCTGAGCTCAGGCAATCTGCTCGCCTCAGCCTCCCAAAGTGCTAGGATTACAGGTGTGAGCCACTGCGCTGGCCCCAGCTCTTTCTTCTTTTTTTTTTTTTTAATTATACTTTAGGGTTTTAGGGTACATGTGCACAATGTGCAGGTTTGTTACATATGTATCCATGTGCCATGTTGATTTCCTGCACCCATTAACTCGTCATTTAGCATTAGCTGTATCTCCTAATGCAGTCCCTCCCCCCTCCCCCCACCCCACAACAGTCCCCGGAGTGTGATGTTCCCCTTCCTGTGTCCATGAGTTATTGTTCAATTCCCACCTATGAGTGAGAACATGCGGTGTTTGGTTTTTTGTCCTTGCAATAGTTTACTGAGAATGATGTTTTCCAGTTTCATCCATGTCCCTACAAAGGACACGAACTCATCATTTTTTATGTCTGCATAGTATTCCATGGTGTATATGTGCCACATTTTCTTAATCCAGTCTATCGTTGTTGGACATTTGGGTTGGTTCCAACTCTTTGCTATTGTGAATAGTGCCGCAATAAACATACGTGTGCATGTGTCTTTATAGCAGCATGATTTATAGTCCTTTGGGTATATACCCAGTAATGGGATGGCTGAGTCAAATGGTATTTCTAGTTCTAGATCCCTGAGGAATCGCCACACTGACTTCCACAATGGTTGAACTAGTTTACAGTCCCACCAACAGTGTAAAAGTGTTCCTATTTCTCCACATCCTCTCCAGCACCTGTTCTTTCCTGATTTTTTAATGATGGCCATTCTAACTGGTGTGAGATGGTATCTCACTGTGGTTTTAATTTGCATTTCTCTGATGGCCAGTGATGATGAGCATTTCTTCATGTGTTTTTTGGCTGCATAAATGTCTTCTTTTGAGAAGTGTCTGTTCATGTCCTTTGCCCACTTTTTGATGGGGTTGTTTGTTTTTTTCTTGTAAATTTGTTTGAGTTCATTGTAGATTCTGGATATTAGCCCTTTGTCAGATGAGTAGGTTGCAAAAATTTTCTCCCATTCTGTAGGTTGCCTGTTCACTCTGATGATAGTTTCTTTTGCTGTGCAGAAGCTCTTTAGTTTAATGAGATCCCATTTGTCAATTGTGGCTTTTGTTGCCATTGCTTTTGGTGTTTTAGACATGAAGTCCTTGCCCACGCCTATGTCCTGAATGGTATTGCCTAGGTTTTCTTGTAGGATTTTAATGGTTTTAGGTCTAACATATAAGTCTTTAATCCATCTTGAATTAATTTTTGTATAAGGTGTAAGGAAGGGATCCAGTTTCAGCTTTCTACATATGGCTAGCCAGTTTTCCCAGCACCATTTATTAAATAGGGAATCCTTTCCCCATTTCTTGTTTTTGTCAGGTTTGTCAAAGATCAGATAGTTGTAGATATGCGGCATCATTTCTGAGGGCTCTGTTCTGTTCCATTGATCTATGTCTCTGTTGTGGTACCAGTACCATGCTGTTTTGGTTACTGTAGCCTTGTAGTATAGTTTAAAGTCAGGTAGCATGATGCCTCCAGCTTTGTTCTTTTGGCTTAGGATTGACTTGGCGATGCGGGCTCTTTTTTGGTTCCATATGAACTTGAAAGTAGTTTTTTCCAATTCTGTGAAGAAAGTCATTGATAGCTTGATGGGGATGGCATTGAATCTATAAATTACCTTGGGCAGTATGGTCATTTTCACAATATTGATTCTTCCAACCCATGAGCATGGAATGTTCTTCCATTTGTTTGTATCCTCTTTTATTTCATTGAGCAGTGGTTTGTAGTTCTCCTTGAAGAGGTCCTTCACATCCCTTGTAAGTTGGATTCCTAGGTATTTTATTCTCTTTGAAGCAATTGTGAATGGAAGTTCACTCATGATTTGGCTCTCTGTTTGTCTGTTGTTGGTGTACAAGAATGCTTGTGATTTTTGTACATTGATTTTGTATCCTGAGACTTTGCTGAAGTTGCTAATCAGCTTAAGGAGATTTTGGGCTGAGACAATGGGGTTTTCTAGATATACAATCATGTCATCTGCAAACAGGGACAATTTGACTTCCTGTTTTCCTAATTGAATACCCTTTATTTCCTTCTCCTGCCTGATTGCTCTGGCGAGAATTTCCAGCACTATGTTGAATAGGAGTGGTGAGAGAGGGCATCCCTGTCTTGTGCCAGTTTTCAGAGGGAATGCTTCCAGTTTTTGCCCATTCAGTATGATATTGGCTGTGGGTTTGTCGTAGATAGCTCTTATTATTTTGAGATACGTCCCATCAATACCTAATTTATTGAGAGTTTTTAGCATGAAGGGTTGTTGAATTTTGTCAAAGGCCTTTTCTGCATCTATTGAGATAATCATGTGGTTTTTGTCTTTGGTTCTGTTTATATTCTGGATTACATTTATTGATTTGCGTATGTTGAACCAGCCTTGCATCCCAGGGATGAAGCCCACTTGATCATGGTGGAGAAGCTTTTTGATGTGCTGCTGGATTCGGTTTGCCAGTATTTTATTGAGGATTTTTGCATCAATGTTCATCAAGGATATTGGTCTGAAATTCTCTTTTTTGGTTATGTCTCTGCCAGGCTTTGGTATCAGGACGATGCTGGCTTCGTAAAATGAGTTAGGGAGGATTCCCTCTTTTTCTATCGATTGGAATAGTTTCAGAAGGAATGGTACCAGTTCCTCCTTGTACCTCTGGTAGAATTCAGCTGTGAATCCATCAGGTCCTGGACTCTTTTTGGTTGGTAAGCTATTGGTTATTGCCACAATTTCAGAACCTGTTATTGGTCTATTCAGAGATTCAACTTCTTCCTGGTTTAGTCTTGGGAGGGTGTATTTGTCGAGGAATTTATCCATTTCTTATAGATTTTCTAGTTTATTTGCATAGAGGTGTTTGTAGTATTCTCTGATGGTAGATTGTATTTCTGTGGGATCGGTAGTGATATCCCCTTTTTCGTTTTTTATTGCATCTATTTGATTCTTCTCTCTTTTCTTCTTTATTAGTCTTGCTAGCGGTCTATCAATTTTGTTGATCTTTTCAGAACACCAGCTCCTGGATTCATTAATTTTTTGAGGGGTTTTTTGTGTCTCTATTTCCTTCAGTTCTGCTCTGACTTTAGTTATTTCTAGCCTTCTGCTAGCTTTTGAATGTGTTTGCTCTTGCTTTTCTAGTTCTTTTAATTGTGATGTTAGGGTGTCAATTTTGGATCTTTCCTGCTTTCTCTTGTGGGCATTTAGTGCTATAAATTTCCCTCTACACACTGCTTTGAACGTGTCCCCAAGATTCTGGTATGTTGTGTGTTTGTTCTCGTTGGTTTCAAAGAACATCTTTATTTCTGCCTTCATTTCATTATGTACCCAATAGTCATTCAGGAGCAGGTTGTTCAGTTTCCATGTAGTTGAGTGGTTTTGAGTGAGTTTCTTAATCCTGAGTTCTAGTTTGATTGCACTGTGGTCTGAGAGACTGTTAGAATTTCTGTTCTTTTACATTTGCTGAGGAGAGCTTTACTTCCAACTATGTGGTCAATTTTGGAATAGGTGTGGTGTGGTGCTGAAAAAAATGTATATTCTGTTGACTTGGGGTGGAGAGTTCTGTAGATGTCTATTAGGTCCACTTTATGTAGAGCTGAGTTCAATTCCTGGATATCCTTGTTAACTTTCTGTCTCGTTGATCTGTCTAATGTTGACAGTGGGGTGTTAAAATCTCCCATTATTATTGTGTGGGAGTTGAAGTCCCTTTGTAGGTCACTGAGGACTTGCTTTATGAATCTGGGTGCTCCTGTGTTGGGTGCATATATATTTAGGATAGTTAGCTCTTCTTGTTGAATTGATCCCTTTACCATTATGTAATGGCCTTCTTCGTCTCTTTTGATCTTTGTTGGTTTAAAGTCTATTTTATCAGAGACTAGGATTGCAACCCCTGCCTTTTTTTGTTTTCCAGTTGCTTGATAGATCTTCCTCCATCCCTTTATTTTGAGTCTATGTGTGTCTCTGCACGTGAGATGGGTTTCCTGAATACAGCACACTGATGGGTCCTGACTCCTTATCCAGTTTGCCAGTCTGTGTCGTTTAATTGGAGCATTTAGCCCATTTACATTTAACGTTAATATTGTTATGTGTGAATCTGATCCTGTCATTATGATGTTAGTTGCTATAGTTTCTTCCTAGCCTCGATGGTCTTTACAATTTGGCGTGTTTTTGCAGTGGCTGGTACCGGTTGTTCCTTTCCATGTTTAGTGCTTCTTTCAGGAGCTCTTTTAGGGCAGGCCTGGTGGTGACAAAATCACTCAGCGTTTGCTTGTCTGTAAAGTATTTTATTTCTCCTTCACTTATGAAGCTTAGTTTGGCGGGATAGGAAATTCTAGGTTGAAAATTCTTTTCTTTAAGAATGTTGAATATCGGCCCCCACTCTCTTCTGGCTTGTAGAGTTTCTGCTGAGAGATCAGCTGTTAGTCTGATGGGCTTCCCTTTGTGGGTAACCCGACCTTTCTCTCTGGCTGCCCTTAACATTTTTTCCTTCATTTCAACTTTGGTGAATCTGACAATTATGTGTCTTGGAGTTGCTCTTCTCGAGGAGTATCTTTGTGGCGTTCTCTGTATTTCCTGAATCTGAATGCTGGCCTGCCTTGCTAGATTGGGGAAGTTCTCCTGGATAATATCTTGCAGAGTGTCTTCCAACTTGGTTCCATTCTCCCCATCATTTTCAGGTACACCAATCAGACGTAGGTTTGGTCTTTTCACATAGTCCCAAATTTCTTGGAGGCTTTGTTCATTTCTTTTTATTCTTTTTTCTCTAAACTTCCCTTCTCTCTTCATTTCATTCATTTCATCTTCCGTCAGCGATACCCTTTCTTCCAGTTGATCGCATCTGCTACTGAGGCTTCTGCAATCTTCACGTAGTTCTCCAAACTTGGCTTTCAGCTCCATCAGCTCCTTTAAGCCCTTCTCTCCATTGGTTATTCTACTTATCCATTCTTCTAATTTTTTTTCAAAGTTTTTAACTTGTTTGCTATTGTTTTGAATTTCCTCTCGTAGCTCAGAGTAGTTTGATCGTCTGAAGCCTTCTTCTCTCAACTTGCCAAAGTCATCCTCCATCCAGCTTTGTTCCGTTGCTGGTGAGGAACTGTGTTCCTTTGGAGGAGGAGAGGTGCTCTGTTTTTTAGAGTTTCCAGTTTTTTTGGTCTGTTTTTTCCCCATCTTTGTGGTTTTATCTACTTTTTGTCTTTGATGATGGTGATGTACAGATGGGTTTTTGGTGTGGATGTCCTTTCTGTTTGTTAGTTTTCCTTCTACCAGACAGGACCCTCAGCTGCAGGTCTGTTGGAGTTTACTAGAGGTCCACTCCAGACCCTGTTTGGCTGAGTGTCAGCAGCGGTGGCTGCAGAACAGCGGATTTTCGTGAGACCACAAATTCAGCTGTCTGATAGTTCCTCTGAAAGTTTTGTCTCAGAGGAGTACCCGGCTGAATGAGGTGTCAGTCTGTCCCTACTGGGGGGGTGCCTCCCAGTTAGGCTGTTCAGGGGTGAGGGACGCACTTTAGGAGGCAGTCTGTCCGTTCTCAGATCTCCAGCTGCATGCTGGGAGAACCACTACTCTCTTCAAAGCTGTCAGTCAGACAGGGACATTTAAGTCTGTGGAGGTTCTTGCTGAGTTTTTGTTTGTCTGTGCCCTGCCCCCAGAGGTGGAGCCTACAGAGGCAGGCAGGCCTCCTTGAGCTGTGGTGGGCTCCACCCAGTTCGAGCTTCCTGGCTGCTTTGTTTACCTAAGCAAGCCTGGGCAATGGTGGGCGCCCCTCCCCCAGCCTCGCTGCCACCTTGCAGCTTGATCTCAGACTGCTGTGCTAGCAATCAGCGAGACTCCTTGGGCATAGGACCCTCCGAGTCAGGTGTGGGACACAATCTCCTAGTGTGCCGTTTTCCAGGCCCGTTGGAAAAGCGCAGTATTAGGATGGGACTGACCCGATATTCCAGGTGCCGTCTGTTTCCCCTTTCTTTGACTAGGAAAGGGAACTCCCTGACCCCTTGCGCTTCCCGAGTGAGGCAATGCCTCGCCCTGCTTCGGCTCGCGCACAGTGCGCTTCACCGACTGTCCTGCACCCACTGTTAGGCACTCCCTAGTGAGATGAAACTGGTACCTCAAGCAGAAATGCAGAAATCACCCGTCTTCTGTGTCGCTGGGGCTGGGAGCTGGAGACTGGAGCTGTTCCTATTCCCCACCTCTTTCTTTAAAAAATGCACTGCTAGCAAATAAAGGGAATCTTGGTAGAAGATGTTTGCAAGGTTTGCACTGAAGCTTATTCTATTGTAGAAACGATAGAAAAAGAAAAGCTGACTAAATGAAGAACGTATGACCAGCTGATGCTTGTTTTCTTTCAGTTCAGTGAATTCGGGACTCAGTAACTCCATTAGTGACTGCACCCACATAGACCTTTTTCTAAAATTCTCCACATCTGTCCAGTTGTTTCCTCCTTGGTCCAATGCCAACGTTCCGTCAATACTATTGCCACCCCCATTCTGCCTCTTCCAAAAGCCCACATCAGTCATGGAGTCCTCTCCACGTGAAATAAGTAAGTGTGAAGACTTTTGATTTTGACAGCACTCACCCACAACTGGTACTACAATTATAAAGAAAGGTGTAATGTTTCAAACTTTCTGACATATATTAATCTTTGGAATTTTTCAATGAGCAATTGGAATTCCTGGGGATTTTCAGGAATTCTACAAAACATAAATAATCCTTGAAATACATTCCTTGTAGTATTTATGAATATCTAAACACATTATTAAAAAGATAAGTGAAATGTTACATTTTGTATATTTACAAAGGGCTGTAGCTTCTGGTGCGTATTTAAATGCTTGTATATACACCAGTGAAGACTACTGAGTTATAGCTAAATAATGTAATATTCTGAACCTTACAAAGTTAACAGCACTACACAGAATCATGTGCCAAAATCGCCAATGTTAACGTTTATTTTGCTTTCTAAACTTATTTCTTGGGACATCACTCATAGGATTTGTTTGAATTACGCTATGCATTTAATTTATTAATATAAATTTTAGTTGTAAGCGTGATTTAGTTTTAGTAGTAAACCGGGCCATGAACATACATTTAAAACAGGGCAATAGCCACAAGCAAGACACCTGATTAGATCATGAAACTTCTCTCCTTCCTCTTGTGTGGTTCCCAGAAATGTCAACCTCAACCTCTCTGCTCTCCACTGGACTAGTAAACTTGACTAGTGGGTTTCTTCAAACCAGTAGTGTCTCTGTGTTGATTGTTATGTTTTTATCTCTTGCAAGAAATCATCACATCTCATTTTCTCCACTCCTTGACTGATTTTTTTCTCCCAATGCAAAACACATAAAGTACCCAAGAAATGCTGGAAAGAGATTCCTCATGATACTAGGAAATAGCCTCATTTAGGACAGTAGTTTTCAACTCTTGGTGTCACTTCATATTCACCTGGATACTTTTAAAAAATACCTATGCCTGGGCCTCCACCCCTAGAAAATTGATGTAAGTGGGGTCTTTTTTTTTTTTCAAATACAGGTGGCTCTGTTGTGTAGCCATGTTTGAGAACTTTTCCTCCAGGAATGCCCCAGTGGGTTACTCTCCATTCTATAAATTCTACATTTCTAAGCATACACTTAAAAGCATTTTTTAATTCTTTCATCATAGGCAAATTTATTTTTGTATTCTCCTAAATAGTTTGTAAAGTTTTTATGGGAAAATTAATTTACTGTTGAAAATGTATTCCTGATCAGTAATTTCCAAATTTAATGAGTAATTTCAGAACCTAAGAGGTTGTTTGTGGCTTCCCAGATATTTTGAAAATAAATAAGATAAAATGTTATCTAAAAATAGTGTATGTGTCTCATCACCCCAAAGTTAGGCTTCTGAAGCAAGTGAATATATTAAAGACAAATTGAAATCATAATATTTAGGAGGTTAGTATATTAAATGTTAGTACATTTATTATTACATTTTGGTAGTTACAGGTTTTACTCAAACACATTTTTAGTTATTAAAGAAATATATATGCCAATTTAGAAAGTCAAGTCACGAACAATTATTTATAATAAAAACAAAACTTACCAACCCTAGACTCCCTCTCCAGAAGTATCCTTTTTTTTTTTTTTTTTTTTTTTTTGAGACAGAGTCTTGCTCTGTCAGCCAGGCTGGAGTGCAGTGGCGCAATCTCCGCTCACTGCAACCTCTGTCTCCTGGGCTCAAGCAATTTTCCTGCCTCAGCCTCCCGAGTAGCTGGGATTACAGGCGTGTGCCACCACACCGGGCTAATTTTTGTATTTTTAGTAGAGACGGGGTTTCACCATGTTGGCCAGGCTGGTCTCGAACTGCTGACCTCAGGTAATCCACCCATCTCGGCCTCCCAAAGTGTTGCGATTGCAGGTGTGAGCCACCGCGCCCAGCCCAGAAGTATCCATTTTTAATCCTTTTGGCTGTCCCAGTTGTTATCTTAGCATTTTTAATAAGATGATTATGCTGTTATTTCTTGATGGAATATTCTTTGATGTCTATTTCTTTTGTGCTTTCATAGCAAAGATTTAGCTGTCTATTCTCCTCCATAATTTCCTCCATCCTTCCATTAAATGACATTATTATTTTTCAGTTGTGTACTGGTTACTTTTCTAATTTTTATTATATAGCTCCATCATTCTTTTCTGTACCTTAACTGTGAGCTGGGTCTCTTGACTCTTCACTTTATAAGATGAGGATGTGACTGCCTGTGGCCTTCTCTTCCATTGTTCCAAGTCTCCCCAAATCTACCATTTTTACTTTTACATCATCACAGTTGATAAAAACACATTCCATTTTACATGCCTTCTGTATTTTACATGTAGATTAGTTTTAAAATGTGATAGCTAATATATAGTATTCACATTCATCTGGCTATAGAGAATTACACATTGTAAAGCCTATCAGACATTTGTATATTCGGATGCTCTCCCATTTCTTCACCTCTTTTGTATTCTGCCATCATTTAAAAAAATTTATATTAGGTATTTTTTCTTGACTTTCTTTGTCAGAGACCACTACACTCAATCATGGGCCCTTTTTCATACTCTAACAATCAGGACTGGCTCTTGGATCAAAGTTGAAATCCTGGGACTTCCTTCTAGGTTAAGAATCATTTTCTCTCATATTTCAAAGGCATTATTGTATTGCTTTTTAGCATCCAGTATTTATGGTTAAGTCTTCTGTTGGTCATTTTTCCTGACCTGGTAAATTTTAATCCCTTCTGAAACTTTTTGAATTTTCTTTTTTATATTTGGTACTACAAAATTTTACGATAAAGTGTCTAGTTGTAATTTTTCATTAATTATTCTAAGCACTCACCCACTATTTCAATCTTAAGATTCATGTCCTTCAGTTCTGAGAAATTCTTTCTTTTTTTTTTTTTTTTTTTTTGAGACGGAGTCTCGCTCTGTCGCCCAGGCTGGAGTGCAGTGGCGCAATCTCGGCTCACTGCAAGCTCCACCTGCCGGGTTCACGCCATTCTCCTGCCTCAGCCTCCTGAGTAGCTGGAACTACAGGCACCCCCCGCCACGCCCGGCTAATTTTTTGTATTTTTAGTAGAGACGGGGTTTCACCGTGTTAGCCAGGATGGTCTCCATCTCCTGACCTTGTGATCCGCCTGCCTCGGCCTCCCAAAGTGCTGGGATTACAGACGTGAGCCACCGCGCCCGGCCTCAGTTCTGAGAAATTCTTTCTCGTTTTTTCTGTCTTGATTTTCACATCTTTTTCCACTCTGCTCTGATCATCCGAACTACTGTAGGTTAGATATTGGACCTCCTGGAGGATATACTGAGAGAGTATACTCCCTCGTATATTTTCTCTCATATTTGTAATTTTTGGCAATGTTTTAAAATTTTTATCTTCAATTATTTTATAACTTATTATTTAGGCTACAATTTTTAAAACGTATTAAGCTATATTATTGGATTTTCTCTCCTAGAGTCTCTCTCTCTCTCTCTCTGTGTGTGTGTGTGTGTGTGTGTGTGTGTGTCTTTCTGTTATATGTATATAATAGTAATTTATCTCTGAGGATGTTATTTTCATTATTTTAATGTTCTCCTCTACTCCCTAAATTATGTCAGTTTCCTCCGGAATGACATTTTCCTATTTACCACTAGTTTCTCTATTCTGTGGTGCAGTCTTGCCTCCAATACCTCACGATGTTTTGCTGCCTAATATATTTAAAAATAAAGCAACATTAAGCACTTCAGTAGTTCTCTGCACAGTGGTTTTTGATAGGTTTGTTTTAGAGCAATTGGGCAGGCATGTGACTATTACAACTGTTAAAAATATCACAGTTAAAAAATATTTCTGGGGGAAGAACCAGGAAATCCTTTAGAGAAGAGACTTCTGATTTCTTTGCACAAGTGATAGATGTCTGGGTGCTACATGGTGATACAGAAAGGCAAGAGTTTGACTTTTAATCAATATTCCTATTTTTCCCTCAATTTTTATCTTGTGTTGGTGTTAAGAAACCCCAACCTTCACCCTCAGTTGTATAACTTCAGTTTAACTCTCCTGGGCTGTTTCTTCTTTATCCCCACATCATCATTTTTGTTGTACTATTTTTCCTTTGTTGTTCACTTCAAGGATGTGGATAATGTTTGCACACTCAAATGCCCATATGGCCCAGACAGGTAATTAAGTAAATGAGGAAGGCTGGTCCTTAAAAAATAAAAATGGACTAAGTATGCCCTGGTGCTGGAGAGAGTGCTACTACTTGTTTCAACTATGATTTATTCTTTTACAATTAATTTGGTGAAATTTTCAGAGGCGAAAAAGATCAACACATATGGTTGACATGTCATCTTGACTCAGGAGTTGTCCTAAGTACTAAACTCTAAAATAAATTCATTACTTCTTGGTGGGGGGGCTTTAAGTCATTACTTTTTGTCAGACTCCTCTAAGCTACCTTAAATGAACAAAGGTTCTAGGTAAAAGTATGTATTTGCCATGCACAGGCAACCTCAAGGCATAACAAAAATGAAACGTTGTATTTTTTATTAAAAAAACTTCAATGTAGAAGGCCCTGAATAATCTAAAAGGCAGTAATTCTACCTTGATTTTATAGTACCATGGCAGCATGCTTCATGTTTCTTTCTCATTTGGACTCTAGATATAAATTTAGGGCTGAATATTGAGACATAACTCAGAGAAAGTGATTTTGTATGGGTCTAGGTTAATGTGGTTCATTTATACAGCTTTCTGGTTCTATAGCTTTATCCAAAGATAGGGCTGAGTTATAATATATAACCTGAGGATCAGATAGATGGCATATTCTTAGATGGTCACTTTTAATATCATTTGTCTTTTCAAGCCATTAGCTAATGCAACAGAGAGTTAACGATTTTATTCTCAGATGAGATCCTGAGTGTCATGGTTTTCTGATGCGGATTGAAAGAAGAATTACTAAGAATTATTTGCTTTGGATATGTGATGGTGGTAGGGTTGATAGCATATTGGATATTGAAAAAATATAAATGTATTTTTGGACTGGAGGAAGACCTTTGAAGGGATACTTGTAAAGTAGGCTAAAAAGAAATACTTAATGTGTTACACCCTCCTTGTGATTTTGGTGAGTTTATCAGAGTTAATGACCAGATACGACTTGATGGAGGCAAGAGAGTTAGGTCTCAGTAGTTTCGGTGAGATTTCTCCAAGGCACCTCAAATAAACATACAATCTATATTAAAACCATGTGCTTTACTCAAAAAGATAATTTTAGGCCCTAACAAATAAACACACTGTGTGCTTTCTACTCTAACTAACTTCAAAGCAGCCTCCCAACTTTTACCCCCAACCGGATTTCTACCCTTAAGTCTCTCCTTTTTAGAATCTCTGTTAATACCACCATACTATCAATGGAAATATGAAAACAGCATGTAACCACATTTTATACTTCTATCTGCGTTCACAAGATTTGCTGAGAAATAGGGCATATGTGCTTTAAAATCCATAAAAACATATCCTAAAATATTTTATTCAGTTAAGTCTGGCTTACTCAGGTATTTAGAGCAAAGAGTATGTTTTGAAGGTATTGCCTCACCCTATCAATTCAACATGATGCAGATGCCTCTATTAAGCCTGTCAGTTCCTCCCTAGAGCAGAGAAAATCAAATCAAAGCTCGACAAACATGAAGTGCATGGTTTGCTGCTGTGAGTCTTCACAATGATTATAGATCTCTCAACAACTGATAAAGTTGTGGCGCTTGAAATTGATTGCTGAGATGAGCAGTGGTGCACAACACAGCCTGTCTTTTCCTTGCCACACGTTGCTTAACTGGCCACTCATAGCCATGTATCTAGATCAATATCCCAACATGTGAGAGATTATTGGAATGTTGAAAACTGAAACAATTTCAAGGTAGGTTTAAGCTGCTGAAGTTGGAAGGCACCTCAAATAATTAGCATGTAAGCCCAGTGATATTCTAGGCTCCCAAGAAAAAAAAAATGTCGGAAAAGGACCCCATGTCCTTTTTAAGTTGTAGACTAAGTCTCCTTAGAAAACTATCCAGAAAGGGAAATGATATGTTTAACACATGCTTTGCTTTTGGTATGCTGATATATTTTGGCTTTCTTAACTCATTTTATACAACCCAAAGAGCTGACCTCCTGCCAGTTTCTTTGGAGACAGAGCTTATGGATTCTAGCTTCCAAACTTAAATTCTGCAGCTAAATACATCGCACTTGCAGAAAGTTTTATGAAGTATTTAAAAAGATTCTCTAAGGCTAAACTATAAAAGTATATTTTATCTACTAAACTCTGTCCAAACCTGCCCCATACTAAAAGCAAAGAGAGAAAACTTAATTTTTGGGTGGCAGATTGTATATCCTCCAAATTGCCACAACAATGTCTCCCGTCTCCCATTCCCTTCCTTGATGTTCCTGTTATCAAGATGTGGGGTGTCTATGTTCCTTCCTCTTGAATCTGAATGGGATTGCGACTATAGCAGAAATGATATGATGTGATTTCTGAATTTAGATATAAAAAGTGATACAGCTTCTGCTTGGTTTTCTTGGGAGAGAACACAGTCATGTTATCGGGAACATGTTATAAGGAAACCAAAGCAACCCCGTGGAGAAGCCACTGGGAAGGATCCAATAGCCAGAACCTTCTCACTAGCCCTAAGTTAGCCATCTTGGAAGTTGATCTTCCAGCCCCAACTGAACCACTCCAACTCACTATTTTATGATGCAGCAGTCAGATATCCCCGCTGAGACCTATACAAATTGCAGATTTGTGAGCAAAATAAGTGATTAGAATTGTAGTATTAAGGTTTGGAGTGCTTTGTCAGGCAGCAAAGGATAACGGTATCAGGGAATCAGACTTCAGCTTATGGGGACTCAATTTGGTAGTGTTTTCCATTCCTCTGTAACAGGGGTGGGCAATGTGCAGGCTAAATAGGCCCTGCAACCTGCTTTTTAGAGTTCGTAGCTAAGAATGAGTTTTACATTTCTAAAGGGCCATTGAAAAGGAAAACCCTAATCAACTAACCAACCAACCAACCAACAAACCAATCAACCAAACAAACAACAAAGAATATGTGACAGAAACTATATGTGGCTTACAAAGATGAAAATTTTTTTTTATCTGGCCCTTTACAGAAAAAGTTTGCTGACTTCTGCTTTATAATGATATTGTTCCACAATACCCTCTTCTTTTAGGCACTTAGTATAAATCGGTGCAGCTGGTTTTGTGCTGGAAGACAAGTTTAGCAACGATAAGAACTCTCAGGACTTTTTCTTAAGACCTTGTCATAACTGTCCTTCTACAACCAATGTGTTAATACATTTTCTGTTGCTTGCAACAAAATAACTGAAGCCAGGTAATCTGTAAAGAAAAGGGATTCATTTCTTACAGTTCTGGAGGCTAGGAAGTCCAAGGTCAAGGGACCATAAATGATGAGAGCCTTCTCGCTGGTGGGAACCCTCTATAGAGTTCCAAGGTGGTGCAGGGTATCACATGTGCTAATATGTTACCTCAGGTGGATCTTCCTGAGATCCATCCTTCCTTCCTTCCTTCCTTCCTTCCTTCCTTCCTTCCTTCCTTCCTTCCTTCCTTCCTCCTTCCTCCTTCCTTCTTCTTCTTCTGCCACCAGTTCCCCTGCCATGATAACTCATTTAATTCCTTAACCTGTAAATCCATCAATCTATGAATGATTTAATCCATTTAAGAGGGCAGAGTCCTCATAATCTAATTACCTGTTAAAGGTCCCACCTCTCAATATTGCCACATTGAGGATTAATTTACAACATAAATTTTGGAGGGGACAAATATTCAAACCACAGCAACCAAACTGAGTTTCAAAAACAGTTGCACTTTTTATTGAGTACCTTCATGCAAACATGTTGATTTCCCTATTAAGATATAATAGACTATAGTTCAAGAAAATATATTTTGGATGTTATATAACAGAATCAAAAATAATAGCAGGAAATTGAAATTTGAAAACATTTTCTTGATATCTGTATACATGCATACTATCTTCTTTCCTCTTCCTTCAAACACATATATCTGGTACATCTATAATTTCTTATCTAAGGCCTAAACAAAATGAATTTGTCAACACAAATATTTTGTATTCATATGTAATGTATGTTATAATTATATATTGGAACTAAATTTTTCCAAGGTGGAAATTGAGCTAGAGGGTCTGAAGATACAACACCAAAAATTTTAGCATGTTTTTTTCCTTAGGTGACTGAATTGGTTAAATTTTAAGACACCATGTCAAAGTCAACTACCAGCCCAGAAGTATATTAAGCGCTTAACTGTGCTGTTACATGGTTTCATTGTACCAGTGAAATCACAGGGTTTTGTCTAGAAAAATCACTTTCTCAAAGTTGTTCTTCCATTAAACAGATTTGTAAAAATCTTATCTTCAATTGCAGATTCAACAACTCTGGATATCCAAACTTTTACCAGTGCAGTATAAAGAATAAGAGTATTTTGGTATAATAGTGTTTGGATTTAGACAAGGAACTAACAGAGTTTGCAGTTTTGAATTCTGCTTACTTGTCAGTGAATTGGGGAGTGGGGTGACATTCTGAGGACAAGAAGGCATGGCAGAAATCTACCTAACCTGATGTATGCTGAGATTGATTCATACTCCCACATTACATTTGCTATGTAGATTAAAAAAAAAAAAACTTTGGATAAAACACTTAGGTTTGAAAGCTAGTTTTGAGTTGGTAAAAATTTTATTAGAAATACCTTTGGCATTTAAGCCACTATCACTTTGCCAATTGCCAATGAAAAGTGGCAATGGAAAATCCTGAATATCAAAGAAAGAAATGACTTTCACAATTAGAATACATTTAAGTACTGACTCACTCTGTCCTTTACCTGAGATCTTGGTGATTTTTTAGGGAAAACAACATAATGCAGGCTTTATAAAGCTACATTAAATCTTTGATAGGTTGAAAATTGCTGTGGAGCTTTAATTTTTTGAAATAGGTTTTCAGTGCAAGGTAAAATTGATGTAATGACATAAAGAAGCAAAACAAGTAACAACCTTTCAAAGAGATTCAACATAATTGTTACAAAGTGAAAAACCTTTTAGAACCCCCCATACATTTCAGCAAGAATTGTGTTGTTTTCCATTACAGTTTTTATAGAGCCTCTGTAATATTGGTTCATAAAATGTGTGTCTGCAGAAATTACCTACGGAAGTTAGAGGTAGAAAAGACCTGCTAGGGCATCTATTTCATTTACAAGCTATCAATAACTAATGTAAGACATGACAATAATGCAACATTAAGGTTATACATTTAAACACAGAAGTCAGGAAATGCAAAATTCAAGGATCTCATAATAACATCAAACACCCACAGTACACAGATAAAATATTTTTGATTGCTAATTATACTGTTAAGTGTTATGCCTTAAAATGAAGTACATGAAATATGAACAAGCTAATGTTCCCTTGGGATACTTAAATGTCCTGGCTTTTATGTTTAAATTGGTAACTTTAAAAGTTTCATTGACATAGATTTTCTTTTTTTGTTTCCTTCCTTTATTTAAAAAAATGAAAAAAAATGTTTCCATTGATCACTGATGTTAACAATGTTAAGAATTACCCTCAGCCTCCATATAGCTTTCCAAAGAAGTTATTTTAAAATGGGGCTGGTAAAATTAGCCAGAATTATGGCCTACATTCCTTAGGATGCGGTCATCTATGTCTCTGAACATCACCTGGTGCTGTGGTTTGACCCTTTCATTTAAGCATGGAACTGTCTTCCCTAAACAAATTGATTTGGTGTCATATTTGTAAATTTCTAAATCTTACAAAGTACAATATGGAAACAAATTGAGAGTGGTGATGTAACCACATCTGATAAATTTTTATTTGAAGAAGTCTTTTTAAGAGGGTAGACTCTCCTTTTCAAAAGATTATTCTTAATTAGGGCCATTAAAATGAAGGAAAAAGGTAAAGCCATTATAGGTGCAAAGCACAGCAGCAAAAAATATACCTGGGTTTTGAGATTAGAAACTGAATATAAACATAAATCAGAGATTTGAAGATGGCAAATACATCAGTGGGGTAGTGGACGGAGGGATCAGGATGTAGATGATAACCTTTACTGCTACTTCATTGCTTAAGGTCTAAATGCTTGACAAGGCAGACAAAATCTCCCCCACCCCAATTTACCACCTGTTTATCTCCAGTGGTAGGCAAATAACAGACTCCAAAAATGTCCATGTCCTAATCCCATAACCTATGACTATGTTGCTTTACTTAGCAAATATATATATATACATACATACATATATACGTATATATAAATATATATACGTATATATGTATATGTATATGTATATGTATAATTAGCAGATGTGATTCATTTAAAAATCTTGACATAGGGAGATGATTTTGGAATATCCCAGTAGGTCCAATGTAGTCATGTGGGTCTTGATAAGGAGAATCAGAGAGGATACCTGATGAAAGATGCAGAGGTTGGAGTTATGTGAATGCTACCTTTGATGATGGAAAGGGGCCACAAGCTAAGGAATGCAGGCAGCCTCTAGGGGCTGGAAAAGGCAAGGAATGAATTCTGTCCCAGAGCCTCCTGAAGGAATGCAGTCGTTGCTGACACCTTGATTTTAGCCCCATAAGGCCATTTTGAGCTTCTGAACTCTGGAACTGTAAGAACAAATTTGTGTTGTTTTAAGCTACTATATTTGGAGTAATTTGTAGTAGAAAACCAATGCACCTGTGCACATTCATAACGGTTACATCATATTACTTTGTCTCGAAGGTGTCATCTATTTTAAGACACAAAACTAATTTCATAAGACTTGGAGGTGGGTACAAAACACAAACATTTCTTTTGTGAACTAATAATAATTTATATCAATTATATATTCCTATCCTTTTAAATAGCATAATTAAACTTGGAGCTCAAGTTTCCTTTAAAGTCACAGTTTAATGATTCTTCTGGCTTTCCTCAGGCTATTAGAAATTATATAGTTTGGTCTTGACATGCTGCTTTTAATAATACATGTTCATGACTTCTTTAGAGACAGATACTGTCATTTCAAGATGTTTTGTTTGCATTTCCTACTTGTTAATTCATGGTTCAATTTTTTCTTTAATTGAATTACATGTTGTTGGAAGTTTAATAGTTTCTTTTGAAAACCTAGGAGAAGCATTTGTCAGGCAGATGTTGGTGTCTCAGTGACAGTCCACCACAATGCATGAATCAGCAATGCTATGCCTCACTAGTTTTAAAAGTCTTGTGATGTATTCTAAAACATCGTCTATGTCTTCTGCCTCTAATTGCATTACCTGTTTGTAACAGTCTTGTTCATATGCAAGCTGCTTCATAGGTCTCATAGAGTAATCTTTTCTGAAGACATTTAAGTGACAATTGGGTATTCATATTTCAGTGAAAATTAAATTGCATGTGATGCTACCAACACACCGAACTCAGACAAGTTAATGAACAAACACCTTTCATGCAGACTAGTTTTCTACACTCAGAACAAAAACAAATGGGTTACATCTTTCGGCTGAAAAGATTATTTGGTATTGATTACATAATGCATCTTGATTTTTAGCTACATAAAACTGTGAAAAAAACGTGCCCATCAGCATCAAGAAGATATGGTAATACTGCGAATAATAGCTAATACAGCACAGTTCAGATGAGGACACTAAGGCTGGGAGAAGATAAGTAACTTTTCCGAGATTTCAGGGTTAGCCGGTGGCAGAGGCAGCATTCAGATGGAGTGGTGCTGGCTAAAGCCTGAGCCTTTGACCATTGCACTCTGTTACGCTCTTTGCTGTTTCCACCAGATATACTGCACAACTCGCTGGTGTATGAACATGCTCTTCTCTTTCTAGCCTCAATTTCCACACCTGGCAATTTCTCTAAACAGAGTGGTTAAAAATATGTGCTCAAAAGTTAAGTGATTAGAGTCCTGGCCCCACTACTTACTAACCATGCCTCGGTATCCTCATTTCTAAAATGCAGATTTCTTGGTACATATGTCATAGGTTTGCAGTGAGGATTATATAAAATAATACAGGTAAAGTGCTTAGCATTAATTGCAGGCACACAATAAATTCTACTTAATAAAAAGGAGGAGAGGAAGAAAATAAGGACTGATGCTTATGTTAGTTGCTTTTGAATAAATTCCACCACTCCTTACAGCAAATTTTTCATATCCTTCAATTTGATTACAGTCAGAAAAAAATTTTTGGATCATCTACTTTGTGCATACTCAGTGCCAGCTTCACTATCATCAAGGGAGTTAAGGGAATACAAGAAATGTAAGAATGCTGTGCAATGGGGAGAGCTCCCACACCAGAATCAATGGGAGACAGACTGTGAGCAATGGTCCTCTTTTTCTCGCTCTCTCTTTCCTCCTACTGCTTCAGTTAATGTAATATTTTTGGAATACCTTTGTTGGGTAGACTTATGTAAAGCCCCATCTTTGCCACTGAATGGTGCTTGGAGAAGGAGGGTTGATGGGAGACTCTTCAATCAACACATCAACCAGTCTTGCCCCGCTGCTCAAAAATAATCTAGGTGCCTTTCTCAGCTATAAATTGGAAGTGAGTAGAACTCTGATGAGGTATTTTAAAAATTAAAGCCTTAAATTTTGACAACTAGTGATATTTGGTCTGTGTTATGTCAGTCCCTTGTATTCTATTTCAGAAGGTGCCTCTCTACGACAGGGAGTCCTGTGCATTGCTACTCTTGCGCGAATTTAGAAGATGACATTATCTACCACCTGTTCAGGATACCACCTCACTCACCTTTCCCTGTTCTGAATATACGCTGGATCTTAATGCAATTATCGCAGTTTATTACTAATGAAGGATCTTACGTGACTTTGTGCTTTGTTCTCATAGTCCAGGCCGCTGCCTTCACTAATCATCAGGGCTTTCAAATTCCCACATTTACTGAGTGTAATACTTCCTTGAGGTATTTGTAAAACCTTTACTTGTTCTAAAGATGTGGTGAACTAAGTAATAATTTCTCTTTAAAAGTGTTTTCTGCATAGCTGAGTTAATGGAGACAGATAACTTTAACACTTAAGATAAATGTGTGTGTGAATGCACACCCACATACTATATACACTCATATATACACATAGATTCAGCAGTAGCAAAGAGGAGGTTTGATGCCATTTAAATAAAAGCTTTGATTTTAGAAAAAATTGAAAATTAATAGAGACAAATCTCAAGGAAGGGGTTTTTTTTTTTTTTGAACTTAGGGAAAACCACTATTTTCTATATTCTCTTGACCTTTGGTATATTATTTATCTAGTGGGTTGCAGCAAGCTTTAATATTTGAAAAAGGTCATATGAATAGCCAAATTCACATACCATATTTGAATAATGTAGGCAGCAGAGGTCTAGGGAATTAGCGTACTTAGATCAGGAAGTGTGAGTTCCAGCCCAGTCTCATTTCTACCCCTGATTTGTTGTTTGACCTAAGGTGAGTCATTCTCTTCTTTGTCTGTCAAGGGTGATAATGAGATCTCTTCTTTCTCTTTCTAATATAGATGTTGTGAAGAATGCAATAATCTCCTAACTGGCCTTTCCCCTTTATATACTACCTCCAGAGACATCTTCCTAAAACACTGTTTTGCACTCTAGCCCTCTGTGCAAAAATCCCTAGATCTTTTCTGTGGCATAATATCCAGGGTTCTTCCCATTTTTAATCCCAAGCAATTACTGACCATCTTCAATGTGACCTATGCTGTGCATTTTTAATATTAACTCTTAACCTTCATACCACCATGAGCATATTTAGTAAAGATCATGCCTTTTAAATGTAAAGAAAATAAAATCTTTAAAAGCACAAGTTTGAAGGCATATCTATTGGATTCTTGGCTCATGTTCTTCCCACATGCATATTTATACTGCTGCTACTTAGCTTGTGCTTTTATGCGTGCATGCGCACACATACACACACATATGCACGCACACACTTTTATTTATAACTTTACATTCATGCCCCACTTGTTTTCCAAAAGGATACAAGATGGAACAATAAAATTCACATGTATAACAACGCTAGTATATTAGTAATGAAGCAAAACAAGAACTATGAAAAGGAAGAGGAAGCAAGCATTTTATCTCCAGAATATTTCCCCACACCATTTACTCCACGACATTTGCCCTGTGATCACACTCAGTTTCTTGCGTGGACTGCTGCAATGGCCACCTATCTCGTAACCCCACTCTGCTGTTACACCTGTATAGTTCATGTTCATACAGAGGGTAGAGTGACTATTTTAAAAGACAAACCATGGTATCTGCTTAAAATACTGTGCTGGCTCCATTATTTTTAGGTTACAATGTCATTCTTTGTCACAATCTTCAGGGCTATATGTGATCTTCTCCATGCCCAGATATGAATCGTCATCGCTTCTCATTCCCTATCTACCTCACTTTAGTCATAGGTGGCCTTCATTATGATCCTTCAGGACATCTTGTCTAGAGAGCTTTGCTTTTGTTGTCACCTAAGCCTTTTATGTTCTAATCCAAGATCATCATATGAATGGTCCCTTCTCATCATGTAGATATCAGCTCCTAGTTTGCTAGCTCTCAGTCAGTATATTGACAGATAAATTATTCTTTTTTAAATGTCTGCATGGTAAATGCATATTTTCAGAGGATGGGTTAACTGAATTAAGGTGTATCTATTTGCCCAGCCTTTCTCAACTACAAAGAAAAAAAATAAAAAATAAAAAATACCCAAATGATCGTGTATACACATTAATGTACTCAAGGGAAATTGTTTTTAGGAATCATTTTCTGAATTAGAATTACTGGATCAAAGACTATGGGATTATTATTTTTGATAGATTTTTCCAAGTCAGAGAGTTTGTTTGTTTGTTTATTTATTTTGCGATAGAGTCTCTCTCTGTTGCCCAGGCTGGAATGCAGTGGCATGATCTCGGTTCACTGTAACCTTTGCATCCCAGGTTCAAGCGATTCTCGTGCCTCAGTATCCTGCATAGCTGGGATTACACGCGTGCACCACCATGCCTTGCTAATTTTTGTATTTTTAGTAGAAATGGGGTTTTGCCATGTTGGCCAGGCTGGTCCTGAACTCCTGGGCTCAAGTGATTGACCCACCTCGGCCTTCCAAAATGCTGGGATTACAGGTGTGAGCCACCACGCCCAGCGAGATAATTTAATTTTAAAGCATAACTCAGTAAAGAAGGTTTTTAGTCCTTTTAGTCCAAGCTAAGCTAGTCATGATATGTAGCTTTATGAAGCTCTAACCTGATCCAAGGATAGAGCTTATAAATCCTTGAGGAGTAAATGTCTTGAATGATTTTCCTTGATGTGCACTTTTCTCAGCAGGGTTTTATGTAGGAAATTTTATATTGAACATAGCCTCTCACATTTCCTGTTGCTAACTAAAGGATGAGTTGTAGGCTTAGAAGTACTGGAATAAAAACAAGAGTTGATCTCCTCCTATGCACATTGGAAAGTCTGAGCTGTGTTTTTGCCTGGCTGGAGGGTCCCAGGCTTCTCTATGGGGATAAGCCAGGGGATCCCTTTGCTGAATACCCACCCTCTGCCTTCTCCATGCTCAGAAGGGCTAGCACCATGGTGGTCTCTTTCAGAAGTTTCCCCTGACTATATCTCTCCCTTTTTTTTTTTTACTCTTTCCACACTTACTGACTGCACTATTTACTTGGTCCTTAAAATGTACTATACTTGATCATTTATTATTTATCTAATTTATATGTCTTGTTTCCCTCACTTAGATAGTGTGATGCTCAAGGGTAGGGATATTGTCCCACAGTTCTTCCTATTTCCACACCTGATGCAGCAATCCGTACACTAGTAAAAAAATACAAAGAGGAAGAATGGTCATCCTGCTGACTTTCCATTACTGCCCCGTAGCACTGGACCTCTCACCACTCTTCAGACTAGTCTCCCTTTGGCCTATGATATTCAGCATGAGGCTACTAACCCAGACCAGGAGCTGACCATAGGTGTGGAATATTTTCATTCCACACGAATTTCAAACCAATATGAGTCATTTCCTCTGCTTTCTTAGCATTTTATAACCCATTGCACCCATGACTAAACATTTTTAGGACAAAATTTCCATCACAACTCATTGTTAAGCTGACTCTAAGAAGAAAACAAGCTGTAGCCCTGAAGGAAAAAAGCATCAAAAAGTTGCCAGTGAGAGAAAATTGGGATTATATCGTTAGTCATATGTATGACATGTCAGCTACAATATTCCTGCTCTATAATGAGCTATGCAGAGAGATCTCTTTCCCTCTCATATAGACACATATGTATATGTATGTGTGTGTATATGTGTGCGTGTGTGTACGTGCATTGCGTGCATCTCAAAAGACTGCTAAAATACAATTTCTAGATGCAGTCGTTATTGATATTTTCATGCTCTGGCAATGTAACATTTGACAGGACTGCACAATTTTGTGCTTTTGCTGCTGCAAAGCTTAGTGTTTCAAAGGCTGTGTATGAAGTGTATACAATGTGAAGCGTTTGTTCTGATCTCTTCCCAATTTTTCAGAGATTATGGGCACTCAGTCCATTGGATTGGTGCTATGTCTTCACACGATACCTTAGAAGTTTGCATGTACATCTTTTGGCCTGCTTCGAGGAAGAAGAGCATTGACTGTCTAATGTTCTTTGAAATGAAGGATTGGGCACTTAGGCACTGCAATATGGCAGGAGAAAAACCAGCTGATTCTGTCTAAATTTTAATTTATTAGTTTTGGCTTTTGATGTTGATAATGATTGACTTGCTACTCTTTGTTACAAAAAGAAAACCATTGTATAGAATGCTTAGTGCAGATTTAGTATAGCCCCCTTGTTGAAGAGGGGTTAGAATTATTTAAATTCTTAAGCTGTTGCTACTTAGTATTTGGCACAAAAATTGTAGCAAAGAAGAGAGAAAAAGTAACTATTCAGCTAATTTAGACTCCACAGAGCTTTTTGTGTCATTTTAGATTTCAGTGGTTAGATCTTTTAAAACCAGTTTTCACCAAAGTTAAACTTAGCAAGCTAAGGCTATCCTCATAATAAATGCGTTGTAAGTAAAGGCATTTTTTCTCCTAGAGATTTGACTGCTTCTCTTAGCAGCTATTAGATCAATAGTCCTTTCTATAATTAAAAAATGCTATATGTATTTTTAAAAAAGCCTCAGTAAAATGAGGCATTTCTTAGCCCACAGTAAGTACCTAAATGCTTCCTAGTGACACTAAATATGAAATCTTTGAAATGCTTTTTTTAGTTTAAGTATTTTACTGCTCTTTTTTACTTCTGTCTTCGAAGTCGATTAGAAAAACTTTTAAATCATTTAAATATCTCTCTCCTACCATTCACTCATTCACTAAACATTTATTGAGCACTAACCATTTCTTATGTAATAATTTGAAGACATCTGTGCTTATAAAGCAGTTTTACCTTCACTTTTAATTGTACCAAAGGTTGAACATCAACTAAACATTTTTATAAAGACTTCAGTATTGATATATCAGTACTTTAAGTAGGATGCTGTGTGATAGTACAGAGTATTTTTAATCTGAAGATCTCGGAAATACAGTAGTAGAATTAATAAAGGCTAAGTCAGCAGTGAGAGGACATTGGTAAGTCCAAGTAGGCTCAGTCTATTTAGGGTAGTGGAAAGAAATGGAGACAATATTGCAGGCCTAAAAATCCTAACTGTGTAGAGTTGCTTGGGTATCCCTGACTTTCCAAGGCAATAGAACAATATTTGATGACAATGAGAATGCTTTTTAAATATCCCATCTTTATTCAAGCAAAAACCCAGAGGTTAGAAAATGTCAAGCTGTTTCCTTCAGGTAGGGCTGTGTGAAGGTGATGTCTTCAGTCTGCATTGTTAAATGTCAAAGATATTAGTGGATTTTAATCATGGTCCTTATATCGATAAAAGTTGTGACTGTGGGATAATGAAACTAAAACTATTAGTGTTTTAAAAATCTTTTCTTATGGGAAACCTCAAACCTATTCAAAGTAAACAAAATAGCATAATGTACCCCGTGCACCCATCATCTTGCTTCAAAATGTATCAATATTCAGCCATTCTTGTTTTATCTTTGCTTCTGCCCACTTCCCACCCCTACCTTATTATTATTATTCTTTACAGTTCTATTTTGTGAGATATAATTTACAGATATTAAAGTGCACAAATAGCAGCTTTGCAATTTTCGCAAACACATGCATTCTGTAACGCTGCCTATACCATAATGTGCAATGGGATTTATATTTACTATTGTGGATGCTATATATTCTATAGGTATTCATATGAGAGAGAGAAAAAAAAATTCTCCATCCATCTACTCCCTGATTCTTAGGCATGGTGGTTAGGTTTTATACATGGGCTCAAAAGACATCAGATAGATGAGCTTTTGTTTCCAAGTTACTAGGAAAAAATTTAATATTCATCTGAATTACAGACTCTCTGACATATCCTCTTCTTGTACCTCTTCAACATATATATAACTATCATGAATTGGTGGAGAAAGAATCAGTGGAAGAATCTTCAGTCCCATGTTAATCCTCAGAGGCTTTTCTTTGTTAGAAAACTGGCTGGAATTAAATTCACATAACATTATCTGAGGCTTTTACCTAAGTGAGAAAATATTAGTTTTTCCTTTTGATCCCAGTAACCCATTTTTGGGCTTTAATTCAATAGCTTAATCATACCCTTAGATTCCTATAACTTCTTCACAAATCAGGAAGTTAATAAACTTCTGGTTTATCCTGATGTGTCTTAACTGTGGAAGTTGAAGTCACATACGTATGGTTGAGTGGTAGGTGGGCCATAAAGGAATCTCTGGGGCATATTGGGGGATGTGAGTAACAGGCAGTGTGAATTGAGAAGGTTCTACTCTACTTAGATTTCCTCTTCCTAACTTTGTCAGGTCCAACCAGTTGATGATACAGATCACTACAGATGAACAAGACCTTAATTCCATGTACCAGAAATATTGACAATATTTCTTTCCTCTGTTGGCATGGAAAATTGCAAAGTAGTACCTAGACGTTTAAAAAATGAAGTCAGAATTCTCCACTAGCTGCCCAGATGTTATTACTTATTCATAGTGAGTGGTATTATGTGAGGCTGATCATTATAATTCTGCAGAAAACTGCCTATATTCCCGTGTCACTCTTGAATAATCAAAATCCAGAGCTTCAATAAGAGTGCTCCTCATTTACAAGGTTAATTCCTCCAGTAATGATGTCCACAATCTCACCCACATTTCAGAGCCGAGAATTTATTGCATTCAGCGTAAACTTATTGGATATGCAGTGTAAATAACCTTATTAAGAATGCAATAAGAGGATGTACATTACTGTTCTGTTGGGTCAGAAGGGTAAACACAACAAGAAAATGAGGTATTTACCACTAAGTAGTCCCGCTGATTTATTTTACTGTGCCTTTTTTCATTTTGAGCCTTTAAAATGTAGGCTGCCTGATACTCTGCCTTCACCTAGACATTCATTTCAAAATTCTAAATTTTAGAGGCTGTGTGAACTGTCCCAGAGGACAAAACCAGTGCCTATGTGTTAATCTAAGTTCGAATTGAGATGAATGTTTCAGGTGACAGTGAGTGAATAGTAAATCTGCTTTTGCTTTTGTACTCCAGGTGCTTCTATTAGGATTCGATGTAACATATGATGGTGAATTTTTCCCTTCCTGTATAAACAAAACTCAATTGATCTACTTCTAAGCAGCACAACTGTAAGTAGAGGCCAGAGCCAATGCAGAGCAAGATGTATTAACTCTTCGGCTATCTCTTGTGTATGGGCTGTATTTCCAGTTTAACTCTAAGTGCTTGGACACTAGAAAGTTGTCCTCTACTTATTTTCTTCCTAGAGAATCACTCAGGATCAAAATGTGCAAATGAGAATAACTCCATCAGCCAAGTGGTTTACTGGGACACAAGGTTACATATTATATAACAGAAAAGCCATATCAAAGCTGTAATATTCTCAGAGAGATTCCCCAAAGAGTTACTCAGCATAGTGCTATACACTTTTCCAGTCCTTGAAACAACAACAGATTTTTAGGAAGATATTAGTATCTTTGAGCTTGTAACAGCTGCTGTGATATTCCTTTACCTGAAAATTATGATTAATAGATGACTATTTGCTATATTACAAGTATTATAAAGTGGAGTAGAGTCATGAGAAAAGCATTTGTTTTATGATAATCCCAAAGCAAGAGTCATAATAAGTGCACTTAATAATCCATACATTTCTCCAAATAAGTAGATTTGGAGGGGAAAAGATGAATTTCCTTTCCTTTTCTTTATTCAACACCCACAAGATTCCATTTTGAGTTACCTTGTCCTATTTATACTTACCTAAGAATCTAAAGAGAAAGGTGATTTCTCAATTTTTATTGTTCCAAATCTATGCCTCATAAAAGTAGAATGTTTATGTTAGTTGCTTAAATATTTCATTTAAATCAGATAGACACGTTGACTATCAATAGCAGAAAGGAAAGCAAGATAACTAACAGAAGGCTTGAAGTCATGTGGTATAAGGAACAAGAACCTAAAATTTGGGAGGAACAGGTCCACCTCTTCCAGGTGGCTTTGAATTCGAATGCATGAACGTAAAGTGTGTTAAATGAAACCTAAAGAAATTTCATCAGAGTGGTAACTGCTTACTCATTGTGGTGCCAAATTATCTTCTAAACTTATACTAGCATGTCCCATCAGTGTCAGCTATAACTAGGTAGACCAGTTGTTTTTAATTCGGATTTTTTTAAATGTCTGAATCATTGGTAAAAGACAATTTCTTCTTTGTCCTGTTCAATTTCTTCAAAAGAGGCCTGGGTTGGGGGTGAGATGGTTTTGGCTCCATTTCTTGCCCTTGGGCTAACCAGCTGGTGACCTTGGATCTTTCACCCCTTTGGGCCTTGGTTTTCTCTTTGTTAAGTGAAAGAGTTGGACTGTATGCTTCCCGAGATTCCTCCCAGCTCTACAATTCTCTATTTTACATCATTTAAAAACTATTTTGTTTTTATTTAATTATATAATACTAATCAATGACAATTAACTGTCTTTGGAAATGTAAGTCTGTGATGGGATCTGACAGAAACACTTGCTTTCAAAATACATTGCTTTTATAATTAATATGACCAGGCATGCCAGTCATACAGTTGTACACTAAGGATCTCTTCACAGAAGAGATGTCTATTTGGAAAATCAGATGATTCTCAGAAAACTCAGACAAAAGTCTAGATTAACTTTGAAACCATGCTAATAGATTGCTATGCATCCTTCTTTACTGTAGAAATAAACCTGCTGAGAAGGCTAGGTTTCTAAACCTAGAAGGGCACCCTTTTCTATGGCATAAGCTTGACACACAACTACACAAGTTACCCTCAACTCAACCTGGAATTGCAATATGTAATTCTAAACTCTTGTTTACCAGGATTTCACCCTTCTGAAGACCTTGGGTATTGCAACTTTAGATATGTAATTGATCTTCTATTACTTATAATTTTGGGGTCCCTTCCTCTGTGGAATTTGTCTATACACCCTTTTCCTCAGTACCAAGACATTTATATATAATCTTTTAGGATGGACACTTCTCTAAATGGTTGATCAAATATATTGGTTATCGTTAACTTCACTTGTAGAAGTTTATATTTTGCTTACTTTCTCCTCAAATTCTAGGTAATTTTTACTAATTTCTTATGTTAGAACTTTAAAAATACCTGCTACATTCAGAAGTTCTTAAAAAATAAATGATTTTTATTCTAAACCACAGTTTAAAATGTTTTAAAAAGAATGACTACCTCTAGCCATCCTCTAATCCACTGCTATAATTCAGAGCCTATCTTTCTCTTTGAGTGAAATCGTTCAGAATTGCATTTTCCAATTATTTATGGTGTCAACATGTTTCTTTTATTTATACAATGAGGTGGTCAGCTTGAACATATTGTGCAAATGTTATCAGAAGTAAGAGCTCAATATCAACTTCAACAAAATGAAAGTTATCATTTTTGAAGTTATGATTACATATCCAAGTGGATGATGCTTAACAAGTTTATTCTGCAGGTTCTGTGGGAGTAACTCATCTTGAAATGCCATTAAGGTGTGATTCTCCTCAAATTTAAATTTTTCTCAGCACTCACATGTTAGAAATTGAAAATTATTAAAGTATACTCTTAAAGTTGTTTTTTAGTTAATGGATGAAGCTGTGCTCCAGGGATTTAACTGCATTATTGAACATACCTTGGAAAGAACTAAAATTGCTGAAAAGTCTTGATCCTTCCCAACTCTATTGTTCTGCACCTGGGTAGGGATACAGATAAGTTATTCAATATTTATATAAAATAAATCTCAAATCTCACCAACTCTATAACTAATAGGTAAGTCATTTAAAATTTTTATTTCAGGCATTTATAGAAGCCTTGATTTTCAAATATATGTACATATGCCATCCTTTATGAGTCCACCTGGGATAAACAATCAAGTTTTTAAAATTTACGATCTATTCTCTGCTTTAAATTAAATCAGTAGAAAGCTACGTTATTCAGTTCTCAAAAAATTTCATTTCAATGATTGATTTATATATTTGACTAGTATTTATTGATATTTAACTATTTACTAGAAACTCTTTTAGGCAGTAGTCATGAACACAGTCATGGCTCTGTACTCATGGACTGCCATAGAGTGATGCAGATACCCAGTACCATCAGGCAATGATAGGAGCTATGAAAAATAAGGGAGGCATTATTTTTTTTAATACTGTGTTTATTGTCCTGAATGCCAACATAAGTGTTCTGGAGCAGAGCAGAGTTATGATTATTTATTTATAGCAAATAATAAAATGCTGGTTTTCCTATCCTCCAATATCCACCTTTCAGCACGATGCAATGAGACTCAGGTGCCACTCTGAATATACTGGGTTTGTATGAAGTGTCACAGAGGCAAGGAGGAGCACCTAAACCAGACTGGGACTGGGACACATAAAGGAAGTTCAAGAATTAAGCTTGTTTTTAGCTGTATGTCACAGAAACTTAACGAAAGTGCTTTATGTTATTATTTTATCTTATTCTTTATGTAATAGTCTGCAGGCAGAAAGTCCAGGGTTGTTATGGTGATATGATGACATCGAAGTCCCAGATGCCCTCTAGCTTTTAGTTTTGCCATCCTTAGAGCAATGTTTTTTCCTCATGCTCGCGAACACAAAAAAACCTATTACCCTTCTAGACCTTATGTTTCAATTCTAGAAGGAGAAAAAGGGAAAAAGTGAAGGGCAAAAGATACACTGACTAGGTTTGCTCCATTTCTCAGGAAGACAGTAACACTGAAAAGCCCAACCCTGTAATTGCCATTTACAACTGGATCACACATCCATTCTCAGATTCATGGGATTGTGGAAAGCTAAGTATTTTCAAACGGAAACATTAGCCATTAAGTTAATTTCTATTCTATTAGAAAGAAAAATTAAGCGAATAGATATTAAGAGGGCACTTAAAAATGTCTAGCACAGGGATGATTTCTGCAGAAACTGAGAATGAAAGAAAGAAAAATTCTTAGCAGACCATCTAGAGACTTACAGGAAAGAGAGATTTCTTGTCATTTAACTTTGCTTCTCAAACTTTTTTTTTGAAGAAACAATGATAAGAAACAGTCTAAAAAAAGAATGGCTGTGTTCTTTGTTTTCTGTGAGTTGCTATTAAAAATACTGTTCATATCTTAGTCAATGGTCCTTTATATACTCTTGTACACTAAATCCCCTTTTTACTGTTTGACATTTGTCCTTTAAACTTCACAAAACCTTTATTATGTCTACTCTTCTTATTTATAAGATCCTTTAAATCAGTTTGGAAGTATAATAATAATCTAAAAAAAAATGTGATAGCATGGTGAGCTTGAGGAAACATACTTGATTCTTAAAATATTTTCTTAAGCAGCTATCTAGTACAATGGACCTTGAGATCCTCAATAAACAGAATACACAAATGTTGACAAAAACATACTGCCTTTGTTTTCTGCTGCTACAACAGAATATGACAGACAGGTCAATTTATACACAATAGGAGTTTATTTGGCTTATCGTTCTGGAGGCTGGAAAGTTCAAGATCAAGGAGTCACATCTGGTGAAGACCTTCTGGCTGCATCATGACATGGCAGAAGGACAATCACATGGTGAGGAAGAGTAGGCGCAAGAGACAGAGAGAAAAATAGGGGTCAGATTTATGTGTTTATCAGGAGTGTACTCCATCGTTTTTCCACCTTTTGGCTAAGATAAAGTATAGGAGGACGCTCCCTGTTCTCGAGATAATGGCATTAATCCATTTATGAGGGCAGAGCCCTCATAGTTTGGTCGCCTCTGATAAATACCACCTCTTAATACTGTTACAGTGGCAATTAAATTTCAACATGGGTTTTGGAAGAGACATTCAAACCATAGCACATACCCACACATATCATTGCCCAGAATATTTCCTGTATAATGTAGGAATTATACAAAATAATATTACGTTAGAAACATGTTAAACTATCAAAGATATAATCTGATTCGTTAATTTCAGCATTATATGGAGTATTTGTTTCCAAATCCTTCTAAATCCTTTTGGCTTATACTTCTTAAAACTTGAGGAAGGCACACCTCCTCTGAAAAGAAGGAAAATTCCTTCGGATGAATATCAGGAAACACAATTACCTATGGAGTTTCCATTTCTTGCTGAAACAGTGATTAAAAGCTGACTTCTGTAAAGCTGTTTGTTTTAGTAATGCCGTACCTTGATTTCAAGGTGAGAGCTCAACTTTGGATCCAAGTCAAATAAATCTTCACAAATAAACTTGCAGGATCACATGATTCAAATGTGGATATTTGGTAGTCTTGTGCCTTAGAAAGCATAGGGGATAATGGACATTCTTTAGGAGAAGAAATCATGACCAAGAGGGCACTAGGTATGATTTACACAAGGCTAACAACATTGATTAGGTTTTGCACAAATTATTCTTGAGGGGTCATTATAGCTGTATGAAACTCATTTTCCAGACTACTGATCATATTCATAAAAGTAATAGTTTTAGTGTTTTACCTCCTGTTTTAATTTCATATTTGATCATTTGGATAGTCTTCCTTTCAGTGTGAATTATATTTCCTTTTTCATCTTGATTGCATATTGATCTGATTGAACATGAATATGTGGAACTATTGCTGCAATCTGGCTTTTGACATCTGTAGACTGGGAGTTTATGGATGCACTCCCACCCTGAGGACATTTTACTTTTTGTATTCAGATAATGAGTAAATATTTGCTTAGAGTGGAGTTGAGAATCAGTATTGGGCAAACACATGCATTTCTTTACTTTTGTTTTTCTATTACTACACAGATTATTATTAAAATTACTATAATGTTAATCTCTAATTTCTCATGAAAGCCTGAAATTCTGAAAATTAGAACACCATAGAAGTGCTGTTTTCAAAAAAAATGCATTTCAAAAATTTTTATGCACAAAAATGCAACAGATTGCTAGCTACTCTAATATTTATTCCACCAAAAAAAGAAAGAAAAAAATCATTACATCATTTACTCTGTTCTAAAGCTTGTTAGACACCTGAAGGCACAAATGAGGTAATCTTTCAGCAACCTAACATTGGTCTTTAGAAATGGTGAAATCAGGAAGCCACTTAAAGTTTATTCCCCTCTCTATTAAGAATTCTTTTGGAGAAACAGGAGAGTTGCTGTTTGGCACCTACAAGTGCGTAGGAAACCTGCTGACTGAGAACTGGCCCAGGAATCCAAATCTTGAATGGATTTCTTGTTCGTGAAAGGCTTGCTACACATGCCTGTGTTCACAGAGAGGGTAGGGAGATGGGAACGGTGATCAGATAAAAATTCCAACAGATTTGTGTCATGCTTCAAAATATAATATTGTTCACCTTCCAAAATATTTATTAGACTAAATAAAAATATTATTTGACCTAATAATTGTTTATGTAAAGGTTAAAAATGTTTCAGGAAATAATTTTTAAAGGACACCAGTTCCTGAGAAAGAATTGTGTCTGCTTGCAAAATAGTCTTTTAGTGGCCTTAATATCCCCAGCTGTGTTCATTGTGGGGAAGAAATACATTGGGTTTTAAATAACATGAAGTGGTTTCAAAAGTTTGTTTTAAATAGACAAAGTATTTAACTGTGGGAAAAAAAGATGAGAGCTGGAGGCAAATTGGATTCTATTTTTCCAAAGCTGAAAGTATGTAAAACTGTACCAAAAAACCCTTTGCCCAGCAAAATTAGCAGATGGTCTAAATCCCCTTGGGGTACACAGGCTCAATTCAATACTTATTTGGGATTATTCATTCAAAGGGTATGATCTCTTCTGAAAATTTAGTAGGCTGGGTAGGAATAAACCTTATTACTAAATTTGAGCTTTATAATTTGTCTAGTATGATTTAAAAAGAGTTATTTATGCTTCGGAAAAACAAGAATAACACTCACATTTGTTATTGCTGGTGTTAAACTATTTTCTTACAGAGTTAACTCCTATATGGATTGAACTTCTGGAACTGGACTTGGTGAAGCAAGTATGATTCTATCATCTGTATTTGAGATAAAGCTGGACAGATAGTGAATGTGTGGGAGACCAGATTTAGGTCTCCAAAAGAATCCTTCCCCCAAGAATAATGAGTCAACTCAAATAGAATGAAGTTTATTGTGAATAAATATAATTTCTTTCATTTTGGGTATGCACAAATAAAAACTAAAAATAAAATTAATTATACGATAGGAGAGATGGAGTTTAGCAGCAGCATGTATAAAATTGGCTTGCTGTATTGGTCAGGATTCTCCAGAAAAACAGAACCAATAGGATATATCTCTGTCGAGCTCTATCTCTATTGTCTTAATTTCTATCAATTTATCTATATATCTCCCTAGGGAATTTTTAGGAAAGAAATTGGCTTATGCAATTGTGGGGGCTAGGAAGTCCAAAATCTGTAGGGTGGGCTGGCAGGCTGGAAATCCAGCGAGGGGTTGATGCATTCTTGCACTTGAAATTGCAGCAGGTGGGAACCTCAGGTAGGGCTTCTATGTTGCAGAATTGCTTATTCCTTGGGAAACCTCTGTCTTTATTCTTAAAGCGTTCACATTGGATGAGGCCTATTTACATAATGGAGGGCAATCTACTTCACTCAAAATCTACTGATTGTAAATAACAATCATATCTAAAAACCATCTTCATAGCAACATCTAGATTGGTGTTTGAACAAACAACTGGGCATTATAGCCTAGCCAAGTTGACACATAAAATTAATCATCATACTTGCTTAACAAAAATATGTTTTGGGAGGCATAGGATTTGGAATACTTCAGTAGTAGTACTTTTCAATTCTGTGCAGTATGCTCACTAGCTCCCACCTAGAGGATTATGTTTGATTCTAGAACCAGACATAGAGAAGAGGATGCTGCTACACTAGCTGTAGGATATTTAGAAGTGAACATGATATTAGGGAGGATTTAACCTATCATAAGAATGATTGAAGGAACTTAAGTTGTTTTGCCTGAAAAATGGAAAAGTTGGAGATGATGTATTAGCTGTATTCAATTTGCTGTATTGAAATATATAGTGCTGTCACACGTAATTTGTATTGTTCCAAGGAGGAAGAATAAGTAACTATAACAGAAAGATAGAGTTTACTTCAACATAAAGATGAATTTGCTGATAGTCATAGTTGCTCCAAAGATAAAATGGACTACCCCTTATCAGGAACTATGAGCTCTGTAGCAGGTTTACAAGCACAGACTGGCTGGTTTCATTTGATAGGGACATATGTATATATCCCTATATATACACACATATGTGTATATATATATGAGTGTGTGTGTGCAAGAGAGGGAGAGACACTATGAGACTATGTACATGAATGGTTAGAAGAGATTCAAGCATCGGGGGCATATTGGATTAATTATGTGGCCGCTATCATTATTCAAATGATTTTTGAAATAATTCTATGAATTTTACTTGACATTTGAAAAATTTGAAGCCTATAATGATTTTACATGGCTATGCAGAGCTAGAATAGAAACTGGTTTGACTTCTGCTAGACTACACCTCAGTCATCTGTCCTTTGGTGTTTATTACACTTAGTTTTTATCAAGAATAAATATAGAAATAAACAAAAAATTATTTAATGATTAAAATTAAATGTCCTTCTTCTACAGTTCACACTAAGTCATAAAATTTTTAAAAAGGCTATTTCTTAACAGTAAACTGAAATCACTAAGACCATGTTGTGTTTGTTTCTGGGTGTGGGTTCACAGTGTGGGCAATGATCTTAAGATGATCATAGACACTTTCTCCAAATCAATTTGAAAAGTTAATTATTTGTGTTGGAAACTTATTCATATTCATTTAGTAGCCTCATTGCTACTTATCAATAGGGTAGTGCTTATTTTATATTATTAAATGATTTATTTTCTTTCTTATAAAATGTCTGTATTTTAATTTTTTAGAAAACTCCTTTATGGACAATGATTTTATAAAATCTGTTAGACAATGACTATCCTGAAACAAAAAAATTAAGTATATGGTACTTTTCATATGCTGAAAATATATACATGCAACTTTGATGCTGGGCCCCATGGACATTCCCTATAAATGGGCATACAAAATCTACTCTTTAACTCAAGAGAATGCCAGTACTGGCCAGCTGGGTAGTGCTGTCCAAAAGCAATGAGATTTTAGTAGAAAATGATCCCATAGTAAGAACATATTATTGATTTGTCAAACTTCTAGATAAGGTGGAAAACTGGAAGCTCAAAGGTTTAATCCAGTCCAAATATGTGCAAATGATTAAAAAACATGAGCAGCATATAAAATTTGGGTGATTTCTATATAAAATTCATATAAAATTTGGGTGATTTCAAATAAAAACCTTGATTGCTTTTTTTTTATAAAAAAAATGAAGTTTCTGGCAATGTTGGATAATGTATTCCTGGATGTCAGTAATCTTCTGGAAGAGTATAGCCAACCATTGCTGCCTTGAGGCGAGGAGGCAAGCTGTGTGCTTTCCAGTTGGACATGATTCCTGCTACTTGCTGAATGTGTTCACATGCCCATTCACCAGGTGGCTCTTATCACTTATTTATATCACCTTCCAGCCTTGGTAGTCCTTGAAGTTTGTTTCCTGTTCTAGAGAAGAAAGGATTCTCAACTTAACTACTGGGTTCAGGACAAACTCCCACAATTCTATAATGTGTATTGAAAGTATTGCAGTAGCCTATTTCTAGCTTGCATGTTGCTTAGAATTGTTGGTTTTAAAAGGAATAGCACTATCTATGACAATAGAAATATGATTAGAACAATTTTTCCTACCATTATCCAGTTTGTGGCTTTCAACAAAGATTTGCTGGAAATACAAACCACAATTTCAGTGCTTTTATTGTCAAATAGGACAGTATTGGTGAGCTGATACAGTAATTGCACTTTAATAGCCATCAGCACTCCAATTTACAATTATTTTAAATTTAATGCTTTTGATTAGGCATTTCCAGAAATAAGTAAGCTTAAGTAATCCAAGAAACAAGGAAATGCCTTACAAATCTGGGAATGATTTAAAAGCTTTCTTAAAAGTTATTCAATATCAGTTACCTAGTAAAGCTAGTTCCTGGAATTGATCATGTGTAAATAAATAACTGTGAAGAAATTATAGTACAATAAATACTGTATTCACCATGAATTCTTCATTGAAACCATCGAGAATATATCAGTAAATCTTATACATAAGGGGAATTATTTAAAAATACCCAAAAAACAAACAGAGGTTTAAGTATCATGCCATATATGAACAATATATCAGTATTTCCACTAATGGTCTTAAAGTAATAAATTCAGCATTTTAAAAATAACATTTTCTCTTTTTGTGGTAAAATAATATGTACAATACAATAAAACTTTAGCCTTATAGCTGCTTGCTAACTTATCAACTAACAGTTCATGCTGATCAAAAGTAAGGCTAATTTATTCAGCTTTTAGACTCCTGAGATTAGAAATATTTGGGTAAATTACTTGTTGAGCTGAGAAATCGATTGTACTTATGTATGAAGCTTGTTTGGGCCTTCTTTCAAGTGTGGCTGAGTCTGTTCTTATAATTCGTCTACAATGCTGTGTGGCCTGAAATCCCATTAGGACATAGAGCCAATTTATTTGTGTATAATAAGAGTATCTCAACTACAACTCATTTTGTAAGTAACTGAAAAACCTGTAGCTCTCCTATAATTTAGCTCTGCAGTAAGAAAGCCATTACACTGTGTCTATGAGATGCCAACATACTAGTTAAAAATAAAAGGTAAAGTGAGCTGGGCTGGTGGGGGGATAGGGGTGGGATCTTTGATGTTCAAAACTATTTTCTGGCTGCTGGATTAACTGATATTTCAATCGAAGTGAAAAATCAATATACATATGTATTTATGTTGCTCAGTTTAGGCCCATTGTAAAGCAAAAAAAGGAACTCTGAAAATGAGGCTAAACATTTGGATGGATGCTACAAACTTCATGAAGCATAAGGGTCTAGAGATAAACATTTCTTATGTTTGTTTTATAATGAAATGTTTTAGTGTGAAGCTAAAACTTTGCTTTAAAGAAAAAATGTAATCTGCTTTTCCCATATTGAAAAGGTGCTTATATTGAGTAATATAAAGGACATAATTCTTCCATAAGCAAGATCCTAAAGTACTGACTTACTAACGATGCTTAATTTACAGCTCCCTGTGACAAAGAGGGCTTTTTACTTTCGTTTTGTAACTGGAGTAATTCAGCCATTGAGAGTTTAGTTATATGACTTTTAAAGGATGACAGGAATGAGCCATTTGGTTTGAAGAAATAGTTACCAGTCAGAATGCCTTCTTAATCTAAATTCAACCTTCTTTAGGAACTAAAGGGCACTGGTCACTTTTCTCTGATTGTGAAACATTAAGTCCTTTTCTGGACAAGATAACTCATCAGCTTTCCACTTCTGGTGCTATCAGATACTGATGAATATTTCATATGCCTAAAATTATTCCCTGATAGAAGCATATGTTGCATGTACAACTAATCAAATATTCAGCCAAGTCACCCAGCTTGTAAGACAAGAAATCTTCCTGATAAGGGGCTCAATGTTTTCCAATAACTGGTAAAATTTCCTTTGAAATTTTGTGGGATGTATGACATTGTTGTTCATCACATTTTAAAAGTAAAATAGTACAAATAATGTCAGCTACTTCATCTCAACTATTTTATATTTTCCTTGCTGAAAGCCTGTAATGGAATTACTACTGTCTTTTTAGCTAACCAACTTGTAGAGTATATGGGTAGAGGTATTCAATATTTATGAAATGCTCATTTTCTCACAGGACAGAGCTACTGATTTTTTTCCATAAATGACAGAATTTATTAATTGCTACTTGAACCTGTTGCATTTTCATTTTAAGTTTTAAAATAGTAGAAGGCGTGATGGATATGTGCTCAAAGCGAAACCTGAAACACTGCTTGAAAACATCTAGCTTGATGTTCATTATAGAGTAGAACACACATGAGTCTCTGGAGAATGAGAAAAAGTTGCAGTTACTGTCAACATAATTAGGAAGACCTAAAAAAAGTTTATCATGATCACTTAAATTATTTATTTACTTATTTATTATTGATACATAATAAATGTACATATTTGAGGGTACATGCAATAATTTGATACATTAATGATTTATGTTTTTAATGAGTGCTTAACCCCCTCAAATACAAGACAGATGATATTAAAGGTATTTGAAAAATCATTAGACTCATGCACCTTACATTTATTCATGGGTAGAATAGTATTATAAGTATGCTTTTTCGTGAAGCTGACACTTCCCTGCGGAACATGAGCCTGGATTTGTTTGGTGTAGAAAGTACCAAGCTCTCGCTCAACACTAAACAGAAGATAGAAGGCAACGTGAATTGCTTCTGGCTATTATATTTTTAGTGGTTACATTAGATTTAAAATCACTTACCATTTAGGGAAAGAGTTTGGTCCAGGGGGTTGACTAGAAATTTTAAGAGGCTGAACTCTTAGATTTTAATCTCAGTTCACAGTAGCCATAGGCAACTTGCCTCTATCCCAGAGGTAATTGAGAACGTAAATGTTGTTAAAGTACCCTGAGCCAATAGAATAAAATGAAATCTTATAAAGGTGTAGGCCAGTGGAATTACTGTTAGCGCAATGTGCTTTTTTCAGGGTAGCCGTCATTATTAAATGGCAGACGGAGTAATATAAATCAATACAAAAGGCTTCAATCTTCCACACAATTATCCCTAAGCACAGTAGTGCATTTCAGTACTAAAATAGTAGCAAAGTATTTCACTACTTCACTACGGCCAAAACATCTTGAAAAGTGTTCGCTGTGGTGCCTGTATCGCAGCTTCCCACTCTTCTTTCCAAAGAGGAATCATAATAGCTTACGGAGTGGAATGCTTAGATGACTTGCAAATTGGGTCCCAGGCTCCAAGGGCTGGTGGAGGTGGGAGTTGCTTGGAGGCCCCTAAACAAAAGCCGAGGTTATGAAGCAGTTTCAGTGTCTAGCTTCCTCTTGACAATTGGGTCCTTGCACTGGGTTTGCTTGCATTGTCAGCCTCTTAGTTATTATTATTCCAATCAAACAAGTTTTCATGGTGATATTCCATATCCTGTTTTCATCACTACATGAAATGTAGTATTGAAAGGGCCCGGCATCTTTCACGAAGCACAACAGGACATTGATAACTGTGCAGATTGGCTCCCCTTCCAATCCCAGGCCTTGTTTCTTACTTTATGATTTTTTTCCAGCAGGCTTTCCCTCATCAGGCTGATGATAGCTCACTTCACATATACCACTCACGACATCTGTACAGTATAAAATACAAGATCAAACGCAGGTAGGAGAAAAAAAGAGAAAGGGAATGAAATGAAAACAAAGAGAAATAGAAGGAAACAAAGGTCCCTAAAAGATGAGCTCAGGTTTCATGGTGGTGATGATTAGTTTTGTAAAACCTTGTGAGACCTGTGGAAGCATTTGCTTGTCTAAAATTCAGTTTTTTCTTTCTTTCTTTCTTTCTTTCTTTTTTTTTTTTTTAAAGACATTTCAAAAGGAGCAGCTCTTCTCTCATTTGAAGGCTTGACTCTTTTCTGAAAAAGTTTGGTAAGGTCAGGCATTTGAACACTCAGTCACATGCGGCAGAACCTAGCACATGGAGGACAGCTGACTCCACAGAACCAGGGACTTGGGTAAGTGCCCAGCACTGAAGCCACCTGAAGTGACTAAAAATGCTGCCTTTTTACTAAGCATGGAGACTCAGTTTAATATAATAATGTTTTCTTCTTAACGTACAAGACAACCTCCTGTAAAACTCCTGTACTTGTTGTTGTGGTTCTAGCGATGGGTAATGTTGGGCCTGGGAAGTATCTTAAATATAGCAAAAGGAGGTTAAAAATGTCTTCCCCTATTTGGGTGCAGGAAGATAGAAACAAAATTGTATTTTGTAAACTTCAATTTATCCCAAATATTTTTATTATATTTGGAGAAAAGACCGAGTCTTTCGGCAATTTCTTCAATCTTGAGGTTCAGACTTGAGGTCAAAAGTTGTGCAGGACTTGCCACACCATTGTGTTTCAGACATGAATTCCAGCCACAGACTTTGCCAGCCAGCTACAGCCCACAGATGCTCCATGAGTGGAAGCAAACAGTATATGTTTTAGATTTCTTATTAGGGTTCTATTGCACCAGAGAAGCTGGCTAGGTATGTGTGGCATCATCTCTAGTTACAATGATGATATGATAATTGAAAATAATTATGGGTGATTTTCTTTTAAATAAAAATTATTCTAATGATTAGCCTAGTGTTGTTAAAACTGACACGGAATCTCCCACAACCTGGGAGAAGTTATCTATGAATAAGGGGAAACACTGTGATTTCCATTTCTTGGGTGATCTCTAAGCTTCCTTCCATTTTAATGGCTTCTTCTATTTTGCCTTTGGTGAAACCAGTTACTTTTTGGTGTTAAGGAAGACACTATGTTCATGTATTTGAGATAATAATCTTTTTGGTTTTCAGGGTTATAACATTATTCACTTTGCTCCTTTGAATTGGATTCTTATAATTCACTTTAAGGGTCAAATAAAAAGGAAAATCAAAAACAGTTTTAAACTGTCAGTATAAATAAATTTGGTAGCAACAACAAAGAGGTTGAATTTAGTTAAACATATATTTCTCTTAATACATAATTGAAAATCTCTATTATTTCATTTTTCAGTCACTAGCTTTCTCTCATGTGACACATTTCAGAACTTTTCATTTGAATAATTGCACCTAGTTTTGTATTTTTAAGTTTCCCTATGTAAGTTTTTATTTTTCTTTACCATTAGAATACTTAGCTAAATATAAAAATCTAAAAATGTGTTGTATATATTTTCGTTTTAGAGATTTTCAGAAACATCCTCAAAAAAAAGTTATCATTATTGTTAATAGCCTCATAACATAGTAACAAGATCATGGTAGACATTATAACAAATTCTACATTTCTTTGTTTCTCTCTCTCTTGTTTTTCATGATTCTGGGAACTAAGGGAAAATTCTACATTTCTTTCAAGACATTTAAAGCTTCTTTTCCCCTTAAAAGGGCCTATAATAATGCAGAGGTAATAAACCGCTGATTTTTTTTTTGCAAGGAATCCCTTTTTAAACGTAACTTTTGAACCACTGAACTGTGAGCAGATGCTCAGATTGTAGTCTATTCAGTTATGATAGCAAACAGTAAATGACTAAAGATACATGTTTTCATAGCTTTTTCAATAGCTTGAATAGCTTTAAGTTCATGAGTAGAGAATGATAATCTTTTGTATCATTTAAATACCTATTATAAATGGTTGCTTGCAAGGAACTCATTTTTTTTTTTGGTTAAATTTACCAAATTTGTGCTTTATTTTTTTTTTTCTGTATTCAAGCTGGAATGTAAAGTAGGTCAAGGCTATTAATTAAGCTTGATCTGGTTTGCTGTGTTTGTCTTCATTATAAAATGGTGTAGCTGGAAGCCAGACACAACAGCTTTACCAAGATATGATAAAGCACTAGACTGAATATTACAGATTCAGAGTCACTGCTGATTATTATTAGATGTCTAAGTTGATTTCAAGTGGGAAATTATAGGAATTTCAAACTCTCAAGACTTCAATGATGAGGTAAAGAAAGGTACACCTTAAAAAAGCAGCTGATCAATTCCACCAGTTTGAATGAACATGATATTTTATTGCTAATGGACAATGGCCTTTGTCAAGGCTTGCAGAAAAATATATTAATGAGAAAGTACTGAAAGACAATATTTGCTGAAAGGAATTTCCTTAGAAATATATTGTGTCCTGTCCCCCAGATTTATGTTTTGTGGTTTATGGTCATATTCTAATTGTTTATAGCAGGATCAGCAAACTTTTCGGTAAAGGGCCAGATCACAAATATCTTAGTTTTTGTTGGTGTCTGTTATGATTACTAAAATACGTCACTGTATCTCAAAAGCTGCCAAAGAAAATTTGAACACAGATAAGCTGGGTTACGATAACATTTCATTTATAGATACTATACTTTGAATTTCCTATAATTTTCACTTTTCATGCAAGGTTATTCTTCCTTTGATTTTTTTCAACCATTTGAAAAATGTGGAAACTATTTTTAGCACATGGACCATACAAAAATAGGTGATTGGCAGAATTTGGCTTGCCGGCTGTAGTTTACCAATCCCTTGGTTTACATTTTAATTTTCTGGAACTCACAATAAGATATCCTAGAACATCAAGAAATATATTTAAAAAACAAATTTTATACATGGAGATTTATGGATTTGTTCTTGGAAAGTGACAAAAATATTTTAAAAATTATGAAACCAAAATTTTTTAAAGTGGCTAAGCCACAAGAACAGTAAAGTTATACTAATATAATAATTTTGTTATTTCTATTGCTGTATCTGTGAAAAATACAGATGCTAAATTCAAAAAGTATATTTAGTTTGATAAAAGTCACCAAAGGCCAAATGAAAATGTCAATGGCTTTGTTTGTAAAGTTAGGATTCTCTATAAAATGAGATTAACTTGAATCTTTTACTAACATTGTAAGTTCTTGAATCTAAAATTTAAACATTCAAAAAGTAAGAGGGACTGAAGACCACTTATTGTCATCTATTAGAATTTAAAGTATTCTATTTGCTCATATATGTTTATCTGAGAAAAGCCAGAGTTACAACTACACTATCTCTCAGTTGAACACACCATCATTACACGACAGAATATAAATATTGTTTATATTACATGAGTTGTACTTTGAAATTAAATCATTTTTCTTTATATAATAAATATTATGGAATTGGAAATAATTTGTGACCAACTTTTCTTTCTATTTCAAATGTGATTTATCACGATTTTCATGTAATAAGTTATAATAATTGAATAATTTTTTAAAACTACTCATCTTTTAGAGATTTAAAATTGTTATCCATAGAGTACACACATTTAAAAAACTTTCGTGCATTTGTGTATTATGTATTTGTGCTCATGTATTTGAATTCTGGCAGAGCAATTCTAATTAGAAACCTCTTGAATAAATATTTAAAATTAAGGTAATATATTTCTATTTTCTAAAATTATTTATCAATTCTATTAAAATGTGTGCCATAACTGTCAGTGAAGTGAAAAGAAGACTTGGTAAAAGATTGTATTGTTTTACTTTTTTTAGTTTATAAAAATCAAAGTTACTTACAGGGCATAAAAAGTACAGCTGAACCTTGTTTTAAAAAGTGAACCAATTAATTAAAGCTAGTTACAGAACATAAAAATACTAGTGAGACTTAAATAAACCTGAACCAATGAACTCACTAAATTCAAGCAACTTTTAATGTGAGTTTTATATATGTAGGTATAATTTCAGATCAATTTCTAGAACCCAAGTCCCATTTTCTTTTGTATTAAAAACATGCAAAAATAAATATAAATTATTTCTAGTGATGGATAGATTGATTTGATGATTTTAGTTTGATTGATGTTTAGATGAAATTGAAAAGTTTAATTTAATTAGTAATGGAATGTTTAAACAGTAAAGCATTATCTTGAGGACTAAATGTTGACACACTTAATTTTCTACATTTTGATGATATGGCACTATCCCCTTTGTAGCAAGATAATCATTCATTTAACAAACATTACTTGAAAATCTGCAGTGGATCTGGCACTCTAGTAGCCCCTAAATACAAAGATGAATATAATATTCTTGCTGTCATGAAGCTTAGAGATTTACTAGGAAAGACCAAAGTTGTACATCCAAAGGGTGATTTTGCCCCCTAGGAGACATTTGGCAATGTCTGAAGATATTGTAGGGTGTCATGACTTGTGGGGAACTATTCCTGGTATATAGTGGATAGAAGCCAAGGATGCTGTTAAATATCCTACAATGCTGTTACGGCATCCTACAACAAAGAATTATCTGGCCCAAAACATCAATAGTGCCAGCTTTGAGAAATGCTGATCTAAATGCATAGCATTTTTAGAACTGCTATTATAGAATGATGCATAGACTCTGAGGAAAATACAGAAGAAGTGGTGAATTCTATGAGCAAGAAGGGGTTGTTTTGATAGAAGAGTGTTTTGAAAGAAGAGCGTGGGAAGATTTTTGAAATGCTGAATGGAAAGATGTCTTTGTGGAGGGTTGGTGGGCTTGGGAAGAGCTGCTTTATAGCTGGAAGCAGTAAAGTGAGCAAAGATACGGATATATAAAACAACTTATTGAATTTGGGAACTGTAGCAAGTCTAGAGTGGATACGGTGGGCATAGGGAATAGAAACATGAGATTGGGCAGTTAAGAACTTTTTGTTGTTGTTTTTTGCCGTGTCATGGAATTGGAGCTTTCTCCTGAGTGGTGTTGAAAATAATAAAGGGTTTCAAGGAGGGACATGACATGATCAGGCAGTCTATTTATAGGATTCATCAACCTTGGTGTGAAATGTCATGGTTATTTAAGAAAGCACAAAATTTTATATCATTTGATCAGGAAAGAGCCGCAGGGAGAACAAGTCTGTCGGTAGGAAGAAGGATCCCTCCTTTTTTCCCTATAGTTGTTTTACTTTTGGTCCGAAACTTTTCACTTTATTTGTAAGGACTCTATCAAAGAAATACAAACTGAATTCATTTTCAATGGGTTCACAAATGCATTATGTTGCTGATTGGCTAACTCCTTCAGGCTTAAACTGCCATGTTGTAGCATCAGGGAGCATTATCCTTTCTTGGAAGTTCTGTTTTCAGATTCCAGCTCTGGAGTCATGGTGAGGAAAAAGAAAATATGCTTACCACTGACAAAAGACAACTAGAAATGGAATCTCAAGTATAGCAAAACCTTATTCCTCTTTCTCAGTAGTTTGTAATCTCAAAAGCTTATTAGAATCAGTGCAGAAGAAATTTGGACATTCATATTTCTTAAAACTGCTCAGGTAATTCAAATTAGCAGTTAGGATGCAGACCATTATATTATCTTTTTATTATTATTATTATTATTATACTTTAGGTTTTAGGGTACATGTGCACAATGTGCAGGTTTGTTACATATGTATACATGTGCCACGTTGATTTCCTGCACCCATTAACTCGTCATTTAGCATTAGGTATATCTCCTAATGCTGTCCCTCCCCCCTCCCCCAACCCCACAACAGTCCCCGGAGTGTGATGTTCCCCTTCCTGTGTCCATGAGTTCTCATTGTTCAACTCCCACCTATGAGTGAGAACATGCGGTGTTTGGTTTTTTGTCCTTGCGATAGTTTACTGAGAATGATGTTTTCCAGTTTCATCCATGTCCCTACAAAGGATATGAACTCATCCTTTTTTATGGCTGCGTAGTATTCCATGGTGTATATGTGCCACATTTTCTTAATCCAGTCTATCGTTGTTGGACATTTGGGTTGGTTCCAACTCTTTGCTATTGTGAATAGTGCCGCAATAAACATACGTGTGCATGTGGCAGACCATTATATTATCTTAACTCAAGGAACTCTCCTATAAACACAGAATATTAATCTTCCAATTTTATTTTGGCTCCATAATGATTTTTTAAAATATTTTTTCTCCAGTAAAATTTACCTTTTTATTTCCATTAAAAATTAAAATAAATTTGCATTTTCTAAGCATACATCAACTTTCAAAGAGTAGCTTTCTGACATTGTTACAGTACAAGAGGGACCTCGACTATGATTTCTCACCTAATGTTCATGAGTTAGGTGAGTCTCCTTCAAGTAGCAGAGAGATAACTAGAGATTTCAACGTGGAGTTTTTCAATGGTGGCATGCATACTCTTAAAAAGTCTTATTTTGTGCTGCTCAACTCTGTAACTGATTGGTTAACATGACCAGTAAGCAGTGTGCTAGCCAAGGGAAGGCTAGGAGTTTGCTTTTCCTGTAGCCCATTGTCTACTCTTCAGTTATAGATCACATACTCCATTCTAGGTAGCTGCTTTGGAAATGGGGGTTTTTCCTACTAGAGTGCTACAGGAGAAACTGTGTACCAGTGCTAATTCATCCTTGTAAAAAGTAACCAAAGATGTCAGTCTTAATCCTTTGTTTACAAATAGTCATTAATTATCTGCTCTATGTAAGGGGATGATTTTCTTTTATCCATCAGGAAACAGAAAGGAAATGATGGCTCAGTCTTTGTTCCCTATGAACATTAATTACAACATTGCATCAATGAGCAAAAGAGAAAACACTATTGTTATAAATTGTCCTCGTCTCTGCAGTCTCTTGAATATACATATTTTTTGCATTTCCTTTCTCTGCCATCAAGTTTTCCCTTTGTGAGAAAATTTCCTCTAGATACAAATTTCCTTCTAGGTACCTTCATATTTTTCTCCTTTCATTCACAAATGAATGTCCTATATCTATTCCCTCTACTTCCTTACCATACTATATATTTATAACAAGCATCCTCCCAAGACACACAAAAATGAAGAATCAATCAAACTCTATAATGTAACTTTGGATCTTTACCTAGAACTTGGGAAACACGTTTTCTCTCAACATTGTTCTTGTGAGTGTTGTCTTGGAATGCTAATTTTCTCTTGCTTGCTACTTCTGTGAACCCAGTCAAAACTTGTCTGTGGGTGGGGAGATTCGGCCCATGGGTACCACGTTGCTGTCTTGTTCTAAACCAGTAGCTTTTAAACTTTTTGACTATGACTCACGGTAAGATATGTTACATAGTGATCTAATATATACACACCTATAAATGCATACAAAACACACATACATTTTACGAATGCAGTACATACACAGTGCTCTCTAAGATGTTCCCTTCCATTCCAATACTTTCTATTTGCTCCTATACTATGCAATCCTATTCTATTTCATGAAAAATGCTGCTCTTGACTCATTAACCAATATTCTAGCACATTATTCTTTGCAAATTATTGTTCTAATCTAAACCCATGATTTTCAGCAGGGCCTGTGGAACAGGGAATTAGTAAAACTCTCCAGGGCTGTGTAGGTAGTTTGAAAAATAGCTGGGTTTTTTTTTTTTGTTGTTGTTGTTCCATTACTTTGATTTCTTTTTAGTGACGAAAGCTAATTTATTTAGAAGTTCAAATATCACATACAGGAGGAAATTCGACTATTTTATGTTTTTCAAATACCTAATCCCTGCTCTTCTTCAAGCCTCATTTATATTTCATCTTTGTTTTATGGCACTGACCAAGGAATAGACCAAACTAAACAGCTATTGTCATTCAATTGGCAACTAGTTATGTATTTCTGGGTGACATCTTTTGTATAAGTTTTTGGGTAGAGACAGTTTTGCCATGATGAATCTTGGTTTTCATACTATTCTAGATAGAACTTTTACCAAAATACTATGAAATGTATTATATATTATAATATACAGAAAAGGTGGGGGTCTTCATGCCTGTAAATGTTTATGTTCAAATTTGCCAAAAATCCTGATTTACTAGTTATAATGCAACATCATCTGCAATCTCAACCAAAATAATACATCCTTCTGCTCACCTCCTCCCTGTCCCTGGTCCCAGCCTCACTAAAATAACTTTTCTTTTGACAGAGATCCATTGCTAGAACAGCTTACCTTGCCTACTGTGGCTCACAGCTATTTCTAGAGCTTGCCTGGTGTTTCAGATCCCAAAGAACATTTTGGTTATTGAGATAGGAGCTGAAAGTTGTGTGTAGCATTATGTCTTACATCCCCAACTTTGACTATGGTAGGGATATAATTTTCTTAGATTATGTTCATCTCGTCCGAGACACAAAAGCGTGTTAGCTATCTTAAGTAATAATTTTCCTTCCTTTCAATGCTTTCATTCTCCAATATCTTGACACCATTTACTTTGATCTTTTAAATAAGTTAGTCTTATTTTTATTTCTATGCGTTAAGCCTACTAGATGAAATATCCTTTGCAAAGTTCTATAACTTAGTTATAGTTATAGTTATTTAGTCACTTAGATGATGTAGGTCCTTATTTTACAGATAGCAAGGGAGGTAAAGTGAGTTATTCAAGGTACCACAGAACAAATTATCTATAGGTCACCTGTTTTTAAATTTCTACTATGATAAATTTCAAATATACAAACATTGAAATAGTATAATTAGTATAACCTTTAACATTTTGACATATTTCCTACACACACACACACACACACACACACACACGAGCATTTTTTAAAGAGCCGTTTCAAAACAGAAATACTGCCACTACTTAAAAGTTAGAATTGGGCCGGGTGCGGTGGCTCACGCCTGTAATCCCAGCACTTCGGGAGGCTGAGGCAGGTAGTTCACCTGAGGTCAGTAGTTCGAGACCAGCCTGGCCAACATAGTGAAATCCCGTCTCTACTAAAAATACAAAAATTAGCAAGGTGAGGTGGTGCATGCCCGTAATCCCAGCTAGGGTCAAGAGGCTGAGGCAGGAGAATCGCTTGAACCCGGGAGGCAGGGGTTGCAGTGAGCCAAGATCGTGCCACTGCACTCCAGCCTGGGAGACAAGAGTGAAACTCCGTCTCAAAAAAAAAAAAAAATCGTAATTCATGCTTAATTCTTTCCTTTTAATTATTAATTTCCAATGTAAGGATTTGTATAATGGTTATCTTCATTTGTCTATGAGTGATTTTATGAAATCCATAAAATAGAAGCAATTAATATGGTGCTAATTGAAGTGTTTAAATTTAAGGGCTTAAATTTTAGGTTCTCTTAGATTTCAATAATGATGGTTAAGTAATAGTTTTGAATATATGTGCTACTTGATCGAACTGGCTAAAACTTTTGTGGATGTGATTTCATCATGTCCACAAGTATCATATTTTGTGGATGCAGTTGTATTGTTCACAAGCAGCTAAGCTATAAATTTTAGAAATTATTTCAGGAGATGTTTTCAGTTGTCTTCTTTTATATTACTTATGGCAATAATGCAACTATCTAAGAAAAACATTTAGCCACTTGACATCAATTTCCAGATCTAAAGAGCAAAGGCAGCTCTGTTTGCTTCAACACCTTCGTGAGTGATGTCATGAAGTTTAATATTACATCCTCCCAAACAGGTCAACAAATAATTTTAAAAAATCATGAATGTTAATGAGAACAGGGTTGAAAATGTGTTTTGGGCAGAATAAAGTACTATTATAAATTACCAGCAGTCTATTTTATTTCGTGATTATTGCTTCCTAAAGGCCATTGAGAAACAAAAATGTAGACTGAAAAAGAAATAAAATAAAAGTATACCACCAATAGCGACTTATTTTTTTCATGTAATTTTAATTTTACCATTTTTGTCTGGAAGGAAGGACAAAATCATCCCAAAGCAGAAGGGCTAGTGTTTTTCTTTAGCAACAGGGAGATTAGGCTGTAAGATCTCTTGCTGATTTTATCTCTTATACAATGACCAGAGGTAGATATGAGGGTTTTGGGGACACATCACTTGCCACCTCTTCAATTGTCATGGATAAAGCAGGAAGACAATGGAAGATCTCTAAATCCTTTTGGAATAGTAAAGCCTACATTCTAATAAAGGAGGTGATATTTGAAGGCAGCTCCCAGGGATGTATTACTACTTTATCCCTCAGTTGTTAAAACATCATAGTTTCATAGGTACTTTATCTCTAGGGCAATACTTCATTTCACATATGAAGTACTTGTCAGTAAGGCCTGGCATGTGACATCACCAAGAGCACACACACAATTAGTGACAGAATGAGAACCAGAGCCCAAGCCTATATTTATATTTATTCAAGGGTGTGCCCTAGTATGTGGCATAAATGACATGTCACATGAAATACACAGACAACATGAAAACACAAATATCTCGGTGAGCCTCCAGAAGTTGTTGGCAGGCTCAGCCCACTACTTATGGAGGTAAAGCACTTTTTTCTTTTTTTTTAAATTTTATTATTATTATACTTTAAGTTTTAGGGTACATGTGCACAATGTACAGGTTTGTTACATATGTATCCATGTGCCATGTTGGTGTGCTGCACCCATTAACTCGTCATTTAGCATTATGTATATCTCCTAATGCTATCCCTCCCCCCAAAACTTTCACTACCCTTAGATCATAAAGATAGTTTCCCATATTAACTTCTGCAAGTTTTACTGTTTTTGATGCAATTATTATAAAGCTGAAGTGCTTCCCTTTGATTAAAAAGTTTTTGAGGAGGAAACAGATATTCTATGCAATTAGTAAAGTCACATCAAATTGGCATTTTTATTAACAAACTCAACTATATATTCTCAGAAAAAAAGAGGGAAATGCAATTAATAAAAATAGTATGTGTAGTCTTTCTGTTGTTTCGGTCCATGAATTTATTTATGACCCTGTATAAATGTGAGAGACAATTTCAAACTGATTTTCTTCCACTGGTTTTAGTTCCCATATAACTCTCTTAGTGTGAGCATCTCACCTTGTAGTCTATGATTTTACAGTTTAAAGATGTGAATCTTACATCTAACATGGCTTCTGAAGCAAAACAACCACTTTTTTTGTGTGTTCACTATGATGTTTTTGATCTCCTACATTGAATTATTTAAAAATATATTCTAAAGTTTTAAGAATTAATATTCAAATAAAATACCTAGGCCCAAATCTAGTCATTCCTCAAGATTTTAAGTTCGAATTCTGACTTAAATTCTGACTTAAAAAAATTCAATAATAATTTTTAATTTTAATTTTTAAGTGGCCTTTGAAAAATGTTTCATCTTATATGCAAAAGCATTTGATTGATGTACTGAAAAGGAAATCAAATATACTACATTTTTAGTAGGGGCAGTTTCATATGTTTACCGGAGTTTAATTAAATATTAAAAAATCTCAAGCATTTAACTAATGCTTAAAAATTAAAAAAATACATTTGTTTAATCTTAGGTTTAAAAGGGAAGCACTTCAGCTCTATAATAATTGCATTAAAAACAGTAAAACTTGCAGAAGTTAATATGGGAAACTATCTTTATGATCTAGGGGTAGTGAAAGTTTTGGGGGGAGGGATAGCATTAGGAGATATACGTAATGCTACATGACGAGTTAATGGGTGCAGCACACCAACATGGCACATGTATACATATGTAACAAACCTGCACATTGTGCACATATATATATGTATATGTGTATATATATACACATATATATACACACACATATATATAACATACATATGTATATATAACCTTGGTATCATTTCAGTTTTACATAAGAAGTGTACGTTGTTTACTTGTTACACATTTTAAGTCATAATAAAAAGACTAACCAGTTACTTAAGTAGGTCAAATTCTTTAACTCATTTGAACTGCTAAAAAAAACCAACATGCATAGATTCTTTAACATTAAAACACTTATCTAATTGTTATTTTAAACATGTGCTTATACATGCCTGGGGTTAAGTGATACTTATCTACTTGAAACGCATTTATCTTCTAAACTAACTGAAATTAGTCGAAGGTTTTGGCTGGGACTATGGCTAGATTCTTATTTGCAGCCATCATGCAACATAATCCTATTTATAGTCTATGTAAGGGCTTAATAAATTAGGGAAGTTCATGTCATTGTTGTTATAGCCCACACAACTCATCTAACTCATGTAATCTAAGTGTCTAACATCCCTTAGATGCAAATGACACATTACCCAATTCTCTCTGCAACCATGCAGCTTTTAATATTTGATTAAAACTTTGCATTTCTTGATTCTTAACATATTTGAATTACTTGTCATGCCACTTTATTTCTGATTTAACAAAATCTTGCATTTTCTCCCATTCTTCTGGTCTGGTAGGACCGTGGAATTCTTACAGATTTAAAATGTTATCTGAGGAGGGGGAATTTCTATATTACAAGAGACTAAAGGAATATAACAACCAAATGTAATACATCATCCTTTTCACTTAGTTGTATTATCCCCTTGGACTCTTTTTAGGGTTTACTGGATTGGGGGGAAAAGCTATATAATATATTTTTTATGAATTGAGAAAGTTTGACTATGACTTGATATTGGATGCTCTTATGAATTAATTGTAACTTTCTTGAGCTTGATAATGCCATTGTGGTTATGTGGAGAAGGGCCTTATTCTTATGAGATGTGCGCAGGAATATGGATCAAAATGTCTAAATCTAACTTCCAAATGACTCAGTATCTACCACCATCACAACAGATAGATGGATGGATAGATAGATGTGTATGTGTTTGGATAAATACATAGGTAAAAAAGATGAGAAATACAGTATCTGATTGGAATCTCCATATCTCAAGGCTGTATTAGATTCTGTTATAGTCCTAGTTTCTGAGAATATAACTTGTGAGTCGTTCTTGATTCCTTTTTCATACTCACTCTGAACCTAGAATGCAGCAAGTCCTGTTATTTCCTTTTCAAAATAATATTTTAAATATGTTTACTTTAATGCCCCCCTAGTATTATAACACTAGCACTCAATTCAAAGGTCTTCAATGATTTTCCATTCCACTTAGGAGAAAATGTGCAGCCCCACCCTGCTGCCTACAGGGAGACTTAACTTCTGGCCCTCTCCTCCTAGCTCAGGATGATGGACTTTCTTCCAAAAAAGTTTCACAAAGTATTGACTGTTTTGACATTTGAGGACCTATGGTCATGTGATGAATGCTACCTAGTTCACCTTGCTCCAGGCTTCATCTGACTAACTTGACTCAGTCCTTCAATACTTTTCAACTATCGCATTTCTCAGAAAGTCTTTTCTTGACACCTGCCATCTAAATCAGGATCTACTGTGCTTTATTTTTCTTTCATAGCACTTGCCTAACTCATTTTGCAAACATTTTTTAATGTGCTTGATTATTAATTTACTAACTCCCTCTGTCTTTAGTCTATAAGCTCCGTGTGGGTAAAGCTTATGTTTGTTTTGCTTACTACTAACTTCCCAAGACCTTGAGTCCAATGCTTAGAAACTGCTCACCAAAAATATGTGAAATAAATAAGTTAATTAATTAACAGAAATCTCAAAGACAGGAGTACTATAGGAAAAAGAGCTGTTTTATTCTTAGGAAAGGGTTGACAAAGATGTGAAATTATATTGCCATTATTCATTGTTGGTACCCATGAACATACTTTTGAATATTGGGGAGTGGGTTTATATTCAGGCAAAAGATACTGGCATTGTGTCCCTTGTGATTGATTCCTGTGCTGTGCCTTCTCATAAATATTTTGCCTATCATCTCTATTGAGAAAGAAATATTTTTATTCTGAAGTAATAATACCAATAGTCAAGTTTTAATTGGAGGGAAATGAGCAATTAAGATAACTAGTAAAATTATTATTTTATTGTCAATTTGTTATGATTACACTTCATGAATGGAGGAAGGAAGTCAATATGCTAGCGTATCTTCAAAGCTGCTTCAGAAGAATAAAATGTGCAAATATCTTGAAAAGGAACCTGGTGAATTATTAAGGGAAAGCTTTTAAAGTGACTTAGTTCCACCTATCATTTCACTTACTCCCCCAAAACTAAGGTACTACAAAAAATGTTCTCAACACAACACTGTAGATCATTTAAATGCTGTAGATTACTTGAGAAAACCCTCTACAGAAAGACAAATGAGGAAGGCAGGCAAAGGGAAATAAATGAACAGTCACTTTGTGTCAGGGAAAATTGGAGTAGGTTTTTCTCTTAGGAGCAGCCTTTAGCATTCATATTTCCTTATGGTATACATCAGCATCTTAAGAGCCATAAAATTTCTGAATGTCTTCTTGATGGCTAAACATATTTCCTTCTTTGTTTGAGGCATTATTCTGAAAGTACATGGTGTGTTTTTTTCTTTGGTTAGCAAAACAAGGACTTTCTACATTAATGAATGTATATGTACATAATAGTGAATATTTCCAATGAAGGTCATATATTTTCATTTTTCTTTTAATATATATGTTGACTCTAATGTCCAAGTGCAAGATAAAGAATATAGAGCTTCAGTCTAGACACCCCATCAGAAAACATGTTTCTTTATTAAGGAGTTGTGATCCTTAGCACTTTAAAACTAATGATTTAGGGCCAGGTGTGATGGCTCATGCCTGTAATCCCAGCACTTTGGGAGGCCAGGGTGTGTGGATCACCTGAGGTCAGGAGTTCGTGACCAGCCTGGCCAACATGGTGAAACCCCGTCTCTACTCAAAATACAAAGATTAGCTGGGCATGGTGGCGGGTGCCTGTAATCCCAGCTACTCAGTAGGCTGAGGCAGGAGAATCGCTTGAACCCAAGAGGCAGAGACTGCAGTGAGCCAAGATTGTGCCATTGCACTCCAGCCTGGGTGACAAGAACGAAACTCTGTCTCACGAACAAAAAACACTAATGATTTTGGAGGGCGAGTTAATATGTACTTTTCCTGGAGAGAAGACTGTGTAACATCATGATTCTTAACTGGGCAATACAGTTGCCTACCTGTGTGGCTTCAGTGCCTGTTTACCTAGGATCTATTAGGTGTCCAATGCTGGACTAGAGTTTCATCCTTTAACTTAAACTTTGATCCCTGTTAAAATACGCACATGTTTTTCTCCTTTTTCCTGAGAACTTTTAATGTTTCCAGTACTTTAAGCCTTAATGAACTGTTGTGATCTTTTCTGCAGAGCAGGTTTGAATGAGTGATACAGAAGCACCAGGTATGAGGCCAAGAATGAGAGGATTGCGGCATCACGATGCCAAAGAACTCGTTTCATATTTTTGTGAATCTGTATGATAAAAAATTAGCTTTAGTTTAGTGGGGAAAAGTGCATAAATCTCAGATTGATGTTTAACATTTGAAGAGATGATATTTAGTTTGAATTTTCTATTTTTATTTCAAACTGTAACAACAGATCAGCCTATATCAAGGCAATGAAATTAAGGAAATTTAAAAGTTTGATAAATCGTTGAGCTCATTTGTCTCTGTAAAAGTTATTTCTTGAGAGCAGATAAAGGCACTTTCGAACATGTGCACTTTTTTTTTCAGGTCACAGGGGTGCTATTTAATAAAGTACTTTTCTCAGGCACTAAGAGCCACCTTTATTCATCTGAAAAGGTTAATGCAGATTTTTAAAGTATCCAAGTTATTCCCAAAGAGTAATTTGTGCACTAGGAAAGTCTATTTTATTTGAAAAGTACCTAAATGGCAAGAAAAAAAAAAAAGCAAGTGAGGTATACATTATAGACACATAGATCTGGGTTGTTCATAATCAATGTTGCCCCCAGTAAGCTTCATTTATATGGGTTAGTTATATATCTCTGACCACTTTATTTAAAACTTCAATATTTCTTCCCTTCCACCTTAGAACTTCCTACTATTCTTCTTGCTATTAAAATCCAAGCAGAGACATTGGTTGCTGCACTTAGATGTGGTGGAGAAGGTGAAAAATGCTTCTGCTCAGATTCTCTGTCAAGAGTTTGCTGGAGACACAGTGGGGCAGCAAGCACCTTAGATTATTCCAGAGTAAACCACAGGAATCAGGTTCTACATTCTGAAAAGAAACTCCACTAAACCTTTATAACCAGATCAGAGCTAAAATACACACGTCTGGAATTGCACCTGTCTAAGATCTAGGGAGACGGAGCAGCCAGGATGATATGTTTTTGAGGAATGTAAAGGGTGTTAACATAAACCCCCAATCCCATACAATTCAATTTCAGAAAAGTATTTAGGGACTGTGCTAAAATAGCATCTCCAAGCTTGCTATGGCGAGATGATGCTCAGGTTTTCCATGTGCAGGGGAAATGATGAAGGTAAGGTTGAGGATGGGAAATTTGCAAGATAATATTTCATCAGTTTGTTTTAACTTGTAGTTGAACTATAAAGAACCTCCAGAAGGCTTGAAAATGTCGTAAGCCCTGCCAAGAGTATAGAGATTCAAAATGGGGATACTGCCTTTATAAGAGATGTGGGTGTCCTTTTAAAATTCCTTGCCTAATGTGCCTTAATATTAAAACACAGATCAGCATAAATATCATTGTGACTCAAATAGAGATTCAACCAATTAGGGATGTCACTAGCCCATGAGACAATTTGTTTTGTAGCTTAGCTCTAGAGTACATGGCTAGTCCAAAGAAGTTCAGACCTAGACATTGTTTTCCTGCATTAGATGCCCTTGTGGAGGGTACAACCTGCACATCAATATGTGGTGGCCTTGAAACTAAGCTTTCAATGCCTTCTGTATGTCCAAACTATACTATTCTTTATGCACTTATACTTTGTAAAGTCTGTGATCATCATCTTGATTTTTTTTTTTTTTTTTTTTTTTTTTTCTGAGACAGAGCCTTGCTCTGTAGCCCAGGCTGGAGTGCAGTGGTGCGATCTCAGCTCACTGTAAGCTCCGCCTCCTGGGTTCACCCCATTCTCCTGCCTCAGCCTCCCAAGTAGCTGGGACTACAGGCTCCCGCCACCACGCCTGGCTAATTTTTTGTATTTTTACTACAGATGGTGTTTCACCGTATTAGCCAGGATGGTCTCGATCTCCTGACCTCATGATCCGCCCGCCTCAGCCTCCCAGAGAGCCACGGCGCCCGGCCATTATCTTGATTTTTAAATGACAAATCTAGAGAATGGCTGAGAAGGGATTTTTCTGAATCTATACCTGCTAACATAAAAATCAATATAGTTTCTGTTAAAGAAAGCTGCCTTCTACTTCCACCTCTTATTCATTAAAAAATGGTTAGGGTATTAATCACTGTGAAAGTGCTGTAGGTTTTGTTAAAGAGAGTAGGATAGTGTCATGCCTTTTTGGGACAACCTGAGATGTGATTTAAATCTTTAAGGCTAAGAGTTTACTACTTGTTCTCAGTGAGCTGTTTCAATTAACATGAGTTTTTCATTTATTTTTGGTCAACACAAATGTGTCTAGTTTAGTTAACAATAAATTTTTTGCTGTTTTCACAATGAGAAATAAGTCTGTCTCTTTTTTAAAAATAATTTTATTTCTCATAAAGCCCCATTATAAAATATATCTATAAAGAAAATTGTATTAATTACATAAAAATTGTTTACTCATTATAAATGAACAGATCTATTAAAAGATACACAAAGTAAAAAGCTAAAGAAAACAGCTGATGATAAACGGCAATAAAGAAAATCTTAAATTTAATAACAGATGAAATTTAGGTAGCTTGTTCAACAAACTTTACTATCAGAAAGACTTAGGGTTGAATTCTAGTTCTTCCACTTCATTTTCATGTCATTTAAACCTCCTGAGACTCATTCTTTTTTCTGTACATGTAATAATAATTGCAACCTCACACATCATTATAAAAAACGTAAATGAGCAGCTATAGGAAAGTTATCTGGCACAAAGTGCTTTCTTTGTGCAAAGTGTACATTCAATAAATGTTATTTTCTCCTGTGAAAAAATATAGTAGCTAGAAAGCATTTCAGAACCACAAAATAACTCACCAACTTAAATTCCTGATTCTGTAATGTCTTAGGATACACCTCTATGTTGGGGACAACAGTGTGGGTCTAGAGTTTCCAATGTCTTCCAGGAGTTCTTGGGACCCATCATGAGAAGGAAGTGGTGGGGCATGGAATAAATGTGGGTGCAGTGGAGTGTATTGCTTATTCAGGCTTCTTTCTTTTCTAGTGTCTTCCAAAGACTCCAAAAGAGCAAGACTGTCTTATTCTATTTGAAGTATCTTGAGGAGCTAGATAATGATGGCACAGGTATGGCCAAGAGCGCCTAGGGTCTGGGTCAGCCACTGGTGTGAGTCTTTTGCTTATGGACTGTCACAGGCAATCAGAACTAACTAGGCATACAGCTGTTCTCTCCAAAGTCTTTAGATCTGTGCCTGAGTACTATGTGATAGTGCCAGAGGAAGGAAGTGCCTGCTGAATTAATATTTTTTTCAGTCTATTTTTGAGAGTAAGCATGCCTTTCTTTCCCACATCCTCACCAAAGTGACTTTATTCACTGTAAACTTGTTATTCTGAAATGATGATTCAAAAGCAAGATGTGTTTCCTTCCTTTTCCTAAAGACTTGATTAATTATCTAAGGGCTGATCTTTAAGGACAGCTAAAACACCATTTTCCTTCCAAAACCCAAGCTTTTAAAATGCACTAAATTATTTGAGTAAACCATTTGCAATTTTATTTTCTTTTTGCTTTTTATGCATAGACCAAAACCACCAACCCAAAAGATTCTTTTCAGTGTACAAACTATGCCCTGAGAATAAGTTAGGTATTCCTGAAAGATATTTTAACTCTATCAAGCCAATGCATGGGCATCCAGGAAAAAGAATTATTAAACACAAGACTGACCGGTGTTTAAGTATTAAAGTCCATTTCTATTTAACTGTTCAACCCACACTGACATATTTTAAAAATTCTTATCCTGAGAATTCAATGTTTTCTTATGTCTGTATCAGTCCTTAATACCCACCAAGGAGCAGTCGTGGGAGGAACTGCAATGTTGTTCACACACAGAGTATTTTCCTGTTCTTCCTTTTGCTTTATTACTATGTTTCCTAAGAAAATGACACACAAACCATTGATTTTGAAAAGTGGCAGTAGTCCGGAATTCTTCTGTTGGGGGAAATTTTTTTCTGCTGAGGGAAAGTTGTTATTTGGTCATTAAGATTATTGAGATTCCTCTTAGAATCAAGTATTCAACATTTAAATTCCTCTGACTATATATTTGTTGGTATTATAAAAAGTAGACTCATCTCCAAATTAGTCTTCCTAGTTATGCTGTTCCAATCTGCTAGATACTTGGTTTAAGTTCTTCCTACGCATAATAAAGAATTTTCCTTTTGTAAACTTTGTGATTTATACCTTAGCTCTTCTACTGTGAAAATCTAGCTTCATCACCCTTAGCCAACAGAAGGCAACGATGAAAACAATATTGAAATGTTATAACCCAAATATCTGCCTTTACTACCGATAATCCTCAGTTATTTTGTGAGCTTTGGCTGCATGGATGTAGACTGCTTATTCAACAGTGAGCTGAGATCAGCCTCAGTTTTTCCAGTAAGTAGGAGTGAAGGAGTAAGTGGGAGTGTCCACATGATAGATATCTCTTTTCCAGGTTTTGCAATGGAACAAATATGGTTGCTGCTGCTTCTAACAATTAGAGTGCTTCCAGGGTCTGCTCAGTTCAACGGCTACAACTGTGATGCCAACCTCCACAGTAGATTTCCTGGTAAGTGTAAGCCTAATCTATTCTCTAATTGCTTCTGGAAGAGTGATTATATTTGAAGAGCAAGTCATTTAAATATATATGGAGAACAGGGGGCTATCTCTTTACATTAAGTGGATATTAACAAATGGCAAATGACAAGTCATTTTTCTGGAGCTGTAATTTACATCCATATTAACATACAAAGTGTTCATCATAGTTAATATTATTATAATGGCTGCTCACAGATATGAAAAATATTGCCTACTGTGTAAAAAATTGGGAGAGACTAATTTCATTAAAAATTTGCGTCTTTTTTTCTCATAAATTAATTCAGACTTTAAAAAACTGCTCTTAAATGCTAATATATTTATTTAGGAATAATCTTAAGAAAATGATTGTGAAATATTGTGCAATACAAAAAAATGCTATTTCAATGAAATGATGATTACCACCAAAGTACACAGGTGAGCTTCAGAATGAATTTCACAGAAACCCATCAACGTTATGACAAATACGAGATTTGGCAACATTGATGGGCATGTCCCACAGGTTTCTAAAACCTGCACCCAATGAGAAGTTACTCAAAGTTTTACCTAGGTATTCATCATTTTATATTAGCTAAAGTAATGGAACCACAATTCAACATTTACAAAATAAATATTAGATAATTCAAAACACTTTTCCAAGTCTGCCATGCAAATGGAATCTCTTTGGCCGTGGTTTACATTCTCAAAACCTGCCAGTCCTCCTGTGTTTGGAGCATGCTATGAAACAGCAAACCTGTATAGAGCAATCAGTAGGTAGTTACGTAGATAAAGTGCGATTTCTACAACAGAGTCTACACCAGAAATTGTCTGAATGTCTTCATGAACTTAGACCTAGGATGTAAGCACTTGGTTTGTTAGTAAAATATGAAGGTCATGGTGGGAATGACCAAAGGAATTCGAGAAAAATATGCTAAGGCAGAGTTGTTAATGGCTTTGAATATCAAAAATGAGCTTTTTTTACATTTATTATTATGGAAAATATTAAATATATACAAAAGTAGAGGTTAGTAGAAAGAGCACTCATATTGATTATCTAGCATTATCAATTATTAACATTTATAAATTTTGTTTGATCTTTGTCCTTACCACTCCCATCTCTGGCATATATAAAATAAATGTATTATTCATGCTTTGGTGTTTATATGTGATGGAAAAGAACTTAAAAATTATTATCTTTTACATATACGTCTAATAAGCCCAACAGTAATTTCTTAATATCATTAAATTCAGCCAAGTTGCCTCTAAAATCTTCACATAGAGTATTTGTTGATATATCTTTTATTTCATTTTGTTTTATAACAGTTCTCCTCTGTCCTTTGCTTTTACAAAATGCTGTTTATCTCTTTGAGCAGTTTGGTCATTTGTCTTGTAGAGTTCTGACACTGGATTTGGCCAACTGCAACTCTCAGTTGTCATTGAACAGGCTCCTCTTTCCTGTCTATCTCGTAAACCAATGAGAGCTAGAAGTTTAAGTAAATTCAAGTACAATTATTTTGGCGAGAACGTGTGTTATGTAGTGTAATAAAAGTGTTTTCTCTTAATTTTGAATGCAATCAAGAGTCCCTGAGTCTTTTTAAACATACCTTTTAAGAGGTTTGATGTGGTCACATTTTGTTTTAGGAAGAGACATTAGGAGAAGTGTGCAAGACAGAATCAAGTTAGAATAGATTAGAGGCAGAGAGAAATATCCTGAAGGCAGTGGCAGTGGAAGCACTACAAGGGGACAGTTATTAAGAGATATTTTTGTGGTAGACTCAGCAGAAATGGAGAATTGATTTGATTTGGGAGGTGAGAAAGAGAAGGTTAAAGGGTGTTTTTAACTGGAACAGCTGGATGTTGATGCTGTTAACTGACAAGAAAAACACAGGACACTTGCATGTTTTAGAAAGGAAGTTCAAGTTTGGAAATAACGGGCTTGAGGCATTTTCAGAATATATAGTGGCAGTTTCTTTCTATTCAGTAGTAGGAAATATGGACCTGGGTCTGAGAAGAGAGATCAAAACTGAAGATTGCTGTATGAGAGTTGATTCCCTGTGCAGTGGATAAGCAATGAGTAGGGAGTAGGAAAATAAAAAGTATGAAAATAGACTACGATTTAGATAAGTTTCGTGGTTGGAAAAAAAAAAAAAAAAAAAAAGGAGCAACCTGAGCCAGGAATTGAAACAAAAGAAAGGAGCAACCTGAGGCAGGAGTTGAAATCAGTTCCTGGGACTATAGAGGCCTGAGCATACATGAGTAAAGGGGAGTATTAAAAAAATGGAAATTCTAATAAAGAACAATTGATGAAATGAGAAAAGAAAATACCGAAGCGATCAATGGTACAGATGAAGGAGTTAACCTTGGAAAAGTAGTAGCTGTTTGTTTAGGAGAGAAGGGGAGATAAAGACACAGTTGGAGAAGGCGAGAGACACTAATTGTGTTCACTCCCTCAGTGTAGTGGGAAGCAGTGGCTCTCATCAGAGTCACTGGAAGCCTGGGAAGGGTGATCAAGCCATGACCCTGTTATGGATGGATAAGAAGGCCAAGTAATAAAATGATTGCTCAACAGAGAAGATCTGACTGGTGTGGTAGTTATATACTTGTAAAGGTGAATAAGACATGTTAAAGAGCCGTGAAATAACTATGACAGGAAAACGAAGTATTTATCATATGGTGAATTTTTTAAAAATCATGTTAAAAAGTCTGTTTACAATGGCATCTACTGACCACCTGTATCAAAATCATATGGGTTAGTTGTTGAAAGTGGGACTCAATCTGTTTCACCTCAAATAAGTGATGTTAGAATCTCTGAATGGGGTCTTGGGAATCTGTATCTTAAACCCTGCAGGTGAATCTAATGTACATTTATGGTTAAGAACAACTGATAGTGTATTCTATCATTTTCTTGAGCCAATTATTCCAATTAAAAGCACAATTATTTGTTGCGGAAATATAATTAAAAACAGAATCTTCTCCCAACCTAGAAATCCTCTCTGCCTAGGTAGTAGAGAAATAAAAAACACTTTTATCATTAAATAAGCATTAAACCAGAATGTGATGCACATCACAGGTAATCAGTAAGAGATTACAAAAACAGAAATAAACCTCGCCCTTTTATATAGCCAAGCAGAGACAACTCATTACATATGTTTTCAATATAGACAATAACTAGTCCTCAAGTAAGAGGACTTGACAGGACCATTTGTCACACATATGAATCCTCACTTTACCTGGTAAGTAGGGTGACCATCTGTGTTAGCTGATTTGTTTTATCCAGAGGAAAAAGTAACTTCTCGTATCTTTATGACAGGAGGTAATTTTGCAATTTGGAGCAAGGCTCACATCAAAATTAGGCTCCTACCCTAAGCGCAGAAACAGGGACATAAGGCTACCATCTCCCTTGATGTTTACATTTCAAAGAGATGGCTCTCAGATCCTTGAGAAAGACATTCCTGGGTCATAAAGCTTACAAGAATCCTATCTAGTTTTCAAATGGATTAATACACACTTAAAAGAGAGGAGAAAGTACTTCTAATTACAAGTTTTCTAAAGTAAATGCTGTCAGAAAAAGGGAGGGAGAAGTCTCTTCCTCTATTTTCAATTTTATTTTTGTTTTGTTTGTATTTTTTCTTACACACATCAGCACTTTAGGTATTATCTGGGTTAGGCAACAAACACCCAAACTTTCCAGATGTATATTCATAAACACATACACCCATAAACACACACACACACACACACACAGTTACAATTTTAAAATTTGTATTTTAATAACACAAATGTTAATAAAATCTAAATAACGCTGAAGTCCCAGGAGAGACTTTGTATTTAGATGGGTATTATTTAACCCATGTTTTTGGAGGTTGTTTGCAAAAAGATCAGAGTGAGCAAATAAAGCCTAAAGATTAATTGCTTACTGCCCTCTTGACTCTCAGTATCTCTTCCACATCATGATCACCCTTGATGTCATCAGGGGCTCCACAAGCTGCTCAGAGCCTAAGCAATGGGATGGAATGAGAATGAGTCTGGCAAAGGAAAGGGGCTATCTAAATGCAAAGCAATGTTAATAATGATGAGAGTAATCATCTCACCCTATCTGACCTTTGCTGTTTCATGACATTAGAACTATTTTCTTTAATTTCCATGGCATTTATCCTGAGGCCAAGAGACGCACCATGGTCTAATTCATTTAAATTTAAAGGAATGCCATTTAATTTTAGAGGTGGTTAACTCTTGGTTATCCAAGCTAATAGCAAAAAGCAGACTCATGAACCACTAAAATTACAGTTGTGATGATTCTAGAATAAAACTCAAAGTATAGTTGAATTTAGAGTACCAAGGAATTATTTGGTTAAAGTAAAACATACAGATGAATATACTTGGCCTTTGTGACTGGTGTATATTTTGTGAAGCCAGCCCCCCTTCTTTGGAAGTATATGAGGATGAGGCTAAACTTTCTGGCCTCTAAAGAAATCTTTAATGATAAAGGCACATCCAAGGAGAAAAATGGCCTTATAGCACAAGAAACTTTATGGCTTGACGCTGTCTCATGGTGAACTAAGTAGTCATGGGAAGCTGAATATGAGTCAGTGTTTCGTAACATTATGTTGTAAATAATACTAATAAGGAAACAAGCAATAAGTTCCATGTTTTGAGTACCAGGCACCTCACAGAATTCTTTCATTTCTTACGGTAAACTTACAAAATCTTTTTAAATACCCCCTTTACAGTAGGAAAACTGAGGATATAAATTTGTTAAATATCGCAAATCTGCAAAATAGAGATATAAAACTAGGATTCTTTCCATCAAACAATGATGTCTAAAAATGAAATTTGAATAGTAAGTTTTAAAAATGATGTATGTATGGAGATTCTCAATGGAAATTGCCACGTCTAAGGATCGGAAAAGTCATGTGTTAGGGGAATTTGTTTCGTCTTTTCAAGACCTGCTTGACTAAGGAAATCTTTTATTCGGTAATATTTTTAATATTTTAATATTCAATGAACACAAGTGTTCCACAGGAGGTAAAATTGAGAATCAACTATTTAATCAATAGAATTCATGAGTGAGTTCAGTAAATTGAACTGTCTACTTTTGTGTTAGGCTTTGCTTAACCATGGCATTTTTCTGTGCCCAAAGACAAAGTAAGAGAGATTAGTGGAATAGTTATCCCAGGGAATATGTTCTGGTTCTCTGTGTAGAAAGGAAAGCCCAATTCTCCTTTATTCCTACTTTTTAGTGGTAGTGCTTTGGTCTCCAAGTTGTCAAGAGGATGCCTGCTTTCCACTTTGCACCTGTGACTGCAATTACTACAACAGATGAGGCTGAAGAACAGATCCAGGCAGCTATTGCTGATCGCATTCTGATTAATTTACAATGATAAAGTGCAGTGGAGAAAATAGCAATTAGCAAGTTCAATGAGTAATTCAGGGTCCATATTCTCCCATATTTTAATAACAGCGTTCTTCATTGCATGAATTTTCACTTTTTCTGTTTTTATAAATAAAACCCATTTGCTTTTTTTTCTGCCTGAAAAAGATGACCAAACTTTTCTGGTTCCAAAGAATGTGGAGCAGCAAGTGTGATTATAAGTCTGCAAAGTTTGCCTCAGACTGCATATGAATTTCCTAGAGCACTGGAAACAACAGCTTGCATTTGCTAACGAGAAACAGATGTTGTGATGAGAAACTGAGGTGGCACAAAACCTGTTCAATATACAGAGGAAACTTGAATTCCTAATCTACTTTAAGTTCTTCATCAGCTGTTGGTATTTCATGTAGATGAAATATCAATACCCCTTTAGGACTTCTAGCTCTTTTAGCACCAAAACCTCAATCTTATATAAAAACTTGGTAAGAGCAAATTTTAACTTTCAAAAATGAATTAAAACAACATATGTAGCATCTGATCTCTAGGCAATTTGTAAGCCCATGTAGTACCAAATATCACCACTCTCGTTTTAGAGATAAAAGCAGAACTGATATATAAATTATTATTATGGTCTACAAAGATGGTATAAATTAATATTGGAATATTTATTGGAGCCCAGAATGTAAATTATTTTCAGGTGAGATTTTCTACCATGCCACAAAGCACTCTGCAGCATACAGAAAAGGTTCCTCCCACTATATTGAACAGATTGCTGTTTATACTATCAGTTTTAAACCAATACTACTTTTAAGTACATACAAACCAGTACATCAATACTAATGTAATGATATTCACAGGAATCTCTGCATCTGAACCGTACAGAGCCTCCTGCCTGCTCTCTGTGGACTAGCCACTGTACCCCTGTCCTCTCCAGTTGCTTCTGATTCCCGAAGACTGCATGTCACACATGCTCAGGAAAGATCCACTTAGGTTCTTTGCTCTGGACTCCTTGACCACAGTGCTACAGGCACCACCTCTGCCAGAAATGCTTTTTTATGAAAACACTGCCCCGCTTGGCGTAGCTGCCTTTTGTTGTGGGCTGCTCTGCTTCCTCCGGGTGTTAAACTGCTATGGTTTACAAAATGAGACAGAGGTGGGGGTAAGAGAAGAGGCTGATCCTGTTCCCAATTTTGTTTCACACATTGCCACTGGAGCACTAAAGGAGGCTTACTTAGACTCAGCCTTACAGAGTATTTTATGAGCCTTCTTTCATTGAGATTCAAAACCAGTCAGTTCTTCAGACGAGAAAGGGAGTCAGATGCAGTTCTAACCCCTTCATGATTCTTGTCTCTCTCCCTCCCATCCCTTTTACAGCCAAACTTTTCTCTCTTGAAAGCATGTAAATCAGACAAATCGATATTTGGTAGGAGGCTTAAACTCACCAGGTGAAATCCACCTATGAGCTATCTTCTGTCCAGTCAAAATACAAAGCTGTGACTTAGCACCTGAATTGACTGAGAAGTTGTAACATCAGCATCACCTGGAAGCTTGTAAGAAATGCAGAAACTCAGGCTCCAGCTCAGATCTACTGAATCAGAATCTGCATTTTTATAAGATTCTTTGGTGATTCATCTGCACAGTAAAGTATAAGAAGTGCTGGTTAGAACATGGTACCCATGATGGTCTACTAGCTTTATGTTGTTACAAAACCACACGGTATTTACACTAGCCCGAGCTGGCCATCGTGCGCTTGCTTGCTATTGATAGTATAGGTATCAACAAACCTATCACTGTTAAAAATTCATTTTTAATGGGGTAAGATAACTAGTCACCAAGGCTAATACACTTAAAGAGATAAAATACAAATAAACAAATTGCAATAATCAATTAATTTTATATTATTTAATGAGTTGCATTTTCTCAATTTGAAGTTAGACATGAAGGATTTTGATGTTCATTGAAAACTCTGAAAACAGAGGCATCATCTCAGGCAATTGGCAGAATACAGATAGATGAACATTCAAGATGAACCCATATCAACTGTACACATATTTTGTTTGTAAATGTTGGAACTTGATATTAAAGACTTACACACCATTGAAATAAATATATTTTAATAAATATTTGCTGAGTATTTGTTATATACTCTAGGAAAACCCAGAACACTCTATTAGTTTATAATTTAACAGGACAGTAAATATCCACTCTCAGATATAATGTAAGTGAGACAGTAGACCCACAGTTAAAGTGAGATAGGATAGAACATGAGGGGATGATTACACTCCATTGGGAAAATTACAGAAAGGCTCATTAAAGGTCAGCTTTGAAATTATTTTTCTGTTTTAAGTTTATTTCTCTTCTTATCTGAATACTCTCATTGGTAATTTCAGCTATTACTATTATTATTGATATACTGAGTATTTGGTGATTCTCAAATTTGTATTTCTTGTTTTCTGTCCCCAAATATTAGACTCATATTTCCAACTATCTGCTGTACGTTTCTGCTTGAATGTCTCATATGTAAATCAGCCTTTCAAAAACTGAGCTTATCATCTTTCTCCCTGAATTTTTTTCATCTTAGAGCATAATCCACCCACTCATCAAAGCCAGAAACCTACACATCAGTGACATCCCTTTTTCTTCATGCAGTCTTCTAATCACTTCCTTATAGAATCTAACCAGTTGGAACTATTTTATTTCTTCCTAACAATCCCTTTCAAACACCTCTTTGCTACCAAGACAAGGTTGTTTATAATGTTGTTTACAAATCTCTAGTATATCATTATCAGGCTGTATTGTAATTGCTTACTTTTCTTCTGTCTTCTTTATTCAGCAAGTTCCTTAAAGAAACGGAGTCTTTTGTTAATGTTGTTATCTCAAAGTCTAGCACAGAGACTGGCACATGATATGTACACAATAAATGCTTTCCTGAAACACATTGTTGATATGAAGTGGCATGTAGTTTAGATCTTGAAAATAAATAAAACCAATTGCCTCTAGACTAGTAGAAAATTTATGGTACTGATTTTTCATGCTTGATTCTTGTGCATCTCATCTTTTTTTTTTTTTTTTCCTTTGAGACAGAGTCTCGCTCTGTCGCCAGGCTGGAGTGCAGTGGCACACTCTTGGCTCACTGCAACCTCTGCCTCCTGGGTTCAAGCCATTCTCATGCCTCAGCCTCCCAAGTAGCTGGGATTACAGACATGCGCGACCACACCCGGCTAATTTTTGTATTTTTAGTAGAGATGAGGTTTCACCATGTTGGCCAGGATGGTCTCGATCTCTTGACCTTGTGATCCACCCACTTCGACCTTCCTAAGTGCTGGGATTACAAACGTGAGCCACCACACCCAGCCTCCCCATCCTTTTTCTTTTACACTATACACTGAACTCCAGAATTTCTTTTCATACAGATGTTTACTTTTTCAGATCAATGATGAAGAAATATCTTGAGTCATTGCACTAAAGTGCTGAGTACCAGCCTACAGCCAAATTTTGGAGTGTTGCCATCTTTGTATTGCAGAATACATACGTGCAAATTCTTTGAATAATTTATTAATCTGTACTCATTATTCTATAAAATAACTGGAAAATATTAAGCATTCTGATGCTAGTGAAGGGAAATGAAGGCTCCGATGGTATTGAGATGATCTGAAAATGATGCAGTCTATCAAAAGCCTCACCATTAGCCTCAATTAAATGCTGTTAGATTTAAGCAAGTTGAGTATAAAATTGTTAAAACAAGAAAAAAGTTAGATGTATTATTAGATATGTAAATAATACATGCAAATATATTTTCAGTAATTGTGTGTAAAGGACAAGGTGTAATTAAATGTTCTAGGAATAGAACTTTATTGGGGGTAAAAAAGTTGAATGAATCCTTATTCGTATATATAGAACTGGATCCATACCTTCTTTACTTCCATTTATATAGTAACCACATTCTATGAACCTCAAATCAGGACACATTTTATACACGGAGAGACAGATGGCTGACAATATGACAGGATATTTAAAATTTGCAAAATTTTAGAAAATCTGAGATACATAAAACCGTTGCCTGATAGATGGACGACAGAGTACATAACATTATTTTACCCTATTCAATTGAATATTCAATTATTGTTAAGTTCTATGAAAAGCTTAGCTTGATTAAGATAAGGGGAAAAAACATTGCTGTTTTGGCAATGTAACTGCACATAAACTCTGTCTGCAGGCCTGCCATTTGACATACTTAGTATCTTTAAACATAAAACATTAAAAATCAAACCCCTAAAGATATCTACTCATTAGGTTGTTTAGTAGTCTTGAACATCATAATTCAGGCCAGGGATTGGACAGTAAACTTAAAAAATGTAGCTGTTGAGAGCAACTGTTATTTAGTAACTCTGAAAAAACTCTCTCTCCTTTTGGCAGAAATTGCCCTTTGGCAACTTGAGGTATCGTTCTTTTTTCCTCCTCAAAGCCTCACAAATGGTAAAGTTGTGCTGAATGGATGTCTTTAGTACCTACAATCAGGAAAAGAATGTGTTTCTCTGACAACAGTGAAAAGTCCTTAGAAAACTGGGTTAGGAAAGATTTGGACAGATCTCTTTTCTTACACTGCAGAAAGCCTTTAGTTTGTCATCATATCTTAAAGTGGGATAAGCTTGTAGCAAATTCAGTTTCATTGCAGGAGTTACAAATTGGTTATAAGAAAACAGAAAAGAGCACTACATCTGGTCACAGTAATCATTTGCCATTTGTTAAGATATTCTAAGCATTAATTAATCCCCTTAAACAGAGCTGAGGAAACTGGTCTTTAGTTGGTTTATGTTAAGAAGAATGATACCTCTCTTTTGTGACATATTCATTAATAGGTATTCACTTTGGTATATTTATGGTATATCAAGGAGTGCAGTGATACTTGTTCTATTTCACCAAGCATAAAGTGAAGTTGTAGTGAACTCTCTAACAGCTGAGGATTTGATTTGACATTCAGGTAGATGGTATCTTAGGCCATTTTATATATAAAGGTTCCCTGCGATCTCACCTGTGTCTAACACATGTCTTCATTGCCTGCTATTTCCTCCTTTGCATTTTAATTACAAATGGATGGGAACTACCTGGCTCCCAGCCAGCCTGAGCATATTTCATTATTCACATTTGTCCCCTCTGTGTTATAAAATTTCCACTCCTCTATCTAGCTAACTCCTACTGATACTTCAAGACTGAGCTAATGCCATCTTCTCCAGGAAGCCATTCCTAACCAGCTGGTCTGGGCAAAGTTGGCCTTCTACGCTACTCCATAGCTCTCCACGCAATCTTTCTGTCAATGTGGGTCACGCTAATGTGTCTGTCTCCTCTAATGGACTGTAATATACAGGAGTTCCCTTTATCTGCAGTTTCATTTTCATAGTTTCAGTTAACTGCAGTCAACTGTGTTCAGAAAATACTAAGTGGAAACCATAAATAAACAATTCACACATTTTAAATTGTATGCCCTTATGAGTAGTGTAAAGAAATCTCATGCTATTCAGCTCCATCCTGCCCAGGATGTGAGTCATCCCTTTGTCCAGCTTATCCATGGTACATTATCTACTAGTCACTGAGGAGCCATTTTGGTTATCAGATTGACTGTCTCAACATTGCATTGCTGTTCTCAAGTAATCCTGATTTTACTTAATAATACTTTACTCATAATAATTATTAGCATTATTGTTAATTTCTTACTGTGTCTAATTTATAAAATCAACTTTATCATAGGCATGTATGTATAGGAAAGAACATACTATATATAAGTTTCATTATAATCTGTGGTTTCAGGCACCCACTGGGAGTCCTGGAATGTATCCCTAGAAGATAAGAGAGGACTCCTGTGCTTGGGAATATGACCACTATGTTTTGAATCCTCAGTGCACTCTGTTGCTCCAGTACCTTATATGATTAATTAGCTAATTACTCACTGGAGTACATTGGTTAATATAAAACCTTTCCTGCCTATAGGACTTACAGTTTATTAAGAAAAATATACAAACACATATATGATCCTAAGGCAATACAAAAGCATAAAACAGAGTGGCATACCTTAGACTTGGGATCAGGTCAAGTATTTGGGTAAATAAAATGTGAAACCTGAAGAATGAGTAGGAGTTACTTAGGCAAAGCTTTGGGGTAGGCGGAGCATTCCAAACAGAAGAAAGAGCTCTGATACACGTACTTTGTGTGTGTTCCTGTATTATGCTTCCAAAAATGCCCACAGTATTTTAGTGAGGAATAATTTACATATAATAAGATGTGCCAATCTTCAGGGTACTGCTTGAAATGTTAACACATGTTTATACTTATATACCCTCCACCCAAATCAAGATAGAGAACATTTTTATCTTTCCCCCAATTGTTCTCATGCTCCTATTGTAGGAAATTCCACCCCGGGAGGTAACTACTTTTCTGGTTTCTATCACTCAAGGTGATGCATTTAAAGACATGAAAAATGTTCAGATTCAAATTTAGGAAGCAAGGTTGATAGAAGAGAGAGAGAGGGAGGAGCATGCAGAGGTAGGCAGGTAACAGATTATGGAGAGACTTGAATACCTAGTTCAAGATTTGGGCTTTTGGCCTATGTGAAAAAGTAGCTGTTGAAAATCTGAGCATGAGGATGACATGACTGGATTAATATATTAACAGCTGTACTAATTGAAGGACATTAAGACTGGAAATAAAGGAACCAGTTAGGAAGCTAGTGCAATATTTCAGGGGAGAGATAATGATGGCATAAGCAAAGGAATAGCATGTAGATAGAGAAAAATCAGTAGATTTGAGATACACTTCATAGATACTCATAAACATTTATTAAAATAAACTACTATTTTAGAAAAAAGTATCATTTAAAAATTATCTTTGCATTTAAATAGTTAATGTTGCTGAAGGCTATGGAGATAGCCCCTTAATTTTAAGTGGTGTTTATTATTTTCTAGGTTGGCAAAGTATACTTCATAATTAATTCATTATTTTTCCACCAACAAAGGAAATATTGCATCGATTTTCCTATAACACCTAGCCTTTTGCCTTTTGGCCATGAAAAAGATTTTTCATCTTTCTTTATAGGTAATTTTAATGAGTTTAAACTTACTACAAAACATAGACATTTCCATATTGCTTATTCACATTCCCCAAATATGACTCACTTTGCTAGAAAAAAAACCCAGTATGTATATAGAATAAACACTCTAAAGAGATAATGCTATTGAACATTTCTACTGTTAAATTAGGACTGAATTATTTATGCAAATTAATTCTATGCTAAAAACCTTGAATGAAATTTACATACTACTTAGGTGAACATGCCATCATTCACCAAAAATATGTGTTATTTTGTTTGGTTTTCCTCTTTTGAACAATCAAGGTCATTTCCCCATTGAAAAAAGCATAATCAGTTTTTGTTTGTTTCTACATGTTGAAAACTTGAGACTTGTTTCAGGCTCTTTATCTAATTGGTATAACAGGGTGATAAAAAATGGTAAAGTCACTCTCTTAGTTTTCTAGGGCTGCTGTAACAAAGTACCACAAACGATGTGATTTGAGACAGCAGAAACTTGTGTTCTGGGGTGATTTAAAACACAGAAATTCATTGCCTCACATGAATGTGATGGATGCCAGAAGTTCAAAATCCAGGCAGGGCCATGCTCCCTCTGAAAGTCTGGGAAGAATACTTTCTTGTCTCTTCCTAGCTTCCAGTGGTTTGGCAGCAACCTTGGGTGTGCCTGGGCTTGTAGATGCATCACTCCAATCCTCTGCCTTCTCATGGTCTCTCCCAGTGTCTCTGTCTCTTCATTAGATGTTTCTTTCATAAGGACACCATTCATATTGAATTACAGGTTCATTCTACCCTAGTATTACCTCATCTTACCTAATTTAATCTGCAACAACCTATTTCCAAATAATGCCTAAGGTACTGAGGGTTAGGGCTTCAGCATATGTTTTTTTGGGGGGACATAATTCAACCTATAGCAATTACCAAAACTGACGAATATAAAATAATCTACCACTAGGGAATTACCTACCAGCCACTCTCCCCATTTCCTTTATACATTTTCTACACTACATGTAGAAAAATAACTAAATAGAGATATGAAGACCGTGTGTGTGTGTGTGTGTGTGTGTGTGTGTGTGTGTGTGTTCACTCCTATAGACATGGACTAGACCCCATCAGAGATAACCCGTGGAGTCATGGAGAGCCATGCAAATTGTGTTTTACATTTCCATGTTTAGATCTTTTTTTTTTTTTTTACTGAGGCATGCATAGTCATTGGCAAAATTTTCTTACAGTGAGCTGGGCATTTTATCAACACTATTTTTCATTCCCTTTCTCTCTAGTGTGGTTTAATTTCGGCAAAATAAAATTGAATTCTGCTGGATGGCTTTTATTTATACAACCCATAAGATGGGTTACCAAATACCAAAGTGCTTGACAATTTGGTTTAGGGTGGATTTCAACTGCTTTCTCCTTATACTTGGGAAAGTGCATCATTTGTAGTGATTTTCACTACTCTTGACAGGTGATCTGAATAATCCAGTTGCTCTAGTTCTGAATTTCCTCAGTAACCTGATTGGTTTCCACTCAATTCTCTGGTCATTTGGCGATACTTGATCAACACTTAATGTACATCCACTGGACATCAAGCACAAGGAAACAGAGGTGAACTGTAGTCTCTACACTCAAAGATCTCTCCTTAAATAACTAAATAAAAGGCTATTTTTCTTGTCTACTTTACTTAATAGCTGGCACATTGGATTATGGTATATCAAATATAAAAATGAGTTAAACAGACAAAGGAGATGAATAAATATATCAGTGGGATGTTAATGTTATTTATCTTTTTGCTTTTCTGACTTATGTTTGTTTTTTATGTATTTTTATTTCAGCGGAAAGAGACATCAGTGTCTATTGTGGAGTGCAGGCCATTACGATGAAGATTAATTTTTGCACGGTACTTTTCTCGGGTTATTCGGAAACAGATCTGGCACTGAATGGAAGGCATGGGGACTCCCACTGCAGAGGGTTCGTCAATAACAACACCTTTCCAGCAGTGGTCATTTTTATCATCAATCTCAGCACCTTGGAGGGCTGCGGAAACAACTTGGTGGTAAGATTAGTGTGACATTGTGTGCTAGGTCTGGGGTCATAAATAAAAATCTCCCCATTTCATGAAAGAATAAGAAGCCCAATCTATCTCTCAAGAAAAAAAAAATTGAACAAATCACCTTCCTTTGACTGCACTCCCAAATATACAATTCTATCTTCCAATAATGGTTATGTTTATAGTAGTGGGGCAGTCAAAGGGCCTGAAGTCAGCTGTGCCCCTCTAAGCAGCATTATTTTGTGCGAGTGACACTGATGGATCTGTCTCTACAGTTTAGCATTAGCCATATTCCTCAGGCTTTATAAGAAAGTATCTGACCATTCAAGCAATGTTTGTTCCAGTGAGTCTGGCAGTGAACCACTTGGCCTGTTCTTTCAGTGACCTCATTTAGAAAGAAAGATGAAAGATAGAATGGGAAGCTTGTAATCTTCTTTCATGCTTACCATTGAATGATCAACATGAGTGCTTTGTAAAAAGGGGCTGTCAGTATTTCTGGTATAATATTCTTAAATGTGTGGGACTGTCCTTTGAATTTCAAAATGTTTATCATATCCAGTCTTACCATGAAATCCCAGTAGCACACTCTCTGTAGTCATTGTGAAGATTGAAACATCTCTTCAAACATTTCCACCCTGAATTAGAAATACTAGTTTGTAGCATTCATTTGTTTATTAATGCATTGAACACCAAAAATAGAATTGAATAAGGAATCGACTCTCCAGTGAATTAAAATTAATAGAAGTGAATATATTGTGAGTATAGTTAAATACTTATACTGAAATTCACTTAGTACTTTTTTTTACTTTGCTTATTTAAATATAATCTTATTGGTAAATTTGCAAATATAAAAAGGAAGTGCAAAGAAAGTGCAATAAACATAATCACTTAGCCCAGGGAAGGAGATATTGACTTTTACTATTCACAAGTTATTATTTTTTATTAAGGAGAAAGGATTGATTGTTCCAAGGCCAGGGTTCCTAAGACTTAGTGGGAGATGGAAGACAGAGAAAATAGATTTCCTTGAATCTTGTTCTTTATCTTTTCCCAGAGGGCAGTTAGAATATTGTGCCCATGACCATTTCCAAGCCTGCAGCTTGAGTATTGTTGACTCTTTTTATTAAAAACGTTTATTCAACTCTCTGAGTTGTGTGCAGAGAGGTTATGAAGTGGGCCTAAGGGAGGGTGATGCAGGTTGATTATTACATGTCCCTGTTCTATGTGGAAGGAAAGAGCCTGTGTGGAGATGAGCAGCATTTCCCCGTCTCCCACCATGCCCTGAAGCCTTCCCTTCCCTTTCTTGTCTGGATGTATCACCTTGCCCTGCTGCCTCAAAAACGATTCAGGAGAAAAGCCAGGAAAAGTGTGCAATGTGTGTGCTGTTTACCTTTTTAAAAAGCTGAATAAGTCTGCTATAAAAATTGCTAGGCTGGGCACAGTGGCTAATTCCTGTAATCCCAGCACTTTGTGGGGCCGAGGTGGGCAGATCACCTGAGGTCAGGAGTTCGAGACCAGCCTGGCCAACATGGTGAAACCCCACCTCTGCTAAAAATACAAAAATTAGCTGGGCATGGTGGCGTGTGCCTCTAATCCCAGCTACTTGGGAGGCTGAGGCAGGAGAATCACTTGAACTCAAGAGGCGGAGGTTGCAGTGAGCTGAGATTACACGACTGTACTCCAGCCTGGGTGACAGAGTTAGATTTTGTCTCAGAAACAAAAAAGTTGCTATATATATGTATGTATGAGTTTTATTTTCATAGACAGAATTGGTTTGTTTAGCTATCGAATCAAGCAAGTAGTGGGAGGAGGGGAAGATTTGCTTATCTTTCATTTTTGCCTTAGGTGCTACCAGCTTTGGCAACTGCTCTAAGATCATTCCTTCATGGGAAAAAAATTAAGTAGGCTACTAAGTCTCTGGATTGGAATAATGATGTTTTCATTCATAAAGATTCTTGTCCCATTTATAAATTAACTAGATAATTGCCACAGCTTTGCCCATGTGCTGTTAGGTTCATGCATAAAGTTTACTTATTGTTGAAAATTATCACGGATCTTAGTAATATAGTAATATCTGCTAAAATATTTATTGAGTGCCCTCTTGTATTTGACAAAGTCGAAGAAGCTAGAAGAACTCTCTGGTATTATGAAGGTCAAAAAATTATTGATTATTCCTAAAATGGTGGATCTTAAATTTTAGTAAGACTGGTGAATTCAACGAAAGCTAAGCAGACCCAAGAAAATACACATGGACAACATTTTTACGTAACTTCTGAAAGTTCATGAGCTCCCCAAACCCATCTATAAACTATTGTCCTAGAAGTAGATAAGTATATGAACTAGAGAGGAAGACCCTGAGAAGATTAATCCTCAGAAAATTTATCACCTTCATTCATTTGTGTGAAAATCCTTTCTGGGGCCCAAGATGCTGGTCGCTGTGCTATGCTGAGTTTGCAAAGGTGGACAAGATAGTCCCTGCCCACAAAGAGTGTCAATGATGGCTGAGGGAACTGCCCAGTGAGCAGGCTGCTCTTGCTCTGCCTACTAATATGATGGAGATAAACATTGCATATGGGGAGTCAGGGGAATTTCCTAGGGAAGGTGAGATCCTGGGGAGGAGTAGGATACATCATGGGAAAGTGGGGAGAGTGACAGCATTGTCATCAAGAGTTGGAGCCTGGAGATATGAAGCTAACAGGGAAAAGGATCAGATTAACAGGGTTTTTTTCCAGCCATGCCAGAGAATTTTGGCTTCATCCATGAGTGTTTTCAGATTACTTGTTGTAACCCTCTGAACCTATAATCTCCTTTCTTTTTTATAAAGTATGAGTAAAGTGTCTTTGGTAAATATGAAGTTTCATTTACTTACATGTCACTTATAAATTGCATTTCTCACTTATAAACTTGCAATTTCAAAACCTTCTCATTTTATAGTTGAACTAAACCCTAGAATTGATCTTGCTTAATGTTTTATTTTGCATATGAAGTGCCTAGATGTATATATAGCCATTTAATCATTAAACTGCATCTAACATTCTAACAGGTATCCACAATTCCTGGAGTCAGTGCTTATGGAAATGCAACTTCAGTGCAAATAGGAAATATTTCAGGATACATTGATACTCCAGACCCACCAACAATCATCAGCTATCTACCTGGGCTTCTTTACAAATTTAGTTGTAGTTATCCATTGGAATACCTGGTTAATAATACCCAGCTTGCTTCGTAAGTTTGCATTTTATTCCTGCTTTCTCATATTGCATTTTTGCTTCAGTAGTTTCATATCTTTCAGGGACTTAGAAAGATAGCAGGATTTATTGAAAATAGTTAAATTCTAACAATGTAATGGGAAGCATATTACATCTAATATATTTATCTCTATCTATTCTATCTATCTATCTATCATCTATCTATCTATCTATCTATCTATCTATCTATCTATCTATCATCTATCTATCTATCTATCATCTATCTATCTATCTATCTATCTATCTATCTATCTATCATCTATCTATCTATCTATCTCTAATTGTTATTATCCATAACAGACCCAAACCATTTTTTCCCCCAAATTAAGCTGACTCAAACTAGCCAGTTGTCTGCCTTGGGTTCTCTTCACTCCCTTTGCCCAAGAGCCTTGGGTGCTTCATGGCCCTGAAGGCCCTGTGGTGTCTCTAGTGTGTATGACATTTGGTAACTACATTGCTGAATTTTGCTTGGCTTCCCTCTTGGCCATATGCTTTCACTGCTGGGCTCTGCTACCCCAGATTCTGGGATCTCCATTCCTCTGTTGAGCTGTCACCTGGAAGGGTGCTCATGATTCTCCCAGAAACATGGCATGGCCTATAGGCAAGGAGCCTGGGGTGGGGGTAGCCTTTTGTTTATATTCATGTGTTCATTATTTCCAAAGCACATACTCCAGGAGAGGGCTATGTCCACATTACAATATAATCACCTGGATTTGTTGAGTATTTTTGACAAAATGGGATGATTAAGTGAACGCTTTCTCCAATTTTAGGATTTGCTATTATTAAGTCTTAGTTATTGCTTAATCTTAGTTATGAGAAAATGTGGAGGCCACATTCCACTTCACTGAAAAAATATTCATAGCTGGTTTTAATAGCACAGTGTTATAAGCACCTTGGGCAGAAGCAAGACTTTGTTGTGGAAAATGAGAAAGGAAAGGCCTTGAGTCAAAAGAATATGGGCGTACAGGGAAGCATCTCTCACTCTGCCCACCCCCCCCACTCCCCACGCTGAACACATTCCTGAGCTTCAATTCCATGGAAATTCATTGATTATTCAATTTATCACTTACCTACTATTTACCATCCAATGTTCTAGCAATGAACAAAGTAAAAGAAATTTCCTGATTTCATGAAACTTCTAATGGAATTGATGAAAGTGTATTTGCATCAGATTCAAGCCCTTATCTGCCAAAAGTCTCTTAAAAGTAATGCAAAACAAACAAAAAAGATTGCTTTAAAAATAAAATGATCATAAAGAATAGCTTGTCTTTACTTGTTTCCTCTGGCTTTTTTATTATTTTCTCTCTTCAGAGATTTAAACAGTATAGCAACTCCAAGCATAATTAACAGTATGTCAGAATTATTCAGGAGTTTTAGTGCTTTAAGTTTAACATCTAGGTATCACTTTTACTTTAAAATCTCGTCAGTGCTTTCCTTTTTCTAAATGTGTGTTTAGGTCCTCAGCTGCTATTTCTGTGAGAGAGAACAATGGCACATTTGTCAGCACTTTGAACCTGCTCCTTTATAACGTAAGTTGATGCGTGAAGGATGTTATTTTCTCTTTCACTGTTGTGAGGAGTCATTTATGTGAATGCCTTTTATATAAAAATCTACTGAAAGCCACATTAACCCTGTTATGCCTTGGTAACATTTATCTATTTTTGCTACCATTTTCATATATCTTAGTGATAAAGGTGTAATAACATCTCTATTAAATTTTCTAAAAGTTGATAAAAGATTTAAATTTTATATCATAAATGTGATTTTAAATAATTACTTCAAATGTCTACCTACATTTACATGTATTTATTTGTTTATTTAGGTAGGGGTGTGTGAGTAGCTACAGTTAGCTTCAAGATTTAGGAAATTTTTTTTTTTATGTGTGATACAAAGATTTTAACAGTACAAATGGTGTTTCCCTTGGAGGCATCCTTGGTGATGAATGTGTTAATATTTTCGATATGGGTTTTGGCTGATGACAATTCTGTCACATCTGAAATAATTTGGATTGACTACATAGCATTATCTAAATTTTTGTCATGTAAATATCGACAGTGGCAGCAAAACGTGAAAAATACATGGATTTCTATTTATAACTCTAACATTAATCCCCCAAATGATATTTTCATGTTGATTAAAAATTTTTATTCTTACATTTTAAATGCCTGATTTAAATATCAATTTTTCAATCTATCAACCAACATTTTTGTAAATTATGAATCAGATTTTTGCATTATTATTCATGCCATCATGGCACTGAGTTATAATTCATGCAACTGATTTAAAAGTCAGTGCTTTATACTTTGAATATAATGAGCTATAAATATTGTAGTAGGACATTTTCCAAAGGCATTTAAAAAAATCATGTTTATAAGTTTGTAGTCTGACACCACAGAGTTCTAAACAACAAATTAAAATGTGTTAGAATCAAGATTGCCTTTCTGTTGTTTCTAAACTTTCTTCTGCAAAGAGAAGCTGTTGGCTGGGTGCGGTGGCTCACGCCTGTAATCCCAGCACTGTGGGAGGCTGAGGCAGGTGGATCACGAGGTCAGGAGATCGAGACCATCCTGGCTAACACGGTGAAACACTGTCTCTACTAAAAAATACACAAAATTAGCTGGGCGTGGTGGCGGGCGCTTGTAGTCCCAGCTACTCGGGAGGCTGAGGCAAGAGCTTGGCGTGAACCTGAGAGGGGGAGCTTGCAGTGAGCCCAGATCGCGCCACTGCACTCCAGCCTGGGCGACAGAGCAAGACTCTGTCTCAAAAAAAAAAAAAAAAAAAAAAAAGCTGCCAAGATACTTGGTTCTACAATACTCAGCAAACGTGTACCAATGTTCATTTTTGATGTGGCCAGATGTTTACTATTGTTGTTAACAATATTTATATAACTTTAAACTGGATAATTCCTGTCTGTTAATTTATATGCATAAGCTCTCTGTGGTAGAGTTGAGATTACTAGTTGGATTTAATATTATTTGTTATAATTGAGTGACACAAAGAAGAGAATTCCTGATGCTAAAAAGTGAAAAATATATCCATATGACATTTAATGATACTATTATTTTCTGTGAAATTAAACTATTCTCTCACTGAAATAGCAGAAAATCAAAATTTAGAAGTGTGGATTCCAGGAAAGCTTTGTTATTAAGATCCTTCTTTTATCATTAGAGGTGGTACTATAGTTCTGTTGCCAACAAGGTATAATCCTTAAAAGAATCTCTGAAATTGTAATGCTTAAAAAAGCCTATAATTAGATGATAACCTTAATATTTTAATTATACGGTAACCAATTTTTTGATATTAGACTGCAAGTGAAATAGATGGTGCCAAAATACTTCTGTTTTTAAATCAGTTATAGAGCAGTTTTAGTTTGACAGAAAAATTGATTAGAAAGTACAGAGTTCCCACACATACCCCCTCCCCTTGCACATATTTTTTCTATTATTTACATCTTGTGGTAGTGTGATACATTTATTACAATTAATAAACCAATATTGATACATTATTAACCAAAATCCATAGTTGACGTTTCTTTTATGTTTAGGTTACTCTTCCTCTTGTACATTCTATGGGTTTTGACAAATATAAAGTGGCATTTGCTCATTATTACTGTACAATACAGAAGAGTTTCAATGCCTCAAACTAAAAATTTTTTAACACAGTGTCATCATAGTATTTCGCCATGTTACAGGATATTTAAAAATCAGTAATTTACACTAGAAAAAATTTTGATATACTTTCTTTAGTTGATCCAAAATAATACTTATTGTTTGAAATATTAACATGTAGCTAGCCAGATGTAATTTTATTGTAGCATTCCAAATGAAATATTATAATCTTTTGAAGCCATTAATTCCTATTTCACATGGAAAGTTTTTTATTTCTAACCCTTGAGGATAATGAAATTTTATATTACATCCCTACTACTTTCATTTTCTGATTTGTTATTTGGAGAGGAAAAGTTGTACTCAGTTCAATGCAGCACAATAGTTTATTTTTATATGCTCTGGGATTCAGTAAGTATACTGAGGGGAAATTATATTTAGAAAACCAATGACTTCTATCAACTGTGATTTTCATATATGCAGATTACTAGTTGAACTGTGGCTTTATTTTGTGCAATATAAATATGTCAGTTTTGTTCAGTGTGGAAATGAAAAGTAAGGATGCCTTTGTATATTGGAATTCTACCTAAATGTTAGATTCTTCTGAGAGGGTGGAGAGTCAGTAAATATTAGATAAGGTTATTATAATTATGAACATTTTTTAAATGTTGGAGAAAAATTAAAATGGATATAATTGTTTTTAGGAACAATATATTACTAATGAGTAAAAGCCACCATACAAATTAAAGTCGGAAAATTACCTCTTAGAAGCAATTTCAGTAGGAAAAAATTGATGATTCATAGTTAAACCACAGCTGAATCATATGTCATTTGCAAAATGACTCAGCAATATAATGTTGTAAGGAAAGTAAGCATTCTTCTGGACAATATTGATGCAAATATAGATGAAAGGGCTGTATAGTTAATGAAGTGTAGATTATTTGGAGAAGTTGGAAAAGGGAGCCTGAAACATAATCACATAAAAATACTACCTATCAGACATGGTTAGAGGAGCTATTATCATTTATCACCAAAATATAGAAAACAAAAGACTGAAGAGTATCAGTTTTTAAGTATATCTCTTATTTGTTTGGCTTTATTTGGCAATAAAATGTTCCGTATTAACATTTTTTTCAAAAGTGAAGCATTCAAACTATTACTGTCTTAAATTATAAAATTCAAAATATTTTGCTTTCTTCCAAGCCTTCTAAAGAGAGTATGGTTGATATGTTGTCTTTCCCGATGATTTTAAGATTTCATAATGAACATTAAAAACTTTTCTGCCAAACAGCAATGTCTTCAGAATTACTAAGTTTAGGGAAACAATTGGCCTCTATGTTAAATGATGTGTTTTTTTGGTTTGTTTTTTGCACTCTATTTTTTCTGGTTTTCTTCATTATCAAATTATACCTGCTACTTCTTAATTTCCAGTCTGATGCTTTAATCTACTGTGGATTTGAGAATAATACAAATAAGCTCTCTAGAATTGGTCAAAAATAAGGGTAGAAAAGTAAAAATGAAGTCCTGAGATACCCTTCTATAAATGACCTCTAAGGAATTTGTGCTGGAACCATATGGCATGTATTTTAGCAGCTTGGAGTCTGTTTGTCTCAAAAGCTGAATCTTGCCCTATAAAAAATGTAATGTGTAAATGTCTCATTTTGGTTTTCTGTGTATTATTATTTAAAGTTTGCATCTTGAAGATATTGATATATTCTAGAAATTTGGTTCTTCTGTACTTTCTCCTATTCTCCCTAGAAGAAAATGTCTATTCTTGTGTGACTTTAAAATGGTCTTACTTTGGTTTTCAATTAAATTTTAACAATTTCAAGTTGCCAGGTAAGTGATTTTGGGTGAATAAAATATTATCAGAAGTATAAGAACTACAGTGCCTATAGTAAAGGGCTTAAATTGAAGCAGATGTAATTTAAATAAACTGAATATTAGTCTCTAATATAATCAAATAAATGAAACATTAAGTAAACTAAATATTGACCATTGAATATTAACCAAACTGAATATTAACTAGTGATGAATGAATATAATTTAGATACACTGAACATTAGCCACCATATATGGTAAACTATGGAAACAAAAGGATTTATGCATGGAATCAATTTGTTACATGAATATGGCTTAATAACAGTTCTGCCAAGAAACCAGAGGGTCACATAAATCCTTTTTGGATTGATTCTGTAGATTTATGTTGATTTACTTTCTTTTTTTTTCTCTCTAACATTGTTGTTTTAAGTAGTAAGTGTTCTGTTGTTGGGGAGGTAATAATAGATTTTTTATTGTCTTGTCATTAGGATTCAACCTATAACCAGCAGTTAATTATCCCCAGTATAGGATTACCTTTGAAAACCAAAGTATTTGCAGCTGTCCAAGCCACTAATCTGGATGGCAGGTAATTTCAAACTCTTATCTTTTTTAGGTTAAAACACTTTGCCCAAACCCTCATGAGTCATAAAGTTGGCCCATTCATTTTTAAATTCAGTTTGAAAATATTATCATTGCCACAACATTTAGGCATGCTACTAAAAAGAAATAACAAATTACAAAGTTTAAGAGGTTACACTCATGTTCTGTCATTAATTGGAAAATAACAAGTCTTCCCATAAAGAAGGGGGGTGGTTCTTGGAAGGGGGGCATGGGAAGATCTGGGATGCCGAAATGTTGTATTTCTTCATCGGAAAGATGATTAACCAAATGTAGTCATTCTGTGAACACTTGATTTGCTTGCTTTTCCATATGTATGTTACTCTTCAATATGAATTTATTAAAGAATGAAAGGACTCTGCATAAGAGTGTGCCAAAATTACATAAAATGATCTCCAGAAACATCTCTATAAAAAGCTATTAAATTTCAGATGATACTTAAGAAAATTCAGAGCAATCAAACTGAAATGGAACTCAAAAGCTGAAGCTCTAACCCTGCCCTATTAAAAAAAATGTAATGTGAAAATGGCCTATTTTGGGTTGCTCATGTATTATTATTTAAACTTTGCATCCTGAAGAGATTGGTATACTCTAGAAATTTAGTTCTTTACCTTCTCCCTTCCTGTCCTGAGGAATATTTCTATTCTTGTATGAGTCTTTAAAATTGTCCTTTAATAATGCAGGAGTTTTTTCCATTTCATTGGCATTCACTTCCCATGGATTAGTATTTTTTTTTATAACATCGGAGTTGGAATGGACTAATGTATAAATGTAAGCAAAAGCTAACCTTGTGGAGGAAGGCTGTGGATGTGTATGTGCCTCATGGCTTTCTTCACCCTAACACAGTGTCTATTGTGGACTCCACAATCACCAAACCACTGATTCTGATATGCTCTAAACTCCTTTGCTGTATTTGGTGTTATAATATTCTTTGATTCTGTAAGAGACAGTAATATCTAGAAACAAAAAGCTATTGTTTATAGTGAGCATATAAGCATCTATGTAGCTCATTTTAAAGTTTACTTCTCAGACTTTGACCATTGTCTTGTACACAATTATTTTATGGCATTAGACTTGACGCCCCTTAATGTGAAATTGACAATTTGGTGCAGATTTTTAAACACTTTTGAGTTTAGGAGAAAGTTATTACTTTTTAAAAACTTGTATGGGTACATAGTAGGTGTATATATTTATGGGGTACTTGAGATGTTTTGATACAGGCATGCATGTGAAATAAGCAGGATGGAATAAGAGAAAGTTTTAATAAACAATAAACCTCTGCAAATAACAAGTAATAAACAATTATATTCCATGAGATAAGAAGTTTGTCAGGCCGAGCACAGTGGCTCACGCCTGTAATCCCACCACTTTGGGAGGCCGAGGCGGGTGGATCAAGAGGTCAAGAGATCGAGACCATCCTGGCTAACACAGTGAAACCCCGTCTCTACTAAAAATACAACAACAACAAAAAATTAGCCAGGTGTAGCGGTGGGTGCCTGTAGTCCCAGCTACTCTGGAGGCTGAGGCAGGAGAATGACATGAACCCGGGAGGCAGACCTTGCAGTGAGCCGAGATTGTGCCACTGCACTCCAGCCTGGGCCACATAGCAAGACTCCATCTCAAAAAACAAAAAAAAAGAAGTTTGCCAATATTTACTTCCCTTGTATTAGTAACTAATACCCAAAAGGAAATTCTGACTCTAGATTATGTTTGCTTACGTTCTTTCAGATGGAATGTTTTAATGGATTATTGCTATACTACCCCATCAGGAAACCCAAATGATGACATTCGATATGATCTCTTCTTTAGGTAAGACTTAGCTGTTTAAGTATTGTATTGATACCAACGACCCAGTTGTAGATAATTGAAATGGAATATCTAAGTCAGATAAATTATAAAGCACTGTTATAGCTTTTGAATTTCAAGTTTTACATTTTGAACTTTGAGTCCTTATAAAGCGGAAAGTATAAAATTTGAGAGCAGTTTTCAACACAAAATGCTGATAAGGCTATTGTTGAATCAGAGTTGTAAGTAAGTTAGGTCCACCAAAGATGTTTTATTCATGTTTAGGAGATATGGGAATATTTCACTGTCTTAGGAAAAGCATAGTTAGGATATTATTTGCAGGAAAAGACGCAATAGAGGTTACTATTTATCTGCAACTAGACCATCTCATGTGTCAAAAGGAGAGTAAAATTAAAGTAATGGTCTGGATAATTTAGACCCCAAGATACTTTTGTTTGTTTATCAGTATTTAGTATAAAACTATAATATAACTTACCACTCCTTTTCTTATTAGAGCCAATAACTTCATCCTCCTTCCCCAATAGACAGTGATAGAGTGAACGTAATATACATTTGAGGAAAGAGGACATTGATCATAAAACCATTCAATCATCTCAGTTCCTTTTCAGCATTTTTATCTGACAGCCGAACAGACTTGAGAGTCAAGCAATGTCTTCTAATCATGCTTATAAATTGCAGTTGGCTCAGCTCACTGCAGCTTATTGATACATGATGGAAGTAATATAATGGGAAACCAAAAGAATACACTTTATTGGCTAATCAAGGGCAAGATGATGTTCAGAGGGTATGGTCAAACTGTTATTCTTACATATTCTATTTTTGGAAATGTTAATTTGGGCAACATTTTTGGGAAAAAATGTCAGTATGTATCAAAAGCCTTAAAAGTTTCATATTCTTTGATTCTAGCTTTACAAATTGGGAAATATATTTTAAAATATTTATGATATTCTTGTCTATCAGTGATATTTAAAATAGTAAAACATGGGAACAAATTATATATTCAGCAGTAAGGAAATAGCTGGGTGGATTATGGACAACCAGTAAGTTGAGAGTCCATACAGGCACTACAATCATATAAAGTTATGTATTAGATAGAAAAAAAAATGGTTGGCTTTCTCTTACCTTCTCCCTTTCTGTCTTATTGGTATTTCTATCTTTGAAAATAATTGATTCTTTAACATTTAAAGGTATTAAAATATCAAGGAAAAGGATCATAATGTATAATTCTATATATAATGAGCTTCATTTGTATAACAGAAAAGACTGTAAAGAGAAACAGCAAAAGGCTCACAGTGGTTATTTATGCTTGGTAGGGTTATGGATTTTTTTTGACAGTTCTCTTATTTTCCTAAACTTCTATAATCTTCATATATTGATAATCTGGAATATGACCATCAGACTTCTGGTATGAATATAGAAGCAGCTTAGTTCTGAATCTTTTCAGTTTTTGTATTGGAAACCGTTCAGAGTGAAATGTATAACTAAAGAAAAAAATTTCCCAAATGTCCTTTTTTGTGACTCTAGGAGGAAAAGAAAACCTAGAAATTCTAAAGTAAACGTTACTGTTGATGAAAACAGTTAAGATCAAGAGAAAATGGTGTAGAAAGCAGTGTAGAAGAGGTGGTAAGAAAGGCAGGGAAGAAAAGTGGGTGCTGAGGGGTACTAAGGGAGTCAGCTCCCAGAAGCAGCTGGAGAAATACACACCTAGAAGGAAAGGGCACTACTTTGTTTTTTTTTGTTGTTTTTTTTTTTCTTTTTTTATTTTAATTTATTATTATTATTATACTTTTAAGTTTTAGGGTACATGTGCACAATGTGCAGGTTTGTTACATATGTATCCATGTGCCATGTTGGTGTGCTGCACCCATTAACTCGTCATTTAGCATTAGGTATATCACCTAATGCTGTCCCTCCCCCGTCCCCCCACCCCACAACAGTCCCCGGAGTGTGGTGTTCCCCTTCCTGTGTCCTTGTGTTCTCATTGTTCAATTCCCACCTATGAGTGAGAACATGCGGTGTTTAGTTTTTTTGTCCTTGCGATAGTTTACTGAGAATGATGGTTTCCAGTTTCATCCATGTTGCTACAAAGGACATGAACTCATCATTTTTTATGGCTGCATAGTATTCCATGGTGTATATGTGCCACATTTTCTTAATCCAGTCTATCGTTGTTGGACATTTGGGTTGGTTCCAAGTCTTTGCTATTGTGAATAGTGCTGCAATAAACATACGTGTGCTTGTGTCTTTATAGTTGCATGATTTATAGTCCTTTGGATATATACCCAGTAATGGGATGGCTGGGTCAAATGGTATTTCTAGTTCTATATCCCTGAGGAATCGCCACACTGACTTTCACAATGGTTGAACTAGTTTACAGTCCCACTACTTTGAATGGAAACTGCTATCCCCAGGGCTGGGGAATCTGAAGAAAAAAACAGTAGAGAATGCTCAGAGCCTCAGAAGTGGCAGATCTCATAAAGTACCAGGAAAAGTACACCTTCTAAAGGTGAAGGAATCGCCTGGGAAGGCAGGGGCTCTGCCCTTGGTGGCAAGGCTGGTGAATAAACCTCAGGAACCCAGGGCTGATGGCAGAACCCTGTGAATATCTTTTAAGTTCAGTCAGCTGCACAGTTCTGCTATATTCAAAGAAAATTTTTTTTTCTTTAACACATTATAAATCTTCTTTTACTAGAGAACATTAACATTTACTTTTTTGATTTCTTTTTTTATTAATTTTTTTTGCACACAAAACAATAAACATTTTCTAAAAATACATACAAACAAAAAGATGCGTATCAAACATATTAGGAAGGTTGCACATGGGATGACGGGGAATAGAAATGGGGAGTGGGAATTAAAGAAAATAAATGAGAGAGGGACTTTATATGGATCAATGATAATAACTCAATCCTCTATTTGACAAAGAAGAAGGAGAAGGAAGAGGAAGAAAAAGAAAGTGGGATAAAGGATCAGAAAGGGAGGAAAATAGAAAAAATTAGAGTATGAAAATTGTTATTGAAAAACAGAGGAGGGAGCCCTTGAGTTGGGGAAACCCTTAAGGAAGATATTTACCATTCCACATTGCCTTAGGGGTTCTAAAAATTTTAGGTTTAGGGAAATCCAGCTCTTTCAAACTTGAATGATAAACAGATGCAGGTATTTCTTGCAGTGTTCCAATATTCTACAGGAAAAATATCGAAAATGGCAGAAAAGAAATTTTAAAGATGAATTAAACTCACCAGAAAAATGTTGCCATGGAATATATAATATATACATTCGCACCTTAATTTTTAAAAAGCAAAAAAAGCATCATGGTTATGAAGATAGAATTATGAGAACTTAGGTAAGTAAGGATAGGACAGTAAAAGCCATGGCTATGGAAATGTGAAAAGGAAACTGGGATGAGTGAAAATAAATGGAAATATAAAAAATGTATGAGAGGAAGGGACGTGTAATTAGAAAGCATTCAAAGGAGTGCAGATCACAGCAGAAACAGTGTGGGACATGGAAGATAAGTACGAGAAATACAAATAAAAATAAACAAATGTAAAGGAAAATAAAAAGAGGATTAAGTAAGAAAGATAGAAATAAAAAGGTGAGAAAGGGAATTCAATATATGTATAATATGCATAATTAGAATTGTCCCCCCAAAAGCCAAAATAATAGAACACATGTTTAAAAATATAACCCAGGAACACTTTCCTAAATTAAAAAAAAAATCTTACATTGATATAATGAAATGATGCCCTGGATGAAATTGAAGATTTCATTAAGTGGAAACCGGGGGAAATATAAAAAGACATAGCTATACAATAAAAAAATTAGAGATTTTACCTCTTACAAAACTTACTTCTGGTGGCCAACAAGTAAGTAAGGAAGTAAGGATATAGAAAATCTAAATGACATAAGCAATAAGCTAAATACAGAGAGACAGCAATTCATAACAATATCAAAAACCAGAAAGTCCTCACCACTTGGAAGTTGCAAAATGCATAAATAAGACTTGTATCAAAAATGAAAATATGAAGCAATGTTTTGGAAGAAGTTAAGAAAAAGTAGGTTCCTTGAAAAAAATACATTAATAGAGAATCACAAGCTAATCAAATCAAGAAAAAAAGGGATAAATGACAAATGCAAAAAGATAAGGGGGGAATCAACTTGGAAATGAGCAGAGTATGGTTCTATCAGATATCACAGTCAATAAAATGTCTACAATTATTAAAGGAATGTGATACTATGCAAAGCTAGACACATAGACAAAAATCACAGAACAGTAAACTGAGAAATAGATCCCCAAACATATGGGAATTTAGTGTAAGGTAGAGTGTGGTACCACCAATCAGTGGGATAAGTAGATTTTTTAAAACAGTGTTGGACATGGATAACAGTAAGATAAAAAATAGTATTGGACCTATACTTCAGTCAGTATACCATAAGAAAACCTAAATAGATTATTAAATTAAAGGCAAAAACTACAACTTTAAAAGTGGTAGAATAAAACAAGAGAAATACCTTTAAAACTTTGGAGTAAGGAAACTGTCTTCAGCCTAAATACTAGAAGCCACAAAATAACATATTGAAAATTTAACTACATAAGAATAAAACTGTACACACACACACACACACACACACACGCACACACACACACACACACACACAGAATGTCCAAAGCCAAATAACAAAGTGAAACAATTTGCAACTTACATAACAACCAGTAACCACTCTTCTTAATACATAAAAGAACTCATAAGAATTAGAAAGAAAATGGCCAAGAACACAACAGAATTTGATCAAAAGACATAAACCATTTTCAGATAAAGAAATGCAAATGACTATAAGGTATGTGAAGATACACAAACTCATTAATTATAAGAAAATATAAGTTAAAGTTATAGGGTGATAGTTCATTTTTACTCTCAAATAGGGAATAATAAAAAATTTTGTCCATACATTTTCTGATGTAGCTCTGGAGAAGTAAGCATTGTTTTCATATATTGCTTGTGAAGTCCAAAATTGAACAATATTTATATAGAGCAATGTGACAATATCTATTAAATGATTATACGGATGTATTCTGTAGATAATCCTGTACATGTTCAACATGATATATTGTAAGGCTATTCATTATTACTTTGTTTTTAAAAAGCAAAAGATTCAAAAACAATGCATGTACATAAATAGGAAACTGATTAAATAAACTCTGAAACATGTCCATGATGAAATACTACACAGCTGTGGAAAAAAATGAGGAAGCTCTCTAAATATTGATACGGAAAGATCTCTAACACTGCTAAATCTTTAAAAGGCGAGGTACAACATAGTGTAGACAATATGCTATCGTTTGTTTAAGGAGGGAGGACAATAAGAATACATTGCTTCTGTTTCTATTTTCATATACCCTGGGAATGATGTGAAAATAAATGAAAATAAATGAGAATGAAAATAAGTGAGATCACCTCTGGCAGATTTCTATATATTTTAAATTATTTGGATTTTTGAACTATATGAGAGTATAATTCTTCCATTATTGCAATCAGAAACTGATCTGTTTAAATTTTATGATCCAGGTTTTATTGTCATATCTGTTGAATTAGCTTATGCTATGACTAAATATCTGTAACGTGGCATGGTTCTGTTAGCTCTTAATGTAATGGTGGATCCTTAATATGGTAGAAATTAATTTACAAGTCCCAGTAGGTTGGTACTTTCCAGTGATGTCCTGTTTTCATGTTCCCTAAAATTTAGCTGTGACAAGGACCCTCAGACCACCGTCATTGAGAATGGCCGAAGCCAGCGGGGCCGGTTTTCATTTGAAGTGTTCCGATTTGTGAAACACAAGAATCAGAAAATGTCCACTGTCTTCTTGCACTGCGTTACCAAGCTCTGCAGAGCAGATGACTGCCCTTTCCTTATGCCGGTATGTTTTTAAGGAACTTCATTCTAAGTTGTTGAATTGATCTAAGCTGAAAGGTTATCAAATGTCAGAAACTAATTTCTACATAGAAAGTGGATATGTGTTAGGTCAAATAGTTTGAAGTAGGATTTATTCATTTGTCTAGTAAAGATCTGCTAAATATCCTACTTTGTGCCAAGCATTATACTGAGGATACAGAGATGAGGTGTGCACAAATTCTGAATTTAATTAGATTATTCTTTAGGATCATGAGCTAGTCACAGAAGAAATCAAGACAAAAATCTTACGGTGCAAAGGCAGACAAATATATGTAGTAACAGGCAGTATTCACCATTGTGAGAGAGATGAAGCAGGAGAGGTTGAGAGGATTGGTGGAAATGAACTCCAGCTGTTACTTCGAAGAGGACTGAGCCCCAGAGAACCAAGATCAAGAGTGTGAGAGACATTGCTGGCCAAACGATGGCCAAAGACACAGACACATAAATTAGTGTGATCAGAGAGCTTCTAGTTCTTCAGTAGGGTTGTAGAGCAGAGTAGAGATGATTGGAAAACCCAGGGAGCGGACTGGGCTGGTGCTGGAAAGGTAGATTGTGGCCAGATGGTCGGGAAATCACTGAGATTTAAAGTTAAAAGCAGTGAAAGGTGTGAATCTGAATTGCATACAGCCACCATTAAAATAAAGAGCCATTTAAAGTAGTGAATAAAAAAAATTCTATTCTGACCAGCTGTCTAGGGTCACATCATTATCAACCTGAGAAAAATGCATGCCCTTTTTAAATTTGAAATACCGTTAATATGTTTATATTTATGTTTAATTTATGCATAAATGGGAAGCTATTTCTTCATGCTCATTGATCCCTTTGGACTAATAAGCTATGTCAGATGGGGGTAAATGGAGGGTCCGCATTACCTTGAGTCCATGCTGACCAACATTTCTGGGAAGGATTTATTAAAGGCTTGAGAGAAATAAAAGTAGAAAAGTTTGATAAACACAGCACTTTTTCAAGAGAGCCATTGAGCTATGTAAATTAATGAGGCAGTGCACAATTACAGCAGGAGGAAATAAGAAATGTGGCCCAAGCCAGGGTAAGAAACACTGTAGCTGTTACATGCAAAGTAATTAAATAAATGCACGGAATGAAATGAATAAAATTAAACATGTGGTATCTCTTCCAAAAGAATCTGCTTTCCAAACGGCCATAAAGAAACAATTCTGCGCCGGTGTGGAATTTCATTTGTTTTCATTAACACTTCAGATTTGCAGCCACAGAGAAAGGAGAGATGCTGGGAGGAGGACGACTTGGAGCCCCCAGAGCTCTTCTGGCAGCGCGGTGCTCTCTGCTGGTCCCATCATTACTCGGAGTGGTAAGTGTGCTCCTCCTTCTGTATGTAGTAATAGACGGTTCCAAAATGCCTCGTTACTTGGCTTCTGACGAGAACTCAAAGTGGTTCCTAAACAGCACTAATTAACTATGAGACAAGATAAACTACTAAGCAACTTTAATTTCACAGTAGTTTCCCTGTTTACTCAACTTTCACACAAAGGGCAATATTGTCTTTACTACATTTCCTGTTTTCACACACACACATACACACACACACACACACACACACGAGTATGCCACGCTGGACCTGTTTTATTTATTTATTTATTTTTATTTTTTGAGACGGAGTATCTCTCTGTTGTCCAGGCTGGGGTGCAGTGGTGTGATCTCGGCTCACTGCAACCTCCGCCTCCCAGGTTCAAGAGATTCTCTTGCCTCAGCCTCCAGAGTAGCTGAGATTACAGGCGCCTGCCACCACACCTGGCTAATTTTTGTATTTTTAGTAGAGATGGGATTTCACCATGTTGCTCAGGCTGGTCGGGAACTCCTGACCTCGTGATCCGCCCACCTCGGCCTCCCAAAGTGCTGGGATTACAGGCGTGAGCCCAGCCCATGCTGGACGTGTGGATCCGCTTGGATACCCTGTGGATCCGCTTCACCGTCCTCTGCCCTGCTGTCGCCCATGACTACTAATTTGAGTGTACTGCAGCCTCTAGCTCCCTTGCCCTCTAGTTTCTGGTTGGGCTTGACCAATAGGTGGTGCTGTAAGCAGATGGGAGGGCACAGAAATTGTGGAGTCCACAAGGCTCCTCCCAGACAATTCTCTCCCTAGAACTGCTCTGAAAACCCTCTCCTTATCCCTTCACTCTACTCTCTCTTGTGAATTCTCTACATCTTTATAAATAGGCTATTAAACACTCCGTATATGGCCCAGTTTGAGTACCATTTGTTTCCTTTCAGAATTCTGCATATTACATACTCTCATCTACTGCATTCACTTGTACTCATGAATTTATATGATCTAATGGACACAACTCTTTATAACTCTTTATAAACATATTCTCATGTATACAAATATATGTGCATACATGTACCTACACACATACACACACACACACATACACACACACACAATGTAAAGTGATACAGATTTTGTAGATTTAAGTCAGTGTGAACCCAGAGACTTCCAGAGTCCATTGGATAAAACAGATGCGGCATAAAAAACTCTGAAACTAAAGCCGGAAAAACTGATTCTAGGTTTAGCTTTTGTTCTAACATGCTATGTGACTAGAGGTTTTATTTCATTTCTTTGGGCAAATGTTTCTTCATTTTTAAAGTAAAAGTTTTTAACAAGTTTATAAAGTTTTAAAATATTTCTTCATTTTTAAAATAAAAGTCTTAAGATTTTTTTATAACTCTGTAGTTCTAAATTTTCCCCCAAAAAAAGAGAATTCTGATTTGGATTATATGCTAATAATGTTTTCTCCATTTTATATTAGCCTTAATGCTGTTATTATGCTTCAGTTACATTTTCGGTACCTTTTCTCCATGCTGCCCATCCCACAGTCAAAAGAAAGTTTTGCCTGAAATAGGCAAGTCAGCAAAAAGTGGTTTTGGCCCAAAAAATTCAGACAATTAATTGCTTTAATTACTTTCCTCCCTGTGTTTGTGTAGACCTAACATTATTTAAAAACAAACTAATAGGCCCTTTCAATAATGCAGAAATATATTAAATATGAAATTTCAAACTTAGCCCATACTCCCTGAAGATTTTTGGTATGTGCTTTGACTGGTTTAAAAATGACTGGTTTGGCCGGGTGCGGTGGCTCACACCTGTAATTCCAGCACTTTGGGAGGCTGAGGAGGGCGAATTACCTGAGGTCAGGAGTTCGAGACCAGCCTGGCCAACATGGTGAAAACCCGTCTCTACTAAAAATACAGAAATTAGCCAGGTGTGCTGGCATATGCCTGTAATCACAGCTACTCGGGAGGCTGAGGCAGGAGAATTGCTTGAGCCAGGGAGGCAGAGGTTGCAGTGAGCCGAGATTGTGCCACCACACTCCAGCCTGGCTGACAAAGTGAGACTCTGTCTCAAAAAAAAAAAAAAAAAAAAAAGACTGATTTGTGGCTTGTGAAAGTTCCATTTTTGATGTCTATCTAGCTTTCAGAAATGGCTCATAGAATTACACTGAATAGAAACTGAGTTCTTGTTGCCAAATAATTAGGATTGCTTTTGGGTAGGCACAATAAAAGAGATTTTTATTTCCATGGAGCATATCTAGAGTCAGTTTGTTATAAGAAAAGAACTTTTAAAGTGACATTTCTTCTGTTCATCTTGGGTAGATGGCTTTTTCTCCTTAATTGCCTTCTTACTTCCTTCTTGCCTACGCAAAACTAAGTATTACAAATTTTAAATAATTTGTTAGCTGTATTCATCCATTCTCATGCTGCTAATAAAGACACACCCGAGACTGCACAATTTATAAAGAAAAAAAGATTTAATGGATTCACAGTTCCACATGGGTGGGGAGGCCTCACAATCATGGCAGAAGGCAAAGGAAGAGCAAAGTCATATCTTAAATGATGGCATTTAAGATCGCCCTTTATAAAACCATGAGATCTCGTGAGACTTATTCACTATCATGAGAACAGCATGGGAAAAACCCATCACCACAATTCAATTACCTCCCACAACATGTGGGTAGTATGGGAGCTATAATTCAAGATGAGATTTGGGTGGGGACACAAACCATATCATTAGTGTAAAATAATTTTTAAAAATACAAAAAAAATTCTAAGACCCCCGAAATCCCAGTAAAGATAAATAAGTAGAAGTCTCTAATTCTAACATAAGTAACCAGCTCTCCAGGTTCAGAGGTTTCATCCATTCCACATCCAGTTGCCCAAAATATCTATGTTAACACCACAAAGAGCTATCACAATGCCTCTGATGTCATGCCTGGATTTCTTTCCAATTTTCAACCAGTTTCCACCTCAAGAATGTCACTTATTGCCCAACATGCTAGAGGAGTTGTCTCGGGGTCACCTCAGGTTTCTCCACCGGCAGAGCCCCCAGAGGAGCACACTCATGCTTTCAGGGTCCCCTTGAATCCTCTCTCATTCTCTCTTGAATTATTTTTAAATAATTTTGATAAATAAAATTTTGGCGTGGTCTTCTTTGGTCATCATGATGGTCTCACTGCCTAGAGGAACATATATATAAAGATGTTTACATTGTAATACTATGATATCCATGAAAAAATATATTTTTAAAAATTCCACATGAACACAGAACTCAGAACTCAAGCCATATCCATCCACATGCAAAATCCTATGCAAATTTCATGTTCAACTTCATGACCAGAACTACCTTTTTTCCTTAGTTTCACTTTATTTTTACCTTAGATCAGCTAGAATTTATCTCTTCAGGTCCTGTGGCCAATTTTATATAGACAAGTCCAATTTCAGGCTTGATTTGCTCTCTTCAGAGCTCTCTGATGCTTGGAAGTTTTGCTCTATTTGCTCATTGAACCACTCCTTTTCCCTAGACATCTAGCTTAGGTCAAGTTCAGTAAGTTGTTAAACCTCAGAACTCCTGTTTTGTTTTGCTTTTTAATGAAATCAAATCCATTCTGGATATTTTTTACCCAACATAGTTAATAGTTTTGTTACTTGACTTAGGAAAATCTTCACACCCTCATAATGCAACCCCTCAAGAAAAATTTCCTGAAGCATTCTTATTTAAAACTTCAAAATGCTAAAAGTGCTTGGATAGGGAAAAGCTTATCAAAGGGTACAATTCTGGAAATCTAAAGGCACCAACACCAGAAAACAATACCTAATTGTTTTGTTATACTTAATTCCTGTGGAGAGACCCAAGCCGTATTCTTGTTCAATTAGAATTGTTGAGTTTTATGAGTAGTTAATAATTCATTTGAGCATACTTGTTTGTCCCTTCATGGGACTGGCACTCTTCTAGGAACTGGGAGTACAATAGAGAACAGGCCGCAGACTTTGTCCTCAGGGATCTTAGAGTTCAGAGGTAAAAACAGACTATTAACAAACATAATACTGTGAAAAGTAAGAAGGTTGGTGCTTATTAACTTGAAATGTGTGGTCCATTTTACTACATAGGTTATTAAAGTTTTTTTAAAAAATACTTTTCTAGTGCTAAGAGAAAAAAATAATTCTGCATATATCTTTGGTGGTCATTTTTTTAATTATTATTTCAACTACTTACATGAGAAAGCAGAGAATGACAATTTATCTGCCACTTCTGGCTTTCAAATGGCTGTGGCATTGCTGCCGCCACCTTTCTCCTATAGGCTTTCAAACAGATAAATATACTCTCGGAGAGCCCCAAAAGTTTGGTATTCCAATCAGTTCTAATTCCAGAAGGCTTCAGGTGTTTCTTTTAGCATATATGTACATGTCAAGACCAAGTGGGTTCAAGCAAAAAAACAAGTGTGGTGGGATAAAAGTCTCCTGAAAAAATGTCTACCTTCCCTTTCAAGGCGATACAGTGCTTTGATTTTTTGCTTGTTTGTTTGTTTTCTTTGCAATAATACAAAAATTGGATGCTACCAGAAATAGCAACTAGATAAAGCAATTCTCTCTACCTTTATCCACTGTCAAATACAATTCCAAATAGTATTCGAATATCACAGGTTTCGATTTCAACCACCTGCCAAAGGTAGTATGCTTTCGTTTTTTTCAGAGTCCTGGAACCTGGATTTTGTAGTTCCAGTCTTATTTGGAAAAGGGTGTGTCTTTTCCACACACACGGGGATTTTTGTCCACAGCGAAGTCCTCATTAATGACACCTGAGATATTATTTGTATGGAAGTGTTGGTGGTAATATGGGGAGTGCAGGGGACAGTCTGACTTTTGTTAACCTTAGGATGCAGAAAATAGCAGAGAGGGCATCTAGTCATAGCACTTTTGTCTTATTTGGAACACTTATTAGGAAGGAACTTTCTATTTTTTAGTTGAAATGTTTTAAAGCAATTAAGTGTGATTTCTAAAAAAAAGAATAGCTTTCAAAAAGAAATTTTGTAGCATTATATATTCTCCTCCTATGTTCCAGTGAGGCAGCTCATCTTGGGAAAAGAGCACATGGATATTTTGGAAGAATTGATCACAGTCCATTCATCCCACCTGTTTCCATGAGAAGGAAGTGTTATTATAAAGTAGTGTTGGTTAGAGGTTAGGATTTTTCTGAATGTTCTATAACAAAAATGTGTGTTATTTTTCTTTTTGTCCTATAGCGATGCATTGCACCATTCTAAAGAATCCTATGAATGAGTGCTGTATTAATTTTGAACATTGTACTTCAGGATCAGACAGCAAAACCATCATTTCTGCGAAGATTCATGTGTCTGAAAAAAAATGGTGTCAGATATTTTATAAATATCTCACCAGGTTCTCCCAGTACCTGTTTAAAATACTAATCCTAGAGTTTCAGAGCTTGAGATATTCATCTTCATAACCAGAAATATTTTTCATACTTGGTCAGTTTATATTATTTTAGAAAAAGGACTCTGAAACTGAGCTTTGTTTTAAGCATATGTTTACTCTGTCATAAAGGCTGTGACAGATGGAAATTTCTTTATCTGTAAAATGGGAGTAGCAATAATATCCAAACCATATGGCTTCTGTGAGGATGAAATGTGATAATATATGAAACTGCCGTTTATGAACTATGTGGTTTTATACACATACTGATTGTAATAATATTTATATTCCAGAAATAAACAATTGCGCACATTATATGGTTCAAATAACAAACACAAATATTAAAACACAAATACGAAATTACTGTTATTTCAAATATGAAATATGAGCTTGTACAAGCTCAAGGGTTGGTGGCAACATGATGACAAATTGGACAACAAAAATTGGGAAATCAAGTAATATGTTTATCACATCTATTATTGTGTTTGGCAGGGAAAAGTCAAAAATCAACAGCTTCAATCTTTTACTTAACAGATGCAAATAAAACTGCAACCCAAGCTCAGGAGTCATGTTTTCCTTTCATATAGTTATTAAGTGTAAATTTATCTTCTTGGAACTTAAAATGATGTGTTTGCAGATTATGTTGGGCAAATTGGCAATACTTAAAATAGAGTGGCACTAAATAATGAATATTCTGTATAACAGAATAACAAATAGCAGGTTATAGGGCCATAAAAAAATGTAATAGCTGTTAACAATTACTGTCCCCACTAACCTGACTGGAGAGCTAATGATGAAACAAAGTTGGCAGGCAAGAAAACAGCACACGATATATTTTTTTCTATTACATTTGTATACCTAGGGCAGGGGCAGGATGTGGGCTTGGGGATTAGAAAGATGATGAAATCCAGGACATATGAAACAGGGCATGGAAAAGCAGAATGGTTTAGGAGGACATTCATTTTTGCCTTACTCAAGGAGATTATGGGTGGAAGTAAGAGGAGATACAGGTAAAAATGTAGGTACAAAGTAATTATTAATCAGAATAAACAAAGGTAAATATTTGGAGAGATGATGTCACTTCTCTTTTTCTGTTTTTTCCCCTCAGATGAGACTCCAACCAACAATTCACAACTTGGTAAGATAATTAACATATTTTGCGATGTTTTTTACATTTTTGGTGATTAGTTACAAAGCTGTAATCATCTAAGTGTAATGAGGTTGAGTTTTCCAAGCTTGGTCCATTTTGGATAACAGTTCACTGAGGGTTTTCAAACTCATATGTGATCTATTGGTCAATTTTTATAGCATTTGATAGCTTTTTGGTATTTTGATTTTGGCTGCCCATGGGCAGCCTCTAAACCATACAATCCTTTGGTATTGGGTTGAATTACCGTCAAATAGATTGTAGCACAATTCAGTGCCATGCTGCTATTCTATGAGATGCTGATGAAAGATGTTTTGCAGGTAAAATTGGGTTAAGGTGAGATAAATATTATGTGGGGCCTTTACAACAGGGTGTGTTTCATTATTTGCAGGTTCTCCAAGTGTGCCTCCCTTCCAGCTGAACGCCATCACCAGCGCACTGATATCAGGAATGGTCATTCTGGGAGTTACGAGCTTTTCTCTTCTTCTGTGCTCACTGGCCCTTCTGCACAGGAAGGCACCCACCAGTTTAGTGTTGAATGGCGTAAGAAACCCAGTCTTTGACTGACTATAACAGGTCCCTGCTCTCTGGAGAAGGCTTCACTGACTAAACTATGTGTCAATGCAGTCAGTGTTCCATCTGAATTTCATGTCAGTCCACATTCAATATTTGTAAGTTTGATAAATTTCACAGTGTAGCTTTTCAGCATAATGATAGTGAAAGAAGTTTATAATATTGCTATTGTCACTTATGTACGTGGCCAGCCGTATTTTTATGCCACCAATGACTATATTGACAATAAGTGAAAAATATTCAGGACTTAGGGCTTACAGGATCAGTAATATTTCATTTTATTTCAGTTTTCTTTTGATCGTTGGTTAAAAGATAAAAGATGAGAGTAGACAAAAAATGAAATGTGTTGCATTTCCCCCTTAAGCATTAATGGCATTTAGATTTGCACACGTGGTCCTAGAATAAATGTTGCTTTTTGTTTTAATCCAGATATTCCCAGCTTCAGGATGTGTTTTAATTGGACTGGCCAATTTGGATACCTGAGATTTAACTACTCATTCTATGACCTCCTGTGTTTTTGGCTGATTTTCATGTCTGACAATATTCATTTTAAAAGAACTCTTGGGACATGTCTCTTAACCTGGGGCACCCTTTTGTGTAGAAGATAGTGAAAATAGTTGTTAGCTTCCAAGGCTAATACTAAGTGGCCCTAGATCATTATTCATTAGAATAGGAATAGCTGTGATCAGTTTTCTTCTTCGGGTTCACGTGAGAACACCAGCAAATGTTAACGCTCCTCCCAGGTAAACAGTTCAGCTGCTATTGCAGCTGTGCTTCCAGCACTGAGGTAACTATGCAAAGATTATTTTTAATTCAAGAATCATTACATGTGAAAACAAGCTGTAGTTGTGAAAAAAGAACATTATCGTCAGCTCATAAGCATACTGTTCCTAGAAGGGTTTTTAACAATTTAGATTCCCTTTTTCCTAAAACATAAAGGAAACTTAGGTTAAGTGTAGTTTGCAGAACATTGTTGGAATCTACATAAAAAGATATTCCTTCCCCCCATATTTTTGATGCCAGGCAATAAATAATCAGGAGAGGGTTTCTTTTTAAGGTGTCTTCTTGTAGGTGTCATAATTGCCATGAATAAACAATATTTTCCTCTAATAGTAAACTGCAAGAAGCATTTGATCCTTTATCAGTTTTGCAAAAAAGCAAGTTTTAAGCAGCCCATGTTCTTACAAAAAAATCCAACATTCTCTTTGTTTAAGCTACCTATGTGATGAACAAATAAAATAATTTAATAGCCAACACCAAAATCCAGCATGTGAAGTTACTAGAAGTGCCATGTTAACTATAAGCAATTGCTGTAATCACTAATTTCTATTCAACATTTGTGACCCATTAGTTGGGACTTAATTTACTATACTGCATGCAAATCATCAAGCAATTGCTTCAAATGAAATGTCTACAATGTGAGTTAATGATTAAATCAATCCTCAAGTTGAAAAACACTTTTTCTCCAATTTGCCTGAATTTTTCAGGAGGAAGCGTTTATATTACAATAATTAGCTATATAATTGCATCAACTTTTTATTTCAAGGTATAGACACCAAGTGAAGTGGGATCTGGAAAGTCTCTGGATAATTTCTTTACAAAAAAAGTTTAAATCACATAAAAAGCCAATCTACTCTTCCCTGTGTTACTTCAAAATAACTTTGAAGTGACTATTCTGAGTTTTATCTGTGTTAACATGATTAACTGACCATACTACTAATGTGACCCTACATGTACATGGATAGTATTGAAATATGCTGGTAAATCTATTTCAGATACTTAAAGTGAATTGCCATTGATTCTACAATTAAGTTCTGTGAATAGGACATTATATCATTTAAGCTGTTTTGTCAATTTGATTTTTATGCTTTTGGAACGGCCGCTGTTTCAGCTGTTGACCTTTTCAATTCTATACTCCATTTTATAGAATTGAATAATGGACACATATCACTTGGGAAACAACTTAAGTATCACATTATTTTTTGCCACCCTTTCATCATAAATGGAAGAATCAGAGTTATAATGAGATAAACCAGGTCTGTTTTTTACAACTTTGTTCTTATAAATCTGCAGTTATATGGAGTATTTAGTTATACTGAATTTTACAGTTATTATAGTGTGAAAAACCTTACAAAATACGTGCAAATGTTTCTTCAGTTTTAATACCTCAAACTGTTTTTTGCACTTCAGGGGTAAGGTCTGATGACATGTAAAAGATGATCGGTTTAATAAAATAATTGTTTAAAATGTTGACTTTTTTTTTTTTAATTTTCTCCTTCCTGCTCTCAACATCCTATTCCTACTTTCACAAATACAGAGGGTCTCCAACTTATGATGGTTACATTTACAATTTTTGACTTTAAGATGGGTTTATCAGGCCATTAAATGCATTGTTGACCTGTGATTTTTTTTTTATTTATGATGAGTTTTTTGAGACATAACACCATTGGAAATTGAGGAGCATCTGTACTGAGAAAGATTTAGTCTAAAATAAGCTGCCTAATGCAACAGGGAAGGTCAGTGATCTCTGTAGGTAGATGAAGTCTGCCCTCTTAGTACTGAGCCCTGTGCTGGGAGACACATTCTTGATGTTAGCTAAAGGTAAGGAACTACATTTTTCTTTGAGCTTGAGCTCTAACTAAAATGGAACTTACAATTTTAAAAACTTTGGTAGGGACAGAAAAAAACTGGAAAGACAAGGAGCTTGGCTTCTGCCCGGAATTTCACAGTCTCTCTTAAGTGCCAGCAGGATCTGGCTGTCCTCCTTTGTCTTGGGGGAGGGTTGGTAGGAAAGTGACACAGTGTTGAGGCAAAATCCTTTTCCTGACCCAGAGATAATCCAGTCTCACAAAACTGGGCACTACCTTGAGCCCTAAGTATTGACAATTAGCTTTGGGGGCATCACAAGACATGATGGTTCATGAGGGACATTGTCAGCTGTGGAAAATGTAAGACCACTTTATGAAGCCTCACAGACAGTAAACTTCCGGAGGTTAGAATAGAGCAGAAGTTCATGGGAGACCCTTTTTTGTGAACACAGGTCATGAACATAGTATGAAGAATAGTTTGAAGAATTGCAACAGGCTGGAGGGCCAGCACACATTTATTTTGATTCAATATTTATAAGAAAAAGAGAAAGCTGATTATAGAGCAACTGCCTTTGGGAATGAGGTTCTTCAACTATTTACAAGTGGGGAAACATTTAAAATAAAACAATCTAAAGTCATAATTTAGAAAAAATTTTTAAAAATACTTGGATAGTAAACAAAACAAATATCAGAGTGAGCTGGAGTTGGTGTATCAGTCAGGGTTCCCCAGAGAAAAAGAATATATAAGATATTGGTATATATGTCACATATTATATGTAATATTTATGTGTATAATATATATTTTATATATGATATATATGATATATATCATATATATAATATATATTTTATATACATGATATATATATATATAATATACCTTATATATATAATATGTAGTATTTGTGTGTGTGTAACATAAGGAATTGGCTCACATAATTCTAGAGACTAAACAAGTCCTAAGAATAGAATCGCAGTTGGCAAGGTCGGGACCCAGGAAAGCTGACGGTGTAGTATCAGTCCAAAAGCTGGTAGGCTTAAGGCACTGGAAGAGTTGATGTTTTCGTGCAATCCAAAGGCAGGAGAAACAAAAGTCCAAGTTTGAAAGGCAGGTAGGCAGAAGGAAATCATTATTAATCACAGGAGGGCCAAACTGATTGGAGGTATCATACTGCTAAAAGACAAAACTTCCTGGTCAGTCCAGTGATATTAGGCAATTAATAAATAAAAGTGTTACAAAATCTGACAGTGCAATTGAAATGGTTTAAAAATATTTTCGTCTGGAGGTAAGGGTTCATGAATTGAGGGTCCTCTTTTATATTACCTGAATAATATTGATCAAATGAAAGAAAGACAGGGCCACGAGTAGGTGGGGAGTGATGAACTCTAAAGTTATACAAAATTATTCCACAGCATCAAGAGAAACAGAATACAAGGATACATGGCCAGGCGGTATTTATTGGACCCATATCCTACAGGGTTGGCATTGGGGTGCTGGCAGCCAAGAAGAAGAATAATGACATCAGCAGTGACAACAGGCTAGAAGCAGTAAAGAACATAAAACAGAGTAGCTGAGATAATAGGGGGCAAATGCAACAAGGGACCACTGGACTCTGGGAGAAGAGGCCACTGCCACTTCTTAGAAGGAACTAGTTATTTGGTGGGAGACAAAATGAGAATCATTGACAGCTGTTACCCACATTCCTCATGACAGCTGCCCATCCTCCAGAAGTTCAAAGGAAAGTGGAAACTGAATAAAAAAGTTATATTTTCATGTTTGCGAGGGTATCTTGCCTGACAGCTTATTGGCCAACACAGTCTCTGAAAATTTCAATAACACATGAAAACTGAAATAGCCTTAATTAATGCCACGTTTTGCTGAGATAGCCAGAAGAAGATTCGTTTGGGGACTTCTGCTCATGTGGACTAGACATAATCTTTAGAAATCTCTGCTCAGTAATCTTCATTTATAAAATGCTTTATATTCTTGGCAAAGCGAAATTGAGAACTCAGGTTGTTATCTGCTTAGTTCAAATCTCCAATTCCCCTTTGCCTCAAGTATCTGGATATTTCCTTTTTTACTTAAATTGCCAACATAATTACTTCAATTTTCTCTTTCATTTTCTGTGTAGAAAGGAGCAGTGCTAATCATTACATGGAGCTTTAGTCAAAGGCAATGCGGCCCAGATTTCAAGGTTAGTTTTCATCAGGAGCATAGCTGTGTTAGCATTGCCCAGAGCAAAATCCATTACTGAATAATCCTGCTGGTTTGACTAATCAACTAATACTAGAAGATCTTGGGAGAGCTGTGGTTTGACAATTTCATGCAACCCTGACTCAAAGTTATACGGGTCCTGAAGCTATTTCTTCTCCTATATGTAGTTTTGTAACTTATTTATTTATTTTTATAGTAGTAAACAACTGGCTAAACTGAAAAATTATTCTAGAGGAAATATAGTTGTGTTTAGCAATTATTTATGACTTGGAAATTAGAACTCATTTATTTAAAAGCTATCATTTTGCTAATGTATATTTTGTGGCTGATAAAATTAGATGGCAGAAAATGATGTAGGGTTCTCATTGTAAAGAAAATGGAACCCAATAATTTCTGTTGAATCCTGTAAAGATGAGACATGGGTGCTTCTTTGGTATCTCATCTCACTCTATAAATACAATGTGGAACAAAGGCAATTCACTAATGCTCACTAAAAACTTTAATGCAGGTGGAGTATGGTGGCTCATGCCTGTAATCCCAGCACTTTGGGAGGCCAAGGTGGGCAGATTGCTTGAGTCTGGGAGTTCAAGATCAGCCTGGGCAGCATAGTGAGACCCTGTGTCTATTTAAAAATTTAAAAAATTTAAAAATTAAGAAAAACTGTAATTCTTTCTACCTTGTCAATGGATATATATTGAGAGTTTCTCTTATTTCACAAATTAATCATCAACATGGATGATGGATACCTCTAAGGCTTGATCAGAAACTCTTTTGAAAGTTACCATGAATATTGTGACTAAACCAGTAGGACCTATGGTTATTTTTACAAAGATATGCCAGGCTGAAGAAGTGTGCACACATTTGGCCTTGGATTAACAGCTGGATGAGTAAAGAACTTTGCCTGGTTACCATCGCAGTGGTTTCCAAATCCATGCGGCCCACTCCCCAAGGACGGTATTTCCACAGACCCATAGGAATTCTCCTCAAACTTGTCTTCCATAATTTCCATAATTTTCTTCTTTTTTTGATTCCTGAAACTTTCAAACTTATAGAAAACTGCAGACAGCAATGTAACAACCACAGAAGTTTTACTATCTTGGACTGACAAATTGCATTTTTTTAATTGTTTCAGATCTATAAAAAAATTTGCATGTAAGTTGAAGTCCATTTTGTCCTCCTCTCTACTCTAATTCTTCTGTGTGTCCAGAGGAATCACTGTCAGTAAGTTGCATGCTTTCTTTCCATCCATTTAAAAAATAATTACTACATGTGGGTATTTTTCAAACAACAGAGTTTTAATGTTATCATATTTTATACTACCTTATCACACTATATGTTTTCTTTTGCATGCTGATTTTTGAAGTCAACAGCATGTTACTGAAATCTCTTTATCTGGAGACAGGTCAGTTTCATGACATCTTTACATTCCTGCCTTAATAACTTCTGGCTTGAATTATGCTCCAATAGTTATTACTTTGTGTATCTTATAAGAAAGTCCTTTTCTCTTCCTCTCTCCTCTTTGGCCTTCAAAATTGCCTTGGCTCTTTTTGCATCTTACTTTTATTCAAAGCTGACATCATGAGAAAAATTATGTTAAATACTTTGATTGGATTTCATTGAAGTTGTAGATTAATGGGGAAAAATTGCCACATTTTTGATACTGAGGGATTTTTCCATCATCAATCTTGTTTTATTGATCCATTTATTCAAGTCTTCCTGTAATACCTTCAATCGAGTCTAGTACTTTCTCTATAAAAGTTCATAATATACAACTTTTGTTACAGTTATTTGTAGGTATCATAGGTTTTGGCAGCTATTGTAAATGAAATCTTTTCTAGAAACTAAACTTTTTAATGACATATTGCTGTTGGATACAAATGTTAGTGATTTTGTGTTTATATTTTATTTACCACTATTGACAGAGTGTCAGGTTTGTATTATAACCCTTTGTCTGTGGATCCCCTCAGATCTGTTCAGGGCACCCAAAGGCCACAATGAGGCCCTGGAGCCAAACGCTTTCATTCAAAGTACCGTTTATTTTTCTCAGCAACATCCTTGGAATTTTTTTTTTTTTTTTTAACAGATTCTTGCTCTGTTGCCCAGGCTAGAATTCAGTGGCATGATCTCAGCTCATTGCAACCTACACCTCCCGGGTTCAAGTGATTCTCATGCCTCAGCTTCCTGAGTAGGTAGGATTACAGGCATGTGCCACCATGCCCAGCTAACTTTTTATTTTTAGTAGAGATGGGGTTTCACCATGTTGGTTAGGCTGGTCCCGAACTCCTGACTCAGGCAATCCACCCACCTCGGCCTCCCAAACTGCTGGGATTACAGGCCTGAGCCACTGTGCCCAGCCCAAATTTTTTATTTAATCGCATTTTATTATCTTTATCTCTTACCTGAAGGTTTCTCCAAAGGGCTTTTTGGAGTGCTACTAAATAGTGTTAGTCATTCAGGAAAATATTTTGTGTCATGGGGAACTTCTGGAAGTGTTATTAGCCCAAGGCTAGTTCTGAAAGTCAAACTCTGCCTGGCAGAAGTAGGTGAATGACAACGATCAGAGGACATTGATTTTTGCCAGCTCTTACATGAGTCATAAATGTGATGATATTTGTGGATGCATTTGGTAAATACATATATGTTGATTGTTATTATGTTTTTTCATCAAACTTACCTTATGTTTTAAAATTTGCTTTCAGAGGTGGGTATTAGTGTACCATGAGCCAATGAGGATGAGTTACATGCTGCATATGTTGCCCCTTAGCACTCATCCCAAGCCAAGTGATGTTGACAGAGATGAGGAGTTCCATAGGTAAACAGTCCATGCACTTGGGTCACTTAAGGTACTAAGATTAGCCATCTGTCTCTTCTAATGAGGAAAGCAATGTTGGAATAGAGGGCAGGCACATATGGCCAGGGGCGGACTTCTCAGCCCACTTTTGCTGAGGGAAAAGATGAAGCAACAAAGTTGGGAAGTAACAGACTGGGCCACTAGGTGCCCAGTAGTGATGCTGGTGAGTGCTTGACTCAGTGTGCCATGTTTTATTTGATGCCTACATGATGGTGACTCTTGTTCCCTCACTTTAATCTCTTCAGGTTGATAGGACATGGGGAAATACTAAAAGGCTGGTTGCCTTTATATATTTTTATCTAGAGGTAGTCACTTACAAATCACCCATTTTTTTCAGTTTGTAAGATAAATTTTACAAGTTGTTAAAACTTATATTGCTTTTCCCACAGATTATCAAAGAACACTTACGGTTACATTAAAGTTCCAAATTTCCTGACCTCCTTGAGAGATAAAGGAACTGTAAATAAATTACACTGAATTTCTCTTAAAAGTCTTATCTTAGGGGATTAGTAACAATATCACATTTTTCAGAAGCCTTGGGGCAATAAAATCTCCTTAGTGTAATTGAAATCTAAGTACTTATCTACTAGAGAATTATATATTTCAACAGCTTTTAAAAAATTATGTTTCACTCTTAAAAGAAATCTGAGTTTTTAAATTTATATTAAATATTTTTTTTCTAAGGCAAAGACAAAAGGCAAAATCTACATACAGTTTAATTTGATCTCATAATTTTTTTGCAAATTAGATTTTTTAAGAAAAATTGTGAATTATAATTGAATCATCTAGCTTTTCTTATTATATAAGTGATATTTTAATCTATATGTAATAGGGGAAAACTAAGAAGAAGGGAATACTTACCATTTGTAGATACTTTTTATATCTAGTACATATTGTAATAACTTCACAATGTAGATGATATTTTCTTAACTTACTTAGAAAAATTTGAGTCATATTTTATTTGAATATATTGGAGGTGTAATATGCCTTCTAAGTTTTATTAATTAGTTAACTTTTTGGAGTCATCGTTCTTTTAATGTTTTAATTGTTTCCCTTGACTAAGTTCTCATTCACCACTTGGGACGTGAGAGAAATGGAGGGAATAAAGAACTCCAGTTTACAGAGTTGATCAAAGTTCCTTGTATATTAATAGGTGTGGGTTAGTGTGTGTGAGTGAGAGATAAAGGTTGCAGAGCTGAACATTGATTACAGGGAAATTCGTTAGCATTAATATAGTTTTATAGATATTGTACCATTAATAGACAGCTGGGTAAACTAATAACTTGACTTAGCTGTTTAGTAAAATTTTAATTATTATAGATAGCATTAATTTGTGTTAGATTACTTGATTGTTAGTTTCATGTCATTTTAAAGTACATATTTTTGTATTGGTTAGAATTACAGTCCATTGCAAGTAAAAGAGATGCAAAGTAGCAATAACTTAAATAAAATAGAAGTTCCATGTAAATGTCTCAGGCAGACATGCATTTCTGCCCCATGAAGCCCTCAGTGACAAATGTTCCTTTAGGCTCATTGCTGTACCATCTCAGGCCTGTAGCCCTTGTGTTATGGTTCAAAATGTAGAAAGATCCACAAAGAGTCAAAGGGTATACACCATCAATAGTTCAAGGAAGGTTCCTGGAAGCTGCCACAGGACATTTTCATATTGCAGTTAGTGATAAAGTCACCTTACTGGCAAGGATGTTTGGGTAATGTAGTCTTTATTGTGGGTGTCCTTGTGCCCAGCTATCAACAGAGGCTCTGTTTTACACCTATGTTACTCACATAGTGTCATCATTTACTCACGGCTGTAAAATGTTATACACATTGATTCATGTACAAGGGTGTTTATCGCTGTATGGTTTTTAATAACAAAGTATTAGATAACACATGTTCCCAAATACAGAATTCATAGCTAGATCAGGATTTTTTCTGTGATATAGTAATATGTAGACATTGAAAAATCAGTTATAAAAATTTTCAGCAAATAAGAAAATGTTTATGCTATAGTCTGAAAAGAAAAAAGCAGGATAAACAACTTGATATGATTTTGCTCTGTGTCTCCACATAAATCTCATCTTGAATTGTAATCCCCAGGTATTGAGGGAGTGACTTGGTGGGAGGTGATTGGATCATGGGGACAGTTTCCCCAGGCTGTTGTCATGACAGTGAGTGAGTTCTCATGAGAGCTGCTGGTTTTTAAAGTGTTTGGCAGTTCCCCCTTCTCTCTCTCTCTCTCTCTCTCTCCTGTCACCTTGTAAAGAAAGTATTTGCTTCTCCTTCACCTTCCTCCGTGATTGTAAGTTTCTTGAGGCATCCCCAGCCATGTGGAACTGTGAGTCAATTAAACCCCTTTTGTTTCTTAAATTATCCAGTCTCAGGTAGTATCTTTAGAGCAGTGTGAAAGTTGACTGATACACAACTATATAAAAAATAGGAGTTCACACAGAAATAAGACACGAAGGAAGTTGATAAAAATATTGACTATGAACAGTAAGGAAAAAGAATTGGTTTTAATACTAGTCTTCTTATGATACTATCTATGATGCTATCTTTTTATGAGAAAATATTCAGGTAATTTAAATCAGAACAGTTTTAGTTGTCTGATAATTGATAAGCAGAATAAAGTGTTTTATCTATACTGTTGAGATAATTACATCAATTTTCAACTTCATTTAGTTTTGCCTACTGAAAAAAATTATTTTTTACCTAATCTAATGAGTACATACAGCAAGCAAATAAATTTCCAAATCTTTTTTGAGATATACTGAAAACACAATGGCTTTGTTTGTTCCTAACCAGTTCTAACATTTTACTCAATGTGAAAATGGTCTGTAATGAACTTCAGATTATACAATAGCAGCATATTAAGCAGATTTGGGGAGCTGTGGCTCCTACTGACAGCAATGAATGAGCTATCTGACTCATTGTTTTTCATTTGTGCATTTGTTTTTCCCACATCACTAGCATTTGTTATGGTCACACTGCCAAGCTCACACAGGAAATGAGTTTATGCTTTGGGAAATGGTTGAAAAGCAGCATCATCTTCATTATGTCAACAATGAAAATTATGTTTGTCCATGCTCTCTGGAGCTGATGGCTAGAATGTTTGAAAACAACATCCAGGCATTTTCTCACTCATCCAGAAAAAAAATCCATGCCAGTGTTATTGTTTTTTAGTTTACAAATAATTTGTTTTCCCCTTGCCCTTTAGAGCTGAGAAAAGCTGCATGTAATGAATGCTATTTGTACATAAAGGCAATTTCCAGAATGAGTATAACACCACTGCCTGACGATTTTTGAGAGAAATGGCATGTGGAAAAGATACAGCAACTCTTCAGATTGTCCCCTTCAGTTGAACACTACCCATTTTTTGGAAGTAAACGACTAACTCTTTTTTATGCATTTCCACCTTACCCCATCTCTGCATGAGAACAGTGATAATTGCTTTGTCAACTCTCAAATGTTTCGTTCATTACCTATTAAATATCTTAGAATGGGTGGCCAGGACTCCATTATAAAAATAACTATAATATAACTGCATTGTAATATAACCGTAATTCCTGCATGTCAGAAGAGAAAGGCTACAGCAGCTTTCCTTCATTGACTCTATTCACGTCAGTGTTTTTCCTCAAAATGGCAACCAGTAAAAGTAATTTTATACATACCCAGGGATTTAAAATAGTGCTTTGAAGACTGTGTGGTTTTCTGATGTCAACTGTACAGTTCAAAAGGGATCACATTTTTTTCTCAGCTTAAAATCAACATTATTTTTCTTCATATGGGATTAACAGAGTAACAGAGCCAAGGAGAGCACATTAATGTGTTCATCCTTTGCTCTTTAATCAAAATCACTTCTCCCATTATGTAAACTCTGGGTTAACTCTAGATGGAAGGCAGGAAGCGAAGGATAATGTGCTGTTTTAAATGTAGATGGAAGATAAGATATTGAGACTAAATTTTAAAAGCCACACCAAGCTATATTCATTCTACCCTCATATTTAAATAATTCTCACATTAAATAATTGTTCCAAAGGAACTGTCAGAATGAAACAGTCATAGCTTTTCCTAGCTGAATGTTGACAACTCTGAAAGTCCAAGGCTTGCTGTGAAGCTATGAAAACTATTTTTAAAAAAATTTGCAAAACATGAGCAAAGTCTTATTTCTTTTTGATTATTGGCAGAAAAATCAACAAATTCTACAATATTGATTAGGTGAAGCTTTCTATATTATGTTTATTTTGCAGGGTTACCTCAAGTAATCTAAAAAGTATAGGACCTATGCACACATTGCATTTGTATGCATTATTATTTTTAACTTTTAGTTATCATCTATATCCATGTTTTTAGCTTAGGGAAAATGTGGAACTCACTATGAAATGCATAAGATCTGCAAATCAGTACTTAGTTTCCTAGAGGTCTTGTTATACTTGAAGTCAAGGAATTCAGCACTTAGCTCAAAGAACATATTGCTCATTTCTAAAAGCTAATATTGTGTCATGGTGAACATAGGTCTGGGGTAAAGAGGAATAAATTGGAAACTTATAATAACTCTAGAACTATAGTCTTCAGAGCATTGTCCCCTGACCAGCACAATAAGTATTACTTGGGAACTTGCTGGAAATGCACTTCCTCAGGACCAAGTTCAGACCTTCTCAATCAGAAACTGGGGGTAGAACCCCATATTTTCTGTTTAACAAGCCCTCCACTTGATCCTAAAGTTTGAGAACCACTGCTCTAGAATAAAGTTGAAGTCAATTCCAAAAAGCTAAAAAGAGATCATCATAGATATGTGGCATCATTTGTATATCCTCAAATGCAAAGAAGTATACACACCACGCAATGTCTACAACAGAGTGTTTTTTTCCTCATAGCTCCTTGTTTATTCTTGGGAGGCATTAATATATATGTTCCATTAAAAGGGGTGAACTTTTAAAACTGAGAAAGACTGCTCTTTGGTGAAAAATACACTTATATGAATACCTCTGCAGATTACTTCCATAGACTATCATATATAATGAAAAAAAAATGACCTGGTGTGGAATTGGACCTGATATGAACCACAGTTCTGTCATTTGTTAGTTGAATGACCTTGAGGAAGTCATTTAGTCTCTGAGCTTCAGCTCCCTTACCTATGAAGTAAGATTCTCATAAAAATTTTTAGGGTTAACTTGAGAACTAGGGATAATCTATGTAAAGCAGCAAGCTGAAAGCCAGGCACATGGTAGATATTAGACCTCCCGACTTGCCAGGCTTCCCCTCGCTATTCCAAAGGCTGCTCTTTGCCATCGTTGTGACTTCTGACTTTTAAATTTGATTCTACCTGGAGCAGTGGGAGCTAAGAGCATGGGCTGTGGCGTCACCCTATCTGAGTGTGAATTCCAGCTCTAAAACACATCCTGTGGTTTCCTCATGTGTATAATGTAAAAAATACTACTACCCACCTTCGTAAGTTCTTCCAAGGAATAAATTAGCATAAGATGCTTATCAAATGACTGACATATAGTAAGCATGTAATTAATGTTAACTATGACTATCATCTTCATTCATCAGGTTGGTATGACTTCACATCTCTACCTTACTTTGCTTGTACCTTAAAACATAATACTTTGGTGGAAAAAAGTCATCCATTACTTCATTCATTTAGCAAATAAATATTTTCGAGAATCTACCACGTGAGAATGTGTCTGAAATTGGTGGGTTCTTGGTCTCACTGACTTCAAAAACGAAGCTGCAGACCCTCACGGTGAGTGTTACAGTTCTTAAAGATCGTGTGTCCGGAGTTTGTTCCTTCTGAGGTTGGGACGTATTCGGAGTTTTTTCCTTCTGGTGGGTTTGTGGTCTTGCTGGCTTCAGGAGTGAAGCTGCAGACCTTCGCGGTGAGTGTTACAGCTCATAAAGGAAGGTGGTGCAGACCCAAAGAGTGAGCAGCAGCAATATTTATTGCAAAGAGTGAAAGAACAAAGCTTCTACAGTGTGGAAGGAGACCCCAGTGGGTTGCTACTGCTGGTTGGAGCAGCCTGCTTTTGTTCCCTTATCTGACCCCCACCCACATCCTGCTGATTGGTCCATTTTACAGAGAGCTGATTGGCCCATTTTACAGAGAGCTGATTGGTCCATTTTGACAGAGTGCTGGTTGGTGCATTTACAATCCCTGAGCTAGACACAGAGTGCTGATTGGTGTATTTACAATCCTCTAGCTAGAAGTAAAAGTTCTCCAAGTCCCCACTAGATTAACTAGGCACAGAGCACTAATTGGTGTGTTTACAAACCTTGAGCTAGACACAGGGTGCTGATTGGTGCATTTACAAACCTTGAGCTAGAAACAGTGTGCTGATTGGTGTATTTACAATCCTTTAGCTAGACATAAAGGTTCTCCAAGTCCCCACCAGATTAGCTAGATACAGGGTGCTTATTGGTGCATCCACAAACCCCAAGCTAGACAGAGTGCTGATTGGTGCATATACAATCCTCTGGCTAGACATAAAAGTTCTCCAAGTCCCCACCCAACTCAGGAGCCCAGCTGGCTTTGCCTAGTGGATCCTGAGCCAGGACCGCGGGCGGAGCTGCCCGCCAGTTCCGTGCCACGTGCCTGCGCTTCTCAGCCCTTGGGCAGTCAGTGGGACCAGGTGCCACAGAGCAGGGGGCGGTGTCTGTTGGGGAGGCTTGGGCAGCGCAGGAGCCCACCTCTGGGGGCTCAGGCATGGCGGGCTGCAAGAGGACTTGAGCACAGACAGATCCTTTGCCTAATACTATTGAAGCACAAATTTGCATTTATTACTTTGTACTTCTTCAAGTTAGTTTCCTAATCTGTAAAATGGGGATAATAATAATTATCTCGGTATCTATGTTAGATCATTGTGAATAAAATGAGGTAATGAATGTGACCCAAAAAACTGAAATAAAAAGCTCCAAGGCCATGTGCAGATAATTGAACCATCAACACCTCCCCAGATTATACAACATGAAGGCGGAGAAAGATAGCTAAAGCTGCTCATTTCAAATCACATTCCTCAGTTTGCTATTTGCATTTTCTATTTTATTTTATTGTTTTACTTCAGATTCATGGTATACATGTGAAGGTTTGTTCCATGGCTATATTGCCTAATGCTGGAGTTTGGGCTTCTAGTGAACCCATTACCAAAATAATATACACTGTACCCAAAAGGCAATTTTTCAACCCTCATTCCCATTCTAGCTTCCCTCCTTTTGAAGTCCTAGGAGTATATAATTTCCATCTTTATGTCCATATGTACCCATTGTTTAGCTATCACTTATAAGTGAGAACATGCTATAGTTGAGTATCCGTTTTTGACTTACTTCCTGAGGGTAATTGCTTCCAGTTCCAACTATTTTGATGCACAGGACACAGTTTTATTCTTTTTTTTATGGCTGCATAGTATTCCATGGTGTATATGCACCACATTTTCTTTCTCCAATGGACACATTGTTGACACCATGACTTTGCTATTGTAAATAGTGCTCCAATAAATATACTTACGAACAGCAAAATAAACAATCAATAATGTAAGCAGACAACTTATTTGCATTTTTTTGGCAGCCTTAGTGGTCTTGGTAGAATGAAATGAGGGGAAAAAGCAAATGATTTACTGCCGTAAATATGATCTATATTACTAAGTTTATTTTTTGGAGTGAGCATTTATATGTCACCAAGATTTCTATGATCTGAATGTTTGTGTCTCCCTCCCTCAAGTTTATATGTTGAAACCTAATCTCCAAAGTGATAGTACTAAGAGGTAGGGCTTTTAGGAGGTGATTGGGTCATTAGGGCAAAGACCTCATGAATGGGATTAGCGTCCTTATAAAAGAGGCTTAAGGGAGCTTTTTGCCCCTTCCACCAAGTGAAGAGACAGCCAGAAGGCGTGGTCTATAAGGAAATGGGCCCTCACCAGATACTGAATCTGCAGGTGCCTTGTTCTTGGACTTTCCAGCCTGCAGAACTGTGAAAATAAATTTCTGTTGTTTATAAGCCACCCAGTTTATGACATTTTTATTATAGACATCTGAATGGACTAAAATAAAATTCTTGTTCTGAAAATGAGAACTCAATTTTTGAGCATCATGTGAGGGTCACTGGATGACATCTGAGCTTCCATTAGATCTCTGGGAATTCTCTGGACATCTGTATATCCATCAAGTAGCATCCTTTTCTGTTACTGTCACCTCTTAAGACTAGACCTTAGCTCTAATCTTTGACTTATTCACTTTTCAGATAATCTCCATAGCCCTTTTCCCTGCCTCTGTCCATTGCTCCCCAGCTGTATTTCCTGCTATATAGGGGAATCATGAGCTGCAGTGCTTCCTGACCAAAAGTATCACAAATGTTGCAAGATTTCTCTTTTGTGTCTCTTCCATCACTTCCCCCTTTTGGAATTTTACACTAGCCCAGATCATGTCTAAATCTGTCTGAGGTTTGATTTTGAATTTTAGGTGGTCGGCCAATGCCATAGAGTCCAGTGCATGTGTGTTCTTATCCATTACTATTCTCAGCTTACTTCTCTTATGCTATAGTCTGCTGAGCAGTCTCACCATCTCTTGCAGCCTGGATCGTGTGGGTTAAGACAGGGAACCTTTCAAAGAAAAGAAGTCATTTCAATCTTCCTTAGACAGCAATTTAAGATACCCAAGCCGTTCAAATCATAACATTTCTAAGAAGGCAAGCAAAAATATTGTTAATTAAATATTCAATCTGTATTATAGCTAGCATATTAATTTTAAGTAGTTTTAATTTATAGTATAGTATAATTTAATTTATGTGAAGCATATATACTTTATAGCATAGAGTGCCCTCTTGTATAATCAATGTGTATAGGATATTCATGCTCATTTTATTGGGCTCTGAGCATAATTTTACTATTAAATATATGGAAGAATTTTATGGTGTTTTTATGACATCGTTGGCCTAAGCTAGGCTTACTTTTATGCCGAATCTCCTGTCAAGAACAGAACTCTCAAATTTAACATTGTTTCTATGGGGAAATACACAAATATATTGTCTTTCATGAACATCTGCTTGTCTATAATTTCAGTGAAGCTAATGGATGGAGAACCAGGTTTTTCTTCTTGCTGTTAGAACTTTATTTCCTCCCTATGTTTCCTTTTTGAAATAATGATTTCGCTTAAAATTACGTGGTTACTTTATGTAGTGGTGGAGTCTTTTACTATGAGTTAAGCACACATTTCCTTGAGATACAAAATTCTCAGTAAACTAAAGTTCTTAAAATGTGCCTGTATGCGCCTGTAGTCCCAGCTACTTGGGAGGCTGAGGCAGGAGAATGGCATGAACCCGGCAGGTGGAGCTTGCAGTGAGCCGACATCGCGCCACTGCACTCCAGCCTGGGTGACACAGCGAGACTCCGTCTCAAAAAAAAAAAAAAAAAATTGCCTATATGTGTGTATGTGTGTTTGGGTGATGTAAGAAAGAATTGTTTGCATAAATGTATTACAACCCCCCTCCCCAAATCCTTAATTAGAAAACAATTTTAATGAAGAACAAAGCTATTGAAATATAAAATAAAATTGACTTTACCTACATCTGTCTTTTATTGTTAACGCTTTAGCTAGCCATTCTTCTATCAGTGTATTTCAATTCCTAGCCCTATTCAGAGATGTAGGTTTTACGTGGCCAATAAGTCCTGAAAACTTTCTCCGTGGTCCTCTGATACAAGATGGAGTCTGACAGATGTAGATGCAGTGGATCATACCCTCAAAACACTGGATATCTGGTGTTTGGTGTGGTATTAAGAGTAGTTGTAGCCAGGGCCTTATATAATGTGCAAAATAGTAAGAATTAGTGATATACTAGAACAGTGGGAGCTAAATGATGAGAACACATAAACACATAGAGGAGAAAAACACATCTTGGGGTCTATTGGACTGTGGAGGGTGGGAGGGTGGGAGGAGGGAGAGGATCAGGAAAAATAGCAAATGGGTACCAGGATTAATACCTGAGGAATGAAATAATCTGTACTACAAGCCCCCATGACACAAGTTTACCTATGAAATAAACCTGCACATGTAACCCTAAACTTAAAATATTTTAAAAAAAAGTGTTGAGCAAAAACTTGGAAGAATTATTCATTTTGGCAAATCATAATCTCTCTAAACTTCCATTAGTCTTTATTGTTGTGTTTTATTAATTCCTATAAGAAGTAAAATTAGCTTTACCTTGATTTCATGTGTCGAACCACTTTAATATATTAACATTTTAATAAAAATAGTAAAATTACATGTGGAAACATATGCATTGCAATTTAAAGTTTTCCACACTTGGGGAGAGAAAAACTGTTAGGCCTAACCGTGCAGCCTTAAGTTAAACCAGCAATAAATGTAATATGATAATATAAAATTATCATCTTCAGACTTTATAAAGTATACATGCTAAAATAATAAGATCTCATAAACAACAAATACCTAATCATCTTTCATTTGTTATTGAAAGCTTTTAATTTACTGCCAATTGTTCTTTGTCATGATATATTGTAAAATAAAAATGCTCACAACTCTCTTTTTATACTAATGAAAAATCATATAAATGTAAAAACTATTTCATTTCATCCATGCAATGTTAATTTCCATCCAGAGTAAGTAAAATATTTCATATGCACACAGTGAATCTCGTATAGTCCCATTTTAAGGTTGTCAAATATTCTGATTTCAATCCTATTTGACCAATTTAAATTGCAATTTAAATGGTTAGATTCTATCATTAGATTTTAATTACCTTCAATTCTATCAGAACAGGGTTCCACAGCCCTTTGTAGCAAATTCATTTCCTGCTTAACCAAAGAGACAATGCTCTTTAAATAGATTTTTCCCCTGCCAGTGCTTTCTCTGGAAAGAAATAGTTTTAATACAGCCTGTTGTTGTATTTTCTCCGGTACTTCAGGACAAATTTTTGAATAAAATAAAGAAATGCACCATATAAGGGAAAGACAAGACAAGAAACATAATAATGGTTACTTTGTGAATAAATGCTTACTATTTAAAAAAGTATTTGTGACTAAATGGCCCTATCATTTGAACTAAGAACCCTACATTCTCATAATAGTGTGACTTTGCACCTTTAAACATTTCTTTCCACAGATCATTTCCAATGCAGCCTCTCTTGAGAGTGAGTGTATAATTGTATAATTAAATGAGGTGCATAGAGGAAAAGAAATCTGTACTAGTTGTACTGTGATTTCAAGCACAGCATAGAAAGAAATCATAGAGAAACCATCAGATAGTGCACATTTACACTTACATGAAAATACATTGTAGAAGATGTGGCAATTGAGAGCCTCATTTGTATTCTTGATTTAAGCTATTACCAGGCATTTCTGGACAACTCATTAATTGCTTCATGCCACCCAGGGCCCACTTAGCACATTGAAGCAGTAACCTATTAAGTGATCCCAGGGGCCTGAAAGATTTAAGGTGGGCTCCAAAAAGAAATCTACAAGAGTTGATACAGGATTGCTAAAAGTGAGACATGTTGGAAATACATTTTGTGACTGCATAACAATAACTTTGAGAATGCAAATATTGTCATATGCGTGTGGGTGGTAAGAGGAAAATGATTTTTGTCACTTAAGCCTTGAGGATTTTTGATATAACAGTTTCTGAGAGTGAAGGTGACTCTATCATGATGCTGCAGCACCTTGGCAGAAAAGCTTCCCATTATTTGCACACCATCATGTTTAAAATCTAGTGTGGTAAGAGATTGCCAAGTTTCTTTAAGTGGGATCTGTTGCCATTATAATCAATTCTGACAGGCTTCTGGCTAATTTAAAATAAAGTACTGTCTATCTTGAATCAAATAATGAATAACTTAAAAAGTCAAATTAAAATTTTTTGCAAGACCTCTATTTCTTGCACAAAATCAGGAAAATATAAACAAAGAGAGTGTTTCTATACCCATCACTAACCAGTATTAAAGAAGGCACTAAATGTTAAAGTGGTTGACAGTTTCAAATTCAAACTAATATTGACTCTGTCACTTGCCAGTAATGTGATTTTGAACAAATTTCCTCATAGTTTTTAATGCCCAGTTTCCTCATCTCTAAAATGGGAGTGACTACACGCAGTTGTGAGAATTAAAGGCGATCATCTCAGAACAGGGCCTAACACTCAGGATGTCCTCAATATATTGTTGGTGGTGACGATGATAAGTAGCTCTCAGCTAAGACTGAAATCTTTTGATAGCTTTTGTATTGTCCATGTTTAAACAGCAGACAGATACTTCAATTCAGCCTCTACAATATCTCTCACATCTGTGCTTTCTTTTCAGTCCCGCCCTCCTCCACTAAATCAGGTACTATTCAAATGAGCAAACTTTTAATTTTGCTGTGTGTGAGAACTTTGTAAATTACAACACACCATAGAATTTTAAACATTTTATTGAAACTTACCAGAAGTATAGTAACTAATTAACTGATTTTCTACCTACTAGTCATTACACATCCTAATCCATTCTTAATGGTGCTGGCAGAGGTACATTTTAAAACCTATATTTTCAGATTACAACTTACTCAAAACACTTCTACGGCCCCTCAGCACAGTGGATAATGTTCTATTGAACGTGGCCATTGTCTTTTGTTGTTATCTCATCTTCTAATATTTTCCTGAAATCTCTCCAGCATCTTATTCTCCAGCATGCAAAAAGATGCCATTCCTTGAATTAGTTCTAATTTTTCTTGACATATATAACTAGTCAACTCTTTAGTTAATTAGACAAATATTGATTGAGAAGTTTTTCATATGTCCCCTCTCTCTACCAAAAGGTTTCTCTTTTCCACTATTTCTATCCCCCAAATCCCACCTTTATTTCTATGTATTTATTTTTGAGACAGGGTCTTACTCTGTCACCTAGGCTGGAGTGCAGTGGCACGATCATGTCTCACTACAGCCTCGACTTCCTGGGCCCCGGTTATTCTCCTACCTCAGCCTCCTGACTGGCAGGGACTACAGGTATGTGCCACCATGCTCAGCTTACTTTATATATTATAATTGTAAAGATAAGGTTTTGCCATGTTGCCCAGGCTAGTCTCCAACTTCTGGGCTCAATTGATCCACCTTCCTCAGCCTCCCAAAATGCTAGAATCACAAATTCCATCTTTAAATTTTGTTTAATTTAGCTTTCTCAGATCTCTTTGGTGGAATCAATCTCTCCTTCGCCTGTTTTCCGTTTTCTAGAATATATTCACATTCACCCTTCTCCCTTAGTTTTTCATTCACAACATAATCTGAGAGGCCTGGGCAAGAATCAGGTTGCCATTTTCTCTACAATGCTGAGTAGGACATCTTTTGCAAGATAGGTGCTAATTCATGGGAGGAAATACTGTCTTTTTCTCTTTAGATGTATTTACTAACACTAAGCTGCAGTTAAAAAAATACAGGAACAAAAAATACAGCAGCAGCTGGATTTCAAAAAAAATCCCCAAACCCATAGGGGACAGAGGTTGGCTTTGATGCCTCCTTCTCTTTTTTTAAATGTATTTCTCTTAAGCTGTATATTCCTTTGATATTTATTTTAACCAGAATCCAGTAAGATAAAAGTGTCAGGGGAAGGTCATGGATAAAAGATGGAGGGAGAAACAAAGTTTCTCCCCAAGCCAAAAGCGTCACTGTGGGCCAAAATCTGAAGTGTTTCACAAAGTCCCATAACAAATCCCCACTGTCATCCAGCGACTGCAACAAAGTGCATACATAACTCACTGACTTTTTTTTTTCTCTTTTTGCCATTTGATGGCAACCTGTTCTAACCTGACCTGGCCAGTTTAATGTTCAGAGTAAGGAGAAAAGTCATCACAGAACAAAATAACATTTTATCAATGAACATTCTTCTCATTTTCTGCATCCTAACTTTACCCCAATGTTTTATGGTTCTCTCTAGACCTAACTTGCTTTTCCAAGTGAGATGTTGAAAATAGAAGGGCAGAGTTATAAAATATTTTCTTGGCTTCCAACACCAGAAATATGCAGGTTTATGAATGTCTACTATGTCTATCAAGCAGGTAACATTTTGAGGACTACTTCAGGCTTTTCAAATGTTTTTTCATGCTTCATGTAAGTCACAGGACACTGCTGTGAACTGTGTCGATGATATAGTTGGGTGGGTCATTTAGGGACCACAGTGTTGATGGCTGTGGACAAGATACTCTTATAAACTTGCCATACCTTTGATAGAGTAATAATTTGGATAAATAGCATTGTCCCTTTAAAGATGTTTAAATCCAGCTAGAGGCACCTGTTTTTCTAAATGAATGAAATTGGTCAGCAGCTAAAGTTGCATCTCAACTGGACCTATGAACAATGAAAATTAGTCAGTTTTTACTGTGAGGAATGCATGATCTTAGTATCTCCTGTTTTGGATCTCAATTTAAACATAAGAATAGACGGACTGGAAAAAAGAAAGTATGTTCACCCTCAAATTCACAGTTATGCCGAGCAAAACAAGTAAGTTCGTAAACGTTCTATTGCCTGACTGACAAACTAAATCAAAGTGGAGAAAGCACCGCCATTTTTTCCATGGATCAAAATATTATTCTGGTCTCCTTGGTTCCTGAAATGGCCCTACAATTATGGCTTCATTCTCATGACATCATATGAGGCTTACTTTGCATCAGACAGGGAAGAGATTTGTATTAAGTGCTATTGTTTCTGTGATCAACTCTTCTCCTTTAATTTAAAGATGCATTAAACACGATTTACAAGGATATTCACATCACGCAGGTTTTCCTTTAAAGTTTTCACTTGATAGAACAGAGCACATCATAGCTACATTGCTGTTTCTACTGAATCCACTATTTCAGACAGATATTGGCTGGAAAACTGCTGCTAGCTATAAAATGAATAAAATATCAATGCTGAGCTACAACATGCACACCAGATGTAACCATGCTTCTCTGGAAACTATGCTATGTGAGAAATTGGCCCCGAGCTCTTTCAGTCTCATAAACAGGACTCTAATTAGCACGCTGATAAATACTTCAATGACTAACAGACAGAATAAGCATTCTGCAATCTAATTTATACCATTCTCCGGTAGGGAATGATAAACTATACTGCTGATACCAGGGATTCATGAAAGTAATAATAACATTAACCAAATTCTATTTACAAAATAATCTTATAACACCTCAACCTTGACTATCCCTGCAAATCATGAACAGAGATAATATGGATACATGCAGTTTATAGATACTCACCTCATGTAAACTTTTAGGTTCAGATTCCTTGACTACTTATCCCTTTACTAAAACCTGAAATATAAAACAAAATAGGTTAATGTGTCTAGGCTTTACTGTAATTCCCTTCTGCCTACCCTTACTGAAACGCTTTTGCATATTCAGGAATAAGCCCATTTTGAACCAGAAATAACAGGTTAATTTTACTGACACTTCCTTATATTAGTCTCTTTCAGTTGGCAAAGAACAAAAAGGTACACAAGTTTTGTTTTTTGTTTTTTTTTCCAGATAATGTTAGTTCTGATCAGGATTCACACAGAAGAACCAGGAAACATTGAAAAAGGCCTCAGCATGTACATAATCAGGCCTCATGGAGAACTGGAACTCAATAAGAATTCAAGCTACTCTAGATGCCCAACAACAATTCTGGCAGTAAATTATCCCCCCAACTCAGTTTCAATCTCTCTCTATAATTCGTTTTCTACCTGTTTCTACTATTGACTGAGACTTGAGCTAACTGGCTTCTGTTTTTGCAGTTATTCCTATATTATGGCTCTTGTTTACTGAAAACTCTTCATGACTTTTCTTCTGTGCTGCTATGTCTTCTGAGTCTCTCTATTCTTTGTATTCAAGTTCTTCAAGAAAAACCATCTAGTCAGGCAAATAATTATAGTACAGCATAGACTACCTACAACGAATGGATGTCTAAGTTTAGGACATACCTCAAAGGCTGTGTAGGTCATTGTAGGGTTGAGTGCCTTTGGTGTTGGTATAATGTGGTCTAAAGTTTAGTCACATAGGCATTAGAATCTAGCATCTTTGCTTATGTAAAAGTCACTTATTTCTTTTATGAGCATTGAATTGTGAGTAGAAAATTCAAGCAAGTTAATGAGTGATATGAACGAAAGAAATGACTAACGGAAGGAGGAGGAGGAAGAGCAGGAACAAGTGGCTTGGGGAAAGTTTATTAAAGTAATACTTGGCATGCTTTTTATGTTTTATTTGAAACTGACAATAGTATAACTTTCTAGGAAGAATTTTTTTTTTTTTTTTTTATTATACTTTAGGGTTTTAGGGTACATGTGCACAATGTGCAGGTTTGTTACATATGTATCCATGTGCCATGTTGATTTCCTGCACCCATTAACTCGTCATTTAGCATTAGGTGTATCTCCTAATGCTGTCCCTCCCCCCTCCCCCCACCCCACAACAGTCCCCGGAGCGTGATGTTCCCCTTAGGAAGAATTATTTTTTAGCTCTTGAAGAAACCAAGGTATTGAAATTGTCAATCACATTGCCAACCAAGAATACAGCATATAAGAATCAAAATTAGAAATGTGATAATAGGTCAGGGCAGGCGCAGTGGCTCCCATCTGTAATCCTAGCACTTTGGGAGGCCGAGGCAGTCAGATCACCTGAGGTCAGGAGTTTGAGACCAGCCTGGCCAACATGAGAAACCCTGTGTCTACTAAAAAACACAAAAATTAGCTGGGAATGGTGGCACGTGCCTGTAATCCCAGCTACCAAGGAGGCTGAGGCAGGAGAATTGCTGGAACCTGCGAGGCAGAGGCTGCAGTGAACCGAGATGGCACCACTGCATTCCAGCCTAGGCAACAGGTGAGACTCCATCTCAAAAAAAAAAAAAAAAAAAAGGAAATGTGATAATAAATATCAGCTCATTTGCTTGCCCTTCCACTCCAGAGGAAGTCAGGTATAACTACCCTGGGATCTCATAATTGAATCATCATAAGAGTAGATAAGATCATTTTTCTCAAACCTCTTATTTTGCATTTGAAGATTAAGGCTAAGTAAATGGTCCAAGATCTCACAGCTAATTAGTGCTTAGGTGCTGCACCACATTATGAGGGACAAGTTTGATGGTCTTGGAAAACATTTTCCCACCACTAGATTCTCTGTTTTGTCTAGGACACTGTGAGCAGCACTTCTGTGTGCATCTAGGGGAATCCTACCACTTTCAAGTGATTACTCCATTACTTAAAACCCCCAATCAACAGATCAAAGAAAGATTATAGAATTCATTCAATTTCCTGACAAATGGCTGAGATAGCTATTTTCCTCTGGGTTTGAGTGCTCAGATTTATTTATTCCTCCGTGCTGTTTTTATGATACTAAGGAACTTTAAATTATGCCATTTTATATTTTTTTCAGAGGATTTTGTATCACTGTTAAACACAGCACCAGCATCAATACCACTCATAATTATTCTTTTTTTTTTTTTGTCAGTATACTTCAAACACCATATGTGAGACTTTGCAAAGACACAGGCAGGGCGTTCGTCCGGGAATCAGCAGCACTGACTGAAGATGTCACATCTTCTGATTGCCCATTATTACAGAAATTGTAATTCATGTCCTCCCAATTACAATTTTACCTTCCACAGAGATTATATCCAATATATCACAATAAGCCTGTCATTTAGAGCACAAGAAATTAAATCAGGCTGAGAAACCCTGGAGTGTAAATTATGTCTATTTAGGTATTTTACAGGTGCCCGGCTTAAGAGATAGATGTCTTAGTCTCTCCAGTTCATCCTTTTTTCATTCCTATGGCCGTGATTCCAGGCCCTTGAGAAAACAAAGCCAGTCTTTCTACCTGATTTTTGGGCACAATCCTAGAGTAAAAATAATATTATTTTCCATATCATTTCCTGACACCTCAAGCTGGGCAGAAGAGTAGGGCTTCGAGGGTTGAAAAGAAGCAGTATTAGAACCTCATTGCCAGGAAAAAAAACAATCTAAACGTGTTAGAAAATAAAACAACAACAACAAAAAAAAACTGTTTCACCCACCAACTGACCACCCCCGCAAGCAGCAGAGTTTAAAGTGCTTCAGAGAGCCATACTAAGTTGGCAACATTAATTACTGGATTCAACTAAATTGTTGGTGTTCAGAGTCTCAGAGTAATCCCCTAGTCTCAGTCTTGCTTCACTTACTTTCATATTTTCAGTAAGTTATGGCCAACGATCACCTAATATGTTTTGACTGTCAAACTTTTATGCAATTGGTAATGATCCTTCCAAAATGGTTTCTGTGACCAGTGAAGCTTTCTCCCATAAACCATAGACTCAGAAAGGAAACAGGAGATGACCAAGGCATTTCGTGTTTGCATTTGTATTCATTTGTGTACAGACCCATAATTCCTAATGGTGCATCCTTTCATTCTCTAAATGTCACTCTTAAATGCTATGGTAATGCATTTGATTCTGAATAATACCAAGGCATTAAAAATAAAACTCTTTTCCTTGTCATAGCATGGAATATAATTATATCAACTGTAGTCAGTTAAGAATAAAGACATGGAGTTAGAAGGTCTAAAACCTAGGGACTAAGCCAATCTCTATCTCTATTCTACCCTTGTGGTAAGAAGACTGTAATATTGATATGGTTTCTCCGTGCACCCACCAAAATCTTATCTTGAATTGTAGTTCCCATCATACTTACGTGTCATGGGAGGGACCCAGTGGGAGGTAATTGAATCATGGGAGCAGTTACCTCCATGCTGCTGTTTTTGTAATAGTGAGTGAGTTCTCATGAGATCTGATGGTTTTATAAGGGGCTTTTCCCCCATTGTTTGGCATTTCTCTCTCCTGCTGCCATATGAAGAGGGATGTGTTTGCTTCCCCTTCCACCATGATTGCAAGTTTCCTGGGGCCTCTCCAGCCATGTGGAACTGTGAGTCAATTAAACCTTTTTCCTTTGTAAATTACCCAGTCTTGGGTACGTCCTTATAGCAGTGTGAGAATGGATTAATACAGTGAATTGGTACCAGGAGTGGATGCTGCTATAAGGATACCTGAAAATGTGGAAGCCACTTTGGAACTGGTTAACAGGCATAGGTTGGAATAGTTTAGAGGGCTCAAAAGCAGATAGAAAAATGTGGAAAAGTTTGGAATTTCCTAGAGATGTGAAGGGCTCAGAAGACAGGAAGATGTGGGAAAGTTTGGAACTTCCTAAAGACTTGTTGGGTAGCTTTGACCAAAAGGCTGATAGTGATGTGGACAATGAAGTCCAGGCTGAGATGGTCTCAGATAGAAATGAGTAACTTGTTAGGAACTGGAGCGAAGGTGCCTCTTACTATGCTTGAAAAAAGAGACTGGTGGCATTTTGCCCCTGCCCTAGAGATCTGCAGAAATTTGAACTTGAGAGAGATGATTTAGAGTATCTGGCAGAAGAAATTTCTAAGCAGCAAAGCATTCAAGAGGTGACAGAGCATAAAAGTTTGACAAATTTGCAGTCTGACAATGTAGTAGAAAAGAAATTTTTCAGGGGAAGAAATTCAAGCTGGTTGCAGAAATTTGCATAAGTAACAAGGAGCCAAATGCTAATTGCCAAAACAATGGGGACACTGTCTCCAGAGCATGACACAGACCTTTGAGGCAACCCCTCCCATGACAGGCCCAGAGGCCTAGGAGGGAAAAATGATTTCCTGGGATGGGTCCAGGGTCCCCCTACTGTGTGCAGCCTCGGCCCCTGTGTCTAGCTGCTCCAGCAGTGGCTACAAGGGGCCAAGGTATAGTTCAGACCATTGCTTCAGACAGTGCATACCCCAAGCCTTGGAAGTTTCCATGTGGTTTTGGTCCTGTGGGTACATAGAATACAAGAATTCAGGTTTGGGGACCTCCACATAGATTTCAGAGGATGTAGGGAAATGCATGGATGTCCAGGTGTAGATGTGCTACTGGGTGGAGCCCTCATGGAGAACCCCTGCTAGGGCAGTGCAGAAGGGAAATGTGTGGTTGGAGCCCCCACACAGAGTCCCCACTGGGGCACTGCCTAGTGGAGCTGTGAGAAGAGGGCCACCATCCTCCAGACCCCAGAATGGTAGATCCACCAACAGCTTGCAGCATGCACCTGGAAAAGCCTCAGACAATGGCAACTCATGAAAGCAGCTGGGAGAGGCACTGTACCCTACAAAGCCACAGGGGTGGAGCTGCCTGAGGCCATGGGAGCCCACCTCTTTCATCAGCGTGATGTGAATGTGAGACATGGAGTCAAAGGAGATCATTTTGGAACTTTAAGGTTTAATTACTTCCCTATTTGATTTCAGACTTTCATGGGGCCTACAACCCCTTTGTTTTGGCCAATTTCTCCTGTTTGGAACAGGTGCATTTATGAATGCTTGTTCCCCCATTGTATCTAGGAAGTAACTAACTTGCTTTTGATTTTACAGGCTCATAGACGAAGGGACTTGCCTTGTCTCAAATTGAGATCTTGGACTTGGACTTTAGGGTTAATGCTGGAAGGAGCTAAGACTTTGGAGGACTGTTGGGAAGACATGATTGTATTTTGAAACTGTGAGAAGGACCTGAGATTTGGAAAGGGCCAGGGGTGGAATGAAATGATTTGTCTGTGTTCCCACTCAAATCTCATCTTGAATTGTAGTCATGGGAGGGACTCAGTGAGAGGCAATTGAATCATGGGGGTGATTACCCTCATGCTGCTGTTTTCATGATAGTGAGTGAGTTCTCATGAGTCCTGATAGTTTTATAAGGAGCTTCTCCCCCTTTGCTCAGCACTTCTCTCTCCTGTCTCCTGAAGAAGGATGTGTTTGCTTCCCATGATTGTAACTTTCCTGAGGCCTCCTCAGCTATGCAGATTGTGAGTCAATTTAAACCTCTCTCCTTTATAAATTACACTTTATAGATTATTTCCCAATAGCAGTATGAGAATGGACTAATACAAATATTTAATAGGGGTAGCACTGCTCATCAGTGAGTAGTCCAGTAAGGCAATGTTTTTCAGGGAAGCAATAATGGTCAGTGGAAACCAGTGATGGGGAATCTGTAAAGCAAGAAGGCAGGGATTCAGCCTTGATCACTTAGATCATCAGGCAAGAAGGTATTTCTCACAAGCCAAGGTTCACGGACAAAATTATCCTCAGGAAGATGTGATTTTGGTGGCAGGATTGTTTGAAGTGAATTTGTGCCAAAGAATGGACTGTGATAGTAATTGTAATAATAATAATGCCAGCATCAGTGAGAGCTGGCAGATTTAAAACTCGTACTAGATGCCAAGTGCTTTGCTAAACATTCTTTCATGAACTAGTTAATTTTCCCACCAATTCTCTGGCTATTGTTATTGATATGCCAAAAATAAGGAGATTAAGATCTAGAGAAGAGACTTGATCAAATTCACACTACTCGTTTGCACTTTTTCCTACTGTTTCAAATATCTTCTATTGGCTTTGTGGATACACTCTGCATCCTTCTCCACCTTACTCTTGCTGACAGGAGGAGATTAGAGGGGAGTTAGGAGAAGGAAGGAGGGGAATGAGATCAAAGTATATATTCAGCCACATCTCTCCCTAAAGGTTCATTTCAAGCTACCCAAGTCTCTTCTCTCAGAGTGTCTAATACTTTAGCACGTGATGGGGATACAGTCTCCAGCTTATGTAAAATGCCTAGTTGTCATACTGTAGTAAGAGTAGAGATATAGCTCTCTAAGGAGGCTTGACGAAGATATCCAGAATGCAGGGCAAAAACTTCTTGAATCTCATTTGCCTATGATTACAGACCTGGGTGAGCTGAATCTGCGTTGCAGATGAAGTCAATAGGCTTCATCTGTGAAGCCAGCAGAGCATCGTGGACCCAGGTAAGACTCAATAGTCATCATTCCTTTTTTTTTTTTTTTTTTTTTGGCATCGTGAGAGTTTAATTCTTTTAGTAGGAAAAAAAACAATTTTTCCTCTTCTTAATCATTCTTGTATCTAATTGTTGTGATGTCATCATAATACAATATGGTTTCTCCTAGGAACTTTGAAATGAGGAAAATCTATTTGTTCACTTCTCTATGACAGTCACATTTTTATATCAATAGAGCTACACAAAGAAGTCTAGCTTCCAGTCCTACAAGACTTGATATAACCCAATGAAATATATTAACAAAGACTATTTTTAAAATGAATGAATCTGTCAAAAAAAAGTACTAAGAGCCTCCAGAACAAATAAAAAGGGTTATGGAGGTAAACAGGAAAGACCCATGCTGGCACAGTCTGGTGAGTGGAGAAGACCTTTGGCCAATGACTTTGACTATATCTACTCTTTTATCAAAATTGTCCTTTATAGGAGATGGTGGTTTTATTTGAATATCCAATTTTCAGTTGTATTTTCATCCAAAAACATTTTATTATAATTGGATTTCCCATATATTTTGTCTTCAGGGAGAAAATGCATTGGATAGAAATGAGGAAATTGAATCAAATAGATTTTATACTAAAATTAATCAGTTGTCACTCGTATTAGTCATCAGTTTTGTGTGTAGTTAATGTGAATCTGCGTCTGAGAGACAGATCACTTTATTTGTGCTGACAAATAAGGCTTCACATTCTTCAAGGGTAAGGGCCAGATTTTCTGTCCTAGAAAAATTATTAAGTTAATGAAAAACATCTTGGGAGGAGAATATGCTGTCATGACACAGAGGATGAAGAGGGAATACCTCCCCTCTATAATACTCTGGATTTTGGCATTTTATTTATTTTTTAAAAAATATTAAATATTTCAAATGTGTCAGGCACTTTGCTTTGTACCAGTGACATTAGTAACATAATGATGATTAAGACACAGTCCTGGCCACCAAGGAGCTTAGAGTCTAGTGAGGTAACAAGCAAGAAAAGCTTCTTTTGTCCTAATTTCGACTCAACTGTGATTGCAAACACAAATTTAGATGCATGAGATGCTCTGAGACCTGTGTGGATAAGTTTCTTAGAGAAACACCTCTTGGTTCATAAAAAAAAAAGCTTGTTTGACAAGCTTCTTTTGTGACTAGTGTCTAGTTTTGCAGAATATAAGATCCATCTCTACCTGCTTCCTTAGACTTGAATTTCCAGAACTTCCCACGTTTCCTAGACACCTATCCTGGGACTGGGAATTAGTTCTCACCTCGTTCTTTCCACAGCTGAGCATTATCCTTGCCTTCTCCTATACTCAGGCCATAGCAGATCCACAGATCCTTGAGAATAGGCCAGGATAATATTTTAACTTTCATCTTATTATTATTGTTATGTGAAAATAAAAAAATTGTTTTTCTTAATGATTCCACTCATTAATCCATCCTTTTCATTAATCCATTCATTCATTTCATTAATTAATCCAATCTATGTTCTTTGATACCTGGTATGAGAAAGATTCATCAGTCCTTTCCCTTTACTGCTTTAGTCTAGAAAAAAGAGATAAGCCACATATTATAATTGTATGCAAGGTATTTGTACAAAGTTCCTTGTGAAAATGTTGCGGCATTGGGGTGTTTGTGGAATAGGTAGTATTGAGACAGATCCTGAAGGGTGAAACATGCTTTAAAGGCAGAGACAGAAATAACTCAGGAAAAGGCAACTGTAGTTATAAGGAAGAGGAAAGAATGTTATTCTTGAAGCTCCTATTTCAGCTCTTCCAATTATCATCTATATAACCTTAGAAAGGTCAATTTATGTCTTTAAAGTTGGGATTTTTCATCATGAGTAAAATGTGATTAAAAATTCACATCATCGTAAGAATTACATGTAACAACATATGTTAAAGCTTCACAGAAACTTTCGGTGCTATGAGATTAAATCATATACCGTCATTCATCATAAAATGAATGGAATGCTCAAGGGAGTTGTAGGATGTATCCTAGGAACTGCAGGTGTTTGGGCCATGAATTCTGTTTAGACATTTATGCCCTTTCTCATTTGAGTGACCTTAGAAAAGTGACTTACCTTTTTATTTTTAATTTTCTGTAATTATTCAGCTGGAAAATGAGAATACTCTTTTTTCACTTCCTGGTATTACAGAGACACTGTCATTACTAAAATTAGATTATATTATAAAATGCAATGAGCTTTTGGAAGAGAAGAGGTCATGTAAATAAGCTCAACTGAGTACATGTTTCAGCAAAGAAATACCACTGTAAAAAGGAAAAAGGTTCATTTTAGTGTGCTACTTTTTATTCTACTTGGAAAATAGGAACTGTCTGGCAAAGTTCTGGAAATGGCGGCAGGAAGAAAATGCATTAAAATTTGATCTCTAATAGGTGACTGTCTCTCTTTAAAAATTGTCAGCTTGGTTTTTAAAAATTGCTACATTCTAATACTTGATTCTGCTTAATTACCACCAGAGCCATTTGGGGGTCTGGGCATAAATTTTATTTTAATAAAAAGCATCAGCCTTATTTGGAAATGACTTTTATTTCAAAACTGAATTCCTAATGCAAATGTCTGAAAGAAGCCTCTATAAAACCCAACGGCATGCACAGGAGTTATGGCTTCATAACATAAACACAGCCTAAAATTGCAGTAAATATATAAACATAAGAATTTTAGAACAGTCATTTGTAAATGATCACATAATTTCTAATGCTTCATCCTTTTGTTTTCTAAAAGCTGAATTTAAATTCTGCTTAATCTGTTTTGCTGACAGTTGGGGATGTTGTGTGACACCTACAGAAGTATTTTCTTCAGTATTGCCATTATGAGTAACATCTTGGTATATAAAAAATGCCATGAGCAATGCTAATTTCAAAGGCTTCTGAGCCAACATCAACATTGCTGACACCATGGCATTATGTATACCAAACCTAATCACTCTAGTAATATGATGCCTCAGTAAATCTGTGAACATTAACATACAGTCCGATCAGCTTAGCACTGCCTCATGCTACAGTATATTCACACAGAAACATGCTGGTTCGGGAGCAGAACAGCTCATGCATAAATACATACAATGTAGCTGTCTATTAGTCATAAACACTGCTAATATGATACTTTTTCAATCTTACCTATCCCGAAGATTTTGTAAATGCCATTTCAAAAACAGAAGCATCCATTTTGAAAAAGATGATTTGCTTTCTTTACGACATGAGACATACACCCTGACTTTAGAAAATATTAGCAATTCAATTTTAAATGTATAAAGAAATTAACAAAGTGGTAATTATTTCCTTTCTAGCATGATTATTTGCATGGAGGAGGAAATCTTTGTAAAACTCAAAGTTTCTTTGGAGACATGTATAAAATAAGATTTATTCATGAGTATTCGGAAACATGAAAACATTGGCACCGGGAGTCTTCCAACCAGTTTGGTAAGAATAAATGGCATGCAATATACGCACCTAGAATTCTTGAAAATCTAAAATAATTCATCCTTGCTTTGTTCAAGTTGTCAATGGATGAGAAGACAGATATATGCTAGCATAGAAGTAGATAATCATAATAAAACAAAAGATGAATCAGTAACAATTGTGATGCTGACAAAGAATTTAATCTTTGGATCAAAAGGCAAAGCAAATAAAAATCAACTGAATACATGTTTCCCTAAAGGAGTCAACATTTCTTGTAGAATCTAATGGGATAGAGCCCACTAAGTGTATTTTATGGGAAAAGTCATCTTTGAAGAGATTTTCTCCTATGTTCTATAACTGTCAGCAGATAGAAGTAAGTCAATATTACTTTGATGGTAAAACATTGGTAGTTCAAAACCATTCTGTCTTTGTTTTGGAGATAAACAGAGTCTTTCTGTTATCGTCGAAGGTTTAACAATGAGTAAACTTTCCTGGAACCAAGTCCTGAAAGGAAATTAACCTGAGCTTTGCTGACTTATTTTCCCAAATCATGTGCTGTAATACTTTAGTAAGGACATTTTTTAAAACAATGTGTGAAGCATTGAGCAGAACCATTTGAAAGGGGTTCCAAAGGCTGAGTCCGAGTTGACTGGACAGTAAGGCAGCAGGGAGACTGCCTTCTTTCTCTTCAGGTGGGAAAGGTGACATTGCCTCCAAGCTCAACCTCCCGTGGCATTAATGAATCCTTTACTCTGCCAGCATCTTACACGCCACAAGGTTTCCAGCTGTTGGGCAGCTAGCCATCTCAGACAGCTCCTGTAAACAGCTGATACCCACATCCCAGCTCCTGGTGTCAAGAAGCTGATGTATTCCTGCTCTGACAAAGCTCTTTCTCATTCTGGACCTATAAGCAGGGAAACTCTCTCCATCCTTAAATTGTAATTCCACATTCCAACACAGGATGAGTTAAGAAATTTTTCCAACACCAGACACAAGAAGTAGCAGCACTGAAGCAATTCTCCTGGCATAAAAGGCAAAGTGAATCTTTGATGCTTTTGGTAAAGTCCCTAGGTGATGGTATTTATAAAACATTTGAAGCATAAGAATTCCATGAGTTTCTAGAGCACTTAATTGTGCTATAGAAGGTGAAACTAGCATCAAATTATATTCAAGTTGCTGGTTAGGCAACTTTTGTAATTAATTTCTGGAAAAAAACACTTTACAATAAAGCAATCTATAATTAAGTAATGTTATATTTAGGCTAGCAATAGGGAACTTTCAAATGGGGAAGAAAGTGGGGAGGATTTTCTTATGTACCCAGCAAGTCCAATGCAGTCACAAACTGTGGCACAATTCCAGTTTTACCAGCCAGAAGAACCCAGGAACGGATTAGAAAGAAAGAAAGACATTTATAAAGATTGGCAACTGAAAGGATTGTCTCAAAGAACCCTTTAGCATGTTGGTGTGGCAGTTTTTACAGTCATGGCAAATGATTAATTTCAGGTTCTGATAGTTTGTCATTTTAAAAACAAGCTCCGGGGCAGAATTTTCTTCTGAAAGACATGCATAATTTTCACTGACATTCTCTTGCAATAGGTTCCCTCTAGTTAGGAAATTTATATGGAGTATAATCTAGTTGTAGCGAGATAAAACTACCTTGTGATGTGCCCATTAATATGCCAATGCATATTTGTGTTATTTGAAACTTAGAATTCAATGATTCCTCAAGTTGAGTCCTTTTCTCTGAGGTCTTTACTGCCCTTCTTAGTGGTTACATTAATGATGACTCATCCCCTTTAAGTGATTATGAGAATGGCAGAGAAAGCTAAGAGGTACAATGTAAAGATCTCTTGATTTCAACAGTATGCAAATAGTTTCATACATAATGGACTCCCTATGTATTGTCCTTTGTTCCCTGTACTCCATGATTTGCTGCCCATTTATTTTTTTAAAGTAAAATAAAGTGAATAGTGAAAAGTAAATGCAATTAGATCCTTACAAAATTAAGTTACACAATGAGGAGAATAAAAATAAAAAATTTCCAGGCTTATGTTTACGTATTTGGTGAAATAATGTAACTAGAGCAGGGAATTCCTGCCCAATCAAGAAGATTTACAATTGTTTCATGAAACATCTTTATAGATGATTAGCATAGTTCAGACTAAAGCATTCACCTTTATCTCTCATGGACAATAAGTGCTAAATGATACAAGGTCCAAATTTGCTTTTGCACAATCCAAATTCACTGAAATATTTGATTACCAAAGCGCCACTTAATTTTGTGTTGGTGGGAAACAGAAGAGGAAGATGAAGCTTTTCAGAACAAAAATCCATCTGCCACCAATAATAGACTTTGTGTTTAAAAAGCAGTCAGTGACAACATGACTTTTTCTCTATATACTAGGTTTGTATTTTTGCTTGTTGGGAAGAATGGCATTTAAAAAATTAACATATTATCAGAACATTATGCAATGTAATTAAATTATATGGACTTCGTTAGGAGATAAGAGAAAAATATAATATGTTCAATGTAGGACCTCCCAACCTTGATCACATCCTATGTATCAAATAGAAATGAATAGATTTTGGTGATATTTAGTTTGTAGTAATAATGACTGGAAATGTTAACATCAATAACTTATTGCTGTATAAACCACATTTGAAAAAATATCTCTTTGAGACAATATTACTTTGGCTGTTAATTCAAATGAGCAGGAACAAATGAGGCATATATGCAGTAATTTTTTTCTTACTCAAATCAAGCTAAATTTCATTAAGAAATGATTCCACCAAAATGAGCTTTCTACAATTAAAAATAACTTAGATTAGAGATAATTTATTTGACAAAATGTATTCTATTTTCACTTATACATTATATGAAACAAAAATAAATTTGCTGTTAACGCTCCTTCACTCATAACAGAAGCAAATTACATCTAATTGATGGAAATTTTTTTTTTCTTCCAAGAAGTTTCAACCATCCAACAAGGGAGTAGAAAAATGAAACCTAAATCTGTTTGATTAAAAAGAAAAAAAGAATTTCCTCCCCATCTTATGATACTCATCCCATATACATTTTTTTCCACTATAACTGCAATTTGGCTCTCAGTTGTTTGCAAGTCAATTAGAGAAACTTGACTACGTTACTTTAAATCAAATACAAGGACTGAGTGATTCAGTGGATTAAATCAAGGACAGGGAACTGGGTAATTGCAGTATTAATCTCAGCTTTGCCTAATTATCCATGACCTCTTGGCAGTGATACTGTCCCTTGTGGGTTTGTGAGGCGTGTTCCTCTATCTCCTATCTGTAGCTGTTGCTGCTTAGAAAACAATGAATATCCTTTTCCCAACTGGAATATCTGAATTTTATTAAATTATGTTGGCACCTTTGTTGTAATCACTTCATTTGTATGTGTCAGCCTATTTTTAAACTCTGTATTCTTTTCCATTTGTCTGTATTCCTGCCTTCATGCTAATACCACAGTCTTCATTATCATGTCTTTAAAATCCAATAAATCATCCAATTTTGTTCTTTCTCAAAATTATTTTGCCTATTCTAGGTTTTTATATTTCTAGATGAATTTTAGAATCAACTTGTCAATGTCTGCAAAATAAAAAGCCTGTTGGGATTATGTTTGTGATTGTATTGAATGTATAGATGAGTTTGGCGAGAATGGCCATCCTAATAATATTCAGCTGATTAATCCGTGAACAAGTTGTATTTCATTTTATTTAGATCTTTACTTTCACTCTGCAATGTTGTGAAGTTTTTACAGTAGGGTTTACAAATATCTTTTATCAAATTGACCCCTAAATATTTTGTATTTGGGATGATGTTGTTTTTAAATTTCAAATTTCAGGTATTTATTGCTTGTCTGTAGAATATAGTTGATTGTTTTATATTGGACTTTTATATTGTAAACTCTAAATTTATTTATTAATGTAGTACTTTTTCTGAGACTTTCAAAAAGGATTTTCCTCGTAGATAATCATACTGTCTATGAATAGAAACTTCATTACTTCTTGGTTTTCAACATGCATACTTTTTCTTGCCTTGTTACATAGATAGGCCTCCAATACAATGAAATGATGCTTTTGCCTTTGTTCCTAATCTGAAGAGAAAGGAGTTATTCTTCCACTATAAAGTTTTATGTTACTTGATGACCTTTTAGAAAATGTTCTTTATTAGATGAGAAAGTTTGTTTCTACTTTTTTTTTAATCAGTGGGTTTGGATTTAGTCTGATATGGTTGGGCTCTGTGGCCCCACCCAAATCTCACCTTAAATTGTTATTTCCATAATCCCCACCTGTCAAGGATTGGACCAGGTGGAAGTAATTGAATCATGGGGGCAGTTCCCCCATGCTGTTCTCGCGATGTGAGTGAGTTCTCACAAGATCTGATGCTTTTATAAGGGGCTCTTCCCCCTTAGCTGGGCACTTCTTCCTGTTGCCTTGGTAAGAAGATGCCTTGCTTCCCCTTTGCTTTCTGCCATGATTGTTAGTTTCCTGAGGCCTCCCCAGCCATGCTGATCTGTGAGTCAATTAAACCTCTTTACTTTATAAATTACCCAGTCTCGGGCAGTACTTTAGAGCAGTATGAAGATGGACTAATACAATTCAAATGCTTTTTCCGGATCTTTTGAAATTATCATATGATATATCTTTATTCTGTAAGTATGACAAATTATATTAATTAATTTTTAAGATGTAAAACCAACTTTGCATTCTTTGTCATGGTGTATTATCCTTTATATATATATTGCTGAAATTGGTTTTCTACTACTTTTGAGAATTTTTGTGTCTTCGTTATGACACAAAAGTTTTCCTTTTTTATAATATCTCTTAAAGCTTTGGTATAAAGATAATGCTGACTTCATAAAATGGTGTGGGATTTCTCTCTGCCTGTCTTTTAAACAAAAATTTGGGTAAAATCAGTATTTTTTTTCCTTAAATTTCCTATTTAATCTAAGTTATCAAATGTACTATCAAAATTGTTCATATTATCTTGTTATCCATTTAGTATCTATAAGAGTGAAAGAGATATCTCTGTTTTTATTCTTGATAATTGGTCATTTGTGGCTTTCTCCCTTAACACTGTGAGTTTATCAGTTTTATTATTATTTGCGAAGAACAAACTTTTCACTTTTAAAATTTTCTATTATGTTTGCTTTCTGTTTATTTGATTTCTGTTCTTATCTTTGTTTCTTTCCTCTCATTTATGGATTTCAATTTTTTTCTAGCATCCTAATATGAAATATTAGATCACTTTAAATCTTTTTATCTAATAGAGGTATTTAAAATTATAATTTTTCTTCTAAATGCTGATATAGGTGATTTTTTCATTATCCTTCAGTTTGAAGTTTTCTCTAATTTCCTTTGTAGTTTCTGCTTTGGTTTATGGGTTATTTAGAAGTGTATAATATAAGTTCCAAGTAATTTGGAATCATTTTCTATATATCTTATTGTTTTGATTAAGTATCTCATTTTAATGGTCATGGAACATATTTGATGACTTAAGTCTTTTGAAATATAGTCAGAAATATTTTATTGTCCAGCATATGAGTCTTCTTGGTGAGTGTACGTAATTGCAGCCCTCCAAAATTCATATGCTGAAATGCTAACTCTTAGTGTGATGGTATTTGGTGGTGGGACCTTTGGGAGGTGATAATTAGGTCATGAGGACGGAGCCTCCACTAGTGGAATTAGTGTCTTAAAAATAGTTCCCAGAGGGCCGGGCGCGGTAGCTCACACCTGTAATCCCAGCACTTTGGGAGGCTGAGACGGGCGGATCACGAGGTCAGGCGATCGAGACCATCCTGGCTAACACGGTGAAACCCTGTCTCTACTAAAAATACAAAAAAATGAGCCGGGTCTAGTGGCGGGCACCTGTAGTCCCAGCTACTGGGGAGGCTGAGGCAGGAGAGTGGCGTGAACCCGGGAGGCGGAGCTTGCAGTGAGCCGACATCGGGCCACTGCACTCCAGCCTGGGCGACAGAGCGAGACTCCGTCTCAAAAAAAAAAAAAAAAAAAAAAAAAAAAGTTCCCAGAGAGCTCCCTTGCCCCATCTGCCATGTGAGGGGACAAAGAGAAGATGGTGCTGTACGAACTAACAAGTGGACTCTTGCCAGACACAGAATTTGCTGGCACTTTGATCTTGGAATTCACAGCCTCAATTACAGCACGAAGGAAATTTCTGTTGCTCATAAGCCACAAAGTCTATAGTAATCTGCTATAGCAGTCCAAACAGACTAAGACAGTTGTATATTAAGGAATTTATGACAAAAAAAGTAGTATTTTATATTTACCTCTTTATCTACCATTTATAGTGCTATTCCTTTCTTCCTATTGATTTGCGTTTTTTCCTGGCATTGTTTTCCTTCATTCTGGAGAATATACTTTTATATATATATCCTATATATGTTATAATGTGAAATATATACATATAAATATATTTTACATATATATTTTTATGTAAAATATATTTTCTGTAATATATTAATATTTTATTTTATATAATATAAAATATATTTTGCATATACATGTAAAATATGTAGATATAAATATATTTTACGTTTATATATTTATATTTATATATGTCTCATAGATGTATATATGTACTTTTTTTGTTTTTGTTTTTGAGATGGAGTTTTGCTCTTGTTGCCCAGGCTGGAGTGCAATTGCACAATCTTGGCTCACTGCAACCTCCGCCTCCTGGATTCAAGTGATTCTCCTGCCTCAGCCTACTGAGTACCTGGGATTACAGCCATGCGCTACCACGCCTGCCTAATTTTTTGTATTTAGTAGAGACGGGGTTTCACCATGTTAGTCAGGCTGGTCTCGAACTCCTCACCTCAGGTGATCCACCCGCCTCGGCCTCCCAAAGTGCTGGGATTACAAGCGTGAGCCACTGCTCCCAGCCCTTTTATATTTCTTATTGTAAAGTCCTGTTGGTAATAGATTTAATTTATATTAAATGTATTTATTCCATTATTGTTTCTGAAGGATATTTTCACTGGATACAGAATTTTGAATTGATAGTGTTTTTTTTTCCTCTGAGTGTTTAAAAAATACCCTTCTATTATCTTCTGATTTTCATATTTCTTTTGAAAGATTAGCTATAATTTGTATCATTGTCAGCTGTCAAGTACGTTGGTTTCTCTCTGCATGCATGTAATGTTTCTCTTTTCTCTGTTTTCAAGAGTTTGTATTAGCTTTTTAGTAGTTTATGATGTGTGTGGGTACTTTCTTTGTATTTATTCTATTTTGCATTTGCTGAACTTACAGGTCTATAAGTCAATGTTTGTTTGTTTTTTCCATCAAAATTGGGAATAATTTGGCCATTATTTCCTCAGACACTTTTTCCTACATTCACAATCTCTTCTACTGCTGGGATTCAGATTAAATATCTGCTAGACCATATGTAAATATTATTCAAAGGTAAATATTGCTCTGTTCCGTTTTCTTCAATCTTTTTCTTACTGTTTTTGAGACTGGATAATTTCTATAGACCTATTATCAAATTTTCTAAGTTCCTCTTCAAGATCTCCCATCTGCTGATATTCAGGAATTTTTTTAAAGAGTTTCGTTTACTTTTCAGTTTTAGAATTTCAATTTGCTCTTTTAATTTTTTGGTTTTAAATTTCCATTTGTTGCAAAGGACCCCTTTCAGTATACTAATTAATGTTATATATTTCTGTAATTCTTCGAACATCTTGTCCTTGAATTCTTAGAAAGTATTTATAATAGCTCCTTTAGCATCTTCGTTAAAGTTGACATTATGCCTATTACAGGGCTGATTTCTATTAACTGCTTTATTGCATTAATATCACATTTTCCTATTTCTTTGAATATCTCACAAATTATTACTGTGTACTACACATTTTGCATAATGGGTTGTGAAGAATATAAATTATTCTGTCTTACTCTAGGCGTCCTGGTGTTCATTCTAGCAAAAAAGGTAATTATTTGTTAAATAACTTGAATTTGTGTAAACATGGTTTTCACTTGGTTAGTGTAGGTCTGACACAGTGTAACATGTTTCCCAGGTCACTCCAACTTGCCAGAATTCAAATTATTCCGAATTATATGTCTCCTGAAACTTTCTACATGGCTTAGATTTTGGTTTTACTGGGCAGGTCTAGAGCAGTCTGTCTTAAACCTTGCAGTGTCTCAGCTGAATTTCCAGGGTTCTTGAAGTGTTTGAGAGACTTTCTGGGCCAAACTCCATCTTCTAGCAATATTCAGTCTCTTATATCAAGCTCTGAAGCATGCAGCAGCTTTTGTCTGTTAAGTTTGATGAGATCTCAGCTTGCACATGTGCAACTCATCCCTTAATGAAAGACTTGCATGGAACCCCCGAACAGACTTTTGCCCATCCACTGTACAGCTTCTTCCTCCTGATGCTCTGAAGATCCTACTAAGCTGAAGAGGTAAAAATCGGGGTGTAGGGTAGCTGAAGCAGTTGTCATATTCTCTCTGGACTCCAGCTCAATGTGCCATGGTCATGAAATTGTTACTAGAGGAAAACTGGGGTTATCATGGGACTTATCTCATGGGCTTTCCCTTTCCTCAAGGTTTGCAGTATTGCACTTCATGTTATCCAATCTAAAAACAGTGGCCTCATACATTTTGTCCAGCTTTATAATTATTCATGTTAGAGGGATTAACTGGTATTAGTTATATCATCATATTTGGAAGCAAAATTCTTCTGCTTAATTATTAAAAAGAATGTAGTATTCAAGCCTAAATCTCTAAGGATATATTTAAAAACCTTGTTTTCCTTGATCTATTAACTGTGTTTATCTCAGATATAAGTTATTCTCTTTGTTAAATTTGTTTTCTTCTTTCATGGCATTGCTGTTTCTCAAATTTGTGATTCTTGATTGGATGTGCATATCAATCAAAATCATAACAAGAAACCTATAGCATGGTCAAAATCAGAGGATAGTTAATTTACAAAGATGTGGGAGTAGGGAAATGTCAGGATTATTTTGTTTAGTCTAAACAGAACAAGTCAGTCTCTATAATGATACCTGTAAGACATTAAACATGGGAATTGTTGCTTACATTTTCTGCCAGGCATTGCAAAGAAGAATTGGATCAGTATTTATAGACAAGAAGAGAGAGAAAGGGACAGACAGACAGGCAGACAGACATGGAGAAAGACAGAGATGCAGAAAAAGATGAAAAAGAGAGGTACAGAGACAGAAAGATAGAAAAAAAAAACTGCTTGTTGTGTTTAACAATCTGGCTTTAATTGTTCTAGCATCCATGTATTTCTTGCATTTGTTTGTTGAGTGCCATTGCTGGTGTTAACCAACAAATTCTCCTCTTTTCCCTTTAGTTAGTTTAATCTGGTTCCTATCACTTGACAGAAAAAGAATCCTAATGAATACTGCCAAAAAATGATGAGGGAAATGAAAGCTGATTCAAGATAATTTGTTTAATGTAAATAGAGCAACCTAAATTTTGCTAGTTAGATAAATTTTTTTGAAAGACTTACACCCCTGGTTCTTACCATTTTACTTAATGGTAAGAAGATTAAGAATGTCTTTTACATTTTTAAATGTTTTCCTATACCCAACAAAAAGGAAATGATATCTGAGTGTTTGTATGATATAAGTCCCAACTTTCCAATTTTGTTTCCTTTGTATTTTTTAGATTTTAATCATCTAAATTGGAATGAAAGGTATTATTAGATATGCTAGTTTACCAACTAAGCTTTCAGTGGATATTTTACATCATGTGTACTATGGTCCAAGGCTTGGGTTGATTAAAATCTTCAAATGCTTCTCATGCTTTAGATATTTATTTTTAAAATGACTTCACTAATAATCTTAGGCAAAATGTCAATGTCTCAGTTATTTTAAAATTATCAATTTTATTACTACTTATGGAATAAAGGAGTTGAGGTGGTTAATGATTACCAAATCCATCACTACTAATGGAACAAAGGACTTGCTATTTTCTTTTCAGGAGTTGAAGGTGATTAATTATTACATTACCTATCTTCATACAAAATAATTAAAACTTGGAGTAGAAGCTGCCACATCAACCACTGAACAGTTTCCACTGAGTTTTAAAAGGAATTATGTTTGTTAACATAAGAAAGGCATAGCCTATTCACATTTAACACTAATTAGTTATGTTTAAATAAAAACTTACACAAGTTAAAGCCATAAATGTAACGCTCTGTTCTTTTTAAATTTTTATTTATATTGTTTATATTAACAGGATATGGTAATGAGATGAAAGGATGCATTAAACAAGACAGAGCCAAATTTTATAGCTTGGCTAGGGGAAGGAAAACACTAGAGTTTTTAAAATAAGACTTACAATGAATGTTTATGGAACTGGATTCAGGCAAGGCTGTTAAGTAACTGTACGCCTTTTAACTCACCAAAGGCAAATAAATAATTTTATCCATCCTGGTGAAAAACTAGCTGATCCGAAAGTATTTTCAAATCATTTATTACTCATGAATTTAATCAGAAAATTAGTATATATTGGGGTTTCTGGTGGCTAATTTGTGTCTCAGATAGTTTGGAGGGGTAAGCAGGGAACTCGAGATTCTATGTTAGCAGGGAAATAAGTATGGTTTCAAAATGTTAAGGTTTGGGGATTATGTGAGATGTGCAACTGATACACCCATGTTTCCCAGCAGTATGTCCTCCTTCTCTAAGGCATTTTTATTTCTTCCTATTTTGTCACACATTATTGGCCACTGAGAACAAAAGCATCTCTCTGAAAGACATGCATTTAGGAAAAGTCTACATAAAGCAAGTTCATCCAAGCATATTTTGCTATTTGCTCCCAAGACAATTTTTTCCATTTTGTTTTCATTATCTGGCTTCACTTGCTGTCAGCTTCAGTGCTAGATTTTTGGTTGCCTTGTACAAACCTTGTGTGTGTGTGTGTGCGTGTGCGTGTGTGTGTATGATGGGGTATGTGGAGGGTAGTGTCGAGATGAGAAAAGAATGATTACAGGATAATAAACTACATTTTATTGAGGAGGTATAAAGTGCCAAATCCTAGGGTAGCTTCACAGTTACTAACACCTTCTCTCATCAGGTCATGACTAACCACAGCCAGAAAATTTTCCACCGGAGCACAAGCTACCTCATACTCAAGTAACCCTATGTCTTTCTACCTTTCACCACAGTCATTTGTTACTGGACCCCATCAGTCCTTACCTTAGTATGGGTGGACAAAGGCTGCAAATCTGCCTTGCATAGTTGCCTTTCTTTTGAGGGACAACCTTTGAGAATAGGCTTCAATTTAAACCTGGAAACTTCACAGTATGAATCAGTTATGAACAGGATCTTCATCTCCAGTCTTTCTGTGTTGTTAGAATTTGGCTACCATAGTTTTCTGATGTAAGTCTCAGAGGCTTACCATGGAGTTTAGCAAGAACTTTGATAACTAGTGCTTTTTAAGGGCATTGGAACTACAACATTTTTTCTTTTTTTTTGTTCTTATAAATGACCACTAGATGGGCTTCCACCCCTATTAGGAGTTAGAAGTAACAAATGAACCAGTCATTAAATGGCTGAGCTCAAATGGCTTGACTATGATTTTTGCGGAAAAGAGTGAGTGAAAACCAGGTTCAGGCCAATAGTTGAAACTTCAAACGATAATGTCATGGCAAGGCTGGAAGGGAGCCTGAAATAGAGGAAAAGGCTCCGAGAGTTTAAACCATATTAGTTCCGAATCGTATTATTGATGCTATTCGGAAAAAGGCCTCTCTCATCTTCGTACTTTTCTATCACAAATTCAGCATGGGACAGTCTTGCTTGTAAGACATAATTATGCCTTTTTCTTCTTTCATTTTCCTTCCTTTCTGCATTCTAACAATCAAGGCATGGCCACTCTTCTTTGACTATGTTTATGTTATTTGTATGAGAGTTATCTACGGGCATCCGGCCACACTTCAATTTTCTGTATAACACAAGGCCACGTAGAGGCATTTTCCCTGGGCACGGTTATCCTCTCCTCAAGGGGGTCTTGATTGCACCTCGGGTTACCAGCTTGTCTCTCCCAGTAGCATGTGTTATTTATAATCATTCAATAGCATTTTTGATATTCTCCTGTGAGCCTGGCTCTATGCTATGACATGGGGTTATATTAATGGAGAATAAGCCAGGGATTTTCACCCCTTTTCTTACCACTTAGACATAGCTGGTCTGCTCCCTCACCAAGTAAAACCAATCTGCCTAAGATATGCAAAAAGGACTTTTTTTTTTTTTTTTTTTTTTTTTTTTTGAGACGGAGTCTTGCTCTGTCACCCAGGCTGGAGTGCAGTGGCGCGATCTCGGCTCGCCGCAAGCTCCGCCTCCCGGGTTCACGCCATTCTCCTGCCTCAGCCTCCCGAGTAGCTGGGACTACAGGTGCCCGCTACCACGCCTGGCTAATTTTTTCTATTTTTTTAGTAGAGACAGGGTTTCACCGTGTTAGCCAGGATGGTCTCGATCTCCTGACCTTGTGATCCGCCCGCCTCAGCCTCCCAAAGTGCTGGGATTACAGGCGTGAGCCACCGCACCCGGCCAAAAAGGACTATTCTTTTCTTAATTCTGTCTGTACCCTTCTGCAAGTTCTCATTTCCCTGACTTTCTAAAGCCCTGGTTCTTTACTTGGCTTTCAATATCTGTGACTGGCACCCTACTTTGTTTGTCAAAACTTGCCAACATCCTCTTTTTCTCTATCAACCTTTCTCTGCACGCTACCTTGATTGTGGTATTACTGGCAGTTTCTGGTTAAAATTATCCTCAAGAGTCTTCTCTGTAGGGGAGAGAAAATGAAGAGTGACTATATGTAGCTCAGGAGAGAGAAGGAACCAATATTTGCAATCATTTTGTGTCAAACACAGTAATAGGTACCTCCACTCATTTTATTTCATTTCATTTTGTAGCAGAAGTGTATAAAATATACACTGCCAAGTGAAAGATGCTTTAATAAAAAGCATAAAGAGGTAACATAACATAGAGTGGTTTACACTGTCTGGACAACAAGGGAGGATGCCTAAATATTCTGTATCCATGTGGTGAGTGTTAACCTTGTGACACATGAACTTGTGGGTATAGAGTGCCCACTTGTCTTCTAATACCTCCAGTCCATTCTACACATGGAAGCCAGAGAGTATCAACCCTCAGTGACTTCCCACTAGACTTAGTCTCTCACATTTTTCTAATGGTGGACAGGGGTATAGATTTGGCATATCCTTCCAAAATTATTTCTGGCCACCTTTCATCCACTTACTTTACTCCAACCATATGGCCTTCTGGATTCTCAAAACTACCAGGTGTTTTTCAGCCTGCAAGTCTTTACACACGCCTCTGTTCAGGGTGTCCTCCCCTCACCCTTCCTCAAAGAATAGATGCACTCGTGAAATAGCGCTTATGCGTCAGACTCATGATCAGATTAGAGGCATTTCAAACAAGTTCTGTTCATCAAGTAAAAGAAAATCTTACCTAACAACGTGGCTTAGTAAGCAGTTTCATTTCCTAGATGCTTATTTGTGAAATTGAGACCTTCTGTGTTTCTCAGAAACATTGGCAAGTGAAAAGGTTGAGTTTGCCTAGGAAGTAGGTTTGCTTATTGTTGTGGTATCCGTGTTGGTCTTCAGCTTATCTTTGACTTATTACACATGAAAAGGTTTCCTTACTTACATTATAAACATTGGCTATGTAACTGGTTATGGACTTTGAGTTTCTGATCTCTGGCTACTATTGCCATATTTTGTGTAATTGTTAGCTGTTATCAAATAAACAAACAATGAGTTAATCACATTTACTGTTAATCTAGGGCTACCACCTGTCTGCTTCCCTCTGGAGAATCTGAATTTTAGAGATCATTTTACTGCTGAAAAACTTTTAAGCTCTCCAGGAGGACTTGCTTTAGTTATAGCTGTTTCTCATTTTGTATACTTTTTCCTCCATTCCAGTTTGAATAAGGGAGTGGCTATTATTTGCTAAATGCACATCTTGGGATGGAGGTTGGAAAAGTAAGAAGATAATTAACATAGCAAAAAGCAGTCTTCTCTGTCTCCCATCCTCTGCCCCATGATTTTGGCAGAATGGGAAGCTATCCATCAGACAACTCTGATGGGACAAAGTGAGTGGACACTTGATGACTCCTGTGGGAATCTGGGATTTGTCAAGACTGCTCTTCAGGGCTTAAGGATGGGTGAAAGCATGTGGGCTGAACTGGATGATCCAAAAGAAATGGAAAATCCTGTGGGGCAGGCTAGGTGGAGATCTTAAGCTGAGCCAGAGTCAAAGCATCATAGAATCCACAGCCCTTCAGTACAAACTCTCACCCTTCCATCCCTCTCATTAGTCCTAAAAAATATTAAAAGCAACCATAAACTCATAAAGGAGTAAGAAGACTTTTAAGAATGTAGGGCTTTGTATGTGTGTGTATATTGGAAGAGAGGGGTGTTATTTTTTCACAAGACATCATAAAATAAAAATCTGTTATTGAAATAGCATACAATGACATATTCTAATAAAATCACGAGAGGTTATTATCTCATAATCAGGAAGTGAATATTTAGGTTCATTATGCAGCATTTTGAGAAAGGTTGCATTGTATTTAAAAGAGTCTGAGAACGTCAGTCTTCACTGGGTGATACTTGAAAAGGAAAGTGGACTATTGGGAAATGCAAATACTGTGGCGTCTATTATGAAACAGACCCAGAAACCCACTGAAGGAGCACAAAAAAATCACTCTCATTAGGCCAAAAGTGAGCTTTAGTAGGAAGTAAATTACCAAAGGTGTTGTTGTCCAGTAGGACGATATCTGAGGAAAATGAAGTTATCTTACCCAATTTCATTTCTCATAATGTCCACCTCTGCCTTCATAATTCTTATTTTCTGATAAATCTCTTCTATATGGGTGATCCAGTATTAAAAGAAAACCATTCAGAATCGACTTGCACAAATGTGCAGTTACTTAATAGAGACCAGCAGTACTGACCCATCGGACAGCTTGGAAGCATACAAATATAACGAATAAGTAGGAGAGCTACTACTGTGTTTTGAATGGGTGCATTTGCTAGAAATCAACAATCTGAATTTTCTATTTCCATCTGAAACTGGATGGCAAATCAAGATCTAGGCAGAAAACAGCTGAGAAAGGAATTACTATGAATATTTGATAAATACAAATCAGATGAGCCTTTTGTTTTTTGGATGACTGCATCACAATAAAATAAACTATTGCCTATGTCATTGTTTACTATCTTGTGTGATACTAAAAATTACCAGGAAAGCGTGTTAAAAATACATATTCCTTGAAAGAAACCAACTTTTGGATCAAATTTTCCATGAAAAATATTGAGTGTATAATCTTCTTCATAAGAGCCACCATGTTGACTATATGAGAGATGAACATGTAGCTTGAAGAAAAAACATGGATGACTTGTATGGTTACAAAACAGAGTAGGAGGAACACTTCAGTGTAGATTTAGCAGAAAATGCCTCTTATCATAAATTGAGTTTGAATTTTATCTCAACCATTTGCTGCCTGGATTGACTTCTACTACTTACTTTTACTCTTCGCTAAAACACATTCATTTTTTATATAATTTTCCAAATAATGTTGATATTTACCAAATGTTATGTAGCTTCACACACATGGTAAATCTCATGCTCCTCTATCCGAATTCAACTTTTTTAAAAAGAGTTTTTTTTGGTTACTCCGGCTTTGTACTACGAAATCACGGTTTTCAGAATCATAAAAATATAAGATCATATGGGAATCTTAGAAATTATGAAGGCTAGTAGTTCTGAAATGTGGCTTGTTAAAAATCACAAATGCCAAACTTACTGTATTATACTCTGGGGAAAGATCAATGCCATGCATTTTTTTTTACAACTTCTCAAGGTGATTTTGATGCAAACAATGAAAATCATTGTTTATTCTACAGAAAGATACCTTTGTTCTAGAGAAATTCAGCAACTTAGCCAAGTTCACAGAGATGATTCGGACAAATGAGAACTAAAATAGAGAACTTCAGACTCTCATATCAATGAGTTTTCTTTCTGAAACATCAAAAAAGATAAGTTAAAATACAATTTTTCTTCATTGTGAATATACTAATACCATTGAATTTAATACTTTAAAGTGGTTAGTTTACATTAGGCAAATTTTACCCAATTAAAAACTAATTTAAAAACATATAAAAACACCACTTTTATTTTACTGTTATGTAGGCAAGTTAATTTTCTAAATAACACGTAGAATGGCAACCACATGTTATGTCTGGCTAGTGCAACAGCCAACAGAGAAATCATTGATATAGATCATTCAAGCTACTAAATCAGCTCTCTGGTCTGTAAAATTAGGGAATGAGGATAATAATGCTTTGCTGTTGAATAAATGTGAATCTATGAAAGAGGATATATGTAGTCTGCCTGGTACACAGTGGTTGGTCACTGCTAGTTTGACTTGAGGATGAATACAGCATATCATATGCTTTTTTGTCCTCTCACCTTGCTCACCACAGTGTCTTCCAGTAGTAGATGGCAAGTAACTTATTTATCAACTTGTCTATTGACTAATAAGACCATGTAGATATCACCCTTTTATCAGGTGAAAAGAAATTTCCTTGAAATCTCACTTTATGAGATAGCTGAGTAAATTCCATTCACTCCATATGTGAATGTTCTGCTTTCCTGAATCTGATTAGGTTACAAGTTGTAAGGGCAGGACTCATTTTTTGGGTAATTATAGCTTTAAACGCACTCAGATGGCTATTACACACTAGCCATATCCAATAGATATAATAAATAATTGAACAAATAAATAAATAAAAATTACAGCCCATAAAAGCTCCTCATTAACTTTCCCAGTACTAGCCTACCTCTTGCAATTAATTTTACATTTTCTTGTTTCTCCTTTATTAAGTAAGCTGAAATGAAATAGAAATGATATAATTGTTTTTGCTTTCTCATTTGGAGAAATATTCATGCAGTCTCAGTCCTCAGAGCATACAGAAAATGAGACTAGATGAGTTCCATTTGATATACAAATAACAGAATTCTGAACAATAATGGAATCACATTTATTCCAGTGAATATATGTATACCCATTCCAATGCAGAAAATACTATAATTCTCTTAAATTTAAAAAATAAAAGATATTTATTTTGTCATTACAGAAGTATTCCAGAGGAAAAATTAGGATTTATTCCTCTTTTGTTACCACTACTATGTGAGGCTTCCTCAATAGTAAGCCCACCTCCTTTTAGTGAGGAAGAGTGCATATGAGCATCCCTGCTGTAGGTTCGTATCTTGAAGATAACTTTTGTCTTCCATACCCAAATTCCTAGTGTTATACAGTCCAAGGATGAGATATGGGAACCCAAACATGAAGTTGTCAGTGTGTCTTACAGGAAAAGTATTAAGTGAATGATACTGTCTATTCTATGGTAGCCAACTGATGTACTCTTTCGAAACAATAGACATGATGTGGTATTATTTGGGGGATTTTGTAAACCTTAAGGATATGTGGTAGTGACAGTGCACAATGTTTCTCAGAGACACCTTTCCTCAGTACTAGTTTTGAGAGCTCTCCTACAGAAAGATGTGGGTCCACAGGCCAAGGATACACTCTACCCCAGTCCTAACTCTATTGTTAGATCATGAATTATCCATGCAGGAATATGTCTTTCAAGTACATTGTTTTGGATTCCTGAGAGCTTTAAATACAATTCAATCATTATTATTTTTCTAATCCAAAAATCAGTAGAGTGAATAATGGCCCACAAAATTCATCTAAAGGGATCTTGACTTGATTAAAATGAATCATCCAGGTTCATATAAATGTCTTGCACATAATTTCATTTTGAATTGGCAATGTGCAAAGAGAACGGACTAGAGGTTAGGAGAGCTGATTAAGGCTGGAATCTTCTTCTATGAGGTGTGTGAACATAGCAAAATTAATACTTTCTGAACTCCAGCTTTCCTTATATTCATAGTGAAAGAATTAGAAAACACAAGGTCCATTATACCTCCAAGGTTCAGTCTAGCTCTTAAATTTATAATTTATATGACATTTCTGGGCTCTCTCAGCAAAGAGATTTTGTCTCACTATCCTTGGGATGAAAATAGGATACTTTCTTTTCTTTCATCTCTCCATTTGTCAGAGACATTAAAAAAAAAACATCTCTCTCCTCTTAATGTTCCGTCTTAGTCTAGGCCACATTGTGGACAGAACAACATTGTCATTTAGGGAACCGTGATTGGCTACACTCAAACTCCCTCTAAGCTGGTTTGCTAAAGGGAAGGCTTTGTCTCAAAAATGAATGGCTAGCAGTACGGTAGGTTTATCCAAAAAAAAAAAAAAAAAAGCTCAGCAAGTTTATATAAACATTGTGGTACTCAATGAAGGACGTGCTGAGAGGGTAACAACATCTGATGAATGGGTAAATTTTCTGGAATCTCGCAAGGCTTTGAACATAGCTCTCCCTGGTGGAGACTGCCTGAGCCAACCTGACATTGTTTTTCCTCATGGTTGGCAGCTGTACAGTACAGTGGAACAATCAGTTCCTTGGTTATCCTCCAAGGTGAGCAAGGTCAGTTTTAAACATCTTTGCTGTCAGGGAACCTCATATTTTACTCTAGTCTCCTAACCTCACAAATCTTGAGGCTGGCACTGAAGTCAATGAGCCCTCTGCAGCCTGATTCCCCACAGCGACTTCTCTCTTCTTACAAACAATGCCTCATCTTGGCTCTGCACACCCGTACAGGTTTTTAGGGAGCAGGACTGCAATTAGTCAATGCAGCCATAATTCAACTGTAATAAAGTATTTGCTTTCACCAGGGTCCTTTTTTGTACAGTCTCCTGTTAAGCACCCACCACAGGAAAATTGCCCTTGAATGTTTGGTCCTTTATCAGCATTAAACCACAGAGCTGACTTTGAATTTTGTCGAATGATTGTCATAGAACAGGGTGAGATTACACAGTCTTTTGCTTATTAGCATTTCATTTACAACATTACCATATCAAATTGGCTTAATTCTCTTCAGGGTATAAATATTTAAATTTGACAAGTTCCAATTACGTTCCTTGCCCCCATTTTGTTCTTCCCACAAGAAAAAATAAATAAATAAACATGATTCAGAGTGTCTGTTAATCTCACTTAGGGCAAGGAGGGCCTGAAGATGAACGGTTCATGAAATGACGGATGTCCTAAGAAAGAAAACATCTCCAAAGTAAGACCATTTTACTCCTGTTTCTTTCAGTGACATGGACATTTCCAACTAAAATTATATTCAGCATTTTATTTCAAGTAAGTAAGCTAGTGATATTGTTTGCAAATAGGTCCTGGTTAATGTGGAATTAAGTTCCTTGAAAATACAGCAGAACCTTTTTTGGGTGTGCCCTGATGATCCTCATCTGCTCCCTACGTGCCATTGACTTCTTCAGATTGTTATCAGGAAATTAGACACTCCATTGAAACAATACTGGGAAAATAATTCAAGAATCTGCTTTTCATTTTTGCTTCTGCTTCTAGAATATTGGACCAGCAGTGCTGTAGAGGACCTGTGTTTGGATGGATGGGACATTGCATAGACCAGCTTAGCAAGATTAATGGATGGTTCAAGTTCTCTGAAGTATAGTTAGTGGCCAGAGGTTGGACTAGAAGGAAGAGAATAAGCAATTGGTTTGTCCAGGTTTTGATTTGCCCGACCAGGTGTGTCCATTTTCTCATGGTTAATGCCTGCATCAACAGCACTGAGAAACAACTAAACATTAAAGATTTATGAAGAAAACATTTCATAACCTATGAAGAATTTTACAAACTCTTGGATAGATGAGGCATTGTGGCATTCCACATCTAATGCTACGAGTTGTTTTCCTGTTTCGTTGTTGCATGTAGCCATATAATAAATAGAACTGAGCTGTGTGGTGACCCATGGGATAATTATAAATATAGTGATGGTTGTCTTTGGTTTATCTGACAGACAAAATATGGAGAAATGTGATTATTGTACTGTATTAAAATTGTTCTGTGCTAAGGGGCTGAAAGAGAATTACAAACACCTTTGAGTACGGCCTTACCCGAAAGGTGTGATCATTCATCCTTTTTTTTTTTTGAGACGAAGTCTCGCTCTGTCACCCAGGCTGGAGTGCTATGGCGCAATCTCGGCTCACTGCAACCTCTGCCTCCCAGGTTCACGCAATTCTCCTGCCTCAGTCTCCCAAATAGCTGGGACTACAGTGCACATCCCCACACCCAGCTAATTTTTTGTATTTTTAGTAGAGACGGGGTTTCACCATGTTGGCCAGGCTGGTCTCGAACTCCTGTTCTCGTGATCTGCCCGCCTTGGCCTCCCAAAGTGTTGAGATTGCAGGCGTGAGCCATCATGCCTGGCCAAGGTGGGATTATTCTTCTTGTGAATCTACTGGAGAATCTACATTTGTTACAAATAAGACAAAAACTCAGAGGGTCCACCCAAGGTGGGCTTAGAATTTGAATCTGTCTGCATTTGTCTTGATTAAAAATATATCATGATATTCAGGATGGAAAATTTATACTTTAGGTGGAGGCCTTGTCTCTCTCCAAACTTTTCCACAATGACTCTGAAGTATTTCTCAAAATGCAGTTCTTATGTCAATCATCTATGATGACTAGTTCCCGGTAGCCTTCTGGATAAAAATCTAAAGATTAATCATGGCACCTCAGACCGCAGACTAGCTCTTTAATGTCATCTCTTCTCTCTGGCCCTCTCATGCATTATTTTCTAGTTACATTGAACTGTCTACTATACCTTGGCTACTACATTTCTCATCTCCTTGTATTTGGATTTGTGATTCCTACACTCTGTAAACCTATTTTACAAATTAGCTTGGATAACTCTTATTCATTTTCTAGAATGCAATTACTCCTTCAAGGAAACTCCCTTAATTTTACACCAATGTCCCAACCCCAACTGAGATTTTCGTTCCTCCTGGATATTCTTTGTTCATTTAACTATCACCCACTACACTGTAAGTTCCTTTTTCCTAGAAATGTTATCTTTTATTTACCAATCTATAATGCTTAGCTGTGTCTGATATACAGTAAGCTTCAGTCAGGGTTTGTTGAATGAATAAGTGGGGTAAGTCAGGAGTGAGGATCTGGGAAAGGTGCCTTTGAAGTTGGCCAGCCCTTTGGAACTGGAGTAGATATCATTGAATATCTTAGTCATTGAGTAATAGATCATTTTTGTCTTTTGCTATATTTGCTGCTTTTTCTTTACCTTGGTATTTAATAAAGTCTCTTTTAAAGTTCTAGCCTCCCTAAACTGTGCTAAGAGAAACATGGAAGAGATTTTGTTTGTGCTTTAGATAGAGCAAAGAAAGGGCATTCCATCCCTCCTGAGGCTAGCGAGATGGTGGCAGCAATATCTGAAATGTGAGAATCTCAAGAGGAAAGCAAGGACTTCAAGGAGAGTGAAAGAACTACTGGGTCAATTGTTTTTCCAGAAATAAGAAAAGCCTGGAGGTTTGAGGTTTTGTTTTAATAAGGAAAATCCCATTTTCTTCCAGTGCCTTTCCACTGTCTCCTTTTAACCATATTCTCCTCACTTTGCCAGGCTGCCCAGTTCCTTTATGCTGTCCTCTGGACATAGAGTTGCTACAACCTTTTCTGGATTCTTACACCTGCTATGGTTGGGAGCCTTTCCCAGACAGCAGTCACCTAAACAGGACATTTACCCTTACAGGTGCTGAGTGTTTATGGCTGAATGTACCTTGCTTCATAGGAGCAGGTTTCACTCCAAAATGTGTGGCTTAATACAGCAATCATTTTGATATCTCCCATGTTTCCATGGGTTTACTATGTTCAGCTTGGTATGATTCTGCTGCTCTTGCTTGCGGTTTCTCATGTGGTTGCAGTCAGACGATGACTATTTCCCCATCTGCAGGCTGCTGTTAAAATCTGGAGGCCTGTGTGAGATACTGGGAGGGCTGAACCTCCCTCCTTCTCCATGTAGTCTCAGGACTTCTCTATAATGATGTCTTAATGATGTGTCTTTGTGATAGCTGGACCGGAGAAGAATACTTTTTTCTTTTTTTTTTTTTTCTTTCTGAGATGGCGCCTTGCTGTGTTGCCCATGCTGGAGTGCAATGACGTGATCTCGGCTCACTGCAACCTCCACCTCCAGGGCTCAAGTGATTCTCCTGCCTCAGCCTCCTGAGTAGCTGGGATTACAGGCATGCGCCACCATGCCTGGCTAATTTTTGTATTTTTAGTTGAGACAGGGTTTCACTATGTTGGCCAGGCAGTCTCGAATTCCTGACCTCAGGTGATCCTCCCACCTTGGCATCCCTAATTGTTGGGATTACAGGCATGAGCCACTGCACGCAACAGGAAGAAGACTTCTTATGTAGCCACTCAGAGTTCCCAAAACCAAGCAAAGGGAGGCAGAGGGGTCACTATGTCACTCCTAATATGTAGTATTGTTCATGGAAGTCACAGGGAAGCACAGATTTATTGTGGGAGGGGACTACACAAGATTATGAATGTCAGAAGGCGTGGTTCATTGGGGACATCTTTTAAAACTAGCTAACTCATTATCATAGGACACTTACATTTTAATAAACAATCGATAGGTTTTTTTCTTAAATAATTTTAAGCACCAAGACTGTGTGTTCCTTCCTTTCTGCAAAACTTTCTTCCTTTTAGCTTTCTACTCAAATTCTCTATCACTTTCACTCACCACTCTCTCCATCACTTCCACTTCCTTACTACTTGTCTCCATCACTTTCCTTGGTTCTGGTTCCTTTGCTTTTCTCCCCCAAAACTGGCAAGACTCAACACCCAGGTCTTGTCACTCTCTCTTACTAAGCTTCCATTGTGTTTTCCCCATAGAGTTAAACTCATTACAGTCCGTTTATGAGTTCTCCTTGACCTTCTTCACTGAGTCCACCTCCCACCACTCTTTCTGTGTGTCCTAAGCTCTAGTCATCTTTGAACATCAATACTTTCTTGAGTAAGATACGTTCCTTCATATCTTTATGCTGTTCCAGATACTGTTTCTTCTGACCAGAAGGAAGAAACATGTTTCTAAACTGCTTAATGTTCTCTAGTCTGCTCTTGGAACAAGTTAGAAGAATGTTCCTCTCCTTCAGCTTCCTCTGCATGATTGATTTCTCTTTCTTCTTCCTTTTCATAGCACTTTTGATATAGAATTGATTTTATTGCATTGTAAACACTTCAGAGTGTCTCTCTTTCCAGAGATGTCGTATTCATCTCTGTGTCTTCTCACTCTAGTGTTTCACAGTGTCTAAAATATAGATGTTACTATCATACTGAATTGGCTGGCTGAATTATTTTATTCTTATTTTCCTTCCTCAACTATTACCTCTATGTTGGTGCACATACTTTTCTATAACCCTTTAGCTATGAAATCACATTTCATATTGCCTATTGGAATTTATACTTAGTCTCCTATGGTCACCTCAAAAATAGTATTTCTAGAGCCACATTTACTGTCTTTCCCTCCCAAATTTCATAATCTCTTTCAGTGAAACCACCACTATCCCAGTTAATAAGAGTAACTTTTGTTCCCTTCATTCATCCAAATCAGTCAGTCTTAGATTTTAGGTATTATTTTCTTTTGACATTGCTGTCATATTTACTTTCGTGAATATATCCTTACTGACATCCTTTTAGCCCAGACCTTCTCATGCGTGAATGATCACCTTGCTATTTTGCCTTGTTTTCCTCTCTAATCCCTTCCTCTCTCATGGCTTGGCTGATATTCGTCTTCTTCTTCTTCTTTTTTTTTTTTTTTTGAGATGGAGTCTCACTCTGTCGCCCAGGCTGGAGTGCAGTGGCAGGATCTTGGCTCACTGCAAACTCCGCCCCACAAGTTCAAGCGATTCCCCTGCCTCAGCCTCCCAAATAGCTGGAATTACAGGCACCTGCCACCACGCCCAACTAATTTTTTTTGTATTTTTAGTAGAGACAGGGTTTCGCCATGTTGGCCAGGTTGGTCTCCAACTCCTGCCCTCAGGTGATCCCCCTGCCTTGGCCTCCAAAAGTGCTGAGATTACAGGTGTGAGCCACCGGGCCCAGCATAGGCTGATTTTTCTAAAACAACTCTTTCACAGTGTTGCTCTGGTGCTCCTAGAAATGGTGTTTGCTGTCAAATTAAATCTACTCTTCTGCTTGCTTCTCACTGCCTTCCACAATCCAAACCCCACTCCGCCAATCTTTCTCTGTTTCCCCCCTTTTAAATAGCATCCACCCACACTGCCTTTCCTCATTGATTCTGGCTTAAATGAACACTTGTTCAATCCCAGTTGCAAGGTCAATCTGTCTGGAAGGTTCTCCTCTTGCCCCTTTCCCCTTCTCACATGTCAATGTCCTTCCCATCCTTCCAGGATGTGTTCAAGTTTGAATCATTTATTATTTTTCTTTCAACTTCCTCCTGCCTTCCCTACTCTCTCTGAGCTCTGAGTGCAGAAATATTATGTCAGAACCACTGTGTTTACTGTGCTTTACCAACATATGTGCTTCTTGAGGTGGCAGATTATGGTTTATCTTCCTCAGTAATTCTCACAGTGTCGTAATTTCCAGCACCATGCTGTGTAGTAGACGACCATGTAACATTAGTGGGTAAATTACATGAGCTTGTTGTGGTGGCATTTTCTGGGTCATCATCTATAGACCAGTGGGATGATATTTTCTCAAGATAATTTTAAAACGCAAGAAAAAAGAAGGCTTCTCCTTTCTTATTTCCAGACAAGATATCCCCTACCTTGTCCCTGGATGATAGAACTGGATATTGTAAAATAATAGTAATTAGTATTTGAATGCCATTTAACTGTTTATAAAGCACCTTCACTGATATTTGCTTATTCATAATTCCGTAAGTTCTTCTAAAATTACTATACACTTTGAGGCTGGTGGTGTGATGTGTGAAGATGAGATAGAGGAAGTAAGGGTGGAGGATTTGGATTTGCAAAAACATTTGATACTGTATTGCTTTTCATTGGTCTCAAGGAAGTCTATTTCTAGGAGTATTGAGAAAGATATATATGTATATATCTTAACCCATTTACTAGAAAATGGGTTTACTTCTCTAATGTTTTAGCAATAAAGAGAATTCCAGATATACAGCAAATAAATCTGAATATTAGTCAGCCCTCAGGAGCTGCTGATAGCAAAAGACTGAAGAGCCTATATTTCTATATTCAGATCATACTACAGAAGGATTTCAAGCTTCTCTTTCTTAAGCCAGCTTTTATGATTTAATAGTTTTTCTGTTATGAAAATAAAGCAGATGACACAAAATTTCAGAGAAAGACAGCAAAAGGAAGAGCCAAAGAAAAGAAGGAGTGGAAGTGAAAAACGCTTCAGTGAAAAAAATGGAGAGCTGACACTTTGGCACCAAAAAGTTAATGCTTATTTTTAAGATTATATCGCCACCTAGTAAATCAGCTCAGAAATACATCCACAGAAAACGACAGCTTGTCTGGTGCGGAGCTCTAATCCTCTGGTTAGCAGTTCCTGGGAGCACCTTTCCTTCTAAACATCTGCACACACAAGTGTGCTACCTGCGCATGCTTTTAGAGTTCTCATTGTTCAGGCTCAGCCCACGTTCTCCTGTTCATTTAGAGCAATGTGATGGAAAAGTCAACAGCACACATTTTAGAAATGAAAACAAGCCAAGGATTTCTATCAAGGAACCTGTTATCTACTCTTGAAAAATGATTAGTTAAAACCATACATATTATCATTTGCCAGTTCTGAATAATTTAATTCTGGGCTTTTCATTAATGAAAATATTTTGCATTTTCTACTTTCATTCTATATAGAACAGAAGTGGTCTGTTCGTGGTCTGTCTTGTTTAGGAAGCATTGGAACTATGGAATTAAAAACACTAAACACTGCTTAAAATTTTTCTTGTCTTTAGTTTTTCTGTTATTGCAAATAATCCTTTATTTCTTCTGCAGTGTTTGTTTGTACTGAATGCTTTACGCTTGATCACCCACCCTGATTCTGTTTTTGTATAAAAAGCTTGTTAGCTTGATAAAACACTGCACAGGGTTTTAGTTTGTTGCTCAATAGATGATTATCTGGGTGGCATCCTGGCTATAGTCCTTGCTAGTTCCAATTTTTAAATCTGTGAGATAGGGATAACAATAGTGCACACATCATTTGGCATTTGGGAGAAATAAATTAAGCAGCATGTGCTCAACAATGTTAACTATTATTATTAATAATAAAAATAGATCAATTAGAAATGGCAGAAACAAAGGATAGAGACTGATTTCATCTTGCTCAGTAGATCAAAATGGCACAGGAGATCAAAATGTTTTAACCAAACACATAGATACAGATAAAGAAGGCATATATTCTGAGACTAGAAAACCATTCATTCTTAAAAATTCAGGTGATTAAATTTTTAAAAATTATTAAATTTTAATCATATTTAAAAATAATTGAATTCAAGTACTTAGAAACCTTGAAAATATACCTCCATTCTTCTTCCTGTGGTATCTTTTTTTGAAATAAATCTATCCTCACTTCAGCCTTCCAAATAATGTCTCCATTTTATTTTGAGGGCTGTTTAGAATAAACATGATTAAAGAAATTAGCCAAGAGTTTAGGGTATGAAGTGGGAGAGGGGAGATTTTTGTTACGAGAGCCTTTTTCATGGGGGTTATCAGGCATAAAAGCATCAATTTTGCTTAACCCAGACGTGGCAGATTCTGCTATTTATCCCAGAATAACCGTTGTTTTTCCTTTTCTTTCAATAGAACTTTGTGCTGGTACATAATTATACAGCCAAATATGCCCTAGCTTCTTAAGTGTGGCATCAGCTGTGTGATATGTGCTAACTTTGGTGCCGTGCCTTTATGAAGAACATGCATTTTCTTCTCCCCTTGTCTTTTTCTACCTTTCTGCTGGCTGGAATGTGGATATGATGATGGGAATGGAACAGCCACTGGACCAAGAGAAGGAAGCTAAGTTTTAAACAGAAATAGAGCAACAAGGTAAAAGAAGCCTGGCTTCCCATCACTTCTGATGTGCCATAACAACCCTGGAATGTCTATGCAGACCTTACCTGAGAAATAAGCCAACGCCTATCTGACTTAAGCTTAAATATTTTTTTTTAGTTTCTTTATTACAGTAGCCTAAACTGTACTACAACTAATTCTAATAGTCTACAAAGAGTAACAAGCCCTAGAAATATGAATATAAAATTATAGATTTTAAGTTAGGCGTCTGCACCACTGCAAGGCACTGCTTCCCAAAGAGTGGTCTTTCATTTGATACTGGACTTTTATCAAAGAAAAAAGACTTTTAATGTATACCAAAAAAGGTCCTCTTAATAGGTGGTAGGAGGATTCTCTTGTGTGGGGCTATCAAAGCGGTATCCCTCTTTCTTAAAAAAAAAAAAAAAATGGAGAGGCTACGAAGAAATTAACTCAGGATAGAAGGTGGCTTGTCTGGTTATCTGGCATCCAAGCTTCTTGTAGAACAAAAAAACAAGTGCAGATGAAAATGACAGGGAAAGAGGAGGGCTCTGGATCTGAGCACAGTGTGTTGGAGGAGGCATGGAAAAGGCCATAGGTTGTTGAACAGATCAAAGCAGCCTTTGGAGAGAAGATAAAAACATTAATTGGAATTTATTAACATATTTGCTACCTACATTACAATGTCCTATTTTCTATCTCCTCTAATAATAGTTAATGATTATTGCACACTTTCTAGGTGCCAGACTCTGTTCTAGGGTTTTACATCTGTAATAATGTAATCTTTACAGAAACTCTCTGAGGCAGTGCTATTATTTTTATTTATGTTTTCCAGATAAATAAAATGAAGCATCAAGGGGCGAAATTACTTAGTAAAAGTCATCCTTGCTAGTAACTTTGGCATTTGAACTCAAGCATTTTGCCCTAACCAATATGCTCTACTATCTTTATATAATGTTTACTAAATTCTCCATTGCTGGCCATTATCTTCAGACAAGCGGATTTGGGTTACACAGGAGCTTCAGAAAGAGGACATAACTGAAGACATTGTTATATTTAGTAAATCAATATACATTATCATACTAAAGGCTTCCCAGTAAATAAATCTGCTTAACTCTGTTTAATTCAGAATTTCCCAAATGTACTTGATCACAGAACTAATGTATTGAGCACTGGCTATTGCCACTCCGAGAAGCTAGTGTTTCACTGAACAAACTTCTCAAATTCTTGGGGAGAAAAATATATTGACCTGGGTGTCAGGGGGCCCATATTTTGGTTCTGATTTGGTACCTTCTTGTTTACATAGCTTTGGGCAAGTCACTGTAGACTTCTGGGATTTCACTTCTTTTTATTCTTTTCGTTTTCTTTTCTTTCTTTCATTTTATTTTATTTTATTTTTTGAGGCAAGGTCTTACTTTGTTGCTCAGGCTGGAGTGCAGTAGTGCAATCATAGCTCACTGCAGCCTCACTCTCCTGGGATTAAGCAATCTTCTCAATTTAGCCTCCTGAGTAGCTGGGACTATGGGCATGGATCACCACGCCCAGCTAATTTTTATTATTATTATTTTTTGTAGAGCTGGGATCTTGCTATGTTGCCCAGGCTGGTCTTCAACTCCTGGCCTCAAGTGATCCTCCTGCCTCAGCCTCCCAAAGTGCTAGGATTAGAGGTGTGAGCCATGTCTGGCTAGATACTTGATCTAATAAAACAGTGTCCAAGTTGATGCGGTGACGAGTGACATGTGAGCTTTAAGGACTAGGCTTGTATTTGGAAAAAGTGAAAGCAGAGATACAGCTATAAAAAATCTAGACAATTAAATCCAGTTCTAAGCAAAAAGAGAATAAATAGAACCAGGGAAATTCTGTACTGAGAGATTTTCCTTAAGCATTTGAGTACTGGCATCAAAGAATATGTATGACAGATGATCCATAAGTATTTCTTTGGGCTCTGAATTTAGCCTTCATAAACATGGGGACTTCACTGATTTCCATGCTACCTCAGATCCCTACCGGTATCTTTCTCCAATTTGTGACCCACAATATCCAACCAGTTATTTTTCATCTATCTTGTTCATATAGTACCTTGGCCACATTGTAAAGGAATAACTCAAGCAGATTAGACGGTTAATCTTTGGCCAGGTGAGTAAGACAGAAGAAAATATTTCAGACAGAGAAAGTAGCATATGCAAAGGCTCAAGTGTAAGAAAGAGTAAGATAGGTTCAGTAATCTTGGGATAGTGCAGACTGGTGGAATGTGTGTTCATGGGATTTTTGTAGGTGTGGAGTTTGATGAAGAAGGAGGATTCCAGAGAGAAGTGACTGGAAATGTAAGCTGGGTTTGGGTGGTGGAGTATGTTCCATGTGCTATATTCAGGATGCCTCTCCCAGCATAGACTCAAGTTTTAGATATATCTTAATAGGAATTTCCAGAAGTTAGGCATAAAAGGAAATCCCTTTATTCTGATGAGATTCCATAACTCTTTATGTGTCTTGGGAAAATTAGGATATAAGCTAGAGTACAAGTGATAACCCAATTCTGTTCTAATAGAATAATTCAATTATCGTGGTACTGTCATTCGGTGTATCGTGAATTTGCAGGTGTATGTTTATTTTCATAGAAATAATTTCCCATCTTTCTATAAAGCGATAATTCCTACAATAACATCCTGATGATATTGACTGCCTTATAAATAAGTCTACTCTACATGACGGGGTTCTTCTGGAACTTTTCAAACTAAATTCACCTCTGGATGAGACCAGAATAAAAGAGAAATTTATGCTTTAAATATAATTGTTGTAATTTCTGAAGACCACTGGTTAAGGCAAATCTAGTTAACGAATAGGAAACCTTGATTTATATGACATTCTCTACCTGGTCTCAGCCTATTCAGCCTCATTTATCCCTATCCATTTCCTTCTTACCTCACAGTCTCACACACCTGCTGTCTGCCCTCTTTGTGTCCTTCACTATTTCCCAAAAATTCCTGCCCATTTATGCTAAGCTTTGAACATACTATTTTCTCTATCTGGTGAAGGTAAAGACTTACCTTTGGCTGGTGTAATAATATTTTGGTAAAATCTAAGTAATTCTTGACATCAATTGCTTACTGTCAAGAGGGTCAGTTATTAGTAATCTTGCAGTCTGGTGGGAGAAAAGAAATTGAAGAGGGATGAGAAAAGGGGACTTATCCCCCAACTTCTTTTTTCAGAGATAGCCTCTGTATTCCAAATTTATAGCTAGTAATTTAGAGGAGAAATATTCCTCAGTAAAATGTACCTGGAAGAAAAAAGAGTGGGGGTAACAGGAGAGAGGGATGAAGGAAGGAAACAAGGAGGAGGAAACTATTCTAGGTACTCTGCTTTCTGAGCCAGTAAACATAATCTCATTTAATCCTTGCTACAATCCTGTGAGCTTAGAGTACTAATTCCATTTTACTTTTAAGGGAAGAATACTCAAAAAGTAGATAATATTTCCAAGGTTATGTAGCCAACTAAATAATGGAGTTAGAATTTAAATCCAAGCTTTAAAGACTCAGAAGTCTACCACTCTTACCAATGGCTCTACTTAGTGCCTTATTGCAGTAACGTAAAAAATAAATGAGATCAAGATATTATTGGGATGGTAATTGTAGTCTCCTGATTTACAGCCCCATCCCATTTGAACTATTGTCTTTTGGATAGGAAGGTTCATGTTTTATCTGTAACCATCAACATTGGCCATCTATACCGGGTGTGGCAGCTTACACCTGTAATCCTAGCACTTTCGGAGGCCAAGCTAGGTGGACCGCCTCGGCTCAGGAGTTTGAGACCAGCCTGGACAACATGGGGAAACCCTCTCTTTACCAAAAATACAAAAAACTAGCTGGGTGTGGTGGCACATCTGTGATCCTAGCTACATAGGAGGATGAGGTGGGAGGATTGCTTGAGCCTGGGAGGTGGAGGTTGCAGTAAGCCAAGATAGTAATCCTGGGCGACAGAGGAAGACCTCATCTAAAAACAAAAGAAAACAAAAACACAAAAAACAAAAAACAAAAAACAAACCCAAAACAAAATACAGCCATCTACTTAAGGCCATCTACTTAAGGCCATCTACTTAGTTATTTGACATATGGCATTCCTTATATATATATTTTTGAAAATGATTTAAAGTCTTACATAATTTTTGACTACTTCGTACAGAGTATCCATCATAGATAATTCTTGACCTTAAAATTATTGTAAATTCAATGCCTTGCTGTTTATAATGCATTAAACTAAACTAAACTAAATAGAATGGGCTAAACTAAACAAAATCCCTGTTAGGCTGGGAATTTAATAAGTCACATTCTAAAAGTCCCAGAAGCTCTGAATTATTTGGTTATAATATTTAGAATCACTGTGAAACTGTGTTACAAAGTAAGGGTAATGGGGAGAGATAAAGGAAAAGGAGGAGGCTTCTATAATGTTTAAGGTTGTTGCAAGAATAGTGACGTCTAAGAATAAGCTTGGATGTCCTACAGCATCAGACAATGGTAGTGCAAAAAGGAATCCTGTAATAACAACAGTTTAAAGGGAAAAATTGCTTCACTTTACCCCATCCTGGTCTATATAAGATGTTTGATCTTTCCAGTTGACTGAAGTAAGCTCTTAATAGAATCCTTGATAACAAAAAATAACGAAGTAAGGGTAAGATAAATGCTTTTAAAGCCACCAAAATTCAAGTGGGCAAGTGATATAAGGGTTAATTCCTTGCTGTTAAATTTTCTAATAAAATTGGCAACAGGCTGTTAAAAGTTTATTAGCTTGATGCTGGTTAATCATCCTTACTGTTTCTATTTTGGACCACAGTAAAGGAACACAAACCAAATTAACCAGCACATGAGCCCTTTATAAGAATCTCTTTAAAATAATTTACTTAGCTTATTTACTCCCACTTTTTGAGTTCTCTGAACTATAGAATTCTCCAAATGAATCAGTACCCCAATTTGTTTGCCAGAATATGAAGATGAAAAGAAAAACGAGCTCTCTTACAATACCCTCTGGGACTAATTACTCTGATCTGACTAGACTGGTTGTTAGATCTGAATTATAGTCATGAATAAGTTAGATCTTAATTAAAGTCATGTATGGGGTCTAAAAGGCAATGTCAAACAGGCAAAAAAGCTGTTTTGTAGTAAGCGGAAATGAGTATTATAGTGCTTCGTGAGACATTGGGCTTCATGTTAGAAACCTATCTTCTGAGATGTAGAAGAAATTTCAGGTTTAAAAAAAACCCATCTTCTCTCTCTATATATGGTCCTTTCTAAAGGTGAAACCAAATTAATTTTGGGATTTCCACTAATGTGAATGAAATGATGTTTTCAAAATTAGCTTCTTTATTTTCTTTTACCTGCAAATGTATGGCAGCTTTTATTTAATGTTTTAAACTTTCTCAATAGTTACCAACATCTTGTGTGAGTAGGAAACAAAGAAGCAAGAAAGGTTTTTAATTGATTGGATAACGTAAGAGAATTTCCTCCTGGTAGAAGGTGTTGAATATTAAAAAATAGCTCTGGAGTAGATAACACAATTTTCTTTTCTAGAGGTTTTTAAATTTAAAGAAGTTTCACTCAGAAAACAGGTGGATGAACTACATCTATGTTTCTTGACCTATTCTTTTTGACTGAAGAATAAGAATGTTCTAAATGCGTCACAAGCTACCTGAAGGAAGTGGGGTATTGAACATGTATACACAAACCCAAACATCAGTGGCAACTATGCTGTTAGGACTAATCGAAGAATCCCAAAGCCAGAAGGGAAGTCAAGCTGAGCTTTGGTTTCAACATGAATGAACAGCCTTGGAGAAATGGTGAGGAGGGACTCTAGGCCGCTGTGTAAGAGTAGCCAGATGCCAAGCCACACACGAGAGAAGATTCCAGAGAGAAATTAATCTTCCTGAGAGTTTTCATTTATGTTAGGATTCCTAATCATTTCCTCAGTGGAGGGGAAGAGGCATGCATCCTCGCATCTGAATAGGACGTATGAGTTTACAAAATCCTCTCACGTTTACAGTGAGTTACTACATGAACAGAAGCAATCATTCTCATTTCATAATTGGTGAAATGGAGACAAAGAAATTTAGTGATTTGCTCACAGCCAAACAGCTGGAAAATGGTTGGGATAGACCTCAAAGGCAAGTCTTCTGACTCTATGATTGGTATTTTTCAGATACGGTGTATCCTTCCACTTCTTTAAAGTGTTCAAAGTCCTCCTTTGCTGGGAAGTGAGATAGGAAAGGAAGCTCAATGATTATCTGTTTTAAGGAAATTATTTTGAGACAGAGTCTCGCTTTATCGCCCAGACTGGAGTGCAGCGCGCGATCCTGGCTTACTGCAACCTGCCGGAGTCAAGCAAATCTCCTGCCTCAGCCTCTGAAGTAGCTGGGATTACAGGCACGCACCATCACGCCCAGCTAATTTTTTTGTACTTTGGGTAGAGACAGAGTTTCACCACATTGCCCAGGCTGGTCTGGAACTCCTGACCTCCTGTGATCCGCCCACTTCAGCCTCCCAAAGTGCTAGCAGTACAGATGTGAGCCACCGTGCCCTGTCTGACTTAACATGAATTCTTAGTTTCCAGAGTAGGGCTCTTGGCTATTGGCTTGCAGAACTATGGTCTCGATTTCGACTATCAGATCTGCAAAGTGCAGCATATAACCCCATACTGATAAGTAGTTTGAATGCACTTGTGTAGAATGAGTCACAGACTCTTAAATTCTCTTTCATAACATTGGCTCATAGATTCATATATTGTTAGGGTAAGAATGGAGCTTTATATAATTTAATACAGTGATTTGATTTACATGTGAGGAAATTGTGTCCTAAAGGTGTTGAGCCTGTGCTTATTAGATATATATTATAAATGATGAAATCTCCGGGAAAAGGTTTTTAATGTAAAGAAAATTCCAAAATAGAATAGGAGCCACAAAAACTCTGACCAATGTTTTTTAGTAAGAGTTAGAAGGAAGTTTCTTTGTTAACCAACTTTTTACATTAAGTTTACATAAAAGGATGTTAGTATTACCATGACACATTCATGAAGTGTTGTTATACAATGTCTTAAGAGGTGATGGGTACTGACGATCTGGTATCTAAGAATATTTAATGCACAAAAATGCCACAATTGTGTTGTTCACAGATTTTTTGTTTCATAGCATTTTCTTCAGAATTTTGTAGTCTAAAAGAGCACAGTAATTTGGAGATAAGTCTGCATTCACATATGGATGTGTGCAAAAAGAGGAGCAGTGAATTTTTATTTGTTTGAGATGGAGTCTCTCTGTCTCACAGGCTAGAATGCAGTGGTGCAATCTTGGCTCACTGCAACCTCCGCCTCCCAGGGTCAAGCGATTTTACTGCCTCAGCCTCCCAAGTAGTTGGGATAACAGGTGCACACCACCATGCACAGCAAATTTTTGTATTTTTAGTAGAGACAGGGTTTCACTAGGTTGGACCAGGGTGGTCTCGAACTCCTGACCTCAGGTGATCTGCCTGCCTTGGCCTCCCAAAGTGCTAGGATTACACGTGTGAGCCACTGTGCCTGGCCACAAAGCAGTGAATTTTAAAAGGTATGTCATGTTTTCTGCTGTGCCTGTTTTGAATCATCCATATCTTTGAGTTTGGCCTACAGCATACTTGTTTCTAATCCCAATCCATTCTGAAACAAAATTATCTGCTAATAGTATGATATTCATTAATGCCCTGAATGACTCACATAGGCACTGAAATTACACCTTTCTCAGCAGTTAGAATATAAATCAAGGACATAAAGTGAAAATCATATACAGTCAACGTTGCCCTTGAAATGTCCCATCAAGTATATCACTAAAGCAACCTGAATAGGTTTCATACAGCTAATTTTCCTTGTTGTTTCTTGGAATGAACACCAGATTAAGCATCTGGCTTATTTTTAGGAGTCATATGATACAAACAAAGTATAGCAACTTTAAACCCTGGAATTATAATAAGCATGGAGCACGTGCACAATGTGGACGTACAGAACTGAGACTAATCGAGGAAGAGTGAGCTCTTCCTCTCATATAATTATCACTCTGGGCTATTGACTGACTGACTTAGATAGTGACAGGATTCACCTGCTTTATTTAAATAGTTTGTTCTTTTTCCCTCTTTTGTTTCAAAGTTCTTAGAAGTGAATCAGCCAAGTTAAATGTGTAAATATCACCAGTCTGCTGTGCGTGTTTGTTTTTCGGCCCCCAAAACAATTCTTTCTCTCAGCAAGTAGTAAGTATAATTTAAGGATTCCTCCCATCAGCTATACACATTTATACCAGAATTTTCAGCTTGACACTGAGCTATATCCATTGCTGAGATGCAGGCAGGTCTGGGCAGAAGCCCACTTGCAAAGTGGGTGAAAGGGACCCTAGGACAGAAGTCTGCACAGAAAGAAGTCAGTTTTGCTAAGCTATACAATATTCCTTTTGTTTTGTACTCAAAACCCCAAAAACTATGGAAACGAAGATTTTTCCATTATCTTCTGCAAACACATTTGGTGAGAAAGCCTTAAGTGAACTTAAGTGAGCATGCATACCTCCTCAGAGTCTCTATTGGACCCTCTGGAATATTCAGAGGTTTCACTGTGGATTGTTGGAGTGTTTGATTATAGGAGCTAGCCTAAAACCTGCTGGGGCCTTTATGCAATACATGGTTTTCAGACTGTGCTACATTTTTAAAATTGAAACAATTCTGAATTCTAAAACACATCTGACATTCAGCAAAGGGATTATGGATTTGAGGTATTTGGCCATGCACAGTTTGCACTGTTTTCTACTAAAGTGATTTACTGCAGGCCCTAGGTTTGTAGTTTTGAGCCTGCTTATTGTCTTATCTCTGACATGACCTCTTCATTTATGCTAAAGTTTATAGTTATTGAAAAGGCTAAATGAGAGTGTTTACACTACTGATTTCTCATCTGTACATAAAATCCCTAAATAGAAAGTTTTTGGATTAAATGAAATTTTTGGTTGCTGTCTTTGGCCTTCCTTGGTACCTTAAGTTTGAAAAAGCAGTAAAAACAACTCAACTGTTTAGAAAAGGCAAAATAATAATAATAACAATAATAATAAGTGATTGGGGTATGTCTGGAGAACTCAGGGGCACTGGAGGTGTGTATCTGCCATAGAGTGGCGTGAAGCTAACAGCCTCTTTGTCACTGAGATAGCCGTCATGGCTGTAACTCACTGAGAAGCAGAGAGAAACAACCTGTGCTGTCCAGTATTTCAAAGCCCTTTATTGCTTTATTTGTTTAGAGGTGCATCAGGTAAATGGAGTGCTTATAATTGTAGGTGTAGTACCAGCTATTAAAGCAAATATATTCACAGCCCCTGGAGTTATGCTTCAGTAAAAGTTGTTCTGGATGGCTCAACAGGACTCCTTCTTGGGTAATATGTTTAGTTTTGTATTTTCTCCAATGATGCAGAACGACTTATAGTCAAACATTTTCTCCTGATGATGCCTTTATTTCTGGCATGACCTTCTCTTTGAAGTCCAAAAATAAAAAATATATATATCTAGAACATACATAGAGTGACAGATAAATGTAATGTGCTTCAGGAACTTACTGATTTATTGACCAATAGTCACTTTAAAAAAATCTGTAATACAAAGGCTAATGAAAGAAGGAAGACACTGTAAGGATGATCTTAAATAAAGTATATGTTTAGGCATGATGTCTGAATTCCTACCCTGATGCCTTTTAGCATTGGATATTCTTGCACAGATTTTTCTGCCTAAGAATTTATGTAGAAGAACATGGCAATAGATGCTGTTTAGTAGAAATATTGTATTACAGCTTTCTCTTTGGCAACAACCTGAGTCTTCTCTTGGGAGTGTTTTAACACTTCCTTAATTAGGTCACCTTTGGGAAAAGTGAGTTTCAGGCAAATTGAAAGGTTTCTAAATTCTTTCGGATCACCTGAATACCATTTAGTGTCCTGGTATGTTAATTTGCCAAATGAAACCCCAGGGAAGGAAAATAATTAAGTCTATAAATAAACAAAATAAGTAAATGCTTACTTATAAATGAGAATATCCTATATTTGTGTAAGATCTTTGCTTGCTTTATGGAATAGGATATAAAATATTTGATGAAACTAAGTTTCCATTATAATTCTATCACTTTTTTCCCAAAATGCATTTCCATATTTTTCTTTTCAACATATTTTCAACAGCTTCATAGGTTATAAGGTCATTAGGAGAAATATTTTATCTTCCTCTTGGAACTGCTTATAATGATTAATATAGTGCTTTGAATAAATGGTGGATATCTGCATTATTTTGGAAGAGTATATACTTCATCTTATTAAACCCAGAGTTTCTGGAGTCAAGTGAGAAACAGAAATATAACTAATATGCCTCATGGAATTGTTTGGCCATTTAAAGCAGTAGAAATTTGTGTGTTTCACCATTCCCAAACCCTTCTCCAATGGGAAATTGTTTCTTCTTTTTATCATGTGGTACGACGTGTCTACTAATTAGGTTACCACCAGTTTTTGACATTAGGATTATGCCTTATACTTCTCCAAATGTCAACATATGGAAAGAGAGCTATTGAACTCCTTGGTCTAACCATGTTTGAATCCCACTCTTGGGCTTCTGGGTTATATGACTCAATAAATTCCCTTTTACTTAAGCTGGTTTCAGCTAAGTTTAATTTGCATGTAACTTAAAGTATCCTGACTAATAAATTTTGCATATTTGGAAATGCAAAATGGCTCAATAGAAATAGATTTTTTTTTTCTAGAAATCTTGTCTGCTTTTTCAGAAGCTTACATTAGGTAAAAGATGATACTTTGTATGTAAATTCATAGAATACTCAGTATAATTGAGAAATGTGAAGTGAAATGTTTTAGTTATGTTCAGCAATTGCATAGCTAATAAAACAGCAATAGAAAATTTGCATATTCTCTTATAGTGATAGAAGGATTCAATGTAAAGTACACTTTAAGGAACAACATCTATGTACAAAGATGGCATAATTGCTCACTGAATCAAATGTTACCAATAAGGGCTTAGCAAAACATTGGCTTTTATTCTCACTTATAAAATACATTTTATTTTTCTTGCCCATTTAATTTTATGTCCACACAAAATTCACCTTGATTCTTCCTTTTGCTTTCATCTGTTGCAAAGAAAAATCTTTCTACAGATGCTATGCCTACTTCAGATTTCAGAGTAAAATTTAAAAAAAAAGCTCTCTGTTTTAGTTTCCAAAAGATGATTTTGATTTGCCTTCTGTTTCTAGATACACCCTGCAAGGAAAAAGCCAGACCGCTACAGGTGGTTTGTTTTTTTTTTCCATGTCTTGAACACAAACCGTTCTCTTCTTCTCTTTCTCTCTCCCTCTCTCAACCCACAGTCATTCATTTCCTTCTTTGAAGTGGAAATGTGCTTACCTCCTTTCCAATTTTTATTATTTTGAGACACATTTTATGTTAGCAGGCATGCACAATTTTAAAATCAGACACACATTGATTTCTCATATCTGGCAAGTCAGGTAAAAATTTGGAAACCAAATGTTTATAAATTGCAAAGTTACTTTTAAGGCCCTAATTATTATCAATCACCATATTGCCATAACTATTTTGTATGTTCCCCCAAATAGCATTGCTTTTGATGAATGCAGTGTGATTCAGAGTACTCCCAATACACAGTCATTTGACAGTTTTTTTTTAACACTGGCAAACATGCAGCAGATTTTAAGATACATTAAAAGATGTTTGTCATATCTAGTATCTAATAGATGTAATCAAACAAAGGCTTTTTTCAAGCCCATTCACAAGATTCATTTTATAGGCACAATCTTATGGTAATTTATCATTCATGTTATTCTCTGGATGGTGTGCTTTTGGTTCAGGCAAAGATTTGCATGTCCCTGTCCCTGCTCAGTGTTCATCTACTAGCTAGCATCCTACCTAAGATTAAATGTATGCATTTGGTTTTTGTTCAAGGTTTCTTGTTCCCGCTGGCAAACACAGATGCTCCTTAACTCCTCTCCACCTGAATGTGCACAGAATATAATTATGACAGGAGCTAACATTATCTAAAATGCATTTCCGTTTATGCTTGTAGACCAAGGTCAGAACAATTAATCTGAAAGATGGTAGCACTGCAGATTATGCCAAACAATATTTTCCCAAGGAATGTGATACTATATATCACAAATAGGTAAAATATTCATGCAAATTTTCTGCTGGCCTCTCTGTCAACACAGGTTTACTGTCACTAAATATGAAGTTTACAAAATAGACTGCAGGGAATGCAGACGTTTCTAGTGGTGAGTATTTCATGCATATGTTGTAATAATATCGTGAGGGTTAATTTTATATGTCAGCTTGACTGCGCCATGGAGTGCCTGTATGTGGGGAAATCCCGTGTCTGTTGTAAACATCCCGAGTAGCAGGTATGGTGATGTTAAATAACATCACATTTAGGGATCCCCACCGCACTGTTGCCCAGGCAACTTGTGATATTCAGACAGCATTGCTGGACCATTAAGTTTCTCTAGGTAAAGTCTGGCCCTGTGGGTTGGTGAAGACATAAAGGCTCAGGACACCAGGGTCCTGACACTAAACCACTTTCAAAGGAAATCTTGTGACTCTGATGTTAGAAAGGTAACTTGTTTGTTCTTACGAAAACAAAAATAATGTACAACTTATTTATTTTAAAACATTTAACATTTTTGCAACAAATCAATAATTAAAGAAAGAGCTCTATTAAAACTACTTTCCTTTAGCCTCAAGCTTTCTGAGAACCGGGTAGAACCAATAAAAAAAATCATGTCAAATACTTGGTAAATGTTGATGAGCTAGCACATTTCAAGCATGCTATTGCTAAAACGTCATTCCTGCTGTCAAAAGATGAAATTACAAGAAATTTAGTTATAGATTTAATTGGCTTTTATTTGTGATTCATGACTCAGAGTAGCCTCCATTCTGCAAAACAGAATGAGGAATTCCAATGGGCAATGGCAGAATAGCGGGTTTTGTAAGGAAGGAACAAGAAAACAGAACAATAGAAAAAAAGCTGATTGGTTAACATCAGGTTACTTAGTTTACCTTACTTTGTAAGGGTTAAAACAGAGGGAGCTTTCTTACCACACATTTCAAGTAGACTGAAATGTCCTGTTTTCAGAATAAATTGGTCTGTTGGGAGATCTATGTGCTTCCTTAGTTTTATTATCTGGCGTGTAGCATGAGTGACTTCATTTTCGTTTGACCTAGTTTACTGGGGCTGAGTGCATAAAGGCCAGACCAAAACAACGGTCTTCCATAATTTTGTTGAACACTGCTATGTTTGGAGCTGGAGCTGGCTTGGGAATCTCTGCCAACCCCCAGTTATCTCCCCCTTACCAGGGAAAACACCCATTGCTTGCATTACTATGTATATGGGAGGTATACTCATTTGCATTAGAGTCCTCCATAACCCTCTGTTGGCTATAACTTAGAGTTAAAACCAACTGACAATTAAGCTATCAGGGTAATAATCATTTGGCAGAACTGGAATCTAACACTGTAAACTGTCTTTGTCTTTGACAAAGTTACATAAACAATAGTGGTAGAAAAGGCCAGTCTTGTTAGACCATGGGCCTTTCATTATTCCTGTCCACTATTACTCCTACTGTCATTAATTACTTCACCCTTTGGGGCACAGGAGTCAGGGCTGTAGACAGCAAACTCTGGTGACCTGGTGACTCTACTTTTGACAGCAAGCAGCAACTGTGTTCTTTGAACTAATCAGCTCAATATAAATTTTCCTGTTGAATAGACATGATCTAAAAGACATAAATATTCTGGAATTTAAAGATATTTCGTATCAGCGTAAAAACCATGTTTTTAAAAGTTAATTTTAAAAGCTATGGTCTACGTAGGCTGGATTCTGAGATTCGAGTTTTATTTTCAGCTTAAGTCTATTTAAAAAGCAGGTGTATCATCAGAAAAGAAAATGCTTATATCAAAGAGCAGAAGAATTTGCTCCTGTGAGTGATCATTGTTATGGGACCATTTTATGCAAATTGATCTGTAAACATTTAGCAGTTAGACAACTGATGGGAGGGGGAAGAGTGAAGAAAATTAGTCAGGTGGAGAGCAAGAAAATTACTCCATCTGATTAGAAAAAGATAATAATGGTGTTTTCATGCAGACCAGCAGCATCGTGGTGTTTCTTCATTTCATTTATCTCTCATTTCTGCTTGCTTTGAGGTGAGGGTGAGGAATCTGAGGACTGTGGGACAGCTACATAGTGTGGGAAAGGTGATCAGAAAGAGTACGGCAATGGAATACATTTTAGATTAAGACATGGCTATTCAGGTCTCTCATTAAAGAGATGATCAAAAGCTGGAAATATAATTGTATGACTTTTCGCCCAAAGCCCATTGGAGTTTTCATAGCTACCAACAAATCACGGTTGAGTTAGAAAGAGGTATTCCACCAACACCTGAGGGAAACCAAGAGCTACTTCCTGACATATTTAAGAAATTTTTCTTTTAAATTTTACGTCATAAATACGTACCTTTTAAAAAGTATAGTGTTAAAGAGTAAATTAGCTGTATTTAGTATCTTTCTTATTTATGTAATTAGAGTGTAAAAGTTTACTTGAGTTGAAACTGAAAGAGTAACTATAGTTTGCTTAATTGTACCTGAGTTTGGAACACGAAACCATAATTAAACACACTGTGGCTAAAGTGTACATTTATTCTAACAAATCAAAAATTAAAAAATAATGATGACTGTGATAGCACTGTTCTGTAGCTTGACATTGATGATGGGCACATATATCTGCACTTGTGATAAAATTGCATTGAACTGAACACATACACACACGTACTTATAACTTGTGAAATTAGAATAAAGTCGGTGAATTGTATCAATGTCAATTTCCTGATTGATTGTGCTATATATATATGCAAGATGTTCCGCTGGAAGAAATGGGGCAAAGTGCTCACCAGTGCTCTCTGCATTATTTCTTACAACTGCATGAGAAGCCACAATTATCTCAAAATTAAAAGTTACAATACATGGTGAATATCATGAAATACATTGCTCTTTATATTTTTACTTTCTTACAAATTGATATTTAAGCATTGTAAAAGCTAATACTTTTGAAACTACTCTGAAAAATTATGTAAGAATTCAGAATCAGCATTTTTTTTATATAAAGCAGAAAGTAATAGGCTTTTACTTACATGCCATCTATCCATGGTCCTTATTTTAGCCCATCTTCTGCTGGTATAACAAAATACCATAGACGAGGTAATTCATAAAGAATAGAAGTTTATTTGGCTTATTGATCTGGAGGCTGGGAAGTCCCAGATCAATGGGCTGCATCTGGTGAGGGCCTTCTTGCTGTATCATACTGTGATGAAAGGCATCACATGGTGCAAGTGGGAAACAGAAGGAGGAAATCAGGCTGAACTTATGCCCTTATCAGGAGCCCACTTCCACAATCACTAACCCATTCTTAAGATAATAACATTAATCCATTAATGAGGGCAGGATCTTCATGCTTAATCATGTCTTAAACGTCCCACTTTTTAATACTGACACAATGGCAATTAAAGTTCAAAATGAGTTTTGGAGGGGACATCCATACTATAACAGCTCTAAGAGAAAAATCTTCAATTATTATGCTCATGCACTGTGGTCATAAAATTGCCAGCATGTAACTAGTATAAATTGTTTAAAATTAATTCAACAGGACAGAGAAGCAGAACACAATGTGGTTTACACAAATATCTACCATAACAGTTACTAATAGTGTGTCATTTTCAAGACTTTTGCTGAATGAGTGGATTATCGTTGCTCTTGCTTAGGGAAGTGGAGGAGTAACTATGGAGATGATATTAATCTGACTTACTGTTGTAATAATGTTACTGTACAGAATATGTATCTCATGCAATCATGTTTATTCACTAAGTATACACAATAAAATTTGTTTTAAAAATTATATTGTACAATGATAGATATATACAATTTTGATTTGTCAATAAATAAATTTAAAAAAGACCTACTATAAACACATGAGGAAAACCTCATCCTTTGATCATGCGTGTAGAAAAGTCAGTTTGAGCAAAAACATTAAAAATTTTAGAGCACATTGAAACATATTTTCCCAAATAATTATCAAACATATAGATAAATTTTAAAAACCACAGACTAGAATTTATCTACTTATTTTTCTTTTACTATGTCAAATGACTGTTGATTATGTGGAATGTTAAATATTGGGACAACAAAGCACCTTTATTTCTTAATTCTTAAAGATCCTTACAACATATGAATCTATTATTTTTGAACATGCATTCAACTATTTTGAATGGCTCCAGTTTAGTGCTGCGCCAGGTGACAAAGATATGATAGTAAACATAAAAAACGGGGTTGACCTTAATGGAGTCTTCCATCCAGCTGAGAACTTTTTGAAACAATAATGCTATAATAAAATTTATTGCTAACTAGTAGTGATAGATCTGGTGCTAATCACTCTATATATATGTTTTCCATTAATGCTCACTGTAAACTTTCAAGAAAACCCTGGGAGGCAGGTTTATTTGGTAAAGGAAGATTTCATATGTGATAGAATGATTTAGAACTTGGAAGAACCCAAGATTATAATAGATACCATTGATAAATTATAAAGAGGAAAATTAATTTAAACTTAAAGCAAAAAAATTATTATTTGAACTGTAAAAGAGAGGCATTGCATAGGCTCAGCATACTGACCTATACAGAAGGAAATATAATGCCAGTGTACTGCTTTATGTTTCAGGGAAAAAATCATTATAGTCATATTAATGAAAACAGTTTACTGGTACTCACTATTTAAGTAGACTAACATAAGTTATATTTTTTAAAATTCAAAAGATTATGGGCTGGGTGCAGTGGCTCACACCTGTAATCCCAGCACTTTGCAGGGCAGACGCAGGCAGATCACGAGGTAAGGAGATCGAGACCATCCTGGCTAACATGGTGAAACCCTGTCTCTAATAATTAAAAAAAAAATTAACTGGGTGTAGTGTTGCACATCTGTCCCACCCTACTCAGGAGGCTGAGGCAGGAGAATTGCTTGAACCCAGGAGGTGGAGATTGCAGTGAGCTGAGATCGCACCACTGCACTCCAGCCTGGTGACAGAGCGAGACTCTGTCTAAAAAAAAAAAAAAAAAATGATTATGAGAGAAAATATAAAGAACAGCGTAGAGTTACAGTTGCTAGAGGCTGTGAGGTAACAGGGAGTTAGGAAAGATACAGAGAAGGAACATCAAGATGGACCTCTGATGGTTGATGGAACAAGGAATGGAATTTAAGGATATTTGAGATTGAAGAGACCACTTCCACCAAGGTAGATCATATACTTTATATAAGGATGGATTCTAAAAGAAAATAAGATTTTGAAGCAGATAGTTCATATTGGATATATTGAGCAAAATCAGATTTCTGGTCCAAAAATTAAGATTTGGATATTTGTAAATATTTAGAATAAAATAAGTAGCTATCAGCTATGACTATCAAACCATAGAGGTATACCAAGATTGTGATTTTTACCCACGTAATTCTCCACATTTTCAGGCAATGAATCTTGCCTGAGTCTTCCAATTTGCATGCAGCCAAACTTTATTCCTGATTTTTGTTCTTAGAAGTCATGATAATGATTGCCAGTCAACACCCAGCCCTTCTCAATCCAGTCCATCATCTTGACCTAGTGCCATAGAAAGCTAATCCTTGAAAACCTCAATCCTGACTCCTGTTAAGAACACCTGCTTCTTTCACTGTGCACGGTGTACATGGTCCTCGCTAAGAGATTACAGTTTGTAAGCATTTTACTTGCGAAAAACCACCACCACAACAAAGCACTGTGGTAGCAATGCAATACCTAGAAAGAAAATGATTGGCAATTTAAACCTAGTGAAGTCTTGAGAAATTCTTAAAAATAATTGTTGATCTGAGGTAATTTGTTTTACAGGAGTAGACTTGCAACATAAAGCACATTATTTCTGCATCTGTTACAGACATCATATTTGTTTAAAAGCATTTAGGCAGTAACAGTTTTGCTAAATAAGGCAAGTACCTAAGAAGCAAAGCTTCAGAGATGGTAATGGCAATGATTTTGTTTTAAAAGCTGTCTCAGAGAGGGAGTCATATCTCCGGTCTGCTTTCCTGTGAGGTTTAAAGGAAAGAGCATGGGCTTAGATGTTAGTGGCAAAACTGGAACAGGCACCCAGGGAAATAACTCAGGTTGTTTCAGTTTACTCATCTGCAGAATGAAGATCTACTATGATCATTCACTGAATGGTCAACAACATGTTTGAACACCCAGTAATAACAGATAGCATGTACTGGACACTTACTGTCTGGCAGGTTCTGTACTAAGTCATGAATCTCATTTGATTCTTCCAATTATTAGAATCCCCATTTTAAATAGGAGGACATTGAGCATTGAGGGTCACAGAGGTCCTAGTTCATATTAAGGCTAAGTAGTGGAAAAGAGATTGAAACATGTGTTTTCAATTCCAAAGCTCTTATGCTTAAAATGCTACCCAAGGTGGCCACTTTATGTGAGCTTAAAGGTTCCCACATGCCAGAAGTGGTGACTCATGTCTGTAATCCCAGCACTTTGGGAGTCTGAGGCAGGAGGATGGCTTGAGCCCAGGAGTTTAAGACCAGCCTGGGCAACATAGGGAGACCTTGTCTCTACAAAAAAAAAAAAAAAGAAAAAAAATTTAAAAGAAATTAGCTGGGCATGTGGCGCACACCTGTAGGTCCAGCTACTTAGGAGTCTGAGGTGGGAGGACTGTTTGAGCCTGGGAGGTCAAGGCTGCAGTGAGCTGTGATCATACCACCTCATTCTAGCACTCCAGCCTGGGTGATAAAGAGCCTCGTTCCCACAGCTCAAATATTCTGATAGTAGCTTTCAATACCTGTTCCTTGAACCTTGGGGGTGGGGGCTCACAGCTACTGTAAGACATGCCAGTCCGCATACGTACAAGGTGCAATTTGTATACTGGGTAACATTATACACAATGCAGAGCCAATCAAGGAAATCATAAAATCATAAAAGAGATTGTGAACATGGTAAAAATGTGTGTGTGGGAGGAGGTTAGGGTTTTAAGATATGAATCTTGGAAAAATTTAAGAACTAATAAACACTGCACCAGAGGAATTAATAGAAGACAACTGGATGGAGGCGAGTGCTTCTGATCCAGTGCTGCATGATGAGGAAGATGTAGGAGTGCCAGAAAACAAATTGACATTATACAATCTGGCAGAAGGATTCTAATTATTTAATATGGCTTTTGATGTCTTTTATGACATGGTCTCCTCTATATTAAAGGCACTGAAATTAAACCAACAGTGAAAGAAGGATTGGTACTGTATGGAAACATTTTTAGATAAATGAAAAAGCAAAAGAGCCAGACAAAAATTATATCATACTTCAATAAAGTTATGCCACGTGTGCCTGCCTCTCCTGCCTCCCCTTTCACCTCCCCTATCTCTTCCATCTCTGCCACCCTGAGACAGTAAGAGCAACCGCTCGTCTTTCCCCTCTTGCTCAGCCTATTGAACGTGAACGTGATGAGGATGAACAGCTTTATGATCATTCACTTCCACTTAATGAATAGTAAATATACTTTATCTTCCTTATGATTTTCTTAATAATATTTTCTTTTTTCTAGCTTACTTTATTGTAAAAATATAGTAGATAATACATATATGAAATATGTGCTAATGGACTGTTTATGTTATTGGTGAGACTTCCAGTCAACAGTAGCCTGTTTATTAGCAGGTAGGTTTTGGGGGAGTCAAAAGTTATATACAAATTTTTGACTGCACAAAGTTTAGCAGTCAAGCCTCACATTGTTTAAGGGTCAACTGTATGTAGATGTCATGTTTTCTTTATTTATTCATCCATTGATAGACATTTAGGCTGTTCCATATCTTGGCTATTGTGAATAATGCTGCAGTGAACATGGAAGTGCAAATATCTTGTCAAGAATCACATTTCATTTTCTTTGGATGTATATTCAGAAGTGAGGTTACTGGATCATATGATAATTTAGTTTTAATTTTTTGAGAAGTCTCCATACTGTTTTCCATAATGGCTGCGCCAACTTACATTTCTACCAACAGTGTACAAGAGTTTTCTTTTCTCCACATCCTCATCAGCACTTTACATCTTTTGTCTTTTTGATAATAGCTATTAGAAGGTGTGGCTGTGTATCAATTCAGGTGTGAAGTGATATCTCACTGTGACTTTGATTTATATTTCCCTGATGATTAACAATGTGGAGAACCTTTTCATATACCTTCTGGCTATTTTCATGTCCTCTTTGGAGAAATGTCCATTCACCTGCTCTGCTCATTCTTTAAATCAGTTTTGGTGTGTTATGAGATTGTACAAGTTCCTTATATATTTTGGATATTATCCCCTTATTAGATGGATAGTTTGCAAATATTTTGTCCCATTCCATAGATAGTGCAATCTATGGAATATTTCTTTTGCTGTGCAGAAACATTTAAATTTGATGAAATACACTTGTCTGTTTTTTGCATTTGTTGCCTATGCTTTTGGTATTATATCCAAAATATTATTTCAAGACGAATGTTGAGAAACTTCCTGTTTTCTGGTAGGATTTTAAAGTTTCATTTATTATGCTGAAGGCTTTAATCCATCTTAAGTTGATATTTGTATATGATGTGAATACAATTTCACTCTTCTGCATGTGGATATCCAGTTTTTTGAACATCTGTTATTGAACAAACTATCTTTTTCCCTTTGTGTGTTCTTGGCATCTGTGTCAAAGATCAGATGGCTGGAAATCTGTAGATTTATTTCTGGGCTCTCTATTCTATTTCATTGGTCTATATGTCTGTTGTTGGTATTTTTGTTTTGTTTTGTTTTTGTATCACCTGAAGCTTTTATTGTCTTACCACAATTATGGGTTTGACAAACAAAACATTGGTTATAAACTATTTTAGAAATTTTATAACAGTCATGCCACCAATCTTTTTTCATAATTTGAATCATTTTATCTCCTCCATAATGAACCATGGAGTGCAGAGCTTTTAATGTTGGAAGATTTAAGACTCTGGAAGAACAAGGCAGCCATCCAGGTTCTTCCTGTGTCCAGGTTTAACACTGCATTTACATTCTCTTAAATACCAACTTTGTTTCTCCAATTCAGGTGCTTGTAGCATTGTTTATTGAATAGGTTTTATCAAATGTAATTTGACTTGGATCGATATTATAGAGTTCATTCAAATTGTACATCTTAATAATTTCATTACTGGCTTAATTAGCATGAAATCCTGCCCAGGTCATTTTCTTGGTATTATTTCTTATTCTATGTGACATTAGGTTAGTAGTTTTATGAATCAGTCGATTTCTTCATTAGAGTCCTGGTATTTTTTACCCAATCCAATTGTATGATTTTAAATTTATCAGAAACCTGTACATCTCAGAGTTCTTTCCATGAATCTCCTTGAAGAGGAACACTTTAGGCTTATAGTTTCTCAGGAAATACCAGAGTAAGCAATTAACTATCTGTGAATGAAAAAACTTAAAATAGCAACGACTTTAAAGATCTGGTAAGGATTCATTACAATAATGGCACAATTGACAAGGAAACTCAGTTAATTCTGTTGTATTCAACATTTTAAGACAATAACTAGAATTATGACTGATAGCTTTATAGCAGGACTATTAGATTTCTATGAATTTTACACAATTTCTGAAATACATATTAATAACACATTCATACAAATATAATCCAAAAAATTTAGTGTTATTTATTATTTGATAATGCTTCCCATATAATTTAATATATCAGATCAGCCCAATTAGTTTAATATGTCTCTTTCTATAGGAGAGATGTCCTTTTGAGATATTCTGAAGGCCCATATGGAAAGTCTCAAAGTTAATTCAATGTCAAGAAAAGACTTAATTTAGAATTTTATTTTGGAAAGTTTATCAAAAATATATGTATTGGTTTTTATGACAGTGTCATACTGTTTTTATAACTGTAGTTTTGTAATATATTTTGAAATCAAGAAATGTGATGCTTCCAGCTTTGTTATTCTTGCTTAAGATTGCTTTGGCCATTTGGGGTCTTTGTGGTTCCACATGAATTTTAGGATTATGTTTTCTATTTCTGTAAAGAATGACATTGAGATTTTGATAGAGATTGCATCAAATCTGTAGATCAATTTGGGTAGTATAAACATTTTAACAATATGCTTTCAATCCGTGAGCACAGAATGTCTCTTCATTTATCCATCTTCTTTAATTTCCTTCATTAATGTTTTATGATTTTTAGTGTATAAGACTTCCACTTCTTTGGTTCAATTATTCATAAGTATTTTATTCTTTTGTTACTATTGTAAATGGGATTGCTTTCTTAATTTCCTTTTTTGGATAGTTTATTTTTAATGTATCATGAAACGTTTCAGTAGATTGATGTATTCTACAATACCACTGAGTTAATTTATTAGTTTTAATAATTTTTGTTGTTGCTTTTGAGCTTTTAAAGATTTCTACAAATATGATTACATCAGGTGCAGGCAGAGACAATTTTACTTCTTTCTTTCCAATTTGAATGACATTTATTTCTTTTTCTTGCTTCATTGTTCTACCTAGAACTTCCAGTGCTATGTTGAATAGAAATGGTGAGAGTGGGCAACATTATCTTGTACTAGATCTCAGAGGAAAAACGTTTACCTCACTCATTATGATGTTAGCTGTGGGCTTTTCATAAATGGCCTTTATTGTGTTGTAGTAAGTTTGTTCTTTATCTATTTGTTGAAGGATTTTTTTTTTAACCATAAGCCTATGTGGAATTTTGTCAAATACTTTTTCTGAATGTATTGGGATTATCATGTGGTCTGTTAATGTAGTGAGTCACATTGACTGATTATGTTGAAATATCTATGCATCCTAGAGATAAATTCTACTTGATCATGGGGTATAATCCTTTCATGTGCTGCTGAATTTTGTTTGCTAGTATATTATGATGGATTTTGGCATCTATCTTCATTAGTAATATTGGTCTGTAGTTTCCTTGTGGTGACATGTTTTAGCTTTGGTATCAGGGTGTTGCTGGCCTCATAAAATGAGTTTGGAAGTATTTCCCCCTCTTTTTTTTTTTTTTTTTTTTGAAGTACTCAAGAAGCATTAGTATTCTTTGAATGTTTGGTAGAATTCACCTATGAAACCATTTGGTCCTGGACTTCTCTGCATTGGTAGGTTTTTGATTACTGATTCAATCTTTTTATTTGTTAGTGGTTTGTTCAGATTTTCTATTTCTTTTAGATTCAGTCTCAGTAGGTTGTACATTTGTAGGAATTTATGCCTTTCTTCTAAGTTATCCAATTTGTTGGCATATAATTTTTTAAATAATCCTTGTGATCCTTTTTATTTCTGTGGCATCCATTGTAATGTCTTTTCTTTTATTCTTATTTTATTTATTTGAGATTCCTCTCTTTTTTTCTTATTCTAGCTAAGCATTTGTTCATTCTGTTTATTTTTCTAAGTACCAACTTGTAGTATTGTGATTTTTCCCATTATTTTTGTATTCTCTCTTTGATTTATTTCTGCTTTATTATTTTTTTCCTTCCACTAACTTTGGGCTTACTTTGTTCTTTTTCTAGTTCCTTGAGATGTAAAGTTAGGTTTTTTATTTGAGAACTGTCTTTCTTAATGTAAACATTTATCGTAATAAACTATCTTGTGAATACTGCTTTTGCTGCATCCCATAAGTTTTGGTGTGTTGTGTTTTTATTTTTGTTTGTCTTCAGATATATTTGAAATTCAATTTTGACTTTCTATTTGACCTAATGATTACTCAAGAGCATATTGTTTCGTTTCCATGTTTTTGTAAGTGTTCTTATTCTCTTATTGTTGATGATTTCTAGTTTCATTCCACTCTGGTCAGAAAAGATACTCAGTATTCTTTCAATATTAAATTTGTTAAGACTTGTTTTGTAATCTAATGTGACCTAGCTTGGAGAATGTTTCATGTGCACCTAAGAAAAGTGTATATTTTTCTGCTGTTGGGTTGAAAGTTTGGTGTATGTCTGTTGGGTCCGTTTGGCCTATAGTGTTGTTCAAGTCTTCCTTTCTTTATCAATTTTCTATGTAGGTAGTTTCTTGAAAGTGGATACTGAAGTATCCTATTCATAGTATTCTGGTTAATTTCTTCCTACAGATCTGTCAATACTTTCTTCATATGTTTAGGTGTTTGATGTTGGGTACATATATATTTATGCTTGTTATATCTTTCTATTGAATTCACACTTTTATCATTATATAATGACTTTCTTTGTCTCTAAGAAGCAATTTTTGACTTATATAATCTATTTTGCCTGATATATATATATATATATATATATAATATGCAAATGGTAACCAGAAAAAAGCAGGTGTGTATATATACACATATATATGTGTATAACATATATATAGGTTAATTTGCATGAATTATCTTTCCATCCCTTCACTTTTAGACTTTGTATAGCTTTTTAAGTCTAAAGTGAATTTCTCATAGACAGCATATAGTTAGATCTTATTTTTAAAAATCTAAACAGCCACTCTATGTCTCCTCATTGGAGAGTTTAATCTATTTACATTTAAAGTTATTATTAATAGGGAAGGATTTACTGTTGTAATTTTGTTAACTTTTTTCTGTCTGTCATGTAGTTCTTTATTTTTTTTCTTTCTTGCTGTCTTCCTTTGTAGTTTTGTATGTGCTTATATGTGTGTGTATGTGTGCTGATACTCTTGGATTCATTTCTCTTTTTCTTTTGTGTAACTTCTATATATATTTTGTTAATGGTTTCTATGGGGCTTCTATAAAATATCTTATTGCTATAACAATTTATTTTAAGCCGCTAACACTTTCACTTTCATAAAGAGCTCTATATTCTTACCTCTTTTTTCTTCAACATTGTATGTTATTGATGTCACAATTTATATCTATTTGTACTGCATGCCTATTAACATAATTTTAGTTACAGTTTTGTTAGTACTTTTTTAACTTATATACTATAATTAAAAGTGATTTACCTGCTACCATTACAGTAACACAGTATTCTATATTTTTATATATATTTACTTTTAGCTTTTATGTATTTTTATGCTATGCCATTGCTGTTTAGTGTCCTGTTATTTCAACTTGAAGAACTATCTTTAACATTTCTTGAAAGGCAAATAGAGTAGTGATTAACTCTCTCAGACTTTGTTTATCAAAGAAAGTATTTTTCTTTCCTTCATTTTAGAAGGAGTCTTGCCTGGTATAGTATTCTTGGTGGGCTGGTTTAAAATTATATTTTATGTTCATCACTTTGAATATATCATCCCACTCTCTCTAGCCTGAAAATTTTCTGCTGAAAAATCTGCTAATAGTATTATGAAGTTTCGCTCATATGTGACAAGTTGCTTTTCTCTTGCTGCTGTCAAAATTCTCTCTTTAACTTTTGTCAGTTTAATTATAATGTGTCTTGCTATGGGTCTCTTATCTTATTTCATGCCCTTTTGGCTTCCTGGATCTGGCTGTCTATTTACTTCTAAAGATTTGGAGAATTTTCCACCATTATTCACTTGAATAAGCTTTCTGCCATTTTTTCTCTCTTTTCTCCTTTTAGAACTTGAATAATGTATGATTATTTGCTTGATTGTGTCCCATAGGTCTCTTAAGCTATATTTACTGTTTTTCATTTCTTTTCTTGTTTTCTTTTTACTTCTCCAGATGATTTCCAATGAGCTGTATTCAAGTGATTTCTTCTCAAATGACTTACCTGGCTGATCTAGCCTGTTGTTGAAACCCTCTATTGAATTTTTCATTTCAATTATTATATTCTGCATCTCTATTATTTCTTTTTAATACTTTAAAATATTTTCTGTCTCTGTTGAAATTCTAACTTTTCTCATATATTACTGTCCTGAACTTGGAAGTATCTTTATGGCTTTTATTTTGAATTCTCTGTGAATTCTAAGCCACATATCTTCATTTTCATCAGAGTAGCTTTTTGATTTATCATGTTCTGTTATTTGAAACATATTTCCCTTTTCAACTTTTTTAAATTCTCTGTGTTGATGTGTGTACATTAGAAGAAACAGCTATCTTATCAAGTCTTCCCAGACTGGTCTCATATGAAATAAGGCACTAACCAATCAGCATAGCCAAAGATTTTTGATGCCTCTCAAATGTCCATGCTCATTCAAACCTCTATCGCAAACCCAGAAGCCTGGAATGTGCCAAATCCCACCAGTGTCGCAAGACAGGAAGGCAGAAGCCAGTCCATCTAGCAGCAACTAAAAAAATTGGGGCATTAGATGGCTGGTCCAATCCCTTCTCTCCTCAGAGAGAAGCTGAAAGCTGGAGTTTATCATCCACGTGGCTCCCCTTTGAGCTGGGGAGAAGAGCTATAGCAATGCCTGTACTCTCGTTCATTCTGCACACTCTTTCAAACTGTGTTTTTGCTCTCTGCAGCTCCCAGGGGCCTAGCAGATGCCAGATCCCAGAGGCTCTCAGGGATAGTCAAGTTAGAAGCCAGTCCTTTGGGTAGCAGGCAGAAAAGTTGGGCAGCTAGATATGTAGTGCAACTCCTAGGGAGAAGCTGAAAGAAGCCAGATAATTGGGGCACTAGATGTGCAGTCCAACTCCTTCTAGAACTAATTTCCTCTTCTTATAAAGATGCTCATGATATTGAATTAGAGCCCTCTTTAACAATCTTGTTTTAACTCAATTACCTCTTTAAACACCATATCTCCAAATACAATCACATCGTGAGGTACTAGGGGTTAGGATTTCAACACATAAATTTGGCCGTGGGAGGGAGGGAGTCCAGCCCATATCACTGCTCCCTTCTCTCACAGAAAATTGCATGTGCATATGTGGGGTTTCTCAAAACCTTCAAGTCTCTGATTTTCCCTGCTACTTCCTGGCTTTTCTTCTGTAGGTTTTGTTGGCTCTACTTCCTCTTCTTCTCCTCTGCTTTTCTCTATCTACTCATACTTTTTATATACAGTTTCATCCAATCTCCCTTCAGGGATTCTAATGGCCATCTCAAATTCAACATGGCCAAAACAGAAATTTTGATAACTTTCACCCTCAAATCAATACCTCCTGTCTCTTCTAATTACTACCATTGCTAAGAATCAAAACTCTGGGGTCATTTCAACTTTTTGTATCCTCACACCATGCATTCAATGCAGAAAAAAAATCCCATTGGCTCCATCATGAAATATAAATTCTAATTTCCAAATTACATTCTCACTACTTCAATGGCTATACCATCCTAGTTCAAGCCTACATTATCTCAAATTATAGCCATTTCTTCCTAAGTAGTTTCCATGCTTTTAAAAAATTCTTTAATTCTCTACCTTTCCCTAGATTGATCTTTTAAAATTATAATCCTGAATTGTGGCTATGTGATGTATACATGTGTAAAACATATGGTCTGTACATTAGAGATTCTCTTGGTTTGCTTTATGTACATTTTAAATTCAATTCCAGTGGATGCAGAGAAAACAAACATGGTTCAGTTGATTTCTTACCCCTTCTCAGATATCTTCAGTGGCTAAACAGTATGTTCTTAGTTCTCTGCAAGTTCCATATTCTGGATACCCTGGAGCCCCTCACTTCACTTGTCACTGTCTGTCACTTATTCCACACTTTACACTGTTTACACTGCTCTTCTTACTATTTTTTTGTGTGTGCACCAAGTTATTGTTTATCTTAGGTTTTTATACCTGTGCCTCAAATACCTTTTTTAAAAAAATCGCTTCTGTCCTTTTCAAATATCACTCCATTAGAGAAGACCCTACCTGATTGCTCTATAGCAAATAACATAGCTCCTCTTTCATTACTCTTTATCTTCTCTCACTGCATTTTTTTCCTGCACAGAAATGATATTTTCAGGATATTATATATTTAGGTATTATTTTGATTTTTGTCTGTTTTCTCCATTAGTGTATTCCCAAACCTACAATAATGCTTAGTACATTGCTAGTACTCAGTAAGTATTCTGAATGACATAACAAAATATGCCTATAAAGTCAAAACAACTTAAAACATCATTTTGAAACCCAGGACCCTGGTGGTGTAGGCACCCAAAGGAATCTCCTGGCCATTGGAACAGAACAGAGACCTCAGAAATAACACCACACACCTACAACCATCTGATCTTTGACAAACCTGACAAAAACAGGAAATGGGGAAAGGATTCCCTATTTAACAAATGGTGTTGGGAAAACTGGCTAGCCATAGGCAGAAAACTGAAACTGGAACCCTTCCTTACATCTTATACAAAAATTAACTCAAGATGGATTAAAGACTTAAATGTTAGACCTAAAACCATAAAAACCCTAGAAGAAAACCTAGAAATACCATTCAGGACAGAGGCATGGACAATGACTTCATGACTAAAACACCAAAAGCAATGGCAACAAAAGCAAAAATAGACAAATGGGATCTAATTAAACTAAAGAGCTTCCGCGCAGCAAAAGAAACTACCATCAGAGTGAACAGGCAACCTACAGAATGGGAGAAAATTTTTGCAATCTGTCCATCTGACAAAGGGCTAATATCCAGAATCTACAAGGAACTTAAACAAATTTCCTAAAAAAAACAAACAAACAACCCCATCAAAAAGTGGGTGAAGGATATGAACAGACACTTTTCAAAAGAAGACATTTAAGTGGCCAACAAACATATGTAAAAAAGCTCATCATCACTGGTCATGAGAGAAATTCAAATCAAAACCACAATGAGATACCATCTGAAGCCAGTTAGAATGGCGATCATTAAAAAGTCAGGAAACAACAGATGCTGGAAAGGATGTGGAGAAACAGGAACACTTTTACACTATTAATAGGAGTGTAAATTAGTTCAACTATTGTGGAAGACAGTGTGATGATTCCTCAGGGATCTGGAACTAGAAATACCATTTGATCCAGCAATCCAATTACTGGGTGTATACCTAAAAAATTATAAACCATTCTACTATAAAGACACATGCACACATATGTTTATTGCAGCACTATTCACAATAGCAAAGACCTGGAACCAACCCAAATGCCCATCAATGATAGCCTGGATAGAGAAAATGTGGCACATATCCACCATGGAATACTATGAAGTCATAAAAAAGAATTAATCCGTGTCCTTTGCAGGGACATGGATGAAGGTGGAAACCATCATTCTCAGCAAACTAACACAGGAACTGAAAAACAAACACCATGTTATCACTCATAAGTGAGAGTTGAACAATGAGAACACATGGACGTAGGGAGGGGAACATCATGCACCAGAGCCTGTTGCAGAGTGGAAGACAAGGGGAGGGATAGCATTAGGAGAAATACCTAATGTAGATGATGGGTTGATGGGTGCAGCAAACCACCATGGCACATGTATACCTATGTAACAAACCTGCACGTTCTGCCTATGTATCCCAGAACTTAAAGTACAATAATAAAAAAAATCATTTTGATCACAATTTTGAGACCATTTTGAAGAAAACTTACAATTTAAAGTACTCTCTTCTGCTCCAGCTCTCCATTTTGCTTTGTAGGCAGAGTTTCAGCTTAAATGGAATCTGTTGGAGGTAATTCCATGAAGAAAAAAAAAAAAAAAAAAACAGAAAAGAAAGAAAAAAACCCTATTTTTAATTCTATACAATTTGGACAGTTAAACTTTACTAAAATTTGATCAAAAATTACTTTTGCTCTTATACACAGAGAGACAAACCTCATATGGCACATGTATGCTTTTTTCTCTAAATATTTGCAGTTAAATAGAGCCCTGCCATTTAAAAGATATTTTCAAATGGAAAGAATTATGCAAGTACAACTATCCCCACACTATGTAAACAAGATGTACCCCAAAGCATAATGAGTTTTGGCCATTTTAATCTGCTTTTAGTATATTAGGGGAAGACTCTATTTCTAAAAAGTAACACTCTGAAATATTTTGTAAAACAAAGCGATGATTTATAATAACTATATTCTGCCTCCAAGTTTCAGTACTTTAAAAATCTTGGAGAAATCTTAATTTCTTAGACCCTTTTTTATATGTAAAAAAATAATTGTTCTAAGAATAATTGTAATAACAGTGAGATGATCACAGAGTAATTATAAAATGAAATAAAATAATTATGAGCAAACATTATAAAGTACAATAGTTTTTAAATACTAGAAATTATTCTTCAAGCAAAAACAAGAAATATTTGAGGGCTCATGTTTTGACGCACAGTGACAGAACAAGGGAAAAGTTTATTTCATCTCTAAAATAAGAAAACTATGTTTGAAATAAAAGATACGGAAACTTTCTCAATTAATCAGTGCCTGATAAATATAACTGGTTAATCTTGACAATAAAAGTCAATCTTATCATCACTTTTATTTTTTCTGTTTTAATTTTGGTTCAATTGATTGTCTATAAACTTAGAATCATTTTCTCAAGTTTTCCTTCTAAAATTGAGTATAAATTTAATCTTAAAAATGAATTGCTTACCCTTCCAATTTTTAAGAAATGTCTACAGTTAGGACTTGTAGACACACTAGACAACAAAATCACAAGTAGAAATACTTTATTTTTCTATGTATCCCAACTTTCCTTGTCCTCACCAACCTATGACTACAAATAACCTTATACTTCTTTATTCAGTCAAATAATAATGGCGTAAGACCCAGGCCATGTACTTCCTTTCCAGAAATTACTCCTGCATAAAAGGTTTTCCACATATTTCTGAGAGTTTTCTTCCAGACAGTTCTGCACCACATGACTCCAAAGCAAGAGCCTCAAATTTTTTTACTTGGGCAGTTTTCTTACCACCAGTCAGCCACCCCTGTTGCCGAAGATACTTGTGAAGCAGGAGCTTTGCTGGGCAAAGCTGTTTGTGCTAATGCTTCTACTACTTCCACCATACCTATCTCAGGTGTGGTTGCTGCTCACGAACCTGTTCAAAGGTCAGTTTGTCTACTCTTAACTGCTGCACAGATGTTGGCTGCTTCTGGAAGCCAGGCCCTGCACTGCTCTGCCATGACTGCTAATGGCAACCTCACTCTATTCTGCTGCTGGCGAACAGCAGAAGCCCACTGCCCCTACTCACTTCCATGCTGGCCCTGCATGGCTGGAGAATACCATTCCACTCCAGGAATCACTGTAGGCCTTTCCAGACTTGAAGTTTATTCTCCCCTAGCTCCAGGCCCTGGGAGAAAGACCATCCTCCATCTCAGCTCAGGTTTGTGGCTGACAATATACCCCAGGATTAACCACTACTTGGGATGATTGACAGTGGGAATACCCTTTCACTTCAGGGAATAATTCTATCTTAACCCTTCAAGTTATAGACTTGACCTATGCCTCTGATAAGGCCATTAAAAATTAACCCAAGATTGGCAAATTTCCTGAAATCCAACTAGTCAGTCTTTCTTATGATTACTTTGTTACTTATATTAAAACCAGACTGCTACTTGGTACCTTGAAAGCTTTTAAAGTTTGAACTGAATGACCATCCAGGCTGAATACAGTTAATAAATCTTAACAATGAAGCTCATTTTGTTAAAGGCTACCAGTAACTATGTAAGTAACACTTTATAGTGTACTTAACATTCTTTGTAATTTAACTACAGGCAATAACTCACATATCTGCTAATTTCTAGCTTTTTACTGATCTTCAGAACATACTGGTTATAATTTGATGACCATATCAGACATGTCTTCAGTGCAAATTGTACTTTGATTTCTCTAAATAAAATATACATTATAATTATAAAATATAGATTGGAACTATATGTTTAGAAATATTGAGTCTTGCTTGATACATGGGCATGTACCTAATGTATACCCATTGTCTTATGGGAGATGGTGCTCTCACCTGGAAGCAAATCTGTATCCAAGTGCTCTTTGTTCTTATCACTCCACTATTAAGTAATTGCCTAAGACTTGGGAAGTATCTAAATAAGAACATTACATAATAAGATCTGCTGGACTTAATTCTGTTCCCAGATGTTCAAACTCATATTGACTTTAACTTTCTTAGTCAGAACATCTATTATATGTGACCATTCATGTACAAATGAGGCTAAGTAATTATGCAGGGTATTAGCATATTGGTGCACAGTGATGTGAAGTGAATTCCCGATAACCCTCTGAGCTTTTATACGAAAATGGGAAGAAACTGATATCCATCTGAATACCACAAGAGATGTTCTTTTATTCTACTGAGAGGCATTTCTTCAAGTGAACTTTAGGATCATCATCTTAAGGCACAAATACAATGAAAGTTAGAAATCTCCATACTTTACAATGTCGTTTTGTATCTAAGAGTCTGTCTAGTTCATAGTAAAAACAGAATTAAAATTTATATTTGGACTTAGGCAAAATGTCCTGGTATATAGTTCCAGCTCTGTGCATTTATCTGCAAAAGACTTTGAGTGTTTTCATAAATAACTTGTACACACTTCAGGATCAGAATACATTTGAATATCTGCTGACCTTTGGAGAGGGCCCAAATAAATCTAAGCTACAGGGAGTGCTATGAGATCTTTGAGAGAATGTGAAGGGATAAATAGTCTCATCAGTCCAACTGGATTTGGTAACATAGCCAGAATTGCAAGGGTCAGTGATTCCGAGGACAGTGACAGGCTGCATTTGAACTCACTTTTCCCAAGGCCTCTATGCAGTTCCTGTGTGCCCTGTAGAAGAGTGCTGAATACTAAAAACCAGGATTTCCAGTGGGGCAAAATTAGAATTTATTGCCCAAAATAGGACATTTTTGAGAGGCAACAGGGATTCCACAAAAAGCACCAAAGATTTACAGGTGGACTTTGATGGTAAAGAGTTCCGAAAGCCACAGGCAAGAGTGACTCAGAGGCAGAGACCCAAAGGCAAGTCATGAAGACAAAGATTTCTGAGTTGCATTCCATCATCTGCCGTGTAGCAGAAGCAGCTTGCAGCTCAGGAAGTAGTCTGTGCAGAGAGTGATGGTTAGTAACAGAGGCATGGAGCAGCAGCCTGAGGGAGTCCATGTAGTGATTCTGGGTGGGTATGGCCATGATCCCCAATGACCATAGGAACCATTGAAGGCTTAAAGCAAAGGAGAGCCACAGCATGGATGACGATGTGAGTAAACGGGATAAAAGACTGACCAAATGTCCTGGTTTGCTTGAGATGGTCCTGGCATAATTATTAATGGTACTTCTGTACTTCTGTATTAGGTGCTATTAGTGACTCACTCAGATTATTTTATAGCCTGGTGTACCCATATCTCGATTGGTGTGTAGACTGCTGATGGCTTACAGCTGACGTCACATTAGCCCCTTTCTGTACAACACACACATACATGCAAGCAGAATTATCTCAGCTTTCAGAAAGAGGCCCTTCAGGAGTGAGTCACAGTCAATGGTATGGTTTTACCTGAAGAGCACTCCCTTGATGAATTATGTCCACATGAATCCTTGTTTCAGGTGGGCTCCACTTCCTGGGAAGTTGCTCTAAGGTAGCCTTTTTCACTCTAAATAGTGTCCTGATTTGGATGATAAATTTGCCCTAAGTGTCAAAGTCTAGCACAGGCAACATCAGCAGAGGCAAGCAGAGTGAAGCTAAGTCCTGGTTGAGAGAATCAGTGAGATTGCAAGACAGCAGCAGGCAGGTGGAAAGAAATGAAAAGAGACTGTGGGCAGACCATATATGACAGCCTCATGCTAGAGATTTCACAGCTGTACTATACAGAAGAGAGATGAGGTGCTGTGCTAGTGTGTGAGAACAGTTGCTCCAACAGGCTTTGGTTCTAACTGTTAAAGTGAACTTGATTTGTGTGATCCTAGAAAATATTCTGTTTGTACTGCTATTAATGTAACCTAGATGTTGACTGAAATTACTCTATCCTTGTTAGTAAGAAAATAATAGCACAGTTTTGCTGACTCCCTTTGGCAAAATGAAGGCCACTGGTGAGATTACCTGAGAGCTGATGCAGTGGAGTCTTGTGAGGGAGTCACACTTGATTGGAAGACCAAGAGGGAAGGGAGGGAGCGGTGATATAAGAGACTACTTTGAAGAGTTTGTTACAAAGATAATCAGTAAACAGAGCTGTAGATGGAAGGTGGCCAATGTCTAAAGATGACCTTTTCAAAATATGGAAAATACTGGGGTATATTTCTATGCTAATAATAAAATTAGCTAATGCTTATATAGCTTAGCACATGCCAGAATGTGTTCTAAGTGTTTTACAAGTACCAATTTATTTAATTCATAATATTCATAAGAACCTCTTATTTTACAGATAAAATTGACTCACAAAAAGGGTTAGTAATGGACTCAATGGAGCTACTAAAGGGCGAGGCCAGGATTTCAAACCCAGTTATTTCCCATGCTCTTTAGAATACAGGACACTGGCTCACATAAACATAGAAATGATCCTTTCCGGAGAGAAGTTGATTGAGACAAAAAGGAGAATACTACAGGAGCCAAAGTACTACAGGTGTGAAAGAGGATTGGGATTAGTATGCAAGTGAACAGATTCAAAATTTAGAAACCAGGGCAATTCATTTGCTGGACTATAGATGAAGGGAGGTTGTTAGGCCTCTGTGGTGACTCTACTCTGATTTTGTTTTTATTTCCTCAACATAAAAAGAGATAGGAGTGAACTGAAGAAGGGCAGTATTGAACATTTAAGAAGAGAGAAGAGGTGTGAAATATATGCAAAATAATTACCTCTGTGCTTCCATTTGCAAACATAGACTTTGAAGAAGATATCAACCAAACTTGGTCCATCCTAAATTTAAGACCTTGGCTCCTGATTATCATAGATCTTGGGAGACTTCATTCACCTATGCTACAAGTACTTTCTTAGTGATCCAGGAATTATCTTCTTCATGAGGCTTGAACTCCTTTACATGGCTGACTTTCATGAAAATAGAGGATCTCTCTTTTCTGAGAACCCTATTAAGGACAGATGGGAATTAAAACAAGGTTTTAAAGTGGCCAAGGGGTAAATCGAAGTGTTTCAAGTGCCTCGTTAAAACAAAATACCACAATTGAAAAAGAACGAACCTTTAAAACCAATTGTCTGAGGCCTCACCCCAGGAAGTTTTATTTCCCTACAGATTAAGCATGTCTTTTCATTTCCTTGGAAAGAGATCTGCTTGTAAAAGTGTTTTATGTACAGTTTAAGTGCCATGCTTGTGCTGTCCCAGGAAAATGTGCATTGTCATGCAAGTGTACCCTGTATCTTCCTTTCTTCCTCCCTGTCAAGGCATGTCTCTAGCACCTGGTTCATTTGTGCCTGACACATTCAAATACGAATTCAAAATAAGTTATAAATTTGCTTAAATTTGGCAAATAATGCAGTCATTCCTTCTTCTTCTTATATTTTCAGTTGTAGCTAACCATCCTTGATCTAGGCTCTTCTATACATTAGTCTTAATGCCAGGACATTCTTGATGCAATTTCTAAACTAGAAAAACACAACCATTTTGAGAAGAAAACAAAAGGTGCAAAAGGTTTTACCTTACAGGTTTAAATGACCAACTGTATTTAACCAGTGTCAAGTTTTCTCAAAGGTGTCCTAATATCCATTTGGCTCTTTCACATCGAATGGGAATTTTCAGTGAAACTAATTAATCGATGCATGCTTGTGAACCTGATCATAAAAATAATATATCTTCACTCTCCTAACTTCTTTCTTTGTATCCACTACCAGAGTTACACCTCTTCCATGGTTGTCAGTGGCCATTATAACCTTAACTTCTTTCGTCTTGTCTCTTGTTTATATCCTGTCAGTAGCATTCCCCTATCTCATCTTTTGATCTTTCACCTAACACCTGTACCTTTCAGACCAGCTTTAAGTTTTTATATCTTTATGCTGACTTACTGGAACACATAGATGATACTGGAACAATGCATTTAGAGACAATTTTATTGTCCAACTATTAAAAATGATGATGAAGGTTTATATCTCTTGTTGTGGAAAAATGTATACAATATAATGTTAAAAGACAAAAATAGATTATTAAAGAGTACATAGAAATGTAATCTTACGCCTGCGATCCCTGCACTTTGGGAGGCCGAGGTGGGTAGATCACTTGAGCTCAGGAGTTCAAGACCAGCATGGTTAACATGGCAAAACCCCGTCTCTACAAAACATACAAAAAAAAAAAATTAGCAGGGTGTGGTGGCAAGCACCTGTAGTCTCAACTACTCAGGAAGCTGAGGCAGGAGGATTTCTTGAGCCTGGGATATTGAGGCTGCAGTGAGCTGTGATTGCATCACTGTACTCCAACCTGGGAGGCAGAGTGGGACCCTGTTTCAAAACAATAAAGAAAAGAAAAGAAAAGAAAGAAAAGAACTATGATCCTTTTTTTTGTATCAATTTTTTTTCTTGTATAGAAAGTAGTTTGGCACTGCATGTTCTCACTCATAAGTGGGAGTTGAACAATGAGAACACATGGACACAGGGAGGGGAACATCACACACCAGGGTCTGTCAGAGGGTGGAGGGGCAGGGGAGGCAGAGCATTAGGACAAATATCTAACGCATGTGGGGCTTAAAAGCTAGATGATAGGTGCAGGAAACAACCACGGCACATGTATAGGTATTTAACAAACCTGCACATTCTGCACAGGTATCCCAGAACTTAAAGTAAAATAATTTTAAAAAGAAAATAAAAAGTAGTTTTGAAGAATTGGTACCCAAATGTGAACTGGTTATCTTTGGTTGCATGGTGATAATACACATCTCTGAATTTTATTCATCAACAAAGTTATTTTGCTAGTTTAATATAAAGCATGGGCTAGGCGCGGTGAGCTCATGCTTGTAATCCCAACACTTTGGGAGGCCGAGGTGGGCAGATTACTTGAGGTCAAGAGTTTGAGACCAGCCTGGCCAACATGGTGAAACCACATGTCTACAAAAAATACAAAAATTAGCCAGGCGTGGTGGCACACACCTATAATCCCAACTACCCGACAGGTTGAGGCAGAAGAATCACTTGAACCTGGGAGGCAAAGGCTGTAGTGAGCCAAGATCATGCCACTGCACACCAGCCTGAGTGACAGAGTAAGACTTCATCTCAAAAAAAAAAAAAAAAAAAAAGCACGGGGTTGGGGGAAAGCAAAGAATAGTTTTTCTTTCCATATGGCCTTTCATGTCTTAGAATTTTAAGTCACCCAGAAATTGGTGTGTGGGGCATTTTTCAGCTCTAATTATTCTATTTATTTGGTTTAGCATGATTTTATGCATAGTCACCAGAGCTACTTACTATCTTTGTAAACTTGTGCAGCTTACCCAACTTGTCTGTGCTTCAGTTTCTTTACCTATAAAATTGGATAACAATAGTACCTAGGTCATAGGGTTGATTTGAGAATTTAACAAATGTAAAAGGCTTAGACTAATTTCTCTTCATAATGTATTTAATCCTAATAACATGCTAGCCAATATGGTAGGACCTGAAACTAACACCGAGAAGAGTGTAGAATCAATACCTTTCCAGAGTTTTGAGAAAAAAGACAGACAATTAAATATATGATTATAATGAATATGCTAATTGCCATAGTTAGGATATATAGGAGGTTATTGGAATGTTTAAGAGGGGCATGTAATCCAGCATAAAGACACCAAGGAAAGTTCCCTCAATGAAGTGATGTCATGATAAAGGGATTCTGGGGGAGGAGAGGTTCTAATTACATGGGCCAGAACATCAAACTAGAAGGTAGCACTATGATTTTTTTTTTATCTGCAATATAACATGCTGCGAACATCTAATTCTTCTTTAAACATCCTAATTCTTTCATTGACTTCTAGTATTCTATGTGATGGAGACATTAATTGCTTCCTGTCTTCTAGCAGCTATGAAGAAATTATAATAATTTTTGATAAAGAACACTGAAAACTCATTTATGAAATCTCCTTTGGGAATGGAATGATTAATCCTTAAATAAATAACTTTATAAGGCAGAAGGAAAAAGGCAAATCTTATGAAGGAAGTTAATCTGTAAATCCTAGACTCTGGCTTTTATTGGCTACTTATTAGATTTTTATAAAAAGGAGAATATTTATAATTTCAGATTAAAACTTTTAAATGAAGAGGTGATAGAGAAGGCACAGCTAATTTCTGTATGCACTGAGATAGCATTTAATGGTTTAATTAAGATATAGATTAAGTGGTAGATATGAAACTTGACTATTCTAGGGTCTGACCAGGAATTTAAGAAGATTGTGTTTTGATTTTGAGCCGAAGATACAAACAAAGGAAACCCTAGTTGATAAAGTGTAGTGTTGCCAGATTGGTACATTGCATGCAATATGTATGATGATCCTTTTTGTAACATCAGATTTTCTTGTGGTTCGTATATACTTTTTGTGTCTTTTATAGTTTCAGATATTGTAAAATAAAGCACACTTTAAGGACTTTCCTTTGACTAGGAATTAAGTATAGATGATTTTAGTCATAAGGATATGCTAAATTAGGTAGACTCAGACCTTCATTTTATCAACTTGTTTTTAATATGGTAAAATATACATAACATTAAACTTACCATCTTAACCATTTTGAATATACAATTCAGTGATATTAAGTATATTCCTAATGTTGTACAGCCATCCTTGCCATTTATCTCCAGAACTCTTTTTCATGTTGCAAAACTGAAACTCTATATCTATTACACAATAACTGTCCATTTCCTCTCCCCCCCCAGCCTCTTGACTTTTAAATAGAGTGTGTTCTAAATGTTTGTTTTTTAATCTGAACTGTGATTTGTTTATAGGAGCAACACAGTCAGTGACGGTTGAATTTCCAAACTGCTCCACAAAATCCTATTTATAGACTAGCTAATAAAACTTATTAAGTTGACAAAAACACACAAATTAATGGACAAGATTAGAAGCCGTAATAGACAGTAGGTTGAAACCTGGTGTAAATGAAAGATATCTGTTTAAAAAAACCCACTTCATTGGGTACAAGATGATCCTTAATAAATATGGAGATGGACAGTTTCTGCTTGGCATCCGCCATACCTTTTGTTGGGTTTATCTCTTATATCATAGTGCTTTTTTCTTTCCAACTTCTAAACACTTACTTCCCTAATACTATCCTAAGCCTGCATGCCATGCCCCACACAGGCCCGTATCATTCCTTGAAAGTCCCATACTTTAAAAGCACTTCCTTCTCTTTGCACATTTTGATTGGAGAGCTTCAAACATGAAGGTGAGACATTTTATATTAACATAGACTAGAAAGATACCTGCAAACATCATTTTGCAAGTTATTTTTCATATTCTTAGAACCCATGAGAATTCACAGATAGTATTACATTGCCAGGTAAAAGAAACAGAAACAGATTCCATCACACCATGCAAAATACCAAATGAAGAGCATTAAGAAGTACCAAAGATGACATTCCATATAGCTTGAACTGTTTATCAGACCTTTTTCAGATGCCAACTTTGTGGCTTACAGAGAAGCTGCTCTGTTATTAAACTTAAAAAAAAGTTAAATTACATTTGCTACAGTTGAATCATAGATACTGAATTTTATAAATTCCCTCTAGTAAGAATCTCAGTTTACTTTCTTTCTGCATCTATTACTGTTTCCATGTTTTATACTTCTTGAGGAACTTAGACCTGAGGTTGGAGATGGTGGAAATTTAAACTGCAAATTTTGGAGGAGTGAGAGTGGCTACAAACTCCTAAGCCAGAAGTCATTTCTCTGGGCTTCCGTAGGTAGTTTGTATGTAGAGAATGAAATGGTTCTCATTTTTCTGGTTTCCTTTAGCTTTTCATGTAGACTGTCAGGAAAAAAAGACAAATTGTTTTGTAGGCCAATAGTTCCCCAAATGATGCTTTATTTTCTATCTTTTGTGATACCCTATTTATCACTATTTCGTGCAAGAGGGTTTCAAGCTGCCTAGTATGTGGCCTTATGTAACTCTGCTTAGACAGTGTCTAACCCATGAAGTTTGGTGTGCGAGAAAACTGACAACTATTTACTTTTGTAATGTGAACTCTTGCTTTTCAGTAAAGTTTGAATCATGATAGTTTGCCCTGTGATCTCTGAGAGCACATACACTTCCTTGGAAAATGCAAGATACAGAAGGATTCCCCTTAATATTTACGATTGATTCTTTGTATAATTCCCTTGGTGTTTTCTCACAGTATACTTGGTGATATTGATTGGGAAAAACTCATAAGAAAAGAAAATATTTTCTCATTCAATTATTCTATTCCATCCCATTCAATTTAGTTTAATTCAATTTGTCTGTGTTGAGTTCTTCTTCTGTAGCAGGAGAACCATTGCTTACCTCTAACCAGTACTTGCTTGAAGGTCATCTCTCATCTGAATGTTACCATTTCTTACTGGCTAGGGCATTTCAGCAAAGGTCTTTGTTCTGGAAAGAAAAAATCATGCAAGCATTTTTATAGCATACTTTGTCTGGTAATTAAAATAAGCAAAAGTGTTCTGGTCACAAAGCTGTTTCATTTATTAGAGTATACTATTTTAACAATATTTCAATTCTCAAAGTTTGTTCCTACACCAGCTACTGTGCTACAGTACACAATTTATTCTAGTACTTGAGAATAGTATCCATTAAGAGTTAGATGTTTGAAAGGCATATTTTTCAGTAACACTAACCCTTTTCTTCTTATTCTTCTATTTTAATCATTGCTGCACTTGGTTTATAACTGTGACATCTTCACGTCAGTAATTCTTACAGGTATAAAGCCAAGTAAAGTTACCCTTTTCAGCTGAAAACATTGCCATAGGGTAAAACTAAATTGGGGTTAAAGAAACAATATAAAAGCAAATCGTAACAGACATTTATAGGAAGGAAATAATATTTTTATTGAATGGCCTAAAGCAGCAGTAATGTTCAGATGGGAAAATGCTATCCTAAGGAAAATAGACAAATAATGGAAGACTCAGTTTGAAGGACCAAATACTTGTAATTCATAAATTTTCTCAACATCATAAAAACATTTTTCCATTTATTTTAAGATGATACATAATAATTGTACATATCTATGGGATACAGAGTGATATTTCAATATATGTATACAATGTGGAATGATCAAATCAGTGTAATTAGCATATCCATCACCTGGAACATTTATCATTTCTTTATGTTTGTGAACATTCAAAGTCCTCTTTTAGCTTTTTGAATATATACACTAAATTATTTTTAACCATATTTACCCTACAGTGCTAAGAACACTAAAACTTATTCTTCCCTTTTTTATCTATAATACTTTGTATGTGATAACCAGCTGCTCCCTATCCTTCCCTTCCCTCTACCCTTCCTAGCCACCTTCTAAAACCACAGTTCTACTCTCTACTTCTATAAGCTCAATTTATAGAGATTTTTATTAAGACAGACGATAGGCTATTATTTCTTTTTCTTTCTTTCTTTCTTTTTTTGAGAGGGAGTCTCACTCTGTTGCCCAGGCTGGATTCAACTTGGCTTACTGCAGCCTCTGCCTCCCGGGTTCAAGCAATTCTCCTGCCTCAGCCTCCCAAGTAGCTGGGACCACAGGCGCCCATCACCACGCCTGGCTAATTTTTGTATTTTTAGTAGAGACAGCGTTTCACCATGTTGGCCAGGCTGGTATTGAACTCCTGACCTCAGGTGATCTACCCACCTCAGCCTCCCAAAGGGCTGAGATTACAGGTATGAGCCACTGTGCCCAGCTGATAGGCTATGATTTCTTTATAAACTAAGCCTGATTTATGCAAACAAAAGAAAATAGAGAACTCAGTAATTATGTCATGAAACTGATCAACATAAGCAATTGCTCTAGATTAGATTAGGCTTCATTATTTTTGCTCTCCATCTTTTAAAATTAGAATTATCTGTCATTTACTTCAATTAATGATCAGTGTAGATGAAGTTTTTCATCTTAGCTTATGACTATATCTACCCAGGCCTATTAATAGAAGCTGATCTTTTCTGACCATTCAATTATGCTATCATAGTAATAGCACCCATAATAGTTTTCTCTAGGGAAGATGGGTTGACTTGCGGACCAGAAACTATTAAATAAAATATTCTGTTGCTACTATGCCCTATTTCAGTTATTAGAACTATTAATTTCAGAGTTATATGACACAGTTAAAATGAACCATTTTGTGAACAGTCTAAAATATTTGGACACAGCCTACAAAATTCTTGGCCAAAAATGTTTTACATTTAAGCCTGAGTTTGTCTCTACATATTGATTAAAGTTATCTGAAAATTCACCAGTTATTAACTTTATAAGCTTTGGTTCATGAGCTGCAATGACTGGGAGGGTTTGTGAGCTCGGCTTATCACCAGAAATTACTCAATAACTATTCACTGGCAATCATGGACACATTCCGTCAGTCTCCAGAGGTCAGCTCACAGGGCCAACTATGTATTTGCCAAAGGGTACCTAAAAGTTTCTTCCCTTTTTTTCTACTCCCTCTTCTCTCTTTAGGGTACTATCTCTGTTTAGCCTTAGCCATTGTGCCCTAGGCCAAGTTCCATTTATTCTTTGATACCAAGCTTCTAAAACCCTGTTTGGTTCAAAATTTCTGAATTGTAGTTGTCTACAAGACAAATAAACCCCTCTCTTTCAATAACATTTTTTTGTCTTTTAAAGTACAGCTTTATGCATCATTATGCCGATATATCCATTCCTCACTAGGGATAGAAATGGGCAGGGTGAAGTAAGTGAAGAGGCCACAGGTTTTTTCACTTCCACGTGCAGACAAAAAAAATCAGCATATCTCTCATGGCTGGTGTAGAGATGACCTAAGAAAGCAACTTGCCATTTTTACGCTCTTCTACTAAGTAATCAAGTCAGAAAAGAGAGAGAGCTGTGCAGTATTCTAAACGATAATATAAACTGAATTATAGTTTTCCTAAGTTACTCTTTACCAATAAGGTACATTTTTAAAGATCGTACTATTAATAGACAACATTTCCCTATAATGTGGTTGTACACTCATTACATCACATCAAAACTGAATTTTTAGTTGTGCATGGTGGCTCACACCTATAATCCTAGTTCTTTGGTAGGCTAAAGTGGGATGATCACTTGAGGCCAAGAGTTTGAGATCAGCCTGGGCAACATACCAGGACCCTGTCTCTACAAAAAAACAAAACAAACAAACAAAATAAAACGCACAGTGGTCCGCGCCTGTAGTCCTAGCTACTTGGGAAGCTGATGTGGGAGAATCCCTTGAGCCCAGGACTTGTAAGCTGCAGTGAGCTATGATTGTGCCACTGCACTCCAGCCTGGGATACAGAGTTTGGTCCTATCTCTAATATGTATGTGTGTGTGTGTGTGTGTGTGTGTGTGTGTATGTATGTATATATATACATATCATATATATATTATACCCTGAATATTCTATACCCAACAATGACTTTTTATTGTTAGTAGTGCCCTACTCTTATATACTTTAGATATGAAAGAAATACTCTTTTCACTTCTGCTTTTTCAATTTAAATGTGTATAGGAAAGAATATCCTCTTATAAATGCCTCTCCAACAGAATTTTCTACTTGCAAATGGAATTTTTAAAGTTTGCTAATGTGATATATGGGTAGAGCACTAGGTCTTGACAAATATGGCTCCTTTCCTACTGTTTTGAGACTACTTCAGTAAACTTTGCTGCTGGAGGTCGGAAAGTAGGTACTGAGAGAAGTGATTTTAAAACATTCAGAAGAATACTGAAAGATTTGACGTTGAGTTTGGGAGGACAGATAATTAGTTGGACTGTAGGTTTCATTCACTCTTGAAATAATGGTGAAAGATCGCATTATCTTCAAAAGCATTTCACTGACTTTCAAAGTGAAGAATGCCTAAGACAGGAGAAATAAACTGTATGCATTGCAACTTTATCCAGTGGAAAAATTTGAGGTATGCTGCAACAAGGCAACTCAGTCCTGATGTGGCAGTTCTAAGATCTTGGTTATTAGCAAATTGTTTATTGATTGAAAATCTGTATTTATCATTAGAGAATCACTGGCTTTTGGAAAATATCCTTGAGACATTTCATAAAGTGCAGAGAAACAATCCCTAATACCACATGGGAGGCATCAGGGGTTAGAAAGGGCCAAGGCATTAAAATGTTTAATATGCATTCCAAAAACTGGGAATAAGATATCTTGCAATTCATCTGAAATTTCTTTGAAAATATTATGTCTCTTGCTATATTCAGCATTTAAAAATTGTTTAAATATGGCGTGGAGAAAGAAAAGCATATGAATGTATAGCTTCCAGATTCCTTGTGACTACACAGTTATTGTCAGTTACAATAATCAGGAAAACAGTTACTTTACCATTTTTTGAGTTTTTATAAAGTTTGACATCATACTATGGATTTTATGTCTCCTCATTTTATCCTGGAAATAACACTTTTATTCTGAAATGTACTATTATTATGTCTCTATAACTGACTACAAAACTCAAGTAATTAACTTAAGTAAATTAAGTTACTTAAATAGTTAGAATAAGATCACACAGCCAAGAAAGGATAGCCTGGTTCTTTTTAATCCTTAATGTCACCCGTGAATCACAACTCTCTATGGTGGTAAACTACAAGATAAACTGAAAAAAAAAAGTGCACTATTTCTTCTAGAAATATTCTAGATAAAATTGCAAAACTGATATAGTTGTCTGTGTAGAAGAAAAAAAATCAGGCTTCAGACATATACTAGGCCAACAAAAGTGCAGATCAAACATGTAGGATTTTTATATTTGTGCATTTATATTTCTGGGCTAGAACATTCATTTGATCTGTATCTATTGAACATCTATTATATGCCAGATATTCTGCTAAATCCTGGCAATATAAAGATTCCTAACCTCAATGAGTTTACTCTGTAAAAAAGGAAATAGAAATAAATATACAAACAAAAAATACACATTGAGATAAAGACTGTGAAGAAAACAAATGTGTTTTTGATAGAGAGTAACAGGTAGGAAGAACCAATTTAGATAGTATGACTAAAGAAATCCTCTCGTAAGAACTTATTTAGGTGGCCCTAAACAAGAAGAAGAAACCATTCGCATGAAGAAAGCAAACTCTAAAAAACTCTTGCAGTAGGGTGCTTGAGGTACTGGAAGAATCTAAAGACCACTGGGGCTGGAATGTGCTGAACAGACAAACTGACTTTAATAATGGTGAGTTGAGGATGTAATTAAGCTTTTCTACTTATACTAGAAGATGTTAAGAGATAAGGCTTAATGCATTGTTAAAGAAGGTGTAATTTCATAAGCCCACATTTCTACGTGGATGAAGATGATCTCTTCAGGCCAGGAATCAGAGCTTGGAAAGGAAGAAAATTATAGCTCCTTTCTCTCTACACTTGAAAAGTGAAGCTTATTTATCTTTATTAGAGATAATTGCTTATCGATTGGTGGGTTCCTGCTATGGCTCCATCCAGGTCACAGCTTAGAGACCTGTTTAAGATACATGAATAGATAATTTGTACTTGGAAAAAGGAGTTCCATTGGCCAGGAGATACATTAATTCTAGAATTTCTGAGAGCTTGGAATTCTTTGATTTTTTTTCCCCAACCCCAGAGTTTAGCTTTAAATTAGCTCTCTTATTCTGTCTCCAATATACACACTTAGAACATTTGTTTCTGGTTTCAAATATATGTATTCAACTAAATGTAAGCTCTAGTACAAATATTAACCACTGAACCTTATAATTTAAAAAAAAAAACTCTCACTAAAAATTAGCTTTCTTAGTTAATGCTTCTAAAAATTCTCCCTGACTTGGGATTTTAAAATCCTAAGAGGTATTTGTATCATCCTTTCTTAGTGCCACTGACCAGAGAACATTCACAACTCTCAGAGTCTTCCCAGGTTCTTTGGGGGAAGTTATACGTGTTCTGTAAAAACACTGTACACCATAGGAGAGTTTAAGTAATATTTCTAAACTCAAATAAAAATCCTACTATCTGGATGGGTTAGGAGAAAGCTTTTATGTTTGTTTATTTGTTGTTTTTCTTCAAAAGAAGACTAACATTATCAATGCTGTGCTTTTTGACAGACTGCATTCATTGGTCCTAGGTAGAGGTGGTTTGTGGGGATGAGAAGGAGGAATTAGTTACTAACTTTCTTCCATTCTTTAACAGAATACAAGTATGATATGTGGTTAGTTGGTACAAAAACTGAGGGTGCAAAGGGCCTGGGAAGCAGTGGACATTGGAAACAGAAATATCAAGTCTATGATATCCTGGAGTAGTGGTCAAGAGAACTAGTTTCTGGTCCTGACTGTGCCATTAACTTGCTGTGCTATATGGAACAAATCACTTAACCTTAACTTTAACCTTAGCATTGGCCTCAGGTTCCTCATCAGATTCTCTTTAGAGCACCTGCATTACTTCATTCCATAAAGATGGACTGAGTGCCTACAATGTGTTCAGTACTCTGATAAGTTCTAGGTGGCCAACACAAAACTAAAAGTGCTTTGGGTAATTACCTCTCAAAGAGCCAGTTTTTACATATGGAAAACAAGTTGTTAAAAATAACTCCCATTTTACAGGATTTTGAGAATAACCTATATGCCTGAGATAATCTGTAAACAGTGCATGACACGTAGAATGCGCTTAAGATAGGGTAGTTATTATTATTACTGTTATTGGTGGAGATTGTAGTCTGTGAACTCACAGAGACTCTGAGGGGACAATTGAAATATTATGATAAGGGCCGTGGGAGGGCAAAAGGGCTTTGGATCTGAAGGCAGCTCATATAATTCCCAGTCTGGCAGTTGCCTGGAAGCAACCTGTGACTTTTAACTCTGAACTTCATGATCTCACTTTTTTCTTTCTCTTACAAGTCATGCATAGGGCCGATTCAACAACTCTAAAGAGTTGGTGAAATTTAATCTCCAAGCTCGTTGGCCATCTTATACTTTCTAATTTTTCCCATTATAACCATTGATTGATGTCAAAAAAATTTGCAGACTTCTCTTGGTATTAGTTTTACTTAAGTATTTATTAATTGTGAAAATACATAATGACAGACATTACTACATAGGCATATATTTGCAATCAATTAATGTATTTAAACCCAAGTTTTATCTACATACTTTGAAAAATAGTGTTGTATCAGTTGAGTTTGTCAGAGAAAATGAACCAGTATTTATACCATGTATAGCTTACAGGATTGTGGGGGCTGGAAAGTACAAAATTTGTAGAGCAGGTTGGCAGACTGAAAACTCTTGAGCAGGAGTTGATGTCACAGTTCTGAGGCAGAATTTTTTCTTCCTCAGTTAACTGCAATTTTATTCTTAGGGCTTTTCATCTGATTTTATGAAGGCCCACCCACACTATGGAAGATTATCTGCTTTAGTTAGCTAAAGTCAACTGATTGGAGATGTTAACCATATCTACAAAATATGTTCATAACAACACCTAGATTTCCATTTGATTAAATTAGGATGTACTATAGCCTAGCTAATTCAACACATAAAAGTAACCATCAAAAGTGCAAATTTCTAAAAAATATCTTATTTTATTCATTCTACAAAGATCATTTGTCATACACACAAACGGAAAGAACTCTCTGCTCTTCCAAAAGGTATGGAGTATAGTTTAGATTCCATAGACTTAGATCAAAATGATGATATTTGGTTAGGAAATATTATTAAATCAATGATTCTTTAGAACTTACAACTCTTCTATAATAGGGACACAAGAATATTAGTCAAGTGTTCAACTGATTTTTCCAGGGAGAACTCTGATTTTGCTTATATCAAAGTTACCGCGTATGCCTGGCTCACGTTGTGATGCTGCTCAGCAGAACAAGCAGGTTTCTGAGAACTCTGCACTTGTGATTTGTGATTCCTGGTTTGTTGTTTAGCATTCTCCTAAAAACTCAGCTAGCAAGATATGACTGCTGTAACTAGCCAACAAAGGCAGCACAGAGAGGGTTATGAATTATTAGCAAAGCATATTGATTTTTTGAAATGCTGGCTGACATTTAAAAGGAAACAGAAAAGTCAGATCTTTGATTGGGAAAGTCTGGCCCTAATAAGGGTAGAGGAATATCTTTATAAAAATTTCTAGGAAAGATATATATGATTATAAAAATAAGTTTTTTCATTCTGAAGTCAATTTCTCATCTTCTCTTTCTCTCTCCCTTTCAACTCCTTTGGACAAAGATTTTAGAAAACAGTGTGAATTTTATAGGCTTTGGTCCAAACAAATTGAAAGCAGCTAAGACTTTTTGCTGAAGAAAAATATATGTAATCTGAGAAGTTTCACCATTGTTGAAGTTGCATGGTTTTGTCACTATGTCACTACAAAGTTTGGGAGTGAGGAATCTTTTTTCCCCCTAAATCTAGCCTATCCTTAATACTGACTGAATATTTTGTATTTCATGTTAGTCATTCAGAAAAGGCATCCGAACAAAAGGAAGAAAAATGATTATAGGGATTGAAAAGTTGTTGAGGAAAAGTGAAATTCTGATGAGAAAAGCTCTAAGGAGCACCTTGATTACTGTCTTTGAGAATTTTTAGGACATTTAGTTGGGGGATGTTTACTAGTTATACTTAATGTTCAGAAGTAAATGGTCAAGAGAAAATATTAAATCAATGGCAAGAAAGTGCTCTGATGGACATGGGAGGTACCTCTTGATCATATGGATGATAAAACATCGAAATTGGCTGCTGAAGAAAACAATGTTAAATATTTAATGTGCTTGGTAACTATTTGTCTTAGTTGAATGAGAAATTTCTCTGCCTAAAGATGGAAGGCTAGAACACATATGCTTTCAAGCTATCCTGCAACTCACCAGATTGTGTGAGTTGAACCTTTAATATACAAAAGCAGGTATTTATTGAATGTCTACTGTATTAGTTTTCTTTGCTGCTATGACAAATAACAAACTTAATCACAAAATAACTCAAATTATTGTCTTAGAATTCTGTAGGTCAGAAATCCAGGACAGATTTTACCTCTTGACAAGCTGTGTTTCTTTCTGGAGGCTCTAGGAAATTATTTATTTATTTTGTCATTTGGGGTTTTTGGTACAATTCAGTTCCTTGTAGCTGTCAATTGAGGGCTATTTCCACCTTGTAGAGGCCACTCTCATTCCTTGGTTCATGGCCCACTTCCTCCATCTTCAAAACCATCAGTGGAGGGTTGAGTCCTTCCCACATCACATGCCTCTGATGCTCTTTTGCCTCCCTGTTCTACTTTTAAGACCTCATTTGAATAGATTAGGCCCATCCAGATAATGCAGGATAATTTCTCCATTTTAAAGTAATTAAGGTATTAAGTGTAAGGTAATTAAGAAATTAAGGGATTAAGAATCTCAATTCTATCTGCAACCTTAATTCCTTTATTTCATGTAATAGGATCATGTAGCAGTTTCATGTAACAGGGTTTTTTTCATATTCACAGGGTCTGCGGATTAGGACATGGATATGTTTAGGGGGACATTCTGTTTATTGCAACTTCTGTGGTACTAGTACTGATTTTTATGTTGCAGAAAAATAAACTTTTAAGAAGCAATCCCACAATACTATGAGTTTATAGTGGATTAATTCATTCATTCAATAAATTTTATTGAGTACCAACCATCCCAGATACTGTTCTAGGGAATGCTGTCCTTGCCCTAAATATCATATAGGCTATTAGAGACATCTGCTATATGAAAACATGAGCATAACATTTGATGAGTACTATAATAGAGGATAATAGAGTTATGGAATAATCAATTTTGTTTTTGCCTGGGGTCTTGGAAAGTGCAGAAAAGGAGACGTTTAAATACAGTCATTCAAGATGAGTAGGAAGAAGGTATTCCAAACTGGGAACAACACGCACAAAAGCATGGAGAAATGTAGTGCATGAAATAGCATATAAAACAATCAGGGGGCATTATTATAGTACTAAATTTATGATAGTGACTATAGTTTGGAGAAGGTATATATAATGCCTGGTGAAATTGAAAATATATAAGGAGATAGATGTGTAAATTGAATTTGTTGCCAAAAGATAGCTGAGTAGAAATCAACAAAGGTGAATAGAGATCTACGTGTAGACAGCTGTATAACTGAAGTTATAAAAGTGGTATATGTCCTATTACATTTGTGTAGTAGTCTGAGTAGAGGAGAGTTTCTACAATAAAAAGTATAGGTAATAATTTGGGATGAAAGGAATGAGTCTACATTATGCAAATAGTAATAGTTAAGAATAGGGATTTATGTAAAATATAACACTTGGGGAGATCCTGAATTTTCTGAGTATAGGATGACATAATTACAAGCTGTTGAATGTTTAGCATAAATATCACCAAATCAAAGGACAAGAGTTTCTCTCCCTCTTTCTTTTCCATTGGCCACTGCCAACCCTGTCACTACAACAGTTATACCTTAAATATATTCTTTGGAGAAGTTAAGGTTAACTTGAGGATATGGGGGAGATCAGGAAGTGATGAGAGGAGTCATCTAAGGTGTGAGGTGAAGTTGAGGTGGAGAGGAAGAACAATAGAGAACTTTGATAGATGTCTTGCTTACATAAGCCATCTCATTTAATCCTCCAAACAAGCCTGAAAGGAAGGCTGTTCTATTGTGTTGCCATGATGTTGGTGAGAAATTTAGTCCTACGTGGTTTAGTAAGTAGAACTGAAAATCAAATTTAGGGTCTGTCTGCCTCCCAAGGAATGTAAAAGCCCAAGGAATATAAAAAAAGAGATGTGCCTTCAACAGTCTTGTCTTTCAATGATAAGGGATTTTAGTGAGTCAGATACAAATTGAGGAAAGAATTATCTTTAATTTGAAATTCCAGAGTATTTGGAAACATTTATCATCTATAGAGCAGTATGCAATGATTTTTGATGTTCTTGTCTTTCTGTGTTGTTTCTTCTTATCCTACAAGTTTCATTTTTTGAGATTTTCAATGTTACCAACTAAGTTGGAAGGCTTTGTAACTGTTACTATCTCTCTCATTACATTTATAAGACTGTGTTATAATTGCGTTCTTGCCTTTTTCTGTCAGTGTCTTTAGAATAAGGAATGTGTTTTTAATTTCTGCATCCCTGCTGCCTGATTTTAGTGTCTGTACATAGTAGATAATCGATATTTGTTCAACAATTCAATGGATGATAAAAAAAAACTAAATGCATCAATAAAAAGTATAAATGACTTTGTGATGTGGTTTAGATTTGTGTTCACACCCAAATCTCATGTCGAATTGTAATCCCCCGTGTGGAGGAGGGGCCTGGTAGGAGGTTATTGGATCATGGGGGTAGATTTCCCCTTTGCTGTTCTTGTGATAGTAAGTGAGTTCTCACAAGATCTGGTTGTTTAAAAGTGTGTAGCACCTCCCGCTTTTCCTTCTTCCTCCTGCTTTAGCCATGCAAGACATGCCTGCCTCCCCTTCACCTTTCACCATGATTGTGTGAGGACTCCCCAGCCATGCCTGCTGTATAGCTAGTAGAATCATGAGCCAATGAAACCTCTTTTCTTTATATATTACCTAGTCTCAGGTAGTTCTTTATAGCAATACAAGAATGGACTAATACAGAAAGTTGGTACCAGGAGTGGGGTATTATTATAAAGATATCTGAAAATGTGGAATCAACTTTGGAACTGGGTAATGGGCAGAGGTTGGAAGAGTGTGACGGTATCAGAAGACAGAAAGATGAAGGAAAGTTTGAAACTTCCTAGAGAATTGTTGAATTGTTGTGACCAAAATGCTGATAGTAACATGGACAATGAAGTGCAGACTGAGGAGGTCTCAGATGGAGATGAGGAACTTATTGGGCACTGGAGCAGAGGTCACTTTTGTTATGTGTTAGCAAAGAAGTTGGAGACATTATGCCATTGCCCTAGAGATCTTTGGAACTCTGAACTTGAGAGAGATGATTTAAAGTATCTGGTAGAAGAAATTTCTAAGCAGTAAAGTGTTCAAGATATGGCCTGGTTGCTTCTAACAGCATATTCCTATGAGTGAGCAAAGAAATAATCTGCAACTGGAACTTATATTAAAAAGGGAAGCTGAGCATAAAGGTTTGGAAAATTTGTAGCCTGGCCACATGGTAGAAAAGAAAAACCCATTTTCAGGAGAAGAATTCAAGACAACTGCAGAAATGTGCAAAAGTAAAGAGGAGCCAAGTGCTAATAGCCAAGACAATGGGGAAAAGGCCTCAAAGACATTTCAGAGACTTTTGTGGCAGCCTCTCCCATCACAGGCCTGGAGATCTAGGAGGGAACGATGGTTTTCTGGGCCATACCCAGGACTTCGCTGCCTTGCATAAAGGTGGGACACTGCTTCCAGCATCCCAGCCACTCTAGCTCCAGCCATGGCTAAAAAAGCCTCAGATACATCTCAGCTTATAGCTTTTCTAGAGAATGCAAGCTATAAGCCTTGTTGGCTTCCACATGGTGTTAAGCCTGTGGTGCACAGAGGGCAAGAGTTGGGGCTTGGGAGCCTTCACCTAGATTTCAGAGGATGTATGGAAACACTTGGATGTCCAGGCAGAAGTCTGTTGCAAGGGCAGAAACCTCATGAAAAACCTCTACTAGGGCAGTGTGAGAAGAAATGTGGGATTAGATCTCCCACAAAGAGTCCCCACTCGGGCGCTGCCAAGTGGAGCTGTGAGAAGAGGCCACTGTCCTCCAGATCCTGGAATAGTAGATCCACTGACAGCTTGCATCATGCACCTGGAAAAGCTTCAGGCACTCAATGCCAGCCAGTGAAAGCAGCTGAAGGGATTTTACACTGCAGAGTCACAGAGGCAGTGCTCCCCAAGGCCTTAGGAGCCCATACCTTGCATCAGTGTGGCCTGGAGGAGAGTCATGGAGTCAAAGGAGATTAGTTTAAGCTTTAAGACGTAATGACTGCCTTGAAGGGTTTCAGACTTGCATAGGGCCTGTAGTCCCTTTTTTGGCTGATTTCTCCCTTTTAGAATGAGTTTATTAATCCAATGCCCGTACCCCCACTGCATCTTGGAAGTAACTAACTTGTTTTTGATTTTACAAACTTATAGACAAGAGAATTGCCTTGTTTTATATGTGACTTTGGACTGTGGACTTTTGAGTTAATGCTGAAATGAGTTAAGACTTGGGGAACTGTTAAGAAGGGACGACTGTATTTTGCAATGTGAGAAGGAAGTGAAATTTGGGAGGGACCAGGGGCAGAATGATATGGTTTCGATTTGTGTTTCTGCCCAAATCTCCTGTCCACTTGTAATCCCCAGTGTTGGAGGAGGGGCGTGACGGGAGGAGATTGGATCATGGGGGTGGATTTCCTTCTTGCTGTTCTCATGATAGTGAGTTCTCATGAGATCTGGTTGTTTAAAAGAGTGTAGCACCTCCTCTTTGCCTCTTCCTCCTGCTTCAGTCATGTAGACACGCCTGCTTCCCCTTCGCCTTCTGCCAAGATTATAAGTTTCCTGAGGCCAACCCAGCTATGCTTCCTGTGCAGCCTGTGGAACTGTGAGCCAATTAAACCACTTTTCCTTATAAATTATTCAGTTTCAGGTTGGTTTTTATGGCAATGCAAGAACAGGCTAATACATTTTGGGTTTAATTTAACGATGATTTATCAACTACTATTATTTTCTGGATGATGACCTCCATAGTGTTTTCTGTCCTCTACGAGCTGAAAATTGAACGATCGCCACAGATACAGGTAAATCTAAATGAAAGACAAGCTATGACAAATCTCTATGTTTTTAAACAAAGGACTATGGGGGTGAAAATGGGGAGGTGATAGTATCAACAGAGATTCAATACCTACAGGGTTGACTGGTTGTCCAGAACTGATCATTTAAGAGAGGCATCTGCTACAAATATTTCTTCAAAAGTTTATAAAATATCTTAAGGTCAATATTTTAATAATCTTAAAATAGTGGCCCCTAAACATTACATATATTACAACATGACTATGTACCCCATAAATATGTACAATTACATGTCAATTTTAAACATTTTTTAAATGAAAAATAAATAAATTTTTGAAAAGAGAAAAATAGTCAATATTTTGTCAATAGTCAAATGAAATATTGATAACCTCCAACATAATAAAAAGCAATCACCTCCACTCCATCACCTAATTGTCTTCTTCCCTACTGCAGCTGTTTTGCTTTCAACTAGGTCTTCACATTTATGCAGTACTGAGTTTCTGAAAGCAAATCTCTTACTATTATCCTTCTCAAACCCTATAGACCAAGCCTAGATGTTGTAGCCTGCTATTGAGGCCACCATGATATGATCTACCTTTTGAGTTTCGTTTCCTTTCTGCTCCCCACTTACCTAGGCTGCGCCCCTCTGTTTTCCGTGTAGTGCCTCCTTTGTTGTCTGTGTTTCTTTGCTCATGTTGTTCTCTCCGCCTGGAATGTGGTTGCCCATTTTCTCTTGTCCAAATTCTACCATCCTCAGGCCCCAACTGGAAGGAATATCTGTCCCTTTCACTTATTTTACTTTCTTTTTTTTTTTTGAGACGGAGTCTCACTCTATCGCTCAGGCTGGAGGGCCGTGGCAAGACCTCTACTCACTGCAAGCTCCGTCTCTCAGGTTCACGCCATTCTGCTGCCTCAGCCTTTGGAGTAGCTGGGACTACAGACGCCCGCCACCACACCTGGCTAATTTTTTGTATTTTCAGTAGAGACGGGGTTTCACCGTGTTAGCCAGGATGGTCTCTATCTCTTGACCTCGTGATCCACCCGCCTCGGCCTCCCAAAGTGTTGGGATTACAGGCGTGAGCCACTGCGCCTGGACCACTTACTTTACTTTCTAGTCATTTACCTCCATACCTTATCTTCCTTACTACGTTGAAAATCCTTTAAGGCAAAAATCTACATCTGATTTATTTTTGGGCACTCATTCAGTGCTCAAAAAAGCATCTTTTAAGTAGAAATGTTAGATATTTATTTGATAAATAATTTTGAATATGTAATGAATGAGTGTAATCTCTCTCACCTCATCAAGTTTTCAAATATTTCAATAATAATGTAAATGAATAAAACATTGTACACTTATAAATCAAATGATCATTTGTGGCATGCAGTTAACCTAGACTTGCATTCCTTCCAAGACAAATGCTATTATAATGTTAGCTTTGGATGAAAATCAAGGTTCAAACTGAAAAAGGCACTATGCTAAGTGCTGAAGATGGGTTTGTAGATATAGCTTGTGTAAATAAGACATGCACATGAAAAATTACCTAATAATAAGGAGAACATATGCTAAGCCATACCGATGCAGTATACTCAATGAATGTTTCTGGAAGTGAGTGTTCGGGGAATTACCATGAAGTGGTTATAGCTTACAGACACAGACTTTTGCTTGAGACAAACCTGGTTTGAACACTGACTCTGTGTAGTCATGTGAATTTGGACAAACTTGTTGATTTCTCTGTGACTTAATTTCCTGATCTGGGAGTTAAAATAGTACTTCATAGAGTGATTGTGATTAAATAAGATTTTATATATTTATATATAAAATAAAAAATATATAAAATCTTAATCTTATTTAACTTAATATAGAACATAATTTTTATATATTATATACTATATATTTTATATATACTGTAATATATTACATATTAAATATATATTAAATAAGATTTTATATATTTTTATTTTATATATGTATTATAAAAATATTTTTACATTTTAAATATTTATATATTATTTTAAATATTAATAGCACTATTTTATATCTATTATATATAAAGTATATATTTTATACATATTAAATATATATTTATACACATACATACAGACACACACACACATATATATATATATATATATATAATCCATTTGTCTATCAATCATCTCTCCACTCACCTACTTATCTATAAAGCACAGTGTTTGGCATGTAATAAAGTGCTATAATATAAAAATTTTACCACTACTTCTTTGTACAAAGAAGTTTAGGGTGGGCTTCCTGGAAAATACATGACTTAGGTTGAACTATGAAGGATGAGGGATGGGCAATGCATGGAAAAGAGTCTTACAAAGAATGAATTTAAAAAGTAAAAATTCAGCCAGTAACCGTCTTCTTTTTTTTCTGATACATCTCCAAAAAGTAAAGTGCTTTTAGTTCAGGAAGGTTAAGAAAATGTAAGAGAATGCCTGAAATTATTCTTCTAATATAACTGGTAATGTACTTAAAGGTGGCTTTAGCTGCTGCATAGAACTTTTAACAAGAGCAATAGCCATCAGAAAATGGATATCAATAGAATTAGTATATCTTTTTTTAGAAGAAATCCATAATGTATAAAGAGCACTCAGATCTTGTAGATTGACCTAATCTGAAATAAAGTGCTGAGGTTGAGTCACAGTGTCACAGGCCAGGTGACTTAGCTAACCCATTATTTCTGTCTCTTCACTCAAGACTTCAGTGAGTCCTAAGTCTCATTTCAGGACAGGAGCCTGTTTGGGTACAAGAACTTTGCCCTTGTACCCTTGAACTCTCTGGGCAAATGAATACTCCCATGTATTAGTCCATTTTCATGCTGCTGATAAAGATACACCAGAGACTGGGCAATTTACAAAAGAAAGAAGTTTAATGGACTCACAGTTCCACCTGGCTGGGGAGGCTTCACAATCATGGTGAAAGGTGAAACGCACGTCTCACATGGCAGCAGAATTGAGAAGAGAACTTGTATAGGGAAACTCTCCTTTATAAAACCATCAGATCTCATGAGACTTAATCAGTATCACGAGAATAGCATGGGAAAGAGCCACCCCTATGATTCAATTATCTCCCACTGGGTCCCTCCCACAACACATGGGAATTGTGGGAGTTACAATTCAAGATGAGATTTGGGTGGGGTCACAGCCAAACCACATCATCCCTTTTGCTTTGAGAGGTGGTTCTGACAATGGAGGAGCATCCTGCTACCATATTTTTTAGGAGGCAAATGCAAATGGTAGCATTCCATTCTTTGAATACAAAGTGAGGCTTCTACATCCTAGAGCTATGGAGTTTGAGAGGTAGTGAGCTATAAGATAATGAACATAGACTCTGGACCAATCATAGGTGACTCAAACGCCTCATTACCCAAATGTCAGTAATTGAGGCAGAGAGTATGGGCTGGAGTGCTTTAAGGGCACCATCTCTGCATCAGACTGCCTGGATTTACATTTCTATATAGGATGACCAATCATTCAGATTTGTTCAGGATGGAGAGATTTTCTGAAACACAGACCTTCAAAGATAAAACTGGGACAGCAGTAGGCAAACTGGTATATTTGATAACCCTAACCCACTAGTTGTGTGACCTTGGGCAAGTTACCCAATTTTTTATGCCTTAGTTTCCCCTTTTATAAAATGGGAATAATAATATTACCCACTTCTTATCTTTGTTGCATAATGTTTTTAACAGAGCCCATTATATAGTAAAGCACTAGCAGTTACCTATGTATTGGTTTCCTATGACTGCTATAAAAGACTACCACAAACTTGGCGGCCTAAAACAATAGAAATGTGTTTTCTCAAAGCTCTGGAGGCCAGAAGTCCTAAATCAGTTTCACTGGGCCAAAAATCAGGGTGTTGGCAAGGATGCACTCCTTTGAGAGCTGTAAGGGAGAATATGTTCCTTGCCTCTTCCAGCTTCTGGTGGCTGATGACTTTCCTTGGCTTGTGCCACATCACTTCTATCTCTGCCTCTACTTCACATCTCCTTCTCTTTTTCTGTATATGGGGTAATCTCCTTCTACTTCTTTTTTATAAGGACACTTGTGATTGCTTTTAGGACACACCTGTATAATTCAAGATAATCTCCCCATCTCAGGATTCTTGGCTTAATTACATTTGCAAAGAAGCCTTTCCCTGATAAGATAAAATTTACAGGCTCCTTGGATTAGAACTTGACAGATTTGTGAGCCGTTATGCAGCCTACAATGGTGCATTACTACCCTTCCTTAATCTTCTGATCTTTATCATTTTTATTTATAAAATGGGCACAAATATGTGCCTAGTGGTATTGTTGTGATAATCAAATGAAATAAGAGCTAGTAGTAGGAGCACATAGTAGATTGAGCTTTCTTATTGCTTTCTCTTTCTCTAATACAGCAATATAAATGCTTACATGCTCTGTGCTGAGGAGTGAAACTGGGAAGCTATGCATTAGTAACTTCAAGTTAAGATTTCTCTATGATAGTGTTCGTTTATACTATTTGCTGAGACCATAGTGATATAGGCAATGGTTTCCAAAACAGTTGTTTTAATAACCTTTGGTCACTTCACCCAATGCTAAAGAATTATTCATCACTCCACTCCATATATCTGCATATTTCTTCCTTTCGAATTTCTTTCATTTTCTTAAAAGTCTCTTTAGAGAAGGTGGAAAACCAAATTATTTGCTTCCCATTGAGTACTCAGTGACCTTGATCCCAATAGGTGTCACAAAGGAGTGATGAGTAGAGTAGGGTAGCTGTGAAACCAGGCAAAGTACACAGTGTCTACTGGGTGATTTAATTTTTTATTTACTTTTTTTGTGTGTGGGGGGACAGAGTGTTGCTCTGTTGCCCAGGCTGGAGTGCAGTGGCATGACCTGGGCTCACTGCGGCCTCCACCTCCCAAGTTCAAGCTATTTTCATGCCTCAGCCTCCCGAGTAGCTGAGATTACAAGTGTGTACCACCACACCTGGCTAATTTTTGTATTTTTAGTAGAGACATGGTTTGACCATGTTTGCCAGGCTGGTCTCGAACTCCTGATCCACCCGCCTTGGCCTCCCAAAGTCCTGGGATTATAGGTGTGGCCTGGGTGACTTAATTTTCTAAGAGCCCTCCTTTGCTGCTTTGGGAAACTATAAGGGATAATTTTTGGTTGTCTCACTAGTATCAGATTTCTCTCTATCCTCACCAGTGGTAGCATATTGGTTTCCCAGGGCTGTCATAACAAAGCACCACAAACCGAATGGCTTAAAACAATAGAAATTTATTTCTCACACTTACAGAGACTAGACATCTGTAAATAAGGTGTCAGCAGGGCCATGCTTCCCCTGCAACCTGTGGGAGAGAATCCTTGCTTGCCTCTTCCTAGCTTCTGGTATTTGCCCGCAATCCTTGGTATTTGTTAGATCCTTGTAGATTCTTCAGTTCATATTTCTGCTTCTATCCTCACATGACCATCTTCTCTATGTGTCTGTGTCTATGTTCAAATTACCCTGTTCTTATCAGGACACAAGTCCCATAGGTCCACCCTAATGACCTTATCTAGTTTGATGACATATTCAAAGAACCTAGTTCCAAATAAGGTCACATTCACAGGTTTGGGGGCTTAGAGCATCAATATGTCTTTTTTGGGAGACACAATTCAACCCATAACAAGTGGCTTGATTTTCTTCTGAGAAACCATCATACTTCCAGTCTCAGGTGTAAGTTTTGAATAGGATTGAATTGACCCCATTCTCAATTCCAAGGAAGGACTATGACTTGTTTAATCAGAGAATTCTGTCCTTATTTGCATATATTTCAGTCAAAACATTAAGACACTAGGAGACATTCGTAAGGGTTCTTGAGGGAAAAGATTCTTTCTTTCTTTTCTTTCTCTCTCCCTTTCTTTCTTCCTTCTTTCCTTCCTTCCTTCCTTCCTTCCTTCCTTCCTTCCTTCCTTCCTTCTTTCCTTCCTTCCTTCCTTCCTTCCTTCCTTCCTTCCTTCCTTCCTTCCTTCCTTCCCTACGTTCTTTCTTTCTTTCCTTCTCTTTCTTTTTCCTTTCTTCCTTCCTTCCTTCCCTACTTTCTTTCCTTCTCTTTCTTTTTCCTTCCTTCCTTCCTTCTTGCTTTCTTCTTTTTCCCTCCCTCCCTCCTGCCCGTCTTTCTTTCTTTCCTTTTCTTCCTTTCTTCCTTTTTCTTTCTTTCTTTCTTCTTTCTTTCTTTTCCTTCCTTCCTTCCTTCCTTATTTCCTTCCCTCCCTCCCTTCTTTCTTTCTTTCTCTTTCTGTCTTTCTTTTCTTTCTTTCCTTCCTTCTCTTTCTTTTTCCTTCCTTCCTTCCTTCTTGCTTTCTTCTTTTTCCCTCCCTCCCTCCTGCTCGTCTTTCTTTCTTTCTTTCTCTTTCTTTCTTTCTTTCTTTCTCTTTCTTTCTTTCTTTCTTTCTTTCTTTCTTTCTTTCTTTCTCTTTCTTTCTTCCTTTCCTTTCTTTTCCTTCCTTCCTTCCTTCCTTCCTTCCTTCCTTCCTTCCTTCCTTCCTTCTTTCCTTCCTTCCTTCCTTCCTTCCTTCCTTCCTTCCTTCCTTCCTTCTCTCTTTCTCTCTTCTTCTCTTCCTCTCTTTCTTCATTTATTTGTTTGGAGACCAACTATGGTATAAGATTTTAAAATTGGGGTTGCTAAAGCCATCTGACTTCCATTACAGGCAGTAGAATATGAATAAAGTCAACATACAGAAGAAAGAATACCACAATATACAGAGAACCACACCCTGATGACATTGTGCCCTGTTAGCACCTGAAACCATCTCAATTACTAGACTTTTTTATTACCTGAGAATAAAAGAAAAAAAGATTTTTTTTCATTTAAGCCAGAATTTCTGTTTCTCCAACATAACTATCCTAACTTTATTATGATGGAGTTGCAGAGATGGCCTTCACAATAATATACCTAAGGAACTATTATTATCTCTATTTTATAAATGAGGAAGCTGAGGCACAAAAAAGTTAATAAGTGACAGAATGAGAATTCAGACTCCACAGCTTGACTCAAGGGCCCATTCTTTTACCCACTATGCAACACTACCTTCTTCTTTGCCATAAGGGCTTGTGTAGAAGCAGCTTTGAGAAAGTTGTGTTAGTCCATTCTCATACTGCTATGAAGAGCTACCCGAGACTGCGAAATTTATAAAGAAAAGAGGTTTAATTGACTCACCATTCCACAGGATGTACAGGAAACATGGCTGAGAGACCTCAGGAAACTTACAATCATGACAGAAGGCAAAGTGAAAGCAAGCACGTCTTACCATGGTGGAGCAAAAGAGGGAGAAATAGTGAAGGGGGAAGTGCCACACATTTTTATACAACCAGATCTCTCGTGAGAACTCACTCACTATCATGAGAACAGCAAGGTGGAAATCCACCCCCATGATCTAATCACCTCCCACCAGACCTCTCCCTTGCCATGTGGGGATTACAATTCAACATGAGATTTGGGTGGGGACATAAAGCCAAACCATACCAAAGTCTGGATATTTTATATACATAACACAGGAGAGTCAATAACACTATTCAGGATCCCAACCACTCCTACCTCTCTTCCCTCACCCTTATTCATTTTCTGTTGTTGTTGTTGACCTAGAGAAAAAAAAAAAAACCAAAAAAAAAAAAAACTGAGGTAAACTTAATAAAAATAGAGACTTTATTTGGGCCAAGTTTGAGAACTGCAACCTGGGTGCATAGAGCATAGATTCAAGTTGCCCTGGATATATGTTCCAATTAGTAGCAGTTACTGGTAGGGTTTTTTTTTTGTTTTGTTTTTTTTTTTTTTTTTTACGGAGTCTTGCTCTGTCGCCCAGGCTGGAGTGCAGTGGCGTGAACTCGGCTCACTGAGAGCTCTGCCTCCCTGGTTCATGCCATTTTCCTGACTCAGCCTCTCCAGTAACCGGGACTGTAGGCACCCGCCACCACGCCTGGCTAATTTTTTGTATTTTTTAGTAGAGATGGGGATTCACCGTGTTAGCCAGGATGGTCTCGATCTCCTGACCTCGTGATCTGCCTGCCTCAGCCTCCCAAAGTGTTGGGATTACAGGCGTGAGCCACCGTGCTTGGCAGTTACTGGTAGGTTTTTAAAGGAAAAGAAGAGGCAGTTTCTAAGTTGTTTACCAAGGATTTATATTAAAATAATGTAAGCTGTTAAATGGCTATACATTGTTATTTGCACCACAAATTCCAGGACTATGAAAATAATGGGTGAGGCAGCTAGTAAGGAACAAAATGACTTTTTAAAAATTGTCCCTGGGCATGGGTGGGGGTATCAGCCAGACTCCAGGGGAAGATTGTCTTCCCACTCTGTCCCCTTTTCATCTCCCTTTCCCGCTGAGAGCCACTTTCATCAGCAATAAAATCCCCTGCATTTACCATCTCCAATTTGTTCATGTGACCTCATTCCTCCTGAATGCCAGACAAGAACTCAGGAGTGGGTGCAAAAGGCTGTTGCACTGATCCTCCACTGAGCTGTTAACACTGAAGTCATCCACAGATGGCAAAGCTAAAACAGCACTGCTTGCAACACTCTTTCTGGGGCTTCAGGGATCAAGGGCACCTCCCTAGATGCTGCTATGGCAGTGCAGGGAGTTTTGCTCTTGTTGGCACCCAAAACCAGTAGCCCTGGCTCCTGCACCTGCTCATCTGTGCTCCTCCTCCTGCAAAGGGTGGAATACAGTGGGACCAAGCAAGTGGTATCCATCTCTGCTGCAATGAAGCCACTGGCTAGTTCTAGCACAGGTGTATTCCAGTTCCTACCCACAAAGAGGTCAGTGAAAATTTCCTGCTTCAATCTTTGCCATATAATAAAATGAATCAAGGGAGAGACTACCTCATCATGTTTACAGGTCTTGCTCACACTCAGGGGAAAAGAATTACACATGGTATGTATACAACTGGTGGGAATTGGGGAACCACCTTAAAATTCAGGCCTCCAATCCCTCACTTCCACCCATAGTGGAAGTGGGCTTACATGGCGGAAGTAAACCATGGGAAGCACTATGTGTGCTTCCCACCTTATACTTGACGATAACTTCCCAGACATAACAGAATGCAAATCTGCCATTCTGCTTTGACATGTGGGGGAAAAAAACGCATGGAAACCCACATAGAGCATTATGAGATTAAAATACCTGGGAGGTTATTCAGTATTTCTAAACTGAAAGGGACTTGAAGATCACTCCTGCCTAAAAGCATCACCTCCATGGATGTGGTTAAATTGGGCAGAAGCCACCTTGAATAATGGCTATTAAAGTTAGTTGCAGTTCATCAGGACCATTTTGTGAGTAACTCTACTAATGTTTTGCATGTCCCTTGCTCATGGATTAGTCCCTCTAAATCCAGTCTGCTGTGGTAGCAAATCTTTTGGTAAAAACCTATTTGGACTATGAGTACTTAGACTCACGCTAAATTTATTAGCCTGAATTTAAAGAGGATTCTTAATTCTAAATCTGTTTAAAATGGGTATTAGTTGGAAAAGGTTTGTTTTTCATTAAAAACCATTTTCATGAAAGACTAACCTTAAATTACCTTGTTTATTTAGCTAGAGTCGGCCTAGAAGAATAGGAGGCAAATAAGCTCATTGTGTTATTGAGCAATTTTTATTTTTTGTTTATACTAAGTAGGCACAGCAAGGCTATCATTATTGCGAAGAAAATCACATTTTTCTCTTGCTAACTTTCAAGCATTGAAAGAGAAACTAATGTAAGCTTTTTAACTATGATATTTAAATGTGTATTTCTGAAGAAAATCGATTGGTCATTTAAGGCTTTTTTTTCCATTTTTAAATGTGGTCATATTTTTTCTTTGTTTTGATTTTATTTCTGCTATTCTATGTGGGAAGAAATCACTAATAGTTGGAGAGGTTTGATCTTTCTAAGAAACTATAAAATTAGTATTGATTATTTTTAGTGGACTTAATCCATTTAAATGTAATTTTAGATACCCAGTTATCTTATATGCATATTATGCTGACATTATTTCTTGATGCTGTCATTGCCATAGATTTAAAGGCTCTCTGCCTACTTCCCTCCTTCTGCCTTCTTCATCTCCTGTTCTACCCCTGCCAAGGCTCTGGTTCACTCACCAATTCCAGTGGAGTGCAGTAGTTTGTGTTGATGATCCAGTTGTTTCTAGCTTCTCTGAGCCTCCCTGGCTTTTATCAGCATGCAAGTGATTCTTGCCCTAGGAGTCACTGAGAGAAGAGAGAGTGTGATGATGGAAATAGCCTTTTGATTTTTTGCCCTATCCACCCTTTCAGGACACTTGCAGATGAGTCTCTAAAACCCAAGTCTTTCTGTAGCAGATGCCCAGAATTCTGTTCACTTACTGTGAACCTATTTTTACTCCACTCATCCCTATCAATATCACTCCTTCTGAATTTCAAACTTTAAACTTGTTTCTGACCATTTTTGACTCAGTGATTGCTTTTGATTAGCTCTCTTTAAAGAATGACTTGTTTCACTCAGGCCCATACCAAGCTGGCTGCCTCAGTAGAAACGCATATTCTAATTTGCTTTTATGGAACCAACTCCCTGCAACAGACAAGGTCAGTCCTAATCTCTGAAAGAAGGAATAACAGAGACTGGAAAACAGGAGAGGTGGTTTGGGGGATTACCACTTCCAAATTAGTTGACACAACTCAAATGTTAACTTGTCAAGGCCCTGATGGAACACAACATGTGTTAGAAGCTAAAGTCATTCTTTGGGCATGCCTAAAGAAAGAGCTATAACACCATAAGGGAGAAAGTATCTTTTCTTTTCTCAGTGAGAACTGCACTGGTGGTTGCAGCAATTTTTATCATGAGAGACTGTAGGAAAATTTGATTCTAATAGTCATGGTGTGTTTGCTGAGTTTTGGGCTTTAGCTATATTCCTCTACTAGCTTAGGTCTAGGCTGACCCCAGTCACTGTATAACTTAGGTTAGTTTCCCTGGAAACAGTTTCAGGGACTGGGACTTGCAATCAGGAGATTTACTGAGGGCTTTTCTTAGGCGATACATTTGCAAGATTGGGCAGAGGGAGAAACTGACCCGTAGTGAAGAAACTGATGATGCATCAGCTAATCTTGCGGTGAGCTCTGGAGTTGATATGGCCCTTCAGAGTTGTGCCAAATTGAGGCAAGGGGCAAGGACCTTGTACCTCCAATTAATCCAGTAATTTACTTATTTGGGTAGGAGTATCCATTACAGTACTTTGTCACATAAGGAAACAGTGCACAGATAACTGGAATAGCAATAGTTGACTTATAATCAAGCAACAACAACTCAACATGTAAAAAGTATGTATCATTAACTATCATTAAGTGCATATGCCATTAGGATTGATTGCCAGTGTCTTAGAAGAAGACCGAATTCACTCCTAATGGTTTCAATAAAAAGATTTCTATTAAAGTTCCATTTCAAAGGTATGGACAAGTCAGAGGAATAAATAGGGATGACGAGGACCCAGAAACTCACAAAAGTAAGATTCAGTTAACTTCTCTGAGTTAGAAAGAATAAGGAATGTAAAGAGAATTGTTGAAGCCCGATGAGAGCTGGTCTACCATCAACAGGAGCTGTAGTCCTAGAGGTATACAGCTACTAACAGAGAGGTGATGCCAAAGCCCTTGATCACTTGCCGGTCCCTTCTCACAGGCCTACTTAACTGGAAGCCAACTAACAAATAAGTCTGAGGGATGCAATGCATAGGGTCAGTCTCCTGGGGCAAAGAGTAGGAAAAGAAAAGAAAACAATGGATAAGAACTGGCAAATGGAGAATAATCAGCATAGTTCCCAAACAAAACATAGGTTTCTCTTTTATCCATAAAAAGCAAGCCATTTCCTAGAACATATTTCGACAAATAATCCTTAAGCGAAACGCTTAATAAAGAGATTCCACCAGCTGAGATTCCTAGGTCTCAGGAGAGAAAACCATCATCTACTCATTGTATTTTTGTTCCTCTTCTTGAATAAGCCCTTGGTAATTAAATGTGGGAAAAAAAAAACATTTCTAATTGCTAATCATATGTTGTAAGCACCAGTTCATTTTACTTGTTGGGCAGTCGCCATATAAAGAATGCTTGTATTTGAGAACACGGCAATTAGAGATACTAGAGGAGCCACCAGGAGAATAACTAAAAAATAAAAACTATTACTGAATGTTCAATGTGTGGTGTGTGTGGCTTTTGCAGTACAACACCCATTAAATGATAGTCATGTGGTTACACCTTATACATATTTTTTCTAAATTTACCCCCTAAGGGGCAAATTACCAGCTCAGTTCTGAATAACATTATTGTGGCTATTAGTCTTTGTTTGCATAATTCCCCATCCATGATGTTTACAATTTTCTCCTTAGTGTTTCTTTGAAAAGTGGCACAATTACAATATTTTCATTATGCTATGGCTTACATAGATAATTAAACAAATAAGTATGCTCTTACACAATTTATTTTAAATGTTCCTAATCTTTACAAAACTCCCTCATCCTTGGAAGAATGAAGCCATCCAGGATAACTGCAATTTTTACTTTCTGTAAAAAAGGCATCACCTAGAAGATTAACAGAGCTCATCAACTTAAGACATAGCTGCTTATTCTCTTCCGGGGGCATTATCAGAAATTAAACTATTGCAAAGTAATAACCTCACAGCTTTGTCATAGGAGTGGTAAGAACAATATATTTTCACATTGGAGAAATTGAAAATGTATTTCTCACAACTTAGTGACTTTATCATTGAGGTAATAATTCAGTTAATTTTAAGTGTTTCGTACATTACTAGGATGAGCTAAAATCTCAACACTTTAGGTGTTTTAACAGACACTATTTTTTGAGGTGCTAAATCTAGTAAAAGCTGGAACTTAGCTAATATAAGAAAACTTCCAAAAAAAATCTAGATTTTATTTTCACAGTAATAGAATTTTAGAGCAATCTTGAAGAATAGCTTTATTTTACCAATAAAGAAATTGAATCTCAGAAATATTAAAGGGCTTTCCAAGGTCTCACAGCCGGTTTATAGGCAGAGGCAGAATTATAACAGGCAGTCTTCTAACTACCACCACTGTATCATTTCTGCTGTTCAGCTTGCCTCTTCCAAAGGTCTTTATACTTTCTCTTTCAATAGTCATTTTTGATTCTCTACTCTATGCCAAGTACTACTTGAGGTGTTGGGGACAGGTAGGTGAGGAAGACATGGTCCCAACCCTTACAGAAGCTCACAATTTAGTGAGGGAGTTATGTAGACGGATGCTTGCTGTTTATTAATCATTGTAATTCATGTTTTGAGAACACAGAGGAGGGAATGTTTAGCTCTTTCTCTACCTTTGGATTGATTTCTTGTCCTCAACCAATACAGTCACTGGGACTTCAAATACCAAGTCCCTGACCTTAGCAGGTGTGGTTACTGGTTTCTTACACACCACTTCTGCTGGCCTTCTGTGTTTGCCTGCCATCCCACCCATCCTATTTTCCACCCTACTGACTCATGCAGCAGTTGCTGCTTAAGTGCTGCTCTGTCTGATTTGAAAGTTCTAAATCATCTGCATCTCCAGAAGTGGAAGCTGCTCTCCTGAAGAAGTGAGAATACTTTACTCACAGAAGTTACTGCTTCTTCATTATGCTTGCTAAAGGATTGCTTTGTTCTTTGTGTTTCCCCCTTTCCCCAAACCTCTAGCTCTACCCAACTCCAACCTGGAGAATGGACTTTCAACAATACCACCTGAGTGTTACACCTTACTGACTCAATGTGCTTGGCCAATGACATGCATAAGCATGGTATAGTCTCATGAGTGTACCAAAGATTATGTACCCCAAACACACAAGATATAATGTTTCTTTACATTTTCATGTGAAAGCCCATCAGAAGAAAAGATAATGAAAGTCTTATAAAAGAAATAAATGCCTCATGCCTATTTGAATAAGGTTATGCAGTCAATGATGAACAAAACCACTGTGCTGAAGTCTGCTTTCTCAATAATAATATCTGGGATCCAGGATCAAGGTCAAGGCACCTGAATGCTCTCCTCCTCAGTAAGATTTTCTTCCTCCCACCTGCCTCCCATCCAATAGTAGCTTCCAGAGTAACTTCATTTCTTTCTGTCCTTCATACATTTGTTGTCCTAGAGCTGATATTTGGAGGCTGAATCATCTTCCCCACTTCTCCAGGAAACCCCTCATACCCCTATCCATTAGGGATCACAAAGTGGGGATGTAGAGTAAACTAGTCACAGCATGTTGGCCACAAAAAAATAACTTTTTTCTGCAGCACATGGCTAGAGCATTAGGGTAGATCCTACCTTTTCTTCTACCACAACAGGAAGCTTTTGTCTTTGAACAAGTATCCTTTTAACTGTCTTCCCCACAAGGTGGGTATAGAGTCCAAATAAAACTTGAATTGCCCACTGTTAACCAGCTGGGTACTTGCTGATTAACTTCAAATGTGATTGACATTTGTCCTAGAAATTAGTACTGATGCCTCTGGAAAACTTTAAATTTGACTTCCTTCATTTAACTATGGTTGTGTTTACCTTTCTGTAGTGATATCTACTGATGGCCGTTGAAAAAGCTATCGTGAATTTCTGTCTTATTCGTTAGATGTATATGAAAGAGATGTATGCATTTTTTGGCACGAAGGTAGAATTTTTAAATTTAAGCATCATATATTATTATAAAATGTTGTGAAAGATACATTTTAGAAAATATTATAAATAATGTTAATACTAATACTAATTTTGAGCCTAAGGGAGATGTTATGCATTTGAAATGACAGGCATTGGGGCTTACCTGAGGAAGTTCCTGTCTCTTACTACTTAGCTACGTGTGCTAGAAGCTCTCAGAGCTGGCATGCCAGTTCAGTGATGGGCAGGCTAGTTTTCTTCTCACTGAAGACTGGAAGTAAATAGATGATTCATGGCTTCTCATATCACAAAGCCCTTTTCCAAAGAGGATGAGTGGTTTAGAAGACCCATCTGTGCCCTGATTTCATTAATGCCACCTATAACCTCCACAAGCATGCTGCTATTGAAACAGGACTATTTGCTTGCTTAAGGGAGAAAGCAGAGGTTTTTCTAGACATGTGTAAACTTTCTATGAAGATAATATGATTTACATGTGCATACAAACGGATAAAACAGCCTGTTATTTAACCATACTTCAATTGTTTTCTCATTTTCCCTTAAATAACATTCTGTAATCATTTTTTCTTCACTTCTGTGGCCTGGCACCTTTGGTTTACTTTAACTATCTTTACTTTTTGACCGAAGTCCCCTTTGATGGTTAAATGCAAAATCAATGTTTGATGACTGATACTTTGTGTCCATTTAATATGTGAATTATATTCCTCTTTGCCTTTTTAATAGATGAGCTATTTGCCATCCGGAGCTTCTTCATTTCCTGTTTCATCCACCATTATTCTCATTTTTTTCTTTATTGGTTTCTTACCTTCCTGACAGTAGAAAAATTTTGTTAAGTTGCATTTAGCATTGCTTTGTATTTTTAATGTCTCCCTCAGCCGTTAGTTTGCATTTTGGTTGTTTTTATAAAAATATATCTTTATTTAAAAGTTTTGTAAAATTTAAGAGAGTTTCAAACTCATTCCCTTTTTGATTTCATGGTTCCCCTTTATTTTCCTTCCATAAGCAGTTTTACTATATAGATTAGAAATTTCAAATGCAATCGCAATTACATAATTACTTCTTTTGGAATCTGAATTTTCTCCATTTTAAATTTTTGTCTGAAGGCAGGGTAGGAAAAGATATATGCTTGACTTTCAAAAATAACAAATTCACAAGTTATATTTAAGCAGCGCAGAGGCAAGAAGACTGAATGTCCAGAGACCTGCTCTCAAGTCATGGTTTTGCTGCTGTGAAATTTTGTGTCTTTGGGAATATTATTTACACTATTTGAGTCTGTCTCTTTGTCTTAGTGAATGAGATTTGGTTCTTTTCAGCTTTATGATTCTATATAGAAAAAGCCTTTTGATTTTGCTATATTCTATTTATTCTATTAATTGAGAATAAGACAGATGGGAGAGTGAAGGAAGAATTTTTTTGGGTACAAATTAAATTGCATCATTTAAATGCTTTGAATGAGAGGCCATGTCACTGAGGGCTGTATTTAGAATGAAGAGATACAATAAGCCCCACAAGTTCTAGTTCTTTTCTCTTTTGCTTTATTCTCTACATTTCAAATGTGATTGAAAATCCATATCATTAGAGAAGGTCAGTAAAAAAAATTAGCACAAACCATTTGCCATGTATTGGGAATCAGGAGTAACTAAATAATGGTGTATTTCTCCCATGAAAATTGTCTCCATAACCTTTGCCAGAAATAGCATTTGAGACTAGAAGAGAATTAATGTTCAGTAATTGTTGAATCCTTATTTAAATATGACTTTCAAATATCTTTCCCAAGAGGAGCACTTAAAAAGATCAATCAAAGCAATAGTGCTAATAATCTGCCATGGGACCTGGGCAGCAGGTTAAGAGACTCACCTCCTATTAATTAGGTGAAGGATTCACAAAATGTGAGGAGTGTACCCGAGCCTAGTATTCATATTCAGAAGAGTGATCAATCCACGAGTGAAATGATATTGGAATTATCAAGCATTTAGCCAAATGGAGGAGAAAAAAAAAATTACCGTGGCCATAGATTTGAAGTTATTGTAATTGTTTTCTCTTTAATTGGTTTAAAAAAAAGTTATATACAACAAAATCATTTTGTCATTCACTAAAAAGCAGAGTGTCTCTGTGTGTGTATGAGTATGTGTATGTCTTTGAAAAGGTAATCCAGGTGTGTTAGGGAACAGTTTCTGGGAGAATACTCAGTCTTAGCAGCAGTTCCTTTTCTAGCTTCGTGCCACCACTTCACTTTTGTCTACAGCACCCATGAGTCATCGATCAAATCTTCCATCAGTACCTTGTCTGAGTAGTCCTCCAAGCACTTCAGGGAGTTGCTTAGGGGTATTTAAGACTATAGCGTTGGTGTTGTTTGATTCAGTCACTTGGGATGTGAATTTGAAGGAACAGAATGAGAGGTTTAGCAGGGAGAACAGTGGAAAATAGCAGGACTGTTCTTCTCTGGCACTAAGGAAGTCAGGCCATATCTTTTCAGAATCAAAATATTTCCAGAGGCATAATGATCTTTAGCAGAGAGGTGGGACAGCATGATGTAATCACTATACACACACGTAGAATCCTTTTGTTTTGACTAATCCATTATTGAAAGAGGCATAAAAGAATAAATTCTGACTTTGCAGAAACTTTTATTTATCAGCTCTGGAAAATACATAGGATAGGGTCAAAGGCTAAGTTTAACACCATTATTTTGAAAGTTATTTATAAGTATGTCATCTAAAAACTTTTGTCATTAAAGAGAAAATGTGCAGCAAAGTCTGAATGAATAAAATAACCTCAACTGCATCTCTTCTCCACCCTAAGAATTGTGTTCCTTTGTGGGGAGCCTCCACTCTCCCTCTCTAAATTTCCCAGGTACTGTGTCATCTCCAGTTCCCTTAGACTTTTGAAGAACACAAAAGGCCTTTATTTTAGCAGGAAGGAGTGAAGAAATCTGTTAAGGTGAATCGGGTCTTTTTGTTTTGTTTTGTTTGAGACTGAGTCTCGCTCTGTCACCAGCCTGGAGTGCAATGGCACGATCTCGGCTCACCACAACCTCAGCCTCCTGGGTTCAAGCGATTCTCCTGCCTCAGCCTCCCAAGTAGCTGGAATTAGAGGCATGCACCACCATGCCTGGCTAATTTTGTATTTTTAGTAGAGATAGGGTTTCAGGCCTTTTTAACGTTGTGAAGAGATCAGATCAGTGTGAAACTAGAAGATAAGAATAATGCAAGTGACACCTGCAACCACAACAAATGACCTCAATTGTCTAACAAGGCAGTGTGGCCATGATGATGGAGGTGCTTCTGACTAAGAAGTCAGCGGGTCTGCAGAAGTGGTTTCCTATGTCAATTTAAACTAGCTCTTGTTCATGCAAAATCAATTCACACTTCTCCTGAAGAACCAGCTTTTGTGGTGGGCTGTGATCTTAATTAGGAATCACAAAGCCCCTTCTGTTCTTTGTCAAATATACTTAAAATAGGATTGCCTGAGCTTTAGGGATTTTAGATTTATTATGATGGCTGGGGTCCACCTTATTTCTTTTATTTTCCTACAATCAGATTTTTGCCTGCTAATATTTTTAGACTGACAAAGAATCCTTGACTAAACTAGAGTCAGTCTTCTCCAAGTTCTCTTTCTGATTAGGCTCTGTACTTGGTCTTTGTCTTTGGTGTGTTTAGTCCAGTTTCTGCATGAATCCTGCTGAATCAGTTCAATGAAAAATCTCCCAGCCTCAATATCTGATCAAATTTCTTATCCCTCACTCTCAATATCACCCTGGCCTACCTTGAGCAGGAATCTCCCTAGCCTTACATTACCTCATACTAATTTTTCACCCACTGATCCCCACCTGTCCTTGTTATATTTAAAGTTGAGCTTGATCTCTCTCCTACTACAAAGGCACCACTGCAGTCATCCTCTTCTTGGATAAAGTTTTCTTTGCCATCTTTAACAAGTGTCTGAAGGATTTTTCTTTAACAAAACCAAGGCAGAAATAAAGTTGAGTATGTACAAGAGATTCATACCCTTGCCTCTACAAGATAAGGAATCTTACCCTTGACCTCATGAAACACTGAAATTCTTTTATGTGTTAGGCCAACACTAGAGGCTAGGAATCTAAGATGAGCAGTTCTTATATCCATAAAATATGCCTATACATAAAAGATGACAATGTTGAATTTTACCTGAGCCATGTACTTCTGGAAAACAGTGAAGGTTAAAGAAATCAGAAATCCCCTGCAGAGGGGAAAGGTTTTCTTTCTCCACCTATCACAAGGTTCACAGCTGAAATCTCTATTAACTAAAGACAGATTAACAAGAGAAACACATATACATTTATTTAATATAAGTTTTACATGACACGAGAACCTTCAGAAATGAAGACTCCAAGAAACAGGGGAATCTGGGTATTTCTGTGCTAAGTTTGATAATGGGTGATCATGCAGAAGTGTAATTGAACAGAGAGGGTATGATCTAATGGTAATAAACTGGGGGGTATCTTGGTCAATTTTCTGCTGCTAAAGCAGAATGCCACAGACTAATTTATTTAAAAAAAAATAAGTTTTATTTGGCTTATAGTTCTAGAGGCTGGGAAGTCAAAGAGCATGCTACCAACATCTGGTGAGGGCTTTTGTGCTGCATTATATCATGGTAGAAGGGCAAATGAGCATGTGAGACAAAGAAAAGAAATATAAACAAATTCATCCTTTTTATTAGGAATTCACTCAAATGATAACTAATTCACTCCTGAGATAACAGCATTAATTTGTTCATAGGGGCAGATCCCTCATGACCTAATCAACTTAAAAATCTCACTTCCCAATACTGTTACAGTGGCAATTAACTTTCAACATGAGTTTTGGAGAGGACATGCAAACCACAGCATTCTGTGCCTCATTCTTCAAAATGTTCTTTTCACATACAAAATACCTTAATTCCATGCCAATAATCCCAAAAGTGTTAAGTCATTCTAGCATCAGCTCAAAAGTACAAAGTCCAGAGTCTCATTTAAAATAGATATGGGTGAGACTCAAGGCACAATTTATGCCAAAGCAAATTCTCTCTAGCTATGAGCTTGTGATGTCAAAACAAGTTATGTACTTCCAAAATACAATGATGAGACAGGCATAGGGTAGACATCCCCATTCGGGTATTTGATACAGCAACAATCCCACTCTCAGTACCAATGTGATGTCTTAGTCCATTTTCTGCTGGTATAACGCAATACCACAGATTGGATAACTTATATATAGAAAAGAAGCTTATTTGGCTCATGTTTCTGGAGGCTGGGAAGTACAAGAACATTGTGCCAGCATTTGGCAGGGCAACGTGCTGTGTCATAACGTGGTGGAAGGGCAAGTGAGCGTGTGAGACAGAAGGAATTGAGCTAGACTCATTCTTTTATCAGGAGCCTACTCATGTAATAGCTAACCCCCTCAAGCGATAACTAACTCACTCCCCTGATAATGACACTAATCCAATTGTGAGGGTGACCTCATCACCCCTTAAAGGCCCCACCTTCCAAAGCCATTACATTGGCAACTAAATTTCAACATGAGTTTTGGAGGAGACATTCAAATTGTATTGGGGGTTACTTAGCAAGGCCTATTTGTTGAATTTCTTCTTGGCATCTCTGTGTCTTCTGAGATAAGAAGGAACAGGGAGGGTACCTCTGGAATGAAGTCTTTATGGCTTGATTTAGAGGAAAACTGGAGAATTCTTTTATAGCCTGAATCAAGGGAGAAGGGCAGAAGAAAGTCAGGGGGTCCTTCTTGATTCTGCTGTTTTCTGAAATGCCAAGGAGTCATGTTTTATGGTAGTGTGTCCTTAATCCCATCAACCTCCACCTTTTTGTGTTCCAGAAAATAGTTTACTGGAAATAACTACCCTTCCCCATAGGACTTAGATAAGGCTCACTGATGGCTTATTTGCCTATCACAAGGCCAGACATAGACCCTCCAAATTTTCATTTTTTTCTCCTAAATGATTAGCTGAATTTGTTGTCCCCACTGATTACTGGAAACAAAGTTCTTATTAAACAAATTTCAGCTAAGATTCCCTCCTTCTACCAGACTCCTAAACTTGGCCCCCCCTTAGCCTGAACCAGCATACAGCTGCTCATGAAAAATAGGAAAATTGGTTGGCCTCAGAGTAAAATATGGCTTGATCTACTATCAAATCCCACCATCCTTTCATCCTACTTCTGTAACACCTCTTTCTATCCACGTTTGTTAACTCTTCTCTGTAGAAGAAAACCCCTTTTTGCCTAACCCTTTGAAGCAACCAGATCTATGTCAAGGTATTCTTACCGTTGCAATAGTTCCCTTTTCTTCTATTCCATTAGCCTCTTCCCTTCTTGAAGTAATCCTTTTGATAAAGTCTTCCTTGTTAAGTCTGGATTTGTTTTATTTGACAAAGGCTGACAAGTTTTCCCCCCATATAATTTGTATTTATTTTTATTTGTGGATTGTTAGGGGAACTAGTTTTCTCTATGCTCCCCATGCAATTTAAATATCTATTTTTAGGCCAGGCATGGTGGCTCACACATGTTATCTCAGCACTTTGGGAGGCCAAGGTGGGAGAATTGCTTGAGCCCAGGAGTTCAAGACCAGCCTAGGTAACATAGCTAGGTCACATAGACCCCCATCTCTACAAATTTCTTATTTAAAAAGTTAGCCAGTTGTGGTGGTGCATGCCTGTAGTCCCTGCTACTCGGGCTGCTGAGGCAGGAGGATCACTTAAGCCCAGGAGGTTGAGGCTGCAGTGGGCCGTGATCACGCCACTGTGATCCAGTCTGGGAGATAGAGTGAGTCTCTGTCTCTAAATAAATAAATAAATACCTATTGTATATATCAACTAACTCTATGTTGATGCTGGGAGAAGAGACTACTGTGTAATTCTCTCAGGGGTTATCTGTTTTCTGTAATAGGAACTACCTCTGAAGTAACTGGAGAGAAGAGACTCTTCTTTTTTTTTGGAAAGCTTTCTGCTGTTTATTTGGCTATGGTAGATTTAAGTAAAGAACTTTGCTAGCCCTCATCAGCCTTAGGTGATCTTGGCACAGCTGTCATTCTTTTTTTTTTTTTTTTAATACTTTACGTTCTAGAGTACATGTGCACAACCTGCAGGTTTGTTACATATGTATACTACATGTGCCCCAACAGAAGAGACTCTTCTAAAAGACTCTTCAGAGCTTTGTAAAATCAGAGAAAAATGGATAGACTGCTTGACAAATTCCTAAATCTTTTAAACATTCAGAATTTACCAAGAATTATGAGAGAATTTCATGATGACATTGCTGGATATTGGATACCATCTACTTCAAAAGGAAGAAGAAAACAGCATTACTTATTCAGGTTGTTCAGAATGAGGGATTCTTATAAGACAAACTGACACAAAAGTGCTTCCTGAGACAGATGCCAGCTTCTGGTAAGTTTTACAGTAGTAAGGTTTCATTTGCAACTGTTTTCATTAAACAGCAAGAGCCTTTGAGTCATTGCTTGGGGTAATTCTAAGATAAAATAACATGATATGTAAATGTAAAGTGGGTTGGCTCATTGATTCCATCAGTATGTAAACCAAGTACACTTTATGTTGTTTAGTATAATTACTGCCTAGAAAAACCAGAACTCCCACCAAGCTGCAGTCCTTGAGTTTTTAGTCACCATGTTAAATTCTAGCACTTGCCTGTTTTTGTTATTGGCTTCCCTACTGAGTGCACGGAGAAACATAGGTTGAATACCAGCTATGCCTGGGGCAAGATGTTGATTACCTCACAGTCAGAAGCAAAATAAACTATCTGAAGGTATATCAGAGAACAAAAAGATTGACTGAAACAATGAGGAAAATTGCAATTAGGCAATTTCTATCTCCCTTTTCAAAGCCAGACTTTGCCCTGCATTATTCATTTTGTATCTTTGTCTATTGACTTTAGCTTATTATAATGCTTTCTATATTTTGATACTATGGTTATATAAGGGAAAGCTTATTATTACTTTTGTCTCTTAATTGAATGTCAGTCATTTTCCATTAAAAAATGGCACACTCTGTGACTTCACTGATCTTTTCCTCTTCTGCTCTAATATTTTAGTACATACATTTCCTTTTATTTTACTATTTATAAAGTCATTATAAATCAAAGCAATTGCAGCAAAACAGGAAATGGTTGACATTTTCTATCCCAAAGACTCATTCATAATTTCTCAATTACATGCAGTTTAAATACATAGCATCCAATCTGCAGTCTTTGAAATGGTGCCAAATTCCATCTGCTTTCCTGCATATTGCTATAGTTATTTCTGAGCAAGACTGAGAGAGGAATACAGAGAAAGCTAACTTGAACGCAAACCTCTCTCAACAGAACCTTACTGTTAGTCTTGCAATTTTCTGTTCAATAACCTTCTCTTACATAAATGCACAGTTCTATTGATTTCTATATCCGGCTGCTTAATAACCTCCACTAGAACCCTATTAGCATTTTTTTTTTTCATTCATGCCAGGGGGATCTGATACCTCTTCCTACATCATCTCAAATTCATAAAAGGTCAATTCTGACAGATTGCGAAAAAAATTGCCATATGTAAATGTGGACATACATCTTGATCCTTCTGATGTAATTTTTAGATAACAACTCAGAATTCTACCCAAAAGTTTAAATAATTTATGTTACTCTTTGAGAGAGTAAATCTAAAATTTTTCAAAACATAGTGTCATTGGTAAACCATCTCTATTTTAATATTTCAGCTTTTCTTTAAGATTCCCTGTTTTCTTTCCTGCTGTTATCATTGATTTTCCAGGATACTTATGGTGTAATACATAATGTATACCTGAAATTTTAAAAATAGGTATGACTTTAGGCATAGTAGCACATGCCTGTAATATCAGCTACTTGGGAGATTGAGGTAAAAAGATCACTTGACCCCAGGGGTCTAAGAACAGCCTGGCCACTATAGTGAAATCCCACCTAAAATATATATAGCCACATTGATTGGACTTGGAGTTGACAGAATTTAACATTCCTTCAGAAAATTGTATGTATCCTAATGCTAAAGTCTGCCATCCTACAGACATTACAGACAAATGAAACAAATGGAAAAGTGTCTTATTCTTTATGTATTCAGGCTAAAGTCATGATAAAGTTATTGTATAAACATAATCTCCAACCATTCTCTGTTGGACTCTGTTTTAGTCTGCTTAGACTACCATGACAAAGCATCTTAGATTGGGTAATTTATAAACAACAGGTATTTATTGTTCACAGTTTTGGAGGCTGGGAAGTCCAAGATCAAGACATCAGCATATTCAGTGTCTGATGTCTGATAAGGTCCTGCTCTCTTACATGACAGAAGGGGAGAATGCTGTGTTCTCAAATGGTGGAAAGGGCAAGGCAGCTCCCTTCAATATCTTTTATAAAGGCACTAATCCCACTTACTCATTTCCTAAAGGCCTGACTGTTAGGGACAAACTGCCCTAAAAAGCTTCTTGGTACTGCCAACACTCCACCCAAACCTCTCTGTGCTGCCCACCTTTCTCTTAAACCTTTTTACTTTTCTAAGCCCTTATCTAGGTGCCCCGTTGAAGCCAGCAGACTTTACCTATCAGGCCTTGGTGCTGTAAAGCCAACCCCAGTTACAAACTATGCAGACCACAGAAGTAGGTCGTGGGAAGCATTAACAAACTTTACCTACACCCTCCGGCACCAAAAACGTCACAAGGTGATATGTGGCAGAGTTAACCAACAAATAAGCCCAGGGTCTCTCTCCCCCATATAAACCCCTCATTTTGTAAGCTCAAGTCTGCCTCCTCTGTCTGTAATGGAGCAGCCGGCAGGTTAAATAGAGGCTTGCCTGAACTTGGGTCTCTCTCTCGTTTTTTCTCTTGGCTAACCTTACACTAACATCTTAATACTATTGCCTTGATGGGTTAGTCGGGGGACTTAGGTTTCAAAACAAATTTTGGGAGGTTACTAACATTCAGACCATAGCAGACTCACAATAAAGCTCGGCTATTCCTTAAAAAAGACGTGTGGTTACTGGCAAAAGTATCTGGATATTTTCTCCTTAGTTTTAAAACTTTTGTTTATTTTGTATCTGTTTTATTAAGATGTTAAAAAAATATTAAATATTGGCAGCACATATTCCTTGTATGATTACTTCCACTTTTTACAACTTTTTAGGTGACTCTCAACTCTTGGCCCCTTAAGTTGGATTTCTGCTATCATTCTCCTTATGTAAATATTTTTAGGTCTTCCACAAGTCTTTTGGACTTGCCAGAACGTTTTATGTCTCTTGTTTCTCTAAAAGTATCAATTTCCCCTGGAGGTCCCTCTACTGCAATGCTTTCTGTGGCAGCACAGAAACTCTGTTCATTCTTGTTAGCAACAATTTTTAAGTATGGTATGAAATCTTTCGGAATATTCTATACTTGTTTTACCAGTATAGAAGCTGCAGTCATAATTTTCTATTCCTGAGCTAGTTCAGCATAGGTTTCAACCCAGTATAGACCTCAGGCCAGAAACTTAGGTTTGCAAGAAATATTACATTCTTTCATTTTTTTATGACTACACATGACTTTAATTCTAAGCCCTTATCCTGTAGGCTGGTAAGATATTCAAACTTTGTTATGCTTTGGGCTTCCCTCCATCCCCAGAGCTGACAGGGTTTTATTTAGTGCCACCGATTCTCAATGGGGAAGGAGTAGGTATCCTCTGGTAATGGTCACAGGAGTGAACACCAATACATCCCTGTTGCTCATCTCCGTAGCCCACTTAGAGCCAGCTCCTCTTAGGACACAGAGATAGTTCATGAAGCTGGGTACTCCAATGTCCATGTTCTCTCTTTTTAAAAATGTCACACGGATTTTTATCTTGCTACCTTTCTGGAGTGCTGCCAGGGAGCAGGGCCAGCTCCCTACTGATCTAGCATCCACAATCTTATCCCTTGCTACCCTGGAACCTTAGTCTCCACGTTGCATATAAAATTTTTGAAAGTCTTAAGTGTAAAATTTCTGTTGGCTACTTCCGCTTTCTATACTGCCAGAACCTCCCTTGCTGGCACAGAGATAAAATAGAGAGGGGAAAAAATCTGTAACTCAAAATGCATCCAAACTCACATAAAATAATATCTTTTGGTTACCTTTCTATAGTGAAAACTGTGCTCATAACTGAGATCTTCCTACAGCACTGAAATTCTTCTTCCAGCTACTGGGAGTACAAATAGTTCTCAGCTGTCTAATATTTCTAGGAATTTGTCTTAGATTGTAATCACCCGAAAGTTTCTTCTTTCCCTCTGCACAGACAAAAACAATCCACTGAGACCACAGCATTGCATTAGAGAGAGAGTTTAATTAATGTGAGGTCAGTCCATGTGGGAGAAAACTTCCTCAAGACAAATCAGTTTTCCCAAAGGCTCAGAGGCTAGGTTTTATATGGACAATTTGGTGGGCAGGGGGCTAGGAAATGGGTGCTGCTGATTTGGTTGAGGATGAAATCATAGGTGTGTAGAAAACTGTCCTCTTGCACTGAGTTCACCTATGTGTGGGGCCACAGGACGAGTTGAGTCACGAGTCACGAGTGTAGCTGGGGTCAGTCTGAAAAATCTCTTAAAAAACCAATCTCAGGTTCTATAATAGTGATGTTATCTATAGGAGCAATTGAGGTCAAAAATTTTGTAACCTCTGGCCACATGACTCCTGAGCAGTAAGGCATTATAGAACCTGCACCTACATTTTAGCAGCGTTCAGGCCCCTGTCATTATTCTTGTGGCTTTTCATTAATCTTACAAAGACAGTTTTCAGTCCCTGAGCGAGGGGGGAGATTAGTTTTAGGGAGAAACTATTATCATCTCTGCTTTCAAGTTAAACTATAAACTAAATTCCTTCCAGAGTTAGCTTGACCTATGCCCAGGAATGACCATGGACAGCTTGGAGGTCAGATGCAAGATGGAGTCAACTGTGCCAGATTTCTCTTATGGTCATAATGTTTTGAAAGTAGTTTCAAGCTGAAGAGGCCCACATTGCTGGAGGTCATACTCCTTCTCAGGGGCAATTTGCAGCCAGTCAGGGATCAAATCCAGCCCCTTTGCTTCAACTCAGGACGTATTTCAAGGGCTTTAGAAGCTTTAGAGCTCTTATGGGGTTAGCTGATGTCTTTCTGTGATTGAATAAGGGCCCAACATCTCCCTCTGCCAAGTCCGGCTTTCTTACGTTTCACATAGATATTGACCTTGAAGACATTCCTCATTAAACATCCTGCAGGCTAATCTCCTCTTAGTCTTCTTTAGGGAAACTGACCTGCATCAAGTTGGTTCCTTGTTGAGCTGGTCTTTCTATTCCTTTCATTTAAAGGTATGGGATATAAAAACATACCACACCTAATATAATGATCTCAGATAATTCAAAGACTTATTACTCACTTGGCCATTTGTTTCGGGGAACAGAAAGTGATACTACAAAATATGATGCTTTGGCACACCGGTTGCTTTAAATTAAAGAAAACTGAAAGCCCTCAGAAATAAGCTCAGAAGCAAGGTCTCTCGCTGATCTTTCTTCTGTCTCTCTGATTCTCTTTTTTTCTGAAGCACAAGAAGGGCGACAGTCTCTCTGGGATTTCCTTATCTAAGAAAGCTTCTTTCCAAAAGAAATGCAATTGTTTTAGTATCCTCTTCCCTGGGAATATCATTCAATAACCAGGAAATATTAACTACCAGAGTAGAGAAGAGACTGGGAGTCTTCCCCATATCCAGTCAGACTTTTTACCTATTTTTCTGTGGCAGCTCAAAGAGAATACCTGGAAAGCTTTATCTGCATAATAAGACCATCGTTGCTCACCGTGAAGTCCTGCCATCTCTCCCAGAACTCAGAGGAACTTTGTTGCAGGCCATTGGTTTTTGGGCTCATTTATTTCCCTTGAAAATCATTTACTCCTATGCCTCCCGTCTCAGCTTCCCCTATGAAGAAAAATACATAAGCATCTAGACCTCACTGGGTTATTGGGTAATCATTCTCCTGTGACTTCTCTGTGTTTATGCATGTTAAGTAATTTTTTAACTTTTTCTTTGTTTTTTTTTGAGACAGAGTCTCACTCTGTTTCCCAGGCTGAAGTGCAGTGGCAGGATCATGGCTCACTGCAGCCTTGACACCTGGGTTCAAGCAATCCTCCTGCCTTGGCCTCCCAAAGTGCTGGGACTACAGCATGAACCACCATGCCCAGCATTTAAAAAATTGTATATGCCTTTTCCTCCTATTAATCTGCATTTTGTCAGTTCATTTTCAGTGAACCTTCAGAGGGCAAAGGGGAAGCTTTCCTTCCTTGAGCCTATATAGGCAAAACAAAATACGATGCTGCTTAATGGTTTAGCCAAATGTCATTTTGCAGAAGCGACTTACTGCGCCCAACTTTCATTCTCTGCACAACTTTTCATTCTCTTTCCCATTGCACACTTCTCATAATCTTGACATTTGGGCCCTTTGGCATATATGTCTGATACCTTTAATCCTGAATCCAATTTGAATTCTTTCTAATTATTTCTAAAACCAGAATAAAACCAGAACTTATTTTTTTTGCCTCTACTCCATGTATTTTGACTTATTCTCAAGTCATCACCCCTCATATGCCTATTCAACTGATGTCTTTTGGGTTCTCCTCATGGAAACTCCCTGTCCCTGAGTGGTCTTTTCCTGATTCTGGGTTCACCTGTGTAACATGTCACCAGGAATCTATATGTCTATCTCACAACATGGAGCAGATGGAGAGAAGGAACTCGGCTTTGTGAGAGTGGGCATGGCTTTTGAAACTTGTGATAGAAGTACACACAGGAAGGCAATGTGTATCAACAGGATGCTGGTCTCCTGGGAAAGGGTTTGCCCAGACAAAACATGGAACAAAACAGAAACCATGTCAGAAAATTTAGATGGAAAAAAAAAAAATGGGACAAAGTGCTACAGATTCTCAAAGCCTGTGGTCATTGCTGAAACACCACAATACTATATCTGGTGGCCAGGCACAGTGGCTTACGCCTGTAATCCCAGCACTTTGGGAAGCCAAGACAGGTGGATCACTTGAGCTCAGGAGTTTGAGACCATCCTGGCTAACATGGTGAAATCCTGTCTCTAACAAAAATACAAAAATTAGCAAGACATGATGGCGTGCACCTATGGTCCCAGCCACTTGGGAGGCTTAGGTGGGAAGATCACTGGAGCCTGGGAAGTCAAGGCTGCAGTGAGCTGTGATTGAGCCACTGCACTCCAGCTTGGGTGACAGAGACTCAGTCTCAAAAAACAAACAAACAAAACAAAACAAAAAACATGAAAACAAAACTATACCTGTTATCTAATTAGAAGCCTCAGAGTCAACCTCAAAGTCCTCTTGAGAGTAGGGAAGTCCTGGCATAGAAGTATTATTCTTATTTAAAGTCTTGCTGATTGGGTGGTATATTAGCTCATTCTTAAACTGCTATAAAGAAATACCTGAAACAGTAATTTATAAAGAAAAGAGGTTTAATTGGCTCATGGTTGTGCAGGCTGTACAGGAAGAATGGCTGGGGAGGTCTCAGGAAACTTACAATCATGGCGAAAGGCAAAGCAGGCACATCTTACATAACTAGAGCAGGAGAAAGAGATAGAAGTGGGAGATGCTACACGCTTTTAAGCAACAAGATCTCATGAGAACTCACTCATCACTATCATGAGATTAACAAGGGGGAAATCTGCCCCCATGATGTAATCACCTCCTACCAGGCCCCTCCTCCAACACTGGGGATTACAATTTGACTTAAGAGGTCAGGGACACAAATCCAAACCATATCAGGTGGTTTGAGAGGTGTCTATCAATTTGACCTGGGAATTAGGACATAACCAATTTTCAAGAGGAAGATTATAGATCACACTCAGGTAATTACCTAGTAGTAGAAAAAGGACTCCAAACCATTTTGTTAATTAAAAAAGGGGGTTTTATATAAAGTGTGCTACCAAACTCTTTGAAGCAATCCTTTCTTCTAATTCCCTTCTCATGTCAAAGAATGTGTTGCAGTTGATTACTTTATGGTGGTTTCCATATTGGTAGGCAATTTGTCTAGAACAAAGCATAAGAATACAAAATCAGAGACTTACTATAAATTCTTCTAAAATTCAAATTCTTCAGCTCAACTTACTTCTCCTCCTCCCCTTCAGGCACAGAACTATTCTACTAGCACATTTAAATTTCTCTTTTCTTTTAGATCTTCTGTGTGCCAATTTCTTAAATGGACACTGTAATGCCTTCTTCCAATTAATTCATGGAACTATACTTCTAATCAATTTCATCCGTTTAAAACAGTTAGCAATTGTGTGCAAAAGGTGAAATTTCTCCTTCTAGATCTGAGTTTTTCCATTCTGGGAAAAGTATTTGAATGTGGCACAGTAGGCTGCGATATGTTTTAATCCAGGGATCACAACATTCTTTGCTGATTATTAACTTATAATAGACAAAAAAAAGTAGAAAGAGAATCATGAGAGAGAAAAGTAGGGGGGAATCAGCAAAGACAAAGAGATTGACAGTACCTTAGGGAAATAAAATTTAGGAGAGTTGTTCTGCTTAAAATATTTCTAAGAAATAATAACAGATTCCAAAGAGTGGATCTTGGTTAGTTAAATTTCAACATCTTTTGGGAAGAGAAACATACAGGCATCAGGGCTTCATCACATCACCTAAATCAAAATCAAATTTGTATGTATATGTGACTGACTCTGACAGGCCATTAGAACTATTGTAGCTTTAAAATTTGTCTTAATGTCTGATTCAATGCCTATTATTCTTTAATATTTGTAAGGTGCTTAATTCGAGACTTAACATGGCACACAGTGTGAACACAATAAATTATAGCTATTATTTTTTTCTGGGCTTACTTTATAGCTTCATCTTTCTATTTTCTTATATGAATTGTCAAGTAATTTGATCAGATTTTTAAAAGTATTATTAATTACTGCAAGCAATTAACTTGAATTGATGTCTTCCAATCAACATGGTAAAGAAGAGAAAGGAGAGGAAAAACTATGAAAGAACTGGATTGGAAATGAGCAATGTAGGAAATAAAAACAAATCATTTACTACATTTAGACAACATTGTTTTTGAGGAAATTAATAGTATAAAACTTGCCCATACCAGAAAGTCTCAAGAAGGAACATAAAGATTCTGCATGACAAGTTTTGGAGTACTATCTATCTTATTTGTTCCTTAAACCCTTTAGTTCCATTCATAAGGAGCTTATGGCTGCGTGTGTGGCAGGCACGTGGGGTGCTGTAGAGATACATGGGAAGAAGTTTGAGTAGTGCAATATACTGCTCGTTCTCTTTTCAGAATGCCCTTGACAAATTAACATTCTCGGATCAGTTGACTTGTTTGAATGCACCACATTGGCATTCTAATTCCAATGGGAGAGAGGTGATTGACTGAATAACTCAAGATTGAAGGAGGCATTGGAGAAACATTTTACTGTTGACCATGGATACCAGGTCCCCTTGCTTTTTTTTTTTTCTTTTAGTTTTGATCCAGCACAATCCATTAGACTGCCACAATTCACACCTGCTTGTTATTTATTTAGTGAGCTCTATTGACTCCTTGGACTTGTGGGCAACTCATCTTGACTTGAGAGGCTGCCTTGCTAAGGGCAGAAATGTTAATATAGATTTTGGCCCCTCAAGCAAGAAAGCACTTAAAAGTGTCACAGCCACTAAATGATTCAATTAGTCTCACCTCCCACCTGCCCTTTTCAAGAAAAAAAGACTCCTTTGCCACAGCAATAGTCCAAGACTAGCCCCTTTGTCCACACTCTGCATGAAGTGGAGTTTTTCCAAGTTGAAAGTATTTATAGGTCAGATCTGTGGGTACGAAAATGAAGAAAAGGATTACTGATTATCTGAAGCCAATGCTTCATGAAATGATTTGAACTGTTGTGCCATCTGACCCTGCACTACTAGATTATAAGATGTTCACAAAAAAAGGAAAAAAAATCTAGTATCTTGTGTCAGTGCTTTGACAGCGTTTATGATAAGAATTGGGTTTACTAACAAATTGTGGATTCCCAGCCCTTTTCACTGCACAGTAATTTCCAGGCAGTTTAAAACCACTTCTGGCCTGCCCTCTCTACTTGAATCCACTGCTGAGTCTAAAAGCCTATCTTGATTCCCCTGTGTTTATTACAGATTCTTTTCCATTTGAAGAATCAATACTAAATGCAGACACAGACAGACTGCATTTTACACTTGGTATTTGGAACAATGGGAGGGCGTCATTTATCAGTACTTTTTCAGGCACCAGAAAATTATAAGGCAAAATAAATTTGTAGGTTAAACAACTTTTCAGTTACAGAGATTATGGCACATCAGTTTCTAACTAGAGATATATAGGTAGACACAGAAAACCTTGATAAAAATGTAAAAACTCTTTGAAATGAACTAGCATTGTTAGTATTATAAAACTGAGGAAAATACTTTCTCTGCTTGCTTCAGTACTTTTCAAGAAGCATAGAAGCAAGAGATGCTCAAAAATTAACATTGTAGGATGACATTTCCAAAATTTTTTATTGAAAAAAATAATGGGTGTTGTGACTTAGCTTCTTTTAAAGTTTTACATTTGGTGCACATTTGGAAAATTTACTAGTTTATAGTCAATGTGAGACACTGGTAAGCTTATAAAATGTTTCCACTTTTATACCCTCAATTCAAACAATATTTATCTATGCTTTCCATAATCTGTCACTCTGCAAGGCACTGGGAACACAAATGGTCTCATTAAAATACTCCTTTCAAAATGTTGTTTACTCTGAACAGACATTGGAAGAGGTTTCCAGCTAAACAATTTGACTGAATAAAGAATAAAGGGATAGAGTAACAAAACACTGAACTTGGAAATGCATTATTGTATTTTTAATTTGGTATTTAATGTATCTATCAGATGCCAATGAAGTCTGCTTTCCATATGTCTAAATCATGTCAACACACCAAGTACAACCTAATTCATGTAATTTTAGACATATAATTTTAAAAGTATAATTGAGAATTTAGACTAAAAAAATAATCATTTAGTTCCTACTCTCTTACGCATTAGGAAAAGAATCTGAAATTGTACGTTTTATTTCACTGCACACCTGAGTATTATTTCAGATTCCTCAGCCAAAATGTTCCCCAAATAGTCACAGATCATATTTATGAAAAGAGAAAGGAAAACTAGCATTTTGCAGTCTCATACTATATACTAGGCCATATGCTAAGTGATTTTAATGTTATATTATTTAAATCTCACAACCATGACATGCATAAGGTGTTTCACTCCTCATTTCTCAACATGAGGATACTAAAGTTCAGATTAAGTAATCTGCTTCTGCACCTACACGTAGTAGGAGATGGAACTGAAAAACAAACTGAGAACTCTGATACTAATTACAGTCATGCAGAGCTTAATGATCGGGATACATTCTGAGAAATGTGGTGTTAGGCAATTTTGTCACGCAAACATCAGAGGATGTACTTACACAAACCTGGATGGTATAGCCTGCTGCACATCTAGGCTGTATGGCATAGCCTATTGCTCCTGGGCTACAAACCTATAGAGCATGTTACTGTACTGAACATTGCAGGCAATTGTAACACAATTGTAAGTATTTGTGCAGTTAAACATATTTAAGCATGGAAAAGGTAGAGTAAAAAAAAAAACATGTTATAATTTTATGGGACCACCATTGTGTACGCAGTCCATCAATGACTAAAACACCATTATATGGTGCATGAATGTATTAACAGTGGGCTCTCCATATCAGTGGGTTCCAGATTTGTGAATTCAACAACCATGGATTTAAAAAAAAAAATTAAAAGGACAGTTGCATCTGTACCAAACAGATTTTTTTCTTCACAGACTTCTTGACATTATTCTCCAAACAATATAGTATAACAACTATTTACATAGCATTTACAATGTACAGTCGACCCTTGAACAATATGGGTTTGAACTGTGGTTTCACCTGTATGTAGATTTTCTTCTGCTTCTGCCACCCCTGAGAGAGCAAGACCAACTTCTCCTTTTCCTCTTCCTGCTCAGCACACTCAATGTAAAGATGATGAAGACCTTTATGATGAGCCACTTCCACTTAATGCATCATAAATACATTTTATCTTTCTTGATGATTTTCTTAATAACATTTTCTTTCTCTAGGTTATTTTATTATGAGAATACAGTATATAATACATATAACACACTAAATATGTGTTAATTGACTACGTTATTGGAAAAGGCTTCTTTCTGGTCGACAGTAGGCTATTACATAGTTAAGTTTTGGGGGAGTCAAAAGTTACACATGAATATTTGACTGTGTGGGGGTCTGTGCCCCAACACCCACATTGTTCAAGGGTCAACTGCAGTAAGTATTATAATTAATCTAGAGATGATTTCAAGTATATAGCAAGAGGTGTGTATGTTGTAGACAAATACTATGCCATTTAATACCAGGGACTTCAGCATCCTTGGGCTTTGGTATCTGTGCGGGATCCTGGAACCAATACCCTAGCTACCAAGAAACAAGTGTGCTTCCTTGGGTCCAAAAATACACTTTTGAGAAAAAACTTTTAATATGTCCATTTTGGGATGGCCAACCAGGAGGTGAAGGCATCATTGGTTCAAAAAGTGCACTTTTAGGCCGGGCACGGTGGGTTATGCCTGCAATCCCAGCATTTTGGGAGGCCCAGGTGGGTGGACAACTTAAGGTTGGGAGTTTGAGACCAGCCTGGCCAACATGGTGAAACCTCGTCTCTACTAAAAATACAAAAATTGCGGGGCATGGTGGTGCGTTCCTGTAATCCCAGCTACTTGGGAGGCTGAGGCAGGAGAATCACTTGAATCTAGGAGGTGGAGGTTGCAGTAAGCCAAGATTGTACTACTGCACTCCAGCCTAGGCAACAGAATGAGACTCCATCTCAAAAAAAAAAAAAAAAAAAGTGCACCTTTCATTATATTACAAGTATTTCACGAATACAACTTAAAATAGGACTCATCTAAAAATAAAACTACATTTGCAAAGATTATGAAAACAAGATAATTCTAACATGGCTGACTCCATTTTATTTCTAGCCTCACAAGCTGGCTGTTCTCACTCATTCCTGGGCATAGGCCAAGCTAACAATGGGAGGAATTTAGTTTATAGTTTAACTTTGAAGGAAGGATGATAATAATCTCTCCCTAAAACTGATCCCCTCCTTGCTTGGGGTCTGAAATCACCTTTGTAAAACTAATGAAAGGCCACAGGGTTAGGATTATGTCAAAGGCCTGAATTCTGTTGATATTCAGCCATTGTTTCCTAGCTTGTTTTCCTAAAATTTCTTATTGCTCAGGAGTCATGAAGCCAGAGGTCACAAGATTTTGGACTTCTCTGATTACTCCTATAGATAACATCACTATTATAGAACCTAAGATTGGTCTTTGAGATGTTTTTAAGACTCTAACATTCTGGCAACGAATTGACTCCACCCAGACCAGTGATTCATGACTCAAGGGTGCTTCTGATCTCCACCCAGAGATTGACTCAGTGCAGGAGGACCATTTTCTACACCCTTATGATTTCATCCGCAACTGATCAGCAGCACTTCTTCCCTAGCCCCCTGCTCACCAAACTATTCTTGAAAAACCCTAACCTCTGAACCTTCAGAGAGACTGATTTGAGTAATAAATTCTGCTTTCACTTGGCTAGCCCTGTGTTAAACTCTTTCTTTCCTGCAAAAACAAAAACAAAAAACATTGCTGTTCTTAGTGCATTGGCTTCTTCTGGGCAGTGGGCAAGATGAACCCATCAGGTGATTACAATATTGCTTGAGAATCACATTGATCAATCAATTCTGTCAATTCAGTCATTCCATCTGTCTCTTTTACTTTTGAATTTCAGGGCTCTTTAGGTAACTGACAAAACTTCACAAAGATCTAACTTTTTAAATGTATGTGTTTCTCAAATTTCCCTTATAGGTGAAAAAAAAATATCTCATTCAAGAAAAATCAGATAAAATTATAGTAGAAGATTCTACTTTGTACCAAGTGCTTCTCATTTTGCTTAGACAATCAGTTCTTGCTGGCTTACACTAAATTGCTGACTTATACTAAACTATATAAGTTTACACTAAGTTATTCAAATGTCTACAAAACTCAGGGACACATTTTACTTATGTTTACTGGTTTATTATAAAGGCTGTTATAAAGGATACAGATGAACAGCCAGATGAAGAGCTACATAGGGCAGGATCTGAAAGAGTTCTGAGTGCAGGAGCTCCTGTCCTTGTGATGTTGGGGTGCACCACCCTCCCAGCCTGTGGAAGACAAACCCGGAAGCTCATCAAAACTCATTGTTCAAGAAATTTTTGTAGAGCTTTAATCTCCGGCCCTAGCCCTGCCACCCCTTCTTGGAGGTGCCTGGGTGGGGCTAAAAGTTTCAACCACTCAATTATTTGGTCTTTCTGGTGACCAACCCAATCCTGAGACTATCTAGGGGCCCAGCCCAAGTCACTTCATTGGCATAAAGGTAGGTGTGATAAAATGGATGTATACAGGATGAAATATATTTTTATTACTTAGGAAATTCCAATGGTTTCAGGAGCTCTGTTCAAAACCTAAGTAATGTAACAAAACATACTCCTTTCACCCTTATCACTCAGGAAATTCCAGAGTTTTTAGGAGCTTTGTACCAGGAACGTGGGATGAAGGCCAAGTATATATTTGTTAATATAAACCAGTAAACTGACTACTCTCTCACAAAACAGGAATAATCTTTCTCAACTTATAATCAAAATAAGGTGGAAACAATTTCGTTTTAACCATATACCAGACATTAAACATTCTAAATGTTGGTAGAAGTAATAATAAAAATAATAATAATAATTACAACTAACCCAACCACCACCTCTACTACTACCTCTCTGAACACTTAGCATAGCAGACCTGTTCAAAATACTTTACCTGCTTTATCTCATTTTGTCCTTATAATATTTTTAAATAGAAAGTACTGTTAGGAACCTTGTTTTATAGGAGATGAATGAGTTCAAGCCTCACAGGGTTTTAAAAACTTGGTCTTAAGTAAAAGAGGAAGTAATTTCCTATCTGTATATAAAAGAACCTTCCTCAAGAAAATTAACGCAGAAGTCTTGCTAACAATAATTTCAGCTTCTATGTGGATCTTTTTGTGCTGGAATACCCCTTTTACTGCAGACTCTCTGTGGTATATTTAAATGTCAGAGATAATTTCTACTGCCAGGCCTCTCTTGATTGTATTGATTTCACACAAAATTTTATCAAAACATATACACATTTCATGTATCCTTGAGGAAGGACCCTAACACTATAATTTTGTGGCAGTTAAACTAAAATATTATTTTTATTTAAAAAGAAGCAGCATAATATAACCACATTATTATCATCTTGGAAAGTTAAAAAAATGAGATTGTTATCTATAATTTATATATTTCTGCCGTGTGTTTCTTTCAGGTTTGGTTTATTACAATAAATCCACAATTTTGCATTTGTCTCTTACACTTAATATTTTATACAAAAATTCATTACTGAGTCTTCTGTGATTTACCTCCTAAATATCTTCTGCATATGACCATTTTTCTCTGTCTCTTTACTGCCATCCTAATACAAGCTGCTGTTTGCTCTTTCCTGGACTTCTGACACTATCTTCCTAACAGTTCTACATTTCAGTTCATCTTCTTTCTACAGTTAGAATGTGCTTTTTAAAAATATAAATCTAATATCATAATTCTTAAAATCTTCCAGAAGTTTTCTATTGACTTAGAGATAAAGGCAAATCTTTTACAGAGCTTTACTTTGGATTTCAGTTCTGGAGGCCAGAAGTCCAAAATCATAGTGTCCGCAGGGCTGTCCTCCCTCTGCAGGCTGAGGGAGAATTCTTCCTTGACTCTTCCAGCTCCTGGTGGCTCTTGACACTTTTTGGCTTTTGGCAGCATAACTCCAATTTCTGCCTCCATTTCACATGGCCTTCTTCTTTGTGTCCTTTCCTTTTTATTTCCCCCAGAGACAAGGTCTCGCTTTGTTCCCGAGGCTGGAATACAGTGGTGCAATCATAGCTGACTGCAGCCTTGAGTTCCTGGGCTCAAGCAATCCTTCTGCTTCAGCCTCCCAAGTAGCTAGGACTACAGGCATGAACAACCACTCTCAGATAATTTTTAAAGTTTTTTTTTTTTTTGTGGGTATAGGGTCTCACTATGTTGGCAAGGCTGATCTCGAGCTCCTGGTCTGAAGCTATCCTCTCACCTCAGCTGCTCAAAGTCCTGGGATTACAGGCATGAACCATGGTGCCCCTTTCCTCCTCTTATAAGGACCATCTGAATCCAGGATGACTAATTTCAACTAAAGATTTTCATCTAATTACATCTGCAAAAATCCTATTTCCAAATGTTATCCTATCCTGAGGTTGCAGGCGAACATAAATTTTTGGGAGATATTCTTCAACTCACTTTGAATATATCACCACCTTATCATATATCCAATTTGAAATGTATTTGTGTTTAATTGTAAACTTTCTGTATACTTTTCACTAGTCAGCCTGTTTTAATTTAAAAAGTCTTATATTATAATAATGCTTAAGGCTTACCTGAAAAATATTTTAATATTCAATAGGACTATCCTCCATACATTACTCTTTTTTTCTGGGGCTTTTGTATTAGTCAGGGTTCTTTAGAAGGATGGAACTAATTAACTCTTAACTCACACGATCACGAGGTCCCACAATAGGACATCTGCAAGCTAAGGAGCAAGGAGAGCCAGTCTGAGTCCCCAAACTGAAGAACAAGGGGTCCGATGTTCAAGGGAGAAAGCATCCAGCACGAGAGAAAGATGTAGGCTGGGAGGCTAGGCCAGTCTCATCTTTTCACATTTTTCTGCCTGCTTTATATTCTAGCTGTGCTGGCAGCTGATTAGATGGTGCCCACCCAGATTAAGGGTAGGTCTGCCTTTTCCAGCCCACTGACTCAAATGTTAATCTCCTCTGGCATCACCCTCAGAGACACACCCAGGATCAATACTTTGCATCCTTCAATCCAATCAAGTTGACATTCAGTATTAACCATCGCAGCTTTCTTGCTATCTTTACTTGTTTTTTTTTTTCAAATTAACTTTACAGTCAACTTCTCTATCTTCAGGAAATAATTCTGTTGATATTTTTGTGAAAATAATTTTAAAGACAATCAGACATCCTTATGCTTTTGCTATAAATTTATCCATTTATCAATGTTTCAAATGTATTAACATATTTTATGCAAAACAATCCTTTGCTTATAAATTTTTCTCTGTTTCAATTGCTGTTTCTTCCTTGCAATTTTGTTTTTTGTATATTTGTACTTTCTTCGCAATGTACTCCAATCTTTATTTTTATTATATTGGCTATTTGGTTTGTCTTTTTCGAAAAATCAGCTTTTTATTCATTTTTTTAACTTATTATTTTATAATTATTAATTATTTTGTCCTTTTATTTTATGAACATTCATATCTAAATTTTGAAATTCAATGTTTAATTTTGTTATTGTATTGATATTATTTGATCATTTATTTACAGAGTGCATAATTTTACTATGATAAGTGGCAAAAGATAATTCGAAGAAAAAGGTAAAGTTGTAACTCTTATAGAGATAAAATTATACACATGTGTAAAATATTTTACTTTATTAATCAATGAGGGGACCACAGCTGTTATAAACGGTTAAATGGAAAAATCAAAATTTCAGAAATTTATATGGAGTAAAGGAATATTGAGATAAATTACAAACAAGGAGAGAATTTTTCTTCATAGTGTGGAGAAATATCAATGAAAATTTTAACTTACAAGATAGAGTTTGTATACCTATCAATTACCTGCAATTTTTTAAATTCAAATTTTATTTTAGATACAGGGGGTGCACGTGCAGGTTTGTCATATGGGCATATTGCACTGAGGTAGTGAGCACAGTTCCCAATAGGTAGTTTACCAATCCATGTCGCCCTCCTTCCCTAAGCCCTCTAGCAGTCTATAGTGTCCGTTGTTCCCATGTTTATGTCCATGTGTGCTCAATCTTTACCTCCCACTTATAAGTGAGAATATGCAGTATTTGATTTTCTTTTCTAATGTTAATTTGCTTAGTATTATGGCCCCCAGTTCCATTCATGTTGCTGCAAAGGACATTATTTCATTCTTTTTTATGGCTGCATAGTATTCGATGGTGTATATAGATCACATTTTCTTTATCCAGTTCACTATTGATGGATACCTAAGTTGATTCCATGTCTTTGCTATCGTGAAGAGCATGGCAGTGAAATACTAGTACATGTATATTTTTGGTATAATGATCTGTTTTCCTTTAAATTACCTACAGTTTAGAAAAAGGTGAAAAATACCTCAAAAATAATTAACAGCACTAGAATCAGACAGACCCAGCTGGTATACTGTAAGAAATGCTTAGATTTTCACTGAAGTACAAAATTTATTTCTACATCAGGATATTAGTACATTTTACACTTGTATGTTTGACTTTCTTCATTTTTACTGATGTAATTATTAATACATAATTCTACTGACAACCAAATCAATAGCTTTAGAAATTATATATGATTAGCTTATTTTTATTGTACTTTATTGATATAAATGTATCAAGCTATAAATTTTCTTCTGAGTACTGCTTTATCTGTATTCCACAGATTCTAATATGTGGTGTTTTTATTATTATGATTTTGTAGAAATTTGGCAATTTTGTATTGTGCTTAATAGAGTATTTAAAAATATATATAGGTAGAAATCTTCTTGTTTGATTTAGTTATAATTTCCAGTTTTATTGCATTGTGGTCAGATAATCCTATTTGCATGGATTCTGTTTTCTTGAAAAAGTTACTGTCTCCTTTTAAGCTAAAACTGGGTATTTTTACATAATAATTACACGTTCTTTGGGGAAAAAGTGATTTTTTTAATAATCAAAAATCACAGTTCAATGTATTTATACAGCTTACTATTATGTATGCTTCTTAGGTTTTCTGTATCATTTATGATATCCCAGTATTATTTTTTCTTTAATATTAGTGACATTAAATGTACCTAAACATATCGTACTTGTTTGTTAGCTTTATGTAATCAACTTTCACTCTCCAATAATACCTATAAATCAATCTGCAAGCTATATCTACTGCAAACTTTTTTCTCTCTCCTCCTCCCATTTTTATTACTTACATTTTTCTGCATTGTGAGAGCATTTATTTCCTAATATTATTTTGTCATACTTATGCACAACTTCTAATACTTGTGTCAGAGTTAAAAACACTTAATGCTCAAACACAAATCTTCAGTTGATTTTCTGAAATTATTCTGGGGTTGCCTGCAGCCTATTTTCTATTAAATTTCTCTGGTAAGATTCCTGGAATCAACATTCTTGAGATATTGCTTACAAGTTAATAAATGTCTATGGTCTTCATACCTGAAGGACAGGTTGACTGGATATAAAATATTTGATTGACATTTACTTCTGTAAAAATATTTTTGTTGAAAACTCTAATATAAATCCAGTGTTTTTCCTTATAAGGAACTTAATTTTTTTTTCCTGTGTGTTTAAAGAATGTCTTCCTTTATTTTAAAGGCTAACAATTTTAATTAGTTTGGTCTCAGAGTTGCTCATTTGGGCTCTATTTTTGCCGGCATACGTATACCTTTTCTGTATGTAGTCTTCTCTTTTTTTTTTTTTTTGAGACGGAGTCTCGCTCTGTCGCCCAGGCTGGAGTGCAGTGGCGCGATCTCGGCTCACTGCAAGCTCCGCCTCCCGGGTTCACGCCATTCTCCTGCCTCAGCCTCTCCGAGTAGCTGGGACTACAGGCGCCCGCCACCATGCCCGGCTAATTTTTTGTATTTTTAGTAGAGACGGGGTTTCACCGTGGTCTCGATCTCCTGACCTCGTGATCCGCCCGCCTCGGCCTCCCAAAGTGCTGGGATTACAAGCGTGAGCCACCGCGCCCGGCCGTAGTCTTCTCTTATTTCAGAAATTATTGCTCTAGCAACTCTTCAAATACGAACACACACTTGCATTATTATCTGACAGCATAAAATACGTAGAAAAACCACAAATGGCATACCATTAACAATCAGCTTATTACACATACCTTTCACAAAACTAGTTAAATCAATGTTAGGATGAGGCTAGGAATCATATCATGTATCAAAGTGAACAGATACTGGAGTTAAACTGACTGCATTTAAATACTAACCCTGCTGCTTCATTAGCTGTACAGTCTTCGGCAAGTGTCTTAACCTCTCTCTACGTCAATGGTATCATCTTTAGAATGAACATAAAAATGTATATCCCTTAATGTTTTTTGTGAAATTAAATGAGACAATTCACATACAGTGCTTAAACACTGATAAGCCTGATATCAAAATACAATAAGGGCCACAGATATTTATTTTCAGTCCAGATTTTAATGAACTCTGTAGTTTATAGTCATCATATAATTTCAATCTTCCATTGTTTTTAATCACAAAATAAAATCTTTTTGTGTAAGAGGTATAGTGTAAGATACATGAAAGTATATAGGTCAAATAGAGGAAATATGTTATCTTATCCTTGATTAACTGAGCTTAAATTCATCTATTGATAACTTGTAAGATAGGCACCATATTTACATGGAGCTTTCTAACGCCCCATCTTTCCCAAGAGCCTCTCTTATTCTCTTGACCCGGGTATGTTGATTTTATCATTAAGAAACCAGGTTGAGCATTATCTTCTCCAGTGGGCAATAACCACTTAGTGTGTATTAGGAGCTCCCAGAATACCCTTTACTAACTTTAAGTTTAATTCTCATTATATTCTATGATGACCTTCTGATAACATGGCTGTTTCTCCCAGAAATGATTTAGGGGCAAAGAATGTGTTTTTAAACTTGTTTCCATAATACCTGTTTTGTGATTGAACAATATATTTTTGTCTGACTTACATTTTATGAAGAATGATTGTAAGGGTAAAATGGAAAAATATCAGTAAAGTTTTACTGAAAATGCATTAAGTGTAAAACATTTAACTATTATAAATAATGGAACTCAACTTGAGAGATTTGAATGGAGGGAATTGTGCCATTCACAATCTAAACAGATTCACCACTGAAAGTAGAGAAATCAAGGACATCTATTTCATTTTAATACTCCTTTTCAAATCAAACAAAATTGCTAGTACACCAAATAGTTTTAAGAGATCTGAGTTACATTTTTAAGAGGCAAGCACATCTCTAAGTGTTGGTTTATCATGGTTTCATTTGCTTGAGAAGCAAACAATTGGCTGTTCATTTTACCTTCCTCTGTGATATGTATAAATATCCCAGAAAGCCCACAGCTTATCTTTGAGCTCTCTCAGTGCCATCCAATTATAAATGCAATTGTAAATATCTCTACTCTGTTAACAAAAATGCAGCACTTCTTCTCCTATTAATGTAGAGTATAAACTTTCTATTGGTAATCTTATGCTTAAGATAAAAAGGAAAATATATGAAAGCATTGTGGATAAAGTTTAAAAGCTGTACAGATGGAAGGTATTAATGCCAAAATTGTGAAACTTATCCCTAGCATCTTCCACATTCCATTAGGATATTTTGCCCATCTCGAACACATCTATTATCATTGTTATATTGATATTCTCTTAGACTGGAGAGATGAGTGTAGTATCTTAGGGAACAATTGGAAGATTGTAATAGTAGCAATTGCATTAGCTCCCACAATGGCTTTCTATTCCTTAATGAATAAAGTCAAGATTGCCTGTTTAAGAATTCAAGGATTATTTACGCACTTCGAATATACATCTTATTTCCCTAATATAATATTTCTGCAGGATTCTGCTCTCAAATCTCAATCTCTAGTAAATGTTTATCCTTTCTTTAATACACAGCTCCATGATTATTCTTCTCTTCTGGATTATGATTTTTCTATTTAAAAATTATTTCTATATTATTTATTGTGTGAAAATTGCTTTTCACCATTTGTTTATTAAACCTCCATTTATGTAGGCTCCTGTGTGTAATGCACAGTATTTAGTGCTGGGGATTCAACGGGCAAATATAAATAATACATAGTGCCTGATTATCAAAGTGTCCTAGGGAAGCAATGAGCAGTCAATGGAAGCTAGGTTTTCTTCCATTTCTGGTATTGTACCAGATGTGCAAATAATTTTACTCTTCACCATCTCCCTGACTCCACACTACCTTCTTAAAAAAACCTACATTTGCCCTCTTCTCGGAAAGCCTATACTCAGAGCAACAGCTATATAGTCAGTGGACCAGGTGACCCCAAAATGTAACCATTGGACCACAGGTATTCTCATGAGCCAAGCTAAGACAATACACTTCCCTTTCCAGGACTTTTAAATTTGAACTTACAATTGATTGAGTTTTTGTTAGGACTTCAATTACTAGATGATAAAAAGCAGGAAACAGGAAACTTATATTGTCAGTCTCTGCTATGTTAATGAAGAATCAGAGAAATAGCCACTATTGAAAGAGAGAGAAGGATAACTAGATTTACAGAGAGAAATAGAGAGGTGAAGAAACTAATCTGGTTCTCAACTGATTCTAGTCTTTGAGAGGTTTGGCTATGTCTCTGGTATTCTTCTGATGCATTTTACAGTTTGCTTAAGTTAAATGAGTTTGTGTGCCTTACTATCAAATGGTAACTTGACAGACATTTATCAGTCAGTGGGAAGTAATAGACCCCTGGGAAAAATTGTAGAATATTAAGGATAGTGAAAATGTCATCATTTGAAGCAGAGGGATAGTCTTACTTATTGATGATGAAACAATAAACTGGCCCTTGTATTTTCTTGGCACACACTAACACTGATTCTTTAAGAAAAGGGTCTTAAAGGAAAGATTTGTGAGCCCAAAGAAGAATATAACATTTCAAATATGAAAATGTCCTGTGAAAATCCCTATCTGTGTCTGAGATGTCTTAAATTCTGAAATTGCTGAAATTCAGATTAAGAAATTAGGTAAACGTTGTGTTTAATTGCAGCTGCTGAATTCTCTGACCCTTTGCACATGTGTGGCCAAGCTACATAGGTTAGCAAGGAGTAGGATTCTGACTTTTGGAATGGTATGAGGGAGAAGTTGGATGTGATGGAGGACTCCAATTTTACCAGGTTATTACATTCTGTGTTCTTCTTGTGTATATTTCATGCTCAATAGAGTTGATAACATTTCCCAGTGTAAATCACCTTCAGTGATTAGAATTCAGTATGAACCTTGAGGGTCTGGCATTCCCTGCATATCATGAGAACAAATTCTAGGGCAGTTCATTGTTTTTTGGCCTCTGTTCATTTTATCTTTCATTCATTTATTAATTAATATCTTCATTGATCTTTCTTCTTTTGAGAATTTAATGGATTCTTAGCATTCTTTTGGGCATAGAGAATATAATAGTGAACAAAACGAATTTTTCTTCACAGAGATTTTATTCTAACAGAATATTTCAGAAACATATGTTCTTTGAAGGAAATAAAGTAATAGAAAAAAGTGATTGTGAAGGTGGCAGAGATAGTACGTTATCTAAAATGGTCAAGGAGGCTCTCCCTTGTAATGGGATAACTGAGCTGAGGCCCAAGTAATAAGAAAGGACCAACTGTGCACAAATTTGGGAAAAGGAGAAGAAACAGCAAATGTGAAGACCCTGAGGCAGGAAATGCTTGGCGTGTTCAACGGGCAGGAAAAAAATCCAGAAAGCTAGAGTCCATCAAAAGATGATGAGCATTGTGAATAATAAGCTCAGGGACAATACAAAATTCAGATCATATACAGCCTTATAAACCATATTAAGACATTTGGATTTTGTGTCAGTTGTGATTGCAAATTGTAAACAGAGGAGTAATCTGAACTCATTTGAGCTTAATATTAAAAAGACACTTTATATGCCCGAGGAAGAATAAATGAAGTGGGCCAAGGAAGGAACTAGGTTTTATGATGTTCTAGGACACATAAGAGTGGCTTGGGCTACAATGTGAATGCTGAAAAGTGACTAGGAGAACAGACTGGAGGTGAAGGGAAAGGAGAGGGAAGTGACTGATGACATTTAGGTTAGTGGCCTGAGCATCTGTGTAGACAATGGTGTCATAGATTGAGGTTAGAGATTACAGGTTGAGTATCCCTTATCTGAAATACTTGGGACCAGAAGTGGTTTGGATTTTGAATTTATTTGGATTTTGGAACATTTACATTATACTTACAGTTATGCATTTCTAATTTTAAAATCCAAAATCCAAAATGAGCATTTATTTTCTTTGAGCATTATATCCACACTGACAAAGTTTTGGTTTCGGAATGTTTTGGATTTAAGATTCTCAGATTAGGATTAGGAGTACTTAACCCGCATGAAGGAAAGGCAGATCTGAAGGGTGGCTATAGTTGTTCAGGACTTGGAATGCCTATTGGCAAGAGTAAGTGTGGAAGAGGCAACTGGATTTCTGGGTTTGGGGCTCATGGATAGACACATTTTGGGTACAGAAACAGATTTGGAGTCATCAGCAAATAGTTAATATTAAAAGCCAAAGGAAGAACTGGATGAAAACATTTAGGTAAGTGAAAATAGATGAGGGTGTTTAGGATTGTGCTTTCAGTAACTAAAGTGTTTATAGTCAGGAACAAAGGGAGAAGTCAGAAAAAGACACTGTACAGTCAGAGAAGACCAGGAAAAAATTTATTTCAAGGAGTGAGTGGTCAATCTTGTCAAGTATTGCCAAGAGGCTGAGTAAGAAGAGAAGATAAAACTGATGATGTAACTAGACAATATCGATGCCACAGTGACCTGAATAAAGAAATTGAAGCCCAACTTGAGGGATCTTTAGGAGAGAAATATAGGTAGTAATTACAGACAAATAAATATTTTGAAGAATTTTGTACTGAAGAGTTGAAGAGAAATGCAGAGAAAAATCTGAGAAAGTTCTTATTTTAAAGGTAGAATAAAGAAAAGTAAATTTGCATTCTGATGGGAATGATTCTGTTGACTGTGGTAGAAATATATTCCTGTAAATATATTCCCATTATCACGGGAATGATTCAGGAGTGAGAGAGAAACTGATGTTGCTGGAAGCAGGTAAATAATGGCGGAACAGAAGACCCTGAGTAGGAAAGAGAGGATAGGATCTGGAGCAGCACTGTTAAAAAAAAGTATAATGTGAGCCACATAAGTAATTTAAAATTTTCTAGTAGCCACATTAAAAACATAAAAAGAAACAGGTACAATTAATTTTAAAATTTTAAATTTAACCTTAGATATCCAAAATATTCTCATTTCAACATGTATTATTATAAAATTATGGAGATTTTTTACTGTTTATATTATATTAAGTCTTTGAAATTTGGCATAAATTTTATGCTTACAGCACATATCAATTTGGATTAGTCATGTATAAAATGCTCAACAGAGTGTAAATGGAGGGTTTGGCATGAGATAAAATATATGGAAATTTCATTCATTGTAACATGAGGTAAGACAGAAACATATGTAAATGAACAGTGCTGTTTGGTGGTGGGAATAAGAGATGGCTCTCATCTGACTTTATGTTTTTAAGTGATGTCTGAAGAAGTGTTAGGCATTTTAATAGAAGAAGACAAGAAACAGGTGTTGCAAAAATGGCCATTTTGTTTTTATTTTTTAATTTTTAAAAAATATTATTTTGTCAAGAACCCGGTGAGGAAAGAGGTAAAATGGCCATTTTGGAGAGTGGAAGGGGTTCATTACCTTCGAACATTGAAAATGGGTGTCCTAGTTTAAGTTTTTTCTCAGCCAGAGAAGCCTAGATGGAGTGAACAAATTTGACTACTTCATGGTGGTAGCATATCACAGAGCAGGAGAACCTGATAAGATTTCTACCTGGAGACATCTGAACAGAATTTACTGTCACAGAAAGAAATAAAAATCCAGGTACAGTTGACCCTTGAGTAACATGTGTGGATCCACTTATACACGGAATTTTTTCTACAGAACTTGGATGTAAACTACAACATTCATTGGATGCAAAACCCATGTATACAGAGGGCCAACTTTTTATATACACAGGGTCTGCCGGGACAACTGTAGGACTTGTGTATTCCTAGGTTTTGGTATACTGAGCTGGTCCTGGAACCAACCCCCTTGTACACTGATGGACGACTGCCTAATGAACAGGGGCCAGTGCTTGAAATTGCCACAATACCCTCTCTATTTATCCCATGTGTCCACTATGAGGCATAATAGAACCAGTTGGAAGAGTCTGCCAACCTTCCACTATGTGAACAGAAAAGTAGACGACCGTTTAGAAAGAGTGAATGAAGCATACATAGAAAGAAGCAGAGATGAGAGACCAACAAACCTAGACAGGTTGAGACTATAACTTTGGTTCCAGTTATTGGTTCTAATCCCTTTTCAGGTCTATTTTTCTTGGTTTTGTGTTCTAAGACATAGCCCTTATCCTGCTACTAAATAAATTCCTCCCCTTTTTATTATCCTTGTTTAGTGATTTCTGTGACTTGCAGCTCTGCCTCCTTCATTGGTAGAGATAATAAGGTCCTGAATTTAATGTAGAGTTAGTGGGCTAGGTGTAAAGAATTACATCACAAGGGGCTGACTGAGGAGAAAGACCTGACAGTGGTCATGGAACAAAACACATTCATCATGACTATCTTTTTGTCTTATTTTAAAATCTACATATTTATTTACCCAACTTAGACATATTACTATTTTAGAACAAAGAGAATATATCAAAGGCAAAATAAGAAAACAAAAATCACCAAAACTCCAATAAACAGTATTGACTACTCTTTTCTCTTTGGTGTATCATTTACTGAATTGAATACAAATATATCTTCTGGCCATAAAATAGCTTCTTTGTCCAAAAAATCAAAGAAGAGACTCTTTTGATTATTGTAGAGATATATTCCTGTAAATAACTTTCCTCATTCTTTTTGCCTCCTTTACTCTATTCTACTTCTTTCTTTATTTCATCTCCCAAGGAAAGAGTTATTCAACCTTTGTTCCCTGAACTTTCTTCATTTTATTTTTTCAAAATACCATGGAGATGCTGACATGCTCTTGAAATATCAGTAAGGAATTCCATTTGGGCTCTTGCAATTGCTGGCCTGTATGGAGATAGGGCTGCTGCTGTCCGAGAGATTTCTAAGCTAATCATATTTTTAATTTCTTCAAAATTGAGCAGTGGTTTCTTGGGAACTCCTCTAATGCCTCAGCTTAGAGATGGCCGCTGGAACTTGAGGCCAGCTCAACAAAGCTGTCACTGTAATAACAACAACCTAAACAGAATTTGGGAAATGAAGAAAGCAAGCTTTGCAGCATTTACTTAGGGTTTCTGCAAAGGCTCTTCTTCTGAGTGAAATAATTAGCCTGAGGCTTTACCTATTGGCAAAACAGCATCCCAAGAAGCTGGAGTTAAATGCCAGAGACGTCTGAAAGCAAAAGGAAGACAAGCCTCAATTTCAAAGTCCTTATTTTTGGCAGCTTCGTAGTTACCTGATGGAAGAAGAAATTTTCCCCAGACTTAGCACTGTGATGAGCATGGGCTGTGAGATCAAGTCAATTTTCTGCCGCTACAGTGGGCTAAAATAACACTACCTATTCACCAACCTAGAGAGAAATTCGATTTTGTTTTTTATTAAACTGAAACTTCTCTTGATACTCACAGTGAGTCCATAGGGGAGCAGAAACACAACCTGTACCTGCTTCTTCAATTTAGGAAATCTTGCTGAATATGTAACAGGGCAATTGCAATGGGTTTTTACAGAAGCCACATACATACATATAAAGTCAGACATATTTTTCTCATATACCTCTTTCATCAGCCAGTCTTCTTACTCTCAATCTTGTCTGTACATATGTCAAAACAGCACAATTTACACCAAATCATCTACATTTGTTTTCCACTTAGTAAAAATCCATCTACCTGCAGATGATAGTTTATGGTGTGTATGAGGGATTCCTCTCACTCTGAGTGCATGTCTTATGTCTTCAAAAAATAACATATTAGCTGGAATTTATCGGGCATCTATGTATTTATTATATTGTCATAGAATGTTTCATGAGGTTAGGGACCATTTCTGCTTGTTCAACCCTGAACCATCAATACATGTTTTCACAAGTATTGACAGTTTGCCCATAGAATGTGCTCCAAAAGTATGCATTAAATCAACAAACTACATGCACTCATGTATTAAAACACTCTTGCTAAATAGGTATTATTGTCTTAATTTTGTAAGAGGGGAAAACAAGGCTCAGAAAAGTTAAGTAATCACTCAAAAGTCATACAATGAATAAGGAAAGAACTGGACTTCAAATTAAGTTTTATTCACCTCCTCCTTCCATCCCATCCTACCACGCTTCTTCAAATACAGCTTTGATGTGGAAGTCACCTATTTTTCTGACAGATTTCCATTGTTAATTGCATGTTTTATAGTTTTAAAGGGAGCCGAGCACAAGCTATCTTTGCCATGCGAAAATCAGAGAGAATGAGATACTTGCTGATTTTTCTCACTTTATAAACAGACATGCAAAGGCAGTTTTATGTTAATGTGTTAACTCAGTTGTTTTGGTTCAAGTTTGCTTTGGAAACTGTGTCAGCTACTCCCTTTTACCCATGCTTCTCCAATAAGCCTCTCTTATTGCTTTACCCACCACATCTTACTATAAAGACCCACTAGATGGCTGTAAGAGTGGGAGATCTCTGTAAGTTTCCATAATTGTAACAGGGTTTGGCTTGCAGTGTTTTATGGAAGATAAGCTGAAAAACTCTCACCTTTTAATTAGCAAAAGCTAGTCTGATTAAGGTTCCTTGTCCATTTTAAATTGATAAAACCTTTGCTATAAAAAAGTAGCAATAAAATACATGAAGACATCTAGCTATCAAAGACCACACCTCCATATAGTTATTATATCCCATATTTCTCTCTTGAATTCCTACATTCTTACATTTTAAATTCTGTTTCCCTTCAGGACATTTGGATCTCCCAGTATCACTTAAGTGTATCCTTCCTTTTTCTATTCCATCTCATTTCTATGTTAGTTTTTGATTTGTTTATTTTTGCTAACCTATCTCCCTTCCCCTTTCTGGAATTCTTGTTTAAAAGGCACATTTAGTTCTCATTTCTTCTATGTATATTTAATTTGCTGCTTGGAGAATATCTTTGGCAGGAAGAAAAGGTTGTTGGCCATTTCTCCATTAACACTAAAAAGTAACACCAATCTTGCCAGCAAAACACACACGTGCACACACACACACACACACACACACAGATGCACAAACACACAGAGGTTTCATATGTAAAATAGATATGCAGACATGGAGTATGGCTTATTTCTTAGGTATCTTGCTTTTTTTCTTTTTACATTTCCATTTGTGGCTACTATCAGCAAAAATGATTTTAAAAAATCATTATGTCATTTCTTTGCCTCCTGCTCTTCCTTTTCCTCATAATTCTTTCATCTCTCTCATTTTTCCTTATTTCTTCTCCCATTACACCTTAGACTATCCAAAGTGGATAAATCATGTTAAAAGCATTAGGATTCTGTTGCATTCTATTTTTCCAGGAGCTAAGAATAGAACTTCTTGCTGTTTGGGTATTTTCATTAAGGTGAACATGTCAAACTGAGAGAGAAATATTAATGGCAATAGCCTAATTTCTGTATGCCTGATGACATGTTCTGATTTTATCCCATGTCTCCAGATAGCACCTTTTTTTTTTTTTTTTTTTCTTTTTTGGCAAAGTGGATATGAGAGTGCTGAGATTGTAAGGGCTAGAAAAATTAAATAACTTATTTGCTCATTTTATGAGTGGCATGAATATCAGTGCTTCTCACACTTGGCACCATGAATATTTTTGAATACCAATCCAAATACATTCAGCTGTTGGGTATTAGCTATGCCTGCTCAGGAATATTGCCAGCTGCAGGTTGGAGCAAAAACACTGAACTTGGAGTGCATCATATTATCCTGATGGAAAATCCACTGAACAGCAATTGACATAGTTGTTAGCAGAGATCCAAAGCCCTATTGAGAAGAGATTTAGGACATCTGGGGCTTCCTAGGTCTTTTCTTCAACTTGCCCTATGTTTCAGTACACGAGAGTGTTTACATCATGACTTCACATAAACCTTTCTCTCTGTACATCTCATTTGGCACTTATTATATATTGCTTTATATTCTTTATACACCTATGCATTATGGGACATAAGTGTCCTATCTTTGAAATAACATAATGCAATTATTAAATTTTCTCTATCTAGTGTCTTATACATCATATATTCTCAATTATAATGTTTAACGGTGATGGCTATATTTTGTCTCATTTTTCATTTGAGCTTCAGCTGTGTTTTCCCTTCTTACCCTTGCTTACAAATCTTTCTCTAATTTTGTCATAACTTTTTTCTTTGTTTAAATTTTTGGAAAATGTGAGTTTTAAGTCTGATTTTAAGGAGCTCAAGGGAAACTGATTACAATCTGGTGGCAACTGCTAATTGTGATTTGCAATGCAGTTTGGGGAATGATTTGGGTGGAAGTGATGAAGAGCATGAAGCTGCGGGTCGAAGCATTATGAGAAATAAAGTTAGATGGCTAAGGAGAGACAACTGACAATGGTATTGTTATCATCCTAATTTTATGAGGCAGGAAGCTAGAAACTATTCTTGCCTTTTCATAAATTTATTCCCATCTCTTTCAATGACCTGTCAATTTTACTTCTAAATATCTCTTGAATGTGTTCAGTTATCTTTATTTCTGCTACCCCTACTCCTGTCAAGAAATCCACATTATCTTTGTGGCCTCCTATAATGCCATACTAATTGAACCTCATTCATTTATTCTTGTAAATTTATTATTCTTATTAAATTTATTTTTAAATTTATTATTAAATTTATTATTCTTTTAAATTTCATTTAATAATTATTAAACATCTGCCTAGGAATACAATAATAAACAATAAAGACATTTTTCTGCCTTAACAAAGTATCTAGTATAGTTGGAGGAACAGTTTTTAATACAACTGAGCAAAATGTGATGAGTACCATGACATAGTAAACACTAGAGCTGGCCCCTTCCTACAATGAGTTCTCACATCAAGGATGATTTCCTAAAAATACCAATATGCATACCATTCCTGTGCTTACAAATGTTTCAGTGGCTCAGCATTGCCCTTCAGATGAATGCAGAACTTCTTTTATTTATTTATTTATTTATTTTATTTTATTTATTTTTATTTATTTATTATACTTTAGGTTTTAGGGTACATGTGCACAATGTGCAGGTTTGTTACATATGTATCCATGTGCCATGTTGATTTCCTGCACCCATTAACTAGTCATTTAGCATTAGATATATCTCCTAATGCTGTCCCTCCCCCCTCCCCCCACCCCACAACAGTCCCCGGAGTGTGATGTCCCCTTCCTGTGTCCATGAGTTCTCATTGTTCAATTCCCACCTATGAGTGAGAACATGCGGTGTTTGGTTTTTTGTCCTTGCGATAGTTTACTGAGAATGATGTTTTCCAGTTTCATCCATGTCCCTACAAAGCACACGAACTCATCATTTTTTATGGCTGCATAGTATTCCATGGTGTATATGTGCCACATTTTCTTAATCCAGTCTATCGTTGTTGGACATTTGGGTTGGTTCCAACTCTTTGCTATTGTGAATAGTGCCGCAATAAACATACGTGTGCATGTGTCTTTATAGCAGCAGGATTTATAGTCCTTTGGGTATATACCCAGTAATAGGATGGCTGGGTCAAATGGTATTTCTAGTTCTAGATCCCTGAGGAATCGCCACACTGACTTCCACAATGGTTGAACTAGTTTACAGTCCCACCAGCAGTGTAAAAGTGTTCCTATTTCTCCACACCCTCTCCAGCACCTGTTGTTTCCTGCTTTTTTAATGATGGCCATTCTAACTGGTGTGAGATGGTATCTCACTGTGGTTTTGATTTGCATTTCTCTGATGGCCAGTGATGATGAGCATTTCTTCATGTGTTTTTTGGCTGCATAAATGTCTTCTTTTGAGAAGTGTCTGTTCATGTCCTCTGCCCACTTTTTGATGGGGTTGTTTGTTTTTTTCTTGTAAATATGTTTGAGTTCATTGTAGATTCTGGATATTAGCCCTTTGTCAGATGAGTAGGTTGCAAAAATTTTCTCCCATTGTGTAGGTTGCCTGTTCACTCTGATGGTAGTTTCTTTTGCTGTGCAGAAGCTCTTTAGTTTAATGAGATCCCATTTGTCAATTTTGGCTTTTGTTGCCATTGCTTTTGGTGTTTTAGACATGAAGTCCTTGCCCACGCCTATGTCCTGAATGGTATTGCCTAGGTTTTCTTGTAGGATTTTAATGGTTTTAGGTCTAACATTTAAGTCTTTAATTCATCTTGAATTAATTTTTGTATAAGGTATAAGGAAGGGATCCAGTTTCAGCTTTCTACATATGGCTAGCCAGTTTTCCCAGCACCATTTATTAAATAGGGAATCCTTTCCCCATTTCTTGTTTTTGTCAGGTTTGTCAAAGATCAGATAGTTGTAGATATGTGGCATTATTCCTGAGGGCTCTGTTCTGTTCCATTGATCTATATCTCTGTTGTGGTACCAGTACCATGCTGTTTTGGTTACTGTAGCCTTGTAGTATAGTTTGAAGTCAGGTAGCGTGATGCCTCCAGCTTTGTTCTTTTGCCTTAGGATTGACTTGGCGATGTGGGTTCTTTTTTGGTTCCATATGAACTTTAAAGTAGTTTTTTCCAATTCTGTGAAGAAAGTCATTGGTAGCTTGTTGGGGATGGCATTGAATCTATAAATTACTTTGGGCAGTATGGCCATTTTCACAATATTGATTCTTCCAACCCATGAGCATGGAATGTTCTTCCATTTGTTTGTATCCTCTTTTATTTCATTGAGCAGTGGTTTGTAGTTCTCCTTGAAGAGGTCCTTCACATCCCTTGTAAGTTGGATTCCTAGGTATTTTATTCTCTTTGAAGCAATTGTGAATGGGAGTTCACTCATGATTTGGCTCTCTGTTTGTCTGTGATTGGTGTACAAGAATGCTTGTGATTTTTGTACATTGATTTTGTATCCTGAGACTTTGCTGAAGTTGCTAATCAGCTTAAGGAGATTTTGGGCTGAGACAATGGGATTTTCTAGATATACAATCATATCATCTGCAAACAGGGACAATTTGACTTCCTCTTTTCCTAATTGAATACCCTTTATTTCCTTCTCCTGCCTGATTGCTCTGGCCAGAACTTCCAGCACTATGTTGAATAGTAGCGGTGAGAGAGGGCATCCCTGTCTTGTGCCAGTTTTCAGAGGGAATGCTTCCAGTTTTTGCCCATTCAGTATGATATTGGCTGTGGGTTTGTCGTATATAGCTCTTATTATTTTGAGATACGTCCCATCAATACCTAATTTATTGAGAGTTTTTAGCATGAAGTGTTGTTGAATTTTGTCAAAGGCCTTTTCTGCATCTATTGAGATAATCATGTGGTTTTTGTCTTTGGTTCTGTTTATATGCTGGATTACATTTATTGATTTGCGTATGTTGAACCAGCCTTGCATCCCAGGGATGAAGCCCACTTGATCATGGTGTATAAGCTTTTTGATGTGCTGCTGGATTCGGTTTGCCAGTATTTTATTGAGGATTTTTGCATCAATGTTCATCAAGGATATTGGTCTAAAATTCTCTTTTTTGGTTGTGTCTCTGCCTGGCTTTGGTATCAGGACGATGCTGGCTTCATAAAATGTGTTAGGGAGGATTCCCTCTTTTTCTATCGATTGGAATAGTTTCAGAAGGAATGGTACCAGTTCCTTCTTGTACCTCTGGTAGAATTCAGCTGTGAATCCATCAGGTCCTGGACTCTTTTTGGTTGGTAAGCTACTGATTATTGCCACAATTTCAGAGCCTGTTATTGGTCTATTCAGAGATTCGACTTCTTCCTGATTTAGTCTTGGGAGGGTGTATTTGTCGAGGAATTTATCCATTTCTTCTAGATTTTCTAGTTTATTTGCATAGAGGTGTTTGTAGTATTCTCTGATGGTAGATTGTATTTCTCTGGGATCGGTGGTGATATCCCCGTTTTCATTTTTTATTGCATCTATTTGATTCTTCTCTCTTTTCTTCTTTATTAGTCTTGCTAGCGGTCTGTCAATTTTGTTGATCTTCTCAAAAAACCAGCTCCTGGATTCATTAATTTTTTGGAGGGTTTTTTGTATCTCTATTTCCTTCAGTTCTGCTCTGATTTTAGTTATTTCTAGCCTTCTGCTAGCTTTTGAATGTGTTTGCTCTTGCTTTTCTAGTTCTTTTAATTGTGATGTTAGGGTGTCAATTTTGGATCTTTCCTGCTTTCTCTTGTGGGCATTTAGTGCTATAAATTTCCCTCTACACACTGCTTTGAACGTGTCCCAGAGATTCTGGTATGTTGTATCTTTGTTCTCGTTGGTTTCAAAGAACATCTTTATTTCTGCCTTCATTTCATTATGTACCCAATAGTCATTCAGGAGCAGGTTGTTCAGTTTCCATGTAGTTGAGCGGTTTTGAGTGAGTTTTTTAATCCTGAGTTCTAGTTTGATTGCACTGTGGTCTGAGAGACAGTTTGTTATAATTTCTATTCTTTTACATTTACTGAGGAGAGCTTAACTTCCAACTATGTGGTCAATTTTGGAATAGGTGTGGTGTGGTGCTGAAAAAAATGTATATTCTGTTGATTTGGGGTGGAGAGTTCTGTAGATGTCTATTAGGTCCACTTTGTTTAGAGCTGAGTTCAATTCCTGGATATCCTTGTTAACTTTCTGTCTCGTTGATCTGTCTAATGTTGACAGTGGGGTGTTAAAATCCCCCATTATTATTGTGTGGGAGTTTAAGTCCCTTTGTAAGTCCCTCAGGACTTGCTTTATGAATCTGGGTGCTCCTGTGTTGGGTGCATATATATTTAGGATAGTGAGCTCTTCTTGTTGAATTGATCCCTTTACCATTATGTAATGGCCTTCTTTGTCTCTTTTGATCTTTGTTGGTTTAAAGTCTATTTTATCAGAGACTAGGATTGCAACCCCTGCCTTTTTTTGTTTTCCATTTGCTTGATAGATCTTCCTCCATCCCTTTATTTTGAGTCTATGTGTGTCTCTGCACGTGAGATGGGTTTCCTGAATACAGCACACTGATGGGTCCTGACTCCTTATCCAGTTTGCCAGTCTGTGTCTTTTAATTGGAGCATTTAGCCCATTTACATTTAACGTTAATATTGTTATGTGTGAATCTGATCCTGTCATTATGATGTTAGTTGGTTATTTTGCTCATTAGTTGATGCAGTTTCTTCCTAGCCTCAATGGTCTTTACAATTTGGCATGTTTTTGCAGGGGCTGGTACCAGTTGTTCCTTTCCATGTTTAGTGCTTCCTTCAGGAGCTCTTTTAGGGCAGGCCTGGTGGTGACAAAATCACTCAGCGTTTGCTTGTCTGTAAAGTATTTTATTTCTCCTTCACTTATGAAGCTTAGTTTGGCTGGATATGAAATTCTGGGTTGAAAATTCTTTTCTTTAAGAATGTTGAATATCGGCCCCCACTCTCTTCTGGCTTGTAGAGTTTCTGCCGAGAGATCAGCTGTTAGTCTGATGGGCTTCCCTTTGTGGGTAACCCGACCTTTCTCTCTAGCTGCCCTTAACATTTTTTCCTTCATTTCAACTTTGGTGAATCTGACAATTATGTGTCTTGGAGTTGCTCTTCTCGAGGAGTATCTTTGTGGCGTTCTCTGTATTTCCTGAATCTGAATGTTGGCCTGCCTTGCTAGATTGGGGAAGTTCTCCTGGATAATATCTTGCAGAGTGTTTTCCAACTTGGTTCCATTCTCCCCGTCATTTTCAGGTACACCAATCAGACGTAGGTTTGGTCGTTTCATGTAGTCCCAAATTTCTTGGAGGCTTTGTTCATTTCTTTTTATTCTTTTTTCTCTAGACTTCCCTTCTCGCTTCATTTCATTCATTTCATCTTCCATCAGCGATACCCTTTCTTCCAGTTGATTGCATCTGCTACTGAGGCTTCTGCAATCTTCACGTAGTTCTCGAAACTTGGCTTTCAGCTCCATCATCTCCTTTAAGCCCTTCTCTCCATTGGTTATTCTAGTTATCCATTCTTCTAATTTTTTTTCAAAGTTTTTAACTTCTTTGCTATTGTTTTGAATTTCCTCCCGTAGCTCAGAGTAGTTTGATCGTCTGAAGCCTTCTTCTCTCAACTCGTCAAAGTCATCCTCCATCCAGCTTTGTTCCGTTGCTGGTGAGGAACTGCGTTCCTTTGGAGGAGGAGAGGTGCTCGAATGCAGAACTTCTTAACATTGCCTTCAGACCCTCCGTGTTCTGGCCTCTACTGACCTCTCTCTCTCTGTCTCTCTCTCTCTCTCTCTCGGAGATATTATGCAATTCATTTTTAATTTTTTATTATTTTTTTAAATTGATGCATATGCTTACCTCTCTTGCCTCTCCTTATCTCTGCACACTTTTCTTTTAGGTTCTCTCTCTTATTGAGCAATTTCTCACATCAAGGTCTTTTCAAATGCTCTCCTCTCTTTCTGCAAGTCTCCCCTATACCCCTCTTCACTGTAGCCCTTCTTAAGTCTCAGTTTAGATTTTCTTTTCCCTGGAAAATATACCCTGAACTCCTTTCTAGGATTGGAGACGCTGTAGTCTGCTGTGATAGCAACCCATATTACCCTATCATAGTACTTGCATTTCATTGTAAAAGCTTGTTTAATGTTCAATCTATCCTGCTAGACCCTAAGTTCCATATCTGTTCAATTTAATTGTATCCTGACAAAGATTCTTTGCTTGGTCAAATTTTAGTCAGGCACCTGAATCTTCTCCTAAGCCCACCTGTGCATTTCCTTAAAAAATCTAGTTTTAGCAAGTAACTTCGCTTAGTTTAGTTAGAATCTTTTATCCCTGATTATCTGATCACACTCAATGTCTAATCATATTCTTTATCCTTCCCCTATCCCCCAACGGATCATCCTGGTCTGTCTTCAGCAAGAATCCTGTTAGGTTGCTTTAGCCAGAATCTCCCTTGCCTCTGATGTTTCCTCTTAGTAATTTTACATCCACTAACCCACACCCTGCTACTTGTCTACAAATTCCAACTTGACTGTGCTATGTTTGAAGTTGAGTCTGGTCTCTCTCTCTCTCAGTGCAAAATTCCATTGCTGTGGTTCCTATACCTATTGTGAGCTTCCTGTATAAAGTCTGTCTTAACAACCCCGAGGGGCTAGTAAAGTGCCCAGGCCAAGTGCAAAACAAATAAATAAATCCATCTGATTTAGCCTCATTGTTATTTGTCCATTTTTCCTCCTACAGGTCTCTCAAATTAGTCCCTTCCTTTCATCCTTTTCTCCCTCTTTGGATCAGGCTTCAATTCTTACAAGTCTCCGAACCACTCATTTTATCTTTAATATGGTTTCACTTAACCATTCTACATGTTTTGGCCAGAGTAATCTCACCAAGAGGCAAATATGATCATACTGTTCCATTGCTTTAAGGAAGCATTTGAGTCTTCCTATTGCCAAAAGCATAAATCCCCAAATTACTGAATACCATAACTGGCCCCCTAATTTTTCCCCTGTAGTTCTCTGATCTTGATCTTTTATGCTATTTCATGCCTCTTTGCTTTTGGGCATTCTGTTCCCTCTAACTAGAACACTTTTTTTTTTTTATCAGTCTTTACTCAAATGTCTGGTTGGGAATTTTCTATTCATCTCAAAGAACTTTCCAGACTATATCCTCTTCTCCTGAGAACTTCCTCCAGTGCTAAGGAAAGTTGATTGTTCCTTCCTTTGCGCTACTAGTGTACATTGCACGTATCTCTATTAAGATACTTTCTGGATGTCACTTGAAACATTCATATAGCTTTTTGATTCTTCTACTGGGCTACTGTTTTATTCTTGGCACCTAGTATTGCTACTGAATGAAAAAAAATTGGAATACAAAGCAAATTGCTGTAACTGCTGTCATACAGTTAGAGATAAAGTATATTATATATGCATTATCTACCACACTGTATTAGGGTTGTCTAGAGGGACAGATCTAATAGGGTTAATGCATATATAAAGGGGAGTTTATTAAGGAGTATTGACTCACATAATCACAAGATAAGGTCTCACAATAGGCCGTCTGCAAGCTGAGGAGCAAGGAAGACAGTCCAAGTCCCAGTGCTGAAGAATGGAGACCAATGTTCGAGGGTGGGAAGCATCCAGCACAGGAGAAAGATGTAGTCCAGAAGACTAAACCAGTCTAATCTTTCCACTTTCTTCTGCCTGCTTTTATTCTGGCCATGCTGGCAGCTGATTAGATGGTACCCACCCAGACTGAGGGTGGGTCTGCCTATCCCAGTCCACTGAGTCAAATGTTAATCTCCTTTGGCAACACCCTCACAGACACACCCAGGAACAATACTTTGCATCCTTCAATCCAATCAAGTTGACACTCAGTATTAACCATCACACACACCTTTGGCAAAAGACAATTTTTGAAGTTAAAGTTACTAGAACAGAAGGATCCTAGAGGCTCAAATGTTGTCAGTCTGTTACCTATGACTAAGTAATGTTGTTCATGCAATTTTCCCACTTCCCACCTTTGTGATAGAGATTTATTGGTAAGCTCACAACTCTGGTAAACCCTTCCTTGCCCACCTTTACAAATATACTTCTGGCAGTTCAGTGGGCCTGGGAACACCTTCTATAGCTTCTCCTTCTCTAGAAGTTGTAATAATAACAGTTGTTATTCTAGGAGCTCACCTAGAATATCTATTACATATAGATACTCATGGTAACTATATGTAATTCCTGATAATAAGATCAAGCAAAATAAGCAAACAAGAAAGTGTGTGAACAGCATGTACCTCATCTGAAATCAGTGTCAGGATGGGCATAGGTTTGAATTTCCTTAAGCGTATGATGAATATACCATCTGCTGATACTCATTCACATCCCTGCCATGAGGAAGGCCCAAACAAAAGATGGTTTGTCACCCTTATCCTCAGCAATATTTACACAGGATTAATGGCATTTGAATGGGAATCTTATTATTTGATTTCTAATTTACGTGGACTTTATAATTCTGAAAGACTAGAGGAATATTCATAGTAAATGAGGCATTAAAATACCTACAAACAGGCAGGAAATACACAGACCAAGGTGGATTGCTAGTGTAGTCTCTGAGAAACTTTAATGGACATAACTTTCTTTTCATTCCTAGAAAAGGGGCAGTCTAAGTAATTTATGAAGCAATAGCCAGAAATTAACTATGCAAAAGCTTCCACTATCATAGGCTCTACTGCAAGAAAATAGACCACAGCATGAAATATGTTTCTCAAATTGAAGTCAAGGTCAAAATATATTTTTGAGATACATACGGCTTACAAAGATCTTATAGAGGAAGATTCAATTGCAAAGAAATACACTTTGTAGAAAAGAGCATTCTGATAGGGTTAGAGTTAGAATAATTCTGCCAAACACGGCAGTAGCCAAGCAGATTTTGTAATGGTTAGCTTGAGTCGTTACCTTCTTATCACCTTTAAAAATTTAAAAGATGTGATTTAGTCCAAAAACTATTGGGGAAATGTCAAATTGTTCATTGTTGTAGATCAGCAATCACTGATGCTTCTCGTCTTAGGAACATATTTTCATTTGAAAAACACTTTTTTAAGATTTCTGATGAAAAGAAACATATATATCATGTATTTTAAATCTCATTTTTAGTTTTTAGGCAAGCATATAGATATGCAGAGAATATTTATTTATTTTATTATACTTTAAGTTCTAGGGTACATGTGCACAACGTGCAGGTTTGTTACATAGGTATACCTGTGCCATGTTGGTGCGCTGCACCCATCAACTCATCATTTACATTAGATATTTCTCCTAATGCTATCTCTCCCCCCTAACCCCACCCCATGACAGGCCCCAGTGTGTGATGTTCCCCACCCTGTGTCTGAGTGTTCTCATTGTTCAGTTCCCACCTATGAGTGAGAACATGTGGTGTTTAGTTTTCTGTGCTTGCGATAGTTTGCTCAGAATGTCTGACAAAGGGCTAATATCCAGAATCTACAAAGAACTTAAACAAATTTACTAGAATTTTAAAATTGGTTAGTTATAGGGCCACAACTCAAAACATATATATGTATGTGCATATATATATACATACACACTTTTTTTATCATAATTTCTGAATGGAGCTATTTTTTTCTATTCCTTAGATGTTTTCACATTAAAAAGACAAAACAAATCATTAATTAAGATTAAAATATTTTAAATAATTTAGGTAGATACTGAAGTATCCTTCATGTTGTCTGGCAAATTATTTATTTATAAATAGAGAAATCTGAAGTTTTTATCCACTAATTTTGGATGAAGAAAATTGAAATATTTAAAAATTCTTGATGTAAAGTCTGGAACTCGATCACTTTATTATATTCCCTAACACAAAATGCAGTTTTAAGACTGTAGGTTATTATTATACTTTAAAAATAAAAAATGTAATTTTTTAATTGTAGAATTTAGAATATCAATAAATTCTTACCTCATGATTCCTCTTTTTTTCCTAATTGGAACTCTTTCACTGTATTCTACTTTTCACAAAATGTCTTTCATCCAAGAATTTCTGAATGCTTTATAAGCATTGGTCTTAATATAGTTTGGTTACAAAAATCTGGAAGGTATGCTGCAATTTAGGGGTATATTATGCTTTCTTCTCCCAGTGCCTTCCTCAATGAATATGGGCATCTCTGTGTACTCTTTGTACTTATAAAACTGCATTTAGAGAACACCTTTATGTGGAACCTTACACGCAGTCTCTCAGGAGGACTCAAAGTTTCGTTAGAGACCTTGCCCCAAGGAGCTAACAACCTTTAAAGAAGATAAGCCATAAATTAAAAAACAAACAAAACAGTATCATAACAACAAACCTATGGTATCAGACAGTATGTGTCAATTATACGGGTATAAATAGAGGTGCTATTATTGGGGTTCAGAGAGGACTTCATGAAATAGATGGCTTTTGTTTTGGGCTTAGAAGGATGACTGGGTGGGGAACACAGGGCAGCATTATAGGACAAAGTATCCTATGTCAAAAGTATAAAGATTAGAAAGTGTATGAAATGGGTAGTAGTTCCTGTTCGGGAAAAGGAAAGTGAGGTGAAGCACTTTTTTACCCTAGACATAAAGTATACAAATAGTTGTTTGTGTTCTTTCCTTTCTGAAATGGAAGCCCACAAAATCACATGTTTTCTAAGGTAGTCCAAGCTTTTCTTCTCTCTGTGTAGTTAGAAAACCTTGTAATTAAAGGGGATTCACAGTCGTATCAGGGAAGACTAAAGCCTCCCACAAAATTGGAATTGTCTTTTCTCTTTTTGTTTTTTGCTCTGTCTACTCAGCTGGAGTGCAGTGGTATAATCCTAGCTCACTGCAGCCTCAAACTCCTTGGCTCAAGCAATCCTTCTGTCTCAGCCTCTTGAGTAGCTGGGACTACAGGTGCATGCCACCATGGCTGGCTAATTTTTTTTTTTTTTGGAATTCTCTTTTAGGGGGAATTTGCTAATAAAAGGAATAGACAGCTACAAATTACTACAAAGCAGTGCTGCTAAAAGTGCATTCCGGGCCACTTCAAACTGTTGGGAACCGGCCCACAGAAGATAGGCATAGAATATGAGAGTAAGAATTTAAAAACTTTTATGGCAATATAAAATTGCCACACTTCTGCTATGATTTAAATGATGATATTTCCTCCAAAATTCATTTTGAAACTTAATTCCCAATGCAACAGTATTAAGAGGTATGGTCTTTGGGAAGTGATTAAGTCACAAGGGCAGAGCCCTTATCAATGGGATTAGCACATTTATAAACAGGCTTGAGGTTGAAGGGGAGCACTCTCTTGCCCTTCTGTTCTTTCTTCCATGTGCGAACACAGTGTTTGTCCCCTCCAGAGGATGCAACAACAAGGCACCATTTTGGAAGTGAAGACCTGGCTTTTACCAGATACCAACTCTACTAGTGCCTTGGTCTTGAACTTCCCAGCCTCCAGAACCATGAGGAATAAGTGTCCCTTGATTATAAATTACCTAGTGTTAGATATTTTGTTGTAATAGCACAAACGAATCAAGACAACATACAAGCCCCATGATTGGTGGACTTGTTTTGTTGAACAGGGCATACAATAGTTTAATGTGTTGCCCTCTTGTGCTGTGTCATGGATAACACAAGCTGTATTTTGATCATGCTCGGGGAACTATACATCAGTCCGTGATGGGTTAGAAATGTTTAAAAAAAAAAAAAAAAAGGTTTGTCCTCACAGAGAGCTAGAGAAGCCACAATTTATTTTCTTTAGCAAATATTACTGCATGCTATTTTCTGGTTATAAAGTTGTGTGTTTCATTCACATGGGTTACTGAGAGAATAATTTTCAGCTTTTCTCCTAAATTCAGCTACTGTTCTCCCAACTGCAGAAACTAAGAATGAGGTGCTGTTGTCCTGATAAATAAGTCAGCAATACACTAATAACAATGGTATAAGAAGCACTTACTATGTGCCAGGCACTGTTCGGAGAACTTTACAAATATCTACTTATTGCAAGTCAGGGTCCAGTCAGGAAAATAGTAATCACATTCTGTATTTGAGTAGGGGCTATTTTATATAGAAAATCCATTACACAGTGGAGATAATAACTACAAAAAGCAGCTAAAGGAACCCTCCCCTCACATTCAGGAGAACAGTGGACATTGGGGTTACTAGAATCTGGTAGATCACAGGAGGGTGCTCAGCCTTTTGATGAGAGGAATCTCTTGGCTGCAACCAAGAGATTTGAATTTGAGAAACAGCCCCATAGAGATCATTCCCTGAGTTAATGGCATGGACAGCCTACTGCTTATACCTCTAAGGGGGCAAGTGTGTTGAAATAAGCTGGAAGCTTGGAGAAATGGCAATGAATAATGCTGACAAACTAGCAAAAATCAAAAAGAAGTATTTTTTCTCTCCCTCTGTCTTCTAACATCCCTCCTGTGTCTCTTATTTGTAGAGCCTAATAAGATGACCACTCACAGATCAGGATGAGAAGTGTCATTTGTAGCACTCTTCCCCAGAGTACTATAGAGCAGAGGATAGAAGAGAGTACTGGGGCTGAGACACAATAAACAAATAACAAGCACAGTCACATAATCCTATTAGGTGAATTCTATGATTATTTTATTTTCAAATGAATAAACCAAGGGCCAGAGATTTTAGGTGAGCTGTCTAAGGCCAACAGGTATTAGTGGAGATGAGCCACAGACATCTGACTCCAGAGTCCATACCGCTGCCCTCTATGCTTTACCGCCTCTTTGTAAAACTGGATAGTAGGATTATTAAAGAGATTAGAAAACCAGGTTTTTATATAGAATTATCACTGGCTCTTTGTTTTTATGATTCCTGTTAAAGTATTTATTTTAATTTTCAAGTTAATATAATTTTAACTTAATTATTCTAGAGCATTTAGAGGATTTTGCCATTATTCTATCTATAAAGAGGAGAAGAAAATAGGAAGAAAGCTTTATATTTCTGGTGTCATATGTATTTGCTAGATCTTAATATATTTAACCATTATATATACGTATGGGGCTGGAGTGGCATTGTGTGATGGGGTATGGTGTTAACAGGGTTTAGTCTTTCATTTACTTTATTGATCTATTCATTCATTCCACATGTTGTAAAGGGTATTAAAATAGCAATGAACAAGAAAGACATAGTCTCAGCTTTCACAGAGCTTACATTTTATTTGCTCAATGAAGTAGATTGGTGAATTAGTAAAAGCCAGTACGGTGACTTCCAATGTATTAGTGACCTTATTATCATATTTCTAAATGAGCAATTGAACCAAGCACAAAGGTTGTTTGCAACCCAATCAAGAGCAGCAAAGTGTGGTAATAATCAAACTGGAAATGACCATTTCTTCAGGACTTTAGAGGGTTAAGAACACAGAGGTAGAGAAGGGGCTACAGATGGTCTCATGGAAAAGGGCTCTTAAAGTACTTAGAAAAAATTAACTAGAAATACGTTGGAAATAAAGTTAAAGGTTGTTGAGTAATTGTTTTCTTTACCAATTACACTCTTAGCAATGTAAGTTCAAGATGAGAGTAAATAGTTGGGGAGTCTATAGGTGAGCCATCATTGCCTTTAGAGATTTTTAACTGGAGTATAGAAACATTGGGGTGTGGCTTTAATTTATGGCAATCAAACATATTTAATCACCAAGGCAGAAAATCAATTAGGCTAGATTCGGCTTGGTTCTTACCCACAGTGCACTTTTGCCATATTTGAGATGTTGGTATTTCTGAGATAATGTTTTTATAGAGACATGAGAGAATTTTTGACCTGAGAAATATATTGCAAAGTCTAATATAATATCTTTTTTATAATTCTTATAATGTCACAACTTAACTCTAAACATTTGTGTAGAATAGTGAGGCAGAAGCTTGGACTAGAGACAAGCCATATTAGAACACACATTATCAAAAGATAAACTGTATAGTCTGAGCCAAATTATTTGGGGCCATCTTGTCCAGCACCCCCACACAAAATAAGAAATTAAAAGGAAAGAGTTAAACCCAGGAGTCTGCAAAACAAAGGCACTGGAGTAGATTGGAGATGTTTCCAGAGTTGCTCATTATATATGGGGTTTGAGCAGACATGAAGACCAGTGGAGTCTACTACTAGGGAAAAGCACCATTCTGGCTTTCATATAACACTGAAACACTCTAATACGCAAAATTCTCTTTTTAATATTCTTTTGTTATCTTTGGGACTTGTCTTGATTTTTCCCATTGTCTAGTTCACATTTCTCCTGCCTCAACTTCTCAACTTTAAGCAATGATTGCTGACTTTGTACTCTGTTTCCTGGCTTCCGATTTCACATTTTTCTTTTGTCATGGTGCCTCCAAGCATTAATCCTTTGGTAAGGAGTTTTGGGCTCAGTTCTAGGGCTTTCCATGCATATACAGTGCCCTTATAGGCAGCCTTATAGTTACTCTGAGCACTTATTGAGATAGTTACCAAGGTCACCTGGCCTGAACTCACCCATATGAAAAAGTGCCTGGTGTTGCTAGGTGGTAGAATAAGACTTACCCATAGTTGACATATATCATTTTTAAGCTTGAAAGCTTTCTTTAACATTTTAAACTAGTTTTGATTTAAAAAATTCAAAAGTGTTTCACAAACTTTCTTGCTTTTAAAAAGCAGAGTATGATAAGCAACACTTAAGCATTTCTTGATGACTCATTTTAATTTTCAAAATTAACTACTATACCACAATATAAAACAGAATATAGTCACTGCACTAAATGGTCCCAGACAGCTATATAGTTTGCATCCTTATGTCATAATTATTTTCTGCTTCCTTTCCAGTTGTTAAGCTATCAAATCAGCTATTCTCTAGGATCTCCCTGACGTCTTTTGTAATATGTTGCTTGGAATTAGAAAACCAGATAGCCAAATTGATTAAAATGATGTCTAATCAAAGTGGGGGGCATCTCTGCTTGATGACTGGTGAAGTTTTCCATTAGGAAAGTGCAAGGTACTGAATTCCTTGACACTGGCATTTATTGGAACTATTTGGAGGTTTTTTGAAATTTACTTTGGTTCTCAGTTGGATCCTGGAAACTTTATGTCCTCATACTCTCAGAGAGTGGTGTAACTTACTAATGTTTTTGGGTTATAAGTCAATAAGGAGCCAGCATAATGTAAGGTGGCCAGGTAGACAGGGTTTGACTCTTGCTTTTGTCACTTGCTAGCTTGAACAAGTTACACAGCACGTTTGAGCCTCATTTTAGTAATCTATAAACCAGTCATAAATGTTGGTCAGTATTGAAGGTCTTGTGTGATATAAATCTAATACCCTATGTGGAATTCTTGGTGCATAATAGGGGCTTAAAACTTGTTAGTTACTTGAGTCACTGTAGAAAGACTGTTTGCTCTTATATGAGGCCAAAACCCAAGTCCATAACATCTCTTGAAGAAAAAGACTTCATATAACACAATGGGTAAAATAGATTGGGTTACAGAGTTTATCTTTGAAAAACAAAACCATATTGTTTACCATATGCAAAAGTCACTTTTTTCAGCTTTGCCTGTCTTTATTGCTAGAATTCTTGTAATAAAAATCTCTGCCTACTCCTTAGATTATTATTCTAGGGATGATCTGATGACCAGGGGTCCAGACACCATGTTCCGACTTCTACAGTCTCCTCCCCCTGCCCTTTCTCCCAAATTATTGACCTTTTCAGAAGAAAATTTCACAGTGACTGAGTCTGTCAAGGGCCAATGAGAATAATTTAACTAGATTATGAATTTATAGGCCAGAATTAAGAATGTAAGCCTGAGGGGTACTGGTTTAAAAGGCAGCATTAGCTTTCTAGTTGTTGATGGAATGATAATTTTGGTACTATTTTGGAACTTTTCTGGCTACCAAAATAGCCAAATCCTGTGACTCCAGTCCATAGAGATTGTGCCTGTATTAGACCATTTTCACACTGTATTAGACCATTTTCACACTGCTATAAAGATACTACCCAAGACTGGGTAATTTATAAACAGAGGAGGTTTAATTAACTCACAGTTCGGCATGGCTGGGGAGGCCTCTTGAAACTTACAATCATGGCAGAAGGGGAAGCAGGCACCTCTTCACATGGTGGCAGGAGAGAGAAAAGTAAAGAGTGAAGTGGGAAGAGCTCCTCAAGAAACCATCGGATCTCATGAGAACTCATTCACTATCATGAGAACAGCATAGGGGAAACTGCTCCCATGATCCAATCACCTCCCTTCTGGTTCCTCCCTGGACTTATGGGAATTAACATTTCAAGATGAGATTTGAGTAGGGACACAGAGCCACACCATATCAGTGCCTTTTGGGGAATTATCTTGGAAATTGGGGAGCATGAAAATCAATGTATAATTGTTGTCTAAAATCAAGGAGAGTGGAAAGCTGTGTGAATGACACACATTTCCAGAGTTTGGTAGAACAAAAACACATGAGCTTCCCTGTAAAAATAATAGAGACTGCAGAAGAGAACTAGATTCTATATAAAAAGATCCTGCCTTCAAAGGCTTCTTCCTAGGATGAGAGGACCCCAGACTAAATCTCTGGGCAGAAGTTGAGGGAGAACTCTAATTTCTAGGATAGAGGTGTTCAGCCATGGATGCAAGAGACTAAAAGTGGGAAATTGATATGGTTTAACTCTGTGTCTCCACCCATATCTCATCTCGTAGCTCCAATAATTCTCACATGTTGTGGGAGGGACCCAGTGAGAGATAGTTGAATCATGGAGGTGGGTCTTTCCCATGCTGTACTCGTGATAGGGAATGGGTCTCACAAGATCTGATGGTTTTAAAAACGGGAGTTTCTCTGCACAGGTTTTCTCTTTGCCTGCTGCCATCCACATAAGATGTGACTTGCTCCTCCTTGCCTTCTGCCATGATTGTGAGGCCTCCCCAGCCATGTGGAACTATAAGTCCAATAAACTCTTTCTTTTGTAAATTGCCCAGTCTTGGGTATGCCTTTATCAGCAACATGAAAATGGAGTAGTACAGAAGTATTTCTTAAGAATCCACAGAAGCCTCTCCTGAGAGCGCACTGCATAACAGAGACCATTAAACAAGCAATGAAGAATAATAAATAGCTAGGCAAATAATGTTTTGCCTTTTCCTCTAGTTTTACTTCTCCTTATACCCAGAAGAGCCTGAAGCAAAACAGCCAGTGGATAAGGAATTGAAGTAAGGAATACTGAAAGAACTGAGGCTATCCCCCTTTCCTTTTTTTTTTTTTTTTTTTTGTGACAGAGATTGCTCTATCACCAAGGCTGGAGTGCAGTGGCACCAAAGCTGGAGTGCAGCGGCATGATCACGTCTCACTGCAGCCTCAACCTCCCAGACTCAAGCAATCCTCTCACTTCAGCCTCTCCAGTAGATGGGACTACAGGTGTATGCCACCATGCTTGTCTAATGTTTTAAATATTTTATAGAGACAGAGTCCCATTATGTTGCCCAGGCTCGTCGTGGACTCCTGGGCTGAAGCGATCTTACTGCTTTGGCCTTCCAAACTGCTGGAATTACAGGCATGAACAACCAGTGCAGGCCCATTCCCTTTTCCCATTACTTGTCTGAGATGTCTTGGTCCAGGCTCAATATGAGAGACGCAGAACTTTAAACTGTATGGAGGACAGAATTTCATTTTATTTATATTTTAGATTGAACTGGACTACTTAAAACTGATACAGATAGTATCCTAATACCAGGAAACTTATGTCATCTGCTCAGGATAGCCTCAACAGATGGAAAAGGAAGACTCAACATAATTTATTAAAGGCAACAGTGGATAAAAGAAAAACTTCTTCCCAAACAGTCTTTAAATTCATTTAAACGACTGTCAAAATAAACATATCCCATAAAAATCTGATCTACATATTTATTTAAAGGCATCACTCACTCATTTATTCATTTATTCAGAGTATCCCTATATCTTCTGGCATTGTCCAACAGATTTTATAACAATTTTAAGTAAATTCTAAATTAGATGTTATAATATAATAAAAGAAATGCATCAATGTTTGCATTTTGAGCTTCCTTATAAATGGAGATACCACATAGCAATGATAGGAACCAGTTTGGGGGAGAAATATGAGGACAAATAGGGCATAGTAATTACGGTGATCTAACTTCACTATTCTTTGCAATGAAAAGCAGCAGGAAGAACTTTCATTCTTGAAAACGTTGACTGGTGGTACAGGTTATTGCGAGCACATTCCATGTATACACTGTGAAGACTGCCTAATCACAGTAGGAGCCAATACATGTTTATGCCGCTATCTTGTATTACATGTAATGTCTTGGTAATATACAACCCATTCAGGACTCTTTCCTAGAAGCTTTTTATTGAGTATCACAAAATCCACACTGTGTATACAATGTAGAGTCTATCAAAGCAGATGAGAACATATTATGCTTACTGTCATGGGGAACAATTTCAATCAGCATCCCCACTCCAATCCCTTGTTAGTGGCTGCCTATAGCATTGTGCTGAGGCTGATTCCATAATCACATCAGAGTGTGTCAGGAACACCATAGCAATTAGCAACATGTTCCAGGAACAAGGAGAAGAGAGAGGTGGTAAGTGGGCCATATATTTGACAACGTCTAAATTGAAGCTTACTTTTTTCCCCTGCAGCAACTGATCATTGAGGTAAAAGCAGGCTATTGATTTATGTTGAAATGGAGAGAAAACTATGGTTTGATGACAGGTAGCATCCAGTCATTTTGCAACACCCAAAGTAGCATGTTATTTTGATCTTCTTAGTTGTTTGTCTAACTATTAATCCAACATCAGCAGCATGTTTTCAGAGATGGACGGGACTCCTAGAATGGGGGAATGAGCAACTGAAGACTTATGCATTGTAAGTCCATGAGTCCATAAGGTGTACAGACAAATGCCCAAGAAGCCCCCACCAGCTCCATTTTTCTCGAAGTGGAGGGTGGGAATGTATATATTGTTGATTCTCATTATTCACAGCAGCTATATTCTATAATATCACTGTAAACACTGAATTGGTGAATACTGAACACTTGCTCCTAGGGCAAATACAGGGTTAGGTTCCTGTGAGCCTCTAGTCACACATTTTTCTTGACCAATCAATAACATTGATTTAGGTGGGTTTATGTTTAAAAATTTCTTACTCAATATACACTGTTGATTCATTAACATTGAACTCACAACCAACAGCCACTAATTTATGCCAGAACAAACTTATCTAACACATATTTTCTGCATAAGGCACATCACAGTCTTCTTGTATTTAGGAATGCTACACAGCTCTTCAGCCAGATTCTTAGCGGCATGTTAAACAGTGAAATCATTAACAAAAGGCACTAAAAAGCCAAAACCATGCCATTGAATAGACCACAAAAAATACATTTGTTTACAGTATGAAACAAGAACTTATTTACAGAGCTGAAACAAGAAAACAGAGAATATGTGTATCAGGTGTCTCAAATTTTTCACCATTTCAAGCATGATCACGAATGACAGTGAAGGTATCATGAGTATTGTTTTGGGGGTTACAAATAAATTTTAGTACACAGGCAAATTCACAAATATAAAATCTGTGAATAATGAAAATTAACTGTGTGTTTGTGTGTGTGTATGACTTTTTAACTAGAAATAAAGATGCAGCCTTTAACCTGAAGAGCTCCCATTTAATTGAAAATTTATGACTAGTACAAATAAAATATTCAAAGAAAATGCAAACTTGATATACAAGAAGACTAAACTCAATGGTTGAAATGCCAATATGAAATTCAAGGAGGACTCTCTGGAATACTCCAAGCAGAGATATTTTTAAAGAAGTAGGAATTGTTCTGAGCATTTGAGTGTGGGATAAATTTGTTTAAGAGGAATGTAGCAGATAATGGACCTAAGGTGATGGTTCAGAGCGAACAAAGGTTTGGAGGCAAGAATGATGCTCTGAGGGCCCCTGTAGCACTCCAGAACCAGCAGCACATGGAAGCAAAGATGGACTAGAGAGAAAGACTGAGCCCAGTGGAACACACAGAGCAGCCGGTCTGAGGATTTCATTCTGTAATCAGAAATACACCCCAGTTTGACCTTCATATTCTGATTTCAGGCTCAGGCTCCGATGGAATAATGGCTATGCCTTTTATGTATGTGTGTATTTAACTAAATTAAACATGCGGCATTCTGCACAGATGGGCACTTGATAAATTTGTTTATTGGTTATTCTTTCACTCCTGCCTTGCCCAAGAGAAGTGAATGATTATAGTTTTTTCACTCTTTCTCAGAAACCTCACAGTGTGGGAGCAAAGTATTCCTTTTCATTGCCATTCCTTTCCCCGGGATAAAAGAGAGAAAGTAAATTGAGCCATAACAAATATTAGCCCACATATGGTACTAAGCGTTCCCAAAAAAGTGGAGGTTAAATAAATCCACCGTGTGGCTTTCAGAATTGTGGTATAGTCAGGGGCAACACCCATAAGGACTTTACTTCTGAATGCTTTTTGAGAATATGCCCATGATTAAACCCTGTGCTGTCATTTAAAATGAGGGAATTAAACAACCAGCAATTAATATCACACTGGAGTATTACAGTCATATATGCAAGGATTTAGATACCCTTTATTAAATGTATTATTTTAAAGCATATCAATATTTTTAATTGTTTCCATTTCTACCAGAAGTCTTATTTACAAAGGGATGGAAGTTGCTGGGGTAAGATGACAGACTCAGGCAATCTTCTTGGGCAGGGATTGAGAACATTTTGTGTAAAAGTTCAGATAACAAATATTACAGGCTTTGCCTAAGAATAGGCTCTTTCACAACTGCTCAACTCTGCCATGTGAAACTAGTCATAGATAATACATAAGAGAATGAGCATAGCTGTGTCCCAATAAAATTTTATTCATCGGCATTTATATTTGAATTTTAAATATCTTTCTCATCTTATAAAATAGTGTTGTTCTTTTGATTGATTGATTTTTTTTAACCAATTAAAAATGTAACTGCCACTGTTACCTTGTGGGACACAACAGAAGAGATTTGGCCCATAGGCTGCAGTTTTCAGACTCCTGCTCTTAGGTAAAAGAGAGTCAATACTTCTCAGAGACTGAGAAAAAGGCCTTGGGCAGGCTAGGGGTATAATTGTGAATTGTGAATCCAGGTTAAGAGGACAAGGTTCTTTGTCCCTGAAAAGCTTAAGTATTGCTCCTAATGGTACTTTCTCAGGGACTGGAGTCACAGGCCTCGGCTACTTCAGAGTCTGGAAAGATGCTTCAAAGAAGTACCAAAGCACCCACTTGCAGTGTTGCTTCAGGCTCTTCTGGCTAAGAAGAGTAGGGAAATCAGGGGAAAGGCAAAATATTACTTTCCTGTCTGTTTATTATTCTTCATTGCTCTTTTAGTGGTCTCTGCTATACAGTGCTCTCTCATGGAAAACTTGTGTGTTTTTAAGAAACACTCCCTACTCTCAGTCTCTTGCACCTATGTTGAAGACCTCTATCCTGGAACTCAGAGTTCTTCCCCAGTTCCTGCTCAGAGTCTTATTCTGGGGTCCTCTTATGCCAGGAAGAAGCCCTTAAAGGCAAAATATTTTTGCTATGGAGAGGAGGCAGGGAAATACTAGGTAGAAAAGGGCAGGGTCTCTGGCAAGGGTTCTATCCTAGAGCCTGGACCCATGGCCCTAAATGAGAACTTCACATCCCCATTTTCCCACCTGAATGTTACCTTTTGGCCCATGACACCCCCTATCCTGTGCCCATAAAAACCCCGAACTCCACTGGCAGAGGAACAGAGTGGCTTGGCAGAGAAAAAGGGAAGTGTCTGAATGTCAAGAGAAGAAGAGGCAGCTGGACATCAGAGACTATGGAGAGGAGTTTGGCTGGGGATGGCCAGACTCCAGGGGAAGATTATCTTTCCATTCTATCCCCTTTCCAGCTCCCCATCCTGCTGAGGGCTACTTCCACTGCTCAGTAAAATCTCCGCATTTACCATCCTTCAAGTCCATATGACCTGATTCTTCCTGGATGCCGGACAAGAACCCAGGTACCAAGAGGGCAGGGTGTAAAAGGCTGTCATCATGACCCTCCACTGAGCTGGTTTAACACTTAGCCATCTGCAGATGGCAAATGCTAGAAAAGCATTGTTTGTAACACATGCCCTGTGGGGCTCCAGAGGTCACGGGCAACCCCTAGATGCTGCCACGGGTTGGTGCAGGGTTTGTTCCTGTCAGTTCCCAAAGGCATTCACCCCGGCTCCTCCACCCGCTCACCGGCATGCTACCTCTTCTGCAAGGGGTTTGAGTGGGTGGTCAAGCAAATGAGCCAGCCCTGCGGCAGGTCCCACAAGGAGGTCAAGGGAACTCTCCTATCTCACTTTCATAAAGGCTGTAGCCCAGTTCCCTTCTATAGTTTCTATTTGGCTTATAGAAAAACTCACATGTCCTTGTCATACCAAACTTTGGAAATTTGTGCCATTGACAGGGTTTTCCTTTCTCCTTGATTTCAGGCAAGAGTCATACACTGATCTTCATTCTCCTCAAATTCCAAGAGGTATATGTCAAATTTCCAAACAATTATCTCATTGCATAAAACATTTGTCCTATAATGGCATCTAATGCATCATCCTCTAATCAAGCTCAAAAATGTTAAGTAAGGAGGTCGATATCTCTTCCCTGTGACTGATCGTCAGTTTCTTTCTCAGAAGGTGGTTTTCTGCCCTCTCTCACTTAGCCTGGAGTTTGGGAACAGATGCATTCTCCTCTCTTCCCATTATACAAAGGGAGGAGAAATGCCATAGTACTCCTTATTTCTACTAATTTCATTCCATTTGCCTTCCCTCTCTGATTAATCTCTCTTGAATTTCTTACCTTTCCTTACATAGGGCAGTGGTGGACCATAGGCTAAAGGTTGCAGAGCCAATTTTGTCTACCTCTCAGAAAATTCTGTGGGGATGCTGTGTTTGTTTTATCATTCATTGCTCTCAGCTTTGGGGCCTCATCAGGAAAGCAGAAGTCTTACATAACATACCCAGTGCACTTGTAAACCACTATTTGGGCTGGTTTTCCACTACCTTTTATGGACTCTCAGGAGAAATAAAGATCATAGATATCAGTTAATTCACCCATATGATGGTTAAATTTCCTCTGCAACATCCCTGTGGATAACTTATACATCTTCAAGTCCTCCTATCATGGAAACAACTCATTGTATTTGGGAATAGCATTAGTGAGAAGTCCTTCCACGTGTCAAGTCAAAATCTGCTTTTCTGTAATTTTCCCTCAACCTTCCTCCTCATTCTCTTCTTTGAAGCTAAACAGGACAAGCTGTTCTCTTTGGAGAAGCTTTTATATGAGAATCTTTAAATACGTGAGGATAACAGAGATTGTTTTTTTCTTTTTTCTTCCTTGAAGACTCAGGATTCCCATTGACTGCAATTGTTTCATAATGAGATTGTTTCAAATTCTGTCGCTAAAGGGGTCTCATTTGGACACAATTCATTTTCCAGGTGGGGTTCGACCTACACCAAATTGAACAGAAGAATCATCATCCTTCTTTTGGGAAACCGTGCTTCTAAAATCCACTCCTCCCACCTCTGAGCCTCTTTTTCCTGAAGGAATCCTATTCACTCTTTAGAATTTAGGCCATCTTTTTCAATATCTCTCCTCTTCCCCTTCCTCTTTTCTGAAATGTCGCTGTATATATGCATCTTTATTTTGGTATGTGTCCTTTTGAATGGTAAATTAATTACTTAATTTTATATCTGTTTTTCCCAGAAAATGCTAAGCTCTTGAAACAAGGACAATGTGTTATACAACACTAGATTCCCCTTATGTCTTTATGCCTGGCACAAGCTGGAGACTTGATGAATGATGTTGAATAAACACATAAGCGAATGCAGCCTAAGATTCCCTTCAGCCTTCCTAGTAGTGGTATCATACAGTTGCACCATGTTGAACACTTTGACAATTTACATTTCTGAGGCTTTTCACTTTTGCTCAGCTCAGCTGGGTTTTCTCCATTATACTTATACCTATTATATGTATTTTAACTACACATATGTGTTGAAAAGTGTATCTTAATGAAAAGTAATTCCAAATTATTTAAATCTATTTATAAATTCAGAGTAGACCTTATATTAACTCACAGTATAGTAAGTACTTGAAAACAATTAACATTTCATTTATTTTAGCCAGTCTTTTTACCCCTTCAAATTACCCTCCTCTAGGGAGATTTTATCAGCTGTAAGATGGATCAGGGACCCTTCTTAGGGGCCTGCTAGGTCCCCACAAGCATGGAAATAAAGAAAAAAATCTTGAGTCCCTTCAAGATAAATTCTAGGCACCTAGCTAGCCTTGAAAAGTAAGTGAGCCAACCACATAAGCAAGAGGATATTAACAATAGTCTCCTAAGCAAGCCAACATCAAAAGGTGTTTTGGTTCTTCTGGAAACAAAAAGTTAAAATCTTAACATATGTTCTTGGGTTGTTTTTCAGAAATCCCTACCAAATGGAAAATGCCAACTGCTATGACATAGACCTCGGAGAAGGAAGACCTGGGGACTGAACTCTGGTCTCTGTTCTTCGTTCTGCATTTCTTCCTGAGGGGCCTGGAGAGAATCACACCCTTGGGCCAAACCAATGTCTAACCTCCATGTATTGATTTATGACTTTTCCTACAACTTCTGCTCTCCTGGTATGTATCCTTACCTTGAAAAACCCTTGCTTATAAGCCATCTGGGAGTTTGGGTCTTAAGTATTAGCTGCCCGTCCTCCTTGCTTGGTTGGCACCATGCAATAAATGCCGTTTTCTTTAACTGCAAATCTCGATGTCAGTATCTGGGTTTCCTGCACTGGGCAAGAAGACCCCAATTTGGTCTGGTGGCAGCTGTTTATATAAAACTTCCTGAAATCCCTCCATTGTGAACCTCGGAGTCAACAAAAACAGTAAAGAAGGGTTTATTTGTTTGTTGTTTGCTTTTGCTTTATTTTGAGAATAGAGAGGACTGTGGAGGAAGAAAGATATACTTGCTCCTATTCCCAAGCCATGCATTTTGGATGATGTGATACCTTTGTTGGTTCATGTCTGCAGCTCCTCAGATAGGTTCCTTTACTGTGTTCCTGTGCCTCCTCCTCCCTCAAGACCAGATCAACTTGTTCATTTCTGAAAGCAATCATTTGGTACAAAGTGTTACAAAACGATGTATGAGCAACTCAAGTATTTCTCAGCCATAGAATACTGGACAGATACAGTGGAAAGTCACTTCCCCATCTGTGATTTTCTATTCCTTTCAAATGTCTTTATTTCCCTTTGACTTTTCATTTGGTGTGTAAAACAGGCAAATGAAAGTAATCCTGATTAATGTCATTCATAATTTCTATTGTGCATCTACTTTCTATTGTGCATGGAATTTATTATGGCAGGTCATATTTTAAAGGGTATAGTGTGGGAACTGTTGTCAAAGTATAACATATAAATCGACTTTGACCATTTATCATAAAATTATTATCTTTACATTAACCATATCATTATTTATTGTATGCTCAAATGTGCTTTGTTTTTCTTCTGGTTCCATTTTTTTTCCGCTTGTGGAGAAATGCTTCTAGTTATATAATGGAGTTCCATGGAAAAGTCAGGTAAGCTTATACATAAACTTATTGGACGTGGCTATTTATAGTTTGTCATTGTAGGTGCCTGAACACACAAGGAAGGAGGAATGAAAATAAGGAATCAGGAAATATTAGTGACATGCCTTGGAATGAATCTGGAACAGCTTTGCCTGTGGTCTGAAATATAGATTTCACATTTTTAGAGCATTTATCTAAGGGTCCTTGCTATAACCAAAGGCAATTTTTCAGACCCCATGATTATATTCACTAGAAACAGAAGCGTGTTTTAGTAATAGTCATATGTCTATTTATACATCATCAACATTTTAAGTAGTTTTCCTGTATTTCTTAGTCCCCCAAAACTCCTGAAATTCAAATTCTGTCTCCTCTCTAACATTTAGCACATTGTTGGTGCTCAATAAATGTTAAACAGTTGGGATACTTATGTTTAACAGCTGCAACATTGACTCCAAGGACAGCTGCATTTTAATGGTGTGTGAAGTGATTTATATGTAAGCTTCTAAAACTCATAACTAAAGCACTTAGCACTTTAGGCTCCTCTGGGACAAAAGGTGATAGATTAAGGTAAAATGGTATTATTATTTAATTCCAAAAGAGGTAAATTACACTGGCAAAATGCTATTTGATGTTACTGGCAAACCGCTGTGGTCTGATGCTTTGTTGCCATTAGGAAACGTGGTCCAGTGGTGGGAGCTGTGGTGAAGGAGGCAAGAGTCCTGGGTACTATTTCTGGTTAATTCACTGACTTCCTGGGTGACCTTGGGCAACTCACTTAACCTCCCCATGCCTCAGTCTCCCTCCCTAGGAGTAGAACTGAACAGTCCTTTCCAAGATTCTGCTTTAAAAGGACATTTTAAGAGTAAAACCTTGAAATGCTTCATTTGGCAATAACATTTTTTGCAGTAATGAGTGATTTGTTTTTCTCCCAGCTGCATTGTTGGCTGTTAGAAAAGGAGTGTATATTAATATGTCCTTAGCCTGAACACGCAACGTGAGTTCTCAGAGTGGCCATGGCCACAGGAGTCTGTATTTCAGAACAGACCTATATCACTGCCAAAGGCACTTTGATTCTATACCTTGCACACTTCTTATGACTTTGTCCTTACCATGTTTAAAGAGATTCTGAGACAAAGAAATAAGCACTTCCCTGAATCCTTGGGTGGTGAAAGCTGTCTGGATTTTGAATCGACTCTTGCAGTTTGAGAAGAACCTGTTCATGTATTTGGGAAAAATAGTGAAAAAATCCCAAACTTAAAGCTTCTGCTGATTGCTCAGTTGAAGAAGAGAGTAGAGGACAACAGAGGGGTCCCTCTTCCTGTCTATGCCAGCCTTGTGAGCCTGCTGAATGGGGATGTCGTGAGGTTGGAACAGATGGCATTTCAGATCCTGTAGTGGCTATATCTTGAATTCTGACCATGTTACTTTCCTCTAAATTCCTTGAATGGCTACTTAGGCTGCTGTATTTCTGACAATGCGGAGGTAGATATGTAACAATTTATCCACACCACTGGGTACATACGGGTTCTTCAGAAAATTGATAGGCATGAGGTGTGAGGGGTAAAGAGGAAAAAAAGAGCATAAGGGAAGATCATTATATAAAACAGATTATATTTTCTTTCTTTGATTAATAGACTAAATGTTCCAATGAATTTTCTTCCTGAAGAGTTCTTATCACTTATCAGACTGGATTGGGCTTTTTGGTGGATATGGAGAGTGTCACTGACTTATCCTCATTTTAACTGTTTTTAAAAAGACAATAATTAGCACATCATTGAATAGTTCAATGGCTCCTGTACAGGGAAATTGGAGTGACCTTGAAAGGATAAAAAGATTATATAGGCAGCATAAATTCACTCAGCTACTTTTTTGAGTTTATAGCTGCTGGATTGCCATAATATTGTTTTTCTTTACTGATGGTGGTTATAAACTGTACTACGATTTATGATTATTTTGTGATTTTTTTTTTAAAAAAACCTCACTTCAATTTTGTGCGTTGCATATTTTGAGAATGGGTGCTAACATTTGTAAGATTCTCACATATGTGGATTGAAAGGCAATCAGATAATTGGTTAGTCATTTATTTTCAGCTTTAATCAAGAAATTAATGATTCTTAGTTTGCAATAAAGAGGAAACATTAACCATAAAAACTAATTTTAGTATTAAAATTCCTTCAGAATAAATGTTTGATATTGTGAATCGAAAACTCTGATTACAGCACAAAAGTGTATAAAACTCTATTTCCCACCATTATAATCATTGTTTCATAAAGGGCTTTTTGTTAATTTGAGGTTTCTTAGGAATGTAACTTACAGATTTTTGCAGAAGAGGCAATATACACTAAACACCAACATATCCCCATGTGAAAAAATGTGTCCTTAGTATAGAGAGTAAAACAGTTAAAGATTTTTTGACAAATTAAATAAAAAGGTGGATAAAGAGAGAGTTGTCAACGATTGTTAATAAATTTCTTTATTGATTTGACTACGTTGATTATGTAGGTATTTTGAGGAAGACATTAATAATCAGTTAATGATGGTGAAGATCAGTGTTAACCTAAGAGGGAGGTATTGAAGAGAAAAAAAACCCACAAAAAAACCAAAAATCCCCAACAATAAAACAATACACACACATAAACATATATTGAATTGTGTAAAATTAAGGTATTAAGCCAGATGTATCAAATACATAGTCTATGTCAGATCTTTGTGAATCATCGAAATCAGACAGAAGCTGAATTACCTGATTTGCTTGATTTCTCAGAGTGAAAACTATAACAATTACTGACTGCTTGGTATAAACAACAACCCTATGGAGTATATTTTATTAACTCTCAAAAAAGTTAAGTAATGTGTTCAAGATCACACAGCTAGTAAGTGGTAGAACTGGGAATACAGCACAAGCTGACTCTTCTGTCCACACTGAACCACTATATTGTACTCTCTCTCCAAGAGTTTTATGAATGCTAAAGAAATGGTAGCACTGGGGAAGCAAGGTACTAGCTCAACTTAAAGATGCTACAATATTGTCTATATTGGGAAAATTACCTTCGGGAGATGTTGACTCACCTATCTTCCCTTACCCATGATCTACACAGATTAAAATGCACACACAGTCATATACATTATCAACATGTAAGGTAGTTTTACAGTGTAATAGTACTGTCTCAGAATTGCAAGACCACAAATAATTTTTAAAAGTTCATGTCAGGAACTCTGAGAGTTTGAGATCTTACCCTGCTTATAAGCTGAAGAGTGAGCTTGCTATAGATTCATGAATACCATAAGAAGAAACGAGACTCCTGAGTCAGAGACAAAGGACTTGGTTATTTATGGCACAACAGGTAGCATAAGATTTATGTTTGCATTGGTTCCCTTCTCCCCATAGATCTCATGGGGAATCACCAGCAGACAGTCCCAGGTGGATGCTGTGCCTGCAATGCCTTTGTGTCACAGCTGAGAAATCCCAATCTGTAAGAGGGTTACAAGCAAACCTGGCCAACCTTTGCCCAGAGGGAGATCTTACTGTGTTTTCTTATTTGTATTATGTTGATCAGCAAACAAATCTGCCCTTTGCCCAGGAGGATGACACTCTTTCTATCATTTATTGAAAAAATGTCTTGAAAATACATTTTTTGAAAAGACAGTCTGGAATAACAGCTGTCATCAACTCTGCTCACAAAACATGAATACACACATAAGAGAGACATAAGAAGCTGTTTCCCAACAACGTATTATTTCCTATAATCCATGCTCTCTCATTTGACCCTTATACAAATTATGTGACATTAATATGGTAGGTCTTGTAGATTTTCCATTTTGCAGATTTTGCTACCTATAAAATGGTTCTGTTGGCTAAATAAGACTAACATAGCTTCCATAGCCTGAAAATAGTTTCGCTGATGAAATATATAGGTATATAAGAAAAATCCCAAATATACAAATTGAGGTTTAAAGGGATTTAATTCTTATAGCATAAAGGATTAATACAGAAAGATTTTTCTCCAGTAGTATTTTATATTCTCTATTTTTAGTAGCGACTTGATCAGGGATAAAGAAGTTAAGTATAAGCATATGTACTAGCAATCACTTGCAATTGATGGAGGAATAGAAATAAGAACAATACACCTCCTAAATTATATTATAATTCAATAGAAAAAGATGATCTGAATTGATGCACTATTTAGGAATATACCTATTATGTTAAGTAGTGTATATCTGTATCAGAATACCATTAAGTGCATAATGTATTATATTCTCAGTTTCTAAGGTGCGTAACATCTAGGTGTGCTCTGTTTGGGGCTGAGGCATCCTTTAATAATTGGCAGAAGTTACATCCCAATGAGGATGGTTTACTCTAGGAATTTCAAAGCAATTTGCTTACTATCAGTTGGCTGTTTTATTTTGACAAGGCAGGTTAGATTTTAGCCTACTTTGAAAAATACAATTAAGTCACAGAAAGTTGGTTGTCTAGTGTTAACAAGCAAAGAAGGGGTATTACTATTGTGTGGTTATGTGGAATTGTGAGGACTGAGGGAAGGTTGGCTCATGTTTCTATTGCAGGTCTTACGTGATCATTTACTTAGAAGTACTCTTTGGGTTTGTGGCTATTTCAACACCAAATGAGATTATCATTTTCTCTTTTAGGGAGCTCTTCCATTATAATTAATGACTCACACAAGCTGAAAAATGGCCATGATTGTACCACATCCAAGACATGTCTGCAGTAAATTCTGGAAGATTTAGCCTTATCCATCAGTTGAATAGGTAGTCCTAAATAGACATGATCATTCAAGCCACAGCACCTTTGTGGCAGTTGATAAGCTATCCTTGTTCAGTGGGTGTTTAAATCTTGTCCTTCAGCGAAGTGAAATAAAAGGAATGTTCTCATTAAAAGTCAAAATCTAAAAAGCAAAATTCAATCTGTCAAATCATCAAGCGTATTAAAGGTGAAAAATAAAGCTGCTAAGACGCTTGGGTCTTTTTTTAGACTCTTGTTTCCCTGGCGAGAAGAGAGAATCTTTCTGAGACAGGAGTCCTTTTTTATATACATTTCATAATAGTTTGTGCCCCTACACGTAAGGTCTGAGCCAATAACATTCAGGTCCTGTTAACACATTTATACAGGTTTCTAATCAATAAGTGGTTATTAATTTGAAGTACATTTTAGTGACTAGATCTTCAAACCTATCTGTCTCCCACAAGCTTCCAACTCAGATATATATGTCATAGAACAAACGGGAATTCAGTATGAAAGATTAAAATGGACTTAATTCAATGTCTAAGATATTACCTTTATTATGAATTATCCCTTTTAAGATGTTTATTCATATCAACATCCGTAATAATAGTCATGAGCAGAAATGATGCAAGTAATATATTTTTCTCATGGACAGCCATATTTCAGGTCAGTTCTAAAAGAAACTTACTATTAAAATGTTTAGCTAAATATTATCTTTACTGGGGAATGAGGTAGGGTTATCACATAAAATACAAATGGCCACAAATTTGAATTTCAGATACATAATAAATTATTTTTTAGTATAGATATGCTCTAAATATGGCATGGGACATACTTATACTAAAATATCTATTAGTTGTTTATCTGAAATTCAAATTTAACTGGAGGAATAGTTATTTTATCATGATTATTTCTGTCTTAGTCGGCAACCTAGGCGTGAGGGGAAGCCGTCATTTGAAGAAAGGAAGGCTTCTGCTGAGGTCTCAAATAGAAAAGCAGAGGGACACACTTGTTAAGGCAGCTCTGGTAAGGTTTTCTCTATCTTTCCCCGGTTTACCAAACGAGGTGGAAGTCATTGACTAGGGCCAAAAAAAAAAAAAAATGTCCTCACCACTGTCCCAGCTCATTTATGAAGGCATTTTCTTTTCCCCTAGAACTGAAAAATAAAGCCGCTTGGAGCCTGATTATTAGTTTTCCCCGAGTGTCATGCAGCCACTAGATGGCAGTAGCAGCCCATCATACCCCGCCCCCTCCCTGGCGTCCTGGAGCCAATTTTCGGTACCTTGTCCTCTTTCTCTTCGCAGGTTTCAGCTTGTCACTTTTCTTCTCCCTCTTTGTTTTCTATTTTTACTTTTATTCAAATGCCAGAAAAACCAGCTGGTTGAAGAAGTCATGCGGTGCTCCACACGTTTGCATAGGGGGTGCTGTGACTGAAAAGCCTAACTGATTTTCTAGGCTGCCGGAGCTGGATATCAGGCACCAGGGCACAAGGACACTTGCACTGGAAGCTGTGGCTGGGTAGATGAGGACAAAGAGTGTGATCATGCTTTGCTAAGTCCAGGACACAAGTCTGATCCTCCTGCACGTGAGAATCTCTCTCAGCTGCAGCTAGGTGCTAATCTGTGAACAAGCAGCTCATGGGGGACTTCCCAAAGGTTGTGGAGTTGGAATTTTGGTGTTCCTTTTCAAGACATGAATTTTGTTTTCAGAAAAAAAAAAAAAAAAAAAAAAAGAAAAGAAAACATAAAACTACATTGAGTTGCAAAACTATTCACATGGAGGTATCAGGAATTGATCTTCAATTTATAGAGTGCTCCTTAGAGATTTTTAAAGTTGGTGAGAGAAGAACTTTACATTTTGTTAAAATCTATTTTATTAAAAACAGGATCTTCTAAAATTCTTACTCCGAAAAAGTAGAGGAATGGAGAATACTGTGAAGCAAATGGGTTAAATGAATTCAAACCTTGCTCTCACCAACGGCATGGTATCCATATGGCGAAGGCAGTCCTACCCTTCCCTCGCTGTTCCCCTTCCCTTCTGCCCGCCCCAGCCACTGCAGTTGTGCAGAAGACCTTGCTGTCGATACTGACTGGTACCCTTGTTCCAGAATTCACACTTTAGCTTTTTTTCCAGGAATATAACCTCTTGTATTTAAATATTTCAAAGCAGATTATAAGCTAGGTTTGGATTCTGTTTGCACCTCTTCATCGTTCTTCATTGTCAACCTAAAACTGCATTATTATATATTTTTTAGCTGGGTATTTCCCTCATTTTTCTTCTCTCATTTAGCAGAAGAAAATCAAGTTTAATACTTCTCTAATATGTTAGATATAGATTCCCTGATTTATTTTTTGAGCTTGGAAACAGTAACTTCTGCCAAGGGATTCTTCTCGAAGCAGAATGGGCTTTTTATCTCTGCCACCACTGACAAACAGTTAGTTGCTTAGCAATGATTGGGATTGAATAAGAGGGGGCATTGGGGTGCATACTCTTGGAACTCACTGTGGTGGCCTCAGCCTCCCGTTCACTGTAGATTTGTCTTCAACTCTTTCTGGAAAAGGGTTGGGTGGGGGATGGTTCAAGGAAGTCTTATTATGATAAGAAATATCAATCCACTCGGTGGCTCCTAGATCTAGGAACATGTCAGCTCCCTGGTTCTTCTTGCCTTGGAACATTTTTAAAAACGAATTTCATCTGTTAAATTCTACTTTGTAATTCTCTATAAATTATTTACTTTATCCTGCGCTGGTAATTCATAAGCAAATAGTTTTCCTTGAAGGAGACAAATAAACACAAATTACATTTCAATAATATTTTCCATTGATTAATGTATAATTTGGAATGATCATTCATTCATGCATTTGTAATTCATTTGTTCATTCATTTATACATATTTTATTTATTTATTTCACAAATATTTGTCTTCTATATTCTAGGCACTGTGCTAAAGGCTGGGGAAACAAAACAAAACAAAAACAGAAAAATGGATATTGCCCCAGGCTTCATATGATTTATAGTATATTTGATGATTTGTCTTAATGAAAGCTATACATGAACTTAGGGATTTTAAAATTAGGGGCAGTGTAATGTTGTTTTCCTGTCCCTCTGGAATGGGGAAACTACCATTTAATGAATGTCTGCTATTAATTTATACACGATCTCATTTCTCACTTTTCACTCACGTATGTCATGAATGCATAGATAGACACAGGTTTACCACTTTCAAACAACTATTTATAAACTCTATTTGGTAGAAAAAAATGTCAACCTATCTCCTAATCATACACTTTCTCCATACACTTATTCAACATCAGTTATTGGAAAATCATTCAGTGCCAGATGTGTTGTAGACATGGTGGGTAGAATGGCAGATGGACAATGTCCCCGCTCTCGTGGAGATTATATTTGTGAGGTTATAATAATTACAAATTAGAACTATGAATTTTACTACTTTAGAGTTAATCGCTAGGGAAAAAGAGGTATCCTTTCTTCTGTGAACAAAGAATTCTTATATCTATGTTCTATAAATCGATAAGACCTACTCCACAGAACCAAGAGAATCAGTGTGGTGAGTAATTGGAGACAGCAAGCTCTGCCTATATACAAGTTTCCAAGGGAAGTACAGACTCAGGGTCTTACGTCCAAGACAAAATCTTCCCCACTCCTGTACCTCATTTTATACTAAGCATAATATCAAAACAGAAAACAGAATTTATATAAATAGATAGATATTTGTCTATTCCCTTCTCCAAGTGTTGAAAAATATTTGGTATAATGTTTTGAGTGAAGAATAATAATCATTTTGACATTCTATATATTTAGTGGACTATCAGATAATCTACATTCTCATTTGCTTCTATTGAAACTCTTTTTTATCTATTATCTATCAATCAATCTATGTGTCTGTTTATCTATCTGTCTGTCTATCTATGTATCTATCTATCTATCTATCATCTATCTATCTAAATTTGGAAGGTGATTACCTAAGATTATTAAAAAGATTCTGGGATCCAGAGACACCATCAAGCATCAAATACTGTACATTGCTTAGCTACACAGGGTGACAAGAAGTTCCCACAAGGAGGGTGGCATAAGCCTTCCTTTCAAAATTCAACTAAAATGCTGATGGGCAATTTTCTTCATAGGCAAAGCATGATGGGGCTGCAGTTTTTATGCACTTCTGAAACCACAGGGGTTTCAATAGTCTCTCAGGCCAATTCTTCAGAAAACTTTGCTCCTATTTCATCCCCAGACTTGAGTTTGCCAACTCAATACAGCTAAATATAAATGTAAATGTAGATGGAACTTTTCCTTCTTAACATAAAATGCTTTTTATTTGATTTTCTCTTGATTGCTGCCAACATGAGTTGATAGATACATTGCATTTTTGGTTTCTGGAATTCATTGCAAATGTTGGAGCAAGGGGTTGATTGATTGGAATAAACATGTAGCAATGGCAACAGCTGTTAAAAAAAAAGCTGAACACGGAATGAAATAATTTAAAATAAACAGTAGTTACATTTATGTCATACATACTGCCTGGATATTTTTAATTTTCCTTGCCCTCACTGAAAATGAAACACTTGTGCAGATAGCAGAAAAATAACTACATTTCAAATTCAAATAGTCATCCCTCAGAAATATAAACCTTCTCTTAGGCTTTTTTCAAAAACTTATTTCAGTGTCGTTCTTTTTTTCATTAGGCTTAATTTTCTAATAATTGTTTCTCTATTTATTTGGTTTTTTAAAATACAGCTAGTCTTTTGCAAATTGTTTTTATTTATTTTCTGTGTGCCTCTCCTTAATATTAACTTTTAAAAAGTAGATAATATCAACAAAAAGTTACTTTGTTATTAATATCTACCTCTTTTTTCATCATATAATCATGTAATGGTGGATATCTGAAATGGCATTTTGGTTTTTCAAAAATTCTGAAACTTTTAAAGGTGGATTTTTTAGTGATCTCCCTATAATATGGAAATACTTTTCCCAAGGACAATTGGGTTTAAACAGTCTAATATGTCACAGAAATTTGCTTTTTGGGGTTGGCAAAAGAAGAATTTTCTTTAATATCTTTTGTTTTGTTTTGTTTTTTAATGAGTGTTTTCTGGTCACAAAAGAAGAGATTGTAAGAACCAAGGTGGATTTTGGAGACCACATGGTCCAAACTTCCATTATTTTGATGCTGGTCCTGTGGACTGGAGAGGTTGAGGGACTTTCTCCACCTCTCAGAACTCGTGAGGAAAGAAGCCAGGTCTAAAATTCAAAGTCTAAGCTTCAGTGACCAATGACTTTTTAATATTTTTTTAAGGTGGCTTCTCACTGTATGATAGCACCCCAAAAGATATGATTTCTGCTCCCTAAGATTTTACTCACACATTCATGGCCTTGAGTACTCAGAAAAAAATAAGAGCAGGTTTTAGAGTTTTAGATCTTAATTATCCCATTCATTTCTCCTCTTCCTGGGAGACAAGCTGGATTATCATTTCTCTATTACTGACAAGGAAAGTGAGTTACAAACAAAAGAGTTGAGAAGTACAATACAACACTTAACCTCTGATTAAGGAAAAGCTTTGTCTGAAAAGGTCGTTTGTAGATCTGTTGTTTGCACCTCAGAATTTATTTCTCCATAGAAAAGTGAAGTTATACATAACGGTTGCGTTCCTAGGGAAAAGCATTCGAAAATTTTTATTTTATATAGCTTATATCAGAATGTAGCTCTGAATGAAGACCAATGTGGAATATACACACGTCATCTTCTTTTTTTTTTTTTTTTGAGACAGAATCTCACTCTGTCACCCGGGCTGGAGTGCGGTGGCGCCAACACTTCTAAGGGGACACTGGGTTCTGAGTTCCATCATGAGGTGAAACTGGGTGCACAGAATATTGTTTATAGGTCTGTAGGGGAGGAAAACAGTTTTTTCCTTAATGACCATGAGCTCTTAGGTGTAACAGACCCCTGTAGCAAAAGACAGATTAACAAAAAAAATACAAAATAGTTTATTAATGTGGGCAGCACGTGTGACACAGAGGAAGCTTTGATGAAAAGTAATTCAGAATGATGGCTTAGAACTCCACATATGTAGCTTCTTAAATAGACAGCAATAGATTTGAAAAGAAATGACAGGACAAAAGAAAACAGTTTTGAGCTTCCAAGGGTACAAAATGGTTAAACAGCAAATATGGTGGAAGAAACCAGTGGAGTAAGATTTCTTTGCAGATTTCTCTGGTACTGTCTCTGGGATAATAAGAGTCTAGTATTGTCTCTGGCAAAAAAAGAATTTCTATCTGGTCTTTAGGCAGAAAGTGAGGAGAATGGGAGGTTAGGGGGAGATTTTCCTTTGCTGTTTCCTAACTGCCTTCAGTTGAAAAATAATTTTTATGTCCAAGAGGCACATTTTGGGGTTGTTGGAGCTCAGAGCCTCATACCCTAAATGTGGAACTTTGACATACGAAACTGAGAAACCTTTCAATTCTCTCCAACCTTCTCCCGCTTCCTGTCTCTTGGTCCTCTCTTTTCCAAAGCACAGGATGAAGTTTTTCGGTGAAATTCCCTTATCTGCCTGAAGTCTGGACTCATCAAAAAATGAAACCATTACCTCTGGTCTCTTCCCTGAGTTTTCATTAACTGAACTCATATCGCAGGAAGAAGAAAGACTGAAGTTTGTCAACACACCTGGACAGACTTTTGTCGTAATTCATTGCCTGCCCTGCAGGCCCAACAGGGTTTGTCCCAGGCCATTGTATGTTCTTCAAGCCCACTGAATTCCCCTAAAAATTATTTACCATCCCCCTAAAATAACCCACATTTTCCCATCTCCCTTTCATCTAAGACTTAGGGCATATGTTATGTAGACCCTGGAATATAAGTCAATCACTTTGGGATTCTCCCCTGTGCATGTTGATAAATTTGTTTGCCATTTTTCCTATGAATCTGCCTTTTGTCTGTTTATTTTTTTTTTTAGCAAACCTTCTGAGAGCAAAGGGGAAGTTTTCTCTTGGCCCCTACGGGGGTGACATGCTCTGGTTTCCTTCAGGGATAAAATGCTATACAAGGTAGTCTCTAATATATTCTTTGGGACATAATTGTGCATATTTATTCTTTACTCCCATCCTATTCCTTATTACGTTTTCTCCCCTAAGCTTTTTCCATGTACTGAGGCTTCGTCCTGCCTCCAACATTGAGTCAAAGAGGGTGAGGTGAAGGGAAAGTACGGGGTTTTAGATTGGGATCAGTGGAAAGAGGGATTATGTCACCTCTATTTTAGAGGCTCAGGAAGGGGTTTGCCTAAATTTTGAAAGGCTTGAAGCTTATACATTTTGGAAGGTTCTCTTTTTTAAAGAAATGCAGACAATTTTTTAAAACTTTTTAAAAGAAATACAAAAAAGTTTGTATGCGTACAAAATTATATTAAAAAATATATATTTATTTAAAATGAGAAAAAACAAATTATAGATTTTTAAAAGCTGAGAAATACCACAAACATCACAAATCCTGCTCCCCTAAAAAAAACCCTCAAAAATCAAATTTTTATAAATGAGTATATTGGCATAACTCTAGACTGGTGCTTCAGTGTGCTGAGAATTCTTATAAGCTGCCTCAGAATCAAGGTTCCTTCAACCCTTTTATCCACCCTCCACATTCCCCCTTGCCAAAGGTGTGGAGGAGCTCTCTTTGGAATTTCCTTATTTGACTAAGAAAACTTCTTTCCAATAGAAATGCAATTGTCTTGAAGGTCCTCTCTAGGGATCTTACTGAATAACTAGAAAAAAAAATCAAGCACTGGAGAAAAGAAGAGCCTGGGAATCATCAGTACACCCAGACAAACTTTTTCTCTATTCTTCTACTGCAGCTCCAAGGGACTACCTGGGGCACTTTATCTGCATAATAAGACAGCCTTTGCTCCTGTGCAGTTCTGTTCCTCACCTTTCCATAATGTCTGCTTTTGCCTTTGTGCATCTATCCCCTGTGAAGAGACTACTTAACCATCAACCATCTGGCTCCTCTTTGAGTTCATGTTTTGTGTGCCTCCTGTGCACATGTGCATATTAATACATTTTGTATACTTTCCTATTAATCTGCCTTTTGTCAGTTGATTTTCAGCTAATGTTTAAAAGGCAAAGGGGAGGTTTTCCCTTGGACTCTACAGCATTTTATATGACAATGGTTTTATAATACCACTTTAAAAAAAATCAAGAATAAAAAGATAATTTAATATTTCCTCTGTCATTATTGATAAAAACTTTTTAAATTAATATTTGGGGCACACTAACATGCAATTTCACATACAGATGTGCTGTAGTTTATAATGCTGTTAAGGGTTTGTGACTTCAAACACAAAGATTCTATACAATTCATTTTATGTGGCTCCCATTAAAATGTTTTGCCCGTTTGTACTTGTATATAACGCATTATTAAATATATCCATAACAGAATAGAACTTTCATTTTGACTAGAGGTTAATGAGAACTGAGTTTTTTGCTTGTAATTTGACATTTCTGATGATTGAAAGAATTTTCCATGCACTAGCTGCTGACACAATACCTTTCAAATATTTTTTCTCTCATACTCATCATTTACTTTTGGTACATAGCACAGGGGAAAACATTCATGTAGCAATATGTGCTAGGGAATCAATACAAGAGGTAATAAGAGTGTTCCTGGAAGCCATTCCCACACTGGGGTAGATAGCAACAACTTATCATGAAGGGAAATGACTATGAAACCACATAAATAAATTCCTCTGAATTTACACTAAATATATACTCAACCAAATTTCTCTTTTGCTGGATCCCCAAATGGGTGTAGCTGCTGCAAATCATTTCAATGGGATATACGATAGGGGCAATTCAGAGTGGAAAGAATAACTGCTTTAACAGACTATGGTTTAAATACCTGAGTTTTGCAAAATTTACAACAACATCTGATCATGTGATCACATTGTTGGTAGCCTGTGCAAGTGATAAGCCTCGAGATTGAAGCTTTAGTAGCTTTATGGTAAATCTGCCTAAAAATGGCAAATTGACATTTTTAATGAATGAAATTTATATGTAGTTTACTGTAGATTTAACATAGACTAGATTTAAGGTAAGCTGATAAAATACATTGAATGAAGTGTTAATATAAATTTCCAACTTTTATCTAGAAATTAGGAAACTCTTAACACAAGATGTTTATGAAAATTCAGGAAAACTACATTTTTATTTTAATATTTTGTGTATTTGTTTTTCTCCTTTCTCTCTCCATTTTTCTAAAATAAGCCCTAAAAATATTTTACCCCAAAATATACTTCTTTGTCATATGTTGATATAGCTAATCAGAGGGTCTGGAGACAGAAATAGCCCTGAAAATTGCCTTTTGTGGAGGAGACTTGCATTTTTAGAAAAAAATATGCATCAATAAAATAAACAGCCTGGCTTTCTCAAAGGCTACCCTCCCTATCCTGATGTAGGAAAGATTAACTGAGAATCTGACATCTTTGCAAAGTCTGGTGCAGAAACATTTACCATAGGCTACCAGCTATTCCTTTTGAGGGCTGATACCTGTGAGGTTTCATCTGCATCACGAGACCACATTTGCCCCATGCTTTTCCTCTTCTCTCCCTTTTATATCCTGTCTTAGCACTGTAACCCGTCATGCCATGCTCCAAACCCCTATTCCTTCTGTTACCTCAAGATGGTATAAAAGCATCAACTATCTGGCCATTTCTTTGAGTTTTTAATATTTACATGACTCCTGTGCCTGAATGCACGTTAATAAAATTAGTGTATTTTTTTTGTCCTGCTAGTATCAGTTTTTTTTTTTGTCCTATCTAGTATCAATTTATTTTATAGGCTCAAATTACCAAATCTTAAGGGGAAAAATTTAAACTTCTCTACACTTCCTTCTTTCCTGTGAAACCACTATTGCAAAATTATAACTGAGAAAATTGTTACAGTGAAGGAGATCTGAACTAAGCAACTCCATTTTGCTTATAACCTCCAACCTGTCCTTGGCGATTCTTGGACATAGGCCAAACTGACTTTGGGAGGAACTTACTTTTTGATTTATCTTTGGAACAAAGACAGTAACAGCCTTTTCCCAAAACAAAACCCCTCCCTGCCTGGGGACTAGACTGCTTTTGTAGGACTAACAAATTAGCCACAAGTTAAAAATTATGGTTTGGGAGTCAAGTGGGTGGAGGCTACAAGATTCTGACCCTCCCCAAATTGTTGCTGGGGATAACACCACCATTGTAAAACCTAAGATTAGTACTTGAGATATTTTGCAGACCTTGCACATGATGGATCAACTGGCACCACCCAAATGAATAAACTGTCTTATCTGATCTTGTGGCCCCACCTAGGAACTACTCAGTGCAAGAGAACAGCTTCAACTCTCTGATCTCCAACCCAACCAAGTAGCACTCCCAACTTACTGACCCCTACCCACTAAATTGTCCTTAAAAACTCAGATCCCTGAATTCTCAGGAAGATGGATTTGAGGAATAATAAAACTCTGGCCTCCTGCATACCCGGCTCTGCATGAATAACCCTTTCTCTATTGCAATTCCCCTGTCTTGATAAATCAGCTCTGTCTAGGCAGTGGGAAAGGTGAACCTGTTGGGCAGTTACACTTTCCTTTCTTTCTTTTTTTTTCTTTTTTCTTCTTCTTTTATTTTATTTTTTTTAATTTAAGGACTACAGAAATTTAGAATTAATCATGATCTTTAGTTTATTCTGCAGCATTATCTTTCTTGCATGCATTCTCTTAATATTGTTATTTTATTGATTTTTAAATATACTAATATCATGAATGTTCAACTATCTAAAACAAAACCAATAACACATATAAAACCTGTCCTCCTCCATGATCCCAACCCCCAACTTCCTCATATGGATCACCACTACCCTAAATCCCTACATTTAATGTTCATCATTTGCTTGGACATGTTTGTATTCATGAAGGGTATACTGTTAGTTTTACTGGTTTTTGAACTTCATAAGAAATGTCTCACTCTGTTGTAGTTTTTTGGAACTTTATTCAACTTTTTACTAAAATTTTTCCGTATTATCCCATGTTACAGCATTTAATTGTGTTAAATTGCTGCAATATAATTATTAATCTTCCTGTTGATGGGAGTTTGTATAGTTTCCAGTTTTTAGTAATTATAATCAGTGATACAGTGAATATTTTTGTCATTATCTCATGATACTCATATGTAAGAATTCTTCTTGGTTATTTTCTCAGAAGTGACACTATGGAGCCGTGGTTTGTCACTATTTAACTTGTAAAGATAATCTTAACTTATTCTCCAAAGAACTATCACCTATCAGCATTGTATAAAAAGATTCTCTTAGTCTCTTTCTCCTTTAACACACAATATTGTCAAACTTCTTAACTTTAGCCAATTGAACAAGGTTAAAATGGTATCTCATTGAAGTCTTACTGTACACTTTCCTAATTTCAAGTGAGATTATTTCCTCGTACATTTATTGGCCAAAAGGGCTTCATCAAAACAGGGTTTTTATTGAGTTGTGTTCTTATTTAAAGAGATTTGTAGTTCTTTTTATGTTCTTGATGTTAATCCTTTGTCAATTGTATGTGTTATAAACATCTTTAAGTGTGTCTTGTTTTTTTTCTCTTAAAATATGTCTTTCAGTTAAGAGAATTTATTTAATACACATATAATTTTCAACTTTTTTTTCTGGTTAGTAACTTTTGTTCCTTGTAAAGTTTTCTTTTTTTTTTTTTTTTTTTTTTTTTTTTTTGAGACGGAGTCTTTCTCTGTCCCCCAGGCTGGAGTGCAGTGGCGCGATCTCGGCTCACCACAACCTCCACCTCCTGGGTTCACGCCATTCTCCTGCCTCAGCCTCCCGAGTAGCTGGGACCACAGGCGCCCGCCAACACGCCCGGCTAATTTTTTGTATTTTTTAGTAGAGACGGGGTTTCACTGTGTTAGCCAGGATGGTCTCGATCTCCTGACCTCGTGATCCACCCGCCTCGGCCTCCCAAAGTGCTGGGATTACAGGCTTGAGCCACCGCGCCCGGCCCCTTGTAAAGTTTTCTTATCATGGAAGGAAACAAATATGCCACCACATCATGCTACTTTGATATATTGACTATTTTGAGCTGAAGTCATTTGGAAAACAGTAAATGCAGGGAGAGGATTTCTCTGAACTCCCCTTATCTACCCAAAGATTGGTCATTCCAAATGAACTTAATTGTCATAAATCCCCTCCCCAGCAGTTTCATCAACCAGGGAAGACTGACTGTTATCACAGGAGAAGAGACTCCAAGTTGACACAACACCCAGACAAACTATCTTCTCTCCCATCTATTCTTCTATGAGCCCGTCCATCTTCCGTGAAAATCACATACCCTCTCCAAAGCGGCCTACATCCCTGTTTCCTTCCCCTATTAAAATGATGGTGGGGCTGAGGATAAACTACCCCAAAATATGCCAACTTGGCATTTGAGAAAGCAGCAGAAGCAGAAAGGCCATTCTCACTTTCCCCTTGCCCTTCTCCCCTGAAGCAGGTCATACATAGACCCTCATTAGAGGAGTACCCTCCCTACATCCAGAGAGAAGGAGCTGAAAACACAGACATCAAGAAGCAGCTAAACAAATAGGCCTTACTCAGTTTTCCCCGGTTGATTGCCATTAGATCATACTCTTGTTCTCCAATCATATATCTCAACAACTGTCCATCTTCATCAAATCTAAGCCTAAAAACATACGGATTTACCTGTTTCTTCGGATCTTCATTTCAAAGGCTCCCAGGACACTTAAAAGTTATATTAAATTTGTATGCTTTTCCCTTGTTACTATGTCATTTGTTACAGGGGCCTCAGCTGTGAACCTAGGATGGGAAGAATAGATATTTCTTTCCCCTCAATGGCACTTAAGGCTGAATTCTAAGCCACCTCTTGCAGAGTTACTCTTTCCCTGAGTTTTCTCCCATGTATATATGATATATACATGTTAATAAACATTTGTTTGTTTTTCTCCTGTTAACCCGTCTCTTCTTACAGGGTGCCCCAGCTGAGCACTTAGAAGTGTTAAGAAAAACTTATTTTTCCCCCCTCATACCCTGAAGTAAAAAAAAAAATTATTTAAACTCTTTTTGAAGTTTTGCTTTTTACATTTTAAAGCCTCAACCTACCTGGTATTAATTATTATTATTATTATGTTTTTGAGGCAGGGTCTCACTCTGTCACCGAGGCTTGTGTGCAATGGCATGATCATTGCTCACTGCATCCTCAACCTCCTGGCTTAAATGGTCCTCCCATCTCAGCCTCCTGAGTTACTGGGACTACAGGCATGAACCACCATGCCTGGCTAAGTTTTTTACTTTTTGTAGAGATAATGTCTCACTATGCTGCCCAGGCTAGTCTTGAACTCCTGGGCTCAAGAAATCCTCCAACCATAGCCTCCCAAAGTGCTGGGATTATAGGCTTCAACTATTGTGTCTGGTCCCGGGCATTAATTTTTATTACTGATGTGACATGGATTTTTATTTCACCATTATGAAATATAATGTATTTCAAAGTTCTACTTATCAAATTATTTCCTCCTTCTGCCTTTTGAGAAATAAAGTAAAATCCTAAGTACCCCCACTGACTAAATGAACCCCCTCTTGGCCATGGGGACCCCAGAGAAGTCTTAAAAACTGAGGTCCTCGTCATGATGGAATGGGAGGTCAGTCATGCCATGTTATATACACCGCCTCTCGTTAGCTGCCAGTCAATTTCCTTTCCTAAGGGTTGAACAGAAACCAGCCATTTGGAGAGACTTGTTCCACCACTGATTTCAATGGACCACCTGACACTGCCGGACTCACCTCCTTTTTTGCATTTCCAAGGTAACTGACCAGCATTCCTTTCTGATAAGAGACCACAGACCAGCAACTGGTTCTGGCTGGTTTATAGAGGCTGAGCACAGGATGCCTGTGTGTCCTCTGTTTCACCTTTTGACATATAGAGCCTAATTTTAATGCATTTAAGTCTGAACTCTCCATTCCAAAGTAAACGTGGGATGTATGCAACATGAATGTCTACTTACTGTGCATGCAGACATCCCCCTGTCATAGATATTTATAGTTCCTCCTATAATCTGTGAAATATATATATATATACTTAGCCAATCTATTTGACATAAGTTTCTGTCTCATCCTTCCCTCCCTCGAAGTGCCTGCTTCCAGTATCTGCTGGAGGCTACAGTTCCCAGGCCATGGAATGGTCAGTCTGCAGGCTGCAATTCTTTATGAAAAGTAAAGCTGTCCTTTTCAAATTCATAAACACTGTAATTGTTTAGTTAATACCTTTCTAGTGACTTTTATGACTTCATATATGAAACTTCCATAAATGTGGGGTTGGTTGTGCTTTGTTCAAAGATTGATGGACTCCACTGCCAGAATTTCTGATTCAGTAGACTTGGAGTGGGTCTCAACGATTTGCACTTCTTTCAAGTTCCGTGGTGAGGTTGACGGTCCTGTTCTGGATAGCCTACACTGAGAACAACTGTCTTATGCTAACTGTACTTGTATAGCTCTTTCCTTGACTTTGTCTTTATTCCTTTTCTTTCTGACCATTGCTTCAGTGTCTTTTTTTTTCACAATGCATTGGCAATGAGATGTGTTAAATTCTGCTTCTTTAAGAAGATGGAGAGGCAGCTGAAAATTATCTTCCCTAGGGAGATAATTTAAATAACACTTAAAATAACAAGCAATCTATTGGCCTTGTTGTGTAACAGGTGGAGTACTCCTTTCTGGCTGCAACAGATTGGGTTTTTACTCTTTAACCATTTCACAGACACTGTTGTATAAGGTGTGGCGCAGACATGAGTCCTATAGGGGAGGATAAAGAAAGGCAAGAAACAAATTACAGCTTGTATTCACAGAGGGGAAAATACATACATATTCTGAAATAACTATTCATAAGTTGCTATTCTTTTTTAAAGGAGTTACTTAATCTGTTTAAGAGTAATTTGAAGACTTAAGGTACATTCCCAGGATTTTGGTACTAGCAGCTTCCTGACCTTATTAGCTATGCCTATAATTTATTCGCCTTGGTTTCAGCAGATGCTTGCTCTAACTGAACATGACTAATAAAATCTTCTTCAAAGTCTGTCTGTTAGCTTTTCAATCATATTTACCATAGAATAAAGGAAAAAGAATTTTAATTCCACAGGTAAAATTTCAGATTCATGGGTACTAAGCTAGATCTACACCTTGAACCTTTGTTTTGTTGTGCATTGTAGACAACTTATTTTTCTTCTTATTGTTCTATTTCAATGGTACATACCAAAGACGATCATGTCAACAAAACATGTCCATTATTCATTCGTACAGCAAAAATGAATTTATTGCCACCTGTACCAGGTCCTCTGTTAGGCAATGGCAAGAAAATAATCAGCAAGATTGATATATTCTTCCTCTTTGATCTCATACTCTTGCAGAAAAGACAGATAAGTAAATGAGCACAACCAATTAAACATGGTCTGATAAGTAACATGATAAGCATGCTCTGGCTGGGGTTGATGGGTCATATGGGATCTGGCAGTGAAAGGATCCAACAATGCTTTGGCATAATGAGGAATGGGCACTACACACAAATCAAGGGAATGAGAACCATCTCTACTCACCTCAGGTTTAAGAGTTGGTACTCCTCATGCTACCCTTCTTCTGCTCTAATCTGCCAAACTTTTATAATCAATAAATATTCATGAATATACATTTTGTTTGTAAACCAGTTTCAAAAGGGCAAGCCATAGAGACTCACTTTCCCCAGGAATGCTAACTAGCATTCCCTAAAGAAAGAAAGGGAAACAGTTTCTCAGTTTAGATACCAGGAACCACTAATGATTCCTGGTAATCACCAGTAATCACCAGTAAACAATAATAGAAATGGAAATTCAGAAAGACTTAATGACCTTCTAAAGTGGAGCATTCGGCAAAGCTTGTCCAAGAGCGAGTATGTGGGAGGGCTGCTGGGCTCCCTTATCTTTTTCTTTGCTTTTTTCTTTCTTTTTTTTTTCAATAATCCATTTTGTCTACAGCCTGAAATTCACAGCAGTGATCAACTGTTGTAAACCAGAATAATAGCATCTTTGGCAGTAATGCTTGCAAAAATAATAGGGGGAATAGCAGGAGGCCTGCGAGAGCACCCTAGGGGGCTGAAATGCAAAGCTTTCTGCACTTGTAAGGTAATGGGATGAAATTCCTCTTGGCCACCTGTGGTGCAAAATGAAGCCCCCTAAGGGATAAAATCCCACAACAACCTGGCCTGCCTTTACCAGCCTTTACATTCTTCCTCCCCATTTGGCTTTTAGGCTTTATTTATCATTTTTTTCCCCTAATAAAATTCAAATAACTTAAACAGTCCTCCAATAATTATTGTGCCTCTATTTTTAAATGAACATCTGCAATCACAGGAAGTATTCATAAAACATCAGTCTTTTTTTGATATAACATCTTCTACTCCGGTACTGTCACCTTCCTTCAAGTCCCTTGTCAAAGGGGTGCCTGAATGACCGACACTGATAAAGCGAAAGAATGTTCTAAAAAGGGAAGAAAGAAGAAGATATGTAAATCTCTCCTCTAACATCACTACACTGTACTATGCTTGCAGACTTCAAAAATCAGAGGGTTGAAGGTACATGCTATGTAAGAAGAAAGAAAGGTGAATTACCTTGTCTGAGAATTGAAAGGATCTGATCATGAACTGAAATTTTCTGAGTTAATCAGAAGCCAATTTTAATTCAAGGTAGGGATGATGGTGAGGGAGTGGTTAGATCTATATTTTTGTATTTGTACATTTTCAGTGCTCTAAAAACGTTTAATGTTGCTATTTATAAATTATTCTGAATTAGAATAGAATTTCAGAGATAAATACAAACTATTGTATGGCCCTTGAGGTATCATTTTTAACAAATCACTAGAAAGTTATAGAAATACCTCTCATATGTGCACACATCTTTTATTTATTTACTTATTATTATTTTTTTGAGACAGAGTCTTGCTTTGTTGCCAGGCTGGAGTGCAATGGTGCAATCTCGGCTCACTGCAACCTCCACCTCCTGGGTTCACACCATTCTCCCGCCTCAGCCTCCCGAGTAGCTGGAACTACAGGCACGAACCACCATGCCCAGCTAATTTTTTTTGTATTTTTAGTGGAGATGTGGTTTCACTGTGTTAGCCAGGATGGTCTCGATCTCCTGACCTCATGATCTGCCCACCTTGGCCTCCCAAAGTGCTGGGATTATAGGCCTGAGCCTGCATCTTTAGATATTAAAAGTTGAATATGCCTTTACGTTTGTGCCTGATCTTCCCACAATGTGAACTTGTGGGAAAAAATCTAAGAAAAGATAAATCTTTAATTTCCTAAAGGTTACTTCATTTTATATTACATAACTACCCCTACTTATCTTTCTTTCCACCATCTAAATATCAAATATATAAATGTATTTCATAAATGTTCTGAGTTAGGTTTAGTTGCACATGCATTTCATAAATTTATACTGGAGGAGTTCCTTTGTACTGAAGCTGAAGAAATTGAACAAGGGAATTGATATGAACTTGCAAGAGTAGATTAAATTAATGCTTTGGTTCTCTGCCCCGAGGAGCTACATTTGAACCATGATTGGCTAGTGGTTAGAAGTGCAGGAACTTTTACCAGTGTTAGTTTGGGTTATACTAGTTGGTTTAAGCACTAGGTAATTAACATGCTTTTCTCAACAGATTTCCAGAATATCAATGGAAAAGCAAAGGTGTATAGGGTGAAGGGAAAACTTTTCCTTTGCACTCTGATGGTTATTTGGGGGAATCATTTTCTGAACCCCAATAGGTGCTAAAGTAGGTCCTGGTGAACGAGATTTACCAGTAAAGAGAGAGAAACACATAGGGTGGATTTTTATACTATGCATGTATTTTGTATTTATAGAACATTTTTCATTTCAACATCTCAGAATAATTCCAAGCATAGTAATCAGTTGGAAGGAGGCTACTTCTGTGCTAAAGATATTAGGATACTAACTCACTAGATTTATAACTAACTCAAGATCACTCACTATATTGATGTGAAGGTCCAGGGCGTGGAAGTCTCTCTTCGTATATATATAATTAGCTATATCTATCTCTCTATATATATCTATACAGACCTATAGGTAGACAGCTATCTATCTAGCTACCTAGCTAGCGAGATGACAGTGGAAAAAAAAATATATATATATAATATATATATAATATACAGACTCTACAGGCCAAATTGACTAAAATACTGCCATTCCATTTTCCCTACACCCAGAACCTAGAATTTTCTCAATGAGAGAACCAAGAAGATACTGGGGTAAGGACTCAGACCTGGAATCTCTTCTGGATATGCAAAGAGATGCTGAGAGCTATAGGTGAAAGGCAATGTCTGGGTTTTTTTTTTTTTTTTAAATCATTTTGAACCCATGTAATCTATCCATGCATTCTGTTGGGATCAAAGTATTTAATATGGAGAACACAATGTTCTCTGTTGATACTCTTTGGTGTTAACTTGATTATCAAAAGTCTTGGAGCTGGAGGACTCTTTCTACCTACCTAGCTCTGCAGAGAGGTTAGCTCAATATTTAGTTTATAAAGATTGAAGTTTTATTCCTGTGCACAGTGCTAAGCACATAATAGTGATGCAATGTAAATTTGGCAAAAATTAAATAAATTATTTATGCAAATGTATCTTTATAGTATCTCATATCTACCAACCTCCTTCATAACACATAAATATAAGGCAACAACAACAATAACCTACAAAACACCTTTGATTCTATTTTATTGCTTCTTCCTTGGTTCTTGAACCTATGGAATAATTCTGAGCTGCATCTGTCTAAGTGTTTTTCTTCTGATGAATGTATACTTTTGAAGGTGTGTTGATCTGCTAAGATAAGAAAGCTGGAAGCAATATGTGTTGCTTTCATGATGTCTAGAATAACTTGCAAATCATAATGACAGAGGCTATCTTCTTATTTTTTTAGCTCTGAAACTTGCAAAGGTGCCCAGAGGCTGATAAATGATGGGCAAATCTCATAAATATAATAAATACATAATAACTAACTAAATAAATAATAGATATATAGCTTTACTATTGACTTTCATGAGAGATGTGTGTATAGGAAGTAGATATACTGGTTGACAGTTTTTAAAGTGCTTTATAAAAGGGCCTATTTAAATATAACATATTGCTATTATTCTAAAGGCAAATACATCCCTATAAGTAAAGGGCCTGTCAGCATTTCTATTGGAAGTTTACATTCTAAGAGTGTGTAACTCAATCCTAAATTGTGCTGTCAGCTAAAATATGCCATATAAACTTCCAGTGTCATTTTTTTAAACATTTGGAATCACAAAACCCCACATTTTTTTCACATGTGGACATTAATCTAAAGTAGAAGTCAGTAATTGCCAATGTTATCAAATTTTATTCCATCTCAATAAGACAATCTTTTTTAAGAAACCAAGGCTGCCAACACTAAGGAGCATACATAATTAGATTTTTGTGATTCTGCTTTATATCAGTGTTTTGGTGAAATACAATGTGTAGGTGGATGCTGTAATACTGGCTTCCAAGTCATTTGGAGGAAAATAATTATGCCTGGGGCACTGGAAAAATTTCAATTTTGAACTAGATATGTGAAAGTATTAACAATCATGCCTACTGAGATGAACTATCTACCAGTGACATTTAACACTAGCCTATTCATTTCTATTCTTTATGGGCTAGATGTCTATTTCAGGAATTTATGGCAAACATCTGATCCAAAAGTAGTTGTGTTCTTGACAACAAAAAGTGATAAAGAAGCTGTAGAGAGCAATGAAAATTGATGGGGATAGAGAGTGATAAACAGCAAAAGATACCCATTAAAGGCCAAATGACTGGTGAAGCTGAAGAGAAGGGTCTGAGAGCTAAATTGGAGTGCAGGTTGGTCATTTCACAGGTGCAGTCAGCCAGCTCTTATCATTTCTGGTTTGTTTTGGATTGAAATCTGAAGGTAACATATTAGAGTTTGGGTCTGATGTGATTCTGTCGTTGTGAGAGGAAAAGAAAGATCATGACTTGTGTTTTCAGGGAACTTAATATAATAAAATCGGCAACTTTCAAGTTAAGATCACAGAGCATTTCTTACCAGGATTGAGTAAAATAAAACTGAATGAGAGTGTCACAGGTAAGTTTCCTAGTGGCATATGTGATTTTTAATGACTTCTGACTTTTAAAGGAATTTTGTAATTTTCTATTCAGATATTAGGGACTCATATTTAGTCAGTGTTTTTTTTTTTCAGCATAAGACTGAAAATACAACACGTTGGTGTTTTAGAAGTGAATTTAAGAGTGTGTTTCCCTTTCAGAAAACAAAAATATGACATAATCATATTGGTTTGTTGGTCTTGAATTCAGTTAAATCTGGGTTCTTGTCCCATGACCAGGAAAATTTAGGCACATAGTCACATTGAAGGGTGAGAAGGACAGAATGTATTAGACAAAAGGAAAGCTCTCAGCAAAGAGAGGGATTCTCCAAGCAGGCTTCCCCATCACAGATAAATACTAGGCCACCACACATGAGCTAAAGATGCCAGGCTCCTTCCCTGCAAAAGGCATGAATTCCTGGTGGCTTCACACCATTATGCCAGTGGATGTGGGCCTCCAGTTCGTTGTGGGCATGTCCAGGCAAGACCCTGTGCAGGCTCCCAAATCTGCACAAAAATATCTGGTGTAAACGCTTGTTGGGGGGTTGGAGATTCTCCAGGGACCCTTCCTTATCTTCGTAGGCATTTGTTTGCCTCCAGCCTCTATCAGTCTTGTCACCAAAATGCAAATAAAAACTGAGTGGAGAAACTATGTTCTCTTCTCAAAAATAGGTAGAGGGAGTGCCTACTATCATACTGGGCATTTTGTGTATTAGTTCATTTAATTATTCATATAGCATCTATCTGAAGAAGGAATTATTTCCCTTTTTATAGATTAGAAAGGTTAAACTCAAAAAGATCAAAATTGCCTGCCAGGTTCACATGAGTAGTAAATTATCAGAAGTAGGTGTCAAGAGAAAAATTTCGTCTTTGCCCTCTGAAGATTTGCTAAAGAATCAAATCACAAAAGGCAAATTCATTTAAAAAATTCATACGTTTATTAATGTGTACATAGAGATAATCATAGAGTGATTTCCTACCCACTCAGTGGAGTTCAGAACCTTGTGTACAATTTTAAGTTTACAGAAAGAATAAAGGCTTGGATCCTGGCAAAACAGGTTATGGTGACCGAATGGGCTACTGGAGGGAGGAGAAGAAGCATTCTGTTGAGAATTCTGTTAAATGATTTCTAGGGAGAATGAATGGAACTGGGAACAGAGATTAACTTGTAAAAGTTCCCTTTGGAATTTGAATGACCCTGAGAGACAGAGATTATTTTATAAAATGGTCTGTTCAGATTACATTTTTGTCTTTGGTGGGTCCAGACTTTAGGCAGATAAAGGACTTAAGAGAATGACTTTATCTTGTAGTTTCAGGAAGACAGAGGATTGAGTGATGGCGGGAGAGATGGAGGTCAGCAAGACCTTAGAGTCTTCTTCAGTTCTGCATGTCAAAGTTTCACATTTTGGGTTACCCATTTGTGATCCCTAATATTCCTCTGTCTGAACTTTTCTAGAAGTTTCACACACTAAAAGCTGAGTTGGTAGCTGTGAAGAGAAAAGTTAACAGTTGAGTGCAATGTATCCCCTTAAAGCATCTTTCATTTCTGGGAATAGGCCAGTCCCATTAAAGAGGCATGATTCATTTCAGAAGATGTTGTTGTAGATGGAGAGTCAAACAGAAGAAAAGTAAAGGTTGATTTTGGAAATACCTAAAATTTGGTTTCCTTAGACTCAAGGAAGCAGTCAGCTGAGGTGTCTAGATGTTAGATTCGAAACATCTTCAGTTAAAATGGAAATAGGCAGTGGGAATATGACAGATTTTTCTCATCTGTAATCTGTATGTTACAAGGTATGAGCTTCAGCTTGCAGGACCTAGGAAAAAGATATTAGCGATTTTATTGAGTCCAGGTCAGAAAAATGAAAGGAAAATTTGGGAAGATTAGTTTGGAGACTTGTAGCCAGGAAATAATTCAGGATTCAGTCCAGATTAACTCAAAAATAACAAACAAAAATAACAAATATACTAGAATTCTTCTGAAACATAATTTTTCTCTCTCTAGTTCCCTATTTCTGTTAAGGATAAATCATAGTAAGACTAGTTTATTAGCAAAATAAATTTTAATTTCATTATACTTGGCCTGATTATTCATATAAATTTCAGCCAAGATAGTGATTGGCCATATAGGCTCTTTTTAAGTTGACTTTGCTGAAACTTTTTAGTAAAGAATCTTAGATTAGACTTAAAAGCCTTGAGGCTATGAAGCCAAGCCCCCCAAATTTGCCATTAGACTGAGCCTGGAATACCTATATGAATTAGGTGAATTCCTCTTTTCTCAAGGTCTCAAAATATCCTGAGTTTCCTGAACCTATTGGAAAGAGATATTCTTTACTTACCACAGGTCAGGAACTTTGCAGACAAGGTACCAGGCCAGCATTTTCAGGGGGCTTTTTATTAGCTCTATAAAGTCAATTTTAATTTTTCAGATTACTCTGGTCATATCTAAAAACATGCCATTCCAGTCAAAGCCTTGCAAAAATAGCCAGTGTCTTCAATTGTGTCCTGCAATAAAAGAACACAGATTCATGTTGAATTATGCAAATAACTATATTACCATAAATTAAGAATACTCACTAAGAGTTTCTACATTCCTGGAGAAATCAGGTAGAGAAAAAGATGAATGTTTCAATTTGATCACAAAAGTATACTTTACTCAATTGTTAAAGGTGTAAATAATTCAAAAGAAAAAAAGTTTTTTGACTCTGGAAAACAAAACAAATACATCAGCAATGTGTCAAACAAAAACAGTAATAAAAAAATTAGTTCTCTTATCAGTTTAGTCCCATGTATTTAACTGTTTTTCTGGTTTGTGTTTGGTTAGCAATTGTCATAAATGCATCAGCATTGTAATTAGTCCTGGAAGTTTTTACTTAGTCCAATGGTATGGTCTTCAAAGTTATAAGAAACTATTCAAGAGTTCTTGTCAGGGAATTTTCTTTGAATTTCCTTGAAGAAGCAGCAAATTTTGGATTGTAGCCAATTACAAAATGGGTTTTTGAGAGTAATCAAAGTAGAACAATACTTGTGGATGCGAACAAACTTTGAATAGTCGTGGTTAAAGACACAATTAACAAGAAAATTTGATTATTTCTCTGACATACAACAATTTAACTTAATAATTAAAATTATTACTGACAACATATACTAAGCTGTTACAGAATTTTAGGAATCTCACACAATTTTGGAACATATATTAATAACACATTTATATAAATATAATCTAAAGAAAAGTTAAACCATTTTTTATTTGACATGCTCCCTGTAAGATTTTTATATACCAAATAAGTCTAATATGTTTTTCCTGGACTTTGAAGGGCCCTAACATCTATAAAGTTAATTTGTCATCAAAAGGACACAATTTAGGTTTAAAATTTGATTTTTAGGAGTATGTCAAATATCAAAGGCTTAAAACACTTAATATCAAGGTAGAATTACAGGTCAACATAAAATAATAGCCATTCGTTTAGCCAAAGTCATAATTCAAAGATTCCAAAAAGCAAATACTTTTACTTTTTGATAGAGAGGATATTTAGTTTTCCAAATAGTCATAAGACCTACTAAAGATAGCATGAGTAAAACAAAATCTGTCTCTCTCACTCTCCCTTCTTTTTTTTTTTTTTAGTCTACTTAAAGGGGAAGAATTTTCAATTGTTTCTATCTCTTATTAATATTACACAAAGCCTTGTTCCAAAAGAAAACCAAGCTTTACCTTTGTGTCACTTTATTATTCATATTAAAGCTAATAATAATAATGGAATCATAGAAACAGATTAATTCAATCTCAATCAGTTTTGCCCAAACAGTAGTAGAGATGGGGTTTCACCATGTTGGTCAGGCTGGTCTCGAACTCCTGACCTAGTGATCCAGCTGCCATGGCCTCCCAAAGTGCTGGGATTACAGGCATGAGCCACCCCACCTGTCCAACAGGATAAAATTTTCATAAACCCTTCTAAAACCTCTTGAAATTTTAAAATTTTTTCTAACTTCTAATATTCATTCAGTTTTGTCTACTACCTTTCTCCTTAATTTAAAAACAACTTTTAAAACATCTAAACTAGGAAAAATTACTTTCCTTTTAAGAAAAAACACATATTCTTTTTTATAACCTTTTTTGCAAAAAGAAAAATTTTATAAAAAATCTACTTTGCATAAGAATTGGTGCTTTTCTATCTGGCAGTTTAAATTACATATGTTAATTATAATGTTACCTCTTAGTAACACTTATTTTTAGTGAAAAACCTAGGAAGCAAGGAATTTTAATTATGTACCAAATTCAGAGCCCAGACAAAGGACAGAGCTGTGAAAACAATGCCCAGATAACTTAACCCTTCCCAGCATGGCCAAAGGACACAGCTGGATCAAGGAAGACATGTTGAGTTTGGCTTTGCTCAGGCCTCACCATGCCACTTGTCTAAAACTCCAGAATCTAAAAGCTCTAAACCAAGACATAAGCTCACAGATAAAGTAAGCAAGTATCATGTGTATGACAGAAGCAACACTTATGATCTTAAAAAACTAGCAGAGGCAATATAAACTTGACTGATCAATAGACTGAGAAAAAAAAAATGTATAAATTAAATTTTGAAGATGTTTTTATATTACACTGCCAAAATTTAAAAATTAGCTTTATTTACCAAAAATTATTAATGTCACATAAACTGAAAAATCATTTTGGCTTATTTGCTTAATTTATGGGTACTAATTTATTTATAAGTCAATTTGATATATAGACAATATAAAATTATACAGATGTACACATGTAGACATAAAAATACAGACAAACACAGATAAAGATTTTATAACTTTGTTTTTTAATATTTTAGCCACAAGACTGGTAAAAGTTATTTGCTTAAAAGGGTTCCTAGAAAGGGGTCCCAATGTAGACCCCAAGAGAGGGTTCTTGGATCTCACACACAAAATAATTCAGGGTGAGTTCATAGAATAAAGTGAAAGCAAGTTTATTAGAAAAATAAAGAAACAAAAGAAAGGCTACTTTATAGGCAGAGCGGCAGCATGGGCTGCTTGACTGAGTATACTTATAGTTATTCCTTCATGGTATGCTAAACAAGGGGTGGATTATTCATGAGTTTTCTGGGAAAGGTGTGGGCCATTCCCAGAACTTGAGAATTCCTCCCCTTTTATACTATACAAGATAACTCTGGACACTGCCATGGCATTTGTAAATTGTTATGTTGCTAGTGGAGTGTCTTTTAGTATGCTAATGCATTATAATTAGCATATAAGGAGCAGTGAGGAGGACCAGAGGTCACTTTTGTTGCCATCTTGATTTGGGTGGGTTTTGGCCAGCTTCTTTATCTCATCCTGTTTTATCAGCGTGGTCTTTGTGACCTGTGATACTAGTCCTGCCAACCTCCTATCTAAATCTGTGGCTAAGAATGCCTAACCCCCTGGAAACGCAGCTCAGCAAGTCTCATCCTCATTTTACTCAGTTCCTGTTTGAATGCCTCTGACAAAAGGACAATTGGATTCAAACTATGCCTTTCTAAATGGAAAAGGTTAAAGTTCATCTGTCTCACAAGGCCAAAGGCCTTGCTGACTTTCAAAGAAAACGTCTAGCAAACTTATATCTCAAAGCACAGAGAGAATTTGAGCTTGTTTTTTAAAGGAGTTTGAGTGTGTTGGTTAGATAAAGATTAAAAATCGATGTCAAGGAAATAAATTTCACTTAGATAGGTAGTTTTTAATTTACTCTTTGTTTTCCATTTGGACCACTAAGCTCAGAGCAGTCCATTAAGAACAAGGCTGACAAAACATTTGTAGTTGCTAGGACATAATAATTTCAATACGTGAAAAGCAGGTGCAGTGGGACGATACGAAGCACCTAGGTCTTTAAAAGCCAAGAAAATGATTAGCCCCCCAATAATAGTAACCATTTATTGCAACCACTGTCAGCAACCTCCAAAACTATACCCTCACCAGTGACTCAACAGCCATCCATACTTAGAGGTCAAGTGTTCTCTCATAGTACAAAGTAATTGCTGGTACCCCCACAAAGACAAAGTGATCAGGTAACATAGTATAAAAGAGGGCAGAATTTTAGACCTGAGAAAGATTTGTCAATGACTCTTCAGGCCCCACGGGAAGATGGGAGATCCCAAAAAAGAGGTGAGTGATGCCTTTTTCTATGTTTGTTAAGGTGCCTGAGTCATTGTAAGTCCTTCTAGATCCTTTCATGTGGTACCAAAGATGGCAAAGAGGAAGAAGGAGTAGGACAAAGTAGAAGCAAATGAGAGAACAATTTTTAAGAAATGAAATGAACAGAGTGATCACTTACATAATTAATTTTAAAAAAAGGTTTTCAGTCAATTAGAAAACATTCTCAAAAACAGGATCCAAGAGAAAAAGCAAAAAGGCCTTTAAAATATATGTATATCTTGATTATCAGCTCTTAATAAAGCCAGCTTTCAACCATATAGCTCTTTGAAAAAAATCCTCTTAAATTTCTTATCAGATTAGCTAGGACAAACAGCTATTTCCAGCTTTTGATTTTTTTTAACCAAAAGTACTCTCCCACCTCATAAGATTCAGAATCACCTCAAAGACAGCTCAGAGAAAGCAATGTTTCACTAGTTGCAAATGAGATACAACCAACATCTGTCCAGCCATATTTTCTTTTTTTTTTTATTTTTTATTTTTATTATTATACTTTAGGTTTTAGGGTACATGTGCACAATGTGCAGGTTTGTTACATATGTATCCATGTGCCATGTTGATTGCCTGCACCCATTAACTCGTCATTTAGCATTAGGTATATCTCCTAATGCTGTCCCTCCCCCCTCCCCCAACCCCACAACAGTCCCCGGAGCGTGATGTTCCCCTTCCTGTGTCCATGAGTTCTCATTGTTCAATTCCCACCTATGAGTGAGAACATGCGGTGTTTGGTTTTTTGTCCTTGCGATAGTTTACTGAGAATGATGTTTTCCAATTTCATCCATGTCCCTACAAAGGACATGAACTCATCATTTTTTATGGCTGCATAGTATTTCATGGTGTATATGTGCCACATTTTCTTAATCCAGTCTATCGTTGTTGGATATTTGGGTTGGTTCCAACTCTTTGCTATTGTGAATAGTGCCACAATAAACATACGTGTGCATGTGTCTTTATAGCAGCATGATTTATAGTCCTTTGGGTATATACCCAGTAATGGGATGGCTGGGTCAAATGGTATTTCCATATTTTCTAGGGTCTCAGATTTTCAGTGGTTTACACACCAAGGCCCAAAAGCCCCAAAATGCCCATACAGACTAAAGAATACAGGAAATCAAAAGCTGCCCAAGAAAGGGAAAAGGTCCAATGGATGGGGATCCCCAAAAGTCAAAATTCACACAAATATCAAACGAAAAGGGATTGATTGTGAAACCACCTCTGAAAAATTATAACTGGGTCAGTGAAGGAGATCTGACTTAACCAACTCCATCTTGCTTCTAACCTCCAAGCTGTCTTTGTTCATTCCAGGGCGTAGGCCAAGGTAACTTTGGGAGGAACTTAGTTTATGGTTTAACTTTGAAACAAAGACAGTAACAGCCTTTTTCCAAATCAAAATCAGACTAGACTGCCTTTGTAGGACTAAGAAATTAGTCACAATATTAGAAATTATAGTTTAGGAGTCATGCAGCAGGAGGCTACAAGATTCTGACCCTCCCCAAATTGTTCCTGGGGATAACATCATTATTGTAAAACCTAAGAGCAATGCTTGAGATATTTTGCTGATCCTACACTTGATGGATCAACTGGCACCATTCGGATGGATAAACTCGTTCATCTGATCCTGTGGCCTCCACCTAGGAACTAACTCAGCAGAAGAGAACAGCTTCAACTCCCTGATCTCCAACCCAACCAAGTAGCACTCCCAACTTACTGGTCCCTAATTACCAAAATATCCTTAAAAACTCAGATCCCTGAACTCTCGGGGATATTGATTTGAGTAATAATAAAACTCTGGTCTCCTGAATAACTCTTTCTCTATTGCAATTCCTCTGTCTTGATAAATCGGCTCTGTCTAGGCCGTGGGCAAGGTGAACCTGTTGGGCAGTTACAATTTCCTGACTGGGAGTCAAACCCAGGCTGCAACAGTGAAAGTGCAGAGTTTTTACTATCAGACTATAAGTTGCAGAACTGTAGTCCTCAGACTACAGCCTTTATTGTTAATCCTGCAGGGAATCTAAAGAAAGGCAGTTTGAGTATAGAAAAGATTTTAAATTTGTTTTAGGTCAAATTTTTGCCTTTTAATTTAGTCAAGAGAACTTTAAAGCTTAGTCACGACACTATTATGTATCTTTGTTTTTAAATTTTGATTTTTCCCATAAATACAAATAAGGCAATTGTTTAGAATAAAGTACTCTAAAATTACAATTTAAAAAATTTAGGTCTTTTTAATTTAAAGGATCTATCTTTGCCCATTGATTAGAATTTTCCATGGTGTACTCATTACAATAGTGACGCAATCCAATAGCCTCTTCATACAAAGCCCAGGTACTCACACAAAATTCACCTCCAGGAATAAGCTAAGATAGCAAAGGAATCTTGTTGTTACAGATGGTTAAAGGTGGTGTTTGCCTCTAGTTGCTCACAAATTTGTAGGGACCATCAGACCCATTAATCTGTGACACCAGATAGGCCCTTCTGGGATGGGGCTTTCCCAGCACCAACCAAGCAACAGGGGTTGAAATGACAGAAGCTCCTTATGGATGGGACTTATTAAGAGAAACTTTCCTGAGAGCTTGACACATTCAGAACAAAAATTATTGGGTCACCAGCCACTTTCAAACTGGCCACCTGAATGACCCAAAAATCACTCCCTTTGGATTGAGGAGTCTCAAGAGTGAATGTTCTCACCTGGTGACAAGTCAAATTCTCAAAGACATAAAACAAGACGAGAGAGAACTTTATCTGGCACCCTTCTTCATGATAGAACCATAAAGAAAGATAATGACAAAGGAAAAGACCATTTATAGGAGTAAAGGGATCAACAATCTGAATATGCACACCAAATAGTACCAAAGGTGCACCAGAGTTGCTACACCCAAGACTAGTAACACAAATTCTTTTCTCTCATTAATCAAAATTTTGGAGAGGAAAAAGAAGTCAACAGTGATTTTTGCCATTTGCTTGACTGGATTCCATCTAGAAAGAGAGGCTAGGAACATGCCTGATAAGAGTTTCTTAACCTTCTGCCAGCTTGTCAAATCCTGGGTTCCCTTAACTTTGGCTTCCAAAAGAGTAGAGCCTTGGTATCCCACTCTTAGGGTCAAAACTCTAGGGGCCAAGGGAAGAACTTCCCCTCCTCTCTCTGTAGGTTCACTGAAAAATCAACTCACAAAAGGCAGATTAATTGAAGAAAAAGCAAACAAATGTATTAACATGAGTGCATGAGGACAACCACGCAGCAATTACCCGCTACTTCCAGTGGAGCTCAGAACCTCATATACCCTCATGAGCTTACGGGAAGAATAGGGTCTTGGATCCTGGCAAGCAAGTTATGGTGGCAGAACAGGCTATGGTAAGAAGAGAAGAGGAATCTTGCTGAGGGGCAATAAATGATGGCTAAGGAGAATGAATGGAACTGGGAACAAAGATTAACTTATAAATAGTTATCTTTGGAATTTGAATGAGCCTGAGAGACAAGCATTATGTTATAAGAGTCTTTTCAGGTGTGGTTACATTCTTCTCTTTGGTGGGTCCATACTTTAGGCAGATAAAGGAACTTCAGAGAACAACTTCATCCTGTGGTTTGGGGGAGACAGACAATTAAGAGATGGTGGGAGATGGGGTGAGTGGTCAGATAGACTTTGATAGCGTTTCAGTTCAGCATGTCAAAGTACCATCACTTGGGGTATCAGTTTCTAAGCCCCACCACAGAGATAAGTCTTTCTGGCATCAAGTCCATTCTCTTTCTGTGAAAGCATATCATGTTCCATAGAAAGTGTCAATCTGATATGTTATTTTTAGGATTAGTAATTTTCTCAAAAAATTAAAATACTCTGATGATTCATATTTCAGCTGTCATCCATTAGTATATACTAATCAATGCATAACACTTAAGGTTTTACAAAGTGGCTTTGTAAATTCCAAAGTTGAGACTCAGGACACTCTTGTTGGTTGACAAATGAGATTGTTAAATGCATCAGGGCAAAAACGTTGTCTTCTACTTTTTCCTGGTAACGCTTCTATCCTCAACTCTCAGCACACTGCTGGGCTTGAAGTAGGTTCTCAAAGAAAGTTTCTGATATATCTAAATGTCATCTAATAGCATTTAAACATCCATAAAGATAAGGACGTTTATGTAGCTTCTTTTATATCTACAATGAAATATCAGCTCTCTTTATTTTATTTTACTGTAGGATGCTGGGGATGCCTGTGTTTTGGTTTGGGACTGTAATCACCCAGTGGGTTCTTCCTGCTTGCTGCACAGACAAAACCAATTCACTGAGACCTTGGTATTGCAGTAAAGAAAGAGTTAACTAATGTGAGGCCGTCCATGTGGGAGAAAAGAGTTATCGCTCAAATCAATCTCTGCGAAGGCTTAGAGTTTAGGGCTTTTCAAGGATAATTTGGTGGTCAGGGGACTAGGGAATGGGTGCTGTTGATTGGGGATGCAATCATAGTGGTGTGTAAAATGGTCCTTGTGGGCCAGGCATGGTGGCTTATGCTTGTAATCCTAGCACTTTGGGAGGCCGAGGTGGGAGGACTACCTGAAGTTAAGAGTTTGAGACCAGCCTGGTCAACATGGCAAAACCCTGTCTACAAAAAATCCAAAAATTAGCCAGGCACGGTGGCATGCACCTGTAGTCCCAGCTACTCAGGAGGCTGAGGCAGGAAAATCACTTGAACCTGGGAGGCAGAGGTTGCAGTAAGCTGAGATCATGCCACTGCATCCCAGCCTGGGCAACAAAGCAAGACTCCATCTCAAAAAAAAAAAAAAAGGCACAGTGGCTCATACCTGTAATCTCAGCATTTTGGAAGGCCAAGGTGGGTGGATCATGAGGTCGGGCGTTCGAGACCAGCCTGGCAAATATGATGAAACCCCATCTCTCCTAAAACACAAAAATTAACCTGATGTGGTAGCGCATGCCTGTAGTCCAAGCTACTTGGGAGGCTGAGCAAGAGAATCGCTTGAACCTGGAAGGCAGAGGTTACAGTGTGCCGAGATTGTGCCACTGCACTCCATCCTGGGCAACACAGTGAGACTCCTTCTAAAAAATCAATCAATAAATAAAAAAATACAAGGTCCTTATTCACCTCTAGGTTGGGAGCCAGAGAATGGTTAAGTCATGAATCACAAGTCTGGATGGGGTCAGTCTGAAAAACATTTTAAAAGGCCAATCCCAGGTTCTACAATAGTGATGGTATCTATAGAAACAACTAGGGAAGTCCCCGGCCACATGACTCCTAAGCAATAAAAATTTATAAAATCTACACCTACATTTTAGTAATTTCAGGCCCCTTCTATAATCCTACTCTTGCAGCCTTTCATTAATTTCACAAAGGCAGTTTTTGGTCCCTGAGTAAGTAGGGGGTTAATTTTAGAGGGGGACTATTATCGTCCTTGCTTTCAAGTTAAACTATAATCTAAATTCCTCCCATGGTTAACCTGGCCTATGCCCAGGAATGAGTGAGGACAGTCAGCCTGTGAGGCTAGAAGCAAGATGAGTCAGCCATGTTAAATTTCTCTCACTGTCTCAAAGGCGGTTTCAGGATTTGTGTTTGAGTTAACTTGCCCCTCCCAGGAAAATGCTTGGATTATCTGTTGGCTTCTCTTACACACAAGCTTCTGGACGAGCTCAAAGGAGGAGCTACAGGTAGAAAACTCCTTCACCCAGCCACAGGGTTAAGAGCAGAGAAGAGAATATCAACAGAAACAGCATCTTTTGCCTCAGGGTCAAAGTGGCTTTATGACAGAGGCAGAGCGACAGGTGGTTCTAGGATATGAAGCACCTGCATGGACCCTCTACAGAGCCTCTGTTCAGTGAGGAGTCATAGAAATAGGAATGGACCTCAGGATTGTACCAGAAGAAGATGGGCGCCAAACATAGCAATTCAGGTATGGAATCAGGGATCAAATCGTTTACAGTTTTTCCAACTAGTCCCTGACTCCCCACTAACCGCTTTTCTGAACAAGCCTTCCCTGGCATGTCACCTCTTAAAGGTATTTACAGAAGTCACTTATTTCCTTCTCAGACCCACTCAGAGGAGTTGGAATTTGTCATTGATTCCATTGCTCTGTGTTAATTATGAAGACGTACTAGAGATACAAATGTTTACCCAACCAATGGAAAAATATCTCTCAGATTCAATGTGTGCTAAAAAAAAAAATAGTTTTCCTATCTACTAATTTTATATTACTAAAGAAAGATAATTATATCAATATTCAGTAAAGTCTCATTTTACAGACTTGTGTCAGCTTTTCTTTTCCTCTAACATCAAATGGTACAATAATTTGAAGACATATTCCATACAATTTAAAAACTCAATCCAGAAATGGGATAGCTTGAATTGGCACAATATCTCTTTTAGCCATCTATTCTAAAGTCGTTTTTAGAAAGTTCTCAGTGTTTTCCATTTTATATATTTTCATTCGTGATTGCTCTTGAGTATGGAAAAATAAAATCCCTCCTGTGTGGAAGCCTGATTGCCCATATCCCTGTAATGTGACTGTTGAGGAGTGACCGGAGCTAGTTTTGGTAAAAGGGACCCTCAGGTTGTTGTGGTTCAGACGAGACTTTGACCCCAGTCTGGAGATGTAAATGGAACAGTGTCTTGGGGAAAATGGGCAACATGTGGAATGAATGGCTCTTTGCTTCCCTATTTTATTTTTTCATGTCATCATACTGACAGAAGCAACTAAGGAAAGTAAAAGCAATGGTATGAAGTTTTATTTTATAATATGTTAAAGAAGATGAGTGCCTTTGGACTGAAATTGAATATAATATATACAAAGTTTGCCTGGAAGCAATTTTTTTCCTCATAGACAGTTATAATAAGTTTGTTCTGGAGGCTTATGGGTTTTATAATGGAAATGCTGAACCAAACTTAACAGAGGCGTCATGTGAGAGCGTGGATATAATAACAGCTCTGAAACCTCCAGAACAAGAGGACGATGAGATCCTCTGTGAGTAGGAGGAAAAGACTGAGATGTACATAAAAAACGCATGCCAAAAAAAGAACAAATATGTGTTTTCAGTATTGCAGCCCAACATTTTGAATTATTTGGGGAATGATTTGGGTGGCTGTCTTCACAATGGAGTTAATTGGTTTCTTATTTTAGCCACTGCATTGGTTCAACTTCACCCTGTTCCATTCTAAAAATGCATCAGCATATCAGTCAGCTGCAGGGCACTTGACTCAGTGTGCGTGCCTGCTATGAGATAAGGGTAAGTGTATTGGAACTTTAGAACTCAGATTTTGAAAGTTCACGATGATAGGTGATCTCAACAAGCAAAGCAAACCAGAGCAAGTTCCAATGGGGGTGAATCTCTACCACCCCTCACAACATTATTTGTATTTTAAATCAATCCATTTGGCCTTGGGTCTGTTTGAAGATGTTACACTTTGAGTGTTTATCCATAACTATCTTATACACTAAAGTTTTATTGTTGAATTTCCTACATATTAGACCATCAAATAAAATGGTGATCCTTTTTAGTTGTGAAGACAATTAAAAACAGAATATAATAAAACCGAAGAGTATCAGAACCATCTTTCTTCCTATTAACTTGCACAACTGCACGTGTGTCAGCAATCAGATTAAGGAAGCAATTAGTCTGAACAGGAAAAACGTGAAGCTGATACTTAATATACTAACAGACTGTGAGCTTGAGAGCCTCTATTTTTGGTATGGTTGCAAGCAGCATTGCAAAGATCAGTTCTATCATATCTCATCATGCTAATTGAATTTAAAAAGCCAATACTGGTAAATTGCACCCCTATGTCATAAATTTGCATTTCAGAGATTTATGGACCCTAGAGTTAACTGACATAATGATTTATATCACCCGTGATTAAAAATTGAATGGCTTTGTCTTGACGTTGTTTCCAAGGAATTAGACTCCTAAAACAAGAAATTGTCGAGGAGTAGCATTTAGTACTTTTCTTCACAGACCACTTCTACAGTGCTTAGGGACGTGTTTATGAACAAGCGATGTCAAGGGGAAAGGTAAAAGTGGAATGTCAATTGCATGTACTGAAATAAAGTTCATAGAGCTGTTGAATGTAAGCAAACAGAGGTGGAAAATTAAGGCAATTTTCTTTCCAAGTGCAACTGTTTTTTCCTCTACTTCAATCTTCCATTCTCTTTTGGTCCACTGACTCCTCACTTCCCACCCCCATCACACACATGTGCACACACATGTAGACCCCCACACACATACACACTTGCATTTAATGAAAATCTTTAGAAGTGTATAGAAATTAGGTTCTTCAGATACTTTCTCAGTTCCCATGCTCAGTAGCAATCAGTGCTTCCAAAATATCTTAAATTTCTAAAGTAGACTCTGAGCAGATAAAGGAAACATGAGAATAAACAGGTATTTGTGAAATTACTGATAAAATGCAAGGATTTAAATCTTCTTCATAAGTTATAATAAACAAATGCAATAGTACTTCTAAAAAATCCTGTTTACTTACTGGTCATTTCACCCAAGGTAGGAACCATTGACTTACTTTTATAAAATAGTCACTTTTTCATTCACCTGGAGTGGTAAAAAATGGTTTTTAATTAATCAGCACAATTGTCAATCTTTAAGAAAGAAAATAAACCTGGATTTTATTTCACATTAAAAACTAAACTATAGGCCGGGCACAGTGGCTCATGCCTGTAATCCCAGCACTTTGGGAGGCCAAGGCTGATGGATCACCTGAGGTTAGGAGTTTAAGACCAGCCTGACTAACATGGAGAAACCCCGTCTCTACTAAAAAACAAACAAACAAACAAACAAAAGAAACAAAATTAGCCGGGTGTGGTGGCACATGCCTGTAATCCCAGCTACTTGGGAGGCCGAGGCAGGAGAATCACTTGAACCCAGGAGGTGGAGGTTGCAGTGAGCCGAGATCGTGACATTGCACTCCAGCCTGGGCAACAAGAGTGAAACTCTGTCTCAAAGAAACAACAACAACAACAACAACAACCCCTCCCACCAAAATAAAAACACTAAACTACAGATGCACTAAATGTTTAAATTTAAATATATATATAAATTATACATACTACATTTGTGTGTGTATATATATATAATACATACATATATAAATCTATGTATAATCAAGCAGTTTGGATGGATTGTGTAATAAAGACAAAATTCCCTGCTATAAAAACAAAAATCCCAACTAAAACAAATAAAAAACTACATTTGACTACATAAATGTTTACAAAAAATATTTCTATGGTATAACATAACATACACAAAGTTGATAGCAAATGATTGAAAGAAATATTCACAATGCTTATGAGAGATCAACAATTATAGAATAAAATGAGCTATTAGTTATGAATTGATATGAAAATGACAAAAAGAAACAACAGAAAAATGAACAAAGTGCACGAATAGGTAGTTCACAAAAGAATAAATTCAGCGAGCCAATAAGCATACTGACAGCAGCTCGTTCTCACTGGCAATCAGGAAATGCTTGTTTTAAAAAATGACATACACCTTACACTTAGAAATAAATATTATAAGAAGGAATAGCACTTCTTGTAGGGGTCATAGAATAAAGGATAGGCTCATGCTTTGTTCATAGAAATGATATTTTTTAAAGCTTTCTAAGAAGGAAATCTGGCAAGAGCTATTAAAATTTAAAATGTACACACTCTTCAACTCAGCATAGCCTCAGCTGGGAATCTATTCTATGGAAAAAGAAAACAGTAGCTCATATGAAAAATGAAAACAAAGTGGATGTCCATCAAAAGGAGAATGTTTGAATAAATTAGTGTTAATCCATAACATGTAATAATTTAGCTAGGGAAAATGTAAAATTTTCTCTGGGGCAGTTGACTTAGGAGACATTTTCAAGATGTAGTATTAAATGAAATAAACAGAAGACTGATAAGCACATAGACCCCAATCATTGTGAGTAAAACAAATAATAACAACCTCTTCTGCATGATTTGAGAATAAAAAGGAAGAAAAAATAGAATAAAGGAAAAATTTAAAAAATAAAAATAAGCAACTTTTTATTGTTATGTATTCATAATTATAAGTTATGAAAGGACACCCACTAGATTGTCAATACTGGTTGTACAGGCAAAGGGGAAGAGAAGACAAGCAAAAGTATACAAGAAAATGGAAAGAAGTCAGTAATAAAAATAGTGTCTGCTAGCATCTCGATTATGCAAATATTTACCAACATTTTGCTTGTGGTCATTTCAAAGTGGTGAAATTTCAGGGGATTTATTTTTAGTTTTATTTTTTGAGACAGAGTCTCGCTCTGTCACCCAGGCTGGAGCAGTGGCATGATCTCAGCTCACTGCAACCTCTGCCTCTTGGGCTCAAGAGATTCTCATGCCTCAGCCTCCCAGATAGCTGGGATTACAGGTGCCTGTCAAACACCCAGCTAATTCTTGTATTTTTAGTAGAGATGGGGTTTCATCATGTTGCCCAGCTGGCCTCAAACTCCTGGCCTCCAGTGATCTGCCTGCCTCAGCCTCCCAAAGTGCTGGTATTGCTGGCATGAGACACCATGACTGGCCAATTTTCAGGAGATTTATATCCTGTAGTTATAGCTGAGAACTTAATGTTCGGAATAAGATGCGTCAAGTAACTATAAATAGTTCCAAGCTACCTAAAAGAAGATTTGAATACTGTGGGAATTTTGTTTTTCCCTACAAATAAGATTACTGAGGCATTCCCTCTCTTTTCCATTTAGAGAACAGGTTTCCCCCAACTCTTCAATTAAGTGTCTATGCTTCAGTCCTCCAGAGTATAAGGGAATTGGGAACTCATAAAATATCTTAAATGAGAATCCTGCCAGGGCAGTCTCTGCAGGAAAGGCTGTGCTGTGTTGGAAAAGGCTCCTGGAGTTTGGTGGAGAAAGGATGCCTGCATGTTTCTGGTGGGTAAGAAGTAGGTTCCACTCAAGGAATCCAGACTGGGGTCATCTTGAAGAGTGCTTTGTGCAAGAGTTCCACCCGGATGATTAACTGAGCCCAAAGGAGGGTGCTGCAGATGATAATTGCATTCCCCTAAAATTCATACATTGAAATCCTAACCTCTAGTGTGATGATATTAGGAAGTGAGGCTTTGTGAGGTGATTAGGTCATGAAGGTGGAGCCCTCAAGAATGTAATTAGTATCCTTATAAAGGAGACCTGAGAGAGCTCCCTCATTCTTTGTACTATGTGAGGATACCAGGAGAGGGCACCATCTATGAATTAATGATCCAGCCCTCACCAGACACTGAATCTTCTGGCACCTTGATTTTGCACTTCCAAGCCTAGAGAACTGTTGACAAATACATGTTTGTTGTGAAAGTCACCCAGTATATAGTATGTTTGTTGTAGAAGTCTCAATGGACTAAGACAGAGGGTGTCTGAATGGCACATGCTGGTGAAGGCTAGTGTCACGGGGCATATTTCTAAGTGATGACCAGAGGAGACATTGCCCACATCATGAAGGAGTTTCAGCATCAAGTGTCTTTCTGCAACCATCAAAAATGTTGCTTGAGAGAAAGAAGTCAGATTGAACATCTGTCACAGCGAGAGAGGAATCATGTCAAATTGCAACTATGCTAGTCATGTAAGACTTTTTTTCTCTTACTTTCCTCTCTTCCCAACAACTCCTCCTCACTACTGTTCCCCCACACTCACCTGTAACTCTGTACAGCAACAATGTAAGAAAAATGGACAAAACCCACTCCCTCTCCCACAGCAGACTTCCAAGCCTGAGCCTGGAAGAGAGAAGCCTTAAATTGAATGAGATGCTGAAATGTTGTTAGGAGACTGCACTACAAAGTTCTTCTCTGAATATGGAAATCATTTGTTAATTCATGCAAATGTCCAAGAAAATTATAGGCCCCATTTGAAATCTCATTCAGAGATAGGGGAAAACAAGTCAAAAAGGGAGATTTAAAGAAGTGCTAACAGGCCGATGTGGTGGCTCACATCTGTAATCCCAGCACTTTGGGAGGCCAAGGTGGGTGGATAACTTGAGGTCAGGAGTTCGAGACCGGCCTGGCCAACATGGTGAAACCCTGTCTCTACTAAAAATACAAAAATTAGCCGGGCGTGTGGTGAATTCCTGTAATCCCAGCTATTCAGGAAGCTGAAGCAGGAGAACTGCTTGAACCCAGGGGGCTGAGGTTGCAGTGAGCCTAGATCATGCCACTGCACTCCAGCCTGGATGACAGAGCAAGACTCTGTCTCAAAAAAAAAAAAAAAAAAAAAAAAAAAAAAATTGCTAACCATGCTGTTTGTACTTCACTGAGTCTAGCTCTTTGAATGAATTAACTGAGTTCATTCAATGAGTTAAGTACAGGTCTGTTTTTATACGTGGTTAAAGAGTATTTAAATGATTATGCATTTTTTATAATCAGATAAAGAAATCTAAACTGTTTCCTTTGTGAAAAGAGAATTACATTCAGCACTCCAAAATACAAAAAAAAAATTGTAACATTGGAGTAGCTCTGACTGAGGGCCCCATCCACAAGGCCTCTTCCTCAGCACGGATCCTCACTCCATTCCCACTTAGTATTGACTTCACCCCCTCTCCCCATCTTTAAACAGTTAGGCTCCTTCGCAGAACCTGAGGGATTTGTGGTCCACAGTGTGAGCATCACTGATTTAGAGCATGCATAGCAGGTGGTTTCTAAGAGGTAATAATAATAATAATAATAAAAAGGTTTTTAGAGTACCTACCATGTGTCTGTCACTTCACACGTTATCTCTTTAATCTTCATAATAACCCTTTGATAAATTCCAATACTACTCTTAGAAGCTGAAACTTAAAAAGGATTAGTAATTAACTCAAGGTTACCTGGTAAAAGAATTGAGGAGTGAGTCCAGGTTTGTCTGATTTTCGATGCTTCTCATTTTTACATGATGATACTATACCACACAGTGTGGACAGGTAAAATTGAGTTACTGAAGTCTACTGAAAATAGATTTCCTGAAATCCACTGCCCTTTGTCAATGAGGGAGAACATGAAGAGTCCTGAAAGAAGACAGAGTCACATAAGCATCTTCCTCTGCACTATTAAATAACTCTCTTTCATCTAAGAGCTCACCCAATACTAAGACTCACCTTTCTTTCTTTCCTTTTTTTTTTTTTTTTAGGGGGACGGAGTCTCGCTCTGTCACCCAGGCTGGAGTGCAGTGGCCCGATATCAACTCACTGCAACCTCTGCCTCCCGGGTTCAAGTTATTCTCCTGCCTCAGCCTGCCAAGTAGCTGAGATTACAGGGGTGCACCACCACGCCAGGCTAATTTTTTTGTATTTTTAGTAGAGACAAAGTTTCACCATGTTAGCCAGGATGGTCTTGATCTCCTGACCTTGTGACCCACCCACCTTGGCCTCCCAAAGTGATGGTATTACAGGTGTGAGCCACCACACCCAGCCTAAGACTCACCTTTTTAGTGATCTAAGAGGAACTGAATGATCTGATGAGGTCTGGGAGATATAAAGAATTTGGTCCATTGCCTTGTTATATGTCTGGGAATTATTCCTTATATAAGGATATAATTGGTATTCTTTTACCCAACGCTGTTAAGATAATGAATAAGGCCGGGCACGGTGGCTCACGCCTGTAATCCCATCACTTTGGGAGGCTGAGGCAGGCAGATCACGAGGGCAGGAGATGGAGACCATCCTGTCTAATGCGGTGAAACCCCATCTCTACTAAAAATACAAAAAAATTAGCCGGGCGTCATGGCGGGTGCCTGTAGTCCCAGCTACTTGGGAGGTTGAGGCAGGAGAATGGCCTGAACCCGGGAAGTGGAGCTTGCAGTGAGCCGAGATTGCACCACTGCACTCCAGCCTGGGCGACATAGAACTCTCAAAATGGAAGGTAGTTATGAATCATTCCTTCACTCAGTCAGTCATCAAATATTTGCTGAGTCCCCACTATGTTCCAGGTACTAGTGTAGACAGAGACAATATAATGAAAAGCAAAATCAACAAAAGTTATGACCTCCCAGATCTTATAATGTACAGGTAGAATATCCCTTATCCAAAATGCTTTGGACCGGATGTGTTTCACATTTTTGATTTTTTCTGATTTTGGAATATTTGCATTCACATAAGGAGATATCTTGGGGATGGGACTCAAGTCTAAACACAACACTCATTTATGCTTCATATATTCCTTATACACATAGACTGAAGGTAATTTTATACAACTTAAGAAATAATTTGTGCAAAGTTCAAAGTTTGCATAGATTGAACCATCAGAAAGCAAAAGCATGGCTATCTCAAGCACCATGTAAATACTTCCTACTTTTTTTTTTTTCTTGAGACCGAGTCTCCGACTCAGCCTCTTGAGTACTACAGGTGCCCATAACCATGCCCAGTTTACCATCCTCTCTCTTTCCACTGTTAGCCATGGGAATATTTACATGACTCTTTTTTGGTGACATTTCCCAGCAATATCTTTATACCATAGGACAGAGAATGAGAGAAAAAAAAGCACAGGGAGTAATGCATGTAGGCCTTGGCCCCATGTAGAGCAACATGGGTACCTGCTGTCAGTGCATCTGGCCTGCACACATGCCATTTTATTACCCTTTGTGGGCACGCTTGTGTGGGGAAATACGGGCTTGCGTGGAAAAGATATATCATAGATGAAGAGGGCTGGGAGGGTCTTTTTTCCCTCGGATATGTCAAATAAACTGTGTGTATTGCATCCATGTTTTGAATGCCACCTCTCACATGAGGTCAGGTGTGGAATTTTCCACTTGTGACGTCAGGTCAGCACTCAAAAAGTTTTGGATTTTGGAGCATTTTGGATTTCAAGATTTTTGAATTAGGAATGCCCAAACTTTGAGCAGGTATTATAGAAATGACATTAATAAACAAATAAGAATATTTTATAATATCATGTCAGATAATACATATTTTGAAGAAATACAAAGTAGGCTGTGTGTACAGCACAATGGGAGCTGTTACTTTAAAAACTACTAAGATGACATTCAAAACCTGAATAAATATTGTAGCTCTATGTGGAAAAGTGTGTTTCAAGCAGAGGGATGAGCAGGTACAAAAACCTTGGGAAGAGATATGCTTGTTATTCTACAGGAGAAACAAATAGGCCAGAGATGAACTACTTTAAGGGTGTCAGAATAAAGTAAAAGATGCAGACTAGATAGATTTTGTATTATTATGTGACAATATTTTGTTTCATCTTAACACTCTCTCGTATATCATTTAAACACACTGAGGATAGGAGAATAACTTCTCATGGTAACCCTAAACAAGATGAAAGAAATCTAAAAAGATATGGGCTGAACCCCATTATCGCCACTCAGTCTGAAGGGCCAGGGCAATGAGTACCTTACTGGAACCCCAAAAAGAGCTAGAGATGGAGCTATAGCTATGGTGACCAGTCAGAAGCTGCAGCTTGTCATTGGGCATCAGAGACACTGCCAACCCTCAACCCCAGTGATGGAGCTGGGAAAATAACCCAGATCTCTCTCTTCGCTCTCTCTTCAGTCTCCTGTTCTCTTCATTGGCCAAACCCAGTTAGAGGTCAGAGTGGGTTGAAAACAAACTGGATGAAACAAACTATAGGGATCCACTTCCTGGTGCCCAAAGCAGGGTGGAAAATGATAGAAAGAAAATCTGGTAGGTCAAAGAATATCTGGGTCAGAGAGAATACCTAGTACATTTACCATTTTATAAATGAATTTATTAACTAGTATTTTTGTATGCCTACCTAAACCTGTGTTAAGTGCAATGGGGTATTTCAAATGTAAAAAGCAATATTGGCCCTCAATGAACTTAGTTTTTGGAAAGAGTTAGATATGATACCAATGTAGAGCTAAAAAGTTAAAGTTCAAGCCTTGGAGTTACGGTGTAAATTTGGGTAACTAAATTAAAACATTTCAGAATTGACTTTCTCATCTATGAAAGAACAGAAATGGTACTTTCCTCATTGGACTATGTTGAAGATTAAATGAGCAGATTCACATAAACCATTTAGGACAGCTCTTGGCATACTGTAAGCACTTAATAAGTTGGCTATTAGAATTATTGGCCAAGCCTGATATAAAAGCCAAAGCCCTACAACTGTTCCCTCCCTAGTGGAGGGAGGATAACTCTGGAGGGGACTAAATTAGACATTTCTAAGGTCTATACTAGGTATTAGGATTTCATGACAGTTCCTCAAGGTTACAGTACAGGTATAGGCATTGTCAGAAACACTGCCCATTTCCTACATGAATTTAACCAACCAAGCAGACTTCCTGCCTCCTTCCAGTCTATAAACTCTATAAAGCAACCCTACTCAGGATGGACATAAATGAAATATTGCATCAACTATTTAAATGTTCTAAAAAGCATATATTAAGGAAGATGGTATTGATGATCTAAAATACTTACTGGCACTTGAACCCAATGTAGTAAAGGCATTTTATAAATCAGCCGACAGCCCTTGGGTACTGAATCTAAATTTTGAGTTTGTGAGCCATATATCACAGATGTCTTTTTTGCAGGCTATGCTTTCCTCCTTGGAAAGCAATTTATTATTTTTATCAATATTAATGTAATTGCCATTTTTTTTTAGATGAAGTATATGCGTCTATCCGTATCTGACTTGGACAAGTTTTTCTCAGATCAATGAGAAGCATACTGCTGGCTTTTTCTTTCTCTGTAAAATGTTTGAATGTTTATCGCTAGGTTTTTTTTTTTTTTAAACCAAGTGTCACTAAGTAGCTGTAATTGTAATGTATTTTATACTTTGGCTAATGGACATACCTAATCAATAAAATAATAGGAATTGTCCCTTTGCAAGACAGAAATTAGCTATTAACTAAAATGGCAAAGTAAATTACTCCCTATCCCCTTATAGCACCTGAGACTTTTGGAGAACTTAGTTTTCTCCTGTGTGCCATGCACAGGTGTGGTAAGAAAGAATAGGTAGCACCTCTTTCTCATGTCATCATTTCTTTATTAAGTAATAGTGATATTTTATTAAAATATTAAGGGCTGAAAGGATGCTCAGAAAATGCTGAGAGAAAATCTCGCTTGTTGTAAATAAGAATATGTGGAAATTCAACTTGGTAACCTTAGTTTGACTAGCTTTTAAAATTTTCTCTGTTGCTAGGGGAACTTAATGATAGATACAAAAATGGCCTTAAAGCAAGTTCTTAGAACAAGCTTTTGCACAACCGTCATCACAGCATTTATAAGCGGCAACCCCATCAATATGGAAGAGAGAAAAGCTAGAAGTGAAAATTGCATCATCCCTCCTATATCAGACAAGTTAATTAGTTGGTCCATAATCACAGACTCTGCTCCAAATGAAAAGCACAGCTTTGTTCCTTTTGAACAGAAAGGCACAGAAGGTACAATACCCACGTAATTCATTAACAGTAATACTGTTTTGAAGGAAGAACTGCTAAATTTAGATTATTCTGAACTCCAACTCGTAATAGCCAAAGTTGTGATAAGAATTTTGCAGTTTCCCAAAACAAATTTAAAATGTGAGAAATTCCTTTTGTGCCTATCAGAAGCAACCTTAAGAGTTTGGCAGATTGTATAAGGTGCTTTTTTATTTTATTTATTTATTTTTTATTTTAAAGATATTAGGACACTATTTGGGGTACTATATAAGCTATGGAGCCTTGTTATTGAACCAGTTAAACATGTCAGATCCAAAGTAGCTCCTAAAACAACTTGAGAAATGGGAAATTTGGGATCTAAGTTCTGGATTGTAATGTTTTAGCCATCTATCTAGAATAATTTAAAGAATGTATCTGTATATTAGTGTCTATGGTTCTAGAAGTTTCAATGATTAGAGAAAAAGGGCTTGAAGGTCATGAAGCCTGTTACAGCTGGAAAGGAAATTTTGACTGATTAGAGAGTCAGGAAGCTGGAAGGCTAAAACAAGAGAGTGAACAAGAATAGGCTGCTAGTTCCCCCCTAACTCTCTGCCCCCTCAAATCTACCTGGAGAAACTGCAGAAGCAGAGAGAAGCCTGGGTCTGGAAGCGGCGTAGGGGGCTGCCTGGTCAAACCACAGCTCTCGGAAGACTGTAGGGAGAGAAGCTTTCAGTTATCTTGCCCTTACTAGTTGGTCCATCACTTCAGGACTGTGCTTACCTCGCAATTGTCACAGAATTCTGTAGCAATAGCCGGGACCTCGAAATGCCAGGAAGGTCTGCAAAGTCTCTGCTAGTGTGAGACACTAATAAAACAGATGCCAGCTCTCAGGGATCTTATAAATTCTCTTCAAATGCTAGAGCTAATAGATTTTGTTTTAAAAAGACTGCACCATCTTGAAAAAAATGATTCAGGAGATTTGTTGGTGGAGTGGCACAGACGTAATGGGGACAGGTTTTGGTACTTCAAGGCTCCCCATTTAGTCTCATCCTCTTTGTGATTAAACTCACCAGCAGAAATACAATGTAGGCTCTTCCCTAATTTATATTATCAGGCAGTGTCATGAGCTCATGGAAGATAAAAGATCTAGATACCGGGGACAATAATCTTTAAAAGGAAGGTGGCAAGCTAAAAATAATATCATATGAAAGAGAATTATTGGAAAAGATGGACTCAGAATTTAAAATAAGTTTAACCGAAATACACTAAGGAAAAAGAAAGTGGGTAATGGCTGAGTGCAGTGGCTCATGCCTGTAATCCCAGCACTTTTGGAGGCCAAGGTGGATGGATCACCTGAGGTCCGGAGTTTGAGACCAGCCTGGCCAACATGGTGGAACCCTGTCTCAAGTAAAAATACAAAAATTAGCCAGGCATGGTCATGCGTGCCTGTAATCCCAGGTACTTGAGAGACTGAGTAGCTGGAATCACTTGAACCCAGGAGGCTGAGGTTGCAGTGAGCTGAGATCACACCACTGTACTCCAGCCTGGGCAGCACAGTGAGACTCCATCTCAAAAAAAAAAAAAGTTAAAATGTGGAAGAAGTCATAAGAATGAATCAAGTGGAGATAGTAAGTATGAGAACTATAATAGTTAAGAAAAAAAAAAAGATCTGAAGACCCAAAAGATTCAGCTGAAGAAAGAATTAGTTTGTCAGAAGATTATATTGAATACTTTCAGAAGATATCAGAAAAACATAAAATTAGAGAAAACATTACAATAAACTAAAAGACTTGGAAAATAGAAATAAAAAATGCCAACATCCAGTTACTTGGATTCTCAGAAAAAAGATTGTGGTGGTGGTGGTGGGCAGAAGGGGCAAAGATAAGACATATGAAAAAAATAAAGATTATTAATATCCCAGAAATAAAGAAAAATATCAGATCTCTTATTTGAAATGACACATAAGATAAACTTTTGGTACTAAAGTTTACTCATCACTAAAATTGGGATAATAAAATGTCTATCTTAAAATATTATTGAGAGGATTAAATAAGTTAATATATGTAAAACCCCTAGAATAGTGCCTTGCACATAATCACTTGTTAATTATTAGCTATTATTATTACTTAGACATATTACAATTAAATTCTAGAACAATGAAGAGAAATAGAAATGCTTCTAGAGAATGAGCATATCACCTACCAAAGAAAAATATTTAGATTGATCCCAGGCTTCTTAACATTGTAATTACATTTGAAAATTAAGGACGTTAGATTCAATCAGGCTTCAAAATATTGGCCATATAAAGAATCACTTTGAGAAACTCTTGGAGAATGTACTGAAATAAGAAGATGCATAAATATATAGGGAATACATGACGTTGGTCCCTACATTTTGAAGATATTATAATTATTTTTAAAAGCATGGATGAAGCGAAATATGCAAATTCTAAATAGCATCAACACTGTTTTGAAGCTGGGAGACAAAAGATCAAAATGGTGTGAACTTGCAAAGTACAAATATTGCTATATTTAAGAAACCAGTGAAAAATACGGGGAAACCAGTAAGTATAGATACTAAGTTAGAAGCAAGAATAAAAATAGACAGTGAAAATTTGCATGTACTTCTTGTATTCTAGTGCTTCATTAGTCAAATTATATAGGCATATATACTGTGGGATGCATTCTAGTGCTTAATTAGTCAAATTATATAGGCACATATACTATGGCCCTGCAACTTCATTCCTGGGTCTGCATCTCAAAGAAATTACTACAAAGGTCCATATAGGGACAAGTATGAGAATGTTTGTTGAAACTGTAGTTGGGGTGTCCTGGAGGTGTAAAACACTGGATGAATGGATGAGTTGTTAGCAAAGTGGCAGCAAAAGTTACTCCAGCAGCCCACAAACTGCACATGACAGGGACAGTGATATCACTGAACTGTCATTGCGACTCATGTAATATGGGGAAGGGGCTCATTGCGGGTGTTGATGAAAGTTGAACCTCTAGAAGTATTGGCAGAGATGGAGAGAGGAAGTCATTACAGGCTATGAATGGGACATTGACAAGGCTGGGAGGAGCCCTGTGGTTGGAGTGGGGTGATGCTTTTTTGTGGACTCTGAATATCACGTCATTCTCAGTCTTGCATTGGCAACTGTGGATCTACAAAAGTACAAAGAAGGGAAAGTGCGAAAGAAAATCTGGTTTTATCACTACATGAATTAAGGCAATAGGTTTAATGTAAACTATTGGAAAGGCTCTTAAATATGAAGCAATGTTGAAATTCAAAGGGATCTAGGGTGAATCACTAGCTCTGGTTCAAACTCCTCCATCACTTTTTGTACATTTTCAAACTATGTTACATATAGTAAAATAACAATTCCAAAATCTTGCAAATTGTAGAATCAATCATTTTTTAAATTCATGTAAAGGCTTAGCTATCATAGACCCATAGGATGGTAGTTAAGTGCTTAGCTCTAGAACAGACTATGTATGTTCAAAGCCCAGCTTTATCGTGCATAAGTTTAATGAAATAATATATGCAAAATATCTGTACACAGTAACTGTCAAACAAATGTTTTCCTTATTCTACTTAATCTGGTTGAAGAAGTAAATCTTCATTAATGTGATTTATAAATCACATTTATGGACTGGATACGAATTGGGCAAAGCTGAAGTGTTGAATTCATCTGATTCTCATTGCTCAGCTGGGCTCAATTTAAGACCCAGATTCATCAGCCTCTTGAGGAGAATTAAGTTGGCTAAACAGAATTTTGGATTCTGTGTTTAATCAATTTACATAGAACAGAGTTGGTCTAGTATTCCATAGTGAGCTCTGAGGTTCTTGGTTAATAAAAAGTGATGCAAGTTACAAAGTTATTTTTGATGTGACATAAATTTGCACCATTATTCTTATGTACTAACTTATAATGTGGCAGTATATAATTATAAAAATGATTATTGTCATTTGTATCACTAAATATGTATTTTTAGGCAAAATAAAATGCTTGTTTTACTGTATAATTTTTAATCATTTCAAATTTCATGCTTAACTATATGCTTTTTGACATCTGGACTCTGAATATCATAATTTATGATATATGTAGTGAGGTTTATTACGTGTTTACTTTTTTTCTCTAGCTTGTGAGAATATAATTAATATAGGCAATTTAGCATGTTAAACCACTTACAGATTTAGAATGAAGAAAATGCTACGAATAACAAACATATTTGTCAAAACATAGGTAAACATGAATTAATAAAATTTATAATGATTTAGGTACTCATGCTCATTTTTAGATAATTTCAATAGTAAATGAAAGACCAAACTGCTTTAAGAATGGATGTGTCTTATATACAAAGATATAGAGGGTAGGGAGTCTACTTACTTCTTTTTTCACTTACATTTTTTTTTTTCTGTGTGTGAAAGATAAATTTAGGAAGAGAAAGACAAAGAAGACTTGAGTTACTTTTGATTTAGTTGAACACATCAATTATTTAAATATTTTAAAAATGTAAATATGAGTCATTCTCAAAGATAGGAAAGAAGACTAGGAACACCAACCAGAGCTTCAGCTCTGTCATAATTATGAGATTAAATTAAAATTCAATTTCCTCTGGGAAGTTTTCCCTGATCCTCAGCTGGAAGTAATTTCTTCCTCCTCTGACTTTCCAGTGCCTCTCCTAAAGCACTTAAGGCCTTGTATTGTAGTGATTTACGAATACTCTCCAGGGTCTTATGATATTGCAAAATTATAAAGTAATTGAGTAGAGGATTTATATCTGATCCTGCTTCAGTCTGGATGCAGTGGTTTGAAATAGAAGAGTATGGAGTTTAGAATCAGTGAGAACCCGGTTTCAAGCCAAGCTCTGCCACTTCCTAACCATTTGAACTGCAGCAAGTCATTATTTTTCTTTGCACTTTGACTTCCTTATATATAAAAGAATGATAATCATACTTAGTTCATAGCGTCTGGGAAAGATTTTATGAAATAATTCATTAACTGCTCCCATCCCCTCACATATATTCAATAAACCTCAGCTCTTTTCTTTCATATCGCTGATAAACATTCCTTTCCACCATGTAAAAGGTGTTCCTGTGAACACACAATGAGTCACTCATTTTGCAACTGCAACTATCACTTTTGAAAAGGCAATATCGCTATGATGTTTGGTATGGCTTGTGGGTTGCACTTTATCCCCATCCCCCACTACTGTTTTTTTAATTTATTCAATGGGACCAGTATTTCCCTTTCTCCTAGATGAAATTTAAGGAAAACTCCGTGTTTCTTGTCATTTTAACATAATGGTTTAACACAACTCTGGTCAGCAGTTCATAGGTCTCATTTCATGTAAGAATTAAAAGTTCAAAGATTATTTAAGTTGCAGCTACTTCCCTTTTCTCAGCTCAGTATTGTTGCAGTTTTGTCATTGACTAATGGATTGATGGAGAAGCAGATTGGCCTCTTCTGTCTTCCACTGACTTATGCTTCTAACCCTAGAGACAGAAAAATTATCAGGTGACGAATACTATCATGAATTGGTGCCTGACTCACAGACTATTGTTGTTTTGTTTTACTTATTTTAGGATGCAATTTTATCTCTTAGAATAATTTTAATGAATTCTTCAGGAACCCTTCCCACCCAGGCCCATTGTTGGGAATTTTATGTCTGCAGTCTCTTTGATGCGAAAGAAGTACTTTCTCTGGCTGAATATGAGGTTCTCATTGGCTTCAAATTGTTGATGAATATTTCATTTATATTTTCAAATAATATTTATTGAGCACCCACTATGTGTCAGAAACTCTTCTAAGTGGATTAGCGAAAAAAGATTTCCAATTTGGAAATATATATTTTAAAGGAGGAGACAAAACAATAAACAATAGACATAATTAATAAGTAACTAACATAGTATGTTAGAAAGTGACATATACTCTGGGAATAAGAATTAGTAAAGCAGGTTAAAGAGGATTGGGATTGCTTTTGTGGGACTAAGTCAAAATTTTAAGTGGGGTGATCACTGTAGTTCTTATTGAGAAGGTAGGTTGCAGCTTCTCCCATTCCTACATGCTCACCCTTTGCAATGTGGGTTTGCTGCTCAAAGGGTGGAAACTCACTTTCCATCCCTTGAATATGGGCTTGGACATGTGATCGCTTAGGGTAACATACATTAAAAATTAAAACAACCATCCTGGGTAACACGGTGAAACCCCGTCTCTACTAAAAATACAAAAAATTAGCCAGGCGTGGTGGCAGGCGCCTGTAGTCCCAGCTACTCGGGAGGCTGAGGCAGGAGAATTACGTTAACCCGGGAGGCGGAGCTTGCAGTGAGCCGAGATTGCGCCACTGCACTCCAGCCTGGGCGACAGAGTGAGACTCCGTCTCAAAAAACAAACAAACAACAACAACAAAAAAACAAAAAAGTATTAAAACAAAGCAAAGGCAAAAAAATTGCTTGTGTATTGGGGTTTCATCCTCTCTTGCTGCTAGGGAATTCTCTGCCACCAAGTAAAGAAATCTCATTTTGCATTCTGGAAGATGACAGCCCAACTGGAGGTAAAACTTTCAGCTTTCCAAACCCTTTCAGCTGAGGTTCTAGCTGAGGCTGAAGACTTCCAACCAAGAGTCATTCTAGACCACCAAGCTTCAGTTGAGCAGGCATAGACAAGAAGACAAGTAGCCAACCCACATAATCATGATCAGAAACAAACTGTCATTGCTTTAAACCACCAAAATTTGTGGTTATCCATAGCTAACTGTACTGATACACTGACATTTTTTAAAGGCTTGGAGGAAGTCACGATGTGTGCCCTGTGGATGGCTGAAATAGTAAATATCCTGTGAAAATCCCCTAAAGCAGAAGGGAGACTATAGGGTTGAGGAAGGGAGAAGGGTAGGATGACAAGGAGAAAAGGGAGGGATGTGGAAGGGAAAACCCAGATTATGTATACTATTGTAAATGCTTTAGCTTTTACTTTGGGTGAAATGGGAATTTCACCCTTGAATTCCAATTACTTCTCCAGGCAGACCCATGTAAATTTCCTTCTCTTGTGTGGCTCATTCTTTGCCTGGATAAACCCTGAAAGCGCAGACTAATTTCAGTTGCAGCAGCTAGCTCTTCTTTACTCCTTACTCAGCTAGTTAGCTAGCCAAGTGCATCTCACTCCTCAGACCTGGAAAGTATGAGCTCGTCACCAGTCTTCAATGTCTTCCAAAGTGCAGGTAAAGTATAATAAGCTTGACTGTCCATACCACCCAAAGCTCTCTCTAGAATTTAGGTAAAGGGATGAAATGCACTCTATCATCTTTACCCTTAGAAATGAACGAGATTCATAATACCCCAACAATTCTTTTGAAAAGTTCTCCTGAAATTTCTAGTTATTTTCCTTTTCTCTCCAATCTCCATTTAGGCTAAGGCAATGGTCATCTAAGATCACAAAACTGTTTCTATAATTTGCTTTTGTAAGTTCTAAATGTTTGTATTGCACCTTTGTTTACTGTGAGACATCTGTTATTTTATCAGTTGTCTTATCAGTTGCACCTGCAATTACAGCTAACTTATGTGCCTTTCAACATACTGCTAGAACAACAGTCTGAGATAGAGGTTGAATTTTCCATGACTAAAGTTGAAGAGGGCCTATTTTTAAAACTCTGTCTTCAAAATTATTTAATTAACATACTATTTCTTACAATTTGGCTCTGTTTTTCTTACAGAATACATTATAATCATTCTTTTTTATTGATACATTGTATTTTATACATTGATAGGATACATGTGAGTGTTACATGCAGAATGTGTAATGATTAAATCAGGGCATTTAGTATCTCCATCACCTCCAGCATTTATAATTTTTATGTGTAGAGAACATTTTGAGTCCTCTTTTCTAGCTACTTTGTAATATACAACACATCGTTGCTAACTATACTCACTCTACTCTGCTATTGTACATTAGAACTTATAACCTATCAAACTGTATGTTTGTACCCATTAACCAACTTCATTTCATTCATTACTACTACCCACACTCCCTTCTAGGCCTCTGTATCCATCATTCCACTCTTTACCTCCATAAGATCAAATTTTTAAGCTTTTATATATAGATGAGAACATACAATATTTATCTTTTTATTCTTGGTTTATTTCACTTAACATGATGACCTCCAGTTCCATCTATGTTGCTGCAAATGACAAGGTTTCATTCTTTTCTTTGGCTGAATAGTATTACATTGTGTGTATATACCACATTTTTTAAAAAAGTGCATTCATCCTTTTGTGGACACTTAGATTGATTTTACATCTTTGTCATTGTGAATAGTGCTGCAATAAATATGCAAGTGCAGGTGTTCCTCTGATACACAGATTTCTTTTCCTTTGGATAAATAGTAGTGAAATTGATGGATTATGTGACAGTTATATTTTTAGTGTGTTGAGAAATCTTCATAATGTTTTTTATAGTAGCTGTACCAAGTTACATTCTCAATAACGTTTGAATTCCCTTTTCTTTCATCCTCACCAACATCTGTTATATTTTGTATTTTTAATAATAACTATTTTAATTGGGGTAAAACAATATCTCATCATGGTTTTGATTTGCATTTCCCTGATGATTAGTAATGTTGAGCATCTATATATTTTTTGGCCATTTGTATGTCTTCTTTTGAGAAATGTCTATTCATGTCTTTTGTCCATTTTTAATTGGATTATGTGTTTCTTTCTTTGGTTTTTAACTGTTGAGTTGTTTAAGTTCCTTGCATATTCTTGATATTAGTCCCTTGTCAGATCAATCATTTGTGAATATTTTCTCCCATTTAAGAGGTTGTGTCTTCACTCAGTTGTTTCCTTTGCTGTATAGAAGCATTTTAGTTTAATATAGTCTCATTGGTCTATTTTTGGTTTTGCTGTCTATGCTTTCGAGGTTAATTCTTATTTATTGAATAGTTAGTGGTTAATTTCACTTAGCCATTCATTTATTAAATTTTTACTAAATTCTTACCATGTGCCAAACCTGAATTAAGTACTGGGTATATAGAAAGAACAAAAACAAAATCTCAGACTGTTGTTCTAGCAGTATGTTGAAAGGCACATAAGTTAGCTGTAATTGCAGGTGCAACTGATAAGACAACTGATAAAATAACAGATGTCTCACAGTAAACAAAGGTGCAATACAATCTCAAGGAGCTCATGGTTGATTGCTCAACAATTTAAAAAGAAATTTTAAAGAGGTATGCAAAAAATGTTTGGTAAATGTACTCCTTCAAGTGCTTTTAGATGGAAATAAAAGAAAAACACATTTAAAACTGGAGTAAGCAATAAAAAATATATATTGCCATTTATAGTAGGAGGTTCAGAAATTGAGCAGCTTCAGGGTTGACTTAATCAATGGCCTTAGTTCTATTTCTCCAGTCTCTTTTCTCCTCTGTGATTTAGCTCTATCTTTAAGTTGGTAATGAAATGGTTACATTAGCTCTAGAATTTACTTTTATGCCTAACAATGTCCAGAGGAAGAAACATATGTTGGTTCTAGAAGCACTCATAGAAGAATCCCTAGAGAATTTATTCTAACATCCTCTTGGCTTTAACTGAGTCACATGACTTTGCAGAACTGCAATTGACTCTAGAAAAATCAAGTACATCTCTTGAGCTGGAGGTGGGTTAGTTTTCCCTGTGTATCTAGATTTTTGGATAGAGTTGGTTACTTTAATAATTTCCAGATTCTATTAGAAAGAATTAATGTTTGGCTGGTAAGAATGCCCAGTGCTGTAGGTCCAAACAGAGTTACAGGAGAGAATTATACTGAACCTGAGTCTTGTGAAAGGGGTCAGGAAATGAATTTATATAGAAGTAATACTTTAGATGTAGCTTGGAATTCTGAGTAAGAGTTAGCTAAGAACGCTTAGTAGAAAAGGGTGATGAACCTTATGAAGGAAGAGGACAGCTTGGGCAAAGAACAGTAGTCTGTGGATCTTGGGGCTTGGGGAAATGCAAGTAAGTAAGATTGTCTGGAGCAGCACTGTGCCCAGATATTTACATGACATGAAGGAGCTTATTGGCTGTGTCACTCATGTAAAGAGGTTGAGAAATATCCAGAAACAGGAATACTGAATTTCAGCTACCATAGCATCTTCTATGAGATCTCCTGAGGAAATAAACACCCAGGAAAGATCCAGGCAAAGGCAGTTATGTTTATTAGTTTATTAATGAGAGCTGATATTGTATTGCCATGCAGAATTTGAAGAATTTCCTCTGAACCATTTCTTTAATACAAAATAAAATTCAGACGAATTTAAGAATTCTGAAGCCAGAGTGAAAGAACTGGAATCCCAATCCTGCCACTTGTTAGTTGCTTGACTTTGATCAGCACATGTAACCTCCGTGCTCCTCAGTTTCTTTTTCTGTGAAATGGGTATAATAGAGCATCCACCTCAAAGATTTTAGCAGACTAAATGAGTTACCACATATTAAAACACTCAGAAGAGTACCTGGTAAAGTTTGCAAGCATCATATGAGCATTATGTAAATATTGGCAAGTGGCGTTATTGCTTCTTCAGCTTTTGGTGGAGCCAAAGCTTAGGACACTAGAAGTAGGCAAAGCAGCTTTCCAGTGTCTTTTTCTTTTGATCTACAATTTTGAATGCAAGAAAAAACAGAATGAAAAAAGAAAATAATAATTTTTTATAAGACTTAGAGCAGACTGCCAGATACTCTTTTATTTCAAACTGGCAGTAGTTTAATTTTGTAAGGTACAGATTTGTGGTTATGCATAGATGTGGGTCTGGTTGGGAAGAAGTGAGTAACAAGTTGTCTCCTCTGAAAGAGGGAAAGACTAGGGGCTTTCTCACTGCACCAGCTGTGAATGTGGATAGGATTCTATAAAAGAAGACACTGAAGAGTGACAGAGGGAGAATAGGCTTCCAAAGACAGGAAGACAATTTAATGTTATATCCTCTTTGATGATGTTACTAAGAAAGATGGAGATGAAAAGAAGCTTCCAGTCTCCTTGCTATTCCCCACCACCATACCCTGCACTTATTTCCATAGTCTGAGTATACTATTTCAGACCTGCTAGGACCTTGCTGCTTGACCTGCATGTACATACTTCTATTCACCTTTATTATAGGTAGGATGCAAGGATTCATGGGATTGTATGTCTGTTCTTGTTTTGTGTAACCATATGGAAGGATTTTCTTCCTTGTAACCTTATTATTAATTTTTTTAAGTTGAATAGGTAACTATTGTTCTGACAGCTAATTTCCCATCTGTTTCTGCCTTCTAGATTCAGAAAATCAGATGTACACTTAATTTACTATAATGGGTTGAGTTGTGTCCTCTAAAAAAGATACATTCAAGTTATAACCCCTGGTATTTGCGAATGTGCCTTTATTTGGAAATGGAGTATTTACAGATGCAATCAAGTTAAAACTAAGTTATAATGGATTAGGGTGGGCTCCAAATCCAGTGATTAGTGTCCTTCTAAGGATAGGGAGACTTGGAAATACACAGAGGTAGAAAGGCCATGCCAGGATGGAGGCAGAGCCTGGGGTGATGTAACAGTAAGCCAAGGGATGCCGAGGATTACTGGCAGCTACCAGGTGCTGGAGAAAGGCATTGGAGGGGTCTATCCTAAAGACTCCAGAGGGGCCGGGCGTGGTGGCTCAAGCCTGTAATCCCAGCACTTTGGGAGGCCGAGGCGGGCGGATCATGAGGTCAGGAGATCGAGACCAGCCTGGCTAACACGGTGAAACCCCGTCTCTACTAAAAATACAAAAAATTAGCCGGGCGTGTTGGCGGGCGCCTGTAGTCCCAGCTACTCAGGAGGCTGAGGCAGGAGAATGGCATGAACCCGGGAGGCGGAGCTTGCAGTGAGCCGAGATCGTGCCACTGCACTCCAGCCTGGGCGACAGAGCGAGACTCCGTCTCAAAAAAAAAAAAAAAAAAAAAAAAAAAAGACTCCAGAGGAAGTACAGCCCTACTGACATCTTGATTTCAGACATCTAGCCCCAGAATTGTGACAGAATACATTTCTGTTGTTTTAAGCCACCTACTTTGTGACAGTTGTCTATGGCAGCTCTAGAAAACTAATACATCTGCATTGAAACATGCAGAATCTAGAATGTAGGCTAGAGCACATATTGAAACCTTTGAGTATAAAAGCCAGATTTTTATATCATTCTTCTATGGCTGTGATAAAAGCTGATATCAATATTCTCATCAGGAATAAAAAAATAGATCTGAGAAAGAAATTCAGAATTTCAAATAAAGAAATGAAGCATTTTGGTGATGGAGAACAGTTTTCCTGTTAGATCTTACAGCTAAACTATATCTTGCCTTCTGCCAATATAGATATTATCATCTCATCATTTTAAATTTCTTAAATTTAAAAACACTTCTATTAATGCTCCTTTCACTATGTCAGATTTGTTTTGTTGGATGAAAATCATAATGATAGCCAGATCTTCTTAGGATGCCTTTATCAACTTTGGTTTTGTTTTGTTTTGAGCAGACTTAATGAGGCAAATAAAGATTTATCAGTTCCCCGGACACTTTTTTACTCTTTAGCATGGAATTTGAGTGTAACGGTTGCTGATGAAGAATGACAGAGCATTTTGGTTAGTGCACATAAAACTGTTGTTTGTACAGATTATAACAAATATATTTTAAACTTAATTTCAAGTTTCCTTTTTCTGCTCCCTGTGAACCTTTTATTTCAGAATGCTTCTCACAGCCAAAATGCTCTACCAAATTGAATGGACACACCATTGCTTCTGAGACCAAATTAGCCTCCAAGATGGGCTGCCTGGTGCTCACACTGTCAGCACCACCATGGTCTGCAGGCCAGTTGCCAGTTTTTAACAGTGTCCAGGGAGATATCAGCTTCCTAACTGATTTCCTCCCTCTTCCCAACCTAATTATTCGGAGACCTTCAAGCTTTCCAGAAATATCTGCAATTAGTCAGATGGTATCTAGGGCTTTGTTTAAAATTACAATAGAAAATTTATCAAGACCATTTGGTTTAATCTCCCTCATCATCTTCCCAGTGGATTTTTTTTTCCCTTCTCTCTGGAGAGTTAGAAATGAGGCATCACAATTATTACATAATTACAGAGAATAATAGCAATAATAATGCTTGAAATTATTATTCCACTATTAAAAGGAATGATATGTGTAAAGATAATTTCTTGTCAGATTTATAAAACTTTTCTTCCAGAAGCTCAAACAATGAACAATTTGTTAGCTTTAAAAGCTCCCTTTGCGGATGGTGGTTAGAGCCCTGGTTTTGTAAACCAGGAGTCATGAGCTCACACTTCACTAGAGTCTCAAGCTACTTCTAGTATTTAAACATAATGGCTGGTATGAAACCATTGTTCTGTACATATTGTTGCATGACATAATAGATAAATTGATAGAGAAAGTTTCTGAGGTAAATGGAGATTATATTTTCATATAATTAGTCTTCTTTTCTAACTACTTTAACATAGCTTATATCGACATAGCAAACTCTTGGTCGGCCAAAGTTAAATAAAACACTTTAGACTATGAGTTTGATTTCTAATTCTACTGTTTTGTAACTCCATGTATTTGAGCAAGTCACAAGTTCTGAGTCTCATATTCATCAATAAATTGGAGTGCACAAGAACATACATATCATTAAACATTTTCTTTAGTGCAACATTAAATATAAACTTGAAAGCTTCTTAGTCTTCTAACCCCAATCTTATTTCCATTCTCACCTCTTCAGAATCAGCCATGTAATGAATTTAATATGAATTCTTGCAGTTATATCTATGAATGTACATGTCAACAAAACATTTTATGCACCTAATTTTTTAAAAAACTTACACAGTTGTTACACAGATGTCATCAAAGTGCGTATGTTACACTGAAATTTGCTGATGTGATTTGGCTGTGTCTCCACTCAAATCTCAACTTGAGTTGCATCTCCCAGAATTCCCACATGTTGTGGGAAGGACCCAGTGAGAGGTCATTCAATTATGGGGGCCGGTCTTTCCTGTGCTTTTCTCATGATAGTGAGTAAGTCTCATGAGATCTGATAGGCTTATCCGGGTTTTCTGTTTTTGCTTCTTCCTCATTTTTCTCTTGCTGCTGCCATGTAAAAAGTGCCTTTTGCCTCTGGCCATGATTCTGAGGCCTCCCCAGATGTGTGGAACTAGAAGTCCAATTAAACCTCTTTTTCTTCCCAGTCTCGGATATGTCTTTATCAGCAGCATGAAAATGGTCTACAGTAAATTGGTACCAGTAGAGTGGGGCGCTGGTGAAAAGATACCAGAAAATGTGGAAGCAACTCTGAAAGTGGGTAGCAGGCAGAGGTTGGAACAGTTTGGAGGGCTCAGAATAAGATAGCAAAATATGGGAAAGTTTGGAACTTCCCAGAAACTTGTTGAATGGCTTTGCCCAAAATACTGATAGTGATATGGACAGCCAGGACAAGGCTGAGGTGGTCACAGATGGAGATGAGGAACTCGTTGGGAAGTGCAGCAAAGGTGACTCTTATTAGGTGTCAGCAAAGAGACTGGTGGCATTTGCACCCCCCCTAGAGATTCGTGGAACTTTGAACCTGAGAGAGATGATTTAGGGTATCTGGTGGAAGAAATCTCTAAGCAGCAAAGCATTCAAGAGGTAACTTGGGTACTGTTAAAGACATTCAGTTTTATAAGGGAAACAGAGCATAAAAGTTTGGAAAATTTGCAGCCTGACAATGTGATAGAAAAGAAAAACCCATTTTTTGAGGAGAAACTCAAGCTGGCTGCAGAAATTTGCATAAGTATCAAGGAGCCTAATGTTAATCGCCAAGACCATGGGGAAAATATTTCCAGGTCATGTCAGAGATCTTCACAGCAGCCCCTCCCTCACAGGCCCAGAGGCACAAGAGGGAAAAGTGATTTCATGGGCTGGGCCCAGCATCCCTGTGCTGTGTGCAGCCTAGGGACTTAGTGCCCTGTGTCCCAGCCCCTCTAGCTGTGGCTGAAATGAGCGAATGTACAGCCTCGGCTGTGGCTTCAGAGGGTGGGAGCCCCATGCCTTGGCAGCTTGCACATGCTGTTGAGACTGTGGGTGCACAGAAGTCAAGAACTGAGGTTTGGGAACCTCCGCCTAGATTTCAGAAGATGTATGGAAACGCCTGGATGCCCAGGCAAAGGTTTGCTGGAGGGGCGGGGCCCTCATGGAAAACCTCTGCTAGGGCAGTGCAGAAGTGAAATGTGGAGTCAGAGCTCCCACACAGAGTCCCCACTGGGACACTACCTAGTGGAGCTGTGAAAAGAGGTCTATCATCCTCCAGATCCCAGAACAGTAGATCCACCTACAGTTTGTTCCATGCACTAGGAAAACCTGCAGACACTCAACACCAGCCTATGAAAGCAGCCAGGAGTGGGGCTATACCCTGTAAAGTCACAGGAGTGGAGCTGCCCATGGGAACCCACCTCTTGCATCAGCATAACCTGAATGTGAGACCTGGAGTCAAAGGAGATCATTCTGGAGCTTTAAAATTTGACTGCCCTGCCAGGTTTTGGACTTATAAGGACTCTGTAACCCCTTTGTTTTGGCCAATTTCTCCCATTTGGAATGGCTGTATTTACCCAATACCTATACTCCCATTGTATCTAGGAAGGAGATCTAGCTTGCTTTTGATTTTACAAACTTGTAGGCAGAAGGGACTTGCCTTATTTTAGATGAGACTATGGACTGTAGACTTTGGGTTAATGTTGAAATGAGTTAAGATTTTGGGAGACTGTTGGGAAGACATGATTGGTTTTGAAATGTGAAAATATCAGATTTGGGAGGGACCAGGGGTAGAATGATATGGTTTGGCTGTGTCCCCACCCAAATCTCAACTTGTTATAACTCTCAGAATTCCCACATGTTGTGGGAGGGACCCAGTGGGAGGTGATTGAATTATGGGGGTCGGTCTTTCCCATCCTATTCTCATGATAGTGAATAAGTCTCATGAGATCTGATGGGTTTATCGGGGGCTTCCACTTTTGCTTCTTCCTTATTTTTCTCTTGCTGCCACCATGTAAGAAGTGGCTTGTGCCTCCTGCCATGATTCTGAGGCCTCCCCAGCCATGTGGAACTGTAAGTCCAATCAAACTTCTTTTCCTTCCCAGTCTTGGGTATGTCTTTATCAGCAGCATGAAAACGGACTAATACACTTGCTTCTCTCTCATCAGAGTTTTCAAGATCTATTCTTGATAATATATAATATCTTACAGGTTATTTAATTCTGTAATGTATGGGAAGCAGCATAGGATCGTCCTTGCTGTTGCTATGGCATTTATTGCTGTTGGACCTTCAGGAAACCTCTCTGCATCTCAGTTTCCTCAACTATAAAATGGAGATGATAATTGTACTTACATCATGGAGCTGCTATGAGGATCAAAGAAGTTATCAACCCTTTAGAATACGGCCGGCACATAGGAACAATATATCTATTTGCTAAATCGAAGGAAACAACTGTTGAATATTTTGTTTTTAATTTTTTACTATTACTAGCAATTTTTTCAAAAATGTTTCATACACATACCTTTGTTCCTTTGTGGGAGTGTTGCTCAATAGTATATTACTCATGGAAATGTTGGCTCATAGGGTTTATGCCTTTTCAATTTTAGATAATCATAAATTGTTCTCCATAATAAGTGTGTTAATTTATGTTCCTACCAATGTTTAAAAATTTCTGTTTTCTCTACACCCTTGCCTTATTAAATATTTATCAATTTTTTGGCCAATCTGATTCATATAAAATGGATCTTGTGTTATTTTGTTCCCTTGATTACGAGTGAGGATAAACATTTTTTTTCAAATATCCTTTGGACATTATGATTTCTTCTTTTGTAAATTGCAAGCACTGCTTTGCTTGACTGGGACTAAATTATCAAGGTCTGGAGGGGCATGGTCTAAGGAAAATGGTTGAACAAATGCTAACTATGCTTATGTTCACTGTTATTTCTTTCTCCTGACTCCATTTTTGACTTCATCCCTCCACTTTTGTCTTCATCCATCCTTTTCCTTCTCTGATAGTTACATATTTTTTCATTTGTGAAGAATTATGCTTCAGAAATTGAAAGAAGATAATTTAAAAGCATGTCCTTGTCTTAATTGGAAGATGTCACATATTAGTTAAATGGCTTAAGGACAGTGAAAAAAAAAGCCTATCTTTTAATGACAAATATTGTAGATAACATGAATTGTCATGTTTTCTTTTTTGGTACTTATCTAACCCGACTGCTTATCTAGTTCAACAACTTTTCTGTACAAGGGTGCAGAGAACTTATGTAGAAGTGCTAGATATTAAACATTTACCTTGTGAATCCATGTAATTTTGTGCTAGTATCACCTACTAAATTAGAAGACAGCTGAGGGTCTAGTTACTGGCTGAGACACTGTAGTAAAGTGATTAATTGTGCTTTGGAAATGGAGCCTCTGGTTAAAATTTCATCTTCACCACCTTCTTATGTAACCCATAAGATTATTTTTAGGAGTAAATGGCATTATATATATATATATATATATATATATATATATATATATATATAAAGCTATTAATATAACACCTGGCACATAATAAATATTCATTATTATCTATTATTATTTCTTTCCTTTAATACTATTAGAGCTATAGGGTTATATAGTTCTATATATTTAGAGAGTTTAATTAAATTAGAATTAGGCTTCATCATTGTATAATGATATAGGCAGAAGTTATTATCTTAACAGATAATATTTGGGAAGATATTTAATAAGCTTTCTCTGTGGTATAAATGAGTGTTCTATGTTCTGGCCTTCTACATTTCAAGTTAAAAAGAAACCTACTTTGCATGGAAAAGGAGAAAGAAAAGAGTAAGGTTGAACTATGCTCTGCTGCATGGTGGGTTTGATGAAAGTGGAGTCACACTGATTGGTGCTCAAGATAAGTGTCTTGGGGAAGACTCATACCCTGTGGAATTGTTTTTAGTGGAATATTGTGGCTTATGGACTCTGGGATTTGTCCTTTGTTTTCAATAAAATGATAAAAATCATAATTTATTTGATGAAAAAGAATTTCTAATGGAAGCAGGAAAAAGCATAAAGCAAAACATATGTTATTTGGGTTACATATACATTGTTTGGAAACCTGTGAGTTAGTAAAAGAGTTTTACAATTCCAAGTTTGAATAGAATTGGTGGGAACAGCTAGAGTTAGTGATGTTTTCAATGGAACACTATGTTCTTTAGTGAGTACTGAAATGTGTTAAAATGGTTAATTCTATTTTTTGAACTAGGAACAATTTCCTGCAAAAATATGAATATACAATAAGTGTTACATAAAACCATGATTGTCAGAAGTAATATTTTAAAATTATGGTCAACTCATATTATTTATAATTTTCTCTTTAGATTTTTACTCTTACTCTACATACTTCTTCGCCTGACAAGCTCACTTGTATACCTGGTTGTAGAAACACAGAGTGCTAATTTCTACCACAGAACTTCTTACACTATTCCATAACTGTCTACTTATTCTGTTTCTCAACTAAGACTGACTTTTTGGAGGATATATTTTATTATTTTGTATTATCAATGTAGTAAAGTATCTTTTACAAAGTAAATGTTTTGCAAATGTTAGTAAAATGACTTTTTAGAGTTGAAATCTTGATTCTGCTTGTGGAGTATCAGTGTTCTAGAACAAAGACAACTGAAGCTGTTAAACCTTTAATCAAGAGGCTCAGGGAGGCCATTCCTATGATTACAGTGGCATATTGATTTATTCATTGATAGGCTCTTTCAGCAGGAACTCCCTAGAAGATCTGTCAGGCTGAAAAAATACATTGTCTTGATTTATAATGTTTGTTTTGGTTCTAGAACCATGCAAACTACAAAGCAAACATCTCTAGAGAAAAACTTAGAATTCACAAGGTATACGGAAAGAGTCCTGTAAATTTAACAAAAGATACTCAATATACATTATCCAAAATATCCATTCACCTAAACTCTAGAACTTGCATTTTTCATTATCTTTCTTTATTTAATGTTAATGAAAGAAAAATAAACACCTGAAAGGAGTTTCACTCTGACACAGGGATTGGAGTCTATGTCTATAAGAACACATAGTGAATTTATTTTATTTGGTTCCAGCTTGAAGACTTGCATTTTACATTTTATATGAGTAATTATTAAATTACATCTTAAGTTTTAATATATTTTGGATGATCACAACTTCTTTTCTTCCTAGAATGCCAAGATATGAGCTTGTAGATATGGGTTACATTATACTGTGTGGAAAGCGTTGTTATATGAAACCACTCAGACATGAAAACAGACTGCCTTCTATTAATAACAGACGCTCAAACATTTGATTCACCTTTCACTTCCATATACTTGCACTTTCTATTTTCCCCTTCAGGATTGGACTTCACTATTATGGACTTAATGTTTGTGTTCCCCCTAAAATTCACATGTTGAGACTGTAACCCCCAGTGTGATGGTATTAAGAAATGGGGTGTTTGGGAGGTAATTAGCTTTAGAGGAGGCCACAAAAGTACCATCCTCATGATGGGATTTGTGCCCTAGAAAAAGAGACCAGAGAATTTGCTCCTCACCCTAGTCAAGTGAGGACACAGCCAGAGGCAGCCCTCTGCAAACCAGGTGAAGAGCTCTCACCACAAACCTACCAGGCTGGCACCCTGATCTTGCACTTCCCAATTTTCAGAATTGTGGAAAATAAATGTCTGATTTTAAATCACCCATTCTGTGGTATTTTGTTATGGCATCTCAGACTGACGAAAAAACTTTCCCATCTTTTACTATCAAGCCAGTCTTCAATGTTTAGTTCAAGCATCACCACTCCCCACCCTTGCATTGTGTGTATGAGGGTGTATTAAAAAAATAGGCAGACTATTTTTAAACACAAGTTATGCAACATATTTTCACTATAAAAGTTGTGAGAAATATTAAAGTAAAATATGAAAACAACTTCGTTGCCCTAACAAATTTCTCATGTCAAGAGTAAGCACTGGTCACCTGTAATCTTGGCACTTTGGGAGGCCAAGGTGGGAGGATCACTTGGGCCCTGGAGTCTGAAACCAGCCTGGGCAACATAGTGACACTCTGTTTCTATAAAAATTTTTCTTAAAAAAATTAGCTGGACACAGTGACACACAACTGTAATCTCAGCTACTTGGGAGGCTGAGGTGGGGGGATCACTTGAGCCTGGGAGGCTGAGGTTACTGTAAGTTGAGATCAGACCGCTGCACTCCAGCCTGGGCAACAGAACAAGACTCTGTCTCAAAAAAAAAAAAAAAAAAAAAAGAGAGAATAAAAGAAAAAGAAAAAAAAGAAAAAAGAAAGCAAAGCAAAGAAACAAACAAACAAAGAGTAAGCATTGGCCAGGTGTGGTGGTTCACATCAGTAATCCCAGCATTTTGGGAGACCAAAGTGGGAGGATTGCTTTAGTCCAGGGGTTTGAGACCAGCCTGGGTAACACAGGCAGACCCTGTCTCTACCAAAAACTAAAAAAAAAAAAAAAAAAAAAAGAAAAGAAAAGAAAAAATTAGCCAGGCATGGTAGCTTACCACTGGGCTCCCAACTACTCGGGAGGCTGAGGTGGGAGGATCACTTGAGCCCAGGAGTTCAAGCCTGCAGTGAGCTTTGATCATGCCATGCACTGTAGCCTAGGTGATAGAGCAAGATTTTGTCTCAAAAAACAACAGAAAAGGAGTAAGTGCTACTATTTTAACATTATCAAGTATTTCTTTCTAGTCCTTTTTCTATGAAAATGCCATTTCCAGTCCTTCCGCTAATTGTTATTTCCTCCTGCTGTGTCAACATAACACTTTGTTACCTTCTGTCTCGTATTCATATGTGGCTTTACCGTAAACTAATAAAGCTTAAACTTCAGGGCTTTTCAGAATGAACCGTCAGAAAAAAAAACAAAAACATAAAAAACAACAAAAACAAAACTTCAGGGCTCCTTGCTTGCACAGGCTCCTTCCAAAACTGCAAAATGTCTTGCCAAAGTATTCACATAATCATTGATTTATATATTTGCAATTAAGCGCTTTGCAAATTGCCTACGTTTCAAGACCCCACAAAACCTGAAAATACCCTTCCTGCAACAAAATGTATAAATCATCAACTTGCACATAGTGGGTGTGTGTCTGACTGTTTTGCTTTGCTATAAAAGAGTCCCTGAGACTGAGTAATTTATAAAGAAAAGAGGATTATTTAGCACATGGTGTTTCAGGCTGTACAGAAAGCATGGCACTGGCATCTGCCTGGCTTCTGGATAAGGCTTTTGTGCTGTGTCCAAACATGGCAGAGAAGATTCAAAGAAAAACATGTGTGAGGAGAGAGCAAATCTGAAGGGCATCCTGGCTTTATAACAACCCACTCACTCAGTAACTAATTTATTGCCAGGGGAACTAATCCAGTGTCAAGACGGTGAGAGCTCACTACCTCAAGAAAGGCACCAAGCCATTCATGTGGGATCTGCCCCTAAGACCCAAACACCTCCCACTAGGCCCCACCTCCAATACCACCACATTGGGGATCAAATTTTAACACAAGATTTGATGGGGACAGCCAACTCATATCAAAACCATCACAGTGTGTGACAAATTTAGGACTAAGTGAGCTTCAGTAGTGACCAGGATTGTTTACAAGAAACAAGCAGAGTTTTAATCACAAGCAGGAAATGTAAGTATATCACATAAATGTTTTATTTTCCCTTTTGTGTAATGTGGTCTTAATATGTTATTCTAGTTTTCACCTGCACATTAATCAACACATTCTACCTAATATATTTTGCATTTGCTACATTGATTAAGGAACAATTTCTGACCTGTAGTACAGTTGGCCTTCAGTATCCACAGGCTCCCCATCTTTGGATTCAACCAACTGAGGATCAAAAATATTTTTTAAAAACTCAATAAAAAATAATACAAATAATACAAATAAAAAATTTGTATACAGTATAAATTTGTATACTGTATAACAGTATAACAACTATTTACATAGCATTTATATTATATATTTAAAGTACACTACAAGATGTACATAGGTTGTATGCAAATATTAACACTATTTTATATAGGGGACTTAAATTTTGGCATTCACAAATTTGGGTATCTGTGGGGGTCCTGAAACCAATCCCTCGCTGACAGTGAGGGAGAACTGAATTACCTTCTACATGTTACACTTAAAGAAGGCCAGATTAGATTTCCAGCTCCTCAGACTGTGTGACTTCATCTAAATAAGTGCCATTCAATAGACCTTTATGCAATGATGGGAATTTCCTAGATTGTCTATACTGCCCCAGATCATAGCCACTAGCCACATATAGTGACTGAGCTCTTCAAATGTAGCTAGTGTGGCTGTGAAACGAAATTTTAAATTCTATTTAAATGTAATTGTCAGAGGCGTTTGAACCAGAGTGCCTCCATCTTGAACAGGGGCTGGGTAAAATAAGGCTGAGACCTGCTGGGCTGCAAGCCCATTAAGTTAGGCATTTTTAGTAACAGGATGAGATAGGAGATAGACACAAGAATAACGTCATAAAGACCTTGTTGATAAAACAGTATACAGTAAAGAAGCTGGCTAAATCCCATCAAAACCAAGATGGCAAGGAGAGTGAACTCTGATCTTCCTCACTGCTCCTTATATGCTAATTAGAAGGTATTCGCATACTAAGAGACATGCATGAGCGCCGTGACAGTTTACAAATGCCATGGCAATGTCTGGTAGTTACCCTATATGGTCTAAAAAGGGGAAGAACCCTCAGCTCCTGGAATTGCCCACCCCTCTACCAGAAAACCCATAAATAATCTACCCCTCTGTTACCGGGGTCCTTGCTTCCAGAGCTCCTAAGATGGTGACAGGCGCTTCCAAAATGGCAGCAGGCCACTTCAAAGATGGTGGCAAGCCTCGTGTTCTCTGACCTGAGGTTCTTGGCCTCACGGATTCCAAGGAATGGAATCTTGGGCCATGTGGTGAGTGTTATAGCTCTATTAGAAGCTGTGAGTCACAGAAGAGAACTGTGGAACCCAGTGACTAGTGTTCAGCTTGATTAGGACAAACCCAGGCACTTAGCCATGCAGGAACAATGGCAAGCCTTTAGCCCCATCGGGAGTGGCAATGGGTGCCTCGCTGGATCAGGAGCACAGCGGACACCCTGCCCGATCCGGAGGGATGGAAGTCAGCGGTGGGTCTGCGACAGCCGCAAATGGCAGTGGTGGATGGCGAGCGAAAGCTCAGCTCCAGCCATAGCAAACACGGACCAGAAGAGGGTGCAGTTGCAAGATTTAATAGAATGAAGTACAGTGAAAACAGAGCTCCCATACAAAGGGAGGGAGCCCAAAGGGGTTGCCCTTGCTGGCTCAAATGCCTGGGTTTACATCCGGACCCTTGTCCCTCCCACTGTGCTCTCAGGCAATAGATGATTGGCTGTTTCTTTACCTCCTGTTTTTGCCTAATTAGCATTTTAGTGAGCTCTCCGATTGGTTGGATGTGAGCTAAGTTGCAAGCCCTGTGTTTAAAGATGGATGTGGTCACCTTCCCAGCTAGGCTTAGGGATTCTTAGTCGGCCCAGGAAATCCAGCTAGTCCTGTCTCTCACCTTGTTTAGCATATACTTAAGAAATAACCATAAAAGTGGGCAACCAGCAGCCCTCAGGGCTGCTCTGCATATGTAGTGGCTATTCTTTATCTCTTTACTTTCTTAATGAACTTGCTTTCACTTTACTCTATGGACTCACTCAGAATTCTTTCTTGCATGAGACCCAAGAACTGCCTTCCTTGGGGTCTGGATTGGAACCACCTTTCTGGTAACATAATTACTTTAAATTTAAATTATCTAGATATAAGCCACACAGGGCTAGTGGCTACCATATTGAACAGTACAGCTCTAGAAGACTGTGAACAATGTGATCCACTGGGGAGGGCTTAATTAAAGAAATCAGTACATTAGTGATAATAAATGATGAAGGATCAAGTTTGAATAATATTGTACCCCATTCTTCTAGCAAAACATTGTGTACCATGTTTAGTCTGCAAACAGACTTGAGAATGGAAATCAACATACAGCAATGTAATGAATTGAAAAGGCAATTTCAAAGAAAAGATAAATGTTTAGCTTTAAAAACATCTATGTTAAAATGAAGAAAGAAGAAAAAAAATTATTTAAAAGGTAGGGGAGCCAAGAATCCACAGTAAAACATCCCTTTTCGGTCATTTAGCTGGAAAGCAGAAACAGAACAAAAAAAGAAGAATTAAGAAAGCCTATGGGTGTGCCAGGAGTCTCATTGTTTCACTGTGTGCAAGTATTTATGTGGGAAGGAATAGTGACTACAAAAACACTGACTTGAAAAGGTATGAGCCAGCAGGGACCCTGGGCCAAAACATTAGTACCACTGTAATCCCAGAAATCTATGGAATTTGCAAATTCACTATTTACTTTGCTAACATGACAAGAGAGGCATTCCAAATGATTTGCTTACTGTGGTCAGCATTCTGAAGTTATTGTTCTATGTTTTATGTTTTTTTTTTTTTTAAAGAAATACTAACAAAATCATCCAAGACCTCTCTATATTGTAATTGTGCATGGCAAGTTATGAATGTAAATTCCTTGACAGGAAGATAACAATGTAGCCCCCGGGGATGCAAATTAAATTATACATTCCTGAAATCCTTGTTTTGTTTTATTTTAGAAAGTGTCTGCATCTGTCATTGCTATTTAGCACATATTTAATCATGATATTTCAGTGGTGATTGTGAAATCACCATTGCAAAATTATAACTGAGACGGTGAGAGAGATCTGACCTAACCAATTCCCTCTTGCTTCTGACCTTCAAGTTGTTCTTGTTTATTCCTGGGTGTAGGTGAAACTAATTTTGGGAGAAACTTACTTTATAGTTTGAAACAAAGAGATAACAACCCTTTCCCAAAACGAACCCCTTCTTGCCTGGGGATTAGACTGCCTTTGTAGGACTAATAGATTAGCCACCAGATGAGAAATTATGGTTTAAGAGTCATACGGCTGAAGGCTGCAAGATTCTAAATGTCCCAAATCGCTCCCAGGGATAACATCACTATTGTAAAACCTAATATCAGTGCTTGAGATATTTTGCAGACCCTGCACCTGATGGATCAGCTGGCACCACCCAGACTGATAAACTGACTCATCTGGTTTTGGGGCCCCATCTAGGAACTGACTTAGTGCAAGAGGACACTTTCGACTACCTGTGAGTTCATCTTCAACCTTACCAATTAAACTCCCACATCACTGGTGCCCTAACTACCAAATTAACCTTAAAAACTCCGATCCCTGAGTTCTCAGAGATCGATTCAAGTAATAATAACACTCTGGTCTCCCACACAGACAGCTCTGCATAAATAACTCTTTCCCTATTGGAATTCCCATCTTGATAAATTGGCTCTGTCTAGGCAGCAAGCAAGGTGAAGCTGTTGACCAGTTACAATGGTGGGCTTTTTGTTTAGAAGATGACTTTCTTTCACGTGCAATTCTTACAACTTATTTTTTATTGTGTAGAGATTATTTGGTGACTTTAGAAATTTAAATGCTGGTCTCTTTAAAAAAGATGAACCTGTCAATATGCATTTCTGTCTCCAAAGGAGAAAAATGTAGCTTGTGCCAAGTCATACTTTATTACATATTGGTGATGTCTTATTGTTGTTTGAATCATTAATTATAAGAAATTTTCATTCATAAAAGTGCACTTAGCATATCCTAAAAACACATAAAATTGGTCTGCATTACTTTGAAAACAATTCCACATGTAGCTTGCTTCCTAAAGTATAAATGACATGGGGATAGCCGTGATGTAGGATCAGAATTCCTTCTTAGCTTATGGAATAAAATAAGTGACACGTGATCAATATTAGGTGCCATGGAGAAGGAACACCCTTCTCCATGGTAAAAAGGTAATGATGAGGCAGATACGTTAGCCAAGTTCCGATGGTTAGAGTCGGCACCTACACAAGATGTAGCTTTGTGGCTACACAGGAAACTGAGACATGCAGGGAGTAAACTGATGTAACAGGCAGGTCAATAGGCCCTGGGGTCTGTCTTTGCCTTCACAGGACATTTTGGAGGCCTGCCAGAAGTGCCCAGCATGTGCTCAGGCATACCCCAGACAGAGACAACTGCCCAGTGTAACAAAGCAAATGATGGTAGGGCAGATGCCCTTAACCAGATGGCAAATAGATTACATTGAGCCGCTGCCAAAATCGCAGGGCTACACATATGCACTGACGGCGGTAGACACAGCCACTGGCTTGTTGTTCACCTACCCTTGCAGGGTGGTCAACCAGCAACACAGCATTCGAGCCCTATAACACTTATGTGCCTTATGTGGGCATCCCCTGGCTGTTGAAAGTGATGGGGGAACACATTTCACTGGACAGCAGGTACAACAGTGGGCACAGCAGATGGACATATGATGGGGATTTCATGTTCTTTATAACCCACAAGCCGCTGGCATGATTGAGAGATATAACGGATTCTTGAAGAATGGGTCACAGTTGCTTGTTACTCCCCCATCTTGGCAGGGATGGACTTCCAGGTTGGACCTGGTGCTTCAAATTTTGAATGAGCAGCCACGGAAAGGTGGCCCAGCCCCGGTGGAGGCTTTGTTACACTAGGCCTCCACCCCCATCCAGCTACAGATACACACCAAGGATGAGCTCCTCCAATCACGTATGGGGACAAACAGTAATCTATTGTTGCCTGCCCCAGCGCCTCTGAAGGCAGGGGAACAGAAAACCTGGTGTTGGCCATGGACCCTCCAAGCCCTTCATTGCCGATGGTTGGCTATTTTAGCCCCCTGAGGGGAGGGCCTGCTGTATGATTACATGTTACTCCTTGGGTATTTAATGTGTGGCCTCCATGATTGACTGTTCATAGAGAAATGGCCAGGGAAGGAACCCTCCTCTGGGGGACATACGTACTGTCTGTGTGGCCTATTACGAGCTCTCCTGTGACTTTGTAATGGGTACAAGACCCAAAAGAACCATAAGGAGCTGACAATGTGTGGTATCATCGCCCAGGGCAAAAGCTGTTGGCAGCTGCATTGTTATCCAGGGATGAAAAGTTAGCCTGTATTTTGCCTGAGGGACACGATTTGCCCTTGTTAGTACCTGTGCCTGCTTTGTCATTCCAGCTGTAGGTTGGCATGCTCCAACAGCATCATGGATGGGAACCACACCTACGCTGAGGTGACCAATGTCTCCAACTGTTGGATCTGCACAACTCTTCCAGCAGCAGCTGGGGACAGCTTGTTCCGGCACGTGCATCCAGCTTCTGTGCAGAAGTGGACATGGGTAGAGACTTGGAGTCCCACAGATAATAGGTAGGATGCAACACGGTGGGCTTTGAACAGGGGGCATTGCAGAACCCATGGCAAGCCTGCCCCCTGGCTGACTCGTAGTGTTCACGATGGATGAGGTTGGCTAATGGGAGAACATGTAGTGCCTGCATTGCAGGTACCATGATGTATAGAGCAGCACTGGGGTAAAGTCACTGTAAGATAGTTGCTTGCTGAGGTTTGTGCAAACAAAACATGTGTCACCACAACAAGGGTGTGGTGGAACAAGCATACTTACCAGGGCCGGGGCCCCATGGATTTTGTGCCCCTTGGGCGTTTATGAGTCTGTGGGGACACAGAATGGTCATATCTGCCGGCCATTTGGACTGGACGTTGTACCTGGAGGTGGCCCTATGTGCCTGCCACTGTGCTTCCCACATTTCCTGGTCACCCGCATAACTGGGAGGCACTGCATTCCTGCTTTTTGCGAGTGCAACTTGCCCCCGGTGGCTTTATCCTTTAGCTATAACTATCCCTGGAGCAGGTGTCATCACTGTGGAAAAGCAGGTTGAAGCCTTTGCAGAGCACGCAGCTCGGGCCCTGAATTACACCTGAGTTTCTCTCCTTTTGTTCACTATGAAATTGACCAAATCAGGAAGGTGGCGCTGCAAAACTGGATGGCCTTAGACATAGAGCTGCCCAAGGTGGCACTGTGCCCTCGTAGGGACACAATGTTGTACATTTACCCCTGACAACCACGGGAATATAATGACAGCTTTACAAGGGGGTGTCACAGGAGATTAAGGTGATTGAACACCTTACTGATGACCCCCTACAGAGATGGTGGCTGTCTCTGGGCTCTGGCCTATGTTGTGCTCTTATAATCATAGGGAGCATAGCAGGGGTATTAGTGGTGGCTTGTTGTTCTCTGTATTGTTGTTGTGGCCTGCGGGTCCAGGGTGCTGCTGTACTTGCATAGGTCCCAACCAAGAGGATCCGCTCGGCCTAGGGGGCAGGGTGTAAAGAACATGGCTGTGCTGAAGCCAAGCAGGCACGGGCCAGGGTAAACAGACTTGATGATTCAGCGGGATTGGGGTGCAGGTGCACAGTCCCATGTCTTATGTAATCATAGCCATGTAGACACAACATAGAGAAGCTCCCCACCTGGCTCTCAGTCACTATTTTTTGTGTAGGTTATAAATGTAACACTGACCCTGTGAGGGGCTACTGAATAAAGCCATGTCTCATGTACCTGCTGTCTCTCAACTGTTCTTCCAGCTCCGTGCTGCACGTCCACCCATTCCCCTCAGCCCTCAGCTTGGCCTGGAACCTAACCCTGAACCTGACAATTTATTTTAAGAACTTTTTGTAACTTTAGGCTTATTTAAATAGCAATCATAGAGTTTCAATATTGTTGTTTCACTTGGCATTAGGGGATTAGCATGCTTCCAATTGCTTTATAATCTTTAGAAACATTGTTTTTATTGACCATATACTTACCAACAAAATCCAGTAAGACTATTTGACTAATGCAAAGATTCAAGGAATTGTTATCTAGTTTGTAGATTATTCAGAACTCTTAACATTTGAAATTCACCTGCTTTTTACAATCTTCAGTAGTATAGTTAAGACAAAGATTAATTTAAATCAGTAAAAGTTCCTTCTTATATATAATCTAGCTGATTCAGCTATTTTATTTAATTAATTTATTTATTTACAGATATACAGAGTCTCACTCTGTCACCCAGGATGGAGTGCAGTGGTGTAATCTTGGCTCACTGCAACCTCCACCTCCCAGGTTCAAGCAATTCTCCTGCCTCGGCCTCCCGAGTAGCTGAGATTACAGATGCACACCACCACACCTGCTAATTTTTGTATTTTCAGTAGAGATGGGGTTTTTCCATATTGGCTGGGCTGGTCTCCAACACCTGACCTCAGGTAATCTGCTGGCCTCAGCCTCCCAAAGTGCTCCCAAAGGATTACAGGTGTGAGCCACCATACCCGGCCAGCTTCCTTCCTTCCTTCCTTCCTTCCTTCCTTCCTTCCTTCCTTCCTTCCTTCCTTCCTTCCTTCCTTTCTCTCTCTCTCCTTCCTTCCTTCGTTCTCTCTCTCTCTCTTTTTTTTTTAGAAAAGCACAACGAACTTAGGAAACCATGCTTAAATTCTCAGACTCTTGCTCATTGTAGAGTCTTTCCAGTTTACAGCTATAGCCAGAAGTCTTGAAGTAAATGAGAACCACCTGAGAAAATCAGATGCCAGCAAGCTGAAGGTATTAAGCCATGGAGACAGAGGATGGAGTGCATATCTCACCCTCCTGAAGAGTGAAGCAGTGCTTGGAAAGAAAAACAGGCTGGGCGCAGTGGCTCACGCCTGTGATCCCAGCACTTTGGGAGGCCGAGGCGGGCGGATCACGAGGTCAGGAGATCGAGACCATCCTGGCTAACACAGTGAAACCCCCGTCTCTACTAAAACCACAAAAAATTAGCCAGGCATGGTGGTGGATGCCTGTAGTCCCAGCTACTCACGAGGCTGAGGCGGGAGGATCGCTTAAGCCTGGGAGGCGGAGGTTGCAGTAAGCCAAGATCACGCCACTGCACTCCAGCCTGGGTGACAGAACGAGACTCCATCTCAAATAAATAAATAAATAAATAAATAAATAAATAAATAAATAAAATAATAATAATAATAAGAAGAAAAACAAGAAGCTGCTAGTCTCAATGTTTCTCAGAGTATGTTGGCTTTTGTTGAGGCAACAGCCAAAGGTGGCTGGCCACACATGTCCTGAATAATCTAAATGGGGTGAGCCTCAGTAGGCAAGGGAAAAATGAGGAGCCTATGAAAGATCAGAGAAATCAAGGATGGAAGTAATTTCTACACAGAAGGGGAAGTCAACAGAATAAAATATTCTGAAGATGTCAAAGGAATAAAGAGAGAGAAGCTTCCATCAGGTTGGTAAGAAAACTGTCCTTAAAGGCTTATAAGAGAACAATTTTTTATTGAGTGTGAAAATAAAAAGTTCACATTAAGGGAGAAAATACATTAAAAATTAATAGAAGTAGTAGATATAGCCTACAAATTTGATACTCTGAAATACAAAATGAATTAGAGAAATAAAATAGTAGCCTTAAAATAATAAAATAGTAATCTCAGATAAAGACTGTATGTTTTCTATTGCTGCTATAACAAATTACCACAAACTTGGTGACTTAAAATAGGTCTGTAGGTCAGAAGTCTAACATAGATTCCAGAGGGCTAAAATTAAAGTGTAGGCAAGGCTGTATTACTTTCTATAGGCTCTGGGAAGGATCAATTTCTTTGCCTTTTCCAGTACTAGAGGCCATTGGCATTTCCTCACTTGTGGCCCCCTCCCTTTATCTTCAGAGCTAGCAAAGGCAAGTCAAGTCTCTTTAACTTGGTATTGCTCTGACCTTGCTTGTGTTGTCACATCATCTTCTCTGGGCCTCCTCTTCCATCTCCTTCTGTCACTTTCAAGGACCCCTGTGATTCTGTTGGGCATACCTAGACTACCTGTTTGATCCAGGATAAACTTCTCATCTCAAGGTTCTTAATTTAATCCCATCTATAAAGTCTCTTCTGCTGTGCAAGGTAACACTAACAGGTTGTGGGATTAAGATGTGGACATCTTACAGAAGCCATTATTCTGTCTGCAACAATACCTACAGCAGTGTGTAAACTGAGGTAGAAGAATTTGGCAAAGACGAACAGACTGAATTGCTGAAAAGGGGAAATTTAAGTATAACAACAAGTTGCTTCAGCAGTCAAGAAGGACAAGTTAACTTGAATCAGAAGCAGTAGGTCATCTTTTCTGCCAATGGAAAGAAGGAAGGCAGAAGATAGACACTGAGTTATTAAAATGGAATGTAAAGGTACAAGTTGAAGCTCAGAATGTCCCGTCACTGAAGGAGCAAGTGTAGGGTGAAGAGGTTTGGGGTGGGAGGCTCCAGGTGGCAGGTACTCTTCAACAGCATTTGGGGGCTTGGAGAATTTTAAAAAGGATGCATAAGGGGATGACTAATAACACTCAGAATCCTGATAATAATAGCATAAATGTGTAGTGGGTCAAATCTTCATGGTTCAAAATACTCCTTCAACAGTGCTCAGCTCAAGGAGAAAATAGGAAAAGTGCACTCAGCAGAGATGGAGGGATGAGAACCGATTTGAAGTGCTTTGATGAATGGCCTAAGTACCTTATAATATGCTTGATGATCAGAGTACTGAAGTTTTACATACTGTTCTTTGTCAGGTTCTCACACATTAGGAGTTAAGAAAATTTTGCAGTTCAATTAGAGGATTGCAGCTCTATTTTATAATTATAGTTGGTACATACAGCTCTATTAGCTCCACAGTTTTACAAATATATATCTGAATTCCTAAAAGGGCTCAATAATTTGAGAATATAAGAGTATCGACTCTGAATTCTCTCTTTGAATGAAGACATTCCTGTATTGGAATTCTGGCTATCACTAATTAGCTAGTCATGTAACTTAAAAAAAATTGCAGCCTTAGTTTCCTTATGCGTAAAAGAGAGTTTATGATTAACTTACTGGGTATTTAGAATTAAAAGGCATATAACATTACTGCTAGTACTTGCCATATAGGAGATATTTAATCAGCTATTTTATATTATTTTTATAGCAATATAAATGGGAAAAGTCTCAAAATCTTTAATATATTTTAGATAAATCTACTTGACCAAAATGTTGTTAACAAGTTCCAAGAACTGCTTTTTATTTTCATTTTTACATTTAATAAATGATGCATTTGAGATATTTCCTTTGGGTTTCACAGTAAATTGGCAAAGTAATGATTTTACATTTGGTTCTTTTCTTAATGTCTAATGGCGGTAAAATAACTTCTAGATTATTTCAAATGCACTGAAAACATAAATAGCAATAGTTTGCCAGCTGCAAAATTGATGCTGAAGGTACTTAAATGGCACATAAAATGTTGAATGTCCATAATCACAAGCAGATTCAGTGCTGCCACTTGGCTGAAAACATGAGTTAATGTTTCAAAGTAAGTAGAACTGGAGTAGCACTTCTACTTTCAAGTAGTTTGTTGGATTGCAGTGTGGGAGCACTGAATAAGCATATATGTCATATGACTTAAATCAGGTGGTGGCCCTTCTTGCATCTTCCCTATAACCCCAAACTACAAAAATTTTAAGGATCATAGACCTATAAGGTGCTCCACCAGCCTCTAGATGGCACTTTTACATTCTTGATCATTGTATTAATGGCTTGTTTTTTCCATGAATATGCTTGTGGGTGACACAAAAACATGTATACCATTTTCTCAAGTGTATTGACAATTGATAGGCGAAATACACATATCTCAAATATATGCCAGATCTTGGAATTTCATTTAAAGTGAGTTTTTCTCCCAAGGACAAAAATTTAGAATGAGGAAATTATTAACACTTGCCATTCCACTTTCCATGTAAAGTTTTGATTCTCAGTCAACGAGAAACAAATGAAACAACAAACAAAAAATGACTCTATTTTCCTTGGTTAGAAAACTTCTATCAGCATCTTCCGGTTTATACATCCTCAGTGGCACAGCAGAGTGCCACACTTGTCACCAAGCCTGCTGCATCAGGACTTGCAGCTTTCCTTTCATTTAGTTAATTAAATATTTGGATTACACATGAGATATTCCTGTTAATTTTATTATTGGTATCCATACTGTGAACTTCATCTCTGCCTTTTCTCTGTTTCAGCTTTCAAATGCAACCAAGAATTAGGATCATAATAGCATCTCATAATCCTAAAAGGCTGCTATTCAGTGAAAAATAACGAGTAGAAATCCTTTATACAGACCAGCTGGTAATTAGCTTTTGGTCCCTTCCACCATTCCCTTTTATTTTTCGTCCCTCAAGTACAGGTATGACAAAGTGGAGGAAATTGGTTAGTATTGAAGCTGTATAGAAGGTGTTTGGGTCTCGGCGTGGTGGCTCATGCCTGTGGGGAGGCTGAGGCAGAAGGCTCCCTTGAGCCCAAACATCCAAGACCAGCCTGGCAAACATAGTGAGACCCTGTTTCTACAAAAAGTTTAAAAATTTAGTTAGGTGCTGTGATGCATGCCTATGGAACCTACTACTTGGGAAGCTGGGGTAGGAGGATTGCTTGAGCTGAAGAGGGCGAGGCTGCAGTGAGCCATGATTGCACTATTGTACTCCAGCCTAAGAGGTAGAGTGAGATTCCGTCTCAGAAAAAAAGAAAGAAAGAGAGAGAGAGAAAGGAAGGGAGGAAGGAAGGAAAGAAAAGAAGGAGGTGTCTGGGCCACTTTGCTTGCCTAACAAACTGCCTTCTCTTATATGAAAACCTCTTTACTTGCTTTCCCACATTTTCTCTGGGTCCTATCATATCTCACTGCCCCTGGGACAGGGCAAGACATTCAGTCGCTTTTCTCTATCATCTTTAGCTTCTGTTCTTGTATTAGCTCTTGGTCTATAACTTTCTCCAATCTTTTCTTATCCTAAACAACAACAAAAACAAGCTCTTCCTAAACCCCATCTTTTTCTTCATAATGTTTTTTATTCTCCTTTCTAACAAAACCATTGTTCTTGAAAAATAAAATCCCCTTGCTGTCTCAAATCTTTCACTTTCCATTAATTTTCAGCTTGTGAGGGGGATAGGTATTAGAAAAACAAAAACCTTATTTCAAAGTACACACTTCCTTTACCATAATCTACTTTGACATTTCCTTTGCGAAAGAGGTACTTTAATTTTGAAAAATACCTCCGACCTGATTATCATATGAGAATCACTATCTTTGTCAATGCCTCCCAGCTAACATAATTCTCTGAGTCCTTTCACTAAACGGCTCACAATTGGCAAACTCTAATGCTACTTTTCAGGCTTATCTTAGCTGAGTTCTCCGAAGCCTTTGAATTTGTTGACCATGTTTTCTCTCTTTCCCTTTTTTTTTTTTGACAGAGTCTCACTCTGTCACCCAGGCTGGAGTGCAGTGGCAGGATCTTGGCTCATGCAACTTCCGCCTCCCAGGTTCAACCGATTCTCCTTGCCTCAGCTTCCGAAGTAGCTGGGACTACAGGTGCGTGCCACTACACCCGGCTAATTTTTGTATTTTTAGTAGAGATGAGGTTTCACCATGTTGGCCAGGCTGGGATCATGATTTCTTTGCAATATTTTTTCTCTATTCCTTTTACTGCTGCTCTTCCAGCCACTCTTTGTCTCTGTGCTGTTTTTGAAAGGTCTTGTGTAGACCTAGATTTTCAGCGCATTTATATACTGATGAATCTCAAATACATCTCTCCAGGCCACATCTATTTCCTGGGTCTTTGACAACTATCTGTTTCTATTTTCTGAAATTTGTGACTTGGAAATATATCCAAGTCTTGCTCAAATTTTAAATTCTTTGGCTTAAATATTTAAATTATTTACCTGCCTGTCCTTTCTACTAATCTATTAACTCTATTGAAGCAGAAACTAGGTTATTTTTTTTCTAATATGTCTAGTACCTTACACTGTGCTGAGTGAAGGATCAGATATTAGAAACTAATATATTTCATAGTCCTTTTGTCTGCGAGTCCCCTTGTCAGTGTATGTAAGCTTTTTACGGAATGATCAAATTGACACAGAAGTTTGTAACAGAATTCTTAATTAACAGGGAAGTAAGGTAAGAATGTTTTATATGGTAAATGAGGAAGGAACAGTTCATTCTCTGGACATATTCATGAGTTAAAACTGTTAAAAATATTTTTCTGCTCTCCCAAAATATGAGAAATTACTTACTCTAGGATAACAATAAATAGTATTAGCTTCTCCAATTAAGTATCTATAAGCTTCTTAAGGAAGAAGGCAAGCTGAATAGAAACCAACACGTTCTGATACAGGGGTCAGCAAGCTTCAGCTGTGTTGGCAAGACAAATGTGGCCCGAGTCTTGTTTTCATATGGCTAGCAAGCTAAGCGTGGATTTTACATTTTTAAAGAGTTGTTGAGAAAAGAAGGAGGAGGAGGAGGAAAAGAAGGAAGATGAAGAAGACGAGCAGCATCACTGATAGAATCCACAGGTGTTCTATATAGTTAAATGTGTGCTCTCTGGTTCTTTATTGGAAAAGTTTGTCAACCTCGGGTATAACAATTTTTTTTCCTTAACAGTCAGATGCTAAGGGAAAGAACAGATGCTTTGGGTTGGCTAAGATTAGCCATTCTAATTAGAGTTGCAATAAATTTATTTCATTTGTAGCCCAAACCAAAATGATGAACTGAAGATGAATACATATCTGTTCATTAGTTCCATAAAGTAATTAAATTTGTAACCTTTCCTATTAGATATCTGGTATAACCAAGATACTTTCGTCTTTCTTATACCAAAAGTCACATAGGCATTATTTAATAGATATTGGGTATTGGGGAAATATTCAAGGCTCTCTGTTTTTTAATGGTGTCTGCAGGTATGCAATTTGTTTGATTAATTGAAAACATCAGGTAGTACCTGGTCAAGCAAATAGAAAATTTACTATAAAATCTATTTCAAATATTTTCCAGCCATTCAGTGATTCAATTTATTATTTTGACATTCACAGAATATGTTTGCTATAAATAAAAAGATTAATTATTTTAACAAACTAGAGATTAGGATTAAGTCAAGATTCTTCTGATGTCCTAAGGAATGTAGAAGCACACATAATGCACCTGACACTGTATTGTAGCAGTACGTGCAGACTTCATCCACAGCTAGAGCACCTGGGAGAGGATGTGGGGCAGAGTTACTTTTAACAGCCTTCTCTGTTGCCTAAAGTCATTTGACACTCAGGGAATTACTCAGTTATTCCCATGACTGCATTTTTTTGCTGTGCCCAGATTTATATTTTCCCTCTGTGTACTTAGGCTAATTGATGAAATACCAGTTGAAGTCCATGGCAGGAGAGGAGGCCAAGGAGGCATGTTATAACAGACTCAGTATCTTTGGCTTCTCCCCTTCCTTTTCTAGGCTTCTCCAATCCAATTTGTCCCTATCATTATCAGGGCTATATGGTCTCAGGAGTAACATTCTAGACTGAAGAGTTGCATTTGATGACAATGTACAGAGTTTTCAGAAAGAGGTGAAAGAGATACACCATTCTTTATTTTCCCCTTCTGCTTGGGGACCATTCTATAGCTAATATCCGGGCTTTGTGATTTGCTTGGGTTCAAATTTACACATGAAAATATACAACGACTGACAAATTGCATGAACCTAAATGTAAACAGTACACCAAAAACTCACATTCACTTTTAGAATTACGACAAGGACAACAAAAATTGAAGTTTAAAAATGAATTAAAGATAGATGTAGAATTCAGGTTGGGAATAGTCAGTGCAGGTGTGTTAAATCCACATAAGTGTAAATGCAGCTCACTGGATTTAAATAATGATGAATTGAACCTGTTTGCTGAAAACTTGTTAAATAGGAAGTACACAAAAAGATTCATTGTGGATTATGAAAAAGAAACTGAGAAATATCATTTGAGGGCATGATTATTTTATCAAGAGTGAGAGAAGAGAGTAGATTTTGAGTTTAAATATGATGTGTCAGCCTTATCAAATTTTAGAAGAAAAGGAAATACCACCAACTTCTAGATTACGGCAGAAGTTTGTGGAATAGATTTATTTACCTAGATCAGAAATAAGCCCTTAATCGTGTTAAAGGATTATATAGGATATTTAAAATAATACAGCATCCCATCACAAACTGCATTGCAACTGGCTACCTGAGAACTCTTTGGAAAAGATAATTTACACTTAGTCAACCATACACAAAATAAAAGTTAAAATTTCTTTTCTTGTTGAAATCCAATGTAGTCTGAGTGACTATAGGTTTGATCTTTCTGCCTGGTAAAAATCTTTAGCACTCTGAGTGTGAAATAAAGTAATATATAAAGCTTTAGCAAACAAGATTTCTTTCCAAGGTTTATGAGAAGGTTACAAAAACCCTAAAAGGGCTTTGAAAATCACTGACTCAAATAGAAAATTCATGAAACCTGAGACCAGACCAAATTAAATAGGCCCAACTCAACTCAGCATTACAAAAGATTTTCCAAAATACTCCTCAAATGAAATACACAGGCAGCAACTTTGTTTGTATACAAAATCACTCGGGTGCCTTTGGAAATCAGTTGCTGTGAAGTGCAAAGTAGAATCTCCCAATTCATACATATATTATTTAAAAAATATGGATAGGATGGCCAAGTGGGGCAGAGTAATAAAAAAAAAAAACTACAGTTACAAAAAAATGAACGAGACTCCTCAATTATTTTAATCATTGGAGATTATTAATTTATATGTCTCTAAATATTGATAGTCATAGAAAATCTCATTAATTTCCCTTATTGAAAATATGTATGCCTTATATAATACATTCCCTATCAGAATAATTGAAATCTGTCATCTTTTCTACACTGGAGCTGTTTTTGGAAAAAAAAAAAAATCTGAGACTTGGCAGAGGTGGGGAATAATGGTGGTGATGGGTGAAAATACAGGAAGGTCACTAAAAGAAATATTTATGATGAGGATCTCATTACATAATCACCAAATCAGAGAAAATTAGTGCTGAAAAGGTTCCAAGAAATGTTAGCTAGCCTAGATTCTCTGTCTTTCAACAAACTTAGTTGAGAAAACCACCCTATATTTCTTTTAAAGGCTAGCAGATAAAAAGATTTTCCAAGTTTACAATTCAGGGCTTAACAGACTCCTCTGTCAGCAGCTCCTTCCAGATAGCTAACTTAAATCCCATAAGCTTTCATGTAAGCCCATTTGTTCCAATTTGAACAAAGAGAAAATAACTTTTTATAATGACTTTTAATAAAAAAAAAAAAGTAGCACAATTTCGAGGAAGAACAAATGAAAAGTAATATTCACAAACTGGAACTATCCCTCTCTTAATCTATAGAAGTTTTTCGCTGTTCAATCTTTAACCCTTTTTGTAAAAGTACCACTAAATTATAGACCTCCACCATATTTTTTAAAAGGACAGAATTTTAGCTTCCTCCCTCCCTCTCTTCCTCCCTTCCTTCCTTCTTCTTTCTTTTTCCCTCTGTGGCCGGGGCTGGAATGTAGTCCGCTCACTGCAGACCCCCTGCCTCCGGCTCCCGTGATTCTCCTGCCCCGGCCTGCGGGCTGCCTGGGATTGCCGGCGCGCGCCCGGGTTTCGCCATGTTGGCCAGGCTGGTCTGCAGCTCCTGACCCCGACTGCTCTGCCCGCCTGGGCCTCCCGAGGTGCTGGGACTGCAGACGAGTCTCGCTCACTCGGTGCTCGGTGTTGCCAGGGCTGGAGTGCGGTGGCGTGGTCTTGGCTCGCTGCAGCCTCCGCCTCCCAGCCGCCTGCCTTGGCCTCCCAGGGTGCTGGGATTGCAGCCCCTGCCCGGCCGCCGCCCCGTCTGGGAGGTGGGGAGCGTCTCTGCCCGGCCACCCATCGTCTGGGAAGTGAGGAGCGCCTCTGCCCGGCCACCCATCGTCTAGGAAGTGAGGAGCGCCTCTGCCCGGCCACCCATCGTCTGGGAAGTGAGGAAGCGCCTCTGCCCGGCCGCCCCGTCTGGGAAGTGAGGAGCGCCTCTGCCTGGCTGCCCTGTCTGGGATGTGGGGAGCGCCTCTGCCCGACCGCCCCGTCTGGGAGGTCTACCACGGAGGCCAGAAGCAATGTGAGGGCTGGACGTGGTGGCTTACGCCTGTAGTCCGGGCACTCTGGGAGGCCGAGGCGGGTTGATCACTTCAGACTAGGAGTTCGAGACCAGCCTGGCCAACATGGCGAAACATATGAAAAATACAACAGACAAACCAACCAACCAACCCAGCGACAACAAAACAGGTCTACCCTGGAGTCATACTCTAATTTTTTCTATTTTCCTCCCTTTCTGATCCTTTATCCCACTTTGTTTTTCTTCCTCTTCCTTCTCCTTCTTCTTTGTCAAATAGAGGATTGAGTTATTATCATTGATCCATACAAAGTCCCTCTCTCATTCATTTTCTTTAATTCCCACTCCCCATTTCTATTCCCCGTCTTCCCATGTGCAACCTTCCTAATATGTTTGATATGCATCTTTTTGTTTGTATGTATTTTTAGAAAATGTTTATTGTTTTGTGTGCAAAAAAAATTAATTAAAAAAAAGGACAGAATTTTAAAGGCTGCAGTAAAGATTTTTGAGGGTGGTAGCATCATGGAAAATAGAACAAATATACATGTTTCAGCATAGTATGGCTATCAAGATGATCTTCTTAAATGAATTATAAATGAGGCCATTTGAGAGTCACTGTGCTGGACTGTTAGCTATTACCATCTTCCTTCCTTTCTTCCTTTCTCCATCTTTTTCCTGCTGAGATACTATCATTTGTTTCAGTTCCCAACTGTTTTCTGAACTAAGTCTTAAAGAGAGAGAGAGAACAAACAGGAATACAGTAGCATATTTATCATGCTATTTATGATTGCACGCATGGGAGATATAATTTTAATTCTGCTTGCATTACTTGAATTTTATGAGATGAGAACTTAGATTCAACCCTAAAGGCTACAGTACTTTGCAGAAATTTATCATTTATTGTTTATTCTATTTATTTAGTTAGTTATTTGTGTGAAGTTTCAAACAGCTTAATTTTATCTTTTGCATTTGAAAACTCAAGGTCACTAAAATATCAGGAATGGAATTTTAAACAGGAACTAAGAGATTTACAAATCTTCTTATCTTTTGAGACTGATTAGGTTGATTTCTTGTGATGTAAACAACTATGCTACAACTTTCTTGTAGTAGGTTAGAATTTGAGCTATTTTCTCATGAAATTATATTTTAGAGAAGGCTGGACATAAAATTCCCCTGAGAGGATTATAATATTTATCTACTCATTTGATTATTTTAATTCTTTTAGGATTCTTATATTGGCTTTTAAAAGAAAAAACAGTAATGTAAACTTCAGAGCAGTTTGAGAAAATAAGTCTTCTACTGTGTTTTAAGTTTAACAGGGTTTTCACACTTAGAAAAATAATATTCTATTTTATTTTCAGAATTATATTCTGTTAGTTTTCAATTTTGAAAAGAACTATAAATACATTAAAAATAAAGATAACTTGGTGTCTATTTGGAAGGAACATGAGCTTAAGGGGATTTTAACATGTTTTCTTGTATTTGAGAGCATGCTAGATCAGTACTGATAAGCTGCTGTCATTGAATTCTTGATAAGGAAGGGCAAATACTCATTGACTGCTCTGAAGTTATAGAAGGCAGTATCTTTAAAGACTTCTTGATATAAGGATGGGAAACATGGATACTTTTCTCCACAGAAATTTATGCTACTAGGAAACTTAAAGGAAAACTTTTTTATTATAGAAGGAAATCATGTTTGTTATCGGATAACCATAAACTATTTGTGGAGCCATCACTTGCCCCCAGTCCTTAGGCCGGACTGCTGAGATTTACTCAAACATGCCATGTGCTTTATCCCCCTTTCATTGTCCCTCACCACAAGTTGAGTCCTTCCCAACCTACACAATTTAAGTCTTTTTAAGTCCACTGAGTTCGTATACAATTGTGGACATAGTTTGAATATTTTCCCAAAGAGGCCACTCCACTTTCTTATAAATCAAGGGTGTAGCTAAGTACTTTTATGGGGAGGAGGTGGATTTATCTAATTCCACTGTCTCAAAGTCCTATCTAGTCGTTGCATCAAACTGTGCACCAATATCCAGTTCTGTTCTACTTCACACATGTGGGAAGATGATAATTACAGGTGACTTGACGTGGCTAATAAAATATAAATGGAAAATGTGATGTATCACTTCTAGGGTGGAAACATTTTAGAAGTGGCAAGTAGAAGTCCAAGCTTCTTCCCTCCTGGATTGACCTAGCTGTGGAACGAGATGGTTTTAAAACGACCAAGAAACATTAATAGGAGGATGTACAGATGTTCTGTGGCTAAATGCCTGGCACCATTTTTATTCTAGTCTTCATCCAAGCTGCTAATTACCAGGATTGTTCAATTTTTTTCCTAGTAGGGTAAGAGCATCCATTTGAGGTTTGGACTTACAAATACTGATTTTAGAATTTTTATTTTTCCTCATTTATGGTTTTAGCTTCTTACCTCTGTATTATCCTTAACAGTAAGTATTTTCAGCAGGTGAATTCACCATAAACCTTATGGGGACTGCTTTGAGCTCTTTGGCTTACATGGCAGGAAATATTTGATTCAGTTTCCTGACAAACTGGATGAGATTTCTCATATAATGAGCATTCACACTGCCAGTGAACATGCCATATGTTTAGACACATGGTTTTACTTTTATGATCTTTAAAACTTAATTTATTTTATGTAGTCCATGGCTGAGATAATCATTTATAGGTTTCTAAGTACCAGGATTGGTGTCAGGTTTGAAAGTGCTCTGATTTGGGCAGGAATGGAAGTATTGCTTCACTGTAAGGCATACATTCAGAGAAGCATATATATTATTATCAATAGGAAACTTCTCAGCAAGTTCGTTTTTTATTGGTACTGGCGGTGGTATAACATACTCTATAGGATAGATGTGAGGGAAATGTTACCCACATATTGATTTAGAAAGGCAGCCTTATAAATTATATTATAGACAGCCATCCTGTGCATTATTACTCCATGCCACTTTTAAAAGGCATATTGTATTGAGTTTTAAAAAGATTATTTTACTCCTATTTTAAAGCTTGCTCATTTCTATATCAGAGTACTACCAGGACAAATAAATAAAAGATAGAAGCTAGGAAAAATAATGATTAAAATAAATTAGAATTAGAAGTAGTGTTCATCTCTATTGGTGACTCCTTTTTTTTTTTTTTTTTTTTTTTGAGACAGGGTCTTCCCCTGTTGCCCAGACTGCAGTGCAGTGGCATGATATTGGCTATTGGCTCACTTCAACCTTCACCTCCCGGGCTCAAGCAATGCTCCCACCTCAGCCTCCTGAGCAGCTGGGACTAGAGGTATGTGTCACCACACCCAGATAATTTTTGTATTTTGTAGAGACGGGCTGTCACCATGTTGCCTAGGCTGGACTATTTTTTTAAACAAAGAAATAAAACATTAAAACTTTTCATATTTATAATGTTTTAAATTATAACATATTAAATATATATTAGTTTTACTTATTTTTTATTTAATTTGCATTTATAATCAACAGTAAGATAATTTTCAATACTTTGACAAAAATTTTTAAAGGTCATGGAATTATCATAATTTTTCCAATTAATTATCATTTTTCTTTTTACATTTTCTTAAATAAGAAATTTTTATATGTAATGCTTTATGAATTTGCCTGTCATCCTTGCACAGGGGCCATGCTAATCTTCTCAGTATCCTTCCAATTTCAGTATATCTGCTGCCAAATGAAGCGAGCAGTGTTTTTCTTTTTTTGGAAAACAGCTTTATTGAGGTATCATTCTAAGTACCAGGATTGGTATCAGGTTTGAAAGTGCTCAGCTTTGGGCAGGAATGGAAGTATTGCTTCACTGTAAGGCATACATTCAGAGAAGCATATATATTATCATCAGTAGGAAACTTCTCAGCAAGTTCATTTTTTATTGGTACTGGCGGTGGTATAAAATATTCTGTAGGATAGATGTAAGGGAAATGATTGATATATAATGGACTGCACATGTCTAACATGTACAATTCTGAGTTTCAACATAGGCAAGCACCTGTGACACCATCATTCCAATCAAGGTAACAGGCATATTCAACATCTCCCAAAGTTTCTCTAAGGCCCTTTGTTTGTATGTTTGGCTTTTTTTAAATAAGAACACTTAACTTGAGATATACCGTCTTGACAAAATTTGTGGTGCAAAATTCTGTATTGTTAACTATAGACGTTATGTTGTATAGCAGATCTTTAGAAGATATTTATCTAGCACAAGTGAAACTTTATACTCACCAAACAACTTCCCATTTCCTTCACGTCTCAGGCCCTGGAAAACACTATTATGCTCTATGCTATATTGACTATTATGGATTCTTTATGGAAGTGGAATAATGTAGTGTCTGTCCTTTGGTGAGTGGCTTATTTCACTTGGTATATTGTCCTGCAGGTTTCTGACTGCTTTGTTGGTCTGAAGATCATGTAAAACTCTATTTGGGTGACATGACAATGAAGTTTCTTTTCTTTGAATGTCATATGCACTGAAACAACTCTTAATTCCAAAAGTTCGGGACAAGCATAAATCGCATTATCGTAGTTTTTTGTTCTAAAGGATAGCTATATAGAGACTCTACTATTGTTAGGCAATGTGTTGGAAATGAAACACTGGACAATACATAGGCTTTCCTTCAAGACTTTAATGGATATTTAATTTGACAAGGACCATCAGATGGCCAAAATATTTTAGTGAGGTTAGCGAAGCATCATGCAAAAAATAAAATTAAAACGTGGCCTTATAACATTTAATGCTTATTGCATGTATCAGAGTGCTTCAAAAATTTAGCTAGAACAAATTATTTTTGGATAATATGATTGGAGATTTTAAACCTGGCATTCAAACTAGAAGTTGAGAGTATGGAATTTTACATTTCTAATTATACCATGAAGACTTTTACTCTTCATAGTTTTACAAAATAAGATAAGGGGGTATAAAATTTCATGAATTCAATGGAAATTTCCAATGGATCCCATTAACATCCTCATTCTGATCTTAAAATATTTGGCTGACTAAAGCATCCAAGCAAAACTCATTCTATCCCTACAAGATTGAAAAATAAGTTGCAGATCATTATTAATTATTTTATATTTATTAACTCAACAGGTATGATCTGATCGACCATTCAAGAGTATAGTTATTTCAAAAAGTATGTCCTTCAAAGGGCAGCCTTCTGCTCCAAATATAGAGCAATTGATTGGATATCCCCAACAGATGATTCTGCTTGTTTAATACTAGTCTAATCTTAAATATTCACGTTAATATTTATCCAAGGAGTAGGCAGGCTTTAGTGACAGCTTTTACTCTCATTGCATTCCTTATCACCTCATGGGAACATCTACCAGAAAATGAAATCTTTTTTTTTTTTTTTTAAACCTTTACCTCTGCAGCCAACACTTAGTTGTAGGTTGGCTGAGGTTATAGTTGCAGACTTAATTGCTTCTCATGGTAAGTTGTACTTTAGGGGTAATGCAATAGTTAGAGATCATAGGAAACAGTCCTCTGATATCCTATAAAATAGTTAAGTTTTCAAAGGGGTAAAAAATATGTTCTGTTCTCTCTTCTTAAAATTGTGTTTCTTTGTGATCCGACACCACTTTTTGACTAGTAGACACATAAATGTCTATTATAACTTTATCAGATTGAATTTTATTTGTTCAGAAATAATCTACCCTGCTTCTTTTTTTTTTTTTCAGGAAAAACACACAAATGATTTTAAAACAGAGCCAATTACCTTTGATAGACTTTCCCCTGCTTTTAACAGGTTTGTAAAAGACAAAGCTGTAAAATAAATTGCCTCATTTGGTTACTTTGGTTTTCTTTCATAAGCAGTTTATCTAAAGTGATTTTGCTCAAAAGCAGGCATTCTGTGGATATACTACTGAGAGTTTATTTTGCCTGAGGCAGTTCTCTGTTTATAATTACCTCATTTTTTTAAAAAGCTTACTTTATGTTTATGGAGTAGAATCTTGGACACTTGACCTCCAATTTGCCTGTGAATTGGGCTGTATTTAATTTACATTTCTGTAGGGGACACTTGTCATTATTACAACAGAATAAGGATGGGATGGCCTTATATTTACGGAGTTATCTCTATTAGACACCCTAGTTTCTACCAAATAATTTTACTTCACAGTTTTGTTTGGTTTAAAAAAATTATGCTCATATGGCCATACAGAATTCTTCCCCACTACGTTTCTTTGCCAAGAGTAAAATGGAATTCTGACACTCATTTTTCAAAATATAATTTGAAGGAAGGAATATTCAAGGAGGATTGCTTAAGGTCAAGCACTCCCTCTCCTTTTTACAGAAAATATAAATTATGTTCCTAGAAGAAGCCAAAGCAGCAGAAATCAGGTCATCTAGATCATTAGCACCCTTTGCAAAATTGCTTCTTCTCAATTGCTTTTCTGAATTAGGTTCTGGTATGATGCCATCATCCTATATTGAGAATTGAAGCTGTCATTATATTTACTATTTGGCTATTGTGGAGAATACTGTTTATTTCTTCATATAATGGTCATACAATATCAGGAGCCTTAAAAGAAATTGTCATCTGATCTGACCACCAAGATCAATTGTTCATATTCTGAGCAATTGCTTTATTACATCTTTTTAAAATTGTGAATTGCGTAACTGATAATTATATCACTTGAGAAAGGATTGATTGCTTTTCTCCCCAAATATTTGTTACATACTATGAGCAAAGTTCAATCAGGAGCTCCAGGGTTTTTCAGTGGGAATAACCTTGTTAATAGTAGCTACTTCTTATTAATTCCTTCCTATGTGGCAGCAATGTTCTAAGCAAGCGCAATGGTCTGAAAGTCTCCCCAAATTCATGTGTTGAAACTTAATCACCAATGTGATTATCCCCCTCACTGGACGTGATAGGGGTGTGGCTCATCTGTTCAGTTGCTGCTGCTGCTCAAACTCCTTATGGGAGGGGGAACACGCAGATGAACAGGTGCAGGAGCTGGGGCGAGCACCACTGGGCTCCGTCCCCACAGCAGCATCCAGTGGTAGGAGTCTGCGACTCCCAGATCCCAAATAGGTATGTGTTACAGTGTGCTCTTTTAGCCTTGATGTGTATGGATGGCTTAAGTCTTAACCACCTCAGTGGACCCTCTGCCTTTCTGCAAGGGCAGGGGGCCAATGTGACAGCTATCTGTATCCCGAGCTCTTGTCCAGCATCCTGGAAAAATCAGGTCACACACGAACTTGAAGGATGGTGAATGCAGGGGTTTTATTGGGTGGTGAGTTAGCTCTCAGTGAGATGGATGGGGACCTGGAAAGGGGATAGAGTGGTAAGATGATCTTCCCCTGGAGTTTGGCCATCCAGCAGCCGATTTGCCAATGGTCCCCAGCAGAACTGCTCCTGAGATTTCTACTTTTCTCTCCTTTTCTGCTGCTCTTCTGCTCTTCTATTCACCTGGAGCTGCGGATTTGGGGTTTATATGGGTACAGGATAGGTGGGCGTGGTGGGTGTGAAAACAGGAATGCCTGTTCCTATTTAGGTCTGTGGGTATCCATGCTTGAGGGTAGGGCCTTTGCCGGGGAACTGCCCTCTTCTACCCAGTATTTACCTGTCTCCTGTCCATATCAATAGTATTAAGAAGTGGGGTCTTTAGGATGTGATTAAGTCATGAGAAAGGAGTCCTCCTGAATAGGATTAGTGACCTTATAAAAGACTTTGAAGGGGATGAGTTCACTGCTTTCTTCCCTTCTCCCATGTGAGGGCATATTATTGGTTCTCTCTGGAGGATGCAGCAACAATGCACCTTCTTGGAAGGGCCACCTTGATCTTCCACTCCTTGCATCTCTCTGCAGTGCTCCTTGGTCACCTCAGCTGTGGCTCAGCTGGGCTCAGATATGGCTCAGGCCTCCTCTCCAGAGAGGATTCTGGAAAACCTTGGCATGTCCTGCTAACTCTGCAGGGATACAGAGTTTACAAGCTGTGGACGCATGGCTATATCCACCCAGATTCCAAATGATGTCCCAGATAGCCTCCAGGTCCAGGCATAGAGCTACCATAGGACAGGCCACCTCAGAGAGCCCCTACTAGGACAGTACTTAGTGAAGCCATGGGGACAGGGCAACTTCCAAGACCCTAGACCTGTAGAGCCACCAGTGTGTAGTGTAACACCAGCCCAGGACAGCCACAGGCACTGGAATCCAACTCCTGAAGAGTGGCTGTATGAGCTGTACCCACAGTAAAGCTGTGAAAGTGGGCCCCCCCAAAAGGATGGGGGCCCAACCCTTGACCCAATGTATATGAAAAGCCAGATATGGAAGATTATTCTCATGCTTAAAGATTTGATGTTGTTTGACCTGTGTTTTGGACTTACTTGGGACCTGTTACCTCTGTTCTCTTGTCTATTTCTCCCTTCCTGTAATAAGAATGTCTATCCTATACCTATCCCACAATTGTATTTTCAAATTACATAAGTTGTTTGATTACACAAGCTGACAGCAGGAGAACTCATCTCATGATGAAGTATACCTTGAATCTCACCCATATTTGATTTAGGTAAGACTCAGAACTGTAGATTTTGAGTTGATGCTGGAACAAGTTAAGACTTTGGGGGCTGTTGGGATGGCTTGAATGTATTTTGAATGTGAGAAGAACATGCATTTTGAAGTCCAGGGATGAAATACTATTGTTTGACTGTCTTCTAAAATTCATGGCTTGAAACTTAATTGCCAATGTGATAGTATTAAGAGGTGGGGCCTTTAGGAGTTGATGAGGTCATGAGGGCTGTACCCTCATGGATGGGATTAGTCACTTGTAAAAGGTCTGGAGAGAATGAGATAGGTCCCTTTTTGCCCTGTTGTCCTTCCTGCTATGTGAAGACATAGCTTACTCTGCTCTGGAGTATACAGCTACAGTATGCCACCTTGGAAGTACAGAGCAGCCCTTACCAGGCATTGAACATGCCATACCTTGACCTTGGACTTCCCAGCCTCTAGAACTATGAGAATAAATTTATATGTTGATAAATTACCAAATATGTAGTGTTTTCTTATAAAAGCCTAAACTGATTAAATCATCTGGTTAATGTATTAACTCTTTACTGTTATTAGCTCCATTTTACAGATGAGAAAGCTGAGATACTGGGAGACTCTAAGAGATTTAAAAAACTTGTTCAAAGACAGACAGTAAGTCTAAGAGTTATTCAAGCTCACACAATCTAGTTTGATCACAACATAATATTGCCTCCCAGTTAAAAGAAGTTTATTTGGTATCCTATTTCATCTCCTCATTTCATCTTATCTCATCTCACCTATAAAATTTGGAGCTATGCACAGAGGCTTTATAAATCAGTTATTAAATGCTATTTTCCAGTTTGGATCACATAGCAGGGAATCAGTAAATATCAATGTACTTACCTAGAGACCATTAAGGCTCAGTGCAGAAGGTATATATATGGATCCTACATCTAAGAGCGTGGTGGCTCATGCCTGTAATCCCTGCACTTTGGGAGGCCGAGGTGGGCGGATCACTTGAGGTCAGGAGTTTGAGACCAGCCTGGCCAACATGGTGAAACCCTGTTTCTACTAAAAATACAAAAATTAGCTTGGTGTGGTGGCAGGCACCTGTAATTCCAGCTACTTGGGGGGCTGAGGCAGGAGAATCGTTTGAACTCAGGAAGCGGAGGTTGTAGTGAGCCAAGGTCGCACTATTGCACTCCAGCCTGGGTGACAGAGGAGACTCCCTCTCAAAAATGAAAAAAAAAAGAGTGTATTGAGTCATAGTTATGTTATTATAAACAAATGGACATCAAAAACCAAGTATAATATAATCATAGATTAAATAGAGGCGGAGGATAGGTTGGATTCTATTGACTGATTTAGGAAAAAGAAAATAAATAGAAAATAACAGCTATCACAACCAGTTCTTCAAAGGGGTGTCCCTTGATTGACATGTTATTTGTGAAAGGATTTCTTCTATATTTGAGAAAGAGAAAATGATAGTACTTTACTCATAATAAGTGCTTGAAGTCTTTTAGTTAACTAAAGAAAAGAGGAAAAGAAGTACAGAAATTGATTTTTCTTGTAAAAGATATATCCTTGCTACAGTAAAGTTTATTTTGACCTTTCAGATAGTTTAGTCTTGAATATATTCATTATATTTCTCAGAAAATTTTTCAATATATACCGTAGGACTTTGGTTGTTTGGCAGTTCTACACAGTGTACAGCGCTATCACCCATCATAAATATTGTGATGAATTTAATTTTTCAGGAACAAATGCAAAATTATCGTTTCATTTTCCCCACTCTCAGAGTTTAAATATGTTGAGTTTGAGGCTAAGATAATGGCAGAAATTTGATATATGAACGTCTACAAATTTTAAGCTTGTATTCCTATGAAAAACGAACGATCACTAGCAGCAAAAGTCTAGCAGCTGATAGTGCTCAACCAAAATGTATCAGAAGTTGAGTACTCCCACGTAAGGGCTTTTCAGAGGAAGCGTTTGACTAATTTAAATATGTTCAAAGCTGAGAGATGGCTGAGCTCTTATGCAATTCAGATTTTTATTCAGTGTGTTTCTGTGAGAAGTCTTTCCCAGACAATATGGAACAATCAGAGTGGGAAGGAGTTTTGCTCTCTGGAATCATTTCCAAAAGGTAATTTCAGAAGGACATATGAAACCATTATTCTCCCACAGAGTTCTAACGTATGACTCTCAGAACTTAGAAAATTAATGATAGGCTTTCTTTTATTTCTATGCACTTAGTAAGTAAAAAAAAAAATTTCTGATAATATATTAATATATCATCAATTTTATTTAATAAGTATTTTCTAAATACTCTGTGCCAGGTGCTGTTCTAGGATCTTGAGATACATTAGTGAGCAGAAGAGATAAAGATCCTGCCCTCATGATGCTTATGTACCACATAAACTAGGTTAATTAACAATTTGTGGTAATGTGACTATGAACTAGACTCAAGAGTATCATGAAAAATGTGTTGTCTATGCAAAATAATTACATAAAGAAAATTCACAGAATGATTTCTATTTTGTAATAATAAAATATTGTGAGCTGATATTTATGTTTTCATTTGCTATTAATAGTGGTGTATAATAATTTCCAAATGTAGCTCTTGAATTTTGTTTCTACACTTAAACTTCAAGCTTATGGAACTATTAGCACTTCTCTTTATGTCATGTTATCTCTGAGTCTTTCCTTTTGTCCTTTTCCTGATACTCAATTATTATACACATCTCTCTCACTTCTAATCTTGCCTCTTATTTACTTGGTTAAGAGTTATCATTTTTCAATACTCATCTCAGTCACTAGCTCCTCCAGAAAACCTTCCCAGTCTTCAGTATACTTCATCACATGATAGCTACTTATAATTCTACTAATAGTGTGAGAAACCATATTTAGCTTTGTATTATCAGTGTTAAACACAACACCTGGCACATGGTTATACTCAGTAGATATGTGTTCAAGATTTACTTTGACTGATTAATAGAATGATTGACATCTGGTATTCTGCTCCCAATACAATTTGAATTGTGCTCATCTTTTTAGCCTTATTTCTTCAGTATGTCCATATATAACAAACTGATCCATTCCAACCAAACTCGTGTGCTTACAATTCATTGAACTTGGCTTTTGTGTCTTTGTCCATGCCATTTCTAAAGTATATCCAACAGGATTCTACACACGTGGCAAATGTCAAATTTAACATTCCCCTTATTCCATGAAGTCATCTCTGATTCTGTGAATTTATGCAGTACTTAGTATACATGGTATTACATGGAGACAATTAAAACAAATGCCGAATAAAATGAAAATAAAATTTCTTGACTATTTATATAGATCCTTATGGGAAGGCCATTAAGGCCATCAAAAAAAGCCTTTATTTGCAAACATTTTTTGGTAATTAGTATTGTTTATCTAAATTATAAACACTAACAAAAGATTTTGAAAAGACTTTGCTAGTTGTGGGGGATTTAAGCAATAGTTATTACAGAAACTAGCAAAGAGAAATGCAAGATAATGCTCATTTTTTTTTTTATCTCACTCATAGTTTACTGTGAAAGGCTTAAATTAAGCCTAAGATATAATTGGTGAAATACTATGTTTTAGAGTAAGTTGACTATGGATGGATTCATTTGTATAATATTAGTAAGCCTGCCTCATAATATAAATTAACCATATAGAAACCCTCATTATACAACAATTTTAGGAATGAGTCAGAGTTGACAATGGATTTTTAATCCAGTTGAGGGATTTTTAATCCCTAGTTGAGGCATGATATATATGTTTAATAATTTTTCAGTATGGCTTTAAGTATTTAAATATTGTTCTATGACTAGCACCAATGATTTGAAGTGGACTAATTTTGATATTTGAAAGCAAATAGTACCTGGTATTAGCCCTATTTGAATATTGGGAATGATCAATTTGTCTCCAAACTGAATATTGTATGACCATCACTGCTGTAGTAATACAGGTGACCATTCCATATATTTCTAAGGTATGCAAGTGCCATAATATATCTAAGGACCTCAGGGACAATAGTCAGTATCTCCTCTATCTCTTTTCTCTTTCTTTCCTTAGTGGCTTCAACGCCTCTTGACACTAAGCTACACAAAACAGAAGTGTGTCAGCTGGCGGTTCCTGGGCTCAAACCTCATGGCTTTATGATTGAGTGATCTGCCCAGAGATTTTTCTGAAAACAAAAACTCACACAAACAAAACAAGCGCAAGAAATATTGAAACAAAATAAACCTTGGAAAATGTCTCTGACTGGATCAGTTTAAGGAAGTGTTCACTTATTTGACTAATGCTGTAGGCTTGGGGATAGTGTAATTATGATTAGGTCAGCATGGGATATGTAGGAACATCGTGGCTGGATCATAGAAAAACATAATAATTGAAAGCCACCACTGGAGCCACATAATTGTATTAGAACAGGAAAAGCCATTTATCAGAGGGAAGTGTTTATTTCCTCCAAAAATGAGTGGAATACTGGGAAGGACAAATAATTTATGTGCTATTTTAAGTGAAGCAGCTCTGGCCCTTTAATTCTGCAAGACGAGTTTCCATAAGGCAGTGTTTGATTAAGGGGAGGAAAGTAATGGATACATCACCTAGGAGGAGGAGTTGGCAAGAGCTAGAGGTCAGGTACCAGCAAAATGGATCAGAATCAGTTCTGTATCAGCAGCAGGTTTGGAAAATTGAGTTGGAAATCTAGTTATATGTACTGACAAGATAAGGGTATTCATATTGATCCTGTAGGTTACAAATTGTTGCTAGTGGAGTGTAGCTCAGGATCTCCCAGTTGTGTTTTTTTTTTTTTTTTGACGGAGTCTCGCTGTGTCACCCAGGCTGGAGTGCAGTGGCGCGATCTCAGCTCACTGCAAGCTCTGCCTCCTGGGTTCACGCCATTCTCCTGCCTCAGCCTCCCGAGTAGCTGGGACTACAGGCGCCGGCCAACACGCCCGGCTAATTTTTTGTATTTTTAGTAGAAATGGGGTTTCACCGTGTTAGCCAAGATGGTCTCGATTTCCTGACCTCGTGAGGATCTCCCAGTTTCATCCCTGACATGTCTGATATCTGGGAGACTGACATCTGGAACCCACCAACTTGTGGATTGATAATGATGATGATAAACATTTTTCCTGATTTGGATCAGCTTTGGTGAATTCCCTCAGTGATTCTATCTATGGGAGGCTGAGTAATGTATACATTCTTAACTTTCTTTCTGAGGTTTAAGTTAGCCACCTGAATTTAAGAGAGATCAGATTAAACAATGAAGAAATCAGTGGCTATTAAAATAACAGTCATCCTTTGCTGCTTGCATGTGGCAAAGATTTGGGAGACAGACCTGCCTTTAACATGAAGAAAAGAAAGAAAATGTCAATGGCTAGAGGAATGATAAGGAATAAAGACTACAGGATAATAGTCATTCATGTAAAGCATATTTTAAGGAAAAAACTTTTTTGTGATCAGAAGAGTGGAAATACCAGAAAAAAAGCATTACAATGATATTTAAAATTATTTCGCTAAGTGTGATGGCTTATGCCTTTAATCCTAGCACTTTGGGAGGCCGAGGAGGGTGGATTCATTGAGCTCAGGAGTTTGGGATTAGCCTGGGCAACGTGGCAAAACCCTGCCTCTACAAAAAGTATGAAAATTAGCCAGTTGTGGTAGCACATGCCTATGGTCCCAGCTCCTCAGGAGGCTGAAGTGGGAGAATTGCTTGAGCCCAGGTTGTTGAGGCTACAGTAAGCAGAGATTATGCCTTTGCACTCCAGCCGGGGCAACAGAATGAGACCCTGTCTCAAAAATAATAATAGTTATTATTATTATTCACTTTGTTTCCCTATCTAGACCCTGGAGTTTGATATTCATGGTTTCCAGATTATTGGGAGGTGTCCCAGAGAAAAGTAGGAAAACTAGTCAGGTAACTTTGGGACCACGTGTTTGTAGAGTTGATTCAAAATTATTTTTAGTATTTTCTAACAAGCCAATGAAGAAGGATTTTCAAAATTGAAAAATATTAGCTGTTTTCCAGCTTTCACCTAAGGCTGATATATTCCTCCTGTATATACTTATAGAGTTAATGAAATACATATTTGCAAGACACCAAATTAATAAGAAAGAGTGATTGGGAAAAGTGTCACCTGTATTTTGTTAATTTGCTGCAGGCTCACTCTCCCTACAGCTGGCACATATTTCTAATCTTTGTATTTGGCAGGATAGAAGTATTTGTGATGGGGAAACCAGCAGCAGTTCTTTCTCTTCATAAAGGAAGGGATGTTGAAAATCTGAGTAATTACAGCCCCATTTTAATTTTAGTCACAGCAGTTAAATTATTTAAATGTCTCTTCTGCAGTCAAAATGAATGTTTTTTAGTTTACAGATATTTTGTTACTATTAGAGCAATTTTCTTTCCATTATCTTAGCTTCGCAATTCTGTGTTATTGAAAGTGAGAAATAATTCGCACAAACTGAGTCTAAATTAGGGTGCTGGGGTGAAATTATATTTGTTGATTTCCCCAGTTTCTTTGAGTAGGGAGACTATTTTATATTTACATAGCTAAATTACATTCTCTTGTACAGGTATACCTCAGAGATATTGTGGGGCTGGAACCAGATCACCACGGTAAAGTGAGTCACATAAATTTTTTTTTGTTTCCTGGTGCATGTAAAAGTTGTGTTTACACTATACTGTAGTCTAGTAAGTGGACAATAGCATTATGTCTAAAAATACCAATTTACCTTCCTTAATTTGAAATATTGCTAAAAAATGCTAACTATCATCTTAACCTTCAGCTAGTCATAATCTTTTCGCTGGTAGAGGGTCTTGCCTCTGTCTGTGGCTGCTGACTGATTGGCGTGTGGTTGCTGATGTTTAGAATGGAAGTGGCAATTTCTTAAAATAAGACGACGTTGAAGTTTGTGGTATCAACTGACTCTTCCTTTCATGAAAGAATTATCTGTAGGATGTGATGCTATTTGATAGCATGTTACCCACAGTAGAATTTCTTTCAAAATTGGAGTCAGTCATCTGTAACCCTGCTGCTGCTTTATCAACTAAGTTTATGCAATATTCTAAATCTTTTCTTGTCATCTAATGAACGTTTATAGCATCTTCACTAGGAGTAAGATTCTATCTCCAGAAACCACCATCTTTGCTCATTAAGAAGCTACTCCTTATCCACTGAAGTTTTGTCATGAGATTGCAGCAATTCAGTCACATTTTCAGGCCCCACTTCTAATTCCATTTTCTTGTAATCTCTACCACATCTACAGTTACTTTCTCCACTGAAGTCTTGGACCCCTCAAAATCACTCAGGAGGGTTGGAATCAATTTCTTCCAAACTCCTGTTAATGTGGATATTTTGACTTCCTCCCCTGAAACACACATGTTCTTAATGGCATCTAGAGTGGTGAATTCGTTCTAGAAGGTTTTCAATGGACTTTGCCCACATCTATTAGAGGAATCACCATCTATGACAGGTATACCCTTATAAAATGTATTTCTTAAATAATAAAACTTGAAAGTCAAAATTACTTCTTGACCCGTGGGCTGCAGAATGGATGCGGTGTTAGTAGGTATAAAAGAACGTTAATTTCCTGGCACATCTTCATCAGAGCTCTTGGGTAACCAAATGCGTTGTCATGAGCAGTAATATTTTGAAAGGAATCTTTTTTGCTGAGCACCAGGTCTCAAGGGTGGGGTTAAAATATTCAGTAAAGCATGTGTAAACAGATGTGTTGTCATCCAGGCTTTGTTGCTTTATTTCTAGAGCAAAGGAAGAGTAGATTTCTTATAATTCTTGAGGACTCAAGATTTTTTGAATGGCAAATGTGCATTGACTTCAACCTAAAATCACCAGGTGTCACCCCCCAACAAGAAAGCCAGGCTGTCCTTTGAAGCTTTTAAGCCAGGCGTTGACTTCTTTACCCCAGCTCTGAAAGTCCTAAATGGCATCTTCTTTCAATATAATGTTGTTTTGTTTTGCTTACATTGAAAATCTGCTGTGTAGTAGCCAATTTCAGCATTTAATCTTAGATTTTCTGGGAAACTCACTTCAACTTCTACATCAGCACTCGTGCTTCACCTTGTATTTTTAGGTTATCGAGATGATTTCTTTCCTTAAGCCTCATGAACCAACCCCTGCCAACTTCCAACTTCAAATTTTTGTTCTGTAGCTTATTATTATTATTATTATTATTATTATTATTATTATTTACCTCTCCTAGCCTTCATAAAATTGAAGGGAGTTAGGATCTTGCTCTGGATTAGGCTTTGGCTTAAGGGAATGTTGTGGCTGCTTTGATCTGCTATACAGATACTAAAACTTTATTCACATCAGTATTAAGGCTGTTTTGCTTTCTTATTTGTCTGTTTACTGGAGTAGCACTTTTAATTTCCTTTAAGAACTTTTTCTTTGCTTTCACAACTTGGCTATTTGGTGCAAGAGGCATAGCTTTTGGTCTCTCTTGACTTTTGGCATGCCTTCCTTACTAAGCCTGATCATTTCTAGCTTTTGATCTAAAGTGAGACACTTGTGACTCTTCCTTTCACTTGAACACTTAGATGCCATTGTAGTGCTATTAAATAATGGCCTACTTTCTCTTTTTTTGTTTTTTGTTTTTAAATAATAATTCTTTTTCATCTCATTTTCTTACATAAAATTAGAATACATTTAGAAATAACTTAAAAGAATTATATACCCTTAAGGATCTGTAATGTTTAATACATTGTAAACCTGCATTCCTATGAGAATCTTCTCCTTCCTTGAATTCTTTATATTATTTCTTCTTTCTCAGTCTTTTATTCTCTATCATTTTTATTTTAAATTCTGGGGTACGTGTGCAGGATGTGCAGGTTTTTTTACATAGGTAAAAGTGTGCCATGTTGGTTTGCTGCAATAGATCAACCCATCACCTAGGTGTTAAGCCCAACATCCATTAGCTATTCTTCCTGATGTTCTCCCTCACCCTGTCCCCCTGATAGGCCCCAGTGTGTGTAGTTTCCCATCATGTGTCCACATATTCTCATCATTCAGCTCCCACTTATAAGTGAGAACATGCAGTGTTTGGTGTTCCGTTCCTGCATTAGTTGGCTGAGGATAATGGCTTCCAGCTCCATTCTTGTCCCTGCAAAAGACATTATTCCATTTATTTTTATGGCTGTATAGTATTCCATGGTGTATAGTGCCATATTTTCTTTATCCAGTCTATCATTGAGGGGCATTTGGTTTGATTCCATGTCTTTACTGTTGTAAATACTGCTACAGTGAAATCCATGTGCATGTACCTTTATAATAGAATGATTTGTATTCCTTTGGGTATATACCCTGTAATAGGGAGGCTGGGTCAAATGGTATTTCTGCTTCCAACTCTTTGAGGAATCACCACACTGTCTTCTACAATGGTTGAACTAATTTACATTCCCACCAATACTGTAAAATCATTCCTTTTTTTCTGCAACTTTGCCAGCATCTGTTTTTTCTTGACTTTTTAGTAATTGCCATTCTGACTGGTGTGAGATGGTATCTCATTGTCACTTTGATTTGCATTTCTCTAATGATCAGTGATATTGAGCTTTTTTCATGTTTGTTGGCTGCATCAATGTCTTCTTTTGAGAAGTGTCTGTTCATACCCTTTGCCCACTTTTTAATGGGGTTGTTTTTCTTTTTTTTTTTTTTTTTTTTGTAAATTTGTTTAAGTTGCTTGTAGACTCTGGATATTAGATCTTTGTCAGATGGTTAGGTTGCAAAAATTCTCTCCCATTCAGTAGGTTGTTTGTTCACTCTGATAGTTTCTTTTGCTGTACAGAAGCTCTTTAGTTTAATTAGATATCATTGGTCGAGTTTTGCTTTTGTTCCAATTGCTTGTGGCATTTTTGTCATGAAATCTTTGCCCATGCCTATATCCTAAATGGTATTGTAATGGTCTAGCTTCAATATTGTTGTGTTTTAGTAAATATGGAGGCCCTAGAAGAAGAAAAGAAATAGGGAAAAGACCAGTCAGTGGATCAGTGAGAATGGACACAACACTGATTAAGTTTGCTATCTTAAACGGGTGAGGTTTGCAGTGCCCCAAAACAATTACAATAGTATTAATAACATCAGAGATCACTGATCATATATCACCATAACAGATCTACTAACAGAAACATTTGAAATATTGCAAGAATTTCCAATATGTGACACAGAAACATGAGTGAGCACATGCTGTTGAAAAATGACATTAATAGGCTTGCTTGATGCAAAGTTGGTACTAACCTTCAAAACCTTTAATTTGTTAAAAAAAAATGCAGTATCTGCAAGTATGTAATAAAATGAAGCACAATACAATGAGGTACATCTACATTCATTTTAAACTTAAGTAAGAAACATTATATTTGAAGTCAAAAATAAAACCTGTTGAGTGCATTATAGCTTCTGTATCAAAAGACTTAATGCTACCTAGTTTTATGTTAGGATTTAGCGTGTGACAATTTTACTGATTCTGTCATGAGCTTATTTTCCTGGGGCTGCTGATATTGGAAAGAAACAATGAAGAAGTGTTCCCCCCAGTTTATCTATATAACACAACTGCACATGTATTGTTGATATTGCTGATATTGGAAAGAAACAATGAAGAAGTGTTCCCCCCAGTTTATCTATATAACACATCTGCACATGTACCCCTCAACCTAAAGTAAAAATTAAAAAAGATTAAAACTGTTCCCATTTTTAATCCCATTATATTTGGTGAACTCAATTATTAAATGATAATAATATTCAAATTTTTCAAATTGTTTTTTAATATTTTAGAAAATGAGATTTTAATAACTAACTTATGCAGAAGGTATTAGGATAAAATTGTTATAGGTTGTGGTTAGGTCCACAGGTTTTCAGTTCTCATTCATTGGTCATAATAAGGTATCCCGTCTGTCTGCATGATTCAGAGAAGGCAGCCATCTTGTAACACTTACTATCTGTACAGAACATTGGAATAAGATGACAAGGCAACCAGAAATTTTAGTTACGTGCCCATTGTATGATTTAACTGTTTTGTAAATTTAAGCTCAAAAAAATAAGCTATACAAAGTGATTTTAAATTTTTCACTACTTGGCATTTTATATTATTAATACAATTTGATAAGTTGTTTACACATCTATATAGTGAATAACAAATTAATTACAGTATTATAATTATATAATATTATAATTATACAATTATCAATATTTTGTGCTATACTTTTCCAAGCTGAGTCTCAGGGAATTTAAATATTATATTCCTTAGTGATTAAAAAGTAGGTTGTCTCGTTAGCTCTTTGAGACTAGGAATGCCTTTTTTCCTCTCCAATCTACTAAGGAAAAGCAGACAGGAAAATAAATACCTAAAATTATCAATTTCAAAACAAGGTGTCAGGCGTGGCAAAGTAAGGAGCTCCAAAAATTCATGCCTCCATAAAAGCAATGAAGACACTAGCAAAATTGGTCAAAATTGATTTTTTGAAACTTTGGAAAATAACAATAGGTTTTACTGTATGTGAATTATATATCAATAAACATTGTAAAAAAAGTGGCTATTTAATCCAGATTCACCAAATAGCTTCGTTATTTCTGTCTCTGTGGATAGACAATGTCATTCTTTTCTATTTACAGATGATATTGTGAGTGACATAAATTTTGAAGGAAAATGAAAAAAGCAGAAATAGTCTACAATGCAGATAGCCAGATAGTAAGGAGCTGTGTTCATGGGCCTGAGGTCTGCATTCACAGTGCTTGGAAAATTTTGGTATTTAAAAAGAATCAAAAGAGACCTTGTCAAGCCACACCATGAAAGCTCAGCCTCAGTCAAGGCCAGACCTTGTTGGAACACAGGCACTGGCTGTTTAAAAGTCTCGGAGTGAGGCAGCAGAGCTTTGTGAAGGGAATCTGGACTCCAGAGATACTTGAGTCTGACTTCACCTCACACCTCAGTCACTTACAAGCTCTGTGACTTAATTATCTACTCCAAGCCCCTCTCCTCATTTGTAAAACCGAAACACCAACAGACATCTCAAAGTTCCTCTGTGTATACCAAATGGGATAACTAAGAGTGAAATACATAATACAAGTCCAGAAACCTAATACTCATTTCCCACTCTCAAACAGTTAAGCTAAAAATAAAGAAAACTAGAGACACTCACCAAGTTTTTTATTCTCATTCTATGGAATTGCAATATTACTCAGAGTCCAATTTGTAGAATGGGACTGAATTATAACTATTCCACTCAGAGGTGCAGGAAATTTAGACTTATTTGGTTTAAACTGATTTGATGCTGGATGCACCTTCCATCTCAGTTAATATTCGGGTCTCCTTTCTTTCTCAACTTTGGAATTGATTATGGAGAGCTCATATGGTCTACATGATCTACTCTATGCACTGTAGCATCAACTGCAGCTCAGTCTATGGTCACAGAGTCCCTTACAGTTCAACAGCTTTTGCTTTTCTGCTGTTCATAGACACAGAGCAGATAAATCAGACTTTTAGGCTCCAAACTCCCTTGCCCCACTATGGACTCAGTTCTTGCAGAGGTTTGCTCACGTTCTGAGGGAGTTGACCTAGAGAGTTCTTCACTGTGATGAGAATTTCCCTCCTTTATTTCCATTCTAGGAAGGCTTGTTTCCACATTGCTATCCTTAGAGACAATTTTCACTCTTTCCTCCCCTCCTCAAAACCCGGCCTCCTCTTTTTAATGAGAATAGGCTTTAACTAAATTAATTCCGCCATGAGACAGCCTCTGCTTTTTCAGTCCTTCAAAAACTTCCTGAAGCCAGGAAATATAATATATGACTACTTGTTGGAATTTGTGGGTGAGTGAAATGCAGTGGGAACACAGATACACATATACAATTACTTTATCAATAAATCACCTTCTAAAATTTGCAAAGAAACATGCTACTGTAGATAAATTCTTCTGACTGAGCATTTCACTGAAAATTCTGGAACAATACTCTGAGAAAGCTGAGCCAAGCAGACTCACTTTCTGGTGGTAATCACTTCTGTATTCCCAATTTAGATTTCCATTTATCTATAGAGACCTGACTGTTGGAATTTCATCAGAACTTCAAAATATTTTGGGGTGGCCATTAAATAGTTGATATAACCCAATGCTTTGTGCATGGTAGATGCTGAATATATTAAATTGTTTTTGATTGGTGATTAGAAGGTAAGATGGAAACTCAATTTCTTAAACCACTCATTTTTCATATAGAGTACAGAGTAAAAAAGCAAGTCCACCTGATCAATGTATTAAAACTCAACTGATCAATTGACATTCTGTGTAATGTAGTCAAAAAGGATAACTAAACTAATAGTCAAGACCCTTGGTTCTAGTTATGCTTCTGTCACCAGATATATAAAATTGAGAAAATTATTAGACTTTCATGTTTCTATTTTCTAGAAACTAAAGCACTGATAGTCCCATTTTTTTTTCTTGCTTACCTTATGTAATTGCTGTGAAAACCAAATGAGGCAATGTGAATATTCAGGCTTGAGTACGAAGTAACAAAATGATGTAACATTTGTTACAGATATAACAAAAAAATTATAAACAATTTTTAACAGGAAGAATAAAGTTTTCTATAGACTAATTTAAAAAGTATCCTTTTCTAAGAATATTCTTTGTTCCAAGGTTCTATATTGATGAATTTTACTCACTTCTGGAGTAAGGCACTAATGTCAGTCTGAAATCTGAACTGATGATAATGTGATAGAACGGTTGGATTGTGTACTATGACATTGTCTGGACTAGGAAATCATCCCAGATTACCACAAATGATGCCACGATGGAAAATTATAGATCATATCTGCAATTTTATCTTTATCATCTGAGATAACATTGAGATAAATCACATCTGAGATAGATACCATTTGTCATTAATATCTTAGTGTATGTATGATGGCTAATTTATGTGTTGACCTGGAAGGTGTTTGTGGATGAGATTAACATTTAAATTGGAGAATTTTGAGTAAGCAGGTTATCCTCCAAAATATAAGTGGGACTCATTCAATGAATTGAAAGCCTGAATAGAATAAAAATACTGTTTTTTCCAGGCAAGCAGGGGACTATCCTGCAGAATGCCTTTGGACTTCATCTGCACCATTGGCTTTCCTGGGTCTCCAATCTGCTAGGCCACACTGTAGATTTGAATTAGCTAGCTTCCAGAATTGCGTGAGCCAATTCCTAATAATAAATCTCTTATATACATATACACACATCCTATTAGTTCTGTTTCTTTGGAGGAGCCTGTTTAATACATCATATATCAGCTTTTGGAGGTGCAGTGAAGGAAGAAATACTGTTCATCAATATGATAAAAGTAAATATCCTACTTTACTCATTTTTAATGTTGATGTTTCTTCAGCAGAGGACTTCAGAAGGAATTCAAGAGGTACCAAATAGAAGTGAGAAAGACACATATTATGTATAATATAGACACAAAAATACAAGTTATATGGATTGAACAGGCACAAGAAAATTCGAGTGGATATAAATGAAAAAGTGCGTGACTTGGCTATTTTCTATTTAGAATGTCAATATTGATATAACAAGGTGCCATCTGAATTAACTAGATATTTCAGTGTGAAAGAATGTTAGGGATTGTTGTGTCAAATTCTAAATAATTCACTAGCACACACAGAGATTTTAAACCACCCAATTATAATTTGGATGTCCTTTGGAGAGCTGAAGGGATAAGGTAGCTTTTGTTTGTCCAGTATGGCATCATTATCATCCTGCCAAAGCAGGAAAAGAGAACAGATGACCTCTAAAGCCTCTCACGTCATGATACTTTTATTGCAGTCAGGCAAGCTTTGCTCTTGGAGTCTACAAGATATTAAAATTTAGGATATTAAATAACAAGATCACATACAACAGCATTTCAATGCCATTAGCTTCCAATAAATCAAATTTGCAGGAATTAAAGCATCAGGTTATTATGTTTCACTGAGAAGAAATATTAAAATTCATGAGTATGCTAAAGGACACCATAACGAAAGCAGAGCAGATTACGATTCCGCCAATAAAGGACCGAAAACTTCCAATACGTCTCTACCATGAAATTATCAGAAATCAACAGAAGAATAAATATCTGCATTCACAAGAATGTATAGGATTAACTTGAATGATGATGACAGAAGATAGTAAAGCTACATAGGTAATTTAAAAATAGCTGATATCCTTTATAGCTGGTAGGAAAAAGAAAATGCCAGGAAAGAGGTTAAAGAGAATATGAAGGGCATTTTAAAATAGTTTAAGAGGAACAAGATATGAGAAAGATGAAATAGATCTTTTTAGATGAAATTGGATGTGGAAGCCATAGAAATTGATAAATAATAATTAGAAATGGAAGCAGTTGTAATTTAGAGTAGAGAGAATATTGAAATTTTATAAACTATCATCAGGTCTTATGAATTATAAAACTGAGAAGTAATATAAATTCAGAAAAAGTAAATCTAAAGGAAAAAAGAACTTAAAAAGATGATATAAAATATTATTTCAATGCTCTCTGCCTCAATAAAAGACCTCTTTGGAAATCACTTTCTTTTTTAAAGCTAACAACAAATTAGCAAAGACATTTAAATAGAAATATTCATTATATTTAGGGCTACCTTAGAAATCTTTATATCACAAGCTTTTATTCACTATGACTATGATAGAAGTATAACAAACCATATTGTGTCCAGAATACATTAGTCAATTGAGCTGCCAAAATAAATTTATTTCTGAAGTTTAGCTCTTGTACCCATACACCCTTCCCAGGAAGGGTTGCTCATGCCTGAATGTATAGTGAAATATGTTTAACTTATGAGGTTCTTTTCCTTTATAATATAGAAATAGTAATATTGAACAAATACTTTTAATGATTTCCTCTTAGAGTTTCATTGCCGAATCTTTTATTAAAATGGCTCATTTCTTCTTAGTACTGTGCAGCTTGCTCTTCACCTATCCTTTGCTGTTACCCATTGAGAGAAAGGACCAGTAGGTAGAAGTTTAGAAGAACCAGGTTGGTGGCTGACTATCACACAGCAAGTGGCTGCAGTGCTAGGATGTACCATCAAGACACCCAGTGACTTTTTTTTAATATATATATTTTTTATTATACTTTGGGTTCTAGGGTACATGTGCACAATGTGCAGGTTTGTTACATATGTATACGTGTGCCATGTTGGTGTGCTGCACCCATTAACTTGTCATTTACATTAGGTATATCACCTAATGCTATCCCTCCCCGCCACCGACCCCACAACAGGCCCTGGTGTTTGATATTCCCCTGCCTGTGTCCAAGTGTTCTCATTGTTCAATTCCCACCTATGAGTGAGAACATGCGGTGTTTCGTTTTTTGTCCTTGCAATAATATGCTAAGAATGAGGGTTTCCAGCTTCATCTATGTCCCTACAAAGGACATGAACTCATCATTTTTTAAGACTGCATAGTATTCCATGGTGTATATATGCCACATTTTCTTAATCCAGTCTATCATTGTTGGACAATTGGGTTGGTTCCAAGTCTTTGCTATTGTGAATAGTGCTGCAATAAACATATGTGTGCATGTGTCTTTATAGCAGCAAGATTTATATTGCTTTGGGTATACACGCAGTAATGGGATGGCTGGGTCAAATGGTATTTCTTGTTCTAGATCCCTGAGGAATCACCACACTGTCTTCCACAATGGTTGAAATTTACAGTCCCACCAACAGTGTAAAAGAGTTCCTATTTCTCCACATCCTCTCCAGTACCTGTTGTTTCCTGACTTTTTAATGATCGCCATTCTAACTGGTGTGAGATGGTATCTCATTGTGGTTTTGATTTGCATTTCTCTGATGGCCAGTGATGATGATCATTTTTTTCATGTGTCTGTTGGCTGCATAAATGTCTTCTTTGGAGAAATGTCTGTTCATGTCTTTCGCCCACTTTTTGATGGGGTTGTTTGTTTTTTCTTGTAAATTTGTTTGAGTTCTTTGTAGATGCTGGATATGAGCCCTTTGTCAGATGAGTAGATTGCAAAAACTTTCTCCCATTCTGTAGGTTGCCTGTTCACTCTGATGGTAGTTTCTTTTGCTGTGCAGAAGCTCCTTAGTTTAATTAGATCCCATTTGTCAATTTTGGCTTTTGTTGCCATTGCTTTTGGTGTTTTCGACATGAAGTCCTTGCCCATGCCTATGTATTGAATGGTATTGCCTAGGTTTTCTTCTAGGGTTTTTATGGTTTTAGGTCTAACATTTAAGTCTTTAATCCATCTTGAATTAATTTTTGTATAAGGTGTAAGGAAGGGATGCAGTTTCAGTTTTCTACATATGGCTAGCCAGTTTTCCCAGCACCATTTATTAAATAGGGAATCCGTTCCCCATTTCTTGTTTTTGTCAGGTTTGTCAAAGATCAAATGGTTGTAGATGTGTCGCATTATTTCTGAGGGCTCTGTTCTGTTCCATTGGTCTATATATCTGTTTTGGTACCAGTACCATGCTGTTTTGGTTACTGTAGCCTTGTAGCATAATTTGAAGTCAGGTAGCGTGATGCCTCCAGCTTTGTTCTTTTGGCTTAGGATTGACTTGGCAATGCGGGCTCTTTTTTGGTTCCATATGAACTTTAAAGTAGTTTTTTCCAATTCTGTGGAGAAAGCCATTGGTAGCTTGATGGGGGAGCCATTGAATCTATGAATTACCTTGGGCAGTATGGCCATTTTCATGATATTGATTCTTCTTATCCATGAGCGTGGTATGTTCTTCCATTTGTTTCTGTCCTTTTACGTGATTATCTGAATAGATGCAAAAAAGGCCTTTGGCAAAATTCAACAGCACTTCATGCTAAAAACGCTCAATAAATTAGATATTGATAGGATGCATCTAAAAATAATAAGAGCTATTTATGACAAACCCACAGCCAATACCATACTGAATGAGCAAAAACTGGAAGCATTCCCTTTGAAAACTGGCACAAGAGAGGGAGGCCCCCTCTCACCACTCCTATTCAACATAGATTTGGAAGCTCTGGCCAGGGCAATCAGGCAGGAGAAATGAATAAAGGATATTCAATTAGGAAAAGAGGCAGTCAAACTGTCCCTGTTTGCAGATGACATGATTGTGTATCTAGAAAACCCCATTGTCTCAGCCCAAAATCTCCTTAAGCTGATTAGCAACTTCAGCAAAGTCTCAGGATACAAAATCAATGTACAAAAATCACAAGCATTCTTGTACACCAATCACAGACAAACAGAGAGCCAAATCATGAGTGAACTCCCATTCACAATTGCTTCAAAGAGAATAAAATACCTAGGAATCCAACTTACAAGGGATGTGAAGGACCTCTTCAAGGAGAACTACAAACCACTGCTCAAAGACACCCAATGACTTCTAAGTCCACCAATCAAGAGGGACATGAGAATTTGCTTTTGTTTTGTAATGGATATTAGAGAAGAGGAATTCTTAAAAAGGAGGATCTGTTAATTTGTCTATTGCACACATTTATGATAATTGTTTTACTTACTCATTTTTGGACATGTGAGTTGCTTTAATTTTCCTGTACTTCTAGAAAAAGAGGAATAACATGGATTTGATCATTAGATTTTAGTTCAGTTACAAGCTCTGTACCTAACCTCTTTGAATTTCCTTATACCCTAAAAAGTAATTCTTATGCCAAATGATTAATATAAGTATTATATTCCATGCGGTAGTTTGTGCAAATATCTAGCCTAGTGGCTGGTGCATAGTAAGAAATAAAATTTAATTCTTTCTCCACCCTATCTCACCCTTATAAAATGACTTAGAGACTTGGGACTGAAGATACTTCAAGTAGGATCTACCCATTGCAAAAGCCATTAGGGCTGTTACCTTTCTGTACTTGACACTGTCTTAAAATTAGTGTAGCCTAAGATTGAGTTAGATTTTTTGTTTGGCCCTCTCCTCATGTTGTTCATCTTTATTGAATTTGCCTCTAAAACATTTTTTTGGTCTAACTCTTAAATGACTCAAGTCAAATCTTGCCAATAAATTGCTCAATAAATTCCCTCTGATAGAAGGTTTCCTCCTACTTTTCTTACCAATAATTTATTTGCACAATTCCTCTTGCTTCCTGCTCCCTTCCATGAATCTATATACTTCTTGAGGCTCTCCTGGGATCCCATTCAGGCTGCACAGAAGAGAAAATCTCTGATTATCTAATGGTGTTGAAAAGTCAACCAAGAAACAACATGGATTTAGTAAGAACAAATAAAGTCAAACGGTAAGGCATTGGTGTTTGTTGCTAACAATTTCTTAGAAATGGCATTCTGTAAAAGTATTTCTTGTATACTAGGTATCGGTATATTTCTTTAAAAAAGTTCATTCTAAGACCAAATTGATTTAATGCTGTACCCTTTAAGTCACAGAACTTAACTAAATAATTGAGGTGAGGATTATTTATCACTGATCTAACAGAAACTAATACATTTAATTATGGATAACATCCTTGGAAAAGTGGCTAAATGTATTTGAGCACAGAAAAAGAGACATAAGGATCATTGAACATTAAAAATCATAACTATAAAGATGAGGGAAATAAGCCAAGAGCATTTAGGCTAAAGAGCATTAAAAACAAACCCAGTGCAAACAATATTCAGGAAAAAATATATTTTTTTACTCCAAAATTAAATACAAACATATAAAGTAAAACTTTGCTCCAGAATATTTATGAAGTTAAGCATTAGAATTAATCTGAGAATTCAGTCAGGGATTCAATGAGATTTCTGTCAAAAGTTGTAGAAATACCCTCTCTTCATGAGTGAAATCATTGTTTAAAGAGACTGGTTTATGGACGGCAGTGTGCTGATGGGCTTCCTGCCTAACTTTCTTTCTATCTGACCTCCTAAAGATAGAGTCACTGGAATTGATTTGTATGGAAAACTCCATATTCTAGTTATATCAGTATATTTATGTTGTGGGAAGTCAGGGACCCCGAACAGAGGGACTGGCTGAAGCCATGGCAGAAGAACGTGGATTGTGAAGATTTCATGGACATTTATTAGTTCCCCAAATTAATACTTTTATAATTTTTTGTGCCTGTCTTTACTGCAATCTCTAAACATAAATTGTGAAGATTTCATGGACACTTATCACTTCCCCAATCAATACCCTTGTGATTTCCTATGCCTGTCTTTACTTTAATCTCTTAATCCTGTCATCTTGTAAGCTGAGGAGGATGTATGTCACTTCAGGACCCTGTGATGATTGGGTTAACAGCACAAATTGTAGAGCATGTGTGTTTGAACAATATGAAATCTGGGCACCTTGAAAAAAGAACGGGATAACAGCAATGTTCAGGGAACAAGAGAGATAACCTTAAACTCTGACTGCCAGTGAGCTGGGTGGAACAGAGCCATATTTCTCTTCTTTCAAAAGCAAATGGGAGAAATATCACTGAATTCTTTTTCTCAGCAAGGAACATCCCTGAGAAAGAGAATGCGCCCCTGAGGGTAGGTCTCTAAAATGGCCCCCTTGGGTGTGGCCATCTTTCTATGGTCGACACTGTAGGGATGAAATAAGCCCCAGTCTCCCATAGCACTCCCAGGCTCATTAGGACGAGGAAATTCCCACCTAATAAATTTTGGTCAGACAGGCTGTCTGGTGTCAAACTCTGTCTCCTGATAAGATGTTATCAATGACAATGCATGCGGAACCTTCATTAGCAATTTTAATTTCACCCTGGTCCTATGGTCGTGTGATCTCGCCCTGCCTCCATTTACCTTGTGATATTCTATTACCTTGTGAAGCATGGGATCTCTGTGACCCACACCCTATTCATACACTCCCTCCCTTTTGAAAATCACTAATAAAACTTGCTGGTTTTATGGCTCAGGGGGCATCATGGAACCTGCCGACATGTGATGTCTCCCCCCAGCTTTAAAATTTCTCTCTTTTGTACTCTTTCCCTTTATTTCTCAACCCAGCCGACACTTAGGGAAAATAGAAAAGAACCTATGTGACTGTTGGGGGCAGGTTCCCCGATATATTTAGCAATGAATTTATATGTATTATATTTGTTTAGTAATTAATTTATAATAAAGATCAGAATTATACAAATTTTTTATTTGGAGAGCTCTGATATGGGTCAGTTATGATTTTGGTTTGGGTTCTTCTTTTGGGCTGGGTCCCTACTGTTAGGGATATTATCTACATCCAAGGATCCCTGGAGTTTGAAGCAAAGGGAAGGCACTCTGGAAGAATACCCAGGAAGGAGTAGCATAATTGGAAAACCGAGAAAGCTGGAAGTAAACTCATGTCTTGAGTATAAAGGGCCACTTGGGGATGGATGCCTGATCTAGGAGGATTCCCTATAGGGTGGGGAAGGGGGAGATATGGAGAGTTGTCAGATAAGAACAAAATGTGATCATTCCTTGTAGAAGTACTCAGTCCTGTTGTGGGAGCAAGGTGTCAATTCAAAGCAAATACACATCCAGGGATGGCTTGTGCTCACCTTTCCTTGTTTAACCATCTGCTTCTGTTTCACCGCCTGGTATTATAAAATGAGATTATGTTTCTCTTTTATACCAAATGGTTAGGGAATGATTCATCCTTGATCTCCTTCTGGGAAAGTAGCACCCTTTTAATGATATTGCTATTTTATTTCTAGAAGTTTCCTGGAGTAATGACCCTACTATGCTCTGAAAAAGACCATCCGTTTCCTCTGATCTGGTCTTATATCTTCTAATTGTGTCACTGACCAATGGCTTCAACTGCTGCTGATTCTGTGAGTAAGTTTTTGTGTGAGCAAAGCTAAACCATTGGTAGTTATTCCAATGTGCTGCCTTTGACAATACATGACCTACGATTTGCATTATCCTCATTTGTTCCACCCAATTTGATATATGAGATAGCCTTCTGGGTTATTCGACTCCTTCAATCCTGTCTCTTTACCTCAGACATTGCCTGATCTCGAGGAAGAGAATTTCATTCCCTTTCTTTTACTACAGCACAGATGTGACTAGGATAAGAATTTCAACAAGACTACTGAAGCTGCAGTACTGGACAATGCACAGAGTAACTTGAAATTTGTCCTAGACATAATTACTCATAATAACCCACCTGTTCAAATCCGTTGTCAGGATCTCTGCTCAGCTCTTACAATGTTTCCTTGTGCTAGTGGGAACAAGCTCAACCCCCACAATGGGAATTTCCTGAGACTCACACATCTCAGTTCTTGTATATGCTTGTTTTCTGTGTTTCTGAGAAACACAGAAGTTCTTTCCTCCTCTAGTCTAAGTTGCATTTCCTCTCCGGTCACAGGAAACTGACATATTCTCTTGGAGAAATTTCTCCAATTTCTTCATGCCCCTTATTGCCTTTTAGTACAAATATGTGGAGTGGATTTTATTCATCAGATAAACTAAGCATCTTTTTCTATAGTATATTTAGCAAAATTGAGTTATAGAATCCTAAATTATGTTATTCGTTGTGTCTTAGTCTAGTTTGGATCTGTGCCAAGCTCATGCCTATTCCTTCACACAACTTTTTCCATTACATGAGATGAAAGTATCATCAGGATTATATCTTTGGACCTAACCTAATCTTGGGTGCTAATACGCATACATATTCTTCCTCCAAAAGACACAGGTATGCCCCATGTAGAGATGATTTACAAAATCCAGATTTATTTGAGAGGGAATCACAAAATAAATTAATAATTTAATAAAACAAGTCTTATATTGTTTTGCCTCAGGATTTTGCCCACTTTTTAATGGGGTTGTTTTTTGCTGGTTAAGTTCCTTATAGATTCTGGATATTAGACCTTTGTTAGATACATAGTTTGCAAATATTTTCTCTCATTCTGTAGGTTGTCTGTTTACTCTGATGATAGTTTATTTCCCTGTGTGGAAACTCTTTAGTTTAATTAGGTCCCATTTGTCAATTTTTGTTTTTGTTGCAATCACTTTTCAAAAGAAGGCATACACATGGCCAACAAGCATATGAAAAAATGTTCAACACCACTAATCGTCACAGAAATGCAAATCAAAACTATAGTGAGATACCATCTCCTGCCAGTCAGAATGGTTATTATTAAAAAGTCAAAAAATAATAGATGCTCACTAGGTTGTGGAAAAAGGAGAATGCTTATATACTGCTGGTGGGCGTGTAACTAGTTCAGCCATTGTGGAAAGCAGTTTTATGATTTTTCAAATAACTCAAAGCAGAATAACCATTAGACCTAGCAATCTCATTGCAGGTTATATATCCAGAGGAATAGAAATCATTCTGTTATAAAGATACATGCATGTGTATGTTCATTGCAGCACTATTTGCAATAGCAAAGACATGGACTCAACCTAAATGCACATCAGTGATAGACTGGATAAAGGAAATGTGATATATACATCATAGAATACTATGTAGGCACAAAAAAGAATGAGATCATGTCCTTTGCAGCTACATGGATGGAGCTGGAGTCTATTATCCTAAGCGAAGTAACACAGGAACACAAAATTAAATACTGCATGCTCTAACTTAAAAGTGGGAGCTAAACATTGAGTATAGGGAACAACAGACACTGGGCCTACTTGAGGGTGGAGGAAGGAAGAAAGGTGAGGATTCAAAAACTACCTATTGGGTACTATGCTTATTACCTGGGTGACAAAATAATCTGTACACCAAGCCATCGTGACACACAATTTACACGTATAACAAACCTGCATATATACCCCTGAACCTAAAATAAAAGTTAAACAACAACAACAACAAAAACATTTCTTGAAATATTTACAGGTAGTGTTCTGCTGAGGATATCTACTGAAGTTAATAGACCAAGATCAAGTCCCTCTATTTCAATTTTTCTTTTCAAGAACAACGAAAGAAATTTGAAAGAGATATTTCTTATCTATATGTATAAACTAAGGGGTTCAATTAAGTGACCCCCTAAGCAGATCAAAGGGAGATCTTTCCTAAGAACAAATACCATTTTTATTTGAGAATGTGATGTAAGATTTGTAAATCTTAAAATATCAGCCTTCCAACCTTAAAATTGAAAGAGACATTCTCCATAAAATGTGTTCTTATAACACTGTTAAAGGACTGGGTATTGAGTATTGATAAAACTGAGTGTCGCTCTTTTGTTTAAAAGGAAATACCAAATTAATAAGACCCTTTGTTGGGTTTAGTTCTCTTCCTGAACACAAAGATTGTATAGCTACTTTGCTTATTTATGATCCTTGTATGGGCTGTGGTCTCAGTGGTAAAGTTTTAATTATTTCAGAAACGTAGAACTCTTACATATTTATGATGTTTTCCTATTGGGATATGGAAAAAGACTTAGTTATGTAGAGAAACTTATAATTTTTCCTTCCAAAAGTAGCTATGCTATAAGTAACATTTACAAAATAGGACTATTATTTATTTTTATAGTTATATTTTTGGAACCCATTAGGTCTACTTTGGGAAGTAGATAGATTTTCTTGGTCCTGACTATAATCATGACATCATTAGAGATTACTCTCTCCTTTGAGATGCATATAAAATTGATTTGCATCTCCTATTTTACGTCCAATAAGAAATCCAATGCTTTCTCCAACATTTCTGTGAATTCCCCGGAGTGTTCTTTCTCACAGTCGCTTCTAATTTCAATTTCTGGTTTACTTTGAATTTAACCTATCTGTATGTTATTTCTAGCTTCGTTCTCCATAATCTACTCAAATAAGGAACATTCCCCATGTGTTTAAGTTCTCTCATACACCATTCATAGAGCATTTGTAGACATAGTAGATTATACTGAAGATTTAAAGTGATAGGGGCGGTAGAGGGTGCATTGCAGTAATATATAGCAATTCATTTTAAAGTGAGTGGTAGATATGCCTATCCTTTGAAGTTCTTTTCTTATCACTCCATTCTTTGCACCAACACCTAGAAATTTCCAATTGGCAACATTCCTTCTTGGCTTCCTTTAGGCATAGAATATTTTGATTTCATTGTTTTTGAAGACCTTTTGAATAAAATTCTTTTGTCAGAATTATTTTAATGCTAATTGATTTTTACTTAGTATTTTTCTGCAGTAAAATAGAGAAAATTAATTAATAAAATGTAATTATAAATGATCTCTTTTCTATACAGTCTATTTTGATCTTTTTTTATTGAGCTTTTAAAAAACTGGTAGATTTTTACAGGCTAATCTTTAATAGAAAAAATTATCTCAGAAATTAGTACCTCTATTCTTATCAGATTTGATCAATTTCAGCTCCTTGTTTTTCCTTTGTGGCTCTTTATGTTTAATAATAATTTCAATTTTCCAAAGCCAAATTTTCCAAATTTAAATTTGTCCAAAACTTGAGTTTTTCAACAGTTTTTAATGAATAACATGTTTTGATATATGCACTGTTGGTCATTGTCAAGCTTTTTATTGATTGTTTATGCAGAATATTTATTTTGAGTAAGGGCTTGCATTTAACATTAAAATAGTTATCAATTTTAATAATTGACACCATTATTGTTTTACAAATGTAAACAATATAAGCCTTTGGCTAGAATATTCTCACTGTTTATTTTGGTTTCAAATGAAAGAGAAGGCACACACATGGATACAGAACCAGCAGCTGGGGAACAAAAACGGAGGTACAGAAATAGGATCATTGAGGAATAAAGACTTGCTAGTTGTCTGGCTAAATAGCTCTTATGAAACACACAGTAGTGTCAGAATTCCTCCAGGGCAAACCTGTTGGTGTCAAAATAATGAGACAAAGGGCTTTCATAGTCCTATTTTAGATCTTGCTTCCAAGTTCCTCATGATTCTGCAAGCCTCTAGGCCTCCCAACCCCTGAACTCCATCCAGTCTCGACTAGACTTTCTCCACCCATAAATTCCTTCTTGTTTTATTTTTTCTTATGGAAAGCAATTTAGAAATTGTCACATCTCCAGCTGAAACCCTGTAATTTCTCATTTAAAGTAACCTGTTCTGCTGGATATAAGGTCACCCAAACAGGAGGAAATTAACCCTCTTCCTTAGTGGCAGAAGTAACTATAGATGGTTGTTGTGCCCCTTGAGTGAGTTAAATACTTGTGCTATCTTTCCCCTCTGAAACGTTCAGACCTCATCATTACAAGAGCACCTTTGTTTTTATTCTCCTTCTCTAACACCGTTTCCAAGTATTTCTCTTTTTCCTATTTCCATTAGACTTCGCTTTTTTTTTTTTTTTTTTTTTTTTTGTAGAACACAGATTTCCTCTCCAAGGCCTCCTCACTCTACCACCACCAATCCCAAAGGTACTGATAGCTTGAAGGGATTTTCAGAACTGGGACCAGCCAATAGAGGAGAAGATTTTGTACAGGACCTCTTCAGGGAGTGCTGCTCATATTATGCCTCAGATTTATGATATTTCACTCATGTTTAAGGCCTGCCTTAGAGATCCAAACACTTGTGAGAATAAGTAGAGTATACTATATTTAAGTTTCTATTTGACATAAAGAATATATTAGAATGTGGTGTTTTCTCAAAGCTAGGCATTTAGAACATAATCTTGGCCAGGCTCGGTGGCTCATGTCTGTAATACCAGCACTTTGGGAGGCCGAGATGGGCGGTTCATTTGAGTTCTGGAGTTCAAGACCAGCCTGACAAACATGGTGAAACCCAGTCTCTACTAAAAATACAAAAAAAATTAGCCGGGCATAGTGCTGGGTGCCTGTAATCCCAGCTACTCTAGAGGCTGAGGCAGGAGAATCTCTTGAACCCAGGAGACAGAGGTTACAGTGAGCCGAGATCACGCCACTGCACTCCAGCCTGGGCGACAGAGAGAGACTCCGTCTCAGAAAAAAAAAAAATAATAATATTAATAACCATCTTGTTTCCTTGTTTCTTTAATAGCCTGATAGCCATTGCATTTTCTCAATATTCACACTAAATAGTACAGATGACAGAATTTTGCCTCATCTGAAGCATCCTGCTTAGTTTATAGTTATATTACATTTAAAATATCTGTTAAAAGAACAGGGACAGACACCACTGCACTGATTTATTTATTTATTTTAAAGTCATGATGCGAATCCATTCAACCATCCTTTCTTGCTTCAGGCTCTAGCCAACACATAATTTTTCATTAAAATGTTATTCGAACTAAGGACATCTGCAGCAGCTTGGAATGTATTTTCTTCAGTACTTGATTTTAAGCTCTCTATACATCTTAGAATTCTCTCAAAAAAAAATCAAAAAACAAAACTCTACGACATGTTCGATTATCACAGAACAAACAATAGCTATGCCTATATCAAGAGAAGTGCCAGTATAAGCAAAAACATACCAGTTTCATTAACAGCACTTTTAACAGATTTAATTAAGTTTCTTATTCTGTTAATAATACTGTTCTTTGAATAAAAATGTTTATGTATACTTTACATCTTATTTATGAAGAAGTGTTTCAAGCATAGAGAAAAGTATATTGAAAATAATAATGAATACCTACCACCACCCAACTTTGTCCAGTCATAATAGTTTGTCATATATACTTCTGATATTTTAATTAAACAAACGTTCATTTAACTCCCTCTGCTCAATTATTGCCTCTTCCATTTTCTTCTTCTTCTAAAAGCAACTGACATCTTTGTTATTTATCAAAATGATATTTGTACTTTTATCACATATATGCATATTCTGAAATAATATTTTTTTATGTTGTTAAAGCAGATAAATAACAATCACAATATATTTGTTTCTTTGAAATAATTTTTTCACATTATTTTTTAAAGTTTTTTCTTATTAATACTTGTAGGTATAGTGCATTCATTTTCACTGTACACAGATTCCATTACATGAACACAGCACAATATATTTTTCTTTGTCCTGTTTTTCCTACTTGTTTATTTCTGTCCTAGCAGTTATACTTTTAAAGAGCTACAAAGACATATGTGTATTAATAAATAATTACTCTTTTAAACCATTGAGATTTGCAGAGGTTTGTTATTTAGCAATAGTGCTTATTCCTGTAGTTGAAAATAACAGAATATCTCCTTTTTAATCCCTCAATCACTTTCTGTTTTCACTGGATCCATGTTTGTAAATTTATTGAGGGTTTCTATCTTGGTTGACCAGAAAAGTGTATGTTCTTTGAGAGACGGGCCTGGAATACCCATCTTAAGTGTTTATTCTCCCACACCATTATTCTTGGTTTGGTGATTCTAACAGTTATTTAATTTATAAAATAAATAAAACAAGTTTATGTTAAGATCTGTTTTGTAATATCTTTCTTTTTTACAAATGCCTAAACTTCGTTTTAAATAGAAATGAGTGCACCCAACATTTCTTTTGAGATTTTCTTAAGTGAGCACGCAGTCAGGAAATGTCTTACTCTAGGTTCTTCCATCTCCCTCTCCAGTGCTATTCTCCATTATTGTTCAGCTTAGTTCATAGAGAGCAAAAAAGCCTCCCTCTGTGATGATTAAAGTCCATCACATTGGTGTTACCACCAACCTGAACTGTTTTTCTGTTTCAGCTTAAGATCTTCTCCTGAACTCTTGACTTCTGACTTTGGTTTGGTTTGGCCATACTTGTCCTCTGGTATTTAGGTTCACTTTATTTTTTACTTATTTCTTTTCTGTTTCTTACTTATTTTATTCCTTGATATTTGGCAGTGCACAGACTCCAGAGGATAACTTGTTTTAGAACTACCACTTCACTGCTGATTTTTAACTTATCCTTAACAAACTTGCCTCCCCTTGACTTTCACTTACCCCTGTGAGTGATCATCCAATTCTGTAATTTTTCTGGTAGATTTTTCCAAATGAAAAGGCCAATATTTATATTTTATAGGCATTACTCCCTTTTATTTCTTTTTTTTGTACTAGAGCATGCATCTTGATAATCAATTGCTCATGTTGAATGCCCAATTATTAATTTTTATTGCTTTAATGGTTGCTTTAATTTGATGATTAATATGACTTAAAATAATTCAACTGCAGATGACCTATTGCTTCATGCTTGGACAATATGAGAGTAAAAAAATACGACAACTGCACCATTGTAATTTTTGATTTGGCACACTTATAGATATGGCTTATGTTAAAATGTTCCTGCTTCACTCTTCTTCAGGAAGGTATCTACAGTATTTCCTACTAATTGGCAATAGAATAGCTGCCTTATTATTTCTTTATTGTTGTAGAAATATTGCAGTCCTATTGCCTTTAATCATAAAGCATTCATGCCTTTGTTCAGGGTTTAAATTTTTATGTATTTATGTGGGTTCCATGATAACCTTACTTCTAGTACCTTCTTTCACAGTTTTCTAGATCTACTGAAGCTATTGCCCAGTTATCTTTTTTTTTTCAACAGCAGATGGTTTATTAATGTCCATGTTACACTATTGTATGAATCAAACATGCTAAGAGATCCCTTTTCTGGGGTTCATCTTCTTATCATGAGTATCAGTGAAGATCCATAAGTATAGAACAATTGGAAAGAATGCATTCTGAAAAAGTTCCTTGTGCATTGATTAACCCTGTTCCCCAGAAAGTGCAAAACAATCTCTATGGCTCTCAGAGTTATTTAGATTTCGCCATGAATGGGCTCAGAACTACAGATTATCAGGGCTGGGAAGGATAATAGAGTCTTTCCAATAAAATCTTAATTCATTAGTGCAGAAATTAATAAAATAGCCAATATTTTATCAGTTTTGACTTTTAAAATGTAATGTTTATATGATTCAGCTAATACATGAAGAGGATCAAGCCCCAACACTTGCCCAGTGAGACGTCTCTAGGGCAGAGCCCCTGCACTATGTAAATTCATCTCAATGATACCACTTGCTTTGTCTCTCACTTTGCTTACCTGTCATTAAATTTTTTGAAACAAACTTGGTGCGTATTTAGAACTAAAGGAGAAAGAAAGAAACTATATCAAAGTTTTCCTCAAAGGAAATTAGAACATTTCAAATGAAGATGAATGATCGAGATATATTAGTATAACTCTTTGCCAGCCAGGAAGCATCCTGAATCATTTATTTTGTTCCAAGCCATTCTGTTATTATCTAAATAGACTCTTCTCAAGTGATGAGTGAGTACCATTCCAAAAATCATTTGTAAGTGAGTTGCTCTATATCTTGGAAGACATTTCCTATACAAATGGCATAAGGAATGATTATGATGTACCCTGACCAGCCTTGCAAGTAACTTTAACACACAAGGTACCTAAATGTATTAGAATTATTTCAAAATACATCTAGCCACCAGCTGTGCCATTATTTATAATGCTTTCTTAATTCTAAGCCTTTCCCTCTCAATAGTAGCAGCCATGCCCAGCATTGATGCAGAGCCGGGCTTCACTGTGGGTAGGTTCGTGGACGTACTCAGAAACTATCAAGGAACTTTTTTTGCTCAACCCAGTTCTGTATCTACATGATAGAAAGGGTGTCTCAGGACAACCACTCACCAGTTGTTCAGAATCAAAACATAAAAGAACTCTACCTATGAGGAGATGGGGCTGTAGACTTTTATGGAAGTGCTTTTTGACACAATTGTTTATATGCTGAGAAGTGCCTAATTTACATATTTTGGGCTTGTCATTTGCTTTTTTATTTTATTTTAGAAATTATACTATTTTTATGTCTTGCTTTATGGTAATTTGAGAGCTGCATTTAATTACAGCAGCAACTTTATACTGAATGACTTCAGTATTTCTTGAATCTGAAATTTTCAAGTTCTTTTGTATTTAACCCAGTATTTTATTTTCATTCTACTTCTTGATTTTTGGTAATATGCACTGTGGCAGCAAAAACTTTTAAACTTAAAAATTAACTCTGACTTGGCAAAGAAGCTTTGTTTCTGAAAGTAATTATTTGCAGTAATTGCTGTGCTATTTTCTGGAGAGGTAAGATTCCTGGTGTCACAGGGCAACATCACACACACCGTCTCTGGGTCCCTGGGTCTCCTGCTGGCTCCTGTCAGATTAATGTGTGCAGCTCCCCTGCTGAAAAACCCACATGGGTTCTTTTCCTGAGCACCTGTGGAGGAGGAGAGGGTTTTGTATTTTTCCCTTACATTTCTAGTGCTTTATTTTCTTTCTGATTAGAATGAAGAGAATGAGGATAGCTAGAATGTGGATTGGAACACTAAATGTCACTTATTGTAATGCTGTTTTGGACAAAAGTTAATCTCAGGAACAAAAAAGTTGGATTTCTGGCCTTATAACATTTTCACACTTTCCTGTCAAATTTTTTTGTTCAAGAATTCAATAAGGTTTTGCTATCTCTCTCTATTGGCCCTCCCCTTTCTGCTCAAATCTTATCATTTTCTACTTCGTTACTTTATACCAACTTTTCTTTAAAAATGAGTAAATATTGCAAATATTGGCTCTTGGTAAAGGTTGGGAAGGTTCAGATGTGGATCTCTTATTATTTAACCACCCAGTGCCTGGGTTGGCAATATTTGTATTTTTTCCTCTTTTCCGTCCCTTATTAGAACTAGTTTTCTCAAAGCAGAGTCGTCATCAGTAAACTTCAGGTGCCATAAGCTCCTCTCCATTGTTTTCCTTTATTCTAGGAGAGGAGAAACTTGCAAGTGGGGATAGCTTCATTCTTATCAGGCAGTATCAGACTGTACTTTAATTTGAAGATCACGAGACCAATATCGATCTGAAATACCAAAGAATCCAAGTGCAAAGGGTGATAAGTCTTTCTGATTTGCTGTGCCAGATATTTAAAATCAATTACAAACCCTGCTGGAATGTCTTTTAATTTTTAACAGTTTAACTGTGCAGTCCTATAATATTTATTTCTTTTTTTTAAAATTCTTTTTTAAATTTTATTATTATTGTGCTTTAAGTTTTAGGGTACATGTGCACAATGTGCAGGTTTGTTACATATGTATACATGTGCCATGTTGGTGTGCTGCACCCATTAACTCGTCATTTAGCATTAGTTATATCTCCTAATGCTGTCCCTCCCCCCTCCCCCAACCCCACAACAGACCCCAGTGTGTGATGTTCCCCTTCCTGTGTCCATGTGTTCTCATTGTTCAATTCCCACCTATGAGTGAGAACATGCAGTGTTTGGTTTTTTGTCCTTGCGATAGTTTACTGAGAATGATGATTTCCAGTTTCATCCATGTCCCTACAAACAACGTGAACTCATCATTTTTTATGGCTGCATAGTATTCCATGGTGTATATGTGCCACATTTTCTTAATCCAGTCTGTCGTTGTTGGATATTTGGGTTGGTTCCAAGTCTTTGCTATTGTGAATAGTGCCGCAGTAAACATATGTGTGCATGTGTCTTTATAGCAGCTTGATTTATAGTCCTTTGGGTATATACCCAGTAATGGGATGGCTGGGTCAAATGGTATTTCTAGTTCTAGATCCCTGAGGAATCGCCACACTAACTTCCACAATGGTTGAACTAGTTTACGGTCCCACCAACAGTGTAAAAGTGTTCCTATTTCTTCACATCCTCTCCAGCACCTGTTTCTTTATTCTCTCTTTTTTAGCAGACTCTCTTCTGCAGTTAAGTGAATGGTGTAAATGTCTATGGTTGAGTTTCGATGTGTAAACAGCTTTGTAATTCATTCCCTATGCTCTAAAAAATAAGGTCCTTTATCTCAATGAATACAATTTCCAAACAACATTTCTCCCCTTCTTGGTATAATATTATGCTTTTAATATTTGCTAACTGAAAAAATGTGCAATGACATTTGCTAATAGAGATTTTGAGTGTGTTTTATTAATCACCAAGTCATTTATATATATATATGACAGTATGTACAATGTAAGGCATGCTTTATTCAGTTTACAGACAATGCTTTTAGAGCGCAAATAGATACAATAATCTCTGATCACATCTTCCCGTTGTGCCTCTAAGGCCCCCAGAAGTCCTCTCTTATTTATTAAAACCCACAAACTGCTGTAGGATAATCTGATTGTGTGATTTGTATTAGAGTATGTAATATATTTATGCTAATCATACACATGAGGTTAATGAGGGATCATCAACTATGATCTATATGAAATGCACTTCTTAACATTATAGAAAACTAAAAGATAAAGATGATTTGATGATCTCCTGGTATTTGTTATAATGCATGAATCTTAAGCCCCATTCTTAAGGGATGAATTGCCTTGCATATATGTGAACTGCATTCTTCTTAGCATCACTTAGTCATCGGTTAGGAAGGCTTAGCTGCATTGGTGGTTACACATAACATACGGCAAGAAAATTGCTTTTATTCTCCTAATTTATTTCTGGTGAATTGCTATTAACAGTCAATCTACCTTATTGGAAGTCTAAAAGAAATGTTCTACCATATTAATCTATGCTTGACTTTGCTGATTAAGTGCTGCTGGCAGGGAATGTGCAAGGCCTTTAGCTCAGCCTAGACAGTTGTAAATCTAGCTCATTATTCTCTAGATCCCTGCACGTTTATGTCTCTTTCTTAAGTGTTCTTACTCCAAAAGTTTTTGTGTTGTTATTATTTTTTAAATACAATTTGGAAACGATTCCTTTCATTAATATTTGGCTATGACTTAAACCATAACTTCTTCTAGAGAGAGTTGCTATTAAAGGCCTTGGGAAAGCCAGGAATCTAGGGGTAGGGAGTGTGCAGGTTTTACCCATCACAGTATTCTAAGTGTCTAAAAAGAGAACTTCAGCTAGTAAATCTCAACCAGTGTTATATGAAGGAATGAACAAATGTACACATGACTCTTAACTAGGAGAAACTCAATCACTGTTGTACAGATGACTCCCCACTTACAGTGGCTTGACTTACAATTTTTGACTTAACAATGGGGTGACACCACCATCATAAGTCAAGGGGTGTACTGAACTTATGATGGATTTATCTGGATGTAACTCCATGGTAAGTAGAGGGATATCTCTATTTATTTCTGAGCCCTCATATCATAACACTTAGTAGTTTCCCATTCCCCTTATCTATAAGTGGAGCTATGCAATTATGAGTTCTAGGTATGGGAACTGTTTTGTTGCTTTTCAGAATTTAGATCAACATCTCACATGATGAATACTCTCTCTTTAGTCAAATACAGTCATGTGATTTTGCCACATGTTTTCATAATTGGCTTGGTTTATATGGCTTATATGGATCTTAAGTCTTTTCACATTTGACTCTTTCCATAGGGCTGCATTCATTGGTATGGACTAAGGAGTAAGTTACATCGAAATTTAGAATATGAATTATATTTCCCTGGTGAGCAATAATAGATTGCTTATTTAATGGCATAATTCGTGATGATATCTGCTGAGATCAGCAACATAGGCCTAGTTAGTACATGACAGTACCACATTATCAAGTGATAATGTAACCATTAACACACTGAGGCTCTTGTAAATGTTTCCCTCATTAAGAAATAATAGAATCCTGGACATATCTGAAAATAAATCACTGGAGACGCAATATAAACAATATCTTTGGTTCTCTCTTAATCTCTACCTCTGTCTTTCAGCTGATAGAGAAAGGGAATTCCTACAGCAAAAAAGGACTTTTCTGTAGCACTATCACAGCGGCATAACCCCTTCAAATTGTTACCGGATGTATTGTCAAACCACCACTGTGCCTGTTCTTTTGCTCAGCTCCCAATAGGCCTTGGCAATTACCCATATCCAGCAACCCTGAGGCTCTGAGGGAAAGGTCTGAGTCTTTACGGCCTTTCAGAGACCTTGCTGTGACTTGGAATTAAGTAGATCTCTTCAGCAGCCAAAAAGAAAAAGAAGGAGGAGTGGGGAGGAAAAAGAAAAAGTTCATAAAAATCTGCATCTATTATTAAGAATTTGTCTTTGTTTTGAAACCTTGCTTGTAAGAACTTGGAAATTTTAAAGAAAAACAAATTTCCAATCTGCTATGAGGTTGTATATATGAGGCTCATCTTTAACGACATGATATACTAAAAAGACCCTTGAACTGACACATTAAGCCTAAAATGTGAGATTTTATTTATGCCTCTTTCAGAATAAGTAATTGATGACTTCAACTGTCCCTTGAATAAACGTGGGTTGCACTTTAACATGAGAGAAAAAATTAAGGCCTTATTCTTGAAGGTTGCCTGTCAATCTTAATTATTGAGCAAAGTTGTCATGACTATTACACATATGAGTATACAATATTTGCTGGCGATAGAAATATTTCAAGGAGCTATTGTAAATATTGAGGTCTGCCATTTGAATCTGTGGAATTAAAAGGAAAGCAAGTCAATAGTATCCTTTAATATACTGAGTTCTTCAGAGGAAGGTGCAAGTTAAAACTAGGTTATTTTTAATCCACTTATTTAGCACCATGGTCATAATCAGAAAAGAGCATTTTATGTTCACATAGTATTTATTTAGCACAGTGGTCACAATCAGAAAAGAGCATTTTTTGTTGTTGTTCACAGGCTTCACAGTGAACAATGCTGCTTTGCATAAGAAGAGTTGGCATTATTTAGCTTTTCTTGGCTGTATTTAACACCAATGATTCACAAGAATTCTCATTTATTGGGTAGTATACAGTGCCAAGGGCTTTAAATTTTTTTACTTTTATTTTATTTTAATCATTTTTTTTTTGAGATGGAGTCTTGCTCTGTCACCCAGGCTGGAGTGCAGTGGTGCAATCTCGGCTCACTGCAAACTCCGCCTCCTGGGTTCAAGCGATTCTCCTGTCTCAGCCTCCGGAGTAGCTGGGATTACAGGAGTGCACCACCATGCCCTAATTTTTTGTATTTTTAGTAGAGATGAGGTTTCACCATGTTGGCCAGGGGAGTCTCGAACTCCTGACCTCAGGTGATCAGCCCGCCTCCACCTCCCAAAGTGCTGGGATTACAGGTGTGAGCCATGGTGCCTGGCCGGATTTAAATTTTTAAATTTCAGTACTGCTATCTCCCAGTCGTGAGACCTTGGGCAAATTATTTAAACTGGCAGGCAGATCATGCTCCCCTAGTTTTTCCATATTCTAATCCCCAGAAGCTGTAAATATGTTACTTTACATGGCAAAGGGACTTTGCCGATGTGATTGAGTTAAGGACATTGAGATAGGGAGATATCCGGAATTATCTGAGTGACTACAGTCTAATCACACGTGTTAGAGTCAGTAAAAGGATGTGACAATAGAAGTATAGGGGGAGAGAGAGAGGGGAGGGGAGAGGAGAGGAGAAGAGAAGAGAAGAGAGGAGAGGAGGGGAGAGGAGGGGAGAGGAGGGGAGAGGAGAGGAGAGGAGAGGGGAGGGGAGGGGAGAGGAGAGGAGAGGGGAGGGGAGGGGAGGGGAGGGGAGGAGAGGGGAGGGGAGGGGAGGGGAGGGTGCTGATCTTGAAAATGGAGAAAGGGACCAGGACCTCAAAAATGTAATTGGCCTCTAGAAGCTAGAAAAGGCAGGGAAACAAATTCTTCCCTAAAACCCCCAGAACACTGACCTTCAGACATTTTTATTTTGTGCTAGTGAAACTAGTTTGTATTTCTAATTTTCAGAAGTGTAAGGTAGTAAATTTATGTTGTTCCATGCCACTATATTTGTGATAACATATTAGAGCAGCAATAGGAAGTTTATGCAGCCTCTCTAGATCTCAATTTGTTTAAAAATGAGAATAATTGTGATTTCTATTTCTTAGGATTTTTGAGCAAGTCAAATGAGATATAACATATAAAACATATGAGTATATATTAAATATATGCTGCTGATGAAGATGATGATGATGATGATTATCACAATAACACTACTTTACTTCTTGTTGGGAAGAACCTTAACCACTGTTAAAAATAAGGATTATTTATAACTAATTTGATTTTAGATTGTTTTCATCGTTTTCTACTTTCATGTCCCCCAGATAATAAACCTTCTCCCTTTTGTGTGTTTCCAGGAAAGCTAGTCATATTCCTGTTCCCATATTAAATCAGTCAATCAAATTCACAAGCACTTTTTGACCATCTACCAACCACCCACTAATACGTGTGCCAGGAATCACTTGGCTCAATCGTGTTTCCCTTGAATTTTTATAATTTATAGTTTTAAGGTTGGATGAGGTGATTTTTCCCTCCAACAAAAAGCTGCTTTTAAAAGTCTAAGGGTCCCCTGACTGTCTACTGTTTCCCTTTTCAGCACCTATCATGTCCTCAAATGATGCACATGATTAAAAAAAGAAATGTTTTGCTTTTAGAGAAGGTGATGATTTATTGTAACAAGTGTAACATGGTGTGATGACAATTAAATAGAGTATAATTAAAGAGTGGTAAGAGTTTATAGAAGAAATAACAGTATGTTGTTATGTTTGAAAAAAGAGTTTGGGTTGGGCAGTAAGTCTTGAGCTAGAATTTGAAGGATTGGTAGAATTTAAATGGGCAAAGGGAATGAGGCAAGGTACTGTAAATTAGAGGGGCATCAAAGAAATTAATTGAGTCCTCTTAGAGACAGAGATGAACAGGGCTTGCATGGTACAGTTTCGGCTTATATTGGAGTGCAGTTAAGGTTGAATCGGAATGTAGTCAGGCTTTACAGGTATTGCAAATCCTACTATTTTCATTTTTATTTCAGAACCTCCTTAGCAACCCATACCCATGCATCTGTAAGTTGAAAATAAAGTCATCTTTTTCCATTTCATTTGTAGAAATTATATGGAATAGTCTAAGCTCTTATCCATCCAACCTGAATCTCAGCTCGGGATGTCAGGGTTAATGACAGCCACTCTCTCTCCTGCCAAATAGCTTGGACCCTCTGATATTAAATGTCATTAACAGCAATGAAGTTCCAACTCTAGACATCATTAAGAGGAAAAAATATCTGATAGGCATATGGAGTAGAGAAGGACTATTTCAAGTATCAAGGGGACTGGTTTAGGGAAGGAACAAAGCAATCAGCAGTTTGTCTTTATTATTGCTCTGCCCAGTCACATTAATATAAAAGGGGCCAGCACATCAGTAAAGTAATAGTGCAGAATGCATTAGCACCACCATTCTTGACAAAATTTTACCTGACTTCTGGGTAGAAGCAAAGAACAGGAAGCAAATGAGATGATTCAAGAAAATAGCAGAAATGGTAAATCAGAGCCTTACATTTAAGTAAGTAACTTACATTCTTCAAAAGATGGTGACTCTTTCCTAAAAAACACTAATACAATAAATAAAAGTGGGAGAAAATAGTCCATTTCATGACTCCAGAGTACATAAGAAAAGACACGGATGTTTTAAGGAAGGTATGTCAGATGTGTCAGAAGAGGTGCATTTCTGTCTATAGAAGCTCCAGGGCTCTAGGCTTGCAACAGTCGTTGCATGGTAATTCTCATGCATGCTTCTTGATGCTTTCATGAGCCTCCAACTATACGCATTAGAATAAAATGAAGCAGCACAATGCCCTGCAGGTTTTTATTGGCTTTGAAATTTTTTAAAATATGATATATAAAAGGGGAATAAAAAACTTTGTTAGTAAATAATCACGAGGAAAATACACGTAATACTACTACCAAAGTCATAACATAGTACATCGCCAGTACCACAGATGCTGCCGCTCTACCCTTGACTGTGTCTATTCATTATTATTGCCTTCTCTCTCCTTAAAGGTAACCACTATCCGGAGTTTTTGGTAATCACTTTATTGTTCTTTATTATACATTTGGCACCTATATACGAATTCCATGAGCACCATAATATAGGTTTGCTTGTTTTCTTTGTGTTGTAGAAATGGAATTATATGATCAGTATTCTGTGTCTGTATTTTTTTAAATTAATGTTATGTTTATGAGATTCATCCACAGTGTTGTATTGCTAGTGGTTCTTGCAATTATTTTTGAAATCATTCTAATGGATATTACATTACACACATGCATCATAGAATAGATGTGTAAACAAGTGGATATATATTTTAGATAATATTTCTGAACAGAATCCCAGTTAAGATAAAAACACATCAGTTCCTAAAGGAATTGTATTAATTTCTAGTGCTGCGTAACAAATTACCACAAACTCAGCAGCCTAAAACAACATCTATTTTCTATCTCACAGTTCTGGAGGTCATATGAGTAAGCCTGACTAATTTGTCTGCTCCCAGTCTCCTGAGGCCAAAATCAAGGTGTTAGCTAGACTAGTCTCTAATCTGGAGTCCAGGGAAATAATTCACTTCCAAACTAATTTAAGTTGTTGGCAAAATTCAGTTTCTTGCAGTTGTGGAACTGAAGTACCATCTTCTTGCTGATTGTTGGCGGAAGGCCAAACTCAGCTCCTAGAAGTTGCTCTCAGGTTCTTCCACGTGGCTCTGCCCATCCTCAAAGCCAGCCAGGACACATCACATTTAAGGCTTTCAATCTCTCTGACATCCTCTTCTGCTGCTAGCTGGAGAAAACTCTGCTTTCAGGTTATTAGATTCATGTGATTAGATTAAGCCTGACTGAAAAATCTCTTTTCTTTGGTCATATAATGTAGCATAATCATAGGCATAATACATCATCATATTTATAGGCTCTGCTCACACTGAAAGGGAAAGAGGTTTTATAAGGTGAGGGTCATTGGGGCATCTTAGAGTTCTGCTTGCTGCAGGTGTGAAGAAAAGAACAATTAGAATCCAGGGCCTCATTACATCCCTCTGGTGCTGTACTTAAAATGAGCTGGGGCACCCATACATCTTGAAAAATTGAAACCTACCTTTAGTAGAGAAGGCTACTATTTGGCATGCTATTTTTCTCTATTCTTTAAGATACATTTATTGGGTATATGCTATAAATAAATCACTGTGGATGGATGCAAAGATTATGTGACAATTGCATAATAACCTACAGTGCAAGGTAAACTATAACAACATAGTCATTAGAACTCGATATGAATTCAAGGGAGAGTAAAACTACATTCTGCTAAGAGTGTTGAAGAAGGCTTCAATGTTTGATTATTATAAATTTAACATACATCTTTGCCTCTGGTCTGTCCTCCTTATTTCCAGTCTCTTCACAAACCTCTTTTATTAATTTAACAGATATTTAACATAGCACTTACTGTCAAGCACTCTTATAAACCCTTTTCATATCTTAACTCATTTTACCTCACAACAACTCTCTGAACTAGCTATACTATTAGGATCTCATTTCAAAGGCAGAGTGAGGTGGGTCATGCCTGTAATCCCAGTACTTTAGGAGGTGTAGGGGGGCGGATTCATTGAGGCCAGGAGTTAGAGACCAGCCTGGCCAACATGGTGAAACCCTGTCTCTACTAAAAATGCAAAAATTAGCCAGGCATGGTGGTGTGCGCCTGTGATCCCAGCTTCTTGGGAGGCTGAGGCATGTGAATTGCTTGAACTTAGGAGGCAGAGGTTGCAGTGAGCCAAGACTGTGCCACTGCACTCCAGCCTGGGCAACAGAGTAGACTGTCTCAAAAAAATAAATAAAATAAAATAAAAAAATCTCATTGTATAGGTGAAAATACCCAGGCACAAAAGTTAAATAGCTTTTACAAGTTTGCACAACTAGTGTCACATCCAGGGTTGAGCCCAGGCACACACTGGCTTCAGAGTTTTTGTTTTTAAACTGTTATGTTATAGAGCTCCTCAATCTAGATAAAATGCAAATTTCCCCATGTTATTTCTAGTTCGTGTTTTATGGATTATCTAGGGCAGTGGTTCTCAGCCAGAGTTAATTCCCCTTTCCTTCTGGTCCCCAAATGGGAATAGCATCTAGAAATATTTGGAGACATTTTTTGTTGTTTGTCATAACTTGAGAATACTATTGACCTCTAGTAAGTAGAAGTCATAGATGCTGCTAAACATTATAATTCTTTGACTCCCACATAAAAGAATTATGAAGCTCAAAATGTCAATAGTGTTGAGGTTGGGAAACCCTGGTGTAGGCCTGCCCCATTATAACAGGAGTAAGTCAGAGATTGCTCACATGACAAAGTGTTTGTCTACCTGGCTTTTTTCCCATCATGCTTATCCATCCCTCCTAGTATTTAGGATCACAAGGTGCATTCACAGTGCTGTTTCTTAACACTGTGATTACTTATTCTCAACACCTATCCTTTCACCCACAACAATTCCTATTTACTCATTCTTTGAGTCTTAGCTTAGGCCACCATTATTCATGAAACTTGTCCTTCAACACCAGTCTGGGTGATGTGCCCTCTTACAATCATTTCAAGTTACCCTCTGGACTTGTGAATAGTTGCAGTTAAGATGCTAAACATTCATTAACTCTTTCTTTGCTCTTTTTTTTCCCATGACTTTGGAAGGGAGCTGAGACTAGCAGACTCATGTAAGTGGCATGAGCATCTAGTAGGATGTGATTTCTGGCACAGATACATTCAGTAATCTTAGTTGAATGAATTAATAAATAAAAGTAGTAGTCTTCTCAGGCAGCCATGACAGAGCCCCACAGACTAGGTGGCTTAAACAAGAGAAATTTATTTCTCATAGTTCTGGACACTAAAAGTCCTAGATCAAGGTATTAGCAGGCTTGGTTTTTGTATTACTCTTTTCTCACACTACTATTAAAAACTACCTGAGACTGGGTAATTTATGAAGAAAAGAGATTTAATTGTCTCATAGTTCTGCAGTCTATACAGGAAGCATGGCTGGGAGGCCTCAGGTAACTTACAGTCATGGTGGAAGGCAAAGGGGAAGCAGGCACCTCTTACTTGGAGGAGCAGGAGAGAAAGAGTGAAGGGGGAAGTGCTACACACTTGTGAACAACCAGATCTCATGAAAATGCACTCACTATCATGAGAACAGCAAGGGGGAAGTCTGCCTCCATGATCCAATCACCTCCCACCAGGTCCTTCCCACAACATTGGGAATTACAATTCAATGTGAAATTTGGGTGGGGACAGAGCTAAACCATATCAGTTCTCCTGTGGCCTCTCTCCTTGGCTTGCAGGTGGCCTCCTTTTTGTTATGTCCCCACATGGCCTTTCCACTGTGCATATGAGCTCCTGTGTCTCTCTCTCTTTTCATAAGGACATCAATCCTATTGGATTAGGGCCCCACTCTTATGATCTCGTTTAACCCTAATTACCTCCTTAAAGACGCTGTCACCAAAATATTAGGGTTAGAACTTCGATATGTACGTTTTAGGGGCACACCATTTAGTTTATTACAAATATGAAGTGTCAAAATAAAGGAAATGTCAGTCAGAAGACTGCTTCCTAAATCTAGTCATTTGATAGCATCTCTGTTATTGAAATCTTTAAAAATGTTTTTGATCAAATCTGTTCATTTTTTTTCAAACAAATGTGTTTATAGCTATACATAAAAATAAATAAAAAGTGTGCATACAAAGAGATGGAATACAAACACAATAATATTATTAAATTGTAGCCAAAGTGTTGCCTATGGAAAGATGTGAGCTGGTGTTTGTGTCTCTTTGTTGTTAAAAAATTAGCAAATATTAGAGAGATATATATAAAATTCACTTGCACTATAGCAATCTAGTTAGAAAGAAGGAATGTAAACTGAAAAGAAAGATGGAAGTCTTATTATGAAAGTCAATACTATTTCTCATCTTTACCAAATTAGATGCATTCGAAACTTGGGCACCAGCTAGATTACAGTCTAGGCTGTGTTAGGAGGAGTCTAGTAGGGGGTTGAGCCTTCTGTGGCTGGATTAGGGTAGGAGACTGTGTGTGCTGACTGCTGGCTAGGGTTCCGTTTGTTTGTTACTGTCTGCATAATTTGATATCATAGAACTAAAAGTTACTCTTGGATTTCAAGTATCCTGAAAATTTTACCATGAATAACTTTTCGAGTTCTATGAGTATTTGCGCACATGCCTTAAAATCCCTTTAAATCTTACAATGCTAATTTGATTCCCATATCCTAATCATGTTTTATTTTTGGTGGCTTCATACTCCAAGTTATAATTTAAAGAGTGACTTTCTAGTACAGTCAGCCTTCTGAATCTGTGGATTCTGCATCTGTGGGTTCAACCAACGTCTGCAAGAAAATTTTGGAAAGGAATAGTATCTATGCTGAATATATACAGACCCTTTTTCTTGTCATTATTATCTAAACAATTGAGTATAACTACTATTTACATAGCGTTTGCATTGTATTAGGTATTATCAATAATCTAGAGATTATTTAAAGTATTTTGGAGGATATGTATAGGTTATTTGCAAATACTTCACCATTTTATGTGAGGGACCTGAGCACTGGTAGAGATTGGTGTCCTCTGGAATTCCTGGAACCAATCCCTCAAGGATACATGGGACAATGGTAATCTACGGCAAGGAGTCTCACATTTGGCATGCATCAGAATTACCTGGAGGCTTCTTAAGACACAGATTGTTGGAGCCCCATTTCCAGAGTTTCTGATTTAGTAGACCTTAGGTGGAGCCTGATAATTTGCATTTCTAACAAGTTTTCAGATGATGCCAAGGCTGCGTTTTTGGGGACCACACTTTGAGGAGTACTGCTCAGTGGGAATCTGGTATTCATAAAAAGCACTGCCTTGCTCCCTTGGAGGATCTGCTTGAAAAACAACCGCATATTGCTCTTCCAGACTCAGAGATTAAAGGCATATGTAGATGTAGTTTTCTTCCCGGAACAGCTTGGAAGCACTGTTGGTATTTTGAGTGCAGCTCCTATTTGACCTTTACTCAGTCATTGAAGACTGATTTGTTGGGAGTCTTCATTTGCCAGGTTCTGTGATGGATGTTTGACATGCAACAGTGTGGACAGGTGAGGTTGCTGACTTTATACAGATTATGCTGTTTACAAGCAGTTATGTGTCTGTTTTAGTCCATGTATAAGCTCACAGACCCGAGAATCAGATTCAGCCTCAGTTTGCCAAAATTTAGGCTTGAGACCTTGAACAAATTATACAACTTTCCTGGGCCCCAGGTCCCTTTTTGCTAAACTGGAATTAGCATCACATTTAGTTACTCAAATATTTCTGGAAGGATATGGTGTTAAAAGGAGAAAGGAAAAAAAAAACCCTTATTTCTTTCTCTTACTATTCAGGTAACATAATGGAATAAACCCAAACAGCCACTGTAAAATACAAATTTGTATAAAATACAAATAAAGTACAAATTTGTGTGGCATATTAGATTGGTTGTGTAGAATCCTGTTTAATAGGAATTACCTCTTCTGCTCAGGACCTGATATAGCAGCAGCTATATAAAGTATGTGCCAAACATCACACAAATCAGGCAATCACTTTGAAACCATCTGGATCATCCTGTAGCATGTCTACCAGGAAAACTTTTCTCTCTTTCATGAGGATTAACTCTACCTGTTAGCAGCTATGCTAGCTCTTATATCACATATGCTGAGATAAATCAGCACCCTACATCCAGACAAAGGTAGAACAGATTTTTAAGAGACATTTGACAATTAGGAAAAATTATTAGGTTCCTGGTGAAACCTAACAGACAACATAAGCCATCTCCTTCACTTGCAATCATTGTATTTTTCTTCTAAGGAATCTAGAGAATATTAGCTCTGGAGCTATACAGTTCTGAATTTGAATCCTCACTAAGCTACTTATGAGTTTGGTTATGTCAAGTAGGTTATTTCCACTCTCTGAATCACAGTTTTGTTGTCTATAAAATGAAACTAAGATATAACTCATAGGATATGATGACAACTGAATAATAATAACATAAAATAGGTAGCAACATAGGTGACATATAGTAGGTGTTAAATTTTATTAAAAAACAGCTTATAACCACAGTACTATCTCAAAAAGATTATAAATAATCACTTGGGGCCCAGAAATGATAGTAGTATGCAGGCATAGATTGCTGTAACCTGCTTGTTTTCTGCCACTGCAGCCACGCATGGATAACCTGAGGCATAAGGCAGAACAAAGGCTTGGGGAGATACTGTAGTTTTCTCTTGAAATCAGAGCTTGTAACAATGCCTTGGCTTCCTTAGGAAGCAGGAACTAGGGAGCGGGGAGAATAATACAGGGAAAACATTATACATGTGGATTTTCGAGGTTGCCACTGTGGATACCGAGGGCCAAATCTCCAGGACCTCCTAAGAAGCACTGAGAACTACCTCAGCAACAAACAGGCTGAGAGAGGAACTGGCAGGATGAGGATTATCCTGGGGGGCTTCACTCATACATCTGGGCTACATTTACACATGGATTGAGGGAGTTCCATGGTCTTGGATAAGGTCCCTAAGAAAGTGAAAAGATCCTCCAAACATCCTTGACAGGTAGAGCGTTGCCAGCAGCAAGTTTCAGTAGAGTCTGAGCTGTGGCTGAGGCCAGAGCTTGGCTGCGGGACTCCAAAGTGTGAAAGTGGAGGAATCTGCTGCGTGGAGCTTGAGTGGTTTTGCTCAGAATTATGAGGCCAGCACTTTTATAGCACGATATGGCTCAAATCCACCTTCTTTTTTCAAAATTCCCTAAAATCATTAATCTTCATGTTCATCTTAGTGAGTATTGGCTTATTTTAAGCAAACTAAAAGTTTATACTTGACTTCAAACATTCTGAATTACAACATATGCCCCTAAACATAATGACCAGGCCATGCTAATGGACATCTGCTAGACAAGTGTTTTGCATAATATGGTTCTTCCACTCCCTGCGGGAGGATTGCCAGTAAGACCCACTACATTAGAATCTCTTAGAATAAAGTATTTTTTTCTCTCATAAACTCTGTACTGGAAGTCTGGGAATTATACTAGATCTTTTGTAGCTTTGGCTTCTATTTCTTGTATATTTATTGTCTTAAAATTTTCTTCAGCCCTTACATGGCAGTAGAATAACATTTTAAGCTGGATTTTTTCTGTCTCTTGGTGAAGGCACGGGGAAATAATCACTGGGCCTACTTGTTTTGGTTATATTATGTGCAGTATGTGCGTGAGAGATTCCTTAACTGTCATTTCTATGTGATTGAACGTAAACATGCTTAATGTAGCCCTGCATTCCTTAGAATCATTCTGTCTCCCAGGTGCAGGAAGAAGAGAAAGGTTGGCCATATTATTACAGGAAATGGAGGCTCATAACACTTGAATTTTTTTTTTTTTTCAGTCCAGATACCAAACATAGCTTGAGCTGAGATTAGAGCCTTAGGCAATATTCTAACATTGTTGAGAAAACAGCTGTCTGGAAAACTGGCATTGTTAATGGCCCATAGGTTTGTTGTTTTGTCTTTAGAAGGAGATAACAACCATATCCGTTTTTCAGAACGCTCCTTTCTCAGAGAGACTATGGTTTTCCTTTCAGACATTTTATAAAAGTACTTAATCTTATTGAACATATGAACAGTGATATCTAGACACAACCGATTTAAGAATAAAGAGAACACTTAAACTCAGATTTCCTTTCTTGTCAGCTGGTATCACTGGCTAGTTTTATGAAGGGCTTCTAAAAACCTTTTCTCTGTGACTAGAAATATGCCATTTAATGCAGGATGAATAAATGTCCTCTGAGTGTCCTTTTATCACTTTAGGCTCTCAGGACTCAAACAAGTTTGCTAATAAGACTAGAGTGAAAACTTTATTAAACTCTGGTTCGTAATAGATTTTATGGTTTTATTATACAGTTTGACTATATTAGCTTAAGATTGCATTGTATAGCTCCTTAAATTCCATGCCTTTAGTAAGTTCTCTCTCCAAAAGAGTCTCTCTATAATGACAATGTAATAGCAACAGGAGAACTTAAAGATTTGAGAGCATTATATTTTATAACCATTATCTGTAATAGATCAGACAGTGAAAGTTTGTAATTTATTATGTCATAAATGGGTAATCATATATGTGGGTGGTGGAACTGATTGGAGAAGTGAAATGGAAGCTATTGGAGCTAAAATTGTTTGGGGCTGGCTAAGTGCAATCTCAGTAATACCATTTCTTAATTAGCCGTGTTAACACCTCACTTATATGGGAGGCTCTCACCAAACTTTGACAATGGTTCAGAACCCAATCTAGACCCTAAAACTAAAACAAAAAAAGTACACACACATGCATACACACATGCACACATACATAATACATATATGTGTGGATGCATGAGGGTGTAAATGACAGCAGACCACTGCTTTATTTATATACCTGATAGCTATAGTTTTCTTACATCCCCCACACTGCCCCCCTCCCCCCGTTAGACCATGAGCAATTACTTCTTTCTGCCTTAGTTACATCATCTGTAAAACAAAGATAATAATACCAGTCACTTCCTAATGGGTTTGGGTATACATATACACACATACAGACATGTATATACATTCTGCCCAACATAACCCTGTTACAGAATGTGCACAAATGACTCACAGCTGATTTGGTTTCATCTTACATAGAATGCTCACAATTAGAAGCACACCAAAAAACACAATTATATTATTAATAATAAAATATAGCTTAGAGTTGGTTCATATATAGTGTTTAACATAGTATTTAATATCAGCAGACCTGTCTGAATGCTTTACCTATAAATTCAGTCTACTATTGTAATCTTTGTTTTACAAATGAGGAAACTGAGGGAGAAAGGGGTGATTTTTCCCAGTCTGTCAGTGGGGATAGAGGCAGAAAAATTGTAACTATCCTGTGAATTAATTCAGAAAGCAGCAGTGTGCAATCATTTACTGTTGGCGAAGGCATCCTTCAGTGACCTCTTCAAATGACATCGTGTGCCAGCCAAATATAATACGTGGGGCTCATCCTAAAGCACGCTAAACGGAAGGACTCACTTGGTGTGTGCTTTAAGACAAAGAAGTGTCTAATATATTTGAAAGCTCTTTTCTCCCAAAATAATTTTTTTAAGTTTTGAAAATTAAAGCTCCAATTTCTTTTTTATTGATCAGGACACTAAATGAAACATCTCCTTCATGATTATGTCTAGGGTGATATTCATCATAGTTTTCATAGGTAAATACCAAAACAGCAACTACACAAAAAGAGATTTATTAAAATTTAAGGAAGTGATCTGGAACTTCCTGCTTCAAATACAGGAATTTTAAAGTCAAGTAAAATGTCTTCTTTGTTTGTTGTCCTGTGATAAGCCCTGTCACTCTGCATCAAACATGCTTATAGCCATCCACTTCTTTTTCTGTTGATAATGTCATGAGACAATAATTTACTTACTTATTTAGATTGCTGTTCATTTTCCTTCAAGTTGATAAATAAGAATTACATATTTTGGTATTCATCTTCTTTAAAAATGCTGAACATGAAAGGAGATTCAAGAGTATGCATAGATGCTTTTTAAAGAAAAAAACATTTATGCTTCTGAAATCAGGCTTAGGACTTAACTCCTTTCATATTTCCTGATTGTAATATGACACCACTAAAAAATGGAAAGCTCTGATTGCTGTTTAACAAAGATTTCTGTTTAACAAAGACAACCTTAGACAAGCATATAGAAGGGTAATACATAGAAAGAAGATATCTGTAATCTCTAAATAAGGTATGAGATATATAGATATCTATTTCATTTATATATATACGTATATATATGTGTATATATATACATATATATACGTATATATGTGTATATATATACATATATATACGTATATATATGTGTATATATATACATATATATACGTATATATATGTGTATATATATACATATATATACGTATATATATGTGTATATACGTATATGTATATATATATATGACGGAGTCTCTCTCTGTCACCCAGGCTAGAGTGCAGTGGCATGATCTCAGCTCACTGCAACCTCTGCCTCCTGAGTTCAAGCGATTCTCCTGCCTCAGCCTCCCGAGTAGCTGGGACTACAGGCGCCTGCCACCACGCCTGGCTAATTGTTTTGTATTTTAAGTAGAGATGGGGTTTCACCGTGTTAGCCAGGATGGGCTCAATCTCCTGACCTCGTGATCTGTCCGCCTCAGCCTTCCAAAGTGCTGGGACTACAGGCATGAGCCACCGAGCCTGGCCAGATATCTAGAATATTTAAGGAACTCTTTTAGCAATAAGTTATTTAAGAAAAGAAAAAAATTAGAAAACAACTAATAATTCAGAAGGATGGAAAACAGCAAGACCAGTAAGCATTTGAAGATATATTTATTCTCACTATGCATCAAGGAAATACAAGTTAAAGTTAAAGAACACTTTGCATTTTTCAGAATGGCAAAATTTGGAAAGTCCTAGTGAGGATATGGCAAACTGGAAAACCCAAGGGTATTGTTGATGGGAGTATAAAATTTTCTGGGAAACAATTTTACTATCTGTTGAAAATAAATTATATGCTATCTAGCATTCTCACTTCTGGGTGTAGTAAGTTGTGCATATTCATGCTTGGGTGATAGCAAGGCTTAGAGGGCATACAGTGACTATTACTACATATCAATAGAAAAATAGAATATTTTAAACACAAAACGATTTAAATGGATTAAACACCCACAAGAAATAATGCAATATCATTTTAAGTATATAACTGTATCCAAACACTCAGAAGATACTGGGAAAGTCCTATATTACATATACTAAAGTTATGCTTTTGTGGAAGTGGGAGCTTGGAAGGAAACAAAAAAAGGAAGTATTATTTAATACAAGAAAAGTGGATGATCATTACACAAGTCACCTATAGGATGAGAATGATTATCTCAATTCTGTGTACTATATTTTCATTCCAGAAAAGGAAACAAGCAAACAAAAATAACTATGCTACATGATCCTCCCTCTTCGTTTAATATATGTTGATAGACTAGGATGGTGGGCGGGGTGGCAGTAGGTGCTGAAATTGGAGAGAGGTTTTGGAAAAAAGAGGAAGAGTTTCTGTGATCTATAAAAGTCTTGTCTAAAAATATTTGGTGGCTCTCATGAGCCTCACTGACTTTATAAAAATTAAAAAACTTTCAAAATATTAAGCTAGGATTGGTCTATTTACTTCCTATATTACTTTGGTGATTTTAAGTGCCATGGCTTCTGATGAGTAACCAACGTAACATGCCATAATATAGAGCTTCTTTTGAATGTTATGCTTAACCCGAGGAAGAGGGTAGACAGCATTGGCCACTGAATGTATTGAAGATTGAATTGTAGCCATCATATACCAGGTATACAATTAAAAACAGGTTTTGCTTGAGTGAAATATTACCATCTAGTTTATTTTTTACTGTATTTATACATGACCGATAGTATTTACAATAGTATTTACTATTGGTCATGGCATTTGCAGTTCTAAATAGGAAATAGGTGAATTTAGCAAGTAATTTAATTTTAATAAGCATATCTTATAAGGAGATCAAAGTATATTTCTAAAGCATTTATGAGGTAATATACATCACAGTATTTGTATATTAAAATCTTGAAATCTTCAAGCTTAGGGTTGATTTTTAAAAACAAAAGTTTTCTCTAATTTCATGAAGCCAAATCTTATTTATTAGTGATTGCAATACAATAGAAATACATACATAGAGTTGAAAACTTTGTATCTTTGGTGACATTGAAAAGACTCCATGCAGGGATGGTCTGCATAAAAATACCTTAAATACAGCTGGATAAAAGCTAAGATTGAATATTTTAAAACAATTTATCAACTTTCAACAATACCTAAACTAGTTGTCTAAGACTAGATGTAAGCTGGTATATAGAAACTTCAATAAATGAAAACTGATTGAGCTTCACAGGGAATACAACTGAAAATGGGCTACATGAAACTATCTTTTTGGAGCAAGTGAATATTACCTATCAAAAGAGATGACATATTGGGTATACTCCAAGATAAAATAATTACTATATTTTTAGGGCTAATATTAACGTAAATTCAAAGATGATCGATAATCTATAATAATGCTTATTATGCAGCAGTGCAGTCATCTGATTCCTAGTTTGTTGGACTATGTTTTTTACTAGGATTTCAAGATTTCTTCAAAGTATGTATTTTATTTTATTGAATAAAAGAATGAAATGAAATATGAATGAAAAATAGGTGAAATTATGAAAACAAAATAAAAAATTAGAATTATCATAGGTAGGAGAAGGCACGACTACTTATGTGTGTATATATATATATATATATATATATATATATATTAAAAGTGGAAGAATCTAGGCTGCATTGGTACTAGGAAATAATACAGATTAAAATTTTAGCAGTCAACCCATATAAAGTTTAGAAACTTATTGAAAATCTGGAACTTTAGGATCAATGTATTTCGTAAAAGAGAAGTAACGGAATAAAGGAAAAAGACGATAAAAGCTGAGAGCTTTGCAGTACTGTTCTTATAATTTGCAGTTACTGCCAGAAATAAGTTGCATGAGGTGAGGGTAAGTGTCAGAAGAGGCTGTAGCTAATTTTTTGAAAATAGTGCTACTTGAAGCATTGATGACATCTATAAAGATGTTTTATTTTTGACCAGGTGGCTAAGATCAAGGTACAGGAAAAATTTGACTATGCTATACTGTTTTGGCCAAACATCAAATAGAAGACCTTGTCTCTTATCATTTATATAATGCAGTGAAGAATATCAATTTGGTTTAATTTGCTCCTTTAGATTAGATATTAAGAAAACATGCTGTTGATATAATGCATATGATCCTTAATTTGTATTTCAAATAATGTGTAATAACAAACACTCCGTATTTGATCTTGCACTCTGGAATGTCCATCTAAAAAGATATCCAGAGTAAAGATTTTTGTAAAGCATTTCTCTGTGATCTGAAACACAAGAAATAATTATTAGATTTATTTATAGGTTTACATCCCTTTTCTTATTTTCTTATTTCAGCAAGTGTTTAAAACTTCTTGCAAACTGTATGTAATAAAGAACAGAATAAAATTTTAGTTAAAAGCAAAATAGAGATAAAAAGTAATAAAACTTGGTTAATGCAAACCATATTTGTATAGTTGCTACAGATGCAGCTCAAAGTGACTCTCTGATTGTTACAGTAAAAGGAAGTGTATCAGATTCTTGTTCACTGAATTAGAAAAACATTTTAAAATATATTTAATCTCTAATTACACAATTTTTCTTGATATTAAGACCTGATAGGGTCATAACCTCTAAAAAAGGACAGTATAGTCAATAATATCTCTAAACCGATTGTGTGTGTGTGTATATATATATATATATATATATATGTAAAATTCTATAATGAAAGTTTTTTGGAGAAGAGTTGAAAATAAATCAGTAAAACAGATACACTCATCTTTGATAACATGACTTAATCCAAGGAAATAATTTAGACTGTCTCAACAGGGCTTCTTACTCCAAGGTACATATCACCATAGGGAGTGGCAGTGACGAATGCAGGGATTCTTGTGAACCACCAAAAATTATATGTAAAATATCACATGTACTTTTGTGCATTTAACCTACATACCATTTTTAGAATGAATTGTAGTCCATAAAATTTAAGAACCATTGTCTGTCATATGTACTTTGAGTTAATTATTTTGGTTCTCAATTAGCATTTATAGTTATATCATCTGATGATTTAATACTATTTGTTAGTATTTAAGAGATTGGCTATTTGTATCAACAATGTCAGAAATGAGGGCTCCTTTATTTTGTGGTATTCATGATATTTTACTTAAAATAACTATTTCATATAATTTATATGTTTTTCCCCTAGAATTTTGCCTTGCAATGTTTAGCATATGTCTGGAAAGTCTTAATTATCAAATAAATAGATGTATTGCAATAAAAGACATAAATGAGCTGTTTCTGAATGAATATTTGGAGAAGGGTTTTACTTTTTCTTATATTCATACTGTTTTAATTAATGAAGCCAATCAAATTCATGTCTTCATATATACCCAGGTCTCTGTCTTTATAAACCAGCAAAATTATATAATTCTTATGAGACAAATTATTTTCTCCCAGCTCAAAGTTTACACTTGCTACCTTGAGGATGCTGGGATCTCAATCTGCTTACAAGCCTAGAGACAGTGTGGGATGACAAAGGTGGAGGATAAAGACAATTGCTCTTCGCTTGCAAGGCAACTGCCCTAGATGAGGTCATTACAGGTCTTTAGGCAAATCAGAGCTTCTGTACCAGAGAGGCGAGGAAGTACTTTTTCTGCTTTTAAAAAAGACCGTGATTTGTGCATGTAAGTGCTCAGATTCATCATAATTTATCATCCTAATGCCCCATTACACTTTTCAGGGTCCTAGTTAATCTCCTAATTTCTTTGAGATATGCCAAGGCTAATAAATTCAGTGTATGTTTAAAAAGCCAGTTTATGTTATAATTTTGCAACCCTTAGAAGTTTCTGCTTCTGCTTTTCAGTTTCAGCAGCCCAACCCTGAATGTACAAGAGATATTAAGATTTTTTTAGGATAAACATCGGGGCTTTCTCGTTCTTTATTATTTATGGTAAAGATGTAAAGTTTGAGCTTTTTTTTTTTTTAATTTATGTTAAAGAAATCTCCAGTGACATCGGAATAGCCAGCTTACTCTATTGTTACTTGTGTTACTCAGTCTTATCATAAAAGTTTGTCACAACAGTTGGCTTAAATACCAAAGATTGCCTCAAATGAACATTTTATTCCAGGGAATTACAGAATGTTTATTTATTTTTTATTTATTGTGTTCTATTTTAAGACAGTGCCTCACTCTGTCACCCTGGCTAGAATGCACAGGCTTACTGCAGCCTCGACAGCCCAGGCTCAAGCAATCCTCCTACCTCAGCCTATTGAGTAGCTAGGACCACACGTCCCACAGGTGTGTGGCCCAATACCCAGCTAATTTTTGAAAGTTTATTTTTACTTTTTTAAGAGATGAAGTCTCATTATGTTGCCCAGGTTAGTCTCAAACTTCTGGGCTCAAGCTATCTTCCTGCTTTGGCCTCTGAAAGTGCTGGGATTACAGGCTTAAACTACTGTGCCCCACGGGATAATAATTTATGTAATCATCTTGGCACATATCATTGGGCTAGTGGTAGCCCATTTTCCACTATTTCTATTTTCCAACTTTCAAAGTCAACCAAGTAAGATAAACCAATTTCAGATTCTAATATGTGAGAGTCAGTTTTCTGAAACTTCTCTAATCACCAAATAGTCTCACAGGCAAATTATAAGTATTTTAAACATAGGGATTTAATTCAAGAAATTAGGCAGTCAAATATCATTAAAAGTGTTTGAGTAAGAAAAGTTAAAAGGAAGAGTTAAAGACTAAATCATTTTAGATGCAATCCAGAAGTTAGAAAGCTGCTACTACTACCCATGTTGCTTGCCTTCAAAATTACATTTTATTGATGATGCTGGTAACTAGATCATGGAAATAGGGAATGAAGTCTATTCCCTGCAAGCACTCATGTCTTTTAGAAGTTGTTTACCAAACACCACAGCCATAGATAAATGATTCCTATTCTATATCTGCCTTATTCTCGCATGATTGCATGTCAGGGGTAGAAACTAAATTGCATCTAGTACCTTTGCCATAAAGAGGTCTGAGAAAAGGCCTTTTAGCCTTTGCAACACAAAGTGAAACATGCATTGTTACACAACCTTTTCAGCATCACTTAACATAGTTTTGTTTTTCTTAAAGTCCTTTGCTCTTGCTATCTATTTAATGATATTTTTATGTTTTCTCTCCTCATACATTTACTGCTATTTTTGAGAATCATTTTCTGGATGGTGTGATTAAGAAAAAATTGGGACAAAAATATAGGGTTGGTCCATTATTTTTGATATAACAGCATGGGAGACTTCTCTTAATACAAGCCATTTAAATTGAGACTAGAAATCTGTGTGTTGATGTGTGTGTATGCATACAAGTGTGGGTTAGATTTTAGGAGCAACATCAGTTTTTTTTTTTTTCTTCTCTTCTCCCTACCTTCTCTTCTATGGCAACCATGGAGACCAAATTCTATAGGTGACAGCATCACACAGGGAAGCCCTCCCTGTGTAACTTCTTGAAGGAAGGCCACATAAGAGCACTATTCTATTAGAAAGAACAACAGTGACAGTCACATGAAGAGTAAATAATTTTTACTTTGCTTTAAGGCATTTAAAATAAAAAAAGAGCGTTTAGCTTTTTAAATTCATAAAGGTTTGGGGTTTATTGGAAAAAAGTGCTTAAAGGAGATGAAGAAAATGTGGATGTAAGCAATAACATGATTATCATAATGAGCTGTTACATTTTGGCTGGGTAAGAACAGGTGGAGTTTATAGACAGTATTGTGGTCAATATCTTCATGCCATCAGTAATTGAAAGACATTGATTATAAGGGTGAGCAAATGAGAAGATTACAACAGTATATAAGAAATGCTTTTTTAAAGTACATGTTGGTATTAAGGTTTGATGAGATGTTTATGTCCTTGTGATCTCAATATTCAGGCCATTATCATAGGAGTGAACGGTTGAAGAGAAATAAAGGAAAAATAAAATCACCGACTGTGAGGAGATCAACAAACTGAGAGGCCAAGGGTTTATAGAGGACCATTTGCAAAACATTCAATTCATCCATTCCAATATCATAAATATTGTAGTTTTAGCAGATGAAGCCAGAATAGCAGAAAAGTCATATTGGAACTCCCTTGACCCTTTTCTCCTTACTTTGTATAGAATTCATTTTGATGAAGCCAAGATAATGTCACATATAAAAATATGGACTTTGGCATCCGACTGCCCAGCTTCTGATCTTAGTTCAGTCACTTACTAGTTAAGTGGCACTTGGCAATCTGCTTACTCTTGAAAGCTAAGATTTTTTTCTGATGTAAAGACAATTTTGAAAATTAAATAAAGAAAAATAATTTAAATATCTTGCCAATTAAGTGATTGTTATTATTATGCAATGTCATGGCTTCCACCTTTGTTCAATGACCTGGCATTCAAGTTCATCACTAAATTTACTATAGGGGCATAGGCAAGGACAATATTCACTATGTCATTCATTGTTTCTCACATAAACTCCTTATTTTATACATACAAAAAACAAAAGCAAAAAGAGAAAGAAACTTCCAGATTGAAATGCCAGGAGAAATTTTCTTCCACTGAGAAACCATTCATATTTTCTTCAAATTCTCAGCAAATCATGTTGATGGATGGTCAGCAACCCTTTTTCAGCTTTAGTAACTAGTAATTAGAGTCATACTTGTGGCTTAACTTTAGTATAGGAAAGGACTCTGTGAATACCATACACACATTCTCTTCTGTCCATAACATTTTATTTTAATTTAGATTTAACATTTATTTATTTTTAACTGCGTTCATTCTGCAAGTTGATTCAATACCGTGTGTGTGTAAGAATAACATCAATATTCCGAATTCTAAAACTACAAAGTGTTGAAGAAGAATGGAGGTCCAAAAGAAGATTTCTACTGCTATACATAGAATTTTTCTTTATTTTTCTTTTTAAGAATTGTAGTGAAAAGCTTTTTCTTTGGGACAAGGATGATGCCATTTTCTTTCTGTGAGGTGCAACTTGAGTCAGTTTGATACTGCTGACAGTGTCCTAATACATTTCCTTCTGCATGCCTCATTTTCATTTAAAAGGTTAGGTGTGCATCATCTTATTTTTTAATTTTGTCCCATCTATGCTATAATTATTATAGCAATTCTTCTACATTGCTTTATTATTGCAGTTCTTTACACTGAAATTCCTAGAGTCTAACAAGAATTCTAGAGTTCTTTTCCTAATTATATGTTAATAGGTATTTTAATGGAAAATGAGATTAAAAATGTATTATTTCTTGCTCTATTGTTTGAATCAAGCAGATACTTTTATAACATTCTATGTTCATCGCTGCAAGTAGAGCTGGCTGCACTGTGGCTAAGATACTATGTCAAGTAGGACAACTGTGAGCATCTTTGAGAAATTGCTTAGTGTTTAAATGTTTCTTACTTTCCATATCTGCAAATGATTTCATCTTTGCCCTATAATTTGACAGTCAAAGTATAGGATATTCTATATATTTTACTATCAACTGTGGTTAAGTCAGTTGTGTTTTATCCAATCTCCTACTTATGTTGAAACTGAGAGACCTGAGACTATATCATTGACTTTAAAGCCTTCATAAGGAAGTTTCAATGCATGCAAATACACAAGAAGCAAATGAAAAAAGTGCTGTTGCTATCAGCCCTGGCAACAGCTCGCTGAAATCTGATAACTTAAATAGAGTACTCTCATTTTTTCTCCTCTAGATAAATTTATATTTTATCTTAAGAGACATTTGTACACCTACTGTATGAACACTAAATTCTTGAAAGACAGAAGAAAAACAACAAAGTAGTTCAGGCTTCAAGAAGCAACTCTTATGTGCATATCATTACCTAAGTTAATTGGAAAAATGTGTTTTTAATAGCGTGTGCTCTGATGAAGTAAACTTTTGCAAGTTTCTAACAGAAAACTACAAGCATGTAACATTTGGCATTGAGATAACTTTTGAGAAGAGTTCAGAGCTCAGGAAGCCTATTTCAGTTTCAGATTCCCAACTCCTGATTTTCAAGTTCTCTAAAATTTGTCTCTGCTTTATATTTTTGAATCTGATTTTCCACTACAATTATACACATTTTCTACTTCACTTAGGCTGATATCCTTTAATTCATTTAGTGAAATTGCACTGAAGGTCTCATGTGTAAGGTATTGCCCTAGGAACTGGGGATTCGCAGTGCACAAGTTACTAGTACCTTAATCACTTTGCTCATATTATTTTCTTCTTCCAGGAATAAACTCTCTTATATTCTCCAACTACTAAATTACATGATATCATTGAAGGTATGATAAAATCTATTTCCTCTTCCATTCACCAAGCTTTCTCCAATTTCTAAATATCACATTGCCTTTATTTATTGAATTTCTTTAGTAGTCTGCATCATGCAGTATAGTGGTATTTCAGTGTTCCTTTTTACAAGAAATAGTTTTTATTTCCTTCCTACAATGTAAAATATTGAGTGAAGGAATCACATATTATAATCAAGTCTTCTTTCTACTGTATCATAAGACTTGTAGGGAACCACACATTTTTCTCGTTTCTTTAAACTCTCTAAGTCCCACCCATTATTCTCAGAGTAGGGACTAAATTCTGTTATATGGCTAGAAAGACATTCATTGATATGACAACGAATTAGTTCTAAATTTAGCTTGCAATATTTCACATCCAGATTCACAAACAAGACTGTTCTGAAATTTGCTTTTCTTGTAATATCCTGGTAAGCTTTTAGTAGCAACATTATGCTTATCTTATAAAACAAATAGGACATAGTTATTTCTTCTTTCTAGTCTCTGGAAAATGTTGAGTAATATCTTGGTAAAGAGGCTTGAGGGAAAGCTTTTAATTATTTATTAAATTTCCTTAAAAGATACAGCATTTTTGTTTTATTGTTATGATGGTATCAATGTTGATGAGTTGTATTTCTCTAGAAATTGTCTAGTCCATCTAAATATTTTAAATTTAGTCATCAAAGTTGTTTATAATATTCTTGTATTATCATTGCATTATCTGTTTGTTTATAGTACTGTCCTCTTTTTGCATTCTTTATATGGATGCTTTGTATTTTTGATATTTTTAAAACGAGAATTGCCATAGGTTAAATCATTTTTTTCAAGAACTAATTTTTGACATTGTTGATTTTCTCTATTATATGCTTGCATTCTAATTTATTACTTTCTTCCCATTTATTTACTGTTTCCTTCTTTGATTCCCTTTAGGTTTAATTTTATATGGTTCTCAGGTTTCCCATGTATCCCCTACCCCTACACATGAATAGCCTTTCCCTACCCCCCATCAACATGCCCCACCAGCGCACTACATTTGTTACAGTTGATGAACCTGTATTGATACATCATTATAACCCAAAGTCAAAAGTTTGCAGTAGGGTTCACTTCTAATGTCATATATTCCATGGGTTATAACAAACGTATAACACATATTCACCATTATAGTATCATACAGAATAGTTTAACTGTCCTAAAAATCTTCTGTTCTTCACCTGTTTATCCTTTCTTCTCCCCTAACTCCTGGACAACTACTGGTCTTTTTACTATCTCCATGGTTTTGTATATTCCAGAATGTCATCTAGTGGAATTGTACAGTTTGTAGACTTTTCTGACTGGCTTATTTCACTTAGTAATATGAATTTAAGTTTCCTCCATTATCTTTTCTTGACTTGGTAGCTTATTTCTTTTTAGCACTGAATAATACTCTATTGTCTAGATACACCATAGTTTATCCATTCACCTACTGTCTGTTATATTGCTTGCTTCCAAGTTTTGGTGACTATTAATAAAGCTGCTAAAAATATCTGTGTGCAGGCTTTTGTGTAGTCATAAGGTTTAAACTCATTTGACTAAATATCAAGAAAGCAATTGTTGTATCATATGGTAATTGTGTATTTACTTTTCTAAAAAACTGCCAAACTGTCTTCCAAAATGTAGCATTTTGCATTATCACCAGCAATGAATAAGACTTCTTGTTGCTCCAACCTTCTCACCAGTACTTAGTGGTATTAGTGTTCTGAATTTGGCTATTCTAATAAGTGTGTAGTGGTATGTCGTAATTTGCATTTTTCTACTGACATATGACGTTAAATATATTTTCATATGCTTATTTGCCATCTGTATATGTTCTTTGATGAGCTGTCTGTTCAGATATTTTTCTCATTTTTAATCAGGTTATTCTTTTTATTGTTGTGTTTTAGGAGTTCTCTGTATATTTTGGATAACATTTCTTTATCAGAAATGTCTTTTGCAAAAATTTTCTCCCAGTGTGTAGCTTGTCTTCTCATGTTCTTGGCAGTGTATTTTACTGAGTAGAAATGATAAATTTTAGTGATGTTCAACTTATCAACTCTTTCTTTCTTGGATTGTTCCTTTGGTGTTGTATTTAAAATGTCATTGTCATGGCCAAGGTCATTTAGATATTCCCCTCTGTTAACTTCTGAAAGTTTTCTAGTTCTTCAATTTACATTTAGGTATAATGCATTTTGTGTTAATTTTTGTGAAGGGTGTAAGGTCTGTGTCTAGATCTTTTTTATCTTGTGGATGTCTAGCTATTCCAGAACCATTTGCTAAAAAGACTATGTATCCATTGTATTATCTTTATTTCTTTGCCAAAGATCACTTGATTATATTTATGTGGATCTGTTTCTGTGCTCTCTCTTCTCTTCCATTGCTCTACGTGTCTACTTTTTTAAACCAATACAGTACTGCTTTGATTACTTTAGTTTTACAGTAAGTTTTGAAGTTGGGTCATGTCAATCTTATAATTTTTGTTCTCCTTTAATATCATGTTGGCTATTCTGTCTTTTCCTTCTCCACATATTTGTCAATATCCACGAAATAAATTGCTAGGGTTTTTATTGGGCTTGCATCGAATCCATTTATCAAGTTGGGAAGAACTGATATATTGACAATATCAAGTCTTCTTATCCATGGACATAGCATGTCTCCATTTATTTAGTTATTCTTTGATTTTTAATCAGAGTTTTGTGTATTTTATCCACATAGATCTTATACATTTTTTTACCTTTATTTGTAGGTATGTCATTTTGGAGATGCAGATGTAAATGATATTTTCCTTTTAATTTCAGATTCTCCTTTTTTATTGCATGTATACAGGAAAGCAATTGACTTTTGTAAATTAAGCTTATATCATGCAACCTTGCTATAATAGTTCATTAGTTCTAGTAGTAATTTCTCTTTTTTGTCATTTTTCCCCAATTTTCAGCATAGAAGATAATGCCATATGCAAGCAAAGACAATTTATTTCTTCTTTCCCAATATATATACTTTTTATTCCCATTTTTTGTCTCATTGTATTAGCTATGGTGTTGAAAATGAGTGGTAAAAGGGGACACTTTTGTTTTGTTCTCAGTCGTAGCGGGAAAGTTATTTCTTACCAGTATGTATAATGTTAGCTAAAGGCTTTTTATAGGTGGTTTTCATTAAGTTGAAGAAGTTCCGTTCTATTCTTAGTTTGCTTTATCATGAATTGGTGTTGGATTTTGTCAAATGTTTTCCTACATCTATTAATATGTTCATGTGATTTTTCCTCTTTAGTCTGTTGCTAATGATGTGATGCATTAACTGAATTTTGAATATTGAACCAATCTTGCATATCTGGAATAAATTTCACTTCGTGTTAGTTTATAATTCTTTTTATGTATTGTTTAATTTTATTTGCCAATATTTTGTTGAGGACTTTTGCATCCATGTTTATGAGAGATTGGTCTGTAGTTTTCTCTTCTTGTAACGTCTTTGTCTTGTTTCAATATTAGAGTAATGCTGGCTTCATAGAATGAATTACAAAGTATTCCCTCTGCCTCTATCTTTTGAAAGATATTGTAGAGAATTGTTATAATTTCTTCCTTAAATATTTAATAGAATTAACCAGAGAACCCATCTAGGCTGAGAGCTTTCTATTTTGGAAGGCTATCAATTACTGATTTAATTTCTTTAAAAAATATAGGTCTTTGACATTGTTTTAAGAAATAACTTCTTTCTTGGACAACTGATTTCAGTCTTCCTTCTTTTTTCACATTAAATTTTCCTGTAACACTGAGGAAACTTAACTGCATCCATAAATTTTGATATGCTCTATTTTCTTAACCATTCAGTTCAAATATTTTCTAATTTCCACTGCTTTTTGTCTCTTTCCTAACTCCCCCTGCCCTCCAGTCATTTAAAAGTGTCTTGTTTAATTTAAAACACCTAGAGGTGTACTGGGTGTCTTTTGTTTTTGATTTTTAGATTTCTGCCATAGCAGTAAAATAAAATACTTTAATTTCAATTCTTAGGAATTGAGAATCATTTTATGACCTTGAATATAATCTATTTTGGTAAACATTTTATATGACTTGAAAAATGTTGTTGTTTTTGTTTTCTCTGCCATTTGTGGGCACCGTTCTATGTGTGTCAATTAATACAAGCTTGCTAGTAGTATTGTTAATGCTTACTCTTTTTTATTATTTGTTGAACAAATAGGTTAATTTTTTTTTGAGATGAGATTCTTGATATGTTGCCTAGCTGGTCTCAAACTCCTGGTTCTCAGCTTCGTAAGTAATTGGAACTATAAGCACATACCACCACACCTAGCTTAATTTTTAAATTATAATTATTTTCTCATAAACTGTAGTTTGGTATGTATTTTTTAAGCTTTATATTTTAGACTACGTTATTAATAGCATACAAATTTAGGATGGTTATATCTTATAGTGGAGTAACATTTTATCTCTTGATTTTCCTTGCTATAAAGTCATTTTATATAACATTACTATATTTGCTTTATTTTATCACGTTTAAACCTTTTTATTATTATAACCCTTGTCTCTCTACTGATTGATATTGTCATAAAAATAACTTCTGTTTTGTTATTTAAAATATTTTAAATGTAAAATCACTGTATTTTATTTGGAGCACTCACTGCACTTATGTTTAATGTAGTTATATTTTTATGTTTATATTATCTTTCTGCTTTTTGTTGCTCTTTCTCCCTTTATGCTTTATTTGGGATCAATCATGTAATTTTACTACTCTCTTTCCCATCTTCTAACTTTTATCTTAATTATCTTTTGTTATGTATTTTTTTACTTTTTGTGGTTACCCAGTAATGACAACTTAATTAAATACTACTATAAAATAGCACTTTTAGTGCTTTCCAGACAATGTTAGGATTTTAGAATACTTTAGCTCCATTTATTCTTTTTATTATTATTGTCATGCATCTTGATTCTCCAATATCCTAATAGCATAAATTATAATAATGTTTTGTACAGTGAATATTCATTTAGACTTTTCCCATTTATCATTTATTGTTGTTTATTTAATTTTATACTTCCTTCTAGATTCGTAACTACAAGTTGAAATTAAATCATTTATCATTGAAGAGGATGTATTATTCACCCCACAATATTTACTTTCTTCTTTTGTCTCTATTGTTATCACATTTGTCTAAGCCTCCATCAATTTTTGGCATAGAACACTATTGAAGTTTCTTTTACTTCGAATGCCTAACATGAGTAGATTACAATTTTTTGGCAATTAAAAATATTGCTAAATTAATGGATTCACTAAAGATTATTCTGCTGATTTACATGGTACAATATCAGTAAAATAACACATAATGTACTTCATTGAAAGTATCTTTTGAGAGGATGAGAATACATGATCATACATAAGCAACAATTCTCCTTAAGTCTTTAACTAGTAGCTGACATAAATCAGTTCTATAATTCTGTGACATAAAACCCTGCAACTGCAAATATGTCAGAATTAACTGGGCATTTGCTATATACCAGGTACTTGAAAGGTAGTTTCTAATTGAAAATCTACAAAAAGTATTTTTGATTTAATATTTTTTTCTATTTACAGATAACCTGAGATTCAGTCAGGTTTTGTATCAGATTTCTTTTGTTGAAGAACTTTCTTTAACATTTCTTGTGACGAAGTCTGCTGTTATTGAATTGTCTCAGTTCTTTGTCTGCAAAAGTTGTTATTTCACTGTCTTTTTTTAAAAAAAAAACATTTTTGCTGAGTGTGGTGGCACATCTCTGTAGTCCCAAATACTTGGGAGGCTGAGGCAGGAGGATCACTTGAGCCCAGAAGTTCAAGTTAAGCCTGGGCTACATAGTGAAACCCCACCTCTAAAACTGAAAAATAAAAAAAAAATTCTCATTTGTTACACATTTCATGGGTTGAAGTTTTTATTTCAGAGCTTTAACAATGTCATTCAATTGTCTTTTGGCTTGCATAAAAATTGAACTTAGTGTGGGCTTTGTTGTAGCTATAGTTACCCTTAGTGCCTTATCTGATTCAAGTTTCTTTTAAGTTATTTTGTGCATAATGTACAAGTTGGATTGTCAGAGGGATTGTTCTCAATGACTCTATGTATATAAAGGGCATTTCCATTGTCCTATTTCACACTGAGTCTCAGGCTAGCTTTGCGTTCCTGGATCTTCAGGGATGTGTTTTTTTCTATGATTTTGCTCTTTTGCCAGACTAGGATACCTCTAGTGGTTGGGATCTAGAGCGTCCCTTACCATTCTCCCAGTGACAGAAGTTTTTACATTTTTTTCTCTGATTCCTTTCCCTAGCCTCAACTATGTTTGCTCCCTACACCCTCACAAAATCCCACTCACCATTCTGTGGTTCAAGATTTTTTTTTTTTTCTGTAGGGCACAAGGTTACAGGCAGAACTTTCCTGGAGTGGCTGCTGCTTATTTTCTTCAGGCCTGCTCCACAAAGAGGGACTTTTTTCTGTTTCTTATGTACCCAGGAATCTTTCTTGTGACTTCTTGGAGAAGTTCATGGAAAAACGTCTGAGATTGAGTGTAAAATCCATAATGCTTGTGGCTCTTGGAAATTCTATGCTCTCAAGCTCACCCGTGCTTGGGTTTTAACAATTTGTTTAAAAATTTAGCTGCAGTCTTCTTTCCAACTTACATGACAGTCCAGTTTGTCTATTATGTCCCACCCAGGTTAGCCAGCAGTTGCATTCCTTAAAGTTACCTGTCTTTCCTCTGATTTTAGTCTACTTGTTTCCCTTGTTACCTCAGCTACCTCAAAACAAGTTATCATCTATTAGAGTATTTGGCTTTTTCATGGTGTCCAAGTGACAACAATGCTCTTTCTATTTTTCTGTGTTCTGATTGGAACCCACATTTTTCTGGAGAAGTTTTGCTCAGATGAAAATCATTAAAACTGATCGAGACCATCCTGGCTAACACGGTGAAACCCCATCTCTACTAAAACAATACAAAATTTAGCCGGACGTGGTGGCGGGCGCCTGTCGTCCCAGCTACTCCGGAGGCTGCTGCAGGAGAATGGCACGAACGCCAGAGGTGGAGCTTGCAGTGAGTCCAGATTGCGCCACTGCACTCCAGCCTGGGAGACAGAGCAAGACTCCATCTCAGAAAAAAAAAAAAAAAAAAAGGTCATTAAAATTGGTGCATGCTTTGTACAATAAGAAAGTTACACACAATTAAAAGAACTAGAGAAGCAAGAGCAAACACATTCAAAAGCTAGCAGAAGGCAAGAAATAACTAAGATCAGAGCAGAACTGAAGGAAATAGAGACACAAAAAGCCCTTCAAAAAATCAATGACCCCAGGAGCTGGTTTTTGACAAGATCAACAAAATTGATAGACCGCTAGCAAGACTAATAAAGAAGAAACGAGAGAAGAATCAAATAGACGCAATAAAAAATAATAAAGGGGATATCACTACCAATCCCACAGAAATACAAACTACCATCAGAGAATACTATAAACACCTCTACACAAATAAACTAGAACATTTAGAAGAAATGGATAAATTCCTGGATACATACACCCCCCAAGACTAAACCAGGAAGAAGTTGAATCTCTGAATAGACCAATAACAGGCTCTGAAATTGAGGAAATAATTAATAGCTTACCAACCAAAAAATGTCCAGGACCAGATGGATTCACAGCCGAATTCTTCCAGAGGTACAAAGAGGAGCTGGTACCATTTCTTCTGAAACTATTCCAATCAGTAGAAAAAGAGGGAATCCTCCCTAACTCATTGTATCAGGCCAGCATCATCCTGATACCAAAGCCTGGCAGAGACACAACAAAAAAAGAGAATTTTAGACCAATATCCCTGATGATCATCGATGCAAAAATTCCCAGTAAAATACTGGCAAACCGAATTCAGCAGCACATCAAAAAGCTTATCCACCATGATCAAGTGGGCTTCATCCCTGGGATGCAAGGCTGGTTCAACATACACAAATCAATAAATGTAATCCAGCATATAAACAGAACAAAAGACAAAAACCACATGATTATCTCAATAGCTGCAGAAAAGGCCTTTGACAAAATTCAACAGCACTTCATGCTAAAAATTCTCAATAAATTAGGTATTGATGGGATGTATCTAAAAATAAGAGCTATTTATGACAAACCCACAGCCAATTTCATACTGAATGGGCAAAAACTGGAAGCATTCCCTTTGAAAACTGGCACAAGACAGGGATGCCCTCTCTCACCACTCCTATTGAACATAGTGTTGGAAGTTCTGGCCAGGGCATTCAGGCAGGAGAAAGAAATAAAGGGTATTCAATTAGGAAAAGAGGAAGTCAAATTGTCCCTGTTTGCAGACGACATGATTGTATATCTAGAAAACCCCATCGTCTCAGCCCAAAATCTCCTTAAGCTGATAAGCAACTTCAGCAAAGTCTCAGGATACAAAATCAATGTGCAAAAATCACAAGCATTCTTATACACCAATAACAGACAAATAGCGAGCCAAATCATGAGTTAACTTCCATTCACAATTGCTTCAAAGAGAATAAAATACCTAGGAATCCAACTTACAAGGGATGTGAAGGACCTCTTCAAGGAGAACTACAAACCACTGCTCAACTAAATAAAAGAGGATACAAACAAATGGAAGAACATACCATGCTCATGGGTTGGAAGCATCAATATCGTGAAAATGGCCATACTGCCCAAGGTAATTCATAGATTCAATGCCATCCCCATCAAGCTACCAATGACTTTCTTCACAGAATTGGAAAAAATTACTTTAAAGTTCATATGGAACCAAAAAAGAGCCCACATTGCCAAGTCAATCCTAAGCCAAAAGAACAATGCTGGAGGCATCACGCTACCTGACTTCAAACTATACTACAAGGCTACTGTAACCAAAACAGCATGGTATGGGGACCGAAACAGAGATATAGACCAATGGAACAGAACAGAGCCCTCAGAAATAATACCACACATCTACAACCACATGATCTTTGACAAACCTGACAAAAACAAGAAATGGGGAAAGGATTCCCTATTTAACAAATGGTGCTGGGAAAACTGGCTAGCCATATGTAGAAAGCTGAAACTGGATTCCTTCCTTACACCTTATACAAAAATGAATTCAAGAGGGATTAAAGACTTAAATGTTAGACCTAAAACCATAAAAACCCTAGAAGAAAACCTAGGCAATACCATTCAGGACAAAGGCATGGGCAAGGACTTCATGTCGAAAACACTAAAAGCAATGGCAGCGAAAGCCAAAATTGGCAAATGGGATCTGATTAAATTCAAGAGCTTCTGCAAAGCAAAAGAAACTACCATCAGAGTGAACAGGCAACCTACAGAATGGGAGAAAATTTTTGCAATCTACTCATCTGACAAAGGGCTAATATCCAGAATCTACAAAGAACTCAAATTTACAAGAAAAAAAAACAAACAACCCCATCAACAAGTGGGCAAAGGATATGAACAGACACTTCTCAGAAGAAGACATTTATGCAGCCAAAAGACACATGAAAAAATGTTCATCATCACTGGCCATCAGAGAAATGCAAATCAAAACCACAATGAGATACCATCTCACACCAGTTAGAATGGCCATCATTAAAAAGTCAGGAAACAACACGTGCTGGAGAGGATGTGGAGAAATAGGAACACTCTTACACTCTTGGTGGGACTGTAAACTAGTTCAACCATTGTGGAAGACAGTTTGGCGATTCCTCAGGGATCTAGATCTAGAAATACCATTTGACCCAGCCATCCCGTTACTGGATATATACCCAAAGGATTATAAGTCATGTTGCTATAAAGACACTTGCACACATATGTTTATTGCTTCACTATTCACAATAGCAAAGACTTGGAACCAACCCAAATGTCCAACAGTGATAGACTGGATTAAGAAAGTGTGGCATATATACACCATGGAATACTATGCAGCCATAAAAATGATGAGTTCATGTCCTTTGTAGGGACATGGATGAAGCTGGAAACCATCATTCTCAGCAAACTATCGCAAGGACAGAAAACCAAACACCACATGTTCTCACTCATGGGTGGGAATTGAACAATGGGAACACTTGGACACAGGAAGTTGAACATCACACACTGGGGCCTGTCGTGGGGTGGGGGGATGGGGGAGGGATAGCATTAGGAGATATATGTAATGTAAATGACGAGTTAATCGGTGCAGCACACCAACATGGCACATGTATACATATGTAACAAACCTGCACGTTGTGCACATGTACCCTAGAACTTAAAGTATAATAAAAAAAAAAGAGAAAGTTACACACACTTGCATTGGGCTATTAAGATTATTGCTTTTATTAGCAGTTCTGTTAACGTCACCACTTTGAAAATTTAGTTTTTCCTTAAAAGGGCAGAACACAATTTTTCTGTAAATAAAACATGTATTTTAATGTTATATTGTAAATGTGATACCTCTGGCATATCATTATTAAACTGTAGGTTTTGAGTTTTCCTTATTTAGTTATTTTTTACTAGTAAAGTTACAGATTAAATGGATGTTCTTATGTGTGCAGAGAAATCAGAAATTATAACTGGATATTTTAACATAATCTCACCACAGGAAAGCTGATTTTACTACCTATCCATTTAAAATTTTGGAAATTTTATTTATCTTTGAAGCATTTCAAAATGTGAGCACAGTGCTTCCTTAGACAATCAAACAATTAATTTCAGTACACCAGAGTCTTAATTCTAATGTATCACATCATTTCCATTAAATATCATTTGATCACTCTTGCCATTATCACATTTAACCTAATCAGTGTAAAAACTACTTCAAGTACAGTTTATATAAAAGAGACTAATGCACTCTCGACTTTCAATGAAAAAAGTAATAGTCTAATGCACTCAGAAAAGCATTTCTTCAAAGCTGTTATGAATAAATAGGCAGGAAGTATTCTATATTTACCCACTTGGGTCAAAAAGTTAAAAGCAGAGTGACTGAAAAATATAAGTAACAACTGTTTATCATGAATGTTTTACGGCCCTACATTATCTTTTTATATTGTCATTGTTAGGAATTAAATGAAAAAGTAAAGCAGTTTAACCATGTGGCCTTTATTTTTTTGAGTTTGATGTTGTTCATTAATTTAACAAAAAATTATTGAGGGGCTATTTTATGGCAGGTGTTCAAAGAATTATGTATACTGTAGCGACAAAAAGAGACAACGGTCCCTGTATTGAGTTGAGCATGAATAATAAAAATAAGGAGAGCGAGAGAACAATCCCTGTTTTACACATAGCTCTTCATAAAATTAAAATCACTGATTGTACTTTTATTTTAACTTTCTTAAAATCTCATGTGGAATAGGGTAAGTTTGCATATCACTAAAAGGTGTTACCAGTTGACTGCAGCTTCAACTGCTATATTATTTTTCTAGCATAAATTTTTTTAGAGAAAACTGGACAATTAGAGTGGTGTAAGTGTATTTTCTTCTCTGAGGTTGTCAATAAAATTGATGGAGAGCTACAGCAGCCCATGAAATATGTGTTTCAAATTTAAGCAAATTCTTATGCAAATCATTTATTGATTTTTCCCTTTTGGATATAAGACAATTGTATGGCTCTTCTTAGCTCTTTGTGTTCCTGAGACAGTACTAGGTTTTCAGCAGTCTGATTAAGGTTGCATTTACATAATGTTGGTTTTTGGTTTTCCTATGTCATGCTGAAGCTAGATCTTACTGTCCTTGTGAAAGCCAATGATTATATCTTCAGGAAATTTGAGACCTGGTTGTTTAACCATTGGTGGCTTAAAATCTGACATAGTGGAGAATTTACACCAAAAAAAAAAAAAAAATTGGCAAATGCTACTAATTAGTTCACACCCTCAAGAAAGCCCATAGCTAAACATTTATCAGCACATCAAGGGATTTTACCCTGAAGAGTGTCATTATATGAAGCATCTGCCCATTTGGAGTCTTGACCCATGGGGAGAGGTAATGGAAGGTTTCTTTTTTTTCCCCCTCTCTCTACTCCTTAAATCTTTGTTACAAGCCTATGTCCTTTCTTGAAGTCCCACATCCTCAAAAAAGTGCTGCTATTTTATTTCTCCCTCCTATAAGGTAGTGATTTCTTTTTCCTTTCCTAGCTTCCACACAAAGGAAAAAAAAAAAGCTTTAGTGTCAGTGAGAGCATAATCAAACATAATAAAAATTTTCCTCCTTTATATATTTTGGATCTTGATTTCAGTCCCATTCGCAGTCTTAACCTTGATTCAATTGCATTGATTCTTCTATTATGTAGTGTATTTTTAGCCAGTATTCCGGGACTTGGCATGTTATTCTTGTGTTTTGCAGTCCTAGGACCATCTTCACGTTTAAATATTTCCTGGAAGGATTCATGGGACTTAGAATACAGTTAAGGATAAATAGTTGCAACATAATAGTTGCATCATAAGGGAAAAATACATACGTAGTGTCTGGAGGAATTCATCTGCAGGCTTCCTTATGCATTCCCCCTCTCATGAGGGGTCACATAGAACATACTCTTTCCCAGCTATGAAAATGCAGCATGTGTGCAGTGTTTCTATTAAGGGAACTCACTAAAGACTCTATGCCTAGGATTTTACTGGGGGTTTGCAATGATCTGAATGTTTATGTCCTTCCCAAAATTCATTAAGTTGAAATCTTAATCTTATTGTAATGTGGAGACCCTAATTTTAAGGTGGGGTCTTTAGGAATAATTTTGTCATGAGGTGAAGACCTTATGAATGGGATTAGTGCACTTAGACAAGGCCAGAGAACAAGCTCCCTTACTTTCTTCCATGTGAGGATACAAGGAGAAGTGGGAATAGTCTGCAACCTGGAAGAGGGCTCTCCCTAGAAGAACGTGACCATGCCAGCACTCTGATTTTGGAGTTCCAGCCTCCAGAATGCTTAGAAATAAATTTATTTTGTTTATAAGTCACCCAGACTATGATATTTGTTGTAGGAGCCTGAAATAATAGAGACAGGCCTGCTCACATAGTTATCCTCTGTCTAGCATATACCAAAATTCCCAGAAGACTCCCAGAAGAAAGGCAGGTGTAGCATAAACCACATTGTTTGCATAAACACTCTAGGTATAATATGTCACCCTTATCATTTAGAAAATGGTAAGAAAATTCCCAAAATGTAAGTCCCCAGACATCAGCCAAGGGTCACCCTTCAAAGAAGACTTTTCTAAAGATAGCAGTCCCAGGCCAGCTATGTTAACCAAAAATTAACTTTGTTTATAGTAATCTAATTCTAAAAACTTTGTATGCCAGTGGTAATCATCAAGTTTTTAAATGTCTTTGTACCTTAATTATAATAACAAGTTTAGTTATTAACCAGATCATATCAACCAAGTTATCTTACTTTTTACTACCTAGCTGAGTTCTAATAACTAGATCACCTTGCCTGCTTCTCTGTGCTTTTTTCTTTATTCATTTTATGCATTCACCCCTTCAATAAATATTCATGGCTTTACATACCACAAACAGCACAAAATATATAGTACTAAATAGTGCAATTTTTTTTTCTTAAATAACTTGTACTTGTGTATGGTGAGTACATAGGTATTGGTGTATACAGATTGTCAACTTGTGCTTAATATTATATATAATATTATATATAAAGAATATATATATATATAAATAAAATAGTGACAGGGTAGGATCTGAGTTACCTTATATGTTGTTTTTAAGGAGCACCGCTACGGTTTGGGTACTTTTGTACAGAGAAGTGAAGATATGAAGAAGTAACTGTATCTATATCTGGGAACTTCTAAATAGAATTCCATCTCCTGGGTACAGGAGCTGATGAAAGAAGGGCAAGGAGGCCATTGTGGCTGATGTAGAGTAAAGAAGGAAGAGGATTAGTAAAAAGATGAGATCAGAGAGGGAGGGGAATAGTTGAGGACATATATTTTAGGGACCTGTAGTGCATTTTAACAGCTTCAGATTTTCCTCTGAATGAAAAACAATTCTGGAATATTTTTGAACAGAGGAGTGATATGATTTTATGTACATCTAAAAAGCCAGAGCAAATAATAGTTTCAAAGGGAAGAGGTGAAATAGAATGTTAGGATATTATTGCAATAATCCAGAAATTTTTTAAAAAGAAGATGGTGAGAATCAGAGGAGTAGCAGTGAATGGAAGTGGTAAGAAAAGTTGGGCTGGATATACTTTGAAGGCAGAAACAATAGGAAAAGAGAAAATCTTTCTTAATGACTTTTTCAGGGAACTTTAAGACTTCTGACTTAGGTAACTGGAAGAAAGATATTAATATTAATTGAAATGAGGAAAACTGAGAAAAAAGCTTGGTTGAGAAAAATAAGGACTTTATATTGAGCATGTTTACTTTGGGATATATTTGATGGCTAAGTGTAGATGTTGCATAGGCAGTTAGATACACCAGTCTGTAGACTGGGGTGGTGGGTGAGGACTGGAGAACAAAACTTGAGATTTACCAAATTAAAGATGATATCCAAATCTATGGATGGAACACATCACAAAACATAGCTGGCAAAACGCAGATTACAAGAACAAAGCCAAGGGACATTCTAATTGGTACAAGTGTAGAAAAAGAGTGGATACCTGCAGAGGAAGCTGAAAGAAATTGTCAATGAAGTAGGAGAACCAAGAAAATGTGGTGTCCAGAATAAATATGAAGAAAGCCTTTCAACAAGGAAGAAGCGATCAACATTGTCAGATGTTGCTGATTGTTTGTATTAATTGAGGTTTGAGAACTGACCACTACCTTTATTAAAGTGGACATTCCTGGTGACACTGGCAAAGCAGATCAATGGAGTGGTCTGACATAAATTAGTGTGGGTTTGAGAGAGGGAAGGATGGCCACCTAGATGCAGTCAGGTGGAACAGCTGCCACCGAGGGACTGAGATGCTGGCAAATGCCTAAGAGATCTTCAGAGGGAAGGCACTGAGACTGAACAGAGGGAAGACACAGAAGCTGAGCTGAAGTGGGAGGAAGCTGGGAATCCTACACAGGCTACAGCACCCCTGGACTTGTTCCTGGCCCCCAACAGCTCCGGGGAAACATGTAAGTTGAACTGGCAAGTAGCAGCCCACTCTTGCCAGGGACCTCTGGAATCCTGGCAGGAGGAGACCCCTTGACCACCACAGACATTCAAATTGGCTGCTCAGAGAAGTGGTGGGGCAGCAAGCCAGTTGATACGGAGCCCAGAGGGATTGGTGTGGATGTTTCAGTAGCGGAGCACGGCCAGGGACAGCCATCCCGTAGGCTCAACTTGCTCCCACAGGAGACTTTAGGCCTAAGGGAGATGTTGGACCTGAACTCTGCAAGGTTGTCTTGCCCATCAGACTGGCTGGTCTGAACTGAGCACCCCTTGGTCTGCTGGCCTCTCCTGGGGCCCCACACTGATTTCGCCTGCATGCAGGGGAACCTCAGGTGCCTTGGGTGCCTGCATCATAGCCTCTGCATTGGCAGAGCATGCCTGTGGAGAGCTCTAGTTAGGCAGCCCTAATGGCTATGCACCAGCCTGCCCACTCCCTCTTCATAGTGCAACTTCTCCTGGGCACCTGGCAACCCACCACATCACTTTGCTGACACATGTGTGCACAACTCACATGTCTGCATGCACTGTACCCTGCCACTGCTGCTGGCAGGAGTGAAGTCTGCCCCCATACTCCTTGTGGCTCCTTGTAGGACCATCATTGCAGTCTGAGCTTTGGTGGGCACACAGCCATCCAGCTATGTCCCTGCCAGTGCCCCACCCTTGTGCCAAAATTGCCACACTAGTGAAACTAGATGCAGAGAACAGCAGACCATCCCCTGACCTGAGTGACCACCCCTGCCTGTAGCACACAGAAAGTGCACACAAACATGTGCCTGTCTGCACCCTGCCCCCATGCTAACACCATCACCTGAACAACCGTGTGCACATTCGCCAGCAGGGCCCCCTCCACTACCACAAGCTGCTGCCTCCACCACTCTGCTGGAGGCCCACAGGAAGGCTGGAACCCTGGCACCCTCACAACCTTCCCACAGCAAGAGTGTGCATCCCATCACACTACTGCTGCTGCTGGCACATGTAAACAAAGACAGATCCTGCAGCCACTGCACCATGAAATGGTTTGGCTGACACCAACCATTGGAGTGTTGTGACCAGGGTCTGCAGGCACATCGGCCCCCGAGTGCAGTGAATTTCTAACCTTAAGGAGCCAGAGAACAAAGTTGGGGCTCAATACAAGTCCCCCAGAGTTAGAGCACATGGTCCAGAAGCTGAAAACTGAGCACTGGCCCTCTAAAATGTTCCAGAAATGAAGCCAGTCAGCTGAATTCACTTTATACCACAACAGTACCCTTAAGGTCATCAAATAAGATAAAAGGAAAAAACATCATCTAAAGGTCAGCAACTTCAAAGATTGAGTAAACATTGGCACACAAAGATAAGAAACTAACTTATGTAAAAATTCTGTCAACTCAAAAAGCCAGGATGCCTTCTTTACTCCAAACAGCAACACTATTTTTCTTTTTTTTTTTTTTGAGACGGAGTCTCGCTCTGTTGCCCAGGCTGGAGTGCAGTGGCACAGTCTTGGCTCACTGCAAGCTCCGCCTCCCGGGTTCACGCCATTCTCCTGCCTCAGCCTCTCCGAGTAGCTGGGACTACAGGCGCCTGCCACCACGCCTGGCTAATTTTTTGTATTTTTAGTAGAGATGGGGTTTCACCGTGGTCTCGATCTCCTGACCTCGTGATCCGTCCACCTCGGCCTCCCAAAGTGCTGGGATTACAAGCGTGAGCCACCGCACCCGGCCCAGCAACACTATTTTTCTAGTAAGGGTTCTGAACCAAGATGAGATGGTTGAAATGACAGAAATAGAATTTAGGATATGAATAAGAATATAGATCATTGAAATGCAGAAGTATGTTGAAACCCAATCCAAGGAGGCTAAGAGTCACAATAAAATGATGAAGGAGCTGATGGACCATAAAACAGCCACCGTAGAAAAGAATGTTATTGACCTAATAGAATTGAAAAACACACTACAATAATTTCATAATGCGATCAAAAGTATTAATAGCCAAATACGCCAAGTGGAGGAAAGAATCTCAGAGCTTGAAGATTGGGTTTCTGATTTGACAGTTAGACAGGAATAGAGAAAAAAAGATGAAAAGAATGTACAAAACCTCTGAGAAATATGGGATAACATAAAGAGATCAAATCTATGACAAATTGGTGCCCCTGAAAGAGATGCAGAGAATATAAACAACTTGGAAAACATATTTCAGTATATCATCCAGGAGAACGTTCCCAATCTAGCTAAAGAGGCCAACATTCAAATTCAGGAAATGCAGAAAACCCCAGTAAGATACTTCCCAAGGTCATCCCCAAGGCACATAATCATCAGATTCTCTAAGGTCAAAATTAAAGAAAAAATGATGAAGGCAGCTAGAAAGAAAGGTCAAGTCACATACAAAGGGAAGCCCATCAGGCTAACAGCAGACCTCTCAGGAGAAACCCTACAAGCCAGAAGAGTTTAGGGGCCAATATTCAACATTCTTATTAAAGAGAAATTCCAACCCACAATTTCTTATCTAGCCAAACTAAGCTTCATAAATGAAGGAGAAATAAGATCCTTTTCAAACAAGCAAATGCTGAGGAAATTTGTTTTCACCAGACTTGCTTACAAGTACTCCTGAAGGATATCACAAAGAGACTTAGACTCCCACAAAATAATATTGGGAGACTTTGACACCCCTCTGACATTAGTAGACAGATTTTTGAGGCAGAAAACTAACAAAGATATTCAAGACCTTAACTCAGCAGTGGGTCAAATGGACCTCATAGATATCTACAAAATTCTCCACACAAAACATCATAATATATATTCTTCCCATTTCCACATGGCACATACTCTAAAATCGACCATGTAATGGGACACAAAACACTCCTCAGTAAATTCAAAAGAACTGAAATTATAACAATTACTCTCTTTGACCACAGCACAATCAAAAGTGAAATCAAGACTAAGAAGTTCACTCAAAACCATGCAACCACATTGAAGTTGAATAAGCTATCCCCGAATGACTTTTGGATATGTAATAAAATTAAGGCAAATCAAGAAGTTCCTGAAACTAATGAGAACAAAGATATAACCTACCAGAATTTCTGGGACACATGTAAGGCAATGTTAGGAGGGCAATTTATAGCACTAAATGCCCATATGAAAATGTTAGAAAGTTCTCAATTTAGCAACCTAACTAAAAGAACTAGAGAACCAAGAGCAGACCAACAACAAAGCTAGCAGAAGACAAGAAATGATCCAAATCAGAACTGAACTAAAGGAGATTGAGATATGAAAAACCATTTGAAAGATCAACAAACCTCAAAGTTGTTTTTTTGAAAAAAACTATAAAATAGATAAACTGCTAGACAAATAAAGAAGGAAAGGGAGATGATCCAAATAAACACAATTAGAAATGACACTGACCCCTCAGACATACAAATAACCATCAGAGCCTATTATGAACACTTCTATGCACACAAACTAGAAAATCTAGAAGAAATGGATAAAACACGGACACATACACCCTCCCAAGACTGAAGCAGGCAGAAATTAAGTCCCTACATAGATCAGTAATGAAGTCTGAAATTGAATCAGTAATAAATAGCCTATCAACCAAGGAAATCCCTGAAACAGATGGATTCACAGTTGAATTCTACCACATGTACAAAGAAGAGCTGGTATTATTCCTACTCAAACTATTCCAAAAAATTGTGGAGGACAGACTCCTCCCAAACTCATTCTCTGAGACCAGTATCATCCTAATACCAAAACATGGCAGAGGCACCACAACAAAAAAGAAAACTTCAGGCCAATATCCTTGATGAATATTAATGCAAAAATCCTCAACAAAATACTGTTAAACCGAATCCAGCAGCACATCAAAAAGCTAATCCAACATGATCAAGTGGTCTTTATCCCTGGGATGAAAGGTTGGTTCAACATACACAAATCAATAAATATGATTCATCATATAAACAGAATGGAGGGCAAAAACCACATTATCATCTCAATAGATGCAGAAAAGTATTTTGATAAAATTCAACATTGTTTCATGTTAAAAACTCTCAACAAACTAGGTATTGAAAGAGCATACCTTAAAATAATATAAGAGCCATCTATGACAAACCCATGGCCAAACCCACATCATAGTGATTGGGCGAAAGATGGAAGCATTCCTCTTGAAAACTGGCACAAGAGAAGAATGTCCTTTCTTACTATTTCCATTTGATATAGTGTTGGAAGTTTTGGCCAGAGCAATCAAGCAAGAGAAAGAAACAGATAGCATCGAAACAGAAAGAAATGAAGTCAAAGAGTCCCTGTTTGCAGACAACATGATGCTATATCTCAAAAACTCCATAATCTCAGCTCCAAAGCTTTTTTTTTTTTTTTTTTTTGAGACAGCATCTCGCTCTGTCACCCAGGCTGGAGTGCAATGGCATGATCTCAGCTCACTGCAATGGCAGCCTCCCGGGTTCAAGTGACTCTCCTGCCTCAGCCTCCTGAGTAGCTGGGACTACAGGTGCCCACCACCACGCCCAGCTAATTTTTATACTTTTAATAGAGACAGGCCTTCACCACGTTGGCCAGGATGGTCTCGATCTCTTGACTTTGCGATCCACCTGCCTTGGCCTCCCAAAGTGCTGGGATTACAGGCATGAGCTGCCATGCCCGGCAGCTCCAAAGCTCTTAAGCTGATAAACAACTTCAGCAAAGTCTCAGGATACAAAATCAATGTACAAAAATTACTAGGACTCTGGTAAACCAATGACAGTCAAGCCAAGAGCCAAATCAGGAATGCAATCCCATTCACAACTGCCACAAAAAGAATAAAATACCTAGGGACACGGCTAACCAAGGAGGTGAAAGACCTCTACAAGAAGAATTACAAATCACTGCTGAAAGAAATCAGAGATGACAGAAACAAATAGAAAAACATTCCGTGCTTATGAATACAAAGAATCAATATCATTAAAATGGCTATACTGCCTAAAGTCATTTACACATTCAATGCTATTCCTATGAAACTACCAATGACATTCTTCACAGAACTAGAAAAAACTATTTTAAAATTTATATGGAACCAAAAAGGCCCTGAATAGCCAAAGCAATCACAAGCAAAAAGAACAAAGCAGGAGGCATCATGCTACCTAACTGCATGCTATACTACATGGTGAAAGTAACCAGAATAGCACAGTACTACTACAAAATCAGATACATAGACCAGTGGAACAGAACACAGAGCCCCAAAGTAAGGCTGCATACTTACAACCGTCTGATCTTCAAAGCTGACAAAAACAAGCAATGGGGAAAGGACTTCCTATTCAATAAATGGTGCTGGGTTAATTGGCTAGCCATATGCAGAAGATTAAAACTGGACCCCTTCCTTACACCATATAAATAAATTAAACTCAAGATGGATTAAATACTGAAACATAAAACCCAAAACTGTAAAAACCCTGGAAGATAGCCTATAGAACCTCATTGATTATTAGAGTAATGCAAATCAAATTCACAATTAGATACCATCTCACGCCAGTCAGAATGGCTATTATTAAAGAGTCAAGAAATAACAGATGCTGGCAAGGTTGTAAAGAAAAGAGAGCACTTTTACTCCCACTGTTGGTGGTAGTATAAATTAGTTCAACCATTGTGTAAAGCAGTGTGTTGATTCCTCAAGGAGATAGCAAAAGTAATGGCAAAAACCACAACTACTTTTACACCAACCTAATGAAAACAGAACCACCAGGTGACCCAGCCATTGCTTTACTAGGTATATACCCAAGGGAAGATAAATCATTCTATCATAAAGACACATGAACCTATATGTTCATTGCAGCACTATTCACAAAAGTAAAGACATGGAATCAACCTAAATGCCCATCAGTGATAGACTGGATAAAGAAAATATGGTACAAATACACTGTGGAATACTACATGGTCATAAAAGAGAGCAAGATCATGGCCTTTGCAGGAACATGGGTGGAGCTAGAGGCCATTATCTTTAGCAGACTAACCCAGGAACAGAAAAGCAAACACCACATTATCTCACTTATTAGTGGGAGCTAAATGATGAGAAGACATGGGCACATAGAGGGGAACAATAAACACTGGGGCCTATCAGAGGTTAGAAGGTGGGAGGAGGGAGATGATGAGGAAAAGTAATTAATGTGTACTAGGCTTAATACCTGGGTGATGAAATAATCTGCACAACAAAACCATATGATACAGATTTACCTATATAACAAACCTGCATATGTACCCCTGAGTTTAAAAGTAAAAAAAAAAAAAAATTAGTGTGGGTTCAAGAAATAATGTGAAAAATGGAAAGGTAGACCATGAGTACAGATGGTAGCTGGAGAGATTTTTGGGGTCAAGAAGATTTTTAAATAGATGCTGATATAGCAAATTTAATTATGAAGGAAATAATTCAAGGGTGGAAAAATCCTAATAATGCACAAAGAGGACGGGGCAACAGCAGAAGTGAAGACAGAACATGAGAATAAAAGTAGGTGGGTTGGTGGATGTGGTATTGGATGCTTCTGAATGCTTCTATGTTTTTCAGTAAAATATTTACAAGGTGAACATCTGAATGTGAGTAGTGAGGGGAGAAGTTCCGCTAATTTGAGAAGAGACAAAATGAATATACTGGGTTTTTAAAATATACTTTAAGTTCTAGGGTACATGTGCACAACGTTTAGGTTTGTTACATAGGTATACATGTGCCATGTTGGTTTGCTGCACCCATCAACTCATCATTTACATTTGGTATTTCTCCTAATGCTATCCCTCCCCCAGACCCCCACCCCACAACAGGCCCCATTGTGTAATATTCTCCTCCCTGTGTCCATGTGTTCTCATTTTTCAGCTTCCACTTATGAGTGAGAACATGTGGTGTTTGGTTTTCTCTCCTTGTGATATTTTGCTGAGAATAATGGTTTCCAGCTTCATCCATGTCCCTGCAAAGGACATGAACTCATCATTTTTTATGGCTGCATAGTATTTCATGGTGTGCATGTGCCACATTTTCTTAATCCAGTCTATTATTGATGGACATTTGCTAAATCCATCCAAGTCTTTGCTATTGTGAATAGTGCCACAATAAACATACATGCGCATGTGTCTTTATAGTTGCATGATTTATAACCCTTTGGGTATATACCCAGTAATGAGATTGCTGGGTCAAATGGTATTTCTAGTTTTAGATCCTTGAGGAATCACCACACTGTCTTCCACAATGGTTGAACTAATTTACACTTCCACCAACAGCGTAAAATTGTTCCTATTTCTCCACATCCTCTCCAGCATCTGTTGTTTCCTGACTTTTTGAAGATCACCATTCTAACTGGCGTGAGATGGTATCTCATTGTGGTTTTGATTTGCATTTCTCTAATGACCAGTAATGATGAGCATTTTTTCATATGTTTGTTGGCTTCATAAATGTCTTCTCTTGAGAAGTGTCTGTTCATATACTTTGCCCAGTTTTTGATGGTGTTTGATGCTGTTTTTTTTCTTGTAGATTTAAGTTCTTTGTAGATTCTGGATATTAGCTCTTTGTCAGATGGATAGATTGCAAAAAATTTCTCCCATTCTGTAGGTTCCCTCTTCCCTCTGATGACAGTTTCTTTTGCTGTACAGAAGCTCTTTAGTTTAATATGTCCCATTTGTCTATTTTGCCTTTTTTGCCATTGCTTTCAGTGTTTTAGTCATGAAGTCTTTGCCCATGCCTATGTCCTGAATGGTACTGCCTATGTTTTCTTCTAGAGTTTTTATGGTTTTAGGTCTTACATTTAAGTCTTTAATCCATCTTGAGTTAATTTTTGTGTAAGGTGTAAGGAAGGGATCCAGTTTCAGCTTTCTACATAGGACTAGCCAGTTTTTCCATCACCGTTTATTAAATTGGGAATCCTTTCCCCATTGCTCATTTTTGTCAGGTTTGTCAAAGATCAGATGGCTGTAAATGTGTGGTGTTATTTCTGAGGCCTGTGTTCTGTTCCATTGGTCTATATATCTGTTTTGGTATCAGTACAATGCTATTTTGGTTACTGTAGCCTTGTAGTATAGTTTAAAGTCAGGTAACATGATGCCTCCAGCTTTGTTCTTTTTGCTTAGGATTGTCTTGGCTATGCAGGCTCTTTCTGGTTCCATATGAAATTTGAAGTAGTTTTTTCCAATTCCGTGAAGAAAGTCAGTGGTAGCTTGATGGGGATAGCATTGAATCTATAAATTACCTTGGGTAGTATGGGCAGTATGGCCATTTTCATGATAATGATTCTTTCTATCCATGAGCATGGCATGTTCTTCCATTTGTTTGTGTCCTCTTTTATTTCGTTGAGCAGTGTTTTGTAATTCTCCTTGAAGCAGTCCTTCACATCCCTTGTAAGTTGGATTCCTAGGTACTTTATTCTCTTTGTAGTAATTGTGAATGGAATTCACTCATGATTTGGCTCTCTGTTTGTCTGTTCTTGGTTTATAGAATGCTTTTAATTTTTGTGCATTGATTTTGTATCCTGAGACTTTGTTGAAGTTGTTTATCAGCTTAAGGAGATTTTGGGCTGAGATGATGGGGTTCTCTAAATACAAAATCGTGTCATCTGCAAACAGAGACAATTTGACTTCCTCTTTTCCTAATTGAATACTCTTGATTTCTTTCTCTTGCCTGATTGCCCTGGCCAGAACTTCTAATATTATGTTGAATAGGACTGGTGAGAGAGGGCATCCTTGCCTTGTTTTGGTTTTCAATGGGAATGCTTCCAGTTTTTGGCCATTCAGTATAATATTGGCTGTGGGTTTGCCATAAATAGCTCTTATTATTTTGACCTACGTTCCATCAATACCTAGTTTATTGAGAGTTTTTAGCATCAAAGGCTGTTGAATTTTGTTGAATGCCTCTTCTGCATCTATTGACATAATCATGTGGTTTTTGTTATTGGTTCTGTTTATGTGATGGATTAAATTTATTGATTTGCATATGTTGAACCAGGCTTGCATCCTAGGGATGAAGCTGACTTGATCATGGTGGATGAAGCTGACTTGGTCATGGTGGAATTGTGGTGGATGTGCTGCTGGATTTGCTTTGCCAGTATTTTATTGAGGATTTTCGCATCAATGTTAATCAGGAATATTGGCCTAAAATTCTCTTTTTTTGTTGTGTCTCTGTCAAGCTTTGGTATCAGGATGATGCTGGCCTCATAAAATGAGTTGGGGATGATTCCCTCTTTTTCTATTGATTGGAATAGTTTCAGAAGAAGGGGTACCAGCTCCTCTTTGTACCTCTGGTAGAATTTGGCTGTGAATCCATCTGGTCCTGGACTTTTTTTGGTTGGTAGGCTATTAATTACTGCCTCAATTTCAGAACCTGTTATTGGTCTATTCACAGATTCAACTTCTTCCTGGTTTAGTCTTAGGAGAGTGTATGTGTCCAGGAATCTATCCATTTCTTCTAGATTTTCTAGTTTATTTGCATAGAGGTGTTTATAATATTCTCTGATGGTAGCTTGTATTTCTGTGGTATCAGTGGTGATATCTCCTTTATCATTTTTTATTGCATCTATTTGATTCTACTCTCTTTTCTTCTTTACTAGTCTTGCTAGTGGTCTATGTATTTTGTTGATCTTTTCAAAAAACCAGTTACTTGATTCATTGATTTTTTGAAGTATTTTTTTGTGTCTCTGTCTCCTTCAGTTCTGCTCTGATCTTAGTTATTTATTGTCTTCTGCTAGCTTTTGAATTTATTTGCTCTTGCTTCTCTAGTTCTTTTAATTGTCATGTTAGGGTGTCGATTTTAGATCTTTCCTGCTTTCTCTTATGGGCATTTAGTGCTATACATTTCCCTCTACACACTGCTTTACATGTATCCCAGACATTCTGGTATGTTGTGTCTTTGTTCTCATTGGTTTCAAAGAACACCTTTATTTCTGCCTTCATTTCATTATGTACCCGGTAGTTATTCAGGAGCAGGTTGTTCAGTTTCCATGCAGTTATGTGGTTTTGAGTGAGTTTCTTAATACTGAGTCCTAATTTGATTGCACTGTGGTCTGAGAGACAGTTTGTTGTGATTTCTGTTCTTTTACATTTGCTGAGGAATATTTTACTTCCAGTTATGTGGTCAATTTTAGAATAAGTGTGATGTGGTGCTGAGAAGAATGTATATTCTATTAATTTGGGGTGGAGAGTTCTGTAGATGTCTTTTAGGTCCACTTGGTCCAGAGCTGAGTTCAAGTCCTGAATATCCTTGTTAATTTTCTATCTTGTTGATCCGTGTGATATTGACATTGGAGTGTTAAATTCTCCCATTATTATTGTGTGGCAGTCTAAGTCTCTTGGTAGGTGTCTAAAAACTTGCTTTATGAATATGGGTGCTCCTGTAATGGGTGCCTATTTATTTAGGTTAGCTCTTCTTGTTGAATTGATCCCTTACCATTATGTAATGGCCTTCTTTGTTTCTTTTGATATTTGTTGGTTTAAAGTGTGTTTTATCAGAGACTAGGATTGCAACCCCTGCTTTTTTTTTTATTTCCATTTGCTTGGCAGATTTTCCTACATCCCTTTATTTTGAGCCTATATGTGTCTTTCCACGTGAGATGGGTCTCCTGAATATAGCACACTGATTGGTCTTGACTCTGTATCCAATTTGCCAGTCTGTGTCTTTTCATTGAGGCATTTAGCCCATTTACATTTAAGGTTAATATTGTTATCTGTGAATTTGATCCTGTCATTATAATGCTAGCTGGTTATTTCGCCCATTAATTGATGAAGTTTCTTCATAGCTTTGATGGTTTTTACAATTTGGCATGTTTTTGCAGTGGCTGGTATCAGTTGTTTTTTGCCATGTGTAGTGCATCCTTCAGGAGCTCTTGCAAGGCAGGCCTGGTGGTGACAAAATCTCTCAGCATTTGCTTGTCTATAAAGGATTTTATTTCTCCATCACTTACGAAGCTTAGTTTGGCTGGATATCAAATTCTAGGTTGAAAATTCTTTTCTTTAAGAATGTTGAATATTGACCCCCACTCTCTTCTGGGTTGTAGGGTTTCTGCTGAGAGATCCACTGTTAGTCTGATGGGCTTCCATTTGTGGGTAACCTGGCTTTTCTTTCTGGCTGCCCTTAACATTCTTTTCCTTCATTTCAAACTTGGTGAATCTAACAATGATGTGTCTTGGGGTTGCTATTCTTGAGGAATATCTTTGTGGTGTTTTCTGTATTTCCTGAATTTTATGTTGGCCTGCATTGCTAGGTTGGGTAATTTCTCTTGGATAATATCCTGAAGAGTGTTTTCTAACTTGGTTCTATTCACCCCCTCACTTTCAGGTACACCAATCAAATGTAGGTGTGGTCTTTTCATATAGTCCCATATTTCTTGGAGGATTTGTTTGTTTCTTTTCACTCTTTTTTCTGTAATCTTGCCTTTCACTTTATTTCATTAATTTGATCTTCAGTCACTGATATCCTTTCTTCTGCTTGATTGAATTGGTTATTGAAGCTTGTGAATGCTTCATGAAGTTCTTGTACTGTGGTTTTCAGCTCCATCAGGTCATTTAAGGTCTTGTCCACACTGATTATTCTAGTTAGCCATTCATCTAACCTTTTTTCAAGGTTTCTAGCTTCCTTATGATGGGTTAGAACATGCTCCTTTAGCTCGGAGAAGCTTGTTATTACCGACCTTCTGAAGCCTACTTCTGTCAACTCATGAAACTCATTCTCCATCCAATTTTGTTCTCTTATTGGCGAGGAGTTGTGTTCCTCTGCACGAGAAGAGGTGTTCTGGTTTTTGGAATTTTCAGCCTTTCTGCTCTGGTTTCTCCCCATCTTTATGTTTTATCTACCTTTGGTCTTTGATGTTGGTGACTTACAGATGGGGTTTTGGTGTGGACATCCTTTTTGTTGATGTTGATGCTATTCCTTTCTGTTTGTTAGTTTTCCATCTAACAGACAGGTCCCTCAGTTGCAGGTCTGTTGGAGTTTGCTGGAGGTCCAGTCCAGATCCTGTTTGCCTGGGTATCACCAGTGGAGGCTGTAGAACAGCAAATATTGCTGCCTGATCCTTCCTTTGGAAGCTTCATCTCAGAGGGACTCCTGCTTGTATGAGGTGTCTATCAGCCCCTACTGGGAGGTGTCTCCCAGTCAGGCTACACAGGGGTCAGGGTCCCACTTGAGGATTCAGTCTGTGTGTTATCAAAACTGAAACGCCATGCTAGGAGAACCACTGCCCTTTTCAGAGCTGTTAGGCAGGAACATTTAAGTCTGGAGAAGCTGTCTGCTGCCTTTTGTTCAGATATGTGAACAAAGTGGTGGAATCTAGAGAGGCAGTAGGCCTTGCTGAGCTGAGGTGGGCTCTGCCCAGTTTGAGCTTCCCTGATGCTTTGTTTACACTGTGAGCATAGAACTGCCTACTCAAGCCTCAGCAATGGTGGATGCTCCTCACCAAGCTTCAGTGTCCCAGGTCAATCTCAGATTGCTGCGCTAGCAGCAAGCAAGGCTCCGTAGGCATGGGACTGGCTGAGCCAGGCACGGGAGGAAATCTCCTGGTCTGCTGGTTGCGAAGACTGTGGGAAAAGTGCAGTATTTGGGCAGGAGTGTACCATTCCTCCAGGTACAGTCACTCACAGCTTTCCTTGGCTAAGAAAGGAAAATCCCCTGACCCCTTGTGTTTCCTGGGTGAGGCAATACCCCGCTCTACTTTGGCCTACCCTCCATAGGCTGCACCCACTGTCCAACCAGTCCCAGTGAGATGAACCAGGACCTCAGTTGGAAATGCAGAAATCACCCATCTCCTGTGTCGATCTCGCTGGGAACTGTAGACCAGAGCTGTTCCTATTCAGCCATCTTGGAAGCGACAAAAATATACTGTTGATCTAGGATGATGGGTAGCTAAACTGACTAAGGAAAGACAATAGGATCCAAATGAAAACACATATTCAGCCTGAGATATGTAGTGAAGAATTTAGAGTTAGTAAGTAATTAATTCAGGGCCTTCAAGAGCCAGATGCCATGGTGGGATTAGATGTGTAAGTAATTTATTGGGAGAAATGATGGTGAAGGATAGAGGGGAGGGTTGGGCACAGATGAGAAGAGTCTTCAGATTGTGATGCAGGTCCGACACCTGTGAAATGAGAGAAAAGGCAGGAAAAGTGGGTAGGAGAGCATCAGTCTACAGTGTATCTGAGAATGTCTTGGCCAGGCCCATGTGGAGTCCCTCACAAGGTTGACTGTTGGAAGAGTTGGACTGTTAGAGCATGAGGCTGAAATAGCTGATCCCTAATATTCTTGTCATGCCCAATTATTGGCCCAAGCAGCCTAACCAAGTAGGGCTTTGGCCTGAGTGTGGCAGAGAATCTTCAGGTGCTGCAGGTGGGGGCTTTAAGTTAACTGTGCTCACTGCAGCAGATTATCTTGAAGGGAGATCTGAGGTGCACACATTCATGAACAGCATGGTCATCTTGGTTATGTGTTTTACTCTATCCACGCTTATTGCTCTGATGTTTGTAAGGAGGAAGTGATATGTTACATGTAGCTTTGACGACTTCTAGGGTAGAAATATGAAGGGAAAGAGGTATAAGCAAATGGAAGCATACGCAAAGCAGTTATAATGAGGAAACATTGAATGTAAGCTGGCTATGGAAATGAGTACCAGAGGGGACTGAAGTTCAGTTATTAATTCCTTAATTTTCTTCACAAGTTTATTTTCTGAGTATAAAAGGGCTTTATCATGTCACACACACACACACACACACACACACACAGAGGGAGAAATAAATAATTTCAAAAATTTTCTATGTAAGTATTTACATATGACTTAGGTATGAAAAGAGAGATATAAATGTGCTATTCTCTGGTTAAGTTCCAATTCCCATATGTTTCTTAAACTTTTAAACATGCTGAGTTTGATTGCAGCATTGATCCGAAATTCCACAGAACTACTTCATTAGATGCTCAAATGAAGAGGACACATCCAATGTAATGATCTTGTTATAATGGGAGATAATATGACATTCTGCAAGGTAATGTCTTACTGGGAGAATTTGAAGGGTACTTTGAACTCTAGAGATTTATGCTTCATTCACTGACTTTGGGATTAAGTCCCAGTGTAAGATCCTTGACTTTGGAATTGAATCTCTAGTGCAGTCTCCGCACTAGGGCCTACTCCTCGGTTACCTCTTAGTTTGCCTCCAGTTGCATATTTAGATACCCCATTCCCTGAGTGAATATTCTGGAACTAGCAAATTCACATATATCTGTGGCTTTTCCCACCACATATCAAGTTCTAACCCCTGAATTTGTCTGCAGTTATTTCCTCTTTGTGCTGGGTATATCCCCTCAGTTCTTTTCCCACTTCAATGGATAGGTTTAGTTTCAAATATGGTCCTTCCTCAATATAGCTTGTCCTGCTCCAATTAACAAAGCCATGCTTGGCTATGTCAGCAATATAAACAAGTAAATAATAATTATGATCACTACCATTATCACTAGTAAGTGAGAGCAGCTATGCCCTGCTCTGAGAGCTTTAAGCAATAGACACATTCAATTCTTATAACCATACTATAGTATTTTAATACTATTATTATCTCTATTTTATTGATGAAAAAATGAAGCCCAGATTATATGATGTACCTAAATTTATACAGTAAATGGCAGCCACAGGGAAACCAGGTAGACTTCAAATTCTCTGTTTTAATTAGTCTCTTAACACTCTTAATGCTGGACACTGAATATCTGAATTTATAAATGCCTGATACCCATATTTTCAGTATACTCACAGATTTATCTCCTCTTAAATTTCTCCATATTAGTAGAGAAATTGCACTGTCTAGTTATAGAAAAAATAATATTCCTATGTCTATACAAGGCCATCATTAGGTAGTTGTTGATTTCTTTCAGGTGCTGAATACATGTCTTAGTGCTTACATTTATTGATGCCTCAGGGTAACTCTTCTGGTTATAGCTACAATCATAACCATCAAACAGAGGTGTATATAATTTTTTTCCTTATGGTTTTAGGTCCTAAGTTCATTACAATTGTTTCTATAGGCTTGAGGCTTTTCAGATCATAAAGCTAGTCTCTTAAATCAGGAACAGAAAGAACTCTTCTGCAGTATGATATATGCCTTCAGATGTGGATGCTGAAATAAGCAATATACTTGTTAAAAGAAGATTTTTACCTTTTTATCTAATTCTTGGTCAATCCAAGAAAATTAGTTACTTAAAATTACATTGGCTGAAAAGCAAATGAAAACTTTAGTAATGTCAGTGACAGTTTTTCACTGCAGAAGTAAAGCAATTACCTGTCTGAGACACTGCTTCTTTCTTTAACACATTTCTGTCCATAAGTTATAGCATTTATTTTTGAATGTCATAAGGAAATAGGTTACAGCATTTAAGTCAAGAATTTCACTTTAAGTAAATTATTTTAATTGATAAAATTAGACACAGCATTTTTCTTGCTTTGCCTCATAGTCTGTGGAGTAACTGAGAGTATTCATTTTACTGTAAACAGAAAACATTTCTACCACTTAATTAAATATAATATGTTATATAAGAGTATTAATTTCACTGACAAGTTTTTGCAAAATTCAAGGTGTCACATTAACTTTTCACAGGAATTCAAATTAACAAAACAATATGAGAAAATAATATTGGAAGAGTATAGGAATTAATTTTGTAGGAAAGGTATAATGAAAAATTATTTTTAAACTTAGAAAATATTTCTCCTGTCAACATATATTTACCATTTTAAAAACTTTTTCAAACTTGCCATGAATAAGCAGAGTATGAAAAAAAGTTGAAAGAAAGAAGTACTTTTATTACTGTACTTTATGTTCCTTACTTACTGTGCAACTAGTATTGAACTAGCAAATCAAGTAAGAAGGAAGAAAAATAATTATACAGCTAATACAGAAGTGCTCAAAATTAACCATACTCTTGGGAAGATAATTTTACTTCCTATATGCAATAAATTATCTAACATGTTCTCCATTTAAAGTCTTTCATATCTGTTTCTTCCTTTGCATTGTTAATATCTTATTCAGATTTTGATAACTTCACATTTAGATAACTTCAATAGGCTTAAATTTATATTTATGGCCACCAAATTCTTGCTATTTTTAAACTGCTTCTCAGTGTATATTTTAAAAATATCACTTTTATTTGGTTGTCCCTGTTTAAAACTCCTTATCCCTCAGTTCCAATGCAGTCCCATTTGATTGACCTGCTATGCGAGCACTCTAGCAAAGCCAACTTCTCTCTGGATAACCACAGATATTATGATCAGTGCTGTTGCTATTGCTTGTGTTGTTCCTCAGAAAAGCCAAATGCTTCTTTTCCTTTTTGCCCAACACCCTACTCATTTTCTCCACAAAATCTAACTCATTTGACTTATCTCTGTTAGGATATCCTCTTACCTGAATTCCTAAACCCATCTATATTGTATAATTTCTAACTGAACTCTTGTTTCTTCTTGTACCATATTATTTCTCTAAGTAGGTTATTAGTCTTAGAATATAATTATCTTCTCTACCAAGGCTTACTAAACACTAAGAAATAATCAGAATTTAAACAATTATAAACACTCCAGTAATACATATATAACAAAGTAATAATCTTTTTGTTAAAATATACTAGCGTGCAGTTTAAGATGTGAAAGGAAAATAAATCTTGGGGCCCCAAAATCACTAAGCTAAAGGAAACAGTCAAGCTGGGAATTGCTTAGGGCAAACTGGCTTTCCATGCTATTCAAAGGCATCCCTCTGCTCATGGAGATAAATGCATATCTGATTGATTGCCTCCTTTGGAAAGGTTAATTAGAAATTCAAAAGAATGCAACCATTTGTTGTAGCTACCTATAACCTGGAAGCCCTCTCTCCACTTCAAGTTGTCCTGCCTTTGCTTCGAGTTGTCCTTCCTTTCTGGCCCAAAACAATGTTCATCTTACATATATTGATTGATGTCTCTTGTTTCCCTAATATGTATAAAACCGAGCTGTGCTTGGACCACCTTGGGCACATGTCATCAGGACAGGCACTCATCCTTAACTTCGGCCAAACAAAAAAAAAACCACTTTCTAAATTGACTGAGACCTGTCTCAGACATTTGGAGTTCACAAAGACAAGTGGTTTAAATGCTCATTAAGGTGTTCACAATTTTTATAGATTTTTATAGATTAATACACATGGAATTAGCAACATCTTATTTATTCAATTCTTCCAAGTAAAATCTAGCAAGATTGCATTCTATTTTAAAATTAAAAAATTGATAACTAAGTTTACATGTCACACATACAAAATTTCATCAGCTGAGTAAAATTTTTAGCAAAGTTTTAATTGATTCTCTTAATTTAATATCAAATTATGACACTTGTATTGGTCCGTTTTCACAGTACTGTAAAGAACTACCTGAGATTTGGTAATTTATGGAGAAAACAGTTTTAATTGACTCACAATTCTGCAGGCTGTACAGGAGGCATGGCTAGGGAGGCCTCAGGAGACTTACAGTTATTGCACAAGTCGACAAAAAAGCAAGTATGTCTTCACATGGCTAGCAGGACAGAGAGGGAGAGAGCGAGTGAGGTGCTACAAACTTTCAAACAACAAGATCACATGAGAACTCTGTCATGAGACAGCACTAGAGGGATGGTGTTAAACCATTAGAAACCACCCCCATTATTCAATTACTTCCCACCAGGCCCCACCTTTAACATTGAGAACTGCAATTCAACATGAGATTTGGGTTGGGACACAGAGCCAAATCATATTATTCCACCCCTGGCCCCTCTCAAATCTCATGTTCTTCTCACATTTCAAAACACAATCATGCCTTCCCAACTGTCTCCTGAAGTCTTAATTTGTTCCAGCATTACTTCAAAATTCCAGTCTGAAGTCTCATCTGAGACAAGGCAAGTTCCTTTCACCTATGAGCCTGTAAAATTAGAAACAAGTTAGTTACTTCCAATATACAATGGTGGCACAGGCATTGTGTAAATATTCCCATTCCAAAAGTGAGAAATTGGCCAAATCCAAGGGGCTATGGGCCCCACACAAGTCCAAAAATCCAGCAGGGCATTCATTAAACTTTAAAGCTCTAAAATAATCTCCATTGACTCCATGTCTCACATCCAGGCAACAATGATGCAAGGGGTGGACTCCTAATGCCTTGGGCAGCTCTTCCACGGTGGCTCTGCAGGGTACAGCCCCTGCAGCTGCTTTCACTGGCTGGCATTGAGTACCTGTGGCTTTTCTAGGCACCAGAGGCAAGCTATTGGTGGATCTACCATTCTGGGGTCTTGAAGACAGTGGAGGACAGTGGCCCTCTTCTCAGAGATCCACTATGCAGTGCTTCAGTGGGGATTTGGTGTGGAGGCTCTCCAACACCACATTTCCCCTTTGCACTGCCCTAGGAGAAGTTCTCCATGAGGGCTCCACCTCTGCAGCAGATTTCTCACTGGACATCCAGGCATTTCCATACATCCTCTGAAATCTAGGTAGAGGCTCTCAAACTTCAATTCTTGCCCTCTGCACACCCTCAGGCTTAACACCCTGTGGAAGCTTCTAAAGCTTGGGTGTTATACCCTCTGAAGCAGTGGCCTGAGCTGTACCTTGGCCCCTTTTAGTCATGGCTTGAGCTGGAGCAGCTGGGATGCAGGGTGTCATGTCTTGAGGCTGCACAGAGTAGCATGTCCTTGGTTTTGGCCCATTAAACCATTCTTTCCCTGAGGCCTCCAGTCCTGTGATGGGAGGGGCTTCCATAAAGGCCTCTGAAATGCCTTGGAGGCATTTTCCCCATTGTCTTGGATTTTAACATTTAGCTCCCCTTATGCAAATTCCTGCAGTTGATTTGAATTCCTCCCCATATAATGTTTTTATTGTTTATTTGTTTTTGTTTTTGTTTTCCTACCATGTGGTCAGGCTGCAAATTTTCTAAACCTTGACACTCTGCTTCCCTCTTAAATATAAATTCAAATTTCAGACCATCTCTTTGCAAATGCATATTAGTATAGCTGTTAGAAGCAGCCAGGTTACGTCTTGAACATTTTGGTGCTTAGATATTTTTTCCACCAGTTACCCTAAATCAATCTAATCCCACCCATGGCATGTAGGCTGCATGTAGCCCCAGATGACTTTGAATGTCACCCAACACAAATTCATAAACTTTCTTAAAATGTTATGAATCTTTTTGTGATTTTTTTTTTTAGCTCACCAGCTATTGTTAGTGTTAGTGTATTTTATGTGTGCCTTAAGACAATTCTTCTTCTTCCAATGTGGCCCAGGGAAGACAAAAGATTGGATACCCCTGCCCTAAATAATCTCTCTCAAATTCAAAGTTCAGCAGATCTCTAGAGCAGGGGCACAATGCCACCAGGCTCTTTGCTAAAGCATAGAAAGAGTGACCTTTGCTCCAGTTCCTGATAAGTACCTGATCTTCATTTGAGATCACCTCATTCTGGACTTCTTCATTCATATCACTATCAGCATTTTGGTCACAACAGTTTAACAAGTCTCTAGGAAGTTCCAAACTTTCCCTCAGCTTCTATTCTTCTGAGTCCTCCAAACTGTTCCAACCTCTGCCCATTACCCAGTTACAAAGCTGCTTCCACATTTTTAGTTATCTTTATAGCAATTCCCCACTTCTCTGGTACCAATTTTTTGTATTAGTCTGTTCTCACGCTGCTATAAAGAACTACCTGAGGCTGAGTAATTTATGAGAAAATAGGTTTAGTTGACTCACAGTTCCACAGGCTGTACAAAAGGCATGGCTATAGAAGCCTCAGGAAACTTACAATCATAGTAGATGGTGAAGGGGAAGAAAGCATGTCTCCACATGGCTGGCAGGAGAGAGAGAGAGTGAGTGAAGAAAGAGGTGCTACACACTTTCCCACAACCAGATATCTTGAGAACTCTATCATGAGACAGTACTAGGGGGATAATGCTAAATCATTAGAAACCATCTTCATGATCAAAACCCCTTCCATCAGGCCCCAACTCCAACACTGGGAATTACAATTTAACATGAGATTTGGGTGGGGACACAGAGCCAAACCATATTAATACTCAACTTTTCTTTTCTTTTTCTTTCTTTCTTTTTTTTTTTTTTTGAGATAGGTTCTCACTCTGGCACCCAGCAAGCTGGAGTGTAGTGGTGTGATCTTGGCTCAGAGCAGCCTCTACCTCCTGGGCTCAAGGCAGCCTTTCACTTCAGCCTCCAGAGTAGTGGGCACATGGCACCATGCCTGGCTAAATGTTTGCATTTTGTGTAGAGACAAGGTCTCACTATGTTGCCCAGGCTAGTCTTGAACTCCTGGGCTTGCTCAAGTGCTCCTCCTGCCTCAGCCTCCCAAAGTGCTGGGATTACAGGCATGAGCCACAGTGCCTGGCACAGATTTTGCTTCTTAAATTTTTTTTGTTTTTTGTACAATTTTGTGAAACTGATAGTAAGTTCCACACCTGCCCACTATTTTACCTTTCTCCAAATAAAATGTACGTAAGTACACAATATATTTTTATGCCATTTGTTCTTGCTTGTATTAGAAATAGATTTCCTTTTTATGAAATATAAAGTGAATTAAAAAAACTATTGTCATAGTCTGAGGAGTTTGAAATGAAATTGGTTGCTTTCTTTAGAAAAAGAAAAACAAAACATAAAGGCAAATTGGGCAGGTATATCCCAAAAAGTAAAGTTAATTCTGTTTAAAAGTATATTTAAATGAATAAGCTGCTGGTATTTTACTTGAATAAGAAGTTAGTATTTTGGATTTGATTTTGACATGGCAAAGCTCATGTGATATTTAATATCCAATTTAGGTTTTTAACTTTTTTATATGATAATAAACTTTGGTAACTTTATTCACACATTCATAGAAGCACACCAAATCAGAGTTCTGATAGCTTATGTTGCCAACCAAGTGTTGGCTTATGCCAAGGAATTCCTGATTTTTCCAAGGCTGTTTGAATCAGATTTATGTTCAATTATTTCCTATTTTTTTCCCAAATGAATAAGGTCGGTTTTGTAATGTGGCATTAGTCATGCTCACTATTTCAGCAAGATAATATTTAAATCTGTATTTTAATTTTAAAATATTATGGGAATTTAATTTTCAGGGTCCTCTAATATTTTCTGGTATTTGCACATTTCTGCTCATTGAGACAAGGTTTGGTGATTTATGATTTCAGAGAGGAGCAACTCTTCTTCCAGTTTTGGAAAGTCCAAATAATTATTTGCAATCCATATATATATATATATATATATATATATATATATATATATATATATCTTTATAATCTTATTTTTTCTCTGCTTATAAAAGAAGAGCATAGTGAGACTTATAAAAGTAGTATTATGTAGCTCAATCCCAATGGAGCCCTCTGCTCAGTTTGGTTTAACTCCATTATTTTGTTGCTGCTGTTTCTTTTGACTTCTCCCATCCTTGTGATCACACAAATCATAAATTTCATACAAACTCCTTTTTATCTCATTTCTCAAGAATTGATTACTGATCAAATATGCCATAATTCACCAGTTTTGTGAACTTCCTCTCTGAAAGCATATGTTTGAGTGTGTATGGTATAACCTAGAAAATATTTAATAAAATACAATTTCTTTATCATCACTCTACTCCCCTTACTTGTTATTTGGATTTACTTAAATTTCCATTATCCCTGTTGAAAATGCTCACCATAATTTCTCAAAATCTTCTAAGTATTTTCCATCAGTGTCCCTGCAAATCCTCTTCTGGTTTAGCCAAGGATTTTCTGAAGCATCAATAAAGATGATAATTAAAACTTGTTTTGAATAATTCAGCTCATTTCTATGGCTAATTTATCTGTGACTTATATCCAAGCTATGAATACGCTTTTCCCTCATATATTATCCTGAGAGTGGACTTATATATTCTTTCAAAAATATGAGGCTTCATGCTGTGATAGTTGAATATAGGTTAAGACAACTTGCTTCTATAGGATTAGTCACATCCTGAGTTCTGAGATAAAACTGGCATTTAATGAAATAGTGGTGCTTAAAACATTTTCTAGGGACTCTTGGGGGTTCTCAGAGGCCCTTTCAGGGGTCTGCAACATAAAAATAATTTTCATAATAATACTAAGATATTCTTTACCTTTTAAAACTCGTTTTCTCGTGAGTAAAGAGTAAAGATTTTCAGAGGCTACATGATTGGATGTTGCAAAACAATGTAGCAACAAAGAAGCAGGTACGAAAATTTAGCTGTTTCTAATAAGAGAGATATTAAAGAGAATTGTAAAATATAAAAAATGCCACTCAATTTTAACTCTTTTATTGTTGTTTCAGAATGTATAGCTTTTAAAGATAAAATGTATTAAAATTTTGTGGTTTTTAATGTTGATTTTAAATAAAATGATAAATATTTTTACTTTCTGTTTTGATTTCTAATACAGTAATTGTAGACAGTGATATAGCTTGGATCTGTGTCCTCACCCAAATCTCATGTCGAACTGTAATCCTCAATGTTGCAGGTGGATCTGGTTGGAGGTGATGGGATCATGGGGGTGAATACTTCATGCATTGTTTGGCACTTTCTCTTTGATGTTGTTCTTGTGATAGAGTTCTAATGATATCTTGTTGTTTAAAGGTTTGTGGTACCTTCCCCCCATTCTCTTTCTTCTCTTTCTCCTGCTCCAGCGAACATGAAGTGATGGCCCTCCTTGCCTTCTGCCATGATTGTAAATTTCCTGAAGTTTCTGCAGAAGCTGAGCAAAAGTCACTATGCTTCTTGTATAACCTACAGAACAGTGAGTCAATTAAACCTCTTTTCTTTATAAATAACCCAGTCTTAGGTATTTATAGCAGTGCAAGGCTGGACTAATACAGACAGATTGCTTACATAAATCAAAGCTCTTGAGATCTTCAATACCTTTTAATAAAAAGGTTCTGATGCCAAAAGTTTGAGAACTACTCTTGTAGAGGTTGCCTACCTGCTTTTTGAATCTTGAAATATAGCCAGTCTTCTACATACAAATAAAGAACAACTTGTAAAGCTTGCTCTAGTTAGTACCAAATTTAAGTATTTGTTCAGGTCCTATGCCCTGCTAAATTTCTTGTTCATCTTGATGGAGAAAAAGTGAGCTCCAAAATTGGGGTTTGGCCTGCAAGGGTTATTGTCTTCACCCAGAAGAGGATTCAATGGTGAGCCGATGTTGTTAGATGGCAATCTTTTATTGAATGGTACTGCTCCTTATGGAGTGGGGCTAACTCATAGGCAGTGTGCCCAGAGTTGATAACATATGAGTTGTTGGCAATTGTATTTATACCCGCTTATACCCACTTTTAATTAAGGTACAGGTTGATGCAAATTAAGGGGTGGGTTGTTTAGAACCTTCTAGGAAAGGGCTGATACCTTCTTTGTTATTGCCTTGGCACTTGTAAACTGTCATGGTGCTGGTAGAAGTGTCTTACACTAATGAACAATGAGGGCAGCTAGGGATTGCTTTTGTTGTCATCTGTTGGTTTCTGCTGTTTTCTTTACTTCATTCCATTGTGACCAGGAGATAAGTCTTCTAGTCTCCTACCTCAATCTGATCTACATTCTTGTCTTCCTGGATGACAGACTCTGATTCCACTTCCCTGTGGTTTGAAAACTTTTTGTATGCACTTCTTTGGCTTATTGATCTTTGCTTGACTATAGTGTTACTAAGATTTCAGGAGGGACATACTCCTTGTACGATTGAAGCCTGAGGAGCTCTTAACCTTGATTCAGCCAAAAAGATTATAAACTTCTATGCTTATATTTGTTCATTATGAGTTTGGCATAATGGACATTACCACTAATTATGTATCTGATATTTTATCTTGGATCTAATAGAGTTTATAATTCCCTTCGCCTCCAACAGTATCCTTGATGTGTTTATCGACAATCACTATCTTCCTCTGTGTCCAAGTTCTAACTTTACCCTATGATTGAGATTCTCCCCTGCCTTCTTCCATAAATTCATTCTATTTTGCCCTAATCCTCCAGTAATTCTCCTGATTTAGGTAAAGTTTTTCAGAAGCTACACTTGCAATAACATGGATGGAACTGGAGAACATCATGTCAAGTAAAATAATATAGGCACAGAAAGAAAAGCTTTGCATGTTCTCACTCACTTCTGGCAGTGAAAAATTAGAAAATTATTTTCATATGGCTAGTGAGTAGAATAATTGTTAACAAAGGTTAGGAAGAATGTAAGGGTGGTGTCTAGTCCTCGCAAGCCAGACTTACCACCTGCAATTAGAAATTCCAGATGTTTCCTAGTTTAGGCATCTCTTAGTTCAGCCTACTACTAAGACACCTAAGCAACTTACCTGGATTTTCTTGGTTGCAATAAAAAAAATTTAAGCATAAAATATGTTATTTATATGTATAAATTATAATCATTCAGGATGATGCATTTTCACAAATTGAACATAATCATAAAACTAAAATCCGGACTAAGAAACAGAATACTGCCAGCATTTCAGAATCCAACTTTATCCACTTTTGGTCACTTGCAAAAATAAAACAATGCTTCTGTCTTCTAACAACATAGAGGAATATGCTTGTATTGGAAGTTTATATATATGGGATTGTATTAGTCTATTTTCATGCACTGATTAAGACATAGCTCAGACTGGGAAGAAAAAGAGGTTTAATTAGACTTACAGTTCCACATGGCTGAGGCGGACTCAGAATCATGGCAGGAGGCAGAAGGCACTTCTTATATGGTGGAAGCAAGAGAAAATGAGGAAGAAGCAAAAGCAGAAACCCCTGATAAACCTGTCAGATCTCATTAGACTTATTCACTATCATGAGAATAACATGGAAAAGGCCACCCTCCATGATTCAATTACCTCCACCAACATATGTGAATTCTAGGAGATACAATTCAAGTTGAGATTTGGGTGGGGACAGAGCCAAACCATATCATTCTGCCCCTGGCCCCTCCCAAATCTCTTATCTTCACATTTCAAAACCAATCATGCGTTCCCAACAGTCCCCCAAAGTTTTAACTCATTTCAGCATTAACTCAAAAGTCCACAGTCCAAAGTCTCATCTGAGATAAGGCAAGTCTCTTCTGCCTATGAGCCTGTAAAATCAAAAATAACCTAGTTACTTCCTAGATACAATGGGGGTACAGGTATTGGGTAAATACAACCATTCCAAATGGGAGAAATTGGCCAAAACAAAGAGGTTGCAGGGCCCACGCAAGTCTGAAATCCAGTGAGGCAGTCAAATTTTAAAGCTCCAAAATAATCTCTTTTGACTCCAGGTCTTACATCTAGGTCACACTGATGCAAGAGGTGGGTTCCCATGGTCTTGGGCAGCTCCATCCCTGTGGCTTTGCTGGGTATAGCCCCCCTCCTGGCTGCTTTCACAGGCTGGCATTGAGTGCCTGTGGCTTTTCCAGGTGCAAGGTGCAAGTTGTCAGTGGATCCACCATTCTGGGATCTGGAGGAAGGTGGCTGTCTTCTCACAGCTCCACTAAGAAGTGCCCCAGTGGGGGTTCTTTGTGGGGGCTCAGACCCCACATTTCCCTTCTGCACTGCCCTAGCAGAGGTTCTCCATGAGGGCCCTGCTCTTGCAGCAAACATTTGCCTGGGCATTGAGGTGTTTCCATAAATCTTCTGAAATCTAGGCAGAGGTTCCCAAACCTCAATTCTTGACTTCTGTTCACTCACCAGCTCAACACCACGTGCAAGCTACCAAGGCTTGGGGCTTCCACCCTCTGAAGCCACAGCCCGAGCTGCACATTGACCCCTTTCAGCCTTGGGTAGAGCGACTGGGACACAGGGCGCCAAGTCCCTAGGCTTCACAGAGCATGGGGACCCTGGGCCCAGTACAGGAAACTACTTTTTCTTCCTGGGCCTCTGAGCCTGTGATAGGAGGGGCTGCCATGAAGGTCTTTGACATGGCCTGGAAACATTTTCCCCATGGTCTTGGAGATTAATGTTAGGGTCCTTGCTACTTATGCTAATTTCTGCAGCCAGCTTGAATTTCTTTCCAGAAAATAGGTTTTTCTTTTCTATCACATTGTCATGCTGCAAATTTTTCAAACTTTTATGCTTCCCTTATAAAACTGAATGCCTTTAACAGTACCCAAGTTACCTCTTCAATGCTTTGCTGCTTAGAAATTTCTTTTGCCAGATACCCTAAATCATCTCTCTCAAGTTCAAAGATCCACAAATCTGTAGGGCAGGGGCAAAATGCTGCCAGTGTCTTTGCTAAAACATACCAAGAGTCACCTTAGCTCTAGTTCCGAACAAATTCCTCATCTCCTTCTGAGGCCATGTCAGCCTGGACCTTATTGTCCATATCGCTATCAGCATTTTGGGCAAAGCCATTCAACAAGTCTCTAGGAAGTTCCAAACTTTCCCACATTTTCATGCTTTTTTTTTTTTCTGAGCCCTCCAAACTGTTCCAATGTCTGCCTGTTACCCAGTTCCAGAGTCGCTTCCATGTTTTTGGGTGTCTTTTCATCAACACCCCACTCTATTACTCTGTTTTCACACTGCTGATAAAGACATACCCAAGACTGGGAAGAAAAAGAGGTTTAATTGGACTTACAGTTTCACATGGCTGGGGAGGCCTCAGAATCATGGTGGGAGGCAAAAGGCACTTTTTACATGGCAGCCACAAGAGAAAATGAGGAAGAAGCAAAAGCAGAAACCCTTGATAAACCCATCAGATCTTGTGAGACTTATTCACTATCACAAGAATAGCACAGGAAAGAGCAGCCCCCATGATTCAATTACCTCCCCCTGGGTCCCTCCCACAATATGTGGAAATTCTGGGAGATACAATTCAAGTTGAGATTTGGTTGGGGACACAGCCATACCATTTAAGGGATCAAATAATGTGAACTATTTTCTGTATAGCTTGTTTCATTCAACATTTGTTATTTGTGATTTTTACATGTTCTTGCATTATTCATTCCCACTGTTGCACAGTAGTCCATTGTGATAAAATATTTCACATTATTTACCATCTTACTATTGTTCTTGCTTATGAATAGTATTGCTATGAATATTTTACTGTATTTTTTTATATATCTATGTATACATTTTTATTGGTTATATGCTTAGGAGTAGAATTGCTAGATTCTAGGATATGTTTATGTTCAGCTACAGTAGATAGCATTAACAACATTTTAAAGTGATTGCACAGAGTTGTACTCTGATAAGGACTGTAAGAGAATTCTGGCTGTGCCATGTCCCTTGCTATTTTTTGTCTTTTGTGTTTAATGTAGTAGTAATAATACATCGTGGTTTAATTTGCATCTCCCTGATGACCAATGATGCTAAGCATATTTTCAGATGTTTGTTAGACACTTGAATACTCTTTTATTCCTTGACCAAGTTTTTGGTCCATTTATTGTTTGATCATCATTTAGCTATTAATTTATAGTGCTTTACATATTCTGGTCATAAGCCCGTTTTCAGATATCTGTCTTGCAAATATCTTGTCTCACTCTGTTGACTACCTATTCAGTCTCTTCAGGTGGTTTTTGGTGAATAAAAATCTCTTAGTTTTCATATTTCCTAAGTTATTACTGTTTTTCTTTACAATTAGCTCCCTGTAGTGTTAGGAATCTTTAGAAATCTTTGCATACTCAAAGGTCAGCAAAATAATTTTCTGTGTTTTCTTTTTAAAATTTTAGTATTTAACTTCTATGTCACTGTTTTAAATAAATTTGAAGATTTTTTTAAAAAAGTTGTATTGTTTTGGTATTATACTTTAAACTGTTATTGTTTAGATTGCAATCCACATGGAACTGATTTTTGTATATGGCATGAGATAAAGGTCAAGATAATTTTTTTCATATAGAAATCCAATCTAGCATTATTTATTTAAAGACCAATGATTCTCACTGCTGTATAGTATCTCCTTTGTCATATATTAGTTAATTCTAATTCCAAACTCTTTTTTATTCCATTGCTTTAGTTATCTATTCTTGTGTCATTACCATACTGCATTATTATTATTATCACTTTGTAATACGTTTTAATAACCGATAGTATAAGTCTTTCAGGCTTATTCTTCTTCAAATTTTATGTATTCTTGACCCATGACTTTTCCATATAGATTTAAAACTAGCTTTACAATTTTAATGAAAACAAACATAATGTTTCAAATTTTTTTTTGCATTATTATAGATTAATTTGGGGACATTTGGCGTATTTTAAACATTTGAAGCCATGTGTCATGTTATAATTAGGAAGTTATTTTTTACTCCTCATTTGCTAAGAGGTCTTCTCATAAATGATCAATAACATTTAATTCTGTATATATTTAGAACCCTATAATATATGACATTATTTTCTATATTTGACATTAATGCATATTTGCATACATATTTTGCCCCCTTTTTTGGGGTTCCTCCTCCTCTTCTTCTTCCTTCTCCTCCTCTGCCACCATCTATTCCTCCTCCTCTTCCTCCTCCTCCTTCTCCTCCTCCTCCTCCTCCTCCTCCTCCTCTTCTTCTTCTTCTTCTTCTTCTTCTTCTTCTTCTTCTTCTTCTTCTTCTTCTTCTTCTTCTTCTTCCTTCTTCTTCTTCTTCTTCTTCTTCCTTCTTCTTCTTCTCCTCCTCCTCCTTCCTCCCTCCCTCCCTCTTTCTTTTCTTTCTTTCTTTCTTTCATTTTCTTCTTTCTTTCTTTCTTTCTTTCTTTCTTTCTTTCTCTTTCTTCTTTCTTTCTCTTTCTTCTTTCTTTCTCTTTCTTCTTTCTTTCTTTCTCTCTTTCTTTCGTTCTTTCTTTCTTCCTCTCCTCCTCCTCCTCCTTTCCCTTCTCCTTCTTCTTCTGACACAGGTCTCAGTATGTTCCCCAGGTTTTTCTCAAACTCCTGGGCTCATAGGGTCCTCCTCCCTCAGCCTCCTGAGTGGTAGAGATCCACAGGAATGACCGCTGTGGCCAGTTCTCTCTCTTTTTTTTTTTCTGTCTGAGAAAATTTTCTTTTGGCCTAAAGAACTCACGTTTAGCGTATCTTTGTAGTTCAGACTGGCCTCCAACTGATTCTCTCAGATTTTGTCTAAATATGTCTTTATTCAACCCTTATTTTTGAATGACATCTTTTCTGTGTATAGAAATATAGGCTCAGTTATTTCATTTTTCTTTACTCAAACATTTATTCTATTGCCATTTTCCCCCTAGAATTCATAGAATTTAATGTTTCTCTTTTTAAGTCCATGATCATCATTATATCTCTATCCTATTAACACACTGGATTACAGAAAGTTGGTTGGTATTAATATTCCTGCTTCCTTCATTTATTTTACAAGTTTAATTTTCTAGTGCCTTCTGTGAATTCTATATTTTTAAAATACATTTACCATAAAGAGTGGCTAAGAAAATTCTAACATTTCTCATTTTATATTTTTAATTAATGATAGACTTAGACTTTTTTGCATTTTGCCCCAAGCTGATTATTGACATATATATTTTTCACACATCCGATTATATATTTAGATAAGGATGATGCTATTCCAGGATATATTTATCTTCTTGTTTTCCTATTTATCATTTTGTCATTAGTCAGCTGTCTTTATTTCTATGTCTCCAAAACAATTTGATTTCACTTGAGTCTCTAGTGTGTCTAGTGTATTCCTTTTCTTATTGTTGAGTTTTAGTATATTTTGGATAACTTTTTTTTATATCAGATATGCCTTGTGTTAGTCCATTTTCATGCTGCTGATAAAGACATACCTGAGACTGGGAAGAAAAAGAGGTTTAATGGACTTACAGTTCTACATGGCTGGGGAGGCCTCACAATCATGGCAGAAGGCAAGGAGAAGCAAGTCACATCTTACATGGATGGCAACAGGCAAAGAGAGAGAGCTTGTGTGGGGAAACTCCCTTTGCAAAAACCACCTGATCTTGTGAGACTTATTCACTATCATGAGAACAGCATGGGAAAACTGGAACTCATGATTCAATTACCTCCCACCAGGTTCTTCCCATGAAATGTGGGAATTGTGAGAGTTACAATTTAAGATGAGATTTGCATGTGGACACAGCCAAACCATATCATTCTGCCCCGGCCCCTCTTAAATCTCATGTCTTCACGTTTCAAAACCAGTCATGCCTTACCAACAGTCCCCCAAGGTCTAAACTCATTTCAGCATTACCTCAAAAATCCACAGGCCAAAGCCTCATCCAAGAAAAGTCAAGTCCCTTACATCTATGTGCATGTAAAATCAAAAACAAGGTAGTTTTTTCCTAGATACAATGGGGGTACAGACATTTGGTAAACACAACCATTCGAAATGGGAGAAACTGGCTAAAACAAAGGGGCTAGAGGCCCCATGGAAGTACGAAATCCCGTGAGGCAGTCAAATCTTAAAGTTCTAAAATCATCTCTTTTGACTCCATGTCTCACATCCAGGTCACACTGATGCAAGAGGTGTGCTCCCATGGTCTTGGGCACCTCTGCCCCTGTGGCTTTGCAGGGTATAGCCCCCCTCCTGACTGCGTTCATGGGCTGGTGTTGAGTGTCTGTGGCTTTTCCAGATGCATGGTGCAAGCTGCTGGTGGATCTACCATTCTGGAGTCTGCAGGATGGTGGTCCTCCTCTTACAGCTCCACTAGGTGGTGCCCCAGTAGAGACTCTGTGTGGGGGCTCCTGCCCTACATTTCCCTTCTGCACTTCCCTAGCAGAGATTCTTCATGAGAGCCCCCACCCCTGCAGCCAACTTCTGCCTGGGCATCCAGGCGTTTCCATACATCCTCTGAAATCTAGGCGGAGGTCCCCAAACCTCAATTCTTGACTTCTGTGCACCCACAGGCTCAGCACCATGTGGAAGCTGCCAAGGGTTGGGGTTTCCACCCTCTGAAGCAACAGCCTGAGCCACACCTTGGCCCCTTTTAGCCATGGCTGGAGTGACTGGAATGCAGAGTACCAAGTCCCTAGGCTGCACAGAACAGGGGAGCCCTGGGCCCGGCCCATGAAACCATCTTTTCTTCCTAGGCCTCTGTGCCTGTGATGGAAGGGGCTGCAATGAAGACCTCTGACATGCCCTGGAGACATTTTCCCCATTGTCTTGGAGATTAACATTCGAGTCTTCATTACCGATGCAAATTTCTGCAGCAGGCTTGAATTTCCCCTCAGAAAATGAGATTTTCTTTTCTATTGCATTGTTAGGCTGCAAATTTTCAGAACTTTTATGCTCTGTTTTCCTTTTAAAACTGAATGCTTTTAACAGGATCCAAGTGACCTCTTGAATGCTTTGCTGCTTAGAAATTTCTTCCACCAGATATCCTAAATCATCTCTCTCAAGTTCAAAGTTCCACAACTCTTTAGGGTAGGGGCAAAATACCACCAGTCTCTTTGCTAAAACATAACAAGAGTCACCTTTGCTCCAATTCCCAAGAAGTTCCTTATCTCCATCTGAGACTACCTCAGCCTGGATTTCATTGTCCATATCATTATCAGCATTTTGATCAAAACCATTCAACAAGACTCTAGGGAGTTCTAAACTGTCCCACATTTTCCTGTCTTCTGAGCCCTCCGAACTGTTCCAACCTCTACGTGTTACCCAGTTCCAAATTTGCTTCCACATTTTCAAGTAACTTTTCAGTAGTGCCCCACTCTAATGGTACCAATACCTGTATTAATCAGGGTTCTCTGTAGGGACAGAATTAATAAGATAGATGTATATATAAAGGGGAGTTTATTAAGTACAATTTTTTTTTTTTTTGAGATGGGGTCTGACTCTGTCACCCAGGCTGGAGTGCAGTGGTGCAGTCTCAGCTCACTGCAACCTCTGTCTCCTGGGTTCAAGCGATTCTCTGCCTCAGCCTTTTGAGTAGCTGGGACTACAGACATGCACCATCATGCCTGGCTAATTTTTGTATTTTTAGTAGAGACAGGGTTTCACCATGTTGGCAAGGCTAGTCTCAAACTCCTGACCTCATAATCTGCCTGCCTCAGCCTCCCAAAGTGCTGGGATTACAGGTGTGAGCCACCGTGCTTGGCCTATTAAGTGGTATTAACTCACACTATCACAAGGCCCCACAATAGACCATCTGCAAGCTGAGGATCAGGGAAGCTAGTCTGAGTCCCAAAGCTGAAGAATTTGGAGTTTGATGTTTGAGGGCAGGAAGCATCCAGCATGGGAGAAAGATGTAGGCTGGAAGGCTAAGCCAGTCTAGTCTTTACATGTTTTTCTGTCTGCTTTTTTTCTGGCCATGCTGGCAGCGGATTAGATTGTGCCCACCCATATTAAGATTGGGTCTGCCTTTCCCAGCCCACTGACTCAAATGTTAATCTCCTTTGGCAACACCTTCACAGACACACCCAGGATCAGTACTTTGCATCCTTCAATCCAATCAAGTTGACGCTCAGTATTAACCATCACATGCCTTTTTCAAGTATTTTCTTTCAGTCCGTGACTTGTCTTCTCATTCTTTTTTCAGCTTTAGTAAGGTTTAATAATATGGTATTTTAATATCTGTATAGACTGTGAAATGATTAAATCAAACTAACATACTTATCTACTCAGATACTTATTTTTTTGATGAGAACATTTAAGATCTACTCTCTCAGCAATTTTTAAGTATACGGTACATTATTATTAACTATAGTTACTTTGCTGTAGGACTGTTTGTAGAAATGTAAATTAGTACAGCCATTATGGAAAACAGTAGAGAGGTTTCTCAAAAATTAAAAAATATAACTAATGTGTGATCCAGCAGTTTCACTTCTGGGTATATATCTTAAGCAAATGAAATCAGCATCTCAGAGATATATCTGCACTCTCATGATGATTGCAACATTATTCATAATAGTCAAGCTATGGAATCACATTGTGTCCATCAATGGATAAATGGATTAACAAATGTGGTATATACACATCTATAAACACACGTAGACACGACAGAATGTTATTCAGCCTTAAAAATAAAAGATATTCTGTCACTTGCAACAACATAAATGAAACTAGAGGATACTATGCTGGCAAAAATAAGCCAGGAACAGAAAGAGAAATATCACATGATGTCACTGATGTGTGTAATCTAAAAAAGGTTGAAGTTATTGAAGCAGGGAGTAGGATAGTGATTTTCAGGGGCTACATGGGTGGGAGGGTACAAAGCTTTTGCATTCTATTGACAGTGTCTTTCACAGAGCAGACATTATAAATCGTACTGGAGGCTAGCTTATCAATTCTTTCTTTCTTTCATGAATCATACCTTTAATGTTGTATCTAAAAAGCTATCACCATGCCCAAGGTCATTAGATTTTCTTCTGTGTTTTCTTCTAGGAGTTTTGTAGTTTTGCATTTTACATTTAGGTCTGGAATCCATTTTAAGTTAATTTTTATTTCATTTGTTTTTTTTTTTTTGCATTTAATTTGCTGGGTTCTAAGATATGAGATTTAAGCAGATGGGTACCATATCAAACCAAGAAAGCTACTGCCTCCATTTCTTAATTATTTTAAACCTCGCCACATGTAGCCAAATCTTCTCCCAGCCACTGAATTTGTAACTCATACATTAGGGACTCCACAATTAGGATAATTAGTATAACATGGAATAAAGATAACATTCCATATTTACCTTAAATAAATAAACTAACCACAATACAGAGTTGTAAGAAAGTAAATTCATGGTCATATTCCCACACATCTGGAGTGGTACAAGTTCAGACCCTGTTTTGACCCACTCTCTGAGTAACTCATGGAATATTTTATTCCTTGAATCTTTAAACAAGAGTAATACTAATATTACTTGTACTTGATTCAAGAGATTTAAAGTTTTGCAAGTGTCTTATCTCAACTACATATTTTTAATAAATATTAAAATAGTCATTTTCTTCACTTTCTAGATTAATATTCTATAAAGTAACTCCTCTAGGATCTTCAAGTAGGAATGAAGCTACTTACAAAATTTCAAACCCAAACTTTGTACAACATAACAAGTACACGAGCTAGGAAATATTTATTTTGAAAAATACCACTTTCAAATATTCAGGTTAATGGGTTAAAACAAGTGTTTTTACGTCCATCACAAACCAATGTGCATGTGATTAAACAATGTGCTAGTGGAGATGCAAGTTGTTATCAATGTTTTACTTGTTCGCTAGCCATTCACTCACTTGTTAATAGTTATTGACTCACCCAGTAGATACTGTCCTAAGCTCCATCATTGTGACTGAGAGAGGAATATGGAAATATAGAGGAAGAATGAATATATATATATATATATCAAACACATCTGCCCTATAGACAGTTTTAGTTCATTAAAATTCCAATATTTTTCTTGGTAAAGGAGGATGTGGAAAAAAATCATATATTTTATACCTTCACCTGGTTAGACATCATGTCAAAATTTTAGACAGAGTTTAATATTTATGTCTTATAATAATCTTTATAGGTCTAATGTTATAGATTAATCAAAATATACTTTAAGAACTTAAGCTCAAAGTGACAGAGCCAGAAAGGGTGTCATTTGATCTTAGAGCTAATTCATCTCAAAACTTGTGTTTTTTACAATCTCTAAGATCTAACTTTCTCAAAGCGTATGCTATTTTTATTATTTCCTCTAATACAAGAAAACGCCAAAAGTTATTCTGAAGTTTTTCAATCACATTGTAGAAAACAAAAGTCTTATTTTTTTTTTTATTGTACTTTAAGTTTTAGGGCACATGTGCACAATGTGCAGATTTGTTACATATGTATCCATGTGCCATGTTGGTGTGCTGCACCCATTAACTCGTCATTTAGCATTAGGTATATCTCTTAATGCTATCCCTCCCCCCTCCCCCCACCCCTCTTATTTTATCTATATTTATTCTAAAACAAAAATATACCATTCAGTTATTTACTGATGGCAATATGAGCTGGGGAGATTTATTGCAAATTAAAATGTCTGTTCAGTGTACATATAATGATATTATTTCAAATCATGGCCAAATCACCAAGGTTACATTCAAACAAGTACGATAGACTTAGACTTAGACACAAATTCTTATTTTTTGAATACTAAAGCCAAAAATATGCCAAGTCATTTAAAAAAAAAACACATTTTAACAACTTACAAAGTTACTCAATTAAAATCAGTTATACATAATATTAATATAACAGTGTGTTATTACTAAACAATTAATTTATCACACAAATTAGGAAGAACCAAATACATACTCATTAAAAATAATCTGCAATAACTTTGAGACATACATTTGATAGAATATAATAATTAAGGCCGGGCGCGGTGGCTCACGCTTGTAATCCCAGCACTTTGGGAGGCCGAGGCGGGTGGATCACGAGGTCGGGAGATCGAGACCAAGGTGAAACCCCGTCTCTACTAAAAATACAAAAAATTAGCCGGGCGTGGTGGCGGACGCCTGTAGTCCCAGCTACTGGGAGAGGCTGAGGCAGGAGAATGGCGTGAACCCGGGAGGCGGAGCTTGCAGTGAGCGGAGATCACGCCACTGCACTCCAGCCTGGGTGAAAGAGCGAGACTCCGTCTCAAAAAAAAAAAAAAAAAAAATAATTGTCAGGTCAGGATTTACTACCCTTCTGAGACAAATCGCAAGAATTGCAAAAATATAACATTTTTTCAATTCAAAGATATATCAAAGACTTTAAGTAAATTAAACTATCTTACTATAATGTAAAATCCATGACAAGAAGAATTAAACTATGTGAATTTTCTTTTCTTTTCAATAGCATAGTTCATATTCTTTTTTTTTTTTCTCTTAATGAAGGACTGACTTTGTAATTTAACTTAATTTATGTAATTATGAGCCTTTTATTACATAGGCACCTGGTTGACTACTTTGATGGGTCTACATTTTCAAAAGTCAATTTTAATGGTTCTTATGGAGATTTAAATCTTTATATAATAACCATTGAGATAATTCACTTCAAAAATCCTGCCCAAGCAGGTACTGTCTGCAGTGAAAGGAGCAGGGAAATTTCTTGTTTTTATACAATACAGATTATTTTTTATTCTTTAGCAAAAATTTCAGGGTAACTTGGAAAACATCCTCCTGAAGACAAAAATATAAGTAACTTAAGCCAATGCAAAATCCAAATGGCTAACCTGTATACAAATATGATTTTGAGATGAGATTAATATTGAAAAGTATATTTAGTTTATTTATTCCTGCTAGGTGCCCTAACAAAATTAGAAAAGAAAATCTAAAGGTAGCAATAATGGGCCTTGCAATTTTAGGTGGAAAAACATTTATTGGAATCTGCAAGGATTTTAGATTGAAGTCTGTTGCTTTTGAGTAGAGAAAAAAAAAATTAAGAAGTCAATAAATAATACAAAGCATCACAGAGAAAAATCACCTCCGATTTGGTTTATCTACATAAGCTACTGACCTTTACTTTAAAGCAGAAGCAGAAGTCATGAGCAAAGCTGATTCCAAGTAGTAAAAAGCCCGGAAAAGTAACTTTTTATTTATTTAACCTTCTGAATTCTTGATTTGCAAATTTGCTTTCTGTCCTTGGTTTCCTTTGTTTGCGTGTTTTAAAGTTGTAGGCCGGGCGCGGTGGCTCACGACTGTAATCCCAGCACTTTGGGAGGCCGACGTGGGCGGATCACGAGGTCAAGAGATAGAGACCACCCTGGCCAACATGGTGAAACCCCGGCTCTAAGGCCGGGTGCGGTGGCTCACGCTTGTAATCCCAGCACTTTGGGAGGCTGAGGCGGGCGGATCACGAGGTCAGGAGATCGAGACCACGGTGAAACCCCGTCTCTACTGAAAATACAAAAAAATTAGCCGGATGTGGTGGCGGGCGCATGTAGTCCCAGCTACTCGGAGAGGCTGAGGCAGGAGAATAGCGTGAACCCGGGAGGCGGAGCTTGCAGTGAGCGGAGATCGCGCCACTGCACTCCAGCCTGGGCGACAGAGCGAGACTCCGCCTCAAAAAAAAAAAAAAAGAAACCCTGGCTCTACTAAAAATAGAAAAATTAGCGGGGCGTGGTGGCGCCTGCCTGTAATCCCAGCTACTCCGGAGGCTAAGGCAGGAGAATCACTTGAACCTGGGAGGTGGAGGTTGCAGTGAGCAGAGATCATGCCATCGCACTCCAGCCTGGGCAACAGGGCAAGATTCTGTTTCAAAAAAAAAAAAAAGTTGTAAAAGGCTAACAACAAAGATAAACCAGATGATTAAAATATATGATTATTTCAAATGAACTGAGATAATATAAAATATACTAACATTTACTCTAAAGTTTAAGCTATATTCGTGTCTGTGCAGGCTAGATGAATACTTGAGTAGTTGGATAGAGTATAATTTCCGTTTTAATAAATATAGTTTAAATGGAATCTCAACATTAAAATTCCTTTCGAAAGAATAACAAAAAAGAGAAAAAAAAAGTTCCAGTAAATGGCATTCTATCATTGGTAACATGCATCAGATCCCATAGGCTTTTGGAAATTTATTGCATCTACTTGATTATTACACGAGCATGTTAAAGCCAATTGAAAGAAAACAAAATAAAAAAAATATACTTCACTGGCCTAACTTAAACTTTGCTAGAAATTTCCAGTGGCATCGGCTGCTACAGAAATGGGGCAATACAGGAATAGTTAACTATGTAAAAATGCAATACTTACTACTACATTTATGAAAATAGCATATAACTTCCCATTACTAAAACAGAAGTTATATAATGGATTTAGGTTTTGGATTACCTGTATAAACTATCTCAAATCTATTGCTTTACTTAACTCACTTGTAGAGACTTATAAACATATTATTACAGAAGAAACATAGATGCCAATAAGAACTGAAATACTATTGAGTATAAATATCAAATTATTAGTAAGAATGCTTCCAAGTGTATTCCACTATGGAATTCAAGCTGTCTTTGGTTTTCAGATTATTCTCCTTCATTATATTGTTGGTTTCATGTTATTATTATTCATTTCACCATATTAGATTTTATATTATTTAAAGTGAAATGTGTATCATGTTCATCTTTATATTTTGTTTTTATACATCAATAAGAAGATGCCTAGAAAAATGCCTTATATAGCTTAAGTGCCTAATCAGTGTATATTATATAGAGGTGAATTTCAATATAAATGAACACATCAACTATTTTATTTTAGTCTTTAAATTGAAAAAGCTGTTCTTTGTAACATGGACCAGTGAAAATGAAGTTACATAAAATATGTGATGATAATATAATATTTAATATTGTATATAAAACAATATCAAATACAATTTAATGTCAGATCAAAACAACAACAGAAATTTATTAGAGTAAGAAGAGAAATTGAGAAGGGTAAAGTTTCCGGAACACAGAAAAATTGTGTATACATCCTAGATTTAGCAAGGCATCCCTATTCTGTTATTCACCATTGATGAATGATTAAATAAGAGTTGATGTTTACAGAAAGTAACTTACTATTTAGGTCTCAGTAGTCATATAGTCCTTCCTTTTACTTTGTGTATGAAATGTTCAATGTATCCAGAGTCAAGACAATCAATTTAATAATTTGTCTTTTGGAGCCAAATAGAGGTTGATTAGCTATCTATCTTACTATCATTTTCCATTTTGATGACAAGATTTACAATTCAGACATGTTGGGTAAACCTATAACATGTGGCTATCTTGTACTTTCTCTCCCCAAATAATAGCAACAATATTTGTACATTTTGGATCTTTCATATTGCCTCAGTTAAAAAACAAGCAAAAAAGGCATTATCAGCAGGAATAATATAGGTGCATTAGGCAATGCTGAAATGGAACCTTGCTGAAGGATAGAATATATGAGCATAGCTTGCAGAATAGTTCCCAAGAGTAGTATCATAAAAGATAGAAACTCAGGTAAATTCTTCTATAAATATTTTAATACTAATGAAAAAAATCTTGAAATTTGTCCCATATTTCTCAGGCAGTAGCTATAAGTACAGAGAGCATAAGGGAACATAATTCAAGAAACTGTGAATACAAATTTTGTTATTCTAACCCTAAACTCATGATTTGGCAGTAATCTAGTCTTAAATTTCAAAGGAAATAGCTATGATTTTATATAATTTAACCCTCCCTTGAAAGGTAAATTCAAGTTAATACTATGAATCAGTAGATTACAATTTCACAAATGAATAACAGTTTTGTAAACTGCAAAACACCATAAAATCAGAGATTTACTGCTTTCAAAGCCTTTAAAAATTATTATTAATTATTTTATTTTAACCTACTACTACTCAGCTTTATTCTCTGAATGATGGGGTATTTTCTACACCACTTATTTTGGTATATTCGTTATCTATCTTTTTACCCAAGCTATTAACCTGGTCAACAAGACTTCTTCTCCTCCCTTAATCTCCAAGTTTATCCTGATACCTATACATCTAATTTTACCTTTAAGTTATTCTTTTGTTTTCAATTTTCTTCTCCTATTTATTTTCCATGACTTATTAAATTCCCTTCAACTTGTATCTAGTATACTTTGATTTCCTTTCTCATTGGTCTCCTCACTTGAATATTGCCTTAACCAAGGAAGAAAATATGCCCTTTTTAATGGTCTGATTCAGCATTTCTCAAAACGATATTTACATAGAAATCACCCAAGAACTTTGTGAAATGACAGATTCTGATTCGGTAGATCTGGAATAGAGTCTGAGTTCATTTGCAAGCTCACAGATGATGCTAATGATGTTGTTCTGCAGATCACACTCTGAGAAGCAAGACTCTTAGGCAAAACCTTAATTGTTCATGTTACTCTCTTTCACGAAATTTATCACAGCAGCCCATTGCTGTTGAAATATAGTCAACATACTTTAGAGTGGAATATGAAGTGGAGCACTTCTTTAAGCGCTTCTCATTCTCAGTGGCAGGCCTTGGTGTGTAATCTACCAATAGCAAACTTGGGAGCATTTCTCCCCAAAATGTTGTGTCATGCCTACATGCATGTGTATTAGTTAGAGTAAGAGGGACAGACCCAATAGGAGAGAGAGAGAGAGAGAAAGAGAAGATTTATTAGGAAGAGAGAGACAAAATTACTTTTTCTTTGCCTTTTTTTCTATCCAGCCCCCAGTCAATTTGATGGTGGCTGCCATATTGAGTATGGATCTTTCCCACTCAGTCTACCAATTCACATGGCAACTTCCTCTGGGAATACCCTCACACAAACACCCAGAATTGATGCTTTACCAATTCTCTAGATAATCCTTAATCCAGTCAAGTTGATACCTAAATACTCCATCACACCTCTTGACGCACTCTTGGCCCTGTCTAGGATATTTTCATTGCCATTTTGCTCTGTTTTCAAGACTCACTTTATTTTTACTTCTTCAAGGAAATGTTCACTGGCAGCTTCAGGCTTAGGTTTACTACTTTTATATATACTCCCTTATCACTCTGGGCTAGATGTTATGACGCCACTTACAACTGTTCTGAAACTATTCAGAGGTATTTACCTCACTGGTCTGTAAGTTCAAGGCATTGGTATTTTCACCTTTGTATCCCATAGGCCTAGCTACGGTACTGATATATAATAAAAGAAAATAAATATTTGCCTAACTCAATGGATGATATGTGAGTTCACTTCTCGAGTTTGTCCAAATTATATATGTTGCTGAAGTATTGCTGGAACAAGTGGGATATTAAATATAAAGTTTTTCACAATATTTACTGATTTCCATATTCTGTTTTTATGGTATTTAGTGATGTCCCTTTACTGATTCCTGGTGCTGTCTGCTTGTGACTGCTCTCTTTATTCTCTGATCTTTTTTTGCCAGAAGTATCAATTTTATTAGTTTATCTTCTGGCTGTGTAGATCACGTTTGCTGTTTGTTTTCTATATCCTTCATTTCTTCTATTATCTTTATTATTTATTTTCCTCTTCAGTTTTGGTTTTCTATATTCTTTTATTAACATTTTTCTATCTTCTTAAGAATTATGCTTAAGATCATTAATTTTCAGCTTTATTATTTTTTAATATATGTTTAAGTCTGCAAATTTTCCTCAAAGCAATAGCTAGATCTTGTAAAGTATGATTTGTATTATTTTATTACTATTAAGTTCAAAATATTTTGTAACTTCCATTGTGACTTCTTGATCTTGAGTTATTTAGAATTGTATTGCTTTTTTCAAAGTATGAGATTATTTTCTCGTTAACATGATCAAAGAGCATACTTTGTATAATTTTATTTTATTTATTATTTATTTATTTATTTATTTATTTATTTATTTATTTATTTATTTATTTTTGAAACAGAGTCTCGCTCTGTCGCCCAGGCTGGAGTGCAGTGGTGTGATCTCGGCTCACTGCAAGCTCCGCCTCCCGGGTTCACGCCATTCTCCTGCCTCAGTCTCCTGAGTAGCTGGGACTACAGGCGCCCGCCACCACGCGTGGCTAATTTTTTGTATTTTTAGTAGAGATGTGGTTTTACCGTGTTAGCCAGGATGGTCTTGATCTCCTGACCTCGTGATCCACCCGCCTCAGCCTCCCAAAGCGCTGGGATTACAGGCGTGAGCCACTGCGCCCGGCCCATACTTTGTATAATTTTAATCCTTTTGAATTGAGATTTATGTTATGGCACAACAAAAGACTGGCTTTGATAAATGTTTAATGTGAATTTGAAAATAATGTGTATTGTGCCATTTCTCTGTGCATGTTCTTTTCTTTTGTGTCCTATCGATAGTGAAAAAATATTGTTAAAATGCCCTATTACATTGAGCTGTGTCTATTTATTATCAAGGGAACATTGGCTCCAAATGTCCAGCTTACTTCTCTTTCTTTCTCTTCTGAATCTTTAACCCACAAATTCCTTGCACTGGTAGATCTCCAATGAAATCTTTTTAACAATGTAAAACGTTTTCTGCATTTTAAAATTTATCTAGCCTAGAAATTTGTATCAACAATCTACTCAGCCATTGTTAAAGTCCCTGGATAGCTCTTTAAAGGAATATCATGTATAATTTATTTCTAAAACGGCAAAGGGTCAATTTATGTTTATTGTTTATCTTGACTCAAATTTGGTATTTCATATTCTGGATGAAAACCTATTTTCTACATTTTCATATTTTTCCCTTAAAGTTGTTCTCTTATATATTTTTTCACCTATGAAGATTGCATATAAAGTGTTTGCTTCTTAGGAACTAAAACATACCCTCTCCAAAATGAAATAAAATAAAATAAAATAAAACTAAATAAAATAAGATTTAAAAATATCAAATACAAACTTAGAGTGTATCCCGATGAGTTGGAAACCAAGTGCAAATTAAAGGACCTTAAGATATTTTGAGTGTACTCTAGTGAAAAACTATAGAATAAATACAAACCATATAATATATTATTTTTCTCTCTGTACACTAACTTTGAGAAGATTTGAATCATATGAGTAGTTTTCTCATTCCGGACTACTTACACGTTTTTAAGATTTCTTTTGCATATCTCAGAATAGATTTTTCTGGGATTATATTTAGTTTTTAAAATGCAAATTCTGTAAATTTCTTGGTAAATTTTTCTTCAAATTTAATATATATTGCTAATATTATTTTCCCCCATTATTATTCTCCCATACATTATTATATGTTCCAAAGGTTTAAGATCAGTATATATATATATATATAAATATAGAGAGAGATTTATGTATAATAAATCTTATATATAAATTCTTTCATATATTTATGTATAATCTTATATATACACACATATAATATAAATTATTTTTAGATATTCTGTTGCATCAGGGTTTTTGTACAATAATTTTTTTCTTTTTCCTGCATAAAACAAACTTCTCATATCTACTTATTCGCTGACAAATTATGACAATTAAGTTTTTGGCTCACTAAACCTTTTCCCCAATAATTCTTTCTTGACTCTTAAAGTTTGGGCAAGGCCTGTCTCTTCAACTTTATTTCATTTCTTATAATATGCAACTCACTAAATTGTAATTCTCTGTATTCTTCAGGAGCAGTGGTTAATGATTGATTAGTTATACATAAAATAATTATTTGTAAAGGTTTTATTTGCTTCCATAATAAAGGGACCTAAAGCAAATTTTAAAAAAAGACAAATACTGCATGATCGCACTTATATGTGGAATCTAAAAAAGGTAAGCTCATAGAAACAGAATAAAATGGTGTGGTGGAGGGATTGGGGAGGCTGTGGTCAAAGAACACAACATCAGAGGCTGTGGGGTGGAGGGATTGGGGAGATGCTGGTCAAAGAACATAATGTTTCAGTTAGATAGGAGGAATTAGTTTAAAAGATTTATTGTATAACATGGTAAGTATAGTAAATAATAGTGTATTGTAGACTTAAAAATTGCTAAGAGAGATTTTAAGTGTTCTCACCATAAAAATTATAATTATGTAAGGTTATACATATATTAATTAGATGTGCTTAGCCATTCAACAATGTATACCTATATCAAACCAACAATGTAGGGCCAGGTGTGGTGGTTCATGTCTGTAATTCCAGTACTTTGGGATACTAGATGGGAGGATCACTTGTGCTCAGGAATTGGAGAACAACCTTGGGAACATAGTGAGACCTCATCTCTACTAAAATCCAGAAAAATTAGCCAGACATGGTGGCACACACCTGTAGTCCCAGCTACTTGAGTGGCTGAGGTGGGAGAATTGCCTGGGCCCAGGAAGTACAGGATGCAGTGAGACATGGTCCTACCACTGCACTCTAGCCTGGGTGACAGAGCAAGACCCTGTCTCAAAACAACAACAACAAAACATGTTGTACATCATAAATATCTATGAGTTTTATGTATCAATTAAAAAATAATAAAGGGGTCTGTGCCCTACCCTTGGCTATTAGGACTCAATAAATCTGGAATGTGGCTCAAGCATGCACATTTAGCAAAATGCTCCTCAGTTTAATTCGGATGCACAGCTGGGGCCGAGGAACACTGCTGTAGGCTAAGCTGTGTGAACAAAGGGACTCTGATCATTTCACTGTTTCATTCTTTAAGCAGCAAAATATTTGGCACAAAAGCACGTGACACTTATTTAGTTAAAGAAGATTAAGCTAAGTATTGATTTTTTACATATATTTTGTAATCGGCCACCTTAGTGTTCCTTTCCGAGGCAGGCATGGTGTAAGTTTTAATTATTTTTCCTTGTTTTAAATTATTTTGCCTAATTCATTTTATCATACAATTATATTTACTAAGAATTCCAGAACAAAGTTAAATTGTATCAATATAAAGATACATTTTTCTGTCGTGTTTCTTACTTTATTTGGAATGCATTTAGTGTTTTACCATTAAGTATTATATCATGTTGACAATTATTTGGAGATTTATATTTAGCTATTTAGTTATGAAACTTCCCATCTTATTTCACTAAAGATTTTTTTTTTTTAAATCAAGACTGGATGTTGCATTTTACCAAGTGCCTCTTGTAAATTTTCGTAGATGTAAATGTATGTACATGGATAAATTCTTTTGCAGTTTCACCTATTTTCATGGTAATCCTTATAGAAAGAAAAAAAAAAACCCCATACTTACTGTCAGAAAGGGGTTAACAATGAGTTCTTTGTCCTATCCTATTTCTCACGTATGCCTAATGCTTTAGCTGGAGTTCAAATTATTTTTGCAACGTTAACTCAAGAAATTTATAACAGAGACTAGATCCAATATAGATGAGAATCTGATCAAGAACTATGTGCCAGACTAAGAACTGTACTTCATCACCAGTAATGTTTATTGAATAACTAGTTGCCAGTATTGACGAGATAGAGTAGCACTGGAGAATGTGAGCTAGTCATTGCTTTTGAGGGGCTGTGTTACTAGCGATGTGAAATGTGACCATAGTAGTTACAGATTCTCTAGACTTAGGCAAATATGTGTGTCTCAAGTGTAAAATAATTTTAGGACATAGGAAGGTGCACTAGAGAGTCATAGGACCTCCACTTTGCTGTTGCTGCACATGCTACATTAGCAACCTATCTTACATTCTTTCTTAAAATTAAATAAATTTAATGTTATGTGAAGTGTGCTGTGTCTTATGAGTTTGCCTGTTAATTCAAAACTAAAGTTGCCACTACTGGTTGAACAGAGAGCTAACTTGAAAATATTTTCATATTCTGCAATGAACTCTATTTAGACTTGGCATATTATTCTCATAGTAAACTGCCAACTCTACCCATATTTAATTTAGAAATTTTGTAAGTATAGTTCCAAACTTATATTGATCTATATTCCTCCCTTTCTATCACATTCCAGTTCATGCATTATACAAGCTTTAAAAAATCATATTTTCCAATCTCAGATTCATTCATCATGTTTCATTTTTATTTATTTGTATTTTTCTCCTTATATCCACATTAATTTCTCATATTGTAATTTAGATTATGCTTTTTTCCTAAAGTATCTGTAATGAAATGCTGAGCCATTTCTTCTATTCAGATATGACTACCAAATTAATTATATAGATAGCCACACATATATACACATACACAAGAACATACATGATGCTAAAATACAGTTTGAAATCACATATTTGCACAATTGCAGGCTATGATAAAGTTAGCCTCATCTCATATTAAGATAACTAAATACAGATGTCATTTGTTGTGTTGCTATGCCTTCATGTTTTGAACTAATAACTAGTAATGTCTGCCCAGGTCATATGAACACTAGTACAAAATAAAATCTCAAGACTGTGCTTCCAGCCTTGATGGAGTACTGGGCTTCCCTTGGAGCAGTAAACTATTAGAATATATAAAGCAGCTCTTTTCATATATTGGATAATAAGCAGGACAGGACTATGGTCTGTCAAGAAAGGGGTAATCAAATGAAGTGCATGCAATAACAGCTCCTGCTTTCTGCTAGGGAGAAATGGAAAATAAAAGAATTACAAAGGAATTGCTAGAGATGAGAAATACAGTAACTGAAAAAAATTTTACTAGATGAGATAGATATGAGATTAGACCCTTCGGAAGAAAAGATCAATGAACCTGAAGATATAGCAATAGAAACTATCCACCAACAACAAAGAGTATAAAAGACTGGAAAAATAAAATAAATAGAAATTCAGTGATCTGTGTGAGAACATGAAGCAATCTAGGTTCTGTGCAATAGAAGACTTCTTGTATAGAAATGAGTTGAGTAAGAAGACTATGGAATGACAGAAAAGACAAGTTGCATACAGATATGCTATAAATACTTTTTTATTGGAAAAAAATCAAGTTGCTTAATTTTGGTGATGTGGTAGGAATGTGAGAAAGACTGAATGAAAAATATATATTCTACAAATTAGAGGAGTAGGAATTGAATAATATTCAGTATATATTACAACAAGAAATGGGCAAACAAACCATTAAAATATAGAACATTAATTCATTCCACTTACTGAATTGTCTGAAAGTTTCTGGAGAAAACAGCAGTTTTAAAATATGGAGTTATGAGCTCAATAATCATGTATCATATAAAATTTGTCAATTTTTAATAGCCCAAATTACTATTTAGCAAAAACACAAAAACTGCAATTTAAGATTTTTTAATTAAAATTTTTATCTTCCCACATTTCTCATATTTCTTGGATTGGACCTAAATGTTGAACTTTTATTAAGTTCAAAAGAATTTCTGTTTTTATGTAACCTAAAAGAAGGCATAATATTTATGTGTTACATGTCTAGAATCACACCTTTTTAATACTTGCCCTAGTTTGCTTTATTCTTTGGAATATATACAGTCCAGAAAGTGTCACCATCATGATATTTTTCACTGGCTCCATTTTGAAATTTGATAACCAAAGAAAGACACAATGAGAACACTTGGACCCAAGGTGGGGAACATCACACACTGGGGCCTGTCATGGGGTTGGGGGCGGAGAGGGATAGCATTAGGAGAAACACCTAATGTAAATGACGAGTTAATGGGTGCAGCACACCAACATGGCACATGTATACATATGTAACAAACCTGCACATTGTGCACATGTACCCCAGAACTTAAAGTATAATAATAATAAAAAAGATATACCTTTTAATAAAGTATAAATAGCAAAAAAAATCTTTTCTCCCATCCTGTAGGTTGCCTGTTCACTCTGATGATAGTTTCTTTTGCTGTGCAGAAGCTCTTTAGTTTAATTAGATCCCATTTGTCTATTTTGGCTTTTGTTGCTATTGCTTTTGGTGTTTTAGTCATGAAGTCCTTGCCCATGCCTGTGTCCTGAATGGTATTGCCTAGGTTTTCTTCTAGGGTTTTTATGGTTTTAGGTCTTACATTTAAGTCTTTAATCTATCTTGAGTTAATTTTTGAACAAGGTGTAAGGAAGGGATCCAGTTTGAGCTTTCTACATATGACTGGCCAGTTTTCCCAGCACCATTTATTAAATAGGGAATTCCTTCCCTATTTCTTGTTTTTGTCAGGTTGGTCAAAGATCATGTGGTTGTAGATGTGTGGTATTATTTCTGAGGGCTCTGTTCTGTTCCATTGGTCTATATATCTGTTTTGGTACCAGTACCATGCTGTTTTGGTTACTGTAGCCTTGTAGTATAGTTTGAAGTCAGGTAGCGTGATGCCTCCAGCTTTGTTCTTTTTGCTTAGGATTGTCTTGGCAATGTGGGTTCTTTTTTGGTTCCATATGAACTTTAAAGTAGTTTTTTCCAATTCTGTGAAGAAAGTCATTGGTAGCTTGATGGAGATGGCATTGAATCTATAAATTACCTTGGGCAGTATGGCCATTTTCACGATATTGATTCTTCCTATCCATGAGCATGGTATGTTCTTCCATTTGTTTGTGTCCGCTTTTATTTAGTTGAGCAGTGGTTTGTAGTTCTCCTTGAAGATGTCCTTCACATCCCTTGTAAGTTGGATTCCTAGGTATTTTATTCTCTTTGAAGCAATTGTGAATGGGAGTTCACTCATGATTTGCCTCTCTATTTGTTACTGGTGTATAGGACTCTTTGTGATTTTTGCACGTTAATTTTGTATCCTGAGACTTCACTGAAGTTGCTTATCAGCTTAAAGAGATTTTGGGCTGAGACAATGGGGTTTTCTAAATATTCAGTCATGTCATCTGCAAACAGGGGCAATTTGACTTCCTCTTTTCCTAATTGAATACCATTTATTTCTTTCTCCTGCCTGATTGTCCTGGCCAGAACTTCCAACACTGTGTTGAATAGGAGTGGTGAGAGAGGGCATCCCTGTCTTGTGCCAGTTTTCAAAGGGAATGCCTCTAGTTTTTGCCTATTCAGTATGATATTGGCTGTGGGTTTGTCATAAATAGCTCTTATTATTTTTAGATACATCCCATCAATACCTAGTTTACTGAGAGTTTTTAGTATGAAGGACTGTTGAATTTTGTCGAAGGTACTATTTCTAAGTTTCATGCGTTGTCAGTTTTTTCTTCTTTAGATCATCCTCACAATCACTCAATATCCACCAACAAGGAAAGTGTGATGTTGGGAAGTCAGAGTGAAAAAGAATAGGTGGGAATTGAACAATGAGAACACATGGACACAGGAAGGGGAACATCACACTCTGGGGACTGTTGTGGGGTGGGGGGAAGGGGGAGGGATAGCATTAGGAAATATACCTAATGCTAAATGACGAGTTAATGGGTGCAGCACACCAACATGGCACATGTATCCATATGTAACTAACCTGCACATTGTACACATGTACCCTAAAACTTAAAGTATAATAATAATAAAACAAAATACAATAAAAAAAGAAAAAGACACTGATTTCAACTGATTATAGTTAAAATGTCTTACTTTTCACATTTTACAAATACATGTGATCCTGGAAACCCAATGTTTGCAGCCATCCTAAGGCTGTGAAGGTGGTGGGGGATACTTTAGCTTATTTAGTTTCATTATCTTTCTGGAGCATCTCTCTTCTCTAATAGCCTTTCTTAAAAACATACAAATAACAAACATCTTAATAATATAAGAATTTTGAAAATTGAGTGAGGAAAGAATTCAAATTGTATTAATGCACCTACAGTATTTTTGGGGTATGCAAATGGGAGAAGGTAAACTCCATCCTTCTAGAATCTACAATTTCCCACAGAATGATTCATGTTCCTTTTTTTTTTAAAGCTTCTCTAATGAAACAATTTATTCTAAATGCAAAGGTCTCCTTACTTCAAATATTAAATTTCCTCTGTCTCCTAAAAGGGCTGTCTAGTACTATCTAAACTATTTATATAGTTATAATAGATGTTAATATTTATTCTGTAAAAATATTTCATTTTCTTTTATAGAGATCAGATATCTCTTTGTTGCCCAGGCTGGAGTGCAGTGGTACAATCATAGCTCACTGTTGCCTTTAACTCCTGGGCTCAAATGATCCTTCCTCCTCAGCTTCCCAAGTAGCTGGGGCTACAGGTGTGTGCCACCATACCTAGATGAAAATACTTTAGTCTTAAAATACCAAATTCTATATCATAAAACATTCTCTGGCTTTATCAGTATGTTAGTTTGAGATTTTGGAGTTCATATTTTATTTATTTATTTATTTTTTTACTCTTTTGCATTGTTTTTATTTTTTATGTAATCTTTTTTTATTATTATTATACTTTAGGTTTTAGGGTACATGTGCACAATGTGCAGGTTTGTTACATATGTATCCATGTGCCATGTTGTTTTGCTGCACCCATTAACTCGTCATTTAGCATTAGCTATATCTCCTAATGCTGTTCCTCCCCCCTCCCCCCACCCCACAACAGTCCCCAGAGTGTGATGTTCCCCTTCCTGTGTCCATGAGTTCTCATTGTTCAATTCCCACCTATGAGTGAGAACATGCGGTGTTTGGTTTTTTGTCCTTGCGATAGTTTACTGAGAATGATGTTTTCTAGTTTCATCCATGTCCCTACAAAGGACATGAACTCATCATTTTTTATGGCTGCATAGTATTTCATGGTGTATATGTGCCACATTTTCTTAATCCAGTCTATCGTTGTTGGACATTTGGGTTGGTTCCAAGTCTTTGCTATTGTGAATAGTGCCGCAATAAACATACGTGTGCATGTGTCTTTATAGCAGCATGATTTATAGTCCTTTGGGTATATACCCAGTAATGGGATGGCTGGGTCAAATGGTATTTCTAGTTCTAGATCCCTGAGGAATCGCCACACTGACTTCCACAATGGTTGAACTAGTTTACAGTCCCACCAACAGTGTAAAAGTGTTCCTATTTCTCCACATCCTCTCCAGCACGTGTTGTTTCCTGACTTTTTAATGATGGCCATTCTAACTGGTGTGAGATGGTATCTCACTGTGGTTTTGATTTGTATTTCTCTGATGGCCAGTGATGATGAGCATTTTTTCATGTGTTTTTTGGCTTCATAAATGTCCTCTTTTGAGAAGTGTCTGTTCATATCCTTTGCCCACTTTTTGGTGGGGTTGTTTGTTTTTTTCTTGTAAATTTGGGTTCATTGTAGATTCTGGATATTAGCCCTTTGTCAGATGAGTAGGTTGCAAAAATTTTCTCCCATTCTGTAGGTTGCCTGTTCACTCTGATGGTAGTTTCTTTTGCTGTGCAGAAGCTCTTTAGTTTAATTAGATCTCATTTGTCAATTTTGGCTTTTGTTGCCATTGCTTTTGGTGTTGCTGGAAGTTCTGGCCAGAGCAATCAGGCAGGAGAAGGAAATAAAGGGTATTCAATTAGGAGAAGAGGAAGTCAAATTGTCCCTGTTTGCAGATGACATGATTGTATATCTAGAAAACCCCATCGTCTCAGCCCAAAATCTCCTTAAGCTGATTAGCAACTTCAGCAAATTCTCAGGATACAAAATCAATGTACAAAAATCACAAGCATTCTTGTACACCAATCACAGACAAACAGAGAGCCAAATCATGAGTGAACTCCCATTCACAATTGCTTCAAAGAGAATAAAATACCTAGGAATCCAACTTACAAGGGATGTGAAGGACCTCTTCAAGGAGAACTACAAACCACTGCTCAATGAAATAAAAGAGGATACAAACAAATGGAAGAACATTCCATGCTCATGGGTTGGAAGAATCAATATCGTGAAAATGGCCATACTGCCCAAGGTAATTTATAGATTCAATGCCATCCCCATCAAGCTACCAATGACTTTCTTCACAGAATTGGACAAAACTACTTTAAAGTTCATATGGAACCAAAAAAGAGCCCGCATTGCCAAGTCAATCCTAAGGCAAAAGAACAAAGCTGGAGGCATCACGCTACCTGACTTCAAACTATACTACAAGGCTACAGTAACCAAAACAGCATGGTACTGGTACTACAACAGAGTCATAGATCAATGGAACAGAACAGAGTCCTCAGAAATGATGCCGCATATCTAAAACTATCTGATCTTTGATAAACCTGACAAAAAGAAGAAATGGGGAAAGGATTCCCTATTTAATAAACGGTGCTGGGAAAACTGGCTAGCCATATGTAGAAAGCTGAAACTGGATCCCTTCCTTACACCTTATACAAAAATTAATTCAAGATGGATTAAAGACTTAAATGTTAGACCTAAAACCATTAAAATCCTACAAGAAAACCTAGGCAATACCATTCAGGACATAGGCGTGGGCAAGGAGTTCATATTTTCTAAATGAACATTGCGGGATATTGTTATCATCTGCTGTATTCAATTTTTATTTCCAATTTTTCTCAATGTTTAAATGTATATTATTTTTTATTGGTTTTGAACCAAGAACTTCTGGTTTACTGTATTATCAAGCAAGATTTGAGTTACTTATGGTTTCCGATGGAACTCAACCTCTGTGGAATGGGTCTTAGGATGGTTCAGGATTTTAACCTTCAAAAAATTTTGGTATTCAGTGATTGGTAATAGCACCGGTTTTCTGGAAGCACATTTTGCTTGCCCAGGATGAGTTTTGTAGAAAGCATTAGGTTTCATCAACTAGACAACACCATTTGGAAGGAATGTTCTTTTGTTCGTTGACTGTTAGATTGTGATAGGCCTTTTTGCTTTTGGAAGTGATCTAGTTACTGTAGTTCCCTATCGATTAAGGTAGAAGCCAGGTGTCTCATGTGGTGGTTCTGCTTTGATAACCACATAAGAGCAATTCTGGCTTGCTTATGAGGCCAAATAGCAGGCAAGAGCCACATTACAAGACAGATACTTATATTTTATTATAACAAAATGTCCTAAAGGAAAATGTTGGCTATAGTAATTGAAGTAAATGGGTTGGATATTTATTCTATGGATAATGGATACCTTGAAAAAGAAATTATAGACAGTAATTAAACGTATGTCTAGAAATATGTTGCTGGTTCTTCTAGAAAGGCAGAATGAAATTTTCAAATCTCAACTGCAAACTTATGTGGTTATTTTAGCTACCTGTTCTATGAAAAGGAGAAATATGTCATTTGTCCAGAAAAGGCCCGTTGGATATCAAAATTCTGCTACTCATCTGGGTTCTCAACTAAACTTTGACGGTATTAATTGCTTTAGGAAAATTACATAATCTCCCTGTAGGTTTCTCTGTTCTCTAGCTGTTCTCTAGACTCAGCAGTAATATTATGCATATATTATATATATATGTCAGCAGTAGAAGACTTAAAAAAAATAAAACCTCTTAAGAAATTTTTGATATGTTAAACAGATACCAATGACTTTTTATTAGTATATATTTTATTTTAATGTAGATTTCATTACTACAAAATCAATCAAGTAGAACATTGAAAAGGATCTAATGTAAACAAAAATTTGAAATTAGAAGCTATAATGACAATAAGGCTTATGGCATATTTTGCAGTCAGATAATTTCTGTTTTATTCCCTTTCAAGTTATCAACATGATCTTCGTTCATATAGATAATTCCTTATAGCTTACAGAAAATTTTCACTTTTGTCATGTTTTATTTTGCATCTTGGCTTGCAATATGCAAGCTGCATGAGAACAGATATCTTCGCTGTTGCGTTAATTACATATCTTGGCACTTTACTGGAGAGGCTGGGAATACAAATATTTGTTGCATTAGCTTGTTGAGTATATTTCAATGTCAAAACAAAATGCTAATAATAATGATATTAATAATCACTACATTTTTGAGCATCTCTTTGCTGCGTAAAATTTTATTTGCTTTATAGATATTCTCTAACTTAGTACTTATAATAACTTAAGATAAGGTATTACTATTAACCAAGAGATTAGGTAAATTTCAAGATTTCAGAATTAGTTTTTACCACAGCTGAAATTAAAATCCATGCAGGCTGACTTATGAGAAAATACTCTCAACTAGTAATACTAGAGTAAGTTTCTCAAAATAAACTAAACTTGCAATAATTAAAGGTAAGTTATATTTTGAAATAATAAGTTAAATCTAAATTAATTAAAATTAAATGCAGAAAATCAGTTTACCTGTCCCATTAGTTATATTTCAAGCTCTTAATGGCCACATGTAGCTAGTGGGTATTGTATTTCATAGTGCAGATATGGAACATTTCTATCATCACAGAAAGTTCTATTTAACAGTGTTAATCTAGAGCAGAAATTGGCAACCTTTTTCTGTAAAAGGCCAGAGAATCTTTAGTCTTTGGAGATCACACTGGTTTCTTGCAACTACTCAACATTGCCATTGCAACACGAAAGCAGCAATAGACAATACATTTATAAAATGAGCATCACTGTGTTCTAATGACATTTTATTTATAGACAATGAAATTTGAGTTTTATATAATTTTTATACGTTATGAGATATTACGTTTTCCTCAACCATTAGAAGTATAAAAACCATTCTTAACTCTGAGATCAGAAAATAACAGGCAGTGGGCTGAAGTTTTCTGATTCCTGGTCCAGAAATTCCCTAACATCTTAATTCTAAAATGCTATAATAATATGTTATCCACAAATTTCAACAAAATTATTATCTGTCTGATTATGGAACATTAGTAAGAATTACCTCTAAGACTCACTTTCCCATACTTTTATATCCTTTGAATATTTCAGTTTTATGTTAATTATTAAAAGGAAGTAAATCATCTGAAGATCTCTTTTGCCAATTAGTGTTTCTTTAGATTAAAAACCATGTCTAATGTTCATTGTAGTAGTCTCAGAAGTATGCAAATTCGTGACCATTAGTAGAACTTTGGCTCCTGCTTCTTGAATTAGTGTATTTATAAACCTAAAAATTGGGAAATACAAGAAGTTGTTTGTTGTACAGATAATGTTTCACAGCTCATGACACATAGCAAGGGTTGTATAATATAAAAGACTATTATAATTACTTTTTCAAAACTGTATAATAGTGAAGCATAGAAAAGAAAAGAGGTTTAAAAGGATCAACTTTGTGGGGATTATGCCCTCTCTGACAGTTAACAATATGTAAGGTTTTCCCACTGTTGTCATTTCTAGCAATAAATCAAAGAGTGGTCTACCGTGGTCCATTAAATAGAAGTATTTTCAGGTCATTTAATTAATAAACCTAATGAGTATTTATGAGGTCTTTATGAGGTTTAGTAAATCCTTTTTTTTTTCAACATAATTATCTCAGAGAGTGAATGGTAAGCCTACTTGTTTCTCATCATTTTCTGAAAATTCAGAATGTAGTGAAGATTTTCTTAGTCATCTAACAGAAAAAATATTATCCATGTATTTACACCAGTGTTTTTCAGTGTGGTGCCCAGGACCAACCCCAGACCATGAAATGGTGCTGGGATGAGTTGGTAACTGGACATCAGAAATTACTTGTAAGTTACCTGGAAATTTTAATGTGCAGCAAGGATTGCAAACCAATGATTTAATAAAACATATAATTAAGAGCTTTTCTTTCAATTCTGCCATGATATTAAAATAGGAGCCTGAGCTATCAATCAAACTACCTCAACACCCAATACACTGCATAGGACAGCACTGGAAAGAGAATAGTGGACCAAAGTACCTTGCTGGTGTAGCAATCATAAGGAGATCATCTACAAACGTTAATAACATAGTGAAGTGCAGTAGTGATTAATTAGAAGGTGCTGCAGCCTGGTAGTGGGCGTCATAGAAGCATGAATATAGTTATAGCCTAGTTTTGGACAGAGATGCACACATATATAACAATACAAATCTAGATTTTAGGTCATGGCACTGGGACTCTTAAGAGCTGATTTAAATTAGTGGCCATTCAAATATTATACAGATTACTGACTAGTTTGTTCAATATTCTAAAATAATTGATAAAATGTACCAAACAGCAGATAATATAAAAACCAGAGGATATAGATCAAATAAAAATGTAGTAATATAAGAAAGCATAAAGTAAAGAATGTTGGATTATATTAAGAACTAAAGGATGAAAGATATTCAGGATTCAAAAGTGGTAAGATTAATGTGATGTTTAAATATAAACTAAATGATATATATTAAATAATATAAACAGTATTATGAATCCTGAGAAGGCATTCTAGATTATTTATAGTTCTATTGGAAATTGAAGTTAATATTCCAGGAAATAAAAAGAAAAAAACAGCAAGGAACTTATTCAGATCAATTATTCTAAAGTGATATAAAATCCTTGGCAAAAAAAAAAAATTGTCAATAACAAGATGAAATATTAACCAGGCTTTTATTTTAAAGTATGTGGAAATGTCTAATTTGTCTATTAGGAATATTTAACAACTATTTTTTCCAGCCAACCTCTGCAGATTATTCTAATCTTTTTTTCTCTTAGAACAGTGATTTTACTTACTCATAGTAAAAATAGTTATTTGATAACACTTACTCATAGTAAAAATAGTTGTTTGATGACACAAGTATATGAAATAATTTGCATAATGTGGCAGATAATATGCATGTTAAGTCGACTGCACTTAGAAATTGATGTGAAAAAATTTGCAAGGAGACACAATTTGTATGTATCTTTCCTTCTTTAAACTTATTTTTGTGAGTACATTATATTGGATCTCCTATAGACACTCATTAAAACTTTATCTGTGGCAAGATTTTACGGAATGACAGAAAAGTGAGTTATGGAGCTGTATTAAGATCTCCAGTAACCGAAGTTTGGATTTCTTGGTCTGCTGAGTTTTAAGTTTGAAAGTTTTGCATGCATGACCTATTTTTATAGACTTGAAACCCTTAGAATGTTAAAACATGTGAAAGTTACATCTATATAAAACTAAAAATGTGACTAAAGTTATCAATACATCAATTTTGATGATGGTTTGAGTTTTTTCTTGATAATACTTTCTTATCCCAATGTTTGGAAATGTGTAATTCAAGGATCAATTGTTTCTAGACCTAAAGGTTTTCTGCAGTGCATAAATGTTCTGCTATCATGAATTTGATGTATGTAGACATAGTCCATGATATGCTTTGGCTCTGTGTCCCCACTCAAACCTCATCTTGTGGCTCCCACAATTGCCATGTGTTGTGGGAGGGACCCAGTGGGAGATGAGTGAATCATGGTGGAGGGTCTTTCCCATGCTGTTCTCATGATAGTGAATGGGTCTCACGAGATCTGATGGTTTTAAGAAATGGGAGTTTCTCTGCACAAGCCCTCTCTTTGCCTGCTGCAATCCACCTAAGATACAACTTGCTCCTCCTTGCCTTCAGCCATGATTGTGAGGCTTCCCAGCCACATGAAACTGTGAGTTCTCCATTAAACCTTTTTCTTTTGTAAATTGCCCAGTCTCAGGTATGTCTTTATCAGTGGCATGAAAACAGACTAATATAGTCCATTATTTGCTTTTAAATCTTACTATATGTCACTTATGTTTCGTTGCTATTAGAAATCATTGGGAAAATAATATGCAATTGTCAGAAAAGCACTAGTGATTGAGAATTTTGGAAACATAATATGATGCTCTGTCAGTATTTTTTTGTAACATAAATAACAGCAAATCTTAATAGATATAGATGAACCTGCATTTCTGTTGTACAAGATGTGACTTTGTACTAATATAGTACAAAAGTTAATATAGTTCCAGGTTAATATATGCAAAGTTAACCTGGAAAATAGAACCTATTGGGAAGAGAAATGAAGAAATGGTATTTATAAAATTCACAGCTGGCCATATAATAGTCCAACTTAAAGACAAAGGATAACTTTCTTTACTTATGTTTAGAACTCATATAGTTGTAAGGTTCCAGAGATTTTGGTCAAGCTCTCGCACACAGAAACTTAGATAAACAAACTTAATAGTAAATTAAACCTGCAGTTGTAATAACTCTTTCTTGAGGGAAATGACTGCCTAATACTTTAAACATGTTTTTGATTATATAAGTCAATGTAGGTCATGAATCATGACCTTTTTAATACCTTTTTAGTGATGCATATTAAGGGTAATTTTATTCGAATTTAAAGACTAAGTAAAGATGGAATTCTAGACACTTGGGTAAACTTCTCATTATTTTTCTAGTTGCTATTTCTCTAGATTTTAAAAGAATCAATTTTTCAGACTGGGATTTTACAGTGCTTCCTTATTTATTTATTTATTTATTTATTTATTTATTTATTTATTTTTGGCTTTCTTATATTTTAGATTGATGTGTTTCAGCCCAGAGAATTTTTCAGTAGGAATGGGAACCTCAGATTTTCACTGCAACTGCATACAAATTTAATGATATGGTTTTATATAAAAGCATACTGCAGACACCAAAATCCTCTGATATTGATTACAATTTAGTTGGACTGTGCCTACAATTAGTGGATCATTTTCATGCGAAGAGATCTAGTGTTCCTGTGATTTACTGTCACTTAAAAAATGCTCCTGAAGAGGTCCAGAATTTCTACAGAAGGCACATTTTAATGTTACCATTCAGTTTTATGACTAAGGTTTAAATGATCACTTGACCCTTACTTACCTTTCCAACCTAATTTAATGTTGTGCATTACCCTAAATCCTCGTTGCTGAACAAATTGTTCTCCTTGTTCTTACCTTTCATTCCATGAACCATTCTGTCTTTGTGTTCTGGCTCATCCTGCTCTTTTTGATTGGAATACCTGCCTGCCCCCTCCTCCCTCCTACCCTTTCTTTCTTTCTGCCTTCTTTTCCTTTTTCTTTCTGTTTAAATGTTTCCTATACTATTTTCAGGACTCAGTTTTTGTTCCAGATTGCATGAAGTCTTTTATTACTATCTCACCTCTTAATGACTTCTCCATCCTCTGAAATCCTAAAAATTTATTATTTTACCCCTTCTCTGGAACTTGATTTAGAAATGGCATTATACAATCTTCAGAGAAGCAAAATTATTTAGGTAAAGTATATTGATATTTAGCATCCCCATTTTGGATAGAATAAAACAAAAAGGAGAACCCATTTTTTACTATCACTCAGAAAACTTGTGACTGACAAAAGAGAGAATCAATATTGTTCATTCCTATACTGAGTCTTAGAGAACTCATTTCCAAAGTTCATCAGCAAAAAATGGTAAAATAAATACCTAAAGTTAAAATTACTTTGCAAGTCCATAGTCTTAAAAATTATTTTATGTCTTTGTCTTAAAGTCATTATGATCCAGTGGCCTTTGGAGGAATCATACTTTGCTGTTAGAACAAATCCGAGAATCCTTAATAACTTCTAAGATTTCCTCATCTTTATACCAGGTATGGAGGAAATAACTGAAATGAAGAAGATGAAGGAGAGAAAGAAGGAGATGATGGTAATGAAGAAGAAATATTTTTTCGTGTGTCCAAAATGGAGTAATAATGGCATTAAATAAAAGACTGTGCAACTCATATAATTTTGAGGAATTAATGCAGATGACACAAAATGGACACATTTTTGGAAGCTGTGATTTGTTCCATAATTTTATTGGTCACCTGCAACAGAAAAGTTAGATTTTATCATCCCCAAATATTTGTCATATTCATGTGGGTAAACATATTTTGTCACTGTAAAACTAAAGATGACAGAAATCTGTATTTTATTGGCTCAATAATAAGTGATTGTAGTTTAAAAAGAGGCCACGACAAAGATTTAAGTCATTGCCTTATGACTGTTCTTGTAGACGTACCTCCTGTAATAAAATACATAACATACACATAACATATACGGTAACATATACGGAGTGTTCACTATGTGTCAACTACCATGTGAAACTGTTCCATGTATGTTTTGTCAGAACAAATTTTGCTTTGTGGATGAGGAAACAAAAAGAGGGTCACAGCAAAGTGACTTGCCCAAATTCACAGAGTTGTCAGTTACTGGGAAAACTGGAATTTGAACCCAAACAATCTTATTCCAGAGCCCTCATTCTTTCTATATTTGTAGGTAGCTAGGCAGGCTCAGAACTACCAATGTTTATCAGCTCTGTTGCTTATCTTCTCTTTTACTGTACTTCTTTAAGACTGCTCTAAGTCAATAGCATAGGTATTTTGCTGTGCAAATATCTGATTAAGTGAGGACAGGCACATGTTTCCTTTTTCAGGCTAATGTTAAGGGAAATAAAAATCCAATCATATTTTGGGATTCATATGATTGGTATAACCTTGGGAAAAGTAGTCAAACCAATACTGTCATATGTCCATTTCTTCTTTAAATGTAAATTTGTCCCAAATGAAGTGAAGCCCCCAATATACAACAGTTATTGTTTCCCTTATTATATCAATCATACATTAAACACACACATACACACTTTTATTATTTTCAATTGACTAAAAATTTTAAGACTGGAAGCAACTGCTTTCAGTTTTATTTCAGAATAATGAAAACTAACATGTTGCAACATTTTATTTTGAGAAGGTAGATTTCACTGGATAAGTTTTCACGTGAAAATGTTAACCTTTTTGGACTTTGTTTATGCATTTTTTTAAAAGAACTGTAGAGATAAAACTCCTTAATATTGGTGCACTGAGCCCTACCATTTATCTATGATTGTACTTGACATAGCTGCTACTTGACATTTATGGCCAATAATATGATTATCAGCTATCCCTCCTAACACACTAAACTAGAATGTGAGCAACGGACTGTGCATCCCTGGTACTTTGCATAGATTTTGTTATAGCCTAAGCTCTCAATAAATTTATGTAAAATAAATTAATCAAATATACATTGTGAAATAATTATATATTCTTTTTCGTTTCACAATTGGGTCTTATGAAAAAACATTTGGTATTCTGGGAAAGTTATATAACAAGTATAATTATTTTGAATTTTTATTACAACTAATTGAAAATTATAATTTATTTGGTATATGTGATTGCTGGACTTTTTTTTAGCATGATCTAATAAACATTTATTTATTTATTTTTATTTCAATAGGTTTTTGGGGAACATTTTTTTTAATGACTTTACTTTAAAAGTGATGTACAGATTCAATGCAATCCCTGTCAAAATACCAAACACATTCTTCACAGAAATAGAAAAAACAATTCTAAAATGTATATGGAACCACAAAAGACACTGAACTGCCAAAGCAGTCTTGAGCAAAAAGAATAAAGCTAGAGTCATAACTCTACCCAATTTCAAAATATGCTATATATGATGTTAGTTGTGAGCTTGTACAAATATGCTATAAAGTGATAGTAACCAAAACAGCTATGAAGCTGCCCCACCACTTCTTTAAGCAGTCTTCCTTATCAACTCAAGTATCCATCATGGTTGAGGTCTCCTCCTGCTGGGATTCCAGAGACTTGTGGTGGAGTGAGTTCCTCCCTGTCTGTTCAACTCATTCTCTCCACAGGAGTTGTTGGGGGCCAGAAACAAGTCCCACGGAGCAGGAGTCCCTTGCAGGATTACCGGCTTCCTCCCGCTTCAGCCCGGTTTCTGCGTCTTCCTCTGTCTGCTCTCAGTTCCTTCTGTCTGAAGATCTGCTAGGAGTGCACCAGTTTTCCTAAAGTCCTGGTCCCTCAATGGGTGATGTTCTTCCTGGCTGCATCTAGTTGGCCATCTTGGAGCATGCACTTCTACTTTTCAGAGTTTTAAGTAACAGTGTTAAAAGTTATGTTTACAGGAATAATTTTATTCATATCACTGCCAAAAACATTGATTTTATTTCAGTAGAAATTATGATTCCAAAACCTGTTGAAAGCTAAAAGTAAATAATGCAAGTACAGGAAATGTCCACCATGTAAATAGCTGTATAATTTGATAAAAAAGAAAAATTACCAAACAATGATAATAAGAAGGTGAAGTGAGGGGCAATGAAAGTTTAAATGTTTCATCATTTGTTTCTTTTCTAAAATGACTCTATTATGTATAATCTTCATGTTTAGTAACAGAAAAAAAAAATAGTTTTCTGGAGTCCAAAGAGGCTATCCAAAGTGTGATTAGATCACAAAATTCTGCCTACGACTATGACAGTAAACATACCAGTGTCTTCTATTTATTTTCTTTTTGTTTTTCACAGGTGTTAAGTAGACAATTTGAGACACAGAATAACTTGAAAAATGGCATATTGTCTGTACACAGAGATGTATAAAACCCAGATTTCTGTCCAATATGATAATCTCATTCCTTGGCAATATTTAAATATGCACAACAGCTGCAACTATTCTCAGATCTGACTAACAATTTATCCACGGAGAGCAACTTTCATCAGGAAGAAACACTGAGAAAATGATGGAGCAGCATTTGGGCATTGAACCATGTCTTCAATCAAGCAACAGCAGCAGTAGACTCTTCCCAAATCATGGCTAGTGTCCCTTTGATCATCATGCATGCATGATGTCCCAATCTCAAATGCCATGTGAAAATCTTATTTCCAAGCAGAACTATAGAAAAACCTTTTGCCCATTCCTAATGTTTAGCTATTTTTCTAAAAAACATTAGCAATATATAGTATCTCTGTAACCACTAATATTAATTCACCTTGGAAACTTATTTATCCTCAGTTTTTGCTCACAATAAACAAGTAAAATGTCCACCTAACAGCAAGTTTAATATTTCCAAGCAGAACTATAGAAAAACCTTTTGCCCATTCCCGATATTTAGCTATTTTGTCTAAAAAACATTAGCAATATATATTATGTCTGTAACCATTAATATTAATTCACCTTGGAAACTTATTTATCCTCAGTTTTTGCTCACAAAAAAACAAGTAAAATGTCCACCTACCATCAAGTTTAACATGGAATTAAACATGATTAAAGCCCAATCTTTCATGGTTGGTTGAAGGCTCAGATAAAAGTCAATAAAATTGAGTTAATATCCTCATTATTAAATTAAACGTAAGAACTGAACAGATAGTTACCAGGGCCCACTTGTGAATATAGTTCAATGGTCTTTAGTTTAGAACCTGATCAATGTGTTTCTGTTCCATTTATAATATCCAAAGAAAATTAATGATTTGAGCACAGATTTGGCTTTCTAATTTTTTGTTTATAGTTTATATCTTATCCCTTATATTTGGCACCAGAACAAGGACTTTGAAGTGTTTTTTAAAACCAGAAATCTTCAAAAAAGGCTCAAAGTTTTACAATCTCACTAGGTATTGAATGAATACTAAAAACTCAAAAACAAAAACTTGCCATGCCTAATATGATTTGTAGGCAAGTTTTTTAACTTCAAAAAACAGACTATTTCTGTCCTATACCAAATATTTTAAACAATAGAATAAAAGAAGGGAAACTACAGAACTTGTTTTACGAGACTGTTACAATATTTCATCCAAATGTGGTAAGGGCAATACAGGATAAACAAAAACTACCAACCATTCTGACACATAAAGATAGATAGAAATACCTCAAACTTACCGCAAATTAAAATCATAACAACAACAGAAGTACTGTTGCATGATTAGGGGTCATCCTAAGCATTAAAAATCAACATAGAAAGTGTATCTGTATAAGTGAATATGTGAACGTATTAAAGGAAAAAGTCATATGCCTATCTCATTAGACACAGAAGTATATTTTTTCAAAGTTTAGCACATATCTGTGAAAAAATCCAGCAAGGCAAGATTAAAGGGAACTTCCTCAGTCTGATAAAAATAACCAAATATGTACAAGAAAGCATTTGATATAATAAAATATTGGAAACATTTTATTTAAAGTGAAGAGAAAGATCAAACTTAATGCTTACATTAGAAATTATAGCTTACATAGAGTTACAAGAATTAGAAAGTACATGAAACCTTTGATACTAACAGAAAATGATACTCTACAGAAAATAGAAAATAATTTACAAAAAATGGTTACAATTCATCATATATTTGAACATTGCCACTGTATAAAAGAGCACCTTTTAACTATCTTTCATTTCTATATACCTTCAATATCAATTAAAATGTCTCCCAAAATTTATGTATTGAAGTCTTAACCCTCTATGTATCCCAGAATGGGTCCACATTTAGAGATATAACCTTTGAAGAGGTAAGTAGGGTAAAATGAGATGATATGAGTGAGTCCTAATTCAATATGACTGCTATCCTTATTAGAAGAAGGAGAGATGCCAGGGACACCCATGCCTAGAGAAAAGGCCACATGTGAGAACCCAGTGAGAAGGTGGCCATCTGTTAGCCAAGGAGAAAGGCCTCCAGTGAAACAAAACTTGCAAACACCTTCATCTTGGACTTCCAGTTTCCAGGAATGTGCGAAAGTAGATTCCTGTTGTTTCAGCCACCTACTCTGTGGTATTCTGTTATGGCAGCATTGGCAAACTAATATAGTAAGTGTGGAAGAAGGGAAGCAACTGAATAACTTACAATTAAATTCCCATCTTTTAGTGCATCTGTATCTATGGACTGTAATATTCACAAATGCTTTTAGCTTTTTTCTTTTTTAACTTTTTAGGTGAAAACGGAGGGTAAATAAAGATTGAGTGAGCTAAAAGCATTTCTGCAAGTGAGATATGGCCCTGGAGCAGGATTTGTTATCAAGAATGCTTTGGTCATATTTCACAATGGTTAATATTCTCCTTCCTCTATCAGAGGTTCAAAGGGTCCATCTTAGTGTGAACTTGGTCGGATTCTTAGAGGTAAAACCCAGGAAAGTGCAGGGGCTTCCTTAATACTGCTGCTCCCAGGAGTTTCTCACTTCCATGCTTTACATACTCAGCCTCCAGCCGTTCGTCAACATCACCAGGAAATGTTCCTACCAGTTAGTGGCTCCCATGGGTTCTGTTCCAGATAGGCAGGACTTATTGTGATTCTCATGTCTCACCTGTCTCTTCAGTGTTCAGGGTGGTGGTTTTCCTCATCATTGATTTTTAGTCTATTCAGTGCTTTCTTGTGAGGATGGTAGTGATGACTTCTAAGGTCGCTATATGCCAAAGCCGAAACCAGAAATTCCCAGAGACACTTTTTAAATCTGGAAGTTGGTAATCTAAGCCCTGTGCTCCTAACAGCTTCACTATTTTGAGGCTAAATATGTTGATCCACTATACTTTCCAAATCAAGTCTCTGCTTTTAAGAATTGGTGTGGTGATGAGTACTTGATTCAGTTTGTGAATATGAAAATACTTAATGCATATTTTAAATATGAAGAATACAAATAATAAGCTGTAAGTACCACTGCAACATGTAGGCAACTTGCTGAATGTAGGATACAAATTCCATGAGGACAAATACTTCTGTCTTTTTTATTTATCACTTTCCTTCTGGAGCATAGAACTATACTCTACAGGCATTAAGTTTTCAGTAAATATTTGTTGAATAAATAGTTATTCAAAGGAAATCCAGGATGGTGACTTGAGTATGGGTAAAAGAAAGTGATTTACCCCTAGAAATGGCAACAGTGGGAAAAGCTTACATATTTTCAACTGTCAGGGCATAATGCCCCACAGTTGATCCTTTTAATCCTCTTTTCTTTTTTACACTTCACTCTTACATAATTTTGTAAAAGTACTTATTACAAAAATGTTTTATACCATGCGACCCTCGCTATGTGTCCTGAGCTATGAAGCTTTATCTGTACCCAACACCACTACTTGTATTTCCAAATTTTTAACTTTATAAATTCACTAATTATTTCAGTTGCACAGTCTTTTATTTAACACCATTCTTACTCCATTTTGGACACAGGAAAAAATATTTCTTCTTCATTACGATCACTGTCTTCTTTCCCTCCTTCATCTTCTTTATTTCAGTTATTTCCTCCATACCTGGTATTAAGATGAGGAAATCTTAGAAGTTATTAAGGATTATTATTTCCTCCATACCTGGTATTAAGATGAGGAAATCTTAGAAGTTATTAAGGATTCACGAGCTTGTTCTAACAGCAAAGTGTGATTCCTCCAAGGGTTGTTGGATCATAATGACTGGTGAAGACGTAAAATAATTTTTAAGACTATGAACTTGCAAAGTAATTTTAATTTTAGGTAATTATTTATTTTACCATTTTTGCTGATGAATTTTGGAAATGAGTTTTCTGAGACTCAGTATAGGAATGAACCATATTGGTTCTCTCGTCCGTCAGTCACAAGTTTTCTGAGTGATGGTGACAAATGTGTTCCCCTTTTTGTTTTATTCTCTCCAAAATGGGGATGCTAAATATCAATATACTTCATCTAAATAATTTTGCTTCTCTGGAGACTGTATAATGCCATTTCTAAAGAAATAAACACAAAAGTCAGTGCAAAACTGGTACACATTAAGTGTAACTAAGTAATCCATTGTTGCAATGACAACAAAAAAACTTATTCTTCACAAATAAAAGACTGAAGGTGTGAAGGAAGCCATAAATTGTTCAGGGAAAATGAACAAATAAGAAAAGAGCTTCACTGAATACTGAGTACCAATATAATACTTATCTTGAAAAGCAAAATTTATAATCATTACTTTCACACTTTCCTGTATAGGACATATATTATACAATCACTTAAAAAACCGGTGCATTTAATCTCTGGGCTTATTTTTTAGTTCAGCTTTTTAGTTCCTGCTATTGTTTCTTTTTGAAGCATGTTTTTGTGATTGCAGAATCTATAAGAAGAGTACATGCAGAATCTACAAGAAGAGTACATTCTGAATTATTTGATTACTCAAATGATAAAATGGTAAAGTCTAATCTTTTGCTTTTAAAAATATTTGACATTTTAAAAAAAGTAAATAATATACCTTTAATTTTTTTTCTTTTTTTTTAAACTTTTATTCTAGGTTCAGAAGGTAAACTCATGTCATGGGAGTTTGATGTACAGATTATTTTGTCACCTGAGTATTAAGCCTAGTACGCAATAGTTATTTTTTCTGCTCTTTTTCCTCCTCCCACCCTCCATCCTCTTGTAGGCCCCTGTGTCTCTTATTCCCCTCTTTGTGTCTGTGTGTTCTCATCACTTAGCTCTTTCTTATTTGTAAGAACATGTGGTATTTGGTTTTCTGTTCCTGCATTAATTTGTTAAAGATAATGATGTCTAGCGTTCTGCTATGAACTTTATCTCATTCTTTTTTACAGCTGCATAGGTACTACATTTTCTTCATCCAGTCTTCCACTGACGGTCATTGAGGTTGATTCTATGTCTTTGCTATTGTCAGTAGTGCTGCAAGGAACCTATGTGTGTATGTGTCTTTATGATAGAACAATTTATAATGCTTTGGATATATATCCAGTAATGCGATTGCTGGGTTGAATAGTTGTTCTGTTTTTAGCTCCTTGAGGAATCACCGCACTGCTTTCCAAAATAGTGGAACTAATTTCTACTCCCATCTATAGTATATAAGCATTCTCTTATTTCCACAACCTCATCAGCATCTGTTATTTTTTGACTTTTTAACAGTAGCCATTATAACTGGTGTGAGATGGTGTCTCATTGCGGTTTTGATCTGCATTTGGGAAAAGGACAGTCTAGTCAATAACTGGTGTCAGAAAAACTGAATATCCACATGCAAAAAAATAAAATTGGACCTTTCTCTCTCACTATATACAAAAACCAACTCAAATGGATTGAGGACCCAAATATAAGATCTGAAACTAAGAAACATATGGAAGAATAGATAGGAGAAAAGCTCCATGATGTTGGTTTGGGCAATAATTTTTGAATATGACCTCAGATGCATAGGTAACAAAAGCAAAGGATACACAAATGGAATTACATCAAACTAAAAAGATTCCTCACCAAGTGTAGAAACAACCTACAGAATGGGAGGAAATATTTGCAAAGTATACATCTGATGAGGGGTTGATATCCAAAAATATATAAAAACTCAGGCAACTTGATAGCAAATAACCCAATTAAACAATGGACAAAAGATCTGAATAGATGTTTTTCAAAAGAAGATATACAAATGGCCCAAAGGTATGTGAAAATATGTTCAGCATCACTAATCATCAGGGCAATGCAAATCAAAACCACAATGAGATATCACCTCACTTCTGTTAGAATTACTATTATGAAAAGACAAAAGATAACAAGTACAGTGAGGATGTAGAATAAAGGGAGGCCTTGTACACTGTTAGGGGAAATATAAACTGGTATAGTAATTATGGAAAACACCATGCAGGTTTCTAAAAACACTAAAAATAGAACCACCATATTACCATATTATCCAGCAATCCTACTAATGGGTATCTATCCCAAGAAAATAAAATCAGCATGTTAAAAATATATTTGTACTACTATGTTTATTGTAGCACTCTTCACAGTAGCCAAGATACAGAATCAACCTTTCAGCCATAAAAAGAATAAAATCCTGTCATTTGTGATAACATGGATGAACCTGGAGAACCTTATGTTAAGAGAAATAAGCCAGGCATAGAAAGACAAATACTGCAGGATATCTCCCATATGTAAAATCTCGTAGAAGTAGAGAGTAGAATGGTAGTTAACAGAGGCTGAGATGGTTAGATGGGAGAGGAAAATGGGGAGATGTTAACTAAATGATGTGCATTTGGTTAGACAGGAGGAATGTATTTAAGAGATTTATTGTATAGCATGGTGACTATAGCTAATGACCATATATTATGTTCTTGAAAAAACAGTGAATATTAAGTGCCAAGATAGCGAATATTAAGTGTTCTCACCACAAAAATAATGTGAGGTAATGCATTTGTTAATTAAACTATTCCACAATGTATACATACTTTAAAACATCATGCTGCACATGGTCAATACATCATTTAGTAAGGCTTTATCTTATTTACAACAAGCTTTACTAAAGGATCTATATCTAGATGGAAATAGGGTAAAGATAACTACATATTTTCAATATCTTAGACAGCAAAGGCAAAAATAATGATTCAGAGTGCTACTCAGGTTTCTTAAATAAGGTAATATACTAAAATCGTGGTTTTAAAAATAGCTCTGTTAAACTATTCAGGCAATTTATTGATTCCCCATGTAAAAGATAAATATATCTTAATGGTCAGATAATTGCAGTCCTCTTTCAATTTGCATTGTCTAATTCACCTATTTTTTTCATTCTGTACTACTACCTATCACAACATCATGTGTGAGAGGTAGGAAAAAATATTAGATAAGTGCTTAAATTCTGAAGAAACCATTTTCCCCTGTTTTGGGTTATTACTATAAGTCACTTTAAAATATGGCCCAGTTGCTGCTTTAGATATATTCATAATGGTTACAAGTGGCACTCTGTTCTATATTCACAACTCATGGTCTCTATTATACACTATAAGATGAGATATTATTTTAATAATTCTACAAAGACTTAAGAATGCATTCAGGCATGTTCAATCGATTAGAAATAAGTCCCCTAAGGATAGTAGAGAGGATTATTTTTTCATTTCTAATATTCAAAACAACTTGTGTTTGATTAAATGTTGCAGGTCAACAAACAGCCTTAAAGATTGATGGCCTCTCAAATCCCTAAAACTGGCCAATGAGTGTTATCACTCCATGAAATTCCAACTCTGTTTTGAAGAATGATTTCTTCAAAAGCTTGGAAAAGAAAAAACAGTATTTTATTTTCTTTTAATACTTAGCACCCTTTGGGACTGTAAGATCTCTGGAGAATACACTTTCCCCCCCTCTCTCCTTCCCTTCTTCTTTTTCTTTTTTAGCAAACATATTGGGCACTTATATTGGTCACATATTCCAGGTACCATGCTGCATTCTGAGAATACAAGCATGAATGAGACATTGTTTCTTATCTGCCAGGGTCTCATCATCCATTAAGTGAAATGAGCAACTAAGAAGAAAAGCACCAGAGAGTATCACATGCCCTATGACAGATCTTTACTTATTATTTAAAAAAATTAACAAAACACTTACTTGAAAGGTTTTACCAAAAATGTACCATATATTCAATTTTGTAGAAGGTTCTACTAGATTAATGTACTGAAAAGAAAGTGGTCACTTTTACCATTTAATACTGAAACAAGCGAACTTCTAACTATAATTGAAAACTATATATTTTACTAATATACAATTAATGACATGTTCAGTGAAGAGACCTATAATTAAAAAAAATCCTCAACCTGAAGATCTGTATTCACTGAATTAGAAGTTATAAGAATGAGACCATGTAGCAGAATATAAAAATAATTTAAATACAACAGCAGAATGCTGATTCTTAAGCAAATCAAATTTTCTCCACAGCATCACTTCTGTAGTTCCCCTTGTGGGGATTAAAGTGGTTCTTGGTTATACATTTAGTTCTACATCATATTTTTCTGGTCCTTGTTTGTACATTATCAACTCTTACACTTCTTCCTCTTAAGTGAAAAAAAAAATGCATCACGATGAATGTATCATTTTAAAATGCTAGATACCAGTTATTTTTCTTCTATGGGGTTTTTCTTTAGAAAACTCGAAAATAGAAGCAGTCCTTGATTATGCACAAATCATTTAATACTTGGCCGTCCATCTGAAATTTCTAAAAAGAGTATTAATTAGTGTTAAAATTAGTCTGCTAATGCAAGATGTGTGAAGTGGGATAGAAAACCCATTTTCATATTATATTAATCAGTTATTGTGAAATATCTTTTAAAATTATTTCCCTGACTATGTAAACATATAAAGTATGAAATAATCCTTACTCATAATAATAAAACTAATATATTTCATCACTAATAGTGATGAAATAAAATATTTTGGCATAGGTATTTCTTATATATTTCTTACATACTTAATATTATAATATATACACATAGCTTTCATCTTCCTTTTTAAATTACCTTAATAAGCTTTTCTCTATCTCAAGAAATATTCAAATTTAACAGCTGCATTATATTATATGATATGAATTTATTTCTCAGTTCTTGGATTTTTAAAGTTGAATTAATATTTCAAAGTATTAAGTATTTCCTTTTGTGATTTCAAGCTTTCTATTTTCTTCTTTGCTTACTGTTATCTCAACACTGCTACAATTAAGGAAGTGCCTACTACCCTTATGAAAGGCCAGTCTTCCACTCGTGCTCCAGATCCTGTTCTGTCTCATCTTTCAAGGTCATTGTTTCTGAAATTTCTCTGTCTTAGGCACTAACGATTTCTCCCTCTCTCTTGTATTATCTTCATCAATATAAAACATTCTTTGGGTTCTTCCATCTATTAAAAAATCCTGCTTTAAAAAGTATAGCCACATTTTCCTATTTGTTTTACAGCATAGCTTCTTATAAAAGCTGTCAGTAACTTCATATCCACTTCTCCACTTTTGTTTGTCAAGTTCAGCCAGACTTCCACTCCTGACCACTCCACTGAATCTGCTTTTACCCAATCATCAATGAGCTTCGTATTTTCAACTACAGTGAACCCTTCTCAAGTCTCAAATTACCTCATCTCTGGGCCTATTCTATGCAGGTTGACAATTGCATTTTCTGAAAACTAATATTATTCTAGGCTTCTTGTATATTGTACAGTATTGTATTTGCTTCTGACTCCTCAGCTGCTCCTCCTCAGTTTTCTTTGCTGAGCTGTTTCTCTAGATCTCTGGATATTTCAGGACTTAAATTAGTTTCCATTTCTTTCTGGATTTATTCCCTTTTCTAGAAAATCTTATCCTTTGCCATGGCTTTAAATATCTAAATGACAATAATATCCCTAGTCCTGATCTTGTCCCTGAACTCCAGACTCACAACCAGCTGTTACTTTAAATCTCCACTTAAGTCTCTAATAAATATCTAAAAGCTAACTGAACTCAATAAACTCTTGGTCCACAAACTCTTTCGCTTATGCAACTGCAGTAATGTTACCACCATCTACCAGTTCCTTAAGCCAAAAACAAATGAGGTGGCATTGATTCCTCTCTTATCTTAAGCTAGGCAGCCAATGTACCCCAAATCCTATCAGTTCAAACTCATCATGTTCCCAGTCCCTGTAATCCTCTTCATTTTTCCTACTCTCACTCATTGCCTAGTTTGCATGCTTGACTGCTTACAAATCACTTGCTAGAACTATTTTTAAACAGAAATTATTTTTTTTTCATATATTCATTTAACTAACCCACTTTGTTTGCTTCCTGTTGTTTTTACTACAAACTCTATATTCATTACCCCAGCCTTTTGGATCCTGAATTAGACCCTGCATATCTCTGTGACTTCATCTCATATGACAATCGTTGCATTTGCTGACACCAGTCTCACTGTCACTTTTCGTTATCTTGCTGTTGCCCTAATATGCCAAGTTGTATAACCTCTATGTCTGCTTTTTTATATTTGATATGTCTTTCCCTTTCCAGTGGCTGGCCACTATTTTTTTTTTTATTAATTTCTGGGACTAAATATCACTTTTCTACTAAGGCTTTCTCTTAGCCTCCAATGAAAAGTAGTTCCTCAGTCTCTTCATCACATTATCTGGTTTTATTTTCATCCTGGAACTGATACTTTATTATGTATTCATTTTATTATGCTTTTAATTTTTTGTCTTCTCGTAAAATGTCAGCCCCGTGAAGCAAACGCCTTACTGTATTCTTCTCTGATTTATCTCCAGTGCCTAGAAAATGTGTGAAATAGATATTCAGTGCATAAGTGCATTTTGTACACCTTTGCATGCATTTTTGGTATTTCTTAGATCTCTATAAATAAAATAATTGAGTCTTAAGCCATTTGTTTTCTAGAAAGCTTGTGCCTATATTAGGGTGTCCAGATTTAACACATAAGAAATATAAGACATTTTCTTTTCAAGAAATCTTTTCAAGATACTGATTTCGTTTCTTTTGGATATACCCAGAAGTTGGATTGCTGGATCATGGTGGTTGTAATTCTCATTTTTGAAGAGCTTTCATGCAGTTTATCCTAATTGCTTTACCAATTTTCATTCCCACCAAGAGTGTACAAGGGTTCTCTTTTCTCCACATCCTTGCCTAAACTTCTCTCTGGCCTATTTGATAATAGACATCCTAACAAATGCGAGGTGATATCTCATTGTAGTTTTGATTTGCGTTTCTCCAATGATTAAGTTATATTGAACATTTTTTCATATCCTAATTGACCATTTGTGTTTTCTTTTGAGAAGTGGCTTATGCAACTTTTATAAAGAAGGAAGTTTTATCATTTGCAACAACAGGATGCTGCTGCTGTACATTATGCTAAGTGAATAAGCCAGGCACAGAAAGACAAATGCTGCATGATATGGTTTGTCTCTGTGTCCCCACCCAAATCTCATCTCGAATTATAATCCCCATGTGTCCAGGAAGGGATGTGATGAGAGGCGATTGGATCATAGGGGTGGTTCCCCCATGCTGTTCTCATGATAGTGAGGAAGTTCTCACAAGAACTGGTGGTTTTAAAAGTGTTTGACAATTCCCCCTTCACTCTTTGTCTCTCCTGCTGCCTTGTGAAGACAATGCTTATCTTCCCTTCACCTTCTTCCATGATTGTAAGTTCGCTGAGGCCTCCCCAGCCATGTGGAACTCTGAGTCAAGTAAAGCTCTTCCCTTTGTAAATTACCCGGCCTCAGGTAGTGTCTTAGTAGCAGTGTGAAAACAGACTAATACACTGCATCATCTCACTTATATGTGGAATCTAAGAAAGTAAAACTCATAGAAACAGAGAATAGAAGACTGGTTACCAGAGGTCAGAGAGTGAGGAAAATAGGCAGATGTTGGTCAAAGGGTATGAACATTCAGATACAAGATGCATAAGTTTTGGAGACCTAATGTATAGCATTGTGACTATACTTAATAATAATGTGTACTTGAAATTTGTGAGGAGAGAAGGTCTTAAGTATTCTCATCACAAAAAGAAAAAATGATAATGATATAAGGTGATAGGTATGCCAGTTATAATAGCTTGGGGCTGGCAATCATTTCATAATGTGTACATACATCAAAATGTCACATTGTACTCCTTAAATACAGTCATGTGCCACATTAACACATTTTGGTTGACAGTGGACCACATATGCAATAGTGGTCCCATAATATTATAATACTATATTTTTTACTATACCTGTTCTATGTTTAGATATATTTAGATATACAAATACTTATCTTTGTGTTACAATGCCCTATAGTATTTAGTACGGTAATATGCTGTGCAGGTTTTAGCCTAGGAGCAATAGGCTATACCACATAACTTAGGTGTGTAGTTGGCTATATTATCTAGGTTTATAATCTGTAGTGTTCCCACAATGACATCACCTAATGATGTGTTTCTCAGAAGGCATCTCTGTTGTTAAAGAACACATGACTGTATATATAATTTCTGACAATTATATCTCAATAAAGCTAGAAAAAGATAAAGGAAATATGACACTCAGTTAAATTAGATTTTTAGATAAATAATCACTATTTAGTATAAGTATGCTCTATGCCATATTTGGCACACACTTGTGCTAAAAAATTTACTTATTTTTTATTGGAAATTCAAATTCAACGGAGCATCTTGTATGTTACCTGGCAACATTAACCGATATGTATTTTTAACCAAAGTTGATAAAAATAATGATGACTTATTTCCTTTTTCATCATTTATAAATATGCGTTAACTGAACACACACACAGATGCACAAAGGCCATTGAACATAAAAGAAAGATGAATATCTATACCTAGATTACAATCTATTTCACAAGGTATAACTTTTATTTCATTGACATTGTGCTTGAAGCTGTAGTCATTTTATGCAATGCCACAGGTGCTCAATTGAAGTGTTTTTGAATCCATGTGAGGCTTAATTCGATCATGAAGTTGCTTTGATCTGATTGGACTTTGTGAACTGTTATTCTCTCCAGATAAACAATAATAAGGAGGAAATCCATTTCTTGCTGGGGTGATGTGATATGCGTGTCGAAGAATAAGCAGAGGCCTGGCTCATTTGTCTGTGGAATTAAGACGACATTACAAGAATCAAAATCTTGAATGTGTTAGGTTACTAAGGATCCTCAAAAAACATTAGGAGTATCTCTGGAAAGAGTTTCCTAATCTAAAACTTTCCAAATATTCACTTAAAACTTTGTGTCTTCTGTGTTTTTGTCTTTCTCTATAAAGAAATTTAATGCTCTAAGTAGACATAACATTAAGTTCTTAAAAAAACTACTAGCAAAGAAAGTTTAATGTGAAATTTAACTTTTGCTGTTGTGTTACTGTAAACTCATATAAAAAAACATGCTGACTAGAAGTGTGAGAATGATATTTTTGTCATAAGATTCTAACATGTTAGGAACTCGAAAAGGAAATATAAAAACCCAGGAGTAGCATTAAATGAAATAACATTGAACACTCTAAAGTAAAAATGATTCTCATTAGGGAGTCTCTGCATTTTGAAAGCTTTAAAATTAAAAGTGCTGTAAGTAATTTTATAAATAGCTGAAATTTTTGGTTTATACTAGATTAGAGACTGCATTAGGTGGTGAGAGTATCCTGTCTATTGTACTCAACCATAAAGGTTTGACCGTTCAATTTAGAATTTTCATAAAAGGTAATATTTTCAGAGTTCTTACTATTATTAATTGTCAGTGCCTTTTTTCATCTGTGACTTAAGTCAGCTGGGTTTGCCATCGTCATGAGCAACAGTGGAAGGGAAGGAAAGTACAAAGGCACTATAGTGAGGCCACTGACCCCAACAGTTTGTAACCATTTCACCATTGTATTCAGAATTATAAAATAAATAATTACATTTCAATCACATCATTAAAATAGTAGCAATAGTTAATGTGAAGTGCTTACCATGGTGTGTATAAATAGATACTGTTTGATATTTAAACCAGCATCTGAACTTGTAAGATTTTTTCCCACCTCCTACAAATGAAATTTGTCTAATAATGAACGTCCCAGACAATCCACCATGAATCTGAAAATAGAAGCTAGTGACTCATGCATCATCACCTGTTTCCCTTTTACTCTATGCCTTCATGCCCTCAAGTGTCAGCATTTAGGTTCAAGATATCAAGGAAAGAGGCCGAGCGTGGTGGCTCACGCTTGTAATCCCAGCACTTTGGGAGGCCGAGGCGGGCGGATCACGAGGTCAGGAGATCGAGACCACGGTGAAACCCCGTCTCTACTAAAAATACAAAAAAAAAAATTAGCCGGGCGTGGTGGCGGGCGCCTGTAGTCCCAGCTACTCGGAGAGGCTGAGGCAGGAGAATGGCGTGAACCCGGGAGGCGGAGCTTGCAGTGAGCCGAGATTGCGCCACTGCACTCCAGCCTGGGCGACAGAGCGAGACTCCGTCTCAAAAAAAAAAAAAAAAAAAGATATCAAGGAAAGAGCAAGTTCCCTGGTCTCAGAGGATCTGGGTTTGAACTCTGTAGAGAAGGAAAGATTTCTTTCCCTACTCATTACTAGGTTCATAGCTAAGGCACTATAACAAAAGACAGATTAACAAGCATAGACATTTATTTTATATAAGTTTTATGTAATTTGGGAGGCTTCAGAAATTAAGACCCAAATAAACAGGAAAACCTGTGTTTTTTTACATTTAGTTTGATGAAGAAATGGATAGTTGTAGAGAAGTGTGATTAGGCAAAGGAGGTCTAATCAAATGGTAATAAACTGGAGGGAACATAGAAGGGCCTATTTTTTCAGATTCTTCTCTGTTATCTTCAGAGATTAGGATATTGTTTTTCCTTGGGTATGGAGTGGGCACCTCTGAAATGAAGATTTTATAAACTGCTTCAGGAGAGAAGGACCAGAAAAAGATGAGAGTGGCTTTCCTGCCTTTGTTATTTTCTCAAATGCAAAAATACCATATTTTGGAGTAGCATGTCTGGAACCTCATCAACTTTATACTATTAACCACATCTCAGTAAACAACAATAACTCTATTGAATTCTAATTTCTATTTATAATATGAATCCTTGATTATTTAATGGGGAAAAAATAAGTAACCTAAGAAAAGCACTTATCATCATGCTTTACATTTATAATAGTGATTCAAAAAATATTATGTTACTCCTCTTCTCCCAAATCCTAGAGTCATTATACTTTATTAATACCTTACTCTTACTGAGTGCATATTATGTATCAGAAAATATTGAATGGCTTCATTTGTGGTGTTGCTTTTAATCCTCACCCTGCTTTTATGAAGTAGTTTCTATGATTTCTATTATTCCTGTTTATAGGGGAGAAAAATAAGGTATCAAAGCTCAAAGATGTTAGTTACCTGTGGGTGTTTCTTTGTTCCCTTAACCACATGACTGCTTACCATTTGGGAATATAAGGTTTTAGATACATATTACACTAAATAATACTCTATATTTTTCCATTAACTATGTTTCAATTCAAGTATTCAAAGTATATTAGTTGTCTGAGTATAATGCACTGTATAGGCACTATGGAAAAATACACATCTAACTAAGAGTCTCTTATCTCAAGAAACTCAAAATTGGAAGCAATCTTTATTAGTTCCAACCTCAAATCCATTGGCTGAACCATGAGTCTTATTTTATGATCACACAGAACAAAAAGAAGACAACAACCATATCGTATTCTCTTGGGCTATTAGAAATCAGAAATTACTAATATAGATAAATTGCCAAGACATGCAGCTGAGAATTTATGCACATGCTAATGAAATCTGGTCACCAGGGCAATTTACTGAAGTTAAGGCAACTCAATTAGAAGAAAAAGAATAATGGATATGGAATTAACTTTAAGAAGTAATTTTAATAGTAGACACAAAGAGTTCAGCTTACTTTCTATACTGCAGGAGGAGATTATAAAATTTAGACATAAATTTATTGGTATTTAATCCCAATTATAATAAAAACTTGAAAAAAATAAGAGCATTTAATTCTGTTTCCCATAAGCATTGGGATTTTGAAATGAGAGTTTTATTTTTAAATAAAGATCAAATGTTCTTTGGTTATAAAAGAAGCCCCAGAGTCATATTTTAATAAAATGTAATTAAAAACTGATAAACTAGTAAACTTTGTGCAGCTTAAAATAAACCTTCTCATACAGGACAACGAACGCTAGATTAATGCAGTTGTCGCTACAATCTCTATGCTGTTCAGGGCCTGAATTCCAGCATTATTTTAAATTTTGAAATAATGGAGACATTAGACAGAATGACTTCATAATATTGAGCAGTATACTTTTAGAATGAAAAATTAATTCCATTTTTTCAGAGCCGTAATACGAACTAGATTGTTAAGGAGGCATTTAGGCTATTCATTGATTTCAAGGAGCAAGATCACTGTATTAGATTGAATGTGAAACTATTTCACTCTTTGGTTGTTGATTGGCCAACATTATCTACTGAATTTTATGTATTAATACAGACAGTGAGTTATCTACGTTTTTAACACAGAAACACTGGTCATAAATGAACAAAAATATATTGGATCTAAAAATTTCTATCTGTCAAAGGCATTTCTTTGACATATTCCATTCTACCTATCAAAATACTCAAATCCTCTATTAAAATAAATACTAAAAACAGTTTCTGGCTAAATACTAACATAATTGAATTTAATCTAAACATGTCAGAATATTATCTATCACATTAGCACTGTTTGACTCAGTTTTATTATCCAAGATGTTGTGCATTTATTTCAGTTTTTCTGCAATTGCCCAAAATATTTTGTGAACTAAATCTGGAAATTATCGATAGAATTAGAAGCATGTCTATTTGAATACTCAGAATTAAATAGAAAAAGGAAGTTTTGGGACTCATCTTTTGGGAAAACAATTATATATGAATATATGTATTTCTGTGCTATGTAAAAGACTGTGGATTAATAAATATAGCATCATTAACTCTAGTTATTTCAGGAGAAGGGAGTTGAAAAATAGAAAACATATTTAAATTTTATTTAATATTTCTTGAAATTGTTTTCATTGGAATGATGTGCATCACATACAGAAGGAAAAAAAACCAATGAAGTTATATTTAAAGATGTGTAAAGACAAAAATTACAAAAAAAGAAAATGCCTGCCTCCTCATAGTGATAGGGCTCTGATGAGTGGAGAGACAACAGGGTTCTTCATCTCCAGTTGAATTAGAAAAAACGACGTGGACACATGTGGAGCAGTTTTAAGGAGCAGGGAGTTTAATAGGCAAGAAAGAAGGGGGAAGAAAGAAAGAAGCTCCCCTGTACAGAGACAGAAGGAGGGTGGCTCCAAAGCCGACAGAGGTGTTATATATAAAGTTTTGGTGTCAGAAAGGAAATTGCACTGGAATATAAAATTTTCTTTTTAATTCTCAGCAAGGCAAGTTACTTCAATAGAAGGGTGCACCCTTACAGATGGAGCAATGGTGAGCGCACACTTGGACAACGGAGGGGAAGGGGTTCTTATCCCTTACGCACATGGCCCCTACTGCTGTGTGGTTCCCCTATTGGCTAGGGTTAGACCGCATAGGCTAAACTAATTCCAACTGGCTAATTTAAAGAGAATGATGGGGTGAGTGCTTTGGCGAGAGTCAGGGCAGAGCAGGTAGCAGGTAATTGGAATAATTTAGGGTGGAGCAGGTGATTGCAATGTAGGGTGGAGCAGGTGATTGCAATGTAGGGTGGAGCAGGTGATTGCAATGTAGGGTGGAGCAGGTGATCAGAATGAGTCAGGGTGGAGTAGGTAATTGGGATGAGTCAGGGTGGAGTAGGTAGTTGATAAAGGTTGCTTTAGGAGGAAGTTAAGTTTAAAAGTAGAAGGCAAAGAGTTGAACATACTGACATATTAATTCTTTGAAAAGAAATTTAGAACTCACATCTAACAGAAGGAATCTCGCTTTCAGGTAATATTAGCTACCTATATTTGATGGCTGGAGGAGATGGTGCCTGATTTGCATAGGGCTGAGGGGACTGTTTTGACCAGGCATGTCATTCTTGTAGCCCTGGAAAAAACTGGCCCTCCCACCCTAGCCTTTTAATATGCAAATGTAGAGCATGATGTTCCACGCGTGGGGATGTGTGGAGGCGGGCTTGTGGACAGGCACATGTGGGAGCAAGGGCAAGAGGACAACGGTGGGAATTGCCATGTTGGGTGGACCCAGTTTCCAATGGCTGGTATTTGCATATCAAAGGTTGCCTGCCTGGGTCTAAGATCCAAGGCTTTCATGCTAGAAAAGAGCTGCCAAAAATCTTCCAAGGACCCCTTTTTTCCTCTCTCTGCCTAAAATAATTTCTCAACAACTCCTACCTCAAAATGGAATAAATATGTTGATTGTCATCACAGCCCTATGTGAAAAATCTTCCAAGGGCCTCTTTTTTCCTATCTGCCTAAAATAATTTCTTAATATCTCCTACCTCAAGAGGGAATAAATATCTTGACTGTCATCACAACCCTATCCTGAGAAACTGAGATGTTTAGAGTTGTTACTTTCTAAATAACACACAGCTACTAAATGTTAGGTCAAACTTTTTGATCTACTTATGTCCAAGACCTATGTTTTTAGGCACTATATGATACTCCTATTATTTTCCAAAAAAACCTCATTGTATTTTTTTCTGAAATTATATATTTTTATTTGTCCTAGAGAATAAAGTAAAAATAATTTTAAAGCCTTTCTTTAATTGAGATATCTTTCTTGCTATATTGAAGATATGCGACTGCTTCATTAAGAGGTTACTTTTTGTGTCTGATTTATTTTTCTCAACAGAGTGTTTTAGAAATTCATTCATGTTGTTTTTTATAGCTGCAGTTCATACCTTTTTATTTCTGGGTAGTATCTATTGTATGAATATACCACAATTTGTTTAACTAATCTCCTTTTGTGGGCATTTGGGTTGTTTCCAGGTTTTGGCTATTATATGTAAAGCTGCTGTGCTCATTCTTTCACAGGTTTTTTGAGGACACATTCTCCTCACTCCCACTTTTCTCAGGTAAGTACCTAGGAATGGAATTGCTGGGAGATAAGGTAAGAAACTGCCAATGAGTTTTCCAGAGCTGTGTCACTTTACAGTCTCATCAGCAATGTGTAAGAGTTCCAACCTCTGTATGTCACTCATATTTTCCTCTTTCTCTCAGAGACTGTGCAGAGCTTTTTGAAGAATACCTAAGCAATAAGAACACAAACAGCACTTCACTCTGACTTATACAAGAGTGTAATGCAATTGAAATGAGGGTAAAGTCAAACTCCTTTCTACAGCATTTCCTATTAGATCACATTGTGAAATGGTTCTTAACAATGGCTGAAGCTATTACCAAAACATTCTTCATAAATAAACTCATTCATAGTGTCAAGTGCAGACATGCATGAATGGACAGATTTTCCAAAGTGGAAGAGTGTGACACTAATGACTATTTGAGTGCACATGTGAGACAGCCTTAAAGATGTCTTTGACTAGTAGGGATTGAGCACAGTCAGAATTTTAGAAAGCCTGAGCCAGGAAAAATATCATTATTAATCCCTGCCACAGTGTTAGAGGAAAATATTAATATCTGATTGGACTTTAATGCTCCCTGATAAAGATAGATAAATACAAGCATTTTGCATATGGCCCACACGTATACACAACTACAGAAAGTAAAATGACCCTCTCTTATAAAATCCAAAGCTTACTTCCTTACTTTTCTTCACAATTAGCTTTTAAGAAGTTACTGTGTCTGGTGGTGGGGGTGGGAATGAATGTCAGGATTATTATTGCAGTTGACAAGCAGGGCAGCTAAGTTTTTCTATTAGCTTGAAAAAAAATGCTTTGTGATGCTCTTTGGTTAACTCAATAGCATAGATAAACTAAAATAAACATGTAAGCAAACCATTCTTGTGTCTTTATTATATATATTTGTTTCTTGAAATTTCCAATAATCTAGAAAAAGTTCCTACACAGTATTTTTGTAGAAAGAAAATTTTTACAGAATAAATACATTATTGTCATTGCAAAACTACTACTTCAATGACTATTCATTTCTAGGACAAACTTAAAAAGTAGTTGGCCTTATATTTATACACATTTTTTTCCCAAAAAGTTGATGTGGAAGTTAGTTATTTGAATATGTTTAACATATGTTAAGTGCATGTGCTTGTTAGGCCAAACCCTGGATCTGTGTATCATCATACATTGAGGCATAATAAAATCATAAGATGTCTGGGTTGGAAAAAAAAATCACCCTGTAATACTGTGTCTAATATTGGGACTATAGTGAAAATAATTTCAAGCTCTCATTTAGATTCTAGGAATACATTGGCCATGCCTTGACAGCATTAGAACACATTCTCACAGATTTCCTGGACCCTATTTACTTTGGCTCTTGTGGTGTCTCTGGCAATGGGAATGATATTAAAGTGCTATCTGGGCTTACTTATAAGGGAATAAAAGCTGTATCCCAGTCACCTATCATAATAATTCATGTCGATAAGTGGAAGAGATAATACCCTGCCAGACAAAAAGTAATATCCTGTATTAAACTCATTTTATAGAAACTTTAAAAATGCATAAGAAAGTTGAGGGAGGAGGTCCTTTATAAATACCTGAATTGGAATAGAGAAGATATGTGGTTGATACAAATGATCAGTTGACTTTAAGCAGTCAAGAGTTGGGAGCTCTTTCTCTTGCTTCCACTTTTTCATTCCTTTTCTCTCTCTCTCACACACATACACACAACACACACACACACCCACTTCTGACTATTGCTTGTCTTTTTCTGTTTTCACTGACTTATGCCATTATGAGAAACAGAAAAAATCCATCATAGCAGGAATTTTGTGACACACATACACAAAACAATAAAAACGGCACACACAAAGCAAAACTGAAACAACAAATTTGAAAACAATGGAATCCAGGCTATTCCTGATACTCTTGGTAGGTGGAACAGTTTGAGAGTCATGCCCAAGTTTCCTGATGGAAAATAAGTGGATTCTGTCATTTATTCTGTACTTCTTTCAGTCTAAGTTACAAGGTCACAGAAAGAAAATCCAATTAGCCATGTTAAGATCACTTCACTTCTTCCAAAGTACAGAGAGAAAGATCTGAAGTGAAAGCACCAATCACCAGAAATGGCAGCAGGAAAGATAGAGCTACTGTTTTCAAAAGGAAACCAAATACAATTAGGATGATGAGCAGATATTGAGGACTGTAAACAAACAAAACTCTACGAAACTCTTCCATACATATAATTCTGCCTTTATAAACTGAAGATAAGTGACATTGAATCATCTACTAATACATATTTTTCAAAAATGACTGCCCCTACTAGGGAAAAAGCAAATTACAACAACAGCAAAACAGAAAATAAATGTGTTTGGAATTGGGGAATACAGATTAGATATTGATAAAGAACCTCCCAACCCCATCATTCTGACCATAGTTTGAATCCTGGCTCTCTCTCTTGAATGTTTTGTGATCTGGGACATCTTACTGTCTTCTCTGATCCTCAGATTTATTATCTTTCAATGGAAAAAATTTTACCTTCCTCAAACAGTTATACAGAATTAGCTACAACATATTAGAATACTTTGCAAGTGCCTGACATAGTCAATTATTAATAGATGATTGCCACTATAAATATATTATTATTTCATAACTATTATATAATTTATCATTAATACAGAAACATATTATTGTTATTTTTATTATTATAGACAGGTTGACTGACTTCTATCAAGTATATTCTACATTTTTTCAGGCAGGAAGAAGAATTATTAATCAAAATAATTGTTTCACTCTCCTCAATGTACTTAGAAAAGTGTTATCTATCTAAAAGATGCCAAGAAAACTTTTTTATTTTCCTGAAGGTAATATTTCCATTGGCTTCCATCAATCAATAAACAAAAATTTGGTGAGCACACACAGTGGTGGGTGGAATGCTCAAATACATTATACAATGAGCAAGTAAACATATAGAGGATAAAGTGAATGGATATTATCTCATCAGAGTACAATAGTTTTATTTTGTCTTCCTGACTAATTTTTTTCAGGATCTGTATTCTAGAGAAATTTAATTGTGTTCTTCTTAAAGAGCTTTTATGAAGATGATCCTCTTCTTTTAGTCTAATGTCTAGTCAAGTATAGAATCTTGCTAAGGAAAACTGAATGTGCAGATATAGCTGCCATAATGAAGTACCACAGACTGGGTGGCTTAAGCAATAGAAATTTATTTTCTCACAGTCTGGAAGCTGGAAGTCCAAGATCAAGGTAATGCTGAGGCTGATTTCCTCTGAGGCCTTACCACTTTGGCTTGCAGATGTAGCCTTCTTCTTGTGTCGTCACGTCGTCTTTTCTTTGTGTGCCTATGTTGAAACTCTTTTTATAAGGAACCCAGTCATATTAGATTAAGGCCTACCCTAGTTACCCATTTTACCTTAGTTCCCTGAAGTCCTTATTTCCAAACAAAGTCACATACTGAGGCATTAAGAATTAGGGCTTCAGTGTCTACATTTTGGGAAGACACAATTCAGCTCACAAAATAAAAAGGTATTTTAAAACTCTCTAGAAATTTATTTAAGAAAACTCTGAACTGGAGTCCGCTACTCCCTAGAAAAATCATTTACTACATTTCTCTCTCAAGGCTCTTAAAATTACATTTTAAGTTGTGGAAAAAAGATTATTATGAAGTGTTTCAAAAAAGTATACTTCTATGAATTTTTCATAGTGAATAGAAATCCTAACCAGAAACTTAACACTTTTCCTATAATCATGGCTAATTTTCAAAAATGTATAAAAACATAGCTCATAACTGCTTTTTTCTTCCCAGTATCATGGACCTTTGCTGGTGAAACTGTATTGGTTAAATATCAGACAATAAGTGTAAGCTCACTGATTTATTCAGGGATCTACTGTACAAATTAGATTATGATATTATATTATTATGCTAAACATCCTAGCTATGTCCTGAAATTTAACTGTGAAATCACTTTATCAGAGAGACCACAACTGACTTATAGTACATAAAATAAAATAGCTGTGCCTCCTTTCCCTTTTGATATTCTCACTTTCATAGTTCTTATAAAATTTGTAGATAATCTCTATGAAAATCAGCCTCTTGATCTGACATTAGATGGTATTTAACTTAGTATTGTCATATCCTAACCTAAGCTTTCTTTACTGCTGAATGATTTTTTCAGTACTGTTGATAATCTCCTACTAACACAACTCGGTTTCAGCGTGTGAGACTATGTGATAGAAATCTATACTGAAAAAAATTGCTCACTACTTAAATAGCAGCATTCTGGCTTTAAATCTTTTCTTAATATAAAAAGTCAGCAAGGGCATATCAGGATGATATATTGTCTGTTTTGGGCATTTTAAAGTTTCTCCATGCAAAAGAATTCCTTTCACAAATGCCAACTATGCTAAAATGCAAAGCATCAACCTAATAAAATAGTGCATATGGCCATTCAATTAGATTGTTCTCTCTCTCTTAAAGGATCATTGCAACTAATGGTCATAATTGCCTTTGAGAGCTTGGGACAAGTTTATTTCCACCCAAGATGTTTTATATGTCATTTAAGCAATAAGAACTTTCTGGGGTAATGCCTTTACACTTTAATTAGAGAGTAGAACTCTGATTTTAATACTTAAACAGCCCACCAAAATGGAAATTGTAAATATTTGTGAAAAAGAAATGCCAGCAGAATTGTGCCAAACACTACTCTTAAAATATTGTAAATATTACATGTGCTAGGTTTAATTAACTTCTATTATCCATCAGTAAGGCTACATACCTGGCAACAATAGTGAACAGATGTATAAATACTGTAGGAGACTCTTGCTGAAAATCTCTGAAGATTTTGCTCAGTCGCTAAGTACAACCTCTTGCTAGAGGATGTACTACTTTTAAAAATTGTGGCAAACATTCTAAGTTTTGCATGGAAAGATAAATCTTGGAGTCTTTCTTCACAGGATCGTATTTTCTCTCCTTAAAATTTAAATTGAGTCTAGTTTTTTATACTATATGTAAACAATGGTCTATGCTGCAAGGTTATCAGATAAATTTAGGAAACAAAATATCTTAGAAATACACCCAAAATAAATAGCCATCTGAGAAAAATCAAAATATCTGTGTAAACATTCGTGCATATTAAGAATGTATAGCATGTAGCAGTGTGTATTTTATTAGTAGTATTTAAATCTGTCTATTCCAGAAAGATTTACTGAAGAGTTACAGAGTACATAAAATTTGGGGTCAGGTGTAAGAAGAAATGGTAACAGATTATATCATACTCACTGGGAGCATGTGATCACTGGGTCTTGTGTAGGAAGTACAGGTAGTAGGGTGTCTCTTCTGTTCAAATTCTCATGCCTTTGCTTCCCTACAGTGGGTGAGGGGTAGAGTGAAGACATCCAAAATATTTGTCACAAAAACTGTTCCCATGCCTACTTCATTTGGTAATACCAGGAATTCCTCTGATGGTGCCACTCTGTCCGATGATATTCCAAGCTTCCATCCGTAGTGTCTAGGCTATCTGTCATGCTTATAAACCATGATAGCAATAGCCTGCATGTGGAGAAACAGCATAAAGAAAGAGGAAAATTTTTATTCAGGAAATGCCATTCTTTGGTTTTTGTAATTACCACTTTTCCTCACTAATTGTTCTAACTAAGTCTGTAAATTCTCAGGCATCCATATATTCCACAAGTGCTCCGAGGTTTCTAGAAGTAAGTGACTCACTATTACCTTGCTGTTTCTGTTCTTATTAATCTCTGTTGAACCTTTTACCAAAAGCAAAATGGGGAAGATAGGCAAAAGATAAAAATTGATGATAAAATGAGAAATAGAGAAGCAAAGAAGAGTTTGGGGACAGAGATGAGGGTAGACAATAAGCAGAAGGAAAGAGAACAATGTGGAATTACTAAGGGATGTAAAAGAAATGGCCACATGTGTGATCTTATCCTATTTTCCTTGCCTTCACTCTAAGAACACCATACATCACCAGTGTGTGATCTATGTGTCATGTATGTAAGCATACATATGTGTGTGTATACAAACACACATATGTTAGTCCTGAAAAATGATACAAATCTGTGTCGGTAATAGGCTCTGGGGATTTGAGAGCACAGAATCCTATGAGTGGCTCCTCAAGTAATAAGTAACTTCCCCAGGCTCTAGTTAGTCTAATTTTTCTTCTTGCAGTTTTCCCTCATTCCAACAATGATGAAGTAGAAAAGGAAAACAAAATTTTCCAATACTTACCAAGTTCCAGCATTCACCAGGATGTCTCTCCTGTGGCCTGGCACAGAATTGGTTTGACAGCACTCTTTAGAGGGTAGTCTAACTTGTCTCTGGGAGGGCAACTCTTTTTTTTAACCTGTAACTGTGTTTAGAAAAATGTTTGTAAAATTCTGATTCTGACCTGTCACCTTCTGTGGGTTACTTTAAAATGGATTTCAATTACATCGTAAAACACAAACTCTGCAGTCTGAAATTCTGTATCCTCTCTATACAATCTATTCACTGACTGCCTTTGCAAACGTATCTCCAGCTATTTCAGCAATTCCAAAAGAAATGCTTTTTTTCCCCTCTTTGATCTGCCTACTGAACCATGCTAATCATTTCCACTCTGAGCCTTTCTTTACGGTATCCCTCTCATCTGAGCTCTCTTCTCTTGGCCCATTCAAATCCTATCAACTCTTTTGGATGCAATGTGTATCCCACCTTCTCTGAGATCCTATCTACCTAATATATTGTTCAGTAATAATTTTGTAATTTTCCATTGCCCTTCCTCAATGACCACTTATGTAGTGTTTGCATATTGGTATTGAATCTGCCATAGGTGTCTTTTGTTCCCTAAAGAAACATACATTTTGAGATAAATGATCTTAACTTAGAGTCTTCTTTTTATCATTTGTAGAATCTGGCATGGCATGATATACATAGAGTATACTTATGAATTATTGATTGAGTACAGACTTCAAAACTCTTTTGGTTTGAGTCTTGAAGATAAATATTTAGGGTAAAAAATTAAGTTTAATAACCAAGTAATTGCATATTAAGAGTTTAATAAGTACTAAAATTATGCTAGTTTATAAACATATTTATGAGTTGCTGTACACAATAAGGTAAAATAATTGATGGCGGGGCACAGTGGCTCACGCCTGTAATCCCAGCACTTTGGGAGGCCGAGGCTGGCAGATCATGAGGTCAGGAGTTCGAGACCAATCTGGCCAACATAGTGAAACCCCATCTCTACTAAAAATACAAAAAATTAACCTGGCGTGTGCCTGTAATCCCAGATACTTGGGAGGCAGAGGCAGGAGAATTGCGTGAACCCGGGAGGCAGAGGTTGCAGCAAATCGAGATGGCACTATTGCACTCCAGCCCCTGCAACAGTGCGAGACTCCGTCTCAAAAAATTAAATACATAAAATAAAATAAAATAATTGACAAAATCTCAAATGTAAAATATAAATATAAATTTGTAATTGTATATCTTGTTTGATATTTAAGTAGACAAAAGAAAAAAATTTAATACCCTAGGTTGAATTGCATTACTCTGTAGTTTTACTACTAACACAAAAAAAGTAAAAGAAAAAATAAGTTGACTAGCAGTTAATGAACATCACTATGAGAATGTGAATTATATTCCTCACAAAAATAACCAAATAACAAAAATAACAAAAGACATGCAACACAACCATATTTGCACATCGATGAAAGCTAAGCTTAACTTTTCTAAGGTCTAAAAGTTCTCAATTAAACTATTAAAGTAATTGGATTTTGTATTTAATCTCAGCATCACAGAAACTGTACATTGAGATGTCTTTCACAAATACAGAGTCAGGAAGAATTATCTCTACTTATTTTGTTATTATAGTTGATATATGAAAATACACGGTAAAAAGGATTCTACTATCTACAAGAAAAATGCAGCTAGATTACTTTTCCGTTCCTAATAGAAACTTTGAAAAGATATCTTTTCTTTCTCTCTCTTTCTTTTAATCACAAATCCAATCTGGAACAGAAGCCAACAATAAACTTAATCTTCTGGTGAGTTTCAGCCATTTGACAATTATATCGGTTGGCTCATCAAGTAGGCATTGATTGTTAGCATTAGCCAGGAGTATATAAACACTTATAAATATTGCATGCAGAAGAGAAGCTGCACTTAGATGGATGATTAATAGTCCTGTTGTTGGTAATCTATTGTATCTTTTTTGCATGGAAAAAGCAATTAGAAACACATTTCCGACTATCCCAGACAGACCTTAGATGCTTCATGGCGGAAAATTAAAATTTTAGACATTGCAAAGAGTGTAACAAATGTATCTTCAGGCACCACATAATAATAGTACCTGGAGGACCTGGACAAGCTCATGAGACCACAATTTGACTTACCTTTCCTCCTTTTGATAATTTATTTTTATAAAGCCAAGAAGTTATTTATTTTGATAGTGGATTTGGGTGTGTGTGTGTGTGTGTGTGTGCATGCAGTTTACTGATTAATAAGAAATATGTGTGAATACATAAAAGGAGGGACGGAAGGAGTAAGAGAGAGAGAGACTTACTCCAGAAAAATAAGTACAAATGGAAAAGGAATGGTAACTGACAACCATACCTTACTAAACCTATAAATATGCAGGTCAGGAGACTTATACTACAGTCTGAAAATAAATTTTACTATCAAAATTCCAAAGTTTTATTATAATCTTTGAGTAAAATTGATTTTTTAATATGAAAAAAGTCCTTTATTGTATTCTTAGAGTTTATCATTGTATACACTACGAACTAGATATTATATGTCAGGTAAGTCGTTGTTGGCTAAAAACTGCCATATTACATTTCTTCCTGGAAGAGAATTGTAATTTGTGTTATTATTATCATTACTTACACTAAGGAACTGCTCACATTCTAGGAAAACTTTTAAAAATCAGTTTAAGAGGAGCAGAGAGTATGGAGCTAAGTTAATGTTATTAGGAATCCATTAATATCCTTTATGCACATTTCCTTTCCTTTCTTTTAAATGGCTGTAAATACCAGGGGCCTTCTTTGCAGCAGAGAAATTGGGCCTACAGAGGGCAACTAGATTCAATTCCCACCAATAAGTGCATCTTTTCTTCATTATTTCATGTACCAATTTCACTATAGTTGAGTAATGAAAAAAAAAACAATTAGTATATTGTCTTAGGATTATTAGGTTAATCTTCATCACATATTATTTTCAGAAATTTCATATATTAACTTTTAAATTTTAACTTCAAGTTCTAAATGCTATAATGGTAGAATTTTCTATTACCATAACAATAACTTACTGATGACATCATAAAACCTAAAATGTATGTGGCATCACTTTCTTTCATATTCTTTTCTCTGTAACCTCCAGCTCATAAAACAAAGTTTTGAATCAAATGAATGAAAGTGAGTGTTGTGGGCCAATGGATATTGAAGACGGTGGATGTCTGTTCCAACTTGCTGTTGGTAAAACTCAAAAGTGTGTTGTTATGTATTGTTATAAAGCACCTCTGTCCTCACAATCCTAACACCCACCCATATTACAGTCTGTATGTGTGATAACAAGAGTGATTTTGGAGAAAGTAAAGAGATAGAAGAAAGGGAGAGGGAAGAGAAGGTACTCTTATGGATAATAAAATGATGACACTTTAAAAAACACATCTGATGCAATTTGTACATAGTTAAAATCTACATTTAGTTGTGTATACTGCAGTATTCCTGTTTAGGAATAAAATATCTATTACATAGGATAAAGTTTTAAATTAACAATTTTTTTCTGTTACTAGAAAATATAGGCCATAATTTTTCCTTAGTCTAGATGGAATTTTAAACAAAAAAAATCTATAAAATCTATTGACTGAGAATATCAGGTAAACCAAAGGAGTTATGAATTCTTATGGGATTCCTCTGCTAATAACTAGTTTTAACTATCTTAATAAATGCTAGTCCTACAAATAATGCTTTTCTGGTGCAGCTTTTTTGTCAGAGCTGATCGAGACTTTTCTGGATTATCCATTATCTTTCCCTAGTTTTAGTGTTCATAGCAAAATGCAAGAATGCCTAATACATCTTTTGGGTTGACTTGATTTACGTGAGTTTTTCAAGCCTAAGTAGACAGCCAATTTAACTGCTTCAATATAGCCAAAAAGCTCAACTCGATGGCTGTTATCAGATCCCATTAGAAAAGAAGATTACTAAGACAAGGCTTCATTTGGAAAAGTCATCTCTTTTCCTCTCCAGATAGAGGTTTGAGGAAGCCAGAGACATGGCTCAGGTGTTGCATCTGTGACAGTTTTCTGGCAGAGCAGTACTCCTTAATTGCCCATCAAGTTAGGAGGAAGCTTTATTAGACACATTTATTGTTCTCATTGCAAACTGGTGTTCCACAGTATTACCTTCCAAGTTAATTGTGTGGCTATTTATCAGGCCAGGTGAATAATGCACTACTGAAATAACTATTGGTTATTTTGATATAGGAATAATCTAATTTTGTTAATTTTGTGGCAATCTGTTGAGAATTAACTTATATTTTAAAAAGTGAAATTAGCCTGTAAATGGTTGATTTGATATGCATGGTTTACAGTATACAGGTACACCTAACAAAGCCATTTGTTTTCTATAAAATTACAGTAAAACACAATATAATCAACGTTTAATCACAATTCTTAAATGTTCATAAATACAAACTTACCTCTGCCTCAGCTCATTACTATGTGTACTCTCCTTATGTCATTCATAAAACGGCTTCCCTTTGGGATTCCAAGAAAGCAAACCTTTAGACCACCCTAGAACTGAGAATGATTCGATCCTTAGCAGCTTCCAATATTTCCATGGAGTGCTATTTTTCTGAATGGTTTTGTTTTTGTTCAGTGATGTTTACAGCATACAAACCAAACTGCATGTGAAATATTGCCCACCTGCAAAAGCTCTCAAAGGGCACTAAATGAGGTAACCATGACATGCAAGAATGATTGTTTCTGGGATAAGGGGATGGAGTTACACAAAGACAATACTCTCTAGGTAAACCTGAAATGAGTCATTTGACATATTTCAAGGGCAAACTGAACAGCTTAAAAAAGGCCTATTTAGTAACAGGAAACAGTTGCTACAGCTATGCATTGGTTTACTTAGATTGGTTGACCAACCCTCGAATACTAGCTTTTTCTATGAATTCTGTTGGCCCTGTCTTCTCTTCCTCCCTCCCTTCCTTCATTTTATTTCCTCAAGCAAATTTTCCAGTACAACCCCTTGCTCCTAAAAGCATGTGACAACTCTTCTAAGTTCACTGTGCTCTGTCTTTCCTTGAAATTCCTATGGCAATTATAAAGATGTTTAATTATACTTCACCTTATACTGATTTCATATTAATTACTATAAATATTTTCTTTATGAAGTTTATCACAGGCAGAAAAATATTTGTATGTGCCAATGAAGAGTAGGAAAAAATTAATATCCATTATAGTTTAAATATAATCATCACCATTAATTTTAAAGCTGTTGTGTGAAATATCTCCTTATGGCTTTTCCTCAGTTTCTGTTACATTGTCTTATTTTTATTTATTTGTAGGAGTTAATTTTAGGAGATTATATATAACCCTTCCTCAGAAGTGTGTTGCAAAATCTTCTCTATGTGACTTAAATAAAAAAAAACCTCTTTAGAAGAAAATATATGAAGCTATCTTCAAATCCTCTGGATAAAAAAGGTTTGTTTTTAAACAAGACATAAAAGCACATACCATAAAGAAAAATATAAAACATTTTAACTGCATTAAAACTAGTAATTTATTTCCACAATGGTTGAACTAGTTTACAGTCCCACCAACAGTGTAAAAGTGTTCCTATTTCTCCACATCCTCTCCAGCACCTGTTGTTTCCTGATTTTTTAATGATGGCCATTCTAACTGGTGTGAGATGGTATCTCACTGTGGTTACACAGGAAGGGGAACATCACGCTCCGGGGACTGTTGTGGGGTAGGGGGAGGGGGGAGGGACAGCATTGGGAGATGCACCTAATGCTAAATGACGAGTTAATGGGTGCAGGAAATCAACATGGCACATGGATACATATGTAACAAACCTGCACATTGTGCACATGTACCCTAAAACCCTAAAGTATAAAAAAAAAAAAAAAAAAAACTAGTAATTTATTTTAATTAAAAAATAAAAAGAATGAAGAAAACAAAGTCATATCAAAAATAGTTATACTTCAGTAGATATTTTTTCTTATCACTATGGAGATATTTCATTCTTTTTGGCTTCCCTTTTTGCTGTTGAGAAATAAGTAGTCTGTCATTTTTCTGTAGGTCCAGCTGATCTTGTTCTTAGATTGCTTTGAAGGCCTTTTCTTTGTGTTTTGTTTATTCGTCTGCTCTGCTATTTTGCCCTGGCATGGCTGTGTATTTTCTTTTTATTTATTCTGCTTGAGATTCTTTAAGTTTTCTGAATCTGAAGAATGTTATATTCTATAAAATATGGTATATTATTTACTGTTATGTCACTGACTATGGCCTTTCCCTAATCTTCTGATTCTCCACTTTTGAAAATACGATTAGAGAGAGTTTGGGCAAATTCACTCTATCCTTCCTAGTTATATTTTTTATCTCTGTCTTCCTGAATATTTATCTATAGAACTATGTTCTACTTCACTAATGCTTTCTGAAGCTGTGTTTAATTGCTTTTAATGCGAAGTTTTAATTACTAAAATTCAAAATTTTAATAGTAGTATATTTTTATTTTATGCCACTATTATTTGTATTAAAATTTTAATATATATATTTTTCATTTTTGGAAGTTTAATTTGTGCTAATTTCAAAATTCAGAAAAAATTTGATGTTTTATTGTTTAACATAACTTCAATTACCTTCATTTCTTTACATGTAAATGTATTTATTTTATATTTTTATGTGATGATTCCATTGTCTACAGTTTGGGAATCCGATGCTTTAGTTTTACTCTTGCTTGTGCTTATTCATTGATTTGTGATTCTTGATGGTTTTATTTTGAATGCAGGTTGCTATTTAGAATTTTATTAATAGAAAGAATTTGAAGACTTTGTTTAAAATATTTTCCTCCAAAGAGCATTTATTTTTTTTTCTCCAAATCCCTATGGACAGACCAACATGGGGCTGCATTAGACTAATTTTTTTTTAGGCTTTTAAGGCAACAACTTATATGATTTCAGGACACAAGGTTGTGTGATTATGAGTTTATGCTTTAGAAATATTTTGTTCTTTTTAACTTTCATTCTACTCAGTCCCAATTCAAGGCCAAATCAGTTACCTATACTATTGTAGTGTGTATTTGGTGATTGTTTGTTTGTTTTCCTAATTCACCTACTGAGTATGTTATCCTTTAGGAATATTGGCCTTATGTGGAGAATTCTGAGCTGATATTCCTTCTTCTCCTGCTTAATTTTTATCCATTTTTCTTGTACGTGGCCCTTTTAACCCCTAGTGTGTCGACTTTGAAGATAGACAACTTCCAGACAAATCCTGACATTATTGCTACATTATTCTTTTTTAATTACACTTTCTTCTCTTTGTGGCTTCCATTTTCCTTGCTATACTGCTAGTGCAGGCATGATTTGACATACATATATTAAATATTGCAGGATTTTGCGTACTGTCCCAGGAGTGGCTTCTCTTGTTTGGTCTGTCTTAGCTTAGTATTTTTTTCACAAGGAAGTTATAAACTTCCTTAAGGTACAAAAATTATTACAGCTTTATATGTCTAGAGGATATATTGCTTAATGTTATGCACTTACAAGGTGCTAAGTAAACTTTCTAAAATGGATTAATATTTACTCAATAAACTGAAAATCTTGTGATGAGCTGTACTCTTTATTCATGCATACTAGAGGCTCGTATCAAGTCAATGCACTCTCTGTTGAGCATTTATTAACTTACAATCTGTAAGGTATTGTATCAATTCCTATGATTACAAGAGACAGCACCTTAATTCAACTAGTTGAAGGTATTTTAGTTTAATTAGAAGCCCCCAGAAAAGTTAAAGGAAATATTTTATTCATTTTAATTATAAATTTATCATAATATCTGCTACAATCCCCCACACTGTAAACAACTGAAAAAATATATATACATATATATATATAGCATACATATAGCATATATATATATATATATATGCTACTTGAATCTGGTTTGACATATATATATATGTCAGATTGAAGTAGCATAACCAATTGAAACATAATTATTTAATACTTTTTTGATCAGTAAAATCTTTAAATACTTTTTTTTATTATACTTTAAGTTCTGGGATACATGTGCAGAATATGCATCTTTCATACATAGGTATACATGTACCATGGTGGTTTGCTGCACCCATCAACCCATCATATACATTAGGTATTTCTCCTAATGCTATCCCTCCCCTTACCCCCCACCCCCTGACAGGCCCTGCTGTGTGAGATTTTCCTCCATGTGCCCATATGTTCTCATTGTCCAACTCCCACTTATGAGTGAGAACCCACGCAGTGTTTGTTTTCTGTTCCTGTGTTTGCTGGGTATCATGGTTTCCGGCTTCAACTATGTTCTTGCAAAGGACATAAACTCATTCTTTTTTATGGCTGCATCATATTCCATGGTGTATATGTGACACATTTTTTTTATCCAGTCTATCATTGATGAGCATTTGGGTTGGTTCCAAGCCTTTGCTATTGTGAATAGTGCTGCAATAAACATATGTGTGCACGTGTCTTTATAGTAGAATGATTTATAATCATTTGAGTATATACCCAGTAATGGGATTGCTGGGTCAAATGGTATTTCTAGTTCTAGATCCTGGAGGTATCATCACACTGTCTTCCACAATGGTTGAACTAATTTATACTCCCACCAACACTGTAAAAGTGTTCCTATTTCTCCACTTCCTCTCCAGCATCTGTTGTTTCCAGACTTGTTAATAATAGCCATTCCAACTGGCATGAGATGGTACGTCATTGTGGTTTTGATTTGCATTTCTCTAGTGACCAGTGATGATGAACTTTTTCTCCTATGTTTGTTGGTCACATAAATGTCTTCTTTTGAGAAGTGTCTGTTCATATCCTTCGCCCACTTTTTGATGGGGTTGTTTGTTTTCTTGTAAATTTGTTTAAGTTCTTTGTAGATTCTGGATATTAGCCCTTTGTTAGATGAATAGTTTGCAAAAATTTTCTCCCATTCTGTAGGTTGCCTGTTCCCTCTGATGATAGTTTCTTTTGCTGTGCAGAAGCTCTTTAGTTTAATTAGATTCCATTGTCAATTTTGGCTTTTGTTGCCATTGCTTTTGGTGTTTCAGTCATGAAGTCTTTGCCCATGCCTATGGGCATGGCAAATATCATGAATGATATTTCCTAGGTTTTCTTCTAGGGTTTTTATGGTTTTAGGTCTAACATTTAAGTCTTTAATTCACCTTAAGTTATTTTTCGTATAAGGTGTAAGGAAGGGATCCAGTTTCAGTTTTCTGCATGTGGCTAGCCAATTTTCCCAACACCATTTATTAAATAGAAAGTAGTTTCTCCATTGCTTGTTTTTGTCAGGTTTGTCAAAGATCAGACGGTTGTAGATGTGTGGTGTTATTTCTGAGACCTCTGTTTTGTTCCAGTGGTCTATATATCTGTTTTGGTACCAGTACCATGCTGTTTTGGTTACCGTAGCCATGTAGTAGAGTTTGAAGTCAGATAGTGTGATGCCTTCAGCTTTGTTCTTTTTGCTTAGGATTGTCTTGGCTATGTGGGCTCTTTTTTTGTTCCATATGAAATTGAAAGTAGTTTTTTCCAATTCTGTGAAGAAAGCCAATGGTAGCTTGATGTGGATAGCATTGAGTCTATAAATAACTCTTGGCAGTATGGCCATTTTCACAATATTGATTCTTTCTATCTATGAGCATTGAATGTTTTTCCATTTGTTTGTGTCCTCTCTTATTTCCTTGAGCAGTGGTTTGTAGTTCTTGAAGAGGTCCTTCACATCCCTTGTAAGTTGGATTCCTAGGTATTTTAGTCTCTTTGTAGCAATTGTGAATGAGAGTTCACTCATGATTTGGCTCTCTGTCTATTATTGGTGTATAGGAATGCTTTTGATTTTTGCACATTGATTTTGTATCTTGAGATTTGGTTGAAGTTGCTTATCAGATTAAGGAGATTTTGGGCTGAGACAATGGGGTTTTCTAAATATACAATCATGTCATCTGCAAACAGGGGCAATTTGACTTCTTCTTTTCCTATTTGAATACACTTTATTTCTTTACCTTGTCCGATTGCCCTGGGCAGAACTTCCAATATTTTGTTGAATAAGAGTGGTGAGAGAGGGCATCTTTGTCTTATGCCAGTTTTCAAAGGGAACGCTTCCAGCTTTTGCCCATTCAGTATGATATTTGTTGTGGGTTTGTCATCAATAGCTCTTATTATTTTGAGATCGTTTCTATCAATACTTACTTTATTGAGAGTTTTTAGCCTGAAGGGGTGCTGAATTTTATTGAAGGCCTTTTCTGTATCTATTGAGTTAGTCATGGGTTTTTTCTCATTGGTTCTGCTTATGTGATGGATTACGTTTATTGATTTGTGTATGTTGAACCAGACTTGCATTCCAGGGATGAAGCTAACTTGATCTTGTTGGATAAGCTTTTGGTTTACCAGTATTTTATTGAGGATTTTTGCATCAATGTTCATCAGGGATATTGGCCTGAAATTTCCTTTTTTTGTTGTGTCTCTGCCAGGTTTTTGTATCAGGATGATGCTGGCCTCATAAAATGAGTTGGGGAGGAGTCTCTCTTTTTCTCTTGTTTGGAATAGTTTCAGAAGGAATGATACCAGCTCCTCTTTGTACCTCTGGTAGAATTTGGCTGTGAATCCATCAGGTCCTGGACCTTTTTTGTTGGTAGGCTATTAATTGCTGCCTCAATTTCAGAACTTGTTATTGGTCTATTCAGGGATTCAACTTCTTCCTGGTTTATTCTTGGGAGGGTTGTGTGTCCAGGAATTTATCCATTTCTTCTAGATGTTCTAGTTTATTTGCATAGAGGTGTTTAGAGTATTCTCTGGTGGTAGTTTGTATTTCTGTGGGATCAGTGGTGATACTCCTTTTATCATTTTTTATTGTGTCTATTTGATTCTTCTCTCTTTTCTTCTTTATTAGTCTAGCTAGTGGTCTATTTTGTTAATCTTTTCAAAAAACTAGCTCCTGATTTCATTGATTTTTTTGAAGGGTTTTTTGTGTCTCTCTTTCAGTTCTGCCATAATCTTAGTTATTTCTTGTCTTCTGCTAGCTTTTGAATTTGTTTGCTCTTGCTTCTCTAGTTCTTTTAATTGTCATGTTGGAGTGTTGATTTTAGATCTTTCCCGCTTTCTCCTGTAGGCATTTAGTGCTATAAAATTTCCCTCTAAACACTGCTTTAGCTATGTCCCAGAGATTCTGGTACATTGTGTCTTTGTTGTCATTGTTTTCGAAGAACTTATTTATTTCCACTTATTTCATTAAGTTGTTCTTCAATCTCTGATATCCCTTCTTCCACTTGATCAATTTGAGTATTGAAACTTGTGTATGCTTCACAGAGCTATGTCATATAATTCTTATTAATTTTCTGCCTGCTTTGTCTACCAATTACTTGCATAGAAATGTTTATGTCTCCAACTATGGTAGTGAATTTAGTTATTTTTATTTTGTTATTTTTTGTTTCAGGTATTTTGATGCCTTGTTTATAGGGGCATAAAAGTTTAGAATTGTTATGACTTCTTATAAAATGGACCCCTTTATTATTTATATTATCTTTATCTGGGAAAATATTTGTTGGACTGAAGTTTGCTTTTCCTTAAGTTAAAATAGCGACTACAGGTTTCTTTTGATTATTATTAGTATAGTATATGTTTCTCCATCTCTTTATTTTAACCTACGTGAAACTTTGTATTTAAGGTGTGTTGTGTTTCTTTTGGACAGCATGTAGTTAGGTTAAGTTTTCATTCAATCTGATCATCTGTCTCTTAACTAATGTACTTAGACCATGTGCATTAAGAGTGATTACTGATACAATAAATTAATATCTACACTTTTAATAAAAGTATTCATTTCAGGCTGGGCACGGTTGCTAACGCCTGTAATCTCAGCACTTTGGGAGGCCAAGGAGGGCAGGTCATGAGGTCAGGAGTTTGAGACCAGTCTGTCCAACATAGTGAAACCCTGTCTCTACTAAAAATACAAAAATTAGCCAGGCATGGTGGTGCATGCCTGTAGTCCCAGCTACTCAGGAGGCTGAGGCAGGATAATCACTTGAACCTGGGAGGCAGAGGTTGTGGTGAGCTGAGATCATGCCACTGCACTCCAGCCTGGATAACAGTGAGATTTCTTTTATTTTTTTATTTTTTATTTTTTTAAATAGTATTCATTTCATTAATAATTTGTAACTTTTTTCCATCATTTTTTGCCTTCTTGTAATGAATTTGGCATCATAAGTGGTCCATTTTATCTCTTTTCTTTATCTATAATATATGCTTTTAAAAAATATTTCACTCTACTCCCTTTTTGTTTGCATGGTTTCTGATGAGACATTTATTGCAATTCTTACCCTCGATTTTCTATACATAAGTTTTCCCCCTGCTCTTTTATTTATAAAGGTATTCTCTTTTAAGTCTTTCTGTAGTTTGAATATAATATGTCTTTAAAAAACTATCTTGTTTGGTGTTTTCTGAGTTTCCTGGGTGTGTAGTTTGTTGTGTGTCATTAATTTTGGCCATTTTTGCTTCAAATATTAATCATGTGGGTTTTTTTTTGCCATTTTTCTCCTTTTTATATTCCAATTACACATATATTACACTATTTAATATTGTCCCAGGGTCTTAAATATTCTGTTTTTTTTTTTTTAATTATTTTTCTTTTCTCTATGTTTTAGTTTAGGAAGTTCCATTTATCTGTCTTCAAGTTACTGATTTTATTCTTTCCTCAGTTATGTAGAGTTTAGTGATAAGCCCATCAATCTATTCTTCATTTATTTAACTGTGTGTTTAGTTTTAGCATTTATTTTTTGAGTCCGTCATAGAGTTTCCATCTCTCTAATAACATTATACATCTGGTCTTACATGTTGCCTATTGTTCCTATTTGATAATTTCAACATCTGTGTCATATCTGAGTCTAGATATGATATTTCTGTTGTCTCTTCAGAGTCTGCTTTTTCTTGGCTTTAGAATGACTTGTAATTTTTGTTCAAAGCCACCAATATTATGTCACGTAAATAGGCCTTCACTGTGAAGATTTAAGTCAATCTGGCTAGGATTTTGGCTGTTTTTATGAGTTGTTATAGCTCTAGGAATCAGAAGAAATTCCTCTAGTGTCTTCGTTTTTGTTTCCTGTCTAGTCTTTGGGACTTCTATTTGTATTGCTCCTCAGAAGGAGTCTGTGTCTTGCAGCTTTCCAGTTTTAATCCACCGTTATTATTATTAAAAGAAAAACAGCCAAATTAAATTTAAAAGAGTTTTATTGAGGAATGAATAATTTGTGAATCAGGCAGCCCCCAGAATCACAGCAGATTCAGAAAGATTCCAGAGTTGCCTCATGGTCAGAACAAATTTATAGACCAAAAAAAAAAAAAAAAAAAAGTAAATCGATGTACTGAAATTGGAAGTGAGGTAAAGAAACAGCTGTATTTGTTATAGCTCCACGTTTGCCTTATTTGAATGCTGTGAACCCTCAGCAGTGTATGACTGGTTGAAGTAAGGTTGCTGGGATTGGGTAAGACTCAGCGATTATTACAGGCACATACTCCTAAATTAGGTTTTCAGTCTTGTCTACCTATTAAGTTAGGTTGCAGTTCATGCACAAGGACTCAAATATAGAAGCACAGAGTCCTTCTCAGGCCATATTTAGTTTGCTTTAACATTACATTTGGGATTTATTGGTGTGGTGCTAGTGGGTATTGGAGGGGTACTGCTGTGCAATCTTCTGATTATGTCTCAGTCTTTTAGAAAGTCTGCATCTTATGGGTAGGGCATTTATAAATGTTTCTGTCCCTACTCCATGGTTATAGCTTTCCTCCTTCCATCCTTTATTTCATTCACTCTGTGCAGCTTTTCTTATCTATTCCCTTGACCACCTGCCCTTGTTCACTTTGTTATTAATTTTGTTATTATTTACATTAACAATACCTTAGACAAAAAGGGTGGAGTTGGAGTAGAATTTCCTTCCCCTACCTGAGATAAAGTTTTAGAATTGCTCTTTCCCCTAAAGTCCAGGTGTTTGCTAGGAAAATGAGTCTGGGTGAGATTCACAAAGCTAGTCTTCCTTTCTCCAAGTTAGAGTTATGAATCTTCAACAGATTTGCACTGTAAGATCACAGTGGGATTCCTAGAGTGAATGCCTTTGTAAATGTAGGAGGACCCTTTCAAATGCAGCCCCCATGAATTGCTCACTCTCAAGCAATTCTACACTCAGTCTGAAGCAATTTATAAAACAACCATCTGAATATTCCTACCAGCTTATGGATTCCAGTGGCTTCTGCTCTAGGTAAGCAAATATTAGCAGTTTTATTTCTCTAGATTCATCTGTCTCTCTAGATTTCAGACTAATAGTTTACTGTGTTACCTTTGTTCTTTGATACATAAAAGAAAAGCTGTTGATTTTTATTTTCTTTAGCTTTTACTTACTATAAGATGGGAGTGATGACTTCTAAGCTCTTCACATGTTGGAGCTGAAACCAGAAATATTTGATTTTGGTTTTTGTTTATTTTCCATTTAAACACTGTGAAGTCACAATTAGATAATAAGTAAAATTGTGAGATAACACCATCAATTGTCAGGACCTCAATATAGCATACTTATGTGCTTGACTGTCATTCCCATTATAAATAGTAATGTTAGAATGATTTTTAAACATATTTCTCATATATTATTATTAGCAAAACATAAATCATCCAAAGCAAGTACTCTTAAAAAATGAACAGTAATTTATTCATAACATCACCTTTTCTCATTGACTATAGAAAGAACAATTGCATTCTGACCTTTTGGTTTTAGAAATACCATGTATCTTAATGTCCTTCCAAAATCAAAGAATTTAAATGATTGTAAAATATCTGCAAAAATTTATTATAAATGAATTGCTGAGCTGATATAAAAGGAAATAATCTGCCCACATGAAATTAAAAAAAAAAATTGGAACTTGGGTGACCAGGCTAGCTTTTGTTGGAAGTAAATGCTCAGTGCTGCAAAGTGAAACCAGCACTCAGGCAAAAGTTTTCTCAGCAAGGCAATTTACTTCTGCAGAAGGATGCTGCTCATGTCAATCACAACCTAAATAGCACACTGAATAAAGAAGGGAAAGGGTTTTTATTTCTAATGCAGAGTCTCTACCTCTGTGTCACTCCCCCATGGGCTGGGGTCGGACCACACAACATAAACTGATCCAATTGGCTATTGGTGAATATGTTCCCAAATAAGGAAGGAAAGTGGGGGGGTGTAAGTCACAATGGTGGGACGTGTGGTTTCAAAGGGTGGTGTAGTGCAGAGTGGGTAACCAAGGGAACAGACGTGAATTATTGATTAGAGCTGACAGGAAGGTTGTTTACAGTAACTAGAGGCAAGGAGGCATGGAGAACAAGAAAGTTGAGTTTGAGAACAAACCACAAGGAAGTTAACAAGCTAAACCTTTGAAGAGAAATTTAGAGAAATTAATTGTATCTTACAATTTCATTTGGGGGATTTCCTTTGAGTTCTGGAAATCATCAGCATCCACTTTGATGGTGATAGGAAGTACGGAAAAAGATTAAGCTTAATCTCCAATTGGTGGACACTGTATTGTACAAGGCAAACCCCTTATCCATTGAAGAATAAGTTGGCCAAGCTGCTAGAGTGTTGTCAATAGGTAATCATAATCTGTAAGAGCTTCAAGGATTGCTTCAGCAGCACAGAAGATGACCAGTGACATCCAATATCCAGTGACATCTAATAGCTATTTAATTATGTAGGATAAAAATCTCTCGGCCCCTTAGAACTTCTCTCAGAAGCATTTTAGATTCACCATTGAAAGTTTGACTTGACCTGCATCACACATTAACTTATCCCTTTGCACAACTGTTTTCTTCCTCTTCCTTCTAAAACATTTGTTCCCAAGGCTATTTTCTTATTAAACATCTTGCCGTTAATATCTGTCTCAGAATCTAGACTTTAGTAAAATATTTTCAAAACCCATGTATAATATTTTGGAGTTTGCATTCTTCACTGAATATTAGGTTAATGAAATCCAACTATGCTGTTGTTTTCACTGATGTATAATATTGTATACAGATATCACATATGAAAAATCTATTCACTTGTGTATAAACATTCAGCATGTTTCCTGGTATTTGCTATTATGAACAGGCCTGCCATTAACATTTTGTACATACATCTTGTTATACGTGTTCAAGCATTTCTCTTGAATATATATCTCAGATAGCTAAAGATGGATATTGTGGGGTTACAGGTATGACATAATTTTATTCTATCCCACAACATTTTTGAGAGTGAAAAGTGTTATTAGTATAGGCATGTACCTAGACTGTCCCACACTAACTTGACTATATGGTCTTTCCAGTTGTAAGGCTTTTTTTCTTCATTTACCTATTTAAGTGTATCAGTTCTAATCAAAATATAATAGTTTAAAATAGCAGCTATTTTATTTGCTTATGATTTTATGAGTCTGCAATTGGCTTGAACCCAGCTGTTCAGCTCTTTTGCTCCTCTGACACCTAGTGTTGCAACTTAGGCTGGATGTATTAAGAAGATCCCTCACCCTGGTGTTTAGGGCTCTAGTTGTTTGGGTCTCTCTCTATGTGATCTTTCATCCCCAAGAAGAGCAGACAAGGTGTTTTAAATAGTGGTATTGGAATAACAAGCGATGTCAAGCCCTGGTGCATATCTGCTTTTTAAGTTTCTTGCTTGCACCATGGTTGTCAGTGTCCCAGTGGCCAAAACAAATCACATAGTTGCATGAACAAACATAGCTGCAAGACTAGCAAAATTAATTCCAGTGCATGATAGGAGAAAGCAGAGTATACAGATGGAAGGGAGGGATTAGAGGCCACTAAATAATCTATCACAGTGTATGAGGGTTAAACTTTACAAGATAACATCAAATAGTTTTCCTAAGTATATTTTAACTAACTGGAAGTTGCCTTCACAATGTATAAGTTATTATATTACTACATTGATCTATACTGTCTGCTATTTGAGATAATTAATTTTATGTCTCATTTTAGTATTGATTTACATTTTCAAATTATTTATTTTGAACTCATTTCATATATTTGCTGTCCATGTATTTTTTTTCTTTTATGAAATAACTTTCTGAACTATTGGGTTATTTGCCTTTTTTTTTCCTTACTAGTTTTTAGTCATTTTATATTTTATAAAATATTTTGTCAATTTGTGTTGCAAATATTTACTTCAAGCTTGTAGTGTAGTTTTTGACTTTTAAGATTGGAATTGATAAAGAGACATTCTTAATCTTTATGCAAACCAATATATCAATTATTAACTTTTATCTTAGAGATTTTATTGTCTTGGTTAGGAAATCCTTTCTTACCCTGAGATTAGAAAAAAAATTCACATATTTTTTAAAGTTTCAAAAGTTAGCTTTCACATTTAAATTCTGAATGTATCTAGAATTGATTTTCTTTCTTTTTCTTATCTTTCATTCATTCTTTCTTTTTTATTTTACAGAGGACTTACAAATTCAATTTTAATTTTTCATGTAAAAGAACATTTTTTTCTGGCACTTTTTCTCTCTGATCTGCCATTCCATCTTGGTCAGATACCAGAAATCTGTATGCATATGTTTTCATTAACTAGCCTATTCTGTTCCATTTATTAATTTATCTATGCTCTGCCATGCATTGTATTTAATACAGTTTTATAATCATCTTCGTAAATGGTTTATTTACTCTTCCATATAAACTTTAGAACATATTGAATATAATTAAAACCCTGCTAAATGTTTCTGACTGACATTTCAGTAAATCCTTGCATCTATTTGGGTAGCATTGCCATCTTAACATTATAAAGTCCTCCTACCCATGCCCATGTAATATATCCATTAATTTATCCCTATTATATTGATTTTCATTGATGTTTCATAATGTTCTGAATGTAGATCTGGCATTTTTTCTGTATTTTTTATGGATTTAAAAAAATGTTGAAACTATTTTAAATGTTTTTTAGAATTTTTTTTTAAATCTTTGCTGGTACATGGAAATTCAATTGAATTTTGTATATTGATTTTTACTTCGTGTTTTGCACATACTGCTATTACTTATAATAATTTCCAAAATATTTTGCTTCTCTATGTAGATGTTTCTATCATTTGAAAATGATGACCAATTGATTTCCTCCTTTCCAGTCATATTATATTTAATTTATTTTTCTTATTTTATCACACTGACAATACAACAGTGAACAGAAAAGGTGAGAGTTGTATTCTTTAAATTATTTTAAATCATTTTTTATACAATACTAAATGTGATCAGAGAGCATCCTAATGTAATTCCCAAGGATGTTTCAAAAACAACAATTGTTGCTACCAATTTAGCTTTTCTGTATGCACCAGTGTAGAAGAAACAATACTGTTTTGAGGTGACACAATTCTTGGTTCCAATGTTAGTTCTACTACTCACTGGATACTAGCTTTGGGATTTTCTCATAGAATTTAAAATGGGCCTACTACATGTCTCTTAAAGTTGAAGGGAAGAGTCAATCAGAGAGTAGGTTAATATGGGAAAGGTTTATGTAGATAAATAGCTACAAGACCAGTTAGGCCCAGTGTCACCAGATCTTACTGAACTGTAGATACAAAAGAGGACAAGTTAATATACTTCAATAATAACTGAATTCCTCTGCTTGTCACCCACAATGAATATTTCTGAGAGTTCTCAGAGGAGACTGGCATGTATTTCCTTATTATAACCAGTTTCCCACAGGACTCATGCTCCTCTGAGGAGTACCTCTTTCTGTAGGTGGCTATCGTCTGGTGTGTGGTCACCACTGCTCTTTTAAATATGGTGACAGCTGCTGCTAATTGGTGCTATTTTACCAGATGAGTTAGCAGAATTCTTGTCCTGGTCAGAGCCAGACTCTCTTGACTGTCTCTGTCTTTCAGAAAGGCCAAGTTGAAGTCTGGTCTATATCAATGTGATAAAAAACGGCTCCTGCCTATTTGTATACATCCCAAGATAAGGATCATATGGTAGCATTGTCTATACCTGACAAGAAACAACTGCTTTGTTTTTAGTTATTACATTCTTTCTCCCTTGGACTTGAATATGGGACCAGGAATTAGGGATAAAAACGGATTTGAAAAACAGACACATCCTTGAACTCAGAATCACTCTGCAATAAACAACTAATACTTTTTTTTGTGGCTTCAGTTCAATCTTGGGAACTGAGATTTCTTTTCATGGACAAGGTAGATTATCTAGCAGAGACACACATATAGACAGGTTTCTAATAGGCCCTCTGCCATCAATTTGAAACACATGCCCAGATAAATCTGAACCACAAGCAGTAGATGACACAGCCTGAGGAGGAATCTTTCCTATACAAGGGAACAATATGCATTTGAAAATAGGATTCCTGTTGGATTTGTCTTTATATCATAAGAGCATATTGTAGTCCAAATAGCATTGACTGTGGAGCAAATTGGGTCAGATGTGAATCTTATTTTCTCAATTTGCTTAGTTTGCAATGCAGTTTAGGATGAGTTATTTACCAATTCTGGGTCTAACTTTCTTGTGAGGGAGAGTTTTAATATCTACTTTACAGTTTCTTTTAATATCAATTAAATATTGTGGAAATAATTGTTTAGGAAGACCTTTGAATTTAGCATATTTCTATTTTGAGATATAATTCTTAGATTAAATGTATACAATAACATAATTATATGATTGTTATGACTTTGAAACAACAGATCACGTTTATAATAAAACAGGTGAGCGCCAGTTTTTTAATGTTGTTCTTTGTAGATAAGACAGTCCATGGATTGATATTTTTCACTTTTCAATCAAAGATGAGTAGTTCAACTCACTCTAAGATTTTTAGAGTATATATCATTAGTGACATTTATATCACTGAGTTTGCAGCCATAATTCTTACTTATATGATTTTTGACATTGTGGCATGTGCTATGTATAATAAGAAAGCCAGGTGCAACAACTACTTATCCAAGAATATTTAAAAATCTGACTTCTGTAGAATCCAAATAAGAGTCTTAGAATTTCTTAAATATTTTAATGTTTAAAATAAGCATAGTTTATGTAGACTCGTAAATATATTCCATGGTATGTTTTTGCAAATAATATTAAGTTGAAAACATATTATTTTCATTTTATAAAACAGAATACAGGAGAATTGCATTTCTTTAATTAATCTGTCAAGCATGTATAAAGGCTATTTGGCAAGAGATGCTCTTTCAGATTATTGGTCTACTGGATTTAAATTCATGGAAATTATTGAAATATCTGATATCTGACCATTTATGGGCCATGGAATATATGACTCTTTCTTTAAAGATAAGGGAAATAAGAATTTTTATATAATATTCTTTGAGATAACAATTCTTGCATTCTGGAGGTATTTGTTAAATTGTAGATGCTTGTTTTTCATATTTGCTCATACTACTTCCACAAGCCATGAAAAGTAATCAGAAATATCTTGTATAAGTTAACATTTTAGGTATTTTTGTTATAGCAAATCTATATATAGGATTTGGGAGCTACTTCTCTAGCATGTGACTTGAATTTCTCTGATTTGAAAAGTCAGCTACCAAGTAAGGCTATCAATTAGAGAGGTTTTTCAGAAGTTCAAGCAAGAGAACTTATAACACAATGACAGAAAAGCCTTCTTTCCAATAATTGAGCCAACACTTATTATTGGCAAATGCTTGGTTGAGTTTCATTTTACTTTCACTGATCAAAGCATTCCCTGGTTTACCTGTTTAACAAAGGATTAATATTTACTTTGGTATTTAAGTAACTGGATTTGCTATTTTTATGTCAATTGCTATTTTTTAAATATCTATTTAAAATATAGTAACTATTCCACAAATAAATCCAATAGGCTGAGTTAAGCCATGATTTCAAATAGACAGAGAGATGATATAAGTAATCTATGGTCAGGTGAACACTTATGGCCCATGAGCTACAAAGTTTGTCCCATAATAATCTCATTGTCTTATAGATGGAAAATGTAGTCTAAGGAGATGAGGGGACTTCCCCTGTGTCATACATGTGGATATCAGCAGAGTAAGGCCTAGATGGTGGGCATTTCCAGATTGGATTTGTCTGGCATGGAATTCAGAAAGAAGACTAACTCTGAGAAGTATAAAGTGATGAAATTGTATGTTATGTCGATCAAATTAGTGCATGAGTCCTGGAGGCATGAATGCAAGAAAGGACGGGGTCTTTTCTCAGTAATGCTCTAAAGGTCTTTGTGAGTCATACTGAAGTGGCCAAATTAAAGAACAGCGCCCACTAAAAAAGAGCACCCATTTAGCATGAAGAACAGCACTCACTGAAGATGAAAAGGATGAGAGGAGAATCTTTTCTGGAACCAGGAAGAATGGAGGGTAGAGACTAAGGAGAGTCAAAGAGTGAGAGAATAAGATCCTATCTTTATTCCAAATGTGGGACCAGAGGAAGAATTTCCCAAACTGCAGCATGATTCAGAGGACTCTGAGAATAGAAGCTGTGAGTCTCATCATTTATAAATACTGGGGAGAATGTACAGACATAGCTCATTTTATTGTGCTTCACTTTATTGAATATTTTACAAATTGAAAGTTTGTGGCAACCCTGCATCAAGGGAGGCTATTGGCACAATTTTTGCAACAGCATCTGCTCACTTTGTGATGCTGTGTCACATTTTGGTAATTCTCAAAATACTTCAAACTTTTTCTTTATTATTATATCTTTTATGGCGATCTGTAGATCAGCGGTCTTTGATGTTACTATTTGAATGTTTTGATGAGTCATGAACTATACTCGTATGACAGCAAATTTAATTGATAAATATTGTTTACATCTGAATGCTGTGCTGATCAGATGATCCCCTGTCTCTCTCCCTCTTCCTGACCTCTCTATTTTGAGACAGAGCAATATTGAAATTAGGCCAGTCAGTCACCACACGATGGCCTCTAAGTGTTCAAGTAAAAGGAAGAGTCACATGTCACTGACTTTAAACCGAAAGCTAGAAATGATTAAGCTTAGGGAGGAAGCCATATCGAAAACCAGAATAGGCTAAAATCTAGGTCTTTTGCAACAGTTAGTCAAATTGTGAATGCAAAAGGAAAGTTCCTGGAAATTAAAAGTGCTACTCCAGTGAACACACGGATAATAAAGCAAAGCAGCCTTATTGTTGATACAGAGACAGTTTTAATGGTCTGCATAAAAGATCAAACCAGTCACAACATTCTCTTAAGCCAAAGCTTAATCTTGAGCAAGGTTCTAACTGTCTTCAATTCTGTGAAGGTGGGGAGAAGTGAGAAAGCTGCAGAAGAAAAGTTTAAAGCTAGTGGAAGTTAGCTTATGAGGTTTAAGGAAATAAACTATCTCCAAATCTTAAAAGTGCAATGTGAAGTAGCAAGTGCTGATGTAGAAGCTGCAGGAAGTTATCCAGAAGATGTAGCTAAGATCATTGATGAAGGTGGCTACATTAAACAACAGATTTTAAATGTAGACCAAACAGCCTTGTACTGGAAGAAGATGCCACCTAGGACTTTCATAGCTAGAGCAGAGAAGTTAATGCCTGGTTTCAAATGTTGGGCTGATTCTCTTGTTATGGTCTAATAGAGCTGGTGACTTTAAGTTAACTCCAGTTATAATTTACCATATTCAAAATCATGGAGCCCTTAAAATGGGCTAAATATACACTGCCTGTGCTCCAGAAATGAAACAACAAAGCCTGGATGACAGTATATCTGCTGCATGGTTTACTGAAAATTTGAAGCCCACTGTTGAGACCTACTGCTCAGCAAAAAAGATACCTTTCAAATATTACTCCTCATTGACTATGCATCTTGTTACCTAAGAGCTCTCACAGAGGCATACAAGAAAATTTATGTTGTTTTAATGCTTGCTAGAACAACACCCAGTTGGTAGCTCATGAATCAAAGAGTAATTTCAAATTTCAAGTTTTATTATTTCTGAACTACATTTTGTAAGGTTATAACTTCCATAGATCATTATTCTTGTGATTGATCTTGACAAAGTAAATTGACAACATTCTGGAAAAGATTTATCATTCTAGATGCCATTAAGAATATTTGTGATTCATGGGTTGCGAGGGGAGTGGTAAAAAATATCAACATTAATAGGAGTTTGGAGGAAGTTGATTCCAACCCTCATGGATGACTTTAAGGGGTTCAAGCCTTCAGTAGAGGAAATAACTGCAGATATGGTGGAAATTACAAGAGAACTAGAATTAGAAGTAGAGGCTGAAGATGTGACTGAATTGCTGCAATCTCATGATAAAACTTGAGCAGGTGAGGAGTTGCTTCTTAAGGATGAGCAAATAAAGTGGTTTCCTGAGATGGAAACTGCTCCTGGTAAAGATGCTGTAGAAATTGTTGAAATGATAAAAAAAATTTAGAATACTGCATAAACTTAATTGATAAGGCAGCAGAAGGATTTGAGATAATTAATCACGATTTTGAAAGAAGTTACATTGTAAAATTTGATCAAACAGCGTCCAAGCTATAGGAAATCTTTCATGAAAGGAAGAGTCAATCATTGAAGTTAATTTTACTGTTGTCTTATTACAAGCAATTGCCACAGTACCTCTACCTTCAGCAACCACCATTCTTATCAGTCAGGAGCCATCAACATCCAATCTTTCATCAGCAAAAAGATTGCAACTTGCTGAAGGCTCAGATGATTGTTAGCATTTAACAATAAATTATTTTTTGAGGTATGTGCATTATATTTTAAACATTGTTCTATTGCTATTGCACACTTAATAGATTACGGTATAGTGTAAACATAACTTTTACATGCACTGGGAAACTAAAAAGTTCATGTGACTCAGTTTCTGTCGATATTTGCTTGATTTTGGTAGCCTAGAATCGAACATGCATTATCTCTGAGGTACGCCTGTAGAGTAATCTCATAAATATAAATATTACTAAACATATTTTATCGTGTTTATAATAAAATTCAAATGATTAAAATCAGAACTATAATTCAAACAGAAGTATGAAATATTAAGAATCACCACGAGGTCATATTTCACAAAGAAGCAACACAATGAACCAACCTCAGAACTGACATGTGTAATGGCAGAATTTGTTCTAAGCTTCAGCAATAAAATCAGACACTTGTGGTATTATTCTTTTGAGAATTTGGGGAGATTTGCATTACCTGCTTGGAACACACATTATACCTCTTCATTTAAAATTAGACACAAGCCTGGGCATAGTGGCTCATTCTTGTAATCATAGCACTTTGGGAGGTTGAAGTTGGAGGATTGCTTGAGCTCAGGAGTTCAAGACCAGCCTGGGAAACATAGTGAGACCTTGTCTCTACTAAAAAGTTTTAAAAATTATCTGGGTGTAATGGCATGTGCCTGTAGTCCCAGCTACTTGGGAGTCTGAAGCAGGAGGATCGCTTGAGCCCAGCAGGTCAAGGCTGAGTGAGCTGTGATTCTGCCGTTGGACTCCAGCCTGAGTGACAGAGAGCCTGTCTCAAAAATTAAACTAATTAATTAATTAATTAAACACATTGTTTTATAAAATATTTTCTCTACATATTCTGGGAATGATAATTTTATATAAAGAAAGATCATGATGACTTATTTACAATGAAATGATAAAACAAATCTAGGAGTAATTTATCACATAAAAACCATTTTCTTCACCTACATCATGGCAAAATTAACTTTTGGAAGTATATTCACTGCCATGCTTTTGTAAACTACATGAAATTGACCAATAGTTTTTGGGTTATGTCTACATAGGTAAATGAAAATGGAAAGTTGAGATAATCTGAAGGTTTTTTTAAAAATAGTATTATGACACTTGAGTAAATTGGGCATTGTGGTCTCTACATATTTCACATTACTAGGGAAATTTCTTAGATATATACCCAACCCTATTCTTTGCTTTCTTTGTATAAATTTGACTGAAATTTTAAGGGCAAAGATTTACTTAATTATTTGTAATGGCTCTTGTAATATTATTCCGTAGAATTATAAGATGAGAAAATATATAGTATTTCAACTCTCTAATTGTCTAAAAATAGGCCACTTCATCTTTAATTTTGGACATTAATGAGCTGTCTACATTCCTGTGGCAAGCCTTCCTACCACAGCAACAGCAAAACGTTCTCATTTAAGGAAGATCAATAGCTGTACACATTTTTTCTTTTATGCAGTCCAGTTTACAATTCACTTCTACTATCATTTAAAAGTGCATAAGCAAATCCTACATGACATTTTTATTACCATTGTAATATCTCAAGTTTAATTTTTGGCAGTGAATATAGTCTGGTACAAACTTAGAAGCAAAAAAAAAAAAAAAGAAACTGGAGTTTAAGTATTTTTTTATTTATATAGTACTTTTACTTCTGGGGGGTGAATGTCATTTTTGTACAAAACACCTGTTCATGTGATGAATTTGAAAAAGTTTCATATTCAAATAACCTCCAGAAGTTTTATTTTATTTGTTTTCAACCTACATTACATTTCAGGAAGCCTGCCAAAGTTTATAATTATATTTTTGAAAGGTTTCACATGGAGTTATCATTGGTATATCAGTAGATTTTAATTTACCCAGTCTACTAATTTACATTTTTTAAAAACCCCACATTAATTGTAGAGTACAGGGAACAAAATATAGTTATTTTGCCTTTGAAGGCATGCTTAATCACTAATATAGATGTTTAGAATCTACCAGATAAGAAGAAAAACAAGTTTAAAGTCAGAACTCTGGGATCATACATGCTATGGATTTTACTTTTTGCACTGCCTCTTAACATTTGGCCAGTCTGAGCAGGGCAATTTATTCTCTCCACAGTTCAATTTTTTTATCCGTGAAAGAGGGTGAAAATAGTCTTTCCCTCACAGAATTACTATAAGAATAATTATAATTATATTTTCAAAAGTTATTCACTTTTGAAACATGATAAAATATATGCTCATGTAAGATTCACAAGGATAATGGCTGAGCAAGTGATAAGTGAACAAGTTACTGTATTTGTCTAACCTGTTTAATACTGGACAATGATAGTTGTCTTTTTTGTTGTTATTCCGTTTTACCTCTCGTTTTTGAGCTACAGATGAAAGCATGTAGGTAACAACTCTTGACACCTTTGAGTAAAGCAAGAAAATAATAGAAATATTATTATTGCTATTGCTTTTCTTTATAGAAAAGACTCAAGGCAAACATAGAAATAATTGCTGTGTTATGTATGTGCATTTAAAAGAATTGACTGTTTTCAATGGCCTGATAGTCTAATATATTTTACTTTTCTTAGTTTTGTGTTCAGAAAAGCTGTGGATTTCTGAAATAGTTCCATTTTGTAGTTCATTTTGACCTTTATGTATTTTAGTAATCCAATCAGTAAAGCTTTTAATTTCTCACTGTGTTTGGAAGCTGCTTTGGCCAAGGATTTGACATCCAGCAGGGTGGCATCCACTTGCTCTTGGCATCTAGTAAAGAATGATTGAACGGCACGTTCAGGATATATCATTAGTACTATGTAAAAACCTTATGATTTACTTAAAGGCGTTTCTATGCCCCATATTTTATTATTTTCAAATGGTGTCATGCCATGTCTGTTTCAAATCATGTTCTCTTAAAACTTTTTGGTTTCTTCATGGTATCGATTTAGGATACTTTAAAAATAAATTGTTAAAGCATATTTGAGTTTTCGGTGCTGTATTTAAACATTTTTCTTATGCAGTAAAATTGATTATGTGGAGTATTTACATTTAAAATTAAATAAGTAAAGATGTCTTAAGGAAATGAACGAGATGGCTGCACCATTGAGTTCAATGAGACTTGATGTGGAAAGAATGCTACACCATCGTACTGCTTAGTATTTCACAGTAGGATCTAAAGTAACTATATTAATTTTGTGAGGTCATCTTTCATTCTGGTATTCATGCTGCTATCACCTGTTTTGCCCATTATGACCACAGTATCTGGTAGAGGGAAGTACTCTGAAAAATATCAAAAATTTTTTTTTGCCTAAATTTACATGTCCTCCTTGCATATCATCTGAAGATGAGGAGGATGCTTTCACAAAATATTATACAGATAATGATCATCACACAAAATTTTTATTGCCCTGGCCTCCACCTCCAAAAAGGCTCTGCAAAAGAGTTGTCATTTCATGTACTCATGATAAATGTATATTTTTTCTGATTCACACACACTTCTCATTAAAATATCATTTCTTAAAACTGAAATCTATATAAATATAGCATCAATTACATGAAAGCTGACACTCATTAATTTTTTTCTTTTAGGTAGTAAAAAATTAATAACACTAATTTCAGGTTTGGGTTTAAGGATTTATACCATATTTTCTTGCTATTTCCATTTATTTACTGTTAGAATTTCACACATGGAAATTATGAGTATGGGTATTGGTGTTAAGGAAAATCTTTCTTGACTGCAGAGTAGTCCAAAAATTAGAAACAGAAGGAAAAAGGACCTTTGGAATTTTAGCAAAATATTTTTCTATATTTTAAATTTATATTTTGACAACTTACAGTAGATTTTGCTATGTGGATTTAGCAAAACTATGTGGTTAACTTTAACATATGAAGAAGACCAGCCTGACCAACATGGAGAAACCCCATCTCTACTAAAAATATAAAATTAGCCAGGCATGGTGGTGCATGCCTATAATCCCAGCCACTTGAGAGGCTAAGGCAGGAGAATTGTTTGAGCCCAGGAGGTGGAGGTTGCAGTGAGCCAAGATCACGCCATTGCACTCCAGGCTGGGCAAGAAGAGAGAAACTCCATCTCAAAAAAAAAAAAAAAAAAAAAATACGTACAATTACATTAGTAAAAGACCAACACCTAAAATAAAAAGAGAACATTTGGGAATAAGCATCTCATAAAAAAGGAATGAAAAATAACCCTTAAAGTAACAGAACTAGGCTAATTCTTATATATGATACCCCCCAAAATGCAAAACAAACTATATGTATGTACAGTTTATGGTGTTTATATATATTTCTATACATACATATATGGTGTTTGAGTGTATATATATATATGTATATATACACACACACATACACATATACACACAAAGTATGGCTATATTGAACACAACTATAAACAAATTTGGTTCTTTGATTCCATAACTTTATTTCTCTAGATGTAGTCTACAGATACATTTCACACAAGTGAAAACACATATGTAAATAGACATTCATTTTAGCATTGTTTAAATACTGCAGATTGATAACAACCTACATATCTGTCATTAGACTACTTAAATATGGTACAGTAATAAGAAAAATAAACTTTTGTGCTGTCATAGAAAGATCTCAAAATTTATTGTAGAGTGTAAAAGAACATATAATAGTACTTACTAGTATGTCTATAAAATAACTATGGATGCATAAGAGAAATTAATAACAATGGTTACCTGTGTTAGTAGACAAATGGGTGACTGCAACCAAAAAGTTTCCAATGTATAGCTTTATTTACCTTTCAATTTTTGGAATCATGTGACTGTACTACCTGATTTGGTGTGGCTGTGTCCCCACCCTAATCTCACCTTGAATTGTAATAATCCCCACATGTCAAGGGCAGGACCAGGTGGATATAATTGAATTATGGGTGCGATTTCCCCCATAATCTTCCATGGTAGTAAGTAAGACTTACAAGATCTGATGGTTTTATAAATGGGAGTTCCCCTGCACAAGCTCTCTTGCCTGCCACCATGTAAGATGTGCCTTTGCTTCTCCTTTGACTTCCACCATGATTGTGAGGCCTCCCCAGCCATACTGAACTGTGAGTCCATTAAACCATTTTCCTTTATAAATTACCCAGGCTCAGGTATGTCTTTATTAGCTGCATGAGAACAGACTAATACACTATCTATGCAAAAATGTGTTATGAAATTAAAATTTAAAAGCAGCATAGAGATGCAATTAAATTAGCTGAGGTATTCTTATTTCCAAATAATTGTCCTCTGTAGATGTAAAATCAACATTGATACCCGTGTAAAATGATTACTTTATAAATTATACATAGAAAGTGTATTGAGGAAACAAGGATATGGTAAGTATCAGTAGATTTACAATTGACTGAAGAGTATGGTTGCTAAGATTCATATGCTTGATAATTCACATTTCTGTGCCCTTGCATAGGCTGTCCGTTATGCAAGCAATTTCCTTCTCTTCTGTTTTCTGTTTTTCTCTTTAAGTAATGCTATTCATTCGATAAGGACTGGTTCGAATATTATTTTTTAAAATGTAAACAGACACCTCTAGTATAATTAGCCTCTTCCTTTGGTCTTTCTTAAGAACTCTAATTATATATCTATTATAGCACTTATAATCCTTCTTTTCTTGAACTTTCCCTTAATATACTGTAAACTGCATGGCAGCAGGGATGGTATCTTATTCTGTTTGTATTATATTTTCAGAACTTGGGACTGTTTGGCACGTCATAGGAGACCAAAACGTGTTTTGAGAATAATTGAAAAAATATAAAATGCATGAGGCAGCCAAAATGGTTGCATGAAGATAAACTATTTTAAATAAAAATCTAAGAATATAAAAAATGACTTCTTAAATGAACTGTGGTACAAATGAGTGTGAAAGAAGCACTGTTAAAGGGGTATAGCAGTAACATTAAATTTTGGACAATATTCTCAGACCTTTGCATTATTCTAGTTTTGTTTGTGAATTAACTGAGATGAATAAAAGTTATTAATTTTCCCCAGATAAGACAATTAAAAAATTGATCGCTTGGGTATTTAAATGTAGTCTGTATTTCCTTCAGATCTCTACTCTCTGCACTACAATTCACAGATACACTAAACCACGAAGATGACAACAATGATTAAAGAATGTCGACTCCAGAAACTGCCTAAAGACACATCCACATTGATTTATTCATCCAGTTAGAGACTGTTGGACCACTGAGGAAAGGAAGGGATATAGAATGTTGATTAGTATAGTAGTTTTTAGTTATTTTTATCTGCTTATTAACTCTTCTCAATGTTCGTGAAGGATATAGGAGATGGCAGGATAAACTGAAAAACTGTGAATTTTATTTCAGGTTATCTTCCCTGAGACTGCAACACTGGCAAGGGTTAACTCTCAAGAGTTTGTGCATTCGCCTTATGAGTTAGTCTTTTTAAGATAGTGTGTTTATCTGGTGGCTACAATGGTTTAGATTTGTTTCTATCAAAAGTTAGGATGGTGAGCTCCTAAAATTCTGTCTTTCAATTCCTTTACTTACTCAGCATTCTGACTGCTGAAGTAATAAAGAATTCAGCTTTACGTCTCAGTATCCATATTACTTTATCCCCGTTTATCTCTAGCCTTTAAGGTTGTCTTAGTCATACATATCAAAGCTAATATTGTTTATTTATCTTGCCTAGGATCATTCAGTTAAGTTCCTCCTGCATTCTTTAATTGGCTTATATGTGCTCAAGAATCTTTTATACTTAATACACATCGGTGGAAATGCCATCACTTGTTCAAAAACAAAAATAATAAAAAGAGTAATTAAACTCTCAAGAAATAGACTCAAACTTGATTAGAGAAATCACTCTGTGTATTCTGTTTAGTTAAGCTGATGCATTCAGCTTATCTTTTCTTTCTATGAGTTTTAGATTCCATAAAACTGATGACAAAAAATAATGAAAAATGACTACTAGCTGCTAATTAATATATTTGTCATCTTTGGTTATTCTGTGTTCTTTAAAATTGGCAAAATTGTTATATGCATTAAATTATAGAAATGATATGAAAATTCATTGATCTTTATTAACTAGTTTTATATAATGGAACATGGGAAATACAGAGACTTACATTTATGACCTATGTACATGATTTACATTTATGATTTTTCAGATGCTTGACATATGTTTACTCTAAAAAAGCCATGAACTCCCCTTTGACCTTGAAAAGCCAAGATAAAAACTTTTCAGATAATGATTTTTTCAATATATTAAAATAGATCACTCAAGGTTGTATCAAACAGTCAGCCACATTCTGTGTTCTCAGGTCCATTTTTTATTGAAATTTATTTTTATGGTTATATATGAATTCATCAGAAATCAAGGAAAGGGAAGAAAAAAATAATGCCATTATTTATTTCAACAGCCTCACATAATGTATTATTCTTAAAAATCTAGCCACAGACCATGAAGTAGCTAAACTTTAGTTTGATATATTCAATGACAAGTTGAGAGGAAAAAGAAATAGATAAATTTATGAGGGAAGCAGAGTAGGAATAATTTATATTTCTATAGTACATCTCTTTGAAGGAGCTCAAGACAAGTGATGAAAAAGATATGACACTATATATAAACTAATTTTCTCTCAGAGACTGTATCTAAGAACAAGAAATACAAAATATTCACTGGCACATTGTATAGTGTGCTGAAGAATCTTTATAGGCCATTTGTTAACCTGTGATCTGATCCTGACAATGCAATGGTAAGGCAAGATTTGTACATTTCTCTGTTGATTCAAAACTCATTTGTTTTTCAAGGATTGCTCAAGCCTCTTCCTCCTTGAAACCTTCTTGTAATGCCCAACTCAAGCTACTCTCTCCTATCTTAGGAGTCCTGTTGGATTTGTAATCAGTTCAAACCTGCTATTTTACAATGTATTGTCAGCCAGTTCGCTATTGTAAGTATCAAAGCAGTAGTTCATTTAAGGGAAATTCCAACTTTTGTTATGATTGCATTTTGTTTGGGAGTTTTTCCCTCCAAAGATATAGTGTATGTTTTCTTATTAGAGTGCCAGACTTTGTTAAATGAGATCAATGGAGAATGATCTTTTAAAAAGAGTAAGCTCTGAGAGAGAGAGAGAGAGAGAGAGAGAGAGCAAAGAAAGGAGGAATAATCAATGCCATTTATTTTAGGCTGCTTCATCAAAAATCTCATACTGACTTTTTTCCAGAATAAACTAAGACTAATGCTTCAGTGTATTTGTGGATTACTAAGGAATTATGGAAATAAAACCAGTTTAGCTCAGATATTCAATAGTCACTAAATGGACCAACATTTATCCAAACATATAATCTAAAAGTAAAGAACAAATATGTTTTTGCATCCTCTCTGCAACCCTAAATGACAGCTCTCCCTTCACTTCTTCCCTAATTCTTTCTTAAAAAAAGAAATAAGGGAAGTATTTAAGAATGTAGATACTCCTTTACACTTCTCCATGTTACCGAATCTCTATCTTTTAAATATGTGACAAATGGAGAAAAACAGAGCATTAATGGACATCTGTGAAAAGATGAATATCAAGTCTAAAAATGAAATAGAGAATATTGTCATTCATAATACATTTTCCTATCCACAAGTAACAATGTTACCTTACAAATCTCTCACTTTTTATGGCTGCTAATTGTTATTCTATCCCTATGTTTAGGACTTTGACCAATAATATTAAGCCTGGACTTTTCATACCTCTGTGGTAGACTAAAGTTTTTTCAAGATCTATGGAGAGATGGAGAATTTTAAGGGAATAATATTACCATTTTTACCCAACTTCAATACTGATCTATCTGACTGAGAAGCCAGGAGTCTGTGAGGAAAGGTTTAATACTTTCCCTCTCTGCCCTTTGCCAATTTCTCTTCTCCCACTTTACAAAAGAAACATTAATCTAAACCTTCTTGAAACTTATTACAGTGCATTGCCTCCTGAGGGTACACTGAATAAAATAGTGTCATAGTGTCTTTAATCAAGTCACCAAAACTGCTCTGCTATCATCTACATCTCAAAGATGTGCATTTACAATAACTTCTTTGCATAATTATTTCTCAAAGTTTATCATTCTGTTGTTTTGACCAGTTGTATATTAGTTAAAATTTTGCACTGGCAATAACTGTGACAATAACTCAAGATAAAGCAAATACAACATGATAAAGACATTTGGATTTTTATTTTGTGAGATATGTTATAGTGGTCAATAAAAACTCTTTAGAGCAAACAAATATTTGTTAGGATAAAATTTTTTGTTTTAGCCTAAGAACATAGATGACTTAAAATTTGACACTGTTAGGGCTGGGCATGGTGGCTCACGCCTGTAATCCCAGCACTTTGGGAGGCCGAGGCGGGTGGATCACGAGGTCAGGAGATCGAGACCATCCTGGCTAACACAATGAAACCCCCTGTCTACTAAAAATACAAAAAATTAGCCGGATGTGGTGGCGGGCACCTGTAGTCCCAGCTACTCGGGAGGCTGAGGCAGGAGAACCTCCGGGAGGCGGAGGTTGCGGTGAGCAGAGATGGCGCCACTGCACTCCAGCCTGGGCAACAGAGTGAGACTCCGTCTCAAAAAAAAAAAATTGAGACTGTTAGGGAAGAACTTGCTTATATTTGTTGTTGAATAGATGATTATAAGTATTAAACCATGATAATATTTATGGTCCATTTTCTATTGGATATATTTAACAGTAATGTACACCTAACATTCAGATTATGTCCTCTAACTACAATTCCCCACTAAAAAGAAGTAGAATTCCTTGAATGAATGGCTGGCTTCAGGTCTCAGACAGGAAATATGTATAATAATACAAGAGCAGCTTTCTACGTGTGACAGAAAGCAAGCAAGCTATTGAAAATACAAAAGAAAACAAAAGAAACCCAATGCGCCATGTCAAAAAGAAGTAGCTTTTAATGGACAAAAATAAGAATATCAAAAATAATGGAGAATATATTTCAGAATACTGAAAAAAAATTAATTGCTCAAAATACTATTCAAATCAAAAGAGAAAGCCAGCAGCAACAACAACAAAGTCTCAAACCAAACTCTTTAGATTCTGTTGGAACTAAGTGGGGTGATAATAGCTTATTCTGGTATTTTGATATTTGAAGAATATTCTGGTATTTGGATATTTAGAAGAAATTTTTAATTATTCATCCTGAATATCTCATACAAATTATATTTTAGGTTTACTCAGCCATAAATATTAAAGGCAGCTCCTTATTTACAGCAGGATTCTAGCTAACAAATTTGGATGGAATTCTATAAACCATTATTGTATAGCCTTTAACTTTTTCATATAATAATCATCAATAGATGACACTTTAAGGGTAAAGAATAATAAGAGACTTTACAGTGGAAGGGACTGGCTGTCATCACCTACAGCCACCGAAATCTTTGTATACCTAAAACTTGTATAACCACCCATCGTCTTTCTCTTAAAATTACGTAATGTAAAGCAGCTGGTATGCCCTTATAGGCATTTTTGTCAAAATTCTTTTACCTTATTATAGCTTGGTTAAATTTATGAGAAATGTAGGGGGTAAAAAAGCAAGTTAATAACATTTCAAAGAAACAAATGGACAAATACACAATGTACGTCATTCCAGAAAGTAATTCATTCTGCTTCTGTAAAGAATTAATGCCAGACAAAATGACAAGGAAGGAGAAACACCTGTAATTTTAAAAATGTAAGATATGTAATAACAAAATGGGATATGTGGTCTTCAGGTGTGTCTTGTCTTGAATAAATAACTTTAAAAAGTTGTTTTTAAGAGAAATAGAAAATTTGAATATGAACTGGCCACAGATTTATCATTAACTTAGTCAGGTGTGATAATGATGGTAATAGAAAAATGTCTATTATTTAGAAAGGCACACTGAAGTAGAATAAAATGACATGATTCCTGGGATTTGTTTTATATACTTCCAAATGAGGGAATAAACAAGGTTAGATGAAGAGAAATCCAAATAATTGTTGAATCTGCATAATTTGTTTAGAGTACATAAAGAATTTTGAATAACTTGGTCTAAATACATCAACAAACCTATCAAGTAGTACAGAATCTGATCTTGAATTTGCTTCTGGTATCTATGAGCCACTCAGATACCATGCCCATAAAAAATAGTTAATATGGCGGCAAAAATGCCACGGTTATATATGTATTTATTTGCTTACTTTTTTTTTTTTTTCTTTTTTGAGATGGTGTCTTTCTCTGTCGCCCAGGCTGGATCTGGCATGATCTGGGCTCACTGAAACTTCCACCTCCTGGGTTCAAGCAATTCTCCCTGCCTCAGCCTCCCAAGTAGCTTGTGCCCACCACCATGCCTGGCTTTTGTATTTTTTTAGTAGAGACAGAGTTTCACCATATTGGCCAGGCTGGTTTTGAACTCCTGACGTCAGGTGATCTGCCTGTCTCGGCCTCCCAAAGTGCTGGGATTACAGGTGTGAGCCACCGCAGCCAGCCTCTTTACTTACATATTGATAAAGTGATTGATTCAATATCCAGAGTTTTGCTTCTGGGGTCTAAGACTAACTCTTTATCTGTCCTCGTTCTCAGCACAGATCTCCTCTACTGATTGTTCCCATATCTCTTTGCAGCTAAATCCTGGCATTTAATAAATCCTTTTACAGTTCTCTGTATAGACTTTAATTTTACACTGCAAATTTCCGATTCCTAAAGTGCAAAACGCAAATCATACTCATCACTTTCAAGTGGATATTGGGGTTATGGGTTTTCAATTTATTTGTAAGATCTCCCTTTTACCAATAGAAGAAAAGATATATCTGAATATATTATACATTTGGACAAATTAGATGAGAAAATACTATACTTACAGGAGCTTTCCATTAAATATCTCTTTCTGAGTAGGAGTCATACATAAAATGATAAGTAACTACTTTATTGGCTAGCAGATGGCAAGACACAGTGCTAGTTACAGGATCAAAATATAGGTTCCAAGCTGTGTTGCAATGAAATGCCATTTCATGGACAGCAAATGCAAGTAAATTTGCATGTTAAGCAACCAAATTCGAAGACCAAAATATTGAGAGTGGAATGGATTTTGTAATTGCGGTTATAGCATACAGACTTTACCAGAAATCTTTCACTTGGATAGGGCACAGCTGCCTCTATATTAAGTCATTTTGGTAGTATGAAAGAGAAAAATTCAGTAAAAGATATGTGTGCCATTATTTCACATTGAAAATGTTTTTTATTGTAACACTTTTGAAAGGATTTGCTACTTGAGAAATACGTTATGGTAAACCTGGAGCATGGAGGGCTTGTATATGCTTTTTCTATCATATTAAAGTAAAAAGCCATGAGAAAATGCAGTTAAGAAGGGGAGGTGGGTCCTTTAACACACTGACCTCACACTGGCACTTTGACAGAAGCAGCACCTGGGACTTGCATTTCTTATTGTACAATCTTTTGAAAGCAAACGCTTAAACAAAGCCTCAGAAACAGCAGAAGTGGGAGGTAAAAGAGAGTGCCGATGCCTTCATAAAGCCCGTTCTAACTGTGCTCATGTCAGATCGACACAATGCTCATATGGGAAGAGTGGAAGTTCACAAACTCAGACGTTAGAGTGCTCCACAGCCATCTGGAAGCTTTAAGACTGAGAGGGCCCAACTGGGCTTAAAAGAAGCATCTGACCACTTCTCATAGGAGCCTTTCATCAACAGAAACTGTAGAGCTGAGTCTCAATTTAGATGCAGCCCTTAAATGGGGCTAACAAAAGACGTTGAGCAGAGAACATACCATTAGAGTGAGGCTTATCGATAGGTGAAGCAGGCAGTTTCTTCAGAGTGTGAATTAGAGGGTTTTTAAAGGACTCTTAACCCCAAAATGTCTTTTTTCTTGCTCTACACTCATGTCCTATTTTCCTCTTCTCTAGTAACACATACATGGGGTTGTTGAAGTCCCTTGCACAATCATAATCGTTCATGCCTTTATAATTTAGCTTTTCTTTCTCCTTGTAGTGCCGTTTTTCCTTTTTCTCATTTGATATCCATCCCGCTTATTATTTAAATTTTTATTTCTACGTAATCTACTATAGGACTGTTTTCATGATAATCATACTGCCTTCAACATCCTGCCTCCATCTTTAACTTTCTTCCTTTTCCACAAAATACTAGAGAGAGATTTTTGTAGTTTCTCCTTCCTAATATTACACTTTTTAATCTTCACGCTCTTCCATTCAAAGGAAAATATGCCTCAAAGCAAATCTCCAGATGGGCAATGATTTTATCTTAAACTATCTCTAAGGAGACGCTATTCTCCTAAATGGCCCTCTCCCTCTCCTATTTCTTTAAATTCCCCTCTCTACTAACAATTCTTTCCAGCATATATAAATAAGTAAATCACTCCTATCTTAAAACAAAACAAATCTCTCTGTTGATTTCCATACTCATTTAGCTTTTAGGTAGTGCTCTTCTATCTTCCAAGATAAGATTATTGAGTTTACAAAAAGGCCTACACCAATTCTGTATGTCACATTTACTAAAATCCTGCTTCTGCCCTCTTTCTCTTGTGAAGCTCAATACAATTGATAGTTTCTATGGTCTGCAAAGTTTCTGCATATTGGACACACACCATAAAATATATGGTAGTTGAAGCCTAGTTTGATTCACTTCCAAAGATCCTATAAATTCCAGTGTCCCTCTCTACCTCTGATTACATTTTATTAAATGTTTTTGTGTCTCTTCCATTAAGCCTTTAGGTTGACAAAGAAATCATGTTTTGATCTTATTTTTATCCTTCTTAATTGTAGAGTAGGGTATTTAATATTGGATGAGGATTTTTTAGGAGGCAGTGGTCACCCAGAGGTATGGAAAGATAAATGAGAAAAGGTAGGTACATGTGTGCATTTGGAAGTGACAGAATAACTAAACCCAATCTACACTAAATGTTGTGCAAAGATATTTCCAAGTGAAATAACACATTTGGAGGGCTCAGTGCATTGTTATCACATCCTCATGACCATTGCTCTCATGAGCTCTTTAAAAAATTTATTGTTTTGCTTGTCACCCTATGAAGTCCTATGATTAAACAGGAATGGATCCATCAGATATGTATTAAGTGAAGAAGAGGAGAATATCTGGGTAGGCACAGTTGTGCATCAGAGGCCCAACATCCAGAGTCTATTCATTAAATGTTCCCTTTTCATGTATGCATCAAACAGAAATGCATATCTAAATTAAACTTCATTCAAATTAAATAGACTCTCAGGTTATTCAGGTACCCACTGGAAAAATGTTGTCAGTAAACAGAACATTTCAATGTCCTTATAGTTTTTGTTTTTTCTCTCTTCGTTTCTGAGCCCAGGGAGAGCCAGGTGAGATCCAGATTTGGTTCTTGTTCCCACTCTGTGCTCATTTTCCTAAACTGTACTCTTTGTCTGCTATTAAAAAAATGCAAAATAAGGGAATCTCATGGCCACTCTGGAAGGCTCTTTGAGTTAACAGATGTGGCACTTCGGGTCCTCCAAGATGTTAATGCCCAGATTAGATGTACAAGAGAATTCCTCAGAGAGGCATCTGTGATGGATAAACCATCCAGTGTGATGCTCTGTAGAATAATAAACATAAATATATGTGAAATTTTAACCTCACACCCCGAGAAATAATTCCATTATTCCATACACGAATGTATAATTTGAAGAAGGGGAAGATTAAAAAAGAGAAAAAGAGTAAGGAGCACCAAAAATGTGGTTGAGGAATAACGAATGGTGAAAATTGAAAGACATCTTTAGTCCTCCAAGTTGAAATGTACCTTTCCTGTTTCTGTGACATTTAACACACTTTGATTCCTCTTAAATGGATTTTATCTGTGTATATTTCTTAATCTTCCTGCCACATCACAGCTACTTAGGAGAAGCAATGGGATCTTATCAAAATTTGGATTCCCTATAATATTTAGCAGAGCATTTTAATTGAATTGAATAGAAATATTGGAATGAAAGAATGAAACATGTCAGTTGATATCAAATATCACAGGAGTATTAAATCACTTAAAGGAAAATAATACATGATGATCTTTAGGCAGGTTTTTGTATTATGATACAGAAAGAACAGGTGCAGAAATTACACAAGGAAGGGCTAACATAATGTACACATTTGGAGTGTCTGTTACGTCTCTAGTATCCTTCTTAACCAGACTCTCTAACCACACCTTCAATTTAACAGGTGCAGGTCATAGTAGCCTTATTTTTTCAGGATGACCAAAATCCATAGTGAAATTTGCAGGACCTCGCTCATGCTTCTCCAATTAAAATTTCTTGTGTTAGAAGAGGGACTGAGAAATAATCAGGTATCTCATGTTTCTGAGCCTAGGACATCTACCATCAGAGTTTACCAGCCATGTTTAGCTGTACATACTATGAATAGAGAAAGTCTAGCTGTATAGATATAATAGAAACCCAGAGATGAGTAGATAGTGGCAGAGAAGAGACACAGAATATATTATCAAGGACCCCATTGGCTTTTCACTTAATTTTTGACCCTGAATTTCGAGACTTATGTCTACATCGTTACAATATAGTATTCTTTCTTTCTTTTTAGGGTTTTAAGTTGGCTTCTGTTACTTATAAACAGAGCAAGTATACTCAGGTAATGAAGAGGCTTGCTAAGTCATTTCTTAATATATTATTATTCTGTTTTGCCTCTAACTGGTGGCTTGGTCTACATATTTATATATTATAATTAATTTTCAACCTTTTTTCTGGGAATCTGACACATTCATTTTATTTTCTCTATTTGTGATAAAAATTTTTTTTTTTGGCTGGGCGCAGTGGCTCATGCCTGTAATCCCAGCACTTTGGGAGGCTGAGGCGGGTGGATCACAAGGTCAGGAGATCGAGACCATCCTGGCCAACGTGGTGAAACCCCATCTCTACTAAAAATACAAAAATTAGCTGGGCATGTTGGTGGGTGCCTGTAATCCCAGCTACTTGGGAGGCTGAGCCAGGAGAATGGCTTGAACCTGGGAGGTGGAGGTTACAGTGAGCCAAGATCATGGCACTGCATTCCAGCCTGGTGACAGAGAAAGACTGTCTCAAAAAAAAAAAAAAAAAAATTCCTTTTTTCTTTTTATCATTTATTTATTTATTTATTTTTGAGACAGACTCCTGCTCTTTTACCAAGGCTGCAGTGGAGTGGCACAATCTTGGCTCATTGCAACCTCCACTTTCTGGGTTCAAGTGATTCTCCTGCCTCAGCCTCCTGAGTAGCTGAGACTATAGTTGTGATTTTTTTGTAGAGGCAGTGTTTCACCATGTTATCTAGGCTGGTCATGAACTCCCAAGCTCAAAGTGATCTGTTCGCCTCCGACTCTCAAAGTGCTGGGATGATTACAGGCATGAGCCACCATGCCCGGCCACATTTGTTTTGTTAACGTCAACCATTCAGGTTGGTTATGTGAAGTGGAAAAGAATAGTTGGCAAAATTAAGTGGAGAATAATATTTTTCTTATTTTTTATCATAAAAATTTTTAAACAAGGAGGACTGATACAAAAACAAAGAGAACTAGAATCATATATACTAATTCATGGAATACTTTGCTAATTATGTAAAAGAACTTATGGCCACAGTTTTTCTTCTTGGTCAGTTTCAGTTTAAACATTAGTATTTGGTTAAATGCTAAAAATTAGATGTTTACTTTAGCTCCAAACCTTGCCTAGCCTGTCCACTCAACCCTATTATCAATAATATATATTGATTTACACAGCACTTTTATTTAATACGATTGAAACCCATTCACAGAATTAAAGGTTACATGCAAAGGCATAATAAAATGGCTACTTGGTTTACTGCTGAACTGTCTTTCTTGTAGAAAACAGCAGCTAACATAATGGAGAAGTGCTCTTCAACAAATTAGAAGCAAATAAATAGCTCATCCAATTATAGAAAAAGGTGAAATTTAGGTATAATGAATGTAATATTTGAGATGAGGCATTTGGCAGGGTACTTCAGAAACACAATGGAACTGACTAATGATAGTATTCTCATAGACAGAATACAAAAAGACTGCTGCTGAAATTCCTTTTGGCTCACAGGTGAAAGATAATTTTGGTGGATATACAATTACAGAAGAGGAAATGTCCCCACATCAGCATGACAGGAAGACAGCCAGGTGCCTTTTTCAGTCTATAAGAAGATTAGAATATTAAGAATGTGGCATAGCATAACAAGGTTTTTTGTTTATTTTGTTTTGCTTTCTTTTTTCTTTTTTACTTTTATTTTTTGTTTCCTTAATATTTCACTTCCTTTCTAAAATTTCTCTCCTACCTTCTGGTCTTTATTATTCATTTCTTCTGGTTCTCCATTTCCTTTCTTCTAATAATTTTTAAAAATAAAGTGCAGCTATTTTTAGGCAGTGGTTAGCTGTCCAGTTAATTAATTCAATTTACACCATGACACAAAATACTGCTAAGCATTTCTCCCTGCATTTATTCCTTTAGTATTCAATTACTAAATTTCTATCATATGCCTGACACTGGGAGTTACTGAGACTCAGAGTCTGGCCCTTTGTGTAGATCCCAAGGGCAAGTATGGAAACGAAAATCTGCTCTGAACTATTGGTTGTCTTGTTAGCTGTATTCACATGTTAAGCAAATATACAAATTGGACTGTAGTCAATTCTAGCTGGGAGTAGAGGTCAGAACATTTGATTCTTAAAACTGTAAAGACGAATCTGTTGCCTGTGTAGAGGGAGGAGTACATTCTAGATAAAAGGAATATTTGAACCCAATTTTGGAGATAGCAAACGCTCCAAGATTGTTGGCAAATAATTTACTTTGGCTTAAGCCTAGAGTGTGCAAACAGGGGGAAATTATATATATAAAATTATATATGGAGAGACATTACAGAGAGAGAACATTGTTTAATCACAGAAGATTTTGTATAACATGAAAATGTATTTCAACTTCACACTCTAGGCAAAAGAAACTATGACAGATTTTTAAGCCTTGGAGCAGAAACACAGGGTATATATGCACAGTATGATTTATACTGGGGAGTCATGGAAGACACCTTTAGGAAAGTGATCTTCTAGAAGAGAATTACCAAAAAAGGCAAAAGTATGACTCCCACAGAAATATGTATATATTTTAAAAAAGTACACGTTAAAGATTTTTAAGTCATAAGAGATGTTTTGCAGATGTTATAACTGAGTGAGAGACAGAATATGCAAATGGACAATGGCCAGATCATATATAACAATGGTACTCTGATTCATGACTTCTGCAGCAACCAGTCCAGGAATTTAAACTACAATCTCTATAGAGATCAGCCCAAAGGGGTTCAGGGCTTGATCAATTACTGGCATCTTCCCTAATTTCAACCCTTGCTTTTAATTCAAGGTCAACTGGATAAAGTCAAATATGCTCCCTGCTATGGTCAGAATGTTTGTATCCCTCTAAAATCCATATGTTGAAACCTAGTATCCAATATAATAGTAGTAAGGCATGGAGCCTCTTGAAAAGTGATTAAATCATGAGGACTCCTACTTCATGAATGGAATTAGTGCCCTTATAAAAGTGGTTAAAGGGAGGGCCCTAGTCCCATCCACCCCTCCACCAAGTGAGAACACAGAAGTAGCCATTTTTGAAATAGAGAGTTCTCACCATATATCAAGTCTGCTGGTGCCTTGGTCTTGGATTTTTCAGCCTCCAGAATTGTGAGCAATACATTTCTATTATCTATAAAATAGTCTGCAGGATTTTTTACAGCAGTCTGAGCAGACAACATACTTCCCAAACCAATCGATAAAATGTTCCTACTTCTTGGTAGCCAGGCTTCATCTTCCCTGTGCCTACACTTCAGCCACCAATCAGAGAATACCTGAGTTTTCCCACCTCCCCTGCTTGCATTAAAGTCTCTTCCAAAAGCAGGTAATGGTGTCTGACTCTGCCGTAACAAGCTCTGAAGAGTTTCTGTTCTAATTTGTTCCTTTGTGCTTTGTGCCTTTGTTCATTTCCACAGTTTTCTTGGAAATTCCACCAACATATAATCTCACTGCTGTCACTATAGAACCCAGCCTTTGACCACGTCTGGTACCCACAAAGTCCTCTTGTGTCTTCCTACTCATGGCTTGTTAAGTCCATGTCAATTTAGTAAGTCAGCATTGAGTCTAAACTCCTTTCTTTGCATTGAGTTCCTTACTACTTAATCTCAGTTTCAGTACCTCGGTTTTGCCAAAAGTTTTCATCTTTGTTTTGACATCCTTGCTGGAATGAGATCATTCTTTGTCATTCAGTTTTGTTCTCATGCTTCCTTTTGTGTTGTACTGTCTAAAAGTGTTGTTTGACATAAGAAGGAAAATCCCAGAGTAGATAACAAGCATAGAGACTATAACCTATTGCTTATGCTGGCTTCACAGACTGGTAAGTTTGGGGTTTTCATTTGGACAGATTTTGCTGTGGATCACTAGTAAAGCAAGATGAAATTTTCCTATAATCTTGATTTTTTTGTTGTTGGAAAAAGTTGGCTTTGATCCAGAGAGAGCATTCTCTCTGGTTTTCTACCTGCCAGGAGAGGAATGATGTATAGATTGTAGGCTGTACTTTTGGAGGCAGCTGATCATCAGATCGAGTGAACAAAACACAAAACCCAAAATGTCACATTCCTATTAACTGTTTCCAGGTCTCATCAGGCCATGAAGTCTAAATCCTCTCTTTCTCCAGGAAAAAAGATATTCTGATTTTTTAATATATATTCCTATAAACCTAGTCCTTACATGTATTTCTTTAAATGGCATAACTCCACCAAAGATGGTTTTGATCCTCAGTGATCACTCTGGGGGAACATTGGCATAAAAACAGTTATTCATTTGAGACATATCTTAGCAAAGAAAGAGAATTACATCAGCCCCAATGGACAGCATTTTTTTGACTGACAGGCATAAGTCCCTGCCTTAGTTCTGCTGCATAACAAAGTACCACAGACAGGGTAATTTATAAAGGACAGAAATTTTTATATTTCATGAGGCTGGAAGTCCAAGAACATGGTGTCAGCATCTGACGAATGTCATACCATGGCTGAAGTGGAAAAGGTAGAGGTGAGCATGTGAAACAGAGGGAGGCACCAGGGGCTGGACTCAATTTGTAAGAACTCACTCTTGTGATAATGAACCTATTCCTATGATAACAACCTTAATCATTCATACAGAAGGACTCTACCCTCATGAGCCAATCACCTCCTATTAGGTCCCACATCCCAACCCTGTTGCATTGGGGATTAAATTTCTAACCCATAAGCTTCTGGGAAACACATTCCAGCCTTCAAACAAAATTCTAAATAAAAAATTGCTACACTAAATGATTCTTTGCTCGAAGATAATGAACATTTCATAAACTTAAACCATAGACTTTTTTTTTTTTTTTTTTACTGAATCCTTTCTCTCATTTTCTTCGAGTTTCCTTCCCTACATCCAGTTATCCTGCCTTCCCCTTATCTTTTCAATCTCTCTCCTTCCATCACCTCCTCCCTCTTCTTTGTCTTCTCTAGATCTCTCTCTTTTTTTTTTTTTTTTTTTTTGCCAATGACTCTTTTCTGACCCAAAATGCCAGTGGCTCTGAAGACTCATTTTTTCCATCAGCCAGGTATGCGGCCAACTGTAGAATTTAAACCTTAGACCCAAGGTGTATTAAGGGCGATGATAAGAATTTCCATAAACTGAGATGAGACCAACAATTATTTATAGAAGAACCTAGAATTATTTTGATGCATATAATCTAGGGTTACACAACCTACCTCGCTTGTGCACATGTTGATCAGAACCTTGGATGCGAGATTCTAGATAACAAAAGCCAGTTAAACTGACCGAGGTCCCTGAAGGGACCTACAGGAACTTTTTTCTCCATGAAAAAAAGGCCCCCCAACTGGTCAAAGTCTTTCTTTTTATTTATTTATTTATTTATTTTGAGATGGAGTCTCACTCTGTCACCCAGGCTGGAGTGCAGTGGCACAATCCTGGCTCACTGCAACCTCCGCTCCCTGGGTTCAAGTGATTCTCTTGCCTCAGCCTCCGGAGTAGCTGGGATTATAGGCGCCTGCCATCATGCCCAGTCAGTCTTTCAAAAGCCATACTTGAAACCTTCCATTACTAATTCGTTGGACCATCAATGAATCATGAAAACAGGAAAAAAAGATGAAACTATTTCTTTTTTAGGATAGACTGGAAGATACCTCCCAACGACATTCAATAATTAAAGAAGGTACTGATATAACAGCAGCCTTTTCATATAATTTTGTCCTTGAAGTTAAATGGAAAATTGATTATCTAATTCTACAAAAATTAAGTCGAGTGGAAAATAGTCCATTTACCTGAACTGCAACACCGGGCAGAACATTTTGAAAGGACTTTAAAACAAAAAGAAGTCATGACCCAAGATAGACAGGTGGCCCTGCAGACCAAAAAGCTACAGAATTAATTCTTCTAATAAAGAAACCAAATAGATGAAGACATTTGTTTATTCAAGTCTTTAGGTCCATCCGCAAAATTGTTATTCTTCTAAGCAGTACCTAACCCAAATACCACTTTGTCATCAATTTCACTTAAAGCTACCTGCTTCATTGTACTGTTTCTTTACCCTGCCTTTTTCCATGTGCCTCTAGATCAGAAGTTAATACCTTCATGCCTATACCTGGGGAAGACAACACTATACCCTAGCAGTCATTCCCCAGGGGGTCACTGAAGTTCCCTCCTGTTTTTCTCACACCCTTATTCAAGATTTAAAAGACAGATTTCTGCTGTGATTCAGTTTTGATAACAATATGTAGAAGATTTCCTACTTTATTTAGAGAATAAGAAAACCTTTAAAAACATCTATGCTTGCTCTTAGCAATGGCAGAAAGTGACAAAAAGTTTCAAAATATACATTACAATTTTGCTGAAATACTTTGCATTAGGAAATAACCTACCTAAGGAGGGAAAGGCACTCTCTGATGACAAACTAAAGACTACGTAGGCTTATCTCAGATTCATTACAAAACGAAAATTGGGAGTATTTCTAGGTTTAGCTGAATATTGCAGACAATGGGAGCAAATTATTCTGAGACTATAATAACTCTTTATAAGTTGACAAAGTCCTCAATAAGAAACCAAGTTCTGTGGGGGCCCAAATGTGAACAAGTCTTCTGAAACCTGAAAAAGACTCTTCAACAACCTCCTTCCTTGGTATCACTAACTACGCATGAGTGACCTGGACAAACCATGGAATTTTAACTAAACTTTATGGGGACCATCAAAAACCTATCACTTATTATATCCTCACCCTTGACCTGTGGGAAAGGCTTATACCTTTTGTCTTAGGGTAATAGCTAAAACTGAATAACAATGTTTCTGCTAAACTATGTCTAAGTTCCCTGTTTGACCTTATGGCCCTACATGCAGTATTGACATTACTACTGATTGAAACACAGACTTTTTCAGCCAGTTTATTAATCCCTTGAGATTATGTTATTCTCTTTCTCCCATTACTATTAATCACTGGAGTACCCTGAATCTTGCTACTTTCTTGCTCATAGCAGAATAAGGAGAGCTTCGTGACTGTGATATCCTAAGTAGGAAAATTTCTCTACTTTGCTCAGAATTACTAGAGACTACTATTCAGTTTTAAATGCTTCTGCACAACTACTCTCATTAGATGATCATAAGGATGGTATAACAACAAAAAGGTCAAGAAAGTCTTGCAATACAGTTGACTATAGAGATGACTGAACAATCCATGTATTGTGAAAATCTAGGGATGCAGCCTTCCCTGAATTCGTCAATCTCTCTCAAGTTAGAGAGTGACCAAAAAGGGGGTATTGAGTGGATGAATATACAGACAATAGCCAGATCATATATGACAATAGAACTTTCACCTGTAAACTCTGCAGCAACCAGCAAGGGTAGTCAATCAATATGCCTTCAGGGCAGTCAGGACTCAGTCAATGACTGCCAGCTTCCCTAATTTCTGCCACTGCTTTCTACTCAGGACCAACTCGAAAAAGTCAATTAAGTTCCCCAAACCAATCACAAAACATAACCCAGTTTAGGTTAGCTCATTTCCACTTTTTATCTGCCAAAAATCTCCATGTGCACATACTGGAAATCTTCTTTTTTCCTTGCAAAGTTTCCTGAAACCCCTCCTTGCTTTTAAGTTTCTGCCAAATGAAGCCATAGTTTGTGTGGTAGCACAGACTGGTCCTAAGTACCATTTAGATACACTTTTTAGTTTTGAGAAGAAAAAACTAAGCATGGGACAGGAATCAGTAATGGATACTTTTCAACAACCAATGAATTAACCTTGTGACTCCTTAACTTTTATTTCTTCTAGACCTCAAGCTCTCAAGCTACCTGCATACACAGAAGATAAAAAAACATCTTTTCCCCCTCCTCTGTGTGTTCCATATTACTATCAACAAGCTTGCTTATTCAGTCCAAATCGAAGCCCTTCATATATTTTTATGAGGCAAGCCAGATTTTACTAATTTAATTTTTTACAGAAGATAAAACAGACACAGAGGGTTAATGCAAATAATCTTCTGATGCGGGGTTTAACACACTATGTCAAAGAGCTCTAAGTTATACTTTTTTTAAAAAAAGTTTTTGTCGATACATAATAATTGTACATATTGTACATATTTATGGCATACATGTAATATTTTGATACATGATGCATGTGTAATAATTAAATCAGGATATTTAGAGTATCCATCACCTCAAACATTTACCATTTCTGTGTGTTGGGAATATTTAAAATCTTCTAGCTATTTGGAAGTTTACAATATATTTCTGCTAACTATAGTAGTCACACTGTGCTATCAAACACTAGAACTTATTTTGTCATCTAACTGTTTGTTTGTGCCCATTAACCAAACTCTTTTCATTCCCCCACTCCACACTTTCCAATCTATGATAACTATCGCTCTACTCTCTACCTCATGAAATCAACATTTTTAGCCCCACATATGAATGAGAACATGTTAAATTTGTGTTTTTGTGCCTGGCTTATTTCACTTAACATAATAACCTCCACTTTCATCCATGTTACTAGAAATGACAGGATTTCATTATTTTCTATGACTGAACAGTATTCCGTTGGGTATACATACACCAAATTTTCTTTATCTGTTAATATGCTGGTGGATACTCAGGTTGATTCCATATCTTGGCTATTAATAGCACTGCAAAAATATGGGAGTGCATGTATTTCTTTGATATACTGGTTCCCTTTCCTTTGGATAAATACCTAGTAATGGTATTGCTGGATCGTGTGGTAGTTATATTTTAAGTTTTTCGAAAAATCTGCCGGGTGCAGTGGCTCACGCCTGTAATCCAAGCACTTTGGGAGGGCGAGGCGGGCGGATCACCTGAGGTCGTGAAACCTCGTCTCTACTAAAAATACAAAAATTAGCTGGGTGTGGTGGTGGGCACCTGTAATCCCAGCTGCTTGAGAGGCTGAGGCAGGAGAATCGCTTGAACCCAGTAGGCGGAAGTTGCAGTGAGCCAAGATCGCGCCACTGCACTCCAGCCTGGGCAACAGAGTGAGACTCTGAAAAAAAAAAAAAAGTTTTCTGAAAAATCTCCATGCTGTTTTCCCTAATGGCTTTACTACTTTATATTCCCACTAAAAGTGTATAACAGTTTCCTTTTGCCTGCATCCTGGCCATCATTTATTATTTTTTGTCTTTTTGATAATAACCATTCCAACCAGAGTAAGATGAGATTTCACTGTAGCTTTGTTTTGTATTGCCCTGATGATTAGTGATGTTGGGCATTTTTTCATATACCTGTTGACCACCTGTATGTCTTCTTTTGATAAATGTCTATTTAGATCCTTTGCCCTAATTGCATTATTTGTTTTTTGCTGTTGAGCCGTTTGAGTTCTAGGTATATTCTGATTATTGTTCCTTGTCAGATGAATAGTTTGAAAATATTTTCTTACATTGTACGGAGTATCTCTTCACTCTGTTGACTGTTTCCTTAGACATGCAGAAGCCGTTAGTTTACTGTGGTCATATTTGTTTATTTTTGTTTGTGCTGTCTATACCTTTGAAGTCTTAGTCATAAAATCTTCATCTAGACCAATATTCTGAAGCATTTCACCTTTATTTCCTTCTATTAGTTTTATAGTTTTGGGTCTCACATTTAAGTCTTTAATCCACTGTGCTGACTTTTATCCATGGTGAGAGGCTAGAGTCTGGTTTCATTTTTTTGCATGCAAATATCCGGCTTTCCAAGCACCATTTATTGAAGAGGGTGTCCATTCCCCAATGTATGTTTTTTTTTTTTTTCGTTTTTGCTGGAGTGCAGTGGTGCAATCTCAGCTCACTACAACCTCCACCTCCTGGGTTCAAGAAATTCTCCTGCCTCAGCCTCCTGAGTAGCTGGGATTATAGGCACCCACCACCATGCCCAGCTAATTTTTGTATTTTTTAGTAGAGACAGGGTTTCACCATGTTGGTCAGGCTGGTCTCGAACTCCTGACCTCAGGTGATCCACCTGCCTTGGCCTCCCAAAGTGCTGGGATTACAGATGTGAGCTACTGTGCTCACCCCCCCATGTATGCTCTTAATGCCTTTGTCAAAAACTAGTTGGCTGTAAAATATGGCATGATTTCTGAGTTCTCTATTCAGTTCCATTGGTTGATGTGTTTGTTTTTATACCAATACCATGCAGTTTGGTTATAATAGTTTTGCAGTATATTTAAAAATCAGGTAGGCTGGGCATGGTGGCTCACGCCTGTAATCCCAGCACTTTGGGAGGCTGAGGCGGGCGGATCATGAGGTCAGGAGATCGAGGCCATCCTGGCTAACACAGTGAAACCCCGTCTCTACTAAAAAAATACAAAAAAATTAGCCGGGTGTGGTGGCGGGCACCTGTAGACCCAGCTACTCAGGAGGCTGAGGCAGGAGAATGGCGTGAACTCAGGAGGCGGAGCTTGCAGTGAGCCAAGATCATGCCACTGCACTCCAGCCTGGGCGACAGAGCGAGACTCTGTCTCAAAAAAAAAAAAAAAAAAAAAAAAAAAAAAAAAAAAAAAAAAATCAGGTAATATGCCTGTGGCTTTGCTCCTTCTGTTCAGCAGTGCTTTGGTTGTTTGGGGTCATTAGTGGTTCCATTTAAGTTATAGGATTTTTTTTTTTCTATGTTTATAAAGAATGTCATTGCTATTTTAATGAGGATTGCATTGAATCTGTAGAGTGCTTTGGGTAGTATGGTCATTTTAAGAATATTAATACTTCTGATCTATAAACATGGAATATCTTTCCATTTGTTAGTGCCCACCACTTCAATTTATTTTATAAGTTTTTTTCTAGTTTTCCTTGTAGAGGTCTTTCACCTCCTTGGTTAAATTTATTCCTAGCTATTTCATTTTTTGTAGCTATTTTAAATGGGATTACTTCCTTTATTTCTTTTTAAGCTACTTTGTTCCTGATGTATATAAAAACCACCGATTTTGTATGTTGATTTTTTTTTATTTTGCAAAATTACTTAATTTGTGTATCAGGTCTGAGTTTCTTGTAGTCTTCACATTTTTCTCGATATAAGATCATGTTGTCTGCAAAGGGAGACAATATGACTTATTTTTTTTCCAATTTGGAAGGCTTTCATTATTTTCTCTTGCCTGATTATTCAGGTTAAGAATTCTACAACTATATAGAAAAAGAGTGGTGAAAGTAGGCTTATTTGTATTTTTCTAGTTGTTAAAGGAAAGGCTTTTAGCTTTTCCATATTAAGAATAAAGTTATTCTATTATATTGTTGAAAATCTTGATTATCTTTTTTATTTCATTTATCAAATTCTTTAGTCTTAGGATTTGTGGTTGGTTCTTTTTTTATGATAACTATCTCTTTGTTGAACATGTCACTGAGGTCATGAACTGAATTTATGATTTGTTTGTATTGCTAATCTGTGTTATCTTACTGAGCTTCTTTAATATTATTATTTTAATTTTTTCGGGCATTTTATTTGTTTTTCTTCCACTGGAATCTGTTGCTAGAAAATTATTGTGTTGCTTTGGAAACGTCATGTTTCCTCGCTTTTTTATATTTATTGTGTCGTTATATTGACATCTGTGCCTCTGATAATTTCTTCCAATTTTATTCCTTGGTTTTCATAAGGAAATACTTTTTCCTGTAGATATATCTATAGTATTGGTTGAGTAGGGCTCTTTGGCTTTGATTCTGGATGAGTGCAGTAGCGTATTCATATATGATTTCTTCAGCTGTAATCAGTGTCAGTGGTGACTTCAAGTTCCTCAGTGGCTTAGACTGCTGTTGTTAGTGAAGTGTATGGTGAAGCTTTGCTAGAAGTGGCGTCACCATGCAGGTTGGTGCTCGTGCTTCAGTAGGTACAGCAGTGGACCAACTTTGCTGCTCCTTGGGCCACCAGATGGTGTATGTAGGCACCAGTGGTAGCAAGTCAGGGCAGGCTGATCCTTGGGTTTTTATGTAGCTTGCTCAGGTAATGGCAGTAGTAGCAATGGGACTGGTGGATGGACAGTTCTATAAGACCTTGGGTGATATGTGTGGCATTGTCAATGATAATTGTGTCAATAGGCCAAAGCTTTATCCTCCTGGTGGTATGCACTAGTGCCAATCGTAGCAATGGCAAACTGGGTGGGCCAGTCTCCAGGACCCCAAATGATGTGTATAGGTGAGTGCCAGCAGTGATGGTGGCAGCATGCTCAAGAGATCTGTCCTCAGGCTCCAGAGGGAAATGCATTGATGCTGGCAGGGTTGGGCAGGATGAATTAGCCCCCAGATCCCCAGATGATGTGTGGGAGCACTGGCAGATTGGATGGGCCCCTCTTCAGACTCCCTGGAAATGTGCACAGGCACCGGTGATGTGGGCAGAGCAAGGTGATCCCCAGGCCCCCATTGACACATGGGCACTGGCAGGTGCAGCACCAGGTGGGATGGGCCTATCCTCAAACTCACTGATGATGCACATGGATCCATATTGTGGTGGGTAGGGCAGGTCAGTCTCCATTCCCCTGAATGGTGTGCTCAGGCACCAGAGACATATTGGCTGAACCTGTTGTCAGGTTTTCTGATAGTTTCTGTGCATCAGTAGTGACAGGCTAAGGAGGTCCTTAGTTATACTCCTGTTATCTGAAACTATAGAATTACTTTTATTATGTCCACCATTCCCTGTCAAGGCAAAAGTCTTGCTAAACATTTTGCTGTGTCACAATATATGAGGATTTTAAAGTAAAAGCCAAATCAAAAAAAAAAAAAGAGGAACAAACTAACAAAAACTAATACAACTTCTGAACAATTATATTAAATATTGTCAGGTACTTATTTCCTGTTTGGCACCAAAATGTTGCAATATAGTTTTGAGTATTGAATGCATGCTTATTAATGGTAGGTCATCCTCCTGTTCTTAGTTTATTGATTTTTGATATCCACTCATTAGTGTTTATGTCATTGTCTATTTCAGTAATTATCTGATGTTTTATTAATGCAGATTATGTATTTTTTAAATCTCCAATTATCTATCAATGATGCAGAGATTTATTAGGAAGAGAGATTTAGTTTTCAGAATTGGACTGGTATCATCTACTGATACAAAATATATTTTCCTTTTTTTTATGCATCATCTAATTTGTGTTACCAGCTCTTACCCAAGGCATTGGAAAATTAGTCTCCCTCTAATTGCACTGGGTGATTGGCACCAAGGTTCCTATCAGCCCAGGATACTGCTAAGTAGCATTTCTTCTTGTCCACCACTTCCTGCTTTTATGAAGATACGATATTTTCTGTATTGTTTATTTGTTTTTAGAGATTGTAACGTCATGGCTTACTCTCCCACTCTGAATGACAAGTTTTAATTGTGAAGTTATTGGAATCTCCTTTTTTATGCATATGCCAGTGAGGTTATTAAAATTTGCATGTCAAACGTAACTGCTGGCTGAACCTCATTAGTGATCATTTTGCAGGAATCATCGCTTAACATAATTTCATGCTGAACAGTGAACATATGCAGAACTGAGGTTCATTTCTCAACAATGAGCTACATGCTTTAATCTTCATAATCACATATAGTATGCCCTTAGCCATACATTTATTAAATATTATTCTCCCTACTTGTTGCAATTTTTTTTCTATTAGGCACTGGGGAGGATATAAAATTGTATTAAACACTTTGTAAGGACCTTATAATAAAATAATGGAAAATATGTGTTCAGAAATTACTCTAATTCAAAGCAGCACATGTTATTGTATAGGAGCACTATTATCACTAAGTTCTCTGAAGTTCCAGGAAAATAGAGGTCATATATTTATGTAGCACACAAACTGGATTGCACTTCAAAAGATAAATGAGATTTTGAGGATCACAGAGAATATTATAAGTGGATACAATGGCATTAGTTAGAGCTGGTAAAGCCCAAGAGATGTCCAGAGCAATGGAAGTCATTCATTTAGTTGTAGGGTAGTTTATACATAGGAGGATGACATGAGAGTGTGTTTCTAAAACAGAAAGGAAGAGGAAAAAGGAACTTCAGTGATTTACTGAGGAATTTTAACTTTTTGAGTAGGCAAAAAATTGGTATAATGTGATGTTACATTAGAAAGGTTGATCTGTTGGCTATAGAAAAGGTGGATTACGAGGGGATGTCATGAGAATGGAGCAAGTGAGTTTGAGTTAGGAGAAGCTGTGATAGTTTAATGGTATTATATTTCTCTCTTATTTTGTACCTCTAATCTATCTACCGATATCATACACTTTCATGTATTATCATTTTGAATGTAGTCATTAGAAAACCCGACCAACCAGGTAACAGAAATAAGAAAGGAAAAAAAAATAGGTATGCAATACTTTGAAAAAAAATCTAAAAATTGTTTGAGTTGACGGATTATATGTAAAATAAAATTTAAAAAAAATGTTGATTTCGACTTCTACATATTTTGATCTTAGATATCTGGAAGAAGTATGGCACAAATAGAAAAGTTGGATAAAGTATAGTTGGCAGGAAAAAAATCAATTAAATTAACACTTACTGAAACTGAGTAACTTAAGATATCTACAACAATATGTGCAACTAGAATTATGATTAGAATCTAGGTGATGAGAAGCATTATTAATAAGACTTGGAAGTCCTTATTATATATCTTAACATTGAATGTATGAGACTATATTAAATTACTTAGTGACAGACATTCACACAAATTTACTCATACATTTTCTCCTAAGCTCCAAATACAAGTCTGCACATTGAAATAATATCTCATCCATTTGAACTACTCAAATAAGAATTTCTGATAATTTGAAAGCAGCTATGCCATCTGTAAAAAATAGAACTTGCCAAGTAAAGCCATAGGGTAATCAAATTTGTAGATTGGGGAAAGAAATAATGAGCTACTCAGGAGAACAAATTGTTTTCAAATATTCAAATTTGTTAGAGGAAAGCAGTCATTAAAAGAAAGAATTGTGTATCTTCTTCAATACATTACAACCTCTGAGAGGTCAAGAACAACTTTTTGTATAGATATATGTGACATACCAATTGTAATACACTGAGTAAAATATGCATTGGCTGAATAAATGATTTACTATGCTATTCAAATACTCCTAACATATTCAAAAGAGCAAAAACTGTGAAGTCCATCAGATGTGAATTGGAGCACTGGCTATGGCACTTAGCAGATGTGTGATTTTGGAAAAAAAATTACTATTAAGCACAGTTATAATAACAGTTATTTGTTGGGTTCATAATGAGTAATAAAATAACACATCTATAAAAGTAACAAAATATGTAAAATTAAGGCAAAACCCTCTCTTTGATAATGCATACTGATCAAAGCTCACTGTTCCCTTCACTCTATCCTCATTTTACTTCTAAAGAGGATGTAGGTAGCTATGTATTGATTGGGTTAAAATATACTGATTAAGTCATAGTGCAATTTAGTGGGCCCCTTATTATTCTGAAAAAGGCAGATAAGTTGGTGCCCACACGAGAATATTTTCTGGCATATTTTCTCTTTTTAATGAGAGTCCGGAAAACATAGTCAGGTTTAGAGGTATTGCAGCTTTGAGATCTGTACCTCCATAAGATCACCTGGGATAGGGGTTAAGGGCAACTCTAGTCCAGGTATTGGCAGAAAAACATTTCTCTTCTAAGCTACACTGTTTTGAGTTGGCTTCTTGCTGACTGGATGCTCTGTTCTATCAATTTTTTTTTGCTTTTCTTGAGTTGGTTTCTTACTGACTGAATCATCTTTCTGCACTGCTCATTTCTGCTGCTGGAATTGCAATAGTTTAGCTGAATATTACTGTGATCTGAGGGAAGGAAGGTTTGTAACAGACTGCTCTGCCACTTTTAGTTCCAGGCCTGCATCTAGTCTGAGCAAAAACAGTTATTTTAATTGTTCATATAAGAGACCATATTAGCATTTTTGGCCAGACTTCAAAGTAGTATAAAATTATAAGGAGGTAGAATGGACAGGTTACCATGACTTTACTAAGCCAGGAGTTTGAGATTTTTACCTTCCAATCTTTGTATATTTGTATATTCCAATCTTTGTATATTTAAATATTCATTGGTTCTCTTTACAATAAAGTAGTTCATTAGTTTAGATAATGATGTATATGCAAAACCAAATATTATACCATCCATATCTAGTAGGTATCTATAATTTATCTATAATATTTGTACTCCATAAATATTTATTGAGTATCTTCTCCTTGTAAGTCAAAATGCTCAGAATTTTGAAGAATGCCAAAAGGAATTATATATACATTACCTTTATGAAACTTTCAGTGTGATGTGGAAGAAAAGTTATATAAATAATTCAACAAGATAAGGGAGAATAATATTTTAAAATTTGGTAATGGTGATGACATTAACATAGAATAGGTGCCATAGCTTCTTGATATTTAACATGAAAAATAATTAAGTTGTAAACACAAAGTTTGAGATAAAGCTACTATAAGCAGGTAGAGATACTTACTAATTAATTGGAAATGAAAGGCTTAATTTGCAAGAGAGCAAAGTGTTAGAGTGGAGCAAGATGAAAAGTGTATGACGTTAAAGACAGTAAACAAATCTGTGAAAGGAAGAGTAGAAAGTGGATAGGAGTGTAATAAACATTTCCAACAAACTGTCAGATTATTTAGCATTCATTCCTTTAAAAATATCTACTGATTCCTTAGCATCCATTTCTTTAAAGTATATTTATTGAGCATCTACTATATATCTCAGCTACTGTGGGATTCTGCAGTGAACAAAGTAGTCTAAAAATCTCTGTCCACGTGGAGCTTATAGTTTAATAGATGACACAAAACCAAGCAAATTTTTAAATATACATAATACATTATGTGGAGATAAGAATATTAAAGAAAAATGAAGACATGTAATAGGATGGAAGGCACTGAAATTGGAGAAGAGAATTTCTAGTTTATATAGAAGGTTACTGAAAAAAGTCTAAAGCTGGCCCGACACTGGAATGATAGACACAAGATGGAGAGTTGCTTTTCCTTTTTTTTGCTGAACTTAGTCTTGTAAGTTTTCTCTTTCCTCAATAAAACACATTTCTTAATCCATGAACTGTGATGTGGAATCTGTGTTACTCTCTGTGATAGAACAGAATATAGCAGATTCTTTGAAAAAGTCTTCAATATTCTCCTCCCTGTATCTATGTATCTTCAAAATGTGATTTTGCAGGTAGTCCCATAAAGCTGTGGAGTATTTTCTCCAATTCTTAATTCTGAGCTTGCTTTGACCACTAGAATATGGCAAAAGTAGTATTGTGCCAGCTCTGACAATAGACCTCAAAATGCCTAGCACAGTTTGGCTTACTATTTTAGTACCTTGTTTTTGTAAGACCAATCTTGACAAGCCAACCCCAGGAGAGCTAACAGTTTTATTAGAGAAACATCTATGAGCCCAGCCAAGATCAGCAAAACTGCCCAACCAAAATTAGACTTACAACTTTTAAATGGTGTTCTATGTCACTAACTTTGACATAGTTTATTATGTAGCAAAAGATAATCCTTACTAAGTGTACATAAAATACATCTTTGAGCTTTTCATTAAAGCAGGGAAAAAAAACAGAGCAGCAGCTGGAGAAAGATGTGGGACCAAGAGATGATCTTTTACATATATATATATATATTTATATGAAACATATATGTTATATTATAAAATTATATAATATATATATATAATTTCATATACAAAGATGTGGGGCCAAGAGATGATGTTTTTTATATATATCTCCATTACATTCAATTAGACGTTATTATTTGGAATTGGTGTTTTCTCTGAGCTTATTTTTACGTCTTAACTATAAAATATATCATACTTTACTTTGCATTTTAAGATTTGCAAATGCATTCAACCACTGTATTTATAAATATTTAATTGATACATAGTAATTTTACATATTTCTGGGGTATATGTGATATTTCAATACATGTGTACAATGTTTAATAATCAAATCACGGTAACTGGAATATCCATCACCAAAAACATGTATCATTTCTTTGTATTGGGAACATTCAAATCCTCTTTTCTAGTTATTTTGAAATATACAATAAATTATCATTAACTATAGTCACCCAACGGTGCTATGGAACTCTAGCCCTATCCCTTTGCCCCTCTACCCTTCCCATCCTCTCTAACTACTATTCTATTACCAAAGTCTGTGAGATCAACTTTTTATCTACCAGATATGAATGAAAACATGTAGTATTTCTGTTTCTGTATCTGGCTTTTTCGCTGAAAATTCAGCCACTCTATTTTGAATTACTTACTGGCAAAAATGACAACTTAATTATATTTGAAAATACCTATCCTGGTCCATTGTGCTTACTAAATACTCAGTATCTCATTCCAATGTATTGATTTTTAAATGAAAATTTAAAATAACTAGCACTCAATTGTTCTTAGAAGTTTCAAGTATGTATTAATAATAATATAATGTAAAATGTTAACAAATTCAGGCTTAATAAGGTCAAGAGAACCAAGTCAAGCAGTCTACAGGGGACAAGCTCCTGATGACAAAGAGGAGAGGTGACACATCAATCATCGGGATAGTGAAGTATGAGTGTGGCAAATGGAAAACATCAGTACTATTTTAAACAAAGTATCAGCAATTATAATAATATTCCCAAGGCTTTTCTTACTGTTGACAAAGCATATTTCATCTCATTTAAACATATACTGACTTCTACAAATACTATTTTTCCACATTTTTGAAATTTTCAGCAGTAATTATATCTTAGATAAAATGAGACTACAGATCTCATCATAACAGAAAAGAAAAAAATGAGAAATCCAAGCCATTTTCTTCAGCAGAAGAAAAGTGGAAACAAATAATAATGCTAAAGAAGAAAGATACTTTAGATTAGGCCAGGCTACTCATTCTCTGTTGTAGGCATGATTGTAATTTACAGACTCTGACATCAGCTCACTTAATATGCAAAGATTATCATTTTGTCCAATTAGTATTGCTTTTACATCAAAGCCTGTTTCTGCACCTGCAATAGGACAGCTGAATGTGGCTAAAAAGAACACTGTACAGTGATGACTTTATATTCCATTTTAAATTCCAGACTGCTAATGCTGAGTGCTGTCATACGATCTTGCCACATTTCTCTGAAGAGTCTTTTAACAATGCATCTCATCACCTTCTAAAATTCTAGTGTTTCCAGGGTTAATCTTGGTGTCTTTTCTCTTCTCTACTTATGCCTGACTTTTTATTATGCCATTCTGCCTTTTGCCTTTTAATATCCTCTATTTCTGATGATGTGCATATTTTTATATCCAATTAAAATATGTCTAACTACCAAATTATATACATGTGTTTTGCCTATTTAACATCTTGATCTGTGTATCTGTTAAATGTCTCACATCCAACATGTCCAGACATGTCTCCCAAGACCCACTTTTATCACAATCATCCTTATGCTATAAAATAAACATATCATCATTCCAGCTCATCAGATACAAAATCCTTCTTTGTTTTTTTCTATTACATCCTACACCAGCAAATCTGTTGGCTGTCCTTTCAGAATATATTCATAAACTGTCCTGTGTCACTGGCATTGCTACTACCATGACTGTAGCCAGTATCTGTTTTTTACTAAAGTTATTCCAACTCCCCATAACTTTTTGACATAGTTATAAATTTATAACTGTGTACCTCAGTCCCAAATCTACTCTTCAGTACCTGTGCAAATAGTCTAGACTGTCCAGGCATTTCTCCTTCCCAGTGAGGACAGTGTAAAGCTTTGTCAATAGAGGATATTGGAGGGATCTTGTAGGAAGGAGACTTCCCTTCTTGATCCCCGTATACTGTATTTTTTCTTTTTCTTATTTCTATTGCATACTCTGTCAGTGGTGGAGGTGTGTGGATGTCTAGTGGTAGTCTTTCAACTATGTGCCCAGAATGCTTGTTGACTTTATAGTCATAGCCTGGGCCTGGTGACCACTTTGTTGTTGCTCTTCTGATGTGCACACTGCATGATGCGGGCCTTGCACTTACAGTTACCTAATCCTCTTTGCTTACTTCCCATCAGCCTTGTTCCTTTGTATGTTAGGTTTTTTTTCTGCTTGTTCAGTGACTGTAAACCAGTCCTGGTCCTGACAACCCAGATAACTTTTTGGCCATCCAGTGAGCTGCACCCTCACCTTTTCCTATGAGGTTTGGCTCCCATTTGAAAGAAGGGAGCTCCTCTTTCAAGTGTGCCCTTCCTTAGGTCTGCCCCTTAGCCCTTACCCTTTAGTGTTGTCTTTACCTCACTATGTTCACTCTCCTATCGTTGATGTAGAGGTAATAATTCCTTGTAGTAAATGTCCATGGTTCAAAACACTATGTGCTTTCTGTCTCCTCACTGGACTCAGAGTGATGCTCTCACTGCTTCTGCTGCTTATTTCCCACAGGCTTTGCACTACACCACGGCCAGAGGGATTCTGTTAAAGTTCTGACTTCCGATTAGGTCATTCCTCAGATCAAAGTCCTCCAACAGGTTCTTATGTCACTTAGGGTAAAAGCCAAAAAGGCATTTATTATTTGGCCACATGCTAACCACGTGACACTATACTGCACCTTTGTTCTCTCTGGTACACTGACTTCCTCGCCCTCCCTTGAAAAAACACACCAAGATGCTCTTTTCTCAAGGCCATTGAGAAGAGGCTATTTGCTTGTCTTTGAACACCTTTTGTCCAGATGTCCACCTGTCTCAGTACACAGTAACTGCTATTTTTATATACAGTTAATTGTTTATATAGAGTTAATTGTTTCCTTTAGTTTTCTTCTCAATGTTACCTTATCTGAGGGTCTTTGCTTGGACACTCTAAATAAAATAGTAGTTACTACGTTCCCTCCATCCTGCACCATCCCAGCACTCCTGATCTCTCTAAACTGCTCTATTTTCTCCCTGGTACTTAGCCCTGCATTGTTTTTAAATATAAGTTATTATTCTTTTATTGTCAGTCATCAACTACAATTCAAGATAGAGATTTTGATTTCTCTATTACTCTGTTTCCAGGACCTAAACAAATTCTGTTACACAGTAGGTGCCCAATATACATTTTTTGAATGAGTAAATTTATTTTGGAGATTATTATTTTTTTGCACAATTTCAGAAGAATACAGACATAAACCCTTATTTTTTCTCTTACCACAATAGAATCTGACTTGTTTTTAGTCAAAGACAATATCCTACCATGTGCTTCTCTCTGGCATCAAGCATGGTGGAACTACAGATGTTTTAAAACAATTTTGTGTTAAATTTAGTTGCAATTGGTATGAAATGATAACCTTAGAAACTTATCCTTCACATAATTCCATTTTCAAATAGGCTGCTGCAGATACTGACCCATTGCCTAACAGATTTACAATATCTCTTTTTATTTCCATTGAAGTGGTGGTTTGTGACATATTTCTCTGAAAATTTTAGATAATGCTTGTGTTTTAACAATCTTCTAACTAATGTTTAGGTTACAGGAATAAACCAATGTTAAGTCCACATGATATAGTGTCCATCTGCTCATGTTCTGAACTTAACTCTTGGTTATTTTGCTTATTTTTTTCTTTCTTTCCAAGATTATGAAGCAAGTCATAATTTCTCTTTCCAAAGTTAAAGGAAAGACATAGAGAATTATGTTAGTAACAGGAGTGTGTATATACATATATACACACACACACATATATATATGTGTACACACATACACACTCCTGCTACTAACATAATACATATATACATAATACATATGTACTAACATAATACATATGTACATAATATATATATATATATCTGTAAATTTTTAGCTATGTTTGTCTTCTCAAAAAAAAAACCCTATATGGCTTTTCCAAAGAGAATTATGATTTTCTGCTATAAGGTATGAAACACATTAGGAATGAGTTTTTCTTTTATTATTAAGAAATATTTCTAAGACGTCTGAATGAACTGATTCCAAAGGTTATTGTTCCTACTGGTGACTCCATTTCAAACAGATTAAGATACAAGAAGGTTGCTACAGACAGTGATAACTGGATAAAGGGGGAACAGTAGTTCTGGATAATAGCAGAACTAAAAAACAAGTTCCTGAATGTTTCTTTAAGCAATAATTTTTTTTTCTCCTCCAGAATCAAATAGTTTGGATAATTCCAGGCACCAAAGAAATAATAACTTGACTGATAATGCAGGGAAATCCCTCCATTTGAGAAAATAAGCAATAGTCATTACCCTTGGTGGAAACTCTTGTTATTCTAGATTATATGCAGTTTTGACACTGCAAGTAACAAGACAGACAATTTTGGAAAATGTACCAATATAAAAATCTATTTGGTATTGAGCTGTCTTAGAGCTAGAGCTGTTAGAAATGTTGTCTAGTCCTATGGTGGCAAAAAATGTATCATTCCAACATTCACCATCAAAATAAGAAGCTTCTATGACATATGCCAGTTGGGAAAATTTCAGGGAATGAAAAAAATTGCAGTGGCATAGCTTTAATTAATTGGGGTTCTGAAAGTCAGACTCCACAAAAATGAGTCTTTTTTACTTCCAAATTCAATTCATTTATATGGACAAATATATTATTTTTGTGACATATTCATCAGCAAATGATAACTGTATGCATTTTGATTATTAAATCTAACAAGTTTCTGTATATATGGGGTAAAAGGCAAAATTAATTTATAGCTATTCAGAAAGTTCATAACTGATTCATGCTCGATGTTAACCAAAATTATAGAGAAAAAAATTGTCTGATTTGTAACTGAAGTAGCATACAATGCTTGGTGAGACTGAAGGGCATTCAATGGCAATTCAGGATAGGTTGATTGGCACTAAGAATTATTGCAAGTACATAATGATAAAAAACTTCCTTGATGACATAAGCAGATGATATATATAGTGTCTAACAAGACAATAGTACATGTAATTGGATAACATACTGTGTTTCCTGTTCTAGATTAGGTGAGCAGGCACAAAAGTGTTACTATCTTGACATCGAAATTGAATTTCAGCTACAAATTGTTAAGTGGATTAATGCTGGATTAAAAATAAAGAGAAGCATGTGTTCAAAACAGCTCTATAAAAGGAATAGGCAAAAATATTATAATTATTGGCAAGTCATTCTACCAAGTGAAGAATTAAAAAATGGCCTTCTTTGGGAAACACCATTCTACTACTTCCTGAAATTAACTAGTCCAAATGCATTATTAGCATCTGGAGGAATATATATAACACTGCATTTTATAATAAAACACTACTGATGTATTTATAATGGAAGACTGAAAAATTGTTTGGCCCAATTTATCTGTCTCTTCTCCCCACTCCCATATTTATGCTCTTTCCATGTCCTTTTCAGGGTTGTGGCCTATAGATTTTAGCTTGGCCATCTGACTTGCTTTGGACAATGGCAGAAAATGTGGCAGTTCTAAACCTAAGCTTTAAGAAGCCTCATATGTTTCTGTTTGTCCTCTTGCATGTCTGCCATAAATATGAGAAGATTAGCTCATGAAAGATAAATTTTATAGCAAATCACTAAAAGTTATAGAAAGTTATTAAAAGTGACAAATATTATTGGATTTCTTTTAACAGGTATTTTGAGGACTTGACATTTATTCTTTAGTGTGAAGGAAAAAAATGTTATTTGACTCTGCCCAATATCTTTCAAAATGATTTGAGTCTTGTATTCATTCCCTGAATAATGTCTGCTCCACGAATTGGGGTCTCTGAACGAACACATATGCAGCAGTGATACCCCCTAGCTAAGTCACAGACCTGTAGTCATAAGAAGAGTCACCCAGCTGTCCAGCTGCTGCAACCCAAAACAGAATCACCCAAGCACTCCTGGTCTACATCAGTAGAACTGTTCCAACAGACCCATAAGCTCATGAAAATAAATGATAATTATTTTAAAATGCTGCATTTTGGGGTGATTGGTTACATAGTTTTATTATGGAGACAGTTGACTGATACATATTTATCTGACACCACATGTTTCAGTAAGATGTCTGTTATGATAATGCTAAGCACTAAACCTGTCTTTCATCCCCATACACACACCAAATCTCAAAGACTTAGGAGAATAAGTGCTTTTTTCAGCACTCAAGGGTTTTTGGAATAGCTAGTGGCTTTTCTTCAGACTACAAGTTAGCTTCAGACTACTTCAACCTGACTGGCAGTCTGAGAACACAGCATGCTCTTTTTATGACAGATGGCAAAAGGATAAGAAGAATGCCAAACATGAAAGCAAGTTAATGCATCTCTCATATCATATTTGTTCACATTCTGTTACAAAGTAATTTACGTGGCCGTTCTCAAAGCAGGGAGGGTAGCAGGAAGTAGAGTCTGCTGTAAGAGAGGAGAGGAGGTGGAGAGAAGTACATATTTTCTGAACAATTATCTAACCTATCACATCATACATTACTTGTATTAATCTCAGTCTTCTATATTGAGGTTTCAGGGTAAAGGCCAATGAAGATAGGATATAAAACAGGATAAAATCTAAGACACTGTTAGATGATAAGCACAAAAGGGTGACTGTAATCAGTAATAATTATACATTTAAAAATAACTAAAGAGAATAATTGGATTGTTTGTAACACAAAGTGTAAAATCTTTCAGGGAATAGATACCCAATTTTCCATGATGTAATTATTACACATTGCATGCCTATATCAAAACATCTTATGTACCTTATAAATATATACACGTAGTGTTGTAGTCACAGCAATGCACCAAGATGTAACAGTCTCTTGTCTGAGATAATGTCTGGAGTTTTTTGTCCGACCTCCAGGAAGAATAAGGAGTGTGGACACAAAGGTGAGGTTAGAGCAAGTTTAATAAGTGAAAGAAGAAAGCTCTCTGCCAGCGGAGAGGGGGGCCTGAACAGGGTGTCTCCTATGAGGCTGGGGACCAAGGTTTTTATGGACCCCATGTGGGATTTTTATGGGAAGGGGAAGGAATATGCTTAGTCCACGGGCTGTCTTGGAGAATGATGTGACTCAGCTTGGCCCAGGGCCTTGGCCCAGGACCAATCAGGAGCTGAAATAATGATTCATAGATGCTGCTTAGCTTGGCCCAGGATCTATCAGGAGCTGAAATGAAAGCTTGGCCTGGGACCTTGGCCCGGGACCAATCAGAGGCTGAAGTGATTGATTCATAGAAGCTGGACTTATAGTCCAAAGAAAGAAAAGTCGAGTGCGCACCAGAACCCACTGGAGCCCACTGTGCCCATGCCCACAAAAGGAGAAGAAACTTTTCCTGGGAGCCCACTGACTATACAAAGGACAAAGGCCAGGGCTTTGTTTCTTTCTCTGAGTGAGCTGGAGGTTTGTGCAAGTTTTTATCCAAGCAGGCTGGAGGTTTTTCTATCTGTGCAGCCGTGGGCATGTCTCCAGGCACAACACCCTGTGCTAGTTTTCCCTTATCTGTGCCTGCAGCTTATGTGGGGATGAGGTACTGACCCACGGGCTAGGGGCTGTCTGGAGACCCTTCCTTGTTATCCACTTAAGGCAAGCTAACTAACTCCTTTCAATAGTATGTACCCTCAGTAATGAAAAATAAAGAATTTAAACGTTAAATAAATAAATAGCAGAATATGTAAGGAGCTCAACTCAGTAGCAAAAAGAAAACAGAAAAACAAACAAACAAAAAAAAATCCAATTAAAAATTGGCCAAAAATTTGAATAGACATTTCTCAAAAGAAGACATACAAATGGCCAAAGGGTATATGGAAAAAGTATGCCCAACATAATTAATCATTGGAGAAATGCAAATAAAAACCACAATGAATATCTTACCCCAGTTAAAAATGGCTTCTATGAAAAAGACAGGCAGTAACAGATGCTGGTGAGGATGTGGAGAAAGGGGAAGGCTCATACATTTTTGGTGGGGGTATAAATTAGTACAGCCATTATGGAAAACTATATGAAGATTTCAAAAACTAAAAATATAACTAAGATTTCAAAAAACTACAAATATAACTAACGTATGATCCAGCAATTTCCTACTGGATATATATCCAAAAAAAGGAAATCAAAATATTAAAGAAACATATTCTATGTTTATTACAGCACTATTAACAATAGCCAAAACATAGAATCAACCTATCAATTATCTATTTATATGCCCATCAATAGATAAATGAACAAAGAAAATGTGGTATGTATACAAAATAGAATGTCATTCAGTCATTTGCAGCAACATGGATAGAACTAGAGGTCATTGTGTTAAATATAGTAAACCAAGAACAGAAAGATTATACATTACATGTCCACTCATATGTGAGAGCTAAAAATGTGAAGCTTATAAAAATATCAAGTCGATCAGTGGTTACCAGAGACCACGAAGGGTAGGGAGAAGAAGGGATTGAAGATGGGTTAATTAATGGGCATAAAGAGTTTGATAAAAGAAATATCTAGTTTTATAGATCAGTAGAGTGACTATAGTTTCCAATAATCTAGTGTATATTTCAAAATAGCTAGAAGAGAATAATTCAAATGTTTCTAGCATAAAGACAAATATTTAAGGTGATGCATAACTCAATTATACTAATGTAATCTTTACAAATTATATGAGCATGTTAAATTATTTCATGTACCTCCAAAATATGTACATCCATTATGTATCTGTAACAAAATAAATATTGAAGAAGAAAAAATAATTCTGTAAATTTTATTCCACATTCATAACATTTTTTCTTTCTAATTATAGACCTAATGTTAAATATTCCCATCCTGTTTTCTTGTTTTTACCCTTCTTTGTAACATCTCTTCTTTAATACTGAAGCAAAGCAACCTTACTCTGATTTCACACTCTGGTTTTAGCATGTAATATATTCTTCTGGAAGCCTAAATGTACATGCCTATCAGACTTTGTTGACTGAAGACACAGGAACTGTATTGCTCATCTTTGCACCCGCTAGCCCCACCCCACTAACATCTGGCTAACTCCGACCCTTTGTAAGTGCCCCATGATTGCTGGTTGGAATTCACTTATATGTGAGGACTCCAGAGAATAAAGAGAGTGCTTACTCATGTCATACAGGCACTCCCTTCTTAATGTTCAAGAAACTACATTAGTACAACTGTTTCTGGTAATAATTAAAGAGTGAAATTATCAATTTCAATCAAATGCCACATATAGTACCTGAATATAATTAATTATTTTAAATATTTTTAGATTATATCATTATGTGATAATCATTAAATGTAGTTATTTTTGTAATTATCAACCCAACCAACTAAAGTGTATGTATTATTGAAATGCAGTGAAATAATTTTCTTTTCCACATTACATCTACACTCATTCTTTAATAATAATCCCTCCACTTTGGGACTGAATAATACTTCAGTTTTGCCTTTGTCTTGTACATCACCCCCAGCCTGCCTTTTCCTTAGGTTTCCTCTTTACCTACTCCAATATTTTACATATTAAAATTTCTTATTTTTGTTCCAGGTTATTATTGTATTTTGTGCCCAATAGCATATTCTATTGCCAATTTCTGTCAAACATTATCCCCCAAAATTCACTGTTTTTATTTTAAGAGTAAGTATGGCTCCACCCTCCATTTTAAATATTTTGAGACTACTGCAGGCTTTTTTTATGTTAGGTTTCCTGAGTATCTCTCAAAGATAACAAAAAATTCTAATTTTCTGCTTATTGGGTTCAACCTATGATTATAACTGAATCTCTTCCTCTGACTTTCTGGCATAGTTCTACAGTTCTAAATTTCTTCATTCACAACTTCTTTGAAAATTAAATGTAGTATATTAATTTTTCTTAGCTGACTCCTTATATCACTGTTTATTTCTGAATTTGTATTTTGGTGCCACAAAGTTCTGACATCAAGTGTAATAACATATTTTCATCTTAGTTATACCCAGACATTTCTCTTTCTCCCTTATTTTTTGTTTTAGTTTTAAATATTATCTTAGGTAAAACATTTTGATGTTTTTTATAAAACTAAAATATAAATTACCTTCTTAAATGTTCTTCTCTTCTTTTTTTTTTTTTCTTCTTTTTTTTTTATTTTTTTTTATTATTATTTTTTTTAATTATACTTTAGGGTTTTAGGGTACATGTGCACAATGTGCAGGTTTGTTACATATGTATCCATGTGCCATGTTGATTTCCTGTACCCATTAACTCGTCATTTAGCATTAGGTGTATCTCCTAATGCTGTCCCTCCCCCCTCCCCCCACCCCACAACAGTCCCCGGAGTGTGATGTTCCCCTTCCTGTGTCCATGAGTTCTCATTGTTCAATTCCCACCTATGAGTGAGAACATGCGGTGTTTGGTTTTTTGTCCTTGCGATAGTTTACTGAGAATGATGTTTTCCAGTTTCATCCATGTCCCTACAAAGGACACGAACTCATCATTTTTTATGGCTGCATAGTATTCCATGCTGTATATGTGTCACATTTTCTTAATCCAGTCTATCGTTGTTGGACATTTGGGTTGGTTCCAACTCTTTGCTATTGTGAATAGTGCCGCAATAAACATACGTGTGCATGTGTCTTTATAGCAGCATGATTTATAGTCCTTTGGGTATATACCCAGTAATGGGATGGCTGGGTCAAATGGTATTTCTAGTTCGAGATCCCTGAGGAATCGCCACACTGACTTCCACAATGGTTGAACTAGTTTACAGTCCCACCAACAGTGTAAAAGTGTTCCTATTTCTCCACATCCTCTCCAGCACCTGTTGTTTCCTGATTTTTTAATGATGGCCATTCTAACTGGTGTGAGATGGTATCTCACTGTGGTTTTGATTTGCATTTCTCTGATGGCCAGTGATGATGAGCATTTCTTCATGTGTTTTTTGGCTGCATAAATGTCTTCTTTTGAGAAGTGTCTGTTCATGTCCTCTGCCCACTTTTTGATGGGGTTGTTTGTTTTTTTCTTGTAAATTTGTTTGAGTTCATTGTAGATTCTGGATATTAGCCCTTTGTCAGATGAGTAGGTTGCAAAAATTTTCTCCCATTCTGTAGGTTGCCTGTTCACTCTGATGATAGTTTCTTTTGCTGTGCAGAAGCTCTTTAGTTTAATGAGATCACATTTGTCGATTTTGGCTTTTGTTGCCATTGCTTTTGGTGTATTAGACATGAAGTCCTTGCCCACGCCTATGTCCTGAATGGTATTGCCTAGGTTTTCTTGTAGGATTTTAATGGTTTTAGGTCTAACATATAAGTCTTTAATCCATCTTGAATTAATTTTTGTATAAGGTGTAAGGAAGGGATCCAGTTTCAGCTTTCTGCATATGGCTAGCCAGTTTTCCCAGCACCATTTATTAAATAGGGAATCCTTTCCCCATTTCTTGTTTTTGTCAGGTTTGTCAAAGATCAGATAGTTGTAGCTATGCGGCATCATTTCTGAGGGCTCTGTTCTGTTCCATTGATCTATGTCTCTGTTGTGGTACCAGTACCATGCTGATTTGGTTACTGTAGCCTTGTAGTAGAGTTTAAAGTCAGGTAGCGTGATGCCTCCAGCTTTGTTCTTCTGGCTTAGGATTGACTTGGCGATGCGGGCTCTTTTTTGGTTCCATATGAACTTTAAAGTAGTTTTTTCCAATTCTGTGAAGAAAGTCATTGGTAGCTTGATGGGGATGGCATTGAATCTATAAATTACCTTGGGCAGTATGGCCATTTTCACGATATTGATTCTTCCAACCCATGAGCATGGAATGTTCTTCCATTTGTTTGTATCCTCTTTTATTTCATTGAGCAGTGGTTTGTAGTTCTCCTTGAAGAGGTCTTTCACATCCCTTGTAAGTTGGATTCCTAGGTATTTTATTCTCTTTGAAGCAATTGTGAATGGGAGTTCACTCATGATTTGGCTCTCTGTTTGTCTGTTATTGGTGTACAAGAATACTTGTGATTTTTGTACATTAATTTTGTATCCTGAGCCTTTGCTGAAGTTGCTAATCAGCTTAAGGAGATTTTGGGCTGAGACAATGGGGTTTTCTAGATATACAATCATGTCATCTGCAAACAGGGACAATTTGACTTCCTCTTTTCCTAATTGAATACCCTTTATTTCCTTCTCCTGCCTGATTGCTCTGGCCAGAACTTCCAGCACTATGTTGAATAGGAGCGGTGAGAGAGGGCATCCCTGTCTTGTGCCAGTTTTCAGAGGGAATGCTTCCAGTTTTTGCCCATTCAGTATGATATTGGCTGTGGGTTTGTCATAGATAGCTGTTATTATTTTGAGATATGTCCCATCAATACCTAACTTATTAAGAGTTTTTAGCATGAAGGGTTGTTGAATTTTGTCAAAGGCCTTTTCTGCATCTATTGAGATAATCATGTGGTTTTTGTCTTTGGTTCTGTTTATATGCTGGATTACATTTATTGATTTGCGTATGTTGAACCAGCCTTGCATCCCAGGGATGAAGCCCACTTGATCATGGTGGATAAGCTTTTTGATGTGCTGCTGGATTCGGTTTGCCAGTATTTTATTGAGGATTTTTGCATCAATGTTCATCAAGGATATTGGTCTGAAATTCTCTTTTTTGGTTAAGTCTCTGTCAGGTTTTGGTATCAGGACGATGCTGGCTTCGTAAAATGTGTTAGGGAGGATTCCCTCTTTTTCTATCGATTGGAATAGTTTCAGAAGGAATGGTACCAGTTCCTCCTTGTACCTCTGGTAGAATTCAGCTGTGAATCCATCAGGTCCTGGACTCTTTTTGGTTGGTAAGTTATTGATTATTGCCACAATTTCAGAACCTGTTATTGGTCTATTCAGAGATTCAACTTCTTCCTGGTTTAGTCTTGGGAGGGTGTATTTGTCAAGGAATTTATCCATTTCTTCTAGATTTTCTAGTTTATTTGCATAGAGGTGTTTGTAGTATTCTCTGATGGTAGATTGTATTTCTGTGGGATCGGTGGTGATATCCCCTTTTTCGTTTTTTATTGCATCTATTTGATTCTTCTCTCTTTTCTTCTTTATTAGTCTTGCTAGCGGTCCATCAATTTTGTTGATCTTTTCAAAAAAACCAGCTCCTGGATTCATTAATTTTTTGAAGGGCTTTTTGTGTCTCTATTTCCTTCAGTTCTGCTCTGATTTTAGTTATTTCTAGCCTTCTGCTAGCTTTTGAATGTGTTTGCTCTTGCTTTTCTAGTTCTTTTAATTGTGATGGTAGGGTGTCAATTTTGGATCTTTCCTGCTTTCTCTTGTGGGCATTTAGTGCTATAAATTTCCCTCTACACACTGCTTTGAACGTGTCCCAGAGATTCTGGTATGTTGTGTCTTTGTTCTCGTTGGTTTCAAAGAACATCTTTATTTCTGCCTTCATTTCATTATGTACCCAATAGTCATTCAGGAGCAGGTTGTTCAGTTTCCATGTAGATGAGTGGTTTTGAGTGAGTTTCTTAATCCTGAGTTCTAGTTTGATTGCACTGTGGTCTGAGAGACAGTTTGTTATAATTTCTGTTCTTTTACATTTGCTGAGGAGAGCTTTACTTCCAACTATGTGGTCAATTTTGGAATAGGTGTGGTGCTGAAAAAAATGTATATTCTGTTGACTTGGGGTGGAGAGTTCTGTAGATGTCTATTAGGTCCACTTTATGTAGAGCTGAGTTCAATTCCTGGATATCCTTGTTAACTTTCTGTCTCGTTGATCTGTCTAATGTTGACAGTGGGGTGTTAAAATCTCCCATTATTATTGTGTGGGAGTTTAAGTCCCTTTGTAGGTCACTCAGGACTTGCTTTATGAATCTGGGTGCTCCTGTGTTGGGTGCATATATATTTAGGATAGTTACCTCTTCTTGTTGAATTGATCCCTTTACCATTATGTAATGGCCTTCTTTGTCTCTTTTGATCTTTGTTGGTTTAAAGTCTATTTTATCAGAGACTAAGATTGCAACCCCTGCCTTTTTTTGATTTCCAGTTGCTTGATAGATCTTCCTCCATCCCTTTATTTTGAGTCTATGTGTGTCTCTGCACGTGAGATGGGTTTCCTGAATACAGCACACTGATGGGTCCTGACTCCTTATCCAGTTTGCCAGTCTGTGTCTTTTGATTGGAGCATTTAGCCCATTTACATTTAACGTTAATATTGTTATGTGTGAATCTGATCCTGTCATTATGATGTTAGTTGGTTATTTTGCTCATTAGTTGCTATAGTTTCTTCCTAGCCTCGATGGTCTTTACAATTTGGCATGTTTTTGCAGTGGCTGGTACCGGTTGTTCCTTTCCATGTTTAGTGCTTCCTTCAGGAGCTCTTTTAGGGCAGGCCTGGTGGTAACAAAATCACTCAGCGTTTGCTTATCTGTAAAGTATTTTATTTCTCCTTCACTTATGAAGCTTAGTTTGGCAGGATAGGAGATTCTGGGTTGAAAATTCTTTTCTTTAAGAATGGTGAATATCGGCCCCCACTCTCTTCTGGCTTGTAGAGTTTCTGCTGAGAGATCAGCTGTTAGTCTGATGGGCTTCCCTTTGTGGGTAACCCGACCTTTCTCTCTGGCTGCCCTTAACATTTTTTCCTTCATTTCAACTTTGGTGAATCTGACAATTATGTGTCTTGGAGTTGCCCTTCTCGAGGAGTATCTTTGTGGCGTTCTCTGTATTTCCTGAATCTGAATGCTGGCCTGCCTTGCTAGATTGGGGAAGTTCTCCTGGATAATATCTTGCAGAGTGTTTTCCAACTTGGTTCCATTCTCCCCATCATTTTCAGGTACACCAATCAGACGTAGGTTTGGTCTTTTCACATAGTCCCAAATTTCTTGGAGGCTTTGTTCATTTCTTTTTATTCTTTTTTCTCTAAACTTCCCTTCTCTCTTCATTTCATTCATTTCATCTTCCATCAGCGATACCCTTTCTTCCAGTTGATCGCATCTGCTACTGAGGCTTCTGCAATCTTCGCGTAGTTCTCGAAACTTGGCTTTCAGCTCCATCAGCTCCTTGAAGCCCTTCTCTCCATTGGTTATTCTAGTTATCCATTCTTCTAATTTTTTTTCAAAGTTTTTAACTTCTTTGCTATTGTTTTGAATTTCCTCTCGTAGCTCAGAGTAGTTTGATCGTCTGAAGCCTTCTTCTCTCAACTCATCAAAGTCATCCTCCATCCAGCTTTGTTCCGTTGCTGGTGAGGAACTGCGTTCTTTTGGAGGACGAGAGGTGCTCTGTTTTTTAGAGTTTCCAGTTTTTGTGCTCTGTTTTTTCCCCATCTTTGTGGTTTTATCTACTTTTTGTCTTTGATGATGGTGATGTACAGATGGGTTTTTGGTGTGGATGTCCTTTCTGTTTGTTAGTTTTCCTTCTACCAGACAGGACCCTCAGCTGCAGGTCTGTTGGAGTTTACTAGAGGTCCACTCCAGACCCTGTTTGGCTGGGTGTCAGCAGCGGTGGCTGCAGAGCAGCAGATTTTCGTGAGACCACAAATTCAGCTGTCTGATAGTTCCTCTGAAAGTTTTGTCTCAGAGGAGTACCCGGTTGAATGAGGTGTCAGTCTGTCCCTACTGGGGGGGTGCCTCCCAGTTAGGCTGCTCAGGGGTGAGGGACCCACTTTAGGAGGCAGTCTGTCCGTTCTCAGATCTCCAGCTGCATGCTGGGGGAACCACTACTCTCTTCAAAGCTGTCAGTCAGACAGGGACATTTAAGTCTGTGGAGGTTCTTGATGAGTTTTTGTTTGTCTGTGCCCTGCCCCCAGAGGTGGAGCCTACAGAGGCAGGCAGGCCTCCTTGAGCTGTGGTGGGCTCCACCCAGTTCGAGCTTCCTGGCTGCTTTGTTTACCTAAGCAAGCCTGGGCAATGGCGGGCGCCCCTCCCCCAGCCTTGCTGCCGCCTTGCAGCTTGATCTCAGACTGCTGTGCTAGCAATCAGCGAGACTCCGTGGGCATAGAACCCTCCGAGCCAGGTGCAGGACACAATCTCCTAGTGTGCCGTTTTCCAGGCCCGTTGGAAAAGCACAGTATTAGGATGGGACTGACCCGATATTCCAGGTGCCGTCTGTTTCCCCTTTCTTTGAATAGGAAAGGGAACTCCCTGACCCCTTGCGCTTCCCGAGTGAGGCAATGCCTTGCCCTGCTTCGGCTCGCGCACAGTGTGCTTCACCGACTGTCCTGCACCCACTGTTAGGCACTCCCTAGTGAGATGAAACCGGTACCTCAAGCAGAATTGCAGAAATCACCCGTCTTCTGTGTCGCTGGGGCTGGGAGCTGGAGACGAGAGCTGTTCCTATTCGGCCATCTTGGCTCCACCCTTAATCTCTTCTCTTCTTTTTATGTGACACGTAGGAACTATTTTTTCTTCAATTCCTCATGGGGCTTTAAATTAACCAAATTATTGAATAATTTTTCTGACTACACTTTTACTTGTTTCAATCTGCTATAAAGAAATACCTGCGACTGGAAAATATATAAAGCAGAAACATTTTACTTTATTCCACATTCAGAGCAACATTTTTTATTTCTAATTATAGACCTAAAGTTAAATATTCCCCTCCTGTTTTCTTGTTTTTACCCCTCTTTAATTTTTGAAAAATAAGTAATGGGGCCAGGCATGCTGGCTCATGCCTGTAATCCCAGCACTTTGGGAGGGTGAGATGGGCAGATCATGAGGTCAGGAGTTCGAGACCAGCCTGACCAACATGGTGAAACCCCGTTTTTACTAAAAATACAAAAATTAGCCAGGCATGGTGGCATGCACCCATAATCCCAATTACTCAGGAGGCTGAAGCAGGAGAATCGCTTGAACCCAGGAGGCAGAAGTTGCAGTGAACCCAGATTGTGCCACTGCACTCCAGCCTGGGTAACAGAGTAAGACTCCATCTAGGGAAAATAAAAGGGAAAATAAGCAATGGAAAAAGGACTCCCTGTTAAGTAAATGGTGCTGAGATAACTGGCTAGCTATATGCAGAAGAATGAAACTGGATCCTTACCTATCACCACACACAAAAACTAACCCATGATAGATTAAAGGTTTAAATGTAAGACCTCAAATTATTAAAATCCTGGAAGAAAACCTAGGACATACCGTTCTGCACATCAGCCTTAGCAAATAATTTATGACCGAGTCCTCAAAAACAACTGCAACAAAAACAATTGACAAGTGAGACCTAACTAAACTAAAGAGCTTCTGCACAGCAAAAGAAACTGGCAACAGAGTAAACACACAACTTCTAGGCTAGAAGAAAGGATTCACAAACTATGCATCCCACAAGGTCTAATATCCAGAATCTGTAAGGAACATCAACAATTCAACGAGCAAGAAACAAATAGCCCCACTAAAGAGCAGGCAAAGGACATGAACAGACACTTCTGAAAATAAGACAGTCAACCAACAAACATGAAACAAGGTTTAACATCCCTCTTAATCAGAGAAATGCAAATTGAAACAATACTGAGCGGCCATCCCACACGAGTCATAATAACTATTACTAAAAGTCAAAAAACAACAGTTGTTGGTGAGTCTGCAGAGAAAAGGGAATGCTTTTACTTTGTTGGTGGGAATGTAAATTAGTTCAGCCACTGTGGAGAGTTGTTTGAAGATTTCTCAAAGAATTAAAAATAGAACTACCATTTGACCCAGCGATTTTATTAGTTGGTATAAATCCAGAGGAAAATAAATCATTCTACCAAAAATATACATGCATTTGTGTGTTCATTGTAGCACTATTCACAACAGAAAAGACATGGAATCAACCCAGGTGCCCATCAACGATGGATTGAATAAAGAGAATGTGGTGCATGTACACCATGGAATACTACACAGCCTTAAAAAGGAATAAAATTATGTCTTTCGAAGCAACATAAATGCAGCCAGAACCCATCATCCTAAGTTAATTAATGCAGGAACAGAAAACCATATACTCTATGTTCTCACTTGTAAGAGAGAGCTAAACAATGGGTATGAATGGATATTAAGATGAGAACAACAGACACTGGAAACCACAAGATGGGTGACATGGTTTGGATTTGTGTCCCCATCCAAATCTCATGCCAATGGTAATCGCCAATATTGGAAGCGGGGCCTGGTAGGAGGTGAGTGAATCATGGGGGCAAATTTCCTTCTTGCTAGTCTCATGATAGTGAGTTCTCACAGATCTGGTCACTTCCCCTTCTCTCTCTTCCTCCTACTCCAGCCATATAAGACATGACTGCTTCCTCTTTGCCTTCCGCCATGATTGAAAGTTTCCTGAGGCCTCCCCAGCCATGCTTCCTGTACAGACTGTGGAATCATAAGCCAGTTAAACCTCTTTTCTTTATAACTTACCTAGTTTCAGGTAGTTCTTTATAGCAGTGCACAAAGAGACTAATACCTGGGGGAGGCACAGAGTGGGGCAAGGTTTGAAAAACTACCTATTAGGTTTTATGCTTACTACCTGGGTGGCAGGTTCGGTCATACCTCATACTTCATCATCACACAGTGTACCCATGTAACAAACCTGCACAAGTACCCTCTGAATCTAAAGTAAAAAAAAATACATTTTTTATGATAAAAAAAGAAAGAAATTTATTTCTCACAGTTCTGAAGTCTGGAAGTCCAAGACTGAGACACCAGCTGCCTTGGCGTCTGATGAGATGAAAACCTGGTCGCTTTTTTCAAGATGATCTCTTGTCACTGCACCCCAACTGCATCTCTTGGGGGATGAATGCTGGGTCTTCACATGGAAGTGGAAGCAGAAGGGCAAAAGAGCCTCAATAATAGCTCCTTTGATTCCTTTCAAAAGGGTACTAATCCCATTTATGAGATTTAATCATTTTATTAAAACCATGCATCTTATAAAAACCCCATCTCAATATTAGAACATTGAGTCTTAGGGTCCAACATTTGAAATTTGCTGGTACATACACATTCAAACCATTGCAGACAATTCTTCTGAGCATGCACTCTCCCTGGTAAAAATAATATTCTCTACTAGAATGGAATTCTAGTCTTCCACATCTTCTCCTTTCTCAGGAAAATGTAGCATCATTACTGATATTCTGATCCTCTCACCTACCAAAATTTTTTTTTCTCTCACTCAGGTTTTTCTCTTCCTTTATTATTTGTAAAAGGTGAACATTTCTCCCAGTTTAGTTCTTGCCCTCTCTTCATCTATATTCCTTACTCTTTGGAAAATTTGTCTACTCCCATAAACATATATGCTTGATTAATATTTTAAAAAATCATATTTTTTTTCTGTCTCTAGTGTCACATCTCTAACATCCTGTAGACTGGTGGTCCCCAACTTTTTGGCACCTGCCATTCACTAATTTTATGGAAGACAATGTTTCCATAGTTGAGTTTGGAAGGATGGCCTTAGGATGGTTCAAGCATATTACATTTATCATTAGATTCTCATAAGGAGCGTGCAACCTAGATCCCTCACATGTGCAGTTCACAATAGGGTTTGTGCTCTCCTGCTGTGTGACCCAGTTCTTAACAGGCCACGGAGTGGTATCCATCTATTGCTCAGGGGTTGAGGACCCCTCCTGTAGACTATTTCTACAACCTGTACTGTCCTGTTTGATCTCAAGGTCTTTCCATGTCTACTACTAGTGTTCCCACAGATTAAGCTGTACCACTGAATTTGCTAATTTCCATTAATAAGAATCTCACTACTTCTCTACTCATTTAGGCTCAAGGCTTCAGTTACAATAGCTGATGTTTACTGAGCCCCTCCTCTGTTGGACAATGTAAGCATCTTTCCTATGCATAATCAGGAATATGTAGTTCATCTGAGGACCTGTGGACTTTCCCTTATCTTAAACCTGTCAAAGTTTTCTACAGAAATATACACAGTTAAGATATATGTTTTATCTTAACTATTTATGAAAATGTTTCATTCTATTTCATAATAAATATTTCCTTATCCTCCAGACATTTAATTGCCAAAGTGTCTCAGGATATAATTCTAGAAGTTCTTCTTTTCTCTAACTACATTCGCTCCCTGAGTAATCTCATAGGTTACGAGCATTCACAAATTTATATTTATGCCACCAACCTCTCACCTCAAATCTAGCCACTTACATACAAATTTTCAATATATTTACTTATTAATCTATATTTTTACAATGAACTCAAATTTAACATATTCAAAACTGAACTCCTGGTTCATATATCTCTTAACTGTGCCGAAATCCTGTGTCACCAAAAGTCATTTCTTTCAATAAATGACAGTCTCACTTCTCATTTGTTTGGACCATTAAAGAAAACCCTGATTGCTCTTATATCTCCAAATTAATCCTGTTAACTGAATTTCAAAGTTGATACAGAGCTGTTCATTTCTTACCACTTCATCTACTACCATACTTTCAATGATTTCTTCATTATTGGGGTTATTGGTCTCCCAACCAGGTTTCTTGTTTTCACTCTTGCTCACCAACAACCTATTTCCCACTTACCAGTCAGAATGACCCTAGTAAAACTGCCTTTTTTGCTCAAATCAGTGCAATGAAGGTCCTGAAAATGTTACGCAGGGTCCTACCCATATTTAATTCCAGCTCTCCCTCTCTGCCCACCTCTCCTATTATTCTTTGTCTTATTCCATTTGCTGCATCAGTGGTTCTTTAACAGAAGTGGGTGAGGGAAGAAAGAGGAGATGGTAACTGTGAACTTTTCTTCCTCAGGAATATTTAGCAACTTCTGTAGGCATCTTTGGTTTATACAACTGAGGGTATGTGTGGAGGCTTCCTCCTGCAATCTAGTGGGAAGAGGCCAGAGATGCTGCTAAGCATCCTATAATGTGGTGGTCCCCAACATTTTTGGCACCAGGGACCAGTTTTGTGGAAGACAATTTTTCCACGGACAGGGGTGGGGGATGGTTTGGGGATGAAACTGTTCCACCTCAGATCTTCAAGCATTAGTTAGAATCTAATGCCGCTGCTGATCTGACAAGAGGTGAAGCTCAGGTGGTAATACTTGCTCACCTGCCATTCACCTCCTACTGTGTGGCCCAGTTCCCAACAAATCACGGACTAGTAGTGCCAGTCAGTGACCCAGGGACTGGGGACTCCTGCTGTAAGGCATAAGACAAACCGCACAACGTTTATCTGGACCAAAAGGCCAATATGCAGATGTTGAGAAACCCTGTGTTACAGCTACAATGATGCCTCTGCAATTCTCATATGAAAAATATATTTAGAGCATATTAAAAATATCATATTCCCTGGTATTTTCACTAAACATTGCATTTCTTTAGAATATCCTTTTTTGATAGATGTATGCTCTGATTTATTCAGGTCTCTCTGAAATACTGCCTCAAAAAACCCTTCTCTGACCATCCTCAGGTACTCTCTATCATAAAACCTACTTTCTTTTCTTGATTACATGGTTAGATACCTAATATACTACGCATTATTTGTGTATTTGGTTGTTGTCTGTTTCTGTTTGCTATAATATTAGCCCTATTACAGCAAGGTTCTGGTCAATACTGTATTCTTTATCCCTAGAACCTTGAACAGTGTCTGAAACATGTCAGCAACTAATAAGGTAAATGAATGAATCAAATTTTTATCAAAATTTTACCCTTCCTATTCTATTAATTTCCTTGTATCTACGATAATTTCAAACTCCCAAGTTTTTCTTCTCCCTTCTTTCTCTTATAGTACTTACTGCTTTTACCTGGTTATTGGAATTTGAAAATGATGGCACTTCTATTTTTGCATAAGATTGTCAGAGTTGTGTTTGCAACTTTAACTACTTAGCAGGAAATGACTACCATAAACCACTCATCCTATGTGGTTTAATAGTTCACTGCTTCATGTGTTGGTAAAATTTCTCTAAATTATCATATTCAGCTTCTATATTAGATATTATTTTCCTGGTCAAATAACCCTAATTTTTCTGGCAGCATATACTTTGTAAATAAGACTATAACAATCTTTTCTAAAAAAGCACAAGCTGTGACAATCTTGACTACAAGTATTAAATTCAAACTATCAAAACTATCCTCGATATTAAGAAAAATTGGCTCAGGCTCATCTTTTAGAAAGTGAGTGAAATTATATGGGCCATGAAAATAATTTACTCTTCATACATATTTTGTTTTTATCTATATGACTTAGGAATCTAGAGTTCCGTATAAATTCTTTCATATAATAAATGCTATAGTTAATTAAATAGATTGAAATTAAATGTGCAGATTACTCATCACCTTGAGATGAAGAATAATTCTCTAATCCTGGAATGTATGGGTCCTACTAGAGAAAAACTATGCATTTTGAGACCTAGATCTCCTTAATATGGGCACATTTTATTCTGTGATGAATTGGATAGTAATACCAGAGATCTTTTTCCATATTTTTTTTTAGAGATGGGGTCTTGCTATGTTGCCCAGGCTGGTCTCAAATTCCTGGGCTCCAGCAATCCTTCCATCTTGGCCTGCCAAAATGTTGGAATTACAGGCATGAGTCATCACGCCCAGCCAATGATCTTTTTTCTTTCATATCCTGCTTATTTTGTGTGTGTGTATGTAGGGGTGTGTGTGTGTGTGTGTGTGTGTATTGTGTGTATTTATATACATGTACAATTGGCCCTTGTACAATGTGAGTGCTAGGGATGCCAACCCCTGTGCAGCTGAAGATCTGAGTATGACTTTTGGCTCACCCAAAACTTTACAAATAGCCTCCTGTTGAGTGGCAGCCTTTCAGATAACATAAACATTCCTTTAATACATATTTTATGTGTTATATGTACTACAGCCTGTATTATTACAATATAGTATGCTGAAGATAGAAAAAGCTAAGAAAATCATAAGAAAGGGAAAATATATTTACTATTTATTAAATGGAAGTGGATCATCATAAAGGTATTCATCCTTGTCTTCTTCAAGTTTAGTGGGCTGAGGAGGAAGAGAAGTTGTTCTTATTGTCTCAGTGGTTGCAAAAGTGGAAGAAAATCCATGTATAACTGAACCCACACTCTTCAAAACTGCATGGCTCAAGGGTCAATTATATACTTACATACACACAAAAACATACACACACAATATTACAAATATATGTATATAAATGTTACTATTTTGTTGCTTTTATTGTCACTTTTATTCTCTTACTGATGTACTTTGTAGACCAGAATATTCTAATGTTGATAAAGTGCAAGTCACTCATTTGTTTTTACTCTGCGGTGTGTGTGTGCATGTGTGTGTGCATGTACCATATGAAGATATCTTTGCCTAACCGATAACCATGAGAATTTTCTACTATATCATCTTCTAGAATTCTTATCATTTTAGATTTTATGTTTCAATATGTGACCCATTTGCAGTTGATTTCTATTATACAATAGTGAGATTAAAGCATTAATATTCACTTTTCCCCCATTTTTGGATATCCAGCTGTTACTGCTTGAAATTTCTTAGAAACTTGATCAGAAATCAATTGACCATATATGTGTATATCTAATTCTGTATTATTTGTAATGTTTATTTGATTCATACATTTAATCTCTCGCCACACTACACACTCTTTGGGTAACTTTATGTTTATAGTAAACCTTGAAATCAGTTAACATATACCCTGTAATTATGGTGGTCAAATTCTTTCAGCTCTCTTCGTGAGGGTACTTTCAGATTGCCTCTTGTGCAATTTGATCTTTCTTACTTTGTTCCTCTTATCGCAGAAATTCTATGCCCATCTTGTATATTCCTCGCTCAGCTATTAAATCAACAACGACCTTAAGGATCTGTAGTTCCTTCTGTTTAAGAATTGTGTATATAAGCCAGAATCAAGGTACTAGATGTAATTACTGCTACTGGACTGTCATAGATTTTAGGCCTTATCAGCAGACAGACAGAGAAAGAGTGAAAGAGAGAGAGAGAGAGTATTTGTATACACATAAACATATATGTATGTAATACACATACACACACAGTTTAGTCTATATCTATTTATCTGTTTATATAGTTTAAAAATCTTGAATTCATACTAACTTTAATTCTAATTCAACACCACAGAGTTATTCTCGCCTTTTACATTCTTGATGTGTTATTTCTTTCTTCTGTAGTGAGAAACCTGACTCTCATTCTCTACATTTACTTATTTGTTTAACCCAGTGAACACACACACAGGAGCTACAGAACTGCTAATCAGTATCCTCCATGGAAAAAAATAAGAAAACTAAGTAGTTAGTAGCTTCTTTAGAGTTTTCTGTATATACAATAGCTATACCTATATAATTTTATTTTTCCCTGTCTAATCAGTATACTTTTTTCCATGCTTTATTGCCCTAGTCAGTATTTCTACATGATGTTGCATAAGAGGAATGGGAGATGACATATTTCTTTCTTTTTCTTATTTCCAATCTTAGGAGAAAACAGTTTTACCTAACACCATTAAGTATGTTAGTATGGTAGTTGTTTTATCTGTCTGATTTTTTTTAGATGCCCATCTTGAAGTTAAAGAAGCTCTCTTTTGCCAACTGTTCTTATTCTGAATGACTGCTAAATTTTGTCAAATACTTTTCCTTTATCTTTGGAGAGAATCATGTGTGTATTTTCCTCTCTAGTCTGTTAGTGTAATAAATTACACTTATATTCAAATATTTAATGAGTTTCTCATCCCTGAAATAAGCAACACTTGATAAGGATGTGCTATGCTTTTTACTCTATTGCAGGTTCAACATGCTATTTTTTTCCTTAGAATTTTTGTGTTGCTATTCATGAAGGACTAGTTCGTAATTTTATTTTTTTCAGTGTCTTTGTTTTGTTTTGGTATTAGAATCGTGCTGGACCCTAGAAAATGAGTTGGGAAGTGTTCTATTCTCTTTTTAATTCTGGAAGAGACTGTATAGATTTGGTATTATTTATTAAACATTTGGTAGAATTAGACCTGAAAACTATCTGTGGCTGGGTATTTTATAAACTTCATAGTTTATAAAATATCGCTGGGTAGCTTCCTTCTCTCCAATATTGTGCCCCAAAATTCCAGCTGCTTCATGCTCCCTGAACACTGGTTACTATCTGTTTACCTTGATGAGCCCACCATTATCTTCTTGGTTTTTCCTTTTCTGTATTGTGATCCAGAAAATGCCTGAATGTTGAAAGCTGGTGTGATTATAGAGCTGGTCTCCTGTTTGCCATCACTCAAGCTCAGAGCCCTGCGTTGCCTGTTATCTTTGGTCTGAAAATTATTAAATCATTATTTCAATTTATTTTCTACAGTTTTCTACTTTTTTAACGTCAGAAGGATAGATGTAGGACCTGCTGCTTTTTGACCTTAAAAACAAGTATTAACACTACCATTCCATGATATGACTAGAACAGTCAAACTTTACCTCCACTTACCCCTCTTGATTTTTATTTTATTATGCATGTATTTTAAACATTGCAAGACATTAAAATTATTGTTTTGTATAGTTAGTATTTATTCACTTATATTTACCTATCTCCTCACTTTTGTTGAATTTCTATTACGTTTTGCATTCTCATGCACAAAGTAGGAATTTTAGGAAAAAAAAGAATAGAAGGAAGATGGGAAATGAGTAATGGAAGAAACAAAAGGAAAAAGATGTATTCTTCTAATTTAACTCAATGTAACTCATATTTTAACTAAAATTATACAAGTGAATTCTAAGCAAAAGGATTGGTGGTAAAAGCTGTATAAATATTTACCTTTGAGATTAAGGCTATATTAGTGGTTCTGAAGTTAACCACAACATCAATGGTTTGGGCTTACTGTAAATATTTATTGGAAGGAATCATTCCTACAATTGAATTAAATGTATGGAAGGATTATCAACAAAACACATCGCTATAATTCTATACCTAGAAAACCCGAAAGACAGCCAAAAGGCTCCTGGAACTGGCAGATGACTTCAGTGAATTTCAGGATACAGAATAAATGTACAAAAATTGGTAGCAGTTCTATACACCAATAACATTCAAACTGAGAGCCAATAAAGAATACAGTCCCATTTACAAGACCCACACACAGAAAAAAGCACCCAGCTTACATCTATCCAAGGAGGTAAAAGATCTCATTAAGGAAAACTACAAAACACTTTTGAAATAAATCATAGATGACACAAACAAATGCAAAAACATTTCATGCTCATGAATTGGAAGAATTAATATTGTTAAAATGGCCATATGCCTGAAGCAATCTACATATTCAACGTTATTCCTGTCAAACTACCAACATTATTTTTCAAAGAATGGAATAAATATTCTAAAGTTTGTATGGAACCAAAACAAGCACAAATAACCAAAGAAATTCTAAGCATAATGGACAAAGCTAGAGGCATCACACTACCTGACTTCAAATCATATTATAGGACTTTGGCAACCAAAACAGCATGGTATTGATACAGCAACAGACACATAGACTGATGGAACAGAATGAAGAACCTAGAAAAAAAAAAAAAAGCCACACAGCTACAGCCGTCTTATTTTTGACAAAGTTGACAAAAGTAAGCAATGGGAAAAGTACTTCCTATTCAATTAATGATGGTAGGATAACTGGCTAGCCATATACAGAAAAATAAAACTCGAACCCCACCTATCACCATATACCAAACAATCTCAAGATGGATTAAATACTTAAATGTAAGACCTCAAACTATAGAAATCCTAGAAAAAAACTAGGAAACACCATTCTGAACATCAGCCTTGGCGAATACTTTATGATTAAGTCCTCAAAAGCAATGAAAACAAAAACAAAAATTAACAAGTATGACCTAATTTAACTAAAGAGCTTCTTCACAGCTACCTCTCTAATCTGTCTATCATCTATCTATCTATCTATCTATCTATCTATCTATCTATCATCTATCTATCTATCTATCTCTTAACAGACTAAACAGACAACCTACAGAACTGGAGAAAATATTCACAAACTGTGCATCCCACAGGCCTAATATCTAGAATCTATAAGGTACTTCAACAATTCAGCAAGCAAAAAACAAATAGCCCCACTAAAAAGTGGGCAAAGATATGCCAACAGTGAACAATGTGAAAAGGAAATAAAAAAGTCATCCATTTACAATAGCCACACATAAATGTAAATATCTAGAAATAAACCAAAATGAAAGACTTCTATAACGAAAACTATAAGCACTGATGAAAGAAGTTGAAAAGGACACAAACAAAATGAAAAAATATTTTCTACTAATGAATTGGAAGAATCAATATTGTTAAAATGTCCATACTATTCAAAGCAATCTACAGGTTCAATGCAATTCCTATCAAAGTACCAATGACATTCTCCACAGAAATAGAAAAAAAAATCCTAAAATTTATATGGAACCACAAAAGACCCAGAATAGCAAAAGCTGTCCTAAGCAAAAAGAATAAAACTGAAGGAATCACATTACCTGATTTCAAATTATACTACAGAGCTATAGTAACCAATACAGTATAATCTTGGCATGAAAATAGACATATGGACCAGTGAAACAGAATAGAAAACCTACAAACAAATCCACACACATACAGTGAACTTATTTTTGACAAAGGTGCCAAGAGTATACACTGGGGAAAAACAGTCTCTTCAATAAATGGTGCTGGGTCAACTGGATATTCATATGAAGAGGAATAAAACCAGACCCCTATCTCTCACCATATACGAAAATAGAATCAAAATGTATTAGACTTATATCTAAGACTGCAAGCTAGGAAACTACTACAAGAAAACATTAGGGAAATCTCCCTATGTTTGCCCTAATGGGCAAAAATTTCTTCAGCAATACCCCACAAGCACAGACAACTAAAGCAAACATGGACAAATGGGATCAAATCGGGTTAAAAAGCTTCTGCAGAGCAAAGGATGCAGTCGATGAAGTGAAGAGACAACCTACAGAATAGTAGAAAGTATTTTCAAACTATCCCTCTGACAAGGGATTAATCACCAGAATATATAAGGAACTCAATAGGAAAAAATCTAATAATCCAATGAAAACGGGCAAATGATCTGAATAGACATTTCTCAAACGAAGATGTAGAAATGGCAAACAGACATATGAAAAGCTGCTCCACATAACTGAGACTCCGAGAAATGAAAACCAAAACAATATCATCTCACCCCAGTTAAAATGACTTAATTCCAAAAGACAAGTAATAACAAATGCTGCTGAGGATGTGGGTAAAATGAACCCTTGCACACTGTTGGTTGGAATGTAGATTATTACAACTACTATGGAGAACATTTTCCCTGTTTCTCCAAAAACTAAAAATTGAATTACCATATGATTCAGCAATCCCACTGCTAGATATATACCCAAAAGAATAAGTATATTGAAGAGATATCTGCACTTACACGTTTTTTGCAGCACTGTTTACAATAACTAAGATTTGGAAGCAACTTAAGTGTCCATCAACAGATGAATGGATAAAGAAAATGTGGCACATATACACAATGGAGTACTATTCAGTCATAAAAGGAATGAGATCCAGTCATTTTCAATGACATGGATATAACTGGAGATTATGTTGAGTGAAATAAGCCAGGTGTAGAAAGACAAACATCACTTACTCTCACTTATTTGTGGGATCTAAAAATCAAAACAATTGAACTCATGGATGTAGAGAATAGAAGAAGGGTTATCAAAGTCTGGGAAGGGTAGCAGGGGGTGGGTGGGGAGGTAGGGATGGTTAATGGTTAATTCTTTATACTTTTTGTATATACTTTATACAAAAAGTATAAAGAATGAATAAGACCTACTATTTGATAGCACAATGGAGTGACTATAATCAATAATAACTTAATTGTACATTTCACAATAACTTAAAGAGTGTAATTGCATTTTTTGTAACACAAAGGATAAATGCTTGAGGGGATAGATATCTTATTTTCCATGATGTATTTATTTCACATTGCATACCTATATCAAAACATCTCAGGGATCCTGTAAATACATACAACTACTATTTACCCACAAATAATTAAAAATAAATAAATAAATAGTATTTTACCAAACTCCCAATAAGTGGGCAAAGCTCACGAACAGACACCTCTCAAAGGAAGACATGCAAGCAGCCAACCAACATGAAAAAATGTTTACCATCAGTAATAATCAGAAAAATGCAATTCAAAACCATAATGAGATACTACCTCACACCAGTCAGAATGGCTATTAAAGTCAAAACCAATACATGCTGGTGAGGCTGTGGAGAAAAGGGAATGCTTACACACTGATGGTGAGAATATAAATCAGTCAAGGCCCTGTGGAAAGCAGTTTGGAGCATTCTCAAAGAACGTAGCACAGAACTAGCATTTGACCCAGCAATTTCATCACTGGGTATATCCTCACAGGAAAATAAATCCTTCTACCAAAAAGATACATGCACTCAGGTGTTTATCCCAACACTATTCACGATAAGAAAGGCAAGAATCCAATCCAGATACCCATTAATGGTGGACTGGATAAAGAAAATATGGTACAAATACATCACGGAGGACTATGCAGCTGTAAAAAAAGAGTGAAATCCTGTCTTTTGCAGCAACGTGGATGCAATGGGAGGCCATAATCCTCAGTGAATTAAGGCAGGAACAGAAAACCAAATATCAAATGTTCACACTTATAAGTGTGAGCTAATCACTGGGTACTCATGAATATAAAGATGGTAACAGTAGACACTGGGGACTACTAGAGAGGGGATCAAGGGCTGAAAAACTATCTGTTAGGAGCTATGCTCACTTGCTAGCTCTTGGGTTCAATTGTACCCCAAACCTCAGCATCACACAATATACCCATGTAAGTAACCTGCACGTGCACTCCCTAAATCTAAAATAAAAGTTAAAATTATTTTAAAAGTATTCCCCTCTTCACTACTTAAAAATAAAAAGCACAGTTTCACTTATCTAGAATGTATTAAATGTGGTCATGTAGAGGCAATAGATTAGGCTTGATCACTTGTCAAGGAGAATGCCAGGTCCAGTAATATGTGTAACATGTAAAGAAACTGCTCATTAAACTGCGTGTTACTGAGGCCGCTCTGTGGCTTTTCAAGAGCATTGGTAATCTGATTTTGATTTTGAGAAATGGTCTCACTCTGCCACCCAGGCTGGAGTGCAGTGGCCTAACCTTGGCTCACTGCAGCCTCAACCTCCTGGGCTCAAGCGATCCTCCTGCCTTAGCCTCCTGAGTAGTCAGGCACTGTAGGCACATGCCACCACACCCAGCTAATTTATAAAAAATCTTTGTAGAAATGAGGTTTCAGTATGTTGTCCAGTCTGGCCTTGAACTTTTGGCATTATGCAGTCCTCCTACCTTGGTTTCCCAAAGTGCTAGAATTACAGGTATGAGCCACTGCACCCAACCAATGACCTCATTTAACATCAATGGAAGAACAGTAGGAAAAAAAGACAAATTGTATCAGAGCTACATCAATGACGTAGTAAGTAATACAAGTAAAAAATCATATTTACTACTCAATATCATGTACAATTATGATTCTTGGCAATATATTGATTTCTTGCAACAAATATGGTATAATCATGCTAATCTAAAGTAGTTTTATAACTAGATGCATTAATATAATACCTGATAGTTTTACATGAATCATACATGTGATTACAAATAACTACTTTGATTTTGATTATAATTTCTAATTAATTGATTTCTTAAATTAAGAATTAAAACCCAGTTTATTTTGGAGAGGCTGCAGTTCAGCAGATAATTTTAAATTCCAAGTGTTGGCATCACCAGAGACTTTTGTAAATATTCTTTTATTATTACAAGGAAAACAGGAAAAGTATCTTTTGCATTATAAGGATTTTTTTTTATTAAACTTTAAGTTTTAGGGTACATGTGCACAACGTGCAGGTTAGTTACATATGTATACATGTGCCATGTTGGTGTGCTGAACCCAGTAACTTGTCATTTAACATTAGGTATATCTCCAAATGCTATCCCTCCCCCCTACCCCCCCCACAACAGGCCCCGGTGTGTGATGTTCCCCTTCCTGTGTCCATTTAAAGCAGGCACAAAAACAAAACAAAACCTCATTTCGCTATTGTTTTTGAATATCCGTTATGGTCTTTAATAGAGGAATTTCAAAATAATAATGAAATAATTGAGAACACTTTAAACGGTTTCTACTACCCATCTATCTTTCATAAAGAATAGATTTATTGGACACAGACAAAAATGGCTAATTTAATAATTATCTAAATTTCCCTTGTGCATAAATTAGTCTTTAGAAATAAGTCAGGTCCTTGAAAGTAACAAACTTTCAGGTCCCCTGAGATCTCTTTTTATAAACTATTGTTGTGTTATTAAAAGAAACATAGAAGACCCAAAGAATTAATTTATCCTTCAATGTGTTATAGCTACTCCTGAGAATATACACATTGACTAGTGGAATACGACTGACAATAAGTAATTTCTTATTTTCTAGTTTCCACCAACTATTCTAGCTTAAACAATTGTGCTCTAGCATCCTTCCCAGAGCTGTCTTCATACTGAAATTTATCTCTCTTAGTTTTCTTAAGTTACGTTAAAAATACGTTTATTTTGTCATATGCTTAAAATGCTTGACAGAGAAAATATAATATTAGATTAGAATGTTAAGATGATTTCGGTTTTGTTTATCTAGGTCTGTTTGTCTTGTAATTAACCCCAGTTAATTAAGGACATTTGGTGTTTATGTGATAAACTGAAAAGGACTTTACGATGCACAGCCTCTTCTGCTATCTTAAATAATATCCACTTATTATTTGACCATGTCAAGATAAAAAAAGTATAGTCTTAAAATAGTATTCTATCCCTGAATTGCTAAAATAGTTGAAAGACTATAAACTTTGTGTATAAACCAGATAATTTATATGGATGTACATGTATGTACCAAAAACCACTTTGTTGAATTTCTACAACTACAAGACAAATATGCTGTATCATTGTCCTTTGGATTATTATGGGATCATAATTTAAATAACAAAATAACAAAGGAAAATTTTAAGTCGGTCAAATAAAAATAATTGAATTTCAAACTCATTTAATATTAGAATGCTAAATTATATATTGATGCAGAAAGCTCAGTTTGATTCCCTAATATACCACCACCACTGTTAGAAGCTGAATATCTTCCTGAAAGTTAAAGTTTAGGCAAAAATTTAGGTGTGGATTTTAGCAGAAAGAGAATTGTGCTTTTATAGTCATTGTTTAGATAAAACTGAGACTAAGTGGATGGATAATTTGTGTAGATGATGTTTATGAGATTGTATTAAACATGGACATATTTTTCATGCAAGCTTAAGTAAATATGCCCATTTTTGTATCAGCATGACTCCCTGGTCTTCATGTTCAATATTTTAAAATCTTTTTGAATTATTTCTTCCCAAGCACAGCAAATTGGCTCAATGCTTGATTTCTATTACTGTGATGGCCATTAGTTATGTTTGATTTGCAAAACTTCTTGATCATTTCTAGATCTATAAAAAAACAGTGCTGACAATCCCCCAAGTCAAAACTCCCACTCATTATTAACATGTCTTACCAGATGTCCCTGGTAATGTTAAGACTGCAAAACTCTGTTTTCTAATTTGAGAACAGAAGGATTTTAACCCTCTGTATATAAGGCAGGCGGAGGGATGTACAGGGAAAAATTCTAAAAAGTTGTTTCCGTCATTGTAATATATTGCCTTGCAGCTAACTGCGATCCAAATCCTTAAAAATTGTGGGAAAAATGGCCTATTTTATGTTTAATTAAATAATTATCAAAAAATAAAATCCTTGGTTATGGTTTCAATGCTTTCTAAAAATAATCTTTTGCATTACCTAACTTAATAGTTCTTCCATTAGATGCTGGTGGAAAGTCCACAATTGTGTTTGTTTTGAGATCAGTGTAAACATTAATAGTTACCTATCTGACAAAGCAAAGGTTTTGTTCTTCCAAAAAAAAAATGTAGAATTGATGGATATTTTCTTAAAGTAACATATGAAAATCTATTCTAATTATTTAATCTTTCCAAGGTTCAAGAAAAAAACTGCATTATAGAAATACAAGAAACAGGGAATATTTAAAGAGTTGGTCTTTTTTTCCAAGTTGACCAATGCATAAATAGGCCTTGGAGATTTGTAAACCACCTAGAATTTCTAATTTTTCTTATTTGTTAAAGTTATTCTTATTTAACAGGGCAGGAAAAGGGGAAGAATTGTGTATTCAATGTGATTTGGAAATATTTGGTGGAATGAAATACGACATGCAACTTCTTATTCCTGTGCATATTTTAGTTAATTCTGAATGATTTTAGTTAGGTTTTGCTCAATGGATAATAAATATAAAAATAAGAAGGAACATATGGCGATTGCAGCAAATGGTATAAATAAGTTTAAGAGGAAATTAGACACTTTTATTGCAAGAGAATGTTGCACTGAAAATGGATTAAGAGAACAAGGAGTAGGAAAGCAGGTGAAGCTGATGTATTATGTGGGCACAGGAGCATGGGGGAAGTGGCCATTTTCTACCATGTAGTTACTTATGTCTCACTGGAAGAACCCACATCAAAAGATAATTATATACAGTCATGGAAATGGTGACAGCTGCATTTTGACAAGCTGGCATGCAAATTACTGGCTCTATTCAGGTCACGTAAGCATGAATCGCTGAGAAATTTGAGATGTAAAGATTGTCAACAGTTTCTGGTTGGAAGACCTAATGAACATTGTGAAACTTAGTGCAAAGACAGCACTGTCTTCAAAAGTCCTAGAGTTCTGAATTCAAATAAATCTGGACTTTTATGTCATATTCATAAAATAGTTCAGAGGATATACATTTACAGAGAACAGGACATTGTTAAATATACCAATTTCTCAATTTCTCAAATAGGTTATATTTTCTTTAAGTTTCACTTGCTGGGTCTAGCATAATCCCAAATTGAAACAGCTGCAAATGCTATATAATTGGGTCAGAGTGTTTTGTTGTCAGGATTCTTAGTTGCTTGCATTGGCTTATGAAAAGGTCATTATGAGAGAAGGGATCTGAATAGCAACGAGATTCCAGCTGGTTAGCTATTATTTTAATTATGCAATGAAATCAGCTATTTTCCTGCCAATATCTGAAGTTACTTATGAAAAAGTTATTCAGACACTCTATGAAGACATTCTTTTCGTATTCCTTTTATTGCATGTCACTAACACATTATTACAAACCTTTCTGTATGTTTAAAACTTATTGTCAACAGTGTTCATATATACATTCTCTCAACAGTATTTATTGTGGGATTGTGTTGTACCTGGCAATACATATATTCTCTATCCTTAAGGAATTTATTATCTATTTGAGAGATAAAATATACAGTAATGATAAAGCATAATATAAAACCCTTTGAGTATATAATTCTATATCAGCTTCTCTAGTTTTTTTTTTTTTTTTAATTTTGTTTTGTTTTGTTTTTGAGATAGGGTCTTGCTCTGTCATCCAGGCTGGAGTGTAGTAGCATGATCACAGCTCACTGCAGTCTTGACTGCTCAGCCTCAACCTCCCAGCCTTAACCTCCTGGGTTCAAGCTATCCTTCCACTTCATCCTCCCAAGTAGCTATGACCACAGGCGTGCACCACCACACCTGGCAAATTTTATTTTATTTATTTATATTTTTGAGACAGAGTCTTGCTCTGTCACCCAGGCTGGAGTGCAGTGGTGGGTTCTTGGCTCACTGCAACCTCTGCCTTCCAGGTCCAAGCGATTCTCCTGCCTCAGCCTCTGGAGTAGCTGGGATTACAGGTGTGCACCACCACACTTGGCTAATTTTTGTATTTTTAGTAGAGACAGATTTCACCATGTTGGCCAGGATAGTCTTGATCTCCTAAACTAATGATCTGCCTGCCTTGGCCTCCCAAAGTGCTGGGGTTACATGCGTGAGCCATCACACCCGGCCACACCTGGCTAATTTTTTTTTTTAAGTATTTATTTTTTGTAGAAACTTGGTCTCACTATCTTGCCCAAGCTAGTCTCAAATTCCTGGGCTCGAGCAATCCTCCCTCCTTCACTTCCCAAAGTGCTTGGATTATAGGTGTGAGTCACGTCTATAGTTCTTAAAAGCTCAGTGTTTAGAATCCTGAAAAATCGAGGGTTTTTATGTTATCTTTTCTGTTTGTTCTCAACTATAATACTCAAGCTTGCATTTTCTTCTAATCTTCAGAAAGGAAAAAGATGAAAAACAAAATTTATGCCTTCCCTTAATTCATTTTACTAAGATTTGAGGTGTTGCTGTGTGAATTTCATTAACTACAAATTAAAGTTAACTGGATCACATGCACCAGCAATTAAGGTGTAGGAGGTTTATAAGGTTTAGATTAAGAATGGCAGAATAAATTGATATATTTTATAAATCAATTCAGTAAACAGTTAATTGGCAGGGAAGGGTTGAATCTGGGGCTTAAAATTTAAGTAACAATTGCTTTGGGAGTTGTGAGTAGAACAGAAGGTGCCTTATGTATATGAATATAGAAATAGATTAGGTCAAAAAAATTACAAGTAGAGTTAAAAGTTTTCATAGGAACTAAAAATTATTATACAATGTTTCTATGCATTACATTTCTCCTCTTAAGTTGATCACGGTAATGTGACGGAATTAACTACTAAATGAAAATAAAAAATTAGATGTGGGGATTTTATTTTTTGTTTGGGCATGTAGATATTATTAATCTCCATGGGGCTGAACACTAGTAAGTGCTATAGATCACAACCAGTTCTATTTAATTCTTGTTAATTTAATTTTATTTTCAGAGCTGCTGGTTCCCAGATTGTTTAGAAATGTATGGTTATGAGGGGGAGGACAGAATATCACAGCTATAACATTAAACACAGGCATATACATTCTCAGAACTCACAAAACACAAAAATGTGCTGAAGCAGCTGGAGTGTTCTTTTTTCCTGATAGCTAGTTAGAAGACAGGAGGATGAGCAAAATTGGCAGTTGGATGATACTAATAAAAGCAGAGGAATTCGTGCAAAGAATTTACTGTGAAGTAGATCTGAGACCGGCAAGTGCCATCACGTTTTACCTCTATCGCCAGTGCACTGATTTTGAAATATAAGTGACTAGATACACAAAAATGTTGTTTGTTAGCTCATCAAAAGACATCTCATATTTATTGAAATGTGTATGAGCCAGGCCCCATTGGAGAAATATGGGTAACTATTGATATTTAATTTGATACAGCAGTTTGGCATAAATAGTTTGGTTTTATGGTATACTGAATTTGTATGTGGTAAAAAATACAGCAATACAAACTCCTTTTTTGATACAAATTAACTCAATAGTGTATCCAATAGAAGTTTAGAAAAATAGATATAAATTTCTGAAATGTAATTACTTGCATTTTCTCTTAGCAAATTTGATGGAAGATTTAGCTAAAAGAAAAAGTGACAAAGCTCTTGACCATTTAGGGATAAATAAAATGTTGATGTTATTAATGCATTTTAAGTACCTTTATGTAACTTAAATTCCTACTAACCATCTCAAAATTGGGACTTTGCCTAAATTAGAAATTACATAAACCACGCATTTGTCTGATGTGGATTTTCATATAAGGTGGGAGCTGGCTCACTGAGCCTGAATATTTTACTGCACTTTCAAATGGGGCAATCATGGCAACACAGAACGCATGTGCCATTCAAATGCCCTAGAACTTAGGAATATAAATCTATGTTTTGCCAGTTCTGAAGATACATGGGGTCTTGAAAAGGAAAAAAATATATACAAGATATAAAAAGTAAATAGGATTAAAACCTGAAACCTACTGGGTTTCATCAAGATACAGACCATGGGTGGCTCATAATCTACTCCTATGATATACCCTGTATGAAACAGTTGCTCAGAACCAGATAAATTGTTTGAAACCAAAATGTGAATTCAGGAAAGGGACTCACTTTGAAAATTTTAATATCTGTACCTTTTTCTGTTTTTGCTTCTATTGACTGTATTGACTATTTCTTATCTGGACAATGAATGTCTTGCCTCTTTTCTCCCACTTTTCTTTCTTTGTTTTTGGTACTCTAAATATTGTCAGTAAAAATGTAGAAACTGAAGTCAGTTTTATATATATATATATATATATATGTATAAAATCAGGAGGATAGAATCTCAGGAGGATAGAATATTAGAATATTCCTCTCTGTTCAGACTATTAGTGCAGTGGCTGGGTTGATCTAATCTTTATTTGGGATTGGTCTAGGATTTGTTGCAGCTCTAGTTAGAATCAGTTCGCAACCATTTCAAGTATTTTGAAGAAATAATTAGAACATTCTCTTAGGTAGGGCTTAGATTAAAAATTTTAACAGTAGAACCTATCTGACTCATGCAGCACCAAAGTATGTTAGCAGCAGTGCATACATACTGGTTGGCAGCAACCTCAATTCTCGCCTCCCCTGAAGAAAGAATTCAATCAAGGGGAATAAGGTAGAGGGAGAGACTGAGGCAAGTTTTAGAGCAACTGAAAGTTGATTAAAAAGAGTTACAGCAGGAACAAAATGAAGTAAAGTATACTTGAAAGAAGGCCAAGAAGGGGACTCGAGAGATCAAGTGCACAGTTTGACCTTCTGAGTGGAGTTTTATACACTGGCACGCTTCCAGGGTATTGCACTACTTCTCCCTGATTCTTTCCTTGGGATTAGCTTTCTGCGTGTACAGTGGCCTGCTAGTGGTTGGGAGGGGCAGTGTATGCAGTGTATTTACTAGAGTTGTACAAATGCTCACTTGAAGTGTTTTTCCCTTATTAGTCAAGTGTTTCTATAAGGTCACTGTATTAATCCATTCTCACATGGCTATAAAGAACTTCCTGAGACTGGGTAATTTATGTAGAAAAGAGGTTTAGTGGACTCAGAGTTCCACAGGCTGTTCAGGAAGCATGGTTGGGGAGAGTTCAATAAACATAGAATCATGATGGAAAGGCAAAGGGGAAGCAAGCAGCTTGTTTACATGGCAGAGTAGAAGAGAGACAGCAAATGGGAGAGTTCTACACAGTTTCAAATAACCAGATCTCATGAGAATTCATTCACTATTATGAGAATAGCAAAGTGGAAATCTGATCCCACAATCTAATCACCTCCCACCAGGTCCCTCCTTCAACACTGGGGATTACAATTCAACATAAGATTTGGGTGAAAACATGGAGCCAAACCATATCATTTTGCCCCTGGCCCCTCTCAAATCTCATTTCCTTCTCACATTTCAAAACACAGTCATGTCTTCCCAAGAGCCCCCTAAAATCTTAACTCATTCCAGCATTAACTAAAATGTCCAAGTCCAAAGTCTCATCTGAGACAAGGCAAGTCCCTTCTGCCTATGAGCCTATAAAATCAAAATCAAGTTAGTTACTTTCAAGATACAATGAAGATACAGTGGAGGTACAGGCTCCCATTCCAAAAGAAAGAAATTGGCCAAAGCAAAGGGGCTACAGGCCCCGTGGAAGTCCAAAACTCAGCAGGGCTGTCATTAACTCTTAAAGGTTCAAAAAATCTCCTTTGACTTCATGTCTTATATCCAAGTCACACTGATGCAATGGGTGGGCTTCCAAGGACTTATGTGGCTCCATCTCTCTTGCACTACAAGCTACAGCTCCCTTAGCTGCTTTCACAGGCTGGCTTTGAGTGCCTGTGGCTTTTCCAGGCACATGGTGCAAGCTGCTTGGCGGATCTGCCATTCTGAGGTCTGGAAGACAGCAGCCGTCTTCTCACAGCTCCACTAGATAGTGCCCCAGTGGGGACTCTGTGTGGGGGCTCTAGCTGCACATCTCCCCTCTGCATTTCCCTAGTAGAGGCTCTCCACGAGGGCTCTGCTCCTGCAGTAGACTTCTGCCTAGACATCCAGGCATTTCCATACATCCTCTAAAATACAGGCAGAAACTCCCAAGCCTCAACTTTTTTCTTTTGTACACCTGCAGGCCCAATACAACATGGAAGCAGCCAAGACTTGGGGCTTGCACCCTCTGAAGCCGTGGCGCAAGCTGTACCTTGGCCCCTTTTAGCTATGGCTATTGCTGGAGCATCTGGAATACAAGGTACCATGTCTTGAGGCTGCACAGAGCAGCAGGGCCCTGGTCTTGGCCCACAAAACAATTTTTCTCTCCTAGGCCTCTAAGACTGTGATGGGAGGAGATCCCGTGAGGATCTCTAATATGCCCTGAAGGCATTTTCCCTATTGTCTTGGCTATTAACATTGAGCTCCATTTTACTTATACAAATTTCTGCAGCCTTGAATTCCTCCCCAGAAAATGGCTTTTATTTTCCACCACATGGTCAGGCTGCAAATTTTTCAAACTTTTACATTCTGCTTCCCTTTTAAATATGCACTCTAGTTTCAGGTTATTTCTCTGTTTATGCAAATGAGTTTAGGCTTTTAGAAGCAGCCTGGTTACATCTTGAATGCTTTGCTACTTAGAAATTTTTTTTGCCAGATACCCTACCTAAATCATCACTCTCAAGTTAGAAGTTCCACATATCTCTAGAGTAGAGGCACAATGCCACCAGTCTCTTTGCTAAAGCATAGCAAAAGTGACCTTTGCTCCAGTTCCCAATAAGTTCCTCATCTCCATCTGAAACCACCTCAGCCTAGACTTCATTATCCATATCACTATTAGCATTTTCGTCACAACCATTTGACAGGTCTCTAGAAAGTTCTATACTTTCCTGCATCTTCCTGTCTTCTTCTGAGCCCTCCAAACTGTTCCAACCTCTGTCTGTTACCCAGTTCCAAAGTTGTTTCCGCCTTTTCAGGTATCTTTATAGCAATGCCCTGTACCACTTTTCCTGTACCAGTTTTCTGTATTAGTCTATTCTCACACTGCTGTAAAGAACTAGCTGAGACTGGGTAATTTATGGAGCAAAGAGGTTTATTTGACTCACAGTTCCACAGTCTGTACCGGAAGCATGGTTGGGAGTCCTCAGGAAGGTTACAATTATGATGGAAGGGCAAAGGGGAAGCTAGCACCTTCTTCCCATGGCAGAGCAAAAGAGCGAGAGAGCAAAGTGGGAAGTACTATACACTTTCAAACAACCAGATCTCGTGACAACTCACTCATTATAATAAGAACACCAGAGAGGAAATCTGCCCCCTGATCCAGTTAACTCTATTCAACATTAGCAATTACAATTCAACATGATGTTTAGATGGGGACATAGAACCAAACCATATCAGTCCCATACTAGTTAAAATCCACTATTTTACCTCTAGTGCACATGCTTGAGCCAACTGGCCCAACTCTTGAGATCTTTGGGAAGCTAATCACCAATTTCAGGTTTTCTTTTTTAAAAATCTGTTGGGAGACTGCCTTTCCATGGCACCATATGCAACCAATTATTATTTCTGAGACAGCTTAACAACTGCCTGACCATCACCTAATGATCACCTGTAATTCCTGATGGGTGGTGGAGGGATCTCCTGCCCTGCTCATGTCTGACTACTAAGTACCTTCTGTAACAAAAAGACTGAAAACACTACAGAGTTTGTAGCATAGATATAAACTTTAGGGCCTAGGTGCCTGTTTTTATAGTTATAGGGAGTTATTTTTGCTCTTCAATCTTGTCCTTGACTTTCTCAACTTTGGGAGATCTTTCTCTACCCTATTGCCTTATTTCCAGGCTTTTGATGGTCAAGTCTGGACTATTTCTATTTCTCTTCACCTGCTTGCCTGGCCCCAGCCTTCGGCAACTGCTACACTGCACTTGGGGAAGGCATTACCTACATCAGGAGAGATGTCTTCCAGCTCTCTCGCCCAGCTCCTAAACTTGGCTGATCCACTCCTTGCCTTTGGTGAAGACAGCAGGATGGAGAGGAAGAAGTATATTGATAGATATGTGAAGACTCACTCTTTCCTATTATTCAAAGTTTAAATCTGTCACATTGAAAGTGCTTTAAGACTTTGGTTCCTACTTACTACCATTTCTGGAGAATTCCTGCTATGTCTGCTGTTCTGCCAAAGATGAAAGCAGACATAGATCTTTTTTCTCCTTTAAAGGGCTCTATGCTTTCTGTATTTTAGTGCATTTAGCTTTGTTTGCATCCTTAGCTCTCCCATGCTGTGCTGAAACTACTAGCTACCTGTGACTATATTGTAATTTAAATTACTTGAATTTCAAGGACGTTAAAATTCAGTTTCCCAGTTGCATAGGCCACAAATGTAGTGCTAAATAGTCATATGTGGCTAGAGAATATTCTTTTTTTTTTTCCTTTCCAAAGAGTCTTTAATAAAAATGATGACTAGCAAGTACAGTCATGCATCCCTTAACCACAGGGATACATTATGAGAAATGTATCTTTAAGTGATTTTGTCATTTCGTGAACATCATAGAATATACTTATAAAAACCTAGATGGTATATATACTAATACATATACATATATATATTTATCTGAAAAACCAAATGTCCCAACATCATTACTGAATATTGAATATCAATTATTTCCCCTACTTGATCTGAAATGCCAATATCAAGTTCCATATATCAGGTTTTTATATGTGCTCCATGATAATCTTACGGGACCACTATCTTTTTTTTTTCAGTCAGGAAACAACAGATACTGGAGAGAATGTGGAGAAATAGGAACGCTTTTACACTGTTGGTGGGAGTGTAAATTAGTTCAACCATTGTGCTAGAGACCATTCTATTGAACAGTGCAGATATAAAACAGTTTCTTTATTACTGAAAATTATATTGGACAGCACTGCTTTAATAGATGTAAAACAAACTAAGATTTTGTAGATTATCCAGATTGATCTCATGGATAGTGTGAGAATAACGACTTTTAATGACATTTTATGTCTTAACCAGATTGAAAGTCCTTTAATTATTTTCTCAATGCATGCTTCATTCGAATTTTCATTTTTTGAGTGTGTAGATCCATAGAAATAGGCCTTAAACTTTCTTCCTTTTTTATAATTTTTAATTTATATATAAATATATATATTTATATATACACATATTTTATATTTTATTTTTATATTTAAATATTTTATTTTTTTAATTTTTTATATTTAACAGTATATGGAAGATAAAATATAGCTTTGAATACAATAATTTGAGTTTCTAATGAGTTTTTAGCATTTTAAAACTCATATCTCAACACAGTAGAATATATAGTCTTCTTTTGTTTTTATGCTATATATTCTATACCAAATTTTTATAATTAGGACCTAGTTGTTGGCACTTGAGTTGTCTTTTAATTGGTATTTCAATACCACAGTCATTTGATTGAGTTACTATTTGATTGAGCCCACTATTTTACTTTCAATAATTTTTAATGATTTCAAGAGTAGTTTCTCTTGTATGTTTTATTTTTTCCCTCTTAGAACAATTTTAGAATCACTCTCTGGAGCCTTATGTCCACCACATTACAAACAAACAAGCAAACACAAATAACTGTGAATATTTTAATTGACTAGCTTTATAAAGTAAATTTAAAATAAAAATGTATTTATGTCTTTATCAACAACATGTTTTATCCCATATTTGTTTATGCTAGTGAATGATTTCCTTAAGGTTTCATTTATTTGGTATATTCTGAATGAGATAATTTATTTTTTAATTTGTAATTGAGGGTTTATTTTAATTTGTTGACCTTTTCTCCTTGGTTTAATTTTAAAATTATCTTTTGAAAAAGAGTCATAGAATTAATTAATAATTATAGATGATTCTCTTTCATACTCCTGCCACTCTGCCTTCTATTAAGCATCTGTCTGTGTGAACTACAGTCTACTATAACATTAAATACTCATGGTGACAGTGAGTGTTTCTTGTTTTTCTCATGTTAATTAGAAGGCATCTGGACATCACAATAAATTGTTTTTTTAAAGGAAAACTCATTATACATATAAAAACGTTTAGATTACTATAAGCAAAAGGTTTACTAAGAGTGATTGTTGAATACTATCAAAATGATTTATCACTTATTTGTTATAGCACAACACCCCAAAACACATTGGTTTAAAACAAAAACATCATTATTCTTATCAAGCGAATGTAGGAACAGAAAACCAAATATGGCCTGTTCTCGTTAAGTGGGAACTAAATGATGAAAACCTGTGGACACATAGAGGGGAACAATACACACTGAGGCCTATTGGAGGGTGTAAGGTGGGAGGAGTAGGAAAAATAACTAATGAATACTAGGCTTAATACCTAGGTGATGAGATAATCTGTATAAAAAACCCACATGACTCAGCTTTACCTATGTAACAAACCTGCACACCCTGTACATGTACCCCTGAGCTTAAAAGTTAAAAATAAATAAATAAAAGAAAAATCTTAGACCCATTAAACAAAAAACATTTTGATATTTCTTACAATTTTCTCATTGACAGGACACAGTTGGACTCGTATTCTTCCACATGATGCCTGCCTGGATCACTAGTTTGGCAGCATTCAGTTCCAAGAAGGCTTCAATCATGTAGGAAAGTGTTCCTTAACAATGGATCTCCATGAGGTTAGCTTGGGATCTTTCACATAATTATGGTCTCGGAATAGTTGGACTTCCCTAATTTTCCAACAGGGAGAAAGAAAATACATCCAGTCCTCTTAAAGGCTAGGTCCAGAACTGGCAAAGAATCACTTTTGCCTCATTCATTGGTCAAAGCAAGAGACAAGGGTAGACAGGAATCAAGAGAAGGGGAAATAACTTCTACCTTTTAATGTGAAAAGAGTTTGAATAAAGTTGTGTCAGATGCTTAATAGAACTATGGTTTCTGCAAAACTGCTTAACAGTGCAGAAAAGGGGGGTGAAATAGAAAGTCTTTGAGTAAAAACTAGAGCAATGTTATTAGCTGATTTTATGATTCAATGTTCTCGTCTATGAATTATCCAAAGCACCAAGTATGGACACCCCAAGCCAATAATGGTAACTGATTATGAGTTGGAGACCAGGGGCCAAGTGGAGGCAACTTCAAAACTGCTTTGAGGTGACAACACTGAAAGAGAGAATAATTAGAATAAATTTAACAAAGTAAGACGTACCTGGCTAACGGTGAAACCCTGGCTAACGGTGAAACCCCGTCTCTACTAAAAATACAAAAAATTAGCCGGGCGCGATGGCGGGCGCCTGTAGTCGCAGCTACTCTGGGGGCTGAGGCAGGAGAATGGCGTGAACACAGGGGGCGGAGCTTGCAGTGAGCTGAGATAGCGCCACTGCAGTCCGGCCTGGGCGAAAGAGGGAGACGCGAGACTCCGTCTCAAAAAAAAAAAAAAAAAAAAGCACAATAAGGAGTTTATGTAGTACAAACTTTTCAATGCTAATTGAATATGTGTATTTATGAATAAAGAATCTATAACGAGGACAGGTGGATCTATATACATTGACTCCTAGAAATGCATGCAATATATCCAAGTGAAAAGCAAAAGTATGCACAGTCATATATGTACACTATGGTTCTATTTCTCCTATAACAGATAGGGAAGGTGGAAGGTGGAAGTTGGGGTAGTATCTGTCTCTGTTTGATAATCTTGGTTACCCGAAATAGTAGCATTAGAGATTGAGACACGGTAAGGTGATATGGTATATGTATGTATGTATCTGAAGTTCTCTCTCTCTCTCTCTCTCTGTCTGTATGTGTGTCTTCAGATTAATTGAAATCATACTCCTGGATATTAGCACTCCAGTATTATTTGTAACACTATTCACAATAGCCAAGATGTGGAAGCAGCCTAAATCTTAATCAGCAGATGAACAAATAGAGAAATGTAGTATGTACATACAATGGAATACTAAATTCTGGAATATGAAATGACACGGATGAACTTTCAAGATATTATGTTAAGCCAGTCACAGAAAGATAAATAATGCATGATTCCACTGATATGAGGTATCTAAAATAGTCAAATTTCTAGAATCTAGGAGTTGAATGGTAGTTGCCAGGGGCTGGAGGATGGGAAAAGGGAAGAGTTACTATTATCAATGGACCTGAAGTTTCAGTTATGCAGGATGAGTGATCTCTTGAGATCTGTTGTATGGCATTGTATCTACAGTCAATGGTAATGTTATTTTGTTTATTATTTTTTTTTTAGGATGGAGTCTCACTATGTTGCCCAGGCTGGTCTAGAACTCCTGGCCTCAAGTGATCCTCCTACCTCAGCCTTCTAAGTAGCTGCAACTATAAGCACAAACCATCTTGCCTAGGTATAGTCAACAGTAATATATTAAATACTTAAATATTTGTTAAAAGGGTTTCTCATATTAAGGGTTCTTATTGGAATTAAATAAATTTTTTAAAGAAATATAAAAAAAGTACCTACAATAACAAAAGTAAATTAAAATAACACAATAGCAAAACCAACCTAACAAACGAATGTATGTAGCTGTTAGAATACAACCTAACACAAGGCATAACTGGTAAAATTTCACAAAAGATAATGATTATTGTCTTATGCTTACTTACCAGTAAAGCATTATAACATATAAAGGAAATTAATGAAGATAAAGTTACAATCGAAATGTGATATCCTTTTAGATATCTATCAGAAATGTTTATATCATAAAGCAAATAATAATGTAGATTAAAATAACATAATTATTACAAAAAATATTGCAGCAGTTATGCACATGCACATGTTTAAAAGTCCATAAAAAATCAATTTGTACTACTCACAAAAGAGATTCCTATAAATTTTTTAAATCTATAAAGTGTGGAAGAGCATCTCTGACAAAATATTAACACTGCAAATCATAATTCAAAAACATTTTTTGGAAATTAAAATTTTTAAAATTTTAAAAATCTATATTATACCTTTAATTAATTAATGGGTTAAAGACAAAGTACTCTATTTCAAAGCCTACCAATACAAATAAATTATTTATAGGAAATCCATAATCATGAAAGCATTTACCAAAAAACAGAAGAAAAGCAACAAAAGTGGAGTATCAAAGACATGGGAAAAGAAAATGTAGATAATTGAAGAAATTAATAAAATAGGATAAATGAATTAATGAATAAAAAATTAAAAAGTAAACAAAACCAAAGCTAAACTTCTCATGAATCTATACCCATCTTGTCAGAAGGTAAAAACAAACAAAAATATAACCAACCAGTTAACCAATTGAATAACAACAAAAAAATTTGGAATGGAAAAAGTGTTTCACTTTTATAAAAGTATACAAAATGTTAAAATCAATGTGATTAATTTTATGCCCCAAATGTTGAAAAGCTGAATTAAAAACTGATATATTTAGTGAAAATATTATAAAAATTTTCTCAAGCATTTGAAAAATTTAAAAATACACTTTTGATGATGTTCAATCATTAAACTGGCTAATCAGTATAAACTGCACATCAGTATAAACTGGCTAATGAATGTATACCCTTATTCTTATTATTCACTTCCCACCTTCAATAGGCAGTGGGTTTAGGTAATATTTATAGGTCAATTTTATTGAATCATGAAGAAAAAAATTACATCTCGTAGAATAATTCAATTAATAAATAAGTAGTGTCATACAACAATTTGCATAAGTTGAATATAATATTGTTACAAGAGTCAAGGGCAGTGATAGGAAGAAATTATATACAGAAACTAACTTGTCAACATAACGTTAAAAATCTAAGTAAAATTAGATATTTGATTCCATTAGTATTCCAAACAAATATGCACATACACACGTACAGGCAGAAACACACCAGGAAGGGTGTATGCAAGAAATCCAAGAATAATTGAATATCGGAATTACTAATTAATATAATTATCAACTAATATTTATTTTTCAGAAAATGTAAAGATGAAAATAAACATATCAAATCTGTAGGATCTTCTACATGAAACACATACAAGAAAGATAGTGACAGTTTTGTTTTCATTAGTAAAAAATTAGAAAAGACCTAAATGACCAGAAATAGGAAATGGATAAGTTAAATTTTCTATATTAATGTAAATGATTAATAAGTATGTGATACTCAAAATGAATGAACTAGAGTTAGGTGTTGAATAAATTTGGGAATGATTTTATTTAAAAAGACAGAAGAATGGCCAAGAAGCACATGAAAAAGTATTCAACATTATGAGCCATCAGGGAAATGCACATTATAAATAGAATGAGGTATTTCTCATGCAACAGAATGACTGAAATTAAGGAAGTCTGATTATATCAAATGTTGGTGAAGATAAGAGCAACTGAGCATCCCACACATTGTCGATGGGATTGTAAAATCGTATTATTACTTTGTAAAATTGTCTGGCAATTTCTTCTACATTTAAACACTTATTTACCTTATGACCTAGCAAGTACTCCTCTGTATTCATGCATAAGAAATGAAAACTTATCTTCAAAAAAGATATGTTCAAGGATGTTCATAGGTTTATAAGACACAAACAGTGGAAACAACTCTAATGTCTATCAATAAGAAACAGATTAAACCAATTGTGGTATATGTGTATAATGAAATAGAGAAAAAAGAAATGGACTACTTACATTCTAAAAAATGAATAAATCTCACAAAATGTTATATTGAGAAAAATGAGCCAGATATAAAATGATAAATATTTTATGAGTCATATTTATATGAGTTTTAATAACTGACAAAAGAGTCTACGGTGATAAAAATCAAAAGCAGTTGCCTCAGGAAGGTAGAAGCAGGAAACATTGGATAGTGGCACAAAAAAACTTCTTAGGAGAATACAAATATTCTATCTATCTTGTTTGCATGGTATTTCTATGGGTGCGTATCATTATCAAAAATTTAATATGACTGCATAAACTTGTCAAAACAAAAATTGAGGACCTTATTTAGATGTGTGCAGATTTTGGTTTATATAAATTTTACTTTGGTAAAACAGAATTTTAAAAAATCATGGCCACATTAAAAAGTATTGTTAAAAGTATTACTAGGGTGACACGTAAAATTTGCAAACTTTTATGTTCCAAAATTTATTATAAATATAATTCATACTAAAAAACCTTACTAATAAAATAGTTGTAGAAAATAAAACAAGTTTTTAATGTTTGGTGTAATTATTCCTTAAAGGAATAATTCTAATAAGAAGCAATACACCAAAAAAAGATAAGAAAAAGACTATACGTATATCTCACAAATAACAAACAAAATAGAAATGTAAAAAAGATTATTTTTAATCTAATAATCGTGATTGTGTTTTTGTATTATAATACTTAATGTTAAGGAAGGTTTGGTACGCTATATAATCTTACACTTTACTGGTGTTGGATTGACCTTGATTACTGAAGCATGTCTGGAGTTTGGATTGACCTAGTCTATTTAAAAAACAATTTCAAGACGTGCATAAAGATCTTTAAATATGTTCATAATTCTCACTTATTAATCTATTCTCAAAATATATTCCCCAAACAGGGAGTTCCTTCAAGGAAAGTTGACAATAACTCTTTAGCACAATTACAAAAATAAAACAAACGTGAAGATGGTAGCTCATCTAGCTTATAAAATACTATACAGCCATTAAATGAAAGTATAAAAATTATGACAAGATATTTTTCATATTCTTAAATTTAGTAAAAGGATGATACAAAATTTTATATATATATATATATATATATATATCATCAGAAATCCAGGTATAAAATTATATAACAATTTCTTTTTTGAATAAGAAGTAGTCCAAGACATGGTATATGTTGGCTTGTTCTGAGACCCAAAACATCAGATTAGGAACAGGGACACTGGTTCATCTTAGAAGAATGAAGAATTCGCAGTATAAACTTATAAAGGGCAGCATATTTGAATAAATTTAAATATAACTTCTAATTCATAGATACCATACCCATAATGGGAAGGAATTAGTTTTTAATTATGTAAAGCCTTGGAATTGCCATATGTGGTGTGTGTATAAAGTGTACGTCTGGGCTCAGGTATACACATTTATGCAGTGTTGTCATATGACAGGGGCATGGTATAAGAAAACATGTTGTCTTACTAAATGCTGTCATAGGAAGTTGCTCTTTTTAAACCTATTTATCTCCAGTAGCATTTTTCTAATTTTTTGCATTATAACATAGGGTTTTCCTGTCCCAGACTTTATTATAATTGTATGAGTATAGGCCACTATCTTATTAAAGTATTTTATCTCCTATGCCTGACATGGTCCTGGTACAGATTAAGTGCTCAATAAATCTCTATTACTTTGAATGGGTATGTGTAAGTTACCCTTCACATAAGCTAGTTTTTAGCAGATCAGTAAGTATGAGTTCCTCTTGAAAAATGATGAGAAATGATGCTGTTATAGTTACTTTATTAGCCAGTGTATTTTAAAGATTGATGAGTGTCTTCATCAGATAATTAGTAAACCTACTCTGTCATGAGTCGCTGAAAAAAAAAACAGTCTGTCAAACTTAGATTTCTTTTTAACAATTATGTTTATTTCCCAGTTACTTTAAAAATAATGTATATTCCTAGGAATTTACAAATATGTTTTTTTAAAAAAATTAACCCATGTAGTTTAATTAAAGACATTCAAATAATGTTTTCTTTATTACTGATGAAGAAAAACTATGTTACATAAATTAAAAATAATTTTTGGAACAAGAATACCTTATACACTTAGAAACTGCTGTCTTATCAACAATACAAGAAGTTTATTGAACAGTTTACCTTTCGGCTTTAGTTAGTTTTGAAAATTTTATCAAGAAAGCAGAGATATACACATTACAGCAGTTGAAATTTTTGTAACTGAAATTACAAAATGAACAGTTCCTGATTTTTCAGAATCTGGTTGCAGCTTAAGATTGTATAATTCAGAGATCTGTTTCTTGGACATCATCTCTATTTACAGTGGGTTACTGAACCAGTTTACATCATCATCATCTCTATAGGGACACTTTTCTCATTTGTCTTGATTACCACTCTATTCTCAGGACATAGAGCCACACCTGGTATCTAGAATCATTAATAAATATATGTTGAGTGAATTAATACATAAAACTGAATTAAGTCAGGGAAAAAGGTAAAAAAGGAGAGAGACATGCTTCAGTAATCAAGGGAATGGCGAGTTAGGAAACAGGTCAATTTTCAACAATATGAAATGCCAAAGGTATACACTGTAGAATAACAAAAGTTTTTTAAGTAAACAAAAAATTAAATTGAAAAACCAAAATTAAAAAATACAAGTTTACATTTATTTTAATTAAAAGTTAAAGCTTCTGCTCTGTGAAAGATGCTGTTAAGAGAGTGAAAGGGCAAGCCTGAAAATCTTTGCAAAACACTTATATGATAAAGAATTGTTATCCAAAAATACACAATGAACTCCTAAAATTCAACAATTAAAAAAAAAACAACAGACAACTGAATGAAAAAACGGGCAAAAGACCTGAACAGATACCTCACAAAAGAAGATCTACAGATGGCAAATAAGTATATATGTTCAACACCGCATGTCCTTAGGAAAGTGTAAACTAAAACAATGAAATGCCACTAAGCACTTAAGAGTGGCTAAAATCCAAACACAATAAACGTTAAATGTTGACGAGGATGTGGAGCAAGAGGAATTCTCATTCATTGCTGGTGGTAAGGCAAAAATTGTACAACCACTCTAAAAGACATCTTGGTGGTTTCTCACAAAATTAAGCATACTCATCATACATTCCAGCAATTCATTCCTTGGTGTTTACCCAAATGGGTACAAAACTTAAACCCACACAAAATCTTGCGTCCTCATACATAATTGCCAAAATTTGGAAGCAACCAAGATGCCTTCAAAAGGTAAAAGGATAAACTGTGGTATGTCTCCACAATGAAATATTATTCAGTGTTAAGAAATGAGCTATGAAGTCGTAAAAAGACATAGGGGAAACTTAAATGCTTATTATTATACTAGGTGAAAGAGGCCAATCTAAAAAGGCTACATACTGTATAGATTTTAACTACAGTCGTGTGCTGCATAATGTCATTTCTGGCAACAACAGTCTGCATGTATTACTGTGATCCCATAGACTATAACAGAGCTGAAAAATTCCTATTGCCTGGTGATGTTTTAGTTGTCCTAACTTTAGTTGTGTTGCAGCACAACATATGACTCAGGTGCTTATGATGATGCTGTATAAACGAACCTACTATGCTGCTACTTGTGTGAAAGTGTGGCACATAAAATTATGTATAGTACATAATACTTGATAATGATAACAAAAGACTGTGCTATTGATTCATATATTTATTATAAGTTTAAACATTATTTTTGCTATTTCTTCTACACACATATGTATGCAAGTTAACTCTGAAACAGCCTCAGGCGTGTCCTTCAGGAGGTATTCCAGAAGAGTTATTATTGTCATAGGAGATGACAGCTTCTATAAGGGATGTGTTATTGCCCCTGAAGACCTTCCAGTGAGACAAGATGAGTGGGAAACAGTGTTATTGATGATCTTGACCCTGTGTAGACTTAGGCTACTATGTGCATTAGTGTCTTCGTTTTTAACACAAAAGATTAAAAAGTAAATAGTGTATAGAATAAAGATATAAAGAAAGAAAACAGGCCGGGTGCAGTGGCTCACGACTGTAATCCCAGCACTTTGGGAGGCCAAGGCAGGCAGATCACAAGGTCAAGAGATCAAGACCATCCTGGTGAACAGGGTGAAACCCCGACTCTATTAAAAATATTAAAAAAATTAGCTGGTCGTGGTGGCGTGTGCCTGTAATCCCAGCTATTTGGGAGACTGAGGCAGGAGAACTGCACGAACCTGGGAGGCAGAGGTTGCAGTGAGCTGAGATCATGCCACTGCACTCCAGCCTGGCAACAGACCAAGACTCCGTCTCAAAAAAAAAAAGAAAGAAAACAATTTGTACAGCTATATGCGTGTCTTAAGCTAAGTGTTAGTACAAGAGTGAAAAAGTTTTAAAAGTTAATAAAGTAAAAAAGAGTAAGTTAAGGCTAATTTATTATTGAGAAAAGAAAAATAATTTTTAAAAATAAATTTAGTGTAGCTTAAGTGTACAGTGTTTTTAAAGCCTATAGCAGTGTAGGATAATGTCCTAGGACTTCACATTCACTCACTGTTACCCAGAGCAACCTCCAGCTCTTTGAGCTCCATTCATGTAAGGGCCCTATACAGGTGTACCATTTTTAATCTTTTATACTGTACATTTTCTATGCGTAGATATGTTTAGATACACAAATGCCATTGCATTACAATTGACTCCAGTATGTAGTATAGTAACATGTACAGGTTTGTAGCTTAAAAGAAACAGGCTATGCCATACAGCCTAGCTAGGTGATAGGTACGCTGTACCATCTAGGTTTGTTTTAAGTACACTCTATGATGTTCACACAATGGTGAAGTCACCTAATGATGCATTTCTCAGAAACATCATCATTGGTAAGTGATGTGTGACCGTATGTGACATTCTGGAAAAGTTAAAACTACAGAGATAGTAAAAAGATCAGTGATTACCATGGCTTTAGAGTGGGGAAAGGGATAGAGAAATGAATAGGTGGACCAAAGAAGAATTTAAAGACAGTGCAACTTTTGTATATAATACTTTGATGGTGAATTCATGTCATTATACATTTGTCAAAACCCATAGACTGTATACCACAAAGAGTAAACCCTAATGTAAACTATCAACCTTTAGATTAATTATATAACAATATAGGCTCATCAATTATAACAAATGCACCACACTAATGCAAGATATTAATGAAACAGAAAACTCTGGGTAGGGGAAGGCAGGGATGGCAGATAGGGTATATGGGAACTCTGCACATTCTGCTCAATTTTTCTGTAAGCCTAAGAGTGTTCTAGAAAAATCTATTAATTAAAAAAATTGCACGCCTAGAGTGAATGAAAAAATTTCCTGTCCAAATAATCTGAATTGACAAAATGGTCAATAATAACGTCCAAAATTGACAATAGAATTAGTGGAAGATTTGTGGAAAATACACCAATTACCATAGATAGCGTCACATATTAATTGTATCTAATCTTTTGAATTGGAAATATAAATGACATTTAAAATATGTAAAGCCATAGAAAAATGTGAAGATTTGTCAAATTATTTGATAAAGAATAATTCTTCAAAAAATTGATATTGGTAGGATAAAAATGGAACTGTAAATTAATCTCACTCATGAATATAGATCAAATGTATTATATTAACCATTGGAAAACAAAATACAGCAATTGATATGAGAAATAGTATACTGTGTTTAATCAAGATTTATATCGGGAATAAAAGGATGAATTAGTATGAGAAATTCTGTCAACAAACAAAAAATCAGTGTTTCCTTACCTATTCTACTTTTGATGAAACTCTGGGCTATTTTCAGTCTATAGCTTTTATGAGTAAAGCATATATTAATATTCTTATCCAGTATTCTTAGTACAATTAGATACCAATTTCTGTTGCATATATTCTTGGCCTTGAATTACTGGATTATAAAGTATACACTGACTTGGTTTATGACAGCAATGCCGAACAGTCTTCCAAAGTGAGTTTACAAACTTTCACTCATATCAGCACCGTAAGATAGTTCCTCTCTCTCAATCATGTCATCTGCAAACAGGGGCAATTTGACTTCCTCTTCTCCTAATTGAATACCCTTTATTTCCTTCTCCTGCCTGATTGCCCTGGCCAGAACTTCCAGCACTATGTTGAATAGGAGCGGTGAGAGAGGGCATCCCTGTCTTGTGCCATTTTTCAGAGGGAATGCTTCCAGTTTTTGCCCATTCAGTATGATATTGGCTGTGGGTTTGTCGTAGATAGCTCTTATTATTTTGAGATACGTCCCATCAATACCTAATTTATTGAGAGTTTTTAGCATGAAGGGTTGTTGAATTTTGTCAAAGGCCTTTTCTGCATCTATTGAGATAATCATGTGGTTTTTGTCTTTGGTTCTGTTTATATGCTGGATTACATTTATTGATTTGCCCAGAATTATATATACTGAGGAACAAAGTTTATAAATTTAGTCCCTGCAAAGAAAAATGTGTTTTATATAAAGACGCACAGATGTGTATAGATAAAAATGTGTTCCTATCTTTTTCATTAAATCTTCAGGCACAAAGTAAATGATAAATATCAACTAAAAATTAGCTAAATATCAATAAATATCAAGTAAAAGTCAGCTAAATATCAACTAAAGATGAACTAAATAAAAAAAATTAAGCTAAAAATCACTCCTAGACGTTGTCAGCCCCAAGTCAAACTTCCTTACCACTCTGTCTGGTCCATAATGTACATGTCCTTTTTATCAACTCTACTGTAAGGTATTTAATAAGCAAAAATCTTGATTTATTAAACTTTACCATTTGTCTTTCTCCATTCATTGATCCTAATTGCCACCCTAGTGCTTTATACAGCATGAATGCACAATTAATATTACTTGCATGAATATAAAATTAATGTTTACATGGCCATTTTGTTAAAAATAAACTTGGTGTTTTACCATAATTTTAATTTTTAACAAGTCCCACACATTTCACAGAAATATAAGCAGGTATCCATTATATTGTTCAAGTTCTTTCTGGTGGTTTGGGTTGATGTTTGCAGACTGAAATTGTAATAGCTCAGATGAGAATAAAGTTGTATTGTATATATGAATTAATGCAAAATATATCATTTTGAACTCAGATCCATGGAACAAAAACTTCTATTGTCATGTAGCAAAGGCTAGGCCATGTAAGTTTTTGATAATTAAAAAACTGTTCGCTGCACCACTCCTGTGATGATTTCCACATGAAGCACGAGAGTTCTGCATAGCGCGTTTATTTGATATGTATATAGAAGAATGCATACCTTTTAGAAAGAGCCTATTACATAATAAACATCAGGAAAGGATAAGGAACAATCAGAAGGTCAGGGGAAGGGGATCAGCTTTTTAAACTTCTGGGTATCAGATATTCATTGTGTGTAAAAAAAAAAATCGGAATCCAAAATGCATTTTTTAAAGTATGCTGTTATATTTTGAGAGCTTAATATTTTAAGTGCTGTCTTAGAATAGCACAAGTAATCAATGATGTTTTCCCACAAGTCCTGTATAATTTCTGCTTACAATTAAGTGTGATACTACAAAATACATGCAGTCTCATTGCATCAATACTTCTTTTAATATCTGCTTAAAAACCATTTGCATGTGTTTTTCTGTTAGCATTCAGAATGCTCCATAAAAATCCAATTATGACTTTAGACTTTATGGGAAACTATCAAAATGTCTTTAGTTAATTCAACTGATATTTCAAAACAGTAAAACTCACGAAATGGAGCCACCAATTATAGAAACTATCACATGCTGCTTGTAACCGTATATTGAACATGATTTTCAAATTGCTGTAACTTATATTTCTTATGTATATATTTGCTCTTTTAAAAAATTAAAGTATATTTGAATTTCAATATTAAGTAGAAAGTCTGCATTTTCATGGACAGTTCTGAGAATTCCTACTTGTTTTTTTCTTATATTTTAGACCAAGGACTGCTCTCCTCTCCAGTTGTAAAAAGGCATTCCTTTTATTACATTTTAAAAAGTAGCTCACTGATAGAATCAGTAATAATTATAAACTTGGATTCTTGATACCATTATCTTATAAGCACTTGTAAGAAACCAAGCAACAGTGGATTTAAAGTGTAATTGGGCATATATATAATCACATAAAATTATAGTTCTTTTAATTCTTTTTAAATACTACATTATGATTATTGGATCTTGAGTAAGTAAATGGATAGAAGTGTGAAGAAAGAAGGAAGAAAGAAAATGAGGCAAAAATAAGTCTGAGCTATGTAGCTTGCATTTAGTTAGGCCAACCTCTTTGATCAACATCTCACTTCAAAAGTCAATTGATGTTTGAATGATTAAAAAGCTAGACTTTCTTCTCAAAAACAACAAGCAACCCATTATATTATATATAAAAGGGGAAAATTCAATATCATATGCTTTTTAGATAGACTTTTTGCCTCTTTTGAAGTTAGTATGAAAAAATTATTTTTCTTGCAACTGAAGGGCTGAATCATGACACCAATTCTCTAACTCTGTCAGATAAAGGAATGAATAGGCAAGCTTAGAGAGAAAAAAGACAATAACTCATATAAGAGGAAGAATACACTAATACTTCACGATAGAATTCACATTTTGGCTAACTTTCATAAGCATGAATGTCTTTGTCTTTGGATTTATATTATATAAACTGAAACCATACAAATATAAACTAACGAATGGCACATAGTTTATCTGACTTCCTTGCACAAAAAGGGAAACCTGCATTTCACATGCAAAGAAAAAAAAACGACTGGAGTCTGAATCTTGTATGGCTTGACTTTTCTCTATTGGGAAAAGACTCTGTTATTTACTTAATAATAGTACTAAGAATTATTATCATTATTAGCTTTAATAATTATAGTAGAGCTGTGATATTTAAAAATATATTAATGCAGAAGGGCCAGATAATTATTCTTAAATTCCTTACTAATATGAAAAAATTTGAACATGAAGTTAGAAATGTCTTAATCATAGCCCTCATAAGAGTCAGATGACATGATCTAGGATTTCTTAGTGAAAATCTTCTGCTTAATTTATACTTAGGTAACTCGGAGAATGGGCTTATCTGGAAACTTTCTAATGTTGAAGTCATATACTCTTCAATTTTCTTTATTGCCTTGAAAGAAATATGAAAGGTGATACACAAATCAAATTTTAATTTAAAAATACTCATATTAGCCAAATATTCTATTAGGAAGCTGAATTTCAGTGCTAAATCAGAGACAAGAGTATGATGCTGTTATCTTTGATATCTCTTTATTGTTTTCCTTAGGTGTCTTTATATCCATCTATGCCTTTTGCATCTTCCTGACAATGGATTCCAGTGAACATCTCTTAGGCTATCGAAGGCTTATCATTAATAATATTCTTAGCTATTAAGGCTTTCTGACATTCCCCAAGTTCACAATGTGAAAACTGAACTATATAAAGATTAAATCTTTTGTATATCCCAGTTCGTAAAACAGAGGGAACTGTTATTGTTTTCTCTATCCCTAACAGTAACAAGCAACCGAGATATTTTAAATTCTCACATACCTTTCTGTGTATCATTCTTCAAGGCAGTAGTTAATCTGATCAAGAGTATTTTAAAGCTATGAAATGACCAACTGAGAAACAGAGGCAACAAACCCAAAGTCTTTACTATGGCTTATGAGACTTTATATGAGGAGGCCCTCAGTTACTGCTCTACCTCTGTTTCTAGCAGTTTTCCTTCTTCTTTCTGTTTGAGGAACACTGGCCACTTTATTTCCTTTTTTTCTGAACAAGCCAGTTGTGGTTACAGCCTAGATTCTTTAGGTATGCTGTTCTTTCATCCTTAAATGATCTTCCCTTAGGAATCCTCACGGTTCACTCTTTCACTTGATTTAATCTACACAAAACCACATGTTATCATGGAGATCTTTTCCTTTTCTATATACAATTGCAACATCCCCAAATGTAACAGATCCCTCACTGCTTTATATTTTCTCCTCAGCACTTAATTCTATATAACAAATAGAAAACTATGTAATTATTGGCTATTTATGAAGTTTTTGTTTGAATGTTTAGTCTTTACATTTCTATTATTATGTATTTTATTACTGTATTTTATACCGAAGGCACTATCAGTTGTAAGTGGCAACACTATTTTATGTAGTACTATGAAAAATGTGCTGTCAGCTGAACAATGCCATGTCATTGGTGATAGATGCATTATGATTTCAGAATATATAAAATATAGAGTGAGAATTATTAAAATGGGGTATTTATGTTTATTGCTACTTTCCTCGATAGAATGAAAGTTTCATAAGGTCGAGATTTTTCAGTGCTTTCTTTACTGCTATCCACATTTTTTTTTTTTTTTTTTTTGAGACGGAGTCTTGCTCTGTCACCCAGGCTGGAGTGCAGTGGCACATCTTGGCTCACTGCAGCTCCGCCTCCCGGTTTCAAGCCATTCTCCTGCCTCAGCCTCCCAAGTAGCTGGGACTACAGGCACCCGCCACCACACCCGGCTAATTTTTTTGTATTTTTAGTAGAGACGGAGTTTCACCGTGTTAGCCAGGATGGTCTCGATCTCTTAACCTCGTGATCTGCCCACTTTGCCTCCCAAAGTGCTGGAATTACAGGCGTGAGCCACCGCACCCGCCACTGCTATCCACATTTTTCGTACCTATTATCCCTGTTACATCATAGTAGGTGCTCAATCAGTATTTCTGAGCTAGTAGATTTTGGTAGTTTACTTTTGATTATTCTGTCCCCTCACTGATTCATAATAGTTATGCACATCTCCATATGTTTTATCACCTTCTTCTCCTGCAGCATCACGAAAAAATACAAGATTTTTTTTTTTTTTGAGATAGAGTCTCGCTATGTCTGCCAGGCTGGAGCGCAATGGCGCAGTATCGGCTCACTGCAACCTCTGTCTCCCAGGTTCAAGCAATTCTCCTGCCTCAGCCTCCCGACTAGCTGGGATTACAGGCGCCCGCCACCACGCAAGCTAATTTTTGAATTTTTAGTAGAGACGGGGTTTCATCATGTTGGCCAGGCTGGTCTCTAACTCCTGACCTCAGATGATCCACCCGCCTCAGCCTCCCAAAGTGCTGGGATTACAGGTGTGAGCCACCACACCCGGCCAAAATACAAGAATTTTTTAGAGAGCATTTATTAATTTATAACAAATTGAGGGCCCTTACTAGACTATATTGGAGGCAATATGTGGGAGTGTTGGTGTATATAGCATGTGTGCATGCGTGTGTCTGAATGTATGTCATGATTTCAGAAATCATGATTTTTTTTATTAATTAGGGTTAGATTTATCCATATGTGACGAGTAGTTTAAAAGTAGTAGTGGGCAATGCCAGGCTATTGTCACTCCAGGACCCAGGCTACTTGTAACTTGCAGCCCTATCATGCATGGGTCCCAGGCCACAGTTCATTTCATAGTCGAAGATGATGTTTCCAGCTCCATCTCTGTTCTGCCAGCAGGAGAGAGAAGTGTAAAATAGAAAGATATGGTTCTTTCCATTTAAAGATGCCTTTTAAAAGTTGCCCATACTCTTCTTATATCTCATTAGCCAATGAAGTCAAGGACCACATACAGCTCTAAGAGAAGAGATGGAAAATCTCAAATAAATGCTCTGGGTGGTCGAAACACTAACTATTGCTTAGAAACAAGAAGGAACTTAATTTTATAAAACAGCATTCTCCACCCTGAAGAGTCTCATGTATTCTTCTTCTCACATATAAAATAGTGTCATTGCTTTCAATGAGAGACACCTCAGAGAACTATGCAATTACTACTTCCAGTTTATAGTCCAAAATTTCTTAAGGATATGCTGCATATATCTCATAATAGTCTAGTGACCTATAAGCCATATCACAATTTAAAATCTTCTGAATATTCAATTCCCACCCAACTGGTATGGAAACAGGACAAATACAATGAAATGATAATAAATGATAGAAAATACACAGCAGTCAGTGGCCATAACTTTTATTCAATCGTATGATGCAAGGATAGAAAAAAATCTTCCTTCCATGACACATCATGCCCAATAGGTTCTGTCATTGAGCTTAGCAATGGAGATTGCAACCCACCTGATGGTGTCTCTGCTTTCATAGCAGGCTTTCTGCTGGCCCATGATCGGGCCTGTAGTTTCTTTAGCATATAAGAAATTACAAGCTCTATCAGTCAGAGTGTGTGGTTCTGACAGTATAATTTCCCTCAAAACTTAAAAGGTTTCCAGTCAATTTGTTCTAGAACATTCCATGTGCAATCAATTGCAGCCAAATATTTTGATGATATATATTACTGTAGGCTTAAAGAATCTTATCTTTTATTTATCTTCCTCTTGCTTATTTTAAACTACTTAAAACTATCTGAAACGATAGCCTTGGGTGGAAAAGGAACCAATTTAATCTGATCTTTTCTACAGAGAGTAAAATGGGTTTGAAATAGGCTTGGGGGAATAGTTTTATGTTCAAGTCCATGTCTGAGAGCTACCATCAATGATGGCTTTGGTTTGGAGCATGAGTATATTTGTTTCTTAATATACAGAGTCTCCAAATTATTGGGCTTTTAATCAGTGAAAATTGCCCAGATCGTTTTTCTTGGCAGAATGATAATCTTTGTCAACCCTGCTTTTGGACTGGCAAATTCTAAGCTAAGTATTGCTCTCTCTTAAGCATCTAGAAATATTTAATAAATACCTACACTTTGAAAATTTCCTATCATTTGCTCTAATACTATAGCCTCTTTTAGTATATGATTTACCTTTGAACAAACAGCAGTACATAATTTCTGCCAAATATTTTGATATTGAATAGTACATGTTATTACCTTTTAATGTCTGATCCTTCTTGCCTAACATATGGCAAATTCTACAAATCCAATGCCACGGGTTTAGGTTTTGTTATTTATAGCACTATGAGCCAGGTACCAAAGTCTGCATTAGTCAAGATTAGGTTTGGCCGAGTAGCAGAATATGCACAATAAAAGTGATTAAAACATAATATTCCAGTGGATACTGTTGGACTCCTCACAGTGTTGCATCTAAGGTCCTCCTATCAAAGGGAAGATGAGATTATGGTATCTGGTGCCATACTGCCTGGGTTCAGGTTTCCCTTCACTGCTTACTATATAACCTACAGTAATATAACTCTATCTCTGTGTGCTTCAATTTTCTCACCTCTACAATTAAGATAATAGATATCTCATAAGATTGTTGTGAGAATTAAGCAAGTTAATACATATAATGAACTCAAAACAATTCCAAGCACTAGGTAAACTGTATATGTGTTAGCTTGTTACCAGGTAGCTTTTTCTATGCAACAACTGTCTAAACACTAGCGTTCTTAAAATATCAACCATGTATGTTGTTTACTTTCTTTTTTTTTTTTTTTTTTTTTTTGAGACGGAATCTCGCTCTGTCGCCCAGGCTGGAGTGCAGTGGCGCAATCTCGGCTCACTGCAAGCTCCGCCTCCTGGGTTCAGGCCATTCTCCTGCCTCAGCCTCTCCGAGTAGCTGGGACTACAGGCGCCCGCCACCACGCCCGGCTAATTTTTTTGTATTTTTAGTAGAGACGGGGTTTCACCGTGGTCTCGATCTCCTGACCTCGTGATCCACCCGCGTCGGCCTCCCAAAGTGCTGGGATTCCAAGCGGGAGCCACCGCGCCCAGCCTGTTTACTTTCTTTGACTCGGCAGTTTGGGATGAGCTTGGCTGATCTCTAGGCTGGGGTCAGCCTAGGGGGTCAGCTGGTAGGTCCACTGGGACTAGCTTGTTTAGCATGCCCTCGCCTGAGAAAGGTAGAAGAACTGGGCCTTCTATTGATGTGTTCTCACATCCTCTAGCAAGCTGGCATGAGCTTTTTTATAGAGCAAGTTCTGGTATACCAACATTTTTCCAAATCTATGCAGGCATCATTTTTGCATCAGTTTTACATTGGCCAGAGCAAGGAACAAGTCAGCACATGTTCAAGGAGTGTAGAAAGACTCCAGTTCCTGAGGGCAAGAGTTAAAATATCACATTGCAAGAGGAGATGAAAAATGTACAGTCATTTTTGCAATTGACTACCACTATGTTTATGATTGCTGCTGGTGTTGAGCTGTGCCATAAGTGGCCTCATTCTCAAGTTAGTTAACACCACAGTCCAGTTTCAACCATCAAATTTTGCATTCCAACAGTGGGGAAGGCAGAAACATCCACTTATTTTAAGGATAGACGTTGAAAATTCTGTAGTAAGCAGAATAATGCCCCACCCTCAAAGATGTCCACATTTGAATCCCCAGAACCTATGACTTTGCAATGTTATATGACAAGGGAGAATGAGAGTTGCAGATTATGATTGCTGATCAGGTGACCTTAATTTGAGGATATTGTTCTGGATTACCCACGTGAGTTTCATGCACTCTCAAGGGATCATATAAGTGAAAGTGGGAGCCTGGAGAATCAGTGTCAGAGGCATAGAGTTCTGAAGACAATATGCTGCTTCATGGCTTTGAAGACGAATAAAGGGCCTTGAGTTAAGGAATGCAGGAGACTTCTACAAGTTAGGAAAGGCAAAGAAACAGTTTCCATCCCAGAAACTTTAGAAGGCATATAGCCCGGGTGACACCTTGATTTTAACCCAGTGCCACCCATTCCAGACTTGTGACTTCCAGAGCTGTGAGAATCAATTTATGCTATTTTACGTCACTATGATTGCTATAATTTGTTATGTTAATTATTGTCGCATATTCTTTCTATTTACATTTCATTGGCTGAAAGTTAATAACATGGTCATGCATAATTACAAGAGAAGCTAAGAAATGTAGATTTTTTTTCTGGGTGGCCATCTACTTAGTTAATTTTAGAAATTAATATATTTAATAATAAATTATATTTATATTAAATAATAAATTAATGCTAAATTTCATTTATATTAAATAATAAATTAATAATAAATAATAATAAATTAGTATATTTTATACTAGAGAAAAATCAGTAAACTTGGCCGAAAAGAACCTATTGGTTTTATAAACACAGAGTTCATGCAATTGTCCAGCATTTTAAAAACATTCTTCAATCAGTGAGAATTTGATTTCCAGTTTAAAATGAGGACAAAGAAGAAAGGGATAAAGAAGAGCTGGCAAATCTTTTAGATTAATGATAAATATGTGCAAAAATAAACATTAATTCAGAACTTTCAAATGAGTAAATAATATATATATAAAAGCCACATAACAACACTTGGCACATAAATCAGCACTGCATAACCTCTACCCATTATGACTTCTGTGGACGTTACTATAATTCTGCAGCAATACATGACTAAGCTGCCTAGATCAGTTTAATTGCTTTTATTATTAGGGAGGTTGTTTCCCACACATTCTCAATTAGGGTCACACATTCTCAATTAGGGGAATAATATTTCTGATGCTAATTTTTTAAACCATCAGTTTTCTCTCTCTTTAAAAAGCTCAGAGTCCAGCCACATATCTTGTTCCATTTTACTCTAATGGTCTTGATTTTATCCCACTTTATCTTTGCAATGATTAATGATCATTACAGCAAATCAAGCATTCTTTCTGTAGTGCTAATTGGTAATAGTCAAGGATAAATAATGTATAGACCCACAGCAAGAGGGAAAACAAAACACATAATTAAAGGCAAATTAAATGAAGAAATGCTAGAAAAATTAATGGTGAAGCATCTGTAAAACTCATTTTAGGAAACTCAGAAATAAGTATTGTTGCATTTGCATATGTGTACTCTGTATTGAACTCCAATCAGAAAAACAAATTGTATTTTTTTGGAGTATTTATCCCTAACTCTGTGCTAGGTACTGCAAGTAAAAGGAAATAAATAATATTCACTACATATTCGGTTCTTATAATGAATACCCAAATAACATCATTGCTAGTAAGCCCGGGAGACATAATTTTATTGTAATTGTTACTATTCCACTTTTATAAATGCAATAATTGAGGCGCAGAGAATTTAATTTATTCATACCATCACACACCTAGAAAGCCAACTGGAATTAGTACCAAGATTTTTCTGAATACAAAGTCAGGGTTCTTCCATTGCTGCTTATGAACTAAAAATATTCTCTTTATCTTCCCCTTGCTTCATTGCTCCACCCCCATTTCCAAGCCCAAGAAACAGTAAACGACTGGATTGTGAAATTTAAGGACATTTTTCCAGGCTTCAATCCTTCCATTAGGTGACACTTTAAAAGAAAGAAAATCAAGCACTTGGTGTATGGTTCTTTTAAAAAATACATATGATAACTGTATGGAAATATAATTCACATGCCATAAAATTCACCTCTGTAGTATTTTTTAGCATATACACAGAGTTGTGCAACCATCACCAGTATCTAATGTTAAGTATTGTATCATCCCCAAAAGAAACTCCATAACCCAGCAGCACTCAGTCCTAGTCATCCCTCTTCCTCTAGCCTCTGGCAACCACTGGTTTCCTTTCTGTCTCCAGAGAGTTCCATTTTCTGGACATTTCATATAAAAAGAATCACACAATATGTGTTCTTTCATAACTAGCTTCTTCTACTTAGCATAATGATTTTATGGCCATTCATGTTGTAGCATGTACACTCTATTTCTTTTTATTTCTGGATAATCTTCTATTGCATGGATGTGCCACCCTTATCCATTTATCAGTTAACGGATGTTTGGCTTGTTTCTACTCTTTGGCTATTATGAATAATGCCATTATGAATATTTGCATACAAATTTTTGTGTGTACAAAACTTTTCTCTTGGATATATATCTAGGAGTAGAATTGATATTTCGTAGGATAATTCCATGTTTAACCTTTTGTGGAACTCCCAAACTGTTTTCCAAAGTGGCTGTACCACTTTACCTTCTTATCTATTCTATGCGCACCCCACTATTGTATTTTGGAAGAAGATAACTTGTTTTCTAATTTTACAAGTTTACAGATTAAGAGAAATTTTGCCCCCAAATGAACCATATCCTGGGTCACCTATAACTGGTTTAAATGATGACATTTGGGATTTTGAGTTGATATTGCTTAAGTGAGAGTTTTCACTCAAAATTGCAGCTGGAATGGTTAAGACTTTGGGGCATGTTGGTATAGAGCAAATATATTTTTTATATGGAAATAACTTGGATTTTGTGGGGACAGAGGGTTGCTGTTATGGGTTGAATTGTATACCCCAAAAATATATGTTAGTATCCTAACACCTGGTACTTCAGAATGTGGCATTTTTTTTTTTTTTTTTGTAAATAGGGTCATTGCAGATGAAATTAAATTAACATTGGGTCATACCAAAGTGTGATAGTGCCTTAATTCAATACGGTGGGTATCCTTATAAGAAGAGGACAGAGACATGAGGGGTGAATGCAATGTGAATACAGAGGCAGAGATTAGAGTTATGCTGCCACAATCCAAAGGATATTGGGGTAACAGAAGCTGACAAAGGCAAAGAAATATTCTCCCCAAGAGGCTTCAGGCAGAGCATGTCCCAGTCAGCACCTTGGTTTTAGAGTTTTGGAATAGAAAACTGTGTGATAATAAATTTCTGTCGTTTTAAGCAACCAAGTTTGTGTTACTTTTTCATATCAGTCTAGAAAAATACATATGCTCTAGGGAAATAGAACATTTTCTATTTTATGAAGTGCTTAATCCTATATTAATCTAATTGTTTACCATGAAAATGATAACGAATTACCATAAAAATACATAAATTCTTCAATCCAAAGAAGTCAAATTATTGTCCTTAGAACTCAAACATGATTCTTCTGCCCGTGATTTCTAAATGGAATTAAAACTAATATTTTTTAAATTCAGAGATCTTCCCAATGATTGAAATCATTCATCCAAATTTGTTTGCATGCTGGTTCCCTGGAAGATATGACTGGTAAGGTTTAGCAAAAAAGAAAGGAAAGGAAAGGAAAAGAAGGGAAGAAAAAAGAAGGAAGGAAGGAAGAGAGGGAGGGAGGGAGGGAGGAAGGAAGGAGGAAGGAAGGAAAAAAGAAAGAAAGAAAGAAAGAAAGAAAGAAAGAAAGAAAGAAAGAAAGAAAGAAAGAAAGAAAGAAAGGGAAAGAAAGAAAGAAAGAGGGAGGGAGGAAGGAAGGAAGGAAGGAGGGAAGGAAGGAAGGAAAGAAAAAGAAAGAGGAAAGTAGTAGGTTAGGTCAAAGAGAGAAAGTGAAGCCAATTATCCCCACCATACCTCTTGTTCTCATATTAAGGAATGCCATGGGCAATGTCACCATGGAATCTGTAGTTAGCTAAGTGTAAAAGTGTTTTTCATCAGGGAGGTACTTGGTTTACAAAATTCAACATGCGTGTGGTAGATTATTACAGTTTTCACCAATATTTCTCTGAAAATTAGTATGCTGATCTTGAAGATATTTCCCTTCCAGTTATCTCTAAGATCTATAATGTTCATAAAAATGTGCAGAGGAGGATGAAGACATAAAGAAATAAAAGACTTGAAAAATTCTATCATGTGAAAAACTTTGTCCCTATTTTCATATATAAAACTGTTTTAAATCCAAACATGCCAAAGCACTTAAGAAAACCTAAACTTACAAATGTATCTTTGCTATTATCTACATATAACAAATACGAGGAGGAAGATAAGGGATCAGGAGGTCATGGGATTTATCTAAATTACAAAAGTCTAAAACAAATCAGTAGTCAGATACAAAAATTCACATTCTGCAATTTATAATCCTAGCTACATATTACTGGAATTTTCTGCCAATGATGAATTTTTCTATCACGAAGCAGTAGAGAAGACACTTTTTTTTTTTTTTTGGTCAAGAACTGTGAAGAGTTTGGGATTTTACCCCACTTACAAGTTAAGCAGTTATCCTATTACTGTTTTGTGTAGCCTGGCAGAAGACACAGACTCCTAGGTGGATAAACAAAGGACTTTATAACTGACAGAAAGAACAGTAGCCAGAAATTTATATTGGTTTGTGTTGGTTCCTATGCTCCCCTTAAGCCATGGTGGGATGTAAAGGGTTCATCATAGATGCCTGCCTATCAGTCTGCTGTATTATCTGAAGGCACCACTGAACTTGGAGGACTTACTGCTTTGTCAGTGAGCAAAAGCAAGCCTGCTCTTATATGAATCTCATCGATCAATATAAATCACATGGCACAGTTATTGAATATTTACAACTTCGACCACCGTTTATGACAAAGCTACTCAGATGTAAAAAGTATATGAAATTTTATCACTTATATAGAAACAATAGTGTGGTAGTCTGTGTGTCTCAGCACACTCACTTTGGGCTACCATTGAGGGCATCAACCAGAGCAGCATAGCACAGGGCTGGTCATGTCCATATGAGTTTTTCTGTTTTTATAGCATTTGGACAGAGATGACAAACCTAACAGCAAATCAGATTGCCAGCCTCAGTTGCTCCTTGATTCAGATGGTGGTCCTAGATTTAAGGAACAAAGCAAAACTTAATAGCCCTCACCCACTTCCTGAACCTCCTAAGGTCTAATATATTCATTTTCCAAATGGTGAAGTTTTTGCTTCTTCTTTATCACTAAAAATTTCTGTGTCCCAGTTCAGAAGGTATAATTTCACCTTTATTTCCCAATCAGCCCCTACTTACATCCACATGTATCATGTAGAAAGGTCAGGGTGGAATCTCAAATCTTCAAAATAGGTCCATATGACCACATTTTGTCCTAATCATTACCTAGTTAACAGCCAAAGGGAGAAGGTCTATTTCTGGAGAACTTCTAGCTTCATTTAGTAACCCTACTGCCAAGTTGGTAAGGACAATAGAGTAAAAAATTTTCCCAAGAATGTTCAGGAACACCCAGGGCCCATGACCAGTTGCCTTTCCAACATTTTATCAAGCACCCACTAAATATAAACACAGGAAAACAAAACTTAAATTTGATGCAGCATATTTTTTTTTTTCTAAGAAACTTTAGTGGAAACAGAGGGACAAAATGTATATGTCACAAAAATGTGAAAACTAGCATACAAAATGGCACAGTCATTGGACCCTTATTATCTTCTATTCTCTTCCTTTTTCTACTCTTCCTAATTATCCATTGTTTATAAGACTTCTTAATGGTGAATCTTTGATTATGGGATTTTTTCACCTATGTACTTCTTACAACTAATCTGAGTCTCTGCCTTTATTCTTAGCCTCTCTATTGAAACTCTCAAATTCTAATTTTAATTTTGTTTCAATAAGTCTTCAGATGATAAAGCTGATTGTATTGGCAGGATTTCTGCATGACATCCCACATACCCTCAAATTCAGACTGTCTTTAAATTAACTCTTCCTCCCCTCCGCCTCTACCCTTTATCTCCATTTTCCCCTTGTATCTTACAATGGCAGAGACAACCATTCTAATTTTTAGACTCAAAATGAAGAAGTCAAACCTAACTTTTCATGTCACTTATTCCAAAAGATTCAACAAGGCTGAAGTCTCAGAACTATCTCTTTGATCTTCCTTTGCTTTCTTTTTTCACTGTTCACATCAAAGTGCAAGATATCATTGCCCCATTTCTTCAAACTTCATAACCGTAACTGCCACCTCAATCATTATGTTAAAACCATTTATTTCAACACATTACCATCCTGCTCAAGAATGTACCATGATCCTCCATTATCTATTGGATCAAATCCATATATTTGTGTTCGTTTTACTCAAAAGTGTTCTTTTTAACAAATATGCCATTTGGACTCAAGCTGAGCTGGATTTCTCATTTGTTTTGTGAGTTAGGCTTTTTGCTTTAAAATTGAGAGGATTCGGTTACATAAAATCTGTAAAGTTGTCTTTTTTCCTATGGTTCTCATTTTACACACATACACGCACTTATATTTATAGTCTTTTTAAGGTAATTGTTGAAAGTGCGACACATCTAGTTAGAAACAGGATTTATTCATGGACTTAAAGAGACAAAAATATGCCTTTTATGGACACTCTGGCTTGTCTAACAGAAATATCTGTAACCCCTTTCCCACTGTGTGTCATACTAATGTTCTCCAGTAAGCTTCTTTGTACTATGCGACATGCCAGAAAGGAGTCTGAATATCCCCTTTTGATATCTCAGATGGTAACTTATTTGTATACAATCCTTATACGTGTCTATAGTTTTTTGAAGTTCAACCGAGGTATAAATGTGTTTATCAACAAACAATATATCATACCTACTATTTGAACTACTTAAAATGCAGAATTTCATAATACTAAAATTTACATTAAAATTGCTTTGTTAACTCATTTTTATTATCTCTAAGTCATATAGAAACACTTATCCTTTTTAGCTTTCTGAAACTGGGGAGATACGGTAGGAATATCACAGATTTTAGAAGGAAGATAATTTTAAAGTTTCCTTCTCTATATCTTTGCAATTAACTGTAGCCAAGACATTTACACAACAAAGCCCATGTCTAGTAGTTGGAACCCCAAGCATCACAACCATGTTGTCAGACATTTTTGGCTTGTTGCCACATGGGTATATCCACCAGACTCACTACCAGTGATTCTGCCTCTGGTTTGAACATATGCATGCCTCCCTGGTCTTAAACTGACATGAGCTTTCTGACTTTGATAATTGCCCTCCTCCTCTATCCTTGTAACCTAAGACTGACCCAACCTCCCTACGCTCCACTACTAAAATGAAGTATGGAATATGGATTGAAGGGCTTATTAAAAAGAGTCTTTTGCTGCAAATAAATTCCATATTTTATATTTTTCCTTTGTCCATGTTTTACACACCACACCCATAATAGAAGCCTTATATTTTGTTTTTGAGTCATCTCTTTTCTTCATAAATGAAAACTAGTCATATGGCTAAGGTTATTCTTACCAGTAAAGTGACCCCTCTTATCTGTCTATCCTAACACTTACAATCCTCTAAAGCCATTTTAAATCTGTCAACTTTCCAATAACCCCAGTCCATATTGACTTCTCTGTCAATACCACTTATTAGATGTGCCATGAATGTTGACATTAGATTATATCCCATTTAGAACCACATGTCATCTCATCGTATTCTCTGATATTACAGCCAGAGGGAGGGGAAGTAACTGAGGTATCAATTTTCTTGTGAAGAAAAATAAGTAAACAGATAATATAGATGCTGACAAAAAATATTTTTCTCAACCTAGAATTTTGGACAACCCATAGGAGACCCAGTGCATATTAGATATTGAATTAAAATGTGTGTCCAGTGAATAAGCAATTCACAAATAAATAAAGGGATTGTAATAATATAACTACCTATTTCTCAAATTGGGTGTACCTTATCTTCCTTATGGCACAGGTTGAAGTACATGGTATGTTCTCTTCCTCTATTATGAAAAGAGAAGGTGAGGAACTTGATACTTAGTTGTAAATTTGGAGTTCTACCTTTTAAAAAAGCATTGGTGATGTCATATTGAAGTTCTGAGTCTTAAAAGTAAGTTTCAAACGTATTCTGCCATCTGTACTTGAAGAATAAGTAAATACTGATTTTAAATTTTATCCTGAAACAATCTACATGGGGATTTTTGTATCTTTTTCTGGGAATTTAAGCACAGAAATATTGGATAATGCCAAAACAGATGTATATTAACACTTTCCTTATTCCCTGAATATTGTTACAATTAGGAAGGCCATTTAAAAATGTGCGAGGGTATTTTTAGTAAGCCATGATTATTATCAAGGCTTATTTTCAAAACTCTGTTTCCATGGACACATTGAATATCAAATTTATTTATCAGAATCTGATTTCAGTAAAGAAAATTGACTATAGATTTACTGAAAATTGTTTATGTGAAGAAATTACAAGTGCTATTAATACTTACAGGTAGACAAATGATTAGAGAAGGTAGTAGTTTGATGTGAAGATATAGGACTTCACAGTAATGTTCAGTTGTACCAAACACTTCTTAAGGAAATGAGAAATGTAGTCCCGAGGTCTTATGCAATTTTCTTTCCTGTAAAAACAATATTCTCTTCTATTTTTTATCCAAAAGGAGATAATTGGTTTTGGTATTTGTTTCTCTAGAAAGGTTAAGAGAGAAACTCTCCAGCAGAATAATGCTTTAGTTTCTTGATAAATGCTTTCTTTTTAGTGCTATTTCACTGTTCTCTATACGGAGTTGCTAACTGCGGAAATGGGGTTAAGTCTCCACTGAGGACCAGAAGTCTGATCATTTCCCAGAAGGTGGTTAGGGTTGTGGAGGCATCTTAGCCTCGCCAACCCTGGGCTACTGTAAAGGCCACATATTTTTTGAAAGTTTCTGTGAGGTCACACTATAGCTGAGACTCTTATGTATAAACCCAGCATCCAGTGTCCTCTTCACACTTAAAGACAGGACTCTGCTTTCGTGAGGATTGATATAGCCAGCTGAAAAAGTTCATTTCTAAGCCTCTCTGAAATAGAGTAGGTATGTGATCAATGCTTTGGCTCAATTTTACGGTCAGATGTCATTCAATAGAGCTTCTAGGAAAACTTATTAATTTGGGTTGATTCAATCAGTAAATTCCTTTTTGTGCCCTATCTTCCTCTATTTGCAATGAGAATACGATGGTTGGAACTTCATCTGATGCAAACATGACGCTACTGTGTAAATGAATGCATGTATTACAAGTGGTGGGTGGAAAGATAAAAGGATTCCAGCACACTTGACATTGAGGAACCATAACCAGGTTTGGTCTCTCTACGTTCTTTCTTCATTTTACATGAACATAAATATTTTAATCATTTGCTAGTTTTTGTCTCTGTTATTCAAAAATAAACTTTTTTTACTGAGTTTTACTTCATAAAAGAAAATGTAGATTACATATTCCATATTACTTTTGCTTTCCAAAGTTTGTTTAAAATTAATTGTCACCTAGCATATAGCCTGTTACATTCCTTATATGATTAATATATACAAATTAAATATCAGAAAAGCATTATCTATTACTTTTCACAATATTTCAAAATATAATATATAGTGGGAGAGAGAAAGAGAGACAGAGAGAGATCGAGTAAAATAAGCTATGAAGAATTTTCCTGAAAATTTAACATGAAAGAATGTTGTTATTGAATTTGGGAGATCAGGATTTTTTTTAATGGAATCAGAACAAACCACTTACTCATTTTTTTTTTCTTTATGAAACAAGTTGGAATGGATTATGTCAGAGATAACTTTATTTCAGGAAACTTAATATTTCAGAATTTATTATCCTACATAACACACTGTTAGGCTTTCACATCTGAATATATACCTGAGGTAATAACAAACATTTTTAATTACAGATAATGTCAATAATATTTCAGACTGTTTTTGACAGCATGCATTTCCACATCTAAGGAGTGGAAGATATGATGCTATTCAGACGATTTTTTGTTGCTGTTGTTTGTTTTCTTTTCTTTTTAACTGAGATTAAGTTGCTTCTTCAAGTGGGCATATCAACTTTTCAGTTGTTAGAAAGATGCTTCTTAAAGAAATTTCTCAAAATATTAAAAGGTTCCCAATATGGATACATGTATATATCAACTCCTTTTCTTGTTCCTCCCAATAATTTCATTTGACATTTGTGGCAAAGATTTTAATAGGCTCCCCCAAAACTATTTCCTTCCTCAGTATAACAAATTCCTATTATTAGCTGGTAACATGGTAATATTGTCATCTGAATAAAAGCCACTATTCTGCTCTAATACTTCTTTGCAGCTAAGTGTGACCCTAAGACTAAATTCTTCTGGTAAAAAGGTAAGAAAATAAAGTGACATTAAGGAAAGTTTTTTTTCTCTCTCTCTCTAAAAATAGAAGAAGCATATATTTCCTAAAGCTCTTTCTTTTTTCTGCTTCTTGGAATACGTGATCATGGATCCTTCCAACATGAGGTGTAAGACACAGGCTGGGAAGAAATGAGGTTAGGTCAGAACACATGGAGCACCCACATCAGCTGGAGCCTGAGACCTCTCTATCTCTTTATGTGGGAGAATAAATAAACTGAATCTTGTTTAAGTCCTTAATCTGAGTTTTTTCTTCTGTATGTAGCCAACATTAATTCTGATTGATATAGTACCTATATTCTTCTATCTACAGACCACATGATGCACATTTCCTGGATATCTGAGACAGATTTATAAAGTAAAAGCGAACTTGATCATGGAAGTTCTTAATTCTTTAACTCTTCGATCAATTTCTGATCTCTAACATACTACCTTTTTTAAAAATAGTTATTTTTAGTATGTTTTGTGCAAAATTCAACAGGCACATATTTTACTAAATTAAAATGTTCATAGAAATAGAAAAGATTACAAATCCATTAATGAAATTATCATACAGAATTCATTTCTTTAAGTACTTCAAAATTTTAAAAATAGATTATTTAGGGGTATTATCTAACTTAAAAATTTCTGAGTTATATTTATAGAGGCAGAGACATTGAAATAGTTTCAAAAAAATTTTAAGCACTGTTTGTTCAAATCAGAGTAGGAAAATTCAAAGCAGAAAGATAACTCTCATTTTAGAACTTAAACACAATAATTTTGAAAAGCTATAGTGATAGGGAGACAGTTATTATCAAGGTAGTTGATGATTTATATCCCATCCAAACATTTCTGCTTTATATCAGATTCAAATATTGTTATTTCTTGATAAATCTCAAACCAACAAGAGAAAGAGCTAAGATTTAATCCATGACCACACTCTTTTCAGCCTATTGCATTAACTCTATAATTTTGATTTTGTTAACAAATAAAAATATTTTATTTGAATCTTTTTTGAATGTGAAATTATAATTTCTGATTCCTGATTATTTACAGATAATATTGATGTCCATTACTTATATATCTCTACTTGCTGAAATGTTATTGTTTTGTCCTCTAAGTAAAACAGATAAGTCAGCAACACTGATTTGGTAAAAACAGAAGATGGAGCAAATAATGGTTTAAAAGCAAAACAAACAAACAAAAAAACTAAAAGCAAACTTGTAAGAGCTAAACTTGCAAACCTAAAAATATAAAGCAATGACAGTGTTAGCATAGACTGCTTAGAAACTCAAAAGAATTTTCTTAAGCGTGAAGCCTTGTGTTTGTTTTGACAGAGCTAGAGAGCCACTTCCTTCTCTCTAATCTATTTTTTTCTAAGCAAATCTATTTGTCCAAGAACTGCTTGCCAATAAACCAAAACATTTAACTTTAAAAAGCAAAGTAATGTAACAAATGGAAAGGAAGAAGAGTGCTTCATAATTGCCTCAGAATATTTTTAAACCATAGGTGCCTCTACATCACTCCTAAAGATTTTATTACAATAACTGTGGTGCTTGACCCAGCCATATAGATAGATGATAGATAGATAGATGATAGATAGATAGATAGATAGATAGATAGATAGATAGATAATAGATAGATAGATAGATAGATGATAGATAGATAGATAGATAGATAGATACCTAACAGATATTCTTGAGATCCTCATGAAAATTTTGAGAATTTGAGAATTACTAAATCATGCTATATCATTTGTGTCATCATACATAGCATATAATCATAGATTTAAATGAAATCAATGAATATGAGAATTCTAAATTTACCATTGAAAAAACAACTCAGTCGAATGTCAATAACTTGCCTGAATGTGTAGGATCTGAGATTCTCCTCTGCCATAAAAATTAACTTGCCATAGTTTCATGGATATTTGCAAAAGACATGATTTCCTAGGTTAAAGACAGAAAACTTGAGTACTCACTACAGAGCCAGCAGCATGAGTTTCATGTTTATGCCAATTCTTCTTATCCCACCAATGTCACAGTGGTGACATGGAGCAGCACAGGTGAATGCTGCATGTGTAGGAAACCCTGACTTCTTATAATGGGGCTGCACAAAAACAACTCCAAACCTTGCCTTGTATGGAGATCCTATCTTAATTATTATAAACATCAAATAAACCTGCCCTTTATCTGGAGGAAAACACTACCACTGCATTCCAAGGTTTTTCAATGTCCTTGAAAAGTCACACTGAAATAAAAGGTTAAAAACCACGCAGAAACATGAAATACCTATAGAGATTTGTCTTCCAACAATGGACTTTTTATTTTTAATTAGATAATTCAAAAGGTATAATCACATGGATCTCATGGTCTTATCTCATTCTCATTATGACCTGTTCATATTTGCATCTCCCAAAGATAGATATGAAGACTTCTCACCACCACCTCACGAAGTTTCCTGGATATTATAAGGTGTCCACACAGTACAGTTCCATAAGGAAAAGACAAACCACAATTCTACAGCATGAGGCTGAGTCATTCTAGCCTCTGCTTTGATATGCACTCAACTTCTCTCCTAACAGATAACTCTCCAAGGTATGTTTGGAAGCTCTATTTAGAAAGGCAGCCCTCTCTCTGGTTTCTTCTCCTTTAAAACTTCCTTCTATAGGGAAGGGTTTCCTCGGGGCACATGAAATGCTAATGTTATGTGTGGTGTATTAAGATACATGTGAAGCCATTGCACAAGTGCCTCTAGCATGCATCTATTTACATGCATCTTCATACACCACATGTAACATTAGCATTTTCAATATCTATCTCTGGGCCTGATTGTTAGCATTAAAATGAGGAAAAGTCACTATGAGTTGAAACTAAAGACTAGTTGTGCATGCAGGGCTTCAGGGAAGTCCTCACCCTCCTAACACAGGAACTTGTGGTTAATAGCTTCTTGGGCATTTGAGCTACAACTTGAGTAAGAGGCTTTTTTTTTTTTTTTTTTTCCACATCACATCAAAACAGAAAATGAGTCAGTTCACTTGTCTTTTTCCTCCCTTAAGAGATTTTATCCTCTTTATTCTTAAGATCAAAGATCTCTCCTGGAGCTATTTCCTGCTGAGCACGGATGTAGTTCCTACATCTATTCTGGGGAGGAGTAGAAATCTATCATGGCTTAGTGGAAGGACCAATACTGTTCTAGGCTGGTGGTCTCTGCAACAAGATGGAAGGCTTGCATGACAATTAACTTGATATGCAATTGTCATAGTCTGGAAGACAAAAATTTTATCGTTAGGTTAAATAAACATGGTCCTAAAATTAAAAGAAGAAAGATAGCTACTAGATGCCCTAAGAGAGGAAGGGACCAAGATATGGGGTGTAAGGCTGAACTGAGAGCATTCCACGTTGAGTCAGCTGTTGAGTCCCCTTTGCAAAAAAAGTGAACAATTTTGCCTGATTATAAATTGCTTGGATGTTAACATCTACTTGCTCTGTAGTGTTTATCCAAGTGTAGTAGGATCTGCTGGTGGCTGCATAAATGCCACCCTGTTCAGCTAATAAATAATGTAGTGCCAATTCGTTGTCCAACACCACGTTATCAAGAGAATTTAGGGAGATTTTTAGCTCCTCCAGGGTCGGCCTTGCCTGGTCCACCATATGCCCTATCTGTTGTATTAAATTATGCAAAGTAATTTCATGGTAAGTGAACCCTCCCCAAGGAGCTGCTAGAATAAGATCCAGGCCTATTCCTGCTATGACCATGCTGAGGCCTCACTTTGCTCAAATAGAAGCCTGATGTTGGGAGATGGAATTATGGATAATTACTCAATTTATCTCTGTACATTATGTATACAGGAGTAGGCTCAAGCTAATGGGGTGAAGGTGTAAGGATAATGAGCAGTGGACCATGGGAGGTTGTTATTAGGGTATCCACAAAGAAAAATAATTCTGGGACAAGCACAAGTACAAATTTACTGATTGGTGTAATTGAGAATTATGAGGTGTAAGTTATGAACTGTTTAGATGGGGGACAGCAAACCATTGTCTATGTATTGCTCCATGGTTTTCTGTACTAGATGGTCGTGAATGACCTTGGAGGTACCTTGTAGCATTGCATATCTGCCCCCATAGCTGAGCTTGTCATTTATCGTGAACCCTTGGGACAGTGTGAAGCTGTATTCCCAAAGTGGCAGGATATTACCCTACCAATATTCACATCACCCCTCATAATCAGAAAGGGTTTTGTCAGCAGGTTTGGGCCCATATAGTCCTAGTAATTTTATATACGGGGCACCAATGAGTTATTTGTGCAAAATTTTAAGTCAGAAGCAGGGTATCAAGTAAAATTGTGATGAGAAGGTTGCAGTGAATGCATCCTGCTCAGGTTCAGTTTAATTCCTCATTTTCTGTAGCCAGAGAATACATTTTAGCTGGGAAGAAGCAAAGATCCTGATGGATGGGAAGCAGCCTGAGAGTTAAAGGGTTAAAGGAGGCGGCTGTCTTCTATTAGCAGCTGCCCTCTATTAGTTGGGAGTAGATAGATTTAACGAGGTTGCAAAAGGGACATTGGAAGAAAGTTGAGGATGCCGGGGACAGACAAAGAAGCTAAAAAGAGATTCGCCCTTATTGATGATATTAGAGAAGTTGATCAAGTTATTTTGACTCCAGAAGCCTTGCACTCAAAGGAAAAAGGGTACAGCAAGACATAAAAGAGAGTATAGTGAGAGCATGACTAATGTTTAGGGCAAAATGCAAGTCCTAATTCCAACCATGGAGAAGCAGACAGAGCAAACTGAGCCAGTAGATTTTTAAGAAAATATTAGCGAATAACAGAAAAAGAAGGCCAGAGGGAGTTTGACACCAGCCTGACCAACATGGAGAAACACCGTCTCTTCTAAAAATATGAAATTAGCAGGCGTGGTGGCACATGCCTGTAATCCCAGCTACTCGGGAGGCTGAGGCAGGAGAATCGCTTGAACCTGGGAGGCGGAGGTTGCTGTGAACTGAGATCATGCCATTGCACTCCAGTCTGGGCAACAAGAGCAAAACTCCATCTCAAAAAACAAAACAAAACAAACAAACAAACAAAACAGGAAGAAAGGAAAAGGAGGAGAAGTGAGGTGAACTCATGCCTGTAATCCCAGCACTTTGGGAGGCTGAGGTAGGAGGATTCCTTGAGCCTAGGAGTTTGAGACCAGCTTGGGCAGCATAGTAAGACCCCTGTCTCTACAAAAATAAATAAATAAATAAATAGCTGGGTGTGGTGATGCACACCTGTGGTTCCAGCTACTCTGGAGGCTGCGGTGGAAGGATTGGTTGAGCCTCAGAGATTGAGGCTGCCATAAGCTGTAATTGCACCACTGCACTCCACCTTGAATGACGGAGCAAGACCCTGTCTCAAAAAAAAAAAAAAGAAAGAAAAAGAAATAGAAAAAGGAGACTAAGTAGACCTGTGTCAGTTATTTTTGTAGGAGTGTCACTTAGCTTTATTGCTGTCCTCTGGAGGCAGCTTTTTGAATAAGTATTTGAGGTCCTCTGTTGGCTTATAGGAGTAGATTGTTTTTGATTCTTCTGAGCAGGTATGTTTGTTGAGAGAAGGAAATGGTTTTATTTTAGGGATGTGTACCCAACTAGGATATCCTTCCAACTTTACAACTGTTGGAGTGGCCAAGATAACTTGATAAGGACTCTTCCATTTTTCCGCTAACTCATCCTTTGGGCTTTCTTCTTGCCATGTCTTGAGTGGGACATGTGCACCTGAGCTAATAGGGAGATAATAAAAACCCTTTTACCGAGCTGGGGTAGTATTTCACTGCCATATTGGGTGATTGCTCGCTGAACTTGTCATAAGTTAATAATGTACTTTAAACACTGATTTAAACCTTCATCTAGCTAGCTTTGAGGAAAGGCCACCCATAAGTCATTTCAAAAGGACTGAGCTTTTTTTTTTTTTTTTTTTTTTTTTTTTTGAGATGGAGTCTTGCTCTGTCGCCCAGGCTGGAGTGCAATGGCACGATCTCGGCTCACTGCAAGATCTGCCTCCCGGGTTCAGGCCATTCTCCTGCCTCAGCCTCCGGAATAGCTGGGACTACAGGCGCCCACCAACATGCCCGGCTAATTTGTTGTATTTTTAGTAGAGATGGGGTTTCACCGTGTTAGCCAGGATGGTCTCGATCTCCTGACTTCGTGATCCGCCTGCCTCAGCCTCCCAAAGTGCTGGGATTACAGGCGTGAGCCACTGCGCTCGACCAGGACTGAGCTTTAAGTTTCACTTTAAGGCAGCTCTTATTCATAGTAAAGCAGTAATGAGGAGCTTAATCCATGATTCTTGGGTTTCTTGGCATAGTTGATAGAAGACTCTTTTAAGAGTTTGATTCATTTTCTCAACCTTCTCAGAGGACTGAGGATGCCAGTCTGAGTGAAGTTCATCCTGGATGATAAGACTGCTGGACAATCTTTGGGTAACCTGAGTGATAAAAGTGTCCTGTTCTTACTTTGCAGGGAGGCTGGAAGCCTAAATCTAGGAATTATTTATTTAAGCATCCATTTACAAACTTCTATTGCCGTCTCTGTTCACATGGGGAAAGTTTTCATCTAGCCTGTGAAACTGCCTATAAAAACCAGAAGATATTTGAATCCCCCTTGGGGAGGCATCTGTGTAAAATCAATTAACCAATCCTCTCCAGAATATGTTCCTCTGTCCTGTACTGAAGCAGTCAGTGGTGGAGCCAGTGGATAGGCTCAGCAATTATTTCAAAGACAAATTTCATATGCCTGAATTATCTGATCCACTGTGGTTTTTAAAGCCTTGTCCATGAGGTGATTTTGAATTAAATTCCATAGTGAGTCCCTCCTACAATGAGTTGCCTCATGAAGACTTTTGATGATTTTTCATTAGTCATCTTCTGGTAGGAAGAGATGCCCTTGCTGATCTTCTTACCACCCACAACCGTTTAAATAGTATTCCCCTCCTTGGCCAATTTTTGTTCTAACTGACTATGCTGGGGACTTGAAGGCAAAGTGGAGGGCATGATTACAAGGGCAGAAGTGTCAAGTTGCCCAATCCATGCTGCCTGTTTGTTTCCTTGGATGATTAAGGAACTATCTTTTTGGTGCCCTTTACACTGCATGACAGCTATCTGGGCAGGGAGCCCAACTGCTTCAAGGAGGGATAGAATCACTTCCCTTTGTTTTATGGGAGAGCTCCTAGCAGGCAACATTCCCCTCTCTTTCCAGACAGCTGCATAGGTGTGAGCACTGGGAGTCCATATTTAGAATCAGTATATATATTAAGTCTTTCCTTTTTCCTGAGCCCTAACGAGGGCTTTGAGCTCTGCTTCCTGAACTGAAGTGCTTTTGACTCTAAGGTTCGATTTAGGCTGACAATAGCATACATATCCTGCCTTCCAAGCTCCATTTTTTTACATACTAAGTAAACCTTCCCTCAGTCAGAAAGTATTGCTCTGTTATTTCTAATAAATCCTGGACCTGGTGAGAAGTATAAACCTGAAAAGGTTGACCTAGCATGAATTTGGAGTTCTCTGACCGGAAGGCTGGTGGCTGCCACTGTTCTAAGGCCAGGCCACCCCTGGGGTGCTGGGAATAATTGCTTTGAAAAGTAGGCTACTGGCTTTGGTAGGGCCCTAGCTTCTGAATTAGGACTCCCAGAACTTGCCCAGACCTCTCATGTACAAACAGGAAGAAAGGCTTTCACAAATCAGGGAGTTCCCGGGCAGGGCCTTCCCTAATTCAGAATTTAGGGTTTCATATGCTTGCCGACAGGCCTCATCCCGGTGGAATTGTTCTTTTTCTCCACCCTTGAGTGCCTCATAAGGGGATTTTGCTATGAGGCCAAAGTTTGGGATTCAAATCTTACAAAAGCTTGCTATCCCCAAAAATCCCTGCAGCTCTTTTTTACTACTAGGGACTGGTAGTAAAGCAATGGCCTGCTTTCAGTCTGGGGTGAGCATCCGGACTCCTGTGATAAGTATGAATCCCAGGAATTGAATCTGTGTCTGGGAGATCTGGGCCTTTGAGGGGAAGACCTTATATCCCCATGTAGCCAAGAAATTTAAGATTTTATCAGTATTTTCTTGAAAACTATGGAAGTCTTCACTAGCTATAAGCAAGTCATCTGCATATTATAGTAAGGCTCCATTGGCAAGTTTAAGGTCTTTAAGGTCTCTTGCCAGGGATCACCCAAATAGGTGGGGCACTATCCTGAAACCCCTGGAATAGCATTGTCCAGGTATACTGGAAAGTTTCCTTGGCTTCTGGATCTTTCTACTCAAGGAAAAATATAGGTGGAGTCAAGATATAACAGTATACAAAAGAAAGCATCCTTTAGATCCAGCATAGTATAAAACTGAGTGCACCCAGGGATTGGGAGAGGAATGTGTACAGGTTGCAAACTACAGGATAAATGGGAACAACTGAGTCATGCACTACTAAAGGTCTTAAACAATGAGGTATTCCTCATTTGATCCTTCACAGGCAGGATTGGAGTATTACAGGGGGACTGGCAGGGCTGAATTAGCCCATTCTGTAGAAATTTTTCTAGGGAAGGTGGTATCCCTGTAGGACTTCTGATCCTAATGGATATTAGGGCTTGCATGGGTAAGGTATGCCTGGCTTGAGTTTTACATTACAAACTCTGCATTGATGGCTCTTCTCTGAGCACTGATGTCCCATACAAACTTTGTTACTGTGTTTCCTCTGGGACAGGGGGTGGTTTTTGACTTTGAGGATCCAAAAAGGCCACTAAATGGAGTCCTTTCTCAGGGGCAGTGAGACTTTGTATGTCTTTCCCTTGGAGGGAAACTGAAGATTCCAACTGGGATAGCAAATTATAACTCATTAAAGGAAGGGTACACTGAGGGACATATAGGAAGGAATAAATAACAGCCTTAGGTCCAATTTTCTAAGTCAAAGGAAAGGTAAATTGTCTTATGTTTGATTGGCCATTTATCCCTGTCACCATACAGTCAGCATTGGAGAGAAGTCAATAGGTTAGGTCAGGAAAGAGTAGGCAGGTTCAGTATCCAATAACTCAATTTTCCTACCTGCCACATAGAAGGTGACTCAAGGCTCCACCAAGGTGACGATGATGAAATTTCTCAAGACTTCAAGACTGAAGCTGGGCAAGCTCTTGGGGCCCCTCAGTCAGAGGGGATAGCCTTCTCATCCAAGATGCTATAAAAGGAGTAGGCTGTGGAGGCTCACTTCATCCCAGAATGGAGTGGACAATGCTTTCTCTAGCGTTCTTCCTTCTTGCAGCTAGCACACTGGTTTCATTCCAGCTTGCTGATGCCAGGAGTGGTTTAACCGTGTCTCATCCAGGGTTTCTCTGTTGCATAGGGTTATCTTGAGGCAGACTTGTAATTATGGCAACTCAAATTTGTGCCTTTTTTTTTTCATTATCTTATTTTTCTCATCCTCCTCTGACTAGACATGATTATTAAAGGCCTTAAAGGCCTGTGCTACAAATGCTACCTGAGGGATCTGGGGGCTAGTTCCCAGCTTTTGGAGCTTTCTCTGAATGTCTGGTGCCACTTGGGTAATGAAATGCACGGCTAGAAGTGTATGACGCTTTGCATGCTCTGGGTCTATATTACTTTACTTTCTGAAAGCCTCAGGGAGCCTGTTAAGGCACACAGCTGAATTGTCATTCCCTTCCTGAGTAACATCCTCCACTTTGTTATAACTTACCGGCTTTGTCTCGTACTTCCTCATTCCCTCCAGTATGCAATTAAGGATATGGTTCATCTTTAGCTGATCCCTTCTATCCTTATAAACTCACTGGTGGTTTTGTTCAGGGACTGCCACACCAGATGCCTGGTAAATGACATGGCCAGGATTAGATCTGGATGTCTCATCTGCATATTCTCTAGCCTTTGCCAAGATCTGAGCCTTCTCATCAGGAATACAACAATGAGTTAAACTATTGTAATATCTTGTCAAGTCAAAAAATGAATGTTAGACCAACTTCATAAATTCATCTCTAAGCTTATCTGAATTTTCTGAGAACTGGCTGAACTGATCCTTGCATTCGCTTATGTCTAACATTGAAAAAGGTACATGTAGCTGAGCTGTCCCTCCAGTCCTTTCCATCATGTCCCAGTGGGGAAAGCAGCTCTGGTCTGATGGGACAGTGAAGAAAAGCATTAACTTGGAACTTGATTGGAGCCCCATTGGGGATATCACCAGAGGTTGTTGGGGAGTGGAAAAAGAACGCTTCCCTGACCTGGCCTGATATGGAGCAGGCTCAGAGTGGGAGGAAGGGGGGCCTAGGAGAGGAAAAGTACCCAGGGATCTAGAGTGTCAAGATTTCGGGCAGTAGTATACTCCTCTTTCAATTGATGTTTAAGAGATGCCACATAAACTCAGCAGGAGTCCCAAAGTTTGGGATCCTGATGTAATTTCATAAAGGCTTGCACCTATGGAATTTCAACCAATTTATTAGAAATTCTACAATTTAAATCCAAATGTAAAATGGTATTGTAATTCAAAAACCCATTCTTAGGCCATTTTTCTTGGTCTTCCAGGGGATACTGAGAACAAGCGACACTACAGAGGATCATGAACTTGTTTTTCTTTTAGATTGTCCAATTTAAATTTACCCTGGTTGTTGAGAATATACCTTATGGAGGAATCTCTTTGGACATGGGGAGTTTACCATGGTAGAGTTGGTGGCCTGCAACCAAAGGGCTGGCGAGGGTGAAATCCTTAACTCCAACCGTCACAAAGTTTATAGTAATGATCCTGGTCCCACTAACCCTACTTCCTTCGGGTCTCTGGAAAGGGCTAAACAGACTAAAGAGGGTATAGAAAGAGGAGTTTTCTGAGGGAGGAGTCTGAGACCATTTAGCTCTAAAATCTTTTTCCCTTGGTTTTTAAAGTCTTTTAATTACTTTGCACCAGTTCCAAGTAGTGTTCACTCTGCACCCATATTCATTAACACTGACCCTGTAATAAGAAATGAGATGACAGACTAGACAATGAAAAGGGGGCAGAGGTGATCTGGCCTAGTAAGTAAGTCTTCTTCCAGGGACTGTGGAGGGTTGGTTCACACACGCAACAGGCACCAGTGAGTGGGACACATTTTCATTCAGACAACTGACAAAACAAACTGCAAACTTCTAGGCCCCACAAAGAAGACAAGAGTCGAGGGAAATACTGAGAGTTTTCAAAGTTCAAAACCCGAGAGAAGTCTAGGTTGCCAGCTAATACCTCGCAGGCACAGACACAGGGAACACTTCCTGGTTCAACACCAGATGTGAAAGCTGGAATCACTCCAGTTGCCCACACAGAATCAGAAAATCCTGGGTTCCTAGCTCAAAACCAGTGGGGCTAGTTGGCAATACCTCGACTGTCCTAATAAGATAACTCAAATGGAAACAAAACTCCCAAGGAGCGGAACAAGCTGAAAAGGAAGAGTGTCAAAATGAGGAAAGGAAGAGGAAGCTGGAAAGGAAAAGAGAGAAAGAAAAGGGAATGAGTATCGATCCGGAGTCTGGATTTGACTCACCAAAGTGTCAATGCTGAAACAATGGTCCGGAGTGGCTGCTTTCATCCCTGGTCAGTCGTCTACGTCCTCTGGGCAGCCTCCTTCACTCCCACCGGACACTAAAAGGAGAGTCCCATCTGGGGTGCCATGAGATATTACTGGCACCCCTATGCATTCCTGTAATCTCCTAGGATAGAAATCAAGAGAGATGACCAGAGATGACAGCAAAGACAAAGCTTTATTTAGTTTGAGTACAAGGGAAATCGGCGTAACTTTATTTAGTTTGTGAAAGCAAAAGGGTGGGCGGCTCCCAGAGGGTAATATGTGGGTTAGTTTCATAGGGCCTCTCTACAGGGAGGAGTTTCGTGAGGGCATATGTAGCAGGAGTTCCTCTAGCACTTGCACAGGGCTTTACATGCCTCTTCATACACTGCATGTAATAGCATTTTACATACCACCTCTGGTCTTGAGCATTAAAATGAGGAGGTCACCATCAGTTAAAACAAGCCTAGCTACACATGCAGGGCCTCTAGCAGGTCCTTAGACCCTGAAAGCAGTAACTTGTAGTTAATAGCATCTTGGGGCTTTGATGCTGAATGACTGGAGATTAAGTAAACTACAGCCCCTACTACAGTAAGGGGCTTTTGTTCTTTTTCTGCATACCACATCCAAACCAGAAACCAGTCAGTTTGCCTCTTTCATCTCCACCAAGAAAAGCAAATCCAATTAACTCAACCCCTCAAAGTATAATTATAAAGTAGAAATTGAGGACTCTTAAACATACACCACATTCTTAGAATATTCTTCTTAACTTCCCTAAAACTGAAAGGCTTAAATTTCCCAAACTCCACCAACATATTCTTTTTTTAAATTATTTTACTTTAAGTTCTGGAATACATGTGCAGAACCTGCATAGGTTTGTTACATAGGTATACACGTATCATGGTGGTTTGTTGCACCTATCAGCCCATCATCTACTTTTTAAGCCCCACATGCATTAGGTATTTGTCCTAATGCTCTCCCTCCCCTTGGCCCTCACTCATCCCAACAGGCCCTGGTGTGTAATGTTCCCCTCCCTGTGTCCGTATGTTCTCATTGTTCAACTGCCGCTTATGAGTGAGAACCTGTGGTGTTTGGTTTTCTGTTCCTGTGTTAGTTTGCTGAGAATGATGGCTTCTGGCTTCATCCATATCCCTGCAAAGGACATGAACTCAACCATTTCTTATGGCTGCCTTGTATTTCATGGTATATATGTGCCACATTTTCTTTATCTGGTCTATCATTGATGGGCATTTGGTTTGGTTTCAGGTCTCTGTTATTGTAAATAGTGCTGCAATATACATATGTGTGCATGTGTCTTTATAGTAGAATGATTTATAATCCTATGGGTTTATACCCAATAATGGGATTGCTGGGTCAAATGGTATTTCTGGTTCTAAATCCTTGAGGAATCACCATACTGTCTTCCACAATGGTTGAACTAATTTACACTCCCATCAACAGTGTAAAAGCATTCCTATTTCTCCACAGCCTCGTCAGCATCTGTAGTTTCTTGACTTTTTAATGATCGTCATTCTAACTGGCATGAGATGGCATATTATTGTGGTTTTGATTTGCATTTCTCTGATGACCAGTGATGATGAGCTTTTTTTCATATGTTTATTGGCCGCATAAATGTCTTCTTTTGAACAGACAAGCGTCTGTTCATATCCTTTGCCCACTTTTTGATGTTTCTTTTTTTCTTCTTGTTAATTTGTTTAAGTTCCTTGTAGATTCTGGATATTAGACTTTTGTCAGATAGATAGATTGCAAAAATTTTCTCTCATTCTGTATGTTGTCTGTTCACTCTGATGATATTTTTATTTCTAACTTCTATTAATACAAAACCATGGAGAAAAAAATCTTAGCATTTACATTTTCCATTAAAGTCACCTAAATAGTGCTATTCTGGCACAAATAGATAACATTTTCAATGTATTTTTCTTAAGACACTAGGTCCCATCCAAAGTTGAAATGTTAGAAAGATGAGCTCAGAAAATACTGGAAAGTATAATACCTCACACTGAATATTTTCTCATTAGACAGTGGATTTTCATTTATCACATAACCTTTCCTTTTTAATTGTTACAATTACTATTTATTGGGGACCTTCCATTACGTGGACTGGATTGCTTGTGAGATTAAGGTTTCTATTTGAAACACATGGTAGAAAGCACTATATTAAGAAATATGATAGTTATTGCTATGAATAAGACAAATATGGCACAGAATCTGACCTTAAAATACTTGTAGCCTTTTAAATTAAAACTACTTTGCACAAATCACTGTAATGCAGGGTAAAAAGTAATGCCACTTTAGGGAGTACATTAGCTTCCTATTGCTGCTATAACAAATTACCACAATATAGGGGCTTAACAAAACACAAATTTGTTCTCTTACAGTTTTGGAGGTCAGAACTACGAGAACAGTTTCTCTTGGCTAAACTCAAGGTACTGGCAGAACTGCCTTAACTCTAGTGGTTCTACGTGAAAACCCCTTTTCTTGCCTCTTCCAGCTCTAAGGGACTGCCTGCATTCTTTGTTTTGTGACCTCTTCTTCCAACAGTTGTATCACTTCAACCTTTGCTACTATGATTTCATTTCCCTCTCTGAATCTGATTATATTGGGCCCGTGCAGATAATCCAGAGTAATTCCCCCATCTCACATTGCTTAACTTAATTATATCAACCAAGTCTGTTTTTCCATACAGAGTAAGATATTAACTAGTTCTGGGTTCTAGTACATAGATCTGTTTGGTGGGCCATTATTTTACCTAACGCAGACAGATATATATCTTTGTAGCAATTATCAATTTAAATCCTATAATTTTAATTATCTATATACCTATAATTTTTATTAGACACATATTAGTTTGATATCTGATGAAAAATTTATTGATCTTATAAATCATATAGGTAAATTTTGGGTCTATCAATTAAAAAAATCAGAACTGAATTAGGCCATTCAGAAAGAAGGAGTGGAGAAAGAGAACCTCTGCGCGTTCTCATATTTCTCATGAAAATGAACTGCTAATCCACTTAAAAAATAGGAGTCTGAAAATTGTTAACGCCGGAATGTAAAATTTTATTAATGAAACAGTAGTTGACTTTAAAGTAGTCCAGTATAACAGCTTTTGAACTTGCTGACTGCTTATTTATTTCTTAGCTTGTTTGCTAATATTCTGCTCACAAGTTCAGCATCCAAAGCTTAGGTGTGATGACTACATCATATTCCAAAACTTGATAATAATTTCAAAGGGAGAAAGAAGCAGGTGAGCTTTTTATTACAATATGGTAATATTTTGACACTACTGTCTGCGTTGAAGTCAGAGGACTGGAAAGGGCATACCCTTGAAGCTTCATTCTGATGTCACAGTGTGATCTGAATGAATATTCATGTTTTCTACTGTCTGAGATGCTGTCATGGTCCATCATTTATTAAGCGATGACAACATGATGTTGTTTTGATTATTCTTGTTTTATTATTCCTACCAATTGCTGTAATTCAGACTTGAGCATCACAGTTCTATCTCCTAATTAAAGCTGATTTGTTATTTTAATTGCATTTAAAATAAAATGTAACTTATAAAATTATTTAAAAATATGTAAATTTGTAAAAAAAACACACGTGTACTTCTTTCAGCTTTAAAAACAACATTAATTTATGTTCTAACAAAGGTTGAGTAATATAGGCTCATACCCTTTCACTTGAAACAGTGCAAAACAGACAAAATATATAAAATAATTGTTTTCAAAGATATCAGTCAATGAAGAACACTGATCCCTGAGTAGATGAAAAAAAATAATAATGGTCAGGGGAGTATCAGGATTGACTGAGGTTTACCCTATTGAGAATGTTTCCGGGCCGTGTTACAGAGAGGAGGTACTTAGGCAGAGCCTGAAAATGTTCCTGAAGAAATGGAGCTGAGGGTTCCGAGACAATTCAAGTTCGAAAAGCAGAATACAGTACAGCAAACAGCTAAACAGAGAGAGAATTTCGGAGATATATAGAAAGCCCCCTTCAGGTATTCAACCAAGGACTGATTACACATCTGTGTGAGGAAACTACCTGAGTTCAAGAAAGAAATACCCAAAGGGATTAGAGTAACAGTCCCTGATGCTGTCACCGGGATGGGAATAGAGCTTGTTCCCATTAGGAATACTGGAAAGCTTCCTAATTCAGGGAAAATTGAGTATCAGAAGGGTAATGCTTTGGTGGAGGGGAAGAATTAGCCCCAATCTGAGCACTGCTCCAGTCCCACCTACCAAACCTAACAGCTAGAGAAGAAAGCATTCGACTATTTCCAGAAACCCAACTTAATCCCAGAACAAACCTAAAAATATTTATAAGGATACAAAAATCTACCACCCTAAAAAATAAAATTCACAATATATGATATTCAATACAAATAATAGACATGTGAAGAAGCAATCAATTAAAACAGATCCATAGGGGACAAGGTTGTCAGAACTAGCAGACAAATAAATCAAGACAATTATTAGAACTATATTCCATATGTTCAAAAAGTTGAGACATAACAAATATTTTAAAAGTTAACTTTCTAAGGATGAAAACTAAAATATCTGTGATAAAAATACAATAGACAGAATTAATGGCAGATTAGAAATTGCAGAAGAGTTAGTGAACTGGAATAAATAGGAACAGAAATTGTACTAAAAGAAATACAGAATAAGAGAATAATAATAATGAACAAAATATCAGTTACCAGTGATAAAGTCATAAGTGACGTAATTTACATGTAATCAGAGTTCCCAAAGTAGATAAAGGGAGGGAATAGAAAAATATTAAAGAAATTATGACTAAAATTTTTCTAAATTTGATAAAAATCATAAATCTAAAATAGAAGAATCTCAATGTGCTTCAAACAAAAAATACATGAAGAAAATTGCACCAACACATATAATTATCAAATTGCTTCCAACCACAGATGAAAATAAAACCTTCTAAGTAGCTTGAAAAAAGGACACATGAATAGAGGAATAAAATGAGCATGATAGCAAGTGAGAAGAGAGTAGAATATCTGTAAAGTCTTAAGATGACAAAAACATGAAACAAAATCTGTTATACCCAGAAAAATTTCTTTCATTAAAAATCGGACATAAATACTTTTTTAAACATGAAAAAAATGAAAGAATTTGTCACCATCCGACCCACACAGCCAAAAAAAATAAGTTTTAAGGAACTTTAAGTTTTTTAAAGAAACTTTAAGTGTCTTCAGGCAGAAATACAATGATACAAGATGGAAATATAGATTTACACAAAGTAATGATGAAGACCAGATATGGTACCTCTATGAGTGACTATATCAGATTTGTTTCTTATTGTATAAATATTGTACATGTTCCCAAGATATTCAAGGAACTCTGAGAAAAAGCAGAAAAAAGAAACCAGAGGAACAAAAAAGCAAGTTAAAAATGAAAAATGAAGTAACAGAGTTAAGCCCTAATATATCAATATTACATTATGTGTAAATGATGTAAATTAAATGCATTAATTAAAACACAAGTGACAGAGTGAGTAAAATAAGATCATGATTCAACTATGTGCAGTCTACAAGAGATTCAATTGAAATATAATAATATACGTAAGTTGAAAGTGAAAGGATAGAAAATAATTTATAGTATAAATATTAATAAAAGGAAAGCAGAGATGGCTATACTAATATCAGACTAAGCAATCTATAGAGCAAAGCAGTTATTAGAGACAAACAGGGCCATTATAAAATATTAAGTGTCAATTCAGGATAAAGATATAGCAATCTTCAGTGTTCATACTACAAAAACCAGAACTTCAAAATACAGTCTACCCTTGAACAATATGTATTTGAACTGCATTGGTCTACTTATATGCAGATTTTCTTCTGACTTTACCACCCCGAGACAGCAAAACCAATCTCTCTTTTTCATTCTTCTCCTCACCCTACTCACATGAAGACAATGAGGATGATGACCATTTTCATTGTCCACCTCTGCTTAATGAATAATAAATATATTTTTTCCTCCTTATGATTTTCTTTATAACAGTTTCTTTTCAACGGCTTACTTTATTGTAATAATACAATATATACATAGTATACATAACATAGACAATGTGTGTTAGTCGACTGCTCATGTTATTATTAAGGCCTCCAGTGAACAGTAGGCTATCACTAATTAAGTTTTTAGGGAGCTAAATGTTATACCTGGATTTTTGACTGTCTGAGATTTGAAATCTCTAATTTCTGCCTTGTCCAAGGGTCACTTAAGTTAAACAAAAGCTGATAGAACTGACAAAAGATAAACATATAATTATAGTTGGAAACTTCAACATCCCTTTCTTAATAACTGATAAAATAACTGGACAGAAAATTAAGGATATAGAAGAATTCAACAACACCATCAGCTAACAGGATTTAATAGACATTTATAGAACACTTGATCCAACAATATCAGAATACACCTTATCTTCTAGTGCCCATAGAACACGCAACAAGATAGACTATAGTCTGGTTATAATGCAAATTCTAACAAATTTGAAAGAATTTAAATCATATTAAAAGTGGTCTCTGACCACAATGGAATCAAATTAGAAATCAGTAAGAGAAGGATAATAGGAAAATATCCAAGTACTTGGAAACTAAACACATTTCAAAATAATAAATTCACAAGGATTCAAATCTTGCAAAGTATGTTGTCTGACCATATAGCATCAAAATAGAAATCAATAACAGAAAATAAGAGAAAGATTTCTAGAATAGCCCTAAATATATGGAATTGAAATAAATCAGTTCTAAATAACATATAGGTCAAAAAAGAAATTGAACAGAAAATCAGAAAGTCCTTTAAACTACATGAAAATTAAGACACAATATATTAAAATTTTTGGAATGTCACCAAAGCAGCAATTAGAGGCTAACTTATAGCATTAAATGTTTATATTAGGAAATAATAAATTTCCAAATCAACTCTTCCATGTCTTCCTAAAAAAAAAAAAAAAAAAAAAACCAGAAAACAAACTAGTAAATGTCTAAGTAAAATCAGAAATAAGTAGATGAAAAGATGAAAAACAGTAGAAATCAGTGAAATAGAAAACAGGAAAACAATAGCAAAATTAATAAAACAACTTCAGACATTTTAAAAACATATTTTAAGAGGGTGTGGGACTTTGAGTTGACTATTTTCAACATTTATCTTGTCTTATAGCTTGCATAGTTTTTGACAAAGTCTGGTTTTTGGTTTTGTTTTGGTTCTTATGTCTTCTGTATATGTTTCTTCTTTCCCTAGTTGTTTTCCAGATATTTTTCTCCATCTTTATTTATCAGCACATTAGCTTTTATTTGTCACGTATTTTTTTCCTTCTTGGGATTCTCTAGTTTCTTGGAACTTTGGTTTATTTTTAATTAATTTTGAAAAAATTCTTGGCCATTATCTCAAATATTTTTCCACCCCATTCTTCTTCTCTTATCCTTCTGGAATTTCAGTAACACAAATGATAGGCCATAGTTTGTTTTCCCACAGCTCCTGAATACTGCTTTTAAAGTTTTCTTTTCTTTTTATGTTTCAGCTTTGATAATTTCTGTTGACTTATCTTCAAGTTCACTGTTGATTTCCTCAGCTGCGCCTGATTTCTTCATGAGCTTATCAAAGAATTCTTCATCACGGGTATTATATTTCTAAATGTAGCATTTTCTTTGGATTTTTTGTATAGCTTCCCTTTGTTTGCTATAATTCCTGTCTTTTCAGACATGTAGTCTACCTTGTGCATTGGATCCTCTGTCATATAAATCACAATTATTTCATAGTCCCTTATATATTCATCACACCCATGATTTCTTAATCTAGATTTTTAAATAATTTGTCTTGAAAAAAATATTTTTTGTGTTTTGTTTCCCTTACAATTTTCAATTTAGTAGCACATACTATGTAGAGAACAGAAGAAAATAAGGTAAATGGTAGTTGTACCTGGGCATATCTCACCTACTTTCAGGCCTGAATGTGGACAGATGCTTCTAGGCTACTGTTAATTATGCTCAGAATAGAGATTGCAGGGCTGGAGGATTTTTCTTAGGGTTTCTGCTGCACTCTCAGTTTTCAGCAGTTACTGCAAACCTGAGCCGTGGAGGAGGTCTCTCTCCATGATTTTATCGTCCCATTATGGTTAGACTGTTGACACTTGTTCTTCAGGACTAGGCCTACAGTGGGGCCAACTTTTTTTTTTTTTAAATTCTCTTGGATCAGGTAACTAAACCTTAGGCAAGCCCTGTGTACTTTGTCTTAAAGGGTAGAGATTCCTCATCATTCCTGCCTCACCTCTCTATAGCAGCTAAACTCTGTCATCCACTTATGATCAGTCTTACAAAGGATAGATATTTCCACCTGATCCTCTTCCCTAGCAGACTCTTCTTGGTATTGGCATATAATCTTGAGCATAGAGGCAAATGGCTTTTTCTTTTACCATTCCTCATCAACAATGAATCATGGCTGTGTTGTGGGTTTGGAAGTGCTTTGTACCTATCTCCCAGCAGCAAATTAGTTTTATTTTTCTATTCCATCAGAAGCAGTGAATTTTGTATGAGTCCTATAAGTGAAATGATTTGCTGCCTGTGCACCATCAGCCTTTACATCCTATGAGGAAAGTATCCAGAGAAGAAGGCAGAATTTCATCTCTGTCTTCCACACCTGATTTTACCCCACAGGCCTGTGCGAGAAGTATCTGTCCCCAGATCGAGGTCCCACTCCCAGTGTTTCTTGTGAGCACCTGAATGACGTCTGTTGAAAACATCTTGAGGTTAATTGTAAAGTGCCTTTGTTTCTGGGGTTCCCAGTTATGCCAAGTTGATATGCTAGCCTGCACTTGGTCTTTACGAAATTATGAAAGTATCTATCAGTTGATTTTATCTTACCCATATTTATGATGATTATTTGTTTGTCCCATGCTCTGAATGTGATATATTCTTTCTCTTCATGGAGGAAATATTTTACCCCTTGAAATGCAGGGTTTTAAAATTTGCTCTGATGGGCTCAGGAAAAATATGATTTTATAGATTATTTGGTTTTTATTTTTTTAATTGTAGACAACTTTTTTTTACAGGTTTGTACATGTTAGTGGAAGTAGAACTTTGTTCTGGTATTTTATTCATTCTTTCTTTGGACTTAAAATGTCTGCATGCACATGGAAGTAAGAAATTTTCCATATCATATTGATGAGAAATTAGGCCCTGATTTTAAACAGCATTAACAGAATTAAGACATATGAGACATTTTATGAAAAATTAAAGAGGGTGGGATACTGTTTTAGATTTAACATGTATTCTAACTAACAATTATGTTTTAGTGTATATGTAATAGAGTCCATATCATTTTATGTGTTAGTATTTTCTTAGCATTGCTTAAATAGCAATGATTCCTAAAATCAAATAAAACTAAATCAAATATAGTCCAGACTTGCTCCAGCCCCTCCTTAAATTACACACAACTCTAATTTGCAATATTTTATGAGCAGTACCTCCTGATTTCCAAGTTTTATCTTAACATATGTAATGGAAAATGGTAAGATAGTTATCCATTTATTTAAGAGACAAACTCAACTTTGAAATTATCAGGGAATGTTACAAAATATATGATGTTCCCAAATGGCATCAATTACTATTTAGGTATCACTCTATTTTTCATCATCTAGAAATTAAAAGATATTTTTCTGTCAGTGAAACACCCATTTTATTATTTTTATCAACACCATCTTAATGTTGTCACTACAGTAAATGATAGTCAACTATCATTTTCAATGATGCATAGTTTGATAAATTTCAAGTAATTCTCAGATTATGGTTTAAAGAAAGTGCAGGTCAACAGTTTATTATTAAAATAAAAATATGCTTAGTATTTGTTGTCACTTCTCTACATCATGCAGTTTTTTTTTTTTTTTTTTTTGAGACAGAGTCTTGCTCTGTCACCCAAGCTGGAGTGCAGTGGCGCAATCTTGGCTCGCTGCAAGCTCCGCCTCCCGGGTTCACGCCATTCTCCTGCCTCTGCCTCTCTGAGTAGCTGGGACTACAGACGCCCGCCACCACGCCCGGCTAATTTTTTTTTTTTTGTATTTTTAGTAGAGACCGGGTTTCACTGTGGTCTCGATCTCCTGACCTCGTGATCCGCCCGCCTCAGCCTCCCAAAGTGCTGGGATTACAAGCGTGAGCCACCGCGCCCGGCCATCATCATGCAGTTTTTCAACTATTATTTATTAAGCACCTCTACTGTGCCAAGATCTATGTTAGATACAAGGGACAGCATAACGTAGACAGGTAGATACGGTAGTTTTTTACTTGTGCTTGCCAGTCTAGTGTGAAAAAGAAAGTGTAAGCAGAAATGCACTGTAGTAAATGCTACAATGTGGAACATAGTATCTAATCATATGACTATTAGGCAGAGAAATAAAGAAAATATGTTTCTTTTTGCTGGATTATTCAGCATGGAGAAATGAACAATCTACCACACTCATTATAGGTTACTCTGCTGGTATCCACATTTTTAGATTCTGGAAGCTACACAGTATCAGGAAAGAGTTCTGAACTTCATTAGACAGATGGAAAGTCCTATTGAAATTTAATTTTAGTTTATAACATTTCTATAAAATATGTACAATAACTTGATAACTTGTGATAAATTTTTTTCTAGAATTGATAATATGGTTGATAGTATGTTCAATGTCTACCTCAATCTTAAGAAGCAATCACTTTAAGAGTTGCGGAATTGTGAAATAAAATACAATAAGGTTCCAGGTATGCAAAATAAAGCCTGATATATGTGATCACATTTTAGATCAAGATATAGGTTGAGTATCCCTTATCCAAAATACTTGGGACCAGAAGTATGTCAGATTTTGGATTTTCAAAAAATTTTGGAATATTTGTATTATACTTATCACTTGAGCATCCCTAATCCAAAAATTCAAAATGTGAAATTCTCTAATGAATATTTCCTTTCAACATCATGTTGATGCTCAAAAAGTTTTAAATTTTGGATTTTCAGATTCGAGATACCCAACCTGTAGCTTGATCTGAAATGTGAGTAGGTATATGTTCATTGTTTATTTTTATTTATTTTTATTTCCAATAACTTAGAAGCTGTGTAATAAAACTGTTCACTTGTAAAAAGGCAAACTGAAAAGGGATTTTATTGTAGTTGGGCTTGGGAGGTCAAGGCTTTAGTGAGCCGTGATCCTGCCACCGCACTCCACCCTGGGTAACAGAGTGATATCCTGTCAAAAAAATAAAAGAGAGAGGAAGGAAGGAAGGAAAGAAGGAAGGAAGGAAGGAAGGAAGGAAGGAAGGAAGGAAGGAAGGAAGGAAGGAAAGGAGAAAGAAAGAAAGGGAGGGAAGGAGGAAAAAAGAAAGAGAGAGGGAGGGAGAGAGGAAGGGAGGAAGGAAGGAAGGAAGGAAGGAAGGAAGGAAGGAAGGAAAGAAAGAAAGAAAGAAAGAAAGAAAGAAAGAAAGAAAGAAAGAAAGAAAGAAAGAAAGAAAGAGAAAGAAAGGAAGGAAGGAAGGAAGGAAGGAAGGAAGGAAGGAGGCCGGGCGTGGTGGCTCACGCTTGTAATCCCAGCACTTTGGGAGGCCGAGGCGGGCAGATCACAAGGTCAGGAGATCGAGACCATGGTGAAACCCCGTCTCTGCTAAAAATACAAAAAAAAAATTAGCCAGGCGTGGTGGCGGGTGCCTGTAGTCCCAGCTACTAGGAGAGGCTGAGGCAGGAGAATGGCGTGAACCCGGGAGGCGGGGCTTGCAGTGAGCCGAGATTGCGCCACTGCACTCCAGCCTGGGCGACAGAGTAAGACTCCATCTCAAAAAAAAAAAAAAAAAAAAGAAAGGAAGGAGAAAGGAAAAAAGAAAGAGGGAGGGAGAGAGGAAGGAAGGAAGGAAGGAAAGAAAAGAAAGAAAGAAAGAAAGAAACAAAGAAAGAAAGAAACAAAGAAAGAAAGAAACAAAGAAGAAAGAAAGAAAGAAGAAAGAAAGAAAGAAAGAAAGAAAGAAAGAAAGAAAAAGAAAAGAGAAGGAGGGAAGGAAGGAAGCAAGGAAGGAAGGAAGGAAGGAAGGAAGGAAGGAAGGAAGGAAGGAAGGAAAAATATATATATGGAGCAGGAGCTGAGAAGGTAAATTGGTCAGAGAGGGTATCTCAGAGGAGATGATATTTGAATAATATTTTAGCAGCAACCTGAATGATGATCAAAATCAGCTTGCTGGATGAGTATTGTACTGTAAAGTCTCTAAACAAGTGTGTACTTAACACTTTTAATTTACAATGAAATGCATAATTTAGCTCAAATATAGCAAATAAGAATGTGGTAGATGTTAATCTGCAGAAATTATCAAGGGACATATCATGTAGGAAATTGTAGAACATTCTGAGTTTTGCTGCTCTTCTAATTGCTGCAGAAAATCATTGGGTGTTTTTTACCAGAAAAATGAGAAGCTCTGAGTTATAATTTAATCAATTTAGTTTTAACAAACTCCTACTCATGGCCAGGAATTTTGTGTGAAGCAAGGATTCAAAACATACATGACTGACACCCTCTCTTTAAGTAGTTGAGTCTATTGGTTTTGGAATCTCTTTCAAATAACCTTAGGGATCTGAGGACTGTAACGTGAAACCTAGTGGTGCACAGAGTGACATCCTGTAATGTATTTGATTTCCCAGGCAGGTTCTTGGAGTCATGATCTTTAAGAGTTATGTGTTTTCAACTGATGAACAGAAATAATTTCAATCTCCTACTGCCTCTCTTAACACAGAAACTAACAAATAATTGATTTCACAGCAAATTATAACATTATAAATTTAGATACCACAAGTTTTATCCTAATCTCATTCAATTTACAATTATAGTAGACATTATTATTGATAATGTAATAAGATTAATTCTAATATCTACTCTTTTACTTATTCTGATTTTAAAATAACTGAATTCCTTAATTTTCTAATGGGCCAGGTAATTTTTAGTGTAAGATAATTCTAACGCTTCTACTTGAATACTATGAAAAATGTCTTTCTTCTCTGTTTTTAGTTTTATTTATAAAAATATTTACAAATGACTAGCATTATGAATAAAATTTCAGCAACAAAAGACAAATAAGAAAAATTCTCTACTAGTATGCTTCCTTTTTTGTTCTTAGTTTTTTCAAATAGGGACTTGTTTTACCACAAGCCTTTAGAATCCCTTACAAAGTACAGACATAACTCAAGTTACATTACTGCTTGTGTTTGTGTTTTAATTATCATGGGAGAGAATGAAAAAGAAGAGTAAACTCTTGAAAATAATAGTTGGATGTTTTCCTTGAAGCCATAGAATAACTAATATGCTATGGTAAATAAATAATATTCATTATTTTCTTTCATTTGTAATTTCACATATATAGTAGAATATATATGTAACTTCAAAAGATAGCAGATACGAGGTTTAAGAAAATAATTTGGTAAATGTAGTTTTCCCTTTTTTTCCTCATTATCATATATCATTGCAAGTCTGCATTATAATTTAGGGACAATAATAACTCAAGAAAAATACATTGTTTTCTAAAGGTTAAATAAAAAGCAGGGTAAATACACAATAAACTTCTAAAACTATTAAGCTAAAAGTGGTAAGCTGTCCCAAACCCAGCAATACTAATTATTCAAATAGAATGCTTACTTTGAGTATAATTTTAAATAAAAATAATTGAGTAGTATAGTGGCCATGAGAATATGCCTCTCAGACTTCCAACTACAGAAGCCTAATTGGCCAAAGGCCCTAGTAACTAACTCTGAAATCCATCATTGCATTTGTTGTCAGGCCACATATCCTCTGGACTGCCCCCAGCCCATGACTGAGCATTGTAGTGATGCTAAAGGCAGATCTTTCTCTGGTAGTCATAGTACTTCTCTCAAGGTCAAACTTTGTTCAAACATTCCCTGGAACCCTGTAGTCCAGGATGCTCCCATTCACCTTCTTTTCTTCTTTATTTCCCTCAGGATCCCAGTTCATCACAGTCTCATGTCTGTCCAGTCTTTTGCAGTTTCCTTCCCATTTTCTCTCATAGATAATTTTTAAATCAAATCCTTGCATGTTTAATCCTATTTTAATTTGCTCAGAAAATCGTACCCAAGCTAAAATAAATAGCTAATATTTCAATGTTATTTCACTGTGATCTCCATAGTAGCTCTCTAAAAATAAGCATTATTGTCATTTGATGAAGGAAAGTAAGAGATGATTCAATGGCATTCTGGATTACATGTGACCAAAATGACAGGTCATTGGTGAAAAGCAAATCTCAACCAAAAATAACATTTTCTTCAGTCATCAATTCTCATTTCATATGAATTAAATAAAAAAAATCTAACATTCAGTGAAAAATGAATTAATAAACTTATTGCTCCAATTTCCTATATGTGAAAAGCAATTTAAAGAAATAGTCCACAGACACTGGTCTATGGAATGGAGCAATAAGAATCAAAAGAAAAAAATTACAGAAAGAAAAACAGCATGTTATTACATGTATGGCATTAAATCAATATATTTATGGTCAAGTCCATCCAATTTTTGGTAATTTCAATCATCTTAATGTATGAGTTGGATGACCTATCATATCAGTCAACACAATGATCTTGATTAGAACTTGGTGGATCTGTCACTGCTGCTAGACCGGGGGAGAAGGCTTCACAGGGTCAGTGACCTCTGATAGGCTTTGGATGGATTCGTAAGTACCCACATGATGGTCAAAGGGAAAATATCATACAAACACCCATGTATATATACATATTTTATATATTAAAATATACTTGTTTTTATACTGATGATTTTTTGAATGCAATATGAAGAATATTTCTCTATGAATGTAAATGATTATTGAAAATATATTCCCTTATTTAATCCTCTGTGAAAGAACATGCTCACAGAAGTCATGTAACTTAATCAGGTCGAACTGTTATAGTGGTGGGGATAACGGTATTACTTTCTTCATAGAGTTGTTGTGATCATGAAATTAATTAATCCATGAATCATACTTAGAATGGAGGTAAACACATTGTAAGCCTCAACTTGTGGCTGACAATATCATTAGTATAATTATAGTTGAGCCCAGTCTCTGTTTCTACACTTTCTACAACATAGTTTTACTAGTTTTGTAGTTTGTTAGTCCCCAAATAAAATTTGTGTGTTTTGACCAACAATGTATAGTTTTTCACAATGAATTCTTGGAAGAAAAATAGTAACATGGATATAGTTTTTTCTTGTTTATATGTGTATGTGTGTGTGCATTATATTTTCCTATAACAATATAAAAATTATTTTATTATTATTGGCTTTAGATGGTACTACATTCATGTTGTTTTTCACAATGTCAAAGACATCCAACCAGAGTAAATACAAAATAAGGCAGCTAACTATGTTATTCAGCCACTTATCAGGCAAGGCTTGTAGAAATGAACTTGTTTATTGTAAATTAATGTAGAGAATACACATGAAGATTAACCTTGGTGTTTGTTTAGTTACATTATGCTTCTTTTAGAAAATGTTACTGTGGGATTCACTAATAAGAAATCATGGCTGGGCGTGGTTGCTCATGCGTGTAATCCCAGCACTTTGGGAGGCTGAGGCTGGTGGATCCCTTGAGCCCAGGAGTTGGAGACCATCCTGGCCAATGTGGAGAAACCCTGTCTCTACAAAAAAAAAAAAAAAAAATTATCCAGGTGTGATGGTGTGTAGCTATAGTCCTAGCTACTGGGGACGTTGAGGTGGGCAGATCACTTGAGCCCTGGTGTGCGAGGTTTCATTGAGTCAAGATTGTACCATTGCATTCCAGCCAGGGTAACAGAGTATAACCCTGTCTCAAAAAAATAATAATAATAAAAAAATAAATAAATTCTGCTTTTCTATTTAAATGACTTTTTAAAACTATTTTTACATGGCAAATAATATTTGAATCATAAGGGTTGGATAATATGCAATAATTAATTTATAACCAAATTATTTATTAGAAAGAACTAAAAATTATATATATTTGTGTTCAACAAATCTTGAAGACTATTAAAAAATAAAGTATGTTAGGAAAACATGCACAATTCTCTGAATCTGCTTTAGTTTCCTTACTTACTTTGAATTTTACCCATGGGAAGACTGTCATCCTTCAAAGTACAATTATGTTTCAATTTTTTTAACTCTTATTTTAGATTCAGTGGTACATGTGCATGTTTGTTATATAGGTAAATTGTGTGTCACAGAGGTTTGGTGTACAGATTATTTCACCACTCAGGTAATAAGCATAGTACCTAATAGGTAGTTTTTCTATTCTCACCCTCCACCCTCTTCCACCCTCAAGTAGGCCTCAGTGTCTGTGATTCTTTTTTCCTGTTTTGTTCTGTTTTGTTTTGTTTTGTTTTGTTTGGAGACCGAGACTCACTCTGTGTTGCCGAGGCTGGAGGGCAGTGGCACGATCTCAGCTCACTGCAACCTCCACCTCTCTGCTTCAAGCAATTCTCTTGCCTCAGCCTCCCGCATAGCTGGGATTACAGGTGCCCACCACCATGCCCAGTTAATTTTTGTATTTTTAGTAGAGACAGAGTTTCACCATGTTGGCCAGGCTGGTCTTGAACTTCTGACCTCAAATGATCCACTCGCCTCGGCCTCCCAAAGTGCTGGGATTATAGGCATGAGCTATTGCACCCAGCCTATGATTTTCTTCTTTGTGTCCATATGTACTCAATGTTTAGCTTCCACTTATAAATGAGAACATGTAGTAGTTTTCTGTTCCTATATTAGTTTGCTTAGAATAATGGCCTCCAGCTTCACCCATAGTGCTGCAAAGGACATGATATCATTTTTTTATAGCTATGTATATGTAGTATTCCATCATATATGGATACCACATTTTCTTTATCCAGTCTACCATTGATGGGAATTTCACTCGATCTCATGTCTTTGCTATTGTGAATAGTGCTGTGATGGACATATGTATGCATTTGTCTTTATGGTAGAACAATTTATATTCCTTTGAGCATATACCCCATAATGGAATATCTAGGATGAGTAGTAATTCTGGATTGAGTTCTTTGAGAAATCACCAAACTGCTTTCCACAATGGCTGAATTAATTTACATTCACACCACCAGTGTGTAAGTGTTCTCTTTTCTTCACAAACTTGCTAGCATCTGTTATTTTTGGTTTTTCAGTAATAGTCATACTGACTGGTGTGAGATTGTATCTCATCTTGGTTTTGATTTGTGTTCATCTAATGATTAGTGATGTTGAGTATTTTTTCACATGCTCGTTGCCTGCAAATTAGTAGCATTCCTATACACAAACAACATCAAATCTGAAAGCCAAATCAAGAATTCAATACAGTTCACAATAGCCATAAAAAGAATTAAATACCCAGTAATACAGCTAACCAGGGAAAGTAAAAGATCTCTGCAATGAAAATTACAAAATACTGCTCAAAGAAATTAGAGGTGACATAAACAAGTGGAAAAACATTTCATGCTCATGGATAGGAAGAATCAATATCGTCAAAATGGCCATACTGCCCAAAACAATTTACAGATTCAATGCTATTCCTACGACATTCTTCACAGAATAAGAAAAAATTATTTTAAAATTCATATGGAAACAAAAAAGAGCTTGGACAGTCAAGGCAATCCTAAGTGAAAGGAGCAAGACTGGAGACATCACGCTACCCAACTTCAAACTATTCTACAAGGCTACAATAACCAAAAGAGCATGGTACTGGCACAAAAACGGACATGGAGACCTATGGAACCGCATAGAGAGTCCAGAAATAATGCCACACATAAACAACTATCTGATCTTTGGCAAAATTGACAAAAACAAGCAAAAGGGAAACAACTCCCTGTTCAATAAATGGTGCTGGGATAACTGGCTAGCCATGTGAAGTTGGACCCCTTCCTTATACCATATACAAAAATCAACCCAAGATAGATGTAAAATTAAAACTACAAAACTCTGCAAAATAACCTAAAAAATACCATTCTGGACATAGGACCTGGCAGAGATGTCATGACAAAGGCACCAAAAGCAATTGCAACAAAAACAAAAATCGACAAATGGGGCCTAATTACCTAATTAAAAAGCTTCTTCTGCACAGCAAAAGAAACTATCGATAAAGTAAACAACCGACAGAATGGGAGAAAATATTTGCAAACTACATATCTGATGAAGGTCTAATATCCAAAATCTATAATGAATGTAAACAAATCAACAACAACAACAAAAAAAGCAACCTCATTAAAAGGTGGTCAAAGGACATAAATAGACAATTTACAAAAGAAGACATACACAAGGCTGACAATCATATGGAAAAATTGTTTCTTTGAGACAGAAACTGCATGAGTATGTCTTTTGTTCAATAACTAGTTTACTTATTAAGGTTAATGTTGTGCTTTCCAACTATCTTAACAGTAGGCGTTAGAGATGACACCATTAAGGTTACAGAAACCATTAGTGAGATGCCTTTCTCAGTATTATGCTAACTGCAGCTTTTGAGAGTGTACAAGACCTGGGGTTGTGGCAAGAAAGATGACAGACGATTAGAGGGAGAAAGTAAAGGAAAAGGAACTGAAAAAGGAGAAAATAGAGGGAACCTGGTGGACATCCCACATCACAGTGTTTACCGGGATATCCCTCAACCGTTTTTGTCTATGTCTGCAATGCTAAGCAGCATGAGTGCAATTCTGCCTTGACACACAGATCAAGTTACTTGGCCAATCTTGTCTCTTCTCTGTCAAATATTTCACTGATTCTGAACTCTGTGGACAGTTTAAAGCTGTCCTATGCCAGAGTTAGCTCAGGACTGTCTTCTTCTGATTCACAAGAAAGAAATGGTTAAAATTGTCTTCCTGAGTGAGTGAAGCTAAAAAGATTCTTGCTGTAGTGACTTCTGTCACTTAATGCTTCAGTATATGCCCACTTTTCTCCAACCTTCTTTTTCAAGTCAGAATTTGTGTTACGAGATACAAATGCTTAGTACTGTAGATATCAATTACTGCAATGTGATCATAAGAGCTGAACTAATCATTTACAGATTTAGAAAATGAGATAGCTCGGAATAATGTAATTGAATAGTCTCTGAAAAAAAACGTGTCTGCAATTTTATAGTGATCCTTTTTCTTGTAAATTGAAGGCATTTCTTAGTGAATTCATTAGTGAAATATCTTCGTTTTGTTTCCAGTTTTATTTTCCAGCAGATTTCGGAAAAATAAATCATTTGACATAGTAGAAGGAGACAGAAACTAGGAAACTTGTGTCTGATCAACAATAATGGTAACTAATTGCATGCCTGTAGGCTGGTTCTGACTCTTTGAGCTGTGACACTTTGGAACTAGACTAACTCATCTCTTGGGTCCCTTTCAGCTTTTAAATTATATGATTATAAAATGATATTTTTTCTCTTATTCCCTAAAAATGTGGGCTGTTACTAGGTGATACTATAAAAAGCAGACAGAAGCATAACATATTGAAAAGAGTATAGTATAATGGATGTGTGATTTTTGGATCAGCTTCTTTACCAAATGGCTGCAGGGTGGTGAACAAGTCATTTAAACTTTTCTTTCTCATCTATAAAATATAGCTAATAGAGTACTGTTGCTAGAGTTGAAAGAAGACGCTTTAAAGAAAAAAAAAATCTGTGAAAGCAAAGCCTTCTGGAACAGGAAACTATTGATTACTAATTCAATAAAAATGTTAATGTATCTTAAAATCTCAAATCCGATTGCCACTTACTATTATCTGTATATTCTTCTAGCTATGGAACATTCTAAGCCACACCTATAAGCATGGATTTTTCTCCAGAAATTATATTTTATGTTTTCTTGAATGTAGGGTACTTTCAATTTTCTAGAGATGGGATTTTTTTTAAAACTATCATTTTACATGTTCTGATCTAATAATTTTAGATACTCTTTTCTAAATAAGCCCTCCTCTTACCCACCTCCAAATTGTTACCGTTACTACTCTTCCCCCAATGCTCCCTTTTACTATACCTAATCCAAGGGTTTACACATTTCAGAATTGTATTCATTTTTAAATAAATGCCTATTTTTTCCATGATGGAATTAATCACTGTCTCAGCTAATTATGATCTATGTCTCTTTGTACTCCAGTAACTTTTTGATAGTACATTCTTTTACAGTCTGTCAATAACATTCTTAGTTGTATCTATTAATATTAGCTACTTAAAAGATGACTTCTGCAGTCCCACCTCAGGACTCAGAATGCTGAGGCAGGAAGATTGCTTAAGCCCAGGAGTTTGAGTCCAGCCTTGACAACAAAGACCTCATCTCTTAAAAAAGTGAATAAAATGTTAATAAAATTAGATGCCCAATACTTAAAAAAAAATAGTAGCACACTAGCACACTCTTCTGAACCATGCTTTTTTAACTTACTAACTTGAAATCATTTTAGCATTTCAATATGGTTACAAAAATGATACAAATGGTTCCCAGATACTATTCACCTATTTTCTCCTACTGTACACATTTTGGCATAATCATAGCACAGGATAAAACTAGGATATTAAGTTTGTGTAGTACTAGTAACTAAACACAGAATATTTTCAAATTTCGCTTTTTTTTTTTTTTTTTGATTAATGCCTTTTTTTCTGTACCAACATCCAATCCAGAATGCCACATTGAATTTAGGCATCATATCCCTATACTTATTGAATTATTTATTTGCATAAGTATAGAATTATGACTATTTTGTTCTATGATCTGATATGGTTTGGGTCTGTGTCCCCACCCAAGTCTCATGCCAAATTGTAATTCCCAGTGTTGGAGGTGGGGCCTGGTGGGAGGTGATTGGATCATGGAGGAAATTTCTACCTTCCTGTTCTCATAATAGTAAGTGAGTTCTCACGAGATCTGTTTGTTTATAAAAGTATGTAACACTTCCCCCTTTTCTGTCTCTTCCTCCTGCTCCCAGCATATAAGACTTGCTTGCTTCCCTTTAGCCTTTTGCTATGATTGTAAGTTTATTGAGGCCCCCCTAGAAGCAGAAACCTGTCCAGCTTGCAACACCATGGCCAATTAAACCTCTGTTCTTTATAAATTAACCAATCTTAGGTAGTTCTTAAGAGCAGTGCATGAACGAGCTAATACATGAGCTATTATCCAACACCATTTTTATTTACTTTCAAGTTTAATCACTGAAAAATCTTTAAGGTTGGTACTGTAATCCAGTTTGGAGTACCTCTGTATTTTCTGAAACCACACATGGTGCAGGCTTATCTTATGTTTCCCTTTCCTTGGCTCTAGAATCTACCATTTTTTGAAGAAGCCTTTAATAACCAAGTAACCAACTGAGTGCTCGTCGTGCTCATTGTCACTGTGGTATTATTGCTTCTAGGCCCTTTAAGTGAACAAAGCTAGGAAATACATGTACGTTACTAACATATGCACACACACATACACATTTGTAACTATATGTGTGTGTATGTATTTAAATATATATTTTAAACCAGAAGTTCTTAATAATACCTATGATTCCAATTCAATACCACTCCAATGTTCACTTTAGTCTTCCTCTTTTATTATTTATAACTTGTCTGTAATAGGAAAAACAGCTAGCTCATATTATTTATATTTACTTATTTGTTCAAACCTAGCATACGCATAATGTACTTTAGAATTACTGACGCATAGCCTTGTGAGAAAAGAATGTACTAACTACAATATAGTATTTGTGCAAAGTTCTTTTACTCTTTAGCCTTATTGTAAAATACTACTTTCTAAGTTGCCTAGGTTAGTTATCTTACTTCTTACTATAAGGAGTATAGTGTGGCTATAAGTTATTGGTAATATAGTTAGGTTTAATAGTTATTGTTTGTGTTCAGTTCCCTAATTCTCATATTAATTTTTTAATGACACACAGTAAAATTCATTGTGGTAGGCAGGCCTTTGACAAATGCATACAGTTCTGTGTTCATGACAATAGTTTCAACATGCCAAAAATTCCCTCATGCTGCTAATTTGTAATCAGCCCCTCTTTCCATTCCTAACCTCTGGTAACCACTAATCTGATTTCTGACCTTATAGTTTTGCTTTTTCTAGACTGTCGTATAAATGGAATGATACAATATGTAGCCTTTTGACTCTGCCTTCCTTCACTTTGCAAAATATATTTAAGATTCATCTCTTTTACTGCATTCATCAATGGTGTTTTTTTATTATTATTAATTAGTAGTATTTCATGGTATGGATGTAAATAATTAGTTTATCCATTACTATGCTTTCAATATTTGACCCCTTCGAATGCCATGTTGAAAGTTGATCTTTGGCCAGGTATGTATGTGTGTGTGTATATATATATATATATTATATATATTATATATGCATTTTATATATATTATATATACATATATATGTGTATATGTACATATAGAATTGTATATATAATATATAATTCTATATGTACATATACACATATATATGTTATATATATATATATATATATATACACTTTTTTTTTTTAGATGAGTCTTTCTCTGTTGCCCGGGCTATAGGGCAGTGGTGCAATCTCGGCTCAGTGCAACCTCCACCTCCTGAGTTTGAGCGATTCTCCTGCCTCTGCCTCCTGAGTAACTGTGATTACAGGCATGCACCACCATGCCCAGCTAATTTTTGCAATTTTAGTAGATACAGGGTTTCACCATCTTGGCCAGGCTGGTCTTGAACCCCTGACCTCAAGTGATCCACCCGCCTTGGCCTCCCAAAGTGCTGGGATTACAGATGTGAGCCACAATGCCAGGCCTTGTTTTTGCAATATTTAATTGACTTTTTTTCTAATTGTTAAATTTTGAAAATTCTTTATATAATCTAGATACCAGTTTCTTGTCAGAAATGTGATTTGTAAATACTTTCTCCTGATATGTGATTTGTCTTTTAATTTTCTTAATCATGAATATGTATGCAGCAAAGCTAATCAAGACATACTCGTAAGTCTTAATGAAGCACAGTGTGCAGAGTGAGGGGGTTACTGCAAACCCCCTAATTATGAGTGTGTATGCATGGGTGTGTACTTGTGTGTGCACTATTTATGGCATGAGAGTGACTCTCCAAAGTCACAAAGATGTTTCATAAGAGGAAAAGCCAGCTACAAACATCAGCAAGGTCAAGCTTCAGATAGTACCTGTTAACTAGATGTTTTCCTGATAGCCTATTTTCTCCTCCTTCCTGAGGCTTCAACCTAGGCTCTGAATGGTAAAGCAGGTAAGGAAAAGAAGATAGGAGTAAATCCTCCTTAATCAGGGAGAAGGCAGTGCATCACCAGCTTTTCTTAGGAGTTAGAACAACTTTGTATGAAGTGAGAATTGATGGTTATTACATGGGACTAAGCATCTAAGTATTGAACAGTACTTAAGTGTGATTTTTCTTCTCTAAATTGACATAGAAAGTTTATAATAAATGCATGATTTGAAAATTGATAGGGCCATCTTAGTTTCAAGCAGAGAAGGGGGCATGAATGAATAATTTTGTATAGATAGTGAAAAACAAAATGAGTTGCTTTTTGAGTATGTGTAACTATTCCTGTATGTTCAGCATGCTGCTGTAATTTCTAAAAGAAATGCTACATTTATTTTGATGTGCTCTTTTGCAAGAATGTGACATAATTTATTTTACTCCTACTCTTTGGACTTTAGGTTATTTTAAATCTTGAGTTGTCACAAATAATTCCAAATGATTAACCTTATATGTGTATTATTTTTAAGAAATCTATCTGCAAGAAAATTTATATGAAATACCAGAGGCAAAATTTTTGTGCATTTATAATTTTGGAGACATTGTTTCAACTATTTAGTCTGTTCTCCAGATGATTCCACACATTGATTTTAAATACATTTAATTTTGAATTCATTTATCATATATTACATTCCCAAAAATATTTCAGTGTATTTCTAGGTTTCCTTGTCTACTCCAAAATTTACATCTGTATGTATTATGTTGTACTATATCAATTAGTTTACTTTATAATATATACATTGAATTTACACAGACTGGGAATCCCTTGTCTGAAGTGCTTGGAGCCTAAGTGTCTTAGATTTTTGACTCTTTCAGATTTTGAAATATTTGCATTGTACTTAGCATCCCTAATCTGAAAACTTGAAATCATAAATGCTCCAATAAGCATTTCTCTGGAGTGTCATGTTGATACTAAAAAAGTTTTTGACTTTGGAGCATTTTGAATTTTGTATATTTTAATTATGGATGCCTTATATAGTTTTTAACTAAAAAATCAGGTAAAGACAGTACAGCTCTTTAACTCTATCTGTTATTCTTATTTTTCAGAATTTCAAAGAATTGTTCTTGCTTTTCTTCACATTACCTTTTGAACTATTGAAGTCAGGAACTGGGGCTTAATAATGTTTATACTTAATGTAATACATAATACAGTGCCTATTGCCTAAAATATTCTAAGTAGATAATTGAATGTTTTCTGGATTTAATTGAAATTACTTATTTTTAAATTCTAGAACCACAAAACCCATCTTCCATCTAGAGAATTAGACAAGGGATGCCAATTTGAACTTTTCTATCTAGATACCACACAACTGGCAAGCAAGAGAGAAGGCAATATGGTTTGGATGTTTGTCCCCTCCAAATCTCATGTTGAAATGTGACCTTTAAGGTTGTAGGTGGGGTCTAAGTGGGTGTTATTGAATTATGGCAGTGGATCTCTCAAGAATGGCTTAACACCATCCTTTTGATAATAAGTGGGTTCTTACTCAGTTCATGCAAGATCCGGTTGCTTAAGCGCCTGGGACATCCCTTTTTCTCTCTTGTGCCCTCTCTCATTATGTGATGTACCTGCTCCCACTTCACCCTCTGCTATGAGTGACAGCTCCCTGAGGTCTCACCAGAAGCTGAGCAGATGGCAGTGCCATGCTTGTACAGACTACAGAATCATAGCCAATTAAATCTACTGTCTTTATAAATTATCCAGCCTCAGGTATTTCTTTAGAGTGAAGGAATTACATAGAAAGAAAGCTGTGAAATGACAGGAACCCACAGAACTGGCATGATATCGATAAGGGGGAGACAGTTACATTTCTGGAGAAACATGTTAGTTGAATTAATGTAGCATTTTCAAACTCACACAGCTCTTTCCTAGTAAACTATGAGCATTTATATCCTATTGTATCACTAGTCAACAATAAACTAAAATAAATCCTTTGTTTTTGCTGGGTGTGCAGCCATTCCTTATTTTGCTGATAACAGGACTCTCATTTTCTCTCAAGAATCCCCATTTCTCATCTTCAGTTTACATAGTCATTTTAAACCTGATGTGAACCCTAGTTCCAGAGTTGGGCATAAAACCCAGCCTTCGTTAATCAAATCCCAAACCCCGAGTTTAGTGAATGGCTTATTAATATACATGACTTGAGGCAGGCCATTCAGGGATGACTATTCTCAATTCAAGTACCTTTGAAATTAAAGAAGAGGAACATTTGTCTCTCACTTATATACTGTGGGAATGCAGGACTAGAACACTGGGGGTTGATCACATTGCAATAGCTTGTCTGAAAATTTAAGCAAGACACAAAGAAGAATAAATCAGAGCCAGAGGGCAAGATTAGTACTCCAGATGTCATCATTTGAGCCCCTGGATCCAGCTGTGAGTTTTCATTTAGGTATGCCAATAATGTTATTAGCAAAAAGACTCAAATTAATATGTCTTGAATTTGTTGTTGCTTGCAACCAAACACTTTAATCAATACATGTCATTTTAGAAATATATTTGAAGTTATTCTCGAGCTATTTTATTCACAAGGGCATGAAGATGTGGGTGTGAATATGGGTATTGTTTGTTGGTTGGTTTTACAAAACAAATTATATATTTTTTCTAAATATTCAGTAGAGTAATCTGAATTTCCTGGCAATGTTACTTGCCTCTGATGGAATTATACAAAATACTTGCTTAAATCATTTTTTTTTTTTTTTTGAGACGGAATCTTGCTCTATTGCCCAGGCTGGAGTGCAGTGGTGCGATAGCGGCTCACTGCAAGCTCCGCCTCCCGGGCTCACGCCATTCTCCTGCCTCAGCCTCCCGAGTAGCTGGGACTACAGACACCCACCAACACGCTCAGCTAATTTTTTGTATTTTTAGTAGAGACGGAGTTTCACCGTGTTAGCCAGGATGGTCTCGATCTCCTGACCTGGTGATCCACCCGCCTCGGCCTCCCAAAGTGCTGAGATTACAGGCGTGAGCCACTGCGCCCGGCCCTAAATCATTTTTTAAAAGAAATATTTGTAGGTCTTCCTTTTGAAATTTTTGTTGTTGTTTGGTGGTTTGCATACAACCTTTCTTATCCCCTACAAAAATCTGAAGAATCATAAAGCTGACATTTCACGCCTTAAATTTCAGCACTGTGAAAATCTCTATAAAACATATTTTTGGAGGCCAAGTCGCCAGTTGGATTCAGAGAGTCATCCTAAAATATCTAGAGTTTTCGTTGAAGTCAAATATATGTATATATATATATTTGCTGGAGACTTCAAGGAAAACTAGATATTTTAAGATATATATATATATATTTAAAATCCTATATATATTTAAATATATATCTTAGTATATATTTATTTTATATATGTAATAGCAGTTAAAAAGATTATAGAGAAGTTCATCATTTTTCCATTTTTTTATATAGAAAGCTCTACTATTACTATTGGTATTTCAGTAGGACTATTCTGTGTGGCAACATCCAGTAGGTCTACGTTGATAAAAAAGCAGAAATGGAAGTGAAACAACTGCACCAAAGATGATGATGGTAGAACAGTTCTTGATGTTCTTAAAGCTTTAGGGCAGCTTAGAACAGGATCATATGACTTATGATAGTATACATGTGCTGGTGATCAGGAATTTCTTGAATTTGTTTTATTGTGTTTCACTACTGAGTAACAATTATGCCAGGATATGCTACTGCAGCATTCAAGAAACATGTGATTTGCCGGCAGCATTAAATAAATGTCAAATTAAAAAATATATGAGCCACTTATTTATTTATTTCCAAAAATGCATACAGGATATGCAATTGGAAATATGTGTGTAAACATCCTATCTGTTATTTCTGAATGATAAAGCATCACCTTTTCTGTACTTCTGCCTTGGTGCTCTTGCTGTCTAGGCAAACTGTCAGTTCCTGTGACAAAGACACAGACAACATCTGCCACATTCTTTGAGCCAGTAAAAACAGCTATTTAAACAAGCAAAGAAAACGAAAATAATGAGCAATGATGACAGTATTTTCTCCATTTTCTTTCGTTTTAAATTTGATTTCTCATCGCTTCTCGGCCTTTTGGCTAAGATCAAGTGTAAATTTGATTTCTCTTCGGTCTCAGGTAGACTGTTTGCACTATAAAGTAATCCCATTAAGCAATCAGACAATAGGACTGCACCTGCCAGCGATCACAGCAAAGACAGGGAAGACCCACATCCCACATCAACTCTTCTCTGACAAACACAGTATCAATTCATTATATTATCTTGGAACTGATCAGCCAGGGAAGTAGTAGTTGTTTAGTTCCATTTATGAAAAGTATGAGTGCACGTGCTTTAAGAGTTTTGTATATGCTATTGTTCCCTGCAGGCTTATATAACAGGAATTTAAAGTACAAATTAAAAGTTGTTAAAAGGCATTTTTTTTCACAAGATGCCCTATAAAACATGGCATTAATGTTTACTCTTTAATATTATTCATCAGTCTTGTGAAGATTTAAGGGATAAAAGTACCATAAGTAAGGTAACATGGGTGTATAAAGGTGTAGAAAGACCTGGCCCCAGTGTCTGAAATCATAATAACTCTGAGGGGCTATCTCAGCTTCAGAGTCCACAGAGGATTGGCTCAGGCCTTGTGGCCACTATACAGAGCCCAAGATCTCTTTCTGTCCGATTTTTATTTCTTCTCTTCTTTGGTACACCTCTTTCAACAGCCAGGAAGGTCATTGGAAAAGGGCTGTCTTAGAAATGAGGCATAATGTATTTGGGGGCAGCTTCCTTCAACTCAGGCAACTCCCAAGGAGCTTGACAACTGGGTACCTGTGGGAACACATCCTAAATTCCTAAAAGGTACTCCTGAGCTTGGGCTCCCACTATCCATGAAACCAGTGTAATAGCTTAATATTCTGCCAAAGTATTGCTAGCCACTTTAACACTATATGTTATGGATAGCTTATTCTTTATGTTGACATTTCAGGCTGTGTGTAATGAGTGTTATTGACGGAGGAAACTTGACTGAATTTTATCATTTAACCAACACCCCTGGGAGAGAGAATGAAGGCTCTTTGTGGTATGTGGCATGTATTACTGACTTTTCTGGCTTAAGTGCCAAGAACAATAACTAGCACTTAGATTTGACAGGTATTTGTGGAGTTAATGGTGACAAGGATGGAGAAGTTAGAAATTAACACTTTTTTCATACTGTGAACCAGGCATCGTTCTACATTCTTTGCATATTTAATACTTTGAGCCCTTGCAGCATTGCACTGAGACGGGCACTACTGAAACTTAAACCGCTGTGACACGGGATAGTTAGGGCACTTCCCATGACCACTCTTTAGGTACTATGTGTTGCAGCTGGCATTCAAACTCTAAGTCTCTCACTCCAAAGTCTGTGATCCGAACTACATGCATCTACTTGTGAATATTATGCTTCACTTTGCTTATAGGGACTTTTTGCACGTATCTGGGGCTAGATTCCCTAATCCAGTGATGAAGTAAAAGTTCTTTATCAGGATTACCAACTATTTTTAACAAGAGCTTACAGAGTTTTTTGACCAAATCTGAATATTTTAATGGAATTGCACTCATTTATGTCAATCATTTATCTCTTAAGATATTTGAATGTGATGCTGCTAAAGAGTTTTCAGACTGTCCCTTCTGACACATGTGCTCATCTATAGGTGCTGAGATCTGGAATACAACAATCACAATCACCTCAGTCCGTAGGCCGTATTTTCTGTGTTGCTGCATTAGGGCAATTGATTCTTTCCCTATTTTGCACTGAAGGTCCTGCAGCCCAGGAACTTTCTTAGTTGAAGGCTAACTGGAATGGCTTCTTACTCTGTGTTATACCCTCATTCTTCTTGCTAATGTCATTGCCTCCTACATCTATTTGACTTAAGAAAGTCAAATAGAAGGAAGAAGGGATTCACCGATAAATGACCTCCTGGCCCACTTTCAGGAAGAATAATTGACAGTGAAAGGAGGAGGAATTTAGAATCTCCAGGTCTTAAACTAAAAGTGTTGTGTCCCTTGAGTGAGTGTTGGCTATAGCCCAGCAGAGTACACCCACTGCAGTCAGAAATTTTCAGAAATCCCTCGTACCACTTTCTTGCTCCTCCAACCTTCTCATTCCTCAGTCTTCTATATACAAAAAAAAAAAAAAAAGCTTAAAGTTTCTTTTTTCCTGGACTCACCATTCTTTCATAATTACTAAGCATACCTATCAATAGTTAGAATTGTGTCTGCCCTTAAGTGTGATCATATTATTTCTCATAAAAATAGTTCAGATCATAGTGTTTTACAAGCCCTGTTTCATTTTAACATTCCTTTTTCTTTTCTTTTTTTCTCTTTTTTATTTTTATTTATTTATTTATTTTTTATTATTGTACTTTAAGTTTTAGGGTACATGTGCACAACGTGCAGGTTTGTTACATATGTGTCCATGTGCCATGTTGGTGTGCTGCACCTATTAACTCGTCATTTAGCATTAGGTGTATCTCCTAATGCTGTCCCTCCCCCCTCCCTCCACCCTACAACAGTCCCCGGAGTGTGATGTTCCCCTTCCTTTGTCCATGTGTTCTCATTGTTTAATTCCCACCTATGAGTGAGAACATGCTGTGTTTGGTTTTTTGTCCTTGCGATAGTTTACTGAGAATGATGATTTCCAGTTTCATCCATGTATTTTTATTTTTTATTATACTTTAAGTTCTAAAGTACATGTGCACAACATGCAGGTTTGTTACATACGTATACATGTGCCATGTTGAGCATTAGGAGATATACCTAATGTAAGTGATGAGTTCATGGGTGCAGCACATGCCATTTTCAAGGTAAAGTAAAAAGGTATTATTTTGTTTAAGCTTTGTGATGTCAGTAATGATTTAATGATGTTAATATCTTATTGTTAGAAAAAAGAAAACAACTTATTAGGCAACACTTGTCAACAAGATAATTCTGGTTAAACAACGTTGAAAGGAATGTTTCAAGACAAAATCAATAAAAACATAGAAAAACATGAAAGATGACTAATGAGAAAATCGAGCCCTTTACACTTTGATGAATGCCATCAGAAAGTGTCAAAACTTGCAATGTATTACCAGATTAAAAAGAGCATGAAGCATTCAGAAAAACTAATTAGGGAAAACTGCACAACCACAGAAGCAACTTGAAAATGGCTGATGAGATAATTATGTTGAGTAGTCAAAGAAACCAAAGGTCTGAGGTTTATGATACTTGCTTTATCAGTGATCTAAGGTGACACTGGGGACTCAGATACAAGAATTGAGTACACCAGTTAAATATATGTTAGAATAACTTTAAATTATATTGAAGAGTAACATAAACTTTACTAATCATTTCTCCTAAGCCATTACCCATAGTTATATTTGTTACCTATTGATTTGAAAACCTTAGAGGGTAAATGAATTTAGTAATATGTATTTAGTATTATATTTCTGGATCTTTCATTATATTTATAGAGCAATTGCAGTTGGATACAGAGGTTATGGAAAATTCAGATGCCTCCCTTTCACCAAAGTCCTGAAATACTACTTTTCTTTCCTTGTGTGTTTTTCTTGGCTTTTCGTTCCACACAAAGGCAGGAAAGAATATCTTGGCGTTTCCCTCTCTAATTCTTTCTGAAAAGACTTAGCTATGGCATGTACACAATATTTCAAATTGGTAGGGATGAGTATGATATAATTATTAAGCCTGGATATCTGGGCATTGCCACTAGGTTAGAGTCACCCATTTTGTTGCTGTTTGCTCAGAAGTGTTACTTAAATTCCTTATGCTGGCGAGGCTTCAACCCCATGATTTCCAAGAAAAATTTTGAGCATATAAATGGATTTTTTCTTGCAACAGACAATAAAATGAAAAGAAGGAGATATATTGACGGAAGAACTTAAGCCAAAAGAAAACAGGAAGTGATAATCTGTGAAATTCTCAGGCCATGTAAATTGCAAAGCATATCAAAATTAATTTTGGCTTCGGAGGGAAAGCCAAGTGTGGCTGGACAATTATTTTATAATGCATCAGAAGAATTAATAGGTCAGATAATTCAGACACACAAAAGACTGCGTGAAGACATTAGATGTGAGACCTGGAGATCCCCACAGCTATCTCAGCAGAAGCCGGAAATTGAGTTAGGATTATCTAGGAAAGAGTTGTGGAAGAACTTTTGTCTAATGGAATTAATCCATGTGACATACACGGAAGACACAAGATACTTGAAAATGCTATACCAGCAGAAACACTTGTCAATTTCTAGTGAAAAGAACAGAGAAAAGAGAAAATGAAAGAAGGCTGTGAGACTCTCAAAATTTTACAAGCAGAAAACAGGATGATAAAATTATCAAGCTTCGGCCGGGCGCGGTGGCTCAAGCTTGTAATCCCAGCACTTTGGGAGGCCAAGGCGGGCGAATCACGAGGTCAGGAGATCGAGACCACGGTGAAACCCCGTCTCTACTAAAAATACAAAAAATTAGCCGGGCGTCGTGGTGGGCGCCTGTAGTCCCAGCTACTCGGAGAGGCTGAGGCAGGAGAATGGCGTGAACCCGGGAGGCGGAGCTTGCAGTGAGCAGAGATTGAGCCACTGCACTCCAGCCTGGGCGACAGAGCGAGACTCCGTCTCAAAAAAAAAAAAAAAAAAAAAAAAAAAAAAAAAAAAAAAAAAAAATTATCAAGCTTCAAATAAATGCTACCCTTCATGAAAAAGGAAGAATGACTCCAAGATTGGACATGTGAACACAGAGGGCGGAACTTTCAACCACATAGTATAACTCCCAGGCCTTATAACCTAATCCAGTTTTACTACTGGAATTTTAAATCACTTAGCTCTTATGAAACTCCTTTGTTCTTTCGTTTTCTTTTTTTGAATGGGAATCTGTTCATCTATTCCTATCCTACCATTTTATTTTGGGAGCAGATAACTTGTTTACTGGTTTTACAGCTCTACGGATGACGAGAAACTTGGTTCCAGGATGGATTATATCTACAATCTCATCTTTATCTGGTTTATTTGAATAAGATAATGAGAACTAGGATTTATGTGATGAGACTGATATGAAATTTTGAATTTAAGTTGATACTCCAGTAGGTTGAGACTTCAGGTGACCTTAGGGTAGGATGAATGTATTTGTCTGTGGGATAGGTATGAATCATTTTTTATTGATATATAATATATGTTCATATTTATGGGGTACATGTGATATTTTGTTACATGCATAGAATGTATAATATCAAGTCAGGGTACTTGAGGTAACCATCACTTCAAGTATTTATCATTTCTATGTGTCAAGAACATTTCAGATGCTTTCTTCTAGCTATTTTGACATATACAATATATTTTAGTTAAATTTAGTCACCCTACTCTGCTATCAAACATGATAACTTAGTCTTTCTATGTAATGATATGTTTGTACCCATTAAGCAACCTCTATTTATGCATATCCTCACCTGCAACACACACACACACACACACACACACACAATCTTTAGCATCTGGTATCTATCATTCTACTCTCTAACTTTATAATATCAACTTTTTAGCTTCACATATAAGTAAAATGTGTGATACTTGTCTTTCTATGCTTCGCTTATTTCACTAAATATAATGACCTCTAGCCTCTAGCTCTATCCACATTGCCACAAATGACTTGATTTCATTCTCTTTTTATGGCAGAATAGTATTCCACTGTGTAATTATACCATATTTTCTTTATCCATTCATCCGTTGATGGACACTTGGGTTGATTCCATATCTTTGCTATAGTGAATGGTGGTGCTATTGTGAATAGTGGTGAAGGTAACATTTTGATATACTGATTTCTTTTCCTTTGGATAAGTACCCAGTAGTGAGATTGCTGGATCATATGGTAGTTTTATCTTTAGTTTTCTGATTAATCTCCATACTATTTTTAATTGTGCTGTACTTATTTACATTCCTACCAACAGTGTATAAATGTTCCATTTTCTCTACATCCTTGCTGCAAACTGTAATGTTTTATCTTTTTAGTAATAGTGAATATAACTGGGATGACAGATCATTGTGGTTTGAATTTGCATTTCTCTGACAACAAGTGATATTGAGCATTTTAAAATATACCTCTTGGCCATTTATATGTCTTTTTTTGAGAAATGCCTAGTCGTGTATTTTTTGCCCATATTTTAATGGAATGATGATCATGATGATGATTATTACTGTTGAGTTGTTTGAGTCTCTTGTATATTCTGGACATTAGTTCCTATTTTGCAAATATTTTCTCCTATTCAACAGGTTGTGTTTCCTTCTGTTGATTGTTTCATTTGTCAAGCGGAAGTTTTTTAGTTTCATACACTCCCATTTATCTATTTTCTGTTTTTTTTCCTGTGCTGTGCTGTGGAGGTCCTAGCCTCAAAATTCTTGCCTAGGCCAATGTCCTGTAGTGTTTCCCCTACGTTTTCTTCCAGTGGTTTATACTTTTGAGATTTATGTTTAAGTCTTTAATCAATCTTGAGTTGATTTTTGTATATGGTGAGAAATAGGGGTCCAGTCTCATTCTTCTGCATATAAATATCCAATTTTCCCAGCATCATTTCTTGAAAAAGCTGTCCTTTCTTCAATGTATGTTGTTGGCGCCTTTGTTGAACATCTCTAGGCTGTATATATGGATTTATTTATGGGTTCTCTATTCTTTGTTTTATCTTTTGTAATTTTTTATTTTTGTGGATACATAGTGGTATATATATTTATGGTATACATGAGATACTTTATTATAGGCATGCAATGTGCAATAATCACATCATGGTAAATAGGGTAACTATCCTCTTAAGCATCTATCCTTTGTGTTACAAAAAGTCAAATTGTAATATTTAGTTTTTTTAAATATACATTTAACTTATTGTTAACTATAGTCACCCTTTTGTGCTATCAAATACTAGCTCTTATTCATTCTATGAATTTTTTTGTTCAGATTAACCATACCCACTTCTCCATACCCCTCACTTTCCTTCCCAGCCTCTGGTAACCATCCTTCTACTCTCTGTCTCCATCAGTTCAATTGTTTTAATTTTCAGCTCTCACAAATCAGTAAGAACATGTGAAATTTGTCTTTCTGTGCCTGAACTATTTCACTAAACATAATGACCTCCAGTTCCATCCATGTTGTCACGAATGACAGAAACTCTTTCTTTTTTAATGGTTAAATAGTACTCCGTTGTGTATAAGTACCACATTTTCTTTATCTGTTCATCTGTTGATGGAGAATTAGGTTGATTCTAAGTCTTGTTTATTTTAAATAGTGCTGCAATAAGCATGGGAGTGCAGATATTTTTTCAATATACTGATTTCCTTTATTTTAAGTATATTACTTAATAGTGTGATTAGTGTGATGGTGTGATCATATGGTAGCTCTACTTTTAATTTTTTGAGGAACCTCCAAACTGTTTTCCGTAGTGGCCATACTAATTTACATTGAACCAACTGTGTATGAGGGTTCCCTTTTCTCCACATCTACTCCAGAATTTGTTATTGCCTGTCTTTTGGATAAAAGTCATTTCAACTGAGGTGAGATTTCTCATTGCAGTTTGGATTTGCATTCTCTGATGATCAATGATGTTGAGTTGAGTACATTTGTGTACTCCTATTTGCCATGTGTATGTCTTCTTTTAAGAAATGGCTACTCAGAACTTTTACTCTTTTTTTGGATCAGATTATTAGTTTTATTTTTCTAAAGAGCTGTTTGAGCTTCCAGATACTCTGGTTATTAATCCCTCTTCAAATGGATAGTTTTCACATATTTTCTCCATTCTGTGTGTTATCACTTCATGTTGTTGACAGTTTCTTCTTTGATGTACAGAAGCTTTTTAATACAATGTGATCACATTTATCCATTTTTACTTTGTTTGCCGTGAAAGTTTTGCCTAGACCAATGTCCTTGATAGTTTCCTAAATGTTTTCTTTTAGTAGTTTCCTGGTTTCAGGTATTAGATTTGAGTATTTAATTCATTTTGATTTGATTTTTATATATATAGGGAGAGAGGTCTAGTTTCATTCTTCTACATATGGATATTGAGTTTTCTCAGCACCATTTATTGAAGAGACTGTCTTCTGGTTGATCTAGTCTATTCCTGAAGTTTTCAAATGTATTTTTGTTACACTCAAATAAATTTTCAGTTCCAGAATTTCTGTTTGGTTCTTTTTTATATTAATATAAATACAAATAATTTTGGTACGCAACAAATACCTAATATAAATATTAAAAAAAGCAATTACTTTTCCCCCAACACAATATAAATATGGATAATTTTGGTACATTTCTAATTCATATCTTGAATTATTTCTCTGATTTCTTTGTATTTATTTGTGTTCTCCATGATCTCACAGAACTCCTTTAATATCACTATTTTGAATTCTTTTTCCAGGATCTCATCTGTTACTTTTTCATTGGAATCTCTTGCTAGAGCATTATTGTGTTTCTTTGGTGGTGTCATTTTTAAAATATTTCTTGTGTTTTTACATTTATATCTGCACAACTAGCATAACAGTTGATTTTTCTAATTTTTAACATTTGCTTTCTTAGAGTATGACTTTTTTCCTGAAGACGTGTCTATGGTTTTGGTTGGGCACGGCACTTTGGCTTTGACTAGGTGGGTGCAGTAATGGATTCTTCATCTTATTTCTTTGGCTGTAACAGTGTCAGTAATGTCTGTAATTTCCTCAGAGTTTTAGGGCAAGGTTTTCAGTGAAGGCTGTGGTGAAGTTATACTGTGGACAGTGATGCCAGGTGGACCAATCCTTAGACCCCAGTGGTGGCAGCGGCAGACTGAGTATGCAGTCCCCTGGGTCCCAGGGTGTTATACACCTACACTAGTGTTAGCAGGTCCAGGCCTGATTTATTCTTGGGCCTCCAGGCAAATTTCTTGAGTGCTGGTAGTAGCAACAATGGGCCATGTGGGTGGATAGGTCATTTGGCTAGCAGGTGTTGGGGGTGATGGCAGTAGCAGTGGTATGACAACCTTCTGGCTTCCAGTCAATGCTGGTGTGAATATTAGATATGATGGGGTGAGTGGGCTAGTCTCCAGGCCTGCAAGTGTCACAATTGAATTGGTACGAGCTGTGCTGGTAGTGGCAGGTTGAATGGGCCTGAACTCAGGCCCCCAGGAGGAGTGTTCACATGCCAATGATGGTGGGTGTAGTTGGGTGATCTTTAGATTTCTGGACAACATACTCAGGCATTGGGGAGGAGGGTGGAGCTGGGTCTGGTGGACCTATGCTGAGTGCTTCCAGTGGTAAATGCAGGATCTGGCTGTGGTAGTGACCTCAGGCTCCCAGTGGAATGGTTGGGTTGGAGCAGCGCTGGCTATGCTTCTGCCCTGCTATTATGTCAGGTTTGCTTTTAACAGCAGCAGCTGTAGGCAGGTGACTGGATAACTCGCACTTCAGCCTCAGATGGTGGCTTTAGATAACAACTTATCTTCAGGGTGCTTGTAAATGTGTGGCCACTGTGCTGTTGGGGGCAGTGGTGTTGCTCCTAGTGGCTTTTGCTTTAGCCCTGGATGTAGCATCCAGCAGTGGCAGCTGTGGGTAGGAGAGTGTCCTCAGGAAACATGAACATTCACAGCAGCTCCATTACTAGGGAGAGCAGGGTCACTGCATATGGGTTGCACTTTGGCTCTGGTGACAGTGGACAGCTGTGGTAAAAGCCACCGATGGGGATGTCAGTAGGGCTTCAGGAATACGGGGATGATGGGGCTGTTGGGTTGCAAGCCAGAGTGCAATCTGGTAGGCCTGGACTCTCAAAATGGTTCATTTCTGTAGCTGCTTAGGACCCGGAGGATGTGTGGGATCCAGCATGAGCTCCCTCTCTGGAGCAGTGACATTGTGCAGATTCCAGGGAACTCCTTGTGTTTGTCTCAGGACCCATGTGGGTTGATGAGCTCTCCCACGGCCAATGTTGCAGAAGTCCATGGTGGGAATGTAAAATTCCAGGGATCTCTCATTTACCCATTTCCCACACTGGGAACTTCTCCGGGTTCTTAGCCAATCCCAGCTGATCAAGCTTCCTTGCTTCCCTCTCTTTCCTTGCTTTAGGTGTTCCTTGTCAATTTTTGTTGAATTTCAGTGTATTCTCTAAGATGATCTATTCTAAGGGTGATTATCTACTTGCCATTTTTTTTCTTCTTTGTGGAAGAAGTGAGTACCAGATGACTCTAATCAGCCATTTTGAAGCCCCACTGATTTGAGTCTTTTGATGCCAGAGAGTAGACCTTGGTAGGCAGAATTACAGCCTCCACATATATCAGCATCCTAACTCCCAGAAACTTTGGATATGTTATATAAACTGGCATGTGGGGATTAAGTTTGCAGATGGAACTGGGATTGTTGATAAGCTTACACTGAGGTGGAGAGATGATTCTGGATTATTTTTGTAGGGCCAACGTATTAGCAAATGTCCTTAGATGTGAAAAAAGGTGGCAAGAGAGTTAGAGTGATACAATGCAAGAAAGACTCTACCATCTGTTGCTGGGTTTGAAGATGGAAGTAGGCCATGAGTTGATAAATGTGGGCAGACTCTAGGAGCTTGGAAAAGCGAGGGAATGGATTCTTCCTAAAGCCTTCAAAAGGAATACTCATCTGCCAACACCTTGATTTTAGTCAAGTGAGACCCATTTTGGACTTCCAAACTCTGGAACTGTAGCATAATACATTTATGCTGTTTAAAGCCTATAGGTTTGTAGTAATTTGTTATAGCAACAACAAAAATTGACTACATCTCATTAGGGAAATGGTCAGGAGTTTTGTTTTTGTTTTTGTTTTTGAACTTATTTTCACCCCAGGCTTTCTGCTGTCCCACTCTCACTTTATTTATTTATTTATTTATTTTTTCTCATGATCACCAGTTAAGGTCTATAGGTACAATTTTGCAAGTGAACATTAATTATATTTGTGTTTTTCAGCTCCCAGGAGTTCTTTTTTTTCTTAACTAACTCAAAGTCATTATTTAGCAATTTGTTTAAATGTTGGCTGAATTTATCCTTCTTGCTTTTTAGCTTACTGCATCTGCCCCAGGTAAGCAAATGCTTATGTCCTGTCTCTTCTTAGATAATCCTGTATTTCTTTGAATTTTGATTAGTTTATTTCCCTGTGATCTCAGTTCACTGATAAGTTTAAGAAATTTTTGTTTCGTACATTGTCCGGCTTTGTATGTTACTGTTATAAGGATGAGAAACAATTCTTCTGGTAGCATTATACATCCTAATTAGAAGGTTGAAATCCCATTCCTCTTTTCTGGAAGGCTCCCAGTTTTGATGTGGAGATATGTTTTGTCCTTATATAATGTTGATTATTGTGCAACTAAGCTTAAAGTAAACTGTAGGAGTCATTCTGGACAGATACTGCCTTTAGAGACTGAGTTTAAGGGAAAGAAATATATGCTGGCTATGTCAGAAATCATCCCTAATTCTCTCTGCCTTCAGACTAACTTGGTAAAAAGAGTCTTCTTTCCTCCTTAAGAAAGCCCCAAACTAAGCCGGGCGCGGTGGCTGACGCCTCACTTTGGGAGGCCGAGACGGGCGGATCACAAGGTCAGGAGATCAAGACCATCCTGGCTAACACGGTGAAACCCCGTCTCTACTAAAAATACAAAAAATTAGCCAGGCACGGTGGCAGGTGCCTGTAGTCCCAGCTACTCGGGAGGCTGAGGCAGGAGAATGGCGTGAACCCGGGAGGCGGAGCTTGCAGTGAGCCGAGATCGCGCCACTGCATTCCAGCCTGGGTGACAGAGCGAGACTCCGTCTCAAGAAAAAAAAAAAAAGAAAGCCCCAAACTAGATAAATTTGATTGCCTCTCTACTCACTTGTTGAGAGAAACAGAGAGCTCCTTATATGTGGCAAAACATTTTTAAATTATTTGTATAAATTCTGGGGTACAAGTCCAGTTTTGTCACATAGACATATTAAGTAGTGGCAAAGTCTGGGCTTTTAGTGCAACCATCACCTGAGTAGTGTTTCAAGAGACAGAAAATTCAGCCTCAAGTGAGAAGGCAAGATCCTTGACCTTGGGGAACCTGTAGGCTCAAGGTACACTTCATAGTTTAGAATTTCCAACTAGACAGAATGAGGTAGTATACTTTATAAACTTCTCTTAGCTTTACAAATTCAACAAAAAATACTTGCTTAGAAAACTTGCATTATATTTTCATCAATATTTTATTATAAAGATATGTTTTACTACAAGCTTTGTAAGTGAAGGAACTATTTTTATTGTATTCTTTTCCAGTTTTATAGCATACATATTCCATACACATATAGTATGTTCGATAAATGTTCCAGATTCATTAGACCTTGTGTATAAGTGACATCCCTACACAAACATAAATGTTGTTCATCACATACTGTTATTACTAGTTCATTTGTAAGGTTGATTGCCAAAGTTGAATGTCTATGAAATGATATTAGTTGTGGTAATGTTTTCTTCATTTCATTTTATGTTTTTAAATTGTGGTCATAGAACATTGTACACATCTTGAATCTCTAATAGGTAGAAGTCAAATAAATATGCTCAAATCATTTACTTTCCTGTTCAATCCAGAATTGATGTGTAAATTTGCAATTCATAAGCCAGTATTGTTCAAATAAGGATACAAACTCCAAGGTTTGTATCTGAAGTGGTTCATTTTACAGCGTGATGCACGGGTGACTAAGTTATTTTCCTTTTTCCTATATTTAATAGCTTTTGGTTTTAAAATTTGAAAGGCATATTACAGATGCTTTTAGTTTGTGAAATTTCTTAATATGTTATAAAGTTTAATAAACTTTATTAAAGAATATTCCTCTATTTCTACCTGATGGATTTGATAGCAAGTCAAAATTGAACATCTCTAGGATGCCTAGGATTTTACTTTTTTAAGAGAATTTTTAAAATAGTGGCCTCTTTATTTTCCTACTAGAAAGAAAAATTAATGCAGACAATTCCATATTATTCATACTTAAAGTGCAAAACAAAGAAAATAATAACAAAATAGTTTACTCAGGAGGGAATCAAAACAGGTTTAGCCTCAATTTAATAAGCTTCTTCAGTTTCTTTCTGTATCGCATTGCTAAACAACAGATAATATCATTCTAAATGAACAAACCTGACTTTTCTTTATTCTCTACACCTGTTGATTCTTACATACCACAGAAAAGCTATTTTTATTTTATTAATTTGCTGGTGATGGGGGTATTGTTGTTGTTCATTTGTTTTATTTAATAGTCTCATCTGCTAGTGGTTTATGGCAAATTTCTTGTTCTTATCAATAAAATATTAGTTAACCTGACTAATTTTTAATCACAACAGAAATTGAAAGTGTGTTATAATAGTGCTGGTAATCTGCAGAAACAAAATTTTAATTAATGAAAATCCAATTAAGATGCCAAAAGCTTCTCAACAGTGTATTGACCAAAATATTCTTCAACTCAGAAAATTAATACACAATCCATGGCATAAATGACAATGCTTTGCTACCTAGGTACATCAAAATGATAGACTACTTTAAATGACAGATTCTGTAGTCACAGTGTCTTGACTAAGACAGTGTACAAGCCCAGGAATTCTGACTTCACAATCTGTCAATGAAAGCATAAGCTGAGTATTTTCTAACAAATTATTTAATTCAGTATTCTGAAACAATTTATTAATTGAGTATTCACAATTTTTTAAATTACCTGTCTCCTGATTGTAAAATAAGGATATTAATTGTACCTCCTTTTAAAGGTTATTATAAAATAAAATAAGAAAATATATGTAAATTTATAGCAGTAAGCATACAAACAATATTAGATATTATTGTTATTACAAGTTTTTATGAATTTGAAATAATGGTGTATTATATTCAACCTTCTCATACTCCTTGGAATCTGGAGAATTAAAGAAAAGGGAAATCCAGGCTTCAGACTCTTCCTATATAATCCGTAATTAGAATAAAAGTTTGCTGCTATAGTTTTTCTTGTGGCTTTGGCATTTTTAATGCAATGTATAGGTTTCTAGCTATCAGGCATGTGAATAGGCAATTTTTTTTTTTTTTTTGAGATAGAGTCTCGCTCTGTCACACAGGCTGGAGTCCAGTGGCGCAATCTCTGCTCACTGCAAGCTCTGCCTCCCGGGTTCATGCCAGTCTCCTGCCTCAGCCTCCCAAGTAGCTGGGACTACAGGTGCTCGCCACTACGCCCAGCTAATTTTTTTTTGTATTTTTAGTAGAGACAGGGTTTCAGCATGTTAGCCAGGATGGTCTCGATCTCCTGACCTCTTGATCCGCCCCGTCTCAGCCTCCCAAAGTACTGGGATTACAGGCGTGAGCCACTGCACCCGACCGTGAATAGGCATCTTTTAGCTTTGCTGGCTAGGGTGGATATGTAAGATCCATCACACTATTTAACAAATTTCTGATATTAATTTGGTTGAAAGGTGGTTAAATAAATAAGGGCAGATGGGTGAAGATAATTCTCCAGTTAAGCTTCTCTCACTATTGTGGCTGGGAGAGCCAGATAATATCAGAGAACTTCCCAAACCTAGAGAAAGATATCAATATTCAAGTATAAGAAGGTTGTAGAACACCAAGCAGATTTAACCCAAAATAAGGTGAGCATCAGAAAGAATTTCTCCTCACATGCATCATTTTGTACCAATAATTGCCATTTTATGCAACTCTCCATGTATCTGTTGAAGAATAAGAGGGAAGAGTTTGAGTAGTCAAATGAGCGCAGTTACTATAACTAAGAAATATTCATAGGTTATTATCAGTTTGTTACTGCAATCCTAGATTTCTAAAAAATAATATGAAAATATGCCTTGGTCTACTGATGTAATAGATACCACAAAGTTTAAATACTAAGGAGTAGACTCACAAGAATATTTATTTCCTTTGATGATAATTACAAATTTACTTATTTCCTTTCTTGAGTTAAAATAGAACAGCCTAGCAAATTCAGACTCAGACAAGCACATCTAATTTACCTTTTGATTTGCCTGTTGCTTCTCTTCTTGTACTATGGTGCTCAATTTGGTTTTCATGTAGCACAAGGTGTTTTAACTGTCAGTCATACAAATAAGAGTCAGGAAGGGCCTATTAGGTCATCAAGTCAATTTTTTCAGCAGAGTAGGATAGATTACTGATGTTACATTTTTCTTCCTTCTGTTTTCCCTCTGGCTAGAATTGAACATGATTCTTGCTGTGTCTTGAGGGCATAGAAGATAAAAATCAGTAATAAAAGTATATGTGCATTTAGGAGAACTTGCATCTTAGATGGGGAGGGGAATTTCACTTAAGCATTGGTTGAGAACTTTTCATTCCACTAGATAACAAATGACTCCTCCTCCCTCTTTCTTTTACTAGTAAAAAACAAATAGACATTTTATCACTAAGCCAAATTCAGACCTGGAATTCTATCACAGGCATATGTATTTACCCAGAGAAATAAATCTGCCACAGAATTCCCCTTATCTAATGGAAATCCTTATAGATATATATGTTTTTGTTAAATAGGATAAGAATATTGGATTTCCACAATTGTCTATGGAAGCGTGTGTGTGTGCCTGAAGTAAGTACAGTATCCCATATGTATGTGTGGGATGAAGACACTGATTACTCTATAATAAAACATGATAATGGGTTTTTATTCCCCCAAGAAACATTAGCTCTGTAGTAATACTAGGTATAATTTAACCAAACTTTCTTATTTTACAGGGAGCCTAAGTTTTATTTGCTCAAGGTCACCGAGATACACAAAAGATGATTCAGGACTAGGGCAGACTTCCTGATTTCTAGTTAGCTGTTTCTTTCTCTATGCTACTCTGACTCAAGATTTTTTTTTTTATTTTTTATCAAGAAGAGTCAAATTTCTGAATTATAAATGGGATAGCCTGAAGCCTAGAACTCAAGGAATAAGACCAGAACAGAGAAAAACTTCGGCATTTTAAGTTCAGATATGCTTTGCTAAGTTCCGTGTTCTGCAGAGAATATTATTTCAAGCCAGGCATAGAAGGGACTGACATCTGTTATTTAAATATCCTTTTTGTGATGCTAGACATCAGGCATTTTAGTAAAGATATAGAAACTGAAAGCAAGTGCACAGTTTTAAAGTTATGTGATTTCTTATTTTACAATATCCTATCTTTCTGGGATCCTATTGGTTAAGATATTAATAAAACTCAGTTTTGATCCTAGATTGATTATAATGATAAATGATATACAAATAAAATAATGTATGGATTAATAATATAACAAATTGCTCTAGACTTTCATTCATCTAAACCTATTTATTTAAAATTCATCAATAGCCAATACTGCTGAGTCTCTCATCATATTTTGATTTCTGTAATAAATAAACAAGAGAAGATTTCAATTAAAAAGATTGTATCTCTAATAGCAGGATGGCCTCAGGATTTATCAGAGTAATGATTCATCCTCGACTTAAACATTATCCTTCCTTATATGTCTTCTGTTACAGGAGTTTTCTTTTAAGGGCAGATTTTATCTGGCATTTTTATCTTATTGTGATTGGGAATAAAATTTTTTATTTCTGAGGATAAATTATGAGCACTTACAAAGACCAAAACTACTGTTTTTCCTAAAAGCACCATAATAACAAAAGCAATAACTGCAACACAAGGACTTTCCACTTATTGAGAATACATATGATTCCTATCTTTGTTTTCCAAATGAAGAAACAAGGCTTAGAGAGGTTATTAACTTACCTGAAGTTGAACACTTAAATTACACAGTTGGCTAAAAACCGATGTAAGTTTGATGTCAGAATCCACAGCATTAAGCCCTACATTCCTGTGTGTTGTGTGTGTGTGTGTGTGTAAGTATATAGGTGTTCATGTGTTTATGTGTAGAAGAGGGGAGACAATGTGAGGGAGAGGACAATGAGATTAGCAAGTCACAGAACAGCATATCTCTGGTCAAAATTTTCCTTTTTTGATGTTATTGAATAGAAAGCAATAGAGTGTGTGTAGTTAGATGACCAAATGGGAAGATTGATTTATATTATTAATACTATGTTATACCCTCATTTATAATATTAACCAATATCCAATTTGCTAAATAACATGATTTTTACTACTTAAACTTTTCCTGTGTTTGGTTGAGTTAAAAAATGTATAAAGAAATAGGTCTCTAAAATACTTTAATGTATAATGTTAAGAACATAACTACCATATGTGAAGTGTTTACATTTCTCTAATTTTTGGTCTACGGAGACTACATTTTCACCATCTTTGGCAAAGATATTTGACAAAATAAAAAATAAAATACTGAAATAACCTCATCGTGAAAAAATTAAATGGAAATAGAGCAGATGTCATTTTGTAAATGGAGAATAAAAAGGTAAAAAGGTTTTTGTTTGTCAGCATATTAAAAGTTTAAACTAATTTTACTTCATGAAGACAGATTTAAATGATATGAAATTCCAGATGGGTGGGAGTAATACAATTAAATTTATTACAGTTCTAGGGTGACATTTACAGATTCAATGGTTCATATATTATTTATTTGCTAAGGTAACACATTATGCAATTAAAGCTATTTTTATTTTTTAAATTCTGTATTATGCTACATTTCAATAAAAATTCAGACAATTTAGTCTGTGCATCTATTACAATAGAGGATGGCAGGTGTCTGAGGTATAATGTAGGTGCTTTGATGTATTTCCAGCGTATTTCTTGATTAAAATATCGAGAATGAATTTTCAATTTATCCTAAAAAGATATTTAAAATGGTATGTATCCAGATAAACTCATTCTCAAAATATTTCTTCTGCACCCTCTCCTCCAGATGGTGCATTTTCTGCTACTGACATCAATGAGACTTTAACAAATACTGAAAGAAATATTTGAGATTTTTAATTATTTGACAACATTCAGTTGTCAAAACCTGCTCCCCAAATACACACCAAAATAGTTGATTCTGAAGGAGGAGGAAGGTGGCAGAATAGAAGCCTACACCATTCATCCTGCTACGCCTCCCTGCTTGGACACCAAATTTTAACAACTATCCCCACACAGAAAAACACAGTCACAAGATCAAAAATAAGGTGAGCAATCACGGTACCTGGATTTAACTTCATTTAATGGAAACCAGCATTGAGGAGGGCAGGAGACAGAGGCTTGAATCGCCAATGCCACCCCTTTTCTGTCTCCTGGCAGTGGCCATGTGGTGCAGAGAGAAAATCTGTGCACTTTGAGGAGGGTGACTGCAGTGACTGGGGGACTATACATTGAACTCAGTGCTACTCTGCAGAGAATAAAACCATGCTGGGTTCAGCCCATGCTGAGTTCAGTCAGCACTTTCACACAAGAGAAGCATTTGGATTAGCCCTAGTTATAGTGGAATTGCCCATCCCAGCAGTCAGAACTTGAGTTTCTTAGCAAGCCTCACTACCACAAGCTGAAGTGGTCTTGAAAGGCAGTAAGCTTGAAACGCAGTTTAGGACACAAGGGCTGTAATTCCTAGGCAACTCCTAGTGCTAAACTGGGCTTAGAGCTAGTGATCTAGGGTGGCACATGAGCTAGGGGAGACACCAGCTGGCACAGTTAGGGGCGTGCTTGCACTATCCCTCTCCCAAGCCTAAGCAGTGTGTCTTGCAGAAATTAAAGTATTCCTTCTTTCTGCTTGAGCAGAGGAAAGAGGACATTGTCTTGCATCTTGAATACCAGTTGAGCTACAGTAGAACTGGGCACCAGGCAGAGTAGTGAGTTCCCCATTCCAGGCCCTAGGTCCCAGACAACATTTCTAGACACATCCTGAGCCAAACAGGAATCTTCTGCCTTGAAGAGAAGGAGGCAATCCTGGTAAGATTCATCACCTGTTGACTAAAGAGCCTGTGAGCCCTGAATAACCACCAGTAATACCCAGGGAGTATACTGTGAGCCTTGGGCTCTGAGATATGCTAGCTTCAAGGGAGACGGAGCAAATTTCCAGCTTTGGTGGCTAGGGTGAAAGACTTCTGTATGAGAAAATCATGAGGAAAAGTAGAAGAGACTTCATCTTGTATCCTAGAAACCAGCTCATCGGAGTGGTGTAAAGCAACAGCAGGCTCTTGGGATCCCCAAATCCAGGCATAAGCTTTTGGACAGCATTTCTGGACCTACCCTGGGACAGAGGGGAGCCCTGCCTTGAAAGGTAAATCTCAGTCCTGGCAGCATTCACCAAAAACTGACTGAGGAGCTTTTGGGCTTTAAGTGAACATTGGCAGTGGATTAGCAGAACGCCAGTGATCTCCAGCAGTGGAATAGTGATTGTGGTGGCCACAAGGAGAGGTCTCTTTGCCTGTGGTAGTGGGAGGAAGAGCAGGACGAACTTTGTATTGTGTTTTGAGTGCCAGCTTAGGCACAATAAAATAGAAATCAGGTAAATTACTAAGGTTTTTAATTCAAATCCCTGGCTCCCAGTTAGTATCTCTAGACACACTTGGGGCCTGGGGTAACTCACTACGCTGAAAAGAAAGAGCCTTGGGCAAGAACCAGTGCTGTGCTGGCTTCAGATCTGAACCAGCACAGTCCCAGTGGTGGTGGCCACAGGGGTGCTTGCATTATCACACCCCCAGTTCCAGGTGGCTCAGCACAGAGATGTGTTTGGGAGAAAGTAAAATAATAAGAGTATCTGTTTGGTAATCTAGATAATTCTTCCAGATCTTATTCAAGACCACCAAGGTGGTACCTCCATGAGTCTGCAAAAAACAATGCATTGTTGGTCTTGGAACCCAAATTCCTTTGAGTACCTAGAAATCCTTCCCAGGAAGGACAGAAACTAACAAGCCCAGACTGTATGGACTACAATAAATACCTAACTCTTCAATGTCCAGACACCAGAGAACATCTACAAGCATCAACACCATCCAGGAAAACATGATTTTGGCAAATGTAATATATAAGGCACCAGGGAATATTTCTGGAAAATAAAGATATATGACTTTTCAGACAGAGAATTCCAAGTAATTGTTTTGAGGAAGCTCAAATAAATTTTAAGATAACACAGAGAAAGAAGTCAGAATTCTGTTAGACAAATTAAACACACAGAGGTTCAAATACTTAAAAATAACCTCACAGAAATTCTAGAGTTGAAAAATGCAAGTAACATGCTGAAGAAAGTATCGAAGTCTCTTAATAGAGATCAAGCAGAAGAAAGAATTAGTGTGATTGAAGACAGGCTTTTTGAAAATACTGTCAGAGGGGATAAAATACAAAAGAATACAGCATACCTACAAGATTTAGAAAATTGACTCAAAATGGCAAATCTAAGAGTTATTGGCCATTAAGAGGAGGTATAGAAATATATAAGGTTAGAAAGTTTATTCAAAAGGATATCAGAGAACTTCCCAAACCTAGAGAAAGATATTAATATTCAAGTACAAGAAAGTTGTAGAACACCAAGTAAATTCAACCCAAAGAAGACTACTTCAAGGCATTTAATAACAAAACTCACAAAAGGTCAAGAATAAACAAAATAACCTAAAAGTAGCAATAGAAAGGAAACAGATAATATACAATGCAGCTCCAGTGCACCTGACAGCGTATTTTTCAGTAGAATCCTTATAGGCCAACAGAGAATGGCATGGCATATTTAAGCTGCTGAAAGATGAAAACTCTTACCCTAGAATAGTATATACAACAAAAGTACCTCTTGAGAATGAAGGAGAAATAAATACATTCCTAGACAAACAAAACCTGAGGAATTCATCAACACCAGACCTGTCCTATGAGAACTGACAAAAGGAGTTCTTCAATCAGAAAGAAAAGGATGTTAATGAGCAAGAAGAAATAATCTGAAGGTAAAAAAAACTCATTGATAATAGTAACCACACAGAAAGTCACAGAATATTATAACATCATAACTGTGGTGTATAAATTTCTCTTGATTTAAATAGAAAGACAAAATGATGAACCAATAAAAAATAATAACTACAAAACTTTTCAAGACATAGAGAGCACAATAAGACACGAAGAGAAGCAACCTAATTTTAAAAAACAAGGAGAAGAATTCAAGTGTAAAGTTTTATTAGCTTTCTTTTTACATGTTTGTTTATCAAATGAGTGTTAAATTGTCATTAGTTTAAAATAATAGGTTATAAAACTGTATTTACAAGATTCGTGGTAACTTCAAATCAACAAAAACACAAAAAATGAGAGAAAATAAAATATATCACCAGAGAAAATTACATTTTATAAAAAGAAGACACAAAGGAAGAAAAGAAGGAAGAGAAGACTGCAAAGGAAGCAGAAAACAAATAACTAAAATGGTGGAAGTAAGTCTCTACTTATCAATAACATTATTGAATATAAATGGATTAAACTCTCCAATCAAAAGACATAGACTGGCTGAATGGATGAAAATAAATACAATACCCAGTGACCTCTTGCCTACAAGAAAATCACTTCACCTACAGAGACACACATGGACTTAAAGGCATGAAAAAAGATATTCCATCTCAATTAAAACCAAGAAAGAGCAGGAGTAGTTATACTTAAAACAAATTTCAAGATAGAAACTATAAGAAGAGACAAAGAAGGTCATTATATAATGATAAAGGAGTCAACTCAGCAAGAGGATATGATTTTAAGTATATCTGTACCCCAAACTGGAGTACCCAGTTACATAAAGCAAATCTTATTAGAGATGCACAGAGAAATAGACCCAAATACAGTAATAGCTGAAGACTTCAACATCCCAATTTCAGCATTGGACAGATCTCCCAGACAGAAAATCAACAAAGAAATATTGGACTTAATCTGCACTACAGAACAAACAGACCTACTATATATTGACAAAATGTTTTATCCAATGGCTACAGAATACACATCTATCCCCTCAGCACATGGATCTATTCTCAAGGATTTACTGTATGTTAGGTCACAAAACAAGTCTTAAAACTTTCAAAAATTTGACGTTATATCAAGCAACTTCTATTACCACGATGGAAAAAAAAACCTAGAAATCAATAACAAGAATAATTTTGGAAACCATACTAGCACATGGAAATTAAACAATATGCTCCTGAATGATCAGTGAGTCAATGAAGAAATTAAGAAGGAAATTGAGAAATTTCTTAAAACAAATGATAATAGAAACAAAGCATACCAAAACATATGGGAAACAGTAAAAGCAGTAATAAGAAGGAAACTTATAGCTAAGTGCTTACATCAAAAAAAGAGAAAAATGTCAAAAAATAACCTAATGATGCATCTTAAGGAAGTAGAAAAGCAAGAGCAAACCAAATAAAAATTTAGTAGAGTAAAAGTAATAATAGAGATCAGAGCATAAATAAATAAATTTGAAATGAGAAAAACAATACAAAAGATCAATGAAACAAAAGTTGTTTATTTGGAAATATAAACAAAATTGACAAACATTTAGACAGACTAACAAGAAAAGAGAGAAGACCAAAATAAATAAAATTAGAGATAAAAAAGAAGACATTACAACTGATGCTGCAGAAATTCAAAGGGTCATTAGTGGCTACTATGAGCAACTATATCCCAATAAATTTCAAAATCTAGAAGAAATGAACAGATTTTGAGACACATACAACATACCAAGATTGAAACATGAAGAAGTTTAAAAACTGAACAGACCATTAACAAGTAATAAGATCAAAGCCATAATAAAAATTATCCCAGTTTTTAAAAAATCCTCAGACCTGAGGGCTTCACCGCTGAATTCTATGAAACATTTAAAGAACTAATAACAATCCTACTTAAAGTTTTCCAAAAAATAGAGGAGCAGAACATACTTACAAACTCATTTTATGAGGTCATTATTACCCTGATACCAAAACCAGACAAAGACATATCAAGAGAAGAAAACTACAGGCGAATATCATTGATGAATGTTGGTGCAAATTTCCTCAACAAAATCCTCACAAACCAAATTCGACAATACATTAAAAAGGCCATTGATTATGACCAAGTGGGTTATATCCCAGGAATGTAACTATAGTTCAACAAACACAAATTAATCAATGTGATACATCATATTAATAGAACGAAGGACAAAAACCATCTAATCATCTCAATTGATGTGTTAAAAAGCATTTGATAAAGTTAAATATTTCTTTATGAAAAAAGAAAAAATAACTGGGTATAGAAGAAACATACTAAAAGCTATATATGACAGACTCACAGCTAGTATCATAGTGAATGGGGAAATACTGAAAGCCTTTCCTGTTAAGTCTGAAACATGACAAGGATGTCCACTTTCCCTGTTATTACTTAGCATTGTCCTGGAAGTCCTAGCTAGAGCAATCAGACAAGAGAAGAAAATAAAGGACATCCAAAATGGAAAGGAAGAAGTCAAATTATCTTTTTTTGCAGATGATAGGATATTATATTTGGAAAAACCTAAAGACTCCACCAAAATAATATTAAACTGACAAATTCAGTAAAGTTACAGGATACAAAATCAACATATAAAAATCAGCAGCATTTTTACATGCCCAAAGTGAAAGATCTAAAAAAGAAATAAAAAACATAATCCTACTTACAATAGCCATACATAAAATTAAATACCTAGGAATTAACCAAAGAAGTGAAAGATCTCTACAATAAAAATTATAAAATGGTAATGGAAGAAATTGAAGAGTATACAAAAAAGTGGAAAGGTATGCCATATTCATGGATTGGAAGAATCAATATTGTTGATTCTTGCTACCCAAAACAATCTATATATTTGATGCAGTCCCTATCAAAATACCGGTGACATTCTTCACAAAAATAGAAAAAAAATTATATGAAATAAAAAACATACAGAATAGACAAAGCTATCCTGAGCAAAATGAACAAAACTGGATGAATTACATTACACTGACTTCAAATTATACTACAGAACTATAGTAACCCAAACAGCATGGTACTGACATAAAAACAGACACATAGACCAATGGAACAGGAAAACCCAAAAACAAATCCAGAAACTTAAAGTGAACTCGTTTTTGACAAAAGTGCCAAGAACAAACACTGAGGAAAAGATACTCACTTCAATAAGTGGTCCTGGGAAAACTGGATATTTATATGCAGAATGAAACTAGACCCCCTCTCTCTCACCATATAGAAAAATCAAATCAAAATGGATTAAAGACTTACATCTAATACCTCAAACTAGGAAACTACTGGAAGTAAACATTGAGGGAACTTTCCAGGACATTGTTCTGGGCAAAAATTTCTTGAGCAATGCCCAACTAGCACAGGCAACCAAAGCAAAAATGGACAAATGAGATTATATCTAGTTAAAAAGCTTCTGTGCAGCAAAGGAAATTAACACAATGAAGAGGTAACTCACAGAATAGGAGAAGATATTTGCAAACTACCTTTCTGACAAAGGATTAAAAATCAGAATATGCAAGGAGCTCAAACAACTCTAGAGGAAAAAGTCTAATAATCTGATCAAAAAATAAGCAAAAGACTTGAATAGATATTTCTCAAAAGAAGACACACAAATGGCAAACACGCATATGAAAAGTTGCTCAGCATCAATGATCATCTGATAAATGCAAATCATAACTACAATGTGATGTAATCTCATCCCACTTAAAATGTTTTTATCGCCGGGCGCGGTGGCTCACGCTTGTAATCCCAGCACTTTGGGAGGCCGAGGCGGGCGGATCACAAGGTCAGGAGATCGAGACCACAGTGAAACCCCGTCTCTACTAAAAAGACAAAAAATTAGCCGGGCGTGGTGGCGGGCGCCTGTAGTCCCAGCTACTCGGAGAGGCTGAGGCAGGAGAATGGCGTGAACCCGGGAGGCGGAGCTTGCAGTGAGCCGAGATCGCGCCACTGCACTCCAGCCTGGGCGACAGAGCGAGACTCAGTCTCAAAAAAAAAAAAAAAAAAAAAAATGTTTTTATCAAAAATCAGGCAATAACAAATGCTGGTAAGGATGTGTGGAAGACAGGGAACCCTCAAACACTGTCGGTGGTAATCTAAATTAGTACAAGCACTATGGTAAACAGTTTGGAGGTAGGTTCCTCAAAAAACTAAAACTAGAGCTTTCATATGATTCACAAATTGCACTACTAGATATATACTTAAAGGAAATCAATATATTGAAGAAATATCTGCACTCTCGTGCTCACTGTAGCATCGTTCACAGTATCCAAGATTTAAAATCAACCTTAGTGTCCATCAACAGTTGAATGGTTAAAGAAAATATCTTAGTTGTACATGATGGTCTGCTATTCAGCCATAAAAAAACAATGAGCTTCTGTCACTTGCAACAACATAGTTGGAACCAGAGATCATTATGTTAAGTGAAATAAGCCAGCCACAGAAAGACAAACATTGCATATTCTCTCACTTACTTGTGGGATCTAAAAATCAGAATGATTTAACTTGTGGAGATAGAAAATAGAAGGATGGTTACCGGGGCTGGGAAGGAAAGTTGGGGGAGGGAGAGGAGAGTGGGGATGTTTCATGGGTACCAAAAAAAAGTTGGAAAGAATGAATAATACCTAGTATTTGAAAGCACAACAGGGTTACTATAGTCAATTATAATTTAATTGTACATTTTAAAATAACTAAAAGATTATAATTAGATATTTTGTAATACAAAAGATAAATGCTTGAGGGCTTGGATACCCAATTTTCCATAATATTATGCATTGCGTGGCTGTATTAAAATACCTCATATACTCCATAAATATATCCAACTTCTGTGTGCCCACGAAAGTTATTTTAAAAATCTTTAAAAAAGTAGTTAGAGCAGCTTTTTACAATCCAGAGACAGAAAACAAAATCTAGATCCAACAGCGAAACAAAGAACCCATTTCCTTCCTGGCACCAGTTTCTTTTTTTTTTTTGAGACGGAGTCTTGCTCTGTCGCCCAGGCTGGAGTGCAGTGGCGCAACCTCGGCTCACTGCAAGCTCCCCCTCCCGGGTTCACGCCATTCTCCTGCCTCAGCCTCTCCGAGTAGCTGGGACTACAGGCGCCCACCACCACGCCAGGCTAATTTTTTTTTAGTATTTTTAGTAGAGACGGGGTTTCACCGTGGTCTCGATCTCCTAACCTCGTGATCCGCCCACCTCGACCTCCCAAAGTGCTGGGATTACAAGCGTGAGCCACCACGCCCGGCCCTTCCTGGCACCCATTTCTATCCCCTCCTTTCCTGCTCTGCCTGCCCGGCATCATCAGCCCTTCTGGGGCGTGTACCTCACTGCCTGCCCCAGGACCAGAGGCCTGTCTCCCCCTTCCCTCCCCACCGGAACGGGGGAGACCTCTTCACACCCAAAGATGCTTTGTCAAGATGGCTGCACTGTCCCTTTGAGTTCCTGCTTCTTGTACACTGCTTTGGGGACTCCAGCCTGGGAAGATGGGGCTGATTTCCCACCTAGAGAGGTTGATGGCGGAAGGAAAATGGGGAGGCACTGGGGTTGTGGAGGGCATGGGTATGGCTGAGGAGGGTGCTGGGAGTGGCAAGGCGGTCTGTCTGGGGGAGGGGGAGGGGCAAAGTTGAGAGATCACCTTCCCTACCCTCCACCTTCCCGCAGGGAAGACGAAGCCAGGTGCCAAGGCTGGGGTCAGGACACCCATGTTCTGGGGGGCTTGACCCCAAATCCCAGACCCTGGAAGCTCCAGGCTCGGGATGTCTCTTGAGCATCTCTCCTGGCCCCCTCCTCTCCAGCCTGCCAGCCCAGCCTCCCCAGCCCCCTCCCCTCAACTCTAGGGGTAGCGTAGCCCCAGGCCACCCTAGCCCAGCCCCTGCATTGCCATTTCCCCAGAGGTGGCCCCTCCACCTCTGCTCTGACCTCTCGCTGACTCTCTGCCCCTCCTTCTTTTCTCACAAGTGCCATGAGTTTTCAAACATCTTCGGATCTCAGTCTGCTGCTGCCATGAACTTTGTTGGGTTAAGGGGGAGGGGCTCTAGGAAGGAACTGGGGGGAAGGGGACAGGTAGGTTGCTGGAGGGACACTTTTTGCTGCTAGAAAGCCCCTCCCTTCTCCTGGGGAGCTGGGGCTGGCTTGTCCCCATCAATTAGGCGAGAAGGGGTCAGACCAAAGATGGTGGTTTGTCCCGTGTAAGGGAACAGGTGTGGGGAAGAGGTGGGGTTGGGTTCCAACTCTGGCTTTTTCTGGTAGAAAGGCCTAACCCATTACACCAGAAGACCATGGGTGAAGTCTAGATGGGGAGGAGAAATGAGGCCAGGGACAGTCTTGCCAGACGACTCTGAGGAGGGCAGGGGACAGTTCCATGGCCCTTGCTGGACTGCACTAGGCTGGGAACTCTGTTGTGTGGAGGGGTGGTCAGAGGTCTGTGAAGGGTGGGCAGGAGGCATGGGCAGGTGAGGAGCCGGCCCTTCCTGGGAAGCAGCCCAGCCTGTGGCTGCCCCCGAAACCAGGAGGAGGGCCGGGAGAGTTCCGGGGGGCTGAGGCACACAGGGAGGCCCACTTCCTCCCTGCCCAGCCTTCGCTGTATCTCTGCAGACTTGGACAATCAAAGGGAGAGAGGGTGTATCGGGTTCTGTTCCAGCCGGCATCCCCCGGTGGCTTCCAGGCCTCAGAGCTGTGTGGCAGGGCCCCCTGCTGGGGCTGGACACCACTGCAGTCCAGTGCAAAGCCGCCCCCAGAGCCCAGGTGTCCCCCCTCACCTAACCAGACCTGGTGCCTTGACGCCCCCACCCCAGCCGGGACGGTACAGAGAAGGGTCTTGGTTTCCTCTCCTACTCCCTTCCTTGGGCTCCTGAACTCATTTGCTCCTAAATCTTGTTAATTCTTTTTCTCTGGATTTTGGTTTCTTTTGGCTTTTCCTTGCCTTCCCCTTTCTCTCTCTGTCTCCAACTCTCTTTCCCCATGTCTTTCTCGCTGTCTCTATGTTCCTCTTCTCTCATCCTCAACTTTCTGTCCATTCGGGGCTCCTCCCCACCTCCCACGCCCCTAGCCCCTCCCTCCTTGGCCTCCTTTTCGATATGCCAAACCAATTTTGGGTCGAGTGCATTTAACGAGAACAAAACAAAAGGCTCATAACAACAAGGACGTTTCAGAAAAAAACAAAAAGTTTAAAAAAAGATTCTTGAGTCAAAAAGTCAAACAACAAGGAAATTAAGATTTCTTGAAAAAAAAAAAAAGTAGTTGACTCTGGGACACATCCAGCATATTCAGTCTAGATCTGTAAAAGTAAGTATAAGCTTTATTTGAATGGTTATCTTTGAACCTTACATAGCTAAGAACACAAGTTAAAATTTCTTTTTTTTCTTTTTTCTTTTTTTTTTTTTTTGAGATGGAGTCTTGCTCTGTCACCCAGGCTGGAGTGCAATGGTGCAATCTCGGCTCACTGCAACCTCTGCCTCCCGGGATCAAGCAATTCTCCTGCCTCAGCCTCCTGAGTAGCTGGGATTACAGGCGCACACCACCATGTCCAGCTAATTTTTGTATTTAGTAGAGATGGGGTTTCACCATGTTGGTCAGGCTGGCCTCGAACTCCTGACCTCATGATCCGCCCACCTTAGCCTCTCAAAGTGCTGGTATTACAGATGCGAGCCACTGCACCCGACCACAAGTTAAAATTTCTAAAATTCTTATGGTCTTTCCCTTTCATATGATTATCTTAATATTTTGGCTCACTTTGTTATTTCTAATTCATGCTCATTCATTAACTTCAAACAAAAGCAGTTTTATAACTTTTTTTTTCAGCCAATGCTAAGTTAACTTATTTGAATTTGTGATCTTCCTAAGTTGTTGATTGCTGGCTAATGGACAGCAACATGAGAATGGCTGACATGCCCATATCCCAGCACCTTATTTTGGTGAAGATGCCCACATTTAGTTGTTCATTCACACATATACAAATAGAGTCCAACTTTAAAACTATATTTTTTGTTGGTACCCAAATAAGTACAACCTGCATATAAAACAAATCAAAACAAAACAACAAAAAACATTTGCTAAATATATTTTTGTGATGGTGATGCTTTTTCTTTCTTTTCTTCTCTGGCTCCGTTTCTCTCTCTTTTTTTTTTTTTTTTCTGAAGGATCATACAACATTCGACCTTCTTTATCCTCTAGATGGCATCTGAAAATGGTACCTGTTTAATCCATCATAGGATGGTGAAATTTAATTTTGGAGAAAAATTGCTACGTGGACTCAAAAATTGTTATTATTTTCTTATTTCATATCTAAGACTTTATCTATAGTCCTAAGTTGTTATTTTATAATTCTGAAAAAATATAAGATCTATTACCGGAATAGGTGGTCTACCACAGCTATAAAACATAGTTTCTATAGTTGTTGTTTGTTTTGTTTTTATTTTTTACTAAGAACTAAAACTAAGATTATGTCTATATCAGATAATGTATGTGACAATAGATAAGCAATGTGATAATGGCAGGAATTTATGGAAAGCAATCCAACACATAGCAGAGTCCAACACTCCTGTTTCTCCTCAAACAATTTATATTTCTATTTAAAGGAAATTTTCCTTATATAACTGGGTCAAAAGTGCACAACAATTGAAACATTAGTACAGTGAAAGACAGATACACAATATGCCACCCATTAAACTTGCCAGATTCAGAAGCAGGAGGATGGGAAGAGAGAAAAACATCGGTGACATCCACAATTTTTTATCTTGCCCTGTAGTACATGAGGTAAATTCTCTACCTCTCTCTCATGATTTTAAGCTCTTCAAAGTCAGAGATTTGGTAAAAGAGATTTTGATATCCTCTTCATCAAATAGCCACTACAGAGCAAAATTCAGATATTTTATTTAAAAATTGGGCAAATGCTCAGCAAACTATCGCAAGGACAAAAAACCAAACACCGCATGTTCTCACTCATAGGTGGGAATTGAACAGTGAGAACACATGGACACAGGAAGGGGAACATCACACACCAGGGCCTGTTGTGGGGTGGGGGTAGGGGGGAGGGATAACATTAGGAGATATACCTAATGTTAAATGACCAGTTAATGGGTGCAGCACACCAACATGGCACATGTATACATATGTAACCAACCCGCATGTTGTGCACATGTACCCTAAAACTTAAAGTATAATAATAAAAAATAAAATAAAATAAAATAAATAAAAATTGGGCAAATGATGATCATAACAATAACAATGATAATAGAATGATTAATGGCAGTTTAGACTTTATGAGAACATACATACACCATTCTAACAGCTTTAAATTTATTAACTCATTTAGTCTTCTTAAAAATCCTATAAGATAGGTACTATTATTATTTCTACTGTACAGACAGGGAAATATTTGTCAATGTGACACATCTAGTAAGTCATGGAGAGGAGATTTAAATGCCAGCATTATGGCTCCATAGACTAAAATCATGATTAACCAGCTTGCTTTCTCCACTATTCTTGCTGTTCAGTAAAAATTATGATTATGGCTATTTGAGGATTGTATTAGATTTTTTTTTTTTTTTTTTTTGAGAAGGACTCTCGCTCTTTCACCCAGGCTGGAGTGCAGTGGCGCGATCTCGGCTCACTGCAGGCTCCACCCCCGGGGTTCAGGCCATTCTCCTGCCTCAGCCTCCTGCGTAGCTGGGACTACAGGCGCCCGCCACCTCGCCCGGCTAATTTTTTGTATTTTTAGTAGAGACGGAGTTTCACCGTGTTAGCCAGGATGGTCTCGATCTCCTGTATTAGATTTTTATCATTGTTATAACAAATTATGAAAAATTTAGTGGCTTAAAAAAACCTATTTTTTTGTCTTACATTTCTAGAAGTTAGAAGCCCTAATATTAAGGTATCAGTGTATATTTTTTTCTCAAGGCTCTAAGAGATAATCCATTTCCTTAGCAAGTAGATAGTGCCCAAATTTCTTGGCTTGTGGCACCCAGTAAGCAGTTGAGTCATTTCAACCTTTGCTTCTGTCATCATATCCCTTCCTTTAATGCTGCCTTTCTTACTTGTTTCTTAAAAGGACCCCTGTGATTACACTGGTCTTACTTGGATAATCCAGAATAATCTCTCCATCTCAAACTTTTGAACTAATCATACCTGAAGGCCTCTTTTGCAATGGAAGATAACACATTCACACATTCTAGGAATTAGGATATGGATATACTAATGTCTTTTGGGGATATCATTTTTCAGCCTACCACAATAATTAATTATTGAGTAAAATGTTTAGTAATAGCAGTCATGGTATCACTACCTCAATCAAAGCAAAAAGAATAAAAAAGGATAATATGCTTCCATTACCAGAATCTGAATCTCTAGATTCTATGAATACATTTGAAGTCTGTAGTATTTAAACATTTTTCTTTTCCTACTAGTCACATATTAAAAGATGTGAACTTAATGAAAAAAGAAATCAGTAATTTATTTTTAGACATTTAGCAACAGAATTAGAATAGGGCAATTGCAAATAACTGTGAACAGAGATGCATCACACATACAAAAATCTTAAAGTTCAATCTCTGATCTTTTCAGTTGTTTGGATCTTACATCACTTGTTTTGCTCCCCTAGTGTGCCTATCCAGAAGACAGCAAATAAAATATTAGTGAATAAGAAACCTGAATATTAAATTGTGAAGCTACTTACAAACTTTTCTCAAGAACCCCCCACAACCCTGAATGCTATAATTTTAGTATTTGGCATTGATTATAAAATGTGAATATGCTTTAATGTATACAAAATGTTTTAATGCATATTGCTTTTTTCAACATCATAATACACCTGTGAGTTCAATTAGGTAACTACTATTTTCATGCTCATCCTCTGATCAACAAAATTGTTTACCAATATAGACTGTTGGTAACTAGTTGATTAATCTTAGTCCACCAAACCATTTTATGATTTCTAGTCAATTCTCAATCAAATAGGCTGTGTGACCTCCTAAGAAATAACTTCATTCCAAAATTCTCCAGATTTACCTTAGTGTTTGAAAACAAAGATGGATTGTTGAATAGCTATTCAATAAATGCTTAATTTAGCTAAAAATAACATATATGCATGTTTTATAAAGCTACCACTAAACAATCACTTAGTTAAATTTAATATAGAGGGGAATTGTGCAGTTATTAATAACACATACACATGTGTATCACACATATACACACACACATATATATAGTGTATCTGTTTAAAATAATCAGATACAGAGGTAAAGCTTATATTATTGAATGAATCATTAATTCTGACAAAATTTCAAAAACATCTAAATGCATCTTTTGTTTTCTTCTATTTTTCCTCTCACCTTTTGATTGTCTTGGTTTCTCTTTTAAGGTAGCCTACCATAACATCTCAGTAGCTTGGTTTTCCCCAAACATTAACCCATGTTTTTTTCCCTTAATTAAGTTATAATGATATTATTATTCAGATAATAAATCATGATGTGTCAAACACTCCAGCAGGCCCTGGAGCCCTGGAGACAGAAAGATGAAGAAAACACCCCCTGCCTTTTAAGAAATTATAAGCCAGAAGGTCAGATTACACATGTACATATAGCTGATTACAATAAAAGGCAAAATGTAAGTACAGTATAGGTAAAAATATGCTACTGTGTTCTGTCTTATCATCAAAACATTCACTCCCTGATTCCTTGCTCTCAAGCACCTATGGAGGAGAGATTTCTAATAAATAATTTTTAGCAGACTGTTAAAATTATTCCTATCATGTTTATTAATATTTATTACCTTTAAGAGAAGGCTCAGTTAAAGAAGATGTATAAACATAGTTTGATTTAATCTGAGGAAATAAATCTTACAAAATGAGTTTCAGGTTTGGTGGAGAATTTATGGTAGCCTTGTCTTTTGAGTAGAAATTCTTCCAATTCTCTTCAAATCACATAGTAAATTTGAATATTTATAGAAGTATGAACCTTGTCTATAAATATTTAGGACATAGTCCTATAGAAAAACATCTAATTTAATAAATATAAAGCAGTGGCTCTAAAACCTCAGTGTTCATGTGAAGCATCCTGAATGCTCAAAATAAATATAGAGATACCAGTTAGTTAATATTTTTTAGAGAAGCTCAGGAATATGCATTTATGACAAACACTGTAATAATTTTGATATGTGGTTCAATGAACTCATTTTAAAGAAAACTGGATTGAATATCCACATAAGACAAATAAACAAGTAAAATTCTCAATTGCTCTAGCATCGTGACCTTATATAACTGTATCTTCCAACAATCTCTGAAACGTTCAGCAAATTGCTCAATTTGTTTAGCATTCAAACACCTTTTATGTCTAAGTGAAGGATGAAGTCCTCAGAAACAACCTCATATTATTTGACCCAATTCTAAATTCTTTTTTTTTGAGACAAAATGATCCATCTAATGATGGATTCCTAATTTTCAACATTTGAGTTTAACAGTCACATTGATATATCTACTTATCCAGTTTTCCATTGAAGTTCTAGCCAATATAAAAACATTTGTCATCTGAAAGTTCAGAACAGTCTAGTGCAATGCCTGTCTTTCCAGTTGGTTATTGATGGGCCTGACAATATTTTTTTTTAATTGGCAAAGTGACTTGGACTGAATTCTCTAGCAGATGGCTTAGAAATGCGTGACATACCACCACCTTCAGATTTTTCAATGCATGACATGCCACAAGTTTCAGATTGTGTATTGCATTGCCCAGTTTCAATAATTCATTAACTATTCATTAATTGAACTCATTCAGCTAATGTTGTCCATTGTCCTCTGTGTATATTTGATACCTACTAGTCTTCTATTGATTGGAAACAATATATAATAAACTCAAGTAAGAAAATAAAACAAGTCGTTTACAAACAGGCTAACAAATTCTCCATAATTATTTTCAAAAACCAACCATCAAAAACAGTACTCTGTAGCACAAATAAGTGATGAAAAGAGAGATGGTAAACAGCCATTATTTTTCAATATTATTTTTATTTTACTTTTAAATTCATGTGCATTTTAGATGAATTAAAGTTTTTCTATTTTGTATTAATTTTCATTTACAAAAGAACATTGAATGATAAAAATTACTCCTAATATTTTGCTAATGAAGCTTATATTTTATATTTACTTTTGAAAATAGCACAAATACAAAGAATACTAAATGATTTTCAAATAGTTGATCTTCTATAATAAAAATATGACATTGAGAAAAAAACAGGTAAACACACAAAAATAAAGTTTGAGGAGAAAAGCTACTAGTTTTTATAGGTTTTCAGCCCAAGGAAATAATCTGATCTAGTAATCTGAAGACTATTGTAATTAGAAACAGAAGACTTGGTTCTCATTATTGTACAACTTATGAAATCTTGATGTGTTTCAATTTCTCTTTTGAAAATAGGCGTCATAATTTCTGTACTGTCCAATTTATAAAGCTGTAGTGAGGATCACATGAAGTCACTCTTTTCTGAACTTCCCTAGTAATAAGTATCGCCTGTTGCGATTGTGAAATTTATAACTGTCCAGACTTCTCCTCTAGAGATTTTGATCTATAGGGAATAAGTCTGATCCCTATATTAAACTATTAGCAAAAGTTCCAGGTGGATTTTACGTTGTAAATTTGTAGACAATATTAAAGGGATTTATTCTGGAATTTTTTACTGATTAAAAAGTAGTGGCCAGGCGCATTGGCTCACACCTGTAATCCCAGCACGCTGGGAGGCCGAGGCGGGCAGATGACGAGGTCAAGAGATCGAGACCATCCTGGCCAACATGGTGAAACCCTGCCTCTACTAAAAATACAAAAATTAGCCCAGCATAGAGGTGCATGCCTGTAGTCCCAGCTACTCGGGAGGCTGAAGCAGGAGAATCACTTGAACCTGGAAGGTAGAGGTTGCAGTGAGCCGAGATCGCGCCACTGCACTCCAGCCTGGGTGACAGAGCCAGACTCCGTCTCAGAAAAACAAAACAAAAACAAACAAACAACAACAACAACAAAAAAAACCAGAAAGTAACAAGGGGTTGTGATATGGCTAATTTTTAGCCAGAGTGCATTGGCATGGCCTTCACTGTTACGATATAGAAATTAGTCTGACCAAGTTTGCCAGTAACCATCCCTGGCAGCAACTTGTCTCATCCCTAACTACTAAGGTCCTGTTTCCTACTCTCACCCAAAGTAACAGCTGGACTAGTTGGCGTCAAAGTAAGTAGCCCGTAAAACTCAGCTTCAGACTTCAGCTGCAATTTCTCTGTGTTGTTCCACTCCCTGTGCTACATTGGTTGGTAAATGTTTATAGTGTCACCTCCTGGTCAAAGCACATGTTTTGTAAATCCATGGAGAGGTAGTCCAATATCTTTGAAGTAAAATTGTGTGTGGTTGCTAGAGTGTCTAAATAAAGTCTAGAAACGAACACCACAGAGACAGAGAGCTTACATTATTTCAGAGGTTTGGTTTGCTTGGGTGCTAGCTTTTTTCTTTCAATTTCAAATCATATTTCAAGGTAAAATTAGTAGTTATTTTCATCCCGAATAAATACAATAAAAAAGATAATAATATGAAATAATCGAAGGACAGTAGATAAGAAAGTGTGGAGCCTTCATGGTAGATGATATAAATGCTGGCAGCTTAATAGTAGATAATCGGTGAAGGAGCAAGTGAAAGAAAAAGGGAGAAAGAGGGAGAGCTGGAGAGAGAGAGAAACCCATTCATCGATATATAGAAATACACAAAGCACAGAACAATGAAGTATGTGAATATTGAAATATATAGAGTATGAAGACCATTTTGCAAAAGCAAAACGTACTTTTGAGAAATTGCAGCAAGAGCAGCAAAGCCTTTGAAAGAATTATTGAATAAATTAAAAAGCTTTTGAAACTGTGCTACAGTATTACATCATAAATATGCAAGACACGAATGATTACTTGCAGTAGGATTTAAAAAGTGTAGAGGTTTCTGAATATGCAACGAAACATATGCAATACAAGGAAAAAACTGGGAATATAATGAACAAACTCTAGATAAATTAGCATGGATTTTTTTCCACTGGAAGTGCTGAATGATCTTGAATTGCAGAACAATGAGGGAAGAAATGAGAATGGTACTAGTAATTCAAAGAAAGTATTGGTGTTAGAACTTGCGGTCTTGAGACTATGATAGGCCAGGGAGACAGGGTCCAGCATCTAACAACACAGCTTATATGGTGGTAAACTGAGATTTACCCCAAAACCATGCGGAGAATAATAGATATAGGAGCTATTCTCTGCAGGAGGCTTTTATAGGTTCCCTCTGTCATGATCTGTGGATATATAAACTGCTTAAATTGCCAAGAACAAATGGAAACGGGACATTAATGATCTCCTACTAACATGCTGATGAGAACACAATTGTTAAAGCTCACTTCATAATTGAATGTGTCAATGATTAGTTGAGAAGTTTAACTTAACTGCTTAGTAAATCACCTTTTAAGTTTATATATAACATGATTAGTTTTTCCAAATCATTTCAATTTGCTTGAATTTCTAATTTAAAAAACAAACAAATTAGGTAATATAGGAAATAGAGATATTTTAATCCAAGTGACCATACAACTATGTAATTACTGGGCTATAAGTGCCCAGAGTAGAATAACTTGATCAGTCCATTTTACATATTCTCCTTTAAATAAACCTAAAAATAGATGATTGTCAAAACATAAAGACGTTAACAGTTAAATTCTGCCTTGTAACCTCCCTGAGGTCAAACTGTGGTTTTTCATGTTTAAGTATCTGTCTTCTATTCCTATGACTCAGTAGCTAAATACATTTCATCACATAGTTCTCAGTTTCAAGTTATGTCCTACTGGTGAAACCCATGTTTACTGACAAACCTGCCTGAGAGAATTCAAGAAAGTAATACACATCCTTATGCTTAAATTCAACAATATTCTATAAACAGGATTTATTGCTGCTGAGTTTGCAGCATGTCCACAAACCTAATTTTTTCTTTGTTTCATAGTTCATGTAATAATTTATAGGCTGTGATATATGCCTATTGAAATCTTCTCTGCATCTACTTAGTCACAGAAAATTGCTTCAGTTCTTAATTTTCTATAAATATTGACGTGGCTCTTTGATTTTTTTTTCTCTTCAAACTAAAATATCACGAAATCTACCGATTTCTGGCAATGTTACTTTCCTATCTGCTTAATGGTAATCTAAGTACTTGCTTAAGGACTTTTATTTCTCCCTCCTCCCATACCAATAAATGTTTTCTCTAGAGATTTTGCATTTCTGCTAACAAATATTCTAAAGTTTCTCATGTATTAAATATTTATGTTCCAAACTAATTATTGAGAGAGAATTCTTCATGGATCTTTCATATTTCTGCATGTCTTGCAAGCCCAGGCATTGACTGACTTTCTTCTGGACTATCTCTTCAATGATTTTTTTTTTAATAACAAGCAGCTTTGAAAAGAGAGAGATAGCATCTTCCTTTGGAGCAAGGAGCAAGTTTCTTTACTGTGCAGTGTTATAATGATAATGTCTTCAATCATGACAAAGCTCAGACAAGCTTTTGGACAATTGCGAATGAGTTACCTAAGCTATTGGCTCTTTCTCTGTAATTAAACTTAATATATATGCATGCATATCGCCTAGCATTAGGACCCTAGGTACTGGTGCCAATATTGATAATTCACGGATACAAAGCTATTGCTGTGAGTAATAACATTCTCTGTTTCTCATCCAGCAGTGTGTGTCTTCTGCTGGCATTCATGAAATTGTAGCAGGCTAAATTATTTTCTAGAAAAAACGGTAAATTCTCAGACATTTTTTAGTTTTCAATACAAACATGGCTTCCAGGTACCATCTCACATGGTTCTCTATTTTTACTACCCAAATCATCAAAGAATAGCCTATGTCTACCACTTTCATTTCTTCAGGAACCACTTATTCTCCCACACCGTTACTGACATTTCTTTAAAGACAAAAAAAAAAAAAAAATCCTGTTGTTTTATTGAATTCAGAGTTCTTTGAATAACTTGTTTTCTTTGATCTCTCTATGGCATTTTTTAAGTTGGTTCTCTTTTTTATTTGAAACTCTTCGATTACATTTCCCCTTTTAGCTATCAGTTCCTTCTCAGTCACTCTAAATGACCTCTTTTACTAACATCTCATTAGAGAGATCATATTCCAATGTCGTAAAACCATAAAGCTCTGTTTTTGATCAGTTCTTTTCTAATAGTTTATTAGTAGTTAAACTTTTTTTTTTTTTTTTGAGACGGAGTCTCGCTCTTTCGCCCAGGCTGGAGTGCAGTGGCGCAATCTCGGCTCACTGCAAGCTCCGCCTCCTGGGTTCCCGCCATTCTCCTGCCTCAGCCTCCCGGGTAGCTGGGACTACAGGCGCCCGCCACCACGCCCGGCTAATTTTTTGTATTTTTATTAGAGATGGGGTTTCACCGTGTTAGCCAGGATGGTCTCGATCTCCTGACCTCGTGATCTGCCCGCCTCAGCCTCCCAAAGTGCTGGGATTACAGGCGTGAGCCACCGTGCCCGGCCAGTAGTTAAAATTCTTTAGCTAAAAATTGTATCTTCAAGTTTACCTTTCTCTAAATCTCATTATCACGTCTGTATACCTGCTGATCACTTCTCCCTCAACACCTTCATCTGCAATCTCACAAACTCAGTATATACAAAGCCACACATATTTCATTCAACTCGAAGCAAATTACTTATTTCTGAAAAGGATGGTATTATTTACTCCGTTTCTCTAATTTTAACATTGAAAAACATCTGATATTTCTCTGCATATATACATTTATTGTTTTGTGGATCCTTCATTATTAGATGTTTTCCTTTGCCGCCTTGTTTAGGTTCTTTATTTCATTGTTCTAATTCAGGGCACATTCATTTCTATCTTAGTAGATTCTATAGATTTTCTAACTAGGGATCCGTTCTTTTATCTTTGATGTATTATTAAACCAGTAATAATTTAATTTTGAAAGATACCACTGCATTTTTTTCAAGTTCTAGCTCAAAAAATATTTTTTCCCTTAGAATATCTTGTGTTGAGTTCTCCACAATTATATAACAAGTTATTTCTTCATTTTTATCTCTTATCACTGCTCCAAATACATATATTAATTTATTCAACAAAAAATGATTATCATCTATGTTTCAAGGACGTGTCTAGAACTCGGAAAACATATTGAACAAAATATATTGCTTGTACTAAATTTCTAGGATGAAATAAATATTGAATAAAAATATTACAGGGCAGTGTTATAAAAGTAAAGTTTCTAGTCATTAGAAAATATATACAGGGCAATGTTAATACACTACACTTTCAAAGTCAAAAACCCTATTGGCTGTGCTTCCAAGCATAGCTATAGAATACCTTTGTCTACAGTCTTGTCCATGCCACCTTCATGGTACTGAATGCCATCTTTTTTTTCTCCCAATTTACTTGTTTTACTCTTTTATTTTCAAGTTAGGTGCCTAGCTCCAGTTCCAATTCTGTATGAGATTTTCCTTTGTAAATAGAACTGTATGAATCTGTAGTAGTTAATACCAGAACCACTCAATTTAAACACAGCCTCAGATATTTTATTTTATTATTAGTCATTTTGTGACTTTGGTTCTGACATGTTTAAAGATTGTAAATAGGCCGGGCGCGGTGGCTCACGCTTGTAATCCCAGCACTTTGGGAGGCCGAGGTGGGCGGATCACGAGGTCAGGAGATCGAGACCACGGTGAAACCCCGTCTCTACTAAAAAATACAAAAAAAAAAATTAGCCGGGCGTGGTGGCGGGCGCCTGTAGTCCCAGCTACAAGGAGAGGCTGAGGCAGGAGAATGGCGTGAACCCAGGAGGTGGAGCTTGCAGTGAGCCGAGATTGCACCACTGCACTCCAGCCTGGGCGACAGAGCGAGACTCCGTCTCAAAAAAAAAAAAAAAAAAGATTGTAAATATCCTTAGGCAAGTATATTAGCTAAGACTAGGATTTGACTCTTAGTAACTAACAAAGGGTTTATTTTTCTTGTTTAACAAGAAAGCCGAAAATAAAGATATCCTGTAGTAGAGTAATCAGCTCAAGGATGAACAGGATGAGGTTACAGTGGTAGTCTCAGCCCTTCACCTATATTCCCCCAATAAATGGCTGCTCCAACTGTAGCAATAATGCTTTCCTTCCAGCCAATTAACAGAAGAAACAATACAGTAGAAGGGTTATGCCCAAATTAAGAGAAGAAAAAATACAGAGAAAAAAAGTTCAGACAAATTTTTATTTACATCCGAAGGACCCAAATTTTATCAGATAGCCACCCTTACCTGCATGGAATACTAGAAAATATAAATTTTCAACCTGAATATGTTACTCATTACAAAATTGTTAAAAAAGAAAGGTGATAATGAACATCTGGTAGGTTGCTAGTAGGGTCTGCTCAAGAAGAGTATTTTTTGTCATCAGATACTAATAGTCATTCATTGATATTTATGTAAATCAATATTTGTCCTGTTTTTACTTCCCTTTACTGATATAACTGCCTATTTTAATAGACATGTCTATGGTTTGCAGAACTGTGTTGAGTCTGTGATCAGAAAAGACAAATGGGATGATGGCAAAAATCTATACCTTAATTCTCATGGTGGTTATGTGGGATATAAAATTGTTAAAACCTATCAAACTAATATTCGTTAACATCTGTAATTTTCCCAGATTTATTGAGGAACAATTGACACATAAAATTATACATATTTAAGTTATGCAAAGTAGTGTTTTGATGTATGCTCATTGAAACAGAGAGTTAGGAGGATGATTACCAAGGATAGGAGAAATTAGGTAATGAAAAGTGTTGGTCAATGGGTAAAAACTTTTCAATAAGATGAATGTGTTCTAGAGACCTAATGTACAGCGTGGTGCCAATAGTTAATAATAAGTTATTGGGCACTTGAAATTTGTTAAGAGAGTAGATCTTAAATATTCTCACCGTACACACACACACACACACACACACACACACACACCCCTATGTAAGGTGATGAGCATGCTAATCAGCTTGATTTTGATAGCCATTTCACAATGTTACCTATATTTGTCATTTTATTATATATAACTTTTATTTCGAAAACTGAATAAAAAGGATTCCTTCATCTGCCATTTGATGAAGTCTGTGTTAATTTCCTATTGCAGTTGTAACGTATTACCACAAATTTAGTGGCTTAAAATACTGAAGAGTTATTTTCTTATATTTCCACAGAGCAGAAGACACATCGAATGCATTCACAGGGTTATGGTCCTTTGGATTTAGAGAAGAATCCATTTCTTTTCTCTTCCCAGCTTCTAAAAGCCACCCGTATTTCTTGGCCCCTGGATCCTTTCATCTTCGAAACCAGCACTCCAATCTCTAGTCATCTTCACATCTCCTTTTTCTGACCTTTACCCTGTTTCCACCCTATTATAAATACCATGTGAATACACTGGGAACAAGGAGATAATCTAGAATAATCTCTTTATCTCAAAACGCCTGCCTTCATTAAATCTACAAAGTATCTTTTTGCCATATAAGGTAAAATATCCATAGGTTCTGGTGATTAGGATGTGGACATTTTTGTGATTGGGGATGGGGAAATATGTGGAATTATTCTGTCTACCACAGAGGCTAAATGATCAGACCAATTAAAAGAAAAATGTCCAGATTCACACTGACATTAACTGTGCAGTGAACGCAGCTGCACACAAATCAGAACCATATCTGATATTTGGATGACAGGCTCATCCAAATATTAGAAACAGGAACCGTTAGCCAGTATTAAATCTGTCTTTGCGTGAGATTCTTTCCCATGAGCTGAGAAAGGTATGCTTGGGTGCAAAAATCTCATGGCATGCAATTCTTGCCACATGCAGTATGGCCATCTTTAGGAGGTGATTCCTCCTACACATGTCAGTGAGATTACAGCTGCTCACCTTTTGGTAGGATGCCTTGCATCTAGTTGGTGCTCAATAAATATTTCACTGTGACTTCAACAAAGAGAATAACTATATCACTATTGATGCCAATTAAATGGTTCCTAGTGATCTTCAGAAGATATGAGGCTGTCCTGAGTACCTGCTTTACACTTAGGGGCCATTTGGGTTGAAAATATGGCGAATTAATAACATTCAGTCAAGCACCGAGGTATTTTACAAAAATCGATGTTGTCAATGTGTGATTGAATTTTTCATTGTTGGAAAAAATAGTTTTTTTCTTACTAACCAACACTTTCTTCCTACTCTTCTTGCCCCCAAATCATTTTTAAACTATGGATACTGATTCTAGAGTGGATGAGAGCTAATTATTAACTCCCCTTTAACTTACAGGTGTTTTTTTTTTAAAAAAGGTTTTTGAATTTCATTGTTTATTTTATTTTTTTGAGATGGAGTCTCGCTCTGTCGCCCAGGCTGGAGTGCAGTGGCGCAATCTCGGCTCACTGCAAGCTCCGCCTCCCGGGTTCACGCCATTCTCCTGGCTGAGCCTCTCCGAGTAGCTGGGACTACAGGCGCCCGCCACCACGCCCGGCTAATTTTTTGTATTTTTAGTAGAGACGGAGTTTCACCGTGGTCTCGATCTCCTGACCTCGTGATCTGCCCGCTTCGGCCTCCCAAAGTGCTGGGATTACAAGCTTGAGCCACCGCGCCCGGCAACTTACAGGTTTATATTCAGCAAATCTTAATACTTGGAGTCTGTTAAAACAAACAGGCTTGCACAGTCACCATTTCAATTAAGCTAACCTGACCAATTTAGGACTTATAAACACATTAGCTCCACAAATTAAGGTTTCTATTCCTATGAGTCTTTACTGAGTTGATTTATTCAGCTGGTTTTGGAGAATAGTTGTCTGTCTGTTAGTCTTCTTTAAATACATGTGTATCTTGGGGAATTTTATCTCAGAAGCCTTCAAATATGTAATTACTTATTTTCTTTTCAGAAATACAAAGCATCTAATCACTTTTTACTTTTAACACAATATGTATATTACTGCTCTAGTTTTTGCAATGACAGATCTTTAAATTCACTATTAACTATTTACATCTTTGTACTCCTCAAAATTAGTGACATAAACATTTCCAAATTACTAGAACACAGCTGTTTTAAAGAACGTATTTTTTTCTCCTCTGTCTGTTCTTGGTTAACCAAGGATAATGACTACAATAACTGCATCTTATGTAATTAAGCAGGTCACTGGTGAATTTAAGTTGAGGACAATATTGAACTTAAGGGATCATTCTTCTAACAGTCGATAAAAGAGCAGTTTTTTTGTTGTTACTTTGGGCTCGTTATGATTGAGAAACCCATTATAATTGCAAAAAATTTCATGTAAAATAGTAGGAAACAGTTTTCTCTCTTAACTCTTGGAGACTACTTAAGATCATTTTTCATTAAGAAGTTGTGGTTTGTAGGAGAGTTTTCTAAGCAATCATGAGAGCTTCTTACACATTAAGGAAGGAAATGGCTTTCATATGCTACACCTGCAATTTCATGAAAATTGGGCAATCTTTAAAAAAACTGTAGAACTACAATACTGCAGATGGTTTTAAAAACTCACATCATTGTCTCTTACCCTTGGACTTCAACTTGCATTACTTCTAAATAAAACTAGAGAGGCAGAAGTGCTATCATATTTAGAGATCTTCAGAGGACATTTCAGTCTTCCAGAGTCCATCCCAATACCTAACAGACCTCATAATCTTCCTAAGGAATTAATTTCCTCTGGTTTTGCTACAGTGAAATTAGAGAACACTGTATTAACATAACACTATAGTGAATTTCTCCAACTCAGATAATTAAATTAGACCTTTATTTACCCAGCTAAAACTAAGTAACATCCTGCTTTTTCGGTCTCTTTAAACTAGATATTTTAGAAAATCTTAGAAGGAAAACAATGGCTTTAGGTTTTTGCAATCTTTTTGAATTTTCTTATTTTGTAATTTTGCTATGTTAGTTCATCTCCTTCTCAATGTATTTGAAACTCAAATCATCACTTCTTCTTCCAAATTAACTCCCTCTCCTAAATTTCCCATTAACTTTCATAATACTATCATCTTTCATATACACAGGGTCAAACTTTCATGGATACGGACACTGGATTATTTTTTTGTCCCATCCTATAGTTCAATCAGTGTCCAAGAGCCTCATATATTTAATTATTATATTATTATATAATTAATTAAGCCTTATATATTTTCCTTTATCTGGCATCATTTATTACTTTCTCTCAGGAGCTGTCTTTAGGATCATGTTGCTTTTTATTGCCATAGTCTCTTAACTAACATACATTTTTGTCTCTTTTTCCTCATTGTCCATTCATCTCCAGGAGATTAATTGGGCACAGTGGCTCACGCCTGTAATCTCAAAACTTTGGGAGGCTGAGCAGGTGGTCCACTTGAGACCAGGGGTTTGAGGCCAGCCTGGCCAACATGGTGAAACCCCGTCTCTACTAAAAATACAAAAATCAGCTGGGTATGGTGGCATGCACCTGTAATCCCAGCTCGGGAGGCTGAGGTGGAAGAATCGCTTGAACCCAGGAGGCGTGCTCTAGCCTGGGTGACAGAGTGAGACTCCATCTCAAAAAACAAAACCAAACAAAGCAAATAAAATAAAATAAAGCACAGCTAAGAACATACATAGCGGACACTTGTAAAATTAATTCTGAAGGTCTTTTGAACATATTTCTTATGTTTAAGGATTTTTCTTTTTTTTTTTATTATACTTTAGGGTTTTAGGGTACATGTGCACAATGTGCAGGTTTGTTACATATGTATCCATGTGCCATGTTGATTTCCTGCACCCATTAACTCGTCATTTAGCATTAGGTGTATCTCCTAATGCTGTCCCTCCCCCCTCCCCCCACCCCACAACAGTCCCCGGAGCGTGATGTTCCCCTTCCTGTGTCCATGAGTTCTCATTGTTCAATTCCCACCTATGAGTGAGAACACGTGGTGTTTGGTTTTTTGTCCTTGCGATAGTTTACTGAGAATGATGTTTTCCAGTTTCATCCATGTCCCTACAAAGGACACGAACTCATCATTTTTTGTGGCTGCATAGTATTCCATGGTGTATATGTGCCACATTTTCTTAATCCAGTCTATCGTTGTTGGACATTTGGGTTGGTTCCAAGTCTTTGCTATTGTGAATAGTGCCGCAATAAACATACGTGTGCATGTGTCTTTATAGCAGCATGATTTATAGTCCTTTGGGTATATACCCAGTAATGGGATGGCTGGGTCAAATGGTATTTCTAGTTCTAGATCCCTGAGGAATCGCCACACTGACTTCCACATGGTTGAACTAGTTTACAGTCCCACCAACAGTGTAAAAGTGTTCCTATTTCTCCACATCCTCTCCAGCACCTGTTGTTTCCTGATTTTTTAATGATGGCCATTCTAACTGGTGTGAGATGGTATCTCACTGTGGTTTTGATTTGCATTTCTCTGATGGCCAGTGATGAGGAGCATTTCTTCATGTGTTTTTTGGCTGCATAAATGTCTTCTTTTGAGAAGTGTCTGTTCATGTCCTTTGCCCACTTTTTGATGGGGTTGTTTGTTTTTTTCTTGTAAATTTGTTTGAGTTCATTGTAGATTCTGGATATTAGCCCTTTGTCAGATGAGTAGGTTGCAAAAATGTTCTCCCATTGTGTAGGTTGCCTGTTCACTCTGATGATAGTTTCTTTTGCTGTGCAGAAGCTCTTTAGTTTAATGAGATCCCATTTGTCGATTTTGGCTTTTGTTGCCATTGCTTTTGGTGTTTTAGACATGATGTCCTTGCCCATGCCTACGTCCTGAATGGTATTGCCTAGGTTTTCTTGTAGGATTTTAATGGTTTTAGGTCTAACATATAAGTCTTTAATCCATCTTGAATTAATTTTTGTATAAGGTGTAAGGAAGGGATCCAGTTGCAGCTTTCTACATATGGCTAGCCAGTTTTCCCAGCACCATTTATTAAATAGGGAATCCTTTCCCCATTTCTTGTTTTTGTCAGGTTTGTCAAAGATCAGATAGTTGTAGCTATGCGGCATCATTTCTGAGGGCTCTGTTCTGTTCCATTGATCTATGTCTCTGTTGTGGTACCAGTACCATGCTGTTTTGGTTACTGTAGCCTTGTAGTATAGTTTAAAGTCAGGTAAACTCCAACAGACCTGCAGCTGAGGGTCTTGTCTGGTAGAAGGAAAATTAACAAACAGAAAGGACATCCACACCAAAAACCCATCTGTACATCACCATCATCGAAGACAAAAAGTACACAAAACCACAAAGATGGGGAAAAAACAGACCAAAAAAACTGGAAACTCTAAAAAACAGAGCACCTCTCCTCCTCCAAAGGAACGCAGTTCCTCACCAGCAATGGAACAAAGCTGGGTGGAGGATGACTTTGATGATTTGAGAGAAGAAGGCTTCAGACGATCAAACTACTCTGAGCTACGAGAGGAAATTCAAAACAATAGCAAAGAAGTTAAAAACTTTGAAAAAAAATTAGAAGAATGGATAACTAGAATAACCAATGGAGAGAAGGGCTTAAAGGAGATGATGGAGCTGAAAGCCAAGTTTAAGGATTTTTCTACTTGTAAATACCAGCTTCCCAAAATAGAGCCAGGAAATTGCTTTTCCAGACTCCTGTGCAGTCAGAGCATAGACAGGTGACCCAGAATCCACTAATAAGACTTCCAGGTATAACTTTTTGACTCAAAAGTAAGAAAAGTCTGATTCAGACAAGAATGCAGTTAAGAAGGTAATGGAGGCACTTGGGTTTGGGGGCAGCAATGACAGCCAGGGATGTTTTCTGGAACATAACTTGAACACATGTATGAACAGCAGAGGTCACAGTTATACTGATTTCGTGGTCCAGAAAGGGTAACCATACAAAAACTGGTAGTGCTAGTTTTCTTGCAGACCTCTTCTACAGCATATTCTGGTTTGTTCCCAGAAGTCTACCCAGAGATTCATAATTTAGGGTCCCACACAATTCTGAGCTATATAACATTTTTTTATAATAACATTTCTTACAGTTTGTAAGAAAGAATCTAGAGTAATATCGCATGTAGCTCCCTGCTTCAGAATATTTCATATCTTTATATCTAAAAAAACTTCTAACTTCTAATATTTCCCAAATTCTGGCCTCAAGATCTCACTTAAGTAATTGATCTCTCTACTACTTCATAGATATTATACATGCCAGTCAGATTGTTCTAATCACAGTTCTTTGAAATTAATCTCACATATCTACTTTTGCTTTTTTGTTTTTGCCACTCTTCCTACATTTCTTCAAAAAACCCATTATGTCTCCTTTAATGACTAACTGAAATCCCACCATCTCTGATATGTTTGTTTTTTTTTCTGAAAAATACAAATAAAAGTTTCATTAGCACCACTTTGTTAATACTAACTTTTCTTTATAGGTTTTCGTGTCACTGACACAAATACCACATATTCTCTTAAAGTACAGATAAATTATCTAATTCATCCCAGTAGACTATTCCTACTATACCCCCAATAGAACATAGCCAGGTGCTCAGTAAATATTTCTCACAAGAGAAATTAGGTAGTGCCTCACCCCTCGTGAGGCTTTGTTTAATTGGAAGATTAGCTTGCAGGATTTATTAGCATCTTGTATGTTTACTCAGCTTTCTGGAAGGGAGTTACTCAAACAGTACCTAGATCTAAATTTAAGTTAGATGCTACTCATTATTGCTAATTTATGATCGGATAATCATCTGAATAATATCAAATTTGGTCTATCATGATTCCCAGTTCATTATCAATCAACTTATATTTGTTATATTTAGGTGACATTAGGCATTGCAACTAATCCCAGTGGCTTAATAACAAGTGCTTATTTCTCACTCACATATTATCCCTTGTCAGTGGCCAGAGTTTTCCTCCATGTGGTGAACATATAGGGACCTATAACTCTCAGATTTAATGTTACTCTCTTAACACTTGGTTCCCAACCCAGAAAACTATAGGAATAAAGCAGACATAGAAACCTTAAGCTACCTTGGGCCACAAATGGCATATGTCGCTTTTGTTCACGGTGCATTGATCATAACTAGTTATATGAACTTAATATAACATCATGAGAGAAGGAGACATGCATGAGAAAGCATGGGATATATGATGAGTACTGTGTCTTTATGGCACACAATCTAAAATTAGTGTGTTATGGCACACAGTCTAAAATTAATGTGTTAATTTTCTCTATTTATAATTTGAGCAATGCCACCAACTAAACTTATTTTTCATTAATTCCCAGAAAGATGTCTTCATTCTTCTTCTGTCTCCATACTTCTCCCATAAACTCACTAGGCTACTTTTGCTCATTTCATATTTTATTCTTACCAGCTACTAATATCCTTATCCCAAACTATCTGCCTTCCATCCATGGTCTGTTTAAACCTGAAATGTACCTAACCCGCAATCAGTTTTATTACATTTATGAGGCATCTCAAGATACTTTGGACTGACCTGTGTACCTTTCACAGATTTCTATAGCACTTAAGCCACAAAATATAAAGCTATAATATCTTATCATTACATATAAATACCAAATACAAAGTATAATTTAGTCCTAAGGGATTAAATATGGTTATATGTAATATTGTGTAAATGACAAATCATAAAAAAACTTAATAAATGATACCAATATTGCTTACCCTTGGTGATGAGAACATTCACACAAGTAATTTGGCTATATTGTATTATGCTATAAAAATTTGTGAAAAGAAAGTTTTAATCATTGTGTGTGTGAAAGCAGGAAGGGAAAATCTGAAATCAATAGAGAAATGAACACAGGAGTGAGATGTAACTTCTAGTTGTAAACTTGATACCAGGTGGAGACAAGAGGTACTGACACAAGCAGGCTACCTGACACTGCCTACAAGTTTTATTAAGTACATCTGCTCATAACAGCCAGAGTTGAGAAAACATAGGTCTTTGTTTCTTTCAGGAACAGGCTAGTTATCGCAAAGAAGAGAAGGACTGTAACCAGAGAATAAGCTGCTCCAGAAAGAAAACAAAAAAACTATAAAAAGTTGAGCCACAGAGATCAATCTACTTATCTCTATATGACCAATTTATCAGTTAAATAATTTTTCCTTTTATGAGCACTCAGTAAGGGGTTGAGGAAATAAAGGTCCTCTCCAAAACCTTTACTCTAGGAGAGAATTTCCCTCCTCGCCAGATAAACAGGAAGGTAAGGAATGAATATTTCCCTTTTCAGACGAAGGCATCGCAACAAGGTGGAATTGGAGTTGCTCTATGAGGAAAAGTTGAAGTATGCATAGCCTGCCTGATCATTGGTGTAGAGTCAAAGAAATGAAGTTTGAACTTGAACAGCAATGCTTCCTTGGAATATTCTCTCTATAAGGGTAAGTTCTTTGTCTTGTTTTCTCCACGTAAATCTCTAGTACCAAGAATTGTAACTTGCATATACTAGGCACTCAGTAAATAGGTTTTGAATGAAAGAAGGTAGCAGCCAGCTTGTAAGGATCTTACATCTGAAAATTCAAAAATAGAATTTTATTTTATAGAGATGCAGTACTCATTTTCAAGCAGGGTCTGACATAAACAAAATGCCATTTTAGGAACATTAATCAGGAGTCCATTATGCAATGGGTTGTATTACCAAAAGTCTAGTGGGAGGGAATTCAATTAGCAGATAATTGCAATAGCCTTAGGATGATCTGATGGTGGCTTTGATTAAAGTAGAAGAGGGTGGGCCTCAAAGAGTAAAGGACAGTTATGTGAAACCCCAAGGAGGAAAACTGTCATGCTTTGATGAATGATTTGAAGAGGGGTGTGTGGGAGGAATGAGAGAAAGATCAACTAACTTATTAATTGAGCACTTGTCGTGATGGAGGACACTTGGAGGACTAAATTCAAATGTGTGACATAATTATTGTTCTTTTAGTGGAAACACTATGTTCATAGGGAAAAATCTCATAGAAAATAAATGATGCCAGGCCTGGATCTGGGGAGTAACTGGTATATCTGTGCAGACAGAGTAGCTACAAAAGTGAAAACAAATTCGGGCAAAATGTGTTTTGTAACTAAGGAACTAGAAGACAAAACAAATAATTTAGGATATTTTATTTTGAATGAAATAGACTCAGATTTTCACACAGTTTTGAGAGTCTTATGATCTGCTCTGAAAACATGTATCAATAAGTATCGTGTGTCAATTTTGTGTTTGGAATTTATTTCAACCACTGTAACATTCTTTATAAAATATAAATTTGAAATAATCATATTGGCTGGGCTCAGTGGTTCACCCCTGTAATCCCAGCACTTTGGGAGGCTGAGGCAGGTGGATCACGACGTTGGGAGTTCGAGACCAGCCTGGCCAGCATAGTGAAACCCAGTCTCTACTAAAAATACAAAAATATTAGCCTGGCAAGGTGCGGCATACCTGTAGTGCCAGCTACTCGGGAGGCTGAGGCAGGAGAATTGCTTGAACGCAGGAGGTGAAGATTGCAGTGGGCTGTGATGGCGCCACTGCACTCCAGTCTGGGCAACAGAGGGAGACTCCGTCTCAAAAATAATAACAAACACCACATGTTCTCACTCATAGGTGGGAGCTGAACAATGAGAACACTTGGACACAGGGCAGAGAACATCACACACTGGGGCCTGTCAGGGCGTGCGGGGTTGGGGGAGGGATAGCATTAGGAGAAATACCTAATGTAAATGACAAGTTGATGAGTGCAGCAAACCAACATGGCACGTGTATACCTACGTAACAAACCTGCAAGTTGTGCACATGTATCCCAGAACTTAAAGTATATATATATATATATATATATATATATATACACATATATATATATATATATATATATATACATATATATATATATATAAGAATGGCAGGTATAGGGGAAATGGCAGGTATAGAAAGATGCCTGACCCATGGCTGAAATCCAGTTCACATCAGAGAGGGCACAGCTATGTCTCACTGGATGTGGAAGAAGTCACTGAGGGGTGGCACCAATAGTATTCACTGTAAACTTAACTTTGGAGTTAAGGGAAGCTATCCATAGGGAGGTGCTTAGATGGTGACACTCCACACAAAAGTCATTTGCTGTGGTCTGAATGTGTCCCTCAAAATTCATATGCTGAAACTTAACTGCCAATGTGATAGTATTAAGAGGTGGAGCCTTTACGATGTGATTAAGTCGTAGGGCAGAGCTCTCGTGGATAGAATCAGGGCCTTGGCTCAAGGGAGTTTCTTCAATCCTTTCTGTCCCTTCTACCACGTGAGGATATGGCATTTGTCCCCTCCAGAGGATGTAGCAACAAGGCAGACAGCAGCCCTCACCAGACATCAAACTTATTGGCATTTTGGTCTTGGACTCCCCAGCCTTCAGAAGTGTAAGAAATAAATTTCTATTGTTTATTTAAAAATAATAATATTAATGCATGCCTATTTGATGACATAAATATGATATTTATATTTTAAGGTCTAGAATAAAAACAACTAACTGTGAATATGTACATAGAATTATAAACTTGCAAAAATGTAAATAATAGCAGTCCAGTAAAGGACCTCTGGGTACATTATAGAAGTTTTACTTTTGATTAATTAGGTAAATGAAATTGATCTATGAACCTTCCTTTTTTGAGGTTTCTAGCAGGAATCATTACATGTGTTAAACAAGATGGCACTGAGAGATTTTTATACTCAGAGCGAGTTTGCTTTTAGGACCATCTCAGTCTTTCTACACGTGACAAGGGAGAGTGCTTCTCACAAAGCTGACTGAAATTTCATAAATACTGTGATGTCTCACATTAGACATGGCCAAAGCAGGAAAGGAGATATTCAGCACATTCAATGTCATCCTGCTCTAAATATATATGCCCTATGGCTTCTTGTGTACACTATACATACATGTATATAGGCCAAGGGCATTTGACAGCTGCTTTTCAAAGCTGCAGAGCAGGAGTGCTTACTTTAGAATAGCCAACAGATTCCAATGACATCTGGGTTTCAGTCTATTTTCAGTGAAGAATTGAGGGTTGGTGACAGAGTGGGTAGAGGATATGTTCTCTCTTCTGTGATCTGAAGAATACATATGCACACAGCCTCTGTGCTTAAAGGTAGAAAAATAGGTTGAATTTTTATAATTTTAAAATTAGACTTAATTAAATGAAATGTTCTAAATTTAGATTAGGTATATGGTAAGATTTCTCATTATTTATACTGGGCAAAAGTAGTGCCTTGTTTCATTATTGCCATTTTAATTATTTTATAATTATGTTGTTTAAACAAATATAAATAATTGATTTAAAATCCAACAGCATACATAAATTAAAAGTAAAATTTTGAGAACTGTATTAATTACAATCACTGCTTTCACATTAGTTTCCAAGTTATTTCTGGATATGCCAGGGCTATTTCTAGAAAAATGGTAACAGTCATTCTATGAGATGTTCTTCACTACTGGTTAGAGTGCACATGGGGCTATAAACCTCTACTACCCACAAGTCTCTCCTTTTTCTTTTATCTCATCATATCAAGGCCTTTTTCTCCTGCGTGTGATGAAATAAAATAATCGGATTACAAATTTTATCTCAAGGTACTACTAAATTTCAAGAAAATCCCTTGGGAAACACCAAAGTCATCTTTGATGTCTCCCATTCCTTGAGCACCTAGTTCATTTACCCAGTTTCATAATTTACCAATGAAATGCCTCAGGTATCTATCCAATCACTTTTTATTCTTATTTCCCATTTCTAATATTGTTACACTTGTCTGGACCAACATTGCTTCTCACTTTTTTTTTTTTTTAGCTGTAATCAGTTCCTAATCAGTTATTCAACCACTATCTCTCCTAAATTCAGCCGAGAGAGCTCTCACTCCAAATACTGCTTGGTGCTGGGTTATGTTATTTCCTGCTCAGAAATCTTTCCTATTGCCTAGCAAATCGAACATACTCAACTATTAAGGCATTTAAAGCACTTTAAAATACGCTCTCAATCAGCTTATGTACTCTTATCTCTGACTACCGAAACGGTCCCTAAGCGTTGATCAAATTGGCCAGCTTACTGCTTTTTATCTTTGTACCCCCCACACCTTTGGATGGTATACTCATCTGGACAGAAGATTTCAAAATAAAGAAGGCAAAGCCCCCATATTAAAAATAACATCTACCCTAGTAATATGAAAATATAAGCACAGACAAAAATGTTCTCTCTTCTCTTGGCTTCGTCGTTTTTTGATGAGAAGAGTTTTATAAAAATAAGAGTCATATTAGACATATTTGAAATGTGCTAAGTATTATTTTTGCCTAGGGAAGTAAAGAAACAATATTTGATAGAAAAGGTGATATTTAACATTGGTGGTAAAGAATGGATAAAAATTTATCAGGTAAAACTGGAAGATCAGGAGAATGAAGGAATATTTCAGGTATGGGGGATGATATGAACAAAAGCAAAATTATTTTAAGTGTAGTTTGTGTTTGGGGAATAATATTGACATTGTCATGTGTCATGTTTTCCAAAATATGTTTCCAAAAATATCAGTCATGTAAGAGACCCTTTCAGAAAAATTAAAGGGCTAGTGAGATGCATGCCCAGTTTAAGTTGTGAAATTCAATACCTATATTTTTTTCTTGGGACTAACAGTGAGCTAACATAGTGAAGAGTCTGATAGATCTATAATTTACTTTTCTTTAATGTCTCAAAAATTTTGCAAACATTTTACCTCCCCATTTTAAACATGGAAGCTTTTAATACTGCTTTGAATTAATGTTATGTAAAAAGTGCTTTGGGGAATAAAACTGAACACACAAAAATTTTGGAGTTTTTTGCATTAAGACAATTGTATAAGCATTATGAAAATGATTCTAAATAACAAGGACAACTTTTATACAACCTAAAACACTTGGTAGGAGTACATACATAGTGTACACCTATATAAAGTGTTATAGATTAAGAACATAGAAATTTCTCATTTACTTTAGTTCAATTTTTAGAGAAAATTTGGCATCTTTTCCATCATAGAAGGGAATGGGTTGGGGGTAAGGGACAGTTGGAGGTGGGAGGTACTAGTAACTGTGAATATACAATAAGTCTGCTGGTAACATTTTACATTAAAAAAAAAAGAGAGAATTACCAGCATCTTTATTGCAAAAGAGCAGAGAGTAGTTTGTGACTGCATTGTTTAAATTGCCCAGCTGTGTATCAGTGAGTACAGGAGGGCTGAATTGGGGAATAGTGTATTATCCTGCATTCCCATGGATTTAGGATTCACTTGGAATTTATCCCCTTCTACCACTCAGTTAGCATGAAATAGATTTTGAAATTCTCCCAAATTATCTTCCCCTTTTTAGAGACAGGTATCATTCAGAAAAATTTTGTTTGACTTTGACATACAGATATTATCTGTGTTCTGGTGCAATTCATCCAACATCTGCCCTAATTCCTTAGCTGGGAAACATGGGTAATTGCAGTAACTACCCCTGTGGAACATAATCACTCAACACATATAAATTATGTTGTTGATCACAATCACAATGGTGATGATGCTGCTAAAGTCATGCTAAGTGAATAGGATTTATACTTTTTACTATTAATAGTAATAGTGTTTGGATTTTTAAAAACACATTATTAGAGCAGCAAAATTGAGAGGAAGATGTGTAGATATCCTATATGCTCCTGCCCCCAACACTTGCACAGCCTCCCCAAATATCAACATTACCCCACCCCCGCCAGAGTGCTACATTTGTTACAATTGATGAACCTACATTGACACATCAGAACCACCCGAAGTTCATAGTTTGCATTAGCATTCACTGTTGGTGTTGTATGTTCTGTAGATTTTGACTCAGTTTGAAAGTATACAGTGATATGTATCAACCATTATAGTATTACACAGTTTTTTTTGATGCCCTAAAATTCCTCTGTGTTCCACCTGTTCATTTCTCCACACCTTCACCCCCATTGGTAAATTTTTATATTCTTAATTGTTTGACTTGAGCTATAATTCTCACATGAGAGCCACTTGATCTCTTTAAAGTACTCAACTTTAATCTATGGAATTACATATATTAACTATTTGTGAAAAAGAGATTTAAACATAATTCTGTTAATTATAAATGTTACTTAGCAAGATTATTTGGTGTCTTTAACTTGTCTGGGTATAATTCCTATGTGTATCTTCAGTTGAAATCATTGTGTAATGAATAGATTTTCCCTGAAATTTGTTTGATGTTTCAACCCAGAAGAGAGAGAGGAGAAAAGAAGAAAAGAAAAGGAAAGAAAAAAACGAAAAGAAAAATGAAAAAATAGGAAAACACAGGTGAAGACAATGAACAAATGGCTCCACTTTCATAACGAATAGAGGTTGATTTTCTTTTTGTTTCTGCAATTTAGAAATGTCTACATCTTTTATAATTTATAAGAGTTTAGAACAAGGTATGAGAAGAAAAATAAACCCTTAGCTTAGGTTATATTTTCTGGCTGCCAATATTTTTATGATGTTCTCCTTGCAAGACACACCTAATTATTTGGACCACTCAGGTTATGTATCTATTTTGAAATGTTAAAATAGTAAGTTATCCCTACAGTATGGTAAAGAAAATCTATATAAACCCTGATGGAGGCAAAATTTCTACTGCTGAAAAGCAGGGGAATACATCTTTCCTGGCAAAGAAAGAAAATTTGAATGAAAGCTACACAGGCTTTACTGACTATGATATGTGTAAATAATATTCTTGTACAATGGGAATTGCTTAATTCAGAGAAGATGAAGTTGAACTCAGTGTTTATTTTCTGCATAATGAGAGCGTACACATATTGGGTTCAGGGTCATTGCTGTCCATCACGTTGCAATTCTCCTAGCTGTCATAGTCATTCCACCCTTCATTTACAATTCCTAATTTTTTTTTAATGGCTAAATAATTCAAAGAGAAAGTACCATACCCTGGATCTTCCTTGAAAGATAGTTTCTCCCTCCAAAGGGGAATTATCTTATGTCTGGTTTGAAAGTAGAAAGAGTGAAAATCTTGAAACTCAGATGGCTGTGCAGCCTACTTTATCAAAGGCAGGAATTAGGGGAGAATAGAGAAAATTTAAAAATACATTAAAAATTAATAGGAAAGTTTCTTATTTGCAATGTAGTTATCGCTGAGTTATTCTATTCCTAGAAATTTCGTTAAGTAAATCCATAACTGTCTCCTTTATGAAAATTACCACATAAAAAATCTTGAGTAAGAGAGCAATGGTAAATAAGTAGTAATTTTATGATATATACTAGGGCTTCTGAACCTATTCCTTTTTAGTTTCTAATTATGTCTTGATTACCTATATTTACTGTAATTTGAACATATATGAGAGAAACTTAAAATCTGTTGAAAGGAAAGGATATTCAGTTGTTATATGATTTATCTAGAATGTTAAACTTTTAAGCTTCTTTATTATTATATTACAATTTTTTATTGCCACTATTAAGTAGATTGCTTAACCGACAATACATGATTTATTGAAAAAAATTTAAACAAAATGCACTGAATAGTGTTATGAATGGTACCTATAAAACATTTTTTTTCTGAATGTAGTATTATACATGTTCAAATAGTGAACATAATATTTCTCAAACAAGGAGTATTTTAGCTCTGAGATAGTACATGTGATTCTCCAGTTGCCATGATAACTAGTTTTTATTGTACAAAAGCACAGATGTATGAAGCAAGTAAAAAATAGACAAGAAAGAAGCAATTTTTCCAGAAATGGTACATTTTGTTTAACCCAAACATTGAATTTCTTTCCTTTGCAACTGATAACTTTTGAATCTTTATTACACACAAAGCAGATAAAAAAAGATATTAAACTTTAGCATTTGCAATACATTTTGAAATAAAAATCAAGTAAGTCTGGAGGATGTACTAAATCAACTTGGCTGAAATCGGAAGGTGCCTAGTTACCTTATTCGCCATTTTTTTGCATTATCAAGTTTTAATTTGTTCATTGATAACCTAAAGATTATGCATTGAGATTTACAAAATTCTCAAATCCATTGTGTTTATACAGAATGCTCATCCTGAAATGAGATTAGAGATATATTTTGGCTTTGCCTGTATTGCCTAAAATATTGTCTTCTTTATTATTATTATTATTATACTTTAAGTTTTAGGGTACATGTGCACAACGTACAGGTTTGTTACATATGTATCCATGTGCCATGTTGGTGTGCTGCACCCATTAACTCGTCATTTAGCATTAGGTGTATCTCCTAATGCTGTCCCTCCCCACTTCCCTCACCCCACAACAGTCCCCAGAGTGTGATGTTCCAGTTCCTGTGTCCATGTGTTCTCATTGTTCAATTCCCACCTATGAGTGAGAACATGCGGTGTTTGGTTTTTTGTCCTTGCGATAGTTTACTGAGAATGATGGTTTCCAGTTTCATCTATGTCCCTACAAAGGACATGAATTCATCATTTTTTGTGGCTGCATAGTATTCCATGGTGTATATGTGCCACATTTTCTTAATCCAGTCTATCGTTGTTGGACATTTGGGTTGGTTCCAAGTCTTTGCTATTGTGAATAGTGCCGCAATAAACATACGTGTGCATGTGTCTTTATAACAGCATGATTTACAGTCCTTTGGGTATATACCCAGTAATGGGATGGCTGGGTCAAATGGTATTTCTAGTTCTAGATCCCTGAGGAATCACCACACTGACTTCCACAATGGTTGAACTAGTTTACAGTCCCACCAACAGTGTAAAAGTGTTCCTATTTCTCCACATCCTCTCCAGCACCTGTTGTTTCCTCACTTTTGAACGATGGCCATTCTAACTGGTGTGAGATGGTATCTCATTGTGGTTTTGATTTGCATTTCTCTGATGGCCAGTGATGATGAGCATTTTTGCATGTGTTTTTTGGCTGCATAAATGTCTTCTTTTGAGAAGTATCTGTTCATGTCCTTTGCCCACTTTTTGATGGGGTTGTTTGTTTTTTTCTTGTAAATTTGTTTGAGTTCATTGTAGATTCTGGATATTAACCTTTTGTCAGATGAGTAGGTTTTGAAAATTTTCTCCCATTCTGTAGGTTGCCTGTTCACTCTGATGGTAGTTTCTTAGCTGAATTTGCTGTCTCACGAAAATATTGTCTGCTTTCTAACAAGTGCCCCTGATGTGCTCTACTCAGCAAGAAATATACTCCTCTCTCTAACACTTCTGTATTTTCATAATGCCTTCAGAATAATAATATTAAATATAAAATACTAAAATAAGTTTAAATATAGAATAATTTTGAGTTCAATTCTAAGAAAGCATTGATTTTTGCTTGAAAAAAAACCTCAGTTTGACTTAACTGTGCCTTAGAATTATATATTTTTGTTGCTGTAAAATATTTTGAATCAAGGTAAAACATTTGTTGAATTATATCTTATCTCTCAGTTGTGCAACTGTATGCAGAACATTCTGAAGTAAATATAATCTCAATATTTCCCCAGTCATTATTTGGCACCTGTTTCTTCACCCCCTGAAAATTAAAAGAGCCTCAGTGGGTTCAATAGTAAAAGTTCTCAAGGGGCTTAGAAGCAAGATAATTTTTGTAAATCAATCCTAGGTTGAAGGTAATCGAAAGGCATTTTTTCAGAAATCCCGTCCAATTGCTGACAAGGGAAATTTTGTTCCCCCAGGAAATACCTACAGCATTGTTCTACATGAGATTCGGTATCTCTGACCAAGTCAGTGAAAAATTTTCCATTTTCGATCCTTTCATTTTCTCATCTTCAAATTTCACCTCATGCCCCTCCCTTCCAGAGAAACCATTGTCAAATCTGCATCTGTACAGAGGGTCTCTAAGTAAGTGATGATGATATGTACATTGAAATGTTTATTTTAAGACCGTGTGTTTTAAAAAATAAACAACCAGTGAATGTCCTCTCACCCACATTCTGAAGTTAAATAGTCTGTAATGAAATTGCAGAATTAGTCTGTGTGCTATCTATAGCTTTAAGTAGGAAAAGGTGAGAAATTCTTGTGGAAAATAGAACCTGGTCTGCAAAATGAGTCACGGTGGCATTTCAACATGTTAATTGTACAGCTCCTGCACTTGGTTTTGAAAATCTGCCTCTCCACCTGCTAGGAGCATAGACAGTTAGAAGCATTTCTTAGAACTTTGTAACTCAAAAGTGGTTTCTGGACTAGAAGCATCAACATCACCTGTGAGCTTTTTAGGAATGCGTAATCTCAAGTCCCACTCCAGACTTGCTTGCTCTGATTCTGCGTTTTAACAAAATACTCAGGTGATCTTGAGCATATTCATGTATGACAAGCATTGTTCTAGAGGAGATGTAGTGATTTCACCCATCACCTTCTTCTACCTAGATTCCAGCATGATCACAAACAAAACATTTGACAACTCAAAAATATATCTCCATGTGTTTCCACACATGGACCAATTTGGACTGGAATGAAAAGTGTGAGCCACCACAAACAGCTCCTCTACAGGTACACTGCTCAATGCTCTTACAAACATTCTCTCATGTAATTATTGTATCGATCTTTCTCAGGTAATAAGACCTACTCTAATATTATTATTATTATTGTTACAGTTTGAATATCCCTTATCCAAAATGCTTGGGAACAAAAGTGTTTTAAGTTTCAGATTTCTTTCGATTTTGGAATGCTTCCATACATATAATATCTTGGGACAGGAACCTAATCTAAACACTAAATTTACATTTCTATACACCTGGTACACGTAGCCTGAAGGTAATTTTATATACTATTTTAAATAATTTTGTCCATGAAACAAAATATTTGTACATTGAAACATCAGAAAACAAAGATGTCACTATCTCCACCTCCCACGTGGACAATCTGAGTTTTTTGGCATCATCCTCATTCCTGACCCCGACTTTATGTGTTACTGATAAGCAACCATTTTCTTACACTTATTCACATATAAGTAATTAACAGTAAAATGCACGATATACCATTAACACATTAAAAAAAAAAAAAAAAAACATGTTCAGGGTAAGCAGCATAGTAGAATCAGTAGGATACCTGCATCCACTATTAAACAAAAACAAGAAGAAGCAATAGCAGACTCTATCTATGATGCTGGTTTTGATTGAAAGATAACTGTGCCTTGCATTTTATTTTGTTGGTGAGAAAAACAACAGAAGCAGCTGAAGGACCAGGATGCAGGTCCTCTAGGAATGAGGAGGCATTCTAATGGGTAGCTTTTCAAAGTGTTTCCTCCAGAGTCATTTGCCTCATTAACAGCGGGTTTTATATTAGAAGTATCTCTTGATTCTATAAACTAGCACGACTTTTTGTTCAGCTTTGAATGCATGCTGCTCTAGTTCTTCAATAAGCCTACCACACATTTTCACCATATCATCTCTAGGCACTTTTTCTCCAGTGTTAACATCTTCATTCTTCTGTTTTCACAATTACCTTAATTCAGAACCATTTTGTCTACTTCACCATCGGTAAAAGTATGAATAACCGGAGCCTCATTATTAATGTTAAAAATTGCTTTAGTATCCACATTTTCCAGCTTACTGAGAGACTCTGAAGGTTATTTTTACACCCAGTCAGACATCACTTTTTCCTTACTTGAAATACAACATTCTTCAAAGTCACCAACTTGTTCATCATCATCACTGAACATAGTTGCAAGGCAGAGGTAGTTGTCAGTCATGTACAACTATGTCTTTAGTCACTGTGTTCCAAGTGTTAGCAACAGCATATATAGCATCCTTCACAGTAAACTCCTTTTGAAAACCTGCCACATGCGTGCCTCTGTTCACTGCTGCTAGCATACTGTTCAAGTAAGTATTTTTATTTTTACACCTGTTGATCTAAGAATACCCTGGTCACATGGCTGAATTAATTAAGTCACATTTGGGGGAAACATGGATGGCATGAGCATTGTTTTTGATGAGAATTTCAGCTGAAGGGTGAGCAGAATAATTGTCAAGGAATAACAAAATCTTGCAGTTGTCATTCAGTTCAAATTTCCTTCAGTAAACACAAGGCTTTGGCACATAATATTTGTGAAACTAATCAGAAAAAAATGTCTCTGGTGGCCCATGCCTTTTTGTTAGCAAAATAATGGACTGGTAAGAAATTCATTCCTTGAAAATGGAGAGGGGCCAGGTGCAGTGGTTCACGCCTGTAATCCTAGCACTTTGGGAGGCCGAGACGGGTGGATTGCTTGAGGCTAGGTGTTCAAAACCAGCCTGGCCAACATGATGAAAAACCGTCTCCACCCAAAATACAAAAAATTAGCCAGCCATGGTGGTGGGTGCCTGTATTCCCAGCTACTCAGGAGGCTGAGGCGGGAGAATTGCTTGAACACGGGAGGTGGAGGTTTCAGTGAGCCGAGTTCGCGCCACTCAACTCAAGCCTGGGCAACAATAGTGAAACTCCATCTCAGGAAAAAAAAAAAAAAAGAAAGAAAATAGTGAGGATACAAGCTTTTGCCTATCACATCAAGTTTTCTCATGCATATCTGCTACATTAGCACATCCCAACACAGTTATTCTGCCCTTGGCATCTGTAATTCCTGTAGGGGCTGTCTCATCTACCACAGTGTTTTTATGGGAAAATAGTGCCAAAACAATGATGTTTCATCAACATTTTAGACTTCTTCTGGCATCATTTTTTTTTAAATCAGCAATGACATTGGCAACATTATCAATGAATTTCTCTGCTGCTTTGTAATCTGCATATGTTTTAACAACACAAATTTTTAATAATTTAGTGCCATATATTTTGTTAAATTTCTGAGACCAGCCTGTTGGGTGTTCATAGTTCCCTTTAATTTTCAGGTCATTGTGATTTAATCTTTATTTGTTTCATGGTAAGCATACCATTAAGAAGCCAGTGTGCACTGTGACACTAATGGACATAGTTATCCAATACACGATTGAGATCTTCATTTTTAGCTTAATGCAGCACTTTTCTATTTTCATTAACTTCTGTTTGAAACTTTCAGCATAGAAATTCAACAATTTATCTTTCTGTTTTTTCAGGTCATATATGGTGGTCATCCCAACACTATACTCTTCTGTAAAACATTTTACACTTACAGCGTTGTCCAGTTTCTCTCTCAACAGCTTGACTTCCTGTGCTATAGATAAATATAAATGCCTCCTCTTTTTTAAATCACTGTGACCCATAAAGATATTTCTAGGCCTCTTGACATTTTCAACTCTATCTTTACACCACAGACCTGAGAATAATGAAAAAATGCAGTAAATAATGTACATAGGTCTTTTCCTCATGTGGGACATTGCGGGGAACCTGACATTGGTGAGTCTGGCCTGAACATATGGCATTTTATTACCCTTTGTGGCTGTGCTTGTGTGGGAGAATCCGTATGTGTGTGGGAAAGGTCTGTCACATCTGAAGAGGGCTGGAAGGGTCTTTTCTCCCTTGATGATAATGAATAAACTGCATGTTGTGCGCCTGTGTATTGACCATGACCCATCACATGAGGTCAGTGTGGAATTTTCTACTTGCGGTGTCATGTTGGCACCCAAAAATTTCAGATTTTTTAGCATTTTGAATTTCAGATTTTTGGATTAGGTATACTCAACCTGCAATGTTTATATTTACATAATACTAATGAAAGAGAGGCTTAAAATAAGGTCAAATAACTTTCTCAAAATTGCAGATGGTAAACATTGGACCATTTTATTAAGATTATTGTGAAGCTTCCTGATTGATCTCAGTGATCTCAATCTCACTCTATGTCATACTGCTACCAGAATAATTTGTTAATATGTAAATCTAATTCTACTAGTTACCTGCCTAAGATCTCGTGGTAGATTCCCATATGATTTGAAAGTATATTTTGACTTTTCCTTGCACATTGTTCTTTTTGTATGGGCCACTACAATAATTCTGGACTTTTTCCAAGCTGAATTATTTCTTGCTCCCATTACTTGTTTACATGTGCTCTTCCTGCTGCTAGAACTTTCTCCATTCTTTTATTCATATGCTCAATGGCAATTCTTTCTTTAAAACATGTTTCATCACACCTAAGAAGTTGTTTCAAACATCTCAATCTGATATGAAATGAACTCTGTATCAAACTTTATCAGCTCTTATTCCATGCTATTAAAATTATTTCCTTCTTACCAGGCACACTTTTGAAACTACAACTTTCGAATATACATACACACACACACACCCCCTGCCATACATACTCAATATACTTATATACTCAATATACGTGTCTGTATATATATATATATATATATATATATATATATGCGGTAATCTTGCAGATTTATGCAGTCCTGCATAGTTTTTGCATTTTCTCAGTTCACACAGTAAGTACTCGTTAAGACCTTGTTGTAGGACAAGCACTGTGCAAAAAACTGTTGAGAAAGAAATAAATTATATATATATAATATATATAAATTATATTCTTTTGAGAGTATATATATAATCATGCTACAAGCTTTTATATTGTAGTTTGATTATATTTATACTTAAAAGAGTATAATTATATATATGTTATACATGCATAACATATATCTATATATACGTTATTTCTTTCTCAACAGTTTTTAACACAGTGCTTGGTACTTTATATTGATCTAGTTAATTATAATTTTAAAAACTTGTGAAGATAATATTATCAGCCCTTTTGTAGATTAGTAAATTGAAATTTAGAGAGGTTATTTTGTTGTCCAAGATCACACATGCTGAAGATAACAGAAGCCAGGACTCAAACAAACCCAGCTTTTTCTGATTTGAATACAACTTTGACAGAATATACAGAAGTTCTCAACTCTTCTGCATCATCGCTTTTACTCAGATTAAGCCCTCATACAATTAACGATGTTCCTCCATGAATGATATTCTTGGAACTATGCAGCAGATAGGAGCAGGTCGGTTCTGCAAATGTTCTGAGCTGATAATATATACTCACTCCGATTAGGATGAGTATGTGAAGGGAGAGGCTCATGCCTTAACATTGCAACACAGCCTTCACTGATTCCTTCAAAGTGAAGTGTCTCCAGTTTAAATGTTCAGGTTCTATTTAAGCATTTTGGTATTCAATCATTATATTTTCTCTGTTAACACAAATTGCTTCCTACTTATTCCTAGGCTACTTTCCAGAGACTCTGTAATGTCCTTAACTTTTGAATTGAGATTTTTGGAAGTCCAGGATATGCTTCACTCCCAGCCCCAGTCAGCAAATGGGGAGCAATGTTCCTGAAGATTGTGACTGGATATGCTGCTGCAGATTATTATGATACCTAACTGAGGTACCAGTAGTCCATAGGACACAATTTTTTTAATAAGTCAAATCTAACTCTACTGCTAAGGTGTTAAAGACATATAAAATGTTAAAATCATTTACTTATTTTAATATATTATGTTACTTAATATTCTCTTAGGTTTCACATGCTAAATTTCAGTCTACAATAAATTTTATAGACAAATTTAAAACTCTCAAAATAGAATTTTAATAGAAATGCTAAGATATTCTCAGTGTAGCTGTATAAAATTTGCAGAGTTTTTTAAAGAACCATTTCCGTCATGGTTTAAAACATATGGCAGGTCTTTTTTGGAAGTCGTCTGATGGTATGTAGAATTTGTAGTTACAAATATTCTGCCATTTAAATAAGCTCACTCAACTTCACCTTTCTGAATTAGCAGAACTTAACTATTCATTGTCAACTGATTCATGAATATAGATCCAAGCTTCATTTGCAACATATGGCTTAAAGATAATAAATTTAAATGCCTGATGTAAAGTAAATTAGAACTGGGATTGTAATGCTGATAGCTTTTTCTACGAGACTCTTATAACATCTGTCCAGAAACCTTAATTTTTTTCAGATGTTTTTCACACATGCTGCTTCAAGGCTGTATATGTATATGTGTTGTAACTTTCCTTCAAGAGAATAATTAGAAAAGTTAGTTATTATTTAAGAATTCAAAGGTATATGTGTGACAAAATAAAACTGTATAACATCACTTTTAGAAGAGCTTAATAGTTACCAATAGACAAGAAAAGAATATTACAATAAAAAATTAGACATTGGGTTGGGATTTGAACAGGTAAAATGCTTCTAAATAGATTTCTATATCAAAAACAGACACTATTTTAGATACAGCAACTCTTGTTTTTTAAGCTTTTTTATGTATGACAGGAATTAGGATTTAGAAACTGAATTTCCCAGTATCTCTTGTCAATATGGTTAGATCCCAACAAGGAAAGATAATTACAAAATATTTCGGAGATAGAAGAAAAGTAGAATAATTATTTTTCAGTCAAGCTCTGGGCAGACATGTGACTTTGGCAAATGTCAGCTGCCGTGAGGTTTTGCCAGCACCTTCCATATGTCCTCCTGAGAACCATCCAGTCCAATATTGTAGGCAGTTGAGAACATCAGTGCTAATTTTCTGCATTCTTCTACTCCTGGTTTTGTAAAGTTTACTGAAAGTTCCCTGATCTTCACTACTCTAGCCCTTCCAGCAAATATGCAGACCTCTAATCCCCAGTGTTAAATTCTTTTCTATTTGAAATATCTCTGATACTTTCTGTCTTCATGACTCTTACTGATGGGTTACATCCACTATGCAAGCTTGTGATTTGTTTAAAGAAATTGGGCTAGATTTCTGTCATTTAAAAATATTACAATAGACAAAAAAGTAAAACCTTTTCAACAACCCAGAGACGTTTAATCAACAGTTTTTATCGATATATGTTTCAAGAGAGAAAAATGTATTAATATTTCATTAACATTAATATCATCAGAAATTTCCACTGCTATGAATGTTTCCTTAGAGCACCTGTAGAACTTCAGAGTGCATCATTTATATCCCAGACTAAGCATATGGCACTGCTAAAGTTGTGTAGGACAGTCTGTGTACCACAACCCGTGTAGCTACACTAAGGTACCTGCTGTTACAATACAGTTTCTGTTGAAGAAAAAAAAAAGCTCATACTTTCAAATATTTTTTTTCAAATGTAATACAATTATACCAATTCAGGTTTTTGCTTTGTTTTGTTTTGTTGTTTAAAAGAGATGGTGTCTTACTATGTTGCCAAAGCTAGATTCAAACTCATGGGCTCAAGCAATTCTCCCACTTCATCCTTCAAAGTAGCTGGGACTACAGGCATGTGCCACCACTCACAGCTAGCCAATGCAGTTTTTTCAATCAAGCTGAGCCATATTTATATAATTGACTATAGATCTATAATCAACCACATATGAAGGAAAGTATCTGATCCAGCCTAGAAGCTATGATATTGTCTGAAATAGCTGAATTTAAAAAAAAGATGGAAAGAGTAGATTAAAAATAACATTACATTTTAAGACACAAAAGTAGTTTTAAGAAGCTCATGAGGTGTCAAAACTCAATAGAACAATTTCTGATAAGCTCCTTATTAAATAGACTGGAAACTCAGGAAAACAGTTTGGCTAAATTAGTTAATTTTTCTTTTCTTTTTTTTTTTTTTTTTTTTCTAGACAGAGTCTCACTCTGTTGCTCAGGCTGGAGTGTAATGGTGCCATCTCAGCTCACTGCAACCTCCGCCTCCTGGGTTCAAGCAATTCTCCTGCCTCAGCCTCCCAGATAGCTGGGACTGCAGGTGCGTGCCACCATGCCCAGCTAGTTTTTTGTATTTTTAGTAGAGACAGGGTTTCACCGTGTTAGCCAGAATGGTCTTGATCTCTTAACCTCGAGATCTGTCTGTCTCGGCCTCCCACAGTGCTAGGATTACAGTCATGAGCCACCATGCCTGGCTGTTAACTTAAGTTTTTCAACAAATTTTGCCAGAGGATATGGAATAAAATATATCTGATTTTATTCTGATAAATTCCCTGTGAATATAAAGATTTATTGTAAATTTTACTTTACATATAGCTTAATATATGGGATAGCAAATTGTGCAGTAGACTGTAGAGTATTACTCATCAAATTCGTGGTCACCTATAGTAATTCAAAATAATACCTAAGTAAGAAAAGAAAATGATGGTTAGTCTGATATCATTGTTGATACTTAGAAAATATTAATAGTAAAAGCATAAGTTTTATTAGTTTTAAATAAAATTCAAAATATGTATACCTAACTATAAGAAAGAGAGTAAATCCATAGAGTGTAGAGGTGGAAAAGCAGTCTTTTGATTATAATTTTGGAGTGTAACAGTTTTTGTGTTAATGTGTGTGTGTCTTTTTCTTAATGTATATATTATTTGAGAATCCTCATTTATATCAATGAATCTGTTTTAATCTAACAAGATATTTTAATCTAGCATGTTATTTAATGTTCTGTTGAATAGGTGGTGAACTAAAGTTACACATTATTTCATATTAGCTTAAAGAAAATTTGTGTAGAACGGAGTCCTATGCTTATTAATTTAACCAGCAATGTATATTGAGTGCCTGCTCTGCACCAGGCAGTGTGACAGCAGTTTTATACATAATAATGAACATATCATTTTTCTGTTGCCATAGATTTGTTATTTAGAAACAGACATTAATCACATGTAAATATATAGATGGCTAAATCAGTAGATAAACATAATTGAAGAGTAATCGATTTTGAAGCAACGTGCTGGGATGCTGGGAGCTATAGGACTATTTAGGAGATTATCTGACCTAGTCCATGAGACATGAAAACAGACAGCAACTAAGTAAACATTTTCCTAGCAAAATGACATTTGAGCCAAAATATGACAGATTATTTATCAGTTGGAATTCAGACAAGGAAGCAGAGTCATTATAATGTTACTGGTGGAGGGTCTTGACTATGAGTCATCCAGGTTCTTGGCATTTTGAACAAAGATTTTGACAAAACACACAAAGTAACGAAAGAATGAAACAAAAAAAGCACAGATTTATTGAAATAAAAGTACACTACACAGAGTGGGAGTAGGCTCAAGCAAGCAGCTCAAGAGGACTGGTTACAGAATTTTCTAGGGTTTAAATACCCTCTAGAGGTTTCCCTTGAGTTACTTGGTTACATCCTATGTAAATGAAGACTTGACCTGTAACTGGTCTGATTAGTTACAGGAGGTGACCAATCAGAGGCTGAAGTGAAGTTACAAAGTTACACTCTATGCACACGAAGACCTGGCCCATGACCAGTCTGATTGATTGAGGGAGGGGACCAATCAGAAGTGCTTTCCATTTTTTGCCTGTGATGCAGTGGAATGGGAGGGGGTGTTGCAAAGGGAGTAGCCTCTGATACCTTTGTTACTTGGGTATAGAGAGGTGGGGTTTTTCTTTTAATTCAGTTTTAGGGAGTCAGTGCACATCGGCCTTAGGTTCTTTGCTTCCAGACCATATTCTCCTGTCTCAATATGAGTTATAGAATTACAAGTTTAGTACAAGTATTAAACCTTAGGGTTGTAAGGCTAGGTGGGAGAATTGAAGGCTGGAAGAGAAGAGTTAGGCAATCAGAGAACAAGTCACTAGCTTCTGCCTAAAGTACTTCCTGCCTAAGTACCTGCAGCAGAAAAGCTAAGAAAATCCAATTTCATAAGAAGACTGCGAAGGGAAATTCCTAAAGAATTTGAGAGGAAGCTATTATTGTTGTATAACTCTTGCCTTTATTTTGATCTGGGGTCACTGCTGTTTGTCAGATTATTAGCAGTTGGGTAGAAAAGATAGACATAAAGTAGAGGAGCTCAAAAAAAAGTCTGAGATCTACCAGGTACCCTTGGGCCTCTCTGCCATCTATGTGACCACAAAAACCCACTTAGAGGGTAATTAATGGTAGTTACCTCACTTCTCAAATCTTCCACAAGTTTCTCTTTAGGCCAACTCTAATCAAGAACCCAACAAAAAGGGGATTCTAGGCAATGTAGTTCCCTACTTAACCAAGTGGCCAATAGAAAAAATACAGTCTGTATGAGTAACAGCTAGATGATAATGATTTTAGGAAAAAGAGAAACAATCTAGAGACACACAGGCCTGATGAATGCTGTATGCATCACTTTTATTAATTTTATAATAAAGCAAACCCTTATTTATATGCATCATTTAATGAAAACTGTTATGTTTTAGTTAGGCTTTTAAGAGAAGTGGATTAAGCATTAAGCATTTGAACAAATCACATACAAATCTTTAAAAAGAAACAAGTTATTAATATCATCATAAGCACAGATGATAAAAGGGAAATATCTACTTGCATTTCTGACTTTTTAAATGAACACTGAAAAGTAGAAGAACAATTTAAGACTTAAGAAATGATGGTTAAGAGGGTTAGCAATTCAGACTTCTGGATATATTTTATGGAAGCTAACATGATCCTGAATTAATTTTCCTCAGAATCTGAAGGCCACATAGTGTTTGCCTTCCTCTGGACAATTTCTTTGTTGTTTTGGGCCATGAAATAGTTCATAGATTCACACCAGTGCAAAAAATTCTTATGCATAGTGGAAATAATTGTTATGTGGCTTATGCAGTTAGGAACTTTAGAAAGAGTGAAGTCATGCTGATATAAGAGGGTAAGTCTTTATTTGATATTAAGTTCAATTGATAGTCTATCTTCTTTCAATTTTTAAATTTTCTTTTCCTTTCTTTCTTATTTGGCTATTGCTTCTAGGCTCTATAATGACTTAGGCAAGTTTTTAATTAAAATGTTGATTATTATACTTATCTGGAAGGGGAGATACCATAGTCATGAAGGTGGTTTTTCCAGGGTGAGGCTAATCCATTGAACTCTGGGTGTGCTGACCCCTGTGATTTCCCCAAATGTGGGAAACTCCACTGCACAATTGGTGGTGGTGGAGGACTATGTTCCTACTCTGCCCTGGTTTTATTTTTTCAACATCAAAATGAAATTTAAAACATAAAAAATAAAAATGTTTATTATTATGAATGGGATGTGAGACCTTTAAAACATCACTTTTGTACTTACATAGCTATATTAAACAATAAGTTGTGTAAGAAACCAGCCCATGAAAAAAAGAATAGACAACTACCTCATAAAATTAAGGTTTTTATTTTGGCAGGAAGAAACTGTACCGTTTGGATTTTATCTAATATTGATGAAAATATCACTGAAAAATCTCAATACCGTTAAGTTTTAACTCATTTGATCAATTGAACGTGAACTAAAAACAAACAAAAAAATCAATAAAATACCATGGGAAATAAGTTAGTATGTAATTTAAAATTTACATTGTTAATATAATGGTAGCAGTATCAGGTCATCACTTGATTTTTTTCTAATTTCAAAGAGTATAAAAATAAAATCATTGTAATTTATAGACCTCATGAATATTTCACAAATCAGATGTAGGTTATTATGAGAATGAGCAAGAAAAGAAGATTTGCTCATATTTATAATTTTTGATGAAATAAAATTATATCTTTTACTTTCTGCTTTTGTTTCACACATCTCCAAACAATTATAATACTATTAGTGTCTGTAACAATTTTTTTCAGTAATATAGTAAATACTGAAAAGAACTAATACAGTCAATGAACTAATTTTATTTAACAATGGTAGGAAGAGAAACCTTCTATGCAACTTTAATGACTCTTTGCTCTTAATCTCTTTTCTCAGTTTATATCATGCTTCTAAGAAAATAATATATGACATAAGGTATACCTAAATATTTTTAAAGTAGAAGAAACAGTTTCACACAAAAAATGCCACAACCTCCCAATAAAGTACAAGATGTAAACCCATGGGGTGTTTTAAGGTATGGTTGATGGTGAACTCAATCCCTACTCAAATATTATTGAGAATATTTGAAAACAATCCAATATGGCTATAGTAAATTCCAGCTAAAAAGCATGTTTAACAAAATGCATGCTATGAAACAGTATTACCATATTATTTTATGTATACCTCCAGCAGCTCCTTTAATATCGTTTTGTTAAATATGATGTACAGAACTATCAGCAGACGCCGGGCGCGGTGGCTCACGCCTGTAATCCCAGCACTTTGGGAGGCGGAGGAGGGCGGATCACGAGGTCAGGAGATCGAGACCATCCTGGATAACACGGTGAAACCCCATCTCTACTAAAAATACGAAAAATTAGCCGGGCGCGGTGGCGGGCGCCTGTAGTCCCAGCTACTCGGGCAGGAGAATGGCATGAATCCGGGAGGCGGAGCTTGCAGTGAGCCGAGATCGCGCCGCTGCACTCCAGCCTGGGTGACAGAGCGAGACTCCGTCTCAAAAAAAAAAAAAAAAGAAAGAACTATCAGCAGACATAGTGTCTCTTATAACCTTCAATCACATTTGCCTAAACATTTAAATTCCATTTAAGAAATGTGTATCAAGTGCTTACTCTGCCATTCACTTTTCTAAGTGTTTGATATAAATCAGTAAATGAAACAAACCCTTTGCCTTATAATCTTGCATTCCAAAATAACTTTAAAATTTCGACCTAGAATTTTTTCACCTCAAATTCATTCTTATTAAAAATCAAAATAGTCGTCTTTAGTAAAGGTGTTACTCTTCTTCCCTTCTTATTTTTGCAGAGTACTGAGATTTTCAGTACTGAGAAATTCAGCTATCCAAATTTCTAATTTTTTTTACATTTTCTTTTGCAATTGGCTTACAATCCTGTCAAAATATCATGTTTTCATCATTATTCTTTTTATCATTATTATATTTCATCATTATTTTCACATTCATTTTAGTAAATTGAATTTCACTTTTCCTCTAATTTACTCAATTGTTATTTCAGCCATTAATTTATTTAATGACCTTTTGTTAAACATGTGTATTCGGTGTAACATATTATGACTGAACTATTACAATAGTTTCCTGATGGCTCTCCTTATCTCTTTTCTCTTTTCCAATGAATTCCACAAGTTATTGTCAGTAATTTTTTGTACCTAATAATAGTTTTATTAATGTTAATTTCCCTTCCATCAACTATCAATGACACCCATGTGCCAACAGGGTAAAGTTCATAGCTATTAATTGATCTTCACATTTTCTTGTCCCAGTGCCTGTTTTAACTTTATAACTCTCTTTACTTACAGGAAATTTTGTCACAGTATAATGATCTATTCAGCCCTCAAATGTGCCTTTCCAGCTTTGTCTTTTCCATGTATTTTTTTTCTAATGCAAAAGTACTCTTCCCACTCCTCTTTCTATAAAAAGCTTGTAATTCACTCAAATTCAAGCTTAAAACCTACGTCCTTCCTGAAGTCTCTTCTAACCACTTGAACAGTCTGAACTGTTCTATCCCATTTCAATGTCACTTAATATCTTATTTTATACTTAATTTCATATGGCTTGAATTTCTATCTCTTTATATGTATTGCTATTAATTTAAACTGTGTCTTACTCCTAGTCTACAAAGATATGTGTAAACTACAGACAAAGTGACAAAAATTATTAAGTGAGAAATTTGGCATCTTACGTAAATAAATTCCGAAAAAAGGAAATAAGGATAAAAAAATTTTAGGGCAAGAAAATGTCACGTTATCATAAACCTGGCTGTAAAATCCAAGTAACTCAGAGAAAAATTTTCATGATTGGGAATATGATTAGCAATGTATTAATATAACTAAAATATTGCCCAGAGTTACCACTCTATTATTGAAATCAAGGAAAAAAGGATTCCTATGCATCCTCATAGAAAGTGCAGTGTGTAATGATTGAATAATCATCAATCATATAAAATCCAGAAATTAGTTTTGCTAAGATTTTTTCATATTAATTTTTCAAACTAGGATAATTAAACCTGGTCAAAATGTATCTCTGTAAATAATATTGCAACATGATTATCTTGGTCTTTTCTGTGTTGCTTTAAAAGAATACCTGAGACTGGGTAATTTATAATAAACAGAAATGTGTTTATTAGCATTCTGGAGGCTGGGAAGTCCAAGATCAAAAGGCTGGCACCTGTGAGGGCTTGCTGCATCATCCCATGAAAGAAGGCAAAAGGGCAAGAAAGAGCAAGACACAGAAATCACAACCTCAAGCCCTTTTATAATCAGCATTAATTCATTTGTAAGGGTGGCCATCATGACCTAGACACCACTTAGTAGCCCCCACTTCCCAACATTATCACATTGGGGATTAAGTTTCCAGTACATGCTTTTTGGGAGATACATTCAAACCATAGCCAGCTTTAAACTCAATCTGTTTCATAAATGCAGCTGTTACATAGCATGGATAACGCTAATAAAAACTTTAGTATTATCTGTAGAAGATAAAATATATATCCTTCATAATTATGTTATGTAATAAATTTTTAATAGCAGTTTGACTGAGATTAATTTATGCCCTACATGCTGTCAATGGAATTTCAACATATGAGAAATATGACTTTTCTTTAATTTAAAAAAAGGAACTCTTAATTGCAAAGGAAATTGTGTGAATAAATGCTGTTTTAGAATATCTGGATTTAAAAAAATAAAAATAAATACAAAATAAAATTTAAATTTAACATCATATTGAAAGTTATAATTTTTGGAATGATGTTTAAGTGATATAATAACACCAAAAACAACAGTATGTTAGATCTAAAAACTAAGCAAAAACTGTCAGAGTGTACTAAAAAACTGAAATTGAAAAAAAAAAAGGAGATAAGACTTGTAAGTATAATACATTTAGTGTTTTTTATGTATTTGAGAAATATGGTAGCTATTAGCACTTTCATTGTTTAAATGACTAAAAATAATAAGAAAATCTAAAACCAATTATTATCTCCAACTGCCGAGTTGAGTAAAAACATAAAATTAAAACAAGGTGACTTGTAGAAAAAGATAGAAATTTTAAAAATAAAAAAGGAACGAAATAAAAATAATCAAAACACAGAACACCTAAAGCAAGCTGAGAGATATAAGATTCAATAAATAAGTGTGTCTACTAAAAGAAAATCATTTGAAATGTACTTTTAAAATGTATGAAATTATTAAATATTTACCTAAATTAAAATATTTTAAGAAAGTTTAATGTAAATGCAGTTCAAACATACAATAAACAAATTCAGAAAAAATAAAATCCTGTATCAAGATATTATCATACAAATTTAGAATTCACGATAAAAAGCATCAAATTGAACAAAAGAAGTAATTTTTTAGTTGTAGAAGGTAATAATTCAGTAAAAATACATAAATACAACAAATTTATGTGGCAAAGAGGCAATAGAATATATGAAGAAAACTTAATGAAAATCTAAGGCTAAATTGAAAACAAAATCATAATAAATGATCATCATACTACTGACATTTTTTACATCAAGTAGAGAAAACTAGACAATCTTTTTTTTTGAGATGGAGTCTCACTCTGTCACCTAGGCTGGAGTGCAATGGCGTGATCTCGACTCACTGCAACCTCCGCCTCCCGAGTTCAAGCTATTCTCCTGCCTCAGCCTCCCGAGTAACTGGGACTACAGGCACATGCCACCTCGCTGGGCTAATTTTTTGTATTTTTAGTAGAGACAGGGTTTCACCGTGTTAGCCAGGATGGTCTCAATCTCCTGACTTCGTGATCAGCCTGCTTTGGCCTCCCAAAGTGCTGGGATTACAGGCGTGAGCCACCGCACCCGGCCGACAATCTTAATAAAACTTACACAAACATATCTTCCAAAGCAAATCGGGAATAGGATGCATATTTAAGATAGACTAAGGCATCTGTTCTATATATTATTAAACAATTTACAAATAATTAACACTAAGTTAATTTTTGTTCTAAGTTAAACCAGTATGTTCTTCTGCCAAAAGGGAAATGTGAAAAGCCTATTTCAAACTTTCCGTACTGAAATCACGTCATCAAAATTGCATGCACTTAGAGATGTTCAAGGTGAGCCTCATGTTTTGCTTATTTGTTAGCAATCTGTTTTTTTTTTTTTTTCACCTGAATTTGTATCTGACTTTTCAAATCTTTGAGATTGAGCATCTTCACCAGGATATGTTTGGTAGGAGGTTTTTAATTATTCTGCCTCTTTAGGTTGACCTGTGATCCATAGATTTAATTTTCCTACATTTTAGTGAAACATTCTTTCATATCTTCAAATGCTTTTTCTGATTTTCTTGTTAGTGCATTTCTTCAAGCACACCTGTTACCAATCTAATGGGTCAGCCCCATCTATTCTTCATGTAAATTATTTTTTATTAATTTACTTCTTGTTACAGTGTATTTAATTCCAGCTGTTTTTCATCATTTATTATGAGTTCTACTCCTGGCAGTATTGATATAGTCCTATATTGATTAACAGCAGGGTTATATTCTGCAAAATGCATCATCACTATGAAATTTTGTTGTGCAAACATGATAGAGTGTACTTACTCAAACCTAGCTGATATGGCCTACTACACACCTAGGTTATATAGTATACAAGTCTATATAACATGTCACTATACTGAATACTGCAGGCAACTGTAACAAAATGGTGTTTGTGTATCCAAACATATTTCAACATAAAAAATATACGGTAAAAATATGGTATAAAAGATAAAAAACAGTATACCTTTATAGGACACTCACCATTAATGGACCTTTTGTGGGACAGGAAATTGCTCTAGGTGAGTCACTCAGTGAATGGTGAGTGAATGTGAATGTTAAGGCCTACGATATTAATAATAGTAAACGATATTAATGTACACTATTCTAGACTTTATAAACACTGTACACTTAGGCTATGCTGAATTTATTAAAAATGATTTTTCTTTATTAATCTTAGCTTACTATGACATTTTTAGACTATAAATTTTTAACTTTTTAAACTTTTTGAGTATTTTGTGGTAACAGCTTAAAATGCAAACACATTGTACAGCTGAATAAAATATTTTCTTTTTATATTTTTAAACTATTTTTTGCTAAAACTAACACACTAACACACACATTAGCCTATGCCTGCCCGGGGCTAGTATCATGAAAATAACTGTCTTGCACCTCCACATCTTGCCCCTCTGGAAGGCCTTCAAGGCGAAAACATGCATGGAGCTGTCATTTTTTATTTATTTATTTATTTATTTATTTATTTATTTATTTATTTATTTGAGATGGAGTCTTCTTCTGTCGCCCAGGCTGGAGTGCAGTGACATGATCTTCCCTCACTGCAAGCCCCGCCTCCCGGGTTCACACCATTCTCCTGCCTCAGCCTCCGGAGTAGCTGGGACTACAGGCACCCACCACCACGCCCGGCTAATTTTTTGTATTTTTAGTAGAGTCGGGGTTTCACCGTGTTAGCCAGGATGGTCTCGATCTCCTGACCTCGTGATCCGCCCGCCTTTGCCTCACAAAGTGCTGGGATTACAGGCGTGAACCACCGTGCGGGGCCGGAGCTGCCATCTTTTATGATAACAATGGTTTCTTTTGGAATATCTCCTAAAGGACCTACCTGAAGATGTTTTACTTATCTTGTTTTTTAGTAGGTAGAAAGAGTACACTCTAAAATAATGATTAAAAAGTATAGTATACTAAATACAAAAACCAGCAATATAGTTGCTTATTATCAATATTAAGTATCATTTACTGTACATAATTGTATGTGCTACACTGTTGTATGACTGTCAGTGCAGTGGGTTTGTTTATACCATCATCACCACAAACAAATGATTAATGTATTGTGCTATTGTTACAATAGGTAGCTAGTCAGACATGAGCAGGGCAGGAGAGGGCTACCCCCACCCGCTGGGAATGTAAGGCGACCATCAGGTGATGGTCCAGCAGTTAGCACACTGGCTTTCTAAAATAATAATTAGCCACAGCTTGTGCCAGGGAGAGGCAATTTCCCAATACATAAAAGCACTTGAAATTGGTAATCGACAGCTTCCAATGCCATCTCAGGAAATGGGCAAGTTGGCTCGAGCATGCACTTTAAGAGGCAAAATGGCAGAGCATGACTTTCCAGTGCATTCCATCGCAAAAGGGAAGAAAGCCTCAGGTGAGCGTGTGTACAACTCCAGTAAATACACTGTGCATGCTCACCTACCAAGTGTCAGCAGGCCACCGCACATGTGGGCTGCTCACCCTAAGGGAAGAATCAAGGGAAAGGGACCAAGACCACAGAAGTATGCCAACATATAAAACCCAAAGTCAAAAGCCCACCGCTGGGATAGGTACGGTGGCTCACGCCCGTAATCCCAGCACTCTGGGAGGCCGAGGCGGGCTGATCACAAGGTCAGGAGATAGAGACCATACTGCCCAACATGATGGCAACCCTGTCTCTACTAAAAATACAAAAAGTTAGCCGGGCGTGGTGGCAGGCTCCTGTATTCCCAGCTACTCAGGAGGCTGAGGCAGTAGAATGGCGTGAACCCAGGAGGCGGAGCTTGCAGTGAGCCGAGATCATGCCACTGCACTCCAACCTGAGCAACAGAGCGAGACTGTCTCAAAAAAAAAAAAAAAAAATCTCAAACGCTGTACTTGTTCTTCAAGTTGCCCACTTGAGCCCCTTCCAGGTGTACTTTCTTTTCTTTTTTTCCTGCTCTAGAGCTTTTTAATAAACTTCCACTCCTGCTCCAAAACTTATCTCAGTTTCTTTTTCTGACTTCTGCTCGTCAGTTGAATTCTTTCTTCTGAGGAGGCAAGAATTGAAGTTGCTGCAGAACCCTACAGCTTTGCTGCCAGTTACTCATGTATTTGTCACCCCTAACACTACAATATCTTAAGGGCTATGAAGTCACTAGGTCATAGGAATTTTTCAGCTTCTTTAAGATCTCATGAGAACATCATCGTATGTGCAGTCCATAATATTATGTAGCATATGACTGATTTGTCTTGTAAGTGAATTTTGAAACTTTTCTAATTCTCCTTTTACCTCTTATTTCATAGGGTTCGTTAAAAATTTTCATGAGAATGCAATTCTATGCACATATCTTCATTTCCTAAAGTGTCTCGTTTAAAAGTGTGTTTTCTGTCATTTGCTTGCTACAAATAATAGCATAGTCTCATATAGTTTTTCTCTTGCTCCTAACAGTATTTGCAATTTTCACTAAATATAGATTCTCTTGGTCCTCTTCCCTGTTTACCTGGGCAGGATTTGAGTCATCTTTGAACCACAGAGGCATGCGTGAGTGCAAAAGATTTCTCAACATCTATTCAGCCATGCAATTGCTTGCAGTAAGTGTGAAAGGATTGAGTTTTTCATAGCAGCAGATGGGAAATGACCTCTCTATGTACTTTATTTTTTCTGTGTTAAAACCCCTATATTATGGGACACCTCCATTAAAAACGGATATCCAATTTAATGTATGTGTGTAGGGAACTGGATATATATTTTTTTAAATTTTATTATGATACTTTAGGTTTTAGGGTACATGTGCACAATGTGCAGGTTTGTTACATATGTATCCATGTGCCATGTTGTTTTGCTGCACCCATTAACTCTTCATTTAGCATTACGTATATCTCCTAATGCTGTCCCTCCCCCCTCCTCCCACCCCACAACAGTCCCCGGAGTGTGATGTTCCCCTTCCTGTGTCCATGAGTTCTCATTGTTCAATTCCCACCTATGAGTGAGAACATGCGGTGTTTGGTTTTTTGTCCTTGCGATAGTTTACTGAGAATGATGTTTTCCACTTTCATCCATGTCCCTACAAAGGACATGAACTCATCATTTTTTATGGCTGCATAGTATTCCATGCTGTATATGTGCCACATTTTCTTAATCCAGTCTATTGTTGTTGGACATTTGGGTTGGTTCCAAGTCTTTGCTATTGTGAATAGTGCCGCAATAAACATACGTGTGCATGTGTCTTTATAGCAGCATGATTTATAGTCCTTTGGATATATATCCGGTAATGGGATGGCTGGGTCAAATGGTATTTCTAGTTCTAGATTCCTGAGGAATCGCCACACTGACTTCCACAATGGTGGAACTAGTTTACAGTCCCACCAACAGTGTAAAAGTGTTCCTATTTCTCCACATCCTCTCCAGCACCTGTTGTTTCCTGACTTTTGAATGATGGCCATTCTAACTGGTGTGAGATGGTATCTCATTGTGGTTTTGATTTGCATTTCACTGATGGCCAGTGATGATGAGCATTTTTTCATGTGTTTTTTGGCTGCATAAATGTCTTCTTTTGAGAAGTGTCTGTTCATGTCCTTTGCCCACTTTTTGATGGGGTTGTTTGTTTTTTTCTTGTAAATATGTTTGAGTTCATTGTAGATTCTGGATATTAGCCCTTTGTCAGATGAGTAGATTGCAAAAATTTTCTCCCATTCTGTAGGTTGCTTGTTCACTCTGATGGTAGTTTCTTTTGTTGTGCAGAAGCTCTTTCGTTTAATTAGATCCCATTTGTCAATTTTGGCTTTTGTTGCCATTGCTTTTGGTGTTTTAGACATGAAGTCCTTGCCCACGCCTATGTCCTGAATGGTATTGCCTAGGTTTTCTTGTAGGGTTTTTATGGTTTTAGGTCTAACATGTAAGTCTTTAATCCATCTTTAATTAAGTTTTGTATAAGGTGTAAGGCAGGGATCCAGTTTCAGCTTTCTGCATATGGCTAGCCAGTTTTCCCAGCACCATTTATTAAATAGGGAATCCTTTCCCCATTTCTTGTTTTTGTCAGGTTTGTCAAAGATCAGATAGTTGTAGATATGTGGCATTATTTCTGAGGGCTCTGTTCTCTTCCATTGATCTATGTCTCTGTTGTGGTACCAGTACCATGCTGTTTTGGTTACTGTAGCCTTGTAGTATAGTTTGAAGTCAGGTAGCGTGATGCCTCCAGCTTTGCTCTTTTGGCTTAGGATTGACTTGGCCATGTGGGCTCTTTTTTGATTCCATATGAACTTTAAAGTAGATTCTTTCAATTCTGTGAAGAAAGTCATTGGTAGCTTGATGGGGATGGCATTGAATCTATAAATTACCTTGGGCACTATGGCCATTTTCACGATATTGATTCTTCCAACCCATGAGCATGGAATGTTCTTCCATTTGTTTGTATCCTCTTTTATTTCATTGAGCAGTGGTTTGTAGTTGTCCTTGAAGAGGTCCTTCACATCCTTTGTAAGTTGGATTCCTAGGTATTTTATTCTCTTTGAAGCAATTGTGAATGGGAGTTCACTCATGATTTGGCTCTCTGTTTGCCTGTGATTAGTGTACAAGAATGCTTCTGATTTTTGTACATTGATTTTGTATCCTGAGACTTTGCTGAAGTTGCTAATCAGCTTAAGGAGATTTTGGGCTGAGACAATGGGATTTTCTAGATATACAATCATGTCATCTGCAAACAGGGACAATTTGACTTCCTCTTTTCCTAATTGAATACCCTTTATTTCCTTCTCCTGCCTGATTGCCCTGGCCAGAACTTCCAGCACTATGTTGAATAGGAGTGGTGAGAGAGGGCATCCCTGTCTTGTGCCAGTTTTCAAAGGGAATGCTTCCAGTTTTTGCCCATTCAGTATGATATTGGCTGTGGGTTTGTCATAGATAGCTCTTATTATTATGAGATACGTCCCATCAATACCTAATTTATTGAGAGTTTTTAGCATGAAGGGTTGTTGAATTTTGTCAAAGGCCTTTTCTGCAGCTATTGAGATAATCATGTGGTTTTTGTCTTTGGTTCTGTTTATATGCTGGATTACATTTATTGATTTGCGTACATACATGGTGTATAAGCTTTTTGACGTGCTGCTGGATTTGGTTTGCCAGTATTTTATTGAGAATTTTTGCATCAATGTTCATCAAGGATACTGGTCTGAAATTATCTTTTTTGGTTATGTCTCTGCCAGGCTTTGGTATCAGGACGATGCTGGCCTCATAAAATGTGTTAGGGAGGATTCCCTCTTTTTCTATTGATTGGAATAGTTTCAGAAGGAATGGTACCAGTTCCTCCTTGTACCTCTGGTAGAATTCAGCTGTGAATTCATCAGGTCCTGGACTTTTTTTGGTTGGTAAGCTATTGATTATTGCCACAATTTCAGAGCCTGTTATTGGTCTATTCAGAGATTCAACTTCTTCCTGGTTTAGTCTTGGGAGGGTGTTTTTGTCGAGGAATTTATCCATTTCTTCTAGATTTTCTAGTTTATTTGCATAGAGGTGTTTGTAGTATTCTCTGACGGTAGATTGTATTTCTGTGGGATCGGTGGTGATATCCCCTTTTTCATTTTTTATTGCATCTATTTGATTCTTCTCTCTTTTCTTCTTTATTAATCTTGCTAGTGGTCTATCAATTTTGTTGATCTTTTCAAAAAACCAGCTCCTGGATTCATTAATTTTTTGAAGGGCTTTTTGTGTCTCTATTTCCTTCAGTTCTGCTCTGATTTTAGTTATTTCTAGCCTTCTGCTAGCTTTTGAATGTGTTTGCTCTTGCTTTTCTAGTTCTTTTAATTGTGATGTTAGGGTGTCAATTTTGGATCTTTCCTGCTTTCTCTTGTGGGCATTTAGTGCTATAAATTTCCCTCTACACACTGCTTTGAATGTGTCCCAGAGATTCTGGTATGTTGTGTCTTTGTTCTCGTTGGTTTCAAAGAACATCTTTATTTCTGCCTTCATTTCATTATGTACCCAATAGTCATTCAGGAGCGGGTTGTTCAGTTTCCATGTAGTTGAGCGGTTTTGGGTGAGTTTCTTAATCCTGAGTTCTAGTTTGATTGCACTGTGGTCTGAGAGTTTGTTGTAATTTCTGTTCTTTTACATTTGCTGAGGAGAGTTTTACTTCCAACTATGTGGTCAATTTTGGAATAGGTGTGGTGCGGTGCTGAAAAAAATATATATTCTGTTGATTTGGATATTTTTTGAATTTATGTTTGTTCATTGCTTTAAATGTGTCAGCCTCTTTAGTGGGTGGTTGAGTGTGAAAATCTTTACAATTTGTTAGATTTTTGCTTGGTTTCTCACATCTAAATAAAGTATAATATATGAGAAATATGGAAAGGAAAGTTTGCAATATGACATCAATTTGGTTAATGAGAATAAATTAAAGTTGAAAGGCAATCAATTAATAAAATTAGCATTAATCACAGAAATGCAACATTGTAAAACAATGGTAAGTGGCTGAATTTACAACAGGATGCATCTACAGCAAAATCAAACAGCTTTAAAATATGGAATTAAAGTGCATACAATCTTGTGCTTCATAATTTTATATATATAGGAAATTTAAAATTTAAAAAAATGTATATATATATAAATAGGGAAAAAATTCCTTGATATTGGTCTTGGCAGTGATATCTTAAATATCACGCTAAAAGTTCAGGCTACGAAAACAATAAATGGGACTATATCAAAGTAAAACAAATAATAAAACGAAAAGCTTCTGAAGAGCAAAGAAACAATCATAACAAGAAACAGAATCCATGGATTGGAAAAATATATTTGGAAACCATATATCTGATAAAAGATTAATAAGCAAAATTTATTTCAAAAAACATACATGTGATAAGGGGTTAATATGCAAAATTTATACAAATACACATGCAACTCAACAGCAAGAAAACATATGGCCTAATTGTAAAATGGGCAACAGACCTAAATAAACACTTCTCTGAAGAAGAAATAAAAATGGCCACAGGTATATAAAAAGGATCTGAACATCATTCATTATCAGGGAAATGCAAACCAAAGCCACTATGATAAATCAGCTCACATATGTTAAAATGGCCAGTATGAAGACAAAAAGATAACAAGTGTTGGTGAAGGTATGAAGAAAAGAGAACCCTTGTACACTGTTGGTCTGATCATTTTGGAAAGCAATGTGGAGGTTCCTAAATAAATTAAAAATATAATTACCATATGACCCAGCAATGTTTCTCCTGGGTATATGGTAGTCCCCTCTTTTTCATTGTTTCACTTTCGGTGGCTTCAGATTCCTGTGAATAACCGGGGTCTAAAATTGTTAAACGGAATATTTGGGGAATAAACCATTCACAAAGTTTAAAATTGTGCACTGTTCTGAATAGCATGATAAAATCTCATGCCATTCTGCTTTGTACCATCCAGCACATGAATTATCCCTTTATCTAGTGTATCCACACTCTATATGCTCCCTGCCTCTTAGTAATTTCATAGCTGTCTTGGTAATTAGATCAACTGTCACATCATGGCAGTGCTTGTGTTCAAGTAATTCTTATTTTATGTAGTAGTGACCCCAGAGTGCAAGAGCAGTAATACTGGCTATTCAGATACGCCAAAGAGAAGCCATAATGAACTTCCTGTAAGTGAAAAGGTGAAAATTCTCAACTTTCTAAGAAAAAAAGGTATATATATATATATGCCACATTTGCTAAGATCTATGGTAAGAACAAGTCTTCCATCCTTGAAACTGTGAACAGTATATTTTACAATTATTCTATTTTATTGTTAGCTATTGTTTTTAATCTCTTACTGTGCCTAATTTATAAATTAAACTTTTATCATAGATATATATATAGAAAAATCATCATCTATATATCACATATATATATAGGGGTTCAGTACTATTCACAGGTTCAGGCATCTGGTGGGGTATTGGTGTTATAGCCTCTGAGGGTAAGGAGAGAATACCATGTACTCAAAGGAAATAAAATCATCACCTCTTAAAGATGTCTGCATTCTCATATTCGTTGCAGTATTATTCATGATAGCCAAGATATAGAAACAATCTAGGTGTCTATTGATGAACAAATGGGTAAAGAAACTGTGGTATATATATAGAGAGAGGGGGAAATAATTCAGCCATAAAAAAGAGGAGATTCTTCCTTTTGCTACATCATGGATGGATCTAGAGGACATATGCTAAGTGACAAAAGCCAGAAACATATAAATTTTAAAAAATTCATGATATCACTTATATGTGGAATCTAAAAAAAAAAGTCAACTATACATAAATAGAGAATAAGAAAGTGGTTACCAGTGTCAAGATGTGGAGAAAGAGTAGGAATTGGGGAGATGTAGATGAAAAGATGCAAAATAGAAGACATGTAGGATGGACAAGTCTAATAAATAGTGTGAAACATGAGGGCTATGTTTAATAATAGTGTATTGTATTCAACATTTTTATTAAATTAGTAGATAATAGCTGCTCTGCCTCAGAGGAAAAAGATGAGTAATTATATGAGGTGATATGTTAATTTGTATCACTATAGAAACCATTTTATTATATATGTATCTCAAAGCATTGTGTTGCATAATAAAATTGATGAAGCTATATATGTTTGGTCTTTACCCTCTTCCTTGGCAATCAGCTTTCACAATTTTGGGGATCTCTGAAGTGATGTGCCTTTTTAATAAATGATGGCTTGGGGCTTCTGGATAAACTCAGGATGGAGGCTGGTTGCCAGAGAAACCAACCATGTGATTAAGAGTTGGGGCTTTCAGTTCCACCCCTCAACCCCTGGGGAGAGGAGAGGTGTTGAAGGTGGAGTTTATCATCAACTCAATTTCTTACCGTATGCTGTTTCTCTGGGCTAACAATCACTGCCTCCTTACCTACCAAATCAATCTTCGTAACCTAGCTCATAATCATATGGCAATTCTATTCTGTCACTCCTACCAGACAGCTGACTAAGCAAGCCCTCCTCTGTGGTGCCTTTGTATCTTGCACCTATTTCTATGACTGTACTTTCTACTGCATTAGAATTATTTGTATTATATGCTTTGAGGGCAGAACCTTTGTCATATTTATCTCTGTTCTCTCTAACATGTAGCAGAATGCATGATAAATTATAAGTATTCAATAACTTGGTGAAATTTAATTACACATTTTGTTAACTAGTAGTATATAAGGAGGCAAAAGAGAAAAATTCTCCAACATAGGTCAATGATAGGATTTTTTTTGTTTGTTTTGACCATACTATACATGAAGCTGAATAAAGCTAATACAAAAGCACCTGTTTTCATTGTTCTAAAAATACATTATTGTGTAGAAAGGAAATAAAAGAAAGATGACTGTTTTAGTCTGTTGTCTGCTGCTATAACAGAATACCTGAGACTGGATAATTTATAAACCATAGAAATTTATGGTTCTGGAGGCTGAGAAGTCCAAGAGCATGGCACTAGCATTGAGCCAGAGCCTTTGTGCTGAGTTATCTCATGCAGAAGGCAGAAGGGCAAGTGGGTACATGAGACAGAAAGAAAAAAAAGGGGAATCAAAATCTCATGATAGCTTACCCACTCCTGAGGTAACAACATTAATTTATTTATGAGGACAGAGTGAATCACCTTTTAAATACCTCACAACTCTTAATACCACCCCAATGACAATTAAATTTTAACAAGAGTTTTGGAGGGTATGTTATAATTATAGCAATGACCATTTGTTGAGACAACTGTGATTATAATACTATGTTCCAAGCATGGTATGGGTACCTGACATAGACTGATAATTTTCACTATAATCTTGCTGTGTAGAAGGTTGGATGGGCCTCAGTTTATAAATGTGGAAACTGAGAATCAGAGATATATTTTTTCAGAGACTGATAATTTTCACTATAATCTTGCTGTGTCGAAGGCTGGATAGGCCTCAACTTATAAATGTGGAAACTGAGGATCAGAGATATATTTGTTCATGGTTACACTGAAGTGATCTAATTTGTCAATATTTGCCTTTTGTCGTGATAATGACTTTACTGTGTCTGTGCCATATTTTTTTTTTTTTTGAGACAGTGTCTCACTCTGTCACCCAGGCTAGAGTCCAATGGCATGATCATGGCTCACTACAGCCTTGACCTCCTGACCTCCCCAGACTCAAGCAATCCTCCCATCTCAGCCTCCTGAGTAGCTGGGACTACAGACACACACCACCGCTTGACTAATTTTTGTATTTTTTTGTAGAGATGTGGTTTTACCATGTTGCCCAGTGTGGTCTTGAACTCCTGAGCTTAGCAATCTGCTAGGCTCAGACTCCCAAAGTGCTAGTATTACAGGCGTGAGCCACCGTACCCAGCCCCTGTGCCATACATTTTGAAAATAAAGGTTTCTGTAAGCTGAGACAAGTTTAATTTGAAATACATAGTTTTAAAAAGGATGTAATGAAGTAATTATAAATTTTAAACATTCAAATAAACCAATTTTAGCTTTTACCTGTATATATTATTTGATAAAAATAAGATCATATCATAAGGTATTTTGTGGCTGTGTTTTTCACACAATATTATATTGTGAATGTATTTCCATGCCAATAAGAATTCTATGTTTTCATTTTTAATGTCTGGTGGATCTTCATTTATTCAGTGTATCTCCTACTGTTGAACATTAACTATTTTTTGAGAATTTGTTCTTTACAACATTGTAATTCTATAATTCTCTGTATACATCTTGTACAAATAATCATTCTATTGAGCTATGTTTCTAAAAGGAGAATTGTGGTTTTGTGCATGCCCTAAGATTATATGCCTATATTATGTTTCTGTGGCTGCTATAGATTATAAATTCCTCAAGGAATGATGCTTTCTAATTTCTTTCTATACCTTAGCTATGCATGGTATTTTGTCTTTATAATGATTACACTCTCTTAAATGTCTTATTTCCTAAATATTTAGCAGTTAGGAAAAAGTTATGGGGGAGGAATTAAAGAGAATGGTTTTATTCCAAAAATTATAAGATATTGTTTTCTTTGTTTGGTCATAGGTCTGTTCATCTGGTCTTATTTGCTTTTCCATTGAAATCTTTACATGGAATTTTTTCTGTTGAGAAATAAAATTTAGTTTAAAAAATAAGCAAAAAACAAAACAAAATGTGGCAAACACTTCTCACTCACTTAAAGAGCTACACGCAGTGAGTGTATGATTACGGAATAAAGCCATAAGTTAAGCCATGAATCAATGAACGGGAGAATGAATCAGGAGGAAATCTGTCCATATTGCTCCATGCTGAATGCTTTCACTTTCTCATTTTTCTCTGTTAGGAAGAGTTAAAGCCCAGGTGCTCAATACAAGGTGGGGAGAATCTCTGGGGAGGAGGGCCCTGGAAATTGCCTAGGGATAGTGTGTTGACACTGGTAATCTCTCTAGTCATAGAAGCAACTCCTGGTTCTGTGATTTACCTCATCTTGACAAAACAGAAATTTCCTGTAACTGTTTCTATCAGCAGCATCTTTTGAAAAATAAGATTGTTTCAGCAGTTAAGTTTTAAAATGCTTAACTTTTTTCTCTGCTTGAACTTCTTGCCCTCTTCCCATCATACCTTTTAAAACAAATTTCCTGTCAAGTTACAGTTTACTTTAATTCACTTTTAACAAGTACATAGGCCTGTGACTAATCTAGAGATAATTACAGTGCCAATCCTATTGACAAAATTGAAATACTGAAATGAAAATATGTGCATTTCCACTCTCTTTTCCCAGTAATATTAACCTGTCACTCCAGTGCTGTATCAAAAATTCCTTGGCTTCTTTTCTTAAATCAAAATTGCCCAAAGCTCTGAGAAACCACATTTTCATAAGCAACTTAGTCAGGCTACATCTACAAGCTCCGGGAGTGAGATTACCACCTTGACTCTATAAAAAATTTTATTATGTGATATGAAGAACTTTGAAAACTGACTTATGCTTCTCTATTAAACTCACACTCAGAATTTAGGGGGATTCCTAATTAGCTTCTTATGCTCTAGTTAATGTGTTACCCAGTTGAGTTTCCATTTCAAAGGCGACATAATGAAAAAGTGCCTGTTTCTCACTTAAGATCTACCGTACTTGTATTTGCACAGTAATTCTATATAAAAATTCAGCATCATGGGAAGTATAGCAATGGAGAGAGCTATAAACATGAACAATTTGCAAAAGAGGAAGAAAAACATTCATGAGGCAATTTACACCTTGTTACCTAATTTGAATTTTAATAGGTAGACTCCTACAATAGTCACATGCTGGAAGGAAACATTGACTGAAAAAAGTCAAAGAAGATATTATCAGATAATTATCATACAGTTTAAAATGCATATTCTATTTGTCATATACAGTGCTTTAAAAAAGTCAGGGCATCATAGAAAATTCAGAGTTTAGATCAGAAATGCTATATCAAATGCAAAGTAATATTATAAATCTCTGAAGAAATGAACTTTTACTTCTCCATTGTACAGCAGTAAAACTAGGGAAACAACCCTCTATGATCAAGGCAAATACTATGCCACCAAATATTGCATAAAATGCAAAAATACAAATGTTTTATATAATATCATACCTTTTGGAGCTTTGTACCACCCATGAAGAAACGCAGAAAAAGATGGTCTGAAAAAGAAAGAATAAAGGCAGTGCAGATGACAGAGCAGAGAAAGAAACACACAATAAAATCACTTTAGAGCTTGTGATTAAGATGGGCGTTAATATAGCGTGAATGTGTGTTCCTTCTAAATCTCATGTTAAAATGTGACTCCCAATGTTGGAGATGGACATGGTGGGAGATGTTGGGGTAATGGGGACAGATTCCTCATTAATGGCTTGGTGCTGTCTTTGTGGGACTCAGTGAGTTCTTGCTCTGGTAGGTTCACATCAGAGGTAATGGTTTAAAACAGCCTAGCACCTCTCCCCTCTCCCTCTCTTATTCCGTCTCTTACCATGTGACAGTCTTGCTCCCTTTGGCCTTCTACCATAATTGGAAGCTTCCTGAGGCCTCAACAGAAGGATTTGCTGGCACAAGTCTTCTTATATATCTTGCAGAACCATAAGCCAAAATAAATTTCATTTCTTTATAAATTACTCAGCCTCAGGTATTTCTTTACAGCAACACAAATGGACTATTACAGTCATCAATAAATAACCTAAAGTCTCATGTAAGACCATTTAAGGCAATTGGTGGGCCTATTACCAGCAAAAGTCTTCTGAGTACACAGGAAGAGTACTGTTGCCTAAACAAACCTAAAAGCAAACTAAAAAATGAACTCCCTTGTTTTTTTGTGGTAAATTCTGCCCAATGTATTAACAGAAATGTGCAGCTATCAGCCACGTTACCATGTTCCAATACTGTACATCAGTGCACACACCCTCCATATGTAGTTTTATAGATTTGTTGCCCAATGCACACAGCAAGTCAATATGTGGAGACACTAGGTAGCAACACAGAAAAAGGTGTAATCCTTGGCTTGAGAAAGTCATGGTGACCAGGAATCAGGTCCCTCGGAGAAAGGAGTTTGTGTCATCTCATCATGTAAGTTGCTTAGACTACCAGAAGTACTAGCCCAGGTTGAGACAAATCTAAAATGAGTTGTAGAGAAGAACTATAATTTTTTCTTTACACCAGATGTGGCAGTTGTGGCTACAATTTTTCCAATTTTTCTTTATTTTCAGTTGCCAGAAAGGAAGAGATAATCCTAGCCCAAAATGATTTATTCCTCTCTCTTTTTTCCTTCTCTCTCTTTCTTATCTCATATACACTCCCTCTCTCTTTCTGTCTTTGTCCTTTTTTTATTTAATCACCTATGCAAGTATATTTAAAAATCTCTGATTCTCCAAAGAAAACTGTTTTACCAATCTTAAAATGTCATTTGAGAGAATTTGGTTAAGTGTTAGAAAAATGCACCTACATAGAAGAAAAAACAATTTCTTCTAGGTATCATTATTTTATTGTATAAGATAAAAATATGAATGTATCATTCAATAAATTATCATATAATGGCAAATATCTAGAAGATAATTGTAAAGTTCCCAACACAAAGAAAAGTTAAATGTTTGAGGTGATGAATATCTTAATTATCCTGATCATTTCACATTACATACAGATATTTCACATGTACCCCCTAAATATGTACAAATATTATATATCAATAAAAGATGGAATTTAAAATTAAATATCATGGCAGTGTACTCACAGGGTAGACACTGGTAATAGTTGTGGGTTTTAAAATTTTGTGTCATGTCGTCTAGCCTGTATAAGTAATTTTATTTTAAAAATATTTTGATCATCAGATCACAGATATAAAAAGCAAAACCAAAAGAAAACCAAAATAAAGTGTGTTTTTCGGCAATAGGATGGCAAGCAATAAATATTAAACTTGTAAATGCTGAAAGAGTTGCATAAGCTGTTTTCAGCACTAGGGTAAAAAAGAAACAAAAATCAGTAAACTCTTTATTTAGCAAACACGTTAACCAATTATGACTAAAATAAGGAAAGGCAATGAGATATTTTTAAAATCTACTCAATGTAAGAATTCAGATATATATAGCCAAGCCTAGCTAAAACTTGACAGAAAAAAATAAAGTATAGTGAACCAAAAGATAAAACGTAAATATGCATAGAATATCAGAGAACACCACAAAAATGGGAAATGTATGGAGTCAGAACTACTTGGTTCAGTAATTTTCACTCTGTCAATGACTCATACAAATGCAATCTCTCTACTTGGTGCTAGATAGACTCAGCCTGAGTACTTATTTGCTTGAATTGTTTCAAATTCTTTCTATGCTTGCTCTGGAAGATCAGTGGAGTAACTGGGTAACCTCCACATCTGTGGAGCATTAACTCCACGGAGACACGAATTTCTATTTTCTTTCCAGCTGTGTGCCCTCTGAATCTAGGTCTAACTGGAGAAAGAAATGACAGAATGAGATACAATGCAATCCAATTAGCTGGATTTTAACTTTTTAGCACTATCAAATTCATACCTGATCATGAATCTGTATCTCTGCCATTACAAACAGTTAATTTTTCTTCTCCTAATAAAGATGCTGTGTTCATCATCAGAATTGTAATGCACCCTATTTATATTGTTTTCTGTTGTGTTGGTGCTGTAGACAAAGCTATGTATTCTGTTGTGGTACCAAAGGAAAGACTGTCCATATATTTGAAATACAGTACTGTTTCAAAGTGTAAAATATTAATCTTATAGTAAGAAAGGAGCTGCAGAACAAGTAAAACTGATTAACGTATAAGCATTTTTGTTTCTTTGTTTTTACTTTAAGAATACAGCAGCTCTGCTAAAAGTTTGAAGCTGTTAAAGAGACTAAGACAGTTTTATTTTTGTTAAATAATACATTGTAGCTATTTGAGAAATAAAATGGTATAGGGTAATTTCTATAAGATTTCAAATTGTAAGAAATCTTTATTATTCTCCTGATCATTTCTTTGTCCATTTGTTTTTTCTTTTCTCATGATGAAAAGCACGAAGTACTTAGCGGTGCACTAAGCCATAACAAGTGCACATATAGTTGAAGTCTTAAGATGTTAAGAAGTAAATCAATACATTTTACATAAGGACGCTAAACATTTCTATCAGTTCAATAGATATTTGTACCTAGAGTCTATTTTCTTTTTTGTTGTTGTTTTTTGAAATGGAGTCTCGCTCTGTCACCCAGGCTGGAGTGCACTGGTGCGATCCCGGCTCACTACAACCCCTGCCTCATAGGTTCAAGCAATTATCCTGCCTCAGCCTCCCAAGAAGCTGGGATTACAAGTGCCTGCCACCATATCCGGCTAACTTTTGTATTTTTAGTAGAGATGGGGTTTCACCATGTTGGCCAGGCTGGTCTTGAACTCCTGATCTCAGGTGATCTGCCTGCCTCAGCCTCCCAAAGTGCTGGGATTACAGACGTCTAGTTTCTATTTTCTAAGTGTTAACATCTGATAAGCAGCCCTCCCAAACTTCTCTGTCCCAACTAACATTTTGTATTAACTTTGGTCACTACAGTGGGAGCATCAGACTCTTCAGATAAAATTTTCATTTGTGGTGTTTCTAAAACACTGTCAGTGACTTGAGAGACTCAGAGAGGTGCAAGATAAGAATTCACAGTTTAAACTCTGAACAACCTTTGTAAGTCATCTTTTTTAGAAAATATGCTGAAGAAATATTTTGAAAACAATAGACAACATAGAGAACTTCACTAAATAGAAAAAAGGGATATATCACTGGATTCTTACTGTTCTTTCTTATTAGTAGATTATTATTTCAATTTTATGATTTTCTGTGAAGGGCAATTAAAATAGCTATCAAATATAGAAACATATATCAATATTCAGAAAGAAAATGTTTTGGGGGACCTTTGGAACTTCATCACCTTCATATTATTCTGAGTTTCTTTTATGCACTGTCTTAAGAGAGGGTAGGATGAGAAAATATATACTACATTTCATTGGTATGTAACTAAAGTACAATTTTAAACTATATTAATGACATGACATATAAGATGGTAAATCTGTTTTTATTAAAAATTATATCTTATACAATATAATATGCAAATTTGATATATGGTTTTTGACTAAAAATATGTTGTTAGGAGTCTGGACGGAAGCACTTACGCAAGTAACAAATTCCTGCATTGTATGTTGAAGTGGGAGGAACTTGGTGATATTACACAGAAACCAACAGATTTTATGTTTCTTTTCTTGAGGCAGAATATATTTGCAGCTTTGATGTCAACAAAGAAATAAAGATTCCTCCACAATTGCAGAAATTTATACAGACACACAGAATAGTGAGCACTCAATATTAAGTAGTGTTTCTCAAATTACTGGGTAAGCCCAACTATATCAGAATCATCTTAGGGTTCTAATATATCAGAATTTATGAGTGGTCCTAGGGACATATATTTTGAAAACATTCAAGGGAAACACTGAAATAAAGTCAGTGAGGCTACAAAACACTATCACTCCTAGGTTGAAATGCAAATTATGCAACCATTATTTGGCAGAGTTAATTGAATTTAGCCACACTCTACAGCTATTAATAGATAAAAAGTACACATAAAATAAATTTTAGGAAACTGTATGGGACTAGAAACATTCTGCAACTAGTAATTAGATACTTAAACAAAAAAATGATGTGTTAGTATAGACTATTGTCACAAATTTTAATGAGAACACACAAATGAGAATCAGATCTTTTTAAAAAAGGAATATCAACTAGGGCAGATACTGTCCCTTATACATTTTTCCTGTCTTTTTATTTTTGCATGTCATGATTGAAGCCTTCTTATACACTCAAGGTATTTCTCATGACTTGGCAGGTGACAGAGCCCATCACCTGTTTTAGATGCTGAATATAACAGATACTCACTTTTTCAGCCTCTCTTGCAGCTAGGGCTTAGGCAGCTAGGCTACCCCAACCACACAGATCGACCCCAGATATTGAATTTGGAACTAATGAAAATAGAACAGGGACCAAAGAAAGTCATTTCTGATTTTGTAGTTATAGAAAAATTATGTTCCTCGGGCAGCAGGGCAGTCAAAGTTGTTGGTGGTGATACCTGGCTGGTTAAAGAATTACTGTGCTCTCCAGTGGTGTTCCCACTGCACTGGTTCACACCCTGTGTTTGAGCTTTGCTTCTGGCCCTATAGCCTCTGATCCTGGTTAGAGAACCTTTCAGTGATTCTGAGAGCCAATCGGTATTCATTTTAAAAATTCATTATATGCTTAAAGCAATTAGAGGCACTTTCTGCTGCTAATAATTAACATCTCTGATAAATGAATTTGATATACAAAAATTTATATATTTTTTATTTATATAAATATTTAAAATATGTTATACATTCTTTAGTTATTGATTATATTAATATTTGTTTGATGTATATTACTTGTAAGTTGTTCTCATTTTGTTGGGCAGTGTTAATCAAATAATTTATACTGTAGAAAATGCTGTCTTATTCATTATAATATAATGCTATATTACTCATTATAATTACCTTCACACTACCTTATTTAAATCTCAAGTTGATACTCAACTTAGAGAAAAAAAACAGAAAATTTAAATGATTTATGCAAGGTCACTAAGCCAGGAAATGGCAGTAAACCAGTGTCTTCTGTGTATAACTCTTTGATTTTCAACTTATACTATGTTTCCTTTAATATGAGTTCCAAGGAAGACGGAAACACATATCTATCTGAAGGGAACTCTAATTTTTGACTGTATGAAATAAATTAGATAATGTAGATTTTAAATTTAATATTGTATATCTGCATCTACATCTATAAATTTTCAAAGTCTTACAGACCCCTCAACAGGCTATATATTTTCTTTGATGTCCTTTGGAAGACTGTGCCCAGTCTTCTCTTAGAGGAAGTTCAGTGAAATTGTATATATCCATGCTGAAAAAGAAAAAAAAATCCACCTTGCTACCACAATCAAATTTTAATAAAATTCTGAGAGTGAAAGGGAGAGATGATGAGGAAAAATGAAGAACTTATTTCATTTCTCGGAGGTCTATTTCTGATCTTCTTTCCTTGTGGCCTAATATATTTTTATGGGCTGATATATGAAAGAATAAGCAAATATTAATTGTCACAAGGTGTTCAAAGTTTTCTTCAGGATGTTGTATGAGGCAGCAGTAAATGCTTTGAAGCTGCGCATGGGAGGCAGTATTTCTTGCATTTAAAAATTTTCCGTTTCTACCCTATGTGCAACTTCTTAGACTCCCATTCTTGTATCCCTCCAAAGTAGTTCCTCTAGTACTAACTGTGGAGTTTACATCCAAATTATATCAACAACAATTTACTTCATTTGATTTCTGAGCCTCATATTAGCAACATTTAATACTTATGATGTTTGACTCGACTTGTTACAACCCATATCATGCAGTCTGTCTCAGGAGTGGGCCCTTGAGCATCTAGTCTCTTATATCACTCACTGACACTTTCTGTTTACACTGACCTGGTCTTCAGCACAGGAGTCATTTCTGGTTTCTAACTCATGAAACCACCATCAACTCTGAGGCTATTTCCACATTCATTGGTTCAAATCTTCCAAGATATCAATTTATACTCCTCATGCTATAGCTGCTGTCTGTCCCCATTCAACAACCACTGGCATGAGCAAACACACACACACACATACCCACACACACTCCCACGCACGTGTACACGAGCCTGCACTGTCCCAGCTTCCAAATGCCTTCCCATTTATATTAGTTTTGTTTTAAAAATATAAAAACTTAGTTGGTTATATTAATCATTGGGAAGGGAATGAACTTGGGTTAGGACTGATCTTTTGAATTTCAAACTGCTTCCAGCTCGTAATATAACAAAACGGTGCTTTTGTCTAGAACCTACAGCCTTTTATTGTACTGTGGGCACAAGGCCAAGAAGATCTCCTTGAGAGCCAACAGCTATAAACCATCTGGACCTGACATATTCCAGCTTTCAGAGGTTCTCCTGGCAGTTACTCTTTTGACATGAAATCCCACTTCTTTGAGAGTTTGTCAGAGGCACTGGAAGATCTTCAGAGACCACTGTTAAAAAGGGAAAAAAAATTAACTGAAGCGGTCATAATTCTACCTATTTCACTTCCTGTTCTCTCAGCCTAAAGGAGAAAAAAAAAAGACAAAACCATCTTTAACCTTTATAACTCATTTAGAATATCTAGGTGGCTGACAAGAAGAAATATGGTGTTCCGAGAAGTGCAAATGTATCTAGAGTTTAAAGTTTTAGCAACCATGACATGACAGCATAGGGTTTTGAGAAGAGTAGGAATGTTCAGAAAAATTGTAGACTACAGTAATTTATTAAAGCATCTGTTAGAAAGTCATATTCTCTTTAATTGCACACAGTCTTGTTAAGATCTTCAAGAAGGAAAACATTTGCCCTATTTTGGCCCTATCTCATGACTATAGATTAGAACTGCAAATCTAAATTGGCCAAATGCCAGAAAAATTTAAGGCACTATAATTATAGGGCTTTGAGCTTTTCAATGAATTAATGATCATGGTTCAGGAAGATGAATCAAAGCTTAGAGAAATATGGTATGGAACTGTTTATTTTTCTTTGCTGGGATGAACCTCTGTTTCCTTCTCTCACTCTTTCCTCTTTGGACTCATAGATCCAAAATCCAAGTCTGAGAGGTGTATTTGGTTCCCTAGCTTGAGAACTTTACCTTCAGGGGCTGGAAAAGCCTATGAGCATGGTGGCACTTCGTCAGCTTTCTTTTCGGTTTGCGATCCCAGTGAATGTGCCTAAGGGGAAAAAAAATATATCTCTGATGAGCTCTGCACTAAGCACTAGGATTAGTTTTCTTTTTCTGCTGAATCTTCTCATTTATAAATTTACTCAGGATAGGTAATAAAATAACATAGGATTCAGGTTTGGTTATTCATTGAGAAGTATGCCAAAGGAAAGGCCTACTTTGTATCTAATCCCTCAGGCCTACATTGTTTAGGAAGAAAGGAAATCTCAATTTGTTGTGCTTAGTTTACTGTGGTTTTATGTTGGAAACTGGAGCTCCACCTAGTAATACAGTGCTAATTTGCCCTCATTTGTTTGTCAGAGATTTGAAGGGAGAAGTCATTAATCAAGGGAAGGATTTGGAAATTCCTATTTGTCATAATATCCTTGAATACATACGTCGCATCCATTTTGTAAGTACTAATTCTAAAATGATATTTTACAGACCTATAAAATGTAGGAAGTAATTTTCTTCATTCCAACATTTTAGAAACAGGCTCTGTGAGCTCCTTCAAAGTCTGTTCTAGCTGCAGAGAGCCTCTTCCCAGATTATGCCCTTTCTTAGGTAGGCTGGGCAAGGTGGGACTAAAAAGGTGAGGACGTTTCCAGCTGACATGGGCACTCTCCTGGCAATACTCCCTCCCAATAACCCCTACAGGTTGGTTGAGGGTTGGTCAGTCCTGTATCATTATTCAAGCTTTTTTCTCTAAACAATCTTGGTTCCATTTCCTTGCTTTTAAAGATATTTAATCCTAATAAACATCTTGGACCCCCAACTCTATGTCTTCTCCCATTCTGGATAACCCAAACTGTGATATATTACTTACATATTTTATCTATATATATTATCTATTATTAATAGGCACATAAAGAGAAAACAAATATAGTAAATATATATGAATATGTACACATATGTGTGTGTGTGTTTTTAATTTGAAAGCAGAAATAAGTAACCTCTTTTCTTAGATCTCTTGCAATCTCAGAAGCTGTACAACACAGATGATAAACTACATCAAGCAGCATTTCTGTTTCCTCAAGTTTCTTAATTCCTTTCTCTGCATTATTCCAAGGGAATTTTAGCCACTTACAGCTTACAGTATTTTGTCATATGCTGATATTGAATTCCATATTTGTATTAGCCACTCCAACTAGTAGTCAGAACAAGGAGAGGTTCAGGAACTACCATATTCAATACAGATTTAGCCCTTTTTTTCATACTGATTATGTTGTGTGAAAGTTTAACATCCTGAAGCCACTTGGGGGAAGAAAACATAGTTAAAGAGAATGATCTAATTAATAAGAACTGGGAGAGGAAAATTACATGATAAGTGCCTGCCTATGAAAATGTATATTCTATGGGATCTGGTATAAGAGTTGGTGAATTAAAAAATAAAACGTGCTCCTGACAATAGCTATTTCTCAATATTCCTGAATGTAAGTAAGCAAGAAAGAAGAGTCTCCGGGAAGAGAGAGAAAGGGGTGGGGGGAAGAGCAGTGGAGGGAGTAAAGGGTGATGGATATTGAGTCTTTGAGAGTTGATTACATTTCTGCAGACTCACCAGACCTTTAGTGGTAGGTCACCGTTACCAGAAAAATCCTCTAACAGTCATGTTGGTTTTCATTTATAAACATTTAGAAATAACTGCTAGTGTTATGGTTATATCTCATCTATACCAACCATGTAATTACCACAAAAATACTAGCTAAATCTTTAAAAATTGATCTAGTTGTTAGTTTTGATATCTTACCGGTTCCCTAGTTGAAGCATATAATCTGCTCTTCTCTGAGATATTTCAGCAAACCCATAGTGTTCCGTTTGTCATATGTGGCCCTGTTGTTCTAGCCACACTGAGTAAATCAGTACCAATCTAACGATCCCTGCTTAACTGACCTTAGATGTTCTCATGATCAATTAGATATGTGCATTAAGCAGCACAGCCCTTATTAGATCATCAATATTTGGTTGCCATTTATATTATATTGATATTATCTGATTGATACGATTATCTCCTCTTTATTCTCATCTTAACTTTCTAGTCCCTTCTTTTTTTCTGCCATTTTCTTAAGTTCCTCTACCTTCTAAAACCATGCAATTATATGGAACCCCCAGTGTAGTCCTTTTCCTGCTTTTCTCCTCTGCTCTGCTTTGGTCTCCTCTCATCAATCCTGCCATTTCCTCCTTTCCTTTCTCTTCTTTCATCTTCTCTCCTAACCCTGTCTGTTTCACAGTTTCTAACACTTTCTCTAAGTATATATTTCCCAAATATGGCTTCTAACTTGCTCTCCAATTCTGCAGTCCATTTCTATCAAATGTAGGGCTGCAATTTTGAAATTGACTTTCTAATGATTAATGAAACAGAATATGGAAAGGAAAAGTGCTAGGTGCTGAAGTCATCCATTTAATTCTACCCCTCTTTTTATTTAAAAAATAAGAATTTCACAGGGGAGAAAGGCAGAGGAACTATGGTAGTCCTCGAAGGGAGATTAATATATAAAAATAAACTAAGTCTTCTAAAATTACAGTAACTAACGGTAACAGTATGGTAGTTCGCTGTTTACAGTAGGTCTTTCACATACATCTGATGGCTTCAGTTACCATGTTAGCGATGAGGAAGCCAATATTCAACGAGACTGAGCACCCTGTGTGAGATTTCCTATATGCAGTGAAGAAGGAAGGAACTCAGGTCTTTAGAGGGATCATGATCTGGTGTTCATTCCATTTGACAGCATGTCCTGTTTCATTAACATTCCACAGATCTTTGTGAAGAAATAAAACATGACATTACTTAATTAAAGCTGCTGCTGTTTCTGTCAGCTATAAATCAGTGTCTGGTGGTAGGACCTGAGGTAAAAGGCAGTCAGACAAAAGTTAAATGGCTTTGTGTGAAATACTCCGCTTCACACACTTCATAGTCCAAGTCCAGTACAGCATTTCCACGCACAGGCTCTTCAACCATGGCATCTCCCTGTGGAATCACATTAAATACGGTTTTCTCACATTGTAGCGGAAGTCTGGAAAGAAAACTTCCAGATACTGTCTTGTGTGGGGCAAATAAATTAAAACTAGCTTTGTCTCACCTAAAACCAGATTCTACATCACTTTAGTAGAGAGTTAATGGAGTGTTTAATATCACAAGCCTTGGTTTCACTGAGGCACACTAATATTGGCACAGTCAGAAATTGTTTTGATCTTCCTAAACCTAAAATTCCTTATGTGTAAACTGAGGGGATAAAGCTAACAGAGTTTGCTTGAAAATTAATTGAGCTATTATACCCACGCAGTTAATTTAGTGCATAAAACATAGTGTTATAGTGGTTAGTGTTGACTGTCATGATCTTGAATAAGTTGCTACTAAGCTGTAGTAAAAGGACATACATTTGGGGGTTAAACAGGCATGATTTCAAATTCCTCTTCTACCAATTACCTATTGTATGAAATTAGGCAGATGATTTCTCTTTTTCTGAGCCATACATTTCCTGCATATGGGGTATATTACCTCACTCTGGATGTAGAATGAAGATTAAATGTTATGTATGTCAAGCTCATAGAAAGCTCAATGCCTGAGAGATGGTGAGAGATAAACAAAAAGTCTCTTGCCCTTTGCCCGCCTGAACACCTAATGATCTGAGCTTCTTTGCAGAAATATTTTTTGTTCAAGCTGTTCATCAGCCATGTTAAGGAGAAAAATAGCACTTTCAATCTTTGACACTACTGTTAAATACCTTGCTTAACATTTTCTTAAGCACTTTGCTGATAAAAACCTATACATTCCTAGTTATACTCCAGTCACTGTTTTCTTCTATTTTTAAATATTTCATTTTAAATAAAATCTTTAAGCACAAATTACAGAAAAACAATGAAAATATACTCACATGCTCAACACAAAGATTAAAGACATACAAACATTTTTGTATTTTTAGATGTCTATTTTTCTCTTTTTAGGAAACAAAACATTAACAATACAGCTAAAGCATTATCCTTTATCTCTTTGTGTGCTTTTCCCTTCTCATAAATTGAGTTTAGTGCATTAATCCCATTTCTTCCTCATACATTATAATATAAATCTGTATTCCCAAACTACTGTTTGGTGTGTTTCTTGAAGGTTTGATATAACTCATCTGAAGAAAACTATATCCCTGTGATTAGATTTTTAATTACCATTTGCTTTTTTTATATTGTTATTTTCTTTACAATTAAAAATGTTTTGACAAATTTTTCGGGTAAATGTTTACCTTACTTTTTATTACTATAGGCATAAAGTTGTTTATATAATTTATTTCTTTCTACTCTGTCACTGTGCTTTCTTTTCAATCCCAGTTTTGCTCAGCTAGACTTTCTCCCATTCTTAGCCAGAAATATAAGTTTTTATATTATCCTTCTTAAATATATAGATTATGGTCTTAAGAATGCTCTACTATTTTAATTGCTTTTATTTTATTGGTTCTAACCCTTATATTCTTATATCCATCATTCTATTTTTAAAATGTTGGTTTTTTGTTCTTTTTCTGACTATATGAGCTAAATGCTTAAACCGTTCTTTATATTTTATTTTGTAATTTATAAATGTAATACTATGGCTTTCCCTCAAGTTAGCTTTCACTTAGTCTCTGTATGAATGTACAGTGCTTTAATTTTTCTTCATTCTAATTACTTATTTTATTACGTTGATGGAAAAGTAATTGTTTTTTTTTGCCACTAGTTTTAATTGCAAAAACCGCAATTACTTTTTCACCAATCTAGTACTTCAATTATGATTTCTATTGACAATTACTTATTTAGAAACATGTGTTGGTATTTCCAAATAAAAAGGATTTTGATGTAATCTTTTTGTTATTGCATTGGAATCAGACAATGCAATCTCTGTGGTATTGACTGACATTTTTGAGCCTCCTACTATATAGTTCAGTACATTAGCAATTTTTGTAAATGTTCTGTGTGTGCTTGAAAAGAATGGACGTTCTTTCAGTATCGGGTGCAATGTTCTATTGTGTCTTTAGAGGAAGCTTGATGTTCATATTTTCTATACTTTGATTATTCTTTCAGTCTGAGCTATTGCTGATTTATAAAAATTAGCTTTTAGTGGAGGTGGATTTGCACATTCTTATTGTAATTCTATGTTTTTGCTTAATGTATTTTAAAGTATAAAATTCATGTCATATTACCAGATAAATAATAAGACACTATGATTCTTTTATTGTTATCTAAGTACTTTTTATTCAGAAAAATTATTTTTGCTTAATGTTTGTTTTGTGCATTAATACAGCTAACTGTATTTTTCCACTTAGTTTTTAACATCATGTTTCTCGATTTCTTTACTTTCTACCTTTCTGTCTTATATTTTGCTTTAGATGTAACTCCTTTAAATTGCATATACCTGTTTTATTTTTCTTAAAATATTTATCTTCTAAGTGGTGAGTTGCATTTATTCATTTATTTGTGTGTGATTGTTGACATATTTGATTAATTTATACAATCTTATTTTGTGTTTTTTATTATCCATTTACTATAAGTGTATTTTTCTTATTTTCTTTTTTATATTTTATTGATTAAGGTTTCTACTTATCTTTTCTTATCTCTACTGAGTTGAAAATATTATATTCCATGTTTCTTCCTTTAGGGATTACCCTGAAATATTTAACATGCCTTAAAAGAAACCAAAATATATTTCAAAGATGATCAATATTTATATCCTTTTTCTTAATAACAACAAAACTTTAGACTGCTTTGTCTGAATATTCCCTCATATCTTAACATTGTAATTTCTTTCTTGTCTTAATATGCTGTCCCTCCAAATTTATTGTTATTGCTGTTGCTTTATACAGCCAATATTTATTTATATTTTGTTATATTTTTATATATTTATTTATTTTCTCTGGCTTTATTTCCCAATTTTCCACTTAATTATCCTTGGTAATTTTGTTTAAAAATTACCTGGTTTTTTTCCATCTTTATTGTTCATCACTTAAACACAATGTTGCCTTTCATTGTGCTATTTTATTATCTTAATTGGTTGTGACACTTACCTGTTAGCTTATTTTTACTAATGATTCTTATTAATGGTAAATTTTCTCTATGTGATTGTGTGCATGCATATGTGAGCTCATTTTTAGTGGCACTATTCTGTTTGGTAGGTTTCATATAACCAGGCCAGATATATCCTTATATCCTTCACTCAAGTTGAGTCTGCAAGATCTTCAAATATCTATAGTTCATGAATAAATTTTATGTTACATTCTTGGCTTATGGTTTCTTAAACAAATTAGGAAGAGTAAATGTGATCATCAGACATATAAGCAGCATAGATCGGGATTTTCTTTCCCAGGGGACTCTGTTTTCTGCAGCCGAAGCTTCCTTGCTGTCTCCCTAGCCTGTTGGACAACACTTTGTAGTCACACTTACACTAAATGCATTTATCTTTGGGACTTTTGCCTTCATTCAGATGACCAGCTTGGTCTTTTGCTTTCAAGTAGCCATAAAACCCCCAAATCTTGGGCTATTGTGGCCAATGCATTACTAGAACATGTATTTAGTTATTAAAACACTAATCATCCTGTTTTTTTTTTTGTTTTTTGTTTACTGAACATAGGGATTATCTTTCTTATTATTGGTGAGCTCTATAATGTATTTTGTGGCTGTTTTTATTGTTGTTGTTATATTTTATGCGGTAATTCTAGGTACTTGGGATAAAATATTTGCCCATATTATGTTAGGTCGCCATCTTGCCTAAAACTGGAATTCTCTAATTGTTCCTTTCTGAAGAAGCTAACAAAATGAGGATATTTGAAGTTACCTGTAATCTAAGGTATTAGGAATTTTTTAATAAAGAAAATTAAGTCCATATTTTAGCCATTAGCCTACTATTTTCAGGATTTGTGGTGTAAGCATATGTGACCTTAGTGTTATTTATTTCATAATTTTTTTTAAATCAACACACTAAAATACAAGACAATCAAATAAAAATAGATCAAAAGTGAAAACAAAAAGTCAAATGGATTATTTACACTAGAGTTTAGCAGTAATATCTGTAATATCTGGTAAATCATAGATTTGAGAAGCTACTTTCATTTTTTTTCTTTTTTTTTTTGAGAGGGAGTCTCGCTCTGTCACCCAGGCTGGAGTGCAGTGGCGCAATCTCAGCTCACTGCAAGCTCCGCCTCCCGGGTTCACGCCGTTCTCCTGCCTCAGCCTCTCCAAGTAGCTGGGACTACAGGCACCTGCCACCATGCCCGGCTAATTTTTTTGTATTTTTAGTAGAGACTGGGTTTCACCGTGGTCTCGATCTCCTGACCTCGTGATCCGCCCGCCTCGGCCTCTCAAAGTGCTGGGATTACAAGCGTGAGCCACCGTGCCCGGCCTAAATTTTTTATTTAAGCACTAAATTAGATATGTAACTGTTTTGATTAATTTTGTCTGTTTTACTAAGTCCATATATTATGACAATAAAAATTCCATAACACACATTAGAAAACTGGAATCATAAAAAAACTTTATCACCTATAGTCTTTAAAAATTAGATAAATATAGTTATCAATATTTATGATGCTTATTTAAAAAAAGTAGTTAAAATACATAGTGTGTTTTAATTTTAATAGTTTACTGGATGATAAATATATTTTTCTATCATTTAAGCTCAAACAGTTATAGTAATTAATTTTAATAATTATGTTATTCCATTTTTAAAAAAGGTTTTGTTTTTGAATTGTTTTAACAGCATCTACTGATACTTGCATTTGAATTTTTTTGTACTCTTAGATTATAAACACTTTGAGAGCTAAAAATGCCTTACTTATATAGAGCTCTATATGATGTCCAGTAAATTACTTTGAAGGAAATAAAACTCAATGTTAAAATAAATTAAGTTGGTCAAAATAATAAAAGCTATGTGGTGCATAGATGACTCTTACAATTATTGAGCAATTGTTTATTATGAAATTAATTGAATTTTTGTTATTAGCACCATATCAGAACCAATATTTCTGTAGTCATCACTCACATGGGAAAATATTAATGCTTTTAGTTTTGTATGTGTAAATTGACACTAATACTTCTTATGTTGGGAATAGGCCCCTAAATCTGGCCATAAACAAAATCTGCAGCACTGTGACATGTTCATGGTGGCCATGACGCCCATGCTGAGGGTTGTGGGTTAACAGAATGAGGGCAAGGAACACCTGGCCCACCCAGGGCAGAAAACTGCTTAAAGGCATTCCTGAACCACAAACAATAGCATGAGTGATCTGTGCCTTAAGGACATGTTCCTTCTGCAGATAACTAGCCAGAGGCATTCCTTTGTTTCAGCCCATCCCTTTATTTCCCTTAAGAAATACTTTTAGTTAATCTATAATCTATAGAAACAATGTTTATCACTGGCTTGCTGTCAATAAATATGTAAGTAAATCTCTGTTCAGGGCTCTCAGTTCTGAAGGCTGTGAGATCCCTGATTTCCCACTCCACATTCTATATTTCTGTGTGTGTGTGTGTGTCTTTAATTCCTTTAGCACTGCTGGGTTAAGGTCTCCATGACCAGGCTGGTCTCAGCAAGTGGTGCCCATACGTGGGGCTCGAACCCGGGTTGGAGGGTCTCCGGAGCAATGGATGGAGAACGTGGAACTAAGCTGGAGGACACCCAAGCACTCTTAAGCAATCCCCGTGGTGAGTAAGAAGGGGAGCTTGGAAGCATCAGGGTAACAATGGGACAAGTGTGGGCTCTGGTTTGTTCCACCTTGGAACCTTTTCACACTAATGATGAGGAGGAAGGAAAGTATAACAAAGTAATGGAAGAAGTAACAGAACAGGTTTGTTTGCCAGCTCAAGCTAAAGTGGCAAAGGAGGGAGAGGCTCATCCCTACCCTTCTGCACCCCCTCCTTATTTTGAAGAAAAAGAGTTGCCTGACTCTCCAGATCTTTCTTTTCCAGGGGACACTGGGCAAAAGTAGTTGCCCCAGTGACTGTTCGAGCAGCACCTTGGGTGACCACTCTTAGTTCTATTCAGGCAGGAATTCAGCAAGCTAGACGAGAAGGTGATATACAGGCTTGGCAGCTCCCTGTTAGAATACCCCTCCCGGATCAACAGGGAAATATTATAGCTACATTTGAGCCTTTTCCTTTTAAATTCCTCAAAGAATTTAAACAAGCTGTTAATCAATATGGACCAGGTTCTCCTTTTGTAATGGGACTGTTAAAGAATGTTGCTGTTTCCAGTCAGATGATTCCTACTGACTGGGACACTCTTACTGGAGCTTGCCTAACTCCTGTTCAGTTCTTACAATTTAAAACTTGGTGGGCTGATGAAGCTTCCATTCAGGCTGCTTGCAATGCGCAGGCCCAACCTCAAATTAATATAACTGCAGACTAACTTTTAGGGGTTGGCGGCTGGGCTGGTTTAGATGCACAAGTGGTTATACAGGATGATGCCATAGAGCAGCTTAGAGGAGTGTGCAGTAGAGCTTGGGAAAAATCACTTTGGGAGGAGAGCAATACCCTTCCTTTAGTGCTGTAAAGCAGGGACTGAAAGAACTGTATGCAGATGTTATAGCTCGGTTATAGGAGTCTCTTAAAAAGGTGATTGCAGATTCAGCTGCTTAGGAATTAGCTTTTGAAATGCTAATCCCGAGTGCCAGGCTGCTCTGTGACCTATTACAGGGAAAGTACATTTAGTTGATTATATCAAGGCCTGTGACGGTATGGGATGTAATCTGCATAAGGCTACTCTGCTAGCCCAGGCGATGGCAGGACTGAGAGTGGGTAAAGGAAATGCTCCATTTCCTGGACTTGTTTTAACTGTGGGAAACATGGTCATACTAAAAAAGAATATAGAAAAAATCAGTGAGTCAGGACGCTAGATAGGAGAAAAAAGAAAACTGCTGAGCCTGCAATATGCCCAAAATGTAAAAAAGGAAAACATTGGGATAATCAGTGTAAGTTTGATAAAGGTGGGAACCCGATTTCGGGAAACACAATGAGGGGCCCATCCTGGGCCCTGTTCCAAACCGGGGCATTTCGGGCTTATGCCATTCCCTCACCCCTGTACAATGTCTCTTCCCAGCCACAGCCAGGAGTGCCACAGTAGATTTATGCTGCATAAAATCTGTGAGCCTTCTGCCTGGGGAACCCCTGCAAAAAGTTCCAACAGGGGTCTTTGGACCCTTGCCAGCGGGGATGATAGGATTACTTCTAGGAAGGTATAGTTTAAATTGAAAAGGAGTACAAATACGCACAGGAGTCATTGATTCAGATTACAATGGGGAAATTCAAATTGTTATATCTACTTCTGTTGCCTGGAAAGCAGAGCCAAGAGAGTATATAGCACAGCCCCTGATTGTGCCGTATGTGGAAATGGTGAAAAGTGAAATTAAACGAACAGGAGGATTTGGAAGCACAAATAAACAAGGCAAAGCAGCTTATTGTGTGAATCAAATTACTGATAAATGTCCTACCTGTGAAATAACTATTCAGGGAAAGAAATTTAAAGGTTTGGTAGATACAAGAGCGGACATTTCAATCATTTATCTAAAGCACTGGCATTCCGCATGGCCAATTCAATCCACTCAATTTAACATAGTTGGAGTTGGTAAAGCCCCTGAAGTATATCAAAGTAGTTATATTTTGCATTGTGAAGGGCCTGATGGACAACCTGGGACTATTCAACCAATTATAACTCTGTACCTATAAATTTACAGGAGAGAGATTTACTACAACAAGGGGGAGCACAACTTGTAATTTCAGGGCAAATATATAGTCCTCAAAGTCAATGTATGATGCATGAAGTGAGGTATGTCCCTGGTATCGGATAGGAAAAAATTTGCAAGGTTTGAAAGAACAGCTTCTTCAAGCAGAAAGACAAAGTTCCCGCCAAGGTTTAGGGTATCATTTTTGATGGTGGCCATTGTTAAGCCTCCAGAACCCATACTTTTAAAATGGTTAACAGATAAGCCAATTTGGAAAGAACAATAGCTACTGAGTAAAGAGAAACTGGAGGCTTTAGAGGACTTTGCTCCTGAGCAATTTGAAAAAACAAAACAAAACAAAACAAAATCATATAGCTCCAACATTTTCCCCTTGGAATTCTCCAGTTTTCATAATTAAGAAAACATCAGGTAAATGGAGAATGTTGACAGATCTTAGAGCCATTAATTCAGTCATACAACCTATCAGGACCTTACAACCAGGATTGCCTTCTCCTGCTATGATTCCACAAAATTGGCCTGTAATAGACATAGATTTAAAAGACTGTTTCTTTACTATCTATCCCCTTAGCTGAGCAAGACTGTGAAGAGTTTGCATTTACAATTCCTGCAGTAAACAACCTGCAGCCTGCTAATCATTTTCACTGGAAAGTATTGCCATAAGGCATGTTAAACAGTCCAACAATTTGCCAGACTTATGTAGGACAAGCAATTGAACCTACTCATAAAAAATTACATTATTCATTACATGGATGATATACTTTGTGCTGCCCCCACTTTAGAAATATGACTCCAATGTTATGATCACTCACAAAATTCGATTTCTCATGCTGGTTTAATTATAGCTCCTGACAAAATTCAGACTACTACTCCTTACTCCTACTTGGGGACCTTACTAAATGACACTATCATTGTGCCACAGAAAGTAAACATATATAGGGATCAACTGAAAACATTAAATGACTTTCAAAAATTACAAGGGGACATTAATTGGATACAACCTGCTCTAGGCATTCCTACCTAAGCCACTAGTAATCTATTTTTTATCCTTACAGGAGATCTTAGTCTCACCAGCCCTCGACAATTAACAAAAGAAGCTGAGGCAGAACTGCAGCTAATCAAAAAGAAAGTCCATAAGGCTCAAATAAATATAATGGGTCCAGAGAAGACTCCAGTTTTGCTAACTTTTCCAACTCAGCATTCACCTACTGGTGTTATTGTTCAAGAGCAAGATCTTGCAGAGTGGCTTTTTCTTCCACATACTGATTCACGGACTCTAACTCCTTATTTGGATCAAATCGGTACTATGATAGGAAATGGGAGAACTCGGATTGTTCAATTACATGGATATGATCCTGGAAAAATTATTGTCCCTCTCATGAAGGCACAAACACAGCAAGCTTTTATAAATAGTCTTACTTGGCAAACCCATTTAGCTGACTTTGTAGGTATTCTCGATAATCATTTTCCAGAAATGAAACTGTTTCAATTTTTGAAATTAACTAATTGGATTCTCCCTAAAAAAACTAAATTTAAACCAATTGAAGGTTCTGAGAATGTTTTTACAGATGGGTCTAGTAATGGTAAAGCTTCTTCTTCTGGATCAAAAGGTAAAGTTTTTCAGACACCCTATACTTGAGCTCAAAAAGCAGAGCTTGGGTATTGACTTCTTTTAATATGCCTATTAGTGTGATTTCTGATTATTCATATGTGGTTCATTCCACACAATTAATTGAACATGCTCAGTTATGATATCATACAGATGAACAACTAATGATTTTATTTACCCAATTGCAAACAGCAGTCAGGAGTAGAATGAACCCTTTTTACATCACTCACATTAGGGCTCATACACCTCTTCCAGGACCTTTGACTGCAGGGAATCAAATGGCTGATTGCCTAGTTGCTACTGCAATATCTAATGCTAGACACTTTCACAATTCAACCCATGTTAATGCCTCTAGTCTCAAATGCAGATACAGCATTACCTGGAAATAAGCTAAAGCTATTATCCAGTGATGCCCAACTTGGCAAATGGTACATTCCTCATCTTTCACAGGAGGAGTTAATCCTTGAGGATTGGAACCTACTTCTCTTTGGCAAATGGATGTCACACATGTTCCCTCGTTTGGGAGACTAGCTTATGTACATACATGTGTGGACACCTTTTCTCACTTTGTCCAGGCTACATGCCAATAAGGAGAGTCTTCTGCCTGTGTTAAACATCACCTTTTGCAGTGTTTTGTGGTGATGGGCATTGCAGCTTCTATTAAAACTGATAATGCCCCAGTCTATACTAACCAAGCTCTAGCTACATTTTTCTCTATGTGGAATATTAAACACATTACTTGTATCCCATATAATTCTCAAGGACAAACCATAGTGGAAAGAATGAATCTCTCCCTGAAAGAGCAGTTGCAAAAGCAGAGGGGGGAAAACAGGGACTATGGAACAATGCATATGCAATTGAATCTAGCATTATTAACTTTAAATTTTTTGAGCCTGCCTAAAGGCCAGATGCTATCAGCAGCTGAACAGCATCTACAGAAACCAGCTGCAAAGACAGAAGCAGAACAACTGGTTTGGTGGAGAGACCAGATAACAAAAAGTTGGGAAATAGGTAAAATAATAACTTGGGGTAGAGGTTATGCTTGTGTTTCTCCAGGACTGAACAAATAGCCTATTTGGATACCATCAAGACACCTGAAACCTTATCGTGAGCCAGATGCCAAGGAAGAGATTCCGGGAGGATCCCGAGGACCCCCCGGTTGCAGCCAAGTGGAGACTGACACTGAGGAGGACCCCAAATGTCATGAGCAACACCTGTCAAACACAGCCACCCACCTGGGGACAGATCAAGAAGCTGTCACAGATGGTGGAAGAAAACCTGAGGAAAACAGGACAACCAGTCACAATGAGTAATTTAATGGTAGCTATGATAGCAGTGATCACCATTGCCATAAGTATTCCTTCAACAAGGGCTGACATAGAGAACAGTTTGTGGAAACTATTAATGGCTCTCAATAAGATCAAAATTTGGGAAATAATAAAACAGTATCTAGAAGGACACTCTACAAACTTGTCTTTGGATATTGCAAAATTAAAAGAAGAAATATTTAAAGCATCCCAGGCACACCTGACCTTAATGCCAGGAACTGGAGTGCTTGAAGGAGCTGCAGACAGCTTAGCAGCTAGTAATCCATTAAAATGGATAAAAACACTTTGAAGCTCTATGATTTCAATGATGATTGTGTTATTAATCTGTGTTGTTTGTCTTTGTATGGCCTGCAGATGCAGATCCTGACTCCTGCTAGAAGTAGCTTACCATGACAAAGCTGCCTTTGCTTTTATCGCTTTGCAAAACAAAGAAGGGGGACATGTTGGAAACAGGCCCCCAAATCTGGCTATAAACTGGCCTCAAAACTGGCCATAAACAAAATCTCTGCAGCACTGTGACATTTGTGATGGCCATGACACCCATGCTGAAGGTTGTGGGTTTACCAGCATGAGGGCAACGAACACCTGGTGCACCCAGGGTGGAAAACTGCTTAAAGGCGTTCTTAAACCACAAATAATAGCATGAGCGATCTGTGCCTTAAGGACATGTTCCTCTGCAGATAGCTAGCCAGAGCCCATCCCTTTATTTCAGAGCATGGCTTTGTTTCCCATAAGGAATACTTTTAGTTAATCTATAGTCTATAGAAACAATGTTTATCAGTGGCTTACTGTCAATAAATATGTGGGTAAATTTCTGTTCAGGGCTCTCAGCTCTGAAGGCTGTGAGACCCCTGATTTCCCACTCCACACTCTATATTTCTGTGTGTGTGTCTTTAATTGCTCTAGCACCGCTGGGTTAGGGTCTCCCCAACTGAGCTAGTCTTGGCATTCTGATACCTTCATTGTGCCATTAAATCTTTTTTATAAGTTAAGAGAAGTTAATATATCATACAAGTATTTTTTCACCAAAATTGCATTTTTGCTTTCAAAATTAACATAAATTATTGTTAGAGAGATGTGACAATGAACTGTAATAATCTCATTTAGTTGCATTACTACAGATAATTATAAATCCCAATAAAATTGTTATTTTTCCTAGTAAAAACATTATTGAAAATTGTGACTTGATCTTCCTATTGTTTTGCCCTCAGAGGCATGAAAAACAATATTAAAAATAAACTTATTTTTCTGCTTTGCTTGTATTTGTTATTTTCAAAATCCAATTACAAGAAGTTGAACTGTGGTAAAGACACATATTAATTCATCAGTAACAAGTTGCCCCACTCTAGTGATAAAGTATTCCTGAAGTATAAATGTCCCAAAAGAAGAAAATTTTATTATAAAAATATAAAGCTATAGAAACTAAATTTAAATTTAATAAGTAGTATTCAGTGTCTAGTACAACCCAAGTATTATGTTAGGCTCTTGGGATGCAAAACTAGTCAAACATTGCTCCTGTTCTCAAAAAGTTTAATAATGGAGTGACTCTACTGTTAGAAGGATGTTTAGCTGTTCAAGTCACTAAAACGTAGTTGGCTTTGACTCTGTTATAAGAGTAAAGTTTCTACACAAAACATGAAGAGCAGTTTGCCTATTAGAACTTGGTTGTAAATGTATTGTTTAGATAAGAAATGTAAAATTTCACAGACATGTAACAGTATGGCATATCAAGTGAAGTAAAGTCATTCAGTATTGCTTGGTATACAAATGAATGGGAAGCTCTAAGAGATGAGTGTGGAAGAGAGGATATATAGACATTGCTTGTGAATGATAATTTGATGATGTGGAAAATCATGAGAAGCTTTCTTTTGTTTAATTTAAAATATACTTTAAAAATCTGGCATTTGGCAGAACTTTGATGTCTAATTATAGCTCAAATCAATATATTGAAAATAGAAACAGCACACTAATACATTATTCTGAGAAGATATTAGCAGTAATTGGATACATATTTAACAAGAATTCAGAAATATGTTTTCAAATTTACATAGGTGCTTACAGTGGCTGATAAAATATTTTCCAGGATTAATCTAATAACACTTGACTAAAAGGTGTATTACAGAATGTGTTTGTTATCAATTGACAAAGTGAAAAACATTGAAGTTACGTTTTCTTTACCTTTGTTAGATATATAAAATACTAGTAAAATAATGTCAACTTCTTTTAGATATAGTTAACTGTTAGAAGAATGTGTCTGCCATTAGAAAATCATCTTTCTAATAATTTATTGGTTACCTTTGTTTCATGAATTTATATGTATTTTAGTTACTATGGAAATATTTCATTTTTACTGGTATTGATTTTTAAGATAATTTTTGAAGTGTTTAGAAGTATGGACATTGTAATCAGGATTCCCAGAGTGTTTATTTTGGCTTTGCTATTTGCTAGGTATATGAACTTGAACAAGTGATTTCACTTCTTTCAGTTTCAATTTCTTCAGCTTTATAATAGTTATATATATATATATTATAGTGATACATGTAAAAATCTCAGTACCTTGTTCCTACATAATAAATGCAAATCAAATGTTGATTGTTATTATTATTATTATACTGTTACTATTCGAATTAAGGTTTTATATAAGAATCAGATTTATGAGTCCTTATCTCCACTTTCTATATGGACTTCTATGATGAAACCTGAAGAGACAGGATAGGACGTAATATTCTGTTCAAGATACAATGTATAAATTCTGTTTCAATTAGTAATCTTGATAATTTTAGGTAGCAGCATTTCATCAAATTTTGATGGATGTTACCCTGTAAAAAGACAAAGAGCTTATCCTTGAAAAAAAAAAAGTCAACTGTGTGTTCATCTTTCCAATATTAGCACTGTATTTAATCATCAATCAATAAATTTATTTTATTGATCTTTATTCTTTCATTCAAAAATATTTATTGAGTGTCTATTAGGTGCAAGAAACACATTTAGACCATAGCAACGAACCAAATATCGTAAATTCAATTAAGTGGAATCAGATACCTAAAAAAATAAAATACGTACTATATTAGAAGGACTTCACTACTATAAAGAAGAATAAGACCAGGATATAGAGAAATGAAAGTTTGTGTGGTGGTGTTGGTGAGAAAGGGATGTGGTAAATAGCAGCTTTAAATAGGGGGGCCAGGGAAGACCTCACTGAGAAAGTCACATTTAAATAAAGATCTGAAAGAGTAGGGGAGTGAGCAATGTGAACAGCTGAGAAAAGAGAGAACAGAAAATGCCTCAGTCAGAGGCATTCTGTGGGTGTGTGAAAACAGGAAGAAGGCCAGTGTGGCTGAAACAGAATGAGCAAAAGCTAGAGGAGTAGTAATTAAGACGAAAAGGGCCCCAGGGGAGAGAGCTTGGAGTGCCTCATGGCTGCAGGAATGACTCTGGCTTCATAATGTTGTTATGAGACTTCCACAAAGAATCCTCATGGACCATATGGGCTTCATGACCATAGGACATTTGGACCTGTGGAGACAGGAAGTATGAAGCAGTAATTAAACAGCAGAATATGTGATTTCTTATTGTGTAGATTAAACATATGTAAAAAGAGTAAAAGTAGACATATATGAGTAAAAGTAGACATATATAAGTAAAAAGTTTTTTTGTTGTTGTTGTTTACTATGTAGTCATTGCACCCATTAGAGCAAGTCATGTTGTATGTCATCCTGCAGCAGCTACATAACAATGGAACAAACTCTGACAAATATGTTTGCTGTGAGCCAAAGCAAACCATTGGAATACCAAAGATGGAGAGGAGAAGTAGTCAGAGGAAACAGAAGAGATTTTCTGAAGGTTACAAATAAGGCCAGAATTGTATCTGCAGATGACGTCAGCTCACTCCTTTTCTCCACTTTCAAACTTTTCTTATTCTATATGACTAGGGATGAAAAAGAAACTCTTCTACCTATTACCACATAAGGAGATAAAGCAACACAAGCAATGGCTGAATCATCAGAGAAATGACTCAAGAAATGGAGGAAGATATTAGAGAAACATCGCTTCGTCTCAACTCACAAGCCACAAGCTCTCTCTAAGAGAGAGGGCAATAAGCTTTCTAGGTTTCATGAAACATATTCTAACACAAAACACATCTGAGAAGAAAACTAGCATATTTTTTAAAAAATAGAAGATAAAAATATAATGATAAACAACATTAAAGAAACAAAAATAGAAAAAAGAGTGAAAACACAGCAAATGACACCATGATAGGCTTGAATAAATCACAGAGAGAGAATGTAATGGGAAATCACAGTGATTATAAAATAATTATAAAGATAAAAATGTTTATGGAAGACAGACCAACATGATATAGCTTACTTGTGGTGATCCTGAAAAAGAAAACAAATGAATTTTTTAATAACCCTCCAAATTGTAATATAGTAAAACTTTTCTAAAAGAAAGAAAAGTGAATTTGTCTACAGAAAGGGCACAGAATTATAATAGAAAAAAACCTGCAGAATGATGAACTTAAGCATATATGTGGACAAATTTACTGTATTTTTATGATGACTAAAAAGTTAAATGGTCTGCAGCAGAGAAAGTAAGGCAGGTAGAAAAAGAAAAACTCAAGATGACCTCAGCCTTTTCCATATCAATGCAAAAGAGAATAAAATACTCTCTACCAAAGTTTAAGGAAAGTGGGAGTGAGGGACTTAAGAATTATATTCCAAGTAAAATTGTCCTTAAAGTATAATTTGAAAGGCATATATGTATTTGGAAAATCCAGGGAACAGAGCACTCATCAGTTCCTTGTGGAAAACTGCTGAAAAATGTAAGACAGTAAATAAATTTTTAAAAAAGCAATTCAGTAATAGAGATGCTGTAATAAAGTGACTGAGGATAATCACTGAGTGCTTTCAAATACAGAACTACAACTGATCAATCTTGCCAACATGGTAGATTTTGAAATGAGTATATTATTTTAGATGCCAAGAAACCATGTGGCATCTTGAAAATTGACCTTACATTAGGTAGCCTGACTTTCCACACACATGTGATTACAAGTGTCCTGCACTATCATTTCTACAGGTTAAAACAGGTGAAACCTGCTCAAGATCTGGCTTCAGTGAAAACACTATCAGTGAGGAGTAACGGAGTCTCTATCCAGACAGCATCATAAAAATCCATATGTACAATACTTTTGGGGCCTCTAGAGTTATAAGAGAAAACAAACTGCTCAGCCTCATTTTTTGGCTTTGGTAAGTAGTTAAGCTGATTGATATGGCCATTTTCATCTTAATGATTGCCTTGTGAAATGGTACAATTTTGTAGATTCAGTTGTCTGACATATCTAAAAGAATCAAAATCTCATTTCCCATATGAATAGCCTCCACTAGCTGACATAGATTCAGATTGCAAAAACCGATGAAGTTCAATAACATGGAAGATATTTTGGAGACAGGTAGCTAGAAATGAGGACAAAGTGCCCAGAAATTAAGTCACTCTATCCTTGGATAAGAATAGGTTGAGAATATTTATCTGGCCATATCCATAATATTTCCAGCCCTCATGATGTATGATAGCACAGCACACTGGCTCGTATTCTATTATACTATCATATAGGGAGGTATTAGTCCTGTTACTATAACAAGCAGATTCCTAAACCACCAGTAACTGCGGCAGTGTTCCCCTTGGTTTATACCGTGTATTAGTATTAATGGAAGAGACCCCAGGTACTTTATTTAATATCAGATATCCCTCTACTTACAGCAATCCAGATTATTATGGCATGAAATCAATAAATTGACTGTTGGAGTAATATAAATATCTTATTTATATTTCAGTTAAAAGGATGAAGGGGCCTATAGACTAACAAGTTATATAATAATACAGTGGGTCACTAGACAATTTATTTTCAAAATCAAAAAGAAATTTAAACACTGTTCTTTATATCTATTATTAGTCATAAGATTCCATCTAAATATCTTTTTGAAGAGCATTAAAATAGAAGTCAAAATGGAAAATGTAATAAAACCAAAGAATAGAAAACACACACCAGACAAAGAAAAAACATCACCATACACTGTAGTCTGCAGTTTTCTAGTGATACTGGTTTGGAACAGCTACATAAACCAATTTGGTTCATTGACTTTTTGATGGTGTACATTTTGTCCTTTCAGGTCTTATATTGAACATAATATATCACTGTATATAGAATGGATATAGTTTTTATTAGAGAGAGAGGGGAAAAAGCCAGGTTTCATTAGATCATATCAAGCTGAAAAACTATAAGCTTTAGAAAGCAATTGGGTACCCATGCCATGGAAAAGAAATATTCTGTTGGAATGTTGACTTTCAGTATTTTCAGAAGGACATGTATTTAATAAGTATCATAATATGAAACTTCCTGTAAAATCCTCACTTTTGTAAGTTATAGATTGATTGGCCTTTGATTTGGGCTTTTATTGAAAACAATTACACGTTGTATATCAATTGTTTGAATGGTTGCTCTTTTGTAAATTTACTTCACTATTTGAAACTGATTTTTATTAGAAAAATTTCCTCGACAATCCAAACTCAGTTTTAAGTATGTTTCTCAAATAAGTTTTAGTCTAAGTTTCACATTTCAATTAATTAATCACTGGAAATGATAAAGGAGAGTCAAATTTTGTAACACACCTACCCAACATAATAAGCCCACTCTAAATCAAATCCTTTGTAGTTAAATTCAACAGGAAGCACGATTACTTTTCCAAGGCCTAGGGGATTATACAAAAATGGATTAAGACTGATTTATCCCTTAAGCAAATCACAGATTGTGTCATTCATTCCTTCTAACTGAAGTCAAACAGAAAATGCTCTTAACGAGAAGGAATAACAACTAAGTCACTAAATAGAGTGATAAGTTCTAAATCTCATGTCAGGCACATAGGTGAAAGATACAGGGAATAGAGAATTGGCTGGCATGTAGTTTTTAAATAGTTTAAGATAAAGAAAAATTGCATCCATTTGCAACTAATTTAAAATTCTGTGCATTTTGAAAATGTAAATAGGTGATCTCTTTTTTAACCACTCATTTTAAACCACTGAGATTTTCTTGCAAAATTATAATTTCACTTTAAATTCAGGTGTAGTTGTCACTACTGTCAAACTGTAATATGATCATGAAATTGATTTTACGTTTATGTGAAAGTGAAGGTAATAAAACAATTTCCTCTTTACTTTTGTTTCTGATCCTACCCCTTTTCAGGAAATGGATTATCTGTCTTTCTTTTACCATATTATAAACACCCCAGGCTAAATATTTAATCAAATTTGAAACACAATTTCTAATTAAAAACAGAAATCACAAGAAAACTAAAGGAATAGAAATAGATAAGAATAGTATGAAAATTCTGAAAAGGGAGGAATAAATGAAAAATCTAGTCCTCCCAGGTAATATATTCTACTTTTTAAAAGTACAGTAATTGAAGCTTAGCTTAATTGAAACTACAGTAGAAAAACTAGAAGAAGAGGCAAAAGAGTTGGTCTAAAAGCCATTCTAGATATAGTGCCATTTAACACATTAAAAAGGGATAAGACTCACTGCTATGCAAGAAAGCAAATTAAATAAAAAAAAAAAAAAGCATAGGAAGCTTGACCTATAAGTAGGCAAAGAACTCATACAGTGTATTTATTAAGGAACAAATATCCATACGTAGTACATGATTCGCAATGCAGACAAACTGGGTGGTTTGGAACAAGAGAAATTCATTATTTCTTAGTTCTAGAAGCCAATTTTCTTTGGCTTCGGTTGCATCACTTTGATTTTTACCTTTATATTCACACGATGTTCTGTGTGTGTGTGATGGTGGGGGAATGTGTATCCAAATTTTGCTTTTGTATAAGAATACCAGTCATATCGGATTAGGGACCCATCCTACTTCAGTATGACATCCTGACCTAACCAAGTACATAGGCAACACCACCATTTTTCTGTAAAGTCACATTCTAAGAAACTAAGGGTTAGAACTTTACCATATGAATTTGGGAGAAAGAAAATTCAACCTGTGCAAGATTGTAAACACATAAATATGAACTCCATTTAGCAAGTAATGAAAGAATTTCAAATTAAAATGAAGTGTTATACCATTAAAATAAATATGTATATTACTGAATGATGCTAAATCACTTTTGTAAACTGTGCTATCTTCATGGGGTGGGAAGAATCTGTCGAAATGTATGAACCATCTTTGAATTCTGAATTTGGCTAAATCATTTCACATGTATGACTATTTTTAAAGAAAATTATTCTAATAGTCATTATATGTTTTTATAAAAAGGTTTTTAAACATTTTTATTTCTAAAATATTGGAAAAAATGTCAACCTTAGAAAACAATAGGACAATTTGGTTGCTATACATAATATACTGTATAATAATACACAGACATTAAATAATTGTGGCTGTTTATAGGGTTACTAATATGACAAATATTAATCTAAGCACTTTATTTGTGTTAACTCATTAAAAACTTAGAAGAACCCTACAAGGAATACGCTATTATTATTTCAGTTTTATTTTTTATAAGCTTTAGTTGTAGAAGAGTTAATAACTTGTCTAAGGTCACATATTTTTGTAAATAACAAAGCAGAGATTAAACCCCAGGCAATCTGGCTCCAAGATTCATCATCATAACCACTTACTACATCGACTTCATAAACTGATATTAAAATATGTATCACCAGGTTGTTTAAGACAAAGCATATTATTATACATTTAATTTTAATTATTTGCATTGATAAATAAGATAGGAAGACATTATGCCAAGATATTAAAATCCATTGCCTTGGAGTTGCAGGATTATCAGTAACTTTTACTGTTACTTGCATTTTTGTGTATTCTTGTCTAATATATATATAAAACTTTAAAAAATTACTTGATAAGTGATTATATACATTTCTTATATATGATGTTTGCTGGATCAAATGCAACAATAAGGGAGATACTTGGAAATTTGAACTTCTGTTTCACTCTAGGTAAGTTCTTGTTTTTTAAATTCAAGTTTCAGGCAGCTAGATACACTGACAAAATATAAATAGATTACATGTTTTATGTAATTAACCCAGGGTCACTATCTATTAGAGTTTAGTTTGCAAATCTACCTTGGGGAACTATGGAATACTCAGGGCACTTCATGTGCTCTAATTTGCATATATGACCCTGTGCCCTGATAGACTTATTCCAAAGTAATTTTAACCTGTTGCCAGGTTCTCTGGATACTTGATTTTGGTTACTACCCCAAGAATTATATTCATTAAAACACTCTTGGAGGGGTGCATTGGAGACTTGTAGGAGCTATAAAATTATAATAATATACCATAGTCCAATAAGTAATCAGCTAAAGCACGACTACTCCAGCGAGAATAAAAAATAATCCAAAGAAAAGTAGAACAATATGAAAAGAGCAGGATAAAGAAACATGACCCTCCCCACAATTTCATATTTTGTTCCTCAGCATCATAATGTATATTACATTTATTGCCTGAATACTGAATGTGGTAATAGTTGAGGGGAATGCAACTAAAATATAAATTACTTGCAATAGTATATAAAGTCAAGTAGATCAATTGTTAAACAAAATAATCTTTGTTTTTGTCACATCATTACTACAAATATTAAATATGACACTATCTGATCTCAACATCTACTGCCTCATGTCTGCTTGTATACCTCAAACCTAGAGACTTAAATGTTATTATTTTGTTCAACATTTCTTGCTAAGAAATGTGATATGTTGCAGTATAACAGGCTTACATTTCCAAAATAGTTTTAAAAGGCTTCAGAGAAGTCCAGTAAGCCTTGAGGGGAAAAAATTCAACAGAAGGCTAAAGAGCAAAATTTATTCTGGGAACAAAGAAGAAATTCAGATTTTAGAGCTGAGACACCAACTCAGTTAAATCAGTCACAAGGGTGATAATTTGTGTGCCCAAGATTTTGCCCAGATAACTCTCTTCATCAGTCATGCCAAAATTCAAAATTTTCCCTACAGACTAGAACAAGGTTAGAAGAACTTTATGGAGAGAATATATGAAGATACTGTTGTCTATGGTGGAGACAGAAAATGTAAAATAACAGAGTTTCACTATATCCTGTAAAGATTAGATCTTTAAGTTATTCTCTCCGCAATATGTTCAGGTCTAGCCTTACTTGAAATTGTGTTTGGTCAAGTTTAGTTTTATTCCATTAGTCTTTTCAGTTATGATTGTCTTAAGATTTTATTACATTCAGTTTAGTCATAGCTCTTTATAGATTAAAATTTGACAAATAATATCAATTATTCACACTGCTGTGTGAATGCATCTCTTACTGATGTTAAAATAATCTCAAAAAATAGTTGTGCCCTCTTCCTACTCATGAAACTAGCTTTGAGTTTTAAAGATTCAGATTAGATTAATGTTTATCAATTTCATCTCTCTTTGCATTACTAAAACAATGAATTAATCATGTTGGCTGTCATTATCAACATGAAGAAAAATTAATCAACATTATCATTGAAGGTGTATAATTTTAATTTAGTATACCAATGATATAGGTAAGACCAAAGATACTGAGACATTTCCTAATTCATGTATGTTCCAAGTGCCAATGCACTGTTTACAACACCAAGGTAACACAAATCAGAGAATTTTTCACTTTCACTTAAATTCACTTTCTTTAATTTAGTATTATGTCGCTTGTTCAAAGATCAAAATTTAGCCACAGCAAAAGCTGGCACATATTCCAATTAGTTGTGAACTATCAGAATTTTTGTTCGTTTAGACATGAATTAGAAAATAACCAATCTTCCAATTCAAAGTCACATTTCAGATGTTTAACATTTGGAGCCAGTTAAACTACAGGTGACTGTGTGAAAGAAGAAAGTGCCTGAGTGGGTCTCATTCACAAAAGCAAAAACAGAAACTACATAAATAAAAAGGATACTGTATACATGGACACAAATTTGGCTGACTTCCTATTTTAGCTTTTATATACTTCAGGTAAATGAAGAGTTGTCATGTAGAAGCTCTGGGAGAGTCCTCTCATGCCTGTGTTTTGCCTTCCACGTGCCAGATTCTGATTGATACCTATGGCCTGTTTTTCTCCTCTCCCCAACTCTGGAGTCTCTTTGTGAGAAGCTGATTTTGATCTTAAGTCCCAAAGCTGAAAATTAATGGGATTTTTTTCTGTTTCTCTGTTCTAAAACCTTCCATTAGTTATCTGATGACTGCTTGTCTTTACAGAAATAGGCCCTGCTCCCTTCCTTCCTTGTGCCTGAATTTGCCCAAGATTCTGGGGCTTTGGTGTCCCTCCTCCCTCCTCCAATCTACCACTCCACAGTTTTCCAAATGTATTTATTATTGTGCTGACAATGTGGAAAATTCTTATTCTTGACATTATCAATACATGTGTGGCAATTGATACAATACAATTGTATCAATACAATTGTGTGGCACAGAACGTTCTCCATAATGAGGATACAATGATACAACTTAATCACTAGACAAAAGGAGTTATCAGTCTAAAACAGAAAGTTACACTTGCTGGGCCAGGCACGGTGGCTCACGCCTGTAATCCCAGCACTTGGGAGGCCAAGGTGGGCGGATCACGAGGTCAGGAGATTGAGAACCTCCTGGCTAACACGGTGAAAACCTTGTCTCTACTGAAAATACAAACAATTAGCTGGGCGTGGTGGCAGGCATCTGTAGTCCCAGCTACTTGGGATGCAGAGGCAGGAGAATGGCATGAACCTGGGAGACAGAGTTTGCAGGGAGCCGAGATCATGCCACTGCACTCCAGCCCGGGCAATACAGTGAGACTCCGTCTCAAAAAAAAAAAAAAAAATTACACTTGTTGTTGATTTATTCCTGTTTTGATTGAGACAAACCTAGGGAACTACAGCGAACAGAAAAGAGGTATACAAGACAGATTGGCTAGGGATGGGGTGGCCTAGAAGTTAAATACTTTCGAGGATGCATTCCTAGACAGGATGATGCTTGAGCTGATAATAAAAGAATTTATTTCATGTCTAGACTAATTTTTTTCTATTTTCTGTACATTGGACAGTCTACAGCTCTATTGTTTATTTAAAATGAGCAATAAATTTACAAGAAAAGTGAGAAATTTTTATAAGGGTGGTAGATTAGAGGAGCAATGAACCATGCACATGAACATCTGTATCAAGATGTTTTCATTCAAATTCCAGTCTTCCCTTTGATAGACTTTATGGCCAAGGACAAATTCACTCACATCTTCAGGTCTAAGTCTTCATATAGATAATTTCAGAGATTTGGGTGTTCTCCAAAATCTTATATTTCATGAACTATTTGTCAGGAGTCTTTAAGGAAAGGTGATAACTCTTCTGCTTCTAGTGTTAGGATGGGAAACTCATGAATAAAGTTTGGGTGGGTCTTTGTGCCACATGAACTACTTTTCTTATAACCTAACAGAAAAAGATAACTATCATATAACATCTACCAGCCAGCTAGTTCACTGCTCTTGATGAATGAGGAACAAACAGATCTGTGGTCATTTACACTATTAACATGGCTGTATAAGGGAATATGTCAGAAGAGTTATATATTTTTAAAAATTGTATTTATGTGAAAAACAGCACCACACATTTATTTTGAGGTTTACATATCATTAATTTTCAGAAACTTGTTTCACATGGATATTATCTTTCAATGCTATTTTGACACAGTTATAGAGAATACAGAAGAAATTAAAACTTGGGCTATTCTTAACCAAAAACTAAGAGCAGGAATAAAACAATGGAATCTGTGGATATATATCATAAACTGTAATTTTATGAATATATTATAGAAACCACCCTATCTCTAATAGCACAATTTTAAAGATGTTTTGGAATACCCAAAAAAGGAGGAGCATAGAAAGCATGGAAAAGAAAGCATAGGAAGCAGAGACAGCTAGGTCAATTCAGACACATGATTTCTTTCATCTTTGGAAATTTAAAAGTCAGCCATGAAGTTATGTGCATTAATGAAATTTCAGTGTCAGTGTTGTATTCTAGATTATGATGGAAGTCTCAAATTTATTGACTTAGCAGAAATCACACCCAATATTCTTATTTTAGTTAATGTCTATTTTGTTGACTAATTTTATACTGTAAGAAGAGAGGTGCAGAAAGGTCTGCAATGGGGGGTTGTAATTAATATTTGTAAGTTTCATTTATACTGCTTAATCAATGAACTGGGCCATGAGATCAATTTATTACCAGAAAACAAAGATTGAATAAATGATTCCAAAATTGTATCTTCTGGTGACTGTTAAAATCAACTTCCATTTGTAAGTCAGAAATTACAAAGTTTGGAAACTTAGATCCAATTACTAACATAAAATGTTACCTTAGGCTCTGCTGCATTGTCAAAAATTATGAGGGAGCTGAGATATTACCTATTGAACACTAACAGTGTAGTAAGTCCAAAATCTCACTGATGAAAGCAGAAGACATGACAATCCTGATTTAGAGAAAAGGACTTTGTTGTCATGGCACAGCAAGCAGCCTAAGCTTTACATTCACATCAGTTTTTCTTGCTCCTCAAATTCAGCAAGACAGAGAATTCTAGGTGGAAGCTGTTCACTCAGTGAGTTTGCATCACACCTGAGCAACTCCAAGGACAATTAATGCTAATCTTCTATATTGGGCTGTAAGCAGACCTGCCCAATATTTGCTTCCTGCATGGACACACTGTCTCCATTTTCCAAGGACATGTGTAACATAGACATCCTTGAAAAAACAGTCCCAAACAAAAGTGACTCTGTGCATGACATTGCACAGAAAGACAATGGAGAAATTACCCGTGGAGAATTATCTCCCAACGTGGAGTTGGTTAGTTTGCTTATCAAGATGTGGGTGTATTTCAAAATGTTGAAAGCTTATTTTTCTAAATACTTTTTTTCCCCCATCAGCTTGGTCTTTTGGCATTTCATATAATTACCTTGCGCACGTGGCCATCACTCTGCCGGCAAAGCCTTTAGTGATGAAATTCTCAATGATCGCATGACATTTTGGGTTATTTGATTTTGCACTCAATATCATTTCTAATTGTTATTAAGTTTGCTGTTTTTGATTTGATGGTGAATATCTTGTTAGATCTAGTTTCTAAGGTGGTGCTTATAAGGTGCTAATGCCTTTATAAAGCTAAGATGTAGCTTTGTGTTTACCTTTCTATGCTAATTTTACAAAAAGATGAAAATGCAAATCAGGATAAAATCTCTGTCCAAGTTTTCTGGAGAAATCTTTTTTGCTAGCTTTTTCTCCCTCTTTTTAGCCACACATTACTAATGTGGCAAGCATAGTGAAAGTTAATGTTAGAGAAATTCACTTTAATGCCATTCAGATGTACAATGGCTAGAACAAGACCTGAGCCCAAGTAGATTTCATGCACAGCTTTGATCTTGTGAAGAAAACCTAAATTATCAGTTTCTCTCATGTGTGTTTTGGAATAAAAATTATCCACTTGACAGTGGAAACAAAGGGAGAGGATATTCTAAAGCAAAAATTAATCATTTCTTTGAACTAAGATCCTTGCTGTCATAGAACAATGTTAGATGCCTAAAATGTAAAACATGCACCTTTATGCCTACATCCTTGCAAATTTGCTCCTGGGAATGGTAATGCAAATAAAATCTGGCCCATTTGTTATGGATTGCTTTGAACCAATTTAATTGAATTACTGGCCTATTAAAATAAACCATTTTAAGTTGAAATATTAAAATGGAGGATTCAACCAGTTTGCTAAAGACTATATGGTCCATTATCCCAAAAAGATAATTACATTCAAATATTATAGTCAAACTTCATCTTAGATTCAGAAATTTTATTTTTCTCCTGGCATTAAACAGGTAGCCACCCTTCTTTTATTTTCTTAGCTCTTGTATAATATTTTGGAAGTACTTGTAATGATTTTCACTATCAATCCTGAATGTTAATAGTGGTGAAATTAATCCTTCTGGGTATTAATTATGTAAAAAGCACTCTGGGGTTGTGGGGAAGTGTTTGTTATAGTAGTAAATTAATGACTAAATACTACCTATCAAATATAGTAAGTATAATATTATAACCAAAGGTATTTGCAGAAAATTCTCAAGTGAAATTTACAGTTGAACTCCCTGTGACTGGTTCTAATCTTCTAGGATCTCTCAACAAAAAGAGACAAATCAAGCACATGTAAAAGAACTTAAAAAAATCAATTCCATCCGTGTTCAGGTCTTCACAATCTAGGCTTAGGAAAACAAATGTTTTAAAATGATAACTGGTTAAACTGTTATTTGTGTTAGCATTGGTTTTATCTCAAGGCTGATTTATCTAGTGCCCTCAAGAGGGCGACAATTGTGTCAGACATCATATCTGTGTTAGGGATCCCTAAGACCACCCTCAGGTTCAATAATTCACTTGAAGGACTCAGAGAGCTCAAAAGCTGTCATACTCTTGGAGTTTATTACATTGGAAAGATGATATTGAAATCAGCAAAGGAAAAATGCACATGAGGCACAATCTGGCAGACATCAGGTACAAGCTTCTAGGTGTTTTCTCTCTTTGCGGCTGCATAATGTTTAATTTTCTCGGCACAAATAAGTAACAATACACTCTAAGTGTTGCCAATGTGGCTTTGAGTCAAGAAACCTTATTGGGGGTCATTTATGTAGGCCATACACACCAACATGACTGATGCTACCTTCTCAGACTCCAGACCCCCAGAGCAGAAACAGGTATTCACCATAAATCCCACTGTTAAATAACCATCCTGTCCAGTTGGTACATAACAGCCCAAGGCCTCAGGCATGCAAAAAACTCTTATCAGGGAGAACATTCTAAGGGCTCAGAGCTCAGTAACCAGAAGCCAACCAAAGCCAGTCTTGACAACAGGCCCTTGTTGGAAATGTACAGTATTTGATTAATTGAAGAATGCTGAATTAAACGTTTCCTGCACAATATCAGACAAAGGAAAGGAATTTCCACCTCTAGAGTCTCTTTTATAAGAGTCAGGGACTTATTCTCAGCTACCGTCTGGCAGATCCTCCCCAGGGTTTCATATATCCAAAACAATCCCAATGAAGAAAAATGGAATTTTATGATTGGCTGGAATGTTGAACTGGTATTATCTTACATAAGGGGAACACCTAAGCACAATTGGAGTTCTTTTATGAAGAAGGAAGTAGAGAAGTGCACATTGAATTCTCAAACATTTTCCTACAGCAAACTTTAATACTGTTGATTCTGATAGAACAAAATATAGAGGCATAAGCAATGAAACTATGTCTTTACTATTAATATGCATACATGCATATACATACATATACAAATATATATGTGTATCAGTTATGTATATGTGTATGTACATATACACTTATGTGTGTGCACATAATAAAAATATGCTCTCTCTGTATAGATACAGTAATGTTCTGTGTAAGAAAAAGAAATTAGAAATAGATTGGAAAACTGTATTAGGTTACTTTTAATTAAATATTCCTACTGTCAAATTTGAGGTTCCCTGCAATATCATCCTTTTTATGCTTTTCTTTTTTTTTCCTATTTTGGAAACAAAAGGTCTTCTTTTTTATTTTATTGTATTGTATTATTATTATACTTTAAGTTTTAGGGTACATGTGCACAATGTGCAGGTTTGTTACATATGTATCCATGTGCCATGTTGGTATACTGCACCCATTAATTCGTCATTAAGCATTAGGTATATCTCCTCATGCTATCCCTCCCCCCTCCCCCCACCCCGCAACAGTCCCTGGAGTGTGATGTTCCCCTTCCTGTGTCCGTGTGTTCTCATTGTTCAATTCCCACCTATGAGTGAGAACATGCAGTGTTTGGGTTTTTGTCCTTGCGATAGTTTGCTGAGAATGATGGTTTCCAGCTTCATCCATGTCCCTACAAAGGACATGAACTCATCAGTTTTTATGGCTGCATAGTATTCCATGGTGTATATGTGCCACATTTTCTTAATCCAGTCTATCGTTGTTGGACATTTGAGTTGGCTCCAAGTCTTTGCTATTGTGAATAGTGCTGCAATAAACATATGTGTGCATGTGTCTTTATAGCAGCATGATTTATAATCCTTTGGGTACATACTCAGTAATGAGATGGCTGGATCAAATGGTATTTCTAGTTCTAGATCCCTGAGGAATCACCACACTGACTTCCACAATGGTTGAACTAGTTTACAGTCCCACCAACAGTGTAAAAGTGTTCCTATTTCTCCACATTCTCTCCAGCACCTACTGTTTCCTGACTTTTGAATGATGGCCATTCTAACTCGTGTGAGATGATATCTCATTGTGGTTTTGATTTGCATTTATCTGATGGCCAGTGATGATGAGCATTTTTTCATGTGTTTTTTGGCTGCATAAATGCCTTCTTTTGAGAAGTGTCTGTTCATATCCTTTGCCCACTTTTTGATGGGGTTGTTTGTTTTTTTCTTGTAAATTTGTTTGAGTTCATTGTTGATTCTGGATATTAGCCCTTTGTCAGATGAGTAGGTTGCAAACAATTTTCTCCCATTTTGTAGGTTGCCTGTTCACTCTGATGGTAGTTTCTTTTGCTGTGCAGAAGCTCTTTAGTTTAATTAGATCCCATTTGTCAATTTTGGCTTTTGTTGCCATTGCTTTTGGTGTTTTAGACATGAAGTCCTTGCCCATGCCTATGTCCTGAATGATATTGCCTAGGTTTTCTTCTAGAGTTTTTATGGTTTTAGATCTAACGTGTAAGTCTTTAATCCATCTTGAATTAATTTTTGTATAAGGTGTAAGGCAGGGATCCAGTTTCAGCTCTCTGCATATGGCTAGCCAGTTTTCTCAGCACAATTCATTAAATAGGGAATCCTTTCCCCATTGCTTGTTTTTGTCAGGTTTGTCAAAGATCAGATGGTTGTAGATATGCGACATTATTTCTGAGGGCTCTGTTCTGTTCCATTGATCTATATCTCTGTTTTGGTACCAGTACCATACTGTTTTGGTTACTGTAGCCTTGTAGTATAGTTTGAAGTCAGGTAGCATGATGCCTCCAGCTTTGTTCTTTTGGCTTAGGATTGACTTGGCGATGCGGGCTCTTTTTTGGTTCCATATGAACTTGAAAGTAGTTTTTTCCAATTCTGTGAAAACCATAAGCTCTAATGAAAACAAAACAAAACAAAAATCTTCAATAAATATTAAATAAAATTAAATTATTTATGAAAAGAATTATACACTAAAACCAAATGGGATTTAATCCAGATATGAAGTCTTATCAGCATTCAAAGGTGATTAATGTAATCTAACATATCAACATACTTAAATTACAAAATAACACTATTAATTGATGCATAAAAATATTTGTCAAAATTCAAGCCATTTATAATTATGAATGTTCAGTAAACCAGGAAGAGAGGGGAATTTTCTCAAGTACATCAAGAACTTCTACCATCAGGAAAATGGTCTAGATATATTGTCTTACCACTTTTTTCTGACATAATATCAGAAGTTCTAGCCATTGCAATATGGAAAGAAAAAGAAACAGAAGATATTTGAATATTAAAAACATAAATAAATAAACTCTCCCGATTTGAAGATGACATGATTTTCCATGTAAACAATGTCCAAAATTACAAAAATAAGAAATAAAGAAATGAAACCACTCCTAGAACTAATAAGGGAGTCTAGTAACTTCACAGGATATGAGATCACATATAAGAATCAATCACATTTCTATGTACTAAAATATGAACACGTGGAAAACAAAATTAAAATCATAATACCATTTGCCATCACTCCAAATAAAATAAAAACAAGATGAAAATATGTGCCATGGAAAAGGCTCTGTTTATAAGATAAAAAGAAAAGCTAAATACTACTTGGTAATGTTTGTAAATCACAAATTTAATAAATGACTAGTATCTTGATTATATAAAGAACTCTCAGAACTTGAAAATGAAAATAAATGCAATTCAAAAATGGGCAAAACATAAACTAAAATTTCACCAAAGAGTATATAGAGATGGCAAATAAGTTCAAGAAGAGATGTTCAACATCATTAGCCATTAGGGAAATGCAAATTAAAATCATAATGAGATATCGCTATGCATGTATCAGAACAGTTAAAATAAGAATAGTGACAAAACCAAATGATAGCAATGATGCAGGGAAACCTGGATCGCTCTTACATTGCTGGTGGGAATGTAAAATGGTACAGCCAGTTAGTGAAATAGTTTGACAAGTTTGGTACAACTAAGCATACAAATACCATATGACCTACCAATTGGACTCTTGAATATTTATCCCAGAGAAATAAAAAATTAGATGTGTAACAATCCTGCACATCGATGTTCCTAGCAGTTTTATTTGTAGTATCAAACTGGAAATAATTCAAATGCCTGTGGGTTCAAATAATTCAAACTATGGGTTACTAGTTAAATAAACTGTGGGGTATATCCCTACTATGTAATACTATTCAAGTAATAAAAAGGAAGAAAAAACTATTGGTATATGCAATGAGTTGGATGCAACTGCAGGAAACTAAGCTAAATAAAACACCCAATAATGAAAGACTACATTGTTTATTATTTTATTTATATGACATTCTTAAAATGACGAAATTATACGAATGTAGAACAGATTATTATTTGTTGTTAAGAGTAAGGGATGGAGATAGAAAGGGATGTGCCTGTGGCTAATAAAGGGCAACATGAAAGATTGTTGTTGTACTGTAACTTTGATATGTCTCTACTGGAAAAATGCTAATATATTGGTTGTGATATTGTATTAGAACTTTGCAAGGAGATTTCTTTGGGAGAAACTGAGTAAAGAATGTATTAATCTGTCTGCATTCTTACAAATGCAGCCAAATCCATAATTATCTCAAAAAAGTTCACATAATAAAGGCAGTTGTATTTACTATATTTCAACAACAAACAAATAGAAAAGTAAATTCATAAATTATGCTATTTATAATATCAATGACACGTAAGGCTTAAAAACGTCATATAAAACCTGTGTAAATCCGTTACAGTGAAAATTATGGAACATGAGAAAATTTCAAAGACAAAAAAATGAAAGCATATGTCAGGCTTGTGGTTAGGAAGACTCAATATTTTTTAAAAGATACTTTTTCAAGTTTGCCTGTTGATTCAATGTGATACCAAATATCACGTTTTTCAAGGATTTAGATCAATGGATTCTGTCACATAATACTGTGGATATCCATTTGTCAATATCTATTAAAGGTGACCTAAAACAAGGGCAATGATCAAGGCATCTTATTCCTAGGGTTAGACAAAATAGAAATGTGTACCTGTGTTCATCACAAGCCAGGTGTAAAATTTTTTACAGTACTATTGATATTTGCCAAAAATTAGAAACAACCTAAATATTCATCAACAGTAAAATGATTTTAAATAATTATGTTTCAGCTACATGTAACTCCATGCAACTGCACGGATGAATCTCATCAACCCTTGGCCGAGCAAAAAAAATCCAGAGTCAAAAAGTGCTTATGTATATTTCATATATATATAATGTTCAAAAAGAGGTAAAACTCTTCTGCATTGTTAGAATTCAGAATGGGGTTGCTTCACTAAAGAAGCAGGAAGGAATTTCCGGTGTTCTGATAATGTTCTGACTTTTATTCTAAGTGTGGTTTTATTATTCGATGAAGTCTATTTGAGAAAATTTATAAAGTTTACACTTACCTGATGAACACATTTCTGAATATAAGTTATGCTACAACATAAACAGTTTACATATAAAAGTTCCATGTTTACTGCAGCACTATTCACAATACCCAAGATATAGAATCCACCTAGTGTCTATCTACAGATGAATGAACAAAGAAAATATAGTCAGACATGGTGACTCATTCTTGTAATCCCAGGACTTTGGGAGACTGAGGTGAGAAAATGGCCGGAGCCCAGGAGTTCGAGACAAGCCTTGGCAACAAAGTGAGATGCCATCTCTTCCAAAAGTCAAAAAATTAAAAAGGCATGGTGGTATGCACCTGTGGTCCTAGCCATTCAGGAGTACTGAGGTGGGAGGATTGCTTCAGTTCAGGAAATCAAGGTTGCAGTAAGCCATGTTTGCAGCAGTGCACTTCAGCCTGGGCAAGAGAGTGAGAACCTATCTAAAAAAAAATTAAAAAAGAAAAGTCACACACACACAGACACACACACACACACACACACGCACAGAGAGAGAGAGAGAGAGAGAAGAATATTATTCAGCCTTAAAAGAGACAAAAATCTTGCCATTTGTAACAACCTGGATAAAGCTGGAGGACATTAGGTTAAGTGAAATAAGTCAGGCATAGAAAGACAATACATCGTGGTTTCACTTATATACTGAATCTAAGAACATCAAACTCAGAGAAGGAGAGAATAGAATGTTAGTTGTCAGGGAATGTGGTGGGTGTGGGTAATGGGTACATGTTGGTCAAAATCTACAAAGTTTCAAGTAGACAAAAAGTTATGCAGAGCTATTGCACATCATGGTGACTATAGTTAATGATAACACATTGTATCCTTGAAAATTGCCAGGAAGGTAGATTTTAAATGTTCTCACTGCAAAAAAAATAATAAATGTGAGGTGATGGACATGTTATTTAGCTAGATTGTGGTAATGATTTCGCAGTCCATACATAGATCAAAACATCATGTTTTACACCATAAATATATACAATTTTTATTCATTGATCACATTTTAATGAAGCTAGAGAAAATGTACCACAATTAGGTAATTCACCAATTAAAATAATTATCTATGAAATGGTCATTTTATATATAATTTAAATCAAGCTTCTTATTGTGATATAACTCATCGATTAATATATTTTATAACTCATTATACAAACACACATATTTTATTTTATAATCTATATTGCATTACACGTTGGTTAAACTATAGCCTAGAAAATTGACATGAACTTGGATAACTTACATTCTCTAAAATTGTATTTCTCCTTTAAATGTAATTAGATCGACATCTCTAAAGGTCTTGTCATCATTCAAAAACTGTGTTTGCAAGGCATACACATACTTTTATATATGCTGTTTACAAAATATTTAAAATGAAATACCTTTTCAATTCAGCTTATAACTTCAATTTTAAGTACATCAGTAAAATTTAAAATGGTCCTGCATTTAAATGTATTTTATTAGATAACATATTGCTTTCCCTGCAGATTTGATTTAAAGAAAATATCTATGTTTCTCAGTAGGAGTGACCCATAAACTACATACATATCAGCCAACTTGATGTAATGGTGTTAGTTCTTATTTTAACATAAAGCAGCTTTGTGACCTTGAATAAGTCATAAAAAAAAAAAAGCACTTATTTTTGCCTCAGATTTTTAATTCTTTGAATGAATAATACTTTCTCTGCCATCTCAGGTGGTTGATGTGTGGATTAAATGAGAAAGCAAAATTTAAGTAACTTAAAATCTATAAAGCAGTGTGTAAATGGAAATGTTATTACTATTATTTGATGCAGTAGTTTTTGCTCCTTAGTTCAGCTGAAATCAGCTCCTTGTCACACAATCAGGAAAGATTGGGCGTGCATACTCATTGAAAGGTGAGGAGAGCAGAATTTACTAAAAGAAAACTCTCAGCTGTAAAAGAAGAGGTCCTACTAACAGGCTCAGATTGAACACCACGCTACCACGCACCAGCTGAAGAAGCCAGGCTCCTCCCCACTGCAGAAGGTGCAAATTCCTGTGGCTCCACCTCATTTCTCCAGTGTGCATGGGGACATTATTTAGAAAGAATCAGTCAGGAAAGAGCAGGCAAACAGGGGCAGTTCTCCCTCTGGGTCGCGGGTTTCATCTGGGATCCACAGTCCAGTCTTTCAGCCTTCAGCCTATTTTAGGCTTGAAGGTAGGGTTTCGCTGGGGACCATTGGCTGTCTCCTGCCAAGAGATTATTATTATTATAAGTGTTTAAATATTTGTTTTCATTTTAAGAAAAAAATTTAGAATGATCCTACTCTTACTCAGACACACACACATACACACACATCCCATACATATAACCTTAATTGAGTAGAGGGAAGGAAAATATAGTGCATCTTTTTTCTACTGTTAAAGTTGTGCTTTGTTCATTACCCTTCCATTACTTTTCCTTTGTTTTCCTCCCATAGGGCAATGAAGATAAGCTCCTGTTGATGGTTCATGAATTTCAATTTATGTTCCCAGGGGCAGGGCATTTTTCATGCAATGTCCCCAGTATTAGAATTTCCTGCTGCTTGTGTTTTCAGAGAACCCATGTTTAAACCTTCAGGCCAATATGTAAATCTGTTTTTGTTCCTTTAAACAGAAGACTTGTGGGTGTTTCAAAACAGATATGCATTAAATAAGTATTTATTCAATATTACAGATGTTAAAACTAAGAGACTTTCTCAGGGACAAGTTAAGTGAAAGAGGTGCAGGAACTGAAGCTGCATTTCCAAGTGCCTGGCCCTCAACAAGTGTCCACCAGGCAAAGCATAATTGAAAGGATTAGCTCATTGTAACAAGCAACGTGCACATTTGTGTGTAGACAGACACTGAAGTATGATCCCCACAATCCTTATAGCTATTTTCTCTGGATGTTGAGATTTCATTTGTATTTACTTTCTTTTTATACTTTCACATAGTTACAATTATTTTACCATCAGCTTGTAATTTTTATATAATTAGAAATGATATAAAAACTATTTTGTAGAGAAAAGATAATGCTATTCCAATACAATCCAGTAGCTTTACAATAAATAGTTTTATCGAGTTTTATGAAACCTATTATGCCCACTGTTTAAAGAATAATTTAAAGGGATAAATAATTGTATGGGTTGTATGTACTCTCCATCTTGTAAAATATTGAATTTCTTTCTTTTTCCACCTGAGTTAACCATGAATTGAATTTTTATTTTCATAACTAGCTTGCATTTTGTAAGTTGCTGAATTACATAATGGCATACCTTTAAATCACATATTATTTAGTTTTGCATGTTTTTGAGTTTTATATAAAATGGTTAATTTTGTATATACATCTTTCCTGAATTTTTTTGTTTTAATTCAGCCTTAACTGTGAAACTCATGTCTCTTGATACACATAATCATTCTTGGATCTTTTCATTGTTCAAAAACGTTCTCTGGAAGGAATATAGTTCATTTTACTTATCCATTCTACCTCCCTTAGGCAAAGATTTTTTTTATAGTACTAAAAATGCTGCTAAAATAGTTATTCTACAAATATTCCCATGAATATTATATTGGTGCATTTTCATGCTGCTGATAAAGACAAAACTGAGACAGGGTAATTTATAAAGAATAAGAGGTTTAATGAACTCACAGTCACATGTGGCTGGAGAAGCCTCACAATCATGGTGGAAGGCAAAAGGCATGTCTTGCATGGCGGCAGATGAGAGAAGAGAGCCAAGCAAAAGGGGTTACCCTTCACAAAGCCATCAGATCTCGTGAGACTTATTCACTATCATGAGAACAGTATGGGGGACCCATCCCCATGATTCAAATACCTCACACCAGTTCCCTCCCACAACATGTGAGAATTATCTGAGGTACAATTCAAAATGAAATTTGGGTGGGGACACAGCCAAACCACATCATTCTGCCCCTGGGCCCTCCCAAATCTAATGTCCTCACATTTCAAAATCAATCATGCCTTCCCAACAGTCCCCCAAATGTTAACTCATTTCATCATTAACTCAAAAGTCCACAGTCCAAAATCTCATCACAGACAAAGCAAATCCCTTCTGCCTGTGAGCCTGTAAAATCAAAAGCAAGTTAGTTAATTCCTAGATACTATGGGGGTACAGGCATTTGATAAATATACCCATTCCAAATGGGAGAAATGGGCTGAAGTAAAAGTTCTAAAGGCCCTATGGAAGTCTGAAATGCAGTGGGGCAGTCAAATATTACAGCTTCAAAATGATCTCCTTTGACTCCATGTCTCACATCCAGGTCATGCCAGTGCAAGAAGTGGGTTTCCATGATGTTGGGCAGCTCCAATCCTGTGGCTTTGCAGGGTACAGCCTCCCTCCTGGCTGTTTTTGTGGGCTGGCTTTGAGGGTCTGTGGCTTTTCTGGGCACACGGTACAGGTTGCTGATGGATCTACCATTCTGGGGTCTGGAGGACTGTCACCCTCTTATAGCTCCACTAGGTAGTGCCCCAATGGGAAAGGTGGGCTTCAACCTCACATTTCTCTTCTGCACTGCCCTACCAGAGGTTATCTATGAGGGCCTTCCCCTGAAGCAAACTTTTGCCTGGACATCGAGGCATTTCCATACATCCTCTGAAATCTAGGTGGAGGTTCCCAAACCTCAATTCTTGACTTCAGTGCACCCACAGACTCAACATGACTTAAGAAGCTGCCAAAGCTTGTGCCTGCACCCTCTGAAGCAACAGCCTGAGTTGCACCTTGGCCCCTTTTAACTATGGCTAGAGTGGCAGGGACATAGAGCACCAAGTCCCTAGGCTGCACACAGTGGAGGGGACCTGGACCTGGGCCATGACATCATTTTTTCCTCCTAGCCCTCTTGGCCTGTGATGGGAGGGGCAGCTGCAAAGATCTCTGACATGCCCTGGAGACATTTTCATTGTTTCCGTTGTTTTCATTATTAACATTTGCCTCATTATTTATGCAAATTTCTGCAGCTGGCCCAAATTTCTCCTTAGAAAATGGGTTTTTCTTTTCTATCTCATCATCAGGCGGCAAAGTTTCTGAACTTTTATGCTTTGTTTTCCTTTTAAAATTGAATGCTTTTAAAAGCACCTAAGTCAACTCTTGAATGCTTTGCTGCTTAGAAATTTCTTCCACCAGATACTATAAATCATCTTCTTAAGTTCAAAAGTTCCACAATTCTCTAGGGCAGGTTAAAACACTACCAGTCTCTTTGCTAAAACATAGCAAGAGTCATTTTTACTCCATTTCCCAAAAAGTTCTTCATATCCATCTGAGACTACCTCAGTCTGGATTTCATTGTCCATATAATTATGAGCATTTTGGTCAAAGCCATTCAACAATTCTCTAGGAAGTTCCAAACTTTCTCACATTTTTCTGCCTTCTTCTAAGTCCTTCAAACTGTTCCAACCTCTGCCTGTTACCCAGTTCCAGAGTCTCTTCCCCATTTTTGGGTATGGTTACAGCAGTTGCCCCAATCTACCGGTACCAATATACTGCATTAGTCTGATTTCACATTGCTGATAAATACGTACCCAAGACTGAGTAATTCATAAAGAAAAAGAGTTTTAATGGACTCACCATTCCACATGGCTGGGGAGGCCTCACAATCATGATGGAAGGTGAAAGGCATGTCTTACATGGTGGCAGACAAGAGAGGATAGAGCCAAGTGAAAGGTGTTTCCCCTTTTAAACCATCAGATCTTGTGAGAATTATCACTACCAGGAGAACAGCATGGGGAAAATCCCTGATTCAATTATCTCCCCCTAGTCCCTCCCATAACATGTGGGAATTATGGGAGCTATAATTCAAGATGAGATTTGGGTGGGGGACACAGCCAAACCATATAGAGTATTTTCTTCTTATCTTCATGTATATATATATATATATATATATTCATGAATATATATATATATTTTCATGAAAAAATATGTATATATATTTTTTGAGACATGGTCTCTGTCACCCAGGCTGAAGTACAGCGTCGTGATCTCTGCTCACTGCAACCTCTGTCTCCCAGGTTCAAGTGATCTTCCCACCTCAGCCTCCCAAATAGCTGGGACTACCAGCCTGTACCACTACACCCAAATAATTTTTGTATTTTTAGTAGAGACAGGGTTCCTCTACATTGCCGAGGCTGTTCTCAAACTCCCAGGCTTCAATGATCTGCCCACCTTGGCCTCTCAAAATGCTGGGATTACAGGTATGAGCCACTGCACCAAGCCTCTTCTTCTTATATTGATATTATATTTTTTTACTCTACATTTTTGAGGTATAGCCTATTTTTCTTTTTTTAATTTCTTAAACTATATATATATATATATATATATATATGGGATTAATATCTGTTTCTTTTTTATTTTCTAATATGACTAAAATTTTAAATGTCTTTCAAACACTGCAGTAGCTATATCCTACACATTTTCACATGTAGAATTTTTGTTTTCATCTAAGTATTTTAGCAATTACAAGTTAATTTCAAATTTAAAAAATTATGTATGTATGTATGTATATATTTTTTCTAATTTTAAATTTGTTAATCTTTCATTTAATTCCAATTAGAGCAGAGGACATCTGTAGGGTATTGACTCAAATTTTCTGTGATTCTCTTTGTTACCAATTATGGTAAGTGGTTTTTTTGCTTGAGTTTAAAAATAAAGAAGGACTTCCAACAGTTGGACATCAAATTGTATATATTTGGCTTGCTGTGATTAACTTTCATCTTTTATATTTAAGATTATAATTTATTTCAAACTTAATTTCAATGTAGAATTGTTTTCCATATTGAAACTAAACTCAGGTCCACCTGCTCACTCTTTGAAAGCCAAAATACTAATATGATAAAAGAAGTGCAGTGACAGGAGAGCAATTTTACTCAAATGCTGGCAGTTGGGAATGGCCAGGCTCATGCCTCCAAAAACAATTTCAAAATTGTAAGGAAATCGATAGGTTTTAGAAGGAAAGCTTGGCATGGGAAGCAAGTGGGAGTGGGGCAGGGTGCAGGAGCTGCGTGTCTTGTTCTGATAGCTAACTTGAATTTCTGTCCACCTGAAGCGTAGGCTGGTGCCATTTCAACAATGGCCAAGTTGTAGATTAACTGCCTTGTTAATTTCTAGATGCAGAGAATTCTACAGCTGGGTCTTCCTGCCTGGTTTACTTCAAAATTAGCCCCTGGAATTTGCAAGCAAGTGCATAATTAGATAAGTGAGCACAGTGCAAGGGAGTGCCTGGTGGGAAGGAAGGGAAACAGAGTCAAAATGTATTACAAGGCTAAGACCAGAGAGAAGAAATAAAATTTTGAAACGCGTTTTAAAGCCAAACCACTTGGTTACAATATGGATATTAACTTGCTGGTAGAACGATTTTTTTCTATAGAGTGATTTTTATAGGCTGTCTCGTGTGTTTTATTAATCTATATTGCTATTTTTTGGTAATACCATACTCTCTTGATTACAATAGTTTTATAGCTACTGTAGTAGCTGTAAGTTTTAAAGTCAGGTGGAATAAATCTTCCAATTTGTGTTTCATTTTAAAAAATCTCTTTGGATCTTCTAGATCCTTTGTATTTAAATAAATATTTTATGAACAATTTATTAATTTCTTTTAAAATTGCAAGAATGTTCAATGGGATAATTTGAATGTACACACAGATTTGGGTAGAATAAAAATCTAACAATTAAGAGACTTTCAACTCATGAACATGGCATATACTCCATCTATGTAGTTCTTCTTTTTTATTATTATACTTTAAGTTTTAGGGTACATGTGCACAATGTGCAGGTTAGTTACATTTGTATACATGTGCCATGTTGGTGTGCTGCGCCCATTAACTCGTCATTTAACCTCAGGTATATCTCCTAATGCTATCCCTCCCCCCCACCCCCAACCACACAACAGGCCCCGGTGTGTGTGTGTGATGTTCCCCTTCCTGTGTCCATGTGTTCTCATTGTTCAATTCCCACCTAAGAGTGAGAACATGCGGTGTTTGGTTTTTTGTCCTTGCGATAGTTTGCTGAGAATGATGTTATTTCCTGTAAACACTTCAGAGTTTGTAGTCTAGAAACTTTCATGGCTGTTGCTAAATTTATTTCTCTGTATGTTTTTAGGTTATTGTAAAAAGGATTTCAAAAATATGCTAACGTTGTTGTTAATATATTAAAAATACGATTGATTTTCAAAATTATCCTTTTTATATTACCTTCTTGATTCATTTATTAGTTCTTGCTTGTCTGTAGATTCCTAAGGATTTTCTATATTAAATAAATCAGCTATTTGTAAATAGAAAAGCAGATTCTTTTTCCTTTCAGAGGTTCATGTTTTCTGTATATTTTCCATGCCCTATATATTGGGGCTTGATGGGGGCTTTCAGTATAATATCAAATACACATGATTTGAGTAAAAATTATTGTCTTGTTTTCAAACATAACAACTAAAAAATCAGTATTTCACCATTAAATATGATGTTACCTCTAGGTTTTTGTTAAGTGCTTTTTACTTGATTGAAAAAGTTGCTTTTATTATTAGTTTGCTGAGAATTTTTATTATAAATGGGTGTTAATTTTTTTAAATGCTGTATCTGTTTCCATTAATATCTTTATTTGCAATGATTACTTTTAAAGGCTAAATCTACTTTATTTTGTTAACAACACAAATCACATTAGTTGCTTTGCATATTTTAAACCAATTTTGAGTTCCAGTCCTTAACTCTGTTCTGCTCATAATGCATGATTTTTTAAAAAAATTTTACTTTAAGTTCCAGAATACATGGGCAGAACATGCAGGTTTGTTACATAGGTATACATGTGCCATGGTGGTTTGCTGCACCTATCAACCCATCATGTAGATTGTAAGCCCCCACATGTATTAGGTATTTGTCCTAATGCTCTCCCTCTATTTGCCCCCTACCCCCTGACAGGCCCTGGTGTGTTTTGTTCTCCTCCTGGTGTTCATGTGTTCTCATTGTTCAGCTCCTACTTGTGAGTGAGAACATGTGGTGCTTGTTTTTTCTATTCCTGTGTTAGTTTGCTGATGATGATGGCTTCCAGCTTCATCCTTGTCCCTGCAAAGGACATGATCTCATTCCTTTTTATGTCTGCATAGTATTCCATGGTGTATATGTAGCACATTTTCTTTATCCAGTCTATCATTGATGGGCATTTGGGTTGGTTCCATGTCTTTGCTGTTGTAAATAGTGTTGCAGTAAACACATTTATGCATGTGCCTTTGTAGCAGAATAATTTATATTCCTTTGGGTATATAACCATAATGGGATTGCTGGGTCAACTGGTATTTGTGGTTCTAGATCCTTGAGGAATCCCCACACTGTCTTCTACAATGGTTGAACTAATTTCATTCCTACCAACAGTGTAAAAGCATTCCTATTTCTCCAAAGCCTTGCCAACATCTACAGTTTCCTGACTTTTTTAATAATCACCATTCTGACTGGCATGAGATGATATTTCATTGTGGTTTTGATTTGCATTTCTCTAATGATCAGTGATGTTGAGGTTTTTTTCACAAGTCTTTTGGTCACATAAATGTCTTCTTTTGAGAAGTGTCTGTTCATATCCTTTGCCCACTGTAGATAGGGTTGCTTTTTTCTTGTAAACTTGTTTAAGTTCCTTGTAGATTCTGGATATTACACCTTTGTCAGATGGGTACATTGCAAACATTTTCCCCCATTCTGTAGGTTGCCTTTTCACCCTGATGATAGTTTCTATTGCTGTGCAGAAGCTCTTTAGTTTAATTAGATCCCATTTGTCAATTTTGGCTTTTGTTGCCATTGCTTTTGGGATTTTTGTCATGAAGTCTTTGCCCATGCCTGTGTCCTGAATGGCATTGCCTAGTTTTTCTTTTACGGTTTTCATCGTTTTGGGATTTACATTTAAGTGTTTAATATATCATGAGCTAATTTTTGTATCAGATGTAAGGAAGGGGTCCAGTTTCAGTTTTCTGCATATTGCTAGCCAGTTTGCCCAGCACAATTTATTAAATAGAGAATCCTTTCCCCATTGCTTGTTTTGTTCGGTTTGTCGAAGATCAGATGGTTGTAGATGTGTGGTGTTATTTCTGAGGTCTCTGTTCTTCTGTTCCATTGGCATATATATCTGTTTTGGTACCAGTACCATGCAGTTTCAATTACTGTAGCCATGTAGTACTGTTTGAAGTCAGATAGATAGCATGATGCCTCCAGCTTTGTTCTTTTTGCTTAGAATTGTCTTGACTCTACGGCATCTTCTTTGATTCCATGTGGAATTTAAAATAGTTGTTTCTTCTAATTCTGTGAAAAATGTCAATAACATTTTAATGGGAATAGCATTGAGTCTATAAATTATTTTGGTTACTATGGCCATTTTCATGATACTGATTCTTCCTATCAATGAGGATAAGATGTTTGTCTATTTGTTTGTGTTCTCTCTTATTTCCTTGAGCAGTGGTTTGTTGTTCTGCTTCACATCCCTTGTTAGCTGTATTCTTAGGTATTTTATTCCCTTTGTAGCAATTGTAAATGGGAATTCATTCATGATTTCGCTCTCTGCTTGCCTATTGTTTGTGTATAGGAGTGGTTGTAATTTTTGCATACCGATTTTGTATCCTGAGATTTTGTTGAATTTGCTTATCAGTTTAAGGAGTTTTTGGGCTGAGATGATGGGGTTTTCTGAATATAAAATTATGTCATCTGCAAACAAAGGACAATTTGACTTCCTCTCTTCCTATTTGCATACACTGTATTCCTTCTCTTGCTTTATTGCCCTGGCCAGAAATTCCAATACTGTGTTGAATAGGAGTGGAGAGAGAGGGCATCCATGTTTTGTGCCAGTTTTCAAAGGGAATGCTTCCAGCTTTTGCCCATTCAGTATGATATTGGCTGTGGGTTTTTCATAAATAACTCTTATTATTTTGAGATATGTTCCATCAGTACCTAGTTCATTGAGAGTTTTTAACACAAAGGAATGCTGCATTTTATCAAAGGCCTGTTCTGCATCTATTGAGATGATCAGGTGGTTTTTGTCTTTGGTTCTGTGTAAGTGATGGATTGCATTTATTGCTTTGCATATGTTGAACCAGCCTTGCATCCCAGGGATGAAGCCGGCTTGATCATGGTGGATAAGATTTTTGATTTGCTTTTGGAATCAGTTTGCCAGTATTTTATTGAGGATTTTTGCATCAATGTTCATCAGGGATATTGGCCTGTAGTTTCCTTCTTTTGTTGTGTCTCTGTCAGTCTTTGCTATCAGGATGATGCTGGCCTCATTAAATGAGTTAGGGAGGAGTCCCTTCTTTTCAACTGTTTGGAATAGATTCAGAAGGAATGGCACCAGCTCATCTCTGTACCTCTGGTTGAATTTGGCTGTGAATCTATCTGGTTCTGGGCTTTTTTTGGTTCGTAGGATATTAATTGCTGCCTCAATATCAGAACTTGTTGTTGGTCTATTCAGGGATTCAACTTCTTCCTGGTTTAGTCTTGGGAGGGTGTATGTGTCCAGGAACTTATCCATTTCTTCTAGATTTTCTATTTTATTTGTGTAGAGGTGTTTTTAGTATTCTCTGGTGGCATGATTCTTATAGCAGTCACATGAATGCACCTCACAAACATCCTACTACAAGGATCATAAATGACTACAAGCTTCAGGTACTGCACTTTGAAATCCACTGTAGTATTTTTGCCACTTGATTATTAAAATCTTCCTCTGCTGAGGTCACCCGTTGATGAGCGATCATGTGGGATACAAATATCTTCATAGGTTTGACTACTCAGAGAGGTCCCTCCACATACATCTACCCCAAATTTCTTCATTACCACTTTTCCAAACATGCTTTTCCAAGTCCCTGACCATCCAGCCAAACCATTGGCTTCAGCCCATTAATCAGTATATAATTGCACATCTGGCCATTTCTCCTTCCATACGAAGTGCACAATTGGGTGCACTGCTCAAAGTTCTGCCCACTAGGAAGATTTCCCTTCACCACTGTCCTTCAGGGATGTCCTAGAAAGGGGCTGTAGTGCTGCAGCTGTCCACTTTTGGGTGGTGCCTGCAATCGTGCAGAACCACCTGTTAACCAGGTCCTAGTCGGAATTCCCTCCCTCTGTCAACTGATCATTGGGAACTCCCCATGAGGTCATCTATGCAGGCTAGGGGAGAAAACTCATGCTTGCAGGAGTGGAGATCATGGGCATTTGAGCCACTTCCACATTTAACTTACTGTGCCTTCAGGACCTGCTTGAGCCTGATCATGTATATACCACTTTCATTTGATGATAGAATGCTGCTGCGCATGATTGACTTTATGGCTAGATGGGTCAGAAAGCACCCGGTTCATGATAGGCAGTTCAGGTTGCATGACTTGATGACCCATAGTCAAACGTTCAGTTTCCACCAAAGCCCAGTAATAGGCCAAGAGCCATTTCTCAAAAGGAGAGTAGTTCTCTGCAGAAGATGGCAGGGCCTTGCTCCAAAATCCTAGAGGCCTCTGCTATGATTCACCTATGGGGGCCTGCCAAAGGCTCCATACAGCATCCCTATCTACCACTGACACCTCAAGCACCATTGGATCTGCTGGGTTCTATGGCTCAAATGGCAGAGCAGCTAGCACAGCAACCTGGAACTGTTGCAGAGTCTTCCCTGTTCTGGACCCCACTCAAAACTGGCAGCCTTTCGGTCATTTGATAAATGGGCCGGAGTAACACACCCAAATGAGGAATATGTTGCCTCCAAAATCCAAATAAGTCCACTAGGCATAGCGCCTCTTTCTTGGTTATAGGAAGACCCAAATACAGCAACTTATACTTCACCTTAGAGGGAATATTGCAACAGGCCCCACCCCACTGGACCCCTAGAAATTTTACTGAGGTAGAAGCTTCCTGAATTTTAGTCAGGTTTATTTCCCATCCTCTGGAATGCAAATGTCTCACCGATACATCCAGTGTGTTTTCTACTTCTTGTTCACTGGATCCAATCAGCATAATGTGATCAATGTAATGGACCAGTGTGATATCTTGCAGAAGTGAAAAGTGATCAAGGTCTCTCCAAATAAGATTATGACACAAAGCTGGAGAGCTCATACACTCCTGAGGTAGAAAAGTAAGGGTATATTGCTGGCCTTGCCAGCTGAAGGCAAATTGCTTCTGGTGGGCCTTACAGACAGGAATGGAAAAAAAGGCATTTTTCAAGTCAATGGGCACATACCAGGTACAAGGAGATGTGTTAATTTGCTCAAGGAATGAAACCACATCTAGTATAGCAGGTGCAATTGTAGTCACCACTTGGTTATGCTAACAATAATCCACTGTCATTCTCCAAGATCCGTCTGTCTTCTGCACAGGCCAAATGGGAGAGTTCAACATGGATGCGGTGAGAATCACTACGCCTCCATCTTTCAAGTCCTTGATGGTAGTACTAATATCCGCAATCCCTCCAAGAATGGAATGTTATTGTTGTTGTTGTTACTGTTTTTGATTTAGAATGTTTCTAGGTAGAGATAGTTCTAATGGCCTTTCCCACAGTAATAGCCCTCACCTGACCAGTCAAGTAGCCAATGTGGTTGTTCTGCCATCTGCTAAGTTTGTCTATGCCAATTATGCATTCTCACACTAGGGAAATGACCACAGGATGAGTCTGGGACCCACTGGACCCACTATAAGTCAGACCCGAGCTAAAACTTAATCAATTACTTGACCTCCATTAAGCCCCTACTTTAATTGGAGGACCACAATGATGTTTTGAGTCCCCTGAAATCAACATCAGCTCAGAGCCGGTGTCCAATAGTCCCTGAAATCTCTGATCATTTCTCTTTCCCCAATGCACAGTTACCCTGGTAAAAGGCTGGAGGTCTCCTTGGTGAAGGGTGGGAGAAAAGTTCACTGGATAGATTGTTGGTAATGTAGTGGGGTCATTCCTCAAGAGGACCTGGCCTCCTCTTCATTCAAGTACTTCTGCTTCTGTAAACTGGCTTGAGTCTGGAAATTGATTGAGGGGCTGTGAGTCTCTGTTTTTATAATTCAAATTAGTCTTCTGTCCATTTGACCTAGAAATGTTCTCCTTATATACATTATGTAGCAAAGCAGTAGCTTCCTATCAATTATACTTCTAGGAGCACCATGATTAATTAGCCAATGTCAGAGCATTACATGAGTCAGATTATTCTGATTGTTCCTTTGCCTCTACTGTTCATTACGGTAGCTATGCCCATCTTCATGGTTGAGTGCTGCCACTTGGCCCCTGACACCTCAGGATCCAATTATTCCCACTGTATTTAAATCTTGTAGTTGAGTTACTGTGGTTCCTACTGTTAGACCTGACACATAGAGAAGAGCAATCACAGGGTTCTTCAAAGATGCAGGCTCTGCCCTCACAAACCTATTTGACACGGCATTGGTCAATGGAATATCTTCTGGACCCTGCCAGCTGGGATGAATAGGTCTAAAGTGACTAACCCACTCCACCATCCCAGTCTCCCTAAGCCTTTGGATCCCTTCCTCTACATTAAACAAAGGGAGATCAGGCATTTCCTGCTCGCTCATATTGGGCCATCTTTTAATCCATATTTCAGCTAACTAATCAAATAAACTATTAGAACCTTTTTTTTTCAACTCCCTGAGTTGCAACATTAAATGCAGAGTTCCTACTTAGTGTGCCTAGATCAATAAATCCTGCCTGATCTAACTCTATATTCTTTCTACCATTATCTCATACCCTTAATATCCATTCTTACACCTGTCCTCCAAAATTCTCTTTATATAAATTAGAGAACTCAAGCAGTTCTTTTTAAATGTAATGCACCTCCTCATGGGTGACACTCAGCCTCACTGGGACTTTAGTCTAGTTATAGATCTAGAAGCAAACAGGGGTGTCGGGGGTGGCTCCTGAGAAGAATCAACATTAGTTTGCCTGGCAACTGCCTCAGGGAAGGCCATCATTTTGCCGCAGGCAGCATAGGGTTTATCTACTCAGACAAAAGTGAAAAGGCTGATGGCAACATGGGTCAGGGAGGGGATGTTGCCACTACTGGGGATGGGAAAGTTGTTTCTTCTGGCAAAAAATATTCATCAGAGTTTACAAACTCAGTGTCCCCAGCTTCACCAGGGTCCTCCTACACGTCCCTATTCCAAGTTGCAGGGTCCCATTCTTTTCAAATCAATGCCCTCACTTTAACAGTAGACACCTGGCAAAGCTGTGAATGCACCTTTCATTGCAGGTCAGCCACTCGAATGATAAAAGCTTGTGTTTGTTTTTGCACAATTTCAGCTCTTTCTCTACAGGAGATAAAACTCTCACTCAGGGCAATCTTAGCAGATTTGAGGCTCAGTATCTTCTTCTGAAGCCAAGAGACAGAATCCCTGAGTTCACCATTTTCTTTTATCACTTTGTCCACTGTACTTAGGAGCAACCAACCAGTTTCATTATATTCCTTGGTTCTCCACATATGGTCAAAGGTATTATGTATAGAGTCATGAAACTCCTTGCCTCTCATGAGCGGTGAATCAGGAGGGGCAAACGCATTTATTTTGCATAACTCTCTAAACAGTTCAGCCCAAGGACTATCAGTGTTCTCCATACTATTGGAAGTAGAGTTCTTAGCATTTTTAGGCCTACTCATATTAAGCAACCAACTCCAGAAACTCCAAAACCAATGAATTAACTCTATCCTTAATATTCTGTTCCTCTAGAACCACTCCTGATACCGAAATCTGTATTAGTCATGGTTCTATAAAGAGACAGAGCTAATAGGATAAATATATAAAGGAGTTTATTAACTATTAACTTACAAGATAACAAGGACCCACAATAGGCTGTCTGCAAGCTTGATGAGCAAGGAAACCCGGTCTGAGGCTCAAAACTGAAGAACTTGGAATCTGATATTTGAGGGCAGGAAGCATCCAGCACATGAGAAAGATGTAGGCTGGGAGGCTAGGCTAGTTTCGCCTTCTCACATGTTTCTGCCTGCTTTATATTCGATGGCAGCTGATTCAATTGTGCCCACCAGATTAAGGTGGGCCTGCCTTTCCCACTCTTTGGCACCCTCACAGAGACAACCAGGAACAATACTTTGCATCCTTTAATCCAATCAAGTTGACAGTATTAACCATCACAGGTGGTGAATGTAGGCATTTTATTGAGTGGTGGAGGTGCCTCTCAGTAGGATGGATGGGGAACTGGAAAGGGAATAGAGTTGGAAAATGATCTTCCCCTTGGAGTCTGGCCGTCCAGCAGCCCATCTCCTCTCGGACCATCCCCAGCAGAATTCCTTTCAATGTTCAGATGCTCCTTCTCTTTTCTTCTTCTCTGCTGTGTTACTCTGCTGCTCTTCTGCTCTTCTGTTTGTCTTCCCTTGCAGCCTGGGGTTTGGGTTTTATACGAGTACAGGATATAAGGGTCTGGTGGGCCAAAAGGTAACTTTTGGGAGTGAAAACGTGAATATCTGTTCTCATTTAGGGCCATGGGTTTCCAGGATTGAGGGCGGGGCCTTTGCCGGGGAACCATGCTCTTCTACCCAGTAGTTCCCTGTCTCCTGTCTGTATCACCTGTTTATGTCCTGTTTTACTGGTGGCTCTAGAAACTACATATACATGCTGAAATTACACTTAGTAGTTAAATATTCTATTCTTGAAGAAAACTGGAAGTCTTGCACCATTTATATCCATCTATTCCATCTACTGTGTTCCTTTATGCTATGTTTGTCATCTGTATGACATCAGTGTATAATGTATTTTGCATTAAATATATATGTTTAAATAAGTTAAGAGAACATAAACAATCTTTCTATATTTACTTTGATATTGATTCTGTCCCATTATTTTTCAGTCCCTGAAGGTTGTAATTTATTCAAATATGCTGGTGACATATATTCTTGGTTTTGTTTTATCTGAACATGGATGGGTTTAATGTCACCATTCAGTTTTCAGAAAACATTTATATTGGGATATAATTTACATAACAGACAATTTACCCTTTTAAAGTGTACAATTTAGTAGCTTTTTACATGTTCACGGGGTTGTGCATCCACAATCAATATTTTCATCACTCCTAAAAGAAACCCTCCATCCTATAACCATCACCCCCAAAGGTCCCTTCTTCCCTAGCCCTGCACATGCACTTTAAATTTCTTTATTGTGGTAAGAACATTTACATGAGATCTAACCTCCTAACAAATGATTATGTGTCATTATTAATTATAAGCACACTATTGCATAACATATCTCTAAAACTTACTAATTCTGTATACCTGAAACTTTATAAGCATTGAACAGCAAATCCCTGTCTGTTCCAGTCTCCCCACTGATCCCTGACAACAACCATTCTACTCTCTGTTTCTATGAGTTTAATTGCTTTAGATACGTTTTGTAAGTGAGAATATGACACCATTGATTTTCGATGAATATTTTACAGGATAAGAATTACACATTGACAGTTTTTAAAAATTTTTTTTTCTGAAAAGTTTAACAATTTTTTACATTGTCTTTTGTTCCGTAGTTTTATTTTTAGTATTTTCCCCTGCTTTAAAGATTTTTTCTTTATATTTGGTTGTCAACAGTTTGACTATGAAGTGCCAAGGAGTGGTTTATTCATATTTATCCTCTTTGGAGTTCACTGAGCTTCCTGCATTACACATTTATGGCTTTCCTTAAGTTTGGGAAATTTTCATTCACTTTTTCTTAAATATTTGTCTCGATCTATCATGTCCTTCACCTATTCTGAGACTCCATAACTATATGTTAGACATTTTGATATTTCATCACAGAGCTCTAAGACTGTGTATTTTTTTCAACCTTATTTCTCTGTATTAAATATTAAAGGGATACTATTGACGTTAAAGTTTATTGGCTGTTTTCCTCTATCATATCCATTCTACTGTTAAGCTCATCCAATTACAAATTTTATAATATTTTTCAGTTAAAATTTTTATTTTACAAAATATTGTATAGTTTTCTGGTAAGATTCTCTAACTTTTCATTCAACATGAGTGCATTTTCTTTGTCATCATTGAAGGTTGTAAATTCCTCATGTATTGACATCTAAATATATATATTTTTATTATATCCTTTCAAAGATTAAAGCTGTGCTTGTTTTAGCAGGCAATTTATTTGGGTAGGCTCAAACTGTAAGCTCTGCCCCACATGCAGTAAGTTTATTTCCCTGGTTTCCTAGGCCATGAAGATAGTGAGTTTTTGTTGAAGTTATTAACTATTCTATGTCATGCCACTACTGAGTACTGTTCTCCAGCAAAAGCACAAAGTATAGATCTGCTGCTCTCTTTCTTCAAACTTTAACTTCTCTGTAGTATGTTTTGACAAGATTTGACTTTCCTCAAAAATCTGCTTACCTTTTCTTCTAAGTAGTTTTAAAAATATTATTTCTTTACTTTTATTTTTTAAATTTCAGTTTATCCATTATCTATGAATTTTGGGCTGTCAGGAGCTTCCTTTCCTGTACTGCAAACAGAACTCTGATGTCTCTGTTTTTAATCATTTTGACTACTTAGATTTATGTTGAATACAATTCAAAGTAAAATAATACTTCTGAAAATAAATTTTACATTTATAGAAGTATAAACATATACTCATGTTATAAACAATGTCTTTTTTTTTTTTTTTTTAGGCGGACGAGGTCGGCCTCTGTCACTGAGGCTGGGGTGAAGTGGCAGTGGCATGATCTCAGCTCACTGCAACCTCCGCCTCCCAGACTCAAGCCAGTCTCCCAACTCAGCCTCCTGAGTAGGTGGGACTACAGGCATAGCCACCTTGCCAGTCTAATTTTTGTAGAGACAGGATTTTGCCATGTTGCCAAGGCTGGTCTCCAACTCCTGGGCTCAAACTATCTGCCCACCTCGGCCTCACAAAGTGCTAGGACTACAGGTGTGAACCACTGCACCCAGCCAATGTCTTAAACTTTGTAACAGCAAGTTTTATGTATGGTTATAGTAATGAGTAGCATAGAAGTGTTAATACAGGTTAAAAGATAATAAGTGTTTTTTGTTTCATATTATATGACTTTAGAAACAAAAAATAAATTTCAACAAATGTTGAAGCTGAAAAAAAGTTGTAGGTAATGAATTTGAACATAAAAACTAGATCTTTGGGAAAAATAGACTTTTTAAAGTGATCAGTTATTTTTAATTAAGCAATTCAGATCAGTGGCACAGCATACTAAATTTAAAACCTAGAGGCGTGAAGGCATAAATTCAAGAACAAAACCTGTTAGTATAATAGATCTAGATCAGGCAAAATAAACTGCATAAAAATTAATAAATCCAATAGGCTTGGTGCTTTTATCAACATTTTATTCTTAAAATTAAAAAGAGTAAGTATGACTTGAAATAACACCTTCTTTTTCCCTTGGCATCACTGAATATGTATTTTTCTAGAAAGCAAACAGACCTCTTTGATACTGTCCATTAGCTAAGATAAGGCAATTCTAATACACTGCTTCTCCCACTTGTGGAAATAGTGGTACTCCAAGGAATATTCTGCTTTGACATCATAGTTCTCAAAAATATGTTTTCTTAGCAAGCAAATAATAGTTTTGGTGCAGATTTTGTATTTAGTAATCTTTAGTTGTTTGGGCTCAGCTACTATCAAGGTGATTAACTTTGGAAAACTCCTTGCATCAGTTTTGGAGCTTTAATACCACATTGGAAAATCTTTGATAATGTGGTGTGATGGAGTTTTGAGACATCACTTAACAAGGGATATCTTTCTTGTACTTAGTTCTTTTGCATTTCCTCTGATATTTTGATTTTAATCCTCCACATTTCTGATGATTTCTACAAACAATTCCTCAAATTTCCAAGCGGTCCTTTATAGTAGCATTTGGGCATCAGTTTCCTCCCTCAGCAGTTGCAAAGAATGTTTTTCTATCACTTTTCTTTTAGAAGTCCTGTGTTGTTATGTTTTAGGGGTGTCTTCATTAAAAAGCATATAGTTTAGTTTTAGACGTTTCTATCTGATAATTTCTACAACTTAACCAATTTAAGGCATTTATAGTAACTGCTGATATTTTAAAAATATATTATAATATTACATTTTATTTTATCTTTCCTGCTTTGGGTGTTTTTTAATCTTTTCTCCTATTTTGTCTTTTAGTATATTGAATGAATTTTTCTTTATTTCTTTTTTCCCTACCTGTTTACTATGATACATATATTCTATTTTTAATGGTTCATTTAAATATATAAATTTTTAACCTATGTAACAGAGTTAATACACAAATGTAATAAATATATTTACCCTCGGAACAACACAATAGCCATAAAATAACTTAATTTTGACTTCCAGTTCAATTTTTGTATCGTATTTTCTACTATTTTAATTATATCCTCTTTCGAAACTTCTCCAGATGAAATCCTTATTATACTTACAATTAGCTTTTTCAGAAAATATAACTTAATGTCTACCAAATTACTAAGCAATTTTGTTCCTTACCTATTGAATTCTGATCCAATTTTCTTTTCTATGCCATGTTGTAGTATTCTACAGCAAGTGATTTTAGTTTTAAGTCTTCATTTATGCTTAAAGTACTTTGATTTTACCCTACATCCTGAATGTTATTTTAGGTGAGTATAATTTTATGTTGACAATTATTTTTTCTTCCAATTTGAAAAAATCTCCTGTAGTTCCTGTTGAAATGCTCTGTTACCTACCTAACTGTTTTAATTTGTAGTTAAGTTTTTTCTCATGATGAAAAAAATTTCTGTCTTTGACCTTTTGTAATTAAATAATCCAATATTTGGATGTCGATTCAATTATTTTAAGCTTCATTTTGCTTGCTTTTCTAACGTGTATCTTATAGCTAATGAATTTTTTTTGTCTGAGTCTAGTCTGACAACCTCTTAGTAGATTTTTTAGTATCGATGAGTATATATTTTATTTTTGGCATTATATAGCTTTCTCACTTCCTATTTACACCTTTTGTAGCATCTTGATGTATTTTTTCTTCCCCTGTTAATTTCTTTAATTATTTTAGAATAATTATAATATTTTTCACATTGTCCTATTGTTTTCATTCCTTAGGGTTTGTTGTCCTCTAGTGTGTTGTTTTGCTGCATCATCATGCTTTCTATGTTTTTTATAGTGAGCTTATTTGGAATGAGAGAATATTTTTACAAAGATAATTTTTGCCTATGGAAATTTATGCCTCCTAATTTATGGGAGAAATGTTATAATTAGGGTGGGACTATTTTTTAAAAATATTAACTCAATGGATTCTGTTTCCCAAAACATATGTATGATATTAAAGCAGATTTCTGTAATTCGTGCTTGGGGTGTGTGTGTGTGTGTGTGCATATGTATTATAAGAAGCTCTTTATTCCCAACTCAGCTTACAAAACAAAAACAAGAAACATCAAAAAAAACCCAAACCCAAACACACACACACACACACACACACACACGCACACACACACAAATACAGCAGCCTTACTCTTTTTCTTTTCAAGAGGCAGTAGATGTACCCCCTCTATTTCCCTGAATATGCATCCCTTGAAGGGATGGATTCCATATATTTTTCTGAATTTTATTTTGTCCTGATACAAAGGCTTAACTTCCTGTCTTTATGTGTGTATTAAAAAGCAAAGATTTAGTCCAAGGCCTATTTGGGGACAAATAGACTTTCTTTATCCATATACCACCCAAACCAGAATAACTCTATTTCCCAATTTTCTAGTGTGCTTTTGATTTCTGAGATCTTTGAATTTAATTTTTTTTGTAATCCTAATTGAAATCTTAGCAACAATTTCATTTATGTGTAATTTCTTTGTATATTTAGTGCAGGGGTTACATGTTAACACTGCTTGTAATGCTGTGAAAATGAGTCTCAATATGTACATTTTAACTATAGCACAGAATCTCTGTGTACTGCATTTTCTTCCAGCTGTGATTAAGATGCTGTTTTCCATTTTTTTTTGGAACAGAAACCATCTCTCCTGTACTCCTGATGCCACGTGTTTCTTATTCTCTACTGAGTTCCTTTTTCCCTCACATGTTATCATTTTTTATCATAAAGAAATTATGATGTGAAATCCACCTTCTTAACAAGTTGTATGAATGTAGTAAAATACTATTAACTATATGCAGATTGTTGTATGGCAGATTTCTATAAATTTGTTATCTTGCATGGCTGAAGCAATATAACCATTAAGTAGGAACTGCCCTCTTACCTCTCCCCTCAGATCCTGGAAATCACCCTTCGACATTGTATTTATTTATTTAATTGTCAAATAAAAATTGCTTGTATTAATCATGTATAACATGATGTTTTAAAATATGTATACATTGTGGAATGGCTAACTTGAGCTAATTGACATGCGAATTAACTGATGTATCATTTTTTGTGGTGAGAGCACAAAATCTACTCTGCATTTTAAAAAATACAACATATGATTATTAACTATAGAAACAACGTTGTACAAGAAAATGTTAAAACTTATCCCTCTTCTTCCTCACTAAAATTCTATATTCTTTGACCAACATCACAACAACTTGATCCCACCCCCTGCCCCTGGTGACCACCATTTTACTTTCTACTTGTATGAGTTCAACTTTTTTAGATTCCACATATAAATCAGATCATGCAGTATTTAACTCACTGTGCCTGTCTTGTTTCACTTAGCATAATATCCTTCAGCTGTATTCATGTTGTCATACATAACAAGATTTCCTTTGTTTTTAAGGCTAAATAATACTTTATTGTATGTGTATACCACATTCTCTGTATCCATCATCTGCTGATGGACACCTAGGTTGATTACATACCTTGGCTATTGTGAATAATGTTACAATAAACATGGGAGTGCAGATATCTCTTTGACATACTGATTTCATTTTCTTTGAATATGACTGGTAGTGGAATTGCTGGATCATATGGTAGCTCTATTTTTGGATTTTTGAGGAATCTCCGTACTCTTTTGTCTAATGGCTGTATTTTTATACATTCCCACCAACAATGTGCAGGAATTCATTTTTTTCCACATTCTGGCCAGCACTTACTCTTCATCTCTTTGGTAATGGCTGTTCTAATAAGGATGAGGTGGTAATCTCATTGTGGTTTCAATTTGCATTCCTCAGATGGTTGGTGATGTTAGTAATTTTTTCATGTACATGTTGGCCATTTGTATGTTTTCTCTTGAGAAATGCCTATTCAGGTCATTGGCCCATTTTTAAATTAGGCTATTTGATTCCTTGCTATTGAGTTGTTTGAGTTTCTTATATATTTTATATTTAACCCTTTAGGTGCATGGTTTGTTAACACTGTCCACCATTCTTTAGGTTGTCTCTTAATTCTATTGATTGTTTTCCGGCTTTGCAGAAGCTTTTCAATTTGAGGTAGTACCATTTGTCTATTTTCACTTTTGTTACTAGTGCTTTGGGAGTCTACTGATTTCATCTCTGGCCTAAAGTTAATGTAGAACTCTCATGCTAAAAGAAAGCAAATCTTTCACTTTACCCATTTGTCTTTTTTATTCCTCTTTCTCCAGTTCAAGCATAACTTTTTTTCCTTCAATTATTTGTAAGAACTTATTTTAATTCCTGCTAGTATAAGCCAATGAGTTGTCTATTGAATAGCATAAATTATACATATATACTTCATATTTATACACATACATTGTATTACTATACACACAGGCTATTTCTATTTATGCCATTCGATTCAGAGTATAGTTTCTCTCCCAGTTTCCAATTTCATTTTAGAAGAGCTCTGTGTTTTCTCTTTATTTTTTGTGAATCCTATTCAATAAAATGGTAGGTACTTCGAATATGCTTGAAAATATTTTAAATATTTGTAAATTAATCTACTTGGTGACTTAGTATTTGATTGTTTGAAATAAGTAAATGCTTAAATGATAACTTGTTAGTGTCAAAGAGTTTAGAGTCTCACACAAATTAATTTGCTATAGTTTGAATGTTTTTTTGAAGACTAGGCATTGAGATTGAAGGTGATACGCTAATATCATCTACTAGTAATAATGTAGGGACGGCCCCAAATCACCATGACTGATTGGTGATGAAAAGATTTGTTTAAAGGATATGTTTGAGTTTTATATGTGAGTACAAATACTATATAGACATAAAATATAGTTTATATGTGAATATAATGTATATGTGTGTATGTATGTGTGTATATAGGTACACATATATATTCATATACACACACACACACACACACACATATAGCTCTGTGCCATATACTGACATTTTGGTCAATGATGGATCACATATATGACAGTGGTCCCACAGGATCATAATGGAGCTGAAAAATTTCTATTACCTAGTGATGTCTTAGCTGTCATAACGTCACAGTGCAACACTTTACTCACACGTCATGGTAGCGGTGGTATAAACAGATCACCATATTTCTTGTCATGGACATAATACTTCATAATGCTAAGAAATAACTATGTTATTGGCTTATGTATTTGCTATACTTTATTTATCATCCTTACTTTAGAATGCATTCCTTTTAAAGAAGTAAACTGTGCAACAACCACAAGCAGGTCCTTCAGAAGGTATTTTCCAGAAAAAGGCATGTTCCTCACAGGAGATGACAGCCCCATGCATGTGTTGCCCCTGACGACCTTCAAATGGGACAAGATTGTGGAGGTGGAGGACAGTGATATTCATAATTATGTGTCTTAATTTTAACAAAAAGTTTTAAAAAGTAAACATAAAATTAAAAATAGAAAAATGCTCACATAAAAAAGACATAAGGAAAGAAAATATCTTTGTACGGATGTGCAATGTATTTGTGTTTTAAGCTATGTGTTATTACAAAAGAGTAAAAATGTTATAAAACTAAAAAGTTTATAAATGAAATATTACAGTAAATTGAGGTTAATTTATTATTCGAGGAAAAATATTTTTAAAAATAAATTTAGTGTAGCCCAAGTATCACTGCGTTTCAGTTGCCTACAGTATTCAGTAATGTAACATGCTATACAGGTTTGTAGCCTATTCAACATAGCCTAGGTGTGAAGCAGGCTATATCACCTAGATTTGTATAAGTACACTCTATGGTGTTCACACGATGATGAAGTCACCTAACAATGTACTTTTTATAATGTATCCTCATTTTTATGCAATACATGCCCCCACCCCACACACACGTACACGTACACATCCCACAATATATTTTGCTACTAGGAACCAACTAATTAAAATTCCTTCAACCCACACTTCTGGCATAACTCGTCTAATTTATAATGAAACCTAGATTAAAAGAAAAAAGGAAATATGTTGTAATAGAGAGAAAAAAGCGATTTACTAAATATGAGCAGTTTTTTCCCCCAGTTTGTGTGTGTATAAGTATATCTTTTATTTATTCAGTATAAAAAACCATGGTCTTTTCTGGAGCTATTTAGTAGATCAAACCCACACGTTACTCCCCATCCTGTCAAATGAGCTGTATTATGAATTATCACATTAGAGCATCTAAGATGTTCTGGAAGGAGGTACATTTTATTTTTGCTCTTCCCAAATCCCCAATGTCTTTATTTATCATTCTCTGCTTCCTGTAAGCAATATGGTTACTCCATTCTCAAAGTCACTGAACAAATTCCTGCAACTGGAAACCACAGGGATGGGGGAAAAGTAATCTGAAAGACCACATGTAAAATGTGCTTTACCTATTTAATTAGTTCCCATAGGCATAATTTGTATTGTATTAGTAAGATACATAGATTAATCTACCTCTACTTATTTTTCCAATAGAAGTGAGAATGAGGAGAAAAAACCAGTATCTTGTTTTTAAGAAAGAAATAAAATGATTCTAATTTTATTCATGAGCTCGAGTCACATTGTTTCTGGAATGTCAAACAAACTTGAAAGACATAAATACCATAGGAACAATACACTATTCTATAATTTAACACCTGTCTCCCATGAATAGGCTATGGCATTTTCATGCTTATGTGTTAATGCAATATGTTGCTTTTTGTTTTCTTTTTGCTACTACCATGAAATATCTGGAACAGAGCTATGAGCATTTTAAACTCAGCTGTAGCGTGCCTGCTCTGAGGCTCTCTGTGCATTTTTTTCCCTATCAGATTCATTTCACTTTGCATGCTTTCCAAATTATAAATGTCACAGCACTGTTTAAATGTGACTATGTTACTAAGGGAAGGAAAGTTTCCGGTTAACATGGACATAATAGAGATTTAACTTCTAGCTAATATTTTTAGAAGAATATAATTAACTAACAACTTTTCTTAGTACAATATGTTTACAAGTTGCTGATAAAAGTAATAAAAGGTGGAGACAATAAAATACTTTGCTGATTGCAGATTAAAAGTACAGAGGGTATCATGCCTCAAATGAGTTGAGAGTAAAGCTTAAAATATTTAGCGAGCTTGCAAAATACAGACTATTGCCCTCCCCCCTTTTCATACTCTAGGTTTGTGCATTCTTAGGCACAAAAGGTTGTGTTTGGATTTTAGTACCAGAATTCAAAGACAGATGGGGGAAGGATGGAACAAAAGTTTCAAAAGTAGATGAAATCCTTTTGAGCTTTTGTACACTCTGTGATGTCGAGAAATTTACAGGAAATTATTAAGCTTCAGTTTCTTCTGTGAAATGTGAATGATAATGAAAAGAACTTGCAGAGTACTATGAAGTTATATTTGCACACGGCTTGGTAAACTGAGTTTCTATATAAATGTCAGCTGTATTTTTGTAATGTTTACAAAGTTCTTCATACCTAACACACTATATACATCACTCATCCCTGTAAAAACACCATGAGGAAAAGTACTATTTTTATCCCCTTTGCACAAAAAGTGAAAATGGAGGCATAAAGAAATGAAAAGATTTGGCTAAGGTCACACTAGTTGTGAAGTATCCAAAATTTGGACCAAGCAGTCTGACTGCATTCTTTCCCATTTTGCTACACTGCCTCTTAAGTGAATGCAACCTTGAGATGATCATCATTTCCTCATCTCTCACCACGCTTTCTGCAAGTGTTCCTTTTGTGTCCATTGAGGAATGGCCTCTAGATGTGCTAGTACATCCGCTTATTACTGCCTCTTATTCTGTAGAGGCTTTCCCTAACAGGAAAGTTAAAGACAAAATTTACTCATATCCCAACTTTGTTTATTCTTGAATGTTAAGGATGTGGGGCTCATGTTTAGAAAACAAAAGTAGAAGTAAGTGCTATAGAACAGGAGTGGAGCAGACACTTACCCAAAGTGTTATTTCAATGGGTCAATGAGCTGGATTTTTTAACGACAAACTCCTAGGTGTAAAACGCATCTCGCTGTGTGCAATCCCTATATTGGCCAGCTTTTTGGGAAGGATATTTTTATATTAGGCCCAGCCATGGAAGGAGAAGCAGGTCCCTAGTTGCACTGCTTGCCTTGCTCTCTGCTCCTGTTTCCTTAATAAAGAGAGATGCTCCTGCTTCTTCCTCATAACCTGCAATAACTCTAACTTCTGGATGGGTTTGGCTCAGTCAAAGGGAATGGACTCATGGAAACACTACCTGCTGCAGCAGGCATGAGAGACACCCTAACCTTTCAAGCAGTGGTTACATTTTCTACTGCAATACCGGGAGCCCAGCTTCATTATGGTTTTGTCAGACCTTTATTTACTCACCACATAAAGTTTTCTGGCAAATCAGTTTATCCTACTGTCATATTCTTGCTCCATTCTGGAATGAATCCTTCTAAAAATGAGAATATTTTTGGTTTTTCACTTGGAATACACCTTTTTATTTTTATTTTGCTTGATACTTTTTCATATCCTTTCTAATCTGCTCAAAAACAAATATGTCTCATATCAGTGAACCAAATATTATCTGTCCCATCTTCCAAGTTTTCAGGTTTCAGCACTGATTTCTTTGATTATATTAATTCACAAATAATCTCTTCCATCACTAACCTCTTCATATGATCATAGTCATACAATAATTCAAAACACAATGATTCTCTAATTACTTATTCTATAGGTAAATACTAATCTCTGCAAATCTTTCATATGCTTTCCATAACAATAGATGCATCAAGGATTTTCAATAATTTCGTTTGTTTCTTTGAACACTAGCTATAACTTAGAAACTTAACTTACTTCTCATTAAATAAAGTCACAAACATAGAAAATAGAACTTATTGAAATGGTGAAAAAGAGAAAGAAAGGAACAAAGGCCCAGTTGTGTCAAATGCGTCAATAACAGATATTTTAAGACTGAAAAAAATCTGCAAAAGAGAGAATGGAAGTCAAAAATGAGAGCTGTCTTAACACCAGTGATCTTTTCCAATAGCTGTAAAATATAACAGCATTTTCTTTTCTTTTTTGAAAAGTTTGGAATGAATATTGGTCATATACCCTCTTCACCTAGAAACATGTTGGCATTAAAACTTTAATATTTATTTTGTTCCAGTTTTACAGAAGAAAAGCTTTCAAAGTATAATTTACTTGTGATACCCTTCACATTGTAGTAATATATTTCTAAAAAATTCCAAAAATTTACCTACATCCCTGAAAAGTAGTTGCGTCAATGCTGAGAATAATATGTCATTTTACTACACAGAAAAGTAAACATATTTAATCTCTTCATGAAGATATATCCTTATTTCTATAAGTATTGATTGTATAGACTCAACATTCTCAGATCTAAAATCTTTGACTCAGAGCGTGTTCTCTCAGCCTCTAACATCTAGCAATTTCTGAATCTATCTTTAACCATCCCTGCTTGTCTGCCTCATAAAATTCGCTTTGCACTTTTACATACCTACTTTACACTTTCTACTGTTGCACATTATGAAAATCACAGTAAAAGCCAAGGTGCAACAACTGAGTCTTGCTTTATTTATTGTATGAAAAATATCAAATTATTGTTTTCTAGACATTATTCTTGATTGCTTTTACTCTGTTTTGTTCCACCCATTTTTTTTTCTGACATCTTGGCTCAGTGCTAGATTGTATTCCCTTGTCAATCATTTGCTATTCACGATTATTAGACTTGATTTATCTAAGAGGAAGGTAAGCTTGGATCTATTAGTTTGAATGGTGCATACATAACCCAATATTAAAAGAATCTGTAATTTCAAACACAGCAAAATGTATAAGCATCAAATTCTTGTAAAGGCAAGTTTCATACAATAATGTGCACATGCTGATATTGCTAGCATAATTATTTAGAAACCTTTGGCTATCTCCTAGGGCATGTACAAGTGATTGTAAAGGGAGAGAATTATAAATAGCTCTCCATGTCTAGCAAGGGAAGTGTTGATGCTTTTTGGGATCATTATTTACATTCCATTCAATACCATCTTTTTCTTCTAGGTTGCTCCTAGATTACTGAAATTAATCTCAGTGTTGAAGTTTCTTATTAATAATACTTATAAAATTGTCAATGAAATTTTAAATCACAATAAAATTTCAATTTAGAAAATTTAATATTAGCAGTTTATATACTCTTATGGCCTCAAAGACCCACGATATTAATTTACAATTTAGTTGAAGAAGAGTGTGAATTCCAAGAACTGAAAATCTAGTGAATAATCTCAATTGACTACTCCCATCTTCACTGTAAAATTACTTTTATAATCTTCATTGTGTGTATATATTTTAGAATTAAATTATTATTAATAACAGATGCATCTCCAGGATCTCAATTATGTCATAGGATTCATTTAGACCTCTTTCAGACTCTGAAGAAATTCAGAAAAACACACATTTTGAAAATTCTATAAGTATAGGTAAACTAATAAATTTTGGATGCTATGGATGTGCAGAGGTTTTTTGAATCATCTTCAGGATACCAACTTCATTTATTGAAAAGTTCATGTATTAGACTCTTTGATGGCATGTGCTGAAATATTAATTTATGTGTAATTTTAGGTAATTATAACATTCTTGAGATTAATGCAAGTCTGTGTGGATTGATGTTTTGGTTTTGCAACAAAGAACTGTTTGTAATTACTATTTAAGTGGAGACAATTTTGAGTTACTTGAAATAAGCAAATATTGAATTTAAATTACTTATTTTTTCTTAAAAATCAAATGGTATAATATAAAACAATTTTAAAGATAACAGAAACAGTAATTACAAAAAATATAACTTATGAAGTAAACATCAGAGAAGCTAGGTGGGAGATTTTAATAACAATTAAAGAAAAATTCATTTTCTGGCAGCAGAGGGAGCGCTTTTATTTCTTGCAAGTACCCGGTGGCATGTCATTCCACACAAAATTAATGATGCTTTGTACACAACTGGACTTGCTTATTTAATAAATCCTGTCTCCTAAAGAATCCAAAAGACATAAGCAACACAATTAGAAGTGGTGTGCACAATTGCGAGTTTCATATTTCTATAATGATGAGGATGTAAACGTGTTTCTGCAGTTTGGGTTTACATGGAAGTGGTGTGCACAATTGCGTGTTTCATATTTCTATAATGATGAGGATGTAAACATGTTTCTGCAGTTTGGGTTTACATGGAATCAGCAAATAAATCACCTTAAGTAATACTTGGACCTGCAATGGTGTCTTTGAAAATAAAATTAATGTGCTTTGGTTTGAGAGAAAGGTGCTTCATGCGTAGTAGGTAATTTTTCAGGTGGTATTAAGAGGAATTTTATTGGTAGGAGAGGATGTGGTTGTACTCTGCCAAGCTGGTCAGAATTGTTCATATTTGATGCATTGATATCAATGTGAACTCTTTTGATCTACATTAATTTAGACATTGGATATGATCATGGAGATGAAGTGCATTCTATAGGGAACATATTTTATCACAGAAGCAAAACAATTCAAATAGTTTGCTACTAGTTTCCTACTAAATAACAATGAACATTTTCTGTTGTGGTATAGATTATTATTTTTATTACTATTATTTTAACTATTTTTGTAAATACTTGGCTAATTCTGCAGCTATACAGAGTCCAAGAATATGAGCCTTTACTTGTGCTCAGAGCCATGGCCACAAAATGGGACAGTAAATTAAAAAAAAAGAAGAAAAGAGTAAGATACTGTTTCAGGGTTGACAAAGGTTGAAATATACTTGTTGCTACAAGACTGGTATAGATAAAAATAAAAACAAAAATAAAAGCAAAAATAAGCAGACACTGTATAATTTCAAGCTAAATTATGTTTGCACCATTATTTTAATAGCATTTTCTTGAGTTCTCACTATCTTCCACATGACTGGTAGACAATGGGATTCATTTTTGGGTGAATTCTTCTGTCATGAAGATTTAAGAAAATGGAAAGAAAAAATAAATCCGATTTGATTGGGGTGATGTCATGGATATACATGGTGCTATGCAAGCAAAGAGGTAGGACGCCTAATTGACTTGAGGGCCTGACTCCCTAAACTTTGAAGTCTGTGGCAACCTTAACATTTGGGAGATCAACTCTGCAGCTAGAGATAGAGCAAGTCTGTTCCACTGGAATGGATCAGTTTTAACTCCTGTGCTTTTCCTTCTTACAAATAACTTCACTGTGTCTTCTAAGAAATGTGAACCTAACGGCATTTAATCTGAAGGCATCTACCATTAAGCTCCCGTTTAACACAGTCTAAAAGAATGTAAAGAAGAAAACTATTCAGGTTCACAACTACCAACATTTATCATCATCCAACTTTGAGAAACTGATACTAGGGCCACAAGTGGAATATTTTCAGAATTGTGGATTCTACCTTGAAGAACTGCACGAAATGCCTTGTAAATATTGCCCAACAAATAAGAATTCGGCCGGGCGTGGTGGCTCACCCCTGTAATCCCAGTACTTTGGGAGGCTGAGGCAGGCGGATTACCTGAGTTCAGGAGTAAGACAAGCGTGGTTAACATGGTGAAACCCTGTCTCTACTAAAAATACAAAAATTAAGGCCGGGCGTGGTGGCATGTGTCTGTAATCCCAGCATTTCGGGAGGCCGAGGCAGGTGGATTGCCTGAGCTCAGAAGTTGGAGACCAGCCTGGGCAACACGGTGAAACCCCGTCTCTACTAAAATACAAAAAATTAGCCAGGCGTGGTGGCGGGTGCCTGTAGTCCCAGCTAGGGGGAGGCTGAGGCAAGAGAACTGCTTGAACCCGGGAGGCAGAGCTTGCAGTGAGCTGAGATCGCGCCACGCACTCCAGCCTGGGCGACAGAGAGAGAGTACGTCTCAAAAAAAAAAAAAAAAAAAAAAAAAAGGAAAAAAAAATTAGCCGGATGTGGTGATGGGCGCCTGTAATCCCAGCTACTCCAGAGGCTGAGGAGGGAGAATCGTTTGAATCAGGGAAGCAGAGGTTGCAGTGACCCGAGATTGCGTCATTGCTCCCCAGCCTGGGCAACAAGAGCTAAACTCCGTCTGAAAAAATAAAAATAAATAAATAAACAAATAAGACTTCAGTGAGCCTGCCTCTCTCCCTCCCTTCCTCTCTTCCCCCTTCCCCTCTTCCCCCCTTCCCCTTCTCCCCTCCTTCCTTCCTTCCTCCTTCCCTCCCTCCCTCCTTGCCTCCCTCCCTTCCTTCCTTCTTCCCATCCCTCCTATTGTTCCGGTATGCATTTGGCATTTGCTTAGCATCTAGTAAGTGCCAGGGATTTTGCTAAGACTAGAACATTATCTCTGCCCTTGAAGAAAGGAAAAATGTTCCACCAAGAGGAACTTAATCTCAATCTTCCTACCTTTGTTTGCTTTTGTTTTGCTCCATTCATTTCTTTTTAAGACACACACAAACACACACATACAAACACATACATCACAGGCTCCTGGTTCATTTATACTATACTGAGCTACCCACACACTCTCCTTAAATGGAAAGCAAACAGGCCGAGGAGTGGGAAGATGTATCCATTTTTAATTATTTCCTAATATTAGCATATGAATTATAATATCACTTTCATTTGCCTTGAAATGTCTTTTCTTTTTAGGTTCATTTCATAGCAATTTTTCTGCAGAACAAAAGATATGTGAGTGAATTTGAAGGTTATTCCTTTATCTAAAGTGAGAGGAAGTATTCTATATCTAAAATATACAACTTGTTAAAAAATATTGGTTGTATCCAGTTATCTCAAGTGCACGTAGTAAATAAGTGTGCAACCAGCATGTTCTTTTCACTTTCGCCCTAAACTTTGGGATTCAGTCTCTATTCTCTTGGATACTGAGGTAAGTGAATTCTTAGCATCAGGTTGAAATCACAATTTCAGACTCTCCTATGTTTTCGCCAATCATCCTCTTATTTATCCATCTATCTGACGTCTTTTGATCAATTTTTTTCTGCCATCCCAAGAGAAAAAATTACCTCAACCGTTTGCAAGGCTATCTAGCCACTTACTACTATATTCTCTTTTTTTCTATTTATTTCTTCTTTAAAAATGGGATACATGTGCAGAATGTGCAGGTTTGTTACATAGGTATACGTGTACCATGGTGATTTGCTGCACCTAAGTTCCCTCCTCTCACCACCCCACCCCTAACAAACCCTAGCGTGTGTTGTTCCCAGCTCTGTGTCCATGTGTTCTCAATGTTCAACTCCCACTTAAGAGTGAGAACATGCAGTGTTTGGTTTTCTGTTCCTGTGTTCATTTGGTAAGGATGATGGCTTCCATCTTCATCCATGTCCCTGTAAAGGAGTTGATCTCATTCCCTTTTATGGCTGCATAGTAGTTCATGGTGTATATGTAGCACATTTTCTTTATCCAGTCTATCATTGATGGACATTTGAGTTATTTCTATGTCTTTGCTACTGTAAATAGTGCTGCAATAAACATACCTATGCATGTGTCTTTACAGTAGAATGACTTACATTCCTTTGGGTATATATCCAGTAATGGGATTGCTGAGTCAAAGGGTATTTCTGGTTCTACATCTTTGAGGAATCGCCACACAGTCTTCCACAGTGGTTGAACTAATTTACATTCCCACCAACAGTGTAAAAGTTTTTCCATTTCTCACAGCCTTGCCAGCATCAATTGTTTCCTGACTTTTTAATAATGGCCAATCTGATCACTGTGAGATGGTATCTCATTGTGGTTTTGATTTGCATTTCTCTAATGATTAGTGATGATAAGCTTTTTTCATATGTTTTTTGGTCACATAAATGTCTTATTTTGAGAAGTGTCTGTTCATATCTTTCACTCACTTTTTGATGGGGTTGTTTGTTTTTTACTTGTAAATATGTTTAGTTCCCTGTGAATTCTGGATATTAAACCTTTGTCAAATGGGTAGATAGCAAAAATTTTCTCCCATTCTGCAGGTTGTCTGTTCACTCTGGTGATAGTTTCTTTTGCTGTGCAGAAGTTCTTTCATTTAATTAGCTCCTTTTTGTCAATTTTGGCTTTTGTTGCAATTGCTTTGGCATTTTTATCATGAAGTATTAGCCCATGCCTATGTCCTGAATGGTATTGCCTAGGTTTTCTTCTATGGTTTTTATGGTTTTGGGTTTTACATTTAAGTCTTTAATCCATCTTGAGTTAATTTTTGTATAAGGTGTAAGGAAGGGGTTCAGTTTCAGTCTTCTGCATATGGCTATCCAGTTTTCCCAGTATCATTTACTGAATAGGAGATCCTTTCCCCATTGCTTGTTTTTGTCAGGTTTGTCAAAGAGCAGATGGCTGTAGATGTGTGGTGTTATTTCTGAGGTCTCTGTTCTGCTCCATTTGTCTATATGTCTGTTTTGGTACCAGTACCATGCTGTTCTGGTTACTGTAGCCTTGTAGTATAGTTTGAAGTCAGGTAGCATGATGCCTCCAGCTTTGTTTGTTTTGCTTAGGATTGTCTTGGTTATACAAGGTCTTCTTTGATTCCATAAGAAACTAGTTTTTTTTTTTTTTTCTAATTCTATGAAGAATGTGAACGGTAGTTTGATGGGAATAGCATTGAATCTATAAATTAATTTGGGCAGTATGGTCATTTTCATGACATTGATTCTTCCTATCCATGAGGATGGAATGTTTTTCCATTTGTTTGTGTCTTCTCTTATTTCCTTGAGCAGTGGTTTGTAGTTCTCCTTGAAGAGGTCCTTCACATCTCTTGTTAGCTGTATTCCTAAGTTTTATTCTCTCTGTAGCAATTGTGAATGGGAGTTCATTCATGATTTGTCTCTCTGCTTGCCTATTGTTGTTTTAAAGGAATGGTTGTGATTTTCTCACATGGATTTTGTATCCTGAGACTTTGCTGAAGTTGCTTATCAGTTTAAGGAGTTTTGGGGCTGAGACAATGGGGTTTTCTAAATATAAAACCATGTCGTCTGCAGAGACAACTTGACTTCCTCTCTTCCTATTTGAATGCCCTTTATTTCTTTCTCTTGCCTGATTGCCTCGGTCAGAACTTACAATATTGTGTTGAATAGGAGTGGTAAGAGAGGGCATCCTTGTCTTGTGCAGGTTTTCAAAGGGAATGCTTCCAGCTTTTGACCGTTCAATATGATATTGGCTGTGGGTTTGTCATAAATAGCTCTTATTATTTTCAGATGTGTTCTATCAACACCTAGTTTATTGAGAGTTTTTAACATGAAGGGATTTTGAATTTTATCTAAGGCCCATTCTGCATCTATTGAGATAATCATGTGTTTTTGTCATTAGTTCTGTTTATGTGACAGATTACGTTTATTGATTTGCATATGTTGAACCAGCCTTGAATCCCAGGTATGAAGCTCACTTGATTGTGGTGGATAAGCTTTTTGATATGCTGCCAGATTCGGTTTGCCAGTATTTTGAGGATTTTCACATCGATGTTCATCAGGGATATTGGCCTGCCTGAAATTTCCTTTTTTTTTGGTTGTGTCTCCATCAGGTTTGTTATCAAGATTATGCTGGCCTCATAACATGAGTTAGGGAGGAGCCGCCTCCTTTTCAATTGTTTGGAATAGTTTCAGAAGGAATAGTACCAGCTCTTCTTTGTATTTCTGGTAGAATTCAGCTGGGAATCCATCATCACCTGGGCTTTTTTTTTTTTGGTTGGTAGGCTATTAATTACTGCCTCAATTACAGAGCTTGTTTTTGGTCTATTCAGGGATTCGAATTCTTCCTGGTTTAGCCTTGGTAGGGTGTATGCATCCAGGAATCTATCCATTTCCTCTGGATTTTTTAGTTCATTTGCGAAGAGGTGTTTATAGTATTCTCTGATGGTAGTTTGTATTTCTGTGGGGATCAATGGTGATAACCCCTTTATCATTTTTATTAAGTCTATTTAAATCTTGCCTTTCTTCTTCTTTATTAATCTAGCTAGTGTTCTATTTTGTTTATATTTAAAAAAAAATAGCTCCTGGGTTCGTTGATTTTTTTTTTTGAGGGTTTTTCATGTCTCTATCTCCTTCAATTATTCTCTAATTAGAGTTATTTCTTGTCTTCTGCTAGATTTTGGATTAGTTTGCCTGGCCTCTCCATCTCTTTTAATTGTGATGTTAGGGTGTTGATTTGAGATATTTCTAGCTTTCTTATGTGGGCATTTAGTGATACAAATGTCCTTCTTACCACTGCTTTAGCTGTGTCCCAGAGATTCCAGTACTTTGTCTGTTATAATTGGTCTCAAATAACTTACTGATTTCTACCTTATTTTCATTATTTACCCAGGAGTCATTCAGGAGCAAGTTGTTCAATTTCCATGAAATTGTGTGTTTTTGACTGAATTTCTTAATCCTGAGTGCTAATTTGATTGCACTGTGGTCTGAGAGACTGTTATGATTTCAATTTTTTTTAATTTGCTGAGGAGTGTTTTACTTCCGATTATGTGGTTAATTTTAGAATAATTGCCATGTGGCACTGAGAAGAATGTTTATTCTGTTGATTTGTAGTAGAGAGTTCTGTAGATGTCTACTAGGTCCACTTGATCTAGAGCTGAGTTCAAGTCCTCAATATCCTTGTTAATTTTCTGTCTTGTTGATCTGTCTAATACTGACAGTGGGGTGTTAAAATCTCCTACTATTATTGTGTGGGAGTCTAAGTCTCTTTGTAGGTCTCTGAGAACTTGATTTATGAACCTTGGTGCTCCTGTATTGGTTCCTTATGTATTTAGAATAGTTAGCTCTTCTTGTTGAATTGTTCCCTTTACCATTATGTAACAGCCTTCTTTGTTGTTTTTTTTTTATCTTTGTTGGTTTAAAGTCTGTTTTGTCAGAGACTAGAATTACAACCCCTGCTTTTTTGTTTTGCTTTCCATTTGCTTGGTAAATTTTCCTCCATCCCTTTATTTTTAGCCTGTGTGTGTCTTTGGAGGTAAGATGGGTCTCCTGAATACAGCACACTGATGGGTCTTGATTTCTTATCCATTTTGCCAGTCTGTGTCATTTAATTAGGGCATTTAGCCCATTTACATTTAAGGTTAGTATTGTAATGTGTGAATTTGATCCTGTCATCATGAAGATATTTGGCTATTTTGCACACTAGTTGAGGCAGTCTCTTCATAATGTCATTGGTCTTTATATTTTGGTGTGATTTTGCAGTGGCTAGTACCAATTTTTTCTTTCCATATTTAGTGCTTCTTTTAGGGGCTTTTGCAGGCAGGGCTGGTGGTAATGAAATCCCTCAGCATTTGCTTGTCAGAAAAGGATTTTATTTCTCCTTCACTTATGAAGCTTAATTTGGCTGGATATGAAATTCTGTGTTGAAAATTCTTTTATTTAAGAATATTGAATATTGGCCCCCAATCTCTTCTAGCTTGTAGAGTTTCTGCTGAGGGGTCCGCTGTTAGTCTGATTGGCTTCCCTTTGTGGGTGAACTGATCTTTCTCTCTGGCTGCTCTTAACAGTTTTTCCTTCATTTCGACCTTGGAGTTTCTGACGATTATGTGTCTTGGGGTTGATCTTCTAGTGAAGTATCTTAATGGAGTTCTCTGTGTCTCCTGAATTTGCAGGTTGGCCTGTCTTGCTAGGTTGGGGAAGTTCTCCTGGATAATATCCTGAAGTGTGTTTTCCAGCTTGTTTCCATTCTCCCTGTCTCCTTCTGGTACTCCAATCACCCATAGGTTTGGTCTTTTTATGAAGTCCCGTATTTCTTGGAGGCTTTGTTCATTCCTTTTCATTCTTTTTTCTCTATTCTTGTCTAGATGTCTTAATTTAGTAATTAAGGATATCAAACTCTGATATCCTTTCTTCCACTTGGTTAATCTGGCTATTGATACTTGTGTATGCTTCATGGTAGGCCCTGGTGCCATGGGTTTGTGAGTGGGATATTCCTATCTGTGGGTTGCACAGTTCCCTGGAAAAAGCACAGTTTCCTAGGCTGGGTAGTACACTCACTCACTCCTCCCTTAGCTTGGGGAGGAGGTTTCTCTTCTCCATGTGGCTCTCAGGTAAGCCACTGCATCACACTGCTCTTCTTTCTTTCTGTGGGCCATACCAGCCTTCTAGTCAATTTTGATGAGAGAACCTGGATAACTCAGTTGCTGGTAAAGAATTCACAAGCTTATTATGATTTTCTTCTGTGGGAGTCTCTGAATGCTGCTGCTTCTAGTGGGTCACCTTGGCCCTGCCCCCAATATATTCTAACATTAATAACATTTTTTTTTTTTTTTTTGAGACGGAGTCTCACTCTCTCTCCCAGGCTGGACTGCAGTGGTGCAATCTCGGCTCACTGCATCCTCTTCCTCACGAGTTCAACCAATTCTCGTGCCTCAGCCTCCTGAGTAGCTGGGATTGTGGGTGTACACCACTACACCTGTCTAATTTTTGTATTTTTAGTAGAAACGAGGTTTTGCAATGTTGGCCAGGCTGGTCTTGGACTCCTAATTTTAGGTGATCCACCCACCTCAGCCTTCCAAAGTGCTGGGGTTACAGGTGTGAGCTGCTGGGATTATAGGTATGAGCCACTGCACCTGGCCAATAACACTTTTTTTGGCAATAAATTTCCTCTTACAGGAGGAAATAGTTAATGCAACAAAACCATCAGCTTTAGATAGTAATGTTTCTGCCACGCCCACATATGTCTCTCTGAGGCAGGCAGCAGCTACAGAGGTCTTTGAATAAATGAACATCTGGTTCAATCAAATTTCTTTCTGTGCTTTATTATTTTGTTGTTATTTTTACACAACTGAACATAGTTCTCAAGAAATTGGTTAGAACAGTTTTGTTAGAAGATGCAAATAAAATACCTCTTATTAAGAGAACTTTTTTTTTTATCTATAACAGAGTTTTCCTTAGACAATATACCTCACCCAAATGCAGTCAGTACCCTGTGAAGAGGATGTCTTAGTTCAAGTCACATTTTCCCAAGTCCCTCACACCAAACTACAAACTATGAAACTCTAATGTGGTAAATCCTTCACCTGACTTCTAAAATAGATGGTTGTCATAGTGGAGAGCTCATGGCTTCTACATCTAAGAGTTGTGCACTTAAATACTGGCTGTGAAGAGATCACGGTTTCTAAACCTAAGAGTTGTGCATTTAAATCCTGGCTTTAATGTTTACCAGCTCCAATATGTTAGACAAATTATTTGACTACTTTTAAATCCATTTGTCTCATATGTAAAGTGGAGGAATACAATGGCATTCTCAAGATGGCTGAGAAAGTGTAACTAATACAAATAATGCATGAAATACCCAGACATACAGTAGACACAAGATTAGTTCTTTCCAACATTTTAGATTGCCTAAGTTAGAACGTGGCTCTTGGGTAAAAGTTGCTGTTTTTATTCAGGTATCCACTGCCCTTAGCACAGAGTAGGCAATGCAAATTCTGAAAGTATTACTGCGTTCTAGTTGTTTCCATGGTTACTGTTGAAACTACCTGCTGTAATATATATGTATATCCTTATTATAAGGTATTTATATATGACATTGTTAATATGGTTATATAATGTAAATTTTCCAAAAGAGATTTTTGACTCTAGAGAAGACAGAAAATTGTTGAGAGATAAATCTGACCAAAATCTTTCAGGTGTATTTGGAGATCACTGCAATTTATGTTACCTTGAAAAGATATGTTTAAGATAGAGAGGCACAGGTTTATTGAAAAACATGGTTTATTTGCAGATGTTTTCTGGATTGAGTGTCATCGGGCAAAAAAGAAGAGAGGAAGAGAGAGAAAATAAATTAAATGCCTCTATGATTTCATGCAGAGACAAGAAAAACAAATTTAAACACCACCTGCAGTCTTTGTATGTCAGGATAATTTTATTTATATTACACTCCCCTGATCAAGGTGCTGTGGGCATGAAATACACAATTAAAATAAGATAATAATAAACAACAAGAGTTAAAACATTATAAAAATCCAAACTGAAGATGACAAAAACAGGAATAAGAGAGTGGCTGGGATAGGAGATGACTGATAACGTTCAGCTCAAATCTAAAATCTCACTATCTGTATTTTCTAGAATGAGCATGTGATGACTTGTGATCCATTTGGCTGTCATAGAACCTGGCATTGTAGTTGCCTTATTTCTCACTGTTGGGGTTGGGAAACATAGATCATAACAAGCCCACATGTGAGGATTCATATTTAGCTTAAGATATTCAGACAGCTCTGATTTACCATTGTAACTTGTTATAGCTTAGCAGTCTTAGGGGCTGCTGTCATTATCATGCTGTTGGATTTCAAAAGTGCTTTAGTTGGCAAAGCTGCTATTTTTATAGAGACAAAAAAGTGTCTCCAGCAACTTGAGATATTAAAGAGGCTGGCAGCGTATTGCTACATGTTGTTAAACAAGTCCATTGTTCAAAGATTTTACCTTTAGTGATTGGCCAGAAAATGAACTAGAGAATAAATGCCTTCAAATTCTGGAATCTTTAGTAGTGTCTTGGGTCACAAGGAAAAAGAATATATGTTGATGAAAAGGGATTAAAATGGAACAAATAGGGTTATCTAAAACAAAAACCAACAGAAAGAGAGTTTCTGAATCTGTGAGAGCCTTTGACATCTATGAGGTTAGAATTCAGGGGCTTCATGATTTTGGATGGAGAAAAAATTACATCTTTTTTTTTTTTTAAGCAATCTCTAAAATTTGGCATTTCTTTCAATTTTGAATGTGGACAAACTCATAATAGATAGCAGCACCTATGACTTTGTTACTAATATATGTCATAGATACTTTCATTTTCCATTACAGATTGTTTATTGTTCACATCAGTTACTACATAGAAAATTAATTTAGTTATTACACCTGCACTGTAAGGCATTAATTAAAACACATATATTGATATAACACAAATTTGAATGTATAATATATTAGTAATTGTATTTCACCATCATTTGATTTCTTTGTAGTCATATGTAATTTATATTAGGCGTTTAAAATGTTATTTTGATAAGCATTTAAAGGTCCACAGCTTTCAATAAACTGCCAAAAAGTTAATGACCCACAACAGGTCAATAATTGATTCGTTGGTAGCAGAAATGCATTCTGCAGAAGCTAAGTAAATCGTGGTTAAATAAAATTTTAGCACTAATAAAATATCAGCACCTTTCAGAAACTAACAAAGAGCAAATGCTGTGCTGACAATCCCCTCTGTTACATACAAGCAAACTTAGGGCAGAAGAGGCCAAATAACAAATCCTCACATACAAATACTTCTGTATCATCATAGCAAAATATCATGAAACAGTGCTTGATTTGCAGGTTTCTCAAATAGGAAGAGAGCAGTCTGGTAGGTTGGAAAGATCACGTGGCATATTTGTATTCTGACTTCTATCACAAAGTTGCTATCTGACTTTGCTATTACCCAAATATTCAGAACTTGTTTGTTCATTTATATCATGAGGAAATTGGACACTTTACCCCTTTCAGATCTAAAATCCTCTCCCAATTATCTGTAATCCCTTGATTAAAATGAGTTTTTTGACTCCCACTATAATATTTTACTGAAAGGGCTTTGCATTGAGGTGTTATTGTATTGATTCTTCCACTATTTGAAACATTAAGAGTACCCAGGTTTTCACTATTAGTTAGAAATTATTAGATATAGTTATATGTCATAAAATGCAGGTAGATATGCCTTAAGATATTTCAGCTATTAATTAGCTGCTCACGCACATTTTCCAAGATCAGTGCATGATTTATCCCTGAAGAATTGTAGTCTCTTTTTCAGTACAAAGTGCTATAGTACGTACTTTGATCACTTGAAATTTCACATGCTGCTTGGGAAAAGAAAAATCTTAATTTATCTGTAAGGTGATTTTTCTCTTGAAGGGATTTTTTTCAGAGAGTAACTTAAAAACGTAACCATTTATTCTCAGCCTCCTTTTTTTTTTTTTTCCTCTCTGTCCCTGTTGTTTGGGCAATGGCATACACATTTTAATCTTAAAACCTTTGTAGGTAAGGAGTACCTTTTGGAGCTGTGATGTATTAATCTTTTAGGAAGACATTAAACTCTTGAAGGTTTTGTATGAACATATGAAGTTCATATGGAACAGTTCTTATGGAACACTTCACATTTCTTATTAACTTAGCATTTCATAATCAGAGATTTGAAGTTTTTATTTCTTCTAAATATATTAATAAAATGGATAGCTTGCCCATAGAATCTAAATTTATTGTTTATCCCATAAAATATTCAGAATAAAAAGAAATAAGGTTAAGATTTTTATTTGTAAAGGGCTCACTAGTTTCTTCAGTGAAACTTCTCTCAGTTGCTCTTATTAAATGAATTTAGTTGTGTGGGGGAGATATTGAGGTGGATTGGGGTCATTTAATAGCATAGCGAAAGGGTGACTTTACCGTGAAGCATTTCCATTCCCATGGCCTTGGTGTCTTAGATAATGCTATTAAAATTCAAAAGCCGCCCATAAGCCTAGTAATGAAATGATAAACAAACAAGGACAAGTATTTCTTGCCAATGACAGGCAGTTGTTTATATGCCTTAATCCACAAATTGCTTTCACTTAATTAATTAGTTTAATGCTTGCGAAGCACTTTGAGGATGAAAGGAATGAAAGGAATTATTATATAAATGAAAGAATTTTTTAGTGGACTCAATTCTCCTCTCAGAGGCTGAGAGCTCATCAGCTGCCCATCTTCCTTCATGGGGACAGGAGAAATTGCCCTCTAGAATTTCTCCAGGGCAGCAGATCTGACCCTGTGGTATGTGGGCTTTTGACCTCGTTGAGAAATGAAGACCCAAACCTCTCCTTTCTTTGTATTTTACTAACTACAAGAGAATCTCTTTAAAAGCAGGAAATAATGTGTATAAAGCCCTTTAAAAATCATTAGAGGAGAGGAAAGGGCACTTAGTATCACTCTTTTTCCTTTCAAGGTAGGACCTGGGGAATGTCCATCCTCCCTCTCGTCACCAGGACTGCTGGAGCAGAGACACCCACCTGCCAGAGAGACAAGAAGCATTCCTTTTGAAGTCCTCTCACAGTGGCAGTCTTTGCACCTAAACAGCTAATTAAACACCAAATAGTGCATTTGGATTTTGAACAGTGTCACCTGAATTGCTCTCCTTTTTAGGAGTGTTTTTTTTTTTTTTTTTCTAAACAAAACTGATCATCAATATACTATAGAATTCCAGCCACTTTCAAACTTTAATTCTGCAAGTGAATAAACAGATTCATATTAGAATCATGAGTTGATTTTCAACAGTTTCAAAACGCAGAGAATCTATCTTAGAAGACTCAAGACATTGCTGTGATTCTAAAAGTAAAATTAATACCTGTGTTTAAAATAGCCTGTGTTTTAACTGTAATGGAGGAGATCCAAATAGATATTAAAAATCAGTAGTATATCAGTCAAAAACTAGTAAAGAGGAGAAATTTTGAAAGTATGCTTTTGATTTATAAATTCTCCAAATAAAATTTCTACATTTTTGAAGTACCAAGTATTAGGTTTAATTGTTAAAGCACTCGTATAAAGAAAACTTATATATGTATATTTCTTGATCGCTAGTCATAAAATTTAAACAGAGATGAAAAAACCTTTGATGATGTCTATATACAATACAAACATATCATATATATCTTATAGCCTTTTTATTAGCTGGTTGGAAGTATTAAAAATAGATAACATATGTTGTCAAAAAGGAATGATTATTACTCAAATACAATGTATTCCCAAGGTGATCTATGCACTATAATTTACCTTTCAGAGTTTGGAGCAGGGAGAAGACTTACAGCTTTCTAATTTATTCAAAGGACAAATTAGAAGGAATAACCTAAAAGCCTTATTGTATGCTCCAAAATTTAGAGGAATATTTGACTCCATAGCAACCAAATCCCTCAGAAAATAAGCTATTGTTTTGGAAATAAAATAATGCTGAAAATGTAAAGAAATATAGCCCAAATTATTTAATTTATTATTTCATTTTTGTCCATCAATAGAAAACCCAATTTTTTTCACAATATAGCTGAATATGTACATGGTTAAAAATGCTTGGGTGTGGCCGGGCATCATGGCTTTTGCCTGTAATCTCAGCACTTTGGGAGGCCGAGGCGGGTGGATCGTCTGAGTTCAGGAGTTCGAGACCAGCCTGACCAACATAGTAAAACCCCCATCTCTACTAAAAATACAAAAAATTAGCTGGGCATGGTGGCGGGCATCTGTAATCCCAGCTACTCGGGAGGCAGAGGCAGGAGAATTGCTTGAATCCGGGAGGTAGAGGTTGCAGTGAGCCGAGATTGCGCCATTGCACTACAGCCTGGGGAACAAGTGCTAAACTCCGTCTCAAAAAAAAAAAAAAAAAAAAGTGGTTGGGCATTAGATGAGCCTAGAGGATAAAGTAGAGTAGAACTCAAAGTTTGATGTAGATTTATTTGCCATAATGAATAGCATACTTAACAAGGCAGAACCTTTGCTTATGCATACAAGTGTTGTAGTATTCTTCAAAAAATCATGTCCTTCTAATCAAAACCTGGGCTATTTGTATTTTTTTTTGATACAGTTTGTAAAGAATGTTGGCTGCTAAAAATGTGGGAACATGGCTGGGTGTGGTGGCTCATGCCTCTAATCCCAGCAGTTTGGCGGGCCTACATGGGAGGATTGCTTGAGCACAGGAGTTTGAGACTAGCCTGGGCAATATAGGGAGACCCTGTTTCTGCAAAAAATAATAATAAAAACATTATCCAGATGTGGTGGTATGCACGCTTAGTTCCAGACATTCTGGAGGCTGAAGTGAGAGGACCCCCTGAGCCCAAGAGGTCCAGGCTGAAGTGAATCATGGTTGTGTCACTGTACTCCAGCCTGGGAAACAGAGCTAGACCCTGTCTCAAGAAAAAAATACGGAATCTGAAGTGATAATGACAGATTTTGAATTGCGGCACCATATCTGATGACTTAAACATGGTTGTGAAAATTGCACCTTGATTTCTTCATCTATAAAATAAAAAACTGTGTATCTTGATGTCCTTATCAAATACCTGGATGTTGAAATCATTCCTATCCCAAATCTCAGTATCACACAGTATATCCAAAGCAAAAGTATAGTATTATATTTTTATTTGAAAATATAGTAGTACTAGTAAAAGCAATAAAAGTATATCCAAAATAAAAGTCAAAATTTAAAAATAAATAAATAAGATCCATTTTTAAAAGGTGAATAACCATAAATTTCTCTATGAGATTGATATTAGGATCAGTTTTTACTAAAGATTAGCTTTTGCTAAATGTCAGTATTTACTAAAGAAAATAGTAACTGACACGGTTTTTTTAATCATTAAAAGTTGATAGTTTAATTTGTCTGTACTTTGTTCTGTTTTATCTACTTATCTTTTAATTATACCTTAAGTTCTGGGATACATGTGCGGAACGTGCAGGTTTGTTACATAGGTATACGTGTGCCATGGTGGTTTGCTGCACCCATCAACCCATCATCTACATTAGGTATTTCTCCTAATGTTATCCCTCCCCTAGCCCCCCACCCTCTGACAGGCCCTGGTGTGTGATATTCCCCATCCTGTGTCCATGTAAGCTGGAAACCATCATTCTCAGCAAACTAACACGGGAACAGAAAAGCAAACACTGCATATTCTCACTCATAAGCGGGAGCTGAACAATGAGGACAAGTTTTTTTTTGTTTGTTTGTTTTTTGTTTTTGTTTTGAGACAGAGTCTTGCTCTGTCGCCCAGGCTGGAGTGCAGTGGCTGGAGTGCAGTGGCATGATCTCGGCTCACTGCAAGCTCTGCCTCCCGGGTTCAAGCGATTCTCCTGCCTCAGCCTCCTGAGTAGCTGGGATTACAGGCGCATGCCACCATGCCCGGCTAATTTTTTTGCATTTTTAGTAGAGACGGGGTTTTACCAGGCTGGCCTCAAACTCCTGACTTCGTGATCCGCCCGCCTCGACCTCCCAAAGTGGTGGGATTACAGGCATTAGCCACCGCGCTTGGCCAAGGACAAGTTTTAAAGAAAATTAAAAGTTACTTATTTCAATGCCTAGTATATGTTGAGCAGTTAAACAAATGTTAGTCACTGCAATTTGTAAGAAAAGCAATAGAGCGTACTGAACAAGAACATGGAGACTAGAGTCAGACTGCACAGGTTTGAGACCCAGCTCTAACAATGACTAGCCTTCTGATCTTGGGCAAGTTATTGAATCTCTCCGTGTTTCCATCTTCCTATAAGTAAAGGTAATAATAGTACTAATATAGATTAAATATGTTAATTCACCTAAATCATTTTAAAACATACCTTATATTTAAGTTTTATTTAAGTGTTAGCAAGTATTCATAAAAATAATATTGTATAGGCATTTGTGTGAGGTTTCACGAATGTCTGTGTTTCAATCTTGTTTAACTTTCATGAATGTCTATATTTCATGAATGTCTATGTTTCAATCTTGTAATTCACTAGGTTATGGGAAAATGGGAGACATCAGGTCTGAGGAATGATTAATGGGTTTGATTCTGTATGTGCAGAGTTCAGTTCCTTTTGAGACATCCAAGTGAAATATTAAGTAAGCATTTGGAGATACAGTTTAGTAGCTTAGACCAGTGGTCTGAACTGGAGTTTAGACAAAATGGTGGTGGTGGTAAGAAAGGGATTACTGGGATACTGATGATAATTGAAGCTAGGGTCTTAAACAACACAGTATAGAAAGTTTATAGAGGGAGGAAAAAAACATTTAATTAAAACTCAAAGTATAGTTTATTTACAAAGTCCTTTTGAATCCTTTGGATAGGCACCTAGGCTAGCTGCCATTGTATTTCTGTAGATTCTGGTAACCGTGATAAGTATTTTCTCATGAGAAGTGGGATCTACTTCAAATCTAGATTCAGTCATTGGGAATAGAGCTTCTCCCTTTCTCCTTCGCTAGCCTGGAAAATTGGCAAATGGTAATAAGCCCTTTGGTTATGAGCTACAGCAGGTAATTCTTGAAACTTTGAGCATGAATGGTAATCGACTAGGGACTTGGGACAGAAAAGGACTGTGATATTCGTGTTATGAGATTGAGACTTACAAAATGGAACTAGAGAGCCAAATGAGGAATCAGAGAAGGTAATTTCCAGAAATCTGAAGTTTTTGGTTTTGGATTCATGGAGACGTGGCCTTTGTGAATATTCTAGATTTTACTCAGATCCTGGATATTTGACATTTGTCCAGGATTTCGCCTGCTTTTTTCCCCCTTCTGTTTCTATTAGTTTATATTTCAGGATAATTTTTTCTCCTATTTTTCTGCCTATTGAAATTCTATTGTTCCATACTCTTGTTCCTAATGAAGGACAAATTCATTTGAGGACTTATTTTTCTATAACAAATTTAATTGGAGTAGAAACTGAACAAAAATTATTTGTCTTTACTTCTACTACCAAAATATATTTAAAGTTGTATTTCTTAGATGCACAGAAATATATACGTTGGAAATGTAGAGATTAGGAGAAAAATAGATGATATAGACAGATGATTGATGATAGATAGAGAGATAGATAGATAGATAATTAGATAGATAGATAGATAGATAATAGATTTCCAAGACACTCCAGTTAAATATTATTCAGTTGGAAGCAAAAGTCTTTATAAAATGCAATGAGAGAGGAAAGTATTGGGGACTATGAAGGTGAACGGTTTTCAACCTGGAGAAGAAGTCATACGATGAGAAATGAGGAGTCAGGGGAGAGCAAAGGAAGCTTATTTTCCTTTTCTCTGCTATTCCTACTTGCCACTGTAGCAGTCCACACAGAATGCTTCAGAGTCAGTATACATTCACACACCTCCCTGTGCACACACACTCACATACCCACATACACACAAGCATAACATAAAAGCTTGGCATTTGCAATTGTAAGTGCTGATCATTGTTAGCATTCACTAAAACTAACAAGTTGCTTTTTGTTAAGAAAATGGGCTTCTAACTTCAAGATGTATTCACTCCAGAAAATAAAAGAAAAAAAAAAGAAAAGAAAGAAGATCTCCCAAGTATCATTTATCTTTGAATGACTGCTACTTGCAGTAGCAGCAGCCAATCTTAGATAATTTGTTGCTACCTGTGGCTGAGTGAAAAAATGAGTTCATCATAGTCTTTAAAAACAATATGAATAATGACATTATATATTTTGCTGGTCAATTAGTAATGATTGAAGTCATTTGAATGGTGCCCTTTCATCATTCCAGAATTGTAAAACTAGAATTAGGAATATTAGCCTCTGGGTGTTCTGTCCTGTGACTGCCTATTGGAGAGAAGATACTTGATTCTTAATGACTATAGAAGATTTTTAACTAGAGGTGAATCATCTCAGAGACATTCGCAATCTACAGAAACTACTATGAGTTGAAAACTTACTTTGCTTGATGTATATATATATATATATTTGTTTGGAACAAGTACCTTTGAGTTGAAAGTAACAAATGTCCTCTTGTTTAAGTGACAGATGTGACCATTACTGTTGCATAAGCAGTAGTATAGAGGAGAAAGTAGATCAACTCAATATGAAGATATTAAAAAAGGATATCTTAAAATGCATGATACTGAATTAATATGTTCAGATAATTCAAGAAAATGGTATGTGTAAGGCATCATATCTGGAGCACAAAAAGATTTAATAGATGTTATCATTGGCTGTTATAAACCAATCATTATATGCATGTAAATCCTCAAGTAATGACACTAATAATCTCCAACTCGTCAATCTTATTTGTTTATTCCTCTTTAAACCTTTACATCACTCTTTCCTCTCTTCTCTAACATCTGAAATTTTTTTCCCTCATACTCTCACTTAATACTTGCATTTTCATCTGTCAGTTGCTTTTTCCTATCTATTGACAATTGTTTAATCCTTGTTGAAGAAGAATCAGAGGTCCTAAGAAAAATCCTTTTTTCTTTTCGTCCTTTGGCAATCCAAAGCATTCCACATACATCCTTATTCATCAGTATTTCTAAAAAAATAATTTCTCCATCTACTTCTGAGTAGAGGGAAGAGGTGCAATCCATGACCCACACATTTGTTTTAACATTCTAAGAAGGATAATGAGGAGAGGGAGGCAAGACAAGGAAGAATGAAACACAAAATTGACTTTGCACATTCACTATATGTTAAACTTTGTGCATATTGTCTCCTCTTTGTAAGATAGATATATCAGGGAATTATGGTTAAGTAGTGGATAGGCCATAGTTTTGAATAAAATTACTTAAATTAATTCTAATAATTCCACATTTCTTAAATGGAAAGCCTTTTCCTCCCATCCCTCTCTTTTTCCTTTTGTCTTTCTTCTTTGCAATGCAGCTACCATTAATCACTTTTGTAGATTCCCTTGTAGTTCTTCTGCAATTGCCAGCTTATGTTATATACTGCATCTTATTTCCCTCTTGTTAAACTCACCGCTTGACTCCTGATTCCTATTTTACTCCCTAAAACTATTTATTGTTTCTGCAGCCCTCTCCTTGCACAAACAACCTGGAATTAAAATTGTATATGAAATCCTTCAATGTTTGGCCCAATCTGCATGTCAGATAGCATGGTCAGATAATCCTATAGAATGAGTATTTCTAATTCTTTCTTGTGTTGAATTGATTTATTTCAATAAGCTGGAACCAGTCATAAATGCTTAGGCTCCTGTTTCAAGGCAAACTCAGTATTGCCAGTTAAATATCTCATGGGCTCCCATATTGCAATTATTAGTGCACGTCTATCTCATTTAAAAAGTTGTAAACCCCTTGAGATAAGCCGCTGTGTTTTATTGGTATTTTTATTCCTAGTGTTTTTCACTGTGCTGAACTCTTATTAAACACTGAGTGAGAAATGCTGAATTAAACAATGAATGGAGAATTTTCAGTGGTGTGAGAGAAGGGAAAGGAATGGAATATAAAATTCTTCTACAGGCAAATAAGGATTCATTAAATGCTCAAGCAAAGCTGAAACAAACAGCTTTAATCAATCCTAACCATTTTAATGTGTCTAGAACGATGTCTACAGTTAAAAAACAGCAACAAAAAATACACATTCAGGGAATCCACATACTATGTATAGAAAAGCTATATTTGTCTATTGTAACAGGATGCCTTACATTAAAGAAGCTTCTTACTCCATCAACATTGCAGACGAGCCTTTCTTGCATTTATGAATAAGCAAGCCCATTTATTTTATCATTATTAGTTTTATCACTAATAACAGGCTTTTTACGCCTACACATGAGAATGACAATAGCCAAGGAAGCAATCATTGGAAAAAATACTGACTATACGTAATACCACCATTGTTACCATGCATTAAGTATAATTGCAATAAATTATGGTTGCCCTCAAAATCAAGTCTTTGTCCTGTTCCAGAAGGAAGATCAGATTTATCAAGTAGTTTCTCCTTTGCAGTGAGAAGCAGTCATTAGCAATTTGGTTAGACCACTTAAACTTATTTAATAATCAGAAATGTTAAAGTCCTTTGGAAATTTTCTAGTTAATAGAATGAACCTGCAGTGTAATTAGACATTCTGAATTAAAGGCCTTTTACAATGATAATATCTGCAATAAAAATAGTCTCTGGGGATAAAGAAATTAGTATTCACATTAGTGGTAAATTCGTTATTGGAACCACATTTACTCTTTTGGTCTTTCATCCATGAAGGATTCTACAGTTGGATAGATTCACAGCTTTGCCCTTTCTCATCAACTGTTTTATTTCAAGGAATATTGGCTTTTATCATAATTTCCAAATCTGAACTTTAAAGGCAAAGTGTTCTGCCTTGTTCTTGTCTCGCTTCTGTTAGGAAATGCAGAGATGATACAAACAAACACAATGCAATCTATCCAACTAGCTTGAAAATTGGCAAGCGCGCTGATAAGAAATCAATCAAATAATTGTAGCCAAATTCGTGCTGGAGTTTCTAAAGATGAACTAAATACCTGTGCCCAGACTTCATCTCTTCTAGGCAATCTTCCCAAACTAATTCTAAGAACAGGTGACTTTAGAATACCCAGTAATGTTTCAACATTACCATGTTTATGAGAAACTAAGACGAAGGTGTATTCCTTTACCTGTTACTAATGTTTACACACATACAATTGTAAATGCATACATTTTATGTTCTTTGTTCTAAATTTGTATTAACTTATAGGTTTCCTTATGCCCTCACTTCAAGACTTCTGTCTGCAGAGTGTTGTACTCTCTGTACAGGTTGAGTACCATATCAGTGGATGATACTGAATTTCCTTTACTTGCCATCACAGACAACAGAAGTCATACATTTTCTTCTTTGGAAGTCTTTCAAACTCATATTTCTGCATCTGTTTGGCCAAAGAGAGCCCTGTGTGGATTACGTTCATGATTTTATTTAATATAGTAACATAGACTATGAGTTGGAGTTTAAACTTTGAAGCTTACATTGTGTTACAAAATAGTGTTGTCATTATCAGGTAATCTGTGAACTCCTTTGTCTTCCTCGGTCACCAACAGCATAAGCACACATGACTTGAAGGCATAGTAAACGAAAAGAAAAACAAGCGCTACACATTTTCTAATGCTCCCTAAAGTGGAAGGTGCTAGTATCTACCCTATGCCTTAGGAATTTTTGTGAAAAAGTCAGATTTGATAACACCCTTGTCTGGACTTCTGAGTCTCTTTTTAAATACAATTTCTCTTATTCCATTTTATGTTATGTCTAGACATATGTAATCCTACATACTTATATCAAGACATGTTATGTATTACCACACAGTAACGTTGTTGTACATATTTTGTACCTTCCTAATAACTATTTTGTCATTTGAGTCTCACAATCTTTTTGTGAATCTCAAGTAAAATAAATCATATGAGATGTGGTAACTATAATTGGATGTACAATTGCAAGGTATCCCAACATGTATCAAATGTATGTTAACTAAAGAAAGTTTATTTCTCCTCATTCAAAAGCAGTTACATAAGAAGAAAGAAAATGCATTTTTGCATTTTGGAATATGCTAGAAATTGTATATTATCTCATTTAATCCTCACAAGTTAATCAAGCATCCCCATTTCTCAATGAAGTAAATGAGGTTTCAAGACATTAGGTAACTTCTCAACTCTACAGCATAGACAGCTGTACTTGATTCACTCCTAGATCTTCTAAAATTAATAATTATGCTCTTTTTTCTACTATTTGTTACCTATGTTTTAGAATTATTTTTAACTAAACTGATATATAGATTACGAAAATCTTTACTTTTTACTATCAAGCACTATATAACATAAATTAGTGTCTAGACCCGGCGCAGTGGCCATGCTTGTAATCCCAGCACTTTGGAACACTTTGGGTCGCTGATGTGGGCAGATCACCTGAGGTCAGGAGTTCGAGACCAGCCTGGCCAACATGGAGAAACCCCGTCTCTACTAAAAATACAAAAATTAGCCCAGCAAGGTGGTGCACACCTGTAATCCTGTGTACTCGGGAGGATGAGGGAGGAGAATCACTTGAACCCAGGAGGCAGAGGTGTAGCAAGCCGAGATTGTGCCATTGCACTTTGGCCTGGGTGACAGAGTGAGACTCCCTCTCAAAAAAAAAAAAAAAATTACTTTCTCAAATTATGTTCTTCTGCTTTAACTAGGGTACATGAGTTGGTATAAAATGGTGTAAGATTTTGCAATAAATCTCCCACCATATATTCCTTTAAGAATTATCTTTTTGTATCATTATTTACATGGTATAATTGTAAAGATTCCTAGCCACCATCTATAGAAACATGTGTCCAGCATATAAACGAATGACTACAATGTTATAATGATATAATCATGTCTTTATTATTATACCTACCATAGTAGACACGTAGGAAGTACTCAATATGGGAACACTTCTTAAATGAACAAATGAAGGAACTGTGGGAAGAAAAGAAGACAGCAATGTATTGAGGGAAATGCATTATGTCTAGTAGCTGGATGATGTGGATCATTAATTGATTCTCTGGATGGCTCACAAAGATAGTTATCATTTATCTCTTAAAATACAAAACTTTAGCTGATATTAATACATAATAGTATGGTCAACTAATTTTTGACAAATGCACCAAGAAAACACATTTGGGAAAGTAGGGTTTCTTCAATAAATAGTGCTGGAAAAATTCAATGTCTGCATGAAAAAGAATAAAATTGGACGCTTATCTTATACCATATACAAAAATCAACTCAAAATGGATAAAAGACCTAAATGTAAGGCCTGATACTGTACCATAAAACTCCTAGAAGAAAGCGTAGGGGAAAAATCTCCTTGACATTCGCCTTGGTGAAGATTTTTGTATATTTTGCCAAAAGCTCAGGCTGCAAAAGTGAACATAAACATGACTAAAAGTTTTGTACAGCAAAGGACACAATTGATAAAATGAAAAGGTGTCCTATGGACTGGGAAAAATATTTGCAGACCACATATCTACTGTGAGATTAATATTCAAAATTTATAAAGAACTCTTATAACTCAACAGCAGTAAAACAAATAACAATAAAAATGGACAAGGGACTTGAACAGATATTTTTCCAAGGAAGACATAAAAATAACCAGCAGGTATATGAGGAAGGGCTCAAAGCCAAAAATTTGACCTATAATAAAATAACATTTATTATAACAGTTCAGAATAAAAACAAAGGGATGGTTCCACTATGTTCTGTGTCTGCACAGTTATACTTCATTTGGTTCTAGGAAGACATCTACTTTAGTGAAAAAATAGAGTCCATTCAGAATAATGTTCCTAGACTAAGGATATATATGGTTTCAATCAGGACTGTATCAAACCCAGAGGATGTTTAGAAATTCATGAGGGCTGTATTTTAGTTGTCACAATGATCTATAGATGCCTCTTGGAATCTAATAAGAGGAGCAAGAATGCTAAGAATTCAGCAATGCATTGGAGAATTCCACACGATAAAAAACCGTCTCTCCCAGAATTTCAATAGCTTATGTTATGAGAAATATGTATCAATATTAAAAGACAAACAAATAAAAGTATGATATTTTAGCTTATGTGGAAAGACCTGGGAACATTTAATTTGGAAAAAAATTGTAACTGCTATCTCATATAGAGAATAATGGAGGCCTTCTGTGTAGAAGCAGATCTAAATGAAGGTAATAGAAAAAAAATGCTGGGAGGGAAAGGGAAGAGCAGATTTTAATTCAATATGTAAGGAAGATATCTTTAAGGTTCACAATTAGAGACAGAATATGAAAAATAATTATTTCTAACTCATTGGCCTTCTTCTGAAGGTTAATGTTTTACTGAGGTTTATCTTTTCACTTGCTCAATGCAATTTGGAAGAATTAGACTTTGTCAAAAGAAGAGCCAAGATTTTCTAATTTTGAGAATCTCCATCTTGTGCACCATGAAGTTCAGCTATATTTAAAGAAGATCAACTCCTTATCTTTTATATTCCAAAGTTAGCTGCCAATAGCTCTTCTCAGCTTATAGAGAAAAGACAAATCTAACTCTAAAATTCTGATTCTATATGTGATTTTTTTAAAGTGAAGTCATTCCTAATAAATATATTTGATTGATTACTACTTAATAATTACTTGTGTCAAAGCATAGAGTTTTGATTGCCATGCTAGTTCTGTTCAGAGTTCGATGAAAAATAACCTCAACTCCACTAACAGGGCATTATGCCTTAAACATTCAGAAGCATTAGATAAAATTATGCTATAGAAAATTAGCTTTAAATAGAAAGTTTTTGTTTAGTTAAGCACTGGTGATCGATGATAATTATAGAAGAAATAAAAAAATGATAAGGAAGTTCTGCTGTCCTTGAACAACGCATTGAGGCTCCAATTAAGCAGAACTATTTCAGGTAGTTGTGGGACTTGTCTTAGATACTAATTTAATATAATCTGACTGTGGGATCTAGTGGATATTTTAATCATCTGGAATAACAGAATATTTTGGAGAGCACTTTGTAGCATGATTTAATAAGGATTCCCTAAAAAACTGTCCAAATATATAATTTTTGCTTTCTTCAATTTTTAGATAAAAATTTGAAGCTGTATAAAATTAGTGTATGATTGGAAGATGATGAGAATAGGAGCGCAAGCTTTTTAAGGGAGTAGGAGCTTTTAAAAAATACACCATTGTTTATGCATTCAATAGAGTGCTAGCCTTCCAAAGCTATACCTTGATAAATTTGTTTTGGGCAAACAAATTCCCATTGTTCCAAAAATAAATGATGGGTACTTTTCTTTTGTAATCATCTTCAATCAATTTATAGGCAACATACTTTGCTTTGTTTCTTGGCCACTGCATTACTCATTCAATCAGTTTAAATATGTTACATTGCAGGTTGTTTTTTAAATCCAAAGCTGCATTACCCAATCTTTAGTTCATTTAGTTAAATAATAATAATAATAATAATAAACCTCACCTCTGTATTATTTGAAATCTTTCAAAAAATATAATCTCCTGAAAAAGATATTCATGTAATATCAAAAGCAATTTCCAAAGAAAGATTTTGAAACTTTTTGAGCAATACTATTGTGGTTTGATATATTACGTGAACTCTGGAGGCCATAATTAAAACGAAAAATATCATTTCGATTTTATACTTCATAATAGATTTGCCAGATTCTTTTGCATTTCTTTACATTCATTTTTCATTTTCCTATACTCTATTTTGGGAAAACTACCAGCATATATGCTATTTAGAGCTGAGATACACTGGAGGACTCACAAAATATAGTTCTTAGATTTTTAGAGTTTAAAAATAAAATTACCTAAAGAATAATTCTTCTGTGTTTTCCCCACTTCTGATTTACCTGCTAAATGAAATGTCATTTGTTGACCTGGTCTTTAGAAAGAAAAAGGGACCAATCATTCTACGTTTATCTAGTTTGGAGAAAGTTGGTGATGGTAAATAAGAGAGATTCCCTGCTTTTCCACACGTGTCTTACCTGAGGAGGTCACCTCATTCGGGAAAGCCTACCTCAGTCCATTAATACCTGTATGGAAAAAATAAAGCTAACTTCTTACATTGTCAGCTTACACTTAATCAGTGATAAAGAGGCTTCAATTCCACATGGCTTTCTTTTAGTCTAATCACTAATTCGTTCAAAACTTGGGTAAAGAAATCGCTATTATTTATTGGATGCCTTCTGAAAGAGAAAGGACAATGTTTTTTGTTGTTGTTCAGAACACAATCTTCATTTCTTCATATGCTTTCAGGTCTTTTAGGTAAGTTTTCTAAATATCTATAGGACAATATAATGACTACAATTAATAATTTTGTACTATATACTTGAAAAGTGTTAAGATAATAGATTCTAAATGTTCTCACCACAAAAAGATATGTAAAGTGCACAATATGACAATTCACTTGATTTAAGCATTCTACAATGTATAATAAAATATCACATTATACTACATAAATATATACAAAAAAAAGAGACAGAAAACCAAATCGAAACAACAAAATAATAGGACTAACAGAAAAACATAAAACTGACAAATTACCAAAAGTCTAAAAATCGAAATGAAGCCTTCCTTTCACAAAATTTGAAGTCCATCCATTAAATTTCTTAATCCTAGTTTGGCTCAGGTAATTTGCTCATATTTTACCTATCTGTCAGAAGAAAATTAAATTGTCCCTACCATTTTTCATATACAATGTCAGCACTCAATATAAAATTAACCAACATCCAGGCAACCTGTCTAAATAACTGAAATCAAAAGGAAAAAAAGTTAATATAAATGAACCTGCATATGACTTAATGATTTATGTTATCAGACACAGAATTAAAAAGTGTGATGACAATCATTATAACATTTTAATTGAACTATAGTGTACAAATTCTGCATTTCCTAAATGTAATGATCAACATACTTTTGTTTTCTAATTTTGACTTTTATTTTAGATATGGGGGTTAAATGTACAGAATAGTTACATGGGAACATTGTGTGATACTGGGGTTTGGAGTATGGATCCCATACTACCTGATAGGTAGTATTTTAACCACCCATCTTCCTTTCTCTTCTAGTAGTTCACAGTATCTATCATTCACTTAATTATGTCCATGGGTGCTCAATGTTTAGCTCCCACCATCCGTGTGAACACGCAGTATTAGTTTTCCTGTTCCTGCATTAATTTGCTTAGTATGATGGCCTCCAGCTCCATCTATGTTGTTGCAAAGGATGTGACTACATTCATTTTTATGGCTGCATAGTATTCCATGGTATATATGTACCAAATTTTCTTAATCCAATCTATCATTGATGGGCACCTGGGTTGATTCTACGTCTTTGGTATTGTGACTAGTGCAATGATGAACATGAGTGTATGTGTGATTTTGGTAGAATTACTTATTTTCCTTTGGGTGTATATACCCAGTAATGGGATTTCTGGGTCAAATAGTAGCTTTGTTATAAGTTCTTTGTAAAATCTCCAGACTGCTTTCCACAGTGGCTAGACTAATTTACATTTCTACCAGCATTGTATAACCATTCCCTTTTCTCCACAGCCTTGCCAGAATGTTATATTTTGACTTTTTAATAGTAGTCACTCTGACTGGTGTGAGATCATATCTCATCGTGATTTTGATTTGTATTTCTCTGATGATCAGTGATGCTGACTATTTTTTATATGCTTGTTGGCTGCATGCATGTCTTCTTTTGAGAAGTGTCTGTTCATGTAATTTGCCCATGTTTTAACGTGGTTATTTGTGTTTTGCTTGTTGATTTAAGTTGCCTATAGATTCTTGATATTGGCCTGTGTTGGATGCATAGTTTGTGAGTATCTTCTCCCATTCTGTAGGTTGTCTGTTTACTATGTTGGCACTTTCTTTTTCTGTGCAAAATCTCTTTACTTTTATTAAGTCCCACTTGTCTATTTTTGTTTTAGTTGTAATTGCTTTTGGAAACTTAGCCAAAAATTATTTTGTTAAGGCCAGTGTTGAGAAGAGTATTTCTTAGGTTGTCTTCTAGGATTTTTATAGTTTGAGGTATTACATTTAAATTTTTAATGTCACTTTGAGCTAATATAGTGAAAGGTAGGGGTTCAACTTCAATCTTTGGCATATGGCTAGCCAGTTATTCCACCACCATTTATTGTATAGGGAGCTCTTTCCTAATTGCTTGTTTTGTTGGCCTTGTCAAAGATCAGATGGTTGCAGGTGGGCAGTTTTATTTCTGTGTTTTCTATTCCATTCCATTGTTCTATTTGTCTGTTTTGTACCAGTACAATGCTATTTTTGTTATTGTGGCTTTATATTATAATTTGAAGTTGGTAGTATAATGTTTCCAGCTTTGTTCTTTTTGCTTAGAATTGCACTGGCTTTTTTTGTTTCTATAAGAATTTTAGAATAGGCTTTTTCTAATTCTGTAAAAAATGTCATTGGGAGTTTTATAGGAAAAGCATTGAATCTGTAAATACTGCTTTGGGCAATATGACCATTTTTACAATATAGATTCTTCCAATCCAAGAACATGGAATGTTTCACCATTTATTTGTGTCACCTCTGATCTCTTTTAGCAGTGTTTTGTAGGTCTCCTTATAGAGACCTTTTGCCTCTTTGGTTAGCTGTATTCCTAGATATTTCATTTTCTTTGTGGCTATTGTAAGTGTGATTGTGTTATAAATTTCACGCTTAGCTTGGACGTTGGTGGTGGATAGAAATGCTACTGATTTTTGTACATTGATTTTGCATCTTAAAACTTTACTAAAGTTGTCAATTCTAGAAGCTTTTTATCAGTCTTTAGGATTTTCTAGGTATATAATCATATCATCAGAGAAGACAGATAATTTGACTTCTCCTTTTTCTATTTGGATGTCTTTTATTTATTTCTCTTGCCTGACTGCTCTGGCTAGGACTTCCAGTATGATGATAAATAGGTGCGGTGAGAGTGGGTATCTTTGTCTCATTCAGTTCTCAAGGGGAATGGTCTTAGCTTTTGCCCATTCAGTATGATGTTGCTGTGGGTTTGTCATAGACAGCTCTTATCCTTAAAACAATAGAAAAATGTATTTTTAAAAGTTTATATCTGTATATCTATCATACATATCAAAAAGTAGAATATAATCAACTTATTAAAAGCATCCATTGTGCCTATCCAAGTCAGGATTCACCGAAGTTGACTATAATAGTGTCTATCACCAAAAAATTATGTTAGTTCATTTCGGTAAAAACATATAAACAAATGACAAAATATATCTATGAAAATTGTTCATGAATTTGAGCAAAGTCTTTTTCCAAATAATCATTTGTACTTTTCATTTAATTTCATTGTTGATTTTATTTTATTTTATTTTATTTTATTATTATTTTTAAAGACAGGGTCTCACTCTCTTGCCCAGGCTGGGGTGCAGTGGTGCAGTCATAGCTTACTGCAGCCTCAAACTCCTGGGCTCAAGCAGTCCTCCTACCTCCATCCCCCAAGTAGCTGGGATTACAGGCATGTGCCACCACACCTAGCTATTTTTTAATTTTAAGTCCCAGGATTGTATATAGGGTGTCACATTAAATCTAAATTTAGTTTGAGATCCTGTGTTTTCTAAATTCAATGTAAGATTCTGTTTATTCTGGAACAATTTTTCAGACATTGTACTTTATGTTGTCAATATTTTTTTAAAAAATACAGGCCAGTTATTTTATAGAACTGAACTAGATTTATTAGATGATTATATTTAGATTTTGCATCTTTCACTGGAACATTAGAGAAAGTAATACTTTGTCCTTCTCAGTGTGTCATAGCAGAAGGCACAAGTTGTTGGCTTGTACCATTATTAATGATGTTAAATTGATCACTTAGTTAAGGTCCTGTCTGCCAGGTTTCCTAACTAAAAAAAGTGTTACTAATTAATAGGTCATTTATAGGGAGGTACTTTGACACTATGTAAATACTGCGTTCCTCATCAACTTTGTCCTACTAGTTTCAACATCCATTAGCGATGAATGCCTGGATCAATTACTTACTACCACGGTGATTACAACATGTTCTATACTAAACTCATATAAAATAAATTTTTACCTTAAACTCACCTTTTAGTAATAAAAAATATAAAATAATTTCAAATTTTCTGAAGTAATCATCGAAGTAATCATCAAACAATCTACTATTTCAAAGGCATTTTCATTCAATTTGTCTAAGAAGTGTCAGATAAAAACAATCACATGAAATTGTGTGGTTTGGGCATAAGGATTAAAGGAGATAGTATCAAACTCTACGCATAAAAGAACAAATTTATCACATGGAAAGAGATGTCTGTATACATTACCAATCCTGTTTCTATATGTTTAATTTTCATGGGCTTGTGGCACAACAATGTAGAAATAACAATGATATTCAGTGTAAGAGTTTGCTTTTTATTATTCATAACACTCTGGAAGCTTACAAAGATTTGGGGATCAGGAAAATGAATGAGGTTTTTGTCAGAGAGAGCATTTTTTTTTTTTTGTAGAAGAAGAGAACACAGAAGAAATCCATGGGAAATACCAAATTTTAAAATAACAGAACATGAAAAGAATTCAGAAATAGTCCCCAAAGTGATAGTAGGAGAATGAGAGAGTGGAGTCTGGGTATGTAATAGTAATAAATGAAAGGCCTTGTTCCTGCTTTCATGGAGCTGTAGGAATGAGACAGGAGACTCACAAAAGTGTCTGATTTGATCTGGATTGGGGATGGTTGTCACAGATTTCTAGAGAAAGGTAGCATCTATGCTGAGATGTAAAGGAAGAAAGGAATCTGAAGTACAGTGTTCCAGTTAGAGGGAATATCATGTAGGAGACATGGCTAGGAGCATGGCTGGGTCAAGCCACTGGACTAGTCATTTTCCCATTGCACTGAGTCCCCATTTCGCTGAACGTGAGCCAGAGTGTGATGTAAGTTGACACCAAAGAAGTAAGACACAAGAATAAGGAGAAACTTTGAAAGTGACTATTAAGAGTTTGTATTTTGCATTGCTGGAAGAAATCAGAGACCTTACAGATAAATGTAAATATGTCCCATACTCATAAATTGGAAGAATCAAGATCACCTAATCTTTGACAAGGCCAACAAAAACACATACTAGGGAAAGGACTCCTTATTTTATAAATTGTGCTGAGGTAAATGGCTAGCCATATGCCAAAAACTGAATCTGGACTTCTGTCTTTCACTATATACCAAAATTATCTCAAAGTGGATTAAATATTTAAATGTAAGACCTCAAACTATAAAAATTCTGGAAGAAAACCTAGGAAACACTCTTCTCGATGTCACACAGCAAAAGAAACTATGAATAAACAGACAATCTACTAGATGGGAGAAAATATTCACAAACTGTGGATCCAACGAAGGTCTAATAACCAAAATATAGGCAACTTAAACAAATCAACAAGCAAAAAACTAATAACCACATTAAAAGTGGTGAAATTACATGAACAGATACTTCTCAAAAGAAGACATACATGCAGCCAACAAGCATATGAAAAAATGGTCAGCATCGTTAATTATCAGAGAAATGTAAATAAAAACCACAGTGGGATACCAACTCACAACAGTCAGAATGGCTGTTATTACAAAGTCTAAATCAACAGATGCTGGTGAGGCTGCAGAGTAAAGTGACTGCTTATACAGTTTTGATTGCAATGAAATTTAGTTCAGTAACTGTGGAAAGCAGTCTTTAGAATTCTCATAGAAGTTAAAACAGAGCTATTTATTATTCAATGCAGTAAACCCATTGTTGGGTATATACACAGAGGAATATAGATAATTCTACCAAAAAGACATATGCACTCATTTGTTCATTACTGTACTGTTCATGATAGCAAAGACATGGAATCGACCTAGCTTCTCATCAGTGATGGAACAGACAAAGAAAATGTTGGAATATTACACAGCCATGAAAATAATGAAATAATATCATCTGCAGTAGCCTGGATGGAATTGGAGGCCATAATGCTAAGCAAATTAATGCAGGAGCAGAAAACCAAATACCTCCTGTTCTCACTTATAGGTGGACGCTAAACATTGAGCATATATTGACATCGATATGGGAATGATAGATATTGTGGACTACTAGAGGGAGTAGTGAGAGAAGAAAGCATGGATTGAAAAACTGATTATTGCGTATTATGTTCACTACCTGGGTCTAGTATACCTATGTAACAATGCTACACATATATCCCCTGTACCTAAAATAAAAGCTGAAGTTAAACAACAATAAGTTTGTGTTTTGCCTGTATGAAACAGGAAACTTATAACATAATTTACTTTAGATAAGAACTTAATTGGCTCAAGAAAAGATATGCTGCATTTTAAGAACAAGCAGTTAAACATTACAAGAAGTAAGGTTCATGTTCTAGAATTATCCATTATTACCTGTGAGAACCTAGAGAGCCAACCTTCTCTTTGAAATATAAATGACAATACCTACCTCTTCAGGTTGCTGAGACATTTGAATAACATAGATTGTGTCTTCAACAGCAAATGAGGTATAGTCAATAGTTCTTTTTTTCCCTCCTTCACTTTAAAACATTATTCTTCACTTTTTATTATGCATAACAATTTATCTTTATATTACATAAGCTATAAAACTCTTATCCAATTTGTAACACCTCTCTGGTGCTTTACACACATCATTTGTTTGTAGCCCACTACTATGGGAAGCTGAAATTAAGGTAGACACTGTCACTTCAGGCTCATCCCAGTCCAGCAAAGTCTCAACACAAGGATGTATTGAGTATCTTTTTACTGTTTGCCAGCACCTTCTTTGAGGTTCTGGTGGCCAGTGATAAAGCGATGGAAGAACCCTCAAGAATAGGGGACATCCCATCCTTCAGACAAACACTGTATTTTCTTCTCTGTAAATCCCAGTAGGACTCAAGTCCCCACTCCCCACAGCCTACAAGACTGCCTTCATTAATTTCATGCTGATACCAGCTTTTTTTTTCTCTACATCATACTCTGTAGCTCTGCTTTCTGAGATCACCTCTCAAACAAACTACCGATCCCCAACTCCTCCTAAGCTCTAGTTTCAAGAACTCAAACTCAGTTTCTTTCCCATTCTATGTCCTAAGAACCCATTCCATTAATTGTTTAATTCTATCACTTTAAATTGATGGATTTCTAATCTAATCTCCTCTGCTATATTATTCCTGTGACATAGTATAATCCTCAAAACATTGTGCAAATCCAAAGCCTCTTTTCTTTTCACCTCACACAATTTTCTTATTTGGGGAACTAGATACTCTCTATTAAGCCATCAAGATCTGAAGGAGATTTTTAATATTTTGTTAACTGTGCTAAAACGTTAAGGTTTGCAAAAATATAATGGTTGACATTTTTGAGAATACCTCAAATATTAATATGAATTTGAACTCTCCAATTTACTAATGTTTTAGATAATTTAGAAAGGTAATTGTGTCATACAGAATGGCTGGTGGACACTGCAATTGCCTATCCCATAGCCATTTCCTCCCACCAAACACACATCTTTTTTTATTATAATATAATTATAGTATATTTGCATAGAGGATCGAGCCCACTGATCTCGGATTGATGAATCCCAAAAGAATAAATCATTATTTGGCAAATCTGTCATAAAAACTCACCCCCATAGCTGTGATTAATATAAGGAGAAGAAAGTGACAATACTGTGGCCAAGAAGACATAAGAAGTTTACTGAGAAGAAACTGTGGCTGCTTTTAAAACAAGCAAACAAACAAAACCCACTCAACTCTACCTATGGAAAGATTTATCTTCAAACTCTTTTTTCACTTCCACTGTGAATATGGCTAAGGAGTTTTGAATCTGAATAGTAGAAACAGCTTGCATTGTTCATGGCATCTTTAGGCAAGTAACTACCTATATCCAGATCCCCTAGTTGTGAGGAAAGACTGCTCTTTAAATTATTAATTAATTAATGGTTTAATAAGTAAAGCTACGTATTTATTTGCTCAAAGTTGAACCCATTCCTAACCAATATAGACAAGGAATTGAAGGCCTATAACACTTTTTTAACAGGAGAATGTCAAAGGCTAAAATTTTGTTTTGAATATCAGTGATTTTGGAACATCTAAGTTGGACATTCAGGGTCCTGATGATGCAATTTAGAAACCTTGTCGGGGATGAAGGACTGAGAGTAATCTAAGAAGTCCATGAAATGCCCACCCTTATTCCCATTTAAACAGAGCAACTTGTCTATTTTTAAGTGTTGAGATTTCTGATAAGAACAATGTTCTGGTTCTAAACTCTTTAAAAATGACTAATATGAGTCATAATCTTCAGAATTGTATAAATAGCTGCTTAAAATGTTAATCATATTAAATTTTTTGAAATTAAAGTTTATTCTACGTTTTCATGTCAGAAACTTCTACCTATTCTTAGATTAAAAAGTTACGTGACAGCAGGAATTTGACCTAATTGTAGATAGTGTTAATTATGGCATTTATACAGCTCAGTAACAATAAGCTGGGGAGTTTTGATAATTTTCTAGAGATTCTTTATGAAAATTAAAACCCAGATTTATACTTTAAATCATATAAGACTGCATTGTTTTCCAGTTTAGCTGCAGTTTTTCAGATTATGTTTTTGGTAGAAAATGACCTGTAAATTAAAATTAGCACCAAAATATTTAAGCAAAATAGTCATAGATATTGAAGAGATATAGAACAAAATGATCATCTTTTCAAATATGGATCTTTTGCTAGTATTAAATGATAACTTATTTTTTAAACAACAATTATTGTGAGACTATATGGATTTTGGAATTTAATGTCAAATATTGCCATTTTCTAGACAAAGCTATCTTTTTAATCCATTTATTTGAAGAACAGTATAAGCTTAGGAGATGGTTTAAGTTTATTCCTTTTATATCTCAGTGCATTTAAGAATTTAGATGAAAGTAAAGACAAAATACAACATAGAGATTTTTTAATGTGGTAATTGACTTTAAGGGAATGTGCAAAGACATGAATATCTATTTGAGACTTTAGAAATCATAAAGATGTGATAGGATATTCATAGTTGAGTAGGAGGTCTTTATGCATATCTGGCTGTGTCCATATAAAGGTGATTTGCATGCTCAAATACAATGTGTTGTGTTTTAATAGCCTTTTTAAAAAAGTAGTCTTGGGTTCACAGAAAAACAGGAAGTACAGAGAGTTCTCCTATACATCCCTACTCCCATAAAATCATAGCCAACCCCACCATAAACGTCTCCCACCAGAGTAGAACTTTTGTTACAATCAATGAACTAACTTTGATACGTTATTATCAGAGTCCATAGATTATATATATATTAGGGTTTATTCTTGGAGTTGTACATTTTATGAGTTTTGATAAATTAATAATGACACATATCCACCATTATAGTGTCATGCAGAAAATGCAATTAATTTTTCAAAACAAATCAAGGGAATTAGAGAACTGAATATTGATTCAGCAAATCTAAACAACAAAGAAAATCCATTTTATGATTCCCTAAAAAGCCTATGTACTTTACTTATTAATTATTAACAATTTAAGCTATTTATTGTAAAGCTGTATATAATTTTTTATTGAGATACAACAACATGTCCTAAATTGTACCCTGTAAACATGAATAACTTTGTGGTTTTTTTGTATATACAGAGTTTTACAAATATCACCACTAATTCTAGAACATTTTCATCAGCACAAAAAGAAACCTGGTATCCATCAGTAGTAGCACCACTTTTTCAGCCCTCTCCTCATCCTTTGGCAATGACTAGTCAAATTTCTGTTTATAATATTGGCCTTTGGTAGACATTTAGTATAAGTGAAAGTATACAAAATGTGGTTTGTTATGTCTAGTTTCTTTTACTCAGCATAATGTTGTCAAGTTACATCGATGTTCTAGAATGTATCTGTTCTTTATCTCTTTTGGTGACTGAAAAATATTCCATTGTATGAATATATCGCATTTTGTTTATCTATTCATCAAGTGATAGGCTTTTAGGTTATTTTTCCACTCTTTAGCTATTATGAATATTGTTTCCATGAACATTCCTGTATTTTTTTGTAAACATACATTTACAATTTCTTGGCTATATACATGGTAGTACAACTGCTGGGTCATGTAGTAATGCAATGTTTAGGTTAGGAACAACAAACTTCCTTCTGCAGAGTTTGCAAAATTTACTTGCCTATCAGAAATGTATAAGGGTATTAATTTCTCTATATCCTTACCAACGTTTGAGGTAGTTTATGTTTTTGATTATAGTTAGCGTGGGTGTGAAGTAGTATCTCATTATGCTTTTAATTTCCCTAATGACTAATGATTTTGAGCATCTTCTCATGTGCTTATTGCTGATTTGGATTTTTTTTTGAGAAATGTATATTCAAATAGTTTTCCCATTTAAAAATTATGTTATAAATCTTCTTACTGTTAAGTTGCAGTGTTTTTATATATTCTATATAGAAATCCTTTATTAGAATATAACTTACAAATAATTTCTCTTATTCTATGGATTGTCCTTTAAGTTTCTGGATGTTGTTTTCTGAAGCACAAATGTTTTTAATTTTGAAGTTAATTTATCTATTTTTTTCCTTTTGTTGCATATATATTTAGTATCACATATAGGAAATCATTCCCTTATCCAAAGTCATAAATATTTGCAAATAACTTTCATTCTAAAATTTTTACCGTTTTACCTCTTAGATTTGGGTTATGATGCATGTTGAGTTGAGTTTTGTATATAGTGTAAGGTAAATGTACAAATTTATTCTTTGCATGTTGATTTATGATTTTATCAGTACCATTTTGCAAATATGATTATTTTACAGTTGAATTGTATTGGCACCCTAGTTGAACACAAATTGATCATACGTATGAAGACTTCTTTCTGGACTCTCAGTTTTATCCAATTCATCTATATACTCATCCTTATTCCAGTATTACATTGTCTTAATTATTGTAGTGAGGTGATAAGTTTGAAATTAAGGAAGTATAAGTTCTCCAGTTTTGTTCTCTTTTTCAGTATTGTTTTGGCTATTCTGTGTTCCTCACATTTCTGTATGAATCAATTTCTGGGGGAAAAAAGATGGAATTTTCATAGGAATTATGTTGAATATGTAAATCAGCTTTGGGAATATTTCTGCCTTAACAAGATTAAGTCTTCAACCCATGAGCACAGAATGTCTTTTCTTTTACTTGAGTCTTAATTAATTTCTTTCAATAATGTTTTCGTCATTTCAATGTGAAATAAATATATAATCTCCAATGATTTTTTGTCATTTCAATGTACAAATAAATATATAATCTCTGATATTAGTTTATTTTATATCTTTTGTCAATTTAGATCATCTTTTTGAACTGTTAGTGCCTATTATGAAATGTGATTCTTTTATACAAAATGATGACTATTTTCACCAGCTTTGTGCAGACTAAATATTTATTATATGTGCCATCAAGTTTGTTCTAAATCAATCAATACACTAATTGAGTGGGGATAAGAGTGAGTAAAGAAATACAATCATCTTATAACAGGTATCCTTCCAGGCTGACATCATTTCATTTAAAAAATTATTTGGCTATTTTGTTCAAGCAGATATTATTTTACCTACCAATCTTCATTTCTTTTAATCAACCAGACCACTAAGAGAGAGCTGAACAAATATCCTATTAATCTTTCCTATAGCACTAACACTGCTAAAAAATAAAAACATCTTAGGTTAAGAATTAAACAAAATTTTAATGATATCATGTTACTTCTTTTTGTAAATATGTACATTTAACATTAAATGAGATTTCATACAATTTAGAGAGATTAATATTAAGCCCTTATTTCTTTGTCTATGAATTTAAATGTTGCTCATTAATTTTGACTATCTAACAGTCTTGAGAAAGAAATGATATGGCTTGGCTGTGTTCCCACCTAAATCTCATCTTGAATTGTAGTTCCCATAATCCCCACGTTTCATGGGAGGGAACCGATGGGGGGTAATTGAATCATGGAATACGTTACCCTCACACTGTTTTTGTGATAATGAGTGAGTTCTCAGGAGATCTGATGGTTTTATAAGGGGCATTTCCCCCTTTGCTCAGCATTTCTCTCTCCTGCCACCACGTGAAGAAGGACTTGTTAGCCTCACCTTCCACCGTGATTTTAAGATTCCCGGGTCACCCAGCCATGTGGAAGTGTGAGCCAGTTAAACTTCTTTTCATTTATAAATTAGCCAGTCTCAGGTATTTCCTCATAGCAACATAAGAATGTTCTAATACGAGAACACAACACACTTATTTAAAGTATGAAAATCTTGTGATGTATAGAGAGTAAATAAGTAAATGAATAAATTATTTCACAAAACTGGCAGAACTAAGATAATACCTGAAGTTGTCTGATCCTGAGGGTCTAAGGGAGATGCGACATGAGGAGGTGGAGAGAATCATCAGGCTTTTCTGCACTGGTCAGTCTGACTCACCTATAAGTTGATGCCATCAAACAATTTCTTATTCAAAACTCCATAACAATCACTGGAGACATGTTTATTAATTAAAACACTGGCGATACTGCTCAGTGCACAGTTGGTATCTGAAATATATTTGATAAATGAACAGATGAATAAAAGTATATTTTTCCCTTTTTGTGCTTACATACCGTTATCCACTGGCAACTCACCACTACATCTACTCCCATTGCTTCCTACATCCCCGATCCACAATGCTCTAACCGAAATTATTATGTCTTTGTTCATACAAAATATCCAAATACTTCATTACTTATTTCTTTTTCAGCTCACACCAAATGATATTCTAGTATGTCTGTCTTAGTAACCACTAGACAGAGGTCACCTTAAAAACAACTTTTATTATTATCAGTTTTATACTATAGGGCTTGGAATGTAAAAGCTGCACAATAATTCTTTTCAACTGAAGAAAATTAAAAACATTTGTTAATATTACCAGCTCTTACAAAGTTAATACCTAATGTATTTGGTACACATATTAATAAATAAAAATATAAAACAACATATAGGAAATATTTTATTCTATAATAATTTATTATATGTATAATCATAAAATAATAATTACAGTTGCATTTGTTTGTAGTAATTATAATATTTCTCTATACAAAGTATTAAAATTAATAATGATATAGAATAGTCATTACATATCAACATAATTTATATAATCACAATCTGCAAAGCACTAATATATTCAGTTTTTATTAAAAGTTTTCAAATTTAATTAGACATTTTAAACTTTTATTTACCTTCTTGTAGTTGAAAGAACTTCATAAGTAACCACTTCAAATGCTTGAAGCACAATTATTAATTAGCTCTTTCTCACAAAATGCCTAGTAAATGAGCCTTGCTTTTCCTCTTCTGTAAATTAATAAATGCATCTGTAAGTGGGTTAAGCTCGCATGACACCCTAGCAACTTTTGTTTTTTCTCAATGAGAGAAATATATTTTAAAATTTTTTTCAAATAATTCTTTTACATACACACTTATATCAAAGGGAAAATATTAATGTCACAGAATATAGAAGGGATAGGTGGGTATAGGAGGGATAGGTAGATATAAGAAGGATAGGAGGATATAGTGGAGGTAGGTCCAATGTTCAGTTTAATTTAAAGGCCTAGTTCTGTACTATTTGATTCTCTCCATATGTAGCTCTGCCTGTGTGATTTTACTCATTTTTACATTTTCCTGCATGCAGAAATAGTGACTTTTACTAAATTAGATGTGTAAGTTTGATGCCAATTTCTTGTTCTAGACCCCTTATTTGTTATGTAAAATTATATCAATTTTAGAAAGTTGTTACATTGACTATATTAACAAAAAGTCTTTAGCATAAACTTGGAACCATATTGGATACTTTTGAATGGGTGGATTCCTTCTTCTACACCTCTTCAGCATTTCTTTTTCCATAATTACACTGTCCAAGGATAGACACCATAGTGCATCAGTGGCTTATACTTAGTTATGATACCAAATATCATACAGGTCCATTTTTTTATGTTTTTGTCTAAAGTCTTGAGCCTCAAACCATAGTTTTAATTGTAAACTCATGATCAATTTGAACCTGCTCATGTGTTTCTCCTTTTGTCAATATGCCTGGATAAACTGCTCTTCCCTTAAGTATCTAAATCCAATCCCAATTCTCTTTGTCCCAGCGGATGTAATTACTATTTCTTTTACAAAAATAGTTTCAGGTAACATGTCATTAACTCCCTGAACTCTCTACTCTTCAACTTCAGATTTTCTATCACTTCATCCCTCTTATTTCTGTACAGTTATTTTCCAGGCTTTTGAGCCCATGTTTGCCTCTTCTCCAGATGAGGGAAAAAAATGTTTGCTTGCATTGTCATTGTAAGTTACCAAATTTCCTCTGATGACAAACAATTGTTCTATTCTACCAGTCAGGAATGTGTAACAAAACAGAAAAACTTAGGGATTTTTCTCATAGTTACTTGGTGTATAATGGGAAAACAAACTTTCAATAATTTCCTGCTTAGATATTTTGCTCACAGGGATACAGAGTGATGTTATAACTTGGCTGTTACTCTTGTTCATGATTTTGCCCAGGTAGGACAGATTTATGGCTGAGGTCTGAGCTATAAATTAAAGTATGTCATGGTTAATCTGATAAATGTTCCATGGAGCTGGCACATTTTTTGGTGTGCTTATAAAGAGGAGCCATAATCTCCTCTGTGTGTGTTTCTGTTCTGTGGAAATCATGATTATATTCAAAGGTGTAATTAAGGACATTTCTAAAATGTAATCATGGGTAAAAATCATTTTAAAAGCTTATACATAGAAAGTATAGTTCAACTAAACTATAATTCTTTCCACAGGATGCATACTGTAGGAAACAAATGCAAATTGGCCAGCAAATGTTTGGGCATGACCAGACTCAAAAACGGAACGAACTAATAGATTTGCCTGCCAGCAATGTTGCAATTCTGACTAGCAGATGATCATTTGGCACCCTAGAACAAGGCAATGATTGACTCTACATGACCAGTATTTCACAGATCTATGGTGGTGCAGGTAGAGGTGGGTAATTACTTCAGCCACCCAAGGGGAAAGGGGGGAGCAGGTCTTAGGCTGCCAGCACAGCTCGAGTTTCCACTCATTTCCGATATAAATGTAGCTAGTGGTAGGAGCCAAGAAATTTGAGTCAGTTGAGATTTTTGCCATCTCAATTTGGGGGATTATAATTGAGTTTTTGCCTCTCTGACCTGATTCTTTCTAATGCATTTCCCATATTGGTAACTTTCAATGTAACTTTTTCCTAAGTTCTTTGTGTTCTTTTAGAGAACACTGACTGTAGAACTCACATGCTGTTTCAGTAACAACTGACAAATTTGCCTTTTGAATGATTTACTGCATCAGCTTGCCTGACAGAAGAGCTGATCACGGAAAGGATAGATTTGTCTATTTGTCTCATGGAGTTCTTTACGCTCTGTTAACATCTATAGAAGGACTGAGGAGGGAAGGAGAGGCTAGTGAGTTACTACACAGGAAAATCATTTAAAATATTTTAACGATGAGAGAAAGCCCCTAGATAGGCAAATGTGTTCCCTTTTTTGCTTCCATTTTTCTAATCTTGTAAAAAATTAATAGTTAAGTATTAAATGTGACTAAGCCAAATTTATTACTCGAAATCACCTACTGTGTCTCAGTCTCTCATTAACTTTCTTCTCTTGCACATGCTTATTCATATGTGTTTGCATGTTGTACATGCCTGTAAAGATGTCTCATATTCCAAGTACCTTTCTTGTTAACTGAGGCTTGTATATTTAAAGGTCAAATTTGGTGTGGGTGAAAGGTGTTTGTTCATTTAGATTCTCTACTTAGCCATTCTTGATGGGAAAACAAAATTGTGCTCTCTTAAAAGTATTACATATTTTTCTATTTTTTGTAACTAGAATACCATTTACCTTTTTCTAATGACACAGAGACATTAACATAAGCACGTTTCCTTTAGTAAACTATTACACCTATATAACATCTTCAGGGGCTGTTGAGGAATATAGAACTGCTTGCCCTATAATAAATGGATATGACACTGAAATATTTCACAGATATTTACTTTCTCACTTCAATGTCAGGCTATAGGTTTTCACTTCATGCTACTGCTTTATAAATGCTTATTTCTGCACCTGCTAATTTGCCCCTCAAATGTCCTCGGGCCTGGAGAAAGAGATAACACCTTTATAGAACTGTGTGCAAAGAGCTCTTTGAAGGTATCTTCTAAGAGTTAACCACAAAATCTTTTATACATTATTTTATTACCAACAGAAAATTTTTGTTTGCTTTCTATATTTCAGTCACTGCAGATGGTCGAGGTTGTTGAATACCGAATCTTACAAAAAAGTGGTAACATTTCTATTTTCTTTTTAGTTTGTGTTTTCACTCGTTCTTTTTTATTTAAATATATTCCATTTGATATCACTTTCTGCTTGAACTTTCCCACATTCTCTGATATAAAATCGATGTTTTATCTTCCAACTCCTAGTGTTCTAATCTGCTGTGTGGCTAGATGACAGCCTGGTATTAATTTATGTGTGAAAATTATTCTGCTTGTATGGAAGAAAGCTTCTCCTAGCATTATTTTAGGCATCTACCATATTACATTATGATTAAGGCTAACATAGTTGTTTTTTCTTCATGTAGAATACATTAAATATAATTTAAATAGCTTGATTCCTTTTTTATCAGAGTTTATAACTTCCAAATTCTAATTTATAACTTTCAACTTCTGTGACTATTTTTGGAACATAGTTGTCAACCCAAGAGAAGATATTTATAGTAAGAAAATAATGGAAATCAAAGAGGTCTCAGAAGCTCCAATATATAAAATGTCTATTTTTAGATATCATTATCAATATATTGACATATATATTTTCTGAGAATCCATATAAAAATAGGTTAACAGGGTGTGTTTTCAGAAATTTTGTCATTGCATAGCAACTTAATCATAGGTATTCAGGTCAGATAGAATTTAACTTCAGTCTTGTCTTCATCACTTAAAAGTTGTCTAACCTTAATAACTTAATCAACTTCTCTCGTAGTTCATTTTCTCATCTGTAAAATGGTGGTTGTAATATTTATTTTTGAGAGTTTTGTACAAGTACCTAGCCACATACTAAGCAAATGATAAATCCTTAACTAATTATATTTTTTATTTGACTGTCTTAAGTTTCCCGAACAGTTATTTAACCCATTTTCCATATGTTATTCTCAAAGGATTTGGAAAATAAATTAACATTTCCCACAAAAACCCTTAACATCTATTGATCAGATTTGACATGTCCTTGGGACTCTTTATTGCTGTGATTATGTCTTTACTTTTAACTTTTTGTCATCGGTAATTTTCAGAAGAGCCTATAGGACATCATACACAAGATCAGGTATTTTTGTGGGATTTGGAGCTGAGTGCTTATTAAATCTGTGACTTATGGCATGGTGTACAAACTTAGGTACTCTGTAATTTTACACATAAATGGAGTTAACACCTAACTTTTAAATGTTGTAAAGATTAAATAAGTGCATACAAAAACACAAAATCTTCCAAATGGGGCACATTCAGAAATGACGTCTTACTTCTCACAGTTCTGTTTTGGGGCCCTGCAGCAGGCACCACAAAAAACACTCAGGAAGAATTCCTTGTTCTGATGAACCTTCAATTCCCCTGATTTGTCCAAGAGGTTTTTAGCTTGTGATTTTGTAAATTTTTGTTTGTTTGCTGCAGAATTTTATCTTAATGCCTGAAGCTGGCCTGAATCGTTGGCCTCCCTCCACAGTTATGATTTTGATTCCCCTCCTAATTATGCTATTTTTGGCAGTTTGGGGTAAACTATTTCTCTTGTCTAGACTAGAATCATCCATGCTTAACATGATCTAACAACTCACACAAAAAAAATTCAGATGTATACAGTACAGTGGGGATAACACTTAGAAACAGTTTTTTTTTTTTATTTTACAAGTTTCATTCTTATATTCTTAGAGTCATAGTTTGATGTAGATGAGAACTTTCCAGTGGGCAAGCCAGGATTTATTCCAGAATTTTGATGGAAATAATGAGTTGACTAGAAATTGCCATAAGGAATAACAAGAAGAACTAAGAATTACCTTTTATGATTAAGAAAATATTTAAAAGGGGATATTAGCAATCTCTCAAGGCATCTGATAGGCTACCACAAGAAACCATCTACAAACTTTTCTCTTTCTCTGATATTTTAAAACAGGATTGAGATGGATGAACGAACATGAGAAGACTACCAGTCAAAAAAGCACAATATGGAAAATATAATAGAAATATAGTAAGAAACTCCTTATTGCTGAAAATATAAAGAGAAGATGGACATTTCATTTTCTCAGATTCCACCACATGGAGATGAGATGTGAAGCTATAGAGAGAATTAATGCCAAGACCAGATTAATAAGAAATTTGACAATTAAGATGCATTTAATGCCAATATTCTCTAATCCTCACTGATTATTTTTGAGATACAACACTAAAAAGAGGTTTTTACCAAGAGAATAGCATAAGGTACCCCATTTATGATGTGGAGAAATTTGATTGCTTAAACAGTAGTTAATGTCCGAATGCGGTGGCTCACGAGTGTAATTGCAGCACTTTGGGAGGCCAAGGCGGGCAGATCACTTGAGGCAGAAGTTCGCGACCAGCCTGGCCGATATGGTGAAACCCCATGTCTACTGAAAACACAATTAGCCTGACATGGTGACACGTGCCTGTAAACCCACCTACTTGGAAGGCTAAGGCACAAGAATCGCTTGAACCCAGGAGACATAGGTTGCAGTGAGCCAAGATGGTGCCACTGGCACTCCATCCTGGGCATCAGGGTGAGGCTCTGTCTCAAAAAAAAAAAAAGTAATGAATGAACAGCAGAGTTATGCATTTAATGATAGACCATGTATAGATATGAAATGCAGGACATGATTTCTACACAAAGTGTAGGTGATGATTGCAACTACTTTTCTACTTTTCAGGCTTGGATACACCGCTTTTTACACAACAACTTTTTAGGCTCATCCTTACAAGCAAACTTTATATTCATTGTGATTATGTCTATGTACCTGACATTTTCTACCAGCTGAGTTTTGTGAAGTAGCTGTGATCTACATAGCCTTACATTCTGCTTATTCATCTTGTGACTGAGGAAGGAAAGCAAGACATTAACATGTGACAAGCTCCAGCATAAAAAACATTTCCAGAAATTATGCCTCAGAGAAAAATATATATATTTTGTAAACCATTTGTTATTTGTAATATTATTAACAAATATTGGTCACAATCCACATGTCAACAGCTTTATAGAAATCACTTAAACAATAATGGATGTTGAAATTCTAATTTTTATTGAGAAATTTAGAAGACATTTCCACATACATAAAAAAGTATATATTTTATTGTTCTATAAGCTAGAAAACGAACATCTCTTGGAAATTCAACCAGGGGAACATTAAAGCTCACAACATTACTGTCTGTGAGATGCCAGAATTTGAAAGTAGATCTAGAATGTCACTGCAACTAACAAGGCTTTGGCTGACAGGCAAAGCCTAGAAGAGACTGGTTGGGGTGGAGGATTTTGAATTATTCTGATCAGTTCAGGGGTTGGTGATTTCTCTAACAAAATGACACTGTCTAGAAAAATGTCTACCATTTTACCTATGTTTTAAGGGCTTAGGATATTGCAAAGGAGATTGGCCACACAAATTAGTTCCAATAGGGTACAGACAGTTGTCAGCTCTGTTAGGGACAGAGGGGCTCTGTTTAGACTGTTATTGATGGGAGATGCTGTTGAGAAAGAAAGATACTTTATCTATCTACACACCTATCTATTTAATCTATCTCTCAATCTATCTATCCAGCTAGCTAGCTAGCTACATGTGTATACTGTTCTCCTGGGTGGAAAAAGATCAGTGGTATATCTCCTATGCTATTCTGTGGTACCGGCCTATGCCATGGGACAATGTACCTCTTAGATCTCTGACTGTAGGAAGCCTAATTGATTGATTGTCCCGGCTACTGTGCCCTGAAACTTATTAATATTATTGTGTTCATGTTAAGGACACACTTCCCATGAGCCTCTGTCTGGCAATAACTGAGGAGGCAGGAATACTAAAGTCTATTCCTGGGAGACAAGAGACAGCTCTCATATCAGTCTTTGTCTGTGGGACACCCCATCAATTCTGCTGAATATTCATGAATCTGAGCTGTAATCCAAGTAGCTTCTACCCTACCCTTTTTCCTTCTCTCTCTCTTTTGCAAGGTCACAGCTACATTGCAGACAGAGAGTTTCTGGCTTCATTCCCATGAATTTTATGACATGCCTTTCATCTAACAGAACTTTTGATGCCCACCCTCATCTCAGGGTACGTTTATTGGATAAGTTAGACTAACAGAGGCAATGGATAATTGCTTACACTCACATAGAAAATCAGGCATGGTTGTAGCATGAAGATGGGCTGTAGGACCTTGGTTGTAATATGAAAGTGGGCTGTAGGATGAAGGTAAGTAGAGAACTGATTTGAATCCCAGAAAGCAGGCATTTTACAAGCAATAGAAGATATCAAAAGGGACTTTACAGTAATTGTTTAAGATCAGGTCTTCAGACCAAAAAGAGGGTAGGTGGTTTTCTGAAAGAATAAACCAGGACCTCTATTCTAGAAATTGATATTATATCTAATAATAATTCCAGTGTTAGGAGTTAGCAAACTACATTTTGTGGTGAGGTTGCAGTCTGTTTTCATATGATCCGTAAGTTGGGAACATCTTTTATTTTTTACATTTTTAAAAAGTTGGGCAAAAAATATACAATGAAGAATGTGCAAAAGAAACTGCACACAGTGCCTCAACTCTAAAATATCTGCCATCTAGACGTTTATAGATAAAGTTTTGCCAATTTCTACCACAGAGGAATTCAGAAACAGAAACCAGGGGGAAGCTAAGATGTTAAAATTCACTATATGATAGACCCTGGCTTATAATAAGATAAAATAGAAAACCTAGGTGTCCGACCTAGATAGAGTTCCCAGTTTTAGTAAATTAAAATTCAAAACATACAGTTAAATTTAAATTTCAAATAAACCGTGACTAATTTTTTAGTATGAGCATCTCCAAGTATTATATAGGATGTCTTTATACTAAAAATTATTTGTGGCATACCGGAAATTTAGACTTAACTGGAAACCCTGTATTTTATCTGGCAACACTAAGCTAAGAACATAGGATAATTCTAGAAACAGTATGACTAAGTTGATTCCGTGTTTCGTCTAGGACAGAAGAGAAAACTGTAGGAATAAAAACAATAACCCTTGCTAAATCTTACAGGACACATAAGTGACAAATTCAACCAATGTAAGAATCACTGTGTCCTTACAGAGACCATTTAAAAATCAGTCAGCCAATATTCATAAACATTATTGAATATTTCTTGTGTGTTAGTCATTGAGATAGCAGTAAGATAAGACCTACATGAAGCATGGAGTCTAATATAGGAGACAGAAAGTAATAAATATGTATAAGATTTTTTTTTTTTTTGAGACGGAGTCTCTCTCTGTCTCACAGGCTGGAGTGCAGTGGCGCGATCTCAGCTCACTGCAAACTCCGCCTCCCGGGTTCACCCCATTCTCCTGCCTCAGCCTCCCGAGTAGCTGGGACTACAAGCGCCTGCCACTACGCCCGGTTAATTTTTTGTATTTTTAGTAGAGACGGGGTTTCACCATGTTAGCCGGGATGGTCTCGATCTCCTGACCTCTTGATCTTCCCGCCTCGGCCTCCCAAAGTGCTGGAATTGCAGGCGTGAGCCACCACACCCGGCCATATAAAATAATTTTTAAAAATTCTGTGATAAATGATGCTAAGGAAAAGTAGAAGAAGATGTAAGAAAAATATGAGCAGCCCAAGTTTTTCTTCTTTCCCATCTTCCCTTATGGTCAAAGCAGCATAATGTTCCAGCAAAAATACCCTCTTTCTTTTTCTTGAAACTTGTGAAGATGTAAACTACATAGCAAAAATGTATTTTGAAAATGTGATTAAAGTTAAGACCTTAACGTGGGAAGATTATTTCAGATTATTGCAAGCAGTAAACCATCCCTATTCGTAGAAGACATGATCTTATATACATATATGTATAAAATACATGTGTGTGTAATTCTAAAAATTCGACAAAATGATATTATTAAATATAATAAACACATTCAATGGAGTTGCAAGATACAAAATCAACACAAAAATCAATTGTATTTGTACAGACTAGCAATACAAAATCCAACATTGAAATTAGAAAAACAATTCCACTTACAATGATACCAAAAATAATGACATTCTTAACACCAAATTTTACAAAAAATATGCAAGACTAATACACTGAAAACTACAAAATGTTGTTTAAAAAATTAAAGAAGATTAATAAATGAAAAGACATTCTGTATCTTTGGATTAGGGGACTTAATATTGGTAAGATGGCAATGCAACACATAGTGATTTATGGATTTAATGCAATCAGTATGAAAATACAAATGGCCCTTTTTGTAAAAATGGAAAAGCAAATCCTCAAATTGTTATGGAATTGCAAGGGGCCTATATAGCAAAAACAATATTGGAAAAAAACAACAAAGTTTAAGACTTGAAGAACTCACTCTTCTTGTTTTTAAAACTTACTCTAAACATGATGATCAAATGTCATGCTCAAAGGAAATGTTCATTGGAAAAGCTAATCTACATAAAAAAGAAAAGCTGAACCCCTACCTCATAAAAATAACTCAAAATAGCTCAACAATCAAAATGTTAGAAATAAAACTTTTATAAGAAAAATTTGATATATATCTTCTTAGCCTTGGATTATGCAATGAATTCTTAGATATGACACCAATAGAATGAGTAAGAAAAAAATATATTCTATATCATGTTATCAAAAGAAAAACCTTTGCACAGCAAATGACATTATCAAGGAGTGAAAAGATAACCTATAGAGAGGAAGAAAATATGTTCATATCTTATATCTGATAAGAATCTAGTATCCAAAATATTAAAATATATATATATACACACACACACACACACACACACACATGTCAGTGGACCTACCATTCTGGGGTCTGGGGTTTATGTGTATATATATATATATATATATATTTATATAAACTTTTCTTTGTATACGTGTGTGTGTGTGTGTGTGTGTGTATATATATATATATATATATATCCTATTAGTTCTGTCCCTCTAGAGAACCCTAATAGGTAGTGTGATAGCATGAATTAATACTCCTTAATAAACTCCCCTTTATATGTATATGGGGAGTTTATTAATGAGTATTAATTCACATTATCACATGTTCCCACAATAGGCCATCTGCAAACTGAGGAGCAAAGAAGCCATTCCAAGTCCCAAAGCTGAAGAACTTGGAGTCCGATGTTCAAGAACAGGGAGCATCCAACATGGGAGAAAGATGTAGACTGGGAGGCTAAGCCAGTCTACTCCTCTCATGATTTTCTGCCTGCTTTATATTCTGGTCACACTAACAGCTGATTAGATGGTGCTCACCCAGTTTAAGAGTGGGTCTGCTTTCCAAGCTCACTGACTCAAATGTTAATTTCCTTTACCAACACCCTGACAGATACACCCAGGATCAATACTTTGCATCCTTCAATCCAATCAAGTTGACATTCAGTATTAACCATCACAGCGAGGATGTGGAGAAATAGAAACTCTTATCCATTGCTGGTGGTGATTTAAAAGTGTGCCACTACTGTAAAAAACAGTCTGATAGGTCTTCAAAAAATTAAAGACAGAATTATCATATGACCCAGAAATTCCACTCACAAATATATACTCAAAAAATTAAAAACAGAAACTCAAATACCTGTACACACATATTCATAGAAACACTATTCCCGACAGCCAAAAGTAGAAAAAAACCCAGATGTCATCAAATAAATGGATTAAAAAAGAAATGGTGGTATATACATACAATGAAATATTATTCAGCTATAAAAAGTAATGAAGTACTGAAACATGCTACGATGTGGATGAATCTTAAAAACACTATATTAAGTGAAAAGAGCCAAATCACATAATGTGTTAGGGTTCTCTAGAGGGACAGAACTAACCAGATAGATGTATATATGACAGGGACTTTATTAAGGAGTACTGACTCATATGATCACAAGGTGAAGTCCCACAATAGGCCATCTGCCAGCTGAGGAGCAAGGAAGTCACAGGAGAAAAACAAAGGTTGTAAGACTCATCAAGTCTGCTCTTTCCATTTTCTTCTCCCTGCTTTATTGTAGCCACGCTGACAACTGATTAGATGGTGACCACCCATATTGAGTATGGTTCTGCCCCTTCCAGTCCAGTGACTCAAATGTTAATCTCCTTTGACAACACCCTCACAGACACACCCAGGAACAATACGTTTCATCCTTCAATCCAATCAATCTGACACTCAATATTAACCATTACATACAGTTTATGATTCCATTTCTATTAAATATCTGGAATGGAGAAACCCATAGGCAGGAGGAAAATAGGCAGTTTCCAGGGACTGGGAGAGTGTAGGGGAAATGGAGAGTGACTGTTTAATAGGTATAGGGTTTTCTTTTGAGATGATAAATATATTTCGATACTTGATAGAGATGGTGGTTGGAAAACATTCATTATTAATGAGCTAAATGCTACTGCTATCTACACTTCAAAATGGCAAATTTTATGTCATGTAAATTTTACCTAATCATTTTTAAAAAAAGAAATTGTCAGAGAAATACTATGTTGCTGTCTTTGAAGATGGAAGAAAGAGGCCACAAGCCCGGGATTACAGGCAGCCTATACAACCCGAACAAGGCAAGGAAATAGACTCTCTACTAGAGCCTTCAGAAAGGAATGTAGCCCCAGTGACACCTTGACTTTAGTCCAAGGACATTTGTGTGGAATTTTTGATCTATAGAACTGTGGGATAGATAATCGATTTCCACTGGCTTGTGGAAATCTATTACAGTGGCAATGGAAAACTAATACACCTCTGGTGTATGCTTATCTACAAATGCAATTTTCTTACTATGATGTTCTCAGTAATTACATTCTTCAACTTATCACCTTTCTTATTTTGACCATTATTTTCTTCTTCAAGAAATGGTACCATATTCATTTCTTCCATCTGAAGAGTTAGAACCATGTAAACTAAGCAGATTCTCATTTTTAAATAAATAAAGTAGTTTTCACACAAAGTGCTTGAATTGCTCGTATGGAAACATATTTAGACAACAATTTAATATCACTCAGTCTCAGGCAAGACAGGCCACTACTCTGGCCCTTACATGTTAAAGGACCATGTCTATCTTAACATACACAGTCACGCACATACACACACACATTTTATTAAAGAACTTATGGATGTCAATCTCTGTAAGGATGCAGTGCTTATTGAGGGAACATTACAATTTATGTCTCTGAGAATATGCTGTCCTGATTAACAAACACTATTTGGGAATTAAGGTGAACAACGTGACTGCCTCAAATTGTTCAGGAGGTTGGGGGGTATCTGCTTCTCAACATCAGAGATGGACACTGCTTTCTAGTGAGGCAACAAATTATATTGTCATATTGTCTCTTAAAAGTGTATCACTGTGATAGTCTTACATAATAAAGTATCTTTTAACATAATGCCAATTATCATTTTCTGCTTTTCTCTCATATTCCACCTCCCATTTCCAAAGATACTGAGGAATTAATGTTGTATTTACAATAGTTGCTTGTGATTACTGAGGAATATTATAAAATATTTAAAAATTCATGTCACTTTCAAATATAGAAAATAAATAAGATAGTAGATGTCTGCAGTTGCATGTATATGTAGGTTCAGATGTAACACATGAAACGTAATTATTTATATTGAAGGATCAAAGGACATTGAAGGCAAGAATTGCACAAAGTATCATACAATTTAATGAAATTTGTGAATAGTTAAACAGTACAACTTTATGTAACTATTTTGATTTAAAATATTGATGCTCAGGTACTATTTGATTTTACAATATATATTTATATTACTTTTCTAAAATATTCTTATTAACATAATAGACTACTTATAATATTTTAGAAAAGATAATTTGAAAACAGATCTGATATTAAAATTTCCAAAGATTACACTGATCTTAATTTGCATATTTAATAAAAATAACTCATTTTGTACACTTTGAACACATTAAAATATTTAAATCATTATAGTTAAAATAATTCAAATAATGTGAGAATTTGATTATAACGATATAAGGCGATTTTGCGGAAATAAAGGTAAATCAAGTAAGTTTTATTGAATTAATATGTAATAATTTGTCAATTATCTGCTCATTTTAATATTCACCAAATATCAGCAGTTGATCTCAAGAACATTAAGTTACTGTAATAATGATTCATCTCATTTGTCCTTGATTTTTTATAGTTTTCACTTATATAAAAATTTGAGAAACGTTTTTTATTTTTTCTACTTAAAAGGCATAAATATCACCATAGGGGGAGGCATGTTTTATTTAACATTTACTGACTTTGATATATATGTTTTAAATATCTAGACATGTGTTGTATTTAAACTACCATTGACATTTTGCCACAGGATCAGTAAATTAGGAATGAAGATGAAACACTCTGATAGAAAGAGATTCAAGGTATTGAAAATTTGAGAATAAACTTTGAGTTCTCATTGACCATTCTTCTTTGCTGTTGCCAAGGTGGTCTCATATTACAGCAAAGCCACTGAGAGATGCTTTAGTTGAAGACTACTTTGTCCCTGACCTCTTTTCTTTGTTCCTTCACTGGAGATTTTTCTTGGGATATTTTCAACATGTCTTTGATGCTTTAACAGATTATGAGTTGTAATGCAGAAATTTTTCTTAAGCCCCTTTGACTCCATGTTTCTATCCTCTTATGTCTTTCTTTCCTTCATTGTCATCTAGAGTTTATTAATAAGTCAAAAGATGAAACTAGATACCAACATTACGGTTAATGCATACCAGTCTGGCAGAAACTTTGATATTCCTTAGTTTAAATTTATATAATTGCATAATGGAGATGTAAACTTACAAGCTAATTGCCTCGGCACACTGAGAAGTATTATAAACATGTCACACCACAGTGTGTATTTTTAGAATTAGGAATAAGGAGAATCCTAATGCAGTTTTTCTTCAAAAGGACTTTGAGATGTCCATTTGATTTGGGATGCAATGCAACTTCCCAATGATTTGCTTTATTCTAAATATTAGAGATTAAGCATAGTTTTTTTTCAACTTTTATGGATTCCGAGGGTACATGTGCAAGTTTGTTATCTGTGTGTATTGCATGATGCTGAGGTAATGCTCCCACCATCAGGTGCTAAGCATAGTACCCAACAGTTAGTTTTTCAACCCTTGCCCCCACACCTCTCTCCCTGCTCTAGTAGGTCCCTACTGTCTATTGTTGCCATCTTTATGTCCGTGAGTAATGGATGTTTAGCTCCCCCTTATAAGTGAGAACAAAGCACAGATTTTTTTTTATCCTAAGTAATAATCGTTGTATACATCGTTCAGGGGTGGAGGAAGATTATAAAGGAAACACTGTCTACAGGCAGGCCGTTAACATTGTCAGTTCTGTGAACAGTGGAGGCATACTTTCATTTGCTATAGCTGTTTCTTTCTTTTCTCCATAAATAAATTCTCCTACAAAGCCTTGAATTCATGCAGATGCAAATGACGTAGTGGGGCCAGAGAAAGGAATCATACATAAAAAACAAAGACTTTTGTGTTTAACTACTTTAAAAGTATTTCCATATCTTCCTCTGTTCCAGATGTCTTCTTTACCCTCTACACTCCCTAAGGACTTTTGCAACATTTCTACTAACTTATAAAGTTATTGGATTAACTTAAATTTAGAAGAGTTTTTGAATTTATTTGATTGGATGTATTTTTTCTGATGATTTTTTGTTTTTAAAAGATCAGTTAGTAATTTAGTCGCAAAATTTTAAAATCTGGGGTTGACATCATTTGCGGGAAAATAAAAACATGTTATTTGGTTATCAGAGAGGCATAAAGACAGCAAGTTGAGTTTCTTAGCTTGACAACTCAATGTCTATTTCTTACCATCCTTTTCGTGTGAATCATAGTAGGCTATTAACTGCTGATCCTTGGTACAAATAAGTCCATTAAGAAAAAGCACATTAAAATACAGTGAAGATTACAACAAAGGTACCAGACGCCATCTAAATTTCTCTGTTTGTTACATAAAAAATGACATCATAAAAACCAAAGTCATAGACACAGAGGCTCTAATTTGATGCTACCTGGATATTCTCATGGTATTTGTTTCTTTTTTTATAATTTGCACAGACTTATTCTTCTTTTATTTCTCCCAAACCTTTTACTTGAATATAATGATAAAACACATCATCATATTTATTTGACAATCCTACCAAAAATAGCTAGCTACATTTTTAAATGTTTTTCCAACATCTGATCTGCCTGTGTACTCAGGATTACTGAAAGCCCTGGTAGCATTTGCTTTGGTGGAGGTAGTGTATCAGTTCCATCATCCAACTTAAATAATTCTTCAAGATCTAATAAATAGCTAAGGCGATATAAGAGGATAATTATCTCAATTTCAACCTCAAATGAAATTATAGTGAAAGAGCACAGGGGAGTGTTTCACCAAATACAAGAAAGAAAATAAAGGACAGCGAGAAAAATAATGTGGCCTAGAGCAGTGTGAAGACAAAGAAGGGTAAGACAGCAAGAAAATAAGTCAGACGAGTAACCAGCAACCAGATTATGTAGGATCATTTAGATCATAATAAGAACTTTGGCTTTGTTTTTTTCCATGATATGAGATGTCATTGGGAGGTTTTGACTAAAAGAGTATGTAATCAGACTTATGTATGAATAATACCTAGTTGCTGTATTGAAGATAAACTGCAAACGAACAGTGAGAAAGTAAGAGATGCTAGTGTTTTCCATCAGGCTGATGAGAGTGGTCTAATTAGGAGTGATGGAATTCTGAATATATTAAAGGAAAAGTAGATAGGATTTCTGACTGACCAGAGTGGACTTAGAGATTTAGCTAGTTGCTCAGGCTAAATTACACCAATGTGATACCAGTGTTTTAGCCTGAGCAATTAGAAGAATAGTATTGCTATTAACTGACAGGGAAAATGTTAGACTAGCTCAGTTTTGTACATGCTAAGTCTGAGATCTCTATTGGCAATCTCGCTGGGAAATGTCAAGTAGGGAGTTCAATATTTGATTCTAGAATTAAGGAGCAATATAAAGGTGGGAAGAATCAGCATATAGATGGTGTTTACAGATGTATGAGTGGATGAGTTCACATAGAAGAGATTCAAGGCTGAGGCCTGGGACAATTCAACTCTTGAGGTCTGTTAAATTGCAAAGGAGACTGAGAAAAACGGTGAAAGATACAGGAGGAAACCCAGGTGGATATGATTTTCTGAAACAAAAGAAGTCAGTGTTTTGAAAGTAAATGATTACCAGTGCCCAATGTTGCCACCAGGTTAAATAAAATAAGAATTTTTAGACAATTATTAGATTTAAAACATGAATATTTTTGATGAACATATAAACGACTACCTGCAAATCTGAAAAATTAGAATGTTTTATTATTAAGATATTGATATGCTTTGACTTAAATTTTTATTTAGTCACTAATTAGCTGGCATGCAGGAATATGTAGGCTTCCCCAACAGAAAAATATACACAAAATTAAACTTTTGGCCTTTTGTGTAACACCAATACATAATTAATAGTTTTAAAATGTAAAGCAATAGAAACTGGTGCAGTAAAAAAATACATACTTTAATGTAATTTTGTCTATCTAGATAATCACACAAATAGTTTAAGTTTATTTTACACCTGTGTTGAAACAATCTCAGAATTTAGCTATTTTGACAAGACTGATGTCTGGAAATACATCTTTTTTACAATCATTTTATTGTAATGTGCAGGGCATTTTACTCCTTGCATTTTGGATATTTCAGAGTCCTCCTGGAATACTCTTTGTAACTGAGTATAAAAGGGCATCATAAATGTCATTTGCTGATGTTAAACACAGTGATATGCACCATTGAAGAGAATAATCTCATAATTAATTAGAGGAGGAGGTTCTCTAGAACTGTCAGCCAGCTGTCTACTTCTAACTGTGATGTTAAAAGAAGCTGAATTAGAAGAATGGTGGACACTTCTAGAAGTATTTGAGTAGCTGGGCATTAAAGAATCTAAAATTGGGGGATATTCAAAGATCAAGGTTAATTTCAAGACTATCACCACCCCCCTAAAAAAGAAGAAGAACAAGAGGAAAGAAAAAGACCTTGCATTCTGGTCTCAAGTCAGCCTTTTGCAAACAGAAAAGCTTAACGTTTTACTTCGCTCATTACCTCCGTTGTAGTGAAAGAAATAATTACCTGTACAATGCCTTTCATTCTGTGACCTCCAAAGTCAAATTCACAGTCATACATAACTGGTGTTTTTTTTTTTGTTTTTTTTTTTCCTACATTACCCAACTAATTGCTTAACACTATGCTTCACTTAGGCAAGATAAAATGGACCGGAGAGAGGAGAATTACAAAATTTTCCTAACAGGTATCCCTAGAATTTACATGTCATTATAAAGATGTTTTATCATCAAAAGCTTTTTAGAAGCATTTCTTCAGTCCTGGTTTGTCATTTTTTGATTCTTAAGTGATGGCAAAGTTTATATCGTATTTCATTTCAATGAACACTTTAAAGAACAAAAAGATTATACTAAAAAAATGCAAAAGTGATAAAAATGATTGTTTTTTACTTGGAAGTAATTGATTCTAGAAGATGTGCAGTATTTTAACATTAGTTTTAAGATCTAGAAAGCATTTAAAGTGGATTCCTCTTGAGATTTTCAATTTTTTTTAGTAATATGCATATTTTATGACAGATATTTAAAAATAATAAATTAACATTTTTTAATGTGGTGACTGAAAATGACATAGATGTGCTATTTTTTTCAGCTCTGAAAGAGGAAGAAATGTTAATTCAAACACCACAAACTTATGTACATACTCATACACAATATTTATGATAAAATATATAAAAGAATTTGTATGTAGATATTTATCTAAAGTGTTGTAGACCATAGTTTGCCAAAAAAAATTCCCCAAATATTTATTTCTTGCCTGGCTTCTAAGAGGTCCAGAAGTTTTATCCTTAGTAAAATATTAAGCTTGCCACACTAGTCATTATCACTAAAGTATTAAGTTTAATTTAGCTCCCTAGTCACTTGATTGTGTGCTTTGATAATGAGAGGTGAAGATCAAGTGGGGTTTATTTCAAAGAAAGAGTGCTCAGAATTGCTGTTTACTTTGTTAGACATTTAACCAAATCAATGACCTTTTAAAATTGGAAAACTTATGGAATAGACAATCTAGTAAAGGCACACAAGCCTCTCATTGGCAAGTATACTAAATAAAGTGCATTAGTGTTTATTTTATTATAAAGGACAAAAAGATCAAGACAAAAATAACAACCACAGCAGGCAGTATACACTCATATTCTTGCTACAGGACTACATCAACTCTCCTACTCTCTTTTTTTAATTGACAAAACTTTATTGAGTCATAATTCATATATTATATATCGCACTATTTAAAATAGACAATACATTGGGCTTTTGTTTGAGACAGAGTCTCACTCTGCTGCCCAGGCTGGAGTGCAGTGGTGTGGTCGCAGCTCACTGCAACCTCCGCCTCCCAGGTTCAAGCGATTCTCCTGCCTCAGCCTCCTGAGTAGCTGGGATCATAGGCACCCACCACCACACTCGGCTCATTTTTCTATTTTGTATTTTTAGTAGAGACGGGATTTCACCATCTTGTTTAGGCTTGTGATCCAACCACCTTGGCCTCCCAAAGTGCTGGAATTACAGGTGTGAGCCACTGCACCCGGCCTATATTGGTTTTTAATACATTCATAAAGTTGTGCAACCATTGCAAGTTTAGAAGCCTAAAAACATCCCATATCCATTATCGGTGAGCTCCATTTACCCCAATCACTTTACCCCTGACTACCACTCTATCTACTTTTCTCTCTATGGATTTGCCTATTCTGGACATTTCATTTAAATGGAATCATCCAGTATGTGCTACTTTGTGACTGGCTTCTTTAAGATAACATCATGTTTTCAAGTTTCTTCCATGTTGTAACATGTTTCAGTTTTTAACTTCTTTTAATTTTTAATAATATTCCATTGTATGATATAGCATATTTTATTTATTCATCACGTGATGATCATTTGGGTTACTTCCACTATTTAGCTACTATAAATAATGCTGTTGTCAATTATGTACAAGTTTTTATGTGGGTGTATATTTTCATTTTCTCTTGAATATATAACTAGAAATGGAACTGCTGGTTCATATGGTAACTCTGCGTTTAATCTTTTGAAAGATGATCAGACTATTTCCTAAGTGGCTGCACCATTTTATTCTCAGTAGCAATGTATAAATGATACAAATTCTTGATATTCTTGCCAGCACTTGTTATTAACTGTCTTTGTGATTATAGCCATCTTAGTGACTGTAAAGGACTGTTTTATTGGGGCTCTAATTTACATTTTCCTGATTATCTTACCCCTATTTTTAAACTTTCAAAATTGAAGTATAAGCTTAACAATAAAGTACATCATTCTGAAATGTACTTCTTAATCAATATTTACATGAGTAGGCAACTGTGCCACCACCACCCCCATAAGCATCTCAGCTGTTTATAGTTCCTTACTAGTCTCTTTTGTGTTCACTCCCAGGCTATCATCCCCCACAGGTAACCAGTATTCTTACTTCCATTATCATAGACTGCTTTGCATGCTTTAGCACTTCATATAAATGGAATCATACAGGCGTACTCTCTTGTGTCTTAACCAGTCCCTGTTGATGTACGTGTGCGCTATTTTCACTCTTTTTCTATTACAAACAGTGCTACAATGAATAACTTTGTACAAGGGTCATTTAATACGTGAAGAGATGTATTTCTTGTATTGGGATATGTGATTTAAAAGGTAAATACATATGCAATTTTTCAAGAGATTGCTGGATTCCCTCCATAAGTGTTGTACCATTTTGGATTCCTACCTGCCACATAGAGTGCGTGTATCATTTGATTGTAACCTTTAGATAGGTGTGTGTTGTACTTTCATATTGCATCTCTTTAATTTTTAGTGATGTTGAGAATCTACATATGTTTGTGGCTATTTGTAGTTCTCTTTCTGTGACCTAACTGTTATGATTTTTACCTTTTTCTTCTATTGGGTTGTTGGTCATTTTTTCTCAATTTCTCTAAGCCATATGTATATTTGGGGTATGAGTCTTTTGTCTAAGATATGAATTGAAAATACTTTTCCCAGTTTATGTTTTATCTGTGGACTTTACTTGTATATGTGTCTGTTTTGTCATGCAGAATATTTTTTTTTTTTTTTTTTTTTTTTTTTTTGAGACGGAGTCTCGCTCTGTCACCCAGGCTGGAGTGCAGTGGCGCGATCTCGGCTCACTGCAAGCTCGGCCTCCCGGGTTCACGCCATTCTCCTGCCTCAGCCTCTCCGAGTAGCTGGGGCTACAGGCGCCCACCACCACGGCCGGCTAATTTTTTGTATTTTTAGTAGAGACGGGGTTTCACCGTGGTCTCGATCTCCTGACCTCGCGATCCGCCCGCCTCGGCCTCCCAAAGTGCTGGGATTACAAGCGTGAGCCACCGCGCCCGGCCTGTCATGCAGAATATTTTTTAAAATATAGTCAAAATTATCAATCTTTTATTCTGTGCTTTAGGTTTTGAGTCATAGATAGAAAGGACTTCCATCCTTCCTTTAAAATTATGTTTACTCATGGTTAAAAAAAAACCACATAATAAAATTTAACATCTTTAACAAGTATAAATATATAGTTCAGTAGTGTTAACATATATTCACATTGTTATGCAACTAATCTTTATAACTTTTCATCTTGCAAAACAATTCCTGATTAACCCCTACCCCCAGCACTTGGCAACCACTATTCTACTTCCTGTTTCTATGATTTTTGACTACCTCATATAAGTAGAATCATACAATATTTTATTTTTGGTGATTGGTTTATTTTATTTGACAATGTCCTCAAGATTCATTCATGTTGTAGAATATGTTCAAACTTCCTTCTTTTTTATGGCTAAATATTAGATTCTTTTGACAATATATTCTGAAGGGAACTTGATTATCTGGATATTTTTCTGGGAGTCACATTGATCTATAATATTGTTACCATCATGTTGGCTGAGGATCTGGGAGCAGAAATGGTAAGTTCTCTGGATGCCATAGTAAAACATTTACACAACCAAAGGAAAAAAATTCAGCAGCATCTCATATCACTGAAGTTTTTAAGCGTCATCTATCGGGGAACCTGCCCTGACAGTCACATAGGTTCTTTTCTATTTTTCCTAAGTGTCGGCTGGTTTGAGAAATAAAGGGACAGAGTACAAAAGAGAGAAATTTTAAAGCTGGGTGTCTGGGGGAGACATCACATGTCAGTAGGTTCTGTGATGCCCCACAAGCCACAAAAACCAGCAAGTTTTTATTAGGGATTTTCAAAAGGGGAGGGAGTGTGCGAATAGGTGTGGGTCACAGACATCAGGTACTTCACAAGGTAATAGAATATCACAAGGCAAATGGAGGCAGGGCAAGATCACAGGACCACAGGACTGGGGCGAAATTAAAATTGTTAATGAAGTTTCAGGCACCATTGTCATTGATAATATATTATCAGGAGACAGGGTTTTGAGGGCAACCCGTCTGACCAAAATTTATTAGGTGGGAATTTCTTCTTCCTAATAAGCCTGGGAGTGCTATGGAAGACTGGGGTCTATTTCACCCCTACAGTCTACAGACTATAAAAGATGACCGCACCCGGGGGGGCGTCTATAGACCTATACCCCCAGGTGCATATTCTCTTTCCCAGGGATGTTCCTTGCTGAGAAAAAGAATTCAGCAATACTTCTCCTATTTGCTTTTGAAAGAAGAGAAATATGGCTCTGTTCCACCCAGCTCACCAGTGGTCAGTTTAAGGTTATCTCTCTTATTCCCTAAACATTGCTGCTATCCTGTTCTTTTTTCAAGGTGCCCAGATTTCATATTGTTCAAACACACATGCTCTACAATTTGTGCAGTTAAGGCAATTATCACAGGGTCCTGAGGCAACATATATCCTCCTCAGCTGACAGGATTAACAGATTAAAGTAAAGGCAGGCATAGGAAATCACAAGGGTATTGATTGCGGAAGTGATAAGTGTCCATGAAATCTTTACAATTTATGTTTAGAGACTGCAGTAAAGACAGGCATAAGAAATTATAAAAGTATTAATTTGGAGAGCTAATAAATGCCCATGAAATCTTCATAATCCACGTTCTTCTGCCATGGCTTCAGCCAGGGTCCCTCTGTTTGGGGTCCCTGAATTCCCACAACAGTCATTAGAATGTTGTGACATAGGCTTCAAAGTAAAGACTACATACATGCGAATCACTAAGAAAGACTCACATCACTTGTAGGCCTCTTCAGAGTTCAGAGAGAATACAAACAGATTTGGCAATAATGCAGAAATAATTTCTTGAGTGTCTTGAAAGGACAACAGCTTTGAATGACACCAGAGCATAAAAGAGAGCTTTACAAGAGATTCAGGTTGTTATACAAATTGTCCCTGCTTCTTGGGCTATGTGGCATGACAGATCCCATGATCTCACATGGATTTTTGGTACATAGGGCATTCTGTGAATTTCTGGAGCCCTATTAGAGGAGTGGCAGCATAGACTCCTAAAGACTCTGGAATAATGCCATGCTATATTCATCAGATATATATTTACCACCTGAAAAGCAGGTTTTGTCATGTTTTTGGCCCCTAGTAAATGCTGAGCACCTGACATGGAACATCAAATATTATATAGTCAGAAATGAGTATTATCAGGTCCATCAAGTCATACAGCCAGACAAGCATATTAGTAAATAAACCATAGTATGATAAAAGTGGCATTCAGTATCAGATCTGAAATGGCTCAGAGGATATAAGTAAGTTTATAAGAGGTAGTCATGGATTCCTCAAGTCACCTACTATTATCTGACTGAGCCTCTCTCTTAACACACACCCGTGGTCCTATGAGATGCTATCTACTTCCCAGTGGGGATGGAATAAAAACCTGGTCCTGGTTTATGGTTGGGACAATTTGATATATGGTGACAGCTAAAAATGGACTGCTGCTGCACTATAGCCTCACACTGGCAAGATTCTGAAAGATGGTGTTGAGGGGAATCTTCCAAGTCAGCAGGGCTTTAAGCAATTTATAGGTCATAAGCTGATATGAGAGAGAAGCATTCCAACTTAGCAATATGCCTGAAATTCTGCATACAACTTGACTGGTAGTTCAAGACTTTGGAAAGAACATGAATGGAAAAATTGGAGGCAAATATGTTTGGGAATAAGTGTGTGGTGAGAGTGGACAAAAAGTGTGTAGATGAGTACTTCTCATGTCAATGACCACTGCAGGCTGCTCTAGGAAAGAATATGCATATCTAAGTTTTAGACCTTTGTGTATAATGGAAATGTATACGCCCAAAGATCAAGTTCTTTCCTCTCTGAATTATTAACCAAGTAACGGCTTTAACTCCCTCCTTTTGATTTGTCAAAATGCAATCAAACTTTTTAGCTTGCTTTGTTTTTAAACTACAATGTACATGACTGACTCATCTTTATTGCAGGTTTTTCTATAAACTTGTGTTCTCTTTTCAAGATTTATTTATGAGAATATTCATAAATTGTTCATATTGCCTTGTGGACTACGGGGCAACAGTGGTCAGGTCACCCTAAACTTGTCCAAAATTGAAAGAGAGTGGAGAGACAAGATACTTATGTCAATGAATAATAATTGTTTTGTGTAATCAGGATATAATACTCTGCACTCGATGGGCAATGCCAAGATGTCTCACTGTGCAGAATGGCTCACATGTGTAGTGGGCTAATAATGATGCTCAAGTTCCAGAGGAGCATTTGAAGAAAATCAGTGCTCATATTGTTGAAGCCAGAGAACAGGCAGACATATTCTAATCATTGCCAGTTATACTGTGCCTAGCATCCTTTTCCCTTGCTTAGGGGATAAAGGGTTCTTTGAGATGATGACCACAAGCCATCATTTGCTTCCTTTCAACTCACCTCTACCATGAGTCCCTTCCCTTTTTTCAACTAAAGATGGAAAAGAAAACTAGTGGGCAGGTAAAAATCTAAGGATATTAATAGGCTCTATTGTTCTTTGAAGATGAGAGTAAAATAGTCCTAGTCTTTCAACCTGACACTTTGGAGGCAGAGACAATTCTGAAGAGGAAATATCCTGTCTGAATCTAATTGTTTCATTGTATTCATAAACTTTTCCAGATGGATAGTTTTTTTTTTCCCCAAAATTTCCCACCATCAGTAATTATATTCAAAAGAGAGAGAGAGAGATGTGGCCTTTTCAGAATTGTCTCTGCCTCCAAAGTCCCAGATGGAAATATTGGGGCTACTTTACTATAAATGTCAAAGAATAGCTGTTCTCCTTCTAGCTTCTTCTGTGGCTTTAATCTCCCTTTCCTACCTTAAAGTTACCTTTAATCACAACTCGAATGTTATTTTGGGATTCCAGTGAGGGCTCACGGGGATGGGTCACAAGTAGGCTGTTTGGCTTTAGTTTTTTAAGTTCTTTGCATCGTTGGTGACCCATATTAAATGAGTTCTCTATGTAATCAATAATATTAGCGAACACTTAAGAAGTCCATTATGTATATATATATATATATATATATATATATATATATGCTTTACATATATTTATGTAAATTTAATATCACAACATGCCTATGGACAAAAAATCCTATTATAATCATTATCCTAATTTTATAGATGAGTATTTTGAGACAGGAAATCAAATAACTTATTCAACTTCATACAGCTGTTAAGAAGAGGTGTTGGGATCACAACTGAAGTATGCCTCCACATTCCACAGTCATGATTACTTTATTATGATCTTTGTCCATAAACAGATGATATATTTAACAGACCTTGACTTCTTGATGAACATTTTTCAGGAACTCTAATGGTGGTATGACTGTGATTATACTGGATAGAAACAATAAATCATCTCATCCATTTTTACAAATATCTCTGTAATACCTACTTTATGGCAGGTTTTATATTTCATTAGCTTGCATTTTTGGCCAATAATCTTCCCAAGCAGATATGCCTAAAGAAATAATAGAAGCGTAATATAATTCAGATAAGGAACAGTTTGTTTTTTTCATAATTTAAATTTGAAAAGTAAAAATAATTTTAAAAAATAATATTAAACAAATTTTTGGAATTATTTATATACTGAGGAAGTAAACTAGAATGTAATACAAGAAAGAGACTTTGTATAAAATTGTATTGTTAACCTAAAAATATACAGCATGAGAACCTGAAATTTATGAAAGTAGAACAAAATGACTTTCCCATGTATCCAGGCTTTATTGGTACTTATCTCTGATTTTTATCAGAGAGAAAGAGAAACAATCTTTTCAGGCTGTTAGTAAGAAGAAAATGAAATGAAGCATCTGATAGAAGTTTTTAATTATAAGGCACTGTACAATCAAATATTTCCAAAATGTGATTCAGGAAAAAAAAGAGAAATTCACTTAGCAAGTCTAGCATTGGTCTTACCTTCATAGGTTCACCTTCTTTTAATTAGACTGATCAGATAAAAATAAGCTGACATTTAGCCTTAAATGGAACCAAAACTTGTTTCAACTTAAAGATGTACAACCCCTTTTCTACAAACACGTTAGTAATGACTTCATTCTTTTTCACTTTTCTGATGCCTTTTGATGAAATCTGACCTTTGTTGTTTCAACCCAAGTCTGAAACTGGAATATTATATTATTTCTATATATATTAATAACATTTCTCCCTCAACCAAAGTTTCCGTACTGTGAAATTAAGACTTAGAATAACTACTTCGTGGCAAAATATTTAATTCCTACATCTTTATTAAGAGCTCATCTTTAGAACATCTTTGACAGCTAAGCATTGTACTCTGATTTCTCTAATGAACTCTTATTCATTTATAAGCAGTACCAGGAATTATGCTCTCCAGAAACTTTTTAAAGAGTCCTTATACTAGTAATTCTCAAAATGTGGTGTTTGAACCAGTATGTTAACACCACCAGAAAACTTGTTAAAAATGAAATTTTGGCTTCACTAAATCAGAAACTCTGGGTTGGTGCCTAGCATCTCTGATTTTTAAAATCCACTAGGTATATTTAATGCCGTTTGGAAACCATTGGCTCAGATTATGTTTCCCTTCTTTAGTATTTAGATATTATCATGGGCATACAGCACTTGTTAAATTGGACGCATTTTATTTCTATTATATGGTTAATTTTCTGTATCTACTAATCAATCCTTTACCATTTTTTTAGTGAAGTAACAATTTATCATGCATTTTGTATTCCGTAGTGACTAACAGTGTCTGTCAAATTCTAGGGCAGATCTATGTCTAAGATAAATATATAGTGTTGATTCTTTCTTCTATTTTACATATAAATTATCTACCACTTGCTTTTAATGGAACTTTTTTTTTTCTGAAAGGATTGAAAAATCTGGTGGCAACAAAATGCTCCAGATTTACTGGCAAAGCAATGCACAACAATTAATGTGATTAAGCTCTTAAAAAGTACATGCCAACTTTCAGTTCTAATCAAGATGGAATAGGTATACTTCTCCCTATTCCTAGCAATAAATACAGCTAAAACCCCCAAACGTCACATGCAAAACAAACATAAGATCCTGAAATAGAAAGAGAAGAAGGCATATTGACTATGTATCTCAGGACTTGAGGAAAAACATGGAAGTAAGTTTCCTGGGTATTGGATTCTCTTTTTCTTTTATATATCCCACTAGGTGCTAGGGAAGCAGTCCACCTGGAAATAACAATGCGTAGAGAGAGAGAAAGAGAAAAAAAAAGGATTCACAAGAATTACCTGTTCTTAATAGCCCAAATACAAGAAAAGGAACAACCTAGCAAAAAACAGCCAACTCTAATCAAATATCATTGAAAAAAATCTTCTGACTCCCTACTCAGCTGCATCGGCAATGGAAGAGAGGGGAGCCTAGAGTTTCACACTTGTTTGCCTGTCATGAATCACTTCTTCCCCTTATAGGAATAGTGTCACAGAAGACCCGGTAAAGAGCCAATATTTTCATTCCTAAACTACTGGTTTAATAAAATTAAATGTATGTAAACTATTATATTAAAAGGCAAAAACCTACATAATAATATTAATTGACAAAGAAAAAGCTTTTAATAAAAACCACTATTCATGATGAAATTCTCAGGCACTGTAGAAATGAGGGGAATTTCTTCAACATGATGGTGGACTGGAAATCATAATTCTCAGTAAACTATCGCAAGGACAAAAAACCAAACACCGCATGTTCTCACTCATAGGTGGGAATTGAACAATGAGAACACATGGACACAGGAAGGGGAACATCACACTCCGGGGACTGTTGTGGGGTGGGGGGAGGGGGGAGGGACAGCATTAGGAGATATACCTAATGCTAAATGATGAGTTAATGGGTGCAGCAAAACAACATGGCACATGGATACATATGTAACAAACCTGCACATTGTGCGCAGGTACCCTAAAACTTAAAGTATAATAATAATAAAATAAAAAAAATACAATATAAAATGTGGAAAAAAAAAAGAAAAGAACCTACTGTAAACATCATTCATAATGACCTAAAACTGAATTCTTTTCCCCAAAGACCGAAAATAAACAAGAAGGTCAACACTTGCCAGTCTTATTCAGCATAGTATTGAATTACTAAAAAGCACAATAAGGAAAGAAAAGGAAAGACAAGACATATATTTCCAAAAGGAATAAAAACTGTCTCTATTTGCAGATGACATACTGGTATATGTATAAAAGAAACTCAAGAAAAGTTCAAATATTAATAAGTGCTACAGCAAAATCGCAAATACAAGATCAACTTAAAAAATCAATCATGTATCTATACAATAATAATGAGACACGGAAACCAAAATTATAATATAATACTTTTTAGGAATGTTTTCAAGGAGATAGAGACACAGAAAAGATACAGACAAGAAAAACCGTTCAAAAGATTAAAGAATTCAGGATCTATTTCTTTGAAAACAATAATGAAATACATAGGCTGCTAGCTAGACTAATAAAGTTGAAAAGGGAAGATTCAAACAAACACAATCAGAAATGATAAGGGGAATGTTACTGCTGACCCCACAGAAATAAAACCATTAGATAATTTTATGAACATCTCTATGCACATAAACTAGAAGAAATGGATAAATTCTTGGACACATACACCCTCCCAAGACTGAACCAGGAAGAAATTGAATCCCTGAATAACCAGTAACAAGTTGTGAAATTGAGGCAGTAATAAATAGCCTACTAACCAAAAAAAAAGCCCAGGATCAGGTGGATTCACGACTGAATTCTATCAGATGTACAGAGAAGGGATGGTACTGTTCCTACTAAAATTATTTCAAAAAATTGAGGGGGGGCTCCTCCCTAACTCATTCTATGAGGCTAGCAGCATCCTGATTAAAAAAAAAAAAAAAAAAAAAAACTGTCAGAGATACAAAAACAAAAAAGGAAAACTATAGGCCAATATCCTTGACAAACATTGATGAAAAAATTACTCAGCAAAATACTGGCAAATCAAATCCAGCAACACATCATAAAGCTTATCCACCACAATCAAGTTGGCTTCATCTCCAGGATACAAGGTTGGTTCAACATATGCATATCAATAAATGTGATTCATCACATAAACACGACTAAAACAAAAAACACCTGTTATCTCAATAGATGCAGAAAAGGCTTTTGATAACATTAACATCAATTCATGTTAAAACTCTCAATATATGAGGTATTGAAGAAACATGTCTCAAAATAATAAGAACCATGTATGACAAACCCATGACCAACATGATACTAAGTGGGAAAAAGCTGGAAGCATTCCACTTGGAAACTGGAAAAAGACAAGGATGCTCTCTCTCACCACTTCTATTCATTGGAGTATTAGAAGTTCTGGCCAGGGCAATCAGGGAAGAGAAAGAAATAAAGGCATTCAAATAGAAAGAGAAGAAGTCAAACTACCCCTGTTTGCAGATAACATTATCCTATATCCAGAAAACTCCATTGTCTTAACTCAAAAGCTTCTTAAGTGGATAAACAACTTCAATAAAGTCTCAAGGTACAAAATCAATGTGCAAAAATTAATAGCATTCTTATACCCAACAACAGTCAATTGAAGAGACAAATCAGGAAAAAAAACTCTCATTTGCAATTGTCACAAATAGAATAAAATACCTAGGGATAGGGTTAACTATGGAGGTGAAAGCCCTCTACAAGTAGAAGTATAAACCATGGCTCAAAGAAATCAAAGGTGACATAAACAAATAATAATAAAAAAATCCATGTTCATGGATAGGGAGAATCAATATCATTAAAATGGCCATATTGCACCAAGCAATTTATAGATTCGATGCTGCCACTGTTAAGTTACCACTGACATTTTTCAAAGAGACAGAAAAAAACTATTTAAAAATTCATGTAGAACCCAAAAAGAGCCCAAACAGCCAAGGCGATCCTAAACAAAAATAGCAAAGCTGGAGGCATAATGTTACCCAACTTCAAACTATACTTTAGGGCTATAGTAATGAAAACAGTATGGTATTGGTACAAGAACTGACACACAGACCAATGAGAGCCCAAATATATGACCCCACACCTACAAATATCTGATCTTCAACAAACCTGACAAAAACAAGCAATGGGGAAAGATTCCCTATTCAGTAAATGCTGCTAGGATAACTGGCTAGTCATATGTAGAAGATTGAAATTGGACTGCTTCCTTACACCATATACAAAAATAAATGGTGTTGTATTAAAGACATGAACATAAAATTGTAAACTTTTATAGTTTCCTTCCTAAACCCTGGAAGACAATTTTGAGGCAATACTATTCAGGACAGAGGCATGGGTAAATATTTCATGACGAAGTCCCCAAAAGCAATTGCAACAAAGCAGAAATTGACAAATGGGATCTAGTTAAACTAAAGAGCTTCTACACAGCAAAATAAACTGTCAATAAACAGACAACCTCTACAGAATGGGAGAAAATTTTTGCAAATTATGCATCCAACAGAGGTCAAATATCCAGAATTTACGAGGCAGTTAAAAATTTACAAGAGGCCGGGCGCAGTGGCTCAAGCCTGTAATCCCAGCACTTTGGGAGGCCGAGGCAGGCGGATCATGAGGTCAGGAGATCGCGACCATCCTGGCTAACACGGTGAAACCCCGTCTCTACTAAAAATACAAAAAATTAGCTGGGCGTGGTGGTGGGCGCCTGTAGTCCCAGCTACTCCGGAGGCTGAGGCAGGAGAATGGCGTGAACCCCGGAGGCGGAGCTTGCAGTGAGCCGAGATCGCGCCACTGCACTGCAGCCTGGGCAACCGAGCGAGACTCTGTCTCGAAAAAAAAAAAAAAAATTGCAAGAAAAATAGTTCCACAATAGGTTAGTAAAAGCTATGAACTTTTCAAAAAGAAGATATACACGTGACCAAGAATTATATGAAAAACAGTTCAACATCACTGATCATTAGAGAAATTCAAATCAAAACCACAATGAGATACCATCTTACACCAGTCAGAATGGCTATTATTAAAAAGTCAGAAAATAACATGCTGGTGAGGTTGTGAAGAAAAAGTAACACTTATACACTGTTGCTGGACATGTTAACAGTTAAAAAAGAAACACTTAAATGTAAATACACAAAATAATAAATCTGAAATAAAGTTAATAAATTTGTGTTCTGAAAACTACAAAATACTAATGAAAAAAATTAGAAAAAAGTCTAAATACAGTTGGCCCTCCCAGTCTGTGAGATCTGCATCCACAGATTTTGATATCAGCAAGGGTTCCTGGAAAACTATTCCCTGTGTATTCCAAGGGATGACTGTATTTCAAGAGAAATATTATGTTCATGGAGTGAAAGAATTAGCATAGTAAAGATTTCAATTATCTTTAAAATTATATATACCTTTAATGTAATTTTTATTATAATTCTAGAAAATATTTTATGGATATAGACGAGATTATTCTAAGATTTATATGGAAAACAAAAATATTAAATTAGAAAATTGAAAAAGATAAATAAAATCAAAAGAAAACTCTAATATTAAGGCTTAAGGAAAGATACAGTAATCAGTATTATGTAATATTGGCAGAGTAATAGACACATAAAAGAACCTGAATGTAGACTCATAAAAGTATAGCCAGTTGATTTTTTACAAAAGGTACAAAATGAATTCAATGGAGGAAGGATACTTTTTCAATAAATATGGCTAGAGAAACTGGATACCAAAGCAGTAAATTAATTAATTAAAAGATCAAAACTTATAGAGGAAAACATAGAGGAGAATCTTTAGGACTTAGGGTTTAATGAAGAGTTTATAGATATGATATCAAATTCATGATTTATAAAATTTTTAAACGATTTATTGGATTTCAAATTACAAATTTCAAAATTACAAATGCTTACCTTGCAAGAATCCTGTTAAGATGAAAAGAGAAGATACAGACTAGGAAAAAAACACATATCTAAAATAGGTCTCCTATTTAGAATATATAAAGAACTCTTAAAATTCAACAGTTAAAATTTCATTAAAGAGGCTATACAGTTGACAAATAAATACATGAAACCATGTTTATCATTATGGCCTAGTAGAGAAACACAATTAAGACCATAATGAGATACTGTTAAACACATATTAAAACAGCTAAAATAAAAAATTTTGACAATATTAAATATTGAATGAATACAGAGAAACTGAATTGCTAAAAATGGCTGGGGAGAATCCAAACTTGTATAGCTACTCTTGTAAAAGGCTCAACATTGTCTTAAGTAACTAAACATACTGTTAACATACAACCAAGCAATCGCACTCATGAACATTTATCCTGGAGAAAGGAAAATTTATTTACACACACACACACACACACACCCTGACACACAAATGAACTGCATGAATGTTCATAGCAGGTTTTTTTCTGTAATAGCCAATAATTATAAACAACCATGTATTTGGCACATTAACGATAACAGAAATTGTAGTACAACTACACTGTGGAATACTACTCAACAACAACAAGGCATGCGCTATTGATACACACAACAGCTTGGGTAAATCTCAGGAGCTATTTTAGTCTGCTTAGACTGCCGTAACAAAATACCATAGATTGGGTGACGTAAACAACATAATTTGTTTATATATATATAGTTTTGGAATCTGGAAGTATAAGATCAGGGTACCAGCATGGTTGGGTTCTGCTGAGGGCTCTCTTTCTGACTTGCACATGACCACCCTTTCACTGAGTGTTCCCGTAGCCTTATCTTGTGTGTAGAGAGAGAGCAAGCTCTCTGATGTCTCTTCTTATAGAGGGATTAATCCCTTCACGGGGACCCCGCACACACGGCTTCATCTAACCCTAATTACCTCCCAAAGATCTCATCTCCAAATACCATCACCTTGGGAGTAAGCAGTTCAATATATACATCTGAAGTGGGGGAAAACATTGTTATAAAACAGGCATAAATGTTAAGTGAAAACAGCCAACCCCAAAAGCTCACATCCTGTAAGCTTCTATGTATTAACATTATTAAATTATAACATTTCTTAATATAATAATTACATTATTTAAAATAATAAAATTATGGATATAGAGAACACATTAATGATGGCATGGCTTTAAGGAGGGGTGAGCGGGGCTAGTGGACAAGGTGGTTTGTATGACTATAAAGGGATAGTAAAAGGGAGATATTTTTGGTGATGAAATAGTTCCTTATCTTCCTTGTGATAGTGATTATATGAATCTACACAGGTGATACAGTGGCCTAAAACTATACACACTCATTGCACCAATGTCAATTTACTTGTTCTGATACTATACTACAGTTACCCAAGGTATAACTGTTTAGAGGAACTGGGTAAAGAGTACATAGACCCTGTCTACTGGTTTTGCAACTTTCTGTGAATAAATAATTTTTTCAAAATAAAAGTTACAAAAATAATAACAACAAATGTTGGGAAGACAGGTGAGGCAGAGGACTGTTCTGAGGCACAGTGCACTGTGAGAGCCCATGAAAAGATGAAGGCAAATGACATTTGGAAATGCAGCATATTGCATTGGCCAATGTTTTGTTTTGAGCTTAGTCAAGCTTATGCTGAATCCTAGTCAGGACAGTTACAGGCATACCTTAGAGATATTGTGGATTAGGTTCCAGCCCACTGCGATAAAGAGAGTGTCACAATAAAGCAGGTCACACAAACTTTTTTGCTTTCTCAGTGCATACAAAAGTAATGTTTATATTATATTATACTCTGTTAAGTATGCAATAGCATTGTGCTTAAAAAAGCAATGTACATACCCTAATTTCAAGATGTTCTTTGCTAAAAATGTGAATGATCATCTGAGCATTCGGCAAGTCATACTCATTTTGCTGCTGGAGCATCTTACCTCCATGTTGGTGGCTGTTTACTGATTAGAATGCTGGTTGCTGAAGGTTGGGATGGCTGTGCCAATATCCTAAGATAAGGCAACAATGAAGATTGCTGTAACCACTGACTATTTCTTTTAGAAAGATTTTTCTGTAGAATGTGATGTTTTTGATAGCATTTTATCCATAGTAGAACTTCTTTTAAAATTGGAGTAAATCTTAGACCCTGAAGCTGAATTACAAAAGTGGTATAGGTAATATACTATATTTCAACAATGTCTACATCATCACCAGGAATAGATTCCATCTCAAAAAACATTTTCTTTGCTCATCCCCAAGAAGCAACTCCTCATGTGTTCAAATTTTATCATAAAATTGGAGCAATTCAGTTACATCTTCAGGTTTCATTTCTATTTCTCTTGTTATTTCCACCACATCTGCAGCTACTTCCTCCACTGAAGTCTTGAACCCCTCAAAGTTATCCATGAGAGTTGGAATTGACTTCTTCCATGTGTTGATACTGGTATTTTGACTTTATCTCATGAATTACCAATGTTCACAAAGGCATCTAGAATGGTGAATTCTTCCCAGAATTTTCTCAATTTATTTGCCTAGATCTATCAGAGAAATTACTAAATGTGGCAGCTATAGCCTTATGAAATATATTTTTAAAATAAGACTTGAAAGTGGAAATTGCTCCTCGATCCATGGGCTGTGATATGGATACTGTGTTAACAGGCATGAAAACAACATTAATCTCCTTGTACATCTCCATCAGAGATGTTGGGTGACCAGATGTGTTGCCAATGAGCTGTAATATTTTGCAAGGTATCTGTTTTTTGTTGTCGTTGTTGCTTTTGAACAGTAGTCTTCAATAGTGGGCTTAAAATATTCAGCCAACCATTCTGTAAACAGGTGTGCTATCACCTAAGCTTTATTATTCCATTTATAGAGCACAGGCAGAGTAGATTCAGCATAATTCTTAAGGCCCTAGGATTTTTGAAAGGGTAAGTGAGCACTGGCTGAAGCTGCCAGCTTAAAGTCACCAGCTGCATTAGTCCCTAACAAGAGAGTCAGCCTGTCCTTTGAGGATAGGCATTGACATCCCATCTCTAGCTAAGACAGTCCTAGAAAGCATCTTCTTCCAATATAAGACTGTTTAATCTACCGTGAAAACTAGCCATTTAGTGTAGCCACTTTCATCTGTTATCTTAGCTAGATTTCTGGATAATTTGTTGCAGCTTCTACATCAGCGTTTGGTACTTCTTCTTAGACTTTTATGTTATGGCAATAGCATATTTTTTTAAACTCATGAACCAACCTCTAGTCATTTCAAACTTTGTTTCCCCACCTTCTTCACTTCTTTCAGCCTTTATCGAACTGAACAACTGGGGCCTTGCTCAATTTAGCCTTTGGTTTAAGAAAATGTTGTGGCTGGTTTGATCTCCTATCTAGAACACTAAAACTTTCTTCATATCAGCACTAAGTCTTCTTATTATTTGTGTATTCACTGGAGTGACACTTTTAATTTTTTTCAAAAGCTTTCTATTTGCATTCACAACTAAGCTAACTGGTGCAAGAGGCCTAGCTTTGTCCTATTTTGGCTTTTGATATGCTTTTCTCACCAAGCTTAAGAATTCTATGTTTTGATTTAAAGTCAGACACTTGTGACTCTTCCTTTCACTTGAATACTTAAAGGCCATTGTAGGGTTATTAGTTGGCTTAATTTTAATATTGGTTTGCTGTGGGAAATAGAGAAGTGTGGGGAGAGAGAGAACCAAGTTGGGGAATGGCCAGTTGGTGGAGCGGTCATAATATGCACAGTTCACTGCCTAACATGAGTGCAGTTCCTGGGTTCCCAAAACAATTACAATAGTAACAGCAAAGATCATTGATCATGGATCACCATAACAAATATAATAATAATGAAAAAATTTGAAATGCTACCAGAGTTATCAAAATGTGACACAGAGACCTAATGAGCACAAGCTGTTGGAAAAATTGTGCCATTAGACTTACTTGAGGCAGGATTGCCACAAAACTTCAATTTGTAAAAAACACAGTATCTGTGAAGTGCAATGAAGTGAAGTGCAATAAAATGAGGTGTGCCTGTAAAGGGCTTGAGAATTACATGAACACAGGTCAAAGAAAATGGAAATCTTTAGAAACAGATTAGAATAAGCGGGTAGATATTGTTATGGCTTAAATGGTTGTCTCTTCTAAAACTCATGTTAAAATTCAGCTGTCTTTGTAACAGTGTTAAAAAGTGGGACCTTAAAGGGATGATTAGGCCATGAAGGCTTTGCCCTTATGGGTGAAGTTAATGCAACTGTAAAAAGGCAAGTTTGGCCCCTTCTTTCTCTCTTGCTTTTTTGCCATGTGTTGACACAGCAAGAAGGCTCTCACCAGATGCATGTGCTTTGATTCTGGGCTTCCAGCCTCTAGAATTGTGAGAAATTACTGTTTTATTCTTTTTATAAATTATCCAATCTCAGGTATTCTGTTAGAACAGTGGAAAATTAAGAAAGATATTGGGGCAAGTTGAGCCTAAGGAACAAAGGCAGAGATGATGCTGTTTAAGTCAGAAATAACTTCAGGGAAATATTACTATGTTCTAGGTAAGTCCTTGATGAGGAAAGTTGAGAAGATTCATTCACTTTCTCGAGGTTCACTCAGGCATTACTACTTTGTTTTTAAGACACTGATTATGAATGGACACTCTTATTCCTTTCAGATGTTAAGGATTCAGTAATAGCCTCCAGATTTCAGATTCTTCACTAAATGACTTTTTTTTTTTTGAGACGGAGTCTCGCTCTGTTGCCAGACCGGAGTACATGCAGTGGCGTGATCTCAGCTCACTGCAACCTCCACCCCCAGATTCAAGCGATTCTCCTGCCTCAGCCTCCTGAGTAGCTGGGACAACAGGTTTGCATCACCAAGCCCAGCAATTTTTGTATTTTTAGTAGAGACGGGGTTTCACCATGTTGGCCAGGATGGTCTCGATCTCTTGACCTCGTGAACCACCCGCCTTGGCCTCCCACAGTGCTGGGATTACAGGAGTGAGCCACCATGCCCGGCCTAAATGAATCTTTTTTAAAGACTACATTTTTCTGACTCCCTTGGGCTTTCATAAGATTTATACAACTTCTGCGGCCCTGACTGAGATGATTGTGGTGGGATCTTGAACGCTTCTCACACAACAGTTCTGTTTCTGGGGATCCCATCTCCGTTAAACGATGACTATGTGAATTAAAGCAGCTTCTAGTAAAAATTGAGTAAAGTATTAATTGCTAAGTATTTTCTTTTCTTTAACCTCGTATGTTATGCTGTCTGGAGCAGATGGTCAGATGACTGGAAACTTCGCACAATGTCACTAGTCATTATCACTGTGTCACTTGAAGTGTCACTTTCATCCTGTTTATTTCCCTTTCCTTCTCTCTTCACATACGTTCATGTATGACAAAAATCCCTGATATTCTTTTGTGCTTTTTTTTTTTTAACTTGCTATGGAAATCTTTCTTGATATGAAAAGAAAAAAAAAGTAATAAAGAGCTTGTGATGTATGAAGTGACTAATGAAGTGTTAAACTCAACAACTGGTTTCTTTAAAATTCTCAAGGCATGAAATGTATATTTTTCTCATCAGTAGTCATACTCGTGCAATTACCACTTTTAAAAATTAAGACACTCAAAGAGAAAATCAAAACTAAAATTACAGGCTAGGTATAATAGAATGTCAATAAGACAACATATATCATTACTGTGGAATGCTACAAAAGCAGGTCAGAGGGGAACATTTGTAACTTAAGTGCATTTTTTTTTTTTTTTTTTAATTATACTTTAGGGTTTTAGGGTACATGTGCACAATGTGCAGGTTTGTTACATATGTATCCATGTGCCATGTTGATTTCCTGCACCCATTAACTCGTCATTTAGCATTAGGTGTATCTCCTAATGCTGTACCTCCCCCCTCCCCCCACCCCACAACAGTCCCCGGAGCGTGATGTTCCCCTTCCTGTGTCCATGAGTTCTCATTGTTCAATTCCCACCTATGAGTGAGAACATACGGTGTTTGGTTTTTTGTCCTTGCGATAGTTTACTGAGAATGATGTTTTCCAGTTTCATCCATGTCCCTACAAAGGACACGAACTCATCATTTTTTATGGCTGCATAGTATTCCATGGTGTATATGTGCCACATTTTCTTAATCCAGTCTATCGTTGTTGGACATTTGGGTTGGTTCCAACTCTTTGCTATTGTGGATAGTGCCGCAATAAACATACGTGTGCATGTGTCTTTATAGCAGCATGATTTATAGTCCTTTGGGTATATACCCAGTAACATTAAGTATAACATTTTATACTTTTCTGATTATATTTTGATGCTGATTTCTATCTCTATTTTCTAGCACAGTATTAATTTTCTAAATTAAAAAGTATTTTGATATTTTCTTATTAGATCATTGTATAGTCAATTCATTAATTTCTTGGGCAGTTTAAAAATTGTGCACTCTCTATAAAGAATTTTATGATATCTATCAGGTCAACGTTTTATTCTTATTTGTCTTTTATATTACTTATTTCTTTGTCCACTGATATTTCTTGAACTTAGAGCAATAAATTGAAGTCAATTACTAAAAAAAAAAAAAAAAAAAAAAAAATTAAGACACTCAGGGCAAGCTTCCATCGTATGCCACTTAAGGAAACAGCCATTAAGCTGTGTATTCTGTTACTTGTATTGCACATAAAATATAAAGGTGATTTATTTAATTAAATGGTACCAAATCAATGCTGATTCATAAATAAAATAGGTAATTTATAGATGCTTCTTGAGTCTTCTACTAACCTGTCAAGTTGGCTCTTTAAAGAGCTGTATTTGGTGCTGCACCTTTTATTCTTACACATTTTTTCTTCTCTTTAGTTCCTCTGTTAGAAAATCTGTTGAGTAATGTATGTGTAAGATCCACTGCTAGCAAAATTTACATATTCCTTTGCAGTAGAATATTCTTAAAAAAATGGCAAGTCTGATAGGCAATGGCATTTTAAAGGGAAAATGCAGTCAATTTAGGAAGAAATGCTCTATATGCAGGACTAAAGTGTGTGTGCTGGAAAGCATAAGAGAGAGTGGACAATAGAGAACACACTGCATTTTGTGAGACCAATGAGAACATACTTTGAATATAAGAACTGTACCTTCTCCTGAGCAAATACTAAATTCTCGTCCTATTATTTAATATTCTCCCTGATTTTTACCATAGGAATGATATGCCTACATAGTTTTACATTTAAATTCCTGTGCCTATCAGTAATATTCATTACTATTACTCACAGATGATGATGCTATATTTAACTTTCCATATGGAATTTCAGAAAAGTCTGTGTATCCTTTTAAATAAAGATACTTTATTGTGAAAACTTTGGTCTGTGAACATTCATGATAAATTTGCAAACACTCTATGAAGCATAAATTCTAAAGTATTTTTATAAAATCCTCAATCAATAAATCACAGTAAGTGCTACAAGTTGGCAAGGCATAGCTGTGCCTTCTGTGTGATTGGCATCCATTCCATTTTACAAGCTAGATATGCTGTGTGGATGATGCAATGACAGACGCAGTGGATTTTTTTTTAATCCACACAAATATTAACATGCTGAGCTTGAATTACAGTTTGAAAACAATTCAATTCACACAGGTAGTATGACTACTTAACGAAGCAAATTTAAATGTGAATATTTTTTAGAAATGGTTTAGAGCATAATTGAAGCCATGTTTTATTGCATTTATTTTCACCTTTGAAAAATTATGTATCAAATTGTAATGAGTCGTAATTTTAATAAGTACATTAGAAATGAATAACAACTGGTAAAAATGCATGTAGATTTTTATTGTCTTCAAAATCAAGAACATAAAGACAAATTAGGGATTGTTGACTTATTTAAATGCTGTGAAACATTTAATTTGAAAATCAACTTGTACACAGAAACAGATGCAATATTCTAATGTATCTATCAAACTTAACCTGAAATGCTTAGTAAAGTAGATTAGTTTTGAAAATTAATAATAGCTTTTCCAATTATCTCATTTAATAAGTGTATACAAATTTTTATAGGAAAATATATCAGACTTTTTATCTTTTGGGTTGTCTTAAAATATGTATGTTGTTACTTGTATTTTATTAAAAAAATTTACTGATATTTAGTCTTCTAATTCATTTTTTGTCAATGAACAAAAGCCACCATCTTAGAATTACTGATAATCTGATTCCAATCTTTTTTCTTTTTCCAATAATGTATGATATAAAATCAACATACGTTATTATAAGAATTGAAGCTATATTGATATTTTCAGCGAGATTTGTGAACTGAGTTGGGAGAAAAATAAAGGAAAAAGATTAAAAATCAAAATGTGCATCAACATTTGTAAAAAGACTGTGACTGAAAAAGATGGACAGTAAGTTGTTAAGAAATCATTTAAAAAGAGGCAGCTGTCTAGTGGGCTTGATCGAGGCTTCAAGCATTATGACAGAAAACAGGAGAGATCCAGGGAAGGCAGGTAGTATTTCTAGAACAGCTATCTTGGATTTGAATGAAGTCTCAGGTTTCCATGATTCTTAGTTAAATCAGTATTCATATATGCTACCTGATAGAAAAATTACATATATTTTTTCCAATTTGTATCTGAATTTTGGCGTTTTAATTTCTGTTCTTTGCTGGACAAACTTCAAACAAATATTCCAAAGTAAAACAAGTGAGTTCCTTTAACTTCCAGTGCTTTTAAATCTTTTAAGTGAATTAAAGATCCATGGAGGTTTGGCAGTAGACATTCTTCTCTACATAGGGAAACCAAATCTTGGATACATTTACTCAACCATGGCGCTCTGTAAAATCTTGTTAATCTATGAGAAATTGACCTTTAGTCTTTCTGAGACTATATTCTCCCCGAAGAAAGAGAAGGGGAAATAGTCTACTCTCCTTAGTATGTCATTCCCAGTGTATGGGATATTTGAAAAACTAATTTCCTATTCACATCTTCCATGTAAATTAATCTCCTTTCCTTTTGTATTTTATTGTTCAGTTTACAAAATATTATTGAAAATGTGTTCTTTCTCCATATTAACAACAAAAATATCTGTCAGTGCAATTATTTCCAAATAATTTCTTTGTTAATTGAGGCAAAAATTTATTTTTTTACCTTTCATATTATGCTCCAAATTAAGCTTAAATTTTATCAGTACAGTTTTAATTCTATCAAGATCATCTTTTCATAAATCTATAAATCTTTAGTGGTTTGATATCTTTCTCTTCATTTGTTTGTACTTTATGCAAAAGTCAATTTAATATAAATTAGTTATTAATATTAGAATAAATACCTTTAGATTTAATTCAATGAAGATCGTTTACCTCTGACTGCCATTTTGAATTATTTACACAACTCTTTTCCACCAAAATATCATAACACATTCAAATGCTACGTTAACATGCTAAAAACTTATAAAGTTACTTTTCATTCACCAAGAATGCACAAACTAAGAATATAGCAACCTAATAGTCAAAATCTGAGTAGGCTCATGAGAGTTACTCATGTAAATATGTGTTACTGTGGGGCAAAAAGTGAAGAACCACGAATCTAACTCAGCCTCAGATAATTCTATAGAAGATCATATAGAAGATAATTCTATCTTCTATAGAAGATAATTCTATAGAAGATCATATAGAAGATAATTCTATAGAAGATCATATAGAAGATAATTCTATCTTCTATAGAAGATAATTCTATAGAAGACTAATATGTTTTGTGTTCTCTTGTAGACACATCTTTGCCTAGAAAGTAGGTGTTAATTATTCTTCTATTGCTGCTCTAACAAATTGTCACACATTTAGTGGCCTAAAAAACCACAAATTTATATTCATACGGTCCAGTGGGTCAAATGTCTGACACTGGTTATATTAGGCTAACATCAATATGTTGGCAGAACTGCACCTCTTTTTGTCTTTTTTTTTTTTGAGACGGAGTCTCACTCAGTTGCCCAGGCTGGAGTGCAGTGGCGCGATCTTGGCTCACTGCAAGCTCTGCCTCCTGGGTTCACGCCATTCTCCTGCCTCAGCCTCCCGAGTAGCTGGGACTACAGGTGCCCGCCACCACGCCTGGCTAATTTTTTGTACTTTTAGTAGAGACAGGGTTTTACCGTGTTAGCCAGGATGGTCTCGATCTCCTGACTTCGTGATCCACCCACCTCGGCCTACCAAAGTGCTGGGATTACAGGCGTGAGCCACTACGCCTGGCCAACTGCACCCCGCCAACTGCACCCCTTTTTGGAGGCTCTGGTGAAGAACTTCTTTCCTTGAATTTTCAGCATCTGGAGGCTGCCCATATTCCTTGGCTCTTGGGCTGCTTCCTCCATCTTCAAAGAAAGCAGAATCACTATCTTTTAATTTTAATACAGTTATAACATGTTTCTTTGCCACAGGAAAAGGCTTTTTAAAGATTCATGATTAGGTCTACCTTGATAATCCAGAATAATGTCCTCATTACAAGGTCTTTCACCTTAGTCGCATCTGCAAAACTCCCCTTGTCACCTAAAAAATTACATTCACAGGTTCTAGGGGATTAATAGACAGATATCTTTGGGTGGTCGTTTTTCTTCCTACTCCAGTGGAATATATCAAATATATGTGTATTAGAATTATCTGAAGGTGATTTTATACATGATTCATTTCTAAAACCAAAAACAAATTGTTGAAAATGCTACAACATCCACTTTAGAATAAATTAATGTTCTATTTGGTCTATATTAAATACACTTTATTTTAGCTTTATAAATTCTATGGACTGTGTGATTATATAAGGCAATCTTACAGAGTTATCACATATAAAATTAATTAAATATGTAAAATGTATAGTCAATTAAAATTTTATTTCCATCTTTTATCATTTATTAAAGAAAATTCAATTCAATATTTCTGATTGTCAATAATCTTTCCTATCCTTGTTTATATTATATTCAACATGAATGTATCATATACTCTATGAAACTCCTCTTTCACCAGTTTACCCCCAAAGCTGAACAAACTTCTTTCTGCTCCAACCTGTTAGATTTTACTCTCTCCTCTAGATCTTTATTGTGTGTGTTAACTATCTCTTTTTAAAATTATAAATCTCTTTCTCTCCCAGGTTCTATGCCATTCTTGTCCACTAAATATTACCATAAAAATTTAAACACTTTTTGAAGGAGGGTGGAGATAAAAGTAGAAGAGATTAAGCTGGTTAGGTAGATTGATAATTACAGCATCCTCTTCAGTCCACTGATACAGACAGAGAGGAGATATTTGTGGCTCTTTTTATGTTAATGTATTCATGTAATTTTATCTCATATGATTAACTAGGTTTAGTTCTTTTCTGCCAAGGAAATAATGACAGTCCTTCTCAGGTGGCTCACATGATAGTTCCCAATTTGCCAATTCTTTCTTTTCTGGGTCCCACATTGAAAATTGCCTTATCTTGCTGCATCAGAATATGGTTTTTGGAAAGTTTAAATTAAATTCACTAGAAAACTTCTCAGTCTTTGCTAAATATTTCCTGACAACTCTGATTAGTGAAAAAGCCAAATGAATTATCATTCATTTAATAAAAAGCCTTTGACTAGCTCTTGACCATCTACATGAGCCAGTTATTTTGTTTGAATTTCAATGGAGAAAAATAAAATGAATTGGATACATGTCCTATTTTAGAAACATATAATGTATTGAGATGAGTACACATGACGATTTAGAGTGGGTTAATGTTACACGAGTCTAGAGTAGGAGGAAATTCTACCTAGGGAAATCAATAAAAGCCACCTATAGGTTTCAATCAATAAGACTAAGACATCTTAAAGTAGAGAGAAAGCAAGTTAGATGACAAGAAAATTGGAGGAAAAAAGTGATAATATTAGATTAAATATTAGAATTTAGTATTTCAGATATATTTATATGCAATTCTCTCAGCTCTGTTCTTATCAAGACGTTAGCTTTGTCCTCAAGTGGAGCTTCTTCATGGCAAAAAGATGGCAACTATCGGCACCTAGGGCTGTTATTTATCTTTGGGAGAAATGGAGTGGGAAACACCATAAACAACCATAAAAAACAAACTCTTTTTTCTAGTCAGGTTGGCTCAATTTACATCCCTTGACTTCCCAAAGCTAGTGACTGTTTCAGAGGTACTCCCACACTGATTTTCAACCATGCTCTGAAGACAGGAAAAAAGGTAAGCGCTTGATTAAAAGTGAAGTTTTGGCCGGGCGCGGTGGCTTACACCTGTAATCTCAGCACTTTTGGAGGCCGAAGTGTGTGGATCACCTGAGGTCAGGAGTTCGAGACCAGCCTGGACAACATGGCGAAACCCGTCTCTACTAAAGATACAAAAATTAGCTGGGTATGGTGGCACGCACCTGTAAGCCCAGCTACTCAGGAGGCTGAGGTGGGAGAATCGCACCGAGATCACGCCACTGCACACCAGCCTGGGCAACAGAGTGAGAATCTGTCTCAATTAAAACAATAAATAACAATAAATAAATAAAAATAAAAGTGGAGTTTTGTCTAAAAGGAGGCTTCCACAGGTCTGGGGCACAACGTTGACCTCATTCAGCGTAATTTTTAGCCATAATATGCTAATTCAAAAACAACAAGAATAATAGATTGTATGTATTCTTAAATACTACAGAATGACACAAATAGAGAGGTACTCCAAGATTTTAGCATAGCCATAGGTTATAAGATGAACTGGAGTTGGTAAGGTAAGGAGAGCTTGAGGCAGAAGGTGAAACATTGAAGCAGTGATGAAGGAAACAGAATTAGCCAAGTGTCTATGAACATGGCAACAATAAAGAAAATATAAGATATTTTTTGGAAAACAATGTGAGGATTTTGAAGCCAGTTAGATTCAAGGGCAAGGGAAAGTATGTTATGTTTGGCCAAACAATGATACAGTTATCAAAGGTAGGTACCTTGTGAAGAAGGTGCTTTTCAGCAGCAGGGAGGTTGGTGAGTTAAGCTTTAGCTTGCTGATTTAAAGGAATGAAAGGATCTTCTGTTAGAGAAATCCCACAAACTCATGGAAAATAAAGAATAAAAACAATTTAAGGATGAAAGTACATGATACCAGATTGGTTTTGAAAGAAAATCTGAAACCTCGAGTAGTGGAAAGGAGAAAATGAGAGTTTTCTGAATGAGAAATAGCTTATAATGGATTTATTAAATATGTTCCTTAGTACTCTTCTTAGTGGTGACATAAGATATATATGAAATCCACATAAACATATATACATAGTCCTATACAGAATGTTAACATATAGCATATAAAGATACAAACACATATGTTTTATGCTATGTATATATGGCTTATGGTATGTAAATATATGTTTTATGCTAAGAAAACATGTTTTATGCTATATAAACATAGATACGTGTGAGAATTTTGAAGCCAGTTAGATTCAAGGGCAAGGGAACATACAAACATATAAGAAGACATATGTTTATATATGTTTATATGTTGTAGCATATAAACATATATACATATATATGTTTATATAGCACATAAACATATATACATAATATATAGTCATATATTTTATATAAATATTTGTATTTATATAAATAAATACAACACAACCTTGTCTTAGTAATTGGGCTGCTACAACAAAGTGCCATAGAAGAGGTAACTTATAATAAACAGCAATTAATTTGTCATAGTTCTGGAGCCTAAGAAGGCCAAGATCAAGATGTCTTCTGAGGGCCTGTTTCATGATTCATAGAGGGTGCCTTTTCACTGAGTCCTCACATGGTGTAAGGAGCAAGGGAACTTTTTTTGGCTTCTTTTTTAAAGTCACTAATACCATTCAAGATGACCTAATCACTTCTCAAAGGATCCATTTTCAAATGCCATCATATTGAGTATTAGATTTTCAGACAGTAGCAAATGTGCAGTCAATTAAGAGAGAAAGTTGTAAATTTGTACTGTGATTTTCAAATGAAAATTAAAATTGGAGGGTTTTTATTAGCGTAAATTTATATTTTCATTTCTTTGCTTTCATGGAATATCTTGGTTCTAATAATATAATTACCTACTTCCTTTATATTCAACATGCATATAATTTCAAAATAGTAGTATCAATTTTGTCACCAAAACTAGAGACTAATAAATGAAATTTAAGCAATCTTTTTCTTAAGATTATTCAAAAACTTATGTGGCACTCTCAAACAGCTAACACGTATGAAGCATTTCTTCTCTTTGTGATTATGTCACCAAGTTTATACATAATTAAGGTCATCTATTTGAGTTGGTTTTTATTTTTATTTTTATTTACTTTTTATTTTTTTGAGACAGAGTCTTGCCCTGTCACCCAGGGTGAAGTGCAGTGGCATGATCTTGGCTCACTGAAACCTCTGTCTCCCAGTTCAAGCAACTCTCATGCCTCAGCCTCTCAAGAAGGTGGGATTATAGGAGTGCACCACGATGCTTGGCTAATGTTTTTATTTTTAGTAGAGATGAGGTTTTGTCACATTGGCCAGGCTGATCTTGAACTCCTGGCCTCAAGTGATCTGCCCCCATCAAGCTGCCAATGTGTTGGAATTACAAGCATGAGCCACCACACCCTACCTTAAATTTTGTTATCTGAGGAAAATATTTTTATTAATTTTAGTTATTTAAAAGTTACAAAATTTTTGTAAAATTTAAATGATTCTAAAACTTAAATTATAAATCAATTTCTAGACATCTAACTTATAAACATATACATTTATTTCTGTTCCCTTCATCCTCCTATAAGCAAACTTTTTGTCGTTGTTGTTTAGACAGGGCCTTTCTCTATCACCAAAGCTGGAATGCAGTGACACAATCACGGCTCAGTGCAACCTTGGCATCTTAGGCTCAAGCCATTCTCCCACCTCAGACTCCTGTGTAGGTGGGACTACAGATGTGCACCGCCACACCTGGCTATTTTGCTTTGTTTTGTTTTTGTAAAGACAGAGGGTCTCACTATGTTACCCAGGCTTGTCTCAAACTCCTGGCCTGAAGTGATCCTCTTGCCTCAGCCTCCCAAAGTGGTGGTATTAGAGGCGTGACAAACATGCCTGGCCTGACAAACAGTATTTTTTTTATTTGTTTTTTGCTTCGCCCTTTAATTTCTTCTTTTTAAAATATCAGCAAATAAATATATCTACACACAGAAACATGTGCACAAATACACGTTTTATTCCTCTCTTAGAATACTATTCAAATATTTTGCAAATTACTTAATATTCAATAACATATCTACGTATATCCATAATACTCTATGAGATCTTCCCCATTAAATTTGCAGCGACATTGCATAGCTATGCCACAGTTTATTTAGCCAATTCATTCTTCAGAGACTTTGAGTTATTTGCAACATTTAGTTGTTAAAAATAGTGCTATTTTGCAAAATTTTTGCATGGGTTATTCCATATTTTCATTTTAGATAGATTCCTCAAATGATCATTCTGGGTTGAAAGAAACTCATATGAAATATTAAATTTCAACAAATAGCTCCTTGTTGGATTTTATACCAATAAGATAGGGTGTCAAACTTTGCAATATTTGACATATATGAGAAATAATTAATTTTAGCTTTAATAAGATTTTCTTAGAGTGAAGTTGATCATCTTTTTGTATGTTTAAAAACCATTCATCCTTTCTTTTCCTGTTTATAGTTTATTTATTTCCCATTATTCTCTTAGTTTGGTGGAGATTTTTATATACAGTTATGCACTATATAATTATGTTTTGGTCAAAAACTTACGGCATATAAGGCAGTGATCACATAAGATTATAATACAATTTTTTCTATCTTTTTTATGTTTATACATAAATACCACTGTGTTGCAATTGCCTGTTGTATTTAGTACAGTAACATGCTACACAAGTTTGTAGCCTAGGAGCAATAGGCCAAACCATATAGCCTAGGTATATAGTAGGCTATACCATCTAGGTTTGTGTGAGTACACTGTAAGATATTTGCACAACAACAAAATTGCCTAACAACATATTTCCCTTCGTTAAGTGACACATAATTGTATTATGCATAATACATTTTTATTTGTGATATAATTCAAATTTTTTTTGTTTTCTTTTTTTTTTTTTTTTTTCCCGTCCTTTTTGTCTGATAAGTCTGTTTGGTAGCATTAACAGTTGCTTTCTCTCTCTCGCTACCTCCCATTCCCCATCATTAACTACTTGTTTTCCAAAGTACTTAGATCAAAAATAAACAAACAACAAACAAACAAACAAACTGATTATCATCTTTTAATGGGATTACCCAAACTTTATAAACTAACTGAGAGGCATGATAAGTACAATAAAAAGTATATTTTACATGTGATCTAGTTTAGTTTTATTCCCTAACAAAATATTTTGTAGTTATCTCATATTGTTTTTACACAGTTCCTATGTTTTTCTGATAGTTTTTGCTGAGTCTTCTTAAATGAGTACATTTTTATCCATTATATTTTAATCGAATTTTTTTATACATGGAGTCTCTTGGATTCACCAATTTGATATGCCACTATTTGACTATATTTTCTTGTTTGTAGTTTTTTTTCATTAGTTTGTTTGGGTTTTCAAAATATTTTTAAATAATATCTGTCAATAGAAATCATTTTACTTTTCCATTTATTTTTGCATCTAATTGCATTTTTCCGTGTAACTGCACTGGCCACTGCCTATAAATCAAGGTTCTGTGTTAGGAAAAAGTTAGAAAAACATTCTTGACATGTTGCTAAGAAGGATCTGGTATTTCCTTATTATGGAATCATTACGTGAACAGTTCGATTTCTTATGGTCATATTTTGAAAAAAAAAAAAAAAAAAAAACTTCCTGTCACTGGCATTGGTCACATTTCTCTAACTAATCCAATCAGATATTCAAGTTTCAGGGACTGGGAATAATGTAAATGTAGTGAAGGAATGAGCTTGGCTACACCCTCTTCATATCACTTGCTCTTTCTTACCTTTTCTCCTACCGTCAGCCCTCACCTTTACAACTTCTGGGTGAGCATCCGGCATCGGCGTCCCTGAGACAGTTTATTCCTTGTGTTTTCCTTTACTACTTACGTTTCAAATACCAAGAATATTAAAAGCTCTTTTACCAGTGATAAGAATTTGATTTAGGGGAGAAGAAATTGTTTTTTAGAGACCAGAGAGGCCTGTGAAAGTGATTTCAGGACACTAGCCCATCTGCTAAGAATGTTTTATCTCCTATGTGTGTGTGGTGTATACTTGTGTCAGAGTCCTTACAGGAAGACCAGATGATTGAACCAAAGAAGACACAGAGTTTTACTCCAAGATTTCCTGGTGCAAAACATATTTTAGCATTTACAAGTCTCCTTGAAACCAGAGAATTGTATGAAAATATACATAAAATTTATGAATCATAATCTAACAACTATAAGATCACTAGCTTTATGTGAAAGCCCAAATTCCTCCTACTATTACAATGTCATTCTCTGGAAACATTTAACCTTACCCATATGACTGAAGAGAACATCATTCCAAGATCTTGGGTGAGGCCCATCTCCAGATTTTACAAAACATACAGAAGATCAGGATGGCATGTTGTCACCTGCAATGTCTCTGAATGTTGCTTTGCTTGGTGAGTTACTGGAAATCGGCTCAGACGCTAGACCTTGTAGCCCCTGTCCATCCACCTTCTGGGGATAAAACTAGAGAGTCAATCCTTGTTTTAATTGGCACATCTTTCTAAAGTCCTCTATGCTTCTTACTTACTAGAATTCTGCTAACACTGTTCCTTCTCCATAGAACGACACTGAGTAACAACACTGTTAAATTAAATGTAGGTGTACGCTTGGCATATTTTTCGGCACAATTCTCAAATACTTGCAAAAGTATTTTATTCATCTGTTATCATTTTGCAGATGTGGTTATTTTCCAAGATAGTTATTGCTTTCTGTGAGAACAATGTTTGTACAATTATAGAGAATATATGTAAGTAACCAGACACAGGGAGGAAACAGAGCAGGCAGTTAGCAATAACCAGAATGCAGCCCACTGCTGGAAAGGAAAGATACAGTGGTGTTAACATATGGAAAGTACACCAGTGTATATCAAATACAGTAAAAAAGTATAAATAAATATATACATATTTATGAATGTGTGTATAAATATATATAATGCATATACATGACATAAACTATATAATTAAAAACTATACACATTTTAAAGTACACATATTTGTATGAATGTCTAGATATTATGTTATGTATGTATATGTACATATTTATGTACATATGCATATTAATATAAATAAAATAGATGTGTATTAATGAACCAGTGCAGTCGCTCTTTAGGCTAACACACACAACAACAATTCTAGTTGTATTTGACAATGTTTCTAACTTTCTTATCCTAAATTAGCTGTTTTTCATAATTAAAATGTCAATGCCTTTCAATTTAAAACTTTCTCTTAGAATTTTCATTAAAATACGTCAGGTCCTTTAATGTGTATATTGGAGCCTAAAGGTTTTCTAAGAAAAGGGGCTCAGAGGTTTTCTTTTTTTAATGATACTTTTTAAAATTTAATACTATAAAGTATTATAATACTAGAGGTCAAGATGAATTAATGTAACAATTTGCTTCTAAATGTTTGTCTAATCCACAAAGGAAATTATGAAAATATCGGAAAATATAAAAATGTGTTCTTAAGAGAAGAATGATTAAGTAAAACTAAATGTCAATATAAAGGTGCTTGTAATCGTGTATTGTCTGAACCAAAATTAAAAATTTTTAGGTGAGAAATTGAGACCCTAATACAATACTCTCATGTGAAACTATTAACTTTCTATTATAATTCATTCTTCATATCAGAAATTAAGCCTACAAAAGGGAGACAGAAACAACTTTCTCTTTGGGGCTGCTATCTTTGTCAATTTAACACTTGAGGTAGAGTGAGAGAAGGGGTTACTATTAGGATAGTAATATAGTAATATATGTAATGTGAGAATAATATAATTAAACTGTAATATGAAGATTAGTTATCCCATTTTATATGTAGACTTTCTATTAGTCCTATTTTCCTCTCTGCCTCTCACCTCTACCAACTATTAAACCTGTTGGTTTGGAGACAAGAGTCTTTTCAGTGTCCTGTTTGGTAGATTGAATCCTAATACTTCCTTTATTTTCACTTTTAATGATCTTTTATTTAATAATAAAATGAAAAATAAGAATACTGTAATACATACAATCTATATACATATATTTATTGCAAATACTTAAAATTTTTTATGTAAATATTTTTATATTTGTAAAAAAATATAATTTTGTAGTGGTGTTGATACCAGCTTCTCTGTACATATTCTAAATTCCAGTGTTAACAATTGCTTCAAAAAGGTAAGACTCAAAAGTCTAGTATTTACCAAACCAGGCTGTACAAAACTTACAGCCAGAGGGGAGAAAAATAGCTCGTGGTTAATCATTCAATTTTCTTTTAAAATAAAAAATAAATTCCAAAAGTATTCTTCTTATTGCATTGTTTTTGGAGATATTCTGAGTGTCTTTAGAGTAACTTCCTTTGAAATAATTTGTGCCTTAACAGTGAGGTCCTACGTTAAACAACAGTACCTATAAACTTATTGAAAGAGAACAGTAGGTAAGACATTTCATAAATTTGAAGCAATAGCTTCATAGATTCTTGGTTACTTTTTTTTTTTAATGCTTTACATTGAATGTAGCTATTAAAGATCAGTTTTAACAATAGTTTTCAAGTTATAAACTTTAAGTAATATATATTTTAATATCTATGTAAAATGGGACAACAGAAGACTGAATTTCTCATATGTGTTATGTTTAGTGTTGTATCCCAATATTTCCAAAGCAATTTGCTCTTTCCTCCATTCCCTATCAGTTAGTCAAAGTAAAGCTAACCGTGTAGAAGGTAAAATCTGGAATTTCACTTACAGAAAGTTCCTAAAACTATTTGATCAGATTGTTTTAAGTTTTATATGTGTGTGCATGTGTGTATGTATAGATATAATATATAGGTATGTATTAGATAAATATATATGTATGTATAGACATAACATATATATTATGTATGTATATATGTATGTATAGATATGTGTATGTATAGATATAATATATATGTATGTGTATATATACATATATGTATAATATATATGTATGTGTATATATACATATATGTATAATATATGTATGCATATATGTATAATATATGTATAATATGTATACATAAACATATATAATATATGTATATATGTATTATATATGTATGTATGTATATGTGTATACACACATATATACACGTGTATACACATGTATACACGTGTATATTTGTTATGTAAAATCTGGAATTTTACATTACATCTGGAATGTAAGGTAAAATCTGGAATTTCACTTATAGAAAGTTCCTAAAACTATTTGATCAGATCATTTTAAGTTTTATATGTGTGTGTGTATGTATAGATATAATATATGTATGTATTAGATATGATATATATGTATGTATAGATATAATATATATTATGTATGTATATATGTATGTATAGATATATGTATGTATAGATATAATATATATATTATGTATGTATATATGTATGTATAGATATAATATATGTATGTATATGTATACATATATGTATAATATATATGTATTTATATATGTATAATATGTGTACATATACATATATAATATATGTGTATATGTATAATATATGTATGTATATATGTATATGTGTATACACACATATATACATGTGTATACACATGTATACACGTGTATATTTGTATACAATGTGTATACCCATGTATATTTGTATACAAATGTGTATATATATACACATGTGTATGTATACACATGTATATTTGTGTACATATATATGTATATACTAGACAAGAATCCAAAGGACATGAATGCTTGAGAAAAGAGTAAGAGAAATCTTGAGACTGAAAGCATAACTCACTCAAAATCTCACATATTAAATGAATAATATCAATGCAAAATGTATGTGAGTTTTAACAAAAGAATCATGACTTGGTTGGTGAAAAATATGAGAGTTGTAAGAGAAGGAATAACAGCAAGAGAAATATGAATAAACAAGTTATGGGGGTGATAACAATGTTCAACACTGTTTTTATGTTTCGAATTCTATTTATGTCAACACAAAGATAATCGTTTTTTCTATATAGAATTTCTATAGCAGTCTTTATAATGGTAATTAATTGTTTCTGTGACAAGTAAAACCCCTATAGGTTAAAAATTAACACCACTGGTAATAGAAGAGAAGGTATATTCCGAAATGAAATCTTAATTCGATATACTTTATGCATAGGTTTAACTAGTAAAACAACAAAGAATAGACAAACTAAATTATTTCTCCCAATGTGACATTTCTCTTGTAAACCTTAGCCACCACATAATTGATATACAGAAAATGCCAGATGCTTATACATCAACATCAATTTATTTCTGTATATTTCATGCCTTTGAAATTTTAAAATTGTTTGTATTAAATCTGAGGTTACTTTTTTGGCTAAGAGCATTAAAATCTCTTCTAGTGGCAAGCGCCTTGAATCATTAAAAATGTTACTATACTGGTAAATTTTCAGCCCTTACTGCACTGTACCAGTGTAATGGAGCAAGTACTTCCAACGCTGACCCAGTTTCACATGGATTCTAGTTGTGCATTAGTTCTGCTGCCCTTGGGCAAAGCTTAAACTCTCAGGGGCTTGTTCAGGTATTTCTTATAAAATTAAGTAAGGTAAACTTTGCAAATTACAGTGTGCATAAATATTATTATTATTATTATTATTATTATTACCATTTAAGTTGTGTGTTGGACTAGATCATTTTTACTGTTTTCAAAATTTTCAACATTTTATAATTTTTCTAAAGACAGTGCCATGATTTCTTAGTGTCAAAAGTCTAAGGTACAACAAAAATTGTGTAGAATTCATTACGAGAAGATTTTCAGTCTCAGAATTCAGAAAACAGAAATTACTAAGTTATCAAATCATATTAAAATGTTCTCTCAGCACGTAATCTTACTCTTCAAGTTAGCATATGGAATGTTGCTTAATGAACAGGGCGTTTGCACTTCTTTTTGACTGTAAAAAATAATGATCTCTCATTGTAATAAAACATTCCACTATTGCATAGCCTGTGTTTTGTGAATTACTCTACACACATTTTGTGTCAATTATGGGCCACAGAATAAAAGGTAACACTTCAGCCTTCAGGCTGAATCATTTATTTAGAGCTCACTGGTGTGTTCTTAATTCAATCTGATGTCTTTCTCCACCCACAGTTTGTGAGGAGAGTGATGCAAACATTTTTCTTCACTGGCTGTGGCTGGAGAATGCATCAACATGACAAATATTTTATATGAAAAAAGGGTAAAGCATTGCGATTTACAATATATTCCTCTCAAAGAGAAACAAAGATAATCACAGTAATATTTATAACATTTCTCTTATCTTAAAGGAGCCTCCAAGCACTTTAGAAATGTTAATGATAATCTGGTTATCCACATAACCAGGGCTTCACCTCTCCCATCACTAAAACAAAATTATGTTTAACAGTCTGCGAGGATGACAGACCCTGAAGAAAGCTCTGTTGGATTGACGATTGCATGTGTAAGGCTGCAAAGGGAGTACTGTTTACTCCAAACTGCCTATGCTGAAATGTGTATCCATCATAGAATCTCTGCATATGCAAAATATGATGGCTAGCATATCATTCACCTGCTCTCCGATGAAAGTATTGATGAGATATCACAAAATACTCTGCCCCACACCATCTGGTAACAGAGATGGCATTCTGCCTGTTATTAATAATGAGGACACGAATAATCATTTAACAATATTTACTGTGCTTAGGTAAATTAACATTGTTTTGTATCTTCTGCATATTTAAAATAATTAAATCTTTAGGACCTTTTATTAATGCCCTATAGAACATTACAAGCATAGCTATTATTTCCAAAATAGAAATAAATATTTATACGTGGTCTATGAGTGTCCTCACATGTAATATATGGCTAAATCAGACAATGATATGTTGCACATTCTATAATGATTAACAGCATTGCTTGCACAATTACAAACACGTGTTGAGATCTGATAAATACACATGTACACATGTATAATCCATATATACAAGTATGTTTAATATATATTGATAGTTTTGTTATGCTTCAATTTGTATCATGTGGTATTATTCACCTCACAACCACTAGTAGCTAGAAATGAAAAAAGTTTATGCAAAACTATATTTCAGTTTTTTAAAAATGTCATTCATTATCTAGCTATTTCGTGGCCAAATTTTGTTCATTCATGTCTTCATTCATTCAGTAATTGTTAGAACCTATTCTAGGCATTAGGCATTTAAAGAGAAATATGATGCATTCCATATCTTCTGGGAGATCATAGTATCCTGGGAAAGATAAATATAAAAATGGTAAATAGAGCTCCATAAGAACACCAAACAGGCAGCCCCTAACTCTAAAAGATGAGGCAAGGGCAATTTTACAGAGGAGGCAGTACTTGAATTGGATCTTGAAGATTGAGTAGGTGATGTCAGTCTAAGCAAGCATTCCTGTCAGGGTTCTAACTGTAAGGTTAAAACATATTTCCAGCATTCACTAACATAAAGATATAGCTCCAGGAATATCGAGTTAAAAATGGATGAACCTCAGTATGAGTTCCAACAAAATGTAAACAAAGTGACTCACTGAAATACATTGTCTTGCGTTTGACACTCATACACACCTGGATAGAATTAGACTTAAAATTAGCTTTTGAAAACAGGGTGCTATACCCCCAGGTCTACAACACTTTCACATGCCATATGCCCATTTACCTTTAGGTACAACTCATAATCACATTCATGATTTATTTTAACTTTCATATGTGACCCTTTTATTTTTCTGGCTCTTGTCCTAATCCACTAGCTAATCTGCTAATATAAAGTCTCACTTTATATTACCTGCATGCCTATCAAGCTTCCTCCATAACCTCAGGATAAGTGAGCTACCACGTGACATTTTCTATTTCTTTCCTCTTATTTTCTTTCCTCTTTTTCTCTCGATATTGATACGTGCCTTGCACACCTCTACTGTTTCTGCTAGACATGATTATAATTTAACTGGACCCAACAACTCCATCTGCCTTTGATGGAAACAACCGTAACTTCTTCCAGGTTCCTACAATAAATGTTTGTTTTATGCTGCTGCTAACACATAAGAACTCTCCTGGTTCTAAAGCTGTTTGGCAATTTATTGATACATCAGAGAGACTAAGCTCATTATGCCTAGTTTGTTTCCCTCGGTGTTTAATTCATTCCCAGAAGGTTTCTTCATCGCCTATGTCAATAAATTAATGTCAGTTCACAAACTGACCAGATAGTACCAGGCGCACCTGAAATTCCAGAAGAAAACAGGAAAAAAAAATGTATAGGTAGGTGTTATGGACTGATCTATCCTCCAAAAAGACATGATGAAATCCTAATCCCCAGCACTCCAGAATATGACCTTATTTGGAAACACAATGTTCAGAGAGCTATGCAAGTTAAAATGAAGTCATTAGCATGGGCCTTGATCCAGTATGACTGCTGTCTTTTTATAAGGGAGAAATTTGAACACAGAGACAGATATGCACAGAGGGAAGATGATGTGCAGAGATACAGGGAAAGGTTACCTGAAGATGAAGCAGAGATTGTAGCAATGCATGTAACGAGTCAAAGACTGACAGCAAACTACCAAAAGTTAAGAGAAAGTCATGGAACAAATTCTCTCTCACAACCCTGAAAAAGAACCTAACCTTCCATCGCCTTGATTTCAAACGGGGGTACAATAAATTTGTACTGTGTAAGACACCAGTTTGTAGCTCTTTGTTACAGCAGCCTTTGAAAACTTATACAATAGAACCCCAGTTCCACTTCCCCTTCTTCAATATGGATTAGTATATCATATTGCAGAAATAAATGTCTGTCTTCCTGTCCACGAGATGTAAGACTTAGAAGTGGTAGTTACTATGTTTTATACATTTATGTTTCTTTAGAGCTCTAGCCCATTATTTTGAACACAGCAGAAGTGAAATTAATTTTGCTAAATATATTTTAAAACAGAAAAATTCACTGAAGCTATTGAATAAAATAATTCTTTGTTCCATAAGGGAAGAAAATCAGCAATAAATTGATGTAAACAGTCATGGAAAAACAAAATTATTTAATTTCATTTTGTTTAATATATATCTACATATATACTCATATTTTTCCAAAATCACTAGTGTTTATGACCATGAATTTTCAATGAAAGCAGATATATTTTATAGAAATGCCCTAATGCCTATACATTTATTAATGTAATGTTATGAGAGCTTGTTTACTTCATGAATATTATGGTTTTAATCTCACTTTATATTAATATAACTGAACATACAATGTTGATTTTTACATTGTTTTGTATTACATCATAATACTTTTTAGCAACAATAAATCTAGCTTGATTTAGAATACATTAATACAAGCAGAACTACAAATTAATTTGAAGGTTAGTAAATATTTCAAAACCACAATGCAACAGACTAATAGGCCCTAGTATACTATGAATTGTCTGTATTGTTATTACTGAAGCTTCTATTAGCTCTCCTCTAAGCAGACTCATTTGACTGGAAGAAAATTGGTTCAATATTAATGTGTCACCTATTATGTTGTATTTTAAGGAAAGGAATGTCAGATTTGTACAGGGCCACTGTGAATAAGAAGAATGGTTATACACACTTCTTATAGGAAGTCCGAGGTAATTTAGACAACTAACTTTTCTCACACTATAAGTAAACACATTATTGATGATGTCTCTGTGAACAGATACTTTGAGCAAATTCCCTTTAAGTTTTTAAAATGTAAAATATATATTACGTTGGTGCAAAAGTAATCACAGCGAAATAGATTCTATAGAAGGTCAACTTAAAAAATAAACCTTTTGATTAACCCATAGGATGATTTGACTAAGCTTTTTCATTTTCAGCTATCTTTCTGCCATCTTACAGCAATGGAAATCTTATAATGTATAGTTGGTGAGGAGCAGTAGAGGATGAATATTATGTGGAGCTAATTTTTTGCTCTATGATCCTGGTTTCTTTTCTCATTAGCACAAGGTCAAATATTCAGTTATCTTCTCTGTGTTTGAAGTTCAAAGTGAATGTTAGCTGAAACAATGGCCCGAATTCCTGTCAGAAAATCTGCAGACCACAAATGAAATCAAGTGGTGTAATTAAGCACAAGCCATACAGCTCAAATTAATAGTCAATAAATTTAGTCATGTAAAATTATAGCAAGAGTAAAAATTCTCAAATGCTAATTTTAAGATTATATAAAAAATATTTTTTTACATAAAATAAATCTTTTGGGAAAACAATTTGATTTCTGACTGACAATGATGAAAGGCAGAAATAAAACTGATTAACAGTGACTGCTGATAACTTTTTGGAAATTATTATATGATTTTCCTGAAAAACCAACACATACTCTATGGTAATTGGAAGCCTACTCTGTGAGCTGCTATGATAGGTAGGTAGCTGGGACATATAAGATGAACAATTGAGATCAGCTCAATACAAATGTAATTTCCAGAAAACTGGTCTAATAAATGTAAAATGAGGGCCGAACTTAGGTAGTTTCAGACTACACATGTTTGAAGGAGGTATTCATCCACCAAACTCTCATAGTTATTTTTATCTCATAATTATTTTTCTTAGCCTAATATCTTTTTTGTTTGTTTATTTTTGAGATGGAGTCTCGCTCTGTCGCCCAGGCTGAAGTGCAGTGGCATGATGTCAGTTCACTGCAACTTCCTTCTCCTGGATTCAAGTGATTCTCCTGCCTCAGCCTCCCCCATAGCTGGGACTACAGGCGCCCCCTACCCGACCTGGATAATTTTTGTTTTTTTTTGGTAGAGGTGGGGTTTCACCCTGTTGGCCAGGCTGGTCTCAAATTTCTGACCTCAAATGATCCACCTACCTTGGCTTCCCAAAGTACTGGGATTACAGGTATGAGCCACTGTGCCCACCCCCTTTTTATTTTTAGAATCATACGGAGGCCATTAAATCTCAGGCACCTTAGTAATATTTTACTCCCTTTGAATTAAATTTATTTAAACATTAGAGCCACTGGAATTAAAATTAAATCTTTAAAAACATGTCAATAAAATCTGGACAGGTGAATAAATCAGTAAAGTTCACTGTCTTTGAGGTGGGCCTTAATGCAGCTTTCAGAACATATTTTATAAAAGCAAATAAGTTAAACAAAAGGAAATAATTATAAGTGAAGCTTGTGTTCACATTTAAATTTTTCACTTTTACATAATAGTGCATAAAATTTGTTGAGTGATCATTTAACACCAAGCTTTCTACATGCATTATTTCATTTAATATTCCAACAATTTAATGTAGGAGGCCATCTAAAAATCTCCAGTTTTATAATGATGAGTGAAGTAATTATGTCGTGCACCTGCTAAATAATGGAGAGAATTTTGAACCAAAAGACTGACACCAGAACCTACATAATTAAGTCATGATGCTTTTCAGAAAACTTGAGCATCCTAATTACCTCTCTTACTGGCATTTGCTTTGCCTTTAATTTCAGAGTAGAAACATTTATAATATAAATTACAAATTGAAATTACAATGCAAAAGCAAATTGTTAATATGGCAATCTAACAGTCTAACAACTTCAGTATGTTAGAGCTAGTATCTTCTAGTTCTTCAGTATGTTCAGCCCTCTAAACTAGCATGTTACTCATAAGAATGAACTATATAAAACTCACTTCAATTTTGATTTAATGAAAATACTCACTTGCCCCCTCAAAGCCAATACTTTCCTTTTTTTCTTTTTTTTTTCTTTGAGACAGACTTTCGCTCTGTTCCCTAGGCTGGAGTGCAGTGGTGGGATCTCGGCTGACTGCTAGCTCTGCCTCCTGGGTTCACGCCATTCTCCTGCCTCAGCTTCCCCAGTAGCTGGGACTACAGGTGTCCGCCACCACACCCGACTAATTTTTGTATTTTTAGTAGAGACGGAGTTTCACCATGTTAGCCAGGATGGTCTCGATCTCCTGACCACGTGATCCGCCCACCTCAGCTTCACAAAGTGCTGGGATTACAGGCGTGAGCCACTGCGCCAGGCCCAGTACTTTCCTTTTAAGTGTAGCTGCAAGCCTCAATGCAAGGCCAAAACAAAACTTTCCATGTTTCCCTCTCCATTACTTTTTTTCTTGTAAGCATTCTGTGTGCTTTATTTTAGCTTATTATTAATTAATTGCTTTATTATTTCATATTATGTGTACTACATAATGATTTACTTCCAGTGTTTAGATACCAATTATATATACTATGTGTTTTTATATTTCCTCCAAGTTTGTGCTGTGTAACTTTACAGTAGTCATGTCAATTCTGGCCTACAGATTTCACAAATTATCAGACTTGTCTGAGTAATTTCCACAATTCTTCTTAGCTCTGAATGTTATAGTCTAAATCACCTTCTTCCCAACGAGGCGAGACCTAGATGATTTTGGCCAACTGCATGAAGAGCGCACTGTGATAGGTACTTGTCATACTAGACTCTTATTTTTTAGACTTGGAACCAAAGAGAGTGGAGAAACCCTGAGTGTGCTGGCTCCTAGAGACAGGTCAATACAGTCAGTTGTCATTCATGCAGCCTAAGGAATAATTCTCTCTTTGAGAGATAAGTATATTAAATTTCCGTGAGATTTTTGTCTAATTCACAAGTCTGTCTTTGCTCATTTTATTCCATGAACTTTTATTAAAATAAGTAACTTTTCCAATGGTCAAAAAAACAAATAATTGTAATAATTAACCTTCAACAAAATATTGTAATGTAAACAGTTACTTTTTTGTGCTATTTATTTTCTACATTTCATCTCATATTAATATTATTAAGTTTATATTTACTATACTTGTGAGTAGTTTAAATTAATTTGTACCTGTTTCACAGTGAAGTGTTTCACTTGTCTGTACCCAAAAATTGTATGCTAAACTGTTAAAATAAAATAAAAAGGAGGTAACAGAAAAAAAAATAGTAAAGTTTTGGTAAAGTTTTATAAAGTATATCTTTTGGAAACTAATTTTTAGATTATGGTTTGACATTGAAAGAATGATGGCTGTAGTTATAAAGTTTCAGAACTTATTAAGCTGACTTTGAACTATAAATTAGTAAATTACTCAAAATGACATAAAATAATAAGAACTGAAAAGAAAAACAAGTAAAAGTAGCTCAAATAATGTCAATTTTTAAAAGTTGGCCTTACAATACACTTTGTATATCTGTAAGAATTTATCCTTAGACTAAGTCACCATTTTCCAGGAGCAGTTAGTGAGATTTTCCCAACACAATAAAAATCATGTTATTTAACACTCTCATCTAACAGTATAAAAGAAAAAGTGGAACAAGGAAATATGACCCAGACCACCAGCAACAAGCTTTGCTATTCAAATATCCAAAAAATGAAACCGAAAATAATTCATATATCATCAAAGCAATTGCTTTCTCAAGCCAATCTCCTCTAAAAGTTTTTTTTTTTTTTTTTGAGACGGAGTCTTGCTCTGTCGCCCAGGCTGGAGTGCAGTGGCGCAATCTCGGCTCACTGCAAGCTCCGCCTCCCGGGTTCACGCCATTCTCCTGCCTCAGCCTCTCCGTGTAGCTGGGACTACAGGCGTCCGCCACCACGCCCGGCTAATTTTTTTGTATTTTTAGTAGAGACGGGGTTTCACCGTGGTCTCGATCTCCCCTAAAAGTTTTATATTTGAAAACTATACTTGGAATATTTTCTAAATTGAATAAAAGATCTCTTTTCCTCATGGTGGGCATGAGAAAATCAAGAAATATTTTCACCAACAATAATAAACATTTTCTCTGGCTCATGTTTTAATTATTTGCATTCCAGTGGGCATTCTTTACTGCAGATGGAGTGTAACATATCTTAGTCTATACATGAGTTTCTCACATGCATCTATTTATTAAATTTCCCTTCTTTCACTAGTTATATATCATATTATTTGCAATATTTCCTGTAACAATAAGTTAATATTAATCAAACAGTAAATTAATGTTAATAGCCTTTGATAATAAATTAATATTAATAAATATTTCCTTTAATAATAAATTACAATAAACATTGTAATTTTTATGAATCAGACTGAAAAGTCCTAAGATCAATAATTTAAGCCAGATGTGGTCATCTGAGACTATAATCTCAGCTACTCAGGAGGCTGAAGTGGGAGAACTGCTTGAGCCCAGAAGTTCCAGGTTACAGTGAACTATGATAGCACATATGAGGCCTTACGTGATGTTTCACTCACCTGGATGAAAGGAAGGTGACTTACCCTGACTCGACAAACTTGGCATTCCTGTATCTTTATGGCTCTCTTAAGATTTATTTGACAAAGAAATGACTGTGGGGATCTATTATGTAATTATGCTATTTTACTGTTTAACCGCTTTTCTGCACTCTGTTAAATGACATCCTCCACCATACTGAACTCTTCATAGGTGGGTTGAAATTTTATTCTGACCCTCTAAACATGAAAACAATGACAGATTTGCTTTAGCTGGGCTTCTAAAACACTTGTCTTATTAATCTCATGCTTTTTATTATTTTATATGTTATAACTAAACTCAGCTTATTTTTCTTAGTTCTGTGCTACAATCAGGTGCTATAATCTCTCACTTAGCTTCCTTAGTTTTGTGAACTTGTTCAAATTTATGTTTCTATGGGGAAAGAAGAAGAGGGAGTACTTCCAAATTCAATTCATGAAGCCAGATGTGAAAGTGAAAACATTACTACCAATTTTACAGAAATAAAAAAGGATTATGAGACTGCTATGAACAAAACAGATAAAAGTAAGTTGATTAATGGCTGCTAAAGTACAATTAGATAGAAGAAGTAAGTCTGTGTTTCGCAGCACAGTAGGGTGACTATAGTTAATAAAAATTCACTATATATTTCAAAATAGCTACAAGATAAGATTTGAAATGTTCCCAACACAAAGAAATGATAAATGTTCGAGGTGATGGGTGCATACAGGTACACATTGTATGCATGTATCAAAATGTCACATGTACCCCATAAGGATGTACAATATGGATATGTTCATAGATAACATACATTCATATGTTAATAAATATATTCACAGGAGATACTATGAACAAATATATGCCAACAACTTATACTACTAAGATGAAATAGACAAATTGCTAAAAAACAAACTCTATCAAGACTGAATTACGTAGAACAAGGGTCCTCAACCCCTGGGCCGCAGACCAGTATTGGTCTGTGGCCTGTTAGGAACCCAGCTGCACAGCAAGAGGTGAGCTGTGGGCAAGCAAGCATTACTGCCTGAGCTCCACCTCCTGTCAGATCAGCAGCAGCATTAGATTCTTATAGGAGTACAAACCCTATTGTGAACTGCACATGCAAGGGACCTAGGTTGTGTGTTCCTTTTGAGAATCTAATACCTGATTATCTGAGATGGAATAGTTTCATCCCAAAACTTACCCCATCCATTTAAAAATTTTCTTCCACAAAACCAGTCTCTTGTGCCAAACCATTGATTTAGAAATAGAAAACCTGAATAGACCCATAACAATAGGGAGATAGTATCAGAATCAAAAATCTCCTCACAAAGTAAAACCCTGAATCTGATGTTTTCTCTGGTAAATTTTACAAATAATTTAAAGAAGAACTAACACCAACCCTACTCAAAGTTTTCCAAAAAAATTGAAGAGAAATGAATACCTCCTAAGTCATTTTATGAGGCCACGTTACCCCAACACCAAAGACATCATAAGAAAAGAAAAAAAAAGCAAACAAACAAAAACACAGAACAATACCCCTTATGAACATTGAAGACTGTCAAATCAAATTTAGCAGAAAAAGGCATCTCACAGAATAGGAGAAAATATTTTTCAAATGTTTATTTGATGAGGAGTTAATATGGAGAATATATAGATAAACCCTAAAACTCCACAAAAGCAACAACAAACATCCCAATCAAAAAATAGACAAAGAACTTGAATAGATAGTTTTTTAATGAAGTTATACACATGGACAATAATCACATGAAAAGAGGTTTAACATCACTAATCATTAGAAAAATACAAATTAAAACTACATTGAGGTGCCACGAAATACTTATTAAGATGACTACTATAAACAAATAAACGAACAAAAAACAGAAAATAGCAAGTGTTGTCAACTACGTGGAGTAGTTGAAAGCAAGAAAATTCTGGCACATGCTACAACAGTGATGAATCTTTAGGACATTATAATGTGAGATAAGCCAGTCACAAAGAGACAAATACAGTATGATTCCACTTCTGTGAGATACTTAGTATAGTCAAAATTCACAGAAATAAGAAGTAGAATGGTGGTTTCCAGGGGCTTGGGAGAGAAGAAATGTGAATTTAATGTTTAACAGGTATAAATTTAATGTGAATTTAATGTTTAATGTTTTAGTTTTACTAAATAAAAAGAGTGTGGAAATATATGATGTTGATGATTGCACATTATGAATGCATTTATTACCCCTGAACTGTACAGTGAAAAGTGGTTAAGATGGTACATTTTATGTTATGCAAAATTTGTTAAAATTTTCAGGATAATATTTAATTATAATACTATAGAGTAATTGAGTCCCACACCTTCTTGTCACACCTAGAGGGCTACAGTATAACAGGACATTATTATTATTGCTATTTTTTTTTTTTTTTTTGAGACAGAGTCTCGCTCAGTCTCCCAGGCTGGAGTGCAGTGGTGCGATCTCGGCTCACTGCAAGCTCTGCCTCCCAGGTTCACGCCATTCTCCTGCCTCAGCCTCCCAAGTAGCTGGGATTACAGGCGCCCGCCACCACGCCCGGCTAATTTTTTTTTTTGTATTTTTAGTAGAGATGGGGCTTCACTGTATTAGCCAGGATGGTCTCGATCTCCTGACCTCGTGATGTGCCGGCCTCGGCCTCCCAAAGTGCTGGGATTACAGGCGTGAGCCACCGTGCCCGGCCAACAGGATATTATTAAATACATTTCAAAAAGCCACAAAACACAAAGTCTAGGTAGGAGCGCTCGAGGATGCCCAAAGATAACAAGGTCCAAACCAAAAACTCCACAGGCAGAATTTCTACCTTCTGACACCTACAGTTACATAAAATAATTAACACAGCCCAACTCCTAGTCAGATTAGCAAGGTACCCCCTAAAGGCATATTTACCTCAGCTTCTATACCCAATAAATGACCTCTTACTTTTCTAAAAATTTACAAGGCATGCTAAATGTTAAGAAAAAATAATTTGAATAGACAAACCAAGCATCAGCACAAATCTCGTCTGACACAGACGTTGGAATTATCAGACAAGGAATTAAAATGATTACAATAATATGTTAATGGATTTAATGGTAAGGTAGAAAGTATGCAAAAACAGATGGGCAGTGAAAGCAGAGGTATTAGATAAGAAAAATTATAAAGAAAACAGAAATCCAAAGCCCTATAATAAAAATAAAGAATGTCTTTGATGGACACATGTGGAGATTGGAGATTGGACTCAGTTGAGGAAAGCATCAACGAGCTTGAAGATAGGTCAATAGATCCTTCCTAACTGACATACAAAGAGAAGAAGAAAAAAAAAAAGCATGATGAAAATCTCAAAACTGGCCAACTGCCCAAGAAAAAGGTAATACAATTTCAAATGCTGAAACATGCACATAATAATTTGAATATCTGTGGTAGAATAATGAGAATGCACCAGAGGAAGTATTTAAAGAAATAATTATGGATAATGTTAAAAATTAGTGATATATCTGAAAATATAAATCCAGGAATCTCAGGGAACACTAAACAGGATAAAAATGAAAAATGCACACCTAGGCATTTAGTAGTCAAACTGCATTCAAACCAAAAGCAATGAGAAAATCAAGAAATAAACAGAGGGAGAAAAATCTTACTTATCAAGGAACAAGTATAAACATTCTAGTGCCTTTTTGTCAGAAAGCCTGCATGCATTGAGACTGACTTAAAACATTTAAAATGCTGAAAGAAAAATTCCACCAAATTAGAATTCTATATCTACAGAAATGTATTTCAAAATAAAAGGGGGAACAAACAAAAAGTGAAAAAAATTAATCACCAGAGGTGTGTCCTGTAAGAAATTAAAAGAAGTTCTTCAGGTAGAAGAAAAATAATATCGGTTAATTTGGATCTACATAATAAAAAAGTAAAAATAATTAATTAAAATAAATTATTGTGTACAATTTTTTAAAAATCTTAATTCTAAAATAAAGACATTTAGAATAGTAACAATGTATTGGATAATTATAGAAAATGAATAATTGAAATGGATCATAGCAATGTCATATTAATTCTTTCAATCCATGAGCACAGGATATCTTTCCATTTATTTGTGTCTTTCTTTCACCAATGTTTTATTGTTTTCAATACACAAATATTTTATACCTGTGATCGGATTTACTGAATATTTTTGATGCTACTATAAAAGGGATTGTTTTCTTAAATCTTTTTTGGGTAGCTTATTAGTGTATAGAAATGCAATTGACTTTTGCATAATCTTGTATTATGCAACTTATAAGATTTATTAATTCTAACAATTTTTTAGTGGAGCCTTTGAAATTTCCTACATACAAATTTATGTTGTATTAGTCTGTTTTCACACTACTGATAATGACATACCTGAGACGAGGCAATTTACAAAAGAAAAAGGTTTAATTGGACTTACAGTTCCACATGGCTGGGGAAGCCTCACTATCATGGCAGAGGCAAGGAGAATCAAGTCACATCCTACGTTGATGGCAGCAGGCAAACAGAGAGCTTGTGCAGAGAAAGTCACATTTTAAAACCATCAGATATCGTGAGACTCATTCACTATCATGAGCATAGCACAGAAAAAACCTGCCCCCATATTTTAGTCACCTCCCACCGGGTTCATCCCAGTGGGAATTGTGGGAGTTACAATTCAAGATGAGATTTGGGTGGGGACACAGTCAAACTCTATCAAATGTCATCTGCAAACAGAGATAATTGTACTTCTTCCTTTACAGTTTGGATACCTTTTACTTATTTTTCTTGCTTAATTGCTCTGGCTAAGACTTCTAGGACTATGTTGAATAGAAAGGCAAGAGTGGACAACCCTGCATTGTTCCTCATCATAGAGAAAAAGTTTTCAGCTTTTTGTTGTTTCGTATGATGTTAGCTCTGGGCTTGTCACATATGACTTTATTAAATTGACATACATTTCTTTCATACCTAATTTGTTGAATTTTTTAAATAAAAGGATGTTAAATTTGTGAGATATATTTTCTCCATGTATTAAGATGACCATAGGATTTTCATCCTTTACTCTGTTACTGTGTTATATTATGCTTATTAATTTGAATATGCTGAAACTTTTCTGCATTCCAGGGATAAATCCTACTCGATTATGGTATATGATTGTTTTAATATGCTATTAGAATCAGTGGGGTAATATTTTTTGAGGCCATATGAAGCACTTTGTTAAAAAAATTGATCATAGAGAAAAGATTTTACAAAATTGAGCTGGTTGAACTTATGTGCAATAGCTTGTATTGGCACAGGAATAAATTTTTACTTATGTGCTCTTGCTATACAACTTGTTTTTTTCCTAAGTCCAACTTGAGAATCAGAATGATGATTTTTCTTTCATGGAACATTCAATAATTCTGTTACTCTTCTTAACCAAAAATATACTGTTAGTACATTTCTATTTATTCATTTTTATTTATTTATTAAATTTATGGAAGTGATGATGGTGGATAAGATCTGTTGAAATACTTTCTTCACTATTTAAAAAACTACTCTAAAGCCTGAATTGGCTGTCCAAATTGTCAATTTACTCATTTCATTAGATGATGCTTTGAAAGATAAGCAGAGTCAAGTATTCAACTCTTAAAAATAGTGTTAAGTTTCACAGGGTATGGTAGATTCTAGTTCATACAATTCAGTAGCAATCCGTGACTAACTGCGAATATTAATTTATTTATTTCAGTGCATGTTTTCATCTGCAAAATGGCTGCCAATTGTTACAGAAAATAATTTTCTAAACTACTATATAAATTTTCAACTAAGAATAAAAATCATACATTGGGGGAAGTCTTTTGAACATTTCTTATTTATTCAATATTTTAGAACATTCTGGAATATATCAAAATGTGTGAGAGAAAATTCAAAGACAAAATTGCAGAATCCATTAAAATAAAGTGTAAATCACAGTTTGTAATTGTACTCAGGGATTTGAAAGAAATTTTTCTCCTTGTCTTCTCTTCTTAATTCACATTATTTGAAAGTTCCTTCCATTCCTTAGTAGCTAAACTCTGGGAAGATAAAAAAGAAATGAGTGTTGTCATTGTTCTAATAAAGTATGTGTGACACTTTGGGTCCATCCTTGTAATGGTGGACACTGATGATCATTATGGGACAATATGCTGTGAGTGAGCAATACTATGGTGAGAATATTTATCTGCATGCATGTTTTGTGTGTGTGTGTGTGTGTGTGTGTGTGTGTGTGTGTGTGTATGATGGAAGCACTGTAGCAAATCTCCACTAATCAAACTCATCACATCATTTTCTTCCTACCATATCTATGAGTGGTATCCTCACATCTTTTCTGACTTCTTTTCATTGCATCATATATTTCCTTAGATGTTCTGTGCTTCGGGATGTCCTTCAGTTTCTTCATTTTCTCATACTTTTGAAAGCAAAAGATTTGTAATATCCTCAGTATTGTGCCTCTAGACCTGGTAGACAGATTAAGTCCTATGAAAAGTTTCTCTATTCTTGACATAACTGGGAAAAAAGGCTTTGTATATAAAATAAAAGAATATATAGAGATTTAAAATTGAAAGTAAAATGTAAATCACCAAATACATGAATATCCACAGCTCTTTATTCTGTTCATTTACTCTGTCATTTTATTTTTTGAGCTTGTAGCATGTGCCAATGGTCAGATGAGAATCTAACACAGTCTCTTTCACAGAGAAGTCATAGGCTGGATGACAGACTCAAAACCAGCAAGCTATGAGAGTGCAAAGACCTATATGCTGAAAGGGCTGTTCAAGTTCAAGGAAAAGAGTAACTAGATGAAAAGAATAAGTTGTTTCTAAAAATTAAATCAAAATTTTAGTTAAGAATACTGTGATTATTTCTTGTTGCATAATTTTCTTAGCGGCTCTGAAAGAAACAAAAAAAGTACATTTTTTATAGAGACATTGAATGCTAAATTTAGTCCAGTTGCTTTTGTTTAACTGCTCAATTCACATCTTATAAGTGTCAAATACTTTATAGACAATACTGAAAATATAATATTTAAGTACATACTTTTTCTTTCAATGCATTTTTCACACTTTAAAAGTGTGAAAGAATCTAGAAATTGTAATTTGAGTTATCTTGTTACTTTATGCCTAGCATAACTCAAGAACTAATGAGTAAAAATTAATAATGTTTATAATCAAGTCTCAATGTTTTAATATTTAACATTCAAATTAGAATAGATAAAAGGTAAAAAAATCTTTTCTAATATTTATATTTATTCACTCTTCTCATAGCTCAAGTGTGCACAAACACACATATTTTACTCTATCCAGTTTACCTTAGCTCACAGGTAACATTTCAGTTAAGCATGCTGAGATTAATCTTGTTTCTTTTTTTTTTTCCCAGACTTCCATGATGACACTTTTGCTTCCAATCTTTTGTATGCTTTCTTAAGGAAAACAAAAACCGTATCTGGTGTCTTATGCCTAGAAATGGAGTGTTGCATGCAGTAGCGAGCTGAATTCAGATTTCTGAACAAAAGATTTGTGATTGGACTTGCTTCTTCTTTATGGACTCTACCTTGGTTTGAGTGCTTTGTTCAATTTGGGATTATAAAAGCCTGAAAGTAATCACAAGGTGAGTTTCAATCAATTGAATTTATGATATGTGTGAAGGATAATTTGCTGACAGTTTTAAATTGTAAGCACTTCTTTCCATTGTAAATACAGCCAAATTGCCTTGTTTTCCTCATAAGAGATTTAGCATCTTGAAACAAAGATTTGCTATCAAACATGCTCTCCAGCAAACATCTGCTTCCTGTCTCTAAAGCCCTGAGACAGGTGAAATAGAACTTTGGTTATATAAGCTTTGTTTTAAAGCCTTGGCGATGGAGAACTTATTCATTACATTTGTTTCAGTAAAAGAATAAATATTCTTCTTAAAAAGTAAAAAATAAAAATATAAAAAGTAAAAACATCAGACTTGTTTTTAAATATATATGTCTATTTGGAGTACAGAATCTGGCCCAATATTAAACTGATACTACATAAATCTAAACAACATGGTATTAAAATATAAGTTGTTCTCATTTTCAAGCTGCTTGAATATTTGTGTTCAAGAGATTCACTAGGTATATATGCATAAAAATATGACCACATATTATCAAAGTTATAAATGTATAGAGAATCTCTTCTCTGCAGGGCTCTGTGAGCTATGAATATGCATTCACTTGTCGATATTTATAGAATTATGGAATGTTAATTGAAAATGCTATGCCAAAAACAGCATATAAACTAACTAACCTGACAACGTACACAAAGTCACCAGTGACCCGGTAAATGCCTTGACATATCATTAGATTAAAAAACATTCAAGATGTGAAAATATTAACTTTAGGAAAGGATGTGGAGCAAATTGGAAGTTTTATGAATTGCTGGTGAGAGTATAAATTGTTACAACCACTTTAGAAAACTACTTGACATTTTCTAGTAAAGATGAAGCTACATGTATAGCTAATCGACCCCTAATCATATACCTTAGAGTAGCTCTGTCAAATAGGAATATGATTCAATCCTGATATGTGCATTTAAATTTCCTGATAACTACAATTTAAATTTACTATAACCTCATTTAAAAAATAGATGCTACGGGCTGGGCGCAGTGGCTCACGTCTGTAATCTCAGCACTTTGGCATGCTGAGGCGGGTGAATCACAAGGTCAGGAGTTCAAGACCAGCCTGGCCAAGATGGTGAAACCCCATCTCTACTAAAAATACAAAAATTGCCGGGCATCGTGGCCGGTGCCTGTAATCCCAGCTACTGGGGAGGCTGAGGCAGATAACTGCTTGTACTCAGGAGGCAGAGGTTGCAGTGAACCGAGATAGCGCCACTGCACTCCAGCCTGGGCGACAGAGCAAGACTCTGTCTCAAAAAAAAAAAAAAAAAAGATACAAAGTTTAATAATGTATTAGATTTAACTCATATCTAAAATATTATTTCAACCTGTAATCATTATGAAAGTGTTTATATTACATTATTTTCTGTACTGTCTTCAAAATCCAGTGTGTATTTTATGCTTAGAACACATGTCGATTGGAACAACAATATCCAAGTGTCTACTGCACTGGACATGCAGCCTTGGAAACTCTTTCATTTGTGTATCAGGAAGCATGCACAAGAATGTTCCGAGTGACATTGCTTTTAATAGTCTATATGGGTCAAAGCTGAATTAGTGTAACTGTGCCCTTACCAGTAGCCCTGTAGAGAGAATTTGAACGAGAAAGCTACATACGATAGTATTAGAAGTGTTGAAAGCCCTCCAAAACAAATGAGAACAATGATTCAACTGAGAGATAAGCAAGAGCAGTAAACAGATACGTCTTTTGGAGCTCGTGGAATAAAAGAAGAATATGGTACTCTTTATGATGAAATCCAAACTCCTTAGGATTACCTATAGAACTTTTAATGATCTGGCCCCCATATGTCTTTTCATTTTCAAGTCCAAAATATTCCTTACGTCCTCCATATGTCCCAATCATATCAACATACATGCAATTCCCAGAATATGTTCTTTTGGGCTTTTATTTCACACCTGTGTGTCATTGCATATATAGTACAGTTGCTTGAAATGATCTCCACACACCTCCTGATCACATTCTGCTTTCTCGTATTTCAGGCAGATATAAAATTTTTCAGTAAGAAAACTTCCTATCTTCTCCTCACCTCCCACTTGTGTTGGATTACCCACACTTCTATACAACCATAGCACCCCCTAAGCATACTCTAATTTATACACTTCTTATGTCTCTTTGTTACACTGGTTTTAATTGTCAGCTTTTCCTCCACTGTAACATGTTTGAGAGTAGGTATTTCTGTAATTGCTCTATCACCAGTTACTGGTACATAGTAGGTACTTAGGAATTAACAACTGAGATGTTAAAAAAAATATTGTAACACAAACATACTTTAGAATTAAAATGATTTGGATTACATACGCTTTCCAAAATTATATTAGTTTTAACTATTGAGACTGTTTGTAATGCCAGATTAGCCAAAACAGAGACAAAGTATAGTGATAATTATATCTAAAAATGAACCCTCCCCACTAATTTAGAAAAATATGAATTATTATTTTTACATTTATGTATTTATTTATTTTTGAGATAGAGTTTCGCTCTTGTTGCCCAGGCTAGTGTGAAATAGCGCAATCTCAGCTCAACACAACTTCCGCTTCCCAGGTTCAAGCGATTCTCCTGCCTCAGCCTCCCGAGTAGCTGGGATTACAGGCATGCACCACCACGGCTGGCTAATTTTGTATTTTTAGTAGAGACGGGATTTCTCCACGTTGGTCAGGCTGGTCTCGAACTCCCAACCTCAAGTGATTCACTTGCCTCAGCCTCCCAAAATGCTGGGATTACAAGCATAAGCCACGACGCCTGGCCATTTTTTTAATATTTATAACTGCATAATTTCTCATGGTTTGTGAAGTAGAAATAATGTATGAAAAGGGAAAATATAAAGTTTTTTTGCATAGCAGATAAATAATAGAGAATATTAAAATATTCTTGCAGCTTTGACAACTATCCATAAAAAAGATATGATAAATTTTATTTTCTTAAATAGTAAGAGGTTGCATTTGTTTTTGAAACTTTCTTTTAACTTTGTGTTTCCTGTGTTATGTAAAAATAATTTCTACTAGGAGCTACTTATATCTTTTATTCAATTTGGGGTGTGGAGGAAACTTTTACATAACTAACTTGGCAAGGTAGTGTGACTAATGTGAAACTTTCAGATTAAACCTGAAAACTGATTGGGTTTCTCTTCCTGAATTCAGTCTAAAAGAAAGGCCAAATATTTATAAAAGGAGCACAGAATATGGGGACAAATATATTATATCTATTTTAGTGTCATAATGCATTTAGGGATCTTTGAAGTTCTTTTTTTTGCTTCCATATTTAGAACAAGAGGAAAAAAGGTATTAATTCTTACCAGAAATATGTTATGAACATCAACAAAGCTAGTGTGTATATTTTCTCTGGCTAAGATTATTGATGTCTGATTTTTTTGAATGAAAACCAGGGTTATTTTTCTAATAGATATCACTTTTAAAAACTAAGAAAGAGAAGCCATTTGGAAATAAAGTCTTTGTAGTATATGTGATGTGTATGTGTGAATGTATGTGTGTGTGTGTGTGCCCGTGGTGAGAGTTTCATACAGATGGATCAGTTCAATTCTAACATATCTTAAAATTCTGATTTGGGGACCACAGAGGATAATATGCATTAACATAGCAAAGGCATACATAGACAGTCAGCTGTTATCTCATCATTTTCACAAAAATTATTTGTTTAACTTGATAACTCCCTTTCAAAGGGGGCAGATTTAAAATATTTGTTTCATCTTTTCTTATTTTCTATTGGCTATTTGGATAAAAAATATTGCATGGTTTTTAACACTTTTATTCGCTTTGCTTTAAAGGTACTTATTCTGTTTAGTATAGCAATGTTTTAAGTACATATATTGTCTAACAAGAATGAAGACTTTTAAAGAGCGTACATGATTTTAAGGGGAAATGCGTTCTGACTAATACCGAGTATCTAGAAATATCCCTCTCTAAATAAGATGTGTTGAATTTTTTTTTTTGACATTCTCTATCTTTTCCTTCTTGCCCATTTTAGAGATAATTGTTAAGCACTTTTGTTTTTCCTGAAGTTATTCTGAGGATGGTAGAGCGTGCCTTTTTTGTGGCTGGATAGAATCACTTACCACTTTTCATAGCGAGAATCCCTGCAGGAGACTTACAGCACCACATGCCCCAGGAGGCAGCTGGGGATCTATTTAGGAGGGATACCATGAAAATCTGTTATCTCCATTGGTTTTTTTGTGTGTGAAATGTAATTATTCTGCACTTCAAATTTTGTTAGTTTGATTTGTGTAACTGAAATTTCTATATTCCTAAATATCTAGTATTTTAAATCATTAAAGTAAATTTTATGTGATTATACATAAGTTTTGCTTAGTTTTCTAGGTGACTAAGATATTGTTCTAGAAAGTGTTTGCAAAAATATCTAGTTCCCAAATTTTATGTGAATTATGTAGAAATGTACGTGTATAGATGGCCAAGGTCACGTCTTGCAAATATTTTTCTACTAATGTTAATTTACTTTATCTCAAAATTCTATAAATTGCATGAAACAGAAATATATGCCATCTGATACAAATTTTTTGTGTGGGATAGTTTTTTGAGAAGCAAGATGCAAGGAGTTGAATTTATGAAAACATTCTATTTTAGGAAGAAAAAATGAAAAATATAATGACACAAATTATTTTTTAATAACTGGTCATGTATTTAAAATAATTGGTAAATTAAGCCAGCCCTAGGTTTTTATAAAATGTACTATTGTGTGCTGTCAGTTTGCCCATTTTCGTCAATTTTAATGCATATCAAAATAATGAGAACCCCTTGTAAAAAATATATATATATTTCTAAAAGCTTATTAATGTTTCATTTGAGACTGCCCCTGTTCCCGAGAAAAAGTCTGTAGTGAATGAACTTGGTTATGAGAAGTCAACTACTGCTATTAACTATCATTATGTAAGATAAAATAGGCATTTGATAACGACCTACAACTAAGAGTATTATGCATATAGTACAATTAATGATACTACCTGTACGTAAAAAGAGTGAGCAAAATCTTATAAAATTAATTAGAGAAATAATTAAAAATGTACATTTAAGAAAGTTTCATCTTATTAGCATAAAACATTTCAACAAATTTAACTAAAATATAATTTGTACTTAGAGGATTTAGCCCCTGACTAAAATGCTCGTATATTCCCCCATGATTTTTGCCATATTTTACTTTTAATTAAAGCTGAGAAACAGACAAGATATCTTGAAAGATTTTGTTGTTCTTTTATGCTACATCAGATTTCTTGTTCATTTATATTGGTAAAGATGGACCAGTGGCAAAAATAAATAAATGAAAATAAAAAGCCACAGAAAATTATTTTCTCCTTGGAAAGAGAGCTTACAGCAGGAGAAAAATCTTCTCTATACATTTCATGGTAATTCAGTACTGCAGCTCTAAGAATTTTTCTTTATTTCCAATTTAGAAAACTAGTTGTAACACCTTTTAGTGGATTTTCGAATTTAGTTTTGGTTTGAGGTCTAGCGGTCCTGCCGCAGGGGTTATTCAGGGATGCACCGAGAAGTAGTGAGAAGAATGATGAAAGAAAGACACAGAAAAGCGGGATTAGGAGGGACCGTTCCCTGATAGGGAAACGACGACCCAAGCTCTGGTTTATTCAGTGCTTTTATACATGCCAGGGGTTAACAGTCCAGACGATAACTATTTTTGTCTTCCTTTGATGCGGCCTCCGCAGTCTGTCCTGTGCTAACCATTAACTATGAGAAGCCATTCACAGCGCTTCACTGATCTGGTAAGAACAGGAAGCTACCCATAACAGGATCTTCAGCAGTCAGGTCTTTGCCATGACACCTACTTCCCTGTCTGCAGGCTTTGCCAATGCATGGGAATGTGAATTTGGCTCTCCACATTGAGGTACCAGGGTATTCTTAACTCCCATTAGAAAAAAACATCTGTGTCATGTTGATTTGACTATCAAAGGATTCCAACAATTCCATAGCCATAAGCATCATTTATATTTTTACGAAAAAAAATATTACATTTGGCTTCCAGATAAGAAAATGGCTCATTGAAAATGTTGCCAACACCAGAGCCAACTGGATCTAATATAATTCATATTTTCTGCTTGACTACTAAGCGAGGTTAATATTTATTTATTTATGCATTCATTCATTTTTTTTTTGTTTTCTTTTTTGTTTTTGAGACAGAGTCTTGCTCTGTTGCCCAGACTAAAGTGCAGTGGTGCTATCTCGGCTCACTGCAACCTCTGCCTCCCAGGTTCAAGCGATTCTCCTGCATCAGCCTCCCAAGTAACTGGAATTGCAGGTGTGTGCCACCACACCTGACTTTTTTTTTTTTTTTTTTTTGTATTTTCAGTAGAGACATGGTTTCACCGTGTGGGACAGGCTGGACTTGAACTCCTGACCTTAAGTGATCTAGCTGCTTCGGCCTCTCAAAGTGCTGGGATTACAAATGTCAGCTGGCAAAAGTTAATATTTTATATTATTTGTATAATATTTTAATAATATTTTATATAAAACTTTATATAATTTTACATAATATTGTATATTACACAATATATAATATGATATTTTTATAATGTATGGAATTAAAAAGTCTAAGTTCCCTTGTAGTGTTCACACTGACTCTTGTATAATAAATGAAAATAGTACCATTGGTAGATTATTAGTACATATTGTGATTTACTATGTGTTGGGGAATGTGAATTAACTTTGGTTTATTCTTGTAAGAATAAAGCAAGACAATATTTCAAATATAATCCATACTAATACATTTGTAATCATTATTTTTCTGTTATTCCACAGTTCTATCAGATACATACATTGCTTTGACTCTTATATTCGATAAAAGATGGAAAAGAAAGATGCTTTTATTACTTTCTAAAAGCTTCTTAGAAAAATTTTAATTATTCCTTAGGTAGATTTTAACATATTTATGTAATAGGAGTCCAATTATAATGTCTAAACATCTATGAGTTTATAAAATATTTAAAAAATTCTGTGACCTAGAAAAAGAGTTTAGAAATTATGCTGAGAATCTTATTAAATATGACAAAAAGAAAGGAAAGACTTTTGATATTTCTGTAGGTCAAAAAGCAAATCATTTTAGCTTAACATCATTTTTGTTAACGTTTCATTTTACTATTAAAAACTAATTACTTTGGTATATATTTCAAATACTGTTTTGCTACATGAAAACATTAAACAGTTTTAAGGCATGAAATCAGGTGAATGAAATTAAATATAAAATGCAGCTAAATACAAAATGCAGCTGTGTGCTTCTTGAAAACAATCTAACTCATCAGGTACCCAAGCACAAACAGATTTATTGGCAAGATGGAAAGAAGGGGAAAAACAATAGCTGAGTGAATATAAAACATCAGATAAGCTGTGGGATTATATATTGCATCATATAAACCTTCTGGACTGTGTCTCGAGGCAAAATATATCTTTGTTGTCAGTTCTGCTGGTACCAACCTGCAGAATTTGGAAAGTTATCCCAAAATTTAAAATCGAAGAAATAATTAAATTACAGAAAGTAAACATGCTGCCCAACAGAAGTAGGCTAATTTTAAAAGCACACTTCACTATCATTATATTTAAATAAGGTTCTTGATCACTTGATCTGACCCTGCATGGTGCATAGCAACTGCAATTGCACAATATATTTGAATGAGGATTATTATAATTTACTAAGAGGTGCTGCAGGGGATTAGAAAACTTGGAAGGCCAGCACTGTACTTCCATAAGAGACATCTCTGCCAGATAATTAACCTTGCTGTTTGTTTAGCATTCGCCGAATGCTTCATTAATGATTCAGTCAATTATCTAGTGGTAATGACCGCTGCAGAAGGTAGAATTGCTTAATTAAAATTATTTAGACCAAGGAGGAACTTTGATTGGGCCATGCATATTAGAAAGGCTTGATTAATCTCGATGAGATACACAACTCATTTAAAGCCTTACTTTATTATCTGAAAATCCCAAATTCATTCTTTTTTCAATCAAAAATAAAATATAATATTTTTCCTTTGCCAATTACATTAAAAAATTAGACAGCAGCAAGGGAGTAGATGAAAGTCAGCCTCCTTAGTTAGAATTTTACTGTAAAAGGTTTGAAGAATAAAAATAGAATATATTTTATTTCATAAGATTCAATTGATATAAATTAGGAAATCATTATTGCCTGAAGGAATGGTGTCCCTGGGTAGGCAAACTTGGCACTTTATGAACATACCAGTTACAAGATGTAAATACATTTAATCTTCAATTTTCTTCATATCCACAGGTTAATTCTCTAGTCCTTTCTTCACGTGCGTTTGAACATGACCATCTAATTTTAGAATTGGCCAGTTGACATTGTTTACGTATAAATCAGAATGCAATGGTATTCTTTGTACATGAGTCAGAATTCTGGATAGAACAAATCTATTCCCTTTTAGCACCAATATCAGCTCTACCATGTCTAGTTGTCTTTACTTGAGTAAAGAGCTATTTTTTGAATGAAGATACACTTCATTGTTTTGCCTCAAGTCTAGCTGTAACAAGATCAAAGAATAGTATTGCATCTTCCCGGCTTCTCGGCATAAAATTTCAAAAGGAGCAGTCAAGTAAGAATTGATTGTGTTTTTTTCTTTTCTTGTTTTTATTTGTTTTTCTTTTCTTTGGTCAAAGAAGGGATTGTTATTTATTGGTTTTATGTATGGTGCTTCATTTTTTTTTTTTTTTTTTTTTTTTTTTTTTTTTTTTTTTTTGAGACGGAGTCTTCGTCTGTCACCCAGGCTGGAGTGCAGTGGCGCAATCTCGGCTCACTGCAAGCTCCGCCTCCCAGGTTCACGCCATTCTCCTGCCTCAGCCTCTCCGAGTAGCTGGGACTACAAGGCGCCCGCCACCACGCCCGGCTAATTTTTTTTTTTTTTTTGTATTTTTAGTAGAGACGGGGTTTCACCGTGGTCTCGATCTCCTGACCTCGTGATCCGCCCGCCTCGGCCTCCCAAAGTGCTGGGATTACAAGCGTGAGCCACCGCGCCCGGCCGGTGCTTCATTTTAAAGCTCTCCAAAACTTCGAGAAGGTGCTGATAACTGCATATATTTCCCAATAATTACATTTGATGAATAAAAATGTTCCCAATTATGCCATAGATATATTAGGTATTCTGAACCTAAATATAATTTAGGAAATTACTCCTCAAAGGCAATGAAATAACATCTCAGCAATTATTAGATATTATGCAGATTCCCCTGAAACACTTCCCTCCCTGTGAAGCCCAAAAGTTCAACTGGCATTTCAACTGGTACTATGGAAATATTTACAACATTAAATAATTATATCATTTCAGATATAAATAAGAACATAAAGTGAGCTAACCCTTCAACAAGAAATTTTCATTGTTTTTACCACAGACTCTAGGTAATTACTCTTACTTGGTAAATTATTCTTACTTGGAAATATGCACAATGGAAATTCAAGGAAACATAGTGAGAGAAAAACACTGTATAGAAAGTTTCTGCTTGTAGAGATAGTCATAGGCAGACTGTTTTTCCTCTATAACCAGTAATGAAATAGCACTCTTACATGCTATAATAACAACAAAAAACAATAACAACAACCAACGAACAAACAAAAAACATAAATTTAAGTCAAATTTGATGAAGAGTGCATTCATCAACATTTGGTAGAATCACATATTAGCTTTTACTTTAAAATTGTATATGATTATGTTTTCTAACAATGCAATACTATCGTTAAAATAACAAGATGACTGGAATATTTTATGGATACTTTTTAAGTGTCCATGAAAACAAATTAGTTCAAAATTGCTCTTAGAATATACTATATAATTCCATGGAAGCATTAACGGAATTTAGAAAATGTTTAGTATTCAATAATAATACAGTACACATCAAAATTTGAGAGGTCAAGCTGAAGCAGCATTTGTAAATAAATTTTCTGCCCTTTATGTTTGTAAAGTAGAAAGGGCTAATATTAATGGCTGGACATCCAAACACAGAGATTAGAAAGACAACTGAGAAAATTAACAGAAACTGCATAGTATAGAAAATAGGATAAGTGTGGAAATTCATACAATAGAAAAAAATGCTGTAATAAAAGATTACGAAAGTTATTAAAAACACTAATAACACTAACTTCTAGAAGACACTTGATTAATATAATGAGACAGAAAAATAAGAAAAGCAATAGTAAAAGTCAGAGAAACTGTAAATAAACAGTTTACATATAAGAAAATATAAAATATAAAAATATTATATTAAAGAGGCAATTTCATAGAGAATTATACCTAAATCACATGCACAACAAATTGTAAAAGGAAATATGTACATCTGAGTGATAAAACTCTTTTCACAAATGATCTATTTGTACATACAGAAAATGAACAATATAAAATAGCTTTCATTCAACTACATTTGATTTTCAAAACTTAAAATGGCAAATTAACGATTGAACTTAATTGAGAAAATCTATACATCAAAATATTAAAAAGTAAAAATTAGCTGGGGCTTAAAATAATTTTGTTTCCATAGACTATTTACACAAGACATACTTAGAAAAAATAATTTTTTCAGTGCTAAGCAGTAAAAACTGTGAGCTGTCAATAAGTAAAAATTAGAGAATGTTGCATAGAACCTTTAATAAGAAAGCTAAGACTTTCTTTAAAGATATACGCAAAAAACACAAATAAAAATATATCTTATACTTGTGAAAATTACATACTATAAGTATGCTTATACATCTCAAGTTAATCTTTGCCTTTAGTTTAACCCAATAAAGTTTAATGGGTTTCCACAAATAAATTAACAAGCTGATCCTAAAACTTTAGTGGAACGGAAAGCAAAAAAGTTAAGAATTCTTCCTATACTAGTAACAAGTCATATACACCTATTTTATAATAGTGTGGAATATGCACAATAATAGATAAATTGTATAATGGAACAAAACAGAGATTCCAGCAATAAGCCCAAGCATATATAATATCCTGGTTTTGAGCTAAGTTATATCCTAAATTATTGGAGGAAAATACTCATTTAAGGATTCTGAGACTATTGTATTCCCATGTTAAAACGTAATATTGATCCCCTACTTAATACCATAAGCAAAACTGATTTCAGGTGAATTAAAGATAAATGCTAAAAGAAAGGCCTTGAAACATTTCAGATAAAATAAAATAGTTTCAAGTACAGAGAAATAGATAGAGGCAGGAGCCAGAGACATTCTAGGCAGAAAGAGGCAGGTCCCTGGCGAAACTCCACCTTCAAGCAGAAAAGCCTGAAACTGCCGTCCAAGGTGAGAACTTCTATCCCTGTTTGCCCACTCTTTCCCAATTGGTTCTTTTTGGATAATGTCTTTTTACCAATGGAATGTTGCCTTTTCCAAAACTACCTACAGCCCGGCCCGCCCCGATTCTCTGCCTATGAAGACCCTAGACTCAGACGGTAGAGAGAGAGAGAAGGCTTGACGGGAGAGAGGTGACTTGACTTCAGAGAGAGAGCTGGACTTTGGAAGAGAGACAGCTTAACTTCTGAGAGACAACTTGACTTCCAAGAAGAGCCAGCTGGAGATGGCTGGACAACAGGGGAAGATTACCTTCCTGTCCCTTCCCCTCTCCAGCACCTTTCTGCTGAGAGCCTTTCCATCACTTAAAATTCCCAGCCTTTAAGTGTCCAGGCGACCTCATACTTCTTGGACTTTGGACAAGAGCTCGGGACCCACCGAGTGTGGGTACCCAAAAAAGGCTGTCACACTGCCCCTCTGCCCTTGCTGGCAGAGGGCAGCCACCCCACATGAGGAGGCAGGGGGCCCACTAAGCTGATAACACGCTGCCCACGGACGGCAGAGCTAAGGGAGCATTGTAACATACCCTCAGGGTTTCAGAGGTCGCAGGCACCCCAACCTGGGCGTTACCGCGGAGCCCGCACGGAGCTTGCTCCTGCCAGCGCCCAGAGTGGTGGACTGGATCCCACACTTGCTCACTCAATGCTCCCACCGAAAGGGTTTGAGAGCAGCGGGTGGAGTAAATGGGGCACCGCCGTCGCAAGTCCGGCAAAGGGGTCGAGAGAAATCCTGCATCAAAATTAATATATACAATTTAAGACGGAAAGATAAGAGAGTGATAACAAAACAGAAATACTCTTTATAATAAAAAGATTATAAAATGTGAAAAATAAGGCATAGACTGGAGAAAGTATTTGGAACTCACAACTGACAAAATTATTACTATTCAAAATGTATGAAAATCACCTGGAAACTAAGTATTAAAAGATGAACAGTCAGAAAGAAAAAAAAAAGAAAGAAAATATGCCTGAAGGTCATGAACCAATGGGCAATAAACACTTGAAAAATGCTTGATTTTCCAGAGCAATGAAAATTAAAACATTCATGCAATACCATTTCCAAGTCACCCATTGACCAAACATTAAAGTCCACTAATACTAAGTTGGTGATTTAGTAGGGAAATAAAATTTCCATATATTTCCCTAATAGAGTTATATAACCACTTTGGGAATCCTTCAATAATATCAGTCAGCTCTGAAGATAAATAAATTTTAGGTCAGAAGTTTCCACTTGTAGACATATGGCCTAGGGACTCTCATGCACGTCTGCAGATATGTATGATTAAATTTACAGAAACATTGTTTATAAAAGAAAAAGAAATGACAAAAATCTGAAATGTCCCTAAGCAAATGGATTTCTGTAAAGCAGTTAAAAAGATCTATCAACATGGATTTACCTCATGAACATAATGTGATTTTTAAAGGAAGCTACATACATTTGGCATGATTCCATTTAAACAAGGTATTAACTGTGAAAATGCTATATATTGATTATTCATGCAAACTGTAACATCATGCAAAATGTAACAATATGCATGATAATTATAAACATCTCATTTAAGCAAGTGATTATATCTCCACACGATTAAAAATGGATTAGGAATGAATATACTCACAAATTTCATTCAATTGTTAACACAGTACTTTTTGAAAGAATCTAAGGTAACCATCAGAAGTGAAAATATTTGACTTAGCTGATAGTTGCTTATGTAGATAATCATTTTATTATCTATTCCTTCACTATTCTTTTCATTATTTTGTTAATAAAATGTTTTAAGTGACATTTCATGCTTTCTTATATGTAGTTATCTTGATCTTTAATAAAAAATGCTGTTTCTCTTTCCTTCATCCACTGAATCACTGAATAAAAGTGCTAGCCAAAAAAAAAGATGTACACACACCCACATAAATCTCATCATTTGTAAGCCAATCTACTTGTGCTGGGGTTTAAAGTCTGATCTATTGGAATTATTTGCATGAACAACTAAGACAACTCTGATAATGATAAATAAATTGTGTGTGAATGGAATGAATGAAAAGCACTACTCATAAAGGACAAAACTTTCTGTCGGCACCATCCTTCAGCATTAAGCATTTAGTAGTTAAATATCTTTCACAAATGACTAGGTAATTAGAGATAATCTTAATCTAGGTCTGCTTTAGGAGTTCAATATTATAAACTTTATTTTCTCCGAAACACTGTTTCTAAATATATACATATAATTAAAATATTAACAAAGGTTTATTTATATATTTTCAAGCCTAACACCCAAGACTTCTACAGTCTGGTTCAATTTGAGTTTGGGCCATAATACTGATAGACACACTCTAAAATGCCATAATCTTGAATGTTGAAATCCTGAAAGATCAAAATCCCAGCAGTCTGAATTCTAAGAATCATCATCTTGAAAGATCAAAATCCTGAAAATATAATTTGAAAAAAAAATTTAAATATTATCTCTCTTTGTGTTTTTGAAAGTGTATTTACTTGAGAAACATATAAATACATAGCAGAACCTTTCATAGGTCATTTTACACAAAAATTAGATGACAATAACATATACATTTTTGCAAGCATAAACACTTAGGTACACTAATGACAGTTGCACCAGTTTAACCATTATGAGCGATGAATTATATTCATGAAAAGCCAAAAAGTGAAATGTATAAATGCATATCATCATGGTTGATGATTGTGTGTACCCAGTTTTATAACAACGGTTACCTGAAAATCATGAAAAAACATATAATTCTTTTGGCAAAACATTTAAAAACCACAATGGGTCACATATGCGTATATAATTGCCCAAAAAAATAGAGAACTCTAAAAGTTTTGCCTTTAACGATTGCAAATGTAAAAAAAAAATAAATCCTCTCTTCATTTATTGAGGAATTTCAACATCTTTATCTACAAACACAATGCTTACACACAAAGCTGACACTGTGTTAGTGCACTTTTGTGGAGTTAAATGTGCACAAAACACGTAAAGCAAATTATAACACTCTAAAAGTCTTTACACAATGTATACCTCCAGTATTGGAAATGATGCAAACATGAAATACATAGCATAGTGAATTGGTACTATGTCTGAAGGACCAGAAGTTGTATATGATTGAATAATTTGGCAGAGAAAATTTCTTACATTTTTTTTTCTGCATGTTCACTTCCATGATGTTTAAAACACTTGCAGCACTTCTAAGTCCTGGAGTCCAAAACTCGGCAAGCTTGGAGTTCTTATATGCAAGGTGGCAAAAGAGAAGCCTGTCCTAGCTCTCAAAATATACTAATCTGCCTTCTGTATTTGTTCTCTCTGGGCCTTGGCCAATTGAATGGTGCCTGCCAAGATTGAGGGCAGATATTGCCCCCTAGTCTACTCAGACTCACACACTAATCTCCTTTGAAAGTCCCATTACAAACATACCCCAACCAATGCTTTCCCAGGATTCTAGGCATTCTTTAATTCAGTCAAATTGACTCCTAAAGTCCACAAGTACACCTCCTGCCAACTTGGCATCCATATGTAGCTCCTTAAACCATAATTAATTTCCAATAGAGACACTGAGGTAACATTTGAACACTTTTTCATATGCTTGTTGACTGCATGTATGTCCACTTTGGAAAAGTGTCTGTTCATGTCCTTTGCCCACTATTTAATGGGGTTGTTTGTTTTTTGCTTGTAAATTTATTCCTTACAGATTCTGGATATTAGACCTTTGTCAGATGCATAGTTTGCAAATATTTTCTCACATTCTGTAGATTGTCTGTTTGCATTGTTGCTAGTTTATTTCGTTGCACAGAAGCTTTTTAGTTTAATTAGATCTTATTTGTTAATTTTTGCTTTTGTTGTGATTGCTTTTGGCATCTCCATCATGAAATCTTTTACAGTTCTTATGTCTAGAATGGTATCTCCTACATCACTAATCATTAGAGAATACAAATTAAAACCACAATGAGATATGTATTTAAAATCTCAAACATCTAAAATCCAGGAAAAAATAACAATTCCAAGATATTAAAACCCTGAATATTGAAATCCTGAAAGCCAAATTCTTGGGAAGGGATTTGTGTGTTTTTGGTTAGAAGCAAGAAAGTGGCATCATGTTAGGGGAAATTACTACCTTGTTTGTTTGTTTGTTTCTTTTAATTTTTATTTAAGGTTCAAGGGTACATGTGCAGGTTTGTTATAAATATAAACTCACATCATGAGGGTTTGCTGTACAGGTTATTTTGTCACCCAGGTACTAAGCACAGTACCGCAGTCAGAATGGCTACTGTTAAAAAGTCATAAATAACAGATGCTGGAGAGGTTGCAGGGAAAAGAGAAGACTTACACATTGCTGGTGGGAATGCGTAAAGCTGTGTGGTGATTCCTCGAAAAACTAAAAACAGAACTACCCTTCAGCCCAGCAATCTTATTAGTGGATATATACCCAAAGGAATATAAATAATTCTACCAAAAGACACATGCATGTGTATTTTTATTGCAGCACTATTCACTGTAGCAAAGACATGAGATCAACCTAAATGCCCATCAATAGTAGACTTTCTAAAGAAACCATGGAATACCATGCAGCCGTAAACAAGAATGAGATCTTCTCCTTTGCAGCAACATGATGGAGGCGAAGGCCATTAGCCTAAGCAAACTAATGCAGAAATGGAAAACCAAACACTGCATGTTCTCACTTATAAGTGGGAAAAACAGACCCAAAGAAGCAAACAACAGACCCTGGGGCTTACTTGAGGGTAGAGGAACAGAAAAAATACCTGTCAGGTACTGTGCTTAGTACCTGGGTGACGAAATAACCTGTACAACAAACCCTCATGATGCGAGTTTATCTTTATAACAAACCTGCACATGCACCCTGAACCTTAAATAAAACTTAAAAGAAAGAAAGAAAGAAACAAGGTAGTAATTTCCCATAACATGATGCAACTTTCTTGCTTCTAACCAAAAACACACTAATCCCTTCCCAAGAATTTGGCTTTCAGGATTTCAATATTCAGGGTTTTAATATCTTGGAATTGTTATTTTTTTCCTGGATTTTAGATGTTTGAGATTTTAAACACAAGAATTTTGATCTTTTAAGATTTCAACATTCAGGATTGTGTCTTTGAGTATTATTAACAACATCATCACACTCACCTCTGTAGACCTACTTCACTACTCAGGTATGTGGATTCTGGAACTATGATCCTGACCCCAAATTATTGGTCTATTATCTGTTAATTATGTGGTCTAAAGAAGTCAATCTGTCTGGGCTGCCATTTTTCTTATATATCTTTTGTGATTCTTACAGATGCATAAGGATGAACTGAAATGACATACTTGAAAATATCACACTGTGCATATTCCTTCAACAGTGTATCAATCTGGACTTAATCAGAAAAACAGAAACCACCTCAAGTAATTCCAAGAACAAATAAAATGCAGGATCCTACAGTGATGGAGAATTTGAGATGCTATAAGAGACAGAGTAGAAACCCAGAAATTTTCAACAGCATGAAGTCAACTTTACCCCTAGACCAGAGGGACAAAGGGAGGAGGTCATACTAAAGCATAAGGGCTGAGCTCTCCCCAAAAAAGCTAGATTCAATGCGGCGTGATCTATCTAGAAAGAGAGGAAACGCAGCCATTGCTGAGATACCTCTTGATATCAAGCGAGTAGTGAATAAATATCCTGGTATTTCCCTTTCTCACACTTTTCAATCTCTAACTAGTGCCACATGTTTTTAAAACAAGCAGGAAGCCAGACAACACAGTAGCCATAGAAACGATATAAGGAATCCATGTCCCCTTCCACCGCTTATTCGTCTGGGAAAAAGACAGGGAAGGAATGAATATGAGGACAAATAATACTGAAATTTACACAGTGTTATGGATTTGGGTTTAACACTACAAAGTATTAATGGGCATATACCATAATTACAGAAATGAAAAAAGATTGCTACTTTTCCTATAACCTGAAATATTTGAAAACATGACTTGTACCATAATAGAAAAAAAGATGAAGAACTCGTATGATAAATTCACAGAAAATGTTTATATGTGTGCATATATGTGTATGTGTGTATGTACATATATATATAAACAAAAGTTAAACATCCTTAAAACACATGACTATTCATAACAGCAATTAAATATTATAAAGAGATGTTGAATAAATTTATAACTTATTATCTTCCAAAGTGAAGAGATAAATAAAACATAATTTGTACATAATATACCTGCATTGTTTTTCTTTTTTACAGGTGATTTTAATGATTATAAAAAAAATGAAAATACAGTAAGTACAAAAATAAAAGTAAACATCCCATATAACCTTACATCGATAGGAAATTAGTATATTTCCTTCCAAATATGGTATATAACTGCAAATGTGGAAGAAAATATAAATAGCCTAATGTCTTCTGATGATGATGTGGATCATATTTTATCCACTTATGTAAAAAATTTTACCAACATTTAATATGCTTCAAATGCATAATTTTAATTACTGTATAATATTCAATTTTTTATATACACCAAAAGTTTTTTATCCATACCTGTATTATTAGACCCTAAAGTTTCTTTCAATTTATAGGTAGTATAAATAATATTGTGATAAAATAATTCTACAAAAATGCTTAAAACGACATTACAATTTTTTTTCAGATAAGCAAACTTTTAAGAAACAATAGTACTCACTCTTCATCAGCCTGAAAGAATGTTGCACTCTTGGACATATTGGGTGAATAAGTTGTTTTCTTTTGGATAATAAATTTTGTGTCATATTTCAAAAATCTTAGTATAATCACATTTTGACATAAAAATTATTTTTATTTACCTTAGGAAAATTATAATGTAAGAAATTAAAATTATAATGCAAAAAATTTTATTTTAGTAATAGTTATGAAAAGATAAAATGTATGATGTTAATTAGAATAGAATTAGAAAAATTAAATTATTTTATTTCCAAAAATGTTTAAATTTGTTTAAAATACAGACACAAATTCATATTTGTTAAATTGAAAAAGTAAACAAGGAAGGTGTAAAACCATATGTAAACTATGAACCAAAAAATAGCTATTTGAAAGTAAATGTGCATTTATGCATTTTTGTGTCCATGTGTACTGCTGTGAACTTGTACACAAAATTGCATTGGGTAATATTATGTTGTCATTTTATTTACTAGGCAGAAGTATATATTTATGACTTGCATATCTTTAGAACTTTTCTCTAGATGATGCATAATACCATATAATTGCTTAAATCAATCTAATGAAGATTGAGGAATCTTATAATATTCTAAGAGGTAAAGTATAAAGTAATTCCTGAATCATCAAATGCTTATGGTTAAGTACAAAATTTAAAAAAATACATTAGAATTTTACCTATAGATCTGAGGCAGAGTTTTTTGAATTCTCATACCACCAACTTTGCCCTTGTCTTCACAACATTTAATAATTTTTGAAGGCAGCTAAAATTGTGAAAATATTATGAAAATAAAAGAAGCCTAATATCAGATGGTTGTAGATGTGTGGTATTATTTCTGAGGGCTCTGTTCTGTTCCATTGGTCTATATCTCTGGTTTGGTACCAGTACCATGCTGTTTTGGTTACTGTAGCCTTGTAGTATAGTTTGAAGTCAGGTAGTGTGATGCCTCCAGCTTTGTTCTTTTTGCTTAGGATTGTCTTGGCAATGCGGGCTTTTTTTGGGTTCCATATGAACTTTAAAGTAGTTTTTTCCAATTCTGTGAAAAAAGTCATTGGTAGCTTGATGGGGATTGTATTAAATCTATAAGTTACCTTGGGCAGTATGGCCATTTTCACAATATTGATTCTTCCTATCCATGGGCATGGAATGTTCTTCCATTTGTTTGTGTCATCCTTTATTTCACTGAGCAGTGGTTTGTAGTTCTCCTTGAAGAGGTCTTTCACATCCCTTGTAAGTTGGATTCCTAGCTATTTTATTCTCTTTGAAGCAATTGTGACAAACCTGACAAAAACAAGAAATGGGGAAAGGATTCCCTATTTAATAAATGGTGCTGGGAAAAATGGCTAGCCATATGTAGAAAGCTGAAACTGGATCCCTTCCTTACACCTTATACAAAAATTAATTCAAGATGGATTAAAGACTTACATGTTAGACCTAAAACCATAAAAACCCTAGAAGAAAACCTAGGCAATACCATTCAGGGCATAGGCATGGATAAGGACTTCATGACTAAAACACCAAAAGCAATGTCAACAAAGGCCAAAATTGACAAATGAGATCTAATTAAACTAAAGAGCTTCTGCACCACAAAAGAAACTACCATCAGAGTGAACAGGCTACATACAGAATGGGAGAAAATTTTTGCAATCTACCCATCTGACAAAGGGCTAATATCTAGAATCTACAAAGAACTTAAACAAATTTACAAGAAAAAATCAAACAACCCCACGAAAAAGAGGGCGAAGGATATGAACAGACACTTCTCAAAAGAAGACATTTATGCAGCCAAAAGACACACAAAAAAATGCTCATCATCACTGGCCATCAGAGAAATGCAAATCAAAACCACAATGAGATACTATCTCACGCCAGTTAGAATGGCGATCATTAAAAAGTCAGGAAACAACAGGTGCTGGAGAGGATATGGAGAAATAGGAACACTTTTACACTGTTAGTGGGAGCGTACACTAGTTCAACCATTGTGGAAGTCAGTGTGGCGATTCCTCAAGGATCTAGAAGTAGAAATATCATTTGACCCAACCATCCCATTACTGGGTATATACCCAAAGGATTATAAATCATGCTGCTATAAAGACACATGCACGCATATGTTTATTGCGGCACTATTCATAATAGCAAATACTTGGAGCCAACCCAAATGTCCATCAATGATAGACTGGATTAAGAAAATGTGGCACATATACACCATGGAATACTATGCAGCCATAAAAAATTATGAGTTCATGTCCTTTGTAGGGACATAGATGAAGCTGGAAACCATCATTCTGAGCAAACTATCTCAAGGACAGAAAACCAAACACTGCATGTTTTCACTTGTAGGTGGGAATTGAACAATGAGAACACCTGGACACAGGGTGGGGAACATCACATATTGGGGCCTGTCATGGGGAGCGGGGAGGGGGGAGGGAAAGCATTAGGAGATATACCTAATGTAAATGACGAATTAATGGGTGCAGCACACCAACGTGGTACATGTATACATATGTAACAAACCTGCACATTGTGCACGTGTACCCTAGAACTTAAAGTATAATAAAAAAAATTCAATAATACAAACAGAAGTGGATAAAAAGTTAAAACAAAGAGAGCGATGTACTCCCCAAGGAAAAAAAAAATAGAAATTGTGCCTAGAAAAGTAGGGAAGAATGCTGAGTAAAAGGTACAGATGACTGCCCCCCAACACCTAAGAATCCATGTATGGAGAACAATATGAATAAGCCTGGGATAATAAATACCGATTCAGTCTCTAGACAAAAAAAAAAAAGCCTTTCTAAAGTCTATTTACATATTCAAAAACACAAGCCTTCAATACGAGCTTTTTATTTTATTTTCCTGATTAATATTTTATTTTATTTATTTTCCTGCTTGCCTCACTGGTGGCTACTGGGCTTCAGGAGGATAATACAATATCCTATGTTTTTTCTCTGCACATTAGCCTTTTTTCTTTATTAAATAACTATTCCAGTTTTAAAGGGAAGAAAGTATAGGCCAACCAAGGTGTAGTCCAAAATGTTGAAAGAGGTTAACCACAGAAAATAGGAAGAGGAACATCACACACGGGGGCCCCTTGTGGGGTCGGGGGATGGGAGAGGGATAGCATTAAGAGATACACCTAATGTTAAATGATGAGTTAATGGGTGCAGCACACCAACATGGCACATGTATACATATGTAACTAACCTGCAGGTGGTGCACATGTACCCTAAAACTTAAAGTATAATAAAAAAAGAAAATAGGATTGCAATATTTTTCCTCTCTGTTGTATTACTTCACATATATGGTGATTTTCAATTTTTATTTTTTACAAAATGGCACTGTATTGATAATCAAATGAAGAATATTACATGTTTATTATGAAAATTGATATATATGGTTTTCCATTTTCTCCATCTTTTAATCTTGTCTGCTATTATTTTCCTAAATCTGTTTTCATGATTTTATTTATGCTATTTATTCTTCCTAGAAAGTCATTTGCTTCCTCAGTTTCCAACAGATTCTAACAGCTTTTCAAATCATTTTCTGAACCCTTTATCAATTTTATTACATTTAATTATTAATTACAGTAACAATTATCATCATGTTCTTCAGTGCACATAATTTTCTCTGTGTCTCTATATACACATATACACAGAATTCCTAATAATGTATAGGAAACTGATATGTGTAAGAGTTAGTTGTCTGTGAAGTGCCATGATGTCAGAGGGTGTATTAATGAACACCTCTTGATTTGAGTTGATGCTCAACTCAAAAAGTTCTTGCTCAATTGACTGCAAAAGTCCAAACACTGCATATGAAATGCATGTGATATATTTATAGCATGTAGAAGTGGAAGAGTTATTTTATGATCTCTCTAATGTTCATAAATTAATTTCCCTAAAATAACGAGGTACTCTCGATTATCAGTATCAAGTGACAAGAAGAAATTGCTATAAAGTAGTTATGAATTGCAGATATGTGTTATATTTTCCTCAAGACTTACATGGCTCATTGGTAATTTTATTAAAAGTAAAGCTTTCACAGATGCACCATTCATGATACTTTAAATAAGCTCTCATCACTCAGGGACAGATTTGAAACTGAGTGTCCTTTCTTTCTTTTTCCTTCCAACCACAATCAATTTAAAATAGAAAATGAAGGGTAGGAAAGTACAATGAATTCAAGTACATGTCAAATCTATAATTTCTGTATAAAAACTAATGAACACAATGCAAGGCACTTCCAATCTTATTTCCTCCAGAAAGAGAGTATAATCAGAGTGTAATGAGCATTGAAATTAATAAATTAAAAATAAATGTCCATAAGAGAAAAAATGTATTTCAGTCAGGCAGTAATTATGTTTTCAACATTATAAATTAATTCCCCAAATGAATATCTTTCAGTGTACCCAATCTACTATCTATTTTCATCTTTTTATTTAAAGCTCAGTGTTCCTAAGTTGACTAAGCCATCACATTATTAAAAAACAAAACAAGAGGTGTTCATTAACACACTCTCTGACATTCCATCATTGCATAAAATCTCATGCTGGTTTTAAAGGTACACTTTCTTCCCCCTCCCGCCCCAATTATGATAAAGAAACAAATGGAGCCACCTGTAGTTTCAGTTAGAAAATTTGTGAGGACATTAATATCAATTCACTGAAAAATAAATAAGGATGACAAATAAGATGAACACATATTAAGTAATTGAATAAATTAAAATACTTATTTCTGTTTAGAAGACAATTTAAGATAATGGTTATTTGATTGGGTCTGATGTCAGGTCTGAGGTTCTGGTTTTTACTTGTAGATTTCTCTCATACCATGATCATGGGGAAGCTACTTGTTTTGTTCTGTTTACTCATCTAAAAAAAGTGAGGAAAAGTTTTGCATCATAGGGTAATCATGAAAAACAAATTACATAAGTTTTTCTAAGCTTTTAGCTTATTATTTGCCACACAGTAAGCACGATTAATATGAACTACTTTTGGAATTTAATGTAATCCCTCAATTAGTCTTTTATGCTATATCCTTTTTCGTCTGTTCTGTTACCTGGCAAGTAGACGTTATGTAAACAATCAATCATTTTGGACACCAAAATTGTGCACGTCTGTAAGAAACATTTCAATGACACTTTAGATCATGTCAGCAACTTAGTGGTTTTAAAACAATGAGAGAAATGTATAATGAGTCTAGGTTCTGGAAATGGTAGTGAAATTAATGCTAGATAGGAAAGTGCGTATTTATAGATAGGGAAGTACATTTTATATATTTGAAAGCAAGAAAAGATGGTAAAATTTTAGAACACAATTTGGGGTTCAGTAATTAATCTCACTTGCATAATTAAAGATTGCCATATAAGTTTGTGATTAAATAGGTGAAGTTCTGGGAGAATGGTAAATCTTATAGTTTGTAAAATTGTATTGTTTATTAACTAAGCAGAGAAGGAACCGCATGTGTTCGTCTGTGGCTATGTTAATACAGAAAGAACACTGGAAAAATACTAGGATATCTTGCCTCTAATCTTAGCTTTATGTAATGGAATCTTAATTCCATTACAAACTCTATGTCCTTCAATAAGTCACTTCCATGGACCTCAGTTTCCTCTAATAAAAGTATTCAGGATATGAAGTAATGGCTTAAGTTCCTTCAGATACTGTGATGCTATCATAATGTACGGCAGTTCTCAAAATATGGGCTGAGAACAAGCTTCATATGTGTGTGAGGAGGAATTTTCTTTATAAACTGTAACAAAATAGCCTATAAAAACAGATTAAATGCAGAAGCAAATAAGATAATCCAGCTGTTTTCCATATAGTGCACATTACAGAAGTTTGCAAAAATATAATAGTGCCATAATTCTCACATTTAACGCATTTTTTTTTTGAGACGGAGTTTCACTCTTGTTGCCTAGGCTGGAGTGCAATGGCGTGATCTCAGCTCACTACAACCTCCGCCTCATAGGTTCAAGTGATTCTCCTGCCTCAGCATCCCAAGTAGCTGGGATTACAGGCATGTGCCACCATACCTGGCTAATTTTGTATTTTTAGTAGAGACAGGTTTTCACCATGTTGGTCAGGCTGGCTGGTCTCGAACTCCTGACTTTGGGAGATCCACTCTTCTTGGCCTCCCTCAGTGCTGGGATTACAGGCGTGAACCACTGCACCCATTCAGCATTTTTATTTAAAAAAATAGTTATTTTTCATAAAATTCTTACCTATGTGATCATTGATTTATTTTTAAGCAAGTAAAAAATAATTAAGTTTTTATCATGTTTAAATATTACTATAATAAATACTGACACATATAATCTACATAAAATAATTTGGGATGCTCAATAATTTTTAGGCATATAAAAAGATTTTGTGTTATATTTATCTTTTTATTGAATGCCATTTTATTACCTTTTACTCAGTTTTCTCTATTTAGCCTTTCCCACAATGGTAATTTATATTCTGAATACTCTAATGCCTTGCCATAAACTCAATTTGATATTTTCAAATGGAGTATTTTTTCCAGTAAGGTAAAAATAATTCAGTATTTCCTAACTACCAACTACTATTGAATTATATTTTAGCACAGAGTTTCCCTAAGGGCAGTTTCCATTTCCTCTTCAAATATTTAAAATATAAGATTATCATGAAAATAATATGGAAAATTTGTTCATAATGTAGCTTGCTATATAAAGGGGGAAATTCTTGCCATATGAATTTATGAATTAGAAGACCATTTTCTACATTTATTTCTCAGGTCCAAGCACTAATATCTAAATACATCACGGGAAATTAAAGGGATCACAATTACTACTTATTTTTCAATGGTCATTAGAGTCAAGTTGAAAATTGTTTTGGTTTTGTTTTTGGAAAGCCTTGAGAATAAAGGCAGACATCATGAATTCATGTGGTCTAAAATTAGACTAGGAAGAGGTTTAAGGCTACAATACATCCTTCTTGATTTTCAGAAAGATAGTGAGATTGATAAAGTTGGGTCCGGAGCTGATAAGATTTTCATTTCCTCTGCTGATACTGTACCAAAATCAACTCATTTGGTTCTTTTGTTGTTGGTTATCGAGTATTTGCAATAGAAGCCAGTATTAGGCAGATGATCAAATTTCCTTTCTTCAAACTGTAAATTTTAGAATCCAGAGAGCAAATTAATGATTTCTTTTTTACACACTTTTATACTAAACTTGAAATGCAGGACAGTGCCCTGGATGGCCTGGGACTAACCCAGTTCTCTCCACCTCTTTTTTCACTTGTAGTTTGCAAGAATAACTGCAGAATATGCTGGGAATGCAACATCCTGGGCTAAGAGGGGAGCTGGCTAGAACAGCCTGGGCTCTGTTCCAGTCCCCGCCGCATCAGAATGTCATTCAGTGCTTTATTCTAGCATGCGACATGGCCTCAGATTATAAAACCCAGAGCAAGCTTCTTTTCAGGGTCCTTCAGCAGCAGTGCAAAATGGGGCATGCACAGATGAAATTCCATCTGCCCCAGGCAGCTTTCCTGAGCTTTGGGAGAACAGTATGTAATGAATTCTAGGCTTCTGTTGTCCCTGCTGCCTCTTTGTAAGCAATACATCTGCTTCATATAACTTGTGGTGTGCATGATATTCTGTATTACCAGACTCAGACAAGTTGGTAACTGGTACACAGTGAACCTGCTTCACACTAAAGACTATCAAGAACTCTGGAGCAGCTGAGATTTTACCCCGCTTACAAGATAGCATGTTAGCAGATCAGTTTCATACATGCTGGCAAAAGACATGAGACTCCTGGGTCAGAGACAGAGGGCGTCATTACTTATGGCACAGCAGGCATCATGAATTTCATATTCATACTTGATCTTCTTGTCCCTAAGCCTCACGGGCATGTGGAACAGTCTTGGTGCTGCTACACACACAGTGGATTTGCATCACAGTGGAAGAAGATAGAGTTTAAAGAACAGTAAATATTATAAGGGGGTCCTAACAAACCTACCTAACATTTACCCCAAAAAGACACTATTTTTATTCTCCTGGATGACAAAATTATTTGCTCTTTTATCCCTCTACGTTGGAGGTAGACATGGCCTCTATCTTCCAAGCTGGTTTGATAATCAAAGATCCCTGGACAGATACTCCAAAACAATATCTATCAAAGCTTCTGCTCTGAATAAATACAGAAATAGGAGAAAACCATGGAGATGGGCGAATACCATTTTCTCCCGACAATTTGGATGGCCTCAGATTCTGCCCCTCCTCTGGAAAATGTTTCTGGAATTTTCCCCCAACCCTCCCTATGTCAATAAATGCTACCCTACATGGGGTGTAGATAAAGAGAACATCTTGAACTACTGCCCAGGCTGTCCCTCCAAAAACAAGAACTATACGCAATTATTCAAATAGAACTGAAACTCCTAAGGCCTGCCAACCAGCCAGTTATGCTGCTTTAGAGCCACTGTCAACCTGTCTACACCAGATATAAGTTCTACCTGGAAGGCTGTAATACTTACAAATAAAACTTCGTTTCCAGGGTTATTATGTATGCCATTGAAATTGTACTTCTTATGTGGCAGTTAGGAATTATTTTGCCTTTCTCTCAAAAGCAGGGTGACTTGCATCTAAGGAATGGTCATAAGAAAATGCTAAATGTTGAAGAAACACCATCTCAACCCTGGGAGTCATTTAGTGAGACATTATTTACTAGCCAGAATTTGTATACATGATAGAATGGCTATCGTTTTGCTCCATTCAGGCTAAAGTAGTCTGTGCATTTGCTCATGTATCCTGCCCTACCTAGAATAATGTTACTGGCCAAAAGGAAATTCCAATATACAAACATAAGGAGAAACTCCTTGGCTTTCTAAGGTAGATTCTGATGGTTTATGGATTTGCTTACTTGGGATACTGGGTGGTATAGGTGAAGTCAAAACTGCATCTTAGTTGCACCCTGCTACATGGAGTTCTGTTTACATTAAATTTAGTCAAATGCTGCATGAAAAATATTGAACAGTTTGTGTCCCATGCCATTGGTCAGACGTATCAAAGTAGGTGTTGGACTGGTGTACTCATGGTAAAGTTACCAGAAGCCAAGATGGTATAGAAAAGCAAGATGAATATTATGTGAATATTTTCCTTGGGTCTCTTGGCACCACTGAGCAGAGGTATTGACAGCTTGTGTTCTGAACTGTTTGTTCAAAGATGTCTGCATACTAAAATCCTAGAATTATAAATGTAGTGTCTCCCCCTAGGGCAGGAAGTAGACTTATTTGCTATCTAGAATGCTAATCATAATTTCTCCCTCCTACACAAAGGTGGTCAGGCTTGTTGGCATACTATTTTAAATTGAGGTTTCCTAAATTTGGGGTTCCTCAGTGATGACACAAATTTATTATGTTCACAGGAAAGACTTTTGCCAATACACAAGTCCCTGTGGTATTTGGGGGCAAGAGTAACCAATGGAATTATGAAGGTCATATTGTTTGCTATGCCATGAGTAATATAGTCCTATCTCTCATCCAATGATCTCATGCCATCTTGCAGAATCCATTATCTTTGGCAGATAAAGTGCTAGCTTACAAGTGCAATAAAATCTCAGACCCTGTAAATTCTTGACAAATATTTATCTGTATTAAATTTTATTAATGATGTTAGTATTCTTATTAAAAACATGATTGCCTTAACTCTTCAGAAAATTAAATGTACTTAGGCAGTAAAAATTATTTATTATTGATCTCATAAAGTTCTTACATAAAATATAAAATGTTACATAAGCAAACAATTACTTTTTTTCCTCTGAAGCATCAATAGAAGAGAATGCATTTCTTTTTACCTTTCTTTAGTGCTGTAGATGGGATTGACAATTTGTTTTCAATTTTAATCCAAAATTTTCCAAGCCTTTACATTTCTTTGAAACATCAACCTTTTTGACAAGCAAAGATTTGTTCAACTTGCTCGAATACTCACTATGTTTTCATAGACAAATGATAATATCAGCTATTCCCTTTATTAAGAAAAGTTCTATTCAATTTGAGGATTTCTAGAATTTTCTATTTTCCCTAAAACTTGTCAATCTTAATTAGCAAAGATACATTTTAGGTACTTACTTGTTCAAAATCTAATAAATAATCAACTATAAGTGCCTGTTTTTCTTCAAATTTACCTAGTCTGTTTTCTAACACGGTTGTTTTTCAGTTGAGAAGAATCAAGAAATATCTGGATTACTGTCATTTTTTGGCTTTAATTCCTTTTAACAGATTAAATAATCACATCAGTGTTCTGTAAAACAGTATGGTGGAACATCCCTTACATCTCCCTCCTCTGGAGAAGGTTCGCTTTTCATCCAAGAAACTTTATTGACATATCAACTTTGATTCCTGCTCTGTAGCCCAAGGAGTATCCTCTGATGCAAGGAGTTAGTTTCTTAGGGAAGACATATACAGTCTCTTTGGTATTCTTTTAATTGCTGTTATTATGAAGTATTTTAAATAAATAAATAGAGGCATATCAGAAGATGTAGAACAATGCCCTCATTCTGTACTGAGCTATGAACTATAATCGGAAAGTTTAACTGACATAAGATTTTCACACAGTCTCTATTTAGTTATGCATAATATATAAAATGCATAGTGTATTTCAACTATAATTTCAAAAGCTGTGTTGATTTAGATAGTGACTGCATGATACTTTTTCCCTCAACCTTTCGGCATCAGACCAATCATTTTGTTCAAATTCTTATTATTGTCATTCAACATGGTTAAATATGATAGAGTGATATTAAGATAACACTGCTGCATGAATGAAATGATATTGCTTGTCAGTGATTGATGATTAGTAGAATAAAAAGGAAATAAAGCAACCGTGAACTACAGCAATCAGGTGTACCTCAATATAAAATGACATATTTTTATTAGCGAAGGAGCAATTTTGTTGTTCAATGAGTACAGAGAGGAATGTTTTAGGAGTTGCAAAATTTGACAAGCGAAAGGAAGAAATCACAACTGATCTGGATTTTGACTACTTTGTATAAACTTTTAAGTACAGAAGAGAAAAAATACGCCCCTTTCTATTATCCTAAATTTTTCTAACTGTTCTAGATATAAAGTTCTGGGACAAGGAAGATGACAGAAAACACAAACTGTGAAATAAGAGATGAAGGTGGTTTGTCAAAAGGATTGAGTAAGTGGTATTAAAAAAACCTGTGAAGCACTATGAAGGTGTAATATACAATAGGAAGGCAAACCTATGAAGTTGTATTGTGATCATATGATAGATGAAGTCCTTACACTGTTATCTCCATCCAGATCGCTCCTAATACAAAAATCTAGACTTCAGATCTTGATGTTCTACATTCTACAAGCATGAGACATTTTATTGTGGTTACCTATTCTTCACTCTTTCTTCTGTCTATTCCTTTGCTATGTGATTTTGTTGTTTCACTTACTGTACTAGGTATGCATAACCTAAGTCCTGGGATTTGGACTAAGTCATGTGACTTTGGACAATGCGATGCTGTGGCCAATGTGCATGGCACAAGCTGAGTGAATGTGCACATGTATTGTTCTTGTGTTTTCTCCTTTATTTCTTGAGCTTCTGCCATAAGAAGAATATGATTCAGCCAGTTTGATGTCCTGGCCCAAAGAGAATAAGAGACACATGAAATAGATCTTAACACAACTTGCAATTTTGAATTGACAACATTAAACTTTGCACTCTCAAACCTATGTCCCTGAAAAATAGCAACAGTGAAAGAAATATCCCAATCCTTCTTTTTTGTTGTTGTTCTTGGAAATGTCCTACCACTCTTCCCAATATAATTTAGATAAGACTCATGGACGTTCCCAATTGTTTACCTATGGCACATACCCTCCAAATTCCCTTTCTTTGCCTTGTAAATGATGATGAAACTGTTTGTTCCCATTGATAAGTCTGGACAAAAGACTTCTGTTTTCTTCAGGTCCTCAATTTTGATCCACGGTCAGCCTGAGCCAGCATACAACCTGTCCTTAATGGCTCATCCTGAGTATAGACAGACCACAAGGAATGAGATTCCCTGATCACCTGTGTGAACATGCCACTCACTCCATCCTACTTAGGTTTTTCTGTCCTGGTTTATACCTCCTTATGAAAGAAAAACACTCTTCTTCTTACCTTTGCAACATTTGTAGATCTAACAGTGAAAGTGTCTTTCTCTCTCAATATTCCCTTTACCTGTATTACAATATTAATTTGTTCCTACCACAGTAATCTTTTCAAACAACATCTTTCCTTAATTAATTCTAGATGTGTTGAAAAACACAGTTTACTGTTTTCTGTTGCTGTGACACAAATGGCATGCAAGCCAACCCTTAGATCCTAATGTCTTCACCCAAGTATAAATGCCAGCTTCTTAGAGACTCATTTCTAGCTGGAGAGATCCAAATCCAAGGTGATAAGTCAAATCTCCTAAACTTCTGCTCTGGATATTTTTATCTTGTAGTGTGATAAAGAGTTACTTTGGTTATTTCTTTGGCCCTTCCATGAAACCTCTTTTGTTTTCCTTGAGCTCCTTAAATCTAAGGATTTTGGGAGGCAATCTCATTGGTTCCTTGAACCTAGGGACTCGACAAGAGTATTTGCTAATCTCAACCTGGGGATTGTGTGAGAAAACTAATTGAGCGGGGCTTGTTTCTGGTTTTATGAAGGTCTCACTTCTGATTTAATTATCTACCCATTGGTGTCATGGATTAGATAATTAGGTATTGTGATCCATTAGGTATCATGGATTGGTATCACGGATTAGATAATTATGCACTTGTCTTCCCTGAGTGACAAAATGTTTCACTATTTATCACCATTATGGTGCTTATTCAGTTCAATATGAAGTATGACATAAATTTATATTTTTATTCTATGCCCTAAGTATATACTAGTCCAAACGGCGAAAAAACCATTATTTATATGACTATTTTTTTCTCACCCTTGAGTTTTGGCTTCAGTCAGTTTCTTAGTGAGGTCTTCTTACCTTGTATCCTAACTAACATAGATAACCCCCACAGGATAATCTTTATTTCTGATATTTTTAAATATACTACTTATGCAAAATTACATTTGTAAAAATTAGTTATCTAATTTTCCTCTTTCTCAATCACCAAATGAAAGTTACATGAGAGTAGAGACCATGTCAAATTTGTTTACCCATGGACAATCACATAATACTTGATCACTTATTGCATAAATATGTGAATCCACTTTGCTGTAAAGGATGATCTAATTTTATTACATTAGGCATATTTTTATTTTAGAATCATAATTTACTAGGATATTAATTTATTTGCCAATAAAACATGTAAAGCATAAGAATTTGGAATCAAAAATCACAACCTGAAGGTAGCTCAACATTAACGCAAACACAATATTTAAGAGAAAGAAAAATTGCTGACCAGCAATGTGACAATAAATAGCCTATAAGCAGTTCAGTCAAAACATTCAAGTCAGTTGTGCCTGTAAATGTAGGCATCATCTTGTCAGTCTTATCTTTTTGATAATAGCTTTTGAAACCTGCAAATGTTTTACCGCTTAGTAAGTAAGCATTCAGAGAATCAATTATTGAAAAAAAAAGTCCAATTTTCTAAAATACATCTTAAAGTAATAGATTGGATTTGGTTGCCTCTGCTGATTAGTAATTTAGAAGTCTAATGATGACTTCTCTCAATCTGACAAGCTTCTGACAGAATTTTCAGTTTTGCTCTGAGTATTGCATGCTTTTTCTTTACATGATATTAACAGAATGGTCATTGAGCTGTTGAGCTGAGATTGCAAAAAAATACCTTGACATTGATTACAGATTATGTATTTATTGGTAAATGAATATAATCATTTTAATTGTTCTTTTATTGTTGACAAAAAAGAAATAAAATACTGTGTAAAAATAGGTGTATTCTACTAATATGCATCATTATGACTTTATTTCTTCATAACTGCAGTAGTTTTGCTACGTCTTTTTCATCTCTGACAGGAAGAGTAATAACTGGCTTACATATACCTGAGGATGTTGCAAGCATCAATTAGATAAATAATCAAAGAATTTAAATACCCTAAAAAACAACAAAAAATGTGTTGGTTTATTCATTTTAAGTAATCAATCAGTTAAATCTATTTTAAATGTTAGCTCATATAATATATAAATGGGAAATTATTTTTAATTATGAAACAGCTCTCTACAATTATCAATCATCAATAATCATTTCAATGATGATTGAATATATTGACTAAAAATACCTTAGATACTTTTTTCTCTTTCTTGCCCCACAGTATTTTAATGACTTTCTATTTCTATTATTAATTTTCCTTTCTACAAATAAGAAGTAAAAATAACATAGAGAGTTTATTTTTTTACAATTTAAAGTTCTATCAATTCAATACAAATATCCTGGAACCTTGCTTGAGACTGTAAGACACAGATATAATAATTAGTATTTTTAATTTACTGTTCATAGTTCATAAATGATTGTTTCCATGTTTATATTAAGCCAATTGAAATAATGCTTTTTCCTATTAAACAAACTGCCAATTCACATGCAGAGAAAAAAAAAGCTGAGACCATAGAAATGTGCATATAATTTTAAACCTATACTTTATAAACAATGTATTCTATACTCTGATATGTCTTTTATTTGTTCAGCTCATTTAACTATTATAAAATGTAACTTAAGTACCTTTAAAATACACATAATATTTTATAGATGAGAAAGCTGAAGCACAGAGATATTAAGTAATTTTTGTAAGGTCACACAGCCAGTATGTAGCAATACTGAGATTTAAACCTCAGCGGTCTGGCTCCAGAATCTGTGCTCTTAGCCATTACTTTATAATGCTTCTCACTAATTCATGAATTTAACAACATTATTGGAAGAAATGATGCTTAAAATTTGAGAAAAATATCTTTTTGAAAAAATGAATAGTAATTTCCTTGAATAGAAAATTTTGAAATATAACTGATTGGGAAACCATAGCCATGTGTCACTGTCTTTGTCTGTTTTGTGTTGCTATAATCAAAATACCTGAGACTGAGTCATTTGTAAAGGACTGAAATGTATTGCTGAAAGTTCTATAGGCTAAGAAGTCAAAGATCAAGGCTCTGAGATTATTGTCTGAAGCGAGTCTGGTCTCTGCTTCCAAGACAGTGCTTTGAATGCTGCATCCTGTGGAGGCAAGGAATGTTGTTTCCTCATATGGCAGAAGGCAGAAGGGGAAAAAGAACAAACTCCTTGAAGCCCTTTTAGAAAGGCATCTTATTTCCATTCATAAGGGCAGAGACAATTCAATCCACCCTCAAAGCCTACCCCTTCTAATACTCTTGCATTGGGTATGAAGTTACAACATGAATTTTAGAGGGGACAAAAACATTCAAACCATAGCATTAACCTTCACTCTTGAATTATTTGAACTTTAAAAATAAAAGAATTGTGAAGCTATCATAATCAGAGAGCAAGAACAGTGAATAATGAAAGCAATGACCTGCCTTTTACTTACGACTTTGTCACAGATTCCTTAGGTGACATTAAGATTGGTACGTAATTATCCATGTCACTAGATTTCAACTGGGAAATCATTTGCACCATTTAGAAGTCTCATAAAGTGAACTATTATAATATTCTCTTCTCCTCCAATGACATTAGATTATCTTTATTAGCACCATTAGGTCAATACCATACTTTCAGAAATATAATGAAACCAATGAACTTCAGAGAACTAATGCAGGTATTCTTCCTTCACTCAATGTGTCCTGGATCTTATACTCCACATTTGCTCATCTAATTTCTAAGACTTTTCAAACCATCAATTATAGATCTTCTGAAATTGAGTTTTACCTGTACATATTCTTCTCCCCCATGTTTTCATTTATAATAACCCTATAATCCACAGACATCATTTTCATCACTGTCTGTTAGTATCGATTCACAGACAGCACTTTAACCATCAAGACCCTCAAGATTAGGTAATTTAAATCCCACTGTAGCCCATGATTTCACTGAGATTCTAATTAAATGAAATAAAGGGAGATGTTTATACATTAGAATGTCAAACTTTCCTCAACAGTATTGCGTGCCCAATGTCATACTTTTAATTATTCTTCCCTATTCTTGACTAAACACAATACAGAAGAAATTACCCACTAGACAGGGATAATATCTACTAGACATTTGGACCACTGACAAAAAAATCACACACTGTATGCAGATAGTCATTTAAATGCTATAGACAAATAAGAATTTTAGGACAGAAATGTACTACTTCTATAAAAATCGTTTCTTTCCTCGTAAACACAATGAAATTGATTGCTAATTATAAGGCTTCTGCTTTTTAAATTTGGTTACACTTTGGAACTAAGGAATTATGCCAAGAAATTGAGTAAAGTTTCTAGTATTTCACATTTGTGGTCTTCATTAGAAAACCTAAGGGTTTATCCTAATCACCATATCACTCTGGCAACATACAGCTTCTAAGTACAGATAAAATGACCTTATCAGAACTCTTGATAGAAAACAAAAAAAGTTACTCTGTAATTCATACTGTTGGGCTCTAGATATATCAGCTTAGAGCTATGTAGTTCCTCTTTAAAAAGAAACATTCCAGCCAGGCGCGGTGGCTCACACCTGTAATCCCAGCACTTTGGGAGGCCAAGGTGGGTGGATCACCTGAGGTCGGAAGTTCAAGACCAGCCTGGCCAACATGATGAAACCCCGTCTCTCCAAAAAAAAATAGCCAGGCATGGTGGCGGGCACCTGTAATCCCACCTACTAAGGAGGCTGAGGCAGGAGAATCGCTTGAACCCAGGAGGCAGGGTTGCAGTGAGCTGATATCGCGCCAATGCACTCCAGCCTGGGCGACAAGAGTGAAACTCCGTAAAAAAAAAAAAAAAAAAATTAAATTAAAATAATGCATTGACATACTCTAATGCTTTATCCATATCCAAATAATAAATAACATTATTTATTAAATATACCTTAGAAATAGATCTAGTTATTGTTATTATAGATATCAAAGCTTCAAGATAACCCAAACTATAGTTTACATCCTGATGAGGTGTATATTTTCACCTAACACCAATTTCTTCTAAACTTTTTCTCCTTCTTATATTAAAAATCACTAAGATCCTTTTTTTTCTTCTACTTACTCAGTAACTACTGTAAAACCAAAGCCTAAAACTAAACTGGCCAGAAGTAGAACCAGTTGCCATCACAACTCCAGAGGGTTTTAGATGATGAGTAAGAGAGGTAACCAATCTTGGAAACTTTAATGAGCTCCGTCACTCTAGGATAAGTCATCAAACTCTCTGTGCTACCTAGATACAAACAAGAAACTTGTGTTAAGAGTAGCTTTAAATTTTGGAGAAAAAAAATAAGAGATCTTGCAATTTAAAAATGTCTATTATTTTTCTATACATAATTTTATTACCTATGATATTTAAATAATCTCTCTTACTTTCTATGTATTTTCCCCTTCAAAAGCTAAGAGGCACTTTTCATGCAAAAATAAATAAATAAATAAAATAAATGAAAAGTGTACTGAAAGAAACCTTAGTAATGAACAGTGTCGTTTAAAATAATCCATGGTGTTTAGATAAGAGGAAATATGGTTCAGAAAACAACCGTATCTAGATCGTTATAAATTTATAGCAGTAAAGAGAGTTTATCAGTTACACTTGGTAAGTTTTAAATATTGTATTTCTGTAATATTTCTAGATGAAAGGATGTAATATGCTCCCATAGAGCTTGCTTGATTTATTGGGAAAGTAATACATATTTTGAAAAATGAGCTCTGTGAGCATTGATGAAAAAGACTGAGAGAACACAGAAGGAGTGGTTACAGTCTGCTGCGTAAATAATGCATTAGAAATCTGTTCCCATTTGAAAGCACAAGTAAAATTTTTCTAATGGCACCCGAAATGTTAATTCTGAAACTCCTTGTCAATTAGAAACGCCACCATTATTTTCTCTTTTGAAGATAATCAAATTAATTATTTTGAATGTATCGAAGACCCAATTTTTGGTGCTTTAAGATGGATTTTGGCATAAGAAAATTCCATCCTCTTACCTGGAGTTACGGGTTACCATTTCAGTTCCTATATTTTGCTACAGAGTTCAGATGGTTACAGATTTGGGCTTAAAAATAAAGTAGCTAAGAAATTAGGTTCACAAAATATCCCGTAAATGAAAAAGTGGAAACAATAAAATTTAGGTTAACAAAGAAGTTTATATAAATTAAATACTTTTATAATGATTATTTGTACAATAAAAATTCTAAGATATTTTATTTACATAGTAATTTAATCAAAGATAAATTTAACCCTCCTCTATGTTTTTGGAAACTTGTTTTAATTTACAGTAAAGAGTAATTTTAAATGCGATAAAACAATTTGTAAATAATCAGTTTTAAGTTTCTAGTATATATTTTCTCCTACTATACAGTAATTATCTTCATAAATTTCTTAGAATATTAACTTTCTTTGTTAGCCTTTCCTCTAAGCTGCAAAGGCCAGGATTCTATCTAATGATATAGCAGCATATAATAATAATAGTTTAATTAGAAAACTCAAGTAACAATGCATGCTTCATACTGTAAGTTTTTAAAGTACTACAAATCATCACTTTTTATCTATTATTATTTCATTCTACAATGAAAATTAATTAACCTAGCACCTTTTTCCATGTTTTTTAGATCATTTCTTTCCTTTCATCAAATGGAAGTAATTCTGGCTTTTGAGGGCTTTGAAAGTTTGTCAAAATTTGATTGCTTTATACTTCTCTATCTCTCCAAAAATAAAAAGTTCCCATTTAAAAATTTCCAAAAATAATATCTTTTTCAATATTTCAATAATATTTTGAAGTCACATCTTATAAAATTTTAGTATCGCTTTAGTATGCTAAAGACGGGACTGCAATACCTTAATTACAAATGATTTACAATGCTAAATAAAAAATCCCTGCCTTGACGGAAAAGCGGTTGTTGTTTAGTTGCAATTCAGGGAATAGAGATAGAAACAGCAAGAGGGTACAGTAAATGTGTGCAAATGAATACATGAGAAATCCAGGCCCTAACTTTATTCCCCCCATTACGAATCCAAGACATTAATACATATATAATAAATTCACATGTATTTTTATTTTTGTATGGCTAATGGGTCTCTGACTCGGTGCTAAATACATTCATTAATTATCTTACTAAATTCTCCCCAGCAACTGTTTCAGTCAAGGAACTTTATTATCAACATTTCCTACATAAATAACTTGATGAAGTTAAACATTTATTTCCAAAAGCTGGCATGTGAAAGAGCAGAATTTAAACTTGGATATGTTTAACAATACAGTCTGTGTTCTTGAAAATTCCACCATTCTGCCTGAAAATAGACCAGAGAGGAGCCACTTGGGTGAACTTTATCTTCCATTCTACCCTGAGGAGTGTCAGGCATGCCTCCAATGCTGTTCAATACAATCTTCAGCAGATTGGAGGATACAAATAAATGTATATAAGTAGACACATTCCAGTAAAAAAGAAATAATGATAAAATGCCATAAGTCTATAAAAATTCAAAGAAAGTTTAGCTGAAATTCTAAGAGGAAAAACACTAACAAACTCAATTTCATGACTAAACTCAACTTCATAACTGGACATCATATAACAAGACTTCATGTATCTATGCTTCTCCTATCTGCAGCTATGGATTCATGGAACAGATAAGACTTTACGTCCCTTAATCTTTGTCCTATCAATAGTTTTGGTGAAAAATATAATCAGTCAATAAGTTTACCAAGTGCAATAACAGTGTACAAACAAGTCACCACTAGCAATCTATCGATTAGATATTTATGTGGAAGAAAGCACAGACAATCTCATAGATTTTAGCTAAGGAAGTTGGAGTGGGTAATTAATGGGATTTTTGTGTTTGTTCAAGCATCACAGAGGCTGCCTTTCTCCTGGATCAGAGTAACCCAAAATTTGTGTCTGGATACCTCTCTGTATTAGTCCGTTTCACAGTGCTATCAAAGAACTGCCTGAGACTGGGTAATTTATAAAGAAAACAGGTTTAATACACTCACAGTTCTGCATGGCTGGGGCAGGAGAATCGCTGCCTCAGGAAACTTACAATCATGGCTCAAGGGGAAGAAGGTGTGTCTTACATGGTGGCAGTTGAAAGAGAGTGTGTGAAAGAGCAACTTTCAAACACTTATAAAACCATCAGATCTTGAGAGAACTCACTCACTATCATGAAAACAGCACTGGGAAAACCACCCCTATGATCAAGTCACCTCCCGCCGGATTCCTCCTTTGACACTTGGTGATCACCGGGATTACAATTCGAGATGAGATTTGCGGGAAGACACAGAATCAAATCACATCATTCCACCCTGGACCTTCCCAAATCTTACATTCTTTTTACATTTAAAAACTAATCATGCCTTCCCAAGATCACCCAAAGTCTTAACTCGTTCCAGCATTAACCCAAAATTTCAAGTCCAAAGTCTCATCTGAGAGAAGGCAAGTCCCTTCCACCTAGGATGCTGTAAAATAAAAAAACAAGTTAGTTACTTCCAAGACACAATAAAGGTAGAGGCATTGAATAAATGCTCCCATTCCAAATGAGAGAAATTGGCCAAGACAAAGGGTATACAGCCCCCATGCAAGTCCAAAAGAGGGGCAATCATTAAATCTTAAAGCTCCAAAATAATTTCCTTTGACTCTGTATCTCACATCTTGGGCACAGTGATGCAAAGGGCAGGCTCCTACCACCTTCAGCAGCTCCGCCCCTGTGGCTTTGCAGAGTTCAGTTCCCACGGCTGCTCTCAAGGGCTGGCGTTGAATACCTGTGGCTTTTGCAGGTGCACAGCGCAAGTCATTGGTGAATCTACCATTCTGGGGTTTGGAGAATGGTGGCACTCTTCTCACCGCTCCACTAGGCAGTGCCCCAGTGGTGACTCTGTGTCGGGGTTCCAACCTCATATATCCCTTCTCCATTGCTCTAGCAGAGGTTCTCTATAAGGATTCTGCCCCTGCAGAAGTCTTCTGCCTGGACATCTAGGCATTTCCACACATTTTCTGAAATCTAGGCAGAGGTTTCCAAACCACAATTCTTGACTTACGTCAACCTGCAGGCCCAACACCATGTGGAAGCTGCCAAGACTTGGGGTCTGAAGCAATGCCCTGAGCTGTAGGTGGGCCCTTTTAGCCACAGCTGGAGGGAGAGCAGCTGGGAGACATGGCATCAAGACTGAGGCTGCACAGAGAAGCAGGGTCCAAGGCCCTGCCCATTAAACCATTTTTCCCTCCTATGCTGGGTCTATCCTGCAGACCCTGGCCAAGCAACTGATGAAAGGAGTACTCAGACACAGGTATGCAGTGTAAGAGCAGCTAGGTGTCTGCCTGGCTCTAGTGGCCAAAGTGCAGCAGCCCTGATAAACTGGAGCTGCTTGCTTTTATTCAGTGTAGACATAATGCCAAAACCCTGGAGCAAACACAATCTGTGGGTAAGATGATCAAAGGTTGGTTCTTGGTCAACATAAGTCAACAGGCCTGTTTAAAATAAATTCCCCTATACCCCCTTGTACCTACTCCTTCCCATTTGCCTCAGAGTTATAGAACGGCTGCCTTCAGCTATTCTCACGCAAAGCTTTGCAGAACCTTCTGACGTTTCAGAAGGCCTGCTCCTTTCCGTGTAGTTTCTTGCACCACTCTGACTGATTTCCCACACTCCTAGGCCTCAGAGACTGTGATGAGAGGAGCTGCTGTGAAGATCTCTGACATGCCTCAGTCTGGACTTCACTGTCCACATAACTATCAGCATTTTAATCAAAACCATTCAACAAGTCTCTAGGAAGTTCCAAACTTTCCCATATCTTTCTTTCTTCTTCTGAGCTCCCCAAATTCTTCCATTGTCTGCCCATTACCCAGTTCCAAAGTTGTTTCCATATTTTTATGTTATCTTTATAGCAGTACCCCACTCTACCTGTACCAATTTACTGTACTAGTGTCTTCTCATACTGCTATAAAAAACTGCCTGAGACTCGGTAGTTGATTTAAAAAAGGAGGTTTTATTGACTCACAGTTTCCTATGGCTGGGGAGGCCCCAGGACACTTACAATCATGGTGGAAGGGGAAACAGGCACAACTTACATGGAGGCAGGCAGGAGAGTGTGTGAAGGAGGAACAGTCAAACACTTATAAAACCATCAGATCACATGAGAACTCACTCACTATCATGAGACCACCATGGAGGAAACAGCCCCCATGATCCAATCACCTCCCAGTAGATTCCTCCATTGACACAGGGGGATTGTGGGGATTACAATTCGAGATGAGATTTTGGTGAGGACACAAAGCCAATCCATATACCCAGAATAGAAGAAAAACATATTTCTGGGGAAGACTATAAGCTCCACAGCCCTCAGGAAATAAATCTGTCACAGTTTGCAGGGTTGGATAATAATTGACCACTTTTACAATTTATACCAAAGAAAGCATTCAGTTACACAGTACTCCTTTAGAAAAATTAAATTTCTTCAGATTCCCTGACACTGTCCCTAATATCAATTTTAACCTAAGCAGAAGTGTGTAGTATGTTTTGGTTGCCCCCTATGTGGTATAAACTCAAAGAAAATTCTAAAGAAAAAATATGTATTTCCAGTATTTATCATGAACAGTGGAAAACACCATCTGTTTCATCTATTCCTATAGACTTGAGAATAGACAATATGTAGTTTCACTTTTGTATTGTCAGGGTGTAGCTCAATGGCTAACACAAAGTAGGCTATCTAAAATTATTTTACAGATTAATAAATAAATGAGCCCAGTGAATATATGGATTGACACTCACCCGAAAACATATTTTTTGATCCTAAAGCATCATACAAATGTAATTATGAAATGATATTCTGAATAGTATTTGACAACATTTATATCAGAAATATGATATAAAGGAGTGTGTAAAATCATGCACTCTTAGAACAAGACTGGTGAGTTTCAATCTTGGTGTTGATGCATGGCTTGTATGATCTTAGTCAAGTTTATTTATACTCACTTTGCCTCAGTTTTCTCATACGTAAAATGGTGATAAAAATTACTAATATCATAGATTTGTTATAAGAAAAAATAGCACAAATTTTTAAACCTCAGGTAAAATATAAACATTTAAATGATGATATTAAGAGGATTTTGTAAACTATCAGGAAACATTAACTGTGTTCAATATTTTATCTCAATCAAAATGTCTCTAAACAAGTAAAGATATTTTCTCTTAATTTATTGCCTTGCAATAAGACCTCTTCATCAGCAAATGGCAAGTTCAGTTTTTCCCACTCTTTCTGACAACATGGTTCTTTTGATAATTTCTTGATTTAAAGCACAATTTAAATATAACTAGGATGTCATTGTGATTTACAGAGATAATTGAGTAGCGGAAATTAGTGTTTGAGGCTTGAAGTTAGTACAAGTCTGTGGAGAAATATTCCACAAGTAAATGTCATCAAATGCCACAGGATATTGAGCAAGAAAAAAGTTACCAGGTGGTTTGAGCTTTATATGGCAACTAAATGTAGCAGCTAAATATAATGTGCACCTCAGTCTACCATGAAAATAAGTATTCTCCAAAAACTGAGATGTTTTGTCTTAAACAATATTCTGAAGCCTTCTCCAGGATCTCCTGCTGTCTTCTTTGCCCATTTCGGTGACACCTACCTGTAAGCATTATTATTAGCATTATTACTCTCTGCTATTATGGCCTCTTGGCTTTTTCTTTTAAGCTAATCTGCCAGCCTCTATGCCTCTTTCTGACTCTTTCATTATGATGCTGTGAGAAACTTAACAAACTACATATTGAATATAAAGTGGGCAATTTTTTGAGGTTCTGAATTTTCCAAAACAAAGAAAATAATTTTTTTCTGCAGTAAAATTAAGATTTAAACCATATTTACATCTATGGTAAATCCTACACAAATGACTCCCAAAATAACAGAAATTGTTATATCAGAATCAAATTATTTGTCATCTTGAAACTTGACTAAGTATATATCATATGCTTATATCACATGGGCAGTAAGCCCTTCTAATTTCTTTGTTATTATACCACTTTATCCCACCAGGTGAAGTAGACATTTTTCCAACTTTCAAGAAGCCTGTAATCACTAGAGACAGTAGTAATTAGCAAATATAGGGAGTAAGATACTGGAGTATCAAAGCCATTACAATGATACCTACAAGTACTATGAAGTCAATAAGTCAAATTCTAATTCATGTAGCTCATAGCCACATTATGACTGAAGTTCAAAGAATTGCTTAACTACATCAGAGGGGTGTGCAGTACAGAGGGTGACATGGAAAGCGGAAGCCATTGATAAATTATCCTCTTATCCTTTGAGCAATCTTTGTGGGAGGTAGGATATAGTGATTAATTGGACTGTTGCATCCAAGTATTTTAAGCTTGGAATATTCTTAAAAAAATAGCCTCCTGTAAAGGATAAGAAGATGAAGAAAAATTTGAGCCTATACGTGAAAATGAGAGATGACAGAGACACAGAGCATGCTGATGAAAGGTTTCTATCAGTGGGAAAGTGACTGAGTGTTTAAACTCAATGATTAATTAATCATTTGGAACTTGAAATAGCTATAGGAAATGGTATTTTGTCTTGAGTCTACAGGAAATGTTATTTTGTTTAAGTCTTATTTGGGAGAGTAGGAGGTTAGTCCAAACATTTATTTAAGCAAACAGATTTATTGAAGCTGGCTGTCTAAGGCATTACAGAAGAATGGATTTTCTGAATGTACTTTTTCAACTAACCTATCTACTTTGATCTCTATGAAGCAAATTTTGACCACTTCTTGCCCTGAATATTCATTTTCATGCATCTTAAATAAAATGTATGTAACAATTAATGAGATTATAAGACCTTGCTAATAAGAATTTCAGGCTTCTCAGTATATAGTCTTTATTGAATTGTTTTACTGATATCTGAAACAATATGAATTCCTTTCTTTAAAAATACAACTCAGAAGAGACTTTTAAAATTATCTTTTGAGTGAGATTTTTCACATAACATTAAAGAACTGAGAGTTACAGTTTGTATTTTTGTATATGTGGACAAGTGTCTACAATATTAACAAAAATAATATCCTACATAGAAAAATAATTATATTTTCAATCCTTGACTGTTTCATATAAAAGATCTATGAGATATATTGAGCATTTCTAATAGACTTAAATGTCACCAAAACAAAAAAAAAGGCATGTTCATTATTACCATTACCTAGGTCTGTATGTCTCTAGAGTGCAAATACAGGGCAGATTGCTTATTTCATCTACATGACCAATGATAGCTTAGTGGAAATAATATTCAAGATGCATCATGCATTTAATGGACACTGAAATAACCAAAATCAATAGCAAACTATAAAAGCATTTATCAATTGTAAATACTTCCTGATAAAAGCTGCAACATGTAAGATTCAGAATAAGAAAGGCACAGGACTTCATTTTTCTGAGTATATGACTCCTTAAAATAGAAGAATTCTCTACTCTTCACTTTGGAACATTCAGAAGAGATTTTTTTTATTTTTAATTTTTTGCATTTATGCTTATTTCTCTTTGTTTAATAATAATATACTAGGTGGTCTTTTGTCTCGGGGTATTGGATAATTTCAGTTTTATTTTTCTAATATTTAAGGATTGAATAGTATTTATCATACAGAATTGCACACCAGAAAAAAAGATTTTGAAACATGTTTCTCTAACAAGAACTTTTTCATTAATACATTCATATTAATTTTCATTTAATTTTTACCACAAAACCCCCAAAGCACAATGAGCACTTACATACTTACCACTCGACTTCAAAACTATCCACATTGTGCCATGCTTGTTTGATCCACCCTTCCAGCAGCTTCTTGTTGTTGTTAGAATATTTTAAAGTGAATTCAAGACATTATAACCTTACATCCATAAATATTACATTATGCTTCTCAAAAAACATTTCATTATGTAATTAAAATGCTATTACTACATCTAAGAAAACTAAAATAATTGCATAGTATCATCTATTACCCAGTCAGCATGCTAATACATTAGTACATAAATAGCTAATACATAATTTTTATAATGTTTTTGTATTTTTTGTATTTGCTATTAGTATCCCTCCTTTTTTTTTTTTTTTTGAGGCGGAGTCTCGCTCTGTTGCCAGGCTAAGTGCAGTGGTGCAATCTCAGCTCACTGCAACCTCCGCCTCCCAGGTTCAAGTGATTCTCTTGCCCCAGCCTCCTGAGTAGCTGGGACCACAGGCACCCGCCGCCACGCCCAGCTAATTTTTTGTATTTTTAGTAGAGATAGGGTTTCACCATGTTAGCCAGGATGGTCTCGATCTCGACCTCGTGATCCACTGGTCTCAGCCCCTCAAAGTGCTGGGATTACAGGAGTGAGACACCGCACCAAGCACTTTTTAAATTGTTAAATTTAAAGTGATAAATCTATTTTAGGCAATGTTTAATCTAGAACATTTCCTTCAATTCTCCTTTTTATTTTATTGATTTGAAGCTAAGTTATATCTAAAGGTATGTTTTCACTTAGGTGGTTACATATAGGTGGTACGTGGGTATTTTAATTTCCTGCCCACTGTGATGAACTATATACCTACCAAGTATTTGTTCTTTTTTCCTGAGAAATTAATCGGATTGCATTATGCCCTGAGTGCTAAGGCTTCCAGGACTTTTATGTGAATATAGATAGCAAATATATTTTATATATATATATATATATATAGAGAGAGAGAGAGAGAGAGAGAGAGCAAGAGAGAGACAGAAAGAAAGAAAAAACATAATATCACACTAATAAATCTAATTTAAATATTAAAGACTACAGAGATATTATATAATGCAATTTACTTTCTACTGGTATATATTTCCTTTACGTTGAAAAGGTTCTAAAGAACATGATTATATTATTATTCATTGTATTCTATACTACAATATGATAGTTTCAAAATAAAAGCACCAGCACTATTCAGGAAGAGTAACACCATTAAATAAACTCTAAATGTAATTTAATTACTTTGTCTTTACATATCATCCAACCATAGAGAAAAATTAAGACGTTGGAATCCGCATGAAAGATTGCTGGTTGTTTTTTTAAAAGAAATGGTGGAGCCTCTGGAGCTTATCTGATACAATTGAGATGTGCAATTTTTGACTAGGATGTTTTGCAAAACTGAGAAAAATACAAATAATTATTGTACATATTAATACACATTAATTTGTCCAATAAATTCAAGTGATTATTGCCCAATGAATAACCCAGTTTTTATAAATTGATTTATATGTAAATTGATATAAACACTGAATATAAAAATGTGATTCTTTGCTTTCTCCTTCAACTGACTTGTAATATCTTCTAGTTGTCTCATTAATTAATATATTTTAAAACAAATCTTTATATCTGTAAGACAACCATGCATGATTTTTCCTTCCTTCCTCCCTCCCTCCCTTCCTTCCTTCCTAGCAAAATTAATCAAGAGGAAGCAAGAATTAGTGAGCTGAAAGCCAGGCTATTTGAGAATGCACAGACAGAAGAGACAAAAGGAAAAAGAAGAAAAAGAATGAACCATGCCTACAAAATTGCCTCCAAAGGGCAAATCTAAGAACTATTGGCCCTAAAGAGGAGGTAGAGAAATAGATAGGGGTAGAAAGTTTATTCAAGGTGATAATATCAGAGAACTTCCTAAACCTAAAGAAATATATCAACATTCAAGTACAAGAAGAATATAAAACATCAAGCAGCTTTACTCCGTAAAAGACTACCTCAAGGCATTTAGTAATCAAACTCCCAAAGGTCAAGGATAAAGAAAAGATCCCAAAAGCAGCAAGAGAAATGAAACAAATAACAAATATTTGAGCTCCAATATGTCTGGCAGCAGACTTTTCAGTGGAATCCTTATAGGGTAGGAGAGAGGTCTAACATATTCAAAGTGCTGAAGGGAAAAGCAAAGCAAAACAGCTTTTACCCTAGAATAGAGGATCCAGTGAAAATCTCCTTAAAGCATGAAGGAGAAATATAGGCTATCTCAGACAAACAAACCTAAGGGATTTCATCAACACCAGACCTGTCCTAAAAGAAATGCTAAAGGAAGTTCTTCAGTAGGAAAGAAAGGATGTTTATGAGCAAGATAAATCATCTGAAGGTACAAAACTCACTGGTAACAGCATATCAAAAAACACAGTGTAACTGTGGTGTGTACATTACTTTTATCTTAAGTAGAAAGGCCAAATGATGAACCAATCAAAAACAATAACTACAACAACTTTTCAATACATAGTACAATATAACATAAAGAGAAACAACAAAAAGTTAAAAAAAAAAAAAACAGGGGCAAGAAGTTAAATTGTAGAGCAGGGGTGTACAGTGTTTTCAATTCCTTTGGCCACATTGGAAGAAGAATTATTTTGGGCTACACATAAAGTATGCTAACATTAACAATAGCTAATGAGATTTTAAAAATCACAAAAAAACCTCATGTTTTAAGAAAGTTTACAAATTTGTATTGGGCTGCATTGAAAGCCATCCTGGGCTGCATGTTGCCCACAGCAGCAGGTTAGACAAGCTTGGTGTAGAGTTTCTATTAGTTGTCTTTTCGTGTTTTTTTGTTTGTTTGTTTGTTTTTTGTTTTTTTGCAATCAGTGTTGTCATTAGTTTAAAATAATGGGTTTTAAGATAGTATTTACAAGCCTCTTGGTAGCCTCAAGACATACACAAAAAATAAAAAGCAAGAAATAGGCCCGGCACGGTGGCTCACGCCTGTAATCCCAGCACTTTGGGAGGCCGAGGTGGGCGGAGTACAAGGTCAGGAGATCCAAACCACGGTGAAACCCTGTCTCTACTAAAGATACAAAAAAATTAGCCTGGCGCGGTGGCAGGCGCCTGTATTCCCAGCTACTCGGGAGGCGAGGCTTGCAGTTAGGCAAGATCTCTAGGAAATACATGTTAAAAAAGCAAGAGTAAGTCAGTCCCTATTTAGAAATAATAACGTTAAACATAAAAAGCTTTTGCACAGCAAACAAAACAATCAACAAAGTGAATCTGACAAAGGATTAATGTCCAGAATATATAAGGGGTTCAAAGAATCCTATAGGAAAAAATCTAATAATCTGATTAAGAAATGAGCAATAGAGCACCCTCGAGGATAGAATCATGCATTTCTAATAGTTAAAAATAGATCTAAAGATATTTGGCATTTAAAATCTAACTTTTTAGATAAGGTAATTGAAACTAAGAGAAAACATCTGACATGGCCATAAACACATAGGCAACTCCAAAATGCAGTGTGTTCTCAAAAGTGAATTATTATCTCACAGGGCCAGATCCAGGACATTTGAACTTTTATACTTAGATATTCTAAAGATATACTCTTCCAAGTTCTCAAAATTATATCTAAATTATATAGAAACTACCAAAAGGAAAAACAAAAAGATTTGGGAAAATTATTGCAGCTGTTCTCCAAAGAGAAGATAACGATGCTGTCTTCAACAGAGCATGGAGCTAAAGGGTCAGTATGAACCGTATATATTTTATTTCCTAGCATAAATAACAATGTTTATTTTACCTTAATTTCTGGTTTCCTTGGCAATCTTTCTGTAAATTTGGAGAAAGAATGTTTAAATAATATAAAGACAAGAGAAAACTTGGGGAGTAAAAGTGTTTGAAAGAACCTCCTTGATTTTTCACCTTCCCCAAGCTACATACTTAAATACATGAATATATATTACATACATGTAAATGGTTGATTGATTGATATCCCATAATACTATTTTTCTAAATTATGTAGTATTTGGAGGTAACAATATATAGGTAGATACCAATCTGTATTCACTGATAAGCAATGTTTTCTTCAGCTAAAATCTCCATAAGTAATTGTATCCTAAACCATGTGGCCACTAGCTATATCTGATATTACTTATATCACATGCATTCATTTATTCATTTAAAAGACTTTTAATTTTCTCTTTTGTGTTAAGTATCAGATATTGCATCATACTTGGATTTTATTTACGATTTCACTACCTCTTGATTTCATTTTTTAACTCCAGCTATTATTTTAGGGATAAATTCCACATAGGCTATGACAAACTGCATAGGTGAAACCTGTTAGGTCCTTGCTTTGTGTGCTGCATCATGTGCCTCTTGCTTTTTTCAAAGGGCTTCTCAGTTGCTTTAATGTGGATGACTGAAGGACATCATTTGACACTCAAGAATGTGCAATCTATTCATTCAGGAACTGATGCGCACAAGGTCACCTTTGACCAATAGGGAATAAGCACTAAAGAAGAAATACATTCCTTTTTTATCTCTTTTGGAGACAAGTTATCAGATTCATAAGAACCCTGAAATGTTCTTTGAAACTGAGCCCCAGTATCCCACAGGAGTAGATAACTATATCTTTGTATTAATTTATCCTCCTTAGCTTTCCAGATTACCAGTCTCATTCACCTACTACTTGAAATCAAATTACCAATAAATTGTCTTCATATAAGCCTTTACCTTTGTCTTTGTATCTAGACTAATGCAGTTGTTTAACTTCAGGCAGGATTTTAAAGTTGCATCACATAGCCATCAGCAGAGAATCAAGTTTCTACAACTTTGGTAATTAACATAGCAATCACCATGTACTTGTGGTAGCAACAAAATTATTCTGACTTTCACTGAAATTATTGGGATTAGGTGCAGGGAGAAAATGATATATTGGGTTATAACATTTAAAATGAAAGGGTAAGGGTTATACAGGAATGCACAGATGTGTGCTTTTTGTAACTGTTTTGGAAGTCTTAAACATAAAATAGCATGCTTAAGTTAAACATCTAAACAACTCAAGCCATTTCTGGAAAGCCAGAGAACTTCTGTAGTAGCCCTTAAGAAGACTTGCTTCTCACAGTTTCATGGCAGACTGTGCTAAACATTAGGCCCTGGTCTTAAATAAGGGTGGAAGAGCATCATACACATCTGAAAATGTAGCCTTTATATATCTCTCCCATCAAAATCAAGAACCTGATAGGAGAAGAATGGTCCTCTGAAATTTAAGATGAGCCTGAAAAACTTTGGACTCCTAGATTCTTCTAAATATTCTGAGATATATAAAACTCTGTGCTCAGTAACTGAACAGTAATCTGTGAAGCAAAGGGTAGACACAGGATTTTTTCCCCTCACCCTCAGTCCAATGACTTACTTGCATATTTGGTCCCTATCATTACAGTGACCACTACTGCAAAAGACCAGAGATTCTGATTCCCATGGGAAAGTACTTTCACTAGGGAGCACAGTAATATTTCTATGTAATGCTTTATATGCCTTGTAGTCACTTTATGCTTCTCATGCCAATGGACCAGTAGGGAAAATGTAGTTTATATACTAGGGGGGTTACGAGTATGATGGGGTCATTGCCACTGTGTATCATGGGGAAGTAAGATAGCAGCTACATAACTGAGGAAAGAATAAATATGTCTGGAACCAGGCATATACACTAGTGCATGTCTTCAACCTTTCATAATGGTGGATTATGTATTGAAGGAACCTCAGTTTAACAAGGGAAAGTAAATTAAGGACTTAGGCTCCTCATAAATGAAGGTTAGGGTCATCTTATCAGGGAAGCAACACAGATCCACCACTTTTCAGCTAAGAGTAAAAGCAAACCAAAATTGTGATTTAGAAATAAAATGAAAATATTATTAATGGCCTTGGTATCAGCTGAGGTGGTGGGTACTGGTAGCTTATTTCATTAACTCACATATATTACATTATTTGTGATGATTTGTACTTCCTTTAGGAGGGTGCAAGTGGTGAGCTGTAACTTAACGTGTTTTGCACTATTTCATATCCTATCAGCCACGCCTCATACACTAACTTCTGTGTCCACTATTACACTGTAAACTTTGATCACTTTTGTAGAGATGTAATCTTACTGCATCTTGCCTCTGTCATCAAAACATATACTTCCTATTTTCTGCTGATTTCTCTTATTCTGTATCGTAGGATGACACAGGAACACATTTAAAATTAATACATGAACAATTTAATGTTAATGGGTGGGAGGGTTAATGCTGGGAAGACAACGTCAAGAAATAAATACACCTTTTATTTTCATTTACATTGGGGGACAGTTTTGACATACTTTTTATCAGGATCCTCAGAATGTAAAGTAGAACTAAATGTCCGTCACCAGTAGTGGTAGCCAATCTGATAAGATATCCTCATGTTGCCTTCCCTTATTTTCTGTATATGTCCTCTGTTTTCATACTTTATCTTGAAGAACTCATTTCTAAATAATTATCTCTACACGACTTTTACTCAGGGATGTTTTTTGGCGGGGGTCAGGAATCCAGCCTAAAGGAATTAAAAAAAAAAAAAAAACTAACCAAACAAATAGATATGGAACTGATAAGGTTTGGCTCTGTGTCCTCACCCAAATCTCATCTTGTAGCTTCCGTAATTCCCACGTGTTGTGGGAGGGATCCACTGGGTTATGACTGAATCATGGAGGCATCTTTCCTATGCTGTTCTCCTGATAGTGAATGGGCCTCATGAGATCTGATGGTTTTAGAAACAGGAGTTTCTCTGCACAAGGTCTTTTTGCCTGCCGCCATCCACTTAAGATTGCCTTACTCCTCCTTGCCTTTTGTCATGATTGTGAGGCCTCCCCAGCCATGTGGAACTGTAAGTCCAATAAACCTCTTTCTTTTGTAAATTGCCCAGTCTTGGGTATGTCTTTATCAGCAGCGTGAAAATGAACTAATACAGGTACCTACTCACCACATTGCATTTTGTCTAGCTGAGGAGACATATATAAAACACATAATTACTTGAATGAGTAAACCATTAAAATAGTGATAATGGTTATGAGAGAAAGTATAAAATTCTGTGAGGGCATAAATACTATGGAGTGCCCAGGAAAGCCTCTTCAAAAAAGTGATACACAAGCTAAACATTGAAGAATTTTTAGGAGTCAGATATGTAAAGGAGTGCAGGATGAGCTCTTGAGGAACATAGAAAGGGTAGCCGGCTAAAATAATGTGAATAAGCAGCAGACTGACAAGGGATATAACTGGAGTAATGGGCAAGGGCCAGATAATGTAGGGTCTTGTAGGCCATGTGATAGGTATCAAAATTAATGTTAAATATAAAGAGCCAAATGTGAAAGGTTTTAAACAAGGGAGTTATAAAGAATTATGCTTCTACTTTATTGTAGCTGAAATTGGAAAAGACAAGGGTGGGATCACATAAAATAATGCTGGTGAAGACTGGGCAAGGAACATGTTTGGGTGGAAGATCAAGTGTTGAGTTCTGCAAAATAATTATACAAGATGCAAAAATAAGATAAGTGTACCCCAAACTTTAAAATATATAAATTTGTCATTATTATACCAATGTGCATGTAACTATGTAAATATTAATGATAATAACACCTATAGCAGTCAGAAGTCCACTAAAAAAATAGAACAAGTAAGAGACACACCCACACCCACACACCCCCACCCCCACCACCATCCCCATGTAGAGCAAGGAATTGACTTACACCACTCTGGTGGCTCAACAGACAAGTTCTAAGTCTATAAGGCAGGCTTCCAGAAAGGTCAGGCTGTTATCTCTTGGGCAGGAGATGAAGCTGTAATCCATAGTGACATTTTTTTTTTTTTCCCTCGGGTTCCACACTTAAACTCTTTCAATGAATTCAATTAAGGTCCACTCAGATTATTAAGAAAAATTTTCTTAAGATCCTTGTCATTTTTTGGATGTTTGTCTTCTTCAAATCCTGTGCTTAAATTTGATCCCCAGTGTTGGAAGTGGTACCTAATGGGAAGTGTTTCGGTCATAGAAAGGGTGTATCCATCATGAATAGATTAATGCTCTCCCTAGGGGAGGAATGAATGAGTTCTTACCTAGTTAGTTCCCACAAGAGGTAGTTGCCAAAAAGTGCCTGGCACCTCCCCTCTCCCTCTCTCTTGCTTCCCCTCTCGCCATGTGATCTCTGCTTGGCTGGCTCCTCTTTGCCTTCTACCATGAGTGAAAGCAGCTTGAGGCTTTCTTCAGATGCCCAGTCTTCTAGCCAGAAGAATCATGAGCCAAATAAATATTTTCTTCTTTTTTAATAAATTACCAGGTCTCGGGTATGTCTTCATAGCAACACTAAATGGACTGAGACGTGCCACCATAAAACACTACTACCAGGAGTAGTGTTTAACTGAATAACTGTGAACCACAGCCACGTTAAGTTGACACATAAAACTGACCATCACAATATTTAATTTTTTTTCAGGATCCTCTGTTTTTCCGTAGTGAAAGCGTATTTCGTTCTCTGACTTAGGGATTTAAACAAAGGCATGGTGCACTCTTAATTTATGTGACACTTTTGTAAAATAAAGCTTGAAAACCATTTAACCCCAAAGGCAGTTTAAACTAATGTTCTTCAGTACTGATTCTGTAACTGTGACCAGCAGTTCAACGTTTTATTTATAACCTAAATTTGCATTAAGTTTCTCAGTTTATTTATGATTCATTATATATTCTCATATAGTTTATTAATAGATGAGTTGAAAGTAAACATTATTTCCAGGAGGCAGTTTAGCAGTATATATGTAGAGGTTTAAAAGTAGTTATAACATTTGACCTAGTAATTATAGAAAATTATCATTTAAAAATAATTCAAAATATGCTCAGATAAAATTATCAAAAGCAACAAAATTAAAAAGAAACTGAAAAAACAAATAATATAAAAATTATATCCTAAATTAAAATCTGCCTATGCTATACATCCATCAAAAATTATGCTTTATGAAGTTTTAATGACAAGAGAAAATGCTTATTTTAAAATTATAATTTACTTGGCACAAAGTTATAGGTTATTTCAATTATGTAAGAAGGCATAGCCCAAGCCTAAAACTTGGGAGCAAATGCCAGAAAACACTGGAGTTGTAAATAACGACTTACAAAACACAAATACATGATGTTATCTTCAGCTTCCAGAATACCAAACAGCAAATACACTTGCACTGAACATACCTGGGAATTCCCTTAGAACTAAATGTATGTCGGAAATCTTTGCAAAACTAAAGTTATTCTGTAGGTACAACATGAGCCACTAAAAACACTTGAAGCAGAAATAACTTCATTGTTATTTGATTTAAATATAAAATAGTGAATAAGTTTTATATATTTTATAATTTTATATAATTCAGATTTTTCTCTCTCAATTGAGTGGTCCTCTCTCTGTCTTCACTGAGTTTTTTTCTATGCATGTTTCACTCATTAAATATTTTTGAATATATATGCAATATTCCTAACAACAACAACAAAAACATTTTTTTTCTGATAACTTTAGGAGCAAATAAGCGATTTATTAAAAATCATTTTTATATTTAAGAAAGATTTCTGAGTAGACTGGATAATATTTCTGAACTGAGAATACAATTTTTTAAATCATTTAAAAACAAGAGGTGAGTAAAGATACCCCAAAGTAATTATACTTAATAATTTAGTTAGATAACATAATTCATTTTACATCTTTTTTTTCTGCTGGAGATTGACACAATTGTCAATTTATTTTTAGTTATTATGTGTCAGGTAAATTACAAAGGCATCTAGATCAAGTAGATTTTTTTTTTCGTTGTTTGTTTGTTTGTTTCTTTTTTGTTTTGAGACTGGGTCTTGCTCTGTCACCAGGCTGGAGTGTGGTGGCATGATCTCGGCTCCCTGCAATCTCCACCTCCCAGGTTCAAGTGAGTCCCCTGCCTCAAGTAATTCCCCTGCCTCAGCCTCCCGAGAAGTTGGGACTACAGGCGCGCACCACCAAGCCCAGCTAATTTTTATATTTTTAATAGAGATGGTGTTTCACTTTGTTGGCCAGGATGGTCTCGTTCTCTTGACCTCGCAATCTGCCCACCTCGGCCTCCCAAAGTGCTGGGATTACAGGTGTGAGGCACCATACCAGGCCTAGATCAATTAGTTTGTGCAAATTTGGTTGTCTTGATGTCTAGTTCTGTGCTATACAATATGGTAACTAATATGTCACATACAGCTCTTGGATGTAACTAACATTTCACATACAGCTCTTAATTTTAATTAAAGTTTAATGGAATGAAAATTCAATTTCTCAGTCATAATAGCCAAATTTCAAATTCTCAGTGGTTTGTAATTACAATATTGGACCATACATGTATAGAATGTTTCTATCATTGTAGAAAACACTACTAGAAAGTGTTATTCTTTAACTTTTACAATGAAGTTATTTAACAAAAATACTTTCAAAACATTCTTGAATTATTGTAGAATTGCCTTAAATTTACATTTACAAGTAATTTGGACAAACAAGATTTCTAAACTGTGCTGACCAATTGTGTATTTGCTCTGATATCCAAAAACCGAATTTTCCCCTTTTCACATTTTAGTAGAGAATTATAGTTAGCTGGGTTCCTTGCTCTCTATCATCAGGTTGGTTGTCACCTGAACAGGAAGATTTTTTGCTTCATGGCATCTCCTAATGAGGCAGTATCTCCTCTTTTTTACACATCTTAAAGGATGTCTCATTCCATCTGTGGAGTGGAGTCTGCCTGCTGATTGTAGCTTCCTTGTAATGGCCCTAGATTGTCCACCCTAGAAAAGGCACTCTGTCTCCCAGATCCATGCAAGTTGGCAGCTTTCTGCCTTTGCAGTTCTCTGATGTGTCTCCCTGCCTCTCCTTTGTCTTCTTAGCTCTTTCGAAACCTGTTTAACCAGTCCTCTATATTAAATCCCAAATCTAGCCCCTCCTTACTTTCTTTCACACACACAAAAAAAGAAAGAAACTAGAGTGATTTCTGTTTTATTGCTTGGATCCTGATTAAAACATGTGATTTTGAATCCTTATTACATAATATTTTTTCAAGGTAAAAATCACTCAATAGAAGGAAAATAGGTAGCTTAAAATAAAGGCAATCTTAGTGTATTTTTCTTTTATATGCTTGTGGAATACGAAATGACTTTGAATTACTCTATTCAACAATAACAACAAAATAAATGTGGTTTTATGATGAGGTTATAAATAGGAGTTGCAATAAGTAAAATTTCCAAGAAGTAATTTCTGAATACCATAGGAGGTCTTTCAGCTAACATCTATTTTGTTGTTACCCTATATGAAGAAAAAAGAGGTTAAGTATATGAAAAATAAAATTTGCTCATATTGTTCTCATAAAGAAAGTTTTAAAATTAGTATGTTGCCTTCATAAACTTTCCAATGGCAAAATATTTGCATGTCCTTATTGTGATTTTTTTTGTTTGGGAAGTCCGTCAAAGATAGAAATAGGGAATAATTACATCCCGTTAAAAAACAAAAGAAAATTACCTTCAGAGACATTTAGAAAAATGATAAATTTTTATTTCATTACACAAAATGGTTTGTGAGGTGTTTTCTATTAATATCAAGGTTTATTTTGGTTTTCAAAAAATAATCCTAAAGCAAATTTTAGATAAAGCTGAAAAATTTATTTTATTGACAATCTACTCCCTACTTTTCTAATATATTGCTTACTTTCTAAGAACTTTTCTCTCACCATTTTAATATTTTCAGGGTCTGAATATCATAAGATACTTGATCATATAAATATAAAAATTCCAGAACCTTGGGGTGTGCTCTATACACACATGGTCAGCAAGAATAATGAAAATGGGTGTATTCTTTTGGATGTTTTCATTTTCAGATCTTTCACAATATATTGTTGGCTTCACTTTTGACCTGACTCTCTCTCTGTCTGCCTGTCTCTGTCTTTGGCTCTCTCTCTCTTCATTTCTCTCTCTCAGTCTCTCCCTCCATCTCTTTTTTTCCCCTCTCTCTCCCTTTATTTCCCTGTTGCTCTCTCTATATAACATATATACTCTGACATATAGAGGTTTTTAACATTCCAATTTCCTCTGATTATTTGCTGTTTCATGACTTAAATATTTTCCAAGTGTCAGAGAAAAGTATGCCTTTTGAACTGATTCCAGAATCTTCTGAGTATTTTTTAAACCTTTTTCCAAACCACTTTTTCCTGTTCTCCCAATTTTTCTGGTATACTTAACATTCATAATTGCTATAGTAATGGACTTTTGTGATATTAAATCTAGTGTAACAGCTTGTAGGGAAGTCAGAGAATCTCAAATCCTATTTCTTCTTTGGTCTATTATATTTATAAATTAAAACTGCTAAGTGTTATATTCAAATTATATACAAACATATTTAGATATATATAATGCTAATTTAAATTTCATGTGGAACCAAAAAAGAGCCTGTATAGCCAAGACAATCCTAAGCAAAAAGCACGAAGCTGGAGGCATTACGATACCTGATTTCAAACTATACTACAAGGCTAAAGTAACCAAAACAGCATGGTACTGGTACCCAAAACAGATACATAGACCAAAGGAACAGAACAGAGGCCTCAGAAATAACACCAGACATCTACAACCATCTAATGTTTGACAAACCTGACAAAACCAAGCAATGAGGAAAGGACTCACTATTTAATAAATGGTGCTGGGAAAACTGACTAGCCATATGCAGAAAACTGAAACTGGACTCCTTCCTTACAATTTACACAAAAATTAACTCAAGATGAATAAAGACTTGAACATATGACCTAAAACCATAAAAACCCTAGAAGAAAACCTAGGCAATACCATTCAGGACACAGGCATGGGCAAAAACTTCATGACTAAAACACCAAAAGCAATGGCAACAAAAGCCAAAATTGACAAATGGGATCTAATTAAACTAAAGAGCTTCTGCACGGCAAAAGAAACTATCATCAGAGTGAACAGGCAACCTACAGAATGGGAGAAAATTTTTGTAATCTATCCATCTGACAAAGAGCTAATGTACAGAATCTACAAGGAACTTTAACAAATTTACAAGAAAAAAACAAACAACCCCATCAAAAAGTGGGAGAAGGATATGAACAGACACCTCTCAAAAGAAGACATTTATGCAGCCAACAAACATATGAAAAAAACGTCATCATCACTGGTCATTAAAGAAATGCAAATCAAAACCACAATGAGATACCACATCATGCCAGTTAGAATGGCGATCATTAAAAAGTCAGGAAACAACAGATGCTGGAGAGACTGTGGAGAAACAGGAACACTTTTACACTGTTGGTGGGAGTGTAAATTAGTTCAACCATTGTGGAAGACAGTGTGGAGATTCCTCCAGGATCTGGAACCAGAAATACCATTTGACCCAGCAATCCTATTACTGGGTCTATACCCAAAGAATTATAAATCATTCTACTATAAAGACACATGCACATGTATGTTTACTGCAGCACTATTCACAATAGCAAAGACTTGGATGCCCACCAATGATAGACTGGAAAAAGAAAATGTGACACAAATCAATCCGTTGATGGGCATCAACCCAAATGCCTATCAATGATAGAATGGAAAAAGAAAATGTAGGTGAAACCCGGTCTCTACTAAAAATACAAAAAATTAGCCAGGTACGGTGGCAGGCGCCCGGTAGTCCCAGCTACTAGGGAGGCTGAGGCAGGAGAATGGTGTGAACCCGGGAGGCAGAGCTTGCAGTGAGCCGAGATAGTGCCACTGCAGTCTGGCCTGGGTGAAAGTGCGAGACTCCGTTTCAAAAAAAAAAAAAAAAAAAAAAAAATGTGGCACAAATACACCATGGAATACTATGTGGCCATAAAAAATATGAGTTCATGTCCTTTGCTGGGACATGGATGAAGTTGGAAACAATCATTCTCAGCAAACTAACACAGGAACAGAAAACCAAACACCACATGTTCTCAATCATAAGTGGGAATCGATCAATGAGAACACATGGACAGAGGGAGGGGCCTGTTGGAGGGTGGGAGACTAGGGGAGGGATAGCATTAGGAGAAATATCTAATGTAGATGATGGGTTGATGGGTGAAGCAAAACACCATGGCACATGTATACCTATGTAACAAACCTGCACGTTTGCACGTGTATCCCAGAACTTATAGTTAAAAAAAGAGATTAAAGTTTAGAAATCATCTGTTTACAGATGGCCAATGAAGTCATGGGATTAGGTGATATTTGAGAAAATATGAAATGAGATGCCATCTATAGATTTTAAGATAAATTCTACAAAGTTTAAACCTAGATTACAGATTTAATTATAAATATTCAAATTTCATGTAGAAAAATATAATCTTCGTAATAACATTTTTATTTTAAAAAATTGTTATTTCATTAATACATAATAGCACATATTTATAGAATACTTGTGATATTTTGATACATTCATACAATCTGTAATGATCAAATTCAGATAATTTGGTATCCATCTCAGGTCAAATATTTATTTTTTTGTGTGTTGATGACATTCCAAATCTTCTAGCTATTTTGAAATATGGAGTAAATTCCTGATAACTATAAAAGACTACTGTGTTATCAAGACTAGAACTTATTATATCTAACTGTATTTTTGTACCTATTAACCAACCTCTCTTCATTTCTCCCTCTTGTCTCCCTTTTGAGCCTCTGGTAACCAACATTCTACTTTCTACCTCCATGAAATAAACATTTCTAGTTCCCACATATGCGTGACAACATGTGATATTTGTCTTTCTCTGTCTAATAATAATATTTTTATTGTGAAACACCAAGTGGAGTTCTTAAAATAAAAAAAAAAACCATAAATACTTTAATTACACACCAGCTTTCAATTTGTTGGGTAGATGTTTACAAAGACAAAGTATCTTTACAGAAATTACAATTATCTGCATAATAACTTTTGGCTTTCATCTGCATACTTAACATCAAAGTGCTCCTTAAAAATAAAATAGTACTGTTCTTGTTGTCAGCTGATACTGTTTTGAATTTTTAGTAACCGCTTTACTGAAGAATTCAGAATACTGTTCAAGATGAACTCCACAGCAACATAGTGAGATGTAGTTAGGTAAACCAGCTGAGCACTAAGTAGATTTCAGGATATGAACGACTGCAGAAATTTCAGGACTCCTTGTCAGAGCAGATCTACACTGGGGCTTTTGTTTGGAGGAGGTAGAGGAAAAAACTGATTAGAGCTTGTACAAAAAAAAAAAAAAAAAAAGCATTGTAATAGATTTTTAAAAGACAAACTTAATAAAAGTAGCTGGTCTTGCCCCTTTAATAGCATACTTCATATTTTTATCCCATATTTAAACTCTTTTCATAAAGAAACAATTATTTGATGACTTTTCTAAAGTTTAAAAGAAAGTACTCAGAAACCAATTATTTACAATTTAAAAGAACTTTATCTTTTCTCATTTGTGATTTGGTTCTGCCACAAATATTGTCGAATTATGAAGGAAAAAAATATAAAAACAGGTCGGGCATGGTGGCTCATACCTATAATCCCAGCACTTTGAGAGGAGGAGGCAGACCGATCACTTGAGGCCAGGAGTTTGAGACCAGCCTGGGCAACATGGTAAAACCCTGTCTCTACCGAAAATACAAACATTAGGCGGGCGTGGTGGCATGCACCCGCAATTCCAGCTACTCGGGCGGCTCAGACACGAGAATCACTTGAGCCCAGGAAGGGGAGGTTGCAGTGAGTTGAAATCAAGCCACTGCATTCCAGCTTGGGTGACAGAGCGAGACTCTATCAAAACAAAACAAAGCATAACAAAAAAGCAGAACCCCACAAATGTTTGCATCTGTATTGTGAATAATCTATAAGAGAGATTAGGCTTATTCTATGCTTGGAGAGCAACCTGAGGAATCTCATACTTCTCCTGAAAGAAAATGTCAGTAGAACCTTAAGCAAGAAACTGTGCTCCAGAAAGTTGCACACTATTTCCCTATATCCCCAACATACTCAGTCCTGAGTTAGTTAGGTCTTTTTCCATGCTTTTCCTGAACATTGTACAAGCTTTGTTCTTGCTTGTTACACTACAGTACCTGATTCTGTTATTTATTTTTAGGTTTTTAAAATGTTATAATTATATTACATTACTATCAGCAAAATATAATAAATAAATATTAAAAACGAGTGGAAAAAACTACCTATATCTGCCCTATTCTCTGAAGGAAAAGAGTGATCTGGTACTGTTATTTAAGCACATCTGGGGTCAGATGGAGGCACTGGAATGGAGAAGGATAATGAAATACTCAAAGAATATTAGAATTGAAAGTATTTTTCAAGTTGACTTATTCTATTGTCTGATTTCACCAATCATCAGACATTTTAAGTGACTACTCAATCATAGTTATTTAGCAGCAGACAGAATTAAAACCCTAGTTTACAGACTCCAAAGTCCTTTCTTTACATCAGCAACTACCAAACTATTTTTTGAAAAAGTGACTTTTATTATTATTCCCCGAGGTCTTAAGTTTTAAAAAGCCATTTCTATCAAAGAACTATTTTAACTAACAAAGCCTTTCTTGCCTTTAAGTAAATAATAATAATAAAGTAAAAATAGCAGGAAGAGCTGTGCTTTAAAATACATCTGATCAGCAGAGAAAATTAAATACTAAAATCAATTAATTAATTCATGATTTAAAAGGAAAATACACCTCTAGTTAAATAAAAGCAAATTATTTTAGTTTTTTTTTTTTTTTTTTTTTTTTTTTTTGAGATGGAGTCTCTCTCTCGCCCAGGCGGGAGTGCAGTGGCGCGATCTCGGCTCACTGCAAGCTCCGCCTCCTGGGCTCCCCCCATTCTCCTGCCTCAACCTCTCAAGTAGCTGGGACTATAGGCGCCCGCAACGAAGCCCCGCTAATTTTTTTGTATTTTTTAGTAGAGACGGGGTTTCACCGTGTTAGCCAGGATGGTCTCGATCTCCTGACCTTGTGATCTGCCTGCCTCGGCCTCCCAAAGTGCTGGGATTGCAGCTGTGAGCCACCACACCCGGCCGCAAATTATTTTAGTTTTATAGAAATGTTGAGAATAGCTTAAACCTTTATGACGAATTTTGCAAAGCTCAGTGGTTCCATAATTCCAGGCTGGAATTCTTTTACTATAGTCTAACACTTTGTAAACGTTGTTTTCTGACACTGTGCTTCCACCATTGCCAATATGCTAGTAAAAAAATTCATGTGCCAAATGTCCAACAACGATAGACTGGATTAAGAAAATGTGGCACATATACACCATGGAATACTATGCAGCCATAAAAAATGATGAGTTCGTGTCCTTTGTAGGGACATGGATGAAACTGGAAAACATCATTCTCAGTAAACTATCGCAAGGACAAAAAACCAAACACCGCATGTTCTCACTCATAGGTGGGAATTGAACAATGAGAACTCATGGACACAGGAAGGGGAACATCACGCTCCGGGGACTGTTGTGGGGTGGGGGGAGGGGGGAGGGACAGCATTAGGAGATACACCTAATGCTAAATGACGAGTTAATGGGTGCAGGAAATCAACATGGCACACGGATACATATGTAACAATCCTGCACATTGTGCACATGTACCCTAAAACCCTAAAGTATAATAAAAAAAAAAAATAAAAACAAATAAAAAAAAAAATTCATGTGCAATGACCTTATGGTTCTGAAAAAGTAATTCTATGCTATTTGATTTTTGAATAATCTGGAGTTTTAAAGTGATGTTATTCAGGGCAGAATGTCAGTAAATGATGTTCAGTGAGAATACCCAGCATATATTTTAAAAAATTGTTATAGTAGAAGTTACAATAATTTCCTCATGACAGAGCATGTGCATCTGATACAAAAAATAAAAACTTGTCTTTCCCGTCTACTTTTTCTGTTTTATAAGTATAAGATGTTGAAAATTTCAGAGGAGAGATCACATTTGCATTAAATAAGAGCTTGTTTCTGTGGTTGCAGTGCTGGGCTAGTTAATAAAATGAGTATAGAAAATATTGTAAAATGTATGGGCAATATTTAACTTGCATTCTGGCTCCTAAGCTCTGTCTTCACATATACCCTACAATGAATGCCATTACACTCTAATAAGCAACAGTAAAGAATTATATATTATAAAATCTTTCTTACTTAAAATTATATCTTTACATCTCTTCAGTAATTAAAATATTCTTAGGATCAGATGAAATTAATTAGACATTGGATATAGCAAATATTTGTGAATCAGTAGGCTCTTTCACTATCCTTATATGTCCCACCCCTATTCTGGGATGTAAAATGAAAATATGCACTAGGTAAATTTTTTTTTAATTTGGGTGATTACTGGTTGTCCATCACTAAGCCTCCTTATCCCTTTTACAGTTTACTCTACTAGGTATAGAGTCATGTGAGGCTAATTAATATCTTCTTGAAATAATTAGTTAAATAGTAAATAAGGACTAAGAATGCCACTTTATCTTTATCTAATGTAGTGGATGCTGTGGTATGCTCCCTATAACTTTCTGCTTTAGGACCTAGGTGTGAACTTTTCCATCAGGCTAAGTATTCAACTACTAATACCTCATGGCTGAATCCTTCTGTGAGAATTACACTCAGTCAAATGTCACTGCCTACATTCAATGACTGGTTGATACGGGGGTAACTCCCAACCCCTCCTTGCTTCAATTGGAGATGTCTTTGCAAATCATCCCATCTTGAGATCTTCAGCACCCTGTAAGATCTGCTGAGGTCTATACTGACATGACATCACAGTTCAACTTCTCCCTTATACCAACATGTTTTCCTCTCCTAAGTATTGTTCCTGAGACCAATGCTTATGAGTAAACATCCGTATACATCCTGAATAAACATCCTGTACACAAATCTATACCTCAAAGGCTATTTCCTAGGAACTTGCCCTATGGCACCCAGGTGCACCTTAATAGCAACAATGATTTTCATTAAGTAAGATTTTATTTATTTGACTAAGGATTCTTTTATTCTTGTGGGGAGACATAGTTTTAAACATTTAGCTAAAAATTGTATAATTATCTTCTAAGGGCATACTCTTGAGTAAATAATTCTTCACACATCTAGTGTATTAATAGGATTATTTTGCTTGTAAATGATAGAGACCTGACTTAAAACAGCTTAAAGAAACATTAAAAATGTGTGTTTCAGATAGCGGGAATGGAGTTGGAAGCCAGGAATAGTGGTTGTGGGGAGTGTGACACTGCCGTATCTTTTTCCCTATTTTTATCATTTCTGTCTGTGAAATATCTCAATTTCCACTCAATGATTTTTTCCTTAAACTATGTGAAAGACATGGCTGCAGATAGCCCCCACAAAGTAATTTTACAGTCAGTTCACCCAGGGAGAGAATGTGAGAGCTGGACTTTTCTTTCTAGATTGCCCTTACAAATATCACTGAAAAGCATTGTCATTTCCATGCGTGAGTAAGATTCTGTCCCCTGGAGAGCACTCAAATGTGGTTAGGTTTAACAAATATATTGTATTCATATGGCAGCTCTGTAATAATTGCGAGTAAGGTGAGTAGAACAAGAGTGTTTTCAGATGAAGGCAGGGGATGTAAAATGCTATGCTAATTAAATCATAGATAAATTACAATATATATTAAAGCATGGTAAACTGTATATTATGTAAAAACAAATGAAGTAAATGAGAGAGAGAAAGAGGGAAAGAGAGAGAGAAGAAATAACGGAAGACAGGAAAGAAGAAAATGATTGCTGGAGGGAGGCAAGAATTTCTCTTAGCTAGTAGAATTCGTTAAAAAGAGTCCATAGTAACAGAAAGCAGATTAAGATAGTAAGATTAACTAAGGGTTAACCATTGCTTTTATTTGATACTTTAATAAAATAAGTCACCTGAATGAATTTCCTGATGTAGCCTCATTTGGACAGTTTTTTTTGGCCAGTGATATACACTGCATAGGGTATATTTTTCTTAAATTTATATTTGTGACAGGATATTCTAGGTTTGGAAACTTGCATATTGGAATTCCTTCATATTTTCCCTGTAACACTGATCATTTTGTCCCAATAAACTCAGATAAGGGCAAAAGGCAGTAAGAGCGACTTCTGAATTTCTTGGTGACCTCATCTTTCATCCGAAACAGAAGCTCTTCATACCATCATCATATTTTCAAAGCCATATTTTACTTTACTATTCTGGGAGAAAGATCTTACTAATTGCCCTTTTGTGAAGTTGTGAAAGAATGAAATAAAGCATGCTTACTGGTTACCCTGAAGTCAGGAGGACATAGGCTTTTATGTCATTCTTAGCTGTGACTAATGAGTAAAACAGCATTAGAGTGGTTACAGAAGGAAAATATTATGTTACCATAATAACTGCTGTTGGACAATGGCACCCGTTATGACAGCCTGTTCATTGCAGTCATAGGCAAAGATTTCTCTTTTTCTTGCCCTTGCCATCCTTAAAAACTGTGGTTCTCCAGTCTGACTTTCAGTGAAACACTTGTTCTCTTTAACAGTTTGGAACCTGTGCTGATTATCTTGCATTTCATATTTCTTTTTGAAAAATATATAAATTATAAATTTGGAATAAGAAATAATAAATCAGTCTAAATGCAAATTGATATATATACATTGTAAAAGTTTGGTGTTATTAAATATATTGTATATAAATTCACTAAACTCCTATATGAATATTACTAAACAAAATGGATATTAATTTTAATGTTGGCATAACTTCAAAAGTGATCTTAAAATTTATGTTTATGAATGTATATGTAAATGATATATACTCAAATAAATACTATATTAAAATATATACTTTGCTATATTATATATAATATATAAAAGGGGATCTCAAAAAGTTTGTGAAAAAATAAAATTAAAATGTAAAAATATAAACTTTATTTTTCAATATAACCTTCATTAAGCTCAAGACATTTTTGTAAGGAATGATACCAGTCATTTAATTTTTCCATAAAGAAAGAACTGAAGGGCCTGGAAATTTAACAATGCCAATGCAACCTTTTTTACATAATTAGATAAAGAAAATTTTAAACATATTTTAAGAGCAGAAAGCAAAAAGAAGTCAGAAAAAGCCAGATCAGTACCAGAAGTAAATTCCTAATAATTTACCATCAAAACTCACAAAATTGCCCTTGTTTAACGAGGGGATGAGCAGGAGCATTGTTTTGGTGGAGATGGTCTCTCTGATAAAGCGTTCCTAAGTGATTTTCTGCTCAAGCTTTGGCTAGCTTTCTCAAAACACTCTCATATTCTTTGGCTCTCTAGAAAGTCAAGAAGCAAAATGCCTTGAGCCTCCCAAAAAACTGTTGCCATGACCTTTTCTCTTGACCAGCTCACTTTTACATTGACTGGGCCACTTCTATTTCTTGGTCATCATTGCTTTTCTTGTGCTTTGTCTTCAGGATGGTACTGGTGAAGCCATGTTTCCTCTCTGGTTACAATTCTTCAAAGAAATGCTTCAGAATCTTGATCCTACTTGTGTACAATTTTCATTGAAAGCTCTTCTTTTATCTACATCTGTTCTGGGCTCAACACTTTTGACACTTACTGAGTGAAAAGTTTTCTGAACTTCAATTTTTTCAGTCAGAATGGTGTTAAACTAATAGAGGTATGTATAATGTTGACTATTGTTTCTGCTATTAATTGTCAGTCCTCTTCAATTAGGGTATGGACAAGATTTCTTTTTCCATGCAAATTGATGTGGATAATCGGCTGATGGGGGCTTCATTTTCAATATTGTCTCTTCTCTTCTTAAATGAATTATCCATTTTTTAAACTGCGCATTCTTTGGGACATTGTCCCCATCAACTTTTTGTAAAGCATCAATGATTACGCCATTCTTCCACCTAAGCATCACCATAAATTCGAAGCTTGTTCTTGCGTCAATTTAGCGTAATTTATTTCGCTCTAACAGAGGCTCTTCTCAAACTTATGTCTTATTCTTAATGCCCTAAACTGGTTCATGTTCAGACATGTTATAACAAGTTACTGTAACTTCATTTTGGTGCAATAATTGATATATATATGTAATTTATATTTTACTAAATATACGTATTTAGTAAAATAGGTTTTAGATTCAAGAATATATTATATTCCTCATTCTCATACAACCACAATAAAATCATGCTGTCTTGTAGTCTCAAAGACGAAACTAACATGTACTATGAGATAACTAAATGTATGCAGATATAACTAATGCTGAACACCAAGTGTGATTAAACTGGGGATATAAGTTCATGCATTTTTTAGATTTAGACAATGCATTCAATAGAGTGTTGTCATTTGACTCCCTTTAGTACAACATCACCAAATAAACTTATTCTACACATATAGTTATTGTGATAGGCTGCAATTTATGTTCAATGTCTTGGTAGAAAGAAATGTACAAATAAATTAGTTATGCAAGGTAATAAAAGTCAAATGTTACTAAAGAAATTATAAAGAACAGGCTGGGCATGGTGGCTTACGCCTGTAATCCCAGCACTTTGGAAGGCTGAGATAGGTGGATCACCTGAGCTCGGCAATTAGAGACCAGCCTGGCCAACGTGGTGAAACCTGGGCTCTACTAAAAATACAAAAATTAGCTGGGTGTGGTGGTGAGCATCTGTAGTCCCAGCTACTGGAGAGGCCAAGGCAGGAGAATTGCTTGAACCTGGGAGGCAGAGGTTGCAGTGCGCCACTGCACTCTAGCCTGGGCGATAGAGCAAGACTCTGTCTAAAAAAAAAAAAAAAAAAAGAAAGCAATTATAAAGAACAGTAATCCATTATTCTATGCCCTCTCATTAATGTGCATGTCTGTTAAAAGGTACACTGGAAGTAATTTCTGTATCTCTAAATAGTATTTAATAACTTAAAACAAATCTAGTAAACATAATGAATAACGAGGACTTGACAAACATGACTTTCTTCCAGTCTTTTCTATTTCCTTTCGATTAAAAAAAATATTATTTCTGTAAACAGGAAACATGTTTGTTATAAGTAATTTAAGGAGATTATAAACCAAAAATATTTTTAAAGTAGTCCAAACCTGATAATACATTCATGCATAATCATTTCCATACTCTAAAAGAGATGGATAATGAGAAAGAAAAAAGACATATAGATATGCTCTTAGAAAAATATTATAGTACCATGCTACTTAAAATTTAAAACAGTTTAACAAGTGAACAACTAAAAATAATTGGTGTCAATAAAATAATTACTGAACTAACTCTAACATCATCATTTTTATAATTTAAATATTTATAACTTTATTTTGTTCTGTAGACGTAATTCCAAAAGTTTGGTTTTGATTTTAAATTAAAAAGTGTGAGTACTATTCATCTGTCATTTTGTCAGAGCCCTTTGCTTGCATATTTCCTCATTTAAATTCATCTCTAACTTGCCTTGATTTCAGAGTTCAGTGTTTTTACTGAGGAAGAGCTAATGGTTTATCATATTATTTTATGTTTCAGAATTAGTCTTTTTTTTAACTTCACAGTATTAATGCTTTTAATTTATATTAAAACATACAAAAATAGGTTTCTAATAGGTAGACTAATATTCTTTCTGGCTTAAAAATAGTTCCTCATTTAATAATGTTTGATCACACTGAGATTATACTTTATTTTTCTGTTTGCATCACCTCTTTCTTAGTTTTATCTGTCCTTCATACCTTTCTTTTACATCAGATTTTTCATCTTAGTCTTTCAGGATTTTGTTTGTTTATTTGCGGTATGTACAACAGAACACATTAGAAAACTTAGGGCTCAGAACCCACTACCCCGAAGTATGATACTTTGGCATGCTGAGTATTTTAAACTGAAGGAGATTGGAAGACCTCAGAAGTGAGGTCTTTCTGATCTTCTCCAGTCATGTCTCCTACCTCTCTCTCTCTTCCTGGAAGTGAAATATAGAAATCAGTACTTCTTTTCTCCAAGGCTGGTTACAGAAGCTAGAACTCGTCTTCCCCAAAGCATGGCATAAAACATAGAAAGGTAACTCTCTCTCTTTTCCCTTGAAGACCCTCATTGCAGGTGGTTAGTGCCTCATACCCAGAAGGAAGAAGTGCTACAGAGACGCCAGAAAGAATCTGATCAGACAGGCCTAGCTGAGTTCCCCCTCTTAGTTTATTACCATTAGATACACCCTTTTATCTAATCACATTTCTACACAGCTATCCATTCTTCATAGAATCTAAGCATAAATGTGGACAGTTTTCCCTGGAATTTGGGTCTTCATTTCTAAAGTCTCTAGTGTTACATAAAATTTTGATTAATAAATTTATTGTGCTTTTCTCTTGTTTTTTAATTATTATTATTATTATTATTATACTTTAAGTTTTAGGATACATATGCACAATGCGCAGGTTTGTTACATATGTATCCATGTGCCATGTTGGTGTGCTGCACCCATTAACTCGTCATTTAGCATTAGGTATATCTCCTAATGCTGTCCCTCCCCGCTCCCCCCACCCCACAACAGTCCCCGGAGTGTGATGTTCCCCTTCCTGTGTCCATGTGTTCTCATTGTTCAATTCCCACCTATGAGTGAGAACATGCGGTGTTTGATTTTTTGTCCTTGGCAATAGTTTACTGAGAATGATGGTTTCCAGTTTCATCTATGTCCCTACAAAGGACATGAACTCATCATTTTTTATGGCTGCATAGTATTCCATGGTGTATATGTACCACATTTTCTTAATCCAGTCTATCATAATTTACAAGAAAAAAACAAACAACCCCATCAAAATGTGGGCGAAGGACATGAACAGACACTTCTCAAAAGAAGACATTTATGCAGCCAAAAACACATGAAAAAATGCTCATCATCACTGGCCATCAGAGAAATGCAAATCAAAACCACAATGAGATACCATCTCACACCAGTTAGAATGGCCATCATTAAAAAGTCAGGAAACAACAGGTGCTGGAGAGGATGTGGAGAAATAGGAACACTTTTACACTGTTAGTGGGACTGTAAACTAGTTCAACCATTGTGGAAGTCAGTGTGGCGATTCCTCAGGGATCTAGAACTAGAAATACCGTTTGACCCAGCCATCCCATTACTGGGTATATACCCAAAGGACTATAAATCATGCTGCTATAAAGAAAGCCAGGATGGTCTCGATCGCCTGACCTCGTGATGTGCCCACCTCGGCCTCCCAAAGTGCTGGGATTACAGGTGTGAGCCACCACGCCCTGCCAGCTAGTTCTTTAAACAACTGTTTATGTTTGAGAGAAATGAGTTTGATGTGGCTATTAATTATGACATATCAGATTATACATGATATATCAGATTATACAGAAACTTAGAGAATAAGGGTTTATATCTTATTTATATGCTATACTTAACATGATGCAGTCGGTGTAACTCTGCTCAGTGCTCTTTTAATTCAAAAATGTAGGCTAAATTAGCAACCTCTGTGTAGAACATGATTGGTTAACATGCCAGGAAAAAAAATACATATTGGTTCTTAAATCCTCTCAGAATAATGAATACTTGTTCTGTTCACATTTCATATAACCATTCAGGATGGATTATGAGTTATTTTAGTATAAGGAAGGGAACAAAGTAATACAACTTATCCCAATGACATTGAAAGACAGATTATAAGGAGGTCAGAATGTGCCAGGAAGAGAATGGTATGCATTTATTTATACACTGTCATAAGAGCTTTGGATGATATTTTAAAGTGTTTTGAGAATCTGGAAGGTTTTGATGAGAGAGTTAGAAAAATCACTAGTATGCTGTGTTGAAATATACTCTAGGAAGATGAAGTATATAAGAAGAAAAACTAGTTAGGAAACAATTGTGATGGTCTAGGGAGAAGATGGTGAGGATAAGTCTAGGCTGCTTGTAGGGCAGACGGAGAGAAATAATTGGAAATATATTCTAGAGTGATAGCATGCAGATGTTTTCTGAAATATATCTGTGTGATCTGAAAAAAAGGGGAATAAATCTTAGATTTAAAAAAAGATATAAGTTATCAGGTGGTATTTTTTACTTTGAAAGGGAAAACCACATGTAAGGGGGTTGGGAATAGTTAACTAGGTTGTCTAGAGTTTCTTTAGAAACCATATAGCAAGTGATTTTAAATAGAGAGTATATTCAGTCAGAGGATAGAATCCCAATTTCTGCAATATTTAGAAATCAGTAAGAGAAAGAATCAGCAAAGGACACTAAGAACAGCTCTAGCAAAGTAGGAAGTATGTGAGAAGAGCTTGTTTTCCTGGATTGGTGATGAAAAATGTATACCTAGGAAAAAGAGATGATTGACCATCTCATATCATTTTGTATTAGTGAGCATTTCTTTGAAGTTAACAGGAAACAGACTAGTTTAAGCAACACATTTAATGTAAAGCAGGTGCATACAAAGATATGAAATAAAAAACAAAGTAACTCTGGCAGAGAAAATTAAATTGGAAGTAACCAAGGGAGCCAATGGAGAATAGAATTTGCTGAAAACAAATTAAGGGACAAGTAACCAATGCTCTCACCTCCATTGACCACCTGTTGTTCATCTTCCATTTGATGGACAGTATCTGTACAGACTGATAGCTTCTGACCTCAAGCACTCACATCTCTCTCTGTCTAAGGCTATACCTTGCCACATGAGTTATGGCAAGCCAGAGTGCCAGAGCTTCAGTACCCCAAGATATATGTATATTTTTAATCAACCAGTGGCAGATAAGAAGAGGTGGAAAAACACCTCATATTTTACAACCTACACTGGATTGAATTGAAGTATATTCTAATATGTCTCTCAAAGAATACCCCAAAGATTAAGCCCCAGTTGCCTATGGTTGAAGCCCACTCATTAAATATTCTTGTCTTTTTTTCCTTCTATATCTCATTTCCCTACATCTGCACTTCATTTTCTGAGATTATTTCCCAAATGTATCACTTGTCTCTAAACTTCTTATAGTTTGCTTTTGTAGAGATACAATTAAGACAATTTGAGGGTGATAAAAATCAATGAATTATAAAGAAAAATTAAAAATTTAGAAAAAAATTATGTGTACACTACATGCTCAGAGAAAATTTAGTATATTTGTAACTGAAGTCTCCAAAGAACCAGGTAATTACCATAACTTTGCAGGTAATAGAATAATTTAAAACATTTTCAAATTCCAATTTGGATGTGAATAATACATTGATATCAAAAGCCCAAGAATATAGCGCCTTTTCTTGCCCAAATCTATGTGTTTATCTTATTTCTAGATAATGAAGCCATAATTATTAAGAGTATGACTAAAAATAGCATTAAATGAAATGTAAAATTAGTTCAATGGAAGAAAATTTATAAATTTAATTAATATAAATAATCACATTAAAATGTGAAAAGCATAATTTGGTACACAAATTTTGAAAAAAAATGATAAAATTAAAAATCTATTCTCGACAAAAATGATTAAAGACGTAGGAATAGAGAATTTATTCACCAGCAAACTTCAGAACCAAATCAGATGTTCTTGCCCTTTTTCAACTTTATTAATCCAGTTTACATGGCACAAGATTATCCCTTGATAAAATTTAATATAAGCTATATTTTAAGATGGTATGTCTATCTTTATTTTAAAATTCCTAACCAGTTTTTGGGACATACAGATTTCAGCTTTGGATTTGAATAGCACATCAGAAAAATTATGTCAATTAGTTAAATGAATTATTGACTTAAAATAAATTTTATTTTCACCAAAATATTTAGTAATGAATTTTGCCTAAGCTTGGTGACATTTGCTTTTCTACTTTTTATGATTACTTAAAAAATTCCCATGGATTTTTATGTCACCAACCTTCAATGTCAATTTCCTTACTCAAAAGACTAAAGCAAATGAGAAGATTCTGGAAATATGGTGGAGTGGAAAGTACTATAAATATGTCTTCCCACGAAGACAAAAATTGAACTGGAAAAATCTGTCTAATGTAACTATTTTAGAACTCTGATGTCTACTGAAGACGTGCAACTTCTAGGAAAATGGTTTAAACAGTAGATTGTGGATAATTATATTCAATTTCAGTCAGATTACCTAACCATCATCCTTCTTTGTGGCAGGGAGCTGTGCAGTTGTTCCAGGAGAAAGCTGCATACAGCTTTCAGGATCCATGAAGAATAATAGGACCTCTGTACTCTAAATATTGGGTATTTGTGTTCTGCTTGCTACTTCTGATCACTAACTGCCGACAAAGTAGAACAGTCATTGTTGCAACATCCTACCCCTTCTCCCCCAAAATTGTTCCAAGCCTTTCCTCTCTAGGTGCTTTGAGGCCACTCCAGATGATTTGATATTTCATTAAACAACTCTCAGTCATGAATAAAATAAGGAGACAGAAGATAAGTTAAAAAAAATAGCTGTACAAAAATGAAAAAAAAAAAAACAATTAGATCTAATGGACATATACAGAACATTCTACCTAACACAGAATTTTTCTCAGGTGTACATGGAACATTTTTCGACAATAGACCATTTATTTTGCAACCAATTTACTTTCAATAGATCTAAAATAATTGATAGAGTACAAATCATCTAACCTAACTACAACAAGATGAACTTAGAACTCAAGAAGAGAAGAAAAATCGGAAAATTTAAAAACTTGGGACATTAAACAATACATTCTTACACAACCAGTGGGTTAATAATGAAACGACCAGGTAAGTTAGAGAATACTTACAGATGAATGAAAATAAAAACAAAATATATTTAAACTTACAGATGCAGCAAACGCAGTGCTAAGGGGGAAATTTATAGCTATAAATGCTTACATTAAAAAAAAAACAAGAAAGTTCTCAAATCAACAAACTATACAAACTATACATGGAAGTAGAAAAATAAACAAAGTAACCCAAAGCTAGGACAAGGAAGTAAATAATAAAGGTTAGAAAATAGGTAAACAAAGTAGAGAATAGAAAAATAATAGAAAAAATCAATAAAACCAAAAGTTACTTTTTTATTAGATCAACAAAAGCGAAAAACCTTTTTTTTCCTTTTTTTATTGTACTTTAAATTCAAGGGTACAGGTACACAACGTGCACATTTGTTACATATGTATACATGTGCCATGTTGGTGTGCTGCACCCATTAACTCGTCATTTACATTAGGTATATCGCCTAATGTTATTCCTCTTCCTCCCCCTCCCCCACCCCATGACAGGCCCTGGGGTGTGTGATGTTCCCCTTCCTGCGTCCAAGTGTTCTCATTGTTCAATTCCCACCTATGAGTGAGAACATGCAGTGTTTGGTTTTCTGTCCTTGCGATAGTTTGCTGAGAATGACGGTTTCCAAATTCATCTATGTCCCTACAAAGGACATGAACTCATCCTTTTTTATGGCTGCATAGTATCCCATGGTGTATATGTGCCACATTTTCTTAATCCAGTCTATCATTGATGGACATTTGGGTTGGTTCCAAGTCTTTGCTATTGTGAATAGTGCCACAATAAACATACATGTGCATGTGTCTTTATAGCAGCATGATTTATAAACTTTTGGGTGTATATACCCAGTAATGGGATGGCTGGGTCAAATGGTATTTCTAGTTCTAGATCCTTGAGGAATCACCACACTGTCTTCTACAATGGTTGAACTAGTTTACAGTCACATCAACAGTGTAAAAGTGTTCCTATTTCTCCACATCCTCTCCAGCACCTGCGGTTTCCTGACTTTTTCATTATTGCCATTCTAATTGGTGCGAGATGGTATCTCATCGTGGTTTTGATTTGCATTTCTCTGATGGCCAGTGATGATGAACATTTTTTCATGTGTCTCTTGGCTGCATAAATGTCTTCTTTTGAGAATTGTCTGTTCATATCCTTTGCCCACTTTTTGATGGGGTTGTTTGTTTTTTTTCTTGTAAATTTGTTTGAGTTCTTTGTAGATTCTGGATATTAGCCCTTTGTCAGATGGGTAGATTGCAAAAATTTTCTCCCATTCTGTAGGTTGCCTGTTCACTCTGATGGTAGTTTCTTTTGCTGTGCAGAAGCTCTTTACTTTAACTAGGTCCCATTTGTCAATTCTGGCTTTTGTTGCCACAGCTTTTGGTGTTTTAGACATGAAGTGATTGCCCATGCCTGTGTCCTGAATGATATTGCCTAGATTTTCTTCTAGAGGGTTTTTACGGTTTTAGGTCAAACCTTTAAGCCTTTAATCCATCTTGAATTAATTTTTGTATAAGGTGTAAGGAAGGGATCCAGTTTCAGCTTTCTACATATGGCTAGCCATTTTTCCCAGCACCATTTATTAAATAGGGAATCCTTTCCTCATTTCTTGTTTTTGTCAGGTTTGTCAAAGATCAGATGGTTGTAGATGTGTGGTATTACTTCTGAGGGCTCTGTTCTGTTCCATTGGTCTATATCTCTGGTTTGGTACCAGTACCATGCTGTTTTGGTTACTATAGCCTTTCAGTATAGTTTGAAGTCAGGTAGTATGATGCTTCCAGCTTTGTTCTTTTTGCTTAGGATTGACTTGGCAATACAGGCTGTTTTTTGGCTTCATATGAACTTTAAAGTAGTTTTTTCCAATTCTGTGAAGGAAGTCATTGGTAGCTTGATGGGGATGGCATTGAATCTGTAAATTACCTTGGGCAGTATGGCCATATTCACAATATTGATTCTTCCTATACATGAGCATGGACTGTTCTTCCATTTGTTTGTGTCCTCTTTTATTTCATTGAGCAGTGGTTTGTAGTTCTCCTTGAAGAGATCCTTCACATCCCTTGTATGTTGGATTCCTAGGTATTTTAATCTCCTTGAAGCAATTGTGAATGGGAGTTCACTGATGATTTGGCTCTCTGTACGTCTGTTATTGGTGTATAAGAATGCTTGTGATTTTTGCACACTGATTTTGTATCCTGAGACTTTGCTGAAGTTGCTTATCAACTTAAGGAGATTTTGGGCTGAGATGATGGCGTTTTCTTTTTTTTTTTTTTTTTTGAGATAGAGTCTCACTGTCACCCAGGCTAGAGTGCACTGGCACGATCTCGGCTCGCTGCAGGCTCTGCCCCCTGGGGTTCACACCATTCTCCTGCCTCAGCCTCCCATGTAGCTGGGACTACAGGCACCCGCCATCTCGCCCAGCTAATTTTTTGTATTTTTAGTAGAGACGGGGTTTCACTGTGTTAGCCAGGATGGTCTCGATCTCCTGACCTCGTGATCTGCCCACCTCGGCCTCCCAAAGTGCTGGGATTACAGGTGTGAGCCACCACGCCTGGCCGATGATGGTGTTTTCTAAATATATAATCATGTCATCTGCAAACAGGGGAAATTTGACTTCCTCTTTTCCTAATTGAATACCCTTTATTTCTTTCTCCTGCCTGATTGCCCTGGCCAGAACTTCCAACACTATGTTGAATAGGAGTGGTGAGAGAGGGCATCTCTGTCTTGTGCCAGTTTTTCAAAGGGAATGCTTCTAGTTTTTGCCCTTTCAGTATGATATTGGCTGTCGGTTTTTCATAAATAGCTCTTATTATTTTGAGATACGTCCCATCAATACCTAATTTATTGAGAGTTTTTAGCATGAAGGGCTGTTGAATTTTGTCAAGGGCCTTTTCTACATCTATTGAGATAATCATGTGGTTTTTGTCTTTGCTTCTTTTTATATGCTGGATTATGTTTATTGATTTGCGTATGTTAAACCAGCCTTGCATCCCAGGGATGAAGCCCACTTGATCATGGTGGATAAGCTTTTTGATGTGCTGCTGGATTTGGGTTGCCAGTATTTTAATGAGGATTTTTGCATCAACGTTCCTCAGGGATATTGGTCTACGGTTCTCTTTTTTTGTTGTGTCTCTGCCAGGCTTTGGTATCAGGATGATGTTGGCCTCATAAAATGAGTTAGGGAGGATTTCTTCTTTTTCTATTGATTGGAATAGTTTCAAAAGGCGTGGTACCAGCTCCTCCTTGTACCTCTGGTAGAATTCGGCAGTGAATTTGTCTGGTCCTGGACTTTTTTTGGTTGGTGGGCTATTAATTATTGCCTCAATTTCAGAGCCTGTTATTGGTCTATTCAGGGATTCAACTTCTTCCTGGTTTAGTCTTGGGAGGATGTATGTGTTGAGGAACTTATCCATTTCTTGTAGATTTTCTAGTTTATTTTCTTAGAGGTGTTTATAGTATTCTCTGATGGTAGTTTGTATTTCTGTGGGATCGGTGGTGATATCCCCTTTTTCATTTTCTATTGTGTCTATTTGATTCTTTTCTCTTTCCTTCTTTATTAGTCTTGATAGCAGTCTATCAATTTTGTTGATCTTTTAAAAAACCGGCTCCTGGATTCATTGATTTTGGAAGGGTTTTTTTGTGTCTCTATCTCCTTCAGCTCTGCCCTGATCTTAGTTGTTTCTTGCCTTCTGCTAGCTTTTAAATGTGTTTGATCTTGCTTCTCTAGTTCTTTTAATTGTGATGTTACGGTGTCAATTTTAGATCTTTCCTGCTCTGTCTTGTGGGCATTTAGTGCTATAAATTTCCCTCTACACACTGCTTTGAATGTGTCCCAGAGATTCTGGTATGTTGTGTCTTTGTTCTCACTGGTTTCAAAGAACATCTTTATTTATGCCTTCATTTCGATATGTACCCAGTAGTCATTCAGGAGCAGGTTGTTCAGTTTCCATGTAGTTGAGCGGTTTTGAGTGAGTTTCTTAATCCTGAGTCCTAATATGATTGCACTGTGGTCTGAGAGACAGCTTGTTATAATTTCTGTTCTTTTACATTTGCTGAGGAGTGCTTTAGTTCCAACTATGTGGTTAATTTTGGAATAATGAGATGTGGTGCTGAGAACAATGTATATTCTGTTGATTTGGGGTGGAGAGTTCTGTAGATGTCTATTACGCCCACTTGGTGCAGAGCTGAGATCAATTCCTGGATATCCTTGTTAACTTTCTGTCTCATTGATCTGTCTAATGTTGACAGTGGGGTGTTAAAGTCTCCCATTATTATTGTGTGGGAGTCTAAGTCTCTTTGTAAGTCTCTAAGAATTTGCTTTATGAATCTGGGTGCTCCTGTATTGGGTGCATATATATTTAGGACAGTTAGCTCTTCTTGTTGAATTGATCCCTTTACCATTATGTAATGGCCTTCTTTGTCTCTTTTGATCATTGTTGGCTTAACGTCTCTTTTATCAGAGACTAGGATTGCAACCCCTGCCTTTTTTTGTTTTCCATTTGCTTGGTAGATCTTCCTTCATCCCTTTATTTTGAGCCTATATGTGTCTCTGCATGTGAGATGGGTCTCCTGAATACAGCACACTGATGGGTCTTGACTCTTTATCGAATTTGCCAGTCTGTGTCTTTTAATTGGAGCATTTAGTCCATTTACATTTAAGGTTAATATTGTTATGTGTGAATTTGATCCTGTCATTATGATGTTAGCTTGTTATTTTGCTTGTTAGTTGATGCAGTTTCTTCCTAGCCTCAATGGTCTTTACATTTTGGCATGTTTTTGCAGTGGTTGGTACCAGTTGTTCCTTTCCATGTTTGTTGCTTCCTTCAGGAGCTCTTGTAGGGCAGGACTGGTGGTGACAATATCTCTCAGCATTTGCTTCTCTGTAAAGGATTTTATTTCTCCTTCACTTATGAAGCTTAGTTTGGCTGGATATGAAATTCTGGGTTGAAAATTCCTTTCTTTAAGAATGTTGAATATTGGCCCCCACTCTCTTCTGGCTTGTAGAGTTTCTGCTGAGAGATCTGCTGTCAGTCTGATGGGCTTCCCTTTGTGGGTAACCCGATCTTTCTCTCTGGCTACCCTTAACAATTTTTCCTTCATTTCAATGTTGGTGAATCTGACAATTATGTGTCTTGGAGTTGCTCTTCTCGAGGAGTATCTTTGTGGCATTCTCTGTATTTCCTGAATTTGAATGTTGGCCTGCCTTGCTAGGTTGGGGAAGTTCTCCTGGATAATATCCTGCAGAGTGTTTTCCAACTTGGTTCCATTCTCCCCGTCCCTTTCAGGTAGACCAATCAGACCTAGATTTGGTCTTTTCACATAGTCCCATATTTCTTGGAGGCTTTGTTCCTTTCTTTTTAGTCTTTTTTCTCTAAACTTCTCTTCTCACTTCATTTCATTCATTTGATCTTCAATCACTGATACCCTTTCTTCCAGTTGATCAAATTGGTTACTGAAGCTTGTGCATTCATCACGTAGTTCTTGTGCCATGGTTTTCAGCTCCATCAGGTCATTTAAGGACTTCTCTACACTGGTTATTCTAGTTAGCCATTCATAGAATCTTTTTTCAAGGTTTTTAGCTTCTTTGCGATGGGTTTGAACTTCCTCCTTTAGCTCGGAGAAGTTTGATCATCTGAAGCCTTCCTCTCTCAGCTTGTCAAAGTCATTCTCCATCCAGCTTTGTTCCATTGCTGATGAGGAGCTGCATTCCTTTGGAGGGTGAGAGGCGCTCTGATTTTTAGAATTTTCAGCTTTTCTGCTCTGTTTTTTCTCCATTTTTGTGGTTTTATCTACCTTTGGTCTTTGATGAGGGTGACGTACAGGTGGGGTTTTTGTGTGGATGCCCTTTCTGTTTGTTAGTTTTCCTTCTAACAGTCAGGACCCTCAGCTATAGGACTGTTGGAGTTTGCTGGAGGGCCACTCCAGACCCTGTTTACCTGGGTATCAGCAGCGGAGGCTGCAGAACAGCATATATTGCTGAACAGCAAATGTTGCTGCCTGATCATTCTTCTGGAAGCTTCATCTCAGAGGGGTACCTGGCCATGTGAGGTGTCACTCTGCCCCTACTGGGGAGTGCCTCCCAGTTAGGCTACTCGGGGGTCAGGGACTCACTTGAGGATGCAGTCTATCTGTTCTCAGATCTCAAACTCTGTGCTGGGAGAACCACTACTCTCTTCAAAGCTGTCAGACAGGGACATTTAAATCTACAGAGGTTTCTGCTGCCTTTTGTTCAGCTATGCCCTGCCACCAGAGGTGGAGTCTACAGAGGCAGGCAGGCCTCCTTGAGCTGCCATGGGCTCCACCCAGTTTGAGCTTCCTGGCTGCTTTGTTTACCTACTCAAGCCTGGGCAATGGCAGGTGCCCCTCCTGCAGCTTCGCTACCACCTTGCAGTTAGATCTCAGACTGCTGTGCTAGCAATGAGCGAGGCTCCATGGGCATGGGACCATCCTAGCCAGGCACAGGATATAATCTCCTGGTGTGCCGTTTGCTAATACCCTTGGAAAAGTGCAGTATTAGGGTGGGAGTGACCTGATTTTCCAGGTGCTGTCTGTCATGGCTTCCCTTGGCTAGGAAAGGGAATTCCCTTTTCCCTTGTGCTTCCCGGGTGTGGCAATGCCTCGCCCTACTTCGGCTCACACTCGGTGGGCTGCACCTACTGTCCTGCACCCACTGTCTGACATGCCCCAGTGAGATGAACCCAGTACCTCAGTTGGAAATGCAGAAATCACCTGTCTTCTGCATTGCTCACACTGGGAGCTATAGACTGGAGCTGTTCCTTTTCAAAAGTGACAAACTTTTATCTAAATAGACTAATATAAAAGAGCAAGGATTCAAATTATGAAAATTTGAAGTGAAAAAGAGGATATTGCTACTAATCTTACAGCAGTAAAATCTCTCTCTCTCTCTTTCTCTCTATCTATCTATCTATCTGAGGATGCTATAGGCAATTTTATGCCAACAATTGAATAACCTGGATGAAATAGAAAGAATCCTAAAAGCACAGACACTCTCAAGACTGACTTATAAAGAAATAGAAAGTATAAATAGACTTATAACTAGTCATGGGATTGAATTAGTAACTGATTACCTCTCAAAAAATATAAGCACTGGACCTGATGACCTCACTGGTAAATTCTGCCATTTAACAATGAACTAACATAAATTCTCAAACTTACCTCAGAAAATTGAAAAGAAGGGAACATTTTCTGACTCATTTTATGAAGCCAGCACTACCCCGATACAAAAAAGGGGCAAAGTCACTACAAACAAAACAAAATTACAGGCCAATATTCCTTACGATCATTGATGTGAAAATTCTCAACACAGTACTAGTTAACTAAATACATCAACAGTTGAAAGGATTATACATCATGACAAAATGGGATTTATTCCTGAATTAAAAGAATGACTCAACATATAAAAATCTCTCAATATAATACATGACATTAAAAATAAAGGTAAAAAACACAGTTACCTTATTTGATTCAGAGAAAGCCTTTGATGCAATTCAATATTTTTATAATAAAAACGCTTAAAAAACTAGAGAACTTCTTCAGCCTGATAAAGGACATTTATGAAAATCCTGTAGTTAATACAATTCACAGTGGTAAAAGACTGAAAGCTATTTTTCTAAAATCAATAGCAAGACAAGAATGCCAGCTTTCACCACTTCTATTCCATATAGTACTGGAAGTACTAGTGAGAAAAAACAATAAAAGGCATCCACATCTGGAAGGAAGAAGCAAAATGATCTCTCTTTGCAGATTATATGATCTTATATGTAGAAACCCTAAAGCTTCTACCAACACACACAAAATTTACTTGAACTAATGAATGAATTTAACAAAGTAACAGGATACACAGTCAATGCACAAAAATCAGTTGTATTTCTATATATTAACGAGTAGTAATGTGAAAAGTAAATTTTGGAAAACAATAACATCAAAAAGAATGAAATACTTAAGAATAAACCTAAGGAAATAAAAAACTTGAAAAATAATTTGCAAAACATTGCTGAGAGAAATTAAAGAAAATATAAATGAATGGAAAGAGAACTCATGTTCACAGATTGGAAGGCTAATATCAGTGAAATGTCAATATTACCCAAAGCAATCTTTGTTTTTACTGTGGAAATAAAAAAATACATTCTAAAATTTATGTATCATCTCAAGAGATACTGAATAGCCAAAATAATCCTGAACAAGAAAAACGAAGATGAAAGACTTACGTTTTCTTTTTTTCGTTTTTTTTTTTTTTTTTTTTGAGATGGAGTCTCACTCTTTCACCCTGGCTGGAGTGCAGTGGTGCAATTTCAGCTCACTGCAACCTCTGCCTCCCGGGCTCAAGTCATTCTCATACCTTAGCCTCCCAAGTATCTGGGATTACAGGTGATCACCACCATGCCCAGCTAGGTTTTTTGTATTTTTAGTAGAGATAGGGTTTCACCAGGTTGGTCAGGCCAGTCTCAGAATCCTGACCTCAAGTGACCTGCTCGCCTTGGCCTCCCAAATTGCTGGGATTACAGGTGTGAGCCACCGCACCTGGTCAGGACTTACATTTTCATATTTCAATATTTACTTCAAAGCTGCAACAATCAAAACTTTGTGTTACTGGCACAAAGACAGATATATAGTCCAATCAAATACATTAGAGAACCCAGAAATAAACCTTTACATATATGGTCGAATGATTTTCAACAATGATGCCAAAACCAATAAAGGGGAAAAGCTATTTTTTTTCAACAAATTGTGTGTGGAAAACTGGATATTGAAATGCAAAACAGTGGAATTGGACCCTTAACTTATGCCACATATAAAAATTAAAATGTTTAAAGACATAAATTTAAGAGTTACAATTCGGCCGGGCGCGGTGGCTCACGCTTGTAATCCCAGCACTTTGGGAGGCCGAGGCGGGCAGATCACGAGGTCAGGAGATCGAGACCACGGTGAAACCCCGTCTCTACTAAAAAAATACAAAAAATTAGCCGGGCGCGGTGGCGGGCGCCTGTAGTCCCAGCTACTCGGAGAGGCTGAGGCAGGAGAATGGCGTGAACCCGGGAGGCGGAGCTTGCAGTGAGCCGAGATTGCGCCACTGCACTCCAGCCTGGGCGACAGAGCGAGACTCCGTCTCAAAAAAAAAAAAAAAAAAAAAAAAAAAAAAGAGTTACAATTCTAGAATTCTTATAAAAATTTTAAGGAAAAAACTTCATGCCATCGTATTTGACAACGATTTCTTAAATATGATGCCAAAGGCTCAGACAATGAAAGGAAACAGCCAAATTGGACTTCATGAAAATTAAAAACTTTTGTGCATCAAAAACCACTATTAAGAGTGAAAAGGCAACCCACAGATAGGAAGAAAATATTCGCAAATTGTATCTCTGATAAGGAATTATTACCAGAATAAATTAACTAAAAACTCAACAACATAAAACAAAACCTGATTCAAAAATGGGTACAAGACTTGAATGTAGATATTTCTCCAAATGTAATTCAGAGTCTCTCATCTCTCTGCATATCAGGAGAGCTTTCATAATATGCTGGGATCCAGATAAAGTTGTGGAGTGATTCACTTACATTGAAAATTATATTTAAAATAACTCTTTATTCAAATTCACTTACAAATAACTCTGGTAATCTTTTGACTTACAAATCATGAACATAGCTCCAATGCCTCACTGCTGAAGAAAATTAGTTACATTTATTGTCCAATAAGCATATGAAAACTTGTGCAACATCACTAATCATTAGAGAAATGCAAATGAAAACCATGAAGAGATATCACTTTGCACCCATTAGGATGACTACCTCAAAAAGAAAAAGAAAAGTGTTTGTGAGGATATGGAGAAAGCAGAAACTTTTTATATTATTGGTGGTTGGTGGGAACATAAAATGGTACAGCTACTGTGGAAAACAATATGGTGATTTCTTGAAAAACTTAGAAACCATCTTAACCATATGATTCGGCAATTTCACTGCTGGGTATATTCCCAAAATAATCAAAAGCATTGTCTCAAAGACATATTTGCACATCTATGTTCACAGCAGCATTACTCACAGTAGTCAGAAGGTAAAAGCAATGTAAGTAGATAAACAGATAAGCAAAATGTGATCTATATTATATATATATATCTCCATTGGTATATATATTAGTAGATGAATAACAAAATGTGATATATATATATATCCATTGGTAGATGAATAAACAAAATGTGATTTTATATGTATACAAAAGTTGAATATTATTTATTTTTAACTGACATAAAATTGTATATATTTATGGTGTACAATGTCTTATTTTAATGCATGTATATGTTTTCTTAACGTTGGGAACATTCAAAATCTTCTCTACCAGCTATTTGAAAATACGCCATAAATTGTTATTAACTGTAGTCACTCCACAGTGCTGTCTGTAGAGCACTAGAACTTAATTCCCCTATCTAGCTGTAATTTTGTATCTGTTAAACAACCTATCCCTATCCTTTCTATCCTCTAACCTTCCCAGTCTCTAGTAACCACTACTCTATTCTCTACTTCTATAAGATCAACTTTTTTAGCTTCCACTCGTGAGTGAGAACGTGTATTATCTGTGTTTCTGTTCCTGGCTTATTCACTAAACATAATGTCCTCCAGGTTGATCCACATTGCCACAAATAAAGATTTTATTCTTTTTATGGCTAAATAGTATTCCCACAATGAAATATTATTAAGCTTTAGAAAGGATGAACTATTCTGACACATGCTGCAACATGGCTACAACCTTGAGGTCATTATCCTAGATGAATAAAAAACAGTCACAAAAAGGTGAATATTGAATGATTCCACTTACATGAAGTACTGGGAGTAGTCAAACAATAAGAATGAAGATTTATAGTTCGGGCTGAAGGCAGGAGACAGTAGGCATAGAGTTTCAGTTTTTTAGATGAAGAGTTCTGGTGATGCATTGTGGTAATTGTTGCACAAAAATATGAATGTGTTCAATGCCACTGAAATGTATACCTAAAATTGGTTAAGATAGTAAAATTTTATGTTATTTGTACTTTCCATAAAATAAAAATATTAAAAACAAATATTAACTTGTCTTTTAAATTATTTAAATTATTGAATAAATACATAATATTTTCTTACATTCAGTACTTAATTTTTAATGACCTAATTTTTCTATTGGCAAATTTAAAAAATCATTGGAGTTAAATATTTTCATGTCCATTTGCTAAAATTAATAAGAAGTTAAAGCTTTACACTTTTAGCATTTTTCCATGTTTGGGATATGGTACCTTTTTATTTAATACAGTTTGGGCATTTCAAATACAAAAATAAAACCCAAAATGCTCCAAAATTCAATTTACTTTTTGAACGTCGATATTATGCTAAAAATATTCATTGAGGCAGTTCAGATTTTGTATTTTCAGATTTAGGATGTCTGATTGGGGTAAGCATAATGTAAATATTCCAAAATCTGAAAAATATTCAAAATCTGAATAACTTCTGATCCCAAGCATTTCAAATAAGGGACACTCAACCTGTAATACCTGTCCAAATTGCATTAGAAGTATCCATGTGTGCTTTAGAAAATTTTTAAATAAAAGGTCTTTATTCTCTATTTGTTAAATCAATCTCATTGGCATTTGCAAATTTATTCACCATTGGTATTTAAAGGAATTTAGAGTCTTTCTAAATCTGTCTGCATGATTATTCCTTCAACGTGTAACTATATTGTACAACAACCAAGACTGAGGAGTTTTAGCAAGATAAGTCAAGGGAAACATCTTGTATATGGAAACAGTGTGTGTATGTTCTAGAGAGATAAATCAATAGGAGGAAAAATAAAATAACTGAAGAAAAACGGAGTCATACATATTAGGCTGATAGTTAATCCCATATGATAAAAAACCCAGAGTAAACAGTTTACTAAGGTGACATATTCTAAACAAATTAAACCTTTACACATTTACTAGTAACCAAATTATTAAAATTATTTTATTTTATAGAACATTTATTTAATTGTAAATATTTTATTCAAGAATGACCTAAACATTCAGTGTCAATGTAAGAGAATATTTTCTAAAACAGTTCATTCACTAGTTAATATTTCACAAAGAAGACAGTGAAATTGTATCTGTTTTAGTTATGAAATTCAACTAACACATAAATTAGCTACACACAAAACGTGTTCTCCATCCAGTCTTTGCACCATCTATCCTTTTATGATTTGTTTGTCATTCCTAACTTTATCACCAGTGCTGAATGTCACAGCAACTTTCTCTGGTTAATTATTTCCTCTCTGACATCTACCTTTCATCTAATCATTCTTTCTCCCTATTGTTTAAGCAACTTTATCACCAGTGCTGAATATCACACAAACTTTCTCTGGTTAATTATTTCCTTTCTCATGTCTTTCTTTCATCTACTCATTCTTTCTCCTTATTGTTTAAGCAAACGGGGGTCTTTTTTCTCTTAAAAAAAAAGCAAAACACAACAAAACAAACAAATGAAAAAGTAAAATTATAAAGACCATATCCTCATCAAGGTAATATCCTTGATGCTTCTTCAAAACCAGTATTTTAGAAATACTTTTATACTCTTGCTATTAGTATTCACACACCTTCCACTCTTTTCTCATTTCACAGGAGACTACATTATATGCACAATAATTAATCAAAAATGATTTTTAATAACATCAACAAACAAGCCAAATCTTGGATAAATTTGAGACATCCCTCACTACTTACTTTATTCACTCATTAACACTAAAAATGGTTGACTAGTGCTTTTTTCTTAAAATAATGTTGGCTATTTCCTGTGCCATGCATCCATCTCACTATCTTTCTCTAACTTGTTTTCTGTTCCTTCTCAGTCTTTCTCTGTTGAGGTGACTCAGAGCAAAATAATTCTCCAGCCCTCTCTTTTCTCAATCACATTATCTCTTTAGGTTATCTGACTCTCTCTCGGTGCTTTGCTTCCTAGCTTCAGATGAGCAGAAAATTCACTGTAAGACAGTTAGATTTAAGATGACATCAATTTCCATATCCAATCTATTCTCTCTTCCAATCTATTTCCAATAACCGTCACTTCTGATCTCTAAATCTAAGAGAAATATTCTTTTTTCAAACACATTATTATCATTTTAGTCCAATTTAGTCATTTCTCAACTTAGTCTCATATCCAGTCTTAAATTTCTGTTATGTGACAAGAGTGATAATTTGTTCTTAATGTTTTAATTTAGTTTAATGTAATGTTTGAATTAAGATGTTTTTCTGTCATTTCTTTACTTAAAACCCAGAAATGGTATCACATTGCTTTTATATAATAATGTATTACATAGTTAATTCAACACTAAAGACCTTTATCATAAGATTCCTCCCTCCCTCCCCTATTCTTGCAGGCTCATGCCACCTAGTTATCCCCTGCTTCACATCTACACCCTGACCTTACAGTTGTTTCCTGAAGCTGGAACTACTCACTTCTAATCTAAGATCTTTAAACCTCCTCTTCTCTAGTTGCAACACCCCTTCCTCTCAACCTGTTTTATCTAGTGAACTCCAACTCATATTTGGGTTGCTGTTTAAATGTTACTTCCAATGAGAAGCTTTTCCTGATTCCCACTAAACTTAGAGCTTCCTGCTCTATATTTGTTTACTTATAAACTTTTATTTCATAATGTGTCAGATTTTAAATACATCAACTAAATTCATTTTTATGTTTAATGTTTATATTCTACTTCAGACTATTAGTGAGTATATCTATATTAGTGACAAATGAAAGCTTAGTCCAAACAATAGTAGACACTCAATACTTGATTAATGAAGGAGAAACAGGAAGAATTAATTGGGGTAGGGAAGTGGTGAAAGAGAGTAGAGGGGGGATGTGGAATAAAGGCCACGAGTGTGAGAATGAAATTGAAAGTGATGTAAAAGGAAAAATGAGATTTATAATGTGAGGATTATAGGACAGCGGGGATCCAGAATGGCTTATTTACTTGCTAAAATAATGATTTATTAAACTGTTAATTATCTGTACAAATACTATAATTGTGATCAGCATTGTTAGCACTGATCTATACCTCAGAAACTAAGTAAAATCTATAACTTGACAAAGATGGAGACTCAGCCCAGGGAAAGTAAATGATTCTCAGCTTTTTAATACATTTATCAATATGATGGTTATGCAAGGACAATGCTTTACTTATGGAATACTAATATTCAAAGTTAAAAAGCTTACTTAAAGTATATATTGCTGAGCCAAAAATGTTTATATTTTTATAAAATGAAATAGTTGGATGTGTTCTATAGATATATTCAAATTTATATTTTAAACTAGCCATATTCATAATTTGATCCACTAAAAGTTATTTAAAGTATGTTTTTACTTCTTGAGATTAATATTTTAAAATAGAGCTATTGATTAGCAATGAGTTTAATGTAACTAATTTCTGGCAGCCTAGATATGCACTTGTATTCATATAATTATTTTTGATTTGCTAGCCTTCAGTTTGATAAATGAAGTTTAAAAATTAATTTCCTGTGTTTCTAATTCATGAATCTGTATTTAAATACACAGATGACACATATTTAACTGAGTCATGTTTTACATTAATTCAGATGAGACATGAGAAGACTATACAAATAACATGTATAAAGTACCTTTATATTTTTGAAGGAAATAATTTACATAAAAGTAAAGTATTTGTTACTTTGAGGCTTGTGTACTAAAGTATATTATTGAAATGTGGACTCTGAAGACTGTAATATGTTTACTGTTATATTTTTCAGAGACAGTAACTTTATTTTTAATTTTTGTTGCAAGAATAGTAGGACTTTTCTGATGTTTACAGAAGGCTGAATTGTTTTTTTCTGCAGCAATAAAATCTTATTTTATTGCCTATTCCTATTTCACTTCACGATAATAATTATAATGACTTTGAAACCCTCTTGGCATTTTGTAAGTAACAGAATGAATAAAACCATGTCAACTGTTCTTCTTTTTATTGTAAAATCTCAGTACTTAAAAGTTGTTGATGAGAGACTGGAAAGCTCAGGAGCTTTACAACAGGAAAAATATAATCTAGATCTTTAGCAGTGTTTCAAATATGACCCAGCTCAGTAATCATCAAAATATCTAAGTACCTCAATAATAGTTATCCATAGAAAAATACATATGTAATTTTACTGAAGATATATAAAGCAATTTGAGGTAAATCCTTCAATAAATGTAACTAATTTTCTTCAGCCATGAGGCATGGGAGCTATGTTCAGGATTTGTAAGTCAAAATATTACCATAGTTATTTGTAAGTTTACCATAGTTATTTGTAAGTTTACCATAGTTATTTGTAAGTGAATTTATTTATTTTAAATATAATTTTCAATGTAAGTGAACCATTCCCCAACTCATGCTATCTGGATACCAGCATATTATAAAAGCCATTCTGATAGGCAGACAGCTGAGTCTCTGAATTAAATGGATATAACTTGTTTACATTTTCTAGCTTGTTGGCTCATACATTGTAAGCAGATAGTAACTATTCATTATTAATAATGATGGCTATAGTTCCCAGTTCTGTCATAACCTGGATCACCTTGCCTAGTGCAAGGATGTGCACAGGTTGATCTTGTTTACCAATATGATTTTAAAATGTGCTTCTGGTCCTCAAATCCTACTAGCCCTTCTTAAATGTGACCATTCCAACAATAAGCAACTGCCGAAAGGTAATATAAAATAAAAGGTAACCAAATAAAATAAATAAAATAGGTAATACTCTATTAAACACCTGTGCATACAAAAACCTCACTGTCCCTCAGTACAGGGCTTTTCTCCATCTATAGTTTGGCCAGAGCTCATGACATAAAGGCTTCTCACTCAATTTGAGATGACAAGGACTATAGAGTAGACCCTGAGCTTGGTACTTAACTAGTTGAATGGATAAGGATGCCTGAATGAACTGTCCTGAGAAACCAAAGCCTGCCTTAGAAGCTAGAACCAGAATACACCAGTGAGAAAGGGCGAAGCGTTTGCTCCTTTCTTTAAAAAAACAATATCATATCCTACTATTAAACTCAGCTCAAAGAATGTGATAGGCTTTCATTAATTAGATTAGCAAAGCTTCTTCGCTGGAAATGCAGTGAGGGAGACATGTGAGCCTGGCATAGAGAGGAGGAATCAATGAATATTCGGAGCCAGAGTTATTCACAAAACCTGCTCATAGAAAAATAAGAAATTACTTATGTTTGAGTTTCATGTAATCATCATAGCTTCTGTTCACTTTGGGGAAATTTTGTGAAATAAAAACTACATATATCACGATTCAAATTCTACCTTTTTCCACTTTTTAAAGTTCACCTTGAAAAGAATTATGAGATATCTATTAAGTCCACTCTCCATCTGTAAATGGGTTGCACTATTAGCCATATTTGATATGAATCAAATAAGATAATAGATTTTAAGAAGTTATCTGTGAATTATTTATATATATTAACAATAAAATAATTCTATAGTCAAATATGTTTGAGATGAAATATCTTTATATTAGTATTTGTCGGAAACATTAATATGTATTATAAATCTCCAGAGGAGGATATGGCAGGGTTTTTCTTCAAAATTATTTACCTACAGAAACTTTTTTTCAAAAAGCAGTTCAGATAATTAATATTTTGCTGAGAAAACACCAGGAAACTTAGAGGTAAGCATTATAAATATAGTGACTAAGAGAACACTTAATTTATTGAAATTTCTGTGCTTTGTGGCTTATGGACAATGCATATTTTGTGTTAACCATATCCTTTGAGTTATATGGGTGAAATTGTAATATTAGTGTGGGATATATAAAGAATGTAAAGCAGAAATTTCAGAGTGTGGGAATCAAAGGTCCACTAGGGTTTCAGATACTGGAATAAAAATAATTGAAGGTGTTTTCATCTTAGCTTTTATAAAACTGGCAGGAAAATTTTAAAAGTTTCTGGCTCTTCATCAATCAGAAGCTTTGAAATAGAGCTTTAAGAAAGGGCTTGATTAAAATAAACAAAAAGAAAGATAAAAAAGAAAGAAAATGAAGGAAAGAATGGAGGGAGGAAGGGAAGGAGGAAAAAAGGAAGGAAACAAGGGAGGGAGGAAGCAAGGAAGGAAGGGAGGGAGGGAGGGAAGGGAGGGAATGAGGGTATATTATCTTAGAGATAATGGCAGTGATATTTGGCTGTGCAACAGAGGAGACTTAAAATATCTAGAGCCAAGGAGTCTCTCTGCAAAGTCTCAATAAATTCTTTTCTCTTGAATTGAATGAATCTAGATTCCTTTACTCAATTAATGCATATTATTTGTTACTGAAAAATTGTCATACATACAGCAGAGCAATTGCTGTTTCAAGAGAAAGTAGGAGAATATTATTACTATATGTTCAAAGACTAGAAAGAAGACTTTCCAGGTTTATGAACAGTAGCAGTTGTGGGTTTAATATTAATAATACTGATAATGCAGAAAGCTTTCTTCATCAAAATGCTCAAGATGTTATTTTCTGGTCTCCTATATTCCACCTTTATTTGGGTCAAAATCTTTGTTATTTTAATTCTTATATTATCCCATACACTAAGTATCAAAAAGCAGTACCATTTATTCGAGGTTACTAATTTCTTAGTGCTGCTGCTTCTCCATCTTTACACTAGAATAACAACATTTAATCACTAAAAACGTAGAATATTAGAACTAAAAACAATCACATGAATGTAAACTCTTTTTGTAACCAAAATCTGGGCAAAAGAAAAACAGATCATTGAGTGCTGGCTTTTAAGACTGCTCCTCTGTGTTATATTGTCCCATCTGCGCCCTATGCTGTATGCTGCTGAGTGATGCCACGATCCATCTCCCACTCCACCCTGTGTTACCTCAATAAGCATAATTTCAGATCTGTTACAACTAGCGTGTTTTGATGAATAAAAAATATCTGGAGAGAGCATAGAGAAAGAGAGAGAAAAAAAGAAAATCTATGTTCCACTTAAAGAAAAGCCTGCCAAATATTATTTAAAATACCAGCATTTCTCATCCATAAGCCAAACACTTAAACTAAAATATAGATGACTTTAGTAAAGTTTAGTAAAGTTTCTTAATTCCATAAGGCAAGTAATGCTGAATTCACATTTAGTTTTGCAATAGGATAAACCACTGTATTGTGCAGGAGCATAGAAATATGGTTGTAGTAAAAGATTTTCTAGTGTTTCTCCAAATATCTAATAGATTAATGTCACTGGTAATTGTGCAGTTAATCCTCAGATGGCAGGAACTTTAAATACCTGATGTGACAAGTTATGCAAATACCAAGACGAACCATAGGAAATGCCTAATTTACTCAATTCTCTTAGAGAGAGGAATTACAGAGATCCATTGCTTGGTTTTCACAGAATTTAAAATATTCTACAAAAATTCAATTGTATGAACGTTTTCTGTGCTAGCTGAATATAACCAATATCGTTATACTAGCGTGGTTGTCAGAGGAAAAGAAAGCCAACATTGTCTATAAGATTTTCCAGTGAAATTATGTTGATATAGGGAACTGGAGCTTTCAATTGTTTTTGATTGTATTCCTTTGTTGTCTTCAGCTTAAAATGCTGAAGCCCCATGACCCCACCTGCTGTAAAATGTTAGGCTATGTAAAAAGGAAATTTCAAAATATGTTCTATTCCTGTACTTAGTCCTGTGGGACTGCCCAATTTGCTAGACTTGTTGAGAATGATCCCCCACTAATAGGATTCCTCTGTAGCTACAGTAAATTTAAAGCAGTTTCCTTTGGTCCTGTGGTAAGAAGTTCAAGACCATGACCTAGAATTAAAGAATGAGTACTAGTGCAACTTTTACCATGCATTTTCTAACTCTGTCAGATGATCTACTTTTGAAAGACAATTAGTTCTTCTAGCTTAATGATTTTTGGTTCTTTGTACCTGCCTGCAGCAATATTTTCGAATACAGATCTACTTTTAATGACATCCTCATTTTTGATGTTCTTTGACACCTCTCCCATAGACAGCTTCATTATACATTATATGGATGTAAGGACAGAACTAGAAGCCACATATTTGCTTATCCAATTTTACTGCAGCCCTTTATCAAATTTGCTCCTCCAGCTTTAGATCTTCTTGCATGAAATAGACTCCACAAGTCACCATACACACTTGTGACGGATTTTCATTTATTTCATCTCAGCTCCTAATTCATTTATCATTGCAAAGAAGGCTCGGAATCTTTAAATCCTTTTTTAATTTTTTTTTGTCAGCTGGAGAAATTGAAACCTTTTTCAATTTAAAGTTGGAAAGTGACATTATGTCATTGACATTTTAAAACATAACTCAGAGACAATACAGGAGGACGAGGCCTCCATTCCTGGTTCCTATGCGTTCTTGGAAGACTCCTGCACACAGAAGTCTTCTGCAGAGTTTATCCTAAAGAGTGTGGAAAGTTTTCTAGTGCTGGCTCTCTAGCACATGCAGCTTCTCTAGCACCTAATACAAGCAGGGTTCAAGTCTCCTCCAGCACCTGGCTCTTACATTGTGGGAGCACTTTTTCCGGCACCAGGCTCCTACAGCACAGGTGGCTCCTTCAGTGTCCAGCTCCTGTAGTCCAGGGCAGTCAGCTACATCCAGCGACTAGTAGCTTCCCTGGCTCCCCTCTCTGGAAGTCCAACAGTGGAGTGCGTCCAATGTGACATAGATTTCTGTGGCAACATAGAGGACAGATTTCTTGTAAGATTCACGAGTGCAATAACACAGCTATTTCTCTGCCATCCAGTGAGGAATGGCCATTCATTCTTCAACAAAGTCTGAATCTCAACCCTGGAGTAGTGATTTCTCTTTTTTAGTTGTTTTATCATAGTTCAAGTGGTACTGACTTCTCCTTATAGTTACTATTCTTATATTTCTTAGAGTTCTCTTTACTATACTTTCCTCACCATGATAATTAATTTTATGTGCCAACTTGGGTAGACTATGGTGACTAGCTGTTTAGTCAAACACTACTCTAGATGTTGATATGGAAGTATTCTTTAGATGTAACTAACAGTTGCAATTAGGTGACTTTAAGTAAAGCAGACTGTCTTCTATGATGTTGGTAGGCCACATCCAATTAGTTGACGGTATTGAAAGGAAAAGCCTGAGGTTTCCAAAAGAAATTCTGCCTGAGTTTTCTACCTTCACACTGAAGGCTGCAATAGTTACTCCTATCTGAATCTCCAGATTGCTAGTTTGCTTTACTGATTTTGGATTTCCCAGCTTCCAGAATCTGATGAGCCATTCCCTTAAAATAAATCAGTCTTTCTCTGCATATGTCCTATTGGTTCTGTTTCTCTCAAGAACCCTAAGTAATACACCAGCCAGTCCCTCATTAATCAAATATTTTGTTAGAAGTAATAATTTTTATATTAAACATTTCCTATACAGATTATTGCGTGGTTTCTGTTTCCTGATTGAATCCAACTGTTTCAGTGTTCTTCCAAACCTACAGACAGCCTATAGTTCTGTGAGGGAAGTTTCTGGTAACAGAGTTGGGTTCCTAAAAGACAGCATCCAGTATCTAGAAGTGTTTCACAGTCTTCCTCTATATCCATTCCTGTTTGTCCTTTTCTAGGCTTCTGATCATCTTGGTTTGATGTGAGGTGGGAAGTGCTACAGGAAACAAAATTCATTGCCTAAAACAATTGTTACACCTATATGTTAAAATTTTATATGCCTGTTTTCCCAAGTACATACCATTTTCCTTATTTTTGTTGTGAATATATTTCAAGTAAAAGAGAAAAGATAAAGAACAGCAATCATTCACTAATTAGAAAGAACATTATATACTAATAATATAGTTAATTAAAGTTATTAAAAGTAGAAAAATAGGTCAGCTCACATTTAGAAACAAACATAGAAGAGAATAGTTCACAACTGGAAACAAACATAGAGAAGAGAATAAGTTTTACGGTGTTCATATTTCAAAGAGGTGATTTTGTGGAAAATGTAACTTGAGTTGCTGCCTTCTTTCTTATCTATATAAACATGCCTCCAGTAACCAGATACCTGGGAATGAATTTTTTAAATTGACTTCTTTTTATTCCCTCTAGCTAATACTTCACCAAGTTCGGTACTCATTGGCACCAAAATGTATCTCTAATGAATTTACTTTCCTACACTGGTACCCATTCACTACACTAACCCTTGGATAATTAGCCTTAGCTAATTCACTATCATTTCTCCTCTCCATTACTGCATTGGTTTCCCAAATATCCTTTCAGATTTCATTATTCCTTCTTTCAATCCAATCTTTATAATCAGCCTAAGTTATGTTTTAAAATGTCAATGATATAATGTCACTTTCCAACTTTAAACTTACAGATGACAGCCCATGCTTTTGAAAATGAAAAGTAAATTCCTTAAAGTGAACTAAAGCAAAAAAGTAACATCAATTGACTAATATGTATTGTGCTTTTATCTTAAGACAGGAACCATTCTAAATATCCTGTACATAGTAAACAATTTATATTTCATAATAATCTGCTACTTAATATTGTATAGGAAACATTTTATTGTTTTAGAAATGAGGAAAATAGGCATAAGCCAAATAAATGAACCATTTGCTCCTAGGTCATATAACTAAAGACAAGTACTGTCAGATTTAAAACACAGAATTTCTGTCTAACCCTAGAGTTGACAAGGCTAATCTGCATGCTTTCCCCAGGTTTTTGTTCAGCATTGTTCTCCATAGGCATCAAATGCAGCTCCTCCACTTACTCACTGTGCCATAACCACACTGGTATTTTAAACCTTTCTACAATGTACCAACTCCTTTCCTTTTCAGGCTTTCCCACATGCTGTTTTATCTTTCTGGTATGCTTTTCCTCCCACTGTCCACATGGTTATTTTTATTCATCTTTTAGCATTCAACTTAAATGTCACTTCTCTAGAAAAATTACAGGATCACTGCCCAAACTAAAAAAAAAAAGGTCCTACATGTTATGTTACTCTACCATAGGATCTGTATTTTTTATGAATTGCACTTAGGATAAAACGTGTATATATTTTTCTCTATTTGTATAATATCCCTTTTCTCAAATAAAGTTTGTAAGGACAAGGATTGAGTCTGTTTTATTCATCAAAGGTTTCCAGTGCCAAGCAATAAATAGTTTATGGATGACAGATCAAGTGAGGTGTGGAGGCAGATCTCTTGATAGGAAGCTGAAGGGGTTTCCATCTGGCAGTTTCCTTTATTTCTGAATACAAGATCTTTTCTCAGTGAGGGATGAAAAAGAGTCTGATGTGTGAGGAATATGGAAAAGTTTAATAACACTGTTGCATAAAGTGAAGAATGAATAGATGGTGGTAGCAATCTGTCCTATGGAATAATTGATTTAAATATATATCAGTCACTTTAGGGAGTATGAAAAAAGAAAACAAAATGGTAAGTATTTGAGTTTAGTCATATTTGGGGTTTGGGCACATGATTAAAATGCAAAGACAGAGGTAAGGAATCAACTGTAAAGTGAGGGGCATTAGAACTGACACTGCATGTTATGGGTGTAATGCGGGTGCTAAGACAAAATGACCTGATGTTTCAGTCATTTTATGAAACAGTTGTGACAGGAGTGGCTGCAGAAACAAGCAGGGAAGAGGAATGTTATGGTAAGATATAGAGATATTTGAACTCCTGAAAACAGTGGAGCTCTTTTGGATGTTGGATTGGAAGCAGGTGGCTGAAGTGTAATGGAGATAGTCATTGGAGATGAGAACGTCAAGGAACTAAGAGGCCAGTGTGTGCGGCCGAGAAGTCTACGGTGAGATTGAAACTTCCCAGGAGGAAGAGAGAAGTTGGGATAGTGATAAAAACTATGAGGTAGAAAAGTTTTCCAATGATTTGATGGAACAGTGATCCCAAAGTGGCATCAAGTAGCAATTAAATCAGCAATCTCAGCTTTGAGACCTAGGATAAGAAAATAACTTCCCTGATTTTCAAAGAGCTGTATCAGGAATAATCATTGAGGTTCGTGAAAATTTATTTTTGGCAAATAGAAGAAAGATATTTCTGAGCTATGTTATGGCTATAAAGGTCTTGGTTAATTAAAGAATAAGAGTTTTAGAGAGCAGAGTGAGGGATTTTGGGAGAGAAGGGAGAGAATGAAAGTTTTATCAGTATCAAAAGCCAGAGAATTGTGAAGATAATACAACAGAGAATGCTTAACTCTCATGGAGTGGAGGGTTTTAAACTTTTCTTATTTATCTGGGAAAATAAGTATGCTAGGTAAGGTAAATTCCATCTTGACATATTCTTGTGAATTTATGAATCTTTGAGCATAACCTAATACAGGTCTAGTACATAATTTGAAGGATTCTTGTAACTGTGGTATAGGACTAGATATTGCCTTTTGCATAAACACAGATTCAATAGCTGTCGTATTTATGCATGTACCTGCACCTGGTATATGCGAGAGGGAAATCTTAAGACAAAAGGTCCAAAAATGTATCAGATTGGTACTCAGTGTACTTTGGTTGGCACTTTTGGCATACTAGCAATAAGGAACACTCTCTGCACTTTCTCATTGTGCAGCATAAATCTTATTTTCACTAAAATATTCAGAATTTTTGAAAGTTTGTAATATTGTAAGTCTCCCATTCCAAAATGTATGTTACTTTTCTTGTATAAAATATCACAAATAGGCCGGGCATGGTGGCTCATGCCTGTAATCCCAGCACTTTGGGAGGCCGAGGTGGGCGGATCACAAGGTCAGGACATGGAGACCATCCTGGCCAACCCCATCTCTACCAAAAATACAAAAATTAGCCAGGCATGGTGGTGCATGCCTGTAATCCCAGCTACTTGGGAGGCGGAGGCAGGAGAATCCCTTGAACCAGGGAGTTGGAGGTTGCAGTGAGCCGAGATTGCACCACAGCACTCTAACCTGGTGACAGAGCAAGACTCTTGTCTAAAAAATAAAAAAATCACATATATACCTGTTTCATCCTGCATCAAAAATAATTTTTAGCTTTTCTACAACATGATAAACCTATGCCTACAAAGCCATGGTACTTTCTCACTCTCTTGTTATTTATTCTTTATTAATAATTCCTGGCTGAAGAGATCAACCACATTATAACTTATATAAGGAAAAGTTCTTTCAACTTTTCTTTCAGATTGAATCTACCTTTACTGTTATTTACACCCCAGGCCGAGTTCTTCACATCCTCTGGCATCTCTAAGAAGGAAGATTCAACCAAATACACCATGATGGGATTGGTTAAGACAATTGTTGTGATGTTCATGTTTTACTTCTCTGTAGTTGATGTGGAATGCACATTATCTTTTGTTGGAAATAGCAATAGATAGTAGACCAGAATTCTTTCAATGCATTATTCGAAGTTCTTTCAAGAAAACCAAAATTATCAACCACATTCATAAAGTGTAATATGGCAATCATGAATGTACCTTACATTATGTCAGTAGATATAACTCAGAAATCACAGAGGCAGACATTTAATAATGTAAACTAATTAATTAAATATTATTTGTTATTTTCTCATACTATTCATGTATCTTTACTACATATATTTAGAAGGTAAAAATCAACATTATATTAATTTTGCATATTTATGTAGAATATATCTTTCAGTATAATTAATTTAATGTAAAACTAAATTTTAAAGAAAATTTTGAAATTCAAAGCAAAATAAATTTTAGCATATTATCAGAAATGTATACAACATAAATGAAGACAACAGAGCTTATCATCTGTTTCCAGAGTAGACAGCTAGTTACCAGTAGAATAAATATGTCTAATATTCCTTTAAAATTTAGAGCTCTGAGTATAAATAAGGCCATTTATTTTTCAGGACATAGGTAAATGGTCAATAGGAATAGATGTTGATGTTGAAACATGCACTATGTTTACTTAAATTCTGGACAATGAATATGACTTAAATTCCATGTATACAATTTCAGGTTACCTGCTTCAAATCTCTATTAGCTAATATTGGGAGTTTACCCAAAATAATTTGAAAAATTTCTTTAATTTCTACTTTTCTTCTCACATCCAGTTTCTTTCATTTTCAGGCTCAATCTGTGAAACAGTGATTCCAAATTCCAGAACCACAGAAAATGAGTTAGTTTATTATGTGATCTTCTAACTTGCCACATCAAAAAACTATTTTCAAGGTCACCATTTGAAGACTGCATTCCTAAGACCATATGGCTCCACTTTAAAATTTCACAGAAACTTATGATCGCATTCCACATTAGTAATTAACATCAGATCTTATGCCACATAAATGTGAAGCGAAGACATTTGGTTAACACCTTGGTTTTAATATAGTGTAATCTTTTGCCAATTTATTTAATCGTGAAATGCTTTAGTTTCCTCAGCTACAAAAAGTAACTAGAACTTCTACCACATAACTCTGTTGAGTAGTTGAAAAAAGGAAATGTAAGTTAAAGAACAACACAAACAGCTTTATTAGAAAAATGTTTAAACCTTACTACCAATGATACATGTCTTGGGAATACATTTGATTGAGAAAGGAGTTATATCTCACATATAAATCTTACTTAAAAGTGAAAAAGGAAATAAACACAGTTGTTTTATTTATATTAATAATTCAGAAGAAAAATTCCAATGGCCCTAAAAATAGCAAAGACAGAAAGATTCTACTTAATTCAATGACAATAAAACTAAATTAAGAGCTTTGGGCTTCCATTTTGCAGTGGAAGACTAGAAAGAGGACCATTCCTATCCACATGACAAAAAAATCAGCCAGATAATCTGAAAATATACAATTTTTTTAAATTTACCAGAGAGCAGAGATTCTAAGTCCTAGAATAATCAAAACTGTTCCTAAAAACAAAGTCAAAGGAATAACACTACAAAATTCAAAGGCTTATTATAAAGCTACAAAAATCAGTGTGGTATTAGCCAAAAGAACAGATGCATATATCAGTGGAACAGAACAGAGAATTCATAAAGTTCCTCACATGAATACGGTCAATTTACTTCTGACAAAGGTTTAAAGGCAATTCAATGAGGGAGAGTACGCTTTTCAACAAATGCTGCTGGAATAATGGCATATCCATATATAACACACAAACAAACAAATCTTAACATATACTCTATAAGAACTAACAGAATAAATCAGAGATCACAATGCAAAATGTAAAATTTAAATCTAGTAGAAAACTTAAAAGAAAGTCCATGTGACCTCAGATATGGAATAAGTTTTCAGAAATAAAACCAAGGATACAATCAGTGAAAGAAAAAAAGTTTGGAAAATAACTTTATTAAAATTAAAAGTATTTTATCTGTGAAAAAAATATTAAGAGAATAAAAATACAAGCCATAGACACATAGAAAAATTTTATATTACATATCTGATAAAGTACTTTTTTCTGGAAAACATAAATAATACTTACAAATTAACAATAAGAAAATGAGCAATTTAATTTAAAACTGAAAAAAATTTAGAAGAGACTTTTTAAACAAAAAGATATACAGATTGCAAATAAATATATTCAAATGCTCCCAATATCATTAGTTATTAGAGAATTGCAAATAAAATCCACAGTAAGATACCATCCTGTATCTATTAAACGGCTAACACCAAAATAAGCGATAATATCAAGTATGGATGAGGATTTAAAGCAAACAAAACCTTCATACAGTGCAAGGTGGTACAGCTACTTTGAAATAAAGTTTGGAAAATTCTTACGAAGTCAAGCAAATACCATGAAAACCAATAATTCCATTTATGAGGAATTACTCAAAAAAAGTAAGATTTTTATAAAAACTGATATTCAAATGATTATAGAGTTTTTACTTATAAGTGCCCCAAACTGAAAATGACCCAAATGTCCCTCAGAAAGGAAGGATATACAAACTATGGTATACTCATATGATAGAATTCTACTCAGAAACATAAATTGGCAATCTATGAATCTGTGCAACAACATGAATATAATTTAAATGAATTATGTAAAATGTAAGGAGACATTTTTAAAGTGACATTCTGTGTGATTCCATTTATGTGACATTTTGCAAAGGCAAAATTACAGGAATCAGTAGTTTCTACAACTGAGGATATGAGTAATTGAGTATACCATGGCACAAAGGATTATGAGGCCAATGGGACTGTTGTATATCTTTATTATGGTTGTAATCCCAAACATTATATGTTTGTCAACACTCACAAAATTATTCACTAAAAGGGTTGAATTTTGCTGTATGTAAATTATGCCCTATTTTTAAAATAAAGTAAAAATAATTAGAAACAAAATGTTTCTATGTAATTAGTAAATGTGCTACATGAAAGTCCATTTATTTATAAGGTAAATGAAACTAGATTTTCTAAGAAGCAAGAAAAACATAGAAAGAAAATGATTTATTATTTTTATAAAATAATCACAGCCACAACTAAAACATAACTTTGTTTATGGAAAAAATTATGACAATGATATTAATTCAGGCAAACACAAATAATATCATCTAAATGAGGTCTGTCTAAAAAGTTAAGAATACCTCTACATATGTTATTAACAGATACAAGAATCAGTTCAATTTGTCACAGTAAAGGATGAAGCAGTAGCAGTAATAGAAAATTTAAAAAAGTAAAGGGATAAGAAATGAAATCAATCTCAGAGGAGGAGGAGAAACAAGTGGAAGTATTTGAATGTTCTTAAATAAATGGGCACATTTCCAAAATATGAATAACATAAATAAAATAAGATATGATAAACTAAAATAAAACATAACTAAATACTGACATGTTTCTAAAACCAGTGTGTCCAAATGTTAACAACTAAAAAAATAAAGAAAAGATATGTTCTACAGTCCTCTAGATTTCTATGAGAAGGACTATGACAGACCAGTACAAAAAATTCAATTGCAACTTCTGCCATTTCAGTCCAAATCTGGGTGCATGTTCTATACATTTCATGTATCTTCTCTAAGATTCATCAGTTCATAGGCATATATTATCTACTATCTGTTGATGTCCTGTGCTGGGTGCTATGGCATAAACAAAATATTACAGGATGTAAAGGCCAGAGTTTATATTTGTAGGAGTTTAAGTAATCCACAAGAGAAACTTCAAATCCTTTCTCTGTAAGAAAAAAATACACACCCACATCCACACACCCTTTCTCTCTCACACACTCACATACATACACGTACATATATATTCACAGACATATACACATATACAAATGTATAAATATGACCCGTATTATCAGTTGTAGCATATGTATCAGGTACAAAAATAATTATAGTATAAGAGTACCAAGATACTAACTGTACCTTATTATATATTACATATTTAGCATTTTACTATAATCTTATCTGGTTCACATATATAATCTAATTTAATCTTTATAAATGTTCTGTATTTTGATCATTATTTTAGATAGTTATTTATTTTTAAAGGTTATCCAATAAACATACATGAATAACCCAAAATAAACCAAATACTGGAATTCTTAGTCCATTGTTGTCTTCACTCTGCTACTTAGCTTGATACAGGCAATAAGCATCATATGGAAATATGGAGGAGAAAACTGCAAACAGGAAATAGTGACTGGCTAAAATTTTGTCATTAGAAATGTTCAAATTTCTAATGGTATAAAAAAAGAGAAATATGAAGAGATGACAGATACTATAGCAGGCTTAGAAGAGAAACAAAACTGCTAAGCATTAGAGAAGCTATTGGAAAAAAGTTAAGGAGGAAAAAATATAGTATTTAATGATGAAAATAAGTACAATGAGGAAAATGGAATAATAATTGGTTCTGGTGATCTGGCATCATTAAATATTTTTGATAGAGTTGTTAGAGTATCTGGTGAACCCGCCCCCAATATTTCAACATAGGTTCTTTCCGTTTTCCATAACTGTCAGCAGGCTGAGAAATAAGGAGAAAGAGTACAAAGAGACGAATTTTACAGCTGGGCCTCTGTGGGTGACATCACATATTGGTAGGACCGTGATGTCAACCTGAGCCACAAAACTAGCAGGTTTTTATTAAGGGTTTCAAAAGGGGAGCGGGTGTATGAATGGGGAGTAGGTCACAGAGATCACATGCTTCAAAGGGCAAAAACGAGAACAAAGATCACGTGCTTCTGAGACCAGTAAAGATCAGAAGGCAAAGAGCAAAGCAAAGATCACAAGGCAAAGGGCAAAATCAAAAACTCCTGATAAGGGTCTATGTTCAGCTGTGCAAGTATTGTCTTGATAATACAACAACAGAAAACAGGGTTCAAGAGCAGAGAACCAGTCTGACCTCAAATTTACCAGGGTGGGGTTTCTTCCCCACCCTAATAAGCCTGAGGGTACTGCAGGAGACCAGGGCGTATTTCAGTCCTTATCTCAACCGCATAAGACAGACACTCCCAGAGCGGCCATTTATATACCCCACTCCAGGAATGCAATTCTTTTCCCAGAGTATTAATTATCAATATTCCTTGCTAGGAAAAGAATTTAGTGATATCTCTCTTATGTGCACATCCATTTATAGGCTCTCTGCAAGAAGAAAAATATGGCTCTATTCTGCCTGACCCTGCAGGCAGTCAGACCTTATGGTTGTCTTTGCTTGTTCCCTAAAATTGCTGTTATTCTGTTCTTTTTCAAGGGGCACTGATTCCATAATTTTCAAACACACATGTTTTACAATCAATTTGTGCAGTTAGATACAATTACCACAGTGGTTCTGAGGTGATGTACATCCTCAGCTTATGAAGATAACAGGATTAAGAGATTAAAATAAGACAGGTGTAAGAAATTATAAAAGTATTAATTTTGGGAACTGATAAATGTCCATATTAAAATGTAATCTTCACAATTTATGGTCCTTTGCTACAGCTCCAGCCAGTCCCTCCATTCGGGGTCCCTGACTTCCTTCATCATTAGAGCAAAAGATGGTTGCTCAGATGATTTACTAGAATATGTGAAGTGAAGGCCTTTGCTCCAAAACTAGCAATACACATTTTCCAAGTTTTTGGTTTCTATTTGATATTGTCTTCTTCTGATTTAGTGATTGTATTTAATATTTGTGTTGATTACATTTTATAAATAAAAATGTGGTATTGGTGTTCATTCATATTCATAATATATGTAGATATCTATTCCTACAATTAACCACTCTTTCTTTCTCCATACAGCAAGATTCCTCCATTATCTCATATCATGTTTTAAAAGAGAAACTAAATGAGGAAGTTAGTTATAAGGGATTATCTAGAGCAGTAAAGATGTATAAGAATGTATAAGGATCATGTGCACCAGGGATTTTTTTTTTTTTTTTTTTTTTTGAGAAGGAGTCTCCCTCTGTCACCAGGCTGGAGTGTAATGGCACAATCTCGGCTTACTGCAACCTCTGCCTCCCAGGTTCAAGTGATTCTCCTGCCTCAGCCTCCTGAGTAGGTGGGACTACCAACATGCACCACCACACCCGGCTAATTTTTTTATTTTTAGTTGAGAAAGCGTTTCACCATGTTGGCCAGGATGGTTTTGACCTCTTGACCTCATGATCCACCCACCTTGGCCTCCCAAGGTGCATCAGGTAGTTTTTAAAATTCCACATTACTAGTTCTCTTACCCAATATTCAGAAATCAAAATCAGGTTGGGAAGGTATGAATACCACAGATTTTTATAAAATTGACTAGGTGATTCTAACACACAGTAAAACACTAGCAGAATTGCTCTACTTTATTTCCTCTACTGCCACGATTTCCTTGGGAGCTAAGAATGAGGTTGAAAGATCCAGAAGCATTATGAGAAATGCACTTCTGAGATTGCCCAAACGACTTAGTATGCATGAATAGAAAAAGCAGAGAGAAACTCTAAATATCTACTTTGTCCATTGCAATCCCCCAAATGTGTATTCTCTAAGCAAACAATTATGGTAACCTTAGTGATTAGAAAAAATAGTATGCTCTGAAAATATTCAGCTCTTTATCTAAAATGGAATATCATGTTAAATTTGATGTTTGGTTTGGAAACTTGAATGAAAATGAAATGAAACAAGTCTATGAAGATTTTCTGCTAAGGATTCTCAATCAGTGAAATATCCTCCATGTTTCTCTTTTACTCCATTTTCTGTATTCAGTATTGCTCCAATTTAAAGTTTTAATCAGTTGATTATATAAGGGAGTTTGAAAATATCATTATGATAATGGGGGACCAAAGGACAAAAAAACCTGTCAGCTTTAAGGCTTATGTCCACAGGATGTTAGTAGACATAAGTCCTCAAACTAATTTGCTGTTCTTTCAAGGTTGCTTTGTAATAAATCTTTCACACACTTTTCCTGTCTCCTCACCCATCCATAGGTGGTGAGGAATTAAGCTGTTGAGACTAGGGATCATCTATGTTTTCATCTTTTCAAAAAATACACAGCAACTTTATATTATGACAAGATATTAATAAATATGTAATTAATTATTGTTACTATAAAATGTTTACCTTTGTCACATCTTGAGTATAACAATAAGAGGTAGAATAAAAAAATAGGAATTTTAACAGTGCATTACTTCTAAAAGATAGAATTATAAATTCTTAAGCATACTGATTCTTTTTCTAAATAGGAGTTGAAGGGATACTACATTAGTGTTAAGAGAGAGACGTTCTCAGATACTTTCAAACTTTCAGGTTGTTCATTAATAATTATTCTAGTGTTGTGACACATAAGAAGAAAAAATATATTGTTCTAAAGTTCAGCAACATTTTCGTCTTCATAATGGCTTCCGTGCCTCCCAAGACTATTCATATCTTATAAGTGGATAAATAAAACCCTATCCCAAAGCATGGAAAAACAGCAAACACATCCTGTATGATTCCACAAAAGATTCCCCCTTTTCCAGTTTTATTTTTAAAATCTTGAAAGAAACAAAAGTTGACAAGCTGGTTTCATTCCAGCCTACATGTTACTGCAATAAACCCTACCAGGAAAGACACATCGACACTTGTGCTATGTGTTTCCCTGTCCAATAATAAAGATAATCTGTCTTAATTCATTTGTATTAAATCAGTGGTGAGCTCTGGGGTTTTCTGTTAACTAACTAGCTTCATAGATTTTTGCTATATCAGTGCTAAAAATAATTTGAGACCATCTTCTCCTACCATTTTCCTTGTGGTGTAAGAAGGTGAAATTAAAAAATTAAGTAATTTATTCAAAACTTGATAGATAATCTGTGTTAATGAGTAAAAGTTTATCAATGGAGATTTTTGTTTTCTCCATTTGTCAAAATGTGTCCATTTTAACCTACACATCTGGAGCCAATGAAGTCCCCTGTACTTATATTCTAACGCAAAGGAATGTATTCTTTCATTGGAAATGTCAGACCAATTAGAAAGAGAAGATGGTTATAACAAGCTGTTAAAGACATAATACCAGTAATCACCGAACTTTCACACTCAGCTGTTAAGAAGCTGTAGGCCACTGACATTAATTATTTCCTGGAAACAGGATTAATTTTCCACAGAACGCTAGAGAACAAGCTCAAATATGCAGAGAAATCACATTGTTTAAGGATACTTCCAATAGATTTGCCTAGATTCTCTATTTCCTAACTTTCTGCTTTGGGCTCTTTTTCTTTTTCTTTTTTTTTTGGAGATGTGGTTTTGATTCTGTCGCCCAGGCTGGAGTGCAATGGTGCCATCTGGACTCACTGCAACCTCTGCCTCCTGGGTTCAAGAGATTCTCCTGCATCAGCCTCCAAACTAGCTGGGACTACAGGTGTGGACCACCATGCCTGGCTAATTTTGTATTTTTAGTAGAGACAGGGTTTCACCATGGTGGCCAGGCCTGTCTCAAACTCCTGACCTCAAGTGATTTACCTGCCTCGACCTCCCAAAGTGCTGGCATTACAGTCATGAACCACTGTGCCCGGCCTATCTTGGCCTCTTCTTGATGTCCATCTTGTGAAAGTTATTTAACCTGTCTTAAATTCCTTATCTGGAATGTCAGCACAATTATATCCACTACATACAAAATTGTTGTTAGGATATAATAAATTTATTGAGACAAATGTATGCAGTTCTTACCATAATGGCTAGCACATATTAGATGCCTAATAAATGTTATCTGTTGTGATATGTCTTAGTTCTTTCTGGCATTCAGCCCTTAGCATAATGCACACATTAGGCCCTGGCTTAATGTGCACTGATTATATGAATATATCTCACAACTATTTCTCCAAACATGTCCTCCTTATTTTCCTGCATAATTTCTAAAAATATTTCTTTTATCTGGCAAACTCTTTTGTAATGAATCCTAAGTAAAACAGTCTGTTGACCGTCTTTATGATCAGGAACATTGTTTTAAAATTACTTTCATTCTGTGTGGTAGTTTGGTTAGACATCCCATTATGTAATTGCTTATCATGAAAAGAATTCCAAAAGAGTTGAATTCTTTCTGAAAAGATAATAACTCTATAGGAAAATATACTGTCAAAACATGTGTGTATGTATGTGTGTGTGAGTGTGTATATTCTGTTCGCACAAAGGAGTATATTGTCTGGCTAACATACTATTATTTTTGGGAAATTTTTGTTTGGAACTCACAAAATGTCATCTTTATTATGTCATCTAAATGTTAAATTTTTAAGTTAATTTTTGGTATCTTCTCATTGTACGTTTGCTTTAGCCAACTGCTTAGTTTTCTTTTTATTGCTTTTCAAAGCCCATTTGGCATGTTTCCATGCTCAGAGCTTTAGTTCTGTTCAAACACACATTCACAGTTCCATGTGTTTATTTGAGTTTTCTATAACATGAAAATATATGCCTTTATTCCTCTTATATAAAGCATATTTTTACTTCTTAAAACATATTAGGTTTTAGTTAATTTCTTGGTCTTTGAAATTTTAACTCCCAAGTTAATTGATCTGTATTTTCTTTTACTTTGTTTTTTGATCTTGAAAGAAGAAATGTATATGGATGAAACTATAATACAGAACATTTATCTTTCATTATCTCATTTCTTTCTTCTTTTCTTATATCATTACCAAATTAAATTAAAAAATCTGTAACCTCTTTATTTTATTCAGAAATATTTCATTCACATTATGTTTATTATTAAATATCATAATGTACTTATTTAGGATTATGATGTTATAAAAGGGACCTGAGATAAAATTATATTTAAACTATGATAGGGGTTATAATCCTAGTCGTCCACACTGACTATCTATCCACATACTTTTGAAAATATGGTAGTAAATTAAAAGCTTATTTTAATTGGAGACATAGAGAAAGGCTAAATTATATCTACCAGCTTTTTATGACTATAACAACTTTTTAAAAGTTATATAGTCAAAGAATTCTGTTTTCCTGCCTTCATTTCTATCATACGAGCAAATAAATAGACAAAAGGTAAAAATTCTATTGTTTCCATCTCAACTTGCCTCACAGGGTTCATTCATCTTGCATTAAGGGAGTTATACAAATTAAGCATGATTGTGGTATGTTAGTCTTATAACTAGTATTTTCTAATTCTATTCACAAGAGCCAACAACCTAGTGTTCTTAGTCACATTTGATCTACAAAGCAAGAAATTTACATGTGGTAAATGGCAGCACTTTCCAAAAGCAGTTAATCATTAACGGAGAAGAAAGCCTCTTGGCATTTATTGTTCGCATCACAAGAGAAAGGTATTAATATTGCTCTAATTTTTCAATTCCAAAGGAATTTTTCCAGTTTAACAGAGATTAATGTCTAAGTGCCATTAAGTATTTCTATACCTTTCTGTTAAAGATTAGAGCCATTATTACAAACTGATGAAAGTTTTGGACCAAAAATACAGGTCAGGTAACATTTGAAGGTACAAAGAAGCAATCAGAGATTTAAAACTTTTGCTTTGTTATCCTGCAGAGAAACAGGAGAACTCCTATGCTAGGAACTAATTAGCCACTAAAAGAAAACGTCACTGACAAGTTGTCAGTAGTACCTTCTGCCTCTATTTACCTGAAAAGCAATGGTCATATCAACCTTAAATAATGAGATTTAGAGAACATAATTAAATATGGAGTTTATTCAAGCACAAAGCTTGAGGATAGCTGCCCAGAAACACTAACTCCAAATGAATAAGGTCAATATTTCAAAGTGGAGAAGTTAAGGTTTCACTTACATAGGCAAAGACAGAGAAGCTCCAGCAGGATTACATTTTCCATAAAACCAGTGTATATGCCACAGTGATTTGACTGTTCACCAATTCCTACATTCCAAGAAATGTTACTTGATTACTCTGTGAGAAAAGGCAGTGATCTGAGAGGGCCTTGTCTCTGCCGACACTTGGTCCTCCTAATTATTTACAAGAAAAAAAAAACAAAACATGGCAGCCACATGCCAGGTGACTCTGGCAGTATAGACACATTCCTCTCAAGGCTCAGAATAATTTAAAGTTCCAACAGCTTTATATTAGAATTATTTTAGGTTTGTGTTATTTAAATTCACAGGCATCATGGATGACTTTAATTTTTTTGAGACAGGTAAAGACCATTTTAGCAACTTGGACAAGCAGGAATTGCCCAGTTGTTTCTGTAGCAGGAATTGAACCAAATAAAAGACTCACCATCAACCTAGCTATTACCCATGTATAGCAATGTTAGCCATTGACTTGTAAAATTAAAGTGGTAAAAGATGAAAGTAGGAGAATATACTGCAATTGGGAAGAGAAGTAAGCACTTCTGTAACAGTAAGTGATATTTTGAAATGAAACTGAAATCTGATTACTTTTCTTCTCTCCAGGTTTCAGACTTTGTGCTCATTTTCAATTGTATTATTATGAGGCCATTTTTTTTTCTTTTCCTTTATTCTCTTTTACCACCTCTTGATTTTTTTGTCTTCTGTCATTAGTCCCAATTTTTTCCCCTATCCAAATGTCTACATTCTCCACAAAGTAATGTCAGTGGCAATGTTTAGGTATGCTATTCTGTGAATCTGTTTTATAAGTAAAAAGGTCAATTACACTTTAAATAATAGTGACCCCACATAAGTTATGTATATATATATTATATATATGTATATGTTATATATGTGTGAGTGTGTGTATATATATGTATGTGTGTGTGTGTATATATATATATATATATATATATATATATAAAGAGAGAGAGAGAGAGAGAGAGAGAGAACAGGTTGGCAGGTTGGACACAAAGAAAAGAAATGGTGGGACAAATTTTCATGCTAATCAGCATTACTATTTAATGTTGATAATAATCAGCTTTAAATATAAATTTCTTTTAAAATCAAGATGTCAGTCTTCCTCCACCAAAAACTTTTTGTGAAAGTGCTTATAAGCCTATTTAAATGTAAGTAATGTAAACTCAAAATAAAATTCTAAGCCCCTAGTTGACTAAAGAGACCATCTCTTAGCAAAGGGAACCCCTGGAGTAACCTTGAAAACTGAGTCATCGGCCATGCTGCAATGGGGGATCAGAACAACTTCATTATACCGCCACCCTCCCTATCTAACCAGGATTAGCCTTTCTTGCCTAAGGACTTAACGGAAACCAGCCCTTTCAAAAGACTACATCAACGGTATCAACAAACTACCTGATGCCGCTCCTCCTTTTTTTGCCTGATAAGAGACCACTGACCATAGAGCGGTTCTGGCCAGTCTGAAGACCACTGACCATGGAGTGGTTCTGGCCAGTCTGTAGCCAGTATGCAGTAAGGGTTTTCATGTTGCACCTTTTGATGTCAGAGGGCTGAATACTCCCCTTTCAGATTATGCTAACACCACCACTTTTTGTACATGGGATCTATGAAGGGGCATAAAACTCAATTTCACATGCATGCATTTCTCTTTTCATGAATATTCATGAATCCTCCTATAGCTTATTAAATTTGTATATTTGTCCACCTTTATGCAGCATAAATTCCTGTTCCCTTTGTCCATCCCTTAAAATGTCATTCCTGGCTTCAGGATGGAGGCTATGCTTCCCAGCCTGTCAGAATGTCCACCCTGCAGGCTGCATATCTTTAAATCTCTCTTTTCTAAATGTATAAACCTCATCATTTTTGAATTCAGAGTAGCAATGTACGTGTGCTGTTTCTATTATTACTATTATTAATATGTCCCCTGTTGCAAGCTAGATATATGCTTTCCTCCCTTTTAACCATGCTCCATTTACATGTTTTTCTACATTGTAATTTCAGCCAGTTTATAAATAAGGGCAATAAGGGAGTCGCTCACATCTTATATTTCATTATTTTTGCAACTATTTAATAAAAAGATTAAAAAATATTAAAGCAAACTAAGAAGAAAATAAACATTAGAATGAACCCTATGTTTTGGTGCAGAAGTAAAGCTTGCTATTTGTGTTATTGAACAAGATATTTGATCTTTACAACCTTTAATTTCCTCATTTGTAAAGATAGAAATTGGCAGAGCTCAGAAAGCACTACCCCAAAGGACTTTGAGCTGAAGGAGATTGTGAGGGTTTCAGAAGCAAGACAGTCACTCTGACCTTTCCCCACCTTTCTCTGTTAGAGCTGGTCATAAAGGAACTTTCTGATACACCTTTCCTGAAATTTAGCCATTCCAGAGGGACCCTGCCCATACCCAGAGGGAAGGAATGCTACACAGAGAGGCCAAGAAAAATCTGGTTACCATAGGCTCACATAGGTAAGGGTAAGGAGTAGGAAGGAAGGGACAAAGACAAGTTGGTTAACGGGTACAAAAATATGGCTAGGTAAAAGGAATATGTTGTAGTGTTCAATACCACAATAAGATGACTACAGTTAAAAATAATTATTGTATCCTTCAAAATAGCTAGAAGAGAGGTGTTGTAACATTCCCAACACAAAGAAATGATAAATGTCAAAGGTAATGGATATTACTCTGATTTGATCATTACACACTCTATGTGTATCAAAATAACACATGTACTGCCTACATATATACAATTATTATGGAGCCATAAAAAAGGAATAGAAATAGACAGGTCTTGCTATGTTTTCCATCCTCAGTCTACTACCATCAGATTCTAATTTTAGTCTGATCACATTGTCACATGGCTTTCCATTCTTCATCAATCCTAAGCATATGTAACATTTTCTCTAGATCTCCGGGTCTTCATTTCCGAAGACTCCCATGTCAAGTACAATTTTAACTGAATAAATTTGCTGTTTTTCTTTTGTTAGCTTGCCTTTTGTTGTACGAGTTGTGCAATGACCCTTATGATGGCTAAGGATTGGTATCACACATTTTTGCCCCTACAAAATAATATCTAACTCAAATTCCTCTGAAGCAGATTACATATGATGATTTTAAAATTATGCCAGACACATAATAGGTGCTTTACAAATACCACTAAAATAGGAATCAACCAATATTTTAATTTAATATATGCAATACATATATTATCGACATAGAGCAATTCACTACCATTTTAGACATTTACTTAAAAATTTTTGCTTACGTTGTTGGACAGATGGAATCCAACAATTTCAACTGTATTTTCTAAAAACTGAATGTAGAGCTCCATGCATTTGCTTTCAAAATCAGCTAGTAAATATAGCTCTTTGAGTATTTTAAAACACATACATACACACGCAATGCAAGTCTTTAAGAAGAAAAATATTAGTCTATGCTTCTTAAAAATATTATTTAAAAGAATATAAAACAAAATGTATAATAAGGATAACTTCAACCTGGTTAAGAAATCAAGAAACATTTATAATATCAAAAGAAAATAATATTTTAATTTTTCATTTTAATGTTAATTATAGTCTTGTTTACCTGTTGCTTTGCTTTATCCTGCAGGTTGCTATCCCTGACACATATTGATTCTTTTTCTCTGCTAGCATCTGATTTTACATTATGTAACTAATTTTCGAGAAAAAATATTTGTTTTCTATAATATACTCATGTTGCCTCTTTTTGTTCAAAAAATGAATTCAAATGGACACTGGATAAGATGAAGATTAAGTATAAATGTTTAATATTTCTATTTCTGAATTTTACTGGAATCAAAGGACAAAAAGAAGGATAATAAATTATATAAAAATAGCATTAAAATCACCATCTGCTCTTAAAACTAAGAAAGAATGTCAGTTATATGCTAGATCCTGAAAAAAATGCTATCAATAATTACAACTACCATCAGGTTAAAGGAAGTATTAAGCAGACTGTTAACATACTGTGGCGAACAAAATTAATATTATTTTGAGAGGTGAGTAAAAAATGTGATAAAAGAAACTTACTAACAGTATTAATCAGGTAAAGATCAGACTGCTGAGCACTCCATGGATTAGCCCATTGCCTGGAGCAACAGAGAGCTTCTTCCAGTAAACAAGGATCAAGTATGCCTAGTGATGTTGGCCAGAGTAAGTTCTTATCCACAAATACCATCTACTGGTCTGTAGCTTGGACCCTGTGTCCCAATATAAAACCTGCCAACAGAAATGCATAAGACCGCAAAAGCAAAGTCAATACACCTTAATCAGCATTCTCTTCAGTCACATCCTCCAGGGAGTGGGGAAAGGGAAAGAAAAACATATCCTATCTGCACTGAAATAAGTACGAAAGTTAGAAGTACCAGTGTCTACAAATGAGAAGGAACCAGCACAAGAATTCTGGCACTATGAAAAATCTGAATGTTGTGACACTACCAAAGGATCACACTAGCTCTCCAGCAATGGTTCCTAAACAAAATAAAAATGCAGAAATGACAGATAAAGAATTCAAAATATGAATTGCAAGGAAGCCCAATGAGATCCAAGACAAGGTTGAAAATCAACACAAACAAACTTCTAAATTAATCCAAGGAATGAGGGAAAAGATAAAGATCTTAAAAAGTAGGCAATCAGAGCTTCTGCAATTGAAAAACTCATTTAAGTAATTTCAAAATACAATTGAAATCTTTATCAATAGACTGGACCAAGCAGAAGAAAGAACTGCAGAGCTCAAAGACCAGGGTTTTGAAATAACTCAGACAAAAGTAAAGAAAAAAGAACGTTTATAAATGAACAAAGTCTTCGAGAAATATAGTATCACATAAAATGAACACATTATGAATTATTGGCATTCCTGAGAAAGAAGGAGAAAAAAATGAACAACCTGAAACACACATTTGAGGGAGTAATTCAAGAAAAGTTTCTTAATATTGTTAGAGAAATGAACATCTGAATATAAAAAATTCAGAGAATACCTGTAAGATACTACCCAAAATGAATATCACCAAGGCATGTAGTCACCAGACTGTTCAAGGTCAACACTAAAGAAAACATCTTAAAGGCAACTAGTGAGAAAGGTCAGATCATGTATGACAGGAACCACATCAGGGTAACAGTGGACTTCTCAGCAGAAACCTTACAAGCCAGAAGATATTGGGGAGCCTGTTTTTGGCATTCTCAAACAAAAGAAATTCAAATCAAGACTTTCATATACCACCAAACAAAGTTTCATAAGCTATCAAAAAATAAAATATTTTCCAGAGAAGCAATAGCTTAGATAATTTGTCACCACTAGACCAGATCCTTCAGCGAGTTTTAAATATAGCAATCCAAGAATTAAATCAGTTACCACAGAAACACATTTAAGCACATAGCTCACAGACCCTATAAAGCAAATACACAATAGAAATTACAATGCAACCTGCTAACAACTTTATAATGGGATCAAAACCTCACATATCAATGTTAATCTCAAATGTAAGTGATCTAAATGCCCCATTTAAAACTCTCACAGTGGCAAGTTGTATAATACAAAAAAGACCCATCCATCTGTGTTCAAGAGACCCATCTCACATGTAATGACTCCCATAGACACAAGGTAAAGAATTGAAGAAACACACATCATGCAAACAGAAAACAAAAAAGAGCAGCAACCATTATTATAACAAATAAAACAAACTTTGAACTAAAAAGAAACAGTAAAAAGGGAAAAAAAAAAAAGACATTTTACCTGATGATAAAAAGATCAACTCAACAAGAAGTCTTCACTAACCTAAATATATATGCACCCAACATCAAAGGACCCAGAGTCATTAAACAAGTACTTATAGACTTACAAAAAGCTGTAGATAGCAACACAATAATAATAGAGAACTTCAATACCCCACTGACAGCATTAGACAAATCTTTGAGGCAGAAAACTTAAAAAGAAATTCTAGACTTCAATTGTAAACTTGCCCAGTGGAATCTAGTAAACATCTACAGGATACTCCACCCATCTACCACAGAATATACATTCTTCTCATGTGCACACAGTACATACTCTAAGCTCAACTACATTCTTAGCCATAAAGCAAGGCTTCATAAATTTAAAAAATAAATGGAAATCACAACAACCATATCCTCGAACCAATAGAAAATAGAAACCAATTCCAAGAAGATCACTCAAAATGATACAAGTACATGCAAATTATACAACTTGCGCCTGCCTTGCTTTTGGGTAAACAACATTATTAAGGCAGAAATTAAAAAATATTATTTAAAATAAATGAAAACAGAGACACAGCTACCAAAATCTATGAGATGTAGCAATAGTAGTGTTAAAAGAAAGTTTATAGCATTAAATGCCTGCACTGAAAAGTTAGAAAGATCTCATTTAATGATCTAAAATCACACCTACAGGAACTAGAAAAACAAGAACAAAATAACCCCAAAGCTAGGATAAAAAAAAGAATTAATTAAAATCAGAGCAAAACTGAATGAAATTGAGACCCCCAAACTCTTACAAAAGATCAATTTAAACAAAAGTTGTTTCTTTAAATAGACAAACAAGATCAATGGACCGTTAGCTAGATTAAGAAACAAACAAAGACAATAAATCTAAACAAGCACAATCAGAAATGACAAAGGTGACATTGCCACTGATCTCACAGAAATACAAAAGATCCTCAGTGACTATAATGAACACCTCTAGGCACACAGACTAGAAAATCTAGAGGAAATGGATACATTGCTGGAAACGCACAAGCTCCCAAAATTGAATCAAGAAGAAACTGAAACTCTGAATAGATTCTGTAATTTAATCAGTAATAAAAAACCTACCAATCAAGAAAAATCCCTGGACAACATGATTGTACAACTGAATTCTACAAGGCATACAAAGAAAAGCTGGTACCAATTCTACTGAAGACATTCTGCCCGCCCCCGCCCCTCCCAAAAAAAAATCAAGGAAGGTCTCCTTTCTAAGTCATCCTATGAAGCCAGCATTACCCTGATGCCAAAAACCTGGCAAAGATACAACAACAATAAAAAAACTACAGGACAATATCCTTGACATATATGCAAAAACCCTCAACAAAATACTAGCAAACCTAATCTAGCAGAATATTCAAAGTGAATTTATCATGATCAAGTAGACTTTATCCCTGGGATGCAAGGTTGCTTCAACGTATACAAATCAATAAATATGATTCACCCTATAAATGGAATTAAACCCCAAAATCCTATGATCATCTCAATGGAAGCAAAACGGTTTTTGATAAACTCAAACATCTCTTATCCTTTGACATCTTTTAGCTCTTCAAGATAAAAACTCTCAACAATCTAGGTATTGAAGGAATATACCTCAAAATAATAAGAGTCATTTATGACAAACCAAAGCCAACATCATACTCAATAGGCAAAAGATGGAAGCATTCCTATTAAGAACAGGAATAAAACAAGGGATGTTTATTCTCACCACTCCTGTTCAACATAGTATTAGAAGTCTTAGCCAGAGCAATCAGACAAGAGAAAGAAAGAAAAGGCATTCAAATAAATACAGAAGAAAAACTATCTCTCTTTGCAGATGATATGCTTGTGTACCTAAAAATACTAGGGACTCAATTAAAAGGCTTTTAGAACTCATAAACAATTTCAGTAAAGTTTCATGATTCAAATTTAATGTACAAAAATTTCTATACTCCAACAGGGTTGAAACTGAGAGCTACGTCTAGAATGAAAACTTATTTACAATAGCCACAAACAATAAAATACCAAGGAATACATTAAGCCAAAAAGGTGAAAGATCTCTAAAAGGAGAACTATAAAACACTTCTAAAAGAAATCAGAGATGACACAAGTAAGTGGGAAAACATTTTATACTCATGGAATGAAGACACAATATTATTAAAATTGCCAAAGTTCCTAAAGCAATTTATAGGTTCAGAACTATTTCAAAGGCATGACATTACCCAATTCCAAACTACATTATAAGGCTATGGTAACTCTAACAGTATGGTAGTAGTACTAAAACAGACACACAAAACAATGGAACAGAATACAGAACCCAGAAATAAAGCTGCACACCTACGACCAACTGATTCTTGAAAAAAGTAAACAAAAAGTAACAACAGGGAAAGGACCGCTTATTCAATAAACAGTGCTGGAAGAACTGGCTAGCCATATGCAGAAGAATGAAACTGAATCCCACCCCCATTTTTACCGTAGACAAAAATTAACTCATGATAGATTAAATATTTAAATATAAGACCGCAAACTACATAAATCCTAGAAGAAAACCTAGGAAATTCCATTCTAGATAGCTTAGGCAAAGAATTTATTGCTAAGTCCTCAGAAGTAATTCCAACAGAAGTAAAAGTTGGCAAGTAAGACCTAATTAAACAAAAGAGGTTTTGCACAGAAAAAGAAACTGTCAACAGTGTAAACAGCCAACCTATGGAATGGGAGAAAATATTCACAAACTATGTATCTGACAAATGTCTAATATCCAGAATCTATAAAGAACTTAAACACATCAGCAAGCAAAACCCAAATAAACAACAACAAAAAAACATTTTAAAATGGGCAAAAGACATGAGCAGGCACTTCTCAAAAAAGACATACAAGTGACTAACACACATATGAAAAAAAAAGTTCACCATGAGAGAAATGTCAATCAAAACCACAATGAGATATCATCTCATACCAGTCAGAATGGCTATTGCTAAAAAGTAAAAAATAATAATAACAACAGATATTGGAGAGGCTGTGGGAAAAAAATGACATGCGTTACACATTGTTGGTGGGGATGTAAATTAATTCAACCACTATGGAAAAAAGTTTGGAGATTTCTCAAAAATCTTAAAGCAGAACTACTACTTGACACGGCAATTTCATTACTGGGTATAAACCCAAAGGAAAATAAATCGTTCTGCCTAAAAGGCATGTTATGACATGTATATGTTCATTGCAGCGCTACTCACAATAGCAAAGACATTGAATCAACCTAGGCACCCACGAATGGTTGATTGGAAAAATAAAATATGACACATGTACACATGGAATACTATCTAGCCATAAACAAGAATGAAATCATGTCCTTCGCACCAACATAGATGCAGTTGCAGGCTAGAATCCTAGGCAATTAACACAGAAGCAAAAAACCAAATACTGCATTTCTCACTTATACATGGGAGCCAGACACTGAGTACACATGGTCATAAAGATAGAAGCAATGGACACTGGGGACTACTGGAATAGGGAAAGAGAAATGGGGTGAGGCCTGAGAGGACTGCCTATTGGGTGTTGTGCCCACTGGGTGTCAGTGTCATTTGTACACCAAACCTAAGCATCACACAGTGTCCTCATGTGACAGGCCTTCATGTATACCCCCTGAATCTAAAATAAAAGTTGAAATTTTTTTTTTGAAAAAGAACATGTGGTATGTATACACACAAGGGACTACTATTCAGCCATGAAAAAGATGAAATGTCATTTGACACAACTTGGATGAACCTGCAGGATATTATGTTAAGTGAAATAAGCTAGGCACAGAAAGACAAATACCTCATTATCTCACTCGTATTTGGAATCAAAAATATTCATCTAATTGAAGTTGAGAGTAGAATAGTGGTTACTAGAGCTGAGGAGAATGGGGTAAGGGGAGATGAGAGGAGGTTGGTCAATAGGTACAATGTTACAGTGAGATAGAAAGAATAATTTCTGGTACTCTTGCACAGTATGGTGACAATAACAATAAAGCATAGTGTATTTTAAATAAGTAGAAGAGAGAATTCTGAATATTCTCACAATAAAAAGATGATAAATATCTATGGTGATGTGTGTGCTAATTATCATGATTTAATGATTATGTGTATATACATATTGAAACATTACATTTATACCATATACATATGTATAATTATTATGTGACAATAAAATATATTTTCAAATAATATCATTTCATATATTCAGGGTTAAAATATATTATTAAAATTAATTCCACTTGTTTCCTCTCACTTTTTTAAGTAACTTTTTAAAATTACACCTGTGGCTCTATTTTGGGACTCACATTGTATTTCTATTGGATGGTAGTTTTCTACAAAACAAAAACAAATAAAAATTGTCATGAACTTGATTACACCTTGACAAGATAGCGATGTCAGGTAGAAAGCATGGGATGAGGATAGCAATGTCAGGTAGAAAGCATTGCTTCCAAGATGTCTTCGTGATGCAGAAAGCAAATGAGCACAGGGGCCCGGCAAAGCAACCCTGGCTTATCTCACCGTTTCCATTCTTCTTATGGGGGTTAAATACTCAGGACAGGAAACTACAGAATTTTACACATTTCATCTTAATTTCTAATGCTGTGTGAGTGTAGAATTCCTTGTATAAGCAGAAGAAAACAGAATGCAATTATCAGATATATGAAAACATACAGCAATTCAAAAGAAGAGACCATGGGAAGAACTAAATCAAATGTCCAAATGTCTTTTTATTAAATAAAATTTCTTCATTCACAAACAAGAAGATCCAATAGAACATTGTATCTACATAGCTAGAAAATGCAGATAAAGAGAAAAAATGGACCAGGACAGAATGTGTGAAGACAAAAATATTTAAAACTAATATATCAAATATAGTGAAAGCAGAGGTGAATTTTCCAAAGAAATAATAAGGCTTAAGCTTTGGGGGCACCTCCCTAGCCAAGGCTTCTTCGGAGACTCTGGAAGATGCCTTGCAAGTTTGTATTAATGTCTCAATATTTGTTTAAAAAAAAAGAGGGTCCTCAGTTATGTAAACATGAGGCTCTGCAAAGCCTGTATCAGACCCTGGCACAGTGAAAGGCTAACTGTAATCTGCCATCACATATCTACCTCTACCCACAGATAGTCACTGAACACCTGATTTATATCAGGTAATCTGAGGAAGAGTTGGTGAGCCAATACACTGCTGACCTAGCCCCAATGGAACATGCTTTCCATTAGGTTGGTGCAAAAGTAACTGTGGGTTTTGCCATTACAAGTAATTACAAGTAATAGCAAAATCCACAGTTACTTTTGCACCAAGATAATGGATGGAAAAGACAGATTATAGACATGTTATTGTGAATAAATAAATAAATAAAGATCTACAGCAAACAAAACTATCACAAAGAATTCACACACCCAATATAACGGCTCATTCCATTTCTAATTGCCCAGTATTTAGAATATCCAATTGGGCTTCCAAGATATAATACACAAATAAGTTAGTTGATCCAATTTCTCACAGTAGACTATGTGTTAATTTGAGAAATGAACACCATGAGTGATTCTCATAGTTTATGTATGTAAATATAAGTACACATGAGTGCACAAATGCACACAAGTATACACATATATGCACATATAAAGCTTCAATTTTATTATGGGGTTTTGGAGATTTCATTTATCTTCTTTGAACTTAACCATGTTTTCAATAATTTGGGTACTAATTGGTATTACGCTTTAATCAAAAGAAATATTATTAAAACCCTAAATTTTCTTCATAAAAATATTTTTCCTCTCAAAATGCCCTACTAGAGGAGTAGTGTGAATTTGTAAACATTGCTTGGAGTTGTATAGGTATGCAGGCAGAATTTCATAGACCATGTCACAGTTACAAGCTTGCCATGATTCCATAGCCGTCTTCACATGCACTATCAATTTGCCTGGCCAGTTGGAAATAATAGATATGGAAGAGAAAGGAGGGTGGTGCTCCTCCTTTTCTGCTTCTCTAATTGACTGTGAAAAATGGATTCCTGCAACAATGTTGATCAAACTTACTCTATGTGATATTATTTACCTGAAGAAGGGGACTTCTGTCAAAAACAAAGGGGAAAATGTAATGCAAAAGTAAATACATTAGCACATACATTAAATATTTTTATTTTATTTACCAAATGGAATAAAAGGAAAAAAGAGGTAGGCTAATGACACACCGAAGAATAATTGAAAACATGTTTAATCATTTGTCCACAAAGCAAAGGACAAATGCAAATTTGATTACGAAGAGTGATGAAAAAGGTAAACAACAGTTTGGAAATTATTTCTAGTTATTCTTCAGAACCAATGAATAAAGAAAAGAAGTATGAAAGTAATAATGAATTAAAATGTGTGTTTCCTTGTTAAAGTGAAATGATTTTGTGGTGCCGAAAGTGAACCCCATATTTCTCCCCACTTTCAGATAATTGCCTGATTTATGGCTACTGATACAATCATTGCCATATCCAGGTTTTAGAGTCAAATAGTTTATGACTCAGTACAGTGTGCTGCCAGGCTAGTCTTTCCTGTTGGCAAATCTCCACACGGTTTGACTGAGGGTCACCGGGTAGCTTTCCATGCTCAAAATTTGCCTGCTTTGTAGGTGCCAAATAACCAGACATTCTATTAGGGGGAATTCTTTCCTATGGAATAAAGTATTAAATGCTAATATGAGGAAGTAGAAAAATATAAAACCACCGTCCACATTTAATACATGATTAAAACATACTGAATACTTTCCAAGTGGTTGATAACCAAGAGCAAGAACTCACTTGGAATCAGGGTTACAGCAGATAAGTTTTGATAGGCAACATGTGGAGAGACCACGAAGTGCCTCAATGTGATGGCAAAGTTGAGACGGAAGAAACATGCCAGGGATAGGATGGGGACCTAACTGTATTAATGAGGATAATGAAAAGGGAAAAAGGTTTTATATATGGAAAATAAACTTTATCTATAGCTAGCAGTAACTGAGATTGCTTAGTCTAATAAAAGGTGACTGGAATTAGGTGATTGGTAGAGGTTAAAAAATAAAAGGCAGTCTGGTAGAAAATGGAGTCAACTATTTAAGAGTCTTACAAGATAAATTCAAAACGAATATGAACAGACTATATTGAGGCAAGTAAATATCAGACTAAAAAACTCAATTAGCTTACCAGTGGCTTCCTTTTCTATCACATGTATTTCTTCTTTTCCTCTAGACTTCTATATACACACAGCTGATCTCTCTGCGGGTAGAGGGAGACTTATACTGACCCTCTTTAACTTCTCTCTGATTCAATGATGGCAATGAAAAATGAAACTTAGTATCATCTTTAGAGGAGAAAATACCAAATGATATCAATTTGTATATGTCTCATGTTAGGTCCTAGAGAAGCAGATGCTGAGACTGAGTTTTTAATGCAAAATGTTGGTAAGGGATCAACACCAGTAAGTAGAAGGGATGAAAGCAGATTGAGTAGAAGGAGGAGTGAAAGTGCATCAAAGGCCAAACAGATAATCAGAGAACTTGGTGAGGAGCTCTGGAGCAAGGATTGTCTACAACACTGTTGCACTACAGGCTGAAATAGATGAGATCTTTTTACCGGGGTCACCAGACTATGGTCAGCCTGCTACATGTTTTTATATGGTCTGTGAGCTAAGACTATTTTTTTTTACATTTTTAAATAGTTAAGAAAGGCAAAAGAATATTTTCTGACATGAAAATTATATGAAATTCAAATTTAAATGTGCATAAATACAGTTTTATTGGTACATAGCCATGCTCATCCATTATGTATTATCCTTGGCTGTTTATGAGCGACAATAGCAAAATCGAGTAATTTGTGGCAGTCTCTACTGCTCATGTACCTTAAAACACTTGCTGTTTGCTTTTTAATGGAAAACATTTGCAAATTCCTCCTTAATTCTCCTGCTTTACTGGGTCACAGGTAAGGGTAACTCTTGGAAGAATCAGCCCTCTGCTACCGAGTCAAACCCTGAAAAAGCTGACAACCAGAAACTGTTTTCAGATACCACTCCAGAGCTGGACAGCCAGCCCTTCTTTTAAAAGGTTATGCTGCCATAACCTGTCTACTATAATGCTAATTTCCACAGATCACATACTAAATGCCAGCTATTCCAACTAGCTTTTGACAAATACACTATTGTCAAATAAAATCTGTTTTGCAGTTATTCCAACATATGACGTGATCAGAGATTTTAATGTAATAGAAAAACAAAATTTTTATTCAAGATGTCTTTCATCAAAGAATTTGGACCCTATTGGCAATGGCTAGCATTCTAAAGACTTAAAAATCTGCTTTTCAATTATATTATTTTGAAAGAGATTTATTGAATAAGTGCAGAAGTTGTTATAAAAATATGTGAACATACTCATCTTCAACAAATGTTTAATTATTACACATAAGAGTGCTATAAGACTTGTCAAATATCAAGTATTGTACTGTTTTTATTGAAGAACTGGCCTTGCACATTTTCCGGAGTTCCAAAAAATGTCTAATTGCTTCAGAGTTTTCCCTCCCTGATTATTATCTCCTCTTGTTCCCTTAGTTACTTTCATGGGTTCCATTTCAAAGCTTTTTCCTATAATAGATTGTGCTTTTGTCATTATTTTCTCTGAGAAATCAGATTTGGCTCTCCCATTTTTACCCCTAATTAAAATTTTTGGTCTAATTGCAGTATATTTCATTAGTTCTTACAGAACACATGAGCATGAAAGAGGGTTTTCACTATTGGTTTAATGTTGAATAATATGCAGGCATCTAATAAGCACTGTCCATGTTAAGACTACTTTGTCAAAGTTCTCATTAGCCCATTTGCACACTGGCCAAGAAGACTGCATCAAATTCCAAGGAAGAGTTTGGATTGCAGGTCCCAAGATCTAAAAAGTTAATTCTAAAAGTTAATTTTCATTGTATTAAAAACAACCAAGAATGACAAGATAATTAGGTTATTTCAATGTAAGTCTGTCAAAGACGGAGGTAAGAAGTATTGAAAGGATTAAAAAATTATCTGATAACTAAAACAATAAAGTCGTATTATTTGTCTTTTGAAATTGGCACTTTTAATTCAACAATATAATGTAGAAATTTGAGAAGAAATGGTTTGCAATTGTGTTTACTTTACAATTGGCCAGTGTTTCTCACTGTTCCTCATTCTCAATCTGTATTTTCTTCTCTTCAGAAGTAATTTTTACATAAACTTCATGTACAATTAAGCGCAGAGAGTAGCTTTATCGCGTAAAGAACATGCTCCCTGCTAGAAGAGAATCAGCCAAGTCAAATAACAGAAAAAATTTACAACGTTAATGAGATTAACAATGACCCAGTTTTCAGATTACACATATTCTATTTGTTGATTCACCTGATACTATTTTTTTCATTTAATGGCAATGTATTAAGTGCCATGTGCATGTTTGAGAGAAGAGCTTTTCAAGAAAGAAAAACTACTGCAATTTCCTGAGGTAGGACTATGAGTATCCTAGGGAAAGCAAAGGGACATTGTGGATGGAACTCAGTAAGTGATGGAACACACAGTAGGACATTGAATAGGACATGAGAATGATTCGTGAAAGAGTCAATGAATTAATTCATGCACAGCTATAGGTGATTGTAAGGATTGTTAAAGACTGCTAAGGGTTAAGATCTGACTTAATTTACAAACTAATAAGTGAGCCTGCCTCAGTTTCAGAGGTGTTGAGAGAAGCAATGAGACTTCTGCGTAAGAGAAAATGGACTTTATTCCTCACAGAAAGGCAGGCAGTATGCACTTCATGTTCATACCTGTGTCTTATGCTTCCTAAGTCCCACAGAAGCAATATCAAGTGGCCCAGATGGATACTACAAGCACAGTAGCACAGTAGCTACAGATGAGAAATCCTGAACCTAGAAAACTTCTTTCTTAGAGTTCTCCAGAGAAACAGAACCAATAGGATATATACACACATATATGTGTGTATATATCCTATTGGTTCATATATACATAATTTTACAGATATGGTTTTTACATGTATATTATGATTTTATATATTTATGATTTTTACATATATTTATGATTATATGTGTATAAATATAATCTGTTTATATATATATATGTACAGAGAAGAGAGAGAGGATTTATTATAATCATGTAGGATTTATTGTGAACATAGAGACTAAGAAGGTTCACAATCTGCTGTCAACAAGCTGGAGACCTAGGAAAGCTCGTGTTGTAGATCAGACTGAGTCCAAAGACCTGAAAACCAGATGACAGACAGTCATACGCTGAGAGCAGAAGACTGATGTCCCAGCTCATAAATTAGGCAAATAGCAAATTCTTCCTTCCTCCACCTTTCTGTTCTATTCAGGCCCTCAACAGATTCAATGATGCCCACCCACATTGAGGAGGGTAGTCTGCTTTACTCAGTCAGCCTATTCAAATGCTAATCTCATCTCAGAAATAAGGTTTAGCCAATATCTGAGCACCCCATGGTCTAACAAAATTGAAACATAAAGTTAACCATCAAAACTTCCTATCATATGAGGGGGCAGCTAGCAAACTGTGCCAACTTTTACCCTGAAAGGAAACAGTATCTTTTATTGTCCTGTTTCGAAACAAATTATTTCCTCTGCCCTAGAGAAAGACACTATCTCTATCATCCAAGGATGTTTATTATGCAAACAAGAGATCCATGGACAACTGTTTCACAAAAAGGATTTTAGCATTTACTGTGGGTAAAATGAATAGCCATTGCAAGCATTTTCTTTAAAAAAAGAGTGACATGGTGTGATTTTCATTTTAGAAGATTTACTCTGGCTACTGTGTTAAGAATATACCCACGAGAATCAATGGTAAAAGCTGTGAGATCGATAAGGGCAAAAGGTGATAGCCCATCGACCAGATGGTAAAAGCAGCAATAGTAAGAAGTACTTTGATTGTGTGTATAGTTTGAAATTAGATCCCACAGGATTTCTTGATGGATTGGTCATGAGGTATAAGAAAAATAATGGAGCAAAATTTGAAGTTCCTACTAGACAAGATTGGGAGGGTTTTAGGTGAAGAGGATTTGCAAGGGAGTGAAATAATTTCAGTTTAAGTCACATAGAGTTTGAGATGTGTATTAGATATCCAAATGAGATATTAGGTAGAGAGATGAACATGTTAATCTGGAATTTGGAAAAGAGATCTAGAAAAGAGATTAACCCCAAAGAGGGTCCCATGTTTTTCCAGTGTAGATCTGGAGAGAACATTTTGTTTTTGACAGAACATAGTTAGCATGCTTCCTGAGATCCTAGAGGATTAGAAAGAAATCTCTTGAAAAACGTATTCACTCATTGTAATATGCAATGATCCTCACCTTATACTCGACTGGGTAACAAGTTAGTTGTTGATGTATAGCTGACTACATGCATTATTGTCTAAATTGGGCACATTGACAATCAAAAGGAATTACATTATTATGGCAAGAAAACAGGGGTAAACTGGGATTTTTCCAGGCAACCATTTTAAGTATAGTCACATAAATTATTTATGTACCCCTATTTTCTCTTCTAATGAGTCAACAATAGCAAGCTAAGATAACCTCCCTCAGCCTTGGTTTTACAATTCATAATATATGCACACTTCCTAGAGTAGCCATGATGATAAAACCTGAAATTTATTAAATAACTTTGAGGATACTAAAACTCTCTGTATTTGGATTTATATTTGTGTATGTGTTTTTGTATCTAGACTGCATAATTTATTATTTTTATTATTTAAGTTGTAAATACTAAAAGGACAGTAATTTGTCTTAGCACTGATACTCTGTAATATTTAGTCATTCATTTTTAGATTACTGACAATTTCCTATCACTTTTCTTCTAAATTCTTCAATGTGATCAGGCATAACTTTATCATTGAAATGAAAACTAACTGAAATTTTTTTATGACTTGCAGTGTCTGAAACCTGGCAGTTATTTTTTTTTTGGAAAAAACATAGAAATGAAAATATCAGGAAGAAAGAAAAAAGAAGGAATATGAAATAGAACAAAAAAAGTCTTAAGAGAATGTTGATCTATTGCTCAGTATACAATTTACTAATTTTTCATGAGATATTTGAGAAACACGTTTATTCATTGTTAGGTGTTCAATGCCACAAATGTGAGCAATGTTAGACATTTTCAAATGGAAAAGATATAATTTTGGCTCCAGATAATGATCCAGGGTATAATTTTTCCACAAGTTTCTTGAAGAGGACAATATGTTTCATGACGAAAGGGTTCCATTGTCAAGTAAATTTGAAAAACCTTAATTAAGCAAATGTAAGAAGGTTAAAATTTATTTGTTATTTTTGTTTGACTTTCTCCTATATGATTTCTCAAAAACTTTAATGTTTAATGTATATTGTTAATTTCCAGAGGGAAATGAAATACAGGTCATTTTTCAAACTGAGTTAACTACAGAACACATTTTAAAGAATTCTCATTAAATGACTTGCAGTGCCCTTAGGAGTTCTCATTGTGGGCATACAAATCATTTGCCCAGACTTTGAAACTATGGCTGGGTGGAGGAAACCTGGATCATTTAAATTCTGTTTTCTTGATATAGAGAAAGTTTAACTCCTTCAACTTCTTATTCTAAGTTATGAAAATACTCAGTTTTATTCTACCTTACCTTTAAATTGTGACTAAAAATATCCAATCACAATCTATAAAAGCATCCAATCACAACCTATATTTATTTCCATGACACCCAAACATTAGGAATAGTACTCAACATATTGGCTATATGTGTCAGCTTCTAAATAAAGCAAGAATATATATTTTGTTTTGCAAAGCTTGCAAGTCATCATAGGTCTAAATCTCAGAATATGAAATGCCCAAATAAAGAAGCTCTTCAGAGGGATTATTTATTTATGTCTTAGATTTTTATTGCTTGGCATTTTCCTATTTTCTTATGCTCTCTCTTATCCTGGAAGAAAGCAAAAGCATGACTAGGTGAGATTATGTGTTAGCACTCTACAAAATCTCTGGCCTTGTTTTGCAAAATGTCTTCAGTATTGAAAGAGGAAAGGCACATTTTTCACTGGTAATTATTTAGTAAATAAAGTATTCTCTCTCTGGTACAGACTCTATGATGCTAAAATTGCTCTGTTTGGGCAATGAATCAAAATATACAGGGGTGCTAAAATATTAATATTTTGGCCATTCCAAGATTATTTTCTTCATGAAGGAGTCTAGCATGCCACAGAGAGTTCTGCTTCTTGGGCCACAAGACTGTCCGTTAGTCCTCAAACCCTCAGTACCATGGGCTGCAAGAATGGATCAAGTTCTGATGAGGTAAAGTTTTTTGCAAACATGGCTTTTCACAAGAAATTGAAATTGTTAGTTACTCTGTAGATATGTTCAAATCTTCTCTGCTGCCACTTTGGCGTAACTGCTCTTCCTGCCTCTGAATTTCCTCCCCTCAAAGCCAATATACTGCTAAGTTATAAGCAAAGACGTGACCATGTAAACCTACCCCTTAGCTCTGGTGCCTTCTCATTACCTACAGTGCAATTATATATCAAGGCTCGGCTTATATTAATAACTTTAGACAGCTTTTGGTTTTTTTTTTTTGTATTAGTAGATACAATTGACTTCAACTTAGAAGTGAAATGTGGTGACTAGGTTAATGAAAAGAAATTCCAGTCCCCATGTCTAAGGTAAGTCATCTTTTTCTCCATGAGAAATTGTGTAGGTCAGGGAGCATGTAATATGGTAATCTTCCTATGATGCATGTCTTGTTGTCATGCTTCATTTCTGGTTTGTAGATTCTCTTTCAACATGATTTGGTTCAGTTTATTCAGGAGTTATATTCAGTACATTTATTGAAGTATGTTCAGATACACAGGAATGCATCTGAAATCTTCAGTAGAAGGTGAAGCAAGAAGACATTCAGTAAGTTTAGACATGCAAATTGGAGACCATTACACACACGCTGAGGTTTCCTTTCCATTGCCTGGAGTGCGCTGTAAGATTGTCCCAATCAGAACTTCCTCAGAAGACACTGAAAAGTTTAACGTTTTCTGAGTTCTGGTGGTCAACAGTAGTCATATCTAAAAGCTGTTGCTTTAATCAACTGGCTTTTTTTTTTTTTTTTTTTTTTTTTTTGCAAACACCTCTCTCTCCAAACCTAGCTGAATAGCAGCTTCTGTAAAGCTTCATCTTTCTCTCTGAAAATTATTTTTTTTGCTCTTTAAAAAGGGGCCATTGTTTGTGGCATCCCTTTTCTTCCAAATAACAGTCTCATAATAGTGCAGTGGTATCATCATCACAAGCAGTAGTGAGGTGCTGCTGTAAAAGTTGCTGCTAAGTTTTAATCATTTCTTTACATTTCTGAATTTCTAATTTTTTTTCAGCTTGCTGTTCATAGTCTTGTTTTGAGATTAAATCTTCATCATTAAATTTTCTAAGTGTACCTTTGAAACGTGGCTACCAAGTTTTTCTCCATGACTTTTCAAAATTCCCCACTGTTTTCTGATGCTGTTTGTAGGCTGTTCTCTCATAGTTTCACAGGAAAGGTCCCAGATACTCTCTGCTCATTTCCCCAGCATCTTCACCATCTGAGATGACAGTTCCTGTACTACCATCTTCTTTTTCTCTAGATTTCTTTTGAGGAGAAAGAAGAAAAAACACATCCTTTTCCATCTGATGAAGAAACTTCTTCATTATCAGTATTTTCCATTAGGAATTGTTTGTGACAATACTCATAATCATTCAAGATAATTTTATACATTTCATCTAATTCCTGACTTCTGTCTTACCAGTTTTCCAGAGGCCTCTTTTTCCATCAGCTCTCCCCACATTATTTAAAATGTCTAAAGCTATTTTTAATTCTTTTTTGTTCATAAAAAGTTGATGTAGACTTTCCTTCAGTTTGTTATATTCACACTCTTTTCATATCATATCATGATAATGCGGAATAGCTCAACTTACAATAATATTTTGTAATTTCTGTACCTCATCCTTCTCATTTTTCAATAGCTGATTCAAATTCCTGTTCTTGCATTGTAACTGTCTCTTTCCTGAAGCTCAATCATTTCCCTCTTGGAGGTTTCCAGTTTCTTAAGTTTCATGTAGCAGTTCTGTAGATGATCCATGTCACCTCCCAGTTTCAGGTTCTGTGTTTCCTGAGCTACAGGGTTCTTCTACTGAAGTAGTAGTAGCTCATTCATATAATTTAAAAGAACTGCTATATTTAATTCTCTCTACCTTTGGATCCTTCACATAATTGTGGAAAGCCAAACGTAGTCAATTCTTGATCAAGATATAAATACTCTGTCAAATATTATCATTTATGCAGAAGGCACCAACAAAAATGTGCACATTTTTAAATAAAACTATTGAGGAACATGACACTTGCTGTAAGTATAAACTTGATGGTGATATCTTTGCTTCTGAGCTGTACTTAGAGATAGTTTTGCTTTGTGAAGACAGACCTGGGTTTGTAACAGCCATCCAGTCTCTCATGGCTATCTCTATAGCCAGGATTTCTGAGGAACTAGTTCAGCAGTGAAACATGTAGTCCAGCTGTTGTCAATCTTTTATGCGGGCATCTCTTCTTATGTTTCCCCTGAGGATTAAGTAAGATAATACATAAAATATTTAGCACACTGCTTGGTTTATGGAACACAAGTCATTAATATTCGCTATCATCATCATCATCATCAGCTAGACACTGATCAGCTAGACACAGGACTGTTTAGTATAAATGACAGGATATTAAAACCTCCACAGCCATCAGAAGTGGCAGTGAGTTGCTGCTGGGTGTCCTAGCCCACCTCCTGCAGCATTGAAGGGTCAGGGAAAGTGGAATGGAATGTAAGACCTTGCGCTGGTGGCCCCTCCTTCCAGGCTTTTATTTATTTTAGAAAACTATTACTCCAAACCCAGCTCAGAGGTTTTTTATTTTTATTTTGTTTGTTTGTTTGTTTTGACAGTCACCCAAGGCTGGAGTGCAGTGGCGTGAACTTGGCTCACTGCAACCTCCGCCTCTCAGGTTCAACCAATTCTCCTGCCTCAGCCTCCCAAGTTGCTGGGATTACAGGTGTGTGCCACCATGGCCAGCTAATTTTTGTATTTTTAGTAGAGACGAGGTTTCACCATATTGGCCAGGCTGGTCTTGAACTCCTGACGTCAGGTGATCCGCCTGCATTGGCCTCATAAAGTGCTAGGATTACAGGCGTGAGCCACCGAGCCCGGCTGCTCTGAGGTTTTTATATTCTTTGATTTATCATTCATGCAACCAAAACTTTTCAGTTCATATTATTTATATTTACATCTTTATTCAATGAATGTTCATTGAACATCTCTTTTGTGCGTGGCACTTTTTAAGACACTGAGGATATATTGAGGAACAAAGGACACCTAAAGGAAGATAAAATCCTCTGGCTTCATAGAGTTTAGCTTGTATTGGTGTAGAAAAAAAGTAAAACATATAAGCGAAATACATAATGTGTTAGAAAGTAAATACTGCAGATTAAATGTGAGAAATGAGATTGGAGCGCACAGTGAAGTGTTTAAAGTTTGGTTTAATTTTATACTGGGTGGATTAGGATAAGTGTCCTGAGATGGTAGCATTTCAGCAAAGTTTGTGGGACAGGTGGAGGTGGGACACGTGGGGAAAGCTGTATGGTTTTTTAGAGGAAAGACCAGTGCAAAGGACTTGGGGTGGGAAAAGGCCTCAAATATTTGGGTAACAACTAGAAAATTAGTGTTGCTACATCAGGATGAACAAGGAGAGTGATAAGAAAAAAAATAAGACTCAAGAAGTAAAGAGGACCCAGATGACATAGTGCCCTCTAGGTGATTAAAGCACTACGGGCTTTTACTCTAAATGAGATAGTACGATACATCCAATGAGATGATAAAACCATAGAGTGTTTGAGCAGCAGTGAGGACTGTTTTTCTCCATGTATTTATTTTTCCTGCTATTTTGGTTCCACTAATACTTTGGGTGGGCATTAACAACAGTAGTATGTTTCTCAAGATTAGGTCCCTTGAAGAGGATATTCATTTCTTTACACATGGTAGGGATTCCATAAAGCATTTATTCTGTGACTATCAGTCAACACATTTTCATTAAGGGCAATTTCACATATTTAAATATTCAATTACCAAAAATTATGGAGTAACATTCTAATTAGATGCCTAAAAATCAATTGAATGAGAACAAATTGTTTGAAGCATTCTATTTAATGCATTTTATCTGCAGCACTTTTTCCCCAGATATCATACTCTGTTAGGATTAATCATACAACGATCCCAAAGCAGTTTGCACTCTATGAAGTACTTTTAAAATAGTTTGTTGTAAAAATTACATTATTATCTGTTATAAATTATTCTAACTTCACAAATATGCCCAAAACACATTATCTAATATTTTGACCTGTAAACATAAAATTGCCATTTTAGAAGGAGGAGTGTTTACAATTAAACTAATTTATTTTTTCACATATCCTATTAATTAATTAATTAATTTATTATTTTAAGTTCCAGAATACATGTGCAGAATGTGCAGGTTTGTTACACACGTATACATGTGTCATGGTGGTTTGCTGCACCTATCAACCCGTCATCTAGGTTTTAAGCCCCGCATGCAATAGGTATTTGTCCCAATGTTCTCCCACCCCTTAACCCCCAATCCCTGTGTTTTTCCCTTCCCTGTGTCCATGTAATTCTCCTTGTTCAACTCCCATTTATGAGTGAGAACATGTGGTGTTTGGTTTTCTGTTCCTGTGTTTGCTGAGAATGATGGCTTCCAGCTTCATCCATGTCTCTACAAAGGGCATGATCTCATTCTTTTCTTTGGCTGCATAGTATTCCATGGTGTATATGTGCCATATATTCTTTATCCACACAATCATTGATAGCCATTTGGGTTGGTTCCAAGTCTTTGCTATTGTGACTAGTGCAGCAATAAACAGACATGTGCATATATCTTTGTAGCAGAATGATTTATAATCCTTTGGGTATATATCTAGTAATGGGATTGTTGGGTCAAATGTTACTTCTGGTTCTAGATCCTTGAGGAATTGCCACACTGTCTTTCACAGTGGTTGAACTAATTCACACTCCCACCAACAGTGTAAAAGTGTTCCTATTTCTCTACAGCCTCTCTAGCATCTATTGTTTCCTGAATATTTAATAATCACCATTCTGACTTGCATGAGATGGCACCTCATTGTGATTTTGATTCGCATTTCTCTAATGACCAGTGATATTGAGCTTCTTTTTCACGTGTTTGTTGGTCACATAAATGTCTTCTATTGAGAAGTGTCTGTTCATATCCTTTGCCCACTTTTTGATGGGGATGTTTGTTTTTTTCTTGTAAATTTGTTTAAGTTCCTTGTAGATTCTGGATATTAGACCTTTGTCAGATGGGTAGATTGCAAACATTTTCTCGCATTCTGTAGGTTGTCTGTTCACTCTGATGCTAGTTTATTTTGCTGTGCAGAAGTTCTTTAGTTTAATTAGATCCCATTTGTCAATTTTGGCTTTTGTTGCAATTGCTTTTGGTGTTTTAATCATGAAGTCTTTGCCCATGCCTATGTCCTGAATGGTATTGCCTAGGTTTTCTTCTAGGGTTTTTATGGTTTGGGATTTTACATTTAAGCATTTAACCCATCTTGGGTTAATTTTTGTATAAGGTGTAAGGAAGGGGTCCAGTTTCTGTTACCTGCATATGGCCAGCCTGTTTTCCCAGCACCATTTATTAAATAAGTCATCCTTTCCCCATTGCTTCTTTTTGTCAGGATTGTCGAAGATCAGATGGTTGTAGATGTGTGGTGTTACTTCTGAGGTCTCTGTTCTGTTCCATTGGACTCTATATCTGTTTTGGTACCAGTACATGCTGTTTTGGTTGTTGTAGCCTTGTAGTACATTTTGAAGTCAGGTAGAGTGATGCCTCCAGCTTTGTTCTTTTTGCTTAGGATTGTCTTGGCTATATGGGCTCTTTTTTAGTTCCATATGAAATTTAAAGTAGTTTTTTTTTCTAATTCTGTGAAGAAAGTCAATGGTAGCTTGGTGGGAATAGCATTGAATCTATAAATTACTTTGGGCAGTATGGCCATTTTCATGATATTGGCTCTTCCTATCCATGAGCATAAATTGTTTTTCCATTTGTTTGTGTCTTATTTCCTTGAGCAGTGGTTTGTAGTTCTCCTTGAAGACATACTTCACATCCCTTGTAAGTTGTATTCCTAGGTATTTTGTTGTCTTTGTAGCACTTGTGAATGGGAGTTCATTCATGATTTGGCTCTCTGTTATTGGTGTATAGGAATGCTTGAGGTTTTTGCACATTGATTTTGTATCCTGAGACTTTCCTGAAGTTGCTTATCAGTTTCAGTAGTCTCGGGGCTGAGATAATGGGATTTTCTAAATATACAACCACGTCATCTGCAAACATAAACAATTTGACTTCCCCCTTCCTATTTGAATACGCTTTATTTCTTTCTCTTGCCTGATTGTCCTGGCCAGAACTTCCAGTACTATGAAGAGGAGTGGTGACAGAGGGCATCCTTATCTTGTGCTGGTTTTCAAAGGGAATGCCTCCAGCTTTTGCCCATTCAGTATGATATTGGCAATGGGTTTGTCATAAATAGCTCTTATGATTTTGGGATATGCTCCATCAATACCTAGTTTATTGAGAGTTTTTAACATGAGCACATGTCCTATTATTACTAATAGCATTTGAGTCTGTAGTTTTACAGAACAAAAGAAACTATTTGTAAGTTTGAACATTTTTCATTTTTATGTTTTAATTGAAAAAATTAAAAGAAATAAGAAGCATTTCTCCCTTGGGATTGAAAATAATGACGAGTTTAAAGTAACATTTAGTAATTAGCTTGGGAGTGACCAGTTCCGAAGACATGTTTTAGTCATTTTTAACTCTCTGACATAGATCTCTGTGATACCTAATATTTGTGCTCATGTTTCTCTCACAATTAAATCATATATTTAGTCCCAGAGTGTATAGCAAGAGAATATCTGTTATGTCCTCATTCATCCTGTCAACTTCACACTCAGCACATGAAAATGAGAATGGTTAATGTCATTGAAAGTCCAGCAGTGAACAAAACAAAAACAATATGTTTTCATAGAATTTATGTTCTAGAGGAGGGAGAAAGAATAAAATAAATAAATCATATTACTGAATTATGTAGTACCTTATTTTGGTAGTATGTTGTTAATTATGGAATGGTAGTATGTTGTTAATTATGGAATGTTAGTATTGGTTGGTCCAGGAATTGTTTGCTCCTATAGGGGTTACTAAAGAGTTATAACTTGCACTTGTAAAATGGCTCAGGGCCTTTTCCTAGGCTGGGATTCCCTAAAAATAGAGTCTGAAGCAAAGGCTCATGTGTACTAACCTATTGGAGAGTGTGATCCCTAGCAGCAGGAGTGAGCGAATATCAGAATAAATTAGAGAAGGCGAGGGAGACCTAATGTGGGGGGTATATTGCTTAACTGGATATTGCTTGATATCAAGAACAACTGATTTCTCCCTTAGTAAAATCATCTTTGGAGAGGCTGTTTAAATGGCTTCTCTGTGGACCGTTCCTCCAAAAGAAGAAAGAGAGAAGAATTTATCCAGTGGTTTCCATATCCAACAGACCAACATTTTTTTTGCCATGGTTACTCATGACTTGGCGTAAACAGGGAAGCCCAGAGCTAGAGGCCAGTGACTTGCAGAGTGAGTGGAGTGTAGGCATTATCAGGTGGGTCTGTATCATTATAATGAGAACTCATGTAAAGCTACTCATCAGGACAACTGAAAAGAGACAGATGAGTCCAAAAATGTCTGAGTTGGTGCTTCAGAGGTGTCTGAGATAGCCTTCAACCCTACTTTAGCCAGACAGACAGGAGGCTTTATTGGTTTTACGTATATGAGTTTACTATAAATTTTGCCAAAAAAAGGGAAAAGTTAAAACGACCAATCTGTCTCAAGCCTCAGTTATTTTAAAATGAAGAAACTGAGAACTAGAAGAGTAAACTGACTTAGTTTCAGCTAAATCAATGAACTGTCAGTATTGAGTTCTCCTCAGCAATATACAGTTTGAGGTTTACTGAGAATGTGTTTTTCATAAAGCCTTTGTTGTTTGAATGGTTTTTGTTTTTTTTTTCTACAATATCCATAGATTATAGGTAAAAAACAAATCTTCACATTTATTTGATGCTTCAAGGGCCTGAAGTCTAATGCCTCTTTAGTTAATATGATTCACATAATATTCACTAGGCAAATTGGCATGCTAATGTTAATTGTAATTAAGATTCCCAGACTGAAAGTTTTATTAATTGCACAGAAAGAACAACATTGATTGTTTTAATTGAAATGAAATATTTCCTGCTATCTCCAGCTGGACATGAGTTCTCTTCATTTCATGTTACTTGCAGGCCAACTGTGGCCTTTAGCTACTTACTTACTAAGAAAAAAATAGCGATTTTGGAGTTGTCTTATTCTTCCTATAAACTTATGAGCAGCCGTATGCTTCAATGGAAGAACAGTGCCTGGTTTGGCAATACACAACACAAGCTTATGTCTCTACACTCCATACTGCAGATTAAATTATATTGTTTCCCTGAAGCTCACTCTTCTTATTTGTAAAATTGTATAATACACTCAACACAGGGTTCATAAGCAGATCTCATGTATTAAACTGTGGAAAGTAGTTTAATACAAACTTTGGAAAGCATTTTTAATGTGCTATTTGAATATTAAGTTTCAAAGATAACAGCCTAAATAATATTCCATATAAAATAGATGTTTTTGTTTGATAAATTGAGGCAAAGTAATTTAAACAAACAAAAAAAACCCAGTGAGATTAGACCTTGGGCTCTGGTAGTTATTGATTCAGATTTTATTTGGCCAAAATGAAATAAAATTTCAACTTAAAATTTTAGAAGTATCTGCAAATGTCCTCCATGGTTCTGACTGTAATGGCCCAATTATAATTTAGTTATAAAACTTTTGTGATTTGGTAATCCTTCCATAACTCTTAGGCAGAATTAAGTATTTTAAGTAAATATGTAATGTTTTGTGTATAATTCTGAAAATCAGTGCAACAATTATCAGCTAAAAATTAAAATTAAGCCATTTTCCAGTTTAAATATTTAATCAGTTTTATATTTAGACCATTTCTAGTGGATTTTGCAAGTTATTTATATATTCTTTTATTAAAAATAATGATAACTGTATCTTTTTATATCTGCCAATTATTTCACATGAATGTAAATATTATACTGACAATCTTAAAACAGATCACTTTTTGCTGAATAAATTTCATCTCTTTTCCTAAATTTAGCAGATCTTATTCTTATGCAAAATAATGCTCTGCACATATCTATTCCTCCATTACTTAATTCAATATCAGAGAAATGGTATTTTGGTGACTTAAAAAGTTGTATGTTTTTAAAGAGTATATTCTGATATACTAAGTCAATGGTTTTTTGCTAACAGGTTTCTTGCTAATGTTTTTTAAATCTGTACTTAAAGGCAAACAATAAATTAATCAGATTAAACTCTTCCTTCTGCCTTTTGGAAAGTTGTGTCCTTTGGAAGGATGTAGATTGCAATAATCATCCATCAAGGAACACACATACCAGAATAGAGCAATGGTCTCAAACCTAAACTTTCTATAGATAGACCAGACACAAAAATTTCACTTCTGGTGGTAGGGCATACATGTGTTTTAAAATCTAATATATCTTTGAAATATTGCCATTTATTTACCTACTTGTTACTAATTAAATAACAAACATTTATTGCATATTTACTTCCTGACAAATGTTGTGTTAGATATTGTGAATAAAGGCAAATGTGATCAGGGCCTCTGCCTCATGGAATTTCTATTCTATACCAGGGACAGAAAAATAGACAAATGACTACAATATTGGGTGATAAGTATAAAATATTTATCATAAAGGTTCATTTGATAAGTAAAATTCATTTGATTACAAACATTATAAAACAAGATCTTTATAAACTTAAATGTATATTTTTGCTTAAAGCTTTCATAAGGGGTGTGTGTGTGTGTGTGTGTGTGTGTCCGTGTGCATGCATGTATGTTTTCTACATAGCATGTAAGAATTACTTTCCCACCTCTAAATGCATACACCTATCTTGGCTCACTCTGTTTTTATTCTTCCTACTTTGAGTGACAAAGGATTCTGTCTACTCTTATCACTTTACTTATGTTTTGCAACTACCCTTTCTTATTTTCTTGCAAAACTCACTCTTTTGTTTTCTTCTCTATCTCTTAAATGAAATGTCCACAAACATTTTTTTTTGTAAAAGGCCAAATAGTATTTTCCTGTAAAAGGCCAGTATTTTAGGCTTTGTGAGTCATGGAACCTCTTTTGCAACCATTCAACTCTGCCAGTGTGGTGTGGAAGCAGCCATAGGCCATATATAGATGAATTAGTTTAGTTGAGTTCCAATAAAACTTTATTTATAAAAACGAATAGTAGCCTGGATTTGTCCCATGAGTTGTAGTTTGCTGATCCTTACTTTAAAGAATAAACTCCTCTGTCTGTTGGGTTATTTTTAACTTTAATCAAATGTATTCTAATATCAACCATCAAAGAAGTAAAATTTACAAAAAGTTGCCCATGTAACATTAGTTCAATATTTTAAAACTGTAATCAAGCTTAAAAAATAAAATCTGTCACATATAAAATTTTCCTCCATATTGACAAATATAGCTTCATAAATACCATGTAGGCCAAATTTGAATTCAGAATTTGGGGCTATTTTGGAGTTCTCCACCAGAAATGATGGCAGAGAGATCAAATGCCATTCCTATTCTCTTTCATTTGTTACTCCCTTCCTTTCCATCTGAAGGACAGAAGTTCTCACCTCCTCAGGACTAGAAGGGTTTGATTTGCTTTTAGGAAGATGAACTTGGAATTAATTTCCTTCAAGTTCTGGACCAAGCCTGGGACCACGTGGTCAGACAAGTCTAGGTTTCAAGATACCAGCGCATGTTTGAGAAAGGGCAGTGCAGTGCTTGGGCCGGCACATTCTCTTGGCTACATAGTTTCTTTACTCTTTAGGGAAAGGTGAGGCTAGAGAAGGGCCAGAGTTGGGCCTGCTAAAGTGCAGGCTCCAGGGCAAGAACCCCTTTTATTGGGTTCTAGATGAACTGAGCCCAGGAGAACACTTGTGTCTTCATTAACGAAACTAGATCATATTTTTTGGCTTTTGTTATAGGTTGAATTGTGCTTCCTCCATACCTCCAAATTCCTATGTTGAAATATTAATCCCTACTCTAGAATGTGTCCTTATTTGGAAATAGGGTGATTGTAGATGTAATTATTTAAGATGAGGTCACACTGGAGTAGGATGGGTTGCTAATCCAATATAACAGATATTCTTATTAAAAGGGAAAATTTGGGCATGGATATACATACAGTGAAAATGTCATGTAAAGATGAAGGCAGGGTTTGGGGTGTTGTTTTTAACAAGACAAGGAATGCAAAATTCTATCCTGAAACAAACAGAAGCTAGGCTAGTGGCATGGAAGATACTCTCTCACACAGTCCTCAGAAGGAGCTAACCCTTCTGGCACCTTGATCATGGACTTTAAGACTCCAGAATTGTGAGACAACAAATTTCTGTGTGTAAGCCACCCAGTGTGTTGCACTTTGTCATGGTGACTCTAGTAAACTAATACATTTCCTTAAAGAGCTATTCTTGACAAGTGCTTCTAAATAGTTACCTTTCATTTAGTTTTAGTTATTGTACTCTTATTTGTTACTCTTGGGAATAGCAAAAATTGTAATTATATCTTATATATTCATTTGTTAATGTATGTCTCTGTCACTGTATAGCATTTCTACATTGTAGCTGCACCTGGGCAGGATCAATGTCTGTTTGATCACTACAGCCTTAACAGCACATAGTAAAATGATGAGCATTAGACAGAATACATGCAACAAACATTTTGTGGAAAAATAAAAGAATGAAAAAGAGAAAGGAAGGAAGAAAAGAAGAAGAGAAAGAAGAAAATGAAAAAAAGACATTTAGGAATATTATATGACTTCAACTCATTTATGTAGAACCATCCATTGTTCCTCAACATTTAATATTAATGCATCATCCTATAATTCTGAAAGCAAGGGAAAGAGTCATGGGTGTTAAGACTTTATTAAGTGAAGAACTGAATAAACAACTATCTCAGAGTCCTAGACATAGTTGGATTAAAGGATTCATCAAGTTATCAACTTGAGCTTAAATAAGTCTACATTAGCTAAACTGCCAAAATCTTATATAATTTTAAATTATGTAACATGACCTATGTCATCCAAGCTACACTCATGCACTTATTAACTCATTCATTTTTCCTTCATTCATTTGAGAAATATTTTTAAGTTCTCAAATACTTTCAGATATGGAATAGATGAGTGGAAAAATAAAACAAAAGTTCTTGGAATTTATATTTGGTATAGGTTAGGGCAAAAATATTATACATAAATAAGTCATATAATAATTTTCGACGTGACTATTCCCATATAAAATGGAAAATAGTAGGGCAGGATAAAGAGGCAAGGTAGTGTGGTTTGTGTTAAAATTTTGAATGTGGTAGTCAGCAAAATATTCCTTTTAAGGAGCTGATAATCAAAGATGTGAAGGAGGTGACACAGTTACCAATTTTTCTGAAGGAAAGACAAGACAATCAAAGTGAAGACCCTAAGGTGGAAATATGTAGGCTTGTAAAAACAACAACAACAACAACAACAAAATAGTAGGGAGGGCAGTGGTTGAATGGAATGAAGGAGCAGGAGATCACTGAGGTGTGTTCAGAGAGGTAATAGGCTTGGTGAGGAGAAGGTTGGTCATGTAGGGTCCCACAGCTCTTCAAGTATCTACACTTGGCAATATAAAAATAAAATTCATTGGAACATATTTGTGTTTGAGGGACTTTAATAGTAATTTAATCTCTCTCCTTTTTTTTTTTAACTTTATGAAGAAAATGGAGTCAGAGACGTTAAGATGAATGCTAAATGTCACATGGCCTTGACTGGGCGTGATGGCTCACACCTGTAATGCCAGCACTTTGGGAGGCCGAGGCAGGCAGATCACCTAAGATTGGGAGTTCAAGACCAGCCTCACCAACATGGAGGAAACCCCGTCTCTACAAAAAATACAAAATTAGCTGGGCGTGGTGGTGCATGCCTGTAATCCCAGCTACTAGGGAGGCTGAGGCAGGAGAATCGCTTGAACCCGGGAGGTGGAGGTTGTCATGAGCCAAGATCATGCCATTACGCTCCAGCCTGGGCAACAAGAGCGAAACTCTGTCAAAGAAAAAGAAAGAAGTCACATGGCTAATTTGACCAGGCAGTGAAAGCTGTCTGATAGAACTGTGTACTGTACCAAATACTGTCAGTACTGGTGCCTCTAGCGCAGTGGTTGTCAAAATACAGTGTGATTAGAATCACCTATAGGGCTTGTTAAAACACAGAATGTTCAGCTCCATGCTCAGCATTTCTGGTTCATTAAGTCTTGAATTGGAAACTGAGAAGTTTCATTTCAAACAAGTTTCCAAGTGGTGCTCATAATGACTTTTCATGGAAATAATTTGGCAAAATTTGGAGATATCATTCATCCTTCTGTCTCTCTCTGTCTCCCTCTCTCTCTCTTTCTCTCTGGTAGTGACTGATGGTTTGAAAAATGAAATCTTTGAGAAATGCCTATGTTTTAACTTGAGAGTTAAAAAGGAATAATTTATATATTTTAATAAGATATAATTATTTCATGAGTTATTACAGAAGAATATTTTTCTCAACTGACGCTTGAAAATGTCAGAGAAATAAATAACAAATAAACTATTATAAACAATAAGATAGTATTTCATATCCATGAATAAACATGAGCACTTGCCATATGTGAACAAAAGGAGTTCAGTATGGTATCATGACCTATATTAAGTGTAACAATTTAAAGACAAAGTGGAAGAGAATAAAATATAGTATCAAAATATGTGTTACCTGGTCAACCAGGACAACAGTTAGAGGTAGAAAGATAACTGTTGGCTGTAATTAATGAAGAAGGTATAAGCTAGTAGATGCAGCTTGCATTGGAACTTGTAAAGCTGATGGATTTAGGGAAGATCAAGGCAATGGGGATTAATTTTCAGAGACAATTTATATAAGTAGGAAATAATTTGCCAGCATAGACTATATAACATCCTCTTCTTACCTACATGGGACTACCTGTGTATTTTTGCTTTTGAAATGGTGAATTTTCTATTCTCTAATGAGTATATTGTAGATGAGGATCTGGGTTCTAAAGCTATGGTGCTTAAATCCTTTTGTAAAACTAAAAGCAAAGTCAATTTGACTTTTCATCTTTAAGAATATTTGCATTGTACTAAGTTCCATTAAACTAGATAAAAATATCCATGAACATCTAGGGAAAATTACTCTAAATTCTGAAATCATTAGACAAAACCAAGTAGTTTCAGAGCTCTTCTAAACTCAGTAAGCTGTGTCATAAAAATATGTAGAATTTTACTTTTAGAGCATTATACATCAATTTGATTAAGAATGGCAATGTTTCAAATCCCTTTCATTTGTATTCTATGTTTTTTTTCATGAATATTTTTATTTTAAGCTAATATAATTTATGATATATCCATATGCATTTGTAAATGTGATCCATTAAAAGTATGGTTTAGTAAAAAATTTAATGACGTATAAAATATATATGCACATATATATATATATATAGGAAGTCTTACCATAAAAATTCATTCTTACAATGAAAAGTATGAGATACAGTTTTTATTTTCAAGGAAAAAATACGTATGGAGCCTTCTATATTTCTGCTAAAGTGTACGTTCAAACTGAATAGGACCTTCTTCAGTTTAACTCTGATTTCCTGTTCTTATTATACAAAATGTAATTAAATGAATAGAAGGCAAAGGATTCTTCAACACTCTTCCTGAACATCTTTTTTAGCCATAGCCACAGGATACATTTTCTGTCTTCCAATTTACTACATTCAAGTGTTGAAATCTTTTCCACCACTATATAATACAGGTCTTTCTTTTTCTAACCTTCAAATGAAGTTTGCTCACTGTTCTTCCTGATTACCCACCTCCCAGTTTTCATTTCTTTTTTTTCTTTCATTTATTACCAGTTTTTTGTTTTTAGGGTTTGTTTGCATGTTTGTTTTACCAATATCCCAACTTTATGTACCGGTTTCTATACCAGTTATCTCTACCAAACCACTCTGAAACCTAGTTTTAAAACAATGTCATACTATCTCTCAGTGTCCTTTGAATTACAGTGGTTCCTTACTGTTTTTACCATCACTGTTTCATTTTTACCTGGGAAGCTGCATTTAGTTGAAAGTTTAGTTGGGCTGGAAAATTCATGGTAGTGTGACATACATATTTGGTCACTGGTGCTGGCCGTCATCTGTAATTACTTAGTTATTCATATGGCTAATAATTGTAACGCTTCAGGTTCTTGCCTAGCCATGCCAAAGAATTGGTGTGGTGGCTGACTGCGGCGAGTGATAGAGACACAGACCCATAGACAGAAAGAGCTGTAGGCTTTATTGAGCAGAGTGACAGTGCAAAGCTTCCACAGTGTGGAAGGGGCCCCAAACGGGTAGCCACTGATGGTTTTAGGTGATTGCCTTTTAAACTCTTTAACGCGGGAGATACGTGAGGCGGGAAGCTGTTACTAGAGCAAGACACAAAGACAATTAACCATTTGTGACATGTCTTAGATCTTGAGGAAAACCGGAATTGCAACTTAGGTTTTGTCTACTTTATGACTTCGCAGTGGCATGGCAAAAGAGACAGGATCTTACAGGACTTTACAAATTATGTTTACAAGAATTGGAATTGGGAGCATAGATAAGGTCCACTGGTCACAGAAAAACGGGCAGTTAAAGTTATTTTTACTTTAGTTTCAGGGGAGGGGGAAGGGAGAAAGGACACGGGGAAACTTACAGCAAAATTTTCGCTGTTTATGGCTTTCTTGGGGAAGAAAACACATGCACGAATCCTGGTGTTAGGACTATTTTAAGCATATATCTTCAATATTATCCATCCAGGACCGAAGTAAGTCCTGATGCAGGAAATGAGTCAGTTTCACAGCTTTCTGAGCCTCTACTCGACCCAGGAAGCACTGCTAGCCCCTCCTCTCATAATCTTCCAATAAAAGTGACCACTTCCCTTACATGACCTTCTTAGGAAAGCATTCCAAGATGAAGAAGCCAGAAGAAGCAAGGTCTCTTGATGCTAATACTCTGGAAATTGCACAGTATTACTTATGCCAAAGTCTGTTATTTAAAGTGTATCACAAAGTGAGCCCAAAATTAAGAGAATGGAGGAAAGGATTAGACCTCGGGATAGAAGTAGCAGAGATATACCATTATACAAAAGTGCTTTTACTGAAATTGTAGGAGTTTGTGGCAGTAATAATGTACCACAACCCCATTAACAAAAACTAATCTTAGTAAAGAGCCCTGTTAAATAATTGACAAAATAGGTGATAATTTTGTAGTTTAGAACAAATTCAGCTGAAGCCTAAAGCATTCTTTTAATGGTAATGGTCTGACCCAGTGTTGTTTTTTTTTTTTCTAGCTTTACTGATGTATAACTGACAAGTAAAAATTGTATGTGTTTGGGAATACAACATGGTAATTTAATATATGTATACATTGGAAAATAATTACTGCAATCAAGCTAATTAACATATCTAGAATCTCACATAGTTACCTTTTTCTGCATTGGTATAAACCCTTAAGATCTATTATCTTAGCAACTTTCAAGTATACAATGCAACGTCATTAGCTAGTATTTTCTGTCCACTACTCAGGTGTGGGCGAAGCTTTGTTATCAATCTCACTGCTTTTATCTCTTGCCCTAAGCTATTATGGCATGAAACTAATGGCAACCATTTTTAATTCTTATAATGAAATAGCATAAAAAGTGTGCCTTAAAATTAAAGTATGTTAATAATATTTGTATAATATAGTTGAAGCATAAATATATACATTTCAATAGCTTTTGTGATACAAATGTTTTTGGTTACATGGACTAATTGTAACAGTGGTGAAGTCTGAGATTTTAGTGCACTGGTCACTGCAGTAGTGTACATTGTACCCAATATTTAGCACCCCTTCTACCCTTCTCATGTGTGAGTGTCTGATATCTATTAAAGCACTTGTCTAGCTTAATTCTCACTTATGTGTGGCAACATATTGTATTTAGTTTTCCATTCCTAAGTTACTTCACTTAGAATAATGGCCTCCACCTCCATCAAAATTGCGTAAAAAATATTACTTTATTCTTTTTCATTGAATTTCTTCTTGATTAGTCAGTAATAGAGCCCCCTGTGTTTGTGTGTGTGTGTGTGTTTGTGCATGTGTGTATTTTGAGCTTATTCACATTGCAGAATCAATAATAATATTAACTTTGTAAGTCATGTTTATTATCTGCAAGCACAAAGTCATTATAAAAAGGACTCAGATTTTTGTATTATAAATGAAATGTTTTTAATATTCGGTTGTCATTAACTTTAATATGGTTTATTTGGTACAAATACATGAATCATGGGGGTAAAGCTGGAAAAGAAGTCTTTCCAAAAGAAATATTACAAATCTTCCTCCATATAAAATTCACTTTTTAATAAGTAAAATTCTGATTACAAGTTAATAGCCCCTTTTAAACTGTGTCATTTGTGAAATGCTCAACAATGACTTGATGCCAAAAGCATTTTAAAAGGATACCGAAGCATCTTGCTGTGATCTGAATGTCTGTGTCCACTCCAAATTCATATGTTGAAATCTTAATCCCCAAGAGGATCATATTAGGATGTGGGACTTATGGGAGGTAACTAGGTCATGAAAGTGAAGCCCTCATTGATAGGTTTAGTGCCCTTATCAAGAAGGCCCCAGAGCACACTGCCTTGCCCTTTCCACCATGTGAGGACACAGTGGAAAGGCATTATCTATGAAAGCGGGCCCTCACTGGACACCAAATATGCCAGTGCCTTGATCCTGGACATCTTCACTTCTCAAACTCTAGAAACGTGAGAAATATATTTTTATGGTTTATAAACTATTAAGTTTATGAATTTTATTTTAGCATCCTGAATAGACTAAGACACATCTCTGTTTTTTTTTTTTTTTTTTTTTTTTTTTTTAGATTGAGTTTTGCTCTTTTTGCCCAGGCTGGAGTACAATGGCGCAATCTGGGCTCACCACAACCTCAGGCTCCGGGGTTCAAGCAATTCCCCTGCCTCCCGAGTATGTGGGATTACAAGCATGCACCACCATGCCCAGCTAATTTTTGCATTTTTAGTAGGGATGGGGTTTCTCCATGTTAGTCAGGCTGGTCTCAAACTCTTGACCTCAGGTGATCCGCCCACCTCAGCCTCCCAAACTGCTGGGATTACAGGCATGAGCCACTGCGCCCAGCCAAGGACACATCCTTTATATAAAACCTGCTTTTACTTCATATTCTTCAAGATTATATATTGTGATTTGTTAGAATTCCTCTTGATGAACTGCATTGTAATAGTGAATCCTGAGATAAGAAGATATTTTAATTTCTTAAGCAATAGGTTTATCAGAGAAAAAGGCACTAATATTTAAGTTGATTTTGAACATCTTTCTAATGTTCAAGAGGATGAATACTACCCTTCCCTTACCCACTATTGTGGGAAGTCAGGGACCCCGAACAGAGGGACTGGCTGAAGCCGTGGCAGAAGAACATAAATTGTGAAGATTTCATGGACATTCATTAGTTCCCCAAATTAATACTTTTATAATTTCTTATGCCTGTCTTTACTGCAATCTCTGAACATAAATTATGCAGATTTCATAGACATTTATCACTTCCCCAATCAATACTCTTATAATTTCCTGTGCCTGTCTTTAATCTCTTAATTCCGTCATCTTCGTAAACTAAGGATGTATGTTACCTCAGGACCCTGTGATGATTGCATTAACTGTACAAATTGTTTGTAAAACATGTGTGTTTGAACAATATGAAATCAGGGTACACTGAAAAAGAACAGAATAACAGTGATTTTCAGGGAACAAGGAAAGATAACCATAAGGTCTGACTGCCTGCGGGGTTGGGCAGAATAGAGCCATATTTTTCTTCTTGCAGGGAGCCTATAAACAGACATGTGAGTAGGAGAAATATCAATGAATTCTTTTCCCAGCAAGGAGTATTAATAATTGATAACCCTGGGGAAGGAATGCATTCCGAGGGGTAGGCCTATAGACGACCGCTCTGGGAGTGTCTGTCTTATGTGGTTGAGATAAGGGATGAAATATGCCCTGGTCTCCTGCAGTGCCCTCAGGCTTACTAGCTTTGGGAAATTCCAGCCTGGTGAATTCTAGTCAGATCCCTTGTCTGTTCTCAAACCCGTTTCCTGTTAAGATGTTTATCAAGACAATTCGTGCCTAGCGGGACATGGACCCTCATCAGTAATTCTAATTTCACCCTTGCCTTGTGATCCTGCTCTGTCTGCCCTTTTGCCTTGTGATCTTTTACTGCCCTTTGAAGTATGTGATCTCTGTGACCCACTCCCTATTCGTACACCCCTCCCCTTTTAAAGTCCCTAATAAAAATTTGCTAGTTTTGCAGCTTGGGGTCGCCATCACGGTCCTACCAATATGTGATGGCACCCCCAGAGGCCCATCTGTAAAATTTCTCTCTTTGTACTCTTTCTCTTTATTTCTCAGACTGGCTGACACTTAGGGAAAACAGAAAGGACCTATGTTGAAATATTGGGGGCTGGTTCCCCCGATAAACCACCATCTTTAAAGTCTAAGCTAAAATTTCCCATTTTGGTTGCAGTGGTTGAATTTAGCTGTCTCAACTTTTTAATTTGGTGTATAAATTACTTGTTTCTCAAAATGCGTAGGCCTCCTTTTCTTCAGATATTCATATCAAGGGTACAAATCTCCCCACAGAAGCATGTTTTTATCTAAACCAAATCAAGTAAACTAAATTTCAGAGTTTTTCTACTTAGATAGATTTGCTTAGGTAGATTTTGTTTCTAATTCCAATATCAAAGTGATAAATAGCTTCAAATGGAAAAATTCAGGTGATTAAGCCTTGTCAAATATTTACCAAATAGGATGTTGATGAACTGAATGCTTTTAATGAGGTGTTCTAAACCAAAGATTAAAATTGCAATTTGCTGTGATAAGTAGAAATCCTACAAAATTCAATATTGACACTAAATCATCAATTTAAGGAATAGTAGAAGTTATTTTGCATATCATTTAGCAAATAGATGATTAGAACAGAATTGTATAGTTTACCTCTGCATTTGCTGCTATTTAGCATTTTTTAAACACCCACTATGGGCCTAGAGATGCACTGGAATGTATAATAAAATGAACACTCACAGTTTTGCTACATGTAAATGGAGAATTCAGCAAGATATATAGAGTTTAAGGAACTATCATTTGTATTAGTTTTAAAAATATAATAATTACATTTTATATCCCCACTGAATTATATTTTTGTATTTTGTAAACTAGATTAAACTCCTGAATATATAGTTCTGGAACTCAGCAAAAAGTAATATATAAAACTGAAGATCAGGAGAAAGGCAAAGTATACAGATTTAGTTGGAGGCCAAGATACAGTAATCAGAATGGATATATAGATTTTTAAAAAATCCATCAAATATTGTAATATTTAAATCCACAGGGGTAAATGAGACTAACATGAAATAATACATGCAGTAAAAGAAGAATGTTAAAAAAAGTATTTTGGGGATAACATCAAGGTCAATGGTTTTATTGCTGTGAGAAAAATGTAACTACAGAAAGGAGACTAAGATGGAGAATGGGCAGAAAGGGAGGATAGAAAATGAGCTGAGATGTTGTCACTGAAGGAAGGAAAAGAGACAGCTTCAAAGTGGATGACAGTCAACAACGGACTGCACTAGTTTAAGTTAAATAGAAAAAAACTCATGTTAACAGCAGAAAGCTGGGTGATATATTGATACGGTTTCAGTGGAGTTCTTGCCTACAGCATATTATTAACAAGCAGTGTGAAAAAGTGAATAATGAATGGCATATGAGAATGTTTGAATTGGATAAGTACACACTTCATTCAATGGTTGTAAGACAGAGTGGTAGGTAAAGGCCAGTGTGAGGAAAAGTTTTTTGTTTGTTTATTTGGTTTTGGTGTGTTACTTTTTATATGGGAGAAATTTGAGCCTATTTAAAATCTGAGTGGAAAGATTCAGTTGTGAAGAGTGCTTAAAAAGAGTGTATAACTGAAAAATCAAAGACCTTGAAGTACGAGGGGAAGCAGAGACTGATTGGTGGAGAAGCAAGAGGAACAATACAAGGGAATATCTACATCAAAGAAATCTGTCCCTTGCTTCTGGTATAAGTATAAAGTCCCGCTTGGAGGGCTCATATTTTCTTTAGAAAGTGCAGAATTGAAGGGTAGGAGACGTTGTCAAGAATAAATGACAACTGAAGAAGTGTGTGTGTGTGTGTATGTGTGTGTGTGTGTGTGTGATGTCAGCAGACTAGTTTACTTTTGGAGTGAATGAAAATGTACTATTATAATGTGTCAGCTGGGAACTAAAATATAACAAGAGAGAAAGAGGAGCCCTTCCAAGAGCAGCATTATGGTGGGGAGACAGAACTTTATAACAATGACTAGATGTGTGGAGCAATCTTCTTAATAGTTCTAGAAATGATGTGATGTGTGTGTGTGTGCACGCGCGCTTACATGTGCGTGTGTTAGAGAAAGAGAGAAGATATTATCTATCAGCTTAAATACATAGTAAATGATTTAATATGATTTTATTCAATCAAAATTTTTGATGCAATGACAAATATTTTCTTTTTTTGAGCAACAATTAAATACTTTGGTTTGGATGCAAGCATTGATTATATACCGGTTGTTTGGTGTCTAGGCAGAAATAAAGTTGAAATATAAGGTGTCTTAATATCCAAACAATATTCATCCAAGTAACTTAGTTGTTCATTTCGTTTCAAAAATGAAAATCAATACACCTGTTCAACTCTGAATTTTATCCTTGGGAAAATGTATTTTTGTATAACACATGTTATCAATAAATTGTACTTAATCACTCAATCTAATATTTTGGAAATATTTTTATCTCACATCTATTTTTTGTCTAAATCTCCTGTAACTTTTCAAACATTTTCACACACTACTGCCATCCTAACTTGATTGTGAATAACCTCATACCCACAACAATATACGTGTAACTCTTGTTAAAAGTTTCCTAATTGATTTCTGCGGAATCAGTCAATGGACACCTCTTACAAATAACCATCAGATTAATCTTTCCAAAATGTTTGTTCAGACATGATACTCTTGTTTGGAAATCTTTCTGAAGAACCCACTTAAATAACAGAATTTTAAATCCTGAAGGTACCTTAAAGATTTGGCTATATATATATATATATTTTATCCTTGGGAAAACATATTTTTGTATAACACATTTTAGATTATACATATTACCAATAAATTGTACTAAAAAAATCAATCTAATATTTTGGAATTATTTTGGACTCCACTTCCTTGACTCTCACATCTATTTTTATATATATAAATATATATATATATGTATATATATGAGGAAAATGAAGCCCATAGAGAGAAAGTGAAATTCCTATTAAGTTCCAAGAACTCTTTTAGTTAGGTACTACGTATAGAGTATTGGTAGAAGAATAAGGTCCTTAACCTCACAGAGCTTATACAAAAGAAAGCGATAAGCAATAAATAAATTAAAATATATAAACAGATAAGATAATGACAAGGTGTTATTAGTGCTATGAAGAAATTAAAACTGGGCAAAGGGAGAGGGCATGATATTTGAGTGTGTATGTGTGTCAGTGTTTGTGTGTGTCTGTGTATGCCTCTGTGTGTGTCTCTTTCTGTGTGTGTGTATGTATGAGTGTGAGTGTGTGTGTGTGTGGTCAGGGGAAGCTTTTCAGAAGGGGTAGTCTTTGAGTGAACATGGGGAGTGAGCCCTGAGGGTATCTGTGAATGTTTGGGAAAGAGCATTTCCAGCAGAGGAAAGTAAAATACAAGGCCCTGAAGCAAGAAAATAATTTATCTTTAAAAGAACAGCGCAAAGAGACTAGTGTGGCTAGAATAGCTGAATCTTGGGGGTGAGGGGGAGGAGGAAAAAAAATTATGTCAGAACAACACTTGGGGGTAGATTATATAGGTAAACCATGTCAAAAATTTACTTGTATCCTATCTTTGATGGAATGCCATTACATGATTTCAGGCAGGGGGTGACATCACTACACTGACTTCTTAAATATTGCAATGAACTATAGCAGGTAAGAATGGAAGTCTACATGAGAGGTAATAGCAATAATGGTGGTAGTGCTAGAAGTGGTTAGATTTAGGTACTATAAACAAAGTTTTGTTTTTTTTTTTTTTTTTGCAATTGTATGGAGAGTCTTCAGGAAGAGAAGGATCAAGAGAGAATGCAAAGTTTAGGGGCAAGAAATTGGATAAATGACGTGGGGAACCACAGTAAGAGTAGTTTTCTGGGTATAACTTATGATTTTAATTTTGGCCAAGTTTGAGTAAAACAACCATTGGCCACCTAAGTGGAGGTGGCCAGTAGGTACTTGGAGATATTCAGTAGGTAGCTGGATGATCTGAGCCAAATTAAATTGGAGCCCTCAGTATATAAAATGTTACAGTAAAATTATCCATTGTCTATTGGATATCCACTATCTAATTTTACTTAACCATCAGAATACTCTAATTAGTGGAAATAATATGTCCATATTAAATATAAGGCATTTCCTAGCCTACTTTCAAGATTGGGGTGGTCGGTGAGATGTACCCATCAGTTGATGGGTGAGGCTTCTACGAAGACCCTTTAACAGCGTTAATATTGCAAGAAAGCTTACTTACATGGTGTATTTTTTCCTCTACCTATCCACCCTGCGACTGAACGCAGGAAGGTCCAGTAGCCAAATTGTGACTTTGAGAAAGAAAGAAAAAGTATAAGAGCTCAGGTCACAGGTAAGTGTGAAGCTTCCATGCCTAATCTAAACTGGCTATTTTGGGTTTTTTTTAATGAAAGAGAAATATTTCTCTTATTTTAAGCCACTTTTTGTGGCAAATTTTTGTTTGTAAGAAGTCAAATCTAATTTAAAACAGGCCAAATACATTTAAAGTCACAAGACTGCATGAGGTCCCCAAGCAAGTGAATGTAAACAAGACAGAAGACTGCTGAGGGAGAACCCTGGTGCATCCTCATTTAGAGGACTGAACAATGAGAGAAATCTAGCACTGGACACCAACAAAGAGCAGAAAGGGAATGACAAAAGAAAGATGGTGTGATGTAGCAGGAGCCAACTGCAGAAAGTGCCCAAGAAGGAGGCAGGAATAGCTATGTCAAGATGCTGACAGGTCAGGCAAGATGAAGTCTGAGAAATTGCTACTCAATTTAGCCATTGGTGGCATAGATAATTGGGCATTTAGTGAAGTAGTAGGGAAGCAGAGTTATTTAAAAATCATGTACAATTATATATATGTGTGTGTGTGTGCATATATATACACACATTCATTATATATACTATATATGAAATTGTATATTATATATATTTGCACATTATCACATATACACAAATTTACATGTATTTTTACTTATCTGTTTTAAGATCATTTTTAAAATTGGAACACTCATGAGGAATAAATAGCCCTAATAGAGACTTTTAGCTTTATCTCATTATCTAGACATTTCATTTACAATTTCTGACATCATCTTGTTTTGTTTTTATTTGTTTCAGGAAATTTGTGTTAGAGAAGGAGGATACCAGTTACAAAAAAAAAAAAAGAAAAAAGAAAAACAGAAAAAGGTAAAATTGGGATCCTACTGTATATACCATTTGGTATCATTCAAGTTTCAAAATTTGAGTAGACATTTTATATGTCATTAAATTTTTTACTAAACCATACTTTTAATGGATCACATTTACAAATGTCATATGGATATATCATAAATTATATTAGCTTAGAATAAAAATATTCATACAAAAAATAAATTCAAAGAATAGAAATGAAAGGGATTTGAAATATTGTCATTCTTAATCAAATTGATGGGTAATTCTCTAAGAGTAGAATTCCACATATTTTTATAACACAGCTTACTGAGTTTAGAAGAGCTCTGAAACTACTTGGTTTTGTCTAACGATTTCAGAATTTAGAGTAATTTTCCCTAGATGTTCATGGATATTTTTATCTAATTTAATGGAACTTAGTACAATGCAAATATTCTTAAAGATGAAAAGTCAAATTGACTTTGCTTTTAGTTTTACAAAAGGATTTAAGCACCATAGCTTTAGAACCCAGATCCTCATCTACAATATACTCATTAGAGAATAGAAAATTCACCATTTCAAAAGCAAAAATACACAGGTAGTCCCACGTAGGCAAGAAGAGGATGTTATATAGTCTATGCTGGCAAATCCTTTCCTACTTATATAAATCGTCTCTGAAAATTAATCCTAATTGCCTTGATCTTCCCTAAATCCATCAGCTTTACAAGTTCCAGTGCAAGCTGCACCTACTAGCTTATACCTTCTTCATTAATTATAGCCAACAGTTATCTTTCTACCTCTGACTGTTGTCCTGGTTGACCAGGTAACACATATTTTGATATTATATTTTATTCTCTTCCACTTTATCTTTAAATTGTTGCTCTTAACATAAGTCATGATACCATACTGAACTCCTCTTGTTCACGCATGGCAAGTCCTCATGTTTATTCATGGATATGAAATTCTATCTTATTGTTTATAATAGTTTATTTGTTATTTATTTCTCTGACATTTTCAAGTGTTGGTTGAGAAAAATATTCTTCTGTAATAACTCATGAAGTAATTATATATTATTATTCCTTTTTAACTCTCAAGTTAAAACATAGGCATTCCTCAATGATTTCATTTTTCGAACCATCAATCACTACCAGAGAGAAAGAGAGAGAGAGAGGGAGACAGAGAGAGACAGAAGGATGAATGTTACCTCAAAATTTTGCCAAATTTGTTTCCACGAAAAGTCTCTGATCATCATGATTAGATGATTTGCTTTTTTAAGTGACTCCTAGCCATACCTAAACATGCCAACATGTTACTGAGAATGCTAATCATTGAATCACATTTTCTTAACAATTCAGCAGTTATTATCTGTGTGTATTTTGAAGTAGATGAATATCTGGTCTTGATTTATCTTGTTAATTACATTAGTAGAATAATATTAATTATTGGTTCTTTTTCATAGTTTACATTATTATTCTGATTTCTAGCTCTTCTCTTGTCAAAAATAGTCTAATGAGATCATAGTTTTATTTTGTACAAGTATCTTTCTTTAAAATAAAGGATACTAATTTCCAGTAGGTTGTTTGGCTGAACATAACAGAAGCTAGTTACACAGTATTTGGTAAAATAGTATATAACATATCTATATTATAATATTTTGAAATTTTGATGTAGCCATTAAAAGAAAGTTTTAGCAAACCATTTAATGTCATGAGAATCTATATTACCTTCTTTTATAAGATAAAAAGGAGGTTAAAATGTTATCGTAGTAGAATTCCAAGTTTATAAATAAATGTAGATTTAAAAAATATAGAAAGAAGTGATAGTCAACTTTAGATTTAAAAACATCTTCTAGTTTCCACAGTGTATAAGCACTACTTTTACATTTTAAAATATATATATATATATGATTAAATAAAAACAAAATAATTCAGTGTGCTAAACAGTTCTGGATCATATGATTTTGGAAATAACCATCCTTACTACCTCTGAATCTGATGATCTGTTTTTGCTTTTTAAGTACAGAGCAGAATACATGTCTTGAATTCTCAGACAGTAAGGTTGGAATGCATGTGCAGATGGCACAACCCACAGAGACATTTGTTTCCTCAGGCACCTTTGTGTCTGCTTTCAAGATAATGTCAACTTGCTATTTTGGAGTAAAATCCAGATATCATTTTCAAATGATGATGTCACATGTGCACAAGGTCTCACTATTACTGCTTCTGACTAATTATAGTAAGCGTCAGTGATGCTTACAGAATGTAATACATATGTAGACACACGCCTACACACACACACACACACACACACACACAGATGCACAGTAACTTAAATCAGTAATTTACAAACAGGTCTCCAGTATCAGGGGCACTGTATGCAGCTTTGAAATGTTGCTTGGGATTTGGTGAAACAAAGGTGGCATTAGGCATTCTATGACACACAGCTGATCCATCCATGTAGAGACCTATCTTATTTTGATGCTATATTTCACTTTTCTCTGAGTGTCTGAAAATCAGAGAGTGTGAAAAAATGCTCCTGAGGATTGAAATTCAATGTAGAAAATGGCACAATAAATAAAACTCTTTGCCACCTATAAACAGTTTTGATCATCCAGAGTACTCTTGCTAATGGTTCCAAGATTTAAGACCCAAACCATGGAAGGCATTTTCCAGAAAGAGCCCTTGGCTTTGATATTCCCATTCCAACCTGATACAGTTCTAATTTACAGATGGTCAGAATTTGTGATATTTCTACTTCATATATCACTCCCTAATTGTCAGAGTGGATTTTCTAGGATAAAGTGTCTTGTAAGCCTGGAGGTTTCTTTTTTTCTTTTCTGGACAGGAAACCTAAAATATGTATTTATTTAGAGTTTACAAAACCTATTCACTTAAATATTTTGGAAAATATGATTTTAAGATGAGTTTACTTCATCATTATAATAGATACAATAAAATTAGTAGTTTTATAAAATTCTGTTTACTTCATTTTGAATTTAATAAGACTTCTCTATGTGAATGAGGTTCGAAAATGTTATGTTTCTTTGTAAAGAACTTTTCCAGAAATATCATATCTTTATTCAAAAATATATCTTATTTAGCCTGCCAGGTATCTTGCAATAATGCAGGCATTTGCTTACAGCAACAGAATCCATTTAGGGAATAAGTAATTGCCTGATCTTATTATACTGAACATTTTCCTTCAAAAAGTTTATATCTCTGATATTTACAGATACTAAGAAAATTGACAAATCGATTAAGTTGTGTCATCACATGAAAAGAATCCATTTTAATCAAAATGTTTCATCTACATGTTACAAAACCTATAAACACTTAGATATACTTAGATCTAATAATCTCCAAGGTGGTGATTTATTGAGTACTTAAAAATTTATGTACTGAACAGGCCCTTTATATGTGTTATCAGTGTCACTACAACTCTACAAAGGGTGCTGGGTTGGGTTTATTTGTTCTCATGTTTGAGGTTTTTGTTAGCACTTATCAGCTATTTAAGTGTTTTATATCTATTATTGACTTCAAATTACAGCAAAGCAGCACTTTAAAGATAAGAAAAATGAGAATCAGAGACTTTAAATGAGTTTTCCAAAGTCACACAGCACATGGTAAAGAGGTAAGTCAAGCCAAATTTCTATGACTCCATGTTTTTTTCTGCAATGATGTCTTCCATTTATGAATTTCCTTCTTCAGTATTATATACCAACATTCCAGAAGAGTATGTGGACATGTGATGAAAAGACCATGTCCCACTTATATTTATGTTCACACAGCACCTATAAAGGTGCCTTATACACAGTGTGCTTCAGTGAATATTAATTAAATCTAAAGTATCATTATGAATCATCAGCTTAATACAATTAATCATCCCCAAACATACTGATCATTAACCACTTAGATGCCCATAGTTCACTTCACTACAAAAGGTTTTGTTGAGCCCACAATGTGTGTTTATGAATGGAGGGGAATGTGTGTATTTAATATTAATTCCAAATTAATTTAATGCCAACACATTCAAAAGATCTGTTCTTGCAGCTCTTACTGGATAGCATGCAACCCATCTTTACCAGACAACAATTCACTATAGATAAGCAGATGACCCATGTAGGGAAAACACTTTATTTCAGCACAGTCATTATTGCTTATTTTCTCTCAGAACCAACTTGCTCCCACTATAAAATTTTGGTTACCTTTCTAGTCCTATAGGCAACTGCATTGATTATTTCCTATTGTGCAATTGCATAGAACCAGGTATTTCCTAAGTAGCCACATTCAGCAGAGATGTTTTTAAAAAGAAAAAAACACTCACAATCATGCTGCTTCAAGTTGTGGTAGTTAATATTTGTACATCTTATTTTATTTCTGGCATCATTAAAGAATATTTAAAAATAATATTAAAGCTGATCTTTAGGAGGATTCTGTGCCCAGATTTTTACAAGAGCTAGGGGGAAAAACAATGCCAGTTTTTTTTTGTTGTATTTTCACTTAAAATACAAAAACAATTACGTCTCAGCTTTTATATGTGGTTGTAATGAAATAGCAGATGAAATATACTCTAGTGGAGGGTTCTCTCTCCATGAGTAAGGCACTTAGGGTGGCAGTGGGACAACAGGATGGGGATTTAGAGCATGGACATAAAATGGCAACAACTTCTCTTTCTATGCTTCACTAAATGACAGACCGTATCAGAGCTTTCTGGAAACATATTTAGATGTTGATCGGCCTCTGCATATTCTGACTCCTGGCTAACACTAGTTCTTGTACTTCAGAGTTCCTATTATTTGAATGAATATAACTTCTTTTTTAGAACAGAAATTGAACATTGGATAACCTCGTTTCCACTTCCACTTAAAGAAATGCCTAAAACACAGTTTTATTTTTTAAATGAAACTGTCTGAATACCCCAGACACAGAAGATTATTCACGTGTTAAGTTAAATATATGTAAAGTTTGAGTGACAAATTGTAATAACTAAAATGTTCCAAAATCTCAAATCTTGAAAAATGATTAGAAGGGATTAGTAAGGATTTTTCTCTTTTCACTGTCACCACCAAGGTAAGATTGCACTAAGATGCTGTGCATATAAAAGCATAAGAAAGCTTAATATGAATGGTAGGAATGTTTTTTTGAGACTCTGTAAAGCATCTATGTGGGAAAGTAGATATTTAAGCCTGCTGAAAAGAGTGCATTACTGATTGCAGGTTTTGGTTCTATATGATCATTTTTCTTTTTTCCGGTGTAGATCTACATCCACTAATACTTGTGGGGTGATTAATCAATTGGAATTGATAAAAATGGTGATAGTCATATGATTTAGGAGTTCATGGTTCTTAAACAACTCATCTTTGCAACTCAGATAGCAAAGAATCTTAATGAAGTCTAGAATTGCTCTAAGAAAAGTCATGTATTTAAGTATCGTACACTTTTTCTTAGCTTTGAGACTGTTTTAACTGTGATTGAAAAGCCAGTTTAGTGTACTAGCCAAGGCTTTCTGGGATTCAGTTGTCTCATCAACCGATGGGAATAATTACACAGTACTGGTCTAAAACTGGGAGCTGGATTCATAGAGCTGGCAAGATCCCTTAGATGTATGGATTTATCCAAACTGCATTTTTAGTAATCAATGTGTGTAGCCATCTTGAAGAATGTGTTTTTATTCTGAACTTAGCAATGGTTTCACACACATTCAAGATCACAGTATGACCTAGCCTAAGCATCATATTTTTTTTCTTGGTAACCACCCTTGCCTTTTTCTTAGTCTATTTGTACCCAGCAAGCACACATTATGTAGTTCCCAGATCTTCCATGCAATGTTTTCTCATTCTTTTTTTTTTTTTTTTTTTTTTTTTTGAGGCGGAGTCTCGCTCTGTCGCCCAGGCTGGAGTGCAGTGGCGCAATCTCGGCTCACTGCAAGCTCCGCCTCCCGGGTTCACGCCATTCTCCTGCCTCAGCCTCTCCGAGTAGCTGGGACTACAGGCGCCCGCCACCACGCCCGGCTCGTTTTTTGTATTTTTAGTAAAGACGGGGTTTCACCGTGGTCTCGATCTCCTGACCTCGTGATCTGCCCGCCTCGGCCTCCCAAAGTGCTGGGATTACAAGCGTGAGCCACCGTGTCTTTTTTTTTAGCAGTCAGAGGCCTACAGTAAATTCAATGTACAAAAAACCCAAAAAGCTATGTAAAAAAAATCAGCATTTGTAACAGAAAAATAAAAGTAATAGATAAATCAAAACTGTTCAAATTCAAAAATTCTGATAGAATAACTTAAGACAAAGGACACTCAAGGCTGACCTATTATTCCCAAGCCTCCCATACTCCAGCTTCTTACATCTTACATTAATTTACAATGTACTTTTATCAATATCTCCATAAGAGTATGTATTAATTTCCTTTTATACATTGCATAACCTTAAAAATATCCCAAATAATTTGATTAAGGCAGATATTATCACAATAGAAATATTAAAATAGCCATTCCACTTAATAAGAATATTAAAATAGTCATCCCACTTCATAGTTCTACTTATAAAACAGGGCAAAAAAAGAAAGATTTTATCACCTAATTCTTTTTCCAGTCTAGTATTCATATGCTATAGATTTCATCTGTACAAAATTCACAATCTTGCAATAATAAAAAATGACTTTTGAGTGCACAATAGCAAAAAGTACCAAACTTTTTACTAAACAATGTACACATCAATCTGTTCTATATCATGAATATTTTTTACTATGATAGTTTTAATGATGAGGAAACTGACACACAAAAAACTTTTAGTAACTTTACTCCGGTTATGCAGCAGTAAATTTGGACAACCGGAATTTAAAAAGCATGCCTCTGATTCCGCAGTTCATAATCTCTTCATCAGGTCAAACGGAGAAAGAATAATCTATCATAGAAAGGAAAGTTCTCTTCAAAAATAGAAGTTAAAAAAATAAAAGATGCAAAAAAATTAGATATTGTAATATAGGTGTGCATGTATATACATATGTATACTTATATTAACAAACCAGTAGCTGTAGAATGGCAATTCGAATTTTGTAATGGTTTCTCAATTTTATTTTCAATTATTGTATTTAAACTTTGTAATTTAGATGCACCTAGAATTAATTAGTTTCTTCAATTATGTAAAACATCCTAGCATGGTGCAATCATCTCTCCCAAAGTGCATTTGTGATTGATACAACTCTTTATGTTTCAGTTACTGTAAGAAACCAAAAAACCTGTTCATCTCAAAATGCTATCTAGCATTTTTATATTATTACTTTGTTAATTTTATTGAACGACATTGTATCTATTTTTGTTAGTATTTCTTACCAATGTCCAGGAGAAATTTAGATTGTTATACTGAAATCTCAACATATTAAAAGTTCAGCTTTTCTAGAAATCCAATCTCTTTTCGTAGCCTGAATATGGAAGTTAAACTATGCTTAATTTGTTTTAGTTTCATTCTACAACCTTGTAAATAAACAGGTACTGAATTCCCTAAGGATGCAGTCAATGTGAATCTAGTTAACATGGGACAGGTAGAAGGAACAACTGCTTACTATCGTGATTCTTTGGCGGTAAAACTAGTGTCATGTTAGTGTTTGTGTCCCCAGTGTTTTGTGCCTAGTAGGTAATCAGTAATTATTGACAGGATATGTAAATAAATAAATGAAGGTAAACATTATTTTTATTTCTCCATAGATAGAAATATTACTGCAAAATTTCACAGATTAAAAATAGAAAGAAAAAATCATATCTTCAGCACTCTGAATTGTGTTCTTGAGGAAAAAATGGCTTAAAATGTGGTTCTTGCCCTCAAAATCTTACATAGAGAGATATGACATAAATACTTGCTATTTGGAGAGTGCCAAACTTGACCTATAAAGAAGTTCTGAAAAACAATTGTAATATTACTTGGCAGTAAACAATCTATTGCCAACCACAGAAACTTGCCTTGATATAAAAGCTCAGAAGTCTAAGTAATCTGCTCAGGCTGCATTGTCTATGGGAAGCTTTTAAAGAAACAGTAATGAATTATTAGTTTTGAACAATTGATATAGTGAATCTAAAAGAAGAGGACAAAAAAATGTCATTCTGGTTGATGGGATAGTAATCCATAGTGCAGTTTTAAAAAAGTACCAGTTCTGTTTTGAGAACTAATCAGTTCAGGAAATGGAGTACTATCTGATAAGAATAAAGAAAAGAATAGCATTACGGCAGGTTGGATTTTAAATATGAGATAGTGAACACAGTCATTTCTAATGTTTACCTTGGATTTGAGAACAAGATATACTAAAATGCTATTATAGTAACCAGATTTCTTAATCCAAAATCATTGTGTTGCTTTGTCTCTTCCTTTTTCCCTGCTATTTTATAAAATAGCCTGTGCTTTATCTTCTTTTAAAAGTAGATCCAATCGCAGAGAATTCATACTGTATATTTAGGAAGAATTAGTACAGTCCATTGTGAAGTAGCATTGAGGTCTATAAGAAATATGCTACATACAGTTGAAAAGTGACTTTGCCAAAATATAATTTGATACCAGGAGCTTAGCGCATATAAGACAACAATAAAATTTCTGTTAACACCATGACAAAAATTAAAAGGAAAGGAAAAATTTTAAAACTCCCATTAGAGATTATATTAAATTGCAATTTAGAAAACAAAATAAATCTTTTAAAATCAAATTACTTTGAGTGTATCAGTTTTATCTGCATTTTTTTCGCTGTCAGTAATAAACCTGACAGAAAAAAAATGAAAAAGTGATGATAGCCTATCAACAGGGGAATGAATGTCTCGAGTGTTTCACTTATGAATAACTAGCTAATATAATTCAGTCACCTTGGGCCCATTCTTTAATGTTCCAGCTATCCCAAAAGGAAATGTCAAATACAACAATTTGTTCTCCTGTTCTTTCACTTAAACAAAAGTTAAAAAAGTCAGAAATTTTGTCTGATTTCTCTTTCTTTGTATTATATATAAGATTTGCTTGTATATAAGGAAAGATTTAAAATAGTTTCAAACATTCATGCTTCTCCACTTCTATTAAAATCAGTCCCAGGAAAATTTCAGGAGCTTTGCACCTTGTCACAAATCTTTCAGAATTTTCTAGCAAATATCTGACTGTCAGTTATAAAGATCTCTAGTTTTTTGTGTATGAATTGCCATCATAAAACTATGGAGAGAACGTCAACTGTCATATGTGCACACACATGCACACACACAAAAAATCTATCTATTTAATTTTTATTTAGAATTTAGCCTAAACAAAATTATCATACAGGCTTAGATGGTTGTTGGCTACTGAATTACTAAATATTTCCCTAATATTCCTGGTTCAAGATTAGTCTACCATAACCAAATTCCTTGGCTTTGGCTCTTATTGTAACCCTTGCACTACCTCTTGCTTTCCATCAACATATTTGTCAACAAATTATACTGGAATAAGTCTTTCTTTCTACTGTTTCATAGTACTTTGTTTAAACCTCTCTAAATACCCTTTGTATTGTTTTATATTGTGTTCACATATTGTGTACTGCATTATCTTATGTTGTATACACTCACATAAATTCTTCTATTCAAAATTAAGCTGAGAAATCTCCTTGGAAGAAATTGTACTTTTGCCTCTTTTTGAAAAATTGCTTTCTGCTATATGTACGAAGAAAATGCCAAAAAAACTAACTGAACTTTTTCTTAAGTCAAATTAATTATTAATCAATGAATATATTTTCTATTACTGAGGGGATAATTGCTTTTCTACATTGCAACTAATATGATTTGTAATTACTTTTTTTGTATCTTTGTTTCATTGACTCTTCTATCCGTTAGAATATAAACTGTGAGGCCAGAGACCATGTTGCTTTTTTATCTTTGGTTGTTTTTTTCATCTTTAAATCTTTTAATGCATACAATTTTTTTCTGGCATGGGAACTCATGAAATAAATAGGTGTGAAAAGCAGACAAGTTTCTAAGAGAGTGAAGGAGATTAATAAATACCCAGATGATTGTAGCAAGTGTTGTAATAGAAGTGCCAGAGCCAAGCACACCACAATTTTTGGCATAGATTTCCATCATTAATTGTGCATTACAAAGAAGGATGTGTGTGGCAGGGTGGGCGGCTGGGAATCTCCTTACCTTCACAAACCTCAAAAATTGGCATTCAAAAACCTAAAAAAAGTAAATTTACTTATTGTGCATTAAACATTAGGTTATCAATTATTTTTGTATGTGACTTTGATCCAGAAACAGGACATATGTACATAACATTACAGTTTGCTTTACATTTAGAATTATGGAAATATTATCATGACTCTCCCAAGTTCACAATCTCCAAGTCTTTCTTAGTATTATTACAGTTAATATTTTCTTTTACCCTATAGGTAGCACTGCTCTTTATTTGACACTATTTCAGAGTAATTTTTAACTCAAATGAACCTTAAAAAAATTACTTTGCTTAATTCTTCTCTATAAAGCCTCCAGAAGAAGGTGGAAAAACTGGTGAAGGCATTGTTTACTTCAGTAGTAATCTTTGTCATTCTGTCAGTTTAGGTTGGTTTATCAAGCATTCATTGCTCACCTACACTGTGCCTGGCATTGCCCCAAATTCCAGAAATTCAAAGAAAAGAAGAGAAGAAGGATACATTCTTGAGGCTCTCATAGTCTAGCTAGACTACTGTTATGCTGTTGTAACTACAGGTTTCTTTCTTCCTCCTGCTTGTTCTTCTCCTCCTTCACCTCCCTCTACTTTCCCCTTGGCTCCAACCATTGCCTTTATCTTCTGTGTTTTTCTCCTTGTCCTTATAGGTTTGGTTAAATGTAATATCAAATATTTGGTAAAGTGCAAACTAGATTATCAAACATGAGTAATTAAAGTCTTATAGTCTCATTTGCAATGAAGAATCTGTAGAGTTATAGGAGATTGCAAATTATTCCACATAAGAATTTAAAGTTTTAATGATCTAAAAGTTTTGAAAAACTACATGCCCCAAAATGTTAATATATTTAAATTATAAGCGACTTAAAAGAAGACCTACTTACCATCATTATAAATGTACTCATAGCGAAAGCTCAAGAGCAAAATATAAACATATGCACATATATGCATATACATATATATTCTCTTTGATGTGCTCAGATTTATAAGCAAGGCTCTGATTAGCATTAATGTAAGTTTTATATGGACATAAAGGTTTATTCTTTTCTGTGTACTCAGGACCACCTCCTTCCAGTGCTTTTAGTCCTTTCTATCATCACGAATGCTCAATAAAGTATTTTAACCTGTGTGTCCACAGCCAAAGGAATCTGGAAAATTTACTAGATCCAAAGCATTCAGATGTACTTATCATACACTAGTCATCCAAGTCAGTATATCTCATGCTTTAATTCTCTCATTTGCCTCACAATTTGTTTCCTGGACTAGTTTAGTTTTTTTGTCTTGATTCCTATATGATTTGTTTTGATCTACAAATCTGAATGCTAATGGCAGCTCAGTTTGTTGTGTATATGTATATATCTGTGGAAGAGGTTTATGAGGTTCCCATTCCCTAGATTCTGGAGGTTTAGTTGCTTTTTTCTGTTCTCTGCAGTTAATACAAGAAAGACCTTTTTCATGCCACCTGAGAGCTATAATCTGAGCCATTGCTGGCCTGGGTATTCTAACTCTGGAAGTCAAAAACCAGAGTTTAATGTAGGTGGCCACTCAGGCAGCTGGACTGGCAGAACTGTAAGAAGTCTTACCACCATGTTTCAATTGAGTAATATGTGAAATGGTAACATGAGTAGAAATAGAATTCTCAAATTTATATAGAATATAAATTTTATATTTTTTTGTGGTGATAAAAATATATGCTGAGAAAAATAAAAATATATAGTAGTTTGAAGTAGAATAGATTTTTATTAGAACCATTTAAATTTCTCCTCAGTGTTCTCTGAACTGAACTGAAACAAATTGGTATACTTTATGTGTTTTGTTTGAGTTCCTCTTTTATTTGCTGCTGCCTCTGCTTTGTGAATTCAGAGGAGTTCTTCACTTATGATTTTCTCCTCTCTTCTCCAGTTAATTCATGTAGTCGGCAATGTTAACTGTTGTAATGCTCCTTCCTGTGCTTTGCCCTACTTGCGCATTCTCTAAAGTCCCTGACATGTATCAGTAATGAAATTCACAATAAGTTGGAGACATACATATGATGATCACCCCTTAAATACGGTAACATTCTCTATCGCTCTTGTGTATATACCATAATACTTATTCACCATTACTCCCCCTTACCTAAGTCCTACCATACATAGACTCACTTCACTAGAGTTTGTCCAATGCATGTCCATGATGACCCGTAGGCATTAAATGTTTGATAAGACCAAGAAATAAGGTGAAACCCCGTCTCTACTAAAAATGCAAAAAAAAATTAGCCGGGCATGATGGCGGGCGCCTGTAGTCCCAGCTACTCGGGAGGCTGAGGCAGGAGAATGGCGTAAACCCGGGAGGCGGAGCTTGCAGTGAGCCGAGATCGCGCCACTACACTCCAGCCTGGGCGACAGAGCGAGACTCCGTCTCAAAAAAAAAAGAAAAAAAAAAAAAAAAAAGAAATAAGGTACTTTGCGATATATATTATTAAAAATAAAAATATATAACATTGTGTTAAAACTGTGAGACATAGTGATCAAGTGATAGTAAACAGAAACAAAATTTTCAGTAACCATTATCACTGATAAAATAGTTTAAATGTCAATTGTAATTAGCCAGGTATGGTGGAGAGCACCTGTAATCCCAGCTACTCAGGAGGCTGAGGTAGTAAAATCACTTGAACCCGGCGGGCAGAGGTTGCAGTGAGCCAAGATCCCGCCACTGCACTCTGACAGAGTGAGATTCCTCCGTCTCAAAAAAAAAAAAAAAAAAAGGCAATTGTAATATCTTAATTTAGCACACATTCTATGTTGTAATGTTCATTAGACAAATACATATAAACGAATCCTTATTATTTTACTTTCAATCTCTGTTTTACAACCCTTTATTTTATTTATTTATTTGAGAGGGAGTTTCTGTCACCCAGGCTGGAGCGCAGTGGCGCAATCTCAGCTCACAGCAACTTCTGCCTCCCAGGTTCAAGCGATTCTTGCACTCCAGCCTGGGCCAACAGAGAGAGACTACATCTCAAAAAAAAAAAAAAAAAAAAAAAGTCAATTGTAATGTCTTAATTTAGCACACATTATATGTTGTAATGTTCATTAGACAAATACTCCCATAAACGAACCTTCGTTATTTTACTCTCAATCTGTTTTACAACGCTTTATATATATAAACTTTTATATATATGTATATATATACACTTTTATATATATATATGTGTATATATATACTTTTATATATATGTGTATATATATACTTTTATATATGTGTATATATATACTTTTATATATGTGTATATATATACTTTTATATATATGTATGTATATATACTTTTATATATATGTATGTGTATATATATATATATATATTTTTTTTTTTTTTTTTTTTTGAGACGGAGTCTCTCTGTGCCACCCAGGCTGGAGTGCAATGGTGCGATCTCAGCTCACAGCAACTTCTGCCTCCCGGGCTCAAGTGATTCTCCTGCTCAGCCTCCCTGAGTAGCCGGGATAACAGGGGCCCACCACCACGCCCGGCTAATTTTGTATTTTTAGGAGAGACGGGGTTTCTCCATATTGCCCAAGCTAGTCTCAAAGCCCTGACCTCAACCCACCTCCTCCTCTGAAAGTGCTGGGATTATGGGCATGAGCGACTGCACTCTGCCAACAACCCTTTATTTTAGATAATAATAATACTACACAAGATGGAAGACTTCTAATGTGTCAGGTACTGTATTAAGTACTTTAAAACATTGAGATGTTTAACATTCATACCAGCTTCATAATGTAGGTGCTATTTTTATCATCCCTTTTTCCTGCTTTGGAAACTTAAGCACAGAAAGATAGAATGGTTTCTACCCAAATCGTACAGCAAGTAAGTGGCAGATCTAGACTGAAAACCAGCTGTACTGGCTCCAGACTTGGTCCTCTTAATAGGTCAGTGACACTGACACTAACCATTCATTCATCTCAGAGGTGCTGTCAGAGGAGTTTTAAAGAAATAATGCGGTATAGTAGCAGTAGAAAATGCTGAATCTAGCACAAAGAAGAATACAAATAAGAAGTTCAGAAATATACCACCATCCCCAATAAAACTTAGTCAAAACGATTTCAAGCCACCTCAGAAGACAATCTGCATTTCTTTCACATTTATGTAGTTTTGAGCACTAATACAGTTTATAAAATGGCAAATGTTATGTGGCCTCTGATATAAGAAAGGCACTCTGAGAATCTAATTTATGTTTTGCCTTGTTTAAGCCCTATGCCAATCCCTCAAAGTATTTTCAAACAACCGTATTTTATGAATAAAGAAACTAAGGCTCAAGAACGTTATGTGAGCTGTTCGAGGCCATGCACTCAATCAACCATCATGCTCAGATTCAAATATAAGTCTTTCTAACGCCATAAAGCCACTTGAGAACTACTATAATGATAAGGAATAACTTTCTCACTAACCCCAGGTCTCATCGCAGTAGCCAATTTATAACAAAATGAGATTTCTTGCCTTTTCCCTAATAAAATTTTATTTCTTTTTATGGAACTTATAACTACATGATAATATATTTTTATTGTCTCTTTTTTTATCTGTTAGAATTTAAGCTGGAAAAGGTTGGGCAGCTTATTTTTGTCAAGGCATATATGCACGAATAGAAACTAAAGAGGATTGTATCTCGGCAAGAAGGACTTCAGTGCTAATTAGCAAGGTAGAGGCAACTTAAGATTTTACACTTGGTTTCCATTTTCAAGACAACCTTAATGCTCTGGCCGATTCCAGCTTGGAAAATCTCTGCTTTACTTGTCAGATTGAAAAAAATATTTTCTTAAAAATACGTTTTTATGTTTTATATTAAAATAATTGCACTAAAATTGATTAATCAGATATCAAATATCATACATAGAATAGTAATGACATAGCATAGAGAAGATAAAAATTGGGTTTCCATAAAGATAATGAGTCATGCCATAGATTATGACCAAAAGCACACTATGGAATAGTAATTTGTCAGCATTGCATATGTTAGTAAAAAGCAAAGAACTTGGGGATGGGTGATGCTACTTTTGAGGTTATGTATGAAGCTGAGGATAAACAGAGCTTTCAAGGAATGGAAATAGAGAATAAAGGAAAAGTCCATGTAGTTTGTAGTAGAAAGATTGTGAATATGACCAGATTCTTAACCCTTTTTCTATGCACTCTATTGCAATGTGAATTTGCTCCTTCTTCATTAATAAATAAATCAATTTCCGCAATTCCTGAATTTGAGCTGGCTTTGTATCTTGCAACAGAAGTGAGGGTATATGAGTTACAACCCAAAGCCTCAGTAGGTCTTGTATGCATTCAGTCACACTTTTATAATGCTGCCCCTAATATGTGGACAAGCTTGGGGTGAAGGAGGAAAGACCACATGGGGCATAGTCAGCCAAAATGGCCAAGCCCAGTGTCCAGAGATGTGAAAAATTCCAATCAAGAAGACATGAACGCCAGCCCTTGGCTAACCCATCAGTTAACCATAAATGCATAATCAAGCACAGATGAGAACAGTTGAGCCCAACCTGGAATAGAAAAATAATGGCTCAGATAACCTACAGACTAGTACGCTAATAAATGTTTATTGTTTAATTGTTTGTTACATAGAATTATTATTGCAATAGATAACTGGCACAATAGTAAAATAACACTGAAAGTTGAGTTACCTTAAGTATTCTAGCTCTGTTATCAACAAATATGGTGAATATAAATGAATAACACAGCTTCTGTTTCTCTCTTTTCAAAATTGCAAAATAAAAGAACATGCTTTTAAGATAATTTCTAAATTTTTCTTTTTTCCATATTCTAAGTTTCTAGGAAATTTGAGGAAGTAGAATTTAAAAACACAATCCGTGAAATTAACTTTTTAGATATAAATATACCATGTCTCTTAAAATATTGATTAGAAACACCATTTGTTTCATTTATAATGTATCATTTACAGTGATTACAAATAAAAGCAATAAAAAATAAAACCCTTGTAACTGGAAGATATTTGCCAACAACAATAACAACAAAAAAAAAGTAAATGAGCTGTTTGTTCAGCCCCTGGAAGAACAAAATCAAACTAAAACATTGGAAGTACATAAAAATGCTTATGCATGAAAAAGTTTGGTATCCAGGCAAAGAATATCAAAGCCTCAAAAGATTCTAGAAATATATTTGTCTCTCCGAGACAGTAAACAAATATATTCAATTTCAGAAAAACAAATTACTGGACTTCTAAAAGAATAGTGAAGATTCTTACATTGTTAGTAGATATATTAACATAATGTCTTTCTGGCTTTTTAATCGAAGGAATCTGTAACTCTTAAAGTAAGCGAATAATAATGCATATTTATCCAAGTCACGTATATTTTTAATTCTAAATTCACAACACTCTCTAAGCCTTCATTCTTAGTAAAAGAGATAGACCCAGAAAAATTATAACATAGGTAATGTTGATTTCCTCTGTGGGCTTTCACTTAAGCTAAGTGGCTGACTAGATGATTTTATTGATAAAATGATTTAAGGACAAGGATTGCTGAGCAATAGATCTATTCCTTTATGATAAGGTTTTAACATTTTAACAAGGCGTCCCAGGATCTGAACCCAAAGGAATAAAAGTTGTGGGATAAATCAGCGAGAATGACATTCCACGGTGACACTGTTGCCTGCTCATTTTACACCATCATGAGTCTCACTATATAGAAATGTTTATGTGGGGAAAATAACACAAATAGAAACAAATGAAATTGTTTTTTACATTATCATGTTTATTGATTACATGACTTGGGAATGTTTTCCCCAGGAGAAATATACGCACACACACATGCATACATTTTTAAGAAGCAATAGGGGGAAGAAACTGTCAAATGGCCTTAATCTGTAAACCCACCTAATTTGAAGTTCAGAGGTACATCAGATTTCAATCTTTGGATTTGTCAGTGCTTCCACAATGGCATGGTCTTAACTTTGTATCCTTGGGGTCATTAATTCCAAAAATTGGGTCCCCTGTTGCTCAAAACTTACTGCATTGGCAAGTGAGACTTGATACTTTCTTACTTCTCTCTGAGTGGGCATAGGTCAGGTGTTCATCTAGGAATGAATAATTTTTGCCAGGTGAGTGACACATGCTAATTGACTTAAGCGTAGGCTTGTGAATCTATTGTCAAAGTGATTGGAATTCCTGTGATTAGTTTGGTCATGACAAATCTCAGGAACTGGTGGGTGGTATCTTTTCTTGATAAGCATGAACTGCATGAAAAAATAAGACAATTGAACAAAATTTAAGCTCTATCATGAAGCAGAAAGGTAAGGATGGATGATGGACAGACAAACAACCATGACCACTAAAGATATTTACTTTAGGCTGGGCATGGTTGTTCATTCCTGTAATCTCAGCACTTTGGGAGGCCGAGGCGGGCAGATCACTTGAGGTCAGGAGTTCAAGACCAAGCTGGCCAACATGGTGAAACCCCATCTCTACTAAAAATACACAAAAAAATAGCCAGGCGTGGTGGCATGCACCTGTAGTCCCAGCTATTCTGGAGGCTGAGGCAGAAGAATCACCTGAACCCAGGAGGCACAGGTTGCTGTGAGCTGAGATCTGACCGCTGCACTCTAGCCTGGGCTACAGAGCAAGACTCAGATAAATAAATACATAAATAAATAAAAAGATGTTTATTTTAGAGTGTCTGAGAAAAGACAGTGTAAGTGTTTTCAAATATTAATGGGCTACAAACTGAAAATGGATTTAGTTGTTACAGCTGTTAGGGCAAAACTAAGAGCAATGTGAGGAAGACGTGAGAGGTGAGCTTTGGCTTACATTTACACTTTCAACAAGGAAATCTGAAATATTGTGACTAGAGGGACTATTTTTAGCTGGAAGAGTTCCAGTAGAGATTGGAGGAGTACTTGTCCAATTGGTGACAGAGTGAATTCCTGCACTGAGTCCAGAGGCATCATACACAACCGATTCTGACTGCAATATGAGTTATGTTTTACACATGTTCTAATTGAAATTTTATATAGTTCTCATAATTATTCTGGTATCTTTTAATAAACAATTGCCATTTACTTCAATGTGATTTCAGTTTATTGATTACTTAGTCTTCAGGCCAATTATTTGTAAGAGATGACCAATTCCTTTTAAGTGACATAAATGTTCTTATTTTTTCTAGCAGGAGATATATGTGTGTGTGCGTGTGTGTGTGTTTTCTTACAGTACACAGTTGGTTTTCTTTAATATTAGGGATCTTTACTTTTTCATACTTATTGTTGTAAAAGTTGCACTATGAAAATAAAAATGATTCAAGGAACAACACTGCAGTGTCAGTACTTTTGTTTTTATTTGTTTTGTCATATCGTTTTAGCCTCCAAATGAGTAGTGAAACACATTGACAGAAATGAGATAAACCATGAAATTTACTTCACCATTGAAAGGAGGATGGGATTCTTTAATTATGCCATATGAAGGTATATTAGAAATATGATATCATTGGAATAAGCGTCTCCTTAGATGCATTTGGTACATATGCTATCAGATGAGATGCAAAATGCTAACATCTCCTCATTATAAAAGATTTCACTAATAGTTGCTTACTGTATTCAAATGCAGTTATAATCAATTAAATCAGTATTTTTAAATGCATTTTGTGGAAGTTTGATTGCCTGTGAATATCTTACTGTTCATTTCTTCCCTTACGTATATAAGGTGTAACCTGGCTTTGTATAATGTGTGCTGCCTCTTTCTGGAGCTCATATTCTTAAAAAAATATGGAAATTCCCTTTCCTGAATAACAGAATTTGACATGTAAGTTCAAAACAATGTACAGAAAATGTATGAAAGAGGAAATAAAATTATTAAATCAAAGAAAAAGAATTTTAAATAATTCTTATTTCTGTGTGAGAGAAATATTTGTCCTAAGAATGAAGAGAAGTGAACCAGAGTAGCTATGTTATGACTAAGGCTTAAACACTCTGGGTATTCATATAAGCATATGCCTATAATTAAGCAGGCTTCTTATTAATTAATTAAAATTTTCATTATAAATAATTTTGTTATGTAAATACACAGTTGTAAAATGCATATAATTACTTGTTTTAAATTGTATTTTAAATAGGAGCTGTGTCTAAGTGCTGGCTTTAGTCTTAACTGGCTATGTGAACAAGGGTAAACCTTATATCCATGTGGTCCACAGATCTTCAGTGTGTAAGGAGATTATTCAAATTATCTCTATGGTCTCTACTAGGTTTTTAATAAGAAACATTTGTAATTAACCTTAATAAAAATATTATGATTAAAAACAATAGGGTATAGCTATGACACTGCTTAACTGGCTACCAATGCAAGTTGGTGCATTCCAGTTCTCCAAGGAATACTCTGGTTAGTAGTCAGATATAGTTTAATTTATCTTTTAAATTTTCATATTAGGTGTCTTTTTAAAGAAAGAAGTTTGGAATATCTTTGATATTTTTAAAAATTGTGTTACTAGTAGTAAAAATAATTACAGTAATAAAAACAAGCATAAAGATCTACAAATAGCTTCAAAACTAATAATTTGTTAAATACCCACCTACTACAGATGTTAAAGGAAATGTTTCTAGCATTTTTACAATTGGGCACACCGTTTGCTGTAAATTTTAAAATATGAATTCTCAAAACTTTAGAAATTTTTTACCATAAAAAATTTGAAATGTAAACAGAAATATAGAGTAATATTGAATGTAGTTATACACACATCACCTTGATTTAACAATTATCAAATGTTGACACATTGTTTTGTCTCTCCCTCCTAGTCTTTCCCCCATTTCTTGGCAGAAATATTTTAAAGCAGATGCTAGGCCTCAGGTCATTTACCTTCTCAAACTGTTATATGCATTTCTAAAATGTATGGACATTTTTCCAGTAACCAAATTCTATTATCATCTGTTAAAAAGAAAAAACCAAACAACCCCATCAAAAAGTGGGCAAAGGACATGAACAGACACTACTCAAAAGAAGACATTTATGCAGCCAAAAAACACATGAAAAAATGCTCATCATCACTGGTCATCAGAGAAATGCAAATCAAAACCACAATGAGATACCATCTCACACCAGTTAGAATGGCGATCATTAGAAAGTCAGGAAACAACAGGTGCTGGAGAGGATGTGGAGAAATAGGAACACTTTGACACTGTTGGTGGGACTGTAAACTAGTTCAACCATTGTGGAAGTCAGTGTGGCGATTCCTCAGGGATCTAGAACTAGAAATACCATTTGACCCAGCCATCCCATTACTGGGTATATACCCAAAGGATTATAAATCATGCTGCTATAAAGACACATGCACACATATGTTTATTGCAGCACTATTCACAATAGCAAAGACTTGGAACCAACCCAAATGTCCAACAACGATAGACTGGATTAAGAAAATGTGGCACATATACACCGTGGAATACTATGCAGCCATAAAAAATGATGAGTTCATGTCCTTTGTAGGGACATGGATGAAACTGGAAACCATCATTCTCAGTAAACTATCGCAAGGACAAAAAACCAAACACCGCATGTTCTCACTTGTAGGTGGGAATTGAACAATGAGAACACAGGGACACAGGAATGGGAACATCACACTCTGGGGACTGTTGTGGGGTGGGGGGAGTGGGGAGGGACAGCATTAGGAGATATACCTAATGCTAAATGACGAGTTAATGGGTGCAGCACACCATATGTAACAAACCTGCACATTGTGCACATGTACCCTAAAACTTAAAGTATAATAATAAAAAAATTAACAATTATTACTTGGTATTGGTGAGATCTCATCTTATGTTTAAATTTTCCCCATTGTGTCAAAACATTATTTTTACAGATGGTTTCCTGCAATTAAGCCTCAAACAAATTGCGCATTTCTCCCTCAAATTTTATGACATTGTGGTGTTGAATAAACCAGTCAGTTTTCCTGTGTTCTAGATTTGTCAACTTGTTCTTTAATGGTATTGTGTAACTTTTCCTCTCTAGTTTCATGGATCCTATAAACTGGAAATTCATTCTTAGTTCTATGTTTTTTATCTTTGGACAAAAATATTAATCTACTGTGACTTTTCTCAGCAATGTTTTGTAACATTTTATACATAAATTTAAAACATTTTTTCTCATTTATCTCTAATTTTATGTGATTTTTGTTTTATAATTTAATGGTTAGAGACTGCAAATAAGAGTGTGTTTATGTGTCTGCACATGTGTGCACAGACATTTAGTTTGTTAATATCTTGTTTAGACTCAATAAGATTAGCTGGCAATTTTTTTCTTGGACATTGTCTATGTTAGTATCAATACAATGCTGACATAGTAAATTAGTTTGAAAGAATTTTCTGGCCGGGCGCGGTGGCTCACGCTTGTAATCCCAGCACTTTGGGAGGCCGAGGTGGGCGGATCACGAGGTCAGGAGATCGAGACCACGGTGAAACCCCGTCTCTACTAAAAATACAAAAAATTAGCCGGGCGTGGTGGCGGGCGCCTGTAGTCCCAGCTACTCGGAGAGGCTCAGCCAGGAGAATGGCGTGAACCTGGGAGGCGGAGCTTTCAGTGAGCCGAGATTGCGCCACTGCACTCCAGCCTGGGCGACAGAGCGAGACTCCGTCTCAAAAAAATAAAAATAAAAATAAAAAAGAATTTTCTCTGCTATTCTTTATCTCATTATTTTGTTTTGAAGTCAATGGACATGGCAATGTTTCTTTTTTTTTCACTTTTTTTTTTTAAATTATACTTTAAGTTCTAGGGTACATGTGCACAACGTGCAGGTTTGTTACATATGTATACATGTCCCATGTTGGTGTGCTGCACCCATTAATTCGTCATTTACATTAGGTATATCTCCTAATGCTATCCCTCCACCCTCCCCCCACCCCACGACAGGCCCTGGTGTGTGATGTTCCTCTTCCTGTGTCCAAGTGTTCTCATTGTTCAATTCCAACCTATGAGTGAGAATATGAGGTGTTTGGTTTTCTGTCCTTGTGATAGTTTGCTGAGAATGATGATTTCCAGCTTCATCCATGTACCTACAAAGGACATGAGCTCATCCTTCTTTATGGCTGCATAGTATTCCATGGTGTATAGGTGCCACAATTTCTTAATCCAGTCTATGATTGATGGACATTTGGGTTGGTTCCAAGGCTTTGCTATTGTGAATAGTGCTGCAATAAACATACGTGTGCATGTGTCTTTATAGCAGCATGATTTATAATCCTTTGGGTATATGCCCAGTAATGGGATGACTTAGAACTTACTCATGTAAGTCTCAATAACTATTATTGTGTGTTTCTTCTTCCTTTGCTTTTGCTTAAAAAAAAATGAGTGGATCTCAAATATTGCTCAAATGCCTTTAATGATTATGATCTGTCCAGGATTTCCATTTCTTCTCTTGTTAGTTTTAATGAGTTACACTTTATCCAGGTAATTTTATATGTGGTTTGATATTTAAAATTTAATATAATAAAATTATTGAAATATCAACAGATGACTTTTTAATCATGACTATTTTTATAATTATTGACACATTCAATTATTAATTTTTACTTCTCTACTTTTTTTTTTTTTTTTTTGAGACGGAGTCTCGCTCTGTCACCCAGGCTGGAGTGCCGTGGTGCAATCTCGGCTCACTGCAAGCTCCACCTCCCAGGTTCACGCCATTCTCCTGCCTCAGCCTCTCCGAGTAGCTGGGACTACAGGCGCCTGCCACCACACCTGGCTAATTTTTTGTATTTTTAGTAGAGACGGGGTTTCACCGTGGTCTCGATCTCCTGACCTCGTGATCCGCCCGCCTCGGCCTCCCAAAGTGCTGGGATTACAAGCGTGAGCCACCACGCCCGGCCTTCTCTACTTTTTAAGTAATCCCAGAAGTCTGTTTCATTAGATTTTTCAAAATACAATTTGGTTTGCAAATCTTCCCTGTTTTTTTTCCTTGAAATGCCTTTTCTCATGTTTGTTGTTATTTGCGTTTTGTACACTCAACTGGAGTGAGATGCTCAGCTCTTTCATGTTTAGCCTTTCTTGTGGTCAGATATAAGTGTTTAAAGCTATGTATTTCAAAAAATACACTGCTCAAGGTGCTGCTGCTACTAGTCGATAAATTGTATTTTCATTAGTTCGTATTCTTCAGCGCTGAAGAGCTCACCTTGATATGATTCTATTTTAACCTTTGTGTTGTTTACAATTCTGTTTTTAATTTGAAAGCAATTAAAATAATACATATTTTTCTATTGTTTTTGATCTAATTAGTTTAGATAAATATGATTGGTACCAATTCACTGAAATTTGTCAAAAAATTATTTATTGAGTAACGCATAATTTATTTTTGACAAATATTCTTAAAAACTTTATATGAATAAAGTTTATTTTTCCTTAAGTTCCGACCTCTATAATTATAATTAAAATGTGTTTAAATACCTCTTACTATGATTATGGATTTGTCCAGTTTTCTCATAATTTTGTGAAAAATTCTGACAAAGATATAGGATAAACATATATAGAATTACTGTCTTTCTAGTTAATTGTAAATTCATCATCATAACAATGTGACACTATATCTAATAATGCTTTTTTGCATAAATTCATTTTCATTAAATGTAGGATTATACATATACATAGCACATATTATTGTATCTACAATACACACAGGTTTTTTTTGTTTCGTTTTCCTAGTATATCTCTGTTCCTTCTTTTACCTTCGCTAATCTTTATCTTCTTTACATTGCATTTCGCTTCTGAACACCGTATAATTCAATATGTCTTTTTAAAGACAAATTTGACAATCCTTGTCTTTTAACTGGAAAAACCAGCACATTATGTTTTTTATTATTACTGATATGTTTAAATTTATCTCACCAACTATTTTTAAGATTTTAATATAGTCCTTCTTTTGTATAACTTTTTCACTTTTATTATTTTTGAAATAGCTTATTTTAAGTATATTATTCCTGAAATATGTTCAAAATATGTATCTATTCTAAGTCTCTTCAAGTACTTTATTGTAAATTTTCTTCTAACTTCTTGTCTTAACTAACATTAAAAGCCATCAATATAACAGGTCTCCTTCTGTACAATATAAAAAAAACCTCTTATTTAACAGATAATTCCACAATATTGTCCAGTATTTCTAGAATCATCTAAAATGTTTACTTCATAAATTAGTATTGCCAAGTATTATTTTTATTCATTAAATATGACTTGGTTTTATCCAAAAGTTTTTCAGGTTTTATGGCACTATATCTTTATCTAGCTTCAATATTCTTCTTAAAGTATCTTAAAGTATATGTCCTTCATAAAGTATATGTTTTAGGGAATCTTTGAGTTGGCAACTAATATCTAAAATCTTAATCTCTCACACACATATACACATCTCTTATCTAGTTTGGTCTGAAAATATCTTAACAGTGCTATAGATTTTAATAAGCTAATCTTGTATACAAGTCCAGATTGACATCAATTCCCGTTTATAATGTTGAAAGTATTATAACGTAGGCTTTTTGACTATTGTTGCTGTTGATAAATCTCTTATTTTGATTGCTGATCCTGTATAAATATCTCTCTTCCTTGGTTTTTATAGTATTTTTCTTTGTTTTTCACTCTGCAGTTTTACCTCATTATTAAAATAATATAGAACTTGTTATTTTTGTATTAACTTGCAATTCCTTGATGACTTATGATATCAAGCATTTTTTGAAATGCTTATTTGTCATATATGTATCTCTTTTGGTGAGGTGTCTCTTCAGACCTGTGTCCAATTTTTAATTGTGTTATTTATTTTCTTATTATTAAGTTTTAAAACTAATTTCATTCTGGATATAGTCAATCCATTAGCAAATATGACTTTTGCAAATAATATCTCCAAATGATTCGCTTTATTTTTTTTTCTGTTTTGTGTTTTGTTTTATTTTGTTTTGTTTTTCACATAGCAGAGGTTTTACCTTTTAATGATGTCCAACTTACTAATTTTTTTTTCATGACATGTTCTCCTGGTATTTATCTAAAATGTCACTGCCAAAACTCAATATCACATAGATTTTGTCTAATGCTATCTTCTAAGAGTTTTATAATTTTGCATTTTACAGTAGGTCTATGACCCATTTTACATTTTTTAATGAAAGGTAGGAAAAAATCTGTGTCTAGCTTCTTTCTTTTTTTTGGCAAGACATGTTTTTAAAATGCTGATACATTCATTATCCTTACTATTCATCACTTCTCTGTCTTTGAACTATCTTTCTCATAAGCACAGACATACAGGTACATACAACTCTTCATTGGTTGAATTTCATAATATTCCACTATAAATACATCTACCTCCACTCTATCTTTGTGCATCATTTATATTGGTCTTCATTTCTTTCTTGTAAACATACATATTGCTGTCTGCTCTAAGTCCTTTTTCTTTCACTTTAAATATTTTCTCCAAATCACCTCCTTTGGCTGTTTAAATCTTCTCTTCTCTGGGAGTAGCATGATTAGTTTTCATGGAAGATTTTCTTCAGTTTTCTACTTGTGTCTCTACAATTCATTGACTAGGGACACTCAAATACACAAATATGTCTCATTAATATAATATCAACTAGAATGTCATATTTATTTATGTGGTTAGTTAGTACATTTATTTCCCTTGAACTAGAAGATGCCAAAGTGTAAAAATCTTGTTTTATTTTAGTATTTCATTTGACTGATCTTGTCATTGTAGTCCAAGTATTGTTACCACATATGACATGCAATATTTTGTTTAAAACCTTGTTTTTACTTAAAATAATCAATAGCTGAATGTGTCCTTTGGCTTTCTCTTGCAGTTAGTGTAAACGTCGTCTTCATGGAGACTTTCTATAAACCTTAATACTTGATATAATTCCCCGATAAGCTTTCTTGTCTCAAAGCAATTATTACATTTTTAACTATGTATATCTTATTTGTGTTATTGTATAATGTCTATTTACCCCACTAAGGTTTTTGTTTCCCCCACTGGGGCTTAAAATGTTCTTCAAGACTCCTTTAATCATTTTGACTGATTGTATCTTACGATCTTATCTTCAAACTAACTTAACTTACTTAACAAATGAGTGTACCTAGTTTGTCAGATGTGTTGGAATATGTTTTCTTTGCACTTCTGTTATTGAAGCCCATCATAGCAATTATAGACCATCTAGTATTTTTGTTATATTAGTTTCTAATACTGTATTTGATCTATTTAACAGAATAAATGTTGACATTCTCATTCTATCATTAATAATAATTCTTAGTTCAGTGTCCTGTATGTAGAAAACATTTGATATATACATATTACATATAATTAAATTGTGCTACATTTTAATTTGCTTTGTAAATAAATGGCTGACAGTTTCTATAAGGATGTTTCTTATTTTCTCTAATATTTATCTTTTTGAATTTAGAAGAAAATTGAAAGAAGAGTATAATTAACCTAGGTTCAAAAAAAAGTTAACATTTTTCAGCTTCATTAGGTTTTGAATAATACAAAGATGGTCAATATTTTGCTGGAATGACTGCTGTATTCCATGAGACTAAAGATTCTTGCTATTATCACCAAATTAGATTGCAACCACATACAGGAATTATGGGGTTATGAACTCTGGACTTATTGGCATGTCTGTGGAATTGTGGTTAATATTGGGTAAAAGTAATGTCTGGTTACTAGTTAGTACTATAGTCTTACTTAACACTAATTAGTGAAGAAATACATATCTGAAAGCTCCATTTTATATACAAAAATTCATTTTGCAAGAGGATTATTTCATTTTTGGTAACTCCAATCAAGAAAACTTAAAGACGATAGCTGAAAAAAAGGGATTAAAATGATCATAATAGATTAGCCTTGTGAAGGACAGACAAAAATCAGAACAAGTAGGGTATTAGTTGGAATAGGAGGAAGTATCAAAATAACTCTGTGCCTGCATGGTTCTCTTAAAACCGAGCTTCAATGGTGAGTTGTATCATTCAGCTGAAGCCATGAATTGCGATAATCATTTCTTCCTTTTCTGAATTACTAGATACAAACTGTTTTTCATCTGCAAAAACATCCTATTTTTTTATTTTTCAATTAAGTGAATATCCACTACCCCCATGTATTAGTCAGTGTTCTCTAGAGGGACAGACTAGTAGGATAGATATATAAAGGAGTTTATTAAATGTTAACTTACACAATCACAAGTTTCCATAATAGGCTGCCTGCAAGCTTGAAAGCAAAGAGAGCTAGTCCAGGTTTCAAAACTGAAGAACTTAGAGTCCAATGTTTGAGGGCAGGAAGCATCCAGCACGAGAGGAAGATGTAGGCTGGGAGATAGGCCAGTCTCACCTTTTCACATTTTTCTGCCTGCTTAATATTCACTTAATTCACCACTGATTAGATGGTGCCCACCAAATTGAGGGTGTGTCTGACTTTTCCAGCGCACTGACTCAAATGTTATTCTCCTTTGGCAACAACCTCACAGACACACCTGGGATCAATACTTGCATCCTTCAACCCAATCAAGTTAACACTCAGTATTAACTATCACAAGCTCACCCCTTGTCAACTTGAACGCATACATATATCCTGAGATCACACATAATATTTAAATAAAGACGATAATAAAGTCATAAGTATGCCTAACATAATACAACTATTCTTCATACAACAGGAAATGCAGTAATCCCCAACCCAAATGCTATTACATAAAGTTAACGATACTTAAATGCAGATATGAAATCAATAAATCTTATGACACATGATAAAGGAGAAAGGAAATAAAGTGAAGATATTTTCTCAGTACAACTGTATACATGCAGAAAACATGTTTTTAACAAAGAAAGGAGGAAATACCCATGACAGTTACAATCCTCATAGCTACAGCTGGTCACGTGGTTGTAACTGGTACTGATGATGACCTTCTTCTACTACCAATTTTGTATTCCCTTTGCTTTAAGCAAGCACCTCAGCAGGTCATGTTTTGTTTGTTTGTTTGTTTGTTTTCCTGGTGATCCAAACCTTAATTCCTGAGGGGTCTGGACCATTTGTAGTCCTGCCTGGATTGGGCTGTTGTGGTTTCCCATTGACCTTAATCACAGGGCATGCTATAGATCTATGCCCTGATGGAACTCCTGTATTTCATGCCTACTCTTCCTTATCTCCATTATGGACTAGTCGACTGATTTCATCTTGATAATCTGGGTCAATCACCCCACCTCAGCCAACACTGTAACTTCCTTCTTATCATGTTGATTTAAAGGGAGGAGGAGCCCAAAGTGTCCAGGTGGCAACCTTAACTTCCAGTTTAATGGGATCATCATTGTGTCTCTGAGTGGCAGCATTTCTCACTCTAGGCTTCTAGGCCGGCAGAACGTAATGTCACAGGAACAGGAAGCAAAAATTTTGCTAGTGGATCACTAGGGGTGATGATGAGTGGTGACACTTCCACTTCCACCCCTTGATTCCTGGACCTGTGAATTCTGGCTATGGGAGAAAAGGTACCATATATCACACACTGATTCAGAGCATACACAGCTTTCTGGAGAACTTTTCCCCAGCCTTGCAAAGTATTGTCAACCAACTGGCATTGTAACTGTGACTTCGAAAGGCCATTCCACAGTTCTATCAATCCAGCTGCTTCAGGATGATGTGGAACATGGTAATAGCAGTGAATTTCATGAGCATTAGCCCACTACTGCACTTCCTTAGCCATAAAGTGATTGCCTTGGTCAGAGACAATGCTGTGTGGAATACCATGATGGTGGATAAGGCATTCTATGAGTCCATGGATGGTAGTCTTGGCAGAAGCATTGCATGCAGGATAGGCAATTCCATATCCACAGTAAGTGTCTACTCTAGTGAGGACAAACCTCTGCCCTTTCCATGATGGAAGAGGTCCAATATAATCAACCTGCCACCGAGTAGCAGGCTGATCAACCCGAGGAGTGGTGTCATATGGAAGGCTCAGTGTTGGTCTCTGCTGCTGGCAAATTGAGCACTCAGCAGTGGCCATAGCCAGGCCAGCCTTGGTGAGTGGGAGTCCATGTTGCTGAGCCCATGTGTAACCTCCATCCCTGCCACCATGGCCACTTTGTTCATGGGCCCATTGGGTGATGCAGGGGTGGCTGGGGATAGAGGCTGAGTGGTGTCCACAGAACAGGTAATCCCATTCCCTTGATTATTAAAATCCTCCTCTGCTGAGGTCACCCATTGGTGAGCACTCACATGGGATACAAATATACAGCTTTTGACCACTCAGAGAGTTCCATCCACATACCTCTTCCCCAAATTTCTTTGTCACCAATTTTCCAAAAATGCTTCTTCCAGGTCCCTGACCATCCAGCCAAATCATGAGCTACAGCCCATGAATCAGAATATAATCGCACAACTGGCCATTTCTCCTTCCATGCAACGTGCACAACCAGGTGAACTGCTCAAAGTTCTGCCCACAAGGAAGATTTCCCTTCACCTCTGTCCTTCAGGGATGTCCTAAAAATGGGCTATAGTGCTGTAGCTGTCCACTTTTGGGTGGTGTCTGCATATTGTGCAGGACCATTTGTGAACCAGGCCCTAGTCTTTACATCCTCTGTCATCTGATCATAGGGAACTCCTCATGAGGCCACTGGTGCAGGCTGGGAAAGAAAAGGCAGATTGGCAGGAGTAGAGACCATGGGCATTTGAGCCACTTCCTCATGTAATTTACTTGTGCCTTCAGGATCTGCTTGAGCCCAATCACATATATACCACTTCCATATGATGATGGTATGCTGCTGTGCACAACCCACTTTATGATTAAATGGGAAATAAAGCACCCAGTTCATGATAGACATTTCAGGTTGCATGGTGACTTGATCACCCATAGGAAAACATACAATTTCTACCAAAGCCCAGTAACAGGCCAAGAGCTGTCTCTTAAAAGGAGAGTAGTTATCTGAAGAAGATGGCAGAACCTTGCTCCAAAATCCTAGAGGCCTCTGCTGTGATTCACCTATAGGGGCCTACCAAAGGCTCCAAACAGCATCCCTATCTGCCACCGACACCTCAGGCACAATTGGATCTGCTGGGTCATATGGCCCAAGTGTCAGAGCAGCTTACAGAGCAGCCTGGACCTGTGGTAGAGCCTTCTCCTGTTCTGGACCCCACTCAAAACTGGCAGCTTTTTGAGTCACTTGATAAATGGGCCAGAGTAACATAGCCAATGAGGAATGTGTTGCCTCCAAAATCCAAATAGCTCCACTAGGCATTGTGCCTCTTTCTTGGTTTCAGGGGGTGCCAAATGCAGCAACTTATCCTCCACCTTAGAAAGAATATCTTGACAGGCCACACACAACTGGATCCCTAGAAATTTTACTGAGGTAGAAGTTCCCTGAATTTCAGTTGATTTTATTTCCCATCTTCTGGAATGCAAATGTCTCACCAATAAGTCCAGTGTGTTTACTACTTCTTGCTCACTGGATCCAATCAGCATAATGTCATCAGTGTAATGGACCAGTGTGATGTCTTGTGGAAGCTAAAAGTGATCAAGTTCGCTCTGAATAAGATTATTACACAAAACCAGAGAGTTGATATACCCCGAGGTAGGACTGTAAACGTATATTGCTGGCAACAGATTGCTTCTGGAGAGCCTTATGGACATGAATGGAAAAAAATCATTTGCCAAGTCAATGGCTGCATACCAGGTATAAGGAGATGTGTTAATTTGCTCAAGCAATGAAACCACATCTGGTACAGCAGCTGCAATTGGAGTCAACATTTGGTTAAGCTTACGATAATCCACTGTCATTCTCCAAGATCCATCTGTCTTCTGCACAGGCCAAATGGGAGAGTTAAATGGGGATGTGTTGGGAATCACACCCCAATGTCTTTCAAATCCTTGATGGCGGCACTAATCTCCACAATTCCTCCAGGGATGCAGCCAATGTGGGGGTTCTGCCAGCTGCTACATATGTCTGTGCCAATTTTGCATTCTGGCACTGGGGAAATGACCACAGGATGAGTCCGGGGACCCACTGGACCCACTGTAAGTGAGACCTGAGCTAAAACTCCATTAATTACCTGACCTTCGTAAGCCCCTACTTTAACTGGAGGACCACAATGACGTTTTGGGTCCCCTGGAATCAGCATCAGCTCAGATACAGTGTTCAGTAGTCCCTAAAATCTCTGACCATTTCCCTTTCCCCAGTGCACAGTTACTCTGGTAAAAGGCCAGAGGTCTCCTTGGGGAAGGATGAGAGAAAGATTCACTGCATACATTGTTGGTAATGTAGTGGGGTCTTCCTTAAGGGAACCCAGCCTCCCCTTCATTCAAGGAGTTCTGGGTCTGTAGACTAGTTTAAGTCAGGAAATTGATTGAGGGGTCATGATTCTCTATTTTTGTAATTCAAATTAGTATTTTATCCATTTGACCTAGAAGTTTTCTTCTCAGATAAATTAAGTAGGAATGCAGTAGGCTTCCTACAAATTTCACTTCTAGGAACACCATTATTAATTACCCAAAGTGAGAGCTCTACATGAGTCAAATTATTCTGATGGCTGCTTTGTCTCTGCTGTCCATTATGGTAGCTGTGCTCACCTTGCCTTTGATGGTTGAGAGCCACCACTTGGCCCCTGCCATCTTGGGATTCTCCATTGTATTTACATTTTGTAGTTGAGTGACTGTGATTCCCACTTTTAGATCTGACGTACAGAGAAGAGCAACGGGGCTCTTCAAAGATGAAGACATACAGGGCTCTCCAAAGATGCAGGTGCTGCCCTCACAAATCTATTTCACAAGGCATTGGTCAAGGGTATATATTCTGGATCCTCCCAGCTTGCTTGAGTAGGTCTAAAGTGACTAATCCACTCCACCATCCCAATCTCCCTAAGCCTTTGGATCCTTTCCTTTACATTAAGCCAAGGGAGATCAGAGCTGTCCAGCTCACTTACAGTGGGCCATCTTCTAATTCATATTTCAGCTAACCAAGCAAATAATCTGTTAGAAACTTTTTTAACTCCCTGAGCTGCATTAAAAGCAGAGTCCCTACTTAGTGGGTCCAAATCAATAAATTCAGCCTGATCCAACTCTATGTTCCTTCCACCATTATTTCATATCCTTAATATCCATTCCCATGCCTGTTATCCGGATTTCTGTTTATATAAATTAGAAAATTCAAGCAGTTCTTTTTGAGTGTAGTGCATCTCTTCATGGGTGATACTCTTAACCTCACCTCTAGGGGCCCACCAGGGCTTTAGTCTAGTTATAGGTTTAGAAGCAAACAGGGGTCTTGAGGATGGCTTCTGAGGAAAATCAACATTATTTTGCCTGGCAACTGCCTCAGGGGAGGCCATTGCTGTTGCCCAGTGCAGGGTTTATCACCTCAGACAAAGGTGGAAAGGCTGATGGCAGCATGGGTCGGGTAGGGGATGTTGCCACTACTGGGGATAGGGAGGCTGTTCCGTCTAGCAAAAGAACTTCATCAGAGTTTACAAACTCTGTCCCCAGCTTCATCAGGGTTCTCTCACACATCCCCATTCCAAGTTGCAGGGTCCCATTCTTTTCCAATCAATGCCCTCACTTTAACAGTAGACACCTGGCAAGGCTGTGCATACACCTTTCGTTGCAGGTCAGCCACTCACATGATAAGAGCTTGTGTCTGTTTTTCCACAATTTCAGCTCTTTCTCTTCAGGAGATAAGAATCACTCAGGGCAATCTTAGCAGATTTGAGGCTCACTATCTGCTTCTGATGCTGGGAGACAGACTCCTTGAGTTCATCATTTACTTTCCTCACTTTGTCCACTGAACTTAGGAGCAACCAACCAGCTTCAATATGTTCCTTGGTTCTTCCCATATGGTCAAATATATTATGTATAGAGTTACTAACCTCCTTGCCTCTGATAAGCAGTCAGTCAGGAGTGTCAAATCGTTTATTTTGCATAACTTTCTAAACAGTTCATGCCAAGGACTATCGGTGTTCTCCATACTATTAGAAGTAGTGTCCTTAGCATTTTTGAGTCAATCATATTAAGCAGCCAACTTCAGAAACAACAAAACCAATGAGAAAACTCCATACTTAATATTCTGTTCCTCTAGAACCACTCCTGGTACCAAAATCTGTATTAGTCAGGGTTCTCTAGATGGACAGAGCTAATAGGATAGATATATAAAGGAGTTTATTAAGTATTAACTTATATGATCACAAGATCCCACAATAGGCTGTCTGCAAGCTTGAGAAGCAAGGAGAGCCAGTCTGAGTCTCAAAACTGAAGAGCTTGGAGTCTGAAGTTTGAGGGCAGGAAACATCCATCACAGGAGAAAGATGTAGGCTGGAAGGCTCAGCTAGTCTCGCCTTTTCACGGTTTTCTGCCTGCTTTAAATTTGCAGGGAGCTGATTCAATCGTGCCCACCAGATTAAGGGTGGGTTTGCCATTCCCAGCCCACTGACTCAAATGTTAATCTCCTTTGGCAACACCCTCACAGACAACCCAGGATCAATTATTGCATCCTTCAATCCAATCAATTTGAAACTCAGTATTAACCATCACACCCCAACATGACAGTGCTGTCCAAAGTTCTGAGGCTAATACTCCAGTATAATTATATGTATTTGTGTGATTCCTGTAATCATACCAGTATATGTGTATTACTTTAGTAGAAACTTTAGCTATAGATAAATCAAAAGAAGAGATACAAAGAATTAAAATTATATTAGAAACATGTGTCACCCTTTATCACAACAAGCTAAAATACTTAACTATTGAGTTAGTTGCAGTAGAGAGACTTTAAAACTTAGAATTTCCTTGATTTCTATGAAAAGGGGATTTTGCATGTAAGATCTGAGATATGGATGATTTCTGTAGTTGAGGAAAGGACAAAGCTATCATCACGTAAAACAAGGTGATGAGAAAAGAGTGAATTTTGTCAGTTTTCAGACAAATTAAGCATTATAGATTATCATAGTATCACTGCATAAGTGAATAAACATAGATTCATGGCCCATTCTCCATAGTAAATAAAGAAGAAAAGTGAGTAAGTCATTACCTAGTCTAAACACTTGCCTAAAATATCTTAGTAGTTTTAACTTCTTCCTGGTTTAGTCTTGGGACAGTGTATGTGTCGAGGAATGTATCCATTTCTACTAGATTTTCTAGTTTATTTGCGTAGAGGTGTTTATAGTATTCTCTGATGGTAGTTTGTATTTCCGTGGGATCGGTGGTGATATCCCCTTTGCCATTTTTTATTGCGTCTATTTGATTCTTCTCTCTTTTCTTCTTTATTAGTCTTGCTAGCAGTCTGACAATTTTGTTGATCTTTTCAAAAAAACCAGCTCCTGGATTCATTGATTTTTTGAACAGTTTTTTGTGTCTCTATTTCCTTTAGTTCTGCTCTGATCTTAGTTATTTATTGCCTTCTGCTAGCTTTTGAATGTGTTTGCTCTTACTTCTCTAGTTCTTTTAATTGTGATGTTAGGGTGTCAATTTTAGATCTTTCCTGCTTTCTCTTGTGGGCATTTAGTGCTATAAATTTCCCTCTACACACTGCTTTCAATGTGTCCCCAAGATTCTGGTATGTTGTGTCTTTGTTCTAAACCAGGAAGAAGTTGAATCTCTGAATAGACCAATAACAGGCTCTCAAATTGAGGCAATAATTAATAGCTTACCAATCAAAAAAAGTCCAGGACCAGATGGATTCACAGCCAAATTCTACCAGAGGTACAAGGAGGAGCTGGTACCATTCCTTCTGAAACTATTCCAATCAATAGAAAAAGAGGGAATCCTCCCTAACTCATTTTATGAGGCCAGCATCATCCTGATACCAAAGCCTGGCAGAGACACAACAACAAAAAAAGAATATTAGACCAACATTCTTGAAGAACATTGATGCAAAAATCCTCAATAAAATACTGGCAAACCGAATCCAGCAACACATCAAAAAGCTTATCCACCATGATCAAGTGGGCTTCATCCCTGGGATGCAAAGCTGGTTCAACATACGAAAATCAATAAACGTAATTCAGCATATAAACAGAACCAAAGACAAAAACCACATGATTATCTCAATAGATGCAGAAAAGGCCTCTGACAAAATTCAACAACGCTTCATGCTAAAAACTCTCAATAAATTAGGTATTGATGGGACGTATCTCAAAATAATAACAGCTATCTATCACAAACCCACAGCCAATATCATACTGAATGGACAAAAACTGGAAGTATTCCCTTTGAAAACTGGCACAAGACAGGGATGCCCTCTCTCACCACTCGTATTCAACATAGTGTTGGAAGTTCTGGCCAGGGCAATCAGGCAGGAGAAGGAAATAAAGGGCATTCGATTAGGAAAAGAGGAAGTCAAATTGCCCCTGTTTGCAGATGACATGACCGTATATCTAGAAATCCCCATCGTCTCAGCCCAAAATCTCCTTAAGCTGATAAGCAACTTCAGCAAAGTCTCAGGATACAAAATCAATGTGCAAAAATCACAGGCATTCTTATACACCAATCACAGACAAACAGAGAGCCAAATCATGAGTGAACTCCCATTCACAATTGCTTCAAAGAGAATAAAATACCTAGGAATCCAACTCACAAGGGATGTGAAGGACCTCTTCAAGGAGAACTACAAACCACTGCTCAATGAAATAAAAGAGGATATAAACAAATGGAAGAACATTCCATGCTCATTGGTAGGAAGAATCAATATCGTGAAAATGGCCATACTGCCCAAGGTAATTTATAGATTCAATGCCATCCCCATCAAGCTACCAATGACTTTCTTCACAGAATTGGAAAAAAACTACTTTAAAGTTCATATGGAACCAAAAAAGAGCCCACATTGCCAAGTCAATCCTAAGCCAAAGAACAAAGCTGTAGGCATCCATGCTACCTGACTTCATACTATACTACAAGGCTACAGTAATCAAAACAGCATAGTACTGGTACCAAAACAGAGATATAGACCAATGGAACAGAACAGAGCCCTCACAAATAATGCTGCATATCTACAACTATCTGATCTTTGACAAACCTGACAAAGACAAGCAATGGGGAAAGCATTCCCTATTTAATAAATGGTGCTGGGAAAACTGGCTAGCCACATGTAGAAAGCTGAAACTGGATCCCTTCCTTACACCTTATACAAAAATTAATACAAGATGGATTAAAGGCTTACATGTTAGACCTAAAACCATAAAAAACCCTAGAAGAAAATCTAGGCAATACCATTCAGGATATAGGCATGGGCAAGGACATCATGTCTAAAACATCAAAAGCAATGGCAACAAAAGCCAAAACTGACAAATGGCATCTAATTAAAGAGCTTCTGCACAGCAAAAGAAACCACCATCAGAGTGAACAGGCAACCTACAGAATGGGAGAACACTTCTGCAACCTACTCATCTGACAAAGGGCTAATATCCAGAATCTATAATGAACTCAAACAAATTTACAAGAATAAAACAAACAACCCCATCAAAAAGTGGGCAAAGGATATGAACAGACACTTCTCAAAAGAAGACATTTATGCAGCCAAAAAACACATGAAAAAATGCTCATCATCACTGGTCATCAGAGGAATGCAAATCAAAACCACAATGAGATACCATCTCACACCAGTTAGAATGGCGATCATTCAAAAGTCAGGAAACAGGTGCTGGAGAGGATGTGGAGAAATAGGAACACTTTTACACTGTTGGTGGGACTGTAAACTAGTTCAACCATTGTGGAAAACAGTGTGGCAATTCCTCAGGGATTAGAACTAGAAATACCATTTGACCCAGCCATCCCATTACTGGGTATATACCCAAAGGATTATAAATCATGCTGCTTTAAAGACACATGCACACGTATGTTTATTGTGGCACTATTCACAATATCAAAGACTTGGAACCAACCCAAATGTCCAACAATCATAGACTGGATTAAGAGAATGTGGCACATATACACCATGGAATACTATGAAGCCATAAAAAATGATGAGTTCATGTCCTTTGTAGGGACCTGGACGAAGCTGGAAACCATCATTCTCAGCAAACTATCCAAAGGACAAAAAACCAAACACCACAAGGTCTCACTCATAGGGGGGTATTGAACAATGAGAACACATGGACACCGGAAGGGGAACATCACACTCCGGGGACTGTTGTAGGGTTGGGGGAGGGGGGAGGGACAGCATTAGGAGATATACCTAATGCTAAATGACGAGTTCATGGGTGCAGCACACCAACATCGCACATGTATATATATGTAACAAACCTGCACGTTTGCACATGTACCCTAAAACTTAAAGTATAATAATAATTTAAAAAGTAGTTTTAAATATTTTTTAAGTTAAATTTCTAATTTTTTAAAAAAATTGATTATACATTATTCAATCCATTTCAGTATGACTTTGAAAATATTTATTAATATTCAAAATTAACTAATGGACATATTTTAAAAATCTAGTTAGAAATCTTCATTTCTAAAAGTGTTCAAGATCAGAACACTTTTAAATCTTTCTGTTATCCATTCAAACATAGTTTATGATCAAAATGAGCAGATGTTGACTTTTTTAGAAGGAGAAGTTTCTATGCACAGAGATCCCATGTTTCTAACATGACATCTGTATTCTCTTAGCAATTATTGTGAGAGTTATGCAGCTGCCATGGCTTCAAACCTTATCCCCGATTTGGGATTACATCAGTGTACACAGCTAAAAGATGTTCCAAAATGTGTAAGTAGAGGAAAATATGAACTTCTTTTCCAACTTTGAAATGAATAACACTTTTTTTTGCAGAGGTTTATATGAAATTCTTAGAGTGATAAAGTAAAAGAAAAGGATTAACAGTGTTGTAATATTCCAAGCCAAAATAAAGAAATAAAAATGTATAATGTGATATTGAGAAGAAGCATCCTTGTAGAGGCTTGTACCTATACCTTCAAAGCTTAAAAAGTGAAAAATATCTAGGCACAAAAAACAATAGGTAAGAGACAAGAGGTATATTAAGCACACTGAATTATATTTGTGGAATATATTATATTCCACTTTATTTTTGGAAGAAACTTGAACTTAGAAATTAAATCTGAATTTTGAGAGTTTATATTGTATTTATTCTGACAAAATATGATGTGTTATTGAATTTAAAATATTAATAAAAGATGTCATAAAGATTCCTTCAGAATGTTAAATATCTACCAAGAAAGGAACTTTGGCAACCAAATATAAACACCTAAGGGGACAAATGGTATTTAAAAAGGTATTACATATTTCTCAAGCCAGATGGCTGACTAGAGATATTGGACACTTGCTGTCTCCAGGAGAAAAAAAAAGCCCAAATTACAAATAGATAATCACATCTGGCATAGAGCATCTGAGAAAGAACAATGAAATTCAACTGATAAGTCATGAAAAACAATTGAGGCATGGCAGGAAAGGGAAGTGAGGCACTCAGCTCTTCTGGGATTGGCTGGGAGCTGGGAGAGGCTCAATATTGTGGAGAAAGGCTAAGTGAAACCCTCAGTTGTCAACGTTTTCACTACAGACTACTGTGATCCTAGCCATGGAGAGTTCCTCTACACACACAGGCCCTGGGGCTGTCATGGGTGGCAGCCTGGGGACCCCATGTGGACATTGCTTTATAGAGGGAGTCTGCACTGGGTCATATATTCCCACCCTCAAGACCTAAGCAGCTGCAGCACACTGTAATTTTGACAACTCAGCCTCCACCAGACAGGATTCTGCTTTGGGACTCAACAGTTCCTGCACCTCTCCATCCCCAAACCCCCAGTGACACCCAGAACATCCACCTGGAGAGCTGTACTGGCACAGAGCTGGCACAGTTGCTGAGGTCCTGTGGGGTCCTCAGCACTCTAGACCAAATAGAGTCCTGCTCCCCAGAGAAGGGGCAATGCAACACACTGACAAGGCTGCCCCAGGACAAAGGGAACCAAAACATATACTTTCCAGAACCTGAGAGGTGCTTGCCTGAGACTATGGGCAGAAAAGCTTCATCTCCCTCTTTTGCCCTCACTAGTAGCAGACCTATGAGCTTTACCTCCTGGACAGGGACCAGATCTTGTTCCTGATCACACACCGCCACAACTGCTGCTGACACCAGAAAACAAAGCAAGTATTACCTAAAGTCTAAGAGTCACATGTCTGGAGCTGTGGACTGCAACCTGGCCTACACTAGAAGCCCAACTTCTGGGCTTGAGCTAACATCCAGATGCGAGGATCCCTCCCCATGTCACAAAGCAATGCAGTTGCTGCTGCTACCAGCAACCAAAATGAGCGGTACCCTGAGTTTAAGAGCTGCCTTTCTGGGGTTGTGAAGAACAACCCTCTCTCCACCATCCAAATGACCTCTGAGCTCTAGCATGTGCCCTGAGATCAGGCTTGCCACAACCACCATTGCAGATCATCCGGCCCTACCTACTACAGCCTGTGACTCTGGACACCACTGAGGGCCTAAAGTCAAGCCTGCCTGGCTTGGCACCACCCCTTTAATGTACAAGCATGCTGCCTGTGGACATGGAAATCTCCCTGACCATTCCTCCATCTTAGGCATATGTGGGCTCCCCCTAGAAACCTGAAGACATGCCCATCTAGCCTGCCACAAACACCACTGGCACCCACCAGCACATGCCAACTGAGTGCCTGGGAACTGGTCTGCCCAGCTCATTACAATGTCCAGGGGCCTGAGGACCAACTTGTCCATCTGGCCTACTGTTGCCACTGCCAACACCTGAGCAAACTCCCTGGGGGGGTCCAAAAATTGGACCACCTGCACCTGCTAAAACTAATGTCTACATGTGCTGCCCAGGCATTAAATGACAGGCATGCTCGGGCCACTACTGTAATCACCAAGGCTTGAGGACTGCCCACCTGACATTCTCTCCCCAGCAAAGCCTCACCACGGCCTATACGGAGAACTGCAGCCAAGCCACCAAGGAAATTACAGACATCACTGATTCAGTACACAGTCAGTGAAATCACATGAAGACTACCCTACTGCAAGAATCCAGAACCAAAGCTGAAGTACACTTCCCAACCATCAACATAGGCATATCTTGAGAAAAAATGTCTTCCTCTACAGAAGTTAACTCAAATATTAAAAAAAGCTTTGTTCTTTTTGCTTAGAATTGCTTTGCCAATTCACGCTAATTTCTTATTTCATATAAATTCTACAACTTTTTTTTCTAATTCTCTGAAGAATGATGTTGGGAGTTTGATAGGAACAGCATTGAATCTGTAAATTGCTTTGGGCAGTATTGCTATTTTAATTATATTGCTTCTCCCAATCCATGAGCATGGACCACATTTCCATTGGTTTGTGTTGGCTCTGATTTCTTTCTGCAGTATTCTGCAGTTCTCCTTGTAGAGATCTTTCACTTCCCTGGTTAGCCGTATTTCTAGGTATTTCATTTTCTTTGCAGCTCTTATAAATGGAATTGTGTTCTTCATTTGATGCTCAGCCTGGACATTATTGGTGTATAGAAATGTTTCCGATTTTTGGATATCAATTTTGTATTCTGAAACCTTACCCAAATCATTTATCAGTTATAGTAGCCTTTTGGTGGAGTTTTTAATGTTTTCTAAGTATTGAATCATATGTCTGTGAGGAGAGATAATTTGACTTCTTCTTTTCCTACTTGGATGCCTTTTATCTCTTTCTTTTGTCTGATTGCTCTGGCTAGGACTTCTAGTCCTATGTTGAATAAAAGATGACGGTAATCAAAACAGCATGGTACTGGTACAAAACCAGACATACGCACTAATGGAACAAAATAGAAAACTCAGAAATAACATCGCACACCTACAATGATCTGATCCTTGATGAGGCCAACAAAAACAAGTAATGGGAAAAGAAAACCCTATTCAATAAATGGTACTAGAATAACTGACTAGCCGTATGCAGAAAATGGAAGCTGGACCCCTACCTCTCACCATGTCCATAAATTAACTCAATATGGATTAAAAATATAACACCTAAAATCTTAAATATAAGACCTCAAACTTTCTGAATCCTAAAAGAAAACCTAGGAAAATACTCTTCTTGACATTGGCTTTGGCAAAGAATTTTGGGCTAAGTGCCAAAATTAATTGCAACAAAACCAAAAATTAATAAGTGAGATTTAACTAAACTAAAAAGCTTCTTCACAGAAAAAAAGCTATAAATAGAGTAAACAGACAAACTACCAAATGGGGGAAAAATAATAGCCATTTTGACTGAAGTGAGAAACTCAAAATTATAAAACTCACTGTTAAAGCAAACAAATGAATAAGAAAGAGGTCTCAAATGGTCCCACTACAAAAAATTACCAAAGTACAATGACAAATAATGAGAAAAAAATGAATAAAGTATATACAAAACAGTAAGAGAACACTTAACAGTATGACAGGAATAAAACTTCATATATCATTGATAACCTTGAATATAAATTGATTAAATTTTCAAATTAAATGATACACAGACTGGCCAAATGAATTTTTAAAAAGTGATGCAACTATATGCTGCCAGAAGAAACATACTTTATCCAAAAGAGAGCAGAAGTAGCTGTACTTAATATCAGATAAAATAGACACTTCGGCAAAAACAGTAAAAAAAGAAAAAGAAGGTTATTATAAAATGATAAAGGGATCAGTCCAACAAGAGGACAATCGAAGTCTAAATATATGTGCAGCCAACACTTGAGCTCCCAAATACATAAAGCAAATATAACTAGTCCTAAAGATAGAGTTAAGGTCCAATACAGTAATAGTTGCGGACTTTCACACTCCACTCTCAGCATTAGATGAATTATCTAGACATAAAATCAACAACAACAAAAAAATCACATTGTAATTGAACTGGAATTTAGACCAAATGGACCTAACAGAAATTTACAGAATATTTCATCCAATAGTTGCAGAATACATATTGTCCTTGTCACATGGATCATACTCTATAACAGAGTATGTTAGGCCACAAAATAAGTCCCAACAAACTTTAAATAATTGAAATCATATCAAGCCTTTTATCAGAACTAGATGGAATAAGGCCAGAAATTAATACCATGAGAAACTTTGGAACTGTACAAATTCATGAAAATTAAACAACATCATCTTGAACAACGATTGGATCAATGAAGAAATTCAGATGAAAATCCAAACATTTCTTGAAACAAATAAAAATAAACACAACATACAAAAACCTTTGGGATAGAGCAAAAGCAGTCCTAATATGGAAATTTATAGCAATAAACACCTACATCAAAAAGTAGAAAGATTTCAAATAAATAATCTAATGAAATATCTCAGTTAACTAGGAAAGCAAGAACAAACCAAGCCTAAAATTAGCGGAAGAAAAGAAATAATAGTGATAATAACAGAAATAAATGAAATAGATACATAAAATAGTAGAACATCATGACAAAATGAAAAGTTGGTTTTTTGAGAAAAAAACAAAATCAATTGACTGCTAGGTATACTAAACAAAAAAGAAAAAGAGAAGACCCAAATAAAATAAAAAATGAAAAATGTGACATGATAATTAATAGTACAGAAATAAACAGAACACCAAAGACTATTATGAACACTTACATAATAACAAACTGGAAAACTTAGAGGAAATGGATAAATTTCTGGAAATGTACAACCTACCAAGACTAAATTAGGAAGAACAGAAAGTCTGAACAGACCAATTACAAAAAAGTGAGATTTACTAAGTAACAAAAACTCTTCCAACAAAGAAAAACCCAGGACTGAACGGATTCACTACCAAATTCTATAAAATGTGAAAAGAACTAACACCAATCCTTCTGAAACTATTCCAAAAAATTGAAGAGCATGAAATTAGGGAATTCTACCTAAGTCCTTTTATCAGACTAGCACAACACTAATACCAAAACTGGACAAGGACATAACAAATAAAGAAAACTACAATCCACCATCCCTGATTAACATAGACACAAAACTTCTCAACCGAGTACTAGCAAATAAAATTGAATAGCACCATCAAAAAGATAGTACACCATTATCAAGTGGAATTTGTACTAGCGATGCAAGGATGGTTCACCATGTACAAATCAATAGACATGACACATCACATAAAGTAATGAAGGACTAAAACTATATGATCGTGTCAACAAATACAGGAAAAGCTTTTGATAAAATTCAGGATCTCTTCATGATAAAAACTATCAACAAACTAAGCACAGAAGAAACATTCACTAAAATAATAAAGGTCATACGTGATTATATACTTTGGCTGTGTCTCCACCCAAATCTCATCTTGAATTGTAGTACCCATAATCCCCACGTGTCATGAAAGAGGCCCAGTGGGATGTATTTCAATCTTAGGAGCAGTTTCCCCTTTCTGTTCTTGTGGTAGTGAGTGGGTTCTCATGATATCTGATGGTTTTATAAGGGGCTTTTCCCACTTTGGCCAGCACTTCTCCTTCCTACCACCTTGTGGAGAAAGATGTGTTTGCTTCCCCTTCCACCATGATTGTAAATTTCCTGAGGCCTCCCCAGTCCAGCAGAACTGTAAGTCAGCTAAACCTCATTCCTGTGTAAATTACCCAGTCTCGACCAGTTCTTTATAGCAGCATCAGAACAGACTAATACATATGACAAACCCACAGACAACATCACACTAAATAGAGAAAAGTTGAAAGTCTTTTCTCTAAGAACTGGAATAGACAAGGAAGCCCACTTTTACAATTCCTATTCAACATAGTACTGGAAGTCTCAGCCAGAGAAATCAGGCAAGAGAAATAAATAAAAGCCAGCCAAATTGGAAAAGAGGAAGTCAAATTGTTCCTGCTTGCAAACAATATGAACTTATATTTAGAATAAAACATAGACTGCACCAAACAATGCTTAGAACAGAGAACCAAATTCAGTAAAGTTGCAGGATAAAAAATAAACATACAAAAATTAGTAGTGTTTCTATACACCAATAACGAAACAGCTGAAAACAAAATCGAGAAGGCAATCTCATTTACAATAGCTATGCACAGAAAAATAAAATACCCATGAAGAAATTTAACCAAGGAGGTGATTGACCTCTACAAGAAAAACTATAAAACACTGATGAAGGATATCCAAGAGGACAGAAACAAATACTTAGACATCATTTAGACATGCTAAATGATGAGTTAATGGGTGCAGCAAAACAACATGGCACATGGATACATATGTAACAAACCTGCACATTGTGCACATGTACCCTAAAACCTAAAGCATAAAAAAAAAAGTGTTTATCACCAAAAAGAAATAAGTATGTGAGGTGATGATATGATAAATGTCATGTTAATTATCACGTTAATATGTTAATTATCACGTTAATATGTTAATTATCATATCCATCACCTCACATACTTATCATTTTCTTTTGGTGACAAACACCTGATTTGATCATTCCACAATGCATGTATGTAATAAAACATCACATTATATCCCATAAATATTTATAATTATTATTTGTAAGAAAAAATAAAATACATTTTTAATAAAGATATAAACTTACAAGCATTTATATAACAAAGTTTGTCCTGTGATAAAATAGGGTAAATAAATTTATATATGTGTGTGTATGTATGTGTTTATATATACATGTATATTCCAGTGTACTTGTACCCCAACTATCAAAAGAGCAAGAAAAGTAAAAGTTTATTGGTCTTAGTAGAAAGGTCTTGAGGATACGTAATTTGTTATAGTAATTGTTCTAGCCATGGTTCTACAGAGAAATGGATATAATAGAATATGTATGTATATATAGAAATGAATTATTCTGAGGAATTGGCTCACATGATATGGACATTAGCAAGCTCAAATTTTACAGGGTAGGCCAGCTGGCAGGTTAGAGACCAAGGAAAACTGATGTTCCAGCTTAAGTCTGAATGCCATCTGCTGTAGAACCTGGGAAAGTCAGTGAAGTCCAAAGGCAATGTGCTAGATAATTTCTCCCTTGCTTGGGGGAGGACTTTCTTTTTGTACTATTCAGGCCCTCAACTGACTTCAACTACATTACTGATGGCAATCTGTTTTTTTCAAAGTCCAATAATGTAAATATTAAACTTATCAAAAATGCCATCACAGAAATGCCCGGAATAATGTTGGACTAGATGTCTGGGTACTCTATGACCTAACCAAGTTAATATATAAAATTCACCCTCACAGTAATTGTTTAAATGATCAGCATGAATTGTCAGTTGATGTGAGCCCCAATAATTAATATTTACTGGCTCTACCCAACTACAAGTCAATAAGATAGCATATATATATGTTATATACATATACACATTATATATATGTTATATGTTATATATGTTATATACATATACACATTATATATGTTATATATGTTATATACATATACACATTATATATATGTTATATATACACATTATATATATGTTATATATATACATTATATATTATATATATAATGTGTATATATATTATATACACATTATCAGAACTTTTATCAGAACTAGATGGAATGACTCATTTACCTAGTCTTTAAATGGGGATGAAAACCTACATACCTCACAGATTTACACTGATGATAAAGAGTGTTACTTATTATTTTTTTTATTTTTTTTTATTTTTTTTTATTTTTTGAAACAGAGTCTCATTCTGTCACCCAGGCTGGAGTGCAGTGGCACGATCTTGGCTCGCCGCAACCTCTGCCTCGTGGGAAAAAGTGATTCTCATGCCTCAGACTCCGAAGTAGCTGAGATTACAGGTGCGTGCCAGCATGCTCAGCTAATTTTTGTGTTTTTAGTAGAGACGGGGTTTTGCCATGTTGGTCAGGCTGGTCTTGAACTCCTGACCTCAAGTGATCCACCCACCTCAGCCTCCCAACGTGCTGGGATTACAGGTGTGAGCCACTGCACCTGGCCAAGACTGTTATTTATTTTATTTTTTTAAAATACTTGGAAACATATTCAGCACATATTAAATAATATAAGGGAATTAGCAAGGAACACAGAGTATTCTATTAATGCCTCACTGTCTGAATATCCCAATGGAATAGTTGAAAAAATGAATGTCAAAAAAGCTGAATGATGGTCCTTTATTTCCAAAATATGAACTGCACTGACTATTTAAATTTTAAAAAAAAATATGAATGAATGAATAAAAAAAAGTTTGTATGTAGAAATCAGTCTATTTATAAAACAAATAGTTTTTCTGAAAATTGTCAGTTGAAGTCCACCCAGCTGGGGTTAAAATATATTTTAAGAATATATAATTAATAAATAAACATCATTAAGTAGACATTAAAAATTAAACAATTAAATTAAATGTTAAAAAAGTTAAATTATTTATGTTTGAACTTACTCTTTCTCAATTTTAAAAAAGTTATTTTCTTAAAGCCATGGAAGAAATTTTTCTTTTAACTCAGAAAATTTCTGCTGCTGACTTCTGGACAATCTAGTCAGTTTACAAATTAACTAGTTTCTAAATGTGGTTTTTAAGTTCACAAGATACTGGCAAGGAACAGAGAGAATAATATAAACACACTGCTGATTATCATTTCCGTTTGTCATATTAATGATTAATTACTATACAATTGAGTGTATCCATTAGGCTGGAAGTCAAATTGGCAGCTAAGCGATCAATAAAAGTGGTATTCTATTTTTAGACTTTTGTACTAGAAATATTTGGAGTAAGTCACCCAAAATGCCTTTCATTCAGCTCTTCTGAGGTTCATTTTTTTCAACTATTCCATTGGAATGTTCAGACCGAGGTGTTAATACAACACTCTATGTTCCTTGCTAATTACTGTACATTGTTTACTATGTGCTGAACTTATTGGGTATTTTTTCAATATAATACTTAACTCTAACATATGATAACATATAATATGTTATTATATCCAATTTCAAAGTCTAGGTAAATGAGGCACAGATAGGTTAATTACTTTCCCAAGTTCACTGAGATAGAGTGGCAGACATACTTCATATCCAAGTAGTCTGACTACAGACACTGGCCTTAAACACTGCTTTGCTACTTTTCCATTGCAAGATAGCCATGCAGTTTTGCTGCTGACTGCTCATGCAACCTCTTAAAGAGTTTGTTTTGTATAGCATAGGATACAAAGATACAAAGATATAGGTACCTATATGTCTAAAAAGGTAAACTTTTGTGCATATATAACAAGGAAATACAAAATAGAGCCCTGGAGAGACACTGCGTCATACCTACCACAATTGATAAAATTTAAAATGTGTAATAACATCGAATGATAGCAAGAATGTGGTAAAATCTGAAAATTTATTTGCTGTTGACAGAGATTCCAAATAGTGCAAGCTTTATAGTGAACAGTATGGAATTTTTATTAAAATTGAATTTGGTAAACCCTCTGTGTATGCCTTTGACTTTTGATACAGCAATCCCACTCCTAGCTATGCAAACTAGAGAATGCAATTGTTGAAAGTATTATACAATTTTCTTCATCAAATTTGCAGTCTGGTAAAATTTAGTGGGACTGACTTTGTCTTTTGGGAGACTTCCAGGAATATGCCTTTTCAAAGTTTCCAGGTGGTATTTTCTGGAAGACAGATTGTGATTTGTGTCCCTAGCATGTACAAGAAAACTGCTAACAGCTTTCTTATTTCCTGATGTTATGTTTGGACGTTTGACTTATTCTGTAGCAAAGAAGCTTCTGGATCCTGATATCAGGAGATTTTCTCTAACATTGGCATTCTATTTTACACTGACAAAAATGCTGGCTTTCTAAATTCTGCTCATGTTCTTTTAAACATGTCTTCTTTTAACTTTACATGTAAGACAGCCTGTTCCACAGTATTCAAAAAAACAGCTTGCTGTGTGGGTAAAGGGTGATTTTTAAAAATGTTTGCAGAAATATCTGATAATTCCAGGCAACATGCTCATTAATGAAGCTACATTACAGAATACTTAAACTCTTATGTGAGAAATTTCAAGCATTTCTCAGTAAGCCCTATGGACCCGTATAGTAGTAGTATGAACTAGGTGGCAAAATTAAGATGAAGAGTAAAAGCAATGGAGTTTTACACATAACAAAGTAGAAAATAATCAGAATACTTGCTAAATTTTATTTTTAATTTACTTCAGAAAAATTATGCAGAGAGTGCAGTACAGCAGTCTCTTATCCATGGGGAATACCTTCCAAGACATCCAGTGGATGCCTGAGACCTCAAATAGTTCCAGACTCTGCAAATAACATGCACAAATTACTTTTTCATTCTTCACAATTTCATGGACAGATTTGTTCTTACCATAGTAAATTTTGATAACATAATCATATGATTTTTTTATTTCCTTATGTTGAGAAGTTTCACCTCTTCACTTTTAAAGGAAGCATGTTATGGCTTCTTTTTGGTATATCCAAATTGCTGGCATCACCACTCCTGTACTTTGGGGCATTCTCAAGTAAAGTAAAGGTGACTGAACACAAGCACTGCAATACCATGACAGTTGATCAGATAACTGAGAGGGCTACTACGTGACTAATGGGCAGGTCGACAGCATGGAGATGGTGAACAGAGCAATGATTGATGTTCGGCAGCTGGGGGGCAAAGAGAGGGCATGAGATCTCATCATGCTACTCAAAACAGCACACAACTTAAAACTTATAAGTTGCTTACTTCTGAAATTTTCCATTTAATATTTTCAGAAACCATAAAAAGCAAAATTATGGGTAAGGGAAAACTGCTGCACAACAAAAGAGCACAAAATCTGGAACCAGAATAAAGGCCTTTCTTCAGTTTGTGCTTTTATAGCTTGGATATTGCTGATCTGAAGCCATAATAACATGTAGGAAAGAAAGCAATTATATAAGCTGATTCAGAGATTGAGATAGTACGTATAAGCCAAAAATATTTAAAAATTAGAAGTAATATAAGGACATACAAAAATTATTGTACAAATGAGAACATGATTTCTACTTCAAAGGGGCATTTGTTAAAATATTTTCACTCTTTTTTTATCCCCCTGGGTATAGAGCAGTAGCAGGTCAGTGCGTGAATACGTGCAGTATTCAATAATTCATAAAATTCGAAAGTCTGAATAAGTGAGCATAGCATGAAATTTACTTAATTATGGCATGTGATTTACATAATTCAAAAGTAATTTTGCATCACTTACTTTACAATATAAAAATATATGATGGAATGATGAATGGGAGAGGAAAGAATATATATGTAATACATGTGTTAATATCTGGGTAGTAAGCATGTGGGTGATCATTATAAAATTATTTACACTTTTCTGTATGTTTGACATTTGTCATAATAAAATGTCAAGGGAAAAGGAATAGTAGCACCTGTGAGGGTTTAAATTGCTTTTGTTCTGACTGAGATCCTGAAAGATGACTTGCCAGGAGAGAATGGCTGAGAGAACAGGCTGCTTGACAGGGGGTGACCTTCCCTGAAGGGAGTAGGAAAATAATAATAATAATGAATATATGTCTCTTATATTCTGGATTGCCTGGAAAAGATCACAGACATTCCAAGCCCTCTGTAGGTGTGTTGTGTGTTACAGAAATTATGAACCATTTAAGTTTATGAGTGGGTCTGTGAAGGAATTCTTCAACATAGAATTTTTGACTCAATTCAAGGCTTTGCAGTCATCAATTAATCCATATTCCATCTATTTTAAAGATTCTTTGCCCATTTAAAAGATGCACACACATTATGTTTTGTCATTTATTGCCCTCTAAATCATTCTTGCATATCACAACTGGGCTTTTTGCCAATGATATATAATTATACTAGGAGGCTTAACTTACATTGTTTCTATAATCATAAATACAGTTAAATCTTGAAAGCACACACACACACATACACAAATCTAAATATACAGAGGAATGACATGAAGATGGAAGGAGGAAAAAAATAAATATTAGCTTCTACTTAGAATGTATCTAAGCAGCAAATGTCAGTTATGTTTAAATGGGTGGACAATTTAATAATTTCATTTTGGGTAAGTATTATTCAATTTAAAATTTAAACTCTGTATTGAGGTTTGTTATTCTTTCTCACCATTTTTTCTCTTACTTTTCCCTTCAAACTATCTTTAAGTTAAATTTTGGTTATCAGGCAAACTTGCCATGGTGGTTGAAGGACCCTGGCTCCTGGACAGTGATTACTCCTTATCTCAGACTGTTTTTGAGTTTTGACACATGCCACTATATTTCTTCCTGTAAACATCTGCCCTGGCTGCTGAGGTATTCACTACTGTTGTAACTAATCTCCTGGTACACCAAAGATTTGGTTCTTTGCCCCACCCTTCCAAACTCAAGGCTAAGGTTGATTTGGCCCACTTCCATCAGAACAGTACTCTAAAACCAATAAACCATGTGCTTCACCCCATTCTTGGCTTCAGGAGTTGACCTGACATTTATTCTTACAGGAATACTTCACCCATCACCAAGGCTACACCATGGCAGGTGCACAGGTTTTCAATTCTGTTACCTTCTACATAAGAATATAGTATCATTCCTGTGTCACATGCAGATCTAAATGCCTGACCAATGCACCCCCCTCTGCATGAAATACAGTATTTTGTGATGTCCTTTGTTCCAGATTCATAAATGTAAAAAAGACCACATGCCCATTTGCTGTTAGCTTTCCTCTCTATTTATCTGAGGTTTTGTCCTCTCAATATTTCCCAATTTCCTCTTTTGTGCCACAGCTTAGAAGTGAGAAATGATGAAATTCCAGTTTACTGATAGATACAGATAGGCTGTTAGTTTGTTTATTCCATCCAAAGCCCTCTCCGCTTCCCTCACAATGAAGAATTCCTTTTCCTTCAGTTTCTAAGCAAAATCCACCCATCTTTGCGATGAAGTGATGGAGTATTAAAGTCTTGCCTTAGAATGGGAGTACTGCAAATAATTTTTACAAATTATTAAAGAAAACATGTCCAGGGATTTCACAAAATTATAGCACTATAAATTGTATTATAATTTATAAAAATAAAAGAACAATTTATAGAGCTCCTTTTACAAAACGATTATGTACTAACATGATAATCTATTTTCTTCATATTTACATCAAAATGTATAGAATGTAAAAGTAAGTCAAGTTAAATTACCAATAAGTATATGTACTAATTCAAAATTCAATAACTCAATTTACTATTCTATAGTATACTATAAGAGACATATAAACTCTATCTGTCTCTGTCCCTAGATCTTGACACAAAGCTCCTAAAAATTCTATAGTTTCCTGAGTGAAAGGGGCACTGACAGTTTCTAAATCCCTTGGAATTTCCTGGATAATTCTTAGGAGCATCTTTTGTTTTCATGAGGCAACTCTTGATGGATTACTGGATAGCCTCAGGATGGGGAACTTGTTGCCAGGGGAAACATCAAGTGATTAGAGAATTGGAACTTTCAATCCCACCCTCCAACATCCAGGAAGGAGATAGGAGCTGAAGGTTTAGTTGATCATCAATGGCCAATAGAGTAATTAGTCATGACTATGTATTGAGGCTTCCATAAAAGCCCCTCATGACTGGGTTTGTAGCTCTTTCATATGGCTGAACACCCGGAGGTGCCTGGGAGGTGATGCACCCTGAGAGGGTAGGGAAGCTCCATGCCCCTTCCCATACGCCTTGTCCTTCATAATCTCTTAATTTGGCTGTCTATCTGTACACTTTGCAATTACAATATCTTCTGTAATAAACTGGTATCCTGACAAATTAATCAAACTCAGGGAGAAGGTAGTGGGGATCCAGATTTATAGTAAGGTGGTCAGAAGTATAGCTGACAATCTATTACTTGCAACTGACATCTGAAGTGAAAAAAGTCCTGTGTGACTGAGCCCTTAACCTGTGGGATCTGACTAACTCCAGGTAGATAATGTCAGAATTGAATTGAATTATAAGACACCCAGTTGGCGTCCACTGGATAACTCATTGGATTCTGGTAAAAGAAAATCCCACACACACCTTGATAACCAGAAGGGACATACTGTCTGTTATGTGTTGACTGTGTAAGAAAAGAAAATGTTTATCTTACACAACTGTTAATATAATGCTGACAAAAGTCAAGCTCAAACCTATAAATGTTTCCACTATATAGTTCTGAATATTGCTTTCTTATCCATAAATATGTTATGCTTTCCATTAAAACATCAACTTACAATTTACATATGGGCCCTCCATATGATTCAGCAATTCTATTCCTAGATATCTACCCCAAAATGAGCCCATGTGTTGATGAAAAAATATGTACAAGAATTTTCACATTCACTTTATTCCCAGTTACCCCAAAACTGGAAAAACCCACATGTTGGCCAAAAATTGAATAATAAAAATGTGATATATGACATATTGATGGATCTCACAGATAGTAGTTGAGAGAAGAAAGAAAAAAGCACATGTAGCCTAGTTCCATTTATATGAAGCTCAAAAACATATAAAGCTTCTTTATGGTCCTAGAAGACAGAATTTATATTATTTCTGAATTGCCAAGAAATGGGGAATAAAGAATCTTTTGGGGAGCTAGATATGTTTCATATCTTAGTCTATGAAGTAGACACACGATTGTCTATATATTGAAATATTATTCTAGCTATGTACTTGAAGATTAGTGCATTTTGTATTTTGCACATTTTATAATATCAATGTAATACTCCCTCAAAGAAGAAAGAACATTAGCAATAAGCTTTAAATTGATTTGTTGCTTTGAAGAAATTATACATTATGCACAAATCTGAACATCATGGCACAAATACATTTGGAATAGTTCATAATAGGTGATTATTGAATGATTAATGACATGTTATACTAGGAAAAATAGTCTTCAATTAATTATATAGGTCTTTGTCCATGCACATCTACTTTCAATAAGATATTGAAATTAAGGCATATGAAAGAGACCTCATAACAAAATATTAACCTTTTTTTCTCTTCAAGGTTAATCATCACTCATAGAATATCACATTAGTATCTGAACTTTTTGCTACCTTTCTCTTTTATTTTAGATATTAATATTGAGAATACTAACATGTGAGGCTAAATAACTCAGTGTTCAGAAAATTTTAAATTTTTGGTAGTTAGCACATTGTATGAAGATTTTAAGACCTTTGGGGTTAGTGGTCTAATATTTGAGAATGTTGTTTTTTTATGTTTCAGCTGCGTGAACTTTAGCCAACTTTTAACCTCATGGAGGATCCTTCAGTTTTAATATCCAAGAATGTACATACTTATAATATCTATTGCCTAGGTTTATTTGAATTAAAAAAATAAATCAAATGATGCATTTTAAACTAAATGAAAAAAACACATAACTTAAAGTGTACCCAGTCCTACATTCTTTATTAAATAACACATCTGTATTATGTTTTAGACAAAAGTGAAGTAATAGAGATGACAGTGTGAGTGGGCTGAGAGTTGATACAAAGATAGATAAGATGGAGCCTGTGTTTTTGTCTACTTACAATCAGTCATAGTGAAATAAATACACATATGTATAATTAAAGAAATAGACAATTATAAAATGAGTTATGCAAATAAGTAGGGGGATGTCTTCAAATATTTGTGCTTATATAACCAAAATGGAGCACAATAACCAAAAAAAACCTATAACCAAAAACTCCCATAAAATGGGTAGTTTATAAACAACAGAAATTTATTTCTCTTTGTTCTGCTGACTGGGAAGTTCAAGTTCAAGGCACTAGAAAATTCAGTATCTGGTGAGGGAACACCTGTTAGTTCATAGAAGGCATCTCTTTCCTATGTCCTCATGATGGATAAAGAAACAATCTTCCCTGGGCCTCTTTGGTGAGGGCACTAATCATATTAGAGCCTTCATGACTTAATCACCTCCAAATGCCCCACCTCCTAATACCTTAACCTTGGCGGTTAGGATTTCAACATATGGATTTTTGCAGGACACAAACACTCAAACTTTACAAGGGGGTTGTATTAGTCCATTCTCATGCTGCTATAAAGAACTGCCTGAGACTGGATAATGTATAAAGGAAAGAGATTTAAATGACTCACGGTTCTGCAGAGCTGGGGAGGTCTCAGGAAACAAAATCATGGCAGAAGAGGAAGCAAACACATCCTTCTCATGTGGCAGCAGAAGGAGCAGTGCTGAGCAAAAGGGAAAAAGCCTCTTATAAAACCATAAGATCTCATGAGAACTTACCACTATCATAAGAACAGTATGAAGGTAATCACCTCCATGATTGAATTACCTCCCACTGCGGTCCTTCCCGTGACACATGACATGGGGATTATGGGAACAATAATTCAAGATGAGATTTGGGTGGGGTCACAGCCAAACCATATCGTTCTGCCCTTGGCCCCTCCCAAATCTCATATCCTCACAATTCAAAACAGAATCATGCCTATTCAACCAGTCCCCCAAAGTCTTAGCTCATTCCAGCATTAACCCAAAAGGCCAACTCCAAAGTCTCATCTGAGACAAGGCAAGTCCCTTTTGCCTAGGAGCCTGTAAAATCAAAAGCAAGTTAGTTACTTCCTAGATGCACTGGTGGTACAGGCATTGGGTAAATACACCCATTCCAAAAGGGAGAAATTGAACAAAATATAGGGGCTACAAGCCCCACGCAAGTCCAAAATCCAGCAGAGCAGTCCAAACTTAAAGATCTAAAATTAGCTCCTTTGACTCCATGTCTCATATCTAGGTCATGCAGATGCAAGTGTTGGGCTTCCACAACATGGGAAAACTACCCCTGTGGCTTTGCGGGTTACAGCCCTCCCTCCCAGCTGCTTTCATAGGCTGGTATTGAATGTCTATGTGGCTTTCCTGGGTGCACAGTGCAAGCTGTAAGTGGATCTACCATTTTTGGGTCCAGAGAATGGTGGCCCTCTACCCACAGCTCCACTAGGCAGTGTCCCAGTGGGGAGTCTGTGTGGGGTCTCCAACTCCACATTTCACTTCTACTCTACCCTATCGGAGATTCTCCATGAGGGCTCCACACCTGCAGCATGTTTCTGCCTGGACATCCAGGCATCTCCATAGATACTCTGAAATCTAGGCAGAAGTTCCCAAACCTCAATTCTTTACTTCTGTGTACCCACAGGCCCAACACCATGTGAAAGCTCCCATGGGTTGGGGATTGCACCCTCTGAAGCAACAGCCTGAGCTGTTCATTGGCCCCTTTTAGCCATGACTGGATCCAATGCAGCTAGGATGCAGGACACTATGTCTCAAGGTTGCACAGAGCAGAAAGTGGGCCCTGGGCCCAGGAGACAGAACCACTTTTTCCTTGTTGGCCTCTGGGCCTTTGATGGGAGAGGCTGCTCTGAAGTTCTCTGACTTGCCCTGGGGACAGTTTCCCCATTGTCTTGGTGATTAACTTTCAGCTCCTAATTACTTATGCAAATATCTGCAACGGGCTTGAATTTTTCCCCAGAAAATGTTTTATTTTGATGACATCAGGCTACAAATGTTCCAAACTTTTATGCTTGACTTTCAATTGAATGCTTTGTTGTTTAGAAATTTCTTTTGCCAGATACCCTAGATCATTTCTCTCACATTCAAAGTTCCACAGATTTCTAGGGCAGAGGAAATATGCCGCTGGTCTCTTTGCTAAAGCACTCCAATAATTACCTCTATTCCAGTTTCTAACAAGTTCCTCATCTCCATCTGAGACCACCTCAGCCTGGACTTCATTTCCATATCACTATCATCATTTTGGTCAAAGCCATTCAACAACTCTCTAGGAAGTTTCAAATTTCACACATTTTCCTGTCTTTTTCTGAGCCCTCCAAACTGTTGCAACCTCTGCCTGTTACCCAGTTTCAAAGTTGCTTTCACATATTTAGGTTTCCTTATAACAGCAGCTTACTTCAAATATGTCCTTCTTCATATGGTGGCAGGAATGAGTGCTAAGCAAATAGGGAAAAGCCTCTTATACAAACAACAGATCTCGTGAGAATTCACTCACTATCACAAGAAGAGGATGGAGGTAACCACTCCCATGATTCAATTACCTCCCACCAGGGTTCCTCCCATGAGGGAACTACAATTCAAGATGAGATTTGGGTGGGGACACAGCCAAACCATATCAGGGATTAAACATAAAGAAGCATCTCTTTTCTGGGAATCAGAAAAAAATCATCTGAGGGACATATTCCTTTAATGCAATCTTTTACATGTAACAAATGTCTACACACAAACAGTATGTAGATGGCATAAAAGTAAGAAGACACAACAACTTTAAGAAACATACAATGAGTTCAAATTTAACATAAATATTTAATATACACAGTAAATAGCAGAATGTAAAGTAGCAAGTATGGATCATAGGCATATTATAAAACAAAAATAATTTCATGTTAATATTGAAAACTACATTCATATACATTTTATACAAAAAGATCAAAATTATTATGTTTTCTTCTAAGCTATAGAATTGAAACTAAAGATATTTCATACAAATACAATAAAATACTAAGATAAGTATGAAGATTACATGTGGGAGTATGCACAAGAAAAATATATGTAATTGACCTTTGTGGGAATGAAAGAAAATCATCTGTCTCAGTCTGTTTAGTGTTGCGATAAAGTAATACCTGAGATTGGGTCAATTTATAAAGAAAAAAAAATTGGCTAGATGTGGTGGCTCATGCCTATAATTCCAGCACTTGGGGAGGCTGAGGTGGGCAGATCACCTGAGGTCAGGAGTTCAAGATCAGCCTGACAAATATGATGAAACCCCCATCACTACTAAAAATTAAGAAAAACTAGCCAGGTGTGGTGGCATGCACCTGTAATCCCAGCTACTTTGGAGGTTGTGACAGGAGAATCGCTTGAACCCAGGAGGCGGAGGTTGCAGTGGGCGAAGACCACACCACTGCACTCCAGCCTGGGCAACAGGAGTGAAACTCCATCTCAAAGAAAACAAAAGAAACGAAACGAAACGAAACAAGAAAAGAAAAGAAAACATAAGAAAAGAAAAGAAAAGAGAAGAGAAGAGAAGAGAAGAAAAGAAAAGGAGGTTTATTTGGCTCATACTTCTCCTTACTAGAAGATTGGGATCTGGCAAAAGTCTTAGTCTGCTTTCACTCATGGTATAAGGCAAAGGGGAGCCAGTATGTGCAGAGATCACATGGAAAGAGAGGAAGCAAGAGAAAGGAAATGGAGGTGCCAAGCTCTTTTTAACAACTACCCTTCTGGGAAGTCTCACAAAAACTAAAGTGAAAACACACTCAGATCCTCCCAGGGAGGACGTTAATCTATTCATGAGAGATCCACCCCCATAATTCCAACATCTTCCATTAGGCCCCATCTCCAACATGGGGACCAAATTTCAACATGAGATTTGGAGAAGACAAATATCCAAACTGTAGCAGCAGCCTTCTTATCGCTTTCTTAAAGATTTTTTTTTTTTCTGTTTTAATCTTAACATCAATGAAAAGGCTCTGAACGCAATCTGATGGGGAGAAAAATGCTGACTGCTAAAACTGGGTTAGATTTACTGTCTGGATCTACATTTAAATTTTGTTAAATATAATTTGCAAATTTCTAGGCTGATCCTATTCAGGAATAAGATTGTGGGGCCAGAGACCTTAGGATTCATATATTGAGACAGGTTAGACTCTGATTTCCTCTGAAACTCCTATAAAAATGGCAGTAACATTTTAATTAACTCAGCAGCTGAGGACTCCGATGTCTACTCTCTCTTCTATGCTTTTTTCCCTCCTACTTTAATTTTTAACCTGCTCCCAGGCCCCTCTACCTCTCATACCACCTTCCTCAAACATACAAATACACACATGCACGCACATGCACATGTTGGCAGGAGATGATAAAACTATTATTTTCTATTTACTTGACAAATCTACAAATAAAATTTAACATCACAAGTTAAGTGTAACATATTTTTTAAGTCAAGATTTTGCTTATTGGAAAGTAACTATTGCCTTTCTCCAGGTTAGAAGCTCTGTTAAACATAATAACTAATTGAAGATATGCTACAGGCTTTCAACATTAGAAGTACAAATAGTGCTGCAACTCAAGTGTTTGTGAACAATTTCTGATGAGCATTTCTCAGTTTGATCTAAAAGCATTTACAGCAACTCATGTTATTTCTTACAGAGAGATTGACAAATATCACAGAACACTGTGAAAATGAGGGCTTCAAAGTGCTTTTTTAACATGGAGACACAATAATACTATGGAAAAGTAGCGTAAGTACTTGACAATGATGACAACAATGTTTTGTCAATTGTGCCTGCTACTTTAATCTAAGCTATAATATTTCCATGGGTAGGTATAAGTTTTGTGAGCCTTGAAGCCTATAAAATCTGTTGGGCTCTCAGTAAGAAGAGAAAATTATGAATAATATAAAATTAGGCACATTGGCATTAGAAGGACAAATGTAATGGATAAATCTTAAAGTTCAAATCTTGTTATTTTCAGGGAATATACATCCAAGCACTTAATCAAGAATGTGGATAATTAATTTCTGACTATACATAAAACTGTGGTAAGTTTTTCTTAGATTTTCTCTGGTCAAAATCTTTTGAGGAAGTTCATAAACTAAAAACACATTCCATTTTTTAATAGAGATCTCCTGATAAATATAATAATTTGAATCTAATTTTAAGGCAAAATAGCACTTATTCAATGTGAATTTTTGCCTTACACACGTCAGTGTTCTTGCCCTTAATTCTTATTTTATTTTAAAAAACACCTTTTCTACATATTTTAATAAACACAGAAGCACATTCCCCTTCAGGTGACTTTTGATTTATTATTCTTAGCTGTGTAAGAATAATAATCATTTTCATTTTTAATTGAAAAATGTCTTACATTTTGCTTCTCTATTTTAGAACATAACACATTCTATTTATTGTTCAATTTCATGACATATGAACTCCTGACCTTACATAAAAATAAGATTCCTACAGTGATTATTTACCCTTACTACATGAAAGAGTCTGGGGAAAACAAAAAACAAACAACTACAACAACAACAACAACAAAAACGCAGTGACTTCTAGTTGGTTTTGACTGCTTTCTTGTTCATCTTTTTTATATTCAGAAAAGTCTTCATTTTTTTTAACATATCAATCAACTCTGGGCAAAAGCTTTTTCAAATTGGAACTGTATTGAGTTTCTCTACTTGTCTATAATGAAATACTTCATTCAAAATTGTTCTAAAGAGAGAATTTAGCTAGATTTCTTGGCCCTTTAGCTTTTTGCTGACAAATGGTACTTTTTGTCTCTCAGTTATCCCAACTATTATTCAAAAGATATTTACAAAGTTCTCACAGTTTTAAATATAGGTAGTCCCTCACTTATTGTCACCATGGAACTCTGTTCAGCTCATTAGCATGGATGCCATTAAATTCCCACTGAAATAATGTTGATGATCGTAACAAGAGTAAAACAAAGTCCAAAAAATACGTTTCATGAGATTCTGAATTGAAGGTCTCCACATGATTATATTTATTAAGCAGATGAGTGAAAAACTTAGTAAAAATAAGACCTTAGTATATTTGTCCACTCTCCTAGCAGTAAAGCAAAATTTTGCAACAGTTGAGTCTAGTTATTATACTTCTAATAATACAGAAGTGACATTAAAAATTATTTTAAGGTGAATATGGTATTTTGCATTTCAAAAAACCTCGAACATCAACATTTAATGAAGTTTAAACATCTTTCTTTGGTAAATGGCAAATTTTACTGGATTGGATGGTTGGCAAATCTTTACAGGCAAGGTCTCTATCATTGAAGAGATTACTGTGTTTTGAGGACATAATGTAAAAATAAAAATAAAACAAATTGTAAAAAATATTTTACTAATGTCTGAAAAATGTTTTCAATCAAGTTCTGCACAATGTTTTAAAATATCACATTTTGGCTGGATGCAGTGGCTCACACTTTAATCCCAGTACTTTGGGAGGCCGAGGCAGGCGAATCACCTGAGGTTGGGAGTTCGAGACCAGCATGGTCAGCATGGTGAAACCCCATTTCTACTAAAAGTACAAAAATTAGCTGGGCGTGGTGGTGCATACCTTTAATCCCAGCTACTCAGGAAGCTGAAGCAGAAGAATCGCTTGAACCTGGGAGTCAGAGGTTGCAGTGAGCCGAGATCGTGTCACTGCACTTTATCCTAGGTGACCGAGTGAGACTCTGTGTCAAAAAAAAAAAAAAAAATCACGTTTTGAAAAAGAAAATAATTATTCAAATATATTATTGTGATAAAATTTCTACATATCTGAGCTAAAATATGTAAGTCATATATTAAAATAGATTTTGGATGAATGCATATAGCCTACTGATTTTAAAGCAAATGTTTACATTATTGTGATTTTTTCTATTTAGAAAAAACTAAGTTTTTAAGTAGAATGTTTTTCCCTCAGTTGCTAAAAATAGTCTATTACATGAAATGCCAGGAAAAAAGGCAATATAGTAACATCAAAGTAAATTGAGAGATTTGATATTGCAAAAATAAGCTGTAATTTTTACAAGTAGCTTTATTATATTTTTACTGATACATATTAGATGTACATATTTCAGAATCCATGTGATAATTTGATACGTTCATATAATCAAATCATGGTAACTGAGATATCTTTCATCTAAAATATTTTTCTTTACACTAGAAACATTCCACTTACTCTTTTCTAGCTATATTGAAATATACAATCAATTAATATTAACTGAGTCATCCTACTATTCTATTAAATATCAGATCTTATTTCTTCTAAGTATGTATTTGTACCCATTAATAAACATCTCTTTATCATCTTCTTCCTTCTATCTTCCCCAGCCTCCTATAACCAGAAATTTACTCTCTATCTGAATGAGATCCATTTTCTTAAGTCCTACATATAAGTGAGAAAACGCAGTATTTGTCGTTCTGTGTTTGGCTTGTTCTGCTTAACTTAATGACCTCTTCCTCCCATGTTGCTGCAAATTTAATATTTTATGGTTGAATAATATTTCATTGTTTGTATATAGTATATTTTCTTTCTCCATTCATGCAGTAATGGGCACTTAGGCTGATCCCGTATTTTGCCTATTGTGAAAAAAGTGCTGCAATAAACATAGGAGTGCAAATATCTCTTTGATGTATTGTTTTCCTTTCTTTTGGATATGTACCCAGTAGTGGAATTGCTGGATCATAGGGTAGATTTATTTTTAGTTTTTTGAGGAACACTCCATATTAGACATACTAATTTACATTCTCATCAACAATATACAAGGGTTCCTCTTTCTCCATATTCTTGCCAGCATCTGTTATTTCCTTTTTTCTTTTTTGATAAAAGACATTCTAACTGGAGTGAGATTATATCTCACTGTGGTTTTGATTTTCATTTAGCAGACGATTAATAATGCTGAGCATTTTTTCCTAGACCCTTTGGCCATTTGTATGTCTTCTTTTATTAAATGTCCATTCAGATATTTTCCCTTTTAAAAAATTAGATTATTTGTTTCTTTACTACTGAGTTGTTTGAGCTCTATATGGAGGAAGCTTTTTCACTTGATGTAATCACATCTGTCTATTTTCACTTTGGTTTTCTGTGTTCTGAGGTCTGACACAAAAAATACTCGCCCAGACCAATGTCTGGAATGTTTCCTCAATGTTTTCTACTAGTAGTTTTATAAATATCAGGAGTTAAATTTCAGTCTTTAATCCATCTTTATTTGATTTCTGTATATGATGACTTCTTCCTTTCTAATTCTAGTTTCATTCTTCTGCCTATGGCTATCCAACTTTCCCCAAAACATTTATTAAAGAGACTGTCCTTTTCCCATTTGATGTTCCTTGCATTTTGTCTAAAATGAGTTGACTGTAAACGGATGCATTTATTTCTGTGTCCTCTATTCTGTTCTGTTGATCTATGTGTCTGTTTTCATGCCAGTACCATGCTTATTTGGTTACTATGGTATTGTAATATATTCAGAAATCTGGAAGTGTGATGCCTCCAATGTCGTTCCTTTTGGTCAGGATTGCTTTGGCTCTTTGGGGTCTTTCGTGGTTCCATACACATTTTATATTTTTCTTATTTCTGTGAACAGTGTAATAGAAATACCATCTTATTCATATTTTGATAGAAATTGCATTGAATTTGTAAATTTTGGGGGGTAATATTGCCATTTTAATATAGTAATTCTAATCTATGAGCATGAAATATCCTTCCATCTTTTCCATCCTATTCAATTTCTTTCATTAGTGTTTTATGGTTTCCCTTGTATAGATTTTTCACATATTTGGGTGAATTGATTCCTAGGTTTTTATATTATTTGTATGTTTGCAGTTGGTGTATATAAATGATACTGATTTTTGTAAGTTGATTTTGTATCCTAAAACTTTACTGAATTTATCAATTCTAAAAGTCTTTTGGCGGAATCTAGCTTTTTCTAAATATAAGATTCTGTCATCTGCTCTAATGCTAATATGAACTTTTCCTTTCTAATTTGGATGTACTTTATTCCTTTCTCTTGTCTGATTGCTCTGGCCACAACTTCCATTATTATGTTGAATAAAAGTGGTGAAAGTGAGCATTCTTGTATGATTCCAGATCTTAGAGGAAAGGCTTTCTATTTTTCTACATTCAGCAAGATGTTGGCTGTGGGTTTGTAATACATGGCCTTTAATATTTTGAAGTATAGTTATTCTATAATCAGTTTGTTAAGGGATTTTATGATAAAGGAATGTTGAATTTTATCAAATATTTTTCAGCATCTATTGAAACGATCATATGGTTTTTGTTCCTTGGTTCTGTTAATGTGATCTATCACATTTACTGGTTTGCATGTGTTGAACCATCCTCATATCCCTGGGAAGGATACCACTTGATCATAGTGAATGATTTTATTAATATGCTGTTGAATTCAATTTGCTAGAATTTTGTTGCAGATAGATATTTGCTTTCATGTTCGTCAGTGATACTTGCCTGTAGTTTAATTTTTTATGTAGTTTCTTTGTCTGGGTTTGGTGTTTAGCTAATGCAGGCCTTTTAGAATTAGTTTAGTATTCAAAAAACTTTTCACTTTTTTGAAAAGTTTGAGAAAAATTGGTTTTAGTTCTTCATTAAATGTTTGGTGAAATTCATCAGTGAAGCCATCAGGTCCTGGACTTTTTTTGATAAGATATTTTGTTATGGCTTCAATCCACTTACTCATTGCTTTGTTGAAGTTAACTATTTCTTTATGGTTCAGTCTTCATAGGCTGTGTGTGTCCGGGAATTTATCTATGTCTTCTAAGTTTTCCAACTTGATGCTGTATATTTGTTTCTAATACTCTCTAATGATTATTTGTATTTTTGTGCTCTTAGTCATTGTGTCCCCTTTTTTGCGACTGTATTTATTTGGGCCTTCTATCCTTTTTTTATTAGTTTGGCTAAAGTTTGTCAATTTTGTTTATCTTAAAAAAACAACTTTTCATTTTGTTGGTCTTCTGTGTTCCTTTCTGGTCTCAAATTTACTTTTTCTGATCTTTTAATTCTTATTTATTTTATTCCACAAATTTTGAATTTCATTTGTTCATGCTTTTTGAATTCCTTGAGGCACATAGTTAGGTTATTTATTTAAAGTCTTTCATCTTTTTTGATGTATGCATTTATTGATATAATCTTTCTCTTAATACTGCTTTTGCTGCATCCAATAGATATGTTGTATTTCCATTTTCATTTGTTTCAATATTTTTTTAAATTTCCTTCTTAATTTCTTTATTATCTGTTGGTTATTTCAGAGAATGTTGTTTGATCTCCATGTGTTTGTACATTTTTTGACATTCCTCTTGTAATTGCTTCCTAGTTTTATTCTATTATGGTCAGAAATGATACTTGATATAATTTCTACTTCTTTGAATTTGTTGAGATTTGTTTTGTGGCCTAAAATATGGTATATTCTGGAGAATGTTTTATGTCCTGATGAAAATAATGTGTACTCAGTAGCAGTCTGGTAGAAGGTGCTGTAAATGTCTGGCTTGTTTGGTTTTGAGTGTCATTTATCTATGATGTTCCTTTGTTGATTTTCTGTCTACATGATTTGTCAATTACTGAGCATGGGTTGCTGAAGTTTTCTAGTATTATGGTATATCTGTCTATTTCTCCCTTAGATCTATTAATGTTTACTTTATATACTTGTTCCAGTGTTGGGTGCACAAATATTTATGATTATTATATCCTAAGCCTATAGTGACCCCTTTATCATTATACAGTGATCTTCTTTGTCTCTTTTTAGTATTTAATTACAGTCTATTTTAACTACTTCTATTTTTTTGGTCTCCATTTGCATGGAGTACGTATTTTCAACTCTTCCCCTTGAAAATACATGTCTTTATAGATGAGGTGGGTTTCTTATAGCCAGTATATAGTTGGGTCTTGTTTTCTTATTCATGCAGCCACTTTCTTTTAATTAGAAAACTAAGTCCACTTACATTCAGTGTTCTTACTGATAACTAAGAACTTACTCACTGATAACTAAGAACTTACTTACTGATAACTAAGAACTGCCAATTTGCTACCTGTTTTATGCTTGCATTGTAACTCTTCCTTTCTTTTTTTCTTACTGTCATCCTTTGTGATTCAATGATTTTCTCTAGTAGTATGTTTTTGTTTTTTGGGTTTTTTTTTTTTTTTTTTTGCTTTTTATTTTCAGTGTATCTATTATTGAGTTTTGCACTGTGGTTACCATGAGCCTTTTAGAAATACCTTAATTGCTCTAACCATTTATTTTAATAAGATGACAACTTATCTGAGATCACAAAAAAAATTTTAAAAAAAGAAAGAACTTAAAACAATTCTCTAGATTTTAACTCTGATTTCCCATCTTTTAACTTTTGGTCATCTCGATTTATGTATTTTTACATTGCCTGTCACTTAACAAGTTGATGTACCTATTATTGTTTTGATATACTTGTATTTTAGTTTTAATATTAAAAACTATTTTTAGTATGAATTGCACATTACACTAATAGTGTTGCAGTATTCTGGGTTGTCTCTTTGCACATTATTTTACCAGTGGGTTTTATACCTTCAAATGTTTTCTTTTTGTATATTAGTGTTTCAGTTTCTTTTGCTTGTTTTTGTTTGTTTATTTGTTTGTTTGTTCAGAGTGAAGAACTCCCTTCAGCATTTCCTGTTAGATGGGTCTCGTGATGATGAATTATTTCAGCTTTTGTTTCTATGGGAAAGACACTGTCTCTCCTTCATTTTTGAAAAACAGGTTTGCTGGATAAAGTATTCTTGGATGACAGTTTATTTTTTTTTTTCCAATTATTGAGAAATATCACCCATTTTCTTATAGCCTGTAAGTTTCTGTTGAGAAGTCTGTTGTCATATTAATTGGAGTTCCTTTATATGTTATATGCTTTTTTTTAACTTGCTGCTTTTTAAAACTTATCTCTTTGTTCTTGGTCTTTGATTATTACATGCCCTAGCATAGACTTATTTGGGTCAAATTTGTTTGATGTTCTCTGTCCTTCCTGTCTCTAAATATTTATGTCCTCCTCAAGTTTTGGAAGTTTTCTGTTGTTAATTTTTTTCAATAATCCTTCTGCCACATATTCTTGCTCAACTTTCTCTTGAACACCAATAATTTTTAGATTTGGTCTTTTTAGTTAATTATCTATTTCTTATAGGTGATCTTTGTTCCTTTTTATTCTTTTCCTTTCTCCTCTGTCTGTGTAATTTCAAATAGCCTATCCAAGCTTGCTGATTTTTTTCCTCACTTGATTAATTTTGCTGTGAAAATACTGCAACAAATTCTTAAGTTCAGCACGTGTACTTTTCAGTTCCAAGATTTATGTTCAATTTTTTAAAATTATTTCAATCTATTTGTCATATTTCTCAGATAAATTTTTGAATTGCCTTTCTGTAAAAGATAATTTTGGAGATTGCTGATTTTTATTAGAACTGCTATTTAGAATTATTGGTTAGATAACTCATGTATTGGGATCTTTTCAGGGCCATTCAGTGGTTCTATGCTTTGCTTGTTTGGGAAGTCATGGTTCCCTGTTTTCTGTTGTTCCTTGTGGATGCATGTCTATGACTTTGCAGTGAAAGATTATTTATTCCAGTCTTCTCTCTCTGACTTGATTTGGTTTTTATTGGTGATCTTTGCTTAGAGAGTCTTCGTAAATTATCTGTTGAATTTCTTATATTTTATTATGCTAGGTCACTTCTTCTATTTTGGGACTAGATGGGGCCTAAAGACCAGGATTGTCTCAGATCTTGCAATCAACCAGACCTTTGCCAATAGGGAATGAAGGAGGTCCCAAAAAGAAATAATCAGTGTGGTGGTATTGGCAAGGGGCTTGTGCTCAGGAGCCCTGTGTGGAGTGTACTTGCTAACATGTGTTTCTACTGAATAGCCACGCTAATTTGTCATTTCCTTTGGCTGAGTTACAGAGCAGAGGTTTCAGGGGCTGGATATGATAGTCCTGCCTCTCTCCTTTTTCTCTGACTATTGTTAGATATATATTTCTCTTTAGGCCCACATGATGCTTCCTTTTGGTTGACTCATCAACAGCTCTCCTGTCAAAGAGCCCAAGATGGTTGGGAAGCTAGTTATCCTCCTCAGTCTCAGTATTTCCAGTGAAGAAACCATAAGTTTGGGGAAATTTCCTTTGTGCTTGGTGCCAGGCAGGTTGGGGAAGGAGTATCATTCATATAAAAATCCAATTCCCTTACCCTCTGCTTGAAGTATTTTTATTTTTCTGTGGCCCCAGGAACGGACTCAACCTCATATTTGAGTTCTGGGATATTGCTGATGTTAATCTCAATGCTATATAATTTTCTTTTGGTTTTCTGTGGGGATGAGTGAAGCCAGCTTGCATCTATGCCACCATTTTGAAAACAAGTATTTTTTTAAAAATTGTTTCAACTTTCAGCATTCACTGTCATTTAAACCCAGAAGGGTTTTGCAAGACAAAAATATTTAAAATGTAAAAGATTTTTACAGAATCTGTAACAACCTAAAAATTTAGAACAAACTTATAATAAAATTTATGAGACAACCTGATAACCCCCTTGTCAAAATCTTATATGTATGGCATTATAAACACCCTTCTATTATCTCAAGAAAATATTAGAAAAGAAGTTTTGTAATTAAAAATCAGCTATAAAATAGACAGCCAAAAATAAAAGTTTTACTTTTATAAGCAGTATGTTCAAATTGTGAAGAAACCCATATTGGGTGCATGAATTAAACTCATTAACGTGATATGAAAATCATTCACTGGCAGGATTTTAAATAATTTCCAAAAAGGCATTACATTACAATGGAATTTATTATTATATATGATAATTTGTACTATATAATGTTTTATATTTAATATGCAATAAAATGGATTTGCTTTCTTCTTTCCTTCTGATGTGGATATCTTATTTATTTATTTTTTGTCTAATTGCTCTAGTTAGTACTTCTAGTATCATGTTAAATAGTAGTGATAAGAGTGGGCATACTTGCCCTATACCAGGTATTAGAGAAAAAGCTTTCATTTTTTTTATTCTAATTGTAATATAAATTGTGGGCTTTTTACTACTGGCCTTTGTTATGTTGCAAAAGTCTGCCACATGTCTGCCACCTTCATCAGCAACAACACAGCTATCCAGGAGCTGTTTAGGTGCATCTTGAGGCCATTCATGGCCATGTTCAGGTGCAAGGATTTCTTGCAATGGTACTCGGGTGAGGGCATGGATGAGATAGAGTTCATTGAGGTTGAGAGCAGCATGAACAACCTGGTGTCCAAGTATCAAGAGCACCAGGATGCCATGGCCAAGGAGGAGGAAAGTTGGGAGGACTGGGCTGAGACGGAAGTAGTATAGAGTCTTCTGTAACTGGGTAAAGAGTAGAAGCAATGTGAAATCTTTATTCACTAAAAATCTGTTGTATAATTCCCATGTCTCACTTGCTATTGTGTGTGTGTTGACATTCCACTCCAATAAAAGCATTTTCATAGTGGAAGAAAGTCTCTGATATGGTTTGGCTGTGTCCCCACCGAAATTTCATCTTGAATTATAGTTCCCATAATCCTCACATGTCATGGGAGGGACTCCAGTGGGAGGCAATTAAATCATGGAATGGTTACCTTCATGTTGTTCCTATGATAGTGAGTTCTCATGAGATCTGATGTTTGTATAAGGGTCTTTTCCCCTTTTGCTCACCCCTTCTCCTTCCTGCCACCATGTGAAGAAGGATGTGTTTGCTTCCTCTTCTGCCATAATTTTAAGTTTCCTGAGGCTCTGCAGAACTGAGTCAATAAAACTTCTTTTCTTTATAAATAACCCACTCTTGGGCAGTTCTTTATATATAGAATGGATTGATATAGTAAATTGGTACTGCAGAGAGTGGCATGCTGCTGTAACGATACCAAGAAATGTGGAAGCAACTTTGAAACTACGTAACAGGCGGAAGTTAGGGCTCAAAAGAAGACAGAACATGTGGGAAACTTTGAAACTTTCTAGAGATGTGGAAGGTTCAGAAGACAGAAAGATGTGGGAAGGTTTGGCACTTGCTGGAGACTTGTTGATGGCTTTGACCAAAATGCTGATAGTGATATGGACAATGAAGTCCAGGCTGAGGTGGTCTCAAATGGAGATAAGGAACTTGTTCGGAACTGGAGTAAAAGTCACTCTTGCTAGGCAAAGAAACTAGTGGCATTTTGCCCCAGTCCTAGAGACCTGTGGGACTTTGAGTTTGAGAGAGATGATTTAGGAGCAGCAAAGCATCCAAGATGTGACTTGGGCATTGTTAAAAGCATTCAGTTTTATTTATTTACAAAGATATGGTTTGGAATTGGAATTTAGGCTTAAAAGAGAAGCAGAGCTTAAAGTTTGGAAAATTTTCAGTCTGACAATGGGGTAGAAAAGAAATGCCCATTTTCTGAAAGAAGTTCAAGCTGGCTGCATAAATTTGCATAAGTAACAAGAAGCCAAATGTTAATCACCAAGACAATGGGGAAAATGTCTCCAGGGCATGTCAGAGGTCTTCACAGTAGCCCCTTCCTTCAAAGGCCTGGAGGCCTAGGAGGGAAAAATGGTTAGGAGGATTGGGCCCAGGGCCTTGCTGTTTTATGCAGTCTTGGAAATTGGTTCCATCAGTCTCAGCCACAGTGAAAAGGGCCAAAAGTAGAGCTCAGCCTGTTGCTTCAGAGGGTGCAATCCCCAAGCTTTGGTGGCTAACACATCGTATTGGGCCTGTGGGTGAACAGAGGTCAAGAATTGAAGTTTTGGAATCTCTACCTAGATTTCAGAGGACATATGGAGATGCATGGACATCCTGGCAGAAGTTTACTGCAGGAGTAGAGACCTCATGAATAATCTCCACTAGGGCAGTGTAGAAGTGAAATGTGGGGTCATAGCCCCACACAGAGTCCCCACTTCAGTGCTGCCTAGTGGTGCTGTGAGAAGAGGGTCACTGTCCTCCAGACCCCAGAATGTTAGATCCACCAGCAGCTTGCACCACGTGTCTGGAAAAGCCACAGACACTCAACACTAGCCTGTGAAGGCGGCTGGGAGAGGTGCTGTACCCTGCAAAGCCACAGGGGTGGAGCTGCCCAAGGCTGTGACAGATGACCTGTTACATCAGCATGACCTGGATGTGAGATATGGAGTCAAAGGAGATTATTTCAGAGCTTTAATATTTAACTACTGCCTTATTGGATTTCAGACTAGCGTGGGAGTCCCTTCAATTTGGCCAATAGCTCCCATTTGAAATGGGTGTATTTACCCAATGCATCTATCCCCATTATATCTAGGAACTAAATAACTTGCTTTTGATTTTACAGGCTCATAGGCGAAAGAGACTTGCCTTATCTCAGATGAGACTTTAGACTTGGACGAGACTTTGGACTTGGACATTTGGTTAATGCTGGAATGAACTAAGACTTTGGGAGACTGTTAGGTAAGCATTATTGTGTTTTGAAATGTGCAAACATAAGATTTGAGAGAGGCTAAGGTGGTATATGGTTTGGCTGTGTCCCCACCCAAATCTCATCTTGAATTGTAGTTTCCATAATTTCCATGTGTCGGCTGGGCGCGGTGGCTCACGCTTGTAATCCCAGCACTTTGGGAGGCCGAGGCGGGCAGATCACAAGGTCAGGAGATCGAGACCACAGTGAAACCCCGTCTCTACTAAAAAATACAAAAAATTAGCCGGGCGTGGTGGCGGGCTCCTGTAGTCCCAGCTACTCGGAGAGGCTGAGGCAGGAGAATGGCGTGAACCCGGGACGCGGAGCTTGCAGTGAGCCGAGATTGCGCCACTGCACTCCAGCCTGGGCGAAAGAGCAAGACTCCGTCTCAAAAAAAAAAAAAATAATTTCCATGTGTCGTGGGAGAGACCTGGTGGGAGGTAATTGAATCATGGTGGTGGTTACCCCCATGCTGCTGTTATCACGATAGTGAGTTCTCATGAGATCTCATGGTTTTATAAGACAGATTTCCCTCTTTGCTCAGCACTTCTCCCTCCTGCTGCCATGTGAAGGAGAAAATGTTTGCTTCCCTTTCCACTATGATTGTAAGTTTCCTGAGACCTCCCCAGCCATATGGAACTGTGAGTCGATTAAAATTTTTTCCTTTATAAATTACCCAGTGTTTGGCAGTTCTATATAGCAACACAAGAACAGACAAATACAGTCTCTAACCTAATAAAGACCAATAATGAAAGACTCACAGTTTTTATTATAATTAATCTGAAAAAAATGAAAGCTTTTTCTGTAAGATCTGGTACAAAGCAGTGATACCCACCCTCATCACTACTATTTAACATGGTACTAGACCTATTAGCAACCTAGTTTTTTGAGCACTTTTATTATGAAACAATGTTGAAGTTTGTCAAATATGTTTTCTATATCTATGGGGTTTATCACGTGGTATTTATCTTTCTTTATGATACTATGGTGTATATCATTAATTGCTTTGCATATGTTAAACCAAACTTATATCCCAGGGATAAATTATGGTCGTTCACGGTATACAATCTTTCTAACGTGTCACTGAATTTGGTTTGCTAGTATTTAGGATCCTTGCCTCTAGGTTTATTACAGATATTTGCCTGTAGTTTTTTTGTTTTTTTTTTGTGGTGTTTTTGTTCTGGTATTAGGATGATGCCAGCCTCATAAGTGAGTTTCAAGTTATTATTCCTACTTCTATTGTTTGGAAGAGTTTGAGAAGGATTGGTATTATTGCATATTTGAATATTTTACAGAATTCAGCCATAAAGTTTTCTGGTCCTGGGCTTTTCTTTGTTGGGAGGTGTTTGATTGTTACTTTTATCTCTTTATTTGTTAATAATCTATTCAAGCTTTCTCTTTCTTCTTAATTCAGTCTCATAAAGTTTCTAAGTAAGTATCAGTTTTCTCTAGATTATCCAATTTTTGGAATATAATTATTAATAAGATTTCCTTAAGGTTCATTTTATTCCTGTCTGCAAGTTGACATGACTCTACGTATAAAAACCCTAAAGATGCCACTGAAGAACTGTTAGAATTAATAAACGAATTTAGTAAAGTTTCAGGATATAAAATAAACATACAAAAAATAAGTTAGATTTTTTACACCAATTAATGATATGTTCAAAAAAGAAGTCAAGAAAACAATTCCATTCACAATAGCATCAAGAAGAAATAAATACTTAGGAATATAATTAACCAAATAAGTGAAAGATCCTTATACTGAAAACTATGAAACATTCATGAAAGCAATTGAAAAAGTCACAGTAAATGAAAAAAATCTAGTTTTTGTGTATCAGAAGAATTAATATATTAAAATGTCCATACTACCTAAAGTGATATACTGATTCAATGCAATCTTTGTCAAAATTTTACTGACATTTTTTACATGAATAGAAAAAACAATTCTTAAATTTGTACAGAACCACAAAAGAACCCAAGAGGCCAAAATAATATTAATAAAGAAAGTTAAAGTTGAAGTCATCACACTCTCTGATTTCAAGTTATATTAAAAGCAATGGACATCAAAACAATAGGTTACTGACATAAAAACATATGCCTGTACTGACATACAGAGCAATGTAACAGAAAGGACAGCCCAGCAATAAACCCAAGCATATATGCTTAACCAATTTTTGACCACACCCCAATAAGACACAATAGATAAATGGAAGTCTCTTCAATAAATGGCATTAAACTGGATATTCACATGCAAAAAAATGAAAGAAACTGGACCCTTATATTACACTATACACAAAAATATGCTCAAAATGAATATTGAAGAGCTGAACATTAGACCTGAAACTCCTAGAAAAAACACAGGAGTAAAGTTCCTTAATATTGGCCTTAGCAAGGATTTTTGGGTTATCTCACCAAAAGCACAGACAATAAAAGCAAATGTAAACAAGTGGGACTACATCAAGCCAAAAAGCTTCTGCACAGCAAAGGAAACAATAAACAAAATGAAAAGGCAGCCAATTGATTGGAAGAAAGCATTTGTGAGCCATATATCATATAACTGGTTAATATTCAAGATATCTAAGGAACTCACATAACTCAAGATCAAAAAACAAAATAATTTAATCAAATTTATCCAAGGACCTGAATAGGTATTTCTCTAAAGAAGAAGTAAAAATGGCCAACAGTATAGGAAAAGCTGGTCAGTATTAGGAATCATCAGGGAAATACAAGTTAAAACTACAATGAAATATTACCTCACACCAGTTAGAATAGCTATTATCAAAAACATAAGAAATAATAGTGTTGGCAAGGGTGTGCAGAAAAGAGAACCCTTGTACTCTGTTGGTGGGAATGTAGATTGGTGTAGCCATTGTGGAAAACAATATAGAGATGCCAAATAAATTAAAAATGGAACTAATGTATGGCCCAGTAATCATTTTGCTGCATATATACACAAAGGAAATGAAATCACCACCTCATAAAGATGTACACACTCTCATGTTAATCACAGCGTTATTCACAATAGCCAAGATATGGAAACAACTGAAGTGTCCACAAAGAGTCCACAAATAGTGTCCAATGAATTTGTGGACACTTCAGTTGAGTAGATAAAGAAAATGGATACAGAAAAATATTTGTGTGTGTGTGTGTGTGTGTACACATAACGGAATATTATTTATTCCTTCTTTAAAAAGGAAATACTATTATTTTGACAACATCAATGGAGGACCTAGAGGACATTATGCTAAGTGAAATAAATCAAGCACAGAAAGAAAAATACTGCATGATCTCACTTATGTGTGGAATCAAAACACATATAGACACACACTCAAATGTCTCCCCTAAATTCTCAAACAGATAGAAAGAGAGAGTAGAAAAGTGGCTTGGAGGATGGGAAGATCAAGGTCGAAGGGTACAATGTCAGGGAGGTTAAATAAGCCTTGAGATCTAATGAACAGCATGAGAACTATAGTTAATAATATTGTGTTATATACTGCTGGAAGTTTGCTAAGAGAGTAGATATTAGGTACTGTTACCACACAAACACACACACACACACACACACACACACACACACACACACACAAAGGGTATAGATGGATATGTTAATTTACTTGACTGTAGCAATGGATATCCATATGATCGATATGTTAATTTGCTTGGCGATAGCCATCATCTCACTATGTATATGTACAGTGATACATCATGTTATAAACCTAAATACACACAGTAAAAATAAATTTGATAAATTTATTTTTCTTATTTGCGCTTATTTTAATTGTACCCTTTTGATGATTTTTCTTTCATTTTTTAAAATAAGTGTAATTTCCTAAAGAGAAAAAGTATAGGATGTTAAAGATAATGCAAATGAGTCTTATTCTTATATCAAACTAGGAGCTAAAAAGCACTCTAGTTTTAAGTCGGACTCCGTGACCTCATCCATGGAAGGTGGAGTCCCGATGATTAGTTTTTGCATGGAATAAACCTAGATGTAATTTTAGATTTGGGGTCCTAATAGAGTTACAGTTGTTCATTTGAAGTTTAAAGATGACAAAATTCTTTCATAAACTAATAAAAACCCACGTCAAAATCTGCCCAAATCAGAATTATAATCATATGTTCTTTATATATTTTGAAATATTAATTACTTAAAGCACTGTTCTAATATTCAATCTCTAAATTCAACCTTTAAATCTTATGTCAATGCAAAATTGGTCTTTAGCATTAGTAAAAAAGCCATCATCAAATTGAACCATGCATCTTGAAAATAAACTACTGAATTATCAGGGGTATTTGATATCTCTGGAGACTGAGTTTTTGGACTAAATTTTAAAATGTGAACATAGAACATGAGTTTTGATCAATTTAAACTATTACTGATTTATTATTGGTCCCAGTTGTGTGTGTGCAAAGCATTAACAGAAGTGTGGTTCAATCCCTGATGAACATCGATGCAAAAATCCTCAAAAAAATACTGGCAAACTGAATCCAGCAGCACATCAAAAAGCTTATCCACCATGATCTAGTGGGCTTCATCCCTGGGATGCAAGGTTGGTTCAACATACGCAAATCAATAAATGTAATCCAGCATATAAACAGAACCAACGACAAAAACCATATGATTATCTCAATAGATGCAGAAAAGGCCTTTGACAAAATTCAACAACGCTTCATGCTAAAAACTCTCAATAAATTAGATATTGATGGGACATATCTCAAAATAATAACAGCTATCTAAGACAAACCCACAGCCAATATCATACTGAATGGGCAAAAACTAGAAGCATTCCCTTTGAAAACCAGCACAAGACAGGGATGCCCTCTCTCACCACTCGTATTCAACATAGTGTTGGAAGTTCTGGCCAGGGAAATCAGGCAGGAGTAGGAAATAAAGGGTATTCAATTAGGAAAAGAGGAAGTCAAATTGTCCCCGTTTGCAGACAACATGATTGTATATCTAGAAAACCCCATTGTCTCAGCCCAAAATCTCCTTAAGCTGATAAGCAACTTCAGCAAAGTCTCAGGATACAAAATCAATGTGCAAAAATCACAAGCATTCTTATACACCAATAACAGACAAACAGGCAAATCATGAGTGAACTCCCATTCACAATTGCTTCAAAGAGAATAAAATACCTACGAATCCAACTTACAAGGGACGTGAAGGACCTCTTCAAGGAGAACTACAAACCACTGCTCAGTGAAATAAAAGAGATATACACAAATGGAAGAAAATTCCATGCTCATTGGTAGGAAGAATCAATATCGTGAAAATGGCCAAACTGCCCAAGGTAATTTATAGATTCAATGCCATCCCCATCAAGCTACCAATGACTTTCTTCACAGAAGTGGAAAAAGCTACTTTAAAGTTCATATGGAACCAAAAAAGAGCCCACATTGCCTAGTCAATCCTAAGCCAAAAGAACAAACCTGGAGGCATCACGCTACCTGACTTCAAACTATACTACAAGGCTACAGTAACCAAAACAGCATGGTACTGGTACCAAAACAGAGATATAGACCAATGGAACAGAACAGAGCCCTCAGAACTAATGCCGCATATCTACCACCATCTGCTCTTTGACAAACCTGACACAAACAAGAAATGGGGAAATGATTCCCTATTTAATAAGTGGTGCTGGGAAAACTGGCTAGCCATATGTAGAAAGCTGAAACTGGATCCCTTCCTTCCACCTTATACAAAAACTAATTGAAGATGGATTAAAGACTTAAATATTAGACCTAAAACCATAAAAATCCTAGAAGAAAACCTAGGCAATACCATTCAGGACATAGGCATGGGCAAGGACTTCATGTCTAAAACACCAAAAGCAATGGCAACAAAAGCCAAAATTGACAAATGGGATCTAATTAAACAAAAGAGCTTCTGAACAGCAAAAGAAACTACCGTCAGAGTGAACAGGCAACCTACAAAATGGGAGAAAATTTTTGCAATCTACTCATCTGACAAAGGGCTAATATCCAGAATCTACAAAGAACTCAAACAAATTTACAAGAAAAAAACAAACAGCCCCATCAAAAAGTGGGCAAAGGATATGAACAGACACTTCTCAAAAGAAGACATTTATGCAGCCAAAAGACACATGAAAAAATGCTCATCATCACTGGCCATCAGAGAAATGCAAATCAAAACCACAATGAGATATCCTCTCACACCAGTTAGAATGGCCATCATTAAAAGTCAGGAAACAACACTTGCTGGAGAGGATGTGGAGAAATAGGAACAACTTTTACACTGTTGGTGGGACTGTAAACTAGTTCAACCATTGTGGAAGTCAGTGTGGCGATTCCTCAGGGATCTAGAACTATAAATACATTTGACCCAGCCATCCCATTACTGGGTATATACCCAAAGGACTATAAATCATGCTGCTATAAAGACATATGCACACATATGTTTATTGTGGCACTACTCACAATAGCAAAGACTTGGAACCAACCCAAATGTCCAACATTGCTAGACTGGATTAAGAAAATGTGGCATATGTACACCATGGAATACTATGCAGCCATAAAAAATGATGAGTTCATGTCCTTTGTAGGGACCTGGACGAAGCTGGAAGCCATCATTCTCAGCAAACTATCGCAAGGACAAAAAACCAAACACTGCATGTTCTCACTCATAGGTGGGAATTGAACAGTGAGAACACATGGACACAGGAAGGGGAACATCACACTCCGGGGACTGTTGTGGGGTGGGGGCAGGCCGAAGGGATAGCATTAGGAGATATACCTAATGTAAATGATGAGTTAATGGGTGCAGCACACCAACATGTCACATGTATCCATTTGTAACAAACGTGCACGTTGTGCACATGTACCCTAAAACTTAAAGTATAAAAAAAAAAGAAAAAAAAGGAGAAATGCCTTTTGCCACTGACACAAAGCAGCCGAGACAAATTTGTAAAGTACTTCCTACCTCCAGTTCAGAGAAGTTAAGCCATTACTACTTCTATTCTATCATACAACACTTTATTGAAGTGATTGCAATAAAGCTAAAAGCCTCGCCCATGATTAGATAATGTGTCGGGGAAGCTTTATTATCCATTGACCCCACTAGGAATGGCACAGAATGCAGAGCAAAGCTCCTGGCAGTCTGTGGCATGTTTCTGAAAACAATCTGCTAGTTCAGAGGAAAACATAGTCCTCTGGGCTGAAATATGTATGCCTTTTTGTTCTGTCTACATCTACCAAGTCACATATTTAGATCAAATTCTAATTCTAGAAAGTTTCAAAGGACGTTTAGTATTTTTTGTTTCCTTGTTTTTAAAATCCTATAGAACATTTCAAATTCATAATTATATTTTATTTTGTCTTTTTCTATTATATAAACAAAATACCCAAATACATGGAATAAAATACAGCTTTGTCCCAGTGAGGTAAACAGTTTATCAGTTTTCTTTTGGAAAAAATTTTTTTAAAATCATACATATCATTGGGAATGAGATGTGAACAGGAATGCCAAATGTTGAGGATATTTGGGGATCTGAATATTGGGTGCCTAGCTAGTAGCAGTGACCGGAGTCCTACTGTTTTGCTGGAAAGGCAGAAGAGTAAGTGCTGCCCAAGGAAAAAGGATTGCTTTAAGATAAATTATTAACATGAAAATGGTGGTCTTTCTTCTTTTTTTTTTTTCATTTTGGTGTTTTTTGTTTTGTTTTCCATAAAGTACCCAAATCTCACCTAATCTCTTTTAACAGAAACAGAAATATTTATAAATTAATTTATACTATTAAGCTAATGAAATAATATATTATTTCTCATTAAGTGTACCTCCATGTAATTTTAGAAATAAAGAAGACAGGACTTAACAGAAGGCCAAGATAAATTATTATGGAATTTCAAAATTTAGCAACAGGGGATAGGTTTGGAAGACAAACTTTCAGGCTCATGTCAAGTCTCCCTGTGCAGACCCCTGTATATGTTGCCTTACATTAAGAAAATCTCATAATGCAGCCAAGAAATGTGGCATGAGCTTTCTGATGAATTAGCCGGTAGCATTTGATCCCATGTATTGGAGTACACAGAAGCACTTTGGCACTTTGTGATTTTTGATTACTTATAGTAACTACATCATCGTCAAGACTAAAGGTAATTTACTTCCAATACTTAATTCCATTTTAGTATATGCCTGAAGAATTCTTTCAACTTGTAAACTGTCCTTCCTCCCTAGTTATACTGGTCATTATTCTCATCTAGAAATTTAATTATAATGAAGTAGACTAAGCACTGGTGTCACTTAATGTTAACTGGAGACTGGCTTCTTTCTCTAACATAGGCTATTTCATACACGATTGTGAAAATGCAAGAGATACCTGCAATGCCTTCTGTCTCCTTATTCATATTTGGTATCTTCTTTTCACCCTACACTACATGTAACCCAATCTGCCACCCAAAAAGAACTGTTGGATAATAAAGGATTTGATAAATGAATTCAAGCTGAGATATTAAGGTCTCAAGATGGATAATTATAACTTTTGAATATTGATTAATAACCAAAAGGAGGGTATCTTACATATCATTGCTTTCTTTTTCCTGAAAGTACACTTATGCCAGACAAATATGTTCACATCACTTACCTCCGTGTTTCCAATTCCATTACGCATTATATCACTTACAGGGCCTTATAAACTACAGGTAATGAGACTCCTCAGATGATTTGGTACATCTGAGAGGGAGCCTGGGAGTCTGTGTCCTGAAACATAAACAGGCTTGAAAACATCTGATTGTCATTCCTGTGAATAGTAGTTTATTCTGTATGAATTTAAGACTGGTGTGAGTGATTGGGTTTATGCCTTATAATAATATTTACTGTGAATTTGCTTTATTGAATATTTTGATAAATTCAGGAGATACTAAACATTGAATTAATAATGAGTAAGATGAGGCAAGGAAAGGTTAGCGCATGATCTATGATTATGATTTCACCTTTTACCAAAGTCAAAGGATTTCCTCTTTTAAAAAGTCATTATCACTCTACTATAGCAAAAAGGTAGTTCCCTCTAAATAGCTTAATACATACTTAAAAAAAAAAAAACTTTTTCAACATGAAAACATCAGATTCCCAGATGTAGTTTTAATGAGAAAACATACTGGCAAAAATGCCTATAAATGTAACAACATTTAAAATAATGTTTTGATTATATTCATTGGAGGAGCATTTGCATACATTTTCACATGGGGCTGTATATTTAAGAAATAGTCAATTAATTTAAAGAAAATGCTTGGGGCACAGATACGTTCACTAGAGGCTAATAGGTATTTAAAATCTGTCTCTTCCCCAACTTGCCACCTTAATTCAAGGTATTACAGAAATTTTGATTAATTAGACCACAGCAAGTTTACCTAGTTATGTTTATTCCCATCAATATGCCTAAAAAAGAAGAGAAAAGTCACACTCTAAGTAGCAGATGGCATCCTGGGTGGCAGGCAACTGCAGTAGTTCAGGAAGTGTTTTATTTAACATTCAGTGTACCTCTCCTACAAGATCCATGCAATTTTTTGTTTGTTTTAATTTTGCTTCACAGCTGAGTATCATTGTACTATTCTTTAAGGGTTCAGTTTGTTGTCACTGCTTATCTGTATCATGCTCAACTATTTTCTGTAACTAGAGAAGTCTCAAAACAGGTGTTTAAAAACGCTGCTATTTTCCATTTGGCTTGCAAAGAGAGAACAATACAAACAGCCATTTCCCTTAGCTTTGGCTCTGCACCAGTGAGAAAGTGCCATAACAGAAGCAATCACTCAGAGAGAAAGTAACATGCATTTCCTCTTTTGAGAAAGCTGTGGGGCACTTGAAAGATGATTGGTTTGTGGGACTGGCATTCTGAAATTGGAATGCTCAGATTCCAGCTGTGATGAGAATAGAAAATCAGGAACAGGTGGATATACACATATGGGTGTATATGTAATATTAAAATATGTATGTCTAGATGACCCTATCTTCAGTGTTTCATTATATCTTTTATCTTTTTTATATCAGTCAACAAAAGAGGGCACTTTATCCCATGAGCCCAATCTCTGTATGATCGTCAAATACTCTGTTCTATCAGTCTCACCCTTACCAGCTCCTGTAACTCTTTACCTTTCCTTCTATTTATGGTTTTCAAACTCAAACTGTTTTCTGATCATCCTCATAACTTTCTCACTCTAGCAGAAACTTGGCCCCCTTGAAGGCACTTGTGTTCCCCGCAGCTTTTTCAAATTCTGTCAGGTTTTGTTTTGTTTCTCCCTTAAATCTCAAAAAACTGAGCCCAAAATTAAGGTAGGTGATCTCCTTGCAATTTTTTTTTTGATGTTTAGTCTTCAATAATTTGCTAAAACTGTTCTTGCAAGTGCCATTTTTTAAAAAAATCTAATTAGTTTTGTTCATCTCTATGAGTCTTTGTCTTTATTGACCTTTAGGTGGCATTTGACCTCATTGATGATTGTCTCCCTTTGATGCACTTTCTTCCCATTACATCCGAATGCCACTCTCATGATTTTCCTACTTGATCACTAGTTAATTTCTGTCATTCTTTTGGGGACCTCTTCTCTTCTTTATGGCATCAGTTGACATGCCATGGGACATTAGAGTTACAGTTATCCTTAAAGCGGTTCTTGGCCTCAGTCTTAAATTTGACATTTAGGTCATCAAGAAATCCTATTGGGTCATCTTCCAATATCTCCAGAACATGACTTTAAGTGTAACTTCCTATTACCAACCCCTCCTGCCTGCATTAGTGGAATAGGCAAAGAACTGGGCTATTTGCTTCCACTTTTACCCCTTAAATTAGATGGAGATTAAAGAGAGAAACAGGGAATTATGTGTTTACAAAATTCTTGAAGAAAAATAGTCTATGTGATTGCCTTAATTTTTAATTTCACCACACAAAAAGGCAGAACTGCTGCTGTCTTGGGTCAAAAAAAAACTGTAGAAAACAATGGATAACTTTAAAACATCTTTGCAATTCTAAGGTGGACGAAATAGCAGGGAATCTTAGAATGTTAAATTTTACATCTGAGGAGCCCATGTATCTTCTCACAATTATCAACAGAGGAAGAAAAAAAAACTTTGCTCTGTCTCTCCTGTGCTTTCTGACCATAAATCTTAAGGTCACTCTACTTACACAGTAAATTTGTAGGTATTAGACCCAATTTCCTTTACTGATTTTTATTCTACAGTTCCTGTAATTCATAGTAGACAATATTACTTTGAAAATATTAGAAGTTGGTATCCAAGCACAGAATATCTTATATTTAAAACAGTTAGATAATCATATAACTTGACATCAACAGAAGTATAATTTCACTGGAATAGTGCACTCAGAAAGGAAGTTATATTTTATCAAATCAGTAATGACAGATACTATTTTGATACTGTAAAGATAACATGGATTGCTATAGTTATTTAAGTTGGAGCAAGCAAGTGTAATAATTTATAATTAAGCAGTGTACATTTGTATATCAACTATAAATACTTGAGTTGTCTGAAATACATTTTTTCCTTCTCCACTTTACTGAATATTGTAAAAAGACAAAAATAAATACAAATTGTAACAAATTAAACACTATGAATTGTAAACAAGAAGTTGATAATATGTCTTTAATCATTCAAGTTCTAGCTCCCTAAAAATTAAAATCATATTTAGTATGCTCTTGATTACACAATTGTCTATCCTCAAAAATATTGAAATACGTGAACATATACATACTATGCTTCCTTGCACAATGAAAACAGAATAGTATTAACACATTATTATAAAGATTAACTTTTTTAAATTGTAACATAAATTATGGTTGTATCTCTGATAAATCCATAGAAATATAATTCAGTCTTTAAAATCCATACTGTTTTCAATTATGTATGCAGCATATGTCATTTAATTATTTTTTCTTGCAGAACATTCAGATTTTGCACCTCTGAAAAATGTTGTTATAAAATTATGGAAATAGATATATAGATTTGAGATGACAGGTAGACATTGATATAGATATTTGCTTAGCTCCGTATCTATAACAGCTTCCATTTATTTGAACTCGTGAAAAATTTTATATTTTTCTGTTTCCATTGCAATTTGAGTAAAATTAATAGTTTTAATTTTCTGTCATAATGTAATTGACTTGTTTAGTGTGAAACTATTAACAGCATTTATTCACAGACTTTATTTCTAGTAAGTATAATACATTAATAAAATATATTTACATTAAAAAAACTAAGCAAAGAATGTTGACCTATTAACTCATACTTAAAAATATTGGACTTTTTAATGAAGTGAAATATCTAGTTTTTATTATAGACATTGGTGTATGTAACCAAATGTTACGTGGATACTGAGCTTGTTCAGTATCTAAATAATATAGTTTCAAAGAAGCACAAATCAGCAAATAATTTGAGTTAAAACTCATTTTAATCATTAAATCATACCTTAAGGACATGGAAATCAAAATGAAAACAATCTTAATGTATAAAAATTATACTTAATACTTTTCTCAAAGTCTCACCCACTGTCAATTTTCCCTACATGTTGATGATTCCCCCTCAAATGTTAGCAGTCATATAAAACTCTGTTTTATCCAGTTCATTTGGCATTTCTTAATTCCACAATTTCCCTAGAGCCCTCTTAAGTAATTTCAACCCTATTCTGAAAAAAGTTCCCCTCTTTGCCTCTTCTTATTATTTTCATTATTCAGTTTCATAAAATGCCAAAGAATATGTTGGAGAGAAAGGTAGATGTTAAGAATATTGACATATTATTAATTTTTGTCCCAATCATATTGATCATTAGAAGTTACACCTTTAATAGTTGATTTCATTCTACAGATCTTCCCATGGTGGTCAACTTATTAGAAATGTGATAATTTAGGAACGATTCAGTTATTCTTCACTATTCAAATAATTTATGTTTTACACTGCTCACCTGCATGTAAGCATTAATATTTTCATAAGCTAAAGAAACATAACATACATGTTTCTATAACATGAGGTAAAAAAATATAGTGTAAGGTATTATGGCAGAATGTTCTATCAAAAAAATTATATATATATATATATATATATAAAATGGGGAAACAACTAACACATCAATTAATTATACTTTTATTTTCTATTTCTATTGTAAAACATAAAGCATCTTTTAAGTAAATCCTATCTATTTAGAAATACACATATAAAAATATTGTCCTAGAGAGAAGGCCTGCTATTAAGGTGAAACGATTTCACTCATACATAAATGGACAAAAATCACTAGTCCGTCTGGAGACTTTTGTTCCAATAAACAGATTAATTATTGTATAAATTCTCATAAGTTTGAAAATAATTACTACTAAGACAATCTTCTAAAGTCATGATGTAGTTTTCTATTATTAGATATAAATAATACTATTATTAATAATAATTACTATTATTTGATATTCCATTTATGATAGTTTGTATTTCTTATATACCACTAATGCTCTGTAATTTAAACAAATTAAAAAAATAGTAGTTGGGTCAATTATAATCTCAATATAAGATTTTAAAATGTATCAAACTTTTAAACAATTGAGTTTAACAGAATCAATATTATTCTTTAGAATGTATACTTAAAAATAATTACCTAATATAATGAAAAGATTTTATTCATTTCATTATCTAAGGAATTTAATTGGTAAATTAATTATTCAATTAATTAATATTGATTCTATAACTTGTTTGATAAATGAGACCATCATACCACAGTATCGATACCAGAAGAAATAAAAGATAATTCAATAAATCAGGATTGATGAGGGTGATCCTTTATTAGAAATCCAACAGCTTTTTGCTCTTAGATAATTCACTTTATTCTAATGGAAATTCTAGTTCCTATGAGTAAACTGTTGAAAGTGAATACAGTCAATAGACCAAAAGCTTGCAAAATGTAATTTACAAATACTTATTGAGCACGTGTCCTTAATGCTCTCCGTGAGGCACATCACAGTCTTTTGACAAAGTTCTGAGTGAGGAAACCCCAAACTGACAACTTCTAAAGTTGTTACTATAAAGTCTAGAAATTCCATGCAGTATTTTAGAAACTACACATACAACACACACAGGCACATATAGGCACACACAAACAATTTTATAGTAATGACAAGGTAAAACCTGTATACACTAAAGATAGTGTTTGTGTCTTTGGAGTGTATGTTCTTAATTTTTCTTGTTTCTCTTTTCCTAGGAAATGAATATGGTTATTCCAGTGTAACCTAATTTATCCTGTGACATTTGTTTGCTTTCTACAAGAGATTCTATGATAAGCCATTCATTCCATAATGTAATTTAGGAAAACATTGGAGGTGATTTGTGGTTGCTGTGGCCATTGTGGTCAAGCGGTATTACAAAGTAGAGTGAAAAAAAATGTAACCACAAAACCCTCATTGTAGAGTATGGAAGGATAGCTTGTCTTTGGATTTTGTGCCACCTGTCAGTGCTGACTTTATTCATTGTAGCTTGTACTACCCATTAAAGCATCATTAAAATAAATTCACTGAAAAAGCACACTCATCTTTGCCTCTGATTACAAAGAGTGGAGATTGTATATTAACGCAGATTTTAAGCATTCGTATCATAATTGGACACAAGCTGCTCTGAACATCTGTTTGTTATCAAGAATAAGAATGACATATCTCTTGTTATAGATTTGTTTAATGACCAAATTTTGAAATTATTCTCACAGTATACTAAGAATTTGAGCTGAGCTAGGAGTTGCAGGAAATTGGTATGTGAGAAAAACAATGCTGCCTTCAGCCCATATAGATAGTTTTGGTTCCAGAAAGGTATCATTTATGAAGGAATTTTGAAGGGGCAGAGGTGATGTACGAATTTTTCAGTGTAGGATAACATGTGCACTGTTCATGTGGCAGGTCAAAGCTTGACACATTACAGGAATAAAAAGCAGGACTAGTGTGATTGTGCTATGTGGAGCTAAGGAGAGACATGGCGTGAGATGAGGATGATAATTAAACAATGGCTACCACGATGGTTATGTAAAGATTTAGGTCTTTATCCCCAGAGCAATAGGGGTTTAAGGATTTTAAATAGGGATTTGACTATACCACATTTAAACTTTGAAAGCATTACCTGGGTGATGACATGAGAAGTAAGGGTTGGAGGATATACACAGTAAACACCTGAAGGGTAGTTAATGTAAATACTTCATGTGTGCCATAAAATATGATGGCAGATAAGAAAAATGTGCTCTACATTTAACTTTAAGAATAGCTACTGAGCCTATTTTCTGTCAAGTTGCCTCATGTTCCCACTCATCATTTACATGAGAACCTTAGCTTTTAGAATCACTATATAATTAGGGGAGGAAAGCAAGTGAAAATCTGAAGGAAAATAGCCTGATCCCTGCTTGTTAGAGACAATAGATGTCCTCTCTAGCCCACTGTTGCTTCACGCTTTATCCTTTCCATGCAAATGATTTATTACGTTAGCCTGGAATCATCATGATTTTGTCCTTGGAACACTTTAAATAGATTAGAAAATTCCTATAATCCTTATTTTATTGATTGTTGAGTTTTTCAGAAACAGACTCACCATGGATGATTACATGTATTTGTTATATGATAGTTAATGATCTTTACCAAAAAGATAAAATGTTCCTTAAAAAAATCACTCCCAAGACCCTGCCCCATGTACTTATTTGCTTTTCTACAATGGTATTTTGCAATGAATTTGGACTGAAAAACACTTACAGAGTACATACTCTGGTGCTTCAGCTGAACTTTGAGTTTTTAGTGGGCAACTATGCAATATGACGAATTGTATTTGGTCAATGGTATAGATAAAATAAAGTTTTAAAGAGACAAAAGTCTCCAGGGAAATAAATATGATCAGAGTCAATCAATCCCGTGTCTGGTTATATTTGCAAGAAAGTAGACAAAGTAATACCAAGTGTCTCTGTTGAGCAGTCACAAATAAAGAACAATAAATCAAAAGACTGAGGGCAGAATTAGGTTAAAAGCTTGTCTTTTGCTGATGATCTCTTATATTTTTATACCAACCCCAGGGTTGAATTCACCGATTGTTAACTTTTTCCTATATTTAGAGTCAAGATTTCAGAATCAAAAGGTTAAAGTTCTATGCAAGTCTGGACTGTAAGGATGTTGGAGTAAGCATCTCTCTACCAACCAGTCAAGACTATAGGGTATATCCAAGTTTTAAACTTCTTCAAGATGACGACTGTGGTGGGCTTTTATCTACAGAGCATCTAGGTTTGGGAAAAAGAAAACCCTACAAATACCTACTTTTGAGTCAACTGCTTAACACATCAAAGGGCTATGATATATGAAATTCTATCCAGAAACAGAAAACTATGCTTTAGTAAATGCGTTTTGTTTTGTGCTAGTTGAGATGAGCCAATCCAAATGAACGTCTGCTTAACCATCTTGTTGTGCCCTAGAGATAAGGTTGATTTGGGGTACTATGTCTGGCAAGTTTTGAAGTCTAAGTTTTCTGAGTCTGAACAGAATCCAGTAACAATATGGGAAGTTAGCATACCCAGAGACCTATTATTTATTAATAAGGCTTCTTTACTGATAATAGCTATTGGGAAAACAATGCAAGGAAATATTTCTTGAGTGTCTCATGTGCCAGTCTGGGATCACCCAACTGACAGATATTAACACCATAACTCTGGTTGACTTATTTATTTATTTATTTATTTATTTTTTGAGATGGAGTTTCACTCTTGTTGCCCAGGCTGGAGTGCAATGCTGCAATCTTGCCTCAACGCAACCTCTGCCTCCGGGGTTCAAGTGATTCTCCTGCCTCAGCCTCCTGAGTAGCTGGGATTATAGGTGCCCACCACCACACCCAGCTAATTTTGTATTTTTAGTAGAGAGGGTGTTTCTCCACGTTGGTCAGGATGGTCTCGAACTCTTGACCTCAGTGATCTGTCCACCTCAGCCTCCCGAAGTGCTGGGATTAGAAATGTGAGCCACTGTGTTCTGCCTAACTCTGGTTGACTTTTATGCCTTCCTCGCCCAAAACGCCTACATCCTCTGTGTTAGTGTACCAAGACTACCATAACAGAATACCATAGACTGGTTTGTTTAAAAAATATAGGTTATTTTCTCACAGTTCTGGAGCTTGGAAGCCCAAGATCATAGTGCTGGCAGGGATACTTCTGGTGAGGCTTCTCTCCTTCACTTGCATATGGGCATCTTCATTGTGTCCTCCCATAACCTTTCTTCTGAGCATGCACACTCGTGCTATCTCTTCCTCCTTATGTAAGGACAAAAAGCTCCACTGTTATAACCTTCATTTACCCTTAATTACATTTTAAAAAGCCTATTTCCAAACATAGTCACACTGGGGATTAGGGCTACAATATAGAAATTTGGAGGGAGGATACAATTAATTTCATAATATCCCCCAACCCTATACCAACTTTTAGATCCAAGTTGTAGTTATCCTAGAACATACCCTGTAGTGGCCTCAGACGGGAAGTTTTCCTAGTGTTTGAGAGTGATGTCTACATATTATGTTGTGAGTTTCATTGTATCTTCACCATTTCACTCTTTTAAGCAATTCAAGCATCAATTGTCTGTGCCTTATAAAAAGTGTAAATGATTCTCAACTTATATATATTCAACAAAGCGATAAACCTAAGTAATATACTTCAACCCTAGGAGTCTACCTTTAAGACCTCTACTTGTTCCATAGTTTTATGAAGATTCAAATTTGAGGATTTTATTGTGTGTATTTGTTTCTGTCTTTAAGGGCACTACAAAAGTTGAAGCTAGGGTCTACTCCATCCATGGCCACAGGAATATGATATGCTATTTCTCCCAAGTGAGAACTTAATTATAAGCATATGATATTTTAATATGAATGATAGGTGACCACACTCAGTCACATTCTGCAGAAAACTAGTGCATGAAAAAGGAGTTTCAGTAACATAAACAGCAATGTATATTTCATAGCCCATATGTGACACTAAATTATTTGAATTGTTAACAATGCCCGGGTCCATTCATTCATTCACAAAAGTATTTGCAATTATCAGGTATAGTTTTTATGATTTCTGATGATAATTATTTTTATGACAGGAATTTTCTTATTTCACACACACACAAATTTATTATCAGCTGATAGCTTTAATTTTTAGAATTCAACTATCTTGACTCTACCCAGAATCTGGGTTAAGGAATATTCTTAAATTCTGGCCAGGGAAGGAATACAGACAGAGCTCTGACTGAATTTTTCAGTGCATTGTTTTTCAAATATTAATATACTACTCACCATAAAGAAATAAAGACAGAAGGAATTGCCTATTTCTTCCACAATGGAGTAAGTCACAGTTGAATAGGATCCAAAGAACACCCCAGTTGTCACACAGTAAACTCACATTGTACACTTCAGGCAGAATTTAGTCATATAGCCCTATTAGTCACAAGAGCAAACACATTACTTTGATAAAGTTGTGCTTTTGGCATCTGTGACAACTACTGGGCTTGGTTGTGGATTCCCTGGAGTTCCACTAAGGAAGGAGACAGATCAAAGATTATAATCCTTGCTCCAGGCAAGCTATGCTGCATAGACTTTATTCTAGGCCCTAATTTTTCTTTCCTTCCTTTGAAGATAAATGCTCCAAGTACTATTATTTGTCACTGTCATACACTTAAATATATCTTGACAAATACTGCTACTATTTTAGTAATTTTTGATTCCCTCAATTTAAAGAGCAATTTTCAAGAATGATCAGTCTAGGTTTTTAGAAAAACTCTCACCTCAAAATTTCCATACTTATTTCAGTTCAGGCTAGTCACATTATTGGGGTATGTACCAAAACATTAGTAATTTTAAGGAATCATATTTAAGTAATATTCTCAAAGCTCCAAGATTTAACTTATTTTTTAAATGGTCATAAAACAAAGTATTACCTGTATTTATTTTCAAAGTAATTTAAAACACAAATAGGTTCTAAGTGATCATAACCAAATATTCTCTCACTTTTAGTTGAAGAAACTTATACCAGAAGACAACAGAGAAAATCTGATGTCACACAACCAGTTGGCATGAAATCACTTCTATACCCTGCTTCACCAAATCACAAATTGAAAACTATTTTAAAGTTTCAAGAACATTTTTTAAAGAAAATTCAATGGAATTGGGTTTTACAACAGAAAATAGTTTCATTTACTTTTTTTTTCCTGGCAAATTATTTTTCTTTACAAGATATGAGGATTACAAAAGACCAGGAGACAGAGTTTTATTTACAAATATTTACAGAATACTATCAGAAAGGCATCTATTTTAACTTAAAAGCAAAGAGATCACAAGAAGGGCAATAGGCAAAGCGATCAGAGGATTAAAAGTAAACAGCCATTAAATTCAGAGTTGTAAGTGCTTTGCCTGCATCTGATCATTCCATCTGACATAATACTCTAAAGTATTTGCCATCATTATGTCTTATGTATGGACAAACTAAATCTTAGGGAGTAGAGAGGTTAGTGAAATTGGTCAAGATTACAAAATATTTGGCTGTGGAAGTTAACTCTCTTAATCTACTATAAATGAGGGTATATATATACATACATATATACATATACACACACATATATATATCTGTATGTGTGTGTGTGTGTGTGTATATATATATATATATATATATATATATATCTGTCCTTGAGTCCCCTTATGGAGGCAGTAGGAGGAAAAGAGTACCTCATGTTCTGACATAATACTGTAATACATTTACTTAAAATTCATTAATATTCCCATGGTACACATTATTTTTAAATGATGAAGAGACTGACATGAGTATGTGAGTGTATTAACTGGATATTTTTCTGTCTATGAGCTATCAGTTACAAAGAAATACTTTGTTTCTAGGTACAACTAGGCATATGCCAAAATAATGTTTAAAAAATTGTTATCAGTGAGGTTCTTGTCATATTCTAGTCATTTCTTAATAACACTATTTTTTTCAGTAAAGATAAAAGAAAAACAAGGAGAAATCAAAAACTGAAACACAAAACAGAAACCACTTATACTACTAAAGAATCCTGAAGAGTACAACTACCAAATACTAAAACATATTATATGGGTCTTTTTCTAGTTAGGATATAAATGAAAATGAAAGTTATCATTATCACCAAATAAACTTTTAAAAATCTATTCATTTCTTTAAAACCATAGAGAGATCTGAAAATAAAGAAATATCAAAGCCCAGAATTCCATAAAGTTGAGCTATCCCTAGATAACTAAAGAATGAAAGATGTTTTTAGACTTGACACCAGATGATGTTGGGTACTAGACAGACAGAGGAACAATCCTACCATGGAATGATACCTTTGCTTAGATTGGAAAACACTGGTCAATCTTTTGACAAATTGGTTTGCATGTTGGATTTGAATCTACAGTAACACCCAAAGCAAAGACAATGCTCTCTGCCAAATAATTATCCTAAATGGGGATTTTGCTGAGAAAGTAGAGACTAGAGACAGGACAGGAGGGTGGAAATAAATCATATGGTCTAGAAATCTTGCAGTCTCCTGACATCAGTATCTGACAGTCCTGCACTATTAATATCTAACTATCTCAAAGTCTCATGCAGTATAGGAATCTCAGTGTGCAGTTATTCTTTTAATGTGCACTCTCACAATCTCACAGTTGGGGTAATACAGTCCCTGATTTTTCTCAGCCTCAAAAGCTCATGCTCTCATAGTCTTGAGGTCTATCAGATTCCCAGTGTGGCATCTTTGTGTTCTAAAAGTTTTGAAGTTCATCTTATTTGTATTCTGTTTTTAGATCAATAAGTTTCACAGTATTTTAGTTAAATAGCTCTCCTGAAGGAAAAGGCCTAAACTTACCTCTGAGTTTTGAAAAAGTGAGGTGATATATCCAACCAAAACGGCATTGAAAAGCAAATTTAATTCAATTTCTAATATTGAGAGGTGACAGCGTGCTGGCAGTCCTCATAGCTCGCTCTCGGCACCTCCTCTGCCTGGGCTCCCACTTTGGTGGCAGTTGAGGAGCCCTTCAGCCCACCGCGGCACTGTGGGAGCTCCTTTCTGGGCTGGCCAAGGCGGGAGCCGGCTCCCTCAGCTTGCAGGGAGGTGTGGAGGGGGAGGTGTGGAGGGAGAGGCGCGAGCGGGAACCGGGGCTGCTTGCGGCGCTTGCGGGCCGGCTGGAGTTCCGGGTGGGTGTGGGCTTGGCGGGCCCCCCCGACTGGGAGCAGCCGGCTGGCCCTGCCGGCCCTGGGCAGTGAGGGTCTTTGCACCCAGGCCAGCAGCTGCGGAGGGTGTACCGGGTCCCCCAGCAGTGCCGACCCACCGGCACTGCGCTTGATTTCTCACGGGACCTTAGCTGCCTTCCCGCGGGGCAGGGCTCCGGGACCTGCAGCCCGCCATGCCTGAGCCTCCCACCCCCTCCATGGGCTCCTGTGCAGCCCCAGCCTCCACAACGAGCGCCACTCCCTGCTCCACAGCGCCCAGTCCCATCAACCACCCAAGGGCTGAAGAGTGCTAGCGTGCAGCGCGGGACTGGCGGGCAGCTCCACCTGCAGCCCTGGTGCGGGATCCACTGGGTGAAGCCAGCTGGGCTCCTGAGTCTGGTGGAGACAGGGAGAACCTTTATGTCTAGCACAGGGATTGTAAACACACCCTGTGTCTAGATGGAGGTTTGTGGATGCACCAATCGACACTCTGTGTCTGGCTGCTCTGGTGGGGCCTTGGAGAACCTTTGTGTCGATACTCTGTATCTAACTGATCTGATGGGGACGTGGAGGACTTTTATATCTAGCTCAGGGATGGTAAACGCACCAATCAGCACCCTGTCAAAACAGACCACTTGGCTCTACCAATCAGCAGGACGTGGGTAGGGCCAGATAAGAGAGTAAAAGCAGGCTGCCTGAGCCAGCAGTGGCAACCCGCTCGGGTCTTCTTCCACACTGTGGGGGCTTTGTTCTTTCACTCTTTGCAATAAATCTTGCTATTGCTCACTCTTTGGGTCCACACTGCTTTTATGAGCTGTAACACTCACCGCGAAGGTCTGCAGCTTCACTCCTGAAGCCAGCGAGCCCACGAGCCCACCGGGAGGAACGAACAACTCCAGACGCGCCACCTTAAGAACTGTAACACTCACCACCAAGGTCTGCAGCTTCACTTCTGAGCCAGCGAGACCACAAACCCACCAGAAGGAAGAAACTCTGAACACATCGGAACATCAGAAGGAACGAACAACTCCAGACGCGCCACCTTAAGAGCTGTAACACTCACCGCGAGGTTCTGCGGCTTCATTCTTGAAGTCAGTGAGACCAAGAACCCACCAATTCCGGACACAATATGATCAAAGTTATTAATCCAGTGGAGAAACAAAGTTAGGTACTGTGCTGAAATTCAAGGAGAGGCTCTCCCAGATTTCTGGTGCTTGCACTCTCAAGTTTTGCTTAAAGTAATTTAACTGCAACCCTTCAGACAAACTCAATTTCTTATTGGGTCTCCCTAATCTCATTCTTTATGTTTACAGGAAAAATAAATGCTGATTCTTATTTAAAAAAAAAGAGAGAAAGAAAAAGAGGTAAATGGCAAAAAAAAGAAGGAAGGGCAGGATAGAGGGAGGTAGAGAGAGAGAAATAGATAAAGAAATGGAAGGAAGGAAGGAGAAAAGAAAAGCTTCAGCCTCTTAAGGCTCATTAAGGCACCATGACATCTGACATATAATCAAAAATTATGAGACATGCAAAGAAGCAAGAGAGTGTGACCCAGAGTCAAAACAAAACTTCAGATATATAGATTATATTAATGTGGCTAAATTTTTATCACCTGGTCCCCATAAGCTATCCCTCTGACCAGTGTAGTACAGTTGTATTCTAATACCTGGGGTTTGGTATTAGCTCAGAACCAATGTCCAACTTTCTACCTTTTTCCCCAGTACCCATTAATATTTGTAGATGGACCCTAATCATTTTAGGGAATGCTGGGTGGAAAATATAGAAAAGATACTTAGGGCAATTTAAGAGGCTTTTCTCAAGATATATAGCTTCCCCTCAACTCATGGGGTCAAGTTCTGTGGAATGACACAGGTATAAGAATTAGAAAACGTTCCATAATTTTTCATTATAGTGATTGAATTCAGGACTCTGTTAGGAATTTTTTGAATTTTATTTTATTTTATTATTATTATTATTTAGTTGTATAATCAAGTATTCTCTTAGTAGGGTTTTCATCTATTTCGGTCCTGGTGAAGTCATGATTAGGTAATAGCAAAGACTACTGTGTGTAATAGTATTGTGGTCACTGCTGCCTCCCTGCTACCCACTATGATAATCAGACTCTCCTAGTATGTGGTAGTTAAGTACTGATGCTTCTCCTCTGTTGTTCTTGGATTATATAATCCTCAGTATAATCAAAGATCCCACATCGATAGTAACAGTCATACCTTTGCTTTCGTTTTGCAGGAGACAGTCACAACTACAAGGCCTTGCTGAAGAGAACATCTGTTGAGTCTTCCTGAAGATACTCTTATCAAATAGGTGGGTACATGACATCTCCCTTCAATAATGCTCTCAGCCTGCTTGCGGATGCTTCCCTTTTCATTATACCAATGAATTTCTTCACTTCCTTTAGTGTAGTACAACGTTAGGTCTAAGTTTCTTGCTAAACAGCTGAGCAATCTGTTAGACTTTCTCCCAGAAACTGTGATAAGTGCATCTATACTGATACACTCGGCTTAATTTGATATTACATTTATTTTTCTTATTCTAGCACTGTTAAAATATATTTTTGTGTATGGCGGTCACAATATTGCCTATATATATTAGTAAGCTTCTATAATTCCCTTGCCATGTCAACCTTTACCTCCTGGATACAATTTTCCACCTGTGTCCTTAAGGCAGATTTGAACCTCAGTCTAGTTATTTTCCTGAAAAAAATGAGGAGTGGTAGAGATTAGCTATTAGGGAAATTGGTATCAACATGATAAAACAAAACAAAGCAAAAACAATTTAGAAAACAAAAATAGCAATAAAACGCTGCATTGGGACAGGTCTCAAAACAAGGCAAAAATAAATTTATCAGACAGGGAATTAGGGACTTTGACTTGTCAGTGATAGCCAGTGTGTTTTCAGGAGGTCAGGGTGTTTTGATGCTGATATCACCGAAATGTCTTTATTCCCGCTGCTAGATGGTTTCCAAATTAATACTTTAACTTCTACAGAAGCAACCCAAACAGGGTGAGAATTCCACTTGTAATTAAGTAACTTACATGATTAGATTCTGTTCCTGATATTTCATTTTGTTGACCTTGTTTTTACAAGAACTATGAGTGTTTGTGTTTATGTGCATGTGTGTGTAGTCATAGAAACTCTCTGATATTCTGACCCACATCTTGATGTGAGAATGGAAAACCCTAAAATTTTTATTTTTAAAAATGCTCAGTGCTGTCACATTTTTCATTCTTGTGTTCATTAATTCCACTATAATAGTATTTTGATCATCTATCAATTATACTAAATACTTGTCTACAATAGTTTCTTCTTTAAAATTTGAAATTTTTTAAATTTGCGTGGACACGTACATATTTACACAATACATGTGATATTACAATCATACAATGTGTAATAATCAGATCAGGATAGTTAAGATAGCCATCAAGTCAAACATTTATTTATTTGTGTTCGGAGCATTCCAAACTCCATAGTCACCCTATCGTGATCCTGAACACTAGCTCTTATTCCTTTTTTCTAACTGTATGTTTTTACCTATTTCCCAATCCCTCTATTCTTTCTTCCCACCATGCTTCCCAGCCTCTGGTAACCATCATTTTACTTTCTACCTCAGTGAGATAAATAGGTTCTTTATTCCATATAACCCTAGGGGACAATTTAAGTAACTATATTGCCCCTATATGCCATATATTAATACTATTCTGTTTTTAGGGATAAGAAAATATTCTCTGCTGTGATATCCAGTGAAACCAGATTTCATTCCTTAAAGGCTGACACTCACTTACCAACCACTGTTATCACTCAAAATACAGTGTAAGAAACAGGAGCCACATTAGGTATTTTAATAGAGATTAAACAGAGACAATTAGATGTTTACAAAAATTTAGAAGGACTAGAGGAGAAGTAGACCTTAATCTTAAATTGCAGGTTTGTCTACTAGAACTGACCACCCAGGGAAGCTACTCTGAAGATCAGAATTTGAATTTAAGAATAAACTCTGTGCCCTCAACTGCTATCTAGAATTTAGAAATCAAAAGGCATTGCTACTACTCTGTCTTTTGACATCCAGAAAGCTGGAGAATAGATACCATAGGCACTGGAATGTAGTGTAAAGAATCTTCATATTAATAAACATTTTTTGTGCAAGAAGGAAAAACAAAATAGCCCCCAAAGAGCAAATAGCTGGCTTCTCTTTCATTTACCTGTAGTTTCAAATTCCATGAAAATGCATTAAATAGATGGGGCCTAATTTACAGATTGAAAAAAAATGGGATGATGGCTGATTTATTTAATTCCTGGTGTTCACTACACTATACAAGAAAAATCAAAATACCCAAACACAGAATGTTTTTCTGTGTTATAGAATGATAATTGGAAAATATATATACACACACAGATATATTATGCACACATATGTTGACTTTTCCAATTTATGACCATAAACTATAGTGTTAAATGTATGTTCATAAAGTTATTTTGAATAGATAGAAATAATTTGGGCAAAAATGTGAGGATATTATCCTAACATCTATTTAAATTATGTCAATAATTTCATTCCTATGTTCACTAAGACAGATGGTGAGTAGTGTGACTTCACTTGCCAGCATGGTGGGCAACTTGTAATCAAAGCTTAATATTGTTTTTGGAGGGTATTCATCTTTCACCTATAGGAAAGGTAACTGGAAGTGCAGTTTTTAAACTGAAATAACTGCAAGGCTGGGCACAAAAAAGCCATAGTGCATAAATACTTATGATCCCTAATATGCTCCCATCCTTATTTCTTAGGATTTTTATTTATTTACTTATCTAGACATAATAGTGGATTGTTGATTTCTCCATTATAATGAGGGAAGAGCTGGCCTTTATACTGAGTGATGTAAATTATTTCCTGTATAGTGAAATTTGGGTGGCTATAATTGACCACTAGACATAAAAATTTCCCTAGCTACTACCTTATAATTTCTAAAGTTCTGGTCCTCAGCACCGATGACCATAACAATATGGTTATCCAACTTATAGGGTTGTGTTTGGATTTTGTGCATATGGAATTGAACCACACTCACATAAACACATAAACATTTTTATTGCTCTTCTTCTATTTACTCTGCCTTTTCACAATTAGAATAATTTTCAGTGTTACATAATTGTGAATATTTTAAAGAATTGCCAAATTTTCTTTCAGTTTTCGAAATACTTCCTAATACTCTTCTTAGCTGGGTTGATGCCATTGAAAGGATTTGATTAACTTTTTTTTAATATAAAACCTACTGCTCAAGAGATTTCAAGATCTCAAAGAACTGTGATAAATTATGGGTCAAATTTAGAACAACAAAATGTCAAGATTCTGATCTTGTGTATGGTATCAAATGGGTGCTTTTGTTTCCACCAAGCAACAGAACAGGGCATTGTGAGCTGAATTGTGCCCCTGCCCATTCATATGTTGAAGTCTTATCCTCCAAGTTCCTTGGAATGTAGACTGTATTTGAAGACAGGGTCTTTAAAGAGATAACTAAATTAAAATGAGGTCAGTATGGTGAGACCTAATCCAGTATGACTGGTGTGCTTACAAGAAAAAACAGATGTACAAAGGGAAGAACATGTGAAGACGTAGGGAGAAGGCGGCCATCTACAAGCCAATGAGAGAGACCCCAGAAGAAACGAATCCTGCAAACATTTTGCTCTCAGACTTCTGTTCTTCGGAACTATGAGACAATTAATTTCTGTTGTTTGAGCCACCCAGTCTATGCTTTTGTGTTATGGTAGCCCTAGCAAACAAATACAAATATGGCTTTGAGAAATTTGTGAGGGGATATCAAGTACCTTGGTTGGAGATAAGGGTGGCTAAAATGTTGAGCACACTTTGTCTTAAATTACTTGCTTAATGGGGCTACAAGGATTAATGATTTCTCATTCAGAAAAAACAAAATCATGTGCACTTATTCTATTACTATTTTCTCAGGTGCCATATTTAATATGTAACAATATAGGCTATATTTCCTAAGAGTTCATTCAACATAGTATATTATAGCTAAGAATTTCAACACTGCCATTTTTGTTTCTCCTAAGAAAGCTGTAATATAGCAAAACTCTTTTTCTTCCTCTCTCTCCCCTCCTCTCTCTCTCTCTCTCTCACACACACACACACACACACACACACACACACACAGGTTCATACACGTAGAGATGAATTTACCTAGATGCTAAAGAGAATTAACCTTCAGGGCTGTCATATGCTCATGATCTGTTCCTAAATTCGTGTTTGTAAATTTATGTTACTGTTCTTGTATTAGAAATGGCTCCCATGCCAAAGTAGGATATTCCTTTGTGTGTGTGCATGTGTATGTATAAATGTGTTTTATCTCTATTTGAACTAGAAAGATAATCAATGTTTATAATTGTCACCTTCTTTAAGCTCTGCGGTAGTTGACTACTTGATAGAAAGCACCATATCTTAGTCATCTTAGTTACTTCAGAGCCTTATCAGAATTCCTACCAGATAGAAGTGATTGTAAAAATAGTGTTATTGAAAGAAGGGAAGAAAAAAAGACAGAATAATCCAAAGAGAAATTAATAATTTATCAGAAATGAAGGGGTTACAGATTCAAGTAAAAAATTAGAAGAAAAATGAATTTCAAGCATGCAATAGTACAAAGTAAACATTGAAGTGTACTTTGTAGACAAGATGATCTCATTATGAATGGAGATTATATAGTCTAATCTATGATATTGAAGTTTTAAATTGACTTCTAATAAGTAGAAGAAATATATCTGTTTTTTTCAGTTACTAGTACTTCATATTTATATATTACGCATATCTCATTGAAATGTCCTTTAAAAGTCAATTTTATGTGCTTTTCTAATATGATAGAATATTTTAACAATATATCATTAGAGATATCTACTAGCTTTTTCACTAGTGTCTGCTTGTATGCATGCTCTATTTGATTTTGGCATCACTTGAATAAGCATCAAAGGAACATAGATCTAAACTCAGGAGATCATTAATGAAAACTCAAACATGGCTTACCATGTTAGAGTCATAAAACTTGTGTGCAAATTACAGGTACGTTACTTTTAATTCAGCTAAGCAGTTAGCTGAGGAGACCACCATATAGTTCTGCCTTGATAGGGTTCGTATTTCCTGAAGCATAATGAAGAGCAAACACGGAAATAGCATATCAGCTGCCGAGAGTGGCTGAAAAAAAATTGGCTGACTGAAATTGGCTGGCTAACAGGAACGTGAAAGCTTTATATTGTATGAGTATCTATTTTCATTGCCTGATCTCACTTAACAAGAAAAAAAAAGACCCCAAAGCTTGATTTCTGGGACCCTATAAACTATTATGTTTGGAAATTTTAGAAGCATAGAATTTTAGTTTATGAGCATCTGGAAACAAGGATAGGAATCAAGAGTGTTCATTTATCAATAAGATTATGCTGATTTTTTTCTCTTTCTATTGCTGATGATACATAGGGAAGAGAAGAAGGGAGATGCTCATTAGTTCATTTGCTGGCGTTGCTCATGGTTTCTCCTATCTAGAAGTCATGGTATAAAATGTTAGGGTCGTACATGTCATTTTATATTGTAGGTTTGTGTTTCACCTTCAAAAAAGGCTGAATATGATGATCTATAACTAGTTACATTTACTTTTTAGACAGCACTTTCCCACCAAAAGGCATCTTCATAAAAAAATTTAGAGATGTCAGACAATATGGTTTTTCAACTTATAGAGTTGTGTTTGGTTTTTGTACATATGGAATTGAACCACACTCACAAAAACATTCTTATTGTTGTTTTTTCCATTTACTCTGCCTTTTCACAATTAGAATAATTTTCTGTGATATAATTGTGAATATTTTAGAGAATTGCCAATTTCTCTTTCAGTCTTCAAAGTTTAGCATGTTAGAGGTAGAAAGGCATGAACTTTCAGAGAGTAGCAGACTATTAAATCTGTCTGCATATTACATTGAGCTACACCTAGCATCAGGTTAACTATTATAGAAGCAGGGAACGGTGATTACCAAAAAAATGAGAATATTAACTACACCCAAAACATTAAGCTAAACTAAAGCAAGGACATATAAGTGGGGAAGGGCAGGCATTTGAGGATGTTAGTCTATATGAGCATGCAAACCTCAAGAGACAGAGGAGGAAACCACAAGAGGAAAAAGTGTCAAAATATATAATTAGAAACGAGTCAATTGATAAACAAGAATTACTAGAGAAAGACATCACATTGTATTTAAGTCAAATCATCAGCAAGATAATATTCTGTCTAAACATAAATGTGTAGATTACAAATTCATTATCTTTGATAAATGAAATTGTCTGTCTCTTGATAGTAAACTTGATTTACCAGTATGAAGAGGTTTAAAGCATTGTGGACTGAATTAAGCAGTTCCAACTAAACTGCCATAGTGCACAGAACAACTTATCAATTATCCAAATCACAGCAGTTAGGGAATCTCTTAGAAAATCTATCCTAAGAACAGACTATGTATTTGTCAAATGGCAGCATATTTTGAAGCATATTTCAAAACATGTTATTCATCACATAAGTAATATAATAATATTACAGAATAGTTGAAATTTAATGACAATTTAAGTAAAATTTTTGAAGAGAGTTAAACCATATCCCTTTTATTTGAAAAAATTAATTCAGACTGTGAATAAAGCTAATACTTACAGATACTAAATCTATTAATAGTACATTAAAAGATTTGAGAGTTAGTGATACTCCTTTATAGCGCATATTTTAAATGAAATGTATCACGTCAACTAATTTGTCTGGCCAACTGATATTTGAAAGCTATCATTGACAGAGTATTCTTTTTCCATCTTATCATTTGCTTTTCAAGCTAGGGGGACTATCAGAAACAAAGCAAAATGAAGATATAATAATTCTACCCCTTGTTCATGCATGCTATTTTAGTTAACTTTCACACTTTATGGTTCTCTCACATATATAATTTTATTTCACCTCATTGCTAAATTTAATATTTTATTTTATTCTTATAACATTCTTGTAATATAGAGCAAGTAATGTCTATTTCAGCTTATAGATTAAGCTGCCATAACTAATTTTTAAAAGACGTTTGCAGCTTTTATATGAATAACCTCTGTGACATAAAATATATTTAAAAAATGCTTAAAACATTTTAGAAGAGTATAGTGAGTTTAGAAGAGTATAGTGAGGGTGCCATTCCCCACCTCCCAAAAAATGTTCATTTTCTAACCCCTGAAACTCGTGAATGTTTCCTTATTTGAATAGAGTCTTGGCAGATGTAGTTACATTCAGAATCTTAAGATAAGATTATCTTGGATTTAGGGTAGGTACTAAATCTGGTAACAGGTGTCCATATGAGGCCTTATAAGAGAAAGGCAGCGGGAAATTTGAAACACACAGAGGAGCAAACCATGTGAAGATAGAGGAAGAGTATGGAACTTTGCAGCCCCAAGCCGAGGAGCCACCCGAAGCTAGAAGAGGCAAGGAAGGAGCCCCCTCTAGAGCTTTTGTAGGGTGTGTGTGGCCTTCTGACACCTTCATTTTAGACTTCGCCCTCTAAACCTGTCAGAAAACAAGTTTCTTTAGTTTTTAAGCTGTTGTAATTTGTTACAACAGCCCTAGAAAAACAATACAAAGAGTATTACATAAGACAGTAATTTGTAAGAAAGCCACCATATATCGTTTTCTTCCTCCAGATAGTTGGATATTTGTACAAATACTATATTTTACTTGCCTAAGCTAAAGTCTACATCATTCAAAATTTCATATAGAAAATTTGATCATATTACGGAAAATGTACTTATTTTTCTAATACAAATAATGTATCAGGTCTGCCCTTATATTCTAAAATACTGCATTTAAAAATTGAACAAATGCTCACAGGGCATACATTATATTTTACATATAAATGGATATTTTAAGCCTAACTGCATATGAACATTAGACAATTTCAACCCATGTGTGTAATTACCAGTTTTTGTGGTTCTGAGAAGGTGACTTAGACGTCGAGTATGTGAACTTTAAGCCGTTCTTCGGATACAATTTTTTCCCTAGCTAGAATAGATCGCGCTTTCTGACTAAAATTTGTTACAGCATGCAAGCAACAGAGCATCTCTCATCAATTGTCTTCAAGTGGTCAAATTCGATAAAGGCAATTATAGCCTGAGCAATGATAATCATTTCGTATCTAATAAAGCAGAGTAAGTGAACATTACAACTCAACAACAATTTATAGCTTTGGGCATAATGTGTGAGGTCAGATGCACAGGACATTTCTAATTCAGGATGACTAAGTGTTCAGCTTGAGCCAGGAATCTATAGAGCCAAATTCGGGCAGCAACTTGAATGTTCTGAAAATGGAATCTTTCTTTATATTGAGTGTAGTGTTTAATGGTTTCATAGGACTCTACTGGGCAGTACTTCAGTAATGAGCACATACTATATTATACTGTACTTTAGATAGGTTAGGATACCTTGTTCACGATTTAAAAAGTGATTGTTTAAAACTTAATAGATTCTTCCACAGGCTACACTAGAGAGTAGAGATTTATGGTGTCCACTGAATCTATTTTGTCAGTCTGTAAATTGGTATGAATTGTCTCCTAGAGGCATATAGTTGTGCACATAGCATTGTTTCTATTTTACTGGAATAATGTAGACCTACACATGCTCTACCATTGTACCATTGAAATATGATGAAGTCAGTTTACATCTATTGATGACTCATGCATTGAATGGTTGTAGAGAAGTTCTAAGCTCTTGAAAGCTGGTTTTAAATTGCTTTTCTGCATAGCTATCTGTGTAAGCTGGATTCTATTTTTTAAAGGCTTTGTCTTCCTTCAGAATGTGCTTCTGCATTCTAGAATACTTATAATGCTTACATATTGTCTCTTTTGATACCTACAACCACATTGGGAAGAGATATTTTAGAGAAATTATTATTATGATTCAGTTTTCAAATTAATCAATTTAGACTATGAGAAGTTTATGAATTGCCCAAAGTTATGTGAAGAAATCACTGTAAAAGGATCTTCTTTCTGACACTCTCTTGAATATCACTTTTCTCATGAGAACATTCTGATAGGGTTACAGGTTTCCTGGGAGCTTAAACCAGAAATTGATATAATGCCTGAGGTTACCTGGAGGAGTTTTTGTGGGTTGCTTGTACCTGTAATAACCTAATACAAATTTTTATATATTAGAATTATAGATTTTAGGATTTTGATATTAGAATATGTTGTCGGATAAATGAGCATTCCCAGTAAATCAGAATATAGGAACACAGAGATAAAAACAAGAAGCCAACTTCAAGCATACACTATATTTGTCGGTGTAAGTCAGATTTTGTTGTGGTAAAAAGTAAGCTAAAATAACCCTCAAACTTAGTGGCTTAAAACAATGTGATTGTTACTTTAATTGTTTAAGTTACTCACACACAAAAACGTCTAATGTAATTAGATTGTGTGAGAAGAGATTGGAAGAGGGGTACATGAGCGTTATTTGCTGTGATCACTTAGGAGCTCAGGTCGAGGAAACTCCTTCTCAACACACTCTTCCATGCTTACTGTGACATAGAAAGGATATAGCTGCAGAATCTCTCTTCCGCAATAAAATATTTCAGCATGCAAGTGATTTGCATCACTTCCACCCATAAGTCATTCACCAGAAGTAGTCATACTTAAATTCCAAAGGGTGAGAAAAATACAATATTCTTTGTGTCTGGAAGGAGATAAAAGCCAGATATCAGTGAGCAGTTGAAATGTATGTCACAGACATGAGGTAGACTATTTTTTTATTAACTTACCATTTTTATTTTCTTCTAGATTTATTAAGGTATAATTGGGAAATAAAAATTGTATACATTTAAGTTGTACAACATGTTTGAGATACATATATACATTGTGAAATAATTACCACAATCAAGCTACTAACATATCTATTACCTCACATTCTTATTTGTGTGTGGTGAGAACATTTAAGATCTCTCTTAGGAAATGTCATTTAAGGTTAGTGCTCAACTTTTGGAGTGTAATGTAGATAGTTCAGTGTAAGATAATTAATATATTCAAAATCCAAGAAGTAAAAGAGGTCTTGGCATGTATTGGGACTAGTCTCTAATCAATGCAGGAATTTCTTTTTAAATATTCTGTGAATTATTCTTGAATATTTCAGTGATGGGGTGCTATTTGACCTAGTAGCTGTTATTCCATTGGATGACTCTACTATATTTGTTTATTTATTTATTTATTTATTTTGGGGACGGAGTTTCATTCTTTTGCCCAGGTTGCAGTGAAGTGGCATGATCTTGGCTCACAGTATAACATTACAAATGGATTTGACACAAAATTAGGACACTAGCTGAAGCAGTATTTAAGAAGCAGCAGGCTATAAAGCTAATAATAATCACCAGATGAAACACCTCCAGCAAAGCTGCAACTGGCTCTTAGTATATGTTATCTTGTTTCTGTACCTCATCAGGTGACCTGCACCCCTCACCTTGTGAATTCCACAAGGGAACTCTTAGATTGGAAATACAATTGATCATCTTTGTACTCCTAAAAAATGCAACCCTGAAACCACACTGAGATACCACTTTATAACCAATAAGATAGCTATTACCAAAAAAGGCAGAAAATAACAAATGTTGGTGATATTGTGGGAAAATTGAAACCCTTGTGCATTGCTTGTCAAATGTAAAATGGTGCAGCCTTGGTGAAAATCAGTACAGAGGTATCTCAAAAAGTTAAACACCGAATTACTGTATGATCCAGCAAGTCCACTTATGGCTCTATGTCTAAAATAATTGAAAGCAGGGACTTGAACAGATATCTGTATACTCACATTCATAGCAGCATTATTGACAACAGCTGGAAGGTGAAAATAATCCAAATGTCTATTGACAAGTGAATAGATAAACCTAATGTGCTATATACATACAGTGGAATATTATTTAACCTTGAAAGTAATGAAATTCTGACACATGCTAAAACATGGTTGAATCTTGAAGAAATTTTGCTGAGGGAAACAAATCAGACACAAAAAGACAAATATTGTAAAATTCAGTGTATGTGAAGTGCCTAGAGAACCTGAAATTCATAGAGAAAGAAAGTAGAATGGTGATTGCCAGGGGTGGGGGAAGCAGGTATGAGTAACTATTGTGCAGTAGGTATAGAGTTTCAGTTTGGGAATATAAAAATGTTCTGAAGATCAATGGTAACATTGATTGCACAACAATGTGAATATATTTCATGCTACTGAACTGTACACCTAAGATTCTTAAAAAGGCAAATTTTATTTTATGTATATATTACAATAAAAAAACAGAAAAGAAAAAAATGCAAGTCTGTTTCATACTGAAGGATTTTTTTCAAGGTCTTTAAAAAAGTAAATAATTTCCCAAGAGACTTAAACAGACATGTTTGAGTTACATGTGCAAAATATACATGTAATCAGGGGTCCAAAATATGTCAGTATAAACAGGAAGATAAAATAAATGCAGTCTAACTCCAAGTATTGATCATGATTTAGAGCATAAAATGGATCAACTATTAAAGTACTATCCTCAATATGCAAATAGCTGTTTATATAGGATCTGCTCAAATTATGCATGGTTTTCTAAATTACTAACCCATTCAGAAGGTGATAGCAAAAATAAGTTTTACTTATTAGATTATTTACTTAGAGCTAATCAGCCTCAAAATATTTGTAAAATAGTAAGACCTAAATTGAACTTAATTCCAACTGAAAATATGTCCTCTCAATTCTAATACTTGCCCAAATAACATAGCTACAATCATCAATGCACTCTGCTTTCCTTCTCCACTGAAATGAGTCACTCTTATTTATCCTCCTTCCCAGACAGTGTATTTTATTGTGTTTTATTGCTCCAAGAGGTGAGAATCCAAGAAATGAAGCAGCCTGCAATTATCTTTCCATACAAATTATTGATGTCTCATGTGACCGCAATTTGCCCTCATCTCTGGTTTTCACTTTCATGCCCTTGCTGCCTGGTAATCTTGGATCCACGCCTGACACATGTTGATTGTTGTCAGGACAAAATCAAATATCTAAATTAAAAAAAATGTGAGTAAGAAAAAGTCACATGGTAAAGTGAGGCTACAAAATCTAAAATGTAAATCCTCCAAAAAAAAAAAAAGATGCAAGTGGTTTGTAGAGGAATGAGCAAAGAGAATTTGGAGTATGGATGCAAAACTTGAGCCAGAATGAAGGGATAGGAGTCAAGAGTAGCTGGCCTCTTGCATTCTTGATAAACAAGTAAATCTACAAAGGGAGGATTCCAGACTCTGTATATAAATGATCAGATATCGGGTATCTGGAATTAAGCATTGGTTCTTCAGGTGGCTTTTACAAAAGAGATTCTCCTTTATTAGGTATGCTTCTTCAACCTTTCATCTTCTAACTTTTTACTTTCTTTCTACCTTTACCTTCATTTTTCCTTCCTTTTTTGTTCCTCTATCCTTTCTCTATTCCTTTGTTCTTATTTTAAATTTCCATTTTAATTGATTTGCTTTCACTCATCAATTTGCATTACTTCCACCTTGTCCTGAATTTGCATTAATCACTATCTTCTTCTTTCCATCAGCCCAACTCTATTACCCATTGATTGCATTGTTTTTCTTACCTTTTCCCATTATCCCATGTTTCTGATGTTCTATATTTGCTCATCACAAATATAGCCATTTCAATAACACTTTGATTTGAATGTAACCTATCTATACTCACCCGCTTTTAACACTGATTTGAATGTAACCTATCTATACTCATCCACTTTAAAGTGTTTTCAAATCATCTATTATAGAATAAATGGTAAATAAACCTGATGGCTCTTTTTTGTCTATATAAAATTTATTAATGGAAGTTTCATGAATATTCAATATAAGTGGAATAATTTTGTATTAGTTTTGTATCACCACTGTAACAAATTATTCTAAAGTTAATGACTTAAAACTTTATTTATTATCTTATAGTTCTTTAGGTTAGAAGTCTAGAATATGTCTCACCAGTCTGCATTCCTTCTGGAGGCACCAGGGAAGAATCCATTTTCTTGCTTATTTAGGTCATTGATAATTAGTTCTTTGCAGTTGTAGGACTGACGTCCCCATTATTTTGCTGGTGTTCCCAGATTTTAGAGGTTGTCCACATGCCTTTACACGTGACCTTCTTCCTGAATCTTAATAGCTGGCAATGGTATGTTGATTCCTTTTCACACTCCAAATCTGTCCTCCCTTTTGATTCCATTGTTGTGTCTCTCTGATCCAAACTTTTACCTTCACTTCGACTTTTTATTTATTTATTTATTTTTATTTTTTGAGAAGGAGTCTTGCTCTGTTGCACAAGCTGGAGTGCAGTTGTGTGATCTCAGCTCACTGCAACCTCTACCTCCCAAGTTCAAGCAATTCTCCTGCCTCAGCCTCCTGAATAGCTGGGACTATAGGCATGTGCCACCAAGCCCGGCTAATTTTTTGTATTTTTAATAGAGATGGAGTTTCACCATGTTAGCCAGGATGGTCTCAATCTCCTGACCTTATGATCTGCCTGCCTCGGGTCATGCCAATGTGATCCACAATAGATTGATAGCTTTCTTTCAAGCATTTTAAGTTGTTCTGCTCTACTTCTTTTCTTTTTTTTTTTTTTTTTTTTTTTTTGTGAGATGGAGTCTCTCTCTGTTACCCAGGCTAGAGTGCAGTAGCACAATCTCCGCTCATTGCAACCTTTGCCTCCCGCATTCAAGGGATTCTCTTACCTCAGCCTCCCAAGTAGCTGGTATTATAGGCATACACCACTAGGGCCAGCTAATTTTTGTATTTTTAATAGAGACAAAGTCTCACCATGTTGGCCAGGCTGGTCTCGAACTCCTGACCTCAAGTGATCCACCCGCCTAGGCCTCCAAAAGTGCTGGGATTACAGGTGTAAGCCACCGCGCCCAGCCTTCTTACTTTCATTATTACTTTTATTTAAGAAAATACATATTATCATACCCAAAGACTTAAAAGAATTGTCATCTGGAAGAGACGTGACTGTCAATCATGGTATCAGCGAAGGAGAAAAGGATTTTGGAGAGAAGCTATTGAGGGAAACCGAGTGAATGCACTCAAGGTTTAGCAACAATGAGAACAGAATACACTCCCAGGTCTGATGAGGAAAGGGAGAATTATGGTATGACTGGAGCCTTGAATGAGCTGAAAACACAGGAGGGGCACTGCCTCACCTGAACTATTGCTGTAGGCAAATACAACTGCACTCAGAAGCATGGCAACAACGCATTCAGTTTGTGGAAAAAAGAAATATTTACACCCTCCTCTTCTCTAGCACTTTGATCTCACCAATTTATTCCATTGGCCAGATCCTACAGGAAACTACATAAGCATGGCCATGGAGCTTATAATGGTTAGAATCTCCCATATCCAAAGCACAGGACAATGTCATACAATCATAAAAGGTGGAGATTCAATAGGTGTGAGAGTGAGAACCAAACGAAGGGAAGCAAACAAGATTAGTTAGACCAGAGATTAAGGCAAATGTTTTCTGTAAATGGCCAGACAGTAAATATCTTAGGCTTTGTGGACCACACAGTTTCTGTTGTGACTACTCAAGTATGCTTCTGTATAGAGAAAGTAGTTATAGATAATACATAAATGAACAGGTGTGGCTGAGTTCCATTATATTATTTACAATAATAAGCAGCTTATTATTGTTTACAATAATAAGTTTTGGCCCCGATTTAGGGCATAGCCCTTGGACTAACATGGAAAGTTTTAAATGATCACTCCACAAATACATAGCTCAGACTTCTTTTTAACATCAAACATAATTTCCTGCCAGCTAAAAATGACATTTCCCAACATTCTTCATATCTAGGTATAGTTCTGTGGCTAAGTCCTAGCCAATGGAATGAGTAAGAGCGATGTATGCAACTTCCGAGTTGTTTTCTTCGTGGGAAAGCATGTGCCCTTCATGTCTTTCCTCTATCATGCTTTTTAAAATTTGGACCCAGTGAATATGGTGTTGAGTCATCTTTGGACATGTGGAGAAAAAGAAGTAGCCTACGTCACCAGCACCCTGGAGCCACCCAGCTTACCCTTGGGTGTCTATTCTGATTTCGAGAATGTTATATAGTCCCATCTCTTATTTAAACCACTATTCTTTTCAAGTCTTGATTTAGTAGTTGAACTTATGTCATTTGAGTGGTTTCTAAGACATAGTTGGTTTTCCTGCAAAATGGGAATATTATAGTCACATAGAATTGTTGCAGAGGCTAAATCACCTTATCAGATCAACTGGAACATAATAGATATTCAGCAAAATATTTAAAAAAGTGATATTAATAAGAGCCCGTTATTATGTTAGGCATTGTGAGAAATACAAATTAAGTATTGGAGACAATATGATCTAACTTAGAGTATGACCTCATTATTTATCCATTGTTGTGTCCACAAGAATAGCTCCTAATAAATTGTCTAGAAATCAGACAAGAGGGTGAATAATTAGAAATTAAAATTAAATTGTATATTTCACTAAATATCCTTACTTTTTATGATAGGGTCCTGGAAACTATGCTATAGAAGAGATTATCACAAAGCAAATCATACTCCAAGAAATGAACAATTGTGAATGCTTAATCACTGCCAAGGACTAAGAATAAAATAAGTCATAATTGGAATTAACACATTTATTTCTTCAAATATAGCCCAAGACAGGTAAAGGAATAAAACAAGCTCTGCAAGTCAAGGACTAAAAATAAAATAAGTCAAATATAGCCCAACACATGTGAAAAAATAAAACAAGCTCTGCAAATCAGAACTCTAATCCAGACTTCCCAGGTGAACGTCTGTCTCCACAGATGAGAGAGCAGACTTGGAGAGTTTGAAATGTTTAGAAACTTTTCAGCTGTGTAGCATCTCCCTTTTAGAGCAAGAGAGAAAGTCTTTTAAAAATTTATTTTGCCAGAAGTTGTGGCCATGCCTGAAATCCCAGGATTTTATGAGGATGAGGCAGGAGGATTCCTTCGCCAGGTGTTTGAGGCTGCTCTGGGCAACATAGCAAGACCCCATCTCTACTAAAAATTTAAAACATTAGCCCAGCATTGTGGCACACATCTGTAGTCCCAGCTACTCAGGAGTCCCAGCTACTCAGGAGGCAGAGACAGGAGGAACCCTGGATCCCAGGAGTTTGGGGTTTCAGTGACAAAAAAAAAAAAAAAAAAAAAGGCAGAAGAGTGATGGAGGCACTTGTCCCACAGTTTGGTGAGGAGATTTTCTCTTCCTAGTTTTGAAGAGGATTTTGTAGCCAAATATTCCTTTGGTTATCTCTGAACTACTTCCAATTACCATTTTCCCTAAATCTTCCCATTTATGTCGGTATTGACATTATAATAGCTCAGACTTCAGAATAAAATGTTTAAATAGATTTTAAACTCTTGGATTACTCCCTATAGCATATAAAATGAAATCAAATTTCTTTGGTATTTTACCCAAGTGTGCTAGCCTAACCTGGCTATGCAAATATATGCAATTCTCTGAACTGTCCTTCCTTTTCATGCCACCAGGCCATTGACAACACACATCTTTAGTTAAAATGCTTTTGCCTCCCAATAGTCCCCTGGCTCATTTCTTTTCTTCTTCAGGACTTAGTTCAGGTATTTTCTTCCAGTTCACTTTTTAAAAATAGTAAGTTAGGTGCCCCTTCCTTTTTCTGTGCAAATATAACACCGCATTTTATGATAGCTAACTTTATCTTGTTCTCACAGCTGTCTTTTATCGTGGTATTCTCAGATAAATAGATAGTCAATGTCCAATGTCACAAATATAATTAGATATTAGAACCTGAGTTTTTTCACTTTTAGTCTAGTTTACTTTTTACTCAACCGTACTTATCTAAATATGGATATAAATGACCTCTATTTTCTAATTCTTAAGATAATCTGAATCACGTGCATAAAGATTATAATTACATGTAATTATAGGTTTATACCTTAAAAATTCTTACACTAGCTATAATCAACAATAACTTAACCTGCCTTGGGATTAAGCAAAAATCTGTGGCAATTGTTTCAAAGGTTGTGGAGAAATTTTGTCACATACATATGAAAATGTAATATAATAATCCAGGAGCATAATAATAGGTGCTAAATACATGGAATAAGGCAGTAAGTTTTATGATATGAGAAGAGATAGAAAAATCTTCAGCTGTGAATAGAAAAGGCTCAATTGAGAAAGTATATAATGTTTAATTATTGGATGCTATATACACTTGAAAAGTTCATAAGGGGGTAGACAATTTTAGAGAATTGAGTAGTTACAAAAAGAGTGAAGAGAGGAAGAACAAAAGATGAAAAATTAGAAGTTGCAAAATCTATTTTTGCGGTATACTTGCTCTGAAAAATGTTTAAGCCATCAAGGTAAATTACATTGAGTATATTTTCAATCAATTAATTTATACATATTTACTGAGGGCTTCACTCTGGAACTTGGGCCAGGTTCTGCATTGCAGCATGTTTGCCAATGTGGCTAATGAGGTCTAAGTAAAGAAATCAGAGTGCAAATGATATCAGTTTAATACTCCTTTTATCTTCAGCTATTTCATAATTTGGTAAATTTATGCAATTTCTTCAATGCAGACTTCTCATTCATAATAAGAGATAAGTGTTTACATCTTTAATCCCGCAAGTGATGGGTTATACATCTATCCTGACCAAGAGAAGTTCCGGAAGCTTTTAATTCTGAAATTTTACGTTATGACACTTCCCAGCTGATCACATTGAGTTGTACAGAAAATAGGAAAACAGCAAAACAATTCATTTAAAATCACTGCGGTGATGATATAGATTCATTAAACTATACTCAACCCATATTCAGTGAGCACCTAATATATGCCAGTACTCTGTCTGGTATAGATATACAAGATAAAACAAGTGATGCACGGCCCCTGCCTCAATGAATTTACACTGAAAGTGTCTAAAATATGATGTTAAAGCAGTGAGCTGGATTCAGATCAAGCTTCACTATGCATTTGGTTGCACTCCATTCTTCAGCTGACCCACTAGAACTCTTCCAGCAAAAACATCTATTGGCAGCTCAGTTGGACTGCAGTTAGTGCAGTTTAATTGAGGCCATTTTTAATAAAATGGTAGGAATTTGTGGGTCAGATTCTATGGAAAGTAGAATCTAAGACTTTGAGACTTGCATATGGGAGGTATATTGGGAACACTTTCAGGAAGATCTGTGAAGAATAGGAAAGCACAACTGAGCGGGAAAGAAAAAGAATTTTGATGAGGCTTCAATGAAGAAAAATTTCATAAAAAATTAATAACATTTTCAACAAAGTGGCTACTTTTAATAAAATGTATTCATATCTGTGTGAGAGGCCATTTTCTTATCAATTTTGGCACATGATAATCAAAAAATAAATACTTTTTTTTCTAGGTCTGCTTTAAAATTTAATTCTACGTTGAGACACTCTATTTGAGGTAAAATGAATATTGGGCTTGGTAGCAGGTGATTACATATAACAGAGATTATATATCTATTCCTGGGGCTGCCACTGAGTCAGTGGGTAACTTGGAGCAACATATTTACCCTATTTGAACTTACTTTTGAACTTAAATTCCTCACTGGTTTGCCATATGAACTCCGAACTTTCCTTCTGCTTAAGAATTCTATATGCCTTGAGATTCCCACAATAATCTATATTGTCAGTGTTCTTCTTCATTTGGGATTTCTTTAAGTATTTGCAGCCAACCTTCACATAGCAATTTGTTCATGCTTACTAAGGTTGATAGGTGTTGGATTTAGGAATACAGCTGAGGCAGTCCGAGACTGTTCTTTTCACACTGCCCATTGGGTAAGATGAGAAAATGTAGGATATTTTAAGAGGGTGAAGAGGATGCAGAGAACGTTTTTGTGAAACTAAATAATTGCCTTGGCCCACAATAAACAACTAGAGGTCAGGGACCCTGGCTTTTACTTGTTTTATTCTCCATAGTGATGAGCACACTAATGGAAATAATCAAACCTTAGTAGAGTGTGCAGCTATTTTATAATATTAAGTACTATTAAAGACTCTTCTAATAAAGAAGCAGAGATTGAACTCTTAACAAAAGAAAATTCATTTTTTTTAACAACCACCTATTGCCTATCTATAACATGAAGACTATCACGTAACATTGCCTAGCATACAACAGAAGACTGCCACTACAATAATTTTGTCTTTGCTCAATGGTTGGAAATATTTTTACCAGGGCTTTTAGGATATTTCAAAACTAATTTTTAAAGTATGGACCTAAGTAAGCAAATCTAAATTATATCTTGCACTAGTTACTATCTTTTTGTGTGTAGAAACCTGGTTGGCAGGGTTTATCTGGAACAGATGCAATCTTAACTTTGAAATCTTTTCAATCTCATATAACCCAAAAATGTATCTGTTCATTCAGCTCAGCAAGTTATGTTCACATTTATCAACTTGTATTTCTGATCATGATGTCTAGAGAGTAAAATTCTATGATGCAATTACCTTTGAAGTGCAAGGAGCTGAATGTTGTAGTGGAAGCTGCACCCAGGCGCCTCTAGGGCAGCTACAACAGAAACCAAAACTAAGACTGCATGTCATTATCTTCTTCTTATACATGTTTTATAGTCATTATAACGTGCAGAACTAAAATGGTGCTTATTTCAAGAAAACTGTGGGAATCAAGCTCCATTTTCAGTACAATATATGTCAATTTGGAGATTAAGGGAGAAATTCAACATATACTAGAAAATTCAACATGTACTAGAAAAGCATTGTGCAGTCTGTCAAAAGCAGATTTGTTTAAATTCCAAGTGATCAATTTGCTCCTGAACTTGCCAATCTACATGATGCCAAGATTAAATTTTTTAAAGAGTTCAATTTAAATATTACATTAATGCAACGTTAAGGTTGACATTTTTAATCATTAATAGTTCTAAGCCAAATAATTCAGTTACCTTTCACAGCCACTGTGTCACCAAGGCAAATTTATACCTGTTACTTTTCTAATAAATACAGCACAAAAATTGAACACATGCATGCAAATCAAAATAGTTTTTCTCTTCGAGCAGCATATAATAACCAGGACTTCTGAAATACAGTACAAAGCAAAAGGACAATTTCACTTTTATCAGGCTCATTTGATGAACATAGACAAGTCCAGAAAGCCGACTTTTGGGAACTGATTTCCTTTCTTAATATTTGCCAAATAATTAATAACATTTTATTTATTTTTCTATGCTAGATTTACTTAGCTATAGGGGCAGAGGTTAAGTACCTCGTTTTGGTTAATTTATGTTTGACTGGGTAGTATTATAAGACCCTGGCTTTTACATGAAAATAGAGATGATATGTACTGTTATAATCTATTTATGAAAGCATTAGCTACAGAATATTGTGGCTACAGGTTAATAACTTAGTGTTTTCAACTATACCATGAATTAGCTCTCAAGTTGTTTGAAACAACCTATTTTTAGTTTATGTACTGAGTATTATTTTTTGTCTATCTACGATCCATTTTCCCTATAGTTCCTCTTGAGTATTCTTTGGTTTTTATGAGTGTCTTTTTCTTTTCCATGGAGCCTATATGCTTTAAACATGCACTGTGCAATATAGTAGCTACTAGCCATGCCTGGCTATTTAAATTAAAATTGATTAAAATTAAATAAAATAAAGCATATATTACATATATAGAGTTTAATCAAATATTTTATATATATATTTTACATATATATATATATATATATATATATACACTCTCACCTACAATATTTGTCTATGGTGGGGTTATAACCTAATTAATACCAATGTCAACATGAATTTGAGAAGTCTTTCTAGAAATGCTTGAAAAGGAAAATCAAGTCTTTGATTTCCTCATTGAGTCTTCTGGACCAACAAATCCTGAAGCCTGCCCAACTTCTGGACTTCTCAGTGAGATGACGCCATCAGTTCCTATAGTGTTTAATCCAAGTTTAAATTTTGTTTTGTTTTTAATTACTAACTACATTAGATTTTTAGTAATAAAGTCCATAAATACTTATTTACTGCCTACTTTTATTATCATTGTGATAAGTAGTGGAGAAAATTATAAATACAAAATACTCATGAGCATACCTTGAAAGATTTTGCCCTTTCAATGTAGAAAAAAGATATATCACATATTTAGATATTAAATTGTGTAGAACAGGCTATAGTTACATTTAAAATTCATAAAGAAAGGAGGTCGGTGGGGCTAGAGTGTTCTTCAGTTCCTAAAGATGGTGGTCCAGCTAGACACACCCTTGAAGCATGATTCACACATGGATTGGCTAGAAGCAGAAGAGTTCATTCTAGAGGCCTCTCAGTTTGCAGTTCTGGCTAATGATAAACTAGCCTGTGATGATCTCCACTAATAACAAAAAAATTACTTTTATACTCAATACTTCTTCAAATTTCAAAAATATGTAATGTATTAGATAATTTCTCATCCTCATATTGAATGTCAAAGTGCAATTAAACATGAAAGCAGAAAGAGAATTTAGGTTTAAAAGTGGAGAAATGTAAATGATTTAATATCTTTTGCTGTTATAAATCTTAGTCTACGGTGAAAAACATGTAAGGCAATAGCAACAATATTACGCTTATAACATTAACTCTACTATTAAAATATAATTAAAATGTTTTTAATAGTCCTCATTACTTAACTTTTTTTTTTTTTTTTTGAGACAGAGTCTTACTATGTTACTCAAGCTGGACAGTGCAGTGGTGCGATCTTTGCTCAGTGCAACTTCTGCCTCATGGGTTCAAGCAATTCCCATGACAGCCTCCTGAGTAGCTGAGATTACAGGCACCAGCTACCACGCCCAACTAATTTTTGTATTTTTACTACAGACGGGGTTTCACCATGTTGGCCAGGCTGGTCTCGAACTCCTGACTTCAAGTGATTTGCGCGCCTCAGCCTCCCAAAGTGCTGGGATTACAGGCATGAGCTACCATGCCTGGCCACTTAATTTTATGTTAGTTAATAATCATCCACAGTGAACTATTACAGATGAGAAGACTAAAACTTTGAGTTTAGTAATTTGGCAGGGAAGAGACATTTAGTACGTGATAGTAAGTTTCTTAGCTATGAATATTAAGAATGTACAGATTAATGAAAAAGTAACTTCAGTAGGGGAAACATCAGAAATTTGGGCATTTAGAGCTTTTCTTGCCATTAAACACATGCATTGGCAGAGATATTTTTTACTTTTCAGATATGCAACTTACAATTTTACATTTTTGTGTTCTTAAAAGCTTACCAGGTACTCTTAGATTCCTATGGCAGAAAGACAGCCCCAGTGATCAGTCTCTTCTGTGGCTTGCCTAGCAAATTGCTTCTAATTAATATGTAATAGCAAAGGTGATGGGATGTTACTTCTGTGATTAGGCTACAAGGGATTGTGATTTCTGTCTTGCTAATAGACTATCCCTTGCTGGCTTTGCTCAACTGCCATATGGAGAGGCCCATCTGGCAAGAAACTGAGGGCAGCCTCCTGTCAACAAGTGGCCAGGAACTGAGGTCCTCTGTCCAACAACCCAGGAGGAACAGAATCCCATCAACAACCACATCAGCTTGGAAGCATATCCTTTCCCATCTGAATCTTCAGATTAGACCCCAGTGCTAAATTGTGCTTTGATTGTAGCCTTTTGAAAGACCCTGAAGCAGAAGGTCCAGCTTAGCCATGCCTAGATTCCTGACCTACAGTATCTACAAAATAATGTGTATTGTGTTAAGCCACTAAGTTTGTGGTAACTTGTTAGGTATCAATAGATAATTAATGCGATTACCATATTTGATTATTAGAGAAACCTGAAAAGAAGGTCAAGAGACATCGGCACTTCTATTTGCCAGAGGAGAAAACCAAGTTTCAGAAAAGTTATACACATTATCCAAAATGTCAAAATTGAATCTATGATGAAATCCAAGATGGTTTTGAATATTATGTCCTGTGCTTGTCAGTTAGGCAATGCTTTGCACTGGGATTGAATGCTTAAAAAATTGAATCGTATGTTTTACCTTGTCTATGGTGGAAAACATTTTTTTATTTGCATGACCTAAAAAATGTAAATTGTTTGATTTGAATATCTGATCTTGGCTTTAAATCAGTTCATCGTAGTCACTTATTCCAATGTCCAATCTCAGTGATCAGATTTTCATGTAAACACAGCTGAAAGGTTTAAAATGGATTTTACAGATAGTCCTGACACCTCAGATTTTATTCTTCCAACTCAATACCTGAAGCAGACATCTTCGTTACAATGGAGTTAGGCCCATTATAATTAAATCCAGATGATGCATTAATACAAAAGCGGGTATATATGAGTACAAAAAGGTCAAGTGATGCAACCTGGATGCTATATTTGTGCTGGTTAGAAATAGGAATATAAGACAACAATTATTTTGTACATATTTCCATTTAGGAGTCAGGCTGCGGCTAAGTGGAAGAGGAAAGTACTTTGCTAGTAGAGCAAAACTAGATAATTCACATTGAACAACGTAACTTTCAACCTACCTCACCAAGTTTAGCCATTACATTGATCAAGTGGCTGGATAATTACCTGGAGAGTTCACAGGTTGATGGTGTTGTAACATCATGCTCCAGCTGTGGTAGTCAGAACACTGTATTAATATTAAATGCAATTGCAGGAAACTTACTTTCCTTGTTGATTTATTAACAATGATATTCAATACTGTATATGCTGTGATACAGTGCACAACTGGAAAAAATTTTGGTAATTTTCTGATAAATACTATATTCTTTACATTTTCAATTCTCACACCTAAATTTATGTGATTAGTGTGTGGTAAAAACCTCGTGATTATATTTTGAGCTTTCAAATCATCTTTTTACTATCCTTCTACTGATATCTAGTTTTATTCTGCTTTTGCCTATAAAGGTGGAATAAGTCTCTTCTTTATCTTTACTTCTAAAAAAAAGGTCAACGACATAAGGATCCTTGAATTTGTACTGTAAGCAGAAGCCATTCATAATTACTGTCACTTGCTTGTTTGTTTTGTTAGAGTGCTTGTTCGTTTTCACAACTGACCCTATTTTTCAGTAAATTTCCTTAAGTGATGATACTTAACCCTGGATATCCACGTTTAGGAATAAATTAATGATATAAATGCATTCTATGGTTTAAAAAATTTCAAGTATACCAACTATGTTCTGGAAGTCACTCTATCACTATTCATATGCCATTAGATAATTCACTTTGCTAAATCACAAATTCTTCAATTGTAGACAAAAACAATGTTCTATGAGCCTCTGAAAAAGTTTTTTTTCTTTTCAGTGATATATAAGCCCTTCAGAATGAAGACTCTTTGTCCAAGTTACACAGATTTTTGCAGTTTGTGAAGATGGAGTCACTGATGCCAGTTAACATGGATGCATTACATAGTGTATCTTGAGTAATAAATATAACTATTCAAATTGACAACAATGTATTTAGCATACATCATTTTTCCTCTAAGGAAATTATTAGTGAAGGCACACATAATAAAGGCACACATAATAATATTTTTCTGCACAAATGCTAACAGGAACTGGTACCTTCAGTCCTAACAACCACAACAATAGAAATACATAACTATATAACTAAATATATACATATGTAGTTATATATGTACACACACATAACTGTATATGTGTGTGTATCTAGATAGATGACAGGCAGATAGATAGATGCATAGATAGATACAGTTTGATTGTTTAAGAAGAGCTAAACAATGATGCCTAAAGTTCCTTTTTTGTTTCACTAACTTATGGTAAGTGTCCTGGGATGGCTTTTGAAAAGTACTCACTAAATTTCTTTTTCCTAAGAAAAACATTGCACATAATATCTCAATATTCATTTTTGAGCATAAAAGGCAGAAAAAGCAGCATAATAATAGGATTTTTTCATGAGATTTGAATAATATAAATGAGAAGGAAGAAAATTGTCACAATTATATCTGGAAACATTGGAATAGAAAGCAATAAAACAATAAAATGGCAATTTCAGGAAAGACAAATAGGATTGCAGCTTTGAAGAGATACTATGAGATAAAATAAAAATGTAGGGTTTACATCAGTATATTAATATACAAAGTTGTATCTACAAAAAAATGATTGAGCAAATTTGTAATTACCTGATTAATATAATCTACCTATATGCTCAAACTAACTTATTTTGTTCAAAATGGCATTGTCATTAATGAAATTAACTGAACAGTTTCCAAATTAATGGTTTATGTACGAACCATGCTACATTGATATCCGTATATAGATAATGTATAAATACATATACTTAAATTTTTAAGTTTGTAATACTTTGCAAACAGTAGATGATTTCGTTGGCTAAATCCCCACTTAAGTAAGTTCACTCAATTCAATTAAATATTTCCCCCATAAATCTCCTGTAGACATGGAACTATTGATTTTCTTTTCTCATCTTTGTGAATTATACCTGTGCTCTGGTGAGGACGTGCTAGATAAGTTCCCAAAAATAAAAACTTAGTTTTAAATATTATTTGGAATTAAGATTAAAGGATATTGTGATATGAATTACCTTGTCAATTTTGTGATATAGATTTTACTAAACATTTTTTTGACTCAGTAATTTTGCATTTTCCAACATCAGAATAATCACAATTACACTCTTGTTCTAAGTACCTATGTGTATTGAGGAGTTTAGTGTACAAGAAGCCGTTAGCTTCATTCCACACAAGCAGAGAAAATGGGTCCAGTGAAACAGCCTAAATAAAATACGTTAACAGGTTTCTTATCCATAATTTTGACAGCAGTGTCATGTACTGATAATTCAATTATAATGAAGTACTGACATTATTGAAAAATCATATATAATAGTTCTAATTTTACTTTTTATTATTATTCAAAAATTATGCCCTTTTCTTCCTCTACAACTTGTAAACAACAGACAAAATCCTTTTGTGGTGGGATAGCATAAGATAGTAAAGGCCTTTTTAAATACTAAAGCTTTGGAGATGTATTTCACTGATTTTGAGTCCCTCTAGTTCTAATGGATAATGAGAGGTAAGTCCCAGCAGTCTAACAAAGAAAAAAAAATTAGGGAAAAATTTTAGTTTTTAGAAAAGTAATTTTCTCATGCTGCTTTTGGCTAACTAAATTTAGTCAAGTGGAAAAAACCAAACTGGATAAAATACAACCCAATAATTTTGAAATTTGTGAGCCTTCTTTATATCTTGTATATTTGAATTGCTTTCAAGTAGTTTGGCAAGAGCTTCCTACCATATATATATGTGTGTGTGTGTATATATATATATATATATACACACACATATATATGACTATATATAAATATATATATGGATATGAATACATATAGGGGCTATATATTTTGAGATTTTATATATATATAGGGAGATGTATATATCAGCAAAGAGATATATTGGGAGACATATATAGGAGCATATATATAGGGATATATATAAGAATATATGTGTGGGAAGACACACACAGGTATACGCACACACACATATATATGTGTGTTTAGGATATATATATATATATATATACATGTATATACACATATGTGTGTGTGTGTGTGTGTGTGTGTGTGTGTCTGTATCATATATCTACTTAGTTTCTAAGTATGTCTAGAGTGGAAGGAACCCCACCATGAAAAAAATTTTAGAAATCATGAAATAAGAAAGTAGCAGGTTTCTCATAAAATAATATCTTAAATACTATACCTTTTGGATTTCAAAAAGATGGAGACAATTGGAGAAGAGTTTACTATTAAAGTAGCTTCATTATGTGGTCAAGAGCTGTTTCCCTTTAAAAGAAGTGAGGGGATGTTGATCAAACATAAAATAGCATTCTCATCCTTGTTTGATTTAGTGTATGACTTGGAGGCTACCATGGATTGTTCAATTGACCTTGATGGATGTTTCCAATCATTACTTTTCCCTGGCTGTATCAAGGCCAAGTCCACCAGATGTCAGTACAATATAAATTATCCAAATTCTTTAATTTAAAAGCCAAATATAGAAGACAAAAATGAAATTGCCATAAAACAAAGGCACTTCATTGAATTATAACAAAATTACCTATACGAAATAGGGGGAGAGATTGTAAAACTGGTCATTATAAACTGTAATGTGATTTTTAAAATAATTTCTAATAGCCTTCTTTAACATTAATGTAATCTGAATAAATCTGATCTAGTATTTATCCTTCTTCCTGTTTCATTATCATTCAAATGTAGTATTTGCCAGATGACTTCTTTATTCACTGATGGTTTCATGCGTTATCATTTCCTCATTACATTTTTCTCTTGATTATTTTTTCTACTCTAGAAAAGGACACACCCATGAAAGTAGTATATTCCCTGACATATTTCTTTACTTGATCACAGTTAAACTAAAGGTTAATATGGGTAACACTTGCTGGCAATGCGTTGAATTCTTGATATTAAGACATACCAATGACATTTTTTTTCCAAATATGTTTGAAAATATAATTTTTGTGGTTGATGAGAAAGTTGTTACTTTACGTCCTTAATGCATGCACACACACAAACACACACACACACATACTTGAGAAAAAAAGAGGCTTCATAGAAGTGAGAGAAAAATATCACTAAGCCTGTGTTTGTCTCTATTTGTTTATTGTTCTTTGTGTAGAAATGTGCAGGAGAGAAGATTTGCTCCTTCTGCTTAGCATTAGAGGAACTCTCTTTCTCTCTCAAATTTAGTTTCTTTCTTTCTTTTGTTTTGTTTTTTCCAATTTATGGCACTCAACAGAGTTTTCCACTTCACCTTCCCAACTCCAATACCTACATCTTGGGATACCTAGTGTGACTACTGGGTAAGGATATATATAGTGACAGAATTCCAGGACAAAGTAATATGAGAAACAGACAAGCTAATGCCACCCTTCATGCTTGCTGCTCCTAATAATATGCTTTTGCCAACCTGAGAATTGTGCAATAGGTAGAATCTTCATCTACTATTTTATCCTTGTACTTTCAACCCAAAAGCCACCACTCTGTTCCTTTAAGGAAATGGTCAAGTAATGGTTTTCTTCCTATACCTAGGTAATTCGCTCCTCAGGCCTTGCAGTATCCCCAAATTTATCTTCATATTTTTTCACACCTAAAATTATTTCATTATTTAAAAAATATCAAAGGGCCTGATTTTTCGGGACATATTCTGCATTCCATGAGTTTATAATCTGAGCAAAAGGACCAATCATGTGATCAAAGCTCTAAGAGAACGTGTTAGAGATATGGTGTAGTTCTTTCTGAGAAAGTAAACTTGTAGAGTATAAATGGCTCACATCGATTTGAAAGTACCTGTCAAGTTGGGCTAAGCCCAACAAAGGCAAGAAAACTGAGAGCTTAGCTACCCAGAGGAGGAAGATCTGGATTTCATCAGGGAAGCTGGAGAAACCAGTGATGGCAAATTATAAAACAGAGAATGCATTTACACCATCAATTTCTGAACAAAATATTAATGACTAATATTTATTAATCTAAAGGAAAAAGATAAACTAAAAGACATTGCTCTTTTAATATATCACATTTTAACAGGAGAAAAACCATAAGATTATCCAAATAGCTTTTTAAAAACACATTTGATGTGATTCAGTATTCATTCATAGTTTTAAAAGCCATAACCACAAAAAATAGATGGGAATTTTCTTAATCTGAAGAAGGGCAAAAACAAACATATAAACAAATACAAAATCTACAGCAAGGATTCAAACCCTCCCCAAAGGCCAGAGAAAAATACCTAAAAAGATGTCTGGAATCACTGTCATTCCTGTTTCAAAATTGTTCTAGGCATATGTTTTCAACACAATTTGTACAGGAATCACTCAGTTTCATCTTCTCTCACCCCCACCTCTTTGGTGTCACTTTCCCACCTTCCCTGCTTGCCAGTGGATCATGGCCATCTTCTTGTCTGTTAACTATCTTGGCTGCCATTGTCTTTTCCAGGATTAGACATTTTAGTATTCCTGGACAGGACCTGCAGAAGATCTCACACCTAGGATCAAACTATCAAACTGATTGTACCCTTGGAAGTTCTGGCTCCCTCTGCTTTATCTAGATTTATATGAAATACCAGAGTGTAGGGCAGAGAATCTGGTTTCCCCCAAGGCTTCTTAAGATGTCTGGTAACACAACTCAAAAATTTAAGAGTGATGGTATGTTACTTTGCTTGATTCATTGTTCCTCAATGTAAACACATATTGAAATACCACATTGCACTCCATAAATATATCCAACTCTTATTTGTTAATTTTTAAAAAGTTTAGGAGAGTTAATGACCTGTAGAACAACATGACACACAAAGCAAGACAGAGAACTGGCAGAAGAATGTTGCTCCCTTCCTCCTGTTAACAGAGTGTCCCAAGACGCAGAGGTTACCTATGTGTCTCTACAAATATCTTGTATACCACAGCAATATGTTTTGTCTTTGTTTGTTCAATTTTGGTAGCAGCTAGATAGCATACTATATTGTCATTACTTTTCTGCCTTATCTTTTTATTTTTCCCTTCACTTTTAGGACTATATCCCACTTAAATAAAAGATTAGCATATACTTAGTGCTTGAGTGTTTTCTAGAAAACTTGGATTAAACAAGTTCCTAGTCAATATAATAATAAAGGGAAATCAATTAAATGGGAAATGGCTGAAAAATAGAAATCAAAATGCCATTAACTGTTGGCAAAATTGTCCATATAAATAATGTACAAAATCTGCAGATTAATTATAGTATTTGAAAGAAAGAGTTTAGAATCTAGCAGTGGCTTTTGGATACAAATGTGATGAACTCAAACAGCTGTTAGTAATAAACTAAATTAATACATTTTGATATATCAAGTAAAATATGGTATTGAACATGAATAAATTGAAGTTCATAAATATCATTAATCTCAAAAATACAACGTTGTCTGAAAGAATAAAGTCATAGAAAAACACATGAAGTATGCTTCCATTTATATAATTTTAAAAATAGATATCTATTCATCTAAATGAATATATGTATGCTTCAAAATACCATCAAGTAAATCAAGGGAAAAATTATAACAAAATTCAAGTTGGTATTACCTTATGAGGTGAGAAGAAAAGGAATAAGATGGGGACAGTCATATAGGAAGTTTTCCAAGGAAATAATAATACTCTCTTAAGCTAAATGGTGAACGCATAGTAGTCATTTTAGCCTCCTTTTAGCTCTAGACATAATATACACATTTTGCATGTACAATTGATTTCACATTAAAATATTAAATTACTATGGAATTTTTTTTTTTGTTGTTGTTGTTGTTGTTTTTAGTCAGGTTGTACCAAAACATCTCTAGATAGACTGTGCTGATTTTGGGTAAGATAGAGGTTACAGTTACAGTAATTCAGAAATCCATTTATTTGAGTAGGCACCAAAGGTAAATTTCTGATGTGCAGGTAGTTTTAAGATCATCAAGCTAAAATAGCAAAAGAATTTCATCTTTAGTTACATTTTGTTCTGATGAGGTGGCCTGGAGATATAACTGTCTTATTGAACTTTTTCTTTCCCCCCTCAGTGGGAAGATTTATTTAAGTTCAACATAACCAACTTACAAACTCTTAGTGCACAACTCATATATCTGTCTGAAACTATATGCCTCTGGTACAGCAGGGAAAAGTGCAAAGCATTATTTTCAAGAAGCTTCATTTGAATATATCAGAGACCCTGCAGTGTGAGGGCCTTCGAAAGAAACAAAAATAGATAGTATGTGCTTACTGGAGAAAATGCAGGATTTGAAGTTGGCAGTACCTAGGGATAGATTTAATTTTTTTTTTTTTTGAGAGGAGGAATTATTCCCTCTGATACTTTAAATATATAGTACCTTTTTAATTTCTTATAAGGTTGGCTCATTCCTTTGTGTCTTATGCATGGAAGATGATGACTTCAAGAAGCTGAATATGTTACAGAAAATAATTAAAAGCTTTCCATCATCTACTAAAGTATTCAAGCACATAGAAGATTACCGCAGAAAGAAAGAAAGAGAGAAACTGGGGGAGCAATGAGAAAACTCAAGTGTATTTTGCAAAATGACAGTTTTTAAAACAAGCCCAAGGGTTCGTTAAGGCCTTTTCTTAGATGCAGAGCCTAAGTGTTAAATTTTGGGGGTTTTTAATAACACAAGATCATTCATTAAAATCTGGCTTTTCTTTGATGTTTGTTATGTGATTTCTCAGACTACCACAGGCTTCCAGATCTGAAGAAAAATCTCTCCCATTAAGACCCCAAATAGATTCCTCAATATAATTTTCACTAAGAAACAAAATAAATGCCTTTAACTTTCCTATATCTTGAAAAATTAAATCATAGAGCAGAAATTTTCCGCTGAGGAAATAATTAAATGTATTGCACATATTATTTTGTATCTGAGTAAATGTGATGAGAAGGAGAAGGGAACTGAAGGGAGAAAAATAATTAGAAACAAATATAGATACATTGAATTGCTGAAAGGCCCCACAGGGGAAACACACACAGACACACATACACACATACTCTAAATAAATATTTTTTAAAAAACAAACAAAGCATCCTACTTCAGTTAGAGGGCTGTACTAGTAGCGATAGGTACCTGATATGTTGAAAGTTCCACTCTGCCCTTTACTCAGCAGGAACACATAATTACAACAGCTAAAATTACAGGAAAAAAATAAAGTGAAATGGTTCAGCTCTTGGGAGCCAAACACAAACAGCAGCTCTGACCTTTAAATCTCTAGTGACTGCATGAGCAGTGGTTCATCCCAGCACAATAGCTTTAAAAAGATTAGTAATCAGTTTTCTTAAAAAATATTGCAGGCGTTTGAATTGAGTGATCATTTAAAATTAATAAATAAAAAGTCAAAATGGACTTTTATTCATACAACTGATAGGAGGCTTGTAAAGGGTTTGTTATGGTTGGAAATAGTATATAGAATGCATTAAGCTTTTTACAGGAAAAAATGTTTATTCATATTTTATCATTACAATTTCTAGCTCTTAACAATTGTTGAAAAGGAGAACAGAGAAATGAAATAAATAGCAGTGTGTGTATCAGGAGAAGTCCATCATAGAAACTGAAAAAACACTTTCAAGTTCATATCTCCTTCTCAATGTCAATGTCTACAAGCAACAACCACCAGTAGTTACTTGATGTCAAAGCACTGCACTATGGAGAAAGAGCAAGGGGCATCAGGCCAATAACAACTGCTGTTGATATAGTATGTGAGCAAGCATTATTAGAACAGAAGAGAATGAAAGCCCTCCTGCTATGAAATGCATGTTAATTAAGTATGCAGTCCTTGACAACTACAGCAGTAAGAACAGCTTATGAACAGTGAGTACAGTAGCCAACTGCCAGGATAAAGAGCATCTAGTGATGGGTACCTGACTCTCTTTCCATGATCGACAAGTTGTTGAAACTAGAAAACAAAATCAAAATATAGACAGTGTTCTCTTTCGCTCACTCTTATTTTCCCCACTTTATTGAGGTATAATTGACAAATAAGAATTATATCTATTCAAAGCATATCATATTCATTGCAAATATGTATACACACATCTATTCAAGGCGTACAACGTTTACATATATTGTATATGTTGTCAAATAATTTCCATGATCAAGCTAATTAACATTCCTATCGCCTTACATAGTTGCTTCATTTTGTGAGGGGTGTGTGGGTGTGTGTGTGGGGGGGTGTGTGTGTGCACACTGAGAATACTTAGGATCTACTTGCTTAGAGAATGTCAAGTACGCAATAGGTTTTTATTAACTGCGGCGAACATGCTGTACGTCAGGTTTCTGGAACTTTCTCATCTTATAACTGCAAGTTTCTACTCTTTGACCAACATCTCACCCAGCCAACCCTTGGTAACCACCCTTCTACTCTTTGTTTCTATAAAACAGACTTTTTTAGATTTAACATATACTTGGCATAACATCCTCCAGGTTCATCTCTCTTGTTCCAAATGGCTGAATTGCCTTCTTTATCAAAGCTGAATACTATCTCATTGCAAACATGTATACACACACAAACACATACACACACACACACACACACACACACATATATATCATAATTTCTTTATTAATCCATCAGTAGGCATTAAGGTTATTTTCCATATCTTGGCTGTCACAAATAGTACTGCAATAAAAATGGGAGTGCAGATATCTCCTCAAGATAGTGATTTCACTGCCTTTGGATGTACACCCAGAAGTAAAATTGCTGAATCAGGAATTACTCTTGCAAATGTTTCTTTTAAAATGATATGAACATAGCTTTTGAGCCATAAAGGGAATATAATACATATTTTACATAGTAAATCAATAAAGACTAAACTCCTCTTTTACTATGTCTATTTTTTTCTCTTTAATCCTAAATTTGGTAAGTGAAATACTTTTTTATGATAGCTTTTAGTTAATTGGCATCTAGTGAAGGCAAAGATAAACTTTTTTAAAAAAGAATTTCTTCCTTTTTATAAGGTGAAGGAGCAAATGTTTGAATTATGTAACTAATAAATTAAAATATAATGTGTACATTGTCATAACTACTATCCAGATAAAATTAATTAAGCTTAAAGCTAAATGTAAAAGCTGCAAATTTATTTATTTATGTAGTTGTACATTTATATATGTCTACCTAAATATATAAGGTGTGGTAAGATTAGTTAAAAAGCTTATGGAAAATTAACTTAATTTTCCCAAAGAAAAATTGAAACATAAAAAACGTCTTCTTAATATGTTGATTCTGAATGTGAGGACTGAGTTTTAGAAAAGAAAGATTAAGAATTGAAAGAGGAAAAAATACTTGAAAATAAATTATAATTTTTAAAGATTAGTAAATAATTAAAGGTAACATTTGAAAAACAAACAATTAGTAAAACAGATTATTACCCTTTCAAAAATAGGGAAACATTGAAATGATTCAAGAGACTATGAGAAATACAGACAGTTAACATATTTTGAAAATAAAAACGTTTTTTGTCTGGGTACAAAATAACTTGGTTGCTTCACAAAAGACAAATGCAAATTCAATTTCTTCCCGTTTTATATATCATCCACGTACAATTTGAAGAAATAATTTATTACTAAATATTTTCCTTATGAATAAAGTTTTGATATTGAGTTGATTTTATTAAGAATTTTAAGTTTTTTTATTTTATTTTTATTATTCATAAGCTTTTGAACTAATCTTATAATACCTTATATATGTAGATAGACATATACAAATGTACAACTAAATAAATAAATAATAAAATTAGAGCCTTTACATTTAGTTTAATTAACTTTATCTGCATAGTAAGACAATGCACATATTACATTTAAATTTATAATTTATATGTAGCGATTCTCTAAACAAACTGACATATGGTATTTGTTACCTTGTATGAAAACTCATATTTTTCTGTAATTATTATACCTAATATATTGTTAATCATTATATAATCACATTTAACCAAAGTGACCAACTATTGTTACCTCTTAACCCAAAGAAAAGTAGAAGACAGGAAACCAATAAATATCTAGCTGTTTTTTTCCAGGAGCACACATTTCATATTAGCTTTCCAAATTTAAAAATGGCAAAAACTCCCACATAACTAACATTATCCAAAATCATTTGCACATCACCTGATTTTCTAACCATTTAAAAATGTAGAACTAATTTGGTTATGAAGTTACATATCAAAATTCTTTAAATATTTATAAATTTATTAAATTTAAAACTTGTAATGATATCAAAGTGAACTAAAGATCTACAAATTACAAATCATTCAATTAAACACAATTTTGTTTTTATCATTTTAATTTGTAAGAACAATAACTTGATAACATAAAACTGATATACACATTTAGAATTCTTAAAGAAATAGAGTTTGATTCTACTTCTTCAAAATCTAGAATATTATGTTGACTTTAGATATATACAATTAAATGAAAGAGAAGACAGATAATAATTTTTTGGTCAAATTAATTACCTCACTGTAAATTTTCAAAAATTCCTCTATTTATCATGGATATCAAATAAAAATTTCTAACAAAATTTATGAGCTTTAACTCTGGTCTTTAATTTTTAATTCTTTAAATATTGTTTAAAATATCTCTTTGTCATCTAATCTTAGAACTAGTGGTCTTATAATGAGCAAAGATATTAGTTAACTATATTTCTTAGTGAAATTTTAGAATGAACAATTTCTTGCAGAGCAAACATTTTTAAAGATCAAAACGAAAACTATTTACTTTTACTTACTCCTTTTAGAAACTTTTAACACTGTCTTGACCATTTCTAGCATGTACAAATATTGGCAGCCCTTCATTTGATTAATCTTCAGTTTTCTAAGAAATAGGAATAGAGGATAGAAATGGAAGAATAAAGGTGATATAGAGATACACAGATATGGAGGGAAAGGGGGAAAAGCGTGACAGAGAGACAGAGAGAGTGGGAGGAAAAGGGAAGGAAAGTGGAAGTGGGAGAAGGAGAAAGGAACAATCAATTACAGCTAGGTTAAACAATGTCCCAGGGCCTTGATAATTTTATCAAACCACAAGATTAAAAAATCATTGTTTATTCACCTAGAAAGTGTAAAACCTGAAGTAAGAGAAATTCTCATAACAAACAGTCTTAATGGGTATATACCCAAAGGATTATAAATCATTCTACTATAAAAACACATGCATACATATGTTTATTGCAGTGCTGCTCACAACAGCAAAGACTTGGAACCCACCCAAATGCCCATCAATGATAGACTGGATAAAGAAAAGGTGGCACATATACACCATGGAATACTATGCAGCCATAAAAAAGTATGAGTTCATGTCCTTTGAAGGGACATGGATAAAGTTGGAAACCATCATTCTCAACAAACTAACACAGGAACAGAAAACCAAACACCGCATGTTTTCACTCATAAGTGGGAGTTGAACAATGAGAACGCATGGACATAGGGAGGGGAACATCACACACCAGGGCTTGTCAGGGGGTGGGGGACGAGGGGAGGGATAGCATTAGGAGAAATACCTAATGTAGATGATGGGTTGATGAGTGCAGCAAACAACCATGGCACATGTATACCTAGGTAACAAACCTGCACGTTCTGCACATGTTTCCCAGAACTTAAAGTATATGTATAAGAAAAAAAAAAAGTTCAAAAGCCAAAGACAATTGAAGACAGTGGTGTAGTATGGAATATTAGACTGTGAGAAGTTGGGTCATCTAAGCAAAAGAAAATATAGGTCAATATAAGCTGTGCTGCAAGTACAATTAGAGTAGTGATGTACATTGGAGCAAAACCAGACCAGAGGGTCTCTTACAACTTATTTGCCAACTCAGTCCCAATAGGCAGAAATTGTTTACAGTTTCTGCAATCACTGTTATTATTCTAATGCAAAAACATAGGCACAATAATTCTGAGAATAGATATCTTTATTCCTGGGAGAGTTTCATAAAAATTTTTAGGGCCAGCAAGCTTAAATTCAAAAAAAGAGATAAATCTGGAAGATAGTATACCAGCAAAGTAAGAAAGGGTCAAGTCTTTCTTTCTTTTCATTTTATTTTTATTATTATACTTTAGGTTTTAGGGTACATGTGCACAATGTGCAGGTTTGTTACATATGTATCCATGTGCCATGTTGGTTTGCTGCACCCATTAACTCGTCATTTAGCATTAGGTATATCTCCTAATGCTGTCCCTTCCCCCTCCCCACACCCCACAACAGTCCCCGGAGTGTGATGTTCCCCTTCCTGTGTCCATGAGTTCTCATTGTTCAATTCCCACCTATGAGTGAGAACATGCGGTGTTTGGTTTTTTGTCCTCGCAATAGTTTGCTGAGAATGATGGTTTCCAATTTCACCCATGTCCCTACAAAGGACATGAACTCATCCTTTTTTATGGCTGCATAGTATTCCATGGTGTATATGTGCCACATTTTCTTAATCCAGTCTATTGTTGTTGGACATTTGGGTTGGTTCCAAGTCTTTGCTATTGTGAGTAGTGCCGCAATAAACATACGTGTGCATGTGTCTTTATAGCAGCATGATTTATAGTCCTTTGGGTATATACCCGGTAATGGGATGGCTGGGTCAAATGGTATTTCTAGTTCTAGATCCCCGAGGAATTGCCACACTGACTTCCACAATGGTTGAACTAGTTTACAGTCCCACCAACAGTGTAAAAGTGTTCCTATTTCTCCACATCCTCTCCAGCACCTGTTGTTTCCTGACTTTTGAATGATGGCCATTGTAACTGGAGTGAGATGGTGTCTCACTGTGGTTTTGATTTGCATTTCTCTGATGGCCAGTGATGATGAGCATTTTTGCATGTGTTTTTTGGCTGCATAAATGTCTTCTTTTGAGAAGTGTCTGTTCATGTCCTTTGCCTACTTTTTGATGGGGTTGTTTGTTTTTTTTCTTGTAAATATGTTTGAGTTCATTGTAGATTCTGGATATTAGCCCTTTGTCAGATGAGTAGGTTGCGAAAATTTTCTCCCATTTTGTAGGTTGCCAGTTCACTCTGATGGTAGTTTCTTTTGCTGTGCAGAAGCTCTTTAGTTTAATTAGATCCCATTTGTCAATTTTGGCTTTTGTTGCCATTGCTTCTGGTGTTTTAGACATGAAGTCCTTGCCCATGCCTATGTCCTGAATAGTATTACCTAGGTTTTCTTCTAGGGTTTTTATGGTTTTAGGTCTAACATGTAAGTCTTTAATCCATCTTGAATTAATTTTTGTATAAGGTGTAAGGAAGGGATCCAGTTTCAGCTTTCTACATATGGCTAGCCAGTTTTCCCAGCACCATTTATTAAATAGGGAATCCTTTCCCCATTTCTTGTTTTTGTCAGGTTTGTCAAAGATCAGATGGTTGTAGATATGCGATATTATTTCTGAGGGCTCTGTTCTGTTCGATTGATCTATGTCTCTGTTGTGGTACCAGTACCATGCTGTTTTGGTTACTGTAGCCTTGTAGTATAGTTTGAAGTCAGGTAGCGTGATGCCTCCAGCTTTGTTCTTTTGGCTTAGGATTGACTTGGCGATGTGGGCTCTTTTTTGGTTCCATATGAACTTTAAAGTAGTTTTTTCCAATTCTGTGAAGAAAGTCATTGGTAGCTTGATGGGGATGGCATTGAATCTATAAATTACCTTGGGCAGTATGGCCTTTTTCACGATATTGATTCTTCCAACCCATGAGCATGGAATGTTCTTCCATTTGTTTGTATCCTCTTTTATTTCATTGGGCAGTGGTTTGTAGTTCTCCTTGAAGAGTTCCTTCACATCCCTTGTAAGTTGGATTCCTAGGTATTTTATTCTCTTTGAAGCAATTGTGAATGGGAGTTCACTCATGATTTGGCTCTCTGTTTGTCCGTGATTGGTGTACAAGAATGCTTGTGATTTTTGTCCATTGATTTTGTATCCTGAGACTTTGCTGAAGTTGCTAATCAGCTTAAGGAGATTTTGGGCTGAGACAGTGGGGTTTTCTAGATATACAATCATGTCATCTGCAAACAGGGACAATTTGACTTCTTCTTTTCCTAATTGAATACCCTTTATTTTCTTCTCCTGCCTGATTGCCCTGGCCAGAACTTCCAGCACTATGTTGAATAGGAGTGGTAAGAGAGGGCATCCCTGTCTTGTGCCAGTTTTCAAAGGGAATGCTTCCAGTTTTTGCTCATTCAGTATGATATTGGCTGTGGGTTTGTCATAGATAGCTCTTATTATTTTGAGACACATCGAAAGGGTCAAGTCTTTCTAATCTGACAAGGATATATGGAAGTTTTGGTGCCTGGGTACTATGGGCTGAATTGTGTCCTCCTAAAATTTATGTCCCGAAGCCCTAACCCCTAGTTCCTCAGAATCTATTTTTGAGGATAGAGCCTTTCAAGGGAAGGATTAAGTTAAAATGAAGCCCTTTAGAGTGGGTCCTAATCTAATCTGATTGGTGTCTTATAAGAAGAGGAAATTTGCCCATGCGTGCAGGAATGAAAGAGAGAAGGATAGAGAGAGAGAGAGAGAGAGAGAGAGAGAGAAACTAGGGATATTTGTGCACAGAGGAAATATCATGTGAGGAAACCAAACCTGCTGATATCTCCATCTTGAACTTCTAGTCTCCTGAGTTATCGGAAAATAATGTTTTGTTGCTTAAACCACCCAGTCTATGGTATTTCCTTATGACAATCCTAGCAAACTAATACACTGGGTGACTCATATTGCACCAGCACTAACATGCCATTTTTTTATTATTATTATTTTCATGATTCTCCAGATCAGCAGTTTCTTTGTATAGATAAATACTATCAGATAAACTTGTAAAAAGTTTAGTTTCCTAGACCCAGTCCCAGAAATATGATAGGTCTGGAGTAATGCCCAGAAATCTGAAAATTTGCAAGCACCCAGCAGTGATTCTGATGTTGGAGTATTAAAAACAAAGTTTCAGACAAACTTCTACAGATGTGTGTGAGGAATACTCACATCTCCGGAAAGCTATGCAGGTAGGTGTTCTCTAATCAGTTTGAACTATTGAGCAGGAGAATTAGGAATGTAGGGATGTCTTTGTACTCATCCTTTGAAATAATAAATGTCGAGTGTTTGAGATACTTTTTCATGATTTTACAATCCCTCAGTGTGATTCATTTAATAAATTGATACATTACACATTTTATTAGATAACAATAGGTTAAGATCAAGCACTGTGTCGTGACTTTTATACTGAGATTTCTATGCAGTTTATTTCCTGCTTATGACTATGGTACAAATGTGCATAGCTTCCTGAGTGTAGGTCCTGCACAGTAACATTGAACACAGAAGTGTTGCACCCTTGGTTTAAGGTTTTGTTGTTGCAATCTTAAAATTCTTAATAATTTTTAACAAGAAGCTTGCATATTCATTTTGCATGGGGCCTTGCGTATTACATGCCTGATCCTGAGTACCAAATCAGGTTTAAAGTTTATGACTTATGACAAAGATGTCTGTATTTCCCTTGGGTTTCATTTATGTTTTTAGCCTCAGAAATTATCAGAGTTGAATTAAAAACCCATATGATAGAAGTCACTCTTCATGTTGCATTGTCACTAATGACGGGGGAATGTAACTGAAAAGTTATACTCATGTCTTTTAATGATTTTCACGTATACTAGCATTCACTATCCCACACGAAGGCATGTAAAGATCATGGGGAAGACGGAGATTTTAACAACCGTCAGGTGAATCTGGTATGCTTCTCACTCTTTATCTTTGTCTACAATTGGAGTATTTTCTATCCACAGGTTTATGGTACAGCTCATTTCTCGTGCTTTAAAAATACCAAGGAAAATCACACTAGGAATGTCTCTCTTCCATTTCAAGCTACATAATTTCTTTTATCCTTTGTTTTCCTTTCTGTATTAAGCATAAGTATGGAAAATAAGATTTTTGTCGTATCAAAATGATATGTTTAAAGAAGAATTAGAGTATCTCTTAAAACAGTCTTCAATCCTTTTTTTGTTCCTCTCACTTCACACTTGTTATACTCAAAGAAACATAATTATGTATTACAATTTAGGGAAAATTACCCTGCAAATCTATATTCTATAAATTTAATTCCAGAAAACTGATTAAGACTTAATTATGGATTAAAATGTGTGTAGTAATAAGAATTATAATTACAATGATATCTAACATATATTTTGTATTCACTGTGTTTCTAGCACTTTACTAAGTGCTTTACATATATCAATATCTTTGATCTTCACAAAAACTATATGAGTTAAGTGTTCCCAGGCATTATGGATGATGAAATTAAGGCACAGAGAAGTGTGGGTGATTGTCCCAGCATCCAGGGTTACCCATTGTATGGAGGAGACTCCTAAACTATAATATTAGGTAGAATAAGACAGAAATTTTCAAATACCCTTCTTTTGGTTCTTATCAAAAAATTAATTTCTCATTAAGATACGTTTGGTCTTACTTATAAATTCTTAAATAGCAACATATATTCTATCACTCAAAACAAAGTATAGCAAAATTCCAATAATTACCTCTGCAAGACCTGAGCAGCACATACAGAAATTCTATGTTAATATTTTTAATACTGTGTTGAATAAATATGTACAAAGGACTATTATTCCTCAACGTAGATTATATGCACACAGTGGCTGCTTGAAATAAGAAACTATTTGGGAAACAGTGAAATGTCTTTATTGTGTGACCTTTTAAATATACTTATATCCCCTAAAATGGGACAATTCTCAAAACATCAGATTACATGTATGTGGCATCAGAACTATGAACTTAACACTTATCTTGCTGTCATTAAGTTTTAGGTGGTTCCAACTGTGAAGAACAAGGTGTGTGTTTGTGTTCTATGAGAATGATTTTATTCACTCTGTATCTAGATTAAGTGTGAGAAGATGAGAGCTGAGGCTCTGTTCAGGTAGAATACCCAGGAAGCATGGCTCATATACCAGGTCACCTGGCTGAGCAATGAAGTGATGATTCCCAGAAGCAGAGAGAGCAGAACTAGAGAAGGGTGGAAAAGAAAGTCCTAGATTAGAGCCATGTTAGTGATCCAAGGTGATTTCTCAGATCTTTAGAATGGAGGCAATGAAGGGGAAGTAAAAGTGTGAATAAGACCAAGAGACCAGAAGAGGTAGAATAAATATAAGGATGAATGTCAGAGTGGGGCTGTAGGTCATGGAAAAATACCTGGGCTTAGGTGAAGAGCTGGGAAGGTTTTAAAATTTATTTCCACCACCATAAACTGAGCCATAGATAGAGCCAATGAAGCAGAGGAGTAAATAGTTTAGCACAGCAGGTAGATTGACAGAAGTCCTATAAATAACATTCTTTATCTCATTTATAAAACCTTAGATGTAATGTAAACAACTTGAGGTATTACCTTCTCAGTGTCTCTTGTGTGTGTGAAGACACACACAAATCACAGAAAACGATGTAGTCACTTATTCAACAAATATTTACTGAGCACCTACTGAGTGCTGGGACTGTTCTAGAGCTCTGGCGAGAAACCAAGGAAACAAAATTCTATGCTCATGGAGAATGTACATCAGTTCTGACTGGTAGAGTGTGTGCTTGGGATGCTGTATGAGGAAGGATCCTAAAGGCATCTTAGCTCTCCAGAAGGAATGAACCATGATTGATAAGCAGTATCAGTCACTGAATGCATGCATCATGTAAATGTTTTGTTGAGAGGTAGGTCTGACCTAGAGATATTGATTGGCATTTGCTTATTGACGTGGAGTGGTACAAGTTGTAAATATCCACCTCCCATCTGTCTCCTATTTCCAAGTTGGATTTTCCTAGCTTCCAAAGACAAAACACAGGTAAACATTTTCCCTAAACAAAGCAATGTAAATGGCTAATTTGTGCAGGTGAACTAAAAACTGTTAAACTCATGTTAACAGATTTATGCATATAGTTTTTTTAAAAAAATTTACTCATTCATTTCAACAAGAGGAGGCATTTGAAAGACTTGGAATAAAATTAATTGTCTTTGTTAGTTCACTGGCTAGCAAAAGCAGAGAGCTAATTATATATTTTAATCAAATTATTTCCAATCATCATCATCCAACTACACCTCTACCCCCACTTGGATACAAATGCTACTAAAACTTTTCTCTCTAGTGTATACAAAAGCAGTCTTTTTTCTTATCCAAATATTTTAACCCAGAGACTAACAATAGTAGCCAACTAAATAAGTATTTGTATAACAGACACTTGTCCAAAGGCCTTACCTAAATTAGTCCACTTAATCTCTAAAATAATTTGATGAAATAAATAGTAAGTCCTATGATTAGCTTCATTTTATAGAGGAAAAAGTGAGATATAGAGATGTTGAATAATTTGTTGAAGTTTGCACAATTAGCAAGTTCAAGGGCCAGGATTTGAACCTGATGTGGCTCTCTTCCACGGTCAGGGTCTGTTGCCTAAATAATACACACACATGCTCCTTTTCCTACTTTAAATAAGCGTGGCTTACCTTGCTTTTAATTGCACTGTTTCTATGTTTCCTGCTGCTGATGAAAACGAAGCAAAAAGATAAAAAGAAAAATATGGCAATGAAATTGTTTAATTTATTCATTTACTCAAAAATATTTATTATGTACCTACAACGTACTTTGTACATTTTTGGTGATGAAATACAATGAAAAATCAATAAGCAAAAAAACCTATGTCAATTTTTATAAGAGATTACCTTCTAGTAGGCAATAAATAAATAAATAGATAATTGATATTTTCAGGTAGTTGAAAGTTCTATGAATACAAATAAAGTACTGTAAGGTTATTGAGTATGATATGTGGTCTGAGAAGGTCTTTCTAAGAGATGTTTAATGAAGTGAGGATGCAAGCCATGAAAATATCTGCAAAGAATTTCTTGACAAAGGGAAGAGAAAGTACAAAGGCAATAAGAAATAATAAGGAGGATACTTTGCAGAGAGAGGGCAGATGGATTGATAAAATGTATCTCAAAGAAGCAGCCAGAAGCTACGTAAACATAGAGACATATAGGGTGGAGTATGAACTGAATTTTATTCAGATATCAAAAAATATTCTAAAGCAAGAAACAAAAATACCTCTGATATGAAGTGGCCAATTTAAAAAAATTGTTGGTGAAAAGACTATGGTCATGAATTAAGGTAAAAAGTCTTTTATTAAGTCTCTTTGTGATTTTGTAACCAAGCTTCATTATCAGGGATCATACAGTCTTATTGGCTTAAAGCTTCAGCAAAGGCATCTATCTGGGCTCAACATAGCCGCTGGGCATGTGTTTGAAAGACAGAAAAGTAGACATGTTAAATCTGTACCTTGCTGTCCCAAGGAAATGCAAATAATAGCAACCCTTGCTAAAACATTCACGTTTTTCATACTTATAGAGGCTCCTATTCTCCATAAGTACCCTATTTTTATAATTAACTCTTGTCTTAATTACCCAAACACATTGATGAGGTTTTGGACGTAATTATGAATTGTGATGACTGTGCATATCTGCCCTCAAAGGCAGGCAACAGAAGGCTCTATTTCAATGTGTCCTGTGAATGCCAAAGGTAACTACTGAGCAAAATATTTACTTTGTAAATGGTTATAGATAGAGTTACAATACAAATTTTGAAAACCATCAGCATTTCTATTGTATATATTGGCATTCTGGAGAAGAAATCATAAAAAGAAATATGCTATTGGACTCTCTGACTTGGTTCTACCCTGACCTGGTAAGTGCTTTTGTAATGGCAAATCAAAACCTTAAAATATAGAATCCTAACCTCCAATCATTAGAAATGACCTTAAAGTTTTATAATATAGCTCAATGCACTATTGAACTTCCAATTACAAATAATTATTAACTCGTTAAATTCTGATCTAGAGACAACTGAGACAACAGTATTTGTTATCAAAGACACTTTTGCCAGTCCAAAGACCTTAGTGGCTTTGTTTCATCAGCGTATTTCTTGTGATGGTTACAACAAGAGTGGTTTACTAGCTACATAGAAGTTATTATAGTGCCACTGTTCATGCTGATTAAATTGAGGCCACATCAGCATTTTTTTCTATGAATATTTTTTCCAGAGTTTTATAGTACTGTAGTCAAACAAAAGGATATTGTGTAAGTATACAGCTTCCAAAATCTTAGAGAAAAAATCATGACTCCAGCTCCTTATTTCCTGTCTCCAGACATCTAATGCAAGAGAGCTAAGGTAGCACTAAATTACAAACAAATCTTTGGGTACCAATAAAGGAAGCATAAAATCTGACTGCATATGTGGCTCTACAAATACAAATCTGTCTTCAGAACAAAAGTTATGAATCATTTGTAGCAACAGCAAAAGATTTCTCTTTGATGGTTGGATGAATTCAATCACCAAAGCAAAGCTAATAAGAGTTTCTAAGGTTTGTATTTCATAAGCTCTTTAATGCTGAATCTTATCTGAGATGTATGATTTTTGATAGTATCTTTCTTTCCTTTCCTGTGGATAAAAGGTAACCATAAGGGAGACTTTTGCTATATAGGTAATGCATGAAGGGAAATAAAAGAATCAGTAAACATAATCTTGGTGTCGACTGTGATGCTGAGTTTTTTAGTCTTATCACAACTATGATCCCATAAAAAAAAATCCTCAAATAAAGAAAACTCCCCTTGCACATATAACTTCAAAGTATATCATGACCTGGAACAGAAGCAAACGTCTTTCTCTCACCCCAGGTAGTGATTAATTTATACCCTAAGGTATAAAACCTATTCTCACAAATACAACTACAGATAATTTTTATAGGATTGGGCCATTCTCCCACTTCATGTCTACAATCTGGCCTGTGATGAAACATTTAAAGTCAAGAGGAGATCAATGCAGAGCGGTGAAAAATATGAAAAATGAACTAAAACCTTTTATTTATTCTCTCTCTAAAAATGGAAAAGCCACTTGCCTCAGTCACATCAGATATATTAAACCAAATATGCTTCTACAAATGGCCTTGTACCGGGAACTACATAAAGCAAACTAATATTAACAAAGTCACTGGTGCTTAGATACTTAGGCCATACACAGATGATGCTTATTATTTACCTAGTAATGGTCTAGTAGCCTGAAACACTGAATTAGTAAATACTGAATTTTTACCCCATATGGAAGATACAGGGTTAAGTAATTGAGAGCCTCTAATTACATTTTCACAAACTGATTGATGATAGATTATTTGATGCCTGTTTCTCTTTAAAGACACTTCGTTGAACAATTAACATTGCACTCACAGCCAACAGCACCAGAGCTCATGCCTAAAGGAAGCTTCTCTGACATATATAATTTCACCATAAGATAAATTACATAGCCTTTTTGAGTTCAGGAAAATGAGGCAGCATTTCAGCACTACATTTGGAGGACATTTCAAACAGTGAAATCCAAACAAAATGAACAGAAATACAGAAAATGTGGCCCTAAATAGATGGAAAAAAGGACATGGTTTATAGTATAAGAGCTGAAATAAATGCAAAGCTTTGCCTTATTTGACCTCAGACTTTCCTGACATATTTTTGCCACAATACATATGTGCCTGTCCTTGAATGACCTTGAAGGCACTGCAAGTATTACTTTTGGGGTTAAAAATAAATTTTAGCAAGTAGGCAAAATTGAAAATACAGAAATCACCAATTATGAGGATCAACTGTATTATGTTATTTGGTTAGTTTCTTAAGAAAGAAGTCCTCAACAGTAAAGAAAATAAGTTTCTAAAATTTATTCAAAAAGCCAAGCATCACCTTACTGTTATTTTAAAATCAATACTAATTTCAAATTAAAATGCCATTTAAATTAAGTTACATATATTATTTAAAGTAACCCAAGATTGACTTAATTGACTTTCCTTTAAAGTCTCCATCTTAAATATGTAGATTATGTAAAATATCTCCCCTTGCTATTTAACTAATTAAAAACACTGTTAATAGTGCACACGGCTAAAGGAATAGTTGCACCATGTTCTTTTGTCCCCTTATAATGGACCATTAAATAAAAGCTAAGAACTTAACACTCACGCACATGCAAAAATCTGTTTAAAATATTACCTTACTTTTTCTTAAGAAAATTGTCTCAAAATACCTTCTGCTTCAAGTCTCCTAATTGCTAGGGCAGGTGGAAGAGCACACAGTGTACCTGAACTACAACCTGTGTAAATCAGAAGATATGTAAAGCACGGATTCAATCGAAATCATATTCAGGAGTAGTTAGGATGGGTGACTTGAAGCAAACTCTAGATGTGGACTTTGATCAGTTTTGCTAAAGCTACCTTATATGATATGGTATATGAAAAGTGAAGTTTCCTAAGACTTTCATAAAGTGCTAAAAACACCTTTAGAAAATATTGCTGTTTTTAACTGATCTGTGTGTATGTATGTGTCTATTATCTATCTATCTACCTATCTACCTATCATCTATCTATCCTCTAAATAAAAATAATGTGTTTTTTATTGTATAAACATAGTTTCACCATACGTGTAAACTTTGTAACATATGTGTAAACTGGGTAAACATAGTTTCAGAGTAAGACCCTTACTCCCTTGCTTCCAACTAAATTTTCACCCCTAAAAATAGCATGAAAATTCCTCATAGTTCATGAATCAAGTCAGAGATTAGAAGATAAACTGCATCCATTTTCAAAAGAGCTGAGCACCCAAAGATTCTCTTTAGCCAGAAGCATGTGATAAATTAGACTCTATTATGTAATTTTAAAATAAGCTTTTAGAAAATATATTACATTGTGTATCACAGCCCCAGGACATGTTATTTGATGGAACATCCTAAATAGATATTTCAGTCATGAAAGAGGAACAGCTTTTCTCAAGCAAATAGAGCAGTCTCTAACACCTCATGCATCCAATTACCATAAAAGAATAAAAAGGGAATGAGAAAATTAAATAGAAATCATTATACTCTCAACTGAGAATTCAAGGTCACAGACAGAATGCTACCCCACTTTGAAGGGGAGCAGCAAGCCGGCTGTCTACTGTGAAGGGTTCCACATTGATAGTCAAGGCATCTTTAATATGGATTAGGCCCTCAGGAGTCTATTGAATGCAAATCATTACTTAAGTCTAGTCAAGAGATCTAATTACTGTATAAAGGTTGCACATTCTTTAGGGCCAAAAGAGATCATATTACACAAATAAACAACTAGGCAAGAACAAATGCTAGGTGGTATATGTAATAAGGTAAAATCCCAACCAAACTGTGTTTTTGATACATGATACCAGTCTGACATTAAATTCAATATGCATTACATAATCAGATTTCTTTAACACCAACATTCCTTTATTGCTTCTCTCAATCTTAGCAATAAGTAAGTATCTAACAGTGTATAAAGAAGCCACATCAAGAATATTCACTTCCTTGATGGAAAAGCTTGGTGTTTATAAGAAATGACAAGTTTGCAGTCAGAGTGAGCTAGCAAATGGAAGGCTTAGGATGCATAACTCATATAGTTTGGGGGTTTCATATAAGACAAGAACTTCTGTCCACAATATTTATTCCTAATATTGTAACTGAATTCAAATTTCACATTTGGGAATTAATCAGAATCTCAATGATCTCCAAAAATTATTTATTAAGCTGTGATGAATCAGAGTAATATCTGAAAACAAGGAGGATAACAAGCTAAGAAAATGGTGCTATTGGAGTGATACAGAGCATAGGTGGCTAAAAGGAATGGGGTAACAGGAGAGCCACCCTAAAATAATGTGTGGACTTCTAAACTTTGCCTAGAGCTGCCTCTGAAGCTATGAGGCTGTTTCTGAATGTGGCTTATATAGAGAGTGCAAAGTTGACTTAATCACATGAATGCTGTTGGATAAGGACATTCTAGGAAGAGAGGAGAAAAAAGTCCATGTGAATGTTTAAAAATTAAGAAAAGACAAAACATGCTGCTAAATTGCATCCATATCTAATCTTCTTATTTACATATTAATGTCATAGAGAATTTTCCTTCTCAGCGAATTACTTAGGCTGAAAATATAGGAAAATAGACACTAAAGCAGAAATGACCAAGGTATTTTCTTAGATTTAAAAGGGCTAGAGCTTTTATATGAATAAAGAAAATAGCTATTACTTTTTTTAAAAAAAAGGTCAGATATACTTCTCCAAAAATTTTTTATTCCTACCCACTTATCTTTGCAATTGTAGCCTATCTGTAATGGAAACAAGTATACCTGTAGGATACCTGTAGGCAGAGAAGATACTTCTATACGGCACACATTATCTCATTTGAGTGTCAAAAGCATCACTGAAAATGAGCACCCTATAGCATCCCAGCAAAAAACATCTCTAAAAGGTTAAATGTTTTGCCTAAGGTCATTTAATTCCTAAGTAAAAAATAGGATATATATATATCCTATATATATATATATATGCATGCTCACACAAACACACAGACACACACACACACACACAGACTAGAACTCAAGTCTTCTTGTCTTTCATATCTGTTCCTTTTCTTCTAGTCTAAGCCATCACATAATATCATCTTATTCTTACCAACTGAGACTCCTTTTGCCACCACCCAGTGGAGATTTCTCCATCTCCTCTTGTAATAACATTTATTGGCTCTTTCTGCAGCCCTAAGTTATCTGTAGCCCAAGTTCATTTTCCTATTCAAGTGGTGAACCAATCATTATGAAGCAAGAACGAACAGAAAAATAGACAAAAATCCCACTTACTTTCACTGCCCTCATATGCTGCTTGACCTTTACCTGACTAATTCATAGGAAAGGCTATAATAAATAAAGAATAATTTCTACAAATGAAAGATTGCAACTACAGGAAAGGAAAAATTTTGGTTTAGGAATCACTGTGGAAATTGACTTTTCTAAAATCTGTATAAACTTTGAAACTATTAAAATTCTCATTCTATTTAACTGGTTATTTAAAATCTATTCAACCATTGGAATAACAAGATACTATCAGGACCACTAAAGGTGAAATCAGGATATTCATTAAGGGCCATGTACCTAAAAATATTTGCAATAGACTTGAATTTAGGCTCATTTGATTGATGGCCCTAGATATTTGCACTGAATTCTGCCAAACTCCCCTTCCCCTCACTTCAGGACTGCACATGTTCATATAATTAATCTTTAAAGTGCCTGAGAAGATCGTGATATAGTCTTTCCCACAGCATTTGGACAATGTTTACGTGTTTGGTTAATTGCTTCTTCCTTTTTTAAAAAACAAAGTTTCTTAGTTAGATCTAATACATCAGAAATGAAAGAAAGAAGTGGTGTAGGTCACTAATATTTGGAGGTCAGTAAGCTTGAGCTACAGGTTTATCCTCTTTCCTGAAGAAGAATATCTGGGGCATACAAAGAGGTGAAGGCGTGAATTAATTTTGAGTTGCTGGATACATCCAAGACAAGTTGATCACAAAAAAATTAACAAAAAAGAACAAAATCTCCAGTTATTCAATGGGTATTACTTGGTGCTGTGATATTTCTTATTGTCAAAGGATAATGTATGTGCTCACACGCCCACATATACACACACACACATGCACACACCCTGGATAATGTATTACTATAAACAGCTTGCAGAATAATAGTATATTAGTCTTTGAAAAGCACATTACTAAAATGCTGATTTTATAACAGAAGCACTTGCCTCTACAGTTTCTAGAATTATTTTGTTATTTGTTTTATTTTTACCCTCCTCCACATAAATGAAAAATTTTAAAGCCTCATCTTTTAACTTATCTAAAAGTAAAATGAAACAAACATGAGAAAAAAATCAGAATCCATTAATATTAGGTTGGCCTCAATTTTTTTGTTTATAAAGAGAGTTCTTCAACTCAATGGTAAACTTTTTCTACGCCAAAGTGTGCTTGCTTTCTCTTCTCCTCAATCTACCACAACACTGAGTCCTGGAATAGGCAAAGATTAAATACTGAAAAAATATTTCACAAAAAGACAAAACAATAACAACAACAATAGTAACAATCCAATGATTTTTACATCTTACAATGATTCCTTTTCTTTTAGTTATTTTTTTAATCTGAAAATTAAAGCTGCATGACTTCCTAAAAAGTTGAACTGGACAAGATACTAGAGTAGAAAACAAAATAGTTCAAACTTTTATCCTTTTGTAGTCTACATCAGAACATTGTTATACTGTTTAGAGTAGAACTGCTTCTTAGAAATCACTGAGGAAAAATATCTCTCAGACCAAATATCAATAATTAATTAAGAATTGGCTAGCTCTATTGAAGAATGGAATCAGGCACTTTGATGTTATAAACAAAGTTACTAGAACAAACTCAGCATGCATTGAAGTAGAAGCAAGACACAGCGAAAGAGCAAAGGTTTCTTAATGTGTGTGGGGGCCTGCCTGTCTTTCTGCAGGGCAGATCTGAGAGTCTGAAGGTCTGCACAATGTCATGAGAGAGCAACAGTCAATCAAATGAAAGTGCATTATCTAGGGGATATTCTGCTGTTGGATACCATACTAAAATCTGCCAATATTTCTAGTACTAGTCTATTATTTTAAGGGCATCAACTGGTCCTGAATATATACTGATGAAGAATATGTGGGCTGACATTTTAAAATACAGGCGGAAGAGCTGTGCTATCATCTTAAATGATACCCAGCATCTATAGGGATTCTTCTAAATGCCATTGGAATTATAGTTCTCAACACTCTGATTGAAATTCAAGAGGAAGAGCTATCTAAATAGTCTCACCAAATTAGCTCATTTCAAAAGATCCCTTAAAGCCACAACTCAGTCTGTGAAATGGGAAAGCAAATCATATTTAATCTCATTTTCCTGTAATTTCATTTGGAGCCCCTCATACCATTTTATTGGCATGTCTATTCAAGCTGACCCTCTTTTGCCAAATGCACCAAGTCCTCATTATCAGAGAGATAATAAAAATTCATAGAAAAATTTCAATATTACCTGATATTTGTTTAGGATTTTAAAAAAATATATATTTCACCCACATTTTTAACTGGCATTAACTTCAACAACACAACATGTTTTTATTGTCTTCATTTTACAGAAAAAGACATTAAGATTTTGATAAATTAGACAATTTAACCAAGATAATAGAGTTACCTATAACTGCCATCTCACTCCCCGATTCACGTAGAGAATCTCCTCAGTATTTTTTTTTTATTAGTTTGTTTATTGGCAAAGGAGCCCCCTAGATAAATAATAATGTATCCACCAGAAATGACAGACCTAAGTATGTGCAAATTGCTTTTATACTTCTTGGGAATTCTTAAGAATGACTCTATTTAAAGCAATTCAAATTGTGTTACAAAGTCACCAAAAAGACACACATTAAAGAGGAGCACACAAGTGAAGAGTGTTTGGGAAAGACATACAGAACTGCTCACATTTTATAAGGATAGCAGGAAGCTGCTGATGGCACCTCCAGTTCAACAGCAAGCCTGGGCTTGTGGACATTTTCACTGCATAAGCAAAGGGAATATAATTTGCAGCAATAGTAAGCATTTTTCTAGTTCCTCTTGAGAATCAACATTTTGCAATAGCAGAAAACTGTTTTAAGAAGATCCTCGTTTTAGACTATCATAAGGTTTGTAAGGTATTACAGAAGAGAATTAAGTAGAACTAATCCTCATCCCATCACCCCCTTATCTGAGCTTTAACTTAGGGGCATATACTTATCTCAAGCAAATCAAACATTTCCCACAGACCTTGTTGAAGGTCTACTTTGCTCAGACATCCTACATTGAAAGCAGAGTCAATATGATAACATGTTTCAATGTCTGAGCATCATAGTCACAACAATACCATACTGGGAATTATCTTAATCCCCTCAAAAATTTTTTTAAAAAGTGTCACTGTCTTTTAAGCAAATATTTTACAATGCAAATATTATTCCAGTAACAAGATTAAATTTTCCAGAATTCGTAAAGATTGCATAGTAACTACAGGGACAGCAAACTGAATGCATATGGTTTCAGGTCTTTTTGAGTAGAATTGTCTTCAGAATTGAGTGTCGAGGCCTATACTTCAGTTAATTTCAGCTAGATAAATTTGCATACATAAAAAATAGGCACAGTGGCTGACACCTGTATTCCCAGCACTTTAGAAGGCCAGGGTAGGAGGCTGGCTTGAGCCCCGAAGTTTGAGACCACCTGGGCAACATAGCGATATCCCATCTCTATGAAAAAATTAAAAATTAGCTGGGTGTGGTGGAGTGTGCCTGTAGTCCCACTTACTTGGAAAGCTGAGGGGGGAGGATGGCATGGATGTGGGAGGTGAAGGCTGCAGTGAGCTGTGAAACTGCCACTACTCCCCAGCCTGGAAGACAGAGTAGGACCCTGTTTCAAAATCATCATCATCATCATCATCACATTTCCAAGTATAATATTGAACCATGAACTACATAGTGAATAATAATCCATGATATATATTAGAGAGGGTGATGTAACATTCTAAGTCTCTTTTCTGAGTACTTATCATGTTTTAATTACTGCCTGGCTTCAATAAAAAAACACCAAGTTATGTTCTTGCTGGTTCACAGTTATATTTTGAATCCTAAGCAATAAGTAGGACACATGATCATTACATAATTCCTGTTTGATAGATGATTAAAAAATTGAAATATGAAAGACTAAAACAAAAGAGAAACACAAGCAGTATTCTCTTCTCCAAGTCCTGTGGCAGACAAAGTCTTGCACATTCCCCTATACCATGACTAATAGATCACACTACTACTAACTTGGAAATAATGAATCTTTTATATAGCTTCGCTGTCTACTTCTTTAAAAAATCCAAATTCCTTAATACCAAGAGATGAGATAATTATTAAGAAAGTATAATGTAAAGCTCACTGATCATGAATTAGATATTCCACTGTGATGTCTTTCTAATAATAATTAGATGGCTTTGGATATCATACTTTAATAGGAATCTGTGTCTATTTAGAAGTCTAATGTTTGCCTTTATTATTTAATTACTCATGAATTTTATACCTGGCAATTTTACTAATCCAGTGGATATTCTAGAGAAACTGGCTGCCCATGTGAGAGGAGACTAGCCAGTTACAAACAGCGGGTTTTATTTAACCTACTTCCCCCTAGCAAAAAAAAACAAAAACAAAAACAAAACCCACAAACTTAATATTTCACTTTTCATTTTTAAATATAGACATTTATGGATTCTTTTTAAAAATGATAAAACAGTTTATCTTGCAACACTAGTCTTGAATTACAATGTGGGGACAATCATTTGGACATGAGTTTTGGGCTTATTCTTTTTGTGTCTATGCTCTAATATCTTTGCAATCCATCTGATTTCCTTTATCTTACTTACTGCCTTCTTCTTGCAGCCATATGACTTTATTATCTCAACACATAAATAACACTGATAGGAGTTCAAGAGTTGACTGTCAGGTTTAATTGTGTAGAAAGTTTCGTAATAAAAATTAACTAATGGTAAATCTTCTTGAGTTATCTTTGAGTATATATAAAGCAGATTTTTTATGCAAAAAAATAAAAGAACTTGGAAAATATGTTCTAGGGAAGAGTAAGCATAAATACTCATTATACGCTTTCTAGAGAATTCATTTGTATATCCAAAGAAATATTCCAAATATCTGGCCTTCTTCATATTGGATGATTTTGTTAAATATTTAATGTTACTTAGATATGATATTTTAAAATTTATTTAAACAGAATGTATGTTTCACACAGCCTTATCTTTAGAAAATATAATTTAGAAAAATGTTTTTAAAATTTCCACATAATGGCTTACTTCACAATATATTTATATACTTAAATCATAGTTATTAAGAAGCTCAGAAGCAATTTAGTATGAAACAGAGATTGCTTCAATAATATTCTGGTATTGACAGTAGTTATCTCTCTTGTTTTAATATGTACATATACATATACATATACATAGAAAATACCATTTCATACTTTGACTGTGTAAATAATATGGGGAGTTTACAAAATATTGTTTTTGCATAAAGAAGCAAAAGCCACAGAAGCTTTCTAAATCTTTCTCAGATAATTTTTCAACTCAGTATTGCTGTAGTCTGAATGTATGTGTCCCCCAAAGAATTCTATGTTGAAACCTAATCCTCATGGTGATGATATTAAGAGGTAGGGCTTTTGGAGACAACTAGATCATGAGTGCAGAGCAGTAGTGAATGGAATTGGTACCTTTATTAGAAAGGCTCAAGGAACTAAGTCCTCATCAGACAATGAATCTGCTGTTACCTTTATCTTGAACTTCCCAGCCTTCAAATTGTAGGAAATAAATTTCTGTTGTTTATGAGTTACTCCATCTATAGGATTTTGCTATAACATCCTGAATAAATGAAAACTAGTATTATTGAAGTAGTTTAGACATTCAGGAAATACTGATATAATTTTAATGATATTATTTTACCCATGAATAAATCTTAAATAATTCATCTACTCTCTTGAGATGAAGCATATCTAAAACGAATTTCGGTAGATATTGAAAAAATAAAAATATAAAATGCAAAAGAGATGTGAATAATATCTACACACCCAATGAGTTCCCTCTTTTGCTCCAAACCCCCTCCTCTATATCCATCGTCTGAAGTTTAGAAAGAGAATAAAAAAGCTGAATGAGGATAGGTAAACCATCTTATACAGGCCTGGTATCCACATTTTAATAGCTTTGTAAATAAAGGATTGCCTCCAATATACTCATGGGGATGTCACGGTTTCAGGTTCCCATCCTTTTGTATCACCTTTAGAGGTTCTATTGGATATATAAAAAAAATCTAGAGGACTGTGATGGTACAAACATATCATTTTCCCTTAATCACTTTAGAGGCAACACATCTTCTTATGACAATTTTTAATGGGTAGTGCAATTTGATAATATTCTTCCTGTGTCTGCGTAATGCACTCTATTGCTTTGCTAAATTGAGTTTGACATTTGCTTTATTTGTCTGAGTTATATGTTCATGATAACCGCTTAGCATGTTTGAGTCAAAGTATTATCTTTCATGGAAGTTTTATGAAGCTAACAATACATATTTTGAATAAGCACACTAGAAAGAAAAGCAAATTTTCTGTACTGATAAATCTGATAAAATATGTAATGCAAAATGAATTAAGAAGTAACAGACATTCACATGAAATTTGTGGATAAATTCAGACTCCCATATCCACACTATAAGGAGATTTAAAATAAGCCTGCATTTTATCACTATAATTGCAAACTGTGCTGTTTGGTTTGTGGCATATTCTTAGATTGTTGTAAAATACTGTTATTCAATTTATGTTTTACAACAGCTAACTTGTAAAAAATAGAGAAATGCAAGATAATTTCTACATAATAAAATGAAAATGAAACAGTGATATCAAGTTAGAAGATTATTAACTTTAAATTTGCCTTCACATACAAATGTGTGAAAAAAAGCTGAGCTGACATGCATTTTGCAAGATAGATAGAAATGGAACAGGAATATGAGACATTGTCTGATAATTTATCTTACCTTGGCCCACCTCCCTGTTCCTATACTACTATCAGAGTTCAGTCCATTGCTACTTATTACCTGAAATATTTTAATAGCTTTTTAAATGATCTCATTTCCAGTCACTTCCCGTCTCAGTTTTCTTCACAGACTACTGTTAGGCTCAACATCCTGAACTGCATTTGTCTTCATGACTCATTTCAGCTCCCCAACGCTAGGAGCTTTACTTTCCAACAGTCTGAAGTTTAAATCTTTAGACCGTGTCAAGTATTTTAATACTCTAATTTAAATCTATTTGTTTAAAAATATTACCAAACATTTCAAGGTCTCCTCTTTTCAAACAAATCAAACTAATCACTATAAAGTAATTACTCTTCCATTCATTACTGGAACGGCTTTCTCTCCTCCATGACATGTGTAAGTCCCAACTGTCTCTTACAGGCTATTTAAAGTGCCACTCATCTCTTAAATGTTCCCAGAATTTACATCTCTTCTGGAAGCAAACTTTTCCTACTGTAAATAGAGGTAGAACTCTGTCTGCCACCATTGGATAAAAGTGTTCTTCCTTGAAATACTTATGAAGCAACTAACCTTGAGAGTGTTTGTTTAAACGTATTTTTGAATGTACACAAACACAAACATATTTATTCATTCATCTAGCAGAATATCTTTCTAATTAGGTACATAGTCAAGTATACTTTTCTTCTCTCTTCTTTCACTGCTGTATGGTCCATGACTGTTTATCACCACAATTTCCTTAGCATCTAATCTAGTATCTTCTGCACACCGAATCCTCAATAAATATTGGTTCAAGTAGCATGTGGTCTACTTTCAGCCCTTTATTTCTTTAAAATTTTTCACATTAATTATACCAAATATTGTTTTATTATGGTTCATATTATGAAAATGTCCAGTGTCCTGGCAATACTGTAATGCACAAATGGAAATACTTTCACTTTCCAGGATCAAAGAACCATTTCAAGTATTCATAATTATTTTATTAGCTTTGCTAACCACAATAAATACATATTTTCAAAGAAGAAATTAAGTGTGCTCTTTTTTATCAAAAGAGAATATATCAAAGCTGAAACTGTCATAAGTACCTAACAATGGAAGTTATTGTTTCTTTTATTATACTTAGCAAGGGAGCAGCTCCTCCATGTTTATATTCGATAGCTTTGCATTGAACAACCCAGTTAGCCTTACATACAGTTATAAATGGACTGCAATCATTAACCCAATATCTAAAATTATTACACCCAAAGATATATGTAATCAAATAAAAAACAGATATGGTGGTTCACTAAATATACGTGATTTATTCCAGAACACAGAAGACAAAAACACTTCCCAGATAATTTTATGAGGCTAATATTTACGAAAACAAGACAAAAGTTAGAAACAAGCAAGAAGAAAGAGAGAAAAAAAGAAGAAAAAGAAAGAAAGAAAAGAGGGAGGGAAGGAGGAAGGAAGGAAGGAAGGAAGGAAGGAAGGAAGGAAGGAAGGAAGGAAGGAGGGAAGGAAGGCAGGCAGGCAGGCAGGCAGGCAAGAAAAAAGAGACAGAAAGAAATGATAAAAAAGAAAAGAAAGAAGAAAGAAAGAAAGAAAGAAAGAAAGAAAGAAAGAAAGAAAGAAAGAAGATGGAGGGAGACAGGGAGGGAGGGAGGGAGGAAGGAAGGAAGAAAAGAAAGCAAGAAAAAAGAGACAGAAAGAAATGATAACAAAAGAAAAGAAAGAAAGAGAAAGGAAAGAGTGAGGGAGGGAGGGAGGGAGGGAAGTAGGCAAGGAAGGAAGGAAGGAAGGAAGGAAGGAAGGAAGGAAGGAAGGAAGTAAGTTAGGCCAATATCTCTTCTAAACTTAGACACAGAAATTCTCAACAAAATATAAGCACATTCAAATCAAATCCAAAATGTATAAAATAATTATACGGCACGACAAAGTGGATTTATTACATTTATGCAAGGATGGTTCAATATTTGAAAATAAATCAGTACACTTCACTGCATGAACAACCATATCTGTTCATTTAAAAAGAACGTTTGACAATATCTAACACAAATTTATAATAAAAAATGCTCAGCAAATGAGGAATTAAGAGGAGCTTCCTGACTTTGATAAATAACATCCACAAAAAACGTATAGCTAATATCATGCATAATGGTGAAAGACAGAATTATTTCCTCCTGATTGAGAACAAGACAAAGCATCACACTACCTGATTGCAAAACCTGTCATGAAGCTATAGTAATCAAAACAGACTCAGAGTCTACAGGCACATAAAATTAAGTTCAGAAACAAATTTAAACATTTATGGTCAATTAATTTTTGATGAACATGCCAGGAACAAAGAAAACGGAAGGGAAAGACTTTTTCATTAACAGTGCTGGGAAAACTGGATATTCACATGCAGAATGAAATTACACTCTTATCTCACAATGTATAAATAATCAATCTCATATTGATTTAGAACATAAACCTATGACCTGAAACTGTAAAACTAATAGAAGGAAACATAAGAGAAAAGTCATCTGGGAAATGCTTTTTTTGGACATGACTCCAAAAGCACAAGGAACAAAGCAAAAATAAACAAATGTAATTACATTATACTAAAAAGCTCCTGAAAGACGAAGAAAACAATCAACGGAATGAAGAAAAAACCTACAAACTGGGAGCATATATTTGCAAACCATACATCTGATAAAGGGTTACTATCAAAAATACAAAGAAACTAAAATAACTAAAAAATAAGGAGACAAATGTATTGAAAAACAGCCATTTACCTGAATAGACATTTCTCAAAAGAAGATAAATGGCCGACAGGTACATAAAAGAATACTCAATATCACTAATTAGGAAAATTCAAATTAAAATCATAATGAGATATCCCCTTACAAGTTTTAGAATGGTGATGATAAAAAAGATAAAAGATAAATGTTGGTGAGAGTGTGGAGAAATAAGAACTCTTTTATACTGTTGGTGGGAATGTAAATTAGTGCAGCCACTATAAAAAATAGCGTGGAGGTTCCTCAAAAAATTAAAAACAAAGCTACCATATAGTCCAGCAATCCGACTATTGGCTATGTATCTAAAAATATGAAATCAGTATGTTGAAGAGATTTGCGCTTTGATGTTTACTGATGTATCATTTGTCCCATCCCCCAAGCTCTTATACCCACCTTTCTACTCTCTATTTCTAAGAGATAGACTTTTTTCTTTTAAGATTTCACATAAAAGTAAGATCATACAGTATTTATCTTTTGCTGGCTGGCTTATTTCACTTAGCATAATGTCCTCCAGGTTTATATATGTTGTCACAAATGGCAGGAATACCTTCCTTTTTAAGGCTGGATGAGATTCCAGTATTTCATTGTGTGTGTGTGTGTGTGTGTGTGTGTGTGTGTATATATATATATATATAGAAAACACTTGAACAATGTGGGGGTTAGGACTACTGACCCCCTACACAGTCAAAAAGCTGCATATAATTTTTAACTCTTCCAAAACCTAACTACTAATAGTCCACTTTTGACTGGAAGCCTTAATAATAACATAAACTGTTGGTTAGCACATAATTTGTATATTTTATATATATATATTAAATGTTGCATTCTTAAAATAAAGTAACAAAAGAAGACACAATATTATTAAGAAAATCATAAGGAAGAGAAACTATATTTCCTATTCATTAAGTCAAAAAGGATCATTATCAATGCCTTCATTCTTGTCTTTGTTTATTTTTATTTATATTTTAACTTCTGGGGTACATGTTCTGGATGTGTAGGTTTGTTAACACAGGTAAACATGTGTCATGGTTGGTTGCTGCACCTATCAACCAGTCACGTACTTATTAAGCCCAACATGCATTAGCTATTTTTCCTAATGCTCTCCCTTGAGTAGATCAAGGAAAAGAAGGAAGAAGAGAGGTTGGTCTTAGTGTCTCGAGGTGGCACAGGCAGAAGAAGATCCACATATAAATGGACCCTCACAGTTCAAACCTACATTGTTCAAGAGTCAATTGTATATACCACATTTTATTTAACCATTTATCTTTTTGCTCAAGATTGCTTTGGCTGTTTGAGATCTTTTATAATTCCAAACAAATTTTTGCATTTTCTCTATTTCTGTGCAAAATATCATAGATTGCCTTATTTTTGATGTACAATTGTTCATAGCAGTTTCTTATAATCCTTTCTATTTCAGTGGTAACAGCTATGTGTCTCGTCTTTTATTTATGATTGAACTTATCAGAGTTCTGTTTTTTTTTCTTGGTCTAGTTAATGTTTTGTTGATTTTGTTTGTCTATTCAAAAATTATCAACTCTTAGTTTTATGATCTCTTCTACGGTTTTTATATTCTCTATTTCTGCTTTTACATTTACTATTCTCTTTATTCTATAAACTTTGAATGTAGTTTGTTCTTCTTTTTCTAATCTTTCTTGTGTAACCTTACCTTGGTTATTTGAGATTTTTCTTCTTTTTCGTGTAGATATTTACATCTCCAAACATCTCCCTTATAACTGCTGTTGCTACATTCCATAAGCATTGATGTATTGTGTTTTTATTTTCATTTGTCTCAGCATACTTTTTATTTTCTCTTTTAATTTTTTCTCTGATTAAGTGGTGTTTAAAAGCATGCTCTTCAATTTCAGCATATTTGTGAATTTTCCAAAATTCTTTCAACTATTGATTTAAAGTTTCACATCATTCTGGTTGAAAGTTGCTTAACGTGATTCTAGTCCTCTTAAATTTGTTATGACTTGTTTGATAGCTTAACATGTGATCTATCCTGAAGAATGGTCTATGTGCACTTATGAAGAAAGTGTATTCTGCTGCTGTTGGATGGAATGCTCAGTACATTTCTGTCAGGTCCATTTGGTCTAAATCACAGTTCAAGTCCAATGTTTCTTTCTTAATAGGGACATAGGGATAATATGTCCATTGCTGAGAGTGATGTATTGAAGTGCCCTACTTTAAATATATTGCAGTCTATCTCTCTCTTTAGATCTATTGATAATTATTTTATATGTTTAAATGACTTGATATTTGGTAAATCCAAGTTTACAATTGATACGTCTTCTTGAAGAATTGATTTATTTGTCATTATACAATGAATTTTTTTGTCTTGTTATGCAGCTTTTGGCTAAAAGTCTATTTTATTGAGCGAGAGAGAGAGAGAGTGCTATCCTCGTATTTTCATAATATATAATTGTCTTCTTTTTACGGTAAATCTTATTAAAGATGAAGTGAGGCTCTTGTAGGCAGTATATAGTTAGATGTGGTGTTTTTATTCATTCAGCCACTCTGTATCTTTTTATTTGAGAATTTAATCTATTAACATTCAAGATAATTATTGATAGATAAGGACATAATTTTGACATTTCATTAAACACTTTCTGGTTGCTTTGTAGATCGTTTGGTCCTTTCTTTTTTTGTAATTAAATGATTTTTTCTAGAGGTATGCCTTGATTATACATGTGTATTAGTTCATTTTCACGCTGCTGATAAAGACAAATCTGAGACTGGGAAGAAAAAGAGGTTTAATTGGACTTACAGTTCCACATGGCTGGGGAGGCCTCAGAATCATGGCGGGAGGTGAAAGGCCCTTCCTACGTGGTGGTGGCAAGACAAAATGAGGAAGATGCAAAAGAAAGAGCCCCTGATAAAACCATCAGATCTCATAAGACTTATTCACTACCACAAGGACAGTATATGGGAAACCGCCCTCATGATTCAAATTATCTCTCACTGGGTCCCTCTCACAACACGTGAAAATTATGGGAGTTCAATTCAAGATGAGGTTTGGGTGGAGACACAGAGCCAAACCGTATTATTCCACCCCTGGCCCCTCCAAATCTCATGTTCTCACATTTCAAAACCAATTATTCCTTCCCAACAGCCTCCCAAAGTCTTAACTCATTTTAGCATTAACTCAAAAGTCCACAGTCCAAAGTCTCATCTGAGACAAGGCAAGTCCCGTCCACCTATGAGCCCGTAAAATCAAAAGCAAGCTAGTTACTTCCTAGATGCAATGGGCATATAGGTATTGCGTAAATACAGTAGTTTCTAATGGGGGAAATTGGTGAAAACAAAGGGGTTACAGGACCCATGAAAGTCCAAAATCCAGCGGGTGAGTCAAATTCCAAAGCTCCAAAACGATCTCCTGTGACTCATGTCTCACATCCACGTCACGCTGATGCAACAGGTAGGTTCCCATAATCTTGGGAAGCTCCACCCCTGTGACCCCCCCCTCCTGGCTGTTCTCACAGGCTGGTGTTGAGTGTCTGTGGCTTTTCCAGGTGCACAGTGCAAGCTGTCAGTGGATCTACCACTCTGGGGTCTGGAGGACAGTGGCCCTCTTCTCACAGCTCCACTACATTGTGCCCCAGTAGGAACTCTGGGGGTGGGGGTGGGAACTCTGACGACATTTCCTTCCTGCACTGCCCTAGCAGAGGTTCTCCATGAGGGCCCCTGCCCCTGCAGCAAAGTTCTGCCTAGGCATCCAGGTGTTTCCGTACATCTGAAATTTAGGTGGAGGTTCCGAAATCTCAGTTCTTGACATCTGTGCACCTGCAGGCTTAACACCATGTGGAAGCTACCAAGGTTTGGGGGGGCTTGTATCCTCTGAAACCATGGGCCAGGGTCTACCTTGGCCCTTTTTAGCAATGGCTGGAGAAGCTGGGATACAGAGCATCAAGTCCCTAGGCTGCAGACAGCATGGAGACCCTGGGCCTGAACCACAAAACCATTTTGTCTTCCTAGGCTTCCATGTCTGTGATGAGAGGGGCTACCATGAAGACCTATGACATGCCCTGGAGACATTTTCCCCATTGTCTTGGGGATTAATATTTGGCTTTTTTTATTTATGTAAATTTCTGCAGCCAGATTGAATTTCTCCTCAAAAATGGGCTTATCTTTTCTACTGTCAGACTACAAATTTTCTGAACTTTTATGCTCTGTTTCCCTTTTAAAACAGAATGCTTTTAACAGCACCCAAGTCCCTTTGAATGCTTTGCTGCTTGGAAATGTCTTCTGCCAGATACCATAAATCATCTCTCTCAAGTACAAAGTTACACAAATCTCTACAGCAAGGGCAAAATGCCACCAGTCTCTTTGCTAAAACATAAAAAGGGTCACCTTTGCTCCAGTTCCCAACAAGTTCATTATCTCCATCTGAGACCACCTCAGCCTGGACATATTGTTCATATCACTATCAGCATTTTGGTCAAAGCCATTCAACAAGTCCCTAGGAGATTCTAAACTTTCCCACATTTTCCTGTGTGTGTGTGTGTTTTTTTGTTTTGTTTTTGTTTTTGTTTTTTTCTGAGCCCTCCAAATTGTTCCAACCTCTGCCTGATACCCAGTTCCAAAGTCAGTCCACTTTTTCAGGTATCTCTTCAGCAACACCCCACTCTACTGGTAACTACTTACTTTATTAGTCTGTTTTCATGCTGCTGATAAAGACATACCCAAGACTGGTGAGAAAAAGAGATTTAATTGGACCTACCGTCCCACATGGCTAGGAGGCCTCAGAATCATGACGGGAGGCAAAAGGCACTTCTTACCTGGGGGCAGAAAGAAAAAATGAGGAAGATGCAAAAGTAGAAACCCCTGATAAAACTATCAGATCTCATGAAACTTATTAACTCCATGAGAACAGTATGGGGAACCTCCCCTATGATTCAAATTATCTCCCACTGAGTCCCTCCCACAACACGTGGGAATTATGGGAGTACAATTCAAGATGAGATTTGGGTGGGGACACAGAGCCAAACCATATCGATATGTTTTATATTTGTTTATCTAGTAGTATAGGTGTTTGCTTTTTGTTATCATGAGGTTTATATCAAACATCTTTGAGTTATAACAAGCTATTTTAACCTAATAACTACATAACTTTGTGTATTTAAAAAACCTCTAGGCATTTACTCCATTTCCCCAATATTTTATAATTTTTATGCCACAATTTCCATCTTTTTTATTGTGTGTCTTTTAAAAGTTATTGCTGCCATTATTATTTTCATATTTTTGTCTTTTAAAGTTTATACTAAAGATACAAGTGATTTACACATCACCATTACAATATTAACATATTCTGAATTTGACCATGTACTTGTTTACCAGTGAGTTTTATACTTTCATGTAGTTTTGTGTTACTAACTAGCATTATTTTCTCTCATCTTGAAAAATTTCCTTTAGCATTTCTTGTAAGACAGGTCTGGTAGTGACGAACTCCTCAGCTTTCATTTGTCAGATAGTCTTTATCTTTCCTTCATTTCTGAAGAAGATCTTTGCCAGGTAAAGCATTCTTAGTTGGCAGTTTTTTCATTTTTCTTTCTTTTTTTTTCCCCTTCAGCACTTTGTATGTAACATCCCACGTCCCACCTGTTTTTTTTTTTTTTTTTTTCCTGAGAAATCTGCTGTTAGCTTTATCAGAATTTTCTTTCATGTAATATGCTGGTTTTTTTTTCTATTTCAAGAATATCTCTGTCTCAGATTTTTGTCAATTTCATTATGACATGCCTTGGTGTAGTCTTGTTTGGGTTGAATTTGATTGGAGAAATTTGACCTTCCTGTATCTAGATATTTATACCTTTCCTCAAATTTGGAAAGCATTTTGCTGTTTTTTATTTAAGTGACCTTTTTGTTTTATTGTTTCTCTCTTCTTCTTAAATGTTTATAATTGAATATTTGCTCTTTCTATGCTGTCCCCTAATCCAATAGCTATCTTCATTTTTTTATTTTTTATTTTTTCTTCTCTGATTGCATATATTCAAATAACACATCTCCTAGTTCATAGCTTCTTTCTTCTGTTTTAATAATACTGATTTTGATGCTTTCTGCTGCATTTTTTAATTTTTAATTTTATTTTTAGCTCCAGATTTTTTTTAACAGTTTTAGTATCTCTGTTAAATTTCTCATTCTGGTCATTCATTATTACTTATAAAAAATTATTTTGAATTCTACTGTATTTTCTTAAAGTTAGCTGAGCTACCTTAAAATGATTATTTTTAATTTTATTTCAGGTAGTTTGTAGATTTCCGTTTCTTTGGGATTGGTTACCTGAAAATTATTAGATTTTTTTTGGTAGAGATACGTCTCTTTGGTTTTTCGTGTTTCCTGTTGCCTTTCATTGATGTTGGTGCATTTGGTGGAACAGTCATCTTTTTCAGACTTTACTAGCTCGCTTTGTTATGAAAAGACATTCCACTCAAGGGTGCTGACTGGATGCAATACAGCAGTTTTGGCACCAGTGATGATACAGCTTTATATGATCTCTGCTGTGCTGTCAGAGGAGTTCAGTGCTGATGAAGATCACAAGGATTCTCAGTAGCCATCGCTGTGGATGTCTGCAGTGGTGTTGAGGGCTATTGGAATTTTCAGTGGGAATGAGTGCTGACGTTCTGCAGACCTCTTTTGCTCCCATGACGGAAGTTGTCACTGACAGGACCCCTGTGGACACTGGGTCCGGATTGCTAACCTAATCATATTGTGGTGGTACCACTGGAGCAGTCAAGAAGGTGAGACCTGAAGCAAGGGCACACTTGGAAAGGCTACAGCTCTTGGATATGTAGTAGTAATGCCACTATGTTTGGAGGTGAGGTGAGCATCCTTGTAAAGGAGTCAGAGAGCCAAGAAAGGAAACAGAGACATGTGCATAATTTCCAGTGACTTTAGGTTTTAAATGGAGTTTTGATCCCTGTGGTGACTGAACTGGTATTCAGCACACAGGCATGCTCAGACACACATTGGCACCAAGACCCAGAGTACAAACTAGCTTGCTATGGCGATGGCTCTGGTCTCTGAGAGTTAGGCATTTGCTGTGCAGCTATAGAGCTCAGGTCTGAAGGGAGAGCATACATTGGGTAGACACAGCTTGGGGTGGTCAGGGTGCATGTACATTTAGGAACAGTAGTGGCTCCTTTCCCAAAGTGGCTCAACAGAGGTTGATTCTAGGAGGAGGTTATAGTTGTATATCCCTCTCTGTGATTTCATAGTGGAATGGTTGTTGGTTACCTCAGTGGCATAAGATACCAATATTCTCTGTGGATCAAGACTCAGAAGACCACAATGGTTCCCACTGCATGGCTGCTACTGATAGCCTCTATTTTTCTTCTTTTTTACTAAGCATCTGGCACTGCAAGAATAATGAGCTCTCTAGAGTTTCTTTTGGTGTGAATATTCTGGGGTTTGTTTGGTTGGTTGTTTTTCTCCACTGTGTTGCTGCATATTCTTTAATGGGCTTCTGAGACTTCTCAGGGCTAATTTCATTTGTGGATAGCTATACTTCTTCTTCTTTATTATTATTATTTTTTTTGTAGAGAGATGAAGGCTGGTATCTCCAAATCTACTATCTTGGTGACTTCACTCTCTCAATAGCATTTTTATATGCTGACAATAAACACGCAGAAACTAAAATTAAAAACAAAATACCAGCTGAGTATAGTGGTGCACACCTGTAATCACAGCACTTTGGGAGGCCAAGGCAGGAGGGTTGCCTGAGCTCAAGAGTTCGAGATAAGCCTGAGCAACACAGGGAGTCCACATCTCTATCAAAAATCATAATAAATTAACCAGGCATGGTGGCATGTGCCTGTGGTCCAACCTACTAAGAAGGCTGAGGTGGAAGCATAGATTGCTTGAGCCTGGGAGGTCAAGGCTGCAGTGAACCATGATTGCACCATTGCACAGAGCCTGGTTGAGCAAAACTGTCAAAAGAAAGAAAAGAAAAGAATAGAAAAAAAGAAAGAAAATAAAATGAAAAAAAGAAAAGAGAAAGAAACAAGAAGGAAAGAAAGAAAGAAAAAGAAAGAAAGGAAAGAAAGAAGATGGGAGGGGAGGGGAGGGGAGGGGAGGAGAGGAGAGGAGAGGAGAGGAGAGGAAAAGAAAGGAAAGGAAAGGAAAGGAAAGGAAAGGAAAGGAAAGGAAAGGAAAGGAAAGGAAAGGAAAGGAAAGGAGAAACACACTTGCAGTTGCTCCCATCCTCCCCAAAATACTTAAGTAGACACTTAGCAAAACATACATAGGATCTGTATATGAAAATTATAAAATACTGATGAAAGAAATAAACAAAACCTAAGTAACCTGAGAATAAATTGTGTCTGTATATCAGAAGATTCAATATTATAAAGATGTCAGTTATTTCCAATTTGACTAGAGTTTTGATGCAATACCTACCAAAATTCACAGATTTTTGAATACATGTATAAGCTTATTTTTCAATTTGGAAAGATGAAAGATCTGGAATAGTTAAAACAAAAAAATGAAGAAGAAGAATATAGTTGTGAGAGTTACTCTATCAGATAATTTTTTAAAAGCAGTAAAAGCAATTCAAATAAAAAAGGATAGCCTTTTCAACAAATGCTGCTGGAGTAATTGGACATTCATAGGTAAAAATATAAAGTTCTACCTAAATCTCAGACTTTATACAAAAATTAACTCAAAATAGGCTACAAACTTAAATGGAAAATGTAACTATTAGGAAAAAAATACGTAGATGAAAACTACGGTAAACTATGGCAAATCCAAGAGTTCTTAGACTTATCATTCAAAGCATAATCCACAAAATAAAAAAATTGTTGAATTTGACCTCATGAATAGTATAAATTCTGGCTCTGTGGGCAGCCATGTGAAGAGGATAAAAAGACAAGCTACTGACTGGAAGAAAATACGTTCAAATTACATATCTAACAAAGAACTAATATCTAAAACATACAAAAACCTCCCAAAACTCAACAGTTAAAAATAATCCAATAAGAAAATAGGCAGAATATGAGACCAGACATTCCATTGACAAGGGTATACTGGTGACCAATAAGCACACAAAAAAATGTTCAACATCATTAGCCATTTGAAAAATGCAAATCAAAAACATAAAGGATGTTACTATACATTTAGAAGAATTGCAAAATAAAAAATAATGACAATAACAAATGTTGCCATGAATTTGGAAAAACTGAATCCCTCATGCATTGCTGGTGGGAATATAAAATATTATAGCCTAAAAATGTTATACCCTGTAAAACAGAAGTTTCAGATAAAACTAAACACACAATTTCCATTCAATTCAGTAATTACACTCTCGGGCCTTTATTTCAGAAAAAAATTAAATTCAAGTTCACACAAAAACATGTACATGAATGTTTTTGACAACTTTATTCATAAGAGCCATAAACTTATAAAAACATAATCAGCTCATATATACTTCAGTCTTTTTTTATTGGGGGTTGGGGGAGACAGGGTCTCTCTCCATCACCTGGGCTAGAGTACAGTGGCAGGATCATAGCTCACTGCAACCTCAAATTTCTGGGCTCAAGCAATCCTCCCGCTGAAAGTACAAGCATGTGACACCATATTGTGTTTTTCACAGTTGCCTATTACAGAAACTGTGTAAATATATGCCATGAAATACTACTTAACAATGCAAAAAGGGGCTATTCAGGTGTACTACAACTTGTATAAATCTGCCAGAAATTATACTGAGTGAACACATCATTCATCAAGACACCTGATTTACTAAGGAATTCAGCCTTGGCTTTCATCTTCAGGCCACAGTTTAAATATGAAGAAATTATAATACATGAACTGAGAGCTGAACAATATATGACTTAAAATTATGCTTGAATTTATAATCTTCATTCATATTATTAAAATTGTTGTGAATGAAAATTTTAATATATATACATATATATTTAATCATTGCTATTCAAAGTATGATGCTAGGTTCAGCTGCAATGATATCATCTGAAAGCTTACTGGAAATGCAGAAAATTGTGCTCCATCCAAAGCCTAACTAATCAGAATCTTCATTTTGCAAGACCTATACATACTTTAACTTTTGAGCATCTCTGCTCTAGAGTAATAACATAAAGTGAAAGACTAGTAAAAGAAACATTTCTCCAAACATCATATGAAAATTGTCAATAAGTACATGAAAAGATGCTCAAAAACACTAAAGAAAATGAAATTTCAAACCACAGTGAAATATCCCGTCATAATTAGTAGGATGGTTACTGTAGGAAACAAACAAATAAACATGCAGATAGCAACAAAACATAAAATAAATGTTGGTGAGGATGTGCAGAAATTGGAAATTTTGTGCACTGTAGAAGGGATTGTAAACTTGTGCAGCCACTGTGAAATTTGGTATGACAATTCCTCAAAAAATGAAAAATAGCATTTCTATAAGATCAAGCAATATTACTTCTGAGTATATATTCAGATAGTTTAAAACAGTATATTGGAGCTTAATAGCAGTGGTATTCACAATAGCCAAGAGGTAAAAGCACCCAAAATGTCCACTGATAAATGAATGGATAAACAAAATGGGGTATGAATGTATATGCGTGTGTGTGTGTGTGTGTGTGTGTGTGTGTGATATGTGTGTGAGAGATATATATATACACATTTATATGTATATGTATATTTTCTGATTCCACTTACATGAGGTTTGTAATATAGTCAAAATCATAAAAATAGAAAGTAGAATGGTGATAAGCAAGGGCTAGTGTGGGAGAAATAGGTATACCTATAAATTTGTGTATTTAAGTATACATATGTATACTTAATAAAATATTATTTGGCCTGAAAAAAGAAGAAAAGCCTATCATATGCTACAACATAGATGAACCTTGAGGATATTATGCTAAGTGAAGTCAATCAGTCACAAAGCGACAAATATTATCTGATTCCACTTACATGAGGTTTCTAGTGGTCAAAATCATAGAAACAGAAAGTAGAGTGGTGATAACCAAAGGCTAGTGTGGGAGAGAAGGAGTTGTTTACTGGGCATAGAGCTTTAGCTTTGCAAAACAAAAAGTTCTGGAGATTGATTGCACACCAATGTAAATGTACGGAGCACTACTTAACTGTACACTTACCACAATAAAAAATGTGAAATCTGCATACACAAATATTGAAAAATGTTGGCATAATCTTTGTTATTCCAAAGGAAAAATACAAACAAGAAATAAAACAAAATATAAAAAACTAAAATACCTTCTAGAATCTGGTCACAATCAATCTTGACTACATCATCTCCCACATTTACATATTAATATTTTATTTTAGTCAATATTTTATACATTAATATGCAACCACCTTAATGTTCCTTCATCCTCATTCTTAGTGGAGATGATGGCTGAACTCAATTGTATTTTGTTTATGATACATTATAAATCATTGTGCTTAGTCTTCTCACTTTTTATAGTAGGAATCAAGTCTTATTAATAATTATATATTGGCCGGGTGTGGTGGCTCATGCCTGTAATCCTAGCACTTTGGGAGGCCAAGGTGGGCAGATCACGAGGTCAGGAGATAGAGACCATCCTGGCTAACATGGTGAAACCCCGTCTCTACTAAAAAAAAATACAAAAAAATTAGCCAGCGTGGTGGCGGGCACCTGTAGTCCCAGCTACTCAGCTACTCTGGAGGCTGAGGCAGGAGAATGGCATGAACCCAGGAGGCAGAGCTTTCAGTGAGCTGAGACTGTGCCACTGCACTCCAGCCTGGGTGACAGAGCAAGACTCCCTCTCAAAATAATAATAATAATAGCTATTATTATTATTATATACTTAGCTTAACATATGGCATATAGTAGGTTTTCAGTGCTAATTAAATTAATAGAAACACTACTATAGAACCTTTGACCATGCATTTTTCTGCGTGAAACACACACAGGTACACGCACACATGTCATGTGCATGCATAAACATACACAAATTCACATATGTACATGCGTATACCTAATGTGTATGTCCCCTCCAAAATACATGTTTAAACTTAATCCCCATTGTGCTGAGGCCTTTTAGGAAGTGAATGTCATGAAGTCTCCACCCTCATGAAAAGAAGCTTCAGAGAGAGTTTGTGTCTCTTGTTCTTCCACTCTCTGCTTTGTGGGGACACACCCCTCCTTCCTTCCAGAGGATGCAGCAACAAGGTGTCATCTTGGAAACAGAGAGCAGTCCTCATCAGACACCAAATACTAGTGCCTGGCCTTGGACTTCCCAGCTTTCAGGACTTTGAAAAATAAGCTTCTAGTATTTATAAATTACCTAGTCTATGGTATTTTGTTATAGTAACATAAACTGACTAAGGTAACACCCACACTGTATTCTTTATCTAGCAAAATCCTACGCATTTGTTAACAGCTCGATTGAATTTGATTTTCTTCCCTAATTGTTTTGGCCCAGGAATGTGTCTCATTTTTTCTAATTCTTACTATCATTTTGATATTACTGCAAGCTGATGACATCACCATTTAAATGTTGATTTCTGTATAGCTTATTTTTAAAGGGATGGTGGGAAACTATTCTTTGAAAGTTCCCACCTGGCTACTAGGTGAATTATACGATCCAATTACTCCCTCATATACAGAAATAAATATGGATTTTCATTTAGAATTAAGATGTCCAGTTTAATTTTAGTTGATTAATTGATTCATTGATAGATTATATATGATATTTTTCTTTGTAATACAGCAAATACAAGTTATTTACAATGTTTTGGAATAAACCCACTGAAGGGTGAACTTACGGGTTCACTGAAATTTTGCTTTCATTCAGGATCCAGAGAATCATGGTCGCTTTATTTCTAGTTAGGCTTTTAAGAAAGGAAAGAAGCACTGCTCAGAGATACCATTTTCCAAACAACCATGACATGCTAGTTTTTGCTACTAGACCGATTTTGAGAGGTGAAGCCGGCTGGGCTTCTGGGTCAGGTGGGGACTTGGATAACTTTTCTGTCTAGCTAAAGGATTGTAAATGCACCAATCAGCACTGTGTCTAGCTAAAGGTTTGTAAATGCACCAATCAGCACTGTCAAAAGGGACCAATCAGCACTCTGTAAAATGGACCAATCAGCAGGATGTGGGTGGGGCCAAATAAGGGAATAAATAAAAGCAGACCACCCAAGCCAGCAGCGGCAACCGGTCCTGTCCCCTTCCATGCTGTGGAAGCGTTCTTTCGCTCTTCGAAATAAATCTTGCTGCTGCTCACTCTTTGGGTCCACGCCGCCTTTATGAGCTGTAACACTCATTGCGAAGGTCTGCAGCTTCACTCCTGAAGTCAGTGAGACTATGAACCCACCGGGAGGAATGAACAACTCCAGATGCACTACCTTTAAGTGACTATGAACCCACTGGGAGGAATGAACAACTCCAGATGCACTGCCTTTAAGAGCTGTTAACACTCACTGCGAAGGTCTGCAGCTTCACTCCTGAAGTCAGTGAGACCACAAACCCACCAGAAGGAAGAAAGTCCGGACACTTCCGAACATCAGAAGGAAGAAACTCCGGACACACCATCTTTAAGAACTGTAACACTCACCGCGAGGGTCCGCGGCTTCATTCTTGAAGTCAGCGAGACCAAGAACCCACCAATTCCGGACACAATTTCACAAAAGACACCTCCAAGGAGTTATTTTTGGTAAAACAAACAACACAGCATCATAACTTTGTGCTTCTCAATCCCACCAGCAAAATAGTTTACTCAATAAAATGGGCAAATTAGGATTCAAAAGTCCATAGCATTGCAGTGAAATATCAAGACTAAAAAGGCTCAAGTATGTAACAACATTTATGCGAAGACAAGACTTGGATTGGTAAGTTAATTTATAGCTTTGCCCTTTTCTTATTTTTGCATGGTTAATTATTGTCAATATTAAATTATGGAGGATTTTGTGCTTAATTAATGTGAGGATAAGCTCATCATTGTTTCCATGGAATAAATCTGGTTAGAATGGTGATTTTCTGACGTGAGTTAAATATATCTTAATATTACTAACATTTCCATAAATTGCTTTTAAATATCACTGATAATAAATTTAAAATATTTTATTACATATTGAATCATAAAAATGGTTTTTTTAATCATAAGAAAATACATTAATAAAGCATAAACATTTTTATCCATTGTAGAAAGTTAGATTCCTATGTTTCTTGGCTGAAATCATTATCGGCAGCAGCAGTAACAGCAGCAGCGTCTTTATTTTATCATCATCATCTTTGTTATTCAAAGTATGGTCTTTGGACTAGCAACATCAGTGCCACTTGGAAGCTTTTTAAAAGTGATTAACCTCACTTCTTACCCCAGCCTTCCGAAGTCTAGTAAACTCCCTAGATGATTTGCATTTACATTAAATTTCGAGAAGACCAATTATCATGATCATCATCATAAACATCCCTCAGTTTGCTACAATAGAGCTTCTGTGCACTTTTGAGTGTTTTTCATTTATTTTGTTCGTTGTTTTGCATCCACTATATCATATGGTGTGCCCCAAGGGGGCAGATAATATGTATCACTTATGAAATGAAATGGCATTGTAATAATAAATATCAACTAATTTTGGTATTCTAAAAGTAGTGAATACCCATCCTCTGAACTGTTCTCCAGCTTAAGGTATAAGCAACAACATGAGGAGTTTGTCAGAATACAGATATTAGATTGGTGGGCCTTGGATGAGCTTGCAATTCTCTTGCCTTCTTCATATTTTTATATCTAATGTAAACCTGATATCATTTATGAGACTAGTTTCCCTACTGCAGAATATAATTATTTCAGGGTTCAGTGTTAGCCTCAGTTATACATGGGATGTACACTTAGCAGTACGTTAGAATAATCAGACTTGGTAAGAGGCAATCCATGTTGAGCTCCTTTGTAAGCTACATCTCTGCCATCATGGCCTCTTTGCATATAAGTCCACTGAGAAGGCACCTACATTTCTGAGAAAATAAAGAGGCTGATTTACCGCATAATCCATGATGTCATCTTCTGCATAGGATGCAGTGTTATAATTTATCTTAAACACAAACTTCTTACTATGTATAAAATTTTTAAAATACATCTATATATCTTTTTCCCTTACCAACTTATTACCAATTTTCCAATCTTGTTCTTTTCAAATCCATGACATGGAGAAAAATTATTACTCAGTGTCCACGAATCTATAAATAACTACATATCTCTCCCTTAGCCCTAAAAAAAATGACAACCAAATATAATCTTTGAAGTTTTGGCTATTGAGAAGATTTTCTTGCCTTTATCTTTAAGGACTATACCTAAAAGTGATGATATTTTGGCAGTCTACTTCTAAACCACACAAAACAGTTGGGCAAAGCCATGTGTGTTAGTCAAAAGAAAAACCTCCAAATAATTCACATTCTCATTTAGAGAATTCATCAATATATTATGTTACATGGTATATATGCCATTTTATACCACTCTAACAAAGTACCATAGACTCAGTGGCTTAAACAACAAACATTTCTCACAGTTCTGGAGACTAGGGAGTTTAAGATCAAAACACCAGACCATTTGGTTGTCTGGGGAGGGCTCATTTCCTGGTTCACAGAATGCCTCCTTCCTGATGTATCCTCACATGGCAGAAAAGAGGCCAGAGAAGTCTTTTAGGTTGTTTTTCTAAGGTACTAATTTAATTCATAAAGGCTCTACCCTCAACTAATTTTATCTCCCAAACTTACTTATCTCCTAATACCATCAAACTGGGACTTAGCATTTTTATATATGAATTTTGGGTGACACAACATTCAGTCCATTGCACTTGGCAAGGGAGAATTAAGATCACATGCATATTTAAGCTTGTTATTCAGCTTGAGATTAGAAGAGTATATTGGATTGTGCAAGTAGGTCTAGTATAATCACAATGGTCATAAGAGAAAGGGTGGAACAAGATGGTCACAGTCAGAGAGATTTTAAATACTATGCTGCTCTGCTGATTTTGAAGATGGAGCAAGAGACCATGAGCCAAGGAATGTAGAAGTCCTCTAGAACCTGGAAGAGACAGAGAAATACATTCTCACCTGAAGCTTCCAGAAGAAACAAACTCTGCAAACACTTTTTAGTCCAGGGAGAACAATTTTGAACGTCTCCAGCCTGTAAAATAACAAATTTGTGTTGTTTTAGGCCACTATGAAATAGGACACCATCTTACTTTTTTTTTTTTCCTCTGCCCTCTGGTCATAGAGAACTTCCCATGAAGATGTAGGAATCAATTGCAGGAGGAGTTCTAAGGAGGCAGAAGTGGTCACAGTGGAAGTATAAGAAGCTTAGTATGCAGTTTACCTGAGCGTTCAAATCTACTCAGGTCCAATGTCAAATACACTACTTCCTTCTTAAAATTGGGCACTGCTATTTTCACCAAAATGTATGACTTTGTGGATTAAAAAGATCCTATTATAAAAACAAATCAGGTGTCAATGGCTACTTGATGTTTTATGATTAATATTCCGTTTCTACCAATGCCCAATATCAAGAAAGAATCTATCCTTAAGGGGTTATATTTAATTACCGAAGAAGACATGTACTTCAATATCCTACAGTATTCTGCCTAGATTCTCTTATTGGTATTTTCCAGAGCTCCATACAACAAGCTACCTGCTATTTCAGCAGAGCATAAGGAAGAAGCAAGAGAAAAACTACCATGCATTAACTACTTAAAGCCCAATATTTCTACTAAGGAACCTTCAATCTAAACATAAATTTAGTTTTTCACATCCCTGAGAAAGAGCTAGGATTAGTGAGTAGAGTAGGTAGGTGAAGACGTTGTATGAGCTTCATTCTCGGTATTTCTACATGCAACATTAGATATTGAGAGAAAGATTGCACAGTTCATTTACAAACTTCATTACATACTTTTCGCTTCTATTAAATTTTCCATCATCATATCTCTTTTACCTGATAACTAATACAATAAAATAATTAAGAAGAGGAAGTGATACGACAGCAACAAAATTGTAGATACGTACACACGGAATACTATTTATATGTTCATCTTTAAAAATGCCCATAAATTTCAAATTCTGTTTTTGAACAAGCACCTGTGCCGTTAAGAGAGACTGTCATATTTCTGGGCTTTTAAAATATCTCTCCAGTTGGAATAATATTTTACAAAACAAGTTAGCGAGGCATTTTAGAGCAGGTAACAAGTTTATACTAGAAAACTAATCAAAATTATTCTTAGAGGAAACGATTTAGTCAAAAAAACCCACTAAATTTCATAAACTACATAATTTAGATAATATCCCAGGATATATCTCAGAGTTCAAAAAAGAATGATGAGTGCTTTGACATAACATCAGATATGTTTAAGTAGTAGGACAATAATGACAAATTCTATGTTATGAAAGCATAGATATAATTTTTTAAATGTATGTACTGCTTTCAAATTAGACTCCCATTACTTTACCCAGGGAGCTTTGTGTATAGATTGTATTGTCTAATTTTGAATGGATGTACTCAAGAGCAAGACAGCACTTAATCATTTCACATGGCATAAAAGAAAACAAATGGTCTCAATAAATTATAAATACAATTAATTGTAAACTAATGAATAACCGACGAGCAAGGAACCTTTGCACCTTATTTTTTAACTCATTATATCTGCCTCAAAAACTTAAAAGATCATTTTCCTGTTTTCAAGAAGTTAAACCAATAGCTCTCCAAGAAAAACATTTGTTTCACACCACAGCCGTCTCTAACCTTGAAGCTATTTAGTTGACTTACTTTGAATCATAACCTCTTTGGGTTCTTTAAAAGTCTAAATGTAACAGGATAAAAAAGGAATCATGTAAATATTCTCTAACTGAAAAGAAATTAGTGACTATCATTCAAATAAAGGGTCAGCAGCCTGCACACTAGAGAGTAACACATTTAATCCAAAAAATAGCAAATAGTTTAATGTGAGTGAAATATAGGATTATAATGTAGAGAATGGTATAATTCACTACAAGCACAAAAAGGATCAATAGTGACTCTCTGGTGTAGGGATAAAATATGATAGAGTGAAGGGGCAATTGCAAATATTATTGAATATAGCCACAAGTCATTATCTAAGAGATGTACCTGGGACTTTTTTGCTTTTCCCACACTGGAAACTTTGCAAAGGCTAGTCTGTACAGCTGATAGCAAGGCTGGATGTAGAGATTATAGCTCAGCCTAGCTAAGAACCTAGAGTCAATGCCCCTTAAATTTAAGGCTTACAGATGAGTATGCAGTAATAAAGAGAGGCTTAGTATCAGAGAAGATATCTAAATGGTTAATAAGCATGTGACACTATGCTCAACATTAGTAATCATTCATAGGAATCAAAATGCAACTGAGATACCACTTCACACTCACCTGAAAAGATTAATGAAAAAGAAAATACAAAGAGAGAAGTTTTGGAACACTTGGGATGCTCATATGTAACTAGAAGTATAAACTTGTACAATCACTTTAGAAAACTTTGTCATTGAAGTAGATCATACGTACACAGCTTGCTTGATGACTTCTTTCTTAGGAATATAATTGTATTAATTTTCTAGGTAGGGCTGCTATTAAAAAATACCACAGACTGGGTGGCTTAAACAACAGAAATACATTTTGTCACTGTTCTGGAGGCTGGAAGGCTGAGATCAAGATTGTGGGAGAGTTAGTGTCTTCCAAGGACCCTTAGGAAGAATGTTTCAGGCCTCTGCCCTTAGCTTGTAGATGGCTGTCTTTTCCCTGTATTTTCACATTGTTTCCCCTCTCTCTATGTCTGTGTCCAAATATCCTCTTCTTCTAAGGAGAACACTCGTATTGGATCAGGTCCCATTTGGAACCTTATTTTAACTTAATTACCTCTTCATGGACCCTGTATTCTGAAACAGTCACATTTTGAGCCACTGGAGATTAATTCTTTGACACCTGAACTTGTGGAGTGGAACACAATTCAGCCCCAGGAATACTCAGAAAAAAAAATATTTATGTTTATGAAAATCCTGCACAATAATGTTTATTATAGTACCATTCATAATATCTCCAAAGTATAAGTTACCAAAATTAACATAACAAATAAAATGAGCCAATAAATGTTGATACATTTACACTTCAGACTGCTATGCAGCAAGGAACATGGATGGACGGATTTCAGAAAAAGAACAGAAAGGGAAAACATAAAAAGGTCAACATTATGATTTCATATATGTGAAGTACAAGAACAGGAAAAATTAATCTGTAACATTAGAAGTAAGGATAGAAGTTACTCTTGGGGGAGTGGGGTAGGATTGTGACAGAAAGGAGCATAAAATGAATTTTAATGCAAGATTCCAGGATTTTTTTGTTGTTGTTTTATTCTGAGTGTGTTTCGTTTGTGAAAATATATTGTCATTCCCTTAAGAATCCTGAATTACTGAATATGTTTATGCTGTAATACAGGTTACAAAAAGAGTAACTGAATCCACCAGTTGACTGAAACAACTGATGTTGGTGTTTATAACAGACTATTACACTTTATTATTTTGTACTACCTTAGAGGAGAGTGGGGTGATGACTAATTAAAATTTAAAATGAAAAATTTGATGAACTATTTTTGTGTTTCAGCTCTGGCCATTCACTAGATTCGCAATCTTGAAAAATCTTTTTTCTTCATTGAGTCTCAAATTTCAACCTCTTCAATTAATGATTTCTATAGTTTCTTCTTTTGAAGATCTCTTTCAACTTTAGAATTTTATACGCTGATTAATTTAGGAGTCAAATTATTGAAATTTGAGTAAAATTCTTTTTAAACATTTGATTAAGAGAAGTATAAAATTCCAATCATTGAGGATAACTATTTCTTAGTTTACTGTAATTGAACTCTTAAGATAGCTTAGTTTCTAGAATTAAGGTTAATTTGTAGCTGGTAATTTTTAAAAAATAATTTTTATTAATTTCTTAATTGTGACAAATTGATTGTATGTCTTTCCAAAGAAAATGTATTTATTTAAAAATAATTAAGATGGTGACATTTAAAAATGTCCACTTGTTGATAATTGATAATACTGAAACTTGGAATATTTTTCCCAACAACATATATTCTTAAGTAATAGAAAATATTGGAAATTTTACTAAGGCGCAAGAAAGAAACCATGCCAAATAAGTAGAAAAGGATGCAGTGAGTGGCAGAATATTATCAGTGGCACTGAAAAAAATTAGGGATAATTTGAAGTCAGAGATTGATACAGTTAAATTAACTGAAAATAATGTGTGTGTGTGTGTGTGTGTGTGTGTGTGTGTGTGTAGTAGGACTGTGAAGGAAATTAACATTTTCACCCATATATAAATTATTTCATCTTCTCATTTGTTCAGTTACATATTCACTAAGCACTTAAAATGTGCTAGTCCCCTCTGATTTTGGTGCTCAGCATACATCAGCAAACACACTAAACAAATGGCTTTCCCTTTCTAATTTACCTCCTAGTGAAAGATGACATCAAATAAATAACAAGGAAATCATACCATGTGTATAGGCAAATTTCAGTTTTCAGTATGCACATATTGAATGACTTCTGTAAGCTAACAAGAACTAGGAAATTTCAACTTTGGGATTGCCTCATGTATTACACAGCAAAACTAAAACTGAATTGGCTACATTGAACTTTTTGTTTTCAGTACCCATATTGCGATATTTTACCTTGAGGACATCTAGCGCTACAAAAATAATGCCTATGTCCAAAAACTTGAAAATAGTAATAGGAAGAAAGATGAACTAAGTCACCCTTCAGCAGCAGTTGCCTGATACTGCTATACTCACTTTCAAGAAATATTCATAGAATACAATTGATGTTGGATTCATCAAGATTACTGTGTTTGATGACAAGTGAAGAGAAAATGTGAAATATAATGAATAGCTTTCGGGTTTCTAAATTCAAGCAGAGGTTTAAGTGTTTTAGGCTTTCTTTGGTCATGAGGTAACCTTTTCAAATTTGATAACAAACAACCTCACAGTTGGGCAATAATATTGCCATGTAGAAAATGCCAAAACACTTAGAGGCAAAACCTACTTCTCGTATTTCAACACCTGAATTGTTTTTTTCATCCCCACAAACTTTAGTTTACCTTTCATTATTGAAGCAGTTTTTTAAAAAGAGAATAGTAGCATAAATGCCTGTCATTGTTTAAAAAACTACATACAATATTAAAAGATTTGAGATGACTAGAGTGTCTTATAATCTCACAGATGTAAATACTTCCATTTTTTTTCTATTCTTGAAGCACACCGTTTGTCCTTGGATAGGTCACTTAATCTTTCTTGTATGATTTTATCCCTATGTAATTACCTCAATAGTAATAATTACCTTCTTAGGAATTATATGAAGAATAAATCTTGAATTATATAGAATTTAGTAGAAAATGTGATTAGTATAGCAGTTTGTTGTACTGAGTTTAATTCAGACCAATTCAAAATTAACGTTCGCTCTTAACATATTAAGGCAGTAAATTTATGCAATCTTTCCTTTAAGATTAGTAAAGAATAAATACCTATGGGTAGTGATGAATTTTTCTTAGTATCTGTAGCCAAGGTTTATAAAAAAAACAGCTTGCAATATATAATGGAGAAAAATTACTTCTATACTCTGAATTCATTATTCCCAATACCCAGACTTACTACTCAAATACCAGTGTATCATGTGCAGATATCATTGTCCTGGGGAAACCTTACAGTATTGAAATGTCTCCTGGTGCATACTCCAAGTCTGTTATAATGCTGACGTGAATGGTGTCTTATAGCACCAATTAAGTATTAACTGTTAATTCAAAAGTGGTTGTTTGATTAGAATGCAGAAAGGCATGAAAAAAGTTTCAGGAGACATAGAGAATGAATATTTTCACCCATATAAAAATACATTCATCTCCTTATTGATTCAGTTAAATATTCACTAAGCATTTACCATGAGCCAGCCCCTTCTGTTTTTGGTGCTTAGAATACATCAGCAAACATATTAAACAAATGTCTTTCCCCTTCAATTTTACTTCCTACTGAAAGAAGACACCAAATAAATAACATGAGGAAATCATATAGTATGTTAGTTGTTAATAAATGCTATGTGAAAAAGAAAAGGTAGAGAAGAGTAAGAAGTACTGGAAGAATTAATGGTTCAGGGGGAGGGGAAAGTTGAAATATTAAACAGGGTAGTCAAAGCAGCCTTGATGACTCTCAGCAGACTTGACAAAAGCAAAGGAGTTAGAAATGCAGATATGAGTGAAATGTGTTCTTAGAAAGTGGCCAATACAAAAGCCCTAACGTCGTAGCATGCCTACTGTGTTCAAGGTCGAGCAAACAAACCAGTTCAGCTGGAGCAGGGAGAAAGGAAAGTCATGAGGTCACACAGTAATGGCAGCCAGTCCACGAAGGACTTGGTAAGACACTGACTTTTAGGGAAAGGAAAGCCATTTCAGATTATGAGTAGCCATAGATCTTCAACTGGTTGTTTTGGGGAAAATAGATTATAAGGAAGATTATAAGGAAGCAATGGAACAATCTATTCTAGAGATGATGTTAGCTTTGTACAAGGTGGTCCTAGCAGACAAATAATTTGGGTAGATTTTTTCATATATCACAATAAAAGAACTTTCTGATGCAATGGACATGAGGTGTGAGGAAAGGAGACTGATCAAGAATTACACAAAGGTTTTGTTCTGAGTAATTGGAAGGATGGAATTGCCATTAGGTGAGATAGGGAAGAATGTGATTAGAACAACCCATGTTACAATCTCTCAAATCTCTATGAGTTTTTCACAGTAACATGATTCAGGAGAAAAGCAACCACCTTAAAACATCAGAAGAGGGCCGGGCACGGTGCCTCACGCCTGTAATCCCAGCACTTTGGGAGGCCGAGGTGGGCAGATCACAATGTCAGGAGATCGAGACCATCCTGGCTAACACGCTGAAACCCCGTCTCCACTAAAAATACAAAAAATTAGCTAGGTGAGGTGGCGGGCACCTGCAGTCCCAACTACTCGGAAGGCGGAAGCAGGAGAATGGCATGAACCCGGGAGGCGGAGCTTGCAGTGAGCAGCCGGGAGGCGGAGCTTGCAGTGAGCAGAGATCCTGCCACTGAACTCCAGTCTGGGCGGCAGAGGGAGACTCCGTCTCAAAAAAAAAAAAAAAAAAGCATCACAAGACTTCAGACTAATATCATGACACAAAGGTATTTATTTTAATTTCCATACAAATGACCATTTCCATACAAATGACCTTATTGCACAAATAATGGAAGAGATAAAATATTAAGGGAAAATAAAGAGAGGGCAAGACAGAAATAGAAATCTTTTAGGAAACTCTTCAAGAATGCCTTTAGGGAAACCATAGATAAAAACTATCCTTGCCAATTATGATAATACTGCACGCATTGTCAGACCATTTTAGTTTTAAAGAATAAGCAAAAGCAGGCCAGGCGTGGTGGCTCATGCAGGTAATCCCGGCACTTTGGGAGGCCGAGGTGGGCGGATCACGAAGCCAAGAGATCGAGATCATCCTGGCCAACATGGTGAAACCACGTCTCTACTAAAAATATACAAATTAGCTGGGTGTGGTGGCAGACGCCTGTAGTCCCAGCTATGCGGTAGGCTGAGGCTATTTAAATTTAAAATTTCCCCACTAAGAGCTTTGGAGTGGTTATTGTAAGTATACTTGATGTTTACTTCCTAGGAACTTTGACCATCATTGTAGAAAATGTGAACAGAATATATATACCCGCCGAATTACCTCATATGCATGTGTTTGTTCATTTCAAAATTCATGGGATAACTTTTATTTCAAAAGTGATTCAAGAAAAAGAAGCTAATTTCTGTTTGGAAAAGCTATTTTCTGTTGAAAATAAAATATAAATAAAAACATAGCTAATTGTTAAATTTCCAAATTACGTAAAACTGATATTATTAACAAGATTTCATTTAAAACAGAAAAGCAAATAAGCATGTTTCATAAAATGGTTCCATAAAATTGTACTTACCTTTGAAGATTCAACTCTAGAAATTCTAGGTCATTTCATTCAGATGAAATAGTATGAAATCATTGATTATTTTATGAAGTGACCCACTGACTTGTATCTTAAGCAAGAAAAATTGTTTCAGGCCAACTGAGATTTAATTCCTCCATAATGTGTATTCTTTTGGTAAATAGTTCACCATCTTGTAACTGTGAATTGTTTGTATATTTTTATGTTATATATTAGCTGTTTTGACAGCAACTATAGTTCTCTGCATAATTTTTTTTGAGACCTAGTTTCGCTCTTGTTGCCCAGACTGGAGTGCTCACTACAACCTCTACCTCCCAGGCTTAAGTGATTCTCCTGCCTCAGTCTCCTGAATAGCTGGAATTACAGGCACCTGCCACCACGCCCGGCTAATTCTTTTTGTATTTTTAGTAGAGATGGAGTTTCACCATATTGGCCAGTCTGGTCTGGAACTCCTGACCTCAGGTGTTCCACTTGCCTGGGCCTCCTAAAGTGCTGGGATTACAGGCGTAAGCCACCACGCCCAGCCTCTCTGCACAATTCTTTATACCTTAATAAAAGTGCACCTTCTGAAAATTCTCATGTCTAAAATGTTTAATGGATGCGACATTTGTACTTATTAAATTTTTATTTATATTACAGATTGCAATTTTTTATATGTTACTAGTAATTAAGAATGAAAGTTTTACAATTATTTTCCATGTAAACATTGTACATACTGTTAATTTAGATTAAAAGAACTGTTTTACAGGAAGGAATGGGACATTCCTTGGTGAAATTTCTCCTCTCATGAACTGTGGCCACACTGTTTATGCCAGGATATATTCATTCCATACTTCCTGGGACATTCCTTGGTGAAATTTCTCCTCTCATGAACTGTGGCCACACTGTTTATGCCAGGATATATTCATTCCATAATGTACTAACATATTATGAATATTTTACCAACAATTGTGCCTTCATGTTTTTGACACACTGTAACATTTCAAACTTTATAAAGTTTATTTCAACAGTACAATTGGCTATAAAATACTTATTTTCAGTGGAAAAAATACATTAAATGTTTTAGAATTCATTTGTACTCAGTAATCTTTTCACATGTGTTGGCGATAGCATAAATAATTAGGGCTTGAAGATGAAACAGTTAATTCACCAATAAATATTTATATTAGTCTATTCTCTCATTGCTACAAAGAACTACCTCAAACTGAGTAATGTATAAAGAAAAGTGGTTTAATTGGCTCACAGTTCCACAGGCTGTACAGGAAGCATGGCTAGGGAAGCCTAAGCAAACTTACAACATGGCAGAAGGTGAGGGAGAAGCAGGCACGTCCTACATGGCTGGAGCAGGAGGAAGAGACTGAAGCGGAGGTGCTACACACTTTTCAACAAGATCACGTGAGAACTCATTAACTATCATGTGAATAGCAAGTGGGAAATGCGACCCCATGATCCAGTTGTCTCCCCCAGGCCCTTCCTCCAACAGTGGGGATTATAATTCCAAATGAGATTTTGGTGGGAACACAAATCCAAACCATATCAGTATCATAAACTGCTATTAATCAAAGAACAATAACAAGATAAGAGGCCTCTGCATTGGAGGTGACAGTGAGTAGAGATCTGAATATTGTGGGAAATCAATGGACTAACTGACAGAGGTTCATTTATTCAGGACCAGGTGTACTCAGGGACCTTTGTTTTGATCACATGGATAAGTGTGAACACACAGGTTGTCGGAGGAGCCTCTGTCTTAGTGTTATATTTAAAAGTCTGGACTTTATTTTGATGTAAATATCTAGGAGATTATTTTTTAAGGATTACGACATTGTTATATTTTATTTTTAAAATGATTATTCTGGAATTGTAAAGATGATAAAGATTATTTCTTTACTTCTTCTGTGATTCCACAGTGGTGGCATTACAGGTGTGAGCCACTGTGCCCGGCCTTACAATTTTATAAAAGGTAGTTGATAGAAAGAATGATAGGGCTTTCTAAGTTTGACAGAAAATGAAATGCTGCATCTTATGCCTGTAATGCTAGTACTTTGCGAGGCCAAGGAGGGTGGATCACTTAAGCCCAGGAGTTTGAAACCAGTCTGGCAACATGGCAAAAACCCCATCTCTACAAAAAAAAAAAAAAAAAAAAATATATATATATATATATACAAATTTTGCCAGATATGGTGGCATGCACCTGTAGTCCCACCTACTTGGGAAGCTGAGGTGAGAGGATCACTTGAGCCCAGAGACCGAGGTTGCAATGCGCCCAAATGGGGCCACTGTACTCCTACCTGGGTGACAGAGGGAAACCTTGTCTCCAAGAAACAAACAAAACAAAACAAAACAAAACAAAACAAAAACTGCTGTGGGGAAAAGTAAATGAATTGAGAATGACATTTCTGGATAGACTCCTCTCCCACCACCACAGATGTGTTAGCTGGGAAACTGCAGGTGAGAAGAGTGAGAGGGACTGAAAATTTCTAGAAAAACCTCAGCAGTTTGGGAATCAATGTGAATGAAGCAAATGTAAGAGAGGCAGCTGCAGCTTTGGATTTCTGGATGACAGAATAAAGCAAGAGCCAGAGAGCAATATGGTTCTCAAAGAGAATGACTGGACCTCCAGGATGCCTTATAAAATGAAGGGATGAAATTTGCAGGATTTAAAAACTCAGAATTTTGTGTGGAATGTGACCTCAAAACTACTGAAGATTTTCATTTAGATTTCTGTGATTCATTTGTCATTTCAAAGACATGTCTAAGGAAGCAAGATAATGAATTCCCAGTGGTGCTTAGAGATGAATTGATACCTAAAAGTGTGAATATCCATCAAGCTAAATATGCTAAATATCCTTTCCTGTTATTCTGAAAGTAATAAAAATTGGTGAACAAATTGCCTGGATTTGATTCTTAGTTCTGCCAATTACTTTATTTGACACATTATTTAATATTTTGGTCCTCAGTTACTAGTTCCATAAAACGAAGGCAGCATGACAGTTACATAGATTAAATGAGTTATATATGGCATATTTTAGTTTTCAACAAACTTAGCCATTATTATATTCTTCATTATAGTTGTTGTTATTATTTATTTTAATTATTGTTCAAAAGTGAAGACTATCTTATTTCAAATGGTTAAGTTCTAAGATGGTTAAGCTCCTATGTACTGTTTGTACTCACTCAATTCTACCTGGTCATTTCACACATTTCTTTTTCATATGAAGAACTGAAATATATATTCCAGTATTGCCCATTTTGAATGAAGATGTCTTATCCCTGAAATGCATATGTTATAGTATTTAAACTACCTGAAATAGTGATAAAAATTAATATAATTCAAGGCAATGAACTATAGATTATTTATAATAAACACAACTGAATACATATTATACTAATTTATCATTCTGAAATGTAAGTAATTTTGGCCTTATTAATGAGAATCATTTGGATCATTTGTGTGGAAATGATGCATTACTTATTCATAAAAAAACACTACAGCTATTTAACTCTCAAGACATTAAGTCCTTCTCCCAGATGAGAACAAACGTACACACATGTGTACCCACACACCCATGCTTACACAGAAATTTATATATATAAAATGTACACACATAATTTTACCCGGATGTTTTTTATTACATAATTTATTTTGTACCATGTTCTGTTTAGACAAAAAATAAAGTATTTCACAAGAAATACTCTTTTTCCAGCGTAACATCCATATAAGTCCATGGATGGTAGTTTTGGCAGAAACACTGAATGCATGGAAGACAAATCCAGATCCAGAGAGCCTATTCCAGTAAGGACAAAATGATGCCCCTCCCATAATGGAAGCAGTCCAGTGTAATTTACCTGCCCTCAGGCTGATCACACCAGGGGATGGTGCCATATTGAAGTTTTACTGTTGGTCTCTGCTGCTGACACATCGGGCACTCCATGTTTGGCATAGCCAGGCTAGCCTGGTGAGTAAAATTCCATGTTGCTGAGCCCATACCTAAACTCCATCCTTGCCTTCAAGGCCACTTTGCTCATGAGTTTATAAAGTAATGGAAAGGCTGGGAAAAGAGACTGACTAATATCCTGAGAATGGGTAATCCACTTGATTATTGAAATTTTCTCTTGGGGTCTTTCTTTGGTGAACATTATCATGAGACACAATTATTTTCACTTTTGTTGTCCATTCAGGTATGTCCATCTACATACCTCTTCTCCACATTCTTTGTCATCAATTTTGGAATCATGTTCCTTCCAAGTCCCTAATGATCCAGCCATTTCACTATAGCCCATTAACCACTATACAATTAAAGGTCTGGCTTCATTTTTATTTATTTTTATTTATTTATTTTTTTTGAGACGGAGTCTCGCTCTGTTGCCCAGGCTGGAGTGCAGTGGCGCAATCTCGGCTCACTGCAAGCTCCGCCTCCCGGGTTCATGCCATTCTCCTGCCTCAGCCTCTCCGAGTAGCTGGGACTACAGGCGCCCACCACCACGCCCGGTTAATGTTTTTTTTGTATTTTTAGTAGAGACGGGGTTTCACCGTGGTCTCAATCTCCTGACCTCGTGATCCGCCCGCCTCGGCCTCCCAAAGTGCTGGGACTACAAGCGTGAGCCACCGCGCCTGGACTTTTTTTATTTTTTATTTAATAGCAACAAGGGGTGACACTGTTCAAAGTTCTTCCCACTGGGAAGATTTTCCCCTTCACTACTATCTTTCAGAATTGTCCCAGAAAGTGGCTGTAGTGCTATAGCTATCCACTTTTAGATGGTGCCTGCATATCGTGCAGAACCATCTGTAAACCAGGCCAGTGTCTTCTCTTCCTCTCTCAGCTGATCGTAGGGAACTCTTCATGAGTTGATTTGAATCTCAGGTTAAAATACCATATATGATCTAAGGAAAAACATTTTTTCTTTTTTCTCACTTATTAAAATATTACATTAATATGTACATCAAAGTATTCTTATGAAATACCATTGGCATACTTACCTAGTACTCAATTGATCCTAAAATGCACTTTTCTTTTGCTTTTTAAATTATATATGCATTCTAACTGAATGACCTCGTTCACTTTACTTGTGAGCTACTTACATACTAATGCCTTTCAAATGGCAAAAGTCTCCTTCCAAAGTTTTAGACCTGTATTTCAGTCATCTATGAATTATACCTCCACCACATGTTCTATGGTTACCTCAAATCTAAAACTGACTGAGGATTTATTTCTCCCAAATCACTGATAATTCCACTGGCTGAGCTTAAATCTTGTAAAAATCTTGTACTGCCACAAACATGCCACAATATCATGCCTCCCAGTCTTAGCATGTTCTTTCTTCTCCTGTTTTAATGGTAAATCTAAAACATTTTGAATATTAGTTTCTCTTCGATGCTTGCCATGAACATCCCGAAGACATCCTAGGTAGTGTGGATTTTTATATTTTAGTAATTCGTGGATATTTACTTGTTTTTATCTCTGCCAGGCAAAATGTCCCTCTCTAAATACAACTCCTATTAAACTAAACCAAACCAAACCAAAACAAAAATTTAAATCTGTTTTTGACTCAACAAATCAATCCAGGCTATTCTCCCTAGGCTATACTTGAAATAATCTCTTCAAATATCTCCATATCCCAATTTATTTTCTTATACTTGGATTCTACCTCTCTCCAAAAATCTCACAGGTAGAAAAGTTTACTTAATCCAGTTTCATCGTTAAATGGAATTCTGTGCTAGCCACCTCCAAAATGTACAATTTAACAAAACCATGTGTACACTCCCAGCTGAAGTTCTTAAGGCTCTAGACAGAGCTTGCACTGAGTGTTTTTACTTCTCTGAAAAGAATATTTATCAGGCAATGCATTACAAACTACGTTTGTGCATGTCACTATTCCCATTGAGCTTAACTTCTTAAGTTGTAGTGTGTATATCAAACATTTTCCTTCCACTAATTAGGATAATGCAAGTTCTGTTGTGATGCTTAAATAATTTCTTTTTAATAAAAGAGTTAATAAAAAGGAAGTAAAACTCATGCGCTAATCTTTATTGAAAACTGTACTGGCAACAGTTGTGTTCCTGGCTTTATATATGAAGCCCTGTTGCATTAGTCCGTTCGCACACTACTATGAAGAAATACCTGAGACTGGGTAATTTATAAAAGAAAGAGGCTTAATTGACTCAAAATTCTGCATTGTAGAGGAGACCGAGGAAACTTACAGTCATGGCAGAAGGCAAATGAGAAGCAGGCACCTTCTTCACGCGGCAGCAGGATGAAGTGTGTGCAAGCAGAGAAATGCCAGACGCTTATAAAATCATCAAATCTCGGCCAGGCGCGGTGGCTCACGCCTGTAATCCCAACACTTTGGGAGGCCAAGGCATGTGGATCACGAGGTCAGGAGTTCGAGACCAATCTGACCAATATGGTGAAACCCTGTCTCTACTAAAAATACAAAAATTAGCCAGGTGTGGTGGCGAGTGCCTATAATCTCAGCTACTTTGGAAGCTGAGGCAGGAGAATCACTTGAACCCAGGAGGCAGAGGTTGCAGTGAGCTGAGATCACACCACCGCAGTCCAGCCCGGGTGACAGAGCGAGACTTAGTCTCAAAAAAAAAAAAAAAAAGAAACAACAAAACCATCAAATCTCATGAGATTAACTCAATATCATGAGAACAGCATGGCAGAAACCGTCCCCATGATCCAATTCCCTCCACCTGGTCCTACCCTAGAAATGTGGGGATTATGGGGCTTACAATTCAAGGTGAGATTTGGATGAGGAGACAGAACCAAACCATATCACCTGTTATATACCCACATGCCTTGCCCAGTACCAGTAAGCTCAATTCCTTCAAATACAGGAGTTGCATCTCAGGACGTAAGACATGTATTAGCTACTGGTCACCCTCTGAGCAGCATATCTTCAACTTCTCACTGGTGAGTTCCCTTTTTATATTTCAAACGTGTGGAGTGACAAGTGAGATTCCATATCCTTTTTGTTTTCCATTATGGTAATATTTTTGACTTTCTCTCTTCAATTATATTTGGGCTTGGTAGAAAATTACAGCCTCAAAGCTATTGTGTTTTTCACAGCACAGTGACTGTATACCTCTTCTTTATCTAGATTCTTTTATCCTGATTAAAAATCCAATGTTAATTTTACAATCCCTTTTTCTAGGAATCTGATTTTTCTTTTATTTTCAGTTACCTTTCTTCTTTATTCATTGTTTTCTAAAACACTATGCTATACCCATGTGTAGACATACTTGCTATTTTATTTCACTCTAACTTGGCATTTATCAAGATACTAAACCTGATGACTAATGCCTTTTCTGAGTTCTGGGACATTCTCAGTCATTATCTCTTCAAAAAGAATCTATTATTTTATTTTTTAACTGATTTGAAACATTCTTAGTCATATGTTGAGTTTTATTGATCTATTCTTTTCTTTTTTATTTGATAGTTTCCAATTCATCTGTTTGTGTAGTATTACTGTAATTTTCAATAGGGTCACCTTTTCACCAATTTGTTGGTCATTTAGTATTATATGCTATTTAACCCCTGCAACAAACATTGATTCCAGGGCCAGAATGTCTGCCTACAAATCCTTGAGCAATTTATTTAAATTCTGTGTGCCTCAGTTTATCTTTTTTAATGAAGACAATTATATTAAATACTTTATCTCATTATTCTGAGCTGACATTTGTATTTACATATATTTCTTTTCTTTTATTTATTCATATAGCTAGTCCAGACTCTCAACTCCATTTATCTAGAGTGTTCTAATAGTGTTCCATTGCATCGTTTGAAAAACATGTAATTTTGTCTACGGGATATATTAATCTAATATATCACTGCTATATGCATGTTATTATTTTACACATAATCAGTCCTAGATTATTTTCTCAGGCTAAAGTCTATATATCTATCAGACATATGGTACCCTTCATTATATAGACTTATTTCTATCTATTTATTTTTTCCTATTCCTCTACTCACACACTTAACCTAGACACAGGCTTCTATTCACAGTCCAACAGATATGTCATACACATTCTGCTCTGCCTTTGTCTTGCTTATTAATTCAGTTATTTGCAAATTAATGCAATCATTATTTATGATTTTATATTTTATTAAAAGTGTTGGCTGGGCGCAGTGGCTCACACCTCTGATCCCAGCACTTTAGGAGGCCGAGGCGGGCAGATCATGAGGTCAGGAGATTGAAACCAGCCTGACCAATATGGTGAAACCCCATCTCTACTAAAAATACAAAAATTAGCCAGGCGTGGTGGTGCATGCATGTAATCCCAGCTACTCAGGAGGCGCTAAGACAGGAGAATAGCTTGATAGCTTGAACCCGGGAGTGGGAGGTTGCAGTGAGCCGAGATCGTACCATTGCACTCCAGCCTGGGTGACAGACTGCAACTCTGTCTCAAAAAAAAAAAAAAATGTTGAGTACACAAAGATGATAAAGTCATGATTTCTTCTGTATGCTGAAGCCACAGACATAAAACTATGTAAATAATTTTAGTATAAAGTGATATGTACCATAATGAAGGTTTTATACCTCAGCCTGTACTGTAAAATAAGTTTATGTTTCTTTTAAATTATGAAATTTTTCATAGGTACAGAGAACGATATAACAAATACTCTTGTTACTACTTTTAATTAGAAAATGTCTACATTTTGTCACATTTATTTCAAATCTTACCATCCTGTAATCAAATTAGTTTGGTCCATTTTTCTAGTCACTAGAGATAGCCATCCTTGTAATTCCCAAAGACATTTCTGAAATATTAGTTTGCTCCTGTAAAATACGAAAGAGGCTGTGGATACTTTAGCCAATTTTCTATAGTATAAATGAGCCTAAGTGTAACCAGCAATGACATTTTTCTGAAAGTTTGGTAATAGATAAGCCCACATTAATAGTCTCCTTTAGGTTGGTGCTGACTCATCTTCACAATCAGAAATGCTTCAAGATTAACTGGCTCCTTGCATACAATTCATTTTCTAAGACCTGCCACGTTTCTTGGCAAAAATTAAACGCTTCCCAGGATGACTGATACAATGAAACTCTTTTTCCTTCAGTAGATACTTCCATTCCCCTCCCCCAGTAATGTGTCTGTCTCCAACTAGCCTGACATATGGCCTAAATATTCATAATAAAACTATATGTGACTGAGATTTTGAATGATTCAAATTTAAATAATACTATATTTGATACATTGCCATATTTCCTCTAGTAAAAATGAAATGAAGACTGTCTCCATGTCTTACCTGTTTTTAGTTCAGTTTTTCTTTACCAATATCTTTCTTGCAGCTATTGACCAAAACACACAAACCCAAGAAAGTCACAAACATGCATTCACATATACCCAGACAGTGGAAAAAAATAAATAATATATTTTAGGCAAAGTATTCTATAAACCAAAATATTGGTGGAGTTTATTTTCCACATAGAATGTTGAATTACTCAGCCTGAAGTGTAAGTATTTATTAGGGGTGTGATGGCTCATGTCTGTAATCCCAGCACTATGGAGGTGGAAGAATCAGTTGAGGTCAAGAGTTCTAGACAAGCCTGTACAACATAGCAAGATCCTGTCTCCATGAAAAGAAGAAAAATAAACAAACAAAAATATTTACTAGATTGAACCATTAATATATTGGCCTGTTTTCTTTCTTTATGTTTTGTCTTCTTTCCTTTTTTCTTCCTTTCAGCTAAACAATAGATTAACAGGAACATTTTCAAGCGTTTTCACATAAGAATTGGGTTGCTTCAAAGTACCTAAGGCTTTCTTGAGAACGAAGATTTAGAACACGGTTTGTTTGTAAAAAAAAAATTATTGGGGATCAAACCTACCTAAAGACAAAGTAGTATGCATTCTCTTTTAGAAGACAGAGCATACATTTAACAGTTTGACAAAATTTTATAGCTTCAATACTTCAATTATGTCCTCATCAGGTATTCTGTCACAGGCAAGTATACAAGACATTACAAGCAAAGTACACAAAACATATAACAATGATAAAGTATATTTTAAAACATGATATATGATACTTAAAAACAAAATATACACCTATGTGGACCAAAATGAAATTGAAAGACAATGTGGTAAACAGGCTAAAGGCATAAATCTATAGGGTTTATAGAGCAAGCATTTAAAATGTGTACATTTCAGGTGAAAGAATCCAAGCCAGGCTTACTGCAGAAACCAGAAAAGTTGCATATATTAAAATAAACAATGATATATCTGGGAAATATTATGTACTATAAAGATAATATAGTCATGTTAGTATATAAAACACAGAGTATAATACGAAGGCCACCAATAAAAAAATAGTGACAATCATGCTAATAAAGGTTATGAATTATTAAACATATATAAAAATCTCTAACCTACATGAAACAACATAAATTTGTTAGGTACAAAGTACAAATGACAAAATTATAACAAAAATATTTAAAATTTATAACCACATAGAAGCTTTTAATAAACTAGTCTCAGAAGTATTTGTGTTTCAAAGAAACCAAATTTTGAATTGTATTTGCGATTATGGAAAGCAATATTTTAATAAGTAAGACATATTAAGAACATATAAGACCCTTAGCAGGTATGGGCCAACAAAATTAAAAGCTAGTTTCCTTTAAGAGTAATTGTTTAGACACACCAAAAGACTAATTAAGAGGAAAACATATTATTCAAGTAAACAATATTTGAACAAAAACTCAAACATCAGCAAACAAAATAAACCTAAAAATCCTCAAAGCAATCATCATAAATGTCACTTATTCTGAAATTGTAGATGAGATAGTCAAATTCTGAAGAAAAAATATAACTTGAAATTGTCTAAGAATAAACATTGAAATAATGATTAAAATTATATTACTAAAAAATTGGAGTAAAAAAATTCCCTCTGTCCAAGAAAAACTTCAAAATGAAGTGATTTTACTGAAGCTTTATAAAAATTCAAAAAGCTTAATCAATAGAAAAAATGTGAGATGTGTATACAACTCATTTTATGAATTATAGTGTGGTGAATACTGTCCTCCAAAAATTAACACCTATCCATACCTCCGAATGTGACCTTATTTGGAAACAGGGTCATTGCAGATGTAACTAGTTAAAATTAGGTCATATTGGGTTAGGATGGATCCTAAATTCAAGGGACTGATGTCTTTGTAAGAGAAAGAAGAAGACTCAATCAGATGGTCAACACTGACACACAGCAAAGAAGGCCACATGAAGACAGAGGCAGAGATTACAGTGATGAAGCTACAAACCTAACAACACTAAGAATTGCTGACAACTAGCAGAAGCTAGGAAGGGAAAAGGCAGGATTTTTCTGCAGATGCTTCAGAAGACGCATAGTCCCGCTGACACCTTGATTTCATATTTCTAACCTCCAGAACTGTGAGGGAATAAATTTCTCTTAAAAATAACAGAATTTTATTACCGCTATTATTATTATTGGGACAGAATCTCGCTCTGTTACCCAGGCTGGAGTGCAGTGGTGTGATCTTAGCTCAGTGCAACCTCCGCCTCCCAGGTTCAAGCTATTCTCAGCCTCAGGAGTTGCTGGGATTATAGGATTCTGCAACCACACTCAGCTAATTTTTGTATTTTTAGTAGAGACAGGGTTTTGCCATGATGGCCAGGCTGGTCCCGAACTCCTGACCTCAGGTGATCTGCCCGCCTCAACCTCCCAAAGTGCTGGAATTACAGACATAAGCCACCATGCCCAGCCCATTTCTGTTATTTTAAACCACCTGGTTTGTAGTAATTTTTTTTTTCTTTTTTTTTTTTTTTTTTGGTAGCCACAGGAAGCTAATGGGAAAAGGTAGCATGGCTATTCTTCTAAACCAGTATAAGAATAGAATGAGAAAAGTATAAGCTTATTTTACTTAGGATACGAGATGAAAAAAATCCTTTTTTGAGCTATTAGCAAATTAAGTTCACTACGTATTTTAAAACATCATGGCCAAATGGAAATGAGGCATAAAAATATAAATAAAATTGTCCATTGCAAAGACAAATTGAGAAGAACAGTTGAAATGGTTATCTCAATAAATTTGGAAGAAGCATTTTACAAAATTCAACATTTATTCATGATTTGCAAAGGAAAACCATTAGCAAAATAAGACTACAGAAATATCTTAACCTCATAAATTATATCTACCAAAAACTCTTGTAAACATAATACTTTAAGTGAAACTTTAAAACCAGTGTCAATAACACCAGGAACAAACCAGGAAACTTCCTTATTTCACTATTATTCAAAAATTAGATGCCATGAACAATAAAAAGTGTTTATGAAAAGAAATGGAGAATATATAAATTGGAAGAAAAAACAACAAAATTATCTTATTGCAAACAACGGTGATTTTCTAATGAGTCAAGTTATTTCTCACATTGCCTTTTCAATAATTTAGAGAGAATCTACTTGTAGTATTAAAGCATTCAGCAAGATTGCTGAATATAACTTTAATGGACAAAAATTAGTATCATTCATCTAAATATACCACAGAAAGTGAAATATTTTAAATGATATAATTTATAATAGCCGGAACCAAAAACTTGCAGAGTTTCTTGGAGTAAATTGAAGAAATGCATAAGAGCTAAGAGCAAAAGTTAAAAAAATTGTACATAAAAGAGAACCTAAATATTCTGAAATTCTAGATTCTTGCAGATAAGAAGGAACGATACCATAAATGTGATGGATTCATAAAGCCATTGATAAAACCAATGCAATTTTAACTATAATTATTAGTAGTTTTCAATGAAAGCAAAATAATTATTTTAAATTCACATGGGAGTACAAGATAATGATTTTGAAAAACAAGAGCAAGACAGGCAAATTGTCCCTGCCATATGTGACAAGGATTGATACTACAGATGTTTTGTGGGTTCAGTTCTCCACTGCTGCAATAAAGTGGATATTGCAAAAAAGTGAGTCACAATTTTTTTTTGCTTCCTAGTGCATATAGAACTCGTTTATATTATACTGTAGTCTAATAAGTGTGCAATAGTATGCCTAAAAATGTACATACCTTAACTTAAAAATACTTCATTGATTAAAAAGGCTAACAATTATCTGAGACCTCAGTGAGTTGTAATCCCTTTGTTAGTGGAGGGTCTTAACCTAGTTGATGACTGCTGACTAATCAGAGTGGTGGTTGCTGAAGGCTGGGGTGGCTTTGGCAATTTCTTAAGATAAGACAACAATGAAGTATGCCACGTTGATTGACTCTTCTTTTCATAGAAGATTTCTCTAGAACATGGCATGTTATTGAATAGCATTTTACATAAAACAGAACTTCGTTCAAAACTGAAGTCAGTCTTCTCAAACTCTGCTGCTGCTTTATCAACTAAGTTTGTGTAACGTTCTAAATTTGTTCTGTCATTTCAACAATGTTCACATCTTCATCATGAGTAGATTTTGTTTCAGGAAACCACTTTCTTTATTCATCCATGAGAAGCAGCTCCTCATTGTTGAAGTTTTAGGTTGTAGCAATTCAGTCATATCCTCAGGCTCCACTTCTAAATCTAGGTCTGTTGCTATTTCCACCCCATCTGCAGTTACTTCTTCCACTACAGTCTTGAACCCCTCAAAGTCATCTGTCAGGGTTGGAATCAACTTCTAAATTCCTTTCAATGTTGACATTTTGACCTCCTGTCCTTCACAGCATCTTGAATGGTGAATTATTTCTAAAAAGTTTTCCATTTATTTTGCCCAAATCCATCACAGGAATCCTGTATGGCAGTCATAGCCATGTGTAATGTATTTCTTTAATAATAAGATTTAGAAGTTATATTCCTTGATCCAGAGAGTGTAGAAAAAATTTTGTGTTACTAGGTGTGAAAACAATATTAATCTCATTGTACATTGAGTGACTAGGTGCATTCTCAATGAACAGTAATATTTTGAAAGGATATTTTTTCTGAGCAGTATTTCCCAACAATGGGCTTAAAATATGGATTAAAACATGTTGGAAATAAATGTGCTGTCATCTAGGCTTTGTTGTACCATTTCTAGAGAACAGACAGAGCAGATTTAGCATAATAGTTGAGGGCCCTAGAATTTTCGGAATGGTAACTGAGCACTGGCTTCAACTTAAAAGACATCAGCTGCGTTAGCCCATAACAAGAAAGTCAGTCATTATTTGAAGCTTTGAAGCCAGGTATTGACTTCTTCTCCATGGCTATGAAAGTCCTAGATGGCATCTTCTTTCAATAGAAGACTGTTTTATATACATTGAAAAACCTGTTGTTTAGTGTAGTCATCTTTGGTAACTTTACTACTTCAGCAGCCTCTACATCAGCACTTGGTCCTTAATACTGCACTTTTATGCTATGAATATGGCTTCTTCCCTTAAACCTGATAAACCAACCTCTGATAGCTTCTGACTTTTCTTCTGTAGCTTTCTCACCTTTCTCAACCTCCATAGGACTGAAAAGAGTTAAGGTCTTGCTCTGGATTAGGCTTTGGCTTAAGGAAAAGTTGTGGCTGGTTTGATCTTCTATTCAAACCACTCAAACTTTCTCCATATCAGCAATAAGTCTGTTTTCCTTTCTTATAATGCGTGTCCTCACTGGACTGGCATTTTTCACTTCCTTCAAGAATATTTGTTTTTTTGGGCTGGGCGCGGTGGTTCACGCCTGTAATCCCAGCACTTTGGGAGGCCGAGGCAGGCAGATCACAAGGTCAAGAGTTTGACACCAGCCTGGCCAAGTGGTGAAACACCGTCTCTACTTAAAATACAAAAATTAGCTGGTTGTGGTAGCAGGCACCCGTAATCCCAGCTACTCGGGAGGCTGAGGCAGGAGAATCGTTTGAACCCAGAAGTCGGGGCTTGCAGTGAGCCAAGATCCCACCATTGCACTCCAGCCTGGGTGACAGGGTGAGACTCCATCTCAAAAACAAAACAAAACAAACAAACAAACAAACAAAATATATATATATGTGTATATATATGTGTATATATATGTGTATATATGTGTATATATATGTATATATATGTGTATATATGTATATATATGTGTATATATATATGTGTATATATATGTGTGTATATATATGTATATATATATATTTTTTTTTTTTGGCTTCACAACTAGGCCAACTACTTGATACAAGAGGCCTAGCTTTTGGCTTTTCTCAGTTTTTGACATGCTTTCATCCCTAAAGTTAATCATTTCTAGCCTTTTATTTAAAGTGAGAGATGTGCAACCTTTTCTTTTACTTGAAAATGTAGAGACCATTGCAGGGTAATTACTTAGCTTAATTTCAATATTATAGTGTCTCGGGGAATAGGGAGGCCTTAGGAGAGCGGGAGAGATGGGGTGACAGCTGGAGCATTCAGAACACATATTTATAGATTAAGTGAGCTATCTTATATGGGCGTTGTTTGTGGAGCCCCAAAACAATTATAATAGTAACATCAAAGATCTCTGATCTCAGTTCACCATAACAGATATAATAATAATAATAATAGTAATAATAAAGTTGGAAATATTGCAAGAATTACTAAAATGTGACACAGAGACATGAAGTGAGCATATGATGTTGGAAAATTGTGCTGATAGACTTGGTTGATACAGGGTTGCAGCAAACGTTCAATTTCTGAAAAAATATATGTGAAGTACAATAAAGCAAATTGTAATAAAACTAGGTGAGCCTGTATATGAATTAAAATACCTTGTTTACTAACAGAGATATAGACATATAGTTCAGTGGAAGAGAATAGATTGTTGAGAGACAGAAACATTTCTAGGATCTTGGTATACGATAAAAATGGCAATGAAAATCATTAGGAAAAAAGGCAGATTAATCGATATATGACATTGAGCCAGATTTACTTCATGTCGCATACATAATTACCATGTGTTTGCATTAAACACTGAACATACTAACGAAAGAGGAATAATCTGTAACATAAATATCTAGTAGAATATTTTTGGAATATCAGAATAAGTATGTATTAGACATGATTGAAAAATAACTTCTGAGTCACACTACCTCGAAATATAAGACACAACACCAAAAATTTAAAAACCTGTATAAACACAATTAAAGGACAAATAGTACCTTAGAAGAAGGTATTTATATTGTATAAAACAGAGAAAATAGTATAATCCAGATATGTGAACAGCTTCTACAAGTCAGGAAGAAAAAAGCAAACAAGTATTTCACTAAAGAGGACAAATTTTTGACAAAAATATATATGAAAATATGTTCTACCTGATAAATAATGAAGTAAATGCAAATTAAAATGAGTCTTTTTTTTACATCCAAGAAGATAGAGAAAAATTAAATTTCTTATTGCACTTGTTTAGAAAGATTAAAGGAGCAAAAGATACTAGCCTCAGAGTGAACAGGCAACCTACAGAATGGGAGAAAATGTTTGGAATGTACCCATCTGACAAACGTTGAATATCCCGAATCTACAAAGAACTTAATCAAATTTACAAGAAAAAAACAAACAACCCTATCAAAAAGTGGCCAAGGATATGAACAGGCCCTTCTCAAAAGAAGACATTTGTGAGTCCAACAAACATGTGATCACTGATCATTAGAGAAATGCAAATCAAAACCACAATGAGATACCATCTTATGTCAGTCAGAATTGCGATTATTAAGTCAGGAAACAATAGACTGACGAGGCTGTGGAGAAATAGGAATGCTTTTAAACTGTTAGTGGGAGTGTAAATTAGTTCAACCATTGTGGAAAACAGTATAGCAATTCCTCAAGGATCTAGAACCAGAAATATTATTTGACCCAACAATCCCATTACTAGGTATATACCCAAAGGATTATAAATCATTCTGCCATAAAGACACATGCACATGTATGTTTATTGCAGCACTATTTACAATAGCAGAGACTTGGAACCAACCCAAATGCCCTTCAATGATAGACTGGATAAGAAAATGTGGCACATATACACCATGGAATATTAGGCAGCCATAAAAAAGAATGAGATCATGTCCTTTGCAGGAACATGGATGAATCTGGAAGCCATCATTCTCAGCAAACAAACACAGGAACGGAAAACCAAACACTGCATGCTCTCACTCATAAGTGGGAGTTGAACAGTGGGAACACATGGACACAGGGAGGAGAACATCACACACCGGGTCTTGTTGGTAAGTGGTGGGCAAGGGGTGGGAGAGCATTAGGACAAATACTTAATGCATATGGGGCTTAAAACCTAGATGATGGGTTGATAGGTGCAGCAAACCACTATGGAACATGTATACCTATATAACAAACCTGCACATTCTGCACATGTATCCTGGAACTTAAAGGAAAAAAAAAAATTAAAAAAAAGAAAGATTAGGTGAAACTGCACCTTACATACACTTCCAGTATTATTGTAAGTTATTAGAATTGCCTTGGTGAACAGTTTTGCAAAATTCAGAAAAAAATTAAGGTATACTTACTCAGCTATTATGCTTCTAGGAAGACATTTTTATGTGCACTAAGGAAACAGGTATGTGTTTTAATGTCAGAAAAAAAATTATAATATAAAACTAATATATATTCACATATACTTTGGCTTAAAGAAATGTTGTAGCTGGTTCGATCTTTTGTCAAAATCACCCAATAGTACATATTGCAATATAGTGAAAATGAATATACTATGTTTAAACGGATTATATTTTTATATATCATAGAGGATACATTTTCTAAATCTCAAATGTTGAGTCAGAAAAGCAAATTGAAGAATAAGACATATAATTTTTTTCCATTATACACATTTTAAAATGCTGATATTTTAAAAATTTTATATATATACATATTCATAGAAAAAATATATTCAGCATAGATTAAATAGATAACTTCCAATTCATCGTTATAGTTTCTTCCAGTGAGCCATAAGGTAATAGGATTGTACTTCATGGGAAACAAGGGGAAAAAAAGCTGATTTTTAATATAAATTTTAAAAATAATTCTAAATGTTATATTTTATGTTCTTCCCCCTCCATATGTATCTGTGTTTTAGGTTTTCATACTACACTAACTTGCTTTGTATATATAATTTAAAGTATTCTCTAATTTCATTACCAATTTTAATCATATTTTCCCACAATTGACTCATCATTTGAGGCTCTGTGACAAATCTACATTTCTTTTAATTTCCCTTTCAATTCAGGATTTTTCATCTCCTTGAGTATACATAGTTAATGTTATTAAATCCTCTTTTCTGTTTTCCTTTAGATTTTTTAATTTAAGTTTTTATTGAATTTCTACTTAAAATATCAGGAGAGAAAAATAAAATGTGTGCTAATTTTCAAATGGCTGATACACCAGGGCTTACATTCATAAACTTTGAGAAAGAACATTTTTGAGAAATTATTTATACCCTAAGGAGATAAACAGAGAGTAAACAACTGTTGATAAAAATAAGTGACTCTTCGGGCCAGGCACAGTGGCTCACGCCTGTAATCCCAGCACCTTGGGAGGCCAAGGTGAGTGGATCACCTGAGCTCAGGAGTTGGAGACCAGCCTGGCCAACATGGTGAAACCCTGTCTCTATTAAAAATACGAAAAAATAGCTGGGTGTGGTGGTGGGTGCCTGTAATTCCAGCTACTCAGGAGGCTGAGGCAGGAGAATAGCTTGAACCCGGAAGGCGGAGGTTGCAGTGAGCCGAGATCGCGCCATTTTACTCCAGCCTAGGCAAAAAGAGCGAAACTCCATCTCAAAAAAAAAAGAAAAACAAAAATAGGACATTCCTTTAAATGGCCTAATAGTGAAATGTAAGTGCTCCCAAATAATATTTTCTCTTCTAATTTAATTATTTCTGACTAATGGTGTGAATAACTTTTTATTTATACATAATCCATTTTCTGTATTCTGTTTTCTTTTTAACTCAGATTTATTTTTCTTGGATCCAAATAGTTGCATGTCACCTTATTTCTATTCATCACGATGCAAATCGTGGCACAAAGTAAAAACGTGGTCATTCAAAACATTTTTTCTACCAATGTGACTAACTTTTAGCATATTTTCAAAGCAGGGTAAGGTTAACTGATTAGATATACTATCATTAGACCACAGCCACTACTTAATCTTGGATTCTGACAAAATACATGTTAACTGCTTGAGCCACAAACAAAATACACTACCAGTTCTTTGTTTCCATTATCGCAATTTCTTAAAATCTTTTATGAAATCCCTTGTGTTTTCCTATTTAAGTGACTAATTTTTTCATATTAAAAGCATGAAAGTTGGCTTTCCTTCCTCGATTTTTCTATAATGCCTTCTAAAATCAAATCTGAAATATTATCTCAAATTATGGGCTATAGTACTCTCATAATAATTGTGCTAAACCTTAAATTTACACTAATATAATGCTTTTTACAATGCATTTATACTAAGCATGTCATATGTAAGCATACGGCTAAAACAGATTAATTTCTTTGAACAAGATGTTTTTCTTTGTCATACTTTATTATTGAACACTATTACCCTAAATTTTGGTGATACCTATAAAAATTCTACTCACCTTCTTGTTTTAAAATATGCATTTTTTACCAATCCTAGTCCCTCTTTTCTGCTATTTTCTACTTGGAATTATTGTGTTTCTTCTCCAGCCATGTATTTGTAGTATTTATTAAAATTTCTTGACCTGAGTACATCTCATTTTTCCCCTCAAGTATGTGTTTCTTATCTTCACACTACACAATGCAAGTTTTGCCAGAAGCTCAATTTTTTGATATCAGAATATATTCAATATTATTTATGATATTATCTAATGCACTATTTATGGCATTTTCCTTTCTAAAAACATTAACCAGAAAAGAGGTAAAAATACCACATGGATCCCCAAATCTTTTGATCCATGAACAAGATTTCAAAGCTTGGCTTGACATTTACTCCCATACAAATCAAAACACTAATTATGTTCAGCAAACATGAGGAGATTTCTTCTCTTCAGGCTTGTGTTTCTGAAGTTTATTCTCCATATTATGGACATATCTATATTTTCAAAAGGTTTTGCCAATACTTGTAAAGACATGCGTATGACCACAGTGTATTCCACACATTGATCTAATTTTGCTCTAGTTTTATGCTTTAAATTTTTCTCTTTACCACTTCATCTAGATTGCAAAGTAGTTTTGCAGTTGTGAACAGTGCCTTACTATAATTTATATATCCCTCACACTTTTAGAACATGCTAATTGCCTTTAGATTTCTGTGGTCCTTGGATGTTTAATAAGTTTTGGTAGGATATTGCTTTATATTGCATTGCTTTATATGGTTTTTTAGATGTATAATACAACATATTGCTAAACTCCCACATAAGAAATGAAATCAATACTGTCCAATTCCAGGTCCTGGTCCTGGTAATAACCAAATCCTATCGATAAAATGTCACTAATCATAATGCTGTCATTAGGGAACAGTAGCATAGTTCTTCTATTCTGCCAACACCTATTTTCTTGGGACTGGCAAAGAGTATTGCTGAATAAATGAACAAATGAGGTAGAATGAAGCGAATAAATGAGAGACTGTGAATCAGGTTAGATGGTGCTTCTTTCCCCAAAAGCTCCAATTTACTTTTTACAAGAAGATGCTCCTATTCTTTGTATTAATCTGATTACTCAGAATTTTTTGATTGTCGCTTCTTCTGCTGTCTTTTGTTCCTTTTCTTACCAATGTTGTAAAGTTAAAAATGATGAAAATTGTATAAGTGAGTTAAAAGGGCTCATGGCTCAGTTGTTCAAGTGGAAGAAATTATTTGAGTACACAATTAAAATATGATATAGAACCTACAATAAGGAGCAGGAGAAGTAAAGAGCATCAGAATACTGAAGATCACTTGGAAAAAGCTTCACAGAGAAAGGAATATTTACAAGGTACCATGATTAGGAGTTCTGCAGCCAGTTCGGAAGGAACATAGATTCCATATAGACCAAATAGCATGTGCAGTGGGGTGACAGAGGGAGGCATTCCATGGCTACTCCAGTTTTGAATTGCTGGAACTAAAGTGGCACTTGTGAAATAAGAGGAGAATAGGCTCCACAGGTGATATGGGACAAGCTAATAAAAAAGCCAGAGTTTGAATATTATGTGTAGGCAACAAGGAGCTCTGAACATTTTACAAGCATGCAATGACACGATTACCTTCATGTTTAAGAAGATAACCCGGGGTGAAGTACACATATTGGAATGGAAGATAGAGAGATTGAAAGCACATTGCTCAGACTACAGATAATAAAAATTTGAACAGAGAGGCCAAAAGATTGTGCTGATACTTATAAAGACAAAAGTCAATCGGTCACTAAATGACCAAATTAGAACTGTGTATAAATAAATTCAAGAAGATACTGAGAGAAAAAGACAAATATTGCGACATGTGCTTTTCCTAAATGTACATGGCCAAATTTACTAATTACTTCAAAAATAAAATCAAACAAAACTGAGATTACATTTATCACCTCCAAATGTGAGATTATATGTATGTATGTATCTATATATATATGGACATGAATAGACAATTCCCAAAAGAAGACATACAAGTGGCCAACAAACACATTAAAAAATGATCAACATCACTAATGATCAGGGAAATACAAATAAAAACCACAATGTGACACTGCCTTATCCCTGCAAGAATAGCAGGGATTTAAATTTAAAAATCTATCTATCTATATATATATAGAGAGAGAGAGAGAGAGAGAGTAAGAAACTCGTATTTCTTGATTCCTTGTATTTTAAATTATTTTGTGATTAATTCTACTATCTCAATGATTCAAATAAGGTTGAGGTTGTATATCTGTTATTAAACCAGTATCATGTAGAGATGATTAACTGTTTAGAAAGTAATAATCATTTTTAAAACCTCTTAAGAATTAATATTTTATACTGGTTGATCTAAAATAGATAATCTGAAACAAATGTTATTTTCTATTACTCCTATTCTGTTAAACATTCCAGTACTTTTGAGCACTTGCTTACTTTTTGTTTGTCATTAAAATGAACCCAATTTTAAATGCTTTCTGAGATTGAAGAAGTGCTCTCTGCTCTCCACCAAAACTTTAACAATAATTCCTTCTCTTATGTTACACGGTTCTATAGATATTGCCTTCAGAAATAGAATTCAGTACCAATCCCAGCACTTTGGGAGACCAAGGAGGGTAGATCACGAGGTCAGGAGATTGAGACCATCCTGGCTAACACGGTAAAACCCCGTCTCTACTAAAAATACAAAAAATTAGCCGGGTGTGGTGGCGGGTGCCTGTAGTCCCAGCTACTTGGGAGGCTGAGGCAGGAAAATGGCATGAACCCGGGAGGCGGATCTTGCAGTGAGCCGAGATCATGCCACTGCACTCCAGCCTGGGCGACAGAGCAAGACTCCGTCTCAAAAAATAAAATTAAAAATAAAAATAAAGAATTTAATATCATTTCCTAGGTAATTTGACATTAAGATCTCTACCAGAGTTTACAATTTGGACAGAAAATTAATACATGTAATGTTTGAGGGAGTCAGGAATTGTTTTTAATTTGGTACATAATAGAGACAGATGAATCAGAAATATCTTTAGCATATTGCCTAAAGAGGGTAACATAATTAAGGAAGTGCCTTTACAGATTAATGAGAGAGTTCACTCACTCACTAGTCAATAAATGGAAGCTGCTTATCAAAAGCATCAACTATAAAAGGATAAAAATATTTAAAAGATGAAATATGTGAAAAATAAGCAAATGTTATATCAAGCTTAAAAACAGTGGAGTTAGAAATAAGTCAATATATAAATATATATGAAAATTTATTCACCTGAAGCAAGGACACTAAAATTTCTATATTCTTGCATTTATTTTTATTTTACTGCAAAACATTAAGATTGTATACTAAGAGATATAATAAAATGATAATAGAAGCATAAAAGTTAGTTTTGCAACTATATAATATGTATATTTATATGTGTGCATTACGTCATTAAGTCTCACAGCAAGAAGATGGAAAATTGGTAAGTCCAAATAACAGAGTTGTGATAAAATGTAGAAAAAGTGAAATTAAAAGAATGAAGCTCCTATGCAGTTTCTACTACTTAACAATTTCTTGACTTAGGCATAGAAACTTAACTGGAATTATCTCTTTGTCCCTTTTTTTCTAGTATAAAAACTACAGAGGTAATGAGAAACTACTACTATGATTTACACAATGTAAATACCCATTGTGTTTATTTAGATAACTTTAAGGCATAAAGTTACAGTTCATTAGATTCTGGTGAATTAATTGGCTAAGATAAATTTTTAGTTCACTTCAAAAACAACTTTGTGAATAAAACAAGCCCTACATTTAAATACACAATACACTTTTAAATATACCTAATTTGAGAAGTGAGGAATGCCTCAAAAATATTCATTAATATAACTTCACTAAATGAAATATTATCAAAACCTCCAAGAAATAGAATAAGATATTTTCGGATCATGCCCACTCTCTCCTTGGATTTAACAGCTTTGTTTTCTGCTATAGGATTTTGCCCTCTTTTGGGAGAATAAGAAGTGTATTGACAAGCCCCCGTGTTCCACCCCAGTACCCTAGCTGAATCAACATGTATATGTGCATTAGGCATTGTATTTGAGGAGTATGTCAGACTCATTTCTACTCCTGGTCCTATTCTGAGATTGTTACTAGAAAAGACAATGGGCTAAGGACGTGAATAGTCAATTCCCAAAAGAAGACATACAAGTGGCCAACAAACACATTAAAAAATGATCAACATCACTAATGATCAGGGAAATACAAATAAAAACCACAATGTGACACCGCCTTATCCCTGCAAGAATGGCCATAATCAACGATTTAAAAAATAATAGATTTTGGCAGGGATGTAAACACTTTTACACTGTTGGCGGGAACATAAACTAGTTCAACCACTGGAAAACTGTGGAGATTTCTTAAAGAACTAAAAGTAGAACTACCATTTGATCCAGCAATCCCACTACTGGGTATCTACCCAGAGAAAAGTAAGTCATTATACAAAAAAGATACTTGCACAAGCATGTTTATAGCAGCACAATTTGCAGTTGCAAAAATATAGAACCAGCCCAAGTACCCATTAATCAATGAATGATAAAGAAAATTGTGATATATGTGTACATATATATCACAATGTATATATATATATATATATCTCACAGTGTATATATATAAACACATATATACACATACATATGTGTGTATATATGTGTGTGTGTGTGTGTGTATATATATATATATATATATATGCACTGTGGAATATTACTCAGCCATAAAAAGAAATGATATAATGGCATTCACAGCAACATAGATGGAATTGGAGACCATTATTCCAAGTGAAGTAACTCAGGAATTGAAAAGCAAACTTCATGTGTTCTCACTCATAAGTGGGAGCTAAGCTATGACCATGCAAAGTGTCGTTGGGTGGGGCGATGGGGGAGGGATAGCATTAGGAGAAATACCTAATGTAAATAACGGATTAATGCGTGCAGAAAACCAACATGGCACATGCATAACTATGTAACAAATCTGCCGTTGTGCACCTGTACCCTAGAACTTAAAGTATAATAATAAATAAAAAAGAATGATACAATGGACTTTGGAGACTTGGAGGAAAGGGTGGGAGGAGGGTGAAAGACTGTAAATTGGGTACAGTGTATACTGTTTGGGTGATGGGTGTACAAAAATTTCAGAAATCACCACCAAAGAACTTATTCATGAAACAAAACCAACTGTTCCCCCAAAACCTATGAAAATTAAAAAAATTGATGATGATGATAGTATAACATTTTAAAAAAGGGATTTCATGGATATTTTAGGGGTCAGGAAAGATGTAAGCCTGTATCTTAAACTTGATTTGTCTATAGAACTTGAATTTTTCTCTCCAAATTGATGCCCTACACATACCGCACAGGGTCTAAGATGAGTCTTTCAAGTCATTTTCCAATGGTGCAATTACATCATGTTTGGCCTAATTTTATCATAAGTGTATTTTACCCTATTCTCATTTCATTAAAGCTGGCCTTCTGCATATATATATGTTCTTTTCTCACTGACCAGAATGTTTAATTAATTAGAATATCCCATCTCACCATCATTCTGCATAATGAGAGTTTACTGTACAGCTATTTTTGGTTGCTTGAAATAATGGAAAGCTATTCACAATGATGAGGACCTGAATCTGCTGATTGTAGACATGGATAATTCACAATATTTCATCAGTCATAAGGGGAGCAGACAAGCTAATTGACCCACTTAAGGGACTGAGCTCCCCAAAGAGGGCTGTCTTTCATGGCTTAAGTCCCATTAATCAACAAATACTAATTGAGCTCCTGCTGTGAGCCTTCCATGATGCTGGAGATGCAGGTACAGAGTGCAAATCAAGTCCCCTGTCCCAGAGAATCTTTTGATTCAGTTGAAGAACATGATGCACACAAGGCAGCGCCAGGAAAATATGCTGTATTCATGAAAAGGATCACGTCGCATGCCCGAGAAAGCTGCCGACTTGCACAGGATGTGAAAAAAGAATCAAATAATGCAGAAGAGACCTCTTGCACATGCTGACCAGAGAATGACAAAACACAGAGCCCACCCGCAGCAGGTGTTAACATGGAGGGCACACCTTTGTGCGTGGCCACCTGACATGCCATGTGTCCAGGATAAGAAGTAGACATCAAAGGCTATTTTCAGGCTCTTGGGGATAACAAAAACCAATCCTTTAAAGTTGTTGGGGACTTTTGCTTTGTTCTGTTTCTAACTGTGTTTTCTCATTACACTGGGAGTTCGCTCCAGGAACACAGGATGGAGCCTGTTAGGAAAATGGACCTTTTCATTGAGGGAGATCCCAAAGACAAAACAGCCACTTTAACAAAACAAACAAAGAAACAAAAGACAGTGGGTATCTAGACACTGTCTAAATTATAGTAGTAGTTTCTCATTACCTATATAGTTTTTATACTAGAAAAAGACAAAAAGATAATTGCAGGTAAGTTTCTATGATAAGAAAATTAGAAAGAAGTGAAACAATAAAATTTTTTGAAATATAAACCCTGTTTTATTTTATAAATATAAAGCCTAGCAGAAAGCCTGGGAGTCACAAAGAGCAGTAATAGATTTAATCTATCTCAGTGTGTTTATTTTGACTTACATGAATTGGACACCTCTGTGAAATACACAGCTGAATACCACTGAGGCAGTGACTGGTGACTGAGCTCTGCTGATTTGCTGGGTGGGACGCCTGACACCTCTGGATATTTTTAAGGTAATTTCTGACAACTTTCTTGGTGGGAATTGACTAGGTCTCTTTTTGCTTGTGTAAGAGATTTAGGATATGCCCATTGATTCATGTTTTCAATATCTTCACACCTGGGATTTTTTTTCCTCATGGAATTCCCAAGATACCTATTTATTCTACAATCATTGAAATTTGTTTTATATCTTCTAAGTCCACTCCCCTACCATGATCTTGAGGCTTCCCAAATCCAATCTATATTTATACCAAAATGCCTGGTGAACTATCAACTCTGATACAGCTCTGATCTCTAGAAAATAATTGAAAATCCTTTTGGGGGTGCTATTGATTATCTACATATGAACACTGATATGTCTGTGAAATAACTCCATGCTGTTTGGAAAGATTCTTAGGTTTAGCATGTGCACGTGTTTTAATTTCATCACATCTCTTATCTATTGCTTTTGCCACCTGGCCTGAAAGAAATTTGTTAGGTTAAATAAAATATTCTGTGGGGACTATGTCTTTGCAATGACTATTTGCTGATTGTTTATTACCAGTGGACACTAGAGAGGTATAGGTAAAGTTATAACGGTATTTGACATATTGTTAAACAGGTTGGAAACAAATTATGTGTTGTAAAACTTTCATGGTCAGTTAAATATGGTGGCAGTTACTAGTCATGAGCAGTAAGAACACCTATTTGTTGGCAATAGAAACAGAAAAATGAAATATCAGTCTTTACAGATAGTTTGAGAAGCACTGTCTCTCATTAAGGTGGTTGATTTGGAGATGTATTAATAACACAGCATTTGTGTTTAAATAATGTAATTCTATTTCCAAATACAATATTAAAAAAGAGTAAAAAATGTGGATATGAGAAATTTGAGAGGACAGGTAAGCCAAATCCAAATATGATGTATAAAATTCAGGTAGAAATAGTTGGCCTTAACAGGCATTTGTTGAAGAGTTACTCGATTTTTTAATGTAACAAAAGGGAACTGCAAAAATACTTGCTGAATCCTTATATTTAAAGCTCATACAGAATAGAGAGCAAGACTGTTTTGTCTTGCTTGTATGTAGAACTCATGAAAAATGAGAAGTAGATGAGGCACCAATACATGTTTTTATATTATGAGTGATCTGAAGCTGAGCATATGTCACTTATTTTTTACAGTCCTATCTCTATTGAAAACTGTGCCAAAATATTTAATAATATTCAACTTCAAGCACCCAAAGGTAAAGGTCTTGATTTTATAACATTCATTGCAGATAAATTATACTGCGCATCTGTATGTTTGGTACTTTAATAATAGCAAAAAACTTTTACATGTTATTTCATGTGATCCTCACAAAAATCCTGCAATACAAGAAAGTATTTCTTTTCATTTTATAGAGAAAGAAATCATCAGTAAGTAACTGGTGAGACTGAGGCTCGAAAGGAAATGGTTGAACAAAAAGTCAGCCAACAAGTTGACAGATACAGAATACTCCATTGAACAACTTCAAAATTCATGTCTTTCAAGTCCTCATGGAATAGTGGCTAAGACTGAGAATATTCTAAGCCATAAAATAAATCTTATAAAATTTAAAATAATTGAAATCATGAAGAGTGTTTTCTCTGATAATAACCGAATAAAAAGAAAAAAATCAATAAGAGCAAGGCTACAAAATATCTTCAAACTCTTGAAAATTAAACAACATACTTTCAAATAGGTCATAGGGGAAGTTTAAAAATAAGCAATAAAATATACAGACCTAAGTGGAATGAATACAATACATGTGACATACTGCAAGATATGTGAGCTATAACTATAGCAGTGCAGAGGGGAACACATATATTTAACCTTAAAACAGGCAGAGTCTCAATTCAAAAATGTAAGTTCTCACCTCAAAAAACTAGAAGAGAAAATAAACCTAAAGCAAACAAAAGGAAGAAAATAATGTAAATAAGAGCAGAAATTAATTACATTATATATCATCTATTTAGAAAACATCCATGAAATGACCAAAAACAACAGAAAAAAAATCAATGAAACAAAATGCTGGTCTTCAGAAAAAAATAAATAACTGATAAACGTGATAAAATAAGAATGACAAATTTTTTAAAAGACACAGATCACGAATGTCAATAATAAAACAGGGATATCACCATGGATTTTGAAAAAGAATAAAGTATAATAAAAGAATATTAAAAACAACTTTTATGTCATATAAATAAGACAAAAATGAATTTCTCAAAAACCACAAATGATTAACACTCAACCAAAATGAAACCGACAACCAGAATAGTTCTACAGCCATTGAAGACATTTAATTTGTAATTTAAAACTCCTGAAAGAAATAATTACCAAATTTCAAATGGTTTCCACAAACAGTTCAGATAAATATTTAAAGAATAATTTAAACCAGTTTTATACACACTTTTCCAAAAAACAGAAGACGGAATATTTTCCAAATTTTTTTATGAGACTAATGTTATCGTGAAACCATAACCAGACAAAAACAATTTAAAAAACTACAGACTGATATATCTCATGAACATAGATATAAAAAATCATCAATAATATCCAGCCAATTGAATGCAACAAAGAATAAAAATAATTATATAAGATGACTAACTGGGATTTATTCTAGGTATGCAAGAGTGGTTCAACATTTGAAAATCAATGTAATCTAATATATCAACAAGGTAAGGAGTAAAAAACCTTATATTCTTTTTTTTTTTTTTTTTTTTTTTTTTTGAGATGGGAGTTTTGCTCTTGTTGCCCCGTCTGGAGTGCAACGGTGCAATCTCAGCTCACTGAAACCTCTGCCTCCTGGGTTCAAGCGATTCTCCTGCCATAGCCTCCCAAGTAGCTGAGATTATAGGCACGTGCCACCACACCTGGCTAATTTTTATATTTTTAGTAGAGACGGGGTTTCACCATGTTACTCAGGCTTGTCTTGAAACTCCTGGCCTCTTGATCTGCCTGCCTTGGCCTCCTTCCAAAGTATTGGAATTACAGGCATGAGCCACTGCACCCATCCTGAATTCTTATAAATTGATGCAGAAAAAGCATTTGACAAAATCCAACACATATTCAATATAGAAAAAATCACAAAAAATTGGGAATAGATGGGATAATGAATAGCATTCTACAAAATAGTATCTACAGCTACCATCATACTTAATGGTAAAAGACTAAATGCTTTTTCACTAAAATTGGAAACAAGACAAGGATGTCTACTCTCACTTTGCATATGTTACATAATATTAGAAGTTTTAGACAATGCAATAAGAAAAGAAAAAGAAATAAAACACATACAAATTATAACAAAAGAAATGAAGAAATCTTATGTGCAGATGGCATGTTTGCTTATGTAGAAAATTCCAACCTATCTACAAAATAATTTCTAGGAATAATTGAATTGATTCAATTGGCAGGATACAAGTTCAAAGTGATGCTGAGTGAAAAGGATAATCTTAAAAGGTTGTATTCTACATGATTCTATTTATTTAACATTAATGAAATGACAGACATATAGACATGGAGAAGAGATAGTAATAGCCAGGGGAATACGGGGATAGGGAAAAGGGTGGAGGAAATATCATGCTATTAAATGGTAGCAAGAAGGCTCCTTGTCATAGAACTTTTCTGTATCTTGACTATGGTGGCAGTCATAGAAGTTTACAAATGTGATAAAATTGCACAGAAGTAAATACACACATACACACAAATGAATACATGTAAAACTAGTGAAATCTTAGTAAGATTGATGGACTGTGCTAATGTAAATTTCCTGGCAAGATATTGCCAATGATTGATTAACATAACTAATTACTCTGTGTTATTTTTTATACTTGCATGTGAATCTAAAGTTACATCACAAATGCTAACAAGAATAAAGTGCATGGCTTTGCCAACTTTTACAGAGCTGCTGAGGGATGAAGGAAGAAATAGAACCATGTTTTGTCACTCTTAGCCTGAGGCTCTTTTCCCTTCAAAATGGCAAGTGCTCAAGGCAAACGACGACTTAAATTGAAAAAAAAAGTTATCATTACTAGTTATTTGCCTGAGCTTATGTTATTTTTTTTTTTTTTTTTTTTTTTTTTTTTGAGACGGAGTCTCGCTCTGTCGCCCAGGCTGGAGTGCAGTGGCGCAGTCTCGGCTCACTGCAAGCTCCGCCTCCCGGGTTCACGCCATTCTCCCGTCTCAGCCTCTCCGAGTAGCTGGGACTACAGGCGCCCGCCACCACGCCCGGCTAATTTTTTGTAGTTTTAGTAGAGACGGGGTTTCACCGTGGTCTCGATCTCCTGACCTCGTGATCCGCCCGCCTCGGCCTCCCAAAGTGCTGGGATTACAAGCGTGAGCCACCGCGCCCGGCCGCTTATGTTATTTTTTATGAATTCCTATAATTAATAGAAAAGACAGGCAAAATTATAAAAGTGCAATAGTCAAGGAAACAAAGGCATAACAGCCCAGAAAAATGTTAGGCCTGCAAGTATTCTTTCCCATGCATAATCATATCAGAACATGGAAGTGTGACAATGAGCATCATGTGCAGAGTTACTGTACTGCTGACTCATTCGTAATTTTCTTTTTGTTCTGGGTGATCTAAAACTATAAATGTTTTTAATTAATAAGAATGATCTTTAATTTTAAAATGAGAAGAAAGAAAAGCAAATTATCAATTGTATCTGGCTGTGTGTGTGTATTCATTTCCTGTTGCTGATGTCTATAACAAATAACCACAAACTTAATGGCTTCGACAACACAAATTTATTTTCTTTCACTTTTGGTGATCAGAAATGGGTCTTGTAGGCTAAAATTAAGCTGTTAGCAGGGCTACATTTCTTCTAGAGACGCTAGGAAAGGTCCATTATTTACCTTTTCCAGAGCCTTCCAGAAGCTGTTTGCATTTCTAGGTGCATGGTCTCCTTCCAGATATGATAATTTTCCAACCTCTGCTTTTGTTGTCATACCTCCTTATTTGACTCTGACCCTCCTACCTCTCTTTTCTAAGGACCCTTGTGATTACTTTGGGGCCATCTGGATAATACAGAGTAGCCTTCCTATCTCAAGATAGTTAACTTAATCATATCTGCAAAGGTCTTTCATCACGAAAAGGAACACAATCATGGATTTCTGGGATTAAAACATGGATATCGTTGGGGGATCATTATTTTGTCTACTACATGGGTAAAATGATAATAAATTCTCACACTTCAAAGTACAAGTTCAAGACCAAGTCACCACTGCATCAATGTTCTGAAATATTTAATGACTTAAAGGTGCATCTCCATAATTTTGTTACAATCTGGTAATATGATCTGCTTCATGTAGGAGTCCCCATTTTAAAGTGTAAGAATCTGAAATGACAAGCAATACTTTCTCTAGTACAAAAATAATGAAGGTTATGATTAAATTTTATCTTTATGCAGTGGGTATATTCATAATGACTGCATATGCTGGATAATCAGCAGAAATTTTTATAACGTGAAGCATTCTCTATTGATTTTTATATTTAAAAAATAAATCCTCAAACTGTATAATCTAGCATAACTGCTCACATACAGACCATACTAATATGCTTGCATAATAGTTTACACAGGATAATTTCTCAATTTGAATGCAATACAGCATAACATGTGTAATAATTGAATAATAAAATATTTTCATCGTGAATGATGAATGTGGGATCTGCAATCATTAAAATTCAAGCTCTTATAAATGATTCATAATTTAATGATAATTACTGAATTTCACCTTCCTCTACCCCAGTCAAAAGAAATCCTGGATCTTCTTAAATGATAAATTGTTCCACAACATTCTCATGCATCACATTTCCGAAAAACAGCTATGATTACTAATGATCCTCTAGTCACATGGCTAAAAATTAATGATTTATGGGATATGGATTTCACTCTTTCATTACATTTATAATTTATAATGTGGATCAACAAAGCAAAAATAAGTCTCGGGTGTGCCATCTATAGTAGTGTATGGTAGTTTGCATAACTGGTGGCCAGTTATATGTATAAATTGTGTCTATTTGCAAGGCTTAGGTACAGCAAACTATTTGCCATCTCATTCTAGCTATTTTCCCTCTCTACTAAAATATTGCTAAATATTTGGTTAGTGAAGCTTATATTGCTATGAGCTTCTGTTTGTAATTCTATTTGAAATCAGAGAATTTCCATGAGGAAACAGGTTTGACATTATATATATAATTATTATATATAAAAATATTATATATCTAAATATTTGTATATAACATATTATATATAAATATTATATACATAAAATCTCAGCATATATATATATACATTTTGATATTTTGGTAATGTATTGAATATTTTTATCAGAATTAATAGTGGTAAAGACTTTGGTCCTATTTTAGTGTCTTGAGCCACACAGAGCTAAAGTCATTTACAATTTTTATATAATATGATAGGTATTTTCATAAGAAGGTATTTAAGAGTAAATAAGGAATCTAAAATGAATTGCACTCAAATTATTTTTCTCTGACTTATCTTTCCCATTTATCGCTTACAAGATAGTAACGAAATTAGTTATAATATGTCTTACTAAGGCTCCAGCCCTCAGACAAGCAAATAAACTTAGAGATCTCTAATAAAAGCAATGAGAGTCATCCTTGGTCCACAGAATTGAAACATATCTTATTTCTTGATGCTAGTCCCTAAGGTTTACAGTTCTGTCATTTTGTATTTTTTAGGAAAATTGAGAATTAAAAGGTTACACAGTTAATACTAGATAATGGTCGTGGCTCTATAATGTGTTTTAGAAGTTTTATACATAAATAAATAACTAATCCTGCATCCATAAATATTTTAAATGGTTGATCCCCCAAGCTGCACACACATAACAGCACTAGTTTGTCAGACTTAGTGAAGAAGTAGCATTAGGGAAAGCAGATTCACCATGAGTTGAAACAATACACATACTAGGGCTCTTACACATAAATGCCTGAACAGAGTGCACAGAGGAAGAATGTTCCATTAGCTGGAAGGTAAGATGCTGTCTGAAAGGGACTACAGCAGTACTTACTCTGCCCATACCTGACTTATCATGCATTTAGCATTTGTTTTGTGAGAGCATACTCAGTCTTCAATTTAGTATTTCTAATGATCGATTACATTGACTCTCTGTGGAGTGAGGATTCCATACGGCTAACGAGGAATGTAAATTATGCCTCTTGTTTATGCTACTATTTATAAAACACACACTACAGCAAGGTGGCCACTATCCATTTCATTCACAAATGTTAACCTTGGGATATCGACAAAGCGAACAGCATAAAGTGTAGTAAATTTAGTATACTTTAGGATGTAGTAAAATATTTTTTAAAAAACATAATATTTCTTGAGGAGGGTATGGCATCATTTTATTATTATTTTTTTCTGACAACATTGGTAGACTCTGCATTAGAATAATTGTTATGTCATCATCTAAACCTAACAGAAGTGGTCTAGCAACTGAAGCCTGAAATGATTTCCTTCTTTATTCCTTTCTTCCTTCCTTTTTTCCTTCTACCTCCTCCTTCTTCCTTTCTTTATCCCTTCTCCTCCTCCTTCTGCCTTTCCTTTCCTCCTTCTCTTTCTTCTTTATTTAAAGGTTCTCTTTGTTCTCAATACTACCAACATTTTTACCCCTAAAGACTTATCCAAATGGTTGGGAGGCCCAAATTTTAAACAATGCAATTATGATCATGAATCATATAAACATGGGTATAAGGAGGAGGAGAAGTATACATAAAAAAGGAAATGAATTGTAACTTTTTAAAGCTATTTTAGGCAGTGGGGCACGGTTATGCCTGTAATCCTACCACTTTAGGAGGGCGAAGTAGGCGAATCATCTGAGGTCAGGAGTTCGAGACCAGCCTGGCCAACATGGCAAAGCCCTACCTGTAATAAAAATACAAAAATTAGGGTGTGGTGGTGTGTACCTGTATTTCCAGCCACTGGGGAGGCTGAGGCACAAGAATCACTTGAACCCTGAAGGCAGAGATTGCAGTGAGCTGAGATTGTGCCACTGCACTCCAGTCTGGGTAACAGAGTGAGACTGTCTCAAAAAAGCAAAGAAAAAAAATCTACTTAAAGCTACTTCAAATCCTTTAAAAGTGAATGAACTATGTAAAACACACATATGGTAACAAAAGCAATTAATATATGGTCTTTCTTGAAAATTGTTTGTGTATTAAATGTATGATGCTATACACAATTGTCCATTTAAATTGTATGACAATTGTAAATAAATATTTTTATTTGTGTTATCTGGGTAAAGGAAAACTTTTGTAAGAAGAAATTGAAACATTAGATTAATATATACTTACTATCACCTACTATGTAAGTATATGATTACAAACTATTTTTATATTTATTTATTTATTTATTTATTTGTTTATTTATTTATTGAGATGGAGTCTCGTCCTGTTGCTGGAGTGCAATGGCATGATCTCGGCTCACTGCAAACTCTTCCTCCTGGGTTCAAGCAATTCTCCTGTCTCAGCCTCCTGAGTAGCTGGGAATACAGGGGTGCGCCACCATGCCCAGCTAATTTTTTGTATCTTTTGTAGAGACGAGTTTTCACCATGTTGGCCAGGCTGGTCTTGAACTCCTGACCTCATGACCTGCCCACCTCGGCCTCTCACAGTGCTGGGATTACAGGTGTGAGCCACTGCGCCGTGCCCAAACATTTATTTAATAATATGCCTATAGAGAGAAATGTCATTATATTGAAGAGAAATTTATTTCAGGTTGTCAGAGTTATCTAATGACTAGATACTTTAGCATGTAGGATTGTTAACTGCAACTCTCTTAAGAAGTATACTGTAACAATTATTAAAAGCTGTGCTCAGAAACCCGGTTCTCTCCATCGCATTTTTAAGAATTGTTTCTGCAAGTTTTGTTCTTTAAAAAGTTAAGCAAAAGATGAATCAGATCATGTCTCTTAACCAGGAAAGAGATTCTCAGATAAAAGAACAACTTGGGAATAACAAAATATGTCTGAAAGGTTTTCTTATTACATAATAATCCTACTAGAGACCAAATTCAGTAAAAAGACAATTAAATAGAACACCTAGACATTAAGGGTCTAATAATGAAAAAACAGGTTTACCTTCCTATTATCTACCATTTACTTTACAGGCAATTTGAAGTTTCCTACTACTCAAAGAATCTTAGCAATCTATTTAACAAAATAGTTTTCTTAAATCTATAAATAATATGATATGAACATATATGTATATAAGTATATATGGATATATGTACAGATATTGATTTATATTTCAAATATATATAAAAAGATATATTCCAGATTTATATCTATGTATAAATATGTGTGTGTGTGTGTGTGTGTGTGTGTGTGTGTGTGTGTGTAGAGAGAGACAGAGATCTAGGTGCATATATTAAAAATAATAACTTTGTATTTGGGGTACTAACAAAAAACAATAGCAATAATTATTCTTTGCAAAGAGGGAAATAAATATCCTTCCTCTACATAAATTCATATTTAATGTAGATAAGACCTCCTTTCTAATTTCCTAGCCTATAATAGATTTTCTTTCATAGCCACACCTATATTCAGCTCAAAGGAAGATTTATTGATTAAGGATATAGTTTATTCTTAGTTATTTTTATATAACTTTGAGAAGTTGTTATTGAAGCTTGCAAGTTTACTTCATCTGAAAACTTTAAAAGAATAAAAAGAAAAGTTGTAGGAGAGGGAAGAAAATAGGAGGAAGACGGAAAAAGAAAGGAAGAAAAACATTGCACTCCTGCCTTGGGAAACAGGACAAATCATTGTTTACGTTCTTCTCACAACCTCAGCTCCTATCTTCACACCTAAAATGTAAACGATCTTCCCTCTGAAGGGCAGAACACAAGGAAAATGTTAATGGCTGACACTGCCATTTTGAAGACACACTACATGGGAGTCAATGTATTCTAAAATATTTCCCTGATCTAGTAACTAAAATAGAGGACATTTCATCTTTAAAGAAATGTACAACAATCAAGATAATTTACAAATTAGATACACATTTTAGTGGCATTTTTGTTTTATTTATTTTGAGATAAAAGCCTGTACAACATGACAATGCTATGTTACTCAATGGTAGACAACTAAATAAAAAACCTAAAAACAAAAACTCTGTGATATGGAAAATGGGAGTTCTCCCCTAAAAGTTAAACTGTCTATTATATGATAGTGGCAAGGGGCTGGAGCAACATGAGTTTGCATGTTTATTTTTACTATAGATTTCTTTATATATGTAATATATACAAGTATATTTCTATTATCTATATACACAGTTCTGTGATATAATTATATATATTTATTATTTCACTCTAATTTACAGGCTACGATATACATATGTTTAATATATATTATGTGATATTCTTAATATATAACATATTTGTATATTATATATACCATATATTTCATATATTAAAATTATATTTAATAATTAAATTATATTTTATATAACACATTTTATAGTATATGTTATATAATATTATATGCATATTTTATAGCCCTGTGAAATAGAGTGGAGCAAGTATATTTGTTCTTACATTTTTAGGTTAGAATAGAATTTGGAACATATGTATTCTTACATATAGTCTAAAGCTTTTTGGGGAGTCTGTGGATCATATAAGCTATACTTAGTAAGAGACTTGCATTCTTCCATACATTGTGTGCTGAGGAAGCATTTAGAATATCAGCTACCTCCGGAATTGCTGAAGGTTGATTTCATGTACCTGCCCTGGTGCACACACTTCCTCACAGTAATATGATTATGAAAGAACACCTTTCCATATTTGATGTTTTACAAATTAGTATAAAGTTTGAGTTCTTTAAAAATCATGATGATCTATTAGGAGAGACTGGTAAGAGAATGATAACTACATAAAGAGTACCTACTTTCTTATGAGTTTAGTAGCCTTGTTTTGAAGACAGTTACTAAAATAGGTTCTGAAATTACTTGAGCAATGGCATTATTATTAAGGTAAATGTATAAACTTTAAAAGTGAATGCTTTGCAAAAAAATAGGTTGGTTCTCCTGTTAATTTTTGAGTAGGACTCATTGTTTCTATTTACATTTCATATTTGAAAAAGTAACCACTCTTTAGCATTGTGAGAAAGTTTCCACAATGGCATTCTAAGAACTCAGAGATTATTATCATCTTTGATAAAAATTACATTGAGAGACAAGGGAATTAGGAAAAACAACAAAAGTTAACAGTTGTTTGATTAGTTTGATGAACATGCTAATTAGTTTGACTAATTATCACTATGTGGAAAGAGATTAATATAAAAGCATGATCAATTAAGTTATGTGGCATATATAATATACAAAAAATCATACCCGAATATTGTACGTGATTAAAGTAATTTGCTGTTCACTATTCATCAGGAGCTTTTTATCATATTTTCTCATCTTTGAATGATTATCTATTTTAATGACTTTTTCACAACTCTGTAAACGCTACTATTTAAAAACTTAATATTTTCCGAAAACATAATTTCTTATAATAGGAACTAATGAATACCAAAATCACCTCCTAAGATTAAAAATATAAAGGCTGTGCTTATTGTATAAAAATAGGACAATTTAAGTCACGTGTTCCATAACAAGTATGTGATATTGAAAGCTGTTAGAAACATGCAAAAAGAAAAATTTTGCTTTTCAGTCATCAGAAGACCTTTTCAGACCAACTTGTTAGTGAATGTAACTAACTCTCAGCTTATGCTTACAGCTGTATACTCTTATTTATCCACCATGTTCTGTGCTTGTTCTGTGAACATCTGGAACAAAAATGAGAAAGTATTTTCAAATAAAATAACAAACATTTGAACACAAATCAGACAGCTTGTAAAACAAAACAAAATATTTCCTTGGAAATGAAGTTTCAGACAATTTTAGGGTATTTAGACACTGATGTTAATATGTCTCTTTAGATTTAGATAGGATTTAGCTAAATATAAATGAGAATTTCATTAAAATCTGATTTCCTACAAAAGTAGATTATTATTTTATTCACTTTTATTCATTTCTGCAATTCAAAACTACTGTGCCCTGTTGAATATGCACAGCATTATTCAAAATTGCAGTGCATGGCATAAATTTTATTACATGCATGAAAAAAACAAACTTTTTTACAAATTATAGATATTTGCAAGCAAGGAGAATGGAGTAGACCCACATTTGATAAGTATCAATTCAATTCATTCATGCAACTTTATAAGATACTGTCATGAGTAAAAGTGTCAGAAGAACAGATAGGAGGTCAAATAATTTCTCAGGTAAGCATATACGATCATGTCATTAGGAAAATACTCCTGATATCCTTCTTCATCTCAATTACTGTGTATTGCATAGACACATTTCTCTATGTACTTATATTAATTAATTCACGCTAATATTTAATATCCCAAAGAAAGTCCCCACAATATAAATGATTATTCATATATGAATCTCCTCATTGTCTCAGTTTCAGTGACCATATTTCAGTCAGTATAATAGTCTTACTGTAAGTGATCTCTTTACAGAAAACATATAAATATGACGGTTCCCAGCATTATGATGTCATAACACCTATAAATACAAGGAGAAGAGAAATATATCTTTTTAAATTGAGAGTTTATAGTTCTCTTGTGGATATCTTCCAGCTGAAGATGAGCATCTATAATTCTTCTTTGACAGAATAAATTAGAAATCCATGATTTCTATCAAGTATTATAGAAAATTTCAGATACCCTAATCCATATAATACACAAAATGAGCAATCAGACCTAATATTTATTTCCAAACTATTGTTGGCAAACACAGGTCGTAGTAACAAGATAATAAATCTGACTCAGTAATCTCACTGGGTGATTACTGCCATTCAAATATAACATTCTTTTTTATCCTCTGTAGTTATACAACAGCAATTGATATCAACATTTATCTCCAGAATGAAGAGAGAAAATAGTGGAGTCTGAAAATAAGGCTACCCCATAGTAGATCATTTTTTTCCTCCTGCTATAGAAGCCACACTGTTCTTTCTCGTAGATATGTCAGTTGAAGCAATTCATGTGTCATATGTAGCATTTTCTCTATATTCTAGCAGGTACCAACATTCTTCGATTTCCCCACTTTCCCAGCTGATCATTTACTTTTTATGATAACAATTTCTGTTTTTGAAATGTCACATGAATAACCCGATTATATCTTTAAAATGTCAAGCAGCTAAATATCATGATTTTTTGCTGTATACAATATATCACTGTTTTACATTATGAGTATATGGTGGTTATTGACTAACCATATGAAAGGCCATTTCCACAGTAACTTGTTCCAGTTCATAAGTGATCCATGGATGCTCTGCTATTGTAAATATGCCATTCTATCAACCAGTTTTGCTGGAAATTGGCTATAAAATAGTTGGCTGGCACATATCAATAGTCAATCTTAAGTTTTACTGAAACAACTCTTATTCTTAGACTAATAGTGAAAATATAGTTAGGGGCTCGTATTATTTCAAGAAACTTTAGGATTTAGCAAGCAAGTTCCCGCTATGAAGGATTTTATTTGACAGTAACAGAATAAAGATGGACTTGAAGCCAGTTAACAGGATAGAAATGGATTTGATTTTGGACTTGTGTATGTGTGCAACACTCAGCTGTTTAATTTACTACTAGCCAATTTTTATTTACCTCGGTTCATTTACTTTGTTTTTAGATTCTATCTTTTCATTCTGTTTTTATAGGAATTAACACTTTAAAAATACGCAAGATTATTTTACAATCTCTGGCCAAGAGGCTGTTCCCTCTGAGTTTCAACACAAATGGTAGTTAGATAGGGTTTTAAGAAAGAAAAAATACATATTATCTTTCATTTTAAAGTTTAAGGGCTTGTATGCCTATTATGGAGATAAGCCAAAATATCAATTCCTCACTTGGATTTTACTTTGCTCTGTTAGTTTATTGGAGTTACGAAATGATAATCTTTAATTTTATCATTCATTTTTCATTCGTTTACTTGGATTTTTATATAATAAGAATTTCTTGTCTACTATTTGTTACTCAGTGGTATAATTTGTATAGTAAAAGCAGGATTAAGTGCTTTATTATTTCCCATTAACTACTAGTTTCTATTTTTTTTTTTTAATTTTAAGGACAGGATATTGCTCTGTTGCCCAGGCTGATATGCAGTGGCATGAATACAGCTCACTTCAGCCATGACCTCCTGGACTCATGTGATCCTCCCACATAAGCCTCCTGAGTAGCTGGGATCACAGGAGTGCACCACCATGTCCAGTTAATGTTTTAAAAAAAAAAAACTTTTGTAGATATGGGTCACCCATGTTGCCCCGGCTGGTCTCAAACTCCGCTCAAGTGATTCTCCCAAGGTGCTAGGATTACAGGTGTGAACCACTATGCCCAGCCTTAATTGCAAGTTTTCAAAAACAGTGAGTCATTCCCTTGCAATCTTCAGTTATGATAGACGAGATTTTTTGTCCCATTATGATCTCAGAAATACACACATATTAATATACTTAATCCATCACAGTTTTTTTTTTTTGCATCAAACATTTATTGCATAAAATAAGTAGATACAATGAAAATTCATCTTGATGATGGAAAGGTATCACTGTTTTTAAAATTGATGCTACAAAGGTCCCATTTTGGGGCTTGGTACCTTTTCTAGTTAGTTCTTAAGTCCTTTTGACATGACCAGAGTGAAATTTGATAGTTCTTTGTCCTCTGAATTGACAATCTATTTCAGGTTTATACTATATATTTAATGTCCAAGACATGGAATCAAACATTTTCTTACAAGCACTAGTTTCCTTGAGTAAAAAATATCATGGTATTTGAATGACTTCCAAATCTCTATTGCTGGGCCAAGCTAGAAACTTAGACTCATAGTACTGTAAACAACACATAATATTGATATATGTCCCACATGTATTTCAATCTCAGCATATTCAAAGCTGATCTTCTTACCCCTACAAAATTATAACTATAACAAAAACAACAAATGCTTTCTTTTATGTATACTCATATCTCCAATATTAATTAATGTTGCTAATTTACACCCGGTCCCTCATGCTGGAGACTTCAGAATCATTCTAGATAATTCTCCCTTTTTTCATATTCTATTCAGTCCTCAAATAGAATTAATTTTACTTCCAGAATGTTTAATTATTCTAATCTTCTATTCATTCTATCATCTTATTAACCTGTTATTTGTAACACTTTTAGAGTAATTTACACCCTTAACTGACCAGTATATACAGAACATTGCTTGCTCTATTTAGTCATGTGAACTTTTTCCTATAGGAATTGGAAATGTATCTGCATGGTATTCAGTCTCTAATGCCCTGAACTTTTGAATCCAGTTTCACATTGTTGCCAGACTATTCAGTCTAAAATACAGATATGGCAAAAACTTATCACCATAGACCCCTATAATGACTCCTCATTCTATGTTCTCTAGGATCCCTCTTTACGTCTTCACTGGTTCTTTTAACTCCTCACAATGACAACCTTCAGGCACAATTTAAGCATTTTTTGTTTTTCTGCTCCAAAGATATCTCCAAAGCAAGAAAAGTCTCCTTAGCTCCCGTAATGGTGCAGCCTGAAAGTGTGGGAAGTTAAAGTCCTCAGTCTTTAATAAAGGAGAGTAAATGTTGGTAGATAGTTGGTCTGTATTAGTAGAATCAGGAGGGATAACTCTAAGGGACATTCTATAGAAATCTTTAGAGGGTTATAAGTAAAATTGAGTCCCAGTTGTCTGCTGTAGTAACCAGCTCAATAATGGCCTTCTTGAATTTTCTTCACTCTTCATTCTGCTCGTTTCCTCTACTTTCTGGGATTTTCCCAGCAAATAAACTTTCTGCCTGCTTACCCTCTCCTTCTGTGATTCAGGCTCTGCTCTTGAATCACAGTCCCAATATCGGTATGTAGGCATTCCTTCCTCCTTTCTGATTATCCTGCTCACCATAAGAAGGTATCTGATGCTGGCCAAAGCTTAAATAAAGGATTTGTATGGAAGCTCTTACAGCATTTCTGAGGTATTGGCTTTTAGATAAGAGAATATTGGTATTAACTTTTTACCTATTAAAACCTTAAAAATGTATCAATGATATAACTGATACAATAAAAAATTAAGTGACATCTCTCAGACGACAGAATTAGCTATGGAAGACTGGATCTGTGAGGCAGTATTATTTCTTCTAGTATTAAACCAGTTTTGAGAACTGTCTTATTTTGTTTTGCTATAATAGAATACCATAATCTAGGTAATTTGTAAAGAAAGTAAATTTCTTATAGTTCTTGAGAGTAGGAAGTTCAAGGTTGAAGGGCCCATATCTGGTGAGGGCCTTCTCGTAGAGCCACAGCATGGCAGAAGGCAGCATATGACAAGGGAGCACTCAAGAGAAAGAGAGCAAGACGGGGGCTCTACTCTTGCTTTTATAATGAAGCCACTCGAGTTAACAGGGACAGCCCTCATGACGTAATTGCCTCTTGCATGACCCTACCTCCCAATCCCATTGCATCAGATTTCCAGCATATGAACTTTGGGGTCACATTCAACCACTGCAAGAACTAAAAATGTATAAATTGATAAATGGAACATTATTCCCTGTCTATAATACATCAATAACTTTCCATTGTTTTTAGAATAAAATATTCTATATTTATGGTAACCTAAAAGACTTTTTTCCCTAATATTTTCTCCACTTATCTTCTCACAATATGTTCCTCTTTGCCCTTGCTGTTAGAATTCTTGCACAGCATCCTGCTAACATCTTAGGAACTTTCCCTTGACGTTCTGTTTGGGCAGTCTATAAATTTTCTTCACATAACTAACTTCCCCATAACTTCTAAATCTAAATTTTAATGATATTTCTGTGGGGAAGTCTTTCTTAACCGCACAGACTTGGTTGTATTGAACTGGAGTATTTTTTAAATCTCATGTAGTTAGGAGTGATTTAAAGAATTTACTGAGTGCTTACTGCATGTCAGGAACGGTTATAGGTTGCTGTGTATACAGCACACAAAACAGACACTTCTTGAACTCTGGTAGTTTATTTCCTACTAAACAATTGATTAAAAGCTGTCTTTAAAACTCTAAGCCCTAGTGAAAGAAATGATGCCTGCTTTACTAAGCACATAAGAGGTCACTCAGTAAATATTTGCTGATTTTTGTTGATGTCTACAGAATCTTTTGAAAATACGGATAAGCTTCAGTTTCTAAGATTTCTTTTTCTCTTGGGAGTTTATACAAATTCACACATTTAAATATATACTTATTTAAACAAATACTTGAAAGGGTACCATACATAGAGTAATACTTGTGTGGGCCAAGAGCAAATTTGTTGAGGTACAAATAGACCTTACTCAAAGTGAACGTGCTCATCCACATTATATGGTCCTGCCCATGAGCTGGAACTTACAGTTTAGCTGAATAGGACACTATTCTAAGAGAACATAAGTGTAGGTGTATGTATTTGTGTCTGGGGGTGGATGTATTAGGAATTCTGATGTAATAATCTGATGCCTAATGCCATACAATGCTGGAAACTCAGCATTTGTGTAAATATACCAGCTGGAAATTTAAGGAACCACACACATCTCTTACCATATTTTAATAATTGCTATTACTTCATTTAGTGTTTTTGGTGAATTCAGTTCTAGTATGAGATAGCACGAGGTTCATGTGAGAAAAAGCCATTTTTAGATGGAAAATGGAATATGTAACTTACAGGAAAAACAACCAGCTGAGAAGTAAATTATATCACTATGAAGCAAACGCAATGGTAAGAATTTATAGCATTCATTTTTTTTCTTAAAGCAATATTTTAACAAGATAATTAAGCCTGGTTTCAATAACTTATTTTGAAATTTCATCTCTCTAAGTCATTATTTGGTTTGGTCTGTGGCTTCCTTGATCCCATATACTTTTAAACAGAAAAATAAAACAGACACATAAAATAAAGTAAAATTGAAGAAAGAAAGCAACCTTGTATCTGCTCCGCTTTGTGTTCCCAGGCTAAAAGGAAAAAAGTTAGGCTTATCTGAATTTTACAGGTCTTCTGGGAATCGGCCCATTTTGCAACACAGAATCTGTCCTTTCATGAAGTGTGCTTTGGGAATAGAAGCAGCTGCTGGATTGCCCTCCTGAGTCCTGGCAGTAATCAGTAAGTCACCACTTGGTCACAAGCAATGACTTAACAAATTCGGTTTTCTCATCTCCCCCTTCTCCAAGGGGTGTGGACCCTTAGAAGCCTAACTATGCCCAATGCTCCTAAATAACTCAATGTGCTACACCTATCTCATCACTGACAAGTCACACCCCTTCCGAAAGGGCTGGCTGGATGTGTTGCTGTTGCTTCCCGGCTTGTGAACTACTGGATCTTTTTACGTGGCTGCCTTGGCTGACTGTGTTAAAATAGACTCTCACAGAGTAACAATTCACTCTGCCTTCAGATGCTCCCTGAAGGGCAAATGCTTCTGAGGTACTTTATAATTGTGTTACATGCTTAAGTCAGTAGTTGGTAATGGTTATAAATTATCAGTAAACATTTTTGTATTAAATAAACAATACCAGCAACAATAAGCCCTATAAGAAATAGACTTTCTTTCTGATCCAATTTCTATTCTGAAGAGGCTTATTATTTTGACTATATTTCACAAATTTTATTTTCTTATTTCTTATATGATAAATCTTGTAGAATTGTTTTTTAATGTTATTATTAAAATATCCCACAAAGTCACTCAACTACTTTTCTAACAAAGACGGAGAAGATGCAATTTATTTCGCTTGAATAACTTAAAGCAACGTAAAGTATTTCTTTTAAAAATATTAACATATTTTCAACAAAGCATTTCTTGAATGTCTCAGGAATTTTAGATTGCAAAGACGAGTAAGCCATGGCCTCGGCTTCAATTTTACATATTCTAGACTGAGTGCTTACCACTTCAGAAAGGTTGACTTTTCTTCTCCTGAAAGGATTCTGAGACATAATGGAAAAACAAGGACTTTAGGACCTCTGAGATTAGAGTTCAGATTGCATTCCACACCTACAAACTAGTAGGTGTTTGAATTTATGTCCACTACTTTCTCCTAGTTTTATTGATCTCTCTATAAATAACCTAGAGGGTTATTTTAAGAATATAACTATAGTCAGGTGTCGCATAGCAATGCTTCAGCCAATGATGGAGTGCATATACAATAGTGGTTCCACAAGATTACAATACTGTATTTTCACTATTACCATTTCTATTAATATGTTTAATATGTTTAGCTACACAAATGCTTACCATTATATTGTAATTGTCTACAGTATTCCTTTAAGTAACATCTACAGCTGTGCAGGTTTGTAGCCTAGGAGCAATAAGCTATGCCATATGGCTCAGGTGTGTAGTAGGCTATTCCATCTAGGTTTGTATAAGTACACTCCACCATGTTTGCACAATGACAAAATCTCCTGAGGACACATTTCTTAGAATGTACCTTAGTCATTAAGCAACATATAACTTTAGCATAAGAAAATGTTTGGCATCTTGTGAAATCTTAATAAGCAGCCATTACAACTTTCACATATTAGAGAGTTGTCTGGGAGGATTTGATGAATCACTCTAACAAGAAGACTACAAAATGCAATGGCTTAAACAAAGTAGAGGTAAGTAGCTGTAGAAAGGTAAATATTTAGGGCTATTTGGGCTACTCTGGCATTCTTGTCATTCTCTGGGTCAAATATGCTATTCCAGTTTCTGTCATCTTTCTACCAGTGGACAGGGGAAAAGGATTGGAGTAGGAAGTACTTAATCCTCTTACAAATATGAAGTAGAATCGGAACGATTCTATGACAGATATCCGATTTGCTGAAAGCTGTTTACATATCTACACCTAGCAACAGGAAGAATAATAAATATAGCATTTAGGTGGGTGGTCACATGACCATCTAAAGCTCTATTATTACGAAAGAAGAGAAGAATGGATATTGCCGCATAATTAACACTCTACTAAGCTTGGTTTCTCTCTGGTTCTATTTTCTTACTTTTTTTTTTTCAGTATTCTCTATAAAAAACTCTGGCTTGCAGATTACAGTGTTCTCCTTCCTGTAGTAGTCATAGCCTTAGGATAATCATTAATATTATGAATTTACTGCAGTGCTACCTATGACATTTGTTGTGAATATTGACTTCAGTAACAGAAGACAGACTGAAAATATGTAGCTTTAACCATTCATAACAAAAGTCTTATAACACTTGTGCATCTTATTCCAGTTTACCTTCTGACAGCAGAATTTACACTAGTAAAATAAGTATGTTATACTTATTAAAAATAATGATGAAAATGTGGCCTAATGAGCTCCATTTCATGTATCAGCATTTCTGTCCTACTCCTCCCCAATAATATAAGGAAAAGAAAAACAACACTCTAATCTTGACAAAATTACTGCTGATGTTAAATAATATTTAAAGCAAGGATCTTTGTTATATGCTGGTAGCTTCAAAATTTTTTTCTTCTTATAGGCTATGTGTCTTTTCTATCCTGAAATCTTTAGCATTTCCTTCAGTTTTCTCCTCCCGCATACCGATTAATAAATCTCTATTAATACTGCAATTAGTGTGCAGTTATTTTCCTTCCTGCTTTCTAAGAAAACAATGCTATACTTTTCCTCAACTCTGAATTATTTTTCCACAAGCTTTGATTTCACTGCAGAAGGGAATGCTCTCATTTGCCACCCTTAAATTTTTATTCCACTGATACATATGTATCTCTGTCATCACTTACTTCAAAATGAAATATTGCTTTTTAAATTGATAATAATCCTTCTACTTATGCTCTGAATTCAATTTTATTTTGCCTTGTTTATCATTTCTCTCCTTATATTAAACCCTGCAATCTATCATCAATATTTAATTCTCTACTGGCTCATTCCCATCGGCATACAAATGCATTTGTCACCAGCTACTGGCATTGGCATATTTTGTTTATTTTAACAGTTATATAGCAGGTTAATTCACATAAATACAATAAATTTTATGTCTATAAAGTATTGAAGTTTAGTGTGCATACACTCAAGAAACCTTGACAACATTCAAGATAAACAGACATATTATTTCCTATGTAACTATATAATTAGTTCTCTTTTGTGATCACTCTTCCCTGCTTTTATTCCACCCCACCCAACTCCTACCTCTACCTTTAAGTAATCACTGATTTGTTTCCTGTCACTATATTTTCTGAAATGTTATGTAAGTTAAATCATACTATATCAACAGTTTTGCTTGTTTTTTTAAATGTATTATAATTATTATGAGGTTCATTTATATTTTTGTATGTATCAATAATCATTTTATTTTTTGTTAAATAGTATTCCATTTTATTGGTAGGCAAAAATTTGTTAATTTTTTCACCATTTGAACATTGGGGTTGTTTTCTACTTTTGGCTGTTAGAAATAAAACCGTTACAAACATTTGCACACAAGTCTTTGTATGAATAAAACGTTCCATTTCTCTTGAGATAATACATAAGTAGATTTTTTTAAATTCATATTTCAATTATATTATTGCTGGCATATGGAAGTATGACTATCTTTGGTATGTTGACTTGAATGACTGTGATCTTTGTAAACTCACTTAGTAGAAGCTCAAGTTTTGTTTAATTATTCTATATAGACAGTTTTATCACCGTGAACATAGAGTGTTTTTTTCTTGCTTTTAATCTGTATGACTTTATTTATTTTGCTTGATATATTGTAGTTAATAGTCAGTTCAATAGAATGTTGAATAGCAGTAGTAAGAGAAAACACCTTTCTCATTTGTTCTTACAAGAAAAACATTCAGTTTATCACCATTAAGTACGATGATAACTGTAAGTTATACACAATTGTCCTCTATTAGGTTAAGGCAGCATCTCTCTATTCCTACTTTACTGAGTGTTTCATGTTTCCCATGAATGGATGTAGAATTCTTTGAATTCTGTAAAATGCTTTTTCTGTATCTATTGAGATAATAAGGCATTTCTTATTTAGCCTGTTAATGTGGTGAAGTGATTGATTTTCAAATGTTGAACTAACCTTGCATTCCTAAGATTAACCTCACTTGGTTTAACATATCATTTTTTTTAAAATTTATTGCTGGATTCTATTTATAAATATTTTATTGAGTACTTTAATGTTTAGGCTTACAGTTTCACTTCATTTTTGGCTATTAGTGTAATACTGTCATCAGAGAATGAATTTGAGAATGTTCCCACTTCTATTTTCTGGAACATATTATATAGAATTGGCATTATTACTCCCTTAAATATGTATTATACTTTACCAATGAAAGCACTCAGGCCTGAAGTTTTCTTTAGTAGTCATACTTTTATTTAGATTTATCTATTTTGTTTTAGAGAGCTACTCTAATGGATATGCAATGCTATTTCATTGTGGTTTTAATTTGCATTTCCCTAACAATTAATGCTGTTGATCATCTTTATATGTTCTGAGCTTTAACCAATGCATTTTTGTTAGTGAAGTGTCTATTCAAAAATAGTTGCCCATTTTAATGTTATTCGCCCCAATAAAATTGAGTTTCGTCTCTTTGTTATGTATTTGGAACATAACTCATTACACAATAATGACTAATGCAATACGTTATACACTATTTTCCTTAGGTATAAGGTGTGAATTGAAGGTTGTTTGTGTATTTATTTATTTATTGGCACATGCATATCCACTTTTACGAAGATCATTTATTAAGAAGATTATGAGTTCTCAACTGAACTGTCTGTAGACATTTCTTCATAATTAGTTATATGTGTAGGTTTATTTTTTATTTTCTATTACATTGAATATGTAGATTTATGTGGGAAGAATTAACACTTTATCTAAAATTGGTTTTCTAATACAAAAACACATTATATCTCCCCATTTATTTATATCTTTTTAAAATTTTTTTCAGTCATGTTTTGTCACTTTCTGCGTTTAGGTCACACACATCTTCAGACAAATTTATAAATAGGTATTTCAAAGTTTGGATGATATTGTAAATGGTTATGGCTGTTTCTGTTTCAAGTTCTCATTGTGGCTACAACATAGAAATAGTTTGTTTTCGAACATAAATAAAATTGATTTTTGCATATTGATCTGGTGACAAAGAAATTCTAGTAACTCTTGTACAGTTCACCACATTTTCTAGAAAGGCAATGCTTTCTGCCTCCAGGATAACCACTTTCATTTATTATTTTCAGTTTGTTTTTTTAACAAATTTATTCCAGTTGCTTTATTTACTTGTGCTGGCCAGAACCTTCAGTTGAACACTGAATAAAGCAAAAAGAGTGATTATGTTTGCTTTCCTTCTTATTTTGGCATTATAGCATTCAATCTTTCATTATTCATTATGATATACACTGCAAGATTTTGTGCATGCCCTTCATCAAGTTGAGATTATTTAATTCTATCCTTCGGTGGCTAAGAATTTGTATCAAGAATGGATGTTGAATTTTGTCAATTGTTCCTTCAGTGTCTATTGGGGTGAGCACATGCCTTTTGTTTTTAGTTTGTAATACAATGAATAATGTGATTCAACTTAGTTACACCAATATTGTATTTCTGAAATAAACACCAATTTGTTGAGTTATATTATCATTTTTATATATTTTTCAATAGAATTTTCTATAATTTTAATAAGCTTGTTTCTATGTTCATGAGAGCTGTTGTTCTGTAAATTTCTTTACTCATAATGTCTTTGGCATGATTTTATACTAATCCTAGCTTCATAGAATTAGTTGGAAAGTATTTCTCAATTTTCTGGATGAATCATGTAGAACTGGTACTATTTCCTTTTCAAATGTTTAATAGAATTTCCCAGTAAAACAATATGGGCCTAGAGTTTTCTTAATCTCTCTTTTTAGTTTTATTGCTATGAGATATTTTTACCCATCATTTTACATTTCAACAGCAGCTGGCACATGGAGACTTTAATTATTGAACTTTTAAAAAATAGATTATAGTTCTCTGGTGAAATTTTCTACTGTGAACACATTAATTACAATCATTTTAATGCCCCTGTCTAGTAACTTCAATATGTGGATCACCTCTTGGTTCTTTTTTCTCTCTCTCCCTCCCTCCCCTCCCCTCTCCTCCCTTCCTTCCTCTTTTCCTTCCTTCCTCCTTCCCTTCCTTCCCTTCCTTCCCTCCCTCCCTCCCTTCCTTCCTTCCTCCCTCTCCCTCTCTCCTCCCTCTCTTCCTCCTCCCTTCCCCTTCCCCTTCTCCTTCCCTTCCTTTTCCTTTCCTTCCTTCCATCTGTCCTTCCTTCCTTCCCAAGCTAATGTTTTAGTAAATGTTGGACATTTTTATGAAAATTGTTGAGACTTTGGAATATGTCTTTTTTCGTAGGTGATTCGCAATATCCTCCTTCTGGGGAGCTACAGCTAGAGTAGATAACATTAATACACGTAAATTCTAAACTAATTCCAGATTAGGTTTTGAGCTGTGTCAAGTTTAGTCTACTTGTTTTGCCTAAAAAAAAAAAAAATGGATTCTTTTCTCTTGGCATGCCTAATTGCTCTCTCACCAGCACAGAGAGATTTCTAAAGTCTGCATTGCTTTTCATCCATTTTCTGCCAAACTTATTGGCTTCTACTTTGTACAGCTTAAATAATTATTAAATGTCTCCAGGATAAAACCTAATATAATTACAGGCTCACTCCTATATAGCTCTACTTATTAGAAAACTTTGAACTTCAAGGCTTGGCTTTTCTGAAAGGTGCAAAATTTGTTTATTATGCAAAAATTATGTAAAAGTGGATTCTGTCAATGGCATTTGGAAGTTGCATTTCCCTTAGGATATATGTCTTCTGAGGGAGGTACCTGAGAATCTAGAGACTTAGCTATGATTTTGATACTATCCAGTATCCAGTACCCTCTTTTTTTTTTTTTTCCTGAGACTCCAAATATATGTATGTTAAATGTCCCCCTTGCATCTATTTATCTACTATATTTTCTTTTATCTTACTTTCCTTTCATCATTCTGAATAACTTCTGAACTATCATCCACTTTACTAAATGTCTCCATGTCTGATCTCCTTTTAAATTATCCTTTTTCTTATTTAATCAAGTAATTGAGGTTTTATTTCTAGGACTTCCATTTGTTGCTTTATGGAATATCAAGTTGTCTGCCATAATTCTCACTTTAAAAAAACTTTCATTGAGTGTAATGTCCACTATGCAAAACTGAGGAGGCATAGCAAGCTAAAAATTCTAAATGCTCTATGAACTCAAGCTCCATAAATTAAAAAAAGATTGTATATGAGCAAATCAGAAGTAAACTGTGCTGAAAAACCAAAACAAAGGATATCTTAAAGGCAGCAACAGGAAACAAACAACAACAACAACAACAAAAGCGTCTCTAGTGGTGCAGCAATAAACTGGCAGCTGATTTATACAATGTAGGTATTAAAAAAAGAAAAACAGCCTTTCTAGCAGAAAAATATTAACAGGGATATGCTCTGAAAAATTTACTCATCGTCAATTTCAGGTTACACTAGTTTGTAAATGCCAAATTCTAGGTTCATTCCAGAAATCAGATTTTGATAGAGTAATGGCAATAATACTAATTGAACATTTAGGAAACTTCAAAATAAGAGTCAGTGAAAGGCACATTTTAGAGTATTTACTTCAAATTTCACAAACCTAAAATATATGCCTCTTAACAGAAAATGAATTTGGATTTCCAATAGATGAAAATTATGATCCTTAATATTATCACTTTGGACATCATCCAAAATAGTCTACGTTGTTGATATATTACATATGCTCTTTCAGATAAAAGTATAATCATCATAAACATAAAAGGGATTGGGGTGAGGGAGGTTTAATTTTCAAATATGAACTGTTTGAGAAACCATGTTTTCACATCCTCCTCATTCCTTCCTAAAAAATTATGTTTACCATTTCCATCTGTGTTTATCAAGTTTGAAAATGGTATGACTTTTCTGTATAATTAAATGCATACTTTAGATTGTGAAATGCATAATTATAACATGAAATATGTATGTACTGTGGAGTAATGTGCATGCATCATTTACTACACAGTGAAGCAGATACACTTTTAATTAAACTCTATGATGTACAATATATGACCAGAAGAATTATGCTTTGAATAGCCAATTCTATAAAGAGCCACAAAGTGTATTATATACATGACTATGAATCATTCATCAAACACCCCCGAAAGGAGAATGAAAGAAAGAGACACTTGATATAATTTTCTTTTTGTTCTAAGTAATGCAACAGTTGTGCATTCCTTTAAGGATAAAGTAAAACTATTGATAATAAATAAGAAGGCAGGAGTGATCTAGCTCTCCATCTGCTGACTAACATACTGTTCCTGGCAATATGTAATAAAAGCATAGTAAATGGAAGAAACACAATTCTTAGTCATAGATTTAGGTATCAGAAAGAGTTTCATTTGCAGAATGCAGGACATCTGCTGTTGATGCCTTACGGACCAGCTATGTAGTCATTTCCAGGTGTGATTCAAGATGCTTTCGACCCAGGGGGCTATAGATGTTTAGAGAAGCAATTCTCACACTGTGGAATGCATACGAATTATGCAGACTCTACTTCATTATGGGGGACTCTGGAATGTTATCAAGCCACTAGGTGGCTCAGTTGTAACTGACACAGTAGGTCAGGAACTACATGCCCAGGTTTAGACCATCTTTACACGTTAAGTCAGTAATGCAGCAAGCAGAATGGGAATGGGAATGCACAATAGCTCTCACATTCTCTATATTCCTTTCTGTTTATAGAATATCTCACAATCTGTTAGGGAAAATTGGGGTTCTCTATTTCACTGTGGAAAATCCTTGTCAGTATATGTCTCATTGGAACTCTATTTAAGAAATACAGTGATATTCAGTTCTTGGTCAGTATGCTCTCAATATCTGCTGAGTTACGAAATTCTGGACAGAATGCCAGCTGTCTGGAAATGCAATGTTTTTCATGGATAACTTTCCTTTGAGATTATTTATTTCCATTTCTCATTTGACCAAATCCCAACCTTCAGCTACACATGAGCTTAAGGGTATCTGACAGATGTCCCCTTCTGAGAAGAGAAGCAGAGAAGCTTTACTATTTACTTGTCTGGCTTTATTGTACATAATATGCAAATGAAATAATTTAAATTAAATAAGAAGTGAAAATACGCATTTTGAGAAATGAATGTTTGCTTTTCATTTTACCAACAAATCTTAAAATTCCAACTGTGAAGTAGCTCATAAAATCAAGAGACACATCATTACATAATTTTTAAAGAAAATAACGGAGTAAAAATATCCAAGGTTTCAAGTTATTGTTATCGATACCGTAGAGCAATTTTTTAGGACAGACAGAAAGAATCATGACATTTTCATTAATGAATGCTTCCAGTATTATATTATTATGTTCAAAATGCAGTGGCTAACAAATTAAGGTAGCAAAATTTTATAACCACCATTATGGCAGAAAGTTTGGGGCAATCATGTAACATTTCTAAAACAATTATAAAAGTCATAGTCAAATTTCCGTATTTATAAATTTTGATCTTCAATGTATTGTTATGTATATATTTTAAACTTTGAAGATGGCCCGTAGGTGTTTTTCTTTTTCTCCTAGATTTAGAAGAATAATGGCTTCATAAGAATAAATTCTGAACTCTTGATTTCCAGCTAATTAACCAATCTCCTAGAAATGAGAGATGAAAAAGCCCTGCCAACCAGAAGAGTCTCTTATAGTGGTCAAAGGGAAAATGGCAGCAAAGAACCTGTATGTGTTTGTGTGTATATACTATGTGTATGTCTATACCTTATATATACACACACTAGATATATACACACTGCATATATACACACTTCATACATTATACATATGTGTGTGTGTGTGCATGTGTGTGTTTTCTTTCTGCTTTTTCTAACATAAGAGAGCTTTAAAAAGTTTTATTAGGGAGAAGGGGTCAACTATCAACTTGCTCTTTCAAAATACCCTCATATTTTATGAGAAATAAAGCACTACTTCAAAGATAAAGATTATATCCCACTGAGCTTTGAATTATAAGCACATACAATCTTTTATTTCTAGCAGCTAGTTCAGTTCTACACATAAAGTGGCTAAAGTGGCTGTAATTAAATGCAAGAGAAAGAAAGAGAAGGAGGAGAAGGAGAAGGTCGAGGAGAAGTGGGGCAAAGTGGAGAAAGAGAACTATGGTTGAAAATAAGAGGGATAAAAAATGGGGATGCGGCATAAAAATCTCAGATAATCTATCAGATGGCATTATAGGATTTAAAACTTTCGGTTCTCACATCACAAATACTTGAATTCAATCCAGTGTTTTCCACTTGTTCTTTGATAATTAGTTTAACTTTTGTATGTCTCAATTACTTAAAAATAATTAGAGAGCCTTTCTCGTAGAATGTTGAGCGGATTGAGTGAGAAAATGATTGTAAAGCAACCAGCAAAGGAGTATGGTGCTGTATTTTTATACAGTGCTAAAGCAATTGTAGCCTTTTAATATGTTTGTTATTTTATAATCTCTCATGTGGACCCCTTGTAAAATAATATGGAGTCTGAACTTAAAGTAAAAATATAAACAAAACCAACAATAACTTTCCAAATGTGAAAGCATTTTTCTTACCCTTAGCCCAAGTTCTCCAATGTTAATCTAACTGGTAATATATTTGGGTTTTCCTTATTTCTACTATTGTTCTATCTAATTGATTTGGATTGGCCTTTTATGTCAACATTCTCAGGCATTACAATGTGAAAATTTAAGACTAATTCTTATTTTTAATAAAACTTTTATTTTCAAGTTATTTAAACTTACATTCAGTTATAAAAAAATACAGAAACGTGTACACTTTTCCCATTTTCCCCTGATTGTAACATCTGCAATTCAATAGCACAATATCACAACCAAGATATTAGTATTAATAAGGCAGTCACAGAACATTTCTATCATCACAAGTATTGGTCATGTTGCCCTTTTCTACCCACTCCCATGCCTCTTCCACCCCTACCTCCTCCTTATAAACTGTCAACCACTAATCTGTTCTAGTTTGTGTAAGTTTGTCATTTTAAGAATACTATATAAATGAAGTTACACATCATGTAACCATATGGGGTTGGCTTTATTCACTCTGTCTAATTCTTTGGAGATTCATCCTGGTGGGTGAATACATATCAGTACTCCATTCTTTCTTTATTGCTAATTGCTACTCAAGGATATCCATGCACCATTATTTTTGTTGTTGCTTAACCATGTACCCACAGAAGAACATATAGGATTATTCCAGCTTTTGGCTATTATGGATAAAGTTCCTAAAAATGCCTGTGTGTACGTTTTTATGTGAACAAAACATTTTATTTATCTGGGATAAATAACCAGGAGTGCAAATTTCTAAATTATATGGTAAGTGTGTTGATGAAAAAAGCCAAATTTTAAAATACTCAAAGAGGTTTATTCTGAGCTAAATATTAGTGACACTGCCTCAGGAGGTCCCAAGAACATGTGCCCAAGGTGGTTGGGTTGCAGCTTGGTTGCATACATTTTACAGGCAAAGACATAAATTACAGGCAAAGACATAAATCAATACACATAAGTCATACATCAACCTGTTCTGGTAAGGAGGGACATCTCAAAATGTGGTGAGGAAATGTTTTCCAGGCCACAGAAGGATTCAAAGAGTTTCTGACTGGCAATTGGTTGAAAGATTAAGCTTTGCCTGAAGAGATGAATTTGTAATAAAGAAATGCATGAGTTAAGATAAGGCGGATTATGGAAGCCAAGGATCTTGGTATGTAGATGAAGCCTCTAATAACAGGCTTCAAAAAGAATAGATGGCAAATGTCTCCTATCACACTTTAAAAGGTTTCAAACTCTGTGTTAAATCTCTACCGGATCAAGAAAAGAAGGTTCTCTACAAAATGCAAATTTGCTTCACAAGAGACCGCTTTGGAGGCCTATTCCAAAATATGTCAAATACATATATTTTGGAGTAAAATGCTTTGATTTCCTTTATGGCTGGTTATCTATTATGTGATACTGTACCAGAGTCATGTTGGAATTTGGTATCTTTTTGCTACAAAGACTGTGTTTTGTCAGTCTTATCATTTCTATTTTAATGGTAATGCTGGTCAATAATGCCTAAACTTCAAACACAGAAGGGTATGAGAAGGCACATCTGACTTCCCTTCCCAAAAAGGCCTGAAGTAGTTTTTCAGGTTGTCTTTGGGATCCTCTTGGCTAAGAGGGGGGAATCTATTCAGTCAGTTGGGAGATTCTAATTTTACTTTTTATTTTCATGTGAAGATATGTGAAGACTTTTTTAAGAAACCATTTAACTCTTTTCTAAAGTGGCAGTACAATTTTACATTACCATCACCTATGTTTGAGTGATCCAGATTCTCTATATCCTCACTAGCACTTAATGTTGTCAGTAATTTTTATTTAGTCATTTGTATAGGTGTGTAGTCATATCTTTTTGGGTTTTTATTTCTACTTTCTTTGGGTTTTTATTTCTAGTTTCTTAATGGTTAATGATGTTAAAGACAATTTCATGTACTTATGTGGCATCTGCAGAGCTTCAGTGAATTGTATCTTCATGTATTTTGCTCATTTTCTATTGGATTTTGTTTTTGTTTATTTAATGTTAAAATTTTAGCACATTATTTAATCTGAATGTAGAACTTTATTGGACATGCAGTTTACAATTATTTTCTCCTGACTTGTAACTTGTCTTTCCATTCTCTTCACATGATCTTTCATAGAGCAAAAGTTGATGATACAAAGACCATTTTTTTATTTCTATGGATCGTGCTATTGTTTTCAAGTCTAAGAACATGTTGCCTCCACTTAGATACTGACAATATTCCCTTACATTTCTTTCTAAAAGTTTATGGTTTTGTATTTTACATTTAAGTCACTGATGCATGTTAAGGGTTTTTTTTTTCTTGTTTATTTTTGTTGTTTGCATAAGGTATGAAATAGGCTGAGGTTTGTTTTTTGTTTATTTAGTCTATGGACATCGAATTGTTCTAATACTGCTTTTTGAAAAGGTAGTTTTTCCTTTATTAAATTGCTTTTGCATATTTGTCAAAAATTAGCAGAGCCAATTTGAAAATATGGAATCCATGAAAATGAAGTGAGTTTCTTGTAATGGTATATATGCCATTATATGCTATGTTTTTTAATCTACTCTGTCAATCTCTGACCTTTACATGGTATAGCTAGTCCATTGATATTTAATGTAACATATCAATTGCATTAAATTATATATCCATTACATTAAATTACATTTAATGCAAATAATATATTAAGGATTAAGCCTGCCTTTTTATTTTTAATGTTTTTATTTTTGGCCCTCCTGGGTGGGTTCAAACCACTATTTAATTTTTTTTATATTTGTTCTCTTTTTCATTGTCTTTATTTTTCATGTTTTTTTGTGGGTTAATTGAACTTTTTTTAAAATTCCATTTGGATGTCTATATTCTGTTTTCACATATATTTATTTATATTGTCTTTTCATTGTATGATCTAAATATTACTCTCTCTCTCTCTATATATATATATATATATATATTCTATACTATAATCTACTGTTGTCTCCATCTTACCAGATCAAATGAAGTAGAGAAACCTTATCTCCCTTTACATTCCTTTTGATTATTCCTGCTTATAATGTAATTATCTTAAATACTTCTTCTATGTACATTTAGAATTATATCAGATAATATTACCATCTTTGTTTCAACCATCAAACAATTTAGAGAGTTCAACAGGAGAAACACCTATTATTTTTCCCATTTTTTTATCTTGTCTTATTTCTGTTTCTTCATGCTTCAATTTTTTTTGTATTATTTCTCTTCTGTTTATATTTTTCAACCATTCGTTTGTGGTAAGTCTTCTCACAAGAAATTTTGTTGGTTTTCTTTCATTTGAGAATATCTTCATTTCTCCTTCATTCCTAAAGCATAGTTTTGTCAAATATAGAATTCGTGGTTGAAATATTTTTCTTTTCATTATTTGAAAAATATTGTGTCATTTCCTTCTGGTTTCTTTTTTTTGTGATAAGAAATAGCTTTCATTTGAATTTTTTCCCCTTATAGATGTCTCCGCCTCATTGGTTGCTTTCAATATTTTTTTTTCTGTATTTAATTTTCAGAAGTTCAATTATGATACATCTTATCGTGGATTGCCTTCTATTTTTCCTATTTGGGTTTTGTTTATCTTCTTGAATCTGTAGGTTATGGCTTTCACTAATTATATAAAGTCTTCAGCTATTATTTCAAATAGCTTTTTATTTCTGCCTTCTTTATACTATCCTTCGGTGAACCCAGTGAAAGAAATGTTAAATTATTGCTCTAGCCCCACAGGTCCCTGAGGTTCTGATCATGTTTTTAGAGATTTTTGTTTGTTTTTTTGTTGTCATTATTACTTAATCTACTTTATCTGTATTGTTCATGTGGGCAATTTCTATTGTCTTGGTTTTTAGTTCACTAATCTTTTACTCAGCCCTATTAATTTTGTCACTGAGCATATCAACTGAGTTTATGTATTGATTATTTCATTTTTCATTTAAAAATTTTGGTCTGATTCTTTTTCATATATTGTGTTAACGTGTTGAGAATTTCTATTTCTTTGCTTCATCTATTATCTATTATTTATTTCTTGTATATGCTTAATTATGTATTGCAACATTTTTATCATGATTGTTTGAAAATATTTGTCAGATAACTCTAGATAACTCTAATATTTCTGACATTTCAGTGTTACCATCTTTTTTTTTAATTTCAGTTCAAGGTCTTTTTGATTCTTGGTATGATGTGTAATTTTTGTTTGAAAACCGGGCAGTTTCATATTATGTTATGAGACACTGAATCTACGTAAGCCTTCTCTTTTTGCTGAATTTCTCTGACACCACTCCATCATGGAAAGGGGTTAGTTGCCTTGCTACTGTCAGGGTGAAGTAGAAGTTTATGCTTCCTAGTCAGGATCTGTTGACACCTGTAGAAAGGACTTCTCGTTTTTGGGTGGGGATGGGACTTCCAGATTACTACATGTTCTATACTGACATTGTAATGAGAGTGACCTCAATATACCTGAGTGATAATTAAAATATTGACTCTTCACTAGGTGACCACTGATGCCAGCTAAGGTGAGACAGAGAGATATGTCATTCCTGTACAGTCAGGTTGGAAGTCCAGTATCTCAATGTTATTTCCACTGACACCATTGGTAGGAGGTTTAGCTTCATAAACTGTCAGTGGAGTTGACTATCCCAGTGTATTATCTATTCTTCTCTGACACTAACTTAGCAGAGATTTGGGGATGCTTCATAACAGCCTCAGGAGGGTAAAAGGTTTCTCCACTTAACCTTAGCTAGTATGGATGGTGGTGAGGCCATAGTTTTTGTTTGTTTGTTTTGTTTTTTTTTCCTGTGGTCTTTGATTGGAATTGAGTAGGTACTGTCCAGAATTTTTCTGTCTTGCTAGACTATCACTTTCTTGGTCATTGGCTAGAGAGATGTGGCTTCCCTTATTTTGTTTTTTGTTGTTGCTGTTGCTTTTTAAAAACTTGTTTTATAGTCTCTATTGGCATTTCTAGGTTAGTCCTTCTTCAGCTCCAAATCTAGAATATGTAAGGCAAAAAGAAAACACAGAAAGCTCACCACTGTGTTAGTCCTTACATCTCAAGTTTTTTAGGCAGTCATTTTCTTTTCTTTATCTTTCATAAGCTTCTTAAGTTTTTTGTATGTATAATACCCAAATATTTTGGCCATATGTTGTAGACAAAATAGGAAAATATATATCTACTCTATTTTTCTGAAAGGAGAGATACAAAGCAAATTCATTGTTAAACATAAGACCAAACTTTACCATATAACAGAAAACAATATATAACCATTAGAAATTAGATTAGAAATTCTTTCTGTAATCTCATGAAATTTCAAACTGATTAGAATAAAATGGAATTAAATCAATTCAAAATAGACTAAAGAATTAAACATAAGACCTGAAATTGTAAAATCACTGGAAACAAACATAAGAGAAAAGCCCCATGATACTGGTCTTGGCAAAGCTTTTCTGCATGTAACCCCAGAAGCACAATTAACAAAAGCCAAAATAGAAAAACAAATTACATCAAACTAAGAATTTTCTGCACAGTCAAGGAAAGAAGCAACAGAGTGAAGAGGCAACCTACAGAATGAGAGAAAACATTTTCTAGCCAAATATCAGATAAGGAGTTAATGTCCAAAATATATAAAGAACACAATTCAATAAAAAGAAAATAGATAACCAGATTTTAAAGTGGTAAAATGACCTGTTTAGATATTTATCAAAAGAAGACTTACAGAGGGCCACAGTTATATGATAAGCAGTTGAACACCACTAATCTTAAGGAACACGCAAATTAAAACCACAGTAAAATATCACCTCACACCTATTAAGATGGATATTATCAAAAGGATGAACTATAACAAGTGGTAGAAAAGATGTCAAGACAAGAGAAACCCTTGTACACTGTCGGTATAAATGTAAGTAACTGTAGCCATTATGAAAAAGAGTATGGAAGTTCCTCCAAAATTTAAAAATGGATCCACTGTATCATCCAGCAATCCCCCTTCTGGATATATATAAAAAGATACGAAATAAGTATGTCAAAGAGATATTTGCACTCCCAAGTTAATTACAGTATTATTTAGAATAACCAAGATATGAATTAACCTGTGTCCATCAAGAGATGAATGGATAAAGAAAACGTGTTGTAGATGCCCAAGAGAATATAATACAACCTTAAAACAGAAGAAAATCCTGTAATTTCTGACAATACGGATGAACCAGGCACAGAAAGACCAATATCACATGATCCCACTCACATATGGAATCTACAGAAGTGGAACTTATAGAAATTGAGTGTAAAACGGTGCTTTCCAGAGACCAGGGAATGAGGGTATTGTGAAAAAGTTGGTTAAAATTTTAGTTAAACAAGAGGAATAAGTTCGAGAAATCTATCATTATGTCATGGTGACTACAGTAAATAACAATATATTGTATACTTCAAAATTGCTAAGAGAGTACATTTTAAGTTTTCTCACCACAAAAAATGTAAGGTAATGAATATATTAAATAACTCACTTTAGCTATTCCACAATAAATATATCAAAATATTATATTTTACACCAAAAATAGACACAATTATGACTTGTCAATTAAAACAGAAATTTAAATAATTGAGAGTATTTGAAACAGAAGATGATAAAGTTAAAAACACTTAGAAAAAGGGTTAAGAAATAATTGTATTGACAGTATATAAATCATTGTGATAATTTATCGCTGTGAGTTACATCCAGTACAAAATTTTGCTTGACTCTTAGTAGAAGGCATGGTATTTAATCAAAAATAGGAAGACAGAGAGAGAGAGAAAGAGAGAGAGAAAAAAGGAAGGAAGGAAGGAGGGAGGGAGGGAAGGAGGGAGGGAAGGAGGGAGGGAGGGAGGCAGGGAAAGAAACAAAGAAGAAAGGAAGGAAGGAAGGAAGGAAGGAAGGAAGGAAGAGAAGAGAAAGAGAAAGAAAGAAAAAAGAAAGAAAGAGAAGGAGAAAGAAAGAAAGAAAAGAAAAGAAAGAAAGAAAGGAAGAAAGAAAGAAAGAAAGAAAAAAAGAGAAAAAGAAAGACAAGAAAGGAGAAAAAAAGAAAGAAGCCAGAAAAATTTTCCTACAAGACTATCTTCAGTCAGATACCTTCAAAACTTCCAAGTGGACATGATAGAGAGAGAATGAGACCTCTACATATCGGTTTTGAAATATGATTATTCTCTTAAATTATGTTTCTGTGATTCATCTAAGGAATATAATTTAAGAAAGTATATATAAGAAGGTTGGTTTCATTTTTAAAGCATGACAATATAAATTACGCCCTAAAATGAGTTACAAGTTACTGGCTGTAATTCACAAAAAGGTTAGGCAAATGAGGCAATTTTTAGTAACTTGGAAAAGTTACTAAAGTTACTAGCTCTCTAGCTAGTACAGAGGTGACACTGGGCGTTAGATTCATCCCAACTAACTCAGAGCAATTTGCTCTTACTCCATGCAGTGCTATGATGAAGATTTCAAGGACTATAGGAAGGAAAAGTGGACATTTCAGTTTTTTTGGACAAGGAAGGGAGGAAGGAGGACAAGTAAATTACAAATCAGATACAGGCTCAACAAGATTAAAACATAAATGCTGACCACAGTTAGTTTTTATTTACAAATGTATGTTAATGTTATAAGAAGTTAAATGCTTAGAAAAATGTATAACTAATATAGAAAGTACCCATAATCCTACCACCCATATTTAAAAAGTTTATTTCAGAAATAAATATTAAAAATAGTTCTAAGGAACACTCTACCCTTTCCACATTCCAAACATTCTCTAAATTTTTTATATGTACTTCTTGTTATGCTTTTTCTTTCATATGCCTGAATCTATTAACTATATATGGTGTTATCTTATGAGTTTTTAAGTTTTAGATTTTCTGTAACATATATATTACTGCATATATTATTCTGAAATATGGTTTCCCCCAAATTAAGTTTTTGAGGTTCATTTATGTTGACATGCATAGCTCTAAGTCATTCCCTTTAACTGCACTGTAGTTTTCAATTATATGATTATACCACTATTCATCTGTTCTACTAATTGATGAATGTTTGACTTGTTCTTTATTAAAATTTTTATATCACAATAAATTAATATTCTTGTATAGATCTTTCTTTTTAACATGAAGAAAAGGCTTTCTTGAGTATATATGGAAAGAGAATTACTGAGCATAGAGTACACAGACTTTAACTCTTTTTAGTATTTCCAAATTAAGTTCTGAAGCACTGTTACAATTCACTTTTATCAGTAGGATTTGAGAGTTCTTGCTGATCCTGATCAAAAATAATTGGCATCATGTTATTAAAAATGTATGTAAAATATTTTAATATTGTTTTTAAATTAATATTGTTGATTATTACAATATTTTGTACAACATCTACAAATTTTTAGAATGTTATAGTTTTAGAGAATGTTAAGCATTCACATCTTCTGACTTAAGTTCCCATATTTAGCCTTCTTTTCTATTAGTCTTCTTTTGACTTATAAATCTTATTTATTTGTTTATTGTAATTATTAATACTAAGTTAGCTATATGCATTGTAGTGCTCTTCCCCCAAGTTGTCAATGTTCTTACATTTTATTTGCCTAAATATTTTTCTAGTCCAATGCCATATGTGAACTTCTATACGTTTTCCATAATTTTATTTCTGTTTTGAAATAATTAAAAATATGGAAACATAAATGAAAAATTTCAGAGAACTCACAATCCCTTAGCCCAGATGCATTTGTTGATCTCTCTTTTTCTCTCTCTCTCATACACAGTCACACACACATATACACATACTTTAAAACCTTCTGATCCCTTTTAGGTTAAGTTTTATTAATATATATCACACACTTTTAGGCTAAACTCCACTCCAAATTTTTATTATTTTGCATTATGACCAACAATATATAAGAGTCACTTGTCAACACAGTCTTACCAACAGAAATGACTGTCAAGCTTTTGAACCTGATGAGTGAGAAGTCTTTTTAAAGTTGTTTTTAAATTTCAACTTTTATTTTAGATTCAGGGGGTACATGTGCACGTTTGTTGTATGGGTATATCGCATGATGCTGAGATTTGGGATATAATGTTCCCATCACCCCCGTAGTAAGCATAGTACCCAACAGTTAGTTTCTCAGTCCTTGTCCTCCTCCGACCCCCCTCAGTCTTGTAATCCTCAGGGTATATTGTTGCCATCATTATGTTCATATGTGTCCAAAGTTTATCTCTTATTTGCAAGTGACAACATGCTGAATTCAGTTTTCTGTTCCTGCATTAATTTGCTTAGGTAATGACATGCAGCTTCATCATTGCTGCTGCAAAGGCCATGAGTGCATTGCTTTTTTTGGCTGTGTAATATTCCATGGTACATATGTACCACATTTTCTTTGTCCAGGCCACTCTTGATAGGCAACTAGGTTGTTTTCATGTTTTTGCTATTGTGAATAGTACTGAAATGAACATAAGAGTGCATGTATCTTTTTGGTATAATATTTTTAAATATATACCCAGTAATGACACTGCCAAGTTGAATGATAGCTCTATTTTTAGTTCTTTGAAAAATCCCCAAACTTCTCCCCATAGTGGCTGAACTAATTTACATTTCCACCATTAGTGTAAAAGCATTCTCTTTATTCTGCAGCCTCCCCAAATTCGACTGTTTTTTGCCTTTTTAGTAAGAGCCACTCTGGTGTGAGATGGTATCTAATTGCTGTTTTGATTTGCACTTATCTGATGGTTACTGATGTTGAGCATTTTGTATATGTCTGTTGGCTGCTTGTATGTCTTCTTTTCAGAAATGTCTGTTTATGTCTTTTATCCAGTTTTAATTGAGTTTTTTGTCAATATTTCAGGTTTTTTTTTTCAATTGTTTTTGAGTACTTAGTTATAAGCTCTTCCCATAACCAATTGATACCCATTGTGGTTTTTCCTAGTTTTTTCTCTGGATTCTTACACTTTGGGTATTTCGTTTAAATCTTTAATCCATAATGAGTTATTTTTTGTATGTGTATACGATGAAAGGTAGAAGTTGAGTTTCATCCTTCTGCATATAGCTAGCCAGGTAACCCGGCAGCATTATTTAAAAAAAAATTAGCCAGGCGTGGTGGCAGGTGCCTGTAGTCCCAGCTACTTGGGAGGCTGAGGCAGGAGAATGGCGTGAACCCGGGAAGCGGAGCTTGCAGTGAGCCGAGATCGTGCCACTGCACTCCAGCCTGGGCGACAGAGTAAGACTCTGTCTCAAAAAAAAAAAAATAAAGAAAGAAAAGAAAATAAAAGAAAATCCTTTCCTCATGGCTTATTTTTGTCAACTGTGTCAAAGATGAAATAGCCATTGGGGTATGTCTTTATTTCTGTGTTCTCTGTTCTGTTCCATTAGTTTATGTTTCTACTTTTGCACCAATACTATGCTGTTTTAGTTTCTGTAGCCTTATAGTATAGTTCAAAATCATGCAATGTGATGTCTCTGGCTTTGTTCTCTTCGCTTACAATTTATTTGGCTATTTGGGCTCATTTTTGATTCCATATGAATTTTAGAACAGTTTTTTTTAATTCTGTAAAAAATGTCATTGTTAGTTTGATAAAAATAGTGTTGAAGCTGTAGATTGGTTTGGGCAGTATGACTGTTTTAACAATATTAATTCTTTCAATCCATGAGCATGCAATGTTTTTCCATATTTTTGTGTCATCTATGATTTCTTTCAGCAGTGTTTTGTAGCTCTTATAGAAATATGTCAACTCCTCTGTTACATATATATCTCCTTGGTTAGGTATTTGTGTGTGTGTGTGTGTGTGCCTTGAAAATAGCATTGTGTTCCTGATTTGGCTCTCAGCCTGAACGTTTTTGGTGTATGGAAGTGCTACAGGGGGGTTTTGCAAGATGGCAACTAAGTGCAGACAAGTAGAACAGCTCTCAAGAAGAAACTGAGATGACTGCTGTGCTTTCAACAGATCTTCAGAGGGAAAGTGGTGAGAGTAGAAAGAGGGAGGACACAGAAGCTGAGCTGGAGGAAGAGAAAGCTGGGAACATATTATGGGGCTATCGCACACCATGACTCATTTTGGACCACAACAGCTCAAGGGTAACAGGTGAGTTGAACTGGCAAGAAGCAACCCATTCTCACTATGGGCCTCTGGAACCCCAGCAGGAGGGAACTCCTCGACCACCACAGATACTCAAGGTGGCACGGGGAGCTGTTTAGGGAAGTGGTAAGGGCAGCAAGCCAACTGAGGTGGGCCCCAGAAGGTTTAGAGAGAGAGCATTGGTAGTGAAGCATGGCTAGAGGGATGGCTCAACTTGCTCCCATAAGAGAGCCCTAGGGGATCTGTCGGACCTGACCTCTGCAGAGTGGTTTACATCATCAGACTAAGCTTGTCCAACCTGAGCACCCCTTGGTCTGCTGGCCCCAGCCTAGCCACATCTGCTTGCAGGGCACTCTTGGGTGCCCTGGGTCCTGCACCATAGCTTCTCTGCCAGTGAACTTCACCTGACTGGTGGAGAGCTCTAACAAGGCAGCCCCTATGGCCACACACCATCCCATATGTTCCCTTCCCATACTGCAGCTTCTCCAAGGCCCACAGCAGCTCCCCATATTGCTATAGTGGTGCTTGTCTGCACAGGCAGGTTTTGCTTTACTTGTCCCTCCAGCATGTGGGAGTGAAGTCTGCTCCCCTTCCCCTACCAAGCATCATTGCAGAGGGACTCTTGGAGGGCACAGAGCCAGCAAGCCCCACTCCTGCAAGCACCTCACCCTTCCACTAACATTGCCCAGAAAATAGTGGATCCTCTCACACCCTGAGTGATTACTTCTGCTTGCTGGAAACAGAGATGGCACTCAGCCCTGTGTCTGCCAGCACTCTGCCCCCAAGTCAACAACACCTCCAGAGCAACCACTCACACAGTCTCCAGCAGTAGACCCCTGCCCCCTCCAGCTGTGTTGCCTCCAACACTGTGGTGAGTGCCCACAAAAAGGGAGGTACTCTAGCATACAGTATTGCATTGCTGCAGCTGCTGCACCTCAGACACCCCAGTGCAGTGGATTACAAACCACAAGGAGCCAGAGACTAAAGCTGGGGCCCAATACAAGTCCCCCAGAATTATAGTATGCAGTCCAGGAGTTGGGAGCTGAGTTTGCCCCACTGAAATCTCCCAGAAATGAAGCTAGTTGGCTAAATCCACCTTACACCACAGTCAAACACTCAAGATCATCAAATAGGATTTAAAAAATACCAAAACCATCGAAAGATCAGCAGCCTCAAAGATTGAAGGCAGATAAGCCCCCAAAGATGAGAAAGAATCAATGCAAGAACACTGAAAACTCAAAAGGTCAGTGTTCCTTCTTTCCTCCAAATGACCACAACACCTCTCCAGCAAGGGTTCTGAACCAGGCTGAGATGGCTGAAATGACAGAAATATAATTCAGAATCTGAATAGAAGTGAAAATCATTGAGCTAAGGAAGTACATTGAAACCGAATTCATGGAAGCTGAAAATCAATAAAACAATGCAGGAGTTAACAGATGAAATAGCCAGTATAGAAAAGAATGTAACCAACCTGACATAGCTGAAAAATCACCCCACAAGACTTTCATAGTGCAATCACAAGTATTAACAGAATAGACATAGTGGAAGAAAGATCTCAGAGTTTGAAAACCAGCTTTCTGAAATAAGACAGGCAGACAAACATAGAAAAAAATGAAAAGGAAGGAACCACACCTCAGAAAAATATAGGATTATGTAAAGAGACTGAATCCACAACTGATTATCGTCCTTGAATGACATGGGGACAATAGAAACAACCTGGAATGCATATTTCAGGATATCATCCATGAGAACTTCCCCAACCTATCTAGAGAGGTCAACACTCATATTCAAGTAATTCAGAGAACCCCAGTAAGATAATTTACAAGAAGATTATCCTCCGAGACACACAACTATCAGATTTTCCAAGGTCAAAATGAAAGAAAAAAATTTAAAGGTAGTTTGAGAGAAACTGCAAGTCACTTACAAAGGGAAGTCCATCAAATTAACAGCAGACCTCTCAGCTGAAACCCTGCAAGCCAAAAAAGATAGGAGGACAATATTGAACATACTTAAAGAAAATAATTTCCAATCCAAAATTTCATATCTGGTGAAACTAAACTTCATAAATAAAGGAGAAATAAGATCATTTTAAAGAAGCAAATGCTGAAGGAATTTGTAACCACCAGACCTGCCATGCAAGAGCTCCTATGGGAAGCACTAAATGTGGAAAGGAAAGACTGTTAACACCCACTACAAAAACAAACTGAAGCACACAGATGAGTGACACTGTAAAGCAACCACATAAACAAGTCTGCAAAATTATCAGCTGACATCATTATGACTGGATCAAATCCACACATATCAATACTAACCTTAAGTGCATATGGGCTAAATGCCCGAATTAAAGCACAGAGTGGCAATCTGGATAAAGAACTGAGATCCACTGGTATGCTGTCTTGCAAGAGACCCATCTCATATGCATTACACACATTGGCTCAAAATAAAGGGATGAAGAAAAATCTATTCAGAAAACAGAAAAAAGCAGGAGTTGCAATCCTAGTTTCTGAGAAAACAGAAGTTAAACCAACCAAGATCTAAAAGACAAAGAAAGGCATTACATAATAGTAAAGAATTCAACAAGAAGATCTAACTAAAAGAGATATTTTCACTTATTTTCCTATATGGATGCCTTTTATTTCTTTCTCTTTCCTGATTTTGCTGGCCAGGACTTCCAGTACTATGTCAAAGAGGAGTGGTGAGAGTGAGCATCCTTGTTTTGTTCCAGTTCTCAAGAGGAATACTGCCAGCTTTTGCCCATTTAGTGTGATGTGTCAACACAGTCTAACACTTACTTTAGTATGAATGAAGTGAAACATGTTTTCACATTTTTAAAGGTGATTTTGTGTTTATTTTGTAAATTGTCTGCTAATGTTTTCTACCTAATTTTCTTCATGATTATAATACTTTTTTCCTCTCAATATTTTTTCAGTGTTAGGAATATTAGCCTTTATATTACATATATCACAAATATATTATCCCCATTGGTAATTATCTTATGACATTCATAAGTTGTTTTTATTTTGGTCATGCAAAATGTTTGAGATTTTGGAACAAAATTTATTACTCTTTTCTTTAATTGTATGTGAATTTTCAGCCTTATTTAGAGAACATTTTTAATATTTCAAATTCTGTTTTCTAATAATTTGAAATACTACCTCTATTAGTTTTCTAGAGCTGCTGTAATAAAATATCACAGAGTAGTTGGATCAAACAACAGAAATTTATTTTATCACAGTTCTGGAGGCCAGAAGGCCAAGAGTAAGCAACCAGCTGAATTGGTTTCTCTTTGGGTCTCTATCTTTGCAGTTGGCTTACAGATGACCATCTTCTTGTGTCCTCAATCGTCTTTCCTCTGTACAGACATGGCCCTGTTGTCTCTTCGTCCAAACTTCCTTTGTAGTATACTTTAAACATTGATGGTGTTAGCCAAACTTCATGATTTTCCTTTTTTAAAGTGTCTTCATAGATATTATTGTCTCTATTTTTTCTATGAAATTTGGTATTAATTAGATCTGGAAATAAAAATCTTACTGACAGTTTTATGAAGTTCTTATGAAATTTATAACTTAGTGAAAACTTAAATGTTTTGACCAAAAGCAGATGCGTTTTTATTTCTTCAAGTCTACCTTTATGTCTTTAGAAATGATTTAGTTTATTCATATAGATTTCAAAATATCTAGTTAAGCTTTTTCCTAAGAATTTTATAGTTTTGTTTATTTTTCAATGGGGTCTTCTCTTTCATTGTATCTTTTAAGTGGTTATTATTATAAATTTTTTCATGTTAACTTTATATTCTATTCTCCTGTTGAATTATCTTATTGTTTTAGCCTTTTTAATCCTCTATGTATTTCCAGATATCCATTTGTATCATCTTCAAATTAAAAAAATTATTTCAATTCTTATTTCTTCATTTTTTATACCCACTAACTACAATGAGTAATATCTGTAGTACAATATTAAATATAACTGGAGATTTAGGACATCTTTGTCTTGTCCCAAACCATAGTGAGAATGGCTCTAGTGTTTTTCTATTAAGTAGAATGCTGGATTTAAAATTGAGATATATACATACATTTTATAACATTAAGGAAGTAGCCACTTATTCTTACTTTCCAAAAATCTTAATGAGTAATAAGTGTTGAACAAAGTGAGAATATTTTTTACAGGCTTTAGGAAGATATACTTTTCTCCTTAGAAATATTAATATATTATGGCCGGACATGGTGGCTCACTCTGGGAGGCCGAGGCGGGTGGATCACGAGGTCAGGAGATCGAGACCACGGTGAAACCCTGTCTCTACTAAAAATACAAAAAGTTAGCCGGGCGTGGTGGCGGGCGCCTGTAGTCCCAGCTACTGGGAGAGGCTGAGGCAGGAGAATGGCATGAACCCGGGAGGCGGAGCTTGCAGTGAGCCGAGATTGCGTCACTGCACTCCAGCCTGGGCGACAGAGCAAGACTCCGTCTCAAAAAAAGAAAAAAGAAAAAAAAGAAATATTAGTATATTATATTAAAATATTTCATATTATTGAAATATCTTTGCATTTTTATATGAACACACTTCATGTCGTATTTTCTCATTATTATGATTGATTCTGTTTATAAACATTTTATTAAAATATTTTCATCAATATTTATGTATATTGGTCTGCATTTCTGTGCCAACTTTATTATCTTTAATTATAAATTTTATACTTAATATCATGTGGAAGTTTCATTTTCTTTTCTCTAACACAATTTGTGTACTATTAACACTTTCTTATCTCTAAAATTTTGGCTTTATGGAAGGTAAAACAATTCGAGGCTTTGTGGATATGTGCACCCAACTCTGCCTCTGTTTTTAATTATTGAGTAGGGTGTTCCTTTATACATTTTCTTATTTAGTTTTCTGTGTAAATTTATGTACTTAAACCGTTCATCTCCATTGAAGTCAATTTTTGTCAACTGTATCTTCCTATGGAGTAATACACATAACCTATGTTTTAAAGTATATTTGTGTAGTGTGGTGCAAAATTATGCTATGCTTTTTTAAACATATTTATTTTGGGTACCTCATAGTTTATTCTTCATTTATGACTTTTTTCTTTGTCTTCCTTAGTTTAATTATTTCTCATTGTATTTCTTACTGTTTCATGTATTTCATATCAGAGTTTTTAAATTCTGTGTATTAGATTTTTTGAAAAGTCTAAATGCTCATTTAACTACTTTAAATATTGATTAAGTGTTTTCATTTGCTTCAACTTTGTGAATGGTTTGGGTAGGGTTTTTATTGCATTTCCTGCTTTCTTCTTGTAGTATTTCATATGGATTTTGATTCTTTCTTTTCCTAGGCATTTCTTTGACACTGTTGCAAGTCCAAAAGTATCCATAGAGGTGTAAATCCAGTTGGCATGTGTGATTGTCTGAAAGATATATTTACAAAAATAGTAACATATGGAGTTTAAACTAAGAATCAATAGACATTATAATCATTTCTAATGATATTTTAATTGACAAGTCATATATTTATTTTCATTATTTTAACTATTATTTTAACTTGTTTGGAATATTGCTGGAAAAGAAAAGTTAACGCACTCTGCCAAAGTTGCTAGTGTTTCTTGTGCTGTCATACATACTATGTGCTATATAATGAAGTGAAATGTAGTGTGTGTATGAGTGTGTGTGTGTGTGTAGAGACTGACAGACAAACACACACACACATACATACACACAGAGAGAGAGAGAATTATATAATTTAAAAACTCTCTATTGGTTTCTTAGCGAAAGCCTTTTGAGGCCCCAAATCTCCCAAACTCCCATTCTCTTCAAAGGGCCAATAAAAAGAAAAACATCCTATAGAAAGGGAAAGGGGTGAAGGACAGGGTCTCTCTTCAGTTTATACAAAGTCATGGTGCTTCTAAATCAGACCTAGCACATGCTTGACTTTCTATGAGATAACAAGAAGACAGTGAGCTATGTACTTGCTGACTCTTTTCTTTAAAAGACCTGTTCTAGACTGGGCACGGTGGCTCACACCTGTAATCCCAGTATTTTGGGAGGCCGAGGTGGGCGGATCACCTGAGGTTGAGAGTTCGAGACCAGCCTGACCCACATGGAGGAACGCCATCTCTACTAAAAATACAAAATTAGCCGGGTGTGATAATGCATGCCAGTAATTCCAGCTACTTGGGAGGCTGAGGCAGGAGAATCACCTCTACCCAGGAGGCAGAGGTTGCCTTGACCCAAGATTGCGCCATTGCACTCCAGCCTGGGCAACAAGAGTTAAACTCTGTCTCAAAAAAAAAAAAAAAAAAATCTGTTCTACACTGAACCACACTGGTTGATATCTGCTAGAGTCTTTTTTTCAGACAGTTTGACATCCTGGGATTCACTCAGCTCTCCTGGTGCCAATTCAATTGTAAATTATTATTTGTTGTGCTGGCAGGTCACTAGGTGTGCCAATGACCATATGCTTGCTAAATCACTGTATATGGGTCACAGACAAGCCTGACTGAAAAAGTCACTTGGCTACATTAGTGGAGGCAATGTGTGCTTTCAGAGAGTGAAATGAGCCGATGTCAAGAACATACTTTGAACAGCAGGATATTGTTGACAAATGAGATCTTGTTAGTCTCTGAAATCTGACACTAGTGGAAACATATTATGCTTTTATTTCCTTTAAAAAATATATACACAATAATGATCAGATGATCTTACTTTCTAGTTTCTGAATGTTTTTAACATAAACTGTAGTTGACCTCTACAACAAATCCTAGTTGAAGAAGATATATGCTAATTGGCATTAGCAACTTTTAGTAAAATGATTCTTGACATGTTGGATTGCTATTTATCTTTACAGACATCTTTGAGAAAAGTTTGTTAAAATATGTACATAGAAGCTCAGGTTAAATATACTTCAATGGAAAATAATTTTTAAGAACTTGAGTAGATAGATTTTAGGAAAGTGTTGTTGCTGAGTGTAATTGGATTGTATCTGTTATCTATAGCAAACCCACCAAGAATTTTAGGAAAAATAATGCATTATCAATTATGTCACTGTACTAATTCTTTCAAGTATATGCAATCTATTATTTTTTAAAAGCTGCTTACTATAAAGTATCTAAATATTAATATCTCTACCATAAGTTCACTCCAAAATTTATTTGCTGTAGAACTATTCATTGTGGAATACGTATGCTAGGATATTGCTGAGTTTAATGGTGCCTCACTTCTGAAAGATTTAACCTAAGCTGACACATTCCTAAAACCTTCCTGTTAAGTATGTAAGTTACCATCTATTTCTTATAGTTCTCTTTTTTCCCCAATTTGTTAAACACACCCATGAATGTATAACTGATTAATCTCTGTTGAAGAGGGTTTTATTTTTCTTTTCTGCAACAGGGATGATCATATTTCAGAAAAGAAGAAATTATGCTTTAAAGCAGATCAATAACTTTTGTACCTGAATAAGGCACCCCCAAAATGGAAAACACTCACAAAAGTTATCGTGGCTCTGAGGAGGTTAAATTTGGTTCCTCAGTAAAGGGAGGCAGTAAGCCCAGAGCAGCTTCATGGGTAAAGCAAGAATAACTGTTATGTGGAAGCTGTTAGCCTGACAGTAGATTGCTATCTAGGGATTTTCACTCTCTGCTATGTTCCCTCGCACACTGTGTGAGAAATGGCAGTGGGAGATATTTTAGCTAAGATATAAAAGAAGATATACATTTTGCACATTTAAAGGCGTAGAAAATCAGTCAATTCTTTAAAAGCTCCTTGGAAAGCTCAAAGACTACATCGACTTTCCAAATGTTCTATTAGAAGTGTCCCAGATACAACTTATGGTCATATCTCCTCTGAGCTTGTTCTAGAATAAATGCAGTAGGAGTGCATCCTCCTGGCCTCAACAAGTTCAGGGTTTTTCTTGTTTACTGATGATGACATAAGCATGCTTATGATATGTACTCTATCTCTTATTGTTCATATATCTTGGTTATGGAATGGTTGAAATTATGTCTTAAAATATAATTGTGTGAAATTTTTCAAGACCATTATGCAGATTATAAAAGTGACTCAGTTGACTAACGAAGGTGACTTTATAATTTATTGTCCAAATTTGAATGTTATGTTATAGAGAATGAAATAGGTAGCTATTAATAATTATGCCTAGAACTACTGTAGCAAACTGGGCCTTATCCAAAACAAAAACAAAAACAAGCTATGTGGTCACCCATTCATAGGTAATGATTTAAATATGTATATTTTTATCAATAATAATTAGGTCTCAAAAATGTCTATTAACCCTTACTAGCAAAGGATTTTCTAACTAAAGAGTCCTAACTGGGTGGGGCAAAGCTGAGAGGGTGAAGCTTTACTCTAAAAAGAGGTTTCATGCAGTAGTTTCATCCAGTAGCTGGTATTTAAGCTTGAATAAAGCAGTGTATTAAGTTGCTTGTAAATGTGAATGAAAAATAGGAAATTCAACAACTTTCTTATTAAGCAATATGAAATTAGAGCAGAAAGTCTTAGCTTATAGTTATATTTGAAATTCCTTTTTTGACTTATAATGTGAACATTTAATTTTATATATGTAAATATATTTATCTGGAGAATTAAGTTTTAATATATCCTATTTAAAATCCCTCTCCAACTCTAATATTCTGTGATGACCACTACAAATGATCTGTGACTTTTAATGGTTCAACTTAATTTTCCGACTTTGCGATAGTGTGAAATCCATATGCATTAAGTAGAAACCATAACTTCAAATTTTGAAATTTGGTCTTCCAGGTTAGTAAAATGCAGTACAATACTCTGTCAAGACACCGGGCCATGACGGCGGGCCACAGCTGAAAAAATATGCCACAGAAAAAGGTCACGAGGTAATTTATTTGCTTCAAGTTTAAAGGCTCTCCATCAGCTGGTTAGAAAACCTTCACCCTATCCTCTAGAACACCTTATCGTTACAATCAAGAGTGTAAACAACTGAGACTCTGCAGGGTATCAAATGTATTTTTGACTTATGATGTTTTCAATTTAAAATAGGTTCATTGGAACTTAACCTCATAGTAAATTGAGAAGAATCACCAATTCTGTTTTCCTGGGTATACACGAAGATACTTGGAGATGTTGAACCTTCCAAGAGACAGAGAATTTATTGGAAAGAAACATAGGCAAAGTGAATAAAAAAGAATTCAAAGTTCTCTGGGATCCTTTATATTCTACCATTGCCTCATATTCATTCCTCACCTAGGCATATTGAACTACTTTAAATTCTCAACACACCTCTTACTCCTGCATGCAGTCTGTTTCCTGCATCAAGAATTTTTTTTTTTTTTTTTTTGCTCTTCATTCCCTTCAACTTTAGCTTTTCTAACTGCCATTTATCCTGCAAACATTGATCTCCTAATCTCAGTTTGAAACCTGTTTGCCGAAATCTCACGGCATGCTGAGTATAACTCCATCATAACATTTTTCACAAACTCTGTTGTAATTGTTCATCTATTTTATATCCATACTAAACTTTGAGCTCCACATATTTTTCTACCTCTGTATCACTAGGATCTAACTCAATGCTTTCCATATAGAATGTGTTCAATAAGTTACTGACTGAATTAATGAAAAACAATATTCCTCCTTCAAAAAGAAATGAATCTGTAACAATAGAAAAAATATTTCTATAAATGTGTTGCTAAAATATCCATCACGTACATAATCCTATATGTAAATCAAGGTAAAAATAAGTTAAATTTGTACTTCACTCATGCCATACTTTACAGGATTCCTTGAGATTTATGCTGTTAGAGCTGCTGTGAGTAAAACCGCTCACAAGGGGAAAACCGCTCATAAGGGGAAAAAATGTGCTTGTGATGACCAATTCGCTGTGTTAGGCATAATAATTTAGAGACTAAATTGACATTAATGGTTTCCAAGATGGGTCTACTTGTACACTAAATTTTGCTCTGTAGTGTTTTAGGGATGTTTCACTGAATAAAAAAAATCTATTTTATTTCGTTTTGTGTCCTCATAGCCTCTAAATAAGCATTCCATTTACTTTATTACTTTTTGTAAAACTCACATTCTTTTTTCCAGCACTGTATACTTGCATCTGCACATGTCAGCTAATTTTAAATAGCCTTAACATAATCTTTCTTTAAGCAATATTAAACACAATAAAATATCACACACGCACAGACCCAGAGACACACACCCTCTCCTCACTTACAAAGTCATATGGAATCAGCATTTTCTTACTGATCAAGACTAAAACAAATTTGAATGATTTATTTTTTAACTTCACCTTCTTCCCAACCATTAATCTTCAATTATTGTCCACAGTTTGTAAATTATAAATTTGTAACTTTTCTCAAAGCTATTCATTGCTTTCCACTGCTTCTGACTTTATAAATTATACCTTAATTAGTCAGTGGCTTCCTAACTGATCTCTTTGATTTCAAATTATACTCTTTAATAATTTTGAACACTATTATTAGATTATTTATCTTAAAATAAACTTTAGCATCTGGCACATATTCTAAAATTAGAGTAACAACTTTGTGCCTACAAAGTATTGTCCAAATTTGATAATCCGATCTTTTTAAAGACCTTTCAACATCTCCTTCTGCTGTGTAACACAGTCTATCCTCTTTAGTGGAAATAGTGGTCTCAAAATGTGATTTGTCTAGATTCATTTACTCCTGTTTTAGTTCTTACCACAAATTTTCTCATTACACCTCTTTAGCTCTCCATACTTTCTTCTTTCCTCTAAAGTGGCATGAATGTTCTGTCAGGACCTAAATTCAGATGGCTATCATTTATCTCCAGCTGTCATTCATTTACAGTTACTGTTTCCTTAACTGTTTCTACTGACCAGGATGCTTCAAATGTCCTGAAGATCACCTTCAATTTCTTAAATTAAAATAATTTTATACTCATAAGTGTTTATAACTGCGAACCTTTCGAGCATCTTGGTGACTGCAAAAATATGCCACAGAAAAAGGTCACGAGTTAATTTATTTGCTTCAAGTTTAAAGGCTCTCCATCAGCTGGTTAGAAAACCAGCACCTTATCACTCCTCAGGGATGGTAACAAATGCACCTAAAGAATAGGGATAAGTTTTTGTCTTCTCCATTGTATAAGTTTTGTCTCTTCTAGCAAATTGAAGAGCATTTTAAGAGTAAGAATGACTGAAGGATTTTATCATGTCTTACTTAGATTTCTGCAGCCTTCTAGCCTCTCCTTTATATTGGTCCAAAATATTTTTTCTCTTCACTGTCCAAGCCTAATATTATTAACAAAAGTAATTACATGATGTAATATTAGATTAAATGTCACAAAATCAGTGTTTGGGTCTCATTTGTACTATAAAATTAAATTAATCACTCATATCCTCTGAGATGAGTATTGTTTTTCTATTTCATGTAAATAATGATTAGTATTTTTTCCCTGCTCACCTGTAAGCTCATATTATATTTTTCACAACTATTCACTTCTCTTTCTCTCCAACACCTTGGGAGGACTGTATTTCCCCACTGTATTAACTTTGTGCTTGGCCAAGTTACCTGCATCAGCCATGGAGATGTTGGGAAGACATGAAATACATCAGTTCCAAGTTTCTGCTAGTGCTTTTGCCCTGCTGCTATCCACCATAGAAAGGGTTGTGACTGCTTCAAGTAGCTATCACTCTTCTTCCTTGGTCTCCAAAGGACAAACATGTGGATCAGGACTAAACCCAAGGACAGTCAAGCTCAGGTGAGCCAAGAAGAATCCCAGGCTACCTACCAACCCATAAGTGAAAAAGAGTTTGTTTCTAGCTAATGAGTTTGTATATTTGTTGTTTATGCAGAATCCTTGCAGCAGAATCCGACTAAGAGTTTGTTACAGAGTTGTGGTGATCAAACAGGTTTCTATATACAAATGTAATTTATAAATGCTGTAATATAAAATTCTTAGTTATTACGGAGAGCAAATGAATCAAAGATAAAAAATACATAACTGTATCATTTTACACTTACAAGTTTCTAGAATGGGCAAAACCAATCTATGGTAATAGAAGTCAGAAAGTAATTGCACCAAGAGTAGAGTTGTCAGTGTGGGTAATATTAGGCAGGGCACTAGGAAACATTTTGGAATAATGGAAATGTTTGAAGAATGTGTATGGATATTGGTCACATAAATATATATAATGGTCAAAACTCATCAAACTTAAACACTTTATTATATGTAAATTATAATTCAATTTTTTAAAAAGTTAAATGTTGCTGAGTCACCCTTGAATTTCACGCTTATGCCCAAGTACTCACTCAGTATTTTCACTTGAATGCTGATAGGCAATTCACACTCAATATACTAAAAATCAAACTCTTAATCCCAGCCACTTCCTAGGAAAACTGCTCTTGCCATCTTATTCTTCATTCAATAAATGACAGCTCCATTTCTCTAGCTCCTTAGGTGAAAAATTGGAAACAACATTGATTCCTATTTCTCATAGACTGCATGCAACCCATGGACTGTCACTACTTGCTCTGCTAACACCCCCGTCCAAGCCATAGTCAATTCTCCCTTATCATTTACAAGGATCCCCTCTTCTATCTTTTGTTTCTACTGTCTTTTCCTAATACACCAGTGGAGTCATATTTTAAAAAGTAGGTCAGATCATGCATTATTTTCTGCTTAAAACCATCCAATGGCATCTATCTAAATAAAAGGGAGAAAAAGGGGACTTTTTTTTTTAACCAAATACTGTCATAACCCTGAGTTATATGTACCTCATCCACTTCCCTGACCTAATCTCTTGCTATTCTTCCTGTCGTTACTTTGTTTCAGTCAAATTAGTCTCCTTGCCTTTTCTGAATGTAAAAGAAGGGACTGCCATATGAAGAGCTTTACACAAATAATCTTTTCCTCAGATAGCCGTAGTGCACATAGTAGGTTCTCAATGAATATTTGTTAAAATGAAGAATAAAAGAATATGACTTTTGCATATTAGTTTTCTGTTTAGTTGCATCCAGAAACATTACAATTTCCCAGGAGTTATTCGGGCTCAAACACCAGCTCTGGAATCACTGGCTGCTTGTTCAACCTAATTAGCATTACTTACAAAGGAAATGTAGAGCAGCTCACTGCAAGTGTAAAGAAAGCATTAATCAACCTGAGTGCAAAGCTTAAAGGCAAGATAGTAACAGAATCTACCTCTCCACTCCTTTAATTATTCTGGCAGCCACAAACAAGGCAGAATGATGAGAAAGGATGGACGCACTGGAGAGAGCTCTACCAAGATTCTGTCCAAAGGAAGTTGTTCTTTCTCTCATTTCCTTCCAAGTTTTTGGCACTTCCTCCCTATTTATTTACCCAACCCTATATGCATCTAAATAAATAGTTCTAAATCTCTGCAAAGTGAACTTAATCACTCTAGAGGGGAAAGTGCCTGCATTCTAAAATTTAAAAAGCCTGGCTTATTTAAATTAAACGAACACAAACTGCATTCAGTGCTTTGCACAGATAGAAGGGAGGAGCAAGAGGCCTAAAACAGTATGATGCATCTGAGAATGCATTAAGACTAACGTTCTCTCTTCTTAACTTCCGGTTCTTCCAGTCCTTAATTCATTTAATATTAGTAGTAAAGTATAATTTTCAAAAGAGATAAACTTATGACTCACATACAAATATAAAATGAACACTTGTCAAATATTTTGGTCAACTAATTAACGAATGAACCAATAGACATGAAAATCAGTTCAAATGAGAGTTTAATTACAGAAATTTGTATTCTCTATGGCATAAAATTCATTCACGTAACCAAAAACATGAATAATTCTAATTGTTGTCAGCATCAGTGTATTTTACAAGCCATTTTCTACCTCCACAGCTGTTAAATTGCTAGTCAAAGGCGAAGTTGCACACCCCTATGGAATCAAATAATCTCCAGACAATTCACTGAACAAAGCAAGCCTGTACTCAAAAGAAACCAGGATTTCATTTTGCCCATTTTCAAGTCGCTGGCAATTTTTCCTGACATTAAAAAAAATGCATCACCTTATTTAAACATAGTAACTTTCTAAAAACACATAGCACTGAAAAATCCTCTGAACAGGGAACTACTTTAGACATCTTTATTATATCAAGAAAACAATGTGCACGTTTGTTTTTTTTTTTTCCAGACTCTCCTTTGATTTGTGACTTTTAAAAATTTACTCTCTACTGGCCCAATTTTAAAAAAAGAAAACAATTCTATTCTTCATTGCCACAGTGAAACAACCATTTGTCATCAGCCTGTGACTGCAAAAATGGTGGGAAAGCAATAAGAAAAAGGCTACAGTAATGCTTGATTTACATTTATTGTTTTCCATTTTTCATTTTCATGTGTCTAAATCTCGAGTGTTTCTACTAACAGAAGAAATAGTCTTTTCTCTTTGGAAAAAGTAAACTCATTGAACAATGCCACATACATTGTACAATACTGTTCCGAGAGTTGCACTAAGACACACATAAACATAAATACCCCCATTCTCAAGAGATTGTTATTTTAGTATGTTATACACAGGGTTGCCTGTGAGCATTTGGATTTTACAGTTTTTCATGATTGCAAATCAAGTAAGGTTTAGAATTGTATATAAAGTTTAAACTCCTTCTCACTCTAATGGCTTAGAAAATATCTTTAACAACAAGTAAATAAATTAATAAGGAAACGCTATAAAAATTTTAATCTTTTCAAAAATATCAAAATTTGAAATAAGTTGTCCCATAACACTACCACCACCACCACCACCACCAACAACAACAACATAACATGAAATTTGATAACTTAGCCTCGATTTTAATTCTAGACAATTTTTTACTGAAGATCAAATCTTGGAAACGGTTTCACAAATCATTATTATTTGCTGAGCGTACACTCATTTTCCTGTTTCACCATTTTAAAACCAGTTAACCACCTTCTTTCTATGGGGACATATTTACATCTTCTCCTGCCCTATGATGAATTTTCCTTGGAGTAACATACGCTCCTTGAATTTGTTTTTGTTTTGTTTTAGACAGAGTCTCAGTCTGCCACTCAGGCTACCGTGCAATAGTGCAATCACAGATTATGGAAGCATTGATCTCCCAGGCTGAAGTGAGCCTCCAGGCTCAAGCAATCCTCCTGCCTCAGTCTCATAAGTAGCTGGAACTACACCCACACACCACCAAGCCCTGAGGACTTGCTATATTGCCCAGGTTGGTCTCGAACTCCATAGCTCAAGCGATCCTCCTGCCTCGGCCTTCCGAAGTGCTGGGATTATAGGCATGAGGCATGGTGCTCAGCCTCTCTGATTTGTTCTTATTCTACTTGGGGATAACAGGAAGGATATATAGAGTTCACATGAATTTACATCAAATCATCTATATTGCTATCAACAGCCAGTCTTTTTGATGCTAACATCAGTTCCATCTTTTTTTTATGAACTTAACATCTTACTCATTTCATTTTGCTTTTAGTTTTTCAATTGTATGCTTGTTATTCAGTTATCTTATGATATAATTACTGTTTCAATTTAATCCTGACAGATGTTCTTGTAAAATTGAATAAATATTGCATGCCTCATTCATTATTTCTTGATATGCCAACAATCCATGATGATAATAAATATTTAAATCTGTTAAAGTACATTTAAAATCTTATTTATGGTTATACCTACACATTCCCATGTAAGTAAAAGCAGATATCCACAGAAAGATCAGATGCCTCTTGAATGCCAATGATTACACAAATCTATACTATATGTATACTATTCCATACAAATATAGCCGTTTAAAAATATATGATTAAAACCTAAGATATTAAGAAAAATAAAAAATAAAATTTTCTATTAATAACATTAAACTTGATAGTTTCTATTTCTCCCAGTACCTAATGTTGTGAAGAAAAATGATCACTGCTATGAAAAATAGAGAAGACAAAGTAATCAGCAATGATCAAAACAATCTTGAATCATTTACTTTTATAAATTGTTGGACTTCAGTGAATCAAAATGTGACATTTTTGGGAGGTTAGGCCAGTTTTATGACTCGCCTAACTAGGAAGAAAATAGATAATGGCTGGCCGAGATTCTGTAATTTTAAAGTAATGATTAAAAAGTAATTTGTTTGTGTTTGTTAGCTTTGCAAAAGGAATTTCTTAGCTGACTAGCCAGAGTCTAGAAATTATCACTTGTAAATGTACTGCTTATTGTTTAAATGCTAATACTTATGGAAAGGTATAAAAGAAAAGTTAATTGTACTTATTGAGACATTTAGCTATCTCAAAGATTAGCAATTCTGGTAATTAAAAGCTATGAGGCAGTGTCCCTGAAATTTAAGTGATGTCCAAGTGTAATTTAATGTAATGATTTTTACTGGATTCTGTACCAATGTGTGTTATATTTATTTTAATGTTATTTTAAAATGAATGAACATAACAATAGACACAAAGCAGTTCTTAGTATAATTTTAAATAACTGTGAACAAAATTTCAAATTAAATATAAATAATTTGGCAAAACCAACTAAATTCAATTAACGCACAGTATTTCTTGTAGTAGATATGTTTTTCTCCCCTAAAGCAGTTCACCATTTTTGAAGTTAAAAAAAATAGTAGTATCAAGTTCAGGTTTAGATTAATTGTGATTCTTTATTTTGACTTTAGTAAAATTAAGGCAGAAAGTGCCGAAAGGCAGAAAGGCAGGTATACTGTACAAATCATTATTAATAACGCAAAATATGTTTGCTAGTTTCAAATAATTGCAATACTCTTTTCCCATGAGAAGCTATCAATGGCTAACTTTAACAAGCTGTCTCTAAAAACTGTCTCACTCACACTTGGATAAATTAAGCTATATTGCTTTACTGAAATTTACATTAAGTGCCGATCTAATCCAATTATGGCTAGTGTCATGGCTGTAACATTTATTCATTTTATATTGACTGAAATATTTATTGTCAATGTACTTTCACAAGTTAGGATCTAAAAACAATTTGATCAACATATTATTTTGCTAGTAGTGTGAACGTAGTAGTGATGATAATAGAATAGATTTCCTTGAATTTGATGTACCTCTTTTAGGCATAATATGACGGCTTAATTTTTCCACTTTTTTTTCTATTTGAACTACTGAACTAACTATAATTACAAAGAACCTCTTTGGTCTACATATACTGCAAAAGTGATGGTAATCTTCAACTGAATAATTCATGAAGATATTTAATGATTCTATGTTTATTCCAATAATGATTACTACATGCTTACCTCTGATGTTTATGGGGATAAAAATAAGAAGTTTTATAAAAGTTCTTATAGACAATTCACAAACCCTTGAAAATATATTCAAATATTCCCAGAAGCCCAAAATACTCAATTAGAGAACAACTCCTATGCAGTAGTAGTATACCAGGACAAATGAGTTCCCATATTGAATTGATAACAGTTGAGATATGGAAAGAATAAAAAGATCAGGAACAAAAGACTCCAGCTGTAAAATGATTGGTTTGAGTTCAGGATGGGGAAATAATACACATCACAGAAAAATTTCTGGGAAGCCAGAGAGAAATGTTTTGGGCATGTAGAGGCTGTTAGACCAAGAGAGAAAAAAAAATAAGGAAAGAAAAAATAAAGAAAATAGAGAGAGAAGGAGAAAACTACCATGTGAGGTAAACTCTGAAGTCACCCAATTGCTAGTTATTTGAGCACAATCTGAGGAAAAGCAAGGACATAAGTATATTTTGGAGCCTTTTTTGTTAACCAAATAGAAGTTATATTTTAATTGAAAGAATCAGCAATTCTCATCTTTTGCTCTTTCTTTCTGATAGAATCAAATCTATTTATTCTCTGAATGCTCATAACAATACTTTCTAATGATGGAAATCAGCTGAATTATGTAGATTTAATTAAGTATAAGTATAATTAAAGGGAAAAAATGTGTCACTGAAATAACTTTTAACTTCCCAGTTAAAAAGGAAGACAGTATTCAGGTCAATGTTTCTGGCTGGAGCTATATTAAGAAACTGTTGAGTTTTCAAAAGTTATTTGACCATCTGTCTTCTCTTAATCAGGTTCTAACAGAATAGGTTGTAAGCACGGGACATAATAAGAATGTGAAGAAGTGTTTCAAGAAGATCACCCTGAATCACTTGTTTGAAAAATGTTATAGATTATAGAAATGAATACAATAGAGTTGTTTTACCTTTTTAAAAAGTTCATACTTTCGTCTGCAGTATGATATTAAAATAAAAAATAAAATTATCTATACATATTTTCTCATGAATTTGAAATGAGAAATTGGGGTCACAAGATTACTTGTGTTGCTATTTCTTCTCCCAAATTGGAACTTTTCTGTTTTACATGTCACCCAAGAGTTCACAATGAATTATTCTAGGATTGGACAACTCCTTTTATTGAAATCTCTGAAAATAAATGCAGGAATGCTCAGCCAGAAACTCTGAGTGGGTGCTAGCTGACACTGTTAAATAATCTCTTGGCCCAACTTCTCAGTACCTCCTACGTTCTACCTCAAAATCATGCAGACAGACATCTGTAGCTCAGTAATTCTACAGTTAATATTAACTCTCAAAAGGCTATAAAAACACTACACCAATTATCTTTATTTAAAAATCTTTCAAACAGCAAAATAGTTGGGATTACATTACCGATTAGTACTGTCTTTTATAAAATCCTTTTATAAGTTATGATTTCAATAACATTCATAAAGTCCTTCTACTGGTGATAGATGAGACAGAGTATCATTGCAGCCCTTAAATATTGCCTATGTCTACTAATTAGAATGCTTCCCCAAAAGTGGGTGAGCCTAGTAAAACTATGAAGTGGCATTAACTCTGAGATGACTATGAAAGTTTGGTCTTAAGACAACATCTGCTAATTTTCCTGTTGTGATCTTAGAGCATCGTTACCCAGAGGGAACTTCAATCAAATATTTCTGAGTTTAATGTTTCTGAAGATTACTTTCATAATTATACTATTTGATTCATGAAATGTTGAAAAAGCCTCCTATGTTTCCCAATCAGAAAGATGAAGATTCACGTCATTCCTCTTCATTCATTAATTCTACTCATGATGCAATTAATGCTTCCTGAAGAATATATCTATGCTTATGTGTGTAGGTTCTAGAGTCAGATTACTTGGGATTTAGTCTCTGTTCTATTTTATTTTTAGCTTTTGGACTTTTTTTTTTTTTTTTTTTTTTTTTGAGACGAAGTCTCGCTCTTGTCCCCCAGGCTGGAGTGCAATAGTGCTATCTCGGCTCACTGCAACCTCCGCCTCCTGGGTTCAAGCGATTTTCTTGCCTCTGCCTCCTGAGTAGCTAGGACTACAGGTGCCTGCCACCAAGTCTGTCTAATTTTTGTATTTTTAGTAGAGATGGGGTTTCACCATGTTAGCCAGGCTGGTCTTGAACTCCTGACCTCAGGTGATCCGCCCACCTTGGCCTCCCAAAGTTCTGGGACCACAGCAGTGAGCTACTGTGCCCAGCCAGCTTTTGGACATTGAATAGCACAGTATACAGAAAGTTATTTGCTATATAATTATTACATAGTACTTCCATTAAAAAGGTTATTGTGCAGATTAACTGAGTAAATGCATCTCAAACACAGGACAGATCATAATATATAGTGAAGTACTCAGTAAACATTAGTTATTATTTTTGTACTATTCTCATGCTTTTCCTATTGGATGAGCTTTATATATATTTCATTTATACATCTCACTTCGACAATTGCAAAATGAATTCTGACTAAATACCTTTAGTATTGTTCTCTCCATTTTAATCAAAAGTTAGAGTGATTATGTAAAGGCTTGAAAATCTCCATTGAATTGTAATATCATTTGAAATAAATATCCCAATATTTATGTTTGCATATAATGCTCTATTATTTCTGAGCACTATCCCATAACCTCACTGATTTCTTCCACTGTCTCCTTAGTTCATGTTCACTCCATTCCAGCCACTTTGGCATCATTCCTATTCCTGGAATACACCAACCATACATCAAACTCTAAAGATTTCTTCTTGTTTTCTCTTCTTTCCACATTTGCCCCAGATACACAAATAACTCACTCCTTTACTCCTACATCAACATTTTGTTGTTTGCTGTTTTCAGATGCCAATTTCTTATTGAAATCGTTTTGACCACTTTATTTAAAAAGTTTTCCACAATAAAATTAATTACCCTATAGCCAACCAATCTAATTACAAACAAGTGAGAGAGAGCAGAAACTACTAATGTTAGAAATAAAGATGTAACACTTCACTACAGATCCCACGGACATTAAAAAACTAGTTAAGAAACACTATAAACAACTCTATGTCCACGAATTTAATAATCACGGTAAAATGTATACATTTCTTAAAAAACAGTCTGCCAAAATTCATACAAGAAAATACGGACAATTGTAATAGACCTACCTTTAGTAAAGATATTGACTCAGTAATTAATAACCTTTCAACAGAAAGTTTTAGGCTCAGATGGATTCACTCATAAATTCTACCAAACATTTAAGTAAGAAATTATACCAAGTCACTATATTTTTTTCCAGAGGACAGAAGCAGAGAGAATACTTCCTAACTCAATTTATGAAGCCAGCATTACCTTAAAAACAAAACCAGAAAAATACATTACAAGAAAAGAAGGCTACAGACCAATATCTCTCATGAACACAGATGTGACACTTCTCAACAAAATATTAACAAATGGAATCATACAAAGTATGAAAAGAAGTATATACAACAATCAAGTGGGATTTATCCCAGGTATGCAAATCTGGTTCCCTATTCAAGGATAAATTATTGTAATCCATTACATTAATAGGTTAAATAATAAAAGTCACAAAACAATACTAATATGAAAAAAGCATTTCACAAAATCTAATACCCATTTATGATAAAAAATAAATTAACTAGAAAGAGGGCAGTTTCACAACTTGCTAAAGAATTTCTACAGAAACCTACAGTTAACATCATAAGTAATAGTGAGATACTTAAATCTTTCATGCTAAGATGAAGGAAAAAGCAGAGATATCCTCAATAACCAATGCTTTTCAACATTATACAGGAAGTCCTGGCTAACACAATAAGACAAGAAAATCAAATAAAACATATTCAGATTGGGAAGGAAGAAATAAAATGTCTTTTTTCACAGATGACATGATAATCAATATAGATAATCCAAAAAAATGGCAAGAAAACTCCTGGAAATAATAAGCAGGTATAGCAATGTTGCAGGATCCAGAGGTAATGTACAAAACTCAATCACTTTTCTATATACCAGAAATAAACAAATGATATTCAAAGTTAAGCCACAACACCATTTACGTTAGCATTCCAAAATTGAAATACTTAGGTATAAGTCTAACAAAAATATGCACAATCTCTATGTGATGAAGACTACAATGCTCTGATAAAAATAATTAAAGAACAAAACATAAAGATATTTCATGTTCCTGGCTACAAAGAGTTAATATTATCAAGATGTCATTTTTTCTCCTATTATCAAGATGTTAGGTTTTGTCAAGAGTCAATATTATCAAGATGTCAGTTTTTCTCAGCTTGATCTACAGATTCAATGCAATTCAATCAAATCCCAGCAAGTTGTTTTGTGGATACTATCAAACTATTTTAAAATTTATATGGATACGTAAATGATCCAGAATAGCTAACAAAATACTAAAAGAGAAGAACAAAATTGAAAGACTGACACTAGACAGCTTTGAGATTGATTATAAAGCTACAGTCATCAAGACCGTGTAACACTGGCAAAAGAAGAGATAAATATATCAAAAGAACAGATTAAGGAATCCAAAAGTAGACCAGCACAAACGTAATCAATTGATATTTGACAAAGGAGCAAAGGCAATACAATAGAGAAAAAGTAATTCAATCTAGACACAAATCTCATACTCTTGACAAAAACTAACTCAAAATGGATCACAGACAGACCTAAATGTAAAAAGAAAAACTATAAAACTAGAAGATAACATCAGAAAAAATCTCCATGATCTTTGGTGTGTTGATGACTTTTTAGATACAAAACCAAAGGCATGATCACTGAAAGAAATAATGTATTAGCTGGATTTCATACATTTTTTTAAAGTCTGCTTCATGAAATACACTGTCGAGAGAATTAAAACATAGGTTACAGACTGAAAGTAAACATTTGCAAAAGACATATATGATAAAGGACTATATCCAAAATATAGAAAGAACTCTCAAACTCAATAATGAGAAAACAACCTTATCAAAAACTATTCCAAGATCTTAACAGATACATCACCAAAGAAGATACACAGATAGCAAACAGGCACAGAAAAAGATGCTCCATATGTCATCAGAAAAATGCAAATTAAAGCAACAATGAGATACCATTACACGTCTATTAGAAAGGCCAAAGTCCAGCACACTGACAACACCAAATGCTGGTGAGGAAATGGAGCAACAGAAACTCTTATTTATTGAATGGTAATGCAAAATTAAAATTGCACACCATGAAAGACATTTTGGCAGTTTCTTACAAAACTAAATGCATTATTACCATACAATTCAGTAATTGTGTTCCTTGGTATACATCCAAAAGATTTGAAAATTATGTATGAGACTACAGTGGTAAATGCATGCTATTATATATTTTCTCACATTCATAGAATGTATAACACCAAGAGCCAAATCTAATGTACACTATGGAATTAGGGTGATAAATAAGTACTGGCTAATCTATTGTAAAAAAAGTACCACTCTCCAGGTGGATGTTTATAATGGGGGGGGTTAAGCACATGTAGGGCAAGGGGTATATGTAAAATCTCTGTACTTACTGTTCAGTTTTGCTGTGAACCTAAAACTGCGAAAAATTGAGTCTGGTAAAACACAACACAACAAAACAATAAAAACAGCTCTTCTCAACCACTGCACCACTGTTCCTGTATTTTCCCTGATTTATTTATTGCTGTATTACTTGTCACTCTCTAATATACTGTATATTTTCAACTTTGTCTATTTTCTTCCAATATTTTTCTTAAAATATAAAGTCCGCTAAGTCAGACTTTTCCCTTCATTTATTTTCTCCTGTATCCCGAATACTTAGTTTTTGGCAGTACTTAGACAGTATACCTTAATTTGTTGAATGTTAAATAGACAAATATGTCAATGAAAGTTAATTGAAAGCTTTAATACATCTTCCAAAAAGAAAAGAAAATTTGGCAAGTGGGAAGAAAAGGACAATTACAATATATTTTCTCCCACCCCAAAAATGTAACTGAGATTGCTTAAATGTGATATACATAATATTCATTTAATCTTCACATTAATCATACATACTAGATGCAGTCATCTTTTTTTTTTTTTTTTTTTTTTTACCAAAAAACCCCAGAGAGATGTATTTTTTAAAGGTCATATTGAGTGGAAGTGTAAAAATGCAAACTCAGAGAGATTTGGCTTCAGACTGAATGATTTTAACCACAGCTCCTCTATAGCATTTTGGTATATTCTCTGTATTTAGAAGGAAGAATTGACCTAGAAATAGGCAACATGGGGTAGAATGAACAAGAGACATTTATCTGGCTTGGAAAATTGGAATAAGTTAGGATTTAAGTGAGAAGAATTATAATAAGGATTCTTAATATATAACCTAGAAAAAAGAATGCTGAATTTAATTTTATCTCAGGGAATTTAATAATCATTTAGTAGAATAAATAATTAGCCTATAGAACACTTTTACCAGATAGCATATTGGTGCACAAATAAATTAGTATCAAAATGCAAATCGTACACCTTAAATTTATGTAATTTTATTTGTCAATTATACCTTAATAAAGCTAGAAAAATAAATATAAAAAATCAAAAAATATCAAAATGCTCAAGCATGAGTACACACCCTTCCCTTCCCCTCCCTTCCCCTTCCCTTCCCCTCCCTTCCCCTTCCCTCACCCTCCCTCCCTCCCTTCCTCGTTCTTCTCCTTCTCTTTCTTCTCCTCCTCCTCCTTTCTGTTCTTTTTTACTCTCTCTCACACGTTCTTTTTCCAGTAAGACATACCAAGGCACATAGGCAAATAATTATAAGCAGGGCAGTCTTGCTGAACTCAGGTGAGGTGTGTAATTTTGCTACCTCCCACACCATCAACCAAGCAACACTTAGCATGATCCTATGTTACTTAATTCTCCTCAGAAATAGAAACAGTCTGGAAAAAAACATTTTAAGCACAATTTAAGCTTAAGAGACACATGGTATTATTTATAACCTGCAATCCTCCATATTTCTAATGATTATTTTTATAAGGCTTACTCTAAAATTAATATATCTGTCTAGTGGACATCTTCACACCTCACACAACACCCACATTCTCACCAAAAGTATTCTTTTGCCTAATAACTTTGTTTATGTCTCTCAGATCTTGAATGCTTATACTCAATTTCTCCTTCATCTAGACTACCACAAAATATGCCAGATGTATCCTTCAGGTATCTTTAAATACAGACACTCCTCTTTTTATACCCTACTTCCATCTCGAGGCCCTATAATTATTAATCTGTATTATTTCCCTGCTTCCAGTCTCTTCTCGATCTGCACATGGCCAACACAGTGATCATTCTAAAACACCTAGTGGCTAATAACAGCCGTTCAATGGTGCTCTGTTACCTATAGGACAAAGTCTAATCTCTTTATCAAGGTCTCCAACTTTTATTAACCTACCACTGTATAATTTTTCAAATTATTCTCACAATTTTCTCCCACATTCTGTAATCCACTCAGAATAATTACATATCTGGATCATGTCATTGTCTTTTTAGGGCACATATTTATTTGCAGGTTTTCTCTTTTGGTTAAATTTTATTATTCACATTTGCTGTCTAATCAATCATGTATGCTGTAACAAAGCCTTTCCTAACTCTGTTGTGAAACACCCTCTCACCAGCCCTTCACTGGGCTCCAGGACAGCTTCCTTTATGCTTCATTATAGACATCAAAGCGCACAATGTAGTTATTCTCTATCAAGAAAATTTTGATGTCAGAAATCATGCACCATCTTTTCCAAAATGTATGGACTGAGTATATACAATTGTCCTTCAGAAAAGAGAGAGTCATTATATACATATAGGTTCTTACAAATTAATCATTTTTTCTAATTCATTAAATTTAAAATGTCATTTGTTTAAAAAGACACCATTAGTTTACACACTAATAAGAAAGGGAAAAAAAGTGTTGCAATTAAGCTATGACATGTATTGAACATGAGACTCCCCCATTAAAGAATGTTAAAATACAAAAATATTTGGCCACATAAATGTCTTCTTTTGAGAAGTGTATGTTCATGTCCTTTGCCCACTTTTTGATGGGGCTGGAGAGGCTGTGGAGATAGGAATGCTTTTACACTGTTAGTGGGAATGTAAATTAGTTCAACCATTGTGGAAAACAGTGTGTTGATTTCTAAAGGAGCTAGAACCAGAAATACCATTTGATGCAGCAACCCCATTACTGGGTATATACCCAAAGGATTATAAATCATTCTACTATAAAGACACATGCACATGTATGTTTATTGCAGCATTATTTACAATAGCAAAGACTTGGAACAAACCCAAATGCCCATCAATGTTAGACTGGATAAAGAAAATGTGGCTCATATATACCATGGACTACTATGCAGCCATAAAAAAGAATGAGCTCATGTCCTTTGCAGGGTCATGGATGACCCCAGAAGCCATCTCGGCAAACTAACACAGGAATAGAACACCAAACATTGCATGCTCTTACGCATAAGTGGTAATTGAACAATGAGAACACATGGACACAGGGAGGGGAACATCACATACTGGCGTCTGTCGGGAGGTGTGGGACAAGGGGAGGGAGAGCATTAGGACAAATACTGAATGCAGGCAGGGCTTAAAATCTAGATGACAGGTTGATAGGTGCAACAAACCACCCTGGCACATGTATACCTATGTAACAAACCTCCATGTTCTGCACATGTATGTCAGAACTTAAAGTAAAATTTAAAAATAAAATATACATATATATATATAAAGATTGTCTGAAAATTGATAAAATATGATACTATATTTTGAATGCTAAATACTGTTCAGGGAGGAAGCAATAATCAGAAATGTTTTCAATCAGTTTTAAATTGCTTAAAGAAGATCCTTGTTTAAAATTTTGTTAAATAAAAGGACGGGGGTAAGCAAACAACATAGATGTAATTAATTTCAGATTTTCAACCTCACAATTGCAGGTATTTATTGTAATTGCAATTAAGCATTTTAAATCACTTGAAACAAGTAAAATTCTCTACTACAATATGATAATTATGAATATGCAAATAAAACATAATGTAAAAATACACAGGCAAGAAAAAAAAAAAAGAAGCCCAACTATCTAATGGTGTTAGAGTGGAAATTGTCAGAAAGATGTTAAAAATTAGAAATTTTAATGTTATCACATATAAATATGTTATAATTTAAAAATTATATATAGATATGATGTATAAGTTTAAGTATATGATAAAATTATTAAATGAAGTATTTAAGTGGATAGTTCTCTTATTTAACTACATATCTAAAATTTGATTGGGGAATTTAGGGTTTTTTTATTAGGAAGTTATTTTTATTAAAATATTAAATATATAGACATATACATATATTAATTTTGAATTTACAGAGCTGAGGACATTGCCCATGAAAAATAAGTTTTAAAGAAAAGTTTCATTGCTGAAATATATAATTATGCTAAAAAACATTTAATTGATACAATAGAAACAAAAGAAATATATTAAGAGATCTGGCATAGTACTTTATTAAAATCAAGTGATTAACTATGCTAAATATAAGAATATAAAATTAGGCCGGGTGCAGTGGCTCATGCCTGTAATCCTAGCACTTTGGGAGGCTGAGGCGGGCAGATCACGAGGTCAGGATATCAAGACCATCCTGGCTAACACAGTGAAACCCCGTCTCTACTAAAAATACAAAAAAATTAGCCGGGCATGGTGGCGGGCACCTGTAGTCCCAGCTACTCGGGAGGCTGAGGCAGGAGAATGGCGTGAACCTGGCAGGCGGAGCTTGCAGTGAGCCGAGATTGCGCCATTGCACCCCAGCCTGGGCAACAGAGCGAGACTCCGTCTCAGAATAAAAAAAAAAAGAATATAAAATTAGAAAATTATTCATGTTACTGAAGGGTGCATCTTCAGAAAATTAGAATGAAATACTAGAATATGTAGAGTAAAACACCTGAGAAACACACATATATAATACATACACACACATATAGATAAGCAAATCGCAGAGCGATAGATTGATTGATTGATAGATGAGATTGAATTAGCTGCTGTATAAGAAAAAATAGAAAAAAAAAAACTCTTCAAACTGAAGTGCCAATAGGCCAACAGGTGGCATAAAAGAAATGTCTGCTAAATTACTAGTCATGGCTGAGTTAAACTAAAAAAGATACAGATATACAGTAAATCTTAAAATTCCAAGATACAACTTATGTGTAAATGTTTTGGAAAACTTTTTTTTTTTTTTTTTTTTTTTTTTACAGCCACATTTACCAGCAGACAGTCTTATTAAAGCATGTGACTGTCCAATGGTAGCCATGTCAGGAAATTATATAAAGAGAATTATATTCTGCAACAAAAAATATCCCTTGGAACATGCATTGCATTGTAAAAAATGTGTGTTAGAGTGAGTCATATGTTATAAAAGAGATTTGGAGTGAAGTGGTCCTGAATACATAGCCTAGATATTCCAATAATCAACCCTATTTACTTGAGAGAATTACTAAACATTGAGATTCGGTATCTTCATTTTTTTTTTTTTTTTTTTTTGAGACAGAGTCTCGCTCTGTTGCCCAGGCTGGAGTGCAGTGGCGCGATCTCGGCTCACTGTAAGCTCCGCCTCCCGGGTTCATGCCATTCTCCTGCCTCAGCCTCCCAAGTAGCTGGGACTACAGGCGCCTGCCAACACACCCGGCTAATTTTTTTGTATTTTTAGTAGAGACGGGGTTTCACCGTGTTAGCCAGGATGGTCTCGATCTCCTGACCTCGTGATCCGCCCGCCTTGGCCTCCCAAAGTGCTGGGATTACAGGCTTGAGCCACCGCACCCGGCCGGTATCTTCATTGATAAAATCAATGTACTAATAGCTGCTTAAAGTTTTGTTGAGAAGATTAATTGTATATATAGGTATATATACGATATATAGATATATCTGAAATTCACAAATACACAAAAAGACTAACACACAAAACTTCATAATTATTGTTTCTCTTTGCCTTTGTAATTATGACAATTGTTTATAAACTGATCTAAAAAGCAAACTCTCAGAATTTTGAAAGCTTATAAAAATTTGTTTTAAATGTCAATGAAATAAGTCTAAGTATGTTTCTTTTCAGAATCTCCTCATATTTTAGGTATCATGATGTAATGCATGTGTCCCTTTGAGGGATCTAATATCATTTGTGTTTTTAAATATTTTATAATAATTTGTTGTTTCATTTGCCATATGAGTGATTAAAACTTTAAGCCAAAAAGTATCTGAGAAAGGTCTCAATCAATTTTGAGATTTATTTCGCCAAGGTTGAGGATGTGTCTGGGAAAAAGGAACACAAAACCACAGGAACATCTGTGACCCTGCTTTTTTCAAAGAGGGTTTTGGGATGTCAATATTTAAATAGGAATGAGCAGACAGCAGGAGAAAAAGGAAGAAAAAAAAAAGAGAGATAGGAAGGTATATAAAATGGGCAAGAGTTGCATTCATTTGAATCTTTGATCAGCACTCACTGAATATAAATTTTACATGTCAAAGGCAGGGTAGAATACTCATTATGCATTTGTCTCGCACTCAGCGAATATGTTTTTCACATAAGATAAACACAGAGTAAAAGAAGCAGTCAGATGTGCATTTGTCTTAGGTGAGCAAAGGAATGATTTCCAGTTCTGTCCTTTGTCCTATACCTGTGAAGATAAGCTGTTAATTTGCATTGTAAGGATGAAATTCAACAGAACTGTTTTTGAGTAAAGATCATGGAGCCCACAAGGAATTTCCCTGTGAGTTAATTGTGAGGGAGGTATGTTGTCTTTTATCTTTGTAGCCATCTATTTAGGAACAAAATGGGAAGCAGGTTTGCTCAACGCAGTTCCCATACTTGACTTTTCCCTTTGACATAGTGAGTTTGGGGTCCCAAGATTTTTATTTTCCTTCCACAAAACACTCAGATGTCCTCAGAAGAGACACTTTTTATATCCGCCTAAGCACTGCAACTTAATTGGAAAAGATAACCCCATCTTATTTCCATGCCTCTCTTGACATATCATATCATAATGTATACAATCATTTTTCTTTAATAGGGGCAGAGACCTACGTTTTCCTTTGTAATGTGGAAAAACAATGTTTTAAATAATTGCACTGTATAAACTCATCAAGTTGCATTCCCAGTAAGTCCCAGAATAAAAGGCTAAGCTAATTTATATTAGGTCATTTAGCTTGAGTCCAAGGTATAATTCTCAAGTTGTTTTTTGTTTTGTTTTGTTTGTTTGTTTGTTTGTTTTTGTCCTTACAGTTGTAGTGCTTAGCTCATTTCATTGTTCGTTGCTAGGATTTCCTCTGTCTGGTTTTGACATTCCACGAGCAACTTACCAAAGGACTGACAGTTGTTGAACATGATGCTAAAAGAAGCTAACAGATATTTTCACATTGACTTGAACTGAAAACACACACACACACACACAAACTGAATTTATTTTTTTGCTATCACTGTCAAACTTTTTTGTATTTTCATTACTAAAAAAGTTATAAGTTGACTTATTTTATTCTCATTGTTTTTTTTTGAGACAGAGTCTTGCTCTGTCACCCCAGCTGGAGTTCAGTGGCGTGATCATGGCTCACTGCAAGCTCCGCCACCCGGGTTCATGCCATTCTCCTGCCTCAGCCTCCCAAGTAGCTGGGACTACAGGTGCCCACCACCACGCCTGGCTAATTTTTTTTGTACTTTGTAGTAGAGACGGGGTTTCACCTTGTTAGCCAGGATGGTCTCGATCTCCTGACCTTGTTATCCGCCCACCTCGGCCTCCCAAAGTGCTGGGATTACAGGCGTGAGCCACCGTGTCCAGCCTTCTTATGGTTTTAATGTTAACACATATGGCTAAAGGACAAATCACCAAAAATACTTCTTATATATGAAAATATATATGTCTTTAGTAATGATTAAGAGGTGCCAAAGGAGAAAAAAAACCAAATAATATATTTATACCAGTTTTTTTTTCAACTTTAATATGTGCCTTAATATAGTTAGAGAAATTTAAAAATGTACAAAGAAATTGTTCATTGTTTAAAAGAGCCAGAAACAAAAAGTTCTGTTGACATGTTCAGTATTTTCTTTTCCTAAGAGACAATAACGGTCATGTTTTGATTGCCACAGTTTCTACCTGTGGAATCTTTCATAACTCCATCTTCTGCTTTAAATAAGACATCCACATTCCAAGTTGAAGATCCAAGCTGCAAATAATGCACATAACTTTGGTATTCGTATTAATTTTTCACATCTACATATATTATTTTCTTGATAAAATGCATGTACGAACAAAAGAAATTATAGAAAGAAGACCGTGTTGTAAATTGTGCATGCATTGTCTCCCAAATATTTTCCTACTTTTTAATTCTAGAAGATGACCAGATTCTAAGTTAACTGAATTTCATTCAACAAATTATTATTTTTTTATTTTTAGTTTTTTTAGTTTTTTTTTTATTATTATACTTTGTTTTAGGGTACATGTACACAATGTGCAGGTTTGTTACATATGTCTCCATTACTGATGACTGTACTTTAACAGTTGATCCCTGGATTTATTTTGCATTCTTTACATGTGTTCACTATAAAAGCTGATCATATTTCTGAATCACTAAAGGAAGATAAGAGCAACAAATATAGCCAAATTATACAAGGAAGAAAGAAAGGAAGGGTGTGAAGAAAGCAGAGAAAGGGGAAAATACTAAAAAAAATTAAATTAAAACAAGTATATATGATCTTTTTTTTTTTTTTTTTTTTTTTGAGGTGGAGTCTCACTCTGTCACCCAGGCTGGAGTGCAGTGGCGCGATCTTGGCTCACTGCAAGCTCCGCCTCCTGGGTTCACGCCATTCTCCTGCCTCAGCCTCTCCGAGTAGCTGGGACTACAGGCGCCCACCACCACACCCGGCTAATTTTTTGTATTTTTAGTAGAGACGGGGTTTCACTGTGTTCTCGATCTCCTGACCTCGTGATCCGCCCGCCTCGGCCTCCCAAAGTGCTGGGATTACAGGTGTGAGCCACTGCGCCTGGCCGAGTATATATGATCTTGATAAATGGAAACTTGTTAAATTCCCCCAGGTAAAAGATAATGTATAGATCTTAATTTTAAAAACAAAAAGAAGTTTTATTCTGTTTACAAAAATATTTTTTAAATGAATCAAAATGTTAAAAAAAAAATCCAACAAAGATAAAGGGATTTTAACATATGCCAGGTACATTCTAATAAATGTACCAAAAATTATGTAAAGTGCATAGAGAAAACTTCCCTTCCAGGCTTGATACTTAATCTGTCAATTTTTCCCCTACCTTTCCTTGAAAAAAATAATAAGTGTCCTTAGTTTCTGGCTTATTCCTATATGTTTGCACTAGACATATAGAAACATGTATGCAAAAGATACATGTATGCAAAAGATACATGTATAGATAAATATGTGGTATATAGCAGTTTAGTAGTTCTCAAAACGTAATTAACGGAGCCTTAGGAATACTCATTACTCTTTCAGGAGTTTTTTTTTCATTTTTATTCTGTTTTAATTATATAGTGCATAATTAAGTAAAGCACTATTTTTCAAATAGGCAATGAATGTTACTATAAACAATATATGAGTAAAATATCCATTTGTGTGCAAGGTAAACCAATTAAATTTAACATAAAAGAGTATAAACTTTTTGTAAATATGATTTTACATTGCAAATAACTTTCAGAAAATAATACTCGTCAACTTTTTATAGTGTCAAGTAAAAATTTTTACAATTATCTGAATAAGTTATTAAAATACTATCTTTTCCAACTATGTATTTTTTGTGAGGATATACTTTCTTACTGCTCTTCAAACAAAACAACATATCACAACAGATTGAATGTAGAAACAAATATGAGTATCCAGTTATCTTCTCTCAAGCCAAAAACTAAAAATATTTTTAAATATATAAAATAATACCACTCTGTCACTAATGTTTTATTTGGAAAATATAAAGTTTTAAAACAACTACTGTGTTAACATGTAACAGAAATATTATTGTTGCTTTTAAATTACTTAAAATTGTGTAATTTAAAATTTCTCAAATTTAATTTCTATTGTGATATATATTAGGAAAACAAAAGGTCTTTGAGTCTGCCATAATTTAAAAATCATAATGAGGATCTGAAACTAAAATGTTTGAAAGCCATCAGCATAGTGATTAAGAGCATGGCTTCCAGGGTCACACTTTTTGTTTTCACAAGCCAGCTCCACCATTTTCTAGTTAGCTAGTTTTGACTGTTACTGAAGTTCTCTGTGTCATATCCTTATCTGTTAACATGATAATAATAGAAGCTACCTGATACTAGAATTCGGGAGAAATTTCCCCTATGCTGTGACAGTTAATTTTATGTGTCAACTTAACTGAGTTAATTCCCAGACATCTGGTAAAATATTATTACTATTGAGTGGGTCTGCAAGGATGTTTCTGGAAGAGATTGGCATTTGTATCAGTAGACTGAGTAAAGAAGATCTACACTCACTAATGTGAAAGTGCATCATTTAATCCATTGAGGGACAAAATAGAAAAAAAAAAAAAAGCTAGAGGAAGGGTAAATTCTCTGTGTTTTCTTGAATTGGGACATCCATCTTCTCCAACCTTAGGACATGGGAGTTTCTAGTTTTCCCACTATATGGTCTTAGAACTCCAAGACTTACACCAGAACCACTTCTTGCACCCCAAACATTCTCCCCTACCCCTATTCTCAGGCCTTTGGCCTTAGACTGAATTGCACCATCAGTATTTCTGGTTTTCCAGCTTACAGACAGCATTCATGAGACTTCTTGGCCTCCATACTCAGGTGAGTCAATTCTCACAAGAAATTTATCCATCCATTCGTCTATCTATCTATCTATCTATCTATCTATCTATCTATCTATCTATCTATCTATCATCTATCTATCTATATCTATCATCTATCTCATCTATCTACTATCTATCTATCAATTATCTGTCTATCTATATACCTACCTACCTACCTACCCATCTATCCATCCGTCCATCCATCCTATTTGTTCTGTTTCTCTGGAGAACTTCATCTAACACACGTGTGTTAAGTATTTTAATGTTACATGGCACAAAAAAATTGTAACTACAAAATCATGACTTCAGCTTAGATATTAAGAAGGTATAAAAAGGATAAATTAAAACCAAAGTAAGTAGAAGAAATTAAGCAATCAAAATAGAAGCAGAAGTAAATTAAATAAAACTGGGTAAATAGATACATTTCAAAGGTGATTTTGTGAAAAGAAATAAAATTAATACACCTTTAGACAGAATGAAAAAAAAGAAACACAAATTAACAATATAAGAAATAAAACAGGGAGCATCACTTTGGATACCACAGATATTAAAAGACTAGTAAGAGAATATTAAAAACAACTTTATATCAATAAATTTGATAACTTTAAAAAATATGTTTCTTGAAATAGAAAGATTTGTAAAACTAACTAAAGAATTAGAAAAACCTTACTGGCTTTATATTAATATAAAATTAATGAATTTGCCACTATCATCCTCCTAACAAAGAGATCTCCCTGCCTATATGTCTTCAGTGGTGAATTCTGCAAATGACTTAAAAGAGAAATCATACCATTTTTTCATAATCTTTCAGCAAATAAGGGAAGAAAGAAGACTTATAAACTCATTTTATGAGGTCAATGCCAGCCTAAGGTCAAAATTAAATACATTACAAGATAAAAAAAGAAAATTTCTCACCAAATTGAATCCAACACTATAAATAAAAAATATATAATACACTATAGCCAGGTGACATTTACTCCAAGAATAAAATATTATTTTAAATTTCAAATGTAAGTCCATATAATTTACCATTTTGTACCCACAAAGGACTTCAATATAAAGTGGGTTGATATGAAGAGAGAGACTATTTGTTGTTTCTGATCTCAAGAATAATCATTCCATATTTGTTGAGGTCATATTTGTGTATGGTGTGAGGAAAGCATCAAAGATTTTCATTTTTTAAAAATATTTTTGAACATGAATATGCAATGGTCCTAGCACCATTCATTCGACAGACCATCTTTTTCCCCAACATATTTTTGTGGTGTCTCTGTAAAACTCAGTTGGGTATTTGTGGGCTCTCAATTTGATCCCACTGATCTATATGTCTATTATTATGCCAGCACCACACTGTCTTGATAATTGTACCTTTATTGTAAGTTTTAAAATTGGATACTGAAAGTTTTCCAGTTGTGTTTCCTTCAAGAACATTTTACAATTTTCAGTGTACTAGTATTACCCTTATTTTGTTCAATTTACTCCTGAGTAGTCTTATTTTTTATGATTTTTGTGAATAAAAAATTGTATTCCTAATTTCATTGTTGTGTTGTCCATTGCTAGTGTGTAGAAACGTAATTCATATTTTATATTGAACTTGTAGTCTATGACCCTGCTCTGTTTACTAGGTCTAATTGTTTTCATGTGTCTGTATTCCTTAGGATTTTCTGCATATGGAGATAATTCAACTGTAGGTTAAGTCAGATTTTTAATTCATATGATTTTCTTTTCTTGATTGCTTTTGCTAAAATTCATGTTAAACAAAAAATGTAAAGATTCTCTTTAACATGTTCTTGTTCTTAGAGGGATGGTATTTACTTATTCAACCAATAAGTAGATTTTTCACAGATGCTCTTTATCAGGTTAAAGAGACTTCCTTGTAACATGTTTATCATCAATGCTGTTGAATTTGGTCAAATTGTGAAACTTTTGAAATAAAAATGTAGCGTTTTTCCTTTATTCGGTTAATATGGTGCATTATGTCCATTGATTTTTTTTATGACAAACCAACCTTATGTTTCTAGGATAAATATCACATGATCATGTTGTATAATCTTTTTTATAGGGTATAGCATTTGATTTGTCAACATTTTGTTGAAAATGTTTGCATCTACGTTTATGAGGGATATTGATCTTTTTTTTTTCTCTTGTTATGTCTGACTGGCTTTGGTATCAGAATAATACTGGAATCAAAAGATTAAAAAATCTTCTTATTTTGTTTATGTTGTGAAAGTATTTTTGAGGTATTATGTTTTTTCTGTAAATGTTTTATACAATTTAGATATCCCACAGCTATCTGATACTGTGGTTTTCCATGTGGAAAATTTTTAAACTACTGGTTCACTTAGTTACTTGTTATTGGTCTATACACATTTTCAATTTATTAAATCAATTTTGATAATTTGTGCATTTCCAAGATCTTATTTAATTCATGTAAGTTATAAAGTTTGTTATTCTAAATGTTTTCATAGTATTCAATTGAAAATTATTCATTTCTAAGAAATCAGTTGGAATGCGTCCACTTTCAGGTATAATTTTTGTTTTCTTAGTGAGTGCAGGTAAAGCTTTGCTGTTGTCAGATATTTTTAAAGAACCAACTTTTGGTTTTATTGATTTTCTCTATAATTTTCTGTATTCTATTTTAAGCATGTGTTTATTCCTGTTCTAATCTGTATTAGTTCCTTTCTTCTAATTGCCATCAGCTTATGTGTCATAATTGTGCTAGATTTCCTGAAGGTAGAAGCTTACAGTATTAATTTCATATTTTATTCATTTCTAATTTTCTTGTAAGCACTGTTTGGCTGTATCTTAGAAATTTTAATATGTTACATTTTATTTTCATTTAGGTCAAACTATTTTATAATTCTCTTATAATTTCTTTTTTGATACACTATTTTTAAATGTACTTAATTTCCAAATACTTATTAACTTACCAAATTTCCACCAATTGTTAATTTTTAATTTAGCATTTTGTGGTAGAGACCATATATTCTATGATTTTTCTTCTTTTACATTTATTAGGACTTGTTCTAAGGCATAGATTATGGCCTATCTTGGTGAATGTTCCATGAACACTTTATATGAATCTACACTTTGCTGTTTTGGTGCTGTTTTGTAGATGTCTTTTAGGTCAAGTTGGTTGATAGTTCTGTGCAAGTTTTCGAAATACTTGCTGAATTTCTGTCTAGTCATTTTATCAATTATTGTGAATATATTATTGAAATATTCAAGTTTTTATTGCTAAATTTCCTATTTTTCTTTTCAATTGTCAGTTTTAACTTCATATTTTGTGGGGCTCTGTTGTTGAATTCACATATGCTTATACTTCTGAACTCTTCCTTTACACCACTATGTAATGCCCTGGTCTCCAGTGATAATTATCACCTTAATGTCTATTCTTGTCTGATATTAGTATAGCTACTCTAGCTATGCTAATATTTTGTTACCGTCTGCTTGGCGTATTTTTCACCATCCTTTTACCTTTAACATTTTTTTTTAATTTAAAGTGTGTTTCTTGTAGACAGCATATATTTGTTAGCTCTTTGAACCTATCTATAGCATCATCATCGTGAAACATTTTGGGCCCTCCTCAAGGCAGTTTCCGCTGAATTATTTTTATTTTCTCATCTATGATCTAAACTTTCCTATTCGTTTGCATGCCTTAACATTTTTGGTTGAAAACTGGACAATATAATAATTTAATGTGGAATGTGGAAAATCTGGAAATTGGATTCTCCTCTCCCTTTCCTGGGTTTTTTGTTGTTGTTACTGCTGTTTGTTTTTTTTTTTTGTTTGGTGCTTTTTTGTTTTGTTTTGTTTTAAGTCTCGCTCTGTCACCCAAGCTGGAGTGCAGTGATGTGATCTTGGCTCACTGCAACCTCCGCCTCCCAGGTTCAAGTGATTCTCGTGCCTCAGCTTCCCAAGTAGCTGGCATTACAGGTGTGTGTCACCACGCCTGGCTAATATTTTTGTGTGTATTTTTAGTAGAGTCAGTGTTTCTTTGTGTTGCTCAGGCTGGTCTTGAACTCCTGAGCTCAGGTGATCTGCCTGCCTCAGCCTGTCAAAGTACTAGGATTACAGGCGTGACCCACCATGCCCAGCCTGCTGTTTGTTTTTTGAGTGCCATTCCTGGACTGATTATGTAATGCTTGTGTTATCTATCATATGCAACCACTGAAGTATCTGTTTGGTTGGGTTAGCTAATGAATGGTCATACATTTCCTTAAATTCCTTGTATCAATAAATATTCCACCTTAGCCAAGAGGGTGTGTATGTGTGTGTTAGGATATGCTTTCATTTCTCAGGCAGTTTATAAATCTGCCTTAGCTTTCCCTTATTGCTTGTACAGAGCCTAAAGTCAGCCAGCCAGAGGTAATTGAAGCATCTTACATCTTTCCTGGACAAGTAAATAGCAATACATATGCACACTGCCTCCTGTCCTCTGTATCTCTTCTATATCTATCTATATCTCTTCTATATCTATCTATCTTCTATATGTTAGAGTTTTACAAAGCCCCCCTCTGGACATTTAGTTCCTAGACCTATCTTTTGAACTTTGGCTAGGTTTTTGTTTGCTCCAATTGGTATCACAGCTTTTGGCAGTTAATCAATTGAAACTGATTGTTTTTAGGGAATGTCCAAGGATAGGACCTTTCCTATAGAGAGTCAAGTCACATTTTGACAATAGGGCTTTCCAAGGGACTGTAGAATAGGTCATGTAGTAACAATGGTCTGGGGACAGGGCTTTATAAGGAGCTCCAAACCCATGTGTTTCCTCCAATGGCTGTTAAGGTTGCTAATTTTCACCAGAATCTATTGGTCTTCAAGACTACCATAAAACAGGGTGAGGGGATAAGGGTAGGCCAAGTTAAATGTTTTAAGACCCATCATTCTTACTGAGGTTCAGTAGTTTTTCTTGAATTTTTTTTAAAGACTCTTACAAACTTTGAGTTAATTTTCAGAATTCTGAAATAGTAGATTTTATTTTTTTTTTTACTACTTTCATTGCTTTTGTGGAGAAGTAGAGTTCTGGGGGTCCATTATCCAAAAGTGTGACCTCCCACTTTAACATTTAATATAATTATCAATATGATTGAATTTATATCTACCACTATGCTTTTTCTCATTTATTCTTTGTTAATGTTTTTCTCATTTTCTGATTTATTTTGTCTTAATTAGAAAAAAATCTTTGTCTCATAAATATGAAATATATATACTCTACAAGTAAAAAATACTCTATTTATAAGACTAATTTCTGGATCTATTCTCACCCATGTGCCCAAATTGACAGGTACAAAAAATATTCATTAATGTTTGAAATTTTAAATAACACTAAAAACTAAATTTCAATTGACAGGAGAATAAATACAGGTGATTTAATTGTGAAACAGCTTACAGTCCAGCAGTGAGAATGAATGAACACAGATACATTTTGAAATTGCAATGTGAAGGAGAAAAAAAGAATCCTGATATCTTGGATACTTCGGAGATAACACTGTTACATGTCTTCCTAGAGCCGGGGCTGTTCTCATTGGCAGATATTTTTACTTAGCTGTTTTTGCCTAAGCCCAGATGCCCTTTTCATTTCATCTGCAAAAGCAACATGGAGTAAAACAAAGGTATACTACCTCTCCTGCAGTTTAAAACTGTGTATCCAAACAGACATTAGCCCTTCAACATAGCTCCTTGCGATGATGAGGGCTCAGAGACTGTATGCCTTACCTCACTGATTATCTTTGGCAAGAACTGTAAAGGCTCTAAGATTTTACCTTCCTTGCAAGCTAAATTTTAACCTGCTACAATTTCATAATTTCGATACATGGCCCTGAATCATACAAAAAGGAATTTTTACTCCAATCAGTAGTAGAATCCTGAATGTCAGCAGATTTACATCCCAATTTCCACAGGGTAGCTTGAATTGATCCAGATTATACCTGCTCACATGAAGATTGTGGTATGGGAGAGAAATCCTGAGCTTATGAAACCCGATTTTTTTTTAATGGGCAATAAGCATCCCTACACTGTGCACCAGATGGAGATGTTATCTTGATTAAACTGGACAGTGACTATGGCTGCACTTTTACTTTGGAAAATGGCACTATTTTTATTTTCCAAGCCAGTATGAAAACCTGTCCTTTGCACAAAAGAGAGATGCTGTCATTATGTTCCAAGGCTGTACACTCGAGCAACTTTTCTTTTTTCTTCTTTTTTTCACAGAGTTTCACTCTGTCACCCAGGCTGGAGTACAGTGGCAGCATTCTCAGCTCACTGCAGCCTTGACCTCTTGGGCTCAGGTGAGCTACTCAGCCTCCCTAGTAGCTGGAACTACAGGCATGCATCCTCACACTCTACTAATTTTTGTATTTGTATAGAGACTGGGTTTTGCCATGTTACCCAGGCTGGTATTTTATTAAACTCCTGAGTCCAGTGATCAACCTGCCTTGGTCTCCCAAAGTGCTGGAGTTACAGGCATGAGCCACTGCCCCTGGCCTATAGAAATATTTTTGAAAAGATATTCCAAAAAAAAAACAAACACCACATGTTCTCACTTATAGGTGGGAATTGAACAATGAGAACACATGGACACAGGAAGGGGAACATCACACACCGGGGACTGTTGTGGGGTGGGGGGAAGGTGGAGGGACAGCATTAGGAGATATACCTAATGCTAAATGATGAGTTAATGGGTGCAGCACACCAACATGGCACATGTACACATATGTAACAAACCTGCACGTTGTGCACATGTACCCTAAAACTTAAAGCACAATAATAATAAAATTTTAAAAAATCATTAAAAAATAAAAAATAAAATAAAAATAAATTAAAAAAAAAGAACAGCCAGTGATTTGTTAACAAGACATGGAGAAATCTAAGAGACACAAGAAGCATTGTCTACCAATATTCCGCAAGTTACTTTTGTCAATAAGGTCTCCTTGTTTTCCCTTCATAGCTTGCTGCTTTGATGTATGAATTCTCTCACCACTCTTCAAGTACTGAGTTAAAATATTTTACAAAGGAATATGTATTGCCTACTTCCACTTATCTAAACTTCAATATGTCATGAAATAAACAACATATTAATGAGGGAAAACAATTGGATATAAAACAATAAATAACAACAAACAAAAGACAAAAGTTTCAAGGTATCCCTACCCACTGAGGAGAAGTAGGTATATATAATCAGATTAATTTACCAAAATCCTGTACATGTATGTATATGATTAGTAATATTCTATACTTAAACCAAACACTTAGATTTTCTACTGAGAAAAGTTAGAAACCTCATTTTATATATACTTATCAATATTTAATAAAAACGATCTAATTTCTATTTTAAGTAAAAAAGATTTTTACAGTACTACTGTCTAGAAGACTTTTTCTTTTTATTTTAAGAAGTGAAACGTATGGATTTAATTTGCCTGAATATAGTGAGATCAATTTTATTCTACGGTCACAATCTATACTCCCAACATTCAATTTGGTTTTACCAAATTCACACTAGTAATCATAGAAGGAGATAGTAATAAACCTGCTTATCTGGTAAACCTTTAGTGTACCTTTGGAGTTGCTGGTGTTGCCTGTAATCTGTGACTATGAGGAATCCTACATAGGTCAAACTGCTCCACAAATTATTACCTATTATAAAACCGAAACAAATATTTTCCACTAATGAGGAGCAGAAGAATGTTACAGAGGGAATGGGATTCTGTTTTAGTAAAGCATGATTCTAATTGGAGTACTATCATTGAGAAATAATCTATTTCCCTGTCTCTTAATCACAACATCTGTAAATTATGAAAATTAAACCTAAGTCTGTAGAACTAAAGCATTTCAGGATTTTATGATTATGCTCTGAGATACAGAACAATGAGAGTTAGAACCAATTTTTCAGAATTAATGATGGTATATTGAGACTATTTTTAAGTTTTTTGCCAACTTATCAACTTATCTTCATACACTTTGTTTTACAATGAAATTATCTAAAAGTCAATTACATTAAGTCTGTACTAAATTTATTAAAAAACACCAAAAATACATCATTTTCTTATTTTCTATTATGTCCATTCTCCTTCATGTTTATGTATGAGTTTCTTCTTGTTTTCAGAAAACACTTTGTAGTTTCAGTACATCCTTAGGTAACCAAAGAGTCTTGGGATGAAAGAAACTAGGATGGCTGGGCCCTTGGCATTTAAGAAACAAAAGAAATACCTACTATATGGCTTTATGACAAGTTTTAGGAGACTTATTGCAGTATATTTACAGTAAAATCATATCAAAAGTAGCAAAATACTTGAAATCATTGGTAAGGCAGTTTGAAATTTTGTTAATGCAGATATTGCAAAAATTTTACAATGAAACGGTTGAAAAGATTCAAAGTCTCTCTGGTCTTAACATCTGACTTTGGAAAAAAGAGACCATTTGAAATAGAATTTATATAATTATTTTGAACATCAGTAGAATGTATGTGTTTTAAAACACATCTTATCTGTAAAAATATAAGGACTCAGTAATCAATAGCTATTATTATTTTTTTACATTTCAAAAATTGTGGATATCAGCAGAAAATTAAGGTGAGGCAGATGAGATCACAAACGCTTGTGTGTTTGTGTATGTGATTTCTGAGAATAAAAATATGTTTGAAGACACACGCAAGAGCAATAAAATTAGAAAAAAAATCTGTGTGATGACTGATATGCCTTGGCTTCAGCAGCTTTTAATTAGAGCATGTTCTACACACTTTAGATTTAATACTGAAAGCAAATAATATATTCCAACACATTGATGGCATAAGAGATATTAGTTTTGTATTCTACACGTGGTTGATTAGAATAGATTCGCTAACCTCACATTTTTATTTACCCAAACAAATGTTATCTAGTGAAAAATCAGCATATATAGATGATATCTAGGGGTAACTGCTGTTAAGTTCTTTTTTTTTTTTTTCTTTTTCTGAGACAGAGTCTCACTCTGTCACCCAGACTGGAGTGCAGTGGCACAACCTCGGCTCACTGCAGCCTCCATCTCCTGGGTTCAAGCGATTCTCCTGCCTCAGCCTCCTGAGTAGCGGAGATTACAGGCTTGCATCACCGTGCCCAGCTAATTTTTTTGTATTCTTCCTAGAGACGGGGTTTCACCATGTCATCCTGGCTGGTCTAGCACTCCTGACCTCAAGTGATCCACCTGCCTCAGCCTCCCAAAGTGCTGGTATTACAGGCCTGAGCCACCGCACCCAGCCCCATTAAGTCTTTAATAATGTTATTGCTTCAAGCTCTTAGTTTATGAAGCAGGCACAGTATCAATGTCAGCCAGAATATAGAATTTTGCAAATTTGGTAAAAGGATTTGATTGTTTAATATATTTATTTAAATCACATGGATTCTTTGTATCTCATTTGAAAGACATATATTTCTATTTTATTTTTGCACTCTTTGGAGAAACATAGTAATGAAACATATGCTGTACTTATCAGAATGGATAAACTCAGAAGAACAAACAACAAAAATCCATAGTCCTAGGTTTTTAATAATTAAGCATTGTTTAATCATCATATTTACAAATAGAAAGATTTTAAGTTTTCAGAATGAAAGAAAAGTTGTTTTCCAAATATTTTCTGTTCAAATCTTAATGATACCGTGCAAAGTCCATTTAGTGTACTGCAGACTAATTAATTCCCTTTAAAATTTTAGTGTTAAATTACAGCTTTTTTTTTTTTTTTTTTTGAGATGGAGTCTCTCTCTGTCACCCAGGCTGGAGTACAGTGGCGCAATCTCGGCTCACTGCAAGCTCCGCCTCCCGGGTTCACGCCATTCTCCTGCCTCAGCCTCTCCGAGTAGCTGGGACTACAGGTGCCCGCCACCACGCCCGGCTAATTTTTTTGTATTTTTAGTAGAGACGGGGTTTCACCGTGGTCTCGATCTCCTGACCTCGTGATCCGCCCGCCTCGGCCTCCCAAAGTGCTGGGATTACAAGCGTGAGCCACCGCGCCCGGCTACAGCTTTTATTTAATTGTGGAACAATAATTCAGACACAAAACAAATTTTAATAGTTTATTATCCATGGCCTAAGTCATCTCAATCACAGATTAATATTAAGGATAACTAGAGCTTGACATTGTCAGTAATATTTCTGGAAATTTACATTTGTCAGAATTTAATTGATATCAACATTCTACTTGTGCAAAGATAAACCTACTGAGAAGAAAAAACATTACTAAGCTGTGACATTCTAAGATCACCCTGCTTTCACCTGGTCATATAAGTCCCATAGCTAGAAAGGCCTGTGGAGTTTATGTAGTCTTCCAAACTACAGAGAAAACAGGCAAATTATCAGTTTAAGGCTCTGTATTCTGAGAACTAGGCCCAGAAAGAATGTTGAAACCTGTTTCTCATTCTCTTTAGCTGTATGGTCTTTGGCAAAATATCTGAACTTTTTAAGTGTTAATTACTTCATTAGTGAAATGAAGAAGAGAGATTTTAACTGAAAGCATATAGGGACTATTAATGGAGATAATGTTTATAAAGCACTTAGAACATTACCTGGGCATTGTAAACACTCAATAAATGCAAGTTTCTAAAAGCCATGTGCACATACAACTTTATCAGTCCTTCTTTAAATTATATGACACTCCTTATTTCTTGATAAAAGACGAGGCACAGATTAGAGCACCATTTCTCAAACTTTAATGCTGATCTCTTTAAAAATGAAGATTCTAATTCATTTTGATGGTGGTGGAAACCTGAGTTACTTTATTTCTAATAAGTTAACTGGTAATGTAGATACCTCTAGCCCTGGGACCACACTTTAAGGAGCAAGGCATTCGAGTTTACTATGTTTTAAAATGTGCATTAATTACAGAGAGCCCCATAGTTCACAGGCAAATGCCCTGGTATCCCGTAAAATGATCCATTTGAAGGATGCTTAAAGATTATGGGAGGTGATATGAGTTGTGGAAAGCAAAGGGCTAACTTTGGCTTTCTTCTCAGTTTCAGATTACTTATTCTATGGATGCTGTGGGGATATTTCAAAATCTGCTCCCTATGGATGGATGGCAGCGTGTTATTTGGCAAGGATTTTTTACTTCAATTCCTCCCATGCTCTGTAGGTATGCCAAAATAAAGAAAATAAAACCACTTTTAACTGACAAAGTCTGGCTTACTTGTAGAAAATATTTGGGATTGTGTTTTAGACTTTTGAATTTTTGAATGTCTAAACGCTTTTTTCACCAAAAAAAAATTATTTAAAAAACAATCTATAACCAGGAGCTGTCAATTGTTTGTCACAGACAAAATCATTCTACACAAAACAGTAAAACACATTTCATATCATATAAATTCAATTATGCTAAATTTAATTTAATTTACTTTGCATATGAATAGGCTCAATTTTATTCCACATAGAAAAAATATTTGAACTTAACTATTTCAGGGAAGCATTTCTAACAACATTTGGTTTAAATGTTATTTTTTAGAAAATTATTTTCCTGTGGTATTTGTATAATCAGATATCTAGAACCTGCAAGTTTGATGTGGCCTAAGGAGTTTAGCCTTCCTGTTCACCTCTCTTCTCCCAACCAGCAGTAGAAATACACACAGAGACCAAAGCATAAAGAATTTCAGGGGTTGGGCTGCTTTTTGACTTATATCGTCTGTGTTCAGAAAATTTCTTTTTTTTTCTTTTTTTGAGACGGGGTCTCGCTCTGTCACCCAGGCTGGAGTGCAGTGGCGTGATCTCGGCTCACTGTAAGCTCCGCTTCCCGGGTTCTCGCCATGCTCCTGCCTCAGCCTTCCGGGTAGCTGGGACTACAGGCGCCCGCCGCCACCCCCGGCTATTTTTTTTTTTTTTTTAATTTTTGTTATTTTTAGTAGAGACAGGGTTTTACCGTGTTAGCCAGGATGGCCTCGATCTCCTGACCCCGTGATCCGCCCATCTCGGCCTCCCAAAGTGCTGGGATTACAGGCGTGAGCCACCGCGCCCGGCCCACAGCATTTCTTTTCATTTACAACTTCAGAAGAAAAATCAAACAAAAGCAAAAGAATAGAAAAACAGAGAAACATTCCATAAGCTTGCATTGTCAATCATGGAATTTAGAGCTGATAAGAACAGAGATGTATTCTCCTCTCCCACTGCATGGACGAGTTTCCACTGCAGTAACATGTAAGCTTTATGAGGGCAGAGGTATTGTCCTGTCCACTGATAAATTATTCATAGACAAGATAGTGCCTAGAAACCAAATTTGTTGGATGAATAAGTGTTCATTCAGCGACAACTGGAAAAACAAAAGCCCATACGAGGAAAGAAAAATGACAAATATACGGACCATAAAAAAGTAAACTTACGTAAACTGTGACACAGGTTTGAATTACCCTCATTTGAAAAAGATATTTTATAAACTCTAAGAACTAAGAGTGAATATTATGAAAAAGTGATTTTATTTCAGCACAGTCATTTCCCATAAATAAATGTATCTAAGCTACATCATAGGGAGGCCTATTAACATTTGTAATAAAAATTTAGACACATTTATTATTTAATTCATGCAACTGAAAGAAAATTTGAGCCTTTATATGTAAAACCATATAGGCCAATAGCTGAAATTTATTATAATAATTCTTTTTATATTAATATACATAATTCCATTATAACAAAAATTTGGATATGCCAAATGTTGCAATAAAAATATGAGAACTCTAAAAATACTGGGCCATTATTTCCTAAAAAATACTTTCATTGAACTTGTTCTCAAAAGACACCCACTTTCCTATGCTTTGCTATAGTATTGATTGATTGCTTTGAAACTCGCACACATTCTCCGTAGCCATACTTGGTGTTCAACTGCAAGATTGACAGTAAGTAAAGACTGAAGTCCCTGACCCTAAAACTGAGACATTTACTTTTTCCAAGCTGATTTAGGTCCAAAGTGTAGCTCCTTTAGTATTATGGTATAACAAACTGTAGTAAATGGCTAGACACAATGGTTAACACAGGTACAGAAATAGTTTCTAAGATTAATACTCTTTATTAATCATCATGATGATCATCATTGTCCTGATCAGAATTGTGATAGTTATATGAGTTGGTCATTTAATTGTGACTGTGATCTTTCAATGTAATTCCTAATGGAGTAACTGACTGTTCTATAAGACACAAGGAGAAGCTGACCTCCATTGTCTTTTCTATCAAAGAATGCGTATTGATTCACATGCATTGCAGGGACATAATTGTTAGGAGGATAATTCAAGACTTGACAGTTTCCATGGCAAATTTCCTAGCCTTCTAGTCTTTTTTCCTTCGCACACGGCCCTATCATAAAAATTCCTTCATTTTTAATCCATAACTAGTGCACAATGTCAGTGAAACCAAATGTCTATGTTGCTAATACTGTACTTTCTTCTAAAAGGGACAATTTTGTAATACATTTGTAATTTTGACCTTGAGATCAGTGATTGTAAATGCTATATCTATATGGTTCAACATACAAAATGAATATGGATGTTTTTTAAAAAGGTGAAAAGTTGAACACATCAATGTTTTCCCTTAAATATTTATGTCAATTTTCAAAATTTTTAACTCTTTCACCAGTCCTTATCTTTTGCATATCTTCCACTCAATTTGTTTCTTTGCTTCTTTTCTTCTCTAAACTCAATGGCCAATTATTTATTGGGTGCTATTGTTCCAGTAATTTCCATTTCTATAAATATAGCTCATATGCTATTTATCACTCTTAAGCTTCTCATCAACCTATTCTATCCCATACATATCTCTCTGAACAAATTATCTCAAATTATTTTTTAAGCCAGAAACATAAAGTAATATCAATACTAATATTCCACCACATTATACTGGGAAGTAAAAAGGAAAACAAATAAACTACCTGTTAGACACAGAGATTAGAAAGATGATGGCCAGAAGCTGGAAAGGATAGTGGAGGGCTTGGGATGGAAAGGTGGGGATGGTTAATGGGTACAAAAGAATAGAAGGAATGAATAAGACCTACTATTTGATAGTAAAATGGGGGACTATAGTCCTTAATGACTCAACTGTACATTTTAAAATAACTAAAAGAGTGTAATTGAGATATATGTAACATAAAGGATAAATGTTTGAGGAGATGGATACCCCATTCTCCAAGATATGATTATTTCACAAGTCTATATCATAACATCTCATATACCCGTACATATCATACCTGCTATGTACACACAAAAATTAAAAATAAAAATAAATAAACTATGTGTTATATTTATTATCTCAAATGGGGATAAAAATAAATCATAATTGCTTCCTTAGAAATAAAGAATATAGATTGAAGTATCTTTGGAAAATCCCAAATTTAACCACAACATATAATTAGATGCAAGCTGAATTCCAATCTATTAAATTCCAAAACATTCAAAAATTGAAGGTTTCCATTTTATCCATTCTCTGATTACGTGTGTGTGTGTGTTTTTGTGTGTGGGTGTGTGTGTGTGTGTGTGTATAATATATATATATATATATATATATATATATATATATATAATCATGTCTTGCTTAAAGACTGGGAAACATTCTGAGAAATAGATCACGAGGTGATTTCATTGTTGTGCAAACATCATGGAGTGTGCTTACACAAGCCTAAATGGTATAGCTTATTATACGTCTAGGCGTATGGTGTGGCCTGTTGGTGCTAGGCTACAAACCTGTACAGCTTGTTACTGTACTGAATATTATAGGCAATTATATACAATGCTAAGCATTTATGTATGTAAACATATCGAATCATAGAAAAGAAACAATAAAAATACGGTATAAGAGGCAAAAACAAAATGGTATACCTGTATAGGGGAGCTCCATTGCAATCTTATGGGACCACCATCATATTCATAATCTGTGGTTGATTAATAGGTTGTTACAGGGTGCATAACTGTATATGTAACCACTATCCTCTTTAATAAACACCGTGCTGTGCTCTGTTCTACAAAACGTGGCCTCATGTATCTTCTAACACTATAGCACATATGCCTATTCCCTAAACACAGCATTGATTTAAATGTATTTAATATTTATAATTTAAATAATATTAGATGCATACTGCAATTTGCTTCAGTTTACTCAATATTATATGTGAGAGAGATTTATCCGAGTTGTTCACTCAGTTTTATTGGTATAAAAACACATTGTAGGATTATGACAAAATCTATTAATTAATTCCCGTTTACTGACATTTAGAGTATAACTGATGTCATAACTTTTAAAAAAATACTAATTTTTCCATAGACATTAAAGATAATAAAGGGACACTATGAAAAACTCTATTCTCTCAAATTTGAGAACATGTATGAAATGGATCAGTTCTTTGAAAGAAACAGTTGGCCAACCTCGCACCAGAAGAAATGGACAATCTTAAAAGGGCTATGTCTGCTGAAGAAATTGAGTCAATAATTAATAACCTTCTGAAACAGAATGCACCAGACCCAGATAAATGGACAGCAAATTCTATCAAACACTAAAAAATTATACCAGTCCTCTACAATCTTTTCTAGAATATATAAACAAAGGGAATACTTTCTAGCTCATTTGATGAGGCCAATATTATCCTACTGCTAATACCAGAAAAAGACCATGAGAAAAGAAAACTACATACCAATATCTTCTGATGAACATAGATGTAAATTCCTAAGCAAAACATTAGCAAGTAGAATCCAGCAACGCATAAAAAAGAATGATATACCACAACCAAGTCGGATTTATCCCAGGTATGCCAGTTTGTTTCAATAATCAAAAATAAATTAATGTAATCCATTACTGTAACTGGCTATAGAATAAAAATCGTGTAATTATATCAAAAGATGTGGAAAAAGCATTTTACAAAATTCATGATAAAAACTTTCAGTAAAGTAGAAAGAGACAGCACTTTCACAACTTGAAAAGAAATGTCTACAAAAACCTACAGCTCACATCCCACCTGATGGTAAGAAACCAAAAGCTTTTCTACTAAGATCAGGAACAAGACACCACTGCTTTACCTCATGCCTTATGGAAAATTCAATTCCAGATGGACTGGACACCTGTGTAAAAATATAAAACCTTTAGAAGAAAATATAAAAGACTATTTCTATTACCCTACATAAGGAAAGGGTTTCCCAGACTAGACTCCCAAAAAGCACAGAGAATTTTATTTGTTTTCACCTTTTCCTATTGATATTTAATACCAGCTCTACCAGATAACAGCTTTACCTTTAAGAAGGTTCTTTAATTTTCCCTTTTTTAGAACAATAACTGCATAATACAATCTTAATTACTCTGACTTAAAGAAAAAAAACTCATGTAACATACACATTGTTTATTGGTAGTTTATTCAAAATTTCCTTGGTTATTTTTAGTCCATTTTTGTTTATTTTTGAAAATATAATTTTTGTTTTTTAGTTTAAAAATGTGATAAATTACATCAATAGATTTTTTTTAAATATTAGCGATCCTTTCATTCTTGGATAAAAGTGCTTAGTCCCTTGTTTGAACCTTGCCAGAGGCCTATTTTACCCATAATTTTACAAAAAGAATGTTAACCTTTGTTTGTTTTTTATTCATCTTATTAATTTCATGTCTTTTTTATTGCCTATTATTTTTAGAGGATGCTCATATTTTGCAAGGTAAAAGAGTTGAGGTTGGTCCTACTAGACATGAAATCCCAATTTGTAACCATGATTGCCCTTCTGAATATGGTAATGCTTTCATTTAAAGAAAATTAAAACTTAAAAATATATTTAAATACACAGTTCACTGGAATTTTGTCTATCCACATCCAGACGACCACGGAAAGAGTGCATATTTCTTCAAAACTTGTATTCTCAGTGATTTAGTCTCCATCGTTCATATTTGTTCATTTTAGTCTCTTAGAGAAAAAGGTTTCTTTTTGGCAAATAAGCAATACATTAGCACTGGTTTAAAAAAATACTTGTTTTTATGTTTGTAACCAGTTTAAAGTTTATATTAAAGTAGTACTTAGATTTCATCTACACACACACACACACACACACACACACACACACATAGTTGACGACAAACAAAACTATCCTGATGAGTTATTGAAATGGAGAAAGAAAACTGAATCAGTCTTAAAGAATAATACACAGGGATGGGTGGAATCATAGCTCTTTTTTGTATAAAAGAATATTTAGAGTTTGAAAACCTAGGATACAATGCAAGGCAAAGAGACAAAAGTGGTAGCTATAGAAGGGAGAGATCATAGCAGAAGTTAGAGGACATAAGTCTTTGTCATCATATCAGAAACACAGAGAAATCTGGGGGAATTTGCTGTAAGCAGTAATCTGCATACAATTTAAAGATCTGGGGAGGTACAAGGTTAGATAGAGTTGTTTTTCTTATCTAGAATGTTTTTTCTCCTATTCTCCATGGATCCTATAGGTGTTTTTGTTTTTTGAAGGGTTAATGGAAAAGTTTATTACAGCAGAGGAGATAAAGTATTTAATCCATTATTTAGTCTGACTTTTGAGCCACCAAGTCACTGGTTGTCTATTTCACTAACACATACAGATCAGAAGGTGCTCAATGTAAAAGGAGCATAGTTCTTCAGGTGACATGTAACTCTGACATCTAAATTGGTTGGTCATGCTTGATGTGGGACCATCACTTTGAGTTCATTTTAGCTATAGAAACTTGGGAGATCTGAGTCTGGAAATACGTTCCTTTGTAGAAATGCAGTGATAGTAAAAAATAATTGACAGAAAAGTCAGGCAGGACTTATGTCCCTAAAACCACTTAACAATAATTATACCTCCAATGCTGAACATCTAGTCTTATAAGAAGGAAATTGAATACTTAGGCAAACTGTATTAGAAACATTGACTAGACCATGAGAAGTACATTTTAAAAATCATCTGAATTATTAACTTTGAAACAACATACCTAGGTTCTTCAATCTCATGAAAACTTCCTATTCTTCTTGCTTTTTCATGAAATTACTCACAACGCCACTGTTCTTTCACTTATACAGCTGTCAAACCATTAGTTATTCTTTTCTGGTTAGCTCTAAACCATTTCAATGATTCTAGCTTAGTTTTCTTTCTGTTTGACATTGTCAACTCTTATTTATTATATCATATTTTCAGTACAATCAGAAAAAATTTCAATCCTGTATCAATCTTTCTATCATCTCTAAACCTAAGCATAGTCCAGGGAGAAATCTACCCACACTCACAGATGGGTGCTCTGATGGTTAATTTTATGTCTCAACCTGAATGGGTTAAGGGATACCCAAATAACTGGAAAGCATTATTTCTGGAAATATGTGGGAGGCTATTTCTGAACTATTGATAGATTTGCATTTGAATCAGCAGATTTAGTAAAGAAGATCTGCCCTCACCATTGCTGGTGGGTATCCTCCAATCTACCAGGGGCCCAGATAGAACAAAAGGATGGAGGAAGGGCAAATTTTGTCTCTGCTCGAGTTGGGACCTCCTTCTTCTATCCTGAGACAGAAGCACCCCCGGTTCTTGTGCCTTTGGATTAGAAATTGGATGTACACATTGACTCTTCTGGTTCTCCAGCCTTTGAGTTTGGACTGGAACTGTTCCAGTGGATTTCCTGGGCCTCCAGTTTGCATATTTCAGATCATGGGGTTTCTCAGCATCCAAAATCATGTGAGCCAATCCCTCAAAATAAATATCTATTTGTCTTTCTATGTATCTATCTATCTACCTCCTTTAGTTTTGTTTCTCTGGAGAACCCTGACTAATACAGGTGCTTCTACATATTCATAGTCTCCAACATAAATTGGACCCCGGCAACCCCACTATATTTATTTTATCTCCTTTTCTACACAGTAGATAATTTTAAATGTTCCCTTCTGCCCATAACATTTTTCATATCCTATAAATCAAACTTCATTTTTAACAGATGTTTTTGTGTACTGTTCATAGAGTCAAGCAATGAGATGAGAATTTAAGCTTTCATCCAAAAATCTGTGAATGAGGATATGTAACAACACTTTACTGCTTTTTACTAAGGCATAGGAGAACTGTTCTTTCTACTCATTATTTCTAATCCATCCTTTCTCGTCATAGCTCTGACTTTCATCCTATCCTGCAATCTCTCAAACTCTACTTCATCTTCTGCCTCTCACATCATTACATATAACCACCTTTTTCCCTGCATTAAAATTGACAAGAAAATATGTAACAATATTTAAGTGTTCTTTGCCTTTGCACGTTCCTCCACTTTATGCTCCGGAAAATAAATCACCTATTTTATATCGAATGTGAATAACCCACAGAATACAGAACGAATATCCTTTGGGAAACAAAAAGACATGTGACCTTGGTGAAACAAGTGAAAGAATAAATACATAAAACATCTATGAACAAGTAAAGGAAAGAAAAGCTTGAGAGAAGGAGGTCCAAGGGTGAAGGTGATGGCCATATTTTGGTGCCCATGTCTTACACCAGACCAAGGTTCTGTGACTATGGATTAATTTAGGACAAAGCTGTTTTAGTAATTAAATTGAAATGATTTTTAAGAAAGACACCATGGAAGTCATACTGAACTTGAAATTTTAGTTTAAAAAAGATCTGAATTGGATGTTTTATGTAGAAAACAAGATTTAGGCCACATTATTTTTATTTCATATAATATAGGCAGTTTAAAAGTATTGCTTCTATTTGCAAAATGAGTTTATTTATTAAAACAATTAAAAGTGTATAAAAAAGAAGTCAATGTTAGATTTCCCAGGGTTAGTTTAACAATACCATTCTGCACTTTTAGACATATTGTTTCTGGAAATAATATTATAAATTATGATACTATAATCAGAAAAGCTTTAAAATTACTAAAAGGAGTATTATTTCATAGCCTCCTATTTTTGTTTATAGAAATAATTTCCTGTTATCTGAGAACTAATTGAAATTTTGTAGAAGTCTGTTCCTTGTTTTATCTTTTTTACTTCCTTGCTATAATATTAAGTAAAAGAGATGAAGTTTTACTGATATTTCTTTACTTTTTACAATCAACCACACTAAAACCTTATTTTAAAACTAATGAGAAAGAGGGTTTGCCATCCAATCTTAAATAATATTCTAGTCTTTCATATAGGTAATTATTTTAAGGTCATAATACAAACCATATACTTATAAGTCACACTATGAAAGAAAAAAGTAGGCTTAATTATATCATCCATTTTTTTAAATTAATAGTTGCATTTGGATTTTACATTTGAATGTTTCTGGTTCTGCCTTCTCCCTGCTATTATTTTGGCAATGAAAAGGTAAATTTGTTTATGTATATACATATGTATACATACATACATATTTCTTCAAAGACTGAGCCAAAATTAACCATGGAAACATATTCCTTTATTTAATTTTGTTTACTTATTATTAAATAAGTAATGGCCTTTGTTCTCACATTTTATATTATTTCAGCTAACAACTACTGAGTGTTTTCTATTAACTATATATTGATATTGTAACAGGAAGAATAAACATGAAATATTGAACATGGCCTCTCTGGGAACCCAAATGGAGATACACAAACAAAGAAGTCATGGCATAATCCATATATGTATAAAATACTATGAAGGGACATGAATTAGTTTGGCTTTATGTAGTAGAATTAGAGAAGGAAGATAATCATTGAAGTCCACATCTTTTTAGAAAAGAATAGAGAAAGAAGAGCGAATTATAAAGAAGTAACTGCATGAGAAAAAATCAAATATTTTTATTCTTTCTGTCTTGCAAAGTCAGAAATTGGAATTTTACTTAGGTTTTTTTTCCATAGAAAATTTAAAACTGTGGGACCGGGCACGGTGGCTCACGCCTGTAATCCCAGCACTTTGGGAGGCTGAGGTGGGTGGATCACGAAGTCAGGAGATTGAGAACATCCTAGCTAACACAGTGAAACCCCATCTCTACTAAAAATACAAAAAATTAGCCGGGCGTGGTGGCGGGCGCCTGTATTCCCAGCTACTCGGGAGGCTGAGACAGGAGAATGGCATGAACCCGGAAGGCAGAGCTTGCAGTGAGCCGAGATCGCACCACTGCACTCCAGCCTGGGCAACAGAGTGAGACTCCGTCTCAAAAAAAAAAAAAAAAAAAAAAAAAAAAAAATTAAAATTGTGTGATAGTAATCTGTTCATTTTATAGGTGTTTATTTAAGCACTGTATTACTATAGACTATAAAACTTACAAATTGCTCTTTTATATAATTATTTTATTTTAAAATTATTATTAATGTATTTGATAATTTTTATTTTCACTTATTTAGCAAAATTTACCATAGAAAAAGAAGTTATTTTAGCAGCTTTTCATATTAAGAAGTCCATTGCAGAATAAAAATTAAAACCAAATTACAGGCTATCTGTTACAGAAATTATATACATCTCCTTTCAGCACCATTTTGCTTACCTTCTATAATCAGTCATTTAGCTACACCTGAAGGTTCCACAAATATTTTGCTGGGCTGATGGTGGATCAGAGTATGTGAGAGGTAAGAGTTTGGATGATGTATAAAACCACTGACAGATAGTTTGAAAACTATCTAGTCATCAAAAGATTAATACCTAGAATATATAAGGAACACAAACAACTGAAGAGCAAAAAGAAAAAGCCACAAATAATCCAATGTTAAAATGGGCAAATTATCTAAATAAAAATTTCTGAAAATAAGGCAAACAAATGTCCAACAGCTATATGAAAAAGTGTCCAAAATCACTTGCAATTATGAAAATGTAAAATAAAATCACAATGAAACATCATCTTACCCCAGTTAGAATAACTATTATAAAAAATAATAACACATGCAAAGATATGTTGAAAGGGGAAGGCTAGTACATTGTTGGTGGAAATTTAAATTAGTAGAGCCAGTATAAAAAGCAGTATGGAGGTTCCTCAAAAAACTAAAATTAGGGCCGGGCGCGGTGGCTCACGCTTGTAATCCCAGCACTTTGGGAGGCCGAGGCAGGCGGATCACGAGGTCAGGAGATCGAGACCACGGTGAAACCCCGTCTCTACTAAAAATACAAAAAAAAATTAGCCGGGCGTGGTGGTGGGCGCCTGTAGTCCCAGCTACTCGGAGAGGCTGAGGCAGGAGAATGGCGTGAACCCGGGAGGCGGAGCTTGCAGTGAGCCGAGATTGCGCCACTGCACTCCAGCCTGCGCCACTGCACTCCATGGCGACAGAGCGAGACTCCGTCTCAAAAAAAAAAAAAAAAAAAAAACTAAAATTAGAACTACCATATGATCTGGCAATCTCACTGCTGAATATATATCAAAAGGAATGAAAATCTGTATTTCTATGTTTATTGCAGCATGTTCACAATAGCCAAAAAATGGAATCAACCTCTGCATCCACCAATGAAGTGGATGAATTTAAAAATTTTGTGTATATGTGCAATAAAAAAAAAATCCTGGCATGTACAACAACATGGGTGTAATTAATAGAAATTACATTAAGTGAAATAAGTCAGGCACAGAAACACAAACATCACATGTTCTCATTCATATGTGAGAGCTAAAAAAAAGTTAATTTCATGGAGGTAGACAGTAGAATAATAGTTTTCAGAGGCTGGAAAACGTAGCAAGGAGGGAGCGATGAAGAGAGGTTGGTTAATTGGTATGAATATACTGTTAGAGAGAAGGAATAAGTTCTTGTGTTCAACAGCACAGTAGGGTGACTACAAATGTTAACACCCAAACTTCCCCAAATGGTTTTTAATCTAAACGAGACAACAGTAAAAATCTATGGCAAGAGGCTTATACAGATAGGTCACTAGGACATCCACAGAATAAGCCCATATGAGTCTGTCATTTATGTAACTACCATTTATCACATACATTATAACAACCTCTTAGAACTACACATTTGGAACATGTACACTGAAGTGCAAACTCTGTTTAAACTCATAAGAAAGGAAAACATTCTATTATGTGGGTACTATATGTAGCATTGCATAGTATCATTAAGAGGAATAATTTGTCCAAAAACATGGCTAAATACATGTGTGCATGCACTAACAGGCACATATTTTTGTGCTGGAAGGGGATGAGGAGACATGTCATTATTTGCTGACCTTTAGCACAATGTATTTGAAAACATGATTTAGATCGTTACAAGAAAAGTGTATTTGTGATTTAAAAAAGTGTTTAGAGGAATAATAAACATGCATAAATATATAACTGGTACACATTATTATCTCTGAAGTTTTTATGCCACCTTTTATGGTATAAAAACCACATCTTGACATTTTAGTGAACTACTTGACTCCACAAATGTGTATCTTCTTTGACTTTGATTGAAGTAAGTTTCCTGACTACTCTACTTATGACTGTGTCATAAATAATGCATTTAAAAAATAGGAATAAGCCTTAAAATAAAAGCTGGGCAAGGAAATTGTATAATGTAACATATTAATATCAACTTTCTATCTAATGCAACAGGAAAGAAAGTAGAAAATGCATTTGTTACAAGAAAAAATGCAACTAAAAATGTATCCAACGTCTTGTTGAAACCAGTAAAATTACACTTTTAAAAATATTCACCTATACATTCTACCCATACACACTTTATAAATCATGCTTATTTCATTCAGATTCTGGGTGATGACTCAGAGCAGCAGACAGAGACAGATAGAAGGCAATCAAGCTTCATGTGCCTTTTGTACTTAGCATACTTTGTCTTACTTACCCACTCTATCTCTTTCCCTGCCTCCCTTTCCATGATAGTGCAGTTCAGTACAGCTAACTTCATTCTGGACTGACTCCAAATGGGTCAAAATACAAAACCCAATTTATTTACTAAATCCATATGAAATGGAGTTCTGTGAATTGAGGCAATTAACCATTCTGACTTTTGTAGCTTAGTTATTATAGGAATCTCTAGAATAGAACTAACTTTTCTATATATGCTTCCCATACTTAATTTAAATATTTATTCTCTATGAAGTAGGATAAGTGAGACAGATGAATACTAAACAACTATATTTCTCAGAAGAAAAAGAAATTATTAATGCATGCACACACACACAGACACACACATAGTGTTTTTTCTTTTCAAAGAATATGCTTCCTACATGCTGCAACTATGGGGAACACTAATTGCAACTCCTCTTTCTCTTGTCTTTTTAGGTTATAAGAGAATGATTAATTATTCCACTTTGTTGCCCTGTTCCCCATTAAAGAGTCAAAGGAGTAGTTAAATATATCAACTGCATCATCTCTATATAATTGAAATTTGTCATTATTTTGGCCATATGTCACAATTAAATATTTTTTGCGTTTGGGAATTCTCCTGAAGGAAAATACAGAAACTTGCTTCTCCTGCCGGGATGCATAGATTTGACCCAGATTCCACAAGTCAGAATCTACACATGAAGCTTTAATCTGGAAACCAGTCATGTGGGGAAGTAAGCAGCACTTGGGATTCACTATTATGACATGGATGGCTGCAGTGATGTTCCACACTCAGGGTCAGGTTGGCGGTAATTGTAGCAATAGTGCCTGGTGCCAGCATGTGCTAGTCAGGCTGCAGTACTGGTGCCTGGAACTGGCTGGGGTCAGTATGCTTCCCCTGAAGCAGTCTGTGGTATCCTTTGCTTGATATGTGAGTCATTAAAGCATGCTACTTAGGCATTCATTAAGATTCTGTGGGGTCTATAATAGTAACTGATAAATTTGTTTTCTCTTGAAAGTGTTTAGTTTACAAACAAAACAACACATATATGCTACCACCAATTTTAAAGCATATACAATAATTCATTGCTTCAGGTTTCTTGAAATAAGTAATAGAGAACATGTATTGGTGAGCGTAGACAGAAGAAACCAACGGAAACAGCATCCTTGTCCACAGCGATAGGGAATAAATGAATGTTTTCCTTATTATTCTGCTAGGAAGAACATATTTTCATCATAATTCTCTCCTTTATGGCACTCTTATTTTAGGGGTTGAAATTTAATACAATTTTAGTATGCAAGAAAAAATGGTCTCCATTGGAAATATAGTTAATATATAATTCCATATCGTGGCTTATTGTTAAAAGATGTTACCTTGCTCTGTACCAGCACACCTTTAATCTTTGGGAGAGCTGTTGATGATGCTGATCAGTCTCTTTAATGTTTGTCTTACCAGGGTTATTAATAAACTTTTCAAATAGCTGTGGGCTTTTGCTTATAGGGCTGTTTTCTCTCTGAAAACATAATAACGTGGTCAGCTTTCTTCATAAAGACTCTGGAAAGAAAATAATTCAGAGCTACTATCTGAGCCATTGTTATTTATAGATATTTTACAGTAGTATATAGGAAATATTTTGGTGCTGCAGCAAAAATATATAATTGTTTAAGGTGGAAAATTTGATAGAAAGAGATTTCTACTATGAAGAAGGATTTAAGTTTATCCTAGTGTTATGGTTTAAAGAACAATGTTGATCTTGGAGAATGCAAATAACATCAGAGAGAGAATGTGCTTGAGTTAGGAGAAAGAGAGATGCAGCATTACGTGGGCACCCTGGGGGTTAACCAGCCAAGTTTAATATTTATCCCAGATCAGTAACTAAAATATCTGAAATGAGAAGCAGACATCCCGAAGCAGATGGTGTGGGTAAAGGCTGAGGTGGGACACACAGCAGAGAATCTTGAGCAGGAAAGCAGAGTCTGTGGGCTAAAAGCTGTAAGTCTACACTGGTCAATACCAGTCCTAGAGAAGTAACTGACATGAGAACTTTTATCTCATAAAGTGTTCCTTACATTCATGTGTAAATTATTTACAGATATCATTATATATATATATATGTTTGTGTATGCATATATGTGTATATAATGATATTATCATTAGACCTTTGACAATTTTATAAAGAAGAAAGCCTTTCCCAAGAAAAAGAAAGAGCCTTAATGTATGGTTTTATTAGCTACGTGGCTAATGTAATACCATATGGCAGTTAAAATCAATGTTCTAGTGTCGTAAGTGAACACTCTTTGGGGCTATAAGATGCAGGTCTATGTCTATTTTTTGAGTGAAACAGTCATCGAAAACTGAAAAATATTTCCAGTGAAGAGAATATAAAAACATGCTTGAAGCATATTTCTTAGGAAGCAGAATAGAAAGATCAGAAATGGTGACATCAATAGAACATACAAAGATCAGTTTTGTTATACATTTTAGGCTGAATAAAAACATGTAGGTAAGATGCTTAATATCTGTATGTTGGGACTAGAAAGTGTCTACCATTAGCTTTAAGTGAGATAAATCATCAGATAATGTTATCTTATTATACTACACTTTTATGTTGAGGGGAAAGTATTTGCTAATTTAAACACAATGTTTTGCCTTGATTAAACAATTAGAACAAAGATATGTAACCTGAGCATAAATTCCTGTTGTGAAGTAGAAGACATACAATCCTCAATAAATTTTTATTCCTCATGAATCCAAATAGCTTATTAGACTATGAAATCCAAAGTTGACTCGATAATTATGAAGTTTAAGAGATTAGAAAAAACATAAAATCAATTGTGTTGTCATACTAGATTCTGTTTTTATACATAGTTATTACGCTACTTAACTTTTATGGACTGAATTATGTCTTTCAGGAATTCATATGTTCAAGCCCTACTTCCCCAGTATCTCAGAATGTGACCGTATTTGGAGAGAGGGACTTTGAAGAGGTAAGTAACAAAATGAAACTAGTAGGGTGGACTCTAATCCCATCTAATTAGTGCTTTTATTAGAAGAAATTTGGACACACAGAGAGATGCTAGGGGATCTCATATATAAAGGTCATATGACGACACAGAGAAGAAGGTAGTCATTTGCAAGCTGAGAACACTCAGAAGAAACCAAACCTGCTAAGGCTTTGATCTTGGACTTCTAGCCTCCAGAATGGTGAGAAAATTAATTTCTGTGGCTTAAGCCATCCAGTCTGTAGTATTTTATCATGGTAGCTTTAGGAAAGCAATACACTTACCATTGCATATGTTTTGGTGAAGCATATTCATATAATCTATGGATAATATACTGTATTCAATGAACATGTTTCATTTCGTTCTACCTGTTATTGTTCAGCTCTTTCATAACATATTCTGATGATTGGTATGCATTAACTTTTCATAACCCTTGAAATTTTGCATGAAAACCAAAAGCTATATTAAAAGGAGGAGCTAAAATACAAATATCATTTGTATATCTCCATGTCAAAATGGCTAAAACTATCTTTTTATAGTTATAAATATGCTAATTGTACATTTCTGCCTAAATGTTTTGCTCATAGCCAGTTATCTTTGCAGCATTTCTCTGTGTGTGTGTGCATGTTGAGAATTAAATAAAAAGGAATAAGGCTGATATTATCACAATGTGCAACACCATATAGTACATTGTACACTATGAAATAGCCTTGTAATTACTGACCACCCTTTACACTGGACACTGTGCAGTGAAAACTGTTTATTAAAATAGAACTCAATTTGATGCATACCAAAGATTTTCTCTTTTGTTTTCCTGCTTTTATTTATATAACTTCTACTCTCAGAAAGTACCTACAAAGCGTTTCCCACAGAGCAATGATTAAAAACTTATGAGTGGGAATATATTTTTGTCTGCTTCATAATAAAGCAAGAGATGAGCACTCTTAGAAATAGCAGGTGTAGTCAAAAATTTGGGTAGCCATGCTAATCAATTTAGAGACAAATGTTCTAATAAAGACTGACACGGTGACTCCTTTTCTCAATTCCTACCCTCCCAGATGTTTCACATGCATTTTTTCCTTTCAGAAAATGTCTTTATTGTACTGCATTCTGAATTCTAAAATATTTGTGAGAAATTATTTAGCACTCAGGATAGCCCAGAGCCTGACACATGGCTCTTGATATATATGTCTTGCATGTCTGAATTCAATGTTTTGAAAAGTATTGCAGCAGAATCTGAATTGTCACTTAAACATTGATGTTATAATAAGAGTAACTGAATCAATGTATATGGCTTATTTTAAGTCTCGATACTAAATAAAACTATGATCAAGTGAATCAAATGGTTCATTATGGGCTTAATCATGCTGCAAAAGTGAATTGTAAAACTCAATTCTGGTCTGGATATATTATCCAAATTTATTACTGACAAATTGCTTACCATAACTTAATGCACTGGCAGCAATATATTATTCCATTTCCATATAAAAAGTGAGATAAATATATTGAAACTGTAATTCTAATTGTATTACCAAGCACCTGTTCTAAATTGAGAATTAATCATGCATTTTAAAACAGACAGAAGTTAGCCCATACAAACTTTTTCCTACCATTTAAATGGCTCATGTAACTAAAACTATTCATGAATTTCTGTGAACTACTTTTTACTTTTCTTTTTAGTTAACAAATAGTAGTTGTATATGTTTATGAAATTCAGTGTGAGGTTTTGACACATGTATACACTGCAGAATGATCAAATCAAGCTAATTAGCATACCTGTCAACTTAAATATCTGTCATTTCTTTGTGGTGAGAACATTTAAGATCCTTATAGCAATTTTGAAATATAGAATTCATTACTACTATCTATAGTCACTAAACTGCAACAGAACACCAGAACTTATGGGAGATATAACTAATTGAAACTCTGTACCTATTGACCAATGGCTTCCCTTTCACCAAACACTCTCACCCCTCTCTGACAGCCTCTGATAACCACCATTCTACTCTCTATATGTTCAAGTTATTTGACAAATTTTTATGACAATTTGATTATTATGAGTTTCTGTGTGGATCTCTTTGGATTGATCTTATTTGGCCCTTTCAGATTTCTGGATTTGGATTTCTATTTCCTTTGTCAGGCATAGGAAGTTTTCTGCCATTATTTCTTTGACAATGTCTACTGTCACTTTCTCTTCTCCTTCTGGTATGTTGTTACACTTGATGGTGTCCCAAAGGCCTGTTAAACTATCTTCATTCTCTTTATGTTTTTCTTTTTGCTTTTCAAATTGCATGACTTTCAGTAACCTGTCTTCCAGTTCACTGACGCTTTCTTCTGCTTGATCTAGTCTGCTATTGAACCCTTATGCTGAATTTTTCAGTTCAGCTGTAGTCCTCTTTGCCTCTATGATTTCTGTTTGCTAATTTTTATGCTGCCTATCTCTTTGAGGAAATTCTCAGTTTGTTTTGGCATTGCTCTTCTAACACTGGTGAGCAGCACTATGGTCATTATTTTGAATTACCTGTTTTGTAAATTACATATTCCCACCTTATTTGGTTCAGTTTCTGGAGATTTCTCTTTTTCTTTTATTTAGAATATATTCCTTTTATAAAAAAAATTTCATTGACTCTCTGTGTTGGTTTCTGCACATTACATGAGACTTTCCCAGTCTTGTCACACTGGCATTGTATAGAAGAATCTCACCAATCCATTTGATCAGATATTTTAATGTGCCTCTCATTTTTTTTTTTTTTTTTTGGTCCAAACTGCTGTCTGTTTGGTGGTCTCTTGGAGCTTAGGATGTGCCACATCCTGTCAATATTCTAAGACCAGTAAAATAGGAGCCAGACTCTCTAGATATAGGTGGAAAGATTGAAGTGTAGTATGTGTGTTTTAATCCCTTCTACCTTCACAATGAAGTTTAGCATAGCATTTACCTCTCACTCTCTCCGCGTTAAGCCAGGAATGGAATCAATTGCAAATGCCTGTACTTGTCTTCAGGCTGTAATCTAATTCTGGGGAGATGTCCACTTGGAGTGGGCCCATTGCACGTCCACCTATCTGTTTTCTGTGGTCTAGGATCACCCAGTAATGCAAGATCTATCTCTCATAGCTAAGTTGCTAAGGAGTTAGTCCCTCAGATGGAAGCTAGAAAAGTTGTGGTACTTGATGTGTGGCCAAGCTCCTACCAGGAAAAATGAGTAGAACTGGATTCATCACTGAAAAGGCTGGAGGAAAGGCTCCTGAGTGTCAAGCTGTGGCTCAGGCTGCCACAGGGCTATTTTTTGTTTACTTCGTTAGCTCTCTGATGCAAGTTCCTTTAGAAGCCAGGTTATTTCTGCACAACTCCCTGAGGGCGTAGCCCCCAGAAGTGTGCATGCCCATGTAAAAGCACTTATTTTTCTGTGATCTAAGGAGTCTCCCACATGCCTAGTCCCAGAGATAAGATGTTTAGATTTGCATTTCTCTGATGGCCAGTGATGATGAGCATTTCTTCATGTGTTTTTTGGCTGCATAAATGTTAGAATGGCCATCATTAAAAAATCAGGAAACAACAGGTGCTGGAGAGGATGTGGAGAAATAGGAACACTTTTACACTGTTGGTGGGACTGTAAACTAGTTCAACCATTGTGGAAGTCAGTGTGGTGATTCCTCAGGGATCTAGAACTAGAAATACCATTTGACCCAGCCATCCCATTAGTGGGTATATACCCAAAGGACTATAAATCATGTTGCTATAAAGACACATGCACACGTATGTTTATTGCGGCACTATTCACAATAGAAAAGACTTGGAACCAACCCAAATGTCCAACAACGATAGACTGGATTAAGAAAATGTGGCACATATACACCATGGAATACTATGCAGCCATAAAAAAATGGTAAGTTCATGTCCTTTGTAGGGACATGGATGAAACTGGAAAACATCATTCTCAGTAAACTATCGCAAGGACAAAAAACCAAACACCGCATGTTCTCACTCATAGGTGGGAATTGAACAATGAGAACCCATGGACACAGGAAGGGGAACATCACACTCCGGGGACTGTTGTGGGGTGGGGGGAGGGGGAAGGGACAGCATTAGGAGATATACCTAATGCTAAATGACGAGTTGATGGGTGCAGGAAATCAACATGGCACATGGATACAAATGTAACAAACCTGCACATTGTGCACATGTACCCTAAAACCTAAAGTATAATAAAAAAAGGAAAAAAAAAAGAGGTTTAGGATGGAGGTGACTGTAAAAGTTGGGGGCACTGGATGCATGGCATAAACACAGAGCTGCATTCTTAAAGCCCCTTCTCTGCACTGGTCTAGAGGAGGAAACCCCTGAAAGTGCTTTGAATCCATATACAATGCCAATTCCCCCCCGCCACCTGTGGTCTAGATAGACTTGCATATAATTCGTTTCCTCTGTTCCCAGTGCTAGGAGGTTTAGGATGCAGTCCCCTTCAGGGTGGAAGCTGCAAAAGTTGGAGTGCTCACGATGTGTACAAGGTCCTTCTAGGAGCGATTAATAGGCCTAGAGTTATCACTGGGACTGAGGAAAGACATTTACCACTGTCTATTTGTCAGTGACAAGTATCATGTGGAATTTTGTCTTCTGCTAAATATCGTGATTATACATGTGAAAATCTTTAAAGATGTTTATCTTAGTCTGTTTCAGCTGCTTTAACAAATTAACATAGACTGAGAGCTTATAAACAATAAAAAATTATTTCTGGCAGTCTTGGAGGCTCACAGTGCATGACTGAGTCGCTGGTAGAATTGTGTGAGGCTCTTTTCCTCATAGATGGAGCTTTGTAGCTGTATAATCACAAAAGGGAAGAGGAGAACAAACTCCTCTGCGTCTGTTGTATAAAGGCATTAATCTCATTCACGAAGGCTCCATCCTTACGACCTAATCACCTTCCAAGTGCTCCACTTCCTAATATCACCCTCTTGAGTGTTAGGATTTCAATATATGAATTTTGGAGGAATACAAACATTCACACCACACTGACTCTCATTTTTGGATACTTTTTAGGTACACTTCAAAGTCTCCTCAAATAATTTGCTATTGTGTGAATACTCCCCGATTTTCTGAAAATTCAGGAAAGTAAAATGCAAAGAGTGATCATGGATTTACTATATGATTTGACAATTATGACAATGTATTTCTTCTTTATATTCATTGAAAGATAAAACTTATTGCTTAATAAATGTGTTCATTAATCAACAAATATATTGAATGCCTATTCTCTTATTGGTAATAAGCTACTATATGTTTTATGCAAAAATGAATTGATCTAGTTCCTTATTATGCTGAATTTCTAATATAGTGTAGATGATATGTAGTGGTTGGATTCCAAAATAGTTCTTGAGCACTATTCAGAACTAAATACTCTTCTATTTCCAATGGTGTTAACGAAGATAATCAAAGCTACAAGATAAATGCTCTCAGGGGAGTCTCCTTGGTAGATTATCTGTGCACATATGCTGATATATAGGAATTCCAATCAGTGGGCAATTCAGTGGTAAAGACAATCCCAGTAATGGTCATTCAGTCACAAATTCAGTGGTAGAGATAATATTAGCTCTAGAACCTAAGCCATGAACAAATACTTTTAGTTGTATTAATTAGTGAGGGCTGACAAGTTCTCCACATCTCAGTGGCAGCTTAAATCCCCAAACTCACTAACAGAAAATCTTTTTTTATTATACTTTAAGTTCTAGGGTACATGTGCACAACATGCAGGTTTGTTACATATGTATACATGTGCCATGTTGGTGTGCTGCACCCATTAACTCATCGTTTACATTAGGTGTGTCTCCTAATGCTATCCCTCCCTGCTCCCCCAACCACACAAAGGCACCAGTGTGTGATGTTCTCCTTCCTGTGTCCAAGTGTTCTCATTGTTCAGTTCCCACTTGTGAGAACATGTGGTGTTTGGTTTTTTGTCCTTGCGATAGTTTGCTGAGAATGATGGTTTCCAATTTCATCCATGTCCCTACAAAGGACATGAACTCATCCTTTTTATGGCTGCATAGTATTCCATGGTGTATATGTGCCACATTTTCTTAATCCAGTCTATCACTGATGGACATTTGGGTTGGTTCCAAGTCTTTGCTATTGTGAATAGTGCCTCAATAAACATACATGTGCATGTGTCTTTATAGCAGCATGATTTATAATCCTTTGGGTATATACCCAGTAATGGGATGGCTGGGTCAAATTGTATTTCTAGTTCTAGAACCTTGAGGAATCTCCACACTGTCTTCCACAATGGTTGAACTAGTTTACAGTCCCACCAACAGTGTAAAAGTGTTCCTATTTATCCACATCCTCTCCAGCACCTGTTGTTTCCTGACTTTTTAATGATCACCATTCTAACTGGTGTGAGATGGTATCTCATTGTGGTTCTGATTTGCATTTCTCTGATGGACAGTGATTATGAGCATTTTTTTCATGTGTCTGTTGGCTGCATAAATGTCTTCTTTTGAGAAGTGTCTGTTCATATCCTTTACCCACTTTTTGATGGGGTTGTTTTTTTCTTGTAAATTTGTTTGAGTTCTTTGTAGATTCTGGATATTAGCCCTTTGTCAGATGAGTAGATTGCAAAACTTTTCTCTCATTCCGTTGGTTGCCTGTTCACTCTGATGGTAGTTTCTTTTGCTGTGCAGAAGCTCTTTAGTTTAATTAGATCCTATTTGTCAATTTTGGCTTTTGCTGCAATTGCTTTTCATAAATGTAAAAGAATGTTAGCATTGGCATAGAAATGTTTGTATATAATTGTATATTGACTCCTCTAGGATGCATTTCTGTCAGGAAAGGAGATGCCATTCCCTATAAATCAATAGTCTTATGGTATCCTGCTTACACAAACCCAGGTTTCATAATAACAAAGAATAAACTAACAAGTTTTCATTCACAGATTGATAAAATTCCTAGACTTACATCTGCTAAAGAGAAACAAAAAGAAAAGGAGGTTCGGCAATAGAAGAAGGAGGAGAAAGGAAAGGAGGAAAAGGGAGAGCAGAAAAAGGAGAAGAAGAGGGAAAGAGGAGAGGATAAAGAGGTAGTGAAGGAGAGAATAAGAGCAAGAAAAGGAAAGGAGAGGAGGAGAAGAAGAAAAAGGAGAAAAGAACTTTATTCACATGTGTATTATCCATAATACAAAGTTGTCCCAATTTTAAGATTCCCATATTTATTTTCTGGTTTAACTTCATATCATCTTCCAGCTTCCCATTGGCTCAGAATATAATCCAAACTGCTTATTTTGGTCTATGTCCTCAATAATCTATATTCTGCAACCTCTCTAACTTCTTCGTAAATCACTATGTTCATTGATTACTAAGTCTCAATAACAAATTCATTCAGTTATTTGCTTCTGTGCTCTTTCTCTTCCTTGCCATTCTTGTATAAATTTTCTCTTCTGACATTTTCCCCACTGATTATCATTGAATAGATAATACTTTCTCTGTCATTAGATCTAAGCATGTATGCCACATTCTCTGAGAGGTCCTCAGTGATATTATTATTTAAAGTAGCTCTTTCTCTGTGTATCAGCACAATGTATGTATTATTGATCTTACAGTTTGTTTTTCTTTTCTTATTCTTTTGCTTTTATTCAGACTCTATTCATCACCAGACCAAAAATTAGGCAGAAATAATACAGATCTTCATTATTGATTAACTAATGCTGTGGATGTGTCTCCTATAATGTAAGTGCTCAAGAAAATAGCTTATACATAATATAAAAATAGATATATCAATGCTATCAATGCATGAATAAAAAAATAAATGTCTTCTGGCTTTAAACTCCTTATGGGTTACAATATTTCTGTTATACTTTGATGGCTCTTTGACATTTTCACAATTTTATTTATCTAGAATTATTCACTTACTGTCTGATTTTGGCTACAATTTTATTCCAAGATTTATTCTAATTTTATCAGTCACAATTCTGAATTTCATTTCTACCATAAAATTTCAATCAGAGTTATAGTTTGAAAATCTTTATATATTAGTTTTTATTGTGACAACATATTTGCTAGTTATAGTTAACAGCATAATAACAATTGCTTGCCTTTCTTTTCTATATAGGAATATTTTTGATCACTCACATCTCGAGAAAAAAATATCACATAGTCCAATACTTCATAACAGCAATTGACTTACGAGTCAGTAAAATGTCCTGATTTTGACAAAAGAGATACACGAGAAGAAAGTCTCCTCTTCCACTGGACTGTTGGTGCCTAAATGGTGCATATGTCATTACTTTTTCTATCATGTTCCAGCTATAATATCATAGCAATATAGGAAGAAGAGTCACAAGAATTGTCAACAGCCAAATTGAGAAAGTGCATGCTTATGTGCTATGCCATCTGACCCTTTTCTTTTCCAATACTTATAGCCAAAAGTCTCTTAAGAGAAACAGATAAGAGAAAAGAACAGTAGAAAATATCACTTCCTCATCTTAAACAATGTAAAATCCCTCATTACTTAAGCTTAAAGACAGCACACTGAATATTCTTGAATCCACTCATGTTGATTCAGAGCTCTTGTTCAAAATACAAATGCTCTAATATCCTCAGGGGCTTTTCTTGAGTTATAGATCTGTTTATACTAAGTATAAATGTCTTCAGATAAGAAAGTGTTTTTGCCTGTTTTCATATTTTTTGGTCCATTTGCCATAGCTTAAATACCGTTTTCAGTCTGTTGGCTTTAAAACATTGTATTAGTCCATTCTCATGCTGCTAATAAAGACATGCCCGAGACTGGGTAATTTATAAAGGAAGAGTTTTAATCGACTCACAGTTTTGCATGGCTGAGGAGGCCTCACAATCATGGCAGAAAGTAAAGGAGAAGCAAAGGCACACCTTACATGGCCGCAGGCAAGAAAGCTTGTGTAGGGGAACTTCCCTTTATGAAACTATCAGATCTCATGAGTCTTATTCACTATCAGGAGAACAGAATGGGAAATACCCACCTCCATCATTCAATTACCTCCCAGCAGGTCCCTCCTACAACATGTGGGAATTATGGGAGCTAATTCAAGATGAGATTTTGGTGGGAACAAAGCCAACTCACATCAAACATATATACAGAAATTTATTTTACTTCCATTGTTTCAAATAGTAATTCTTATATATTTCATTTTCATGACTGTTAAAAATGTTTCTCATGCTTATTTCTAAATTTATGGCAATATTTTAAATGGCCCACTTTCCCAGAAATCTAACCTTGTGAAAACAGTTTTGTATTTAGGATACAAGATACAGAGTCTATCAGTAATTAAACGAGAATAGTTTTCATTTCAAAGATTTCTTGAATCATTTTGATTAGTGTTCTAAACATCTCTAGGTGTTAAAGCTCCTATAAAGATATTGCATTCTTATGAGTGTCCCTATAAACCCCAGCTACTGAGACTTCCACTTTAATACTCATGTAACTTAGATTTACATGTGTAAATTAGTCTTAATGGCCATAGCAAATGTTCTTTGTTTATAAGGAGAGTCAAATGTATTTACATATAATCACATGTATTTAAATTATGAAATGAATAAAAACATCCCCTTTGACTCCTCTCTTTATTATTAAATATTCCTTCTGTCTCTGTGTTGTAGAACAAATCGAATTGTAGATGAAGTATGATATGCTAAAATACAAATGACTGTCCTTGTTCATTTAATCTTTTGTCTATATTTTAGCATAACAAACTTCATTGGCAATTACTAATCTTTTTGCCACAAAAAGTGATATATTACTTCTAAAATTAATCAAACTTAGATTAATATGCATTAATCTAAGAAAATATAGATAATTTACAGTAGCCACTTTAAGCAGAAAAGTTGAGGGAGTCTCCTTGCTAATAATCACATCTATTTAAAGATGTGCAAAGGTATGAATGTTTAGAATAACTATAAACAACCGTGCCAACTCCAGCTTTAAAACCAGAAGTGTCTCCTGTGATTCCAGACTTATCCCCACTTAAAATATGAAGATTTACCACAAGAGAGGTAAATTGCACTGGAGTTCTTTCATCATCTAATAATCCTAAATTGCCATCCAAGGCTTATTCTTTCAGCTCAGTTTCCAAGTGTTAGTGTAGTTTGCTTAGAGTCCTAATTATGCATAAACATAAAAATATTTTCTCTATGCCTCCAGAGCATGTTAAAATCTTCTACCTGTAAGTGCAGAATTTTCCATTTCTTCCTTTATGTTGTCAATTGTTGCCTCATGTGAGCCTGTATTATTAGATGCATATACATTTTCTATTGTTAAGCCTTTCTCGTGTATTTTTCTTTGTATTGCTATGATGTGTCCTTATTTATCTCTAGTAAAATACTTTGTTTGGAAGTCTTGTTTATCTAGATTTTAAAAGTTATTTCAGTATTATTATGCTGCTTATATGAATGCTTTATCTTTTTCTGTTTCTTTACTTTTGATTTATCTGTATCTTTATGCTTAAATTGTATCTTTTAGTAGGCAGCATATATCCAATCTGTGCTGTAGTATCTATGTTGAAATTTATCCTGGGCATTTTAAATGTAATATTGCCTTTTAACTGAAGTATTTATACCACTACTATTTAATAAAAGTATTGATATGGTTGAATTTAATTCTACTAAGTTTATCATTCATTTTTGCTTTTCTCTCTTAATTTTGTTTTACAGTTCCATTTTCTCAGCCATCTGATTATTTGAATAATCTTAAATTATATGTTGATTTACAGAATATGGTTGCCCTGCAGATTATAATATACATATCAAACTTTGTATAGTCTGTTTACTATGCAGATTGTACCATCTTGATTAAAATATAGAAGGTATGCAACTATAAAGATTATTTCCTTTGTCCTGTGCTCTTTATATTGCCATTATCATGTATGCATACATTATAAACCTCACCTCAAGATTTTAGGTATGTATGTATATACACATATATATGTAAGTGTTTGAGCCGGGCATTATTATTCTCTCTGGTATTATTTCTTTGTAGTCTGAAAAACTTCCTTTAGCAGTACTTTTAGAGAAACTCTGCTGCTCATGAATTCTTTTACTTTATTATTATTTGAGGATGCCTTTATTTTTTCTTCATTCCTGAAATATATTTTCTTAGGGTAGAATTCTGTAAGGACACTAATCTCATTCATGAAAGCTCTGTCTCCATGACCTAATCACGTTCAAAAGGCCCTACCTTTCAATACTGCCACCTTGGGGATTAGAATTTTAGCATATGAATTTTGGTGGGATGCAAACATTCAGCTTATAGTACTCTTCTTCAGATTGAATACATTATATTCATCAATAGAATGATTAATAGATCATTCTTGATCAATCAAGTCCAGTGATTCCTTCCTCTTGTAATCTCCATCTTATAATTGAGCCCAGTTATTTTTTAAAAATTTCAGACACTTATATTTTATTTTGACAGTTCCATTTTCTTATTTTTTATAATTATGACTTCTGTGTTGAGAGCTTCTTTCTATTAATTTAATGAAGTGTATTTACAATGACTGCTTTAAAGTTTTTCTCTAATAATTATAAAATCTCAGCTTTCTCAGGTTCCGAATCTGATTGTCTTTTTTTCTTGAGGATTGCTCAGATATCTGCAGCTCTTTGTTTAGTAGTTTTGGATTATATCATGGATATTTTGGAGGTTATATTGGGCAGAATTTTTCCTATACTAATCCTCGGAACAATGTCAATTCTTTGTTTTGTTTTATTAGGCATTCAACTAAATTAATTTCAGAGATCAAGTTCTGACTATCACCCCCAGTGTATTTTTAAAAGACTGCACAATAATTCTTTAAATTTGTCCTATGCATCAACCACTTGGAATAATCTGAGACCTAGGTCATCGCTAAATATCTGCTGCCTATGTTCCTGAAGCTCTATTCATTTTTTCCAAGACTATTATATTACTTTTCTTCTGTTCTGTGTCTGAGCAACTCAGGAATGAGCCCAAACCTTGTGCTGATTGATGCACACAGTCAGGGCATTTACCTTCTCCAACTATTTTTTTTTTTTTCCCCAGGATTCCGTCCACAGTCTTTAGCCCAAAAGGACCCCATTTACTGTTTTCTTTCTTCAGAAAGATGAGGTTTCTGAGTGCTGTGGATTGAATCGTGCCCCCTCCACTAAAAAGTATGTTGAAATCCTAACCTATTATTACATATAAATTGAACTTATTTGTGAACATTTTTTCCTGACATAACGAAGATCTAAGTTAAGATGAGATCATAATGGAGTAGGGTGGGCCCTTAATCCAATATGACTATTCTTCTAAGAGAAGAAGAAAAGACACAGAGATAGACAAACCCAGAGATGAGAATGCCATGTGAAGATAGAGACATATAAGGAGAAGGTATCCATATCATGATGAAGGCAGATATTGGAGTCATGTATTTACCAGCCAAGGATTGACGGCAAGCACTAGAAGCTAGAAGAGGCAAGGAAGAATTCTCTCTTTCGGGTCCAAAGGAAGCACAAACTTGCAAACACCTTAATTTTAGACTTCTATTTTCCAGAACTGTAACACTAATTTTTATTATTTGAAGTCACCCAGTTTGTGGCACTTTGTTATGGTAGTCTGCGGAACTGATACACTGAGTTTTAGTCTTTTGCAGTATTGTTCTGCCAGGAAGCTTTTGGATTGTGACCCACCCTCAGAGCAGATCTAAGACTAGAAAACAAAACAAAACAAAAAAAACCAAACCAACCAAACCAACAAAATTGGTGAAATCACCTTTGCATGAATCGGATTTCCAAGCTTTGAAATTACTCTATAATCTGCCTGCTTCTGTTTATTTTTGGAGGCCTTTCATAGTTCATTAGTATGCAATGGGCTTATATCAACAATGGAGTAAGAACTCATCTTTAATTTTTAATTTCAGGAATTACATTTTTCTATCCTGTTTATTTTCAAATTTATGACCATATAATAGCTCTTTTGTCATAGATTTTAATGCAAACTTTCGATTCTATTACCTCCCTTAAATTTCTTCACTTCATTTTTTAACATATGGAAAAGTAAAAAGAACAGATACCTATAAAATGTCATTAAAAATAAATCACTTTCCTAGTTAGATTTAATCTTAATTAGCCTTTTGACATCTAAACCATAAGCAGCATATAAATTGATAAACCAGTGCCTCTGCTAGCCCACATCGAGGATCTCATAAAATATTTTTATCAGGTACTTTTTCTATTTCAACATGCAATATATCTGTGGGTTCAATTTGCTCTACAAATAATTCTATTGAACACACAAAAAGGAAATACTGCTAATTGGTACAACTTGCATTTAGCCTAGCATTTCTAAATTTTTGATACAACGTATTTTAATATTCAATGAAAACTTAATGAGATTTTTTCCTTCTGTAGTCAAGTAAATTTGGAATATGTAGTGTTATAGAATCATATAAATGATAATTTTCTAAATTTTGGACATTCTCTGAGTCTTTATTATGTTAATATGAATAATACATATGCAAGAAAATTACATACCAGGCTGACTTTTACAAACTGTTTTTTACAAAGGACATTTTGTATGAGATTATCTGTTAACATTTTGAGTAAAATTAGTGTCCCTTAAAATTTATTTCAGAAATACTCTTACAGTGAATCCAGTTTAACTGCTAGGGATACCTGTTCTATTTTTTTTAATCCTCTTTAAAATTTTGTTTTCCTTAGTGGTCATAAACATTTGAGAATAAATATTTGGAGCCTGCCAATATAGCTTTGAACTTAATGTCAGGAATTATGTAATTTCCAAACTACTTTCTTTTTTTTTCTTTTTTTTTTAACTGTGAAGAATTTGGCAAGAGTCCTTTATATGGCGCCATTGCTGTTCATAATTGCAAAGTTATGAAAAATGTTTCCTCTAGTTCAGTTTTGAGTCCTGCATGCCCTGCCAGTTTCTTAATGTCATTTGTATGGACTGGAAGATTTTATTTCTTTTGAAACAACTCTGCAGTCTTATCACTTCTCCAAATATATTGGGCTTTATTTCCTTCTTATTTAGGTTTGAGTTACACTGTCTACATAAGAGAAACTTTTTTATTACATCATTTTTTACAACTAATGCACTTTTTCTTTTTTTTTTTTTTTTAGAATTTTATTGCTCAAGCTATTATCCTTACCCTTATTCTTCTTACAGATGTCATTTTCAAGAGTTTATATCATTTATTTGAATTAATCTTTTTATACATAATCTTTTAAAATCAGAGATAATCAATTTCCTCCATGCACAGGCATAACGATTCCATTAGGTTCCAACTCACTGAGATAATTTGTCTTTGCATTGTCAGACCTGTGCTTTTAGAGGCTATCATGGCTTTTGAACTCCTCTTTTAAAATCTCCAATCAAGAAAATACATTTATATTTATTTACTATTTAGAACTTAAATATTGTATAAGCTGCATTCCTAAAAACTAAGATACCATTCTAAATGTTTGGTGCATGTATTGCCTAAATCAAAATGTTTGGAGCAATTATTAAACATTCAGATGTCTCGACTGACCTTATGCCTACTAAATCAAATTCTACAGGCGACAGAATCTAATGTGTGAATTGTTAACGAACACTTAGGAGCTGACTATTTGGAAACACTGGTCAAAGATTACTTAACATTTGTTTTCTGTTGTGATCTATAATATTAAATTGTGTGGCTTTCACTGACTTGACTTATTTCTTTTTAAAAATTATGCAAATATCATATTTCTGTCTTAGTCCTGTTTAATAGTGTCTGTGATATTACTCTAAAATAATGTTCACCTTCCTTTATTAAAGTGTTACTTTCCTGTGCTAATTAACTGTGTATTTTGAGCTTCTATAATCCACTTCATTGCAGGGATCCCAAAAGTTTTATAAAAAATTCTTATAAACCTTATATTGTACCAAAAGTTAAATTGTTTATTTATGGATTGTCTTCCATGCCATCCTAATCGATAAGGTTCAAAATTCTTTCAGGATGGAAGTAGGTCTTCAGAAACTCATTTTAGAATGCCTGCAGCAACTGGCACAATATTTTGTACTATGAAGGTGCTCAATATGTTTGATGAATTGAGTTGAATTGGGCTTCTTACTTGATAATTTCTTCTCATTATTAACAGGAGCTTGCTTCACTAGTGTTTTAATGTCTCATTTGCATTCATTCGTCTTATTGACTCTTTATTGATTTTTCTGCTGTTTTGTATTTGGAAATTTTTTTCCTCACTCTTAAGATGCATGACAACCTTTGCCAAGAACTACTTTATCATTTTCGTATCACCAACCATCTGCCAGTATGGCATGTTATGTAGTTTATTATTTTATTACCTGTTACTCAGAATGGTGTGTCTAAAAATATTATCAGTAGTGGTACTGGAACAAAAACTTTTCTGTGCTAATATCGATTGGAAAAACACTGTACTGAATAAAATTAAATTGAATCTTTTGCTAGAGAAATCCCTAGGTCCTTTAATATAGTAATCAATAAATAATCATAGTGTTTGGCCTTTAAAATTTATTTAACCACAATAAATGAAATAAAGTAAAATTTAAAAGCAATCTTTTCCCACTACATATGTCCCCTAGAACTGTGCTACTTGAGTTACATATCATTTAGTATTAGTAAGTTAATAAATTTATTGTGGGGAAGATACTAGAAAAACAAAAATAAAAATTAATAAAAATAGTTTCCTTAAAATATTTGCTGGGAAATCACAGGTTCTTGATGTAAAACAAAACAAAATAAAACAAAAAAAAAAACAGCAAAGAACAGACAAAAACATTTACTAGAGAATCTAGGGATACCACCTAAATATCATAACTTCTGCAAAATTTATGTAGCAGATATCTATGCTTTTTTATGGATAATTATTTCACGTCTTCTACCCCCAAATTTTTCAGTGACAATGACAATTTAACATAAATCCATTCCTTGCCAATTCTCCCCATGATCAACAACTTTTACTTGTCAATCACAGATGATTTAATATCATAAGGTAAACAATGATAACCAATTGTATTCACCACGACCAAAACTAGCATTGATTGTTCTGTTTTTCTCATCTTCAAGACTAGATATTATAGGGATACTAATTGAAATTTTTATATGCCAAATTGTCTTACACAATACTAAATAAGCATTGTATGCTCAATAATGCTGGCTTGATCCTTATTCAAACAGAGTCAACAATGCACACATCCGCCTTAGATTTAATTTTCATATTTCTAAAGTTTACAACCTTCCTAGTTAACCATATAAACAGTATTGTAATTACATTTATGGAAAAACATTATTAGAAATTGAGGAAGCATTTAATTTTAGTCAATAGTCATTACACCATCACTTATGTTAAATTATTCTCGGAACAATATTCTGTGTTCTTCCCAAGACTTAAAAATTTTCTAGTGCTATATAACGTTGGTGCAGTTCTCAGCAAATTTTATATCAAAAGAAATGCTGTTCTGAGCTCTCTTTATTATTCTATTAAGACTTTGAATAAAAGGTAGAATTTTTTGTTATAATTGTTGCCCTATATTTTATTTATAGATAAAAAGGATGTATTGCAACCTGTCAGCCAAGTTTTAGAAAGCACAGTTTATAATAATATTTTCCATTCTGATTTTCTATAAACTTTCTTTTATATAATCCTACAGCTATGTTATAGAAACCAAATAATATTAACTCAATTTAATATACTTTAGAATTTGGCAAAACCTGAAATCTACTTTTACTCAATTCCCCTGCAGAATATTTTATTATGAAGATGAATAATATGTAAAAATTGAAATAAAACCCATCCTTTTAGTAGATGAAATTAAATTGGTCTTTGAAACTAATGCACTTTTTTCTTCTAAATCCATACTTAAAATATGACAGCAATTTTTACACTTAATTATATTATTTATCAATTTTTATTTTCTTCCTTAGATATTTGTAGTTTTCATGTTGGTCTGGAAAATTGAACGTGATGTTTTGTTCAGTGAATTGGTTAGAATATTTCTCTCAATAGATAGAAAGAGATAGATAGATGGATAGATAGATAGATAGATAGACAGATGGCAATTCTATAATTGCAAATGCAAATTTTTTTAAAGTTACCAAAATTCCTTAGTCAGATAGTAAAAATGTTTTATGCATGTAGGTATAGTTTCTTCAGTTTGCCTATTGCTTTCTTCTGATAATTTTTTCTTCATTCTGAACACATCATTACTTATCTTTACTCATTCTAACTCTCCAATTATCTTTGAAGTTGTGTCATTTAGTAATAGGGCTAGGCACACAACAAAAATTTATCATATTTGTTTAGTAGCTGTCATTAATGGTGCATAGATTATTTAGAGAGCTTGCATAAACAAAAGAGCCAATAACAAATACACTTACAGGGAGTAAGCATTATAATTTCTCCACTGGAAAAGTGTAGGAATTAAATACTCAAACACAAGAAAAATAAGCATCTTTATAAAGCGTGAGGGAAACACGCATTCTGTCTCTTTGGAGACTGAGGGAAGAATTTGTTTTATTTTTTCTTTTTGTTTGTTCAACATTAGAAAGAAAATCTTCTCTATGGGTTGGGACCCATAGTACCAATTTCATACATTCATTTGAAAAACAGTGCGGCCAGGCGCGGTGGCTCACGCTTGTAATCCCAGCACTTTGGGAGGCCGAGGCGGGCGGATCACGAGGTCAGGAGATCGAGACCACGGTGAAACCTTGTCTCTACTAAAAATACAAAAAAATTAGCCGGGCGTGGTGGCGGGCGCCTTTAGTCCCAGCTACTCGGAGAGGCTGAGGCAGGAGAATGGCGTGAACCAAGGAGGCGGAGCTTGCAGTGAGCCGAGATCACACCACTGCACTCCAGCCTGGGCGACAGAGCGAGACTCCGTCTCAAAAAAAAAAAAAAAAAAAAACAAAAAAACAAAAAAAAAAACTGTGAACTATATGGTAGCCATGGCCTTGAAAATGCCAAGTATGTAAAATTATTTGGCTTTTTTCTTTTATTATTATATAAGCAGAATCCGAGTCTGAGTTTTTCGTCTGTTAAAATGGTAGGATAAGCTTCACACACAATGTGGTTTGTGAAGCTTGATAGAGGCATATAATGTAGCAAAATGAAAAGTAATGGAAAGATAATTCTAGACTTGAGAAAATGGTAAGGTAAAGTCAAGGTAATGAAAGTGACAGAAAAGATTCATTGACAGATTTTTCTATAGGCTTCTTTAATCTTAAAGAGCTCAACATCCTATAATATTTCAAGCATGTTTTTAAATTCAAGTTCTTAAAAATTATGAATTTCTTAAGGGCAGGCAATAAAATGTCTAATATCTATTATAAACATTTGCCACTTTAATACATCTCATAAATACCCAATAAATAAACATTTACTAATAACAGAACATAGGAATGATATAAAATTTTAATTTTTTATTTCTCTACTTTATATATTCTATAAAATTAGTGATGATTATGCTGGCAAAATAGCTATTAACATTTAGGAAAAGTCATAAAGAATAAGTCTAAAATATTTACTAACAATGGCAGATTCTAAAAGAAAGGAGTCATTAAGAGTCTACTGTCCCATGCTAGGGCAGGCACAGGAGTTATAAATACAGCAATCTGGTTCCTGTATCAAAGCATGTGGCTGATTTGCATGAGGCTATAAATTGGAAAATAATTGAGACAGAGAAAGCATGTGACGTCAAAGGTAAAGTCTTTAACCAAAATACTGACTTGAGTAAAAGCTGGAAACGCAAAACGTGAAGGTGAGATGATTAGAGTTATGCACCTGGGTATTCCATTACTCTTGATCCTCCAAGGGAGAAAAATCACAATAAGCAAAGCAGCCAGAATGCAAGCACTGAGAGGAAGGAGAAGCAGCCAGAGGCATGAATTATCCTTCCACTGGAATGGGTAACTACTGAATAATTGAGGATTGACTTCAGGTTGAATGTTAAATTTCCGCTGTGTGCATGAGCTCTGGAGCCCTTAGGTAAAGATTTGATTTACATAGATTAGATCAATAAATACAAGATAAACATAAGGAATAAATAATAACCCAACTTCAGATGGGAATCATGCTCTTAAGATTTGCTTAGCTGAATTCTTGAGAGACCAGCAGGCTGACTCTTCTGGCTTTAAAAATCAAGTATCTAAGCTACTGCCTTCCATAACACAAGGGGAAAACTGGCACACAGTGCAAGCAATAAACTTAGGTACTTAGAAACTATTCTTCAAGCTTGTTCAAAATCCGGCACTATTCACAATAGCAAAGACTTGGAACCAACCCAAATGTCCAACAACGATAGACTGGATTAAGAAAATGTGGCACATATACACCATAGAATACTATGCAGCCATAAAAAATGATGAGTTCATGTCCTTCGTAGGGACATGGATGAAACTGGAAACCATCATTCTCAGTAAACTATCGCAAGGACAAAAAGCCAAACACCGCATGTTCTCACTCATAGGTGGGAATTGAACAATGAGAACTCATGGACACAGGAAGGGGAACATCACACCCCGGGGACTGTTGTGGGTTGGGGGGAGAGGGGAGGGACAGCATTAGGAGATACACCTAAGGCTAAATGACGAGTTAATGGGTGCAGCACACCAACATGGCACATGGATACATATGTAGCAAACCTGCACATTGTGCACATGTACCCTAAAACTTAAAGTATAATAATAATAACAAAAAAACAGAAAAAAACATACAGCTTGGGAACAAAGACAAACTAACAGCAGTAGAGCTATTAAGTATATAGATCTTATTTTTAAAATGAATTTTACATGTAATGTTTTGAGTTTCCCCCCTCCCAGTTGAATATTATGGAATTTTACTTAGGTTTTTTTTCTGTAGAAAGTTTAAAATTGTGTGACAGTAATATGTTCATTCTGTAAGTGTTTATTTAAGCATTTTATTACTATAATCTAGAAAACACAAAAATTGCTGTTATAATTATTTCAAAATTATTTTAATGTGTTTTATAATTTTTATTTTCAATTATTTAATAACATTTATCATAGGAAAAGATGAAGTTATTTCAACAGGTTTTCATATTAAGAAGTCCATTGCAGAATAAAAATTAAAACTAAATTACAGGCTATCTGTTACGGAAAATACATTCATCTCCTTTCAGCACCATTTTGCTTTCCTGCTATAATCAGTCAATTAGCTACATCTGAAGGATCCGCAGATATTTTGCTGGGCTGATGGTGGATCAAAGTACGTGAGAGGTAAGAGTTTAGATGACATATAAAACCACTAATGGATAGTTTGAAAACTACCCAGTCATCAAAGGATTAATAACTAGAATATACAAGGAACTCAATAGCAAAAAACCACAAATAATCCAATACTAAAATGGGCAAATTATCTAAATAAAAATTTCTGAAAATAAGGCATACAAATGTTCAACAGCTGTTTGAAAAAAAGTTCAAATTCACTTGCAATTATGAAAATGTAAATTAAAGCCACAATAAAACATCATCTTACCCCAGTTAGAATGACTATTATAAAAAAAAAAAACAAAACAGATGCTAGCAAGGATACGAAGAAAAGGGAAGGCTAATACACTGCTGGTGGAAATTTAGTACAGCCGCTATGAAAAGCAGTATGGAGGTTCCTCAAAACACTAAAATTAGAGCTATCATATGATTTGGCAATCTCACTGCTGGATATATATCAAAAGGAATGAAAAGCTATACTTCTATGTTCATTGCAGTGCTGTTAACAATAGCTAAAAAACGGACTCAACCTCCGCATCTATAATGAATGAATGAAGTTTAAAATTTGGTATATATGTGCGATGAAATAGTACTTAGCATAAAAAAAGAAAATCCTGGCATGTGCAACAACATAGGTGGAATTGATAGAAATTACATTAAGTGAAATAATTCAGGCACAGAAACACAAATATCGCATGTTCTCACTCATATGTGAAAGCTAAAACAGTTGATCTCAGAGAGCTAGAGAGTAAATAATAGTTTCCAGAGGCTGGAAAGTGAAGCAGGGAGGAAGCGATGGAAAGAGGTTTGTTAATTGGTACGCATGTACAGTTAGAGGGAAGGAATAAGTACTTGTGTTCAACAGCACAGTAGGGTGACTATAGTGAACGATAATTTACTTCATATTTCCAAATAGCTTGAAGATTTGGAATGTTCCCAACTCAAAGAAATGATAAATGTTTGAAGTGATAGATATCCCAATTACCCTTATTTGATCATTACACTTTGTAGACTTGTATGAAAATATCACAGGTACCCCATAAATATGTACAACTATTATATATTCATAATAATTAAAAATTAAAAAGCACAGCAAGTGACGACAACATTAGATCAGCAATTTAAGGTTACTCTGGCTATAATCCACAGAATAGATTAAGTGCAAGCAAGCCTAGAGGCAGAGACACCAGTTAGGAATCTGTGATCGTAGTCTAAGTAAATTGAGTATGATTACCTGAGTTTAGGTAATACCATTGGGAATGGTAGGTAAGTAAGAAATATTTGAAAAATGTTTTGGAAGTAGGTTAGGTGTGGAAGATGGGAGAGAAAAAAAAACAAAGATTGATGCTTTTGAATCAGACTTTTACAAGCAAGAGGATAAGTTCGGGGACACTTATTAGAAAAGAAGAGCATAATTATCTGGGGGGCAGAAATTGAGGAAGTAACTGTACATATTCCATTCTAACTGATTAGGGGACTATTGACTAACTAGACATAAATATAGGAAAGAGGTCAAGGCCAGAGGTAAAGATTTTGCAGTGTCTGGGATGAGAAGACCCTAGGTGAATGTTTAGAAAGTGAAGACAAGTGATAGAGAAGCATGACAAGAACAATAATATAACGGTAAAGTGGAAAAAAAAAAAAAACCTACAAAGCAATCTAACAATGAGGAGACATAACTTTCATTTAAAAATGAAAGAGAAGCTTTCTCATAGAGTATAATCTATCAATGACCAATTGGCTGGTACTGGCTCATTAGATTCTGGTTTAGACTATTATAAAAGTAGGAATAAATGAGTGCTTATATCTATTGAGCAATCACTGCGTGTCAGGCACTGAGCTCAGCTTTTTAAATGCATTATTTTAATTACCTTCCTAAATAATATTATTATTATTTCAATTATGCAGATAAGGAGACTTATAAACTATGCATAAATTATTCATAGTAACAGACAGAGGAAATGTATATCCAGATGTGTCTGATTTTAAATTCTGTACTTTTTAAATTACATTGCTAGAGTTTTTTCAAGTGTGGGTCTTAAACAACTTGTAATTGCTTAAGGTTCTGTGAAAGAAAGAAAGAAGAGAAAGGAAGGAAGGTAGGGCGGGAGGCAGGGAGGAAGGAGGAGACAGAGAGAGAGAGAGAGAGAGAGAAAGAAAAAAGAGAAGAAAAGAAAAGAGAAAAGAAAAGAGAGGGAGGGTTGCCACATTTTCTATTATAAAACAGTCATTAAAACTTTTAAGTCACCCTCTTTGATAAAGGAATTGAGATTTCCCAAAAGTATTTTAACAAAGAAAAGATGACTTTTGTCACTAAAAGATGGAAGACCAATTTGAAGAAAGATACCGTAAGATTAAAACATAGTCAAAAGAGATGTAAGTCCTAACAGGAGAATCTTCCTAAATAATTTTTAAAAGTTACACGTGAATATTCTGTTTACTTTTTTATTTTATGTTATTTTATCCTATGCCCTGAAAAAAGTTGAAGTATAATAGTAGTGAACATATTCAATCACAAATAATTTGTCTCTGTTGTTTACTTGATGGTGTCACTGAAAAATCAAAGATAAAAATTGATGACACAGGCTGCTGAAATCAAACATGAAGAAACAGTTTCAGAACTGGCTTTGACTATCTTTAAAAGAAGAAATCGTGCTAGGCATGGTGGCTTATGTCTATAATTTCAGCACTTTGGAAGGCTGAGGCAGGAGGATTGCTCGAGCTCAGCAGTTCAAGATCAGCCTGGGCGACATGGTGAAACCCCACCTCTACAAAAAGTAAGAAAAACAAAAATTAGCCAGATGTACTGGCAAACACCTGTAGTCCCAGCTATTTGGGAGGCTAGGGCAAAAGGATCTCTTGATCCCAGAAGGTAGAGGCTGTGGTGAGCCAAGATAATGCCACTGCACTCCAGCCTGGGCAACAGAATGAGACTCTGTCTCAAATGAGAGAGCGAGCGAGAGAGAGAGAGATCAGGAATCTGTTCACCACTTTATTCCAAGAAGAAATTTTTACACTCCCAGATTTCGTATGTGAGGGTCCCATCAATTTGGCATTGACAAACAATTGCTTAATCATTGGAACGAGTCCTGAGTGAGGAGTTTTTCAACAGTTTGGTTGTCAATTTTATATTGGAATATCCAAGCAGATCTAACAGGGTGCTCCAACATTACCATCTTCTTCAAAAGCATGTAATTTTAAGTAAATATTTAGATTTTATGTCAAAGACATAAAACTGATAATTTGTGAAGCCTGATATTTGGTTATCACCACTGAAATATTACCTATCCCATTGGCATAAAGCAATCAAACACAGGTCTGATCTAGAATGTACTGGATAAATAATTGTAGTTAGAGATATCAGAGAGCCTGCTAATCAGACAGAGTGAGGCTAAGGATTATCAAGTATTTAGACTGACAAGCATACTTATGGTCAGAATTACAGACATACCTCAATTTTATTGTGATTCACTTTATTGCTTTGCAGATATTGCGTTTCTTTACAAATTGAAGGTTTGTGGCAACCCTGTGACAAGCAAGTCTATCGGCATCATTTTTCAAACAGCATGTGCCCACTTTGTGTCGTTGTGTCAGCATTTTTTAGCAATAAAGTATTCGTTAATTAAGGTATGCACATGTTTTAGACATACTGCTATTTCACACTTAACAGACTACAGTGTAGTGTAACCTAACTTTTATATGCACTGAGAAACCAAAAAAATAATTGTATGACTTTCTTTATTGCAATATTTGCTTTATTGCAATATTTGCTTTACTGCAGTGGCCTGGAACTGAAACCCACAAAATCTCCAAGGTGAGCCTTTAATCATATACAAAACAGAACACATCTCCATCATATAAGCAATTCTTCATAGATGGTTTTAAAATAATGTCCAAAGCAAGTCATTCAATGTATAAATATAAAAGCATAGATGTCATTATACCACAAATATTAGTACTAATGTGTTCGGAATTGGTGGGTTCTTGGTCTCCCTGACTTCAAGAATGAAGCTGCGGACCCTCGTGGTGAGTGTTACAGTTCTTAAAGATGGTATGTTCGGAATTTGTTCCTTCTGATGTTCAGACGTGTCCAGAGTTTCTTCCTTCTGATGGGTTCATGGTCTCACTGGCTTCGGGAGTGAAGCTGCAGACCATCGCGGTGAGTGTTACAGCTCTTAAAGGCGGCGCATCCAGACTTGTTCCTTCCCTCTACCCGCTTCTCTCTCTCTCTTTCTTTTTCTTTCTATTTTTCTTTCTTGAGACACACTCTGTTGCCCTTGCTGGAGTGCCAGTGGCATGGTATCGGTTCACTGCAGCCTCCACCTCCCATGCCCACGTAATTTTTGTATTTTTAGTAGAGTTGGCGTTTCACCATGCTGCCCAGTCTCGTCTAGAACTCTGGAGCTCAAGCAATCTGCCTGCATTAGCCTCCCAAAGTGCTGGGATTACAGGCAGGAGCCATCGTGCCCAGCCTCATCTGAAATTTTTGATAATGCCCTTCACTACCGAAATCCTCCATCAACTCTATCAGCTGATGATTTCACCTTATATTTTATTGGAAACAATGAAAAAGAAGGAATCGAGGAAAGTTCTTATCTTCTCAGAATCAAACCTGTTAACCTACATCTCTACCCGACATTTTTTCTTTTGCTCCTTGCCCCTACTCCAAGTTTTGATTTACTTGACTTCTGGATTTCACCTTCTCTAGAACACTGAATTGCATTGCAACCACATGATTGCAATCATGCTACAGCAATAGCATTGTTTTTGTTCTATTAATATATCATCATTTTTCTTAGTCACTTTAATAAGCATACAGTATATTGTAATTTTCATCTTGCCTATTTTTAAGCAAACTAACTAGCTACAAAGATCTCCTTCGACCACATTTTCTCCTCAACTTACTTTTGTAATTCTTTTATAATCTTACCATAAAATAGCCAAAAAAGAAAACAAGTTTTGTACAGTTAATGTTGTGGTTTTCTTGACTTATATTCTCTAATTGTCCCCACTTCGTCTTCAATCTGTGAAACTGCTCTTGTGGTGTATGACTGAATTTTAAATAATGACATGTCTCAAGACTCTGTCTTAGAATTCCTTTTTTTTTTTTTTTTTTTGGAGAAGGAGTCACATTCACTCTGTTTCGCAGGCTGGATGGAGGGCAGTGGCGCCATCTCTGCTCACTGCAACCTCTGCCTTCAGGGTTAAAGCAATGCTCCTGCCTCAGCCTTCCAAGTAGCTGAGATTACAGGTGGGCGTGCCACCATGCCCGCTGGTCTCAAACTCCTGACCTCAAGTTATCTGGCTGCCTTGGCCTCCCAAAGTGCTGGGATTACAGGCATGATCCACCATGTCTGGCCTGGAGTTTCTTTTTATCTCTGTATCACATATTCAAAAATAGAAAGAAGGCCAGTGAATTAGCATAACACATTAATAAAAGTTTGAAATGATCTATTTATCTACACAGAAGTTAAAATGATTTGTTTATTACTCAAAATAATATATTTACAGTTAACCGGACCTAAAATAAAACCTCCTTATAAACTCTTTATAAGGTTTATAAATCCCTGCTTATGTGATCATGCCATATCTGTGTCTTAAACTTCACGTGAAGGTATTTGTGTTTTGTTTTTGCGTGGTATGGATATTCCTCAGATTTTCAAGAGGTTGGGTTCTTGTTGACATTCAAATCTCAGCTCAGTCTTTCTTTGGGAGCAATTATCATAGACTGCTCAGTCAAGATATCCACAAGATATCCAACAGTCTACTCATCATTTTTGCTCTTTACTAGAGGCTTCTCAACTTGCAATGGGGTTATATGTCAATTAACCAATCATAAGTTGACCATATCAAAATATCCTATGTCAGAAATGCATTTAATTCAAGTAAACTGCAAACATCATACCTTAGCCTAGACTATCTCAAATACATTCAGAACAGTTATATTAGCCTACAGCTGGGCAAAATTATCTAACACAAAGCCTGTTTTATAATAAAGTATTGAGTATCTCATGTAATTTATTGAATGCAGTACATTGCAGATTTTCAGTTGTTTACCTTCACAATTCTGTGGCTGACTGGGAGTTGCAGCCCGCTGCCACCACCCAGCATTGCAATCGAGTATCACATATCACTAGGCCAGGAGAAGATCAAAATTCAAAATTCAAAGCACTGTTTGTATTGAATGCAGACCCTTTTAGCACCATTTAAAGTAAAAATAAATAAATAAATAAGTTGGGGACCATCTGTATAGCCAACTCCTTTTTATACAGCTATCTCTATCAAAGTGTTCTTGATTAACCACTTATCTACTTTTGCCTTCTTCGAGAATTTAGGCTTATCTGTGTGTATTGCCAATGCTTAGGACAATGTCTGATAACGTACCTGGCACATAGCAAGTAATTGATATATATTTGTTGAATAAATGATAATAGCTTCAAAATTCTAAAATATTTAAACCCGTTGAAAATAATATTAAATTTTAATAAAATGAGTAAATATTTAGTCTAAGAATATAAAGGCTAATATTGTATATATACTTTAAACAGTTAAGGGCATGATTATCAAGAATACTCTCTTCTTCACTAGTAACTGAAATAGTAATAATTTGAGAGATTTATTGTATAAATTATACTTAAATTTCATTTACCTAAAGGTAAATTTAAGGTGTGGCATTGGGAACTACATACATATTGCATTGCAGGTTAGGAAACTGACTTGTGACAAGAAAGATAATTTACACATAGTTGAGAGAAAAATTAGAATGGTAAACATATTGCAAAGGCGCTTGAAAGCAAATTTTATATAAAATAGTCAATCATGGCCGGGTACAGTGACTCACACCTATAACCCCAGCACTTTGGGAGGCCGAGGCGGGCGTTATCACCCAAGGTCGGGAGCTTGAGACCAGCCTGGCCAATGTTGTGAAAGCCCCTCTCTACTAAAAACACAAAAGTTAGCTGGGCGTGGTGGTGGGTGCCTATAATTCCAGCTACTGGGGAGGCTGAGGCACGAGAATCACTGGAACCCGGGAGGCAGAAGTAGCAGTGAGCTGAGATCAAGCCACTGCACCCCAGCCTGGGTGACAGAGTGAGACTCCCTCTCAGAAAACAAAACAAAACAAAACAAAATGTCAATCATTGGAGAGAGGTTTTGAGCTATAGACCAACATAATAAAAATACTGAGAAATACACATCAAGCCTAAGTTGAGGAATGAATTGGAAGGAAATATGAAGAAAGTCTCTGCACAGTAAATATATAAAAGAGTGTCTGGCCAATAATCCTGAAGAACTTAACTGAGGTTGGACAGTTACGTACGATATGGAGAAAGGAGGCAAAAATTTAAAATGGGTATAGCTTTTTCAGACTTACTGATAAATTACATGGACACAAGAAGAGTAAATGATTTTGAATTTTGAGTTTAGGCAACCAGAGAAGAATCATACCAGTGGCAAAAAAGGAAAGGCAAAAAGGGGAATATCTAGATCAGAACTTCTTATGGGAAATATGGCAGATTCAATTCTAAATGTCAATGTTAAGGTTTAACAGTATGTTAAAATTAAACTAACATCCTGCCTGAGACAAAATATAAACAGAAACTAGTAATGATGTATATGAAGGAAGATAAAACCTGTCTTCCTGTCCATAACTTCCAGGCAAATCAAACTGTCTGGCTGTCCATTACCATTACCTTCCTTTTTTTTTTTTTTCTTTTTTTTTTTTTTTTATTATACTTTAGGGTTTTAGGGTACATGTGCACAATGTGCAGGTTTGTTACATATGTATCCATGTGCCATGTTGATTTCCTGCACCCATTAACTCGTCATTTAGCATTAGGTGTATCTCCTAATGCTGTCCCTCCCCCCTCCCCCCACCCCACAACAGTCCCCAGAGCGTGATGTTCCCCTTCCTGTGTCCATGAGTTCTCATTGTTCAATTCCCACCTATGAGTGAGAACATTATCTTCCTTTTAAACCACATCTTTATTTCATTACAGGACATCAGATATGTGCGAAGTACTCTTCGGCACTCTTCAAATGTATTTAACTTACTAAAAACACCATTTTGCTAGTAATTTTATTACAGTGAGCTACAGTATGGTAATGAGGTAGTTGCTGTGTCCACTCACTGCCTCCTTTCTCATCATAAACAAAGTTGTAGGCTTCAGGACTATTCCACTCCAAACAGCTCGGCTTTCCTTTAAAACACCATTTTATTTTTTCCGAATTCAGAAATCACCGTTCTTCTCCCTTACTTCTTGCTGCCAAATTCTCAAGCATCCCCTAAATCAGTGTGTTTCATGAGTATTGATAAAAAAAAATCACCATTTAACAAAAGGAAGATGATTTTGTCTAGACATTTCTGTTTTAAGTGTTTAGATTTTGACTCATAAATTTAGGATTTTGAATGTTTTAATCTTTGAGATTTTGATTCATTCAGATGCTCACACATACACCCATATACAGCATAACACAGATAAATATTTTATCATAGAACTACAAAGTGATCGACCTTAGAAAAGAACAAAAAATCTAAAGCAACGGAACAGTATACAGCATACATGAAACAGTAAACAGCTCCCCATATTTGCAGGTTCTGAGTCGTGGATCCAATCACAATAGAAATAAATAAAAATTAAAATGAAAAATAAAACAATAAAGTATAATGCAAGTTTTAAAGCAACATACTATAACAACTATTTATATATCATATACGTTGTATTAGGTATTATAAGAAATATAGAGATGAATTAAAGTATATAAAAAATATAAGTTATATTGCAAATATTATATTACTTTAGGTAAGGGAGTAGAGCATCCACAAATTTTAGTATTTCTAAGGGGGTCTAGAAACTAATCCCTCTGTGATACCAAGGGATGACTATGTTTACTTTAGAGATTTTGTTGGAAATTCAGTACATAAAGCAAAAATTGCACTTAGTTTAAATGATACTCAAAAATCTCTCAGAGTCCATGTTTCTTACCAACACAATTTTTATTTAGTTATCTAATCATTATTTCTTTATTTGGCAATCCATGTTTTTGTTGCTTTATATTTAGATATTTATCTAAAATCCATTTTTAATTATTCAACATTTTATGCATAATAAACACAAACTTTTTATAACCAAGATAAAAAACGCCAGTCTGCACAGATGGTTTCTCTCCATGATCTGTACTGTATTCTGTGATTCATGGGTTACATGCCCCAGAGAAAAGTGCTTTTTATAAACACAGGATTAACACCATAATTGCACTTAGTTTGGAGAAATGCCGACGTGATGGAGGTAAAAGATAGCTATGACAACTGATAAAATAGATCCAGAGATTCCATCTCACATACTGGGGGATAAGCTTATTGAATAAAGGGTCAGGTAGAGTCAATGGCATTGCATACATTATTCTCTTTTCCTCTTTCTCTTTGTCAAGGGTATCAGGTTAAATTTACATTAATTACCTCCTTGTAATTTTGGTTTCCCATTTTTCCCAAATCAAGCTATTGTATATTATGACAATATATTTCTATCTATTTTTAAAAGACCAATAATATATTAGAAGATATAATTTGGGAAAAGTAGAAGACATTATTTAGATAACTAGAGAAACTTTAGAACCAGAGAGCGATATGGAACTGTTGAGTCAGGCAAGCTATAAAATTCCTCAGATTCAAGAGATGTTGTGGGTGTTTATGGAAATCATTTCCTGTAGTACATGAGAAAGAATGCACAGAAAGGCAGACACATTCAGTCCATGTTCTAATGAAAGGAGGGTCACTATATCACTCCTCACTTCCTTTCCCTTTCATGTTATGCTTTGTACACTCATTCACTATTGATTTATTGATCTGATTATGCTCCTTACACTGGGGCTTGCAACATGAATATGTTTGTATTCCTGACCTTAAGTAGTTTTCAGTCTACTCAGGGAATATGGAATGTAAACTAATAACTGCACTTAAATATGAAAAGTTTAAATTGCTTCGGGAACAGGAGGTTTGGGTGGTATTTGTCCAACTGAAGTGCCTCTAGTTGTGAGAACTGGCACTTGAAAATCCGGGAGAGAGAATGAATAATTTACTATTAAGAACTGACTAAAATTGGTGATTTGAAGAATCATTCTAAGAATTTTATACCAAATATTTCCCCTGGTATTAGGTTCCCCTAGAAAGAACTATTTTTGTTTAATAAAAGAGAGTATCTGTGTATAAAAAGATAGATCTTGGATCAGGGACTGGGAACTCATAGGAGAGGTCAAAACTGAAACAGAGCTGGGTTCTTCTCTAAACAAACAAATAAAATAAATGTTAGAAAAAATATTTCTTTTCTCTCTCTTTTTTATGTTTGAAACGTCAGTCAAAGAGATAAAAGGTAAAGAGACAGAGTGATAGAGAAATATGAAGACACTAATGCCCAAATTTTGTCATTTCAGAAGCTTGGATGTGAAATATTCAATTTTAAGTTATTTGTATTGCTGCAAGCCATAGGTTGCAAAATGGACTGACAGTGATCTGCTTGCACAAATGCCATAAGCAAATATAGTTGGCCGTCAGTATACATGCAGGCTGAGTCTGAGATCCCCCTAACCACTGGAGATACCAAAATCCATATATGCTTGACTTATTTATATTAAATGTTTTGGTATTTGCATACAGCCTATGAACATCAATCCATATACTTTAAATCATCTCTAGATTACTTATATTTTCTAAAGCAATACAAATGCTATATAGTTGTTATGCTGTATTATTTAGAGAATAACAACCCCCCGCCCCCCAACGAAAAGTCTGTAGATGTTCGGTAAAGACAGAACCATCCATTTTTTTCCCCAAATATTTATGATATGTGGTTGGTTGAATCCAAAGATGCAGATCTGGAGGGCCAACTACTTTGTTTTGTGCAAAAAAGAAAAAGTTCCTGGGATAGAAGCAGCAGTTTCGAGATGAGATTTCCATACATTTATCTAAAACCAATGGAAGCAGGATATCAGACCCAATGGTGATACAAGAACATAAATCTTCTGAAAATTTACACTGTATTTGTTACAGGATATTGTATTGGGTATGAGCTTATCTTCTCTAGATATTAAAGTATAGAGTGACTCCAACTTGTATCTACATTGTTACTTTTGACCATTAAAAATATAATTTAGGTCACACCTCTGTAACTCCTGAAATTAAAATGTTAATACAAGCAGTTACTTCTTAGTACTTGTCTTGATGTTATTATGCCCCAGCTATACTTTTTTGTATTTCATTTCTAAGCTTTCCAAGTAGTAGAGCACAAGGATTGCATCTACCTAATCCCTGCCTACATTGCCCTTAATTTTTTCTCTCACACCATGTTATCTACTCTCACAAAAGTAAATAATATTATCATAATTACCAAATATAACAATCTCTATTAGACCTCAATTTCTACAGCCCTGACACCCTTCTAGATAAAGTAAAAGACAGAAAGTTTAGCCTTCAGGAACCACCATAATCTGTCCTCAAATTATTTTACCTCTGATCAGTCTCCTACATGAACTATTAATATCTGTTCCAAACATATTTTATGCTCACTATTGGCCAAAACACATTGTTTACTTTTTATTTATTTATTTTTTTGCTGACCGCTCATTGTTTTATTCCATTGCCTTTCTTTACCATTTTCCCTATCAAATACATTCTCTTTACTCCAAACATCCAAATATTCTCTGATCTTTCAAATATATCTATGAAACATTTTATAAAATATGTCATTGTCATCTCTGAAGCTAGAGCACTTAAGATTCTGACTCCTTGGATTCTTCATCATATCCATCCAATAAAATAATATTGATTAATAAATATAAGTTGATTTTATAAATATTTTGGATAACTTCAATGTGAGTGAGTTTGAAGGAGTTTAGAAGAATGCTTTTTTGTTTCTTTTATTCTCAGCAACCACTACCAAATACTTTTCTAAAACACTAATCCAAACCTAGAAGAAAATCAAAAACTCAAATCAATTAATTCAAATTTTCCTCAAATTATGAAAGATTCAAAACGAGGATAAATATCCTCAATGTTTATAAACACAAAAAATTCAAAAAAATGAACTCAGTATATGATGAAGAACATAAAGCATTTCATTTTTTACTTTATAAACACCTTCCTCACTAAAAAAAAAGAGAATTTATTGTGAAAATATGTTTCTGCAACGTTAAGTGGTTTTTATGTTTACAAAAGCATCGAAGTCTAATTTTTTTTATGGAGAATATGTCACCGTTTCATATCATCAGCCAATCACTTTTAAAATTCCTATTGCTTTGATGTTGTCGCAGCATTTTGATATATAAGAAGATTTCTAACTTGACAGAAAATTCCTAACAAATTGCTAAATGTTAAATGGGGGAAAAAATCAGTATATGACAGATGAGTATATAAAAAGCACTCTCCTGGCATGCCTCACCTTATAGCATTTGAAAAAATGACTAATTGGGCCATAAATTAAATCATCAGTAAAATTATATGAAATGGAAATTCTAAGAAGCAAGCGTCATATAATCATTCTGTCACATCTGAAATCCTATTGAAATCATTGCAAATAAAATCTGATCTTTCACAAACTGTCATTACTGATTTTCTCATTTAATATCATTTAATTCTCATCTGTGATAATCATTATGGTTTTCTCTGATTAAATGTCAAATCTATAGAGAAATATAAATACCTTAAAATGTTGTCCTTTAAGAACTGACAATTATCTAAGTGTTGATTCTTTATATACATAGTACAAAGAAAATATAAATACTAACTCATATATCGACAAAGTTTCTATGTAACAAAGAAATAACAGTTATACCTATTAATATTATTTTTTTCAATTTTACTTTGTTCAAGTAGCATTTTGTAAAACATTTTCTTCCTCAAATAATTCTGTCTTTACCAAGCTCATACAATCTTTCCAATCTGTCATTAATTATAGCTGTTGTGAACACAGATAGTGGAATAATAAATGTGTTATATGCTTTCCTTTAGAATGATGATAGAAATGATTATGACAATAAAACCAACAGCCTAAAATGTGAAATATGTATTGTTATGTTGTGTGATATAATCCAAGTTTATCTGGCTTTCAATTATTTTATTCTAGTTATATTTTTCCAGTTTAGTATTTATATGCATCAATAATTAAAACTGATTAGTAACACATTCATAAATTTTAAGAGATATCTGGTTACTCTGCTTTAGGCTGGTGACATATTCTTGTAAACTCTACTATTTATGCTACAAGTCTGAGTTTTTATTATATCTTCATATATTTAGTATTTTAAAATTTGGAGTATAAAAAATGTGTTTCAGGAACAACCTGGACAAAAATGATTTTACCTTTAGGCTCACATTTTTTAAAGGACATTTAAAAGCCATTTTTATTGCTGTTAATTATTTGGCTTATGCAATTACAAAATTTGCTTTTTACCGGATGTTACTAGAGATCCATTCGCAGAATAAATGGGGAGAATGTCATTTGTTTGTTTATATATTTATTTGTGACAATCGCACAAAAGGCCAGTGTTGGGTTTTCTGTTCTTTCAATGGTTTGTGACCTTGGGCAAGCCACAGAAAGATTCAGCAGCTTGCCCTGTAATTAAAGGATACTAGGGCCTTCACTTCGCATCTTGCTTATGACAATACTGAATGGAGTGATACAAAGCTATGAAAGAAGGGCAGTCACTCACTGAGAGCATGTCACCAGACTTTACACATCTTTTTTTAGTGCTCTTCTTGAAAGAGAATATCTCTTGTAATACAAAAATCGAGGTGTCCTGTGTATTCTTGTTCCTGTTATTGTTACCTTGTCAGTCTCTCTGGAACTTGCATTGATTCTCTCATGTCTATAGCAAAAACACTAAAATCCCAAGCAATGATCTTCTAAAAGATTAATAAAATGTCTTCATCATTTCATAACTATTTAATGTACTCTCAAGTTACAATCAAATTCTTGAGATAAAGTAGTTCATCTTAGGAAAGACCTCTTCCTTTACATTCATTAAATTTTCATTTCTAGACAATCCATCCAATATTCCTGTTAATCAACAAGTATTTACTGGGAAGGTACTAGATTTTTAGACCTATGAAGTCATTAAAGAAGATATGAAGATATTTAAGATAGCCCCTATAGCTTAAAATCCTGATTGGTAAAGTCAGATTATACAGAAAACCCCCAAATGACAGTGTAAATAAATTCTGAGTTATTATAGACATGATAGGACTTGAGTTGCGCTCATAAACAAACACAGTCTGCATAAAGAATAAGAAAGAGGAAGAGCATTCTAAACATTTAGAATAGGAAAATATGCTCAGGGTACAAAGGGAACAATAAGAGAGAAGCTGTCTGGAGCTAGAGCAGGGAGAACAGGCAGAGGTGATGAAAAAGACCTGAGCTCCGGTTGCATAGATGTTTTTTAACTCATATTTTAAAAACTGCATTGACGCAGAATAATTAAACTTTTTCATGATAATCCTATACTCCTTACTTGAAAGTATTTTTCCCACATAACAAATTATGTCATATTACCCTTCAGCTCAAAAGCACCATTTGATTTCTTATTAGATCTTTGTTTAAACTACTTAAAATATGAAATTTTCCTTATTTATTAGATAACCTAGCAGGCTTTCAGATCGAAAAGTATCAAACTGAATTCATCCATTATATTACTTATCTATTTTCTCTTCTTGTCTTTGCTGCGTATAATTCTACATGTAATGCTTTATAGAACTACATTACCATTCCCCATGTAACCCAAACGAGAAATAATAAGCCTATTAGTTTTGGCTCCTAACTTTGTTTATTCAAATTTCAGTTGCATTTCAGGTCTTCCTCAGTCTATTTGTTAAATATTTTCCAGGTTATCACCCTATGTTTTTGTTTGTACGTTTGTTTGTTTACCTAACTCTACTACCTTTTTTGGTGGGCCTTCATCAGTTATTACCAGAATCTATAAATCCTACTAATAAAACTATTAAGCTATTGAACCATTAAAACTATTCAGTTACTACTTTTAATTTTTACAGTAAAACAAATCCTCATCCTAGTATACTCTTTCAGGATCCCTTCCCAGCCCTCCTGTTCAGCCTCCTCTCCTGCAGCTCTCTTTCTCTAACCATTCAGAATTAATTATATGTCCCATAATGAGTCCTTTACGGATCTATGAATTTGCCCATGCCACCTTTGCATATTACAACTTAATCATTTTCCCATTTTCAACTAACAACCAACTCTGGTTCTTCAAGACTGCTCACATATCTGCCTTCTCAAAGCCTTTAGTGAAAATGTCAACCTGAGGTGAGTTTCTCTACTTCGTTTGTTTATTAGATTATGGCATACTCATTAGCATGGCACCTTCAACTTTGTGTCATACTAAAATCATCAATTTACTTATTTGATTTACCCGCATTCTGCAAGCTTGTGTTCAAAGACTCACCTTATCCTCTGCTTCTAGTAGAGGCATGAGGCCTACTTGTCACATATGCTCAATACTTGTTTCCTAAATAAGAAAACCTTATTCAGTTTCCCTGAAGTTTTCATAAGAAAAAAGAGGATGGTATTCAGTCAGGATGAAAAATAATCTTTGATTAACAGTCCATAACTCTAAAGTATTGAGCAAGTCATGCTATGAGGAATCAGAGTAAATATCTAATAATTAGAAGCTGCATATACTAATCCAATGCAAGGCCGATTAAAAAGAGCAATTACTTATAACCAGAGGAGTTCAAGAAAAAGTGTACTAACTTCTTGGTTTCAGAAAGATAATTCATGCTTCAGACAACACTGAGATTCTACTTTTGAACTTCAAGTGTTTAGATTTTATATCTTAATCAAATTCGAGGAATACTTTTGAGTTCGATCATGTGTCAGGAACCATGTTATTCTATGAAATGCCCAACATACCTATGAGTTTTTCTGATTCCAGATTCAACATTTTAGTTGCAGATTGGAAGGTCAGTGGAAGTGCAAGGGAAATAACTTTAAGGAACAGATCTTAAGGTAGTGATTTCCAAATACTGAAATAAAAATAAAGAAACAATAATAACAGGGAAGAATAACAGAATTTTTATATTAGACTATAAAAACCATGGAGAGTTAGATTTTTTTAAATCACTTCAGACAGTTTTGTGTGCCCACTCTATGAAGCAAAATCTTGGAAGTGAGAAAATGCTGTTGGAAGAGGCAGGCAGCCATGCTTGTTTTGTGGAAAATGCTCTGAAAACAGGAATCAATTAAACAAAACCTAGCCATGCTCACAATGGAAAAAAAGAAGTTTTGCAATTTAAACAAATAACTACTTTGCATTTTTATCATTTGCATGATTAGTCCTACTTTGTCAGATTTGGCATGAGTCAGAAAGGTACAGAAAGTAGCCATCTTTTCCTTCATTCTAAAGGGTTAATTATCTTTAGAGTCTTTTTGTTTTTTATTATATAAAACATAAAACTATATATTAATAAAATATTATATAAAATATTATCATTTTCCCTGAAAACTTCATAGTATGCCTCATCAGAAGACAATTGGAAAGCCACTTGCAGTATGTATAATATTATAATTTGTATGTATAAACCTGAGTATTGTTGATTTCATACTCATCCAGCAAATAACTACTGTTCTGTAATGTAGTCAAAATGAGGTAATTGATAGTTTCTCAGTATTGATTGGCATTTTCTTGTGAGTCTAACATGCATAATCATTTAATTGATTTACGCATTTCAGAATCAAATAGTTTTCCCTTGAATTATTTATAGGAAGAACAGAATTTAAACAAAGAAAATTAAATATGACAAAGCAATAGTATACTGCATATACATAGGGTAGTTATTCCATTTTAATACTGACCTGCCTGTACCTCAAACTGATTTTTCCTTATACATGACACTAGTAATGACAGTTTTATTTACTACCCCCACTGAAAGAGCCAATGGAATTTTTTCTAAGTGCCTATTGCGCAAAGTTGTATGAACAAGTTAAAGAGATATGTTTATGAAATAATGGCTATATGTTTACCTATTAATTAATCAAATAATAAAACAAAACTATATCTTGAATGCACAAAGATTTCCCAGGCTAAACGTTACCAAGAGAGGCATATAGAAAAGTTGAATATTGCTTAGCAAATAGAAAAAAATAATAGCAATCTATTTTTTTGTTAAGAATATCCATATAATTTTATTAATTTTCATTTTACCACATCTATACAATTTACAGTGCTCATAATAGATATATCCATCTTTACTAAAAATAATAAGATTGACTTATTCCTTTACTAAAATTGACTTGCAAAACTAAGTGGTGGCATAGGTCTTAGGTTTCGCCAACTCATTCATTTTCCAGAACAATAACAAATGTACATTGAATGGCAAAAATGAAAGGAAATTATATGCCTGTCAATAAATAAAATTATGTAATTGCTTGTGGTTCCTTTAATCCCTTTATTCCTTTAATTGTGTTTTCTTCTACGTACTACCAAATGTTTTAAAAATTCAATAATCTACAAATTGTTTCTCCAGTTACTAGCACAGTAGCCAAGTTTTCTTGGATTTTCAAGCTGACCTTTTAGTCACAGTATCCTTCAAAATAAGTTTAAGTTTTGAGCTTACAATCACTTAACAGGCCTGAAAACTGCACAAGAAACTGAATTGCGCCCACATGCAACTAAATGCCTAAGTAGCCACTGGAACTTTACACCAAGAGTACAATTAAGAAACTCAATTTGCACCTGCAAGTAGACACCTGCAGGCTCTATTAGACACAAACTTAATTTTGCCTGGACAATACGTATCTGTCACAAAACAGCTGACATACAGTTTTAGACTAGGAATAGGCACTTGGACTTTTAGAACTTCCCTGAAGAACTCAGCCTTGCAATGTTTTCTTATGTCCAGACCTTGTCTGCTCTCAGGCAGCATTCTCCAAACATTTCTAAAATATAACAAATTAGCTCCACCCTTTCCTTTTTCATATCACTTGTTTATTTTTTTGGGCCACACAGGGTTGTAGTAGTCTTTGATTCTGTATTTCTGAGATTTGTTGCATCTAAGTATCTGTGTTCTACAGAATTATGCATGTTATTCTTCAACACAAACCAACTAGTAATCACCAATGTTTGCTCAGCTAACACTGGGGTTTTCTAAACATAATACTTTTTATAGAAAATTTATGTATTCTTGAGGAATCATTTTTATTTCAAGGAGAAGTTTAAAGGAAGAGAGTGTTAATGAATGTTCTCATTTCTTCATTAGATTTTAGTATGCTATCACTGAACTCACTGGTAGAACACATATTTCTTTTTTCTGGGATAACTCTTCTCTTCTTTTAAAGGTTTAAAAAGAAAAATGATGACTCGTATTTCAGGAAAAAACATCTAAAAAACGGTGCAGTAATTTATTTGTGCCTTTCAAAAAATGTGTTGTAAGACATAAAGATATCATAGGCAACAAACTGACTATATAACATCTTTTCTGTCTATGCAATCAAATCAACTAAGGTGTTTTGAAGAATTATCAAAACAGGAAAATAGACAAAGAAATCACTTCATATTCACTTCATATCTTTTATGTGAATCTAGATGTTTCTCTGTTTGGCTTGCTATTTTCCACTGATTAGGATATTTTTGCCTCTCTGTAAAGAAAGATGTTAACTTGTAGAAAACTAGTAACAATGCAAATAATCCTGGACCAAACTTATTTAGCAAAGGTGGAAATGAAATATAGAACAAAATAACTCCAAAGTTTATAGTGTTATTGTTTTGTAGCACATGCACCAGTTTTTATCTAAATTAGTAATCCTATTCAAATTTAGTTCTTTCAGTGACTGTAAATACTTTCATCTTTCTCTTTGAACCAGCCTTTCTACCTTGCTGGATCTCTCTTAAATGAGCAAATTCAGTCTGACACAAAAGTCTCAACTTATACTTTTAAAAGTCATTTCTTAACACTTTCTAGTAGTTTTTGATTTACAAAAACGTCAGGAAGATAGAACAGAAAATTCTCATATACCTCTCACCCACTTTCCCTTGTTAAAATCTTACATTATTATGGTACATTTGTCACAACTAATGAAGCAGTTCTGAAACATTAATATTAACTAAAATTCACATTTCATTCAGATTTGCTTATTTTTTCCTTAATGCTCTTTTCCTGTTTCAAGATTTCATCCAGGATACATATTACATTTAATTATCATATCTTTTTATGCTCCTCTAAACTGTGACCATTTCTCAAACTCTTCTTTTTTTTTTTCTTTTTTTTTTTATTATACTATAGGTTTTAGGTACATGTGCACAATGTGCAGGAAACTCTTCTTGATTATAATGAACTCGGCGGTTTTGGGGGGTATTAGTCAGATATTTTGTAGAATATCCCACAACTGTTATTTTTGTTTCTCTCATAATTACACTGGGGTTATGGGTTTTTGCCAGAAAGACTACTGAGGTAAAGTGACATTCTCATCACATCACATCAAAGGTAAATTCTATCAACCTACCTTATACTATTATTGACATAAACCTTAATCACTCGGCTGAGGGAGTCTGTCAGTTTTCTCCCCTGTATAGTTTCTCCCATACCCCATCATACTGTATTTTTGGGACAACGTGCACACCACATGTAAAGAGTAGGAAGTTATTCCCCACCTTTTTCATGGAAAGTATCTATTAAAATTATTTGGAATTCTTTTGCACAGGAATTTGTTAGTTCTCTCCCATTGTTTATTAATTCGATCACTTATTTATATTCCTATGGAGTTATGAATATTTACTTAATACCTTGAGGTAAAATCTAATATTACTTTATTTATTTTGCTGCTCAAATTCTTCTAACTTAGCCATCGGGAGCCTTTTCAGTTTGCTCCCTTTGACATACTGTGTGTGTGTGTGTGTGTGTGTGTGTGCACTTTCTTATTCTCTGGTACAAGATGCTCCAGGCTCATCTTACATATTACCCCTCTCCCAGTCCCCAAATCAATCATTTTCCTTTAATGGAGACTAAGATTAGAAACTAAATCTGTGCACTAGTTGAAGAGGCTTTTTTGCTTTTACTTTTACAAATTATACTTTGAAACAATTAAATAGATTTTATTGAGGCCACAGATTATTTACAGTAATCTGTTTTCCAAGCTTATTCTTTGTAGTTAACCAAAACATAAGTTATCATTTTTGACAGAAGAGCAGACTGCCTTCAAGGAACCATCAGAATAGAATGTGAGCAATGCTTGATGAATCCTTCATATTATCCATGGATTTTATAATAAACTAAAATATAGCAATGGAATAAATCTAGCATAGATACAGGGAGATAGAGATACCTACTCCAAATTTCTTCCTTTCCCATTATTTCATTCTTATTTTACTTTGAAATACTGCAAAATTTAAAAGAAACATTGGCATCAGGTGAGAGATTTGAAGAAACAAAGTATTACATAACTCCATCTAAATACATTGAAGTCGTATATTTAATATAATATCTCAGTTGGTAAATCATCTGCTTCTTCAGATTTCAATTTGTAACCATTGTAAATATCTACTTTAGAATATACTTTTGATTAAACTTGTATAAGTTTATCACCTGGAGAGGGCTTTGTAGAGTTAGCATCAGAGTTGATATTTACTAATACTATTAATGCACTATCCTACAATTTGTCCATAAATATGTGGAAAAGACATACTGCCTCTGCCATGATAGATGCAAATTGAAAATGCATTAGAATTTAATTACATCCCAGGATGAAAATTCTATGAGAATATGAGAGCAAGAAAAAGCTCAGATGTCAGGGGTCAACTATCAATAATTTTACACCTAAGATATACATTCAATTATAAACTCCTTTCTACTTATTTATTTAATTTTTAAACCCAGCTCAGTTCCACTTTGAAAGTACAAAAGAGAAATTTATTTTCTCGTTCACCATGGGATATAATGAATACCATATATATTTTTTTCTTCATCATAATATTTATTTTCAGTTACCAGGACTATGATATCTATACACTTTTTTATACATTACGGAACTTGAAAATTTGAAGCAATGTAATTCATAAGTAAATTTCTGACTTTTAATTCAAAAAGTGGAAGCTGAGAACTTCAAGATCACTATAAATAATTTTTTACTTCCTTTTAGGGATATTCAATGTCATGCAGTGAGTAAAAGTATAATAAACTGTGCCATATTTACTAGTAGTGGTAGTAAATTGTTTAACAACCTCACTACTTCTGTTATAAAACTCACATGGCTTAGAGTCCATTGAAACCCCCTTTAAAAAGAAATATAGCTTTCAACCATCTGCTATTGCCTCTAAGTGCCCATAATGTACTCTTGGGACCCTCATAGAGGCAGGAGGTTTACTGAAGCTATTCACTTCCCTCAGGGGAGAAACTTGATAATGAGCATGCATTTCTTTATCAACTATCACATAGCTTGATTCTTTTATAAGGTATGAAGTGAGATTGAATGCCATCTTATATGTACCTCTTCACATTGTAGCTTTCCTGTTAGTGGCAGAGCCAGACGTATTTTCAGGAAAGCTACTGGTTGTAGCAGCTCAATGTGACACCTGGAATTTGCTCTTTTAAAGTAAGACAGCTAATTGAGTGTAATGCCCCTAAGAGGAAAAAGAGAACGGATGTCTGCTTTTCTAAATTTCAACATTCCAAGTCTTTTTCAAGTACCTATTGACATTTCTAAAGTATACTTTCTTTTTCTCTTTTTAAAGAACGTTAAGATTTTTAAAGCCTTGCAGTTTACTGTAGGACAGAAAACACCCTACTTACAGCCACTCAGACATGTATAAATTACTCTGGTCTATAATAAAGATCTCTTCTTATAAATACTTTCAAAATCTAGTGACAATCCTGCCCACAAGCTGAAAGTTGTTTCTCACATATATTAGGAGGTAAACATCCTTTCTAGGGCTTTGCCTCCTATCCTTCATGTTCTACTTTTTTATTATTCCTAGATGCTCTTGCAAACTTCTGTAAATAAACCAAGCTTATGGTTATTAATATAGAAAGTTGTTCTGATTTGCTTCTTATACATCTCTATTGGTTTTTCTAGTACATTTTATTGAGCTTTCCAAGAACAATTATTATATTCAAACATATTTCATCCAGTCATATTTAAGGTCACACTATATTTCTAGCACTCACACTCATATTTTATCCTCTCCCAATATAAAAATAAAAAAGGGAAGACTACCTAGAGGTTTTAAATTGCTAAAATTACATAGTCAAAATATTGGTGTTACTTTATTTAGACAGCAGAGAGCAGTATAAATCTAACCCTATGCAAATAAATGGTTTCATCTTAGGCTGCATTAATGCAACCAGGACAAAAATCCAGGGAATGCATAAGATCCACATTTTCTGTTTAATAACTCTCACTGCATTCTTTCCTTTTTCCTTTTTTAACAGAGAGTAACTAATTGGGAGAATTAAACAATACTATAAGAATGTGACCGTAATATTTCTGTTAGGAAATTACCAAGTGCATGGAATAGAATTCAGTTCAGAGAACTAATCAACAGAATTTGTTTTCACATTTAAAATATCCTAAAGAAAAACTTTTTTTCAATCCTATTCAGAGATGCTTATTCCAACTTTCAGGCCACTGGAATTTCTCTCTAATAATCTGGAATGTGGCCAAACTAAATCAATCAGAGACCAATTATATTTAAGCTCTCGTGTTATTTCACTACTGGAGATTTTAGTATGAGGTTTTAGTTTACTTGAGCTTTACATCCATTCCTCAGTGAAGAATAGCTTCTTGAAAGTCAACACACTAAAAGTCATAATTAGATACTTCCACATGAGTTTTTCCCCATGTGTTTTTCTTGAAGTATGAAATGCTGCTTCTAAGGTTTAGAAGAGATGAAGCACTCAGAGTTCATTTAAAGTTTACATTTTTAATAACTCTAAATACATATGATAAACAGATATTGTTACTTCATATAAATGAAATTAGTGTGTTTGATTTAGAAGTAGTATCTGAATTCAACAAGCAAAAACAAAAAAACTTTAAAAAGTGAGCAAAAGACATGAACAGGCACTTTCTTTTTTTTTTTTTTTTTTTTCGAGAGGGAGTCTCGCTCTGTCACCCAGGCTGGAGTGCAATGGCATGATCTCGGCTCAGTGCAAGCTCCACCTCCCAGGTTCCAGCCATTCTCCTGCCTCAGCCTCCCAAGTAGCTGGGACTACAGGCGCCCGGCATCACGCCCGGCTAATTTTTTGTATTTTTAGTACAGACGGGGTTTCACCATGTTAGCCAGGATGGTCTTGATCTCCTGACCTCATGATCCGCCCGCCTCGGCCTCCCAAAGTGCTGGGATTACAGGTGTGAGCCACTGCGCCTGGCCATGAACAGGCACTTTCAAAAGAAGGCATACAACAGCCAATAAACATATGAAAAAATGCTCAACATCACTAAACATCAGAAAAATGCAAATCAAAACCACAATGAGACACCATCTCAAACCAGTCAGAAAGGCTATTATTAAAAAGTCAAAAAACACAAGATACTGATGAAGTGGCAGAAAAACAGAATGCTTATACTCTGCTGGTGGGTAGCCACTGTGGAAAGCAGCTTGGAAACTTCCCAAAGAACTTAAAACATAACTGCCATTCAACTCAGCAAACCCATTGAGAGGTGACAGCGTGCTGGCAGTCCTCACAGCCCTCGCTCGCTCTCGGCGCCTCCTCTACCTGGGCTCCCACTTTGGTGGCACTTGAGGAATCCTTCAGCCCACCGCTGCACTGTGGGAGCCCCTTTCTGGGCTGGCCAAGGTGGGAGCCGACTCCCTCAGGTTGCAGGGAGGTGTGGAAGAAGAGGCGCGAGTGGGAACCGGGGCTGCGTGCGGCGCTTGAGCGCCAGCTGGAGTTCCAGATGGGCATGGGCTTGGTGGGCCCCGCACTCGGAGCAGCCGGCCGGCCCTGCCGGCCCCAGGCAATGAAGGACTTAGCACCCAGGCCAGCAGCTGCGGAGGGTGTACTGGGTCCCCCAGCAGTGCCAGCCCACCGGTGCTGCACTCGATTTCTCACCAGGCCTTAGTTGCCTTCCCATGGGGCAGGCCTCGGAACTGCAGCCTGCCATGCCTGAGCCTTCCCCCGCCTCCATGGGCTCCTGTGCAGCCTGAGTCTCCCCGACGAGCGCCACCCCCTGCTCCATGGCGCCCAGTCCCATCGACCACCCAAGGGCTGAGTAGTGCGAGCACATGGCGTGGGAATGGCAGGCAGTTCCACCTGCAGCCCTGCTGCAGGATCCACTGGGTGAAGCCAGCTGGGCTCCTGAGTCTGGTGGAGAAGTGGAGAACGCTTATGTCTAGCTCAGGGATTGTAAATACACCAATCAGCACCCTGTGTCTAGCTCAGGGTTTGTGAATGCACCAATCCACACTCCGTATCTAGCTACTCTGGTGGGGCCTTGGAATACCTTTATGTCTAGCTCAGGGATTGTAAATACACCAATCGGCATTCTGTATCTAGCTTGAAGTTTATAAACACAACAATCAGCACCCTGTGTCTAGCTCAGGGTTTGTGAGTGCACCAATCGACACACTGTATCTAGCTGCTCTGATGGGGCCTTGGAGAACCTTTATGTCAATACTGTGTATCTAACTGATCTGATGGGGACGTGGAGAACCTTTATGTCTAGCTCAAGGATTGTAAATGCACCAATGGACACTCTGTATCTAGCTGCTCTGGTGGGGCCTTGGGGAACCTTTGTGTCGACACTCTGTATGAAACTGATCTGATGGGGACGTGGAGAACCTTTGTGTCTAGCTCAGGGATGGTAAACGCACCAATCAGCACCCTGTCAAAACAGACCACTCGGCTCTACCAATCAGCAGGAAGTGGGTGGGGCCAGATAAGAGAATAAAAGCAGGCTGCCTGAGCCAGCAGTGGCAACCCGCTGGGGTCCCCTTCCACACAGTAGAAGCTTTGTTCTTTCGCTCTTTGCAATAAATCTTGCTACTGCTTGCTCTTTGGGTCCACAATGCTTTTATGAGCTGTAACACTCACCGCAAAGGTCTGCAGCTTCACTCCTGAAGCCAGTGAGACCACTAGCCCACCGGGAGGAATGAACAACTCCAGACGCGCTGCCTTAAGAGCTGTAACACTCACCGCGAAGGTCTGCAGCTTCACTCCTGAGCCAGCAAGACCACGAACCCACCAGAAGGAAGAAACTCCAAACACATCTGAACATCAGAAGGAACAAACTCCAGACGCACCACCTTAAGAGCTGTAACACTCACCGCGAGGGTCCGCGGCTTCATTCTTGAAGTCAGTGAGACCAAGAACCCACCAATTCCAGACGCACCATTATTTGGTTTACACCCAAAGGAAAATAAATTGTTCTACCAAAAAGACACATTAATTCATATATTCATCACGACATCATTCACAATAGCAAAGACGTGAAGTCAACCTAGATATCTATGAATGGGGGATTCAATAAAGAAAATGTGGTACATATACACCATGAAATACTATGCAGCCATAAAAAGAACAAAATTGTGTTCTTTATATCAACATGGATACAGCTGTTCTAAGCAATTCACAGGAATGGAAACCAAATAGTACATGTTCCCACTTATAAGTAGAAGCTAAGCATTGGGTACACATGGACATCAAAATAGTGACAACAGACATTGGGGACTACTAGAGTGGGGAGAGAGGCAGGGGAGCAAGGCCTGAAAAACTAACTATTGAGTACTATGCTTACTACCTGGGTGACGGGATCATTTGTACCCCAAACCTGAGTGTCACACAATATACTCATGTAAAAAACCTGCACCTGTACCCCTGAATCTAAAAGTTAAAATTATATATATTATATATAATATATATATAGTTGTGTGTGTGTGTGTGTATATATATATATATATATACACACACATACACACACATATATGCAGTGTCTGACATCTGAAGGTCCTCCATATGGGGTATGAGTTGGAGTCTTAATTATATTCTTCTTCGGTTTATTCTTTGGTTTTTCTTCATTTTATCCTACTTCATTTTTTTATCTTATACTGAATTTGCTATAGCAAGTATTTAAAAACTTTACAAGATATTACATCTATCAATCCCAGACTCCCAAATAGGCATAACTAAGAATTAAGAAAACTTATAAGAAAAAAAAACATGTTTTAGCTCTATTTATAGAAATTAGTTTGGGCATAAATTATCTCATGTCTTTTTAGTACCTATACTATTGTCACCTGAGGTTATTTAGAAAACTGGTGAAGGCAAACCTGAGCAAACAGGCTTCTGGTAAGAAAGTGCTGGATTTGACAGACACAAGCAGGCAACCTCCCAGAATGTCAGCATGTTCACTTATATTTCACATTCTTGATCTTTTGAAAGTTCAACTAATTCACTGTCTTCTCTTTGGCAACAAGGCATCCTAGCAAAAGCATAGGTTTTAAACACAGAAAGGATTTGTCCTCAGTCTATTGTTTACTATTTTTAAACAACATGATATTTACTCTTCTCTGAGTCTTAATTTTCTCTCAATAAAATTAAGAAATGAATACTTTCTTCCCATGAATGCCATGAAAATTAAATGATAAGATCTTAATGAGGTATACAGCTCACAGTAGATACTCGAAAATGTTGGTTCTTTCTCCCCTTTTCTTAAATGTATAAATTAATAATTGAAAAGTGAATAGCATTTTCCTCTCTGAAGGATATTTGGTATAAGATATATTGACCTAATATTGTGACTTTTCCACAGCATTTTCTTTATGAAGTATACATTGAACAGAGGACTCATAACATATCTCAATATGATAAAATTATCCAAATTATTTTTATTTATATGCCTCTAAATCATTTTTCTCAGCTGTTGAATTCAAATTTCTAAGCTGTTGAATTAAGGGTGCTATAATTCTGAGTTGACAAAACTTCTATCTCCAAATCCTAGACTGTGATAGACTCTGATTTTGGGTACCTCAATGAACCACACTCTATTATTCACATCCTCCACATTGATTCTAGCCTTGACACATGATTAATTTTAATCAGTGGAACGTTTTAGTATGATGTATGCAGACACAATAAGCACTTGCACTTGAAGACAGTTTCTCTTAGAATACTCCTTGAAATCCATGTTAAAATAATGCCTATGCAACTATTTAAAGAGGTCTCCATGAAAAACAACCCAAGGCTTATACCCTATGTAAATTCCCTAGTGGTGGCCAGCCCCAACATAGCTAGCCATGTGAGAAGATGATTTGGACCCTTCGGTTATTTCAGTAGCTCACCCAAGATCACATGAAATGGAACTATTCAGTCAATCTATAGAATTATTAGGAATAATAATTTATAAATGGACCAGGCACGGTGGCTAATGCCTGTAATCCCAGCACTTTGGGAGGCCGAGATGGGCAGATAACCTGAGATCGGGAGTTTGAGACCAGCCTGACCAACATTGAGAAACCGCATCTCTACTACACATACAAAATTAGCTGGGGGTGGTGGCACATGCCTGTAATCCCAGCTACTAGGGAGGCTGAGGCAGGAGAATCGCTTGAACCTGGGAGGCGGAGGTTGCAGTGAGCCGAGATCGTGCCATTGCACTCCAGCCTGGGAGACAAGAGAAAAACTGTCTCAAAAAAAAAAAAAAATTATAACTGATATTTTCTGCACCATATAATGAGTCTTGAAACACATTTTTAAGGATAATTATCAAGTCTAAGTTTCAGATAAAATCAGGGAGAAACAAAAAGTAAAAAGAAGTTGTATTTGTGGTAAAAGAAAAAAGAGAGAGAAGAAATAGGATTAATATGTAACAAGAAGAAAAGAAACCAGTACATTTTGAGTAAAGAATCACTTTTTTTTTCTTAGTGATGGGAGAAATAAAAGATAGTACTATAAATGTGAATGCACACTTTAAAAGAATAAAGACCTATACAACTTATTTGCTTTTGATTTTTTTTTAAATTTGAATATTCATTTACAATGTTAGGTCTTGAGAAAATAAATAAGATAAGGTTTGTATTCTCAAGGAATTCACAGATTTAAAACTGTCCAAAATTCCAGTGCCACAGATAATCTGCTCCTAATTTTTTTAAAAAAATTAAAAATACCTTTTCTTTCTAATTCCATCATCTAAAACAAAGTCTTAATGCAACTACAGACTTACGCCAAACAATATTGATAATTTTTCATCTTATAGTTGTACATTTTCACCAATCCAGAAAACAACCAAGTATGGTCTACAATAACAAAACACAGTGTTTTGAAAATTGATTATAGTGAATTACCTGCGGCTTATTTTGAATCAATGACATTTCCTGGTTTATTCATTTATATAAGATTTACATTCCCTTCCCTAGGACCCATGAGCCAGAGCCACCAATCCTAACTCATTAAAAAGAATCATTTGTAGCTGATAAACTCCATCTACATTTAAGGATTGTAGCTTTACACAGTAAATGTTCGACCCGAGATGAGGTATGAGTGGAATTTCTTGTAATTCTGCAGCTTTTTACATGTTTAAAAATCAATAAGACTTTATTCAGCCACACTGTATCTTTCTTGTGCTTCTTAAGCCAGTACATAATCACAAATCACAGAGTTAGGAGAGTTAAGTCATGTGGGATTTAAAAAAATGTACTGTGTATTTTAGTAGTAAGTGCAAATAAAAATTTCAAAATTATTTCTGGAAAAGGTTTTGGAGTGTCATACATATTGCATGTTAAATGATATTAATTGACAATATAGATGATTATTTTAATGGATAATTTAAATAAAATTTAATAATTTAATAAAATAAAAATTCTTAATAAAACAAAACAGTAAATTTGAGAATAAACATAGAATTTCTTGGCCTGGCGCAGTGGCTCATGCCTGTAATCCCAGCCCTTTGGGATGCCAAGGTGGGTAGATCACCTGAGGTTAGGAGTTCAAGACCAGCCTGGCCAACAAGGTGAAACGCTGTCTCTACTAAAAATAAAAAAAATTAGGTGCAGTGGCACATACCTGTAATCCCAGCTACTCGGGAGGCTGAGACATGAGAATCACTTGAACCTGGGAGGTGGAGGTTGCAGTGAGCCAAGATCATGCCACTGCACTCCAGCCAGGGTGAAAGAGCAAGACTTTGTCTCAAAAAAAAAAAAACAAAAAAGAATTTCTTTAAAGTAATAAAATTGAAATATTACGATATTGTAATCTATATGTATATATTTATGCATATACATATATACAAATGTATACATGTTTTTTTCTTGAGAGTTTATGCATGCACTCTACTATAAAGATTTATGTCTGTGCAATTGGTATAATACCTTGTTTTTATGTGGCCTCCTCTCAAACAAGTGGCAATAAAATCTTTATAGCATCTAATACTGACATAGTTTATTTATGTCTCTTGGTTTCTCTCCATTTTCCTTTTTAAACCACATAAATCAGTATCTTAGAAACAATGAGGTCATTGATAAGAGCTCAAAAAGACAGACTCAATTCAGAGCATTTAACTTGAAAAAAAAATCAAGGGACTTAAGAAATGAAGTAATATGTAACATTATCCCCCAATGGAAGATTACTCATACATAACTCAATACAGAAAAATGTTATTACATGTAGAATTTTGAGAGTATATTTCAATATCTGTATATATTCCTCTTAGACTGACAAAAGGGGCTATGAGAGAAAGTTTGACAATGCTGGTAGGAAATACATTTTGGATTAAGAAGACTAGTGAACTTCGACAGGTTATGATCCACCCTCATCTTATTTACCTCTTCATATTTTACCAATTATTCCACCTTGGCCTCATAATGAACCCTCAGAAGGAATTAAATAATGAATCAGATTTTCTGTTATCATTTACTTGAACTCACAGTTTTGCTTTACAATCTTTCCTTTATCACCTCCCATAACTATCTACTTCTCCAGGATAATTTGTTTTAGTCAATTCCAGCTTCTATAACAAACTACCATAGACTGGGTGGCTTAAACCCCAAACATTTATTTCTCACAGTTACGGAGGGTAGAGAATTCCAGATTAAAGCTGCAGCAAATCCAATGTCCGGTGAGGGCCCTTTTCCTGGTTTATAGTCTTTTTCTATCCTCACAAGGTAGGTGGTGAGCAGAGAGGACGCAAGCTACCATTTCTTATCCTAAGTGCACTATTCCTATTAATGAGGGCTCCACTCCCATAATCTAGTTACGTATCAAAGGGTCCACCTCCTAATGCCATCACATTAGTGGTTAGAATTTCAAAATATGACTTTTTGGAGACATTCAGTCGAGAACATCAGTGTACTTTAATTGTTAGAAAATTTTATATGAAAACCTCAAATCCCTCTACCTGAAATGCCACCACTCTAGTTCAGGTCTTATCATTTCTTTCCTAGATATCTAATACAACCATATTTTGTCTTCAAATATGTAAGCAGGGAAAATGTAACTTTTGTGTGAATTAAGATGACCACTCAATCTTTGACAGTTCCTTTCCCTGAACCAGAAATAACTCTCCAGTAATGGCAAATTGGTGTGATATCAGCAAAGCTGCATCCCAAATAGAGCTACAAGGTCACAGCAAGTGCTATTAGCCATATCTAGAGAATAAGAAGTGGTTTTATTAGTTATCATGAAGAATGTCAAAATGTGTTTGTCAATTGGCACAATGGATGCTAGAAATTGGCTCTTATTAGTAAATGTAAAGTGATAATGATACATATATTTTTTGTGCTAGCATTGTTACAGCTGTACGTTACATAAGCTGGTCCTGTGTACAATGCCTCCAAGCCACAGTGGACACATCAGTAAAGTGAGTCTATCTATTATTGTACACAGTGCAGAAACAGAATCACCCTGAATTTCAAACAGATGACTGAGAATCTGAAACCCAGTCTCTGCTAAAAATACAAAAAAAAAAAAAAAAAAAAAAAAAAAAAAATTAGCTGGCCATGGTGGCAGGCCCCTGAATTCCCAGCTACAGGCTGAGGCAGGAGAATGGCGTGAACCATGAACTCGGGAGGCAGAACTTGCAGTGAGCCGAGATCACGCCACTGCACTCCAGCCTGTGCGACAGAGCAAAACTTCGTCTCAAAAAAAACAAAAAACAAAAAACACTCATTTTTGTATTAAAAAATTGCCAGCCCTTGAGAGGCAGAGCATCAAAAATACCCAAGGACGTGCCACTGAGTGCCTTCTCTGGAAGGCTGACAGCCAGCCACATGTGGCCAGATCTGTCCTCACTTTTAAAGCTTATGTGAAACACTCCAGCTGTTCCTCTTTTAAGTCCTTCTATCTCAAGATTTTCCTCCTCTACTATTTGTAATTTCTTAAGCATGTCAGCTAACAATGAGCCAGCCTTCATGAGTTCTAAGTGTGAAGACTGGAGACTTTCCCTTTGTGAGGCTTAAATCTGAGTGCAGTAAAGAATGAAGAAACCAAACACCAGAATGTTAAATGATAGCCGAGCCAGTGCCAATTTAGGGGAACACTCCCACCCTCCCTTAGAGCTCACTTTGGTAATATTAATGTTTAACCGGTTAGCAAAATTAACACCATTATTTCAATAGCTACTCTGTTGTGCATAGTAAATGCTGCAAGATGAACATCACATTTGGTGAAGCAGATTTGAGAAACTTTTGGGGGAAATTGTGCCTGCCCCTCAACAGGACCCTAAGCTCAGAGAAATGAACAGAGACCCCTGAAACTGCTGTGTCTGCGACCATGCGTGTGGAGCTGGATCCTGTGGTAGCCAGCGAGACTCCACTTCCAGCAGATGAGGTGGGCAATGAAGACAATGAGGATCAGGTCTGTCAGGGCGCTGCCCATGGAAATGGGGATCAGCATGTTTTTCCTCCTCCAGGAGACATTCCTCCACAGATCAGACCCTGTTGCCTTCCACCTTGACAGCCTGCACTCACACTTTGAATATGTTGACTGAAAGGCCTTCATGAGCCGGACGTGCTCCTTGGTGTTACACTTGTAGGAATTGCCGATGCAGGCCTGCAGTACTCTTGGAGTTGCTGGCAGCTTTAAAGGTGGCATCCAGAAGAGTCATACATATTTTTATAATCTATGGATTATAAAATTGATAACAAGATAATGTCCTAGGAATTATAAGCACCCCAAAGGTGGGGTTTTTTAGAAACCTAATTGTTCAGAAAAAATGTTCTTTCTTTTTGTGAATAGGATATAAGAATTTAATGAAACTTATATCCTATATCTTTGCAAATGTTCTCAAAACTTGATTCCCAGGTGGAACTACGCACACAGTGGTAGAGAGAATTGCATATTGCCATTTGATAACAATAGCACAAAACAATCCTGTCTCTGAAATTTTGTCACAGTGGCCTTATAAACCTATCAGTGGCAGTAGCTGGATCAAAAAATAAAATAAAAAGTTGTGCAATTGACAATGTTTGCGCCCCCACCCCCAAATCCATACATCAAGCCCTTAATCCCAATGTGTTGATATTTGCACGGTGTATCCTTTGAAAGGTAATCAGGTCATGAAGGTGGAGCCTTAATGAGTGAAATTAATGCCTTTATAAAGATAAAAAATGCTTTGTACAATCATACTGATATAGGTGAATTCTTAACCACACCTGTAGTATCATCATTTTTCTTGTACCCACTGTGTTTCGTTTTATTTTATTCACCACACAAGCTTTAGAATATTTTTATATTACTCCCTTGCTTAAATTATATCAAAGACTTCTGAAGGATCTCAGAACATTTTCCAAGATCTTTCATGGGGCTGATTGATCATGTCATCACCTCCTCTCCACACTAATTCTAGGCCATTCTCTCCTTCAATCACTATTCAATCACTACTTTTTGTCCATATTTACTTCCATCTTTGGGGTTCTTTCAAATCCTGGAGCATTACTATCTTTTTTCAACTATTATTTCTTTTTAGGTTTCTCTTCAACATATACATATATGCCTAAAATACCTAAAAAAAAAAAAACCAAGTAAGACTTTGTGGGGCCTAATAATCAGATACAAAGAATAAGTGTTTATTCTTTCATTGACCAAAATCAGAACTCACATAGTTTTGAAAGATTCATTTTGATGGTAGAAATCTTCTTCTTCTTTGATATTATAACACACAGGCCCAAAACATTAGTAGCTTATAGCAGCAAACATACATTTCTCACCCACATTACAATATTATGTGAACATCTGTGGTTGACTGTTGTGACCCTTCTCCACATGTATTCTTACTCTGCAATCAAGGTTGAGAGAATTGCCCCTATCTTGGACATGCCATTCTTATGGCAGAGGAAAACAGCAAGAGAGCTGGTAGAAATAAGTAATGACTCGAAACCTTTGCTGAAAATTACCATATATTACTTTCTCTCATGCTGCTTTGCAAAAAGTAAGTAACTATCCAAGACAATGAAATAAGAATTACATTCCTCACACAAAAAGACTAACAGGGAACATGGCAATGGGTGACAATATATTAGCCTCGTGTAGGCGTGGCAAATGATTACGTTTTGAACAATAATAAGATCTACCACAGAAACATAGCTACAAATGACTTTTCTGAGAAACCAGGCTTACATGACTTCAGAATAATAAGATGTGGCATGTAATTAAATTAATATTATAAATCTACGAGAGTGAGGGAGGGGACAGAAGTCTAAAGTCAGAAACACATGAAAAAAATTTTGATTTCTTAAACTTCTAAGAAATCTGAAATGAGTCCCAGTAAAATTCTAGAACATATTTTTCAAAGCATATTTAAAGAACACTGAGAAACAAAAAGACTAATCATCTGGAACCAGCATGGTTCAGGAAGAACAAGTCATGCCAAAGTTTGTTGATATAGTGCATCAGAATTTCAAAAGGCATCTAGGAGATTTTCTCATGATAATTTTGGATTCAAATCCAATGAGATAAACTGTCATTCATTCACTTCTCCCAAGTTTTCATCTGTTCTACAATAATTTCATGAGAAAGACATGCAGATTCCTTTTGAAATTCTGATACATGATTTCAAAAAAACGAAATAGGGAAATAAGAGAAGCAAAAGCAAACTCAAAAACGAGAGGCAACAATAACTTCAATGTTAAATACCAGAGTATTAGGCTACAGAGTGTTAAGGTCTCCCCTTTCAAAACATCCTGGAGATTTGTACTAAGGCTATAAGTAGAGCAAACTGACTCTAGGGAGAAGGCAGCCTTGATGACTCAGAACACAGAGTCTGAGAATCTTCAAAATAGACCATCAAGGCTAGGAAGAAACTGCATCAACTAACGAGCAAAATAACCAGCTAACATCATGACAGGACCAAATTCCCACATAACAATATTAACTTTAAATGTAAATGGCCTAATTGCTCCAATTAAAAGACACAGACTGGCAAATTGGATAAAGAGTCAAGACCCATTGTTATGCTGTATTCAGGAAACCCATCTCACATGCAGAGAAACACATAGGCTCAAAATAAAGGGATGGAGGAAGATCTACCAAGCAAATGGAAAACAAAAAAAGGCAGGGGTTGCAATCCTAGTCTCTGATAAAACAGACTTTAAACCAACAAAGATCAAAAGAGACAAGGCCATTACATAATGGTAAAGGGATCAATTCAACAAGAAGAGCTAACTATCCTAAATATATATGCACCCAATACAGGAGCACCCAGATTCATAAAGCAAGTCCTGAGTGACCTACAAAGAGACTTAGACTCCCACACAATAATAATGGGAGACTTTAACACCCCACTGTCAACATTAGACAGATCAATGAGACAGAAACTTAACAAGGATACCCAGGAATTGAACTCAGCTCTGCACCAAGTGGACCTAAGAGACATCTACAGAACCTCCACCCCAAATCAACAGAATATACATTTTTTTCAGCACCACACCACACCTATTCCAAAATTGACCACATAGTTGGAAGTAAAGCTCTCCTCAGCAAATGTAAAAGAACAGAAATTATAACAAACTGTCTCTCAGACCACAGTGCAATCAAACCAGAACTCAGGATTAATAAACTCACTCAAAACTGCTCAACTACATGGAAACTGAACAACCTGCTCCTGAATGACTACTGGGTACATGACGAAATGAAGGCAGAAATAAAGATGTTCTTTGAAACCAACGAGAACAAAGACACAGCATACCAGAATCTCTGGGACACATTCAAAGCTGTGTGTAGAGGGAAATTTATAGCACTAAATGCCCACAAGAGAAAGCAGGAAAGATCCAAAATTGACACCCTAACATCCCAATTAAAAGAACTAGAAAATCAAGAGCAAACACATTCAAAAGCTAGCAGAAGGCAAGAAATAACTAAGATCAGAGCAGAACTGAAGGAGATAGAGACACAAAAAACCCTCCAAAAAATCAATGAATCCAGGAGCTGGTTTTTTGAAAAGCTCAACAAAATTGATAGACCACTAGCAAGAGTAATAAAGAAGAAAAGAGAGAAGAATCAAATAGACGCAATGAAAATGATAAAGGGGATAACACTATCGATCCCACAGAAATACAAACTACCATCAGAGAATACTACAAACACCTCTACGCAAATAAACCCCGTCTCTACTAAAAATACAAAAAAAATTAGCTGGGCGTGGTGGTGGGTGCCTGTAGTCCCAGCTACTTGGAGAGGCTGAGGCAGGAGAATGGCATGAACCTGGGAGGCGGAGCTTGCAGTGAGCCGAGATCGCGCCACTGCACTCCAGCCTGGGTGACAGAGCGAAACTCCATCTCAAAATATAAATAAATACATAAATAAACTAGAAAATCTAGAAGAGATGGATAAATTCCTTGACACATACACCCTCCCAAGACTAAACCAGGAAGAAATTGAATCTCTGAATAGACCAATAACAGGCTCTGAAATTGATAGCTTACCAACCAAAAAAAGTCCAGGACCAGATGGACTCACAGCTGAATTCTACCAGAGGTACAAGGAGGAGATGGTACCATTGCTTCTGAAACTATTCCAATCAATAGAAAAAGAGGGAATCCTCCCTAACTCATTTTAACAGGCCAGCATCATCCTGATACCAAAGGCTGGAAGAGACACAACCAAAAAAGAGAATTTTAGACCAATATCCTTGATGAACATTTATGCAAAAATCCTCAATAAAATACTGGGAAACCGAATCCAGCAGCACATCAAAAAGCTTATCCACTATGATCAACTGGGCTTCATCCCTGGGATGCAAGGCTGGTTCAACATACACAAATCAATAAATGTAATCCAGCATGTAAACACAACCAAAGACAAAAACCACATGATTATCTCAATAGATGCAGAAAAGGCCTTTGACAAAATTCAACACCCTTCATGCTCAATAAATTAGGTATTGATGGGACGTATCTCAAAATAATAAGAGCTATCTATGACAAACCCACAGCCAGTATCATACTGAATGGGCAAAAACTGGAAGCATTCCCTTTGAAAACTGGCACAAGACAGGGAGGCCCTCTCTCATCACTCCTATTCAACATAGTGTTGGAAGTTCTGGCCAGGGTAATCAGGCAGGAGAAGGAAATAAAGGGTATTCAATTAGGAAAAGAGGAAGTCAAATTGTCCATGTTTGCAGATGACATGATTGTATATCTAGAAAACCCCATTGTCTCAGCCCAAAATCTCCTTAAGCTGATAAGCAAATTCAGCAAAGTCTAAAGATACAAAATCAGTGTGCAAAAATCACAAGCATTCTTATACACCAATAACAGACAAACAGAGAGCCAAATCATGAGTGAACTCCCATTCACAATTGCTTCAAAGGGAATAAAATACCTAGGAATCCAACTTACAAGGGATGTGAAAGACCTCTTCAAGGAGAACTACAAACCACTGCTCAATGAAAGAGGATACAAACAAATGGAAGAACATTCCATGCTCATGGGTAGGAAGAATCAATATCGTGAAAATGGCCATACTGCCCAAGGTAATTTATAGATTCAATGCCATCCCCATCAAGCTACCAATGACTTTCTTCACAGAATTGGAAAAAACTACTTTAAAGTTCATATGGAACCAAAAAAGAGCTTGCATTGCCAAGACAATCCTAAGCCAAAAGAACAAAGCTGGAGCCATCACGCTACCTGAGTTCAAACTATACTACAAGGCTACAGTAACCAAAACAGCATGGTACTGGTACCAAACCAGAGATATAGACCAATGGAACAGAACAGAGCCCTCAGAAATAATACCACACGTCTACAACCATCTTATCTTTGACAAATCTGACAAAAACAAGCAATGGGAAAGGGATTCCCTATTTAGTAAATGGTGCTGGGAAAATTGGCTAGCCATATGTAGAAAGCTGAAACTGGATCCCTTCCTTACACCTTACACAAAAATTAATTCAAGATAGATTAAAGACTTAAATGTTAGACCTAAAACCATAAAAATCCTAGAAGAAAACCCAGACAATACCATTCAGGACATAGACATGGGCGAGGATTTGATGTCTAAAACACCAAAAGCAATGGCAACAAAAGCCAAAATTGACAAATGGGATCTAATTAAACTAAAGAGCTTCTGCACAGCAAAAGAAACTACCATCAGAGTGAACAGGCAACCTACAGAATGGGAGAAAATTTTTGCAATCTACTCATCTGACAAAGGGCTAATATCCAGAATCTACAAAGAACTCCATCAAATTTACAAGAAGAAAAACAAACAACCCCATCAAAAAGTAAGCGAAGGATACGAACAGACACTCCTCAAAAGAAGACATTTATGCAGCCAAAAGACACATGAAAAAATGCTCATCATCATTGGCCATCAGAGAAATACAAATGAAAACCACAACGTGATACCATCTCACACCAGTTAGAATGGCGATCATTCAAAAGTCAGGAAACAACAGGTGCTGGAAAGGATGTGGAGAAACAGGAACACTTTTAAACTGTTGGTGGGACTGGAAACTAGTTCGACCATTGTGGAAGACAGTATGGCAATTCCTCAAGGATCTAGAACCCTAAATACCATTTAACCCAGCCATCTTATTACTGGGTATATACCCAAAGGATTATAAATCATGCTACTATAAAGACACATGCACACGTATATTTATTACGGCACCATTCACAATAGCAAAGACTTGGAACCAACCCAAATGTCCATCAATGATAGACTAGATTAAGAAAATGTGGCACATATACACTATGGAATACTATGCAGCCATAGAAAAGGAGTTCATGTCCTTTGTAGGGACATGGATAAAGCTGGAAGCCATCATTCTCAGCAAACTATCACGAGGACAAAAAACCAAATACTGCATGTTCTCACTCATAGGTGGGAATTGAACAAGGAGAACAACTGGACACAGGAAGGGGATCTAGAGGAGATTGTCCATGTTTGCAGATGACATGATTGTATATCTAGAAAACCCCATTGTCTCAGCCCAAAATCTCCTTAAGCTGATAAGCAACTTCAGCAAAGTCTAAAGATACAAAATCAGTGTGCAAAAATCACAAGCATTCTTATACACCAATAACAGACAAACAGAGAGCCAAATCATACCAGAGAATGATGGCTTCCAGCTTTATCCATGTCCCTACAAAGGACATGAACTCCTTCTTTTCTATGGCTGCATAGTATTCCATGGTGTATATGTGCCACATTTTCTTAATCTAGTCTATCATTGATGGACATTTGGGTTGCATCCAAGTCTTTGCTATTGTGAATGGTGCCGTAATAAATATACGTGTGCATGTGTCTTTATAGTAGCATGATTTATAATCCTTTGGGTATATACCCAGTAATGGGATGGCTGGGTCAAATGGTATTTAGAGTTTATCACACACCGGGGCCTGTCGTTGGGTGGGGGGAGGGGGGAGGGATAGCATTAGGAGATATACCTAATATAAATGATGAGTTAATGGGTGCAGTGCACCAACATGGCACATGTATACATATGTAACAAACCTGCACATTGTGCACATGTACCTTAGAACTTACAGTATAATAAAAAAAATTGTTTTTTCCTTCCATAAATATTGTACCCTCTCTTAAGCTCCAGGCTCATGGATTTGAAGATATATAAACGTCAAACCTGCCTTACATTCATGAATAAATTCCACTTAGTCATGGTACATAATTTTAACATTTTATTTATTTTATACAATGTTGTATTTAATTCCTAAAGTTTTGTTTAGAATTTTTGCATATGTGTTCACTAAGGATGTTGATATGTAGATCTGTGTTTTATCTGATTTTTTTCTCCTTTTTTTTCAAATTTTCATATAATGGTAATTTACTAATAGAATGAGTGAGAAGAATACCTTCGTGTTAAATTTTCTGGAAGAATTTGTGTACAATTAATATTAATTTGTCTTAAAATATTTGTTAGAAATTACAAGGGGTAACATCCAGACCTGGGGTTTTTCTTTTGAGAGGATCTTAGCTATAATTTCAATTTATTGTATAAAAGTGTGTTATTCAGGCTATTTATTTCCTCTTGAGGGAGCTTTTGCAACTTCTGTCTTTCAATGACTTGTTCATTTAATATAAATTGTAAATTGATTTTCTTGAGGAATCTTTGGCAATTTCTGTCTTTCGATGACTTGTTCATTAATCTAAATTGTTAATTTGTTTTCTTTCATTCTCTCTCTCTCTCTTTCTATCTCTCTTAAGGGAATTAAGTATGTTTTTATATCTATTTCATCTTCCAACTTTTGTTGTGGTTTTTGTAACCTTTAAGACTTATACTATATACTATCATCAAATTAGTTATAATAGTCCTTTGTTAACCTCTTAATAGCTTTAGAACATGTATTGAAGCCATCTCTGTCATTTTGGATATTAGTCACAAGAGTCTCTGTAATTTCTTGTTAGTTGCTCTCATCAACACTTTGTGAATATATTTTTATTAAGTCAAATAACCAGCATTAACTTCTGATTTTCTATTTTTCTGTTATTTCATTGATTTACAATCTAATCTTTATCATTTTCTCTTTTTAATTTTGTTTATAATAGACACAAAGAAACTGTACATGTTTAAGGGATTGAGAATGGTGTTTCAATAAATGGGTACATTGTAGAGTAATCAAAGCTGAGTAGTGAGCATATCTGTAACCTCAAATCTTCATCATTTCTTTCTGGTGATAATTTTCAAGATCCTCTTTTTTAGCTATCTTGAAATATACAATACATTGTTAGGTATAGTCATTCTACTATGTAATAGAACAACAGAACTTATTCTTCCTATTAATCTTTAACTTTGTACTCTTTAACAAACCTCTCCTCATCCCTTTACCCAGACGTGCCCAGACTCTGATAACCATTATTCTACTCTCTACTTCTATGTGATCAGCTTTTAAAGATTCAACATATGAGAAATATCATGTAGTATTTATCTTTCTGTGCGTGGCTTATTTCTCTTCACATTTTTTCTTCCAGTTTTAGCTATGTTCCCATGAATGACAGGCTTTATTCTTTTTATTAATAGTATTCCATTGTGTATCTGTACCACAATTGCTTTATCTATTCATCTTTTGACGAACATTTAGGTTGATTCCATCTCTTGCTATTGTGGACAGTGCTGCAATAAACAGGATGCAGATATCTCAACTTACTGATTTTAATTCCTTTGGATTTATATACAGTAGTGAAATTGCTGGATCATATGGCATTTCTATTTTTAGTTCTTTGAGGAAACTTCATACTGTTATCCATAAGGGCTTTGCTGAAATACATCCTACCAACAAGATGTAAGAGTTTTTCTTTCTGATCTTTATCATTTTCTTTCTTCTACTTACCTTGGATTTAGTGTGCTCTTCTTCTTGTAGACACTTAAAATTGAAGCTGCAGTTACTTATTTGAGACCTTCTTCTCTAGTTGAGAGATTTATTGCTATAAAATTTCTTGTAAATACCATAAAAGTTAGTGGCTTCTCACAAATTTATATCAAAATTTATATCTCCATTAACATTACATTAAAATACCTTGTGTTTCACTAACATACCATTCAAAATACTATCTACTATCCCTTTTTGTTTCTTCTTTAACTTGTGAGTTCTTTAGAAATATTTTATTTGGTTTCCCAATATCTTAGAATTTTACAAATAGCTTTTTAAATTTATTTCCAATCAATAACATTTTCATTGTGATCAGAGAACATATTATGATGTGACTTTAAAAAATCTATTGAGACATGTTTTGTGTCCCAGAATATGATCTGATTTATTATAGTTACAGGTGCACTTAAGAAGAATATATATTCTTCTGTCGTTGGGTAGAGTGTTCTACAAAGGTCAATTAGGTAAATAGCTTGATAGTGTTCCTATCTTCTATATCCTAACTGCTTTTTTTTAATTATACTTATTCTATAATTTATTGATATACTGATATTGAAAACCAAATAAGATTATTAATTATTAAATTTCCCTTTGCAAGTCTATGTCTTATGTATCTATATTTGCTTTATGTGTTTTATAATTCATAAAGACATAAATGTTTAGCATTTTTATGTAATCTTGGGTAATTGATCTTTTTATCATTATGAAATACCCCTTTACCCTGGTGATATTATTTGCTGTTAAATCTACTTCATCTGATATTAATGTAGCCACATCAGTTTAATTAGATTACTGTTAGCATGGCATATGTTTTGTCACGTTCTTTACTTTTGACCTACTTTTATTTTCTTTGCATTCAACATAGTCAGAATTATGCTACTACTATTTACCTACAATTGCTATCTATTATATACTACCTAATGTATGTAGGCAGCATACAGTTGGGTCTGGCTTTTCATTCTACCTGACAATCTTTGCCTTTTAATTTACGTGTGCAGATCATTTATAGTTAAATGTTTAGGCCTCTAAAGAAGTAATTAAATTAAAGTGAGTCAAGGTTGAACACTGATTCAGTCTGACTATTGTCCTTGTAAGGAGAGGCGATTAGGACATGCAGAGAAATACCAGGTGCATGTGTGCACAGAGGGACAAGCGTATGAAGAGGTAGCAAGAGATCAACCATCTGCAGACTAAGGAGAGAGTCCTCAGAGAAAACTAATCCTGTCAGCATCTTGATCTTGGACTTCCATCCTAAAGAACTATAAAAACATAAATTTCTGTTGTATACACCTCCCAGTTTGTGTTATTTGTTATCAAAGCCCTAGCAAACTAATACAATTAGAAAACAACAATTGATTATTTCTCACAACACTAGATAATAAATTTAGAAATTGCTTGCCTGGTAGTTTTCTGCTATGTGTATTCTTGTCTGGAGTCACTTAAACAGCTGGCAGCTGGGCTTAACTGAAAAGTCAATCATAATTTTGCTCACATGTCTGGTGCTTTGATATTCCTTCAATTTCCCTTTCTATTTCCATGTGTTTTCTCCGTATTCAGTATTACAATTTAATTTTCTTCAGAGCATGGTCACTGGATTTCCCAGAATGAAAGCATAAGCTACTAGTATCTAAAGTCACAAACCCTGAACTAGGACAATAGCACTTTTGCTGTATTTTCTTGGTTAAGGCAAGTCATCAATTTAGCCAAGAGGCAAGGGCCAGGTGATAGGCTCTACTTGATTGTTGATGTGGCATTACAAGGCGAGAAGGAATGTGTGGTGGTGTTCTTTAAAAACTATGTTACACAATCACTCTTTTCATTTATTTTCTTTGTGCATAACAACATTTAATGCTATTTCTAAAGCAGACTCAAGAAAAATATATTCTTCTCCATTTACATAAAAAGCATTCCAAATTTAGTTATTTAGAAATGCTAATTCCTGAAGTAGCAGCACACATTATTAATACTCTAGTAGTTCATTCCAGAAAATTCTAGAATGTTAAACAGTTAAGACTCACCCTCTAAGTATCTCTTCACATAAAACCTCACCATTCAGTAGGTAACATCTTTGTCATTTCTAATCTTTTTCCTCTGTTGTGATGTGGAGCTTAGTTTATATTTCTCTCTTATTTGCAACCCACCCACATAAAAATAAATTGTCTTTTTTTCTTTTACTTTTAGTTGTCATGTAACAATTGTACAAATTTATGAAAACACTGAGTGATATTTTCCTACATGTATACCATGTGTAATGATTAAATCAGGATAATTAGCATATCCATCGCTTAAAATATTTAACATTTCTTTTAGTGAACATTCAAAATCCTCTCTTCTAGCTTTTTGAAGTTATACAATAAATTATTGTTAACTATGTTCATCCTGGAGTGCTATAGACCATTAGAACTTATGGCTTCTTTCTTGCTTTAATTTTGTGTCTGTCAATCAATGTCTCCCTGTCTTCCCCTCCTCCCTACCCTTCCAAAACTCTAATAACCACAATTTTATTCTCTATTTCTATGAGATCAAATTTATTTTGCACCCCCATAAGAGTGAGAACATGGATACTTATCTTTCGGTGCTTGAATTATTTCACTTACTATGATATCCTCCAGGCTCATCCATGTTATCACAAACAATGGGATTTCAAGTATTTTTATGGTTGAATATTATTTCACAGTGGGTGTGTATGTGTGTGTGTGTGTTTGTGTGCATTTTTTCTTAACACCGCATCTTTCCATCCATTCGTCTGTTGATAAATATTTAGGTTTGTTTCTTATCTTGGCTACTATGAATAGTGCTGCAATAAACATGGAAATGCATATATATCTTTGATATACTGATTTCCTTGTCTTTGGATAAATATCCAGTTATAGGATTTCCGGGTTATATGGTAGTTATCTTTTAATTTTTTTAGAAATCTCCATACTGTTTTCCAAAATAAATGTACTAACTTACATTCCAACCAACAGTGTATAAGAGTTCTCTTTTCTCTGAATCCTAACCAGTATTTCTTATTTTTTGTCTTTTTGATAATAGCCATTCTAACTAGGCTGAAACATTCTCATTATGGTTTTAATTTTCATTTCCCTGATAAGGTGATGTTGAGCATTTTTTCATATATTTTTTGGTCATTTGAGTGTCCTTTTTTTAGAAATGTCTATTCAGGTCATTTGCCTACTTTTAAATTAGATTTTTGGTTTTTCTTGTCGTCGCTGTTTTTGCTGTTGAGTTCCATATATATTCTGGATATAGGTTCTTTATTGGATGGATAGTTTGCAAATGTTTTCTTTTATTCTACAGACTGTCTCTTCACTCTGTTGAATGTTTCCATTTCTGAGCAGAAACTTTTTAGTTTGATATAGTATCATTTGTCTATTTTTAGTTTCGTTGCCTATGCTTTTGAAGTCTTGCCAGTAAAATATTCACACAGTTCAGTGTCCTGAATCACTTCTGCTATGTTTTTTTCCTAGTAGTTTTATAGTTTGGGGTATTGTATTTGTCTTAATTCATACTGAGTTGATTTTTGTATATGGTGGTATATAGTAGTCTAGCTTCTTTTTTGTGTATTTATATCCTGTTTCTCAGTACCATTTATTGATAAGGCCGCCTTTTTCCAATGTATGTTCTTGGCACCTTTGTCAAAAATTAGTTGAGTATCAATACATAGATTTATTTCTGGGTTCTCTATTCTATTCCATTGCTTTCTGTGCTTTTATACCAATACCATGATGCTTTGGTTACTACAGCATGTAGAATATTTTGAAAACAGGTGATGTGATGCTTTCAGCTGTGTTATTTTTGTTAAGTATTGCTTGAACTACTCAGGGTTTTTGTCACTCCATACAAATTGTAGGATTCCTTTTTATTCTAATTATTTGAAAGATGCCATAGGTATTTTGGCCGGGATTATATTGAATCTGTGCATTGCTTTGGTTAGTATCTCACTTTAACAGTATTAATTCTTCCAATTCATGAGCGTGGGATGTCTTCTGATTTGTGTGTGTGTGTGTGCATGTGTGTGTGTGTGTGTGTTTCCCCTTAGATTTCTTTCATCAGTGTTTGTAAACGTTTTCATCTCTCTGAGTAAATTTACTTTTAAGTATTTTATTTCATGTACCCATTGTAAATCAATTGCTTTATTTTTCGGCTAGTTCATTACTAATGTACAGAAACATTACCGATTTTTATATGCTGATTATATATTCTACATTTTTACTGAATTTGTTTATCTGTTCTAAGAGTTTTTGGCAGAGTCTTTAGGTTTTTCTATATTTAATATCATATTATCTACATTGAAATATAATTTTATCTCATCCTTTCTAATTTAAAATCTTCTGATTTCTTTCTCTTGCCTAATTGCTCTGGCTATGATTTCCAGTACTATGTAGAATAAGAGTGGTAAAAGTGACCATCCTTATCTTATTCAAGTTCTTAGATACAAAGCTTTTAGCTTTTCGCTGTTAAGTACAATGTTAGCTGTGCATTTGTTATATACCCCCCTCATTGTGTTGAGGAATGTTCCTTCTGTATCTAATTTATTGAGAATTTTTGTCATAAAGGATGTTGAATTTTATTGAATGCTTATGCTGCATCAATGGAGATGATCATCTTTTTTTATCCTTCATCATGTTTATGTAATGCAATAAATTTACTGGTTTGTATATGTTGAATACTCCTTGCATCATTGGGATAAATCTCACTTGTTCATGATGTACTTTTTTTATGTGCTGTTGGATTCAGTTTGATTGCCAATATTTTGTTGAAGATTTTCCTAAGCTCATCAAGGATATTGGCCTGTAGTTTTCTTTTTGCTGCGTCCTTGTCTGGTTTTGTTATCAGGGTAATGCTGGCCTCATAGAATAAACTAAAAAGGAATCCCGCCTCTTCAGTTTTGTGAGACTTTGAGAATTGCTATAAATTATTCTTTAACAGTATGATCGAATTCAATAGAAATGCCATTTGGTACTGGGCTTTTCTTTGTTGTGAGCCTTCTTATTACTGATTCAGTTTTGGTACTTGTTCTGTTAGGTTTTCTATTTATTTTTGGTTCAGTCTTGAAAGATTACATGTATTATCCATTTTCTCTACATTTTCCATTTTGTTGGTGTATAGTTGTTCATAATAGTTTCAAACAATCTTTCATATTTCTGTGGTATCAATTGTAGTGTTTCCTCTTTAACTTCTGATTTTGCTTGGTTCTCTATTTTCCTTTTTTTTTTTTTAGATTAGCTGATGGTTTATGAATTTGTTTACCTTTTCAAAAAGCCAACTTTTTGTTCCGTTGATATTTTCTATTTTTTACCTCTATCTTGTTTACTTCTTTTCTGGTCTTTATTATTTATTTCTTTATATGAATTTTGGGTTTGGTTTGTTCTTGCTTTCTTACTACTTTTTTGATGTAGGAATTTATCACAATAAAATTCCCTCTCAGTACTGACTTAGCTGTTTCCCATAGGTTGTAGTGTGTTGTGTTTCTATTTTTATGTGTTTTAATTTTCTAAATTTCCTCTGAATTTCTTCATGGACAAGTTCGTCCTTTGGGTATATATTGTTTAGTTTTTTATTTACTTGTACGGTTTCTAGTTTCTCTCATTATTAATTACTAATAGTATTGCACTGTGGTCTGAGAAGACATGTGACATGATTTTAATTTTAAAAATGTAATTGAGATTTGTTTTATGGCCTAACATATTATCTATCTTGGACAATGTTTCATATACTGTTGAAAATAATGCAGGTTCTGCAGCTGTTAGATGAAATGCTCTGTAAATATCTGTTAGGTCCATTTGGTCTATAGCACAGTTTAAGTCTAATGTTTGTTTGTTGATTCTCTTGTTAGATGATCTTTCTAATGCTAAAAGTCAGATATTGTAGTGCCCAGCTATTATTGTATTGGAGCTGATATCTCTCTATAGCTCTATTAATACTATTTTTATATATCTGGATGCTCTGTGTATTGGGTTCATATACCTCAACAATTTTTACATCCTGTTTGTCCATGACCTTTTTTTCTCTTTTTATATTTTTCAACTTAAGGGATATTTTGTTTAAGTGCAGCCACTCCTGTATTTCTTTGGTTTCCATTTGTGGAGAATATCTTTTTCCATTCCTTCACTTTCAGTCTATGTGTGTTTTTCCGAGTAAAATGAGTATCTTTTAGGTAGTATTGTAGTTGGGTCATAATTTTTTATTCATTCAGCCAATCTGTATTTTTAACTGGAGAATTTACATTATTCATTTTCAAGGTTATTAAGTGTTAAGGATTACCACTTTCATTTAGTTAACTGAACTCTGATTGTTTAGAATATCCCTTTTTCCTCTCTTCCTCTCTAATCATTTATCTTTGCAGTGTGGTGGGGTTTTCTTTAACAATAATGTTTGATTCCTTTCTCTTTCTTATTTCTGTATCTGTTCTTTCATTGAAACACAAAAATATAAAACTCATATCTTTCTGTGGCATCTCTAATTATATACAGCAAAACATATAAAATGGGTGTTTATTTCTAACATTTATAATTGCAAACTTTGGTAAAAAGCTACACTTAAAAATTTTACTTGAGATAACAAAAAGTAACTGAACATCAGAAATTTCTTATAAAAATAATAAAAACAATTTTATTTTAAAGTGCTGTATACTGTATGAATGAACAATTTAGAAGAGAAAAGTAGTTCTTCTGAATTGCTACATCCATTATTTTACAGCATGAATGTTTTCTTTAAAAAGTGAAACTACTGAATAAAACAAAAAAGGCTACATCTCCTCTAATATATTGTCATATTTTGGTTATGTCTAACAGAAAAAAAAGACAAGTGAAAGTTACAGACTGCCTTCAATAATAAGAATTAAAATACAATCAAAATGTTTAAATAGTATTGAGTCCAAAAATTAAAACGACACACTTCCATAATATTCTCTCTTAAGACAATATTTAATGAAATGAGGCACTGAAATGAGAAATAGCCTGTGAATTCTTTTTGTTTTTTAGAACTAATTTTTAAATATTGAAAACATATCAAGATAAACATAAAATATACAAAATTTGTAGCTGCTTCCCTCAAATACCTGACCCCTAATGCTCTGTACCTCCCAAGCTCTATAGCATACAGAAAAGCTCTATAGATGTTTCTAGGGAAAAAAAAAGTTTTATTTATTGACAGTAAATACAACCCCAAGTTGTAATGAATATTAAGTATATAAGAATTTAATTTTGGAGGTAGTTTAAGAGAATCAGTATCATTATTGTTGTTATTATTATTATTTTCTAAATGACCTGAATTCTTCCTTAATAATTAAACTAGGGCATGCATTGGGTTTTATAATTTATCTGTTATTTCATCATTTGTTCAGTGATACATTTGGCTGCTACAATGGCAAGAAAAATCATATTTGTCTTCCATGCTATTTTAACCGAGGTAATCTTGACATTACATTAGTTAATACCATCTGTGTCAAAGAAAAAGCTTATAAAATAAGAAAAGACAAGTTACTAAATATAGAGTATTGCAGCTGTTTCACAAGGTCAGGTGATTGAAAGTACTCTTAATACTTCATAAGATGTATTCATAAGAGCAGAATAAAGGTAAACAATATAGTATAGGAAGAGAAAAAATGTATGCATAATCATCTGGGGCCTTTGTCAATCTGGAATAGTTACCTGGAGTCTTTTTTTAACCGTATAACGCATGCTTAGTATTTAAATTATGAATTCCAAAATAATATGCAAGGAAAATTGGTTCAGGAAAGCCTAACTCAACATTTACAGTGGGGCCTTTTTATAGCCTATTGGTCACATAGACAAATCTGGCTGTACAACCAGTTAAATCAGGTTTATACCATCAATCTTTATATTCTTAACATATAAAAGCTAGCAGTAATTCCCTGAAAAAGAACTTCAAACTTTAAAAACATATCAATTAATCAATTGTTATTCCTTCTCAAACTCATTTTGATCAAAGTTTACCTTTAGCCTTTTAATTTGAGTCCTGGAAAAAGAAAGAGAAACTTAGACTGGGACAACTTTTCAGGACATATTTATTGAGACCTTCCAGAAATTACAAAGGAAACCAATTCAAAGATTTTAACACCACACTGTCAACATTAGACAGATCAACGAGACAGAAAGTTAACAAGGATACCCAGGAATTGAACTCAGCTCTGCACCAAGTGGACCTAAGAGACATCTACAGAACTCTCCACCCCAGATCAACAGAATATACATTTTTTTCAGCACCACATCACACCTATTCCAAAATTGACCACATAGTTGAAGTAAAGCTCTCCTCAGCAAATGTAAAAGAACAGAAATTATAACAAACTGTCTCTCAGACCACAGTGCAATCAAACTAGAACTCAGGATTAAGAAACTCACTCAAAACCACTCAACTACATGGAAACTGAACAACCTGCTCCTGAATGACTATTGGGTACATAACGAAATGAAGGCAGAAATAAAGATGTTCTTTGAAACCAACAAGAACAAAGACACAACATACCAGAATCTCTGGGACACATTCAAAGCAGTGTGTAGAGGGAAATTTATAGCACTAAATGCCTACAAGAGAAAGCAGGAAAGATCCAAAATTGACACCCTAACATCACAATTAAAAGAAGTAGAAAAGCAAGAGCAAACACATTCAAAAGCCAGCAGAAGGCAAGAAATAACTAAAATCAGAGCAGAACTGAAGGAAAGAGAGACACAAAAAACCTTTCAAAACATGAATGAATCCAGGAGCTGTTTTTTTGAAAAGATCAACAAAATTGACAGACCACGAGCAAGATTAATAAAGAAGAAAAGAGAGAAGAATCAAATAGACGCAATAAAAAATGAAAAAGGGAATATCACCACCGATCCCGCAGAAATACAATCTACCATCAGAGAATACTACAAACACCTCTATGCAAATAAACTAGAAAATCTAGAAGAAATGGACAAATTCCTCGACAAATACACCCTTCCAAGACTAAACCAGGAAGAAGTTGAATCTCTGAATAGACCAATAACAGGTTCTAAAATTGTGGCAATAATCAGTAGCTTACCAACCAAAAAGAGGCCAGGACCTGATGGATTCACAGCCGAATTCTACCAGAGGTACAAGGAGGAACTGGTACCATTCCTCCTGAAATTATTCCAATCGATAGAAAAAGAGGGAATCCTCTCTAACACATTTTATGAGGCCGGCATCATCCTGATACCAAAGCCTGGCAGAGACACAACCAAAAAAGAGAATTTCAGAGCAACATCCTTGATGAACATTCATGCAAAAATCCTCAATGAAATACTGGCAAACCGAATCCAGCAGCACATCAAAAAGCTTATACACCATGATCAAGTGGGCTTCATCCCTCGGATGCAAGGCTGGTTCAACATACGCAAATCAATAAATGTAATCCAGCATATAAACAGAACCAAAGACAAAAACCACATGATTATCTCAATAGATGCAGAAAAGGCCTTTGACAAAATTCAACAACCCTTCATGCTAAAAACTCTCAATAAATTAGGGATTGATGGGACGTATCTCAAAATCATAAGAGCTATCTATGACAAACCCACAGCCAGTATCATACTGAATGGGCAAAAACTGGAAGCATTCCCTTTGAAAACTGGCACATGACAGGGATGCCCTCTCTCACCACTCCTATTCAACATAGTGCTGGAAGTTCTGGCCAGGGCAATCAGGCAGGAGAAGGAAATAAAGGGTATTCAATTAGGAAAGGAGGAAGTCAAATTGTCCCTGTTTGCAGATGACATGATTGTATATCTAGAAAACCCCATTGTCTCAGCCCAAAACCTCCTTAAGCTGATAAGCAACTTCAGCAAAGTCTCAGGATACAAAATCAATGTACAAAAATCACAAGCATTCTTATACACCAATAACAGACACACAGAGAGCCAAATCATGAGTGAACTCCCATTCACAATTGCTTCAAAGAGAATAAAACACCTAGGAATCCAACTTACAAGGGACGTGAAGGACCTCTTCAAGGAGAACTACAAACCACTGCTCAATGAAATAAAAGAGGATACAAACAAATGGAAGGACATTTCATGCTCATGGGTTGGAAGAATCAATATCATGAAAATGGCCATACTGCCCAAGGTAATTTATAGATTCAATGCCATCCCCATCAAGCTACCAATGACTTTCTTCACAGAATTGGAAAAAACTACTTTGAAGTTCATATGGAACCAAAAAAGAGCCCGCATCACCAAGTCAATCCTAACCCAAAAGAACAAAGCTGGAGGCATCACGCTACCTGACTCCAAACTATACTACAAGGCTACAGTAACCAAAACAGCATGGTACTGGAACCAAAACAGAGATACAGATCAATGGAACAGAACAGAGCCCTCAGAAATAATGCCGCATATCTACAACTATCTGATCTTTGACAAGCCTGACATAAACAAGCAATGGGGAAAGGATTCCCTATTTAGTAAATGGTGCTGTGAAAACTGGCTAGCCATATGTAGAAAGCTGAAACTGGATCCCTGCCTTACACCTTATACAAAAATTAATTCAAGATGGATTAAAGACTTACATGTTAGACCTAAAATCATAAAAACCCTAGAAGAAAACCTAGGCATTACCATTCAGGACATAGGCATGGGCAAGGACTTCATGTCTAAAACACCGAAAGCAATGACAACAAAAGCCAAAATTGACAAATGGGATCTAATTAAACTAAAGAGCTTCTGCACAGCAAAAGAAACTACCATCAGAGTGAACAGGCAACTTACACAATGGGAGAAAATTTTCACAACCTACTCATCTGACAAAGGGCGAATATCCAGAATCTACAATGAACTCCAACAAATTTACAAGAAAAAACAAACAACCCCATCAAAAAGTGGGCGAAGGACATGAACAGACACTTCTCAAAAGAAGACATTTATGCAGCCAAAAAACACATGAAGAAATGCTCATCATCACTGGCCATCAGAGAAATGCAAATCAAAACTACAATAATATACCATCTCACACCAGTTAGAATGGCCATCATTAAAAAGTCAGGAAACAACAGGTGCTGGAGAGGATGTGGAGAAATAGGAACACTTTGACACTGTTGGTGGGACTGTAAACTAGTTCAACCATTGTGGAAGTCAGTGTGGCGATTCCTCAGGGATCTAGAACTAGAAATACCATTTGACCCAGCCATCCCATTACTGGGTATATACCCAAAGGACTATAAATCATGCTGCTATAAAGACAGACGCACACATATGTTTATTGCGGCACTATTCATAATAGCAAAGACTTGGAATCAACCCAAATGTCCAACAACGATAGACTGGATTAAGAAAATGTGGCACATATACACCATGGAATACTATGCAGCCATAAAAAGGATGAGTTCATGTCCTTCGCAGGGACATGGATGAAACTGGAAATCATCCTTCTCAGTAAACTATTGCAAGGACAAAAAACCAAACATCGCACGTTCTCACTCATAGATGGGAATTGAACAGTGAGAACACATGGACACAGGAAGGGGAACATCACAGTCCAGGGACTGTTGTGGGTGGGGGGAGGGGGGAGGGATAGCATTAGGAGATACACCTAATGCTAAATGACGAGTTAATGGTTGCAGCACACCAACATGGCACATGGATACATATGTAACAAACCTGCACACTGTGCACATGTACCCTAAAAGTTAAAGTACAATAAAAAAAAAGAACATTATATGTGACTTCCAATTATAGAAAGCCACAATATATTCAAAGAATTAGAAGAAAGGAGAGAAAAAGAAATATGAATAAATGCAGTTCAAAATTGTAAGAAAAAAGATAAATATTAATTATTAAATATGTCAATGATTACATCGAACATAAACTCAGTATTTATTTTAAAAGTAAAAAGTGTCAAATTTGACTAACGATTCCAAGCATACGCTTTTATAAGACTCAGTTAAATCATAAAGACAAAGAATATTTTTTAAAGGGGGAAAAATTTAACGGTGGCTCACGCCTGTAATCCCAGCACTTTGGGAGGCCGAGGTGGGCGGATCACGAGGTCAGGAGATCGAGACCATCCTGGCTAACACAGTGAAACCCCGTCTCTACTAAAAATACAAAAAATTAGCTGGGCATGGTGGCGGGCGCCTGTAGTCCCAGCTACTCGGGAGGCCGAGGCTGGAGAATGGCATGAACCCGGGAGGCGGAGGTTGCAGTGAGCCGAGATAGCACCACTGCACTCCAGCATGGGCAACAGAGCAAGACTCCATCTCAAAAAATAAAAATAAAAAAAAGGGGGAAAAGTTTTAAAAAACTACTCAAAAGAAAGTAATTACTGCAGCCATAATATAATCTTGCAAAACAGATGCTAAGAGGGAAAGTTGTTCTAGGCATAAAGAATTTCATTTATGAAGATTAAATATTTAATTTTCCAGAAAGCTAAGTCCATTTTAATTTCATATACACCATTAATAGAGGATTCATCTTTACAAAGAAAATTTTTCAAAACTACACATAGAAATAGACAAGACTAACATAATAGTGAAATATCTTAGAGTACTGCCTCAATTATTGAGGTATCCAAAATATCAATAAGGATATTGAAAATGGAACAAAACAATTGAGTCTGACATTCATTGGATATATCCGTAAAGAACACCATACCTCCAAAATTGCAGACTAGAAATGTTTTCCAAATAAAGCAAGTTTCAACAAATTCTATATATTTGACATAATACACCTTATCTCTCTGACAATAATGCAATTAAGCTAGAAATCAAAACAATGACACTAACAATAAAAATTTAGACAATTTTCATGCTTGAAAATGTAAAAACACATTTCTCAATGATCAATGATTGAATAAACAATTAAATATATGTGTAACTTGACTTTTGCTTCAACTAAGTTTGTAGAAAGACACAGGACGATGTCACTCCTATCCTAACAAGCTCTAGCTACAGAGATGTACAAAATCTGTGTCCATCTAAGAGCTAGCTAACAAGGTAAATTGAATTCCAGACATCAGAGTGGCAAGTTCCTCCAAAGAGACAGAACACAAACACTATTCCACCTTTAACAGACTTCAAAGAGAGAGGGGACTGCCGTAAAGCAGATAACAAGAAAATGACTGAATGTTTACCAGGTCCTGAAAGGCTGAGCATTTTGTCCAGACATAACCAGTCTGTACTCATCAGTGCTTTTCTATTGGGTTTTGCAGAGCACTGATGAAAAGATGGAGAAGGACAGGAAAAAGACAGATTCAGCCTCTGGCAGAGAGACACCACATAGATTTTAGTTTCTCTATTCCTGGAATTTCACTTTGCCCCAGTTTCCCGTGAAGACCAGACAAAGACTTACTGTCTCTGGAAAAGGAGTAGAAGCAAAAAGGCAATGCTACTGGAGGAGGCCCAGAAAAGCGCTTCCCGCATGTGCTCCTGCCTGAGTCCTAAATTGCACAAGGCAGATTTTTAGTACCTTGGACTTTTGGGTCTGCGTAGGGTGGGGGTGAGTGGTAGGCAGGAAAGCTAATAAGGCTTTGAAAGTAATCCCAGGTGCATAGGGCCTGTCTGAGACCCCAGGCTGAAGGAGAACAGAGATAGCTCCCCTCTACCTTGATCTTTACATCACACCTTAAATATTTGTAAAACACACATCCAACTAAGGACTTGAAGCCAGATTATCTAAAGAACTATTACAATAATAATAAAAGTAACAAAATATTAAAAACTCAATACGAGGTACCAAGATTTGATTGGCTGCTTCCTCACAAATGACGCATAAACAGATATAAGCACATGAAAACATGCTTCATATCTTTCATTAAGAAAACCCAAGTGAAATCAATGGGATAGTGCTACAGGCTTACTTGAATGGCTAAAACCAAAAAAAAAAAAAAGATTACCAATGTGAATACTGAGGAGGAGGTAAAGGCAACTGGAACTTTTTAGACACCATTGGTGTAAATGCAAGTAGTACAACTACTTAGGAAGACACCACAGTTTCTTGAAAAGTTTAATACATAGCTCTCAATATAACCCAGGCATTTTACTTCTAAGTATTTACCCAAGAAAAATGAAAACACACCTTTACAAAAAGGCCTATATTTGTATCAACTTTCTCATAATCTACTATAAACAATTTCCTGACTAGAAATAAATGAACAAATTGCAATTATCTATTTAATGGAATACTGTTAATGCATTAATAAAATTAATATGCAACAACAAAGATAGATCTTATAACTGAAAGAAGACAAAGAGAAAAGGCTACATAGTAGATGCTTCATTTATATAACATTCTGAAAGTGGCAAAGAGTAAGCAAGGGAAATGAATCAAATCAGGAGTTGCCAGTGGCTAGAGATTAGGGGACACTATGGACTATCCAGGGCACCAGGGACCACTTTAAAGTTCAGGAAACGTTTGACATCTTTAAATGGGTAGTCACATAGCTACATATTTGAAAAATTTATTGAATTATATACTTAAAAATTATGAACTTAATTGCATTTAAATTGTACCTCAATAAACCTGACTCTTAAAAAGCCTGTATTGAGGAGGATCTTGATATAAATTTGTTTGATGTGATTACATAGATGGGGAAACATTGGCATATTCTATTAATATCAATGTATTTCAATATTCTATTAAAAATTCTGATTCTGACACTTCAAAAATATGTTGAAGTAAAGAATAATGAAAATCCAAATTTTATGACACGAGATGCAGATATAGCAGTGAGTAGAACAAAGGAATAGCCTTAAAATGCACATGCTAGAGAAGAAATGAGCTAATTGTCTGTCTCAAGATATTAGAAAAAAAATAGCAAAGTAATCTCAAGAGATTAGAAGCAAAGAAATAGTAATCCCACAAGAAATGATGTAGAAAACACTCATAATAGAGAGAATCAATAAACTTCAAATTCGGTTCTTGAACAGACTTACCAAATTCGAAATGGCTGTTAAAATTGATTAGAAAAGAAAGAGAACACTAGTCAAAAATAACTTAATCTAGTCAACACTGCAGACACTATATACATTGAAAATATAAATAGTTTTGAATAACTTTTTAATGGATCTATTCTCTACTACAATAAAATTTATCAATCTTAAATGTTTTGCTAATTTTATGCAACCATATTAGCACTAACACAATCAATAAATAGAAAACACTTCAGCCTAAAAGATTTCCTCAAGCTCCTTTACATAGATCCTCTCCTCCATACCCTGCCTTAACTATTCACTAATCTGCTTTCTGTAGTTTTGCAGTTCTAAAATTTCTATAAATGGAATCATACAGAAATTTCATTTTATTTGGTTTATTTCAATTAATGCAATTTTTATAATGTAATTTTAATCTATGTTTTCTGTACGTTAATATTTAATTTCTCTTTGTTGCTGAGTAATATTTTATGCCATGGATAAATTCAAATGTATCTGTTCACCAATTGGGTTTCTTCCAGTTGAGGGCTGTGACAAAGAATACTGTTGTAAACTTTTGTGTATGTGTGTCTTTGCTGAATTGTTTTCTGTTGTGTTCGTCCCTAGCACTAGAATTTTGCTAGAACACAGTAAGGTTTATTACATTTCTTTGAAATTAATTATGTTCCTCAAGTGGCATAGCATACAGAAAAAAATGAGAGGAAATTTTTCTAAAAGACAAAGAGAGCTTGCTGACTGTTCCAATGACACTTTGCATTTCCTTAGATGAGTCCCTTAAAACCTCAATTCAACCTCCACTTGTCAAATGAGAAAAATAATGAGTCCCTGCCTCGGAGGGATGATGTGAGGATTTATAACATTATACTGCGTATAAAATTGCTCTGTGCTTCTAGCAAAAAGAATGCAATTTAAATACAACAAATTATTTTCATATTTTATATTAGCTTGCATCTGTTTTTGTTGTGGTCTAATTAAATCGGTTTTAACAAAAGTTAAAAAAGTTCTAGTGCTGTTCTAATGTCATATAATAATCCTAATGACTCTGAAAAAAAGTACCTCCTGAAGCTAAGTCAATAATTACACAGTAAAATTGTTTTACAATGGAAATAATACTAAACATGTCCAAAAAATATTTCCACAATTCATAAACCTCAGCTTCTTACTGTGACCTAGAGGTCTTGTTGTATATAGAACAAAATGACTCCTGCAGGCCACGCTTGCTGTATATTTGTATGCATACAAAATGATCCTTGAGAAGCGCATTAGTTAGATGTATGGCATAATTCCATATAATTGAATTCACATGCTTCTCTGCAATAAAGTGGAAATGTCCAAAAAACAAGTTATACATTAATTTTCTTTTAGTTACAATGATAAATTGGAACTTCATTTTAGCACTAAATAATCTGCAGCCTGAAAGATGGCAAATTGGAAGGGAAAGAGAAAGAGAAAAATATCAGTTAAAAGTGATTTGGATCACAGCAAATAGTATGGTTGGAGAACATTAAAGTTTGAGCATCTTAAAATTGTAATAGCTGAAATTTAATAGAATATAGACACAACTTTGGATAATTAAAAGTGGACATGGTAGATATAGCAAACAGTAATGGTATTAAAATGTACATTGTAGATTCACAAAAATACTGAAATCATGAGAATTTCAACAGATTGCACATTAAGTATAGTCACACATCACATAATAACATTGTGGTGAATGACGAACCACATATACTTATGAAGCTATTAACTGTGTAGCTGTCATAACGTCATAGAGCAAGACATCACTCATGTGTTTGTGGAGATGGTATAAATAAACTTACTATGCTGCCAGTCATATTGATGTATGGAACATACGATTATGTACAGTACCTAATACTTGATAATAACAATAAATGACTATGTTACTGGTTTATATATTTACTATAATACACTTTTTATCATTATTTGGAGTGTACGCCTTCTACTTATTTTTTTTTAAAAAACAGTTAACTGTAAAACAATCTCAGGCAGGCCCTTCAGAAGGCTTTCCAGAAGAAGGCACTGGTATTATAAACGATGACAGCTCCATGCATGTCATTACCCCTGAAGACTTTCCAGTGGTAAAAGATGCGGAGGTGGAAGATAGTGATATTGATGTTCCTGACCCTGTGTAAATCTAGACTAATAAGTGTGTTTGTGTCTTCATTTTAAACAAAATTTAAAAAGTAAAAACAAAAAATTAAAATTAAATTAAAAATAGAAAAAAGCTTATAAACTAATGATATAAAGAAAGAAAATATTTTTCTAAAGCTATACATAGTGTGTTTTAAGTTAAGCATTATTTAAAAAGTCCCAAAGTTACAAAAAAGAAAAAGTTAATAAAGCAAAATTTTTAGAGTAAGCTAAGATTAATTTATTACTGAAGAAAGAAATTTGTAAATACATTTAATGTAGCCTAACTGGGCAGTGTTGATAAAGTCTGCAGTAGTGTATGGTAATGTCTTAAGCCTTCATATTCACTCACCACTCACTCACTGGCTCACTGAGAGCAACATCCAATCCTGCAAGCTCCATTCAGTATAAGCGCCCTACACAGGTGTACCATTTATTATCTTTTACACAGTATGTTTACTGCCACTTTTCAATGTTTAGATACACCAATATTAACATCGTCTTACAATTGCCTACAGTATTCAGTATGGTAACATGCTGTACAGGTTTGTAGTCTAAGAGAAATAGGATATACCATTTAGCTTAGATGTTTAGTAGGCTACGCCAGCTAGGTTTGTGTAAGTAACACTCTATGATGTTGACCCAATGACAAAATCTCTTACCAACACAGTTCTCAGAATGTGTCCCTGTCATTAAGCAATGCGTGACTATAGAAAGCAAAATTAACATAGCAATTGTATTCACTAAAATGCAATTAAAATAATAGCTTAAACTTATGTTAAATCAGTATGTCTTCATTTATATTAAAGGAATTCAGCTTCAAAAATTTTCTAGAGCAATGTTTCTTAGTAAAAGTTACACATTAGAATCACCTGGGAAGTATCCCCCAAATTACCAATGTCTAGACACCACCTGGGATATTAGAATAATTTGATTCACAGTGGGGCACAGGTATCAGTAATTGTTAGCACCCCCTCCCCATTGAAATACGTAGGATGGTAGAATCACAGAATACTGGAGATAGATTGAACTTTAAAGAAAACATGACTTGACATTCTCCTGTGATTTATGTTTCACGATTAAGTCCCATGAGACTTAAAGTGGTGCTTAAAGTTATGTAGTGTAAAGGTGACTCAGCCATAAAGAAAACGGAGCTCACAGTCAGGAGTCAATTTGCCTGAAATCAAACCAATATTGAGTGGTAAAAGTAGATTAACAGCCAAGATCCTGGTTTCAAAATCTTTACACTTAATCTTCTAGCACTACCTAGTCTCTTCAAAATATATCTTAATTTGTACATTTAATTTGAAGCTAATAAAAACATTGCTAGACTAAGAATTTCTTAAGATCTTTGAAACGATTCACGTTAATAACAAACTTTTTCAAAACCAAAAGGTGAATAAGTAAGAACCATTCATAAAATATCTTAGAATAGTGCATTTGATATTATGAGCAGGTCACTATAAAGAGACAATAATGATCAAAGATAAAAAGATCTATCCCGAAAAATTCATGACAGTGTCAATGTTTTTGAATGCTATCATAAATCACTGCATTGCTTGTTATTCTTGGAAAGTATCACCTCACAGAACAAGAAGCTGAAAGTGGGGGGGAAAGAAAAAAGAAAGGGAGAGGGAGAGAGGGAGAGAGGGAGGGAGGGAGGAAGGAAGGAATTAATTTTCACCCCAAAGTCACCTAAAAATATAAATATTTCCATTTTTATACCATCTGGCTATAGATGGTGCTATGCCATAGTTAGATCTTTTTCTCAGGTAAAGACCCTGGTGAGCGTCTTCCCTAAGGGAGTAAGGATTAAATAGGAAAATGTCAGTGCCCTGTTCAGATAACACCAATTTGCTGGGAAATCTGATAGCATTTTAAGCACTCGGCATTGAGAGGACCTGCTATGTATGCTGTTTTATTAAAAAAAGAAAAAAGACCAAATCAATATTACAGCAAGATGGGAAGAAGATTATAAAAGAAAACCAAGAAGTATACATGATAGTGAAATGAATACTTGACCAATATATATTGAGTTTATCTCAATTTTTAAAGAATAAGAATGCAAGTTATTAAAGGTGGCAAGAAACCTGCACAGGGCCAGGCACTATGGCTCATGCCTGTAATCACAGCAATTTAAGAAGCTGAGGCGGGAGGATCCCTTGAGGCCAGGAGCTCAAGACTAACCTGGGTAATTAAGCAAGACCTCATCACTTCAAAAAAATAAAAGTAATTAGCTGTGTGTGGTGGTACACACCTGCAGTCTCAGTTACTTGAGAGGCTGATGCAGGAGGATAGCTTGAGCCCAGGAGTTCAAGGCTGCAGTGAGCTTTGATTGCACTTCTGTGTTCCAGTCTGTGTGACAGAGGAAGACCCTATCTCAAAACAGAAAAAGAAAAAAAAAAAAAGAGGAAAAAATAAACAAAACCTGACTCTCCCTGCAATTTGCAATCTGAGTTTGTCAGCATCTACTCAGGTCGAATTCTTATAAATTTAGGTCTCTGCTACTGCAGCTATTGCCCTGGATCCAGCAAAAATATTCCAGGAGGCTGTGATATCTCCTCCTTGCTTTAATCCTCTGGATACTCATCAACCTGCTGAGGTTGCTCCATGCAGAAGGATGTCTAAGAAGAAGGTCAGATTTCAGGTCAATGTTCTTGCTTCATTGCTTTAATGCACAATATCCAAAACAGTAATATGAGCAGTTGCTAATGCTTGAGAAGAAGTAACTCACAAGGCAGAATTGCTTCATTAATTATCTGCTATTGAGTTGTTGAAGTACAAGAACATAAGCTGTGGCTCAACCATTGCTCCCCACTGTGGAGTATGTCATGATTTTAAAAGTAGAAGTAGGAGAAGAGCCTGAGAGTGTAGTTAATAATGCATTAAATGGAGGTGTTGTGTCCTTGCTACCTATGCTTTCTAGGCCAAATAGGATAAGAAAAATGTATTGAAACCAAGAAGGGATAAGGATAACAATACAAAAAAGGAAAGGCAAAAGGACGAGGAATGTAAACTGTTTGTTAGTGAAAGCATACTCTCCATGAAGAATCTTTTGAAATAATGCAAAATTCCTCAGGCAGTAAATCAAAATAAATCAATGTTTCTCAACAGAGGAGTGATGCTGTCTCAGGGTATTTTTCAAAGGCTTTTTTGTCGTTGTTGTTACCACACCTGAATAGGTGCTAATGGCATCCAGTTGTTAGAGACCAGAAGTTCTTCTAAGTATTGAACAATTCACAACACAGTCCATAACAACTAGGAATTATCTCATCCAAAATGCTAATACTGCTGAGGTTGAGGAAACCTGGTATAAAGTAAATTACTATATGACAGGTGGTAATAAAATTCTTTTAAAGAATAATCACATTCAAAAGAGTTATTTCAGAAAATTTAGCATGGAAAAGTGCCATGCAGAAATGTATTTTCTACCAAATGAGCCTCTATCATATTATACAATCTGCCTGGGTGTATAAGTTTCATACATTTTTAATACTGAAATTTAAATGCACAAGTTTTAAGGAAATGTAAAACAAGTCCACTGACCTTAATTTTTATTTTCTACTTTTCCATTTCTATAAATTTTAGTCTACAAACTTATGCCTGGCCTCAATTGACACGAGGGCTACAAAGGCTATGAACAGTTTCTTTTGATATTTATACTTTGAAATTAAATGTAAGTGGTCACAAATTTGATAAAGAATTTAGCTTTATCAAATAAGAACTATTATCTGGAAAAATCACCAGTTTCTCAGTCTCTTCTAACCACACTTCTTGTAACTAACTCATAGAAACAAAAATCTGCATGTATTTTGCATTTTTATGTCCATTTTCTCGTGTCATTTCACTCTTGCTTTCTAAGTTCTCCACCAAAAGAAAAAAAAAAAAAAAGTGTGTGCCTGCCACTTTGCTAACTATAGCTACTTCTACATAATCGCCACCATTTGGGGTCATCCTGTACTATTCTCAAAACTGCTCTGTTGTGGTACCTTTGTTTGGAATTCTGGAATTAAAATCTGCTGTGACTGTACCTGTCAAAATGGAAATATTTGAGAAAAAAGGAACAAACCATTCTCAACAAAAATGGGTCAAGATAACACTGACACTCTCAAGTGGGTAATTAAGTTAATTTTCTGTATCATTCAAGCCCAAACTATAAATTTAAATAAAACATACAATTAAACATTATTTAGCACATTTTCTGTACAAATAATGTGTAATATGCTTCACAGTATAATAAGACAATCAATCAATCAATACACAGTCTTTCTCAACTCTAGAGGCAGAATGCTGGTTTGAAATCCAGCTTTATGTTCAAGTCCAAATTGTTTAACCTCTTCAAGCTTTAGTTTCAACATTTGTAAAATGGAAATAGTCACAGTACATATGTTTATTTTATTTTATTTTTTGGCGGTAGTGAGGATAAAATGCTTAAAATAATCAATGGCATGCAACAAACCATCAAAAAAATGCTATCTTATAAGGACAATTTTACTAAGTGAGAAGGAAGTTCCATATTCATAGAACAGTATAAGCAAAAGTCCAGAAATAGAGAAGTTCAGGCTATGTCGAAGAATGATGAATGATAGTGAACCTGTAAAAATGGGATTGGTTAGAAGATACAGCCAAATTCTAAGCAGAAAAGTGAAGATATGGCCAAAATACCCAAGAGGTTTGAATGACATGCTAATGAGTTCACATTTGGTAGTGTGCATGGGTGGAGGGGAAGCTGGGTATGTGGGGGTGGTGGGAGGCATAATTAAAGTTTTGAATGAAGGCTTTATCTAGGTTTTGAAAAGAAACTCCAATCACAGTGTGAAGTCTATATTGGAAGATAAAAATTGTAGGATGGAGAACTTAGGAACCGTTGCCATAAATCAGGTAAGACATAGTTAATGTCTGAACTAAAGTAATGGGATTAATAATGGAAAGGGTTGATATTGGCAACATTAGAGGGGAAAAATGAACAAATTGTTTTGCTTGTGTGAGTAGGGTGGTATGGAAAGTCAGCCCTCTGTATTGTTTAGCCTATATTTTCTATTGTTCCCTGCCAATCTGTAGTCCCACATTCTCCAGAAATAATAGATGGGAACTCTCAAATTATACAGGTCTTCTCTTGGTACCGAAAAGTCTGCATAAACTCTGTTTTGATTGCCTGCAAAGAGACAGGTTTTTTCATCATCTCAAGGGAAATACTGAAAAATTACAACTAGTCTATCTGTTATGTCTCTGGGCACATATGGACCTTGCTCTTTTGGCTCACGGCTTGTCAGAGGTTGTTAGGGAACATAAACAATGCTTAGCCAAGTTATAGATGCAGTATCTGAAAATGTGACACGATTTCCCAGTGCAGAGGTACAAAGTGGTGATCCCTTCCCTTCTCATCATAAAGGTCACGGCCAACACTGCTATAATAAAAGACAGGTAGCCAAAAGAAAAACGTAACAAATTAACATAGTCATAGTATTACATGACATGGGAGACTTCAGAAATTAAGACCTAAAGATACAGGGAAAAAACGATGCATTTTTATTCTTAGTTTCAATGGAGAATGAACAGCCATGTAGAACTATATTTAGACACAAAAGTTATGACCTAATGGGAATAGATTGAATAGGAAAACTCAGCAGCAAGGCTTGTCTATTTGGCTTCATCTTGGCCTGTCTGTGCAGTGTTTCTTTCTTCCGGGTTATAGGGCAGGACCCCTTCTGGGATAGGGGTCTTATGACCTACTGTCAAGCAAAGCAGGTCAGAGAATTTCTTTATGGTCAGCTCTTACACAGAAAGGCAGGAGAAGGTAAGAGTAATGTTTTTAGGTTGTATGACTGGCTTGGGGAAGAGGAATTCTGATTCCCATGGCCTGCCTTGTGGAACAGGTATTTTAGTTTCTACGGCTAGCCTCGGGAGAATGAAGACCGTGAGACAGAAGGGCAGGAAAAGGTCAGAGGGAGACTTTGCTTCTAAGGCCTACACTTGGATATATCATTTTCTAAACCCCAACACCAAGGTCGATGAAATAGAGTTGATATTACAGAATTTGTATCAGTTTCAAAATCTTATGCATACAAAGCTCACTTTATGACAGTTTTCTTTCTAACCAATTGCAGATTTGGGACTTACAAGCCAATATTTTATAAGGTAAACGAGTTTGTTTCAGGGATAGTAATTTTACTGCATACCATTATTAATTTCTATTATCTTAAGAAATATGATTAAAACAATTTTACGATCAATGAAGCCTAAAATACAAGTAGGCAAGAATGCTCCACTGTTCACTTAACAATTCAAGTAGATCAGGAAGGTTAATATTACAAAGAACCAGACACGAATGTAATTGAGTTTTTCTATGGCTCCCAGTGCTACTGATAGAAATCTATGAAAAATTTCCAAGTCAGTACAAATTCAGCAGCACCAAAATGGAATGTCATGGTCTCAAATGAATACTGGTCTAAACGTGTCTATAAATCAATAAGGAAAAGACTAATACCTCAATATGAAAAACAAAGTATGGGCCAGGCGCGGTGGCTCACGCCTGTAATCCCAGCACTTTGGAAGACCAAGGTGGGCGGATCACGACGGTCAGGAGATTGAGATCATCCTGGCTAACATGGTGGAACCCTGTCTCTACTAAAAATACAAAAAATTAGCTGGGCGTGGTGGTCCCAGCTACTCCGGAGGCTGAGGCAGGAGAATGGCGTGAACCCGAAAGGCAGAGCTTGCAGTGAGTCGAGATCGCGCCACTGCACACTCCAGCCTGGGGGACAGAACGAGACTCTGTCTCAAAAAAAAAAAAAAAAAAAAAAAAAAAGAAAGAAAGAAAAGAAAAAAAAGAAAGGAAGAGAGAAAAAAAGAGAAAAGTATGATCGTAAACATTTGAGAAGACATTCAGCTTACTTGTATAAGAATCATGAAACCTCTAACCACACCAAGCAACAGTTTTTTCCCCTATGAGATTGTCAAATAATTAAAAGATAATAATAAAAAAATTGGGGGGAGATAGACAGTCTCATATATTACTTATGGGATTAAATTTTATGGTATATTTTATAGGACAATTTGGAAATATCTATCAAGTTTAAAATGTACATTACTCTCTAGGATGTTTATCCTAGAAGTATACTACCAATATGTACCTGAATATTTAGTGTATAATCATTTGCAACACCAATTGCTAAGAAACAATTTATATGCTGATCAATTGGGGGACTATTAAGTATGTTGTGAGCAATATTCCATAGCATAATTAGCAGGGATTTAAATGATAAGGTAGTTCTGTATGCACTAATATGAAATAATTTATAAGACATATTTTTAAGTGAATAAAGAGGGCCTGAGTTATGTGCATACAAACAAATATTGATGTGAAAAATAAATAATGGTTTTACACACATTTGTATTTAAATAGAATATTTATGGATGGAATCACAAAAAATCAGTAACAGCAAGTATGTTTCAGATGGAGGATTGAGTGTTAGAGGACAGAGTAGAATGGGGGCTTTAGTATTCAGGGTGTAAGCTTGTGTCCATTTGAATTCCGTATAATATGCCTGACTTATTCAAAACACATGTTAAATCATAATGTTCACGAAAACATAAAGGAATAATAAATGCTACCTCTTCAGAGTCCTTGTAAATGTGAATTGCTACAAATAAGAAAGATTTGTAATTGTCATCAGATTCTCAAAGGAGTCTCTCACTCTCAAGTATTAAAAAACATTGCTTTCTGTTTTCTTCAAACTCTATAAGTTTATATGCCCGCAACTGCTTCTGTATCTGCAGATTCTGTTAAAGATTTTTTTTTCCATTTTCCTTTTTATTTCTTCACCACAGCACAGCCTTGTCTTATGGTGAGAGGAACCTCAAGGAATGTCCTAGAATGTTTAACAGTAGACACGTGGACTTTCTTATTATGTAAATATCACCCTATTCCTTTTATGATGAAAAGGACAACAGTGAGACTTAATCAGAAAACATGTATAGTGTATTGTGAGACGTATGGAAAAAGATAATTTTGTAACTTCAAATAGTTGTAATATCTACATCTATTTTTCTATTTATGTATTTTCTTAGACTTCTTATAGTTGCACAGAGAAATGGGTATCAGTAATGGGTAAATGGCAATTCAGTAAAAACTGCCTGTTAGTATTATCTTAGATTTTATAACACCAATAATTTTGTAAATAAAATTGCTGTAATATAAAATTCAAAATATGCTTTTAAAGGTGTGAATAGAATGCTCATATGTGAAAATAACAGTAAATGACAATTTCGTGGGTCTAAAATGTATGCTACTGAAAAGCCATCAAGTAATTTCTGTAAAGTGTATATTTAAAAGGTAGAGGGAAAGTTGGCCAAATGGATTCACATCTTTTACTGTGCTAAGGTAAAATCATCTGAATTAAATTACAATTTTTTCCTTGTGTACCTAAGGTTTTACCTGGAGTCCACTGAGGCTTGTACCTGTGCATATGGAAAACAGATGCTCTCCTTCCAGATTATTATATCCTTAATAAAACTTTGTTGCCTACAATCCAGAGTTCTAATCTAACTTTGCACATGATTACTGCTATGATTTGGATGATGATGCCTTTTCTCAGGATAGCCAAAATCAAAGCAACCTAAATGTCTTCTAGCATGTTCGTTGGGTTGAAGTTTTGCTTATTTGTCTTTTTATAAAGTTTTTATGCCCATAGACATATGTTTCATTTTTCTGATATGTGCCTTGTCCATTAAGTCTTTTATGAGAAAGACATCCCCTCTCATCAAAACTCTTATTTGAAAATGGGCCCTAAAGCTAGAGCCTGACTCTATTTAATTTCTGTAGTCGTTAGGATGACCGCAATTTAATCTGTTTGATAAGTGCTCCCAAAGTTCTCTCATGACAAAAATTAGAGGTTCTTATTTTTTAAGCTGCATTCAGAACTAGTATAGCTTGTTTAAACTGATCTATCATGAAAAAAATTATGTTACTTGGCACACAAAGTAAATTAAAAATCTTATTTGAAAAAGAATGATTATACATGTTTAGAATAAACTACATTTTTAGTTACATATGTAAAAACAAAAATACACATGTATAAGGAGGCATGATGCCAATTACATATGTGTATTTTATATACAATATTATTTTTATTTTTCTAATATAAATTATTTTCAAATATAAATTATTTTTGTTTTTTCAAATATTTCTGTTGCTTTATTCTTTCTTTTCACTCTGAAATTACAATTCTGTGTACACTACACCACTTAATATCATGGATTAAATTCTCCACTTTTTAAAAAAGCAATTACATTAATTTTTGCATTTTAATTGGAGTGATTTTGATTGATGTATCTTCTAATTTATTAAATTTTTCCTTTGTTGTATTGAGTCTACTGATGAGTCTGCCAAATAAATTCTTTATTTATGTTACTGTGATTGATTTCTAGGATTGCCATTTTGTTCCTATAGTTTTAATCTCTCTGCTGAATGTATTTATTTGATCTTGCATATTGTCTATTTTTCTGATTATATCATTTGACATATTAATCATAGCTATTGTAAAGGCTCAGTCTGAATATCCACATCTGTGGAATATCTAATTCTGGTTCTGATAATTTCTTTCTCTCATTAGAATCTCTTTTTTTTTCTTCTTTTGTGGTACACCTTAGAATCTTTTTGCCAAATCCAGACATGTACAGGATGGTAGGGAATACGGTAAATATTCTTTTTTACATGTATAAGTTATAAACTTTTCTTTCTGGTAAGCCTTAATTGTGGGAGTTCACTAAATTAGCAATGAATTTGGCTGGGTTCGAAGTTTATGTTGATATGATTGCCAAATTAAAGGTCTTTTGTTTCTGTGGGCACAAAATACTTCAAAATCCTTCAGTAAAAGAATGTTTTTGTTTTCTCGCTTAGATTTGGGTCTACTCATTACTCTGCTCTCCAAAGAAATTCTATTTCTTTCTTATGCCTTGGCTATATCCCTCTATTATTTTTACTAAAGTCTTTTTACCAGAAGTGGTTTGAAATGGGCTTGTCTTCTCTGATGTTCTGATTAAACCTCAGTCTCAGGCAGGACTATGAAACAGAGTCCCTTGGGTATGGCCATCACAAGTATCCCTAACCTTTCTTCAAATAGAGCTTCATTTCCCTTTATTCCACTAACATACTACAATAGGTATCAATGTGTTCAAGCTATGAAACAGGTACCCTTTACAGTTTATTTTAAGGCATGTTATTACCTAAGTGAGGTAGGGAAGATGACCCTGGCTAGATACTGTAGTGGGGCCTTACATTTGTCTCCCAACAGCTGTAGAAATTTCTTCAGTGCCCAAGAATACAGGTTTTTAATTCCTCTGTTGTTTTTTTCTGTAACAAATATTGCTTAGATGGGTCTGAGCAGATTTCAGCAGTGACTGTTCTTTCCCTTCTCCAACAAGTACCATGGTGGCGGAGGTGGGTGGCGGGAGGGCGGTTGTGTGAATTCCACTCAATTCTCTCTTTGAGATATTGATGGTGTTCATGGAAGAAAGGCTACGAGCGATGGGGCTGATCCTACGTATGTGGAACCCATGGGCCTCGGATTTTCAATCTAGATCATGCTGGGCTTTAAGCAATCAATCTTCCTATCAGCTTATATAACATGTAATTTATATGTTTAATCTTCCTATCAGCTTATATAACACGCTATAACATCTACTTCAGGTAAGCAGATGCTTAGATTCTGTTTATTTTTCCAGATACCTATTTCTCTTCAAGTTGTGTAATCACAGTTCTCTGACTAGTTCATGAAAAACTGCGAATCTGTTGTTTGTTAAGATTTTGTCCTCGAATTAAAATTTAAAAATGTTCTTTCCAGCTGTTCGCATCTCCGAGCTAAAACTGCACTTACAAATCAACTTTTATACTCCAGAAAAGTTACTGTCATAAGACTACACTAAGGATCTTGACATTTTTTATTTAGGGAAACTTGTGTTTGTTAACTAGTTTTCTAAGCCTTATTTGTTTATCTACAAAATGGTGACAATATTCCTTGCAGAAGACAGAGATTGAAATACCCTGTGGATAATAAAATAAACAAAGTATAAATGTCAGCTGGGAATCTCTGCTTTTTGACATTTGGTTAAAATTGCCCTGAATCTCTAACCTTCTCATGTATGGAAACATAACCTCTTACTAACAGCTATGTAAATTCCAAGAGGTCTTTCTATTGCTATTTTTCCACTGAAGTATGTCATTCCAAATGTGAGATTTGACTTCGTTTCAAAATTCTACTAAATTGGAGTTCTACTTAAAGTATAATGGAATAAAGTTCCTAACAAAATGATTCTCCTGAAAATAACATCTAAAATTCTGGACAAAGTACAAAATATAATTATGATTGTTATGGAGACCAAACAAAAACAAGCAGAGTTTTCAAAAGAGTCAGAACATCAGGAAGAAATAGTAAGGTGAGGCAAAACTTTACCTCTACTCTCTTTGGGTCCTGCTGGGCCTGAGTAAATTGACATAAGATAGATTAATAGGAGAAAACACACTAATTTAATATAAGTATTATGTGTCAGGAGAGCCCTCATAAAAAAAAATGAAGACCTAAAAATGTGACTAAACCTAAATGCTCTTTTATGAGGTTGAACAAAGGAAGGCAATTACAGAAAAGTAAATAAATCCTGAGGGAAGGCATAAGGAAGCAAAAATTATTCTAACAAAGTCTGTTTGAACAGAATTATCTCAGCTATGACTCCCCATTGAAAAATACTTCTTTTCTGCTGGTAGAGAGAGGATATCTTTTACAGGGAAGTTTTTATCTACTGTGTTCAGAAAGAAGTGGGAAGATCAGAATGTCCTTCATGTATTTGGTATTTTTCAGGTGCTTTTAAATGAAAATGATTCTATACCAAGGTGGGAGATATTCTGACAAAATTCAAGACCATAGCAAAAAAAACACAAAAATAAAAACAAAAAACCTTTTTCTGTTTTGTTTTGAGTTTTAGAGCAGGAGGGCAAAAGGTGGCTAAAAATTTGACAGTACACCCTGTCTCTTTTCTGCACAGAGGAGCTTAGGGAAGTAGACTGAAGAAATCGGAGCAACTGCATACCTAGGACACATCCAAAAAAAAAGTACCAGAGAAACGCAGCTTCTGATTCTCAGTAAAAGGAAACATCTTCAGTCTGATAAAGGCATCTGTACATATATGGTATAAACAAAATTTAACTAATATCTATGGCATAAAAATTTTAAGTGCGCTAAAACAGAAGTTCCGGTTCAAGATGACTAACTAGAAGCAGCTAGTTGACACGTCTTCTAAGGAGATGAATCAAAATAGTGAGTAAATATTTATACTTTGAATAGATCACTTAAGAGAGCACAATGGGATGCATCAGAGAAGTAATGAGAATCATGAAAAGCAATGAAGAATAAAGCAAGGATGTCTAGTGAGCTGGGATCTTGGGAAGCCAGGAGGAGATGCAGTGTGTGAGTGATTGATCTCCCCGAGCTCCACAGACTTTTAAATCCTAGCAATTGAAGAGCTCCCTCGACACACCCCCAACTTCTGACCTCCAGTCAAACACAGGGAGCTGCCTAGAGATAGGGCAGAGGCGTTACTCAAGCCCATGTGGAATTCTACAGGCTTTTGATTCTTGAACAGCTGCTACTGTTACAGTGCCAGGGGAGAGAGGAGGAAGGCCAGGCACTTTTGTGCACCTCAAAGATGGATACTGCTACTGCTGCTGTGGGACAGAGGAGCAAGAAGACTGTGTACCTTACAACTGCCAGCCTTTGCTACTCCCACTAAGGCAGTGGGGAGGGGGGTTGGATAGGGGCTGCCTTCCTCTGGGGTAGGGCTGCAGCCAAAATGTTCAGGCAGGGGAAGAGTGGCTGTGCTGCAGTTCAATTCAATAAATGTTGCTGGAAAACTTTGATATGTATATGCAGAAGATTGAAACTGGATCTCTATCTCTCACCCTATACAAAAATTAACTCTAGATGGATTAAAGACATCAGTGTAAGACCTGAAACTATGAAAGTACAAAACAGAAGTGAAGGAAGAGCTGTTCAGGACATTGGCCTAGACAAAGAATTTATGGCTAAAACTTCAAAAGCAAATGCAACAAAAACAAAAATAGAAAAATGGGACTTAATTAAACTAAAAAGCTTCTGCACAGCAAAAGAAATAATCAACAGAGTAAACAGCCTACAGGGTGGGAGAAAGTATTTGCAAACTAGGGACTAATGAACAGAATATACAAGGAACTCAAACAATTCAACAGTAAAAGACAAAAACAAAAACAAACAAGCATTAAAAAGTGGGCAAACGACACGAACAGGTATTTCTCAAAACAAGACATATAAATGGCCAATAAACATGAAAAAATACTCAACATCATGAATTATAAGGAAAATGTAATTTAGAATCACAAGGATATACCATCTCATATTAATCAAGATGACTATCATTAAAAAGTCAAAAACAGGGCAGACACAGTAGCTCATGCCTGCAATCCCAGCGCTTTGGGAGGCCAAGGTGGGTGGATCACAAGGTCAGGAGTTCGAGACCAGCCTGGCCATTATGGTGAAACCCCATCTCTACTAAAAATACAAAATTAGCTGGACATGTTGGTGGGCATCTGTAGTCCCAGCTACCCGGGAGGCTGAGGCTGGAGAATCACTTGAACCCAGAAGGCAGAGGTTGCAGCAAGCCAATATCGCACCATTGCACTCCAGCCTGAGTGACAGAGCAAGACTCCATCTCAAAAATAAATAAATAAATAAATAAATAAATAAATAAATAATTAAATAGTAAAAAAGCAAAAAAACAGTCGGTGGTGAGGACGTAGAGAAAAGGGAATGCTTATACACTGTTATTGAGAACATAAATTAGTGTAACATATTTGGAAAACAGCAGTATGGAGATTTCTCAAAGAACTAAAAATAGAACTACCATTTGACCCAGCAACCCCACTAATGGGTATGTACCCAAAGGAAAATAAATTGTTACATAAAAAAAATCTCCCCATATATATTATTATTGCAGCACTATTCACAATAGCAAAGTCATATAATCAACCTAAGTATCCATCAGTGGATACTTGGGTAAAGAAAACATACATATACATCACGGAATACTACACAGTCATAGAATACTATCCATTCATGTGGCATCAATATGGATGGAGCTGGAGGCCATTATTTTAAGTGAAATAACTAAGAAACAGACAATGAAACACCACATTTTCTAAGCGGGAGCTAAACAATGGGTATACATGGACATAAATAGGGAAATAATAGGCACTAGCAACTCCAAAAGGGCAAAGGCTGGGAGAGGAGTGAGGTTTGAAAAATGATCTACTGGATAAAATTGATGGTAGCTGCAGCCCATCTAGAGCGGCTGCTGTGAAGACACTGGCTGCAATGGAGGAGGTGGTGCTAGGGCTGTGCACTCCAGGGAGAAGAAGGCAGGAGCCAGAAACGGGTGGAAGCCACACCCTATTCTCAGTTGAAGAGGTGGCATCCATGCCATTCTTGGGGCAGCTGTGGCCACTCAGGCATGGCTGTGGACCTGGGCATGCCTGTGATCTCTGGGGCCCGAGAAGCCCCCTCCCCCACAGGATGGAAGATGCCTGCTCCTGCTTCCTGGCCTCTCCTGGCTCCCAGTGCCCACTCAGATTTCAGAGAAAAGTTGAGGCCGAGCCTGGGCATTGTTGCGAGCCGGCAATGTGTGCACATTATTTGGGAAATGCTGACATACCAGCCCCTTGCCACCACAGCCTCCTCCAGATTTGGGGCACCAATGAGCATGAGAGGGAGGCTTAGTGGGGGGCTTAGGACAGCTCAGTGTGGGCCTGCAGGTGCCCCTTGGCACGAACAGCCTGGATGCTGTGGGCACAGTGGATGGCAGGTTGATGGCTGCAGGAGACAGACAGTCTCCTGGGCAGAAAGGAGCAGGTCCTGGAGAAACCCAACCTTCAAGCCAGGGACAGCCTGAAGCCTGGGGGCCTGGCTGCAACTTCTGCAGACCGGACTGAGAACTTCTGGTGCTTTTTTTAGGCCCACTCATGGCCACCCATGAACCAAACAGCATGCACTTCCTTGCCTCTGAAGCTCATATAAACCTTGGCCTCAACCAGTCTCGGGCAGACAAGAGGATAACCTGCCTGCAGATAGGAGCTACCCACTCCCGGTCTCCTTTTAGCTGATGGCTGCACAAGATGGGATGACCTGCCTGCAAATAGGAGCTACCCACTTTGGGTCTCCTGAGAGCTGTACTGTCACTCAGTAAAGCACTTCTTTGCCTTGCTTATGCTCCAGTTGTCCACGTATCTCATTCTTCCTAGATGTAGGATAAAGGCTTAGGACCTGACAAATGATGAGAACGAATGAGCTGTAACAAAAACAGGGCTTAAACGTGCTTCCACCCCTGCTCACCACATTACGAGCCATGAGAAGAAAATAAGAGCTGTGGCCCTTTGGGGAGCATAGACCTAGGGACTGGGCCAGCGCTGTGACATCCTCTTTGGGGCTCTGCCGTTTCTGGTGTCTCCAAGCTTCCAGGCACCACCGCATTTCTCTTGTCCAGATGTGGGTCCCCACAGCAGAAATCACTTGTCGTGCATCAGATCCAGCTGCAGGCTTCTGTGGAGCCAGTGCCTGGAGCTGCCTGCCCCACTGCAGCAGCTGGAGTGGTTGGCTCTATACAGTGAGCAGGACCTGCGCTTGCTTGCTCATGTACCCCTTGCCACTCTGTGACTGGCTTGCCTTTGGCAGGCATAGGATCTGGGCTAGGAGCGCAAGTGTGAGCGGAGTGCAGCCCACCAGGCCAAGTCACTGGAACAAGCCCAGTGGGCCCGGGCAAAACTCAGGCAAAGGCGCCCCTGGCCATAGAGGTTTCTTGCTGAAAAAGTGACTCCCAAGGATCCCATGACACAATGTTCACGTCTGTGTGATGGGTACACTAGAAGCCCAAACACCCCCACTATGCAAAGACCTAAATAAGTTGAGATGACAATTTTCCCAAATTTATATATAAATGTAATATAATTTCTGTTAAAATTCCACTTGGCATTTTTATACAAATTGACAAAGTGATTTTAAAATTTATACAGAAGTTTAAATAAACTAGAAGAGTTTACATCATTTATTTTTGAAAGACAAAGCCAGAGAACTTACACTACCTGATTTTGAAGTGATTATACAGGTGAAGTAATCAAGAAAACGTGCTATAGGTTAAAGTATAAATACATAGATCAATGCAGCAGAGAGTTCATAAATAGCTTTACACATACATAGCTGCTGATTTTTTGACAATGTTTCCAGGGTAATTCAGTGGAGTAAAGAAAAATCATTTCAATAAATGGAGCTGGAAAATCTGTATATCCATATGGAAAAATTGAAACTCAAATTGTATCTTCCTCCGTGTACAAAAATTAACATGAAGTGCATCATAGACTTAAATATAAAGGCTAAAATTGTAAAACCACTAGATGAAAATGTAGGAGAAAATCTTTTGCTACAGAGAGTAGGCATAGATTTCTTAGAGAGAACCCCTAAAACACCAAGAATAAAAATAAAAATTTGATAAAAACAGCAAGAATAAAAACAAAAAATGAATAAATTAACTTTTTTTCTAAATTAAAAGCTTTTGCTCTTCAAAATGCACTGTTAAGGAAATTTTATAAAAAGATAATCCACAGAGTGAGAGAAAATATTTGCAATTTATACACCTTGTAAATGACTTATTTACTGAATCTATCTATCCAGGGTTCTTATAACTCAATACAAAGTACTAGTATAATTTTTAACTAATAAAAGCAATTATAGTGGGTAAAATAGTTCAATAGATAATTCATGCAAGAAGATATATGGATGGCAAGTGAGCACATAAAATGGTGTTCAACAGCCTTTCTATTATAAAATGAAAATTAAAATCACAAATATCACTACAAGAATGGTAAAATAAAAATGACTGTTAATTGTTGACAAGAATGTAAAACCACTGGAATTTCCATATATTGTTTGTGGATATATGTAACTATAAAGTTGAAAATGGAAGTTTCTTAAGTTAAACACCCACTTTCATAAAACCTGTCACTGTGCTAAGTCATATATGTCGAAACTAGAGTTATGTTAATCATTAACAGCTGAAAATTAGTCATTCATTTGTAATATATGGGTATCATAATATCTTTCCTGTCATCTTATATTGCTTTTGTAAAAATTAAACAGGATAATGTATATAAAAGTGTTTATGAAGTCTAAGATGCTAGAAAATGCAATATTAATGTAATTTATTGCAAAGCGTACAGTATGGATAATAAAATAGATACTTGAGAAAGTATAATGATGTCTCAAAGTCGGGTTACAACCTGAAATATGCTCAAGGAAAAGTATTCATCAAGTGGCATTGCATTTGCAGAGGAAAACAAATTGCTTATTTAAAGCAAATTATTACTATTTTCAGTATTTTTATAGTACTTTTCTCATTTACTGCTTCATAATATTTGAAAATGAAGAGAAATGCTGCTATACTCCACATAACATAATCTTAAAACTTTTTAGCTTCTTTGACTTTTTGAACTCAATTTAAAATACCTTAGTTTATTCCTCATTAAGTACCTTTTCATCTCAGTCACTCTGCTCATCTGAATCTTGATGCCACAATTGCTGACAGATCCAGGCTGTCACCTGGCAGATTGGAAAAAGCACAGCTGTGATGGAGTAGAACAGAAACAGGAAGCTGAGTCCAGTAAACCAAGTTTCTGTGTTAGTTTTTTAGTGGGTGGAGCACACTCTGCAGGCTTATTTATATGCATCTTAGTCTTTTCATTTTTAAGACAAAGTGATTGAACTAGGTGATCCCAGATGTACTTTTTAGTTCTTTCTTTAATTACCTATTGTCTAGGATAAAAAATAAAGAGAAGAGTATAAATGTTTCATTTTCCCTTGTGTCTGATACTTGTTTTTTTGTCCTATGATTTATAAGCTTTAGTTTTTGTTTATTGATATGGATATTTATTTTGAAGTTTGACACACATGCAGAAATGTCATCACTTTAAGACAATATGCATTTATTCTGTTAATGCTGAAATTTCTCACTGATATTTGTATTGTTTTATTCATGTATAAGAACTTTCTTCATAGTATTTCTTGTATTTTTAAGAACTATATAGTATTAACTTATCTATTTATTAACAAAGCAAGATGTAATGGACTACTGTATTCATTGAATCTAAGTCATTATTGTTTATGTGATAAACCATTGTATTTTTAGACCACTATGAAATTAAAAAAAAAAAAAACTAAAACACGGCCAAGTATAATGGCCACACCATTTATTGTAAGATATATCACAGTTTCAGAGATGCTGAAAAATTAAAAACATGTGCCTTAGAATCAAGAAAATAACTTTTTATTAAAACATACATCAATTTACCTTTTATTTGATAAAGTTATAACAAACCAGTCTAAATGTATGTTATTACTCTTCTTCTAACATTATCAGTAGTTCACTCCCAGTCATGAAAACACTTGAAATTAGTTTTTAAATTAGGGCTCAAAAATGTCATTTTAAAAGAATCTTCTACAGTTATTTTTTTAATGTACTCAAGGCGATTCCATAATATGTGTAATTTTGTAAGTGGTCTGACGTATACTAAAGACTCTGTAGTGATGTCTTAACCAGTTGCTTCTACTTGTTCTACACAGTTCCATGTCCACATAAATGAGAAATAGATTTATAACTGTTCCTTTCCTGAGAGGCAATGCCTATAAGGTGTGAAACTGCCTAAAAGATTTAATTCTTGTACAACTCCAATGAGGCCCAGAGACAAAAAAATTTAAAAGACATTCTGCTCATAACCCAATATTCCTTAGGATTTTTCACTCTTTAATTCTCTATAGACACGTGCTTCTAAAATTGCCAACAGATCTCAAAACTCTTCTCTCTTATCTCAGTTAATCAATTCTCCTTTGAAATTACTTTCTTTCCTACACATGGAGGCAACTTAAAAATACTTCTGCCTAAAATTCATTTATTTCCCATATCCCCTTAGCTAAATTGTACTCATGTTTCAATATTCTACTTTATCCTGTCTTTGAAGCTTTTTAAAAAATTACTGAAACTTTATTTTTGCCTTCAATTTATGATTTATTCTTCAAATTACAACATTCATCAAAATATATTACCATTATTGCTTCAAAGTAAAGAGTATTTGTTTTCTCTTATTTCTGTAACAAATTACCATGAAATCAATGGCTTTTGACAACACAACTATACTGTCTAACAGTGTTGGAGGTGAGAAGTCTAGAATTGGCCAAAAGGACTGTATTCATTAGAGAGCCTCTAGGAAGTGATTAATTCGCCTGTCTTTTCCAGGTTCTGGAGGCTACCTACATTCCTTGACTCATGGCCATGCATAAATCTCACCTTTGTTTCTGCTGTTCCATCTCCTTCTTCAACTGACCTTTCTGCCTCCCTCTTATAATGACCCTCATGGTTACACTGGGCCCACCCAGATCATCAAGAATACCCTCTCCATCTCAGGATCAGTAACTCGAGCACATTGGAAAAGTCTCTTTTGCTATGTAAGGTCACATACTAGTAGATTGTGGGGATTAGAATGTGAACATTCTAGTGGGGCCACTATTCTACCTATCACATTAACTTTCCCTATTGAACTTTGAGATTTAGAAGGTCTTATGGCCTAAATTTTGTCCCCATAAAATTCATGTGCTGAAGCTTTATCCCCCAATATGACTGTATTCAGAAATAGGCCAATTGAAAAGGTAATTAAACTTAAACAGGATCATGACAGTGGCGCCCTAATCCAGTAGGACTGTGTCATTGTAACAAGTGGAAGAGACACTACAAGCATGCATACATGGAAGAAAAGCCATGTGAGGACACAGACATCTACAAGCAAGGAAAGAGGCTTTAAGAGAAATCAAACTAGCTAACACCTTAATCTTGAACTTCCCGTCTCCATAACTGCGAAAAAATAAATTTATGTTTTTGAAGCCACCCAGTTCATGGTATTTTGCAATGGCAGACCTAGCTGACTAATATGTTTACTCATTTTTTAAAATTTTAGCATTTAGCTTAGTGACTATGCTAAAATAATAGGCATCAGATATGAAATCTATAGAAACAAACATATTTGCAAAGAAGTATTTTTAAGAAAACTTAAAATGATTTTAGATTGGCACTGAACATTTAATCTAATGCTTAAGCTGGTCATTTATTTTAATTACTTATGGTGAAAACCTTTCCTATTTAGGGTAAATATTTATACAGAGTCTTAATCTTCTGTATCCTTTACAGAATGACAGGTTGAGGGAAATATTCCCTCCTATGCTGTCAATTCGGGAACTTTGTGCATGTGGGTCTTGGGTCCTTGATGTGCTCATTGCTATAAGTGACTTCATGAGAGCTGGACCCTAGAAATGAGTTGTTTTTCTGTGAAATGTTCTGACTACTAATTTTAACTGCTGTCATGGTCTCTGAAAAAAGTTATGCAAGCAGAGGCCATGTTTAAATTTACCAAGGCTTCCCGGCATGGAGGACTTCAAGAGGGCCTGTTTCCCTTTCTTTCTTCTAGAATACAGTAAAAGGACTTTCAGGACAGTGGCACGGCCTCTCAGATAAGTGCAGGGTCTTCTTGCTTGGGGCTAAGGTATTGGATTCAGCCTGTGTCCACCTGATAGAGCTGGGGAACTGGGAGAAGTTGAGAATGTGTCAGCCATCCCTCATCTAGATTTTTTTTTTTCCGAGACGGAGTCTCGCTCTGTCACCCAGGCTGGAGTGCAGTGGCACCATCTCGGCTCACTGCAAGCTCTGCAGGACTACAGGTGCCCACCACCACGCCCGGCTAATTTTTTGTATTTTTAACAGAGACAGGGCCTCGCCCTGTTAGCCAGGATGGTCTCGATCTCCCAAACTCGTGATCCGCCCACCTTGGCCTCCCAAAGTGCTGGGATTGCAGGCGTGAGCCACCACACCCGGCCCCCCACCTAGATTTCTTTAACCTATTGTTGTCTCTGGATACCCAAGAGACCACTAACAATCATAAACACAAAAAGAGAAAAACATTTCTAATCTCATATTTTCAAAATTGCTCCCGTAAATCACAGATGATAATCTTTCTTCTTCATACCCCCTCCCCAGATCAAATTGATATGCGGTATGCATACTCTCCCTCTCTCCATTAACCATTCTGCTCTGTAAAACTTCTCTTCATGTTGTCTTTCTGACCTGCGACATAGTCTACCTTCTGCATTGGGGCAGGGGTGGAGGGGTGGAATGAACATGAAATTTTTGTTTTAAGTAAGGATTCTTCAACCTGAAGATACATTTGCTGAAACTCACCTTCATAAATATTGACAGAACTCACATTAAGTATAATGTGGGAGATGCTTATGAGAATGGGAAGGGAAAAATTGAACTCATCATTCTCTTTCATTTGTTTCAAAACATGTAAATATTTTAAGTGTTTGTGAAATGAATGAATGATGAATAAATTAACTTCTAATTATTATAAAATGTAGTTGAAAAATTTCTAAAATTATCTCCCTGAAGTATATGTAGAAATCAGCTGCAGAATGGAAGTTTGACAAAAACATCTAGAGATACTTGATAGAGTGGTACATCCTGTCATCTTCACCTTCAACTTTTTGTCTCAGAATTTTGCTTCTTCCATTAGATGTTTTATTCCTATGCCCTGATTTCTCCAAATTGAATCTAATAAATATGAAGTAGCTTGCATTTTAGAACACACTAAAATATTTTAAACTCTTTCAGAATAAAGTCAAGGAGAGGCAAGATGCTCCTTCTCATCTTCAAAGCACCAACATTCAGTCTTTTGAAATTAGTTTATCTCTGTATTTCTTTACATTCAATTTGTCCAATATGCCTATAATTTATCATTTTCATTCTCAATTTATTTGGAAATCTTGATTGGATCATTATTTATTAATGATTTGTAAATGTATACCCATAGCTTCCATGATTTCATTGCAGTTCCATTCTTCACCATTTGATTCCTTTATTATTATTATTATTATTAATACTTTAAATTCTGGGATACATGTGCAGAACGTGCAGGTTTGTTACATAGGTATACACTTGCTGCAGTGGTTTGCTGCACCCATCAACTCGACATCTACATTAGGTATTTCTCATAATGCTATCCCTCCCCCAGCACCACACCCCCTAACAGGCCCCTGTGTGTGATGTTGCCCTCCCTGTCTCCCCATGCTCTCATTGTTCAACTCCCACTTATGAGTGAGAACATGTGGTGTTTGGATTTCTGTTCCTGTGTTAGTTTGCTGAGAATGATGGTTTCCTGCTTCATCCATGTCCCTGCAAAAGACATAAACTCATCCTTTTTTATGGCTGCATAGTATTCCATGGTGTATATGTGCCACATTTTCTTTATCCAGTCTATCATTGATAGACATTTGGGTTGGTTCCAAGTCTTTGCTATTGTGAGTAATGCTTCAATAAACATATGTGTGCATGTGTCTTTATAGTAGAATGATTTATAATCCTTTGGGTATATATCCAGTAATGGGATGGCTGGGTCAAATGGCATTTCTGGTTCTAGATCCTTGAGGAATCGCCACACTGTCTTCCACAATGGTTGAACTAATTTACACTTCCAACAACAGTGTAAAAGCATTCCTATTTCTCCACATCCTCTCCAGCACCTGTTGTTTGCTGACTTTTTAATGATTGCCATTTTAACTGGCATGAGATTGTATCTCATTGTAGTTTTGATTTGCATTTCTGTAATGACAAGTGATGATGAGCTTTTTTCATGTTTCTTGGCTGCATAAATGTCTTCATTTGAGAAGTGTCTGTTCATATCCTTCACCCACTTTTTGATATGCAGTATGCTTATGGGGTTGTTTGTTTTTCCTCGTAAATTTGTTTAAATTCTTCTTAGATTCTGGACATTTGCCCTTTATCAGATGGATAGATTCCAAAAAATTTTCCCATTCTGTAGGTTGCCTGTTCACTCTGATGATAGTTTCTTTTGCTTTGCAGAAGGTCTTTAGTTTAATTAGATCCCATTTGTCAATGTTGGTTTTTGTTGCCATTGCCTTTGGTGTTTCAGTCATGATGTCTTTGCCCGTGCCTATGTCCTGAATGGTGTTGCCAAGGTTTTCTTCTAGAGTATTTATGGTTTGGGGTTTTATATTTAAGTCTTTAATTCATCTTAATTTTTGTAAAAGGCATAAGGTAGGGGTCCAGTTTTGGTTTTCATCATATGGGTAGCCAGTTTTCCCAATATTAAATAGGGGATCCTTTCCCCATTGCTTGATTTTGTCAGGTTTGTCAACGATCAAATGGTTGTAGATATGGGGTGTTATTTCTGAGGCCTCCGTTCTATTCCGCTGGTCTATGTATCTGTTTTGGTACCAGTACCATGCTCTTTTGGTTACTGTAGCCTTGTAGTGTAGTTTGCAGACTGGTAGCATGATGCCTCCAGCTTTGTTCTTTTTGCTTAGGATTGTCTTGGCTATACAGGTTCCTTTTTGGTTCCATATGAAATTTAAAGTAGTTGTTTCTAATTGTGTGAAGAAAGTCAATGGTAGCTTGATGGAGATAGCATTGAATCTATAAATTACTTTGGGCAGTAAGGCCATTTTCACAATATTGATTCCTTCCATCCATGAGCATGGAATGTGTTTCTGTTTATTTGTATCCTCTCTTATTTCCTTGAACAGTGGTTTGTAGTTCTCCATGAAGAGGCCCTTCCCATCCCTTGTAAGTTGTTATTCCTAGGTATTTTATTCTCTTTGTAGCAATTATGAATGGCAATAAACCAGAAAATCTAGAAGAAATGGATAAATTCCTGGACACATACACCCTCCCAAGACTAAACCAGGAATAAGTCGAATCCCTGAATACACCAATAACAAGTTCTGAAATTGAGGCAATAATTAATATCCTACCAATCAAAAAAAGCCCAGGACCAGACGGATTCACAGGCAAATTCTACCAAAGGTACAAAAAGGAGTTGGTACCATTCCTTCTGAAACTATACCAAACAATAGAAATAGAGGGACTCCTCCCTAACTTATTTTATGTGGCCAGCATTATCCTGATACCAAAACCTGGCAGAGACACAACAAAAAAAGAAAATTTCAGGCCAATATCCCTGATGAACTTCGACGCAAAAATCCTCAATAAAATAGTGGCAAACCGAATCCAGCAGCACGTCAAAAAGCTTATCTACCAAGATCAAGTCGGCTTCATCCCTGGGATGCGAGGCTGATTCAACTTACGCATATCAATAAACGTAATCCATCACATAAACAGAACCAATGACAAAAAACACATAATTATCTCAATAGATGCAGAAAAGGCCTTCGATAAAACTCAACAACCCTTCATGCTAAAAACTCTCAATAAACTAGGTATTGATGGAACATATCTCAAAATAATAAGAGCTGTTTATGACAAACCCACAGCCAATATCATACGGAATGGGCAAAAGCTCCAGCTTTCCCATTGAAAACTGGCACAAGACAAATATGCCCTCTCTCACCACTCCTATTCAACATAGTATTGGAAGTTCTGGCCAGGGCAATCAGGAAAGAGAAAGAAATAAAGAGTATTCAAATAGGAACAGAGGAAGTCAAATTGTCTCTCTTTGCAAATGACATAATTGTATATTTAGAAATCCCCATAGTCTCAGCCCCAAATCTCCTTAAGCTGATAAGAAACCTCAGCAAAGTCTCAGGACACAAAATCAATGTGCAAAAATCACAAGCATTCCTATACACCAATAATAGAGAGTCCCACTAATTCTTACATTTCAGGAACTTAACTAATATACGCTACTTCGGTGTTATTTATTTAGTAGGAAGTGCTTTTGTGAAAAATGTCATGTAAAAACTAAAGCAAGTATGAAATACGAAGATAACAAAATCTATTTATATAGTCAGCTGAAAATTAACATAATTTATTTTTTGCTTATTGGAAATGGCAAACAAGGCCAACAAATATATTTCTACAAAATATGACATAAATTGTAACATCACTTAAAAAATAGCAATGCATTCTTGTGTCATCTGTTAAATGCTGTGCATCAATACAATTTCAATCAATCAAAAAGAATCACAGTAACTTTCCAACTAAGGTAACAACCATAAATAGTTTTACTAACACATGTTACTTCAATTTGAAATATTAAAAATAAACATATCACTGCTTCACAAGGTAACTTTTTACTTATTACACTGTGTGTTAAGCTATGTTTGCAGAGAATTTTCATATAGTTCCAAATTTTCAGCAAAGCACATATGGAGTAAATTCTAATTTTAAAACCTTATTTTAAACACAGAGGGTCTATTTTTAGAGTTTCATTCAGCTTTTTAAATTATAATTCTTACAATTTATAAGCTCTAAATGTTAGAAGCTGAACAAATTAAGCGCAATATTGAAATAGATAAATCAATAGCTAAAGCATAAGGATACTTCAAACAGATCTATAAAATATACACAATTAACTTGAACATTACTATCGAAAATAGAGTAGGATTAAGGTACTCTGAAACAGAACTCAATTTGGGAGACACATTAATCTCAGCTTGATTAAGAACGTCAAATGCTTCACCTTACTTGGTCTTTTTTCTACCTAAGTGACTGTATCCATTTATCAGTAAAACATTTCCACTCAGAAACTGGTATTTTAAAAATAGTTCTGAGAGTCACAAGACACATACAATGCTACAGCGCATTAACTCCTAGGATGGACTTAAAGGGCAAAGTTCCTGTTCTTTACAAAGAAAAAACAAGGGTGAAAGCTAACAGGACACCAAGAGGTGAAGGATTTCTTGCAATGACTGAAGTGACAATGAATAGCTGACTTCCCGTTCACTCACTTCAAAGAATAAACACTGCAGTCATACAAGTCAGTGCAAATTCATATGCCCAAAGTCAAAAAATACTATACCACTAGATGACTTGACTTAACGCAAATACGAAATGCTTTTCAAAAATACGTATGTAAATCATTTTATGATATCTTGAAAATAATAAACATTGAATAAGATGGTCATTTTCCTCACATTTCACATTGTACAATTAGAATGGAGACCAAACCCCTAAGAAAGACTTCAGGTATTTTCATGCAATAAACTGCACAACTTTGTCATTTCTTTCATAGTTCTAATATTCTCTCTATTTTAACCATTTTCAGCTATGTGATTTTTATGCAGTGGATTTGTGAGATCACTGCTTGCTAGTATAACTTTCTCTCACTTTCTCCACCTCTTTCTCTCCGTGTGTGTCTCTCTTTTCTCTGTTTTTCTCTCTCTCTCTCTTTCCACATACATATGTATATATACACACACATGCAGGGCTACTCAAATAAGTCAATGTATTCATACATTTCTATGTTTTATGACTCACCTAAACTCTGAATGGTTATTTCAGGCTTTAACTTCAGACCCTGATTGTACTGAACTCTCTTTCTCATGGTAAATAACCACTAAACTAAAAAATAAAAATAACAATAAAAAGAAATAGTACAGATGGAATAAAAAATAAAAGTTTTTAAAGTCTGCTAACCATAAGAGAAAGGCAGAAACTATTCAAATACCAGACCATTAGAGGTCTTGTATGTGTGGAGGAGGGTCAGAGTCACTGAGAAAGCCTCAAATGTGAGACTCAGGGACAGAAGCTCAGCTTAATGTTGGGGCTGAAAGAGGATAACAGAGGATGCCATCACTGAACCACACACCCAGGCTAACAAGTAGCTATAACAAGTACATGACAGAAGTTTATTATTGGGGTAAGGATAAGGGTTTAGAGAGACTAGCTCTCTGAGGCACAGAATCACTAGGATTACCTAAAGCTGGAAGAAAAAATAGAAACATTGAACAAAAACCTCTGGGAATCTAGCCTCACTATAAGCATAGGGTAGTCAAGGAATTTGATGTCAGTAGAGTAATTATTATAGCAAAAGAAAAAATAAAACACTAATCCAGCTTGGTTCCTGATTATGTTTATAAAAGCCTCCATACTAATGACCTGGCAAAAGAAGCAGCATGCCCACTTTGAGGCATAAACACTACTTAGCTCTTATTCTCCACGTGATAAACAGCTTTCATCCAAAAAGTATGAAACAAAGTAAGAAATAATAACATATGGGAGGCTGGGCGTGGTGGCTCACGCCTATGATACCAGCACTTTGGGAGGCTGAGGTGGGTGGATCATGAAGTCAAGAGTTCGAGACCAGCCTGGCCAACACTGTGAAACCCCGTCTCTACTAACAATACAAAAATTATCTGGGCATGGTGGCGGGTGCCTGTAGTCCAAGCTACTCGGGAGGCTGAGGCAGGAGAATCGCTTGAACCCGGGAGGTGGAGGTTGTGGAAGCCAAGATCGCACCACTGCATTCCAGCCTGCACAACAGAGCAAGACTCTGTCTCAAAATAGTAATAATAATAATAATAACATATGGGGCAAAAGTGATAAGAAATCAACTAAAGCAGACTCAGATATGATCAAGATATTGGGGCTTTCATACAGGGAATTTAAAATACTATGACGAATACAGCAAAGTTTATAGTGGAAAAGATAACGAACGAGTAAAAAAAATATAGGAAATATCAAAAAACTAATGGAAACTGTAAGTAGTGATAAAAATTACATGCTGGAAAAAAATTACATGCTACAAAATTTTTAAATGCAATGGTACAGAAATGTAGAATGCTTTCAATGAGATTGTTAGTAGACTTGACACTCAATCTCAAGTGAACTTCAAGATTTAGAAATAGTATGCAAACTGAACACAAAGAGGGAAAAATGTGAAAATAAAACACAAACAAAAGAGTATACAAGAACTTCAGGAAAACACCAAGGAGTCTAACGTACATGTAGTTAGAATATTGAGATGAGAGCGACAGAGATACTTCTTTTCAGAAAAAGTATCTGAAAAGCTGTTGGTCAAGAATTTTCCCCATAAAGAAGGTGTTAGGCAACAGGTCTACGAAGCTGAGAGCACATAATTAACATTAAATATAAACCAAGAAACAATCACAACTTATAGAGACATGCTACATGGAATTTGCTGAAGCCCAGTGATAAAGAGGAACTCTCTAAAGATAACAGAGAAAAAAAGGACAGAATTCATCACACAGAGGAATACAGATAAAATTAATAGTAGATACTCGGAGAGGCTGAGGCAGGAGAATGGCATGAACCCGGGAGGCAGAGTTTGCAGTGAGCCGAGATTGTGCCACTGCACTCCAGCCTGGGTGACAGAGCAAGACTCCGTCTTAAAAAAAAAAAAAAAAAAAAAAAAAAAATTAATAGTAGATTTTGTGTCAGAAGCCATGCAAGCAAGAATAAAATGGAATAACATCATCATTTAAGTGCTGGATAAAAAGGACAAACTAGAATTCAATTCAGAGAAAAAATATATATTTCAAAAATAAACAGGCTATTTCTCTGATAAATAAAAATTGAGAAATGTTATTTACAAAAGACATTCTCTAAAAAAAGCTCATTAGGTAGAATACTAGATACTAGACAAAAACTAGATCTATAAAATATATGAAGAACACTGAAACGGCTTAATTCATAAGTATAAATTTCGTTTCTATGCTTAATTGTTCTCAAGATAATCATCTTTCTAAAACACAATAGAATGAATTATGGGTTTGTAGCATATAAAAATACAATATGCTAGATAATTAACACAAAGTACAGAAAGTAAGAATTGGGAGTATATTATTGGGTGACACATATTACTTAAAGGCAGATTGTAATTAATTAATGATGATTTTCATAAACTCTAGGATGTCAACTGAAAAAAAAAGAGGAATAAAAATCAAGTAATAGAGGATGAAAAATGAATATTTTTATATGTCATTACCAATACAGAACTGGAGTGTGTGTATGTAATGTTAAGGAATTTTTTTTCTTGGTTTGAGAAGAAATGCATAGACAGTTTAGATAATCAGTATTTTTACAATAAATCAGATCTCTGAAGAGAAGTATAGAAAACACATAGGGTAGAAGTTCAAGTACTTAGTGTTTAGTCCACTTTTTGTGTGTGTTTGTATGTGTAGATTATGGAAGTAAGAAAAAAAAAACTAAAGAAAGAAAGAGGATACAGAAACATTAGGTTTTATAGAACTGTTATAGGCAAGAAAAGAACATTTAAGACAAAGTATTCCTTATTGTGATGTAAATATAATTTACACAGATAATTTTCTATTGGGACTATGAATAGGTGATATATACGGTGGAAACTCTATGTTAGCATTATAAATGAAGATGAGAAATAGCTCATCGACTGACTGTGGATTAAACCAATTTTTCTAGATAAAATGGTGATGGAAGTTAGAGTCATACAAAACAGCTGTGTTTGCAACGAGACTACATCGAATAATTTATTTGTTGATCTTAGATATCACTCTTATTCCTGACCCACTCAGGTCATCATACCTCTTAAGTAGTAATTAAAATTTATTGAAAATGTCATTTTTTTCTTTTGTCTTTTTATTCGAACCTGAATGTCTGTAAGTCTCTGGCTGGGATGCATGCATCAGACCTTTACATGGCTTATATTAGTTTATATACCATGTCTTCTGTACACCGTTTTGGCCTGTTCTATCAGTTACCTCTAATTTGGACGAAAGGGTTCAAGGGAAGAAACAGTATGAGAGGAGGCCTATTGTAGGATATTAACTGACAAATAACAGGAATTCAAAAACATGTAAGAAAGACAAAATGGAGCAGGAATAACAGCTGAAGAAATAATGTATATGCAATACTTATATTTTTAATGAAACATTCATATGTTGATTTATGTAATTTGAAAGTTTTTTTCCCCATAAACAGCAAATGAAAAGAAAACAATGAAAGTTTTCTAATCCAAATAAAGATTTCTGCTTGAAAATTAAAAATTCACATTCTAACCCTATTAATAAGAAGAGATTCATAAGCATGTGGCACATACACACACAGGGGAAATATTCAAATAACATAGATGGAAGGAATCCAATAGCCATTCAAGGGGAGAAAAACATAAATAAATCTATAAACAAACAAAATATGCTATAGCTTTAAAATTTTCCTCTCTAACATTAAACTTTAGAAGACTACTGAGCAAGACCACCAAATTCCAAATAAGTGTTTACCATTTAAGAATTGTGCTCATGCCTGTAATCCCAGCACTTTGGGAGGCCAAGGCGGGTGGATCACGAGGTCAGGAGATCAAGACCATCCTGGATAATATGATGAAACCCCGTCACTACTAAAAATACAAAAAAAAAAAAAAAAAAAAAATTAGCTGGGCGTGGTGGCGGGCGCCTGTAGTCCCAGCTACTCGGGTGGCTGAGGCAGGAGAATGATGTGAACCCGGGAGGCGGGGCTTGCAGTGAGCCCAGACAGCGCCACTGCACTCCAGCCTAGGCAAAAGAATGAGACTCCATCTCAAAAAAAAAAAAAAAAAGAACTGTGTCCAGCAAAATTATTATTTATGAATTTAGGCATATAAAATCTTTCTTCATGGAAACTAATGGAAAATATGATACATAGCATTTGTGATTTATGTTCTAAAAACGTGTAACAAAAACAATAAAAAAATCAAAATCATGACATCTGTGTGGAAACTATAGAAATGTCAGTAAAGAGAAGAAAACTTTGAAATATGTTAGTTTTTTTCATAACTCCTAAGTATTTTAAAAATAGCTACAAATATAAGCTTTAAGTTTTTTTCAGTAGTAACGAATATTATAAAAAGATTGTGATGAAATTTAAATTCTACATCATATGTTTAAAAATAGAACAGCACATAGGAATATAGATATACCTTTTGAAAAACCATAAATTTGAATAAAATATTGTTTTCCCTTTACTTCGAGGATCTAATTTTAAGAATATTTTAAGAATATTTCTTTTAAGAATATTTCTAAAAAGAGTTGAAGTAGGTTATAGGTAGAATTAAAGGAAAATTACTATACTCAGGAAAACATTATATATAAATAAAAAGTAATATATCTTTTCTTTAAAAAAGAGAAATAAAACATAACAAAATAAGCACATTTTTTAAAAAACAAAAATGCTATATTAAATAGAGTAAAAGTATTTCTATTCCACTCTCCTCTCTGACAATAAGAATAAAAACAATAAATAGAAGTATGTGTGTTGGGGCAAAGGGAAAAGAGAGAGATTAATCTTAACAAAATTAGTGAAAATTAAATTCCAAAAGCAATTTACGAAGAACATAGTGAAATATACTTTTACGTAATGGAAAAGGGTTATCATAAGCAGAGCTATACCTGTGTCCATCTATCTGTGTAACTATCTTCTATCAATAGATTAATAAAAAATGTTTATTAATATTAAGGAACAGATCAGTCTTAAAGAGGTAAAATCCACAACTCTTTGCAACAGCTAAGTTTAGATACAAAGGCAAGACCAAGGCACATTCCTGTGAACTTTATAGTACAGGAGACATAAGGAATTCAGGGTTAGGTGGGAACTGTAGAGACTGACCATTTTACCAAGACAGGAGATTTCTGCCAGCTTGGGAGAAGGTAGCTGGAGTGTCAAACCTCAGCAGCTCAGTCACCACAGAAGACTAAGAGAGATGAAGGGAAGAAATGAGGGAGGGGGATAAAAATAGAAAAACTGTGATATATAGAGTGCTGCTGCCTGTCACAAATTTCTTCCCAATTCTGTAGGGGAAAAAAAAATGATAATGCTGTGAACACCAAGCCAAATTTGAGCCCAGATTTGATAGAATTGGGAGAAATTACTTTTAACACAATTGAGAAATAGACTTTTTTGAACAAAATTACCAAAAAAATCCCCCAATATATAATATTTACTGACCAGAAATCCACGAAATTAAAACTGTGCCATGAAAAGATAATTCTAGACACTATTTTTATGCCTATATTTAATATTCTGATTAATTAATGTTCTTACATGATTATAACGTCACTGAAAAGGTTTCTTCTTCCTTACCTAACCACTTGCTTCCTTAGCTACTTTAGGCACATTGGCTTCCTCGCTATTCCTCAGAAATCTTAGGTCCTTCACACTTGCTACTGTTTCTGCCTAAATAAATTATCTGCACCTGGACTGCTGAGACAAAAGCAAGAGAAAATCAGAACAAAACTTCAGAGACTTTGCACTTCTTTCATTCACATACATTTTTCTAATTTGTGCTTAATGTACTTGATCATATAAACTTTCATGATCACCCTGTGTAATACAGAAACAATCTTCATAATTCTTTATTTTCTAATAGCACTTATTACTCTGTATGCGTATGGGTATGTGTGCATATTTGTAGAGGGTTGTGAATCCATGTTTATCATGCAGAATGTAAACTTTGAAAGAAGATTTGTTCTGTTTTGTTCATTATTTGTTGCCTAGAAAAATGACAACATAAGTGATTACTCAGTAAATATGTATGAATGGAGTACATATAAAATAAAAATGTAAAGTACATACTATTAAAAATTAACAATAAAAACAAAATATAAATCACCATGAGAATAATTTGTTGGTGCAACCAAATCTGTTCTCAGAAGAAAATTTTATCCCAAAATGTTTTATTAGAAAATAAGATTAAAAAGTTAGCAAACTTTTCATTGTCATAAGCTAAAAAAATCATATAAATCTGGAATGAAAAAGAAGAAAATAAAGATACAGAGAAACAATAAGGAAATAAAAAATTAAAACAACATAAAGATGATTAAGGAAATAAAAACACAGTGAAAACAATACATTTCGGAAAGCTTTTGAGTAAATCATGAGTAAAAAGAAAAAAGTGACAAAGAGCAATAGACATCCATAAGCCCAAAAACATCATCAAGAAAGAAAGGAGATATAAAAGGAATAAAGATAAGCTTTAGAAATATTAGAAAATACTGTGAATTGCATAGTTCTAATAAATTTAAAAGCCTACTTGGTATTAGTAGTTTTAAAAGAAATATATAAATTGCCAAATTTGATCTAAAAATAAGAAACCATGTAGAAATCAAAACGAAGCACATCCATCAAGGCACATTCTCATTAAAGATCAATGAGATCTAGGTGGTTTCACAGGTGAGTGTGAGCAAATATTCCATAAATCTTATAAATTTTATCTTAGAAAACATGTTTCAGATGACAGAAAAAAGATGAAAGACTAATTGATTTATTTTATGGCCCTGGCATAATTATGTTACCAAAACTAGCAAGAGCATTATTGCAAAAAAGGAAATCATAGTTCTTAGGAGCCAAGACATCCAACTCTCAGTAATGCATCATTAAATAAACTTCATCAATGATTTTTAATATATATATAGAATAAATGTAACTTATCTTCATGATAAAACTCTTAATATAAATAATAATGGGATATCTTATTTATTTGATAAATGACTTATACCACAAACCAAAATCAAATGTTATACATAATTAAGATACAATTTTTACTAATGCTAAGCTCAAGACAAGCATGTTCAATAAATTGGAGTTCTTTCTAATTTTCAGTATGCTTCTTGAATATATTGGTGATATATGAATACTTTATAGAAAATCTGGACAAAATAACAATGAGATGGTGAAGGGCTGTTAACATTAAGTAATAAACAATAATCTTTGACAGATTTTGGCTTGGGAAAAGGAGGTTCATAGTCATCCTATTTTTAGAGACTATTTCAATTTCCCACTGAACAAATCCAAGCATAATATTAGACATCAAGTTGTTTTAAGTTGCACAATAAAGAGAGATTAGATAATTTTACAATGAGAGCACTCCATTGCTAATTAATATGAATATGGGACATAAATGCAATGGCTGGGGAAATGAAGACTAGAAGTAAACATATGTTGGACTAAGTCCTTATTTGAGTAGATTGGGCCTGGTACATGGAAATCCAATCCTGTACTAGAAAGGAACAGAAGGACGTCAGATGCTGATGCAGAAATACGGGTCTCTCAAAGCCTAATGGGTAGAATTGTATGAAGAAGGCAAGGCTGAGATAGGTAAATAAATAAAGAGACCAAGAAGCTTTAATTCAATTTTAGGTAAACCTAACAATAGGGGAAGCCTACCCAAATCAAGGAAAAAGACTAATAATTTTTCCAGATATATGAATCCTCTGAGAATGGTAAATGTTCAATCTAAGGACTCTCTAGGTATCCTGTTCTAAAATAGGACAAAATGTTTTACAGATATTATACTGATGTTTTAATATCCCAATTTTAAAGCTTGTGTCCTTACAGTTTTCTAACTTCAGTGCTGGCCCATACATGTTTGTATACTGGGAAATAAACAATTCTACTGTCAGAACTATGAAGCCATTGATCAATTTTGAAAATGGAAGCTGACTTTCTCAGACAATTTAGGAAGCCCAAAACGTATAAAATCTAATTTTTCAGATAAATTTTCTTTCAAAAATCCTCCTTTAATATATGAAGCCATGGGCTTGAGAGGTTTGATCAGGGTTTGAAAGCATTTTTAAGGGCCAGATAGTAAATATTTTAGTCTTTGCAGGCCTTATAGTTTCCTATGCAGATACTCCGCTCCAGGCTGAAAGCAGCAATAGAGAATACATAAACAAATGATGTGTTTATATGCTGATAAAACTTTATTTACAAACATGTAGCCATCTTTGGTCCATGGGTCATAGTTTGCTGAGAACACCTGAATTTTTTGTTTGTTTGTTTATTTTGGTTGATTGCTTTCTATGAAAAGAAAGTTTTTGCTAGATTTTTTCTTTTATCTTTTTTTTTTTTTTTTGAGAAGGAGTCTCGCTCTTTTACCCAGGCTGGAGTGCAGTGGCGCGATCCCGGCTCACTGCAGGCTCCGCCCCCCGGGGTTCACGCCATTCTCCTGCCTCAGCCTCCCGCGTAGCTGGGACTACAGGCGCCTGCCACCTCGCCCGGCTAATTTTTTGTATTTTTAGTAGAGACGGGGTTTCACCGTGTTAGCCAAGATGGTCTCGATCTCCTGACCTCGTGATCCGCCCGCCTCGGCCTCCCAAAGTGCTGGGATTACAGGCGTGGGCCACCGCGCCCGGCCTGCTGGATTTTTTCTATGTTTTTTTCTTAAAGATACAGTTATCTTCTAACAAATTCAGTTGCCTGAAATATAACACAGAAATCCAGAAATAAAGCCACTCTTCCCAGTTCTCTCAGACTTTTGCTTTGCATCTCTGTGTATATCATAGTCTGGTTTTGGGGTAGATAAAATTGTCTCAAGATTCTGTTTACTATTTCTTCTTAAAGCCTACAGTGTGAACAGAACCCTAAGCAACTGAGCAATGTTTCTTTTTAGGAACTCTCATGATACCTTTTTAACGCTCCACAGCTGAAAGATTTTGTAAACCGAAAATAGTCTCAGCCTTAAACATCTCTAATTCTTACCTACTACTTGATAAAACTCCAACAAGAGAAAATGATTAATACAAGAGTTAGAATCAGTAAATAATTTCCGGATTGAGAACAGTGAAAACTAAGGATTATCAAAAGAAAAAATATCTACGATTTTCCAGACCCAAGTAAACATCACGCACTTGTTGTCATTAAATTGTTGCTACCATTGAGACGACAATATTTTTACTGAAATTATTGAAGCGAGGGGAAAAAAACTATAAGATAATAAACTCCATTCCTCTACAATAAGTCAGAGAAAACAATAAGTGGAAAAAAGCATCAAGTAATGAAGAGTCAACAAATTCTATTTAAAAAAAATCTGGGAAGTCTTGTTACTGAAATCTTGCAAAAAAGAAAATGATCATATAAGGAAAAAAGTTAAGGTGAAAATGAAAGAGTAGAAGAGAAGAATAATCTCTTGGGAAGTGAGGGTGACTATAGTGTTATTGCTAGGTTATCTTCAGAGTCAGTATGGATTGTTTTTTAAACTAGGGAGAAAAAGCTATATATAAGTAAATAATAATGTAAACAAGATTACAAACTGATCAAATATGACTGACAGCCACAGCTCTGTCTTTAATTTTAGCCATTATTGTGGGTACATAGTGGCATCCAATTTATGATTTTAATTTGCTTGTCACCAATAATAATTTAAAGCATTTTTCTTGTGTTTAAAAGTCATTTACATATCTTATCAACTCTATTCAATTCTTTTGCCTATATTTTAATTGGTTTCTATGGGTTTTTTATAATTTTTGAATTGTAAATGAAACACAAACTTTTTTATGCACACATACACACTCGTATAAGAAATTTGTTTCAGAGTATAATTGTCTTTATTTTTTAAATAAACTAAATGAACTAAATATGAACTAAAATATTTAATGTAGATAAACTCTAGTTTATCAATTTTATAAATAGTCCTTAAAACAGGACAAAATCCTTTATAAGGGATATGCCCTATTAAAAAGTCATGCAAACATTTGCTTACTTTTTCTTCTAAATAGAAGTCTTGGCTTCATATTATCATTTATGAGGCAACCAAATTTATTTTTTAGGTGGTATGAGGTAGAAGTAAAAGACAAGTTTTTGCCCACATTGATACACAATTGTTCCAATAATATTTGCTGAAAGATGGTGCTCTTTTCTATTTAATTGCTTTATTTTTAATTTTTTATCCATTTAACCAATTAACCAATTTATCCATTTAACCAATACCACATGGTCTTAGGTACTATAAATTGACCGTAAGTCTTAAGATGAGATTTTTTTCTAATTGCTTACCTACATTTTATGCATGTGATAAGTATTATACATTATTTGCTTTTTTCTCATAAATTAGAATTAGACTTTAAATTCCTACCAACAAAAAAAGCTTGCTGTGATTTAAGTTGAGATTGTGTTAAATCTATATATTAATTGTGGAATTTGACATTTTTTAAGTCTTTTGATCCATGAAGAAGTCTTTCCATTTGTTTTAAAGTTTCCTTAGTTGGTTTCAAGAATATTTTGTAATTTTCATCTTGAACATCTTATGTTAAAATAATTGCTAGATATACATTTTAAATGCTATTACAAATAATATTTTTATAATTTGGTTTTCCAAATATTTATTAATATTTATAGAAATATACTGTTTAATATTAGATTTATATACTTTGGTCTTATTAAATTCATTTTAACTTATCTGTATATTCTTAGGAATCTCTGTGTAAATTATTATGCCATTTTAAATAAAGAAAATTTTATGCCTCTTTTTCAGTTTTTCTTTCTTTTCTTCCTCCTGGCCTTTTCTACTGTAAAAGACCTCTTGTACAATGTTAATTATTAATGGTGATTCTATTTTCCAATCTTATGGAAAACCATTTAGCATCCCATCATTAAGTATGCTTTAGGTTTTTATAGATACCTTTATACAGACTAGGAGTTTCTGCTTCGTGTTTACTAAGAGGTATTTTTTTCTCTCTTACAGTATCAAATTTTTTCTGTATCATTTTTAATAATATTACAAAATTTTTATATGTTCTATCAATGTGGTGAAATTTTTTATATGTTCTATCAATGTGGTGAAATAGATGGATCAAGTTCTAATAGCATCATTAATGTATACACAACATATGATAAAGTTTATATATTTAGTGTACAATGTGATGTTTTGACATATGTATAAGCCTATAAAATTGTCATCAAACTAATGAAATAACTGGAAAGAGTTCCTTATTTCTCCTCTGAAAAATATTCCCACACCTTCTTTGCTTCCTTTTCCCAAAGACCTGTCCAAAGGCAGTAACTGATCAGCTTCCTGTCACTATAAATTCGTTTACATTTTCTAATGTTTTATATAACTGAGGTTATACAATATATACTCTTTTTATCTGGTTCTTTTACCCAGAAAAAGAGTATTTTCAGATTCATCTATGTTGCCGCATTTATCAATAATTACTTTCTGAATATTATTGAGTAAAATTGCATTATATAAATTTAATTAATTTTCTAAAAATAAGCATATATCTTCTATACATTATGTAATCTATAATTATTTTATAATGTAAAATATTAAAATAAGATATCCTGCTTGGTATTTATTGAACTTTTATATGAGTGTAGTAATAATTTTAATTAAATTTGGAAAATTGCTATCCACAATGTTTAATTTTTTTTCTATCCCTTTTTTTTTTTCTATTCTCCTTGTGGGATTCTTATTTTTCATGTAGTATGCCTCTTGGTATTGTTAGACATGGCTCTGAGTCTGTTCATTTTTTATCTCCTTGTGTTAACCAGCTCAGTGGACTCTCTGCCTTTTTGCAAGGGCAGGAGGACCAGCGTGACAGCTTTCTGTATCCCAAGCTCTTGTCCAGCATCTTGGAAAAATCGGGTCACACTCAGACTTGAAGGATGAATGCAGGGCTTTTATTGAGTGGTAGAGGTGGCTCTCGGTGGGATGGGTGAGGAGCTGGAAGTAGGATGGAGTGGGAAGATGGTCTTCTTCTGGAGTTTGGCCATCCCCAGCTAAACTCCTCTCTGCATTCACATGTTCCTTCTTTTCTCTCCTCTGTGTGCCATTCTGCTGTTTGCCTGCTCATCTCCTTGTCTTCTCGTCTGCTTTTGGACCCTGGGGTTTGGGGTTCATATGGGTACAGGATGAAGGCATGGCGGGCCAAAAGGCAACTGTTGGGCACAAAAACAGGAATGCCAGTTCTCATTTAGGTCCCTGGGTATTCAGGCATGAGGGTGGGGCCTTTGCCAGAAAACTGCCCTCTCGTACCCAGTATTTCCCTGTCTCTTGTCCGTATCATTTCCCCCTCTGAAGAGGAACATCTAACCGCTATTAGAATATGGATGAACACCAATCTTAGCTACTTTATCCTGACAGGGGGCATTTTTTGGGGGGGAAATAGCAGTCAGCTTTCTTCCAGAAGTCTATCTAAGGGTTCCTGGCAAAAGGGGGCCATTGTCTGAGGCTCCAGTTGCCTGACTGTTTGGAGTTTGATGGCCTCTGTGTGAGAGAGAATAAAACAAGTTTTACGTATCCATGGTTAAACGTGTATTATACAAGGAAAGAATCTGGTGCCAAAGATTACAGAAATAAGAAGTGAAATATGCTAACAACATTGTGCCCTGAGCTGTTTCACTCTGGTGAAAGAAACTAAAACTTGTATGGAAATGGTTAAACTTTAGAAGAGAGAGAACTGTTCTTGTCACATCTGTAGCAGTTAACAAGTGTATCCTGGGAATTCTGGGGTTTGTGGGTTTGCATGGTTGCCATTAAAGCTTCTGCCTCTTTCTTGTGTCTCCCTATCTCTATTGTAAAAGACCAAGGTGGCTACTTTCAGGAGGTCCTCTAAAATAGTATCTGGTCCCAGGCCCCATTTCTGCAACTTCCTCCTGATATCAGGGACTGGCTGACTAATATGTTTATTCTTTAGGATTAGTTGCCCCTCAAAGGAATTATGAGATGGAGAGGTGTGCTTTACCAAGGCCCCTCAGCCTCTCCAGGGAGTCAGTGAGTTTTGTTTTTTTTTTTTTTTTTTTTTTTTTTTTTTTTTTTTTTTTTTTTTTTTTTTTAGTAAATCCTTGGTCTATCATGGATAACTTAGTATAATTGAGAGGCATGTATCTAGTCCTACATAAGCCCTCAATTATGCACATCTCAAAGTGTCTCCTCCTCCAGTCTCCCATCTCATCATTGATATCCCATTCAGGCTCATTTATTGGTACTGCTTCTCTTCCAGCTGGTTAAAGTTCAGCCCTTTCTCTGATGCTATATGTGATACGAAGCTCATCCCCAAATCTCTCTGCTGCTTGCAGAGAAGCTTGCTTCTTAGTGTCCCTCAGAGACTAATTCAAAAGTAACATAATGTCTTTCCAGGAGGGTTCAAATACTTGAGTGAAATTCAGGAAAGCCTCTATATATCTGTCAGTGTCGTCTGAAAAATTGCCAAGATCCTCCTTAAATTGCTTTAACTCCTGTAGAGAGAAGAGGACCTGGACCTTACTGGGGCCAAATTAACCAGGCATATGTTGGAGGGGCAAGAGTGAGACTGGGGATTGTCTAGAGTGATAATTTCTAGAAGGGGGCAAGCAAGAGACTCAAGGTGGAAAGGGAGGTCGGTGTGGACCTGGAGAAGCAGGGCTGGAGGGAGCTGGCTCCTCTGCTATGGTGCCTCTGAAATTTGTATCTTTAATTCCCTGGAATTGCCCCTTGCAGCCTTTACTGAGATGGCAAAAAGGAGGGCTAGATTAATCCTACGCTGTTGCCAATGTCTGGATTGCTCTGCAAGGTATAGAAAGCCTGCACATATGGAGCCTCAGACCATTTGTCCTCATGCCTACGGAAAAGGTTGTAGGATGGTATCAAAATGAATGGTTCCTTCCTGAAGCCAAGCCAGTCCTTTATAATTTGGCCAAACCTTTCTGCAGAGGTCTAGCTGGCATTTTTCCTCCAGATTCTGAGGGTCAAGGTAGTCCCAGTGTTTCAGGATTACACTCCAGAAGAGTATAAGCTGGAGGTATTGAAGAGAGCTGGTCGCCCATTCTGAGAGACAGGGAATAGAGGCATCCCTCATTTCCCTTTCTTCTTTCAACAAAATCTTGGAGTGTGAGAGAGGGAGGACACAAGCACCCCGTTTTTCTCTTCTGTCTTTTCATCCTCGAGTCCTGGTGATCTTGGCAGGTGCTACCCATGGGTGCCAATGCGGCATGCACCCATGAAGCAGGGAATGCCTAGAGACTAGGAATTATCTGCCCTCACCTATACCTCTATTTCCCCTCCTGTCGACAACCCTTGAGTTCCCTGCACCTCATTTATGCCATGGAGCAAGGCCACCTTCCATGAAATGGGGGTTTAGTTGGCAAGAATTGGTTCTTCCCAACTACATTATGCCTGTTGCCTGGCTTTGAATCCTCAGATCTGGTTTTCCCTTTTAGAGCCTCAGACTGAAGCTTGGAATCCAGTTTGAGACAAAAAAAGTATTTCAGGGGCTGTTTGTTCTGTTCAGATCAAATCTCAAATGAGCCCTGTCGAATTTGCAGTTACGCGCCAGCAGGGGACGCTCCTTCATTATTTTCTCTAACATGAGCAGCGTGCAGGGGAAAGAAAACCCCTTGCTTAGTAAAGAAAAAAAGAAAGAAAAAACAGCTTAAGGGGTGAAATGGGGAGGTCATGGGAGAAGACCCCTTGCTCAGTACAAATGGGTTCTTTTCATCCTTGTATCCTTCTCTGGTTCAGACTGGGTTGAACTCCTTGGCCAGGGGAGGAAAAGTTCTACTGGCACAGCACCTAGGATGTGCTGGCCATCCGGTTGCATGGGGTCCCAGCGGCATGTGTGGTTTTCTCCCACCACTTATAACCATTGGTTCTGGCTTGTACATGCTGCAGACGCGCTCAGGCACCCCAGCTCCCAGCCACGACGAGAGGAGGTAAGGAGGGGAACTGTTGCATGCGGGACACTGCAGTGGGGTGGGGGTGGAGATGGCACCTCTAAAAATAAATGGAAACCACATTGTTCTGAATTGCATTTCTAATGGCTGAACCAAGCACTCATTCTATTTAATATCATTGCCTCACTGTGTAGTAAAACCTTTAACATTATACAAGAAGAGATAGGAGCCATTTCAAACTATGAAAGACGAGATAGCACAGCAAAGTCTGGGGGTCTTGGCTGATGGAATTCAGTCTTGGGGCCTTCCAAAAACAAAAGATGCCTTTGATTGCCCCAGGGCTTTACTCTGGTCTCAAGTGATGGCTAGACCTCCACAAAGGAAAATAGAATCAACATTCCCTTTACTGGAAGGAAAGAGATAGGTGGCAGGGTCTTGGAAAAGAGGCAGATCTGCATTTTAACTCACCCTTCTTTGTATCCCACCTGGAACCCCAGATGAAATGGGAAAATTCTTTGATCCTCCTCAATGGACATGTGACAAGGGTGTAGTTCGTCCGCTCAATTGACACAGTGGCTCAAACCCATTACGGGAGCGGGGAGCACATAGATGGACAGGTGCGGAGACGGAGCCAGCGCCCCTGGCCTCCAACTATATGGCAGCACCCAGGGGCGGGAGCCTTCCACTCCCAAAGCCCAAATAGGTGTGTGGTACAGTGCAGTCTTTTAGCCTTGCCATCTGTGGACAGCTTAAGTGTTAACTGGCTCAGTCGACCCTCTGCCTTTTTGCAAGGTCAGGGGGGCAGTGTGACGACTTTCTGTATCCTGAGCTCTTGTCCAGCATCTTAGAAGAATCAGGTCACACATGGACTTGAAGGATGAATGCAGGGGTTTTATTGAGTGGTGGAGGTGGCTCTTAGTCGGATGGATAGGGAGCTGGAAGTGGGATGGAGTGGGAAGATGGTCTTCGCTTGGAGTTTGGCCTTCCACTGGCTGATCTCCTTTCCAATTGTCCCCAGTCAAATTGCTCATGGCGTTCATATGCTCCTTCTCTTCTTTCCTTCTCTTCCACACCGGTATGCCATTCGTCTGCTCGTCTTCTTATCTTCTTGTTTGCTTGTCTGCTTCTGGAGCCTGGGGTTCAGGCTTATTTGGGTAGAGGATAAGGGCGTGGTGGGCCTAAAGGCAACTTTTGGGTGTAAAGAAAGGAATGCCTTTCTTTAGGTATTAATTTAGGGCTGCAGGTGTTCAGGCTTGTGGGTGGGGCCTTTGCCAGGGAACCACCCTTTTCTACCCAGTATTTCTCTGTCTCCTGTCTGTATCAATTTCACAACCTTTTATAAGCTACTCACAGTCCATCCTTTTTGGAGTTTCAGCATATATAAGCACAGCTTAGTAAAAGAACGAATACTTAAATATAGCCCTAAGCACATTTTCAGAGCTTTTACTTTGCAACTCCTTCTGTAGTAACTGCCCCTTAAATCTTCCTCACCTTGGAAAAAACAGTATCTCTTTTCTTCATACTCAGTGAGTTTGTGGCTTTCTGTTAGGATCTCATTCTCTGTGCCACATTCTGGAAAGTTCTCTATGGTCTCTGGGGAGCATGTTCAGTTCACTTTGCATGTTATTCTTTGTCAAGGATCAGAACTCTTTATTGTTGATTACCAGAATCCTATTTTATATATACTTTGTGTGATTTGATTGTTATTTATACAAATAGTAACTGTCGTGGCTATCTCATTCTTATATCTACAAATTTTTGAAAGAAAATACTAGATTCCCAAGAACCCCATTTGAAAGAAAGGTATGTTTACTTCCCAGAGTGAATTCTGTTTTCATATTTGTAAAAATTTATATTAAATGGTTTTAGAAGGTATCCTAAACAAATAAATGCATCATAATTACTATTTTCAAAGGAAAAATGAAAGAAGAGTGAACCATAGTGGGAAAAAAATAGTTATAGGCTACCAGAGATTGTGTAATAAATTTGCAAGTAAAGTTTATTTAAACAAAAAAGATACATTGCAATGTAAATATTAATGAGTCTTTAACTAAAAGTACTATATAATCCTAACACTTTGGGAGGCCAAGGCAGGTGGATTACCTGAGGTCAGGAGATCAAGACCAGCCTGGCCAACATGGTGAAACCCATCTCTACTAAAAATACAAAAAATTAGCTGGGCATGGTGGCAGGCGCCTGTAATCCCAGCTACTCAAACGGCTGAGGCAAAAGAATTGCTTGAACCCAGGAGGAAGAGGTTGCAATGAGCCAAGATCGTGCCATTGCACTCCAGCCTCGGTAATAAGAGCAAAACTCCGTCTAAAAAAAATACAAATCTTTTTAAATGTTTAATTTCAATGGGTTGATAGAAGTGAAAGTGTTCTGAAAGTCTTGGGAAAATGGGATTGGATAGGAATTAACAGGATGATGATTTTTGTCTGTGCTTACATGCACACACACAAATTTGTTATTCTTTACTTATTTAACATATGCATATGTTATATATATATGTGTGTGTGTGCATGTGCGTGTGTGTGTGTGTATATCTGGGTTGAGGTCAGTGAAATAGTGGTAGACCTACTTATTATTTGCATTTGTTTGTGTTAGAGGTGCTGGTTTTTAGATATCTTTAATTTTTGTTTCTGTATACATATATATGTGTGTGTATATATATATGTACAGAATATGCTTACATATACAGAATGTATATGTTTATATATACAGGAATATATATTTCTATGTTTCTGTATATTTATATATATATGTTAACAGAAACAAAAATTAAAGATATCTAAAAACCAACAGCTCTAACACAAACAAATGCAAATAACAAGTAGGTCTACCACTGTTTCACTGACCTGAACCCATGGCACTTTAATGCGCATTGTCTATGATCTCTAATTCCAAAGCAGTATTGTTACGTTGAATATTTTAAAATATGTATAAGTAGCAAATATTTTTTAAATGTAATAGAAATTTATAAAATGTGAAACAAGGTAAATGCTATGAACAAAATATATATGTAAATACGCCAATTTAAAATTTTAAGTGAATGTGATCACAAGGAGGCTCAGATAAGCTTTATTTAACAGAAGTATATCACTGTTCAATTTTAATTAAAAAAATCAACAAGCTCAGCTAATCTGCAGCATTTCACTCTAGCTCTGTATTCACAAGTTTATTTCATTTATCAACTTCCTTTTTGTAACAGCAAACATGAACTGATTTATCTCACATGCAGCAGTTTTTTATGAGAATCTCTTACAGGTGCCATGGGTAGGTATGGACTTCCTCATTAGTAGAACCAAACAGAGCAACTATTTTGCTATATGCTACAGATTAAGAATATGAAAGGAAGAAATAGAAACATCATGATATTTTTCACATATTATGTGAAATATTTAGAAAAGGCTATTAAAAATAGCTCTTTGCATATTTTAGGAGAGTAGTAAGTGTGCATGTGTGTGAAAATGGATTAAACTACTGGCAGTTTGCTATTAGAAATGACAGCTCAAATTCTTACTTAGATAATAAATACAGTACATAAAAATAGTTTCAGTTGCCTGTCAATATACAATATTGACACAACAGAGCTCACCAGTGTTTAATAGCAGAGGTATTCGTATTTGTTTCATGTGAGTCTCTTGGGTTTTAGATGAAGTTACTAAAGCAGTTTCCAATAGTAAACTTGTTCACACATGATGTACTCTTTCTTCCATAGGTAAAAGGTTTAAATAAATATTTCCCCACCACCAATGAAAACAATTTTAAGAACAATGGGCTAAATCCCCATTATCTATATTAGTAATAAAGCCCTTCTCTAAAACAAGAAGAACTCAAAAAGTTTCATTTTTAAAATGCTATACGTGCAAATATAATAATTATACTTAAAAAGTTTTAATTATAAATACAAAGTCAAAATAATTGGTCTAGGAAGGAAACAAACTATGTGGTGAAGGCTTGCTGTTAACAAGCAAAATAAAATAGATTTCTAATCTGACATTTGTTTTCCTTTGCATTGACATAAATACAGGGGAATATTTATTTTGAACATACAAAGGAAAAAGCTTTTGTTTGTAATTAATAATTACAAAAGTTATCTTAAATACAGTTGGAGTGGTAAGGAAATATAGCAACAAGGTTTTAACTTTAATTTATTCCTCTCATTTAAAAGTTCCCCTGAAGAATAGTTGTACTGATCATTGCTGCTTTACTGTTTTAAAACTTAGCAAATTAGGGTCCTAACCTATTGCTAGCTTCTCTGCTTAACTCAGAGATTTAAAAATTCATATTTTTTTCTGCTTTGATTTCTGTGACCGCTAGCTTTGACATTTTTCGTATACATTTCTCACTGCACGTTCACAATGGCAAATTTCTTGGAAGTATGAGAAATAAGTAAATGCTGTTAAAAGGATTACATTGGTTTAGAGCTTTATCTTTTGCAGCAATTTATTCCATTGTAATATGTGCAAACCTGTGAAATAAGTAGTGACAGTGAGTCTGAACTGTAGACAAATTTCTCAGTTTTCCTCACTGGAAATTATATTTTGAAAATTGAGTAGTTTTAATCTGTTCATATAATTTGTTACTCCTCTGTAGTCATGCAAATCTCATAGGCAACATACATTTAATCTGTCTTTCTTAGTTTTTTTTTAATGAAAAATTCTGCTGAGAAAGGAAATTGGGCCTAGTTCTCTAGAGGCAAACCAAAGAGGCAAGAAATAAGAAAATTGATAATTAAAGGAAAAAGTAAAATCAAATGCCCTCAATTTCTTAATTGTAAAATAGAGCTCTGACGAAGCCAGCTGGTGACAAATATCTTTTTGTTCACCGAGTACTTCATAAGAAGATGAATATTTTTATAAACCTAGAGGTTTTGCTGTTAAATATTGGCAAGGTTGCATTTTAGCTCACAAATTTTCATTTATGCCATCCTTTTGGTTTTGCTACTAGATCTTCTATAACATGTCCTTCTAACTCCTCATAAAAACCCATTTAGATTATAGTCATTAATGTGAGAATCCTTAATTCATTCACCTAAATCTTAAAGAAACTTTAATCATTTACTACTAGTTATTTTTAAGGCAACTAACAGTTTCCCATTTATACTTCTCACAATAAGCTACAAAATAGATATTTATATGTATATGTATCCCGAAGGGTTTTGAGCTTAGAAAAACTAATATGTTACTGGAAATATGTTATATCACGTGTGTATAATTTTGGAACTCAGAAGAGCACCCAATATGTTAGAGGAGTGTCTAATACAGCTGAGGGTGAAAATAGATGTGGTAATATTTGTAGTTTTCTCAGTGCAGAGAGAAGGCAGAAGGAGAGAAGAAAGAAAAGGTGTTACCATTTTGAATTTTATGATTGAATTGAATTCAACAATTAAGTAAATTTGAAATAGCGCTTTTATTTCTGGTGGCTCCGTTCTAGGAGTAACCTGTTCTTCATAATTTAACGTCAATTGTATTTAACTCTCTGACATCCCTTCTACGTCTCAAAGAAAAAAAAACTAAACTATTATTAATTAGTCATTGTTCATTAGTTAATTCAATAATACTTATATAAGTAAAACAATTAATGTTTGATAAGTGTACAAAAGAGAGAAATAGAACGTTGAATGTATTTGGATTCTTATTTGATTCCAAGAGAAAAGAAGGATAAGTTGATAAATAATTGTGATTCCTATAAGAAAATACCTAAAAGACTCCAGACCCAAAATATAATAGAACATTAAATTGAAGCTATCCAATTAATTAGTACAGCCATTATGAAAAACAGTATAGAGGTGTCTTAGAAAATTAAAAACTTAACTATAAAAATTAAATATATGGCCATATGATCCAGCAATTCCATTATTGGGTATATATCCAAAGGAAATGAAATCGGTACGTTGAAGAGACACTTGTATATTTGTTTTAACACTATTCACAATATCCAAAATACGTGATCAACATAATGTCCATCTACCGATGAATGACTGAAGAACAATGAAATACTGTTCAGCCATAAAACAGAATGAAATCCTGTCATTTGTGGTAACATGGATGAATTTGGAGGATATTCTAGTAAGTGAAATAAGCCACACATAGAAAGACAAACACTGTCTTATCTCACTCATGCGGAATCTAAAAAAGTTGATTTCATATAATTAGAGAGTACAACAGCTGTTACTAGAGGCTGAGGAGAGCAAGAGAGGTGAAGGGGCAAGGAAATATTTGTCAACAGATACAAAGCTACAGTTAGACAGGAAGAATAATTTCTAGTGTTCTATTACACAGTAGGATGATTATAGCAAATAATGTAGTGTGTATTTCACTATAACTAGAAAAGAAGATTTGGAATGTTATCACCACAAAGAAATAATAGTGGTTAAAGATGGTTATGGTAATTATCCTGATTTGATCATTGTGCAAGGTATATATGCATTGAAACATCACGTTGTACCTCAATTATATGTCAATTACACACTTAAAAATTATGTGTTTGCTATTATTATTTATGTGTCAAATACAAATCTAAAAATTATTTAATAAAAATGGAAACTATAGGCCAGGCACAGTGGCTGATGCCTGTAATCCCAGCACTTTGGGAGGCTGAGGCCGGCAGATCACCTGAGGTCAGGAGTTTGAGACCAGCCTAACATGAAACCCTGTCTCTACTAAAAATACAAAAATTAGCCAGGCTTAGTGGTGGGCATCTGTAATCAGGGATACTCGGGAGGCTGAGGCAGGAGAATCGATTGAACCCGGGAGGCGGAGTTTGCGGTGAGCTGAGATCAAGCCATTGCACTTCAGCCTGGGTGACAGAGTGAGACTCCACCTCCAAAAAAAAATAAAAATAAAAAAACTGGAAACTATAAATTATAATCACTGGGTGGAGCCAAGATGGCCAAATAGGAACAGCTCCGGTCTACAGCTCCCAGCATGAGTGGCACAGAAGAAGGGTGATTTCTGCATTTCTGTTTGAGGTACTGGGTTCATCTCACTAGGGAGTGCCAAACAGTGGTGCAGGACAGTTGGTGCAGCGCACTGTGTGTGAGCCGAAGCAGGGCGAGGCATTGCCTCACTTGGGAAACACAAGGGGTCAGGGAGTTCCCTTTCCTAGTCAAAGAAAGGGGTAACAGACGGCACCTGGAAAATCCGGTCAGTCCCACCCTAATACTGCGCTTTTCCAACAGGCTTGGAAAACAGCACACCAGGAGATTGTGTCCCGCACCTGGCTCAGAGGGTCCTATGCCCACGGAGTCTCACTGATTGCTAGCACAGCAGTGTGAGATCAAACTGCATGGCGGCAGAGAGGCTGGGGGAGGGGCGCCTGCCACTGCCCAGGCTTGCTTAGGTAAACAAAACAGCCAGGAAGCTCCAACGGGGTGGAGCCCACCACAGCTCAAGGAGGCCTGCCTGCCTCTGTAGGCTCCACCTCTGGGGGCAGGGCACAGACAAACAAAAACTCAGCAAGAACCTCCACAGACTTAAATGTCCCTGTCTGACAGCTTTGAAGAGAGTAGTGGTTCTCCTAGCACGCAGCTGGAGATCTGAGAACGGAGAGACTGCCTCCTAAAGTGGGTCCCTGACCCCTGAGCAGCCTAACTGGGAGGCACCCCCCAGTAGGGACAGACTTACATCTCACTCGGCCAGGTACTCCTCAGAGACAAAACTTCCAGAGGAACTATCAGACAGCTGAATTTGTGGTCTCACAAAAATCCACATTCTGCAGCCACCGCTGCTGACACTCAGCCAAACAGGGTCTGGAGTGGACCTCTAGCAAACTCCAACAGACCTGCAGCTGAGTGTCCTGTCTGGTAGAAGGAAAACTAACAAACAGAAAGGACATCCACACCAAAAACCCATCTGTACATCTCCATCATCAAAGACCAAAAGTAGACAAAACCACAAAGATGGGGAAAAAACGGAGCGGAAAAAACAGAACAGAAAAACTGGAAACTCTAAAAAGCAGAGCACCTCTCCTCCTCCAAAGGAATGCAGTTCCTCACCAGCAACCCAACAAAGCTGGATGGAGAATGACTTTGACGAGTTGAGAGAAGAAGACTTCAGACAATCAAACTACTCCGAGCTACGGGAGGAAATTCAAAACAATAGCAAAGAAGTTAAAAACTTTGAAAAAAAATTAGACGAATGGATAACTAGAATAACCAATGGAGAGAAGGGCTTAAAGGAGCTGATGGAGCTGAAAGCCAAGTTTCGAGAACTACACGAAGATTGCAGAAGCGTTGGGAGCCGATGTGATCAACTGGAAGAAAGGGTATCAGTGATGGAAGATGAAATGAATGAAATGAAGAGAGAAGGGAAGTTTAGAGTAAAAAGAATAAAAAGAAATGAACAAAGCCTCCAAGAAATTTGGGAGTATGTGAAAAGACCAAATCTACATCTGATTGGTGTACCTGAAAATGACGAGGAGAATGGAACCAAGTTGGAAAACACTCTGCAAGATATTATCCAGGAGAACTTCCCCAATCTAGCAAGGCAGGCCAACATTCAGATTCAGAAATACAGAGAACGCCACAAAGATACTTCTCGAGAAGAGCAACTCCAAGACACATAATTGTCAGATTCACCAAAGTTGAAATGAAGGAAAAAATGTTAAGGGCAGCCAGAGAGAAAGGTCGGGTTACCCACAAAGGGAAGCCCATCAGACTAACAGCTGATCTCTCGGCAGAAACTCTACAAGCCAGAAGAGTGGAGGCCGATATTCAACATTCTTAAAGAAAAGAATTTTCAATCCAGAATTTCATATCCAGCCAAACTAAGCTTCATAAATGAAGGAGAAATAAAATACTTTACAGACAAGCAAATGCTGAGTGATTCTGTCACCACCAGGCCTGCCCTAAAAGAGCTCCTGAAGGAAGCACTAAACATGGAAAGGAACAACCGGTACCAGCCACTGCAAAAACATGCCAAATCGTAAAGACCATCGAGGCTAGGAAGAAACTGCAGCAACTAACGAGCAAAATAGCCAACTAACATCATAATGACAGGATCAAATTCACACATAACAATATTAACTTTAAATGTAAATGGGCTAAATGCTCCAATTAAAAGACACAGACTGGCAAACTGGATAAGGAGTCAAGACCCATCAGTGTGCTGTATTCAGGAAACCCATCTCACATGCAGAGACACACATAGACTCAAAATAAAGGGACGGAGGAAGATCAAGCAAATGGAAAACAAAAAAAGGCAGGGGTTGCAATCCTAGTCTCTGATAAAATAGACTTTAAACCAACAAATATCAAAAGAGACAAGGCCATTACATAATGGTAAAGGGATCAATTCAACAAGAAGAGCTAACTATCCTAAATATATATGCACCCAACACAGGAGAACCCAGATTCATAAAGCAAGTCCTGAGTGACCTACAAAGGGACTTAAACTCCCACACAATAATAATGGGAGATTTTAACACCCCACTGTCAACATTAGACAGATCAATGAGACAGAAAGTTAACAAGGATATCCAGGAATTGAACTCAGCTCTGCACAAAGTGGACCTAAGAGACATCAACAGAATTCTCCACCCCAAATCAACAGAATATACATTTTTTTCAGCACCACACCACACCTATTCCAAAATTGACCACATAGTTGGAAGTAAAGCTCTCCTCAGCAAATGTAAAAGAACAGAAATTATAACAAACTGTCTCTCAGACCACAGTGCAATCAAACTAGAACTCAGGATTAAGAAACTCACTCAAAACCGCTCAACTACATGGAAACTGAACAACCTGCTCCTGAATGACTACTGGGTACATAATGAAATGAAGGCATAAATAAAGATGTTCTTTGAAACCAATGAGAACAAAGACACAACATACCAGAATCTCTGGGACACATTCAAAGCAGTGTGTAGAGGGAAATTTATAGCACTAAATGCCCACAAGAGAAAGTAGGAAAGATCTAAAATTGACACCCTAACTTCACAATTAAAAGAACTAGAAAAGCAAGAGCAAACACATTCAAAAGCTAGCAGAAGGCTAGAAATAAATAAAATCAGAGCAGAACTGAAGGAAATAGAGACACAAAAAACTCTTCAAAAAATTAATGAATCCAGGAGCTGGTTTTTTGAAAAGATCAACAAAATTGATAGACCACTAGCAAGACTAATAAAGAAGAAAAGAGAGAAGAATCAAATAGATGCAATAAAAAATGAAAAAGGGGTTATCACCACCGATCCCAAAGAAATGCAACCTACCTTCAGAGAATACTACAAACACCTCTATGCAAATAAACTAGAAAATCTAGAAGAAATGGATAAATTCCTCGACAAATACACCATCCTAAGACTAAACCAGGAAGAAGTTGAATCCCTGAATAGACCAATAACAGGCTCTGAAATTGTGGCAATAATCAATAAATTACCAACCAAAAAGAGTCCAGGACCTGAAGGATTCACAGCCGAATTCTACCAGAGGTACAAGGAGGAATTGGTACCATTCCTTCTGAAACTATTCCAATTGATAGAAAAAGAGAGAATCCTCCCTAACACATTTTATGAAGCCAGCATCGTCCTGATACCAAAGCCTGGCACAGACATAACCAAAAAAGAGAATTTCAGACCAATATCCTTGATGAACATTGATGCAAAAATCCTCAATAAAATACTGGCAAGCTGAATCCAGCAGCACATCAAAAAGCTTATCCACCATGATCAAGTGGGCTTCATCCCTGGGATGCAAGGCTGGTTCAACATACGCAAATCAATAAATGTAATCCAGCATATAAACAGAACCAAAGACAAAAACCACATGATTATCTCAATAGATGCAGAAAAGGCCTTTGACAAAATTCAACAACCCTTCATGCTAAAAACTCTCAATAAATTAGGGATTGATGGGACGTATCTCAAGATAATAAGAGCTATCTATGACAAACCCACAGCCAATATCACACTGAATGGGCAAAAACTGGAAGCATTCCCTTTGAAAACTGGCACAAGATAGGGATGCCCTCTCTCACCACTCCTATTCAACATAGTGCTGGAAGTTCTGGCCAGGGCAATCAGGGAGGAGAAGGAAATAAAGGGTATTCAATTAGGAAAAGAGGAAGTCAAATTGTCCCTGTTTGCAGATGACATGATTGTATATCTAGAAAACCCCATTGTCTCAGGCCAAAATCTCCTTAAGCTGATTAGCAACTTCAGCAAAGTCTCAGGATGCAAAAGCAATGTACAAAAATCACAAGCATTCTTGTACACCAATCACAGACAAACAGAGAGCCAAATCATGAGTGAACTCCCATTCAAAATTGCTTCAAAGGGAATAAAATACCTAGGAATCCAACTTACAAGGGATGTGAAGGACCTCTTCAAGGAGAACTACAAACCACTGCTCCATGAAATAAAAGAGGATACAAACAAATGGAAGAACATTCCATGCTCATGGGTTGGAAGAATCAATATCATGAAAATGGCCATACTGCCCAAGGTAATTTATAGATTCAATGCCATCCCCATCAAGCTACCAATGACTTTCTTCACAGAATTGGAAAAAACTACTTTAAAGTTCATATGGAACCAAAAAAGAGCCCGCATCGCCAAGTCGATCCTAAGCCAAAAGAACAAAGCTGGAGGCATCACGCTACCTGACTTCAAACTATACTACAAGGCTACAGTAACCAAAACAGCATGGTACTGGTACCAGAACAGAGACATAGATCGATGGAACAGAACAGAGCCTTCAGGAATGATGCCGCATATCTACAACTATCTGATCTTTGACAAACCTGACAAAAACAAGAAATGGGGAAAGGATTCCCTATTTAATAAATGGTGCTGGGAAAACTGGCTAGCCATATGTAGAAAGCTGAAACTGGATTCCTTCCTTACACCTTATACAAAAATTAATTCAGGATGGATTAAAGACTTAAATGTTAGACCTAAAACCATTAAAATCCTACAAGAAAACCTAGGCAATACCATTCAGGACATAGGCGTGGGCAACGACTTCATGTCTAAAACACCAAAAGCAATGGCAACAAAAGCCAAAATTGACAAATGGGATCTAATTAAACTAAAGAGCTTCTGCACAGCAAAAGAAACTACCATCAGAGTGAACAGGCAACCTACAGAATGGGAGAAAATTTTTGCAACCTACTCATCTGACAAAGGGCTCATATCCAGAATCTACAATGAACTCAAACAAATTTACAAGAAAAAAACAAACAACCCCATCAAAAAGTGGGCAAAGGACATGAACAGACACTTCTGAAAAGAAGACACTTATGCAGCCAAAAAACACACGAAAAAATGCTCATCATCACTGGCCATCAGAGAAATGCAAATCAAAACCACAGTGAGATACCATCTCACACCAGTTAGAATGGCCATCATTAAAAAATCAGGAAACAACAGGTGCTGGAGAGGATGTGGAGAAATAGGAACACTTTTACACTGTTGGTGGGACTGTAAACTAGTTCAACCATTGTGGAAGTCAGTGTGGTGATTCCTCAGGGATCTAGAACCAGAAATACCATTTGACCCAGCCATCCCATTACTGGGTATATACCCAAAGGACTATAAATCATGCTGCTATAAAGACACATGCACACGTATGTTTATTGCGGCACTATTCACAATAGCAAAGAGTTGGAACCATCCCAAATGTCCAGCAACGATAGACTGGATTAAGAAAATGTGGCACATATACACCATGGAATACTATTTAGCCATAAAAAATGATGAGTTCGTGTCCTTTATAGGGACATGGATGAAATTGGAAAACATCATTCTCAGTAAACTATCACAAGGACAAAAAACCAAACACCGCATGTTCTCACTCAGAGGTGGGAATTGAACAATGAGAACTCATGGACACAGGAAGGGGAACATCACACTCCGGGGACTGTTGTGGGGTGGGGGGAGGGGGGAGGGACAGCATTAGGAGATATACCTAATGCTAAATGACGAGTTAATGGGTGCAGGAAATCAACATGGCACATGGATACATATGTAACAAACCTGCACATTGTGCACATGTACCCTAAAACCTAAGGTATAATAAAAAAAAATATTAAAAAAAATAAAAGCTTAAGGGAATCTTAAAAAAATAAAAAAAAAAAAAAAAAAATAAAGTTCATATGGAACCAAAAAAGAGCCCGCATCGCCAAGTCAATCCTAAGCCAAAAGAACAAAGCTGGAGGCATCACGCTACCTGACTTCAAACTATACTACAAGGCTATAGTAACAAAAACAGCATGGTACTGGTACCACAACAGAGACATAGATCAACGGAACAGAACAGAGCCCTCAGAAATAATGCCACATATCTACAACTATCTGATCTTTGACAAACCTGACAAAAACAAGCAATGGGGAAAGGATTCCCTATTTAATAAATGGTGCTGGGAAAACTGGCTAGCCATATGTAGAAAACTGAAACTAGATCCCTTCCTTACACCTTATACAAAAATTAATTCAAGATGGATTAGAGACTTACATGTTAGACCTAAAACCATAAAAACCCTAGAAGAAAACCTAGGCAATACCATTCAGGACATAGGCGTGGGCAAGGACTTCATGTCTAAAACACCAAAAGCAATAGCAACAAAAGCCAGAATTGACAAATGGGATCTCATTAAACTAGAGCTTCTGCACAGCAAAAGAAACTACCATCAGAGTGAACAGGCAACCTACAGAATGGGAGAAAATTTTTGCAACCTACTCATCTGACAAAGGGCTCATATCCAGAATCTAGAATGAACTCAAACAAATTTACAAGAAAAAAACAAACAACCCCATCAAAAAGTGGGCAAAGGACATGAACAGACACTTCTCAAAAAAAGACATTTATGGAGCCCAAAAACACATGAAAAAATGCTCATCATCACTGGCCATCAGAGAAATGCAAATCAAAACCACAGTGAGATACCATCTCACACCAGTTAGAATGGCCATCATTCAAAAGTCAGGAAACAGTAGGTGCTGGAGAGGATGTGGAGAAATAGGAACACTTTTACACTGTTGGTGGGACTGTAAACTAGTTCAACCATGTGGAAGTCAGTGTGGCGATTCCTCAGGGATCTAGAACTACAAATACCATTTGACCCAGCCATCCCATTACTGGGTATATACCCAAAGGACTATAAATCATGCTGCTATAAAGACACATGGACAGGTATGTTTGTTTCGGCACTATTCACAATAGCAAAGACTTGGAACCACCCCAAATGTCCAACAACGATAGACTGGATTAAGAAAATGTGGCACATGTACACCATGGAATACTATGCAGCCATAAAAAATGATGAGTTCATGTCCTTTGTAGGGACATGGATGAAACTGGAAACCATCATTCTCAGCAAACTATCGCAAGGACAAAAAACCAAACACCGCATGTTCTCACTCATAGGTGGGAACTGAACAATGAGAACTCATGGACACAGGAAGGGGAACATCACGCTCCGGGGACTGTTGTGGGGTGGGGGGAGGGGGGAGGGACAGCATTAGGAGATATACCTAATGCTAAATGATGAGTAAATGGGTGCAGCAAACCAACACAGCACATGGATACATATGTAACAAACCTGCACATTGTGCACATGTACCCTAAAACCTAAAGTATAATAATAAAAAAAAATTATAATCACTGTAGATATAATACCTTTGCTGATTAATTTATGGCCATTTACTCTGATTTATAATACCTAATTAAATTAATGAGAAATTACTCTCCTTTTATCCAACTCTCAACATTTTCTCAAAGATGACATTTGTTTCTGACTAATGTGCTGTATTAGCTCTTTATGATTTTCTAAGCCATTTAATTTTACTTTTTTCTTTTGTAATACGGTTTTACTATATTTTTCTTTGGACCAAGTAACTGAAACACATTGTTGTTGGTAACTTCACATACAGAAATTAAAGTCAAATTATATTGTATTGAGAATTTAAAATTCTTTTCACCCACTTTCTTTTTCCAGAACAAGATTTCCAGGTCAGCATTATGTTCTTGTGATTTTTATTTATACTAAACATACCTCCAATGAAATGTTTCAGATTGATAACTTTGCACAGCAAAATACCACTCTGTTCAAATAAACCATAATTCACTTGTAAAATGAGTTTCATTTTATGTCGTTTGTGTAGGCCTCTGATTGTAATTTAAATGAATTGATGAAAAGGAATTGTTTAATGCTGTTGTAATAGAAATTGTGTTACTGGATTGGTTTAAATTTAAATGTTTCATTTATTTTTAGGAATATTGGCTTTCCAATAATGAGTCTCCCAAACAAACACTTTACTTAGTTATGCGCTATTGTATTGGCAACCTAGTTTGAAAGAGAGGGAGGTATTCTGTAATCGGTTACTTCCTTAATATGATAAAACAGTTTTACTTGGATAACCCTAAGAAAAAGGGATTTATCTATGAAAGTTGTTTTCGATTACTCAACATAATCTTTCATTTTCAGTTATAATATCTTCCCTAACCTCATTTCTACAGATTGTCTTATGGTTAATTTTCTTCATATAGCCAAATATAAACCAAACAACCTTTTATTTTATTTCTTCTTCTTTTAAAATTAATTTAACTTTCTATTTTACGCAATTACATTTCTTACTGATGTGTCTTTAAAAATCCAGAGACATATATATTGGCTAGAGTCATGACTCCATCTTTTTACAAGGTTTCAGTAGGTATCTTTGCTTATTTGAAATTACTAATAAATAGAAGAAAATAATAAAGTCCTACCCAGATAGCAACAAAAAAGCAATCAAATTATTTTTCTAAACCATGAAATATTAGACATTCATTACAAAACCCACATACAATTTAAGAATGGAACAATAAGATCACTTACATGTCAAGTTGAATTGCTTCATAAGTTTCCATTTATAATCTGTGCATTTATATGGTAAAATTTCAATATTCACAAAAGATTGAATCCACATGCTTCAAAATCTTTGATGAGAACAGAAGAAAATTGAAAACCTCTTATTGCTTTTTCCCACTCGGGGGGAAAAAAGTATTCCAACACTGAAAATTAAGGTTTTTATAACCTGTCATATCTTTTGCTTGATCAAAGAGCTATTATTTTTATCATCTATTGTGAAACATTAATATTGTGAAAATATATTTCAAAGATATTCCCTGTACTCATTTGGTCCTAAGTATCTTTTCTGGGCACATAGAGAAAAATGACTCTTCTCAGTCACTTCTGGAGAAATCTCTATCTTGGTGAAAATATCAGATTAAGTGTTTTCTGCTAGTCTATCAGCTAGCATAGGATTTCTATTACAATTTGTGAAATGATATTTTTTGCAAATATGTAAGAAATAATTAGAGAGTCTTTAGGAAAATCTCCAATCTGAGCATTCATTGGCTGTTCTGAACTGCATTATACTTATTTATTTCCAAAAAATACCAGAATACTGCCCACAGTACAATTATGTGGTCCCAAAAATCTGACTCTAAAATATATCTAATAAAAGTCTTGATCTCATATTGATGGTATGCACTGGGGATCTATGATTCTGCTGATTTCCCACAATGCAAGCAAGCAATCTTTTTTTTAAACGAATGTCCCCCAAAACATATTTTTGCGATATTGGAAGCAATCAAAGAGCAGCAGTAGCTATCAGCCAAAACAAGGAAACATTTCAGCACATTGAACATTCAAATAAACATTTTCAGGTAGAAATTGCTGTACTGAAGAAGCAGCTCAGTGCTATCATTGAACTGGTTAGATATTTCATCAAATAAACCTAGGTTTAATTTGCAAAATCACCATCATCATCGTTGTGAACTAAATTGCCATTTTTCTTTTTTTGCCATTATATCAACTTAAATATTAAACACATAATTTTTCTTGTATTATGGAGATCAGGTAAAATTATCTATACTAGGGAAACCTTTAATTACCATTAGTCATTTTTCTAAAGAGGAAGAAACAAGATTTTCAAAGAATTTTGAATATGTGATTCTGTCATTATGGGAAGGGAAAGTAAAGGGTCATATAAACATTTGTGATGACTTTCAGTAAGTCCTCTTATCTCCCAAAAAATTACCCAAAATGAACTCATTGATATCTAAAGTTATAAATTAGATGCTTACTCTTTTGGTTTTGGCTCAGTGCTTTGACTTTCATTTTCATTAAAATGCAAATATCCTAAGGATGAAGCTTACTATTTTATTCACTCATTTAAGCCTTCCTGTAAACAATGGATATACAATCAATATTTGTTAATTCACACTGTCAGGTGATTTATTAAGAGAGAACATGATTGATTTTTAGAGGAAAAGAGAGAAATAATCAATTTATAATAAGGCAAATTATACAGAAGGAGAAAATAAGTAAAATTGGAAAAGACGCTCATAAAGACAAGTTAACTTATTTCACAACTTTGATCTTGATTCCAGAGAAAACAGAATGATAACATAAACTAAGTTCTGTAGTATAGTACACTTTGTGATAAAAATGAGTATCAGAGATGGTTAATACTAGAATATATTTTTTATATATTGGTTACTAAATATTTTGAATGAAATATAAGAAGACTTTTTTTGTTGGGCACTTATATGAATTTATATACATATATAGACTCTTATAACCTCTATCACTCACAGGAGCTGAACAATTCCAACACGCAAAGAATGCTTTTCATTCAGACTCTTCTTCTCACCCATCAAGTGCAACCATTTATCTGCTCTATGACACTATGGTTTTACCTTTTTCCACTTAGTTATAAGTGGAATCATACTTATAATTGGCCTTTTTCATTTTAGCACAATGCAGTTGAGATTTATCCGTGTTGATGCCTGTGTACATAATTTTTTTCCTTTTTGTTGTTGAATAGTATTTCATTGTGCAATGTTAAAGAACATAGTACACATGACATGTGTTTAAAAACAGTAGGAAAGACTTTATTCCAGGGTAGCCCATTATGATATATATAGGAAAAACTGAAATGAGGTATTGTAGTAGAGAAGAAAGATAGGGCTTACCTCTGAATATAGCAAGGACAAGTAGAGATGTATAATCAAGGAGCAAGGATGGAGTCAGTGGATGGAAAATTACTCAGAGCAAACATTGGGGGTAAGGAGAATTTTAGATAAACCAACTTGACAAGATTCTTGCTGAAGGTAGATGAGAGTGATTAGATATCAAGGACGAGGGATTGGGAATTTGAGCAGACATCAAGGATGGTCAATTACCAACAGTGGGGCATTTTTGCTAAACTGACCAAGCAGGATTCTTGCTGAAACTGGATAAAAGAAATAGAGCCACTGGAAGCAGGATTGGAGCCTCGCCAGAAAGAGGATTCTGAGGAGCCTGACAAATTTCTGGTCAATGGAAAGGGTCTTTGTCAGTAGATGTACCAAAGTCTATTTATCCATTCACCCACTGAAGGACATCTAGACCTACAATTTTTAGCAATGATGGATAATACTGCCATGAACACTTAAAGGATTCTGTGTGCACGTAATTTTCATTTGTCTAGGATAAATAACTAGAAGTAGGATTGCTAGGTCAATTAATTTGTAAGTCAATCAATGTTATCAATTGATTATCAGTGTCTATATGAATAACCAAAAGATGAATAAAACATTGTAATATTAATTCATGTATAGAAAGCACTTGACAGAATTTATTATTTATTTATTACATACACTCCCAGTGAATTAGAAGTCTCTCATTACATCAGAATCTATTAAGTGTAGCCTTTCTTTTGTAAGAAGACATGGGTAGCTCTCTGGAGATGATGTATTTCCACTCATATTTTTATTTTTGTCCCATGTATCCTGATGTGCATCCAGTAGCTCAGATTCAAATTTGTTATAATACAGGTTATAATACAAGTTAAATAAATAAAGGAGTAATAAAAGAATATTGGTTCTTGTTCAGTTATTCCCAGGCTTTGCTGGCTTGAGATATATCTTTAAGAAAAGACAAAACAGGAAGAAATTGAATTTGATGTTTTCAGCTATATAATGAAATAGACTTTTGATCTATCCCTCTTCAAAAGAATATATATTTTGCTCGTTTAGAAAGTCAGAGCTAAGACGATGCTCTATTTACTTAGCTGTATGACTCCAGGCTCTTACTCCATGAAACCCTAAAATTCAGCACCCAGCCATATAGTACTGAAAATGTAAAACTCTATTTTTGGTACGTTAAACAGGAAAAAAAAAATCACAATAGCATCCTATTTAGAATTAGGGTATTCATTTCAACCATTCACTTAACAAATATTATTGATCATTAGTATGTGGAAAGAATATCATAAGGACTAGCATATTGTTTTTTGAATGTAAGCCATTTGATATTACTTTCCCCAATTACCTCTTTAGAGCCTTCAACACCATTGTTATGCTGGTTATTACAGGATAAGCCAATTAAATATGTGTTAGTTCTGTAAATATTTTTGAAAATACAGTTGAATTTGCCAACCAATGGGTATATATTAAAGATACTTGGTACTATGCCATTTTTCTTATTCATTAATATGCACCCAATTTCACTTCTATCATCCATTGTTCTGCTTTATATTAAAGGAATCTGGAATCCTGAACACTTAAAAATTGAATTTTCTAGACTCTCCTGCCAAATGACTCTCCTGCCAACTGAATTTCAGTTAGTGTTAGCAGTGGGAGAATTTATTCACTTATGTATTTATATGTTTATTATTTTTATTTTAAAATAATTATATTTTCACAGTAATTTGCAAAAAAACAGCACAGAGAAGTGCAGTGTAGTCTTTACTCATTTTTTTCCAATTATCCCACTTTATATAATTCTGGTACAATATCAAAACCAGAGATTTGACGTTTGTAAATTGTGTATATAGCTCCATTTCATGTTACCACATATGTAGATTTATGCAACAATCACAGGATGAAAATAAAATACAATTTCATCACCACCAAGATCACCCTCATTTTATCTGTGTATAGTCACTCCTCATTCACTGCTTCCTCCACCATCCCCAACTCCCTTAACAGTGAATATATTTGTCATATCTATCATTTTGTCATTTCAAGAATGGTATCTTAATGGAATTGTACATAATATGACTTTTTAGAATTTGTTTACTTCACTCAGCATAAAGCCTTTAAAATCACTGATAGGATTTTGAGAGGAGAGATTGACTTCTGTGCCTTTGGTGTTCCAGAAGCACTATCAAGGGGTGATTACCAGAAGCTGCTGGCTACAGTGGCTTTCAGTAGCTCTGAAGGCTGGAAGGGAGAGCAGTTGCAGGCCTCAGAAGCCTTTGGAGGTTCTGATGCTGGCAGTTTCCAGCAAGGTCAGTGTCACATGCACCTTGAATTCTGGAAACACCATCTTCCTTCCTCTGTTTTTTCTAGCTGTCTTGGATGGGATAAACATCTTGAAATTATCTCTTAGTTGAATGTCTCCCTTTTTCTCCTTCTACCTTTCTAATACCTTTGTAACCAGCATTTAATATTTTTTGTATTAATTTCTTAGCATGACTTCTCTTTCCCTGGGGACCCTGATAGAGCATCATCAAACAGTACTGACGTGAAAGAGCTAACCATATACAGTACTGTAAAAGCATACTGATGGCAGCCATAGTGTGTCTAATATTAATAAAATAGTTGTCTTTATTGGGAATATATTTTATGCTAGGCATTTTGTATAATAGCTACCTTTCATATAGCTTACACACATAAGAGGAAATAAAAAAGTGAAGAAGAGGCCGGGCACGGTGGCTTACGCTTGTAATCCCAGCACTTTGGGAGGCCGAGGCGGGTGGATCACGAGATCAGGAGATCGAGACCACAGTGAAATCCCGTCTCTACTAAAAATACAAAAAAATTAGCTGGGCATGGTGGCGGGTGCCTGTAGTCCCAGCTACTCGGAGAGGCTGAGGCAGGAGAATAGCGTGAACCCGGGAGGCGGAGCTTGCTGTGAGCCGAGATTGCGCCACTGCACTCCAGCCTGGGCGACAGAGCGAGACTCTGACTCAAAAAAAAAAAAAAAAAAAGTGAAGAAGAGTAATGTTATGCGAGCTTTGAACATAGCCTTTGGTAACTGTAGAAAAGCATTTTTCCATGTGAATTTGACGAATAAAAAATTAAAGTCAATGCTCTGAGTCAATTCTTTTGAAGCTAATCTGTCTCACGTGACAACTCACTTAGAAGTCCAATGGCCATCCAACTGTCAATATGGTTAAGTTTTTGATGTTTAGTGATGGAAGCAAAACATGCTGCCAATCAAATGGCCTCGTGCTATACTGCTCACATTGTAAAACGCTGCCCTGTCAGGAATTTCAGATGCCAAGTCCAATTCAATATTCTTTAACTTGTGAAAAATACTTTTGACACTATACTTTATGTGTGCTGAAAAGTCATTCTCAATATGAATAGTTTGGTGTTGCCATTTGAGGGCTTGTGCAGCTGGCAACTTTTGTTTCCTACACATCTTAGAATGACAGTGATGCCAGTGGCCTAGTTTAATAATTGATCACCTTCTTGAAAGAAACTTTATGTTTTGCTTTGAATTGCTACATTTTTTACAAAGTCTTCTCTAAAATAAAGAAAATTGCATAAAAAGTCCCCTGATTTAATAAAAAACAAAGCTTTTATTCCTCTGGAAAAAAATGGCATATTTCTTAATAACCTTTAGTTATCTAAATCTTATTAATCAGTTACTGTGATTATTACTTACTAATTTGATCATGAATTTTAAGTGAAAACTGTAGCCTAGACTGAGTTCTTTCTAACAGTAATTGTACTTCATAATTGTATCATATATTTTATATTTATATTTTACATCATTTTTGTTTTTGACATTGCTTAAGTAATGTTGAATATGTATATTTTATATTCTAACCATGTGCATAAATTTCTTAAAGACAAATATTATAAATATATTGGTATTTGTATATACAAACTCTTGCACTAATAAAATCTTACACTAACTTGTATCTTTCTGTGTTTAAATATTTGAAATTACAAATTCAATAGTGAATTGAGAAAGCATTCCTGCTTGGATTAGAGAATTATGCATCATCAAAATATTCAAGCTCTTTTGATCGTGGATTCCATCTGGTTTAGGTGTGCTCTTTGCTTTATTAGCTAGTGATGAAACTGAATGATATTTATTCAACAAACACTGAGTCTGTACTAATCCCCAGGAGGAAACAAAGCACTCAAAGTGACAAAGAAGGTCCCTACCCTCATAAAACTTTGATTCAAAAGATTATATATATATGAAAATATTAAATGAAAAGATAATTATTGTCTTATTTTAAATCTTAAAAATATATTTATCTTAAACGATATAATTTTTATAAATTTTATATAAAAAATAAAATTTATCATGAAAATAATGTCAAAGTTAGTCACAGAAGTATAATGATTTGAGGAAGAGTGATTTTAAATCAGTTAATAAGTATATCCTCTTTAGAAGACATCATATTTAAGCTGAGAACTGAATTAATTTTTAAATAATCAGCACATTACCAGCACAAAGTCCTGGAGGAAGGAATATGCATAAATGACTTGGAAAAGGCAAGTGGGCATTGTTGTGTGTGTGTGTGTGTGTGTGTGTGTCTGTTTCATTTTTGAGTTAGAGGTAGTAGTTTGGATTTTATACCAAGAGCAATATGAATAATTTTTTTTTGGTTTGGTATAAGGAAGTAATCTTTTCTTATTTAAATTTATAATAAAGGATCTGTGTGGTGTTGTGAAAAAAGAATTGGAAGTGGCAAAATAAAGATTTCTTTAGTCCAGTAAAGAAGTAATGGTCGTTTAGAATAGTACCAATGAATATAAGGGAAACAGGCTCCTAAAAATATTTGCTGATGATGAGATAGAAAGGGGGGCTGTTAATAAATACTTCAGGCAAACCTAATGGGAAAGCTCCTTAACAATGTTCAGAAAATTTCCATTTATGTCAAGCTTTACTAATTATAACTCAAATCTTGCTTAATTAAATCATCTCAACAGTTATATGAAACAATTATTCTTACCCTACTCTGTAGATTAATTCACTGAACTTCAAGAATATTAAGCCAATGTCTAAAGATCACAGAAATTTCTTTAAGGTAGAGTTTATAATATAAGATAAAGTTTTAAAACCTATGTTGACCATGCGGTAGACATACTACCAAATACAATTTGGGTCAAGTGTTTTGGCAACTGGAGATTACTGAGATGGAAGATATTTTTAACATTTAAGTTGCTTCTAACTATGTGTAACTAAAATAAAATATTTGTGCTTTATGATACAAAGTAGCAAAAATCCCATTTTTTAAACAAACTTACTTTTATAAAATCATTTTATATGGATTTTGGATTTTTTTTTTTTTTACATAGAAGCTTTAATTTTTTTTTTTTTTTTTTTGAGGCGGAGTGTCACTGTTGCCCACGCTGGAGTGCAGTGGCCTGATCTTGCTCACTGCAAGCTCCACCTCCCGGGCTCATGCCATTCTCCTGCCTCAGCCTCCTGAGTAGCTGGGACTACAGGCGCCCGCTACCACACCCAGCTGATTTTGTTTTTGTATTTTTAGTAGAGATGGGGTTTCACCTTGTTAGCCAGGATGGTCTCGATCTCCTGACCTTGTGATCTGCCCACCTCAGTCTCCCAAAGTGCTGGGATTACAGGCGTGAGCCACTGTGCCCAGCCTAAATTTTTTTAAATGACCAGAAAGATGCATTCTTCATCACCACATAATTTAATGCTATGAAAATTTGGGGTTTAACATAAAATGTTCAGCAAGGCATTAATTAGCAAGTTAACCTTGGATAATATTGATAATATTATTATATGTATGTTAGTTATTAATTATTAAGTACTTATTAAGCACTAGTTACTTTCTACAGTTCTTGCATTTAATTTTTAAAATTATACTATGAGATAGAAAATATATCGATTTTCCAATGAGGATACTAAGGCGAAAGCTCAACTAACTTGGTTAAAATCACAAAGTTATAGTTTGATGAACAGAGATATGATTCCCAACTATATTTACTTCTTATTCATAATAAATACATTTTAAGCACAAACTAATATTTCAGCATTAATCCATATCCTGTGGAAGGAGTTATAGTGGTTAGATTCATATTTGTTTTGAGTTGTCTAAAAATACATTTTTCCTTATATATGCTTAATTCATTTTATTCATGCAAATATACCCATACCCTATTTAATAATACTTGTGGAATTATGTCTAATAGTGCCTCTTGTTTGGGTAATATAGAAAACCTAAAACTTTTTACACGTATAGTCATAAAACAACAAAACTTAGTATCCAGAGCGATAAATGTTAAATTACTCATCAAAAGTATATTTTGAAAAATGCACAAATTCTAAGTGTACAACTCAACAAATTTTTCCCAAGTTAATACACTCCTGTGACTGCCACCCAGGTCAAAAAATGAAATACTGCTCTCAAACTGGAATCCTCGCCTCCCTGCCTCCCTTTCAACATCAGTATCTTCACTTAAAATATTTATGGTTAGTTTTGCTTATTCTGGGTCTCTACTTAAATATAACCATTTAGCACTCATTATTTTGTTATGGCTTATTTCACCCAACATTATGTTTGTGAGACCATTCAAGTAGTGCATATTCGTTTAGTTCATTCTCATATACGGTTTTTTAAATATGTGGCAATTCAAGCTCATATTCTACTTTACTTAACCTTTTAGGTTGTGTCCAATTTGGTCCTGCTACAGATAATTTTCTATATGGTAGTACAGTTGAAAAAACAACATTTATAAGACAGTTTATTCTCTACTGCTCTGCTGCATCATCTTTGCATGAATGAAATGTTCACATGAGGCATTTCAGGCTCCCCATTCCATCTGATGGTTCTATTTTTTTTTCATTCCATCTGATGGTTCTATTATTTTTTTAACCTTGTGTGAGTACTACACTGTCATAATAACTTTTCTTTTATATTGTCTTGATATTCAGTAGAATAACTTTATACCTTTTTTCCCTTTCCTTTAAAAGATATGCTATTCTTGGCCTTTGGGTTTCTAATAATTTAGATGTTTGCCAATTTTAATAAAAGTTATGCACACATTTGTTTGGGTGTTCCTTGATTCTATAGACCAATATTAAACAACTGTTATCTCTCCAATGCTAGGTCTTTCAATCTATAGATGTGGCATATTTCCCTATGGGTTTAATTCTTTAAAACAAATGTCCTTGATATTTTATATTTTCAGAAGTCTTTCACATCTTATCCTTATTTACATATTTCTAGGTATTTGATCTTTTAATGCTGTTCCAAATGGATGTGTGTGTGTGTGTGTGTGTGTGTGTGTGTGTGAAAGTGTGTATTCTTGTTTGGTTAGAACCTAGAAATGCAATCAAGATTTTATTCATCTTATATCTAGAAATATTGTAAAACTCATTTATTAGACCTAATGATTAGCTTATAGGATGTTTGGATCAGCTATATATAGAATCATCTAAACTACTCATTATGGCATTTTAATCTTTATTGATACCATTATTGTGTTTTTCTTATTATTCCACTGGCTAGCACCACCAATACAATATCAAGTAGAAATGATGACAGTAGGCTTTCATGTTCATTCCTAATCTTAAAGGAAATGATTTCAGAATTTCATCATGCAGAGTAATGTTTGTTGTAATATTATGCTATCTTTAGAATAGCATTTGCCTGGCATTTCTTGAATAAGGCAATTTTTGTGTGTTGTGCATTTTGTCAGTATATTTAATTTACATTTTGTTTGGATTTTGCAACTATGCTTGTGATAATAAAATAATTTTTAGATGATGTCCTCAGATTTTTACATCAAGGAAATACTGTCCTTAGAAAGACTGTATTGTGAGGAATACTGAGTCTCTTCTCTGAAATAGTTCATGTGGGTTGGCCATTGTTTATTTCTTCTATTTGAAATTGTTACCTACTCTAACACCTTAACCTTAATTTATCTTTGTGGCTTCATTTTCAGGTCAAGATTCTGTTACATTAATATGTAATAGTTCAAATCAGAATATCCCTTTTTTCTTCTGTTATTTTTATTGTTATTTATTCTTATATGAATTTTTACTTTTTAATTTAAAAATTTGTTGGCATTAGTTTTTTGCAAGATTCCTTTTTGATTTTTTAATATATCTCTAATATCCAGTCATATCCCTTATTCGTTATTGATATTATCTATTTCATCTCCAGTCTTTGTCTTTGTCTCTCTCTCCCTCTCTCTTCATTCCTAGAAATTCGTCAATTTTTCCCTGTCTATTCAAAAAAATAACTTTTCTTTTTTTTTTTTTTTTTTTTGAGATGGAGTCTCACTCTGTTGCCCAGGCTGGAGTGCAGTGGCGCGATCTTGGCTCACTGCAAGCTCTGCCTCCCGGGTTCATGCCATTCTCCTGCCTCAGCCTCCGGAGCAGCTGGGACTACAGGCGCCCGCCACCGCACCTGGCCAACTTTTTTGTATTTTTAGTAGAGACGGGGTTTCACCGTGGTCTCGATCTCCTGACCTCGTGATCCACGCACCTCGGCCTCCCAAAGTGCTGGGATTACAGGCGTGAGCCACTGCGCCCGGCCTTCAAAAAAATAACTTTTCTTAAGCATTTCTTTTTATAAATTTGTTGCATTTTTCCTTTTGTTTATTCTCAATTCTTTTGTTGAGTTAAATTTAGTCTCTTTTTTCTACTATTTTGAGATAGATTTCTACATAATCTATTTCCTAGCTTTCTTGTTTTTTAATATATTCATTTCAATCTAACGTAGCTTTAGTTGCACCCCATAATTTGAATATATTATATATTTTTGTACTATTTAGTAGAAAATATTCTCTAATTACCATTATGACTTTTTCCTTGAGCTATGGACTATTTAGAAGAAAGCATTTACATTCTTAAACATATGGTGGTTCTTAAGTTATATTTAGTTATGCCTTTCTATCTTACATTGTTCTGTAATTAGAATAATTATGAAAGATTTAAATCTTTGAACTATGTCAACATTTGCTTACTGGAATAACATATGGTAATATTTTATTAATGTTTCATGAGCACATAAAAAAGATGTGTTTTCTGCAATTGTTGAAGTAGGCTTCTATAGATAAAAATTGTATTGATTTTCATTCAATGTGTTCAAATATTTATATTCCCACACATTTTTGGTATAATTGCCATACCAGCTACTGAAAATGGTATGTTAAGTCTTCCACTATAATTGTAGGTTTTTATATTTATTTATTTTTTGTCAAACTTTGTCTGTTGTGATAGTATGATATTATATGAATACAGATTTAAAACTGTTTTTACTTTCTTGATTAAACAGTTTATTATAATGAAATTTCCCTCTATCTTTACTCTTTTATTTAAATTCAACTGTATCTGATATACCACTCTATCAATTTCCTTTGGTTAATGTCTTAGTTTGTTCAGGAAGCTATAATTAAATATCTTAAGACTGGGTAGTTTATAAACAACAGAAATTTATTTCTTACAGTTGGAGGGTGAAAAGTCCAAGATTAAAGTGCCAGCAGCTTTGGTGTCTGGTGAAGGCTTGTCCTCTGCTTCATAGATAGCATCTTTTGCTGTACTCTTATGTGATGGAAGAGGGGATAGAGCAAGTTTAAGTCTTTTTTATAAGGTCACTAATCAGATTCATGAGAGTGGAGCTCTTATGACTTCAATTCCCAAAGGCACCACCTCTTAACAATATCACATTGGGAATTAGGTCCCTGTATATGAATTTTGGAAGGACACCAACATTCAGACTATAGCAGGTAGTATTTGCAAGGTATTGGACTTTCTGTTTTTACTTTTAAAAGTTATTATTTTATATTATATATTTATCTTAATAAAATAAAATTGATTCTCTTAAGTCTGATAATTAGTCTCTTAATTGAACCATAAATTTCTATTTATTTAATGTAATTTCTGATATTTTAAGGTTTAAATAGACATTTTAATATATTTTATTTATTCTCCTACTTGTATATTTATCTTAAATTTAGGACTTGACCAATTGGATCTAACAGACCTCTACAGAAAATTCCACCCAGCAATTACAGAATACACATTCTTCTCAACTGCATGTAGAACATATTCTAAGATAAAATAGTCATAAATCAAGCCTCAATAAATTCAAAAAAATGAAATCATATCATACCAAGCACAATCTTGAACCACAGTGCAATAAGAATAGAAATCAATACCAGGCCAGGCATGGTGGCTCATGCCTGTAATCCCAGCGCTTTGGGAGGCTGAGATGGGTGGATCACGAGGTCAAGAGATCGAGACCATCCTGGCCAACATGGTGAAACCCCATCTCTACTAAAAATACAAAAACTAGCTGGGTGTGGTGGTGCATGCCTATAATCCCAGCTATTCGGGAGACTGAGGCCAGAGAATCACTTGAACCTGGGAGGCGGGGGTTGCAGTGAGCCGAGATCGTGCCACTGCACTCCAGCCTGGTGACAGAGCGAGACTCAGTCTCAAAAATAAATAAATAAATAAAATCAATACCAAGCTATCTAAAAACTACATGAATACATGGAAGTTAGACAACTTAGTCCTGAGTAACTCCTGGATGAACATCGAAATTAAGGCAGGAATTTAAAAATTCTTTGAAATTAATGAAGAAGAGAGGAAATTTACTAAAATTTCTCAGATACAGCCAAAGCAGTGTTAAGAAGAAAGTTTATAGGCCAGCTTAAATGCCATCATTAAGAATTTATGAAGGTCTTAAATTGATAGTGTAACTTTACACCTAAAGGAAGTAGAAAAAAGAGCAAACCAACCTCAAAGCTAGTAGAAGAAATAAATAAAATTAGATAAGAACTTAGTGATATCGCTATGTAAAATCTGTACAAAAGATCAATAAACCAACAGTTTGTTCTTTGACAAAACTAAATACGGTTGAATAGGCCCATAGCTAGATTAACAAAGAAAAAGAAAGATCCAAATATCTAAATAAGCACAATCAGAATCAACAAAGGTAATATTACAACTGATCCAACAGAAATACAAAAGAATCCCCGCGACTCCTATGAACAACGCTATGCACATAATCTAGGATATTTAGAAGAAAAGGATAAATTTCTGGAAGCACAAAATCTTCCAAAATTGAATCGGGAAGAGAATGAAATCCTGAATAGACTAATATCAACTTCTAAAATTGACTCAGTGATAAAGAACCCACCGACCAACCAAAAAAAAGCCCTGGACCAGATGGATTCACAGTGTTGCATTCTACTAGACTTACAAATAAGAACTGATACCAATTATATTAAACATTTCAAAAAAACAAGTTGAGGAAGAAGGGACTCTTCCTAATTCATTCTATGAAGTTAGCATCAGTCTGATACCAAAATCTGGCAAAGACACAATGAAAAAAGATAATTTCAGACCAATATCTCTCATGAACCTAGACACAAAAATCTGCAACAAAATATCAGCAAAATAAATCCAGTAGCACATCAAGAAGTTAATGCAACACAATCAAGTAAGCAAGTTGGCTGTATTCCTGGGATGCAAGGCTGGTTCAATATATGCAAATCAATAAATGTGATTCACTACATAAACAGGATCAAAAGCAAAAATCATACTATTATTTCAATAAATGCAGAAAACATTTTCGATAAAATTTAACATATCTTTTAGATAAAAACCCTCTAAAGAGTAGGCATTGAAGGAGTATACCTAAAAATAATAAGAGCATTCTATGACAGCCAATGTCATACTGAATTGGCAAAAGCTCAAACCATTTCTCTTGAAAACTGGAACAAGACAAGGATGTCCACTCAATTCACTTCTATTCAACATCGTACTGGAAGTCCTTGATAGAGCAATCAGGCAAGAGAAAAAATTAAAAGGCATCGAAATAGGAAAAGAAGAAGTCAAACTATCTCTTCTTGCTTCTAGGAAATACTAAAGACTTTGTGAAAAGGCTCCTAGAATAGATAAGTTACTTTAGTAAAGTTTAAGAATACAAAATAAATGTACAAAAATCAGTAGCATTTCTATACACCAACAATATTCACACTGAAAGTGCAATCAGTATCACAATTTAACTTACAATAGTCTCAAAGAAAATGAAATATCTAAGAATACAGATAACCAAGGAGGAAGAAAAAGATTTCTACAAGGAAAACTACAAAATGCTGCTGAAAGAAATCAGATATGATACAAATAAATGCAAAATCATTCTATGCTCATGGATAGGAAAAATCAATATTATAAAATGGCCATAATGCCCAAGGCAATTTATAGATTCAGTGTTATTCCCATCAAACTAGTGATGTCATTCTTTACAGAATTACAAAAAGTTATTCTAAAATTCATATGGAATAAAAAATGAGGCTGAATAGCCAAAGCAATCCTAAGCAAAAAGAACAAAGCTGAAGGCTTCACACTACTCAACGTCAAACTATACTATAAAGCCACAGTTATCAAATCAGCATGGTACCAGAACAGACAGATAGACCAATGGAACAAAATAGAAAACTCACTCATAAAGCCACACACCTACAACCTTCTCATCTTTGATGAGGCCAACGAAGACAAGCAATGGGGGAAGGGCTCTGTATTCAATAAACAGTGCTGGAGTAACTGGCTAGCCATATGCAGAAGACTGAAGCTTGACCCCTACCTTTCATGGTATACAAAAATTAACTCTAAATGGATTAAAGATTTAAATGTTAGACCTCAAAGTATACAAATCCTGGAATACAACCTAGAAAATACTCTTCAACATTGGCCTTGGTAAAGAATCTTTGCCTAAGTCCCCAAAAGCAATTGCAAAAAAAAAATAAATAAATAAATAAGAAATAAATAGAGACTTAAACCAAAGAGCTTCTGCACATCAAAAGAAACTGTCAACAGAACAAATGACCTACAGATATTTGAAAACTATGTATCCGAAAAAGGCTAAAAATCTAAAATCTGTAGGAAACTTCAACAAATCCACATGTGAAAAACAATCCCATTAAAAAATGGACAGAGGACATGAACAAACACTTCTTAAAATGGGACATATAAGTGTCCAATGAACATAAGAAAAAATGCTCAGCTTCACTAATCATAAGAGAAATGCAATTCAAAACCACAATAAGATACCATCTCAAACCGTCAGCATGTCTATTATTAAAAAGACAAAAAATAACAGATGTTGGAGAGGCTGCAAAGAAAAGGAAATGCTTATACATTTTTGGCGGGCATGTAAATTAGTTCAATCACTGTGGAAAGCAGTTTGGAGATTTATCAGAGTACTTAAAACAGAATTATCATTCAACCCAGCAATCCCATTACTGAATATATATCTGAAAGAGAATAAATAACTACCCAAAAGACACATGCATTTGCATGTTCACTGCAGCAAAGACATGGAATCAACCCAGTTGCCCATCAATGGTAGATTGGATAAGGAAAATATGGTACATATACACCATGGAATACTATGCAGCCATAAAAAGCCATCAAATCATGCCCTTTGCAAGAACTTGGATGGAGCTGGAGGCCATGATCTTAAGCAAATTAACACAGGAACAGTAAATCAAATACCACATGATGTCACTTATAAGTGGGAGCTAAACATTGAGCACATATTGACATAAATATGGGGACAACAGACACTGTGGACTACTAGAGTAGTGGGAGGTGGGCAAGTGGCTTAGAAAAACTACCTATCAGGTACTGTGGTCATTACCTGGGTGACAGGATCCATCCTCCAAACCTCAGCAACACACAATGTTCCCATGTAACAAATCTGCACATGTACTCCAAGTATCAAAAATAAAAGTTGAAATAAAAATATATATTTTTCATTTCCATTCTAGTCCTTATATAGTTACCTAATCTTTTAGCATTATTTTTGTAGTTACCAGAATAGATTGTATACTGCTGTCTTATCAAAGTCTAATAAAAATATTTATACTTAATCTGAAAATTGCAAGACCTTAGATCACTACCTTTCTCTTTCTCTGAACTTATATATCTTGCTCTCATGTGCTTTAAGTTCTATTACATGTCATTGTCACTGTTTTAAGCAGTTAATCCATTTAGATTTACCAAAATATTTATCTTTTATGTATTATTCATTTTTTCCTAAATGTATTGTCTGATTTTTTTCACGTATAGATCTTTCATATAAATATGTATGTTTATCATATACAGATATATATGTGTATATGTATGTCTTATTTTACATTTATTTTTTGAAACAATTTGCTAAAATTCTAACCTGCAAGTTTCTTCCCTGTTAACATTTTGAATATCATATTCAATCATGTTCATGTCTATCATTTCCTTTGAAAAGTTGTATGTTAATATTGTCATTGAATGCATGGGGCAAATCAAACGGGGTGTTAAAACTAAATCTTCCATTTAGATATAATTACTTATACCAACTCAATTTTAAGATAAGTGTAAAGTTTTTCATTCACCCGTGACAAGTAAAAACATACACATATAAACAAACACACACACACAGACTTTTATAATTCAGCAGCTCTGTGAAATTCAGATTTACAATTAAATAGAAATAAAAATAATTTTACATATATTGCACTTTAAAATATTCTTAAGTGATTCTGTTTCTTGTTAAGATGTAGAGTGATGGTAAGGCCTGTGTTCTCATGGTAGCAAAAAGAAATAAAAATGAATGAAATAAATATTATCCTTTTAAATCAGAAGAGTAGTGGCTTCAAGGTAGCCCAAAGTTCTGAATTCCAGAGAGGAACACATCTTCCATAGGTGAGCACAGAGTAGCAGCTGCTTTCATAGCTGAGGAAAAAAACTATTTTTCTTACAGGTAGTTCAGATAGGTAGTGGAGTATGCAGAAATTGTAGTAAAAATTTGAAATAGCCAGAGAGATTAGAGTACAAAATCTTCAAAAATAAAATAAAATTATTCAATCTAAATTTCCCCCTTCCCTGAATTTGGCTGAAAAAGTAGCAGTGGCTAGAAATCAGAGAGAATTTATGAAGTCTTGATGATTTTCAGAGAGATTCATCCATAGACCCTGATACAATGTTCTATGAGAGCTCTCTAATAACATTCCAGTTCAAATATTTACAAGATTAAAAAGATCAGTCCCAGCAACTATAATGTGAGAGAACAGGATTTGTGCTAGCAATGGGTAAAAGCAATCTAATGAAGGCAGCTCCTAAATGGTAAAATCTGAAGGTTTAGCTCTGCATTGTAGCTGCCACATAAAAGAGAAGGCTTAGGAGTTCAGGAATGCCTATTTTTAGAAGTCATATATTAGTTTCCTTTATACTTTTATTTTATACCCATTTCCAAGAAAAAAAGTAGAAAGTGAGAAATATGGAAAAATGGGAAATTTGATACATAATTAGAAGAAAAAATATTCCACAGAAGCAGACCCACAGATGACCCAGATAGAGGCATTAACTTTTAAACAATGACTATAAAATATCAATTATATTTTAATTCATATTAAATATATGTTATAGCCTCAAGGAGGAAAGCAAACTGGCTGTTTTCACAACTGGTCAATGTGGTACATTTAATGCTTCTTCCCTCAGCAGTAAATTTTCCCTCCTTATCCCATTTTCAATTATATTGCTACAGAAAAGAACAGGGTGAAGACCATTTTGGTAGGGAATAGAACATGAGATAGAAAGTTCCTTTGAAACCAGAAGAAGCAAAATTGCATCTTCCATCACTTTTCAAGTACTGAAGGAGGAAAAGAAGTTGTAGTAGGGCGAGAGAGTCCTAATCTCCAGGATTTGAAAAGGTTGTTCTACAAATGTATGTGTTTGTTTGGAGGAAATACAACTGGGTTAGTGCCCTTCATCACTGGCAGATTTACCACTACGTAGCTCCATGTAGCATGAAGTGGGTACTATTGTGCAGAAAGAGTAAGATAAGGTAGTTTTACTAATTCCCCTTATTTGCAAGTGGTTAAAGTTGATCAAGAAATTCCTAAATGCTGTGAGAAGGGCGCATGGAATTCTAAGGTTAAAGGGGCCATAATGTGAAGGTCCTTTGAATCCAGAAGCAAATTTCTACGCTGCCAGGCTTCAGTAATCAATGTCATCATCTCAAAAGGTTTGCTAAAACGAATCATAACTTGGCAAACATGAATTAAGGGATCAAAACTGATCAGCCATTTTGTATCAGAGAAGAGCAAGAAATTATGAAGTCCCTAACTGATTACAGTTCATCTTTCACTGGCTTCTGTGGAGTTACATAAATCATTCTAGGTAACTAGTGCCCATGCAGAGAAGACTATGGTAGCAATATGGAAAAATCCGAGACTGTTAACTTGAAGAGACCAAGATACCATTAATGGACAATTTTTTAGTTGTTTGTTTGTTTGCTTGTTTTTAACCCACCAATCCATACTTGAGAGTTATGAACAAGACCAATCCAGTTATTGGAAAACCAACAAACAAAACAAGTATACAGCAAAAATGTACCACATTATCACTGCCCATTTGTGAATAGAAAATTTGTGTCAGTAACTTTATAATGTGCTATTCAAACAACTGCAGCAGAATCTTATAAAATAATTTTATTTTTTAATACATGTAGGACTTCCTTTCAAGAAGTAATTGATAGTCTAAAGAGTACAGCTCTAAAATGGCAGTAAGTTGTTTTTGATGTTTAGCAAGTAAGACAAAAATGCAAAAAGAAAAACTATACCTTTAATAAAATCTCTAGTTTTGTCCCAATCTCCTAGTATAAAGTTGAGAATTGGATAAATAGACTTCCAGTGAGTTTGTTTCCATCACATCATCAGGAGAAGGACATTCGTGAAAAACCAAAGCAGACTCTCAGTAATGCAGGGCTCAGGGCAAGGACACATTTTACCCAGGTGTATGGATAGTATCGTCTCTCCAGCAATACAATGCTTCTGTGATAATATTAATGGGCACTGGAGGGTAGAAACATGAAGGTGTTTAAAAAGAAGAATCAGTAGAGTCTTAGCTAGGAATGTGAGACGTATTACACTTACATAACACAGAGTAAAGCCAAAGGCAGAAGAATATTAATTCTGTGAGTTTGCAGCTAGGATGATTCAAGCTTATAAATGCTCCTTATTAGGCCACTGGCAATCCAAAGTTATAAAATTATGTGGCTTTAACATCAAATAGTACACTACTACTAATAACATATTTTCATATGTTCTCACCAACTTACATGAGTCATCACATTTCTGATACTTCTTAGGTGAATTTATCAACATGTGAATTGTTTTTCTATCAAAAGAAAGTATAACCTATGATAAGATACTCTTCTAACAGAAAATATGATAAACTGAATTTTATGTAATCAGTCTTGAGAAAACTGAGACTTATCTCACCCTGCCTTGTTTTCTGCATATATTAAAAATATAATTCATTTTTTAACCTCTCAGATAACTGAGGTATAAAGAGATTCAGTCATTTACTCTAGTTAACAAAGCAAGCCAATAATGTGATTTTTAATCCAAAGTGAGCTTTTCTAATTTTCATAGTTATTTTACCACCAATAAAAATAATCACATTGCAGCCTGCAAGCTCTAGAGAGTCCAGCCGGTCTGAATGAGGAGATGTCCCCCATAATACAGCACAGCTGCTGTACCAAAAGGCAGCCAGGCTACTTCTTTAAGTGGGTCCCTGATCCTGTTCCTCATGACTGGAGGAGTCCTCCCAACAGGGGTCTCCATACACTTCGTACAGGAGTGTTTGGGCCAGCAACAGGTCAGTACCCTCCTGAAATGGAGCTCCTAGAGGAAGGAGCAGGATGCCATCTTTTCTGTTCCACAGACTTCACTGGTGATACCTCCATGTATGAGGAAAAACAAGGCAACCAGCAAACCACAGGAGACTTACGGAAGAATGGCCTGACTGTTAAAAGAGAAACAAACAAATGGAAAATAACAATAATATTAACAAACAAACAAAAAAACACAAAAACTCCATTTAAAGGTCAGCAATCTCGAAGATCAAAGGTATATAAGCCTACGAAGATGAGAAAGAATCAATGCAAAAATGCTGAAAACTAAAAATGCCAGAGTACCTCTTCTCTTCCAAATGACTGTAACACATCTCCAGTAAGGTCAAAGGACTAGACTGAAGCGGAGATGGCAGAACTGGCAGAAGTAGGCTTCAGAAGGTGGGTAATAACGAACTTCACTGAGCTAAAGGAGCATGTTGTAGTCCAAAGCAAAGAAGCTAAGCATCATGATAAAACAATACAGGAGATGATAACCAGAATAGGCAGATTAGAGAGGAGAATAACCAACCAGATGGAATTGAAAAACACAAAATAAGAACATCAAAGGTGATCACAAGTTTCAATAGCAGAACAGGCCAAGTGCAGGAATCTCAGAGCCTGAAGACTATCTTTCTGAAATAAAACAGGCAGACAATAATAGGGAATAAAGAATGAAAAGAAAAAACCTCAGAGAAATTTGGGATTGTGTTTAAAAAAAAAAAAAAAAGGAACTGTGACTGATTGGGGCACCTGAAAGGGACAGGAAGACCAGAACCAAGTTGAAAAACATGCTTAAGGATATCATCCAGGAGACCTTCCTCAACCTATCAAGACAGACCAACATAAATTCAGGAAATCCAGAGAATCCCAGTAAGATATTCTGCAAGAAGATGAACCCTAAGACACATAATCATCAGATTCTCCAAGGTGGAAATAAAAGAAAAAATGGTAGGATCAGCCAAAGGGAAAGGCCAGGTAACCTACAAAGGGAAACCTATTAGACTAACAGTGGACATCTTAGAAGAAACCCTACAAGCCAGAAGAGATTGGCAGCCAATATTCAGCATTCTTAAGAAAAGAATTTCCAACCAAGAAATTCATATCTGGTCAAACTAAGCTTCATAACAGAAGGAGAAATAAGATTATTTTAAGATAAGCAAATGCTGAGGGAATTCGTCATCACCATCCCTACCTTGCAAGAGCTACTGAAGGGATATGGAAACAAAAAGCCATTATGAGCAACTACAAGAACACACTGAAGTTCGCAGACCAGTCACATTACCCAGAAGCCACATAAACCAGCCTGCACAATAACCAGCTAGCATCATGATGGCAGGATCAAAATCACACATCACAACGTTAACCTTAAATGTAAATGGGCTAAATGCTCCAATTAAAAGATAAAATGGCAAGCCAGATAAAGAGCCAAGACTCATCAGTATGCTCTCTTCAAGAGACCCATCTCACATGTAAAGACCCACATAGGCTCAAAATAAAAAGATTGAGGAAAACTTACAAAGCAAATGGAAAACAGAAAAAAGCAGGCATCTTAATCCTAGTTTCTGACAGAATATGCTTTAGAGCAAAAAAAAAAAAAAAAAAAAAAAAAAGACAAAGCAGAGCATTACATAACAGTAAAGGGTTCAGTTTAACAGGAAGAGCTAACTATTCTAAATATATATGCACCCAATACAGAAGCACTCCTGTTTATAAAGCAAGTTCCTAGAGACCTACAAAGAGACTTAGACTTCTATACAATAATATTGGGAGACTTTAACATCCCACTGACAATATTAGACAGATCATAAAGACAGAAAATTAACAAAGATATTCAGGACCTGAACTGAGTTCTGGGTCAAGCGGACCTGATAGATATCTACAGAATTTTCCATTCAAAAACAACAGAATATATATTCTTCACATTGCCACATGGCACTTCCTCTAAAATTGATCTCACAATCAAAAGTAAAACACTCCTCAGCAAATGCAAAAGAACTGAAATCATAAAAAAACAGTCTCTCAGACCACAGCATAATCAAATTAGAACTCAAGATTTAAAAATTCACTCAAAACCACACAACTACATGGAATTTGAGCAACCTGCTCCTGAATGACTCCTGGGTAAATAATGAAAATCAGGCTGAAATTAAGAACTTCTCTGAAACTAATGCACACAAAGACAACATACCAGGATCTCTGTGATCCCGCTAAAGCAGTGTTAAGAGGGAAATTTATGGCACTAAATGCCCACATCCAAAAGCTAGAAAGATCTCAAATTAACAACATAACATCATAACTAAAAGAACTAGAGAACTAAGAGAAAACAAATCCTAAAGCTAGCAGAAAACAAGAAATAGCCAAGATCAGAGTGGAACTAAAGAAGGTAGAGACACACAAAAAAACCTTCAAAAATAAATGAATCCAGGAGATTTTTTTGAAAAAATTAATAAAATTGATCACTAGCTAGACTAATAAAGGAGAAAACAGAAAAAATCAAACAAAATCAGAATCAACAAGGGGGATATCACAACTAACCCACCAGAAATACAAACAACCATAAGAGAATACTATAAATGCCTCTATGCACATGAACTAGAAAATCTAGAAGAAATGGATAAATTCCTGGACACATACACCCTACCAAGACTGAATCAAGAAGACATTGAATCTCTGAATAGACCAATAATGAGTTCTGAAATTAATTAAGGCAGTAATAAATAGTCTAACAACCAGAAAAAGTCCAGGACCAGAAGGATTTACAGCTGAATTCTACCAGAGGTACAAATTAGAGCTGGTACTATTTCTACTGAAAGGATTCCAAACAATTGAAAAGGAAGGACTCCACCCTAATTTATTTTATGAGACCAGCATCATCGTGATACAAAAACCTGGCAGAGAAACAACAACAACAAAAAACTTCAGGCCAATATCCCTGATGAACAACAATGCAAAAATCCTCAATAAAATACTGGCAAACCAAATCCAGCAGCAAGTAAAAAGCTTTTCCACCATGATCATGTTTGGTTTCATCCCCAGCATGCAAGGTTGGTTCAACATACACAAACTGAAAAATTTAATTCAACATATAAACAGAACTAAAGATGAAAACCACATGATTAACTCAAAAGATGCAGAAAAGGCCTTCAATAAAATTCAACATCGCTTCATGTTAAAAACTCTCAATAAACTAGGTATTGAAGAAAAATATCTCAAAATAATAAGAGCCATATATGAAAAACCCACAACCAATATCATAGTGAATAGAAAAAAGCTGAAGCATTCCCCTTGAAAAACAGCACAAGGCAAGGATGCCCTCTCTCACCACTCCTATTTAACATAGTATTGAAAGTTCTAGGAAGTGAAATCAAGTATGAGAAAAAATAAAAGGTATTTAAATAGGAAGAGAGATAGTCAAATTATCTTTATTTGCAGATGGCATGATCCTATACTTAGAAAACCCCATTGTCTCAGCCCAAAAGCATCCTAGGCTGACGAGCAACTTAAGCAACATCTCAGGATACAAAATCAATGTGTAAAAATTGCTATCATTTCTATACATCAACAACAGGCAAACAGCCAAATCATGAATGAAGTTCCATTCACAATTGCTGCAAAGAGAATAAAATACCCAGGAATACAGTTAACAAGAGAAATGAAGGACCTCTTCCAGGAGAACTAAAAACCACTTCTCAAAGAAATCAGAGAGGACACAAACAAATGGAAAAACAGTCCATACTCATTGATAGGAAGAATCAATATCGTGAAAAAGGCTGTGCTGCCAAAAGAAACATATAGATTCAATGCTATTCCCATTAAATTACCATTGATATTCCTCACAGAATTAGAAAAAACTATTTTAAAATTCATATAGAACCAAAAAAGAGCCTGTATAGCCAAGACAATCTTAAGCAAATAGAACAAAGGTGGTGGCATCATGCTACCCAGCTTCAAACTATACTGCAAAGCTACAGTAACCAAAACAGCATGGTACTGGTACAAAAACAGACACATAGACCAGTGGAACAGAATAGAGAACTCAGAAATAAGACCGCACACCTACAACCATCTGCTCTTCAACAAACCTGACAAAAACAAGCAATGGGGAAAGGACTCCCTATTTGATAAATGGTGCTGGGAGCACTGGCTAGCCATATGCAGAAAATTGAAACCAGACCCCTTCTTTACATTTTATACAAAAATTAACTCAACATGGAGTAAAGACTTAAATGTAAAACACAAAACTATAAAAACTCTAGAAAAAGATCTAGGCAATAACTTTCAGGACATAGGCACGGACAAAAATTTCATAATGAAAACGTCAAAAGCAATTGCAACAAAAACAAAACTTGACAAATGGGATCTAATTAAACTAAAGAACTTCTGCACAGCAAAAGAAATTTGTCATCAGAGTGAACAGACAACCTACAGAATGGAAAAAAATTTGCAATGTATCCATCTGACAAAGGTCTAATATCCAGTCTACAAGGAACTTAAACAAATTTACAACAACAAAAAAAAACAAAAACAAACGACTCCATTAAAAAGTGGGCAAAGGACATGAACAGAAACTCCCCAAAAGAAGACACACATGTGGCCAACAAATATATGAAAAAATGCTCAACATCACTGATCATCAGAGAAATACAAATCAAAACCACAATCAGATACTATCTCTCACCAGTTAGAACACCAATTATTAACAAGTCCAAAAACAATAGATCCTGGTGAGATTGCAGAGAAAAGGGAAACTTTTACACTGTTGGGAGTGTAAATTAGTTCAACCATTGTGGAAGACAGTGTGCCAATTCCTCAAAGATCTAGAGGCAGAAATACCATTTGACTGAGCAATCCCATTACTGGGTATATGCCCAAAGGAATATAAATCATTCTATTACAAAGACAAATGCATGCATATGTTCACTGCAGCACCACTCACAACAGCAAAGACATAGAGTCAACCCAAATGCCCATCAATGATAGACAGAATAATAAAAATGTGGTCCATATATACCATGGAATACTGTGAAACCATAAAAGGAAACGAGATCATGTCCTTTGCAGGGACACAGATGGAACTGTGAGCCATTATCCTCGGCAAACTAATGCAGGAACAGAAAACCAAACACCACATGTCACTTGTAAGTGGGAGCTGAACGATGAGAACACATGGACACATGACGGGAAAGGGGGTGGGAGTGGGAGGGAGAGCATCTGGAAGAATAACTAAGGGATGCTGGCCTTAACACGTAGGTGATAAGATAATCTGTGCAGCAAACCACCATGGCACACATTTACGTATGTAACAAACCTGCACATCCTGCATAGGTATCCCAGAACTTAGAATAAAACTTAAGGGAAAAATAAATCTTAAAATAAAGAAAAATAACTTTTTGAGTACAACATATGCTATTTGAGTGACGGGTACACTAAAAGCCCAGACATCACCAGTATACAATTCATCCATGTAACCAAAACCACTTGTATTTCTAAAGCTATTCCAATAAAAACATTTTAAACAAAAAAATAGCAATTTTGGATTCATTTACTATGCATATCATCCCTCTTATGGGCATCAGTATGTACGAATCACATCGTGACTGATTAACCCAGAGGAAATGAACAAAAGACATTTTAATAGATGCTGTATAAAATCTGTTCACTAAAAATTCTATTCACCTTTATAATTTTAGGGTGCCCTACTTGTCCCTGGCTTCCACATTCACATTTAAACTAATTTTGGATTAATGTATTTATAAAAAAAAGGTAAATTAGTTTGTGACATACTTACTGTCACACATTCTTAAAGTCAAATCTATTTTATTCTTTATAGTACAGAAAATTTGATAGTGTCAGAAGTCTAATTGACTTTTATTTATAATTATCTTTTGTACTTGCTATTTTTTAAGATAAAGATAGAAAATATAATCAGGTTGTGAAGACTTAGTAACATGTAGTACGATCAGTAAAATCAGTTAGATACTAAAGCTTAATAAACGTTCAGAGAAAATTCCTATGGAAAATAGAAAGTAACAAATCTAGTAAATTAACTAATCTTTGGTTTCTTGAATATCTAGGGGATTTTCTAATGTCTTTGGTTAAAAGAGTATTCAAAGAAGAACACAGTCACACATCTCTTGCCTTGCTTTATTAGTCACACTGATGGAAAACAAAATATTTAAAGAAATGATTACACATTGTTGACTGGGTGCGGTGGCTCACCACTGTAATCCCAGCACTTCGGTAGGCCGATGCGGGCGAATCACGAGGTCAATAGATCGAGACCATCCTGGCTAACATGGTGAAACTCCGTCTTTACTAAAAATACAAAAAATTAGCCAGGCGTGGTGGCGGGTGCCTGTAGTCCCAGCTACTCGGGAGGCTGAGGCAGGAGAATGGCATGAACCCAGGAGGTGGAGGTTTGAGTGAGCCAAGATCGCGCCACTGCACTCCAGCATGGGCAACAGAGCGAGACTCTGGAGGGGGCAGGAAGAAGAAGAAGGAAGGAAGGAAGGCAGGGGGCAGGGAGGGTGGGAGGGAAGGAAAAAAGAAATTATTACACGTTGAGGCTGATTTTGTGGAGCCCAAAGCTGGAAGATTGATTGCAAATACAAAGATAATCATCAAAATATTCTTTGTCCACAGTAACTTATGGCACTGGGAAAACAAAGTCAAATTGAGTTTAAAAGGTGAATCTGTTATAACAGAATCTTTTCTGTATAGTTAGGTCATTTTATCTATCCAAAGATTGCAAAGTATCATATAAAATAATTTTATTTTTTAAATAATGCAAATTTTTTTTCATAATTATATATTTTTCTTTTTTTTTTTTGAGACGGAGTCTCGCTCTGTCACCCAGTCTGGAGTGCAGTGGCGCAGTCTCGGCTCACTGCAAGCTCCGCCTCCCGGGTTCATGCCATTCTCCTGCCTCAGCCTCTCCGAGTAGCTGGGACTACAGGCGCCCGCCACCACGCCTGGCTAATTTTTTTGTATTTTTAGTAGAGACGGGGTTTCACCATGGTCTCGATCTCCTGACCTCGTGATCCGCCCGCCTCGGCCTCCCAAAGTGCTGGGATTACAAGCGTGAGCCACCGCGCCCGGCCATAATTATATATTTTTCAATGAAAAATTTGTTAGAAATTAGTAATGTAATAAATTACAATATATTTTAGATTTACAGAAAAAATGTGAACATAATCATACACCCAGGTCCTCCTATTATTAACATCTTACTTTATTATAATTTGTTAGAATGAATGGATGCTAATGGTACATTTTGATTAACAAAAGTCAATATTTTATCAAGATAGTCTTAGTTTGTATCTAATTTCCTTCTATTTTCTGTTTCAAGATCCTATTGAAAACACAGTATTGCATTTATTCATCATGTCTCCTTAGTCATCTCTAGGGTGTGACAGTTTTACAGACTTATCTTTGACCACCATTACAGTTTTGAGGAGTACTGGTCATGTATTTGGTAGACTATCCCTTTAACCGTGATTTGTCTGATAGTTTTTTTCAAGATTACACTAAAATTAAGTGTGTGTGTGTATGTGTATGTGTGTGTATATATATATATGTGTGTGTGTATATATACATGTATATATATATGTTGACGAATCACATGGCTAAGGTGGTGCTTATCAGACTTCTTTACAGTAAGTACACGATTTTTTCTTACTCCCACATTTTACCCTTTGGAAGAAAGTCATTTTGCCTAGGTTACTTAAGGAGTGAGAAGTTATGCTGTACTTCCTTGAGGGTGGGACATCTACAGAAGTTATTTGGAATTATTTTGCATAGGAGATGTGTGTATTTTTATTCATTTATTTATTTATACAATCATTTTTATATCAGAATAGAATCATGAATACTTATTTTGCACTTTGGGCAATAAAACAATATTACTATATCTACCTCATTGTTGAAATTTTTGCCGATTTAATTACTGAGAGTCTTACAGTTGGCTCTTATGTGAGTGTTATGTTTATTTTAGAACTTTTTCACTTTCTGGCACCAGAAGGTACTCCAGGCTCATCTTACATATTTCTACCCCAGTCCCCTAATCATTCACTTCTCCTAGGAGCCTAGGTTTCTTTAATTAGAGAATACTGTTATAAATCAAGATCTGGGAACTAGTTGCGCACATCGTTACTGGGGTGCCATTGCTTCTAGTCCCTTTCAAATGAAGTCTATGTATATATACTAACCTATGTGTATGCACATATCTCTAAAGTTTCTATACCTAACCATCTACAGTTGACCCTTGAATAATGTGGGGGTTAGGAATTCTGACAAACCCATGCAGTTGAAAATCCACATTCAACTTTTGACTCCCCCAAATCTTAACTACTGATAACCTACAGTTTTGGAAGCCTTACGGATAGCAGTGGATTAACACATATTTTGTATGCTCTATCCATTATGTACTGTATTCTCACAATAAAGACTAAAGGAGAAGGGGTTGCTCTTGCTGTCTTAGGGGTGGCAGGGGCAGAAGTGGAAAAGGTGGAAGGGAGGCAGAAGAGTTACACTTGGTGTAACTTTTATTTAAAAAAATCTACATGTAAGAGGACCTTCACAGTTCAACCCTGTTGTTCAATGGTTAACCATACTTAATAGTTCAGTTCAATTGCATATGTATAAAGGTAGCAGAATTGTTACCCTGTATCCCCTATGGAAAATAACTTTATCAATACAGTTACTCTTACATATATACAGTTACTCTTACTCTAGTCTTATACACTCTGCTCATTTCTGAAGTTACTTAGGTCACAATCAATTTTCCCCATGCCCTTCAGTGAGGTTGTTTCATACATTACAGTGCTCGGTCACATATTTCATTATATCCTGAAATTCCATAACCTCCTTAACAATGTGTTTAAAACACTTACGTGCATTAAGGGTCAATTTTTATGCTATAAATTTATATAGGACTTAACAAATGCATTGAGTCATATGTTTTCTATTACCATACCATGCAAACAGTATTACTGTCCTAAAATTCACCTTTGTTACACCTATCCAACCCTTTCCCCCGTACCCCAGGAGCTCCCAGAAATCATGAGATTCTTGTCACTACTATAGTTTTACCATTTTTAGAATTTCATATAGTTGGAATCATACAGTATGTAGCGTTTTCAGACTAACACTTTTTCACTTAGAAAGGTACATTTAAGATTCATTCATCTCTTTTCACGGCTTCGCATCTCATTTCTTTTTATCACTGAGTAATATTCCATTGTATGTTTGTACCACAGTGTGTTGCTCCATTTACCTTGAAAGATACCTTGCTTGCTTCCAGTTTCGGTGATTGTAAATAAAGTTGCTACAAAGATTCCTTTGCAATTTTTGTGTAGACATAAAATTTTTAATCAGTTGGTTAAAAACCTAGGGGGGTAAATGTTGTACTGTAATATAAAACTACATTTACTTTGGAACAAAACTGCCATAATCTCAAATAGCTATCTCATTTTGCCTTCCCACCTACATAGAATAAACGTTTATGTTATCCTGCAATCTCATCAGTAACTGAATTGTCAGTATTTGGAATTTTTGCCATTCTAATAGGTATATAATGCTAGCCCATTGGTGTTTTAATTTGCAATTCTCTAATAACAAATTATGTACAGCATCTTTTCATATTTATATTTGCCATCCTATATTGTTTTGGTGAGATATCTGTGCAGGTATTTTCCCTGTTTTTAAAATTTGGCTGTTTTCTTTATATTTTGTGTACATATTTTAGATACAAGGATTTATCAAATATGTTTTTTGCAAGCATTTTCTTCCAGTTTGTGGCTTGTCTTTTGATTCTTTTGGGAGAATCTTTCACAAAGGAGAAATTTTTAATTTTAATAAAGTCCAACTTATCATTTTTTCTTTTATTGATCATTCTTTTGTAGCTTTATCTAAAAACTCCTCATCAAACTCAGCATCACCTAAAATTTTTCTGAGTTTTCTTGTAAAAGATTTATAATTTTCTGACTTGGACTTATGTTTCCTTATTAAACTTAATTTTTTTTCTTTTTTTTTTTGAGATGGAATCTCGCTCTGTCAACCAGGCTGGAGTTCAGTGGAACCATCTCAGCTCACTGCAACCTCTGCTTCCCAGGTTCAAGCGACTCTCCTGCCTCAGCCTCCCAAGTAGCTAGGACTACAGGTGAGTCCCACCATGCCCAGCTAATTTTTTGTATTTTTAGTAGAGATGGAGTTTCACCGTATTAGCTAGGATGGTCTCGATCTCCTGACCTCGTGATCCACCTCCCTCGGCATCCCAAAGTTCTGGGATTACAAGCATGAGCCACCAAGCCCGGCCCAGCTAATTTTTATAAAGGGTAAGTTCTGTGTCATGGTTTTATCCACATGGATGTCCAACTTTTTTAGCACCATATGTTTAAACACCATCATTCCCCATGTCCACATGGAATTGTCTTTTTCCCTTTATCAAAAATCATTTGATTTGATACATGTGGGTCTATTTTTAGACTCTCTGTTCTATCAATCTACATGCCTGTGTCATTTTTCAGGAATATCACACTGTCTTACTTACTACAGCTTTATAGTAAGTCTTGAAATTGGGTAATATTAGAGCTCCATCTTTGTTCTTCTTCAGTATTAAGTATTCTAGATCTGTTGTTTTTCCATATGAATTTTAGATTATATTTGTCAATATTAAGAAAATAGCTTGCTCAGATTTTGAATGAGATTGTACTGAATGTATTAAGTTGGAAGGAATTGACTTATTAACAACACTGAATTTTCTAACCCACATATTCCCCTCACCCCTTCTTCCACCTGACCAACCCTGGTGCTTCCCTTGTGGCTCTATGTGATGTGGCATGCCCTCTCCTCTTACAAATGTGAATAACAAACTTGCTATTCAATAGCAGTCTTTTCCTGAAGTGCAGGATTCACCTAACTGAATTATAAAACCTACATTTAAAACATGAGTAAAGAAATTATGAACCCGTCTAATAATATATCTAAAATTTTATTAGGTGATATTGCTCATAGTTTAAATGTTTTATAAACAAATGTATGTGTACGCACGATCACATATATGTTTTTAAAATGTGTAATAGAAATTGCCTCAAAACTCGGAAAATGTGAAATAATTTACACTGTTTCCTGCACTAACTGAGAGTATGTATTTCCTCACATCGTTGACACTTTAAACATGCTTTTTAAGCATAATTGTAAGCAGAAAATTGTGATTTTAAAAATACTGTTTAAAAATGAACAGTATTGGTTTTAAACATGATTTATTATAATATTTGTCAATATATTAAAGGAAAAGAAGTTTTGTTGTCAATGTACATATTTTGTCAGTTGTGGTACTAAATTTAATAGCATTTAAAATATATATTTCTCTGTAAATTGCATATTTATTTAGCAAACAAATTTAAATTTAAATTTATTTAGCAAATAAATATGCAATTAGTTCTTATGTACTATTCAAGAGTTCTGAGAGGAGTTTTGGCAAGATGGCTGACTAGAGACAGCTGAGAAATGCCTTTTCAATGAAGAGGAACCAAAATATTGAGTAAACTATCAGGCTTTGAACAGATCTTTTGAGGGAAAATACTGAATGTTGATAGAGAGGCAACACAGATACCATGGTTGAAAAGAGAGGAAGCTGAGAAAGGCTGCTTAAAGTCACTGGGCATCAGGACTGGCCCACAGACCCAAAACAGACTTAAAGAAAGGGTGAGTGAAGGAACCCCTGGGTACCACATTTCCACTGCAGATCTCTGGGATCCCATCTACAGGAGTTCCTATGACCTCCAAAGACCTTTGAAGTGGCAGAGGAAGCTGCCTGGGGAACAGTCAGGGACACAGCTTGAAACTGCACAGAGCCCAGAAGGTTTTGCTGTGCTGTAAAGCTTCAGGAAAATTCAGCCATAAGTGCCTATCACATAAGGCTCTCCATCTTGCACTGAGTGGTTGTAGCTCCTGCTGTCTGCAGGGCTGAGAGAAAGCAGAGCTATCACAGCCAGAAGACAAAGGTGCATTTGATCCAATTACCCCCTTGTCTGCTGGCTCCTCCCATGACTGCCTTCCTGGCCACTCCTGAAAGAGGATGCCCACAGCACAGCCTCCACCGCCCTGCCTGAGTATGTTGCTAGTAGCCTGGGAGAAGTTTATACCCCAGCACAGCCAGTGCTTGACGGCAAGGAGCCAGTGGACAAACCCATGGGCTTGGTCCCAATCCCAATTCCCCAGGACTTGAGAACACCACCCAGGAGAGTCAAGCTGAGACCTGTGGCCTAAGCTCAAGCTGGGGAATAGCCCCATACTCAGAGCACAGAGAAGAGGGTGGCATGGGTTCATGTGCTGGCACAGGAGCCGGGCATCCCTTCCTTTGCAAACTGGACTGGGAAGGGTATAGCCTAATAGCCAGCCACGGCTTCTTTACCAGGGAGCCCCCTGGGTTAGAAGATCTGGAATAGCTCAACAATCTGGGCACAGAAGGTATGGGACAAGCCTAGCAGATCAGGCCTTCTTCAGGGCAGATGGAGAAAGACCCACCAGGTTGGGGGACTATGAGCTGGATGGGTCTCAGAGCCATCTGCTGTGCTAAAAGTCCCAGACCTGTGGACAACACGCCAGTTGCATACCTGAAGAGCCACTGCCCTGTCCGGGGATCCTCTGCCCTTGACCTACCACATCACCAGAGCAGCCACAGACATACCCCATAACTTGCTCTGATTCCATCAAGCACAGGGGACTGGTAAGTTGCCAGGGAGTCATGGAACTCTTGACACAGACTGACCCTAAGGGGAGGGGAGCACAGGCTGCCAAATTACTCCTTGGGGCCAAGGAAACATGAGCATGCCACCAACAATTGAAGTGGAAACCACCAAGGCCCAGAAATGGACTTAGAGAGGGAGTCTTCTCTTGCCCCTGCTTTTCCTCTCTAGAGGGCTGCTGCAAGAGACACTGAAATACAAAAGGGTGAACTGGAGCTGAGTAGGAGCCTATCTGCTGGCTCTTACCCTTAAGCACCATTAATGGACCGCAACCTAAATTACACTACCCAATAAAAATACACTGTTTCAACACATGGTGTCTGTGAAACCCACTTCAGGAACTTATCAACAACCAAGGAACCCCTATAGGGCCTTGGTCCTCTGAAAGCACCTAGATATGAAGCCAATTGACAATACATAGCATAAGCCACAGTCAAATCCCCATGGGGAAAAATAATATACAATCAAAAAGCCCAATCCAAATGACAGCAAATTCAAAAGAAAAAGAAGCACCAGCTCCCTCAGATAGGAAGGAATCAGCGCAAGAACTACAGCAATTCAAAAAGCCAGAGCACTTCCTTATCATCAAAGAATCAACTAGCTCCCTAGCAGTGGACTCTAACCAGCTTGAAATGTCTGGAATGACAGGCATGCAATTCAGAATATGGATGACAAAGAAATTCAATGAGATCCAAGAAAAAATTAAAATCCAATCCAATGAAGCCAGAAAAACAATCTAAGATTTGAAAGATGACATAGCTATATTAAGAAAGAACCAAACTGAATTTCTGGAGTTGAAAAATTTGCTACAGGAATTTCAAAATGCATCTGGAAACCTTAACAACAGACCGGACCAAGAAAAGAAAAGAATTTCAAAATCTGAAGACTGTTCCTTTGAATCAACCAAATCAGATAAAAATAAAGAAAAAAAATTAAATGAAAAAATCCTTCGAGAAATATGGGATTATGTAAAGTAGCCAAATCTATAAATAACGCATTGCTCAGAGAGAAGAAAAGAGTAAACGAATTGGAAAATATATTTGAGTATATAATCCATGATAATTTCCACAGTCTTGCTGAGAGGTAAACACACTGATTCAAAAAATTGAAGGAACTCCTGTAAGATATTATACAAGATAATACCCAAGCCATATAGTCATCAGACTTTCCAAGGTCAATGCAGAAGAAAAAATCTTAAAGGAAGCTGAAAAAATAATGGTCATATCACCTATTAGAGGATCCCATCAGACTAACAATGGGCTTTTTAGCAGAAACCTTATAAACCAGAAGAGATAAGGGCTCTATTCTTAGCATCATCAAAGAAAAGAAATTCCAGCCAAAAATTTCATAACCTACCAACTAAGCTTCATAAGTGAAGGAGAAATTAAATCTTTCTCCGATAAGCAAGCACTAAGGAAATTCTCTGCTACTAATCCAGCCTTACAAGAGATGCTTAAGGGAGTTCTAAACATGGAACAAAAGAACAATACCTGCTACCACAAAAACACACATAAGTATATAGCCTACAGACCCTATAGAGAAACTATACAATCAAGAATACAAAGGGACCAGGTAACAACATCATGACAGTAACAAAACCATACATATCAATATTAACCTTGAATGTAAATGGTCAAAGCCCTACACATAAAAGACACAGAGTGGCAAATTGGATTAAAAAACAAGACCCATCCTTCTGCTTTCTTCAAAAAAACCATCTAACATGTAATGAAATCTTTTGGCTCAAAATAAAGGGATGGAGAAAGATTTATCATGCAAATGGTAAACAAAAAAGAGCAGGAGTCACTATTCTTGTGTGAGATAAGACAAACTCTAAGCCAACAACAGTAAAAATGGACAAAGAAGGGCATTACAAAGTGATAAAGGGTTTAATTCAACAAGATTTAGCTATCTTAAATTTATAGTATCCCTGTGACATTGGAGCAACCAGATTCACAAAACAATTACTTCTAGACCTAGGAAAAGACTTAGCCACACAATAACCGAGGGGGATTTCAACACCCCACTTATAGCATTAGACAGATTATGAATGAAAAAAAAAAAACTAACAAGTAATAAATTCTGGACTTCAATTTGACATTTGACCAACTAGACATAACAGACTTCTACAGAACATTCCACCCAAGAACCACAGAATATATGTCCTTTTCATCTGCACATGGAACATACTCTAAGATTAATCACATGGTTGGTCATACAGCAAGTCTCAATAAATTTTAAAAAATTGAAATCATAACAAGTATATTCTCAGACCACAGTGGAATAAAAATTGAAATTAACATCAAACCACACAATTACATGGAAAATAAACAACTTGCTCCTAAATGACCTTTGAGTAAACAACCACATTAAAGCAGAAATCATTTTAAACAAATGAAAATAAAGCCACTACATCCTAAAACCTCTGGAATGAGCTAAATCAGTGTTAAGAGAAAATTTTATACTGCTAAACACCTACATTAAGACAATAGAAAGGTCTCACATTAATCTAATATCACACTTAAAAGAACTATGAAAAACAGGAGCAAACTAATCTTAAACTAGCAGAAAAAAGAAGTAACTAAAATCAGAGCAGAAGTAAACAAAATTGAGACCCCATAAAACCATCCAAAGGATCAATGAAACTAAAAGTTGGTGCTCTGAAAGGGTAACAAGATTGATAAACCACTAGATAGATTAACAAAGAAAATAAGAGAGAAGGTCCAAATGAGCAAAATAAAAAATGACAAAGGAGTCATTACAAGGGATTCCACAGGAATACAAAAGATCCTTAGATCCTATTATGAGCATCTCCGTGCACATAAACTATAAAATCTAGAGCAAGTAGATAAATTCTTGGAAACATGCAACCTCTCGAGATTGAACCAGGACAAATTGAAACCCTGAATAGACCAATAACAAGTTCTGAAATTGAATCTGTAGTAGAAAAACTACCAACCAAAAAACCTTAGACTAGGTGGATCCACATCCAAATTCTACCAGATGTAGAAAGAAGAGCTGCTACCAATCCTATGGAAAGTATTATAAAAAGTCAAGGAAAAGGGACTTCTCTCTAACTCATTCTATGAAAAGAGTATCATCCTGATACCAAAACCTAGCAAAGACACACTTAAAAAAAAACAAACAAAAAAACCCACTATAGACCAATATCTCTAAAGACCAAAGACAGAAAAATTCTCAACAAAATACTAAAAAACTGTATCGGGCAGCACATCAAAAATTTAATTCACCATGATTAAGTAGGCTTTATTCTTGGGATGCAAGGTTGGTTCAACATACACAAATCAATAAATGTGATTCATCAAATAAACAAATTTTTTAAAAAATATCTCAATAGACACAGAAAAAGTATTTGATAAAATCTAACATCCTTTCATGACAAAAGCCCTCAAAAACTAGGTGTCAAATGAGCATACCTCAAAATAATAAGAGTAATCTATGACAAACCCACATCCAGCATTATACTGAATGTGCAAATGCTGGAAGCATTCCTGCTAAGAACTGAAACAAGGCAAGGATGTCCATTTACATTTCTCACCATTTATCACTCACCACTTACTGCTCTCATCCAATATAGTACTAGAGAAGTCCTTGCCAGAGAAATTAGCCAAGAGAAAGAAAGGCATTCAAATAGGAAAAGTGGAAGTCAAATTATCTCCCTGTGCAGACAGTATGATTCTATACCTAGAAATTACTGACAGTCTCATCAAAAGGCTCCATAAATAACTTCAGTAAAACTTCAGGATACAAAATTAATGGACAAAAATCAGCAACACTTCTATATAGGAATAACAGTCAACCCAAGAGCCAGATCAAGAATGGAATCCCATTTACAATAGCCACACACACGAACTAAAATACGTAGGAATGCATATAAACAAGGGGGTGGAAGGTATCTTCAGAGAGAACTTGAAAACACTGCTGAAAGAAATAATAGATGGCACAAACAAATGGAAAAATATTCCATGCTCATGGATTGGAAGAACAGATATCTTTAAAATGTCCATACTGCCCAATGCAATTTTCACAGAATTAAAACAAATATCCTAAAATTCATATGGAACAAAATGAAAAAAAAAAAAAAAAAAACTAAGTAGACAAAGCAATCCTAAGCAAAAAGAACAAAGCCAGAGGCATCACATTGCCCCTATTCAAAGTATATTAGATGGTTACCAAAATAGCATGACACTGGTAGAAAAATAGACACACAGACCTATGAAACAGAATAAAGATCTCAGAAATAAATCCGCACACCTACAACCAACTGTTCTTTGACAAAGTCAACAAAAGCAAGCAATGGAAAAGGGATCCCTATTCAATAAATTGTGCTGGGAAATCTGGCTAACCATATGCAGAAGAATGAAACTGGATACCTACTTCTCACTATATTCAAAATTATCTCAAGATAGATTAAATGCTTAAATGTAAGACCTCAGACTATTAAAAATCCTAGAACAAAACCTAAGAAATATTTTTCTGAACATTGGCCTCAACAAATATAATACAATGAAGTCCTCCAAAGCAATTGCAATGAAAAGAAAAATGTACACTTGGGATCGAATTAAACTAAAGAGCTTCTTAATAGCAAAAGAATCAATCAGCAGGGCATACCAACAACTTACAGAATGGGACAAACTATTTGAAAACTATGCATCCAACACAGGACTAATTATCTAGGATCTGTAAGAAATGTGAACAATCAAACAAGCAAAAACCAAATAACTCCATTATAAAAAGCAGGCAAAGGACATGAGCAGACTCTTCTCAAAAAAAAAAAAAAAAAAAAAAAAAAAAGACAAACAAGTGACTAAGAAACATGAAAAAGGGCCCAACATCACTACTCATCAGAGGAGTGTGACCCAAAATCACAATGAGATACCATCTCACACCAATCAGAATGGCTGTTATTAAACTCAAACACAACAGAAATTGGCGAGGCTGCAGAGAAAGTAAATGCTTAGTCACTGTTGGTGGGAAAGTTTATTAATTCAGCCCCTGTGGAAGGCAGTTTAGAAGTGTTTCAAAGGACTAAAAACAGAACTACCATTTGACTCAGGAATCCCATTACTAGGTAAGTACCAAAAGAAAATTAATCATTCTCCCAATAAGTTACCTACTCTCATATGTTTATTGCAGCACTATTCACAATAGCAAAGGCATGGGAGCAACCTAGGTGCTCATTAAGAGTTAATTGGACAAAGAAAATTTGATACATATACACTATGGAATACTATGTACCCATAAAAAATAATGAAATCATGTCCTTTTCAGTCACATGAATGGAGATGGAAACCATTACTCTAAATGAATTAATGAAGACACAGAAAATCAAATATCACTTGTTCTCTCTTATGAGAGGGAGCTAAACCCTGGATAGATATGGATATAAAAATGGCACCAATAGACACTGGGGACTTCAAAAGTAGGGAGGGAAGGGGGAGAGCAATGGCTGAAAAACTCTATTGGGTACTAGGTTCATCAATAAAAGCCAAAATCTCAGTATCACAAACTGTAGCAAACCTGCACATGTACCCTCAAATCTAAAATTAAAATTTCAAAAAATAGTTCTTATTGATAAAATGTTTAACTATAGTCTAATAAATATTTAGCATGTAAATATCCTCAGATAAAAACTTTTCTTTCAATAGTGTTTATGTGGTCTGTTACAGTAAATAAGTTTTAAAATCTTATCTTCACAAATATATTATTTTCTTTATAATTTTCTGTTTTAGTGTTATGATTACAGAGATCTTCAATATTGAAAACATATGAGTTTCTAACTAATTTTCTATAATTTCATTTTGTTTTGTATTAAAATTTTTTAATTCACTAAGAATTGGCATCCTTGGACATTGCATCTTTTGAATCAAATTTTCACTCAGGCATAGACAATTATGTAAAACAAACTAAGATAAAAATCAACAAACTAATAAACAAATCTCACATTCCACCAGGGCACATGGGTTATGACTTCATGTCCTGCTGATGTAGAAGATACCAAAGTATCTTGGAGGCGGCTGGTGCCTGGAATGATCTCTATGATTAAGCATAATTGTTTTTCTCTGAATTATAAACATTATTTTAATCACTCCTTTTCTTTCTTCACAGTTGATAATTATAATTTATCTGGGCTAGGTCTGTGCTTTATCCTTTTCATTAATTTTATCTGATACATGGTGACCTCTTTGTTATTTCAAACAAAAGCCTTTCCTTAGTTTTGTCCTTTTTTAAATTTTTGACAGAATCTTATGTTTGATTAATTGTATTATTTTGTTCAGATATAATAATTAGCCAAAAATGGTACTCTTCAGATTCTGTTCACCATGGGCTTTGGGGTCAAGCTGACCTGCTTTTAAATCAGACATTTAATAACTGAACTGCCTTTAACAAATCACTTAACATCTCACAACATTAGTATCTACATATACTTCAATTCACACTTCATAGGGAGTTGTGGTAAAAGTAATATGTATTTAAATTTAGTTTATAAATATATTTGAATGTTTACCATAGTACCTGGTATATTTTATTCAGTTGATAAATGGCAGTTAATATGTTTTTGGGCTTCCTTTATGCCCCAGTATATTTCTTTAGAATATTTCCCCACATTGTCTTCTTACCCATATTTTGCATGTATGTGGGTTTAAGTTCATATTTTAGGCTCTGCTAAATGTCTCCTTTGCAGAAAGAACGTTGCTGGCCATCCCACCAAATGAGGGCCCCCTCCTTTTTTCCACCTTACCCTTTTAATTTCTCATTTGGTAGCATATCATAATTTGTAGTCATTTTGTTTATTCTCAAATGCTTTTAAATGCATTGTCACCAAGAATGAAGGCATTATAATAGAAATTTTTTCAATTACTTTTTTCCTCCCTCCCTACCTTCCTTTTCCTCTTGTCTCTTTCTTTCCATTAGTTAATACAATGACAAGGACATAGCAGGTGTTTAATAACTATGCAAATTATTTCATCAGTAATTTTTCCATTTATTCTAAAACTTTCTTATTTTGCTGCACAGTAAATTTTGTTTTTGTCAATTCCTAACACCTTCACTCCTCTAAAGATCTAATTTTTTACCTTGTTTTCATAGCTTCTCTTATTTCAGTCTCTGACTTTTGCATGGCCTCTTTCATCACTTTCATCTCCTTAAAAGGTTAAGATGATGTCAAAAGTATACCCTTTGACCATGAGAATGTAGTATATTTTTATCATTTCTCTTCCTATAGGTTTTATATAGTATAATTATTATCTATTTTATTTATTTAACTTTTTCATAGGTTCTATGCTGCCTTTTGTGGTTATTTACTCACTTTTAAGTGAAATCAAATGTCTCCAGGTCTGAACAAATGGCATACTTGCAGAACTAAACTCTTTCCGTGTCCCCTCACTGCTTATCTGAATGATGTTGAAGCCTTCCTTTGACCTTAACCACAGAGGTATATAATATATCATCTATCTATCTATCTATCTATCTATCTATCTATCTATCTATCTATCATCTATCTATCTGTCTATCTAAACAGTTTAACCTTTCACAGACTAAAGGAGTCTAGGAATATAACTAGCATCAAACACATTCAGTAGAGGACACTCTTTGCCTAATTTTCTCTCTCATTATCCTAGATCTTTCCAAATCTAGGATAACAAATATTAAAATTTTATATTCTATATATTGTCATTTAAACAGAAGTATTTTTTCCTATAAGAATCTTGACAAGCTCATACCATTTGACTCAGCCATCCCATTACTGGGTATATACCCAAAGGATTATAAAACATGCTGCTATAAAGACACATGCACACGTATGTTTATTGCGGCACTATTCACAATAGCAAACACTTGGAACCAACCCAAATGTCCATCAATGATAGACTGGATTAAGAAAATGTGGCACATATACACCATAGAATACTATGCAGCCATAAAAAATGATGAGTTCATGTCCTTTGTAGGGACATGGATGAAGCTGGAAACCATCATTCTCAGCAAACTATCGCAAGGACAAAAAACCAAACACTGCATGTTCTCACTCATAGGTGAGAATTGAACAATGAGAACACCTGGACACAGGAAGGGGAACATCACACACCGGGGCCTGTTGTGGGGTGGGGGGAGGGTGGAAGGATAGCATTAGGAGATATACCTAACGTTAAATGACGAGTTAATGGGTGCAGCACACCAACATGGCACATGTATACATATGTAACAAACCTGCACGTTGTACACATGTACCCTAAAACTTAAAATATAATAAAAAAATAAAATAAAATTAAAAAAGAATCTTGACAAGCTCAGAGCTTGTATCTCTTTTCTGCTGATGATAGTATAAAACAAAGCCAAAAGTTAAGAACAAACATAAAGCCTTACAAAGTTGACAAATACATCTTAGTATTTTTTCAGGTTTGTGACAGTTTCAGGGGATCTGAGCTTCCTTTAGGTGCTATATTACACCATGTAACCCCCTCTGACCCAATCTCCCTTTTGCTTGCACAACCCTCGGTCTTGGAGACTTACCTGTATGAATTACATAAAAGGAATCACCAGCTCTCCAATTCCTATCTGGGTTTCCAGTGGAGAGCCAAAGAAAAGTTAAAACAGAGAAGAGTGAAACTGAAGAATTTTATTTTCCTGAGCCCTCCCTACTGTGCCACCTTGGCTCCTTCAATCTGTATCAGTGGGCCTCAACAATGGATTGTATTAGTCTGTTCTCATGCTGCTAATAAAGACATACCCAAGGCTGTGTAATTTATAAAAGAAAGAGGTTTAATGGACTCACAGTTCTACGTGGCTGGGGAGGCCTCAGAATCATAGTGGAGACCAAAGGGGTAGCAAAGGTACATCTTACATGGTGACAGGCAAGAGAGCTTGTGCACGGGAACTCCCATTTATAAAACCATCAGATCTCATGAGACGTATTAACTTCCAGGAGAACACAATGGGGAAGCCACCCCCATAATTCTATTATCTCCACCTGGCCCCATTCTTGACATGTGGGAATTACTACAATTCAAGGTGAGATTTGGGTGGAGACACAGCCAAATCATGTCAGGACCATCTTCTGAAATCTGGTTAGCCTCTTTCCTTTGCTTGTTCAGACTACAGCTCATCCTGCGACTTATGAATTTTCACTGTTTTAGTGGAGTGATTATTTTATGCATATGGTACTTGCTTAAGTTACTATAATATGCTACTGAACGCCAGCTGGTAAAAATTGGGATATGGTCTGTAACCAGGGTAGACAGGAGTACTTGCATTTCCAACTCCCCCACTCAGATACATCCTCCAATTTGGCACTTTTCGCCTGGCAAAGAGCTCTGAATCTCACCCATTCTCCATCCAATCTGCAGCTAAGGATGTTCATCAAACAACTTACTATATCTCATCCTTAGCCAGAGTGGCTCTTTGCAGGCCGGCTGTCTGTTGCCAAGAACTTTACTAATTCACCACGTTGTTGTACACACAATAGTGAGAAGCTGAAGAATTTACATTTGACGGAGGGACATAGTTAGCTTAGAGATACTTGACAAGGTATCTCCTTCTTATCTGTTTCTAAACTATCACTTGACAGGTGCAACCCTGCTCCAGATCTGTAATGAGGGCAAGGGATTTTCTAAGGAGATTTCAGTTTGGCTGTATCTATAGTTGGCAGAAGAATGTTCCAATGACCTTCACTCCAACCCATTTCCGAAGCTATCATGGTGAAATGTCCACATAAAATATCTATTTTATGGGATAGAAAATTTAAAACTTTACTTTTTAGATGTGATTTAAAATATTTGTTACATTGGTCTTCTGTTTAACATGGCCTCTACTTTAGGTAAGTGTCCACGTATAGTCAATTTTCTTAGTCATTTTGCTAGAAAATTTGGGAGAAATTCAAATTTTCTCATTTAGCTGAGGTTTAGTTCCTGATTTAGGATCTTTCCTACAGGGACTTGTTTGTGCTATGACAGGAAAAAAATATTCAGGGAGAATCCCTGTCACTTGCAGGTGCAATTGTTTTGGCTGAACATAATTTTTCTTCTATTTTTCTAAAAAAAAATTGCTTCTTAAGGATAAAGTATCTCCTAGAGTAGGATTGCTTGTATTTTCTGCGTTAAAAATTACACACTAGACCTCACTGTGCTAGGTTAGAATACGCCAACTTTGATTTAGATAGCACTTATGGATTCCTGAATTATTTCAAACCCCTATTGAGAAGCCAGAGTAAAGACCAGCTACTCACAGTTATGACTCATTTGTTGTAACTTCCATTTCCTGCAGTATCAGAATGATGATCTTTCATTGAAACAAAAGTGGCTTCTATTGGAGGATGCAGAGTTGCCCATAAAATACCTTCACCACTAGCCCACATACCATCAAAATGTTTGCCAACAAATTTTAGAGGTTTTCAAGGGATGTTCTATTAATATTTCACATAACACTGAAATGCTTTTACAAAGATGAGAAGTATGTGTTTGCAATTGAAAAATTATTTCAATATGACACCATTTGTATGTCTGGAAGAAATTCTTGTATGCAGCATTGAGTTTCACCATGTTGTAATTTTCATTCTAGAGAAGTTTCTTTGCTATTTTTTCCCCTTTGGAATATTCAGTGAGTCCCTGAGATGGTGATTTTGAGTGCTATTTTTCTTCTGTCATCTTTTCTGAACGTTCTTGAGCTTGATTGGAGAAATAAGAAGAGATTAGGAAGGAGAAGTCAGATAATCTTCTAGACAAACAGTAGTAACAAACACATGCAAAGACCCCAAAAGTAAATGTTCATGTTAGATAACATGTCCTTTGGTGTGTTCACAGAAACATAATGAAATATTTCAATAACAGCTGCATATTGAATTTAAGAAACTGATAGTAATTGACTAGTTTACTATTCATGTAAAAGCAATTTGCAATATTATAGAATGCTATATACATTTTTTCTAGATTATTTATAAAGTTATACAATTAAAACTTTACTAGCTTTAACATTTATACATGTAGGTAGAAAAACAATCCCTTCAATCTCAGTTGTATTTTTCTAAAATTGTAAATGTTTGTTTTTATAATAATAAGACTTTACAGAATATGCTAGCCAAAGTAATGAAAAAATGTTATTTCATAAATTTGTAGGTAAAAATGTGGTGTGGGCTAACATAACAGAGAGGCCAGATTAACATCTAATATTTGAAAGGCATCTATTGACACATTAGGCAAGCAATGTGTCCACAATTTCCCTCATTCAATCTAATACGAAAACTTAAATTTACCATGTAAAAGGATGTAGCTTTCCCAGTGTAACTGTATTTTTGAAATCTTGTTATTAAATGCTAAAGGGGATTATCTCTTTATAAAGCTCTGATCACTGGCTGAGAACAACTATTTTACCAAAAGAATTTCTAAAATATCATTTTTATTAAATGTTCTGTATGTAATAATCAGGTAATTTGTTTCAATTCCTCAACCTTCTCCATTTATTGACCTCCTCTCCACTGCTCTCTATCACTAGACTCGTAGCGAGATGAAATAATGAAAGATATATTATTTTTCCAAGTGTGCTGCTTGATAAACCACATCACTTGCTTTTGGAACTCATGCTGTTTCCCTCACGAGTTTCATTTAATATATTTTACATACATTCTTAACAGGTGTTGAAAAACCCCATTCTCTGCTTATAAAAAGACCATATTTCACAGCAAGAAATTGGTTGTAAATAGGTTATATTTCACTTGAAGAAATACATATTTAAACTAGTAATTACAATTTATAGTGCTGTCCTTATAAAGCCTAACAGCCCCTTAGCTTCTCTATACCATTCATGCTAATTCTCAGACAGAAGTTTCCAAATGGAAATAAACGCTATAAATCTTTCAAAGTGGTCATGAAGATACATTTTGTGAAACTATAAAAGCCACTAAATTGACAATGATAATATTGTGTGCATGGGCGTATCTTAAAACCATGGATCTATATCATTTAGCAACAGTAACTCAATATGCTACATAAGTGGTGAGTACTCTTCAATTATCCCCATTATCAAGAGGGAGAGACAAAGTGCCGGGAAATTTAAGCAGCTGCTGGGAGTCTAGATGAACAGAACTTGTGAATTTCCTAAATTGTCTGACTAAACTATGTTTGCTGTAAATAAAAATATAGTGTTGAAAGGAATTATTAATTATTGAGAGATGAAAGAAATTGCGAATTACTTGGTGTATGTAGAATCTCCAGACTGGATATCTATGGCATCTTAATTTTAGTCTCAGCCAGTCATATTTCATTATACTATAATGCTATCACCACATTTTATTGCCCCAAAACCTCCATTTTAATGCATATCTTATAATTAATCTTATAATTAAAAAGTTATATTCCACCAATCCTTGCTGTATATAATACATATCTTATCATTAAAAAGTTATATTCCACCAATCCTTGCTGTACCAAAAATTATGTCCAGTTCCTCCTTTCTCCTACATTATACTTCCCTGGTGAAATTCTCATAATAACTTGATTTGTCCAGTAGTATTTACAACATTGTTATATGACTAGGATGACTCTTACATAATTACCTAGCTCTTTGATCTAGAACATTACATATATACACACACACATACATGTATATATATGTGTATATATATATGTATGTACATATATGTAGTGTTCTAGTCAAATATCAAATACATATATATGTATGTGTATATACGTAGTGTTATATATATATGTATATATGTAGTGTTCTATAGTGTTCTATGCACAGTTAAGGAAACTAACTCAAACATACATGAGGCGCGCAGTTCAGGCTCACATACATTATTATATAATTTAGTTGTTTGATTTATTTTCTCCCTTCTGTGTGGAGGAGTATTAACCCTGTAGTTTCCCTGTCAAAAAAGGAAAAGCAACATTACTCTGTATTGCAAACTCAGATGCTTCTTTCATTGCTTTCACAAAGGGGCCAAGTTTTTACCCAACTGACAAGTTTATTTGTATTTGAAAATATAATATATCGAATTAAACAATTCCAGTGACATAGATTTACTTCTGAAATATAGTTAGTTCCATTCAAATGAATGGAACTAACAGTGGGAAAGAAAAAGATGGTTTCTTAAGGAGATGCTGGGCAAGATAAAAGCGTATATTCCTCACTGTGTTTTGGAAACTTAAAAAGAGAAAAGAAAGTCATATTTTGCTGTATGTCCACAATTATAGACTCGCACCATTATAATATTCTAGGAAATATGTGCTATAGAAAGATGAGCCAAATTCCCCACTGTAGAGAACATTTTATTTCTCTAAAAATAATCCAAATCCACTGTTATGGCAAGGTGCTTCCTAATGGGATTTTACTGTAATAATAATTTTAAGTTTTATTCCTAGAGCATAAAAGAAATATACTCATTTACAGGCACTAATAGATTTTTCTAGTGAATACATCAAAATTTTTATTGTTGTTAGTAAAACAGCACTTACTTTAAGAAAAAGGCATTCATTGCCTTATACGGTTTCACCAATCCCTATGCTCTACAATTTGAATTTCTTTCCGTAAAACTCAGATAATTTAAAAGAACATTTCAGAATAATAATAATTACCATACATTCATCCTTACAGCCTTCTACATTTTGTAAATATCATTTTATTCCAGGCTTTTCTTTCTCTTTTTGAAAATTGAAGCTTAGCTTATTGATGAGTAAGCAAAAATCCTGAGCAAATATTTGGCCAGAATAATTGGCTTCAGGGAATTGTTTTATATTTTACTGATACTCCAACAAGTTTACCTTGTGCTGTAGCTGCAAAATAGTTTAATATATAATCATTTGTGATAGAGTATATGCTGCCTGCTGGTTAACTAATCAATGACAAAATTACATAACATACCTCCCATGAGGCATGCATACTTTCTGAGTTTCAGTATAGGTCAATTCATCCAATAAACAGAAAGAGGAGGAGGGGCCCAGATAGCCTACTAGAAGCAGCAGCAATGGGAGGCTCCCACCAAAAAGATCCAAAACAGCGTATGAATGCTGCACTGGCAACCAAGGTATCCAGGTTCTGTCATTAGGACTGACTAGGAGCCAGCGTGACCCCAAGGAGTAGAGGAAAGAGCAATATGGTATGGGAGCCCACCTGAGAGCCATGTGGGGCAGGGGAGCCCTCACCCCCAGCCAAGGGTCATGGTGAGTGAGCGTGCTACCCAGCCTAGGAAACTGCTTTTTCCATGGAACTGTGCAACCCATGCATCGGAAGATCCCACTCAGGAGCCAATGCTCATCAGGGCCTTGGGTCCCAACCATGGAGCCCTGCAGCATGGTTAGAACTTGCCTCTAAGCCTGTTGAGTTCCTGGGGGGAGGGGTAGCCATCACCACTTCTGTGGATGCCTGCCGTGTAAGCCATCTGAGCTCCTTGGTAGAGGGGCAGCAGCCAACACTAGACTGGGGCTCATGCCCTAGAGGGACTGCAGCCCTCTAGTCAAGGGCTCATGAACAGAACTCTGATCTCCCTGGGGCTGAGCACCTAGGGGAATGGGTGACCATAGTCTCCACAGAGCAGCAGACTTAGTCTTTCCTCCTGCTAGCTCTGAGGAATTCTGCTTTCCCCCCAGTGCAGCATACCACCTCCACCAAAGGACAGCCAAAGTGCCTCATTGAATGGGTCCTGCTTCCTGTGCCACCCAACTGGGTGAGTCCCACCAACAGGGATTCTCAGACATCCTATAGAGAAACATTCCTACTGGTATCACGTTGGTGCCTTTCAAGGCCAGAGATCCCAGGGGAAGAAACAGGTGCCCCTCGTTGCTGTTCTCTAGCCTACTTGAGTGACATCTCCAGGCACGGGAACAAACCAGATGAATAGGGCCTGAAGCGAACCCCCAGAAAACTTTAGCAGCCCTACAGAAGAAGGACCTGACTACTGAAAGAAAAACAAACAAACAAACAAACAAACAGAAAGCAACAACAACAGCATCAACAAAAAATTTCCCCACAAAAACTTCATCTAAGGGTCAGCAGCCTCAAAGATTGAGAGTAGACAAACTCATGAAGATGAGAAAGTATCAATGTAAAAACGTTGAAAACCCAAAAGGCCAGAGTGCATTTTCTCCTCCAAATGATCACAGCACCTCTCCAGCAAGGATGCAGAAGGGGATGGAGGATGAGATGAACGAATAGATAGGAGTAGGCCTTAGATAGTGGGTAATAACAAACTCCTCTGAGCTAAAGGAGCATGTTCTAATCCAATGCAAAGAAGCTAAGAACCTTGATAAAGGGCTAGAGGAGCTGCTAACTAGAATAAATTATTTAGAGAGGAACATAAATGACCTGATGGAGCTGACAAATGCAGCACGAGAACTTCCTGAAGCATACACAAGTATTAATAGCCAAAATGATCAAGTGGAAGAAATAATATCAGAGATGGAAGACTATCTTGCTGAAATAAGGCAGGCAGACAAGATTGGAGAAAAAAAGAGTAAAACAGAATGAACAAAACCTCCAAGTAATATGGGACTATGTAAAAAGACTGAACCTATGACTGATTGGAGTACCTGAAAGAGATGGGGAGAATAGAAACAAGTTAGAAGACACACCTCAGAATATTATGCAGGAGAACTTCCAAAACCTAGCAAGACAGGCTAATATTCAAATTCAGGAAATACAGAAAACACCATTAAGATACACCACAAGAAGATCAACCCAAAGACACATGATCATCAGATTCTCCAAGGTCAAAATGAAGGAGAAAATGTTAAGGGCAGCCAGAGAGAAAGGCCAGGTTACGTACAAAGAGAAGCCCAACAGACTAACGGCAGATCTCTAAGCAGAAATCTTACAAGCCAGAAGAGAGTGGCCAATTCACCATTCTTAAAGAAAAGAATTTTTAACTCAGAATTTTATATCCGGCCAAACTAAGCTTCATAAGCAAAAGAGAAATAAAATATTTTTTAGAAAAACAAATACAATGGGAATTCATCACTACCAGGCCTGCCTTTCTAGAAGAAATGGATAAGTTCCTGGACACATACATTCTCCCAAGACTAAACCAGGAAGAAGTTGAAGCCCTGGATAGACCAATAACAAATTCTGAAATTGAGGGAGTAATAAATAGCCTACCAACCAAAAAAAAAAGCCCACTACCAGATGGATTCACAGCTGAATTCTACCAGAACTACAAAGAGGAGCTGGTACCATGCCTTTAGAAACTATTCCAAATAATTGAGAATGACAGACTCCTCCCTAACTCATTTTATTAGGCCAGCATCATGCTGACACCAAAACCTGGCAGAGACACAATAAAAAAATTTCAGGCCAATATCCCTGATAAACATTAATGAGAAAATCTTCAATAAAATACTGGCAAACCAAATCCAGCAGCACATCGAAGAGGTTTTCCAACATGATCAAGTCAGCTTCATCCCTGCAATGCAATGCTGGTTCAACATACACAAATCAATAAACATAATCCATCACATAAACAGAACCAATGACAAAAACGACATGATTATCTCAATAGATGCAGAAAAGATCTTCAATAAAATTCAACATCTCTTCATGTTAAAAACTCTCAATAAACTAGGTATTGATGGAACATACTCAAAATAATAAGCGTTATTTGTGACAACCCACAGTCAATATACTGAATGGGCAAAGGCAGAAAGCATTCCCTTTGAAAACCAGCACAGGAAAAGGATACCTTCTCTCACCACACCACTCATATGCAACATAGTATTGAAAGTTCTGGCCAGGGAAAGCAGTGAAGAGAAAGAAATAAAGTGTATTTAAATAGGAAGAGAGGAAGTCAAGTTGTCTCTTTTTGCACATGACACGATCCTATATTTAGAAAACCCCATTTTCTCAGCCCCAAAATTCCTTAACCTGATAAGAAACTTCAGCAAAGTCTCAGGATACAAAATCAATGTGCAAAAAGCACAAGAATTCCCATACACCAACAATAGACAAGCAGAGAGCCAAATCATGAATGATCTCCCAATTCACAATTGCTACAAAGAGAATAAAATACCTAGGAATACAGCTAACAAGGGACATGAAGGATCTTTTCAAGGAGAACTACAAACCACTGCTCAAGGAAAGAGAGAGGGCAGAAATAAATGGAAGAACATTTCATTCTCATGGATAGGGAGAATCAATATCATGAAAACGGTCATACTGCCCAAAGTAATTTATACATTCAATTCTATTCCCATGAAACTACCATTGACATTATTCACAGAAAAAAACTACTTTAAGATTCATATGGAACCAAAAAAGAGCCCACATAGCCAAGATAATCCTAAGCAAAAAGAACAAAGCTGGAGGCATCACACTACCTGACTTCAAACTATACTACAAGGCTACAGTAACCAAAACAGCATGGTACCGGGACCAAAACAGACATATAGATCAATAGAACATAATAGAGACCTTAGAAGTAAAATCACACATCTACAACCATCTGATTTTCAACAAACCTGACAAAAACAAGCACGGAGAAAGGATTCCTTATTTAATAAATGGTGCTTGGAAAACTGGCTAGCCATATGCAGTAAGCTGAAATGGGACCCCTTCCTTACACCTTATATACAAATTAACTCAAAATAGATTAAAACCCAAAGCCGTAAAAATCCTAGAAGAAAATCTAGGCAATACCATTCAGGACGTAGACATGGGCAAAGATTTTAGGGTGAAATCACCAAAAGCAATTGCAACAGAAGCAAAAATTGGAAAATGAGATCTAGTTAAACTAAAGAGCCTCTGCAATAGGAAAAGAAACTATCATCAAAGCGAAGAGGTGACCTACAGAATGGGAGAATATTTTCACAATCTACCCATCTAACAAAGGCCTAATATCCAGAATCTACAAGGATCCTAAACAAATTTACAAGAAAGAAACAAATAACCCCATTGAAAAATGGGCAAAGAATATGAACAGACATTTCTGAAAAGAAGGCATTTATGTGGCCAACAAACATATGAAAAAAAGCTCAACATCTCTGATCATTAGAGAAATACCAATCAAAACCACAATGAGATACCATGTCACGCCCGTCAGGTGCCGATTATTAAAAAGTCAAGCAATAACAGATGCTCGCGAGGCTGTGGAGAAATAGGAACACTGTTACATTGTTGGTGAGAATGTAAATTAGTTCAACCATTTTGGTAGACAGTGTGGTGATTCCTCAAGGATCTAGAACCAGAAATACCATATGACCCAGCAAATCCATTACTGAGTATATACCCAAAGGATTATAAATTATTCAGTTATAAAGATACATGCATCTGTATGTTTCTTGCAGCACTATTCCCAATAGCAAAGACATGGAACCAACCCAAATGCCCATCAATGATAGATTGGATAAAGGAAATGTGGCACATATACACCATGGAATACTATGCAGCCACAAAAATGAATGAGATCATGTCATTTGCAGGGACATGGATGAAGCTGGAAGCTATCATTCTCAGAAAACTAACACAGGAACAGAAGACCAAACACCACATGTTCTCATTCATAAGTGGGAGATGAACAATGAGAACACATGGACACAGGGAGAGGAACAATAGACACTGTGGCCTGTTGGGGGTGGAAGCAGCAAGGGAAGGGAGAACATCAGGACAAATAGCTAATGCATACAGGGCTTAAAACCTAGGTGATGGGTTGATGGGTGCAGCAAACTACCATGGCACATCTATACCTATGTAGCAAACCTGCATGTTCTGCACATGTATCCTGGAGCTTTAAAAAGTAACAAAGAAAAAAAATAGAGAAAGAAACAAAATAAGTTAGGTTAATTTTCTTGTTTTACATTTACAGGTTGTTACATAAAATTGGCAAAGATGGCTCCTGTGTATTGACCTAAAATGGCTTCATGTTGTTTACTTCTTTACAGCAGCCCAAAGTTTACCAGTACTAAACTCAAACTCTTAAACATCAAATTATTTAACATATAGTCCAAAGAAGCATATTTTTAGTCTGTTAGAGCCTATTTGTATACTCTTCAAAACTGCACCTCATGAATAAGAGTTAGGGAAGGAAGTGGAGAAATACTGCCAAATAGAACTTTCCAGCAATCATCCTCACCCCCACAGGAACACCTAATTGAGCAAATATCCACACAAGAACGTACCTTCATAAGAACCGCCAATTAGGTTAGTAATCACAGTACCTGGTTTCAACATTATATCAAGGACAGAGGCGTTGAAGAAGAAAAGAAAGACAGTCTTAAATTGCCAACACCACCCCTCCTCCATCCTCCAGCAGGTTCAGTGGCTGCAGAATGTGGAGAGAGAACATGTACATTTGGGGAAGTGAAAGCCCAGTAGTTGTGGGACATTACATTGGAACTCAGTGGTTCTCTATTACTGTGGAAAACAACGCTGGACAGAATTCAGCTGGTTCCCATGGAGGGAGCATTTGGACCAGCCCTAGCCAGAAAAGAAGTGTTCATCCTAGCAGTCGGGACCTGAGTCCTGGTAAGCCCCACCACCATGGGCTAAAGCACTCTGAGGTAACAAGAAAACCTGAAAGGCAATCTAGGACACAAGGACTGCAATTCCTGGTGCTGTACTGGGCTAGCATTGGACAAATCATCCAGATGGAAACAAAGAAACATTGGACTTAATCTGCACTACAGACCAAACGGACCCAACAGAAAATTAAAGAACATTTTATACCGCAACTGCAAAATACACATTTTCTTCTCAGCTCATGGATCATTCCCCAGGATAGACCATATGTTGGGCCACAAAACATGTTTTAAAAAATTCAAAAAAATGAAATCATATCAAGTATATTATCTGCCCACAATGGAATAAAACTAGAAATCAATAATAAGAGGACCTTTGAAAGCTACACAAATACATGGAAATTAAACAATATGCTTCTGAGTGTTCAGAGTGTCAATGAAGAAATTAAGAAGAAAGTTGTAACATTTTGAAACAAACGAAAATGGAAGCACATGACATCAAAACTTATGGAATGCAGAAAAAGCAGTACCCAGAGGAAAGTTTAAAACAATAAGCACCTACCTCAAAAAAACTTCAAATAAACAACCTTAACAATGCATATTAAAGAATTAGAAAAGCAAGAACAAACCGAATCCCAAATTGGTAGAAGAAAATAAATTATAAAGATCATAACAGAGGTAAATAAAATTGAAATGAAGAAAAAAATACAAAAAGGAAACCAAAACTTTGTTTTTTGACAAGATAAACAAAATCCACAAACCTTTAGCCAGACTAAGAGAGAAGAACCAAAAAAATAAAATCAGAGATGAAAAAAGAGTCATTAAATCTGACAATGCAGAAATTCAAAGAATCATTAGAGACTACCGTGAGCAATTATATGCCAACAAATTGAAAAAGCTAGAAGAAATAAATAAATTCCTAGACATAACCTACTAAGATTTAACCATTAAGAAATCTAAAACTTGAGCAGACCTATAAAAGGTAATGAGGTCAAAAATGTAATGAAAAGTCTCCCAGCGTAGGAAACCTGGGACTTAACAGCTTCACTGCTGAAATTTACCAAACATTTCAAGAAGAATGAATACCATTCCTACTTAAACTATGGAAGCAAGAATTACTTTCAGACTCACTCTACAAGGTCATTATTATCCTGATACCAAAACCGTAAAAAGACACATCATTAAAAAAAAAAAAAACAACTATTGGCCAATAACTCTGATGAACATTAATGCAAGCATTCTCAACAAAATATTAGTTTGGTGCAAAAGTATTTGTGGTTTTTGCAATTAAAAGCAATGGCAAAACAGCAATTAATTTTGCATCAACCTAATACTAGCAAACCAAATGAACAACACATGAAAAGATCATTCATTACAACCAAGTGGGATTTATCCCAAGGATGCATAGATGGTTCAGCATATGCAAATCAATCAGTGTGGTCCATCATATCAACAGAATGAAGGACAAAATCCACATGACCATTTTGATTGGTATAGGAAAAGCATTTGATAAAATTCAATATTCCTTCATAATATAACTGTAAAAATACTGAGTATAGAAGGAACACTTCAACTCAGTAAAAGCCATATATGACAGACCCACAACTACTATTATACTGAACAGGGAAAAAACTGAAAGTCTTTCCTCTAAGATCTGGAACAAGACAAGGATGCCCACTTCTATCACTACTATTCAATATAGTAATGGATGTCTTAGCTAGAGCAGTCAGACAAGAGAAAGAAATAAAGGACATCCAAATTAGAAAGAAATAAATCAAATTATGCTTTTTGCAGGTGATATAATCTTATATTTGAAAAAAAAACTAAAGACTGCATCAAAAAATGACTAGAACTGACTAAAAATTAAGTTGCAGGATACAAAATCAATGTACACAAATCAGTAGCATTTCTATGTGCCAATAGTAACAACTTGAAAAAGAAATCAAGGAATAATCTCATATACAATGGCTATAAGTAAAATTAAATATCTAGGAATAAACTTAACCAAAGAAGTAAAAGATGTCTACAATGAAATCTATAAAACATTGATGCAAGAAATTGAAGGGGACACAAAAAATGAGAAGCTATTCCATCTTCATAGATTGGAAGAATCAATATTGTTAAAATGTCTATATCACCCAAAGCATTCTGCAGATTCAATACAATGCCTATCAAAATAACAATAACATTCTTCACAGAAATAAAACAAATAATACTAAAATGTATATGGACTACAAAACCCATTCTTAGCAAAAAGAACAAAACTGGAGGAATCGCACCGCCTGACTCCAAATTATACTACACTGCATGGTAATATAACCAAAACAGCATGGTACTCACATAAAAACAGACACACAAACCAACAGAACAGAATAGAGAAATTAGAAATAAATACATACATCTACAATGGCTCATTTTCAAGAAAAGTTCCAAAAACACACACTGAGGAAAAGAGTCTCTTCTATAAGTGATACTGGGAAACTGGATATCTATAGGTACAAGAATAAAACTTGACCTCTATCTCTCACCATATTTTAAAAACCCAAAATGGATTACAGACTTAAGTCTAAGACATCAAACTATGAAACTACTAAAAGAAAACACTGGGGAGACTCTCCAGGACACTAGACTGGGCAAAGATTGCTTAAGTAATAACCCACAAGCACAGGTAACCAAAGCAAAAATGGACAAATGAAATCATATCAAGTAAAAAAGCTCTGCTTAGCAAAGGATACAATCGACGAATTGAAGAGATAACTCACAGAATGGGAGAAAATACAGGCAAACTACTTATCTGACAAGGGATTAATAACCAAAATATATAAGGAGCACAAACAATTCTTGAGGTAAAAATCTAATAATCTGACTGAAAAATGGGCAAAATATGTGAACAGTTATTTCTTAAAAGACACATACAAATGGAAAACAGATATATGAAAAGGTGCTCCACATCACTGATCACCAGAGAAAAGCAAATCAAATCTACAATGAGATATCATCTCACTCCAGTTAAAATGGCTCTTACCTAAAAGACAGGCAATAACTAATGCTGGTGAGGAAGTTGGGGAAAGGGAACCCTCACACACTGTTCATGGGAGTGTAAATTATTACAATCACTATGAAGAAAAGTTTGTAGATTTCTCAAAAGATGAAAAATAGAGCTACTATCTTATATAGCAATCCTGCTGCTAAGTATATATCCAATAGAAAGGAAATCAGCATATAGAAGAGACATTTGCACTCCTCTGTTCATTGCAAAACTATTCACAATAGCGAAGATTTGGAAACAAGGGTCTATTGACAAACGAATAGATAAAGAAGATGTTCCATATGCAATGGAGCACGATTCAGCCATAAAAAAAGTGAGATCCTGTCATTTGCAACAAAATGGATGGAACTGGAGATCATTATGTTAAGTGAAATAAACCGGGCACAGGAAGACAAACTTCTCATGTTCTCACTTATTTGTGGGAGCTAAAAATTTAAACAACTGAACGCATGGGAATAGAAAGTAGGATGACAGTTACCAGAGGTTGAGAAGAATATTGGAGGTGGGGTGTGGTGGAGGAATGGAGTTAATGAGTAGAAAAATTAGAAAGCATGAATATGCTCTAGTATTTGATAGCATATCAATGTGACTATAGTCAATAATAATTTGATTGTACATTTAAAAATAACTAAAAGAGTATAATTGGATTATTTGTAACACAAAGGATAAATGTTTCAGGTGATGAATACCCCATTTACCATGACATGATTATTACATATTGTAGAATAGTCCATATTCATAAAGGATAATTTTTATATTATGCCATTACTTCTTATAGGAACATGATTATTTCTGAATCATAAAAGTCGATAACATATAATATTGAACAGTATGTGAAAACAATTCCAGTTATAAAAATGTAACACCCTAATTGTCTTCTATAAAATCCTTTTATTGACTAAAAAAATTACCAAAGTATTTTTTTTAAATATTCAGAGTTCAGAAAATAAATAGCAAAAACATACAGCTCTTTTCAATCAACAAATTTTTCTCCCACACTCTAAATTATTACAGTCAGTAATGTCCCAAATTTTTTGTACATGTTTACACACAAAGGCACAAAACAATGGAATTATACTTTTCATTATATAGTTATGTACTTTATTTAATCAACATTATAATCGGAGCTTTACCTCATCTCTTTAGTGGTGGTATAATAAGACTATCCCATACATTTTCTAATCTTTCTCTTAACTTGGAATATTTGTTTTATTTTTTTAAGTTATTACCATTTAAAATATCAAATATAATCAGCATTATTAAACATTTATTTTTGTGCACATATGTGAATATATCTAAAGTATAAACTCCTATAAGTGAAAGACTGAGACAAAGAAGGTATATACATTTAATAGTTCTGCCAAATTGCTTTCCAGAAGTGATGCAACCAAGCAACACTGCTGTCCAAAGAATTTGTGAGTGCCTATTTTCATTTTATTCTGGTTAAGAAAGCAGATAGTCTTTAAAATTATTATAATTTGATGGATTTAAAAACTTTGCAATATTGTTTTAATTTTATTGTTTCTCATTATTAGTGATTTTGTGTATCTATTTATGGATTTATTGGACATATACATTTATTCCTTGGAGAGTTACTAATTATCAGTCATTGCCCATTTTTCTATTTACTTGTCTTTTTTCTCCAAATAAAAATAGTAATTATATATATATATATATATGAAAGCATACGTTAATCCAATTACTATGATTTATGTTACAAACTCCTTCTTTCAGTCTATTTCTTGTTTTTAACATTATGTATATTATTATTTTTTGCCTCTGTGTCTGCCATTTATATAAGTGACGAACACATGACTGGGTAGGAAAACAATAGCAAAAACTTACAGCTCTTTTTAATCAACATTCAAATATTTCTCCCACACTCTGAATTATTATACTGATCAATGTCCCACAATTTTTTTGTAAATATTTGATTTATATATGGGGGTGGAAAGAAAAAAACAAACACTGAATGATATTAAGGGAAAAAAATTTTTTAAATGTATCCTTATTCTGTTCTTCACTTACTACACTTAGGTATTTTCATATAATTCTGTTTTTAGTTATTCAATGGTTAATAAGATAATTTTAAACAACTGATTCTATAATCATTTCTTGAGTTATCACAATTGCATGGTACCCATTGATAATTTTTCTTAGTTATCATGCTTTCAATTTTATTCATGTAATTCAATCTGGCTCAAGCGTGGTGTATTTTTATTTTATTTTACGTAACAGTCTTCAGGGTGAATTATTTAAGAAGTCACTTATATCATCAAGAACTCAGTTTCTTTCTAATATGTTCTGCCATCTGCAGAACTAATTTTATCTTTACAGGTAGCAAATTGGTTACTTGAGTTCTAGGCTTCAGAAAGCTCACACGAAATCCAGAGGAATAATAATGTGTTCTCTTGGGGTTAAACTATGCTCACAGGCACTCAACAATCTTCCTTTCACTACACATTGGCTGAGATTAAGTTGCATGTTCATTCTTGAGCTAGTTAATTACTGGGAAGAATAATTAGTTTGCACTTTAATCCAGGCTTCTGCTGGAGATGAGAAAGTTGTCAATTTCTTCTGAGATACACAGCTTTGAGGGAAATGTTAATACATTGACAGTATTGATAGTTGATTAGGAAGCAAAATAATGGGAATGGGACATATTGATAGCCAGCATCATTATAGATTCTAATATAACATGAGGGAATAGCATACTTGCACTTTCTCTCCTTCTACTGATATTTTTTTAATTTCTAAAACATTTTAAATGGAAACTTTTTAGACAAAGTTGCCAATTAGTTTTACCCAACTTCTCTTAATGATCACATCTTTCATAACCATAGTATAATGAGCAAAACCAGGAAAGTAACATTAGTACGATACTGTTAACTAAACTGAGACCTTTAGTATTGCTGGTTATATTTTGTAGTTTGTTTCCTACATATTTTAAATATGAGACATTAATTCTTTTTATTATTTTAAGAACCTCAGACTGAATCTTGATCCTTCATATGTAAAAAAAGGAAATTAATGTCTTTACTCTAAAACTTACTTTTTCTACTTCAAAAGCTTCCTTCACTACCAACTTCTGTCAGTATTACTTTAGGTTTACATGATTTATAATACACTGAACTTTACTTGTAAGTCTTTTTTTATTTTTTGTGGAAGAGAAACATTGCTACATGAGCAATGTTAATTTCAAAATTTATAACAACTCTACAGTTGTGAGTTTCTTGGGCAATATTTAGTTAGAAATTAGATTTTAAAGAAAAAGTCAATTTTATGTGTATTAGTTAGAAAAGTTTACTCCATTCAGCTTTCCCAATTAATGATCAATAAAGTAGTTAATTAGGACAATTTGGACCGGATGTCTGTATCCTTCCTGCAGCATTAAATTAAACTTATTTGTAGGTTTTCTTTCTTTCTTTTTTTTTTTGGATACAATAATCTGCCTTTTACAACTACTTGCTAAATTTTCAGGTACCTCTTACCATATCTGATATCTAATAACTGGTTTTCTTTAGTATTTATTTGGGTTCACTCTTCTCTCTTTAAATCATTTTTAATGAGTGTTGGGTCATTTCATTCATTCTCAGGAATTCATTCATTGTCTACTTGTTGACTCCAAAAATCGTTTTCAAATACATCTTTCTTCTGAGCCCCATCTTGTACATATTCAGTACTTTACATTTATTTTAAGCCTCACATATTCAAAATTGAACTATTTACTGCTTCAATAAAAATGATTTTATTTTCCTATACCACATAAACATTTCTATCCGAATAAATTTTTGACTTCTAAATTATTTCACCTATTCAATTGAGCAAAAATTTATAAATTCTGCCAATTTTACCTCCAAAATATATACTGACTTGTTGAGTTTTCTCCATCTTAATAGGCATATGCCTAGTTCAGGCCAGAAATATCTCCCCTTCCACCAAAGCACATCTCATAATTATGTGGTGATATGCCAGCGGTCATCCTACAGAACACTCACCTCCTCTCAATATTCTCCACAGTGTAATCATCATGATTTGCTTAAAATATAAATCAGATCCTGACTGTTGAAAAACAATTATCCACGGGTTCCTTGCATTTCTGCATGTCTTGCAAACGGAAGCAGTTATCTATATTTGCTCTAGATTATTTTTTGAAGGATGTTTGTAGAGCAAAGATATAATTTTCGAAGATAATGTATCTCGTGATAGACCCAAGTGTAAGCATGTTTACTGTCCTTTATAATGAAGATCACATCTTTTCCTGGAGAAAGGGCAGGCTGTCCATTACAAAAGATTCATGTTCTGTAAGTTCAGAGTCCTTCTCCTGCAACAGCACCTATTCATTGCCTGTCCCAGTGTCCATCTGGGCCCATCTGTGTTGCTGATGTGGGACTTGGAAATAAGAAGAACTGGAACAAATATGTAGATCCTTATGCTGCTTGCAATGCTGTGAATGACAATGGCCTTTGTCTCTGGTTTAACAGTCTCAAGTCTTCTACCAGCATTCCTAATTCTGTCAGGCTAACTTATAATCTTGCAAGTAAAGTCAAGTCTCCAACTAGTTGTATTTCTTAATAGTCAGCCTCTCGCATGTGCACGTGCATTAGTATTTTACTATAATACATTAAAGAAAATCTGGCGTCTTTGTAGAACCTGATGTTCTGCAGGATCCATATATATCATTCTCATTTGGTATAGTGCCACTCTCTGATTTACTTACTACAATTTAGCCATTCCAGCCTTTCTTCAGTTTCTGAAATATGTCAAGGTTTTTCTTACTTCATGGCTTTCCCTACACACTCTTATCCTAATATGACTCTCCTTCTTAACCTTTAAGAATCTGTCTCCTCAATTCTCCAAAAGAAAGTCTGTCTTAACCAACCTCTCACTCCTTCATCCTCACACCCAGACCATTTTTCACTATCAGTTACTTGGTTTCTTTCTTCCTAGTTCTCACCACAGTGTGATATCTGACTAGTTATTTGTTTTGTCTGTTTTCCCACTAAGTTTTATGTCTAAATCTCAGCACAGAGTTGGAATACAGTAGGTTTTCATTATGTACTTGTCATACCTAAGGTGGTTGTGTATGTATGATTTTCTATGTCAATCTTGTGTGGGAAAAATAAACATTTATTTGTACACTTAATAGATTTCGAGATATACTGGAAATCTGTTATAAACTAGAAAAGAACCATTGTGTCCTAAAATCCACAACATGTAATCAATAAATTTACCTTAACTCTATATCTATGTAGTAGTTATTCTAGTGTTAAAACATGAAGTGAAAAATAAACATCTCTTTTCATTGATTGAAGTTATATCTATATGAGCACTTCACTGAAGACAAAGTAGAGAATGGACTAGAGTTTTGGAAAAATTTCGAATATAGTTGGGATCAGACAAAATAATCAACTATGTGTCTTTGGCTTTCTGAAATTGTACTTTTCTTTCTACGTGATTTAATTTCAAATTAATATTTGGGTTTGCTGAGTTTTCTAACAGTTTTGAAACTGAAAAGTCAATTGTCTCAGTTTAGAGCTATACTTAAAGCAATAATTGAAACCCTTGACTTAGTCACAGATGCAACATATATTATTCAGTTGGTGGTGGGAGGTGCGTGTATACTTCTGCTGTAAATGGGGCTCTTAAAGATGGTCATTTGACAGAGTGTGTGAAGTGCAACCTTAGAGTGGGCATCTCAGATTATCCCAGTGACAATAGTTCCTAAACTGCTAGTAAAACTGTATCTAACAGGATAAAAAACGCAGGTCACTGGTAATTGCAGAAAGGGCAACTTGGCTTCTCTTATTGACAGAAATACAGTTTTTCAAGTTAAACTGATCGATGCAAAGAATTCTGTGAGTTACATGAACAGCAATATTTCAAAAGGAGTGACAATTGCTTTAAAACTGCCATCATTGCTGAAATATCTTAAACACAGCACTTACTATCTCAGTCTTATATGGGGCCCATTCACCCAAATGACGATAAGTCTACTCTGGATTAAAGACTTACCTGAGTCTGAGTAGGGGCCCTGGGGCATATATTAGGGAATCTTGAACAAAGAGGTAGAAAGTGTTAATGTTATTTTGTTGTTTGTTTTAACTTAAAGGGAACTAAATATGATAAACACTTTTCATGGCTTTATCAGTCTCTGATTTTTACAGTTTTAGGCAGAGAAAAATCTCAATGGCAGAATGCAAAAATGAGAAAGATATTACTAATAGATAAGAAAGATATATGAATACCGAAATTATATCTCAAATTATATCTCACTACAGAGATACAATTTAATCAAAGGTAGGAAGAAATGAAAACAAAGTAGAAACAAACATTTCTTTCTTTTCATATCCATTACAATTTTCTTAAGAAATCTTGAGACTTACAGAGCCAAGTGTGTAAACCAGCCAGAGGGACTGCAGTGGCAGGACCATGGTGGCGCCATCAAGAGGGAGTGCAGGGTAAAACTGGCTGCGGGGACCCAGTGACTGGATGGGAGGCATTAGGTTTTCACAAGTTTGTATCATGCATGAGTATAAGCTAGTCATTCTTGGCTCAGGAGGTGTTGGAAAGTCTGCTCTGCCTTTACAATTTGTCCAAGGAAATTATGTTGAAAATTATGATCCTACGATAGAAGACTCGTACAGAAAGCAACTTGAAATAGATGCACAACAGTGTATGCTTGAAATCTTGGATACCACAAAAACAGAAAAATCTTCAGCAATGAGGGATTTGTACATGCAAAATAAACAAGGCTTTGCATTAGTTTATTTCATCATAGCACAGTCCACATTTAATGATTTTCAAGATCTAAGAGAAAAGATTCTTCAAGTTAAAGACATTGATGATGTTCCAATGATTCTGGTCGGTAATAATTGTGACTTGGAAGATGAAAGAGTTGTAGAAAAGGAACAAGTTCAAAATCTAGCAAGACAGTGGGCCAACACTGCATTCTTATAATCTTCTTCAAAATTACAAGTAAATGTTAATTAGCTATTTTATTACCTAGAGCAACAAATTAACAGAAAAACTCTAGTGCCTGGAAGGCTTACAAAAAGTCATGTCAGCTGGTTTAATATACTAAATGCCTTGTAGCTCTGAGCTAAGTCTGAAGAACTGTTGCCCGATTCAACAGTGCATTCCAACTTTGTTAAACCTACCAACATCTTAGAGTTTCCTATTGTGGTGTCCCTTAAGAGATGGATGAAAGCTCCTATATCAGTTTGCAAATTCCTATCATTTTTCAGTATCACAAGTTAGATTTTTACTCATATAATTGTCCTAAGTATGCAGCTGGTAAAATCAGATCTATATCAAATATTATGCTAAGAGACATTCCTCATCCACCAATGTGGTAAATGTATGAAAATGGTGTGCTGCATCCTTTAACATGTCCCGTACTCTGTATTGAAGAGTACAATAATGTAAATCCTAAAAAACACCACTACTTTAGCATAATAAAAGAAAGTCCAAAGAGCTCCCATAAAGACTACTCCAGATAACTTCCTTCTTTGATGCTTATAGCTTATTGTAATTTTCAAAAATAAATTCAAGGTCTTTATCATTGTGTTGTCCAAAATAAGCACTTTGATTAACATAGATATAAAGTTTGATATTTTTTAAAAAAACTGTGGAGTCAGTAATCTTGTCTTTAAAATATGGTAGTCCCATCAGTATAATGTCTTAGATTAAAGATGTTGCCTTTCATATCTGTTGGGAAGGAAATGTAGAGACTTTTCGAATCTCTTACTATATGTTTGCTTTTTTGTTTACCTAGTGAACAATGTTTATACTTTTACGGACAGTAGGGGTCTACAACAAGAAGTGTATATTTTCAAGCAATTATTTAATGATTTCACATTTTTTGTAAATCATTTCAGGCTTCTGCAGCTATAGATTCTCATTGTGAAACCCTTGTTTGCTCATGCATAAGTGTATTTTCAATACCAAATATACAGGTTTAGTATTTTTGCCTGTTAGTGATTGTATCCCATATGTAATGTTTTGGTCGATACATTAAATCAAGCTTGTTCAACTCATGGCCCATAGGCCGCACGCAGCCCAGGATGGCTTTGAATGCAGCCAAACACAAATTTATAAATCTTCTTAAAACATTATGAGAATGTTTGTGATGTTTTTATTTTTTTTTTTTTATTATTTTTTCTAGCTCACCAGCTATTGCTAGTGTTATTGTATTTGATGTATGGCCCAAGACAGTGTTTCTTTTTGTCATGTGGCCCAGGGAAGCCAAAAGATTGGACACCCCTGTGTTAAATGATATATAAGTACTATGGATGCAAATGTGGGAAGTAATTTTATCATGTGTAAATGATCTCAAGGTCCAACTTGTGTAAATGTTGCTGCTTTATTTACAATGCCTTGTTACTTTGTATGCATTAGCTTTTCGATGTAAAGACTGTGTCTCTGTCTATCAGGGAGCCACCATATTTAAATTGACTAACCTAATGTTACAACTACTTTGAAGTGGCTAAATATAAACCAAAATCCTTAATGAAAGTGGTACCATGTTGTATAACTTATCATCAGTAGTTCAATAAATTTGGATTGCCACGTGAGGGTTTGGATTATTTTTTTTTTAAAAGGAGAGAGATTTTAAGATTTATTTATCTCTTTTACCATAGGAAGGAATAATCATTGTAGACCTATTCAGAAACACGTGTCTATGTGTGTGTGTATTCACTCACGTAAGTCAGTGGCAGAGACCAAAGAATGAGTGGTTGATACAATATGAGTTGATTCAGTCATTCTTTAGCATCTATGCCTAGAAAAATCACAACTGTCAAGAGCATTGGCTAATTGGAAGTGCAGGAAAGGACAAACTCTTCTAGGGAAAACTTAGGAGTCTAGTTAGATATTCCTTCTTATTTTTTTCCTAGGGATAATCCTAACTGCAAAATTTAAAAACAAGATATATATTTTCCCATTTTCTATGTTAGTCTCATTAATAAGAGTGGCACACTTCTTCCATAGAAAGGAAACTGTATGTTTCAGTGAGAATATTCTCTTACAGTGAGAATTAAGCTATTAAAAGCAATTTGGTAGATCTATTTATGTGTTTCTGCTGATTTTTTCATACCTGAGTGTAGTTGTAGAGGAAGCCCAACTACGGTTGCCAAATAAAATAGAGGATGATCAGTTAAATTTGAATTTCACAGAAATAGCAAAGAAATTTTAGCATAACTGTGTCCCAAATATTACATGAAATATAATAATGCTTGAAAAAATAAATGTTGTTTATCTGAAGTTTAATTTTACCTGGAATCCCTGATTCCATTGCTAAATCTTAAAAGCCCAGATCTAGGGCACTAAGAGCCTACCATGACGTAATCAATTGTGCAGTGAGGGAGAAGGAAATAATTTAATGTCAGAGTGATCAGGTTATATTGAACAACTTCTCAAATTTAACTTTGATGAGTCTAGAGTAGAGGGATCTTCAACTGAGATTTTATAAAAATCTATTCTTGGCTCATAGAAATATTATTAACCAGGTATATTTCTAATAAAGAATTTCACTTCAGTAAGTATGTATAGTAACTGCCAATACATTTATAGTTCTATTTATCTATCTATAAGAACTCATACCTTTCTTGCTAACACAAAAAGTAGGAAAGTTTCCTTCACATGAAACTATAGTGTTTTTTGGACTAGGTTATTTGAGCCTTATAAAGAAACTTTGTAATTTAGTTGGTTTTCATTTGGATGATTTTACAATTTTTTAGAAAAGTGAAGAATGCATCAAGATATGGTATCTTACTGAGTTTTTTTTCGTCATTTCAATTGGTGTTTGGAAGATGGTACTATTTGGCTCTGTTGAGCACTATGTATTCTTTCTGCTCTGATTATAAACTTTAATCTCTTATGATTAGACTGAAAAGACAGTAACAGCCTCAGGTTTATCTTTTAAGTTGTCTAGTTTAAACAACTTTTCAAAGATTTCTTTTGATGAATGTATTATTCACAAAGTAAGATAAATGTGAATGCTTAATAAATGGATTCAATGATTAATAAATCAACTAGTGAATATATTAACAGTCTGTTTTAAATCAATGGTAGTATGAAGTGTTTACTATTTATAAATAAGGAGTATTTGTAATTCTTATCTGTAAAACTTCCATGTGCCAAGAACTCTTCTAGACATTGAAGATACAACAAAGAAAGGAACAGAAAATTGTCTGCCTTTGTGGAGGCTATCTTTTAAAGTGAGTGTCAGACTATGAATAATATAGATGGATAAAATAAATAAGTAAAATGCACAGTATATCAGTGGGAGAGAAGTGCAATAAGAGAAGACACAAATCAAAGAAGGAAGATAAGGAATGTAGGGAGAAGTGAGTATTCAGTTTTCAATTGAAGAGGGAATGACTCACTGAAAAGATGACAAATGAACTAAGACTTGCAAAGTGTGAAGCAACATTTGGGCAGAAAGAACAGTATGTGCAAATTTCTATGGTGCAAGAATGCCTGGAGTGTCCTAGGGACAAAAAAGGAGGCCAATGAGGTTAAAATAGAGTAAGTTTGATGAGAGTCTTTAAAGTCATTGGAAGAGAAAAAAACATGCTGCTTATTGTACAAGGCATAAGTTGAATTACCTACATGGATATTAGAAACACCAAGAAAGATAATATCAGTGCTAATGGAGAAATACAGTCACCAAGAAACTTAAAGATCCTAGGAATACCAGAAAGTGCTTAAGGATTGTTAGATGACTTCAAGATAACGGGTAGTATTTTAATGATATTTTACTCAACTTCAGACCTAGTGGTCTCTAAAGTATTGGTTACAAAACAACCAACATTTCTGCAAGCTGGACAGGACAGGCAATTTTTACTTGGAAGAGGAATGTAGGAGAACTTTCTCAAAAGACATAAAATACTCAGGGGATTTTAATGGTTCTGGCAGGCAGAGTAGAAAGTTTCAGGTGCTCAAAAGAGGTGAGGGATGGAACAGACAAGGCAGTGTGGTAAGGGATTCTGGGTATGACGAAAGGATTGAAGTCTTGTATTTTCTTATGAAGATGAACGAATGATCAGAAACAGAGGCAAAGTGTGTAATGGTATTTGTGCTGATAGAACCAAGGCAGATAATTGCGATTGCAAAGCTGTTAATGTGAGGGAAATATTAGGGTATCACCAGAATCTTAGAGAGTTCCAGGGCTCCTCCTGGATGTGTGCTGTAGGGAGAATAAAGGCCAGCAAAGAAGTGGCCTCTGAGGCTGCCAACAGACATCTCTAGAGGTGAATCAGAACCGATAACACAGTCTCCCATGTTGAACACTTAAGTTTTTTATTCAACACTTATTGTAGAAACTAAAATTTGTGTTTCTTGGCATTCACTTTGAGGATTATGAATCTATTAACATATTACGTTATTTTTAAAAATTAATAGATACCTTAATATATCTACCTTGGAATAATACAGTAGAGGAAGAGTACACTATTTTAGTTAGCCACAAGAAAGTAGATGTAAGAAATATTTCTGCATGTGTGCATGTGTCTGTGTCTGTGTGTTTGTGCATCTGTGCGTATGTGTATATACAAATACATACTAATACCATTTCCATTTATATGTATGTTTATTTATGGGGAGATTATATATATATATATATATATAATATATATATATATAATACAATATGCAGAAGGGTAAAAATATACCAGAAAGCCCCACAGAAAGAAATGTCTTTTCATCAAAACTTAGAACTCTGTCTATTGACTCTTTGGTTAAATCCAACCTTGATTATATTCAGAACAAATATAATTTTCAAAGATAAATTCTAGAGATTTAATTGCCACTGTTTCCTCTTACTACAATGGCTACACACAAGTGGATTATATTTTATTTTTCCCTTGTTTGAACAAACTTATCTTGAGAAGTCATTAAAACAAGCTTGATACATCATGCTAAACTGTAACATCAAGGAGATTTTATGCAGGTATTATTATATTTGCATAATGGATTCTCTTTAAATTGGTTGCAGAAACATTTATTACCTAGGGCTTCTATTATAGCAAAGTATAATGTACCACACTAAAAACATTGATCCCCATCTGGTTTAGAGATTGCCAAATGGTATAATGATATGTGTGCTCTAGAAGATTTAGAAAGGATATTATATGGCTTGAAAGACACTTTGCTTTATAGGTTTCAGCAGGAACATGATTGCTAGAACTTACTTATAAGGTCCTAATCTTGTTTATAACTTACTGGGAAATACATTTTTTCTTAACCTTTATGTTTCAAAAGAAATATCTACATGCTACCTTAGTGGCCTTTAAGAGCAGCTAGGGATTTTCCTATTAGTAGTTTAAGAAAAGAAGGAATATAGCAATTATGCTGCATGTCTTATTTCATGGGCATACTGTGTGACCCCAGGCAATATAGTAAATGTTATTATTCAAAAGAAAGTCATGTGAGCAGAAGACTTTTAAAAAAACCATGGACATATGTTTGTGGTAAAGCTAAACAATAAATAAATTGCCTATGAATAAGCACAGTTCATGCAAATACATAAGTAGGTAATTTGGTTACACATCAAATTCTAAGAAGCTCCTTCTAGCCAACTGAAACTAATTTTCACCCAGTGACTTTAAGTCAAGGAAGTCAATTTATTTTAAGGCTTTGCTGAGAAGATACTGATTCCTTATTTTTTTAAACTAAAACAAAAAAGGAAATTGACCTTCATTTTTTCCATTTCACATTGTGAATTCTCCCTCTTCACATATTCTATCAAATCTTCTTTCAGAGGAATAGATGTCTCCTCCCTGCTCCTTCCTTCACACCTTTTTCATCCATGATTCACAGATCTATAGTACCCAACTATGTGTCAGAGTTAAAATATAACCTCTCAGACCTCAAGAATCTCTGAGCAAAGGACTAGTAATCATTTCCATTTACATATCCTGCTAGATCATCAAAGCTGACTGCACGAGGTCCATTCTCTTACCTGTTTCCTTCACCAACTGATCAAAATTAGATTATTTTACTCATTCTTTTACTTATATGACTACATCTCCATATTATTGTTCCAGAAAGATAAGCCTAAAATCTTAATCTTTGACTCTTCACTGTTCTCTTACACTAAATTAGTTATCAAGTTAATTCAAGATTACTGACATAGTATTAGTTTAAAACTTTCACATCACATTATTAACTTTTCATTGCCATTGCATTGCTTTAGGTTCTCAGAACTTATAACCACTTATCTTAAATATATCATAATTTCTTAACTGGTAGGTATAATCTCATACTCTTCAAGTTGGTAACTGTCTTATACAACATATCTAGCTGCTTTCTACTGCTTCATAACTACACTTACCTGCTTATTTCCCATTGTTTATTTTCTATATTCTACATTATCTACCTTCGTCTGGCAGTAAGGCTCTTCAAAAATCTGATTTTCTTTCACTTTTTCTAGTTCTATCTAACAATATTTCTTTACTTATCTTCAGCATTGATGTGACGTTAGATTACTCACACTGGGATTAGACACCATTGCTATTTTCTGTGTATTCCTTTGCCTTATTGACTCTTTAATGGAATACCTTAAGAAAACTACACATTCTATAAGGCCCAAATTAAAGATTACTTCTTAAATACAGCCATTCCTGAACAATCTCCTGAAAATTTTTCCCTTATTCAACCTCTTTTTGTAGCATTTGTTATACACTAGGTGGCTCAGTAAGAGGAAAACTGTGTACCTCCTTTTACATTCCAGACATGATGGTACTCTCTGTGGACACACCAACAATATTCAAACATTACTTGCTTACAAGGAGCAAATATTTATTCCTAATTTTTAGGTTGTTTTGGGGAAAGAACTTTACAATTCTAACATTTTGTAAATTATATGCCTTTATTAAGTACCAAATTAAAAAGTGGTAAATTAATTATGGATTTTCTTAAATCTATGTGTGTTTTATCTTTGTTTTATGACAAATTAGCTGAATTTAAAAATGATTCATACACAGTCAGACCCTAGAAAATCCAACCATGTCCAAACAATAAACTATATTTTCAATTGAATAAAAAATAAAACTTTGGTAAGGAGGCAAGACATTGATTTTGATTCTTACTTTTATTTTTAAATGAATATTATTTACTTATAATTTGTAAATAAATAATTTTATAGGTAAAACACTCTGATTTTCTTTAAAAATCTAAAAATGTATTAAATTGGAGGCAGGGACAGCATTGTAAGTTTTAAAATTAGAATAAAATATAATCTATTTTCAGGGGAAAATACAACTAAGGTAAAATTGGACTAATAATGCACAAACAGCCCCAATTAAACTTTTTTCCTACATTAACCTTTAAAACATTCATTTCTCTAGATTTCGTTTTTCTAAATGTACTTTTTTTACTGCCAGTCAAAAAAATTTTTATGAGGACTTCCCAGGTTATCCTTTTTTTGTTTTTTTAATATAAGAAGGAGTTCTGCAGAGTCCTAGCCCATAAAGTTCCAATTTTAAAAATGTAGACTAAGAATCTCAAATAAAAAATACAGCAGTAAAAATGTTATTAATTTATAGATGGTTGACATTTCATTTCTATTTTCATGGCAGCAATGAAGATAATATTTAAAGAACTACTCAATGTGACTGAGCTCTATGATGAATACACTTATTCATTTTCATGCATATTTCAATCAGCATGAGGCCGTCAGTCATCTGCAACTTAATACAGACCAGTAGCTTGCAATAAACTAATGCAGAGAACAACACAGTAGACAGTGAACACTTTAAAACACCAAATAACATTTGAAAGGAAATGACGTAGAGAATTGTCACGTTAACAATAACATGAGGAAGAAAACAATCTAAGGAGAAATGTAAACACACTAATATACCAGGGGATATTCAACAACTGCTTTGTCTTTTAGAGCAATGGCCAATTTTAAGTGCCAGAAAAGACTCACAATTCTTTACAAAAGGACGAAAGATGTGTAATAAGAAATGGAGAAGCCAAGAGAGATATTATTAATAATAGTTTCTTGATCTCAAAAAAATAGAAAGTTTTAGAGTCATATTTCCAAATAAGAAAAGGGAGCTATATGCTAAATCCAACTGTCTGATTAACCCCTTCCCACTCCAGGATATTTCCTAAATTTTAAAATTGTACAAATAAGGAGGCCAAGAAATCAATCAAAATGGTGATAAAAATCCAGGCAGATAGTATGGCAGTCTTGAAATGCTGGGAAGACAATAAAGAATATTAGATTAGGGTCCAGGGATTCTGTGGGTGTGTGGGTGGGTGGGTGTCTTCATGAAATACCCCAAGGATCCAAGTACAAACCATCTTTCAATCAGTTCATACCCTAATTAATGTTTCAGTTCACATTCTTCATTCATCTTTTTTAAGGCAATTTTTTTTCACTCAGTTTTAAGTTCAGAGTAAGGGAGGAAGGTACAAAAATTTCCTACATAGTTATTCCTCAAAGACCTAGAGGCAGAAATACCATTTGACTCAGCAATCCCACTACTGGGTATAAACCCAAAGGAATATAAATCATTCTATTATAAAGATACATGCACACATATGTTCATTGCAGCACTATTTACAATAGCAAAGGCATGGAATCAACCCAGATGCTCATTAACAGTAGACTGAATAAAGAAAATATGGCACATATAGACTATGGAATACTATACAGCCATAAAAAGGAAGGAGGTCATGTCCTTTTCAAGGACAGGATAGAGCTGGAAGCCATTATTCTTAGCAAACTAATGCAGGAACAGAAAACCAAACACCACATGTTCTTGTAAGTAGGAGCTGAATGATGAGAACACATGTTCGCATGTGGGAGAAGAACACACACTTGGGCCTCTCAGGGTGGGAGCAGGGGGAGGGAGAGCATCAGAAAAAATAGCTAAGGGATTCTGGGCTTAATACCTAGGTGATGAGTTGACCTGCATAACAAACCACCATGGGACACATTTATCTACGTAACAAACCTGCACATCCTGCACATGTAGCCCAGAACTTAAAAGTTGAAGGAAAAAAAATTTTCTATATACTCCCAGTCCCCACATGTGCATAGCCTACCCTATTATCAACACTTGTAAGAAGAAAGTGTGAACTTACTCTGTAGGTGGATAATATCACACATATAACATTTACAATTTTTTAAACACAATGTCAAACACTTAAGAAAAAATTATCAGGCATAGAAAAATGCAGAATACATTTTAAAAGGAAAAACTGCATGTGATATAGATATTAGAGCTATGTAGAGAAAAAATATGGAGAAAAGAAATAACAAAAATTCTGTCAGACACCAGAATCTATATTAAATAAAACAGAAATCTTAAAACTAACAAATAATATATTAACTGAAATTTAAAACTGAACAGATGAATATAACAGAATATTACACACACAGCAAGAAAGAGTAGCTTAATAAATTGTAAATTGAATTAATATAAAATTTTTGCCATGTTCAGTGGCTCAGGCCTTTAATCTCAGTACTTTGATGGGCCAAGGTGGGAGGATTACCTGAGCCCAGGAGTTTGAGACTAGCCTGGGCAACATAGCGAGGTCCTGTGCAATCCTGTCTCTACAATTTTTTTTTTTTTTTTTAATTAGCCAGGCAAGGTGGTGCACACCTGTGGTCCCAGCTACTTGGGAAGATTGATCGCTTTAGGACAGTAGGTCAAGGCGGCAGTGAGCTGTGTTAATTCCTCTACACTCTAGACTGGGTGACAGAGTGAGGCCCTATCTCAAAAAAGAAATTACGTGTGTGTGTGGTGGTGGTGGGGGGTTTATAATTGTATCATATTCTAACTAGAAAGCAGAGAGAAAAATGGTAAAACACATCTAAAAATACTATTAGAAATCTAGATTTAAAGAGTTCATATCATTAGGTCAGCCTCACCCACGTGTCCTCCTAATCATAGTGTCAATTGATTTGGAACTTTAAGTAAAGCAGAATATTCTTTATCGTGTGGATGGCCTCATCAAATTAGTTGAAAGTCGTAAGAGAAAAGACTGAGGTTTCTTGAAGACAAAGCAATTCTGCTTGAGTACTACAACATAGAAACCCTGCTTGAGTTTCCAGCCTGCCATTCTTTGCTGTAGTTTTCAGACTCTATAGTGCAACATCAACTCTTTCCTGAATCTCCCACATGTCAACTTGCCCTGCATACTTCAAATTTACTAATACTCACAATTGGGTGACTCAATTACTGAAAACAAATCTCTTGGCTTATAGATATGTTTATTTACATTTACGTTTATATATCCTATTGGTTCCATTTTTCTGGAGAATCTAAATTAATACAAAAGTCAAAAGTTATTACTAAAATAGTATTTTAGAAGATGCAAATAAAATGGAATGTTCCAAGTAAAAAAGTTTACTAAAATGGAAACAAAATATAAAAAAGAAGTTTGCAGTTGTCTTCTATCTACTTTAGAAATTGGGTCTATACTCAAAACTATCTGCTGAAGAGAATTTTTGAATGTATTTGGTTTCACTAGCAATTTCTTTCAAAATTTTAAGTGTGAAATACTTAATGACTGCTTCCATAGGGTTATAATATGACCTATACAGTTTTAACCTAATAATGGGTATTGTTTGAATCTGCTAAGTTTGTGGTCGTGTGTTATGCAGCAATTAAAAGCTAATATGTCATGCAAAATGTATACAGTCAGCTCTCTGTATTTGTGGGTTCCGCATTCATGGATTCAATCAACTGTGAATAAAAAATATTTTTTAAGGTAACAATACAACAATAAAATAAAAAATGAATAGAGTATAACAGCTATTTACAATAACTATTTATATAGCATTTCCATTTTATTAGCATAAGTTATCTAGAGATGATTTAAGGTATATGGGAGGAAATGTACAGATTATATGTAAATACTGTGCCATTTTATATAAGGGACTTGAGCATCTTTGGATTTTGGTATCCACAGGAGGTTCTCAAGCCAATCCCCCATTGATATTGAGGAAGAACTATATTGTTATTCTAAGGAAAGCAGAAATAGAACAGAATTTCTGTAGAAAAAAAAATACTATAGCAAGCATCAAACTTAGTGCTAAAATATTTTCCAATGAGATCAGTACTGGAAGAAGAATGCTATCACCAGTGGTCCCCAGCCTTTTTGGCATGAGGGACCGGTTTCATGGAAGACAATTTTCCACAGATGTGGAGAGGGAGTATGGTTTCAGGATGAAACTATTCCACGTCAGATCATCAGGCGTTAGATTCTCATAAGGAGCATGCAACCTAGATCCCTCATATGCGCAGTTCACAATGTGGTTTGCACTCCTATGGGAATCTAATGCTGCCACTGATCTGATAGGAGGCAGAGCTCAGGTGGTAATGTTCACTGGCTCAAGGCTCACCTCCTGCTGTGCGACCCACTTCTTAATGGGCCAAAGACTGGTACCGATAGCTTTGTGCGATCTACAAGTGATAAACATACATTTTCAATGGCTAAGCAATTCCACCTCTAGATATTTACCTAAGAGAAATGTGTACACTATTCACCAAAGGCATATATAAGGATTCTTTTAGCAGCAGTTTACATAAAAATCCCACTAAAAAGAAAAAAGTTTATCAAATTTACAATGGGTTTGTACTTTTATAAATTCATAAAATGTAATACTATACCACTATGAACATAAATGAACTTGCTATATGCACTGCAATGAATAAATACCAAAAAAAGTAATTTTTAGCAAAACTCCAGCCACAAATAATGCATATTGTATAATTTAGTTGTTACATGGTTGTAGGGCATAAGTTATTAAAAATGAGGATATTATTACCTTTTGAGAATAACAGTGAGTAGGAAGGAGAAGGAAGGCTTCTGAAATTAGGGTAATGTGATTTTTTTGTGTATTGATTACACTAATTGGGTTCCATTTGTGAAAAGGATATATACCTGTAATTTGTGCACTCACTTATATTTATCTTCTTAAACAAATACATGAAAAACATAATTAGAACTGTAAATTATTTTTAAGTTATTTTATGCTTTTATAATATGAATATTTTGAAAGGAAGTTTGTGTTTATTTAATAAAATATAACAAAGCATAATTTAGAATGTGAAAAACAAAAATCCAACAATTAATGGTATTTTACATTACTAAAAGTTAACTAAATTTAAATTACTGTTTAAACATTAAGAATCACAGTATTTATAAAGTGAGGACATGAGAACTAGTTATGGGGTGATGAAAATCTTCTTTATCTTACTGGAAATAAGAGTTACATGAGTATGATTATTACAAATTCATCAAATTATCCACTTCAGAGTTTTTTATTGTCTATTTGTAAATGCTACTTAAAAAGGACGGTAAACAAAAAATTGAACTCCAGTTGGTAGGTCTGCTACTTTCAGGAGCTGATCATAATCTATAGACACAAATTACATAAATATGACTTTTGACAACCCAAAAGATTAAACTCAAAGAATACAATTCTAAAAAACATAATTTTGAAAAATATTCAAAACTTCCTTTACAGTTTTAAAAGAGGACTTATTTGAGAAACATATAAAAATATAAAACCATGATAGAACCCTTCATAGGCTATTTCAAACAATAAAATTGGCAATAGTAACATACCTATTTTTAAAAGCATAAACATTTAGGTATACTAATGACAGTCAGACAGATGTAAGTTATGAGCAGACAAGCTGAATTCATAAAAATAGGTCAAAAACACCATATATAAATGAATTTCACTATGGTTGATAATTGTGTGCACCCAGCTTTATAACTGCAGTCCTCAGAAATACTGCAACAGACAACAAGTCTTTTGAGGAGTTAGATTAAAAAACCCACAAAGGGTCACCAATGTATATGCAGTCATCCAAAGAGCCAAGATATCAGAAAATTTTATCTTTCACAAATGCAGACGAACAGAAAGTATCCAGGTCCCTTGGACCTGGCTGAATACCACTTTTTCTAACCCATGGAGCCACCCTGCCCTGACAGCTAGCAAGAGGACAAAACTCACAGAACAAACACCACCGCCCCTCTGTCAGCAGGAAGCAGTTATAGAAGACTGACCTTTATCCATTTTCCCAAAGAATTAGGGTCTTGGACTGTTGAAGGAGGAAATGTCGGAGTAGATAGTTACGAAGTCATGAGCAGGGCAGGAGAAGGCCTCCAGCCCCAACCAGCAGGGTCAGAAAACCATCAGGTGATGGTCGGGGAGTTGTTAAACTGTCTCTCTAAATTAATCATTTGTTGCAGCTGGTAGCAGGCAAAGGCCGGCTCCCTGTAGATAGAAAACACCTGAATCTGCTGCTCAGTAGTTTCCCATTAAGATTTCAGGAGTTGGGCAAGTGGCATCAAGCATGCACAATAAGAGGTAAAATGGCAGAGAAGTTTAACTGGTATATGACCTTCTCTAGGAACACCTGACTGGTAGGAGAAAAACACCTCAAACAACTTCAGGAAACACACTGTGTATGCGGCCCCTCCCGAGTGTTGACAAGCCACTGCACAGGTGGACAGCCTAAGCCAAGGGAAGAATTGGGGGAGAAGAGACACAAGACCCGGAACAATGCCAACATATAAAACCCCAAGTCAAAAGTCAAACCACATGCTTGAATCTCTCAAGTTGCTCACTTGGCCCTTTTCTGAGTGTACTATACTTCCTTTTGTTCCTGCCCTAAACTTTTTAATAAACTTTCACTCCTATTCTAAAACTTGCCTCGGTCTCTTCCTCTGCCTAATGCCCGTTGGTCAAATCTTTCTTCTGAAGAGATAAGAATTGAGATTGGCTGGGCACGGTGGCTCACGCCTGTAATCCCAGCACTTTGCGAGGCCAAGGTGGGTGCATCACGAGGTCAGGAGTTCAAGACCAGCCTGGCCAAGATGGTGAAACACAGTCTCTACTAAAAATACAAAAATCACTCGGGTACATGATAGGCGCCTGTGATTCCAGCTACTCCAGAAGCTGAGGCAGGAGAATCACTTGAACCCAGGGTGTGGGGGGGTGATGCTGAGGTTTCAGTGAGCTGAGATCACACCACTGCACTCCAGCCTGGGTGAGAGAGTGAGACTCCGTCTCAAAAAAAGAAAAACTTGAGGTTGCTGAAGACCTGTACAAATTTGCCACTGCTAACAAGAGGATATCTCTTCATTTATTGGAGAAATTTCAACGTTTTTACATACATGCACAGTGCTTACACACAAAATCAATGTTTTGGTAATGCAATCTCATGGAGTCAAATTTCTGATGTCAAAGCCAGGAGAAGAAAAGTCTATCACAGTCTGAGAGAGAGAGAGAGAGAACGAGAGAGAGAGAGAGAGAGAGAGAGAGAGGTGGTGTGGGGGAGGGGCGGGGACGGGAGGAGAGGAGAGGAGACCAACGTGCCTCCTGTATTTGTTCTTTTGGATACCTTGGCTGATGGAATGGTGCCTGCCAACGCTGAGGGCAGATCTTCTCCAAATAGTCCACTCAGACCCACACACCATTCTCCTCTGAAAAACACCCTTATAGACATACCCCAAATTATGCTTTTCCAGATTTCTAGGTATTCATTAATCCAGTGACATTGGCACCTAAAATTACGTCCACAAGTCCACTCCTTGTCAACTTGGCCTCCATATACATCTTAAATCACACTTAATTTCAAAATATGGATGATAACAAGGTAGCAGTTCCACTTAACATGATGCAACTAATATGGTGTAACTATCCTACATACAATAGAAAACATATTAATGCTTTTCCCAGAATTTGGCTTTCAGGATTTAAATATTCTGGATTTTAATCTTTTGTGATTGTGACTTGGGATTTAGATTTTGGGGAATTGATTACCAGCGATTTTGATCTTTTGCCATCTCAACATCTAAGATTATAATGCTCAGGATTGTGTTTTAGGATTATTATCCAACTCTACCTTTTTCAGTGCTCTGAGGTAGTAATTTTGAGTCTCTTATTATTATATTTTAGGTTTAACTAATGAATAAATATATTTACAATCAGGGAGTCAGGGCTCATTTGAAAAAAAAGCTGAAAACAAATAAAAGGAAGAAGATTAAAGTACACCTTGTGGTGTTTGATTATATTGGGAAAGGGAGGCAGAAGAGAGGAGAGGGAGACAGAATAGGGAGAGAAAGAGGGAAAGGTAGACTAAATGTCTAAATACAGGAAATAAGTATACCTTTAAAATCTATATTTCTTAGCTCTGTCTACTGTAAAGACTCTAAGGCAATGGTATTCAAATAGCAAAGAACAACTGTAGTATTCAGATCTTACGATGAAAATCTCCTATTCTACTCAAAGTAACCAATGCTCCTATGATAGAAGGAGAAGGGAAAGTAGATGATTGTGCCTGCACATGGTCACAGAATAATAGAGACAAATCAAAAGGAAGTAGTTGCTGTCTTAAAGGGGCTCTCACAGGTGAAACCTGGAGAAATTTGAACATGAAAATAAAGATAATAATGAGTTATAATGTACTAAATAACATAAGACATTGTGATTTCATGCTGGTATTAATAAAGAATAAATAAATACACACATGCAGTAAAAGGAAAAGCCCTTTCTTACATTCAAATGACAACTTAAAAATATAGATTAAATGATGGAGTTAGGAAATTATTAATTGATACTTAAATTAATAACAATTTTATTTTAAAAAAGATATCCACATAAGCTTAAAGAAGTTTGCCCCAAAATATGTCATAGTTGTGAAAGGAAATATGATAGATGTATAGTGAAGAGACCTAAAGGACACTACCTTACCAAGTGATCAGAGTTAACATCAAAATCTGAGGATAACGCAATAGTACATTCGTAGTATTCCTCCCTAAAGTGCGTAACTTGAATCATATCTTCAGAAAGCATTCAAGAAACATAAAATGGATAACATCCTATTCTTCAAAATACCCAGGTAAAGTACAATTTAAAAAGAAAAGAAGGTCGAAAAGCTTGCAAATTAAAAGTACTAAGGAGATACAGCAACTAAATGCAATGAGTGATTCTCCATTGGATCCTGGACCAAAGAAAGAATAAAACCTGTAAAGGACATTATTGAGACAATTGAAAAGATTTTGTTATGGACTCTAGATAACATTTGACAAATACTAATCTTTTTACTTTGATAATTGTACTGTGGTTTTATAAAATAATGTCTTTGTTCTTGTTTTTAAGAATCTGCACACTGTAGTTCTTAGGGTTGAGCAGCATGTTGTGTCCAATGTACTCTCCAATGTAAGATGTATTTTCATGTCTAATTGTGTCTATCTCTTTATGATTATCTTTTGAGAGTCATCTGAATTTCCTGGAGTAAACCCTGAGGAGCTACAAAAGAACACCTTATTACAAACCGAAGAGAAATTGGCTATAGCTATGTAATTGATCCAATGCACAGATGATGCTAACCTTTAACAGAGACCTATTGAATTGAATATAGAATGCTTTCTGCATTGGTTCACTCAGCTGTGCATTGTAACCTTAAATCTGCACAAGAAAATATGTACATAAAAACTTACCTTGAAGTATTCTGTGCATAGGCAGTTCAGACTGAGCCTATATTTATGTCTTTATATCCATATACTTGACATATTATTTATATTAGAGTATGCCACCTGAGTACTGTATTGACTACACACTGAAGCTTAAAACAGTATATAGCTGTTTAAAAAACAACCCATCTGAGTAAGGGGAGGCAATTACCATTATTGCCTGCCAGTTACGTAAGTTAAATCCCCATGTATAAATATGTTCTCAAGAGAAGATGACAGATTGCCTCTTTGTTAAATTAAGAAGGTTCAGAGAATGCCATTTTGTAAAACATGGCCCTGCTGTTTCTACACCGGCTCTACTACTCATATTTGTAATCAGACTCAAGTACACAAGTGGACAGAGCTTGCCTGGATTCATAGCCCTATTTCATATCTAGAGGTTTTCTTATGATGGATTTGTATTGTCTGCAAGCCCATATGGTGGCATATGGAGATAGTGTACAAAAAAATTAAACAGGCACATAAGTTACAAATCGATGACTAAGCTACTTTATCTTTCTATTGGCAAAATCAAAGCACTGAACACATTGCAAGGGAATAAAGATGACTGGTGATATTTTTGAATTTTTTTTCTCTTAGCTAGTATGAAACAATAATGTGATGAGTATGGGTGGAGAAGTATAATAACATTATGTCCCATATTATCTAGTGTGGGTATGTCTATAAGCATTGAAATAAAGACTTTTTAAATAAAATAGCTTTAAAAACAATGTAAATTATCTAAACTACACTATTACCATTATTGACCAATAACAAGGAAAATGACATTTTACAATTGGTTAGAACCTTGTTTACCTTCTATCAACAAATTATATTTAAGTGTAGATAATGTTAAGCTTTGTTTCTGTGTTTTACAATTTATATCCATTGTAATGGCACTCAACTACTGAATTGATTAAAACTTCATTGCACTTCTAAAAGCACACTTTTTGAGACTAATTGTGTAACTGTGCAAGCTCTGGAAGGAGTTTTTCTTTTCCTTTTGCCTAAGAACTACCTGAGTTATTAAAAATGCACAAAACAATACAATACCACTGGCTAAAGATACTTTAAGCAAAATATATTTAAAAATCTACATTATATGAAAGAGAAAACTAAGTGCAAGTAGTTTATATTGTGATCCTGATACCTTGCCTATAGTAATTTATTTTTTATAGAAGTAAAGTCTTAATAATTTTGAAGTCTAGCTATACATTTGGCACTAGTCTGGTAAGTTTGAGAAACATAAAAAGGAAAGCCTTGTCTTTATTCTTAGGCACTATATCTAGTAGGGAAAATGAGGTGTAAATGATGATATAGTTAGGTTACATTATATGATTAAACCACATTTCAAAAAAATAAAAAAGTAGCTAGTGCCATTGACTCATCGTTAAACTAACTGTATATTTAGAAGTAATTTTAGAAATTTGGAAGATGGTAACAAAGCTGTGTAATGACCTAATCTGAAAAGTATTCATGCTAAATAACAGTGGACCTAAAGTGCTAGAAGAATTTGAATAGACAGAAAGATAACAGGCTAGTAACTAAAGTCAAAGTGACTTAAAATTCTAAATAACACTTTAAGAATAATGGAAATAAACTGTGAAATATTTGTTCAAGTTGTGTTTTTTAAGGTTATTTATTTTAAGGGTCAGTAGATGAGGTAAGAATCAAGTAAACTTCTTTTTTAGTATATTTGGCCACTAAAGACAAAAATTAAAATAGCTACATAAGTTATAAATCAATGTAACTTCGGTCATGAAAAACAAAACCAGTAAATTGAAATTATGTCCCTCCCCTTTTCCTTATGGTAAAAGGTTCTTAGCTATAATTTTCTTGGTAGGAAGTAAGGGGGGAAAAGAGTCATTGGATAATTTAGGAAGAATAATTTTTCTTGAAAAATGAGAATTTGGCATTTTGTAGGCTTTATGTGCATCCTGAAGAACACGAATGTTTTATAACAGCATTGCTGTACCTTGAACAAATTGTATGTGACTCAGTCGAGATCTATATAAAAATTATCTGTGGAATCACACTCTATATAACTTATGACTACACGATGCTTTATAAACACCATCAGTTATAAATACCATTATACTAATGTTAAGAAGTTATGGTTCACAACAACCATACCTGCTGTGGCTTTAATGGTATAAATTCTGAGATACAAGGATTTTTAGGAGTTTTAAATAGAAAAATCTCAATTTCAAAATGCCTTCTACACCAATGGCTTTGATACTGTAAATAATTTTAATTGATATATTTTAATGGCATATTTAAATTAATCTGTTCCCTATTGTTCTGAATTCTAAAACTTATGAATCTCAATCTTAGGTAAATTAGGTAAGCAAAAAGATTTACTGTATTTAGTACTTGTATCCATAAATTTGCAAGGAACACTGATGAATATATTAAAATATTCAATTCACTTTCAGTAGAAAAGTATAGTACTTGTCCTGTAGTACTCAGGGTATATTTAATAGGAATGCAATTGTGTGTTTGTTTCAGTAGATTATTGATTTGGTGAGGTAGAGACTGAATTAGTGATGTTCAAAACATATTTTAGAGCCTACCATAGTACCTTACTTGCTGGATGTGCCTGATAAATATTTACCAAATAAAATGTTTGTGAAGTCGACTAGGAAAGAAATGAGGAAGGAAAATAAAATTATCAGAGCTATTTATGAATAGAAGATGCTGCTTTGTGGGACATCAAATTATCTCCAACAGAAAATATTCAAGCATAGATACAATAAATAATGTAAAAGAGAAGCATTAAGGTAATCAGGATTTGACTTAGTATTAGTGTTTTTCCAATTCTGTTTTTTACTCTCTGATAGAGTGGTGTAATTAAAACCTCATAATAGGCTGAGTGTGGTGGCTCACAACTTTAACCCCAGCACTTTGATAGGTCAAGGCAGGCAGATGACTGGAGGTCAGGAGTTTGAGACCAGCCTGGCCAACATGATGAAACTCCGCCTCTACTAAAAATACAAAAATTAGTGTGCATGGTGGTGCACGCCTGTAATCCCAGTTACTTGGGAGACTGAGGCAGGAGAATCACTTGAACCTAGGAGGCAGAAGTTTCAGTGAGCCATGATCGTGCCACTGCATTCCAGCCTGGGCAACAGAGCAAGACCTTGTCTCAAAAAAACAAAAAACAAAGAACTCATAATAAAGTTTTATTCACATTTTGCATGTGTGTGTTACTGTTTGTGTGTGTGTGTGTGTGTGTGTGTTTTAAACTTGGTGCATGACATGACAGAAACTTATTTCAAACTATCTAGAAAATGAGAGATGTGAAATGTGTTAGCTCATGTAAGTAAAACAATAAAGGATGAGTTTAGTCTTTGTCAATATAGTTAGAGAAGTGTTACCAGTAAAAATTTTTTCTTTAGATTTAATGGCATTTGGATTATTATCAATATATTTTTGTCTGATCATTTCTTATACTCCAGGTTATTGAATGTGAAGTATGTATATACGTTTGTGACTGTCATTAATTGACCAGCTTCTGCTGTTTCCAATATATGTCAGGCTTCATACGGTATCTAATTAGACATTTAGCAACTGAGTCAGGTCTGTGATGTTATCATTTTCCATATGAGGAATAAGATTATCAGAGAGTTAACTTACCCTAAGCCACACAGGTAAAGAGGTTAAAACCTGTGTCTAATAGGCATGGGCAAGGACTTCATGTCTAAAACAACAAAAGTAATGGCAACAAAAGCCAAAACTGACAAATGGCATCTAATCAAACTAAGGAGCTTCTGCACAGCAAAAGAAACTACCATCAGAGTGAACAGGCAACCTACACAATGGGAGAAAATTTTTGCAATCTACTCATCTGACAAAGGGCTAATATCCAGAATCTACAAAGAACTCAAACAAATTTACAAGAAAAAAACAAACAACCCCATCAACAAGTGGGCAAAGGATATGAACAGACACTTCTCAAAAGAAGACATTTATGCACCCAACAGACACATGAAAAAATGCTCATCATCACTGGACATCAGAGAAATGCAAAGCAAAACCACAATGAGATACCATCTCACACCAGTTAGAATGGCGATCATTAAAAAGTCAGGAAACAACAGGTGCTGGAGAGGATGTGGAGAAATAGGAATACTTTTACACTGTTGGTGGGACTGTAAACTAGTCCAGCCATTGTGGAAGACAGTGTGGTGATTCCTCAGGGATCTAGAACTAGAAATACCATTCGACTCAGCCATCCCATTACTGGGTATATACCCAAAGGATTATAAATCATGCTGCTATAAAGGCACATGCACACTTAACGTTTATTGTGGCACCATTCACAATAGCAGAGACTTGGATGGAACCCAAATGTCCATCAATGATAGACTGGATTAAGAAAATGTGGCACATATACACCACGGAATACTATGTAGCTATAAAAAAGGATGAGTTCATGTCCTTTGTAGGGACATGGATGAAGCAGGAAACCATCATTCTCAGCAAACTATCGCAAGAACAAAAAACCGAACACCGCATGTTCTCACTCATAGGTGGGAATTGAACAATGAGAACACATGGACACAGGAAGGGGAATGTCACACACTGGAGCCTGTTGTGGGGTGGGGAAAGTGGGGAGGGAAACCACTGGGAGATATACCTAATGTAAATGACAAGTTAATGGGTGCAGCACACCAACATGGCACATGTATACATATGTAACAAACCTGCACGTTGTGCACATGTACCCTAGAACTTAAAGTATAATAAAAAATAAAATAAAATAAAAACCTGTGTCTACACTTATTAGTATATTTACATACACTTTATTGCCTACCTCATGATAAGTGTTTGTAATTTGATTAATTGAATTTTAAAAATGCTAAAACTTCTTTGTGTTCTTGAATTATCACAATAAACACATGCATATATTCTCTGTAAATGGCAAAAGTATGAGAAAAGAAAGGCTTTTATTTCCTTGTCAATTCACTCGGGCATTTTAAAACCTACTTAGGTATTATCACCTTTCAAAATCACTATTTTCTTTTCAGTGATATTTCCTTGCTTCTATCCTCTACACATATTTGTTTGAGTATAGTCCTTGGCTTAGAAATCAAAAAGAAAAAGCAAACAATTTTATCTATCTATCTTCCTTACTGTAGAAAGTTTAAGGAGTTAAAGCAAATTAGATTGCCAGTACTACATTTTCTTGAAAAACTTAAGTAGAATTCAAAATGCACTCTAGGAATTTCGTTTCCTTAAAAAAATGCATTTTTGAATTTAACATTATTTCTACTTTCTTTTTCTTTTGTCATCTGATCACTGCAAATATTTTTGACAAGTAGCAAATAAGCAAATAACTTTTTCTACCAAAAGTCAACAAAAAACCAACCAAATATGTACAAACACTCTATGAACTAACCAAATAAGTATCCTGTAAATAACTCAAAAAGAAGCTTCAAATGATTTGCTGGGACAGAAAAGACAATACTAGGAAGCAAACTTTCTAAATTGTTGAAGAAAGATACATGCCTAGCACATATCTTCATTGTTCTCAAGCTATGCTGAAGTTCTGATCTCTCAGAATTAACTTTGGTGTGCTTCTCTTGTATAATGTTGCGGGGTTGCTCTAGAACAGGAGATCTCTGTGCAAATAAACTGATAAGGAGCAACAAAAGAAACCTCAGAAACATTCAGAGATAGAGTAGCTAGCCCCTCTGATGCTCTTTTTTATTCTCTTCTCAATATAATCAGTGTTCTTGCAGAGCAAGCGTTGCTATTGACACTAGTCACATTTGTTTTAATTTTTCTTCCATAAAGTCAAAGTGAGTGTGTTCCTGAATCTTATGTAATTTTCTCTGGATTTAAATGGCATGACTTAACTCTCTGTTCCAAATCTCATTGACAGTGTTTTTACAACTTACATTTATTAAATAATTGTTTATTATAAGTACTTTTCCTAGAGTTTTTTATGCAGCAGCTCATTTAAAATTTACCAATCTAGTCTGTGACCCAAGTCCCTTTATTTTATCCACTTAAAACTATCTACCTAATTATTTTAATATATGTAGCATGTTAGAACATTTAAATGGGAGAAAAGGAGATCCCTGAAGCCTTCTTTAACATGAAGACGCCATATGTTGTGTGATTCCATCATTGACTTTTGCTTTATTTTCTCAAAAGTCTGATAATTTGTATTCTAGACAAATGACCTATAAACTGGATGAACATTATTACTATTTTCATAACGTGCGAGAGAAATTGTTCAAAATCTGTACCTGAGCTGGACAAGGGTATTTCATACAAAGAGTAAGATTATGGGAGAAAAAGAGTGGCGCTAGCGCTTCTTAACCTCAGAGAAACTATAAAGAGGAGAAAATATAAGCCGCATGGTTTTTGCCAAAGTTGCCAATGAGAACTATGCAATAAATTCTCAAAAGAAATCCTACACATACCTTAACCTTCCAGCTGTGACTGCAAAGCAGCAATGTGGTTCTCTTCTATTTATTTTTGAAAAAAAAAAAAAAGAAAAAGATAAAAAAAAAAACTGACGACTGTATCTCCCAATGTTGTTTCAGGTACTTTATTATACTATGCCGTCAATTGTGATTAAAAATTTCTTAGCTATTTGTTAGATATCCTATGCTTATATGCATAACATTAGAGATTTTAGGCCAGAAGTAGTGATATTTTGGAAAGAGGAGCTATTGAAGAGGGCAGCCAATACTATCTAATAGTATGATATCTCATTCACCTGTGAGAACATCAGTGACTAAAATAAATCTAAGAATCAAGGTATTTTTGGAAGCGTGGCTGACTTGAATTTCATAAAATTTGATATTTTTAATTCTCCAAAATGCAAAGATTACATATTTTTAGTAATTAAGGGGCGGTTTGTGCACATAAAATCCAAGAAAAAATATTATTTCATATTCTACAAATCTATAATTGGTTTTTAATTTTTTGCTACTGAAATGTATATGTTCCCTGAAGTTTGGGATTTAAATAATGGAGAGTTCACTAGATGACACAGAGATAGTGAAGGGGCAAACTTGTAGGATAAAGATTATTTTTTCTTTCTTTTTCTTTTTTACAGTTATATAAATTTGAGAAATAAAACATGATGTTTTGATATACATATACATAGTGAAATGATGACTACAGTCAAGTAAATTAACCAGGTTATCTTTTTAGATAATTAAGTGTATAACCAAATATTGATCCTCATCTATATTAAAACAATATTTGACACATATTTTAGGAAACTCAAATTTTACACTTGGCCCAAAATTTTAACTGCAAATTTAAAAATTAATGTTAATATTTAGACTGTTTTTTTTTACCTTGGTAAAATGTGTATTAACTTATTTAATCTCGATAGCAACCCAGTCAATACTATAATTAGTATCGTCAGCACCATATTTACCAATATAAAAATTGAGTAACAGAGAGGTTATGTAATTTCCCTAAGATTGTGCAGCCGATATATGACAAAACAGATATGAACCAGAGCAGTGTGAATCCCAGATTTGTAGCTCAAACCCCTGTATTACACTAAAGGGTAGTTATGTGAACAGATGAGAAAACTGATGCTCACCTAAGTTCTTTGTGCATTTTTTAATACAAAGTAGTATAGGTGTTAATGGATACTGAAAGGGTTAAAAGTCTTGGTACTAACTGTGCATCCAGAAGTTAACAGAACATATTATAATGTCTCTTTAAGTAAAGTTCACAAAAACAGAAGAAATAAATTACTAAAGTCTTGCTTTATCACCACTATGTGGAAGCCAAGGCTTTTTCAAATCTATTTCTCTAGTTAAGAAAGGTTAAAAAGGCAACTCAAGTGTTCACATGCTCTAGTGAAGGCTGACCTTAAATATAAGGCATGCTCACACTTTCTATTTTGTCATTTCCAAGGCACCTCTCATAGAATGACTAGAGCAGCAAGTTTTTGAAAGGCGATGGTACCTATCAGCCAGGAGCTCAACTTAAACATTTTTGCTGGGTGTACATAAATTTGAAGCAACTTTTGACTGTTTTATAACATTTTACTCTATGTTTCAAAATATATAGAAGGTAACAAACTAAAAAAAAAAAAAAGTTTACATAAGGAAATAATGATATGGGGGCTGGGTGCGGTAGCTCATGCCTGTAATCCCAGCACTTTGGGAGGCCAAGGCGGGCGCATCACCTGGGGTCAGGAGTTTGAGACCAGCCTGGCCAACATGGTGAAACCCCGTCTCTACTAAAAACACAAGTTAGCCGGGTGCGGTGGTGGGTGCCTGTAATCCCAGCTAGTCAGGAGGCTCAGGCAGGGGAATTGCTCAAACCCAGGAGGCGGAGGTTACAGTGAGCTGAGATCGCACCATTGCACTCCAGCCTGAGTGAGAGAGCGAAACTCTGTCTCAAAAAAATAAAAAATAAAAAAAGATACGAATTATTAGGCATGCTAAAAGTGTTGGATTTTCTTGGATCTTCGGCCTCCATTCAATATTTATTTGACAAAAGCTAATTTGCTGTGTATTGAAACATAGGGGAAAAAGTTTCTTTGCTGGAATCCCAGAACAGTTTGGGTGATGGATGCTCAGAGATGGGTATTTAAAAGGCAAGCTCACAGCAGTGAATTGCTGTACCCAGTTATATGATGAGTAGCACCTTGTCAGCTTTTCCTGATAGAAATTGACATGAACTGAGGAAGATGACAACTTTCCTAAGTCTGAGGTCTCTGAAGTGTGTCTGTTAAACAGACTGCTTCTGTAATAGATTAAAAAAGACATCCAATAGTCAGAGAGCAGAGCTAACTGTGAAGAAATAGAAGGGCCTTGGCTCCTTATCCCCCTTGAGAGATGAGCCATTTAACCTACTCCCTGATGCAGAAATCTTGATACTTATGAGGTTTCTCAGGAAAGAGTTTTGAATTGTTCTGTATCCTGCACCAGGGCCGATCTTTATGATACAAAGAAACCAAGAGGGTGGTTGATCCTAACTAATTTAAATGCAGCTTGTGACTGGTAACAGTTTCCAACATGAAAAGATTGCAGTATAATAGCCATCTAATCGTTCATTTTATGACACCTATCTGCCCAAATCTGCTTCTGTTTGTACGTTTCCTAGTTGGGTGTTTTCTTTTCCCTAATCATAATCTAACTTCATCCTGAGCAGGCACTGCGTGCTGACTCGTTTTATTCTGACTACTTCCAATGTGCTGACTAAAATGCTTGCTAATAAAACAGTCCCTTATCTCAATAGCTTACTGTGGGCCCCAATAATTGTCCTTGGAATCTATCCCTAATAAGTTATTAAGTCTCAAATAAGCTAGAGAAATCAATGTTGTCTGACCTTCCTTGTGGTGGAAATAAGAGAGCTAGTTTAGAGATATCAATCAAGTTGCCCAAAGCTGTGTAATGTATCATATTTGTTTATGCATATCCTGCATTGATCTAAAAAAGATTTATGGCAGTTTAAAACAATGCCTGACACACAGCAGAAGTGAAAAGAAAACAGGTAAACAAGAAGAACAATAATAGACAAGAGATAAATAGGTATATAAAAAGAGATAACTTCAGTGAAATCATATACATATTCTAGAAGTGGAATATTAATTTATCTCTAAATTTTTAGCAGCAAACTGAACAGGAAGTTCAAATCAGTAATATACTTTTAGAATGTTTAATAATAAAATCACACAAATTACTCATGGAAAAACAATTATTACTGGAATTATAACATATCTATATTTCTCCAAATACTTTCATGATGAGGACCTTGAGGTAATTCGTAAACATGTTCTTACAGTAGGCAACGATGATCTTATAATGTCTCAGTACAATCCAATGATATGATACCAAAGCACAAGTGAGTAAACATTTATATGAAGACTGATAAGAAAACTAACTGCCTAACATTTTGCTGGTGTCATCTATTTGACGAATGATTTGATATTCTTCAATACTCTTTTATATGGATAAACTTTATAAGTTTCAGCCAATTCTTCATTATTAATTTTGTCTTTAGCTGAAATTTTTATATCTCTTGAGTAGGATTACATTCAAATTTGTATTGCCTAGAATATGCACTGAATCTGTTTTTCAATTAGTCTACTTTTTCTATGGTGATACATTAATATTATTTTGTGACCATTTTTCTTCCCTTCACACTTTTACCATGAGTTACTTTGGACATAGAATCTTCCCTGTCTATCTTAGGCTGTTTTGTACATCTATAATAGAATACCTGAGACTGGGGTAATTTAGAATAGACAGAAATTTATTCACTCACATTTCTGGAGGCTTGAAAGTCCAATAACAAGGATTCAGCATCTGTAGAGGGCCTTCTTATTGCATCATCACATAGTGGAAGGAGAGAGAGTAAGAGAGAGAGAACAGAACTTGTTCTTTAATAATGGTGCCAAACACACCCATGAGAGTAGAGCCCTCATGGGCTAAACACTTCTAAAAAATCTCACCTCTTAATCTGCTAAAATGGCAATTACATTTTAACATGAGTTTTGGAGGGGATAAACATTTAAATTATAATACTACCCAACTGAATATGAGTTTGTACCTAATACTCATTCTGTCCAATAAAACGTGATCAGAGACGATGAACCTCTAACCAGAGGCCTGTATTATTAGTCTTACCCTCTTTTGTTCCACCACACACCCTGAGAAGAACATGTCCCAGGTTCTTCCTTTAACCTAGGTTCTGAAATAAGAAACATGTAGAAGTGATCTGATCTCAAGCCTCACCAAATTCTCAAACCTGTTAGTGAACTATGTATAGTTGTAAGCTACTAAAATATGGGGATTATTTATTCTTCTATATCATCATGGCAATACCTAGAAAAGTTATTAAACATAGAGTATTATGTTTAAATATTGATAAAATAAAAACTTCAGCCAAATTAAATTTAAAGGACTTTAGTTGAGTAATGAATGATTCACAAATCAAGCAGCCCTCAGAATCACAGCAGATTCACAGAGACTCCAGCACAGCCACGTGGTGGAAGATTTATATACAGAAAAAGGGGAACTGATGTGCAGAAATCAGAAGTGAGGTAGAGAATGACCAGATTGGTCACAGCTCAGTGTTTGCCTTTTTTGAATGCAGTCTGAACACTCAGCAGTGTATGAGTGGTTGAAGTCTGGCTGCTGGGATTGGCCAAGACTTAGCTATTGTCACAGGCACATACTCTTAAGTTAGATTTTCAGTCTTGTCTACCTATTAATCTAGGTTGCAGTTCATCCACAAGGACTCAAATATGGAAGTATGGAGCCCATCTCAGACCATATTTAGTTCACTGTATGTTACAGGAAGTCAGGGACCCCGAATGGAGGGACAGACTGGAGCTGCAGCAGAGGAACATAAATTGTGAAGATTTCATCTTAATATGGGCATTTATCAGTTCCAAAATAATACTTTTATAATTTCTTATGCCTGTCTTTAATCTCCTAATCCTGTTATCTCCGTAAGCTGAGGATGTACATCACCTCAGGACCACTGTGATAATTGTGTTAACTGTACAAATTGATTGTAAAACATGTGTGTTTGAACAATGTGAAATCAGCATACCTTGAAAAAGAACAGAATAACAATGATTTTTAGGGAACAAGGGAAGACAACCATAAGGTCTGACTGCCTGCAGGGTCGGGCAAAAAGAGCCATATTTTTCTTCTTACAGAGACACTATAAATGTACATGCAAGTAGGAAAGATATCACTAAATTATTTTCCTAGCAAGAAATATTATTATTAATACCCTGGGAAAGGAATGCATTCCTGGGGGGAGGTCTATAAACAGCCGCTCTGGGAATGTCTGTCTTGTGCAGTTGAGATAAGGACTGAGATAAGCCCTGGTCTCCTGCAGAACCCACAGGCTTACTAGGCTTGGGAAAACTCCACCCTGGTAAATTTATGGTCAGACCAGTTATCTGCTCTCGAACCCTGTTCTCTGTTGTTTAAGATGTTTATCAAGACAATATGTGCACTGATGAACATACACCCTTATCAGTGGTTCTGCTTTTGCCCTTTGTCCTCTTCCCTCAGAAGCATGTGATCTTTGTTAGACCCTTATTAGTGGTTCTGCCTTTTGCTCTTTGAAGCATGTGATCTTTGTACCTACTCCCTGTTTTTACACCCCCTCCCCTTTTGAAACCCTTAATAAAAACTTGCTGGTCTGAGACTCGGGTGGGCTTCATGACCTACCAATGTTATGTCATCCCTGGCAGCCCAGCTGTAAAATTCCTCTCTTTGTACTGTCTCTCTTTATTTCTCAGCCAGCAAACACTTATGAAAAACATAAAGAACCTATGTTGAAATATTGGGGATGGGTTCCCCCAATAGCTTTAATAATATGGATATTAAAAGTGATAATATTTACATCATATTTTCCTTAAAAATGTTGGAGCATGTTATTAAAGTTTCAGAATGAAGAACTGTAGGGAGACCCCCTGAAACCATTGCTATGGAATAAAATATGAAATGCTGTACTGTACTTCTACATGCAGATGTTATGTTAAAGAATTACTTCATCCCCATGTGACCATCTCACCTCATAATCAAATGACCCTAAATCCCTCGCTAACCTACCCCCACCCCCACTAAACTTAATAATAAATGCTGGTATATCCAGTGCATTGTTGGCACCGTGGGACCAGAAGGCGGTGACCCCTCTGGACCCAGCTTTCACTATCTTGTGTGTGTCTATTATTTCTTGACCTGCTGATCTGCCTGGGAACAAAGAGAGAGCCCTGTTGCATTGTGGGCTGCTGGCCAGATCCCGCAATAAAGAACCATCCAGATTCAGTTCAGATTTGAGCTGAGGGAAAACATGGTGAGACCAACAATGAGTTTTAGAATAATTTATAATTGTCCCAGCCTACATTTTATTTCAGGATGTTGCCTTTCTAACCGCTGTTAAAAATAACTAGGACAGCTGAGATGGACCTCTCTTGGGGTTAGCTCTCTACACGAAAACAGCCAGTCTTGTCTGGGAGTCTTTATAGGTAGTATCCCAGATATCACGACTTTGCACTTTTTGTAGTTGATTCTTCCAATATATATATTTGATTTAACTGAGGCAAAATGTGGAAAAAAAGTATTGAGAAATGAAATGGCTGAAGATGAATTACATGTGGTAGATTGGTAAGCCTTTCTTTTATTTCAATCAATTGAGAGTCTCATCACCTTTCTGATAGTTCCACGTTCACGTCCCTTTTCTATTTTTATTTAATCTAGTTGGGTAAAGTTGCAAATACTTGCAAAGTAATGCAATAGCTTTTGTGGGAAGGTTATTTTTTCTGACAAATGGAACTAGAATTTGTGTTTTACAGATTAGTTCCTTACACTGAATGTGTCCAGAGTGACTATAGTCTCATTTATATCACTGCTAAGCCATATTGCTTTTTAAATTATAAATTACCATTGTAAACAGCAAAATTTACTCTTGAACGTAAAATGCTCTACATATTATTTTTTATATAATATCACTTAAAAGGAGAATATGATTTTAAAAACCCTGCTATATAGGCCTTTGTTATTAATATCAGGGAATCATGCCCAGGTTGGTTGTCTCAATAACTAAGTTGATTGATTTCTTTAGCCATAAAGAAAAACAAATTTTATATTTTCATATGTTTCAGTGGCAAGGACCACTATTGATCCTCATGTTGATACCATCCATTCAAACAAGCAGTCAAACTATCACTAGTCTTCTATTTGGCTCCAGGCAAAGGAATTAACAGCTTGTGGCAAAGCTAAATTAGGCCCAATTATTACTCACCTGACCTAATTTGCCATCAGACGTCTGAGAAGTCATCTGAATTACCAAATAGAGATGTAGCCACTATATACACATGAGTCCCATGGATAATTTATTTCTAATGAAACTCATTTGGAGAAGAGAAATGCACTGATTGTGATACAATAATCAAAAGGAGGGATATCATCTACGTCAAATGTCCTGAAGGAAGATGTTAGGGTAATATAATGGTATTTATTCATTATTCTACTCATTTCCTTTTTTTTTTCTCAAAGTAGTTCTTTCTGTAAGTTAAAAAGAGCCCTTAATTTTATTGTTAAAGGTCTGAGCTTCAATTTGCTCACTTGATAAGGTGAGCTAATTGATAAATCCATTCATCTGTCATTTTTTGCCCCATAGGAGTCATTTATTTGAAATGATAACTAGGTGCAAGACATTCTTCTTGATTTTTTAGTTTCTAGTTGGTTAAGAAAATCCACATTTATGCATATAGGTGATTTTGGGAGTACAGCAGCACCAGGATTTTTAATGTCTTCTAAGAGGAGAGCAGAGTGATCTGGGCAACTAAAAGTAATCAATGGGGCATCATTTCCATCCAGCCTGAGCCAAAGGAGATCCCACACTGGCATATGCTTAGAATAAAAGGTATTCAAGGGACAGCTGAACAAATGGAAGGTGATTCAAAAATATTCTTTCTTATTTATTGAATAATTCTTATTCATTGGTAGAAAAACATATTCTGAATCACAGGAGCTTTCAAGTTGTGCTGAAGAATGAGAGTGTAAACAGAATATAGAAAATAACAAACTTCAACTCTCAAAGTAACTATTACACAAGACGATGATAAAAAGGATTAAAAGGAAAAGATCAGTTATAATTGCAAATATTTCATCAGATCACTGAGAGAGTTAGGAAAGCACATTGCTGTTAAAGGGAAAAATAAACAACTCTTCTTACACCTTGTCTTTTATTCTGCTTGAGAGCTAGCTAGCTATAGATCCATATCCTGTAGCAAAGGAGCAGCTTCTAATCTGCTCTTACAAAGCTGTCTAATTAGCTGGTACAATTGTAGCAGCAGGTCTGTCAGGGGCAGGCAATGGTGGGAAATCAGTACTATCTCTTGCAGAATTTGTGACTTTTTATAACAAGCACTTGACTTGATCCTCTCAATTGTATCCTTTCAATTTGATACTTTATACATATTTTTAAAGGGCTGGTAACTCTGTGACACATTTAAACCATCATCAATCATATCTAATTTAGGATGATTTAAAGTTCTCAGAGTAGGTATCAATGAAAAATGAGTGGTAAAGATGCATGAGGTCATTTCAATAACATAGAGGTGTGTAAGGCAATAACTCTAATTGGACAAATAGAAATTTCACAGAGAAGAGTGTATGAAGAATTGACATTGTTCCTTAGCCAGTGACAGCCATTCCTGACAAGCCCAGTAACTCAGGAGACCAGAAAGTGGACCCATTTATTTGCGTGAAGGAGATCACGAGTCCACTTACCTATTTCTTTATCCATCTTCTTCAAACAAATAACACAAAGCTACATAGGACAAAATCAAGTCTTATATATTTAGTCCTAATACTACAAAGCTAATAGCAATGTATGCATCTATGTGTGGAGCTTATACTACGCATCTGAATTGCTGTCAAGCAATTAATAAGATATAAATAACATCATATTTAATACAAAAAGTCTATAAGCCCCATTTTATAGACAAAGATACTATGGCACAGAAAAGCCAAATATATTTTATAAGGATATAGGTCCAATATAAGCAACATAAGTCTGGGCAGCCTAGTAATGGGCGTATACTATAAGTTTTTATATGGTCTTATTAAAAAGACAAAAAAAAATCTGAATAAGAAAAATATCAGCTTATAGTGAATAAATAAGTACATTTCAAATATTTTAGGAAGGGAATGTATTTATTTGACAAAACAATCATGAGTTTTGAAATTATATGCAAATTAAGACAGTCTTATAATATGCTTAACATTTATTGTTATTCATACACTATACAGATTTATTTCTGTCTTCCTATAAGATGGATGAAAATTTTCAGCAATGTAATTTTGGCTCTGAATCACTCTCAGAAAATGGACCAGCAGTTCCCTTGATTTGATCTACCCAGCAGGCCAGGACAGAAGGACTTCCGTCACCACCTGTCATTGAGTACATTAACATTGTCAACCTCCACATCCAATTACATGCTAGCTGTGTGGTCAAAACACTCTGGGCCTTCCTTGTCTCCATTGTCTTCTTTCAGAAGTGTGTACAAGATCGTTTGTCTCCGGATGCTGGAGGTGGCCTGCTGGGCTAACCTAAGAACAGAAAAATAACGTGACCTAGCCCAGTGCTGGAGACTGCCTTGGTGTTATTATTATCGTTGTTTCTTAAAACTTGAAATCCTATGTCTTGATAAATACATATAAATTTTTTAATAAAGTAATTTTTCCTTGGCAACTGAGACGCTAATGCTCTGAGATATCATTTCCCATTTAGAATCAGCAACACAGTATAGAGATTTTTATCCTGCAGCAAGATCATCTCACAAGCATTTATATTCCTTCTCCACCTAACTCCAACATTGTATCTTACCACCGAGATTGGATTAAGAGTTTCTTCTGATAAAATTTCAGCTTCGATTTTTAAAAATAATATTGATATCTGCAAAGTATGTGCCACTATTAACAGAAAAGTCTCAGAACTAGGAAAAAAGAAACAATTACTTTCCCACATATTAGTGCATGTGTATGTGTGTATGTATACACATATATATAAATAACATACACCAAAGATATGGCCAAAGGATATAAAAGTTGTTAGTCAGTTGTTTAACAGTACACTGGTTTAATTTTTTATTTTTTCTTTTATTTTGTTGTTTATGACATGCTACTTTTATCCTTTTTGTATCTTACCATTTATTTGCTAATGTTACATATCCTTGCAGAGAGTGGAAACATGAATAGAGAATTTGCAGGAAACATTACTAAACCTCATAAAAGGCCAGGTGTGGTGGCTCACACCTGTAATCCCAGCACTTTGGAAGGCTGAAGTGGGTGGATCACGAGGTCAGGAGTTTGAGTCCAGCCTGACCAATGTGGTGAAACCCCGTCCCTACTATAAAAAAGTACAAAAATTAGGATGGTGTGGTGGCATGCGCCTGTAATCCCAGCTACTCAGGAGACTGAGGCAGGAGAATCACTTGAACCCGGGAGGCGGAGGCTGCAGTGAGCTGAGATGGCGCCACTGCACTTCAGCCTGGGTGACAGAGCAAGACTCCATCTCAATTAAAAAAAAAAAAACTTATAAAAGCAACGCATAAATTCTGGAACTTACTTTTCTTTTGTACTCCATCTTGTCATTTCATTCAGAAGGGATAAGTGTAATTTTAAAATGTTTTAAAATAAGAATTTTTTGAGTAATGTTTCTAATTTAATTAAATAGAAACACAGTCAATGAAATAGAAATGATTAGTGGTAGAAGTAAACATAATCATGAAGTTTTATCTTTACTTTGCTTCCACTTATGGAGTTTTGAAAACTTCTAAAATAAAACCCACAAAACAGGAGAGTAAAATAATTAAGCGCCTGAGAGAAGGAACAGAATTCCTATATTCTAATCTCAGATGCAACTTTTTTCTTTTTATTTTTTTAGATGGAGTCTCACTCTGTCAACAAGCTGGAGTGCAGTGGCACAATATCTCAGCTCACTGCAACCTCTGCCTCTGGGGTTCAAGCGATTCTCCTGCCTCAGCCTCCTGAGTAGCTGGGACTACAGGCACATGCCACCACACCCAGCTAATTTTTGTATTTTTAGTACAGACAGGGTTTCACCATGTTGGCCAGGATAGTCTCAGTCTCTTGACCTCATGATCTGCCCTCCTTGGCCTCCCAAAGTGCTGGGATTACAGGCATGAGTCACTGTGCCCGGCCTCAGATATAACTCATTAGTGACAGTAGTCAAGTTACCCAAATTTTTCTACGTTATTCTTCTCACTTGTAGGATGAGTGTAATGATAGTCTTTCACAACTTTGTCATGAAGATTAGCATGTAGTTTATCATTAACATCATTATCTGTTAAGCACTTAAAGCAGTATATAGCACATTGTAAATGCTATAGAAGTTAAATAAAACATACCACTTCCAATAAAATCAGCTAGATTAACCATTGAGTCTAATCATATTCTATTGTGAGATAAAGAAGAAAACTGATCATTAGAAATAACAATATAATTAAAATATCTTTACTTTTATATCTATCAGTTAAATTTAATTGTAGTCATGTACCAAAAACACAAACACAACAGTTAGAAAATCAGGTATTGAGAAAGAAAGGGATGTGAATGATATATGGTAGATCTTCCTACATGGCTTTAACGACATATAATAGTTCGTTTCTTTATGAAAATGTAATCAAATATGGCCAAAAATACTAGATTTTGTTAAAAGGCATAGTGGGAATATGACTATTGTATTTATCTATACTGTATATATGTTTAAAATATTTAATAAAAAATTAAGATGACTTAAGGCTCACACATGCTTAATTTCAATCCTGTCTTTGCCAATTACAAACTCTACGACTTTGGGCAAGTCATTTATTCTCTCTGTACTTCACTTTCTTCTTATTTCTATGTTCGAATAAACCTTGAGATAATTCAGAGCAAAATGAGGTATCCCTGATTTAACTGTCAATATATAAATATTGTAGCTAAAATTAAAGAGGAGAGGGTCACCAAATATTTAAATTTTCTTATTAAGTGCACAATTGAAGAATGGCAATATGAAGAATTTCCACTATTAGTGACAGAATGGCTTAGGGATTGTTTCTGGAATTCATGCCTAACATATAGTCAAAGAGGAAGAAGGCAAACTTAATAAAATCCAAATAAAATATTACAAAATTACTAGTAGTTTTGCCTTGAACAATTTGCCATAAAACACTACACCTATAAATTATGAAAAGTAATAACTCTAAAATTGAATAATAAGTGCACATTACTTACAGCAATAAATTCTCACTCAAAATCCCTCACAAAAGCAGTTTCTTTATGTGTAATAAAGAGGAGAAAAAAATTCAGAAGCAAATAGTGTACAATAAAAGTTCAAAATAAAAGTCAATTTAATAATTTTTTTAAAAAAATCCTTTTATAACTCGATCCTTTAAGAAATTTTGTGATTGCATAAGACAGAGTAGGGTTGTATGGATCTTATATAATCAAGTATATCAATGATTCCAACTCTGGTTGTTCATTACAACAAACTATGAAGATTTTATTTTTTAGAATGCTGACTAAAGATATGAAATGCAAGTACTCCTTAGAAAGAAGAGCCAAAATTACGAGTGAATAATCATGGCTCAGGTGGAGTACTGAGGGGAGAGTGATAAAGCCTATTGGTTCAGAATTCATGTAAAGAAGAAAGAAGCTGGGGCACAGAACAAGAAGAAATTTGGAGTTTGGCAGAGCTCAACTCCTGAGGAATTTAGAGTCCCATGGAAAATATCAGTGGGGCTATTTTTGGCTTCTCTCATCCTTGCATCAGACTGCTGGTTTCTTAACTTTCATAGAGCACTTTAGCCCTTGCGAGCCCAAGCACTGGTGTGGGTGGCAATATGGGAAATGCTTGTGGGCAGAGCACTGGGCAGCCAGCTCACGCAGTGTCTGTCACCCTCGCCACAGACCCCAGCTGAGCTGGCCAGTACCATATTTGTTGTATGCCCATTATGGGCCACTGTTCTGTCCAGAAAGTCTTAACCCTTGTGTCTCTACATCACTGGATCCCCTGCCAACATAACTGAGCCCCATTCAGATGGCAGCAGCTAAAGAGGGCTGGTGGTACACAGGGGAGCTGTGAGATTTCCAGAGATCTAGCCCTCAGGGTGGGCTGCTCTTAGGAGTAAGGAGAGTGAAGCATGTAAAAGCACCCCTAGGGACAAAGGAAACCAGAGAATACACTCTACTGTGCCTGAGAGCTCCAGGCTTGCGAGTTGAAGGTGACTGTGCCCTTTCAAGTGGAAATGCAGGTAGGTGCTGGGCTCTATAGGGGAGGAATAAGGTTCTACCCCAGAGATGAGGTGACACCAGTGCCCAGAACAGATGTGAAAAGGGTGACTTCTCCTTCCCTGTCCCCCACTGCTGTGTATGCCGCTGTGGCTATTCCCATGGGTTGCTGGCATGGGTGTGCCAGTGGATGGCCATTTCAGAATATTAGGGTGGCTGCAACCCAACTGTCAGTGTGCCCACCAGGCCCAGATTGCATAGAAGGCACAGCTCTTCCCCCTTTCTATATAGAGTGGTAGCATTCCTGCAGCAGAGATCAGGTGACTGGCAAAGCCATCTGTTTTGCGGTGAGGTAAGAAGTTACCTACCCTCCAAGGCCATTTGGAGGAAGAGTCACAAGAAAGTTGTTTTCTGTGGCCCTCAGCTACATTGCAGCTTGGAGATAGTGACAGTGCCTATCTGAGTTAGAAATCATGAGCCCTGGAGCAGTGGTGTGATAGAGAGGCAGATTACATTCCTGCCTGCCTAAGATATGAAGCTAGTGCAGCTCCTTCCCTCTGACACCACGCACAGAAAACTCATTTCACCACAAGCTCCCCCTGCCACTTTCATTAGGGCTGCTGCTTATGCTTGTCATTGGGGTTCCCAAGGGCAAGCTTAGCAGTCCAGTGCCATCCAGTTTTGTTCCCAACACTGGGGCTTAGGAGCAAACTCAGGGCACCAGGCTTTCCACAGGCCGGTCTACCATCCAGGACCACTGAAAACTCCTCCCAGCTGACAAAGATCACATACCCATCAGCTTCTGCCACATCCAACTCTTACTCATAAATGCTCTACTGGCTGGGAAGCTGAACTGCACAATGCGGTACATAAGAGGCTAACAGAAGTACACAGTCCTGTGGAACAACATAAACTACCTGAGCTCTCCCTAACCGTGGTCCTGCAGGAAATAATAATCTCATCATACGCTCAGCACATTGCCACTACAACTGATATTTGAGAGAGCCATCACACAAAGGCTATCTATAACCAAGAAACTCATGCAGAGTCTTGGCTCCCTGAAAGTGCCTAGAATCAAAGCCAAATAACTATACAGAGCATGTATTACAGTCACACACTCAAGGAAGCAAAAATAATTTTAAAGAAAGTCCCATCCAAACAAAGGCACATTCAAAAATAAAAAAAAAAAAGGTACTTTCTAAAGAAGAGAAAGAACAAGTGTAATAAATCTGGTGGTATTAAATAACAGAGTTTTTAAGAAACCCCCCCCATAAAAGGTCACACTAGCTCTCAAGAAATGGATTCTAACCAAATCGAAAATTCTGAAATGACAGATAAAAAATTCAAAAAACCAACTTGTCAGGAAACTCAATGAGATTCAAGAGAAAGTTGAATATCAGCACAAAAACATCAGAAAAATAATTCAGGATGTGAATGAAAAATTTACTGAAGAGATAGAAATTTTTAAAAAAGAAACAACTAGAAATCAAAAAATACTGAAGGAATTACAAAATACAGTTAAAAGCTTTAAGATACTGTAGAACAAGCAGAAAAAAGATTTCAGAGCTTAAAGAGTGGTCCTTTGAGTTAATCCAACCATACAAAATGATAAAAGAATTTAAAAAGATAAACAAAGGCATCAAAAACTACAGGATTACGCAAAGTGACCAAATCTATTAGTTATAGGCATTTCTGAGAGACAGAAAAAGTAAAAGATATGGAAACCTACTTAAGGAAGAAATTTAAAAAAAACCCTTCCTGGTCTTTGCAGAAAATCAGATATTTGGATACAAGAAGCTCAGAGAACAATGGCAGATAGTCCAATGGACAGTCTGCAGAGTCTGATGACTATATGCCTTGATGTGCAAGGAGAACATCATCAAGGCATATTGTCACCAGACTATTCAAAGTCGATATTAAAGAAAAAATTTTAAAAGCAGCAAGGGAGAAGCATCTAATCACCTGTAAATGAAATCCCATCAGACTAGTAGCAGACTCCTCAACAGAAACCTTAAAAGCCAGAAATATTGGAGTTCTATTTTCAGTATCTTAAAAAAATTACAAGCCCAAATTTTATATCCTGCTAAACTAAGCTTCATAAATGAAAATTAAATAAAATCTTTCCTGGACAAGCAAATGCTATAAAATTGGTCACCACTAGACCAATTGTACAAGATATGCTCAAAGGAGTTATAAATATCTAAACAACAAAAATATCTAAACAAAAGGCAATATGTGCCATCATAAAAGAACACAAAAATATGAAACTCAAAGATGCTATGAAGCAATTACATAACTGAGACTACAGAGTAACTAGATAACAGTTAACACCATATCAGAAACAAAACCTCAAATATCAATTTTACCCTTGAATATAAATAAATTAAATATATACTAAAAGATACGGACTAGCAGAATGGGTTAAAAATTTTTAAAAAGATCTGGCCAGGCACAGTGGCTAATGCCTATAATCCCAGCAATCTTGGAGACTGAGGAAGGTAGATTGCTTGAGGCCAGGAATTAGAGACCAGCCTAGCCAACATAGCAAAACCCCATTTCTACTAAAAAAAAAAAATAGAAAAATTAGCTGAGCAGAGTGGCACGTGCCTTTAGTCCCAGTTACTCAAGAGGCTGAGAGACAAGAATCGCTTGAACCTGGGAGACAGCTCCAGCCTGGGCAACATAGTAAGACTCTGTCTCAATAAGAGAGAGAAAGAAAGAAGGAAAGAAGGAGAGAAAGAGAGGGAGAGAAAGAAGGAGAGAAAGAGAGGGAGAGAAAGAAAGAGAGAAAGAAAGAAAGAAAGAAAGAAAGAAAGAAAGAAAGAAAGAAAGAAAGAAAGAGGAAGGAAGGAAGGAAGGAAGGAAGGAAGGAAGGAGAAATGAGTGAAGGTAAGGGAGAAAGAGAGAAAGAAAGAGAGAGAAAGGAGAGAAGGGAAGGGAAGGGGAAGGGAGAAAGGAAAGAACAAAAGAACGAAAGAAAGGAAGAAGAGGAAGAAGAAGAAAGAAAGAGAGAAAGAAAGAGGAAAGAAGGAAGGAAGGAATGAAGAAGGAAGGAAGGAAGGAGAAAGGAGTGAAGGGAAGGGAGAAAGAAAGAGAGAGAGAGAGAAAGGAGGGAAGGGAAGGGGAAAGGAAAAGGGAAAGAACAAACCAAAGAAAGAAAGAAAGAAAGAAAGAAAGAAAGAAAGAAAGAAAGAAAGGAAGAAGAAGAAAGAGAGCAAGAAAGAAAGAAAGAAAGAAAGAAGAGAGGGAGAAAGGGAAAGAAGGAAGGAAGGGGAATGATGGAAGGGAAAAGAAGGAAGGAAGGAAGGAAAGAAAGAGAGAGAGAGGGAGGGAGGGAGGAAGGAAGGGAAGGGAGGAAGGAAGGAAGGGAAGGGAGAAAGAAAGAAAGAGGAAAGAAGGAAGGACAGAAAGACAGAAAGAAAAAAAGAAAAAAGAAAGAAGAAAGAAGAGAGGGAGGGAAGGAAGGAAAGAAGGAAGGAAAGACAGATGAAAGAAAGAAAGAAAGAGGGGGGAGGGAGGGAGGGAATGAATGAAGGAAGGAAGGAGAGCAGGAAAGAAAGAAAGAGAGAAAGAAAGAGAAACATGAAAGAAAGAAAGAAAGAAAGAAAGAAAGAAAGAAAGAAAGAAAGAAAGAAAGAAAGGAGGGAGGAAGGAAGGAAGGAAGGAAGGAAGGAAGGAAGAAGGAAATAAAGAAAAAGAAGAAAGAAAGAAAGAGAAAGAGAAAGAAAGAAAAGAAAAGAAAAAAAGAAAAGAAAGAAAGGGAGGAAGAGGAAACAAGGAAAGATCTAATGATATGTTGCTTATATGAAACCCACTTAGGGGCTAATTGCATTTACAGACTAAAAGTAAGGGGGTAGAAAATGTATTCCTCACAAGTAGAAACCAAAAATGAGAAGAAATAGCTACACTTATGTGAGATAAAACAGATTTAACAACATTAAAAAAAGACAAAGAAAGTCACTATAAAATGATATAGGGAACAATTCACCAAGCATATATTAAAATAATTCCAAATATATTTACATGCTACACTGAAACACCTAGATTCATAAAACATATATTATTAGACCTAAGAAAATAAACAGACAACAGTACCATAGTACTGGGAGACTTCAACACCCCACTGACAGAACTAGACAGATCATGATGAGAACTAGACAAATATAAACTGTGTAGGTAACTTGGACAATAGATCAGATGGACCTAATAGACCTTTGAAGAACATTCTATCCAACAACTGAAGAATATGCATTTTCCTTATCTGTACATGGACCATTCTCCAAAATAGGTCATATGCATGGTCACAAAGCAAGTCTCAATAAATTTAAAATAATAGAAATTATAACAAGTATTTTCTTGGACCACAGTGGAATAAAACCAGAAATGAATACCAAGAATAAATCAATAGAAATACATACCAAGAAGTATGCAAATACAAGAAAATTAAACGACCTGCTCCTTGATGATCTTTGAGTAAATTATAAACTTAGGCAGAAATTAAGACTTTTTCTGAAATGAATGAAAATAGAGACACAACATACCAAAACCTCTATGATACAGCAAAAGCAGTGCTGATATGGTTTGTCTGTGTCCCCACCCAAATCTCATCTTGAATTGTAGCTCCCATAATTCCCATGTATAACGGGAGGGACCCAGTGGGAGGTAATTGAATAATGGGGGCATGTCTTTCCCATGCTGTTCTCATGATAGTAAGTCTCATGAGATCTGACGGTTTTATAAGGGCCTTTTCCCCCTTTTGCTCAGCACTTCTCCTTGCTGTCACCATTTGAAGAAGAGTGTGTTTCCTTCCTCTACTGCCATGCTTGTAAGTTTCCTGAGGCCTCCCCAGCCATGTGGAAGTGTGAGTTAATTAAAACTTTTTCCTGTATAAATTACTGAATCTCAGGAATGTCTTTATGGCAGCATGAGAATGGACTAATACATGTGCTAAAAGAGAATTTTACAGTGTTAAATGCTTACATCGAAAAGAAAGACATCAAATTAACAACATAACATTCTACCACAAGGAACTTTAAAAACACAATGCACAAAAAAAAACAAAATTAGCAGAAGAAAAGAAATAATAAAGATCAAAGAAAAACTAAATGATTTTGAGAACAAAAAAATAAAAACATACAAAGAACAATAAAAAAAAAACTTGGTCCTTTGAAAAGAAGAAAATAGACTGCTGTGCAGATTAACCAAGAAAAAAAGAGATTAATATAAGAACAATCAGAAATGAAAAAGGAAATATTACAATTGATAACATAGTAATACAAGATTATCACAGACTACTATGATCTTCTCTATGCATAGAAACTAGAAAATCTAAAAGGAAGTGGATAAATTTTTGGCATTATACAACCTCCCAAATTTGAAATCTTGAACAGACCAATAATAAATTATGAAATTGAATCAATAATAAAAATTCTGCCAAACAGACCAGCCCCGTACCAAACAGATTCACAGTTGAATTCTACCATACATACTAAGAAAAACTGGGACCAATCCTATTGAAACAGTTACCAAAAATCAAGGAGGAGAGAATCCTCTCTAACTCACTCTCCAAAACAAGTATCACATTGATACCAAAGCCAGGCAAGGGCATAACAACAAAAGGAGAAATCTTCAGGCCAATACCCTTGATGAACATAGATGCAAAAATCTTCAACAAAATACTAGTAACCCGTATTCAGCAGCATATCAAAAAAATAATTCAACACAATCAAATAGGCTTTCTTCCTGGGATGCAAGTTTGGATCAACATACACAATATACACAAATCAATAAATTGTAACTTACCACATAAACTGAATTAGAAACAAAACCCATATGTTTATCTTTATAAATAAAAGTATTTGATAAAATGTAAAATATATTTGTGATAAAAACATTCCACAAAGTAGGCTTCAAAGGCTCATACCTTATTTTTTTCATAAATAAGAGCCATTTATGACAAACCCACAGCTAGCATCATGCTGAATGGGAAAAAGCTGGAAGCATTTCCCCCTAGGAACTGGAATAAGACAAGGAAGCCCACCCTCACTTCTATTCAACATAGTGCTGGAAGTCCTAGCTAGAGCATTTAAGCAAGACAAAGAAATAAAAGGCATCCCAACTGGAAAAGAGGAAGTCAAAATATCTGTTTGCTAATAATACAGTCTTATACCTAGAAAACTCTCAAGATTCCACCAAAAGTCTAGATTTAATAAATGACTTGAGAAAAGTTTCAGGATACAATATCAATGTACAAAAATTAGCAGCTTTTCTTTCTAAAAAACTTTTACTTTACATTCAGGGATACATGCACAGGTTTGTTCCAAAGGCAAATTGTGTCACAAGGTTTTTGAGTACAAAATATTTTGTCACAAAGGTAATAACCATAACATCTAATATGTAGTATTTCTGATTTTCTCCCTCTTTATACCTCTTTCACCTTCAAGTAAGCCCCAGTGTCTGTTTCTCCCCTCTTTCTATGTAGTTCTTGTTGTTTAGCTCCCACTTATAAGCGAGAACGTGCAGTATTTGTTTTTCTGTTCCTGTGTTAGTTTCCTCAGAAAAATGGCCCCTACATCCATCCATGTTGCTGCAAAAGACATAATCTCATCTTTCTTTTGGCTGTGTAGAATTCTAGGTTATATGTACAACATTTTCTTTATTTAATCTATTATTGATGGGCATTTAGGTTGATTCCATGTCTTTGCAATTGTGAATAGTGCTGCAATAAACATACATATGCATGTATAGATCGAATTATATTTCTTTGGGTATATACACAATAATTGGATTACTAGGCTGAATAGTAATTCTGTTTTAAGTTCTTTGAGAAACTGCCACACTGCTTTCTGCAATGGCTTTACTATTTTACATTCACATCAGTTTATAAATATTACCTTTTCTGTACAATCTCACTAGCATATGTTATTTTTGACTTTTTAATAATGGCCATTCTGACTGGTATGATATGGTGTCTCCTTGTGGTTTTGATTTGCATTTCTCTAATGATTAGTGATATTGAGAATTTTTTCATATTCTTGTTGATCATATGTATGTCTTCTTTTGATGTCTGTCCATGTCTTTTGCTCACCTTATTTGTTTTGTGAGCACACCCAGGCCGGAGTGCTGAGGCGTGATCTCAGGTCACTGCAACCTCCTCCTTCTGGGTTCAAGTGATTCTCCTGCCTCAGCCTCCCAAATAGCTGGGATTATAGGCACCCATCACCATGCCCAGCTAATTTTTCTGTTTTTAGTAGATACAGCGTTTCACTGTGTTGGCCAGGTTGGTCTCAAACTCCTGACCTCATGATCCACCTGACTTGGCCTCCCAAAGTGCTGGGATTACAAGCATGAACCACCACGCCCAGCCCCTTTGCCCACTTTTTAATGGGTTGCTTTTTGCATGTAAATTTGTTTAAGTTTCTTATAGATTCTGCATTTTAGACCTTCGTCAAATGCATAGTTTGAAAACATTTTCTCCCATTCTTTAGGTTCTTTTTACTTTGTTGATAGTTTCCCTCCCTGTGCAGAAGCTCTTCAGTTTAATTAGGTCCCATTTGTCAATTTTTGTTTTTGTTGTAATTGCTTTTGATGTTTTTGTCATAAAATATTTGCCAGGTCCTATGTCCAGAATGGTATTTCCTAGGCTATCTTCCAGGTTTTTACAGTTTTAGGTTTTATATTTAAGTGTTTAATCCACCTTGAGTTGATTTTTGTATGTGGTGTAAGGGGTCCGCTTTCAGTCTTCTTCATATGGCTAGCCTGTTTTCCTAGCACCATTTATTGAATAGAAATGAGAATAATGTATATTCTATTGTTTGGAGGTAGAGAGCCCTGTAGCTGTCTATTAGCTTCATTTGGTAGGTGTTGAGTCCAGGTCTTCAATATCTTTGTTAATTTTCTATCTAATACTGTCAATGGGGTGTTGACGTCTCCCACTGTTATTATGTGGAAACTTAAGTATCTGCATAGCTCTGTAAGAATTTGCTTTATCAGTCTAGGTGCTCCTGTGTTGGGTGCTTATATATTTAGGGTAGTTAGGTGTTATTTTTGAAGTGAACCCATTACCATTATATAATGTCCTTCTTTGACTTTTTAAAAATCTTTGTTGGTTTAAAGTTTGTTTTGTCAAAAATTAGGATTATCAACCCCTGCTTTTTTCTGTTTTCCATTTGCTTGGTAGATTTGTCTGTATTCCTTTATTTTGAACCCATGGGCATCATTGCATGTGGGATACATGTCTTGAAGACAGGATACCACTGGGTCTTGCTGCTTTATCCAGCTTGCCACTCTGTGTCTTTTAATTGGGGCATGTAGCCTGTTTATATTCAAGGTTAGTAGTGATATGTGCAAATTTGATCCTGTTGTCATGTTGTTAGCTGGTTAATATGCAGACTTTTTTGTGTGGCTGCTTTATATTGTCAATGGTGTGTGTACATAAGTGTGTTTTTGGATTGGCTGGTAATGGTCTTGCCCTTCTCTAGTTATTGCTCCTTTCAGTACCTTTTATAAGGCAGGTCTAATGTTAATAAACTCCCTCAATTTGTCTGAAAAGGATCTTATTTGTCCTGCACTCATGAGTCTTAATTTGTCTGAATATAAAATTCTTAGTTGAAAATTCTTTTCTAAGAGTTGAGAACGCTGATAATAGGCCCCCATTCCCTTCTGGCTTGTTTCTGCTAAAATGTCTATCGTTAGCCTGATGGCGTTCCTTTTGTAGGTGACCTGCCCCTTCTCTCTAGCTGCCTTTAAAGTTTTTTGTTTTTTGTTTCACTTCAACCTCGGAGAAACTGATGATTATGTGTCTTAGAGATAGCCTTCTTGTGCAGTATCTTGCAAGGGTTCTCTGCATTTCCAGAACTTGAATGCTGGCCTCTCTAGCAAGGTACTAATAGACAACATCCTGAAATACGTTTTACAAGTTGCTTGCTTTCTTCCCATCTTTTTCAGCAATGCCAATGAATCATAGGTGCGGTCTCTTTACATAATCCCATATTTCTCAGAAGTTTTGTTTGTTCTTTTTTGTTTTTTGTCTGACTTTTTAGTTCTGAGAGCCAGTCTTCAAGATCTGAGATTTCTCCTTAGTGTGGTCTATTCTGCTGTTATTACTTGTGATTGCATTATGCAATTCTTGTAGTGTGTTATTCAGCTCTGTCACATCTGTTTGGTTCTTTTTTATAATGTCCATTTTCTCTATCAGCTTCAGTGTCATTTTATTATAATCCTTAGATTCCTTGGATTGGGTTTCCACTTCCTCCTGAATCTCAGTGATCTTTATTCCTATCTGTATTATGAGTTCTATTTCTGTAATTTCCATCATTTTAGCCTGGTTAGTCACCCTTGCTGGGGAATAGTATGGTCGTATGGGAAAAAGAAGACACTGGCTTTTTGAGTTGCCAGATTTCTTGCACTAGTTCTTTCTCATCTGTTGTTCCATTACTTGTGGCATAATTTGAGTGCAGTCAGTAAACTTCTTTTCCGAATGTTTTCAGAGGACCAGAGCTTTGTGCAGGGTATTTGCTTGTAGCTGAATTCTGGTCTTTGGTTTCACAGGGATGTATATCAGTCAAGTATTTTTGGTGTTTACATTTGGTCTGTGATCCAGTAGATGGCGCTTACGCGTACTGACCAGTAGGTAGGCTCTTGCTCAGCCATGTGGGTCCAGTGTATTTCCTCTCAATTGCAGCTGTGCTACCCTCTCACTGCTCTGAAATGTGGATTCCTCTCCCACTGGAGTGCTGGCTGCATATATCAGCTTGACACTCCCGGGCTGCATACTGCAGCTCTAGGGTGAGCTCAGGCTTTATGTTCTCACCCCAGCTTGAAGACAATAGGGGAAGGGATCTTGGCAGTGATTGTGGTAGATGACCTTTTACTTGTTTCTTGGGGTTCCACCCCAGAGAGATGCAGAATCACTATTAGTCAGTACAATCGACCAGGGTGGAGTGGCTGTGCTGTGGGCTTAAGCCAAGGGGGGTCTTGCCTGGTGATAAACAGGTGGGGCAGAGATGTCATAGGGGAGACAAAGTGGCCTCTTCTCCTGAAGGAAACTACAGCTTGCTGGAGGTGTAGTTAAAGCACTCAGGTTGTTTTTCACTTCCTAAGTCTGAGAGCAGAAAGGGCAGTACTGTACAGTGACAGTGAAAGAAGGGCTTTTGGTTATCTCTGGGTGCTTCACCTTAGAAAAATGTGGAGCCACTGCTACTGGGCATGTTCAACCAAAATGTGGGGCACTACACAGCTAGCCCAAGCTAGGGGTTCCACTTGGTGAAGAACTAGGGGTTGAGGACTCAAAGGGAGGAGGAAACGCTGGGTTCCTCTCCATATGGGGACTGTGGTGTGCTGGTAGGACAAGTGAAGCCCTCAGGCTCTTTGTTTCTTCTGTTTCTTCTCCAGACTGAAGGCAGCAGGGGCAAACCCACTGCTGTTGTTGTGGCAGAGGGGCTGCTGGTTGCTTCTGGGAACTCCTCTCCAGGGAAACACAGAGCCACTACCAGTGAGTATGCTCACTAGGGGTGGGGCAACTGTTCTGCAGTCCCAAGCCAGGGGCCCTTCCTGGTAAAGAGTACGGGTGGGAGCTCACAGGGAAGAGAGACTGGGCTTCTCTTTGCATGTTGGCTGCAATGAGATGGAGGTGCCAGTGTAGCGTCCAGACCCTTTTTCCCTTCCCCAGCTCAAGTGTAGTTAGTGCAATACCACTGCAACTGCAATGGAAGAGGGCCTGTGGGTTGTCTCTGGGATTTCCTCCTCAGAGAAATGCAGAGCTGCCTCTGACTGAAATGTTCAACTGGGGGCAGGGTGGTTGTCTTGGAATCTTAGGCCAAGAGGGTCCACCCACTGAGAAGTGGGAACGAGGACGTGCATGGAAAACAGTCTGACCAGTTTTCCACGGGGCAACTGCACTGTGCTAGGGATCTGCACCAGAACCTAGTCACCACTCACATTTCAGAGCTTGAGGGCAACAGCAGTGAGGGCTAAGAGGCAGCAAAAATGGTGGCCTGCCTCTCCCTCTGGGGGCTCCATCCCAGAGAATGGCAAAGCTGCTGAAAGCACGAGAGCCCAAGTGCAGCTGGTGTGGCCATGCTAGGGTCCCATGACAGTGGGCTTTATCCTACAAGGTGCAGTGGAGTCGAGACCTGCAGTCCATTGCTACTCAGATGCATGGATTCAGCCCCTTTCCTGGGGGCATGTGAGGGAATCTGACCTCCCCCATTGCCAGAGATTCAACTTTTTTTTTTTGAGATGGAGTCTGGCTGTGTCGCCCAGGCTGGAGTGCAGTGGTGCAATCTCAGCTCACTGCAAGCTCTGCCTCCCGGGTTCACACCATTCTCCTGCCTCAGCCTCCTGAGTAGCTGGGACTACAGGTGCCCGCCACCATGCCTGGCTAATTTTTTTGTATTTTTAGTAGAGACGGGGTTTCACCGTGTTAGCCAGGATGATCTCAATCTCCCGACCTCGTGATCCACCCACCTCGGCCTCCCAAAGTGTTGAGATTACAGGCGTGAGCTACTGCGCCCGGCCAAGATTCAACTGTTAATGCTGGGATGCCTGGGGATTCAAGGCTTCTGGGACTCTGTGCACATCTGAAAGTACACTATGTGTGTACTATATAGTGCCCTACATAGCCCTCCTTGTCAGTCTAAATGCTCCAGGAGATCTCCTGAGCCCAGGGTGGCAAAGGTCTGTGGCAGAAATGTGGGTACCCAGGGACTCACCATTTCCTTATGGTGTTGGGACCTCCCCATCTCCATCTCACTACCAGGTGAGCAATTGTCCTGTCTCTCTCCTCTCCATTCTCCATGTGTCAGATTGTTTTTTTGATGAATCCCAATGTGGCTACCTGAATGTTCCATTTGAAGAGGTATTACTTACTCACCATTTCTCCCTCTCTCAGTGAGAGTGGTGCACACTAGCTGCTTCTAGCAAGCCCTCTTGGGCCAGTAGCAGTTCTATACACCAATAACAATAAGGCTGAGGAATACATAAAAAACTCAATCCCATTTGAAATAGCTATAAGAAAATACCTAGAAATACATTTAAACAAGGAGGTGAAATAACTACCAGGAGAAGTAAAAAACAATGATGGAAGAGATTATGGATGCCACAAAGAGTGCATCTCATGCTCATGGATTAGAAGAATCAATGTCTTTAAAATAACCACACTGCCCAAAGCAATCCACAGTTTCAATGCAATTTCTATCAAATTACTAAAGTTATTTTAAACAGACTTAAAAAATTATCTAAAATTCATATGGAACCAAAAAAGAGCCCAACTAGCCATTCAAAGGAAAACAAACAAACCTGAAGGCATCACATTCTCTGACTTCAAATTATAGTACCAGTCTATACTAACCAAAGCAGCATGGTACTGGTATAACAGCAGACACATAGATAAACAGAACAGATTAGAGAATCCAGAAGCAAAGCCGTCTACGTACAACCAACTAATTTTTGACAAAGTCAATAAAAATAAACAATGGGGAAAGGTCATCCTATTTAATAAATGGTGCTGGGAGAACTGGATAGCCATATGCAAAATAATGAAATTGGACCCTTATCTCTCACTGTATTAGTCAGGTTTCTCCAGAGGGACAGATTATACACACACACACACACACACACACATTATATATATACATCGTATAGATATACACATTCAGGGGAGTTTTAACTCACACAATCACAAAGTCTCACAATAGGCTGTCTGCAGGCTGAGGAACAAGGAAAGCCAGTCCAAATTCTAAAGAGTCCAATGTTTGAGGGCAGGAAGCATCCAGCACGGTAGAAAAATGTAGGCTGGGAGGCTAGGCCAGTCTTGCCTTTTCATGTTTTTCTGCCTGCTTTATATTTGCTTGCAGCTGATTAGACTGTGCCCACCAGATTAAGGGTGGGTCAGCCTTCCCCAGCCCACTCATTCACATGTTAATCTCCTTTGGCAACACCATCACAGACACACTCGTGAAGAATACTTTGCATCCTTCAATCCAATCAAGTTGACACTCAGTATTAATCATCACACTCACATATAAAAAATTAACTCAAGATTGATTATAGACTTAAATGTAAGATCTGAAATTATACAAATCCTAGAAGAATACCTAGGAAAAACTCCTGTGGACATTTACATAGACAAAAATAATTATGACTATCTCCTCAGAAGCAAATGCAATAATAACAAAAATATACAAATAGGATTTAATTAAACTAAAAATCTTCTGCACAGCAAAAGAAATAATTAACAAGGTAAACAGACCATCTATAGAATGGGAGAAAATATTTTCAAACCATGCATTCAACAAAGGGTTAATACCCAGAATCTACAAGAATTCCAAATAACTGAACAAGAGAAAAACAAATAACCTTATTAAAAAGTGGTGGGCAAAGGACAGAAACAGATATTTTTCAAAAAAGACATATGAGTGACCAACAAACATGAAGAAATTCTCCACATACCTCATCATCAGAGAAATGCAAAATAAAACTGCAGTGAGACACCATCCTATACTGGCCTGAATGGCTATTATTAAGTCAAAAAACAACAGATGTTGGTGAGGCACAGAGAAAAAGGAATGTTTTTACACTGTTGGTGATAAAGTAAATTAGCACAACCTATGTGGAAAACAATAAGGAGATTTCTCAAAGAGCTAAAAATAGAGCTGCCATTCAATTCAGCAATCCCTCTACTGGATATCTACCTAAAGCAAAATAAATCATTGTGTCAAAAAAACACCTGCACTCACATATTTACACAGCAATATTCACAGTAGCAGAGTCATGGAATCAGCCTATGTGTCCATTGATTGGTGATTGAATAAATAAAATGTAATACATATATATCATGGAATATTAGGTAGAGGCTTAATTTCTCTGTAATATTTCACTGTTTGTCATCTGAATTGGCAAGTTCCTTTCCAGTCAACAAATACTAAATACAAACTATGTTTAAGGCAAGTATGTCAAGGATCATATAAATAAAAGCTAACCTAAGTCTGCCCTTGAATACTTTGTCTCTTAAGTGTATGAAACCAGCGCACATTATTTATTTTTTAAATATAATGTATATTAAAATATTTTTAATCCTAAAAACTATTATTCAAAGGAGGAAATCACATGGTATGACTGACTATAGTTGTCCTTATGTAAAATAGAGCCAACCTATGTTCGTGCATTGGGTTCCCAGCCCTGGTAATGCTCACAAGGCAATGGTATTTACTGCTGCCTTTTAATTTACATAAAATGTAAAGGAAATAAAATTAAACAGTTTGTTAATGCCTTTACCAAAGAACACAAGGCAGCAAGTATATTACCTTCCTCTTTTACAAAATCAATAATCTTTCTGTAAGTACATTTTACAGTTGTATAAAAAATCTTGTGAAACATGTAAGCACAAAAGCTAAGCCACTTGACCTTTACTTGGAGAAACAAAGGAAGGGGTTAAGATAAGGCTCCAAGTAACTTTTCCACTGGTAAAGTTGTCCAAATTAAAGCACCTTGCACCGACACATAGCATAGTGTGTCAGAAGATCTAAATGTCCTTACACATCACCTGATGTTTTTGTCTACTTTTGTAGCAAATGGTATGACAAAATATATGTCTTTGCTACTCTATATATTGTAAGAGCATACTGTATTCATACTTGTCTGTCATATTTTGCATCTTAATTTCTATTCTTTCTCTTTAAGTCAGGAAGATGTCTCTAACAGAGTCAAAATAAAACTCATTTAGAATTGGCCTGAAAAGTTATTCCCAAATTTAACTTAAATAGTGAATTCAAAGAACTTTATAACTGATCACATATAACTCTTTCACAAAACTAAATTATTGTAACTTCATTCCTCAAATTAAGTTAAATGAAAAAAATATATATTAGAAAACTCTGGGCAAGAAGTCAATGACTTTGGTATATCTTGCTTCCTGATTTAATCAGTTACTTTTTCCATGACCGCAGGAAAGTATTTCGAGTGCTGATTCCCTTTTTCCTTATCTTGAAAATATGATAAAAGGGATTATTGGATTGTTTGTGTCACACACAAGCAAGATGTCTAAGTATGTTGTTTACAAAGAAGACATAGTGGCAATGAATAAATTCATGGACTCTAGAAATTGAGGGAAGTAAGAGAGATATTGTAAAGGCGTTAAAATGACACAAATTTTAAAAGATTATTCTCCAAACAAATTTATTTTAATCAAAATATTTTATTTTCTAACCTATAATTCTAATAATAAACAATAAGCAATATTTGGCCCTGTACCATGTGTGTGTGTGTGTGTGTGTGTGTGTGTATGTGTGTGTGTGTGTGTGTGTGTGTTTAATATTTAGGCTTAATTTAGAGACAGAATATTTAAACACTCTTTCTTAGTTAAGTGACTTGAAAAATGGACCCTGATACAACCCCTTGGGGGGATATTGTTTATGTGGGACCTGATCCAAGGAAGAGCAAATAAGGAAGTAGGAAAAGCGAGGCAGTGAAAGGAGAAAATATAATTATGGGTGAATTAATGCAAAGGTCACTTTTGTGACCACCTATAAATTTAATTCCACTGGAGACCCTTGAAGGAATAGTGCAGAACACATTTCAGACTTGTTTCCTCGAGGGTAAATTTTTTGGGTAATATATCCACTAATGTCTACCTTTTACTGATTACACGTTGACCATGGAGATGTGAAAACTCAGCACTTCCATACTCTCTTCTTTGTGGTCTGAAGGACCCTCTATGGATCTGGAGAACACTCCCAGGCAGGGAAGCAGAGTGCAGGCTCTTGAGGAAGGAAGCCTTCAGCATACACATAAAAATTCCACTGCAGCTATAAAGAGCTTCCAGATGGGCAGAAAGGATACACATATTGCTGGGAAACCACAGCATATGTTGTACAATTAAATGGAGAGCTGTATTTGCACTCTAATAATGAAAGTTAATGCAAGTATTATAAATTATGAGAATATAAAAATATAATTATATAATTTAGACATGGGAGAAAAGAAGAGGAAAATAATTTATAACAATAAAAATGAATTTAAAATAACTAAAATACAGAATAAAAAAATTGGGAGTTGGTTAGGTGGGAAAAAAAGGTAGAAGGCAATGTATGTGCCCCATATTCTGTGCTTTTTCACTCTGGACTATCAGTACTTGTTTCTATAGTTGATGCATCCATAAATAGAGACATAAATGAATTATTTATCCTTATCATAGTAATTAAGAGAAGAATTAAACTTGGAAATTTTAAACATGATTTCCTCTAGAGAGGTGGAGTAGAATTGAGAATTGTGAGCTGACAAGACAATTTCTTACTGTTTTATATAATTCTTTTCTAAACTTATGCATTTACATTGGATTGATTTTGTTTTTTCAGAAAATTAAACTGCTGGGCATAGTGAGAGAAGTGAAGAGTATGAGATCACAGTGCATGATGATGACATAGTTTAGGCTTTAATATGGTCTCATGATTTTATAATACTAGGCCTTGTGTATGTCATAAAGGTCATAGTCACTATTTCAAATATTTTCAGGTAAAAATAATTTAAATTATTCTTGAATTGTTATTTTATAGAATATATTTGATATCAAAGAGTCAACATAATTTAATTCATAAGCTTTGATTTCCTTCTGTTTTTACATCAATCATTTTAGGCTGAAAGTATTATTGTTTCAAACATTAGATGGATCTATCATACTGAAATTGGGACAGAAAACCAATTCTGTTTAAAGGTAAGAGCTATTTACCTTGGTGACACTGACACAATAATAAAATGGAAGGCAGTTGTCCCAATAATGACTCTTGATAAAACTTTATGTACAGTTTCCCAATAGGGTACATTTTATACTGTAGAATTCTTACAGAAAGAAAGGGCATTGAAGAGGCTGAGAACAGAGCAGCACTGTTGGAATTTGTACTGACCACGTGCTAGAAAATTACACACAATAGGATTTAAATGGCTCATAGAAATTCTTCTGCTTCTTTCAAACCTGCAATGTTATTGTTTTTCTCTTGTGCAGTGGTGGCAGAAACACTATGTTTTTTAAAGTTATTGAGCAGATATTTATTTTAAAAATAAAATGTCATCTATGGTAGTAGTTGAAGACACTGAAATATTTTGATATTCTAAGTGATGGTTGAAACTAAGTAATTTCCTAAGTAACTTAAGAAAAGTCAATCCTTAAATTGACATTGTCATTATTTAAATGCTGAAAATATTTCTTGATAACGTCCCCTTTTATAAACAGTCAAAAAAATAGAAGCTATGAGGAATGGAAATCTATCCTTTCTCCCTCTCTCATGCACCTCTATGATGTTCTTAGGTAAGGAGTCACTTCATTTTTTAATTTTAAAATTATTAAGAAGTTAACACAAGCATGCAGTTTTAAAAATATTAAGTGTTTCAGAAAAGTAAAATAATGAAATGTAATAGTATCCAATTCTACCACCGACAACCCCACCTGTAACCCACAATCTAAATTTATAAATTGTTTATTAACTCTACTACTTGAAGTTTGATAATTCATTTAATTAACTTTATATCTACATTTATTCTGCAATCCTCTCCCAATATTTTCTTAGTCATAAACTTTTTTCAGCTTTTTTAGTCTTTCTAATTCTAAAATTTGTTTAAATCTCCATTTTCCTATCTAACCATTGTAAATTCATTACTCTAAACCTTGATTATCTACAAAAGGACACAGTTTCCACTCTTACTACTTTCTTGTTCAATCTTCCCTGCCCCTAATTTTATCTGGTGTCCATTATATTTAACAATTATCATAGCCAAGATATTGACATGTATGTGTATAATTAGTTTATCTATACAATTAATCTATGCTTTAACTATAATTTAATTTAAAAATCAATATAATATGGTGACATAACAAGAAATATGTATTTGACCTTCCTCTCTGGTTCTTGGCACAGAGCTTCTAAAATCCTTGTAACCTCAGGAGTGTCAAGATTGATAGGAGTGTAATTTTATATTCATAACAAGCCCCTTTTAATCACACCTGAGTTGCTGTCTGGAAGTTCCTAGATGACTTCAGGATGGGACTGGTTGACAGAAAAAGGAATCATGTGATTAGAGGTTTGGAAATTTCAGCTCCATTCATGGGGGACTTCAGGGAGAACAGAAATGCTGGGAGTTGCATTTATCACCAAAAGCCAATAATTTAACCAATCATGCCTAATTATATAGTGCCTACATAAAAACCCTAAATGAAGAGATTCAGAGAGCTTTCACATTGGTGAAAGCATCCATGGGCTGGGAGAATGGCCCTATCTCTCTGGGACAGAAGCTCCTGCCTTCAGGACCTTTCCAGACCTCTCCCTATCCACCTCTTCATCTGGGTATTCATCTGTATGCTTTACAATATCCTTGATTTTAAACCATTCAATGTAAGCAAATTCTTCTTCTGCCTTTTATCAGCTGTTCTAATAAATTGTGAAACATAAGGAGGGTGTCATGAAACCCCCAATGATGTGTAGCCAATTGGTCAAAAGTATGGATGGCCTGGACTTGTAATGGGCATGTGAAGCAGGAGCAGTCTTGTGAGACTGAGCCTTTATCCTGTGGGTTGTTACATGAACTCTGGATAGTTTGCATCAGAATTGAATTGAGTCTAGTTGGTTTCCAGTGAGTTCCAGTAGTGGATGTTAATATGAAACAACACCACACATTTGGTATAAGAACTTTTGTGAGTAGAAATGTATCATAGTAATAGTAGTTTGTCTCAAAAGTACGATTTGCTAGACTGGCTTTGAATCAAGGAAATGTGGTTTGGGAAGATAAATAATAAAAAGGCAGAAGATGATAGTTGGTTCCTGGATGAATACCTAGTGACCCATGATATAAAACTGTAGCTGTACTGCAATCTGTTACTAAAAATAAAAATTATTGATTGAACTTAGAAGTGCTGGTAGACCTGGTTTTCAAGTAGTTGGTTCATGGGATTTGTAAGAAAATGTAAAAAAATAAGAAACATGTTAAACATAAAATCTCTTTGTAATTGTTACCTGTAATAGTTAAGATGAATGATGCTAAAACAAGCTCAGATTTTGACCAGTCTAAACTTAAACCACTGGCATCAAAGTTGACCACAAAGGAATAAATTCTGCCTAGACAACAGAAAATACCTCTAAGACCTCTAGTCACCAATAAGACAATCAAGGTGGTGGTGGTGGGTGGGGGGATGAAGAAACTACCAAAACAAGGAGAGAAGAGTGTAAAAAATGCATCATTTTATAAACTAATATCATCAGCTTCTTTTTTGAAAGGAAAATTTATTAATGAAATTTTTATTAAAATAAATCGTGATAGACTAATTTAAGGGCAATGTGTGTAAGCCCATTTCTGTTGCTGTAACTGAATACCTGAGAATGGGTAATCTACTAAAAAACTAAAAATTCTTAAAGTTCTGGTGCTGGGAAATCCAGCATCTAGAAGCTGCATCTGGTGAGGACCTTCATGCTAGTGAGGACTCTCTGTGGAACCCCAAGGCAGTACAGGGAATCACAGAGTAAAGATGATAAAGGTGAGAGCTTAGATCTTTCCTCTTTTTTTTTATACAGCCACCTGCCCTAGTCCCACTCCCATCACAGTCCATTAATTCAGTCACTTATTAATCTATTAATCAATGAATGGATTAATCTATTCATGAGAAATGAGCCCTGAGTGCCCAATTACCTCTTAAAGGCTCACTTCCCAATATTGTTACATTGGGGATTAAGTTTCAATATAAGTTTTGATGGAGCCAAACATTTAAAGCATTGCACAATGTTTTTGGGTTTTAATGCTGCAGAGTAGAAGAGCGTGCTTGGGTTGATAAAGATCCTGTAGCTAGAGAAAATGATATTTGTGTACTGTTTAGCCTATGACTTATTTTGTTGAGTATTATGCTTACAAAATTTGTTGAAGAGAGGCGACCAAGATGGCCAAGTAGAAGCAGCTACAGTCCACAACACTCACAAAAAAGAACAAAAGGGTCGAGTGGATACAGCACCTTCACCAAAATATCCAGGTACTTGTGTTGGGACTGATCAGGGAAGCAACTCAACCTATGGAGAATGAAGAAAAGCAGAGCAGGATGACAGCCCACCCAAGAGTGACACAGAGCCAAGGGAACACCCACTCCCAGCCAAGGAAAGTGGTAAGTAAATGAGCGACCCTGGGAAACCACACTTCTTCCATGGATCTTCACAATCCTCAGATCAGGAGGTCCCCTTTTGAGCCTACACCACCAGGGCCTTGAGTCTGATACACAGAGCTGTATGAGGTCACGGCAGAGCATCTGCTCAGGCATGCAGAGATACCCAGGAGCTTTACATACTCCTGGGATCCCTAACAAAGGTGACTGCAACTCAGGTAAGGTGGGACATCTGTACATACCCTTAGGAAGGGTGCCAAATCCAGGGAGCCAATCAGCATAGATCTGAGGTCCCCACGTCCATGGCACCTCACAAGATAAGACCCACAGGCTTGGAATTCCAACCAGCCACTGGCAACAAGTGGAACCTGCCTGAGGCAGGACAGAGCCCCCAAGGGGGGGAGGGTGGGCCACCATCTTTGATGTTTGGTCCACTCTGTCGTTCCAGTCTGTGGCCTTTGGAGAGTCTAAATGGTCCGGACAAGGAAGGGTCCCCCCAGCACAGCAAAGCTGCTTTACCAGAACATAACCAGACTGCTTCTTTAAGCGGGACCCTATTCCATTCCTCCTGACTGCATAGGACCTCCAGGCCAGGGCCTCCAGCCATCCTCGCCTGCTCATATTCTATAGACAGAACTCTGATCTCTTCCTGGGACAGAGTATCTGGCAGAGGGGAGGGTCACCACCTTGCTTGTTTGGATGACGAAGCTGTTTTAGCCTGTAGATTTGGAGAGTCCAAGCTGATCAGGGCAGAGGTGGTTCCTCAGCATGACATGGCTGTTTTGTTGAGGCACGGCCAGACTGCTTCTTTAAGTAGGACTCAGATCCTTTCCTCTTTGCTGGATGGATCCTTTCAGCCAGGGCTTCTGGCTACCACAGCCCATATTCTATGGCCAATGGTTCTAATTTTTCCCTGGGATGGAGTGGTAAGGGGGTAGGGTGAGCCATCACCTTGGCTGCTTAGGGGTCTCAGCCAGTCCAGTCTACAGGCTTTTGGAAGCCCAAACCAATCAGGGGCTGAAGGACTCCCCAACAAAGCACAGCTCCTCTACCAAAAAGCAGCCAGAATGCTTCTTTAAGCAGGACCTTAATCCCATTCTTTCTTACTGAATGAGACCTCCCAACAGGGGTCTCCAGACACCTCCTATGGGCACATTCAGGCTGGCAAACGTAAGTACTCCCTGAGATGGAGCTTCCAGAGGAAGGGGCAGGCTGCCATTTTGCTGTTTCACAGGCCTCACTGGTGATACCTCCAAGTACTAGAAAAACTGAGGCAACTAGAGTCTGGAGTAGACCCCAGGAAACTGCAGCATTCCTACAGAAGAGTGGACAGAATGTTAAAAGAACAAGAAACAGGCCGGGCACAGTGGCTCATGCCTGTAATTCCAGCTTTTTGGGAGGCTATGGCTGGTGGATCACGAAGTCAAGAGATCAAGACCATCCTGGCCAACACGGTGAAACCCCGTCTCTAATAAAAATACAAAAAATTAGATGGGCATGGTGGCGCGCACCTGTAGTCACAGCTACTCAGGAGGCTGAGGTAGGAGAATCACTTGAACCCGGGAGGCGGAGGTTGCAGTGAGCTGAAATCACACGACTGCACTCCAACATGGTGACAGAGCAAGACTCCATCAAAAAAAAAAAAAAAGAAAAAAGAAAAAGAAACAAACAAACAGAAAACAACAACAACCAAAATATAACACGAAACCCCATCCAAAGGTTATCAATCTTGAAAATAGAAGGTAGATAAGCACACAAACATGAGAAAAAAATCAGTTCAAAAACACTGAAAACTCAAAAGCCATAGTGCCCACTTTCCTCCTAATGATCACAACACCTCTCTAGCAAGGGTTCCAAACAGCACTGAGGCTGAAACGGTTGAAGTGACAAAAATGGGCTTCAGAATGCAGATAAAAAGGACTTTGCTGAGCTAAAGAAGCATATTGTAACCCAATACAAGGAAGCTAAGAATCATAATTTAAAAATGTAGAAGCTGACAGCCAAAATGGTGAGTATACAGAGGAGCATAACTGGCCTGATAGAGGTGAAAAACACACTACAGGAACTTCACAATGCAATTTCACGTATGAATAGCAGAATATACAAAGTGGAGGAATCTCAGAGCTTGAAGACTGTCTTTCTGAAATAAGACAAGCAGACAAGGATAGAGAAAAAAGAATAAAAGGGAATGAAAAAAACCTCTGAGAAATATGGGATTATGTTAAGAGACTGAATCTACAACTGATTGGGGTATCTGAAAGAGATGGGGAGAATGGAATCAATTTGGAATCTCCAGGATATCATCCAGGAGAACTTTCCCAACCTAGCAAGACAGGCCAATATCCAATTTCAGGAAATTCAGAGAACCTCAGTAAGATACTCCATGAGAAGATCATCCCCAAGACACATAATCATCAAATTTCCAAGGTCAAAATGAAGGAAAAAATTTTAAGAGCAGCCAGAGAGAAAAGCCACGTCACCTACAAAGGGAAACTCATCAAACTAACCACGGACCTCTCCGTGGAAAATCTATAAGCCTGAGGAGACTGGAGGGCAACATTCAGCATTGTTAAAGAAAATAATTTACAACCAAGAATTTCATATCTGGCCAAATTAAGCTCCATAAGTAAAGGAGAAATAAGAACCTCTTAAGACAAGCAAATTCTGAGGGAATTTGTTAGCACCAAACCTTCTTACAAGGGCTCCATAAGAAAGCACTACGTATGGAAAGCAAAACCGTTACCAGCCACTACAAAAACACACTGAAGTACACAGACAAGTGACATTATGAAGCAACCACATAAACAAGTCTGCAAAATCACCAGCTAACATCATGATGACAGGATAAAATCCACACTTAACGATACTAACCTTAAATGTAAATGGGCAAAATGCCCCAAATAAAAGACACAGAATGGCAAGTTGGATAAAGAACCAAGATCCATCAGTATGCTTTCAACAGACTCATATCATGTGCAAAGACACAAAGAGATTCAAAATAAAAGGATGAAGAAAAATTTACCAAGCCAATGGAAAACAGAAAAAGCAAAAAAGCAGGTTGCAATCTTAATTTCTGACAAAGTAGACTTTTAATCAACAAGAATCCAAAAAGACAAAGAAGGGTATTAAATATTGGTATAGGGTTCAATTCCACAAGAAGAACTAACTATTCTAAATATATATGCACCCAACACAGGAGCACCTGGTTGGATAAAACAAGTTCTTAGAGACCTTCAAAGATACTTAGACTCCCAAACAATAATAGTAGGAGACTTTACCACCCCACTGAAAATAGTAGACAGATAATTGAGACAGAAAATTAACAGCTATTCAGGACCTGAACTAAGCTTTGGATCAAGAAGACCTGATAGATATCTGTAGAAGTCTCCACTCCAAAACAACAGAATATATATTATTCTTATCACCACATGGTACATATTCTAAAGTTGATGACATTATCAAAATTAAAAACCCCTCAGCAAATGCAAAAGACCTGAAATCATAACAAAGTCTTTTGGACCACATTGCAATCAAATTAGAAATCAAGACTACATGGAAATTGGACAAGCTGCTCCTGAACAACTCTTGCGTAAATAATGAAATTAAGGCAGAAATCAAGAAGTTTTTTGAAACTAATGAGGTCAAAGTTACAACATACCAAAATCATGGGATGCAGCTAAAACAGTGCTAAGAGGAAAATTTATGGCACTAAATGTCCACATCAAAAAGCTAGAAAGATCTCAAATGAACAACATAAGATCACAACTAAAAGAGCTAGAGAAACAAAAGCAAACAAACCTCAAGCCTAGCAGCATACAAAAAATAACTAACGTCAGAGCTGAACTGAAGGAGATTGACACACAAAAAAACCTTCAAAGGAATAAATAAATCCAGGAGCTTTTTAAAAAATAATAATAATAAAATAGACAACTAGCTAGACTAATGAAGAAAAGAGAGACGATAACAAATATATACAATCAAAAATAAGTGAAATATTATCACTGACCCCACAGAAATACAAACAACCAGCAGAGAATAGTATACACACCTCTATGCACATAAACTAGGAAATCTAGAAGAAATGGATACATTTCTGGAAACATAGACCATCATAAGACTGAACCAGGAAGAAACCTAATCCCTGAATAGACAAATAATGAGTTCTGAAATTGAGGCAGTAATATATAGCCTACCAACACAGCTGAATACTACCAGAGATACAAAGAAAATCTGAGTCCATTCCTACTGAAACTATTCCAAAAAATTGAAAAGGAGGGATTTCTGCGTCACTCATTCTATGAGGCCAGCATCATCCAGGTACAAAAACCTGGCAGAGATACAACAGCAAAAGAAAACTTTAGGCAATTCCCTTGATGAACATTAGTGCAAAAATCCTTCACAAATTACTGGCAAACCGAATCCAGTAACACATCAAAAAGCTTATCCAACAGGATCAAGTAGAGACTTCAACCCCAGGATGCAAAGTTGGTTCAACATACACAAATCAATAAATGTGATTCATCACATAAACAGAACTAAAGACAAAAACCACTTGATTAGCTTAATAAATTCAGAAGAGGCTTTAGATAAAATTTGATATCCCTTCTTGTTAAAAACTCAGTTAACTAGGTATTGAAGAAACATATCTCACAATAATAAGAGCCATATATGATAAACCCACAACCACAGCCAATATCATACTGAATGGGCAAAAGCTGGAAGCATTCCCTGTGAAAACAGGCAGAAGACAAAGATGACCTATCTTACCACTCCTATTCAACATATTATTCGAAGTTCAGGCCAGGGCAATCAGGCAAGAGAAAGAAATAAAGCATATTTAAATAGGAAGAAAGGAAGTCAAATTATCCCTGTTTGAAGATGGCATGGTCCTATATTTAGAAAACCCCATTGTTTCAGCCCCAAAATTTTTAAGCTAATAAACAACTTCAGCAAAGTCTCAGGATACAAAATCAGTGTGCAAAAATCACAAGCATTACTATACACCAACAACAGGCAAGCTGACAGCCAAATCACAAGTGAATTATCATTCATGATTGCTCCTGAAAGAATAAAATACCTAGGAGTACAGCTAATGACGGAAGTCAAGGAACTCTTCAAGGAGTACTAGAAACCACTACTCAAACAAATCAGAGATGACACAAACAAATGGAAAAACATTCCATGCTCATGGATAGGAAGAATCAACATTGTGAAAATGGACATACTACCCAAAGCAAGTTATAGATTCAATGCTATTCCCATTAAACTCCCATTGACATCCTTCACAGAATTAGAAAAAACTATTTTAAAATTCATATGCAATCAAAGAGCCTGAATAGCCCAGGAAATCATAAGCAAAAAGAGCAAAGCTGAAGGCATCATGCCAGCTGACTTCAAACTATACTACAGTGCTACAGTAACCAAAATACCAGGTACTGGAACAAGAACAGACACACAGACCAATGGAACAGAATAAAGAATACAGAAATAAGACTGCACATCTGCAACTATCTGATCTTTGAGAGATCAAAACAAGCAGCGGCAAAAGGATTTTCTATTTAATAATTGGTGCTGGGAGAACTGACTAGCCATATGCAGGATTTTGAAACTGGACCCCTTCCTTACACCATATACAAAAATCAATTCAAGATGAATTAAAGACTTAAATATAAAACCCGAAGGTATAAAAACCCCAGAAGAAAGCCTAGTCAATACCATTCAGGACATAGGCATGGGCAAATATTTCATAATGAAAATACCAAACGAAGTTGCAACAAAAGCAAAAATTGGCAAATGGGATCTAACTAAACTAAAGAGCTTCTGAACAGCAAAATAAACTATCATCAGAGTGAACAGACAACCTACAGAATGGGAGAAAATTTTTGCAGTCTATCTATCTGACAAAGGTCTAACATCCAGAATCTATAAGGAGCTTTTAACAAATTTACAAGGAAAAAAAAATCCTGATAAGATTTGGCTGTCTCTCCACCCAAATCTCATCTTGAATTGTAGCTCCCATAATTCTCTTGTGTTGTGGAAGAGACACAATGGGAGATAATTGAATCATGGGGGCAGTTTCTCCCATATTGTTCTTGTGGTAGTGAATAAGTCTCTTAAGATCTGATGGTTTTATAAGGGGAAGCCCCTTTTGCTTGGTTGCCATTCTCTTCTCTTGTCTGCCACCATGTGATTCATGCCTTTCACCTTCCACCCTGATTGTGAGGCCCCCACCCCAGCCACGTGGAACTGTGAGTCCATTAAACCTCTTTCTTTTGTATATTGCCCAGTCTCGGGTATGTCTTCATCAGTAGCGTGAGAACTGAGTAATACACAACCCCACTAAAATGTGGGCAAAGAAGATGAACAGATACTTCTTAAAAGAAGGCATACATGTGGCGAAAAAACCTGAAAAAAACCTCAACATCACTGATCATTAAAGAAATGCAAATCAAAACCACAGTGAGATACCATCTCCTGCCAGCCAGAATGGTGATTATTAAAAAGTCAAAAAGCAACAGATACTGGTGAGGTTGTAAAGAAAAAGAAACACTTTTACACTGTTGGTGGGAGGGTAAATTACTTCAGCCATTGTGGAAGACAGTGTGGTGATTCCTCGAAGACTTAGAACCAGAAATACCATTTGACCCAGCAATCCCATTACTGGGCACATACCCAAAGGAATATAAGCCATTCTGTTATAAAGATGAGTGCACACATATGTTCATTGCAACACCATTTATAGTAGCAAAGAAATGGAATCAACCTAAATGCCCATAAATGATAGACTGAATAAAGAAAAGGTGGTACATATATACTATGGAATACTATACAGTCATAAAAAGGAATGAGATCATGTCCTTTGCAAGGACATGGGTGGAGTTGGAAGCCATTATCCCCAGCAGGAACAGAAAACCAAACACTGCATGTTCTCACTTATATGTGGGAGCTGAATTATAAGAACACATGGACAAATGGGAGGAAACACACACTGAGGTGTGTCAGAAAGTGATTGGGTCGGGGAGGGAAATCATCAGGAATAAAACGTAATGGATATGGGGCTTAATATCTATGTAACGGGTTGATCTGTGCAACAAACCACCACAGCATAAGTTTGCCTATGCAACAAACTTGCACATCCTGCACATGTACCCCTGAACTTTAAATCAAAGTTGAAGAAAAGAAAGAAAGAAAAAAAGAAACTGACCAGGTTGAATGGCAGCCTGAAAATCTAAGAGGCATTGCTCTGAGAGACGTTTTGTTCTTATGACATGTTGATAAACTATTAATGGCTAAATGGAACTTTAGTAATGTGCCAGTATCTTTTGACTCTTTTCTTTTTCAAGCTACATCTACTACAAAGGATAGCATTTAGGAAGGAAATTATTAAACCTGCTTCCTACTGGGATTTCTTTTCTTTTTAGAGACCCCCCATGAATCTTTCAAAATCCTCTTATGAAAATATTGGCATTTTCTAGTGTGTACTTCAAAACTTTTTAGTCTCTACCCATTCCCCAATTCCAAAGCTGCTTCCACATATTTAGGTATTTGTTAAGAGCAGTATCCCACTTATTGGTACCAATTTCTGTCTTAGTTCTGGCTGTCCAAGCAATTACCATACACTGGGTGGCTTAAACAATAGAAAATTATTTCTCACAGTTCTGGAGGCTGCAGAGTCCTATATCAAGGTGCTGACTGATTCAGCTCCTGATGAGAAAACTTTTTATATATGGCCATCTTTTTATTGTATCTTCACATGGTATAGAGCATAGAGAGAGAGAAAGCAAGCTCTTTTGTTTCTCTTCTTATAAGAGCATTAATCCCATTCATGAGGGATCCATCTTCCTCATCTAGTTACTTCCCAGAGGTCTTACTTCCAAATACCATCACACTGGGGGTCAGGCTTCAACATATGAATTTATGTTTTTTAAATTTTTTTATTATATTTAAGTTCTAGGGTACATGTGCACAACGTGCAGGTTTGTTATATATGTATACATGTCCCATGTTGGTGTGCTGCACCCAGTAACTTGTCATTTACATTAGGTATATCTCCTAATGCTATCCCTCCCTCCTCCCCCCACCCCACAACAGGCCCCGGTGTGTGACGTTCCCCTTCCTGTGTCCAGGTGTTCTCATTGTTCAATTCCCACCTATAAGTGAGAACATGCAGTGTTTGGTTTTTTGTCCTTGCGATAGTTTGCTGAGAATGATGGTTTCCAGGTTCATCCATGTCCCTACAAAGGACATAAACTCATCATTTTTATGGCTGCATAGTATTCCATGTTGTATATGTGCCACATTTTCTTAATCCAGTCTATTATTGTTGGACATTTGGGTTGGTTCCAAGTCTTTGCTATTGTGAATAGTGCCACAATAAACATACGTGTGCATGTGTCTTTATAGCAACATGATTTATGATCTTTTGGGTATATACCCAGTAATGGGATGGATGGGTCAAATGGTATTTCTAGTTCTAGATCCTTGAGGAATCACCACACTGTCTCCCACAATGATTGAACTCGTTTACAGTCCCACCAAAACTGTAAAAGTGTTCCTATTTCCCCACATCCTCTCCAGCACCTGTTGTTTCCTGACTTTTTAATGATCGCCGTTCTAACTGGTGTGAGATGATATCTCATTGTGGTTTTGATTTACATTTCTCTGATGGACAGTGATGATGAGCATTTTTTCATCTGTCTGTTGGCTGCATACATGTCTTCTTTTGAGAAGTGTCTGTTCATATCCTTCACCCACTTTTTGATGGTTTTTTTTTTTCTTGTAAATTTGTTTGAGTTCTTTGTAGATTCTGGATATTAGCCCTTTGTCAGATGAGTAGATTGCAAAAATTTTCTCCCATTCTGTTGGTTGCCTGTTCACTCTGATGGTAGTTTCTTTTGCTGTGCAGAAGCTCTTTAGTTTAATTAGATCTCATTTGTCAATTTTGGCTTTTGTTGCCATTGCTTTTGGTGTTTTAGACATGAAATCCTCGCCCATGCCTATGTCCTGAATGGTATTGCCTGGGTTTTCTTCTAGGGTTTTTATGGTTTGGGGTCTAACATTTAAGTCTTTAATCCACCTTGAATTAATTTTTGTATAAGGTGTAAGGAAGGGATCCAGTTTCAGCTTTCTACATATGGCTAGCCAGTTTTCCCAGCACTATTTGTTAAACAGGGAATCTTTTCCCCATTGCTTGTTTTTGTGAGGTTTGTCAAAATCAGATAGTTGTAGATGTGTGGTATTATTTCTGAGGGCTCTGTTCTGTTCCATTGGTCTATATCTCTGGTTTGGTACCAGTACCATGCTGTTTTGGTTACTGTAGCCTTGTAGAATAGTTTGAAGTCAGGTAGCATGATGCCTCCAGCTTTGTTCTTTTGGCTTAGGATTGACTTGGCAATGCGGGCTCCTTTTTGGTTCCATATGAACTTTAAAGTAGTTTTTTCCAATTCTGTGAAGAAAGTCATTGGTAGCTTGATGGGGATAGCATTGAATCTATAAATTACCTTGGGTGGTATGGCCATTTTCACAATATTGATTCTTCCTATCCATGAGCATGGAATGTTCTTCCATTTGTTTGTGTCCTCTTTTATTTCATTGAACAGTGGTTTGTAGTTCTCCTTGAAGAGGTCCTTCACATCCCTTGTAAGTTGGATTCCTAGGTATTTTATTCCCTTTGAAGCAATTGTGAATGGGAGTTCACTCATGATTTGGCTCTCTGTTTGTCTGTTATTGGTGTATAAGAATGCTTGTGATTTTTCCAAACGGATTCACAGCCAAATTCTACCGGAGATACAAGGAGGAGCTGGTACCATTCCTTCTGAATCTATTCCAATCAATAGAAAAAGAGGGAATCCTCCCTAACTCATTTTATGAGGCCAGCATCATCCTGATACCAAAGCCTGGCAGAGACACAACAAAGAAAGAGAATTTTAGACCAATATCCCTGATGAACATTGATGCAAAAATCCTCAGTAAAATACTGGCAAACCGAATACAGCATATATCAAAAAGCTTATCCACCATGATCAAGTGGGCTTCATCCCTGGGATGCAAGGCTGGTTCAACATATGAAAATCAATAAACGTAATCCAGCATATAAACAGAACCAAAGACAAAAACCACATGATTATTTCAATAGATGCAGAAAAGGTCTTTGACAAAATTCAACAATGCTTCATGTTAAAAACTCTCAATAAATTAGGTATTGGTGGGACGTATCTCAAAATAATAAGAGCTATTTATGACAAATCCTCAGCCAATATCATACTGAATGGGCAAAAACTGGAAGCATTCCCTTTGAAAACTGGCACAAGACAGGGATGCCCTCTCTCCCCACTCCTATTCAACATAGTGTTGGAAGTTCTGGCCAGGGCAATCAGGCAGGAGAAAGAAATAAAGGGCATTCAATTAGGAAAAGAGGAAGTCAAATTGTCCCTGTTCGCAGATGACATGATTGTATATCTAGAAAACCCTATCATCTCAGCCCAAAATCTCCTTAAGCTGATAGGCAACTTCAGCAAAGTCTCAGGATACAACATATGAATTTAGAATGCAGGGACACAGACATTCAGTCTATAGCACTTGGTAATTTAGCTATATTTGTAAATGGAAGTCTAAATTAGGTAGATAAATATAGAATTGAGATTCCCCTGTCCTTATATACATCTATTTCCTAAACTGGTCCCCCCTTTAGGAATAGAACTAAATAACCATGTGGAGGTTACGTCAATTGGCAACACCAGGATGTGTAGAGAAAGAGCAGAGAAATAAATTGGACATGAAAATGTAGTCCTTCAATTAGCTACCCATAATTGTTTTCCATAATTCTATGGTCTACAAGGATTATGCAGGCTTGACATAATCTGGGGTCAAGGTCAAGGTAATCAGTCAGTATTTAAAGTATTAAATTATTTTATTAATTGTATTAATTAAAAAATATTTATTTCCTAAATGTATTCATAACTAATGGATATTTTATCAGTTAATTTATTTTTTTTTCAGAGAACACATATGAAAAAATGATAGTGCTACATAATCAATTTTTAGAAAGCCACTTCTATACTCATTTATATTTATACTAAGTCTTTACTCAGAGCTTAGAGCTTTTTTCCTAGGGAAGAATACTAATTTATCACTATTCTAAAAATTTGCATTATTATTGCTTTATTATTCTTCCACCTTTTTTCCTAGGTCCTTTTTTAGCAGATACATTGTTTAATTAGAAGGAATTGGAAAGAAACAAATACTTAGTCAAACTGTAGTACTATACTCCTCCAATAACTTTTCAAGTTATTTTGATATTTTTAGGCCTAGAGAATTGTACTCTTTCACTAAATTGTGCAGTAAAGGGCAGAGAGATTCAAGATTTGAAAGGGAAGAGGCAGAGAAAGACCAGTTATAAAAAGAATTTGGATATTGGGGTTATTACTTTAATGGGTGGCTAGCAGATAAAGAGAAAACAGAAAATAGTTTATCCCTTCAAAATATCTTCAAAGTGATCATAAAATACATACAATATTGTTTTATTTATAGAGTGCCACACAGTTACATGTAGGTTTACCTGTACAATGAATACAGTCATGTAGAGGATATAATTCCATGGAAAAATGCTGTGTTGAAATTAAATTCTTCAAGTGTTTTATTTCTTGCACTATTTAAAAAAATTACTGAGGATTCCAATTTATTGGCTATTTTCTATTTTTGCCTTCACTTTTGTCTTATGTAGACAACTATATTCTAAGTTCTCACAGATTTTTAGTTAATTCTTCAATTTCTGCTTTTAAAACTCTTGAGTAAGTCATCGTCATATAATTGTTTGATCCCATGAACATGACATTTTCTTCCTCATCGATGTCTGCAAACACAAAATATGGTTCCTTTTTTTTTAAATCACAGTATGTGCCAATACATGTTTATTGTTCAGACCTAATTGAACTTATTTTTGTGGGGCTTCAGTCTATGTTATTAAAGAATATTATTACCAATTAGTGTTATCTTCTTTCCCTTTTGAGGTCATTGAGAAAATTTGAGTAAACCCTGTGTGAGTCTGATGTGACAGTACTGTATACCATACCACAGTGGAGCTTTCTGTTGCCCTGAAGTAAATGGAGAGCCTTGATGAACTTATAGAAAGGAGAAACATTCCTTTTCTTAATATTAGACAAATAACTCCATAGAGTGAAATACATATGGAAATAGAGTATAAAGAGGCAAAACTTGAAGCAGAAAACCCAAAGTGGGGCCTTTTGTAATGGGAGCTTACGGAACTAGAGGACTGTAATAAAGGTGACACTTTTCATGCAAATGTGGCTGCAAGTTTCTAACAAAAAGAGACTGCTAAAAAGGGAAGCACTTTGCCTTTATGGGGATTAGGAAACCTGTCATGAAGCTACTTTTTCTTAGTAAAATCACTCTTTATATTTAATTACACAGTTGACAGGGTGGTTTTGAGGATGTGAATACTGATGTACCCCTTCAAACTTCAATTTTGTTCCAGGATTCTATTCTCCCCTGTAGATTTCTTGGGATGATATTCTAGTTGGAAGGATACAGACCTGGATATTGTATGAGGGGTATAAACTTTCAGTTAACAATGGTGACTTTCTGTTATCTATTCAATGTCTCACCTATTGAATAGCACTAATGCTATCTGGAGAAGGGACCTCAGTTTACACAATGAGGTAGATTGGGCTAAAGGCAGTTTCATTCTACTGAGCAGTTTAAAAATGGCCCTGGGATACAGACGACCAATACTGTAACGGGTATAGTTATAGCTTCTCAGAAAGCCATTACTCACTCTTAAAATGGGCATTATGAAGTCAGATTCTTTCCATTGCATATGATAAAGGAAACCTGTGTGCTATAGAATGAATGTCTGTGTCCTCTCAAATTTGTATGTTCAAATCCAAATCCTCAAAGTGATGATATTAGGAAGCAAAGCCTTTGGGAGGTGATTGGGTCATGAGGGTGGAGCCCTCATGAATGGGATTAGTGCCCTCATATAGGAAGCTCCAGGGACTTGTCTCACTTCTTTTCACCGTGTGAAGAAATAGTAAAAAGGAACTCTATATGAACCAGAAGGGAGGCCCTTTCTAGACACTGAGTTGACTGATGCGTTTATCTTGGGCTTCAAGAGAAAGCCTTCAGAACTAAGAAATAAATGTTTGCTGTTTAAGTCACCAAGCCTATGCGTATTCTGTTACAGAAGCCCAAATAAACCAAGATGGTGTAGTACTGATTCTGTGGGCAGCCTTTTTATGCACAAGAAAATGAGTGTTCTAATCTATGAAAGGCAGATAAATGATAAGTGAAGCACCTCTCTTCTTAATGATCTGATGGAGCCACTGCTGAAACAACTCATCCTACAGGGTAGATCCTACATCTTTAGGCTAATGTGCCTTTATTTATCTGGGTCTTAGAATAGGCTTTCTTTTGAATACAATCAAAACATCCTAACTGTATTATAACTTTAACTGAAACTTTGCTTATCTAAGTCCCTGTTTAGGTCTTATGGCCCAAAGTTATGCTTTTGTACAGAAAAAGAATGCATGATAAGCCATTGTCAACAACCTGGCAATTGGGATCATCAATCCAAACATTAAATCTCTCCTGAATTGATCATAAAATAAAACCGATTTAACAAGTGTACAAGAAGTAGCACTTAAAAATAAAATTTACACATGTGAGTGTATGGCATATAATCTGTAAATATGCACCTGGTATCTGGGGACTTAATATAGTTTTAACAGAATTAAGGCCTCCTTAAAAGTGTCTTATTTTAAAACTACTAGAAATTGTGAAAGAAAAAATTGCCAAGTTCAAGACCTGAGCATTTTAAATTAGTCCTCCAATCAAAACTCAGTGTCTGTCCAAATCTGCCATATAAGTCTGTTCCAGCAGCCTTAGTAATTTTCTTAGTAAATGGCATTGTTAATGTATTTTGAAGTAATTTATTTAGCCCCGATTGTGTAACATTTTTTATAGCTAAAATATAGTAATGTGAAACAACACATTATCCATTTCATGCTGGGTAAAGTATTGAAAAGAAAACCATACAATCTATCTCACACATAATTTTATCCATCAGTCCTTTTTGGAAAGCAACAATGGGAAATGCATGCCCTGAATCTCTGTTTACAGAAACTTTTTTTTGCAGTGTAGTTTTCAATATCACAGAATTTACACTGTAAAAAAACCTGTTTCTTGGTGTTAGATTTCAGCTTCGTGTGGTTCCACATTCACCTATCTTCACTCTTTATCAGTCATCTTCAAAATGATAGTCATGGGTAGCATGTTTCCTAAGATATTTTCCTACATTTCTTAATGTATTTGACTATTCATAATTCTGGGAACAATTTTGATTATTTCTGAAAGCTCAAACTATTTCTAATTATCTCACTCACATTTGATGGTCAGCATGACCAGTGGTCATAAAAAGTACTTTCTGAATCATTCAGTAGTGTTCAGCTGCATTTGAGAAATCCTCCTAATGGCAGTGGCATACATGAAAAAGGAGGAAGCTGGATTCGATTTTGACATTGTAACTTCTCTAAATCCAACAGGACAGTCATTCCTGGTCTTTCTGTCAATTCTGAACAAATTTGTTTGGCGCCAAAATCAGTACTGCTTTTCTAATCAAGAAGCAATTGGAACATTCCGTCTTGCAGAGAGACACATCATTGACAATGAAAACACTAGCTTAGAAGGAAATGAATCAACTTTAGGAATGAAGGAACTCAATTGGATTTGCCTCAAGCCATTAAGCTTTTATGAAAGTCAGTCACTAGATTTTAGAACATTAAGCCACCCTGAATTTATACATGTAAGAAAGAGCATTAAATTACTATATTCAAATGCTATTTGTTTATAAATGGCATATAGTTAGAATTACTTGGCAATCTTGCCAAACACTATACTAAATAAATTTTATTTTCTACAAAAATATGATGCAGGATTTCTCTCAGGCAATTTGTCTGGCTTGCAGCAGGAGACGCCCTGTCTACTTGGCCTGCCAGGATGCATATAGCTTGCACTCCAGCCTGCGGCTCCTGCAGCCACTGTGACTGCTAACCCAGCACCTGGCAGGAGGGTGTGTGGGAGCAAGCAAGTGCAGGGTCTGGCTGGCTGTTCCAAATGCATGCACAAGGGTGGCTCTGTGCAGGGCTTGTGACTTGACTAGGTGTGCCTCACTGAGGGGAACATGGTGGTGCCCAGGCAGAGATGCCTATGACCCCAAAGCCCCAGAAAGGGTGTTACAACATGCTAGTTAACTTTTTAGTCTTGCCTCTGCAGCCCAACAGACAGCTGCATGTTAACAGCTTGGTTCAGCCCCTGGCCCCACTCTGGCCTATAGCTCTGGGACTGGCTCAAGTCTGCCATTGCTTCCTGTAGTGTGGGGCGGCTGCCCTCCACTGGCAGATGGCAGAGAGCAACAGTATTATAGCTTTCTGAGTACCTGTGTTTGGTAGGTCCTGAATTTTTGTCCTGCATTCAAGAAGAATGAGGTCATGCTGACAACTGAAGGGTGATGAGGGTGGAGAATTTTATTGAGCAATGAAACAGCTCTCAGTGGAGAGGGGACAGAAAGGTGGTCTCCCATCTGAAGATGAGTCATCTCCCCGCCGTGTGTCTGAGTCTGGGGTTTTTATAGGCACAGGATCGGGCAGGGGCAAGCCGTTGGTAGTACAGGAAAAGGCAACATTTGACGGGTTAAAAATTATTATTCAGAAAGAATCAATATTGGAAAGGGCAGGCAAACAAGAACAGAAGTTCTCACTCTGGGTCATGGCTTTCATCCAGAATCAGCAGGCTGTTTTTGGCTTGAAGGAGGGGTTTCACCAGGTATGCGCTCCTATCTGCGTGGGCATTTGTATGGCTCCTGTCACTATCAAATATAGATAATATCTACTTTACATGACCTTTCACATATGTTCACACGTATCTCAGTCTGGAGATGAATATCAATGATACTAAACATTTTCACATTGTGATTTAGATCGATATTTCCGATTAATAAAATTATTTTTTGTCTTTTTTGAAAAGCTGCACTTTCAGTTCACTCTTTTCGAACAAAAAACAAAATTATCTAGGTATTAGGGATAGTTTAGCTTAATAATAAAATAGATTTATTTATTTTTACCAAAGGAGCATATTAATTTTGAAGATCAGATTGACTCATATAAATAGTGGAATAAACAATTTATTTTAAATTTGTTTTGCCTTCAACAATTATATATGCAAAAGGGTTTTCCTTGAAAAGAATGAAGAACTGAGAGGAAACATGTGAAATTATAAATACATATTATCCTCAATATGGAATATCAGAAAAAACATCGATTACGCCTACAATGCCAATATAAGCCAAGGAAACTGGTAATCATACCACTGTATTCTTGAAAATAAGCTTTGAAATTGACCAGTGGTTGAGTGCATTGATTGGCTGTATGTGTGAACACACACAGGTTTGTGTGCGCATGTGTGTTTTAACTGATTACAAGAGATTTCAGATAAATAATGTGGTACTTTGTGTATTATAACAGCTGTCAACAAATTATTACTCAACCCTCAGTGACAAAGGCCCCAACTGTAATATGGTGAGCAAGGTGCTGAACTGCTATAAAAGATATCCCAGAAAAAGAAAGTATTTTATCTTCCAATGTCTAGATTTAATTTGTTGATTGGCACTCATCTCATACTCAGCTAACTAGCCGCTAGCTGGTGGCCTCTTTTTTTAAATCGTGAAACATTATATTGTGAAAAAGTAATCTTATAAAAGAAGATGTAAATATAGTTATAAGAATAATCCTTTAAATATTTTTTTCTAAATATAATAATAAGTATTTAGGTCATGTTCATTGTATGCTACTAGATATTTAAAAGTTGATGGATATGCTCCTCATGTCACTGAATGATTACTTTCAAAGGTAAAAATACACTTTAAAAATAAATATAGAATATTAATTTTCTAGTCTGGCACGTAAGGAGCTTGGCAGTAATTACTTAGTTCTAACAACAAGTAAAAAGCTGAACAAACAGAAAAATCAACAATTCTTCTTAGAACCATCAGAGAAGTGAGCTCACAGGGCAAACCACTGCCCTTAAAATTGGAAAGGCAAACAGGCACATACCGCAAAACACAACTTAGAGCAGAAACACCTGAGCAGAAACCAGTACCAAGGAGGAAAACCTAAGCAAAATAGATAAATGGGGAGGGGAAAATAACCATTTTGAAATACATCTAAGCATTCTGCTCTTCTTAACAAGGCCTGCCTTCAAGAAAAACTACTTCACTCGGGCCTAATCTAATGGGATTTTATGAGATTCTAACTGACCTAGGGAAAGGAGAGCACTTAAGTCTTGCTGATTTTAGCCTTCAACGTGGAAGAAGGAAAATGCATAACCCCGTCACACTCTAGCTATGCTGAACCACCCAAGGGGAGGAGGGGGAATGAAAATCACTTGGAATCTTTATAGTCCAGGAACAAAGGCTCACTAAAACACTGAGACCTAATTATGGGACTAAAGAATGCTTTCCCTCTCCCCACAACTTACCACATTACCAAAGGCCTATTTACCCCAGGTCCTTTCATCAAGTATATGATGTCTAGCTATAAGAAAGAAAATTACAAGATTCACTAAAAGATAAAAAGCACAGGTTGAAGAAACTCAGCAAACATCAGAACTAGACCCAGATACGGCAAAAATGTTGGAATTATGAGATCAGTAATTATAAATATATATGACATTAATTTGTTAGGGATTTAATGGAAAAAGTAGGCAATGTGCAAGAACAGATGAGTAATATAAGCAGCAAGAAGGAAATTCTAAGAAAGAATAAAAAAGAAATGCTAGAAATCAAAAACACTGTAATAGAAATAAAGGATGTCTTTGATAGGTTTATTAGTAGAGTAGACATGACTGAGGAAAAAAAAAATCTTTGAGCTTTTCAATAGAAAGTCCAATTTAGAACGGGTTTATCAGGATGTAACCTGAGAAACATCTGTATTAAAAAAATATGCATTCTAGGAAAAAAAAAAACAGATGTTAAATGTAAAGCTAGTGCATATACCTATTTGGTGAGTTTGCAGAACAGCAAAGTTGTTAATGTCATTGGAAGAAGGGAACTGAAGAAAATGATAGTGAAGGGAGGGTATATAGCACTTGTAGACCCTCATGAGTCAATTTAAGAACTCAGCTTTTACTCTCAGTGAAATGTGGAGCCTTTGGGAGCTTGAAAAAGAGAAGTGGTCAAGCTTCCCCATGGTTCCAGTATCAGAATCAACATTTAAGAAACAAAATTGGAACCAATAAGGCCAATTATTGCAATAATCCTGGTGCAGTAAATTGGTGTTTTAAATCATGTGTTAGTTGTGGTGGTAGTATGAAGTAATTTGAATCCAGATATATTTTGTAGATAAAGCTGAGTTATTGGATGTTGAGTGTCATATGAAGAGAAAAAGTAAAAGATGACTCCAAGAAATTTTGGCTAAGGAACTGTGAAATACTTTTGTCAGTTCCAGGAATAGAAAAATTGTAAAAGTAACATGATTCTTGGTGGGAATCAGTTCAACTACAAGTGCTAATTTTGTGAAACCTATTAGATATCCAAGTAGCTATGTTAAATAGGTGTGTGATATATGTCTACAGTTTCAGATAGAGGTCTTGTCTGAAGATGAGATCACTAAAAGTATAGATTAGAAACAAAAGAATATGAAAAGTCAGGGGATTGAATCCTGATTCACTCAAATATTTACAAGTTTGGAAAACAAGAAATCAGCAAATGATGCTAGACTGGATCATGAGTTAAGTAGTTATAAACCAAGAGAGTGATGTCTCAGAACCCAAATAAAGAAAGTATTCCAAGAAGAAATGAATAATCAAGTGTATGAAATGCTGCTAACTGCCAAAAATAAGAAGTGAATGAGAACTAGAAATTATCCATAGAGTTAAATAAAAAAGAGACTATTGGTTACTTAGGGTGTTTTCAGCACAGTGATCACAATGAAAGCTTCTTTGGAGCATCTTTAAAGAAAAGGGCAGGAAAGAAATTGGAAGCAACTACTTTGGAAATTTATGCTTCAAAATAAAGCAGAAATATAGTTTAGTAGGTGAAGGTAGTTATTGGATTGAAGGGGCATTTTGAAAATGTGAGATATGATGACATGTTTATATTGATGAAAATTAGTAAAGAGGGAAATATTGATGATGCTGGGGATGATAATATAGAATTAAAAGGAGTGGATGAGTTCTGGTGTAAAATTGAAGGAGTCAGTCTTACATCAAAGCATAAAAATTTGCAAAAACATAATATGAAGCTGAAAAGCAGAATATGTGGGAATCGAAAGATGTGTTGGGAGGGATAAGCAGAACTCCTTTTTCGGTTTTCTACTATTTTTTTCAATAAAACAAGGATCAAGCTTATCAGGAAGGAATGAAGAGGAGAGAAAACATTTTGGGAATTTGAGGTAATTTAAACTACTAGACTACCTTGGCTTCTGTCCTATGCAGTTTATCTCTGAATACACAGATAATAAACTATTTTCCAGTTTCTAAAATGTCTATAATAATCTTTTCAGCAAGACAAAAATGTGTGGGTTTTCGTTTCCCAGATTATTAATAATGTTTATAACTTGCTAATTTAATTTTTGAGGTTGGATAAATATAGTTCAAGACTTTGTTTCTCCTAATAGCATTTAAACACTCTTAAAGAGATTGATTAGAGATACTGGTGCTAGTACTTTAGGAACCAATTTTCCACCTTTTTTAAAATTTTGTATTTTCGGCCTGGCGCGGTGGCTCACACCTGGTAATCCCAGCACTTTGGGAGGCCGAGGCGGGCAGATCACGAGGTCAGGAGATCAAGATCATCCTGGCTAACATGGTGAAACCCTGTCTCTACTAAAAATGCAAAAAATTAGCCAGGCGTAGTGGTGGGCGCCTGTAGTTCCAGCTACTCAGGAGGCTGAGGCAGGAGAATGGCGTGAACCCGGGAGGTGGAGCTTGCAGTGAGTCAAGATCGTGCCACTGCACTCCAGCCTAGATAACCCAGCAAAACCCAGTCTCTAAAAATAAATATGTAACTAAAAAAATTTAAAAAATAAAAATAAATAAATTTAAACAAAATATTTATCACAAATCTTGGTCACTTTGTCACTCAAAACTGTTTTTGTTTTTTTTTTTTTTTTTTGATTGTTTTGTTTTAGGTCATTGTTGCTATTCACCTGGATCAAAGCCAAAAAAACAAAACAATGGGCTAAATGACAAGCAGAGCTGAAGTCAGACTGTCTGAGTTCTGTTGTCATCTTAGAGGATACAGATGACTTTAATAATATTTAATTCCTTTGCCAGGCCTAGCCAGCATTTGGAAAATATGATGGGTATACTGTGTTATTTAAATTTAATTTCAGCTGGCAGCTCTGCTGTGCCATCTTATTAACTAGAGAACTACTTAGCAATATAAATCTCAGTAATGTCACTGATAGACACACCCACTTCCTTTACTTCACTGCTTGATGGGCAAGGAGCAATAGTTAGTGAGAATCATATGTATGATTAATAAACTAGGAAGAGCTTAAAATAGCTACTGCTCTATACCACATGGGCTCCCATACATTAAGTAAAAAGGCAAAAGAAATGCCCTGATGAGAGAGGTCACATTTTTTAAAACAACTGGAGGAAGTGATAAAGTCCTATTATGTATGAATCTCCAGGAAATCCATTCTGTGTCAGAAGAGAAGAAGGCTTACTAACTTGAGACTGTTAGAAATGCGCAGTCAGAATTTTCTTAATGAGCCATGGAAGGAAGGTCAGAATATAACTACAAAGGAAAAAATGTGATTAAAAAAACAGGCAGAAAGAAAAGAAGAGTCAACAATTCCTCTTGATTCAACTTAGTATCTTGATTTTATTCTCTCTTGTCACTAAGAGTAATCAGTTCACTGAACTCTCATCTTTTACTCTGTCTCCTATAGGCTTGGCTTAACATACAATGAGGAAGCAGCCCAGACACAGCTTATATGGCTGGGCCCCAAACCACATGAAACCACCACCACCACAGCCCTTGCTTTTGTGTTTTATGAACCTTTATACATATACACACACATATATCACATATAAATGATATATATCATATATATGGCATATGTGTGTATATATTCTTTTTTCTTCTCCATCTTCAGTTCAAGAAAAACCTGTCTTCCTCTCATCAAAGCAATGCATCAATATGAAAGAACAGAATTGCAACTTGAACAAATTGCAACAATCAGATAAATAGTGAAAAACTAAATATTAGAAGAGAAAAGGGAAAGTGTTGATATAGGAGTTAAGAAGAAATTAGTTAGGCAGATAATAAGGGTATGAGATACCTCAATAAGGCTTTTCTTTTTAATAAAAAGCAACCGGCAAAACATTTCTTATCTAACAGAAAGCGTCTTGAAAAATCAGACCTGCAAGCATCGATATGCAAATACCAGCGGCTGAAAGCCAGGTCCACCCAATATGGAATCTCCCACACTCTTTTCCTCATCCCCAAGTGTGCCAGGTGTCATGGCAGCCTCCAGATAAAACCACATGTACAAGTATCATGGCCACCACCAGGTGGAGGCTGCATTTTCATAATAAAAGACTATGGTGGGAGGGGCAGTCTTTTCACAGGCTATGTGAATGGCACACCTGGTCAAACCAATCCCCTGGGCCCTATGTAAGTCGATCATCGCCTCCTCAAGTCTGTACAAACGGATTGTATTTCCCGTAGTTCAGAGACCCTCTTTGATCGCTTTCTCAAATGAGGAAGCTTTTTTTCTCTTCTTTTTCCATTAAACTTTCTGCTCCTGAACCCACTCCTCATGTGTGTCCCTGTCCTGAAATCTTTCTCTACTGAAACCGAGAGCCAGGGTATATACCCCAGTAAATGGAGCCATTTCAGTGTTAGTTATATAGATACAACATCAAGTAAAATTGTATTTTATAATTATGATATTTTTAAAAGAGAAAATTATAATTTAACTTTAGTATTGTAGGGATCACATATTTTCATTAAAATTTCCATGTACTTTGGAAAGAACTGAGCTATTACACTAGATAGAAAACAGTAAAACATGTACTTTTTAAAAAGTATACGAGAAAGAAAGTCTTGAGGTTAAGCTGAAAATTTTTCTAGAACTATGAAGAATTAGAAGCAATTATAAGTTAAATAGGCCACAAAAGGTGTGAGTTTTCAAACTACATGAACAATAAGATTCAATTTAAAGTAACTTGGCTTTGTTCTTCTGCTACCTAGTTTTTGAGAACACAAAGAAATCTTAATTTTTATGTAATTTCCAAATTTAAAAATAAATTGCTAAAAGTTGCTTACGAAACTTTAAAAATCACTTTTTTGGCAGCATATGTTTAAGGAACTTACTATGTGATTAAGCCTTTCAGAATATGCTTTATTTCAACAACACTCTAGGAAACTGTGGCCATTTGTCCAAAAAGACACAATAATAAGAATAGTTTACTTAAGAATATAATTCAAGCACCTCAGCATTCCTAAGTATAAATATCTACTTTTCTGCTTAGAAAATATTAGTAAAATATTATTTTAAAAAAAGCAAAATCTTTTTAGACTTGTTTAAATAACTATTGTTTACCCAATACTTAACCAGTTCTGTTAAATATCTGATTTAGTTAAATTGGACTACTCTTGTCCTTCAGGTTATATATTGATACATGTGAGAATTTAATCTGTGTTACTGTCTTATTCTGTTAGATAAGACAATTTTTTATAGTTTAAAATGACCCCTTTTTATGATTTCTCACTTTGCAATCTCAGTCATTATCAACTCTTTTTATCTTTTTTTCTACATTTAATTGGAAATAGCAAAGTAATCATATTTCTACTTCTCAAATTCTTCAAATTATATTTTTATGTTTAAAGGAAAAACAAAAATGAAAGATAATCTAAAACAAAATATTTTAAAACATAGACACATCAGTCAGTATTTCCCTTTTCTTCTCTCCTCCTGAATATCCTGAAAATACAGCAAGGAGAAATAAAACAAATCAAACTTATTTTTAATTCTAGAAAACAAACAATCTTCAGATTGCACACCTTTGTTTGATAAACCAAAACATTATGCTAAAAGGGCACACCAAAAACCAGGGAAAAAATGAGAACATTCAAGAATGAATGTCAGGTGATAAAAATTTTCCTAAGGAAATCAAGGCAAGATGAATGGCATGAACACTGAATAATAAATTGTAGAATGTATGAAAGGACAAAATTACAAAAAAAATAGTTTAAAGATTTTGATTGACTTTATTGCAATTCTAAAACCAGGCAACAATTCATTCTATAAAATAGAAAGTATTCAGATGAGCTGAGCAGAGGGGGTGGGCATTATAGAGAGAGAAGAGCTGAAGAAAGCTGAGACAGAGAACACAAAGTATATTAGTCATTTCAAAGTTATTTTTCTTGTAAGGCAAGGAGAGGGAGACAGAATAATAGAAAAATAACTGATAGATTAACATCAGATTACCTCAGGCTATTTCTTCTGTGTAAGAATTAAGGCAGAGGAAATGTCATTGTCATGTCCTTTGAAGATATTAAACTGACTTGATGGGAAATTGACTATTATCTCTTTCTTCTGATTTCTCCAAGATCAGACAGCAAGGTACCTTGAGTTTGGTGACACGGAACTTTAGCATGAGTGACTCCATTTTTATTTTTAGTTTCATTTACTGAGGCCTAGTGCAGAAACTTAGTCCAAAACAATGACCTCTTATAATTTTTATTTAACAATTAATAGAATGAAATATTTAAATATAAGGGAATTAGTAGTGGATAATGGGATGTAAGCATGCTACTAGTTCAACTGGCACAAAATTGGAGGTAAAGTGACAGGTGGCGGGAAATATATCTGAGTAGATTTCTTGATTGCATTGTAATAGTTGAGTGCCAAAGCATAACATTAAGCTAGAGCAAAAGAAGTAGTAGAATAATTAGCATTTTTTAGCAGACCAACATTTATCACAAAAATATAATATTATTGGCAAATATGGTATGTTAGACAAAAGAGAAGGGAATTAGAGAAAAGGAAATGTGCTAATTTTGCCACTGATTTAAAGAGAAAATTTTAAAACTATATGAGACTAAGAACTCTTACAGTTATTAGAGTAATCATTACGACAAAACGGGTACCCTTCCAAATATCTGAACAACACATATGCAAACAGCAAGGAAACCAGACTTTTAAAAAACTATAAAAAAGATTTTTTAAAATGACAGAACTTAAAGCAAATATATGACACCTAGGGGGATTTCAAGTCCTATTAAAAATGATTTTAATGTTAAATCACAAACAAAATCCAACTGTAATTGCATTTAAGAATAAATCTAATTCAAAGAAATATTAAAAGTGTGATATTAAAGAAAAAAGCAAAATTTATACAATAATATTCTACCAAAGTAGAAATCAATACCAAGGCATCGAATAAGTAAAGATGGGCACCTCAAAATGCTAAAGGGTTTAATTCATAAAATGAAGTTATAAGAGTTGTGAATATTTATACACAAATTAGCCTAGCAACAACAATCATAAAATACAAATTGTACGAGATGCTAGGAGTAATACATAGGATGTATTATAGAGACAGATTTATCTTTCTCAAGCCATGACTAATACAATGATAAAATAAACAAACCCTAATATGTAAGACATAAACGAGATCATTAATAAAGATAATTGATGTTTACATAAACCATCAAATCTACTTACTTGTATCCACTATACTTCTGGATCAAGTACAGATTTGTCATCATAAAGTGCACAAATTTTGTATCCTATGTATTTTTTTACCTAACTATTTGAATGTTTTTCTTTTGTTTTTTATTACTTTTTCTTTTTCAACATTTTATTTTTGAATCCAACTCCTACTTTAAATTCTTCCACCCCAATGTACACCTAATTAAGTTATATCAAGGTTTTGGCTGTAACTTCTCAGTGATCATCCCACAGTATAATTATGCAGGGTGATGCAAGGATAATTTTGCCAATGTGTAATTCTTTTATGACCTCTTTCATAACCTTTGAGACTGCCTTATTTCTAACTACATTAGGTTCAGATTTCTCAACATGCCTTACGTGTTTCTCCAAAATTTATGATGAAACCTCATTTCTAGCTTCATCCTATAATACTCTGTCATATTTACTCTATTCACTTCTAATCTTTTGTTGCTTTCTGAATGTTTCACTCAGTTTCTGGGCTTTTTGCTTCCTCTTATGTTTCCCATTTACTATGAATTTTCTTTTCTTCTTTTCCATAGCTAATCCACCCAGTACTGTGCATTTATTGATACTCGGCAAAACTAGAATGTTTTGAGAACAACATATTATATATTCTTCAAATTTGTATAGTAAGTGTAATAAGACACAATCCATTTATGTTAGTAAAGAATGGAGATAATAATATCTTAGGAGAGTAAAACTCTTTCTGTCTTTCTTCCATCCCACATCTCACTCCTCCACACTGTTACTCTCATCCAACTCTATGGGTTGCACTCAGAGTTTCTTAGTATTTTTTTTTTAGACTAAGGGAGATATTGTTTATACTCTAGGAGACAGAATCTTGTAGCTTAGACTAGGCTGGTGTTTATGTGGGAGTAATGGAGAAATGTACCTAATAGATTTGAGAGAAATTTAGGATTTCACATTGACATACATTAGTTGTGGATAAGATCTGGTAGTTCTTCAATCCTCACTTGTTCTACACCCATATTTCCATCATATTTCTAACACAACCTTTATTAAAGAGATGGTTATTACAAACCTCCATTTTACCTCCTTCCTAGTTTACAATTCATTTTAGCTTTCATTAAAATCACCAATGACTTTATTGTAAAATTCAATGGTTATTGACTTTAGTAATTTTGTTCACACTATCACTCTTGAAACACTTGCAGTGAATATGAATACCAATTTAAAAATTTTTATGTGCAATAATATGACTTTATTTACTTCCTATTAATGACAACTTTACTTAATGTATTTCTAGACCTCACTTCCCCATACCAGTGGGAAAACAGTAATAACCACTGTTACTACTTATAAAGTTCCCAACTCTCTTGAATTATGACATAGTTTTTGTGACCTTCTGCAATGACAAGATATTTGAGACATGGGGGAAAAGGTGCTCCAATTATTACTTGATAGCAATTCTTATGAGTTGCCTTTGTGATGGCCCTAGTTCTTGTCTAAAGGACTTTCCCAAGTCTGGTGTCTCTCGTATTTTCCTATCTCAGTTGTACTGCTATGTGTGTTACCATGTGGTGGGTTGCAATATGTACCTGGGATCTTATTACCTCTACTTGGATACCATAAAAGGCAATTTGGAAATCCCTGCCCAATTATTTCTACTCTCTGGTCCCTTTCTTTCTTTTGCAACATATGAAAAGACCTTGAATATGAAGGTCAAATATTTCTCCCTTTATGCCTTCTTTAGAAATTATTTTCTATGCCCACAGATTCCTACTTTCACCTCCTTTGTAACCCATCCCTTATTCTGCATTCCACCCCACTTCAGAAAAAAAAAAAAAAAAGTACTTTGGCTTTTGAAGGACAAAAGGCAAAATGACATGCTATATACTGTTTATTTTAATCTGCTTCATACCTCCCTGGGGCTATGAATGCAGGATTAGATATATATTTAAGTTAAGAGGAAGAGAGAAAGGTAGGACAATTGGTGAAAGTAAAAAAAAAAAAAAAGCTGTTATTATTTCACCACATTTTTCTCCTACTTATTTTGGATTCCTGGGAAGGTTTGTTTTTGTTTCTTAATGGGTGTATTCATTTCCTTATGCTTCACGTGATTGTTTTGATATACTTCTCACTTTTAGGTACACTTTTATCTGCATACCACAGTTCTTCCTCTTATATTTCATTTTATTTTATCTTATTCCTTTCTTAACCACTATAAATACACATTATTATATGAGTAATGTCTTTCTTTCAAATTTGTATTTAATGCAAACTTTCATGTTATATGTGTGTATCCATGAAAAACACATGATATTTAAATGCTCTTTAAAATAGATGCAAGAATTTGTACTCCTAACAGAAACACTTTGATGCACCATGTTATAACACATTATTGTCAGTCCTTCTTAATTTTGCTAATATTTTGGATGTAAAGTGTTATAGTTGCCAGAATTATAAAGATGGCTCTACTTACAAGTGTCCTATGTTATTCAATCAAACACCAATCTAGGTATAGCTGTGAACCAACTTTACGGATAAAATTGGGGTTGCTAAATAGCTGACTTTGACCAGGCACAGTGGCTCATGCCTAGTGTAACCATGCTAGTGTAATCCTAGAATTTTGGAAAACCAAGGCAGACAGATCACTTGAGCTCAGGAGTTTGAGACCAGCTTGGGCAACATGGCAAAACTTTGTGTTAACAAAAAATTTAAAAGTTAGCTGGGTATGGCGTGGTACTACAGGTGCTGGGCATGGTGGTGCACAAAGCCACCAGCTACTCCAAGGACTGACATGGGAAAATCACCTGAGCCTGGTAGGTTGAGGCTGCAGTGAGCAGTGATCATGTCACTGCACCAGCCCAGGTAACAGAGTGAGACTTTTTCTTAAAATCAAATCAAATAAAATAAAAATAATAAATCAATAAATATATAAATTAATAGCTGTCCTTAAAATAGAGACATTATCCTGGACTATCTTGCTGGAGTCAAGATAATCACATGAGCTCTTAATATCAGAATAGGAAGACATAAGTTTGAGTCTGAGAGGTAGAGAGGCAGAGGAGAAAGATGAAGAAGGAAGGTGGGAAAAATTCAAAGCATGGGAGAGACTTGACCTGCCATTGCTGGCTTTGAATATCGAGTAAGGGGATTAGAAGTCAAGAAAAGTATGTGGCTTCTTGAAGCTAAAAGTTGCCCCGTTCCACAGCTAGAAAGGAAAGTAGAATCTCAATTCTACAGTCATAAGTAACTGACTTCACCCAATAATCTGAATGAGCTTGGAGGTAGGTGCTTCCTGAGCCTCATATTAAGACCCCAGCCTGCCAACACATTTCTGCCATGTGAAACGCAGAACAGAGAAGCCAGTTGAGCTAATCCAAAAATTCTGACTTACAGAACTGTGAGATTTTTTTAACTATGAAGTTTGTGGCAATTTATTATAACAGAAATTAAAAAGCAGTATAATTTCATTATTGGCTTAGTTTGTATTTTCTAATTTCTGAGGTTATGCATATATCGCATTATTAGTCATTTATATTTTCACCTCTATAGATTGTGCTTCACAGATGTTGCCCATTGAGATTTTCTGCCTTTATCATATAGATTTATAAGAATGTCCTATATACATTTTAAAATATTATTTATGAATTAGGAATATTAAAAAATAGTTTGCCACCTGTTTGTAAAGTTTGTCTATTGTGCCCTTCGTTAAACAGAATGTTTTAAGCTTTATGAATTCAAGCCCATCATTTACTTCTTAATTATGTGTTCTTTTGTTTTTTTTTTTTTTTAGACAGCGTTTCACTCTTGTCACCCATGCTGGAGTGCAATGGTGCAATCTCGGCTCACTGCAACCACTGCCTCCCAGGTTCAAGCAATTCTCCTGTCTCGGCCTCCCAAGTTGCTGGGATTATAGGCGCCCACCACCATGCTCATCTAATTTTTTGTATTTTTAGTGGAGACAGGGTTTCACCATGCTGGCCAGGCGAGCCTCGAACTCCTGACCTCAGGTGATCCACCCTCTTCGGCCTTCCAAAGTGCTGGGATTACAGGTGTCAGCCACTGTGCCCGGCTGCTTTTGGAAACTTGTTTTAAAATTTTTTCATCAGTCAAATGTTATGAAGAGATGCACTTCTATTATTCATATTGATACTATATTTTACTTTTCGTATTTAAGTTCTTAATCTACCTTCAGTTTGTCTCTTGTATAAAGCTGTACTCTATTTTTTACCCTAAATTTGAGTCAGTTCTCTTAAGCACTTTTTTTTTTAACTAAATAATATCTCTAATGCTTTGCAACGTCTCTATAGCAATGGTTCGCAAACTTTAGCATGGATCAGAATCACCAGGAATACTTGTGTATTATTCATGGTTCAATTACAGAAGCAGGGATTTATTGCAGGAACTTGACCTTACATAATTGTGGAAGTTGGCTAAGCACTCTGTGAGACTGTTTTCTCGGTGTCTGCGGCTGAAACTTGAAGTTCGCAGGGCAGACAATCTGAAAGGAAGTTTTATGAGTTTTATGTCAAGTTGGAGAGAGCAAGAACAAGCTACCTACCTCAAATACAAACTGGAGATCATGAAAAGGGACTAACCCCACGAGGTGAGCCAGTAGGTCGGTGTCGAGGTGTGTGATCTGCAAAATGGGTACTGTTTCAATCCCCCCTGGAAATCTCATACAAGAGTCTGTGTTATAGTCCTCCCCAATTATAAATTTACAGGAAAGAGATTCTGGGAAATTAGTTCAACCTATTCAAGTTTACGTATTAAAAAGACACCACAGCTTATTAAACATAGATTGTTGGAGTGCAACATCCGTTTCAGATTTACCATTTCTGGGTCTTTGCATATGTAAGTTCCCAGGAGATGTTGATGCTGTTGGTCTATGAACCACATATTGAGAATCGGGTGTATAACTAGTATACGTATATAACTACTGTAACAAGTCCCAGGTATGCCAATAATCTGTTAATTAAATTAATATGCCATGATAACATGTTTTATTCTTGGTTACTCTATTGCAAAACTACCTTAAATACTCATAAGGTAGGTGGTGGGACTTGACTACAGAGGCAGGTCTCTGACACCAGATGAAATTGAGGAATAGCTAAAACAGGGAAGTTGTAGAAGAAGCAGCCTTCCTTAAGACATGCCCACAAATGGGCCATGTCAGTTTACCATTGCCATGGCAACACTCAGAAGTTACTGCTTTTTTCCACGGCCACAATCCAATGACTCAAAAGTTTCCACCATTTTTCTAGAAATTTCTGCGTAATGCATCCCTTAATTTGCATTTGGTTAAAAGTGGGTATGACTGTAGAACTTCCTCTGAGTTGCCATTTTGGACACACTGCCTCTGGGGTATCCCTTTTCCATGAGGAGCAGTAGCTCTGCTGCTGCTGTATGCTGCTGCTTCAATAAAAGTTGCTGATTCACACCACCCTTGAATTCTTTCCTGGGTGAAGCCACAAACCACCCCCGGCTAAGCCCCAATCTGGGAGCTCACCTGCTCTGCATCATTCAGAATACATATATTCACCTGTATTTCAGGATTACCATGTCAACCATTGCTGATTTTTTTTAATTAGGATACATTAATACTAAAGAAATATTTCTCTATTCAGCTCTTCTTTTAAATAGTAGAGCCTACATTTTTAAATAATAGTTTTATGTATTACTTGTTATATAATTCCTACATAGGTCTATTGCTATTAAGAATATTATATTTTCTAATATTTTTATTGCTATTAATTGATGCTGATTTTTTAATGTTAATGTTGTATTTATCATATTGCTTATTTCAAGATTCCAGCAGTTTTGTTCCTTTTTAATTTTAGCTCTTCTACTAATAGTGCAATTTCAGATTGTGGTTTTAATTTGCATTTTCTAAACATCTAAATTCATTTTTCTTACATATAGATACTCTTTTTTAAAAAAATTGCCTATTTAGGTTTTTGGACCACTTTCTGTTTTCTTGACTGCTTCTGTTTTAAACTTTGGTTTGTAGTTTTTTTTATATATAGTCATTTTTTATGAACATGTCTACAATTTTCTATTGCCATGTGGCTTGCATTTTTACTTTTATTAAAGTCTTGTCATGATTAGTTCTTACGCTTAAAACAAGCCAATATATTTTTTCTATTATGATTACAATTTTTATGTCCTGTTTAGTAAATCTTTGCCTCTCGTGTGTTCACAAAACTGTTCTTCTATAGTTTCCTCTATTGCTTTATTTAGAGTTTTTGCTTTAAAGAAGTGCTATAGTCAGAGTTTACAGATATTCAGACATCATGTTTCATTAGTACTAACATTGCTGTGAATTGAAATGAGAGAGAGTTTCTCATACTATAATATTTTTGTATGTGTGTGACAAACACTATTTCATATGATATATTGTTATTCTTTATATGCAGGTAAATTCACTTAAAATATTTTATTTAGAATTCTTACATTTATGTCTACAAATAAAATGACCATAATTGTATTTTCTGGTACTTTATTTTTCAAGTATTGTGATCAAAATTATACTAACTTCGTATATGTTGTTCAGCAGTTTTCTTTCTGTTTTTATTTCCAGGAAATGTAAAATAGAGTTAATCTATCCTAAATGTTTAGTAGAACTTGACTATAAAACTGACTTTCTGTGGGTAATTTTTTAAATGTAATTTCAAATATTTTAATGAGTCATTTTCTATTTATTATTTTTAATTCACATTGGACTGATATCAGAATATTATTTTTTCCCATTTTTCAGGATTATTTAGGTTTCTAAATATATTAGCATAGTATTTTCTATAAATTTAATAATTTAATGATGTTTTCTTTTTTCTATATTTTCTTCATTATTTTTGTCTTGTTGATTTTTTTTTTCTGATTTCCTTTTCACATTTTTCCCACGTACTCTGCATTACTCTCTGATGCAGTGGTTTAAATCCACTGTTCTTATGCTGGTCAGCCCACAAACCTGAGTACTGGGTAGTATCACCTTTTCCTAATAAGGACATTTAATCTTTCAATGATTTTCTTTTATTTTGCCTCACCATTCTTTTCTCTCTCTTATATTATTTTCTTTTGAAGGGACACCTGCTGGATTAGTTTGTGTTGATGGCACAAAAAGAGCCATAACCAGAAATACTTGTAGGATATATTGTATTTAAATAAGCTCCCTGATTTCAACAAGGATAGAAGGAATCTGGAGTTGTAAAAGCCACAGAGTGACATTTAACTAATACTGATACAATGAGAGAAGTTCCCCAATAAGTAGTCAGAGAAAACAGTAATGTTCACTAGGCTTTAACTTAGATGTATTTCAGAGATGCTTAGTGATTTAGGGGTTCCATTTCCAAAACTGTTGAGCACATTGCTATTTTCTTATTAAAAAATATAAAAAATAAAGGGACTGTAACATTTGATTTGTTGAGTTATTAAAATAGAGATGCATGAAACATGGAAGCCAAAACCTACGAAAATTGCTGAGTAATGTAACTCAGTAATTATATAACTGAGTTATGTAAAATTTGATTATGTAAACTCCAGAAACTTTATGGTGATTCACTGAAAGACCCATTCTATGAGACAATGCCTGTTCAAATTATTTATATTTTGAAGAAAATGTGGTATTTGAGTTACTGCTCTGGTCATTTTATTCAGTAATTGAAAGAAAGCCTGCATTTTTTAGTGGAGACCAGAGGCAAGGGGATTCTGCAGCTTTTCAGGCACTCACCACCAGCAGACACAGCGGGGATCCAAGTAAGTAGGACACACTGACATCCAAGTTGCGGAAAGAAATTTGCGGCAGTCTGAAGAGGAGAATCTTATTTTTGCCGAAGATTTAGAAGCAGAGGCCGGGCGCGGTGGCTCACGCTTGTAATCCCAGCACTTTGGGAGGCCCAGGCCGGCGGATCACGAGGTCAGGAGATAGAGACCACGGTGAAACCCCGTCTCTACTAAAAATACAAAAAAATTAGCCGGGCCTGGTGGCGGGCGCCTGTAGTCCCAGCTACTCGGAGAGGCTGAGGCAGGAGAATGGCGTGAACCCGGGAGGCGGAGCTTGCAGTGAGCCGAGATCGCGCCACTGCACTCCAGCCTGGGCGACAGAGCGAGACTCCGCCTCAAGAAAAAAAAAAAAAAAAGATTTAGAAGCAGAAACATCCTCCTTGGAAAGCAACTAGTCTCTTTTTGAGAATTGGCTTATCAAGAGATCGTAACCAAGACTAAAGTTCTGACCATGGGTCAGCTACTGACACTGCTGTGTTTCTCAGCAGGTTATGAAGAAATAAGAAATTACGGGAGCAAACAATGCACACTGTCGCCATGCCATATCTTTTCTTTTTGCTTACCCTCCCTCAATTTACACCTATGGCCTCAGCCTCAGGGGGAATTGTCTTATAACCTCTAGAATGAGAAGGAAAGAAGCATTGCTGATACCATCAGAAGATATACTAACAACAACAACAAAAATAAAGCCAATTTGAAGATCAACAGAAGACAGAAAAATATTCCAGGGACCATAATTTTAGGTAATCATTACTTAAATTTTGATTGTAATAAAAGTCTGTTTGAAATAAATATCAATATAGATTAAATTGTGACTAAAAGCCTGCACTATTTGAAGGAGTAGTCAGGTCTTTACTACAAAAAATGGTGAGGAATGGTGACTGGGAGGAATGGGAAAGATATACATGAATAGATCACTCACAATGGGCTCAAAGAGTGTGACTATTCAGTTCCTAAATTAATGCTCACCAAAAGAGTGCAGTTAAAAATATAGCTTTTAAAACAAATCGGTCCAAGATAGTAACTATGTGGTCAATTGCATTCAGTGAATTCCAGCTTTCATTCTACTTCTTTCTGTTATTCTGTTCCTTCATTTCCCAAAATGTATTATTTTATTAATAATTAATTGATGTTATTTATTCTTCTGTATTTTTAATAAAAGTATGAGCAAAATTTTCACACACTATTTTAGAAAAAATATTTTTATGTTTTATGTTTAGGACTTGCTGGACAAAGCTGAAGCCTGGTGATATGGTTTGGCTCTGTGTCCCCACCAAAATCACATGTTGAATTGTAATCCCCAGTGTTGGAAGTGGGGCCTGGTGGGGTGATTGGATCATGGGGTTGGTTTCTAATGGTTTAGCACCATCACCCTACTGCTGTCTCGTGAGTGGGTTCACACAAGACCTGTTGGTTTAAAAATGTGTAGCATCTCCCCCTTCACTCTCTTCCTCCTGCTCCCACCATGTAAGAGGCACCTGCTTCCCCTCCTCTATTAGAGATCACAACTCCTCTATTATTTTTTGTTGTAAAGCTCTGACTACCCCTTCAAATAGTCCAGGATTTTAATCACTACTCATGAATCTATGTGATATTTATTTCAAACAGACTTTATTATAATCAAAATATAAATGATTACCTACATTTATGGCTCCTGGGATATTTTTCTGTCTTCTATTGATCTTCAAATTGGTTTTATTTTTTTGTTGTTGTTGTTAGTATATCTTCTGATGGTATCAGCAATGCTTCTTTCCTACTCATTCTAGAGGTTATAAAACAATCCCCCTGATGCCACAGGTGTAAACTGAGGGAGGGTTAGCAAGAAGAAAAGGCGTGGTATGGCGACAAGTGTGCGTTGTCTGCTCCCATAATGTCTTATTTCTTCACAACCTGCTGAGAAACACAGCAGGGTTGGGAGCAGACCCATGGTCAGAACTTTAGTCTCAGTTAGGATCTCTTGATAAACCAATTCTCAAATAGAGACTAGTTACGGGTATTTCTTTATAGCAGTGTGAGAAGGAACTAAAACACCTGAGTAAAAAGAAAAGTCTTGGAAGTTACAAATTAGATAGTAAAAGATTTACCTTCAAAGACTATGAGATTATGTTTTAAGTTGAATGATGTGAAAGACATGTCAAGGATTGTCCACCTGGAGATACTTCTCGTATCTTCCCTTGGGGACATTTATTTACACTAGAAAGTGTAAAACCCCAGGATTTCTTCTTCTCCTCCTAAGGAGATTTGTTTATATTAGCAAAGTATGGTTTTCCGCTCTCTCTCTGATGGGAAGTTTTCCGAATAAGCTATCTTAAGGAGTCATCCAGATTCACAATGTCAAGTTTCTGAATTATAGCAGAGACCCCAGAAGTATTTCCAGCAAAACATGACTCTCAGCAAATTGTCTTGCAAAAGGGAAATTGGGACACAAGGGAATTGCCACAATTTTGTTTGTATGCTAGTAATAATAAATGTGTCCTTGGCTCAAAAATATTTTGTCTACATTCAAGATAATATGAATAAATACAGGTATTAAAAATGATGTTTGTGTATATATTTATTTATATGTCTCCTGTTTTCTTGCACCAGCTGTTCTCAAACTTTTTGTCCTGGGAACTCTTTAAACACTAAATAAATATCAAGGACTTCAAAGAGCTTTTGCTTATGAGGGTTATATCCCTGCCTTATTAGAAATGAAAACATAAATTTTTTAATATTTATTAGTCAATTAAATAGCCCATAATAACTTATTTCATGTTAATATAAAGTATATATTTTATGTATAATATGGCATTTTCCAAAAAATAGAAGAATGGCATCGTTTTGAATATATAGAAAAAGGAAAGGCTTTGTTCACTCTGAAAAAGTCAAAATTATCCCCAGATGTCCATGGACCACACTTTGCAAACTGCTCTCTCAAAAATAGAGAGCAGGCTATACACATGATTCTACATTTTACATTTTTCAATTAAAAATATATCCTGTATTTCACTCTATGTGAGTATATAGATATATTTCTCATTTTTAAAATTGAGAAAAAAATTACTTACAGTAAAATGCACAGAGTTTGAATACAATTCGGTGTATAGCATACAATTATGTATCCAATACCCTAATTAAGAAAAACAAACAAATAACATTACCAAAATTTCAGAATGTTATCTCATGCCTGTTCTATTCAATGTCTAATAGCTATAACTAACTTTTTATTAGTCTACTTGAAAGTCATATAAATGAAATCATACAAATTTTTTTTGTATAGTTTCTTTCACTCAGCATAATATTTTTGAGATTTCTCCATGTTGATAAGTGTATCTGTAGTTCACTTAATTTTAATGGTGAATTGTTTCCCACAGAATGAATATATTGCAGTTCATTTATTAATGAATTTATTACAGTTCATTCTCTCATGGTTGAACTTTTACATTTTTTCAATTTTGTGCTCTCTTGGAAAAGGTGCTATAAACATTTGTGAGAGTGTTTTTATATATTTATTTTAAAATTTATCATAATTAAATACCAGAACTGGAATTATCAATCCATAGGGTAGGTGTACATTTGTTTTGATAAGAAACTGCAAAATAGTTTTTCAAAATGATAGCCCCATTCTACACTCCCACCAAAAATGTATAAGAGTTCCAGTTCCCTGCTGCCCCACCCTCTGGCTTTGTTTTTTGGTTCTTGTTTGTTTGTTGTTTTCAGACAGGGTATTGCTCTGTCACCCGGTCTGGAGTGCACTGGCACAATCATGGCTCCCTGTAGCATGGAACTCCTGGGCTCAAGCTTAAACTTCCTAATAGTTTCCGCATCGAACTTCCTACCAGCTGAGACCACAGGCATGTGCCACCATACCTGGCTAAACTTTTCTTATTAATATTTTATTATTATTACTATTTGTAGAGACCGAGTCTTGCTTTGTTACCTAGGCTGGCCTTGAACTTCTGGCTTCAAGCTATCTTGAAGCCTCCCAACGTGCTAGGATTACAGGTGTGAGCCATCTCGCCCAGCCCAGTTGCTCCACTTTCTGGCAATTATTTGGTGTTGCCAGTATTTTAATTTCAGCCATTCTAATGGGCATAAAATTGTATTTCATTGTTTCTAAAATTTGCACTTTCTTAATGACATAGGTTAGGGCCTAACAGGGGAAGGAAAAAACAAAAAGTATTTGGCCAGAGAGAATGCAATAAAAACATTTTACACTCCATATAGCATTTTTGACTAGATAACTGAAAATGTACTAATGAATACGTAGAATATGTATGTGACTGTGTTACGACACAATGAGAGCAACTGCAAGAAATATCTGACATCCCTAGGGCTAGAGGAATAGAAAACATAAATTAGAATTATTAAAAATTAAAATTTGGGACCTGAGCCCTGTGACGATAAAATGGAGTGCTCTTTGAGAGATGTGTTGCTGATGTCTCTGAGCCACAGAGAGTGTCCCTGTGGATCTGGACATCTGAAGCGGGGGCATAGCCTGCTGGGACTGGTGTCTCCAATAGGAAGCATGAACAAATTGTTTAATAAGAGTTTGGTAAAATAGCATACTGGATTCAGATGCTACAATGGGAAGAATATGCTGTTGGCAATTTGAGAAAATGTTGCTAAGGTAATAGACAGAAACTGCAAAAAGATAGGAAGCTCACAGTGGGCATGCAGAAAACAGAAGAAAAAACAACAAGAATTGGTCCCTTTTTTTTCTCCAGCCTTGGAATCTATCATGATCTATAGGAAGAGGTTAACCTAGAACCAGCTCAAAAAGCAGAAATGTAGTATGTACCATATGCCTAGCAATTGCTCCAGTGCTATAAGGTCTAAGAAACAATAAGTTAATAACTAAGAAGGGCCATTGAGACTGAGCGTATTTTTATGTTCTTAAAATCCATTTATAACTTTATTTTTGAAGTACTTAAGATTGTTTTCTATTTTTAATTTTGTTGTACTTTCAAGGAGTTCTTTACATATTCTGTTTTATGTCATTTGACATATTTATATATTGCAATTATATTTTCCCAGTTTGTGGCTTGCTTTTTCATTTTCTCAGTGGTGTCTTGAGGAGCAGTTTTTAACTTAAATGTAATCTGTTTTATCAATAATATTTGTTTCGAAGTAAACTTATTTTGTGCACTGTCTGATAAACATGTAGTTTTCCATGGTTATAAATACATTCTTTTGTATAATTCTGAAAATGTTGGAGTCTTACTATTTATGTTTAGGTTTATGACCCATCAGAAATAAATATTTTTTTGTATTTGGTATAAAGTAGGATTTTCAGGTAATATATACTCATTGTTTTCTAGTTGTTACAACAAAATTTGTTGAAAATATTTTCTTTCTTCATTGAATTTTCTTGTTATTTTTATTGAAAATTAATTGACCAATTATGTGTGACTTTTTTTTTCTGGATTATCTTGTTAAAAGAAAAGCTTGAAATGAATTAAATTGACAGACTTTATTTGAAACAAGAACAATCATGTATTGAGCAACACTTAGAACGAGAAGAGGTTCAAAGACTTTTGTCCAACAGAGGGAGCAGTGAGCTCTCATAGGTGAACAGAACAGCAAAGCAGAGAAATCACCTAATTGACCACAGCTAGGCATCTGCCTTATTTGGGCATGGTGTAAGGTGTTGACTGCACATGATTGGCTAAAGCCCAACTGCTTGCAATTGGCTGAAATTCAGCTCTTTGTTATACTCCCGGTTAGCTTTTAGTTTATTTACTTACTAAGGTAAGTTGCAATTTGTTACAAAGGAGCTCAAAAAAAGAAGGAACCCTCAGATAATAGCCTCCTGCTGCTTTGATGAAACATTCTATTCTATTCCATCAATTTACATATTTGTTATATCTAACACCACTTTGATTTGTATGTTCATTGGTATGTTTAGATTTAAAGTGGTGTCAAAATTAGATGTCATGAGTCCTTTAAGTTAATTTTCTTATCAAAATTGTTAGAGTTGGCCTGGAATGGTGGCCCACACCTGTAATGCTAGAACTTTGGGTGGCCAAGATGGGCATATCACCTGTGGTCAGGAGTTTGAGACCAGCCTGGCAAACATGCTAAAAACCCATCTCTAATAAAAATGCAACCAGTAGCCGGGCATGGTGGCACATGCCTGTAATCACAGCTACCCGGGAGGCTGATGCATGAAAATCGCTTGAACCCAGGAGGCAGAGGTTGCAGTGAGCCAAGACTGTGCCACTGCACTCCAGCCTGGGCAACAGAGCAAGACTCTGTCTCAAAAAAAAAAAAAAAATTGGGTTAATTTTTTTTTCTTTTTTTTTTATTATTATACTTTAGGTTTTAGGGTACATGTGCACAATGTGCAGGTTTGTTACATTTGTATCCATGTGCCGTGTTGGTTTGCTGCACCCATTAACTCGTCATTTAGCATTAGGTGTATCTCCTAATGCTGTCCCTCCCCCCTCCCCCCAACCCACAACAGTCCCTGGAGTGTGATGTTCCCCTTCCTGTGTCCATGAGTTCTCATTGTTCAATTCCCACCTATGAGTGAGAACACGCGGTGTTTAGTTTTTTGTCCTTGCGATAGTTTACTGAGAATGATGTTTTCCAGTTTCATCCTACAAAGGACATGAACTCATCATTTTTTATGGCTGCACAGTATTCCATGGTGTATATGTGCCACATTTTCTTAATCCAGTCTATCGTTGTTGGACATTTGGGTTGGTTCCAAGTCTTTGCTATTGTGAATAGTGCCGCAACAAACATACGTGTGCATGTGTCTTTATAGCAGCTGTTTGGGTTAATTTTCACAAAAAGTCTGTTGAGATTTTTGTTTGGAATCATTTTTAATCATTTGGAAAGAAATGAGTTTTTAAATTAATAAGCATAGTATATTTCTTCATTACTTTGGGTGCTTTAAATATCTTTTAGTAATATTTGTATTTTTCATTGCAGAGAACCTTTACATTATTATCAAATTATTTTTATGTCTTTCATGTTTCTATGTGACTGTATATAGTATTTCATGACAGTTATTTCACTGCCAGTATACAGAAACACAATTACCTTGTATGTATTGGCGTTTTATACTTTGACTTTGCTAAATTTATCATTTAGGTCTATTTGTTCTTTTCTATTCCATAGTCTGGTTTTTTATGCACATAGCGATGTAATCTGTAAACAACGACAGTGTTTTAGTTTGTTTCTTAATCTCTTTTTCTTTTATCATCTTTATGAAATTTTAATCTACTTTACTGACTAGTACCTGCAATGTTAAATTGGCGAGTGCAGAAATCCTTTCATGGTTATGAATTTTAAGGGGGAAATGGTGAAAGACTTATTAATTAATTCTGCAGGCATTCAATTTTGCAAATACTTCTTTTTCTGCATTCATCCAGATGATCTTATGATCATAAGATTTGTTCTTTGTTTCATTGTTTTCAAAGGACTTTATTTAATTGGTTAATTTTCAAATGTTAAACCAATGTGATGTTTTGTCTTGCTTCAAAAAACTATAAGCAAGACAAAAAAAAAACAAATAAGCAACATAAAATGCATTTTTGTTTAGGGGACTGATGACATAAGATTGTCAAAATGTTGATAATTAGGAGATTTGAATGATATGTTAACAACTGCATTTTAGAGTGTTTTCTTTATTTATATATAATCAAAACCCCTTCCAGAGAACAATATTGCCCAGTTCGAATATCAGTAATTCTTTCACCTGTTTCATTCTCATTAGGATAACAAACAAATTGTTCATGTTTCAGGAATATTAGTTATTCTTCTGTTCAATCGGATGGACTGGTTACTGCCACTTTTGTTACTACATCTTGACTGCAGTGGCAATCAAGAATTAATTTATCTTATGGTTCCACACTCCAGAGCATTAGGCAACACCTTGGTAGCCAATTGCTTAAATTGTGAAGCTTACATTATTTATAGGACATTGACTTTTTAACAGTGGAACAAACCCTTATTTGGATAATTTTTGTATTCAAATCTGCAGACATATTTTATCAATCTTTCAACACTATATTTTATCAGTTTTCAATTAATATTTTATTTCTTCTTTAAGAAAGTCAACGATGAATGCTATCACTTAACACTCGCTTAAGAATTTAAGTGATAAATGCACTTATCTTCTTGGCCAATATTTTGAAAAACCTTAAATCAATTTAATGAAGTTTTTGTCATCTGTGCTGACTATTTCAATCTTGATTAATGTGTCTATTGCTACAGGTCTATGCTCATTGAAATAGACTTACACAACTATTTAAGATCTCCTTTCTTCTTTCTTTTTCTTTCCATCTTTATATGTATATTGCAGAAAAATTTTGTTAAATTTGATTCATATCAATGCAATTATAATGTAAATCCAGTGTAACATATTTAAGGATCATAAATTTGATGAAACATTATATCTTACAAATTATGTTAATTTTCTTAAAGTCATATATATGTAAAGGCTATGCTCATATTTGCAAATAGACACTACAAAAAATTGTTCAAGTCAAACTATGAGTTTATGTCTTACATAATATAATATTAATAAATTATAATACTATGAACTTTGAAATGAAGAAAATTTTCTTATATTCTATAACAATAAATTTAATATAAGGCTTAAAATAAGTAATTTAATTCATTAAATGAACTTCAAATAATTGCAGTATCAAACTATATTCTTGACAGGTCGACCACAAAGGGAAACAGCTAAGTTCACCTTACTCTCAATAAAATAATTATATTTCCTTTGTAGATGCTTTTACAATTTTATTGGGACAGTCAGGATAACATATGGCTCATCAAACACCTGCCAGCAAACAATACATTTACAGAAACAGTAAACTAGTTAATTCCTTAAAGAGCCCCATGACTTTTGACACATTATACTATAGAATCTAATAAAACTGTATCCTTTTCTTTGAAAAAGTATTTCTTTACCAGTATAAAATCAGTGCTTTACATCGAAAAGATGATCTTTGTTCTTTATAAACTATGAAATAATTCTCTGAGAAAAAACACCTAATTATGGTAAATGTCTGCTCAACACCATCATGCCATTGTACCCAGTATTTCCAAATTGCTGGATACAAGTTCAAAAAATATATATTCAAAAGTCTACAGCCTTTTTTGAATCGCCTTTTTGCTTTTGTTGATATAGATCTTTAGCTCTGATTCTCAGTGTTTGTTTCTAATACCAGATAATTATTTGTGAATTAGACAGAAAATATATATAACTTCAATAATATTGACTGGATCCTTTATTTTTCATGTTTCTTCACCTGTTTGGATTATCATACCCTCAGTTTCTGCTTCATTCAAATACCCTAAAGCAATAATAATGTTTTCACATAATGTATATCACCCCCGAAGTTGCATGCGACCCTTTCACTCCTGGTGATTAGTATTTGTTGTTGTTGTTGTTGTTAAATCAGACATCTAGTTAGTTTTATTCTCAGTTCTTGTATAGGCAGCTTTGTCTTTTTCCCATTCAAAATACTTTCTTTCCTTTGGCATGCTGAGCAAAGATATTTTCAGAACAAGAAACTTGGATAATGACTGTGTTTTTCAAGTCTTAAAATTCACTGCTGTTTTTGGATTGCACATAATTGGATTTATTTCTATGGCCAAAATCACTTGCAAAACTATCAATATTTTATAAAAAGTAGTTCTATCCTTTACTAAATTCATAATATTCAGAAATGATGAGCAGATGCTGCTTTCACATTATTTAATAGCATATTACAATCCCACATCATCATGTATATTCTCAAAACAATTGCAGAGAACAAGAAGTAGCAAAGCAAGTATGTAGTTTCTTTAGGGTATTAGGAATAAAAATTGGCATGACAATACACTGTTTAGGTTCATTAGAACAGTTCTTCAAATTGTATGCACTAAGAGGAACAACCTATCGTATCTCAGATAACTGTGGTGAATGAAGTACATAGGAACAGTTTGCCTCAGCATAAATAGTATACATGTGAATTAATTACTTTTTTCCTGTAAAGCAGCATCAGAAACATTTAGAATAAGGCTATTATAATAATTTAATCATAATTGATTCAAGAAAAATTATTAATCATATTAAGTGCTCTTCAATAAATCCACATTTATAGTTTTGGGAAAAGTTTTCTAAATGCACTTGTGTTTAAAAGTGTGATACCTTCAGTTTAAGAGTATGTAAATTCCTCATTTTTTAATCAAGTACAGTTGGCCCTTGAACGCTGCAGAGGTTGGGGCGTCAACAGCTTGCATAGTCTGGAATCCATGTATAACTTTTGACTGCCTCAAAACTTAACTGCTAATAAGCTACTATTGACCAGAAGCCTTGCAGACAACATACACAGTAGATTAATATGTAATTTGCATGCCATCTCTATTAAATACTGTATTCTTACAATAAAGCTAGAAAAAAGAAAATGCCATGAAGAATATCATAAGGAAAATGTATTTACTATTTAGTAAGTGAAAGTGGATCATCATAAAGATATTTTATTATTTTATTCATTTTTTAACTTTTATTTTAGGTTCAAACATGTGCAGATTTTCTAGATAGGTATCATAAAGGTCTTCATCTTTATGGCCTCTCTGTTGAGTAGGCTGAGGCTGAGGAGGAAGAGGAGGGGTTGGTCTTGCTGTCTCAGAGTTGGCAGAGGAGAAAGAAAATGGGAATATTACTCAAATTTGTGTTGCTCAATGGTCATCTCTATTTATAAACTACACTGATAGACCCCAAATACATTCAATTTACTTTATTTGAAAATTCGTTTTAAAAATCTTTAAAAAATACCTCTCCTATGTATCATAAGTAACTGCCTCTTGTATGTTGCTGATTGAGTGTTGCTCAAGCAGCCTGTATGTTGTAATTTAGTCCAGAACAAATCTCCACTTTTCATGAATACAAATTAGCAATTCATATCTTTACTCTCTTTGAATTTTCTTTAGGAACTAGATACCTTGGGAAATTTTACCTGTAAATAATATAAGCTAAGAAAATATTTTGCAGAATCAAATTTAGAAAAATGTTGTGCTCAGTTTTTCTTAGATAAAATTTCTCTACATAAAATTTCAAATGTGAATTGGTCTCTTATTTGCTTACATACTCCTTTCTATGCATTAGGAAGAATTATGCTTGCTGTCATAGGCAGTACCCCCCACCCCAGCCTACAAATATTTTACTTTGCATGCCTACATGGTAAAAGGGACTTTGCAGTTGTAATTAAGGTTAAGGACCTCAAGATGAAGGAATTATCTTGGAATAGTCTGCTGGCCCTAATCTAATCATGTGGGTCCTTAAAACTGAAGAACCAGTTTCAGCTGTGGTCAGAGAACGAGAATGAGGATTGGCCAGGCGCGGTGGCTCACGCTTGTAATCCCAGCACTTTGGGAGGCTGAGGCGGGTGGATCACGAGGTCAGGAGATCGAGACCACAGTGAAACCCCGTCTCTACTAAAAATACAAAAAAATTAGCCGGGCGTGGTGGTGGGCGCCTGTAGTCCCAGCTACTCGGAGAGGCTGAGGCAGGAGAATAGCGTGAACCTGGGAGGCGGAGCTTGCAGTGAGCCGAGATTGCGCCACTGTACTCCAGCCTGGGCGACACAGCGAGACTCTGTCTCAAAAAAAAAAAAAAAAAAAAAAAAGAGAATGAGGATTGAAGAGAGTCAGAAAGAATGCATATGACCTTTAGGCACCAGAAAACACAAGAAAATAGATTCTCCCTAAAGCTTCCAGAGGAGAATGCAGCCCTGTCAACACCTTGATTTTAGCCTAGTAAACACCATTTCAGACTGCTGACAACCAGAACTGTCAGATAATAATTTTTTATCATTTAAAGCCACTAAGCATGTTTAGTGAAAGAAACTAAGGCCCCCACAAATGCAGCTGAAATAAAGAATTCAAGTAATATTCATCACTCAGATATTTAAAAATTCATTCCAGATTCCCTTCATCTTCAACTAGGACTGCTGCTAGTCTAGATGGTTTAGTTGGTGGCTTGACCCAGCCCCACATCCCTGAGGAGTTTGAGGCAATTGATACCATGCACTTCTTAGTCTCTAATTGCTTTACTCGTCCACTTATCATCAAACTTTGGGCAGTACTAAATGACTTCCAATAAATCTACTTGGCTCCAAATTATGTATCCCACAGTATGTAATCACACTTCCATCTCCTTCTGATCAGGGTCAATTGTCCTGGCAGAATGACAATTCATTTTCTTTCCTTCTGGTCTGTTGACATAAGTAGTCTAAAGTTATATGGTAGAAGATGAGATTTCCCTGGTGGAATATTTTTTTTTCTTCTAAGAATAAACAGTTTTAGGCCTGCAGGGCCTAGATTTGTGGGATAAGAAGCACAATTTCTCCAAGTGACTGAATTGTAGTTATGATAATTAGTGTCATTCTTATTTACATCTCTTAATTCCCAGTCCTATGTCATCCTCTCAGGTATCATCTCTAAGTTTGCACTTTAGCTCCACCTTCTACAGGCCGTTCCAGTGTTCTATCAAGCAAGCAGCATCTAAGCAGTATAGTATTGGATAGGGCCAGTAGATGGAATATGACAGTCATGTGACCACTCCTGCAAGTCCTTTGCCATACAATAGAAACCATGAGTTGATGAGATGTTGTTGTGGACCCTTACTGGTTGATCAAGCACTTTGTAAGCCCTCAAATAAGAATTTTCTGAAGCTCTATGAGCAGGAAAGGTAGACCCACATCCAGAATATGGATATATTTCATTTAAGATGAATCACTCACTCCCTTTTCCAGAGAAGAAAATATTCAAAGTAATCAAATCCCCAAATGTATCTGGTTGACATTCTGGAGAGATGTTACCATTTCAAAGCCTTAGTGTTAGTCTGCTCCTGGCAAATTGGACTTACACCAGCAGCAGTAACTAGATTCATAGCCATGGAGTGGGAGGTCATATTGTTAGGTCTAAGAATAGCCACCATTCTGGCCTCCATGGATAATGCACTCATGTGTTTATTAGGCCAGCACATGAATGAATTTATTAGGGTGGCTGATGACAGAATCTGGCTGGTATTAACTACTTGAGTCATTTTATCTACTTGGTTGTTTAGCACCTCTTCTAAGAAGGATTGTATCTGTGGGGCTATACAAAGTTTCTTGGACTTTGTACACACTCCTCTGAGTCTTTCAATCCCTTATTCTACTGTCTGGCAATGAGGTGCTGGCATTTTATTTATTTATGTATTTTTCTATCTTTCTATCCATTTATTTATTTAAGAGACAGGGTCTTACTGTGTCACCCAGGTTGGAGCACAGTGGTGAGATCATAGTCATCTCAGCTTCCTAAGGAGCTAGGAGTTAGGACTATAGGTGCACCGCACCAGGCCAGGCTGGTTTTTTGTTTTTGTTTTGATTTGTTTTTTCGGTGTTTTCCAAGCTGGTCTAGAATTCTTGGTCTCAAGTGATCCTCCCTTCTCAGCCTCCCAAAGCACTGAAATTGCAGGTGTGAGCTGCCACACCACAGCTAATGCTGGCATTTTTACTTCACTTAATGTGCACCATTTTTACTCTAAATTCCCAAAAGTCATAATAACAGTGAGTACTCACCCTGCCCTGGAGTCACATTGTTAACACATTGTTAAATTCTGTCCTAAGAAAGTGCTCACATATTTATAAACTCTCTCTCTTTAGAACATTGTAGAGCAGTAAGGAGTGGGCTACATCCTCAAACTCAGAAGATTAAAGGCAAGTTGTTCAATGGATTCTCAGGTTTTACCTATATCATGTCTCAGGGTCCACTTTCTTCTTGGTGTATGTGACGTGCAGGTCTGATAATTCAACCAACTCTGGAGATCTGCCCTTATGATAATGTCTTTATCTTGGAATGCTACTTTTCTGCCCTCTAGTTGGAGGAAATGAGATTCTCTTTGTAGGTTTCCAAGGAGGCCTTCTGGCTTTCACTCCTAGCATTTAATTGCTAGGTAATCACCCTCAGCCTTTTATTTTCTTTTATTAAAGTATCCATTGCCCCTAGCAACAACCAACTAATTCTACAGTTCCTGTAATAACTTTTTCTCCATATTTCTTTAGCCTGATACATTTCACCTTCAATGCACATTCACTTTCACTAGTATATCATCTCTGCTTATCACCATTAAAACTTCTAACAATTGCATTATTGCTGTGGCAGGCCACCAGAAGGTATTAGACCTCACAAAAAATCCCATAAAAACAAAAACAGAAATAACACTTTACAGTGTGCTTCCTCGAACACTTCTGGCACTAACTGTCAGGTCTGGTGCTCTGGGAAACAGCCCATAAAAGGGAGATCTGTGTCCAGGAAATTAGTGGGAGTGCATTAGGAAGAAATAACTGTACTGAAGGGAGGGAAGCAGAATAGGGGAATAGAGCAGTTCTGCTGCAATGTAGTCAAAACAAAGGCCTCCTCTGATCCCACAGGAAACTCTGAAGTCAGCAGGGCTCTTTAAAGTTGTCGAAATTTAGGCCAATTGGCCGAATTTTTATATTCTTACATTGATCAGTCACTGGATATAGGAGGTAAGGCATCCTTCAGAGAAGCAGATTCTTTGGGTGGGGTCTTGGAAAGAGACTCAGCTGTGAGTTCTCAGTAGGGAATATACCTGGGAGCCAAGGAAATGGATGCCTCTCTCTTGAAAGATAATCTGGGTAGCTGGTGCTCTGTAGCACACATTTCAGAGGTTTAGACCAATATACGCTCAAACTTCAATATGAGCTTCAATGTATGTTTTATTTTCTCTCAGCCTACAAATTATTTAATTAAAAAAATACTGCAAATTTCTACATGATACGTTTGTGAAAAGTAAGCTCTTTCTCTCTGGTTGAAAGTTGTGTTCTACTTTTTAATTTAGGAATATTTCATGAGTATTACTGATCCTTAAATGAGAGTAGACTGATTCAGGTCTGCAATTTATTGCTGAAGAATAAAGTTGATTTTTCTTTGGTTTTTCTTCCCTATTTACTTATTTATCGTAAGAATCCTCCTCTCAGATCTTCAACTAGAGCACTCATTCTATGCACATCCCCTAGTCGTGTTTTTCTTTTTTTTTAATCACTTAGGTCTCATGACTGTGATGACTTAGGCAGATACTTTTTATGATATTATAAGGGATATAACTTGAAGTAGCTTGTGCTTGGAATTTCAATGCATCAGAGAATGAATGTAGAGCAAAATATGTCCCTCTGATTATCTAATAGCTCTTTGAGGCTTAGCACTTTACGTTTGCTAACTTCCCCAAATACGCAACTTCATTCATTATTCACTTCCATAATTGCCTAGGTAGCACTTCTAAGATTTGCACTCACATATTTCTTGTAGAAGAGAGGCAATAATGGGTTGTAGTGCAGGGTGAAAAAGACCTAATTACCTGGGAAATTTTGTGAACATTAGTGAAAAGCTGCCCATCAGGTCAACTGGGAAAAACATCACCCATTGGATAAAACGATAATATGTGAAAGTTGAAAGAGTTTAAATTTTCTACAGAACATCGCTTGGGTTTCATCACTTTTGTGCCAGAGCCCACAATTTCAACTTTGTTAAATAAAATTTTCTCATTGTTTCTGGCATAATTGACTAATATGCCTGTTTTCCTGGGCATTTGAATAAATCTATGTGTTTTCATAAATATTTTAATGAGATCGTATGAGAGATTACAAAGCAGGTATTATAGCATATATTGGAAGCCTCTGTATCCATTTAAAAATGTTAAAATAAATTAAAAAGCATATAGAAAATAATATAAAAGATAATAATTATTTAGATTGTAAGAAATAGAAATATACGTCTTACTCAAGAAAAAAACAAACTCTGGTAAATTTTAGGCTTGAAACGTTATTCCTGTTAACCTTCATAAGTGTGCTGGAAAGTGCATTATTCAGGCAGTCTGACATAGGTTAACAAGAGTTAGTTTTTCTCTAAGCAATGAGAATATCATTTCTGTTTATCTAAAAAGATAAACTATAAAAGTGGTACAAATTTTAAGGAAAATAGAAATAAGAATTAACAAGATTGATAGAATTTTGCCTGCTATAAAACAATAGGATTAAAAAAGGCCTTAGAGCCTCACATTTCAGGGTTGGAGAAAGGCAGCAAATTGTTTAAGTTTAATAGGGAGAGCATGATTTGGGAAATGGGAAAATATATAATGATGATAAGAAATCTTAACAGAGTGAAGCTGCTTGAACATCTTTCCATAATTTAAAAATAAGACTAGAAATATTTTTCTCTGGTTTGCAGAAGTAATAACTAACTCAACTCTGGCCCTCCTATGTTGGTGAGGTTGGAATGTCAAGACAAATTCTATTATATATCATATGGTTTTCATTGTCAAGATATAAACAAACACTAAATATTTCTAATTTTGGCATAATCACCCAGTCGTGTTACAATTATTTTTTATTTTTGTATAACACCTTTAAAGTTAACTGTGCCAAAAAAAAAAGGTAATATAAAAGTGAGGGAAAAATAAAATGTTGCTTTAGATAATAATCACAAAAATAGTACCTTTTGAGTGTGATCTAATTACATGGAAATTTTTACAATGGTTAAATACTTAGTTCAATTTAAAAGGCAAGTATTCTTAATATTCTTATCATTTTCCCCTAAACCAACCACAAAAAATTAATCTGGAATAAAATTATAGTAATAAAATCTCTTTAAAACCAGCCACCTGATCTAGATGTAATTTTATCACTCTCTGTGGTACAATTTATTTTATTTTATTTTATTTCATTTTATTTTTTATATTTTTTTTTTAGAGACAGAGTCTCACTCTGTCACCCAGGCTGGAGTGTGCAATCTCAGCTCATGGCAACTTCTGCCTCCTGAGTTCAAATGATTCTCCTGGCTTAGCCTCCTGAGTAGTTGGGATTACATGCACCCACCACCAAGCCAGGCTAATTTTTGTATTTTTAGTAAAGACGGGGTTTTGCCATGTTGGTCAGGCTGGTCTTGAACTCCTGACCTCAGGTGATCTGCCCTCCTTGGCCTACCAAAGTGCTGGGATTACAGGTGTGAGCCACTGTGCCTGGCCTGTGATACAATTTATTATGATGTTTTTTATCTGGGTAGAGTTTATTTTTATTATTATAATCATAGAGATAGAAAAATATAGATGCTTATAAATATATATATATATAGAAGAAACTTAGAGAACTTATATATACACATGTTTTTTATATATGTATGAATACTCTGTTTAAGGAGATAATTACTTTTTCTAAGGATACAAATTGCAAATTCTTTTCAGGATATTTTATTAAATCAAATTTACTTTCTCTAAAAGAGAATTTCTGGTGTTATCTTATTTGTATTTGACTACGAAGGGAAAGCATTTCTTTTAGGAAATGATTAAAATCATTATTATTACTAAAATACAAATATAATATTTATTAATACTTTAATAGGCTTATATGTGTTAGGCACCATTCTAATAGCTTTATATTTATTAACTATAAATTACATTAACTTATCTAAACTTCACAATAGCTCTTTGACATAAGTACTAAAAGTATCCCCATGTTACAAATGATGAAACTGAAGAGGAAAGTTTAATTACTCTGTCAATTTTTCAAAGTTGGTAAATATTTGAAAAATACTACTACTACTACTACTAATAAATTGGCTGGTCTTTGTTCCCTGTTCCTGAGAGGAAGCCTAGAAACGCTGGACATTTCCGTAATTATAGGTGTTTCTTTGTGATTCCCAGTGGGCCACTCAGGCAATACTTAATAGATCATGTTAAAAAGCTGACCCCTGGATAGTTAATGCTAAATAGATAATTCAGGACAGTTTAAATCCATCTCTCTATTTTGCTCTATTTTGATAGGTTGCTTTTATTGAATAAGGAATAATGTACACATACCATAGAGTCTATTTTTGTGTGTTAAAAATCATCATATTCCTATTTTGGAGAAATTTAGAGAACTTTGAAATTCTAAGTATATACCCCCAAAAGACACGGTGCTACTCCAGGCTTCATGATTATGCGGCACATATCTTTGTCTTTGAAGACCTCAGAGGAACATAACTGAAAAGAGTGACAAGAGTTAATTGACAAGGATATACTACTTTTCAGGGTTAGTTACAGAAATTCAAGAAGCACCTCTCTTCATCTGGAAATATGTTATATGCAGGGGAGGCAGCTACTGCCTTCTCCCTTCATGAGGAATAAAGAAAAATTAACCAACAAAAATCAAAACAAGCAAATTGTAGAATCAAACAAAAAAGTAAACTTTGAAATATGTTACTATACTTTAAGAACTCATTTGCACTTTGATTCCACATGGGAAAATCCACAGGGGAAAATTTGCTAAGTCTCATTCATAGCATCAAAGGGTCTAATAGCTTATACAAATTTTTTCAATAAAATGCAATATTAAATAGTTCATAGTAAGTGGCTTTACTTAAATTTAGCCAGGAGAATTGTATTTACTGTTTTCTTTTTTTTCTTAAAGAGATTTATTATTTTATTGTCATTTAGTTATTACTGTGGACATAACTAAATGACAATAATAAAACAATTTTCTCGTGTCCTCGAGTCCAGTAAAATTACAATCGTTAAATAAATTAATCCCCAAATAACAATTGTATAAGGCATATATGTACCTACGGCTATCATTGCTGATTTTTTGCTAGAGTACTTTAAAATGTCTATTTAAAAATTAAAATAAAAAGGCATCCACAAGAGACAATAAAAAAATAGGTGACAAGAAAGAATATATGCAAAATATTTCCATGAACATGAGTGTTTGGAGCCATTCAAGGTACTAATACAACCATTGCAAACACACAAAAAAGTTTAGTCAACTTACAAAGATTTGAGAGGAGTTTCCATCCTAATAACATTGTTTTGCTCTTACCAAAATTAATTCAGGATAAGAATCCACAAGAATCAATAGTAGGTATCCAACTTGAAATGAAGTGATTGCTTTAATGATTTCCAATACATCACATCTTATTATATTAGGATATGACAGGTTATGCTGTTCTTCATTGGGTTACATAATATCGTTTTGAATATAACTCTAAGTCTATCTAATATAAGATGATGAATCAGGAAATAAAATGACAAGGAATCATTTACTTCTAGCTCCTAAATTAGATTTTTCTGTCCACACAAAAGGGAAGCAAAGAAATCGAAATGGCTTCCAATAAGGTTTTCTCATTCACGTCAATGAGCAATAACCAACTACTGTCCTTAGTTCACTATGGGTAGAAATGTCTGCTGTTCCTGTAAGAATTGACATAAATGAGATAGCTTCTCTGCAAAAAGCATACATCTGGCTATCAGTTGAATGTAGCTATAATCCTGTCAGAAGCATTCTCTCAAATTTGAGGAATCAGAATATTGCATGTAAAAATTATTATATAATCTGAGGATACCAAGGAGACTTGCTGTGATCCTATTATAGTATATTTTATGTGAGGAAACAAACTTAATAGGCATGTATAATAAGACTATAATAATCAGCGTGTAACTTGCAGAATGTGGTTCTGTGTATAATCTGCAATGTGAACATACATAGGATGTAGAAAATTGAAAAACAGTTTTTTAATTGAAAAGAGAACATGTTTTATCTAGTTTAAAAATGACTCTAGTTTCACGAATAATTAATATGAAATGTATTCCAACATGGTGGTAGTAAGAGTCTCATCACTAGAAAAACGTTAATTTTTATTGCTTATATAGGGAAAGAGATAATCTTAAAGGGCATGTGTCCGAAGGTCTTATAGATAACTTTGTGAGAAAGATATGTCAGTGGATTTCTGGTGCTGAAATGTTAAAAGCCTTAATATAAGTGAAAGAAAATGTGACATTTAATCAGTCCAGGAAAAAGAGGTTAGAATCAATGTATTTTAATTTAGCTGATCCTGTATATTTCTAATAGGCCTTCCCATGCTGCACACCCATTAAGTGTTAAGATTTTATCAATCTACAGAGGTAAAAAAATAGATGGATCTCATCATGAATTCAACATAGTTACCCGGAGATACAGTCGATGTTGGTGGTAAAATGCCATGATTGTGTCAACCTCTGCTTAGTTTAAGTTAGAAAAAGCTATGAACATTAAATGACCAAATTTTATTTGTTGGCCCAAGTTGGAAAAGACAAAAAAAAAAAAAATGAATCATCTGTCATAGTTTTTATGCTATAAAAGAATATATACTTTTAATGACTTTACCACGGTTTACAACATATACTTGTCATCAGAGAAGCTATTTATGGATTTTGATTTCTAAAATGTGTTTTTCAGAACATTTAGGTGCGATAAAAAACAAAAAATGCAGGCGTGGTTTGGATAATATTGAGTAATACGTCTGCTTCTCTCTTCTAGTTGGAATGTGCTAGTTTGACTAATAATTAATAAAATAACAAATAATTATACTCCTTTAGGAAGATAAATTAATATTATTTTCAGCTTATAGAATAATTTTAGCTTCAGTGTTCTGGCTATACTCCAAAACAGATGATACCATTCTATCCAGTAAAAGTCCTGGTGTGGTTTAAAAGTGATGTTAGTCTTCACTGCATTAAAATATAATTGGTAGAGAATTTTGTATTGTCCAACCTAAGGATAACATCATTTGAAAAACAGTTAAACCAAATATTGTGCCATTTGCAAAGCGTCAGGTAATTCTTTTAGATAGAAGGCACTGGGAAAAACTTAAGGGCTTATAAATATCTTAACAAAATGGGAATTTTGCTATAATGCAAAATTATGATGTTGAAAAAACAAGAGGTTTCAAAAATGCATTATCATATGATATTTACTTTTCCTTCTCAATCATTTCATATTGTCTCAAAGGTGTACTAAGCTGCTGAATTACTAAAAGTTAGCTCCTCTTGCATTTTTTAACTTGTATTAAGTCTTAAAATGGATAGGTGCATCTGTTAGCTGATTCAAGTGATATAATTTATCATCCACATGAGGCCATCAGGGATGTATAACTCGTTTGCAGAAGACAGATACTCTATGTTGAAAATCCTAAACATCACATCTAGTAACATTGCCTACATTTTTACTCTTATGCCATCTGTGCAGAAACAGAAAAATAGTTTTTCTCTATATAAGTTCAGCAAGGACAATTAGCCAGAAAAAAAGGAAACTTGCTGGTTATTGTGTCTGAATTTTTTTTTTGAGCTTTTAGTCATAGCTTGGTTTTCTTTACAAATTATATAGGAAATTTTATTTTTCTCGTCTTTCCCTTGTATGTTCATTTTTAAATTTACTACATATTATTCTTCCTCTCTCTCTCTCTTTATATTTTTTTGTTCCTCCCTCTCCCTCTCTCTTGCACTCCACCCTCAGGTTTGTTAATGGTACCTAACAAAAAGGTCGTACTTAATTATTTACCTAATTGGTTTATGCATTTCCAATATTAAGAAGACTAGGAACAACAAATTCAATGAGTCATGGTACTTATGTATAAGGCTCCACAATAAATATTAAGTTATTTTCTGGAGATTGTTCTTTGTTAAACAGGCACATAGACTAAACTTTATTAAATTGTGACTTGAAAAATACCCTAAGCTAATGTTTGTGAGTCTAAATGAGCAAAACCATTTTCATCGCAAATTAACCAAGATCCAGCATATTAAAATAAGAGCAACAAAAAATTTAGGAAGAATCAGTGTCAACCAAAAGTAAAACTATATACAGTATCCTATACTTCTGTACTGCTATGGAAACAGAATACAATCTTCAAAGAAAAACAATGTTTCACTTTGAACATTTGCTAAAGATTGTTCCATTCCATTTGACAAAACTATTGATTGGATATTAAAATCCAATAGTTGCTTCCTGTTCAGTAAGATGATTTAGTAAATGGGTTTGTAATATATATACATACGTTTATATACATATATACACACAAATATGTGTGTGTATTTATATATATGATATTGGTATCAATCCAAATTAATTTAACAAAAAGCTGTGAATTAAGATGTAATCATAACTATGAATAGTAGTTTAGGAAATAATTCTTTAAGGTAGTATAAAATATTAAACAACACGGAAAAAATTTTTCTACAAACATTACAAGTTCTTGGCAAATGTAATATTCAAAATGTGACAGAATATGCAAAGGATTAACAGGTGTATTAGTCCGTTTTCACACTGTGATAAAGACATGCTCAAGACTAGGTAATTTACAAAGGAAAGAGGTTTAATGGACTCACAGTTCCACATGGCTGTGGAGGCCTCACTATTGTGGCAAAAGGAGAAAGTCAGATCTTACATTGTGGCAGACAAACGAAATCAAGAGCCAAGCAAAAAGTGTTTCAAACCCTTATAAAATCATCAGATTTTGTGGGACTTATTCACTACCATGAGAACAGTATGGGGAAACAGTCCCCATGATTCAATTACCTCCCACAACAAGTAAGAATTATGGGAGCTACAAATCAAGATGAGATTGTGGGGGGACACAGCTAAACCATATCATTCTGCCCATGGCCCCTCCAAAATCTCATGTCCTCACATTTCAAAACCAACCATGCCTTCCCAACAGTCCCCCCAAAGTGTTAACTCATTTCAGCATTATCTCAAAGGTCCACAGTCCAAAGTCTCATCTGAGACAAGGCAAGTCCCTTCTGTCTATAAGCCTGTAAAATCAAAAGCAAGTTAGTTACTTCCTATATACAATGTGGGTACAGGCCTTGAGTAAATACACCCATTCCAAATGGGAAAAGTTGGCCAAAGCAAAGGGGCTACAGGCCCCATGCAAGTCCAAAGTCCAATGGGGCAGTCAAATATTACAACTCCAAAATGATTTCCTTTGATTCTATGTCTCACATCCATGTGTGACATCCATGTCACACTGATGCAAAGGTGGGGTTCCCATAGTCTTGGGCAGCTCAGACTCTGTGGCTTTGCAGGGTACTGTCCACTTCCTGGCTGCTTTCACGGACCAGCATTGAGTGTCCGTGGCTTTTCCACGTGCATGGTGCAAGCTCTTGGTGGATCTACCATTCTGAAGTCTGGAGGACAGTGGCCCTCTTCTCACAATTCCATTGGGCAGTGTTCCAGTTGAGATTCTGTGTGAGGGATTCAATCCCACATTTCTCTTCTGCACTGCCCTAGTAGAAGTTCTCCATGAGGGCTCCTGCCTCTGCAGCAGACTTCTGCCTGGACATCCAGGGATTTCCATACATCCTCCGAAATCTAGGCAGAGATTCCCAAACCTCAATTTTTGACTTTTATGTACCCAAAGGCTCAACACCACATGGAAGCTGCAGAAGCTTGGGGCTTGCACAGCCAGAGCTGTACCTGACACCTTTTAGCCATGGCTAGAGCTGCTGTGATGCAAGGCGCCAAGTCCCTAGGCTGCACACAGCAGGGGCCTGGCCCAAGATACCATTTCTTCCTCCTAGGCCTCCTGGGCTAGGATGGGAGGGGCTGCTACGTAGGTCTCTGATGTGCCCTAGAGACATTTTTCTCATTGTCTTGGAGATTAACATTTGGCTCCTTGTTGGTTATGCAAATTTTTGCAGTCAGCTTGAATTTCTTCTCAGAAAATGGGTTTTTCTTTTCTATTGCATTGTCAGCCTGCAAATTTTCTTAACTTGAATGCTCTTTTCCCATTTTAAAACTGAATGGTTTTAACAGCACCCAAGTCACCTCTTCAATGCTTTTCTGGTTAGAAATTTCTTCTGCCAGTCTCTTTGCTAAAACATAGCAAAAGTAATTTTTACTCCAGTTCACAACAAGTTCCTCATCTACATCTGAGACTATCTCAGCCTGGATTTCATTGTCCAGATCGTTATCAGCATTTTTGTCAAAGCCATTCAACAAGTCTCTAGGAAGTCCCAAACTTTTCCATATTTCTCTGTCTCCTTCTGAGCCCTCCAAACTGTTCCAACCTCTGCCTGTTACCCAATTCCAAAGTTATTTCCACATTTCGGGTATCTTATCAGCAGCACCCCACTCCTGGTACCAATTTACTGTATTATTCCATTTTCACACTGCTGATAAAGACACACCCAAGTCTGAGTAATTTATAAAGAAAAGAAGTTTAATAGACTCACAGATCCACATGGGTAGGGAGGCCTCATGATCATGGCAGAAGGCGAAAGTCATGTCTTACATGGCACCAGACAAGAGAGAATAAGAGCCAAGTGAATGAGGCTTCCCTTTATAAAACCATCAGATCTTGTGAGAATTTTTCACCACCAAGAGAACAGTGTGGGGCAAACCGCCCCTTGATTCAATTCTCTTCCACTGGGTCCCTCCTACAACATATGGGACTAATGGGAGCTACAGTTCAAGATGAGATTTAGCTGGAGACACAGTCAAACCATATTAGCAGGGTGTTTTTAGAAAGAAAAAATTTTTTTTTAATTAACAAGGAAGTTAACAAATCAATGGATATTTCCTTTTTCTTAGTAATGTTTCATTGGAACACAAGGTTTCTTAGATTAAGTTTTCTTACTCAAAATATTTAAAATCAAATATCATGAGTTTTTGTTTTGGCTAAGGACAAAACAGTAAGAAAAGTAAAAGATCTATGTAGATCTTACCTTTAGTACACAAAGTTATTCCTACCTAATTCACGCAATAAATCAGGGACACGTGTTAGACAGAACAAAAAGAAGCTAGGTATCACAACAACATAAACACTAATTGATATTAAAGCATAGCTTTTGTTCCTGTAAACGTGCTATTTTAAAGGCAGCTTTCCTCTTTAACTTAGGTGGTTCCCTTTTAAAATATGTGAATATAAGTGAAAACCAAATGATCCATGTAATTATAAATTTTTATCATCATCTTTACTCTATTTGTATAAATCCCAAAGCAGACCTGAAATAAGAGTAGATAGCTGTATAAAAATCAGAAATGCTGTGGTATACTTTTATCCTCTGTCACTCAGGCTAGTTAAATTTTTGTTTCTAATAATCATTAAGTTATAAATTTATACAAAGAGATACATTACAAAATTTTAAGTATATCATAATTATTGACAGTGGGGTGGACAGGTAGTAAGTACACATAGGTAAAAAATCAATTATAATGAATCACAGATATTATGGAAATTTGAGATTGTCATGTGAGAAAGGAAATGTTTGAAGCATGACTATGTGATCCCTCTTTACCTGTGGGGATGCTGCACAAAAGGAAAAAGATAGATCTGGTCCAATCCCTTTGCAAACATACTAATAACAGTCTTCCTGGTAAACACACATACATGGCATTTAGTGGTGGCAGAATTCTTAAATTTGTAATGCTTTTGCAATACATACCTAGCCTGTTCAGGACTGCTTGTAGAAAATAAACATCACATTTTAGGATTTATTGTGTAGCTGCTTATAAAATATGATATAAACTATGTAATTATCAGCATGTAAGCTGTAAATATTTCATGAAAAAAATAGCTCCCTTTTGTGTAAATGATGCTCTGCATGCATCCCTTAGGGTCGTGTATGCTAAAACCAAACCAGAGTACATCATAAAACAAGAAGAAACAACCTGAGAATCAATGATGGTAGTTCTGTACTTCATGCTTCATCTATGGATCACAATTACTGTTATCTTTTCAATTTTGAAATTGTTAGTCAGCTTTGGTACTGGTGAAGAGCTCCAGTTTTTGTGGGATTTAACAATCTGAGGTTCTGAGTTTTCTCAGGTTGGCAATTTGGCTTCAAGGAGGGAATTACAGCTTCATTTTGAGGCTACTTGAGAAAAGCAATTACGCTGTATTTACATAGATTGTGTATTTTGGGGGATTGTAATTGGAGGATTAAAGGAGATTATAAGATTTAATATTCCAAATCCATCTACTTTTTAGCACTATCATTGTAGTGTAAATAGTGTAAAAGCCTAAGAGAGTAATTCTTATGTGTAAATAGGTACCTATCAATACTTTAGAAGAAGAGATGAGACTTTATTGATAGTACTTTTTCATTTCCTGTGCCATTTTATCTAGTTTAGTAGGTCACTAGTTGGGCCTGTGAAGGATATTCAGCAAATAAATGACAGATATGAGTTGATTTTTTAAATGAATATGTCCTGTCCCTCATGGAGAAGATAAATTGGAGAAGAATATAAACATAGGCAAGGATAATAGCTGGCAGGGGTCAAGGTGAGGACTAACTTATTGATGAGAAAATTGATATGAGATTTATATACTAATATGTTTGAGAGGTGCAGAAATATTATGAAGAGATTGGAAAGCTGTTGGATGTTGAGATTAAGAATAAGGGTAAAGTTCAGGATGAATGTGGGTGTTTATTTTTCATAAATAATATTTGTAGACAAGAGAGAAAAGAATTATAAGAGTTCAAGAATGCCATATTTTTTTTTCATGCATTTTATTGGTATAGAGAATGGCAGGAGGGAGTTAGAAGATCTATCCTCAGTCTTAAGGAGCTAGTCAATGTGAATGGCTCTTAAATATAAATATTCACATGACCTGTTGACATCAAGCTTCTCTTTAGCTGCAGCATAGATACTGTCAGCAACTCAGTGGAATATGAGTTCTTCTGAAGCTATATCAATCACTTAATCTATTGGCAAATGCCTGAAAAATTAACGTGTATGAGAACCTGGAGTATAAGGACAGGACACATCACCCTGAAAAGTCAGAGGAGACTCACATGACAAACACAATTCCAAAAAACAGGACACTTTAATATAAATAAGAGGAACAGGAAACAGGGAGGACTCAGATGGGGTTTTATAGCTTAACACTTTTTGAAAGCACAGGCAATAGTTCCAAAGGAGAGATGGAGGCCAGGTGAAATATGAACCACCCCTTTCCCTGCCCACTGGAGAGGTACACTGCAGAGAGATGGTGCTCTTGTGGGTGGAAAATTTCTCCCTCAGGTGTGGCAAGTCACATGCTGGAGACGGGGAAGAAAACAGTGATGCAGGAAAGGAAGAGGTCCTTGTAGGGAGTAGGGACAAGCTGAAGCTGTATTGCTGCTGTGTATCTCCTATGTCTCTCTGGGCCAGTCTGGGGGAACTTCCTCCCATTGATCAAATGTATACAGGGTAGAGACATGAGCAGTTCATTGATCATTCTCAGTCTTGCTAATAGATTGATCAGTGTGGTCAGCAGACAGGGTTAAGTTTGGGAGGTTAACAAACAGAGTGGAGGACCTCTCTCCACTGTGGCTTTGGTAGTTGCCTGCTTGGGAGATGTCCTCTACATTGACTTGCTGGCTGACCTTAGCCAACTTTCTTCCCCTACCTGGACTTCTGTTTCCTCATCTGTGAAGGCTTTGTCTAACCAATTCCAGCTGCAGATGGGGAAACCCAACCCTATAGGCAAGTGGCAATGATGCAGTTTTTCAAGAAGAAAACTGTGAGCTGCTCCTGGATGATTTTTTTTTCCCCAGGGCTCTAGCAGCAACACATCATGATGCCCTGGCTAAAAGCTGTGTCCAACTCCTTGTCTTGTCCTTGCTGCCCCCACCCCCACCACCACCCAGGCTGTTGTTGCACAAGTCGAGGGAGAATAAGGTGCTGGCTCAGCCTTAGCACCTTGCCACTGCCCACCACATTCAGAAGACCATTAGAGTCAGGCAGTGAGTGGGACAGGTGCCTAGGTGGGAGTCATCACCCTGGGAGCTGTTGGTGGCTAGAGGCTAGGAATGCAGGTGAGGATGCAGGTGAGGGTTTGGTGTGGGACAAGGGTGGGTGTAGGTAAGCACTTCTTCAGTGAGGCCCTATAGACAGTGCATGTGCAGGCCGGTGGGGCTGAAGAGGTGGGTGATGGAGCTGCACTTGGCCAGTGGAAAGAGGAGGAACTCTCAAGCCTGTGTCTGGATTTTCAGGCTCATCCTCCTCCTCTCCATACATGGTTCCTGTTTTCACTGGCTGCTGCTGCCCATTCAGCCTACCCACTCCACTCTCAGGAGTAGAAGTCAAAGTTCATGGCACTGGCCCAGGACCTGTGGTCATGGCCACAGACAATTACTTGGGCCTCAGTGAATCAGGTCACCTTTGTGTCCTGTCACCATGTAGTGATGGTCAAAGACCCAGCATGCATGAAGCAGGTCTATCAGAATAGCTCTTTATGAACCCAAACAGGAGTAGAGAGTTAAGACCCAGTATCCACTGTGGTTGATACTGGCTAAGTGTTGACTATTGGCTAGAGAGCAAAATTGTTCTGTGGGCCTCACCCACCACCCACCTGACCAGTGGGTTGCAAGAGTCTTCTTTGGGCACCATGAATGGCAAAGCCTTGGCCCTGCCTCTCCAGGCTATAATAGAGCAGGGCCTGAGGAACATGGTGGCTGACATGGTGAAGTATAGGTGGCCACTGGCCTGTGATGCCAGGAACAGACTTTTTATCACAGCTGCTGCTTGACACATGTTACCTAGGTCTTGGGATTATCCATTTCTCATTGAATATCTTGCTTGTGTCCTTGAGGAGACCTAGGTACTGTACCTGGGCAGCTGAGAACACCACTGGCATGGAAATGGTCTCTTGACAGCAGTGACCTGATTCAAGTCTTGGCAGTGGTCAAGGTTTCCTTACAGATGATATAAATGATGCAAAAAGACAGATGACTTCCTTTAAAATCAAATACAATTAAGGAGAAACACTAGAATGAGAATGTCTATATGCCTTTACTCAGAGATTATAAATGAAGATATAAACAATAGGTGAAATAAAAAAAGATGATAAGAAAACTCAAATTCCATGAATAATATGCCAGTGTTAAAGGTAAGAAAGTCACAACAAACATAGAATGTAAGATTAAAAATTTTGTTCACATATTTATAAGAGAAAAATAATAAAAATTATGAAAGATAATACATAACAAATAGAGTGGAGGACCTCACACCCGAGGTTTCTCTCCACTGTTGCTTCAATAGCTGCCTGGTTGGGAGATGTCCTCCACATTGACTTGAGAAGGAAGAAAGAAATAAAAAGACTTCAGTATGTAGATCAAAGTGTCATGTTTCCAAAATATTTATGAATTAAACTATATTAGCTTCCTATTGCTGCTGTAAACCAGCAAGGCATTACCACAAACTTAATGTCTTAAAACAGCACAGATTTATAGCTCTACATATCTGAAAGTCAGAAGCACTAATATCATGGGGTCATCAGAGCTGTGTTTCCTCTGTGGGCTCAGGGGGACAATATATTCCCAGAACTTTTCTAGGTTCTAGGGTTGCCTACATTTCTTAGCACATAGCCCTTTCCTCAGACTTCACAGACAGCAGGGTAACACATTCAAATCTCTCTCACTCTCTGATTCTGATTCTGATTCTTCTCCTTCTCTCATTTATAAACACCTTTGTGAATATATTGGCCCACTTGAATAATCCACTTAAATAATCTCCCCAGCCCCAAATCCTTAGGTTATTCACATTTGCAAAGTAACTTTTCCTGTATAAGGTAATACATTCACAGATTTAGGGGATGGAGATGTGGAAGTCTTTGGGGGTCTATTATTCTGTCTACCTTCTGAAGTAATATTTATGCTCCATTAGCAACAATTTTAAATAAAGATGTAGTAGAACAAAAAATTTAACCTTATTCATATAGAAAAACAAAGTCTTGCTATGAGAAAAAAATAGACTGTTTTCATATGTTTCACCTGTAGTAATAAATACCCAAAGATAGCAGAGATGTGTAAGCAATATTATTGGGGGAACCCGCCCCCAATATTTCAATGTAGGTTCTTTCTATTTTCCCTAATTGTCAGCCGGTCCAAGAAAGAAAGAGAAAGAGTCCAAAGAAAGGAATTTTACAGCTGGGGCACCAGGGGTGACATCACATATCAGTAGGTCCATGATGCCCACCTGAGCCACGAAAACCAGCAGGTTTTTATTAAGGACTTCAAAAAAGGAGGGGATGTACGAACAGGGAGTAGGTCACAAAGATCACATGCTTCAAAGGGCAATAAAGATCACAAGGCAAAGGGCAAAGCAAAATCACAAGACAAAGGGCAAAATTAGAATTACTGATGAGGGTCTATGTTCAACCGTGCATGTATTGTCTTGATAAACATCTTAAACAACAGAAAACAGGGTTCAAGAGCAGAGAACTGGTCTGACCTCAAATTCACCAGGGTGGGGTTTTTCTCCAACCTAGTGAGCCTGAGGGTACTGAAGGAGACCAGGGCGTATTTCAGTCCTTATCTCAACTGCATAAGACAGACACTCCCAGAGTGGCTGTTTATAGACCTCCCCACAGAAATGCAATCTTTTCCTAGGGTCTTAATATTATAGCCCTTGCTAGGAAAAGAATGTAGCAATAGCTCTCCTACTTGCACATCCATTTATAGGCTCTCTGCAAGAAGAAAAATATGGCTCTATTCTGCCGACCCCGCAGGCAGTCAGACCTTATGGCTGTCTTCCCTTGTTCTCTGAAAAACGCTGTTATTCTGTCCTTTTTCAAGGTGCACTGATTTCATATTTTTCAAACACACATGTTTTACAACCAATTTGTACAACAGTGCTCCTGAGGTGACGTACATTCTCAGCTTACAAAGAAAACAGGATAAGAGATTAAAGTAAAGACGGGCATAAGAAATTTATATAAGTGTATTATTTGAGAACTGATAAATGTCCATGGAATCTTCACAATTTATGTTCAGAGATTGCAGTAAAGACAGGCATAAGAAATTATAAAAGTATTAATTTTGGGAACTAATAAATGTCCATGAAATCTTCACAATTTATGTTCCTCTGCCATGGCTCCAGCTGGTCCCTCCGTTCAGGGTCCCTGACTTCCCGCAACACGATATTTTGAAGATTTATCTCAAAATTTAAAAATAAGTATACTTCTGGAAATGTTATTAAAAACTACCCATTCTGCCAAACAAAACATTATTTAAAGTATTCTACTTCACTCTCAGATTAAATTAGATTTTCAAGAATGAAATAATATGGTCATAAGTAATATTATCTTCACTAAATATTTAAATGGTATAAATCAGAATGTTTTGTGTAAAAAGATACAATTTAATGGTCAAAAAACGAACACAGAGTAAAAATAGTGTGAAGATAGTGACTCTATTCATAGCCGTTATATGAAGATATAACAATTATGAATATTTTTGTGCTAAATCACATGATATAAAAATTCATAAACATAAACTGTATTTGTCAATGATATGATTATTTATAAAAATTATGACAATTAGCAAAAACAATATATATAATTAATGCACTTATCAGTATACAAAAAATAAACATTTTCTTATTTATCAGTAATAAAAATCTAAAATCTCATAAAAATATATGTAGAAGAGCCACAGGGGAAAAAAAGTTGCTAATAATCTTGAAATAAGTTTAAGAGAACATTTTAAGATTTAAAAGTTATTTGAATAAACTGAAAGATAAAAATGAGTAATAACTTTAAAGCTATACTTACTTTAAGGATAAATGTGTAAATACTATGGCAAAATTTAAAATCCCAAAGGAATTAACTAAGAAATTCACAAAATTAATAAAGTACATCAGAAAGTTTGCCAAATATAAAATAACAACTGTAAAAATCATCATCATGCATATATAGAAAAGTTGCTAGGTGTAAATCATAATTGAAAAAAATTATTTCAAGAAATGCAATAAAATAGTTTTTCAAGGAAACAATGGTGATAGTTATCCTTTCAGAGGAAAATAATTATGTAAAGGATGATGGTGGATTAAATTGCAAAAAGCAGATACTTCTTTTCTTCTTCTATTGAAATTATAAATGGAAGGTAAAATAATGTGCTCCAATTTTCATTTCCAAATAAGATGGAGTGCTTTGGGCAGACCAATCAAATTATATCTGAGAACATCTAGAAAACTAAATAAACTACAAAATTCATTTAGGTAGGTGCCCCAAACTAGGATGCTATACCCAACAAAATAGACCCTTCTAGAAAAAATTAAAATAGTAGACATAAACAAATACCAACTATCAGAAATAATTATTTTAATATTGGGTTATAAAATATATGCAAATGAACATAATCCAAAATGAAAGAAGGAGGAAAATATTTTTTATTTTATTTTATTTATTTATTTATTTTGAGACAGAGTCTCACTCTGTCACCAGGCTGGAGTGCAGTGGCGCAATCTCGGCTCAAAGCAACCTCCACATCCTGGGTTCAAGCAATTCTGCCTCAGCCTCCCGGGTAGCTGGGACTACAGGTGCCTGCCACCACACCCAGTTAATTTTTGTACTTTTAGTAGAGACAGGGTTTCACCATGTTGGCCAGGATGGCCTCCATCTCTTAACCTTGTGATCCACCCGCCTTGGCCTCCCAAAGTGCTGGGATTACAGGCGTGAGCCACCATGCCCTGATGGAGGAAAATATTTTTAAATGCTCTGAAGTTCTAGTATAATCTGAGTGGTTAAAATAAACATTTTTATCATATAGTAATAAGGCAAGCATTAAACTATCATCTTTAAGGTAATCACTAGAAAAAGAGTAAAATATAATTTAAAAATTAATAAAGGAAAAATGTAAAATATATTATTAATCCTAATTAAACCAAGAAAAAAGATGAAAGAAGCTATGTAACTTAATAGATCAACTATAGTAGTTTAGTAATGCTAGATGAAGTAGAATATTAGTCAAAATAGAATACTGGACAATGTAGTATATAAGGCAAGAAATACTACTACAAATAAAGAGGGATATTTAATAATGGTGGCAAACTTAATCTATCAGGAAGATTTTAGTCCAATATTCATCCCAACAGCATAGTTTTCAAAATTTATCTTTTAATTAAAGAAAATAAAAAGAAATAGACCAACTCACAACCATATTGGAAGACATAAATACTACTTTCTCAAATGTTTATTAAATGAGTAGCAAAACTAATCTATAAATGTAATAAAGAAAAACTAAACAGGCATTCCTAAATAGAAAAAAAAAATTTAAAACTGCTTCATTTCCAGAATAAAACTATATATATTCAAGTGTATACATAAAAACCTATATATGTTATTTTCTTTTATTATATGTAGTTTAATTTTGCTTTATGATATATAATAAATTATGGATATATGCTTTATTATAAGGAATTGTCTCATACATTTGTGGAGGCTGAGAAGTCCCATGATTTACTGCCTGCAACTTGGATACCCAGAAGAAGAGCTGGTGTAGTCCTAGTCTGAGTTTGAAGGTTGAGGTATGAATTTGAAATATTTTCTATATATACATATAATACTTCAATTATTTGATTATTTGATATATTTGAAATATAATATATAAATATTTATATATTTATAAAATGTTTCAAATAGGATATATATATCCTATTGCTTCTCTTTCTTTGAAGAACTCTACCAACCAAGAATTTAATCTACCTCTCTATTCATCCAGTGTCTAACAAATATTGGAAAATGTAAAAGGACCTGGGAAACAAAAGCTAGCTATCACAAAATGTGAGAACCTTCTAAAATACAGAGAGAAGAATTTATCAGACTAAATTGAAGATGCAGATGAGGCTACATCCTAAGAAACAAGTGTTAATTGCAGCAATTTCCAGATCGGTTCTAGAAAGTGTTAAAATTCATCAACAATCTCCCTTTCTCTCTCCAAGAGGACTCAACATCAGCAATGATTTGTGTTCTTAGGCTAATTGCAAAGGCAATTCACTACAGAAAGTGAGCACCTGTCCTGCTGGGTCATGAGTGGGAAGTGAGCAGCATGGGAAGCAATTCTCAAAGAGGGCAAAGCAAAACTAAAAAGGCAGTCCTAAGTAGAAATATTTTAAACTGCTCATTTCCAGAGTAAAGCTCCTTAAATATGGCAAATATCGATCCCCCAACTAACCCATCTGTAAGAAATCCTGCTGTTGATAGTTCCTGAATCCTTTTCACTGAATCCTTCTTGAGGCTGCTTATTCAAGGGTTCTCAGAGATTCACAATAAATCATGCAGATGGCCTATTCCAATAGAGGACTTCATTCATGCAAATGAAGGAAGTAGGGAAATTAAGGCAACCAAGATGAAGAAACCAAACAAGTCACTTCAGAGGAAATAGAGGTAATTTTAAAAACCAGAAGAGAACTAAAAAGCAAAATTTACCAGGTAGAGATGTGAAGGAGATAAAGTGTTTCCAAAACCAAGAATAGTCTGGAAAAGAAAGTGAACAATTTGATGACAGCAAAAATATAAAAAAAGTTATGAGAACATACTGCCATCAAAATTTTTGTTATATAAATGTATGCATAAGTAAATTAAAAATTTACTTGGTCTGAGCTTTCTATTAACCGACTGGTTAAAACAGATGTAAGTGGCTAGACAGGTATGTCTGAAAAATTATTTTTCTTCTGACTCACTGACATTTGTATTCCTTTATCTGGGAATGCAGGCATAACCTTGAGTTACATTTATTTTTATGTTTAGCCTTTCATCTTCCACTTTGAGCTCTATGCCTTGGAAGTGACCAACAATTTTCATTTCAACTATGTTCTTTTCAAAGAACCCCTATTTTTTATTATAACTTTTGTTTTAGGTTAAGGGGTGCAGATGCAGAGATTTGTTCTATAGCTAAACTGCGTGTTGTGTGGGTTTGGCCTACAGATTTTTCTGTACACCAAAAAAGCCTTGAATTCATATCCTTTATGTACACATCCCAATGTGCTTAATACCTTCTTCAAGAACTGGAGAGATGATAGATTTAACATTTTCTTGAGATTATTCATCAGTTTTGAGTGTCTTCAGGCTAGAAAGGAGGATGTCTTTAGTCCTTAAGTAGAAAAGGAAGTGGTTATATGTATATGAAATGATGTATATGTATATAAAATATATATGTAAACTTATTTCATATACATATAACCTCTCTCTATATATATATGTATATATATATATATATATACACATACACACACGTGTATATATATATATATATATATATATATAAAAGTTTATCAATGTATATACAAATTGCAAGGGCATGATTTTAAAAGGTAGCATGTAAGTACTCACTAGTAAATCTTATTATATTATTATATTCTTGTTGTTTGCTTCAGTGAGGCACAATTCTAGCCCATTTAGGACCTTATCTTTCAGGTAATAAGCATAGTACCTTATAAATAGGTATCTTTTCTGATCCTCTCCCTCCTCCTGCCCTCCACTCTCAAGTGGGCCCCAGTCTGTGTTGTTCCCCTCTTTGTATCCAAGTGTTCTTGTTGTTTAGTTCCCACTTATAAGTGAAAACATGTGGTATTTGGTTTTCTGTTCCTGCATTAGTTTGCTTAGGATAATAGCCTCCAGCTCCATCAATGTTGCTGCAGAAGACATGCTTTTTTATAGCTACATAGTATTCCATTGTGTATATGTACCTCATTTTCTTTATCTAGTCTATCATTGATGAGCATTTAGGTTGATTCCATGTCTTTGCTATTGCAAATAGTGCTGCAGTGGACATTTGTGTGCATGTGTCCTTCTGGTAGAGCTAGTTATATTATTTTGAGTATATACCCAGATACAAGACTGCTGGGTTGAATGGTAATTCTGTTTTAAATTCTTTGAGGAATTGCCACATTGCTTTCCACAATGGCTGAACTAACTTACACTCCTACCAGCAGTGTATAAACGTTTTCTTTTCTGTACAACCATGCCAGCATCTGTTTTTTTTTTATCTTTTAATAATAACCATTCTGACTGGTGTGAGATGGTATCTAATTGTAGATTTGATGTGTATTTATCCAATGATATAAGTTGCTTATAGATTCTGGATATTAGACATTTGTCAGATGCATAGTTTGCAAATTTTTTCTTGCACTTTGTAGGGTATTTGATTACTCTGTGGATAGTTTCCTTTGCTGTGCAGAAGCTCTTTAGTTTAATTAGATTCCATTTGTGAATTTTTCTTCTTCTTCCAGTTGCGTTTGGTGTGTTCATCATGAAATCTTTGCCAACATCTCATGTATTGGCAAATACCTAGGAATGGTATTTCCTAGGATATCTTCCAGGGTTTTTATAGTTTTATGGTTCCATATTTAAGTGTTTAATTCATCTTGAGTTGATTTTTGTATACGGAATCCCTAACTGTGTTTTTCCTGATAGTGGTCATTCTGGTTACTGTGTAACTGCTTTCACTATCTTTCTTACATAATGCATTTGCCCACCTATGAGAAACATGTTTTTAAATTCTCTCTGATTTTGTAAGAAAGAAACATGGCAGTTATGCTCACTTTCCTTATCTTTATTGTCAGGCCTACTTCTAATAACCTCTATGGGAGATGTTCTTCTCTGATGTTCTTACAACATCAGTGTCATATTGCAGTCTGATTAGCATCTGTATTAGTCCATGTTCATGCTTCTAATAAAGACATACCCAAGACTGAGTAATTTATAAAGAAAAAGAGGTTTAGTGGACTCACAGTTCCATGTGGCTGGGGAGGACTCACAATCATGGTGGAGGGCAAAAGGCAAGACTAACATGGTGGCAGACCAGAGAGAATGAGAGAATCAAGCGAAAGGGATTTCCCCTTATAAACCCATCAGACCTCATGAGACTTACTCTCTAGCATGAGAACAGCATGACGGAAACCACCCCCATGATGCAATTATCATTCACTGGGTCCCTGCCACAACACATGAGAGTTATGGGAGCTACAGTTCAAGATGAGATTTGGTGGGGACACAGCCAAACCATATCAGAGTCTATTTCACAACTGAAGAAATAGTAGCCCAGTTCAAGTGGCATGTCTGTGAACACAAAGCTGTTTTATTGCATAGTCAGAATTTGTAATTCAGATGTGTTTTATAATTTAGTGCTTCTCCCGCATACTACATAGTTCATTTTCTCAATATTCAGATGAAGAAACAACTTAAGAAAGATTAGCTGGTTTGCTAAAGTTTATGCCATGAGGTTTTATCAGTCAAGTGGGTAGATTCTGTTTTGAACACCCAAAATGATAAATTATCTATCTTATAATATTAATACACATTTAATTTATCATTTCTAGTCTTGTTTTTGTCCCCCCCAATGTAATACAGTTTAGAAGAGTAACATTTGTGAAAATAATTGACCTTACACACTTAAAAATTAATTTAAATAATTGAAACAGAAGCTATAATAAGATAATTTTACCAATATTTTGATATGCCAAATGGGTGAATTATTTGGGTTGTTAAAATGCTATTTATGCTCTTCAAAAAGTACTAATTAAATCTTATTTTTGGAGATGTATATTTGATTATTAATCTATCTTTTGTATACATAAGTGACACTGTTTCATGGATTATGCAAATATTAATTTATTTACTCCTCATGATCTCCTTGTGATGTAGGCAGCACTATTATCTTCAAAATACAGAAAAAGAAACTGATAGAAAGACAGGCTGATTAATCTCCCAAAGTTATAAGCTAATAATTAGAAGAGCAAGGATTTAATGATAGGCTGTTTAGCTTTCAATTTTCTACTCTTAATAAATATGCTATATTGCCTCCAAACTATGAATAAAAAACATATAAATGTAGAAAAACTGTTTGCAGTCTTTTTGCTTGCTTTACAAATCTCTTGACAGGAGAAAATGCAAGCAATGAATGTAATATTATTTTAGTATTACCATCAGTACAATATATAAGAAGAATGACTTGAAATAAAAAGTTAAGCTCAATGTAACACAAGCTATTGAGAATGAATGAAATAAAAACTATTTGTTTCTGTTATCAATGCCATGTCCTTTTCTTTATTAATACAAATAGAAAAATAAACTGTCCACTAAGGTAAAGCCTTTAATTAATATCCTATATGTAAACATTCCATTATGCTTAATACGTTCTTCAAGAACTGGAGAGATGATAGATTTAACATTTTCTTGAGATTATTTATCATTTTTGAGTGCCTTAGGCTGGAAAGCAGGATGTCTTTAGGCCCTAAGTAGACAAGAAAGAGGTTAAATATATATATAATCACTTTATAAAGATTGCAAGGGCATGATTTTAATAGGCAGTAAATAAGTACTCACTAGTAAATCTTATCTTATATTCTTGTTGTTTGCTTCATCAAGGCACATTCTAGCCCATTCAGGACCTTACAAGTTTTTTTTCAGAGCCAAGATTAATTTATACCAGTCCTAGACTGATATAGGCAGATTATACCTTACTGATTATTGGAGGTGAGGAATAAAAATTGGTCTTAAAGGATGGTGATACATAATTTGGGAGAAACATGGGGAGGAAGACCACGGTTTCCAAGAAAGGACAATAATGAGACATAGGGATATGCATATTAGGTAAAGAGCCAGATAATAAATATTGTAGGTTTTGTAGGCAACATATAGCCTCTGTTGCATATTTTTTCTTCTGTTTTTTTCCCCAGCCATATAAAAATGTTTTAAAAAATACATTCTTAGATGGAGGACTATACATAAATAGTCAGTGAACTAGATTTGGCCAGTGGCCCACAATGTGCCAATCCCTTATTTAAATGACTTTGGAATTGTGCCTGACTAAATTGGAGATTTAATAGTGGATAATAATGTCAGAGAAGGGTGGAAAGAATAGATGAGGCCAGATTATTAAAAATATTGAAAGTCAGAATGAAGCATTGAACTTGGATTAGATTCTTTTTCTCTAAACATAAAGGTGAAAGTATTTATCCTCCAATTCATTTAAGATCGCTTTAGCATTAAGCCAAATTGTTCTCATCTGACCCCAGGAAATCAAATGAAGGATGTTTTAATTAAAAAGGAACATTAAATCAAGTTTTGTTTTATCTCTTATTGAGTAGAGCCAAAACTTTAAAAAATTTTCTATTTCTTCTGACGGTGAACCTTTTAATGAAATACAATGATTGCTAGTGTTAATATTCTGACCTTGTATGTTCTGATGCACAAACTAAATGAAGACCATATGTGGTGGTTTTCTTTGGAGGTGACGTGTATTTTTGTACTTGTGAAATCAAGGGGACTGTTATTGAAACTCAAGTCCTAAATTTTCTATTTGCTCACAGCTGGGGTGTCCCTGGGTCCTGGGAAGCAAAAAGCACATGCTTAGTGTGAGAGTTTCCCAGTCGAATTTCAGAGGCTTGAAAAGTTCCTGCATCCTGACAGCATCTTTATTACCTGTACTTGAGAAATCTCTAGACGGTATCTTTTCTAGTTATGCATATATATTTAGAAAATAAAATAATTGCTATAAATAATTATTTTATATTTTTAAAAGTTAGCAATTTAAAGGTGCTAATTACTGAAATGAGAATTACAGGATAGTGAAGAGTGAACAAGTCCAGAAAGTGAGATACTAGGACATGTTAAAATACATAGAAAAAAAGAAATCGGCCAAAATGTGGAAATTAGGTTTTGATTATATAAATACAAATTAAATTTATTATTTGCGAAATACAACCTGTGTGAAATAATGACTTAAAAAGTCATATAATTTCTTGAAGTTCAAAGAATGACACACTTTTCTTCATCTCTGTGAATTTTTAATTCCCAGTTATTCTAGTTGCCTGGATGTAGGGTAGAACCTCATTGAACTGGGAGTCATAGATGTTGGAGGCCGAGTCCAACTTCCTCACCAGCAATATCATTTGTTATGTATCTATACTTTTATTTAATAATATGTGTATTTCCATCTATACAAAAGACATACTCACTTATATGTGATGGGATATAATTATTGCCCTAGGACTGAAGTACTCCACACAATTTTGGAAATAATAGATTCACAACTAAATAATTACAATGTAGTTTGATATTTTAATAGAAAAACGTGCAGAATATATAAAGGAAATACTGACTGAGGGTGTGGACATAAGAGGGAATTCTCAGAAAGTTATCACTTAATAATGACATTTTTACTCTCTTTAAAAAGTCATAGGAATTTGTAAGACAGAAAAGATAAATAGACTAGAATAGTAAACTTCTCCCCTCTTTAAAGACAACGAATTTCACTCCTAATGTTCAATTTAGTGTAGATGTTTTGTAAACAAATATATATATTCACATATGTATATAAACATATATATATACACATATATATTTAGAAATTGCATTCTGTTTTGCAATGACTTCCATTGTCAACAGAAATATCAGGCATTTGATTATTCAGTATATAAGTTTATTGTGTTCAATTTTATCTTATGAAAAATTGAGAATATAGGACAAGGTTCCTAATGTTCCAAAAGCTTTCAACATTAAACACCAAAAGCAATGGCAACAAAAGCCAAAATCGACAAATGGGATCTCATTAAACTAAAGAGCTTCTGCACAGCAAAAGAAACTATCATCAGAGTGAACAGGCAACCTACACAATGGGAGAAAATTTTTGCAACCTACTCATCTGACAAAGGGCTAATATCCAGAATCTACAATGAACTCAAACAAATTTACAAGAAAAAAACAAACAACCCCATCAAAAAGTGGGCAGAGGACATGAACAGACACTTCTCAAAAGAAGACATTTATGCAGCCAAAAAACACATGAAGAAATGCTCCTCATCACTGGCCATCAGAGAAATGCAAATCAAAACCACAGTGAGATACCATCTCACACCAGTTAGAATGGCCATCATTAAAAAATCAGGAAACAACAGGTGCTGGAGAGGATGTGGAGAAATAGGAACACTTTTACACTGTTGGTGGGACTGTAAACTAGTTCAACCATTGTGGAAGTCAGTGTGGCGATTCCTCAGGGATCTAGAACTAGAAATACCATTTGACCCAGCCATCCCATTACTGGGTATATACCCAAAGGACTATAAATCATGCTGCTATAAAGACACACGCACACGTATGTTTATTGCGGCACTATTCACAATAGCAAAGAGTTGGAACCAACCCAAATGTCCAACAACGATAGACTGGATTAAGAAAATGTGGCACATATACACCATGGAATACTATGCAGCCATAAAAAATGATGAGTTCGTGTCCTTTGTAGGGACATGGATGAAACTGGAAACCATCATTCTCAGTAAGCTATCGCAAGGACAAAAAACCAAACACCGCATGTTCTCACTCATAGGTGGGAATTGAACAATGAGAACTCATGGACACAGGAAGGGGAACATCACGCTCCGGGGACTGTTGTGGGGTGGGGGGAGGGGGGAGGGACAGCATTAGGAGATACACCTAATGCTAAATGACGAGTTAATGGGTGCAGGAAATCAACATGGCACATGGATACATACGTAACAAACCTGCACATTGTGCACATGTACCCTAAAACCCTAAAGTATAATAAAAAAAAAAAAAAAAAAAAGATTCTTGTTGTGGTGGTGCTACTTGTTAATACAGATGTACAACAAAATAATAAATGAGTTTTAGCAAGTATAGAAAAACAACTTTTAAGCATTACTTCTTTTAGAAGTTCAGTAAGAGTTCACAAGTTAAATCAGCAACCACTCTTTCAACCAAAACACACACAAACATAAATCCATTAAATATTTTTTTAAATCAACCAAAATATTCCTCAATTTTAAAAAGCTAGAATTGTGAATAAGTTTAACTCATCCCTTCTAATTTGTAATATATATGGATACATTCATCTACAATGCGTTTAAATAAAGTTATTGTAGTAAATGCATTATCTGTGCAGCTCCCCGTAATGTTTTTTGTCTTCTACAAAAAAATGCTGTATTTTGAGCAATAATTAGAGTTTGGCATTTCTGATGGATTTTTTTTTTAATTTTGAAGATGAACCAATTACCTTTCTAGAGCAATGCTAGCAAACTTTTCAAGTGGCACCATCACCTAAAAAGTTTATTTTCCGATCTTTTCTGAATGTCCTGAAGTTTTCACATGCTAGTAATTGACATTGTGAGATTTTAGGCACCTCAATTTGATGTTCATATGACTTTGGAGCATGTTTTAACATAGGAACATTCAAATGCGGTTAGCATAGTCTAATCTGGAGATAAAAAGCCAAGGTTATATTTGGAAGATTTTTGTTGTTACTCCTACTTCAAAGTTCTATTTAAGAGTTATTGCTTAGTTTTCCTCTTGTTTCTAATTGTTTAAATATAAAAAAGCTAGGAAATTTCAAAATTTTATTATTTTAGGGAATACCTAAGGCATATGAAGAAACAAAAACCATGCCAAGAAAAAAAGAAATAAGAAAGGAAGGAGAAAGGAGAATATAAAGTAAAATAAAATGAAGAAATAAAACAAACATGATGCTAAGACATTTAGCTGAAATTTTTTTCTGTAGCGGTGTGGCATCTTGGGAATGAGGACCACTATCTCCCTTTACCTATCTGCCACAGGAAATAAATTTGTCTTCTAAAGTGAGATAACTGCTTTATTCACTGCTATACTTTAATGAATATATTTTTAATTTGATACCAAAATGCAATCTGAAATTTTTCAGAGCAAAACCTGCATATCACATCAGGAGTGTGAAAAAAACTGAAGGTCAAAGGGGAAATTCTTCATGCTAGAACTTGTTTTTATAAACTACGCCAATATCCACAAAATCACTGGTGCTCACACTCGATGGAGAGGACACAATGAAAGAAAAATTTCAGAAGAGAGCATAATAGCTATATCCACAGTCTCATGTACAGAGTACTATTCAAAAATTATTCTCCTCATTGCGTTCGTTTTTTATTAGATCAGTCATAATAAAATTTACTAGAGTAATAACTATAAACTAGAACATATTTTCTTGATTCAACACCATTTAAAATTTTTGTACTATAAATACCTTTTGAAAGAATTTTCATTAAAGCCACACATTATATCTATTTTACATAGTTAAGAAAGACCTACTAAGTTCAAGCATATGGCATTGAAGAAACAATTGGTATGTTTAAGACAAAGAGCATCAGGAGAGATCAAGCACAGATATATTTTATTACATTTAAATTGAATTAGTATTCAGTTTTATATGTTACTCTATTTAAAGTGGTACTGCCACAAAACAAATTATAAATGCCTTTTATTGAGAGAAAAACTTCTTGAGTTTGTCACAGATGTCTATAAATATACCTTCTGGATTCTTTAAATTTAGTCCTAAGAAAGAGCACTGGCCAGGAGCAGGCTCACGCCAGTAATCCAAGCATTTTGGGAGGCCGAGGTGGGCGGATCACCTGAGGTCAGGAGTTCGAGACCAACCTGGCCAAAATGGTGAAACCTCGTCTCTACTAAGAATATAAAAATTAGCAGGGCATGGTGGTTGGTGCCTGTAATCCCAACTACTTGGGATGCGGAAGCAGGAGAATCGCTTGAACTCAGGAGACGGAGGTTGCAGTGAGCTGAGATTGCACCACCGCACTCCAGCCTGAGTGACAGAGCGAGAATCCGTCTCAAAGAAATAAAAGAAAAAGAAAAAAAAGAAAGGAAGAGCACTACTGTCTGATGTGAAGATCATGCTACTATGTCAAGAAGTTTAAGCTGTGATACAATTACTATCACTAATTCACCACATTTCCTTGAAAGACTCATTTAAAATATTTTAGTGTTTCTTTTTATCTATAAATTGAGAACTTTAGAATAAGCTGTTTCCTCACCTATTAGGTTGGTGCAAAAGTAATTGTGGTTTTGCCATTGAAAGTAATAGTAAAAACTGCAATTACTTTTTAAACAACCTAAATACAATGTTTGTCATTTTAGAAGCTGACACTGTACCAAGAATACTGAGCTATTCTCAGTATTTTAGTCTGCTAAGAGAATATCAAGCCTCATTAAATTAAAATTTAATCAATTTAATGTGATTCCTGATCACATGATCTTATGTTATTTGATCAAGTTAGAAGGTAAATGTCTGTTTATGCTATTTTTTGGCAGTTAAATATTTTGGGAATATGTGGTTCTTGTGGAAGAGGGGAATAAAAGAAATTTACCTGAAGCATAAAAATATTATACTTTTAGTTTAAATACTTTGCAAAAAAACTTTCATGGTTCAAAGATTTTTTTTATTTTGCTTCAAAGTGTCATGTTTCCAGGGTTTTTTATTTGTTTTATGCTACATCAAATTGGTTCATTTATGTATTGTCTACTAATACATATATAAAACCAATACTACAATTAGTTTAGTTGCTTAGACTTTCCTCTCGGGATTTTTTTTTAAATAAAATGAACTGGCACAGCTGATTTTTAATCCTGAGTTTGTATGTATAATGCAGTCTAATTCATTTGATTACATGGAAATTAGCATTTAAATTTCATGCTAAAATCATCATAAAATTATATACCAGATAAATACATCGTATAGTTTGCGTTATTTGTTAAACACAATGAATCAGATATCTCTCATTAAGTAATTTTTTTTACTCTTTTCCTATGACCATTGTCAGCAAAATTTTTCTTACTCAATGAAAATTTTCATCCTATTTTATTCCCTTATGCATTTGTAAAAGTGACTATAGACACACTCTTTAATTTTCAATATAATTTTTCTTAGTTACTTGTATATTTCCTGACATTCCTTGGTTAAATATTAAAAGCATGTAGTGGAGAAACATTTGTATTGACTGTAATATATCTTACAGCTTGGGTGGTGCAAATAATTTTTTATCAATACTTAGCCGTTAGTTATAGTTGCCTCTTTTCTCAATATGAAACATTTAAAAGTCATAAATATTTCATAGGACAATTCCAGATACTTATTTATTTAATATTTTGAACAGAATTAAGTCAACATTTAATATATTTATACAGAGGTGATTTGAATATTATTTTTAAAAATGTCTATATGTAGATAATCCATTTTACCAATTATTAGAGTGTAGTGATATAAAGGATTTTGCTTTAAATATATCTGTAATTTGATCTTTAAGAAAAAATAATTGTGAAACAGTGAGGCAGTTTTTATTACTTAGGGAGGCAATTTAATGTACTGGAATAGGTAATAGATTTGATGTCAGACAGATTTGGATTTTTTCTTTAATTTTGATAGTGAAAAATCTGAGAGATCCTGAGCAAGTTTATTAATAATCCTAATTCTTAGATCTTCAACTGTAGAATGCAAAGAATGGCACCTAATCCACAGGTTGTTTTGAATATTAAGTCAGGTTATCTGTAAAAGAATTATCAAAGTCCTGTTATTTATTGAAAACTAAGTAGAGTGCATCGGTTAACAATATGTATTAAAATAAGCTGGATATGTTTCTAAAAATGAAAGAAAAACAGGGATTGTGTGGCTTGTGAAATAGCATGCCCAGCACAATTGGATTATAGAGAATATGCTCCTTCACATTGATTTATTTAGAATTATTTTTCCTTTGCTTTACTGCAATAGCGCTCTGCCCATATTTATACTTGGATACGTGGATGTACTGTGTAATGGTAAATTCTGGGCTTTTAGTGTAATCATCACAAATTAGTGTACATTGTGCCCATTAGGTAAGTTCTCATTCTTCACCTCCTTTCTACGTTTCTGAGTCTCCAAGCTCCATTGTTTCATTCTCTCTGTCAATGTACACATATTATTTATCTCCCAATTGTAAATTAGAGCATGTGGCATTTGACTTTCTGTTTCTGAGTTACTTCACTTAAGATAAAGGCCTCCAGCTCCCTCCCTGTTGCTGCAAAAGACATGATTTCATTCCTTTTTATGGCTGAAGAATAGATAGATAGATAGATGATAGATAGATAGATAGATAGATAGATAGATAGATATAGATATATAGATAGATAGATGATAGATATAGATATATATCTCACATTTTTTGATGCAATTATCCACTGATGGACATTTAGGTTGATTGCAATAGCTTCGCTTTTGTGAATAGTGATGTGATACACATACCAGTTCAAGTATCTTTGATATGACGATTTCTTTTCTTTTGGGTAGATGCCCAGTAGTAGAATTGCTGAACCATATTGCATTTCTATTTTTAGTCCTTTGAAAAATCTCCATAATCTTTTTCACACGTGTTGTACTAATTTGCATTCCCATCAACAGGGTATAAGTGTTCCCTTTTCTTTGCATCCTTGACAACATCTGTGGTTTTAGTTTTTTTAACCTTTTAATAATAGCCATTCTGATTGGTGTAAAATGGTATTGCATTGCTGTTTTAATTTGCATTTTTCTGATGATTCATGGTGTTGAACATTTTTTCATATGCTTGCTGGTTTTTAATATGTTTCTTGCAAAATGTCTGTTCATATCCTTTTCCAACTTTTTTAATGAGGTTATTTATATTTCTGTTGTGTTGTTTGAGTTCCTTACAGATTCTGGATATTCATCCTTTGTTGAATACATAGGACGAGTTAGTTTAATTAAGTCCCATTTGTCTGTTTTTGTTTTTGTTGACTTTGCTTTTGAATTCATGCTTAGTCATGGATTTTTTGCCTAGGCTAACATCCAGAAGAGTTTTTCCTAGGTATTCTTCTAGGATTTTTATAATTTAGGGTCTTACATTTGTCTTTAACCCATCTTGAGTTAGTTTTTGTATGTAGAGAGATATAGGGGTCCAGGTTCATTCTTCTGCAAGTGTCTATCCAATTTTCCCAGCACTGTTTATTGCATAGGTGTCCTTTCCCCAGTGTATGTTTGGTATACTTTGTCTAACATCAGTTGGCTATAGGTATGTAACTCTATTTCTGGGTTTTCTATACTGCTCCATTAATCTATGTGTCTTTATATTAGTACCATGCTGTTTTGGTTACTATAGCCTTGTAGTATAATTTGAAGTCACATAATGCAATGCTTCTGGCTTTGTCCTTTTGTTTCAGATTGCTTTGCCTATTTTGGCTCTCTTTGGTTTCATATAAATTTTAGGATTATTTTTCCTACTTCTGTGAAAAAATGATGCTAGTAAAGAGGAAGTACATTGAATCTGTAGATTGCTTTGGTCATTTTAATATTATTAATTCTTCCAATCCATGAGCATGGGATGTTTCCTATTTGTTTGTGTCATCTGTAATCCTTTTCATTAGTGTTTTGTAGTTTTTTGTATAAATCTTTCACTTCGTTTGTTAAATATATTCTTAGTTTATTTTTTGTATAGGTATTGTAAAATCCTCAACAAAATACTAGCAAACCAAGTCTAACAGCATATCTAAAAGGGAGGACACCATGATCAAGTAGGGTTAATTCCAGGGATGCTAGGATTGTTTAACATATGCAAATCAGTAAATGTGATACACAACATAAACAGAAATTAAAAACAAAAACCATATAATCATCTCAATTGATGCAGAAAAAGCATTTGTTAAAATTCAGCAATGTTTCATAAAACTCTCAACAAACTAGGCATAGAAGTAATATAACACAAAATAACAAAATTCATGTACAACAAACACACAGGATACATTGTGCTGAGTGGGGAAAAGTTGAACACATTCCCCCAAGAAACTGAAATAAGGCAAAGATACCAACTTTCCCCAGTCTTATTCAACATAATACTGGAAGTCCTACTCAGAGAAATTGGACAAGAGAAAGAAATAAAAGGCATCCAAATTGGAAAAGAGGAAGTCAAATTTTCACTATTTGCTGATGGTAATATCTCATACCTGGAAAACCCTAGTTATCTTCTTTTAACTAAAAGCCCTGAATTAAATCTTATATGTGTTAGAAAACAGGTGAATCAACCATGAAAATATGGCTGGAAATGTAGTTTTCAAGGAGTCTTTCAACCAATTATAAAATCATGGCTCAGCACTGGACTAGAGTGATGTCCTCATTAAATACCTTCCCAACCCAAGTCCACAGTATTACTTGTTATTACAAGCTTATTATAAGATTATATACAAATTATTGACCACTTATTTGCTTCTAGAGCAGTGTTTTCCTGGAATTTTATTCATATAATTTCAGGTAAAATCTACTGAAATAAAAGTGAATAATGTAAATACTTTACCAAATAGAGACTAGCTCCAAGTCAATGAAATGTGGAAGGAATATTTTTCTAGTAGTTGTTACTGTACAAAAGATGATTTATACTTTTGCTGCTCTATGAGCCTTTTAACATCTTTCTTTAATGAACACAAAACAAAAATAATTCATGGCTGAAGAACAAAAAGGGATAATGAGAATGAGAAGAAAAGAACTTTTGAGAAGCAAGTTATCTTCCCTTTCAACTTATAATACACATAGGTGGAAAGATGAAGGAATCACTCTTTAAGATATTCAGTCCTGTGTTACAAATAATATTCTCAGTTACTTTTCTTCTTTTTATTAATAATATTAATGCAATATGAGAGACAGAGCATCTGTGGATAACATCATTTTCCTTTCAGTTGTATTCTGCCAGTGCTTTGCTTTTCTTTCTAATTTGTTGCTTTGCAACAAAGTAAATTTCCAAATAATTCTTAACTTTTATGGTTATTAACCTTGATATAATGCATTATTTTATCAAGATTTGACATTTTTAAATATTTCTGATCTGGAGAGGTTTAAAATGAACAACTGAAAATATTATTGCCATTTTTCTCCCGCCTATATGCATTTTGATTGAGAGTTGGCATTGGTTCACTAGGATTTTAACAAGGTAAAATAATAAATAATAATCCTGTTTTAAGTTTATATTTTTTCCCTATCAGTGGTCTTTTTATGATTTACTTCATGTGGTTAAAATATTGAAATGATCTAACTCAGATAAATACCAATTCAATCTTTTCAGGAAGAACTTTTAGAATTGATCTTGAAACAAATAATTTAACCACAACAAGAGATTTATGGTACTGTTTAAATTATCTAGTGAAATGAAGACTATGGTAAAAATGAAGAGATCTGTGAGGTACCTACATTTATATAAACTTCAACAATTCTCTCTTGATTCTCTATGGAGATGTTTACACATACATGTACATATATACGTACAGAGAGAAGTTTAAAAAACTCATTCATTGAAGAATGAACCCTCTTAAAATAGATTAATCACTTGAGAACTAATATCAGTAAAGTTGTGAGACAAGTATTACTAGGAAAACTTTCAGACTGACTTGTTTTTTTGTTTTTTATTGGTTCTTTGGGAAGTAGTATTTTTGTCTGGAAAAAAATGTGTTGTAATTTTTATGTAGCTGGAGATGCTCTATCACAAAATAGAATTTTAATTATATTGCAGTATGCTTTTGTTATATTTCAGTTAGCCAATTTCTAAGAAATATTATAAATAAGTTTTGAATAAGTAAAACAGCATAACTGTTTTTTGGACCGTGATATGGTAACTAGTATAGAACCCATTCCCACAATAAGTAAGAATATCAAATAAAATACAAGACACCAGTTTTCAGACATTGCACAACTGTCAGAACAAAGTTGTGGTCTATTTTAGAAAGAAAACATGCCAGGTGAGATTTAGGATTGCCTTTGCTTTCTTTCTGGGAACACAATCAGAATGATCTGTAAGGAGATTGAATTCAAGCAGAACATAACATCCTCATCAGCAATAGAAACAGCCACCAGAATGTGAGCCTGCTGTGGGTGAAGGAAGTTGGAGGGGAAAGTATCAAAGAGATGGAAGCTGTAAAGAGAAGGAATTCCAGAAATGTAATAATGTCCCATCTGGTCTTTGGACAATGACTAAGAGTGTCTGCACTAACCAAGACTCTACAAGGCCTGGCAGGACACAGCTGCTGGTAATCTCTGACTTGAAGGGAGACTGTAGGTCACTTGGGTCTGAGAGACATAACTAGAGTTTCACATAGCTAGAGTAAAGAAAACTCACTGCACATCTAAATTAAAGACTACTTTGTATCTACCTTAAGAAAGCTTAAAAACAAATCTTGTTATATAGATGAATCTGACCCATTAACTTCCTGTGAGCAAAAACGCATTTTTAAGGAGACTCAGGCATCCACAATATCCAGCATATATAATTTAAAATCAGTGGAAGTAAGAAATGAGAAAATGAGGCTTCTAAATAGGAAGGAAATAGTCAAGAGAAAATAACACTGAGATGAAGCAGATGAGATTAACAGGCAAAAACTTTAAAGCAACTATTATAAATATTTAAGCACAGTAGCTTAAGAAAAACTTATATATGAAATAAATGGAAAACTGTAGTAACGTCAAAAATTAGAAAGCTCAATATTGTTAAGATGTCAGTTCTCACCAAATTGATTTGGTTGATTCAAAGCAACCCTATTATAATTTCAGACGGCTTTAAAAAATATATGAATTGCAAATAGACCTTAAAATGTAGATGTAAATCTGAAATATCCCGAGTAGTAAAAGCTGACTTGGATAAGAAGAACAAAGTAGAAGGATATATGCAATTTAACCTCAAACCACTCCACAAACCTTCAGAAATCTAGACAGTATTGAATTGGTATATAAAAATTTAAGTTTAATGGAACAGATTAGAAATTCATGACTTGACTCATTCTTATATGTTCATTTGGGTGTGGAATGAGGTGCCAGAGAAAGTCAGTAGAAAAAACAGTTTAACAACCAACAGTGGTCAACTGTTAAATTTAAAAACAAATGTTAAATTTAACAATGTAACAAAAGGTGTAAGAAAAAGTATATATCTGTGATATTGTGATACAATAAGAAATGTTTGGTCTTTGTTTCTGGTTTCTGATACACAGCTTCTAACATTCTTGTGATTTCTTAAGTAGTAAAAGGAACAAAAGCATTTTTGTTATCCCTAATGAAACGGGAAAAGTTCCCTTGTCCCCCTTGTCCCCCTCACCAGGCATGCGATGGGGGTGTGGCTTGCTTCTTCAAATCTCCAGGGGAGCATACAGAAGGGCAGGTTATGGGGCTCCGACCTCACGGCAGTGTCTAGGGGTGAGTGTTGACAGCTCCTGAAGCCCCACTGGGTGTGTGTTACAGGGTGCTCTTTTAGTTTTCCATCTATCGGCAGCTTGTGTTAACCAGTTCAATTAGGCCCTCTACCTTGTCCCAAGGACAGTGGGCTTTCTGTATCCTGGGTTCTTGCCTTGGTGTACCAGAAGAATCGGATCACACGTGGCCTTGAAGAATGAGTGCCAAGTTTTATTGAGTGGAGGTACCTCTCAGCCAATGGGGGAGCCAGAATGGAGATGGTTTTCCCCTTGAGTTGGGCCGCTTGGCAGCTGAGGCTCTCCTCCCACTGCCCTGGCCAAAATCCACCTTGTGCCGCCAGTTGATGGCCTGCTGGCATGCTGGTGCCTGTTGGTGTGCTCTTCTGCTGGCATGGTCCTCTGGACGTCCCCTCAATGACCAGCCGCAGCCGCTTGCGTATTCTTCCGCTGATGTGTCCCTCATCACCTCCAGCCGCTTGTGTGTCTACCGGTGAGGGTAGGGTCTCGGGTTTTTACAGGCCCAGGATGGGGGCATGGCAGGGCAGGGTAGTCTTGGAAAATGCAACATTTGGGCATGAAAGCAGGAGTGCCTGTCCTCACCTAGTTCCATGAAGGTGGACCCCTAGCCAGGGACCTGCCTTTCTCTACTCAGCACTTCCCTGCCCCCTTTCTGTATCATTTAAAGGGACCATACTCTTTCCTTCCCAGCACTCCCTATCACTAAGAAACATCTTTCAATCTTACCTGAGATGATGTTAATGAAGTGACTGGTCGTGGGTCCCTAGAGAGCTTCAGGATATGGAATGGTTGCCAGAGGCACCAATCATGTGATTAGAGGGTTAGAATTTTCTCCACCCCTTTACTAGAAGAGGAGAGAAGCTAGAAGTTGAGTTAATTTCCAATGGCCGATGGTTTAAATAATTATGCCTATATGATACTCTAATGAATTAACTCTTGGGGAACTTCTAGATAGCTTGAGGATGGGGGCTATTTACTGAAAGAACAAACCACAATTGAAACTTGGAATGTTTAGCCTCGACTCCTTTCCTCCAGGGATGGAACAGCTGGAGATTAAGTTTGATCATTCATAATGCCTACATGATGAAGCCTCGACAGAAATCTCTAAACTGCAGAGTTCACAGAACTTTCAGGTTGGTGAACATAGACGCATGCTGGGAGAGTGGCACACCACAGCTCAATATTGTCACATGACAGTAGCTCCTGTGTTCGGGATTCCCCTGGACCTCACCCTGTGTACCTCTTTGTTTGGCTGTTAATTTGTATTCTTTATGATATCTTTTAAAATAAGTCAGTAAACATAAGAAAAGTGTTTCCATAAGTTGTGTGTACCATTATAGCAATAATTGAATGTAAAGATGGGGTTGTGAGAGCCCCAGGATTGTAGCCGGGTCTGACAGAAGTGTCTTTGCCCAGAGCACCCCATAGTTAAGACTGGTGACTGAATTGGAGACAATCTTGTAGGACTCAGTTCTTAACCAGTGAGCTCTGAATTAACTCTGGATAGTTAGCATCAGAAATGAATTAAATTTCAGGACATCCATTTGCTGCCCTCAGAGGACTGAAGTATAGTTTGGTGTGAAAAACCCACATATGCCTTGTTGGAAGTGTTCTAGGGGTAGAAATAGATATGAGGGATATATACATAAAAAGAACCCTAATTTCTACCTCATATGAATCACAAAAATTAATTTAACCTTGATCTTATATCTACAATAAAATCTAAAACAATAATGCTTCTTGAATCAATATTGGAGAATATCTTCATGATCTGGGGTAGCAAATATATCTTAGAATATGAAAAAACTATATCTATCTGTAAAAGAGAAGTTAAACTTTGTCAAAATTAAAATCGTCTGCTTATCAATAGATACTGTTAACAAATAACAAATTAAGCCATGGATTGGGGGAAATCAATATTTGTAAACCATAAATTTGGTAAAGGATCTAGATCCAAATTATATGGAAGACAAACTCAATAAAAGGAGCCACAAAAGCCTATAAAAGTCTTTTCACAAAAGGACAAATGGGAATTTTCCTTCCCCCCACCAAAAAAAATTGCATAATCAAATGAGTAAACATATCGAGAATAACAGGAGAAAAATTTCTCATTGTTGAAGAGAGGGCTTACAGATATGACATATACAGACAGGGGTAAAGAGCTTCTAATAACCTATGTCTTCGGTTTGGAAATTAATATAAGAAAATGTGGTAGGTATATACACAACATGGAATATTCTGCAGCCATAAAATGTTACAAGATCATGTCCTTTGCAGGGACGTGGATGGAGCTGGAGGCAATTTACCTTCAGTAAACTAATTGAGGAAGAGAAAACCAAATACTGAATGTTCCACTTGTAAGTGGAAGCTGAATGTGGGGGAAACAACACACACTGGGGCCTACAACACACACTAGGGCCCGTCAGAGGGTGGCAGAGGAGGAGGGAGAACATCAGGAAGAATAGCTAACAGGCATGCTGGCCTTAATAGGTAGGTGATGGGATGATATGTGCAGCAAACCACCATGGCTCACATTTACTATGTAGCAAACCTGCACATCCTGCACATGTGTCCCAGAACTTAAAATTAAAAAAACAAAATTAATATATCTGTGTGAACTCATCTTGTGTGTCCTGAGAGTGCCTTGACAAAATGAGATTCATTATGTGCCTTCTAAATAAAATTTTTAATTGAATATATCTGTTTTGAGAAATTAATGATTCCAAGGCTATTACACCAAACATATAAAATAAACTTAAAATATCTTGTTGACAGAAACCAAGAAAATACTCAACAGCATGATACAAACATGTCAAAGTGACATCAATGCTAGTTTGAAGAGGTCCTCATTGGCCAAATACAGAACAAATTCAGCATCAAAATTTATTGATAGTTATATTTTATCTTTGAATAAAATAAGAAATCTTGAATGTACACTGGCATAAATAAGTGAATAAATAGTATGATAAAATGGAAAAGAAGTACCTAATAAAAATAGGACTGATAGAATAAGAAAGTTATCACCAGATGATACAATTTTCTTCACATAGCACTTCTTAATTACAAAGGAAAAACATTAACTTTGTAATGCAAAATCCTGGGGATATCACTGTATGCAAGTGTTCAGGGGAATCTCATCCATATTGAGACAAATCAACATCATTTGTCCATGATATGGACAAATCATTGTCCATGTATGGAACATCATTCCTGATATACCTTAGGAATGATACATCATTTCAGCAAATATGTCAATTAAGCAGTCTCACTGTTAACTACCTTGTAGTCCTAAAATATTTCAATGTTAACATAAGAAAACCTAAAGAATTGTTTCAGATGAAAGGCAGCTAAAAATGCATGGTATCAAATGTCGTGAATGATCCTGGATTGGATCCTGGACTTCACTGGGGTGGAGGGAGGGGGTGGTAGAAAACAGCTACAAATTACGTTATTGTGGCAATTGATGAAATTTGAACATGGCTGTGGATTAAACGATAATATTATATCAGGGTTAAATTTTCTGATTTGGATAGCTATGTAATAGCTCTGTAACAGAGTACTCCTGTTGAAATAAACCATCTCCAAATTATTCTCAAATGTTTCAGAAAAAACATGTGCACACATGCACACAAATACATACATGGGAGAGGGAGGAAGAGACAGAGAGGGACCCACCACACACACACACACACACACACACACACACACACACACACACACGGTGGGGGGGAGAGAATGATTAAACGATGCAAGATATCAATAATAGGTGGATCCAGATAAATGATACCCAAGTTTCTTGTACTATTCCTGAAACTTTTAAGTTCTCAAATAAATCAGCATAAAGGGTTACAAAAAATCAGATAAATGAAACCATTGAAAATGCAAATGTGAAACAGTAATTAAAAGGGAAATGAGAAAAGCTGGTATAGTCACTTAAGTATTCACTTGAGAGACAGAGCTAACCTAACAAGGTTGCTGAAGGTGATTTTGGCCTAATCCTCTAGTATGTCACATGGGGAACTGCTGTCTAAAGGGATTAAATAACCCACAGTACAAAGCTAAATAGTTGCAGAGCCATGTTTACGTTCCAGATCTTTTTTCACTCTGCCTGGTACCTTTCCACATTAAATATATTGTTTTTCCTTACAAATTAAGTCATATGTACTAATCAATTGTCTCTTAACATGCAAATTAAAAGGCATCTTCTGAAATGTGGAGTAACCAAAAGAGTCATTGGTAATTTCCTCATGTTTGGCTTGCCTTTCTCATAGTGCCAGGTCAAAACACAAAATTTCGGGAGGAGATCTGGTTCGAGAGGTTTTGTATTTTTTTTTTTTTAGTTTTATTGATCTCCATTAATTGTACATGTTCTCCTACAAAAGGTTTCATTCTTTCTAAAATACAGCTCAATTTGGTTGTAATGGAATTGTTAATCCTCTAACATTACATGGCAATATTTCACTTTTCTAGACAAACATGAGTATTTTTCTAATACCAGAAAGTAAACAAAGGTTCAAAATATTCATTAAAATAAGAGAGCTACAGGGTCCAGAAAACGCCATGAGTCATCTGCCCACACAATCACATAAGGCAGTATGTGGACTATTACACAACACAAATAGTCATATTTCCCACCTTATTTTAATCCTGAATTTTACTTTATTTGGATAACATCTAAAATATAGATTTGAAGTACAGACCCTTAATACATCTATGATATTCTCTCTACCTTGTGAATTTCAGTGAAAGAAAGATTTAAAACCAGGCTGCAAACCATTGACACTTGAATTGTATGAGAATGAAAACACACACACACACACACACACACACACACAAACAACTCTATATAATCCATTATATGTGTGTATTTTATTCATGCATGCCTGTTTATTACAAGAGCAAAAAATTTGCTCTCTAAGACCAGAAAGTAGGACAAAAACAAATGAGAATATTCATAGTCCAATTTCAAAACTATCCCATTGATTATTTGAATTGAGGCTGTTGATCCATTATTCAAATGATTGCCTCAACATCATTTAATGATATATATTGAAATTTAGATTAATAGATAGATATTTTGTTTCTACCAAATATCTATATGATATATAAAAATAAATATCCCATATAAATATATATGTATTTAGAGAGAGAGTTTACATATACATTTCCTATTTTGGACCAAACTAATCAATGATTTTGTGGTATTTAACTTCTCCCTCATCATCTTAAAAATTTTGTTGAAATGACCTGTAATTCTATTTGCTTTTTCTTAAAAATAAAATATATTTCAACTTTTATTTTATATTCAGGGAATACATGTACAGGTTTCTTACAAGGATATATTGCATGATGCTGAAGTTTGGAGTTCAAATGATCCTATCACCCAGGTAGTGATCATAGTACCAAATAGGTACTTTTTCAACCCTTTCCCCTCTCTTTCCCTCCCAGGCTAGTAGTCCCCAGTGTCTATTCTTGCCATTTTTATATCCATGAGCATCCCATGTTTAGCTCCCACTTATAAGTGAGAACACGTGATATTTGATTTTCTGTTCCTGTGTTAATTTGCTTAAAATAATGGCCTGTAGCTGCATCTATGTTGCTGCAAAGACATGATTTTGTCTTTCTTATGGCTGCACAGTATTTCATAGTATATGTCAACTACATTTTCTTTATCCAGTCCACCACTGTTGGGCACCTAGGTTGATTCCATGTCTTTACTACTGTGAATAGTGCTGTGATGAACATATGGGTGCATGTGTCTTTTTCTTTTGGATATATACTCAGGAATGGGATTGCTGGGCCCAACGGCAGTTCTGTTTGAGTTATTTGAGAAATCTTCAAGCTGCTTTCCACAGGAGCTGAACTAATTTACATTCCTGTCAACAGTGTATAAGGATTCCCTTTTCTCTAGAGCCTTAGCAGCATGTGCTGTTATTTGACTTTTTAATAGGAGCCATTCTGACTGTTGTGAGGTGGTTATCTTATTGTGGTTTTGAATTACATTTCTCTGATGATTAGTGGTGTTGAGCATTTTTTCATGTTTGATGGTTGCTTCTATATGACTTGTAATTTTAATCCAGTAGATAAAATTAAAACTATTTTTTATTTATTCCTCTACATTTTTTAAGAAAATATTTCTTACCATTTTTAAAACTTTACAGTTATATTACCAATTATCTTTAAACATATAAGTTGTATTTGTTTCTTGCTCAAAAGTACTTTATATGACCATTTTCATTCTCAAAATTACGTTTCTTTGTTCATTTGATTGATTATGTTGTTTTCTTGTTTTTCCAGTGTACCTTCAATAAGTTATTTCTTAGTAGTCACATGACTACTGAATCATCACAAGTTTTACAACTCTAAATAATCACACATATAAAAATGTAACCAGTAAATATTGCTAGATTAAAAACAATTGTACTGTTGAAGGCATTCTTTTATTGTCCTTTAACTCCATTAGTGATAGCGAAAAACAAATGTCAAACTAATCATTTCATTGTTGTAGGTGATTTGTGCTTGTTTTTCACTTTCCCTCTGATAGCATCAATATTATCTCTTATTCCTGAAATTATGAAATTTAGAATGTATTTATGTGGAGTCATAAAATTAGGCTTGCTATTATTTGGATTCCTTCATTTTCTAAGATGTAAACATTTTTATTTTTTAAATAAGGAAGATTTTTCATATTGTCCTACTTTTGCCCTATTCTCAGTTATCTCCTTTAACACCTATTAGATGAACACTGACTATTTTAGGTTTTCATCCACATTTCTTAACTTTACTCTCATAGATTTCTTGTCTTTTTTCTTTGGAATGAATATCCAACAGAACGCATGAATCCAATCTTTAAATTCACCGAGCATTCATTTTTTAAGTTTTTGTTATGCAGTTTTGCTATTTGTTTATTTTTACTTTTTATTTTTTTAAATTTATTTTGTAAGTTCGGGGTAAATGTGCAGTCTGTTACATAAGTAAACTTGTGTCATGGGGGTTTGTTGTACAGATCATTTCATCACCTGGGTATTCAGCCTAGTACCCATTGTTTATTTTTCCCGATCTTCTCCCTCTTCCCAGCCTTCAACCTCGAGCGTCTCCCCAGCGTGTGTTGTTACCCTCTATGTTAGCTATTTATATTGAGATTTTTCTTAAAACTATTTTATCAATTTGTGGACTTACTTTTATAGATATTATTTTAAAATAAATTCATATTTTTGAAAGCTTTGTATTATTGTAGTAATTTATAAATTATCTTCTACATTCTGAACAACTCAATAGAGTTGAAGTTAATCTTCTATTAAGTTTAGCATCTATTTTTAAAACTTTTAACATTTATTTAAAATTTGTTAAATATTTACTGCCTGGCTATATTTGAAATTTGAGATTATCATGATATCTATCTGTATTTTCAAGTGAGAATATACATATATATGTGTGTGTGTTTGCACGCATGTATATACTTCATTATAGTGAAGAATGGTTTTATCAATGCCCCGTCACTTTTAAGTATCATTATAATTCAAGTTCTCTAGAAAAACATATTTCTGTCATTCACAACTGAATTGTATATATTATGAGCACTTTGGAAGGCACAATCATGGCCACTCAAAAGTGTCCCATGTTCTAATTCCCACTACCTGTGCATATGTTAGATTACATAGCAAAGAAAAATTAAGGTTGATAATCAGTTGACCCCAAGATAGGAAGATTAAGTTAAGATTACCTTAAAATAGAAAGGTTGGGTTCTAACTGCTGGAAAAGGGAAGGGAATGGATTCTTCTCTGGAGTCTCCAGATGGAATGAAGCCCTGTCAGCATTTTAATGTTAGCCCATGATACTCATTTCAGATTTCTGATCTCCAAAACTGTAAGATAATAAATTTGTATTTTTCAAGTTTAAGCCACTGATTTCGCAGCAATTTTTTTTTTTAATAACAGTAGAAGAAAGTAATTGAAAACACTTTTTGAGGCAATCTGTTTTTAACCTAGGTGTATTACTTATAATAGCCCAACATTTTCCAAAGCAAATTATGTCTAATGAAGAAATGATACAAGTTTGGGAATTTGGAGCATTAGGAAATTGTTAAAAGAATATTGCCAATATGGACAAATTGAAGGAAACACTTCTCTCATAGTAAACTTTGCAAAGAGAAAAAAAGTATTCACCAGCCACAGATTGAAACTCTAAAATTGGTTAATGTAGGTTGGTGCAAAAGTAGTTGTGGTTTCTTTCATCACTTTTAATGCAAAGACCATAGTTACTTTTGCACCAATTTAATAATTTATCAAATGGTACTTATTAGTAAAACAAAATGCAATAAGTATAATTCAGAATGCTAGTGAGTAAAACCCATAAAACCCATAAAAATAAATCATGTCTTCATACATGAATACATTTATGATTATGTAACAGAAAGTACTTTTTGTTAAAAATCTTGCAAAAGTACATTTGGTAAACGTTTTTGAAGTAAGCAAGTATAGTATTTATCTATTTTTTATATATGCTTTATATTTGGAAATCTGATTTTTGATTATGATTATTATGTAAACAAATCAATAAATTAGACAGTAAGCATATACTTACTATATTGTCCACTTTTCATACCTATCATTTGTGTGAATCAATTATTGTTGATTGTCAATTACTTTCTAAATTGCACTGTTTATAACAGGCTTCTGGTTTATGTTTTGTTATAGCTGATTTGGATTATAAACCATTATACTCAACTTCAATAGACTTAAGACAATGATCTCTATCTAGAACAGTTAGTTTCTCTTCTCTCTAGACCAAGTGACCTAATTCAAAGAATCTGGGCTCTCAAGAAGTGAAAACGTAGAGATAAACCTAACTAAATAGATTCAATGACAGAATGAAATTATGATGGTATAAAGGCAATGTTACAGGGATGGTTAACATCTCTGGGAGATTGTGCAGATATTCAAACTACTATTATGACTTGGGACATCTCTCCTTACAAGTAATAACAGTTTTGTTGTCAATGATTCTCTCTAAAATATTTTACCAGATATGGACTGGGACTTGAGCCATAGAAGGTAAAATGAAAAGAAAATCCAGGGCAAAGTTCACCTAACAATACTGCTATAACCTTCCATTTCTTTCAATCCTACCATTTTACATGTTTTTACATGCTCTTTCACAGGTCAACACATCTGTAGATCATTGCCTGAAATGACAGTAATAAACTGAGTAGTATTGCTGTTAGTGTGAAATTAACTGACGACAATGTAATAAATGAACATCTTACAAACACTAACCAATTCACCATTGATGGATATGAAGATAAAGATGTGGACTTAAAGCTAGTCTCCTTATATATAAACAATCAATGGCATGTAGCAGAGAACTGTCTACTTGTAGCCAAATAATATATAAAAATTTAGCCTCAGTAGAAAGTCCAAAAAGATAATAAGTCAAGTAAAAATAAAATACATTTTTTAAAATTACTCTTTACATAGATTGATAGATTAGCTCACGAGGAACTTCTGTTTCTTTCAGCAGTTTTCAAGAAATATAGTTTCCCTGCAGGACAAGTTGGCTTACGCCTGTAATCCCAGCACCTTGGGAGATAGAGGTGGGTGGATCACCTGAGGTCAGGAGTTCGAGACCAACCTGGCCAACATGGTGAAACCCCATATCTACTAAAAATACAAAAATTAGCTGGGTGTGGTGGTGTGCGTCTGTAATCCCAACTACTCGGGAGGCTGAGGCAGGAGAATTTCGTGAACCCAGGAGGCAGAGGTTTCAATGAGCTGAGATTGCACCACCGCACTCCAGCCTGTGCTGTGACTCCTGCCTGGGCGACAGAATGAGACTCTGTCAAAAAAAAAAACCAAAAAACAAAAAACAAAAAACAAAAAAAAACATATATATATATATTCCCAAACACCAACTACTAAGTTGCAGTAAATCAAATACGTTACTTATTTTTCACCAATAACATACATTATTCCTCGTGTAGCTTATTGCTTAAACTTATCATTTAACTGTGAAGTGTTCATACCTGTTCATGTTTGGATTTTCTTATTCTGTTTAAAAAATAAATCTATTTCACTGCTTATGCGTTAGTCATGAGCTACAATTTTAATTTTAACTTTTAACCGTAATTGTAATTAATGCAATTTGCATCAGTATTACAATTAAGATGTTCATCAAATAATAGCCAAATATATATGTATGCATATATATTTGAATATTTTATTGAAATAAACCCTTCCTATGAAATATAAAGGACTTTTAATAAAACAAACCGGTGTAAATGAACTAAATGACTAAATTCTGCCATGCAGCTCTCTATGTAGTTTCAAACTACATGGGCAAGCTAGGTCATAGGTAAGTGCAATGTGGACACAGCATGAGTTAGAAAGAAAGTGATATAGATAATTAAAATCACTAGAGTTTGAAACATGAGGCAGGGATGAAACTTTGGTGCTTGTGGTTTTGTAGGTGGCACTGAGAATCTTTGAATAAAAATCACAACGAAAGTAACTGTGTGTCTTTTTAAAGAGCCTGTGAAAATGGAGAAGTTATAGAATACATTATCACAGAAAATGAATAAAAAATGTAAAAGCATTAGAGCTTCAACCAGATGTGCACTCAGAATTGAAAGCTGAAGGATGCAACTATCACCGTGAACATGATGTAAAACATCCATCTTTGGTCCATCCATTCACTTAGCGACCTGTGAATAATGTTTTCCAAATGGCTTCATCATCACTCACACAGGCCCGAACCCAGACCCACATTATAGGTTCTGGAGTCAAAATTTTGTTGACAATGAAGAGTCCTATGCACAGAAATATAAGCAAGACCAATGTATAAATAAATCTTTAAGCATTAACCAACCATAAAATTTTTCTTCCAGCTGGTAATGAAACAACAGAAATAATCTGAATGTTAACAGCAAAAGTGAAAACCAAGCTATAGATGCAGGTTTTATTTTGTTTTACATTCATAAGGTCTTTTACCATTTCTTTCACATTTTTTGTTTCATTTTGTTTTGCTATTGTGTTTTTGAAAGAGATCTTAAGTGGAAATATCAAAAGCAGGTGGTGTTGTCTATAATTATCTTCTAATGATATGGGTCAGATGTTTATTTTTTTCCATATTTCATAATATTATCATAGATTTTTCTGGTAGGTTTTTTCCAATTTACAGTAAATGTGTTTTCGAATGACATAAAGTGTAAATATAATATTGACTATTCTATTCCTGAATTTTGAATCGGAGAAGATGTGATTGTAATGAGCCAATTAAGCTATCGTAAAATGTCTCAGCAGCATGCAGTTTTATTGAAAGGATTGCCTGACCTATCAATATTGTTTTCTTTTCTCTCAGATTTAATCTCATAACTTAACATGCAATGGAGAGTTGGGATACAGCTAGAAGCCTGAGGTACTAGACAAGGCTCTGGGGTCTTTAGCATGGATAAGATAAGGCATACATATTAACATGCTATTTTTCTTTTCATAAGGTGGAACAGGGCAAATTTGACAAGGACAATTAAAGGAGAAAAAGCAGCCCTGCAGCCTTCCTATCAATATTAATTCTACCTCTCTCTCCAGGCACATTTCTATCATACCCAGTAACTTTTATCCTTCAACTCCTTTCTTCTTGCTGTTTCTATCCATCTCCTTATCATCATCTGGGTGCTAGCAAAATGCAACATAATCACAGTGAGGGAGTGAAGAAAATCAATTCTAAACCCTTGTTTTCTCAACTCAAGCTGAAGGTGGAATCCTGTTACCAAATATAATGACAAACACATGCTACTGTGGTTAAACACCTATATAAAATAAAACAACAATAGAAAAACAAAAGCAATGCTCACATTGCCAGATTCTGTGTCTATCCATTGGTCTTAAGAATGATCATCTTATGTAGAAATCTTTCTTGATATCCTCTGTTTAGTTGATCCACAATTTGCTTCATGGTAACAACACTCCTTATCATAAAGACTGGTAACAACTTATGCACTTAGCAATAAAATATAATAAAATAAATGAGTTCTCAATCAGGTAATAGGTGTTTGTAAACTCAAGAAAAATGAGTGGAAGACTAGTGTTAGGTTAGCTTGAGAATAAACCTGTGAGTTTGAGTACGTGACAGGTCTTTACCCTACATTGATACTGTAGGATTTTTCCATAAGGAAAGCATATAAAGCCTCACTTTCAAGCATACTGGTAGAATATATTCAGTGTAAATATCACCTTGTTTTGATTTGTTTTTCTTCTTTGATAACACAAGCTAAAAATCTACAGCTTTTTTTTTCTAAAAGTGTGTTGAACCCAGGTCTAAAATTAACTTAGAAAAAAGAGTGACAAGTGCTATATTTTTTTTAACTCCAATGCTTATAAGATGCTTATCGAAGAGTTTATGAGATAATGTTCATTCCTTAGTGCTTATGTGAGAGGGAAACAGAAGACAAACGGAAAAGCAGTGATCTGCAACCATGGAAACTCTGACACTGACAACAGGGGGACATCACTAAGTGGCAGTTCAGTGTAGTTGATGTTCCCAACACTACCCCAGTAGATGTGAATTCTTGTTTTGAGCACCACAAGAGCTATGACCCAAACACACAGCAGGAGGTAAACTTGATACACTCTGTTTTATCCCAGGACTCCTTTAAAAACCATCATTATTGAATTAGAGGAAAGGCAAAATTTATTGGTATATTGAAATATTTGAATTTATGATGAGACTATTGAGTAAGTCTGCCTAACATTGAGAGAGAAATGTGCTATTTGGTTAAAGAAAAAAAGGGCTAACAAATTGTGACAGAGTTCATACTTTTAAATCATTGATAAAAATCTTATATTTTCTTGAGATAAGTACTATTGTACCCATCACTAATTCTTCGTTTTTTTAAAAACGAAAATTTTCCTTCATTTTAAAATTTGTAACTTAAAAAGCACTTTCATACATATTATGTTATGTTGTTTTAGGATAATAAAATTAATAGAAGCCAAAATGTAATGGACATACAAAAAAAATTCCCAATGCCTACTAAGGAATGTAAAAGTAAGAAAAAGAGAAAGCAATTTTTATCTTCAGATACAGCAATATTTATCTTTGGATTATCTTGGTACCAATCCTTGAGTTTTTGAAACTCACAGCAACTTGGATTGTAACTTGAAATGTAAGTCTAGTTACACTTAAATATAAATATAAATACACATATTGCAATAAATGCTATGCACACATGTATGAGAAAGGCAAATGTATAATTTTGTGTGCTATTTATCTGTAAATACAAATACAGTCCCATGAATTGTCTTCATCACATATATTAATTCACACACAATTATTTAAATAACATTTAAGAAATTATAAATTGATATTTTAAATATTACTATTGCTTTTGATTTTGTTGGTGGTAGAGCAGGATAACTTTTGAAGAAGTTTTGGGTTTAAGTTAAATTTAATATACTAAGTGTAATAAAAATGATATTATTGTAATGAGGGTTATTCATGCTGCAGATAAAATGCAATGTGCTTGGGAATATGTAAGCATGTCTTCATCAAGATATTTTTGTACTTGTTCAAACACTGAAATTGATGTTTTCATCGTGGAACCAGGTCCTGATGAACAGAACATTCAACAGAACATTAACAGTAGGGACGAAGACAATGATAAGTAATATGGATTGCCACCAATATAATGGAATATTATGGAACATTTTCTTTTTATAGGAATTATTTTCTTTTTATAAATTTATTTTATTTTTTATAGAGACAAGTTCCCACTATGTCTCAAACTCCTAGGCTGAAGCAATCCTCCCATCTCAGACTCCAATATTTCTGGGATTATGGGCATGAGCCATCATGCCTGGCCTCAGATATTTCTTTCAAATAAAATTTTAAATAAAAGTTTATGGAAAAAAATAATGAATTGCCAACTCATAACACAACTTTAATGCTTACTGTGGCCATTAGAGGTTAAAAGTGTAGCAATTAATCAAATATTTCTACAGTGACTACATTTTACCCTGCAAGCATTTCGGTCTTTTCATTAGCAGCTAATGGAAATATTTGGAAAAAATTCTAACATTGGCTGAAATCTGCAATCAAACAGATACCCTTTCAGACACTCTGATGCTGAGCTACCTTTCATTAAGAAGTGTTATCAGTCTAATTTAGTCTCCACATTTAAAAACTAGAATTCTGAAAGTTGCATACAATCTAGTTTTCAAAAACACAGAAGCAAACATGTTATTGAATTATACTTATTTTTGACAACTGCATTTTTTCAAATTAAAAATTTCTCACACATTTAGGTTGGTTGAATCTATTATTAATCTTTACTTGCTTTGAAAACCATTGCTTAGTATTTTTAACATTTCCTGCACCACAGTAATTATAACATTTTATATTTATGCTAAATAAGTTTCTTTTATTTTTATTCAAGATTAATTATATGCGTGTTTTTGTCATTAACACGTTCTTTAAATCAGGGGTCCCTAAATCCCAGGCCACTGACCAGTAGAAATAAAGTACACAATAAATGTAATGTCCATAAATCATCCCAAAACCATTTCCCACCCCCAGTATAGGGAAAAATTGTCTTCCACGAAACTGTTCCCTGGTGCCAAAAATATTGGAGACTGCTGCTTTAAGTGACATAAGGTAATGGTCCGTGGCCTGTAAGCAACTGGGCGGCCCAGCAGGAGGTGAGCAAACAGAGGAATGAGCAAGGCTTCATGTCTATTTACATATGCTCCCCATCACTTGGATTAGTGCCTGAGCTCCACCTTCTGTCAGATCAGCAGTGGCACTAGATCTCATAAGAGCATGAACCGTATTGTGAACTGCACATATGAGTGAGCTAGGTTGCATGCTCCTTATGAATATCTAATGCCTGATGATCTGTCACCGTCTCCCATCACCCCCAGATGGGTCCACCTAGTTGCAGGAAAACCAGTTCAGGGCTCCCACTGTTGCTACATTATGGTGAGTTGTATAATTATTTCATTATATATTACAATGTAATAACAGTAGAAATAAGGTGCACAATAAATGTAATGCCTGTACATCATCCCCAAACCATGCCCAAAACAAATATATGGAAAAATTGTCTTCCACGAAACTGGTTCCTGGTGCCAAAAAGGTTGGAGACTGCTGCTTTAAGAGACATACATTTGTATGTAATTTAGAATTCTATAGACTGAATGTTCCCTGACACTGGCCACTGAGCTAAACTTGAATTAGGACTTTTTACCCTTGGCATGGTCTTAGCATGAGTGTAGTATCATTCTCAGCCTCTCGACTTGGAGCTTGACCATGTGGCTTGCTTTGACTAACGGTATGTAGTCATCCATGACCATGTGCTTTTCTGAATCTAAGTCTTAAGAGTCTCATGTAATTCTGTGTATTGTCTTGTGCTTTTGACATCACTATGATAAAAGCATGCCCTGCTGACCTGCCAATCCAAGGAGGATGACATACATGGGGAGTGGACTAGAACTCACAGACCTGCAGTGTGGAGAAAAATGGTACATCTAAACCCAACCCGGAGCAGATGACCCCTAAGTGACCTCAGTTTCAGGAAAAAACAGTTAAAATCAGAAGACCTTGTAAAGCTGAGCCCTGCCATGGTCAGCCAACTCACAGTTAATGCCTCAGGGCATTATCAGGTCTATGATTCTTAATGTAGTTTGATATAAAAGCACACTTTTTGGTATGGTTTGGCTCCATGTCTCCATCCAAATCTCATCTTGAATTGTGATCCCTATGTGTCAAGGGAGGGTCCTCATGGGAGGTGATTGGATCATGGGGGCAGTTTCCCCCATGCTGGTCTCATGATAGTGAATGAGTTCTCAAGAGATCTGGTTGTTTGAAAGTGTGGCACATCTCCTATCTCTCCATTTCCTGCAGCTATGCAAGAAATGCTTTGCTTTCCCTTTGCCTTCCACCAGGATTGTAAGTTTCCTGAGGCCTCCCCCGCCATAACAGAACTGTGAATCAATTAAACCTCTTTTATTTATAAATTACCCAGTTTCAGGTAGTTTTCTACAGCAGTGTGAAAATGGACTACTACACTTTTTTTTTTTTGCTTTTGAGTTTGTTCATTTGGCAATAGCCAATTAACACAACTACTTTATTTTTCATAGATATTTTCATGTGTTTCTTCTTCTGTTGTTCTGCTAAAATGGGTAACTGACATTAAATAATTGAGTAAGTTACTAAGTGTGCCAGGTAAAATTACTACAGTGTGAGGACATTACAGTGTATGTACTATGAACAGTAGACTAACCAACAGGTCAACTAGGTTCAGTTTATTCCAATTCACAAGGGGAATGCTTTGAGAGATTTTGTATTTGTCTCTTTTTTTTTTTTTTTGGACCAACTAGCTTTCTTTTTAGTCTGGTAATTGAAATCTCTTTTTTTTTTCCTTTTTGATATTTTCTTTGATGTATTAATAACTACTTGGTGACACCTTAAAAAAACATGCTCTGAAAAGCCACCTAAAGCCAAGTATTGAAGCTTTAGTCTCCCTTAAATTTTACTTAAACATTTAGTAACTTTGCTTTATCTGGATAAGCTCTATCTGGAGCAATTCTCCTAAGTGCTGCTCACTGCCATCGAGTCATTTATAACCCATCAACATTGCACTTAGTTTTACCTACTCATGTTTTATCTTCTTAAAGGTAAGGATGGTATTGGGTTGAATTCAGTAAGACATAGAAGTGGATTTTCACTGCCATCATAAAATTCTGCCTGGTTCTTACTGTGTCATGGCAAACATTTGTGAGATTCTTAGCTTATGTTACTAGTTCAATGTGTACTCAAAGTCTAACTAAGTCACAAAGAATAAAATTTCAATTCTCTCCCCAGAATAACAGCTATGTTGGGAAACTCATAGTCACCTGATTGGAACACAAAGTCTATATTCAATGGCAAAAGAAACAAAATCACTTAAGTCAGCATAATAAACAATCACAATGTAGAAAAAATTAGATTATGTTGCATATAGTTTTTTTTATTATGTTGCATATAGTTTTTTTTAACATCTAGTGAGGTAAGATGCCAAAGGCAAGCTTAGATATAAAACCAGTGTAAAACTGATTTCACATAACACCAGTGTAGAATCCAGGCAATAATTCACTTAATCATGCTCTACAAAAAGCAAGATTGCATGAAGTTCTACTGTGAATGGCTGTTATTACTATTGATTAGAATAACTAGATTTAGACAAGTTGCTGAAAGGATAGACTTAAAATAATCAAGTTTCAATAACATTTCACTTTTAGAAGAAATCTGTGAAAGATATAATCAAGAATATCACTTTTGAGTAACTAGGACTTCATAAATCCGTGAAAAATTTATTTTCCAAGATAAATAAAATAGAAGAGAATATAATAGAGATGGTATGTGTACAATATGATCAGGCATTATGAATATATGTGTGTATATATATATATATATATATATACAACTGCATGTGTGTGTTTGTGTGTATAAAAATGCATCTCTCTTCCCAATGTTATCTCTATGGGATGTGGAAGAGCTAAACTATTATACACGGTAAGAATGATTTATAAATGATGCTATTTTCTAGTTAGTGATAAAAATGAAAAATATCTGGGAACTTAAATATTTATTTCTACCTTTTATGACAAATTGGAGACCAAATTCTAGTTATTGAATCAGAATGTCTAATTTAGATGTAATTGAGTAACCCATCTGCCAAGTGTCTTCTAAGGCAGTGACAGTTACGTTCCGTAGACCAGTTGAGTCATTCTTCTTATATCAATCTGAGATGACTTAGCAGGAGTCTGACCCACACATGCAAATTTTAATTATTTTTTCTTTCTTTTTTTTTTTGAGATGGAGTCTCGCTCTGTCGCCAGGCTGGAGTGCAGTGGCACAATCTCGGCTCACTGCAACCTCCACCTCCTGGGTTCAAGCGATTCTCCGGCCTCAGCCTCCCAAGTAGCTGGGATTACAGGAGTGCACCACCACACCTGGCTAATTTTTGTATTTTCAGTAGAGTTGGCATTTCACTGTGTTGGCCAGGAAAGTCTCTATCTCCTGACCTCGTGATCCACCCACCTTGGCCTCCCAAAGTGTTGGGATTACACGTGTTAGCCACTGTGCCCAGCGTACAAATTTCTATTTTTATTTCATTTGAAAACTCACCAGCAACAAGTGGAGCATATAAAATAAAATGAAGAAACAATTTAAACTACAAATTAATTATGAATAAAGAAAATAACTATGGATACTTTATAATGTAAATTCAAGGAAAATGTGGAAAGTTTTAGAGGTGGTAAATTTTAAAATGCTTTTTTTATATATTATTAATAAGTAAAAATATACCCAGATTGATTTTACCTAGTTCTTGCTGAAACTCACTGGTCTTCAAGAAGAGTTCTACAGAAAACTGAGATTTTCAGGACAGTCTAAAAGTTTTGATTCAAGACAGGAACATGCCTAGGTTTTAGCTCCCATGCTAAACTTTATCAAGGTAATTTTGTTTTTATCCATTGCTTTTTAATATTAATGTTGTGCAGCAAAATATTTATTTTACAAACTATTTTCAATATAACTTGTTTGCAAAAGAATGGCTATATTACTCAATATCTTTAACATTTTTAGTTATTAATTTAAAGTTTGTGATATGAAGTTAATAAAAATTGAGCAGATTATAATGACCTAAATGCAATCTATAGTACAGTAGTTAATATTACCAATGTTTCTAGACACTTTTAAATCAAACTGCATATTCAACTACAGCTTTCACATTTCAGAGTAATTTATATTTGACATATTCTTCCTCTGAAAACAACTATAAAACCAAGAAAAAATATGTATATGGCGATTCTTTTCAGGCATTGAACAACAAAAATGCATGACTGAGATTCCTTAGGGAATGGACAAACATGAAGTGACTCTGTCTCCTTTGCCTCCTTTCTGCAGACATTCTCCTGGCATGTCATATATACATATGCAGAACTAAGAGAGGGCAGTTCTCTTAGCCAAGAATTGGGAAGAACACTTATACCAGCCACATTTGCATGTGCTACTTCAAACTGTCCGCTTATAAGGCTGCCAGTTTTGACTGGGGACCAATAGAAGAGCATACTCGGTAATGAGGTGAGGTTTCAGTACAAGCTGCTCTTCTTTGGGATCTTATGGTGCAGCAAATTCAATAACTTTCAATATGTTTCTTGAAAATAGGGATGCTTTATGGTATATCTGACAAATAACGGTGGGAGAATCATAGAGAAGACTTCTAAGATTTTAAGTCAAATCTATGCCATCTTCTACAAATAATTATTCTTCTCTTGAAAGAAAAAAAAAACAAAAAAGACAAACAAACAAATACTTGTGGCTTGCTATTCAGCCCTAATAGAGGGTGAATAATCATAGTTAATTCGTTGATCATGCTGGCTGAGATTTCTATCATAAACTGGATGCTATCACAGCCACATGCCGTAGTTTGGGTATGTACATCAGTTACCTATATACGTATACACACAGACACATACACATATAGATATAAATACATGTGTACATAATAGATGTGTATTCCATGCTCACCAAAGGGCAATTATTACAGAGATAGTTCTCAATAGCCACCCGTAGACAATATGGTCTATTTTAAATTGATTTTATTCAACTTCTTTCTCTTGCCATGGCATTGCTTTATAAATGGCTATTTGAAAACTATGGTGAGAGGGATATGGTATATACATGGATTCAACATCTTACCGAAGCTGATCCATCTACCACAACTATTGAGTTCAGAAGTTACCAAGAAAATGAGACCCTGACATGGCCCCCTTTCTTTGAGATCAGCCAGTTAATTATGTTGACCTCCTATTATGAAGTAGGCAGAGATTTATCATCATCAGTGAAATAGACATGCACTGGGGACGTTTTTCTTTCTTGCCCACAATAATTTCACCAGCACCAACAGTCATTCACAGAATATCTTATCTACTATTATGGTGTTTCATAGAGTGTTGATTCTAATCGAGGGACTCATTTTATTGCAAGGGATATGGTGCAATTAGCACATGCCCATGGAAGATTTTTTCCATGACAGTTCTGTCTTTACTAAATTGTAATGTATTTTATTTTAGTCAAATAATATCCCTTCACAGAATACACACTGAGAAATGACTTTTCCTAACTGAAATTGCTTTTTTATTGTCTTTCTACCATATACTCCATTTGCATCTCTAGAACATTAACAGTCTTTGGATGTTACTTCTTCAGCAAGTGAAGTGTGTTATCTCTAAGAATTCTGATGGGTATAACACTTTGTCTACAGGCATGGGCTGACAGGCTGCATTAATGAGTCTGAATATCACCAGTGTTTTTAAAACTTTTCCACCAAGGCTAGACAAATTTTGTATTTTCAAAGTTATGAAAATGTAAGAGTCTGATGTTTGTTTTTTGTTTGTAATTTTTTATGTCTTGAAAGAAGAGAAGAAAATTATTAGGAAGACCACCTGAAAATAAATTGAAGCAAAAAAATTGTATGTTTATTTTTTCAAATTTTAGACTTTGGCGGTACATATGCAGGTTTGATGCATGGGTATGTGGCATGATGCTGAGGTTTATGCTTCTAATAATCCCATTGCCAAAGAGGTGAGCATAGTACCTGATAGGTAGTTTTTCAGCTTCCTCTCCCCTCTCTCCTCCCTTTTGAAATCCCCAGTGTTTATTGTTCCTGCTTTGCGTCCATGTGTATCCAATGTTTAGCTCCTTTGTGTCCATGTGTATCCAATGTTTATAAGTGAGAACATGTGGTATTTAATTTTCTGTTTCTGTGTTAACTGACTCAAGATAATGTATGTCCCTGGAATTAATGAACTTACCACACACCTCATAACTAAGAAGTGGCTGACTGAATGAAATGGCTTGCTGTTGACTAAAGTATAGCATTGGTTGAGAGACAATACATTGAAATGATAAGAATTTCCTTACCGGATGTAGCTTACGGTTTGAATTAGAGACCATTATATGATATTTTCACCTTCATAGTTAAAAAACAAAAATTAGGAAACCAAGGAGTAATCATAGAAGTGACTTCCCTTGCTGTTATTCCTAATAAACCAGTAATAGAATTTTTTTTTCTTGGCAATTTTGAGCTCTACTTCTAAGGTGGACTTAGTTATCACGGAAAGAATGCTTTATTCAGAAAAGGTAATTTTGGTACTGCTGAATTGGAAAATAAGCTTGCCCCTGATAACCTTGGGCTACATATCCACTGAACTAACCACAGAAAAAGAAGTTACTCTAACGGTTGAAGTGATTGATACTGATTACCAAGAGGAAACTGTTTTGCTTTCACACAACAGGAGCACAGAGGATTCAATGCTTTTAAAAGGAAGAGGTTCATAGCACTTTTATGCAAATAGTAAAAGTAATGGAAAAATTAGAGCAACCTAAGAAACCAGAACTAATGAGGACTCAAATACTTGAGAAATAAAGGGTTTGAGTTATTTTACCTGGTAAAGAATTCCAACTTGCTAATGTTCTAGCTGAAAGCAAAAAAAAAAAATATTGAATAGGTAACAGTTTGCAGATATCAAACATAGTCTCGTGACCAATTACAGAAGTGAAGACACTGGTAGTTTTATATGTATTTTCTTTGCTTGTTATATTTGTATATTTACTTATATCCAGTTATTAAGTATTTTCATCTCTGTCTTTCTACTTATTGTTTTATATACACATTATTGAACATTTAACTTACCATTTTTTGCCTTAGATAAGAAATATTCAGTTGAATGGTTACTGGATTTAAGAAGTAACCAGTGTAGCTGGTGATAGGTAAAATGACAGTTGAGACCTAGTGTCCCCTCATGGTAGTGGAGGATAAGGACTTCATCCCTAGTACATAAAATGATGACATCTTGTTAGGTGGAAACAGAGTTGTTTTTGTTGTTTTATGGAAGGTAAAATGTTTGAATAAGGGTGTGTATGGAATATGATTAACCATCCACATAGAATATGACAGTTACCAGTTTATTGACTTTCAACTGCAGATCAATCTTTTCTTTCCTGCATTGTTATAGTGGACCTGGACACTACTTAGCCAACTGATGTTGATATTAAGCTTTGTCAAAAAAGGGAACTAGAGAGATATCCCAAAACTAGGGCAGGAGGAAGGGATTCTGCTGTTTCAACATCACAAGCAGTGGATGGCTGGGTAGTATTAACCTCAGAGGCCCTCATGAGCCAGCCCATAAACCTCAGTGAAGCTGAAATACTCTGGTGGGTTTCTCTGAAGCCTGGTAGGCTACTGCTATGGGCTAACTGCAGTTCAAACTCTTGAGCAAGTTTCTTCACCACTTAGAGGGCTGACCTACACCCTCCAGCAAATATACTCGCCATGGCAGTGAAAGTGTTCCAGGGATAGCTCCACTCTTTGGAAAGAGGTTTGAATCACAGCTTTGGGGGCTGTCTCCTACCATAAATTTCCAAGTCACTTCCCTGCTCGCTTTCTCTTAGCCTTAGAGGTCGAGTCAACTTTATATCTTTGCTACTTTTGCACCCCTTAAATACTTCCTTTTCTGATTCACTAATCATATGTACTAGGTAACAATTCTTACTATTTACTTTGCCTTGTTCAAATTATCAGTATACTTTCTGTCTCTTGACTTGACCCTGACTAATACAACCACATGTCTTGTCCCAACTCTATTCTTTCTTATTTCTTTAGCTTTCTGCTTTCCTTTCTTTCTAGTTCTATTATCTGCTTCATTTATTCTTTTTAACATTAAATGTTAAAACTTATGAAGTAATGGCATTTATGAAGTGTTGTGTTTTTAACTTTTGAAGAAGGAGAAATTAAAGGCTTTTAAAATTTCTTCAGGGAAAAATGGTATATTTTAAAAATGTTAGCTATCTTTATTTTCTTGTGCTTAACAAGCCTCTGACTGTTAAGAATCTGGAGTCAGTATTCAGTCCAGGTTCAAAGTACTGGCATGCCTTTTAATATCATTACTCTCTCTGCAACTCCAGATAAGTTTAACCAGATACTATCTATAGAGATAATACATGGGCATCAGGGTATGAAAACATTAATTCATATGCTTTTAAAAATACAAAATTTAGCCTAGTGTAATAAATTACTTATGAGTAAGTTGGGGAAGAAGAAATATAAAACAATAAATGTAATTTAAAATAGGAGGTAAACAAGGAGGACATCACCTGTTCATGTGAATCTTATAACTGCTTCCATGTTTATCCTATAAAAGAGGTCCAAATGACCTCAGAAGCTAAAGCCAGAAAAACAAAACTGTCTTTGAGTAATAACTAGCTCTTCTATATTTATTGTTTGCATATATGATTTTTGTTTTGGTTTATACTTCTCTTACATACTATTTACTTATTTCTATAATCAGCCTTAAAGTTTGGGCTACCTAAAAATGGAGGAATTTCACAATAGAATGGTCAAGGCAGGAAAATGTTAAGTAAATAACCTCCTTAAATACTTGAAAGAAAATTTTACTTTTGTTTTCATGTTTCCATTGAAAAGGCAAGATAAAGAGTTAAAACAAAAACTATGCTAAAAACTAAGAGTAAAAACTAAAACTATGCTACTTCATCAAGTAGAGGAAATGTTACTAATACTGACTTTAACCAATGAGGCTGATTTGTATTTAGAATGGTATTCGGGTTCACATTACTATAGAATAAGTAGGAAGTATTTTTAAATTAATTTAATAAGTAACAGACTTTATTGATATTTTGATCAAAATAAGTGTGTTAAATTCCCTTTTACTTTATCAAATTAATTCATTTTTATATTACTCCATTAGACCTCAAGATGAAGATATTTTACTTCCTTTAGATGCAACCAGATGAAGACCTGTGGAACAGATGGAGGGCACAACCTGGGATGGAGCCTTACAGAGACAGAGCTGTCATCAAATCTCTGCAAATCACATTTTACAACTTCATGGGGTACACACCTATGGCTATTTTATAATGTAATTTGCTGCCACACAACAGACTTTGTAGCCCTGTAAAATGACTATTTTGTTGTCTTTAAAATATGACTGAAAACAATAACAAAATAAAGGAGCTGGAGTATCATAGGGAGATAATGTCCAGAGGAGGTACATAAGATGTATTAATAAGACCTCTTTCTGCCAAAATTCCTGCTTTGTATTCTAACACTATGTTCCTCAGAAGTGAAAATGGGAGTCTGCCATGAAAGATTAATTTTTCCAGTTTCTTATGATTATAAGCACACCTGTTCTAAATAACTGTGATAACAAACTAAAGGAATTCTGTGCTAAGTACTTCTTCTCTTATGCTATTTTGCGTAGAACAGGAATTTGTCTTTGGATAAGTGATTCTCAAAACAGTGAGTTGTTCATGAGGTGGAATTTATAATATTTTATAGACATAGGGTGTGAACTTATTTTATAATTGAATCTTTGAAACATCTCATCCATGCCTAGCTGCTTTTATGTCTTAAAGACAATCTGAACTCTGAATATTAACTATTATAGCATATCTGTTCATAGCTTTATGTTATTCATTGTATCTTGCAAATGAAAATAATGAGACTCTTAGTTATTCTTTTACTATGTTTAGGTCAGTGCAACTGTTAATCTTCAATTTATCATTCATAATTATAATAAACTGGGTCTATGGTCTCTGTGAAACTTTCATAGAATAGAAATAAAACTGAGTGATAACTTTGCATTTCTAAAATGTAAAACAATTGAAATATTTTTTACAAAATGCTACAGATTATTCCAAAGTTTAAAGCACCAAAAATGTTTTTAAAGATATAAGTTATATAAACCACAAATGTTCTACTTTCAAATAAAATTTATAAAAATATTAAGGCCATAGATAGCCTAGTATCACAAAATAATTTGAGTAAGTTATATTTTGGTTTAGAGAAGAGAGAGATCAATTTGAACAGAATATACAAGCAGGTCCTAAAGAGTGGAAAGCTCTCAGTGTGTTCTTACTATGTCTTCAAGATATTTAATATCTGTTCACTTCTGTCCTGTCCTCCTTATGTCTGTCTCATTTGTTTTTCCCATTCTACAGTCCAACTCGCTTGGTACTACTTGCACAGAATTTAATTTGGTTGCTCATACTCCCTGCAAAATATTAGCCATAACCGTTGATTCTACATTAACTGCAAACTTTCTGATCTAATTAATGAAATTTCTCTTTATCTAAATTCAGAACTCCTAGGAAATAGAATCAATCTCATTGGTCCATTTTGACTAAGGGGTTAAAATGGCAATTTTCACATGCTTCTATTAGATAATGGCATATATCTTTTTTTTTTTTTTTTTTTTTTTTTTGAGACAGAGTCTTGCTCTGTCGCCCAGGCTGGAGTGCAGTGGCGCAATCTCGGCTCACTGCAAGCTCCGCCTCCCGGGTTCACGCCACCGTGCCCGGCCTGGCATATATCTTTTTTAAGTGGAAATTAGCAATGAAGAAATAATACCAAGTGTTGAAGCTTGGTGAGATTTGAGTAGACAAATGAGATATTTGTATGACAATTTTATTTAGTAAAATGTAGGAACAAATTTTTTGTTTGCTCCAATAAACATGCCCTTATTCATTGCTGTCAGGCAGGTTTCTTTTCTCACAACTCACCCACCATTTCATACTTATTTCTGTTTCTATCCAATTTATTATTCTTCATTTATCTCCTTTTTCTGGAAGCTTCTCTAACAAAGAAATCAGATTTCTTTGTATGTTTGTTTCACAAAACTTACATTTTAATATGCCATTCAACCATTAATTTTGTCACGTATGTACTATATATTTGTATGTCACACCTGCTCAGTTATAGAATTCTTGAAGTTATACAGCTTTTTGTACTTGTTTTTCAGTAACCGTATTCATATATAATCTACTATAAAGTTCTGCTACTGAATATGAAGTCTGATGCTAGGCTCTTGTGTCTATGTTACACATCACTCCTCTTCGAAATACCAGAATAAGTTCAGGGCTTTAACCATATAGCTGAATGCAATAAAAACAGTGTCATCGAATTACAGGATGATATTACAGAGGCTTATTCTAGATTGTTTTGAGAATATGACTTTTCTTTTGTGCCTTTGTTGGTAAAATGTGTGAAATATTTTTACCTACCAAAAATGTAGAAAATAACTAGGTGGGACATGAAAACATAGAAAGTTTCATCCTGGCTAACATGGTGAAACCCTGTCTCTACGAAAAATACAAAAAATTATCAGGGCATGGTGGCAGTCACCTGTAGTCCCAGCTACTCGGGAGGCTGAGGCAGGAGAATTGCTTGAAGACGGAGGTTGCAGTGAACCAAGATTGTACCACTGCACTGCAGCCCAGGTGACACAGCAAGACTCTGTCTCAAAAAAAAAAAAAAAAAAAAGAAAAGAAAAGAAAGTAAATCAACTTTTCTAAAGAAAAACTGAACTAAGCAATGTTTATTTATTATCTTGTCATGCAATTCAGAAACAAGTATAAGAATAAAAACTTGAAAATATCTGAAAAAGTAAAACTCAGATTCGTTCCACTTTATAAGATTATAATTGTCAGAATAGTATTTATATTGATTTTATAATAAAGAATTTTAACATTTATTAAAATACACATGTTTCTTTTTTTAAATTTTATTTTACTTTAAGTTCTGGGATACATTTGCAGAACATGCAGGTTTGTAACATAGGTATACATGTGCTATGGTGGTTTGCTGCACCAGTCAACCCATCATCCAGGTTTTAAGCCCTGCATGCATTAGATATTTGTCCTAATGCTCTCCCTCACCTTGCGCCCCACCCCCCAACAGGCCCTGATGTATGATGTTCCCCTCCCTGTGTCCATGTGTTCTCATTGTGCAACTCCCACTTATGAGTGAGAACATGTGGTGCTCTTAAATGGAATTATATACAGTCCTACTCAATGTGGGGTGAATAGATGACATGGCAGAACACAGACTATTTGTTAATATACTAGAAATTTTTTTAAAAAAGAATTCATTGCTTTCCTTATTGAGAAAGTCTTGCTATAAAGAAAATAATATTATTAAGTTAGCTGAATGATGTAGATGATTTACCTTTTTGACATACACTCTTTATCAAATTGTAGGTGGGCATTTTGTGCTTATTAAATATGTTGACAATGAATGATTAACTATGAACAATTGAACAGCAAAGCTATTTAATTTTTTGGTATAATTTGTATTAAGGCAGGTATTAACAGAAACAGCTTTGCTTGAGTATGCAAAATCTCTTTTTAGAGCTTTGTCTTGTGGGTCACAATTGCTATCAATTAATGCTATCTTTTTATTTTTCTGTGAATATATATTGCCTTTATTTTGAAGAATAATTTTACCAGAAATAGAATCATTTGTTGATTTTTTTCTGTTTTTTTTTTAGCGTTTTGTCATTTCATTGTTTCTTATGAAGACAGTGAAAGTTCATATTATTGTCACTAAGTAATGTTATCTCTCTTAATAGTTTCATAATTTTCTCTATATTTTAGCAGTCTGCTATGACAGTCTAGGTGTGGATCTTTTTTTGTTTGTCCCACTTGAGATTAAATGAAACCAAATTTGGAAAATTTTTAGCCATTAATTCTTCAATGTTCTTTGTATTTTTTCTTTCCTTCTCTCCGTGGAAGTTCCATTACACATTTTTTGGAGGACTTGATGTTGCCTCACATATTTCTGAGGCTCTGTTCATTTTTTTTATACTTCTATTTCTGGGATACATGTGCAGAACTTGCAGATTTGTTTCATAGGTATACACGTGCCATGGTGATTTGCTGCACCCATCAACCCATCATTTGCATTAGGTATTTCTCCTAATGCTATGCCTCCTTTAGTCCCCCACCCCCTGACAGGCCCTGGTGTGTGATGTTCCCCTCCCTGTGTCCATGTGTTCTCACTGTTCAACTCCCACTTATGAGTGAGAATATGTGGTATTTGGTTTTCTGTTCCTTTGTTAGTTTGCTGAGAATGATGGTTGCCAGCTTCATCCATGTCCCTGCAAAGGACATTAACTCATCCTTTTTTATGGCTACATAGTATTCCATGGTGTATATGTGCCACATTTTCTTTATCCAGTGTATCATTGACAGGCATTTCAGTTGGTTCCAAGTCCTTGCTATTGTGAATAGTGTTGCAATAAACATATGTGTGCATGTGTCTTTATATTAGAATGATTTATAACCCTTTGGGTATATACTCAGTAATGGGATTGCTGGATCAAATGGTATTTCTGCTTCTAGATCCTTGAGGCATTGCCACACTGTCTTCCACAATTCTAATTCTTCCACTGTCTTCCACTGTGTCTTCCACTGTCTTCCACAATTCTAATTCTGATAAATTAGAATTCCATATATTTGAAAAAAAGCAAAAACTGCAATAACTTTTGCACCAACCCAATAATAGTTATTACACGTAGTCTCCAATCTTTTTTTGAAAAAAGTTTTGAAGATATTAGTTCTGGAACTACTCCAATTGTGCCAACATCCCAGAGATTTTTTGTATCCTCATCTGTCTTGTTTCCATATTGGCCATGGCAAAATCATAAAGTTTCAGCCAAGTGGAAAGATACAGAGCTGGAAATCTGAAGATTTGAATTCTGGCACTTTCCTCCTAGTAACTTTTTAAGACCTTGTATATAAATCTTTTCAACATGCTAAATTTTAGAATCATATTAAATTGCACCACAGAGGATATTCTCTTCTATTTTATAACTACTTAACATAGAGGGTAAACGATAAAATTATTTATGCTAAGATTTTAGGAAGACACTATCAGAAAAATTCATTGATCTTTCAAAAGTACGACTGGGCTGAGCACGGTGGCTCACACCTGTAACCCCAGCACTTTGGGAGGCTGAGGCAGTGGATCACCTGAGTTCAGGAGTTTGAGACCGGCCTGGCCAACATGACAAAACCCCATCTCTACTAAAAATACAAAAATTAGCCGAGCATGGTGGTGGGCGCCTGTAGTTTCAGCTACTTGGGAGGCTGAGGCAGGAGAATCGCCTGAAGCCGGGAAGTGGAGGTTGCAGTGAGCTGAGATTGTGCCATTGCACTCCAGCCTGGAAGACAAGAGCGAGACTCAATCTCAAAAAAAATAAAAAATAAAAAAAAGCTTGAAATGGAGATAAAGATGAGAAAGTGAATATTTTGATTAGTTATGTTTCATTCCTGAGGTTGGAATTCTCATCTTAGAATTTATTTTTAGTCAATATATTTTTCCTGATATCAAAACTTATTTATAGATTAGTTAACATTCTTAATTTGGCTGAGCTTATGAAAACTGAAAAATAGAAGGAAATAATAATTATCATTATTATAGTAAATGTTTGTTAAGCATTTTACCTATGTGATATCTGTAATCATTAATTTACATGAATTTCCTTATCTAGAAAATAAGAACTGAATGTAAGAATAGGGTTAAGAGAGGTTCCTCAACCTGTCCAAAGTCACATATTTAGCAAGTCTTAATTACAAAGTCTTTTGATGCAGAATGCAGAAATTAACCAATGGGATAAACTACTTATTGAAAAATGAACTAGTTGAATATTAATTCTGATGAAAGAAAATTGTCACAAGGACAGTGGACAAGGACACAGGTTAGTATTCAAGAAGTAAAAATTCCCATTTTGCTTTTACTTTTGGTTCACACTGGTTTTTTATTGTTCCTATTCCTGAAATGTTGGCAGGACACATTGTACCTTTTTCATTTAAAGCTCACTGGTATGTAGTTTTGCTTTATCTAAGATATAGTTTTCCCTGTGGTATGCTGGTCTTTGTTAATTCCCAGTTGGATAACTAAAACACCTAACACTTTTTTTGAAAATCCTCCAGACATTTCACACTGTGCAAAATACATCAGCTTAACTCCTAAGCATAATGAACAACTTTGACATTTGCAGTGCTAGGACATTTTGCTCTACGCTGGCAATCTGGCTTCAACATCATTTCCAGTTATTTTTCTCAATTTCTTCTAATGAGAGGACTCTGCTTTTGTACTAAGCTCTTCATTACCTTTGTTTTTCTCACCTCCTTTTTACCTATTAACAATTTATACATGCAACCTAGTAAACAGTGAAGAGTAAAGGTTAAAGATTTGGCCTCAAATGTTGGAAGAACAGTATTCAAATAAAAAACATCATCATATTTAATTATATACTCTCAAGAAAGTTGCTATATATCTCTCTCTTCTCTCTCTTTCTCTCTCCCTCTCTCTCTCTCTCTCCTCTCTGTCCCCCCTTTGCTTTCTTCTGTACCTGAGGGTTGTCAGGAGTTTCAACAAATGCATCACACGAGAAAGGTTCTATTCACGTTAAGTCTTTTAAATATTTCTTGCAAAAAAGGCCCAGCTCAATTCTGATATCCTTAATGAAAGGATTCTGTTTTCACCAATGCAGAGTTATAATTTTCTCCTTTGGCTAGTTATTATGTGCACTATTCATGGAGGACACAATCTACAGATTGTATGGGATTTAAACTTGTAATGAGTAAAAGTGTCACTGCTTGAATTTTTTCAGTCAGTAAGATCATCATATTCTGTAGCAGGCTATACTATTTTTAAACTTTTTCAATAGTTACAAACTCATTTTTATGAAGAAAACAATTGGCCTTTTATTATAATTTGACCTTTGTATTTTTTGACTAACATTCAATATTTCTAATCGTCATAAAGAATTTTTCAAGTGATTACCACTTCATTTTTTTTCATGTTAAATACTCCATTTCTTTTAACCAATGTGGGTAGTTCATAGAGCCAATAATATAATTTAATTTTAATAATTTATGTTATTTAATTTTACTAATTTACCATAATATAAATAACTATTAGAATTATCTTCTGCTATGGTATGAACATATCCTATCTAAAATACAGTTGTTGCTAATGTAATGATATTAATAAGTGGGCCCTTTAAGAGGGATTAGACCATGATAACTTCTTTCACATGAATGGGATTAAGGCCCCTTTTTGTTTGTTTGTTTGTTTGTTTAAGACGGAGTCTGGCTCTGTCGCCCAGGCTGGAGCGCAGTGGCGCAATCTCGGCTCACTGCAAGCTCCGCCTCCCAGGTTCACGCCATTCTCTCGCCTCAGCCTCCCGAGTAGCTGGGACTACAGGCGCCCGCCACTACGCCCGGCTAATTTTTTGTATTTTTTTTTAGTAGAGAAGGGGTTTCACCGTAGTCTCGATCTCCTGACCTCGTGATCTGCCCACCTCGGCCTCCCAAAGTGCTGGGATTACAGGCGTGAGCCACTGCGCCCGGCCTGAGGCCCTTATAAAACAGACTTTACACAGTGTTTGAGTTTCTTACCCTTCCACCATCTTCCATGTGACGTCACGACGTTGCTTCCCTCTGGAAGACGCAGCAATAAGGCACTATTGTGGAAGCTAAGAAAGCAACTCATCACCCAGCCTCACCAGCCAGCATCTTGATTTTGCAGAACGGTGAGAAAAAATTTCCCAAAATACCCATTCTCAGGTATTTTGTTATGGCAGTGCTTTAAAAAACACACCTTCTTTAAACATTCGTACCGTCAGTGGGCTGTCCAGATGCTGTGTTTTATATAACTTTCATTTCAAATAAAGTGGAACTACGTTTTTTTTTTTTAAACTGGAAACTGGGTCCTTTATTTTTATATACCCAGTTATTATCAAAAGACAGAGAAAACATAAATTTATCTTATTTCTCTTTTTCCAACTTGTATGTTTGTCTTTGTTACTATCTGAAATTTCTCTTATTTAAGAATTTGGTCTAAGAATTACCACAAGTGTGTTCATCTATCTTGTTATATACATATTCTTTCTTCCATTTAAGTTGTTATTCAATTAAGGAAACTTCCTGTATTATATGTCTTTGCATTCTTCTTAGCTTCTGAAGAAAGAATAAATATTTGCTAAAAAACAACAGTTCCTCAATTTTTATACATGAAGGGCTCTGTAGCATGAGGGGATTTTTTTAAGAGAGATACAACTGTAATCAAGTGGTTTGTAAATTCCTTGAAAGGAAAAAACATACTTTTAAAAATAAAAAAATAAATTCTTAATAATATGATGCAGGTAATATGTAAAATTGAAGTTAAAAAATCCAAAAGCAGAATGATAGAAGGCTGATCTGGAAGGAAAATAAGAATATGGATAGGAATCAAAAATGGAAGTTATCCCAAGTGACAGAAGACAGAACTTGGGAGTAGACGATGTGTCATATGTGTCGAGATGGAGATGGCTTAAAAAGATATAAGTTTTGGATAAATAAAATCAGAGTAGTTTTTAGAATATTTTGAAAGTTAAATGTCTTAGTTCATTTTCTGTTATAACAGAATATGAGGCTGGGTAATATACCAAAAAAAGCAAATTTATTCCTTATGGTTCTGAAAGCTGGAAAGTTTAAGATTAAGGGGCTGGCATGCTGTGAGGACCTTCTTGCTGAGTCATGACTTGGTGGAAAGCATTACATGCCAAAAGAAGAAGAGCATGTCCATCAGCCTAGGTCTTTCTCTTTTTATAAAGCTACCAGTCCCATCATTGGGGCCTCATCATGCTGGCATTATCTAATTTTAATTATCTTACAAAGGCGTCACCTCCAAACAACAGTATCAGTTTGGGGAGTTAAGTTTCCAACACTTGAAGTTTGAAGGAAACATTCAAAGCATAGCATCAAGAAACATTTAGACTTGACTCAGTAGGTAACTGGGTATTAAATTATTAAGAGGTTGGTGACATGATTGCTAATTGCATTTTGACAGATTAGTCTGGCCTTAGGTAGGAGGGTCTAAGAAGAAAAATAGATCTGAACAATGAAACTGACTACAAAGCTTTTGCAAATATTAGGTAGAGTAAGGGTCTGTACTAACATCAGGAAGTTTAAAAAAATTTCTGTAGAATAAATGAAAGCATTTGAGCATTTGAAAGAGGGTGTTAGGTTTAGAATTCTTTTTTTTAAATGTTTTGGTTTCAAAGCACTAAATTTTTAAAGCATATGTTTACTATATATGTCTGATAAATCAATTTTGATGATATTTTCTCATTCTTAATCTGGCACTTCCTAAAACAAACAAGAAGGTAGTACCTGTTAAGGACATTCTGATTCACTTTTCTCCAACATATGCAAGCATTAGCTCTTATTTCAATTCACTTTTAATTCATTAATTTATATTGCATGATAGTATCAAATGTCTTGCTAGTAAATTTGAACTGATTATTCTATAGTCAGGTGTCACCTAATGATGAAGATACACTCTGAGGCATGAATAATCTGGCAGTTTTGTCACTGTGTGAATGTCATAGAGTATTTGCATATCCAAACATATCCAGACCTATAAAAGGTACAGTAAAAATACAGTAGTATAACCTTATGGGACTATCATTGCATATGTGGTGCATCATTTATGAAAACATTGTTATATGGTACATGATTATGAGTTTAACTATATGACATTTTAATAGTATGTATTTTTATTATTAGGTTTTTTTTGTAATGAGAGAGCTAAAACACAACTCTTATACATGATGAGCATAGTTTGAGAAACAAAGAATAAATAAAACTTTTTAATATAGTTATTTTCTGTATTTAAAAGTAGAAATTTCCCTAAGATAGTTTGAGCGTCCTACTTCTAATAATATTTATTCAGGTGTAAAGACTTGGTGGAAATCTCTTTGTGAAGAGTGGATAATTAAAATTTAAGATTAAACTAGATGTCCATTGAGATGAAAGCCAAATCATTACCATGTTTTGGCATAATCAGGGATGATAAGTTTGTGAGAGATGGATTTCCAAGGTTAGCAGAAATGTGTTTCTCTGCATTTCAATAATCTGTCCTGCATTTAAGTTTATAATTTAGTTAATGTCCAGCAATTATGCTTTATTTTACTGTATCATATTAAGATTGGATTCACAAGTATATGTAACATTCCCAACCATTCTACCAATTAACACTCTAATAGGTTAAAATAACAATTACACTTTTTCATAACCACATCTATTTGATTTGATAAGAAAATGCTAACACCTGGAATTTTGCCTTAATCATGTATTAGCCTATTGACCACTGTCTTAGTCAGCTTGGGATGCCATAAATTTGGTAGCTTAAACACCATAAATTTATTTTCTCACAGTTCTTGAGGCTTGAAGTCTTTCTGTGTAACTACATAGGAGACAGAGAGAGAGTGAGCAACAGAGAATGTGCACAAGCAAGCTCTAGTGTCTCTTCCTATAAAGGCACTAATCTTAACCTGAGGGCACCACTGTCATGACCTCATCTAAGCCTAATTATCTACCAAAGGACTCATCTCCAAAAATCATCACATTGAGGCTTATGGCCCCAACATATGAATTTGTGGGGGACACAATTTTCTCCATAGCATTCTGCCCTCAGGCCTCCTCAAATTTATTTTATTCTCACTTGCCAAATACATTCATTTCATCCCAATAGGTACAAGAGTCTTAACTCATTTCACCGAAATGTCCAAATGTGAAAGTCTCATCTAAATATAATCTAAATCAGATGTGAATGAGAATTGAGGTATGATTTATCCTGAGGCAAAATTTACCTACAGCTGTGAACCCGTGAAACCAGAAACGTACATGCTTCCACACTGTAAAGATGGAACAGCCATAGGATAAAGAGTCAATTTTCCAGGAAGATTAGCTGGCTATTTTGTCACGGGGTGGTTACACTGAGCCATTTCCATCATAAAAAAGAGAGCATTTTGTTCTTGCTACAAAGGACAATTACTCTGAATATGGATTTGTCATACCTGTGCAAATTGCTTCTGCCAAAACTATTATCTGTGGCCTTATAGAATAGGCCACCATGGAATTTTGCCCAGCATTACTTCTTTTTTTTTTTTTTTTCTTGAGACGGAGTCTCGCTCTGTCGCCCAGGCTGGAGTGCAGTGGCGCAATCTCGGCTCACGGCAAGCTCCGCCTCCCAGGTTCTCACCATTCTCCTGCCTCAGGCTCTCCGAGTAGCTGGGACTACAGGCGCCCGCCACCACGCCCGGCTAATTTTTTTTTTTTTTTTTTTTTTTTTTTTTTTTTTGAGACAGAGTCTCGCTCTGTCGCCCGGGCTGGAGTGCAGTGGCGCAATCTCGGCTCACTGAAAGCTCCGCCTCCCAGGTTCACGCCATTCTCCTGCCTCAGCCTCCGAGTAGCTGGGACTACAGGCGCCCGCCACCGCGCCCGGCTAATTTTTTGTATTTTTTAGTAGAGACGGGGTTTCACCGTGGTCTCGATCTCCTGACCTCGTGATCCGCCCGCCTCGGCCTCCCAAAGTGCTGGGATTACAAGCATGAGCCACCGCGCCCGGCCCCAGCATTACTTCTGATCGGGGAACTCACTTAACAGCAAAATACTTTTGGCAATGGGCAAATGTTTATTGAATTTAGAGATTTTTACCATGTTGCCCACCGTACTGATGCAGCTCAATTGATAGAGTGGTGGAAGCCTTTTGATGACACAGTTACAGGTGAGATAAGTGGCAATAACTTGCATGTCTAGAACAACATTATGCAGAAGGCGGTATATCCTCTGAATCAGTGTCCAATATATGGTGTTGTTTCTTTAACAGCCACAATTTATGGGTCCAAGAATCGAGGGCTCAAAATGGAAGTGGTACCATTCATTACTACCATTAATGGCCCATTAATAATTTTTTTTTTCTGTTTCCACTTTCTTACACTTAGTTGGCCCAAAGTCTTACTTCCAATGGGAGAAATGCTTTCACCAGGAGACTCAACAGTGATTTCACTGAACTGGACATTAAGGCTGCTGCCCAGGTGCTTTGAAGTCCTCATGCCTCTGAATCAACAGGGAGAAAAGGCAGTTACTCTGCTGGCTGGAGTGATACCTGACTACCAAGGGAAAATTGGATGACTACTCCACAGTAAGGAAGAATACAGCAGATCCCTTACACCATCTCTTAGTATTACTCTGTCCTGTGATTAAGGTCAGTGGAAAATTAAAACAACCCACTCCAGTCAGGACTAATTGTCCAGACTCTTCAGGAATGAGAGTTTCTGTCACTTCACCAAGCAGAAAATACAACCAGCTAAGGTGTTTGCTGAAGGTAAAAGGAACACAAAATGGGAGGTGCCAAAAAGTAGTTATAAATACCAGCTATGACAGCATGACCAGCTACAGAAATGAAGACTGTAATTGTCGTAAGTATTCCTTCTTATTTTGTGGTGTGTGTGTATGTTAAGCAAATCACTTTGTTTTCTTCCCTCTCTTGTTTCCCTATTGTGGAACATAAGAAGCACTGACTCATAGTATTTAAAAATTGCTAATTTTACATTATGGTATTTAAGTTATGGAATATCAAGAACAGGAGTAAATATCACTCAAGAACTTTACTTCCTCTTCAGGAGAAGAAGTTTGTTTTTATGTGTACACGAGATAGCTGTATTATGTTAGGTGCAATATTCCCTTGTTATTCCTTCTATGAGAAGATTAAATATGGTTTGAGGAGAGGCATGGTTACCAAGCTGACAAAGAGTGGACTTACGATGGTTAATTTTATGTATAAACTTATTATACATAAAGTCTTGGGTTACCCAGGTATTTGGTTACACATTATGCTGGATGTGTCTGTGACAGTGTTTTTGAATAAGATTAACATTTGAATTGGTAGACTAAGAAAAGCAGATGGCCTTCCCCAGTGAGTGGGCCTCATCCAATCTGTTGAAGACCTAGATATAAAAAAAAAAAAAAAAATAACGCTGAATGAGAGACAACTCTCTTTCTGCCTGATTGTGTTGAAGATAGAACATTGGTCTCCTCCTGACTTTGGACTCAGACGCAGAGTTTACATATTTAGCTTTCTTGGTTCCTAAGCCTTTGGACTCTAACTGCAACTAGAATATTGGCACTCCTGGTCTTTAGTTTACTGAGTGCAGATCTTGGGGCATCTCAACATCCATAGTTTCATGAATCAATTCCTTATAATAAATATATAATAACATATTATTTATAAGTGTTTTATATTACATTTTGTCGGTTTTGTTTCTCTGGAGAACCTAAACTGGGTCTCCACTCACTAAACTCCGTCATTACAGGAACATGGACATAATGTTTCTGCTTTTCAGATTGAAGTTAATCTATGGATCAGCCTTTCTGTAACATTTAACCAAGTCATTTAAACATTTGCAAAGATATTTTAAATTCTATTTACACCCTTGACCTGTGAACTAAAATTTGGGACTAAAGAGATGTAGAAGAAATAAATAGAAAATAAAACAGGAGTGTTATAATTCATTTTTTTATTTTTATTTTTGGTCTTAAACAGCAAGCCTATGAATATATCCATTTTTCTAATTGTACAAATGTATGGGGTACAGTGTGATGTTTCAGTGTATGTATCCATTGTAAAATGATCAAATCAGAAGATTTAGCATACCCATCATGTTAAACATTTATCTTTTTTTTTCTTTTCTTTTTGAGGCAGGGTCTTGTTGTGTCACCCAGCCTGGAGTGCAGTGGCATGGTCTTGATTCACTGCAATTTCTGCCTCCCAGCCTCAAGTGATTCTACCACCTCAGCCTCCCGAGTAGCTGGGACCACAGGTGCACACCACTATGCCTGGCTAATTTTTGTTTTCTTTTCTTCTTTCTTTCTTTTTTTTTTTTTTTTCTCGAACTCCTGACCTCACGCGATCCACCCCTCTTGGCCTCTGAAGTGCTTGGATTACAGGCGAGAGCTACTATACTCGTCCCAACATTTATAATTTCTTTGTGTGATAACCTCTCTTCTAACTATCTAAAAATATATAGTTCATTCTTATTAGCTTTATTTAGTTTACTGTGTAGTACAATATCAGAACATATTATTTCTCTGAAACTGTAAATTTGCACCTGTTGGCCAAACTCTTCATATCACTTTACCCCTTACACTGACCTGCCTCTGTTAACCACTATTTACTCTGCTTTTATGAGACATACTTTTTTAGATTCTACACAGAAGAACCAGCAATGTTTGTCCTTGGGTGCCTGGCTTATTCCAGTTTTACCCATGTTGCTGCAATTGACAGAATTTCATTTTGGTTTATGACTTAATAGTATTGAGTACACAAATACACATATAAACACACACACACATATCAAATTTTCTTTATCCATTTACCCATAGATAGGCAGAGGTTGATGCCATATCTTGGCTATTGTGGATAGCATGGCAATAAACATGTAGGTGCAGACATCTCATCGCATACTTTCAGGTACTTTAGATATACACCCAGTAATGGGATTGCTGGATCATATGGTAGTCCTATTTTTAATCTTTTAACCTCCTTACTGCTTTTCATAATGGCTATACTAATATACATTCTCATCATCAGTGTGTAAGAATTCTTCCTTCACATCTTCACCAGCATTTGTTATGTCTTGTCTTTTCGATACTAGTCATTCTAACTGGGGTAAGGTGATATCTCATTGTGGTTTTGATTTACATTTTCCTGATGATTAGAGATGTTGAACATTTTTTCATATACTTGCTGGACATTCACATGTCTTCTTTTGAGAAATATCAGGTCCCTTTTGCTCACATTTTTAACTGCATTATTTTTTTCTAAGTTGTTTGAATTCTTTATATATTTCTGATATTAATTTTTTGTCAGATAGATAGTTTGCAAATATTTTATTTCATTCTGCAGGTTATTTCTTTACTTTATTAATGGTTTTCTTTGCTATGCAGAAGCTGTTTAGCTTGATCAAATTTCTTTTGTGTATTTTTTATTTTGTTGCCTGTGCTCATGAGCTATTACCCCAAAAAGTCTTTGCCCAGACCAATGTCCTATAATATTTATCCAATGTTTTCTTCTAAGTAGTTTTATAGTTTCAGGTTTTACATTTAAATCTCTAATCAAATTTGAGATGATTTTTGTATATGGTGAAAGACAGGAATCTGGTTTCAGTCTTCTACCTATAGATATCTAGTTATCTCAGTACCATTTATTAAAGATGCTGTCCTTTCCCTATTGTATACTCTTGGCATATATGTCAAGAATGAGTTGGCTATAAGTGCATGGATTTACTTCTGAGCTCTCTGTTTTATTCCATTAGTCTATGAATCTGTTTTTATGCCAGCACCATGCTTTTTTTGTTACTTTAACATTGCAGTACATTTTGGATTTAGGTAGTTTGATTTCTTCAGCTTTGTTATTTTTGCTCAGGATTGCTTAGCTATTCAGGGTCTTTTGTGGTTCCATATAAATTTTAGCGTTTTTTTTCTATTTCTGTGAAGAATGTCATTGATATTTTTATAGGGATTACATTGAATCTGTAGATCACTTTAGGTACTATAGACATTTTAACAATATTAATTTTTCTAATCCATGAGCTTGGGATAGCTTTTGATTTTTCTGTGTGTCCTCTTCAATTTTTTTCATCAGTGTCTTATAGATTTTCTTGTAGAGATTTTTTACATCCTTTTACATTTATTTATTGGTATTCTACTTATTTTGTAGCTTTTGAAATAAGATTGCTTTCTTGAATATTTTTTCGAACTGAATGTGTCAGAATATAGAAATGTAACTGATATTTGTCTGTTGATTTTATATCTTGCAACATTACTGAATTCATTCATCAATTCTAAGAGATTTTTGGTTCGGTCTTTAGGTTTTTCTCAGTATAAGATCATGTCACCTGCAAACAAGAATAACTTGACTTCTTCCTTTCCTATCTGGATATCTTTTATTTCTTTCTCTTGGCTAATTGCTCTGGCTGGGACTTCCAGTAATATGTCAAATAAAAGTGGAAAAGTGGGCATTTTTGTCTTGTTCCAGATATTAGTGAGGAGGTTTTCAATTTTTCCTTATTCAGTATGATATTAGCTGTGTGCTTGTCATACATGACAATTATTATGTTAAGGTATATTACTTCTATACTTGTTGAGAGTTTGTATCATGAATGGCAGTTGAGTTTTATCAAACTTTTTTCAATCACTATTGAAATGATCATATGCTTTTTGTCCTTCATTCTGTTGATGTAATGTATAATGTTTATTAATTTGTGTATATTGAATTATTCTTGTATTCCTGGAATTAATTCCATCTCATCATGATGAATGATTTTTTAATGTATTACTGAATTCTGTTTGCTAATATTTTGTGAAAGGTTTTTGCATCTATGTTCATCAGAGATATTGTCCTTTAGTTTTCTTCGGTGGTTGTTGTCGATGTTGATTTTATTTCTTTGTCTAGTTTTGGTATTAGGATAATGCTGACCTCATTTGCATGAAAAAAGATACTCCATGCAAATAGACACTGGAAACCAAAAAAAGAGATGGAATGGTCAGCTGCAGAATCCATGAGGCTGCTCATGTTACCCCGTAATCCCATACAGCACAGAATAGTGAAACTTCTTTCACTTGAGGGAAGAAAGAATTGAGTGAGAAATGAGTTTAGAAATATTTCCTTTTCTTCCTTTTTTTGGGAAGAGTTTTGTAGAATTGCTATAAATTATTTAAATGTTTGGTACAATTCAGCAGTGAAACCATCAGATTCTGGAGTTATCTTTGATGGAAAAAATTTTATTATTGTTTTGATCTTGTTACTTATTATTGGTTTGTTCAGCCTTTTCATTTCTACATGATTTAATCATGGTAAGGTGTATGTGTTAAGGAATTTATGATTTCTTCTAGGTTTTCCAATTTCTTTGCATATATTTGTTCATAATAGTTACATGATCCTTTATATTTCTGTGATATCAGTTGGAATATTTCGTGTGTGTCTGATTTTAGTTATTTGAAATTTCTCTCTTTTTTCAGTCTTGCTAAAAGTATATAAATTTGTTTATTCTTTCAAAAAACATCTGTTTCACTGATCATTGTAATTTTTTAGTCTATTTCATTTATTTCTGTTTTAAATTTTTTTCTTTTACTTATTATGGGTTTTGATTGTTCTTCTAGTTCCTTGAGGTCTAATGTCAAGATGTTTATTTGAGGACTTTTTTAATAGAAGCATTTATTGCTATAGACGTCCCTCTTCAAACTGCTTTTGCCGTACCCCATAGTTTTCAGTATATTGTGTTTCCATTTTCATTTGCTTCATGAAATCTTTAAATTTCCCTTTTAATTTTGAATTGCTTCATTAGTTGCTCATGAGTATGTTGTTTAATTACTACATATTTGTACAGTTTCCAAAGCTCCTCTTGTTATGCAGTTATTGTTTTATTCTATTGCTGTCTGAAAAGATACTTTATATAATATGCCTTTTTTTTTTTTTTTTTTTTTTGAGACGGACTCTCATTCTGTCTCCAGGCTGGAGTGCAATGGCATGATCTCGGCTCACTGTAACCTCCACCTCCTGGGTTCAAGCAATTCTCATGCCTCAGCCTCCCAAGTAGCTGGGATTACAGGCATGTGCCACCACACCCAGCTAATTTTTGGATTTTTAGTAGAGACAGGGTTTCATCATCATCTCCTGACCTCATGACCACCCACCTCAACTTCCCAAAGTGCTGGGATTACAGATGTGAGCCACCAAGCCCAGCAGCCTTTGTTTTTTAAAAAAATGTGTTAAGTCTTATTTTGTGGCCTGATATGTGGCCTATCCTGAAGAATGTTCCATGTGCTGTTAAGAAGAATGTCTCTTCTGCAGCCATTAGGTGAATGTATTTTAAATGTCTGTTGGGTCTGTTTGGTCTAGAGTAAAGTTTATCTACAATATTTTTCTTGATATTTTATCTGAATGATCTGTTCATTGCTGAAAGTGGTGTGTTGAAGTCCCCTACCATTATTGTATTGCAAACAATCACTCCCTTTATGTCTGTTAATATTGGCTTTATATATGTATGTGCTCCAGTGTTTGGTGCATATATATTGACAATATTATACCATCCTCCCATATTGACCTCTTCATGGCCTTCTTTTGATTCTATTTTCTGTTTTTTGACATAAAATCTATTTTATCTGAAATAAGCATAGCTGTTCTTTCTCTCTTATGGCTTCCAATATCCATTTGCATGGAGTATCTTTTCTCATCCCTTCATTTTCAGGCTCTGTGTAATTTTTTATTTTTATTTTTTATTTTAGACAGAGTCTTGCTCTGTCACCCAGGCTGGAGTGCAGTGATGCAATCTCGGCTCACTGCAAGCTCTGCCTGCCAGGTTCCCACCATTCTCTTGCCTCAGCCTCCAAAGTAGCTGGGACTACAGGCACCCGCCACCACACCTGGATAATTTTTTGTATTTTTAACAGAGACGGGTTTTTACCATGTTAGCCAGGATGGTCTCGACCTCCTGAACTTGTTATCCACCCGCCTCAGCCTCCCAAAATGCTGGGATTACAGGCATGAGCCACCGCGCCCGGCCCTCTGTGTGTCTTTATAGGTGAAGTAATTTTGTTGTAGACAGCATGTAGCTGAGTCTTATTTAATATTTTATTCATTCAGCCACTCTGTCTTTTAATTAAATAATTTAGTTCATTTATATTCAAGTTTATATTGAAAAGGTCTTACTGTTACAATTTTGTTATTTGTTTTCTGGCTGATTTGTAACTCCTTTATTTATTTATTTTTCTTACTGTCTTCCTTTGTGATTAAGTGATTTTCTCTGGAAGTATGTTTTAACTGTTTGCTCTTTTGATGCTATTCTGTAATCTCACAATCTGTCTGGTATGGTTTGGCTCAAATCTCATCTTGAATTGTAACTCCCACAATTCCCATGTGTCATGGGAGGATCCTGGTGGGAGGTAATTGAATCATGAGAGGGAGTCTTTCCTGTGCTATTCCTGTGATAGTGGATAAGTCTCACAATATTTGATGGTTTTAAAAATGGAAGTTTCCTTGCACAAGCTCTCTCTTTGCCTGCCACCATCCATGTAAGATGTGACTTGCTCCTCCTTGCCTTCCACCATGATTGTGAGATCTCCCCAGCCATGAGGAACTGTAAGTCCATTAAACCTCTTTCTTTTGTAAATTGCCCAGTCTCCGGTACGTCGTTATCAGCAGCATGAAAACAGACTAATAAACTGTCTTTATTCTTTTGACTTTTTTCATCCTCTTACTAGTGTTTGTTAATAGCCTGTCTTTAAGCTCACTGATTCTTTGTTGTGCTTAATCAACTCTGCTTTCAAAATCCTCTAATGCATTTTTCACTGTGTTCATTGTATTTGTTTGGCTCCAGGATTTCTGATTTATTTTTAAAATTATATCCATCTCTTTGTTAAAATTTTCTTATACATTTCTGAATTATTTCTCTGTGTTGTATTAAAGTTTGTTGTGTTTTCTCAAGACAGCTATTTTGAATTTTTTGTCTGAGAGATCACATATTTCCATCTCTCTAGGGTCAGTCACTGGCATCTTTTTTAGTTTACTTGGTAAGCTCATGTTTCTCTGAATGTTCTTGATGCCTTTGAATGTATGTCAATGTCTGAACATTTCATGAATTAGGTATTTATTCCAGTCTTTGTGGTCTTGTTTTGTTTGTGCCTGTTCTTCTTCAGAGGACGTTTCAGGAATTCATAGTGGACTGACTATTGAGTTCACCAAGCCTTTGGTCACTGCAGCCATTTTAGCACTAAAGGGTGCCCTATGCCCAAGTTTGCCACAACTTTCTCACAAGCTCTAAGATCCCTGGCCTTTATAGACTTGGAGAAGACCAAGGAATGTTCTGTGGGTTCTCATCCAAAGTTTCTCACTCAATTCCTTCTTCCCTCAAGTGGAAGGAGTCTTTCTATATGCTGTGATGTATGGGATTGAGGAAGGGGTAACATGAGTAATCTCGTGGATTCTGCAGCTGACAACTTGCTAGTTTACCTGAAGCCCATAGCTTCCCAGACCTGTGCAGCACTTGGGCTCATGTCCAAGGCCCATGGCCACTACCATCTGCCGGCTGCTGAAATTTATTTGGTGCTCAAGGTCACTTTACTCAGCCAACTATGAAGTGGAATAAGACTCAGGTTCATCCTGCCAAGGCAGTAGATACCTTTCTGACCTGGGGCAGTTATAGAAGCCTCATTTGCAGGCATTGATTTAGAATCAGAGTCCTCAAGTTTCTGCTCAGTGCTGTGTTTTACTCTGACAGGGCTGGTACTGGATGTCAAGGCAAAATCGCATGCACACTTTCCTCTCCTTTCCACAAGGAAATTGAATCTATCTTCCGCCTTCATTGCTTGGATATGGGGGGAGGTGCGGTATAGACAATGCAAGACTATATGCCCTCCCTAACCTCTTTAATGAATTTTTTGTTGTTGTGCTACAAAAAGGTACTATGATTTCTGATCTACTTAGCTCTTGTGAAGGTACTTTTCTTGTGTAGATAGTTCTTCACACTGATGTTTCTATGTTGGTAAAATCACTGAAGGGTTCTGTTCTGCCATTTTGCTCCACCTCCCTAGAATACTGTATTGATAAAAACTAAACACTAGGGATCTAATGATTTTATAGGCTCAAATAAATATTAAGAGAAGTGAAGGTAAAATGCAACATTACAATTAGGAAATCATGGATAATTATTAAATGAATAGTTGTGATAAACAGGTTAGAAGAAAATGTCAGATTGAATGAAATTGAGAAATTAGTTTCATTCACTTACTATTTCATTTGCTCCTTTAAAACTGTTTAATATTTTTATGTGTCAGGGACTATTCTAAATATGGATATTAAAGTGTATATGGCAGTTATGCTCTGAGCTCTACAGAGAGTACACTCAACAGTGAGGCCAGATTAAACAAACACAGTTATTAAGAGATTAACTTAAATACTGATGACCACTATGAAAGGCCTTAGAATTTTAATACTGATAACCACTATGAAAGCATAATGGGCATGCAACATATATAATCACACAGGGACCTATATCTATAAGGACCTTGTACTTGGTTTAATGTTCTGCTCTCACTGTCTTATAATTCTTAAGTTTTTTTGAACAATTGGCCTCAAATGTTTATTTTTCACTTCACTCTGAAAATTATGTAACCAGTAATGCAGATGATGAATTATAGAAGATGAGGTGAGACAGCTGACAGGGTCTAGCACATTTATGATAGATTGGTATAATAATAAGTTATATTTTAATACATGTGAAATGGGCATTCACTAGCATGATTAAAAAGAAGAGAAATACAATTACAATTTAGGTTTTAAATATGATAATCCAATTATGAGAAATATTTATTGTTATTATATGTTTTATTTCCAGATAAACACATTCAACATGTTTACTGGAAATTTTGACAGTACTGTCAGAAAAGGAGATATTTCAGAATTGAGAGCAAAAGATTATCTAATCTTAAACAATTTCCTTCCTTATTTACTATCTGTCACCAATTTCGGAATCTTTTGTGTAGACCACTCACATCCTTGAATACTTCATTTTCAAGATTACATTCTAGACAAAATGAGTTCCATGCACACAATCAATTGATAAGATGAAAATATGTACTCCTTAGTCCTCCCAGGAACCAATACTGTACATCCTAAGATCCAGATTCTTCTATCATGATTTTGTTTTCTTTTGAAATGATTTATCAGCATAATTTATAAGTAGGGATGAATGAAACCAAAGTAGTTAATGTTCATTAGGTATAGATGGCCCTTCATTTAATTAAATTATCTGAATCTGTTCCAAAACATCTTTAACTTTTAAATTTTAGTCATCATATTCCTTAATGTGGCCACATTATTCATTTTAACCATCATAGATGTCATATTTCTTTTGAATTTAAAAAATGTCTCTAGTCCAAGTACAATAAAGATGTAGACAATTGTATATAAAAACTACAATTAATTCTTTAAAGCATAATTTTCAGACAATGGTAATTAGTTAAAAAATAGTGTTTCATTATAGAGCAAAGGAGTTTCCTAGATACTTCTTTCATTTAATCGGATTCATTCACTCCTAGTAATAGCTCGAGCAAAGACAATATGCAGCATTCCACTTCCAAGAGGAGTAAAGGGCCCTTACATTTTGTCACAAACTTAAAAAAAAGTCTCAATATATAGGAGGTCAAGTTTGGAATTCATCATATTTTTGAAATTGTATTAAATGTCATGGAAACTCACAAGTTAGGCTGGAGAAATAGATCTTTCCTTTTCTTGATCATATTTTACTCTTGATAATTCTTATAGTTCAAAATGAGTATAATGTGACACTGTAATTGTATTTTATGTTGTTGACACAAACAGAGGAATTTTATGATTTGATAATTTGGCAGAAGAACAGCTCTTATAATAATTTGATTTTAATATTAACCTGACCTGCTAAACCAAAAAATGAGAGATCAAATTATTAATTTATGTTTAAACAATCTAACATCTTTCACATTCAATTTTTATTATTTATCTATAGGTATAAAAACACTATGTGTTCTAACAGGTTAAAGACGAGTCTCAGCTTTACTCCTATGATTTTCATATGAGTATATATCTCTTCTGCTCATAAGAAATGTATTCCGTAAGAAAAGGAACAGCATTTTTTAGTGTTAATATAATTCTGTTAGACATTCTGAACACTTTAACATAGCTGCGGTGAGCATAATCCACATGAAATATGGTTGGACACAAACGGCTTCATGCCTGAACTCCAAATTTTCCTGGTTCTTCTTTCATTGTAAACTTTCAGGGACATTGGACCTTCTAATGTTTGTCCAAGGAATCTAGACAATGTAGACAATCTGGAGACAGAGAATTGACAGGAGATTAGGCCAGAGCACCTCATGAATGAAGCATCATGCAATAGAAAGAACATGAATGCTGTAGTCAGGCAGATTCTAGCTTCAAGAATTACAGACTGAGTTGCAAGTCAGTTCAACTCTATGAGTTTTAGTTTCCTGTATATAAAACAGGGACCACCCTGAAGAAAGCAAAATAATGAACCACTACAGACATTCATGTCCTAATCCCCAGAACTATGGATATATTACTTTACATGGCAAAAGAAATTTGTCAGAAGATTTTGAGAAGGGAAAATTACCCTGGATTATCTGATGGGAACAATTGTAAATCACAAGAGTCCTCCTTTTAAATGAAAGAGGTACGCAGAAGAGACAGAGTCAGAGAGGGAGATGTGACAATGAAAACAGAAATTGGAGTGATTTGTCCTGGCATTGCTAACTGTAAAGATGCAGCAAAACCACGTGTCAAAGAACGTGGGTGGCCTATAAAAGCTGAAAAACGAAAGAAATGGTTCTTCCCTAGAGCCTCCAGGAGGAGTACAGCCCTGAAAAATACCTTGATTTTAGCCAAGACCCATTTTATACTTTGACCTCCAGTACTGTAAGACAATAAATTTGCAAGCCATACATTTGTGCTGATGTTTCAGCAGTAATAGGAAATTAACATACTTCCCGTTGTAAAATTTCATAAGGATTTAATTTCCCCAGCTCATATTGAGACCCTGAAAAACATTAGTTTTGGGTTTTTTTTTTTTTTTTTTTAATCACACAAGGCCTAAAGAGGCCTTGAGCTCTTTAGTTTTAAAGATTTGTTGAGAACTAAATGTGTGAATATGTTTCCTTCTAGTCTATATTATCCAAGAAGAAATGATTATAATTATTTAGGGGAGATGAAAGGACTTGGGCACAGTAAAACTATGTTTCTTTTTCCTTAGCATAAACAGCTTCAGTGAGCTGAACAGTAATGCTAACTGACCTTTAAAGTATGGTGAAAATTTTCCTGTGTGCTGTGTATCACAGCTGAATACTGAATCACTATAGTTCACTTGCCCTGTGCGTTTCTTCTGGCAACACGACATTATCAACTGCATCTTTTCCTCTTTAGCCTGTGGAGTTCAATCACAGGTTAGAAGTTTCAATTGTTTTATAGCTTCAAAACACATTTAAACTCTTTTGAGTTGACCAAGAAATCTAACCTAAAAGGATGGAAAACAAACAATTCTGCCTCTTGGAATGTATTATTATGTGTTACTGGTTGGAAATTTACTCCCAGTTTCAGAGCAAGAAATTGCCATGAGGTTCACAGCTTCTTGTACAGCTGCAAAACTTTCCAGATGACTTTCCTGTTTTCAGTTGTGATAAATAAACATGGACACATGCCAACTTGTGCACATTTCCTTACCTAGCATTGGGTACTTAAACCCTTCTTCTCTCATAGAATTAATTGCCCCAACCAGAAAATGAAACAGATTTTATTTAACAGATTGGAAGGAGCTATATAGAACTTTACAGCTTGTTTTATCTGCTATACTATTACATGCACTTTTAATTATTTTAGACATATTTAAATGTAACAAATGTCTGAGAGACCTAAAATATGAGATAAAAGTTACAGCTATAATTTATATTAATTTTGGATGATCTGACAGCCTGGAGGTAGAAGTGACTCTTGAGACTCTGAAATTTAAAACAAAAGTAGGTGTTTAATTAGAAAATAAATTAACTCCATACATTTATATTTTAAATGAATTAGATAAATCATGCTATATATTTCACCTGGAAATGTACATATTTTAATTGCCTGGTTTATAGTAATTAGCTTTCTTTTGCTCCCTGGCACTAAAATATAGTTTGAACAGCTGTCTTATTCGAGATCCATGTAGGTCTAGCGTATTTTCTTAGATTCTCTTAAATCCACTAACACATATTAAAGTGATTAAAGTTAACAACATCACATTTGACTTGTTTCCTCTTTAGGATTTTTAATTCAACAGGACACATATGTAGAAAAGCTTTCTTCATAGCAGTGTCATTCAGAGTTGTGATTGGAATATAAGCCTTTCACAAAGAGAGGTAGTCATTAGCAGCTGGAGGAAAAGTCACTGGGAGATTGTTGTTTAGACTCCTGCATTGGTTGGGATAGTGACCTAAATGGCATATATTATCCAATATTGTATAACAACTTTACTGTGGAAATAAAATTAAAGCTAGAAAAGATTGAAGAAATTAATTAGAAGAAAAAATGGGAGAAAAATAATAATACATATTTCTGCCAACCATTTTATTTCAAAGATAATTTGGATAAAAGATCATGAAAATTTATCTAAGTGGCAAATTAGCATATCAGATACTAGATTCCAGTTATTCCTCTGGCATGAACAGTGTACTACCAGTGTACTACCAGTACACCATTCTGCTTCTCTGTGTACCACCTCCTCAGCTCATGCAGTAAGGCAACAGTCTTATTGTAAGAACTACAGACCCAGGGGGAAATCCACTACTCTCTGTAGCTTATGAAAGCTACAGGATTTATTTCTCCTGATGTTAGATGGGAGTAAGGAGAAGAACAACCTTGTTCACAATAACACACATTAGCAAGAAGACAAAAACATGCTAAAAACTAAGAAATATAAGCAATATAGGGAAAAAATATTTTACCAGAATATAGATTGGAAATACAGAGACCTTCTGTTATACTGTATATAAATTATTTGCAACCATAGTCAATAACAAAGTTGGGAGAGTCAACAGATAGATTATTCTATTATACACAAGTATGTAAATTATGAGAAAGAGGTATTTATCAGTAAGTATGAAGCATGAAAAAAATTCAGTGAATTATGCTATGACAATTTAAACACATTCACAAAAACTAAATCATGAAAGTTTTAAAGAGTTAAAAAATTAAGGTTGAAATAGCTAAATGGTGTTCATGAAATTTTTGTACTATAGGGAAATAGTCTAATGAAGTGATTTAAAAATTCAAAATGCAAGTGTAAAATATAACTTTGAAATAGACATGATTGGAATGTATCCCCTGAAGAAGTCATCCTGAGAAAAAAACAGGGAAAAGACTTGACAATTATGATTGATATATATAAAAAGCTGACAAACATTGATACAAAAAATGCTAAAGTTCAAAACAATAACCAGACAAAATAAGCAGCTAATTAACAAAAGAAGAAATCTATTGGTCTAATAATAAACATGGTATAAAAATCAATGTTATTTATAAGCAAGTAAATGGGAATTAAAACCAAATTGATGTGCCATTTGTTATTTAAATTGTCATCTGTTTAAATGAGAATAGTTACTAGTAACACAATCACTGTGAAAAGAGGTGTAAAGTGATACAAACACCTATAATATCACTGATCTCAATGCTACTGTATAAAATGGGCTGAGACAAAACCAGTTAGTCCACCATCGCCCGGTGCTTCAGCCTTATGTAGCACTCCCTCTTCCTCAGAGCTTTGCTACTAATAAGACCCTAGAATCTTGGTTTTCTACGAAATTATATATTCTAAATAACTTAAGAGGTGTTAATTCAAAAGCTTCTAGAGTATTGGGAATCCTGAAGCTTTGGCATGGCCACATGTGAAGAACAGCTAGAGAGCAGAAACATACCAGAGGAGGATAATACATGCCTTTTTTAAGATTGCTAATTTAAAAGACAACAATGTAACCAAGGGTATATTCACCTGCCTTTTATCTTCCTCTTTAATCAGGCAGAGGTACTCCATGTTTCAAGGTTCAAGAATCAGAAGACAGAGTATAAAATGGGTCCAAGTATTCCAACACCTGTTTTCTCTTATTTATACACCTGGTTGAGAAAATGCTGTAAAATGGAAATTCCAAAGCTAAGTAGCTGAAAATATGCTTTTATATCTGAGTGATTTATTAAAATAGCCGAAGAGCCTTTTTAAAAAACCCTTATTGCAAGGCCATGACTAAGGAAAAGAGAAAAAAGAAAACTTGAAAACATACAATGTGATTTTTTAAAAGTACAGGATAGACAACTGTAAATGACATTGAAAATTCTGTTGGTCTTTATTTTCATTAATCAATAGCACTCCTTCAATTAGGAACAGCCTTCTTCAATAACCATAAAAAATTGAAGACTATGAAGAAATACATCTATCTGAAAAGGTAAAACATAAGCGAAGAAAACAAATGATAGACAAGCAGAGAAAGAGATAAGAATGAATTTTGAAGGCTCTTATCTCATTGTCCATGTTTTTACTAAGTGTATATGGCAGTGAGTTCACAAGTCTCTCTTGTTCTATTTGCTGCTATTCAGACTATCAATAATATCTGAGAGACAAATCGGTAACCAAATCAATATAGTTGATGTTGTTTAATGTGATAAAGATAAATTGGAATTAATATTTCTAAATTCATGTCCTCCAGAGATCCACTAATTGAAAATGCATATTGCCTCTGCAAATAAAGCAATGAAATAGAACCCCTGACTTTTACACTTCCTATTACTGTTGCTTACATGTATTTTATTATGATAAGTATAAGTGTAACTTGATAAACAGATTTGTTTTTTATCATCTAAGAAACTTTAATTAAGAACAACCTTCAGTTAATCAGATCTTCTTTAAAAATGCTGCTACATTTAACTTCCAGCAATTAGCTTTTTTAAAAAAAAAACTTGCACTGAGAACTGAATCAACATACTAATGTCCAAAGTATATTCTGGAAACAGTGAACATTTATTAGAGCTTCCATTTTTTGCTATTGTTACATTATTGTACTGTGAGTGTAGATAAGCCCATATTACTAAAATATACTTGATATGTCAAAATTATTAAAAAGATAATTGATTCTGCTGCTACATGATACTATCGTCTTTAGAGTGGCCTTGTATTCACTAATGCTCTTATTCCTTCTTACATCAGCAAACACAAACATCTTCATATTTTCATTCACCCAACTCTTCCCCCATTCTTTTATTATTATAATTGCCATTATTTCTTAATTTTCTAAGATAGAAGCTATTTAATTTGAGCCTCCTCAAATTTATTTACTTTTTACTTCACATATATTCTATCTTGATGAATTTTTTTCTTTTCCCCTGAATCAAAAGAAAACAGGTTTATTCTTTACAGTTTAGCTTTTACTGATTCTAAAATTTCACACCCACCCACCTTGCTCCATCAATTTCCACACCCTTTATTCTATTCCTTTTCTCTTCACTATATCTGTTCTCTCACTTGCAAGGTTTGTGTTTTTTTTCAATCTGTCCACAAAATGTTCTAGGTTCTCATAAGTATGCAAATATTCATGTATATGTAGATAAATATATATGTATATAAATTATTCCTAGTCATAAGTCCTATCAGTCACTCAATTTAAAGAGATAGAGATTAGTATTTATTGAAAGCATAACAACCACATTTTGTAGCAAATATAATACTTCAAGTTTTATTGATGAAATAATTACAGTCTACAGGGTTAAGGGTTACTTCATTTACCCACTGTCACTAGTAAAACTAGTAAATAATAATATTGGGATTAGATATGGTTCTGCCTAACTTTGCAGCACACTATCAAATTTATTATTTGTGTAACAAGGTTATTCCCTATACTACCTTTATACAATATATGCCTCATGACTTCCACAATCTGACTTTTGATTCCACATTTATTTTTAATCTCCTTTCTTAAAGCTAACAACGGATATGTCTGTTACTAAATGTTATAATTTCTTCCAACGTCTTATATTCTGTAAATAGCTTGAGGATAATCAGTTTTATGATCTCTTTCTCATTCTTGTAATTCTCCATATACTTCACAAACCATGTCCCCCTAGTTTATTTTCACTCTTTATGGCCAACCTTTTTCTTCTTCTTTCTTTTCCTTGTATTTTTTTCCCTATCCTCAAAGTTCTGCTTTTTGCTCCTACATTTCTTAATCTCTAACCTACACTTATAATCATATCTCAACTGAACTATTGTGAAGGCTGAGCAACCGATCATTTTCCCTTTTCGTTATTTGAAATGCCAAGACTGAACTTCTCTGTAGAATAAATTCTGTTCAGTCAGCTAGAAATGACAGATTGAATATAAAAGAAACCTAATTTTAAAATATTTTTGAAGAAAACATACCTAGTATTATTTATATCTAATTTTAAGAGTATGCTAACATGGAATGATAAACAATATTTCAAATACCAATCACCATGAATAATTTGAGCAAAGAAAAACTAATTCACTGAAACAATATTAGGTAGCTTATAGAATTGTTGAAATAAGAAACCAGCTTGGAATGTGTGCACAAAGCTTAGAGATCTAGAACCACAGCATAGTCAAGCACAAAAGCAGTAAGGAACCTCTGTCACAGCCACCAGGCACTAGACCACAGCTACATCCACCACTGCTTCTGGCACTGGACTTGGATCCCACTAGTACATCATATGATGATTCAAGGATGATGAAAAAAAGAAAAAAAAAAAGTTAAAAAAAAAAAAAAACATATTGTTAGAGAGTAGTGAACTGGAGTGGGGGGCAGGGTAAAAGAGTTATGAAAATATTTTTTCTCATATAAAAAGATATATGTTATGTCTAGGTTAATCAAAATAGCAGCATAAGAAAATCATCTGGACAGGTAAAAAAATCTTTAAAATAATGCAATGACAGAAATGTTGAAAAAGTTATAACTGCAGATTGAGACTAGGCATGGAGAGGTTACAGAGAGAAAATGCTGCTTTTTATTATAAATTTTTTTGATACATACAAATATTTTCTAAGTTAAAAGAAGCAATTTAAATAAACTGTAAATGTCTCCATTTAAATGTAAACTATAAATGTCTCCATAGTTATATTTTATATTTTTAAAATATTGAACAATTCTACTACTTCTAATTGTTGCATCCAATTTTTATTAGCTGTATAAAATTATATGCATAGAATTAATCTATTCATTCCCTTAGTATTAAAAAAAGCACTTTCTAACAGTATTTTTCAGATTTTTTGTCAATTATGGGTGTGCCCATATGTAATAAATAATTAGAAAGAAACAACATAAAATGAATTTGAGATAAAAATGAAATACATTAATACATATATGACTGACTTGTTTTTGAATTTTTATCTCCATAATTTAATTCCATTTTGCCTCTTTCTACAATGTTTTACATAGACAATCTTCAATGTATGAGAAACTCCAATCTCACAGGGATCTAAGGAGACAACACATTGATGAAATGCTGCTGTCTTTTCCTCAAATCAAAATCCCATTCAAAGGAAAAACACCTTTTTGTCATTGAAATACAGTGATCATGTGATTTGCAGACGTGTCAGAGCCTTTTTGCTAAATTCTGGAAAATTTGTAAAAACTCACTAAATCATACACTCGTATATGTAGAAAAGTTGTAATTATACCTTCATAAAATCAATAAACTCACGTACCTCTCTCCATGTGTTTTCTCAAATGTGTAATTCTATGTGTAATTCTCAAATGAATTATCATTTGAGAAGGCATTACATTCAAATTCTGTCATTCAGACTCCCAAATCATCCTACATAAATGCTTAAAATTGTTTCCCAGATGGGCAGAGTTGAGCTCAAGACAAACATTAAAATAGGTTATTACAAAAATACTTGACCTAAAAATGTATTGGAATATTTAGTTGAATATTGGGGTAACAATCAAAAAAGCATGTATAATTGACTTCAACATTTGGACAATAAATTTTTTGAAGTGGATAAAAATGCATGACATGAAAGAAGCAGCCCAACAGGAAGATGCTCAGATAAACCCACATAGTATATGTAAGATTACCTGCACTGAATAAACTTTCAAGATGGAGATTGTGACAATGTGGACAGACTGTGCATTTCATTCTATTTTCTCTTGCTGTTTTTTTTATTTATTTTTAAGAGATTCTTCTTTCTCTCTGGCAAATTCCCACTTATTCTTCACAAGAACTTAAATCTCATTGTATCTATGAAGGTCACCTCTTATAGAATGTTTGTCTCCTCTAGCTCCTTAGTTCTTTAATTCATACCACTTTCTGAATTTTCACAATTTTAACATTGGATAGACAGATACATGAATAGACAGGCTGAGGTGTGTAGACAACAATATAGATAGATAGTGTTCATATCTATATTTACATCTCAACACAAGACTATGCCACTGAAGGACAGAAACTGTATCTTATTTATTTATGTATTCCTAGTTTTTGATACAAAATATTTCACACATTTAATAATTATCTGTTGAGTTCAATTAATTTGATTATGCTAAGATTAAGGTTCCATCACATCATCAGAAAATTATTAAAGATAATATGTAGTAAATATTAAATATATGGTAATCTTAGTAAATGTAACAAGTTATGAAAGTATTTTGAAATGGAAAGGTGTCATGATTAAACAACACAGATATTTTACCAGTTTGTCATCTCTTTCTGAAGCAACTGAAGGACTTTGATCTGATTTATTACCATTTCCATATTAATAATAAAAAATACATTTGTAAAGCTTGATCTATTTCAAAGCACTTTAATATCCATTATCTTATTTGATTGAGCTGGTTTGATTCTACAACAAAGTTTTGTGAAAGTTCGGGCCAACATTATTTCCTTAATTTATAAATCTAAAATCAAATAACATTCCCAAAGTTTCAGAAAAACGTTAGTGGCAAAGTCTCAGATTTCTTTATGGCCTACTCTGTGTTTTCTCTGCTCATTTTTTTATTACTATCTGTCTAATTTGTAAGTTGCCAGAGAAAAGGAACACATCATTTTTTAAAAAAGTCTAATATTTATTCTATGGAGAAAATCAATAGCCATTCAATCACATGCAATGGCTATAGAAGATGAATAAATGGCATTCTCTACTCCACAAAGGGTTACTGCTAAAGACATTAAAAATTAAAAAAGAATTTGAGTTCTTCATCTTTCTTCAATCTATAGTCATATAGTCTTATAGTCTTAGACTTATAGTCTAAGTCCCAATCTTTCTTCATACTATAGTCTGAAAAACACACGACCATAATGCAGTTTCTCAAGTAGTTTTTCACTGTTTTTCAAATACTTCCAAGGAAATAGTTCACAGGCAAGGGGGCAGAGTTAAGCCTAAAATATTCAATCCATTAGGCAGTTATAAATCCCTTTAAACCATAAATTTCTTTCAATATAGCTACATTTCTTGATAACATGTAGTAGTCTTATTTGTGTTTCCTTGGTACTAAGTGAGGTTCTTGGTGTATACCCATATTTTGTTCTATGTCTTTTCAATAAATTATATCTTTGCATACTTCCAATATTCAGACTTTAATTTGATGAAAATCTGATTCATTTTTAAAGATTCCCAAGTGATTTTAATGTGTAGTCAGAGTTATATAAAATTCATTTGGTAAGATGTCAGAATACAATAGAATAGTGATTTTCAACCTTGGCTACGCATTAGAATTACCTCAGGAGATTTAAAAAATAATCCCTATGAACAGACTTCAACTCCCTGAGAAGGGGTTCAGGTATCTGTAGTTTTAATTTTTCCCAGGTAATTCCAATATGCCTCTAAATATGAGAAACAGTGCAATAGAGGAGACCAATTACCCTGATTGCTTTCATTGATTTACCACTATGTGAGGATATCATTATGCCATTTGCTTCATTACAAGCTTATACATTTTAGCAAAATGGCAGCATGACGTGGACAGATCCTTTTATACTTGCTTTTTTTCTTTAAAAATAAACCCCTGAAATTACTGTTTCATCTATTGAGCTGTACTCAGTAAGTGGTCTATTGTCTGGATGTGGACTTTCTTCAAAACCTAGCTCTTTCTGTGCAGCTCCATTGCATTCTGCCAAGACACTGCTAATGCAGAAGTGCAGACTAATTGATTAGCTCACTTGGACCCACAACACTACAAACTGCCACTCCATTTACCTTTTGCATTTCTTATCCAAGTTAAGCAGTCGTTCTAAGTATAATGTGTCTTATGAAATGCTGCAGCTGATGGTATCGACATCTAGTATTCACTGTATTAAATTATGCTGCCAGTCCACACTATCATTCTTCTGCATCATGAGGAGATCCATTTATTAGAACAGATCTTTATATGGCACCAATTATTTTTACAAAGGACAAACTGGAAACAGGTCCCATAATTGCACGCTAGTCAACCAGTCAAGTCTATAAATAAAATCACTCACTCTTTTATTACCTCTTTTACCTTCAACTATAATTCTCTGCCTGTTGACTGGAGGTCTTTTCTTGTGTTTTATTTTCTTTTTAATTCATCAATAGCAGTATACACTTTCAGTCCCAAAATCCTGAAACCTTAGAAATTACTTACGACGTTTCCATACCTCATACTCGCTTGCCTATATTGAGAGTTAATGTAGAAAAGCCATTACTGGGGCAGTGAATATCAGGCCAGAATTATGTTGCTAATTAGCAGATTCAGATGCTGGTAAGAAAGTCAGTTTTTTCTTTACTACTGCAATGACTGGAAGAGAATTAGAGCAGTTATTCCCCACAGAACCACATCTTCCTTTTATTGCTCTCACTCTCTATAAGCCTGTCTCCGTCGGTACTCTATGTTCTTATTTTACATTTAGCTGATTAATTATATTTGATACATATAGACTCTGCAAGTTAAAATTCTGACTTTTAAATAAACTGTGGTGACGTATGTTGCTTTATTTTCAATTTCCCCCTGATCCCTCTCTGTGGTCCTTGTATATGTCCTGTACTTTAGAATATCTAACTTATTTTTTAACATATTTATTCTTCCTACCTCATTCTCTCCTCTTCTCCCCACTCCAACTCTATTTGTCACACTTTCTAAGATTTTCGAAAGAGGATCATTGCCTCATTGTAAGTCAAACCAAAACAGATATGGCTTTCCTGCTCAAAGTTTAAAGTCTCCGACTTGTAACTGCAGGGACAGGGGCTAATTATTGACTGGATACTTCCATAGAGATTTTTTTAACAACAACCAAACCCCTGAAAAAAAACAAAAAGGACAAATAAATAAACAAAAACCACAAATCCACTCATTTAAAGCTTCTCCTGCTGCTCCTTACTCTGCATATTTAATCTGAAAATATGATCAAGCAACTATGCTGAGGATAGTTCTACAGTGCAAACACAGGAGTCAGACCCCTGCTTTGCCAGGTTCTTTGAATGACAAATCTTTTCTGGGCCCTAAAAGTGGCTGTTGAGATGAAGGGGCAACTTCTAAGATTCATGACTTCTTTATGCCATCTTGGGATGAAGAAAAGGTGAAATACAGCACAATGCATGAATCCTAAGGTTCAGTTCTAAGAATGAATATGTTTGTATATACATATCTCTTTTTCTTAAGTTAAACTTTACCACCATTATTTCTTGTTGAGGTAGTATTTTTCAGGCAACTTAAAATTTACATAATTTTTTTATTTCTAAAACTGCTTTAGTAGTATATGAATTTCCCATTACCTTGACATTTAGAATATTTTAATATTTTTTATTAAAATTTATTTTTGTTATAACAGACTATCAGTCAAGTCAAAGGATTCTTAGTGATAGCCATGACTCCTCATAAGTATACTCTGCAACTTGTTAAAAACTTCCTGCAACCCTTTTGAGTACCGGATTAACTAGAACAGATCGATTCACCATGTTCCCTGTAGTGGATGAATGGTGGGCCCCAAACAATATGTCCACATCCTAACCCTTGGAATCTATGAATGTAACTTTTTAGAGAAAGTTACACCTAGAGCCCCCAGAAGCTGAAAGAGGCAAGTAAGGATTCTGTCTTAAAGCTGCCAGAGGAAGAGTCATCCTGCTGAAACCTTCATTTCAGACTACTGACTACGGAATTTTGAGAAAATATATTTTTGTTGTTTTAAGCCACCAAGTTTGTGCTAATTTATTAAAGCAGCCCTAGAAAATTAATATATCTCTTCATTTCTTGATAATTTTATATAATTCTATTTTATATATTATGTATTATATAGTAATATAAATTTTATAGTAAATAATCGCAGGTAATATTAAAAAGCCAGATAGAAAAGAAAAGGAGACTTCCTGTATTAAGAAGAACCACCTTAGTCAGTGACTGTAGGAAAAAAAAAAAATTAAAAAAAAAGATAAAGAACAGCCATCTTGCTCTTATAAGGCAGGATTAGATTCAGAGTGAGAGATGCTTTTATCATAGTGTTGACTTTATCAGGTAAATAATAGAATAAATATTCTAGGCAGAAGAACCAGCTGGAGCAAAGATATGGAGGCAAGAAAAAGAATAGAGTTAGGGATGTGCAGGTAATTTGGCACTACTGAAAAGTAATATAGGAGAGGGGACATATCAGAGCATGAGGCCAGCAGGGTAACTCTGGCAGAATGCGGGGCTTTGATGCCATGTGGAAATGAGCACATTTTGTCATAGGGATTCTGCTTCTCAAAGGAGACATGTGGAAACCCTTGGGAATGAAGCTGTGTGACACATAAGCATGGTCTGTGCTATGGTTAGGCTTTGCGGACCCACTCAGATCTCATCTTGAATTATAATCCCCATAATCCCCATGTGTCAAGGGACAGACTGACCAGATGGAGGTAACTGGATCATGGGGGCAGTTTGCCTCTTGCTGGTCTCCTGATAGTGAGTTCTCATGAGATCTGACGGTTTGTTTTGTAAGTGTTTTGTGGTTCTTCCTGCGTTCATTCTCCTTCCTGCTGCCTTGTAAAGAAGGTGCCTTGCTTCCCCTTTGCCTTCCATCATGATTTTAAGTTTTCTGAGGCCTCACCAGACATGCTGGACTGTGACTCAATTAAACCTCTTTCCTTTATAAATTACCCAGTCTTGGGCAGTTCTTTATAGTAATTTGAAAATGGGGGAATAGTTTGTCTTCCTGAAATATTACGTTTACTTAAACATTTGGAGGAAACGAAATAGTGTAATTGATGAGCGAGTTGGAAGACATGTATCGATATATCAACAAAGAGATATTATAATACAGGAGATATAATTAGGATAAATTTTAGAAAGCTGTAAAATGAGATCTCACCAGTGGCATGACTGTGAGTGAATGAAACTAAGGAGAGCAGGTTTGTGTTAGGCTTCACATTCACACAGAAAAATTTACTCTCCTCTGCCATTAGCAGAAACTCTTTAGGAGAAAACAGTAAGAGGCCTGACTTGCTTAGAGGACAGTCAACAATGTTGATAACAGCATTAACAATAGTAGATAATATTTATTGATCATTTACTATGTGTTGCATCCTATTATAAGTGCCCAGATAATATTTCTAATGTATCTTTATCAACAGCTTATGAGATAGGTAGCGTTATGACAATATTAAAGGTGAGGAAGCTGATGAGTAGAGAGGTAAAGGCTACATATAAAGGGATCGGGATTTTATTTCAAATATGACTGACTTCAAGGTTCTTCTTCTAACCAATGTGTTATACTGTAAAGATTACAGAACCTCATTTTATAACTTAATGCTCTACTTACACACTGACTTAGAAAATGAAGTTCTAGATGTCATCAGATTTGCAAGAAAACTGAAATTTATTGCCAGTAAAACCTTGTTTTATTAATACTTTATTAGCTCTATGGCAGGCCATAGTCATTCACCAAGTTAGTGATTCAAATTGTTGTATAGAGAAACAAATTGAATTAACTTGGAACTTTGAAAAAATGTACAAATGCCAAACATTTTTGTGATTTTCATAGTTCTGTAATAGAATCAGAATATAGCCTTATAATAAAGGCAATGGACATTTCCCTTCTTTTATTCTGGGAATGAATTAAATAGTGTTTTTGTTTTCTTTGGTCAGAATTAGGGAAGATCTCCTGAAGCTCAGTTGAGGGAGAAACATTTTCCCTCTTTGGGTCTGTGGTAAGTTTGTCCCAGAGGGACTCCAAGGCATGGAAAGATCTGTAGCATTTTCAATGGGCAGTATGTCAGGTGAGATGAGCTGTCTGCCTTTTGGGTTCTTGAGAGCCAGGATGTAAAAAACTGAGATCTTGGATGTGGTATAGATTGTATGTAGCAGTTATAACTGTTTGTTTTCTACATGTCTTTAGTAAAGTCCTGTAAACTGTTAACAACTGCTATCCATGTGTATCCTGGGAATTGGGGAATGGTCTGTACTCACCCTTGGAGGAAAATTATTCAGTGGGAGCAATTTCAAAAAGAAGTTACTTTCTCATTTAGTGTTAAAATGTCACCTTTACCCTGCAGGGACCGATTGTGTTTATTTTCTTAAAATACAGCTATGTAGCAAATTACTGACAGTTATTGTTGTCAGAGAAAAGGTCAGCAAATTTTGAAATGCATAATTCATCATATATAAAATAACTCTTTTAAAAACTTTGCCACAGGATTATCAGATCATCAACTGCTACTGTGCAATACAAATGCTGTTGATTATTACTACCCTTCTTTTATTTCAAAATTTAGTGATTAGTAGATCATGCTTTAAGGTTTTATTTGATAAAATTAATAAAGTTGTGAACTTATACATTACTCGATGACATCTGAGTCTTTAACTTACTTTCCCATTCAAGTACCCACCCCCCATTTATTTCTCCTTTCATGGAAAACTTCTTTAAAAAGTATTGTATTTATTTCCAATTTCCAATTTTGGTGTTTATTTATTTATTTATTTTATCTTTCTTAAGCCAACACCAGCTAGATTTTTGATCCTACCAAACCATTGGGATTTATCTTCTTAAAGTCACCAATGACCTTGAAATGGTTAAACCCTCGTCATTTTTACTTAATCTAGCCACAACGTAGGACACAATTGATTAACCTCCCCTCCATGAAACATTTTCTTCATTTTGTTTCTGGGATACCACATATTCTATGCTTTCTCAATCTCTTTCATTGAAACTTTTTATCTCTCAACTTCTAAATATTGGAATACCTCAGTGTTGTGTTCTTTTACATCTTCTTTCTTTTGTTTATACACTCTCTTTTGGTAAGCTCATCTAATAGCATGTCTTTAAATGACATTTATGGTCATGACTGTTCAATGTATAACTCCAACCCAGATCTCTTACTTGAAATCAAGATCTATCTGCCTGAAAAACAGAATACATATATATATACACACAGACACATTCATATATACATATATACATATATACATGTGAATGTGTGTATATATACACATATACATATGAATGTGTGTATATATACACATATATACACATATATATGAATGTGTGTGTGCATATATATATATGCATTCTTCAATATGTAATATAAATCCCAAATTTGAAGATTCAAACGGAACTTCTGCTCTCTCTGTACATTCCAAACCAGCATCTTCTTTGGTCTTACACATTTCAGTTTATAGCAAAGCAATTTCTCCAAGTACTTAAAGTAAAATGTTTGTGTCCTTTTGCTTCTTTTCGTCAACCACCATATCTGATCATTTCAACAAATGCCTTTATATCTGTGTTTCAAATACATTAAAGTTGTTGTTTAATGGGTATTGATATAGTTGGATGTTTGTCCCATCCAAATCTCATGTCGAAATTTGGTCCCTAGTGTTGGAGATGGCCCTTGTGGGAGGTGTTTAGATCCTGGATGCAACAATGGCTTGGTACCATTCTTCTGGTAATGAGTGAGTTCTCACTTTATAAGTTCCTGCGATATTTTATTGTTAAAAAGAAGCCTGTTATCTCCTTCCCTCTTTTATTTTCTTCTTCTTGCCATGTGATGCCTACTCCCCTTTGCCTTCTACCATGAGTAGAAACTCCCTGAAGCTCTCAGCAGATAGAAATCCTGCTGCCCTGCTTTTTCTGCAGCTTGCAGAACTGTGAGTCAAATATATCTCTTTTCTTTATAAATTGCCCAGTCTAAATATTCCTTTCTGAAAACACAAAAATGACTAATACAATTTTTCCCTTGAATTTGGGCACGCTTATGAGGATGAAAGAGGTGACACAATGTGACTTTTGAGATTAGGTCTGTTTCTTTTAGGATGCTCCAACATGTGTGCTGTGAAAAAGCCTGGGCCACTAGGAGCAATAATGTGCTAGTCTTCTATTACAGAGTTTCTACTGAGTTCTGACATTATTGCCAGTAATAGCCAGATAAGGAAATAAATGAAAGAGCCTCCAGATGATAAGATCTCAGCTAGAGAGTCATCTCCAGTCTTTAAGTCTTACCAGCTGAAGACACAGATATTTTGAAGCAGAGACAAGACATCCCTCAATTCTCTGTTCACATTTCTAATCTACAGTCTCTGTGAGTATAATAAAATTGCTGTTTTGCATGTTTACATTTGGAGGTGATTTGTTGTGAAGCAATAGATAATTAGAAAGAGTGAGACTTTAGAGAAGCCATATCTGCTTATACCCAGTTGGGCTGAAACCACTTCAGTTTTACTATCATTCCTTTGATCACGGTTCAGCAATTTGTGCCAATTTAATTGCGAAAACTCCCATCATAATAGGATTACGATTTTCTGAGTACTCATCTTTTAAAGGTTTTCATAAAGTGATCAGCTAACATCTTAAGGCACAACATAAACTTTGGAAGATTTTATTATTAACAAAGGTAATCCTTTCATTAATACAGTGGGTTTACATATGTTTCAACAGTATATTTTAAAATGTTGCATAATTGTATTAATTTTTATAATATATGATTAGATTATAGTTATTTTAAATTTGCACGTGGTAAAAAAAGACCAATAATTTTCAGTGTTTTTATTTTTATCTTCTTTGCTAACAGCTGTATGAACAAATCCATCTTTAATTCACAGTCTCTTTACAGAAGTAGTTTTAAATCATTCAGTTATTTTGTGAAGAACATTTCAATTAAAACAAGATTGTTTAATCCATGAACACTTTAAGTAGGAAAAATTAAATTTCAAACCATTGCAAAATATGTGTTCCTTGTCATAAGATTGAGTGTACTATTCTCTTGCTGACTGTCAGCTGGGGACTCTCAACTCATAAAGGGCAACCACAGTTTCTTGCCTTTTGATCCTTCCATATGACCTCTCAGATTTTGAATCTCTTTTTTTCAGGAAAGGCTTAACCCCTTTTAAAGTGCACAGCTAACTGGGCCAGACCTACCTAGCTCTCTTTCTATTAATTTAGCATCAATTTGTTAGAAGTCCAGTTTCAAGAATGATATCCCATTTTATGCAGAGGTCTCGCCCACATTCAAGGGGAGGAATTATCCTAGGCATATACACCAGATAGGCAGCAATCCTGTGGGCAATCTTAAACTTCTGATTACCATGGATGCTAAAAAAAATCACTAAAAAAAAAATCACTAAAAAACAGGTGGCACGGTTGTCTCCTCAGAATTATAGGACCACATTTATCTCAAGAAATCTCAAGAACTATGTGCCCTGTGGCTGATTAAAAATTCTAGTATTAATTTCTAAATAGAGATAAATTTTAACTTTTATTGTTATTTAAATAAAAACAATACAAAAAAGTTCTCTAATACTTGGTTTCCTTACACAATGGACCATCATATCTATATGTTAGCATATGCAGACTTTATTTTTAAGTCCACCCGTATAAGATATGTGCACATCAAAAATCGAACATTGTGTTGGTGAATGCAAATTCCAGGATATACGTCATATTTGGGGCTCTCAGATGGTCTCAGTTAGCCAGGTTCCCTGGGAACAACTTTTCTAATTTGGTCTGATTTGCATCAAAGATGAGTCTTAGGCAGAGTCTGTTGTTCAGACAGTTTATCCTTGCAGTGCTCTTACAAGACAGATAAATGACAGCAGGCCATTGTCATTAGTTACATTCTGTCAGTGGTCACTTGGCTGAGAAGGTCTCCATTCAGAGGCAATTTTTAGAGTTGGGGATTCTTCTCCCTTTCCTATCCCTGTATTTAGTCTGGTTCAGTTATCAGGTATATCTTTAATAAGGGATTTTAAGCCATTTTTGTAAGGATAAGCTCTGTTTCAAGGCTCATGAAAGTTATATCTCTGTGGAGGTGGTCTTGTCTCCTGGAAATCTGTAAGCCAGGGTAGGAAATCCTTAGGCCAGGTTGCATCGCACTGCCAAGTGGCACGTAGTGTAGGCCCTGTGAGATGTTTGAGTGGGTTTTATGGCTATCATTAATCTTGTAGCCACATTATATCTCTTATAGCATACTCCAGTCTCATTTCCTATGGATATAAGCATGATAGGTGGGTTCTGGTATGCTGTGTCAAGATGGTGCCTAAGATGGTAGGTCCTCAATAGAAAGTTACTGAATAAATAAATAATAAGTTGAAGTGGTTATGAGCAGAAGTTTACCGTAAAAGAAAAATGTAATGGCTGCAAGCTTAGAACTAAAGCAAAGATTTGTCTGTTAAAAGAAATTTGAGACTAGAGGACTATACAGAAGCACATCACTCAGTTTCCTTAGATGTGCCTCCCCCAACCCTCCTTTTTATCCACTACTTAGGAGAAAAACAGTTATACATTGAATGAAAAAGAATAAAACAGAGCCATTAGAATCTCTGCAAGAGACTGAGAACAGAGGATGGCACTATTTTTTGTTCAATGTAATTTTCTGAATTATCCACTAAGTGGTGAAGTGGCTATTGAAGAAAAATTAATCAATAGAAATACCTGAGTCACAGTGAATCAGACTAAGTAGTATAGAGACAAAGGTCAGGAAACAGAGATGCCAAAGCCAGAGAAAATAGAGGCATTGCAAGTTATGGGACCAGTTTCTGAAGTTGAATGATTCAGGGAGCTCTATGCCCTATAACATTTAGAAAATGTTAGGAGAGAATTGGAATCGTCAGATTGCTTGTCTTCAGTTTATGCAAGAAATCACCTGAGAGAAAATACTGTTTTTGTAAATCTATTATCCTCCCTTCCTTATCCACCTTTGGCTTTTGAAGCCTAAGGATACAACTAGAAAAAATATATAACAGGCTCTACAAAAGTGACCTTCTCCAGTCAACCTCTAAGCATGACTTAAAGCCTTCTGTATCTTTCAGACAATAACCCTTTTGTTTTATTATAATAGAAACTGGGAGAGAGAATATTTTTCATTGGTGATTATGTCACAAGCCAGGGATTATTTATCCTTTATAGAAACAATTTATGATTTTGAGGCTTAATCTATATATATTTGTTAAACCATAACCCCATCTAACTTTTCTTTTAACACAATTTTTATATCTTTATTTGCTTTATATTTCTTATGAATTTGCTCGGACATTGACTACATTTTGCACAAGATATATCCATTTTTATTTTATTATCACATTTGATCTATTTTATATTCAGCATTTTTTTTCCAGCTGCACACATCTACATCCATAATTATTGTTTATTTTGGGGGGTTATCAATACTCATTAATGATTTGGGCCTTATAATTTTTTCCTAAGTCTCTCTCTTTTTTTAAAATATGTACTTTTTTAAATAGAAGAGATCTCTTTAAGATGATAAAATTTGTGTGAGATTTCACCTGTAATGAATTTAGGAAATTTTCAATGCACTTGCAGCCTTTCAGAAACAGTTTTATGAAATGAGGCATAACAGTGTTTTCAATCCAGTTACAAGGTTTTTAAAAAATACAATGTATTTATTATATTTGGTCACATAAAATTTATGTACAAAATTATATCCATTATATAAAACAGTTCCTTAGTATATATGGAGCTATTTCATTCAAAGCAGTAGGATCCAGTTACTATGTGTGCTGGATCCAACTCGTATCAGTTTGCAAGAGTCAATTGTTAATTTTTCACAAATTTTATGAACGTGTTGATATCATATTAAAAGGTAGAAATTGATCATGGTAGAAAATATTTACATCATGGAAAATAGCGAAAGCTAGAAAACAGTGCTTACTCACCCCCACCCACCCATTTACTCTGTCCTTTGGAATGCCAGTTAGGCATTTACCACTATTCTGAGTAAGTCTTGAAACCTAAACCAAATTTTACTTAGTAGGGACTTTTATTTTTTATTTTATTCAAGTGTATGTGACTTAAGTAAAATCTTTAGTAAATAGCTAGCTTTAAAAATTATTGCTAACATGATATTAGAAATGTCTTAAGAGTTGCCAACATACATTTTTATTTGCATTTATTGATAAAGCAGTTTCATACATATCTCTACCAAATACTATAAGGTTTCAAAATTTGGCATAGAGGCTACAAAACTATAAATCAAACCAAAACAGAATGATCGTTGCTTTTGTAACTTTTAATAAATGAAATATTAATATTGGTTTAATGAAGATAGTTATATCTTGAATTATTTAGTTAAATATCCTAACTTCTTTTTTTTTCCATAAGTTATTGGGATACAGGTGGTATTTGCTTACATGAGTAAATTCTTCAGTGGTGATGTGTGAGATTTTTGTGCACCCATCACCTGAGCAGTGTACACGGCACCATATTTGTAGTCTTTTATCCTTCGTCCCCTCCAACTCTTTCCCCCAAGTCCCAAAAGTCCATTGAATCATTCTTATGCCTTTGTGTCTTCACGGCTTGGCTCCCACATATTAGTGAGAACCTGTGATGTTTGGTTTTCCATTCCTGAGTTATTTCACTTGGAATAATAGTCTCCAATCATATATACACACACACACACATATATATATACCATAGTTATATATATATATATACCACAGTTTTATATATATATATATACACACACACACACACACACACACACACCAGTTTCTTTATCCACTCATTCATTGATGGGCATTTGGGTTGGTTTCATGATTTTGCAATTGTAAATTGTGCTGCTATAAACACACATGTGCATATTTTTCATATAAAGGCTCCTTTTCCTCTGAGTAGATACCCATTAGTGGGATTGCTGGATCAAATGGTAGTTCTACTTTTAGTTCTTTAAGGAATCTCCACACTGTTTTCCATAGTGGCTGTACCAGTTTACATTCCCACCAGCAGTGTAGAAGTGCTCCCTGATCACCAAATTCAAGCCAACATCTACTGTTTTCTGATTTTTTTGATTACGGCTATTCTTGCAGGTACTGTAAGGTGGTATCGCATTATGGTTTTGATTTGCATTTCCCTGATCATTAGTGATGTTGAGCATTTTTTCATATGTTTGATGGCCATTTGTATATCTTCTTTTAAGAATTGTCTATTCCTGTCCTTAGCCCACTTTTTGATGGGATTTTTGTTGTTGTTTGTTTTGTTTTCTTACTAATTTATTTGAGTTTGTTGTAGAGTCTGGATATTAGTCCTTTTTCAGATGTATAGATTGTGAAGATTTTCTCCCACTCTGTGGTCTGTCTGTTTACTCTACTGACTGTTCCCTTTGCCATGCAAAAGCTCTTTAGTTTAATTAGGTCCCAGGTATTTATCTTTGTTTTCATTGCATTTGCTTTTGGGTTCTTGGTCATGAAAGCCTTGCCTAAGCCAATGACTACAAGAGTTTTTCCAATGTTATCTTCTAGATTTTTTACAGTTTCGGGTGTCAGTTTTAAGTCCTTAATCCATCTTGGGTTGAATTTTATATAAGGTGAAAGATGAGGATCCTGTTTCATTCTCCTTCTTGTGGCTAGCCAATTATCCCAGCACCATTTGTTGAAAAGGATATCCTTTCCCCACTTTGTTTTTGTTTGCTTTTTCGAAGATCAGTTGGCTGTAAGTTTTTGGGTTTATTTCTGGGTTCTCTATTCTGTTCCATTGGTCCTATATGCCTGTTTTTATACCAGTACCACACCATTTTGGTGACTACAGTCTTAAAATATGGTTTGAAATCAGGGAGTGTGATACCACTAGATTTTTCCTTTTTACTTAGTTTTGCTTTGGATATGTGGGCTCTTTTTTGGTTCCATATGAATTTTATAATTGATTTTTCTAATTCTATGAAGAATGATGGTGGTATTTTGATGGGGAATGCATTGAACTTCTAGATTGCTTTTGGTAGTATTGTCATTTTTACAATATTGATTCTACTCATCCATGAGCATGGGATGTGTTTCCATTTGTTTGTGTCATCTATTATTTCTTTCAGCAAGTTTTATAATTTTCCTTGTGCAGGTCTTTGACTCCTTGGTTAGGTATATTTCTAAGGTTTTCTTTATTTTTTTTATTTTTGTGTGTGTGGTTTTTTTTTTTTTTTTACAGCTATTGTAAAAGGAGTTGAGTTCTTGATTTGATTCTCAGCGTGGTCACTGTTGGTGTATAGAAGAGCTACTGATTTGTGTACATTAATCTTGTATCTGGAAACTTTGCTGAATTCTTTTATCAGTTCTAGGAGTTTCTGGAAGAGTCTTCAGGGTTTTCAAGGTAAATGATCATATCATCAGCAAACAGGGACAGTTTGACTTCCTCTTTACCAATTTGGATGCCTTTTATTTCTTTCTCTTATGTGATTGCTCTGGCCAGGACTTCCAGTACTAAGTTGAAGAGGAGTGGTGAGAGTGGGCATCCTTGTTCTTGTTCCAGTTCTTAGAGAGGGTGCTTTCAACTTTTCCCCACTCAGTATTATGTTGGCTGTGGGTTTGTCATCGATGGCTTGTATTACATTGAGATATGTCCTTTGTATGCTGATTTCGGTGAGAGTTTTAATCATAAAAAGATGCTGGATTTTGTGAATGCCTTTTCTGCATCTATTGAGATGCTTATGTGATTTTTGTCTTTAATTCTGTTTATGTGCTCTATCACATTATTGACTTGCATATGTTAAAGCATCCCTGCATCCCTGGTATGAAACCCACTTAATCATGGTGGATTATCTTTTTGATATGTTTTTGGATTCAGTTAGCTGGTATTTTGTTAAAGATTTTAGCATTTATGTTCATCAAGGGTATCAGTCTGTAGTTTTCTCTTTTGGTTATATCCTTTCTTGATTTTGGTATTAAGGCGATGCTGGCTTCATAGAATGAATTAGGGAGGGTTCTTTCTTTCTCTGTCTTGTGGCATAGTATCAAAAGCATTGGTACCAATTCTTTTTTGAATGTCTGGTAGAATTCTGCTGTGAATCCATGTGGTCCTGGACATTTGTTTTGTTGGTAATTTTTAAATTACCATTCCAGTCTCACTGCTTGTTACTGGTCTGCTCAGAGTATCTATTTTTTCCTGATTTAGGCTAGGAGGGTTGGACTTTTCCAGGAATTTAGACACCTCTTCTAGGTTTTCTAGTTTATGTGCATAAAGATGTTCATAGGAGCCTTGAGTGATCTTTTGTATTTCAGTGGGGTCAGTAGTAACATCTTCTGTTTTGTTTCTTAGTGGTTATTTGGATCTTCTCTCTTCATTTTTTGATTAACCTTGCTAATGTTCTATCAATTTTATTTATCTTTTTGAAGAACTAGCTTTTTGTTTTATTTCTCTTTTGTATTGTTTCTTTTGTTTCATTTTCATTTACTTCTGCTCTGATCTTGGTTATTTCCCTTCTTCTGCTGTATTTGGGTTTTTTATAGGTTACCTGGTGCTTCAGTATCCCAGCTCTTAAGACTCTTTTCTTCATCCTAACTTTGGATAGCTTGATGACAATGTGCCTAGGAAGTGATCTTCTCGTCATGAATTTCCCACATGTTTTTTTGTGCTTCCTATATATGGATGTCTAGGTTTCTAGCAAGCCCAGGGAAATTTTCTTTGATTATCTCCCAAAATATGTTTTCCAAGCTTGTAGAATTCCCTTCCTCCTCAGGAACATTGATTATTCTTAGGTTTGGCCATTTAACGTAATCCCAGTCTTCTTGTAGGCTTTGATCATATTTTTTATTATAATTTTTTCTTTGTCTTTGTTGGACTGGATTAATTCACAAACCTTTTATTCAAGCTCTGAATTTCTTTCTTCCACTTGTTCAATTCTATTGCTGAGACTTTCCAGAGCATTTTGCATTTCTAAAAGTGTGTCCAAAGTTTCTTGAATTTCTGATTGTTTTTTCTTTAAGCTACCTATTTCCTTGAATATTTCTCCCTTCACTTCTTGTATCATTATTTGGATTTCCTTCCATTGTTCTTCGCCTTTCTTTGGTGCCTCTCTGATTAGTTTAGTAACTAACCTCCTGAATTCTTTTTCAGGTAAATCAGTGATTTCTTCTGTGTTTGAATCCATTGCTTTTGAGCTAGTTTGATTTTGGGGGGCTGTTGAAGAGCCTTGTTTTGTTATATTACCAGGGTTAGTTTTCTGGTTGCTTCTGATTTGGTTAGACTCTGTCAGAGGAAAGGTGTAGGGTTGAAGGCTGTTATTCAGATTATTTTGTCCCATGGGGTTTGCCCTTGATGAAGTGCTCTCCCCCTTTTCCTGTGGATGTAGCTTCCTGTGTGCCTAGACTGCAGTGATTGTTGTTTCTCTTCTGGGTGTAGTCATCCAGTGAACCTACCTAGCTCCAGGCTGGTACTAGGTGTTGTCTGCATAGAGTCCTGTGATGTGAACTGTCTACGGCCCTCTCAGCTGTGGATAACAGGGTCTGTTCTGGTGGAGGTGTCAGGGGGGTGCAATGGACTCCGTGGGGATTCTTAGCTTTGGTGGTTTAATGCTCTATTTTTGTGCTGGTTAGCCTCCTGCCAGGACTTTGTGCTTTCCAGGGAGCATCAGCTGTAGTAGTATGGAGAGGGACTGGTGCCGGACAGGGCCCTAGAACTCCCGAGATTATATGCCCTTTGTCTTTTGCTACCAGGGTGGGTAGCAAAGAATCATCAGGTCGGGGCAGGGCTAGGTGTGTCTGAGCTCAGACTTTCCTTGGGTGGGTCTTGCTGTGGCTGCTGTGGGGGATGAGGGTGAGATTCCCAGGTCACTAGGGTTGTGTACCTAGGTGGATAGAGCTACTTCTACTGAGTCATGCTGGTCATCAGGGAAGTAGGGGAAGGCCGGCAGTCACAGACTTCACCCACCTTCCATGCAAACTGAAGGGCCAATTGCACTCCCACTGTGCCCCACTCAACAGCCCCCAGTGTGTTTCCAGGGAAAGGGCAAGATGGGCTTGACTACTTGCCCCAGGCTATCCGCCTCCCAGCTACGAAAGAAAAGGGCTTGGTTCTTCCCCTTCCTGTGGAACCTGCACACCATATTTGCTCCCTCCACTGAGTTCTGGCCAGGAGATTTCTTGCCCCATTCAAATTGTTGTGAAGTTCAGCTAGAGATTTTCTCCTCCCTGTGGAGTTTTACCCCTTGCTCATCTGGCTGCCCTTCCGATGGAACCCTGTTGTGCCAGATAGGAATGGGCTGTAAGGGGACCCAGTGAGCTCCCAGGGCCTTTTTGCGGTTTTCTTTACCTCTGTATTTTGCTTGGCTCTCTAAATTGACTTATCTCCACATAAAGTCATAAATTTCTCCCGCAAACAGGCCTTTAGGTTCTCCAGTGGGGGTGTGTGTTTGGGAAAGGAGGGTCTCTCTTTCCTACTTCCGCAGTTGGGGTGCTCACAGTATTTGGGGTGTCTCCAGGGTCCTGCAGAAGCCTTCCACTTCCTTCAGAGTGTCTGTGAGTCTTCTCAGGATTGCCAGTTTATTCTTGCAGTTTGATCAGGAGCTAAAATTCACAGTGTGAGCATCAGCACGCTGCTCTGTCTGAAGCTGCAATCTAGCCCTGCCTCTTATCTGCCATGATGATCTCAGGCCTAATTATTATTACATTGCTACTACACAGCTTAAACTTATCTCCACATGAAAGGCACCTGCAAGTATTTTTTTAGTGTTAAAACATGATACTTTTTATTATAGAGTACATGCTAATAGCTCACATAAAATACATAAATATATTAAGAAAAGTGCCATTAAAATAAGGAAATTCAAGTGATATCAACAATGTGCTAAAAGTAAAGAATGATATAAGACTAAATGTACACATGAACTTAGGGAATATTAAATGACAGAAACCCCTACAAAATAAAATTTTGATTTCTTGAGAATTTAACTTTCAAAGAAATTTCTACATTTTAGCCTACTTGGAACAAATGTTACTTTTAAGTTTGGAAAAGAACTGTGGTACTTTATTGCTCGGATATGCTTTTATATGTTTAGCAACTCTAATGAAAAAACGAAGTTTTGTTATTTTACCAAATAGGAAAGAAAAATTAGACCAATAGTGCTAATTGCTATTCTAACATTTATAATACTTGTGGTCACTTCTGTTCTTAAAATCTGCAGTACTTCTGATTGTCATTAAATTAATGAACCTCTTCCTTCCTTCATCCAGCTGTAGTTTTAGATATATTTCCATGCTTCTAAAAGGTAATTTATTTTCCACTTGTAAACAACCTGCTTGTAAGCCCTACATGTATACGAAGTTGGATAAAGTGAAGAACAAGTTCATCCCCCCAGAGGTATAAATTAAAATAAGATAATGCAAATTTGAAAATATTTATTTCATAGGGTGCATTTGATAGAATCACAATTAACCTGGCCTTTTATTATGTATTAGTTTTGAATGTCAACATAAATAACAAACAGAGAAAGGCTCTCTAAAAACATTCAGTTTAATTAAAAATAGCAGGGCATTGCAATGCAAATATGCATGCCATGGCAACCATGGGCACATTCAGGGATGCAGAAAAAAACATGGGGTTTTTAAAGGTAAAATGAAGAGGATTACATAAATAGTTTAAAAATATTAATCCTTGGCTACAAGGATCAATAATAAGAGTGAGATCATCCCATGGCTAAACAGACAGTTGTCGGACAGATGTCCTCACAGAAATATTTTTTTCTGTGTGCAAGATTGCAGTGGTTCTGCAAGCATCTCTTGTGATAGTGTTTTATCAGGCAAATATGCATGAGACTGCTCCCTTCCTAGCCTTCCTTGGCTCTATTTTGGGAGGGTTTGACAAAAGTGACTCCATTTTGGATCTGACAACTTTTGATCCAAAGCCTTCTGAGAAGTATCACTGATTAAGCATTATGTGCTTAGGTTTTGATTGTCCTTTGTCTCATCCCACATTGGAAGAAAGAGATTGGTGACAAGTAGTCAGTGTGAAAACCATTTTAGCTACATTTCAGCAACAAAAGAGGTTTAGAAGGAGTAGACCTCAGGCTAAGTCTGCCAAAGTTTATTGTTAAGTTTAATTTGGTCCATTCTGTAGGAATCTCAGGCTGTCATCTCAAAGCACTAGGTCAACATTATTCTGTTAGGAGTTGTATTTCTACAGAATTTTGAAAGGTAAAGGGTACAGATTTTTAAAAGAATAATACAGAGTAAAATTGATAGTAATATTGCCGCCTCAATTGCCACAGAAGTTTTGAGACATAAACCTAGGCTTAAAGTCAACCAATTGAATAAATTATATAACCATGGAGAAATAGGTAAGACCTGCTGTAAACATGAAGCCTGTCTTTGTATTTTGTGTATTTGGGTCTTGACTTCTCCAGATAAATACATAAAGGTACAGCATGTAGTTTTACCCATAGCACAGGTATCATCTTGCTAGTAGATATTCAGGAGCAATTCAGTTATTTAGGACTACTTTACCATGAAAAGTTAATGAATGTTGTTGAGCACTTATAGCTTTTGCAGTGGGGTCTGCAAGAATTCCTAGGGAAACAGATCTGTTTCAATCAATTCTACATTAGTAACTATGCTTTACTTCAGCACAAAGGCCCAAACCAAAGTTTGGAATCCCATATTCCACCAGCTGATAACTCAGGTTGACACTTTGATCTAGTAATAGGGGGCTTTTCCAATAATTACTCCAGTGATCAGTTTTAGACCTATTATGTATAGACAACAAAGTAAACATCCTAGTTCACATTGGCCTTCCGTTGTGCATGTGTAGAGCATTTGAAGGCTCATAATTAAGTATCCTACACACAAAAGTAAATATACCCAATAGAAACACAGACAGTTCTTTCAACTGAGAATTTTTTGTATATATAAAAAATATATACCAGGAATCACTTATATTTGTACATAATGTTAATATTCCTTGCTCTCAAAATCAACCCATATATCTATATCTATATATTCATATAGATAAATATCTATATGTGTGTGTGTGTGTGTGTGTGTGTGTTAGGGGGATCCAAGGAATGGTTGAAGATAAATGACTCTTTGAATATGGATAGGATTATAGTAGTAGAACATTGATTAGAGTAGGTAAGGCAGGAGACAGAAGGTGAAAGTAGAGTTTCTCCTGGGTCAATCTAAGGGTCCTTGGAAGAATGATGTGTCTATGTGTGGCTCTGCTCACAGCACTGTTTGGAGCTTGATTGCTTCTAGGTGAAAAGAGATACATTTTACAAGAAGGTAAAATATAGGGTTAGAATATGAACATTAAGATTACCACTGTTAGTGAGGGTCCTATAGAGTTTGATACCTGCTAGTTATACCAATGGATTGCAATACCAGCTTGCCTCCACTAGATGTTGCTGTACATTACCAGAAACATTTATATAAAAGCAACAGTCCTTTTAGGAAAAGTGGCATTGGATTTTGGAGGCTAGAGTAACTTAAGTGTTAGCCTTGGCTAGATTTTTCCTGCAGTTATCAATCCCTTTATGACTTCCACAGAAATTCTCTTTCCTTTATAACCTTCTTTGCATAGCCAAGGTTTGACATGTTACCAAACCCAATACAGAATAGAATAGAATAGAATAGAATAGAAAAAATATATAGTAAGGAATTTTTAGCAAATTCAATGATACTAAAACTTTTGTGCTTCCTATGTGTTGGAAGCTATTATCCCTGATATAAGGATAACATATCCCTGATATAAGGATAACATATCCCTGAAATAAGGATAATTATCCCTGATATAAGGATATATCCCTGATATAAAGATAATAATTAAACAAAATATTATAGCAATGGAAACAAAATATTACAGCAATGGAAACTCTCTGTCCAATATTTCTGTTAGAAGGTGCTACAGTGTATAGCTCTACTACCAATAGTAGAGTGAGTATAGTAATTCCTGCAAGTGTGGTGTAGTAGATAACTTCCATCTAAAATTTTACTTGCTAAGACATAGAATTTCCTTTGGGGGCATCTATGAAATTTCTTGGTTTTATTTCCCTCAACAAAGAAACCTCTGGGTTATGAGCACCCTACTCACTTCCATCACCTGACAGAATTACAGGATAATTGCCCAGAACTAGCATATTGATCCAGATTTTTACATGACCCATCCTTTTGTGTTTTTTCCAAGCTGCAGGATATCACCACTTGATTTACAGGTAGAAGCAGGGTTAGTCTAAAATGTAGGCAAAAAGCTCAAAAACAATTAGAGACTAGAATTTAATGACAAATGTATGATAAGCTTTGGAGCATAATTTCTCTGTCTAGTCCTCATTTTTGGTAAAAGCAAATTATGATAGGACCACGTTGTTCCTAGAATACATTTTAGTCTTGTACTTGGCCTGATTATTTGCATAAAGTGTAGCAAGAATGGTTATTTCTACACAGGCCTTTTGGATTGGCTTTGATAAAACTCTGTTTCACAAGGAATCTCAGATAAGACCTTTTAAAGCCAAGCCCAGCCATGTGTTTTTATCTTCAAATATCTGTGAGGTGGGTGATCCTTTCCTCTTAAGATTGCAAGATAAACTTGGAGCTCCTGGACTTGTTAGAAAGTGATATTCTTTACTGAGCAGGGACTAGGAACCCTGTGCAGGGACTGTGTAGACAAGATATGAGGTCAGTTTTCTCCAAGAGACTTTTACTGGCTCTGCACATCAAGCTTGATTCCATAAGTGGAAACACACCCTTCCATTCAAAGCTGTGGTAAAATAAGCAGTTTTTCCAATTGTGTCCTGTTTAAAAAAAAATGGATTCTTATTGCACTGATGCAAGCAATTATATTGCAATAAGTTAAGAGTACTCACAGATAGTTTCCAAATTCTCCAAGAACCAGGCAGAAAGGAACAAACATGCTCCAAATTTTGTTTACAGTAGTACACCTTACTCAATTATTAAAGACTATAAATAGTTCAAAATGAGTTTCCTTGACTGAAAAATAAAATAAGGATCAGCAGTATTCCAACTAAAAGTAAAAAAGATTGCATTAACATTCTGAGTGCAGTCCATTTAATTAACTCTTGTTTTGCTTGACATTCATGAACATTTCAGTACTTCATTAGTCTTGTACATTCTTTCTCTATACCAATGTTACAATCTTCAAAGCTATTAAAAACCTGCATTTAAGAACACCTGTTAAAGTTCTATAGCTTGATTATAAACCATCTTTTGAGAAGGAACAAAGCAAGATAATTGTCTGTGAATCACAAAATTTCCATGGTAGTTATAATTAAAATATGACTGACAAAGAAGTTTAGTTATCTCCATGGTTTACAATAACTTTAACCTTAATTATGATTGATAGCATTTACTTAGGCATTAGAATTTTAGTAATCCTATACAATTTTGAAACATATATTTGTATTATTCACCAATGTATAACCTAAAGAAGATTGGGCATCATTTTGGCAATCTCATGTGACTAGACGTGTCAAATAATCCTGTTTACCACTTCTCTGGATATTTCAGGCGCCCTCTGAACAATCCAGAAAGACAGGCATTAGGAAAGACAATTTTGAAAACTTGAAGTTTGATTTTGGTAAGCCCATTAAATGTTAGAGGTTTAAAACACTTGGTGTTATGAAACAGAATTACATATTATCATAAATTATTTATTTTGCCTAAATTATGACTCAAAAAGCAAAAAAACCTTTTATTACCCTTTCTTATTGCATGAAAATCCTGTTCAAAGCCAAATTTTATCCTTGTGTTAGTTTACTAATATTAACCCTGATTCTTAAATAAAATCTCATAGACAATTCCATCTAATCTTAAACAATTTGACCATGAGGTGAAATCTTTACAAGCCATTAGTAACCCTTTTTGCTAAAGGACAGATTAGCGTATTAAGACAGCCTTGTTTTGCTTTTATTTATGTTCAGTTTATGAAAAGACCATGTAATACCCTTTTGAATTTAGTTAATGTTTACACATTTTTTGCAAGATTAATTTTTACAATCTTTTCACAACTTAAACTTTAAGCTTTACTTTATTAAATTTAAGGTAATCCCTTATAACTGGGCAACTTTACATTTCTATGCTTTCTTATAATCTTTTACTAAGAAACACATTTTACTGTTTTTATATGTCTTGCATGTAAAACTGTTTAATGATCTCAAATACATGTTGCACTGTTAACTCTTAGCAACTTTTGATTTTGGTAAGAAACCTGGTTAGTAAGTGATTTTAATTATGTACCAGCTTAAAGATTAAAGTCACATGAACTAAAAAATATTATTTAAGTGCTTATTTTTTAAGGCAATTAATTTGAGCTCTTTTATAGACATTACAGATAACACATATATAGCAACACAAACACAGACAGAAGATTCAGCACTTGTTAAGATTTTTCATTTACTACTTTCTTAATTGGATTACTGCTTCAGGGTGGAGCCTTTGGAGAAACAGGGCCAGGTAGCATGCATTTTAGGGCCTAATAAGCACCAACAGCTGAAGGCAAAGACAGATCCCTAAAATTAAGGGTGCCAATTTATGTTGGATTTTGGATCCCCAAAAGGAGGGAGACACTATGGGAGAATACAGTGTAGTGCTTCTGCCATGCATTTCATTACAAGGCAACCCAAAGCCGATCTGCTTATTTTATTATCAGCTCATCCCCCATGGTAGTCTTATCTCTCAGTGTGGGTTGGGTATGTGTCCATATGTTTCTGGTGACCAAGAGCATGCTTCTCTGATTTATAACTACTCTTAGCCATCCCTTAAAGTGTATTTTCTACCAGTTAGCACATATCAAAGTTCTCTCCTAATGTGAAGTAATTTGATACGCTCAAAACTAAAAACAGTCAGATAATGCAAAACAGAACAGAGTCTTTAATTTTGAAAAATACCTATCTGCTTTTAATTCCTTGGGTTTCCTGGGGGAAAACAGAGGGTTTTTGTTTTGTTTTGTTTCAAAACCGGGTTTGTGGTGCCTTCTCTGTTTATCACAGGGAGTCCCACGTTACCAGAAGTTATCTTAAAGCCTGTCAACTGTGCATTAAGAGTGAAAAGACAAAAATGGAGAAAATAATTCAGTCAACTGAGAAGAAAAAAAAACCTTTTTCCAAAAAAACAGGATCCAAGAAGAGAAAAACATAAAGGTCTTTTAAATACATCTATAACTAGAATATCCACTTTTAATTAAGCTGAGCACTCTTTAAGAAAATCCTTTTAAATCCCCTGTTACTCAACTTTAACCATGTCAAGTAGTTAAGATATTTGTATTTTGAAATTTACAAAAAGTAACCTCACAGGTGAAACCAACAAAACTTAATTAGGTTATGACTTAACCATGAGTGTATGAGGTATTTTCAAAGGGGTGATGTGCAGCATTTGAAATCATCATTACAAAATTGTTATGGAGATAGTGAAAGACGTCCAACCTAACCAACTCCATTTTGTTTCCAGCCCCCAAGCTGTCCTTGCCTGTCCCTGGGCATAGGCCGAACTAACTTTGGGAGGAGCCTGCCTTACAATTTATAGTCTAAAACAAAGATGGTAACAGCCCCTTCTTAAGATATACTTCCCTCTTGCCCAGGGAACAGACCAAGAAACTAGCCACAAGATTAAAAACCATGGCCCAGGAGCCACGCTGATGGAGGCTACAAGACTCTGATCCTCCCTCAACTGCTCTCAAGGTCAGTGCTTAAGATATTTTGTAAGCCCTATTCTTGATGGATTAGCTTGCACCACCCAGATTGATAAATTGGCTTATCTGATTTTTGGCCCTCACCCAGAAACTAACTTAGTACAATAAGACAGCCACCATTTTAAAATGGTGGAGGCTAAAACAAAGTATTGCCACGTGGTTACAGGTCATGTTCCCAAGGGCATGAAACAAGATGGAGGCCTGTGGCCAAGTTCATTATTGTCATTTTCTTGGGCTGATTTGAACAGCAGGCATATGAGGTCCGGGGCTTGCATCCTGACCTAAGATACCCTTTCTTTTGACGGAACCGTACAGAAAGACACACAAAGCACACCAGATTGACTACATCTTAAGACCAACCTCACAAATCCTTTTTCATTAATTAATACTTTACAGACAATAAACAATGATCCTCATTATCCCTTTTACTGGTTTGCACAGCGAGTGAGAAGCCAAAAGCCTGACTTTTAAGAAGTTTTTACCGTTTTGCTGGCATGTCAGGCTTTTGGGTTCCCTTCCTCCAGCTCAACTCTAAGCCAAGCATTTTAAGGTTTGAAAATTAAACTTTCTCAGGTTGGAAGAACATTATAAAAGAACGATTTTAAACTGTGTAAGAAGGAAAAATACCAAAGACCTCAGTTTAAATTGTGGAAACCTTCTAGATATCTATCAGGGTCATCAGAAAATCAGCCTAAGTCTCCTTTTATTTGCCTAAGGTCCTGTAATGAGAAGGGAACTTGAAGGGGCTCCAAAAACAGGGTGTTCCTCACATGGTTCCTCAGATGGTTAGAGTTACTTCTCTGATTTTGGGGAGCCATTCTCTTTGGGCCTGTCCAAAATGATTGCTACACAAAGCTGGGTTCATTGATCTTACATTAGCAAAGATTTAGTAAAAATGCCATGCCCTTGTGCAAAACAAAGCGAGTGCTTTTTTCTTCAAAGTCCTGAGATTAAGAAAGTTCCAGTGTTTCAGAGTGCACTCCAGAGGGGTGCAAACTGAAGATAATCTGTTATGCATCTAGAAATAGAAGTGAGAGAAATCGTCCCTTTGGTCTCCTTCCCTTCCATATGTGACCCAGGGTGGAGAAGAAAACAGTGGGGGTGGCCCCTCGACTATTTTTCCATCCTGGTCCCTGGGTCCTGGGACCCTGTTAAATGTGCTGCCATTGCTGTAGGCATGACCCTCCAGGTCATGGAACCAGAGAAGATAGACTTCTGGGCCTAGTCACACTTACTGAAGTAGCCCTAGTCCTCTGTCTATTATCTCCCTTTGACTTTGTAGACTTGCATGACCTGTGTGCCCCCCCCAACCAAAAAAAACAAAAAGGATCTTGGAAAAGACTATATAAAAGGCAAGACTCCTTTAATGAGTCTAGCAGGCTAGATTGCCTGCTATTATGTCCCACCAAAGTATTTAACCTTAGAAAAATGGTTCCAGTTTACTTCTGGGCTTAAAAATCCCCTTACTAATTAGTAAGGGCAGACAGAATAGGCGCCTTAAAGGGATGTGAGGACCTAATGTTGATTTTTTTGCTGATGGGACAGTATTTGGACTAAAATTTGGCTGTGAAGGACATTTTAATTCTAACAATTGAAAGCAGAATTTTCCCATTCACAAAAGTAGCATAAAGCCAAGTTTTTAGTAGATAAGCGCAAAAAGGGAAAATTGTGAATGTGTAATGTACTGCAGAGAACCAACAATGTGTCCTATGAAGAGTATTTCTGTTTTCATTAGGTGGCCCTGTTGACCTTGAAACACCATGTGTTCTCCACACAGAGTGACCTTTACATGCCATGTGCTCTCCAGGCCAAGGGCAGAGAGAGACCTGGAAATGTCATGTGCTGTCCAGACCAAGGGCAGAGAGAAACATGGCAATGCCATATATTCTAGAGACAGAGAGAGATCGAGAGAGAGAGAGAGAGAGACTGTTGAGGGGGTGAGGGTGGCAGAAATCCTGTTCCTAGAAAATCACAAAGATGCCTTCCCTTGAGCTATATCCTGGGTTACTATGACAATCCCTGATCTTGTCAAACAGGATTACTTCCTTAGGTTATAAAAACTCCCACACATTCAACCCACAGAAAGAGTAAGAGCCTGTGGATAAAAAAATAAGGAAAATTTTGTGACAGGATAGCTGAGGATTCTTTACCACCACCCAGAGTGGGCTGTTGGAGGCTGAGTCCAGTCCAGAAACCTCTGAGTAACACCAGAGTGTGCCCTGGCCAGAAATTCTCATTTGCCTCAGAACATTTCCCAGCCTCACTTGATGGCTGGCTAAGTTTTATCCATGAAAAGAGACCTGTTATGACAGAGCCAACATTCATTCCTAGCACCCTGAAGGCACTATGGCATTGACTAAGTCCTCCTCAGCAAGCCTTACATCTGAGTCTTTAAGACCAGTGGCTAGCGTTTGTGACTCATTAATCAGCTGACAAATGCCAGGATTTTTTATAGTTCTTTGAGAGAATAAAAACTGAGGATGAGAAGCCTCAGAAATGAAAGTGAAAGTAGAGTCTTTTCAAGCTGATTTTCTGTTAAAAAAGAAATGTTTCAAGAGCTGTTTTTATTAAAAGAAAAAGCCTTACCAAGGACTCTTTTTACCCTCTCTATCTGCCTAAAACAATTTCTTAATAACTCCTTTAATGAGCCTTTCTTTCCAGGTTGGAAGGAATCCTTTTGTAAATGTGTTCTTTAGTAGGCAAAATATCCTCATTGCTGCTTATAGTATATTGTTCGTTGCTCTTACAATTATCATAAGTTTGTATTCAGAAGTGCTTGTTAGCGTATTCTACATAAATCTGCAGAATTGCAAAAAAATGGAAGCAATAAGTGTGAATGACAAAGATTAAAAATCTGATGATGAGAGCTCACCATAATCAAAAATCAACAAGAAATTTGGTTATTTCTGTGGCATACAACATTTTAACATAACAATCTAAATTATTACTAATACCATATTAAATTATTGGGAATTTTGCACAATTTTGGAAAATTCATGCTAGTATAATACTCATAAATATAACTTAAAACAAATCTAACATCACTTACTCTTTACAAAGACTGCTCATATAATTCAATATATCAAGTAAGCCTAATTAGTTTAATATATCCCTTTCATAGATCCTTTGAGAAGTTTCAGAGCCCTCTGAAACTTTCCAAAGTGAGTTCAAGGTTAAAATGACTTGTTTCAGAATTTGATTTTAAAGAAATTTATAAAAGACATCAAAAATTTTAAAGCTCCTAATCAAAATAAGATCACAGGTGATCATAAAACAATAGTCATTTATTTCACCAGGGTGATAACTAAAAGACTTTAAAAGAAATTAGAGGAAGTTACACAGTTGAGGGGAAAAAAAAAACAAGCAAGCCTTAGACCTTTAACAGACATCACTCAGTTTTACCACCTAATCAAAGGCCCTGATAAAAACAACAGGAAAAAGAAAATCATTTTGATAAGATGCAAGTCAATTTTCCTAGGCAAATTTTTAAAATATAAAGAAAAACCTCCTGCAGTGTGATTGCTTCTCTTATGGGAAGCCCATTTAGAGAACCTGAAGTCAAGCCTGATGAAAAGTTACTTTAATTTAGTCAGACATTAGAATAATGTTTATCTAAGGTTATGAGCATACACCATATTATAGAAGAATGTGTCACGTTACAGAAGAACATACCATATTATAGAAAAACATGAACAAGAAAATTAGTAACGAGTAGGGGAATACATGGCTCTTAGAAAAAGTAAAAGCACATAAAATTTCCTGGTTACATGGAATAATTAAGACACATCAAGAAACCCAAGGGTATAGAATCAAGTTATACTGGAGGAAAATATTGCCCTCCTAGGCCTTTAAGGCAAAAATTCTTCAGCATCAGGCCACAATAGCAGACTTAGAACTGGAAATAGGAGAATAAAAATCTATAAGTGCCAAGACCAGCTTGATTGTGGAGACAGCTAAACTACAGGAATTAAGGCACACACAAAGAAATATAGAATATGGAGTGGGAAATCAGGGGTCTCACAGCCTTCAGAGCTGAGAGCCTCAAACAGAGATTTACCGACATATTTATTGACAGCAAGCCAGTGATAAACATTGTTTCTATAGATTATAGATTAACTAAAAGTATTCCTTATGGGAAACAAAGGGATAGGCCGAAACAAAGGAATGGGCTTCCGCTAATTATCTGCAGCAGAAACATGTCCTTAAGGCACAGATGGCTCATGCTATTGTTTGTGGTTCAGGAACACCTTCAAGTGGTTTTCCACCCTGGGTGGGCCAGGTATTCCTTGCCCTCATTCTGGTAAACCCACAACCTTCAGCATGGGCATCATGGCCATCACGAACATGGCACAGTGCTGCAGAGGCTTTGTTTATGGCCAGTTTTGGGGTCAGTTTATGGCCAGATTTCAAGGCCTTTTCCCAACATGTCCCCCTTCTTTTTTTTTTTTTTTTTTCCAATGCAATAAAAGCAAAGGCGGCTTTGTCACAGTGAGCTACTTCTTGCAGGAGTCAGGATCTGCATCTGCAGACTATATAAAGACAAATGACACAGATTAATAACACAATCATCACTGAAATCACAGAGCTTCCAATTGTTTTTATCCATTTCAATGGAGTACTAGCTGCTAATCTATCTGCAGCTCCTTCGAGCACTCCAGTTCCTGGTATTAAGGTCAGGTGTGCCTGGGATGCTTTAAATATTTGTTCTTTTAATTTTGCAATATCCAGGGACAAGTTTGTAGAATGTCCTTCTAGGTGCTTTTTTATTCTTTCCTAAATTTTGATCTTATTAAGAGCCATTAATATTTTCCACAAATCCTTATGTTTAGCTCCTAGGGTGGGCCATATCATTTGAGGTTGAGGTGCCACTATACCACCATGTTTCCAGATAATAGGAACTCTTGCCGTATTTCTTACCATTTCTACCATTTGACCATTTTGTTCAGACCAGCTGAACATAGTGTGGCCGTGGCATGCAGACTGAGAGGTGCAGTTTAAGCTAAACATCCCCTTAGGGGACCAATCAATAATGATTCTATAGGAATCGTTGTGCAGCATCTTGGCCTATTCTGCAATGCAATCTTCCCAAACAAGTAATTTCATTATTTCTGGCCAGGTCCAATTCTGTTTACAAATAGGTTTTTGAGTGTGGTATGCCTCAATTATATGAGCAGATTCATTATGGTAAATATTGATATCAGAAAGCATGTGCAACTGTGTCATAGAGTGATTACATCCAGGCATTATTGCTAGCCAAGATTGATAAATATGCCCAATAAGTATAATTGTTCTCTGTGTCAGCCCTTGTTGAAGGAATACTCATGGCAATGGTGATCAACACTATCATAGCTGTCATTAAATTACTCACTGTGACTGGTTGTCCTGCTTTCCTCAGGTTTTCTTCTGCCATCAGTGACATCTTCTTGATCTGTCCCCAGGTGGGTGGCTGTGTTTGACAGGTGTTGCTCATGACAGTTGGGGACCTCCTCAGCATCAGTCTCAACATGGCTGCAACTGATGGGTCCTCAGGATCCTCCCGGAATCTCTTCTTAGGCATCTGGCTCATGATAAGGTTTCAGGTGTCTTGATGGTATCCAAATTGGCTGCTTGTTTTGGCCTGGAGAAACGCAAGCATAACCTCTACCCCAAGTTATTATTTTAGCTATTTCCCAACTTTTTGTTATTGGATCTCTCCACCAAACCAGTTGTTCTGCTTCTGTCTTTGCAGCTGGTTTCTGTAGATGCTGTTCAGCTGCTGATAGCATCTGGTCTTTAGGCAGGCTCAAAAAATTTAGTTAATAATGCTAGATTCAATGGTGTATAGGGTGTCCCATAGTCCTTGTTTCTCTCCTTTTGCTTTTGCAACTGCTGTTTCAGGGAGAGATGTGTTCTTTCTACTATGGCTTGTCTTTGAGAATTATATGGGATGCCAGTAATGTGTTAATATTCCATATAGAGAAAAATGTAGCTAGAGCTTGGCTAGTATAGCCTAGGGCATTATCTGTTTTAATAGAAGCTGGAATGCCCATCACCACAAAACACTGCAAAAGGTGATGTTTAACACAGGCAGAAGACTCTCCTGATTGGCATGTAGCCCAGATAAAGTGAGAAAAGGTGTCCACACATATATGTACATAAGCTAGTCTCCCATATGACGGAACATGTGTGACAGCCATTTGCCAAAGAGAATTAGGTTCCAATCCTTGAGGATTAACTCCTCCTGTAAAAGATAAGGAATGCACCATTTGCCAAGTTGGGCATCCCTGGATAATAACTTTAGCTTATTTCCAGGTAATGCTGTATCTGCATTTGAGACTAGAGGCATTAACATGGGTTACATTGTGAAAGTGTCTAGCATTAGATATTGCAGTAGCAACTAGGCAATCAGCCATTTGATTCCCTGCAGTCAAAGGTCCTGGAAGAGGTGTATGAGCCCGAATGTGAGTGATGTAAAAAGCGTGCATTCTACTCCTGACTGCTGTTTGCAATTGGGTAAATAAAGTTATCAGTTGTTCATCTGTGTGAAATCATAACTGAGCACTTTCAATTAATTTTGTGGAATGATCCACATATGAATAATCAGAAATCACATTAATAGGCATTTTATAAGCATTCAATACCTCAATTACAGCAACAAGCTCTGCTTTTTGAGCTGAAGTGTAGGGCATCTGAAAAATTTTACCTTTTGATCCAGAATAAGAAGCTTTACCATTACTAGACCCATCTGTAAAAACATTCTCAGCACCTTCAATTGGTTTAAATTTAGTTATTCGAGGGAGGATCCAGTTAGTTAATTTCAAAAATTGAAACAGTTTTGTTTTAGGAAAATGATTATCAAGAATACCCACAGTCAGCTAAATGGGTTTGCCAAGTAAGACTATTTATAAAAGCTTGCTGTATTTGTGCCTTTGTGAGAGGGACAATAATTTTTCCAGGATCATATTCATGTAATTTAACAATCTGAGTTCTCCCACTTCCTATCATAGTAGCAATTTGATCCAAATAAGGAGTTAGAGTCCGTGGATTAGTATGTGGAAGAAAAATCCCCTCTATAAGATCTTTCTCTTGTACAGTTACACCAGTAGGTGAATGGTAAGGTGGAAAAATTAGCAAATCTAGAGTCCTCTCTGGATCTATTCTATTTATTTGGGCTTTATGGACTTACTTTTCAATCAGCTGTAACTCTGCCTCAGCCTCCTTTGTTAATTTTCAAGGGCTAGTGAGACTAGGATCTCCTCTAAGAATAGAAAATAGATTACTCATGGCATAGGTAGGAATGCCTAGAGCAGATCATATCCAATTAATGTCCCCTAGTAATTTTTGAAAGTCATTTAATGTTTTCAGTTGATCCCTATGTATGGTTACTTTCTGTAGCACAATGGTAGTGTCATTGAGTAAGGTCACCAAGTAGGAGTAAGGAGTAGTAGTCTGAATTTTGTCAGGAGCTATAATTAAACCAGCACAAGAAATCAAATTTTGCATGTGATCATAACATTGGGGTAATAGTTCTCAAGTGGGGGCAGCACAAAATATATCATCCATATAGTGAATAATGTAACACTGTGAAAATTTTTTACAAGTAGGTTCAATTGCTTGCCCTACATAAGCCTGGCAAATTGTTGGACTGTTTAACATGCCTTGTGGCAACACTTTCCAGTGAAAACACTTAGCAGGCTGCAGGTTTTTTACTACAGGAATTATAAATTCAAACTGTTCACAGTCTTGCTCAGCTAAGGGGATAGTAAAGAAACAGCCTTTTAAATCTATGACTATTAAAGGCCAATTTTTTGGAATCATAGCAGGAGAAGGCAATCTTGACTGTAATGTCCCAACAGGTTGTGTAACTAAATGAATGGCTCTTAAGTCAGTTAGCATTCTCCATTTACTTGATTTTTTCTTAATAACAAAGACTGGAGAATTCTAGGGGGAAAATATTGGAGCTATGTGTCCTTTTTCTAATTGTTCAGTAACTAAGTCCTCTAAAGCCTCCAGTCTCTCTTTACTTAGCGGCCATTGTTCTATCCAAATTGGCTTATCTGTTAACCATTTTAAAGGTATAGGTTCTGGAGGCTTAACAATGGCCACCATCAAAAGTGATATCCTAAACCTTGGTGGGAACTTTGTCTTCCTGCTTGAAGCGGCTCCTTCAAACCTTGCAAATTTTTTCCTGGTCCAATACCAGGGACATACCCAATTTCATGCATCATATGTTGACTTTGAGGGCTATGTAATTGTTCTGGAATTAGAACTTGTGCTCCCCAATGTTGTAATAAATCTCTTCCCCATAAATATATAGGTACAGAAGTTACAATTGGTTGAATAGTCCCAGGTCGTCCATCGGGCCCTTCACAATGCAAAGTATAACTACTTTCATGTACTTCAGGGGCTTTACCAAATCCAACTATGTTAAATTTAGTGGGTTGAATTGGCCAGGCAGACAGCCAGTGCTGTAGAGAAATGGTTGAAATGTCTGCTTCTGTATCTACCAAACCTTTAAACTTCTTTCCCTGAATAGTTATTTCACAGGTAGGATGTTTATCAGTAATTTGATTTACCCAATAAGCTGCTTTGCCTTGTTTATTTGTACTTCCAAATCCTCCTGTTTGTTTAATTTCACTTTTCCCCATTTCCACCTATAGCACAATCAGGAGCTGTGCTATACGCTCTCCTGGCTCTGCTTTCCATGGAACAGAAGTAGATATAACAATTTGAATTTCCCCATTGTAATCTGAATCAATGACTCCTGTTTGTACTTGCACTCCTTTTAAATTTAAACTAGATCTACCTAGAAGTAATCCTATTGTCCCCACTGACAGCATCTGACTGGAGACGGCAACATTCTTTAACGTTCCCATTACAAAAGGAGAACCTCATCCATATTGATTAATAGCTTGTTCAAATTCTTTGAGTAATTTAAAAGGAAAAGGCTCAAATGTAGCTATAATATTTCCCTGTTGATCTGGGGGTGTATTCTAACAGGAAACTGCCAAGCCTCTAAATCACCTCCTCTTCTAGCTTACTAGATTCCTGCCTGAATAGAACTGAGAGCAGTCACTCGAGGTGCTGCTCAAACAGTCACTGGGGCAACTACCTTTCACCCAGTGTCCTCCAGAAAAGAAAGATCTAGAGGATCAGGCCACTCTTTTTCTTCAAAATAAGGAAGGGTACAGAAGGGTATGGATGAACCTCTTCCTCCTTTGCTGCTTTAGCTTTAGCTTGCAATCAAACCTGCTGTGTTACCTCTTCTGTTGCTTCGTCCTCATCATCAGTGTGTAAAGGTTCCAAGGGGGAAGGAACCAGAGCCCACACTTGTCCTATTGTTACCCTGATGCTTCCAAGCTCCCCTTCTTACTCACCATGGGGATTGCTTAAGAGTACTTGGGTGGGTGTCCTCCAGCTTAGTTCCACATTCTCCAACCATTGCTCTGGTGACCCTTTGACCTGGGTTCAAGCCCCACGTATAGGCAACACTTGTTGAGACCAGTTTAGTCACGGAGACCCTAACCCAGTGGCGCTAGAGGAATTAAAGACACACACACAGAAATATAGAGTGTGGAGTGGGAAATCAGGGGTCTTAAAGCCTTCAGAACTGAGAGCCCTGAACAGAGATTTACCTACGTATTTGTTGATAGCAAGCCAGTGATAAACATTGTTTCTATTGATTATAGATTAACTAAAAGTATTCCTTATGGGAAACAAAGGATAGGCCAAAACAAAGGAATGGGTTTGGCTAATTATCTGCAGCAGGAACATGTCCTTAAGGCACAGATTGCTCATGCTATTGTTTGTGGTTCAGGAATGCCTTTAAGCAGTTTTCTGCCCTGGGTGGGCCAGGTGATCCTTGCCCTCATTCCAGTAAACCCACAACCTTCAGCGTGGGTGTCTTGGCCATCATGAACTTGTCACAGTGCTATAGAGATTTTGTTTATGGCCAATTTGGGGCCAGTTTATGGCCACACTTGGGGACCTGTTCCGAACAATAAGAGCTAACTAATCTGGGAGCGGTGGCTCATGCCTCTAATCACAGCAGTTTGGGAGGCTGAGGAGGGTGGATCACAAGGTCAAGAGATTGAGACCATCCTGGCCAACATGGTGAAACTGTCTCTACTAAAAATACAAAAATTAGCTGGGCGTGGTGGCTCACATCTGTAGTCCCAGCTACTTGGGAGGCTGAGGCAGGAGAATTGCTTCAGTTGGGGAGGCGGAGGTTGCAGTGAGCCAAGTTCGCACCACTACATTCCAGCCTGGCAATAGAGTGAGACTTCGTCAAAACAAAACAAAAGAAAACAAAAAAAACTAACTAAAAATTGAGGGAGCCACCATTTTAGTTAAATAGATAAAGATATGCCTTTTTTTAAGAAAAAAGAAGTAGTCAAAGGCAATGATGTATGTCCTGCACATCATGTGGAACAATTGCAACAAAAACTGAACATCTGAGATATAGATCTGAAAATCTACAAGAGGAAAACTCCATTTGAGAAAAAAAATTACTATTTTAAATTTAAAAAGATAGGAATTTTAACCTAGACTTAGGGAAATTTAATGAAAACTGTAAACAGAAAAAACCTGCAGATCAGAATATGGAAGAAAATTTAAAGAAACAGATTTTATAATTAAACATCAAAGCCTCCTAATTTTTTTTAATTAAGAGCAAATCAATACTCCAAGAAAACCCTGTTGTTTAATATAGGGGTCAAATTTAATTTCTTCTATCAGTGTACATTTTCTACTAATGCTCAATTTTAAAAAAGTTATAGTAATTCTCTTTTAATTTTAGTCAACTTCATCACACATAAATTCTGTTTTATCAGATTGATCCTTCATATACTTTTTCCGACTTGCTTAAGCCTTCTATGACTTGCTCAAACCCTTTACAAATTGTTTAAAACTTTAGTTTTGTCCTATGTTTTTCTTTCTTATATTTAAACAATAATTCTACCTTAAGAAAAATCTTGTATTTCTTTTTTCCTTATTATTTCAACTACACAAGACTCTTTCTTATACAAAAATACAAACTCTTTCTCTTTTTAACTTTTCTTACCAAAAATACATCCTGTAACTTTCTTTGCATCTGTCTCCTACTTACTAGTTCCTTTCTGCCTTATTTTATTTCCTTTGGAAATTCACATTTTGAAAACAATCTTTAAATAACCTTCAAACTAGACAATATTATTCTTTTTCTCAACAGAAGAACACATTTTTATGCCCTATTTATAACTTTTCTCATCTAAAACACATCTTTTCTTCTTGTATAAGTTCCAAATAGAATTACACATTAATTAGAATTTCTAGCTCTTAGTAATCTTTTTAGTGAAAACCTAGAAAGGAATTTTGAACTGTTTTTTACATACAAAATATGTATGCTTTTTACATACAAAGTATGTATGTAAAAAACAGTTCAACATTTTATTTTTTTAATTGAATGCAAATATCATGTCTTCTATAAAATTTAGAAAGCCAAAAGTAAATAAACTTGAACCTATGATTAAAAATTAATGTTTCCATATTTTAACTTTTTAGAAATAACTCATTTGTGAATATCTATTAAGATTTCAAAAAATTTTAATTATAAATGTTTATCCCATTTACACTTACATGATTTATTAATTCTTTACAATTATACTTAGCTTACTTGTAAAAACTGAGATACCTGACCAACCTAGTCATCATTTTGAGCTATTTACCTGCTAGGGAAATACCCTAAAGGTTAAATACATTGTTTTTTTGTTTCACTGCTGTGCTTGATATACAGGTAACAATGGCCACTACCCTGCACTTTTATCTGCAATCTTGTCATTAGTTCAAACTCATATGTTTATGATCTAAGATATCTAATGTAATCATCTGATGGGTTTTTTTCTGTCTTCTGCACAGACAAAATCAGTTTACTGACACCCTGGTACTGTAGTAGAGGGATAGTATAACTGTCACAATGCCAGCCCACGTGAGAGAACTACAGTTATCACTTAAATCAGTCTCTCCCAAGGCTTGGAGTTATATTTTTTATTGACAATTTGGTGGGTGGGGGGGTAGGGGATGGTTGCTTCCTATTAGTTGGAGATAAAATCATAGGGGTGTGGAAAACAGCACTAAGTGCTGAGTCCACCTCTAGCTAGGGCCACAGGATTAGTTAAGTAATGGTTTGTAAGCCCAGGTGGGGTTGGCGTCACAGATATTTTAAAACACCAACTTTAGGTTCTACAGTAGTGATGTTATCTATAGCAATTGAAAGAGTCACAAATCTTGTGACCTCTGGCCATGACTCCTGAGCAGTAATCGATTATAGTAACTATATTTTAGCAGAGTTTGGCCCCTCCCATAATCATATTCTTGCTAATGAAGATGGTTGTCAGTCCCTGTGCAAGGAGGAGGTTAGTTTTAGGGAGGAACTATTACCATGCTTGCTTTCAAGTTAAACTAAAAATTAAATTTCTTCTAAAGTTAAATTGACCTATGCCAGAAATGGTCAAGGACAGCTTGGAGGTCAGAAGCAAAATGGCTGATTTATTCTATTATCATAATTTTGCAAAGGTGGTTTCACTGACAGAAATAAAGATACCTGTCTGCATCATATTTAATGCTGAAAACTCTGAAAATATGCCTGCTTTACTTAAGTTGATAATATTACATTGCCAATTTTTTACTGAAGTCACATGAAATTGAAAGATATTTGAGTTAATTACTTTTTTGCTGATTACTTATTTAAATTTTTTCTCTAAGACAACTAAATAGAGCTTTTCAAATGTGTTTTTGTAGAAAAAATACTATATACATAAAACATAAACATATAAAAACATACAGACAACACAAAGCTCATATGTTTTTCATTTTAACATTTCAGTAATAAAACAGTAAAATATAGTAATATAAACTTACCAGTTTTAAAAGAACATTTGGATTTAAGCTATGCTTCAGATAAAATAAGACATGTCACCTGTAATCCCAGCACTTTGGGAGGCTGAGATGGGCGGATCACTTGAGGTCGGGCCTAGCCAACACAGTGAAACCTCGTCTCTACTAAAAATAAAAGAACTAGTTGGGCGTGGTGGTGGAAGTCTGTAATTTTAGTTACTCGGGAGGTCAAGGCATGAGAATTGCTTGAACCTGGGAGGCAGAGATTGCTGTGAACCCAGATCAAGCCACTGCACTCCAGCCTGGGTGACAGAGCTAGACTCCAATTCAAGAACAAAGCAAAAAGAATAGGACATGTTAAGGTTACCTTTTCAAATGGTTAAACTTTAAGATTTGCATTTGCCCTTGATAAGTAATCTTATGAAGACAATGGACCAAATTTAGCGTGGAGAAGCAGATATTTTTTTCCTTTACTTTTCCCTCTCTTCTTTTAGTTTTAAATTAGCATAGGCGTTAATTCCTTAGATGTTTTTGTTTCACTATAATTCCATAAAAATATCTTTAAGCAGGCTTTGATGTCCATAACACCATATCCCTATTTATGTTTCAATTTGTAAGGCAAGAACAATTGCAGCAGTAAGTTTTATCTTAACACGTGAAAAAGTCAGCAGATTCAGAGTAGGCAAAGTAAAAACAGACTGAGAGAGGGTAGAAGTCTCTGCATGCAAGCATTCCTGTCAAACTATTTAACCCCAGAGTTGTATTATTATTTTTTTTAAATTTTAGCTATAAAAGAGACCAGCTTAGGGAGCTCAAATAGTCCTCATAATGGCCATTAGCTCTAAATTATCTTTGATGTAATGTTTCCATCGATTTAAAATGTGCACAAGAATGAGTCTTAATGTTAGAACATACAACCAGCTTAAGTACTTGAAAGCCTGGCATGATTTAATAATTGAGAATCTCATTTCATTTCTTATTAATTCTTGAGAGAAAAAGAAAATTCTATAACTTTTGTCAAAAAAAATTAAGAGCTTGGGCAAAATGTTTTGCTTTGAGTAGTGTGCCTGGCAGAGAATTATTTTTGTTTTGTTTTATTTGTTTGCTTTAAGTAATGTGGCGTATAGCCTTTGCCCTAGTTGTCTGACCTGTGATCAAATTTTTCCTGTTGCATGGAAATTTTCTTGAGACTCGCAAGCAAATCTTGCTGGTCTGTGATCCCGTTCATTATCACATGAAAGACTTTGCTCTTTGAAGGCTGGAGTCCCTCCTACATGGTGGTGAATAGCCTAAGGACTTTTAATTGGTCAACCCGTGCTCACCATTGGGTATGTTTGTTTTTGCTCCCCAAAAAATGTTTAGAAAATAATCAGGGAAAATAAAGTAAAAGAGCCAAATCATTTACAGATGTGTATAAGCAACCGGAAATGAAACCAAAAGTAGAGGACTCACCAAAGTCTGAAACCAGACAGACAGATAAAACAAAATATTACACCAGGTACACAGGAAAAAACAATCAAAAGTGAATTAACCAGAAAAGACATCTTCAAAAAAGAACATAGCTTCTATAGAAAGTATATGTATCAGAAGGACAATGTCCTTATACCAGAAAGTCATGCTAGAAAAGACAAAAATGTATTTGATAGTCTCAGAAGGGATGAAGTTTTCTTAACAAGGTAGCTTCATTCAAACCAGACACCAAATAAAGCCAGCAGGGAGCTGCTGCCACAGAGAGGGAGCTTTGTATAACTCGAGAGGAAGCCTCACCAGGGAAGAAAATGTTTGCTATGGAAACATAGAGCTAAAAATACTCCAGTCGGTACTGCACATGTTTCCAAGGGCTGCTATCTCTTCAAGGTGAGCTTGCTTCAGGTCCCATTGCTGTCACCAAATTATGTATACCTAAATAACAAACAGAGAGAGGCTCTCTAAAGATATTTAGTTTACTTGAGATTAGCAGGGCATTGCAATGCAGAATATACAAGCCATGGTAGCCACAGACACATTTAGGAAGGCAAAGAAAAGGGATTTTGAAGGCAAAATGAGAAAGACTGCACACATTGTTTTAAAATAATAATTCTTGGCTACAAAGATTAATAACAAGAATAGCATCACTCTGACTTTGAACAGGCAGCAGATGTCCTAACAGAGAGATGGAGAGTGAGAGAGAGTGTGTGTGTGCACACGTGAGTGTGTGAGTGTGTTTGCAAGGTTGTGGTGGCCTTTTTTGCAATGCTATGGTTCTGGCAGAGTGTCCTGAGATACTCCTAATTATTAGACAAATATGCATGAGTGTCTTCCCCTCATGGCTTTCCCCAGCTTCATTTTGTCAGAGTTTGACACAAGTGACTCCATTTTGAATCTGACAGCTTTCACAACAGGACAGTAGAAACGGTGATATTTATTACCACTCAGAACATAAGTTATAAGATAAGCTGATGAAGTACAGTGTATGTAGAATGTTAAACTCTAAATTTCCATTTGTTGGATTACACAATAAAGTCCTTAATAGAGAAGGGACCACACTATCTGAGAAAATATGAAGCCGTGGAAAAATGTAATGGAACTGTCCTCTATTCCCTCATTACAGTTCCAAGCCCTAGGTACCTGGGAAAAAAATTACTAAGATTTTTCATAAAGGCAAAGATTCCAGATGTTTAAAGACTTTGTGTGTGTGTGTGTATTTTTTTTTTTTTTTGAGACGGAGTCTTGCTCTGCATCCCAGGCTGCAGTGCAATGGCACGATCTTGGCTTACTGCAACCTCCGTCTCCCAGGTTGAAGGGATTCTTCTGCTTCAGCCTCCCAAGTAGCTGGAATTACAGGTGCCTGCCACTATGCCCAGCTAATTTTTTATTTTATTTTTTTAGTAGAGGTGGGGTTTCCCCATGTTTGTCAGGCTGGTCTCAAACTCCTGACCTCAGGTGATCCACCCACCTCAGCCTCCCAAAGTGCTGGGATTACAGGTGTGAGCCACTGTACCTGGCCTAGAGACGCTTTTAACTTAGAGGCTACCTCTGCTGAAATATGTCTTGTCAGATAATCTGAGTTTCAGATCTCTGTAACACAGAGCATCAGGCATTGAAGTGGTTCATTCTATTGATTCTGAAGTCAGAATGTTTGCATTCAGATACTGCTCTGCCACATTGGTTCTCTAAATATTACTTCATCTCAGTGTGCTGATTTTTTCAACTATTAAATGGAAGTAATAATGGAACCCATTTTATAGAATTATTTGAAAAACTAACAAATAAAACATGTCAATACTTTGATCAGTGCCTGGCAAAGAGTATTCAATAAATGCTATCTATTTTTAAAAAACAAAAAAATTATTGTTTTGTTTACAAGTGCTTGTGTCTTTGAACCCAAATTAGAAGATTGTATGTCTCAAGTTTCTATAATCCTAAAATCAGTGCATCAAAACTCCATACCATTCAGTTCTAATATTAGCCCCAAGATACTCTCTTTGCCTTCACATTTTTAAGACTTTTAATCCTACTTTAACATCAAATCACAATCTTTCCATGAAAACTGCCTTTCAGCACATCTAATAGAAAAATAAAAATTATTTTCCTGTATTTCACATGGAGTAATGATAAGAGTAAGGGCTTTCAAATAAGATTGGTTTATGATCAAAACTCACCCCTGGAAGTGATGTGGTTTGGTTCTGTGTTCCCACCCAAATCTCATCCCAAATTGTAATCACCGTGTGTCAAGTGAGGGAGGTGACTGGATCATGAGGGTTGTTTCCCATGTTGTTTCATTACAGTGAGTGAGTTCTCATGAGAACTGATGGTTTTATAAGTGTTTGACAATTCCTCCTTCACATGCTCACTCTGTCACTCTCTCCTGCCACCTTGTGAAGAAGGTGTCTGTTTCCCCTGTTGCCATGATTGTAGGTTTTCTGAGGTCCTGAGGCCTCCCCAGCCATGTGGAACTGTGTCAACTGAACCTCTTTTGTTTATAAATTAGCCAGTCTTGGATAATATCTTTATAGCAGTGTGAAAACTGAAAATATAGGAAGTTACCAGCTCTGTGACCCTGTGAGTTACTTAACTACTTTGCACCTCAGTTTCCACATTCATAAAATGCATTCTGTTTGAATTAAATCAGAAAAATACCTGGGAGATTAACTGATACAGATAGCATGCTCAGCGAATAAATTTTATTGTAGCCTGACTGTTTCTCCTTAAAGCTGAAGGCTTTGTTCAGTCTTCATTAAAATATTCACAAGAAAATAAACAGATGTTAACTTTTTCCTAAAGACCTCAGTATCTTTCCTTCAATAATATGGACCTGTTAGTTCCTACAAAACTGTGTTGGAACACTTTTTTCCATGGCTTTCTTCTCCCATGTAAAATTTGATATTACATTTTTCTTTTAGATTCCATTCAAAGTGCAAAACCACTTCTCTCTAATACTATCCATGTATATTTCATTCTCTGATATGACACCAAAATTTATTACTTTGCAGCTGATTCTCTAATCTAGACCACTAATTTAGTCATTCTATAGATGTTTAAAGTCTGTATAGACATTCTATAGATGTCTTTAGACATTTCATAAATGTCTGTAGTCTCTATAGACATTCTATAGAGACTCTAACACCATAATAAGTATCTCTGTTATCACAGTTTAGGCTATGTTAATTCCCTTCCTACCCTACAAAAGAGCATCATAACTTTTTTCATTTTATTTAATGTGCTTTTTCTTAGTGTGTTTTATAGCATCTTCCCTATGATTCATCTTTCTCTTTATCACACGTTGTTCCCTGAGATTAATATTCTAATTTCAGTTGATTCAAAATTCTGAAAGGTCAAATTACATATCCTGATATTTTTAAAAGTCACATAAGTTTACTCTTCTAACATCAAGCACTACTCTTCTTTCTTTTTTCTTTTCCTTTTTCTTTCTTTTTTTTTTTTTTTTTTGAGACACCATCACCTATCTGAAGTGACACCCAGGCAAGAGTGCAGCGGTAAAGTGAACTGCTCAGTGAAGCCTAGACCTCCAGGCTCAAGTAATCTGACTGCCTCAGCATCCAAAGTAGCTGGGAACACAAGTAAACACCACCACACCCAAATATATATATTTTTTGTTTTGTTTTGTAGAGATGGTGGAATGTCTAACTGCACTGACCAGGCTGGTCTTGAACTTCTAGGCTCAAGTGATCCTCCCACCTCAACATCCCTAAGTGTTGGGATTACAGACATGAGTGATTGCACCTGGCCACATTCTTTCTTTTTAATCCTAAAAATTTGTTTATCTCTTGCATTGCTTCTGCAGTCACAACAGATTGTTTTTTCCTTTTTTTTTTTTTTTTGAACCAGGTTCTTGCTGTGTTGCCCAGGCTGGAGTGCAGTGGTGCAATCTTTGCTCACTGTAACTTTGACCTCCCAGGCTCAAGAGATCCTTCTGCCTTGGTCTCCCAAGAAGTTGAGACCATAGGCATACACTGCCACACAGGTAATTTGTGTGTGTGTGTGTGTGTGTGTGTGTGTGTGTGTGTAATACAGGATCTCCCTTTGTTGCCCAGGCTGGTTTGGAGCTCCTGGGCTCAAGCAATCCTCCTGCCTTGACCTCCAAAAGTGCTGGGATTATACAGGTGAGCCACCATGCCCAGCCACAACAGAATTTTACACTCCCTTATTTTTCAAAACATCTATTTAGAAAATAAACTCAAAGATGAGATTGTTTTCAGTTTTGAAATACTGTTTCCATTTCTTTTTTCTTCTAACTGTTTGAATCCAGTTATCAGTCTTTTTTTTTCTGTGCTTTTTTTACTTCTCCATTAGATTATAAATCCCTTGAAGTTAAAGTTTTAATTAATTTTTGGATTAATATCATGTAATGGAGAGAACACAGGCTTTGGAATTACACATACTTAAATTCAAACTCTAGCCCTATAACTTTCAGGTTTTAAAACTAGAGATTGCTTTTCCTTTTGGAATATTAGTTTCTTTCTAAAACAAAGATAATGAGATGGAGCAGGCATCCCCTCTTAGGGGCCTGTTGGCTCCACAAGCAGGGAAATAAATGAAAATCTTGAGTTCCTTCAAGGAAAATTCCAGGCACCTAGCTAACCCTAAAAAGTAAATAAATTTGTTAAGCAAAAAGGTAATAGCTTAAAACAGTAGTCAAGGAGTCTAGAATCATGGGATGCTTGATTTCCCTGTAGAAACTAAAAATAACATGTTATCTTATGCCACTGAGTTGTTTCTCAGAAAGCTGGAGGCAAGTATACCTCAGATAAGGGGTAGCTAAGGTCTGAACTCTGACCACTGTTCTTTTTTCTATTTGTTTTTCTGAGGGGCTTGGAGAAACTCACACTCATGAGCCAGAGCTAACATTCTTTTCTGCTGACCCCAAATTTATAAGCAAAGTTTCTCTGCCTTAACCAACTGCAAATTAGAAAATCTTTGGATCTATCTATGACCTGGAAACCCTCACTTCAAGATACCCTGCCCATTAGGCCAAAATCAATGTGTAACCTCCACATATTGATTTATGATTTTGCCTGCAAACAACTTTCCTAAAATGTATCCCTGCCTTTAAAACCCTTACCTATAAGCCATCGAGGTTATAGAGACTTAAGCCTTGGTTTCTGATTCTCTTGGCTTGGTGCCCTGAAAAAAAAAGCACCTTCACCTGCTGCAATTCTTGGTGTGTATATCTGGTCTTACTGCATGGGTAAACCCCAGCTGGATTTGATAAGAATACTAGAAGTTACATCAGAATACAAGGGCACATAGAAAGTGATAACTAGACGTTCACTTGTTCTTTATCAACATTCCTTCCCATTATTAAAAATCCTGAATTATTTCATAATATACCTGGAACGCAGTGAACACTCAATGAATTTTCATAACCATAATAAAACATAAATATATATATTTCATTTCAAATAGTAAATATATCCTTAATATTTATTTAATGTTAATTATTTTGAATATATAGAATTCATTCAGATAACTCCAAAAATGCACAATAATTTCTTTTTTTTTGAGGTTTTATTTTTTTTATTTATTTATTTTTTATTATACTTTATGTTTTAGGGTACATGTGCACAATGTGCAGGTTTGTTACATATGTATCCATGTGCCATGTTGATTTCCTGCACCCATTAACTCATCATTTAGCATTAGGTATATCTCCTAATGCTATCCTGCCCCCCTCCCCCAACCCCACAACAGTCCCCGGAGTGTGATGTTCCCCTTCCTGTGTCCATGAGTTCTCATTGTTCAATTCCCCCCTATGAGTGAGAACATGCGGTGTTTGGTTTTTTGTCCTTGTGATAGTTTACTGAGAATGATGTTTTCCAGTTTCATCCATGTCCCTACAAAGGACATGAACTCATCATTTTTTATGGCTGCATAGTATTCCATGGTGTATATGTGCCACATTTTCTTAATCCAGTCTATCATTGTTGGACATTTGGGTTGGTTCCAACTCTTTGCTATTGTGAATAGTGCCACAATAAACACACCTGTACATGTGTCTTTATAGCAGCATGATTTATAGTCCTTTGGGTATATACCCAGTAATGGGATGGCTGGGTCAAATGGTATTTCTAGTTCTAGATCCCTGAGGAATCGCCACACTGACTTCCACAATGGTTGAACTAGTTTACAGTCCCACCAAAAGTGTAAAAGTGTTCCTATTTCTCCACATCCTCTCCAGCACCTGTTGTTTCCTGATTTTTTAATGATGGCCATTCTAACTGGTGTGAGATGGTATCTCACTGTGGTTTTGATTTGCACAATAATTTCATCAGATGTTTATCATTTTCATTAGAAAATTACCAAAATTTCTGCTAATATTTTAATTTTTCATATGCAAGAAAAGGTATTCATGAAATGATATTAAAATACAGTAGAAATTGGCTCAGGAATATTTTCAAGTAAATATATTTCTACTAAGGTTGTCAAAATGCTATTTTTTAAAACCCATAGCTATTTTCTAAAAATTATCACATTTCACATGAAATAATAATACTTCCAGAACATGCCTCTGCCCTGTCCATTTTCGTGCCAGTTAGTACAACAAAGACTGCTTCTAGTGAACTGGCAAAGAATCAACTTTGTCTCACATTCAAATGGATGATAATTTTTCTCAGGTGTAGGAATTATTTTTTGCAAATATACCCATGACCAAAATTGTGATTATAGAACATAGAAAACAGTCCAGAAGAAATGGAAATCTCTCTCTCTGACACCACACACACACACACACACACACGCGCGCGCTTCTCAAAATCTCTATGACAAGATGATGCATAAAGAACTTATATCAAGTTTCAAGAAATAGGTATTTTCCAGACCTAATATACCTTCAGGGTATAGTGTATAGCAGGAATTTCTATCTGAGAACAATATCTCATCAGTTTAATATGGAGAAAGGCACATTTGAATCATTTATACCAACTCCAGAGGAGAGGAATGAAAGTTCTGCCTCCAAAGAATTAGGGATCAGAAATTGTTTGTCTGGTTGCATAATTGTTTAATGATATTAAGTGTAGTATAAGAAGCTTTAACATTGCAGTTAGCCCAATAAACTAGGAATGCTTGATTCATGCCCTACTTTATCAAATAAAATTGTATGACCACCATAAACAGATACTGTTTAATTAAATAGAAGAGAAGAATTAAGCTCTTGAAAGGATAAAGGTGGCTGAAATAATAAAAGGAAGAACCTAACAGCCAGATACAGTGGGGATAAGAAACAAGAAAACATTAATATATCTCTAGACCTACAGCATTGCCATCAGGATGATTTATCATCTTGCATTCTTGAGAGACTTCATTTTAAATTCAAATTTATGTGAAAAGATAGAGTGAGAATCATCTTGTCTGGATCTTGTCTGCTTTCCCATAGCAGGTTGTCTTTTTCTTTTATTCTCATCTCTTGCCTTGAATACATAAGGTGTGGGCTTTCTGATAATTCTTTAGTGAAAGAGTTTACAAATTTAAGAATGAGGAAACAACTTAACTTAGTCAATGGTCCTAGTTACATTTCTTAGCTTAGTAGACTAAAGAGTACAGTTCTGAGACCATATAAATTTGATTTAAAATAAAGAGTACTTGGATTTCACAGTTATTGTCACCACTTTGCTACGGGTTACTTAAGGACACACAAAGGAAACAAAAAATATTTAAAGATAAATTGGATTTTCCCTATCTAAGAAACAAAAATAAATATTTTAAAAGTGACACGAGAAAGTTGCAAGTTGGACATATAGGCAACAGAAACTAAGCCTATGAATTAAAGCTAAACTTTCAATTTGCAAGCCTGGAGTCTGTCAAATATTTCACTGACATGTACTGATTACAACTTTGCCTATCAGATGAAATGAAAGGCAGAATAGACTCAATCACCCCTCTTCAGAGCCTAAGATCCTAAATACTTATTAACCTTTTCCCCATATATGTTAATAACATATTTGCTTTACCTTTGTATACTATCATTGAACTCCACTCAGGATTATAAGAATGTCACCTTTGCTTCACTACCCTTTTCTCTCATTTTCTATGTAACAGCATGTGTGAATGCTTAGTCTTATGTAGCCCACTTTGAGACCCATTCTCAGCTTGTCCTGAGCCTGTATTTTTGAGCTAATAGTCCTCAAATTTGGCTCGGAATAAAACTAACTTTAAATTTTCTTATGTCATAGGGCTTGATATTTATACAATCAGTTGACACTCAGAATGAAGAAACATTTATAACAAAAAAAATGACACTATAGAAAACTATGAAAAACAGCCAGCAGGAGTATACATATGTACAAATATAAAAGAACATTGATTGTGTACAGCAACAATAACTACATCATATATGGAATATAATATCTATAAATGTAAAATATATAACAATAGCTCAAACAGCAAAAGTAAGTGAGTAGAGTTAAAAGTATAATTGCCCAATTAGTTCTTCCTGTCCACTTTATAGATAAGACCAATTCACTGACACCATGGTATTACAGTATTATCTGGCATTGGTATTATAGTAAAGAAAGGGTTTAATTGACCTGAGTACAGCCACAAAGAAGATGGAGTTATTACTCAAATCAGTCCCCCTGAAGGCTCAGAGGTTAGGGGTCTCCAAGGAAAGTTTGGTTGGCGGGGAACAAGGGAATAGGTGCTACTGACTGATTGGTGGGAATGAAATCACAGGAGTTTGGAAAATGGTCCTTATGCACTCTCTGATTGGGAAGCCACAGGACAGGTTGAGTCAAGAGTCACAAGCCTGGGTGGGGTCAGTAAGTTGTCAGAATGCAAAAGTCTAAGTATATCTCGAAAGACCAATCTTAGGTTCTACAATAGTGATGTTATCTATAAGAGCCACTGGGGAAGTCCCAAATCTTGTAGCCACTGGTAACATGACTCCTAAGCAGTAAGGGTTTATAGAAACTAAGCCTACATCGTAGCAGAATTCAGGCCCCTCTCATAATTCTAATCTTGTGGCTTTTCATTAGTCTTACAAAGGCAGTTTTTGGTTTCCGATCAAGGAAGAAGCTAGTTTTAGGGAGGGACTATTATAATTTCTGTTAAACTATTGACTAAATTATTCTCATGACTAGCTTGGCCTATGCCCAGAAATGAGTAAAGACAACCAGCTTTTTAGGCTAGAAGCAAATGGAGTCAGCCATGTTGAATTTCCCTCTGCTAGGTATGTACTCCCGCCAAAAAAGGGAAATCAGTATATCAAGGAGATATCTGTACACCTGTGATTATTGCAGCAGTATTCACAACAGCCAAGATTTGGAAGCAACCTAAATGTCCATCAACAGACAAATGGATACATAAAATGTGATACATGTACACAATGGAGTACTATCCTGCCATAAAAAAGAATAAGATCCTGCCTTTTGAAACAACTTAGATGAAACTGGAGGTCACTGTGTGTTAATAATGTAAATAAGCCAAGCACAGGAAAACAGACTGCATGTTCTCAGTTATTTGTGGGAGTTAAAAATTAAAATTAAACTCACAGAGATAGAGAGAAGAATGATGGTTACCAGAGACTGGGAAGGGTAATGGACAATATCTCTATAAAAAATAGAAAAAAATAAAGAAAATCTAGTATTTCATAGTACAGATGGGTGAGTATAGTCAATAATAATTTAATTGTGCACTTAGAAATAATGAAAAAATTATAATTTGATTGTAACACCAAGAATAAGTGCTTGAGATGACGGATATCTGATTTATATTCGTGTGATTATCATACATTGTATGCCTGTATCAAAACATCCCATATACCTCAAATACATACACTTACTATGTACTCATAAACATTTAAAATAAAAAAAACCAATACTGACTTCACCTAATAGACAGTTGCTTTTTTCTTTTATTGATTTATAATACTTTACACAATTACGGGGCGCATTTGTATTTATTACATGCATACAATGTGTAATGGTCCACTCAGAGTATATGGAGTATCTATTACCTGGAGTAATCATCATTTCTTAATGTTGGTAACATTTCAAGTCTTCTATTCCTGCTACCTCTCCTTCTTTCCCCCTCCACCCTCATATACTTCCCAGTCTCTTGTATCTATTACTTTTTCTCTATCTCCATGAAAGCAAATTTTTCAGCCTCTGCATTAGAGTGAAATTTGTGATATTTGTCTTTCTGTGTCTTGCTTATTTCTCTTAACATAATGGCATCTACTTTCATCTATGTTGCTGCAAATGACATGTTTTTTTTAATGGCTGTGTGGTATTGTACTGTATACACAAGCTACATTTTTAAATTCATTCGTGCATTGAAGGACACAAATTGATTTTATGTCTTTGCTGTTGTCAGTGGTACTGCAATAAAAAGTTAGAGCAGGTATCCCTGTGATGTACTTATATCTTGTCTTCTGGGTAACCACCAAGTAGTCGGGTTGTGGTATTTTATGGTAGTTCTGTTTTTAGGTTTTTTTTTTTTCAAAATATCTATAGTGTTTTCCTTAATAGTTATACTTATTTACATTCCCATCCACAATGTGTAAGAATTTCCTGTTCTCCACATCCTTGCTAGCATCTGTTTTTTTTTTTTTTTTTTTTTTTTTTTTTTTTAATAATAGCCATTCTATTAGGGGTATGATAATACTTATTGTTGTTTTGATTTGCGTTTTTCTGATGACTGGTGATGTCAAGCATTTCATCATGTGCCTGTTGGCCATTCATTTGTCTTCTTTGGAGAAATGTCTATTCATGTTCTTTGCCCACTTTATGTGATTATTTGTTTTTGTTTCTTTATCATTTAGTTATTTGACATTCTTTTATATTCTGGATATTTGTCCCTTGTCAGATGAAAAGTCTGCAAATATTTTCTTTCATTCAATAGGTTGTCTTTTCACTCTGTGGATTGTGTTCCTTTGTTGTGCATAATTTTTTTAGCTTAATATAATCCCATTTGTCTTTTTTTATTTTAGTTGTCTGTGCTTTTAACGTCATAGACATAATGTATTTGCCTAGACCCATGTCTCAAACTATTTTCCATATGTTTTCTTCTAGAAGTCATATAGTTTTAGATCTTACATTTGATTCTTTAATTCATCATTAGTATGATATTTGTATAGAGTGAGAGATAGGAATCCAAGTTCCTTTTTCCACATACAGCTATCCAATCTCCCCACTATTTATCGAAGAGGGTGTCCTCTCTTTAGGATATGTTTTTGGTGCCTTTCTTGAAAATGAGCTAGCTGTAAATATGTGGATTCATTTCTGGGTTCTCTATTCTGTTTCTTTGGTCTATGTATGTCTATTTTTATACTGACTATTTTGGGGTTTTTTAATTATAGCTTTGCAATATATTTTGAAGTCACGTAGTGCAATGCTTTTAGTTTTGTCCTTTTTGCTCAAAACTGCTCTAACTATTCTGGATTTTTTTGGTTCCATACAAGTTTCATATTTTTTTCTATTTCTGTAAATTATAACATTGATATTTTCATAGACAGTGCATTAAACCTCTAGATTGCTTTGGGTAGTATGTTCACTTAAACAATATTAATTCTTCTGATCCATAAGTATAGGATGTCTTTTCATTTGTTTGTGTCTCTGTAATTACTCTCATCTATGTTTTGCAGTTTTTCTTGTAAAGATATTTTACCTTCTTGGTTAAATTTATTCCTAGAAATTTTACTTTATTTAAAGCTATTGTAAATAAAATTACTTTTTTGATTTTTCTTAACTCCTTCATTACTGGTGAATAGAAATGCTACTGATTTTTGTGTGCAGATTTTTGTATTCTGCAATTTTTACTGAATTTATTACTCCCAAAAGTTTTTGTGTGTATTTTGGTTTTTCTAAACATAAAATTACGTTATCTTCAAAGAGGAATAATTTGACTTTGTCTTTTCCCTTTTGGATGTCATTTATTTTTTCCTCTTACCAGAATTGCTCTGGTTAGGACTTCCAGTACTATTTTGAAAGTGATGAACATGGGCATCCTTATCTTGTTCCAATTCTCAGAGGAAAGAATTTCAACTTTTCCCCATTCAGTATGATGTTGGCTGTGAGTTTATCATAAAAGTCCTTTATTATTTTGTTGGTATGTTCCTTTTATGCCTAGTTTATTGAGAGGTTTTATCATGAAGGAATGTAGAATTTTGTCAAACCCTTTTTCTGCATCTATTGAGATAATCATTTGATTTCTGTCCTTTATTCTGTTGATGTGATGTATTATGCTTATTAAAATGTGTTTGTTGAACCATCCTTGTATCCCTGGGATAAATACCATTTGATCATGCTGTATCATTTTGTTGACGTGCTATTGGATTTTGTTTACTAGTATTTTCTTGGGAATTTTTAAGTGTATGTTCAGCAGAAATATTGACCTGTAGTTTTATTATATTGTTGTGTGTTTGTTTGGTTTTGCTATCAGGCTAACACCGGATTCATAGAATGAGATAGGGAGAATTCCCTCCACTTCAGTTTTTTGGAATGGTTCAAGGAGAATTAGTTAGTTCTTTGTAAATTTAATGGAATTTGGCAGTGAACCCATTTGGTCCTTGACTTTATTGGGAGACTTTTGTTACTGATTCAATATCATCAATCATTATTAGTCTGTTCAGATTTTCTATTTCTTCCTGATTCAATCTTGGTAGGTTAACATGTCCAGGAATTTAGCTATTTACTCTAAGTCTTCCAGGTTGTTAGTGTGAAGTTGTTCATTATAGTCTCTAATGTCTATATCCCTTGCTAGGAAGTTTTTATCTACTGTTTCGTTAAATAAGTTTTCTAACTCTTTCATTCTCTTTTCATCTTCCAAGACCTCAATAATTCAAATATTTATTCACTTTATTGTGTCCCATATGTCACTATTTATTTTCTTTTATTTTATAAATTATTTTATTTTTGTCTGACTGTGTTGCTTCGAAATTTCTCAGATTCTTTCTTCTGCTTGATCTGGTATATTGCAGCTTTGAAATGCATTTTATATTTAATTCAATATATTCTTCAGTTTCAAAATCTTTAGTTCTGGGGATTCCCAGGCAAGATGGCTAAATAGAAACAGATCCAGTCTGCAGCTCCCATTGAGACCAATGTTGAAGGTGGGTGATTTCTGCATTTTCAACTGAGGTGCCCAGTTCATCTCAATGGGATGGGTTAGACAGTGGGTACAGCCCATGGAGGGTGAGCAGAAGCAGAGTGGGGTGTTGCCTCACCTGGGAGGCAGAAGGGGTTGGGGAACTCCCTCCCCTAGCCAAGGGAAGCCATGAGGGACCATGTCGTGAGGGATGGTGCTATTCAGCCCAGAAGCTATACTTTTTCCCTCAGGTGCCGCTCTGGGAGGAAGCTTCCAGAAAAAAAAGCAGGTAGCAATCTTTGCTGCTCTGCAGCCTCCACTGGTGATATCCAGGCAAACATGGTCTGAAGTGGACCTCCAGCAAACACCAGCAAACCTGCAGAAGAGGATCCTGACTGTTAGAAGGAAAACTAACAAACAGAAAGGAATGGCATCAACATCAACAAAAAGGAGTACCATGCAAAAACCCCATCTGAGGGTCACCAACATCAAAGACAAAAGGTAGATAAATCCATGAAGATGAGGAAAAAACAGCTTAAAAAGGCTGAAATTTTCAAAAACCAGAATGCCTCTTCTCCTCCAAAGGATCACAACTACTCACCAGCAAGAGAACAAAACTGGACGGAGAATGAGTTTGATGAAGTAACAGAAGTAGGCTTCAGAAGGTGGGTAATAACAAATTCCTATGAGCTAAAGGAGCATGTTTTAACCCAATGCAAGGAAGCTAAGTTGATAAAAGGTTACAGGAACTACTAACTAGAACAACCAGTTTAGAGGAGAACATAAATGACCTGATGGAGCTGAAAAACACAGCACGAGAACTTTGGGAAACATACACAAGTATCAATAGCCGAATCGATCAAGCAAAAAAAGGATATCAGAGATTGAAGATCAACTTAATGACATAAAGTGTGAAGACAAGATTAGAGAAAAAAGAATGAAAAGGAATAAAAAGCCTCTAAGAAATATGAGACTGTATGAAAAGACCAAATTTAAGTTTGATTGGTGTATCTGTAAGTGATGGGGAGAATGGAATCAAGTTGGAAAACATACTTCAGGATATTATCCAGGAGAACCTCCCCAACCTAGGAAGACAGGGCAACATTCAAATTTGGGAAATACAGAGAACACCACAAAGATACCCCCTGAGAAGAGCAACCCTAAGACACATAATCATCAGATTCACCAAGGTTTAAATAAAGGAAAAAATGTTAAGGGCAGTCGAAGATAAAGGTTGGGCTACTCATAAAGGGAAGCCCATCAGACTAACAATGGATCTCTCTGCAGAAACCCTACAAGTCATAAGAGAGTGGAGGCCAATATTCAACATTCTTAAAGCAAATAATTTTCAACCCAGAATTTTATAACCATCCAAACTAAGCTTCATAAGTGAGTGAGAAATAAAATCCTTTACAGACAAACAAAGGCTGAGGGATTTTGTTACCACCAGGCCTGCCCTGCAAGACCTCCTGAAAGAAGCACTAAATATGGAAAGGAAAAATCAGTACCAGCCACTGCAAAAATGTACCAAAATATAAAGACCAATGACAATCTGAAGAAACTGCATCAACTAGTGTGCAAAATAACCAAATAGCATCATGATGACAGGATCAAATTCACACATAATATGAACCACAAATGTAAATGAGCTAAATGCCCCAATTAAAAGACATAGACTGATACATTGGATAGTCAAGACCCATCTGTGTGCTGTATTCAGGAGACCCATCTGACATGCAAAGACACATGTAGGCTCAAAATAGAGGGACGTATGAATATTTACCAAGCAAATGGAAAGCAAAAAAGCAGGGGTTGCAATCCTAGTCTCTGACAAAACAGAGTTTAAACCAACAAAGATCAAAAAAAGGCAAAGAAGGGCATTACATAATAGTAAAGGGATCAATGCAACACGAAGAACTAACTATCCTAAATATATATGTGCCCAATACAGAAGCACCCAGATTCATAAAGCAAGTTCTTAGAGACCTACAAAGAGACTTAGATTCCCACACAATAATAGTGGCAGACTTTAACACCCCACTGTCAATACTGGACAGTACAACATGACAAAAAATTAACAAGGATATTCAGGACTTGAATTCAGCTCCGGACGAAGTGGATCTAATAGACATCTGCAGAACTCTCCACCCCAAATCATCAGAATATGCATTCTTCTCAGCACCGCATTGCACCTAATCTAAAATTGATGACATAAATGGAAGTAAAACACTCCTCTGCAAATGCAAAAGAATGGAAAACATAACAGTCTCTCACATTACAGTGCAATCAAATTTGAACACAGGATTAAGAAATTCACTAAAAACTGCACAACTACATTGCAACTGAACAACCTGTTATTGAGTGACTACTGGATAAATAACAAAATTAAGTCAGAAATAAATAAGTTCTTTAAAACCAGTGAGAACAAATACACAACATATCAGAATATCTGAGACACAGCTAAAGCAGTGTTTAGAGGGAAATTTTTGGCACTAAATGCCCACAGGAGAAAGTGGGAAAGATCTAAACTCAACACCATAACATGACAATTAAAAGAACTAGAGAAGCAAGAGCAAACAAATTCAAAAGCTAGCAGAAGATAAGAAATAACTAAGATCAGAGCAGAATAGAAGAAGACAGAGACATGAAAAACCCTTCAAAATATCAATGAATCCAGGAGTTGCTTTTTTTTTTTGAAAAAATAAAATACGTAGACCACTAGCCAGACTAATAAAGAAGAAAAGAGAGAAGAATCAAATAGACACAATAAAACTGATAAAGAGGATATCACTACTGATCCCACGGAAAATACAAACTACCACCAGAGAATACTATAAACACCTCTATATAAATAAACTAGAAAATCTAGAAGAAATGGATAAATTGTGGACACATACACCCTCCCAAGGTTAAACCAAGAAGAATTCAAATCCCTGAGTAGACCAGTAACAAGCTCTGAAATTGAGGCAGTAATTAATAGCCTACCAACCAAAAAAAGCTCAGGGCCAGATAAATTCACAGCCAAATTCTACCAGAGGTACAAAGAGGAGCTGATGCCATTACTTCTGGAACTATTTCAAGCAATAGAAAAAGAGAGACTTTTCCCTAACTCATTTTATGAGGCCAGCATCATCCTGATACCAAAACCTGGTAGAGACACAGCAACAAAAAAATAAAATTTCAGGCCAAGATCCCTGATTAACATTGATGCAAAAATCTTCAACAAAATACTGGGAAACTGAATCTGGCAACACATTAAAAAGCTTATCCACCACGATCAAGTCGGCTGCATTCCCGAGATGAAAGACTGGTTCAACACACACAAATCAATAAACATAATCCATCACATAAACAGAACCAATGACAAAAACCACATGATTATCCCAATAGATGCAGAAAAGGCCTCTGATAAAGTTCAACACCCTTTCATACTAAAAACTCTCAATAAACTAGGTATTGATGGAATGTATCTCAAAATAATAAGCTATTTATGACAAACCCAAAGCCAATATCATACTGAATGGGCAAAAGCTGCAAGCATTCCCTTTGAAGATTGGCACAAAACAAAGCTGCCCTCTCTCACAACTCCTATTCAACATAGTATTGGAAGTTCTGGCAAGGGCAGTCAGGCAAGAGAAAGAAATCAATATATTCAAATAGGAAGAGGGGAAGTCAAGTTATCCCTTTTTGCAGAGGATATGATTGTATATTTAGAAAACCCCATCATCTCAGCCCAAAATCTCCTTAAGCTGATAAGCAACTTCAGCAAAGTCTCAGGATACAAAATCAATGTGCAAAAATCACAAGCATTCCTATACACCAGTAATAGAAAAACCAAGAGCCGAATCATGAGTGAACTCCCATTCACAATTGCTACAAAGAAAATAAAATACCTAGGAATGCAACTTATAGAGATGTGAAGGACCTCTTCAAGGAGAACTACAAACCATGGCTCAAGGAAATAAGAGAGGACACAAAGAAATGGAAAAACATACATGCTTATGGAGAGGAACAATCAATATCTTGAAAATGGTCATACTGCCCAAAGTAATTTATAGGTTCAATGCTATTCCCATTAAGCTACCATTGACTTTCTTCACAGAATTAGAAAAAACTATTTCGAATTTCAGATGGAACCAAAAAAGAGCCCATATAGCCAAGACAATCCTAAGCAAAAAAAACAAAAAAAGGAAAAAAAGAAACAAAGCTGGAGGCATCATGCTACCTGACTTCAAACTATGCTACAAGGGTACAGTAACCAAAACAGCATGGCACTGGTACCAAAACAGATATATAAACCAATGGAACAGAAGAGAGTCCTCAGAAATAACACCACACATCTGCAACCATCTGATCTTGGACAAACCTGACAAAAACAAGCAATGGGGAAAGGATTCCCTATTAAATAAATGGCATGAAAATTGGGTAGCCATATGCAGAAAACTGAAACTGGACCCATTCCTTACACCTTATACAAAAATTAGCTCAAGATGGATTAAAGATTTAAATGTAAGACCTAAAACCATAAAAACTCTAGAAGAAAACCTAGGCAATACCATTCAGCACATAGACATGGGCAAATACTTCATGGCTAAAAAACCAAAAGCAATTGCAACAAAAGCCAAAATTGACAAATGGGATCTAATTAAACTAAAGAGCTTCTGCACAGCAAAAGAGACTATCATTAGAGTTAACAAAATACCTACAGCATGGGAGAAAATTTTTGCAATCTATCCATCTGACAAAGGGCTAATATCCAGAATCTACCAAGAACATATACAAATTTACAAGAAAAAAACAGCCCCATCAAAAAGTGGGCAAAGGACATGAACACTTCTCAAAAGAAGACATTTATGTGTCCAACAAATATATGAAAAAAAGCTCATCATCACTGATCATTACAGAAATGCAAGTAAAAACCATAATGAGTTACCATCTCACACCAGTTAGAATGGTGATCATTAAAAAGTCAGGAAACAACAGATGCTGGAGAGGATATGGAGAAATAGGAACGCTTTTACACTGTTGGGAGTATAAATTAATTCAACCATTGTGGAAGACAGTGTGGCAATTCCTTAAGTATCTAGAACTAGAAATGCCATTTGACCCAGCAATCCCATTTCTGGGTGGATACCTAAAGGATTATAAATCATTCTAGTATAAAGACACTTGTATACATATGTTTACTGCAGCACTATTCACAATAGCAAAGATCTGGAACCAAACCAAATGTCCATCAATGATAGACTGGAAAATAAAATGTGGCACATATACACCATGGAATACTATGCAGCCATAAAAAGGATGACTTCATGTCGGACATGGATGAAGCTGGAAACCATCATTCTCAGCAAACTAACACAGGAACAGAAAAACAAACACTACATGTTCTCATTCATAAGTGAGAGTTGAGCAATGAGAGCACTTGGACACATGAAGGGAACATCACACACTGGGGCCTGTCAGGGTGAGGTGCAAGGGGAGGGATACCATTAGGAGAAATACCTAAAATACCTAATGTAGATGACAGGTTGGTGGGTGCAGCAAACCACCATGGCACATGTATACCTATGTAACAAATCTGCCCGTTCTGCACATATGTCCTGAACTTAAAGTATAATAAAAAAAATCTTTGGTTCTTTTTTATGATATCTGTCTCTTTGATAAATTTCTCATTAATATCCTGAATTGATTGCCTGTTTTGTTTCGAATTGTTTTTCAGAATTTTTTGGCATCTCTCTTAGCTAGTTTTGTATCAATATTTTAAATTATCTTTCTGAAATTTTGTAAATTGTTTTTGATTGGCATCTATTGCAGAATAATTATTCTATTCTTTTTAAGGTATTGTGTTTTTCTTGCTTTTTGATGTTTCTGTGCCCTTACATTGATATCTGCGCATCTGATGTTGTAGTCATTTTTTCCAATTTCTTAAACTTGCTTTTGTAGGAAAGAGCTTTTTCTGTCTGATGTATCTATGGTATTGGTTGGATGGGGCATTTTATCTTTGATTCTGTGTGGGGGAAGTAATGTAGTCTCTTTGACTCCTTCAGCTGTAAATAATGTCAGCAGTATGCATGACTTCCTCAGTAGCTTAGGGTGCAATTGTTAGTTGTGACAGTGGCAAAGTATTTTGGGGACTGGGATTCCAGATAAGCCAGTCTTTGAGCACCAGTAATGGCAATGATGAGCTGAGTATGCCTTCGCTTGGGACCCAGGATGGCATATTCAGTCCAGACAGGCTGATTCTTTGACCTCCAAGTGACTTAAATGCTTCTGGACTGGTAAGATGTGTGGGCTTTGGGGCCTTTGGGCAGCCAGTGTAATGTGGACAGCGGCAGTGGCAATGGTGGAACAACCATCTGGATCTTGAATGATACACTCTGGTATTGGCATTTCCTGCAGTAAGCTGAGCAGGCCAGTCTCCAGGCCCACAGGTAGTGCATGCAAGTAGATGCCTGCTGTGGTGGTAGTAGCAGGGTTGCTAGGCCCATCCTTAGTCCCCAAAGAGTAGGGTTCAGATTCCAATGATATTGGACTGGACCGAGCAATTCCCTGTCCCCTAGACTATGTGCTCTGGCACAGGGTGGCATGGGCAAAACCAGGCCAGATGGGTTTGTTCTTGGGTCCCCTGATACTGTGTGCAGGGAACGGCCACATTAGGCAGGTGAGTGGCAATCCCCAGGCCACTGGCAGACTGCTTGAGTTGGGGGCAGCCTGCTGCTGGCAAAGGTAGGGTGACTTTCGTAGGCCAGCAGGTGGGAAACACATGTTCCTCTTATGCCTCAGCCCCAGCAGTGGTAGCTCATGCTTTGGTTGTGTCTCAGCTCTGGCAGTGTCAGCTCATGCCTCACTTGTGCCTCAGCTATAGGAGCATCAGCCCGTACTTCTCTTCTACTTCAGACCTGGGAGCACTGGGCCTTAAAACAGTCTGCAGCCTGTTCAAGGCAGGGCTGTAAAACGGCACCTCATTAACTTCCTAGGTCTCAGGGAGTGTGTGGGACCAAGTATGAGCCTCCTCTCTGAAGCAGTGCTGTCATACAATCTCTAGATGCTCTCTAATTAGTTTCATGGCCTGTGAATGTCAAGGGGCTCTCCCATAGCTAGGATTGTAAGAGTCCTTGGTGTGAGTGTGGACACCTGAGGGTCTCTCACTTACCCTTGTCCTATATTGAGGAGTCTCTTGGCTCCCAGGCAATCCCAGCCAAACAGGTTGCCTTGCTTCCTCCTCCTTATTTGCTTTAGTTATTTCTAGTCACTTGTTTTGTTTTTGAATTCCTGTATTGTCTCTTGGGTGATCTATTAAAATTGTGATTATCTACTCACTATTTTGTTTCTTAGTCAGGAAGGTACTTACAGTCAGCTGTCTTAAAACTCCTGATAATAGATATTTTAAAATACTATGCTTATCAACTGATAATTACACAGATTTTTCAAATGTGCATGTAACTTATTTCAAAATAAAGCTGTGGTGGTAGTAGCAGGGTTGGTAGGCCCATCCTACCAACTTATTTCAAAATAAAGCTGTGAAAAGATGCTCAGCATATTTAATTATCCGGATAAATTAAAATTCAAAATCATATCATTATGCAGTCACTAGAATTGCTAAAATAAAAGACCAACAACACAACATGTAGGAGGAAGCGCAAAGCAATTAGTGCTCTCATATACTGCTGGTGTCATAATAAAAGAAAACATACAATTAACTTATCACCCAACAATTCCCAGAAGTTTTCCCAAGAAAAATATAAAAATATATTTAATAAAAAAACTTATACATGTTTCAGAATTAAATAATGTTAATGAAAGAATGTTAATTGAAATGTTATTCCAAATGACAAAAATAAAAAAATCAAAATATTCATCAAAAGGATAACAGAAAAATAAATTATAGTATATACAGCCATTGGATACTATTTAGTTATCAAAAGGATAAAATACCGAATTGATTACATGGATGTATCTCAATATTTTGTTGTGTTAAAAAACATATTTTGAAGAGTACATACTATATGTTTTATTTCTATGAATATCAATAACAAGGAAAATAAGCCTATAAGTATAGAAATCAGAAAAGTGCTTGGCTTTAAGATTGAGAAGAAGAAAAATAGGCAAAATAGATGAAAGGATAGAGGTTCCCAACAGAGAATTGTAATCTATTTAAACAGATCAAATAACACTGTAAAAGTGAATAATAAATTATTTAAAAGTTAACTCAGTAAATGTGTTTAACATATTCAAATTAAAATAAAAGAACACAGATAGAAACATGGGAATGCAGGAGAGAATGAAGAACATCAAAAAAGACAAATGTATGGATAAATATAAATAAATATTGACTATGCACAACAATAATTGTAATTTTTTGTTTAAATTATACATAGAAATGAAAATTTAGAGACCACCAATGAAGAAGATAAGATTTGAGTAAATGGAGTTTAAAAGATCTAATTTTCCTGTCATATTGGTAAAATGTAAACATATTTATTTCTATTATATTAAATAAAGGCATGGTAAAAAGATATGAGAGTATATAAATACCATTTAAACAGAAAGAAAAATAAAATGACAAAGCACAGATTTAACTGAAAAAAAAATAAAAGGAAAAAGAAAAAGAAGCAGATGGTCAAACTAGGAAATCAATGGTAATAAGGAAGAAAAACTTAAGTAATTATGTTGAATATAAATGGACTATGTAAATCCAAGTAAAATATAAAACTGTTAAATGGTTACAAATGCAAGCTGACTTGTATGCTACTTACATGATATGCATTTTAAATATGTTAGGAAAAATGTTGAAGGTAAAAGGATATAAAAAATATGTTATGCAAATATTAACTATGAGAAAGCTGGAGTAACTATAGTAATACCAGACAAAGAAATTAAAGCAAGAAGCATTGCAAGATATAAAGCAAGATATTTTAAAATAATTAATAAAAGTTTAAATCTAAAGGAAACTGCCAAAATTCTAAATCCATGTTTACCTAACAGTATAGCTTCATAAAGAAAAAAAAAGAAACTGACAGAAATAAAAGCATAAATTCACTAATATAGATGTAGATTTAACAACAACAAAAACCTCTTTAATAACTATTATAGTAACCACACCACACATCAATAATAATTTGAAATAACAGTTCCGGTGATGAAATTTAAATAAATGACAACACTTCCACTAGTTTGATGAAATTTCCAATTTTAAAAAATTTGTATATAATATTCACAAAAAGCAAGTGTGTATTGTTTTATAAAAAGAGCCTAAACAAATGTCTTAAGATTTTAAGCTTTTGTATCTTCTGACAACAAAGGGTGAAATTGTGATTAAAATATGAAATTGAAACTAGAGAAACAAAAAACACCAGGAAGTTAAGCAATATACATTTAAATATCTAGGCCGGGCGTGGTGGCTCATGCCTGTAATCCCAGCACTTTGGGAGACCGAGGCGGGCAGATCACGAGGTCAGGAGATCAAGACCATCCTGGCTAACACGGTGAAACCCCGTCTCTATTAAAAATACAAAAAATTAGCCGGGCGAGGTGGCGGGCGCCTGTAGTCCCAGCTACATGGGAGGCTGAGGCAGGAAAATGGCGTGAACCCCGGGGGGCGGAGCCTGCAGTGAGCCGAGATGGCACCACTGCACTCCAGCCTGGGTGAAAAAGCGAGACTCCTTTTCAAAAAAAAAAAAAAAAAAAAAAAGAAAGAAAGAAAAAACTTCAATTAAAAAATTTAATGCTTAATAGTAAACAGCTAAAAAAGCAACAGCAAACCATACCCAAATTAGTAGATAATGTGAAATAATAAAGATCAGAGCAGAAATAAATACAACTAAAAGGAAAGAAAAAAAGAAAGCATCAATAAAAATAGTTTCCATTTGGCCGGGCGCGGTGGCTCACGCCTGTAATCCCAGCACTTTGGGAGGCTGAGGTGGGAGGATCACAAGGTCAAGAGATCGAGACCATCCTGGCTAACACGGTGAAACCCCGTTTCTACTAAAAATACAAAAAAAATTAGCTGGACGTGGTGGCGGGCGCCTGTAGTCCCAGCTACTCGGGAGGCTGAGGCAGGAGAATGGCATGAACCCGGGAGGTGGAGCTTGCAGTGAGCTGAGATTGTGCCACTGCACTCCAGCCTGAGCGACAGAGTGAGACTCCATCTCAAAAAAAAAAAAAAAGTTTGCATTTAAAAAAGTTAAACAAAGTCGATAAAATTTCAGTGACAGAAACTGACAAATAAAAAAGGAAATCCAAATAAGTAAAATCAGATATAAAAAAAGAGACATTACGACTGATACTGGAGATATTCAATAGCTCATTAGCAGCTACTATGAGCAACTACTTGCCAGTACTCTGGAAAATCTCAAGGAAATTTTTAAATTCTTAGACATGTACAACCTAGGAAGGTTGACTCATAAAGAAATCTAAAACCTGAACAGATCAATAGCAAGTAATGAGATTGAAGCTGCAATAAATAGTCTCTCAGTAAAGAAATGCCTAGGATCCTGTGACTTTACTGCTGAATTCTATGAAACATTTGAAGAACTAATACCAGTTCTACTCAAACTATTCTAAAAATTGAGGAGAAAGGAATACTCCAGATTCATTGTACATGGCCAGTATTACCCTGATACCAACACCAAATAAAGACATGAAAAACAAAACCACAGTCCAATATATTTGATAAATATGGTGGAAAAATCCTCAACAAAATAGGAGCAAACAAAATTCAACAATATATTAGAAAGATCATTGATTACGACCAATTGGGATTAACTCTGGGATTCAAGGATGGTTCAACATATGCAAAACAATTAACATGATACATCATTTCAGCAGAATAAAGGATAAAAGCAATATGAATGCTTCAGTTGATACTGAGAAAGCATTCAATAAAATTCAACATCCCTTTATAATAAACGCCCTCAAAAAAAACAGAATAGAAAGAAGATACTTCAACATAATAAAAGTCATATGTGATAGACCCATACCTAGTATCCTCCAAAATGGAAACAAACTAAAAGCCTTTCCTATACTATCTAGAATATTATGAGAATGCCCACTTTCTCTACCGTTATTCAGTATAGTACTGAAAGTTCTATAGATGGAGGAATCTATAGAGATATAAAGGGCATCCATGTTGAAATGGGAGAAGTCAAATTATGATTATTTGCAGATGATATAATCTTCTATTTGGAAAAACATAAAAACTCCACCAGAAAAACTATTATAACAAACAAACAAATTCAGTAAAGTTGAAGATACAAAATCAACACACAAAACTCAGTAGCATTTCTATATGCCAACTATAAATGATTTGAAAAATAAATTTTAAAAGTAATATCACTGACAATAGCCACAAATAAATTGAAATACTTAAAAATGAATTTACAGAAAGAAGTGAAATGTTCTCTGTAATAAAAACTATAAAAAAACTAACGAAAAAAATTGAGGACATCAAAAAATGGAAAGATGTTCCATGTTCACGAATAGAATGAATCAAAATTGTTAAAATGTCCATACTACCCAAAGCAATGTAAAGATTGAATGAAAGAAACAGGCCTAAAGTTTATATGGAGCCATGAAAGATCAAGAATGGCCAATGCAAAAAGAATGAAACTGGAGGAATTACATTGCCTGTAATTATACTACAGAGCTCTAGTAGGCAAAACAGAATGGTACTGGAATAAAAAAGACACATAGACTAATGGAACAGAATAGAGAGCACAGAAATAAGTCCACACATCTACAGTGAATTCATTTTCCAAAAAGTTGCCACAAACAAACATTGGAAAAAGGACAGCTTCTTTAGTAAATAGTGCTGGAAATAATGGATATTCATATGCAGAAGAATAACACTAGATCCTTTTCTTGCACCATATACAAAAATTCAATCAAAATGGATTAAAGACTTGGCTGGGCACAGTGGCTCACATCTGTAATCCTAGCATCTTGGGTGGCTGAGGCACGCAGATCACTTGAGGTCAGGAGTTTGAGACCAGCCTGGCCAACATGGTGAAAACCCATCTCCTAAAAATACAAAAATTAGGCAGGTGTGGTGGCACATAACTGTAATCCCAGCTACTAAGTAGGCTGAGGCACAAGAATCACTTGAACCTGGGAGGTGGAGGTTGCAGTGAGCTGAGCGCACAACAATTGCACTCCAGCCTGGGTGAGTGGCCTCACAAAAAATAAATAAATAAATAAATGGATTAGAGTCTTAAATCTAAGATTTAAGTAGTTTCAAACTATGAAACTACCACAAGACAACAATGGAGAAACTCTCCAGGACATTGAACTGGGAAAATATTTATTGACTAATATTTCACAACTAGTGGCAGCCAAAGCTAAAATAGTCAAATGGAATTACATTAAGTTAAAAAGCTTCTGCAAAACCAAAGAAACAATCAATAAGGTGAAAGGACAACCCACAGAATGGGAGAAAATACTTGTAAACTACTCATTTGTGAAGGGATTTATTACCAGTATATAAAAGGAGCTCAAACAACTGTATAGGAAAAAAAATTTATAATTTAATAAAAAATTGGAGACAAGTCATCCTCATGGCAAATAGGAGGCAGGACTAGTTTGCAGCTCGAACTCGGATGAACAGAGCAGTAGTGGAAGTTCGCATTGTAGATTTTAGCTGCAGATCAACTGCAAGAACAAACCAGCAATCCTGAGAGGACCCACAGACCCTTTGAAGGGAGCAGACTGTTCCTACAGAACCTGGGAGACACCCCAAATACTGTGAGTGCCTCAATTGCAAAAATGGGAAAGGGAGAGCTGCCTCTTCCAAACAAACACCCCCACTGGAGAAACTGAAGGTCTGTTTGTGGGAAAAATTTCTGACCTTACCTGGAGCTGAGTCAATTTAGAAAGCCAAGCAAAATACAGGCATAGTGGAAGCATGAGAAAGGCCCTGGGAGCTCGTTCAGGACCCAATCAAGCCATTCCTGCCTGGCACCACAGAGAGCCATCAGGAGGGTGGCCAGGTGGTGGGGGAGGAAACAACACAGGGAGAAGGAAATATCCAGTTGAATTTTGTAACAAATTGAACAGTGCAAGAAGCCTCCTGGCCAGAACTCAGGGGAGGGTGCAAATCTGGTGTGCAGACTCCATGGACAGGGGAAGAACTAAACCCTTTTCTTTCACAGCTGGGAGGCAGGTAACACGGGGCAAGTTCTCAAGCCTGACCTGCCCACCACTTGGAAACAGACTCAGTGCTGTTAGGGGGACACAGCAGGAGTGAGACTGGTCCTTTGGCTTGAGTGGAAGCTGGGTGAGGCCTATGACTGCTGGCTTTCCCCCACTTCCTTGACAACCTGCATGACTCTGCAGTGGCAGCCATAATCCTCCTAGATACACAACTCCATCGACCTGGGAACCTCAACCCCATCCCCCACAGCAGCAGAAGCAAGACCTGTCCAAGGACAGTCCGAGCTCAGACTTGCCTAGCCCTGTCCCCACTTGGTGGTCCTTCCCTATCTAACCTGGTAGCTGAAGACAAAAGGCATATAATCTTGGGAGTTCTAGGGCCCCACCCACTGATGGTTCCTCTCTATACTAACAGCTGATGCTCTCCGGAAAGTTCCACCTTCTCGCATGAAGCCAACCAGCACAAAAATAGAGCGTTAAACTATCAAAGCTAAGAACCCTCACAGAATCCATAGCACCTCCCCTCCACCTCCACTGAAACAGGCACTCATATCCATGGTTGAGAGACACATAGATTGTTCACATCACAAAACTCTGCAGACAACCTCCAGTACCAGCCTGGAGCCAGGTAGATTCACTGGGTGGCTGGACTCAGAAGAGAGACAACAATCATTGCAGTTTGGCTCACAGGAAGCCACATCTATATGAAAAGGGGGAGAGTACTATATCAAGGGAACACCCTGTGAAACAAAAGAATCTGAACAACAGCCTTCAGCCCTAGACTTTCCCTCCGACAGAACCTATCCAAATAAGAAGAAACCAGAAAATCAAATCTGGTAATATGACAGAATAAGACTCTTTAACACTCCCCAAAGAATCACACTAGATAACCAGCAATGGATCCAAACAAAGAAATCCCTCATTTACCTGAAAAAGAATTCAGGAGGTTAGTTATAATGCTAATTAGGGAGACACCAGAGAAGGTGAAGCCCAATGCAAGGAAAACCAAAAAACGATACAAGAAGTGAAAGGAGAAATATTCAAGGAAATAGATAGCTTAAAAAAATCAAAAATTTAGGAAACATTGGACACAGTTATAGAAATGTGAAATGTTCTGGAAAGTCTCAGCAATAGAAATGAACAGTGGAAGAAAGAAATTCAGAACTCGAAGACAAGGTCTTCAAATTAACCCCATCCAACAAAGACAAAGAAAAAAGAAAAGAAAATATGAACAAAGCCTCCAAGAAGTCTGGGATTACGTTTAATGAAGAACCTAAGAATAATTGGTGTTCCTGAGAAAGAAGAGAATTCTAAAAGCTTGGAAAACATATGTGGGGGAATAATTGAGGAAAACTTCCCTGGCTTTCCTAGAGACCCAGACATCCAAATACAAGAAGCACTTAGAACACCTGGGAAATTCATTGCAAAAAGATCATCACTTAGGCACATTGTCATCAGGTTATCCAAACTTAAGACCAAGGAAAGAACCTTAAGAGCTGTGACACAGAAGAACCAGGTAACCCATAAAAGAAAATATATCAGATTAATAGCAGATATTTCAGCAGAAACCCTATAAGCTACAAGTGATTGGGGCCCTATCTTCAGCCTCCTCAAGTGTAACAATTGTCAGCTCAAATTTTGTATCCAGTGAAACTAAGCATTATATATGAAGGAAAGATATAGTCTTACCCATCTTAGAAAAACCATGGATGGGGAATTCTATAACCAGAGGACTTTTCTGGTGTGCTGGTGTTCCTCTCCTTAAAAGGTCACTAATTAATATTTCCATTATGATGCAACAAGGATGGAAGGCAACAGTAGGAGCCATAGAAGCACAATAACAATCCACATACTTTTTAGGCTCAGTAGTAGCACAGAATAGACAGGCCCTAGATGTCATTACAGGTGAGGTAGGTGGTACCTGTGCAGTCTTAAATGAAACATGCTGCCTCTGAATCAACACCTCTAATCAAGTCGAAGAAAACCTACAGGTGCTTAAAGATCAAGTGAAAATCATTCACAGGTTAAGAGAAAATGCAGGCTTCAGTCCTGGATGGCTACAATCCCTCTTCAATAAATTCCAATCTTCATCGTGGAACTGGTTAGTTCCATTATTAAGTCCTCTATTGTTCATGTGTTTTATATTAATGTTTGGACCTTGTCTAACATTGTTAATGTTACTATAACTTGAATTACTTCCTCTCACCTAGAAGCAATCAAACTCCAAATGGTGCTGCAGACCGAATAACACATGTACACACCTTTCTTCTGAGGACCCTTAGATCAACCCCAGGAGGAGCCCTAGCTGCTGTTCCCCACACAATGCCCCTTTTCACCAGGAAGTAGCCAGAGAGTCATCACCCAACACCTCCTAACAGCAATTAGGATTACCACTCCAGAGTGGGGAATGATACAGAAGTTAAGAAGGAATTACTTAGGCAGACAGCAAGAGCATGGGAGTCCTTGGTAAGGCTTTTCTTTTTAATGAAAAGCAGCCCCAAATCATTTTCTAACAAAGCAAAGCTTGTAAGCTGGGAGCTCGCATAGGTGAATGCTGGCAGGAACTAAGGACTAGACATTTTCAAAAGGCAGCTCCATCTTCCCTTCTCTGCCAGTCATGTGTACTGTAAAGAAGCAGATAAGATGGTGCCGATCAACTGGAAAGCCAATTTGCATAAGAAGATTAGGATAGGGTGACCAGCTTTTCCCATGCAGTATGTAGAAGTCATACCTGATCAAACCAATCTGTGAGCCCTATGCAAATCAGACATTGCACTCTCCAGTTTGCCTATAAAATCTGCTGTAGTTCATTGCCTCTCCCCTTTTTCAGATGTCTGTCTCTCTTTGGCAAGGAACTGCTCTATTCTTTCCTTTCCTCTTTCTATTAAACTTTCCGTTCCTTAATGCTCCCCCAAAAGAAAAGATACAGTATTTTTCAGACAAACAAATACTGAGAGAGTTCTCTAATACCAAGCCACCACTACAAAAACTGCTAAAAGGAGCTCTAAATCTTGAAACAAACCCTGAAAACACATCAAAACAGACCGCTTTAAGGCATAAATCACACAGGACCTATAAAACAAAAATACAAGTTAAAAAGCAAAAAAAAAAAAAAAACAAAAATGCCAAAGTACACATGAAATAAATAGCATGATGAATGCAACGGTACCTCATATTTCAATATAACATTAAATGTAAATTACCTAAATGCTCCACTTAAAAGATACAGAACTGCAGAATGGATAAGAACTCACCAACGAACTATCTGCTGCCTTCAGGAGACTCACCTAACACATGAGGTCTCAGTTAAAGTTAAATTAAAGGGATGGGAAAAGGCATTTCATGCAAATGAACACCAAAAGCAACCAAGGGTAACTATTTTTATATCAGGCAAAACAAACTTTAAAGCAACAGCAGTTAAAAGAAACAAAGAGGAAAATTATATAATGGTATAAGGCCTTGTCCAAGAGTAAAATATCACAATCCTAAACATATAAGCACCTGACACTGGAGTTCCCAAATGTATAAACAATTACTAATAGACCTAAGAAATGACATAGACAGCAACATAACAAGAGTAGGGGACTTCATTACTCCACTGACAGCACCAGACAGATTATCAAAACATAAAGTCAACAAAGAAACAATGAGTTTAAACTACACTTTGGAACAAATGGACTTAACAGATATATACAGAACATTTCATCCAACAACCACAGAAAACACATTCTATTCAATAGCACATAGAACTTTCTCCAAGATAGGCCATATGATAGGCCATAACACCAGCCTCAATAAATTTAGAAAATTGAAATTCTATCAACGACTCTCTCAGACCATGGGATAAAACCGGAAATTGACTACAAAAGGAACCTTCAAAATCATGCAAATACATGGAAATTAAATAATCTGCTCCTGAATGAGCAGTGGGTAAAAAACAAAATCAAGATGGAAATTTAAAAATTATTTGAACTGAACAACAATAATGACACAACCTACCAACACCTCTGGGATACAGCAAAGGTAGTGCAAAGAAGAAAGTTCATAGACCTAAATTCCTACATAAGAAAAGAAAAAAGAAACCTGAAAGAGCGCAAATAGACATTCTAAGGTCACACCTCAAGGAACTAGAGAAACAAGAACAAACCAAACCTAAACCCAGCAGAAGAAGGGAAATAACCAAGATCAGAGCAGAACTAAATGAAATTGAAACAAAAGAAACAATACAAAAGATGAATAAAACAAAAAACTGGTCCTTTAAAAAGATAAATAAAATTGGTAGACCATTAGCAAGATTATCCAAGAAGAGAGAAAATCCAAATAACCTTACTAAGAAATGAAACGAGATATTACAACTGACACCACTGAAATACAAAAGATCATTCAAAGCTACTAGGAACACCTTTACACACATAAACTAGAAAACCTAGAAGAGATGTCTAAATTCTTGAAAAAATACAACCCTCCTAGCTTAAATCAGAAAGAATTAGATACCCTGAACAGACCAATAACAAGCAGCAAGAAAAAAAAAAGCCCAGGATCTAGCTAACTGAATCCAACAACATATTAAAAAGACAATCCCCCATGATCAAGTGGATTTCACACCAGGAATGCAGGGATGGTTTAATTTATGCAAGTCAATAAATGTGATACATCACATAACAGAATTTAAAACAATAATCACATGATCATCTCAATAGATGCATAAAAAGCATTAAATAAAATCCAGCATTCCTTTATGATTAAAACTTCATCAAAATTGGCATACAAGGGACATACCTCAATGTAATAAAAGCCATCCGTGACAAACCCACAGCTAACATAATACTGAATGGGAAAAAGTTGAAAGCATTCCTCTGAAAACTGGAACAAGACAAAGATGCCCACTCTCACCACTCATCTTCAACATAGTACTGAAAGTCCTAGCCAGAACAACCAGGCAAAAGAAAGAAATAAAGGGCATCCACATTTGTAAAGAAGAAGTCATACTGTCACTGTTTGTTGATGATATAATTTTTTACCTTGAAAAACCTAAAGACTCCTCTAGAAAGCTCTTAGAACTCATAAAAGATTTCAGCAAAGTATCCAGATACAAGACATCCCATGCTCATGGATGGGTAGAATTAATATTGTAAAAATGACCATGCTGCTAAAAGCAATCTACAAATTCAATGCATTTCTCATCAAAATACCACCAACTTCTTCAAACAATTAGAAAAAAAAAATTTCTAAAATTCATATGGAATCAAAAAGAGCCCGCATAGCCAAAGGAAGACTAAGCAGAAAGAACAAATTGGAGGCATCACACTACCTGATTTTAAACCATATTATAATGCCATAGTTACCAAAACAGTGTGGTACTGGTATAAAAATAGGCACATAGACCAATGGAACAGAATAGAGCACCCAGAAATGAACCCAAGTGCTTACAGCCAACTGATCTTTGACCAAGGAAACAAAAACATAAAGTGGGGAATGGACACTCTTTTCAACCAATGGTGCTAGGATAATTGACTACCCACATGTAGGAGAATAAAACTGGATCCTCACCTCTCACATTATACAAAAATCAACTGAAGATGGATTAAGGGCTTAAATCTAAGATCTGAAACTATAAAAATTCTAGCACATAACATTGAAAAAAACCTTGTAGACATTGGCTTAGGCAAGGATTTCATGACAAAAACCCCAAAAGCTAATGCAGTAAAAACAAATGCAACTTAATTAAACTAAAGGGCTTTTGCAAAGCAAAAGAAACAGTCAGCAGGTAAACAGACAGCCCACAGAGTGGGAGAAAATCTTCACAATCTATATATCTGACAAAGGACTAATATTCAGAATCTTCAACAAACGCAAACAAATCCGTAAGGAAAAAGAAGCAATCCCATCAAAAAGTGGGCTAAGGACATGAATAGACAATTCTCAAAAGAAGATATACAGGGTGGCTCACACCTGTAATCTCAGCACTTTGGGAGGCCAAGGCAGGTGGATCACAAGCTTAAGAGATTGAGAACATCCTGGCCAACATGGTGAAACCCCGTCTCTACTAAAAATACAAAAATTAGCTGCGCATGGTGGTACACACCTGTAGTCCCAGCTACTCGGGAGGCTGAGGCAGGAGAATAGCTTGAACCCAGTAGGCAGGGGTTGCAGCAAGGCAAGATTGTGCCACTGCACTCCAGCCTGGTGACAGAATGAGACTCCATCTCAAAAAAAATAAATAAAAATTTTCAACATCACTAATGATCAAAAGGGAAATGCAAATCGAAACCACAATGTGATACCACCTTACTCCTGCAAGAATAGCCATAATCAAAAAAATCAATAAACAGTTGATGTTGGCATGGATGTGGTGATCAGGGAACACTTCTACACTGCTAGTGGGAATATAAACTAGTATAACCACTATGGAAAACAGTGTGGAGATTCCTTAAAGTACTGAAAGTAGAACTACAATTTGATCCATCAATCCCACTACTGGGTATCTACCCAGAAGAAAATAAGTCTTTATACAAAAAAGATACTTGCACATGCATGTTTGTAGCAGCACAATTCACAAGAGCAAATCATGGAACCAACCTAAATGCCCATAAATCAATGAGTGGATAAAGAAACTGTGGTATGTGTGTTTGTGTGTGTGTGTGTGTGTGTGTGTGTATATATACGTATATATATACACACACATATACATATGATGGAAATCTACTCATCCATAAAAATAAATTTATTAACAGCATTTGCAGTGACCTGAATGAGATTGGAGATCATTATTTTAAGTGAAGTAACGCAGGAATGGAAAACCAAACATTGTATATTCTCACTAATATGTGGAAGCTAAGCTATGAGGATGCAAAAACATAAGAATGATACAATAGACTGTGGGGCCTTGAGGGGAAGACTGGGATGGGGGCAAGGGATTAAAGACTACAAATATGGTGGAGTGTATACTGCTCAGGTGATGGATGCACCAAAATCTCACAAATCATGAATAAAGAACTAACTCATGTAACCAAATACCACGTGTATTCCAATAACTTATGAAAAAAAGTTTAATCTTTTTTAAAATTGGGTAAAAATGTTAATAGACATTTCTCAAAGAAGACATACAAATGGCAACAGGCATATGAAAAAGTGCTCAACACCATTGCTCATCAGTGAAATGCAAATCAAAACTATAATGAGATATCATCTCACCCCAGTTAAAATGGTTTGTATACAAAAGACAGGCAATAACAAATGCTGGTCAGAATGTAGAGACAAGGAAACCCTCCCCCGCTGTTAGTTAGAATATAAATTATGACAATCACCATAGAGAACAGTTTGGAGTTTCCTCAAAAAGACTAAAAAGAGAGCTACCATATGATCCAGCAATTCAACTGCTGGGTATCTATTCAAAAGAAGAGACATTAATATATCAAAGAGATACCTACATTGCCATGTTCGTTGCAGGACTGCTCACAATAGCCAATATTTGGAAACAACCTAAGTGTCTATCAACAGATGAATGCATAAACAAAATGTGGTACAAATACACAATGGAGTACTACGTAGCCAAAATAAGAATGAGATCTTGTCATTTTCAACAACATGGATGGAGCTGAATATCAATGTTAAGTGAAATAAGCAAGGCACAGAAAGAAAAACATTGCAAGTTCTCACTTATTTGTGGAATCTAAAAATCAAATCAATTGAACTCGTGAACTTAGAGAGTAGAATGATGGTTACCAGAGGCTGGGAAGGGTAGTGGGGGGTGAGGAACTGGGGATGGCTAATAGATACAAAAATATTTAGAAAGAATAAATAAGATCTAATATTTGAAAACACAAAAGGGTGTCTGTAGTCATTAATAACTTAATAGTACATTTAAATATAACTTAAAGAGTAAAATTGGATAGTTTGTAACACAAAGGATATATACTTGAGAAAATGGATATACCATTCTCCATGATGTTATTGTTATGCATTGCATGGCTGTATGAAAACATCTTATATACATCACAAATGTCTGCATTTACTATGTACACACAAAAATTAAAAATAAAAATTTTACAAAAGAAGAAAGATATATAAATAAATAGAAATGTAGATGAGGGAGAAATTGTTGTTATGTAACTATCTAACTAGTTATCTAGCTAGATGGAGATATATCTACCAGAAAATGTCACATCTAAAATGTATAAAAAACTAATATTATTAAATAAGAAAATCAGCCAGTAAGCCCAATAGAAAAGTAGGCAAAAAAGTTTTGCAGAAACTAACTAATTTCATAGAATATGAAAATTGCCAAAAATATCGCCTACATCATTAGACATCAGGGAATTGCAAATTGTAACCAGAATGAGACCCATATACACACACACACACACACACATACACACAGAAACACACACACACCCAGATGGCTACAAATATGCATGTAAAATACAAAATATTTACGGTAATATAAAAAAGTCAAAACTTTAATAAGCTTTTATGGGGAATGTAAATTAATACAAGTGACTTGTAAAACATTTGAACATATACAGAACTTATGTCTCAGCAACTACATTCTCACATGCGTTCCAACAGATTGGCATATAGCAAGTTTCCAAAAGGCATGCAGTAAATTGTTCCTATCAGGAGAATTTATGGTATTTCTAAACTGGAAGCTATTTAAACACCCAGTGACAATAGGATGGGAATATAAACTGTGCTATATTCACACAGTAAAATATTTTACAGTTATGAGATTAAATGAAGTATAAGAAAACACGGCAGAAGATACAAATTTTGCAAATATAATGTTGAGTGAAAAAAGCCAAAAATGAGAGTGTGGTGGTCAGTTTTATGTGTCAATTTAGCTACGCTATAGTCCCCAGTGTTCAACAAAACACAAGTATAGGTGTTCCTGTGAAGGTATTTTGTAGATGTAATTAAGGTTCATAATTGGTTGAGTTTAAGTAGTAGAAATTTTTCTAGATAATCCTGATGGGCCTGATTCTATCAATAGAACTTTAAGAATAGAACTGAAGCTTCCCTGGGGAAAACAAATTCTGCATGTGGACTGAAGCTTCAGCCCATGTCTGGAAGTTTCGGTTTTCCTTTTCTAACATCATCACCTAAAGAATTCAGTCATACATATCCAGCCTCCACAATCATGTAAACCAATTCATTGCAAGAAATTATATATATATTAAGACTATACACACATATATATTATATGTATGATTTATTGCAAGGAATACACACACACATATATACACACATATACACACACTGCTTACTTTGTTTCTCTGCTTGAAACCAACTGTATCTGGGCTAATACAAGGATTTATTTACATAAAGTACAAAAATTTGCAAAATCAATCTAACCTGTAAAATATTAGGATAGTCATTACCCTTGGTGTAAGTAACAGGAAGAATAATATAGTAACATTCCAGGTTAGCAGTAATATGTGTCTCTTGATCTTGATGCTGGTCATATAAGTATTCACTTTGTTAAAATTCAGTGAGCTCAAACCTTACTTACTATGTATATGAAATTACTTTTCTGTATGCTTTAATAGAACATAGAAAAAAAGGAAGAGATGGGATTAAGAGAGTAAGGGAAGTACCAGAATAGATGAGCAGTGATTCAGACTTATTAATAAGGCACACTACTCAATTGCTGATAAAACCATTTAGTTGGCATAATGAGACTGTTTCTTGAGTATTGTAAGGATCTGGAGGCTAGAGTCAACTGCCCCTACTAAGGCATTATGAAGAGGAAAAGCGAGCTAACATATTGAAGGAATTTCCTTATTTATTTATTTATTTATTTATTTATTTATTTATTTATTTTGAGATGGAGTTTTGCTCTTGTTGCCCAGGCTGGACTGCAATGGCTTTATCTCGGCTCACTGCAACCTCCGCTTCATGGGTTCAAGCAATTCTCCTGCCTCAGCCTCCCGAGTAGCTGGAATTACAGGCAAGCACCACCATGCCTGGCTAATTTTTTTATTTTTAGTAGAGACAAGGTTTCTCCATGTTGGTCAGGCTGGTCTCAAACTTCTGACCTCAGGTGATCCGCCTGCCTCAGCCTCCCAAAGTGCTGGGATTACAGGAGTGAGCCACCATGCCCGGCCGGAATTTCCTTGTATCTTCTTATTGTCTTTCAATATTTCTTTAGTGTCTTCCATTTTTAGAACCTAATAAAAAAGCTGCTAGCAAAGAAATTTGGACAGCAAGTTTTCAAAGTTCTGGTCTTAGGATAACAGAGCAGAGAAAGGTTGATTTGGAACTGAGATTTAGTAGTAAAAAAGAAAAGTAAACAATCTAATACAGTTGTGAGACAAAATGAGAATGCATTTGAAGTTCTTAGCCAGTGTTTGAAGCACTGGCATACACAAGAAAATATTATTTTTAAAATGTTATAACCTAAGATATATCAGATGTATCTTGGGACAAAATATTTGGGCACATAAAACACATCATTTTCACCATGTCAGTACAAATTTACTTAGTCTCACTATCTCTAACAAATGGCAGTGCCATGATAAGTCAGAATCCCATAAAGAATTCATGGGAAAAAAATTACCAAGATTGTAACAAGAAAAATTAAAGTAAGAAGCCTATTAGTTTATTTAATGAGAGATTTTAAAAATACTAATCCCTCCTTCTAACAAGAGTTACATTTTCCCTCATGAATTGTACATCAAATTCTTCAGAAATGATGGCGTGTTTTAATCAACCTAGGTTTGATCCTTGATTTGTGCAATCCTTGAATATTATTAAAACAATGCTGAGTCTGATAATTTTCAAATTCAGAAATATAATAAATAGCAAACTATTAGCTAAAGAGAAGGCTACTGTGTCAGTTAAGGATTGCCATAGTAGCAAATAGCCCATATATCTGAGATCCTTACAGTAAAGCAAATGTTTATTTCTTGCTCATATTACATATCTCTTACAGGTCTATAGTTCTAAAAATTTCTAAGTAGCACCCAGGATAAAGGCAATGACTTTACCTGGTATTTAAAGGTAATGTAGCAAAGAGAAAGAAAATATAACTCAGAGATATACCCAGGAAGTGGAACAAGTTACTTTTATTTACATGTTATAGAATAAAACAAGTTGCATGGCAAAGATTGAGATCTTGGAGAAGGAAATTATAATTGGCTGAGAAGGGGCAGTGAATATTTCAACAGTGTTGAAATCTGCCACATCTCCTGTACAATAGCGCTCAGACAATTCATAACCATATTATCAACTTATGACTGAAAGTTGATTGTCAAGTAATTAAAAATTATGCAAAGTTTATGGATTATTATATATTTAAATGTAGTTATTTTCACAGAAGATGAAGGAAATCAAATGATTTCTTACAAATATACATAGAAAATAATGCAATAGGGTAAGGAATGCAATAAATTTTTTTAATGCAGGTTACAAAAAGTAAACATGAATAGAATATAAATTTTTAAAAAAGTGACGATGCCATCATTACTTCTGCAGGATGGCTGAAGAGGGGGTCCCCAAGCCTGTGTCATCCCACAGAAACAAATATTTGGTGGCATAAACGGACAAATTGGACTTTGTGAGAGTCTTGGAATCCAAATAGCTGGTTATAAAACAATTGTTAGATCCAAGGCCAAGGAGTGCCTCTTTGACAAGTAAGTCCACAGACAGCTGCCATCAGCTACTTCCACCAAAGGACTTGGGAGCCACACCTGTGTGTGCTCCTAGTAATAGGACCTGCAGACCTTGGACCCAACTATGGTCTTTAAAGCAGTTCCATGACCCAACTCCAGTCCAGCTTTCACTTGGTCTGGAGGCAGTACTGTTCATAGGCCTGATGGAAGCCACAACCATATGTGCCCCTGGTAGCAGACTTGCCAACTATTCACCCAACTGCAGACTTGGCATGGCCACAGAACCTGTTTTCATTCCCACTTGACTGTGATCTCCATCAGCCAGGAGAAGTCTTTACATGCAGAAATAAGTCTATCAAGACTGGAAGAAGAGTCTTTCCCTTCAAACATAGATGCTAATGAAAAGCTGCATAGATTATAAAGAATGAGGCAAATATAACATCAGTAAAGGAAATAAAAAAGCTCCAGTAAGTAAGTGAAAGAAATGAAGATTCATAAAGTGCTTGGCAAAAAATGCAAAATGTTCATTTTAAAGAGACTCAACAAACTACAAAAGAACACAGAAAACTAAACAAAACCGGGAAAACAATACATGAACAAAATAAGAAGTTCAATTAAAAATATAATTTATTTTAAAAAAGGAATCCAGAAACAAGTATACAATAACTGAAATTAAAAATTTGTTACAGAGTTTCAACAGTATAGCTGATTATGCAGAAGGAAAAAAAAACACAAATTTGAAGACAGGGCATTTAAAATTATAAAGTTAGAGGAACAAAAAAGACAAAGAAACAAATGAAAAAGAGTGAAGAATGCCTACATGACTTATGACACACAACATAAACCAATAAACACATACAAAATATTCAGAAGGAGTAGAGAGACAAAGGAAAGAAAGTTTATTTTAAAAAATAATGACAGAAAAATTCCTAAAACTAGGAAGAAAACTGAACATCCAGATCCATGAGGCCCAAAAAACTCCACATAGGCTGAACATTAAGTTGTCACTGAGATACATTATAATTAAATTGTCAAAAGTGAAAGACAAAGAGAATTATGAAAGCAGCAAGAGAACCATGTCTCATTACATAAAAGGAAATTTCTTCATAACTATCAGCAGACTTTTCAGCAGAAACCTCTGTCCAGGGGAGAAAGGGCAGATAAATGGAAAGTGCTGAAAGAAAAAGTTGTCACCAAAGAATACTCTTCCCAGAAAAAACTATCCTTTAAAAATGAATGAGAGATAAAGGCTTCCACAAATAAACAAAACCTAAGAGAGTTCATAATTTGTACATCTGCCTTGCAAGAAATGCTAAGGTTAATTCACCAAGTTGAAATGACAGGACACTAGTTAGCAACATGAAAAAGTATGAAGGTATATAACTCACAGGTAAAGGTAATTATCTAGTCTAACCCTATGAAGATTAGAGTCCAGAATGTTCTAATACTGAAATGGTGGTGCATAAATAACTTTCCCTTTAATATAAAAGTTAAAAGACAAAAGTATTACAAATACCTACAGTACAATAATTTGTAAATAGCTACACAATATAAAAATATGTAATTTGTTACATTAATAATAACATTTAAGGAGGGAATAGAAGTATAATATTTCTTTGCTATCAAGGCTAAATTTTTATTCATTTAAAGTAGACTGCTATAACTACAAAATATTTTACATAAGCCTCCCAGTAATCACAAAGACAAAACCTGCAGTGGATACACAAAAGATAGGAATAAATCAAAGCATAACATTACCAGAAATTACGAAAACACAAAGGAAGACAGTAAAAAAAAAAAAGGAAGAAAGGAAGAGAGAAATTGCAAAATAGAAAATAATTAACAAAATTGCAATAGTGAGTTCTTACCTTTCAAAAATTACTTTAAATGTAAATTGATTAAATTCTCCAAGCAAAAGACTTAGAATGGCTGAATGGATAACAAAAACAAAACAAAAATAAGATCCAACTATACATTGCCTATAAGAGACTCACTTTATCTTTAAGGACATACATAGGCCAAAAATGAAAGGGCAGAAAAAATATATTTCAAACAAATTGTGACCAAAAAAGAGCAGGAGCGTCTATACTTACATCAAACAAAATAATCTTTATGTTAAAAATGTTATGTGAGACAATAAGATTATTATGTAATGATAAAGGGGTCAATTCGTTAAGAGAACATAACAACTGAAAATACATATGAACCCAACATTGAAGCACCTAAATATATAAAGCAAATATTAACAAAATTGAAGGGAAAAATAAACAACAAACACTAATAGCAGAGGACTTCAATAGCCCATTTCAACAATAAATAGATCATCCAGACAGAAAATGAATAAGAAAACAGTGGACTTAAGCAACATTGTAGAATAAATGGAACTAAAAGACATACAAAACGTACCATCCAACAATAGCAGAATACATAATCTTCTCAAGCACAAAAGAACATTCTCCAAGATATATCTTGTTTTGGGCTATAAATCTTAACAAATTTAAGAAGTAAGAAATTATGTGAAGCATCTTTTTTATCACAATGATATGTAATTATAAATCAATAATAAGAATGAATTTGGAAAATTCACAAAAATGGAAATTAAAAAGAACACTCTTGGATGGTCAATGCGTTAAAGAAGAAATAAAAGAGGAAATAAAAAATATTTTGAGACAAATGAAAATGAAAAGAAAACATATCAAACCTTTTGGGTTTCAGCAAGATAATTGATAACAGAAAAGTTTATAGCAGTAACTAGTTACATAAAAGAAAAGAACTAAAATAAATGGCCTAATGTTACACCTGAAAAAAGTAGAAAAAGAGCAAACTAAGACCAGAATCAGTAGAAGGAGACAGTGATCAGAGCAGGAAGAAAAGGAATTAGAAACTAGAAAAACAACAGAAAAGGTCAATAAAACTAAGAGCTGTTTTTTGAAAAGATGAACAAAATCACCAATTTTTAGCTAGTACAGGAAAAAAGAAGATAAAGGTAATCAGAAATGAGGAGGTGACATTACAACAAAAACCACAGAAATACAAAGGATCATAAGAGATTTCTATGAACAGTTATACCCCAAAAAGTTGTCTAACTTAAACAGATAAATATCCAGAAACATACAACTTGCCTTGACTGAATTATGAAGAAACAGAAAATCTGAACAGACCAAAAACTAGTAAAGAGATTGAATCAGTAACAGTTTCCTATAATAGAAAAAGCCATAATCACATGGCTTAGCTGCTGAATTCAATCAAACATTTAATACAAAACTTTTTAAACTCTTCCAAATTAATGAAGAGGAAAGAACACTCCTAAGTTAATTTTACAAGGCCAGTATTACCCTAATATCAAAGCCAGACAAGTATATTACAAAAAAAAAATGACATGTTAATAGCCCTAATGAATATAAATGCAACAAAACTCAACAAAATACTAGTAAACCAAATTAGGAAGCATATTTGAAAAATCATTCATCAAAATTAATATTTGCCCCTGAATGCAAGGATGGTTCAACATATACAAATTAGCAAGTGTGACACATTAAATTAGTAGTATAAAATATACAAATTATATGATCATTTTAATGCATGCATATAAAATATTTAATAAAATTCAACATTTTTTCATGATAAAAACTCTCAACAAATTACATGCCAAAAGAATGTATTTAAGCATAATAGAGGTCACATTTGACAATCCCACAGTTAATATTATACTCATTGTTGAAAGCTGAATTTTTTTTCTCTGTGATTAGGGACAAAACAAGGATACATGCTCTTACCACCTTCATCCAACATGCCACTTGTAGCTATAATCAGAGAAATTAGGCAAGAAATAGATTTTAAAAGGCTTTCAAATTGTAAAGGAAGACATAAAATTCTGCCTGCTTGCAGACAACATGACTGTATCTATAGAAATTCCTAAAGACTCCAGCAAAAAACAGAACTAATTTAAAAAAATTAGTAAAGTTTCAGGATACAAGATAAATATACCAAAATCAATTACGTTTTTAACAGCAAACTATTGAAAAATAACTAATAAAACAATTCCATTCCCAATTAACAATAAAAACAATAAAATATTTAGGAATACATTTAACTAAGAAATTGAAATATCTAAATCTTAAAAACTATAAAACATTAAGAAAAGAAATTGACATTGACACATGTAAATGAAATATATCTTATGATCTTGATTTAGAAGAACTGATATTGCTAAATTTCTACATTACCAAAGACAGAAAAATTACCTCCATAAATCATCAGGAAAATGCAGATAAAAACCACAATGTAATATCACATTATTCCTGTTAGAATGAATGATATTAAAGACAAAGATGTGGAAAAAAAGTAACTTTTGTACATGGTGGTTGGGACTGCAAATTGTTACACTTATTATGGATTACAGTATAGAGGTTTCTCAAAAAATTAAAAATAGAGCTAATATATGATCCAGTAATTCCACTAGAGAGCACATATCCAAAGAAAATAAAACTAGATCAAAGAGATAGCTGCACTCTAACTTTCATTGGAGCATTACTTATAATAGACAAAATATAGAAACAACTTAAGTCTCCATTGACATGTAAATTGATAAAGAAATGTAATAGGATAGATATACATATATGTATCATATATCTATATCTATATGCAGGAATACCTTGGAGATATTGCAGGTTGGGTTCTAGACCACCATAAAAAGCAACTCTTGCAACAAAACAAGTCACAGAAGTTTTTTGGTTTACTAGTACATACAAAAGTTATATTTATATTATACTGTAGTTTATTAAGTGTGCAATACCTTAATTTTATGTCCAAAAAATCATTGTACATACCTGAATTTAAGAAGTACTTTATTGTTAAAAAATGCTAAAAATGATCTGATCCTTCAGCAAGTCATAATCTTTTTGCTGGTGGGGAATCTTGCCTTGATGTTCATGGCTGCTGACTAATCAGGATTGTGACTGCTGAAGGTTGGGGTCACTATGGCAATTTCTTAAAAGAAGACCAAAGTGAAATTTGCCACATCAATTGACTCTTCCTTTCACAAAAGATTTCTCTGTATTATGTGATGCTGTTTGATAGCATGTTACCCACCGTAGAACTTCTTTGAAAATTAGAGTAAATCTTATGAAACCCTGCACTTCTTTGTCAACTAAGTATGTAAGATTCTAAATCTTTTGATTTATTTCAACAATGTTCACAGAATCTCCACGAGGAGAGAATCTATCTCAATAAACCAATATCTTTGCTCACCCATAAGAAGCAACTTTTCATCCATTCATGTTTTAGAATGACATTGTAGCAATTCATTCACATCTTCAGACTCCACTTCTAATTCTAGTTCTCTTGCTATTTTCACCATGTGTGCAGTTACTTCCCCCACAATGTCATTCCTGAGTGCTGGAATCAACTTCTTCCACACTTCCACTAATGTTGACATTTTGGCATCCTCCCATGAATAATGAATATTCTTCATGAATATTCTTTGTGGAATCTAGAATCATCTTCAGAAGTTTTTCAATTTACTTGTCTAAATGCACAAGAGGAATCAATATCTATAGCAGCTATAGCCTTTCAAAATTTATTTCTTTAATAATAAGACTTGAAAGAAAAAATACTTCTTGATCCATGGGCTGCAGAATGGAGATTGTGTTAGTAGGTATAAAAATAACATTAATTTCCTTGCATAACTCCATCAAAGCTCTTGGGTGACTAAGTATATTGGTCAATGAGCAGTAATATTTTGAAAGAAACCTTTTTTTTCTGAGAAGTAGGTCTCAACAGTGGGCTTAAAAATATAGAAAACCATTCTATAAATAGATGTGCTGTCATTCAGGCTTGTTGTTCCATTTGTAGAGCACAGGCAGCATAGATTTAGCATAATTTCTAAGGGCCTTAAGATATTCAGAATGGTAAATGAGCATTGGCTTCAACAGAATGTAACGAGCTGCATCAGCCACTAAAAGACAGGTGGTTTGTCCTTTGAAGCTTTGAAGTCAGGCCCATTGACATCTCTTCTTTAGCTACAAGAGTCCTGGATAGCATCTTCTTCAGTAGAAGGCTCCTTTGTCTACATTAAAAATCTGTTGTTTTATATAGCCACATTCATCACTTAGCTAGACATTCTGGACAACTTGTTGCAGCTTCTGTATTAGCACTTGCTGCTTCACCTTGCACTTTAATGTTATGGAGATAGCTTCTTTCTTCAAACCTCATGAGACAATCTCTACTAGCTTCCAACTTTTCTTCATCAGCTTCTTCATCTCTCTCAAGCTTTGTAGAATTGGAGTTAAGGCCTTCTTATGAATTCAGTTTTGGCTTAAGGGAATGTTGTGTCTTCTTTGATCTTTATCTAGACCCTAAAACTTTCTCTATATCAGAAATAAGGCTGTTTTCCTTTCTTTTCAATTGTATGCTCACTAGCAATTTTAATTTTTTTCAAAGACTTTTCTTTGCATTTACAACCTTGCTAACTTGGTCGCTGCAAAAGTCCTTGCTTTTGGTTGTTTTGGCGTTTTACATACCTTCCTCAGTAAGCTCAATTATTTTAGCTTTTGATTTTGAAAGATATGCAATTCTTTCTTTAATTTTAATAATTAGAGGCTATTGCAGAGATATGAATTGACCTAACTTTAACATTGTTGTGTCTTAGGGAATAGGGAGGCCTGACAAGAGGAAGAGAAATGGAGAAAATGTCATTGGTGAAGCAGTCACAACACAAACGCTTAAGTTTGCTGTCGTATATGGTTGTGGTTTACAATAGTGATGTCAATGATCACTGATCACAGATCACCAACGCTGACAGATATTAAACACAAGGTTGCCACAAAACTTCAATTTGTAGAAACAATATCTGCAAAGTGCAAGAAAGCAAAGCACAAAAATAGGTATGGCTCCGTGTGTGTGTGTGTGTGTGTGTGTGTATATATATCAGAATATTTCTCTGTTTTATAAAAATAAGATCCTGTCATTATGTGACAACATAAATAAACCCTTAGGATTTTATGCTAAGTGAAATAAACCAGACACAGAAAGAAAATTACTGCATTTTCTCTACTGTATGGGGAATCTTAAAAAGTTTAAGTCATAGAAGTAGAGAGTAGAATGGTGGTTACTAGGGTACAGGGGGTGGAAAATATTGGGATATGTTAGTCAAAGTGTACAAAGTTTCAGTTTGAAAGATGAATAAATTTTATAGATCTAATATACAATATGATGACTATAGTTAATAGTACCATCTTTTATACTTGAAATAAGTAAATAATACTATCTTTCATATTTGAAATTTGCTAAAAGAATAGATTTTAAATGTTTTCACCACACATTCAAAAACGGTAACTGATGGATATGTTAATTAATTTGATTTTTATGAACATCTCACAATGTACATCCATACCAAAATTTTAAATTGTGCGCCTGAAATATATATAAAATGTGTTTGTCAATTATGCTTCAAGAAAAGTGGAAAAAAATGTAATAATACAATAAAAAAGTAATTGGTAATAAAATCTTGCTATTAGAGCAAAAATTGCAGATCAGAAAATAAGGGAAAATCTAGAGGGAAAAGAAGAGATACTTGAATTTTGATATAATTGAGAAATAAAGAAAGATATATGAATGCATGTTCCTAGTTTCTTTAGTTCACAACCTGATGTTGTCAGCAGTGGAAGAGCTCTGAATTACCCTGAATTAAGGGTGCATAGCCATACAGGTTCATGACAACTTTAGTCCTTGCCTCCTCAGAAGAAAGAATGTGACTGAGGGGCATAAAGCAGAAAAAGAGACTGAGGCAAATTTTAGAGCAGGAATGAAAGTTTATTTAAAAGGCTTTATGGCTGCATAGTATTCCATGGTGTATATGTGCCACATTTTCTTAATCCAGTCTATCGTTGTTGGACATTTGGGTTGGTTCCAACTCTTTGCTATTGTGAATAGTGCCGCAATAAACATACGTGAGTTCGTGTCCTTTGTAGGGACATGGATGAAACTGGAAAACATCATTCTCAGTAAACTATCGCAAGGACAAAAAACCAAACACCGCATGTTCTCACTCATAGGTGGGAATTGAACAATGAGAACTCATGGACACAGGAAGGGGAACATCACGCTCCGGGGACTGTTGTGGGGTGGGGGGAGGGGGGAGGGACAGCATTAGGAGATACACCTAATGCTAAATGACGAGTTAATGGGTGCAGGAAATCAACATGGCACATGGATACATATGTAACAAACCTGCACATTGTGCACATGTACCCTAAAACCCTAAAGTATAATAAAAAAAAAAAAAAGGAAAAAAAAAAAAAGGCTTTAGAACAGGACAGAAGGAAACCCTTGGAAGAGATTCAAGTGGGCACCTGAAGGTCAAAGAGGAAAGAGGAAGAAGCCGTTTAACCTTGATCCTTAGACTTTATAGGCTCACCTCTTTCCCATGATTCTTCCCTTAGGGTGGGCTTCCTGCATGTGCAGTGATTTCCTTAACCTTTGTAACTGAGCACACACAGTGTGTTTAGGGAGTAATACGTATGCACATCTGAGGTTTTTTTTCTTTTTTTTTTTTTTCTGGTGGTGTGTGCCCCCTGAATGTCACATTTCACTGCTTTGTCCCTTAACACACATGCCCAAGAGGCCTCTTCTCCCTGGGGTCTGCATTCAATTAATACTTCTAATGTTAACAAGCGTGGATCATCAGGAGATTGTCTCTTCCTGGCTGTTGAATGATTATTTTTAGAGGCAAAGCGATAATTGCCGAACCACACCTGACATTTCTAGTGGGAGTGGGAAAGCCCTCTCCCGCCCTGCTCATGCCGAACTACCTGTAACAATGTGGTACTGGAGAAAATTCTAAAAAATAACAGTAAAAATTGGGTGAGGTACATTACTGGGATTAATTTCCAACTTCCTAAAGCTGATGTCTAGATAGAGGAAATTGGAAATCCCTGGCAACTCAACAAAAGTAATTAAGAGAGTTCCTACTATGCAGCTGGAATAATAGATATCGTGTAACGTCATTGACTGTTAAAATTTATTTTAGTATTAATGAACTTCAACTCCGGAAGACAGAAAAAAGTAAAACACCACCCCTGGCTGCAGGAACATGATATATTGCATTTTTTGGTTTCTGTTCATTTTAAAGCTTTACTTTATTGAAGGATAATTATAGACAAAAAATATTTTGTGGAATTTATTCTCAAAAAGACCAGTAATAATTTTAGCTTTCTTTAGTATTTCATGCATTCATAAAATAGCAGATTGTAACAGAAATTGCTACAGTACTCGCAATAGAGATGATTGTTTCTGTGCAATTGATGGAGAAAACTGCATGCAAGTAAAACTTGAACTTTGAAAAACTGAGTCAGGGAAATTGAGGATTATTTTCAATGATGATATTTTTCCTTATAGAAAGCAATCAATCCAAAATGGAGCAGTATTTTATCCAAAAGTGAGAAGGCTTATTCAAGGCTAATGGAAATGAGAAAGCAAAGAAAATCAAAATTAAAATTTCAGGGAAACCTAAAAACACATTCCACAAAAACTTTCCTAGTGAACAATACATTTTTTTTCTCTGATATTCTTTCCTTTCTATCTTCTCCTTCTTAGAATAAGCAGTCTCCAAGGTTAATAGCTGGTAGTCTATACATTTTATTATTCTTGTATAAATAAATTCTTGTGTAAATTCCTAATATCTTAAGGATACCATATTCATTGATTTATTCATTAAAATGGTCAGCATCTGCTTTTACATATTAATATCATCTTACATAGTTGACTTTTAAAGAGATAATATTTCTTCAACTTGTTTTTCTCACATAAATTACATTTAAAAATTACTATGAGATAATTAATATAGAAGTAACTCATTGTATTTAATAGCTGCACAATATATGTGAAAATTTATCTAATGATTTTGATACAGATGATTATGCTAACACTTTACATTGGTTTTGATATTATTTTGTGTCACATAATGATATTTTATACTATTTTTCATAAAAATACTATTATTGTTAATGGCATCTAAGTGATTTATAGTTTGGGGCACTATTGTGAATGGGATTTGTTTTACCAATTTTATTTTTAACTCATTATGATTAGTATAAAAAAAATTCCTATAGTTACCTTACCTATTAATTATAGAAGGGTAGATTATCTTTATCATCATATTATCTCCAAGTATGAAGAGTTATTATTCCTCTTTTATGATATATTTGATAATTATTTTATTTTCTTGTTTAATTTTTTTACCTAAAAACTGCCAAACAGTGTTGAAATATAATGATAATAAAAAGTATCTTTTTTTGCTTCTGGAATTTTATATAATAGCTTTAGGATTTTTTACATTAAAATGGCCTTTATATTTGGCTTTTTATTAAATATTTAGACACATTAATACAGTTTGCTTCTAATCCTATTTTATGTAAATCTTTATTTTGTAAGTAAGATTAGGAGAAAATGTACTAGATTTATCATGTAAAACTTTATGAAGTTATAGATAAGAATGAGTTATACCTATCTCAGTGTAATAAAGACTGAGTTTTTTTTCAGGTGACTTTTTAAGCATATGTTATAAAAGTAAATACCTTCTCTTCTTTTTGTTGCTGTAATTCAATATATTACTACACTACTTGATGTTACTACCTTGCATTCCTGAAATAAATGCTATTTTTCATAATGTATATTAATAGCATTTGACTAGGATATAAATCATGTCCATCATAAAGTATTGATATAAATTAATATGCAAAATAGTATCCATATATAATCACACCATCATTATTATTAAAGCATATGACAATGTTGAGGCTCAGTACACACCACCCTCAATACACATACTTTGGTATGACTGTAGCAGACCAGCTCTGCTACTCCAAAATATACTTACTTGATATATTTTGATCCAATTAGTCTTAGAAACTGAAGACACAGGAGTATCTCTCAAAATTGCCCTTTTGAAATAGAAATTTATGTCTATGAAGAAAATCTACATTAGTAAAATGTTTGTCTCAGGAATAGGGCTGATACCAGTTAACTTTTATTGCCTGACATACTTTTTATCTGCATAACAAGACAACGTTTATTCTTCATACATTTATCTTTTTTCTTTTCTTCTTCTTTTTTCTTTTCTTTCTTTCTTTTCTTCCATCACCCTCCAAAAACTTGTTTCCATCACCCAACAAAAGCCCTAAGTCACTATTCCCCTCTGTTGCTCAAGATGCTGTATCAGCTTCAATCATCTGACCTTTCTTTAATTCTCATATTTTGTGGAACCCCATGCAATTAAATATGGTTTTTCTCTTGTTTCTGTTTATGTTAATTTAATTTATAGTCCAACCAAAGAAACTTGAAGTGAGATGGAAACCAATGTTTCCTCCTCTGAAATAAGTACTCCACTTACAAAAAATGTATCTGATACCCTTGTTAGTGCAAGAATTTTATTTTGTACATTTGCATTTACATTCTTAATTGAGATGGATCTGGATAATAATTATAAATATTTTATAGGTTAGTTGATAGGACTAAATGAATTCACATATATTGATTGATATCTCATGTATCCATAAAACGTATAAAACCAAACTGTGCTCTGACCACCTGGGACACATGTAGTCAGAATGTTCTGAGGTTGTGTCATGGGTGCCCATCCTCAAGCAAAATAAACTTTCTCAGTTAACTGAGACCTGCCTCAGATACTGAAGGTTCACATTTTGGGAACCACAAAGAGATTCTGAGTGGACATACCTCTGACCTTTGACAAATTTCCTATCAGTGCTGGGTACCAGCATGAGCTAACTTTATGGCTCAAACAAATAGGACAATTTGCTAAGGTCTGGGAGCACCCTTCCAGAGAATCCCTGATCTCCCAAAATAAAGTTTATTTTGCTGTACAATTATCTTTATTTTCGAAGTTTACTTGCTTCCAACAAGGAAGATAAGATTTCCTGTTTCTATGGTAATCTGGCAGGTAACGCCTTCATGGAGTTTGAGTTTGCTCCCAGCAGGGAGGATAAGTTTGAGTTATTTTTCCACTTTCTAGGATGGTAAAGGATAATCTTCAGCCTGAGACCTGTCCCTTGGTAAGCAGGTGAATTGGCGTTTTGTCTTGGCTAAAGTTAACAACCAGCTGGTCTTAATTTCTCCTCACCATTAGAGTGCTCAGTGATCATATTGTCGGTTTTTTCTTGTTGTTTGTTCTGGTCTTCCTCTCATCAGATTTGACCAACTCTTCCTGACTTGGTCAAATCTGAGAGAGAATTCAAAATTATGAATAACAAAGCCTCTCTAATTTTGCTAAAATTCCTCACAGCTACAAAAGAGGAAAAAAACAAAAAACAACCAAAACCCCTAAAAAATCCAGTGTCTTTGTTTGCTTTTTGTCTTAAAAAAAAAAAAAAGTTTTTTCATTTACTTTTCTTCCACCTCCTTCCCCCTTTTGCCATCTGCAGTGCCAAAAACCTAGAGAAGGCTTCTAATGACTTGCACCCCTCTAAGGAATTCAGAACAAAGGTGCCACTCACCCCTTTGGGGGTGTTCTGTTTTCTTTCTGGAGTTTCAGGAGTCATGGGCAGATTCTGCTTAGATGTAAAGCTGTTTTTCTGTATTGCATGATCTGACCTCTTTGGCTTTGGGGATACCAAAGACTACCTTGTACTGTGAGAGAATTTGACTTTGGCGTGTGTAGTGGCTGACAAGAGCTATAAAGTAGGGTGGCTGAGAACAGTTTACAGAAAGTGGTCTTGGTTGCTGTTTTTTTTTTTTTTCTCCTAGAAAGTTGTTGTTTAAGGATCCTAATTCTAGTTCGAAGATGCATTCTAAAGGGTCTTCTCTGCTTGCTTTTTATCCCAAAATTAATCTCTATTAGGCTTCTCCGTGCACATCTGCATGAGGAACCAAACTCTTGTTTTCATAGGTAAATGAGAGACTGAATTTCCTTAGCTTTGAAAAAAAGGACATTTTGCTCCTCCCTGCCAAAAAGGCACCCCTGGGTGACTGAGGGCCTCATGGGAGTGTCCAGGGGGCCTGACCCCACTCAACATGCAGTGGCCCTGCAGGGAAATTCCCAACAAAAATTAATTTTTTAATAACAGGATCGTCCAGGAAACGCATGTAAGGGCTGATCACTCAGTGTTTTGAGCCCTCTCATGGGTCATAGACCTCTGAGAGAGAAACTGAGACACATAAGAGGATGGAAATAACTTAGTGGTTAAACACTGTGGAGTCCTGCTCACAAGCAGCACACATCAGTCCACCACACAAAAACCCTAGGCCACAGCTCAATTCCTCCTTTAAAAAAAAAGAAAAAAAAAAAGTGGGAAACAATCTACAAATGAGGAGAAAAAAAGAAGAGTAACCCCTTGTAAGCACTCTGTAGGTTTTACGGCACCTCTACTTGCCAGAGTTTATGTGAAATGGAAGTAATATGGTCTTTGTGCACATTTACATTAAGAAAAAAGAACCCTAAGGTCAGCCTGCAAATGATAGAGTTTCTAAGTTCTCTTTTTGCACTATTTTCTGTTCTGCCTGCTTTAAATCTGCTGTTATTTTTCTATTAAGATAAAAACCACAGTTTGCATCGAACAGGTTATTTCTTTGCAAGCTGGTGAATTTGTATTTATCTCATCCCTAAATCTCTGAAGGAAGAGCTACAGAATCTTTGCGTGTGTGTGTGTGCATGTGTGTGCATATGGATATATATATATATTTAGAAGGTCTTTGTAATTTCTATAATTTCATGTTTAATTGGCAATTAAATCAGTTTTAATTTCTCTCTAGCACACCAGACTTTTTCTCAGCATACCTTATGGTGTAAATTTTGCTATTTGATTTTCACCTGAGTTCCTTCTTTTAGCATGCAAATTTAAGGCTATTTGGCTGAAAACTGCCTAGGGTTAACAAGAATTGATATAGGTTACCTATTTAAACAGGTTATGAGGAATTTGAAGCGTAAGATGCAAAAAAGAAGGTTTTATGAATTTATAAGATGTACTTTTATCAGCATGCCTAATACAGCTATGTATTTATGTGTTATGCACACAGTTTCATTAATAAAATATATAAAAGAACTTTAATTAATCAGCTTAATAAAATAAAAGTGCTTGAATCAAATACTTTATCAGAAAAAAAGGAAAAGACTAGCCAAATGCTTTTTCAAGTGTACATAAGTAAAATCTTTAATAAATAAGCTAACTTTAAAATTATTGGTGAGGTATAATAATATTAGAAATGTCTTCAGAATTACCAGTATACATTTTTGTTTGCATCAAAATTTGGCATAGGGGTTGCAAAACTATAAACCAAGCCCCAAACAGAATGATGTTTGCTTGTGTAATTTTTAATAAATAAGACATTGATATTGGTTTAATGAAAATAGCTACATCTTGAATTTAGTAAAATTACCATAATTTCTAATGTTGTGGCTTTAGGCAGTCTAGTCCACAGGTAGTAAGGTTTGTTGCGGGAAAGGACGGCTATTATCTTTGTTCAAATCTGAACTATAAACCAAGTTCCTCCCAAAGTTAGTTTGGTCTATACCAGGAATGAACAAGGTCAGCTTGGAAGTTAAATTCAAGGTGAAGTCAGTTAAGTCAGATCTTTTTTACTGTCTGTTATAATTTTGCAATGGCAGTTTCATAACTTTAGATGATGACTCTAATTTTTTATAAATTATATAAAAAATTACAATAAAAATTTATGTAAAAGTAATGAGATAAATACTTGTGGACAAATTCATAATTTAGAAACTAAAGTTATATTAAATTAAATAATACATATTTCATTATTTGAGTATTTTTTAATAAAATCTATTTGTCAGAAAATGTGTTTTTGTTTAATTCAAGGCTTATTCAAAGGTTATGTATAAAACAAGGTAAAAGGAAACAGGAAATAAGAGAGAATTAAAGAAAGTTATATGAATAAAGAGGATTTTTTTGGTAAGTAAGCTTAAAGAGAAATAATTTTTTATGAGAAAGAATCTTTTAAGGTAAATTTAGTCTTAGAATAAAATGACCGATTGTTTAAGAAAGAAGAATGTTCAGAACAAACAGGAAGTCCAAGCGTATCATGAATGGCCTGTGTAGCAAAAAGAGGCTTTATTAAAAAATAAAACTTTCATATAATCAAGTTGTTGATAATTAAAGGAAAATTATAATGTTCTTGCTACAGATTGAGGTGAATGTAAAAAAAACACTTATTACTAAATAGTTGGTTAGAACAATAAAATTTAAGAGATTTATTCTTAATAAATTATGAAAGATTTTAATTTTTTAAACCCAAAGTTTAACTTTTATTTCATCTCACCATTTTTGGTTTTCTCTCCCATTTTAAAGAGTGTGAAATAGCAATGCTCTCCAACTCATTTTCAGCTCATATAATTTTTTTTCCTTGAGTTCTGCTCATTGTGGCCTAATGCTAAATACGTTTTCTTAAAGGATTAAAGGAAATGTTTTCTTCCAACCTAATAGTCTGTGCATTGCAGAAGATCTTTTGTGCTTTGGCAACTGGCCTAAGAGATTATAAGATACATGAAAACAATTCCTATTTCATTATTATTATGTTTTGGCTCCCTTAGAAAAAAAACTAAGATTAAAAAAATTCTTAAATTAAGGTTATCACATTCGTGTATCATCCTGTATGTGCTTTTAAAGTACTTGTGACATTGACTTATGGGGCTTTGACTCTTGGATCTTAAACAGGGCACCAAATCCTGCTAAATCTTAAACACTGACAACAATTAAACACTTTTATCATCAGGTCCAGTAGAAGACACCAATCAGAGTCAACTGCATTCCTAAGATACAGGGCCAGAAATTAAACCTATGCAATTCCTCGAGACCCAGAGACTATCACGGAAGAGGTGAGTGTATGAGATTGTGACAGCCAATTTTGAGAGATAAAATAAGTTCAATTTCCCTATAAATTAATCATTATGTCAAAGGCACACTGATGCAAGACCAGCATATGGGCCCCTGTGTCAGATTAACAAGGTTTTCTTGAAGCACTAACTGACTCCTTAATAAAGGTTATAAAGGTTATAAAAGGCTAATGAAACTTATATCTTATGGTCAAGATTAAAATTTTATAGATTTTTTTGCACCACTGCACTCCAGCCTGGGCGACAGAGTGAGACTCCGTCTCAAAAAAAAAAAAAAAAAAAATTTGAAAAACAAATTTACTTGGCTTCTTTTTTTTAAAGCTTACTGTTTGGAAAATTAAGTCTCCTCTGCCAAAGAATGAAGGCCTTTTTTTTTTTTTGGAAATCCTTAGTTATCACTATGGTCAAAGGAATGACTTATTTTACAATGAACTGTGATATCAAGTGTTTCAAACCTTTGATATTTGATAAACTTTCCAAAATTAAATCATAAATTATGTATTTTTCTCCCCTAATTAATTCTTTAAGATATTAGTTTCCCTAAAGTACAAAAATGATATAATTTGGCTTATTTGGTATAAAAATTATACAGGAAACATTTTCAAATATGAAACAATATTTGATTTTCCTTGGGTTGTGCTCTGACCACGTGGGGCACATATCATCAGAACCTTCTGAGACTTTGTCATGGGTATGCATCCTCAACCTTGGCAAAATAAACTTTCTAAATTAACTGAGACCTATCGCAGATATTCAGGGTACACAGTATGAATCATAATAGATCTAAACATTATTAATAATAAAATTTATAATAAGGAAAATCAGAGTGATCTACATATTAAAAAATTGGTAAATTAGGGAGAGCAATGAGGGAATTGGTTGCCAAAAGCTCCAGGAAAGGGTCACATTTGGTACAGTCAAAAGAAATGGGCTCCAAAGGGCTGAGGTTGATTTTTATCATTGATATACTCACTATTTTTACTTCTATTTTAACTATGTCAAGTTCTGAAAGACATATTTGAAACTCACCAGTTATAATTATGTTTTTGTCAGGTCTTCAGTGTATTTCTAGGAATATTTCTTTTTTATGTGCTACTGCTATTGTTCTATATAAAATGATTTATGACTCTTACATCTTTTTTCGAAATTATACATTTTATTATTACATAGTGTGACTCTGGGTCCCACTTTCCCACTTAATGCTTTTGACCTTAAATCTCACTTTTTCTGCTATTAATGTTGCCATTTATGTTTTTTCCCGTTTCTGAAATCTCTATTCATCACCTTGACCATTTTTACCTCTTTCTTTTAGATTTTTGTTGTTTTTTTTCTTATAAAGACATATAGTTGAAATTAATTCCTAACCACTAATGCAGTCATTGTCTTGCACCTATCCCTCGGTAAGCAGGTGAATTGGGGTTTTGTCTTAGCCTGTTCTTAATGATGTATTAATTCATAAATGATATATTAATAATTGTCCTTAATTTATTTCTTCCATCTTGTTTTTTCCTTAACATGGACTTTGTTCGTTTTGGTTTTCCATTGTTTTTGGCTTAATAAGCATTATTTTCTTTTTGTTAGTATTGTCAAGAATTTACTTTTTATAAAAATTTAAGGTCATAGCAAAATTGAGTAGGAAATACAGATTTCCCACATACCCTTTCCATGCCTGCATATACAGGCTTTGGCAGCATCAACATACCAGTATGGTATATCTGTTAACAATTGATAAGCCATCATTGTCACATCACTATCAACCAAGTCCACAGTTTACATTAGGGTTAACTCCTGGTATTGTACATTTTGTGGTTTTTGTTTGTTTGAGATTGGGTATCACTCTGTCACTCAGGCTGGAGTATAGTGGTACGACCATAGCTCACTGTAACTCAAATTCCTGGGTTCAAGTGTTCCTCCTGCCTCAGCCTCCCAAGTAGCTGGGACTACAGGTATATGCCATCCTGCCCAACCAACTAAAAAGTTGTAGATAAAAAAGCCAGGTGTGGTGGCGTGTGCCTGTAATCTCAGCTCTTCAGAAGGCTGAGGCACAAGAATCGCTTGGGCCTGGAAGATGGAGGTTGCAGTGAGCCAAGATCAGGCCACTGGACTCCAGCCTGGGCTACAGAGTTAGACTCTGTCTCAAACAAACAAAAAAAAAGGTGTTTTGGAAAAGAACTTACTAAAATTATATCAAAGATATGCCAATCAACTGAAAATAAAAATAAGGTAAGGGAAAATATTGCCATTAGAAACATAGAATTTAAAGCAAAAGATGTTAACTGAGCCAAAAAAACCACCGTACTTTAAAGAAGAGTATAAAGTCTTATGAACACAGTAGACCCTTAATTGACATGGCGTTTAGGGGTACTCATGTATTTCTTGCACAGTTAAAAATTCAAGAGTAACTTTTGACTCCCCCAAAACTTAACTAGTAATAGCCTACTATTGACTGGAGGCCTTAACAATAACATAAACCATCAATTAAAACATACTTTGTATATTATATTTATTATATACTGTATTCTTACAATAAAGTAAGCTAGAAAAATTATATCAAGAAAAATCATAAGGGAGAGAAAATAAATGTACTATTCATTAAGTGGAAATGCATCATCATAAAGGTCTTTATCCTCATTTTCTTCACATTGATTAGTAGTAAATAATCTAAATGATAGTAACATTTATAAATAGATTTCAGATATACTTGAGTATTTAACATGTGATTCATTTCCCGCAAATTAATTCAAGAGCTCATAGTTTTCAGTAATACTATTAAGACAACAAAATATCATGACATAAAAAAGAACAATGGCGTCCAGCTCTACTCATGTCCCTGAAAAGGACATGATCTCATTCTTTTTTATGGCTGCATAGTATTCCATGGTGTATATGTGCCACATTTTGTTTATCCAGTCTATCATTGATGATTATGTAGGTTGATTCCACGTCTTTTGCTATTGTGAATAATGTTGCAATGAACATGCATGTGTCTTTATAATAGAATGATTTATATTCCTTTGGGTATATTCCAAGTAGTGGGATTGCTGGGTCTAATGGTATTTCTATCTTTAGGTCTTTAAGGAATCGCCACACTGTCTTCCACAATGGTTGAACTCATTTACACTCCCACCAACAGTGTATACATATTCCTTTTTCTCTACCACCTTGCCAACATCTGTTCTTTATTGACTTTTTATTAATAGCCATTCTGACTGGTGTGAGGTGGTATCTCACTGTAGTTTTGATTTGCATTTCTCTAATAGTGATGTTGACTTTTTTTTTCACATGGAGGCCATTATCCTTAGCAAACTAACACAGAAATAGAAAACTAAATACTGAATGTTCTCACTTATAGGTGGGAGCTAAATAACGAGAACACATAGACACATAGAGGGGAAAAACACAAACTGGGACCTTTGGAGGGAAAGACTGAGAGGAAAGAGATGATCAGGAAAAACAACTACTGTGTACTAAACTTAATACCTGGGTGATGAAATAATCTATAGAAGCCCCATGACAAAAGTTTACCTATGTAATAAACCTGCACATGTACCCTGAACTTAAAATTTAAAAAAGAACAATGATGAATAAAAAAGGAAAGCAATAGAAACAAACCAAATTTTTAAAATAAAAGAAAAAGGATAAAAAAGGCAAGTCATGAGTCAAAAATAAAATCAAGTGAAAAGATAGCTGTGCAAACAAAATTATGGGATGTGGCAAAAATACACATGTAAAGAAAAACAGAATCCTAAATTTTTTAATATAAAAAAGAATAAATTCTTCAAATCCAACACCCAACTAAGTAAACAAGAGAATGCATAGTCAAAAAGCAAAAATAATGTAGAATAATTGCAACAATAAAGATAACATGAGCAGTTTAGGAAAAAGAAATGACAAATGACAAATCTGGAAAGCAAGTCTTTAAAAGACTGAAAATATTAGAGATATTTCTCACAAAGTAACCAAGAATAAATTAAAACATAATCACAAACAATTGCCAGTGTGAATGATTAATGTGATATAACTGTATAGATCAAATACATTTTACAAACAATAGGAGATTGTATCAAATAATAATACATATTAAAACTCATAGGAAATTATACGATATTGTGAGAAAATACAATTGATCAAAGCTGAATTAATTGGAGAAATAAAATTTAAATATTTCACTAACTATATGAGAATAACAATCAACACAACAGCAAACCGTCTTCCAATGCACCTATAATGATACTGAGTTAAAACTGTTTTATAAGAGATTTCTGTAGAATTTTTAGGCAGTAGATTAAGTTTGCATGATTAGAATTGCTTTGGCACACGAAAGAGCCAAAAGGGTTTGCCATTGCGTTTTTGAACTCAGCATATTTCTTACTAACTTGCAGAGGATGGCATTAAAATAAACACATATTAACTCTGTATATTTTTGAATTAAATTAAGTAGCATGCAAAAAAATAAATATAATAGGAAGAACTAGTATTTATCCCTAAAATTCAAGGATGATCCAATTAGAGAATTCATTAGCTGCAAATTATATTGAAATAAGCTAAAGATAGATTTGATCAAATTCTACATTCATTCCTGGCAGAACAATAAAACCAGAACAGACTGTTTCTTCAACATAATAAAATAAACTTATATCAAGCCAAAAGCAGTAGTCATGGTTAATGTTTAAATCTTCCACTGATCAAATCATTTGTATTAAAAATCAAGAACAAGACAAGATGTGCGCTCTCATTCTAAATCAATAACACAAGAAAACAGAATAATTTAAAAAATCAAAAACAGGACAAACATTTCAACGTTAATACAATTGTCTATCTAATCATCTCAAAAAAGAAAATAAATTAGCCAGTTGCAAATTTAATGCAACTTTCCAAAACAAGACATATATAAGATGATGAAAAAATCTCTTTAGAAAATGTTGCTCAAAATCATACGAAACTTAATCATATCTAAATATGCGCTATGTAAAGAGAACAGGAATCTAACTATTAAAGAAGATAATTTAAATACATGCAATGGGATAGCTTGCATTAATGTTTTCAAAGATGCATTACTTCTAATGTTAGCCTATTTGTTAGATTTATAATGAACATTTTGTTAGATTTTTAGAATTAGAAAATAATGATTCTGAAGTTTATCTAGAAATATAAAGATTTGTGTAAGAAAATGTGATGGAAAGTCTGAATTTATTATGTAATAAATGAGGTTAAAATTTTATTTTAATCAAATAAATGGACACTACTCTCAAGTTATATATATAGAATAATCACATTAAGTTTAAATTTAGGAATTTATATTGAGACATATAATATAAAGATAACATTTATTTTTAGTGGGTAAAGGATAGAGGTTTATCCTATACTTAATGCCAAAGCAAAACTCAGCTGTATTAAATCAGTTGAGTACATAACATTTTTTTTTTTTTAAAGTCTATAAGAAGAAAGACCATAGTCTTTAAGAGGAGACAAACATCAGGAAAACCATTTGCAACAAATTAAAAACATGAGGTTAGCATCATAAATATGTAAAACTATTCATACAAAATAATTTCAAAAATTCAGTATCTACATCTTATAATTCACTAATTATATGTTATAAAAATTGAACCATAAAACACTAAATACTTGTGAAAAAACATCTCAGTGTCAATGCTAAGTATGATAGTAAATACATTATTAAATAACTATAATACGTAATAAGTATGTGGTAAATAAACTGGAAAATCCAAGAGTAAGCTAAATTTAAATAAGAAGGGATTTGTTTAAATACATCTTTATACATCTAAGGTAACATTACAAATTTAGTTAAAATAGTATGCATTTTACTATGAAAATTATTTTATGACATAATTTATGTGTGGAAAACACCAGTGATTTAAAACTCTTTAAATATTAAAGATTTAAACTTCTGTGAAATAAAACATATATTTATATAAAACTAAGACATAGAAAACTGTAAGGATGTATAATTATCTAAAAATATAACAGAAGTTATCTCTGGCTGGAGGAATAACAGTTATCCCTGGCTAGCAAAGATATTATATATTTTTATTTTCATTGTGCCTTCTCTATATTCTTTAAAATTATGAGTTACTTTTCTATTTTTAAATGAGTTTTTTGTTATCTAAGTCTGTAGGTTAATAAGTACAAATATTGAAGTAGGATGCTGAAACACAGACTTGGATGAATTGTGGAAAATACTCATTAGAAATACTTTATCTCACAAACTATAGTCAAGTAACCAGGACCTAAATACATCCATTCGCTCTGTCTTGAGCTTTTTTTTCATTTTGTGTGTATCTGCATACCTGTTGCAAGACCAACAGTGTGGGGTGCTGCCAAGGTAGGAAGCAGGGGACTATTCCTGTGAGGTCAGTAGCTGGGGCCTTATTGCTTGGAAGAGGGAAAATATCTCAAAAAAGAAGAATATTTAATGGATCGATTAAACATTTTTGAAAATCCAGGTGCTGATTTTCACAATTGTCTTTATGATCCACCTGTAATTGTTGATGCGGTTTTGCTTAGGTTCCAAAGTAAAGACTGATAATAGATTCAGATTAATGGAAATACCACGTAAGGCTAGAAGTTAGTGTATACCGTAATGTGTGTCCCCTCATCTGTACAATGAATATTACCACTGTAGTGGGAATTAACTTTTCCATTATGTGTGGGCAATCTTTAGGATAGAGGTTAACATTCAACAGTCAGAAATATCAATCAAAATACTTTTCTTTTGTACTTGTAGGAGCTCATAAAAGTTTTAATGATGAATATACCTTATTCAAAGTGACATTAGTACAAAGAAAATAAAAATAATAATTACCTTGAATTGAGTTGTAAGAATTCTTCCTTTAATGAGCAGTGTTGCATTTGAACACATTAATGGGTCATACAAATCCTGATGTGAAGAGCTAATAGGAATTTTTCTGTTTATGTTAATGAAAATATATATATAGTCTTCTATTTCACAACTTTTGTGTGTGTAATATTAATATTTGACTATTATTCATTGGGGCATGCATTTAGAGGACAGGAATAACAATTTTTTTCTGAAATTAATATTTTAATTTTCTGGCTACAGAAAACGTATGTCCAATTAAGAAAATTTGGAATATGTAATAGTATAGTAAGAATCACATCTGGGTAGACCACTCACAGATCTTTAACCCTCTATTAATTAATATATTCTTAATATTAATATTTATCATATATATATTGGTTTCCTGCTAGCTTTGTCTTTTTTCCTCCTTCCTTTTCCTTTCCTTCGTCTATTGCTTTCTTCCTCTCTCCCTCTCTTCCTTCTTCCTTTATGTTCTTCTTTTCTTATTCCTTTTTTTCTCTCTTTGTCTCTTTTATATTTATTCTTTTTTTATGTATCAACTGGCCTATCAGGCACATGATCTCTCATCTTTCAACATATTTATAGTTAAGGGCATATTGCATATGCATCCTCCATTCATTTGCCTTTTTAGAAATTAATTTTTATCGTGAGCATTTTTAATATATTGAAATGTTAGCTATAAGTATAATTTTGAATGGTTTATAAAATTCCACAATAAAAAGGGCTTGATTAAATCACACCATTAATGTTGGCTTGAAATCTTTCTTTACATTGCTGTTTTTAAACTGCCTCTCTTTATTGTTGCTATAGGACAATGCCAGAATTATTATCCCCCAAATGACTTTAAAATATTGCATACATCAACAAGGTATTCAGAATTTAGATTAACTTTCTATATATATTTAGAAATATTATCTGGACATATTTAATTTAATTTAATTACTTTGTGTGTGCGTGTGTTTATAAAGTTCAGCTATTGTGAAAGAGTCATCACTTTCATGAAAAGAGATTATACTTACAAGAAATTGTGAACATCAATTTAATACATACGTAATTCATCATTTTTCAGCCATGTTTTCTAAAACCCTTCCAAACTGAGTGTGCCCACTGGACCTCAATCAGAGACATAAAGAAAAATGAAAACAAAAACAAATAAACTACATTGAATTATATGAGCTCAGCAGAATTATTGTGAAAAGGAATCAGCCTATATAACTATATATTTTTCTCATTTTTTATTAAGTAAAAGTTGTCACGATGCCCAAACCAAAGTTCTCTATGAATTCTTAAGCAGAAAAACAAATACTATAGCCATAGGTTATTTCCAAACCAAGGCCAAAACAAAGGTTTTTAGAAAGAAAATTGGTGCTCCAAGTAACCTATCTGAAAACGAAGTCTGTTGAGCCACCACAGAGAGCCGTAATAGTCATGTCTGGCGAATTCTAGGCATTCTGTAGCTGTTTTCTGGAGTTCAGAGTAATCAATCCAAGCAATCTCACTTGCTTTGCCTACTGTAGAATGGTTGTGCCTCAATTTTTTTCCTTTATTTTTCCATCTATGACTCAAGATTAAAAAGTACCAGACCGTGAAAGAATGCTACAGTGTTAGAGTTCATACTGCAGTAATTTCTCTTTGCTCTACTGTGAATTCTCTTCCTTTTTATTCTTGCATTTTTTCCCTTCCATTTTATAAATGAAATCTGAATCAGTTATTACTGCATAAAGATTAGGCCACTGATATGAACACCAAGAAAATTGTGATTTAGTAAAATAATAATGCATTAAACTTGGGTGGCACATTTCCTCACAACTTTCTTGAACATTAATCATCCCCAGACTTCCCCATAAGGCAGGAAATTTGGACAAAGAAGCAAAACCAAATGCTGAGAATTGTCAAACTTATTAAAAGCCAAAATGAAAGCAGAGGTAAAAGTTTTTCAAAAATAAACCACAGTTTTGCATTGGTATCTGCCTGTCTTATTTATAGACAGACCAGTCCAGCTGGGGATAGAGCTTGCTCATTGACAGATTTATGCAATGGGAATAAAAAGTCAGGAAGGTGATAAAATACTATTTCCTGTGCTCTGACATAAATATCTGTAATAAGGGGCAAGCAATTTTTTCAGAGGTCAATATTCTCTTAATTAATTTACTTTTATTACTTTTTTTCAATGGAACATAAAGTTAGGGGTATATTTAAGAAGACACCTCTCTGCACCAGAGAAGCATTGACCATGTACTCTATCCTCCATCTGTGAAAATAAATTCTAACATGATGGAATTGAAATTCAAGGACGTACTCTGGGATTTAGAGCTTTTGGTGGAACACAAGAAAAATTTCAAGTATTTTGGGTATCCTTCTTGTGATTTATTTTGGGTGTTTTTTTGAAACTCCTTTGTGTTCTCTTCTCTCTCTCATATTCAATGCCCTCTACTAAAGAGAACAAAGAACACACCTGTATTTGAACAAGTTGAGTTCATTTCCCATTGTAGCAAAGGACAATGCACATCATGGGGAATTGTGGAGCATCTCTGTAAATGGGTTTTAGAAATGACTTACTCTATCTGAACTTTGCTTTAGTGATTTTCGGGAGGATTGAAAGAAGTGGGGCTTACTCTGGATTGGATGCTATCATAAAGTTTAGACAATTCTATGACTGAGTTTAATCTAGAAGGGAGATAGATGAGAGCAAGTCTAACACTGTTTCATAAGGAAATAACATTCGCTCGTATTAACTGGTTTAAAGAAATGTTTAGTCACTTATCTGATGTGGACAATGTTCATATTTTGCCTGTGTACAGGAATAATTATGAAGTGGTCTTGTCTTAGTCTTGGTCTATCATGGTGACAGAGTAGCCTTGTCTGATATTAATGTTTTCTGAGATTGTTTATGTCCAATAGAAGAATATCAAAGCCTAGATGAAGAGTCAGACCACCCCATAGCAACACCAAGACTTAGCTGTTACTACTAGCAGGCTGACTCCTGGAACTCAGGGGTTGCCATTCTCTTTCTCTCTTCCTCACTACAATATCCCAGGCCTGAATCTCATGTCTTATGGAGAGGATATTCTAGGAAACCAAGCAGGCACTAGATGAGAAAAAAGAGAAGTCATAAGAGAGGAAATGGCTTAAATTACACTTTAGTATAGACAAAAGAAGGCATCAGGCTTCAGAAATAGCCTAATTTCAACAATATAAGAGATTGTGAATGTATCTGAGTCAAAAGCAACACATGATCATGAATAGCATTCATTTGACTTTAAGTACAATGAAAAGAGAAAGAATCTATTTAAGAACCAAGAACATGAGGCTGAGCAGAATTCAGAGAAGCTAGTCACATAAAGACACTATTTTTCCATACGAATTGAGAAGCCCTGTGTAATTCTCATCTGTACCCATATATCATCATAATTCAGAAATAAATGTATTTTATTGGTGAGACATGGAATTTGTATTCAGATATCATACTTTTTCTATACGTTTTCTATGGTTAAAACTTTATATTATTTCACTCCATCACACATTTATGCATCAATTTATTTATTTCATGAAAGTGTCACCAATTCCACATGGCATACTAAGTGAAGGGGATATTGAATGAATCAATCAAATATAGTTTCTGCCCTTTCAATGACAACATTTCACATGGAAGAAGCCAATTTTTAAAGTAATTTTAAAAACATTTTATTTGTTTATTTATTTATTTATTTTTGAGACAGAGTTTCGCTCTTATTGCCCAGGCTGGAGTGCAATAGCACGATCTTGGCTCACCGTGAACTCCGCCTCCTGGGTTCAAGTGATTCTCCTGCCTCAGTCTCCCAAGTAGATAAGATTACAGGCATGCACCACCACACCTGGCTAATTTTGCATTTTTAGTAGAGACAGGGTTTCACCATGTTGGCCAGGCTGGTCTCGAACTCCTGACCTCAAGTGATCCACCCACCTCAGCCTCCCAAAGTGCTGGGATTACAGGCATGAGCCACTGTGCCTGGCCTAGAAAAACATTTTTGAAAAAATTAATTGCTAGTATGGGCTTCTATCTTCCTCTCACATCAGAGCACTGAAGAAGTCAGCAAAATGAGAGAGAAGTGAATAGATTTGGAGAAAGTAAAAACCTACATTAAAAATTATAAAAGTCTCCTGAGGAGAAAAAATTCATCTGTGATTTGGCGAGGGAAGACAAGTACAGACCAGGACAGGTACTGTATTAGTCAGGGTTCTCTAGAGGGACAGAACTAATAAGATAGATGTATATCAATGTAAGGGAGTTTATTAAGGAGTACTGAATCACACGATCACTAGGTGAAGTCCCACAATAGGCCATCTGCAAGTTGAAGAGCAAGGAAGCCAATTCGAGTTCCAAAAGCTCAGAAGTACAGAAGTGGACAGTGCAGCCTTTAGTTTGTAGCTCAAAGCCCGAGAGCCCCTGGCAAACCACTGGTATAAGTCCAGGAGTCCAAAAGCTGAAGAACTTGGAGTCCAATGTTTGAGGGAAGGAAGCATCCAGCATGGGAGAAAGATGGAGGCCTGAAGACTCACCCCGTCTAGTCCTTCACATTCCTCTGCTGCTTTTACCCTAGCCATGCTGGCCGGTGACTAAATGCCACCCACCCAGATTGGGGGTGGGTGTGCCTCTCCCTGTCCACCAACTCAAATGTTAATCTCCTTTCGCAACACCCTCACCGACACACCCAGGAACAATATCTTGCATCCTTCAATCCAATCAAGTTGACACTCAGTATTAACCATCACAGGCGCCCAAATGCCACAGTAAAGAAAATGGTTTGGATAAAGTATTATAGGTAGTCTATTTCTATGCCCCACCATGCTAAGCAGGACAACACTAAGAAACCAGAGGCTCACTGGAGAGATGAGCAGATAATAATGGGTGATGCTGACCACCTCCTCATTCCCACAAACACACACACACAAACTCATACACACCAATGCTAAAGAACCTTACTTTAAAAAATAACAACTCTTGGAAAAGAACATCATCTGTAGTGCAAGTTCAAGCAGTTACTATAGGAAGTAGAAGGATTGATGTTTGGAAACACAACAGCCAATAGGGGTGGTTCTTTGTTATATGTAATCTCTGTGCACATGTACATTAAAACACACACACATGCCCATAAACTTAAACACACCAGTAAAGGCAAAAGTTAGTCCTACAGCTTTGAAATTTCCTTCCAGTATACATTTCCAATCAAAGTACTTGATAGTCTTGATAGAAGTAAATTGGCAGAAAATAATACCAATAATTATAATTACTAGGTATATAATCAAAGAAATAGCTGTTCAACTTGTGTAAGTACAATGAGAATTCACAGAACAAAGAGAAATGTCAGATAATTAAGATAAAGAAATATTATCAGAGAGATAGGAATTATAGGTCACAATGAACATGAAGCTATGAAGGTGAAATGAATAAAGAAGTAGCTACAGATAAAGAAAAATTTAGTAACCTACAATAACAAGGTGAGAAACTCTCAAAAATAACTAACCAACTAACTATGTATGTAAATAAATAAAAGCACCAGAAAGGTAAAGTAGGATTTAAAAATATGCAATAAATAAAGCAAGAGAAAAGAAACAGAAATTAACATATTAACATCTATGTCATTGGAATTCTTAAGATATGAAGAAAGTAAATATAAGGGGAATAATTTAAAAAAACCTGCAGATTTGCAACAATTAATAATAATGAATTTCCGATTAAAAAGACTAATAGAGAACTAAACAGATTCATGAAGCTAGTCTGTACCTAGACACTTTACAATGAAAATAAAACCAAGGGATTATCAAAAGTAATTTGAAGTATTCCAAAAAGAGAAGAATAGAAATATATTGACATAACATTTGAAATATATTAATTAGAATAATAAAATGGAGTAATAATTTCAAAACTTTAAAGACAAATAATTTGAACATAAACTTTTATTTAAGATAAAATATATATATATATTTGAGATGGAGTCTCACATTGTTGCTTGGGTGGGAGTGCAATAGCATGATCTCTGCTCACTGCAACCTCCACCTTCCGGGTTCGCGCAATTCTCCTGCCTCAGCCTCCCAAGTTGCTGGGATTACAGGAGCCTGCCACCATGCCTGTATTTTTAGTAGAGACAGGGTTTCACTGTGTTGTCCAGACTGGTCTCGAACTCCTGACCTCGTGATCCGCCCACCTTGGCCTCCCAAAGTGCTAGGATTATAGGCGTGAGTCACTGTGCCTGGCCAGATAAAATAATTTTCTAAATATGAGAGTACAATCAAGATATTCTGAGATGGATAAAACTGCTGAAATTGATCTCTTCAGTTATTTAAAAAAATATTCTTGGAGTAAATAGTCTAATTAGCAGATACATAAATCTAAGATAAAGCATTAAGATATAAAGGTAATATTAGCGATTAAATACAAAAAAATTTATTTTCTAAATCATCCAGTACGAAACAAAATTACGTATTTTAGAAGACAGAGTCTTTTGAAAATGTCCAAAAATACACAAATGAGTTTTTATAAAAGCAAAATTAAAGGAAAAAGAAAGGCTCACCTTGCTAGATAATAAGACGACAGCATACACTCTAGTACTTGCAACAAATTCCTAGTACTCAAAACAACATGGAACTAGTTTAGAAATAGCAAATAGATTGATGACATAGAATAAACAGAAAAAAAATCTTTCTCTCCCTCTTTCTCTACATATATAAGAATATTATATGATAAAGGGAGAAAAATATGGATAACTTTAATAGATGTCATTGGGGAATTAATACAGTGTGGAACATAATGAAGCTGAATTCATGCCTTTCACCATATATACATATATGCTCACAGGAGGAGTAAATTTGTTGTGAGTTACAAATAGAGGAGTATAATTAACTGAACTTTCCTGAAAGTACAAAAATAAAGGGAAGGCAAGAAGCCGCAAAAAGAACCTGTAAAAGCTAATATGTATTTGGTGTTTTACAAACAATAAGAGCTATATACACTTTATTTATTCCAGTCTTACAATAATTTTTAGAGCATAGTCAACAAGCGACAGTTACAATAATCTAGGTGCTTTAATTTGATTGTCATTTGTATCAGTTATGTATAAAGCCATGATATTAGAAGAAAGATTCATATGTAAAAAAAAATTTTGTTTGGACCTTAATACTCTCTATTGATGTTTTCCTTTTAAACAAGGAGCATACATCAGGGAAATAGGAATTATTTTTTGCTTTGTGTTCAGAAAATTTCACATAATACCATTTTGTAATATTTGTATAAATATTGCCTTGTAAAATAACTTATGTAATATCATTTTATATGTTAGTTCATATTTAAACTCAGTCCTTAGAAGAAAAAAATTAAGTCACTAATAATCCTTGGCATATACTTAAGGATAAATACTTTAGTATCAAATTATGTTCTTATATAACAAATTAAAAGGACTGGGCACAGTGGCTCATGCCTGTAATCCCAGCACTTTGGGAAGCTGAGATGGGTGGATCACCTGAAGTCGGGAGTTTGAGACCAGCTTGACCAACATGGTGAAACCCCAACTTTACTAAAAACAATAAAAGTTAGCCGGGCCTGGTGGTGCGTGCCTGTAATCCCAGCTACTCAGGAGGCTGAGGCAGGAGAATCGCTTGAACTCGGGAGGCAGAGGTTGCAGTGAGCCGAGATCTTGCCTGGCAACACTCCAGCCTGGGCAACAGAGCGGGACTCTGACTCAAAATAAATAAAAAAATACATAAAATAAAATAAAAGTATTTCTAACTTGAATTTTCCACAATTTGCACCTGTATTCTTGGCTAAGATACAGTTAAATTTTTCTGCAAGTGAATATACAAAGGAAGATTATGAAAGGAAAATTATTGTTTCAGATGCTTATCCAAAAATTACATTATGCAATTTTTCACTTCTTCCTTTTTTTCCAATGCATTATACCTAAACCCAAAATGGAATCCTATTCAGCTTTACCACTAAACATCATATATTTTTGATAACTAGGTAAAATTTGGAAAAATCATTAAATTTGTCTCAAATTTTATTCAATGTTTGTTCTAGAAACTAAGTTCTTACAAGACAGAGATAATGAGACTCTTACATAAAAGTTACTGATTTTTGGAGAAATATTGGAATATATTAAAATAGTTTTAAAAGAAAAACAGAAATATTTCTATCTTAAAACAAATGTATGTTTCAATAAGCACTTGTAGGAAAATCCTCTTATTAAGAAATCTTAGATATAAAAAGAATATTTATATTATCTGAATCTAAGTCAGCATTCCATAATGGCTACATGAATATACATGAATTTGATTTATTTAGAAAAAAAAAGAAAGAAAGAGAGAGAGAGATTAATAGACTCAATCAGGAAACCAAAGATTTTTTTAAGCAATTACATTTGTTAAAATTTAGTTATTACCATTTTCCAACAAAGGGAATCAAACATATAGAAAAATATATATACTTAAAATAAGAATTGTGTCTTTAAAATTACTTATATTCTCTTAAAACATCCAGCAAAGTTCAAATATTTACTTGAAGTCTGGTGCAGAGTTTTGGCCTTAATACACTTCCACTATGAGGTTAATAGAAATCCAAAATTCCAACTGAGCTCTTCTCCAGAACTTTCGAACATCTGTTAATCTTTCTTCATACACTGATTGCTATCTATGATGATAAGGGAGAATTCAGGACATTTTTAAAGTAGCAACTATCCATCTAGTGCAATCTACTCACAATGTTCCACGCAGAATAGACAGAAGGGGCCCAGAGCCAAAAAATTCTGACATTTAAAAGGTCTTGACATTTTCCAGAGACTCACGCCCAATTACAAGCCAAGGATAGTTCACTCTCACAGCAGAGCTATTGTGTATCTGTGCAGCACAACTCTGTTTCCGAGTATTTCCTCTTTCTTTATGACAGCGTGATTGGAAAGGTCAAGAGTTTGCCATTAGTTTTTCACCCAACACTTTGAAACGGACTCTTTTCGGCCATTTATTATGATTATTCATTAGAAGTTTTCTGTATCACTGAAAAGACACATCTTCGGTTGAAAATAATTTGAGGAATGAGTTATTAAATAACCCACCAATTATGTTTCACATTCTTTTAATTCACTTTAAAAATGTGTACATTTCTTGTCATACATGTATGGTTTCCATGTTGATTATAAAATGTGCCTTTGATTTCTTCTCATCTAGTCTCTAACCATCATTAATAGAATGACATGTATTTGTTCTACATGTATTACTATTATTAGTGTATCTGTCTGTAACTATATATGGGACAATATATTGTGAATATTATATTCAAATAATTTATCTATTTGGAGAAATTCAACTACGAAAGCTATGAATAAGTGAAATGCACTTGAACTAGCCAAGGCCTAAAGGGAATGCATAATAAAGATACAGAGTGCCACAGAAATCTCAGGAAAAGGATTCTAGACCTCAGAATTGCATTGGGCTATGACCTCACATGATTATTTCCATAATCTCGGTTATTTAATACTGCAATTTGGACTCAGACTCTGGTTTTGTGAGTGATAATCTAATGCTCATTTTAGCATAAAATTAGAATTAATCTAAAAACAATCAGAAGTCTCATGGGTGTTTCACATAACTGAAATATATATCTCCTTAGTAGCCCATTCATTTTTCTTCCTTTTGAATTAAACTCTTATGAAAAGATATGCATTCATATAAAGAAATCCAGAAGGACAATGGCAGACTTAATGCTTTTAAATAGCAATTGCAACGAACATTTGTGGACCTTTCCTGAATGCATTTGTGCTGAAGGAGTAAGGAATATGCCATCCCAAAATACGTTACTCTGGCATATTGACTATTTTGAGGTAAAGACTTGAAAAACAGCAGGTGTAAGAAGATCACTCTAAACTTCATGATGTTTCTTAAAAATCAGGAGATGAAATTCTCTTGTGAAAAATGTCCTTTTCTTCAAGACCAAAAGGAAAATATCATTCTTATCATCAAGGACAGGAAGTTGAGATTAAGAGAAATTTGTACAAACCAACCTTGTTACACTAACTTATCTTTCTAACAATTTCTTCACTCAACATCCTCACCCAAGTCCCTTTGCATTGCTTTCTCATTTTCATAATTTGCTACTCTTTGTTTAATTCAATACGTAAGGGTTCAACTCCAACTGCATTTTTGGGTCTTCATTTCCTTATTAGAGCTCCCAAGTCACATAAAACTTACAACAAATAAATGTTTATGCTTTTCTCTTGTTGTTGATCTTTATTTTATCCCAAGAAGGTAAAGGTAAAAATTTGCCTTCTCTACAGTACTTACTGGTACAAGTGCACTTTAGTAAAATCATCACAGATATCACAAGTCTTTGTATGGGTGTTACGTGAAACAATGTGTGTGCCTCTAAGAGGAGAAGCACAAACCCCAAATCCACACATAGCCAACACACAATCTTCTGCTTCCTCTTGTGTAGGGCACTGGTTCAAGGAAAAAGTGAAATGCTAAATAACCAATATTGTAGAAGTATGACTAAGCATTTTTTTAGCAAGAGCACCTCAGCATTTTTTATAGTAGTGATGGCTAAAGACAGGGCTCTCTTCAATTGCCTATCTGACTTCTGTTCTATGATAACACACACTAACTTGCATGTTTGGTGGTGAATATGTAATGACTATATTGCAGACATTGTGTTTTTTTTTTTTTTTTAAAGTAGAAACACACCTAGCTGGCAAAATCCTATTCAAGTAAATTCTAAAAATTGAATTTCTGTTGAAGATTCCAAATGATACATGGGCTTCATCTTTCTCTGGTGACTTCTCAATAAGAAAGTGTAAACTGAAGACAGGGTCAGAAGTTTATAGTCAGAAAGATTTTGAAAGATTGAATGTTATTTCTTTTTTTCTTTTTTTTTTTTTTTTTTTTTGAGATGGAGTCTCGCTCTGTCGTCCAGGCTGGAGTGCAGTGGCGCAATTTCGGCTCACGGCAAGCTCCGCCTCCCGGGTTCACGCCATTCTCCCGCCTCAGCCTCTCCGGCAGCTGGGACTACAGGCACCCGCCACCACGCCCGGCTAATTTTTTGCATTTTTTTTAGTAGAGACGGGGTTTCACCGTGGTCTCGATCTCCTGACCTCGTGATCTGCCCGCCTCGGCCTCCCAAAGTGCTGGGATTACAAGCGTGAGCCACTGCGCCCGGCCTGGATGTTATTTCTAACTATCCCTACTTGATATAAGAAATCCATAGCAAGAAAAAAGCATAAATTATAATTCTTCTCCCTAATTTTACCAGGTAAGAGTAAATGTTCTTGTCTTCTGTAATAAGATATTCCCTGTGGCATTTTTAATATATTATCTTGTATACTTTAGAACATACTTTGTTCTAATTCATTTTTCCCATCACCTCTAAGATTTTTAAAGTCAAGAATAAAATGTAATTTTTTTGGTAACTGCTGCAGTACCTAATTCACCCTGGATGCTCAGCAAACATTGGAGATCTCATGGCTCATCACCCATGGCCCCTGATTGATCTGCTATTACATCAAGGGGAAAGGAACAGTGTGCAGAGCTTGACAGTTGGGGCAAAGCCATGGAACTTATGGATTACAGAGATGTGCCCTCTGTAAGACTGCAGTAATCTATTAATAGAGAAAAGACTGTACAGTTCTGGAAGAAGTTGAGTGCTTAAGGTCTGATCCAGACAGGTTGCTGTTCAGGGAAGAAAGAGTTTTACTTGGAAAATAAAAAGAAAAATACAGTGTATGCTATTTCTTCCTTTGGGAAAAGAAATGTAGTGTCAAGTAAATTTGCAAGTCATAAAATCTCCATGCCATTCAACAAGTATTCTACATGTGACCCTATAGATGCCTTATCATAAGGATTGAAATACGCCTGGAGATCTCTAACATAAAATTGTAAAGAATGGGCGGTCAGTAGGCTGTGCCGAAATGTGACAAGGGGGAATATAGATGAGGAAGAATAATAAAAAACAACAGACACCAAATATTTCTAAATGGATTATGAGAAGATGGCACATGTAGTGTATTTACATATTTCTTAGAAACTGATACAAATAATTTAGTTAGCTCCCTCTGCAGCTATGCTTACAATCTGCATAATGTGCACTTGCTTTTTTTGCCTGGAAAGTCAATTTTCTTCTCGTTTAGAAGGTTGGGTAAAAGAACAGAGAATTGCGGATACACAAGAGCTATTGAAAACAGGGTATATTAACTTCACATTTTCTCACTAGAAAGCCTTTCTACTGTTGTGAAAAGAATAAAATCTAATACATAACTTTGGAAACATTTTTCATAAGCCTTCATCATAAGCTCTTCATTCGTCTCAGGAGGAAATTGAGTTTTGTATTAGAAAAATATTACTGGAGTACATTTAGTTTCTATATTTTCGTGGCTTTGATTCAGAAATGTGAAGTAGCATAATGTATTCACAAAATCCAATAATGAATCATATGTGTATGCTTTAAAATTTCAACCCATTTTATTTTATAATCATAAGAATGTGAATCACAGATATCAAATAATGAATAAAAGAAACCATAGAACTTGGAAATCATAGAAGTTGGCTCAACTAAAAGAAAATCCATCTAATTAAAAATAATTATAATACTTTTCAAATGCCTCCAGATATGTTAGTCTCTATCTTAATAATAGGATTTTAAGTATAATGAATTTATGTACTTTTTATTCTTACAAATATATTTCCTGTGGTGTATGCATAAACGAGAAATACTAAATTAAATATTAGACATTGATTCTCTGATGTTTGAAGCCCGTTACCTATTGAGCATTGTTCTTCATAGTGCAATACAAATGACGCTTTTAAGGTTTTTTGTTTCATTTTGTTTTCTAATTTGAAAATATAAAAATGGCATTAAGAACTTTCATAGATATGCTACTCAAAAGATGCTAAATTTACTTAAACAAAATGTTAATTATTTAAAAATTTTTGTTCTAATTGTCTCATCTGTTCCTTTCTTTTCCTGCCTTCTTTTCAGATAATCAAATACAGGTGGTAACCGACATGCAATGGTTCCACTTACCAGTTTTTTTGCTTTATAATACTGCAAAAGTGATACAGTTATTCTGTTTTTCACTTTCAGTGTGCTTGTCAATAAATTACGTAAGATACTCAACCTTTATTATAAAATAGGCTTTGTCTTAGATGATTTCACCCAACTGTAGACTAGGTAAGTATTCTGAGCACATTTAAGGTAGGCTAGGCTAAGCTATGATATTCCGTAGGTTGTATTAGTTGCATTTTCAGCTTATGATATTTTCAACAATATGTTTATCACCGTATCATAAGTCAGGAAGCATCTGTACTTTTACATTCCACGTGTTTGCTCTATTGGATTTTTCAGCTATACTTCTTTGCACTATTTTTTAAAGTTACTCAAGGGATTACAATTTGTTACAGTCAACACTAATAAATCTACTTCACTAATAAGGTGAGCACTTTACAATTGATTAATTCCATTTATTTCTTTTTATACAGTTAGGCAATTGTGTATACATTATAAATCCCACCATACACATATTAATTTAGACTTAAACAATGAATAACATTTTAAATAATTTTAAATACTCTTTTGTATTTATCCACATATTTATGATTTCCATTTGTCTTTCTTTCTGTGGAAGGAAGGATTATCCAGGCTTCCATCTGGGATTATTTCCCTTCAAAATAAAGATACTTCTTTTGTATTTTTACAGATTTTTTGTATTCAGCACAAAATTCTTTTTAAGTTTATATTTCTTGGAAAATGTCCTTGTTTCACTATCAATTTTAAAGGAGATGTGGGATATGAAATTATTTTTTCAGAATTTTAAAAATGTTACTCTTCTCTTGTTCCTATTGTATCTGACAAAGGGGGCAACCATAATACTTTTTTCCCCTCAGAATTCATTGTATATATTTTTCATGACCTAATTTAACATTTTTGTATTTCTGAGTTTCATCAGGTTGGGTAAATTGCACTTGGTTGTAGTTTTCTTTGTATCTATCCTGCTTGGAGTTCATTAAGTTCTTGGATCAGTCAGTTAACATTTTTCATGAATTTTGGAAAATTTCTGTTGTATGTTTTCTCTCCTCTCCTTCCTGAATGCCAATCATCTCTAGATTCCCTATTTTGATGTATTCTCACAGGCCTCAGATAGTCTAGTCTTTTATTATTACGTTTCCATCTGTACTTCAGTTTGTACAACTTATATCAATCTTATTTCATTTCAATATTTATTTTGCTTTGTCCAGTCTATTTCCAACTAAAATTTTTTTATAAAGATATTGTATTTGTTTCTCTAACGTTTCCATTAGAATCATTTATTTAGGGATTCCTTTCCTTTTTTGAATGTCCCCATTTTTCACCCATTTTTTTCCTGTTTTCCTATAAACTATTTTAAAATCTTCAATTGTTATATTAAAGTCTCTGTCAGCTAATATCAATATCTGTGTCATCTATAAGTCTACTCAGCTTAACTGCATTTGTTTTACTTCTGATTGGAAGTCCTATTTGCCTCTTTTTATAATAAGTAGCTAATTTATTGTATATAGATGTTACAAATGATATTTTATAAAAACTGGATTGCATTATCTTCTCTTATAGATTATCGAGTTGATCTGGGGGGAATTTCTATTACTGTTAGATTACTCTGATCCTGTCTTAACTTAGTTTTAGGTTGGGGAGGTGGTTCTGTTTTAGTTGTGTTTTCAGAATTTATGTGCAAAACTTTTTTATAGAATATGATTTTTATTTTTACATTTTTTTCTGGTTGATGAAAGCTCGAAATTCAAATATCTTCTCAGTCATTTACCTCAAAAATATGCTTAATTCTCAGATGTTACCTGCTGATGATTACATAATCTTGTTCTTTAAATGTGTAGTTTAGGATTCAGTCGAAGACCAAAGAGCTCCACTACACAGATTTCTTAATCTTTTCCACTGCAAGCCCTTCCTATTGGGTACTGTTCCCCACAAAAAAAGCCACCACTTTGTCACCTTTTTGATCTGTTTGTTTTGCCCAACAAGATTGCTGCTGCCTGTTAAAGCTATACTTTTAAGGGTTAGAAATGACACCAACCAGAAGCCAGTTGATGATATGTGCAGAGCTCACCTTTGAGCCACCCCTTATTCAAGTTTCAGAGCCCTTTGCTGTCTGTTCTCTAATAAATGAAAAGAGTTCCTCAAAAGGTTTGTTGAATTTTAGAATTGTCCAGAGTAGTAAGGTAAGTCCAATACCAGCTCTATGGTTCACAGACAAACCCAGAAGTTAACATGAATTTATTTTTAAATACCATTTTATGTAGATTGTAGTGATTCTCCTATCAGCTGCAGAAAGTTTACTGTGGTTGTTTTTTATTGTTTCTAGTAAACTTTATTGTCATTTTTTTTATCATGACTAATATGTTTTCATTAGTTAAAAAAACACTGCACTTTATAATTTTAAAAGTCCATTGATTTTTTTTCTTGAAAAATAACAATTTTTGTTTTCTATTTTTCTGGGTATCATTTTTGTTGTTGCTGTTACTTTATCCTCAGGAGTTAAGTTCAATTAAAAATATTGCCCAAAGGGCAAAATTAATAAATTAGATCTAAATAAACTAATGAGCTTCTGAGTGGCAAAAGAGACTATCATCAGAGTGAACAGGCAACCTAGAGAATGGGAGGAAATTTTTGCAATCTATCCATCTGACAAAGGGCTAATATCCAGAATCTACAAGAAACTTAAACAAATTTACAAGAAAAAAACAAACAACCCCATCGAAAAGTGGGCAAAGGATATGAACAGACACTTCTCAAAAGAAGACATTTATGTGGCCAACAAACATGAAAAAAAGCTCATCATCACTGGTCATCAGAGAAATGCAAATCAAAACCACAATGAGATACCATCTCACACCAGTTAGAATGGTGATCATTAAAAAGTCAGGAAACAGCCGGGCGCGGTGGCTCACGCCTGTAATCCCAGCACTTTGGGAGGCCGATGCGGGTGGATCACGAGGTCAGGAGATCGAGACCATCCTGGCTAACACGATGAAACCCCGTCTCTACTAAAAATACAAAAAATTGGGTGGGCGTGGTGGCGGGTGCCTGTAGTCCCAGCTACTTGGGAGGCTGAGGCAGGAGAATGGCATGAACCCAGGAGGTGGAGCTTGCAGTGAGCCAAGATCGTGCCACTGCACTCCAGCCTGGGTGACAGAGCCAGACTCCATTTAAAAAAAAAAAGTCAGGAAACAACAGATGCTGGAGAGGATGTGGAGAAATAGGAATGCTTTTACGCTGTTGGTAGGAGTGTAAATTAGTTCAATCTTTGTGGAAGACAGTGTGGCAATTCCTCAAGGATCTAAAACCAAAAATACCTTTTGACCTAGCAATCCCACTACTGGGTATATACCCAAAGGATTATAAATTATTCTACTATAAAGACACATGCACAGTATGTTTATTGCAGCACTGTTCACAGTAGCAAAGACTTGGAACCAACCCAAATGCCCATCAATGATAGACTGAATAAAGAAAATGTGTCACATATACACCATGGAATACTATGCAGCCGTAAAAAAGGATGAGTTCATGTCCTTTGCAAGGATATGGATGGATGAGGCTGGAAACCATCATTCTCAGCAAACTAACACAGGAGGAGAAAACCAAATACCACATGTTCTCACTCATAAGCGGGAGTTGAACAATGAGAGCACATGGACACGGGAAAGGGAACATCACACACCGAGGCCTGTGGGGTGAGGGGGGCTAGGAGAGGGATAGCATTGAAAGAAATACCTACTGTATATGATGGGTTGATGGGTGCAATAAACCACCATGGCACATGTATACCTATGTAACAAACCCACACGTTCTTCACATGAATTCCAGAACTTAAAGTATGATATTTTTTTAAAGTTGCCATATTATATTTTAATATTAAATAATTAAACTACATTTATTTTCTTGCCTTAAGCATTATGTAAAATTAGAAGATACTGTGTTCATCTCAGTCTCCCATGTTATCAATTTACTCTTAAATCGTATTACTTCTAATTCAAGTATATTTATATAATTCCTTCAAGTTTAATATTCATATTAATATAAACTTTTTAGACTTCTTTGTAAGTTTTTGTTGGTTTCAGTATCCATGGCTTTTTACTTGAAACAATATTTTGATTCCTGAATTCTCTTTTTGTTCATTTATAATTCTACTGTAATATTTTTTCAATTACTGCTTTTCAGGAAGGTCAAATAGATGAATAGTTTATGTCTCAGTGGACTACAAAATATAGCTTTTACCTCACCTATGCAAACTAATTTTACTGCCTAAGAAATGCTTGAGTCACACTGTTTTTAAAAATTTACAAATTTCCATTATTTTATGACATTTATAGTTATGGAGAACAACACTGACTCCAGAGTTGTTCATCACGAACAAAGCGAATGCTAAAACCAGCCTGCTTTTGTTTTGTTTTAATGGGCTAGTTGTTTTCTTTATATTTTATTTTATTAGATTTTATCTTTATCTTTGAAATTTATGAATGTTATAAAATATGTCATAGCATACATTCCTATAATACACAATACAGTTAGTTGTGGATTCCATTTGTTTTGAAGCCTAAATGTTTTATTCTATTTATAATTTTTAATGAAACTGTTTATAGAGAGGTCATTGTAGAGTCCCCTATACTTACAAGAAATCATACAAAAAGATCTCATATATCGTTTATCTAATTTCCCCCAAAAGTAATATGCAAAGCTATAGTACAGTACCACAACCAGAATGTCAACACTGATGCAATCCTCTAATCTTATATAGATTTCCCAGTTTTGTTTGTACTCATTTGTGTGTGTGCACATGCATGAGCCTAGTTCTGTACAATTTTGTCACATGTGCAGACTCATGTCTCCATCACCTGCCAAGAAACAAAACAGATCCATAAGCAGAGAGAGCCCTGACATTGTCCTTTTAAAATCATATGCATCTAGCTCTCCAGCCCCATCAACATTCTGAACCCCTGATTATCACTATTCTCTAGTTCTGAAATTGTGTCTTTTAAAAAATATAATATACATGGAACCATATAGTATGTAATTTTTTGGAGTTGTCTTCTTTTTCATGCACCAAAATTTTCTGGAAATTATATTTCACTGCGTTATTACTCCTACTCCATCTTTTCTGTTTCTCATTCCAAAGTTTTCTTGTACCTGTGTGTAATGTACTTTATGTCTCTTCTCTTTTGTCTTCTGGAACCAAAGTCATCAGATCTTTTTGAGTTTTGAGATTCTCGAATATAAATGCGTATTAAATAATTTGGATTTTCTCAAATTTGTGAAATTGTTACTACTTCTAACACATCTTAAAATTCTATAAACTGTTCTCTCATAAAAAAAATTCTTCTGTTCAGAAATTTTTAGCTAGTTCCTCCTTCATAGAAGCAATATTTTCTTGTGCATCAATAAAAATAACAGTTTAAGCGTATTTCAGAAATTCACCTATACAAGAACTATTTTCTCTAATTATTTACATTGGTCTCATTATTCTGAAATATTATTTTTTACAATACCCTTTGATTATTTTTGATTCATTTGTAAGGAGAGATTATAATATCAGTAACGCTGTTCATTGATAATGCTATCACAAATGTCTCACATACTTTTGGGTCCACATCAAAATTAGAAAGAAATTTACAAAGTTATTTGCTTTACGGTTCAGGGTACTGGAGGAAGTTGGAGGTAGTCTTACATAGGAGCTTTTCTACTTATTTATTTGTTTTTGTTTTGTTCTGTTTTTCCTATTTGCTGTCAACTGAATTTTCCCCTCACCCACGAGTCATATGTTAAAGTCTTAAGTCCAGTGTAACGGAATTTGGAGATAATTAGGCTTAGATTAAGTGTTGAGGTCTAGAGGTCATCCTCATGATGAAATGAGCGTCCTTACAAGTGCTCTCATAAGAAGAGGAAGAGATATCAGTGCACTTTCTCTGCGATGTGAAAACGTTTCAAGAAGGCAGACACCTACAATGCAAAGATAAAGCCCTCACCACACACCAATGCTGCTGGCATTATAATCTTAGACTGTAAAAACTAAGAAAATAAATGTATGTTTAAGTCATATAATCTTTAGTATTTTGTTATAGGAGGCTGAACACACTACATTAACATACAAGTGTTAATTTTTTATTATTTGTTTTTTGAAATCTAAGAGTTTGGTGGAAAGATAGCAAACTTTTGTTACTCGGGAACTGCTTTTAAAGTAAACAATCATAGATGTGATCATCACTTATGACTCTTTACCATGTGTGGCTTTCCCACTATTAATAAACTTCCAGGAGCGATTCAAATAATTGATATTTTCTAGTTATTAAATCTGCAGCGTCATTACATTACTTCTAAGTAATACCTAAAAAGATAGGAGTCAATCATAGTCATATGCTATACTAATGTTATTTGTGAGGAGTTTTGAAGTTATCTATTGTGAACTTCAAATTACTTACACATTTCCTCAATCTAGTTTTGCAACTACTGTTAAGTTGCGTTACTTCTTCCAACTTTTGGAACTTTTTAGAAAATAACTTTAGTTTCTAGTACTTTGGGAGGCTGAATAATGGACCCCAAAGATATCCATGTCTTATTTCCTAGAACCTTTGAATATGTTACCTTACATGGAAAAAGGGACTTTACAAACATAATTAAGTACAAATCTTGAAGTGGGCAGATTATCTTTAGCTACTGGTGGTCTCAATGAAAAAGCAACAATCTTTATAAAAGGGAGGCAGGAGGTCCACACAGACAGATGTACAATGACATAAGCAGAAGGACAGAGAAAGAGATTGGGAGATGCTATCTTGCTGGCTTTGAAGATGGAAGATTGAATAAAAAGACTAAGGAATGCACGAGGCTTCTAGAAACTAGAAAAGACAAGGAAAAAGATTATCTTCTAGATTCCCCAGAAGGAAGGTGGTCTTATCAATCTATTTTAGAATTTCTGACTTCCAAAATTGTAAGAAAACAAATTTGTTTTCAGCCACAAACTTTGTGATAATTTGTTACTACAGCAATAAAAATCTATTGCAAATACTAATATTTTGTGTTCTAAATGAGTTCAATAGAAAGTATGTTTCATTGGTTAACTTGTTGGTGATGAGATTGTGTGGGTGTATATTTGATTTGGTTTAAACTGTAAGCCAAAATATGTAACAGTAATATTTTAATAAGAACTAGATTCATACATGGTCTTGTGGTTTATAAGGAAGTATACACATCATCTTTAACTGTTTTCAGAACAAAGCAGATTAATAGTATATCTTCACCTACTTACAGAGTACTTTAAAAATAATTCAGAAATAAATATTTATATCTAGTGATACAGTTTGAATATTTGTCCTCTCCAAATCTTATGTGGAATTTTAATCCCCGGTGTCGAAGATGGGCCTGGTGGGAGGTGTTTGGGTCATTTGGGGCAGATTCCTAATGAATGATTTAGAGTTTTTCTCATGACAGTGAGGAGTTCTCACGAGATCTCGTTGTTTAAAAGTGTGTGCCACCTCTCCCCTCTATTTTACTCCCTCTCTTGCTATGGGACATGCCTGCTCCCCTTTTGTCTTCTGCCATGAATGTAAGCTTGTTGAGGTCCTCACCAGATGCGGATGCCAGCACCATGTTTCCTGTATAACCTGTAGAACTATGAGCTGAAACACACCTATTTTCTTTATAAATTATCCAGCTTCAGGTATTTATAGCAACTCATAAACAGCCTAATAAAGAAAATTGGTGCCAGTGAGGAAAGCTTTGCTATAAAGTTGTGTGAAACTGTAGAAGCAGCTTTGGAACTGGGTAATGGAGTGAGGCTGGAAAAGTATGAAGGGCTCAGAAAAAGACAGGAAAATGAAGGAAAGTTTGGAACTTCTTAAAGACTAGTCAAATGGTTGTGACCAAAATGATGGTACTGATAAAAACAGTAAAGTCCAGGCTGAAGAAGTCTCAGATGGAAATTAGAATCTTATTGGGAATAGAAGCAATATGCAAGAATAGCCTTATACAGAAAATTGGTGCCAAGGAGTGGGGCACTGCTATAAAGATACCTGAAAATGTGGAAGCAGCTTTAGAATTGGGTAATGGGAAGAGGTTGGAAGAGTCCAAAGGGCTCAAAAAAAGGCAGGAAGATAAAGGAAAATTTGTAACTTCTTAGAGATTGGTTAAATGATTGTGACTAAAATGCTGGTAAGAATATGAACGGTGAAGTCCAGACTGAAGAGGTCTCAGATGGAAATGAGGAACTTGTTGGGTATGGGAGCAAAAGTCACCCTTGTTATGCTTTAGCAAAGATCTTGGCTGCATTGCGTTCATGTCCTAGGGATCCATGGAAGTTTGGACTTAAGAGTGATGACTTAGAGTATCTGGCAGCAGCAAAGCATCCAAGATGTGACCTGACTGCTTCTAACAGCCAACTTTCAGATGTGAGAGCAAATAAATAAAGTTGAAACTTACATTTTAAAGCAAAGCAGAAAGTAAAAGTGGAAAATGTGCAGCCTTGCCATGTGGTAGAAAAGAAAAGCCAGTTTTCAGAGGAAGAGTCCAAGCAGGCTTCAAAGAAATCTCTTGTTAGAGTGATTAGCATAGCTAAAAGAAAGCCAGAAGCTAATAGCCAAGACAATGGGAAGAAGTCCTCAATGACATTTCAGGGATTGCCAAAGCAGCCTCTCCTGTCACATGCCCAGAGGTCTGAGAGGAAAGGATGGTTTCAGGGGCTAGACTCAGAGCACTGGTCAGTCTCAGGAAACTGCTCTCTGCATCCTGGCCACTCCACCTCCAGCTTTGGCTTAAAGGAACCAAGTACAGATTGGTCCCAGCTGCATTGTTTGCAAGCCATAAGTCTTGGTGGTTTCCACAAGGTACTAAGTATTCAGATGCTCAGAATGCAAGCATGAAGTAGGTTTGGGCTTCCATCTAGATTTCACAGGATGTGTGGAAAAGGCTGGGTGCCCAAGCAGAAGCCTGCCACAGGATCAGAGCCCCCATAGAGAAAATCTATTAGGGCAATGATAAGGGGAAATATGGGGTTGGAGCCCCCACACAGAGTTTCTATCAGGGAATTGCCTAGTGTAGCTGTAGGAAGGTGACTACCACCCTCCAGACCTCGGAATGCTAGATTCACCAATAGCCTGAACCCTCTGCCTGGAAAAGCCACAAGCACTCAGTTCCAACCTTTGAGAGCAGCCATGTAGGCTGCACCCTTCAAAGCCAAAAGAGCGAGGCTACCCAGGGTCTGGAACACCACCCCTTGAGCCAGGATGTGGGACATGAAGTCATGGATTATGTTGGAGCTTTAAGTTTTAATACCTGGGTTTCAGACTTGTGTGGGGGCTAATACCTGTTTCTTTTGGTCAATTTCTCACTTTGGCAACAGAAATGTTTACCTAATGCCTATACTGCCTTTGTATTTTGGAAGTAAATAACTTATTTTGATTTTACAGACCCATAAATCGAAGGAAATGAAACTCAGATGAGATTTAGCACTTTGGACATTATGTTAAATCAAGTTAAGATTTTAGGGGACCATCATAAAGAGATTATTGTATTTTGCAATGGGAAAAGGACATGATATTTGAGAAACCAGAGGCTGGATGATATAGTTTGCATGTTTGTCTCCTCCAAATCTCATGTTGGAATGTAATCCTCAGTGTTGAAGATGGGCCTGGTGGGAGGTGTTTGGGTAATGGGGGTGGATCCTTCATGAATGCCTTAGTGCTGTCCTCATGACAGAGTTAGTTCTCATGATATCTGATTGTTTAAAAGTATGTGGCACCTCCCCACTTTCTCTTGTTTCTTCTTACAACATGACATGCTAGTTCCCCTATTCACCTTCTGCCATGATTGCAAGCTTCCTGAGGCCCTCACAGCAGCAGATGCCAGCACCATGCTTCTTGCATAGCTTGCAGGACCATGAGCCAAAATAGACCTATTTTCCTTGTAAATTACCCAGCCTCAGATATTTCTTTATAGCAGTTGAATAATGGCCTAATACAGCTAGCTAGTCATCAGTAACTACATCTGTAATATAGATATGTGAAATCCACAAGACAAGTGGATACATCCAAGAAACTTACCTAATAAGATTCTTTGAATTTAGGGTGGTGCCAGAACCATGTTGAGAGAGAGAGAGACAGAGAAGAAAATTAGAGAATCACAAATCTGATCTCATGATCTCACCTGTAGAATAACCTAGAAACGGAAATAACAGTAACTCTTTTGGAAGTATGTGATCAATAAAAATAACACAATTGGGCTACCTACAAGGACAATCTCAAAAAAATAGCTGAAGGATTTTTCTATAGAAGTAATAGATTTTTGTTTGTTTGTAATTCTAAAACTCATGACTGGAACTTATGTATTTGGAATATGAGGTAGATTACTTTTTTCTCCCCCTAAGTATAAGCAAAAACCCTCAACATTATGTGTAAGACAAACATAAGAAGACTCCAAAAGATGGAGAAAGGAAAGTTGCTACAGACCCAAGAAACATATCTGAATTTTCTTTTTGACTCATGTAGTGTAGTCTGAATACTAGAGAAGCTGACAAACTGAAAATGACAGTAGGAACAATAAGTCCAAGAAAAGCTTCTTCTCCTCTACCAAAGGAATAGAAAAGTGTCATCCTAGCAAGACAGAAACATTCAGACAATTACTATTCTGCTCTAGCCAAACAACACAAAAAAATAATTATAACACCTAACTCCCCAAAACACACACATGTGCCAGCAATGTGGAGTGAGGAATTTAGGATTACATTATTTCCAGACTGCAATGAAGCACTCCAGACACCAGGTTGGTATTAAAGAAGGTTGAGTAGGAATTTGGAACTTCTATCGCCACTGGACTATAACAAAGCCTCCTAATATCAGTGGAGACCAATTGGGAAGCCTGGTACTTTACACTCACCTGGTGGTAATGAGGCACCCCTCTCCCACTTTGCTAGACTGATGTCCAAGAAAACCAGTGAAAGTTAGGACTGTCACATTCACTAGGTTTAAAAAAGGGCACCCTCTCCACTGGTGTCAGATAAGGACAAACCTTGGTAATAGTAATAAGGTGACCCTCACAGCCAGGGTAGGGTTTCGGGAGGCCCATCATGGGAGTCTGAACTTCCACTCCATTGTAGTGGTAAAAGGAGCTCCTCTTCCACAGCCAGTATCAATAAAGTCCAGGTGGAGGAACTAGAGTTCCACCACAGATGCCAGTAACAGAACTTGATTTCCCCTTCACCAATCAGAATAGGGTTGGAAGAGGCCTGATAAAACACAAACCTTTAAATAAGAACCAGAGTCTTATAACATAATACCACAAATGTGCAGGTTGTGATCAAACATCACTCTTTATTTCTTCATACCAAGAATGATATTTTAAATTGAATGAGAAAACACAATCAACAGATGCCAAGATGAAGTTTACACAGATGGTAGAATTGTCTGATAAGATTTACAAAGCATCTATCATAAAGATGCTTTTGCACAATGTGCAATTATGAATATGTTTGAAACAAATAAAAACAAGGAACTCTCAGCAAAGAAATAGAAGATGTAAAAAAGCAATAAAGGGAAATTTTAGAACTTGAACATATAACATCCAAAATTTAAAAAACTAAACTGAATAATTGGGTTCAACAACATTCTAGAAAGGAAAGAGGAATGAATCAGTAAGCTTAAAAATAGAATAATACTAATTACCAAAGTAATTTTTTCTTATTTTCAGATAAAATAATGTGAAAAATCAGAACCTAAAGATGTGACTATAATAAAAGGTCTAATACTGATACTTCAGTCCCAAAAGGAGATGAGAAGGGGGTTGGGAATAAAATATTATTCAAATAAATTATGACTGAAAATTCCCTAAATTTGGCAGAAAAAAAATATAGATTCAGGAACCTGAGAAAACTAAAAATATAAGCCAAAAAGAATTCGATCCAAGCCCCATCATAGTTAATATTTTGATAATTAAAGACAATGAAAAAATTTGAAAGTTACTACAGAGAAAAATGCTTCCCATATATTGGAAAAGCAGTTTGAATGAAAGCTGATTTTTCAAGCACTGAAAGAACTGTCAACATGGAATTCTACATCCAATGATACTATCTTTAGTAATGAAGGGGAAATTAAGACAGTCTCAGATGAAAAAATCCTAAATCGTCAGCTTATCTAAATAAAAAAAAACTATAAGTTTGAAACATCATGAAAAAAGGAATAATGTTATCAGAAAAAATATGGGTATATTAAATACATTTTCTTTAGCTTTCGTTTTTTTATTATATTTGATGTTTCAAACAAAAATTGCATGATGAAGGTGCCAAAACAATTGCAACAAAAACAAAAATTGAGAAATGGGACCTAATTAACCTAACGAGCTTCTATACAGCAAAAGACACTATCGAGAGAGTAAACAGACACCCTACAGAATGGAAGAAAAATATTTGCAAGGTATGCATCTGACTAAGGCCTAATATCCAGAATCTATAAGAAACTTAAACAAATTAACAAGCAAAAAGACAAACAACCCCATCAAAAAGTGGGCAAAGGACATGAACCGATAATTTTCAAAAGAAAGTATACATGTGGCCAGCAAAAATATGAAAAAATAATTAGCATCATTAGTCATTAGAGAAATGCAAATCAAAACCACAGTTAAATACCACCTAATATCAGTCAGAATGGCTATTATTAAAAAGTCAAAAAATAGTGTTCTAGCAAGGCTGTGAAGAAAACAGAATGCTTTATACACTGCTGGTGGTAATGTAAATTAGTTCAGCTGCTGTGCAAAGCACTTTGGAGATTTCTCAAAGAACTTAAACAGAATTACCATTTTATCCAGAAATCCTATTATTGGTTATATACCCAAAAGAATGTAAATCATTCTATCATAAAGACACATGCAGGCAAATGTTCATCACAGCACTATTCACAATAGCATAGATATAAAATCAACTTCAATGCCCATCAATGATAGAATGGATAAAGAAAACGTGGTAAATATATACCAGGGAATTATACACAGCCATAAAAAGGGGAGATAATATGTTCTTTGCTGTAACATGGATAGATCTGGAGGCCATTATTCTAAGCAAACTAAAAAAGGAACAGAAATTAAATACCACTTGCTCTCACCTATAAGTTGGAGCTAAACATTGAGTACATAGGAATGCAAAGAAGAGAATAACAGACACCAGGGCAAACTTAAAGGAGTAGGATGGGAGGATGGTGGGGATATAAAACTACCTATCTAGTTCTTATCACCTGTGTGGAAAAATAATCTGTACACCAAATCCCCACAACACACAATTTACCTAAATGACAAACCTTCAAATGTACCCCTAATCTAAAATAAGTTAAAAAAAAAAAAAGAAACTGTGGCATATCCATACTAAGGAATACTATTCGGCAATAAAATGGAACAAATTTTATATATATATACATATATAAAACTCAGAGGGATCTCAAAGTCATTATGATCATTGAAAAAAGACAGTCTTAAGAGGTCATGTACCATAGAAGTCCATTTATGTGTCAGTGTCAAAATGACAACTTTATACACATGAAAAACAGATTACTGGTTGGAACATGGTAGATGGTTAGAGAGTGGGCGGGACAGTGGGTAATAAAGAGACATGATGTAGCAGGTCTTTATGGTGATGGAATAGCCCTGTATCATGAATGCAGTGGTGGTTACAGAAATCTACAAATGTAAAACAATGACATCGAAGTGCACAAACTCATAATACCAATGTCAAATGTTTAGTTTTTGTATTATAATATAATAATGTAAAAGGCAGCCATAACAAATTGAGTGAGTCCATGGGGTCTCTCTGTACTATTTTGCAATGTCCTGTCAATTTGTAATAATTTTAAATTTTTAAAAAGTTTTAAACAATACAACAATATAAAAAAGAATCAGTTCTGAGACTAGAATATTGAAAGTATAGACAGGTAATTTTTAGAAGAATAGGTGGAGTATTAAATGGATCTATCAAATGATAGAAAAATGTTTACCTGGTAAATATTATCATCCCTAATTAAAAGTGTTCAAGTTGATATTAAGAGAAAACTTGATAAAAGTGGCTTTCAAGGTCCTTTCTGAAAAAGTATTCTCTAATGAATCTGATGAAGCAATTTTGTCTTACCTGTTGTTGTTTATGATAACAGTTGCTAAGATAACTTCCATATATATCACCAGCTGGAAGACAAATTTGATAGAGATAAAAATTTCCCTTCCAACAACCTTACCCTAGAGTTAACAAGATTTTCTATTTTCACTTCTTTGATTAACACTTTACTCTTATTATGTTCCAACCCCTAACAGATGGCATAAAACATACCCATCATCAACATTTTAGAGTTAGTATGTATCAACAAATGAGCAATTGTGTAACAAATACCATGGACTTTACCACCATCTAATATTAATGAATCTTTTGAGGTCTCCATGATCAGATTGCTAATATATTAAACAAGTCTGAACAAACCTTGCACCTTACCCTGAGATTTAAATAATTTTTAAAAATAAGCACGATAGGCTTGATAATGATACTTCAAGAGGTGTTCATGTTTGTTATCCTTTGTGAATATTACTTTATATAATAAATGGGCTTTGGAGATGTAAATAAATTAAGGATATTGAGATGTGCAGGTTTATCCTGGTGTCACATGGTGGGCCGTAAATGTAATCACAAGGGTGTGCTCTAAGAGGAAATCCAGACAAAGGAAGAAGTCTGAAGAAGGATTAAGAAGTTAGAGACCAGTGGTTGGAGTGATGCCAGGAAAGGTCTCAAGCCAAGGAAAAAAGCAACTTCTAGAAGCTGAAAAAGGCAAGAAAAGTGATTTTAGAAAGAACCGAACCTATTCACATTTGCATGACTCTTTTTGGACTGCTGACTCTCAGAACTCTAAGATTTAAAAAATCAAGCCATTAGGCCGGGCACGGTGGCTCACGCCTGTAATCCCAGCACTTTGGGAGGCTGAGGCGGGTGGATCACGAGGTCAGGAGATCAAAACCATCCTGGCTAACAGTGAAACCCCGTCTCTACTAAAAATACAAAAAAATTAGCCGGGCGTGGTGGCGGGTGCCTGTATTCCCAGCTACTCGGGAGGCTGAGGCAGGAGAATGGCGTGAACCTGGGAGGCGGAGCTTGCAGTGAGCCGAGATTGCGCCACTGCACTCCAGCCTGGGCGACAAAGCGAGACTCCGTCTCAAAAAAAAAAAAAAAAAAAAAAAAAAAAAAAATCAAGCCATTAAGTTTGTGGTAATTTATTACAACCACAATCATAAACTAATACAATGGGGAAAAACATTCTCCTCATTTTAACTTTTTTTCATTTCTACCAATTACTAAAAGATTTAAAAAGCATTTTAGCCATCAAATATGAAACTCACATCAATTTTGGAGTTATTTTTTCCTGGAAATCTTAATATGGAATAGCTTAAATTCAAATGATATACCAAAGTATTCATTTGAAAACCTCATAATAAAAGAACTCTCCCAATTTCCTGATTCTAAAGGTAATATTTTGAACTTCAAGTGTTCTTTCCAATATTCATAATGAGTGGATATCAAGATACATATATGCTATATAGCATATATGAGAGAATGAATGAAAAGAAATTCAAACTCTTCTCTAATTACAAAATAAGTTTTTAAAACTTCTAAGGTAAAACGAAACACACAGTATTATTTTGTGTGCATGTCATTAGATAAATAAATGCATGATATAGAGGAAGAAAAAAATAGCACTGCTAGGTGAATATAATATGGTTCAATAATATTGGAGAATAAGCTGGTGAAACTTAGTAAAGCTAAGGATGGATGTATCCATGACTTACACACATATTATTTCCTGTCTATGTGCCAAGAAATAAACTTTAAGGGCAAAAACATCTTTTGAAAGGAGACATCTACATGAATGGTCAAGGGAGTACTGTTCGTAATAATAACTGCAAAAACAATAAAATAACTATGAAACTACAATAACTACAAAAACTAAACCAATAATAACTAGATAACCAATAAAAACTAGAAAAACAACAAAATGGAAATCCCATAGGAAGAAAATAGTTACATATAGTATTGATATACAGCCACTAAATACTAGAAAGAAGGGAAAATTAACTATAGCTATGCACATCAACGTGAATGGATTGCAACCACATAATATTGAAGCCAAATGCAAAATAGTATATACACTACAACCCAATGTATAAAAACCAGAAATATGAAAAAAACTAAACAATATGTTTTCTAGGAATGTATAGATATGTTGTAAACTATCAAGTAAAGACAGGAAATGGTAAGCAAAGATTCAGGATGGCAGTGAGCTCTGGGGAACAAATAGGAGAATGTAACCTGGGGTAGGGAGGTAAGTCAGGAGTGCAATAGAAAGATGAAGGTAGCGGTAATATTTATTTTATTTAAGCTACGTGTAGACATTTATTATGTTATCTTTTTAAAACAAGCTTTTTTAAATTGATGACCTTCATCACATTTTTTAAAGCAATATTCAGAGTAACCAAGGGGAGGTCATACCTTTTTAGCTGGTTTGAGTTTTCATGTCTTTCCTGAAAGCCTGCTAAAGGGTGCAACACATAACAAATTATCAGTCTTTTAGACATCACAATGCTTTTATAGCTGAAGTACTCAAGAAAGCAAACCTCTAGTTTCATGTTAAGTAGCCATGATAAATCCTATGTCATTCATATGTTCAAAGAATATAACTGCTTATTTAGATTTATACAATAGTATCTAGAGCCTGTTATGTTTATTGTAGATTTAGCTCAGATTTTTCTCCTTCACCTACTGGTCTTTGAAATACTTCCTTGTTTGTCTCACTTTTTTCCTCATGTCACCAACCCTGCAATTAGGCTAATTTTTTTTTTTTTTTTTAATGAAGGAAGTAATCACAAGCTTCTAAATCTCAGTTTTCTCATCTTTCTGGGTTTTTTTCTTGCAATTAATTACAATCTCTGAGCTACAAGTCAATTATTATCAAGATAATAATGCACACCTCATAGGGTTTTTGTGCAGATAAAATGACATAAAATTTTAGCAGAATTGTGAGATATTGAATAAAATTTAGCACTCCCTGCTATCTTTCCCTTATTTCAGTCTCAGGTCCACCCTTTTAGCCACACCCACAGGAGGGCTCTAACTAGCTTTTTTCTTGTTACTGTTTTTCCTTTGCACTTCATTTCTTCTTTACTAAACCTGCTCTGGATCTCCAATTACAAGAGTATTTTTGATCGTTTTTTTCTCAAACTACCCATTCTTCTAATAGCAATCCAGTCTTTTTTTCTCTTTTGGTCATTTTTTGTGCAATCTCATTTTCTTGTGAACTAATACTTGCCCACCTAACAGGCCAAAGTTTCTATTTCCTCATTGACATCACTGCTGCTGCTATGTTAATGGGTCTTCTGATGACTCACAAACAAGATTAATACATAGAGAAATTCTCAGTTACTCTTTTCCCTAAATAATTGCAGTTATTCTCCCATAACTATAGTTATTATTTGCCTAATAATTACGTTGATCATTGTCAACGTGGACACACACAGGTACATCATGTAAATAAAAATAATTTTAATATACTATAATAAAATAAAAATAATTTTAATATAATTAGTTTTTAAACACAAAACTTTACATTTTATTTATTGAAAGTATATAATAAGAAATTTGAGAATTAGATTATTCTTTATACTTAAATGGACACCATTTATCGACACTGTTTAGCGTTATATCCTGAGACTAGTTGAATTATTCTTTACACCCCCCAAAAAAAAATACTTAAATCACCAAAACACAGAATTTTTCTTTCTTTGGGCATAGGAAGAGTCAAGATTTTCTTCCATGTTTAAAATTCAGGAGGGACACCCTCAGAAATTTCCACACAGTTTAAGACTAGCTGTCAGAACATTTATGCAGATAGTACACTCATATACCAATACTGTAAATCCATAAAATTTTTTTGTTGATATTTAATTACCTCTGTTCATATCTCTGATGTCCATTGTAGATAGTTTATATTACTGATACACCATTATTTTTACACGTACTGAGGCAATTACTTGTATCCGCAGGCTTCTTAGTCCTATTTCTATTTAATGAGTAATGAATGGCAGAAGAAACAATATTTTTGAAATTCCCAGATGTTGAGCATAAAAATATATATTTTCTTTAGTCCTTAGGGCTCTCAAACTTTCTGTTATATAGGAAAGTGGAAAGTTAAAATAGGAGAGAAGACAAAGAACAAGATAGGTAGCTGAGGTATGGCAGCCTGCCAAATAGTTATGATCAGCCTGCAATATTTACTGTGCAGCAAGTGAAATAGCACTCTGCATTGTGTAGAAGGAATTAGGGAGTGGTTCCCTAGTCTACTTTAGTCAACACTGTTTTGAGGAGGCAAAAATAATATACGAGACTGCTCTCATTAAAGGAACCTCAAAGCTAATGGGATGTATTACTAATCTTGTAAATGTGGTGTTTATTTGAAAAAATAAAACTTACTGGAAAAAAATTGTATTCCCTTTCTTACACGAAATAATCAGAAAAAATTGTGATTCAGAGAGTTGAAACCGTGAGGAGGTCATATACAAACAAGTGAAATAAACAGATCAAATGTTTAATTAAAATTCAAACTTACTCAATGGAAGCTCAATTTTAGTATTGTATGTGAATTTTAACCAATAATAATTTTTCAAATATTACAAAATGTGAAAACTGATGTTGATATTCAGTTTTTTTCACTGGATTAAAACTCCATCATCTTGTTATTTGCTTTACAAATTCATACTTGACCACAAATATTTACATAATACAAGAGATATAGTTGGATTTCCTATATATTGGTTTATTCTATTCAACCATGAAGTAGAATCTTGTTATGGGAAAACAGTTAATCAAAATTTGTAAACAACACATAGCTAAGTATGGCAAATACAAAAAGAGTAACATAATGAGGTCATTTCTAGTGCATGGAAATTAAAGTCTCTTTAGGGAGACGATGAAACGACTGGAAGAAAAAAACTGGAGAATGGCATATTTAAACTTTATTGTTGCATAAAGTGTATAAATATTCTAAAATTTTAGCAAAGGAAGGGATTGTTGTACCTTGAATAGTAGAACGAGATATCTTAATGGAGGAATGGTTAGCTTTCATGCAAAAATCATAGTGTAATTAAGGAAGACAGTGAGAATGGCATCATTGTTATTTGTCTGAAGAGAGCAGGAGCAAAAACACAAAGGTAGAATACATATGAGGAGGGAGCCAAGGGAGGGAAGCAAACAGAAATGGAGGATCATAGCAAAATAATGTTCCCTTAAGATGTCCATGTCCTAATCCCCAGAATTTGTGAATATGTTAGGTTATAGGGAAAAGGGAATTAAGTTTGCCGATGGAATTAAGGATGCTATCCAGCTACCTAAAATTACAGAAATGATTTTGCCTTATCTAGTTTTGCCCAATGTAATTAAAAGATTCCTAAAAGTCAACAAGGAAAACAGAAGAGTCAGAACCGAAGAGGCAGATGTAACTAAAGAAGCAAAATTGGAATGCTGAGCTATGGGAAGTATTCAAGTCAACTATGCTGGCTTTGAAAATGAAAGAAGAGGGTAACCAACCAAGGAACACTGGCAGCCTCTACATGCTGGAAAAGGTAAGGAAACAGACTATCCCCCACAGCCTCCAGAAAGTGATGAAGCCTAATATTAGTCTGTTTTCACACTGCTATAAATATACTACCTGAGACTGGCTAATTTGTTAAAAAAAAAAAAAAAAAAAAAAAGGTTTAATTGGCTCACAGTTCAACAAGGCTGGGGAGACCTCAGGAAACATACAATCATAGTGGAGGAGAAGCAGGCACATCTTACATGGCAGCAGGGAGAGAGAGTGAGTGAAGGGGAAACTGTCAAACACTTATAAAACCGTTAGATCTCATGAGAAATCATTCACTGTCATGAGAACAGCAAAGTAGAAACTTCCCTCATGATCCAATCACCTCCCACCAAGTCCCTCTGTTGACACTTGGGGATTATGGGGATTACAATTTGAAATGAGATTTGGGTGGAGACACTGAGCCAAACCATATTATTCTATCTCTTACGACTCCCAAATCTCACATTCTTTTTACATTTCAAAACTGATCATGCTTTCTACAGTCCCCCAAAGTCTTAACTCTTTCCAGTCTTAACTCAAAAGTACAAGTCCAAAGTCTTATCTGAGATAAGGCAAGTCCCTCCCACATCTGAGCCTGTAAAATCAAAAACAAGTTAGTTACTTCCCAGATGTAATGGGGGTACAGTCATTGGATAAGTCCTCCTATTCCAGATGGGAGAAATTGGCCACAACAAAGAGGCTATAGTCCCCAGGAAAGCCTCAAATCCAGCAGGACAGTCATTACATCTTGGACAGCTTTGCCCTGTGGCTTTGCAAGGTGCATTCCCCATCCCAGCTGCTTTCATGAGCTAGTGTTGAGTGTCTGTGGCTTTTCCAGGTGTATGGTGCAAGCTGTTGGTGGATCTACCATTCTGGGGTCTGGAGTAGAGTGGCTTTTTCTCAAAGCTCTGCTAGGCACTACCCCAGTGAAGACTCTGTGTGGAGACTGAAACCCCATATTTTCCCTCCTCACTGCCTGAGCAGAGGTTCTCCATGGGGACTCCACCCCTGCAGCAGACTTGCCTGGACATCCAGGCATTTTCATACATGCTCTGAAATCTAGGTGGAATTTCCCAAACCTCAATTCTGTGGACCTGCAGGTTGGACCTCAATTCAACTTTGGACCTCAATTCAACTTCTGTGCACCTGCAGGCCCAACATTATGTGGAAGCCACCAAGGCTCGGGGCTTTCACCCTCCGAAGAAATGGCCTGAGTTATACCTTGAGCCCTTTTATCCATGGCTGGAGTTGGAATGGCTGTGACCTGTGACGCAGGGCACAAAGACCCGAGGCTGCACACAGCCTTGCTCATGAAACCATTTTCCCTCCTAGGCTTCCAGGTCTGTAATAGCAGGGACTGTCCCCAAGTACTCTGAAATGCCTTGGAGACATTTTTCCCCATGTCTTTGTGATTAACATTTGCTTCCTTCTTCCTTATGCAAATTTCTGCAGCCAGCTGAATTTGTCCCCTGAAAATAGGTTTTTCTTTTCTATCGCATTGTCAGGCTGCAAATTTTTAAAATTTTATGGTCTGCTTTCCTTTTAAACATAAGTTCCAATTTCCGATCATTTTTCCCAAGTTCAAAGTTCCACAGTTCTCTAGGGCAGGAGCAAAATGCTGCCAGTCACTTTGCTAAAGCATAGCAAGAGTCACCTTTGCTCCAGATTCCAAGAAGTTTTTCATCTCCATCTGAGATCGCCTCAGCCTAAATGTCATTGTCCACATCATTATCAGCATTTTGGTCACAACCATTCAAGTCTCTAGAAAGTTCCAAACTGTCACACATCTTCCTGTCTTCTTCTGAGCCCCCTAAACTGTTTCATCCTCTGCCTGTTACCCAGTTCCAAAATCGTCCACACTTCCAGATTAGCTTTACAGCAGTATCCAACTTCACTGGTACTAATTTACTATATTAGTTCCATTTTCACACTGCTATAAAGACACTTCCCAAGACTAGGTAATTTATTTTAAAAAGAGGTTTAATTGATTCACATTTCCACATGGCTGGGGAGGACTCATGAAACTTACAATTTTGGTGGAAGGGGAAACAGGCACATCTTACATGGCATCAGGAGAGAGAGTGTGTGAAGGAGAAACTGTCCTACACTTATAAAACCATTAGTTCTCATGAGAACTCACTCACTATTACGAGAACAGCATGGGGAAAACTGCCCTGCCCCCATGATCCAATCGCCTCCCACCAAGTCCCTCCTTCAACATGTGGGGATTATAAAGATTACAATTCGAGATGAAATTTGGGTGGGAACACAGAGCCAAACCATATCAAGCACTAATGACACCTTTATTTTAGTTCACTATGACCTGTCTTGTTCTAACCTACAGCACTATAAGTGTAGGGGAGGCAAAGTTTTACCTCTACATTCTTAGAGCCCCCTGCTGGACCTGGGAGTTCAATTGACATGAATAGATTGACAAGAGAAAAGCATACAAGTGTAATATGTTTGACACAACAAGGGAGCTCTCATAAGGAAATTAAGACTCAAAGATGTGGCAAAACTTATATACCTTCTTAGTAGGTTCAGCAAATAGAGGCAATTGAGGAAAAGTGACTATATTATATGGTGAGGCTAAAGGAAGACAATAATTATTTTAACAAGGTCTAGTTGTACAAACTTATCTTGTTTATGGCTCCCCATCCCAAAAGGGTTCTTTTCTCTGGGTACAGAAGGGCATCTTTCACATGGGAGTTTTTATCTCTTATTTGTAGGAGGACATTGGAATGCCCTTCTTGCATCTGCTGTTTTTCAGGTGCCTTTAAACTGAAGTAAACCTAATGTCAAAGTGACATATGTTGGGGTGGAATATTCTGCCACCATTCATAAGATAATACATTTGTATTCCTTTATACCACTATATTTGTGGTAATTTGCTCTGGATTGCCTAGAAGCTTGAGTCATCACCACTCTAAGAGTAAGGATCAATATTCAGATAAAGAGGGATATCCTTTATTAATGTTGTGAGAATGAAAATCAACAAAAAATAAGAAAAAAATACTTTTTAAGTCAAATGTTGGAGACAAAAATGACTGAAGAGAAATGTGGATGATAAATATATTTTTTTCCAAAGATATAAAATGGCAATATACTAGATGATTCTTTTCAATTATTGTTTAGTTACTATTTGTATAAGACTTATGTGAAATTAACAAAATTTTTTGAATAGCAATAATTTAATTTAGTATGAATTGGATTAACATTTGCAATGGAGGTATAATATGTAGATAAAAATATTTTACTGAAATAGGAGAATTTCAGATATGGACATATAATATGCACCATATATAGTAAAAAATATCATCTAAATGTATAAATATAATTACCTCAATTTTATTTTTAAAAGCTATACTCATTACAAAAGAGAAATCTGTAAGGTAATGATGACCTCAAGTCTATTTTTCAATTTAAATTATATAATCAATTTATAATTATCTATATTAATGATAAATTTAGATCTACGTACATTGAATTTAATCACTTTCAGCACAATTCATATAATGACTATTACAAATAATAAACATAAGATTCTATATTTATTTAATCATGGATCCATCCTGTCCACCATAATATTTTAACTTAGTAACACCAAATGCCTCACAAATTATAAATAACTCCTCTTTTCCTTTGTTGTTCACCATTATTTTGAATGAAAATAGTTGGACTATTTCAAACTATGGACTAGGGTTTTTACCTACTTCATTTCTTTTTTAGATAGAACCCAAGGATATTTTACTGATCTGAGCATATTTTATATCAATCATTTTGAGACTATTTTGTTTGCATTAACAAGTGAGTATTTCAGACCAGCAGCCCTCAAGGTCTTTCAATAACTTGCAAATACCTATCCATATACTCAGTTATTCCATTATATCTCTGTGAACAAAAATGAGCTCTGAGAATGAACATTGGCATGTAAACTTCAATCTTTCATTCCTTTACATTTTATAGAGTTACCTACGTTTAACACTGGTTCCATAATAACATTCAATGACAAAAATGTGCTTTTAAACTAGGAGCAATATTTGATGAAGGAAACAGAATAAAGGCTATAACGATTTGTATAATAATCACATTCTGATATTGAATTGCTTTATTATTTATTTCCTGTAGAACTATATACTTAGCCATGAACAATAAGCATACAAAGGTATAAGAAGGAGTTATTTAGCAGTTATGTTATCTTTCATAAGTAGTGTAAACTGCATAATTGTTTAATATATCTTTTAGCTTTCAGGTTTCTTTTATTTATTCACTACTATTTTCCTCATACTTGAGAAATGTTGAAAATATTTATCAATAAAAAATTGAAACTACTAGACTCCAATTCTCTCAAATAATAAATATTTGATTTTATTTACCTAAAAAAAGAATTTATAGAATTTATAGGCCATGTCTTCCCAGCTACAGAATATTAATAAAATGAACACTAATAAATGTGTGTGTGTGTGTGTGTGTGTATATATATATATATATATGCACATATGTCTTAGCCTTCAGGTACCCATCATTTATATATAAATTATTATATGCAAATGATATATGTAATATATAAATCATTTGCATATAAATGATGTGTACATGAAAGCTGATAAAGAGTTTCTCACTATAGAATTATTATTTCTGGCTTCATGATGAAATGTTTCTCAAAACATCTGCTCTGTGGGATTTTTGAGATTCTTAATATCAAAACTATCTTTATAATAACAGATGTTACTTGTCTTTTTCACTTCTTTGACATTTGCATTGATGGTGCAAAAACAGTAGTGGATGAGAGTACTAGCACAAATTAGAGCAATGGCATCAAACTGTAATTATAGCCTCTTGCAGAAATTAAAACATCAGTTTCAGTCAAAATAAGCCGATAAAATTTCATTTGTTTAAATAAAACATGCACTTTTTTAAAAGTACAGATTTTAAAAATACTTCTTGTAACAAAATGGAGCAAAATATGTTTATTCCGACTTCAGCATTTGGCAGACATTTTCCTAAAAATGAAAAAAATAAGCCTTCCACTTCAAGGAAAAAAAATGACAATATATTAATCTAATGAGAAAAATTAAGCTATTATGAGAAAAATAGACTTTTGGAAAACTTGTATCTGTTTCTATAACTCGGCAGCTTTCCAAAAAGACTTTTCTAATTACATCAGTAGTCATATTAACACATGTAATTTTCTTTTAATATCTTAAAATGAAAAGTAATAACATTTATGCAATTAATTACATAATACAGTGAAGCAGTATTTTTCAAATGACCAATATACGATGTCAAAAATCACTTATGGGTAAAATAGGATTTTAAAGTGCATGTTAAACCAATAGCTTTTAACACTTGAGTACTAAAGTTTAGTCATAATCTTTCAGATTCTACATTGCAATTTATTTTACGAAATATATCATGTGGGGAGTTTGATATAGTAACAAAAAAATCCACTAACTATTATTATAATGCTTTCTCTTTTCTAACTACATATATGTGAAAACTCTGCTTTTCTTCATATGTTTCAGTCAAAGGAACATATTAAAATTATTATCTTCTACAGTAAGTAATGAGATTTATACATATGTAAATCTCTACCTCTATCACTAATTTTTATGCTGCTCTGTCATATTGGAAAACAGCATGAGGCAGAATTCAGCTGGCACCTATGGAGAAAGCACTTAGACCAGCACTAGCCATAGGCAAATCATCCAACCTAGCAGTTGGAACTTGAGTTCCAGCAAGCTCTGCCGCGGTGGGTTAAAGTGCTCTGGGATCCTAAATAAACTTGAAAGGCAGTCTGGGCAACAAGGACTGCAATCTCGAGCAAGTCCTAGTGCTGTACTTGGCTGAGAACCAGCGGATTTGAGGTGTATGTGACCAAGCAAGACACCAACTAGGAGAGCTAAGTGAGTGCTTACATCACCCCTTTCCTAACCCCAGGCAGCAGAGCTCACAACTCCATGAGAGACAGCTTTCTTTTGAGGAGAGGTGAAGGGAAAGTAAAGAGGACTTTGTCTTGCAACTTAGATGACAGCTTAGTCACAGTAGAATAAAGCACCAGGCAGAGTTCTGAGGACTCCATTCCAGGCCCTAGGTTCCAGATGACATATCTAGACCCACCCTGGGTGAGAAGGGAACCTGCTGCCTTGAAAAGAAGGAACAAGTTCTTGTAGAATTTAACAGATACTGAATAAAATCCCTTGGGAACAGAATAATTAGCAGTGGTGGCAAGGCAGTACTTGCCACAGGACTTTAGTGATCCTCAGAGAAATACTGGCTTCAAATGGGATCTAGCACATTCCTAGCTGTGTTGGCCACAGGACTGCTTGTGTCACCCAGCTCCCAAATCCAAGCAGCTCAGCACAGAGAGAGAGAGAGAGGCTCTGTTGTTTGAGAGAAAGTAAGGGAAGAGAACAAAAGCCTATGCCTGGTAATCCAGGGAATTCTCCTAGCTCTCACCCAAGACTATCAAGGCAGCACATCCATGAGTATGGAAAAGACACAGCAACACTAGGTTTGGGGTGCCCTCTAATGCAGATACAGCTGAAGTGACCAAGGACATAGATTGCAACACCCAAATTCTATCAAATACTTGAAAAGCCTTCCCAAGAAGGACAGGCAAAACAAACCCAGCATGCAAAGACCACAATAAATATCTGAATCTTCAATGCCTAGACACCAATGAACATCCACAAGCACTAACACCATCCAAGAAAGCATGACCTCACCAAATTAACTAAATAAGGCACCAGTGACCAGTTTGATACATATGTGACCTTTCAAACAGATAATTCAAAATAACTGTTCTGAGAAAACTCAAAGAAATCCAAGATAATACAGAAAAGGACTTCAGAATCCTATCAGAGAAATTTAACTAAGAGATTTAAATAATTTTCAAAAATCAAGTAGAAATTTTGGAGCTGAAAAAACCAACAGACATGCTGAAAAATGCATCAGAAACTCTTAACAGCAGAACTGATCAAGCAGAAGAAAGAATTGGTAAGCTTGAAGATAGGCAATTTGAAAATACACAGTAAGGGAACAAGAAAAAATAAATAAAAAAGAACAAAACATGAAAACAGTAGGTAGAAAATAGCCTCAAAAGGGCAAATCTAAGTTTTTGGCCTTAAAGAGGAGGTAGAGAGAGAGAAATCAGTGTAGAAAGTTTATTGTCAGCATCATCCTGATACAAAAACCTGGCAGAGTAACAACAAAGAAAGAAACTTCAGGATAATATCTTGATGAATACTGATGCAAAAATCTTCAACAAAATACTTGCAAACTGAGTTTAGCAACACATCCAAAAGCTAATCTACCACAATCAAGTAGGTTCTATCTCTGGGATAAGAGGTTAGTCCAATATGCACAAATCAACAAATGTGATGCATTACATAGAGGAAACTAAGAATAAAAACCGCACGATTATCTCAATAGATACAGAAAAGGCTTTCAATAAAATTCAACATCCTTTCATATTAAACACTCTCAGTAAACTCAGTATGGAAGGAAGATACTTCAAAATAATAAAAGCCACTTATGACAAACCCATAGCCAACATCATACTGAATGTACAAAAGCTAGAAGCATTCCCCTTGGAAACCAGCACAAGATAAGGATGCCCTCTCTCACCACTCTTATTCAATGTAGTATTGGAAGTCCTGGCCAGAGCAATCAGGCAAAAGAAAGAAATACAATAAATTCAAATAGGAAGAAGGAAAGTCAAACTATCCCTGTTTGCAGATGACATGATTCTACATTTAGAAATCCACATAGTCTTGGCCCAAGGTCTCCTTAAGCTGATAACTTCAGCAAAGTTTCAGGATACAAAATCAATGTATGAAAATTATTAGTATTCCTGTACACCAACAAGAGTCATGCTGGCAGCCAAATCAGAAATGCAGTCTCATTCACAATTGCCACAAAAATAATAAAATATGTAGGAATACAGCTAACCAGTGAGGTGAAAGATCTCTACAATGAAAATTACAAAACACTACTTAAAATGGAATGGATAAGAAGAATCAATATCATTAAAATGGCCATACCACACAAGGCAACTTACAGATTGAATGCTATTGCTGTATCAAACTACCAATGACATTCTTCATAGAACTGGAAAAAACTATTTTAACATTCATATAGAACAGCAACAACAAAGACTATATAGCCAAGACAATTATTTTTGTTGTTGTTGAGACACAGTCTCATTCTGTCATCCAAGCTCGGGTGCAGTTGCGCGATCATGACTCACTGCAACCTCGACCTCCTGGGTGCAAACAAGCGTCCCAAGTAGCTGGGACTACAGGCATGTGCCACCATGCCCACCATGTGTATTTTTAATAGAGACAGGATTTTGCCATGTTGCTCAGGCTGGTCTTGAACTCCTGGGCTTAAGTAATCCACCTGCCTTGGCCTCCAAAAGTCCTAGGATTATAAGTGTGAACCACTACACCTGGCCTAGCAATTCTAAGCAAAAAGAACAAGGTTAAAGGCATCACGTTGTGTCAGGAATTTATTCCTTCCGGTGGGTTCTTGGTCTCACTGACTTCAAGAATGAAGCCACAGACCCTAGCGGTGAGTGTTACACTTCTTAAAGATAGTGTGTCTGGAGTTTGTTCCTTCAAATGTGTCTGCAGTTTCTTCCTTCAGGTGGGTTTGTGGTCTCACTGACTTCAGGAGTGAAGCTGCAGACCTTCGCAGTGAGTATTATAGCTCATAAAGGTAGCGTGGACCCAAAGAGTGAGCAGCAGCAAGATTTATTGTGAAGAGGGAAAGAACAAAGCTTGTGGAAGGGGACCGGAGCGGATTGCCAGTGCTGGCTGGGGTGGCCAGCCTTTATTCCCTTATTTGGCCCCACCCATGTCCTGCTGATAGGTCCATTTTACAGAGCCCTGATTAATCCATTTTACAGAGTGCTGATTGGTCCCTTTTTACAGAGTGCTGATTGGTGTGTTTTCAAACCTTTAGCTAGACACAGAGCACTGATTGGTGCATTTTTACAGAGTGCTGATTGGTCTGTTTTTACAGAGTGCTGATTGGTGCATTTTCAATTTTTAGCTAGACATAGAGTGCTGATTGGTGCATTTTTACAGAGTGCTAATTGGTGCAACTACAAACCTTTAGCTATACAGAAAAGTTCTCTAAGTCCCCACTTGACCCAGGAAGTTCAGCTGGCTTCACCTCTCAACCTTACCCTACTTCAAACTATACTACAGGGCTACAGTAACCAAAACAGCAGTGTACATGTACAAAATCAGGCATGTAGACCAATAAAACAAAATAGAAAGCCCAGAAATAAGGCCACACACCTACAACCATCTGGTCTTCAACAAAGCTGACAAAAACAAACAATGAGAAAAGAACTTCCTATTCAATAAATGGTATTGGGATAACTGGAAAGCAATATGCAGAAGATTGAAACTGGACCGCTTTCTTACATTGTATACAAAAATCAACTCACGATATACTAAAGACTTAAATGTAAGACCCAAAACTATACAAAAAGAAGCCCTGGAAAGCAACATACACAATACTATTCTGGATATATGAACTAGCAAACATTTCATGAGAGAGAGGCCAAAAGCAATTGCAACAGAAGTAAAAATTGATAATTAGGACCTTATTAAACTACAGAGCTTCTGAACAGCAAAAGAAACTATCAACAGAATGAAAAACCTATAGATTAGGAGAAAATATCTACAAACTATGCATCTGACAAAGGTGTAATATCTGGCACCTATAAAGAACTTAAACAAATTTACAAGAAGAAAACAAATAACAATTCCATTTAAACAATGGGCAAAGGGCACAAACAGACACTTTTTAAAAGAAGACATATATACCACCAAAAAGCATGTGAAAAAAAACTCTGTATCACTAATCATTAGAGAAGTGCAAATCAAAACCATGATAAGATACCATTTCACACAAGTCAGAGTGGCTATTATTAAAAAGTCAAAAAATAACAGATTCTGATAAAGTGATGGAGAAAAGGAAACACTTATACACTGTTGGTGAGAATCTAAATTAGTTCAACCATTGTGAAAAGCACTGTGGCAATTCCTCAAAGAACTAAAAACAGGAACTGTCATTCAACCCAACAGCCCCATTACTGGGTATATCCTCAAAGGAATACAATCGATCTAACATAAAGATACACATGCACACACATGTTCACTGCAGCACTATTCAAAATAGCAAACATGTAAAATCAACACACAAGCCCATCAGTGGTAGACTGGAGAAAGAAAATGTGGTACATAGACACCATGGAATACTATGCAGCCATAAAAAGAATGAGATCATGTCTTTTGCAGGAACATGAATGGATCTGAAGACCATTATCCTTAACAAACTAATGCAGAAACAGAAAATCAAATACTGCATGTTCTCACTTATAAGTAGGAGCTAAATGATGAGGACACATAGACATGAAGTGGGAAACAACAGGCATTGGGGCCTACTTGAGATTGGAGGGTGGGAGAAGGGAGAGGATCAGAAAAAATAACTATTGTGTACTAGGCTTAGTACCTGGGTGACGAAATAATCTGTACAACCCTTGTGATACGAGTTTGCCTGTATAACAAATCTGCACATGTACCCCTGAATCTAAAATAAAAGCTTTTTTTAAAGAAAGGGATTTTAACAGAGAATTTCCCAAAAAGAAAGAGATCAATACTCAAGGATAAGAAGGTTACAGAACACCAAACAGATTTAACCCAAACAAGAATACGTCAAGACATGCATTAGTGAGACTCCCAAAGGTCAGTGATAAAGAAAGGATTCTAATAGCAGGAAGAGAAAAGAAACAAATAACATACAAAGGAGCTGTAATAAATCTGAGAGTAGACTTCTCAGTGCAAACCTTACAGGCCAGGAGGGAGTGGCATGACATACTTAAAGTGCTAAAGGAAAAAGTAGTTTACTCTAGAATAATATATCCAGTTAAAATATCCTTCAAATGTGAGGGACAAATATGTTCCCAGACACACAAAACCTGAGAGATTTTATCAACACCAGAATCATCCTGTAAGAAATGCTAAAGGGAATTCTTCAGTCTGAAATAAAAGAATACTCATGAGCAATAAGAAATAATCCAAAGGCACGAAACTCACTGGTAGTAGTAAGCACAAAGAGAAACACAGAATATTATAACAGTATAATTGTTGTGTGTAAACTATTCATGTTTGGAAGAGAAAGATTAAAATACGAACCTATCAAATAATAACTACAAAAACTTTTCAAGACACAGGTGGTATAATAATGTGTGAATAAAAACAAAAAATAATTAAAATTAGGAGGATGAAGTTTACAGTTTATATTAGTTTTCTCTGTTTATGCAGTGTTGTCATTTATTTAAAATACAAGTTATAAGATATTATTAGCATGCCTCATGATAATATTAAATTAAAAACATACAATAGATATAAAAAACAAAAAGTAAGAACACAAAACAGAAGATCAGAGAAAACTACCTTTGCTAAAAGGAAGACAGGAAGGAAGAAAACAAAAAAAAAAATGTGAAGACCACAAAACAAACTGAAAACAAATAAAGTGGCAAGAGTAAGTTCATACTTAATAATATCATTTTAATTGGACTAAACACTCCAATTAAAAGACATAGGGTGGTTGAAGGGATAAAAAAGGAAGGCCAAATGATCTATTACCCAAAAGAAGCGCATTTCATCTATAAAGACACCACACATAGAATAAAAATAAAGGTAAAGAAAAATATATTCTATGCAAATAGAGACCTAAAGAAAGAGAAGGAATTTGGGCCAGAAACTGTGGCTCATGCCTGTAATTCCAGCCCTTTGGGAGTCTGAGGAAAGTGCATCACTTGACCCCAGAAGTTGAGACCATCCTGGGAAGCTGAGAAGACTCGTTCTCTACAAAAAATAATTTTGAAAATTTAGCTGGGCAAGGTCATGGACATCTGTGGTCAGAGCTACTCAGGAAGATTAGGTGGGAGGATCATTTGAGCCCAGGAGTTTGAAACTGCAGTGAGCTGTAATTGTGCCACTGCACTCCAGCCTCAGTGACAGAGTGAGACCCTGTCACAAAATTAAATGAAATGAACTTAAATTTTTGAACAGATCAGGAGTAGCTATAGTTATATCAAACAAAATAGATTTCAAGACAAAAACTATTAATGAGACAACGAAAATCACTATATGATGATAAGATGTCAATTCAGCAAGAAGATATAACAATTAGAAGTATGCACCCAGTACTGGAGCATCCAGATATATAAAGCAAATATTATTAGAGCTAAAGAGAGAAATAGACCCTAATGCAATAATAGCTGGGGACTCCAGCACCCAACTTTGAGCACCAGACAGATCTTACAGGCAGAAAATCAACTAAAAAAGATCAGACTTAATCTGCACTATAAATCAAATTCACCTAGTAAATGTTTACAGTACAATTTATCCAGTAGCTGCAGAAAATAAATTCTCCTCAGCACTTGGGTCATTCTCAAGGATAGACCATGTATTGAGCTACAAAGTCTTTAAATATTCAAAGTCTTTAAAAATTCAAAAAGAAGAAATTATATAAAATATCTACTCTTACCACAATAAAATAAAAGTAGAACTCAATAACAAGAGAAATTTTGGAAAGTATACAATCATATGGAAATTTAAATAACATGCTCCTGGATGATAAATGGGTCATGAAGAAATTAAGTAGAAATTAAAATTTTTCTTGAGACAAATGAAAATGGAAACATGACATACCAAAAACCTATGGAATATAGTGAAAATAGTAGTCAAAGGAAAGTTTATAGCATTAAGTATCTACATCAAAAAAGTAGAAAAACTTTAAATAAACAACCTAACAATATATCTTAAGGAATTAGAAAAGTAAGAAGAAACCAAATCCCAATTTAGTAAAAGAAAAGAAATAATAAAGATTAGAGCAGAAATAAATGAAATGAAAACGGAAAAACATACAATAGATCAATGAAATAAATAGTTGGGTTTTTTTTGAAAAGAAAAAACAAATTGACCAACCTTTAGCCTGATTAAGAAAAAAAGAGAGGGGCCAGATGTGGTGGCTCAAGCCTGTAATCCCAGCATTTTGGGAGGCCGAGGCGGGCGGATCAAGAGGTCAGGAGATCCAGACCACGGTGAAACCTCATCTCTACTAAAATACAAAAAATTAGCTTGGCGCAGTGTGGGGTGCCTGTAGTCCCAGCTACTTGGGAGGCTGAGGCAGGAGAATGACGTGAACCTGGAAGGTGGAGCTTGCAGTAAGCCGAGATCGCACCACCGCACTCCAGCCTGGGTGACAGAGCGAGACTCTCTCTCAAAAAAAAAAAAAAAAAAAGAGCGAGAGAGAGAAGACACGAATAAAATCAGAGATGAAAGAGGAGACATTACAACTAATACTGCAGAAATTCCAAAGATCATTAGAGGTTACTATGAACACCTATATACCTATACATTGGAAAACCTAGAAGAAAGGAATAAATTCCTTGACACATAAAACCTACCAGGATTGAACCATGAAAAAATCCAAACCTGAACAGACCAACACAAGAAATGAAACTTACTTATTACTAGTAAGTATAATAATGAATGTTTACTAAATCTCATTAGTTGTGTTGGTCTGTTCAGGTTTTGTATTTCTTCATGGTTCAATTTGTAATAAAAAGTCTCTCAGCAAAAAATAAATAAATAAATAAAAGCCCAGGACCTGATGTCTTCACTGCTAAATTTTACCAAACATTTAAAGAAGAACTAATACCAGTCCTACTCAAAGAACTCTGAAAAATAGAGGAGAAATGAATACTTCCAAACTTATTCTATGAGGATGGTATTATCCTGATAGTAAAACTAGACAAAGACACATCAAACACAAAGGAAACTACAGGTCAATATCTCTGATGAATATTGATGGAAAAATCCTCAACAGAATACTAGTAAACCAACTTCAACAATACTTTAGAAAGATTATCCATTATGACCAAGTGAGATTTATCCTAGGGATGCTAGAGTTGTTTGACATTTTCAAACCAACCAACGTGATACATCATATCAACAGAATGAAAGACAAAAAACTTATGATCATTTCAACTGATGCTAAGAAACCATTTTATAAAATTCAACATTCCTTTATCATAACATCTTTAAAAAAAAACTGGGTATAAAATGAACATACCTCAACACAGTAAAAGCTATCTGTGACAGACCTGCAGTTAGTAACATACTGAATGGGAAAAAGAAGAACACTGAAAGTGTTTTCTCTAAGATTTGGAACAATACATGAAAACACACTTTCACTGCTGTTATTCAACACAGTACTGGAAGTCTTAGCTAGGGCAATTAGTCAAGAGAAAGAAATAAAGAGCATCTAAATTGGAAAGGAAAAAGTCAAATTATTCTTGTTTTCAGATGATATGATCTTACATTTGGAAAAGCCTAAAGACTCCACAAAAAAATTATTAAAACTGATAAATTGAGTAAAGGTGAAGGATACAAAATCGACATACAAAAACCGGTGACATCTCCATATGTGAATAGTGAACAATCTGAAAAGAAATCAGGAAAGCAATCCTATTTACAATAGCTACAAATAAAATAAAAGTCTTAGGAATAAACTTAACCAAAATAGTGGAAAATCTCTGTAATGAAAACTATAAAGAACTAATGCAAGAAACAAGTACATACAACAAACTGGAAAAGTATGCCATGTTCATAGACTGGAAGAATCAATATTGTTAAAATGTTCACACTACCCAAAGCGTTCACATGAAATCCCTGTACACATTCAATGAAATTCCTATCAAAATACCAATAACATTCTAACAGAATAAAAAAAGTAATCTTAAAATTTACATACAACCCCCCAAAGACCCAGAATTGCCAAAGCCATTCTGAAGAAAAAGAACAAAACTAGAGGAATCACATCACCTAACTTCAAATTATACTACAGAGCTATTGTAACCAACCAGCATGGTACTGGAATAAAAACAGAAACATAGACCAATGGAACAGAATAGAGAATCATGAAATAAATCCATACATCTACAGTGACCTCAGTTTTGAAAAATGTATCAAGAAAGTACACTTGGGAAAGGACATTCTCTTGGTACTGTGAAAACTGGTTATCCATATGTAGAAGAATGAAACTAGATGTCCATCTCTTACCATTGCAAAAGTCAAATCAAATGGATTAAATATTTAAATCTAAGACCTCAGACTATGAAACTACTAAAAGAAAACATTGGGGAAACTCTCCAGGACATTGATCTACTAAAGATTTTTTAAGCAATATCCCACAAGCACAGGCAACCAAAGCAAAAATGGACACATGAAATCACATCAAGTTAAAAAGCTTTTGCACAACAAAGCAAACAATTAACAAACTGAAGAAACAAACCACAGAATGGGAGAAAATATTTGTAAACTACTCATCTTAGAACACTATATAAGGAGATTAAACAACTTTATAGGAAAAAATATAATAATTTGATCAAAAATACATAAAAGATTTGAGTAGATTTTTCAACAGAAGGCGTTCGAGTGCCAACAGTATATAAAAGTGATCATGATCATTGATAATAAGAGAAATGCCAATCAAAACTACAATGAGATATCATCTCAACCCAGAAAAACTTACTTTTCATATTCTTACTTATTTGTGGGTTTTTAAAATTAAAACAATTGAACAAATGGAGATAGAAAGAAGAATAATGGTTACCAGAGGCTGGGAAAGGTAGTGGTGGGTGAAAGTATGAATGGTTAATGAACAAGAAAGTATAGTTAGGTAGAATGTATAAGATCTAGTATTTGATAGCACAACAATCAAAATATTGTTGATTATAGTCAACAATAATTTATTGCACATTTTAGCATAACTAAGGGAATACAATTTGGATTGTTTGTAACAGAAAGGATAAATACTTGAGGGGATGGATGCCCCATTTAACGTGATGTAATTATTATCCATAGTATCAAAATAACACCTACTATGTACCCACAAAAATAAATAATAAAATAAATAGGAAGGTCAATCAAGGAACTAATGCAATCTGTTATTTTTGAAAAAGAATAAATGTCTTACATTTGCTATTGAGAAAAATGGGTGCTCTGCATGGAATATAGAGAAACAGGGTGAGATTGAGAACAGTTGTAAAATTATTGCTAAGGAAAAGGGGTAGCCAATTTTAAAGTAAGAATTGTTTTAAAGTAGAAGTTTTGGAAATGGAAAAGAATGTATTGCAGATAATTGGAAAAAAAAGACTTGTGAACACTAACTTATATATTAGAAATGGAAGTGAGAAAAAGTAAAATAAAAGGTAATTCATTATCTTAATTTTAAAAAATACTACATATTTAATATATACTTATATTTTATAATAAATTGAATATTTTATTATTAATAAGAATACTTTAAAAATATTAAAAAGTAATAGTGTTTACCATATTATATGACATCTAATATGAGTTCTTTCAAATTATGTCACTAAATTTGTAAATCAAATGTTTCAGTTAATTACATTTATGGATATTAGAGAATTAGATTCAGAAAATGCTTTTCCAGGAATTTCAACTTATTAATAAAATGCTAAATACTTCTTTAAGATGAGCAACAGTAAAATTCTCTAAGTATCTCATGTGTGTCTATCATGACACATGGTTTAGAATCTTTCAACAGAGTTTTAATCCTTTCATCTAATTTTTCAGTTCAGCCAATGTGAATCAACTCAGTGTTTCTCATAATGAACGTTGATATTCAATTGTTTTGCTAGCTAAGGAAACTAAAGACATTGACTTTATTGGTTTCATGTTAATTTCAATTTATTTATGTGCATTAACATTTTTTATAAATATGAAACATCATGACATCTTAAAATGTGTCTATTTGTAGTAATTCATTTATGTTTAAGCTGTCTAAAATTTTCACCAGTCATGCAAAAGTCACATTAATGGTAGAAAATATTCTGGATGGATATGTTTCATCTGCATTTGAAACTATATACTAATATTATAAAAATACTTCATGATACAGTCATCCAGTACGTAAATTCATTTTATAACACAAAGTGAAGGTAAAAAACAAAAAGTGATGGATCCCACTAAAACTATTTGTTCATTAAATGATCATTAATGTATAATTTCACATTTTGTTTTATATCAAAAATTAGTTTTGCTTTATGTTAAATTGAATTACTCTATGCACGAATATTTTCAGCTTTCCTGTCTGTCCTTTTTGATAATGGATATGAATGCATACTCTGTAGTTGGCAAAGTACTATTTAAATGTAGGTTCTTATTATAAAAATTTTATCTTACTCGTGACAAGGAAAATATGCTTCATGGTGCTTACTTTAAGAAAATATTACGGGCTGTTTTTTCTTTTCAGATCTTGGTATTAACTCAGGTCATCATCAATTTTTCAACCTAACTGCAAAGAGCTCATTAATTTACTAAATTGTGTATTAAAATAGCATGGATGCCACGTGAACCAGATTATTTAAGTGTGTTCAGCTCTCTCTTTTTCTGGATTTAAAGAAGTTCAATAGATTAATGCTTTAAGTCAATTAATTTTTTCCAACTCTTTTTCTCTACTTTTCTATTTTCATAAGAAGCTTAAACTGATAACAGAAAAAATGTTGATTTCTACTTCTGTGTCTTTGCTATTTTCTGAAATTTTCAGGGGTGATATTTTAAAATCACTTGGGAAGTTGGGTGCTGTTGCTTGCATTATTATCATTTGATTTTAAAGCCAAATAATCAATTTAGATTTCCTGAGACAAACAGATGGGAATATGCAGGAAAAAATACTACAAATGAGAATTTCTCAATATGTCATTTTTCATGTACTATGTAGAAATCTTATTAAGCACGTTTTAAACATCTATAGACTTTATAAAATTTACAGTTAAATAGTAATAAGTGAAGTGTATATCAAAATAGCAATGTTTACACATGTAACTTAACCTATTAAAGGCCTTAAGAGCACATTAATCCAAAATATTCACTGAATATCTTATATGTTCCAGGCAATATTCTGAGTGGTAGGCATAGGAAAGGAAATCAGGAATACTTCTTGATTTCAAGAAATTGACAGTCGTATGGAGGACTGAGACAAGTAACAGACATATATCTATGATGTAGGAGAACATAAACAGAGCATCTCACCAAGGCTTTGTGGCTGAGATACTTCCCTACAGGAAAAAAAAATCAAAAACAACAACAACAACAAAAAAAAAACCCTCCAAATTGATACCTGAAGTTTAAACAGGAGAGAGTCTAGAGAAGAGTTAGCGGACAATTCTAGCCAGAGGAAGAATGCCTTCAAATACTGTAGATCAGGGCCAAGGTGCATTGGGAAAATACAAGAAGCTCTAAATGTCTGAGTGTTACATTCCAAGAAAGAAGAGCTGTGAGGCCAGACTACAGGGGTAATCAGGGACCAGGTCAAAATCAGCCATGCTAAAGCACTTGGATTTGATCCTGGGGCAATGGTGAGGCAATGGAAACTCTTCACAAGAGCTGCACACCCTCAGATTTGCATTCTTGCGGACAGTGCAATCACAGTTTATGAATTAGGAGTCAGGAAAATGAGGTTTGAGGCAGTCTTAGTAAAACAAGATGTGGTGGCCTTGACTTATGTAATGATGCAAAGGATAAAGAAATCAGGATAGATATTTAGGTGAAGAGTAATACATATGAGACTATGAAAAGATATCTTAGCTGAAAAGTGAGTGAATTACTTAATAAACTCTCAGAAAGTGTGCCAAGAAGGAAGATTTTCCCTTTAATATTTTGATTTATGTGGTCATATAAATACATATACAGTATCCAATCTGCAAAGGAATAAAGTAAGATTTTTCATCATGTAGATGTTCATAGTAAAAGAAGTAACTGATGGGCACTTCATTGCCCTAAGCAAATTTATTCATTATTTACCACAAAGTAATCCTTATCATTATTTATTTGCTATAATGTAAACGAAGAAAACACTCAGGTATTTTAAAATTTTAGAAGCATTCTAATTTGATACATTCTATTAGACCTTATTTTAGTAATAGAATCTTGCTAGAACAGCATTTGTTTCATAGACCCCTTTGAAATCATTTCCTAAAGTTTATCTTCACCACATAATCATATCCCTCTTTTTATAATGTTTTTTGGTGGTATAAATAGACATGCAGAGATTGATTTCCAGTCAGTGATAATAAGCTAACCATATATGGTATGATTAATTTTTTTACTAAGCTAAATGAATGAGGTATTGTTTTATTCATCCTTAAAACTGAAAGCTTTTAGATTATATGTGTACATTAGTGAAACATTATGCCCTGCAATATTACTGGCTATTTTTTTTTTCCAAAAAGAGGCTGCCAACTTGACTACATTTTATTAAATGTCTTTTTTTAAAAATGAATTGTGAAACATTCCTTCCATTTCCAATAAAGTTCTCTTCTAATTATTCTATTCTTAAATACAAAACAAGTCCAAAGTTAATTGCAGTAACCTATCACTTTTCTTTGCAGAATGCAATTTAACTCCTACAGGATCATTTAACATTCCTGCCGATCACTAGTTTCAGCGCACTTTACATACCAAATTCATTAGCAAGGGAAGGCAACCACATTAAATGGGAAAGGATTTATCCCACCTCAGCAAGCTATCCTCTGTGCCTAACACTTCATCTTTTCATGCAGCATTTTAATCTCATGATTTCACTGTAATAATATTATACATTCCTATAAGCCTAACATTTGAATTTAGAAATCTTTTTGCCTTAAAATGATACCAGACAATCCAAAGACAAATTTATATCTTTCAGTTTATTGCAAAATTGAAGAAAGTATGTTTCTCTATTGTTTCTTAACCATGTGATATTAATATCATCAAAGCATATTTGTGATATATGGTATTTGCTTTCAAAATCACTAGGAAATAAAAATTACATAGTTTTTAGTTGTTATAACGTGATAAGTATTGAATTGTTTCAATAAAAGTAAAAGAATTTCTATATTAAAATTTAAATTTGAACCATCACATTAACAATTACCTCTTCTATAAAAGGCCTGGTATCTTAGCTCTTGAAATGTCTCTAGTAAGGAAGGAAGCCTGGTAAGTAAGCAAATAGTCCCTTGACAACTCATTAAACAGACAGATCTTCTCATACAGTGCCAGCTGTAGCCTCATTCTTCAGGAACAATGAGTAAGATCAGAGTAAAAAGATTTGGCAGTCTGACGAATCTGGTCACCAGCACTACTTTTAATACCAGTCCAGAGGCTCTTCTGACCACCACCATTTCCTTCAGTGTCCTCAACTACATGATTTACGTATTCAGATATAATTATTCTCATTTTGTGATTAATCGCCTTTCTTCCTTGTTGGGGATTGAATTGTGACTCCTCGAAATTTGTATGTTGAACCCCCAACATCAGTGTGGCTGAATTTGGAAATAGGGCCTTTGTGGAGGTAATTAAGGTTGAACGAGGTTATGGGGTGGAACCCAATAGGATTAGCATCTTTATAAGAAGAGGAAGAGACACAAGGAGAATATATACACTGAAAAAATCTCCATGTGAGGACAGCACAAGAAGACAGCTATCTGCAAGCCAAGGATAAAGACCTTGGGAGAAAGCAACCCTGATGGCGCCTTAATCTTGAAGGGGTGGGTGTGTATTTTCACATGAATGCTTACTTCTCATGGTATATGCACCACCCTGACTGAGAATAGGAAGCACGTGATCAGTGAGAGGCTAATCCCTATTTTCTAGGATTGAAATCCCACCAGCCTTAAATGGGGTGGGGAAGTGCTAAATATGTTGTGGAGTCCCTTGATGACTTTAACCTTAGAAAGTTGAGGCTCACTCATAGAATGGAATAAAAGCATCCTTATCTGTTCTCAATTTACTTACTGATGTTTCTGTATTTATGATGGGAGTGAATCATGAAATTGTATCATCTCTTTCAAGAATGCCAGCCGTTTTCCAAACCAACAATTACTCGTATCCTTTGGGAAAAAAAATCCCAGTCAGTTTCTTAGGATTATGGCCACAGTCTTTGTACAAATTTCATTCAAAAGAAAACAGATGGCCATTCTGGCAAACTGACTTGAATTTTGTGCTATCTGGAACATCATTCCTGCATTCAAAGAGACTCTCAACTCTTAAGAATATCATAAATTCATCGACATGGCCTTTAACAATTCCAGATATATCCTTCAGACATCTGCTCTATAGTGTTAAAAATGTTGCCAAAATATAATTATATCAATGAGAGGGAAAAGCAAATATTGAACGGACCACTGATGGACTGCCACGGTTACACTGAGATGAGATTGTCTTCTGTAAGGACATTGTGAAATCCAATATTTCTGGAATGAAAATCATTTTGGCTACAGTGACAGTGGGAGTAAACCTCGTTGTCTACATTATCAGTACCTATAACAGTTCAAAAAGAAAAGCGATAGTCAGATGCCAGGGAGACACTTATTCAACGATTTTTCCATGACACTAGAAATTTTCATCCTGCACCGATTCCAACCTAGATACCATTAAGTGAGAGACAGTAATTCAGAACTCTTCCCCGCATACATCATATGTCACAGAGATAAAGAGATCATTGTGTCTACTAGGGGAAATATGCGGGCATGTGAAAATGCACATACCTCTTCAAGATTAAGGTGCCATCAGAGATGATTATTCCTGAGGCCTTTCCCCTTGGCTTGCAGATGGCTGTTTTCTTGTGATGTCCTCACATGGCCTTTTTATCTGTGAATGCACTGTCCCTGTTTCTCTTCCTCTTCTTATAAGAATACTAGTTCTCTTGGGCTCCATGTTCATGGCCTCATTTAACCTGAATTACCTCCACAAAGGCCCTATTTACAAATTAAGTCACACTAGATGTTAGGGGTTTAACATATAAATTTTGAGGGGATACAATTCAATCCATAACAAAGAGGAAAGTAGATTTATTATAAAGCTTTTCCAGAATCCCAAATAGTGTTGGACATAGATGTCAGTAAAATGGACAGAAGAAAGTGAATCTGATATATATTTTGGAGATAATGGGCAGGGTAATGGTAGATGGTGTCTCCATCCTCCTTACTCTGATTTGAGGTGATATTTATTGCTATTAACTAGATCAGAAGAGAACAACTCTGAAACTGAGGAAGGAAGGAGACACAGATTCCTTTTTGACATAAGTGTATGATACTATGCTTGTGAAATGTCTCAGGAAGATCTCCTGGAAAACAATATACCTAAAATGATTTTATATGCCAAGTGAAATACACTTTAGTTAAGACGGTAGAAGAAATGAGGCCTGTGGAATAAACATATTTCATGAATAAAGAATAGCATTTGTAATAGCTCTCGGACGGCAACAACGTATTATTCATAGGGTTTGTGGGTCTGGTTAGAGAGGAAAACAATTTTTCTTAGGTCTAATTCACCTTATGAGAGAATTTGGCTTTATTCTAAATTCAGAAATAGGTTTTCTTTGGAATTTGCATCATAAGATATGTAACTAAAAAATATACACAGAAAACAATCAACTTGGTACTTCTCAAAACTACCTATTTATAAATAAAGTACTTTTATTGATCAGGAAAAAAACACCTTATATGATTATGTTATGTTTGATCCAGAAATAAAATGACATACAGAAAGAAAAAATTTGGCAGTAATAATTTTCTGAACATCAGGTGGAATAATCACATTGAATTTATTTTCCATAGAAACTCATAGAGCTGGGATATGCATAATGTTAATATTATTTATACTTGATTCAGTCAGAGAACCTTCAATGTTTCAAACTCGATATTAAATTACTTGGATATTAATTACTGGGATCATCATCAAAAGCCAAATGACACCTTACATATTTACAACAAATCAGTATTAACTTATAATAAGAAAATTATCCTGCATTATTAAATAAAATATCTATACTTTTATTGATCCACCCTCCTGTGTTTATTTTTAAATGTATGATAATCATGTTTGGCAGTTAAAGCAGCTAGGCTTTCTTACATAAGCAATGATTGAATTAAAGGCTAACAATAGTGAGCTTCACCAGAGCAGTATTTTGGGGGGTATAACTAGACAAATCCAAATTGGGTTTTGTTTTGTTTTGTTTTTTGAGACAGGGTCTCACTCTGTCACCCAGGCTGGAGTACAGTGGCACAATGATGGTTTACTGCAGCCTCCATCTCCCAGGCTTAAGTGATCCTCCCATTTCAGCCTCCCAAGTAGCTGAGACTACAGGCATGAACCAGCATGCCTGGCTAATTTTTGTATTTTTTGTGGAGACAGGGTTTCATCATATTGCCCAGGCTGGTCTCAAATTCCTGGGCTCAAGTCATCTGCCAGCTTTGGTTTCCCAAAGGATTGGAATTACAGGCATGGGCCACGGGGCCTGGCCCAAATCCCAAATGTAACCAGAATTTTTGCACATGGAACAAAAAGACAGTTAACAGTTGATACAGTGAGTATCATTACAGGTAACTCTGAACTTCATCATTCTAGTTAACAAATTAAATTTAAGCTGGTCTTCTTGAAAATTTCAATGATGGGCCGGGCATGGTGGCTCAAGCCTGTAATCCCACCACTTTGGGAGGCAGAGGCAGGTGGATCACGAGGTCAGGAGATCGAGACCATCCTGGCTAACACTGTCTCTACTAAAAATACAAAAAAAAAAAAAAATTAGCCGGGAGTGGCGGCGTGCGCCTGTAGTGCCAGCTACTTGGGAGGCTGAGGCAGGAGAATGGCGTGAACCCAGGAGGCAGAGCTTGCAGTGAGCCGAGATCGCACCACTGCACTCCAGCCTGGGTGACAGAGCAAGACTCCGTCTAAAAAAAAAAAAGAAAGAAAGAAAGAAAATCTCAACCATGAAGTATACGATTCTTGAAAGAATTATAAGCAATTCTACTCTTTTACGGACTACACCTTCTGTAAAGATGAGGATTTAGTGAGCTGTTGAACTTGATTTTGAAAAAGAGGTGAAATCTAGATCATTATACTTCTAATATAAGATTATAACTGTATCATTTTCCTTCAGAAAAGTTTTCCAACAAAAGATTAGTTTAAAAATGTTAGATGAGAGTTGGTCATGGTCGTTTATTTTCATCTGCTGGTATTCTTTATATTTTTGTCTTTTCCTTTTGCTATTTTGGATAAAGGCAAGCTTAATTATTTTCTATTAAAGTCTGGGCCTTGCATAATCATTGAAATAATGTGAATAGCCTTGTAGAGAAAAATAATTCAATCTGACTTACATATGAATTTATTTATCATATATTTTTGCTCAACTTAATGCAATTAATAATTGTGGGCACAAAAAATAAAAATAAATAAAAAAAATCGTGGGCACAAAGTATCAGTCACTGTAAAAACATGCAAGTTTACCTGTTCAGTCACTGTAAAAACATTCAAGTTTACCTGTTATTTTACAAGGCTTTAGCCATTGCACTATGGATACTAAAATAAAATAATGGTTACAAATACCTAAGCTTTGGGCATCAAAAAAATTGTCATATAGTTATTTCTGATTAACAAGCTATCAGTGACTTACTGAAATGTTGAGATAAAAATGTTATTATAAACACAATGAATCATGTTTGTGATAAGAAAGATTTTTACACTGAAGTTTATATATGCTAAGGAAAAAACTCTAAGAGCCATAGACGGCTAACTAATGATAAGTATTTGCATTGGTAGTTATTATATTTCTCTACTCACCTACACAAAAAATTAGGTTTCAACTAAACAACAAAAAGTAGTATATAATCACATAATCTTAGATCTGGAAATTTCCTTACTTAAATGTAAATTGGTCTCAGCTTTCTTCCAAAGTAAGCATTCATCAACTTTAATTTCTGACAGATGTTTTCTCAGTCATATTTAATAAAAAATAAATTCAAATTTGAGAGCACATTATGGTGGACTCTCCAGTATTTATTCTCTTCCTCCCAAATCAAGCACCAGTTTACTGAATTAGTCTCAGTAGGAATGATTCTGGTAATCTCAACTCCTGTGGTTGGTTTAAGGAACTCCTGTAACCAAAGTGTCAACAGTAAGATATAAAAAGGTATATGTTGAGAATATGTAGCCCAAACTGCTATTAAAGGCTGTTCATTGATCATGAGGAGAATGAGGCTTAGAATGAAGCAGACAGAAAGGACAAAAATAAGCAGAGTTGCAATAAAAAAAAAAAAAAGGCAGATCCTTAATGACCTCAGTAAGTGACTCATCCAATCAATCCCGAAACCCAAATCACTTCTAAGCATTCTTTTATGTGAGTAAATACATTTGCTTATGGTTTAAGTGAATTTCAGTTGAATTATCCATTTCAGTAATTGCTGCTGGAAAATGCCAAATAGTAATCAAACCACCCTACAAATTAATGATCCTTATTTATATGCTTACCACTCTGTTAAATTCCCTCTGAATACAATATATTTGAGGTGGACCTCATTCTTTTGCTTTTGAAAAATCCATTGTGACATAGTATACTTCTATTCAAGAATGTGCTATATAATTAATGTTTGAATTCCTCCCTCTCCCATGACCTCAATTGTTCCAAACACATAGCTATAAGAGACAAATTATCAGAGGAAAAATGATGAATAACATGCATATACAATGTAATGCATGCCATAAACAAGAGTAGAGCTAACACAGTAGACATACAGAGTGCCAGACCCAGAAATGGGCAGAAGTGTCCAGGAGTTCATATCTTATGTTAAAAAGAAGGTAGAATGTCAAAGCTTTCAATGAGTGTCAGAGATCTAGAAAAAATTGTAATGAAAAAGAGTCATGGTAAGATGCTGACAAACTAAACAAAGTAAATCAAAGGACACAACACGGTCAATCTTCCAAGTGAAGCTTATAAACTTGAGAACTTAGAAATTCAGAATAAAGTAAAATCTATTCTTATGCAGAATTTAAATTAAAATACATGATGACTGACTGTATGTGTGATACTCTCAGAATCACCACAGAAGAGGATTTCCAAGTCTCCAGTGTAAGAGACAGATCTGATCTGAGGCATGGAAGAAAAAAACAGATAACAAAAACATCAAGTAAGAGATAAACTCAGATAAAGAGAGAAAAAGTCAACTCCAGATTAGATAAAAAAAAAAATCTAAAAGTTAAAAAGAATGTTGTCACTAAGAAGGTCAGCAAACCAAATCAGAAAACAAATTCAATTCAGAAAAAAATGAAAATAATACAGCAATCTAAAAATTATATTTGTGTGTTTATAAAGATATATAGAAAGTTACATTTTTAAAAATAGAGTAATTACAGCCTTAAAAAATAAAGCAAAAATCCTCTAAGGGCAGGTGGGTAAGGCAAATAGAATTCCTAAATGTAAAACTCTATTCAGTGAAATTTAAAAAAAAGAATTCTATTTTAACAAATTCTAATCTACTCAAAATAGAATAATGAGATAATTAGTGGGTTGGAGAAACATATAGGAAAAAAATTATCTATTCTGTAGAACTGTATAAAATATCTCAAAAAAATGTTACTAATTGACCAAGCGTGGTGGCTCACACATGTAATCCCAGCCCTTTGGGAGGTGGAGACAGGTGGATCACCTGAGGTCAGGAGTTCAAGACCAGCCTGGCCAACATAGTGAAACCTCGTCTCTGCTAAAAATACAAAAATTAACTGGACGTGGTGGCACGCGTCTGTAATTCCAGCTACTTGGGAGGCTGAGGGAGAAGAATAGCTTGAACCTGGGAGCTATTCAATAGCTTGAACCTGGGCAACAGAGTGAGACTCCATCTCAAAAAAAAAATGTAATTAATTGTACACTGTGGAGTATTTTGTCACTACTTCTTTCATTTAACATAATCTTTACAAGGTTCATCCTTGTTGTAACATGTAATTTTGTATTGCCTAATAAGATTCCATTGTATGGACGTATCACATTTTATCCATTCATCATATTTGAATTATTTCCATTTCTTGGCTATTATTAATAATGCTGCTGTGAACAATTGTGTATAGTCTTTCGTGTGAACATATACTTTGATCGCTCTTTGATATAAACCTCAGAGTAGAATTTCTGGGTCATATGGTAACTCTGTTTGACCATTTGAGGAATTGCCAAACTGGTTTCCAAAGCGGCTGCACAATTTTACACCCCCTTCTCAATACTTAATTATTATGCTGTTTTGTTTTGTTTTCAACTTTAGCCATCATAGTAGGTGAGATCTCATTCTAGTATTGATTTGCATTTCCCTAATGACTAACAGTGTTGAGTGTGCTTTCAAGTGCTTATTGGCACTTTGTGTTACCTCTTTGGAAAAAATTAACAAACTATTGATTTTGATATTTGCTTATTTTAAAAATTCGGTTATTTGCTTTTTCATTATTGAATTGTAATAGCTTTTTATATAGTATAGAGACACATCTCTTATTAGATATATGATTTGCAAAATTTCTCTCATGCTGTGGGTTGTTTTTCACTTTTTTGATGAATCCTCTGATAAGTCTATTATGCTATGTCCAATTTATTTTTGTTGCTTGTGTTTTTTGTCATATCTAAGAAATAATTGCCTAATCCAAAGATGATATATGCTCCTGTATTTTCTAAATGTTTTATAATTTTATCTCTTCATGTATATCTTTTATCTTATTATTCATTTACATTCGTTCTTAGTTAATTTTTATATATAGATGGTTTGAGGTAGGGGGCCAACTTGGTTATTTTTCTTACTAATACCTAGTTATTCCAGAACCATTTGCTAAAAAGACTTCTTACTAATATCTAGTTATTCCAGAACCATTTGCTAAAAAGACTTCTTACTAATATCTAGTTATTCCAGAACCATTTGTTAAAAAGACTTCTTACTAATATCTAGTTATTACAGAACTATTTGTTTAAAAGACTTTTCACTAATATCTAGTTATTCCAGAACCATTTGTTAAAAAATTTTTCCCCTACATTGAATTTTCTTGGCACACTATTCGAAAATCAATTAACTGTACATGTGAAGTTTTATTTATGGACTTTCAAATCTAGTCCATTTACCCATATGACTTCTTATTCTATGGATTACTATAGCTTTGTAGTTAGTTTTGAAATCAAGACATGCAAATCTTTTAACCTTGTTCTTCTTTTCAAGATTGTGTTGGCTATTCTGGATCACTTGAATTTCCTTTTATGTTTTAGAAAATACTTGCTAATTTCTGCAAATAAATCACTGGATTTTTGATAGGGGTTTTGTTGACTTTGCAGGTCAGTTTGGAGACAATTGTCATCTTCACAATATTGTCTTCTGACCCCTGAACAGGAGGATGTCTTTCTTTGGGTCCTTCTAATTTCTTTCAACAATGTCTAAAGTAATGTTTTACATTTCTTTTGTGACAATTCTTCCTAAATACTATATTATTTTTCATGTCACTACAAATTGAAGGTTTTTTTTGGTTTTCATTTCATTTTTGGTTTGTTCATTGGTACTGTGTAGAAATATAATAGATTGGTGTATATTTACCTTGTATCTTACAACCTTGTTAAACTCACTTATTAATTCTAAAAGATTTTTCTTTATACCAGATCAAATAAACTACAATAGAGACACTTTTAACTCTTCCTTTCTGATATAGATGCCTTTTATTTCATTTTCTTGCTTAATTGCTCTGGCTAGAACTTGCAGAACAATGTCAAATAGAAGTGGTAGAAGCAGACATCTTTGTCTTATTCCTGAGATTAAGGAAAAATCATTCAGTCTTCACAATTAATTATAATTTTACCTGTGTATTTTGCATAGATGCTGTTTATCAAAACCAAGAACACAGAGGTAGAGACAAGAACGGATGACACTCTCCCAAGTAACAAAACTGAACCTTAGGAAAAGAAGTGGCAACGTATAGCCAACTGTATAAAGACTGCTATAACCTGTGCCTTCTATTTGCCTGTTTTTCCTTCCCTTCTGTAATGATTTATTTTGCAGTATCATTTCTCTCACTATTGTAAGTTGGGTATGTTGCAGATCTTCAGACCTAAAGAGATTTATCCATACCTGGAACTGATATAGATAACAAAACCTGAATGCCAATTTGAGCCTCGTCTGATGAAAGGAGACTTTTGCATTTGTTGAAAAGAGTGTCCTGTATTTTACATGAGAGAGGAATTTGAATAATTTGATAAAGACAGGAAAAATTGTAATGTATTTGAAAAGCCCTTCATACTTTCTGAAACAATCAAATGAAGCAAATTGTGTGTGTGTGTGCATGTGTGTGTATTTGTGTGTGTGTGTATGTGTGTGTGTGTTTTTCTGGGCTCAAAAGAATAAAGAAACAAAAGATTAAAAAAAGAAAAAAAGCATTAAGCTGAAATTATAAAGGTAGAAATAATTATAAAGCATTCTATTCTCCCTTGAGGCACAAAGCCAATACTTTGAAATCAAATTTTATGAATTAATTAATACTCTTGTGAATGAACCTTGAGGTCAAACAAAGCTGAACGAGAGATCTCTGATAGGCTAGGGCCATGTTTACAGGATCTACACCTTCATCAAAAGGGGAGCTCTGGAAATTTTTGCCTGGCTGAAGGCTAAAGGCAAAAGGAATGCTATAGTTAGGCTATCTGTTTTTATAACTAAAATAGCTAAAACAAACAAATATATTAATAGTAATAATATTTTCTCAAAATATTTGAAACAATAGTCCTACCTTCAAATGAAGCTGGGTCTTATAGTTATGATCACTCCTCCTTATTGTGTCAAATAAACTTCATATCAAGATATTAAGTTTAAGAATACTGAGTTATGTGTATTTCTGGAGTGTGGCAGAAGCAAACACAAAACATCTTGTAGAAAACATTCTTATTTCTTCTTCTCTCAAAATTTACTCAAAATAAATTCAGCCAATTAGAAAAATAGAACCCAAATCCACTAAATTAATGAAGAAATAATAAACCTTGACAGTGAAAGTAATATGAAAAATAAACAACTGCTTGAGGCAGTTGCTTTAAACTTTCAGATATTAGAATAATCATATATAGCATACAAAGTAACCATGTGGAAATAAAATTTTTGAAATAGCCATGAATGAGTCTACTCAAAATTACCACTCATACATAGAATAAAAAAGACTATAAAAATGAAATTACAATAATTGAAATAAATATATTTAATGGGTTGTTTGAATAGTAACTTAGATGTACCTGAAAAGACAATTTAAAAAAATTGTAAGAAATTATTCAGAATGTACGAAATATAAAATATGAAAAATTAAAGAATATATATGATGGAATGAGGCTTACCACAGGTCTAATAAGAATTCCCAGAGGAAAAAAAAAGTAGAAGAAAAATACTCAAAATGAATATAGTTAATTTTTTTTTCCAAAACTGCTGAAAGAATGGAAACTACTAATAAATGAACATAAACTATTCCAAATAAAATTAATAAAAATAAATCCAGAGCTAGATACATTATGATGACACTTTAGAACACCAAACACAAAGAAAACCAAAGAGCGAAGACACCATCCACAAAAAAATACAAATAACATTACAACAGGTTTCGAACAACATCAACGAAAAAAGACAGAAGACTATGTAATAATACTCTGGTCGATTGTTAAAGAAAGTAACTTTCTTCCTGACATAATGCTGTAATTGCCTAAATTATTATTCAAATTGGAGAAAATAAATGTAGTTTTCAAAAACCAAAAAATTATATGTAAACTGCCACTACTTTTGCACAAAACATGAATTTCTGAAGTTATATATTTCAGTAGAAAATCAAGAATGAATGATTATTGAAGAAATTGATATAATTGTGAGTAAATCTAAAGTAATAGTATATCAAATGATAATGTCTAATCTATGGGGTTAAAGCAGCAATTCAAGATAGAGCTGCAATAAGTGACAACAGAGTGGTGTGAAGTGTGAATAGTGTGTGAAGTGATTAGGAAGAGTTAGAAAGAATTGTTCACATAAATAATAGCAACGTTGATTAATTTTGGACTTTTCATGGTAGTATACATAAAATATTTTAAAGAGTCTACAAAAACATAATAGTAAAATATATTGCTTCTAAACTAGTGGAGAGAAAAAAATTAGAAAGAAAAAATTAATTATCAAAAATAATTTTTAAAAATGTGAAAAATATAAAGTGGAGAATTCTGTGCCAAAATAAGTCAATGTACTACAATAATCAAAACAAATTTAAATATATTGAGTTTACTAGTTAATAGAATTTGTCAAATGTGATTAAAAATACACCTATATGCTATTTGTACGAAAAATATAAATATAAGAATACACAAGATTGAGTATGAAAGAGCTGAAAAACAAAATGCCAGGCAAATGAAAAGCCAAAGAAATATGAGACAGTTATATTCACATCAGACACAAAAAAAGAAACTCACCAAAAATAAATAATTTTAAACTTAATGCATCCAATAAGTAGGTCTGAAAATAAATAAAATGAATCTACATCATCCTAGAAGAGATAAACACATCTTTCAAAATTATGATTAGTCCTAGAATCAGTTATAAAATAAATAAGATGTAAACAATTAAAATGACTAATTTATGTAAAAATATAGAAATCTGTACCAAAGAAACAAACAATGCATATTTTTCTCAAATACATATGAGATTTTTATTAAAATTCAATATAGTCAAGACCATAAAGTAGTTGTTCACACAGGCAACCTATGAAATGGGAAAAAAAAATGCAAACCTTATATCTAACACACGGTTAATATTTAAGATATATAAGAAATTCAAGAAGCTCAACAGAAAGCAAACAGATAATCTAATTATAAAATGGGCAAAAGACCTGAATAATTTCTCAAAAGAAGACATACAAATTATCAACATGTATACAAAAAAAAGTTAAATATCACTAATCATCACGGAAATGCAAATTAAAAACACAATGAAATATCATCTCATACCTGTTAGAATGGCTATTATCTAAAAGAAGAAAGATACATGTTGGCAAGGATATCAAGAAAATGGCAACTTTGTACACTACTGAATGGAATGTAAATTAGTACAGCCATTTTGGAAACAGTATGGACAGTCCTTAAAAAATCAAAATATAGAATGAGTACATGATTTAGTAATCCTACTTCTGCTTACCTATACAGAAGAAATAAAATTTGTATATCTGCATTTCCATGTTTATTGTAGCATTATTCACGATAGCTAAAATAAGAAATCAACCTAAATGTCCATCAGTGGACAAATGAATAAAGAAAATGTGGTTTACATACATAATTGAATACCATTCAGAATTTGGAAAAAGAAATCCTGTCATTTGCAACAACATAGATGAACCTAGAGGGCATTATAGTAAGTGAAATAAGCCAGACGCAGAAAGTTACTACATCCTCTCATTTTTATGTCAAATCCAAAAAAGATGAACCCATAAAAGCAGAGAGTAGAATAGTGGTTACCAGGTGCTGGGGTCGGCAGTAGGATGGGAGTGGAAGAACATTGGTCAAAGGACACAAAATATCAGACTACGGAATAAATGCAAGAGATCTGTTATACAACATGGTGACTATAGTTAAAAACAATGTATTGCATACTTGAAAATCACTAAAAGTAAATTTTAACTGTTCTCATCATAAAAGAAAATAAGTGAGGCAACACATATGTTAATTAGCTTCATTAAGCCACTCCACCAAAATGTCTACATTTTTATAAACATCATTTGTACATCAACAATATATATATATAATTTTAATTTGTCAATTAAAATTTAAGGTGTTAATTAAAAATAGCTCTCAATTTTCACAGGTTTGCATGGAAATTAATATTTCCAACTAAGTAGCAAGAAAAATAATAGCAGAAGTGCCTCAAAAAAATGCTAAAAACAGAAATACATTATTTTTAAACATGCCAAATAATAATTATCAGAAGCTGTCTGCCTAAATGTATTAAGAGAGCCAGTAACCATTTCATTGCTGAACCAGTTCTGAGACTGCCTCGATGCTGACCCTCTTAATATATAAAAGTTAATGTTGTTATTATTTAATCTTTATAGTTAATTCTTATGCTGGCAGTTGTAAATAATCGAAGTCAACTTTGTCTGTGTATAAATCACTATTTGATATACCAGATGCTAGTAATGTTGAGGGGAAAGTACATTTTTCTACCAGCTGAGTGCACAGTCAGAAGCAAGTAGTGTTATTCATCAATCATTAGAATATGATATTAAATATTTTATAGAAATTTAGTTATTGCTATTTACTGCCATTCTCTACTCCTGATTGCCACAAGAAAAAAAAATTCCTCTAAACCTTTTTCTTCTCTCACTAGACATCCTTCAACTTCAGGAAAAAGGAATTGAACTAAGCCAGCCGATGAGTTTGAGAGGAAAAACTGCACACAGCAGGTGAACACCTTTCTCTCTCCCTCACTGGAGTGCCCGTCTGTCTGTGGACTTAGAATTCTCTTCTATTTTTCTGTGCAATCAGTTTTAGAGGACTGATGGGATGGCAGATATATTGCAATTTTGGATAGAAAGTTAAATTCAAACAAGTGTGGGCCAAGAATATATTTTTAAAAAGACAAGTTATAGAATTTGGGACAATAAATTTTAAACAGAGAATGAAATGTTTTACATGACAAAGGTGAGTGAATTTAAACTCTAGTGGTGTTTTTTAATGATAAACCCCAAGCAATTTCTTGAATTTGATCGCTTGTGATTGCCTCTTTTGTAGGACTGCTTTTACAATTGTGTAGCAGACACCTCGTCAATGTAGACTGACAATTTTCCATGGATAGCTTACATTTCTTCACAATTTTGACAGTACTTATTACAGATAATCTGTTCAAATATGTTTGTATAAAACACAATATAAGGATAGTTTTGGAATATAACGATAGTTTCTCCCTCTAGGAGACAGGGGAAATTTATTTGCTGTCCAGGAGACTAAAGACAATGTCTCCCTCTGGGCGAAGATAGGAGACATGCTACTAGTCTTCTTATAAGATTGAGAGTGTTTTAAGCTGTGGTTTCTCAACCATGACACAAATTTACTACGTGTGCAGCGCCTATTTGGGCCACTTCTCATCCTCCTGCGGGGGATGAAGTAATGTAAACATAAAGCTCATAGTGCCAGTGCCATAAGCGATAACGTCCTTTGTTTCTAACCTAGGAATCTTGCTTCTTCTACCAGTATCTATGAAATTGTGGATGATTAATTTGTTAGCTCGTAAATGGAGTAAAATATCAAAGCATTCTCAGATCTTAAGGAAAGAGGTATTAAGTCTTAGGTCATATGCTATTTTGATTGACATTTTGATGTCTATATTTATAGAAAAATATATTTAAAAAAATTTTATGGAGAAGTTACAGGTCAACAAAAGGTCCATAGGTTTCAGCAGAGCAAGTCTTTACAAAAGATCTGAATAAGATTAGAGATCTCAAAACTAAGAATGGTATAGAAGGGGCCGTGTTGGCAGCTTCAGACAGATGACAGGGCTTTACATTGACAGTTTGCTTCTGGTGATTTTTGCTATATAGAAGCCCTGGCCTAATTTGCAAATGAGGGTGGAGCAGCATTAAAAATCTTTAGTTCTAGGTGAAGAAAACCACCAGATCTGCTAACCTGAAAGGCAGCTAAACTCAATTGTTGCTCCACAACTCTAATGAAATTCTCACTTTATATCATTATTCTCATTCAGCTGTTGATCCACTTTTTTCTTAAAATGACCTTCAAGGCCTAAAGAAGAAACTCTGGGAGTGACTATCCTTGAATTAATGTAGTTTGTTCAAGTTTACTCTTGTTCATTTCAAGACCTGTAAACAAAACATTAGTTTTCTGAAATGAAAATTATGACTTCAATCAAAGAACGGGAGATATATTTTAATAATAAATACTTACAAAAAGTATTTATGATAAGTTCTTCTTATACAAGTACAAAAGCCCTTTTGTAAGGACAACTTATCACATTAGATTGAAGATCCAGCTTATCGTATTGGATTTTCAATGATTTCCACAACTCATGGAAATCACTGAAAATCCTAAGATTTTTCTAGCCCTTCCCACTAAATGTATTGTCCATGAATCAGCAGCATTGGCACTATTCAGGATGTATACACATCCTGATCTATTTCTCCTGCCCTGAGCCAAGAATTAAAAGTTGCACATTATGAAAACTTTGGGTTATTTTTACTTGCATTGAAGTTTGAGAAATACAGCCTTAATAGAGCCTACATTGTTCCTGGGAATTAGGAGTGCTGTGAAAAATCAAAGATAAGCTAAAGTGTTTTGAAGAATGCTTCTTATCAGCAAAGGAGCAGTTGAAAATATGAAAAAAATGAAGGAAGGTAAGTTGATTAAGCTGGAGGTAGAAAGAAGTTTCCTCAGGTGGAAGTATGAACTGTAAAGCACAGGCTGTACAAATAAAACAGGAGAGATTAAATCCTAAAAGTCAGGATAGATTGATATGAAAAGACAAAATAAATACTCCTGGTTGTTTAAAAAGATACTTTAGGCCAGGTGTGGAAGCTCATGGCTGTAATCCCAGCACTGTGGGAGGCTGAGGAAGATGGATTGCTTTAGCTGAAGAGTGTGAGACTAGCCTGGGCAACAGGGTGAAACCCTGTCTCTACAAAAAAAGAAACACAAAAATTAGGGCATGGTAGCATGAATCTGTGTTTCCCACTACTAAGGAGGCTGAGATGGGAGGATTGCTTAAGCCCAGAAGGCAGAGGTTGCAGTGATCTGATATCGTAACACTGCACTCCAGCCTGGGCGACACAGTGAGACCCTGTCTCAAAAAAAAAGAAAAAAAAAAAACAAAAAACAGAAAGAACCCTAAAAACAGAACAAAACAAACAAAAAAAAACTATACTTTAGTCCTTACTAGGTCAGAAACAGTGTCTGAAGCCCTACAAAATCTAACAGAAGACAAGAAAGAATCAGGTCTCAGAGAGCAAACTAGAATGACTTTCACAGAGTCCTTGGGTGCAGAAAACAAGCAAGTAGATGCTTCCTAAAGCTACAGTTTGAGAATGCAAAATGAACAAACACACTTACACAAGTGTTTACATAAAATTCGGACAGTTTCAAATGGACTAGATCAGGAAGACAGTGTAAACTATTTAAAGAATTACTAGGTGAATTTCAAGGTGACATCATTTTTGTGTATGTGAATCCTATTCTTTCCTGAGTGTCCTAAGGATTATAAAATTATGAATATATGGAATTAAAATTCTAAGAGAAGATAAATAATAAAATATGTTAAGAAGGAGCTAGATAGGATAATAATAGATGGAGACAGGGCTAGAGTTTATCAAGCAAATACCCCATGGGAAAACCCTTCTGGGAGGAATTATTCAATGAATGTAAGCACATTTTTTGAATTGATGATTTTGGTAGGTACGAAAGGCACTGACTACGAAACCTTATTTGAATTATGTGAGATCCCTCAATTTCAAACCGTAAAGGATATGTTACAACAATATCTGAGACAAGAAGAAAATGGAAATGGAAATGGAAAAGATTCCAACAAAAACTACCTTGGATAGGCAAGGACAGAGTTGAACTACAAATGGTTTAAGCTATTATAACTTCAACTAAGCCTTCCAAAAGGGAACTAAAAATACTAAAGACATATGCCACTATAGAAAATTTCCTACTATAAAAAAAAAAAGAATGTAGCAGAAAGAAATGCTATCAAATTTCTGCATTATTCAAAAAAACTAAAAAGCATGATAAGAAGCACATGACAGATGCATCAATAGCAGTTTTAGTTCAGAAAACCCTAGTGGATAAGTTTCCAGCTGAAACCAATGTGGGGTTGGCAGAAACTTGCCTAAGAGAGGAGGTTCATATGCTTAAGCTGCCATGTGGCACAGGATAGAGAGGACTGCTCACAAGAGATAGTAAAGGCCATGTCACTAGCAGAGACTACCTCCATGTAGTGTTGTCCTGCCAAAAATGTGGGGCTCCAAGGAGTATTGTAAATTAAGAGTTTGAATATGCTGGATGAGAAAGAAAGGCTTGTCAAATAAGACCTGGTGATTGAGACTGTCACCATTGCAAATTTCTAAACTTTGCCAGAAGGCAGAAATATCTCAAATGCTGTTCTAAGTGAAGGAACATTTGCATAATGGAATTTCCCCCCAGATATCCTAAACATGGTGGCATAATTAACCTCCTTATGTAAGATTTTTCCCAATCCATCCTATATTCACAAACCATGGACTCTAGACACCTGCATAAATAACTGGTACTTTGGCAAAGCTGAAACCCAGATGTTCCCTTTTTGCCCCTTCCTCAGATACCATTGAATTTGTTGTATGGTGTTTGGCAGCACTCAGTATGGGCATCTGAAAAGAAAAATTTGCCTCTTGTAACTGCACTAGTGCTCAAAATTCGATACATTTTCCAAATTTATGGAAGACGTGCCAGTGCTGGAATGAATTTCATATCTGTGGATTTTTAAAGTGAAGAATATCAGCACCTTGTTATTGATCAATTTGTTTAGGAACTAGCCCATTTCAGTAAGATACTAAGACCATAGCTACTCAAGAAGCCACAGCTCCACAAGCTTGCAGAATTTCTTTGGCTTACATAGAAGAATTGTGAAATAAGGTGGAACAAAAAATTGGAAAAAAGATTAACGCAATAATTTTTTACTTTAGACTATTTATGACAACCTTATTTGGGGATTGATTTCCAGTAACCAATGAGGAAACTTTAATTTGCAGAGAAAATTATAAACGAATCTAAGGTCTGCTTCAGAGATTAATAAAATGAATGGTTTGAGTTCGAATTTAGAAAATCCCCATTACTATTTAGTTTTTGCATAATTGTCATATTCTCATGTAATCAAAGAGCAGACCTTCTAAAGACTTATATTCAACAACATGGCTGACCATGGCCCAGCTAGAACAAAAAGCCAAAGGAAAGATAAATTCTGTCTTTACTTGACCGAGACATAAGTCTGCTCCTACCCTCAGACATCTGTGCTCCTAGTTCTCTGGCTTTTGTTTTTAGACCAGGAGTTATACTGATGCTCCCCACTCCTTCAGTTCTCAGGCCTTCAAACTTGGGACTGAATTATGGCACTGGCTTTCAAGTTTCTCCAGCTTGCAGATGGTAGGTCACAGAACTTCTTGGCCTCTATCATCACGTGAGCCAATTTCTATGATAACCTTCCTCCTATTTATATCTGTATTTATCTCTGTATCTATATACCTTTAAATCTATATCTAGCTATGGCCTATTGTTTGTGTTTCTCCAGAGAACCCTGACTCATAGACACTTCCATGGCCTTGTCACTGATTTTGTTTACTACTTCTCCTCTTGTTCAGTGCAGTCCAGTAACACTGGCTTTATTACTATTTTTTCAACAATCCAGGCATTCATTTCCCTCAGGGACTTTGCACTTGCTCCTCTTGTTCAGTAGAATACCTTCTCCTTTATAAAAACAGATTTTTACTTTTTCTGTCCTTTCTCCAAGTTACTGTTCTCAAAAAGGCTTTCCCAACACACCCACCTGCTCTTTTCTTCATACTACTTAGTGCATATTGATTGATATCCTCTGCATTTTTTCTCTTTATTTTTTTCTTTCTCTCTCTAAAACATAAGATTCACAAAAAAGGAGAGTCTGTGTGTGTTGTTATCCCTCAATAACAGGATCTGCCATGTAGGTAGCCTGAAAAAAATATTTCTTGAATGTATGATTTATTATTTTACTATATTTTTGATTATTATTAATCAGAATTCTTTACCAAATATTAGTTTTGTGTGCTGTAGAACTTCATGTAAATTTTTAAAACCCAGAAAATATTCTTTTGAATCTGGCTTGAATCAAAATCTTTGAATCAAAATATTCTTTTGATATCTGTTTATATTGTTGAATATATTAGTAGCTCATGTATATTGGTGAGTAACATTACTTTGTAGGAATATACTACATTATATCTATCCAATGTCCTGTTGAAAAAGAAGAATATTTTGTTTCTAGCTTGAGTGTACTCTGAATAAAACTTCAAGGAACATTTAGCACGCAGTAGTCTAGTCATGTATATCCATTTATCTTGGAAAGTAAAATAACTATTGCATAAGATATTGCCAAAATTATTTCCAAATTTGTACCACTGCACATTATCATTTTGCATGTCTAGCAACACTTAGGAGTTTGGTTGCTTCAAAACATCACCAAAATTGGTATTTTTACTTTTATTCATTTTAAAGTATATGTATCACATTGGATTATAATTTGCATTGTTAAAATAAAGAGGCTCACTTTTCATTTGCATACAATTTTTGTAAAACATATTATATGAACAGACTATCCAAGTCTCCTGTACATTTTTATTGGACTGTTTGCCTTTTTATTATCAAATAATTTGAGGAGTACTTTATATATTCTGGATGCCAGTCATTTATCAAAATTTGTATTAACAGTGCTGTTTCCAAAACTGTGGCTTTCCTACACATTTTCCTAGAAATGACATTGAAAAAGCATGATTTTAAACTTATTATTTTAAGTCAAATTTATCATTCATTTCTTTTATGGTTAGTATTTTTTTGCATCTTGATTAATAACTTATTTCCTACCCCAAGGTTGCAAGGTATTATTCTTCAGTTTCTTCTAGAAATGTTATATTTTAGCTTTTATGTTTAGGGTTATTGTATATTTCAAATTAATTTTCATGTACATGTGAGGTATGGATTTAGATTCATCCTTCAACCCCTACCACCACCACCACTCATGGATAGTTTTTCTATTACTATTTTAAAATAATATTTTTTCCCTATAGATTTGTTTTGGCAACTTTGTTACAAACCAAATGACCAGAAATATATGTCTATTTCTCAACTCTCTATTCTCTTTTGTTGTCACTTTGATTATTCATAGATTCTTACTGCAATGTCTTGTTTAATGTAACTTTATAATAGATTAAACTCTGGTGGTGTTATTATTCATCTAGCTCCTCCTTTTTATAGATCTATTTGACTATTCATTTGAATTTGACTAATCATTCATTTAAATTTTTGGAATTAGCTTGTCAATTTTAGGAAAGAAGTCTGTTAAGGCTTGATGCGAATTATGTTAAATCTATGAAGTAATTCACAGAGATTTGACATCTTAACCAATTTAGAGTTTTTAATTCCATGAACATAGTATATACCTTCTTTACATTGGGTTTTCTATAATATCTCTTCAGATGATTTGTAGTTCTCCATGTACAGGTTTTGCACATTCTGTGTCAACTATTTTCCAATGTCCAAAAATTGTTATTTTATATACATTTTCCAGTTTTATAGTAGCCTAAGTTAGAGGACTTGTCTAGACCAGTGATTCCAGTTTGGCTGAAATCAACGGTTCTTTTTTTAAAAAACAATTTACATTAAAGTTAGCTTTTCACCCATTTTTTTGTTTCATTTATATCTATATTTGTTTTACCTCTCTGTAAGACACTGACTTTTTTATACATTACTTGCTGTATTAAATACAATCCTTGTTTTACTCTCAGTTTCTTTATAGCATATTCTATATGGAAGCAGTACCCACGTTAAAAAATTATTTAATTGCTGATTTTCTAGTGCTCTTCTTGAGCTCCCAGAGGCAGCTGATGTTTGAGTTGATGTTCAGAGTCCTGCATAGCATGTATATGTCATATACAAAACCTAAACTTCATAATAAAATTCCATAATGTGAGGCTTAATATTTGATCCTATGGACCTTAAAACTCCTTGATATAGCTATATCCATTTATCAACTTCCTATATCTATTTTTCCAAAATCAAGAGCACATACTGAGCCTGACTTGTATTTAATCCACAAAGTACATATTCAGTATGTATTCATTTAATTAAATAATTAATATTTTGTTTGATAGAAATTATTGATTAAATTAAAAATCCTTATATTTCACACATTTCTTCTAATATTAGAATTCAAAATCACTAGGTATGTACTCTAGAGTACATACAATTAAAATTTCTTTTAATCGTAACATATTTTGTATAAGTTGTCAAAAGGAAATAACAATCAGTAAGTTTCACAAGTATTGGAATAATTTTTTCCATTCTAAGTAGACAAAATACTTCCAAAATATCTATATTAATTTCACATATAAAATTCTCCTTTTTCCTTAGCAGTAGAGCTCACTAAACAATATAAAAAGGAATTAATTTCTGTACAAATTGGCTTTGTCTTGATAAATTTTCTAGATCAACTGATTCTATGTATAGCAATTTAAACAGCAAATTCTATGCTGTTTAAATTGACACAATTTCATATGCAGAAAATTGAAATTGGACCCCTTCCTTACACCTTGTGTAAAATTAACTTAAGATGGATTAAAGACTTAAATGTAAAACCCAAAACTATAAAAACCCTAGAAGAACATCTAGGCAATACCATTCAGGACATAGACACAGGCAAAGATTTCATGATGAAAATGTCAAAAGCAATTGCAACAAAGGCAAAAATTGGCAAATGAGATCTAATAAAACTAAAAAGTTTATGCACAGCAAAAGAAATTATTGTCAGATTGAACAGGCAACCTACAGAATGGGAGAAAATTTTTGCAATCTCTCCATCTGAAAAGGTCTAATATCCAGAATCTACAAGGAACTTAAACAAATTTACAAAAAAAAAAAAAAAACATTAAAAAGTGGGCAAAGAACATGAACAGACACTTCTCAAAATAAGATATTTATGTGTGCCAATAAACATGTGAAAAAAACTCAATCTCTCTGATCATTAGAAAACTACAAATGAAAACCACAATGAGATACCATCTCACACCAATCAGAATGGTGATTATTAAAAAGTCAAGAAACAACGAACACCGGTGAGGCTGTGGAGAAATGGGAATATCTTTACACTGTTGGTGGTAATGTAAATTAATTCAACCATTGTGGAAGACAGTGTGGCAATTCCTCAAAAACCTAGAACCAGAAAGACCATTTGACACAGCAATCCCATTACTAGGTATATACTAAGAGGAATATAAATTATTCTACTATAAATATACACGCATGCGTATGTTCATCTCAGCACTATTCACAATAGCAAAGACATGGAATCAACCTAAATGCTTATCGATGATAGACTGGATTAAGAAAATGTGCTACATATACACCACGGAATATTATCCAGCCATAAAAAGGAATGAGATCATGTTTTATACAGGGACATACATGGAGCTGGAAGCCATCATCCTCCACAAACTAACACAGGAATAGAAAACCAAACACTGCATGTTCTCACTTATAAGTGGGAGGTGAACAATGAGAACGCATGTACACAGGGAGGAGAACAATACACACTGGATCCTGTAAAGGGGTCAGGGAGAGGGAGAGCATCAGGATAAACAGTGAATGCATGTGGGGCTTAATACCTACATGAAGGGTTGATCAGTGCAGCAAACCACCATGGCACACATTTACCTATGTAACAAACCCGCATGTCATGCGCATGTATCTCAGAACTTAAAATAAAATAAAATTAATTAATTAATTTTTAAATTGGCATGATCTTTTCCTCTGAGCATTATTCTAAAATTGCCATACGAAAATTTGATAGATCAGAAAATGTAGAGGATTGAGATAGAGTCCAACAATGTGAGCCAGCACTTGTTAGATTTCTTCCCCCTATTTCTTGAAAGTTTGCACAGTTGTGGCTAACTAAATATATATATATATATATATATGTTTGTGTTAATTGAAAAATATTTAAATTAAAATATTTTCTTATTTAGAAAATATTATATTACAGTGACATTGTTCATAACTGTCAAAAGTTGAAAATACAAAGGTCTTTATATAAATGCTGAGCAACAACAATGAAAGTCACAGGAAACAACACAAAGGAAATGTATTTTAAGTATTTTTTAAAAATCTGATTTCCATATTTATGCCTAGTTCCTGGTTTCACTCTGGCGCCCAGGCTAGAGTGCGGTGTTGAACTCATAGCTCACTGCAACCTTAAGTTCCTGGGCTCAAGTGATCCTCCTGCCTCAGCTTCCCAAGTAGCTAGCAACACAGGCACTCACCACTACAACTGGCTAATTTTATTTTATTTTTTTTGTAGAGATGTAGTCTTGCTATGTTGCCCAGGCTGGTCTTGAACTCCTGGCATCAAGCAATCCTACCTTGGCCTCCCAAAGCATTGGGATTGCAGGTATGAACCACTGTGCTCAGATTACTTTAAGTAATTTTTTTCTAAACATTTTACGTTTACCTCATAAATTTAGTAACATCAATACTAGCAGATATATAAATATGTTTTAAAATTTGGAATTATTTTGCAGCATTAAGTTAAAACAATTAATCCTTTTTTAAAAAGATGGTGTTGAAAACAATTACTGTGATAACAAATTTCAAGGACTACATACACCTGGATAATATGTGACTTTCAGCAACGCTGTTGCTTCTTGTTGGTCAAAGAACAATCACTTAACAGAAGGTTATCGGCAGTAGAAGATGAAATCTGTATTATCTCGACTTATTTAGTGACATTTAAAAAATAGGGCAACACAAATAGAATCACAAAGAATTAATGGGGAAGAATTAGTGTTAGATCTTTGAAATTTTAAGCAAATGTGACAGATATATCTCTTTCTTTTTTTCTTTCTCTTTTTTTCTCTCTCTCTGTATCAGTCTGTTTGTGCTGCTATGGCAAAATACCCGAGAGTGAGTAACTTATAAACAATAGAAATTTCTCACACTTCTGGAGGCTGAGAAGTTCAAGATGAAGGCCCTGGCACATTTAGTATCTGGTGAGAAATTAGTCCTTGCTTCCAGGATTGTGCCTTAGTGTTTCATCAAAAGGCAGAAATGGGCCTAAACTAATGTATCCAGGCCTCCTATAAGACACTAATCTATTCGGAAGGACATTACTTTCATGATTTGATCATCTCCTGGCCCCACCTCTTAATGCCACAACAATGGGGACTAAATTTCTGCATGAATTTTGGAGGAGACCCATTCAAACCACAGCATTCTCTTTTACTCTCTGCTTGCCCTTGCTCTCATTATTTCTCTCTCTATATATATATATGTATATATATATGTATAAACGTGTATATATATGTATAAATGTGTATATATATGTATATGTATATATAACAACTTAATATAGCAACTTACCTAAGCTGAAGTAAAAAAAAAATTTTCTATCAATGTCCTTTAGTTCTGAGTGGACAGTACCAAGTATCTAGTCCATTGAATTTAGTTTTGCTATTTATTCTATGATCACTTCTTTGCATGTTAATGTATATTTTGAATTCTAATCTCAAAGTTATACTTTCAGTGTGTGTATTTGAAAATTTATCTGTTTTCCATATTCGTGCTTAGTTCCTAGTTATAATATCTTTAGATTAAAGCATATTCATAGAAATTGCAATGAAAAACTTAGAGTACATTTTTGCTTGTTAATTTTTTTTTATGATTGAATCATGGAGATTGCTACCATTATATTTGCTTGGTTGGTGGCATTTTAAGAGAATAATGAAATATTTCTGGACAAATAGTTTATAAGACAGAGACTCCATAGAAAACCCCTACCTGATTCCTGATATTTAAAGTCAGTACAGAGGTTCTTAACTTTCTGTGCATGCACAACTAAAGTTAACATGGAAAGTTTCACGGTCAACAAACTCTTTGAAATTTGAAGTTCTTTTATTCTAAAGAGAAAATTTGTGTTATCACATTTTCAAAGACCTGTGCCAAAAAGTATCTAAGAATCACCACTCTAGTCACGTTCTATCCTATCTTTTGAATCAAGTAGCTTGCTAGCACTTATAAATAATTTTAAATTATTCTTGTTATAACAGAAAAGTCTAAGTATTGCAAAAGACTGCTAGAAATTTTGCAGAGACTTTGCTTGTGTTACTTTGTTTTACTCTCTAAGGTAAAAGGCTGTAATTGGGCCCAACTTACCAAGTTACATGTAACCTAAATTTTGGAGCAGATTTAATTCCCTGACATATACCAGAGTGCAGATAAGTAGTGTCAAAGAGTATAACCTCAGATGGCTAAATCCAGAATCATATGAGGCTTTACAGCACAAGAAACTAAATCTGGAAGCTTATTTATGTATGAACTTAATTACAAATACAAGAAATATTTAACCTAAATCACAGAATTTGATGGAAGTGCATTAATATAGGCTATGAGGTGGTTATGTAACTGAGAAACTCAACTAACAAAAAGAAAAAGAAAAAAAAGGGTGAGGTAATGACAGATATTCATTCAGTAAGTCTTCAATAACAGAAATTTTAGAAAAAAAATCCTTATTCTATTGGCTTAATAGATTGCTTTGTCAGAAGAATTTAAATGGGAGGTGAAAGAGCTACTCTTAAAAAATAGTTAGATCATAATGTAATAGTGGGATATATAATAGACAGAAGTGAAATTGGAAGGCAAGGTGGGCAGAAGAAACATTATAAATATGCCTAAGGAAAAGGAACTTAATGAAAATTGGCAGTGGCTCTCTGGCCAGCATAGAAAAAGTTATTTTTTAAAAAGGAAGAGCTCGAGAGAAAGTTATGAATTCTCATGGGGAAATAAACATTCCCTTCACTTGTCAGGATCAGAAGGATTATTTGATGCAAAGCCACAAGTTGAGAGCTGGCTAAGAAGTCCGTGATGACTTCATAGCTCATAAATTCTCAGAAGGCAGCAACTATAGCAGATCAGAGTACAAGCATGAAGCAATAGGCGGGTGGTGAAGAGACAGCTGCTCTTCCAGAATGTAATAGAGAGGATTTTCAGCCCCTTTCTAAGATCCATTGCCTCCTATGTGGGCAAACAAAAGGAAAAAAGAAGGATGCACTGATGAAAAATTGTCCAGTGCCAGCTTTAAGGAGTCTGGAGTCATTTACTTTCTGGAATACTGAACAGACAGGGATAGTTAAATTTGTATCAAAGGCAGCATATACCCCGGAGTTTCCATAGGTGAGTGAGAGGATTCAGCCTTGCAAAGGCTGTGATGGCCCAGGAAACTGCTGTATCTTTCTGTGAAGTACATTTAGTGCTTATTTTGGGTGAAAACTGGTGTTTACAGTGAGAGAGAATATTCCTGATTCTATTACAGTTGCAGTATTGCTAAGTGTAGGAGCAAGTAAGAATTTGACAGATAGACATGAACATAGAAAGCTGAGAGACAGGATTTCAAAATCATAGGGCAATATAACTTGTTTTACATTCTACCATACCCCTAAACTACAGTCAGATTTTCCTGAAAGCTTTTATTCTAGAGAAGTCAATCTTCTATTTTAACTTCAAATAAAGAGCTATAACAGATTTACCAACTGGGATTTCAGCTTTAACGCTGTTGACATTTTAGTCAAGATAACTCTTCACTATACGGATTCTCCTGTGCATACTAGTAGCAGGCTCTCCCCTCGTTAGAAATGTTCCCTGCAGGACAAAACTGCCTTGATGAGAACCACTGCATTATGCAAATGGAATTTGGCAATGGCTGGAGGCATTTTTGGTTGTCACAATTGGAGGTTGGAGGTATCCCACAAGTATCTAGTGTAGAAGAGATTCTGCTAACTGAACAAAGAATTATCCAGTTAAACATATAAATATTGCTGAGATCCAGAAACCCTACTTTAGCATAATAAAAATAAAATACTCTTCATTGAGAGTAGATCTTTGTGAGCAAGCACCTTTTTAAAAAATATATATAAAACAAACAAGCATACTCTGTGAGGTTTAGCAGAGTAAAATACTAAAAAATCAAAATTGGATTCTAATATTATCTCCACATCAAAAACAAACCCTGAGAACATCAAACATAAAAAAACAAATAGTAGAAGATCACAGTTTATGAAATAATAGAATTTTGTGAGGTCTCGCCTTAATTAAACAAGACACACAAAAGTTTTCAAAATGATGCATAAGGAGAAGATATGATTAGATTTTTCAAGTGTAAAGAAACCAAGGTGGAATTACTATTAGCTTGCATCTTCTTAGTGAACAGCTATAGGAAGTGTGGAGGGAAAAAATTTGAAAATGCAAATTTTTTAAATGCTTGAAGTGAAAGGGTACAGCTTTCTCCTCATCCATTTCAATGGCTCCAGAGGATATCTCTGGCACACTGCTCAATGTTATCTAAAGACATTACAGAGACTGAGTTTCTGGAAATGAGTTTTAAAAGTTTGGCAGAAATATTTTGCACTAATTTTGTGAAAATGTGTACTGGGTGTGTGACAGGCAAGTGAGTTACAGGATTCAGCCAACAGAGGACCCAGATAACTGATGATGCTTAAAACATCCCCTCCTCCCCTAAAGCATGTTGACCAGATTGTAGAGAACACAAACAATCCCTTTAAGCAGAGAGTAAATAGATTAAGAAAACAGCCAGATAGCCTAACATGCCATAAGTGCCTTTTTTTCCTCCTTTCCCTTTCCCTGTTCTTCTCGTGGTAGAAAAGACTAGAGAGGCTTGCAACACAAGCTGAGAGATCTACCACATCTTGCTGCTGCCCAAGACCGCCCCTTTATCTTTGTATGCAAGTTTCCACTGACTAAATCTTTGACCACCTACCAACCTGGAGAAGTCTGCCTCTTTGGCCTGAGGTTTCCTTCTACTTATGGGGGGCAGTTCTTGGTTGTGGCAGGGAGTTTTCCCAGCAACTGGGTAAATCAGAAGTATTAGGTTGGTGCAAAAGTAACTGCGGTTTTTGCCATTACTTTTAATACAAGGCACTAAAGAAAGTGTTGAAATAAAAAACAGCCTAAATAACTGAACTTTGTTTCAGAATCTTTGGCCAACGACCTGATGAAAGCGACTAATTTTCAAACATGATTATCATGAGAGGTCTCTTCTGAAAATTTCAGATGATCTGAGTTTTTATTTATTTATTTATTTATTTATTTTATTTTATTTTATGTTCCAGGATACATGTGCAAGACATGCAGATTTGTTACATAGGTAAATGTGTGCCATGTTGGTTGCTGCACTTATCGACCCATCCCCTAGGTAAGCCCCACATGCATTAGCTATTTATCCTCATGTCTTCCTCTCCTCACAACCCCCGAGTTTTTAACTCAACTGTCAGATACTCTCTAGCTAAATATCTTAAGCAGGTTAGTCACCTTATCTGAACCACAATTCTCAAATCTGCAAAACAGTGATATAAAAACATGTCTTCCCTACTGAAATATAATTTTATTTAAACAAAATATGTAAGTACAGTTTTTCCTTTGTATTTATAAGGGATTGGTTCCAGGACTCCCTCAGATAACAAAATCCTAGGATGCTCAAGTCCCTTATATAAAATGGCATAGTATGTACATATAATCTACACAATTTCCCCTGCATAATTTAAATCATCCATAAATTACTTAAAATACATAATGTAATATAAATTCTATGTAATTAGTTGTTATATTCTATTACATTACAACAAAATATTTTTTATATTTTGCAAAAAAAATTGATTTTTTAATTTTAGGGATAAATTTTAAGAAAATTTTAGCCTAAATAATTAATTTAATTAAATAAATATATAAACATAATGTCATAAGTTTTGTTTTACATAGCTTGTTCCTGGATGGAACATATATAAAATGTCAATTTACTTGCTCCCTTTTTCTATTAAAATTTTGCAGGCAAATTTTGTTTTTCTAGTGTCATTTCATTCACTAAGCCTGAAGAACATATTTCACCTGTGCCTAAGCAGTATCTTAGACCTGATGTACTTTTGTTGTGGGCCCGTTTCTCCCACATTTTCACTATTGTACAGGATTAGCTCATGTTAGAGAATTCCTTATATAACATCTAACATTTAAAACAATCTTGTCTTCAGTATTCTTCAGTATTCCTCATGTGGCAGACCCATTGAAAGGAACTGCAATTTACATTTTGTTAACACCAAATGTCATTTGCATTTCGACTCCTTAGCCCAATTTTTCTTGCTATACTCACTCTACCTAGCATCTCCACATGTACGGTCTTGTATCTTACAATTGTCAGTAAACATTGACCAATTGATATCATACTACTATGAAAAGAATTGTATTAGCCCATTCTCACACTGCTATTCATAATAAAGACATACCCAAGACTGAGTAATTTATAAAGAAAAGAGTTGTAATTGACTGGCAGTTCAACATGGCTGGGGAGGCCTCAGGAAACTTACAATCACGGGGAAAGGGAAAGCAAACATGTCCTTCTTCACATGGTAGCAGTAAGGAGAAGTGCAGAGCAAAAGGGGGAAAACCATCATAGCTCATGAGAACTCACTCACTATCACGAGAACAGCATGAGGGTAACCACTCCCATGATTAAATTACCTCCCACCAGGTCCCTCTCATGACACATGAGAATTATGGAAACTACAATTCAAGATGAAATTTGGGTAGGAACACAGCCAAACCATATCAAGAGTCTAAAAGTTGCTCACTGTATGATAAATTATTAATATAGTCCTGAAGTTAGCCTTATGAGTAAAACTACACACTGACCACTGCAAAGGAAAATAATTTGAACAACTTAGTCCTAAGTAAATAGAAGTAAGTAGGATAAAGTTAGTATTAAAATGATTTTGTGATTATATCACTACTGTTAGCATAATGTCTTTCATGTCCATCTATGTTGTCATAAATGGTAGGATTTCAACTAAAATAGCCAAAAGTAGAGGACAGAATGATGGTTAGCAAGGGATGGAGAGGGGGGAGGTATGAGGAATCATTGTACAATGAATATAAAGTTACAGTTACCCAAAAGGAGTGATTTCCTGAAGCCTTCTGTACAACACAGTGCCTATAGTTAACAATAAGGTATTGTGAACTTAAAAATTTGTTAAGAGGATAGATTTCATGTTAAGTGTTCTTACTATTGTTGGTGGGTTCTTGACTTTGCAGCACAAAATAATTTGAGAGTGAGTTCAAAGTAGGAGTAGGCAAAGTAGTTTATCACAAAGCAAAAGTACACTCTGAGAGGCAGAGCAAGTTTCTCAGAGGGAGAGACAGCAGCTAGTCCCTTAAGAGGAATTTCTTTTATGGGAGTTGTTTATGCATATTCATAAAATACTGCTGAGATTAAAAATGCAAAGGCAAACCTGCAGTTGGTGCATGCGCTTAGCAACCGCATGCTATAACATGCATGGCTTGTATTATTAGCATATAAAATCTCCATCTCATGGTGTGCTTTTAACTATTAAAATGAGGAAAAGGTCACTATAAGCTAAACCTTGAGCCTCGCTGTGCATGTGAGACACTGGCAATAATTTGTAGCATATAGCTTCTTAGGCTTTTGGTGCTGATTGGTTGGAAATTGGGGAAGCTACATCAGGGATAAGGGGTTTTTGTTCCCTTTTCTGAGCTGTACTAGGTATCAGGAACTTGTAACCATCTGGAAGTCCACTGGTATCCTGTAGGACCAGTTATCTTGCAAAAAAGTTAGGTGCTGATGCATGAGGGTGCACGAGAAAGGAGCCCGCTGTGAAAGGATCCTGTGGGGCTTCACACAAAGGGACAAATCAGTATGACCTCCTAACATTACTTATCTGACCTCATTTTGCACACACACCACACACACACACACACACACACACACTCAAAATAAAATTCTTGCTGTTTCTCTTAGTGACAGTATACCCCCCTTTAAGAGCCAGGACCTCCAAATCCATAGAGCCTAGCTTTGTGGGGACAGAGAGCAAAAATTCCCCAAGTAGGCCACTGGGAAAATGAAGTAGCTAAACAGAGCCACTTTCTTTTCACTCCTTGATTTATGGATTCATGTATTCAATATAATATAGCACCATAGAATGACTGTTGATTTAGAGTTGTATATTACATCCTAGAGTATGGAGGCTTGAGGGTATCATTTCGTAGCTGACTTCTCAATTGCATCTTCAAAAGTCTCTGCTATTGTTCTATTAGGACAGCAACTTATGGGCTGTACTGTATGATAGGATTTTAGTCATGTGCCCACTGACATATTTCCCTTTCTGAAAATTCAGTCTTTTGATCCAATGAAATATGTGGAATTTCATGTTCTTAGGTGTTAAGAAGCCTCATTCTAAAGGACAAGACTTTTGGGTAGAGAAGGCAAACAGTCAGATGAATTACTTTCAGTTCTAGGGTAGAAGAGATACAACATAGTCAACTTGCGACCAAGGTATCATGTTGGTCTCTGAGAGTAGATGTTGGCAAATTTTTCTGCAAAATGATAGATAATAGATATTTTAGGTTCTGTGGGCTAAAGTCTCCACCATAACTCAACATTGCTGTTGTTGCATAAAAGCAGTCATAGAAAACGCATAAACATATGACAGTGGTTTTGTTCAGATAATATTTTACTTACAAAAAAGGCAGTAAGTTGGATTTGGATCATGAGCCACAGTGTGTCAACCCCTGGCTAGGAGAACTCCCCATGTCAAGGAGCTTAAAATTGGTCTCTATTGTTGGAAAGCTGAACAGTCAGCAGCAGCAGTAGCTCGATCAGTACTGATGAATGACTTTGCTTTCAGGGCCATGCCTAGCTTCCAGCCCTGCAATGACTACTTTATGTATGTGTTTATATTGCCAGCAGGTGGGTTACCAATGACAGAAACTGGTAACTTTATGAATCATTCTGTTTAGTTAGTTTAGTACTAAATTAACTGGTGAGCAGTTTCTAAGGTGGTCCTCTGAAACTGCATATACAGTTTATCTCCCAGCCTCCCTGGAACACATGTATCTTACTAAGGCCTCCAATGCACTGGCCACCTCTTGCTCATTTGTTCTTATCAGCTTGAGTCCATCAATATAGTGAACGATTGTGATATTATCTGGATTTCCAGACCTTTCAGGTTTCTTTGAACTTAAATTATACTATAAGGGAGAGTAGACAGGTTTGTGTAGCCTTGGAACAAGACTGGAACTGTTAACTATTATCTAGTGTAAGAGAATCTTGGCTAAACATGGCCAAAGCATGGGTGGAGGAGCCAGTTTCAGAGGGTTTTACTTGTTCCTTACAAATGGAGTTGCCTTTAACCTACAATCCAAGGTATTGCTATGCCAGTCACCCATATGTCTGTCCCGATGATGTATTAAGGAGCTGGTGAATAGCCATCATAGAGTCTATGTTCCCAGTAGATGACTCACTCTGAACTGGCACTATACCAGGACTCGGTTTACTACCTGTCCTTTATATGCCTCCACTCTTAATATTAGTACAGTGGTGATCCTTTTAATCCTGTATATCAATGTCTATTCAATCCTTGTGTGTCCTCCAAATATCTGGTTATTCCCCACACACCAGCAATGCTTCGCGAATAAAATACAGCAATACATTCATTTAGGAAAGCATTGAAAGAATTGAGAGATTTTATATTTTATACACGTGTTGTAGTGCCACAGGACACTTTTCTCCTAAGGATTCATGGTTTCCTTGGTAAGTTCCATGTTTGAAAACAGCTCAGTTTTAGAACCTGGGCACAGGATTATTATGCCTTTCTGAGAGGCCAGCTGTCATCAGCCTCCCGAATATACATTCTTGATTTCTTTGGCTTAAATATTTTAAACAATGCTTTTGTTGGTTGGTCTTCTATCTTGCTCCTGAGAATGCAATGTGTCATTAAGCATCATTTCAGTTCCCTTCAAATCAAACCCTCCATGCTCCCACTGAAAAAATTCCACTTGCTATGAAATTGTACTCACCTTGCTTCTAATAGTTAAGAAACACCACTCAGACTTTAGAATTTTAGGTTTCTAGCATGCCCATTGCTAGTAGAAAACTCAAATAAGTCACCATATCTCCTATCATCAACCCTAGCCTAAACAGGGCAGCCACCAATGAATGCCTCATTGGTGCTGGCGTCCTTTCCAACAGGCCATTATTGCAATTATAAATAGAATCCTCTCCAAACTTTTTGTTGCAATATGATTATCTAGTGAGTATCCTGGCCTTATTCATTATATTCATTCTCTAGCATGCCTAAATTTCTGGGCCTTTTGATCCCTTCTTATATCATCTTTGATGGGAGTTCTGGCTTTTCTACTTCACTTTTTAGGTGCTTCCATTTTCTCCAAGTTTCTAAGAGCCTTTCTACCAGCATATTAGCATTTTTTTCTGAGACCTCTTGCTAGGATGTTAATGTTATCAGGGAAATATTATCATATTAATAATGTCTATTATCCAAATGTATGTTCTTCTGCCTTTGACTCAGCATCTTGTGTCTCCTCCATACTCTCTCAGCCCCTCCTAATACCTATCGGCCAGTCAAGCATTTATAGCCCCTATCATCCATTTGCTACACAAGACTTCCCTGGATTGGTTATGTAGTAACTTAACTCTGGTTATTGGTTTAGTGGCCATAATGGAACTTGGGGATGATTGTGGTGGGGTGGGTTCTTTTCATACAGTGCAGAGTCCTGTGCAGCATATTAAAGAAAAAAGATCAGTTTCTTAGCTGCTAAGAGTGGGGATTGAAACACCACTTCTAAAAACTTGGAGGTTTTAGGGAATCTGCGAGTTTTATGTACCAACCCAGATGTTTCCTTTTAGAGATTTCAGTTGCATTCCTTCACAGTCAGAGTGCTGACCTCAACACAGCAGACCTGCCTGGTTGAAAATGCAACATTCTTTGAAGTTCTGTTACTCAAAACTTAATTCTGGACCTGATTTTCAGCTTTCTCTGCCCTCTAGCTGCAGGAAACTAGAATATCTTCACTTGCTGCCAAGGAAGCTTTCTGGCTTTCACATCTAGCCTTTAATTACTGACTAATTACCCTCAACCTTTTATTATCTTTTGCCACAAAGTTCAGGAAAGTGCCCCAAGCAAAATTCATCCCATTCAAAAGCCATCAATCTAATTCTTTATATTACAAATGACTGATAATATTGTGCCTGTTAGTATATTTTCTTCCACAGTTTATTCCATCCCAATTCTCCTTGAGTGAACACTTCAACAATTGTGCTGCTATCCTAAGCCGGGCTGTCTCTGTTCCACCATCACCAGTGAGGTCCTCTGCCATCTGGCCAACTTATGATCCAGCTCTAAAATATTAGCATGAGGCCCACTTTCTTTGCCAATAACCATTATAGACTATTATATGTTGTTTACCTGGAAAGCAGACATTGAGGTGGAAATTGGCTTGTGGAAATTTATTGGAGAATGCATACCAGTGAGGGAAGGAAGGAGTCAGAATTAGACTGGAGGCAAACTTAGCTTCAATGAAGTCAGATCAAGGCCTTGTGAAACTGGAATTACTTTTCTGATTTATCTTTAGTTGGGGAAAAGGATAGGGAAAATACAACTCCAAATAGGCCAGTCATTGGTTTTAGGCTGACCCTAGAAAGAATGTGTGATTTTGTCAGCCATATCTGGAAAAAGCTGCCAGCCGAGAGCTCTTAATCAGCAACATTCTCAGAAGTTGAAGTGAGGGTTTTGCTAGTTGAGTACAATGTGCATTACCTTAAGGTTACCACTATTTTCTTTCGTGTTACATGAATTCTCAGCAGTGTTTGATAGTCGTGATGTGCATGAAATGACGTGATTTGTTTTTTATTCTTCTGGTTCTTTTTTTTTTTTTTTACATATAATATCTTCTTTTCTTGCTCTAAACTTGCTTTTTAGATTATCTCATCTATTCCCAGACTTAAATATCATGTATATAAATCAGGACCCCATAATTCATGTCTCCAGTCCACATCTTTCCTCTGAGTTCTAGCGTCATGTATCCATTTGCTTGTTAGGCAATTCTGCTTCATTGTCTAAAAGGAAATTCAAAATTAAATCTAAAAGTAAAAGAACAAATTTTGATCTTATTCATTATCCCAGTCTAAATCTGTTTGTCTACCAGTTTCCTAATTATCAGCAAATATAATTACTATCTAGCCTGGTGATCATATCAGAAATCTTGAGGTTATTATTTATACCTCCCATGGTCCTCAACCTGAATCCAATCCATAATCAAAGACTATCAGTTTTCTCTACTGCCTTAACCTTATTTTAAGCTACCATATTTCTATTCTAGACAAAGTCACTAGTCTCCTTACTGATTTCTTGATTCTATTCTTGTCTCCTCATCACTTTCTTCATTCAGTATTGAGAGTAAACATCTCAAAGCATAAATCAGGTCATTTCACTGCCACCATTGAAATAATTTTTGTAATATTATTTATAAATTAACATCTCCTTATTATAGCCTACAAAACCCATCTTGCTTGTGGCTTCTCATTATCTTGGCTTCCCCATACTATCAATCTATATTTCCATTTCACCTCCCTATTCTCATTTCCTCAAATACAGCAAGTTATTTCACATATCAGGATCTTTCATATGACGTTTTGTTTTTCTGCATCAAATTTTCTTGAATTCTTTGTATGGCTGACACCTGCCTCCTTTTCTTCAGACTTTAGCTTTTCACATTCTCAGAGAGGTCTTCCCTATCCACTCTTTCTGAATATAGCCCCCACACTTGAAGCTTGTTATTCTCTATGCCTGCACTGTGATCATTTATATAACTTATTGCCATTTACCATCCTATATTTTTTAGTTGCTTGTGGTCTGTCTACTCTAACAGACTTTGAGCTTCATGCAAACTTAGACTTCATCCACTTTGTTGTCTTTGTTGTTCATTTATGTGAATATTTGCCTGAAATATGGTGGACTTTTATTATTTTATGAATATACATAAATATCAATTTAGTGAATACAAATTGGTTTTTACAGATGAATCAGAGAAAGCTTGTGCTTCATGGGCACTTCTACATTGTAGATACCTAATATATCCTGAAAACAAGCACATTTACTTTTTCAAATAAATCATTTTTTGCTACATGAATGGGAAGCTTCCAGTGAAAATTTCTAGTCTTACTGTGAGTACAAGGCTGAAGTGAAGCCATCAAAAAATAGTATCAAAGTTTAATACAATTAACACATCAGATGTAACACATTTAATCTTTCTAATGATTGATACCATTTTACCCTTATTTGACAGCAAAACTACTTATAGACCAACTGCAAGGGATTTTAAGATATTTAGGATTTAAAAAAAAGAAAATTACTAATACCTCTGCAATCAAAGGAGAAGTAAGTGAATTTATCACTTGCTTGATGCTTTACAGTATTTGATAGTTTTCTGAAATTTGAATATTTTATAATGAAATACATACTATTTTGAATATAAAATTAAAATTTGTCATTCTATTATTAATTGTTCTATTATATTTTTACACCTCATTTTTTACTGAGGCCATATATTATCTTGACTGCCTTTGATTTGTTTCTACTTCTTTGCAGCCACTTTCTGCATCCTTATACTCAAGGGCAGCAATATCATTAAACTACTTTTAAATGCCATGATCTTAAAAAAATTCATTTGTTATTTTATACATTCAACATTGGGTATATTTCATTTATTCTGTTAATGGGAATGAGAATGTCTTAATACAAGATCACATTTAATATTTCTAGAGGGAGACCTCATCCATGATCTTTCCTGTACCCCTAGATTAGCTACCAATTCCTACCATTCATTGGTTTGAGCTATTTAAATATTTAACAATCACTTTGTTTTGCTCCTTTACACAACCAATTCTTTTTTTTCATTATTACACTTTAAGTTCTAGGGTACATTTGCACAACCTGCAGATTTGTTACATAATTATACATGTGCCATGTTGGTTTGCTGCACCAATCAATTCGTTATTTACATCAGGTATTTCTACTAATGCTATCCCTCCGTCAGCCCCCCACCCCCCAACAGGCCCCAGTGTGTGATGTTCCCCTCCCTGTGTCCATGTGTTCTCATTGTACAATTCCCACTTATGAGTGAGAACATGTGGTGTTTGTTTTCTGTCCTTGTGATGTTTTGCTGAGAATGATGGTTTCCAGCTTCATCCATGTCCCTGGAAAGGACATGAACTCATCCTTTTTTACGGTTGCATAGTATTCCATAGTGTATATGTGACACATTTTATTTATCCAGTTTATTAGTGATGGACATTTGGGTTGGTTCCAAGTCTTTGCTATTGTGAATAGTGCCACAATGAACATACTTGTGCATATGTCTTTATAGTAGCATGATTTATAATCCTTTGGATATATACCCAGTAATGGGATTGCTGGGTCAAATGGTATTTCTAGTTCGAGATCCTTGAGGAATCGCCACACTATCTTCCACAATGGTTGAAATAATTTACACTCCCACCAACAGTATAAAAGCATTCCTATTTCTCCACAACCTCTCCAGCATCTGTTGTTTCCTGACTTTTTAATGATTACCATTTTAACTGGTGTGAGATGGTATCTCATTGTGGTTTTGATGTGCATCTCTCTGATGACCAGTGATGGTGAGCATTTATTTATATGTCTGTTGGCTGCATAAATGTCTTCTATTGAGAAGTGTCTGTTCATATCCTTTGCCCACTTGTTGATGGGGTTGTTTGTTTTTTCCTTGTAAATTTGTTTAAGTTCTTAGTAGATTCTGGATATTAGCCCTTTGTCAGATTGATACATTGCAAAAATTTTCTCCCATACTGTTCACTCTGATGATAGTTTCTTTTGCTGTGCAGAAGCTCCTTAGTTTAATTAGATCCCATTTGTCTATATTGGCTTTTGTTGCCATTGCTTTTGGTGTTTTAGTCAGGAAGTCTTTGCCCATGCCTATGTCCTGAATGGTATTGCCTAGGTTTTCTTCTAGGGATTTTATGGTTTTAGGTCTTACATTTAAATCTTTAATCCACCTTGAGGTAATTTTTGTATAAGGTGTCAGGAAAGGATCCAGTTTCAGCTTTCTACATATGGCTAGCAAATTTTCCCAGTACCACCTACTAAATAGGGAATCCTTTCCCCATGCTTGTTTTTGTCAGGTTTGTCAAAGATCAGATGGTTGTAGATGTGTGGTGTTATTTCTGAGGCCTCCGTTCTGTTCCATTGGTCTATATATCTGTTTTGGTACCAGTACCATGCTGTTTTGGTTACTGTAGCTTTGTAGTATAGTTTGAAGTCAGGTAGTGTCATGCCTCCAGCTTTGTTCTTTTTGCTTAGGATTGTCTTGGCTATGCGGGCTCTTTTTTGGTTCTGTATAAAATTTAAAGTAGTTTTTTTCCAATTCTGTGAAAAAAGTCAGTGGTAGTTTGATGAGGATAGCATTGAATCTATAAATTACCTTGGGCAGTATGGCCATTTTCACAGTATTGATTCTTCCTATCCATGAGCATAGAATGTTTTAACATTTGTTTGTGTCCTCTTTTATTATAAACCATTAAGCAATGGTTTATAGTTCTCCTTGAAGAGGTCCTTCACATCCCTTGTAAGTTGGATTCCTAGGTATTTTATTCTCTTTGTCGTAATTGTGAATAGGAGTTCGCTCATGATTTGGCTCTCTGTTTGTCTGTTCTTGATGTATAGGAATACTCGTAATTTTTGCTCATTGATTTTGTATCCTATGACTTTCTGAAGTTGCTTATCAGTTTAAGGAGATTTAGGGCTGAGACGATGGGGTTTTCTAAATACACAATCATGTCATCTGCAAACAGAGACGATTTGACTTCCTCTTTTCCTAATTGAATACCCTTTCTTTCTCCTGCCTGATTGCCCTGGCCAGAACTTCCAATACTATGTTGAATATGAGTGGTGAGAGAGGGCATTCTTGTCTTGTGCCTGTTTTCATAGGGAATGCTTCCAGTTTTTGCTCATTCAGTATGATATTTGCTGTGGGATTGTCATAAACAGCTCTTATTATTTTTAGATATGTTCATCAATACCTAGTTTACCGAGAATTTTTAGCTTGTAAGGCTGTTGAATTTTGTCAAAGGCCTTTTCCACATCTATTGAGATGATCATGTGGTTTTTGTCATTGGTTCTGTTTATGTGATGGATTACGTTTATTGATTTGCGAATGTTGAAGGAGCCTTGCATCCCAGGGATGAAGCCCCTTGATCGTGGTGGATAAGCTTTTTTCGATGCTGCTGGATTCGGTTTGCCAGTATTTTACTGAGGATTTTCGCATAGATGTTCATGAGAGATACTGGCCTAAAATTCTCTTTTTTTGTTGTGTCTCTGCCAGGCTTTGGTATCAGGATGATGCTGGCCTCATAAAATGAGATAGGGAGGATTCACTTTTTCTATTGATTGGAATATTTTCAGAAGGAATGGTAACAGCTCCTCTTTGTAGCTCTGGTAGAATTCAGCTGTGAATCCGTCTGGTCCTGGACTTTTTTTGGTTGGTAGGCTATTAATTATTGCCTCAATTTGAGAACCTGTTGTTGGTCTATTCAGAGATTCAACTTATTCCTGGTTTAGTCTTGGATGTGTGCATGTGTCCAGGAATTTATCCATTTCTTCTAAATTTTCTAGTTTATTTGTGTAGAGGTGTTTACAGTATTCTCTGATGGTAGTTTGTATTTCTGGGGGATGGGAGATGATATCCCCTTTATCATTTTTTATTGCATCTATTTGATTCTTCTTTCTTTTCTGCTTTATTAATCTTGATATCGGTCTATTTTGTTGATTGTTTCAAAAAACCAGCCCCTGGATTCATTGATTTTTTGAAGGGTTTTTTATGTTTCTATCTCTTTCAGTTCTGCTCTGATCTTAGTTATCTCTTATCTTCTGCTAGCTTTTGAATGTGTTTGCTCTTGCTTCTCTAGTTCTTTTAATTGTGATGTTAAGGTGTCGATTTTAGATCTTTCCTGACTTTCTCCTGTGGGCATTTAGTGCTATAAATTTCCTTCTACACACTTTTTTACCTGTATCCCAGTGATTCTGGTACATTGTGACTTTGTTCTCATTGGTTTCGAAGAACATCTTTATTTCTGCCTTCTTTTTTCTTATTTACCCAGTAGTCATTCAGGAGCAGGTTGTTACGTTTCCATGTAGTTGTTTGGTTTTGACAGAGTTTCTTAATCCTGAGATCTAAATTGATTACACTGTGGTCTGAGAGACAGCTTGTTATGATTTCTGTTATTTTACATTTGCTGAGGAGTGTTTTACTTCCAATTACGTGGTCTATTTTAGAATAACTGTGATGTGGTGCTGAGAAGAGTGTATATTCTTGTTGATTTGGGGTGGAGAGTTCTGCTTGCTGCAGAGCTGAGTTCAAGACCTGGGTATCTTTGTTAAACTTCTGTCTCATTGATTTGTCTAATATTGGCAGTGGGGTGTTAAAATCTCTCATTATTATTGTGTGGGCATCTAAGTCTCTTTGTAGGTCTCTAAGAACTTGCTTTATGAATCTGGGTATTCCTGTATTAGGTGCATATATATTTAAGATAGTTAGCTCTTCTTGTTGAATTGATCCCTTTACCATTATGTAATAGCCTTCTTTGTCTCTTTTGATCTTTGTTGGTTTAAAGTCTGTTTTATCAGAGACCAAGATTGCAACCCCTGCTCTTTTTTTGTTTCCATTTGCTTGGTAGATCTTCCTCCATCCCTTTATTTAGAGCCTATGTGTGTCTTTGCACATGAGATGTGTCTCCTGAATACAGCATACCAATGGGTCTTGACTCTTTATCCAATTTGCCAGTCTGTGTTTTTTAATTGAGGCATTCAGCCCATTTACATTGAAGGCTAATATTGTTATGTGTGAATTTTTTCCTGTCATTATGATGCTAGCTGTTTATTTCGCCCATTAATTGATGCAGTTTCTTCATAGTGTCGATGGCCTTTACACTTTGGCATGTTTTTGCAGTAGCTGTTACCATTTGTTCCTTTCCATGTTTAGTGCTTCCTTCAGGAGCTCTTGTAAGGCAGGCCTGGGGGTGACAAATTCTCCCAGTATTTGCTTGTCTGTAAAGGATTTTATTTCTCCTTCACTGATGAAGCTTAGTTTGGCTGGATATGAAATTCTGGGTTGAAAATTCTTTTCTTTAAGAATGTTGAATATTGGCCCCCACTCTCTTCTAGCTTGTAAGGTTTCTGCAGAGACAATAGCTGTTAGTCTGATAGGTTTCCCTTTGTGGGTAACCCAACCTTTCTCTCTGGCTATCCTTAAATTTTTTTCCTTCATTTCAATCTTGGTGAATCTGACAATTATGTGTCTCGGTTGCTCTTCTCAAGGAGTATCTTTGTGGTGTTCTCTATATTTCCTGAATTTGAATATTGGCCTGCCTTGCTAGGTTGGGGAAGTTCCCCTGGATAATATCCTGAAGAGTGTTTTCTAACTTGGTTCCATGCTCCCTGTCACTTTCTGGTACACCAATCAAACATAGATTTGGTCTTTTCACAAAGTGCCATATTTCTTTGAGGCTTTGTTCATTTCTTCTTACTCTTTTTTCTCTAATCTTGTCCTCTCACTTTATTTCATTAATTTGATCTTCAATCACTGATATCCTTTCTTCTGCTTGATCAAATCGGCTATTGAAACTTGTGTATGCTTCACAAAGTATTCATACTGTGGTTTTCAGCTCCATCAGGTCATTTAATCTCTTCTTTACACTGGTTATTCTAGTTAACCATTCATCTAACCTTTTTTCAAGGTTTTTAGCTTCCTTGCCATGGGTTAGGATATGCTCCTTTAGCTTGGAAAGTTTGTTATTACTGACATTCTGAAACCTACTCCTGTCAACTTGTCAAATTCATTCTCCATCCAGTTTTGTTGCCTTGCTGGTGAGGAGTTGTGTTCCTTTGGAGGAGAAAAGGTGTTCTGGTTTTTGGAATTTTCAGGCTATCTGCTCTGGTTTTTCCCCATCTTTGTGGTTTTGTCTACCTTTGGTCTTTGATATTGGTGACATATGGATGGGGTTTTGGTGTGGATGTCCCTTTTGTTGATGCTGTTCCTTTCTCTTTGTTAGTTTTCCTTCTAACAGACAGGACCCTCAGTTACAGGTGTGTTGGAGTTTGCTGGAGGTCCACTCTAGACCCTGTTTGCCTGGGTATCACCAGTGGAGGCTGCAGAACAGCAAATATTGCTGCGGGAACCTTCCTCTGGAAGATTCATCCCAGCAGAGGGGCACTCGCCTGTATGAGGTGTCTGTCAGCCCCTACTGGAAGGTGTCTCCCAGTCAGGCTACACAGGAGTCAGGGACCCACTTGAGAAGGCAGTCTGTCCATTATAAGTGCTCGAACACTGTGCTGGGAGAAACACTGCTCTCTTCAGAGCTGTCAGGCAGGGATGTTTAAGTCTGCACAAGCTGTCTGCTGCCTTTTGTTCAGATATGTTCTGCCCCCAGAGGTGGAATCTAGAGAGGGAGTAGGCCTTGCTGAGTGTGATGTGCTCTGCCCAGTTTGAGCTTTCCTGCCACTTTGTTTACACTGTGAGCATAGAATTGCCTACTCAAGCTTCAGAAACAGCAGATGTCCCTCCCCTGACCAAGCTTTAGCATCCCAGGTCCATCTCAGACTGCTATGCTAGCAGCAAACAAGGCTCTGTGGGCATGGGACCTGCTGAGCCAGGCACAGGAGGGAGTCTCCTGATCTGCTGATTGTGAAGATCGTGGGAAAATTGCAGTATTTGGGCAGAAGTCTACCATTCCTCCAGTTACAGTCATTTACAGCTTCCCTTGGCTAGGAAAGGGAAATCCCCTGACCGCTTGTGCTTCCCAGTTGAGGTGAGGCCCCACCTTGCCTCAGCTCACCCTCCATGTGCTGCACCCACTGTCCAACCAGTCCCAATGAGATGAACTAGGTACCTCAGTTGGAAATGCAGAAATCACTCATCTTCTGTATCAGTCTCACTGGGAGCTATAGACCAGAGCTGTTCCTATTCAGCCATCTTAGAAGTGACCCTTCACAACCAATTCTTATGGAGCACTCCCTGTGTTCCAATTATTTTTCTACTCAGTGTGGTTACTCTATGTAAAAAGGTAGACAAAAAAATCCCATATTTGAGAAGCAAATGTTAATAAAGGGTGACAGACACGGAACCATAGTGAGTGAATGAGTAAATTGTATAGTCCATTAGTAGACTTTAATTGCTACTAAAATAAACAAACAAAGAAAAAAGCATTCAAGAGGAATTTAAAGTATGGTGTTTCTGACAAATGTTACTATTATAAATGGTTAATATTTAACTCTCTAAAGGGGATGCCTCATGAAGAAGTTATCTTTGAACAGGTTTGACATTAGTGAATCATGGAGCTATCTGGATATATGAAGGAAGAGCATTTCAAAGAGAAGAAGCAGCTCATGGAAAGGCCCTGAGGTTGGTGCATCCCCAGCATTTCTCAACATGACACAAGAGACCAATATGCAAAGTGTACAAGAGAAGAATAGATCAGAAAGAAAATGTTTAGGATAGGGGCTAGAAATGGGAGTCAAGCAGATCTCTTAATGTCTCAAATCTATAATACAGACTTTTATTTTTATTCTGTTAATTTTGGAACTATTGGACGGTTCTGGGTAAAGTTGTGATGTGATCTGACTTGATTTTTAAAGCCCATTTTGACTGCTGGATTAAGAAACTATTGTAAAAACCTAAGTAAGAGATAATGGTGGTTTTGACCAGGAGGAGAGTGGTTAAAAGTAATCCAATTCTGCATATATTTTGAAAGTAGAGCAAAAAGAATTTACTTTGAGAAATGGTGTCTGTCAGCAAACAAAAGATATTTTATTTCTAATACTAAAATATATTTCAGGTTATTCTATTCCACATCTGTAAGATACCTATCACAGGAGCATCCAGGCACTTTGCAGAGTGACTAAAGATAAAATACAGATAATAACCATTATATCACAAAGTGACAGAACCTGGGATGATACTACTGTCAAAACCAATATTCTCATAAGATAAATATATGTGCATTGCCTATCTTGCAAGAGTAGACTAAAAATTTTCAGTTGGGTTAAATTTTATAAGTGATTTGAACATATATAGACAAAAACATCTCACATATTTTATAGACATACATGAATTTATAAAGAAAGAAATGAAAGAAATACACAGCACCCAGATCTGTTACAACAGAAAGGAAAAGAAAGGTACATTAAATTTTTGCTGTGAGGTATGCAGTGGTAATAACTCATCTGCTCCCTGTGGTAATAACAGTTCTGTTGCCAACATTCAAGATTTTTTAAAAATAATATTTGTTGAAAATGAATTGTCTGAGTGTTAAACATCCCTATTTTTCAAATAGTAGTGTTTTATTTCCTGTTAAAGTATCTTATTAGATATTCCTATCAGCATAGCAGAGCAGTGGTTACTACTATTTTTTCCCAAATTGGAAAAATGAATAACCAAGATACTGTTTTAAAAATATTAATTTCAACATGTTTGTAGTATTGAAATAAAATTTAAAAATGCAAGTGACTCCAGATAACTGAAAATTTCTTCAATATACGTAAATAATTCACTTTATTAGAAAAATTATCTTCAGTGTACAGAAGCACACACATGCATATTCATATTCTATGTTTAACATTTAAATTCTAATGTGTAATATATAGACATCTAACACATTTATTTCTTTTCCTTTTATTTCTCTCTGTTTCTCTCTCACTGTTTGATTTTTGTTTGATTTTTGCTTGTTTCTATTATCCACTCTTCTAAAAATTTCAAGTGAAACAGAATATTATCTCAATATTTAAATTGAGACCCTTCTATGCCTGATATCATGCAGTCATTTTTATTAAGATCACTAATATAGATGGATCCTGGTTATTCTTTGGGTTATAGTAATATTTCTATCAATGAAATCAAAACAATTATTAAGCAGTCTATACACAATTTAGAATCTTCTCTTTCAATATAATTTTAAAATACAGAAAAGTCAACCATACTTGATACAATTTTAAGCATCTAAGCCTAGAAAATTAGCAAAATAATATACAAAAATTCAGAAAGAATTGATGTATGTTTACCATTGCAAAATATAAAATTAATATATGAAATTCTTTCTTTTTTATTTCTGATTAAAATATAGCTGAATTTTTATATTCCATGCAAATGGATAAAAATAGTAAGTGAAAGGTGAATTTGCTGATAGTATTAACCTTATCTCAAGATTCAACTCTTGCTGCTGGTGCTTCTTCTTTTCATGTAGGTACATTCTTTACCATGTAACATTGCAGTTCCTCCCACAGTTCCAGAGGACACTGTTCTCTATCTTGGTTTTAGGTTTAGGCAATTGATTTGATTTCCAAATGGCACGTAAGTGGGTGTGACATGAGGAGAACCTCAAGATGTGCTTGTGCAATGGGATTTTTCTTTTGTGTTTTTAACATAACCATGAAAAGAGATTTCCTCTGCTATCAGTTGCATCTTCAGCTTGGGCCTAAGAATGATTTCTTGTGGCACATAGCCAAAAGAGGCTGAAGGAAAAAAATAGAAAATCTGAATAGAACTACAAGGAATAAAGACATTGAATACATAATTAAATACCTCTCAACAAATAAAATGCCAAGGCTAGATGGTTTCACTGGAAAATTCGACTAAACATTTAAAGAAAGATTACTACCTATTCATCTCAAATTTTTCCAAGAAATAGAAGAGGAGGGAATACTAGCTAACTCATTCTATGAGGCTAGTATTACAAGGACACCAGAATAAGACATCTCCTTTCACCACTTTTACTTAGCATAGTACTAGCAGTGCTGCCCAAAATATGACGAGAAAAAAAAAAACAGCATCCGAACACAAAAAGAAAAAGGAATGCTATTTTCTAGATAACATCAGTCTATACATAGACCATATTAAAGAATCCAGACATACGCAAAAGCTGTTAGAGGTAATAAATGAAGTTATCAAAGTTGCAGGATACAAGATCAATACTCAAAAAATTACTTGCTTTACCATACATTACCAATCAATAATCTGAAAAGAAAATTAAGAAAAGAATTATATTTATAATGGCATCAAAAATGATAAAATACTAGGGACTAATTTAATTAAGATGGTACAAGACCCTACCCTAAAAACCACAAATCATTGCTGAAATTAAAGTAAATCTAAACAAATAAAAATATGTTCCATGTCCATTGATTGGATGACAGCATTTTTAAGACGGCAACATTTCCTAAAGCAATCTACACATTGAAAGCAAAAATTTATAAATATCTGCACAAAATTGCAAAATTTCTGCAAAAATTTATCTTTTTAAAACAAAACAGAAATTCTAAAATTTTTATAAAATTAAAAGGGCCCAGAATAGCCAAAACAATACTGAAAATATCAAAGTTAGAGAATTCAAATTTCTCAATTTTAAAATTTACTACAAAGCTACCTTAATCAAAACAGTGTGCTATTGGTATAAGGCTAGACTTATGAATCAATGAAATACAATTGACTATTGAGAAATCAATGCACACATCTATAGTAAATTTACTTTTGTCAAGGATGCTGAGACCACAAAATAGGAAAAAGATATCTCTTCAACAAATTATGTTATGATAACTGATATTCACTTGCCCAACAAAAAATTACCCTATACCATAAAAACATAACTAAAAATTGATAAAAAATCTAGATATGTGCTAAAACTATGAAACTCTTAGAAATGTAAATATGATTACATTTTAGGGACCCTGGATTTCTTAAGAGATTCTTAGATGTGACACCAAGTGTAAAATAAACATTATATTAAAATAAATAAATAAATTACTTTATAAAAATTAAAATTATTTTTACATCAAAAGATACTATCAAGAGAATGAAAAGACAATCCACTGAATGAGAGAAAATATTTACAAATTGTTTCTCTGCTGAGAATCTAAGAACTCCTACAACTCAACAACTACTAAATAAACAATCCAACTTAAAAATTGGTATAGGACTTAAATACAATATTTTTTAAAAGAAAGATATACTAATGGCACAGAAGCACAGGGGATAATGCTCAATACCATTAGCCATTTAAGAAATGCAATTTAAAACCACAATGAGATACAACTAACCCAGGTTGTAAAAAGGAAAAGTTTTTGAAGAATGTTGCTACTCCAGTGAACACACAAATAAAACGAAAGTAAAACAGGCTTATTGCTGACATGGAGAAAATCTTAGTGGTCTGGATAAAAGATCAAACCAGCCACAACATTCCCTTAAGATAAAGCCTAATTTAGAGCAATGCCTTAACTCTCTTCAATTCTGTGAAGCCTGAGAGAGGTAAGAAAGTTGCAGAAGAAAAGTTTGCAGCTAGCAGGTGTTGGTTCATCAGGTTTTAGGAAAGAAGCTGTCTCCATAACATAAAAGTGCAAGGTGAAGCAGCAACTGATGATGTAGAAACTGCAGCAAATTATCCAGAATACCTAGCTAAGAGATTTGATAAAGGCAGTTACATTAAACAATAGGTTTCTAATGTAGACAACACAACCTTAAATCAGAGGAAGATGTTGTTAAAAACTTTTCATAGCTAGAGAGCAAAAGTCAATACCTGGCTTCAAAATTTCATAAGAGACTCCCTCTCTCATTAGGGGTTAATGCAGCTCATAACTTTAACTTGAAGTCAATGCTCATTTACCATTTTGAAAATCCTAAGGCTCTTAAAAATAATGCTAAGTCAACTTTGCCTGTGCACCCTGTGCCCACTACACCCACTACACCCACAACACCATCATTGTCATCAGAGCATTGGCCAGCACAACGCCAGCCAGCCCAATTCTTTTCAGCACCCTGCCCCTGCACCAGGGTTGCTGGCATGAAATTACACATGGAAAACAGTAAACCCTCTCCCAGTGCTGAGCAGCCACTGTTGCAAGCCCAGCATGAACAAGACAGAGGGTGCAAGCAGCCCTGTGCCTATCAGCACCCTGCTCTTGTGCTAACACTGCCACCAGTGCAAATGCATACCCAGTCACCAGTGGGCCCCCACACCAAGCCATACTGCTACCACTGCTCCTGCAATGCCCACACAGAGGCTTAGAACCCTGGAACCTAATAGCATCCTGCCGCAGCTGATAAGCAGGCAGCCTGCCATGCTGCTGCTGCTGCTGCTGGAATGTATGAATGTGGATGGTTCTCACTGCCACTGCCCTATGGAGTAGGTGCCCTTTGACTGGCACCACCCATCAGAGTGTTGTGAACAGCAGTCTGGGAGCACCTGGACCCCTCCAGGGCAGCAAATTTCCAAGTTCAAGGATCCAGACGTTAAAGCTGGGACCCAATAACAGTCCCCCAGATTAGAGTACACAGATCAGGAGTACTGAGCTGAACCTTGGCCCCCTAAAATGTTACAGTAATAAATCCAGCTGATTGGACCTACTTTATACACAATCAAACCCCAAAGTCATCTAATAGGATAAAAGCAAAAGATAAAACCCATCCAAAGGACAGCAGCTTCATGGATCAAAGGAACATCAGTCCAGAACGATGAGAAAGAACCAGCACAAGAATTCTGACAACTCAAAAAGCCAGAGTGTATTTTTTTCTCGAAATGACCACATGAGTTGTCCAGCAAGAGTTCTTAACACAGCTGAGATGACTAAAATCACAGAAATGGAATTCAGAAAGTGGATAGGAATGAAGATTATCAAGATTCAGGAGAATGATGAAACCGAATCTAAAGAAGCTAAGAGTCATAGTAAAATGATACAGGAGCTGACAGACAAAATACCCAGTATAGAAAAGAACATAACCAACCTGATAGAACTGAAAAACACTATATAAGAATTTCACAGTGCAATAGCAAGTATTAACAGCAGAATAGATGAAGCTGAGGAAAGAATCTCAGAGCTTGAACTTGCTTTCTGAAATAAGACAGTTGACAAAAAAAGAATGTAGAATGGAAAGGAACAAACAAAAGCTCCAAGAAATATGGGATTATGTAAAGAGGTCAAATTTATGACTTACTGGCCTCCATGAAAGAGATGGTAAAAATGGAACCAACTTGAAAATTATATATCAGAATATCATCCAGGAGAATTTCCCCAACCTAGCTAGAGAGGCAAACATTCAAATTCAGTAAATGCAGAGAACTCCCACAAAATACTTCACAGAAGATTATCCCTAAGACACATAATCGTCAGATTCCCAAGGTGAAAATGAAAGAAAACATGTTAAAGGCAGCTAGAGAGAAAGAACAGGTCACCTACAAAGGGAAGCCTATCAGACTAACAGCAGACTTCTCAGCAGAAACCCTACAAGCCAGAAGAATTGGGGGCCTATATTCAATATTCTTAAAAACAAATTCCAACCCAGAATTTTATATCTGGCCAACCTAAGCTTCATAAGCAAAGGATAAGTGAGATCCTTCTCAGACAAACAAATGCTGGGGGAATTTGTTACCACCAGACTTGCCTTACAAGAATTCCTAAAGGAAGCACTAAATATGAAAAGAAAAGATTATTACCAGTCACTACAAAAGTACAATTAAGTACACAGAACAGTGACACTATAAAGCAATCACACAAACAAGTCTGCATAATAACCATCTAACGACAAAAAGACCAGAAGAAATCCTCACATATCAATACCAACCTTGAATATAAACAGGCTAAATGCCCTAATTAAAAGGCAGAATGTCAAGCTGAATAAAGGAGCAGGACCTAATGTTACGCTGTCTTCAAGAGACCCATTTCACGTGCAATGACACCCATAGACTCAAAGGAATGGAGAAAAATCTACCAACCAAATGGAAAACAGAAAAAAGCAGAGGTTGTAATATAAATTTCAGACAAAACAGACTTTTTTCAGTCAACAAAGATTTAAAAAGACAGAGAAGGGGATTACAGAATAGTAAAGGGTTCAATACACAAAGAAGACATCACTATCCTAAATATATGTGCACCCAACACTGGAGCTCCCAGATTCATAAAGCAAGTTCTTAGAGACCTTCAAAGAGACATAGACTCCCACATCAGTAGTAGGAGACTTCAACAACCCACTGACAGTATTAGACAGATGATCAAGGCATAAGATTAACAAAGATATTAAGCACCTGAACTCGACATTGCACCAAATGGATCTGATAGACATCTGCAGAACTCTCCACCTAAAAGAAACAGAATACACATTTTTTTATCTGCACATGGCATATACTCTAAAATCAACCAAATAATTAAATATGAAACAATCCTCAGCAAATGCAAAAGAAACAAAATCATACTCACCTCTCTCTCAGATCACAGTACAGTAAAACTAGAATTCAAGACAAAAAAATTTCTCAAAGCGATAAAATTAATGAAATAATCTGCTCCTAAATAATGTCTTTTGGGTAATAAATAATTTAATGCAGAAATCAAGAAGTTCCTTGAAACCAATAAGAATGAAGATACAATATATCAGAATCTCTGGGACATGGTTTAGGCAATGTTAAGAGGGAAATTTGTAGCATTAAACACCCATATCAAAAACTTAGAAATATCTCAAATTAACAACTTAAGATCACAACTAAAAGAATGGGAAAAACCAGAGCAAACCAACACCAAACCTAGCAGAATACAAGAAAAAACCAACATCACAGTGGACTTTATGGAGACTGAAAAACACAAAACCAATCAAAAGATCAATGAACCCAGGAGTTGTTTTTTTTTTCTTTTTAAAAAGTAGTAAGATAGAGAGACAACTAGCTAGACTAATAAAGAAGAAAAGAGAGAAGATCCAAAGAAACACAATCAGAAACAACAAAAGGGATATTATCACTGTCCCCAGAGAAATACAATTAACTATCAGAGAATATTATGAACACCTCAATGCACACAAACTAGAAAATCTAAAAGAAATGGATAAATTCCTAGACACATACACCCTCCCAAGACAGAACCAGGAAGAAACTGTATCCTTGAACAGACCAACAATGAGTTCTGAAATTAAATCAGTAATGAACAGCCCACCAACCAAAAAAAAAGCCCTATATCTGATGGATTCGCAACCAAATTCACAATCAAATCAAAGAGGTGATACCATTCCCACTAAAAGTACTCCAAAACACTAAGTAGGAGGAACTCCTCCCCCAACACATTGTATGAGGCCAGCATTATCCTGTCACAAAAACCTGACAGAGAAACAACAAGAAAAATAAAACTTCAGGCCAATATTCTTGGTAAATATTGATGCGAAAATCCTCAATTAAATACTAGCAAATGGAATCCAGCAGCACATGAAAAAAGCCAATTCACCACAATCAAGTAGGCTCTATCCCTGGGATGCAAGATTGGTTCAACACACACAAATCCATAAACATAATTCATCATATAAACAGAACTAGACAAAAACCACACGATTATCTCAATAGATTCAGAAAAGACTTTCAATAAAATTAAACACCCTTCATGTTAAAAACTCTCAGTAAACCAGGTATTGAAGGAACATAACTCAATATATATAATAAGAGCCATTTATGATGAACCCACAGCCAACCTCATACTGAATAGGCAAAAGCTGGAAACATTCCCCTTGAAAACGAGTGCAAGACCAGGATACCCTCTCTCATCACTTCTATTAAACATAGTATTGGAAGTTCTGCCCAGGGTAATCAGGCAAGAGAAATAAGTAAAAGGAATTCAAGTTGGAAGAGAGGAAGTCAAACTATCCCTGTTTGCAAAATGACATGATTCCATAACTAGAAAGCCTTATAGTCTCAGCCAAACAGCTCCTTCAGCTGATAAACAACTTCAGCAAAGTTTCAAGATACAAAATCAACGTACAAAAATTACTACCATTCTATATGCCAACAACAGCCAAGATGAGAGCCAAATCAGGAATGCAATCTCATTCACAGTTGCCACAAAAAGAATAATATGCCTAGGAATATCAGCTAACCAGGGAGGTGAATGCTATCTACAATGATAATTACAAAACAGTGCTCAAAAACATCAGAGATGATACAAGTCAAAAGACATTATTCAGGAGAAGACTGAAATGGCCATACTGCCCAAAGCAATTTACAAATCCAATGCTATTTCTATCAAACTACCAACAACATTTTCACGAAACTAGAAAAAAATTAACTTATTTGAGACTAAAAAAGAGCACAAATAGCAAAGATAATCCTAAACAAAAAGAACAAAGCTGGAGGTATCACGCTACCAGACTTCAAAGTATACTACAGGGATATGGTAACCAAAACAGCTTGGTACTGGTACAAAAACAGACACATAGACAAAGGGAACAGAATTGTGACAGCCCAGAAATAAGGCCACAACCTACATCTGTCTGATCATCAACAAAGCTGACAAAAACAAGCAATGGGGAAAAATTCTCTATTCAATAAATGATGCTGGGATAACTGGCTAGACATATGCAGAAGATTGAAACTGGACTCTTTTCTTACTCCATACACAAAATTCAACTCAAGATGGATGTATTAGTCAGGATTCTCTAGAGGAACAGAACTAGTAAGTATATGCATATATAAAGGGGAGTTTATTAAGGAGTGTTGACTCACACAATCACAAGATGATGTTCCACAGTAGGCCATCTGCAAGCTGAGGAGCAAGGAGGCCAGTCTGAGTCCCAAAGCTGAAGAACTTGGAGTGCAATGTTCGAGGGCAGAAAGCAATCAGCATGGGAGAAAGATGTAAACTGAGAGACTAATATAGTCTAGCCTTTTCACATTCTTCTGCTTATTTTATTCTGGCCAAGCTGGCAGCTGATTAATTTGTGCCCACCCAGATTGAGAATGGGTCTGCCTTTCCCAGTCCACTGACTCAAATGTTAATCTCCTTAGGCAACACACTCACAGGCACACCCAGGAACAGTACTTTGCATCCTTAAATCCAATCAAGTTGACACTTAATATTAACCATCACAGTGGATTAAAGAATTAAATGTAAAACCCAAAACTATGAAAACCATGGAATAAAACCTAGGCAATACCATTCAGGAAATAGGCATGGGCAAATATTTCATGACAAAGATGCCAAAAGCAATGGCAACAAAAGCAAAAATTGGCAAATGGAATCTAATTAAATTAAAAAACTCCTGCACAGCAAAAGAACTATCAACAGAGTAAACAGACAACCTACAGGATGGGAGAAAATATATGCACACTATGCATCTGACAAAGATCTAACATCTAGCATCTATAAGGAACTTAAACAAATTTACCAGAAAAAAAAATTTAAAAGGTGGCAAAGAACATGAACAGACACTTTTAAAAAAAAAGACATATACGCTGCCAACAAGCATATGAGAAAAAAAAAAAGCTGAATATCACAAGTCACTGGAGAATGCAAATGAAAACCAAAATAAGATACCATCTCACACAAATCAGAATGGCTATGATAAAAAGTAAAAACAAACAAACAAACAAACAAAAACAGATGCTGGCAAGAATGCAGAGAAAAGGAAATGTTTTTGGTGAGAGTGTAAATTAGTTCAACCATTGTGGAAAACAGTGTGGCGATTCCTCAAAGAGCTAAAAACAGTACTACTGTTCAACTCAGCAGTTTCATCATTGAGTATATATCCAAAGTAATATAAAATGTTCCATTATAAAGACACATACGTACTTATGCTCATCGTGGCGCTATTCACATTTGCAAAGAATGGACTCAATCTAAATGTCCATCATTGGAAGTCTGGATAAAGAAAATGTAGTACATATACAACATGGAGTACTATGCAGCCATAAAAAGGATGAGATCATGTCTTGCAGGAACATGAATGGATCAAGAGGCCATTATCCTTATCAAACTAAAGCAGGAACACAAAAGCAAATACTGTATGTTCTCACTTACAATTGAGAACTAAATGATAAGAACATCTGGACACAAAGAGGAGAACTGGAGCCTCCCAGAGGGTGTAGGGTGGGAGAAGGGAGAAGAACAGAAAAAATAATTGAGTACTAGGTTTAGTATGTGAGTGATGAAATAATATGTACATCAAACCCCCCGACATGAGTTTACCTATATAACAAACCTTCACATGTACCCCTGAACCTAAAATAAAAGTTATAGATAAAAAATAATAAATTAATAAATTAATTAAATAACATAATAAAATAAAATATTTTGGCTTATTAACAGGGCACTTAGCCAAGAACTCTGAAGCCCTGATGGAGATGTCCAAGGAGATTAATGTTTTCATGCCTTCTAACACAACATTCATCCTGCAGCCATGAATTAAGAAGTAATTTCAACTTTCAAGTCTTATTATATAAGAAATATATTTTGTAAGGCTATAGCTGGCACAGCGAATGATTTCTCTGATGAGTCTAAGTAAAAGAAATTGAAAACCTCTGAAAAGGGTTCACTATTACACATGCCATTAATAACATTTATGATTCATGGGAGGAGGCCAAAATTTCACCATTAACAAGAGTTTGGAAGAAGTTGACTTCAATCCTTGTGGATGACTTTGAGTTGTTCAAGGCTTTAAGTGAGGAAGTAAATGCAGATGTGGTGGAACTAGAAGTGGAGCCTGAAGTTGTGACTGAATTCCTGCACTCTCATTCTAAAACTTAAATGAGTAAGGAGTTGCTTCTTATGCATGCTCAAAGAAAGTGGTTTATTGAGCTCGAATCTACTCCTGGTAAAGATGCTGCAAACATCGTTGAAATTGCAACAAAAGATTTTGAAAATTACATAAATTAAATTGACAAAGCAGTGGTAGGGTTTGAGAGGGTTGATACTAATTTTACCAACTTACTATACTTATCAAATATCATCACATACTGCAGACTAGCATTCCACAGATGAAAGAATCAATTGATGTGGCAAACTTCATTTTCATCTTATTTTAAAGAATTGCCACAATGACCCCAATCTTCAGCAACCACCACCCTGATTAGTCAGCAGTCATCAATATCAAGGCAGACCTTCTACCAGCAAAAGGATTGTATACAACTCACTCATGGCTCAGATAATTGCTAGCATTTTTTGGTAATAAAATATCTTAAAGTTATATATATATTGTTTTTTAGACATAATACTATTGCAAACTTAGATTACAGAATAGTATAATTATAACTCTTTTGTGCACTGATTAACCAAAAAATTTGTATGACTCACTTTATTCTTGTGGTCTGGAATCATATCTCTGAGATATGCTTTGTATACAACCAAGACTTCTACCCCTAATGTATGCAGAAACTTAAAAGTATCTTTCCACCATTTTTCTTATTTCAGTTTTTCTCTAGCATTACCTCGCTTTACCCTAATGTAACTTGTTAAGGGCTCCTGCTGAATCTTGTGCTTTATGAAACGCCTCATTCAAGAAATTTTATTTCTTCCTCATCAAGACTCCTTTGCCTTATATTATAGTGCCTGATACCTTGGCCCTTTGGAAGGAATTTTATAAGCCAACTAATGGAAATATATGTGATCGAAAAAATCAAGTGACATAATTCAGTAAACCCTTAACAGGTAGATTGTCTATAGCAAAAGTTCAAGTTTGGTTAGGATTATAAATTAGGTTTATAAGAGATGCTATATTTAAAAAATAATAACCTGATGAAATAGGAAATATGTCCTATGCCAGACAGAATTTAATATATCATTCCAAGTAATAATAATAGTATAATACACTTGTTAAATACTCACTTGTTCCAAACATAGTGCCTAACGTTTTAATTCATTGTGCTATTGTATCTTCAAAATGATCTAATTAATTAGGTACTAATAGTATCTAATTTATACAGATGGGAAAACTTGAAGTCAGAGACTTTACATGGTTTTCTCAAAATGATATTTAGTAAATGAGAAAGATGAAATTTGAAACCAGATATAACAGGCATTAAAGCCTACTCTCCATTGAAACCATTAAATTGTCTTACTGTGCCTATTTCATTACGCGTGCATATAGAAATCACAGATATTTATTATTTCATTTTCTTCCTTCTTAATTGCAATCCAAATTGTATTTTTAAACCCCAATTTTATTATACTAGTTAGAGAATACAGGCTCAGCCAATTCAAGATGTTCTCTCTCTGTTTCCCAGGGTTGTTTCTGAATTCAATTCAGTTTCAAGAAGTATATATGTGTGATGCAAAATATATTAGCTGTTTAATTAGAGTTTTCATCTCTTTATTCTACCAGTGACTTTTCTATCATTATTCGACTCTACTTTAACCTATGGTCGACTATCGGATTCTAGTTTAACCTATAGTCCACATAGCTGCCTGCTTTGTTGTCTGTTTATTTATCCAGGAGTTTCCTTGGATTCAGCTCTTCTCTTTCAGGTCCTTAGGAGTCCACTCTTCAAGCCATAGAAATCTTAAATATCTGATCAGCACTATTATTTACCTAACATTTTTTTAAAAATCCCACCAGATAATAAATGAATATTTCTATATCTTCAGCAACTCTATGCTTTTTGTATGTCTTCAGCAAGTCTGTTGAACAAATGAACAAGCAGTTTTATACCCATTCTGCACAACACAAAATTGAGGCTTTATACATTATCTAATGCTTTGTGACTAAAATCTGGTAGAATGAGAAAAATAATCCAAATATTATATATTCCCAATTTAGAGCTTTGAAAGTAAAACAAAAGTGCTGCATAAATCAATCAAAGGAAGTGATTATATGTAGTCAGGAGGTTGAAGTATATAGAGAACAGAAGTATTAAACAAGATTAGAAGTGGCTTCATGACAAAAGTGTCATTTTAAGTAGATAAAGAAATAAACAAATACCACATGTTATCACTTATAAGTGGGAGCTAAATACTGGGTACACACAGACATAAATATGGGAACAGTAGTCACTGGGGACTCCAAAAGAGGGAAGGCAGTGAGGGAGGAAGGTTTGAAAAACTGCCTATTGAGTATTTTGTTCACCATTAGGGTGAGGGGATCAATAGAAGCCTAATCTTCAGTATCATGCTATATACCCATGTGACAAACCTATACATGTACCCCTGAATCTAAATATTTTCTAAAAAACAATATCTTTAAAAATCTCTCAAAATTCATTAATAGAGAACAAATTCCTATTTTTATTACATAGAATTCAATTATATTGGTGTATAATAATTAATTGTATCAATCCCCTTTGAGGAACACTTGTTTTTCTCCTAATCTTTGGTTACAAACATTGCTACAATAAGTAAAATTATTTTACTTGTAATCAAGGATACATGAGGACAAATTCTGTAAAGAGGAATTGCTGGGTTGACAGAAGCAGGCTTCGGAAGGTGGGTAATAACAAACTCCTTTGAGCTAAAGGATGCACAAGCAAGTACATTTCCAATTTTGATAGATATTGACAAATTGGAGGGCTAATTATTTAATACCCATTATGTATTTTAGGATGCTCATTAAGAGTGATATTGTAACAACAAGCCACAACAGAAAATTTTAGTTACCTAATAGTGACTATTCCTATTGAATTTGTATCTATAAGGACGGTAAAAACATTGTCTTGAGTTTCTCAGAAGTCACACCTGATGCCTTGATGTGGTAATATCTTCTACGAAGCAGGTGATCACTTTTTATACTATTGTCTTATTCCATGTTCACTCTGTAAAGAATTTTAACTGATTTAAGACATATAAATTTACTCCACAAAAAAAAATTAACATCAAATGATTTGGAAGGATTAAGTGGGTGGAAGAGAAGAAGGTGGCTATAAAATAAGAATAAGAGTAATGGGGGTGGCTGGTAAGAGGGTCAAATAGGAACAGCTCCAGTCTGCTGCTCCCAGTGAGATCAACACAGAAGGTGGGTGATTTCTGCATTTTCCAACGGAGGTACCGGGCTCATCTCATTGGGACTGGTTAGATAGTGATTGCGGCCCACAGAGGGTGAGTAAAAGCAGGGTGGGGCATCATCTCACCCAGGAAGCACAAGGGGTCGGAGAACTCTCTCCCCTAGCCAAGGAAAGCCATGAGGGACTGTGTCGTGAGAAACTGTGCATTCTGACCAAGACAATATGCGTTTCCCACGGTCTTCACATCCCACAGGCCAGGAGATTCCCTCGGGTGCCTATAACACCAGGTCCCTGGGTTTCAAGCACAAAACTGGGTACCCATTTGAGCAGACACAGAGCTAGCTGCAGGATTTTTTTTTTTCCTACCACAGTGGCACCGGGAATGCCAGTGAGACATTCAATCCCCTGGAAAGGGAGCTGAAGCCAGGAGGCAAGTGGTCTAGCTCAGCAGATCCCACCACCATGGAGCCCAGCAAGCTAAAATCCACTGGCTTGAAATTCTCGCTGCCAGCACAGCAATCTAAAGTTGACCTGGGATGCTTGAGCTTGGGGTGGGGGAGGGGTGTCCACCATTACTGAGGCTTGAGTAGGCAGTTTTCCCCTCACAGTGTAAACAAAGCTGCTGGGAAGTTCAAACTGGGAGGAACCCACCACAGCTTGGCAAACCGCTGTAACCCAACTGCCTCTCTAGATTCCTCCTCTCTGGGCAGGGCATCCGTGAGAGAAAGGCAGCAGCCCCAGTCAGGGGCTTATAGACAAAACTCCCATCTCCCTGGGACAGAGCACCTAGGGGGAGGGTTGGCTGTGAGCGCAGCTTCAGCAGACTTAAACATTCCTGCCTGCCGACTCTGAAAAGAGCAGCAGATCTCCCAGGACAGCTCTAATAAGGGACAGACTGCATACTCAAGTGGGTCCCTGACCCCATGCCTCCTGACAGGGAGATACCTCCTAACAGGGGTCAACAGACACCTCATGCAGGAGAGTGACAGCTGGCATCTGGCAGGTGCCCCTATGAGACAAAGCTTCCAGAAGAAGGAACAGGCAGCAATCTTTGCTGTTCTGCAGCCTCTGCTGGGGATACTCAGGCAGCAAGGGTCTGGAGTGGACCTCCAGCAAACTCCAACAGACCTGCAGCAGAGGGGCCTGGCTGTTAGAAGGAAAACTAGCAAACAGCAAAGAATAGCATCAACATCAACAAAAAGGCTGTCCACACAAAAACCCCATCCGAAAGTCACCAACATCAAAGACCAAAGGTAGATAAATCCACAAGATGAGGAAAAAACAGTGAAAAAAGGCTGAAAATTCCAAATACCAGAATGCCTCTTCTCCTCCAAGGATCACAACTCCTCACCAGCAAGGAAATAAAACTGTATAGAGAATGAGTTTGACAAATTGACAGAAGTAGACTTCAGAAGGTGGGTAATAACAAACTCCTTCAAGCTAAAAGAGCATGTTCTAACCCAAAGCACGGAAGCTAAGAATCTTGAAAAAAGGTTAGAGAAATTGATAACTAGAATAACTAGTTTAGAGAAGAACATAAATGACCTGATGGAGCTGAAAAAAACAGCACAAGAACTTCGTGAAGCGTACACAAGTATAAAAGCTGAATCTATCAAGCGGAAGAAAGAATATCAGAGATTGAAGATCAACTTAATTAAATAAAGCATGAAGACAAGATTACAGAAAAAAGAATGAAAAGGAACGAACAATGCCACCAAGAAATATAGGACTACGTGAAAAGAGCAAACCTATGTGTGATTGGTGTACCTGAAAGTGACAGGGAGAATGGAACCAAATTGGAAAACACTTTTTAGGGTACTATTCAGGAGAACTTCCCCAACCATCAAGACAGGCCAACATTCAAATTCAGGAAATACAGAGAACACCACAAAGATACTCCTGGAGAAGGGCAACCCCAAGACACACAATCATCAGATTCACCAAGGTTGAAATGAAGGAAAAAAAATGTTAAGAGCAGCCAGAGAGAAAGGTGGTTTACCCACAAAGAGAAGCCCATCAGACTAACAGTGGATCTCTCTGCAGAAACCTTATAAGCCAGAAGAGAGTAGGGGCCAATAGTCAACATGCTTAAAGAAAAGAATTTTCAACCCAGAATTTCGTATCCAGCCAAACGAAGCTTCGTAAGTGAAGAAGAAATAAAATCTTTTTCAGACAAGCAAATGCTGAGAGATTTTGTCACCACCAGGTCTGCCTTACAACAGCTTCTGAAGGAAGCACTCAATATGGAAAAAACAAAAAAAAGAATCTGGTACCAGCCACTGCAAAACACGCCAAATTATAAAGACCATTGACACTATGAAGAAACTGCATCAACTAATAGGCAAAATAACCACCTAGTATCATAATGACAGGATCAAATTCACATGTAATAATATTACTCTTAAATGTAAACAATTTAAGTGCCCCAATTAAAAGACACAGACTGACACATTGGATAAAGAATCAAGACCCATCAGTGTGCTATATTCAGGAGACCCATCTCATGTGCAAAGACACATCACGTAGGCTCAAAATAAAGGGATGGAGGAATATTTACCAAGCAAATGGGAAGCAAAAAAAGCAGGAGTTGCAATCCTAGTCTCTTATAAGACAGACTTTAAACCAACAGAGATAAGGAAAGACAAAGAAGGGTATTACAAGATGGTAAAGTGATCAATGCAACAAGAAGAGCTAACTGTCCTAAATATATATGCACACAGATTCATAAAGCAAGTTCTTAGAGACCTTCAAAGAGACTTAGACTCCCACGCAATAATAGTGGAGACTTTAACACCCCACTGACAATATTAGACAGACAATGAGACAGAAAATTCACAAGGATATTCAGGAGTTGAAGTCAGCTCTGGGCCAAGCAAACTTAATAGACATTTACAGAACTCTCCACCCCAAATCAGCAGAATATACATTCTTCTCAGCACCACAATGCACTTAATATAAAATTGACCACATAATTGGAAGTAAAACACGCCTCAGCAAATGCAGAAGAATAGAAATCATAACAGTCTCTCAGATCACAGTGCAATGAAATTAAAACTCAGGATTAAGAAACTCATTCAAAACCACACACCTACATGGACACTGAACGACCTGCTCCTGAATGACTACTGGGTAAATAATGACATTAAGGCAGAAAAAAATAAGTTATTTGAAACCAAGGAGAACAAAGGCACAATGTACCAGAATCTTTGGGACATAGCTAAAGTAGTGTTTATACAGAAATTTATAGCACTAAATGCCCACAGGATAAAGCAGGAAAGATCTAAAATTGACAGCCTAACATCACAATTAAAAGAACTAGAGAAGCAAGAGCAAACACATTCAAAAGTTAGCAGAAGACAAAAAATAACTAAGATTAGAGCAGAACTGAAGGAGATAGAGACACGAAAAACCCTTCAAAAAATCAATGAATCCAGGAGCCGGTTTTTTTGAAAAGATTAACAAAATGGATAGGCTGCTAGCAAGACTAATAAGGAAGAGAGAAGAATCGAATAGACACAATAAAAAAATGATAAAGGGGATATCACCACTTATCCCATAGAAATACAAACTACCATCAGAGAATAAAATAAAAACCTCTATGTAAATAAACCAGAATATCTAGAAGAAATGGACAAATTCCTGGACACATACACTCTCCCAAGAGTAAAACAGGAAGAAGTCAAATCCGTGAACAGACCAATAACAAGTTCTGAAATTGAGGCAGTAATTATAGCCTACCAATTAAAAAAAGCCCATGATCAGACAGATTCATAGTCAAATTCTCCCACAGGTACAAAGAGGAGCTGGTAACATTCCTTCTGAAACTATTCCAAACAATAATAAAAGAGGGAGTCCTCCCTAACTGACTGTATGAAGCCAGCATCATCTTGATACCAAAACCTGGCAGGGACACAACAAAAAAAAGACAATTTCAGGCCAATATCCCTGATGAACATCGATGCAAAAATCTTCAGTAAAATACTGACAAACTGATCAAAAGCTTATCCACCACATCAAAAAGCTTATCCACCACAATCTAGTTGGCTTCATCACTGGAATGCAAGGCTGATTCAACATATACAAATCAAGAAATATAATCCATTATATAAACATAACCAGTGACAAAAACCATGCAATTATCTCAATAGATGCAGAAAGGGCCTTCCATAAAATTTAATACCCCTTCATGCTAAAAACTCTCAATAAACTAGGTATCGATGGAACGTTATCTCAAAATAATCAGAGCTATTTATGACACATACACAGCAAATAAACTGAATGGGCAAAAGCTGGAAGCATTCCCTTTGAAAACCGGCACAAAACAAGGATATCCTCTCTCACCACTCGTATTTGACATTGTATTGGAAGTTCTGGCAGGGGAAATAAGGCAAGAGAAAGAAATAAAGGGTATTCAAATAGGAAGAGAGGATGTCAACTTGTCTCTGTTTGCAGATGACATGATTGTCTATTTAGAATACCCCATTGTCTTAGCCCAAAATCTCAAGCTGATAATCCACTTCAGCAAAGCCTCAGGATACAAAATCAATGTGCAAAACTCACAAGCATTTCTATACACCCATAATAGACAACAGAGAACCAAATCATGAGTGAATTCCCATTCACAATTGCTACAAAGAAAATAAAATACCTAGGAATCCAACTTACAAAGGATATGAAGGACTTCTTCAAGGAGAACTACAAACCACTGCTTAAGGAAATAAGAGAGGACATAAAAAAATGTAAAAACATTCCATGCTCATGGATAGTAAAAATCAATATCGTGAAAATGGCCATACTGCCCAAAGTAATTTATAGATTCATTGCTAACCCTATCAAGCTACCATTGACTTTCTTCACAGAATTAGAATAAAACTACTTTAAATTTCATATGGAACAAAAGAAGAGCTCATATAGCCAAGACAATCCTAAGTAAAAAGAACAAAGCTGGAGGCATCATGCTACCTGACTTCAAACTATACTACAAGGCTACAGTAACGAAAACAGCATGGTACTGGTACCAAAACAGATATATGGACCAACAGAACAGAACAGAGCCCTCAGAAATAAGGCCACACATCTATAACCATCTGATCTTTGACAAACATGACAAAAACAAGCAATGGGGAAAGAATTCCCTATTTAATAAATTTTGTTGGGAATACTGGCTAGCCATATGCAGAAAACTGAAACTGGGCCACTTCATTACCCCTTATACAAAAATTAACTCAAGATGAGTTAAAGACTTAAACTTAAAACCTAAAACCATCAAAACCCTAGAAGAAAACCTAGGCAATACCATTCAGGACATAGGCATGGGCAAGGACTTCATGACTAAAACACCAAAAGCAATGGCAACAAAAGCCAGAATTGACAAGTGGGATCTAATTAAACTAAAGAGCTTCTGCAGAGCAAAAGAATCTACCATTAGGGTGAACAGGCAACCTACAGAATGGGAGAAAATTTTTGCCATCTATCCATCTGACAAAGGGCTAATATCCAGCATCTACAAGGAACTTAAACAAATTTACAAGAAAAAAACAAACAACCCCATCAAAAAGTGGGTGAAGGATATGAACAGACACTTCAAAAGAAGACATTTATGTAGCCAACAAATGAAAAAAAACTTCATCATCACAGGTCATTACAGAAATGTAAATCAAAACCACAATGAGACACTATCTCACGCAAGTTAGAATGGTGATTATTAGAAAGTCAGAAAACAACAGATGCTGGAGAGGAAGTGGAGAAATAGAAACACTTTTATACGGTTGGTGGGAGTGTAAATTAGTTCAACCATTGTGGAATACAGTGTGGTGATTCCTCAAGGATCCAGAACCAGAAATACCATTTGACTCAGAAATCCCATTACTAGGTATATACCCAAAGAATTACAAATCATTCTACTATAGAGACAAATGCACACTTATGTTTATTGCAGCACTCTTCACAGTAGCAAAGACTTGGAACCAACCCAAATGCCCATCAATGATAGACTGGATTAAGAAAATGTGGCACATATACACATATATGGAATACTATACATTCATAAAAAAGGATGAATTCATATTCTTTGCAGGGACATGAATGAAGCTGGAAACCGTCATTCTGAGCAAACTAACAGAAGAACAGAAAAGCAAATACCACATGTTCTCACTCATAAGTGGGAGTTGAACAATGAGAACACATGGACACAGGGAGGGGAACATCACACACCAGGGCCTGTTTGTGGGGTGGGGTCTAGAGGAGGAATAGCATTAGGAGAAATACCTAATGTAGATGACAGGTTGATGGGTGCAGCAAACCACTATGGCACGTGTAAACCTATGTAACAAACCTGCATGTTCTGCCCATGTATTCCAGAACTTAAGATATATCTTTAAAAAAACCTGGCAAATATAGAAAAGTATCAATAAAAATTATTCTTTTCTTCCACTCTGAAATAACCAAAATGAATGAGAGTAATACAAACTTTTCCAAGATTTTGCATTTAACATGGATTTGTATTAGAACACCTAATTTGTGTTTGAATATTTTAATAAATGTAAAGAATTATTAACTCTGCTCTCTGTTTCCAACTAATTTACACACTATTTTATCATGAATTTATGTTTTGTTTATGTCACATAATGCATGCTTATTTTTACAGGACCTTTCAATATTATATTTTAAACAAGAAATGATGACAATGCTGTATAGCATGTAGCAGTGCATAGAATATGTAGATACAAGAAGACTTTCTGTATTACCTGAATAGACACCTCATAGATTACTTATGTAGAAAGAGACAACTTTATGTACGTTCTATGGCAGTAAGGCATCACTGATACAGTGACTTAAAGAACTGAAAAATTTTACAGAAAATTTAGTGGACCACATCATAGACACTATGATGAGAGTCACTTTACACAGGTTGATTAATTTAATGTGGTTAACCCTACAAGTTAACATAGTTTTTCTCACTTTAGTGGTAGGGGAAATATGGTTCATAGCCTAAGAGCTCGATAAATTAAATTGGTTGAAAATTGAATGCAAGTCTTTTCTACTAAGGGGCCCTCCATTATCACTTATTATAGCTTAGTCCTTCTCCATCTTTGCTGTAGACATGCAAAAATATTTTTGTAAAACTTAGTCTTTAAACAACCTATGTTGGGACACATCTTGAAATGAATCTTATATGTGATAAATCTTGTCTCTCATACAAAATAAAATAACTATTTTCATTTGTCTATGGTGTGTGTTATAATAAATCCACCTGCCCCCCCTAAAAAATTGGAAGAATGGAACAATGAGCACACATATGCACACTTTCAAGATTTATCAACATTTTGTTCCACCTATATGTAGAGGTATAATTTATATTAAAAATGTGCTGTTTTAAAATAAAAAGTTGAATGAGTTTTGATAAATATGAATAATAATGTAACAGAACATAGAAGATTCCTGTCTTCTGGAATTTCTGCCATCAGTTCCTTTTCAGTCCATTACTTTACCTCACCCCAGTCCTTGGCAAAAATGTATTTTCTTTCCCTTTGGTTTTACCATTTCTAGAGTATCATGTAAATGAAATAAGACTATATTTAGTCTTTTACATCTGGCTTCCTTAACATACTGCTTTAAAGTTGCCATTTTGTTGCATACATCAGTAGTTCATTCCATTTAATTGTTCAGAAGTATCTTATTATATGGATATACTAAAATTTCTTTACCCACTTCCAGATTGAGGGAAACTGTTTTTTTCTTAGTGTTTAGCTATTATGAATAAATCTGTTATAAATATTTGTTTACAGGTCTTTGGGTAGTCCTACATTTGCATTTATTTTGAGTAAATACCTAGAAGTGACATCACAAGATCATATGATAATTGTTTATATAACTTTACAATTAGGTACTCCAATTGCATTTCAGGTGCTCTACTCCCTCAATAAACTTCCAAGATGTTTTCCATAGTGTCTGTATAATCTTGCATTTCTACCAGCAACTATGAGTTTCATTTGATCCACGTAACCAAGACTTCAATCTGTCACTTTTTTTTTAAATTTTACCCATTCTAATGTATGTACATGGGTATCACATCGTGGTTTTAATTTGCATTTTGCTGATGAGAAATGTTGAAATTTTTTCATGTGTTTATTATTGGTATATATTCCTCATTGACATACTTCAAATCTTGTCTATATTTTGTATATGATTTTCTTACTATTATTGAGTCATAAGAGCATTTTTTAATATTCTGGGCACAGGGCTACTGCCAATTTTCTTCAATTCTGTGGCTTGTGTTTACATTTTCTTAATGGTGTGTTTTGAAGAATAGAAGTTTCTAATTTGGTGACACCTGTAAACTGTAATAGAAAGTTTGATTTTATTTTGATCCTTTTGGACAGCTTTCATGCCCAACACATATCACTTTGCATTGTGCCTCACTTCTATGAAAGCTGATAAGAAATTTCAGGTGCTCGGGTGGGTGCGGTGGCTCACGCCTGGAATCTCAGCACTTTGGGAGGCCGAGGTGGGCAGATCACGAGGTCAGGAGATCGAGACCATGCTGGCTAACACAGTGAAACCTGTCTTTACTAAAAATACAAAAAATTAGCCAGGCGTGGTGGCCTGCAGTCCCAGCTACTCGGGAGGCTGAGGCAGGAGAATGGCCTGAACCCGGGAGGTGGAGCTTGCAGTGAGCCGAGATTGTGCTACTGCACTCCAGCCTGGGAGACAGAGCAAGACTCGGTTTCAAAAAGAAAAAAAAAGGAAAAGAAAAGAAAAGATAAAAAAGAAATTTCAGGTGCTGGACTCCCTTATTTGGTGTTGGCAGGAAGTTCAAATCAAGCAAGCCCCAGCTCATGCAGGAAAACCCTAGCTCAACTGCATAATCGGAATAAAACACCAAAGCCAATCACTTCTTGCTCTCTCAACTTTTGAACCTGCTTAGAAACTTATGTTGATTTTCCCAGAAAGCCTCATTATGAGAGCTGAGGCGGGAGGATCGCTTGAGATCAGGAATTTGAGACCAGCCTGGGTAAAATAGCAAGATCCCATCTCCAAATAATAATAATAACAATTAAGGAATTAGCCTATTTCTGTCCTCTTGGTGCATGTGTGGCATCATCAGTCTTAATATTTGTATCAATTGTCTATTGATACTGTAACAAATTACCGAACACGTAAACTGACTTTAAAGAGCACAAAGTTATTGTCTTAAGTGTTCTATGTTTTAGAAATTTCACTGGACGAAAATTCATGTAGTGGCAAGATTAATGAACTTTATGGAGTCTGTGGGAAATAACTAATTGCTTTGCTTTTTCCAGCTTTGAGATATCACTTGTAATCCTTATACGATAGCTTCTTTCTGCATCTTCAGGCCCCCAGTATTGCATCTTCAAATGTTTTTCTGACTCTGACTCCTCTCCTTCCATATTCTGCTTTATTCTTACATCAAGTCCACGCAAATAATCTGGATTATTTTCACATTTTGAGGTCTGCTGCTTAGCGACCTTAATTCTATTTCCACCTTAATTTTCCTTTATTCTATAAATTAACATATCTGCAGGTTATTAATCCGCAGATTAGATATTCCTTTTTGCCTAGGAGTCTGTAGGGTTTTTAAACTGGAAAGATAGTTCACACTTGGCTTTTAATTACTTGGTAAAAGTACAGGCTTTTTTTCTTTTTGCTTTGATGGTTTCTACCTCTTTTTAATATTCTCTACCAAAGTTGAAACATTTTATGTGTCTCCATTTCTCCTCAGAGGTATTTGGTACTCTCTGAAATTCAGTCTCTCTGGCCGCCCTGCAAGCTTAGCTCTCAGATAAGCTCAAAAGTATAATTTTGTAGATTATCCTGCTTTTTCTGGTTTTTATTGTATGGCATTTATTTACAGCCTTTTAAATTTTATTTTCTTTTGTCTTTCTTTCTTTTTTTTTTTTTTTTTTTGAGTCGGAGTCTTCCTCTGTAGCCCGGGCTGGAGTGCAATGGCGCAATCTCAGCTCACTGCAACCTCCGCCTCCCAGGTTCAAGCCATTCTCCTGCCTCAGCCTCTGGAGTATCTGGGACTACAGGCACCTGCCATCACGCCCTGCTATTTTTATTTATCTATTTATTTACTTATTTAGTTGTATTTTTACTAGAGATGGGGTTTCACCATGTTGGCCAGGCTAGTCTCAAACTCCTGATCTCAGGTGATCCACCCGTCTCAGCCTCCCAAAGTGCTGGAGTTACAGGAGTGAGCCACCATGCCAGCCTTTTAACATTTTAAGTCAAAATGCAACCTATTCACTGCTTAAAATTCCTTTCAATATTAACATTTGGGTCCACATGCAGAATGAGCATGTAATTCAAAGTATTTACAGTTCTGTGACCTCACTCTATGACTAAAACTATGTTTTCTTCTCAAGTAATAATAGCACACATTTATTGAAAAATTGGAAGAGCTGTGAACAGTGCTAACTGTTTTATACGCATTATTCTCATGTAATCAGCAAATCAACCCTTTGAGGAAGTTGCCTTATGATCCCCATTTATATAAGAATATCTTGAAGTGCCTATAGGCACACAGCTAGATAGAATGCGGCAGAAAAAAAAATCCAAGGCTTTAAATTTCATACCTATACTCTTAATTAAGTAATAGAGTCCCCATTTAATAATCTATTCTCATGGACAAGTCACAAATGTCTGCCTTATTTTATAAGTCATGACAAAGCCTAAAGTCGGATTTCTGAAATATGTAATCACACTAGATCTTTCAACAAATCTCCATAAATGTGTGAATATAGTCTCAATCTTCAGTTATGAAAATAACCCTGGCTCATGTTTGTGTATTCCTCTTTTTAATGGGACCCCTACCACAAGTTTCAGGTTTATGCCAGATGGTTGTAAATTGAAAAACAAATAAAAGAGGAAATAAAATATCCTTTTCCTTCTGCTCCCTGGCCACATATATCCAATAAAACAATAGAGAGCAGATTAGTTTTGATAATTAATTGACTTTTACCAAAGAGTATGTTACCTTAAGAAAAAATCTGACAAAAAAGTTTTATGTGACACTAGGGAATGAGTGTCGTTTTAACAAAGTAAGAGAAAAGGAACTCTTAACAAAAGTAGAACTTATATATATTTCTAGTAATAAAGAGCTCAAATCAGTGAAGTTCTAAGTCTCTCATGGTACTGGAAGTTGGTTGGAAGTGGTGATAGTGGAAGAGAAATTTTACTGAACCATAAAAACATGTCAAATGATTGAGCTCTCTTTTCAAACCATTCTTCAGTCTTGTCAGACTACTTTCTTTTATTATATTTAAGAATTCAACAGCCAAGAAGAACAATCTATTTCCAAAAAAGCCAGAGGAAAATGGAAGTGTCTTCATTCCTTTTGCAAATATTCTCCCTTGTTATGAGAAAAGAAAGCCATTCTGACAGAAAAAGTGAAGAATGTGCTCGCTGAATTTCTTTTATTGTACAATCGCATCTCTCTTCGTCTACCTTGTCATGTTTCATAGTCATTTCTTCACCTTTTATCATCACGCTTTTTTACCTTTTTCTGATCTTTCTCATTCTTCTTAACCGTCCCTTTTCTTCATCTCTTTTCGCAAAATACATCAGATTTCATTTTCACACAGTATATACTTTCTTTTTTCTTCACTGTGACATTAATTCCTTACTTCTAAATGGAGTAATAGGAAATTGAATCACTACCAATTTCCTTCTGGTGTAAGTGGAATAGCAAAAAATCAATAACCGGGAATCGGTCAACCAAAGGTCTTGTAGAACCCCATTAATCAGTGAAATAACATCTAGTTATGTGTGTGTGTGTGTGTGTGTGTGCAGATGTGGTACTTTTTCTCTGTATGTTTTCATGTATGTGTGCCTATGTGTGGTATAGATATGTTTGTGTATGTGTGAATATATGGTGTTTGTGCGTACATGTTTCTGTGTGTGCTGTGGGTGTATGCTGGCAAAAATATACAATGTGTAGGTAACTCATATCAGATCTTGCAAAAAATGTTAAGTCTCAAAGTTTTAAGTTTTAAGTAGGTTTGTGGTGAGTTCAGAAACCATATTTGTCTTCATTTAAAGTCTGATGTGGAAAAAACTCAAGAAAAATAGACTTGCAAAAGTAATTCCCTAAGAAAGGAAGTGGAAGGAAGTTATGCTGCTTGCATTTTATAATTAATAAAGTAACTGTACTAGTAAGATAAATTAAAAATCCAACTATCTAGTGTTATTCATTGTATATAGAAAAAGGTAGCATCCACTCACAAAGGTAAGTAATTTGTTTCAGAATCATTTTCTTCCACAGTGTGCTCATTGTGATACCAATAAGGCTTCTACAAATCCAATCCAATTAATTCATTAATATAGTTACAGGGAAATTTTCCAGTGATAATAATGTCCTTATTGTATTGACTTAAGTGAAGTTCCATTGATATTTTCTGAAGGGCTATTATAATCAGGAGTCAAATACTTGCCTAGTAGATTCATCAGGTATACACAAGTAGCCATGACTTCAAGGGTAGCTCTTAAAAATATGTTTTAGGGCTAGGCGGGTGGCTCACGCCTGTAATCCCAGCACTTTGGGAGGCCGAGGCGGGTGGATCATGAGGTCAGGAGATCGAGACCACGGTGAAAGCCCGTTGCTATTAAAAATACAAAAAATTAGCTGGGCATGGTGGCGGGCGCCTGTAGTCCCAGCCACTCCGGAGGCTGAGGAAGGAGAATGGCGTGAACCTGGAAGGTGGAGCTTGCAGTGAGCAGAGATCGCGCCACTGCGCTCCAGCCTGGGCGACAGAGCGAGACTCTGTCTAAAAAAAAAGTTTTAAATGCCATTTCTGTAGCATATTAAAATGTAAGCAACAATACACTGAAAGTGCCATTTTCTAGACAAATGCTGAAAAGATGAAAATGCCTATTCCAATAAATATTGCAATATAACTTAGTAAATAGTATTTTATTTGAAAACTGAAAGTAAATAGCAAGCAAAATGTTGTTCTTAATACAAAATCCCTCATTAATGTTTCTAGTCTCCAGTCTTATTTTCAACATGCTTAGTGAACCATATGTTCCTTCTAAGAGATAGTTTCGTAAATTTGTCTTTCTCAGGAAAAGCAAGCATGAGAGGAGTAAGATGAACAGGTGATGGTGCTCTCTGTTATTATTCCTTTTTTTTGAGACGGAGTCTCACTCTGTCACCCAGGCTGGAGTGCAGTGGCGCGATCTTCCCTCACTGCAAGCTCCGCCTCCCGGGTTCACGCCATTCTCCTGTCTCAGCCTCCCGAGTAGCTGGGACTACAGGCGCCTGCCACCACGCCCCGCTAATTTTTTGTATTTTTAGTAGAGACGGGGTTTCACCTGTGTTAACCAGGATGGTCTCGATCTCCTGACCTCGTGATCCGCCCGCCTCCGCCTCCCAAAGTGCTGGGATTACAGGCGTGAGCCACCGCGCGCAGCCTCTGTTACTATTCTTAGTAGAAATCATGAAGAGCCTAATGTAGTTGAACTAAGTAAGCCATATGGAAACAAAAGGAAGTCATATTCCTTATTGGATTCCACATAAATAAATTCTGCATGTAAAAAGAACTACCATAGAATTGTAAATGATTCTCTCTGTAAAGGAATACTGATGGAAACATTCCAGAATAATACAAATAAGATAAAGAAGAACATATAAAACAAACTTAATGGTATAATAAGCTTCTTTTATCCTATTGCAATGATTTTTAGGTAAAACAAAATGCTAGAATTTACTTTTGTGTTTTAAGGTTTACATTGACCTATCACAAATCAGTGAAACCAAGATGCTCAATCCGAAAATAAATTACACTGTGTTCTAACAACTATTTGTCCTAGATAACTTTGTACTAAATATAAGGCTAAAACAAATGTTGGTATCAAATAATCCAGAAAGGTTTAAGAAAATCATTACTAAACTTTTAAAATAACCCGTGTTAGAAAGTTAACAGTATTACAGATTACAAAATAGATAGGAAAGTGAAAGAAAACACATAGATTCCCTGTGTCTATAATTGCTGAAAATTTATCTGAATGTGACATATTCCATAATCTTTAAATGTTAACCTTAAAGTTTTGGAAAAACCTTTCATTTGTGCTGGTTATGAAAATCATCTAAATGAAACAAAGTCTTTGAATAATGTTATAGTTCTGTAAAATGCTCTCCATATAGAAAACGACTGTCGATCAATGAATGATCTAGGAAATCATTTGGGTCTCAACTTCAAAATATGGAAATCCATCTTTTTCTCCTATTTTTTCTTCTTTATCATGTATCTTAGTGAATTTCAGCAAAATTGCACTATACATAGTTGCACGGAACACATCCTTGAGGGCAATGAATCTGGAACAAAACCATTAGGAGTCTTTTGAAATATGCAGTGGAGAGGAATAGTAATTCTAGAAATATTTTGAAGGATAGAATCAATATGGTTTCGTCAAAATGGAAGGTGAAAAGGTGATTACAAGTGGCTTATTTCTCATTTCACTAGATTGAGCAAAATTATAAAGGTATTATACATATATTTTAAAACAAAAATAATTTTAGAAGTTAGCTAAGCCACTCATCTGTGTGTGAGTGTGTGTGTGAGTGTGTGTGTGTTTGTGTGTGTGTATGTGTGTGTGATGAGATGTAACTCATGGGTGGGTGACATAATAGTCAACAAATTAATCTATGAGCTAATTTTTATAGCAATTATTTAATTATACTATCCAAACAAGTTTTATATATTTGAAATTTTATTTTTCTCCTATAACATTATTTAAATAGGTATATATGTTGGTAAAATTTGGATATAACATAAATTATTTAACCCATCCACTAATTTAGAAGTGTAAATGGTTTGCAGCCTTTTACTATTATAAGCAATGCTGCAGTATACAATAATTTGATACATTTTCAGAAATGAAATCTAATGGTATGTTTCATAACATTCGATAACTATTTCTAAATGTTATAACCTTCTAAATAAATAAAATTCATATTAAAATTGTAATTTTTTTCTTAGAAAACAAACCTGAAATCTGCGTGTGGCAAAGTGTCCTCTCTCTGGATTCAACTCTAATTATTAATAATTTTATGTAGAGTTGTATTTAAAGATTTTTAAAATAATTACCCAACAAGACAAGATTATTATCCATTGTTCTAATACTTGAATCCCTGTTTAAATTTCTACAATCTTGTACTGAGTCATTTTGTATGCGAGCCGATATATTGGCACAAATTATATTACCTCCCAGGCATTGCCATTTGAGAATGGAACATTCTCTCACCAAATTCTTCTTTGCATTGATATTATCCTTTGTCTGGTCCTTGTGTATTGCTTTGGGGGCAAGCAAAACAAGTTTAGTTTATCTTCTTTATAATATATAAATATATTTAATAAGGTTTTGTTTCCCCCTACTTTCCTCCTCCTCCTCTTCCTCTTCCTCCTCCTCCTTCTTCTTCTTTCTTCTTCTTCTTCCTCCTTCTTCCTCTTCTTCTTCTTCTCCTTCCTCTTTTTCTCCTTCTTCTTACCTTCTTTTTGTCAACTTCGTATGACATGATTTGAACTTCTGCCAGAGACTAGCCACTTTTTCCTTTACACCCTGCTTATTTTTTTATTGTGATACCTAGACCAAAAAGGAATATTCCAGGTATCTTATGAATAATAAAGAATAAAATTAGGCTTATCATTGCTAATTGATTATCATGCAACATATATTTACATTCCATTTATTGGCATGAATATCTATTAAATAAAATTAAGATTTATTTCAACTAAAATTCTTCCCTTTACCATATTTAAAAGTCTATATATTTCTATTTTTATTCGGTGCCTATGTAGCTTTCCTGTATCTATCAATATCCCCCGCACGCCATTTTTCTGAATTAAAACATCCGGGGAGTAGGGATACAAAAGCGATCATCCAATGCAGGATAGTCTAGCTTTTAAAATGTTATTTTTTTGGCCACTTTGTGGGATATGAAACCATCTTTTTTTGTACTATTTCCCATAATTCGGAGAAAATGCTACATATCCAAATATTATGAATAAATATTAAATTATTTAATAGCCTAACTAATCATATGACTTTTAATATAGCAACAAATAATACATGTAAAATGAAAAATGTTATCTGTGAATACGCCTGGACATTTTTACTCTTGTAGAAAATTGTTGCTTGAATATGTTTCATACTGCCTCATTTTCATTTTCAGATTTGAAATTTTTTTAGCTCATTTATTTATTCAATAATTATTTACCTCAGTAAACCAACTTTGTGACAGCAGTTTTCCGGGTACTGAGAATAAATCTGTAAATAAAACAACTCAATATTCCTATGCACATGGAACCTACAAACTAGTAAGGAGAAACAGGCAAAAAACAAACAATTTAAATCTATAGCCTGTTATATGGTGATAAAGATTATGGAAAAATTCTAGCAGGGAAGAACATTAAAGAGGGCAAAGGGTAGGGTACCATTGTTAATAGGATGCTCAAACAAGACCTCACTAATAAAGTGCCATTTGTGTGAAAATCTGAAGGAGAGATAGAATAAATGAATCGGCCCGGCGCGGTGGCTCACGTCTGTAATCCCAGCACTTTGGGAGGCCAAGACGGGCGGATCACGTGATCAGGAGATTTAGACCATCCAGGCTAACACCGTGAAACCCACTCTCTACTAAAAAGAAATACAAAAAATTAGCTGGGCGTGGTGGCAGGTGCCTGTAGTCCCAGCTACGCGGGAGGCGGAGGCAGGAGAAAGGCGTGAACCCGGGAGGCGGAGCTTGCAGTGAGCGGAGATGCGCCACTGCACTCCAGCCTGGGAGACAGAGAGAGACTCCGTCTCAAATAATAATAATAATAATAATAAAATAAAAAATAAAAAAATAAATGAATCATGCAGAGATTTGGCTAAAGCGCATTTGAAATTTAGCAAAGGAGCCAGGGAGAATCCATGAGACAGGCACATGCCTGGCAAGGAAGCCAGTATGATTCGGGAGGGAATAGGATGTGAGGTTAGAGAAAAATGAGACGGCTGAAGAATGAAAATTCTTGTAGGTGACTTCTTGTAACCTCGTTGGCTTTTATTCTCGCAAAGATTGGAAACTATGAGGGGTTTCAGAAGAATGAGAGTATTGGTCATATTTTTAAAGGATCACCCTGGCAGTGTTCGCTTGAGAATAGACTCTAGTGGGCTAAGAGTAGAAGCTGACACAGTGACAAAGTCTGGTGCTTTATTTTTGCAGCTTGTATATGCTGGAATTTTATCTTGCCAAGTATTGCTTTATGTTGCTACTTATTTACAGCTGCATAAAATCCTTTTCCACAATGGCATCACATGATGTTCTGTGGTTTTATTCTACATTACAATGGATAAAAGATACAGCCCCCTTGAGGAAAGATAAATGACAAAGGTGAGTGGCAAGGTAATTACAGAAAGGTTCCCTCCATGTTTTATAAGCTTTAATTAAGTCCTACAATGTCCTTCTCTAATGCACAAATACTGTTAAACCTATTTTGCAGAGGGTGAAAATGAGGCAAGCTGAAAAGTAACCAATCAAAAAAGTTCCAAGATCAGAATTTTTTTTCTATGAAAAATATGCTCATCCTTTTTTTATAGATGAAAAACTCGTTTCTATCTCCATCAGTTTTTCTTACTATTTTCTTGATGCTCTGTTTTTGGCTTACAGACTTTCTTTTTCCAGGAGAGAATTAGGAAGTAGAGTCATGTGAGGAGCTGAATTGAGCTCTAATAGTCATAACACGGTAGGTGAACTGTTGGAGATTGATTGCTTACTGACACTGTCACTACTGAGCACTCAGAATGTTTTAGCTTTACTGGTTTCATTAAACGTACAGTAAGAAAATTGTTTGGGCTATTGAAAAATTATTCATGTAGCTGAAAGGACGAGAAAGGATGTGAAGAAGCAAAGTTAGTGGCAAATGCCAGATGTTTTAAGGTGTTTCATTGTGAGAGGCAGTTTAATATAAAAGACATGTAAAGAATACTGACTATTGATTATTTCCAGATTTTGATTCATTTTATAAAAATATTTTGAGGAACATGTCTTTTATGTTGAGATCTGTGTTGTGCACATGAGAGATAAGAACGTAACCTAAGGTCATAGCTTAGAGCAGAAGCAAAGAAGTCAGACACATTGTATTTAAATGTAGCTTCTGCCACTCAATGTTTGTATTACCTTGTAAACACTACTAAACCTCTTTGTGTCTCAGAAGCAAAGAAGTCAGACACACTGTATTTAAATGTAGCTTCTGCCACTCAATGTTTGTATTACCTTGTAAACACTACTAAACCTCTTTGTGTCTCATCTCTTCATCTATGAAATGGTAATAATTATAACATCTTACCGAGTTTTGTAAGACATAAATAGATAATATACATTTTTAGGACAAATATAATAAGAGCCCAATAAGTGTTATATGATTGGTATTATTGTCATATTCATATAGGCATGTCCCTGCCTCAAGAAGTTTTTATTCTATCCTGAACTATAAAAATAAAGCCTTTCGAAGAAAATGTGACTTATGTGATAAAGCCGTGAGTTCTACAGAAGTTCAGAGTAGGAAAGGATGAGTAATGTGGCACAATGGCCAGAGAATGATGTAGAAGGCTTTAGTTGTGAGCCAAGCCTTGAAAAAAATGTATTAGAACTGTGGTTCCAACAGATACAGTTCAAGGAGAATGACTACTCAGAGAACAGAAGGAACCTGTGTGAAATTGAAAAAGCTACAGCGAGTTTTCATATTTTATAAGACAGAGATAAAATAAGATCGTATGTTAAGGTATGATTCGACTATGGAGAACACAAAAGGCCACATAGGTGACTTAGAACATTGGAAGCTTTTGAGGAAATCTCACTTTATTTAGGAAGTGCTTAAAAAATAAAATGGCAGCAGAGTCCGGGGAAGATGCCCAATTGCAGTCTGAATGAGCTAGTATGGGGTTGAGTCAATAAAAACCTTCCAATTGTGAGCAGCCAAAACTACACGAAGGCAGTGGGGCGAAAAAATTGTCTAAGTTTTCCTAAAAAGTTACTAAAGTGTATAATGAATGATTAGATATAGAGGGAGACACCGAGGAAGACTGGGATGAGTGACAGTGGCTCCAAAAATTTAGATAAACTGGAAAATGTTGACAGAGACTGGGAAAATATCAGGAGTCACTGGATGAAGGGGATGAGTTGGGTAGGTTGGTCTGTTAAAATCTGGAAATGTTAAGATTACTATGACGTTGGAGAGTCAAGTGGAAATTGCCATCCATTGGACTGGAGTTCAGGAAAAGTAAGATAGATATAAAAAATAATATGAAAAAGATATAGAGTTTCTATCATGTATTCAAAGTAAAATAGTTTCAACATGTTTCCAAATAGATTTTTTTATTATAACATTCAGAAAAGGATGGAAAAACCAGTTAAGTCTAATTATAACCTACGAACATAGGGGAAAAAATTCATTGTCACATTAAGCAAGAATTCAAAAAATAATACATACTTAACCAAAAGTTATCTACTGTAAACCCACTTTTCTTCTTTCTCAACCTAACATCGATGTATAAACTAAATCAGGCAGATGATTGGGAGGATCTTTTGAGCCCAGGAGTTCCAGGCTGCAGTGAGCTATAATCACTATAATCACTTCACTGCACACCAGCCTGGACATCAGACCAAGACCCGTCTCTTAAAAAACAAACAAACAAAAAAAAAAAGTATAGAACGTTTATTTTTAATTTAGCACCAACCATTCTTTCATCTCTTAAGAACCTAAATAGCAACAATTCCATTAAATAGCTGGGGCTGGAAGAATAAATTGCATAAATCTATTTGGAGAATTAACATGGAAAATTACAGTGTCACAGTGATTATTTCCTTATATTTCATTGGTTGCGATCTCCACAGAGGATGTAAATAATTGAATGTGTTACTTTTAAAAAATTTTTATTTATTTATTTATTTTGAGATGGAGCCTTGCCTTGTCACCTAGGCTTGAGTGCAATGGTGCAATCTTGGCTCACTGCAACCTCCACCTCCCAGATTCAAGCAATTCTCCTGCCTCAGCCTCCCAACTAGCTGGGATTACCGGCACCAGCCACCATGAGCAGCTAATTTTTGTATTTTTAGTAGCGGCGGAGTTTCACCCTGTTGGCCAGGCTGGTCTCGAACTCCTGGCCTCAGATGATCCACCAGCCTCAGCTTCCCAAAGTGCTAGGATTACAGGCGTGAGCCCCCACGCCTGGCCGAATTTGCTACATTTTAAGAAAGTAGTTCTGCCCTATGGGGCTTTGAAACAGAGGTGCAGGTGAATGGAGGAGTTACAGTGCTTTACACTAAATGTATCCAGCCAGCTATGGTTTCCAGGTCTCCAACTCCTGGCCTCAGATGATCCACCCGCCTCGGCTTCCCAAAGTGCTAGGATTACAGGCATGAGCCCCCACGCCTGGCCGAATTTGTTACATTTTAAGAAAGTAGTTCTGCCCTATGGGGCTTTGAAGCAGAGGTGCAGGTGAATGGAGGAGTTACAGTGCTTTACACTAAATGGATCCAGCCAGCTATGGTTTCCAGGCTCTTGAGCCTGCTCTTTACAGTTTCCTTTAAAATGGTTATATCTGCTCCGGGAAGGTAATACCAATAATCAAGTTTATTAGATGTGTACATAATTAAAATTAATAGTCCTCGATAGGTGTCTTGAGGGCCCTTCAATAAGGAAAGGACATGAGATTTCAAGGCATGGGCTTCATAAAATCTCTTTTGGTTACTCAGATACATTCTGTAGTTTATTTTTGTTTCAGGGTGAATTTGAGGATACTCAGACAATTAGAGCATTACTGTGAATACATCCCTAAATTTATTGTTTATTGTCATGTAATATACCTTATTAAAATCTCCTTGCAAATTTTCAAATTATTTCTAATCCATATAGAAAATACGGCAGATTTTTAAATATTTAAATTGATACCAAATTAAGAATGTTAAATTCAATATTGAGAAATAATATGAATTAAAATATGTAAAATTTAAAAACTGTTTCAGACATGTCCTGAAGTATTAAAATTTTCCTAAATGTTATGTGAATCCCATTTTTAAAGTTAAGAATGCAGGAATTCTATTTTATGCTGATAAAAATAGATTGGAGTTCTCATACAAAGGTGGTCCCTCCCTTCACAAATTTGGATGGGAAATTTCAAACACCATTCTGTGAGGATGCCAGGAAGTATTAACTTCCAACTTTTCAGCCCCATCCTACGTATTGCCACATGAAGAAACTACAGCACACAGTTACAGCAGATGTCACATAGCTAACAGTGTGACCCTGGGATGTAAAATGTGACTTTTATTAAAGGCTCTTTACATATGCCCTTTTATTTGGTCACCATTTGGAATTTTTTACTGGTTAACTTTTTCCAAAGTGGCAGGCTCTTGCTATGGGTTTACTGTCAACTCTCTCCATGATTCTCCATCCACCCTTGACTCTCTTCTCTCCCTCACTCCTGTACATTTTTATTGATTAATTGTATAGAGAATTTAGCTATCTTTTTCTGTTTTGATCATCTTCTGTATATCAGAGATTAAGCTCACACTCAATAGTACTTACAAATTTATTTCCAATTACAAAATGATTTCCTTCCTATGATTAATTCTAGCATTATGTATTAAAATAGCAATTCATATTTTTCTTTTCCCTACAGAATGTTTAAGTATAACATCATTCACATTACTTTATTAGGAAACTGGCTAAATATATTGCTTTATATTAGTGCAGCACAGCTCTGGACAAACTGTTTTTTCTCTTTTTAACATCCTGGAATTTGGGGAAATATGGTTGCTCATACAATGAGTCTGGTCTTTTGTTTTCTAGATGTCCAATATGCTCAAAAAGGCATTGAAATCATTTAAAGTAATATTTAAGCCCATTTATACTGACATTGCCTTAATGAATATGAGAATTCTTTGCATTTCAGCTGAATATCCCCAGTTTTAATCTGCAAATTCTAAGACCCGTATAGTATTAAAATTTTCCCATGTGATGAAGCAAGAAAAATAGCTATAAGTGGGAATTATAAAATGCAAGTATGTGGTACTGTCTTGGTCCACTTGTGTTGCTGTAACGGAATACTTGAGGCTGAGTAATTTCTAAAGAAAATATATTTATTTGACTCATAGTCCTGCAGGCTGTAGAAGAAGAATGGCACTAACGTCTGCTTCCAGTGAGAGCTTCAGGCTGCTCTCACTCATGCTGGAAGGCCAAGAGGAACCAGCATGTGCAGAGATCACATGATAAAAGCAGAGAGATGGGGAGAAAAGCGCTAGACTCTTAAACAACCAGCTCTCACAGGAACTAGCTGAGCAAAAATTCGCTCAACACTCTACCTGCCAGAAAATATATTAATCTATTCATGAGAGATCCACTCCGATAACCCAAACACCTCCTACTAGGCCCCACTCCCAACACCGGGGATCAAATTCCAACATGAGGCTTGGAAAGTCAAATGTCCAAACCATAGCAGATACTTACACAAATCTATAAATTACTTGTATGAAAGAAGTTTTATATTTTTAGCTCAAAAAAATGAATATATAGATTTTTTTCAATGGATAGTAGTAATTGAGTTTCTACACTGAGATAAAAAAGGAACAAAGTTTCTTATACCAGACTATTTCAAAGTAAATAGCACAGAAATATATGTGATTGTTTCTAGATGCTAAGTAGGAAGTACTTTTGATCAGGAAATGAAAAGCCAGGTGGCAAAAAACACCCTACAAGGGCTTATGAGAAACCAGACCAAAATAAGAAATTGAGAAAAATCTGGATCTATATTTAATATTTCATATATGTTTTTAAATTAATGAATAACATTTCCACATTTTATGGAGTACATGAAATATTTTGTTAATTGCATAGAATGTGTAATAATCGTCAGGATATTTAGGTTATCTATCACCTCAAGTGTTTATCATTTCTGTGTTGAGAACATTTCAAGTTCTCTCTCCTAGCTCTTTGGAAATAAAGCATTATTATTAACAATAGCCACCGTACTCTGATATCAAACATTAGAACTTATTTCTTCTATTTAGCTATATGTTTGTACCCATTAACTAAGGAGGAGCTGGAGAGACAGGTGGTGGATCAGTAAAGAGCCAGGAGCAGCTGGCTGCGGAGCTTGCGTAGTACACCACCAAGATCGCACTCCTGAAAAAGGCACTGAGGCAAGGAGGATGAAGTTGAAGAATGGCAGCACAGAGCCAGAGAAGCCTAGGATGACCTGGTGAAGACCAAGGAGCAGCTGGTGATGATGGCACCCCAGCCCCCACCGCCCCTCGTATAGAAGCCGGTGAGCTACCATGTCCAAGACAGCTTGCAGGACCAGGGCTCTGAGCCCACGGGCTACAGCGCGGAGCTGCCTAGCGAGGGCATCCGGGGTAACCGCAACGAGGAGAAACACATCACCGAAGCGGAGAACCAGCACGTGCAGCGGCCGCTGCAGACGCTGAGCGGCGAGCTGTCCCAGGCCCGAGATGAGAATAAGAGGACTCATAATTACATCATCCACAATAAGAACATGAGGCAAGGTCGGGACAAGTATGAGACGCTGTGGCAGATCAGGCGGGGCAACACCAATCAGCACATCGACCAGTTCGAGGCCATGTAACGGCCAGGCCAGGACAGAGGGCAGAGAGACGCTCTGCAGCGGGCGCTGCCGCCCTCACCGCCAGCCTCCTCACGCTTGTGTCTTTAGTGCTCCAAGTCTAGGAACCTCCTCATCAGATCTCAGTTCCTTTAAAAAGCAGTTACCCATGAGAAACGTCCTGGTCTGAGAACCAGTGGAGGCGCCCTGGTTTGTTTTCCCTGATTGTGTCATGCTGCCAAGCAGGCCAGATTCTGGCGATTATCTCGAATCACCTCCTGTGTTGTGCTGGGACCCGGACTGACTGAATTAAGGAAAATGCCTGCAAAGTCTGAATAACAAACTTCATGCTGGCCAGTGTGACACAAGATTCAGTGTCATTAAAGGAAACCACGTCATGGGTTACACCTGTGCTATATTTTTTCTGTATTTGCAATGAGCTCAAATTGATTGATTTATTGTTTTTAATTTATATGAAGGATCCATCTTTTTATATTTACGAGCTTTTGGGGGTAAAAAGTTTGGAAATTGAGTCTGAAGCACTCTTGCGCACACACAATGATTCTCTCCTCCCGTCACTCCACGCAGCTGGCAGAGATCGCAGTGGTCACCAGCGTACAAGGACACTCGGATAAATTTGAAGAAAAAAAAATTGATTTTGTTTTTTGCTTAACAGTTAGAAGAATACGTTGTTGGACTCATACACCTAATTAATGATCAGCTATATAGTATTTATATACAAGTGATAATATGGATTTGTAACATTAGTTTTAAAAAGGGAAAATTTTGTTCCGTATATTTTGTTACCTTTACAAAATAAAAGAATTACATATTAAAAAACAAAAAAAAGAAAAAGATATCAAAATGGCAGCAGTTTTTACCTATCAATAACAAACTGGAACGTAAACAATTTAAATTCCACAATTAAAAATTATGGACTGGCTGAATGGATTAAGGAAAAAAACGAGACCTAATTGCATGCTGCCCTCAAAACCTCATTTCATCTGTAAAGATACACATAGACTGAAAGTGGAGGAATGTAAAAAAAAATGCACAAAAACGGAAATGAAAATCATCTGAGAATAGCTATACTTAGATATAACAAAATTTAAGCCCAAAAATACAAAAAAGACAAAAATGTCATTATATAGATAAAAGTCAATTCAGCAAGATAATTTAATAATGGTAAATATATATGCACTCAAAACTAGAACACCCAGGTATATAAGCATGTATTGTTAAAGCTGAAGAGAGAAATTGTTTCTAATACAATAATAGTTGTGGACTACAACATCCTGTTTTTAGCATTTGGACAGAAAATGTAAACAGCAAATCAACAAAGAAATATTGGACCTAATCTAAACTATAGGCCAAATGGACCTAACTTACATTAACACAACATTTCATCCAACAGCTACAGAATACACATTATTCTCAAAAGCATATGGGACATTCTCCAGGATAGATCATATATTAGGCCACAAAACAAGTCTCAACAATTTTTTAAAACAGAAATTACATCAAATATATTCTCAGACTACATAGACTAGAACTAGAAATCATAACTAGACAAATTTTAGAAACTGTACAAATACATGGAAATTAAACAATATGCTCCTGAATGACCAATGGGTCAATGAAGAAATTAAGAAATAAATTTTATGGGGCATGGTGATGTGCACCTGTAACCCCAGCTATTCTGGAGGCTGAGGCAGGAGAATCACTTGAACCCAGGTGGCGGAGGTTGCAGTGAGCTGAGACTGCACCTCTGCACTCCAGCTTGGGTGAAGGAGAAAGACTCCATCTCAAAAAAAAAAAGAAGAAAGAAATTTTTAAAATTCTCGAATAAAATGAAAAGGAAAAGGAAACACAATATACCCAAACCTATAATATAAAGGAAAAGTAGTGCTAAGAGGGAATTTTATAGCAATAATGGCCTATGTTAAAAATTAGAAAGATTTCAATTAAATAATCTAACAATGAACCTCAAGGAACGACAAAAGTAAGAATAATCCAATCCAAAGTTTAGGAGATAAAAAGAAATATAAAAAATTAGAGCAGAACTAAGTGAAGTGGAGACTATACAATAGTATAAAGAATCAATAAAATAAATTATTTTTTGAAAAGATTAACAAAATTGACAAATTACTATTAAAATTACAAAGAAAAAAGAGAGAAGACTCAAAAAAATAAAATTAGAAATTAAAAAAAGGAGACATCATTACTGATCCTACAGAAATAAAAAGGAATATTAGAAACTATTATGGATAATCATATGTTAACAAATTCAGAAACCTAGAAGAAATGGAAAAACTTCTAGACACATATAACCTAGCAGGATTGAACCAGGAAGAAACATAAAATTGAACAGACTAATAATGAGTAACAAGATGGAATCAGTAATAAAAAATCTTTCAACAGAGAAAAGCCCAGGACTGAATAGCTTTAATGCTGAGTCCTTTCAAAATTTTAAAGAATTTTAAAAAAAATTTTTTAAAAATTTTTCTTAAACCATTCCAGAAAATTGAATACGAGAGAACTCTGCATAACTTATTTACCTTGCCAGTATTATCCTGATACCAAAACCAGGTAAGGACACAACAAAAATAGAAAACTACAGGCCAGTATTTCTGACAAATATAGATGCAAAAATCCTCAGTGAAATACTAGGAAACTAAGTCCAACAACATACCAAAAATTTAATACATCATGGTGAACTGCTGTTTATCCCAGGGATGCAAGAATGGTTTTAACATATGCAAATCAAGAAATGTGTACATCATATGAACAGAATGAAGGAGAAAAGCCATAGGTTTATCTCAGTAGATGTAAAAAAAAAAAAAGCACTAGAGAAAATTCAATGTGCCTTTATGATAAAAATCTTAACAAATTAGTCCTATTTTTAGTTTTTTGAGAAATCTCCATGTTGTTTTTCATAATATCTGTACTAATTTTTATTCCCACTAACAGTGTATAAGAGTTCCCTTTTCTTCACATCCTTGCCAGCATTTGTAATTTTTTGTCTTTTTTATAATAGCCATTTTAACGGGTGAGATGAATTTGGTTTTGATTTCCATTTCCCTAATGATTAATGATGTTGAGCATTTTTTATATACCTGTTGGCTACTTATTTTTCTTTTTTTGAGAAAATTATTTCTCATTTTTAAAATGTGTACATGTTGGTATTAACCACATAATTACTGCATGAGATTATGACTAATTTGAGAGTTTCCCCATTCAATCCTGCATAATCCCATTCTCAATTCTTTCAGATAATACAGGTTAATAAGTTAGTGGGTATCCTTCCTTAATTTACCCCCATGTTCATACTATCTAGAAAAGATTTAGATATAGACTTATTATACACAGGTATACTGTAATAGGTTTTGTCATAATTACTCTTTTCAAACCAGAGTTATATTTTACACGCGGTTTTGCATTTTGCTTTTCTTTATAAGATTTTGCAAAATCTGACCTACCTCCACGCCCACTCTGTTTACTTGTTGAGTCCTAATTCATTCTTGTTAATAGTTATATATTATTCCATTGTGGATATGTAATATACAATGTATTTAATTACTTCTCATCACTAATCATCCATTTTATTTCAATTATTTAGCCATAATAGGCAAAAATCCTTGAATATATAACCGTTTCAACTGGGGCATTTATTTCTAAAGGATAGGTTTCCACGAGTGAGATTTTTGTGTTAAAGAAATAAGCATTGTTTTTTTCTTAAAAATTTTTGCAAGAATACCTTCATAAAGAAGTATAAAATTGTAGTTTCTATTAAGGGTATATGATAGTGCATTTTCCCCTACATTATTGACTACATTCATTTTAAAATTTTTCTAAACTAGAAGATATAAAGACATATCTCATTATTAATTTCAGTTCCATTTTTTTAAATTCTAGTGATTTTATGCATCTGTTTATGTTTCTTAACCAGTTACTCCTCTGTAATTTGCCCATCTTTGCATTGGCTTGTATATCTATGTACGGATTATAGACTATCACTTTCATTATAAATATAGCACATTTATTTGATATTGTCATTGCACCTTTTAAAATATCTAGACTTTTTACTCACTATGTATGGTGTATTTTGCCACACAAAGGCTTTTCATGTCTACATGGTGAAATGTTCATTTTTCTTTTATGAATTTTGTGCAATTAGCATTCCCTACCGTGGAATATGCCTCACTGATTTTTGTTTCCTGTTTCGATGTATCTGGAACTGATTTTATAACTGGTTTAAATGCTGCTCCAATTTTACTATATTTCAAATGGATAACCTATATTATTTTATTTCTACATAAACTATTCTTTTGCCATATATTAGAAACTACATTTCTATATATTAGGATCTTATTTTAGGGGATCTATTTCTGGTTTGTATAGTCAGTTCCACAGGTCACTAGCTTTTTAGATCTGTGTTCTGATAGCTGAAAAGGACACTAACCATTCACCATTTTATTTCTTCACATATTTCTTTACTATTTGCCAGCATCTATCCTTCCATATAACTTTAAAGAGAAATGAATGCTGTTTTTAAAAGAGGGAATTTCAATTAGAATTGTTTTAAATTGATACAGTGTGTTCAAATTTAGTTGAATCACTGTAGCAATACTATTTTCTCATACAAGAAAATGGTAAACCTAGGATGTGCTTTTCACTTGTTATGATTAGTTTTCCATCAGTTAGTAGAACTACTGGCTATATTTATATTGATCCTTGGTCAATACTAAATTTAATCTTTAAAGGTTACAAATTTTTACCGTCTTAAAAATATTATTTTCCCTTTTTATTTTTTAGTATTCAATTTAGTTTGAACTTATTATTTTTCTGTGTTTAGCTTGTATGAATCTGATTTACTAAATTTTTTAATTGATTCAGTCTAGTTGGGCTTCTTTTTCTAACTTGAACCTCCTCTTTGTTTTTCTACACTTAATGGCTTTAGAGTTGATTCCATGTAGCTATTTTTATATGGCTATCCAGTAAAATAACTCACATTTATTAAAAAGTCCAACTTTTCTACTTATTTGTAATACCTGCCTTGATTTTATATATTACATTTCTAAAATGACTTTGATTTATTTGTAGGCATCCTATCTTGTTCTATTGGTTTGTCTCTTCTTCCAGTAAAACTACGCTATTTTAATTTTAAAAAAGCTTAATATATAATTCTGTTAGGACTAACTCTCCCACATTGTGCTTTTTTCAGTAATTGTTATCAAGATCATGTTAAATTTGTAAATTAACTTACAGGAAATTGACACATTAACAGTGTTTAATACTTCTATCCATGAATATTTGTTTAATTGTACTTTAATGTCTTTCTAAAGTGTTTTACATAATGCTTAGATAGGTCATACACATTCTTAGGCTTATGACTCTTTCCCTCATATATATATATATATATATATATATATATATATATGGCTCTATAGGCTATAAAAATGAAGTCTTCTTATTTATTTTGTCTTTTATTAGTTATAAATATATATGTATAGTTATATAGTTACATATAGTTTTATACATTTAGTTAGCATTATATGATATACAAAATTCATTGTTTTATATATTAATTTCATATCCTGCTATTTGCCCAAGTTATTTTACTTTTACTTTAAGTAGTTTTTAAAAAATTCTTTGTTATATGTTTACACAATTATGTTAAACTGAAAAAATAATGATTATACTTCCTTCCTAATCCTTGTTCCTCAAATACATTTCTCATGCTTATTTTGGTTGCTTTTATCCCTAACATGTATTATTATATAGTTGTGGCAATAGTGGACATCTTTAACTTGTTTCTGACTACAGCAGGAAATAAACCTGTCTTTACTCCAAGCACATTGATGACTTTCATTATATATTTTTGATATTTGAGAAATATATTGCTGGGTATGGTAGCACACCTTTAATCTCAACACTGGGAAGCTGAGGCGGGAGGATCACTTGAGCACAGAAGTTTGAGGCTGCAGCAGTGAACCATGTTAGTGCCACTGCTATACAGCCTAGGTGACAGAGTAAGACCCTTTCTCAAAAAAAAATTATTAAATCCAGTATTTTAGGGCTTTTTAAAAATAATGTTGAATTTTCTTCAGTACTTTTTCAACATCTCTGAACATATTTACATTTTTCTCCTTAGATAAATTAATACAACTCACATTGACAAATTCCTCTATGTCAAGTCAGAATTGTTTTTCTGAATGAATTTCACAGGCTCATGATGAATTGTTTTAAAAAGGATATATTTAATTATATTTATTAATAGTTTGAGATTGTTCGATGACATTCACGAGTTTGTTAAAAAACATTTATTAAATATTTGCCTTAACTTTATACTCGATTCACAAAAAAATAATTTAATGTATTTTCTACTTTTTATGCTCTGCATTTTTTAAGAACATTTAGTCTAGTTGAGCTTCTTTAAAAGTTTGGTCAAATTTAACCCTACCAAGGCCTAATGCTTTGTTTTATAGAAACTTATGTAAAACTCTACTTGTATGACAATTTTCTGTTTTGAGTTTCTATCCTTAGTGGATCACTTTGGGGAAATTATATTTTCCTAGAAAACCTTACATTTCATCTAAGTTTTCAACTGTGTTTGCTTAGCAATGTGCAATGAATACTCTTATTAGTTTTTTAAAATTTAATCCACTTTAAGGGTTATTTCTTCCTTTCCATTGTTATTTCTAGATATCTGCTCTTTCTCTACTTTCTCTTTAATTAGGTTGAAATAGTTTGTCTTCTTGGTTGATGTCTGTGAAACATATTTAATTTATATATTAGTTTTATATGTTTATTTGTTTTCTAATGCAATAATCTTTTTTTTACTTTATGAATTCTTTACTTTGACTATCCCACTTCCAAGAGAGCCACTTTTCTTTCTTTTTAAAAATATTTTATTAATTTCTCATTTTGTTGCTGTCATGGGGTAGATAATCGTAGATACATACTGCTAGTAACTCACAATGCAAATATAAGGTAGGGTTTACTGGGGGGAAGCAAACCAGCAGAGAAGTAGCAGACCACACACAGTTCTGTGAACTTGACATTTCACAGTATAGGCTGAGCATAACTGTGCTGAATGCACTTGGAACACGGTTCCAGCTGCCTGGATATCTAATTGAGAGGCCTCCAAGGTCAACTATGAGCTCCAATCCAACAAAATGTTTGTGGAGTTTCCTAAAAGGGATTGGAGAATACTTAGATTCTCTAAGTAACAAAGGACAGATAAAAGAATCTCAAGGCCCAGAAGTGATGTTAGTGATTCTGTGAGTCAAGAGCCAAAGTCTTCATACTAAGACCTCAGGGCAGGGGGAGCAGCCTTGCATGCCAGCCAGACTGACATTAGCCAAAGATATTGCCTCTGCGTGAATATCCTCAGGGCAACTGAAACTGAGCCAACTCTCTTCTGAGCCTCTAAAAGGAGAAAGAAAATGAGCCTCTGATGCTATTCAGATATATCTCACAGTGGTTGCACCATGGTCAGAAAAAACTGTTTCTAATATTCATAATGTTGCAATTTATTCTAGTTTTCTTTGTCTTCTACCATGTGGTCAGATTTCATGCCCTTGTAAAGAAGGTTCTTATATTGGAATATGGAGTTTGATGTACCCTAATTGTTTATGTCTAGTGTGAGAGAAGTACATTAAAATCTGTTTTTGTTCTCTTTGTTTTTCTTTTTGTCCATGTCTATTTTACCTTTCATTACTTAGTGGGTTTTTTAATAACAGATGTTACTAGTTTATTTAGTGCCCTGATATTAATAATTGTCACATTCCATTAGGAATTACAACTTTTAGTATTAAAACAATTTTTGTCTTATTTAATGCATTTGTCCTATTTCAGTTTTTTACAATTTTTTTAAAGTGTTTTTCTCAGTCACTAGTAGAGGGTTCCTCTACAAGCGGTGGTGATAGACTAGAGTATCTTTTTTTAACTTTCTGAGTTCTACATTTTGTATGACATTGTTACAGTGGAGAACTCAAACCATGGTATCTTTTTGTGACCTCTTGTTTGTCTCCCAGAGATTCAGGAATGTGTTTTCTTACCTCCTGCTCTATGTTTCCTAGAGCCATATAGTCCTTGTTTTCGGAAACAATTTTCCTACTTTTAGATGTTTATTTTACTGTACAGTGATACCTGGATTCTCACTCTCCTGGGTATTTTGTATCTTGAAATCTGAACCTATTCTCTTTCTTCTCCATGATGTTTTTGCTTTGCTCAACTTGATACCTTTCCCTGTCTCCTCTAAATTAAACTCAGTCCTTACGGGAGGGAAAATTTTTGGATATTTCTGAAAACCACAGCAGTATTTGATCTTCTATTGTTAAATATTTAATGCTACGTGGTTTCTTTGTCTCTGCCTTTACTTACGACTTAGGGCTCTTGAAGATTTATCCCAGATATTTCTGATGTCCTGGGACTCACTCAATCAAGTTTCTTCTTGAAGTTTTGTTGTTCTTGTTTTCCATTTGGGGTTTTAATTTATTTTAATTATTTATTTTGTAATATTAAGTTTCCAGAACTGACAGGGTCAGTTTCCCTTTTATTCCTACTACACATGCCAGCAAACTGCTAATTTTGCACTGCCCCTGCTGTTTGTGGTTCGGCCACACAACCCCCATCTGCATGTCTTGAGCCTCATGGTGATGCCACATTTCTTAGTTTCTACTTTATTGAAGATATTTTCCGTGGAATATTTCTTTTGCTAGCCAAGTAGACTTTTGGCTTTTAGGAGGAGTTTGGAGCAAATTCAAAATTTTGCAGTCACCATGATCCCAACACCCACAGTAAAAATATTATGTTTTTGTGTGTGTAACCATCCCAGCCTTACAGCTGCAAAAAAATAAGAAATTGTTTTTCTCCAAACAAACAATGTTGTTTGGTTTTGTTTCATGCAGTAATTTATAAGCTATATCTCCTCTTCTCTTTAAATTGCTCAGCATCACTAGAAGGAGCTTTAGTACTCACTTTTTTTATGCCTTTCGTATTGTTATATGGTCAGAAAGTTTCGTTCCTTAATACTCTTTATTTACTTCTTTTTATCCCCAACCAAGTGGAAATTTCCTCCAACCTCTGATGATCTGTTATTTTAATCACCACTGGTAGTATTTTTTAAATCAGTGAGGTTTCTTTATTTGAAAGCAAATAAAAGCAACCCAGTTATAAGCAAGATTCAGTTTACTAAAGTGATTGTGAGAAAGCCATTTAATTTCTTACAGGCTAGAAAACCAGGCTTGGAAGATATGTGGCCAGGAGCTATGCCCAAAATTATACAGATTTATTTAGTGAAGATCTTTCTGCCAAAACACCTGAGAAGAGTTATTTTAGCTTGCCCTGCTAACATTGCTCACATTGGCACTAGAAACCACCCCTAGTAACAATGTCATTGGTGCCTCTGAAATTAATTGCATGTGGAAGCACTGCTGTCACTTCTTGTCTATTAGATCCTCATGCTCTTCAAATTATAGGATAGGTCATCTCATTGAGGAACCTAAGATATATACATATTTTCTACTAAATAGCTGTAATAGTAACAAAAACTCAAATCTTACATTTTTAGTTTCTTTAGTGGGAGATAGTTATTACTGCATACGTTGAGAATACTCTCAACAATAGAAGTGTATGCTTATTGAGCAGCAGAGAAGATGAAGTATGTCACCACAATAATAATTTGCTTCCCCATATTATGATTTTTTAAGAGGAACATGAACTTTTTATGGCCGTTATATGTGGATTGTCTTTGAAAGAAAACTATGCCTGTGTGTGTATAAATACATCCATGTATATGTGTGTACATATATATACTGTCAGAAAGTTAAAAGTTTCTCTCTAAAGTCTGAGTCTAAGTCAGCTGAAATGAATTGACAATAGATTAATGACTTCTAGAAACACAGATTTCCTGATAGAACATATTTTCCAATGTGGAAAAGGACGTATTTGCTAACAAGCCCAAATATATTTTATCTTTGAATAAAATGTAAGATGCCAAATGTAAATAAAGTGAAATCTATGTTGAGCAATTAATGTTTCAATCTTTTATCTTCTTTAGAAATGAACTAGATACTAAATGAATAGCCATCATTTAATTTAACTTAGCAAAATTCTAAGGATGTAGTTACCAAAGAGATACATCTTTATCTCACTCATATCTATTTGATTTACTGTTTTTTAATCAACAATAATAAGCTGGTTTTATTTACAAAAAATTTATTCAATTCATATGAATTTGAAAATAATTTGAGTTAGTTTCTATAATTTTAGAAGTCTAAGGTATTTAATATATGCATGTTCATTTGTCTTTTAAATCAATTTGAAATTCAATGAAGGGATTTTGTATCATGTGGACACAACAGATATCATAGATGTATATGTGTATAAACATAAACAATCATACAGATAGATACAAAGATCTTATAGATTTTTTTCAAAAGAATACTATCAAGTCCTAGAGAAGACAGGGTGAGAGATTTACATTTCAAAGGCATAGAGAAAGAACATAAGTTTTCTCAAGGAGTTTTGGGTGCTTTAGGTGAGACAGAGAAAGATTTTTAAATGAACGCTAAGGTAATATAAAATCATAAGAATTAGAGGATTTTACAATAAAGTATACATGAAATTGCCTTTGCAAAAAATATGACTGAGACAATTATTATAGCGAAAGAGATTTGACCTAACCAAATCCATTTAGCTTCTAACCTCCAAGCTATCTTTGTTCATTCCTGGGCATAGGCCAAACGAATTTTGGGAGACACTTAGTTTATAGTTTAGCTTTGAAATAGAGGTGATAACAGCCCTTTCCCCAAACAAACCCCCTTTCTCCCTGGGGGACCAGACTGTCTTTGCAGGACTATCAGATTATCTAAAAGATTAGAAATTATGGTTTAGGAATCATGCAGCTGGAGGCTGCAAGATTCTAAACATCCCAAATTGTTTCTTGGGATAACATTACTATTGTAAAACCTAAGATCAATGTTTGAGATATTTTGCAGACCCTGCACTTGATGGATCAGCTAGCACTACCCAGATCCAAAAACTGGCTCATCTGGTCTTGTGGCCCCCCACACAGAAACAGATTCAGCACAAGAGAACAGCTTCAACTCCCTAGGGTTTCACCTCTGACCCAACCAATCAGCAATCCCTACTTTCTGACCCTCTACCCACCAAACTATCTACAAAAACCCTGATCCTTCTGTTTCTGGAAAGATTGATTTGAGTAATAATAAACCTCTGGTCTCCTGTACAGCCAGCTCTGCATAAAGAAACTCTTTCTCTATTGCAATTTCCCTGTCTTGATAAATCGGTTCTGTCTAGGCAAGGTGAACCTATTGGGCGGTTACATGCAAATGAGCCTTAAAGACAATTGAGAAGCCTGTTTAAAATAACTGTCTGATTGTCAGTTGGGTCTGACTTAGTGATATATCTGAGTCTTTTCTTACCTAAGCATGCAAAGAAATGAAGAAGGTAGAAAGAATTTGCCTTCTGCAGTAATAACTGGTTGCTGTAACACTGTTAGTTACCTTTAAAATTGTAGCTCTTACCAGTGACTTGTCAGTTATAAAGCAAGCCTTGGTACCCCATCTCCTAAAAGCCAGGAGATTAGGGAGCTTCATATGAAAGATAACAGAGCCTTGGACCTGAGAGGAGCTGACTTCTCACTCTTAAGGCTTTGTGAGGGCAAAAAGAGGGTCAGTCGCACCTTTTCTTTGTTCCTCAAGGAGTATCAAGAAGACAAAAGAAACGAGGGCAGAGGTAAAAGGAAAAACAAATCCTAAAGCAGCCAACTGGGGAGTTTTCAAAAAAGGTCAATAAAGTTTTATATTATTCTCAGCAAAAATCATGCCAACAAAAAAGGAAGTAGACAGAGGAATTGAACATATAATTAAAAGGAGCTTCTGTGGACTAAAAGAAATTCCATAGTAGAAAGAGGATCCAAAAGAGAAAAAGCAGGGAGGCTTTTAAAAAAAATGTAGCCTGAATATCAGCTTTTAATTAAGTCAATTTTTTACCATAAAGCTCTCAAAAAAGAAATCTTTAAATATCTCATCAGAGGTTTTAGCCAAACAAACAGCAAACATTTCTGTTTCCTGGCTTTTCTTTCCTTGAAATTTGCATTTTAAAAGGAATTATTTCTCAGGTAAGACTGGAGAGAGAATTTATATCTCAAAAGACACAAAGAAATAATGAAAGTTTTTAGAAGTTCAGGGTAATTACAAATCAAATTTCTTCTTTTGAATATAAAATTTCCTGTTAGCTCAAATGAGAATGCAGGAAGCGAACAAACAAGTGAAAAGTTAAAAAAAAAATTATTCTCTGAATATAAACCAAAATCTTAACTAAAGATATATTTAACAAGTGACTCAAGACCAAACTAAGTAGCCTCTCTATGGTTGTAACCAAGGACTCCAAAGAGGAAACAGAAAGACGAATTTCTTCCAAGATTCAGACCACTCTCACAGAACAGTCAAAAAATCAAAACTTCACTAGCTGCAAATGAGGTATAACTCACATTTCTGTTTGGCTATATTCTTGGGGCTCCTAAATTTTGGTTGTCCACCTGTGCATGAAGGCCAGATCATTTCATATGACCTGGATAGATAAAACATCAAAATGAGAGATCAATGAATAAGAAACAACAACAACAACAAAACAAGACAAACAAACAACAACAACAACAAAAACCAGAAAAACAAGTTATCCACATCAGGGTGTTAGCAGCAGAACACATCCAAGTCACACAGCACCAATGCACGTTCCTGGCAGTAAATCCATACTGGTCTGCCACAACCTCAATTCTTGCCTCCTCAGAAGAAATAATTCAACCCAGGAGGCATAAGGCGGAAAGAGACAAAGGCAAGATTTAGAGCGAGAGTGAAAGATTATTAAAAAGCTTGAGAGGCCAGGCAAAGTGGCTCACGCCTGTAATCCCAGCACTTTAGGAGGGCTGATCACTTGAAGATCAGGAGTTCAAGATCAGCCTGGCCAACATGGTGAAACCACGTCTCTACCCAGTGTGGTGGTGCACACCTGTAATCCCAGCTACTCGGGAGGCTGAGGCAGGAGAATGGCGTGAACCCAGGAGGCGGAGGTTGCAGTGAGCCGAGATCGCGCCACTGCACTCAAGCCTGGGCGACAGAGCGAGACTCCGTCTCAAAAAAAAAAAAAAAGGGTGTGGGGTTTTAAAGCAGGAATGAAAGGAAGTACACTTGGAAGAGGGCCAGCTGGGCAACTTTAGAGATCAAGTGTACGGTTTGACCTTCTGACTTTGGGTTTTGTAAGTTGAGATGCTTCCAGAATCTTGCATTCATTCTCCCCGATTCTTTCCCTGGGGTGGGCTGTCTATATGTGCAGTGGCCTGTCAGCACTTTGGAGGGGAGCACGCACAGTGTGTTTACTAGAGTTATATGCATGCATACACTTGAGGCGTTCTTTCCTTATCAGTCAAGTGTCCCTAGAAAGTCATACACCAGTTAAACTCTGCCATTTTGCTTCTTAATGTGCATGATTGAGCCAACTCCTCCAAATCCTGAAATCTTATCAGGAAGCTACTGATCACCAGTTTCAGGTGTTTCTGTTTATTGGGAGACTGCCTTTCTCTGGCACTGACTGTGAACAATTATTATTTTAGAGAGACAGTTAACAACTGCCTGACCATCACCTGATGGTCACCTGACATTCCTGGTGTGTGGGTCAGGGAGTCAGGGAAGCCCTTTCCTGCTCTCCTTATGTCTGATTAGCTACCTACTGTAACAAGGGGTGGGGAGGTAGGGATCATTAATGAATGTGAAGAGTCATACAGATAGTTTCCAAATTTCCAAGTGTATACCTACTTCAATTGTGACTCAAAACTATTATAGTAAGCCCTTTTATGGCTTAAAATCAATAAACACAAGAATTTCATTTCAAAAAGGGTACACGCAACTCCTCCCAATTTTTAAAACTCCTCCCAAAGATAGTGAGGGAAGAGAGAGACCCTCTCATATTGTTTTATACTCAGTACCTGTTTTAAGAAGAAACAAGGAAGTGAAACCAAAGGCAGGTAGCCCGGCACCAGGCACCAGACCCAAAACCAGACCCGAAACCAGGCCTGGGCCTGCCTGGCCTAAACCTAGTAGTTAAAAATCAACTCATGACTTAGCAACCAATGTTATCCATAGATTCCAGACATAGTATGGAAGAACACTGTGAAACTCCCTGCTCTGTTCTGCTTCACTCTGACTACCGGTGCATGAAGCCCCTGTCGTGTACCCCCTAGATTGTTCAAATCAATCATGACCCTTTCATGTGAATTCTTTAGTGTTGTGAGCCCTTAAAAGGGAAAGGAATTGTGCACTTGGGGAGCTCAGATTTTAAGATGGTAGCTTGCCGATGTTCCCAGCTGAATAAAGCCCTTCCTTCTACAACTTGGTGTCTGAGGTGTTTCATCTGCAGCTCCTCCTGCTACAATGGCTCAGGAAAGCAAAGATGGGCCAGGCACAGTGGCTCACACCTGTAATCCCAGGATTTTGGGAGGCCGAGGTGGGTGAATCACAAGGTCAGGAGATCGAGACCATTCTGGCCAACATGGTGAAACCCTGTCTCTACTAAAATGCAAAACATTAGCCCGGCTTTGTGGCATGCACCTGTAGTGCCAGCTACTGCTACTTGGGAGACTGAGGCAGGGGAATCACTTGAACCTGGAAGGCAGAGGTTGCAGTGAGCCAAGATCATGCCACTATACTCCAGCCTGGCGACAGAGTAGGACTCCATCTCAAAAAAAAAAAAAAAAAGGAGAAGAAGAAAGCAAAGACGTTGATTGTTAGGCAATGAAGGCTGAGATAATAAAGGCAATTTTTTTTTTGAGAAACTACACATTTGGAAAAACAGACATTTCAGATTCCCAGCCTAGCATATGTCTGGCAAATATGCCCTCCTGGGTAGTGGAGACCAGAAAATAAATTTGGGGATTACAAAGCCAAGTTTCTCAAGACACAAAAACAAGATGAAAGGAGAAACTTATTATGGTTTTTCTCCTTATACCAAACCACACAAAGGACAGAGACAAGAAAAACAAGGACCATCTTTGGATGTTTAAAGATTAATTATCAATAGGTATAAAGCAAGTCAACAAGGGGCACAAATTTAAAGAACTAACTTTTAAAAATATTTTCTCTCCTTTAAATTTGGAAAGAAGGAAACACAAAAATAGACTTTTACCACTCACCTGACTAGTCCTAAGGCAGAAACCCAAGGAGGCTTACTTGTAAGACATTTCTTAACTTTTTCTTTCTTTTTGCTGGTGTCTGTCAGTTTCTGTGGTTTCTGGCTGCAGCCTCGGGTGTGGGCAGAGTGATTTGCTATAATCCTGCCAAAGATACCAAAACTGTAGAGAAGTTCAAATTTTCCCTCTGAATGTTCAAGTCTGAGTCTGCTGAAATGAATTGACAATAGATAGATTAACAGGAGAAAAGGGATACAGATTTATTAATGTGCATATGGACACGAGGGGCCTATGAATATGAGACTGAAAGAAGAGCCAAATGACAAAGTTTTTATATTTTATAGAAAGAAATTGAGGCTTGGAGCATGGTGACAGGTTATGGGTGAGAGATGGGGAAAAAGACTTGGTGAACAAAGGCTGTCTTTTTATGCAAATGAAGCCTCACAGGTAGCAGCCCTCAGAGTAGACAGTAGTCTTTGGTAAAAATTTCACTGTCAGGACTTTATAAGTGTCAACGTTTTCATCTCCTTTTCTTGTGAGTTAATTTTTCCAAGATCTAGATAAAAATACCTTAATAAAAAGCCTCTGCATTTGCTATTTACTTTACTAATGTAAGTTTTCTCTACGGTTGCAAATCTCCCCCACAAAGGATGGCTTCCAGAGCCATACTTGTGTCTGCAGTCCTTCTGAATAGCCATTTCAAAATCTGCCAAAGAATTACATTTTGAGATGGCATATTTTAATTTTATTCTCTCTATATAATTATTAATCACTTTTTATGTTTAAAAAATGAAAAGCAACATAATAAGATTGTAAGTAAATACATTTTAAAATCTTTGGAATACAAAAACTCACAACTCAACTATAAAAAAATTAATTTAAATGCATAAAGTTTAATCATAACTTAAAGTTATGATTTAAACTTACAGTTAAGTTTTAAAACTTAAAAATATTTGGCCAGGCGTGGTGGCTTACACCTGTAATCCCAGCACTTTGGGAGGCCGAGGCGGGCGGATCACCTGAGGTCAGGAGTTTGAGACCAGCCTGGCCAACATGGCAAAACCCTGTCTCTACTAAAAGTACAAAACAGCCAGGCGTGGTGACGGGTAACTGTAATCCTACCTACTCAGGAGGCTGAAGCAGGAGAGTCACTTGAATCCAGGAGGCAGAGGTTGCAGTGAGCAGAGATTGCGCCACTGCACTCCAGCTTGGGCGACAAGAGCGAGACTCTGTTTCAAAAAAAAAAAAAAAAAAAAATCATATTTTTATTTTGTATACAAATAGCACTACAAAACAATTGTTAAAAACATAAAATGTTATGTCTGTGATAGTTAAGAGTGTAAGCAAATGAGACAGCTAGGAAATTTAATACTAATATGCACTAAATATCATTTTAAAGAATAAAATAGATGTTTTCCTATTTTATTCTTTAATATTTCCTTATTTTCCAGTCTATTTCCTATTTCCTGATTTTCCAGTCTATTCATTCCTATATTTTTAAAAATAGGATAATTTTTTTTCTACTTTGAAAGGACTTCATATTTTTTACAAGTGAAAAATAATTGTATTTCAAGACATCTCATAAATGTATTAAGTTTAGCCTCAAAAAAATGGGATAGCATTTGCTTTTGTATTTATGGTTGTGGTTCTTTAGTCAATAGATGATTTTAGCAGCACAATTCTTTCATAGTCACTTTTCGTTGACATTACGGCTAATTATGATCTCCAGAACACAAGATATCTACTTGCCGAAATGAGTTGAAGTTGACTCCTTTTGCCATCGTCCAATGCTTCATCTTTACTCCCCTGTCCACTCAGAGGAAGATGGAGGAAAGGGTTTATCAGGGTGTTGTTTACAACACAGTGTCATAAACTGATTATTATCAATACTGTTTCCTTTCACTTATTTTACCTTGTTTCTTTAGTAGTAGAGATTATAAAATAAATTATCCTCAGATCAGAACCAGATGAAGAGAAATGGAACAGGTCAGTGGTTTAAGAAAATTACATTATAAAAATCTGATTGCTTTTATTATACATGAAGAGATTGTCTAACTTCAGTAAGTGAAATGAGAGGGCAAAAGATAACTTAAATTTTCAAGGTTTGGTTATCCATGTGAGTGTGTGTGTGTGTGTGTTTGCACACACAACTAGGCACCACATGTATCTCCACTACTACAAAGGAAAACCTTGTCTTAGAATAGTTTACCTTTAGTAATGTCAGAGCACTAAAGGCAATACACACTAAAGAGTGAGTGTGTGTTTGTGTGTGTAAATTAGATGAGAGATTTCAAATCACATTGTTAGATAATGGTATTTTTTTATCCATATTTTATCTCCTAGGCATAAATTGTATATTTACGTTGTTCAACTCTCAATAGATCTTGGGATGATAGATCACAATAAATCTCAAAGTTTTCAATATGGAGGGGATTTATCTGCAGTACGTGTTGCTTTTTATTAGTGCTTTGCAGTACATTTCTGTCACTGGAGTAAAAATATTTTCAGTTCAGTAGTTAAATAAGATATGCTGCCTTAAGTTATGATAAATAATATATTTATTAATATTATTGTTTGTATACATAATTCTGCTTATAGATGCATGTGCTTAAATTCATATGCATATAAATTTATGAATTAGGCCTACTTTATTACTTCACAAATAACTAGATTTTAAACACAGTTTATATAAAATGATTTCTATGATGAGCACTTCTTTAAATTTAGAAAATAATTAGTAACTAAATATCAGCTTCTTTTTACTTACTGGTATCTAGAAACTTTCATCGTGTAATGCATATGATCCAATACTGATGGCAAACAACATCTCAATTGTCTGTTTATTATTAGTTTCACTTTTTATGAAGTTTATACTCATTCCTAAGTCATAAAATCAACATGACCTATAAGCTTGCATTTAATATCCACTGCAAATGTAGTATCTAGTACAACCCTAAGTGTATATATATATGTGGACATATATAAATATGTAATCACAAATCACCACATCAAGAAATAATCTCTCCTCACTGTCCTTAATATCTTTAGGGAAATCTTGGATACAGGCAATTGTAAAATGCAGTATTTCACTATTATGATATAATCAGACGACTAGATTAAATGATGATAAAATGCAGTCATATATAACATTTTTTAAGTGTACAAAAAATTCAAAAGCATTATTTTTTCCCAATATTATTTTACCTATTAGTGTTGCTACTGACAAGACAGCAAGTTAGCTGTGTGAAGGCTATCTGAAATCCCTTCTGCTATCCTAATTTTATTCCGTATATATGGATTAACATACTATCCTTTACTCCTTATAAAAAGGCATAATATAAAGTAGAAATAACCTCAGTTCTACTTACATATCTGTTCCGGTGAAGCCCTGCAAGAAAGTAAAATAGAAGTCTTTATTTCATAGATTTTTTTAAGATAATGCCACATATAACTAACAAGTTGCCAGAAAACCATGATGGTATGATCTATGCTCTTTGGACTTCAAAGACACAGAATCATTTTTATCAAATTAACGCATCAGGCAACAAAAGCATTCTAAGAGAAACAAAAGTATTAGCAAGAAAGAAAAAGAAATTTAACCTCAAGTCAGGCTTCGGGGGCAGGTGATATGGGCGGTCACACAGGGCCCAATGCTTAGAAAGGCCCTTGCCTGCTAAATGCTCTGCTGTCACAATCTGAAATGCCTTAAAATTATTGAACAAGTTCTTTGCATTTTTATATTTCACTGGCCTGTGTAGATTAGGTACCCAGTTCTGTCTAACCTCTAAAGAAAATTAGCAACCTTTATAGAGAGCCCTTAGTTAGCAGATTATTCTAATGAAATTGCCTTGGCAAAAATTATAAGAGTGAGAAAAATATGACAGTAAAAGGGATGTGACCTAACTGACTCATCTTGCATCTAACCTCTATGCTGCCTGTTCATTCCTGGGCATATGCTGAACTAACTTTGGGAGAAATTTAGTTTATAGTTTAACTTTGAAACAAAGATGATAACAGCCCTTTCCCAAAAGAAACTGCCTTTTTGCATGGGAACCAGACTGCCTTTGTAAAATTAACAAATTAGCCACAAAGTTAGAAGTTATGGTTCAGGAGTTATGCAGCCAGAAGCCACAAGATCACTCGCTTCCCCAAATGCTCCTATAGATAATATTACTATGATAAAACCTTAGATTAGTGTTTGAAGTAGTTTTCAAACCCTACACTTGATGGATCAACTGGCACCACTGAGATGGATAAACTGGCTCACTCATCTGGTCTTGTGGCCCCTATCCAGGAACCAACTCAGTGCAAGAAGACAGCTTCAACTTTGTATGATCTTCTCTCCGACCCAACCTATCACCACTCTCTACTCACTGCCCCCATACCCGCCAAGTTATCCTTAAAAAAACCCCAATTTCCAAATTTTTGGAGACTGATTTGAGTAACAAAACTCCAGTCTCCTGTTCATCTGGCTCTGCATGAATTAAACTCTTTCTCTATTGCAATTCCTCTGTCTTGATAAATCAGCTCTAACTGGGCAGCAAGCAAGGAGAGCCCATTGGGAAGTTACACTAAGGGCCACTTGATAGATGTGTCAGTTGTTCCATTCTTGTTCTACATTTTCACCTTGAACCTTCCTTCATCCAAAATATTTCAAACCTCTCCTTTAAGCTGGAGCATAGCAAGAAAAATATATCTTAGTTATCATTATAAACTCAATGCCCAGCACATAAATAGTACCCATTACCAAATAACCGCATCACCTCTCTAGCAAGCGTTCTGAATCAGGCTGCAATGGCTGAAATGACAGAAACAGAATTCAGAATATGGATAGGAACATTATGATTACTGAGCTACAAGAGTACCTTAAAACCCAATCCAAGGAAGCTAAAACTCATGAGAAAACAATGCAGGAGCTGACAGACGAAATAGCCACTACAGAAAAGAATGGAACCAACCTGATAAAGTTGAAAATGAACTACAAAAATTTCATAATGCAATCACAATATTAACAACAAATTATAATAAGTGGGAAAAAATTCTCAGAGTTTTAAGACTGGCTTTCTGAAATAAGACAGTGATACAAGAATAGAGGGAAAAAATGGAAAGGAAAGAACAAAACATTTGAGAAATATGGTATTATGTAAAGAGACCAAATCTGTGACTGATTGGTCTACCTGAAAGAGATGAGGAAAGTGTAACCAACTTGAAAAACATATTTCAGGATGTCATCCATGAGAACATCCCCACTCTACCTAGAGAGGCCAACATTAAAATTCAGCAAATGCAGTGAACACCAGAAAGGTATTTTACAAGAAGATCATCTCCAAGACATATAATCCTGAGATACTCTGCAGTCAAAATGAAAGAAAAAAATGTTAAATGCAGCTAAAGAGAAAAGTTAGGTCACCTGCAAAGGGAGGCCCACCAGACTAACAGCAGATCTCTCAGCAGAAACCCTACAAGCCAGAAGAGATTGGAGACCAATATACAATATTCTTAAAGAAAAAAAATTTCAACCCAGAATTTTATATCCAGCCAAACTAAGCTTCCTAAGTGAAGGGAAAATGAGATCCTTTTCAGACAAGCAAATGCTGAGGGAATTTATTACCCCCAGACCTGAAAGAAGCTCTCAAAGGAAGCTTCAAGAGCACTTTAAGGAAGCAGTAAATATGGAAAGGAAAGACCATTACTAGCCATTACAAAAACACACTGAATACACAGACCAGTGACACTATGAAGCAACCACATAAACAAGTCTGCAAAATAATCAGCTAACATGATGACAGGATCAAATCTACACATATTAATACTAGCCTTGAATGTAAATGTCCTAAATGCCCCAATTAAAAGGCACAGAGTGGCAAGCTGGATGAGGAACCAAGATCTGTTGGTATGCTATCTTTAAGAGACCCTTCTCACATGCAATGACATACATAGCCTTAAAATAAAGAGATGGAGAAAAATCTACCAAGCAAATGGAAAACAGAAAAAATCAGGGGTTGCAATTCTAGTTTCTGAAAAAACAGACTTAAACCAGCAACATAAACAAAGACAAAGAAGAGCATTACAGAATGGTAAAGGGTTCAATTCAACAAGAAGATATAACTATCCTAAATATATATGCATCCAACACAGGAGCTCTATAAAGCAAGTTCTTAAAGAACTTCAAACAGACTTAGACTCTCATACAATAATAGCGGGAGACTTTAACACCCCACTGACAATATTAGACAGATTATCAAGGAAGAAAATTAACAAAGATATTCAGGACATAAACCCAGCATTGAATCAAATGGAGCTTATAGACATCTATAGAACTCTCCACTCCCAAACAAGAGAATATACATTCTTCTCATCACCACCTGGCACATACTCTAAAAGTAATCACATAATTGGATGTAAAACACTCCTCAGAAAATGCAAGAGAACTGAAATCATAACAAACTAACTCTTGGACCACAGTGCAATTAAATAAGAAATTAAGACCCGAAAATTTACTCAAAATCATACAGTTATATGGAAATTGAATAATCTGCTCCTGAGTTTACCTTTGGGTAAATAATAAAGCAGAATTCAAGAGGTTCTTTGAAACTAATGAGAAGAGAGATGCAACATACCAGAATCTCTGGGACACAGCTAGGGCAGGATTAAGAGGGAAACTTATAGCACTAAATGCTCACATCAAAAAGTTAGAAAGATCTGTTAGATTAACAACCTAATATCACAACTAAAAGAACCAAAGTACTACCAGCACCAAACCGATCCCAAAGCTAGCAGAAGACAAGAAATAACCAAAATCAGAGCTGAACTGAAGGAGATAGAGAAACACAACAGTTTTGAAAGATCAATGAATCTAGGAGCTGTTTTTTTTTTAATTAATAAAATAGACCACTAGCTACACTAATAGAAAAGAGAGAAGATTCAAATAAACACAATCAGAAATGAGAAGGGGGATAGTACCACTGACACCAAAGAAATACAAATAGTCATTGGAAAATATTATGAGCACCTGTATGCACATAAACTCAAAATTCCAGAAGGAATTGATACATCGCTGGACACATACACCATCCCAAGACTGAACCAGGAGGAAATTGAATCCCCGAACAGACCAAGAACAAGCTCGGAAATCTACTAACCAAAAGTTAGCCAAAGACCAGATAAATTCACAGCTGAATTCTTCCACATGTACAAAGAAGAGCTAATGCCATTTGTACTGAAAATATTCCAAAAAAATGAGGAGGAGGGACTCCTTTCTAACTCATTCTATGAGGCCAGCATCATCCTGATACCAAAATCTGGCAGAGACACAATAAGAAACTAAAACTTCAGGCCAGTATCCTTGATGAACATTGATGCAAAAATCCTCAACATAATGCTGGCAAACCAAATCTAGCAGCATATCAAAAAGATGATTTGCCACAGTCAAGCAGGCATTATCCATGGGATACAAGGTTGGTTCAAAATACACAAATCAATGAATGTGACTTATCACATTAACAGAACTAAAGACAAAAACCACATGATTATCTCAATAGAGGCAGAAAAGCCTTTTGATAAAATTCACCATACATTGATGTTAAGAGCTCTCAATAAACTAAGTGTTGAAGAAACATAACTCAAAATAATAAAAGCCATCCATGGCAAACCCACAGTCAATATCATACTGAATGAGCAAAACCTGGACGCATCCAACTGGCAAAGACAAGGATGCCCTCTCTCATCACTCCTATTTAACATATTATTGGAAGTCCTGGCCAGGACAATCAGGCAAGAGAAAAAAATAAAGGGCATCCAAATAAGAAGAAAGAAAGTTAAACTGTCTCTGTTTTCAGATGACAAGATCCTATATCTAGAAAACCCCATAGTCTCAGCCCCAAATCTCCTTAAGCTGATAAACAACTTTAGCAAAGTTTCAAGATACAAAGTCAATGTACAAAAGTCACTAACAGTCCTACACACCAACAATACTCAAGCAAGAGAGCCAAATTAGGAATGCAATCCAATTCACAATTGCCACACAAAAAAATAAAATACCTAGGAATACAGCTAACCAGGGAAGTAAAAGATCTCTATAAGGAGAATTATAAAATACTCCTCAGAGAAATCAGAGATGATACAAACAAATGGAAAAATATTCCATGCTCATAGATAGGAAGAATCAATATCATTAAAATGGTGAGACTGCCCAAAGCAATTTATAGATATAGATTCAATGCTATTTCTATTAAACTGCCAATGCCATTCTTCACAGTACTAGAAAAAGTTATTTTACAACCATATGAACCAAAAAAGGGTCCAAATAGCCAAGGCAATCCTAAGCAAAAAGAACAAGGCTGGAGGCATCATGCTACTCAACTTCATAGTACAAAGCTACAGTTACCAAAACAGTATGGTATTGGTACAAAAATAGACATAGAGACCAATGGAACAGAATAGAGAACCCAGAAATAAGGCTACACACCTACAACTCTCTGATCTTTAAACAAGCTGACAAAAACAGCACTGGGGAAAGGACTCCCTATTCAATAAATGGTGCTGGGATAACTGACTAGCTATATGCAGAAGAATGAAACTTGACCCCTTCCTTACACCATATACCAAAATTAACTCAAAGTGAATTAAAGACTTAAATATAAAACCCAAAACTATAAAAACCCTGGAAGACAACCTAGGCAATACCATTCTGGACATAAGAAAACACAAAGATTTCATGACAAAGACACCAAAAGCAATTGCAACAAAGCAAAAACTGACAAATGGGATCTAATTCAACAAGAGAGCTTCTGGACATCAGAGGAAACTATCAACAGAGTGAACAATCAACCTGCAGAATGGGAGAAAATATTTGCAAAAAAGTAAGTCCATATGTAGAAATTTACCCTTACTCCAGAACTACACAAAAAGATATAAGAATGCAATTACAGGTATGAGTTCTGCATGTTTCTGTGAAAAGGCTTCAAGTATCAGAAATAAAATGATGACATAATAATATCTCTTCAGGTTACCAACTAGTTATCCACAAGCAAGTTGGGATAACTGGCTAGCCACATGCAGAAAATTGAAACTGGACCTCTTCTTTACACCACATCCAAAAATCAACTCAAGATGGATTAATAACTTAAATGTAAAACCTAAAGCTATGAAGCCCTGGAAGATAACCTAGGAAATACCATTCTAGACATAAGTCCTGGCAGAAAACATCAAAAGTAATTGCAACAAAAACAAAAATTGACAAATGGGACCTAATTAAACAAAAAAGCTTCTGCACAGCAAAAGAAACTATCAACAGAGTGAACAGAGAACCCATAGAATGGGAGAAAATATTTGCAATCTATGCATCTGACAAAAGTCTAATATCCAGAATATGTAAGGAACTTAATTTACAAGTAAAAAAACAAACAACCCCATTAAAAAGTGAGCAGAGGACATGAACAAATACTTTTCAAAAGAATACATACATGTGGCCAACATGCATAGAAAAAAAATGCATATCACTAACCATTAGAGATAGTCAAATCAAAATCACAATGAGATATCATCTTACACCAACCAGTCAGAATGGCTATTTTTAAAAAGTCAAAAATTAACAGATGCTGGTACAGTTGTGAAGAAAAAGGAATACTTATACACTGATGGTGACAATGTAAATTTGTTCAACCACTGCGGAAGACAGTGTGGCAATTTCTCAAAGACCTAGAACCACAAATATTATTTGCTTCAGCAATCCCATTACTGGTTATATACCGAAAGGAATATAAATTGTTCTATTATAAAGACACATGCATGCATATGTTCACTGCAGCACTAGTCACAATAGCAAATACATGCAGTCAATCTAAATGCCCATCAATGGTAGTCTGGATAAAGAAAATGTGGTACATATACATTATGGAATACTTTGCAGCCAGAAAAAAAAAAGAATAAATCATGTCCTTTGCAGGAACATGGATGGACACACATGTATAATTTTATGATTTATATACATCTATAAAAATATATACCTCTACAGCTTTTCACATATTTCTGTTCTGAAATTCAAAAGGAAATTACACTGTCTTGGACATAACATGTTTGTCTGAAGAGTCATTTGGATCCAAGCCAATTAGGAAAATAATGAACAAATCATCTGTCTACATCCATTATCCTTAGAGAACTTAAAAAGGAACAGAAAACCAAATACCACACGTTCTCACTTATAAGTGGGAGATAACTGATGGGAACTCATGGACACAAAGAGGGGAACAACAGACACTGAGGCCTATTTGAGGGTGGAGGGTTCGGAGGGAGAGGATCAGGTAAAATAACTGATGGGTACCAGGCTTAACACCAGGGGGAAAAAATAATCTGTATAAATTGAATTATTTAATGTAGGTACTGTTAGTGCTCTACATAAATTGAATTATTTAAAGTAGAAATTATAGCACACAGTCGTCTTAAAGTTAATCTGATATCATGTTTAAAGTATACATCCACATGTCCTAAAGTAAATATTTATTAATATTTTTTGTTATTTTGAACAAAGATGGTGCTTCTTATTATCAAGGAAGATTATTAATTTTTCTTTCTCTGAAATACATCAGTTGATAATTTTGTAAGTAAAATGATACATTTCCAAAACATGGAATCAAATTATGTGTTGAGACTCTGATAGAGAAAAGAGTGAAGTTAACTGATTAAGGTAGAGTCAAATATATGGCTTTGACATTATTAATAGAATTTGTAAATCTTGCCTAATACATTGGGCCATTGTTTTTTTGCATGCGTATTTTATTTAATTCAAAATAAAAATACAATATATTAATGGGATTTAGAATAAATTCCATGATAAGGTGGAACACATCTTCTTTATTATTGAGTTTTCCTTTCTTTCTTTCTTTCTTTCTTTCTTTCTTTCTTTCTTTCTTTCTTTCTTTCTTTCTTTCTTTCTTTCTTTTTCTCTTTCTTTCTCTCCCTTTCTTTCTTTCTTTCTTTCTTTCTTTCTTTCTTTCTTTCTTTCTTTCTTTCTTTCTTTCTTTCTTTCTTTTCTTTCTTTCTTTCCTTTGACAGAGTCTCGCTCTGTTGCCAGACTGGAGTGCAGTGGCACGATCTCAGCTCACTGCAACCTCCAACTCCCTGGTTCAAGCGATTCTCCTGCCTCAGCCTCCCAAGTAGCTGGGATTATAGGCACGTGCCACCACGCCCAATTAATTTTGTATTTTTAGTAGAGAAGGGGTTTCACCATGTTGTCCAGGAGAGTCTCGATCTCTTGACCTCGTGATCCACCCACCTCAGCCTCCCAAATATCCCTTTTACAGTTATAGTCTTATGTAATAGGACTTGATAAAAGGAGAAAGAGGAAAAGGAGGAGGAGAAAAAGATGAAAACCACCAGCAATCTTTATATACAAGAATCAGAATGTAATTGAAGTATTATTATCTACATCTTAATCATTAATTTTCACCTTAAGTGCATTCTTCTAAAATTGATTATTAGTAGCTAAGTTTAAAATCTGCTTCCTTGATTTTCCTTTGTGTGAACTGATTATTAGGAAATTATGCTCTTGAGAAAAACTATATTTTTAATCAGAATTTGTTAAAGTTACAAAAAGGTTTCAGTCTGTGCATTACTTTTAATGTGAAATACACACATGTATAATTTTATGATTTATATACTTCTATAAAAATATTTATCTCTACAGCTTTTCACATTTTTTGTGCTGAAATTAAAAAGAAAATTAAACTGTCCTGGGCATGATCCATGTTTGCCTGAGGAATCATTTGGATCCAAGCCAATTAGGAAAATAATAGACAAATTATCTGTTTATATCTTCTCTCATCACAGTCAACTCTCTGATCCAAACAAGTTATAAAATTTTCCTTGGATTCTAGATTTCTAATGAGACCGTTTTTGTTCTTGAGGAAACATCAAAATCACTACTGATAGGTAGTAAATCCCCTCCAACCATGAAGAAACAAGAGTTATGGAAAAGGGCAATTACCACAGAGTCACTACATGCTGCGCATACAACCGTTAGAGAAAAATAAATGCAAATGAATTTAGAATAACAGATAGTACACATGAATTCCTGCTTTCAGTGAACAATCAGTTGCCAAAAATCTTTTTTTTTTTTTTATTATTATACTTTAGGTTTTAGGGTACATGTGCACAATGTGCAGGTTTGTTACGTATGTATCCATGTGCCATGTTGTTTTGCTGCACCCATTAACTCGTCATTTAGCATTAGGTATATCTCCTAATGCTGTCCCTCCCCCCGACCCCAAAAATCTTATTCTAAGGATCTATATAGACTTTAGACCGCAATTTCTGATTAGAGTTCACAAATAAAATGTTAGAAAAACATAATCTTCTTAACAAACTACATTAAAATTCCCCTAAAATTGTTAAAACACAATAGAGCTTTATTCTACTTACTTTCAGGAACTCAGATTTTCTAATTTATATTACCACTGAAGCTCAGTTTGAATGACCTTCTTATATATTCTGACTAAATCACAAAGATATGCTATAGCAAAAACACAACCTCTTCACGTCTCTCTTTATATACACACACACACACATACACACACACACACACACATACACACACATATATGTACATGTATATAATTGTATATATGTGTATGTAATTTGGCATTTTTGATTAAAATATACTCATCCTTTTCTAATACCAACCCTAGTTCTACGTCTTCTTCTACACTATTAAAAAAGATTCTCAACTCTGATCTTGTATCTTTATAACAGTTGAGGTATGTTATATAATTAACCTAGAGGTCAAAAACTTTTATTAGAGATACAAGTATGTCCTCATTCACACCCTACATCTTCTAATTTTATTCTAGTGCTGACTTTGGTTTTTAATATCTAGTCCTAGGTGGCTTCATTTTATTAAACTATTCAAAAGGAAATAGAAATGAGCACATGATTAAAAGAACCTATAAAGTAATATCAGTCAAAAAGCAGTCGAGTGAATTATCAAGAAAAAAAAAAGACAGCATGCATATTCCAACACTTTCATCTGAGAAACTAGAAGAATTTTCAAGAACTTCATCACAGGGAATTATAACACCTGGACTGCAAATGGCAGAAATTGCAGCAAAGAAGGTGCAATGAATATCTCCAAAAATTCATATGTTGAAACTTAATTCTTATTATGGTGATATTAAGAGGCAGGGCCTTTCAGAAGTGATTAAGAACCCTCATGAATGGGTTAGTGCCTTATAAAAGGGTTAGAGAAAACTAGCTAGGCCCTTTTTGCTTTTCTGCTCTTCCACCATGTGAGGACACAGTGCTTGCTGCTTGTGTCATGTGAGGATGCAGCAAGAAGGCCCTCACAAGACATCAAATGTTGACACCTTAAGATGGTACTTCCAAGCCTCCAGAAACTTAAGAAATTTCTATTATTTACAAATTACCCAGTCTCCACTATTATGTTATAGCAGCACAAACAGACTGAGACAGAAGGTATCTAAATCTTATACAATGTAACATCATATTCTCTGAAATTCCACTTACAATCAGTAGCAAAATGTAACTTATTCTTTTTCATTTTAAGTTTGGGGTACAGATGCAGGTTTGTTAAATAGGTAAACTTGGGTCATGGGGGTTTGTTGTACAGATTATTTTGTCACCCAGGTATTAAGCTTAGTACCCATTAGCTATTTGTCCTGATCCTCTCCCACCTTCCATCCTTCACCTTCAGATAGGACTTAGAGTCAATTGTTCCCTTCTATGTGTCCACGTGTTCTAATCAGTTAGCTCCCACTTGTAAGTGAGACTATGCAGTATTTGGTTTTCTGTTCCTGTGTTAGTTTGCTAATGGCCTTTAGCTCCATCTGTGTTCCTGCAAAGGACATGATCTCATTCTTTTCCATGGCTGCATAGCATTCTGTGGTGTATATGTACCATTTATCCAGTCTATTACTGATGGGCACTTAGGTTGATTCTATGTCTTTACTGTTGTGAATAGTGCTGCAGTGACATATGCATGCGTCTTTTTAATAGAACAATTTATATCCTCGGGCCAGGCACGGTGGCTCACTTCTGTAATTCCAGCACTTTGGGAGGCCAAGGTGGGCAGATCACGAGGTCAGGAGTTTGAGACCAGCCTGGTCAATATGGTGAAACCCCATCTGTACTAAAAAAAATACAAAAATTAGCCAGGCGTGGTGGTGCACACTTGTAGTCCCAGCTACTTGGGAGGCTGAGGCAGGAGAATTGCTGGAACCCAGGAGGCAGAGGTTGTAGTGAGCTGAAATCATGCCACTGCACACCAGTCTGGTAACAGAATGAGACTCCATCTCAAAAAAAAAAAAAAAAGAAAGAAAATATATATTTTCTTGGGTATATACCCAGTAATGGGATTGCTGGGTCGAATGGTATTTCTGATTGTAGGTCTTTGAGGAATTGTCATACTGTCTTCTACAAGGGTTGAACTAATTTACCCTCCCACCAACAGTGTATAAGCCTTCCCTTTTCTCCACAACCTTGACAGCATCTGTTATTTTTTGACTTTTTAGTAATAGCCACAACACAACTATTAATAGCAAATAGCACAGCGTATGGAGAGCCTTTACTTAAAAATACACACATATTTCAGAGTAAGATAGTATATTCTCATGGCATTAAAGATAATCAAGAACATGTTTCATATACATGGATCCAGACATTCAAGGAAATCATACTTATCCAATAGAAAATGTTATTAATGTTTGTGAAGATGATCAATGAAGACCCAGACTTGTCATCTAAGTATTGAAGCACTTTATACAGACCTTTTGACTTAAGATTCCCTCAAAAGAAAACTGATTGACTAGGTAAGAATTTTAAATACTAAATAAATCTTTAATTAAAAAAAATGGTTAAGAAGGACAAATGTACTCTTTGATTGAAGAGGTTTAGATATTTTTTACCCATCTGTCGTAGCAGCCTTCTCCCATGGCCTTTGTGAAATATTAGACTATTTATAACATTTTTATTTATTTTTATTCATCTTTTTTATTTGTAGTGGAAGTAAGAGGTACAGAGAAGATAGAAGATGTGAAAACATTATCAAAAATACATAACACATACAAAATTCCATATACAAATTTATATAAATGTCACGAATGGCTTTTCAATATAAGGGGTACTGTGAAGTTCATGGAATAGACTCTGGCCGTGTTGAATTCAACTCAAAGTATAAAAAGAAGGAACATCTCTCTCATTGTCTTAGTATGGTTTGTGCTCTGATATTGGGTCATACAATATCCTTAAAATAAGGTGCAGAACCAGCTACTCTTAAGATGAAAACATTCACATTTTAGAACACAGTAAGCAAATTGTAATTTAGAAATAGATTTAGTCAAATAAGAAGCTATTATTGGCAATACCTGTATCTCCAGTACTGCATTTAGAACTTTGGCCAAATGCAGTTCCAAAAAATTTTAACAATAAAGCATGCTTCTTACATTCAAGAAGCTTAAATTTGGAAGAGCCAAATTAAATAAATGTAATTAACTTAAAGAAATTAAAGACAACTGATTTCAAGAATAACTTCAGAGAAGTGAATTAATACCAATATCAAATTGGTACTAATTGTAATCCTTTGTTCATAGTAACAGGAAGTCAAATACTTCTAGGCCAATATGACACAAGGCAAAACATTATGAGATTTGTACTACCCTACATTTATAAGAGGGTCTGTTTTTTCTTTATACATTTGAATATTCTTGTACCTTAGGTATCAATTAATAATGAGGGATACAAGAAATTTGTGCTTTTAGTATCTACCTAATAAAATTAACATTAACATGAATGTATTCAACAAATTTTAATTCATTGCCTACTGTAAGCCAAATATTGAAGTTGGCACTGAAGAGGTGGTCATAAGCAAAACAAGCACCATCCTTTATTAAGTAGATAGATTTATAAATTTATCTAAATATTTGGTTTTGTTTTGGGATTTAACTATGAGTTACCATAAACACATACCTAAGAACTTGGAAATAAGGAGACTACTTTCTTAGCTAAAAGGTAATTCAGTATACTCCGGATTAGAAGAAAAGATCACTAAAGTCATCTCAAAAAGAAAAATATGGCCCTGAAACCTTTAAGACAAACTATAACTTGATTGATATATTAGCATATCAAAGAAATAATGTGTCGGTTAGTAGGAGGCCCTCAGTCTTGGAAACAAAGGATAGCAAAACACTTGTGAAACCATTGACAGCTCCCATCCAAACACGCTTTTGATCCAGCGCGAGTGTATTCTTAAACAATGAATGTTTTCTTAAGACTAGAATTAAGAACTAATGGTATTCAAGGCCTGTGGCTTTATACTGTGAACACCAAGCAAATTTCTGAATATAATTTGCTTTCTTATAAGATCTGCTTTCAGGGAAAGATGTGGTTACACTGAAAAAATTATTATAATCTTCATGATGGCTTTAGTTCTTATTGTAAAACAAGTCATTGGCATTTTGATTTTATACATCAGTCTCTGTGACTTTAGTGAATACGTATCTATCCCTGAAAGTAGCCCACGTTCAGTATGCCAAAGCAATCACAATTCTAAATCAGAAAACATGAAGCTGGATCAGGACAAATTTACTAATGTAATAAAGGCATTCTATCAAAACACAGAGAAAAACATTAGTTGTCTTTCACAGATCACAGTACAATTTAATGGTAAGTTTCTGGCCATACATGACATCATTATTCCAAATGTCTACATTTCCTGCTGTTTTAGTTTTTGGGGTGAAAAACAGGGCTACAACTATAAGCATTAGGGTGATATCTGCAGATGTATATTCCTAAATTGAACTCAATGGAGTATATTGTACAAATCCTATCTTAGGTTGTGGGCACAGATAATTCTGCAATAATTTAGAATGCTGGTTAACATTTTATAAATTGGAATGTATTGGTTGAAAAGAACATGGGCAGAGCATTGTGGAAAGATGATTTCAGACAGGAACTCCAAAAATGTGTTTGCAAGACATATAGTATATCTTAGGATCTAATGAAATGGAATCATTCTAGTAAACCATTCTAAACACCTGTTTTTAGTAACAACTATTTGAGTTCGAAGCTAAACACAGGTCTTTCTCATCCCAAATGAAGATCATCTAAAAAGCTTACCTCTTACAAAGATATTTTTCATTTAATTATTTACTTCTAGAACCTCTCATGCAAATTCTTATTATGTCTAGGTTTCTCAAAACTGGGTGGCAGAAAAGAAAATACAGCTCTTTAAAAAATATGTTAATAATAATAATAAATCCAGGGGTGGGGGTGATGTTTCCTTTTTCAGTATTTCAAGTAAGGGAGGGGACCACCCCTCATATTGTCTTATGCCCAATTTCTGCCTCCAAAGAAAGAAGAAGTAAAAACTAAAAGGCAGAAATGAAATCCACAAGCAGACAGCCTGACGCCACACCCTGGGCCTGGTAGTTAAAGATCGACCCCTGACCTAATGGGTTATTTGTATAAGAAAAGCACTGTGAAGATCCCTGTCCTGTCCTGTTCTGTTTTAATTACTGGTGCATGCAGCCCCTAGTCACATACCCGCTGCTTGCTCAATTGATCATGACCCTCTCAAGTGGACCCCCTTAGAGTTATGAGCCTTTAAAAGGGACAGGAATTGCTCACTCGGGAGCTTGGTTGTTGGAGACGTGAGTCTTGCTGAAGCTCCTGGCCGAATAAAGCTCTTCCTTCTTTAACTCGTGTCTGAGGCGTTTTGTCTGCAGCTTGTCCTGATACGCAAGCATTCTTTAATTTCTTTTCCAAATAATTTTGACTTACCTTTCTTTCTCATTTTTTTCTTCCTGATGACATTCATCAATCTAATTATCATGGCGAGAGTTTGTCCTCATAATCTTTAATTGAAAATTATACGGGGGCAGCTGTCACCATCAGTGTTTGTCATATTGTTGTTTTAGTCATGACTGTACTAGCAGAACGCTAACTGCACCAGAAATATTAAGCAATTCCATCCACAAATATGTTTCTTTATAGGAATGAAGGTAGGAGAGAGAGTGGTGTAAAGAAGAGAGGGTTCTAATTAAATGCAAATCCACTGGCTTTCTCCCAGTGACTACCAGGGAGATTTGAAGGGCAGAAAGATGTCATTATTTTCTTGGTCCACAGTAGTAGAAGTGATATTACTAGTACTAACGAATTGTATATTGATTGAGTGCAAAAATCGTTTTGCTATGCACTTTTATTAATGAATAAATCTAGATCACAAAACATAGTTAATGAAGACTAAGCTCTGCTTTTTTCTTACCTTGCTCAAACTCCTATATAAGGGATCTGGGGACTCATGCATCATAAACCATAAATTCTAACCAGATGGGTTTTATTTAACCCTATATATAGTGACTTACTTTCCAATTTGACTCTGGCAAAACATTATGTGACAAAGAAGAATTCCAAAATATTTTACCTCAAAACATGTTTCTTTGCCATATTTTGAAATGGCCTGTCAAAGCCATCCTTTGTGGGGAGAAATTTGCTTCTCTAAAGAATCTCTATTAAGATAGCTAGATCTTTTTCTTCCAGGCCCTCCCAATCCTGGAGAGATTACCTGAGAGCCTAGCACCTTTTAAAATTCTGAATAGGAAACATTTGCAGCCACTATGAGACTTCAAAGAACCTTGGTCTTCACGATCTTTTTGTCTTAACCTGAACATTTCCCTTCTATTGATCCCAGGTCTTTAGACAAACTCAACCAATTGTCAACCAGAAAATGTTTAAATTTTCCTATAGCTTGGAAGCACCCTCCCCACTCCACCCTGCTTCTAATTGTCCTGCCTTTCTGGATCAAACCAATGTATTTCTCAAATGTATTTGATTGATGTCTCATGCCTCCCTAAAATGTATAAAACCAAGCTGTGCCCCGACCACCTTGGGCACATGTTATCAGGACCTCCTGAGGGCTGTGTCATGGGCCATGGTCACTCACATTTGGCTCAGAATAAATCTCTTCACATATTTTACAGAGTTTGACTCTTCATCAACATTAGTTTGGTAGAATGTGTTGGAAGTAGAGAAGGTAATGAAAAAAAAGAGGTGTTTCTTGGTTCTTATGTAACTTAGTAGCCCATATAATAGCCATGCAAGTATTAATCATAGAATAGTCCTTTAATATGTATCCCTCATGGACATAAAGAGCATAACTTTCAAGAAGGTTGAAAAATGAATGAACCACTGGGGCAGATCCAGCATGCTGTCCAAATGAGACATTTCTAATGGAAAATAAGGGGATCTGGACAATGTGCAGAATCCAAGGTCACTCTGGCTCCCTCCATACTGTGAAATAGCCAACTAGCATCTCCAGTCCAATCTGTCAGCCTGTCAAAGTTAAAATAATCCACGGATATCTCACCTTTTATTCAGATTAATCAGCCACTAAGTAGCACAATGAATTAATTAGAAAAATCCTAGGCAAGATAATGCACAGTGTTATCAGTGAGAACTGCAAAGTTTCACACACACCAGATGAATACAACAGAACCAGTTGCCACATGTTCAGGATTAGCCTGTATTTGTGCTTTGGAGTAATTTGTCAGAGGCGTTACATCATGATAATCCTTGATTTCTTATGAGATGTTGTGAATTATGTCTTCTAAACAGTCCCTATGAACTTTACATAAGATACTAGACTTTTTGCTTTTTGGTACTTTTAGGTAATTTACTAAAAATAAAGAAAATATTTTTTAAGCCCATAATTTTAAAATAAATGTTTAATGACAATATAATATAGGAATTGGAGTCATAATCACTAAGAATATTATCTTTCCATATTAATTTTCTATAAATAATATATTTCTCCATAACCATTTTTGGAATCTATAATTTTTTATGTATCTGCTACTATCATAATGAAGAGTGCAAAGATATATCTATTTTTGTAATTATTCATTTCAATACCTGAAAATTATCTCTAGAAATCTCAATTAGATCTACAGCTTTCCTTTAATTCAGTTTGAACATGGCTCAGCTTAATAGATTCTATTAAGTTTCAGAGATAATTATGGTTCCTAAAATATAAATACACACAGTAAAATCCTGTTGTACATGGTGCAGCAGCTTTAAGCCCAACCAACCCCCAGCAACAGTATTTTAAAGAGCTTCCAGTGTTATTTTCCATAATAAGGCCCACTAGTTGGCAGAACCCCCGGAAGCTATGCAAACAGCAACACATCTCTTCTCTAAGATGCAAATGCTGTGTCTTAGTAGAGATGCTTATTCCCTTTACCAGCAACATTGTGAAAGAGCAAAGACTGGAGCAGGCTAGAAGGAATTTTCCTTTAAAAATTAGCATATTCTTATAGAAAGAGAAAATTCTGGCAATGTAAAGGAACGTGAACCATTGTCCTTTGATTTGTGATACTTAAGAGACCAGCCTTTTTTTTATATAGCAAAATCAAAGTGTTCAACATTCCCACCCTTGTTGGCATGTTTTGTTGAACTTTTAAGACAACGCAAACTAAAGTCCACATCGGAAAAGCATAATTTGTAAGTCCACTTATTAGAATGTTTAAACTGTTATTTCCAGAGTTAATTATTTGTTTAAATGACAGGTTCAGCCTTGATTTTTAGTGTATACAAGTAATGAAATGTTTTTGCATTTTATAAACATACTTAAATATTACATTTATTTTTTAACCAAGGAATAAAGTTCAGCCAAGACTTTCATGAAATTATATCTCTTTTGAGATATGACTTAACCTAAAGAAACAAATAATTAACCTGTACAGGAAAGAAGTAAACTCCATTAGGAATTTTGTCAATTTTACAAATAACACGTCTATACTGCAAACATTCAAATTTGCATCTACAACCTTACCGTTCTCCTGAGCTCCAGTACTTTATTTCCAACTTCTTCCCAAATATGTGTAGATATTTTCCTCATTATTAAAAAGTCAACAGGTTAAAAGGCAAAATTTTTTGCTTTCAGTTCCACAAAAATTCTTTGCTTCTTTCTCCTGCCTGCACTGCTTGCTTATTATTGTTGTTGCTGTTTTAGAAGAGTACACGTTCTTTTAACAATAATATTATTCTATCAGCCATCAGGAAAAAGAACATTATCACCACCTCCATCCCCCCATCTAATCAATCCTATTCATCTCCATTACTCTCTCCTACTCCAAAGCTTCATTTTCTGTCTTCTGTATACATTGAGAAATCTTCCATATTGCTTTTCCCAGCCAGTCTCTTTCCTTTCAGATACGTTATGAACAACACAGTTAAGTTTCTACATCCCTACTCAAAGTCTCTCCTACTTAACATACAAATCACAGAGTCTTTCACTTGTCATTAGGTTTAATCCCTACCAAGAATCAGCACAGGTTGTTGAAGAAACATGAATGTGGAGAAATTCACTCAACAACCTAGTAGACGCCAGGGACTAACTACCCTGTGCACGCGAATATAGCATGAGTTAACCTGAAGTGCCATTTCTCCTTACAAGGCCTATAGTCTGTTGGCAAGCTAATCTGTGTTTTTAATTTTGCTCGCTCATTCCTAGCTGAGTGACTGAATGAATGACTGAATTTCTCTTCTAAGTTGTTTGTTCTATAAAATGATGACTAAGGGGGGTAAGGGAAAGGGAAATATTTACCTCATGAAAGTGTCATTGTGACTTAGGCCTTACATTTATTGAATCCTCACGAAGAAGGTACAATATTATTCCCACTTTACAGATAAGAAAATTAAAGTTTGAGAATGTCTGGGAGTAGGTATTTAGGAGCTTAGTAGCCCTTATAGTGTCACTTAGCTAGTAAGTAGTGAAATCAAGATCCAAATCTGTATCTTCTTGACTCCAAGCCCACATTTTTAGTCTCTGTGTTATGGGTCTTGTCACAGGCAACTACCTTGTCATGATGCTATCTTAAATGGCCTATTAAAAGACACATTTATTAAAAGCATAAATTATCTGTTGCTAATCTCTATAATGTCCCCAGAACCTTATCTAGGGTCTTGAATATGACAGAAGTTAAATACATACTTACTGAATGAATTAATGTCTGAATGAGGGAATGAATTTAAACTTGTAGAATAGAAAGATCTGAGAAAATGTAAGGGGAGGGGGATCTATCAGTTTCTCTGCATGCATCATCCTCTCTAAGTAGCACAGGCAAAAGTGAAATGGAAGGAAAAAAGAGCTACAGACCACTATGAAGATGATTAAAGAGAGTACAGAGCAGCTGTCAAAGCAAATATCAAGCAACATTAATAACTTTACAGCTCACCATGAGGCTGTCTCAAATATTTTCAAGAAAACAGGATCCTTGCTGTTGTACACAGTAAGTGAGACTAATAATCAAGTGCAGACTCACAGAACCTTTTTCACCGGCCACCTTGAGCTGCAGAATTTAAAAAATAATACTAAAAAAGACTCTTAAACTAATGGAAAAATACATGACTCAGAGGAAAATATTATTGCATTCTTGGTATTTTAATTTGGGGCAGAGTTGATAAGAAACAAGATCTACAATGTTCGCCACCTATTATCTAAGTTGTTTGAATAGTCAGATAATATCCCGAAACTTCTGATGCTTATCCAAAAATAACTGTGTTGTGAGGCTTACCAGTAAAATGCTTCGTTACTCTCAGGAATTTATTTTACCAGTATTTCAATCCGTCCAGTAGATTAGAAGGATGATCTATGTGAATAAAAGTGAAAATTTGAAATCAAATGCTAATTTCTGTTCTAAACATGAATTATTTACTTAAAATGGTTTGTTTTAAGTGACAGTGATTCTACACATAAGTTTCTTGTGAACTGGTCACAAATCAGGTTCATGGTTTCTTGATTATAGTGTTTATTAAATCCACTTATTTGCTTATTTACACATTTATTTACTGAACATAAGCTTTTATGGGTTTTGTTTTGTGACATCTGTGCATCCCTGTATGCGGATAATAGGAGCCACAAAGAAAACAATAGATATGGTCTCTAGTCTAATTGAACTAACATTTACAATTTGTGGGCATTAGGAATAAAAAAGCAAACAGTTTTAATTATGCATTGATTTGGAGACGTGAAAACCCAAATATTATCATTAGTCTCAATTTCTACTACTCTTTGATTTTTGGATAGAAAAGGTAAGAAAACAGCAAGAGAAAAAGAAGATAAGTGAATAAAAATATAAGCTAAGATAACTTGGAGTAAAATAAAAGGGATCATGGTGTAAAGACAAATTATAGTGGTACTGAACAGTGGCTCCTATGATTCTATAAAGGGTAGAGCAAAATTAAACTGCAGTGTGTATACCTTTGATCTTTGTCGGAAGTAATCTCATTGATCTGGTTCTTTCTTACACTTCAAACCTCCGCTTAAATGCTGTTCTTCTAAAGAGACGGACTTTAACTAAACTTTCTAAAGAGATCCACTTAACAACCATCCAAACAAAGCTACCATCACGTAATTAGTCATTGGTTTCAGTTTTTCCCACTAAAATATTTGCCTCATGAAGCTTCAGATACTGCCCTTTATGTTCATCTCTGTATCCCCTTGGACCTGGCACATAGTAGGAGCTCAGTAAATAGTTGTTGAATGATAAAAAAAATGAATAGAGTTCTAGCATTTTTTTCTCACAAGATGATGTCTGTTTCTAACTGTTAGATTTTTTTTTCCTATTCTATGCTGTGGAGCATGTACTTAAATGTTAGGACATAATATTTATTTTTAGTTTCTGGGTTTCCAGGGACTCAAATATCCTAGGACAGAACCACATATTCCTATAACTGTAAGGAAGGGTTGTCAAGTTTTCATCTAATATCTTTGCATAGGAGAGTTCTATATCAGCTTTACAACTTTCACTCAGCATATTTACATAACTTTGAGCATACTATATGGAATCCACCTGGTGGTCCTCTCCCCAACTTTACATTTTTAATGCCAAAATTTACAAGGAAAAAAATTAATTTGTAGAAGGTAGTTTAGCAATATGTTCAGAGAAAAAGACCTGGCTTGGATAAAAAGGTACCTCAGAACTCAACTCTGAATAAAAATAGTTTTGAAATCAGTAATCACTTCAGTAACTAGGAAAGCAAATTACATATTTTTAAAAATCTGAAATGGCCAGTAAAAGATTGATGTAACAAAGGATGCTATTACTTAGAACTTCAGAGAGTGTCAAGCTAAGGGTTTCAAACACTCAGAAAAATGAAACAGTTGGGCACAGTGACTTACTCCTGTAATCCCAACATTTTATGAGGCCAAGGAGGGAGAATCAGTTGAGCCCAAGAGTTCAAAATCAGTCTGGGCGACCTCTACAAAAAATTTTAAAAAATTAACCAGACATCATGGAGCACACTTACAGTCCCAGCTACTCAGGAGGCTGAGGTAAGAGGATCACTTGAGGCTGGGAGGTCAAGCCTGCAGTGAGCTACGATCACACCACTGCACTCCAGCCTGGGAGACAGAGTGAGATTGTCTGAAAAAAAAAGAAAAAAGAGAAAACAAACGAGACTCTCAAGGATTTTTGCCTACTGGTTAGGACCAAAAGAATTAAAGTAAACTGTTTTACTCTGACTTGGCTGATCTGTAAGAATATGCCTCTAAAACAAATTGCTCTGATTTGCTCAACTGAATCTCTTAACATAGATAAAAACTTTTTAACCAGTGATATTTCTTTCAATTTACATTTTTCTTTTTACGAATAATGTGGCAGGAAATGGTTACTTTAATGACTATTCAATTACCTAACCTTAGATGTATATAAAATGCTAATATGCTAGTTCCTAGATCCTTAATCTTCTGCAATAAGATTCACACTAGTGACATGTCTTCTGTTTATTATTTTTGTTTTTTCATAACTGCATAATTCAAACATTTGAAATGTCCATCTATGACCTCAAAAGTAAGGATGAAGTAGAAATGTTCACTTGTTTCAAGAGCAAAGAGACATGAGAGTATTTGTTACTTACCAAAAATTTACTTATTTTGTGATGAGTAAATGAAAACACACTAACTGCTCTTCATATTTAGGGGAAGATAGGATATTATACGTTTTATCAGTTAGCTTTGGAATAATTAAACAAAAGTATAGATCAGAAAAATACATAGTTTACTCGTTTGAAATGGATCATCCGTGAATATACAGCTAATCTAACATATTTGTGATACACATCAGGTAAAAGATTTGTTGTAAGAAGTAATTTGAAAAGAGTATCTTATAGGGTTTCAATGAGTTTTTCTAAAAAGGATATTTTATGCATGGACGTGAGCAAATCTGGATACAAAGATGTCACATTTTATGTCTTTACTGGAGAAAATGATGCCAGTTCAGAAAGGCCAGAATATGTTTTTTAGGGTATATTCCTTATTCTCAGAATAAAACAAGAATCTGGGGAATATCTAAACATATTGAAAAAAAAAAATCTTCCTTTTACAGCTTTTGATCTCTGTGAGAACTATCTTACTATTGTTTTTAGTAGCCACAGAAACCGATGTTCCCTTTTTCTTCATATCTCTTCTCTTAAAAATAACAAAAGACACATTAACTTCTGTGGATCATATTTGATTTACCTCTTTCCAGATATCAAAAGGTTGTGAATTTATTTTTTAAATCAATCAAAACTACATGAAAATTCTATCCCTTCTGTTCATATGGTGAGGGAAGCCTAAAGCCAAAGGATATGGGGAATATTAGATATGCTTTTCTAAGGAGAAAATAGTAAGACAAAATGGCCTGCCTGAAGTTACAGTTTATAGATTGGAAAAAGGCACAGACAATTAAAAGATGGAGCTACTTAGGGCAAATTACTTGCAATCAAGCTGCAGCTAAATGAGCTTCTTGATGAGGAAGCCAAATTTATGTTGTTTCAAACCAGGGAGAAACATTAAAGAAGTTGAAAGGTGAGCAAAATGTTAGTACAATTGGATCCAGTTAGGTTGATAAGAGAAGCTGTAGAGGCAATTAAAACGCTGTCTCTGAAATACATACACATAGGTACAGACAAACACATACACGCACACAAACTAATACACACAAAACTTCCTCAAATAGAAGACTGTATGATTACATACACCTTCAGCCTTCATTTATGTTTTGTGCAGACGCTCCTTCTTATCACAAAAACACTGTGGCCTGAGAAGCTCAGTCACAGAATATAATCATTTTCCTTTTCAATCTGCAATTTACTACAGACATTTTATTTGAAAATGAGGTATTGTTTAAACTCTAAACCACAGTGTTTTCATTTTTTCCCCTGCCCTAAATTATCCCTTGGCAGCTCTCTGAGTTGATTTTTAAAGAATATGAATTCAGAACTTCCACAAAACACAAAAGCCATGTGAAAGCTTCAAATGTGAAATATCACATTTCTTTCTTTGTTGCTCAATATACATTTTTGCATTCAGGGCTGTATGCATCAATTTCACTGAAAGCAGGGTATTGTCTACATATATCTGTCTGAATGAGATGACTTTCAGGACTTTGTAATTTTGAAAATGCCTTCAATCCAGGCTATCCTTCATCCCATTTCTGTTGCATTGGAATGTTAGACATAACAAGGTAGACAAAAGAAAGATATAATACAGATCCTCATTGACAGTCAGCAAGTACATGTAGAAAGATAATTTTCTGCTGACATTTTCCCTTATCTCAATTCTCTTATCCTTTCATGCATTACGTTTTGCATGAACAGAATTGGAAAAAATTAACAGCCTAGTCTGAAGTACACCAAGAAAGCTTTCTCCTTCGAAGATCTTTTTAGGATGTAAAAACTCTCTAAGACTTAGTAATTAAAAAGGACAATAAATGCCCATACTTAGAGTAACAAATAAAAATGTGATTCTGATGCTGACGTAGTTTTTTTATAGTTGAAATGTAACCTTGTCAACACTGCCTGGCCAGGTCTGCCATTGAAAAATGGCCCAGGAAAATGCCCAAATGCCAACAGTGGTAGTTAGGGATTATTTTCCTATCTGATATTATTCAGCTACATCTGCTGTTCAGTGGAAGCTAAACAGAAAACATTCCATAGGATACTGAGAAAAAATTGGGCATTGAAAATATATTTGTGTCTTTTTTTTCTTCCTGTGAATTACAAATTTTAAGTGACATATGTAAAGCATTTAGAAAAGGTGTCTCAATATATTGAACATTGGCCAAAGAGGCCTCCAACAGCTAAAGTCATATCACCTGAACGTGATGGGATTTCCAAATTCCCCCTAAATCAGTCTGGTTAAGAGAGCTTAAAGGAAATAGGAATATATATATATATACACAAGAAAAAGTTCATTGTTAACCACCTTGTTAACTGTTAACTGCATGCCAAAAATTGGACATAAGAGTGACTTAAGTCTTAATGACATTTTCAAATACAAGCTTAATAAGGCAAGCCTGCTTTTAAAGATTAGTGAGAAGTAACTGTATTAGTGAATTTTCATACTGCTATGAAGAAATAACCAAGACTGGGTAATTTATAAAGTAAAAGAGTTTTAACAGACTCACGGTTCCACATGGCTGGGGTGGCCTCACAGTCATGACGGAAGGTGAGGGAGGAGCAAAAGCACATCTTACATGGCAGCAGGCAGGAGATTGTGTACAGGGAAACTACCCTTCATAGAAACCATTGGATCTCGTGAGACTTATTCACTATCACAAGAACAGCATGGGAAAAACCCATCCTCATGATTCAATTTCCTCCCACTAGGTCCTTCCCATGACACACGGGGTGTATGGGAATTACAATTCAAGATGAAATTTGGGTGGAGACACAGCCAAACCATATCTGTGCCTGACCAAGTACCTCTCAAGTTTGAGGCAGCTACATAACCAACAGATGAAGTCTTAGGAAAAGCATAGAACTAGAGTTCAAGTGACCTGGTTTGCACCCTGAGTGCCATCATCATCAAGCATGAAAACCTTATGCAGATCAGTTCACCTTTTTTGGGATGCTTCCTCATTTATAAAATGAAAGATTTTAACTGAGTAATTGCTCAGATTCCTAGAACTGTGTAACTCTAGAAATACTTCCATAAACCTAGGTTATTTTTTTCTGGTTAACAAATTTTTTGGTTAGACAAAAACAACAATAGCTTATACATCATGTAAATCTTTGTTTCTTTGTGCAGAACTAGGGGCTATATCTACTAGGAGTAGTTGGCTCAGTGGCTAGGCCCTTGAGTCTGGAGTAAAAGGCTGCAGCCGAGACAATCTCATAGTCGTGTGATAAATTGCTTCTGTCTTCTATACTATTAAAGCTCTTAGAAGTTATGGCAAATTACTTATTTCACTCAGGTTTGTATTATATCATGTCAAAACATATCTATCCTTCTCCTATCACTGTGCTACTATAACGTACTTCTTTAGGGACATGACCATGCCATTTAACTTACGTCTCTCTCACTGTACCAAATAAGACTCCCCTCACAATTTACTCAGTAAATGTTCATGGAATAAGATTTTCACTGGCCTTATTTCTCCAACTGTCCTGCTTGGCAACTAATCCACAGTCATACAGGCCTCTTTTCACTTCTTTTAGTTTCTTAAATTTGGACCTCCACACCCCCACTCCAGCTCATGCTATTTATTCTTCTTGTAATGATATACTGCCTGCTCGATTCCCATTCCCAGTTCCACCATTCACATTCTTCATCTTGCCCATCTTTCAGAACTCAACTTCACCATCTCTTAGGTGACCTTGAATAAGATCTTAATACTTTTCCTTTCCAACAAATAACCCAGTTTTAACTATCAAATTGATTATGACATCACTTATTCATCACTGTGTATCAACTCATCCCAGATTCAATGGCTTCAAACAAAGAAACAAAAAAATACATTTTACTCCTTACATTCAGTAGGTTGGCCATGTATTACATTGGCTGATCTCTCCTGGGTTCACTCAACTGGAAGGATGAAAATGGCTTTATTCACATGTCTGGCAGTTGGTACTTTTGCTGACTGATGGCCTCTCATCCTCCAGTATGTTAGACAAGCTTTCTTATGTTGTAGTCTCAGGACATTATTACAACTGGCAAAAACAGAAACTGTAAGGCATCTAAAACCTAGGATCCAGAATTTACACACTAAGCTTCTGTCTCATTCTATTAATTAACGCAATTTATAAGGCCAGCCCAAATTCAAGAGAGTGGAGGAACAGACTCCACTTTTTGTTGGAAGGAACAGAAACATTACATTGCTCTGGGACATGGACACAAGGAGGCTTGACTCATGGGGACCATATTATAACTCTCTACTACATTATATAAAATTACTAATTTAATTTCTATATTCCCCACTAGACTATCTGTGAATATGAATAGGGACCATGCATTTCCTAATTTATGTTATATTGCCAGCATTTAATGCAGTCTTTATGTGTTCTAGGCATTAATAAATATTTGTTGAATGAATAATTAAATGGCTAAATTAATAACAGAGTGGATGAATTAACTTAAAAAAGATTTCATGAACTATCAGGATGAAGATTTATCCACAAAAAAAGAAAAGTATTTCTTTTTTTGACCATATGAAAAATTAGAAACCATGTAAGCAGAAGTTATCTAAGTTAACTTCTATTGAGTAATTACATTGGACACAGAATTCAGTTGCTCTGTTGGTTTTCTATTGCTGCTATAACAAAAGGTCACAAACAGCAAATTACTGCAACATGAATTTATTAGCTCACAGTTCTACCAGTCAGAATTCTGGTGTGGTTTAATTTAGTTCTCTGCTCAGGTTTCTCACAAGCCAGAAATTAAAATAGCAACTGACTAAGCTCTTATCTGTAAGATCTGATGTCTAAACGATTTCCAAGCTGAATGATGTTTTTAGTAGAACTTAGCTTCTTGCAGTTGCAGAACTAAGGTCCTCCCTTCTTGCTTGCTGTTGGCTGGGAGTCACCCTCAGCTCCTCTAGTGAACCCACATTCTTTCTGCATGTCTTCCTTTATCTTCAAGCCAGCAACAATGCATCCGGCCCTTCTCTGCTCAGATCTCCCTGACTTCCTCTGCTGTCCTCAGCAAGGAGAATACTTTAAGAACTCCTGCAATTACATTGGCCCACCTGGGAAATCTAGGCTAATCTCTGTATCTTAAACTCAATTGATTCTTAACCTTAATTACCTCTGCAATGTCATTTTGCCATGTAATATAACATATTCACGGGTGTAACACCAGGGAGAAAAGGTCAGAGAGCCAAAATTCTGTCTACTGTTGATACTCAACAGCAATAAACATTCAGCTGTAGGAAACCTAAAGTCTCCAGAGAGATGATTTAGATAAAATACAGCCTTAGGTATAGGACAGACCTGCTTAGAATCGGGAGTCTAAATTTTTTTGGTTACACCAGTATAGCCAATTCTCTTTACCATTATAAATCTCAGCTTTATTTTTTTAATCTGAAAAATGCAAATATTGGTGCATCTCTATCATGGTGCTTTTAACATTAATATAAGAAACATACATATAATCAGAAAAAAAGATTTTTAAAACCTTACATATCAAAGATTACAAAAGAGAATTAGGAGAAAGAACAAAGTCTAAAGATGTTGAGAGAGTACCCTAAAAAGTTATCTATTTATTCATTCACTTGTTCAAAAATATTTGGGACTAGGCCAGGCACAGTGGCTCATGCCTGTAATTCCACCCCTTTGGGGGCCAAGGTAGGTGGATCACTTGAAGTCAGGAGTTTGAGATCAACCTGGCCAACATAGTGAAACCCTGTCTCTACTAAAAATACAAAAATTATCCAAGTGTGGTGGCACGTACCTGTACTCCCAGCTATTTGGGAGGCTGCATTAGGAGAATTGCTTGAACCCACGAGGCGGAGGTTGCAGTGAGCCAAGATGGCGCCAATGCACTCCAGCCAGGACGACAGAGCGAGGCTCTGTCTCAAAAAAAAAAAATATATATATATATATATATATATATATGTATATATATATATTTAAGACTAGATTTCGATGAAATTAACCTAACAACCAACGCTTAATCCTTCAAGAAACTACTTTCTCAACTGCATGGAACCTACCTAGGATAAAAATTAAAATTTAGGAGAAAGTGATTTCAGAGCTCCAAGTCTGTCCTGTCTGCCCTCATTTCCATAATCTTCTTTGACTGCCATTTTGTATATCCCCTGTAATTTAACCTACTTATTGATCCCATGATCTCTGAAAATATTCTTTTTAATTTAATTTAATTTAATTTAATTTAATTTAATTTAATTTTTAGTTCTGGGATACATGTGCAGGATATACAGCCTTGTTATATGGGTTAAATGTGTGCCATGGTGGTTTGCTGCACCTATCAAACCATCACCTAGGTATTAAGCCCCACATGCATTAGCTACTCTTTCTAATGCTCTCCCTTCCACCACACCCCCAACCAATGGGCCCCAGTATGTGTTGTTCCTCTCTCTGTTTTTATGTGTTCTCATTGTTCAGCTTCCACTTATAAGTGAGAACATGTAGAGTTTAGTTTTCTGTTCCTGTGTTAGTTTGCTGAGGATAATGGCTTCCAGCTCCATCCCTTTTCCTGCAAAGGACATGATCTCACTACTTTTTATGACTGCATAGTGTTCCATGGTGTAAATATATCACATTTTCATTTTCCAGTCTATCATTGATGGGCATTTGGGTTGATTCCATGTCTTTTCTATAGTGAATAGTGCTCTGGTGAACATACATGTGCAAGTATCTTTATAATAGAATGATTTATATTCTTTTGGATATATACCCAGTAATGGGATTTCTGGGTCAAATGGTATTTCTGGTTCTAGGTCTTTGAGGAATTGCTACACTCTCTTCCACAAGTAAAACCCAGAACTATAAAAACCCTAGAAGAAAATCTAGACAATACCATTCAGGACATCGGCACAGGCAAAGATTTCATGACAAAAATGTCAAAAGCAATTGCAACAAACACAAAATTTGACAAATTGGATCTAATTAAACTAGAGCTTCTGCACAGCAAAAGAAACTATCATCAGAGTGGACAGACAACCTACAGAATGGGAGAAAAGTTTGCAATCTATAGAATCTACATGGAACTTGAACTAATTTACAAGAAAAAAAAACACCATTAAAAAGTGGGCAAAGGACATAAACAGCCACTTCTCAAAAGAAGACATTACATGGCCACCAAACATATGAAAAAAAGCTCAACCTCACTGATCATTAGAGAAATACAAATCAAAACCACCGAGAGATACCATTGCATGCCAGTCAGAATGGTGATTATTAAAAAGTCAAGGAACAATAGATGCTGGTGAGGCTGTGGATAAATAGGAATGCTTTTACCCTTTTGATGGGAATCTCTGAAAATATTTATTCCTTTGAATGAGTTTAGCATAGAATGTTATCCTTAAAAGGATATTTGCATTCTAGAACACAGAGAAAAAGCTGACGTAAAACACAAAATCAGTTCCAGTGCTTATAGAATTTGGATTGTAGAGTGTTATGGAATGCATTATACATCTTCAAATTCATATGCTGAATGCTGAAACCTTAACCCTAAGTGGGACTGTTCTTTTAAACAGGGCCTTTAAAGAAGTAAGCACATTAAAGTGAAACTGGTAAGGGTGTGCCTTGATCCAATCTGACTGGTGTCCTTATAAGAAGTGGGATTTTGAACACACAAAGAGAAACATCAGGGGAGCTTACACACAGAGAAAATCCCATATAAGGACACAGCGAGAAAGCAGCCATATGCAAGCTAAGGAAAGATTCAGAAGAAACCAAATCTGCTGACTCTTTGAGCTTGAACTTCTAGCCTCCAAAACTGTGTGTAAATCAATTTCCGTTATTTAAGCCTCTCTGTGGTATTTTGTAATGACATAACTAGAAAACTAATACATAGATAAAATAATCATCTTATAAGTGGTCAGTGGTAAAAATTTGTCAGCAACTTTTACCCACAATTAGAGCTTTTTAAAAAATAATTTCAAAATCAGGGAAAAAATTCATATTGATTAGTTATCATGATTTTAAGGTTATCAGTGTTAGAACAAGGAAAGCAGGATGAATAGATAGTTATATAATGTGATAATTGTAACGGCTGAGAAAAGTGAAAGACTAATTTTACTTGCTTATTCACATACAATTTCTCAGAATGATAACATAATGGTACTTTTACTGACAAAACTACAGAGAACTGCTGTAATTGTTAAGTTACATGTGGTCACCTATATGTTACAGTGGTTATCTATATGTGCTTATTATAGCAATGTACTTTTTTGTATACCTCTACTTGGAAATGTATTGTAGTTAAGATCCATTCATTCGACTAATATGTATTGAGTGCCTATTATGTGCCAGGCACATGTTTTAGCTAATGTTGCTGAATGGTACGGATAAAAGCCTTGACACATTCATATTTAGAAAGATGGAAATAAATACATCAACAACATGCAATCTAATGGAGTTAGTAACAATAAAGATAACATAGAATATAGAGAGTAAATAAAGGACCTATTTTCTATATGGTGGTCAAAAATGGACCCTATGATTACAGCTGAATACAGACTTGAATAAAATGAGAAAGCAAGTAATTCTCATATATGAGGAGAAAACTTTTTAGACACAGGGAACAGAAAGTTCAGCGGCCTTCAGCCAGAAATATTATTGACTTGTGTAAATGAAATAGCAAAGACAGTTGCTTGAGGAGGTGAAAAGGAAAATAGTGAAAATCAAATTAAAGAGATAATCAAGGCCATGCAGACTGTGGCAAGAACTTGTATTTTTATTTATTATCCGAAGAGGCCATTGGAAGGTTATAAACAATATATAAGCATGATCTGACCTGTGTTTTGAAAGGATTTTTCTGGATAGGGAGTGAAAATTATATTGAAAGTGAAAAGATTGTGGATATACTAGCAGTGGTAGGACTTGGGATATATATTGCATACATTAGAGCTATCCTTAACTATATCAACTGGTCTCATTAGGTATGAGAAGAAGATCAAAGTCAAGGCCAACTTTAATATGTTTGGCCTGAGCAAGAAGGTGATATTCTTTCATGAAATGGGGATCAGTGAGAGGAGAGAAATTTACAGAGAAAAATTAAGAGTTTGGTTTTGGGCCTATTAAAATTTGAGAAACCTGTAAGAAGTTTAAGAGGAAATGTTGATGAAGAGGAAGTTCGAAATAGAGTCGAGAGTCCAGGGAATTGGTTTGGAGCTGGAGATTTTTTAAATGGAGAAGTTACTCGTAGATACAAGATATTTGCAGTCATGAGAGCTAACAGTTACCTAGGGAGGGAGTAAAGATGAAGAGGTGAAATTTAAGGATAAAATTCCAGGGATCTAGAAATTTGGAAAATTGGAAGAAGAGGTGCAGCCAGAAAAGACTAAGAAGGAGAGGTCAAGGAAGTAGGTGGGACAATAAAAGGGTGTAGAATATTGGCAACTGAGTGATGAAAAAATCCTTTAAAGAATCAGAAAGTGACTGACAAACTGGGTCAAAAGCTGGAGATTGAGTAAAAACTGAAGCTTTTCTTAGCATTTTAACATACTTTCACTTTCAAGAAAATTATTTCACTAAGGGGGAATAGTAGAGCAATCTATTACTCAGTGTTGCAGAGGACAGATGTGGCTTTTTCAGATGCTCAGCAACACCCAATAAATTTGAAGAATAGACAGGTGCTCCTGAGAACTCAGGGAAGAATTTGGCCAATGAAGGTCACAGGACACCTGTTCCGAAAATGTCCTACTGCAAATGTTCTTTAGAAGTTACAGTGTTTTCATCAAGACAATGAGATTTCACTTTATAATTTTATTCAGTGCCCATGTTACCTAAAAAGTATTTTTTCATCTTCAAAGAAGAAAAAGACTTTGTTATTAGGTGATATAATTAGAATAAGTTTTAAAGAATGGCGTTAGTTTGCATTTCACAGCCTTACTAGGTAATGTGAGGAGAAAATTCCAGTTTTATATTCTGTCGTATCTCTGAATTTCTTTCTAATATGGAAACAGTCTAATTTATGGAAACAGAATAATTAAATGCCCATGATAAATTTTCAAAGTCTATGACTTTCACTTGCATAGAACTAAAAATTATTTGCTGTTTTGTTAGTATTACTGTTAAGTGCCTTCCATGCTGCAGTAAGAAAACAGAAAAGTGAAATTCAAGAGCTAATCCAGGAGTATAAATGTGAAGTTTTTTTTTTTTATTAACTTGACAAATCTACGTAAGCCATATTTAACTTCTTCAAAAGGAAAAGTATTTGAAACATGTATGTGAATCATGGGATGATATGTAAAATTTGACCAATCCACTGGGTCATTCCATGAGTTAATACTTGTCCTAAGTGTTCAGTTGTACCTGCTTAGTCTTTAAAATTATAGAGTTGTTTGAAAGGTCTAATCCATATAGATATTAATGTAATCATTTACTTTGCAAAGTGGGCACTCCTTTTATGTGTAGAATGTACAATGAAACTGAATTTTTTGTTTATTGTAATCCATGTTTATTTTTGGTGGTGAAATTTCTTTAGTAAATGCTTTACGGATAGTTTTGGAATAGTACATTTTGATGTCTTCCATTTATTTAAGCCACTCCTGCATTCTAAAATGTACAGTATTTACCAAGCAAAGTTGGGTAGATTTGAGGGGGCCCATAAAATTTTTGTGTTACAATGATTTTAAAGAAGAGGCTTCACAGCTTTCTTCACTGACTCATAAACTTCGAGACTGTGGTAATTTCATCCATAAAAAAATAAAATAACTTAATGCCCCAATACCATCAAATTCCTAAAATGGAATTGTATTCAATAACAGTGTTTGATTATTAACAGTAAATTGCACACACCACTGCTGTTCATTTTCAATATATTTTTCTCTGATATAATTGAATAGGACCCTCATTCAGAGGATAAAATAGGGTATTATTTTTATTTGAGGAAAAAGCAGAGACAAGAAAAAGAATTATTTCAGAAAAAGTAATTTAAATATTTGTGGGGTTTTTTTGCAATTTGATTCATTACATATTCAGTATATTTCATAACAAAACAAAAAAACCATTTTCTTCTTCCTTAAAGAAAGCTACATAATTTTTGGGAAAGCTGTCTTGGTTTGAAAATGAAAAGAAGAGCAAAAATTAAAAAATAAAATATATTGTGAAAAAAGGAGGCGTTAGAAACTAGAAAAGGGAGTGTTTAAAATACCTTAGTGCTAAAAAAATTAAAATATATATACATATGTGTATATATATTATATATATAATATATGTATTATATATATATATATATATATATATATATATGTAGCCACTACATTAGCTTAGAGGTAAGAAATGAGAAAAATTCATTTTAAATTATATTACAAAAGTGGTCCCTCTTAAAACATGAAGGTGGAAGCTGGATGTTTATATGCATTATGTTCTTACAATTTATTTAATTCTGAATAACTCTGAGACGAGGAGATTAAAGTCACTTCTCTGAGGTTGTCCTCCAATTCATTGATTTCCTAAGTGCAATTTTATAACTTAATTTCACTTATTCTACATTGAGATCTTTGGGAAAAGGGAAGAGACTTTTCAACCCATTAATTACATTTAATAAGATACTTTGGACACGAAAAATCTTTCATAGTCCATAATAATTAAAGGTTGCCAGTAAATGTATTTGTGCTCCAAATAAAAGATGTAAATTTGCTGCAAGCTCTGCATACAACTCCAATGAATTTGGATATTTACAAAATGATCTAAATTTTATAGCCATTGTTAAAACTAGGCCAGGAACTTATTTTATAATTCCGAAGAGTAGACTACCACAATTCATCATTTGAGGTATAAGTACTTTTCCTTGGCCTGAAAATTCTTTTTGCATGTGACTTTTTGTTTGTTTTTAAGAGTCACTCAAAACAGATACTTCTGAATTATGAATAAAAACTATTTTAAATCTAATTCAGGACACTTACTTACATTTTACGTCTAAAATTAAAATGTTATAATTTGGTCAGTATTTCACAAAATTTTAATTTCATTAAACACACAGAAGGAAAAGGAAATTTCTTACCTGTCAACACACAAGGTTATTTTGCGATGCAACAGTACAGCAGTGCATGGGGGAAAGATGTAAAATAACGGCTATTTCAACAATGCTAGAATGGAATTACAAATGTTTGGAGGCTCCGTTTTATTAATTTAAAAAAGAAAAAATAAGTTATACTTAATACTTATCCCTGTATCATGTATAATTAAAGAAAAAATTGGAGTATAATTTCAACAATATCAATCACCAAGACTTTTGTTTAAAAGGCAGGCTTATCTTTTTTGGAGACTCAAAACATGGCTGCTATATTGGAGGGTGCCAGTAGGTGGCAGTATGACTTATAGAGACATTTAGAGGAAGCAAACTGTGTGAAAGAAAGCATCTCTGAAATAAATGGGATTTACTTGGTCAGAGAACCAAGACAAAACTGCATTTTTTTTGTTTTGTTTCATTGAAGATCTTCCCAGGAAAATCTACCTACGTTACATTCTAGAATTGTTTTATACTTGAATGGAACAGGAAAAAATTGGGGAGTAAAGAAGAAAAATTCTGTAAAGTATATACATCTGCCAAACCAGTTATTTTTTATTTATTTATTTATTTATTTTTTTGAGACGGAGTCTCGCTCTATTGCCCAGGCTGGAGTGCAGTGGCACGATTTCGGCTCACTGCAAGCTCCGCCTCCCGGGTTCATGCCATTCTCCTGCCTCAGCCTCCCGAAGAGCTGGGACTACAGTCGCCCGCCACCACGCCCAGCTAATTTTTTTTTTTTGTATTTTTAGTAGAGGCAGGGTTTCACCATGGTCTCGATCTCCTGACCTCGTGATCTGCCCGCCTCGGCCTCCCAAAGTGCTGGGATTACAGGCGTGAGCCACCGCACCCAGCCCAAACCAGTTATTTTAATGAACACTGTCAAGTAAATCAAATACATTGTGTTTACTTTTTAAAATATTTGAATCAATAAATTCAAGTAGGCTTTAAACAGATTCAACCAAAGGCTAACATTGATAGTAAATCCTCACCTACATAAAAATAATCCATCAAATTACTATATCAGGAACAGAGCACAGAAACCCAGGTAGAAAGTAAAAGTGGCCAAAATACATATAGCTAAAATATATGTCACAAGTTCAAACAAACAGATAAGAAAAACGATTAAAACAAATTATATACTGACTCATTTACTGCCCCACTCCCCAACACATGTGCACAAAGACAAACTTAAGACCTTCTGTATTAATCGGGATTCTCTAGAGAAACAGAATAGGATAGGTGTATATATAAAGTGGAGTTTATTAAGGAGTATTAACTCACATGATTACAAGGTCCCACAATAAGCCATCTGCAAGCTGAGGAGCAAGGAAACCAGTCTGAGCTCCAAAGCTGAAGAACCTGGAGTCCGATGTTCGAGGGCAGGAAGCATTCAGCATGGGAGAAAGATGTTGGCTGGGAGGCTAAGCCAGCCTAGTCTTTTCACATTTTTCTGCCTGCTTTATTCTGGCTGGACTGACAGCTGATTAGTTAGTGCTCATCCAGATTAAGGGTGGGTCTGCCTTTCCCAGTCCACTAACTCAAATGTTAATCTCCTTTGGCAACACCCTCAGAGACACACCCAGGAACAACACTGTGCATCCTTCAATCCAATCAAGTTGACACTTATTATTAACCACCATACCCTCATTAATAAATTTAGTTTTCTTAACTCTCAGTGAATAGAAAGAAACCAAATAGGTGAAGAAACTATTGGAGAAACATCCACTATTAACCATGTGGTGATGACTAATAGCTAGGGAAGAAACTGAAGGACTTTATAAAACTACACACATTGGGCGGATCATGAGGTCAGGAGATGGAGACCATTCTGGCTAACAGGGTGAAACCCCGTCTCTACTAAAAATACAAAGCATCAGCTGGGCATGGTGGTGGGTGCCTGTAGTCCCAGCTACTCGGGAGGCTGAGGCAGGAGAATGACGTGAACCCGGGAGGTGGAGCTTGCAATAAGCCAAGATCATGGCACTGCACTCCAGCCTGGGCGACTCCTCAAAAAAAATAAAAAATAAAAAATAAGTAACTACACACATACATATCACACATACACATATGTACATACAGGTACATACATAAATTTAAAATATTCATTTTAGTCTGGGGTAAATCAGTATAGTATAAAATAAAACTGTATACCTCAATAGTTCCTTTTATCACTATATTAAAACACAGCAAAACGAATGTCTATAATAATGATAGTGAATATAATTATATGCTATGTATAATTTTAGAAAAAAAATCTGCCAAGAATTTGATAAATGGTTTCACTTTAAAATAACTCAAATAGAACTTTGATATATAATAAGTGAAAAACTAAAATTTAATATGCATCAAGCAGAATGCTGAGTGCCTTATAAAACAATTTGATTGCCAAAACCAGCCTATTTGGCACTTATTTTTAATCTCCATTTTATGAATAAGGAGTATAAGCTCAGCAAATTTAAGAAACATCAGTGTTGGCACTGCTGTTGAAGTGACACAATTGGTACTCAAAACCAGACTTGACTTAGAGATGCTACTTCCACCACAGTGTGGCATTTTAATGACTGGAATAGTCACTTACATAGAGTGCTACAAAATCTAGAAGCATTAGTGCACTTGGTCAGATCAGAGTTTCATTATCAGCTTGACAAAAGCATATTTAAATAGAGAAAGGGAAAGTGCTATTACCATTCTGAATGCTGTGCCACATTTTTGTTCAAAGGAGATATGGAGGCCATTTGTCCCTGTGTTAAGTAACCTGAAAGTACCTTTGCTCTGAATGTCCATTTCTGTTGATTTAGGATTTCCATTTACATCTCTAACATAACATTTCTAATGTCTTGCAACCATTTCTCTGATGAAATTCATAAGTTAAACAGATTTTCAAACTTAAATGCTTTTAGAAACTGGTTAAAACCCCATATGACATCTAGGTAAAAAATTCCATACTAGTAAATCAATTGCCAAAATTTCTAAGGCTTATATTTTACTTGCTCGATACATATTCTGCTTTTCATGTTTAACTGAAGCCACAAATCCACACTGTATCAACACTGTAGAAAAAACAAATTGAAAGTAATGTGGGTTTTTTTTTAATTCATGACTTAATGACAATAATTTGTCTCTATATGGTACTTTTCCCTAAATTATGTTTGAAAAATTGTTAATACATTCTTCTACTTTCCTATCTATGTATCTTTTAGAAAGATGACAAATATCATTATACCAATAAGACACCAGATGAATAGAATGTTCAAAGAAGAAGTTACAATGTAGAGGAGTCATTTCTAAATTGGCGGTATACTAGTTAAAAATCCAAGTAAATGCCTACAGGGCAAATTTTCCAGATCAGTGGAATGAAAATAAATAGCTCCAATAGAAAGAAGCTACAGGTAAACCATAGATGTTGCTGTCAACACTGACATTGTACTGTATCCCCTTAAATGTAAAAGGCAACAACTTCACAAGTGTCTTGCTCTAACAGGCTAGTTGCTAATTATGCAATATTCTATACGATTTTAGTACTTTTGTTAGAATAAATAACCATATTGGCTTCTCGCAACCACATAATCTGTTATTGAGTTGTGGTATATTTTTTTAAAATAATGTTCTCCCACTTCAGCTCTCAAAATGGTTAGTAGTTGTTCTTTTATTTAATAAATCAGATAAAACTTGCAGTACCAAAGTCATATTCTTCATTTCTACCATCTTCTTTCCTATCTTGAAGAAGTATAACATTTTCAAAGCAGTCTTAGGTAGAAAGAGAGCAGTCAGGAAACGAGATCTTAGAATCTAGACCAGCTCTGCCTTTAATGAGTTCTATGACCATGACCAAATCACTTAACCTTTCTGAACCCCATATTTGTAGTCTGGAAAATGAAGGAGTTGGAGGAAGTTATATCTAAGGCCTCTTCCACTTCTACAACTCTCTGATTCTTTGTATAGGATATCAAAGTGGGTCACCAGTGTTAGGATTCCTGGATTTTTCTTTAAATATGTTCTAAGATTAGAATAGGTGATATATATCTTTCCTAAAATAAACTGGCAGATTTATATTTGAGTGAATAACTTGTAGATTTTTTAAAAAATTGTTTTTCAGAAATCTTTTATCATAGATGTCAGATGATTAAATAGTTGTAGATGTGAATATACACACACACACACACACACACACATATATATATATGATGGAGTCTCACTTTGTCACCCAGGCTGGAGTGCAGTGGCACCATCTCGTCTCACTGCAACCTTCATCTTCCAGGTCCAAGCGATTCTTCTGCCTCAACCTCCTGAGTAGCTGGGACTACAGGGACGCGCCACCATGCCCAACTAATTTTTGTATTTTTTTTTAGTAGAAACGGGGTGAAATAATGTTTTTATACAGTCAGTCTTGTTCATAGGAAAGTAATAATGGCTTTGCAACTTAACCAATCAGGTAAGTGCATTTATGGTTCACATGAATATTATATCTCATTATCCTGTACATATTTTTCCCTCCTGTAAGTTTTCTTCCTGATCCTTATATAAACTAGCTATCCAACCAAAACCAGTAATAAGATTGTTTATCTACTAAACTCTATAACTCCCAACTCAATTTTCGTTAGTAAACTGAAAATCTGTAAGGAGAATAAAAAATTATTTTGAAACTAGCATACTCTTTTTTAAAAATCAGTTTACCTAAAATAGTACATTTTATTCGTATGTTGCATGTTTGAAAGGTGCAAATTGGATGCTTAGAGATCGAATACATAATACTTACCAAGTTAGAAATATGAAATCTTATACATAATGTTTTGTCTTCTACCTCTTTTGATTATGTACGTGGCTTTAATAAAAGATGTATATCATGTGTATCACATCAGGAAAAACTCTGACCTATGTGAATCAAGGGTCCCTCATTTTTTTTTCTTTCTTTTTTCCCCCCCAGTTCTTAGTGTCTAGGATCTATGTGTACTAGGGCTAGTCATTTGAGATTTCATGTATAAAATGAAGGACTAAATTATCCTTAAGGTTCTTGCTCATTCTTATTTTCATATAAGGACACTTCTTATTCAGTGCAGTTTGTATTGTAAATCTTCTTATTCTAGTGAAGGGGAGAAGAAAGAGCAAGAGTAACAGAGAGACCCAGAGAGGTGTCACAGTTTCTTATGTACTTCCCCGTTCATTCACTACCTTAAATTGGAACATTAAGAGCCGTTTACTCATGTACTCACTTTTCTCATATTCAATCCAAAAACAAAGCTAAGCAAGGATATATACCAGCTATATGTATATTTAATTAAACTCAAGTAGAGACTTTTAAGCATTTTAAAATGACATATTTGTTTACCAATCAAAATAATTGTATTGGATATCAAAGGAAAACAAAAGCAAAACTGGACTAAATGATTGAAAAGTTGAAGGACACCTGGAAAGGGTTGCCAGCCTAAAACAGAGGAAAGCATTATTCTGTGAAGTCGTCGCAGGAAACAGCATCATTATAGTGTTCCAGTAAACATGGAAATGTACCCAAGAAAGATAATGATGTTTAAGAATGAATCCCTCTTTGCTCTGTTTCCAAAGCATTCATATTAAATTTCACCTGATGTCAAGTGCTTGGTAATTAATATCAGTGTGTTTTTGCAATAAATCAGTAACCTCAGTTCAGAGAAGACCTAAAGGCTTACAGGAAAGATAGATTTGATCAATGTCATGTCCTTAGTAGCAAAACTGGAATTAGAACTCAGCGATGTTTCTTATTCTTCTAGATAGGGAAAAGAATTTACTGTGATGAAGAGAATCATAAGAACACATACATATGGGACACGTGAACATCTATCTACTAAGGCAGCTAAAATGAAAGAGGAAGATGGAGAGAATGAATTAGCCAGAAACCACTTTGAGTTTGACACAATGAGTTTCTTCTTCAATTACAGTAGAATAAATACAGTCATGTGTTTATTAACAATGGAATACATTCTGAGAACTGCATCATTAGAGGATTTTTTCCTTCTGCAAACATCACGGAGTGTACTTACACAAATTCAATGGTATAGCCTACTACACACCTAGGCTATGTGCTACATCCTATTGATCCAAGCCAGAAACATGCACAGCATGTTACTGTACTAAATACTGTGGACAATTGTAACACAATGGTAAGTACTTTTATAGCTAAACATATCTAAATATAGAACAAGTACAGTAAAAATATGTACTGTAATCTAATGAGATCATCATTGCATATGTGGTCAGTCATTGGCCAAAACATTGTTAGGTAGCACCCAACTGTAAATGGAAAGGGATGTATGTGTCAGTGGGGGTGGTGGTGAATATAAGTGATAACAAGACCACAAAGGATTTTAGCTTTGAGCGGATGTCAAAGTTAGACTTTACATGAGGGGTTTCTTTCTTACCTTATTATGTAGAAATACAGCGTGCCTACTTTTGTTTGCTTTTTCTCTTTAGATACCTTACATTTTCAGAGCCAAAGAAAATCAGAAGTTTGTAGCAGTGTAATGTATAAATTAGTATATTTAACAGTCAATATATTGGTGATGAGAAAACTATAGATTCAGAACATCTCAACTATTAGTGATTACTGACTTAGGAAAATAATTTGGTTTTGCTGAGCCTTATGCTCCTCACCTGTTTTATTTAAAGTCTCTACCTACACTGCAGGTTTGAAACAAGACACAAGTATGACGATTATGTGAAACGCACTGTATAGCAGAAAGCACAATACATATACAAAGTAGTATTATTACCAGAATGTCCTCAGTTTTGACAAGCATCTGACGTGAAACCTGAATTTTCCAGATAATGACTATGAAGTCCCACCTGTCATTGGGTATGCAGATGTTTAAAATATAGTTAATGATTCATAAGATGCGGTACTGATTAAACCTCTAATTAGGCGTCTTCTAATTTTAGGCTAATGATGACTTTTCCAGCCCTTAGGTCTTTTCTCTTTCTGTTTCACCACTTATAGAACTGACTTAAAATTCACAACAGGAAAATCAGTGAAGTCTTTTCAGTTTATATTTACTTTTAATTTTCTTAGTAGAGTGTAAAATTTCTGCTGCATCACTAATCGTCATAATAAAAAGGTACACTTTTGTCCATTTGAAATACAGGAGACACTGAAAAATCAGTCTTCATACATTTAATCTAGAAATTATCTATTACAACCTGGCATTTTTACGACAAAATTAATGAATTGGTAGACTTTTTATACTGCTTTTAATCATGTCAACAAAAAGAAAACATGTCCCAAATAATTTGTTAGAAATTTATAAATGATAAAATACAATTTGAGTTTTAGAATGACAACAACTAATAGAAAATAAATTACTTAGCTTAATAAACTTTTCAAATCACTATTTAAAATGTAATATTTAAAGAGAGTAAAAAGGAAACTTCTTGAGGGTACACAATTCTGCTTTCCAAGAGCTCAGAATAATCCCAGCAATGAAACCTCCAAAGTATCATCATCCAAATGTTAAATGATGTAGAAAGTATAATATTTTTACACTGATTAGGTATATAATTGGTTTTGGGGGTCTTAAAAAATAACTTCAACTTTTATTTTAGATTCAGGGCATATATGTGCAGATTTTTAACCTGGGTGTATTGAATGACACTGAGGTTTGGGGTATGACTTATCCCATCACCCAGGTCCTGAGCATAGTAACCAATAGTTTTTCAACCCTTGTCCTTCTCCCTGCCTCCCCGGCACCCTAGTACTGACTGTCAATTACTGCCATTGTCATATCCATGAGTACCCATTTCTTAGCTTCCATATATAAGTGAGAGCATACAGTATTTAATTTTCCGTTCCTGCATTAATTTACTTGGGATAATAGCATCCAGCTGCATCCATGTTGCTGCAAAAGACATGATTCCATTCTTTATAAAGGCTGTATAGTATTCTATAGTGGATATGTACCACATTTTCTTTATTTAGTTCACCACTGATGGGCATCTTGGTGGATTCCATGTCTTTTCTACTGTGAAAAGTACTGTAATGAACGTGCAAGCTCATGTGTCGTTTTTGGTAGAAAGATTTCTTTTTTTTTTTTTTTTTTTGGATATATGAACCCAGTAATAGGATTACTACATTGATAGTTCTGTTTTAAGTTCTTTAAGAAATTTTCAAACTGCTTTCCACAGTGGCTGAACTAGTTTATATTTCCAACAACAGTTATAAGCATTCCCTTTTCTCCACAGCCTCACCAGCATCTGCTGTTTTTTGAATTTTTAATAATAGCAATTCTGACTGGTGTTTGATGGTATCTCATTGTGGTTTTGATTCACATTTCTTTGAAGGTTAGTGATGTTGAACATTTATTCACATTTATGGGCCACTTGTATGTCTTCTTTTGAGAAGTGTCTGTTCATATCTTTTGCTGATTTTAGTGGGGTTATTTGTTTTTGCTTGTTCGATAGTTTAAGTTCCTTAAAGATTTTGGACATTAGACCTTTGTGGGATGTATATATTGAAAACAGTTTCTCCCATCTGTAAGTTGTCCACTTACTCTGTGGATACTTTCTTTTACCATGCAGAAGTTCTTTAGTTTAATTAGGACCCACTTGTAAATGTTTGCTTTTGTTGCAATTTCTTTTGAGGACTTAGTCATAAATTCTTTCCCAAGGCTGATATCAGGAATGATATTTCCTAGGTTTTCTTCTAGGTTTCTTATAGTTTGATATCTTAATTTTTAATCTATCTTGAGTTAATTTTTGTGTATGGTGAAAGATAGGAGTCCAATTTCATTCTTCTGCAAATAGTTAGCTAGCTATATCAGAACAAGTTATTAAATTGGGAATCATTCCCCATTGCTTATTTTTGTTGACTTTGTCAAAGATCAGATGGCTATAGGAGAGTGGCATTACTTTTCTCAAAGACTTTGTTCATTTTTTAAAATTATTTCTTTTTACTTTTTATCTGACTGAGTTAGTTCAAAAGACTGGTCTTCAAGATCTGAAATTATTTTTTCTACTTTGCCCAGTCCATTGATAAAGCTTGCAATTGTATTTTGAAATTCCTTAAGTGAATTATTCAATTCCAGAAGCTCTCATTAATTTGTTTTTAAGATGTTTACATCTTCCTTCATTTCCTGGATCACTTTTTTTAAAAAACATTATTTTATTTTATTTTAAGTTCTGGGATACATGTGCAGAACGTGCAGGTTTGTGACAGGTAAACGTTTGTCATGGTGGTTTGCTGCACCTATCAACCTACCACTTAGGTATTAAGCTCCACAAGCATTAGCTATTTAGCTATTTAGCTATTTATCCTGATGCTCTCACTCCTTTTCCACACTCCCCTGACAGGCCCCAGTGTGTGTTGTTCCCCTTCTGTGCCTATGTGTTCTTATTGTTCAACTCCCACTAATAAGTGAGAACATAGTCTGGTGCAGTGGCTCACGCCTGTAATCCCAGCACTTTGGGATGCCCAGGTAGGTGGATCATCTGAGGTTGGGAGTTCGAGACCTGCCTGACCAACGTCGAGAAACCCCATCTCTACTAAAAATACAAAATTAGCCAGGCATGCGGGACATGCCTGTAATCCCAGCTACTCAGGAGGGTGAGGTAGGAAAGTTGCTTAAACCCGGGAGGCGAAGGTTGCAGTGAGCTGAGATCCTGCCATTGCACTCCAGCCTGGGTAACAAGGGCAAAATTCCGTCTCAGAAAAAAAAAAAAAAAGAAAAAAGAAAAAAATGAGAACATGCAGTGTTTGGTTTTCTTTCTTTCTTTTTTTTTTTTCCTTTTTTCTTTTTTTTTGAGACGGGATCTTGCTGTGTCACCCAGGCTGGAGTACAATGGCATGATCTCGACTCACTGCAAACTTTGCATCCCAGGTTCAAGCGATTCTCCTGCCTCAGCCTCCCAGGTAGCTGGGATTATAGGCTTGTGCCACCACACCCGGCTAATTTTTATACTTTTAGTAGAGATGGGGTTTTGCCACGTTGGCCAGGCTGGTCTCAAACTCCTGACCTAAGGTGATCTGCCCCCTTGGTCTCCCAAAGTGCTAGGATTACAGCCATCAGCCACTGCGACCAGCCTGTTTCTGTGTTTGCTGAGGATAATGGCTTCCAGCTCCATCCATCTCATTCCTTTTTATGGCTGCGTAGTATTCCATGGTATATATGTAGCACTTTTTCTTTATCCAGTCTATCATTGATGGACATTTGGGTTGATTTCATGTCTTTGCTATTGTGAATAGTGCTACAGTGAACATATGTGTGCATGTATCTTTATAGTTCAATGATTTATATTCTTTTAGGTATATACTCAGTAATGGAATTGCTTGGTCATATGGTATTACAAGTTTTAGGTATTTGAGAAATCACCACTCTATCTTCCACAATGGTTGAACTAATTTACATTTCTACCAACAGTGTAAAAGTGTTTCTATTTCTCCACAGCCTCACCAGCATCTGTTGTTTCTTGACTTTTTAATAATCACCATTCTGAATGGTGTGAGATGATATCTATTGAAGTTTTGATTTGTATTTCTCTAATGATGAGTGATGTTGAGCTTTTCTAAATATGTTTGTTGGCCACATAAGTGTCTTCTTTTCAGAAACGTCTGTTCATGTCCTTTGCCCAATTTGTAATGGGGTTGTTTGTTTTCTCTTATAATTTTTTTTAAGTTCCTTGTAGATTCCGCATATTAGACCTTTGTCAGATGGATAGATTGCAAAATTTTTCCCATTCTACAGATTTTCTCTTTATTCTGATTATTTCTTTTGCTGTGCAGAAGCTCTTTACTTTAATTAGATCCCATTTGTCATTTTTTGCTGTTGTTGAAACTGCTTTTGACACTTTTGTCATGAAATTTTTGCCTGTGTCCATATCCTGAATGGTATTGCCTAGATGTTTTTCTAGGATTTTGATAGTTTTGGGTTTTACATTTAGGCCTTTAATCCATCTCGAGTTAATTTTTGTATAAGGTATAAGGAAGGGGTCAAGTTTCAATTTTTTGCATATGGCTGCCCAGTTCTCCCAGCACCATTTATTAAATAGAAAATTTGTTCCCCATTGCTTGTTTTTGTCATGTTTGCCCAAGATCAGATGGTTGTAGATGTGCAGTCTTATTTCTGAAATCTCTATTCTGCTCTATCCGTCTATGTGTCTGTTTTGGAACCAGGGCCATGCTATTTTGATTACTGTGGTTACTGTAGCCTTGTAATATAATTTGAAGTCAGGTAATCTCATGCTTTCAGCTTTGTTCTTTTTGTTTAGGATTGTCTTGGCTATACAGGCTCTTTTTTTGTTCAATATGAATTTTAAAATACATTTTTCTAAATCTGTGAAAAATGTCAGTGGTACTTTAATGGGAATAGCATTGGATCGATAAGTTACTTTGGACAGTATGGCCATTTTCGCCATAGCGATTCTTCCTATCCACGAGCATTGAAAGTTTTTCCGTTTGTTTGTGTTCTTTCTGATTTCCTTGAGCAGTGGTTTGCAGTTCTCCTTTCAAAGGTCCTTCACTTCCCATGTTAGCTGTATTCCTGAGTATTTTATTCTCTTTGTAGCAGTTGTGAATGAGAATTCATCCATGATTTGGCTGTCTGCTTGGCTATTGTTGGTGTATAGTAAGGCTTGTGATTTTTGCACATTGATTTTGTATCCTGAGAATTTGTTGAAGTGCTTATCATCTTAAGAAGCTTTTGGGCTGAGATGGTGAGGTTTTCTTGATACAGGATCATGTCATCTGCAAACAGAGAGAGTTTTACTTTCTCTTTTCCTATTCGAATATCTTTATTTCTTTCTCTTGACTGATTGCCCTGGCAGCAGTGATGGATGCTGCCCCTCCCCCCAGAAACTGTCATCTTAGGCAGCCAGCAGCTGCAGTGAAGATGGCCACTCTTCCCCCAGGGAATTCGGTAGTCTCAGGCAGTCCCCAGCTGAGTGGCTGCTGAGAATCTGCACAGCTCTGTGCTTGGGAACCAGGCCCTTGTGACGTGGGATCACAAGGGGAATCACCTGATTTTTGAGTTGTACAGATCCTTGGAAAAAGTGTGGTTTCTTGGGTGGGGTAGCACAATCACTCATTGCCTCCCTTGCCTGGGGATGGGAGCACCCCTTGCCCGATGTAGCTCCCAGGTGAGCCATTGCACTGTCTTGCTTTTCTTCACTCTCCATGGGTTATACCAGCCAGCTAGTTAGTCCCCGTGAGAGAACCTGGATACCTCAGTTGCCAGTGTGGGATTCACTTACTGTTTTCATTATCTCAGTGGGCCTGGATTGCTCTAAAAGTTTGTTTGTGTGGATTTTTCAATCTTGTTTTTGATCTAGTTAAGTTTCCTTGTAATCCATGCTTTGAAATCTTTATCTGTCATTTCTCACTTTCCATTTTGGTTAGACTGTTGTTGGAGATCTAGTGTGATCCTTTGGTGGTGTCATTGCATTCACAACTTTTTATGCTGCCAGAATTCTTGTATACAGCCAATTCTTGTATACAGAATTCTTCTATAGCCCTATGTGCTTTTGTTGAAAGTTTTTATACTTTCAATGTGTATTTCAATCTACAAGCTAGTAAAAGGTACTTATACCAATGAACAGAAGCAGCCAATGTGGCTGAGTATACACTTCTTTATTGGGAGAAGCTCTGTGTTGCCTCAGGCTGATTCACGGACTGAACATTGATCTGAGATCCCTTCTCAGCCCTGAGGTGTAGCCGGGGGCAAGATGGGTGGAGCCAGACCAGGCAGGAGAGCCAATAGGTCCCCCAAAGGCAGGTGCAAGCACCAGTTCTAAGCAAGAATGCAGTAGGTAGACACCAAGCAAAGCACCCAGAGGTGTGCCTAGGCATGTAATTTAGAAACCTCCTCAGCCCAAGCTCTCTGTACAGGGACTGGGGTGGCCAAAACTCCTAATCCAAGATAGTGGGTGCTCAAGAACCCTGGAGATCTGCCTGGGTGTGGAGCATAGAGGGCCACACTGCACCATAATCTATGCCTAGGAAGGGGGGGTGGCTCAGACTGCTGAGCCAGGTGAACTGATACTCTGAATGCCTAGAGATCTACCTGAGCATGACCATGCACAGGATCTCTGCACTTGAAGTGTGGGGCAATCAGGTTGGTAATCCATGCAAGGAGGTGCTTCAGATTTCTGGAGATCTCCCTACATGTGGAGTGAAGAGGGTCCCACTGCACCATGATCTATGCACAGGAAGGGTGGGATAGCTCAGGCTGCTGATCCAGACAAGAGGGTGCTCTGAATACCTGAAGATCTGGATGGGTATGGAACAGAATGGGTGCCAACTACATCACAATCTCAGTGGATTAGGCTGGGGTGCCCAGGCATGACACATGCAGACCAGTTCCACGTCACCAAGCTGGCCCTGTCTACAAATCTCATTGTCCAGGAGAAACCACAGCTTTAGCAGCATTCTTCCCATGGAAAGCCTGTGATAGGGGAGAACACAATTCCAGTGCCTATTGCTGAGAATCTTTCTGCTGTTCAGGCTGGGGAGACCCCTATCCCATTCACTCAAGAATTCCAGAGATCCAATCTCTGGCCTGAGACTAAAATTCCTATATGGCCATGCTTACCAAAGAATGCTGACTTTATATGTGCCCAGATTAAAAATGGAATCCTACACTCAATCACAGGTCTGAGGAAATGTCTACGTCTTTACCCAGTGTCTTTGCATCACAGTATCTGCAGACCTTCCCCTAAGTTAGCTCCAGGGGTTAGGAGAAATAAAGTGCTCTCATACTGGGTGTATTAGTCCATTTTCATACTACTATAAAGAACTACCTGAGACTGGGTAATTTATAAAGGAAAGAGCTTTAATTTACTCACAGTTTAGTATGGCTAGGGAGGAATCAGGAAACTTACAATTATGGCAAAAGGTGAAGGGAAAGCAAGACACCTTCTTCACAAGGCAGCAGGAAGGAGAAGTGCTGACAGAAGGGAAAGAGCCCTTTATAAAACCATCAGATCTCATGGGAATTCACTCACTATTATGAAAACAGCATGGGGAAACTGTCCCCATGATTCAGTTACCTCCACCTTGTCTTTCCCTTGACATATGGGGATTATGAGGATTATGGGAACTACAATTCAAGATGAGATTTGGGTGGGGACACAATGCATAACCATATCATTCTGCCCCTGGGCCCTCTCAAATCTCATGTCCCTTTTACATTTCAAAACCAATCATGCCTTCCTAACAGTCCACCAAAGTCTTAATTCATTTCAGCATTAACCCAAAAGTCCAAGTCCAAAGTCTTTTTTGAGACAAGGCAAGTCCCTTCTGCCTATGAGCCTGTAAAATCAAAAGTAAGTTAGTTACTTCCTAAATAAAATAGGCATACAGAAATTGGGTTAATAAACCCATTCCAAATGGGAGAAATTGACCAAAACAAAGGGACTATGGGTCCCAAGCAAGTCCAAAATATAGTGGGGCAGTCATATCTTAAAGCTTCAAAATAATCTCCTTTGACTCTGTCTCGCATACAGGTCACGGTGATGCAAGAGGTGGGTTTCCATGCTCTTGGGCAGCTCCACCAGTATGGCTTTTTAGGGTAAAGCTCCCCTACTGGCTGCTTTCACAGGCTGGTGTTGAGTGTCTGAGGATTATCCAGGTGCACAGTGCTAAATGTCAGTGGATCTACCATTCTGGGTTCCGGAAAATAGTAGTCCTCTTATCACAGCTCCACTAGGCATTGCCCCAGTGGGGACTCTGTGTGGAGGCTCCAACACCCACATTTCCCTTCTGCACTGCCCTAGCATAGGTTCTGTCTGAGTTCTCCACTCCCGCAGCAAACTTCTGCCTGGACATCCAGGCATTTTCATACATCCTCTGAAATCTGGATGAAGGTTTTCAAACTTTAGTTCTTGTCTTCCATGTACTGGCAGGACCAACACCATGTGGAAGCCACTAAGGCTTAAAGCTTGCACCCTCTGAGCTGTACATTGCCCCCTTTTAGCTATGACTGGGATGCAGGGCACTAAGTCCCCAGACTGCACAAAGCAGCAAGGCCCTGGGCCCAGCCAATGAGACTTTTTTTTTTGCCTAGGCCTCTGGGATTTTAATGGGAGGGGCTACCCTGAAGACTTCTGATGTGCTCTGGAGACATTTCTCCCATTGTCTTGGTAATTAACATTTAACTCCTTGTTACTTATGCAAATTTTTGCAGCTGGCTTGACTTTCCCCCCAGAAAATGGATTTTTCTTTTCTATAGCATTGCCAGGCTTAAGATTTTCCAAACCTTTATGTTCTGCTTCCCTTTTAAACGTAAGATCCAATTGCAAATCACATCTTTGTGAATGCATAAAACTACATTCTTTTAAGAGCATACAAGCCATAAGAGCATAATCCCCATATGCTTTAGGTTTAGAAATTTCTTCTGTCAGATACCCTAAATCATCTCTCTCAAGTTCAAAGTTCCACAGAACTCTAGGGCAGGGGCAAAATACCACCAGTCTCTTTGCTAAAACATAACAAGAGTCACCTTTATTCCAGTTCCCAACAAGTTCTTCATCTCCATCTGAGACCACCTCAGCCTGGACTTCATTGATTATATCACTATCAGCATTTTGGTCAAACCCAAATCTCTAGGAAGTTCTAAACTTTCCCACATCTTCCTGTCTTTTTCTGAGCCCTCCAAACTGTTCCAACCTCTGCCTGTTACCCAGTTCCAAAGTCATTTTCACATTTTCCAGTGTCTTTACATCAGCACCCCACTCTACCAGTATCAATTTCCTGAATTAGTCCACTTTCATACTGCTATAAAGAACTGCTCAAGACTAGGTCATTTACAGAGGAAAGAAGTTTTATTTACTCACAGTTAAGCATGGCTGGGGAAGGCTCAGAAAACTTATAATCATGAGAGAAGGGGCAGGGGAAGCAAGGTACCTTTTTCCCAAGGCAGCAGCAAGGAGAAGTGCTGAGAGAAAGAGCAAGAACCCCTTATAAAACCATCAGACCCCATGAGAACTCACTCACTATCATGAGAACAGCATGAGGGAAGCTACCCCCATGATTCAATTATCTCCACCTGGTCTATCCCTTGAGACGTGGGGATTATGGCGATTACAATTCAGGATGAGATTTTAGTGCGGACACAAAGCCTAACCATATCAATGGGAGATGTGAGAGAGGCAGGGAGCCTCCCTCTGTGACTTACCTTTCCACCGGGGATCCGAGCTTTGTTAGCCAGATGCCATCATGGAAGCTATTTGCCTCCATTTTCCTCCACAGATTCTGGGCTGTCCTTCATGATTCTGATGGATTATCATTCTCTTTCTTGAATTAAAGCTCACAGAATTTATCCTTATGTGCTATATTGCTATTTCAAGTGGTGAGGCATGCTAAAAGCCTCTAATCTGCCATCTTGGGAAAAAATGCTATGTATTTAATTTTTATATAGGTCTTGATTTTGTGATGCACATCCCAGAGCTGTGAATAAAAAGTAGCTCTTAATTATTTTATATAATTAAACTAATTCCAGCTCATATATCTTTCACCTCATTTCTACATCAGAATAGTAACTTTTTAATTAAAGAGGCAGGAAAAGATTATATGCTATTCTCACACATTTATAATCGTCTTATGTAAAGAAAGATACAAAGGAACAATGGTTTTTGAATTTCAAATAAAATAAAAACTAAAATTATTCATAGGTTGCAGAGTTTATTATTTAAATTACAAGTAATACAGATTTTAAAATTCATACTATTGAAAAATTATTTACAGCCACAATTCTTATGTACAAGGTGAGAAAGATAAATAAAAACATACTAGCCATTTTACTGACACTCTTATTCTAAATGTAGAGATATTTTCAATATTTCCTTCAGTATTAAAGATGGTTCAAGGTGTTACAAATATAGATCAACTGACAAACTTGGGACATGTCCTTTTATGTAATATAGATATAATTAATATATTTTTAGAAGGGATGTACGTAGCGTTTATTAAGCAGCTCTTGGCCTTCCTCATCTATCTTTCCTCAGATTCTCTTAGTGAGTCTTTATATAATGCTTTGAGCTTTTTATAATCTATGGAAAAACATGACCACTACTTTCTGAAGTTTCTGTCACTATTAATAAATATTACCAGTTCCTCAACAGAGGATCTCTTCACCCAGGCTTTGTTTTGACCTATCTGGGTAAAGAGATTGCATTTTCAAGACATTTCTCCACAAAGAAGTTATTTCTAGTTGATTTTGGTTTATTCTAATGTCGACATTGACAGAGCTTTTACATAATTTCTCTTATCTTGTGGTAATATATTCCTATACATGGTTAAAGAAAGAGACACTGTAGTCTGTGCAGTCCTATTGAGGGAAAAGGAGTAACTTTTTGTGCTCAAGCTATGGCCTTCCCAGGCACTGCTAAATCCCAATCATGGCCAGAATCCATTGCCAGTAGGTATGTCTTATTGCCACTATCATGGACTCATTCTTTTCCTCAGGACTAGATATTCAGGGATGTGAAACGTACCTGCTTGGCTGAGGAAACCACACATAAGCTTCTATAACTGTAAGAACTATAGAGGACAGAGAAGCTCAAGTAAACAATCTATTCAAATTTAAAAGTTTTTCATCAAGGAGAATGCAAAACAGAATTTATATTAGAAAAAAAACCTTTAAAAATGATAAAACATGGGAAGAGACTCATGATTTATAACAAAACCAAAGGAAACGTGAGGAAAGAAATCTCTACATCATAAGGATGAAATAAGACAGTAGTTGAAGTAAAAATTTGTTTCATTAAGTTGTATCCTTCTGTCTTTTTTGGCATAAAATACATCTAAAATCTAAAATATAATAACTTGCAAAATGTGTTTCTATAAACTATAGCCCGCCTGCTAAAATGCAACGTGTTCTAATGTTGGCTGGTAAATTGCAGTCATAATTTTAAGCACACTTTCTTGCCATTTTTTCAATAGAAAAGATATGACAATAAGGTCACTAATTTCCTTAAAGTTATAAAATGTGAGACAATACTGTACTATGTTCAGATATACCAAATTTACTCGTTTAATGAAAGAAACTGCCTTGTTTTCTTAGTTCTAAATGGTTAAGTTACCTACGTTTCTCAGGACACAGAAGCCTACAGATAACACAGGATCATGAAATCATTCTCTAGCTCTGCTTTTCTTTCTTCAGAACTAAAATCCCTTCAAAATTCTCCTGAAATATCAGAGAACTCGTATGGTGTCACATTCTCAGCTAATCAATAAATTAGACCCCTCAGCTAAACTATGGCAATGAACATTTTCAACTTCTTCAACTTTGGTCCCATGTGATAATACCCACTCTTGCTACCATTACCACTAGCAAAAAGAAAATGTCAATATCCGCTGAATTTTATTTCATGCAAACTTAACTCAAGAAACTGACTTGAGTTAGTCATGGGTGTCATGGGAACCAGGAGAGGATTCTCAGAAAAGGGAGAAGTAACCTGAGATAAGAATAATGAGTAATAACAGGTTTCTACTTCAGAAATACAGAAGAATAAGTGTTTTGACTGGATCTTCTTCAATAGTGTAAGAGTATTATAGATTTTGTGCCAAAATAATTACTTTTTAAAGTTGATTGAGCATGTAAGAACGTCAGAAAAATCTTCGAGACTCAAAAATAAATAAAAAATTAACACTTAGTTGAAACTAGAAAATACTGTTTCTCTAGAGCCAATTAGTTGTATCTATACTGTGAGATATGGAAACAACCACCAGGCATTCTTTAGGTATTAACAAGTAAAATTGTCAAAAATATAGTTATCAAAATTAAAATCTCTATTCCAGGATTAAACAAAAAGTTGAACACAATTGTTTTGTAATATTAGGGAATTATATGTTGAATTTGAAAAAATAAAATTACCTAAACTGCAGCAGAGAGAAATAAAAATATTGAAAAATAAAATGTGTGTGTACATGTGAACACATGTATGATAGAATAAGAAAAGTTATCTCTAATAAGATTCCTATAAGAAAATAAGAGAGGTAACATGCAGGTTAAGAATACAACAAAGCTAATGAAAGACATGAATCCATAAATATTGAAGCAGGTAAATATCAAAAGCGACAATCATAAGAAAATATGTTTCCAAACAAGAGAAGACAAAACTATGAATGGGCTAACTATCCTACATAACATGTCAGAGAAAGTACAAAGGAATACATTCAAAATGGCAGATGGAAGGAGAATAAAGAAAATATGAGAAGGCGTAAGCTACCACAGTAAAGATATTTTATGAAGGTGGAAAAATATCTTGGCAACCAACATACACATAAAATAATTATTTGTCCTAATTTATAATGAAATGCTTAAATAAATGCATAAAACATGAATATGCCAACAACAAAAAAAAGCTGTTCACAGAGGAGAAAAGTGAATGGCCATTTAGCATGGGAAAAGCTGTTCAATTTAATTAGCATTCAGGAAAACATAAATTAAAGCCTAAGAGATACCATTTTATACCCATTAGATTGGTAAAATTGAAAAGTTGGCAAATACTATGTATGGATATGGGTATGGAGAAGTGAGAAACATTAGACATAGCTGGTGGGAATTTAATTGATGTAACTTTGGAAAACAATTTGACATTATCTTGTAAAATTGAATATGCCCATGTTGTACAAATCAACAATTCCTCACCTAAATACAGTGTTTAAAGAGATAATTTTGCATATGTGTATCTGTAGACATATAAATAAAATGTCAGGGCAGCATTATTTATAATAACAACAATCAAAATGGAAAAAAATCATCAACAGAATATGACTAAATAATTTATAGTATATTTATACCTGTAGACTATGGCATATCAGCGAAACTACATGAATAGGCCACATGATGGACAGGCCATAATAAAGCAAATTGCAGAAAACAATTACATATAATAACATTTATAATCCTAGGACTAAAGAAAACTACACCATAAAAGACAAGAAACTGATAAACACAAAAGTCAGAATATGGGGTATTTTCTAATGAAGAAGGTACTGGGATACAGAGGAATATTGTCACTCTGTTGCTAATACCTTATTTTGCTAGTGTGTTGGGTGTTGGCTCAATAATTTGCTGTATTATTCCATTGTATTGTTTTTGTTTTATTTTTGTTATACGTATTATTCTTTTTTTCTTATGTATTTTCTTTTTCTAGATTAACTATTGAAGTATAAACAAAGAATTATTTGGAACTGTACATATTAAGAGAGGAAGGAAGTGGACAGTAAGCCAAAAATATTCAATGGCTACAAATTCAGGGCCAATATACAGGAAACATTAAGGTTCCAATTATGTTGTTGCTCATTGTAGGAGCATTTGCTCTCTATATTCCATGTGTCAAGGGAAAATATATCTGAGTTAAAGGTCCTAACCCCTTCCACTGGAATTACCAATGTTGACGATATTCTGAGGGTTGCCCAGTAGAATGCAGGATACGCAGTTAAATATGAATTTCAGAGGAACAATCAATATTTATTTTTAGTATAGGTATGGCCTCAAATATTACATAGGACTTACTTAAAAAGTATATATATGTGAGAGATATAAAAATATATCATATGTTTGTATATATGTACCTAAGTGAAATATATATTATATTTATTTATAGCTCTCTCTCTTTCCATATATATATATACACACACACATATGTATGTATATGTATGTATTGCTTGTCTTAAATTTAACTGAGTATTCTGTATTTTTATTTAGTAAATCTGGCAACACAATTTATGCCCCATACATTCACATCTGAAGTTACTACTTCCTATCTCTGAAGAACATGTTTACTTGAATGCTACTTATGTTTCACACTCTTAAGTTCTTTTAGTGTACTCTATGTTTTTTACAGCCTTTAAAAAAATAATTCAGGAATGATGCCAGAAAACCATGAATGACTGAGAGCATATTGTATATCACACCACCCTGCTTCTGACTCTCTGTGAATCAAAATCATGTGCCAGACTCCCCTTCTCTTAGGTTGAATTCTTTCCCAGGAATCTCCCAGAGCTCCTACGCAAATAGAACAATTGAAGGACTTGCTATTGCATTCCTTCAGACACACCCCCACATGCCTAAGCCCTTCAATAAATAGAAATCTAAGTTCAGTGTGAGACCCAAGTGAAATTGAACATTCAATTGATGAAGAGCTACAGTGATCTCTAGGAGAGTCTGGAATTCTTAATGAACATTAATTATAAAACTTACAAGAAGTCCCTTGACAAGATGTAAATTGTTTTTCTGAATTTCTGGTCATATTCTTTTGTGTGTTCTTTTTACATATAGTGAATCAGATAAACAGAACAATTAAAATTGTATAATTTAAAATTAAATATACATTTTTTATTTTAGTTTGATTTCCTCTAGATGTACGTGATATTTGTTCTCCAATAGAACATTTTCAATTTTTTCAAAGTGTTCTAAAATCAAGATTTAAAAACAACAAGCAACCACGAAGTACACCAAATTATGGAAAATTAATAACCTAGAAATATTGAACAGAAGAACAAAATTTTGTTTTTCTGTGAAATTGTACTTTCAGCTGCACTGTGTCAATTTTGTGATTACATATGAATTCAAACCAGTATATTGATTATGTAAGTCCTTTACTTGTTTCTATTTATATCCTCTTGATAATTCCTTCTTTGTGTTCCTTCCCTGTGTAGTCTTGCTTATATTTGGATACATCAGCATAAAAAAGTAGAATGTTAGCAGGCAGAATATAATAGCACATGTTCCTAAACAATGTAAGAGGAACTCTGCTAAACATCATTAAAATTGAAAAATGTAGTAAAATTTTTATACAGTTTAAAATATACTTTCAAATATATTTATGTTATGTTTCTGTGCTTGGGAATTTGAGTATTGAATAGTCTATATAGAAGGTGTTATAATTGTCATATCTTTTTAGGAAATCAATTGCCATGATGCTAGAAATACCTATTTCAGAAATACCTATTTGGTACAGGATGCCAAAGAATTTTCTACTGAACTTGTGGGTCTTGGCTCGGGAATAAACAATTTTTTTTTTGAGACGGAGTCTTGCTCTGTCCCTCAGGCTGGAGTGCAGTGGCATGATCTTAGCTCACTGCAACCTCTGCCTCCCAGGTTCAAGTGATTCTCCTGCCTCAGCCTCCTGAGTAGCTGGGATTACAGGTGCCCACCACCAGGCCTGGCCAATTTTTTAATTTTTTTTAGTAAAGACGGTGTTTCACCACTTTGTCCAGGCTGGTCTTGAAGTCCTGTCATGATCCACCCACTTCAGTCTTCCAACGTGCTGGGATTACAGGTGTGAGCCACTGTGCCCAGCCACAAATGTTTTAACAACTAAATGTTTATACTATGTTTGTTGTAGAAATTCAACAACAATTAATCAAAGGGACTAAATCATTTTTTTGCTTTTGTAACCCAGAAAACAGAGACAGACTATGATCATATGAACCACTTAAACATGCAAAATTTGCTTAAATAAAAACCTGAATTAGTATAATCAGAATCTGTGTGCCTGATTGGTTCTGCTTCAGTAAGAAAGCTTATAAAATGTATTTTGAAAGAATTACTAGATTGGTTGATAAGAGAAATGCATTAGACAAATTTAATTTAATAAGATGTTTTCATGAGATTAAAGCTCAAGTAGGGTTGGATGATATTTCAATTAGATGGATTTCAAACTGACTGAATAGTGGTATTCAAATAATGTTGGGTAGGGGACAAATGTCAGTCTGTAAAGTATTTCACAGAGCTCTGACCTTGAATATGTTTTGTTCACTATCAATAACATGGATGGAAAATGACATAAATCAAGGAAAAAACAACTTAATTTATAGTATGATAAAGTCAGGTTTCCAACCCATCTTCATAAGAGTGGTAAGCCGTATCTTGCAAGATGACATGCAATAGATGTTCACATCTGAAAACTCAAATGCAGTAGAATAGTACCTTATTGATCAAAAGTAAAGAAATTCAATGTGAGTTTCAATTACAAAAATGTTAATGCAGTTATATATTACATTACATTACTGTAATCTCTTGATTAAAGAATGAGATGGGCCTTTTCCTATCAGTTGCTCAACTACTTCCAGAATGATTTGTTTTATACACACACACACACACACACACAGAAATACACTATAAAGGATATAACAAGGATGGTAAAATTTGTAACAAAAAATTCTGCCTGAGGAAGAGTTAGTTATAGATACTGGAAATGTCTAGTCATTAAAATTTTTCAAACTGAAGAACAGATGATAAAATATGTTTTCAAATGTCTGGAGCACCATGATACAAAAGAATTCTATTTTAAAGAAAATGTAGAAGGCACTTCTGGTTTCCAATCCTGTATGTAAGACGCTTGGAAGTCACCACTTCATCCTAATAAGTAAAACTCTGAAAATACTGAAAACTCAATAACTTTTCTTAGATCTGTAAGAGAAGTGAGGTCACAGGGTAAACCTCTGCCACACAAAAAGGGGAAAGACTGACAGGAGAATACAGAGAATCACAACTTACTGCAGCAGAAACCAATGAGCCGAAATCTTTGTGGGAACCAGTGCTGAGGAGGAAAACCTCAACTGTGATTATCAAATAGCTGAAGGCTCACTGTGGACAAGTCTAACAGCTAAGAACTCTAGAAAGACCCAAGTACCCGCCTTACTGTTGTATTTTACCTCCTAGAGCTCTACTAGGTGCTCAGAAAAATATTTCCTTGTCCTTCTGATTGCAGCCAGGGGTTTTGAAATATACAGAGTACCCTGTTCTAACAAAGTCTGCTCTCGGCGAAAATATTTAGCCAGAGCTTCACTGCTCGGATTTTATCAGCTCCAAACTGACCTAGAGGAAGGGAAATACCAAACTCCAACCTACTTTAGACCTCCTGTCTCACTTAAAATGAGTGGAGGGGCCCTGAGAAGCAAGTGTGAAGTTCACTTTCCAGAGGCACAGGCTCCCTAAAAGACTGAGACCTCATTATAGACTATGGAACACCTTTCCTCCCACCAAACCTCACTACCGCATTACTAAAGCCCTATTTAAAACAGTTCTTTTTATCCAGTATACCATGTAAAGATATCAGCAAAAACTTACAAAACAAACTAAGCGGCAAAAAAGCACAGTTTGAAGAAACAGAGCAAGCATCAAACCACATTTAGGTATGGGAAGAATGCTGAAATTTAAAAACAACTATGATTAACTTGGTAAGGGCTATAATGGATAAAGTAGAGAGGATGCAAGGACAGACAGCCAAGGTAAGTAGGTAGATGGAAACTCTAGGAAGAAACCAAAAAGACAGTAAAGATTAAAAAAAACTGTAACAGAAATAAGGGTGACTTACATGGTCTTATTAATAGAATGAATGTGGCTGAGGAAAGAATCTCAAAACTTAAGGATATCTCAGTAGAAACCTCAACAACAGAAAAACAAAGAGAAAAAAAAACTGAAAAAAAAAAAACTGAACAAAATATCCAAGGACTGTGGGGCACCTACAAAATGTATGTCATATGTGTAATGGGAATATCAGAAATAAAAATCAAGAAAGAAAAAAACAGAAAAAATATTGGAAAAAATAATGACTGAGAATTTCCCCAAATTAATATCAGATTAAAAAAATCCCCACAGATCCAGGAAGTTCAATAGAAAAACAAGCAGTAAAAATATGAAAATAAAACTACACCTAGGCATATCATTTATAAAGTACACAAAATCAAAGATTAAAAAAAAATTCATGATCAGGTGTGGTGACTCATGCCTGTAATACCAGCACTTTGCAGGGTGCGAGACAAGGAATCTGAGGCTAGGAGTATCAGACCAGCCTGGGCAACAAAGTGAGACCTAAGCTCTACAAAAAATAAAAAATAAAATACATTAGCCAGGAACAATAGTAGCCAGGCCCTGTAGTCCCAGCTATCCAGGAAGCTGAAGTGGGAGTATTGCTTGAGCTCAGGAGTTCAAGGAGGCAGTCAGCTGTAATCACGTCACTGCAATCCAGCTTGGGTGACAGAGAGAGACCTGATCTCATCAAAAAAATAATAATAATAATTGAATTTTAAAAATCCTGAAAGAAGACAGAAGAAAAAAAATCAACAAATCAAAAAATTTACTTGTTATAAAAAGAACAAAGATAAGAATTACATCTGACTTTTCCTCACAAACTGTCTCAACAAGAGTGAAATTAACTCTTTAAAGCGTTGGGGGAAAGAGAGAGAGAGAGAGAGAGAGAGAGAGAGAGAGAAAGCCCACCAAGCTAGAATTCTATAACCTGTGAAATTTTTCTTCAAAAGTGAAGAGGGGCTGGGTGCCGTGCCTCATATCTGTAATCCCAGCACTTTGGGAGGCTGAGGTGGGTAGATCACTTGAGGCCAGGAGTTCGAGACAAGCATGGCAAAACCCCATCTCTACTAAAAATATAAAAATTAGCTGGGCATGGTGGTGTGCACCTGTAATGCCAGCTACTAGGGAGGTTGAGTTAGGAGGATCGCTTGAACCCGGGAGGCAGAGTTTGCAGTGAGCCAAGATTGCACCACTGTACCCCAGCCTGTACAAAAGATCAAGACTCCATCTAAAGAAAAAAAAAAAAGTGAAGAGGTAATAAAGTCTTTCTCAAACAAACAAAAATTGAAGGAATTGGCTGCCAGTAGAACTTTCTTGTGAAAAATGTTAAAAGAAGTTCTTTAGAGAAGGAAAATGATGTAGTTCAAAAACTCACCCATGTAAAGAAAGGAAGAGTATCAGGGAAGAAATAAATGAAAGTAAAATAAAAACTTACTTTTTTCTTATTTTTAATTAATCTATCAATAACCATGGATAGAGAATGACATTCGTCAATGATAAACGACTGGATATTTAGTATGATAAAATCAGATTCAACTAAGATCAGAAATAAGGTGAGGATATGGTCTCTCGCCACTGCTTTTTGAAATTGCACTGAAAGTCCTAGCTAATGCAATAAAGCAAGAAAAGAAAAAGTATTCACATTAGAAAGGAAGAAATAAAGACACCCTTGTTTGCAGATGACATGATTATCTATATAGAAAACCTGAAAGAATTAATAAATATTCTTGGAACTAACAAGCAATTTTTATAGAGCTGTAGGACACAAGGTTAATATACAAAATTCAATCACTTTCCTATATACCAGCAATAAAGAAGTAGAACTTGAAATTAATAGTACCATATACATTAGCACACCTAAAAGTAAAATAGTTGGAATCGATCTAACAAAATAGGTATAAGATCTAGATGAGAAAAACAAAACTCAGAGAAAATAGCTCAAAGAAGAACTAAATAAATAAAGATATTCCATGTTCATCAACAAGAAGACAGTATTGTCAAGATGTCAGATCTTCTCAACTTGGTGTGTTGAGTTAATGAAATAAAAATCAAAATTTCAGCATAATATTTTGTGGATATCAAAAAGCTGATTCAAAACTTTTTATTTTGAGATAAAAGGCCCAGAATAACCTACACAATACTGGAGAAGAAAAATAAAATTTGAAGGATTGACACTACCTAAATTCAAGTCTTACTATAAAGGTACAGTAATCAAGACAGTGTGGTATCAGTGAAAGACAGACAAATATGTCGATGAAACAAAATAGAGAGCCCAGAAACAGACCCACGTAAATATAGTCAACTGTCCTTTGGAAAAAGAACAAAGGCAATACTATAGAGAAAATGATTTTTAATAAATGATGCTGAAATAACTGGGCATTCACATGAAAAAAAATTGCATCTAGTTACAGACCTTAAACCCTTCACAAAAATAAACTTTAAGTGAATCATAGAAGTAAATGTAAAACATAAAACTGTCAAAGACTTACAAGAAAACATAGAAATCTACATGACCTTGGGTTTGGTGATCATTTTTTGTATACAACAATAAACACACGATCTATGAGAGAAAGAGTTGATAAGCCAGACTTCATTAACATTTTAAAAATTCTGCTCTGTCAAAGTCATTGATGAGAGAATAAAAAGACAAGCCATAGACTGAAAAAAAAAAACTGCAAAAGACATATCTGATAAAAGACTGTTATCCAAAACATACAATTAGGAAGTTTTGAAACTCAACCATGAGAAAAAAAAAAAAAAAGACAAGTCAACTAAAAACACAGGCCAAAGACCTTAAAAGACACCACATCAAAAAACAAGATGTACAGATGGCAAATAAGCATATGAAAAGATACTTCGCATCATATGTTATCAGAGAAACACAAATTAAAACAGCAAAGAGATACCACTACACAACTCTTAGAATTGTCATTGTCCAGAATACCAACAACAGTAGATGTTGGCAAGGTTGTGGAGAAACAGGAATTCTATTTCATTGCTGGTGGGAATGAAAAACGGTACAGCCACTTTGGAAGACACTTTGGTGGTTTCATACAAAGATAAATGTGCTCTTACCACATGATACAGCAATCATGCACCCGTGGTATTAACTCGAAGGATTTGAAAGCTTATGTACACACAAAAATCTGTGCATGGATGTTTATAGCCGCTTTATTCATAATTGTCAAAACTTGGAAGAAACTAAAATGTCCTTCGGTAGGTGAAAAATAAACTGTAATATATCCAGACAATGGAATATTATGCAGTGCTACAAATACATGAGGTATCAAGTCATAAAAACACAGAGATGTAACTTTAACATCTATTACTAAGTGAAAGAAGCCAATCTGAATAGTCTCTACATACTGTATGATTTCAGTGCTATAACATTCTGGAAAAGGCAAAATCATGGAGCAGTAAAAAGATCAGTGGTTGTTAGTAGTTAGAAGGGAGGGAGGGATACATAGATGGAGCAGAGGGGCTATTTAGGGAAGTGAAACCACTTTGTATGATACTATAATAGTGGATATATGTTTTTATAAATTTGTCCAAACCTATAGAATGTACATCAAGAGTAAACCCTAATGTAGGTTGTGGAGTCTGGGTGATAATGGTGTGTCAATTTAGGTTCCTCAATTATAATAAATGCACCACTATGGCGGGGGATGTTTATAATGTGGGAGGCTATGCAAGTGTGGGGGCTGGGGGCATATGGAAAATCTCTGTGCCTTCTGTTCAATTTTGCTGTGAACCTATTAAAACCGCTTTAAAAATAAAATCTATAAAAAATGCATGATGTCAGTGAGTAAAACTAGGGCCAAAATGCAAGTCTACATTGACACAGATTTTCACTCTATATAAGGAAAATATGAAAGTCTAATTGGCTGTTCTTTTTGGTTATCCTTGTTCCTTAATCATGCTCTAAATGATTATTTGTTTGGGATGTTGTAGAGATTGCAGATATTAGATAATAAAGTGATCTAAAGGATATTTAAAATCGTTCCGAGCCCTGACTTAATGAGGGTAGAGTCATTATTTAACTAGATCTCAAATGTATTTTTATCTTATCTTTCAGCACCATTTTTGAGTGTTTTATATTTTTAACACTTACTGGAGCATAATAGATATTCCAAGAAATTTCCAAAACTTCAAATGAATGCCAGCTCATTAGTTATACGCGATTCTGCTTTAGTCAATATAATACGTTGATAAAGGGAGACATAACTTTTTTCTCACCTAAATGATATTTTCCTTGAGGTCCATGTTGTATGCATGTTATCATAAAAAATGATAGACTATCTCAGGAAACAATATACCAAGACAAAACAGAAGAGCTTCAGAGGAAGTGGATGTGAAAGCAAACTAAAAAGAGCAATGTTAAACATAAAAACATGATAAGAGGAAAGAAACACAAAAAAATTCATCTAAGACAAAACAGTACAGTTGAAGAAAATACCATCAAAGAATAAGAGGGGATTAAAATTGAAAGAGGAAGAAACCATCAAAAGGGTGAGAATATGACACAATAGGTCAATGCAACTCACATCAGGTGACTGGAGCACATCTGAAAACAACTGGAAACGCGAAACTCATGAGAGGCACTACGTTACATTAGAAACTGCGTTAAAATCAAGCAGTCACCATAAAGGAATAGAATTTTAATAGGGAAAAGTAGCCCTACCAAAGAAAGGGCCGCTTCAGCGGGAATTTACAACAGGAGCTCTAAAAACCCATGATACAGATAATGTGTCCCATAAACAAAGGGACGCTGCAAAAAACATGCCAAGGCCAGTCCACAGGCGAAGAGGAGGAAGGACAGTGTTGGGTACAAAAACAGCACTGTGAAAACAGTGATAATGAAGACAGAAAGAAGATGGAGTTGGAAAGAGCTTTAGGGAATTACTGAAATACAACCTTTTTACCCAGAATACAAAAAAAAAAAAAAAAAAAAATCTGAGGGAGTGAATCTCTCTCTCTCATAGACACATACACATGCATGCACACACACACACAAACACCCTACACTAGAACAATCTACCCCTTCATTTAAACTGCATTCTGAAGTCCGAATTACCACTAGTTACCTAGCTAAGGCAGAGAACTATGACCATCTTCTCATCATAACCAAGCTCCATTGTGAAACCTTAAACTTGGGGGATGATTCCAACTCCCCAAACAAGTCGATGCTATACATGCATGTAATCTATCCGTCAATTACTAAATTAAGTCTCAAATTACTATTCTGCGTCTGTTATTATGGGCCTCTAAAAAACTTGAAATACAAAGTGAGTGTTTAGAAAAATATATAATAAACCTCTTTTGTTTGAACTTTTACAATACAGAATGTTTGTCTTATGCTGCTTATAAATCTGTATCAGTGTTTTAGACAGAGTCCAAGATCTAAAAACTAAACACTTACCCTTTAGTATTTAACCTCCCTATTAGAAGCATATACATAACATCAACAAGCAGAATTATATAGTGCCCTTATCAATGACCTTAACAGTGTTCGTGAGAATGTAAGGAAATACGCATTTGCATACGCTATCGACAAAAAAATAATTCATACAAATAATCTGGAGAACTATTTGGCAAAGCCTTTAGAAATTTGAATCAAAACCTTTAGAAGTGCTTAACTTGTTTAACTTAGCAACTTTCCTTTTAGGGATTTATAAAGACAAAAATCAGTTAAGTATACAGAGACATACATAAGGGACATACACTACAGGGTAGTTTATATTAACATAATGAAAACAATCTAAATGTCAATTGAAAGGGGATGAATTAAATAAATCATGATAGGTTTGTGGATAGAATAGTATGTAGCCTTTCCAAATGATGGAAGTGAAGCAAAGTAATTGCTGTAGCATTATGTCTATGCTAACGTATTGGGGAAAAAGATGCATGCTATTAAGCAGTTCAATAACATCATCGTATTTTGTGATTGAAGAGACATTTTGTTTCTTGTATATGCAAAGGACAAGCCTGTAAAGTCTGGAACACAAATAAATCCATGCTGTCAGTCTACTTTTAAATATTTTCTGAACATCTAAAATTGATTCTGTCTTACTTCTGTAATCAGGAAAAAAATTTCATATTCATTTGATAAAACATGAAAATGCCATCAGAGATTCATTTTTTTTGTCAGGAGGAAGTAAGTAATTTGAAGAGCGATACGGGATATTTTAGATGAATTCTAAAATGGAAATATAGGATTAATGTGTTTTTTACCTTTGTAATAAAGGAGAAGAGTTGCCAGTATGAAAGAACACATTCTAAAAGAAATGAGACCATATCTTCGGTGGCTGACATAAAAAACCATGTTTTATAGAATGTAGCAATGATAACTGGCTACACATGGATTCCATTTTAACTGTGTTTCAATAAATGCTTAGAAATATAGCTGGGAAAACTCTGTCAGAATCTATTAGTGGTTTCACTAACATAAATGTTAAAAACTTATTCCAGATGTTAGGATAGGTTGAATCTATTATCAGATTCCCTTACCCAAATTGTTGAGATATTTACTTTTAGATTCCAGTGCCCATCATCCTACATTAGCTCATGTTTTAACTGCTATTATTCTTATTAACTTTTCAAATAATAGTATAATTAAATTTTAAAATTACATAATTTAAATTATGATATCTAGTTACAGATATGTATTTGTATATACATAGGTAAATTTCACTTAGTAAACTTGTAATTTGTAAGTGATCTCTGAAATCATGACTGTTATATTCTCTCCTATTAACTTTAGAGTTAAAAACCCTCACATTCTTGAGGTTACAGGCAGAGTAAAGAAAAGGTCCTAGAGCGCTTGAGAAAGATCTACATTTTTATTTGACTAAAATGAACCCTGTTAAATTATAAAGTGATTTTCTCCTTTCATGAGACTCTTTTGTAAGTTTTCATTTTGATTTTCAAAAATGAGAACTATTATGCCCAATTATATCAAAAGAGGTTATAATTATTTTTAAATGCCTGAGTGTACATTAGTAAATAATGAAAGCATTTATGGCTCTCTTGCTTTTTAGTGAAGACATATATACATATATTGTTTCCTCCATATATATGTATGTGTGTATGTGTAGAAAATATTGTGATAATATAGATCATATGTGTGTGTATATATGTCATAAAGACATATATATACACACACATACATGGCGATCATATAGATCATGTCTTTATGACATCTGATCTATAAATCATACATATCATATGTCTTTATGACATATATACACATATATATGATCTATATGATAGCCATGTATGTATGTGTGTATATATGTCCATACACATGACATATATATGTATGAAATATTTTGATCTTTCATTTAAGTGGCTGGAAATAAATATTGAATGCCTATACTGAAAAAAATGATCTTAGGTTATATTGTTCTTGGAAAATGGGGCCCATTAGAAAAAAATATTAGAAATTAAATAAAACACTAACAAAAATAGATATTAGAAATTAAATAACATTAACAGAAGGGGAGCTGAAAAGGTCAGAAGCAGGGCAAAAAAGGGTAAATTATTGTCAAAGAGACATATAAGAGGAATAAGAAATAATAAGAGCATGAGAGGATCTAATATTAATTGATTTGAAATAAAGAAGCCCATCAGGACTTCTTTCATATGTTCTGGGGACCTAAGATCAAATCCATTTTTATTTAAGTCTTTTCCCCTTTAATTCTTTTACTATCAAATAGGACCATCCCATTTAAACAAGTATCCTTTTTTATCTTTGGTCACTAGCTATTCACAATTTTCTTACCTAATATATAAGATCTTTAAGGTTTTTGACAGGGTGAAAGACACAAACAATACTCTTGATGCCAAAATGTGAAATTATACCTAGCTCAATCTGTTTACTTTTGAATATTCACTTGTGAGCCCTGGACATACCAAGAGGCTGAGTATTCGCAGGCAAAATATAAGCAGAGGCCTCAGGGTCTGAATTAAAGATTGGGTCATTCTTTTTCTGTGTATGTGGATGGGTGTGTGTGAGTGTTTGTATTGGTGTGATTTTCTGTGATTTGAGTTGCCATAGTGAGCACAAAGGGTTCACAGTGTCGTCACAGGGAAAGGAATATGTTGAAATGAGAAACAGGTAATATTTTTTTCTCATGATTTTTATTACTCTTGCTTAAAACATTTTCTTTTACCTGTGTTGGAATTGTTCCCAATATTGCTCTCATATTGCTGGCATTAATTAGTAAAAACAAACTCTCACACAATTCTTTCTCTGTCATTGCTACCTTGCCTAGAACCACAAATACCCTGGGTCATCAAAAAGAGAGGTTGTGATATTGCTAAAATGCCCTTCAAACTGTATACCTCCTCTGAAGTGAGGTGTTATTAGCTCTTTTTGTCTTTAGGAAATTAAGAATTTCCTTAAAATTCTCAGCTTTTATGTTGCTGTCCACCCCATGATACCAGCTCACCTTCTTAAGCCAAAGCAATGTAATTCTTAGTCATCCAGCAGGTGGAGTTAGGTCTCCTAATCTCCACTAAATCGCAAAGAAAATGCTGAGAGGATACTGATGTGTAACAGCCTGACCTACACAGATAGAAATGCCTATGTTTCCATATCAGGAAAGTTTAAATCATTCTGTCCCCTCTTTCTTGAACTGATTGAAAAATCTATGATAGCTTGATCATTAGCACTAAAATATTTGTTTGAATGCTCTCCAAGTCAGCCCTATCTAATCTATCAGAGTAAAGAACAGAAAAAGAGGGGCATTTCTTGTTTCTGCTAATTCTTGAACTCTTCCTTTTTTATGAGAATGCATTATGTGTCCGTTTAGAAAACAATGTTACCACATATCCATAAATCCAGGAACATACGAATGTAAATAGAGTCACACTAGCTCATAAGATAGAAACAAACCCACACCTAGCATTCATCCCTGTCACTAATCAACACATATCTTCCACATGGGGCCCAAAGCATCTAGACTTTTACTACTAGCCAACCCAAATGCTATTTATGTAGTGTGTGTTCTGACGTGGAGTGGAAAGATGTGCACCCAGCTGGGGGTAAGATGCTTAAAGACAAAGAAAACAATGAAACTCACATGCATTCTGGAGTAAATGCTATATAGGAGCCTGGTAAGAGTCATGAATTAACTTCTAACAACAGCTGTTAAATAGAAACAGCATCTCCCAAATGTTTCTTGAGAAACTACCAAAACTCCATGGTTTAAACACTTCTGATTTGTTGCCTCTGCTCATCTTAAGGCTACTGTAGAGGACAATATGTAAAATATGCTCATGGGACCTAAGGAATTATCTGGTACAGGCCCAGGAAAACAAAAGAAGAAAGATTTAAATACAGAAGGTATATAATCTAAGTTTTATTGCCTCTAGCTGCTTCCTCAGCAGTGCTTTGTACATAATAATAGCTTATTATATTTTTCCCACTGGGGAGGCAGAAAATAAAGTTAATATCATCCTTCGATGAGAAACATTAAAGCAAATTCATTCATTCTGAAATCTTATTCCTCGTGTATGTGAAGTTGGGGGTTAGATATGGAATACAGAGGAAATGAATGTAGATAAAGTAATTAATATTGCTTTATACTTTTTTCATATATATATTTCTATATACATAAAATATGTATAAAATATTTGGCCAAAAACATTGTTCCAGCATCATTAATTCTTTAGAGGAAGGCATTTTATTTATATAGTGAGGAAGCCAGAATTCTCCTATATTGGTTGCACTAAGAGTTCATGTCCAGCACTAACATAAACTCAGGATATGGACAAACATGGCTGACAGGACCATAAGAGTATCTAGGAGAAAGCTAAACTGCAAGGACAACCTGAGTAATGTGAGTTTTCATCCAGGTAACCCATATACGATCTAAAAATTAGAATCTTTGGCCTAAGTTAGGGGAAGGAACAAAGTTCACATGCCAATGCTTTAAAAGATGTGACAGACAATTTGATTGTGTTCTTTTACATCTTAACCTTTATACAAAGGAGTTTTATAATTACGGCAATTCAAAGAAAGATAAACAACTAGAATGGACATAAAGAATTGAACAGAAATCGGAGAGGAGAGGTTTAGGAGAGGTTTACTTATAGGTGAATAGTTCAAACAGAATTTAAACAGTTTATCAGTAAGTATTCTTGTCAGCAGACTGTTCTGAAACTTCTTGGCACAGATTTTTCCCTGTTCTCTTCCTGCTCCCTCCTATTAGATAGCTTCCTCTTCTTTATCCAGACAACTACCCCTTATAGCTCTTTCTTTGCATTGCTCATTGGATGGAGTGTATTTCTTCTAAAGAGATTACCCTGGAGACTGGTTTCATTCACCTTCTAGGCACATGACATGACTTTCACCTTTAGCAAGCTTTCATAATGCTTTTAGCTGTAGAAAGTTATACAAACTAATTTATGTCTAGGAAGCAAATAGATTAACTTAATGCCCTGCAAAGGATATTAAAGGGCATTCAAAGGCATTCTTCAACGACACTAGGAAGACAATTTAAAAATGAATCTTCCCATTTCAGGGAAGGCTATGATTTTATTCAAGTGAAATTTGGTACATTCTCTATCCAATGGAGATCTCCAGGATTTGGAATTGCATACTGTGGTTAGTGTTAACCTTCATTTAATGACAATCAGTCAATGCAGAAAATGGGAAAATAGGGATGGCATTTTATGTGGCTTGATTTTTGTGTTGGAAGACAGTGTTTTCAATCAACAGGTGTGGTCTTCCAGGTCTGTTCTTACAAGAACTTCTGGCTGCTGTCCAGGTTACTCATTAGCTGCACCTGTCAGACACCAAAGTCTTCCATCTACCCCTCAGAGAGAAAAAGAGAGTGAGTAAGAGTGTTTTGACTCTTTCATTCTTTTATGAGTTTCAATTTAAAATGTTTATTTTATTCACACAGAGGCCCAGATTTCTTTCAGAGAACAAACTCATTACCAATGTCAGAACTCGCAAAACCTGCTGTTGGGTCTGAAACACACAAACTTACCTATCAGCTTCCTCCCCGCCTCCTACACCCACCCACTTTCAACCTGTTTCCAATATACACCAAACCTTCTCATAGAGCTTTGGCAGGGACCTGCTTTATGCATTGCTGTAGTTCAAACAGAGCAGAACAACAAACAAAGAATCTTTTTCCCGCACGTAACCATGAGTGGGGAAAATTATTCCCCTAAAGGACACACCCTGAAAAACAACAGTAAAGAAGGTGGAATAAAGCGAACAGATTACTGCTTAAGAGCTCACACACCCTACCACATTTAAACTTTTCCTTCTCTTGCTGAGCAGCATTTTTTATGTTGTAGCCTTTTCTTGGTCAGTAAATTTTCCAGTGGCATTCAAAAAAAAAAAAACAAAAAGCACAAGATCAGACATTGGAGAAGAGATGCTGTAAGTTATAAAGAATAAAAGGGACAATAGAAATGCATTTCTGTATGTAAAATCTTTAGTTCTGCATTTAGCGTATGATCTCAAAGAAACTACGGTTTCAGAAAACAGAGAACATATGTCCAACATATCATGTAGCTCATTTTCCCACCCCTAACAGATCAATACCGATGGGATTTATTCTTATAGCCCCTGGACAGAGTTGATCCAGTACTTTGTTTTTTTACATTTTTTCTTCTGGTGATCCCATCTTATAAAAATTCTCTGGCTTCTGACAAGTGTTCCAAATTCAACTGGATAGCAGCTTTAGGCGAATTCATCTGTCGTAGACACTGGAAGGCATTTTTGTGTCTTGTCTTCAGTAAAATATGTTGCCAGGGTGGTGGCTGGTGGCACCATGTCAAGTTTCCTGCCTTTCGCCTTCAAGTCCCTACCTTTGGCCATACTCTAATTTGAGCAGGTGAGTGATTTAGCAAGATTTTGGTCTACCGTTTTCTTGTTGTGAGTGGATCAGTTAACAAGGCCTGCAATTATCTCCCCACCAAACAACCTCAGTAATTACCACCAAGCACTCTGAAGCATTTAGATAACACCTTTCATTTAGAGAAGGAAAAGTCCTACGACTTTTTAAATGGTGTCAGATTTAGTATTTATGTGTCATGTTAAATGAATGAAGGTGTAATTACTGTTGTTCTTTGCTGTTAAATTAATCTTCATTACCTAGCCTCAATTTAAAATCAATGTACATAAATGAACTTTATGTTGGATATTTAGACACAATGTAGTCTTCAAATTAGAAACAAGGCCTTCGTTAATTTCCAGGCACAGAAAGCTTTTCTATGCATTGTTTGGGCCTTTCATTTCTGTGAAGTCATTTTAGACAATACCAGGTCTTTTCTGAAGAGAAGTGGTTCTGTAAAAGCCAAGTGACATAAATCAAAAAGAAAAGATAGCTATCTTCATCTGAAAATGTCAAGAAAAATTCTGGTCAATTTACAAGAGGGTGATTATAGCAAGGCCACTAAGAAATGACTTCCAGAAATTAAATATACCCATTTAGTTAAAGCATGATTTTGTAACTACTGAATATTAGTGGCAAAGTTAAACTGAGTGCTTTTTTATGGTAAGTTTAATAATTGGACTGGGGAAATGTGGAGATGTAGAAAGACAGAGAGAGCTCCAGAGGAAAAAGGAGAGGCTGGGAGATGTGGAATAGAAAGATGTAAATAAATCCACGGACATTAACACCTATTCTATATTCAATCACATTTATAAAATAAAAATCATAAACTTCTACACCTTTCTGCTCTTTCTTTGCACTTATTAAAAAAAAATACAAAAACATTTCATGTCTAATGACTTAACTTTGCCAGACATAGTTCTCTACTTACCAATAACAGGATAGTATAATTATTATTATATATTATCTGTGTACATTATTTTACTCTGCTTCAAAAAGATATCAACAAAATGATAATTTTTTCAAGACTTTAAAAGATTGATGAGTCCTAGCTAGTTACAAAAGAACAAAAAGTTTTCATTTGTTTTTCCGAACATATAAAAATATAACATTAAATAACAAGGGCCATTTATGGTATTAAGAAAAATAAAACTCTTGGTACTATAAATTATTTTTATAATTGTGATCACCTATATCACCTTTCTTTTTATTTCTAAGCCTGTCAAATCATGCTCATTTGTGTACCTAAATTGCAATGTATAGCCTCTTACCATATGATATTCCTGTCTGGCTCAGAGAACATTCTAGCTCCCTAGGGCTCAATAAAATCTTATTTGTCTCATCTAATGAAAGGACTTCAAGCCAAAACCCTCAAGCCAAAAACAATGTGATAGTACTCTCTAGGCTCTGGACATTTCAGTACAATAATTCCTTTAGAAAAGACAAAAAAAAAAAAAAAAAAAAAAGGAGGCTTCTCTTCCCTGTTCCTGTCTTTGCAGTGTTGCTGATCAAACACAGGAAGCTGAGTGTCTAGGAATACCTTAGTAGACTGGATTTATGATGAAGACTTTATTCTTGCTATTTTTGGTTATGAGAATTTGGAACTCTAAATCTATAGAAACAACACTACTAATAATATTTAAATCCAAAAGTTTCTAATTGAATTTATATATAGTTCCTAGATGGCAAATTAATGAACTTATGAATAAAAAGCTCATCTCTATATTTCCCAATATTTTCTTCATGTTAATACATAATAATATAATACTATATGAAGCAAGGAAAAAGTAAAAGGACGTTTTCTCTAGACTAATTTTGGTTCTCCTGGATTAGTTGTCATGTGTAAAGTTATATATAAAAGTACATTTATTACCAGGTGAGGCTCTAAGATACATATACTCTGCTTTTATGTTCTCTTGTCCTTTAGTTGCCTTGAATTTACCTCAAACTAAAAGTTTCTGCTGAGTTCAGAACTGGGAATGTTGGCCAGGATATGCAGCAAGATGATCGTAGCAATGAGGAGGACAACTATTAAAAATCATGAAATGCTACCCATTGTTTCCTCCAAGAGAGTGAAAAAAATAAAGGACTGAACCCATGATAACATTTTTATTCTATCAGTTTATTCTCTGTGAAATTCTTCATTTCTGGCATGAGCCAAACCCCTTCAAGTTGTGAAGCTCTTTGTGAGGGGAAGAGAGGTAACAAATATCTCCTTTGTCTCACACTTGACTTCTTCAATCAAACCTATTACCTTTTCACATAAGGGAAGTCTCCGAAGCATTTCTTCCAACCCTGCATGGCCATTTCTAGTCCTCTTTGGTAGCCATGTGGAAAAGCATGCCATCAGATCTCTTCCCTTTTTTTTCTGCCATGTATTCATAACGCCATGGCTGTACGAATTTGAACAAAATAAGTTAACAGCCATGTAAGTTGCTAATTTTTAACACTTATAAAACTGTGAGATTACCTATGTCAGGATAAGTAACATAAATAACACTGTGTGTGTGTGTGTGTGTGTGTGTGTGTATCCTGTGTAAATGTACTTAATAACTCAATCATCTGAATTTGCTAGATGCTGGAGATAAAATGATAAATGAAGATGAGGACTGTATCTTTAGGAACTTGAAGTCAACACAATAAATGGTGTTTGTGAACCTTTCATTCTTGAAGGAATTCATTGTATCACTGGCAATGGAGATTTTTTTTCAAGCCATCAGATTGTAGTAGAGCAGAATCAAATCAAGTTTTATATCAAATTTCCTTGCTTTTAATTTTCTATAAAACTGTTCTTTCAGTGAGACTTTTCTTTAATAATTTTGGCAAAGCTATAGAATTTATAAATATTAAAATTCTCAGGCAAAAACTTTTGAGTCATATAACTGGCTTTGTCTGCTGTCTCTTCATCTGATTCACCCTTTCTTTCTCTTTTACTTGTTCCTACTGTTATATTCTTGAATACCAGATCCCCGCTTTGTTTTAAACTTTTTGGTGAGTCTTCATCCTATTTATCTTTTAAAAACCTATGACAGAATATCTATATCTTTGGCCTATTCTAAGATAATTTGTTAAAGGACTCACAAATTCTTTAAGTCAGGCAATAAAGAAGTTAAAGTCATTTGTCTTTTCCCTCACGATAGACATAATTATAATAAATAAAATAATTTAGGGCTGCTAATGTTTCAACTTTGTTTCATCTGACAAATGAGTTTATGAATTATCTATTAAGATTTGAAGAAAATAAACAATAATCAAAAAAATTAGACACCCAAAATTCGTCTTTTTTTGTTCTTTCTATTCTGATGTCATAGAATACTGTAGGTGTGGGATTACTGAATAGAAAATAGAGATCACCAACTGCTACATTTGGGTAATTCCATTAAATGGCCACCTGTTGAGGACAATGCTGGCTATTGTCCTGGGCAATTTTTTAGGTTGCTCTCCCATATATTAGATGAAGAATGACACAGATCTATGAGATCATGGATTTACTCTGAAGTTTAAAACCTAATGCTCAGAGCAAGGAGGTAGTTTAAAACAACAGAAGGTGGATTTGACCCTTAAATAAGTAAATCAGAGAATCGTAAGTTGCATAAAGTTATCTGATGATAAAAGTGACCACAGCAATCATCTAGGAGTATAAGAGGCATGTGAGCCAAATACAAAAAAAAAAAAAAAAAAAAAACTTAGGAGGGAGGAGCTCAGATCTTCATAAGAATATATACTAATTGGTTTTTATTTGACTTTTATGTTTGTTTAATTTCTGAAGATTTACCTTACTTAATCCTTAGCTTAATCAGGAGAAATCTAAGAATATTAAGATATTCCCTATAAGGTCACTTGTTGCTAGTTGTGTTCTAATCAGTTATTTCAGATCTTAAAGCTGAATTTTCACTTTCATGACTTTTGTTAATAGTATGGACTCTGATACCACACGGTTAGAGTAGAGACACTTCTCCACATACTGTGCAACACTAGACAGTTTAGTTACCCTTTTGAAATCTTATTTTCCTCATCTGTGATAGAGAAATGGAACAATAGCACCTACATCACAGGATCATTTTAAGTAATAAATCTAATCACTTATTCTTACATTCAATAAATATTTACTAGGTGCCAATTTTATACAAGGCATTGTACCAGGCACTGTGAGCACAATGGCAAAAACAAGATCCTTATCCTCTTAGCATTTACATTTTAGTGGTTTAGGAGAAATATAGTAGTACATATAAATAAATTTAATAAACACACTATCAAATCTGGTAACTAAGAAACAAATATTTTAATGTGAACAGGAAATACTCCTATGCGACTAGGGGAATGAGACTGCAAAAGGAAATCTACCAATACAGTGTGTGCCATTGGGCAGTTTACCGTCGTGGAAAGCTAGAGCTTAATCCCTCTAGAGAACTCTAGGTGTCAGTGAAGAACATTATGTCTCAAGAGCAATACCACATCGGGATCATGGGAGCTAGAGTACTTTTAATATCAACTTTTATCAATCATTGGTCAAGGGATGCTGAGTAGCTATGAGTTTATTTGGTAATTATGATCTGCTCTGTCTATGAGCAGAGTAATTCAGAAAAGAGAAAGGGGATACAGAGAAATAAAGTGTTCTATAGGGGGAAACATGACAGGAAAGGACTATAAGAGGAAGTGATATTTGAGCTGTTAACTAAATAAAGTAAGGAGGTGACTCAGGTAAATATCTTGGGATGACCTAGGCGTGGAAAACAGAAATTCTAAGATCTTGATGTGAAATCATGCTTGATATGTTTGTGACACAGTAAGAATGACAGTGTGGGAGAACACGACCATTGATAAAGATAATAAGGCCATGATGAGGGCTATAAGATTTATCTTAACTAATAAAAAGATGTTGAAAGGATTTTAAATAGGAGAATGATATAATCTAACATACATTTTTTTTTTTTTTTTTTTTGAGACAGAGTCTCGCTCTGTCGCCCAGGCTGGAGTGCAGTGGCGCTATCTCGGCTCACTGCAAGCTCCGCCTCCCGGGTTCACGCCATTCTCCTGCCTCAGCCTCCCCGAGTAGCTGGGACTACAGGCGCCCGCCACCACGCCCGGCTAATTTTTTGTATTTTTAGTAGAGACGGGGTTTCACCGTGGTCTCGATCTCCTGACCTCGTGATCCGCCCGCCTCGGCCTCCCAAAGTGTAACATACATTTTTAAATGATAGCTTTGTTTAATCATTATTAAACGTAGACCATCAGGGAATTAGAATAAAAACATCAAGACCAATTAGGAGATTCTTGTTTATATTAGGAAAGAGGTTCTTAAACTTTCAACAGCTAAACTCTTAAAAATTATTGAGAACCTCAAAGAACTTTTATTTAAATGAGCTATATCTACTGCTTTAGAAATCAAAACTGAAGTCTGAGCACGGTGGTTCATGCCTGTAATCCCAGCACTTTGGGAGGCTGAGGCGGGTGGATCAACTGAGATCAGGAGTGCGAAACCAGCCTGGCCAACATGGTGAAATGCCATCTCTACTAAAAATACAAAAAAAAAAAAAAAAAAAAAAAAAATTAGCCAGCCATGGTGGCGTGCACCTGTAATCCCAGCTACTAGGGAGGCTGAGGTAGGGGAATCACTTGAACCTGGGAGGCGGCAGTTGCAGTGAGCCGAGATTGCACCACTGCACTCCAGCCTGGGCAACAGAGCAAGATCAAAAAAAAAAAAAAAAAAAAAAAGAAAGAAAAGGAAGGAAGGAAGGAAAGAAAGAAATCAAAACTGAAAAAAAAAACCCTTCATTGAGATATGATTCACATACCATAAAATTCATCTGCTTAAAATATACAGATTATTTCCTCACTCAGGTATTAAGCCTAGTTCCAATTTGTTAGTTTTCCTTTACAATAAACCCCCATGACCTATGTAACGAACCTGCACTTGCACCTCTGAACTTAAAAGTTTGTTTTTAAGTATACAGTCAATGGTTTCTTAATATTCAGAGTTGTGCAATCATTACACTTAATTTTAGAATATTTTCATCACCTCCAAAATAAATGTGTATTCTTTTCCAGTCATTCCTCATCTCTCTATGAACCTCAGGAAACCACTTACCTACTTTTTGTCTTTACAAATTTGTTTATGCTGGATATCTGGATATTTTGTATAAGTTGAGTTATACAGTAGGTGGTTTTGTGACTAGCTTCTATCACTTAAAATGTTTTAAGGTTATACTTCATTGTGTGGATATACTACATTTTATTTATCCTTTCATCATTTGATAGACATTTGCATTGTTTCCACTTTTTATCTATCACAAATAATGCTGCTATAAACATTTGTGCACATTTCTAGAGGAGACATGTTTAGACTGTCTAGAGAAGACATGTTTTTGTTTTTACACATGTCTTCATTCATTTTGGATAGAAAGCTAGGAGTAGGATTGCTGATCCTATAGTAATTCTATGTTTAACCTTTGAGGAAATGCCAGGTTTCCATTTTCCAATCAAAACTCAGATATTTTTAAAATACAAATAATACACAAGCACAAATTCTATTAACTGTAAAAAGTGATGCTGTTATGTTTTCCACATAAACTCTGGAGAACTCCACTATACAGCTAAGAAAGAAACAGTATGATTAAGGCAAATAACATATTAGTACAATCAGGAAAGTAATATGTAAAGAGTATGATAATTTTCTTATATGTGAAATCCTGGTGATGGGGTAGGATTGGAGTCAGTTTTGAGGTGGAAATACTATGTTTGTGATAGCTGATTTCAAAACTAGGAGAAATGATGAGAGCTGTGTAGGATTTCTAAAGTGGTGAGAAGGCCAGATGAATTTTAAAATAGGGTAGGGTGCTTGATATGTAAGTTTGAGATCTATTAGTATATATATGGCATTCAAGTCATGGGTAAAAATAATATTACCTAGGGAGTGAGTATAGACAAATCAAAAGAGACACAAGGACTGAGGCTTAAAACATTCCAAAAGTTTAGGAAATCATGAGACCTCAACTTGAGAGAGTTAAAAGCAGTAACCAATGAGCCTGGAGGGAAACTAGGTGAGAGTGCAGTCTTAGAAGCCAATTGAACAAAAAGCTTTGAAGAAAGAGTTACTGACTGTGTTAAATGTTATTGAAAGGTTGAGTGAGAGAATTGATCGTGAGCTTTCTTTGCCACAGAGAGATCATGTGTGACTGTAGGTGGTTTCAAAAGAGCGGTGATAAAAATCTGATTGATGTGGTTTCAAGAACAAATAGAACCATAGGGATCCGAGAGAACTTCCTTACTCTTTGCTGCAAAGAAAGGCAGAAAAATGGAGTATAACCTAGGAGTTCAGAGGTCCAGGCCATTTTTGTTTGTTTGTTGTTTAATTAAATAGCTTACTCCATGGGTTGATAATGAAGAAAATGATAGAATATAGAAGCAATCACTGATAATGAATTAAGACAATAAATAATTACTGGAGCAAGTGCTTGAAAAATAAAAGAGGATGAAATCTAGGGCACAAGTGGAAAAGTTGGCATTAGATTAGAACATGGCCACTGATATGGTTTGGATCTATGTCCCCACCAAATCTCATGTCAAATTGTAATCCCTAATCAGGAAGGTATGGCCTGGTAGGAGGTGATTGCATCATAGGGGCATATTTCTCATGAATGGTTTACCACCATCTCCTTGGTACCGTCCTTGCAATGGTTAGTGAGTTCTCATGACATCTGGCAATTTAAAAGTTTGTGGCACCATTCTCTGCCCCTGCCCCTCTCATTATTCCTCCCACCATGTGAGATGCCTCACTCCCTCTTTGTCTTCCACCATGATTATGAAGTTTCCTGAGGCCTCCCCAGAAGCCAAGCAGATGCCAGCATCATGCTTCCTGCATAGCTTATGGAACTTTGAGCCAATTAAACCTCTTTTCATCATAAATTACCCATCTCAGGCATTTATAGCAATGTGAGAACTAGAAAATCTAGAGGAAATGGATAAATTCCTAGACACATACACCCTCCCAAGACTACACCAAGAAGAAACTGAATTCCTTAACAGACCAATAATGGGTTCTGGAATTGAATCAATAACAAATCAAATTTTTTAAAAAGCCCAGGACCAGACGGATTCACAGCCAAATTCTATAAGAAGTACAAAAAAAGAGCTAGTAACATTTCTACTGAAACTATTCCAAAAAATTGAGGAGGAACTCCTCCTTAACCCATTCTATGAGGCCAGTGTCATCCTGATATCAAAACTTGGCAGAGATCCAACAAAAAAATAAAACTTCAGGCCAATATATTTTATGAACATCGATGCAAAAATCCTCAATAAAATATTTGCAAACAGAATCCAGGAGCACAACAAAAAGCTTATCCACTCCTGGGATGCAAGGTTGGTTCAAAATATTAAAATCAATAAATGTGATTCATTACATAAACAGTAATAAAGAAATAACCACATGATATTCTCAATAGATGCAGATAAGGCTCTGTCTAAAATGCAACACCCTTTCATGATAAGGAATCTCAGTAAACTAGGTATTGAAGGAAGATACCTCAAAATAGTAAGAGCCATCTATGACAAACACACAGCCAACATCATGCTGACTGGGCAAAAGCTGGAAGCATTCCCCTTGAAAACCAGCATAAGACAAGGATGCCCTCTCTCACCACTCCTATTCAACATAGTATTGGAAGTCCTGGACACAGCAGTTAGGCAAGAGAAAGTAATAAAGGGCATCCAAATAGGAAGAGAGGAAGTCAAACTATTCTTGTTTGCAGAAGACATGATCCTATACCTAGAAAAACCCACAGCTTCAGCCCAAGGGCTCCTTAAGTTGATAAAGCCCTCCAGCAAAATCTCAGGATAAGAAATCAATACATGAAAATCACTAGCATTCCTATACACCAACAAGATAAAAGGCAAGAGCCAAATCAGAAATGCAGTCCCATTCACAATTGCCACAGAAAGAATAAAATACCTAGGAAAACAGCTAAACAGGGAGGGAAAAGCTCTTTACAATGAGAATGACAAAACACTGCTCAAAGAAATCAGAGACGACACAGACAAACAGAAGAACACTCCATGCTCATGGATAGGTAGAATCAAGATTGTTAAAATGACCATGCTGCCCAAAACAATTTATAGATTCAATGTTATTCCTATCAAACTACCATGACATTCTTCACAGAACCAGAAAAAAAACTATTTTAAAATTCGTATGGAACCAAAAAAGAGCCCAAATAGCTAAGGCAATACTAACCTAAAAGAACAAGACTGGAGGCATCATGTTACCCAACTTCAAAGAATACTACAGGGCTACAGTAACCAAAACAGCATGGTAATGATATGAAAACAGACACATAAACCAATGGAACAGACTATACAGCCCAGAAATAAGTCCGCACACCTACAACTGTCAAATCTTCAACAATCCTGATGAAAATAAGCAATGAGGTGAGGATTTTCTATTCAATAAATGCAGCTGAGATAACTGGCTAGCCATATGCAGAGGATTGAAACTAAACTTCTTCCTTACAGCATACACAAAAATCAACTTAAGATAGATTGAAGACTGAAATGTAAAATCCCAAACTATAAAAACTCTGAAAGACAACCTGGGCAATACAATTCTAGACAGGAATGGACAAAGATTTTATGATGCAGATTTCAAAAACAATTGCAGCAAAAGCAAAAATTTTCAAACGAGATCTAATTAAACTAAAGAGTTTTGCACAGCAAAAGAAACTACCAACAGTGTAACAGACAACCTGCAGAATGGGAGAAAATATTTTCAACTATGCATCTGAAAAAGGTGTAATATCCAGCGTCTATAAGGAACATAAATTTAAAACAAAAAGACCCCATTAAAACATAGGCAAAGGACATGAATAGACACTTTTCAAAGGAAGACATATACTTCCAACAAGCATATAAAAAAGGCTCGACATCACTGATCACTGGAGAAATGCAAATCAAAACCACATTGAGATACCATCTCACACCAGTCAGAATGGCTACTATTAAAAAGTCAAAAAATAACAGATGCTGGCAAGGTTGTGGAGAAAAAGGAATGCTTATACATTGTTGGCAATAGTGTAAATTAGTTCAACAATTATGGAAGACGGTGTGGCAATTCCTCAAAGACCTAAAAACAGAAATACCATTCGACTCAGCAATCCCATTACTGTGTATACCCAAAGCAATGTATCATTCTATTATAAAGACACACGCACGTATATGTTCACTGCAGCATTATTCACAATAGTGAATGGAATCAATCCAAATGCCCATCAATGGTAGACTGGATAAAGAATATCTGATACAAATACACTATGCAACACTATGCAGCCATAAAAAAGGATGAGATTATGTCCTTTGCATGAACATGGACTGCCACTGTCCCTAGCAAACTAATGTAGAAACAGAAAACCAAATACTGCATGTTCTCAGTCATAAGTGGGAGCTAAATGATCAAAGCACATGGAAAAATAGACACTAGGACCTACCTGAGGGTGGATGATGGGAAGATCTGGAAGAGCAGAAAAAATAACTAACGAGTACCAGGCTTACCACCTGGGTGATGAAATAATCTGTAAAATCCCCATGACATGAGTTTACCTATATAACAAATCTGCACGTGTACCCCTGAGCTTAAAAAAATTTTTTAAAGATAGAACATGGACAGGTAAGTGGAAGGACATCAGTAGATCTGGTGGAGGAAGTAAAATTAGTTTTACTTCTGATTGCTTCTATTTTCTTAATAGTATAAGAAGCAGTTATGAGTGAGAGGGGAAACAATGTGTTAAAAGTCTGAGGCTTGAAGAGAGACAAAATACTTAAGAAATGAAAGGATAAACATACTCAGAAAACACGGTGGATTGGCAGTCAGTCAAGGTAAATAGGTATGCCCAATGCCTGGTACATTGCAAGGACGAAATATTTGTAAGTAGTTTTATATTACCTAAGCCCCATTTTTTTGTGGCCACTTCTGATATATACATCCCACTCATATTACACATCTATGCACCTGCATAATTTGTTGCTTTGCTTTAAGGTATCTTCAAAGTTGAAGGGCCTTTTCTCCTTTTTATTCATCTTCTGAACCCTTATACTTTCTTTAAAATGCAATTCAAAATCCTTCCACCAGGAAACATTCTCTGTTCCCTGTTAGCAACAATTAATTTTCATTTTCTTTTCATTTATTCTTGCAGGCAAAGTGAAATTCACTGACATAAATTTTTATACCATTACTTTGCTTAAAATTTTCCAAAACCTCCTTATTGCATACAAAAATTCCACATTTTTATATCTATCTAGAAAGGCCCTATTTTGTCCTCTTCCACTGCACCTTTCTCCACCTTCCTCAACAGGTAGAACTTGTTCCTGCCTCAGCTCTTGTCATCTCAACAGGTACAACTTGTTCCTGCCTCAGGAACTTTGTATTTGATGTTCCCTCTTTGCAGATCATGCAGGTCATTGCATATTTAACACCTTCTTATTATTCAGATCTCAGTTCAAATATTCCTTTTTACTCTTCTTTCAGAGGTACTCTGAATGACTATGCTATCAAAAGTTGCCTAGTACGTCATTTGCTGTGAAGATAGCCTGTCTTATTTTCTTACAATTATTTATTTATGGTCTATCTATGCCATGAGTATGTAAGCCTCATAAAGATAGGTACTACTTCTCTCTGGTTCACAGCTACACACTAAAGTCATAGAATAATGCCTGAGACAAAATATATTGTTAATACATATTTGTTTAAGAAATAAACATTGCATGACCCTCCAATGTATTTAATTTGCTGCATATATCTATGTAGTAGCAGCAAGTTTTTGCTAGTAGTAATATGTATTACTAAAGATAATAGGTCTTTACTTTTTTACAGCAGATGAACAGCCACCAGCACAGCCACCAGCCAACCAGCAGTGACCTCTGGACTGCAGTTGTTTTGAAGATAACAATGGAATCTGAATTGCAAGAGAGTAACTCCATTGTAACCTTTTCTAAAGACAACTCCGTTTTCAGTTTGATCTCAACGTGATGATAGGAGAGTGGCCATGTTGGGAAAAAGCCTTGAATATCTCAGCAACTCAAATTCCTTGACATAAACAAACCATCTGGTGGAAGGACAACCCCCAGTGATGCTTGGTTTCCAAACAAACTTTCCATTGTTCTGAATAAGGAAACTTGAAGCATCTACTAGCATTTTCCATCTATTATCTCCTAGAATCAGTGCCCACAGTTTTCTCTTAGGTATTCCTAGGACTAGATTTACAAACTTCTCCTGGTTTGGCTCTCTCTCCTGTGTACTGTCAGTGTAATAATTTTAGTGGGTATAAATACACCTGGAGGCCAACAAAGCCTCTCCCAATTCCCTGTTCCTCTTTGGCTGCCTGCCCAAGGAGCTGGCAATGCTGACCTCAAACACAGTGTGGCACTTGACTTCACCTTTTTTTTCCTTTTTAATTATCTGAAGAAATGTCTGTTTATCTCTAAACACATTTTGTTTTCATAGGCTCATCATTTGGAACACCTGGTTAACTCTTACAAAATCCATAATGTAAGTTACAAGTGGGTATTTGGCTATAAGCTAAGTCTGTTTTCTTTCCTTTCTTTCATTCTTTTTTTCCTTTCTTCCTCACGTATTTGTTTAGGACTTATTGTGTGCTAAGGATAGCAATCAGTATTTGTGACAGAGAAATGATTACATAAGATCCTGCCTTTGAACTTATGGTTAAAAAAAGAGGAGAAATGTGAAAAGACAATATTGAACAATACTATATTTGCTGTAACAGCAATATCAATACGGGCTTGTGGGAAGACAAGCTCTCCCTGGTAAAAGCCTTCAGAGGGAAGTTTGCATTTGAGTTGGGTGTGAGCGTGGCCTGGCTTTGACTTGCTTCCCTAGTTGATTAGCAGAGCTCAGGAGCTGCCCCGAAGGATCCTCAAACTTAAAGTCCATCTCCAGGAAACATATTGTTTTCCTAGAATCTAATACCAAAGTTTGACATCTCTTTGTAGAGAAATTAATAGCAATTTTCTTTCCAGCAACATGACTTGTCTTTATGCAAATGATCAAAATCTTGAAGGGATGCCTTATCCAATTTAAAGACAAAAGTCAGTATGTCTTGAGAGTGTCCTATAAATGACACTTGAAAAAAAGTAGAACCCCTATTACTAAGTTTCTTATATGTCATGCTAAACAATTTGAAATTTCTGCTTTAAAAACTATTTAAGTCCAACAGAAGTTTTTAGTCAGGTTTTCAGTTGTTCCTTTACTAACGAATGGCAAATGTCAAAACTTGTTTTGTCAAGAATTGGTAATTTCAACAGATGCCTGGCACAAAATAGGAGCTTAATATACATATTTTTGAATTAATAAGCAATCACATAATATTTATGTATCAACTCTGGTTAGCCAGATATGTGCTGTGTGTTTCATCTTTTGTTTCATATAAATTTGATTTCTGCACTGCCCTAAATCAAGATTCCTGAAATCGTTTTTTTAATATCTCACAACATAAGGAATATGAATCTCATCCTTCAAGCTTAGTAAATGTTATTTTATACTGCTACTACTAATAAATATCTAAAATGTATATTGCGCTTTATTATTTTCAAAATATTTTAATCCTCTTTATCTCATCTTATCCCTACATTGATTTTATGGAATTCCTATTACTATTTTACTAGAGAGAACTCTGAGTTAAAATATGTGTTAAAGCAAGTCATACAGCTAGTCAGTGGCTGAGACAGGACTAGGATCAAGGTCTCAGGAATTCACTGATTAACTTTTCTTTATCCAGAATTATCTTTTTAAGAGACCATTTGAGTGTGATATTTAAAAAGTGTTTTTTGTTTTTTTGTTTGTTTGTTTTTTAAGAAAAGATTACTCAGTCTTTAGAGAAGGCTGGTCTAAGTCGGTGTATCACAAAGTGGTAGTGAAATAGCAGGGGATAGAGAGGTTTAAGAAAATTATCAGAGGCCGGGCGCGGTGGCTCACGCCTGTAATCCCAGCACTTTGGGAGGCCGAGGCGGGTGGATCATGAGGTCAGGAGATCGAGACCATCCTGGCTAACACAGTGAAACTCTGTCTCCACTAAAAATACAAAAAAAAAAAAAAAAAAAATTCTCCGGGCGTGGTGGTGGGCGCCTGTAGTCCCAGCTACTCCGGAGGCTGAGGCAGGAGAATGGCGTGAGCCCGGGAGGTGGAGCTTGCAGTGAGCGGAGATTGCACCACTGCACTCCAGCCTGGGAGACAGAGCAAGACTCCGTCTCAAAAAAAAAAAAAGAAAAGAAAATTATCAGAATCACTTGGTCCCCATTCAAGCCCCACCCAAAGAAAAATCTCTAGATAGGTCCCGATATCTCTATTTTTATATCTCCTGGGTAATTCTGATGATCAGACATGTTTTATATTCCCTGGCTGGTTGATGTCTATGATTATTTACTTCACTAAAATTCTTTGAGTTTCTATTTTTTTAAGTTGTGGCTATTTTTTTCTTAACTGACACCAGAACCCTATCATTTTTCTTAACTGATATTAGAAGCCTATCATAAATTCTCTCTTTGCCACATTTTTAGTCCCACAATCTGTGAGACAAATGAAAAGTCATGCGACCTTTTCTGGACAAAAAGAAGGTACAATCAAATTCTGCAGATGTGTACTCCTAAAGAAGCTAGATACTAGGAAGTATAAAATGGAAACTAATTGTGGTTTATTAGTCTAAGACATTTTATGGGAGTCAATTATGCCAGCAATCTGACCTGGTTTCACATGAACAAAGGGACCTTATTATACCATGAACTGGTATAAGGTAGTACTAAAATGTGTGCTTTGGTTGTCCAGAAAATAAGGAAAATTGAGTTATTTGTGCCAACCGAACTTGAGTCAACACTCTCCTGCTGACTTGGCCCATATCAGACTGTCATCCTGCTGAACATCCTCTATCTTCTCACAGGAGAGCTGGAATTTATAGCACAGAGACCGCAGCTGGGTCAGCAGATTGATCAAATATTTCACAGGTGGTCAGGATGGCTGGCAAAGTTTGGGAGTTACCTTGAAGCCAAACAAAAAAGCTGGCTCTGAGTCAGGTGCATTTTCTGTGGCTCCAGTACCTGAATATTTATTCCTGCCTGCAAGAGACTAACAACTAAACCAATCTATATTCCAAATCAAATATCTGTGCTAGTAGGAGACAAATTTAAACTTGATTTCTAGTCTAAAACTACCTACCCCCCCCATCTAGTAAACCATCGATAAGAACATATCATTAAGAATAGAGTATTGATTTTCTACATTAGCTGAATCTGTCAGATATTCAGATGTTACATTTTTTCCTGAATAATCTTTTCCACCAAGTGTGAGCAGATGTATCGTGAAGTAATAAGATGGGAGTTGGGATGAGGCAGTAGTTCTCGTAGCATTTCTCAGAGTAGTTCACAGAGGTAGAATCAGTATCACCTGGGACTTGATTAGGAAAGCAAATTAAATTTTCAGTCTTACTACAATGCTGGAACATTCACATGCTCCAGAATCATCTAGAGAGCTTGAAAAATGGAGAGTACAGGCCCTATCCTTAGAGTTTCTGATTTTGTAGATCTAGGGTGAGACATGAGAATTTGCACTTTTCAAAAATTTTTTTTCGAGGGTCTCCCTCCGTTGTCCATGCTGTTGTACAGCTCATGCTAGAGTGCAGTGGCTTGACCCAAGACCCAGTATAGCCTCAGGAGCCTTGGCCTCCAGTGCTCAAATGGTCCTCCCACTTCAGCGTCCTGATAGCTGGGACTACAGGCACACCACCTCACCCGGCTTTTTTGTTTTTTTTATAGAGACGGAGTTTCACCATTTTGCCCGAGCTGCTCTCAAATTCCTGGGCTCAAGTGATCCTCCCACCTTGGCTTCCCAAAATGCTGGCATTAGAGGCATGAGTCTCTGTGCCAGGTCGGAATTTGCATTTCTGACTAATACCCAAGTGATGTTGAAGCTGCAAGGACCACATTTTGAGAGCTGGTGTTTTTGAGAGGTGGATTTAAACCTTGGTGAAATATGATATTTATGAGTGGAACTTTATAATTCCTCATGCCAGCTTTCACTTCAGTCTAATTAAATCAAATTATCAGGATGGGGGTACTTTTGGACTCAAGATCAGTAATTTTTAAATCTCCACAGGTGATTGTGCTAGACAGTCATGTTTGAGATTGACTGCTGTATGGAAGAAACAGAATCATGAAAACAGAGGATGGAAAATATCAGATCTAACAAGGAGGAGAAGATCTAGTTTTTACTGAGCCAGCCGTTATATAAAATATATTTTATCCTCACTTATAACTTTTATTCTTTAAATATATGTAGCTACAAAATCTGTAGTTATTAAATAAAAATTCTTACTTTCTCCTGGCCAGACACACCCATGTATTCTCTCTCACATACACAAAAGTATATACACACACACACACATTCACGAATCCACCTAAGAAAAAGACACTACAAGGAAGTAAATAACAACATTACAAATGGCTTCATTCTAGAGCTGACTAATAGGTAATTATCCAAAGAGAGAAATGCTTTTAAATGTATGCCTCTGGAGTATGTGTTCTTTTTGTGTTCACTGTGTATCTCAGAACAACACATGGCACATAGTAATCTTTCACTAAATATTTAAGCAAATAATGAATTAATGTATCTCAGATGCATTAGATCTTAAGTAGATATTTCCAGACCTTTTATATGGTGACAATGTTTTTTAAAGTGAGTTTTTGCTGGCTATATGCTTTCCTATTTTCAACTTAAGACATTGACAGTGCTTGTGATGGTAGTTTTGTTATTTCATTGCCTTTCAGAAAAATCCTGCTTATGTACAACAAAAATACCAAAAAGGCTCATGTTTTTCTTTCCTCTTTTTTTTTCATGTTGGGAAGTCATTCTTTGATTTGCTTTTTAGGCCACTATCTGTGAAAACAAATCAAACATTCATCATGTGCCATCTAACTCAAAGACATGGAACCTAAATTGCTAAAAGAGGCTCTTTATGTTCCTTTTTTTTTTCTTTTACAACAAAAAACACTGCACTCCAAGCCTTAAGCACAATGCTAATCTAACACGGCTATTCGCAAACTAAATGGATAAACTACAATAGAGGAACACCCTGTTACAATCAGGCTCTCCTTTGAGGTAGGAATACACAATTAGAGATATAATTCTCTAAGAGTGGCTACAGGCTTTCTCCCCACAATTTCCAGGAACTGTGCTTTTATTATGGCATTTGCTGCCTGTTTGGTAATTTCAGTAGAGCCTCACATTGCTACTAATGTAAAAGATTTGTCAGATTTTCCATTGTGAACTTCATTGTGTTGAGTGTTTAAACATTTCCAACTGTGTCAGACTAAAATTCTTCCCTGCAAGTTTCCATCTCAAATTCATTTTTCAAAATAGTAAAAATGGTAAACAAATCAGTTTAGCATATTTCACTCTGGATTTCAAGAAACAACTGAAAAATACAAATTGGGGCAATAGTGTTTGCCTCATTTCACCAAGTGCACACAAACTTTTGCATGCAGGCACTCACACAAATACATACATTTCACCTAAATATAAAAGAAAGAAAAAGAGTGAAAGATTTTTCCAGATAACGAGGAAAACATTGCTTAAATTTTTTAGAGAGCTCAGTGATTGCTCAGATCATGAGAGCCGTGAAAATATTTGCTTAGTGATAATAATATTTTTACTGAGAACAGAAGTCGTGAAAAAAGACCAACAAAATCTGTTGCTGTTAATATTTGTTGAAATTTTATTCTTTAATACAACATGTCTTTTAATCATTTATTGTTTCATCAGTGACCCTCATGGCAAGATGTATGACAGAGAACTTCTTTTGAATGAACACAATCCTTTCTTAGAATGTTAGCTAATCCCAACTTCCCCAGATCCTAACCTCTGCCTATCCACTCTTCACTTACAGCAGGGTTAGTATTAAGTTTCCTACCTAGATACAAACTTTATCCAAAATACAATAAATGGATGTAAGATGTTGTTGTGATACATTGAAGTATATTATAAAGTCAGAGGAGAAAAGAAATTTTCCTGAAAATATTTAAATTTGGTACCCTCAGAATATAGTAAGATGGAATACCATCTCTAAGACTTCTTGTATATCTTTGAGTATATGAATAACAGCAACTTTATAGTGCTTTTGACATGCAGTACTTAAATTCAGCACTCATTCTTTCCTCTTAATTTTTGACATGGTATAGTAAGCAAGTCTTCTTATTCTGATGTTTTGACATCTGGGCCTTACTGACTCTGGAAAGATTACTCCTTGCAGGGCTACCCAATTTCTAGAGATAGTGTGGGACGAGGTAAAGGAGCAGAAAAGATAACTATTTGGTAGTGGGCTTACTACCTGGATGATGTAATAATATGTACAACAAACCCCTATGATACATGTTTATCTAGGTAACAAGCCGTCACATGTACCCCCAAACTAAAGTAAAAACTAAGAAAAAGAAAAGAATAAATTAAATGCATGTACTTATACATAAAATATATTTATAGAATGATGTTCATCAAGTCATTTTAAATGGTTTCTTTAAAGTTATATTTGAAAAAATAAAAACAAAATGAAATAATTTAAAAATAAATAAATAGGCTGGGCAAGGTGGCTCATGCCTGTAATCCCAGCACTTTGGGGAGCCGAGGCAGGTGGATCACGAGGTCAGGAGTTCAAACCAGCCTGGCCAAGATGGTGAAAGCCCATCTCTTCTAAAAATACAAAAATTATCCAGGCATCGTGGCAGGGGCCTACATTCCCAGCTACTCAGGAGGCTGAGGCAGAGAATTGCTTGAACCTGGGAGGCAGAGGATGCAGTGAGCCAAGATTGTGCCACTGCACTACAGCCTGGGTGACAGAGCAAGACTCTGTCAAAAAAAAAAAAAAAAAAAACATTGAGTAAACTCAAGGAAAAAAATAAAAACCTGCCTGCAAGCGCACCTTTCTTATGGAAACCAACCTGAAGCCCTTACTCCAACCACCTTCTTAAATGGGCTGTTACAGAGCTCCCAAACACAGTGCTATGTTTAGGCTTTGTGTCCCTACCCAAATCTCATCTTGAATCATAATCCCCATAATCCCCATGTGCCGAGGGAGAAACCAAGTAGAGGTAACTGAATCATGGGTGCAGTTTCCCCAGTGCTGTTCTCATGATAGTGAGAGAGTTTTCATGAGATCTGATGGTTTTATAAGGGGCTCTTCTCCCTTCACTCAGCACTCCTCCTTCCTGCCGCCTTGTGAAGAAGGTGCCTTGCTTCCCCTTTGTGGGCCACCATGATTGTAAATTTTCTGAGCCTTCCCCAGCCATACTGAGCTGTGAGTCAATTAAACCTCTTTCCTTTATAAATTATCTAGTCTCGGGTATGTCCTTAGAGCAGTATGGGAATGGACTAATACACACAGAGTCTCTATCTCCCTGGCCTAATCACCCCACAACCATATACCAAACACATATGGACACACTCTAGGGCCAGGGCCTGCAAAATTTTTTCGAACTAACCAATCCTAAACCTGCTTACCCTGCCTTGCCTTGACTTCTTACAAAAACTAAAGTAGAGCCCCTTGCTCACATTTCCCCTTGCACTTTCTGCCTCCTAGCCTGCCCTGGTGACTCTCTATGCTGCCTCCTCTTGGGAATTATGAGTAATATATTAATAAGCTCTTTAATAGTAATCATCTCCTGATCTGTTGGCCTCACCATACCTGTATAATAATAAGGATACCTTTTAAGAGACATGATGTGAAAGACAGAGTGTGGTTTGGGGTTAGAAACATAACTAATTATTTCAACCAAATTATTTCATGCCAAGTTCTCTTAGACATTCATTTGTTCAGCAGCCTTTTAAAGCCAAGCTCTTCCAATAAAGGATAAAATGATGAACAGGGAAGATACAATCTGAGTCTTGGAAAATGTACACTCAACTGTGATATACAGATGAATGATAAGACAATTACAATATGACGTGATGAAGAAAGGGATGGATACCATGAGAACACCATAGTGCAGTGCTTACCATAACCTTCAACGTTGAAGGAAATCTTCCCTTGACATTTAAGGACAAAAGATAAAATGTAGGAATTGGGTGCCTCCAGTATTTTCTGAATATCACCTATTTAGATAGTCCTTGAACACAGGTTAATAACTGAACATCAGCTTCATCATTCGTAAATTGAGATAAAAATATTTTCTGTAGTATTATTGTAAAGAATGATGAGATATTATAACTAAACTATATAAAATATAATAGGAATCTATAGTTGAAGACACCAAACCCATATCCTTCCCTTACTGACTTCTATTCTCACCCTTCGCTTTCCTATAAGTCTTGCATTTAACACCAGTCTAGCCAATATAGAACCAGCTTCCCCTGTGCTTTTCACAAAGAATCCAATTTGGCTGATGCTATGACTTCAGACTGTATACCCTCGAGTGGGAAAACATGTGTTAAGTATTCTTTTAGCAGCCTGCCAAATCAATTCAATTGCATGTTTTGGAACACTAGACATCTATTTACCTAAAGTAAAACAGATCAGCAAATCATCTCTAATCAACCTGATATGTGTATAGCAAATATATTTAGAAATTTAACTAGATGACCACAGTGACAACCAACATTTATGATCAAATATTACCATTAGGAAAATTGGTAGATAACACATTTGGCTCATGCAGTTTACTCCCTGAATTCCACTCTGTACACGTACACAAACATATTTTACTAGACCTTAGGAGCCCTATTTTTCTGGAAAAAAAAAAAGACCTTTTAAAATTATCTTCAAGGCAAGATCTTTTAAATACCAAGATGATAGCTAACAAGTATTTTAAATACACCTTTCTTACACATAAAAATTATCAATAACAGCACTACATACATTTCATCCATTCATTAATGAATATACATTGAGTGTTGGGTGACAAGGACTGTGCTAGGCACTGATAATTTAAGAATAGCAAAAGTAGAAATTTTCTTACTACCATAGAGCTTACCATATAGTGGGAAAGATGGCAAACAACCATGAAACCTGTAAAACTCCCATCATTATAAGGATGGTTAATCAAGTAATAACATCTAATAAGGAGGTCTGGGGAAACTTTCTCAGATGATGATTGAACTGAAATATTGAGAATGATTAGAAGTTACCTGAGAATAGTGGAAACCGTATTCTAGTACCTGTGAAGGACATGGCAGAAAAGCACATGGTGTGTGTAAGGGACCACTCTATGTCATAAGTAGATGGAATAAAAACATATTGTGAGATGAGGCTTAAGTGGGAGGACCAGACCGTCCACAGCTTTGTAATCGTTGCTGAATAATTTATTATCTTTTTTATGAGAAAGGGGAAACATTGACCAGACTTAAGCAGGGATGTGATTTAATCAGATTTATATATTTTTTAAAGATCACTCTGGCCTTTGTATGTAGATTTGATAGCATTTAGATGTGCTGCTCAGAGGAGGCATCTGGTCTGGAAATATAAGTTTGTAAGTTGTGTGTGCATTAACAGGTAACTGAAATATAAATGTCTAATGAGAGAGTACAGAATAAGAAGTAGAACTAGGCCCAAGCCTCAAAGAACTCCAAAGTTTGTGGCTAGATAAAGAAAATCAAGAGAAAAAAAAAATTCCAAAGAGGAAGGATAATCACTGAGCAATGCTACTTAAAAACCAGTGGATGAGATACCATTGGTACCAGCTGAAGCTATAATTGGTCTGTAGTTGGTCTCACCAGCTCAGGAGTAGATGCTGTGAAGCTAATGATGCCTGAGACTTGAGGCCCTTCACAGGCCTACATGGGCTTTATGAGTTTTGAGAGATATGGGAGAATTATAGAGTATTCTGGCTGGGGACAGCAGCCAGGTTAAAAATCAGAAAATAAATATTTTCAGTAGACAATTTTTAGAGCAGTTTTGGGATCACAGCAAAGTTGAATGGAGGCTACAGAGATTTCTCCTACACTCCCTGCCCCCAACATTTTTGCTTGTGTAAGAATTTTGGCAAATGCTTTAAAAATTCCCTAAATAAAAAGGATCTGACTCTTTAGGCCCATTCATTGGTTGAGACTTTCTTCTCATACTAAATAAATAATTACATTTTTAATCTAATTTTACATTTGGTATTTTGTATTCTTTTTCTTTATAAATCATATAAGCTCCATGGGGAGACCTGATTCCACTGCTGCAGCAGCCCCTTCAGAATCCCAGTATTTAGCTACGTATACAGGGCTATTTGATAATCTCTTCTTTGTCACAATATCAATGAAAACTTCCTCCTAATAGCGAATGTTTCTAGAAGGATCCCTGTCAGTCTCCGTGGCCTTGATCCTACCCTTCTGCCCTAAGTGTCTCAGGTGGAAGCATATAGATAGACATACCAGCATGGGCATAAAGTGTAAAGATTTTGTATCACGTGTTAATGCCAAGCACAAACCGTCCACCATGGAAAAGTCAGTGAACAAGCAAGCAGACAAAATGCTGTCAGCTGTTTGATAGAAGCCAAACTTTGTCAAAACTGGCAAAATGGACACAAGAAAAGAGTGGCTCAGGTGGCAAAGACTGAGATTATGTAAGGGCCTGACAACGTAGATTCCCATTTGCCAAGGCCAGTCTAGCTTTGGCTCCTTCTGAATATCCAAACCCATCAGAACAAACACCAATGCTGAGCCACCAACATAGCACTATCCATTGATAAGATCAAATGGCCAGTTGGTGGCAAGTGGACTGTATTGCATCACTTTTATTTTGGTCAGTGGCCCAGTAGTTTGTTATCAAAGAGACAGATACTCATTGTGTGTGTGTGTGTGTGTGTGTGCGCGTGCGCCACCAAGCTCCAGGTATGCAAGGTTTACAGAATTCCTGATCTACAGGCATGGAATGTTATACAACACAGCATCTGACTATGGGATCCACTTGTTAGCAAAAAAGTTATGGCAATAGGCCCAAAACAATGGAATCTGCTGGTTATATCACCTGCTATATCATCCAATGGGTAACACCGTCAGGAATGCTGGAACAGCCTTCTAAAGGTGCAGCTGAACCAGCTCAAAGGAAGCCTTCTGAAAGGAGGGAGTGCTGCCTGTCAGCGTGAAGTTTATTATATGGGAGACTTCTGTATGGTGCTGTGTCCCACTTCCCAAAAAACCCCACGTACAAATATATCCAGGAAACAAGATATGGAATCAGGAATGTCTCCATTTACCATAGCTCCCAGTGATTCACTGTGGGATTCATCTTTTCACAACTCTGGTTTCTACAGAATTGTAGGTTCTGATTCCTAAACGGGACAAACTTCTATCAAGAGACACAGCCAGAGTCTCAGTGAACTACAAGTTAAGGCACATTGTACTCAAGGGCAAGCATGAGAAAACAGAAATCACCATACTGTCAGGATAATGTACCCCAATCAGCGGTGGGTAGGGACTCTTTTACAAAATAGAAACAAAGAGAAATATTTGTGCAACCTAGGTGATCCTCATGGGAGCACCCTAGTACTCCCTTGTTCCATTGTAATTGTAAATGGACATGTGCCACAACCCCAAACTGAGAACCGTGTGCCTATCAAAGATTCTGTCTCTTCAGGTATGAAGGTGTGGGTCATAAACCACAAAGACCAGCAGACATGATAGTTGAAGGTGTGAGGAATTCAGAATGGATAGTAAAAAGAAAGATGAGGGGATCAGCTGCAAAAAAAAAAAAAAAAAGAAAAGAAAAGAAAAGAAAAAAGAGTTGTAGTTCATTCCATTAAATTCCATAAGAGTTTCCCTTTAGAAAGAAAGGGGAGCAATGGAGAGAGGCTCCCACGTCTGTCGGGGGGAATTGAGAAAGAATAGAAGGAGGCTCCATGAGATCATCAGATTGTGATGCATGCAATTTGATACAACATAAATGAGAAAGTGAGAGGAAGTTGGATAGAAATGTCCTGATTGTCAGACAGTCTCAGGGAGGTTCAGCAAAATTTTGGAGAGCCCTTGAGCCAAAGTTGTCTACGGGAGGAGTTCGGCGTCTCCCAGCCGTGAGCCTGCCTCAGTCTTCCTACTATATCAAATCACTGGCTGAGAATAGCCCTTTGGAAGCATTGTTTCAGGAAGCCACAGGTTCCAAAGCAGAGCAGCTGGTGCTGTCATTGATTTGCTTCCTGTAGTTGGAAGTCTGCAAGCACATTTTCATGGCCATCACAGTCATTCATTTATTTCAATTGTAATGGTCATGTGAAGCATAAAATCCACCTAACTAGTGTAAGAAATTTTGGGTAAAACATATAAAAACTATCAACTCAGTAGTATTCCCAGAGATTTCTTAGTATTGTCTCTAAGTAATCTTCTAGATTTCTTCAAATACCTATTCTGTCTCATCATCGCCCATAAAGTACTCCTGCTTTCAATAGTTCTTAGTTAGACTGCAGAAGCAAACTTCTAAGATCTTACCCTTTTCTAGAACATTTGGCAAACAGCTCTTGATCTAATTATTCTAATAAATCAATATGATCGTTCACTACTGTGCCAAAAAATCTTAAATGTTTCCCATCTGTGATGGTTAATATTAAGTGTCAACTTGATTGGATTGAAGAATGCAAAGTGTTATTTCTGGGTGTATCTGGGTGTTTCTGGAGATTGCCCTAGGGGATTGACATTTGAGTCAGTGGACGGGGAAAGACATGCATGCCCTTGGTGTGATGGGCACCATTCAATCAGCTGCCAATGTGGCTAGAAAAGCAGGCAGAAGAAGGTGGAAGGAGCTGACTTGCTGAGTCTTCAGGCCTTCAGTTTTCTCCTGTGCTGGATGCTTTCTACCCTCAAACATCAGACTTAGTTTTTTTTGAATTTTGGACTTTTGGACATACACCAGTGGTTTGCCAGGGGCTCTCAGGCCTTCAGCTACAGACTAAAGGCTGGACTATTGGCTTCCCTACTTTTGAGGTTTTGGGACTCAGACTGAGTTACTACTAGCTTCCTTGTTCCTCAGCTTGCAGATGGCTTATTATGGGACTTCACCCTGTGATTGTGTGAGTCAATTCTCATTAATAAACTATCTTTCGTATACACATATATCCTCTTACTTCTGTCCCTCTAGAGGACTCTGGCTAATACACCATTCTTATCCTAGTCTATAATGTCTACTATTCCAGCTTCACTCCTTACACTCTCCCATATGGAAGCAATGATGATATTACCAATATTTCCTAGATGGTTTTCATTTTATCCTCCAAGTTTTAAGTGTATACCATTCCTACTTTCTCCTTCAAAAAAGAGGAGAAGGAATGACTCATATTTTTTTATTTTTCACCCATGACAACTATCATTTCTTCTGGGAGGTTTCTCAAGTAAAGTTGATTGTTACATTGATTTGTCCCATGGACTATATAGGTAACTGTATACTATTACTTAGAATATTATACTGACATTATTTGTTTGTAGGTCCATCTTGTCTTTGGAGGCAATAGTACAAATTGAGACCTGGATTTGAATTTTAGCCTTTCATATTACCATGTATGTTCTATGAAAGTTTATTTCGTCATTTGTCAAATGGGAGAACAGTAGTCTTCATGTATGGCCGTTCATGATTAAATGATGTGATGCCTAAGGGGACTAACAAATGATGGATATTATCAGTAGCTAGCAATCACTGAGTGCTTGCTCAACAACAGACACTTTCCTAAGTATCTTCTAAATTTTTAAAACAATCCTAAACACTTTATTATCCTAATCTTAAAAATGAGGACCTGAAGCAGAGAGAGGCTAAATAATTTGCTATCATATTTATTAAAGTGTATTTGTCAGGATTCAAACCCAAAGGCAGTATGACTAAAGAAGGGCATATGTTCATCCAGTAAACTCTTAAATGTTGGCTGCTCAATACTGGTATATTAATATCAGTTTAATTATGTAGGTTTAATTAGTATAGGTTTACTAATATAGGTTTATTCATTTTTCAGCCCATCTTTTCATCAGATATATATGTGTGTGTGTGTGTGTTTATATTTATTTAAAATAAGGACCAAGATTTATTTATTCCCTTTCACCTCTATACCTCTAGCAGTTAGCACATGACTAGAAGAGAGGAACTACCAAATACATGGGGTTTAAATGAATGTTCCTGTGGGAAGTCATTGTTTAATGAAAGCAGTCTTAGTTACAACATTAGAAGGCCAGTGTTGTGGGGCCTAAGGCCAAAACACAATTGCAAAGGCCCAATTTGTGTCAGGGCATGTTTTAGGCAGAATTTTTAGAGAAGTGTGATTAATAGGCGGAGAGCAGGGTCAGCCAGTGTCATAGGGCATGGTTGATTCAGAAGTTTATCAGCAACAAGGTACATGATTGGCTGAGATATAGTCAGAAATATGGGTCACGATCACATCAACTGAACAGATATGTTGATGCTTAGTAAATGAATAAAGTCATGGTCAGAGTTGCTGACTGGGACAATGATGGATCAGGGATCAAGATAGCAACAGAAACAGTTCCTGAAAGTTCTCATGCTTGGAATGACATGTTCTCTAAAGATTGATGTTTCTTTATTTGTTACTCATCGCATTTTCCCATATATTTTCTACTTGGTGAAGCGGAAGAAAGGGAAAGTGTAAATTGAGGGATAGGTCACTTCTGATGTTTAAGCTGGGTTCCCAAAAAGCAGAGCCAGAAACAGAGATCGTTTTCAAAGTGATTTTTTTTTTCTGAAAATACTACCAAAAGAATTGGAAAGAGGGAATTAAAATAGGTCAAGAGCTAAGTAGGTAAGAAGCTAAATAAGAAGAATGTGGACTCAACTAGATACTGGCTACTGTATAACCTCATGGAATTTGCTTTAGAGGACAAAGGACACCACAGTGTTAGTCCTAACTTGAAACAAGTCTGTCATCTACATCAGGCAGTATTGAACTGAAGGTGGCCTTAGCATGAAGATTGGAGGAGTGTAACTTCTTGTGCTAAGTGGTTTTTATCAGCAGAGAACAATGCTCTAGGGGAAGAGTGGCAGCTTTGAGCAATACAGACCACTTTCAGGGCTAGGGGCTGAATGAGCTGGCCTGGCAAAGGGAAAACCTGGCGGTGGAGTGATGATGGTGGCAAAGGCTGTTACAGCATTGTCTATCATGTTTCACATTAGAAGAGACACAGTCACTCATTATTTTCTTTAGGCTCCCAAGCCTCCATCCAAACATACCAATAGCTGTTTGTTACATTATTATATTCTATCTCCTTAGCTTCTTCCCTCTCTTTTGTCTTAATAGCCAACTTTACAAACTTTGGTCACGCCCTAATACTTTCTATTGCGTTTCAGTGCAATAGAAATACTGCTGACAGACTATTAGTCTAAAATGCAAGGAATATGATGATTCCAGTGACTTCAAGTATTTCCCATAAATTTCAGGATAATATATTTTGCAATACAAGTATACCAGCAATACCCAACTACCTGTGACTCTCCAACCAACACTCTTTTCTTTCTGCATTTGGGTTTGGCCTGGAGTTCTCTCTGCCCAGCTCTGCTTCTGGCTAGCTCTTTTCCAAATGTCATATTTTATATGAGAATTTATCTAATTAGTGTAACCTTCTTTGACAGCTTCAGGCAAATTTAGGAGCTTATTTTTCTATGGCCTCTTTATATTTTCAGGGTACCTTATAGCACTTAGCATAGATTGTTACAATTTTCCTGGTATGCCTTCTTTCTCATTAGACAGTAAGCATCTTAATGACACTAACTGAATCTTCTTGTCTTTAAATCAACAATGTCATACAGTCCCTGTCACATAGTAAACTCTCATACAACAGGTGCTTAAAGAGTGAACCAATAAATGAGAGGACATTTGATTTAGAGCCTTCTTCTTGTCACTTATTACTCTGATTATTTGAGTCGACCTTTTTTTATTGTTGTTAACCTACCATTTTCCCAAACCCACACTTCTCTATTCATCGAACGGGTTTTGTTTAGCACAGAAAGAGCATGCAGTGGCAAACAATTGAGGACGGGGTTTACACACCACCAATGGATACTTAAAGAAAGATGCTCTAGGCTGGGCGCAGTGGCTCACGCTTGTAATCCCAGCACTTTGGGAGGCCGAGGTGGGCAGATCACGAGGTCAGGAAATCGAGACCATCCTGACTAACACTGTGAAACCCCGTCTCTACTAAAAATGTAAAAAATTAGCCGGGCGTGGTGGCGGGCGCCTGTAGTCCCAGCTACTAGGGAGGCTGAGGCAGGAGAATAGCGTGAACCCAGGAGGCGGAGCTTGCAGTGAGCTGAGATCGAGCCACTGCACTCCAGCCTGGGCGACAGAGTGAGACTCCGTCTCAAAAAAAAAAAAAAAAAAAAAAAAAGATGCTCTGAAAATGGTTATGATGTCTCTCAAGTTCTACTAAGTACAATTTTTTCTTTTTAGAAATTTTTTGCACACCAACATGGCACATGTATACATATGTAACGAACCTGCACGTTGTGTACATGTACCCTAAAACTTAAAGTAAAAAAAAAAAATTTTTTTTATTACATAGGTCTCTCTTAGGGAGACAGGCAGTCAGATGAGGAAATGCTTCTGAGTTATCCCAGTTCGCTGTGAAGTGGGTAACATTCTTAGGCCACTAGGGGGCTACAGGTATTCATTCACTCTGGGAATTTATTTTCTGAGTCATTGCTTCACATACTAAAAAGATGAGAGAGAATTGCCAAAATATGTAAGAGGAGAAGTTTAATAAATTGCATTTCATCCATTCTGGACATCCTTAGAAATAACAATTTTTCACTTGAAATTAGAAGCCAGCAACGTTTTGTCTTAAATCAGTCGTTGGACAGTGAGAACAAAAGTTTTGGGATAATCGAGACCCGGATTTCTGATCCATCTCTGTCACTTACTAGCTGACTTACCTTTGAAAACGGCCTACTTCTTTTTGAGCCTCAGTGTACTCATTTGTAAATCCAAACCATTTTGAAACTAAATGACAAAACAGTTTAAAGTGTCAAATGAGTATAATACATAACATGTACTCAATACATGTAAGCAATTTTGATTATTATTGTTCCATACCAAAGAGTTTACAATATGACCCAGAAACAAAAACAGTACAAATGGCCTAAGATTATATTAGTAAGAGTACTGTATACTCTCAATGTGGCTTGCTTTCTTCCCCTTCTGGTAACTTTTCCAGGTGGTTAAATAAGGACTTGTGTCCATTAAACAAAAATAACAAGGAAAGAAGAAAGTGCATCCTATTTCACAGCCAATTACATGGAGACAGAAGTCACAGAGATGAGGTAGACAGTGGCAGGCATTAGAGAGAACAGGTTGAAACCTGAAGCCTGCTACAAGTAAAGAAACATACCATTGAAAGTTTTGCAGTTCTTGTAAATATACGGTGTATTGGGAGGTCTCACTCTTCCCTCCCTCTTATGATAGGTCTTGGAAAAGTGTTGTGGAGATGCAATCCCAGAATGATTCATATCTTAACCACTTCTGTTACTCATACAATCCATTCAGTTAAGGTACAGTCATTGAACAATTATTTTTGTGTTATATAATGTTCCAAAAAGGGGTCAAGATCTTTTCAAAAATTCTTTATTCATTCAATAAATTGGCATATTCCGTAATCATGTACAATATTAGGGGATAGAAGGATATAGTAGCCAAAAAGACAAGTGTAGTCTCCACACATATGCAAATTATGGCAAGTTAAGTAGAGACATGCAATAAACAGAAAGTCACACAAATGACCAATTATTTGTACTTGTAGGGTTATAAGAGCCAAGTGGATGGGCATAAAAATTAATTATGAAAGTGGGAAGGTGCCACAGGCACACTTAACCAATTTCACAATTTGCCAATGGCTAACTTTTGCCAACTGTAATACAAGGCTTTGATTTTACAGTTGATGAAATTTCCCAACATGCTCCTGTGATCAGCTCAGGGAAGAGACACTGCCCTAAGAATGCCTGTTATTGACAAATCCTTGGACTTCTTTCCAGAATTAGCAGAGTTTGGATGAAAGTGAGAAAATAAATTTGTGGGGACTTGCTCCTCGAGACAGGAGAGACATTTTCAGTTGAAGGAATTTGTTCTGGGATGCGAGGGGAGAGTTCAACCCTTTCAGGCTGGTATAGCTATAGCCAGTTCACCTTCATGCTTGAGGCTTCAAAAGCCCAACCATACTTAGTTGAATGATAATGGGGGTTGTATGAGTTTTTCTTGCATTGCTATAAAGAACTACTTAAGATTGGGTAACTTATATATAAAAACATGTTTAATTGGCTCATAGTTCTGCAGGCTGCACAGGGACCATGGCTGGAGAGGCTTCAGGAAACTTTCAAACATGGTGGAAGGCAAAAGGGGAAGCATGCACTTATTCTCACGGCAGGAGGGGAAGTATGCACTTATTCTCACGGCAGGAGGAGGAGGAAGAGAGAGAGTGAAGGGAAAGGTGCCACACACTTTACAACAACCAGAGCTCATGAGAACTCACTCACTATCACAAGAGAAGCAAGAAGGAAGTCTGCCTCTGTGATTCAGTCCCCTCTCACTAGGCTCCTCCACCAACACTGGGGATTAAAATTTGACATGAGATTTGGGTGGGGATACAGAGACAAACCATATCATTCTACCCATAGCCCCTCCCATACCTCATGTTCTTTTCACATTTAAAACACAATAATGCCTTCCCAACAGTCCCCTAAAGTCTTAACTCATTCCAGAATTAACTCAAAAGTCCAAGTCCAAAGTCTCATCTGAGTCAAGGCACGTCTCTTCCACTTTTATTTTATAGAAAATAAAAAACAAGTTAGTTCCAAGGTACAATAAAGATACAGGAATTGGGTAAATTTTTTCTACCGAAGGGGATAAATTGGGCAAAACAAAGTGACTACAGGCCCCATGCAAGTTTGAAACCCAGCAGAGCAGGCCACATGCAAGTCTGAAACCCAGCAATGCCAGCCTGCAAGGTGAAACAGTCCAGGGCCTTAAGAGTTCACCTGTTGCATCAGTGTGGCCTGGATGTGAGACATGGAGTCAAAGTAGATTATTTTGGAGCTAATCTTAAAACTCCAAATCTTAAATCTCCAAAATAATCTCCTGGGCAGCTTCACCATTGTGGTTCTGCAGGGTACAGGCACTGCAGCTGCTTTCACAGGCTGGCATTGTCTGTGGCTTTTCCATGTGAGTAGTGCAAGCTGTCGGTGGACCTACCATTCTGGGATTGCAGGATGGTGTCTCTCTTCTTCCAGCCCCACTAAGTAGTCCCCCAGTGGGGACTCTGTCTGGGGGCTCCAAATGCACATTTCCTTTCCACACTGCCCTACTAGAAGCTGTCCATGAGCACACTGCCCCTTTAGCAGACTTAAGCCTGGACATCTAGGCACACTGCCCCTTCAGCAGACTTCTGCCTGGACTTCTAGGCACTTCCATACAGCCTCTGAAACCTAGATGGAGGCTCCTAAGCCTCAACTCTTGCCCACTGCACACCTGAAGGCTTAACACCACATGGAGATCTTGGTGTTTTCTCCTTGCAGCCTCTGTAGCAGTGGCCTGAGATGTGTCTGGGGCACTTTTAACCATGGCTGGAGCTGGAACAGCTAGGACACAGGGCACCATGTCCCAAGGCTGCACAGAGCAGCGGGGCCCTGGGCCAAGCCCATGAAAGCATTTCTTCCTCCTGGGCCTCCTGGCCTGTGATGGGAGGGGCTGCTGTAAAGGTCTCTGAAATGCCTTGGATGCATTTTCCCCATTGTCTTGGCTATTAACATTCAGCTCCCCTTTACTTATGCAAACTATAAGTTTCAACCAAAACTTGAATTCCTCCCCAGAAAATTGGTTTTGGTTCTGCATAAACTTCAAAATTGGTTTTGCAGACTTTACAGGTAGCATGGATGACTCAGGAAACATTCTGTCATGTCAGAAGGCCAAAGGGGGACCAGGCATATCTTTACATAGCAGGAGCAGGAGGAAGAGAGAGAGTGAAAGGGAAGGTGCGACACACATTACAACAATCAGATCTGGTGAGAACTCACTATCATGAGAACCGCAAAGGGGAGGTCTGCCACCATGATTGAACCACCTTCCACTAGGCCCCTCCTCCAACACTGGGCATTAATATTTGACATGAGATTTATGTGGGGACACAGTGCCACACCATATTAGAGGTATATCTTAAAAAGTTTGTGGTTTATAAAGAGATCCTGTGAGGAGGCCATAGAGTAGAGTGACAGGGGGTAGAGTCTCTGATGGGAAACTGCCTGAGTTTACTCTTGACTCTGCCCTTACAGGTGATAGAATCATGGGCATGTCGCTTAACCTTTCTATGGCTCATCTCATGAGCATCATTTCATGTGCACATTTGGAGTAGACCTCAGAAGGTTGTTGTGAGAGTTAAACGAGACAAAACATGTAACACACAAAAATATCCTCTGTACATGGGAAATGCCTGCTAAACATTAGCTATGTTTTTGTGTGTAGGTGTATTACATATATAAAACTAATGAATTTATTTTATGTTATAAAAACACTGGACTCAGTAGGAATTTCGAGAAATAGGCTGTGTTCTTTTCTTTGCAACAATAATGATAATGATTATGACAAATAACATTTATTTGAAATATATAAAATATCAGCCTCAAAATTTCAGTATAAAATTGTAAATGCTACATAAACATTTGAAAAAAATTTAATAGTAAACTATTTTAAAAGGATATTTTGTTGAGGGAAAAAAGTTTCCAGTGAATGGTATTGTTTTTTGATAACCATTGAATTGTCTAGACTTCAGAGATGCCTACTTCCCTCATGGTTGTCACCAAAGCCTTTCTTACTAGCTCAGATATAATACTATAGAAGTTCCCCCATATCTGCAGTTTCACTTTCCATGATTTCATGATCTGAAAATATTATAGTATTTTGAGAGTGAGAGAGAGACCACATTCACATAACTTCTATTACAATATATTGTTATAATTGTTCTATTTTATTATTATTGTGTTAATCTCTTACACTGCTTAATTTATAAATGAAATTTTATAATAGTATTTATATGTAAGAAAGAAATATGGTATATGCAGGGTTTGGTATATCTGTGGTTTTAGGCATTTACTGGAGGTACTGCAGGGTATCACTTTGGATAAGTAAGGGCTGCTATATTCCAATATTATATCTACTTTGATGGAAGAGCAGGTAATTGAGTCAGCTCTCTAAATTGTCTCAATATTCTTTGTATACTGCAAGTTGAAAATTTAAGAATCGATTAAGCACTTCAGTAAGCATTGCTGCTTTCTTCTCCCCAAAATAAATTTATAAAAGTTTCATACTTTTAAAAGAACATGGACTAGGTTGGGTGTGGTGGCCCAAGCCTATAATCCCAGCACTTTGGGAGGCAGAGGAGAGCAGATCACCTCAGGTCAGGAGCTTGAGACCAGCCTGGCCAACATGGTGAAACCCCATCTCTACTGAAAACACAAAAAATTTAGCCGGCATGGTGGCGGGTGCCTGTAATCCCAGTTACTCAGGAGGCTGAGGTGGGAGAATTGCTTGAACCCGGGAGGCAGAGGTTGCTGTGAGTCGTGATCATGCCATTGCACTCCAGGCCTGGGTGACAAAAGCGAAACTCCATCTCAAAAAATTAAAATAAAATAACAGGGACTAAAACTTATATACAGACTGCCTTCCATATCCCAGCTCTGTTTTATAATCTCTTACCTCTTTATAAATTATTTTTGTTTATAAAAATGTTAAAGATTTATTATTTCCATTAATGTTCACATAACCCTATGAATGAACAGGCCAGATCTTAATATCCTCATTTTACAGATCAGGAATCTAACATTAGACTCCTTTTCCAAAGTTAATGAAACCAATGAGTCACTTCATCCCAAGCATAATTCAGATCTCTACACACAAACGCCCTTTTCCTTGCATCATATGCCATCTCTTTTTATTTCACACCACTCTCGATTTTATCTTTTGGTATTAGGCTGTATATTTGACCCTGCCAGTAATACTCAGAGATACTATAAACATTAGATATTTAAGAACAAAAATATCTTATTAACCATATAACTCTGATCATGATGTAATTCAATGTCAATCAGTAATATCTTAGTTTAAACCCCGAAGTATAAAAGGAATTTTAAAAAATACTTCTAATTATTCAGTGTTGTTCAATATAGCATATTTTCACAAAGTGCTTTGTCTTATATATTTTAAGCACCTGTAGATTTATTTCTAAAAAAATGAACTAAAATACTGGTTCTCTGATTTTTATTAGAGGATATGGACTTTGATCATTCATAGAAAACTGACATGTTTTCTATCTTACTCATGCTAAGACACAAGAGTCTCTTCATTTCATATTTAAAAATTGCAGGTTGAAATTAAGGAGAAAAATAGCTTTGTTTTTCCCTGTGTTTATTCAATGGGTTCAACTCATTCAATGGGTTCATGAGCACAATGGGCAGCAGGTAGGTAATATTTCAGCTGTCAGTCTAGCCTCTGGCCTCATTGTGTTGTACAAACTATCTCTAAAGGGGCCCTGCATTTATACATTGAATCCAAATACTGATGTACATCTTTTGGAGGCATCATTCTCTACTTTTGAACTTATGTGGATGGGATTGAAGTAGATTAAGGCAAGAGAAAAGTCAATCCTTGTGCTTCATAAGATTTAGGGCATTAAATAGAATAAGCATGGGAGTCCAGAGATTCAAGAGTTATAGGAAGAAACAAGAATACATTTAAATACAAAAATCTCCCTTCCCCAAACCTACTTGTTGCTCTTTTCTTTAAATTAACGTCTTGGTATTTTGCCCAAACCCTAAAGCACAGTACTTTCCTCTGTCCGTTTTCTTTCGTCTTTTCTTATCTTCCTGATAATTTCAAAATCCTTGAAGCGCTGTTTCTCTGCATTTAGCCAAACAAGCTGCCCACTAGGAAGTGCATAAAGACCACCCAGAGCAAAGCAGATCCACCCAACATGAGCTGATGTTGATACTGCCAATCCCAATTTGCCTGGTTCCTGGGAAGCTTTGTATTAAAAAGTGCTGTCACATATTTTTAATTTCCCTAGTGAGTCAGCTCTCCCTCTACGCTGCCCTACCAAAGAACTAGATAATATCAGAATGTGAAAGAAGACATGCTGTTCCAGAACTCAAGTTTTTCTTTCTTCTTGATTCAAAAGTAAATTTGTGAACATGGGGTATTGTGTCATATGAGGAAATGAATTAGATTAACAAAGAATTAAGAACACAATATTATATTCACAGTTAGACCACTTTCATGTAGACTGAATTGTACATAATTATTCTAATGTGATTGAATTGGGGAGATTCAAGCACTGTGGCTAAATCTGTATAATCCTTTTTGTTCTTGTTGAAGCAGTTACTTTGTATATTTGAGCATTGTCTTTTTGTCACCATTACTTGAACCAAATTTATTCAAAGTCAATGGTATTTTCTACTCCTAGAAAGACACTGACATTTTAAGTCATTTTTTTTAAGGAAAAACTTAAAGTAAATCGGCAAAGTAAACAAATTACAAGAAAAGCTAACCACAGACTTTTTCTATTGGAGAAAAATAGAATTAAAGTGAATCAATGTTTTAAATATATTTACACTAGTCAGATCAACTTCATGACTAATCCACTCGGCTAAATAGGAAGCAATTTGTAAGTCGGTTTACTGAAAAAGCAAAACATGACAGTGCCAGTCAGCTTCTCCCTGAACTCTATTACCTAACTTTTTTAGATCTGCCTTCCCTAAGTCTATAGTTAGATAATGGCTTTAATTAAGCCATTGAGCTTTTAACTATAGCAAAAGCTGCTCTGATGCAGTTTCCAAGCCAACTTAATGATAAATCAGAATAAATATAAGCAATCTCACTCACTCACATTACCAGCAATCTCCCCTCTTCCCACACTATCACTAACATGTGCATAACCAGAAGGGCTTAGAATCAGTTCATCACATTGGTAGTTCATCAAATTTGATATTGGGACTTCTGCATTATACTCAACAATACAATGTAATTCTGCTGGATCTCTTACAGAATTTCCAACACGTTTTCAATTGTTATATATTCCTAGATTATTCAACTGGATTATCTTTCATGTTATTATTGTCTTTAGATCTTGTTTTAGAGTCTCACCTAGCTCCCAAATTCCCCTACAGCAAGGGTCCTTCTTTCGTTCTGCCTGTCATACCTTGCTTAACTAAAGTACTGTGCCTGATCTCCAATTCATGCCTATGGCCTTGATGGGGGACAAACCACCCAGAGGCTTCACCCCTTACACTCTCTACTCTGCCCAGTGAGGACGGCACAAGGGCAGAATGATGTACACTTTAGATTGGACTACTAAACTTTAGAAGTCTTAGCCAACTCATCTAAATTGCCTGTTTCCCCCGTCCCCTCACTCTACTAGCCTAAGATTGTACACATTTTCAAAGATAGGCTCATACCCTACTATTATAGAAGTAGCTTTCTGAATTCGTGACATTTAAAATTTTAAGTTAAATGACAGTCGGAAAACTAGCATGTCTTCATGTGTTTTCTTTAATTCCATTAAAAATAAGAGGAAAGCTATGTGGTAAATATCCTATTTGAAATAAATAATAAAAATAAAACAATGAGAAAGTTATAGTACACAGAGGGAATGATCATTTTTTCAAACACGATCGATGCAAACACAAATATTTAAAACTAAATAATTTAACATTAATGTTCTTCCATTCATTTAAAACAATTTCATTTTACTTTGTTCTAAAATTCTTGGGCATGACAAGAGAATAAGATCTGTAAATAATGAAGGGAACATAAGACATTCCATAAACAAAACATTAATGGTAGAATTAAACGTATCAAGAAGCTTCAAACAAGTAGGCCCATTTCAAAGATTTCAAAAGCAAATTGTAAAAACTATATTCCCTGGTGTAAAAATTATTGCTTCTCAAAAACTGATTAATATCATAGGAGGCGGAGCAAGATGACAGAAGAGAGCTTCATTAAACATCTTCCATGCAAAGACACCAAGTTAACAACTATCTACACAGAAAAAAACACCTTCTAAGAACCAAAAATCAGGTAGGCACTCATAGTACCTGAGTTTTTGTTTGTTTGTTTTGTTTTTTGTTGTTTTTGTTTTTTTTTTTTTTTGAGACAGAGTCTAGCGCTGTTGCCCAGGCTAGAGTGCAGTGGCATGATCTCAGCTCACTGCAATCTCCACCTCCTGGGTTCAAGCAATTCTTCTGCCTCAGCCTTGCAAGTAGCTGGGACTACAGCTGCACACCATCATGTCTGGCTAATTTTTGTATTTTTCGAAGAGACGGGGTTTCACCATATTGGCCAGGCTGGTCTCGAACTCCCGACCTCGTGATCTGCCCTCCTCAGCCTCCCAAAGTGCTAGGATTACAGGCATGAGCCACTGCGCCTGGCTAGTTCCTGGTTTTAACTTCATTTTGCTGAAAGAGGCACTAAAGAGATAGAAAAAGCAGTCTTGAATCGCCAAAGCCGTCACCCCCCACTCCGTGCAGCAGCAGTGTGCTGAGATCATCTCTGGGCATTGGGTGAGGGAGAACAAGGCAACTGTAAGGCACTGAACTCAGTTCAGTCCTGTTAGAGCAGAAAGAAAAGCTGAACCAAACTCAGCTGATGCTCACCCACAGAGGGAGCCTTTAATCAGCCTTAGCCAGAGGAGAATCACCTTCCCATGGTCTGAACTTGTGTGCCTACACCCTCGTTACTCAGGGCCAAAGTGTTCTCAGTCTCTCAGTAAATTTGAAAGACAGTCTAAGTCACAAGGACTTCAACTCTTAGGCAATTCTAGGGCTGAACTAAGCCCAGAGACAGTGGACTGGGAGGGCACAGAACAAACTGAGACACTAGCTGGGGCAGCCAAGGGAGTGCTGGCACAACCCCTTCCCTAATCTCAGGCTGCACAGCTTATGGTCCCAAAAGGGATCCCTTCTTCTGCTTGAGGAGAGGAGAGAGAAGAGTGGGGAAAACTTTGTCTTGCATCCTGAATACCAGCTCAGCCACAGCAAGATAGGGCACGGATCAGAGTGATAAGACCCCCGTTCCAGGCCATAGCTCCAAGATAACATTTCTAGACACACCCTGGGCAAGACGGAAACCCATAGGCTTGAAGAAAAGGACTTGGTTCTGCCAGCATTCATCACTTGCTTACTGAAAAGCCCTTGGACCCTGAATAACACCCAGGTATTACTGAAGGGCATTGGTTGACCCTCTGAGACTTACTGGCTTAATGTATCAACACAGCCACGAGGGGGTAGAGCACTAGGCAGACTCTTTGGGCTCACAATTCCGGGATATGACTCTTTGATGGCAATTTCTGGACTTACCATGGGCCAGAGGTGAGTCCCAGGCCAGGCAACATTCACCACAAGCTGACTTAATAGATCTTGGCCCTTAAGGGAACATGGTTGATAGTCTGGCAGTACTCCTTGTGGCCAAGGGTGGCAGTGGCTGCTCGGTGAGTCTCCTCTGCCTTTGGAAAGGGGAGGGAAGAGTGGGAAGGACTGCATTTTGCGTTTTAAGTGCCAGATCAGCCATAGTACAATAAAATACAAGGTAGACTTCTAAAGTCTTTGAATCTAGCCTGAGAATCGTGAATGGCACTTCTGGACCCACTCATGGCCTAAGGGACCCTGACACACTAAAGGAAGAACACAGGCTTGGCTGGCTTTGCCACCTGCTGATTGTAGAGACCCAGGACCTTGAACAAACAGAAACAGTAGCCAGGGAGTAGTTACAGCAGGCCTTGGGCAAGTTCCAGCACTGTGCTAGCTACAGGTCTGACCCAGCACAGTAATAGTGGTGGTGGTCACAGGGGTGCTTGTGTCACTCCACCTTCCTCCCAGCTTTAGGTGGCTCAGAACAGAGAGAGAGAGAGAGAGAGAGACTCTGTATGTTTGGGAGAAAGTAAATAAAGAAAAAGAGAACAAGAATCTCTTCACTATAATCTATAGAAATTCCTCAGATCTTATCCAAGACAATCAAGACAGTACCTCTATGAGTCTACAAGAATCACAGTGCTACCGGGTTGAGGTGTTCCTTAAAGCAGAAACAGCTTAGATCATAGCACCCAAGTTCTTCCAAATATCTGGAAAGCCTTCACAAGAAGGATGGTGAAAAATAAGCCCAGACAGCAGAGACTACAATAAATATCTAACTCTTCAGTGCCCAGAAACCAAAGAACATCTACTTGCATCAGCACCACCCAGGAAAACATGACCTCACCAAATAAATTAAATAAGGCACCAGGGACCAATACTGGAGAAACAGAGATAGGAGACCTTTCAGGCAGAGAATTCAAAATAGCTGTGTTGAGAAAACTCAAAGAAATTCAAGATAACATGAAAAAATTCTGAATTCTATCAGATAAATTTAACAAAGAGATTGAAATAATTTAAAAGAATAAAGGAGAAATTCCAGAGCTGAGAAATGCGATTGGCAGATTGAAGAATGCGTAATAGTCTTTTAATCACAGAATGGATCAAGAAGAAGACAGAATTAATGAGCTTAAAGACAGGCTTTATTTGAAAATACAAATCAAGAGGAGAAAAAAAATAATGAAGCATGCCTACAGGGTCTAGAAAATAGCATCAAAAGGGCAAGTTTAAGAGTTACTGGCATGAAAGAGAAGGTAGAGAAAGAGATAGGGGTAGAAAGTATATTCACAGGAATAATAACAGGGAACTTCCCCAATTTAGTGAAATATATTAATATCCAATTACAAGAAGATTATAGAACACCCAACAGATTTAACAAAAAGACTACTTCAAAGCATTTAACAATTAAATTCCCAAAGGTTAGGAATAAAGAAAGGATCCTAAAAGCATCAAGAGAAATGAAACAAATAACATGCAATGGAGCTCCAGGACATCTGGAAGCAGACTTTTCAGTGGAAACCTTACAGGCTTAGAGAGAGGGGCATGAAATATTAAAAGTGCTGAAGGAAAACAACTTTTACCCTTGAATAATATATCTGGTGAAAATATTCATCAAACATGAAAGAGAAACACTTTCCCAAGCAAACAAAAGCTGATGGATTTTATCAATACCAGACCAGTCTGACAAGAAATGCTAAAGGGAGTGCTTCAATCCGAAATAAAATAACATTAATGAACAATAAATAATCACCCGAAGTACAAAACTTCCTGGTAATAGTAAGTACATAGAAAAACACAGAATATTTTAACACTATCACTATGGTTTGTAAACTATTCTTATCCTAAGTAGAAAGAATAATTGATGAACCAATCAAAAGTAATAACTACAACAACTTTTCAGGACATAATCAGTACACTAATACAAAAATTAAAACAACCAATATTAAAAGGTGGAGGGATGAAGTTAAGGTGAATTTTTATTAGTTTTCTGTCTGCTTGTTGGTTTGTTTATACAAATATTATTTAGTTGTTATCAGGTTAAATTAGTTGGTTATAAGATACTATTTGCAAGCTTCATAGTAACCTCAAACTAAAAAACATACAGTGGATACACAAAACATAAAAAGCAAGAATCTAAATAATATCACCAGAGAAAATTACCTTCACTAGAGGAAGACAGCAATGAAAGAAAGAAGAAAGAGAATATTACAAAACAATCACAAAAAAATAACAAAATGGCAGGAGTAAGTCTTTACCTATCTACAATAACATTGAAGGTAAATGGACTGAACTTTCCTATCAAAAGACATAAACTGACTGACTGGATGGAGAAACAAGACCTATTGATCTGTTGCTTACAAGAAACACACTTCACCAAAAAACACACAAATAGACTGAAAATAAAGAGATAGAAAGAGACATTTCATGCCAATGAAAACCAAAAAAAGAACAAGAGTCATTACACCTATGTCAGACAAAATAGATTTCAAGACAAAAACTATTTGAAGAGACAAAGAAGCTTACTATATAATGATAAAGGTGTCAATTCAGCAAGATAATATAATAATTTTAAATATATATGCACCGAACACTGGAGCACCCAAATATATAAAGGAAATATTATTAGGGCTAAAGAGAGAGATAGACCCCAATACAATAATAACTGGAGACTTCAACACCCCTCTTTCAGCATTGGACAGATCTTCCAGACAGAAAATCAACAAAGAAACATCAGACTTAATCTGTGCTATAGGCCAATTGGATCTAATTGGTATTTACAAAACATTTCATTCAAGAACTGAAGAATACACGTTCTTTTTCTCAGCACATAAATTATTCTCAAGAATAGACCACATTAGGTCACAAAGCAAGTCTTAAAAAATTAAACAAAATGAAATACTATCAAGCATCTTCTGTGACCACAATGGAATAAAACTAGAAATTAATAACAAGAGGAATTTTGGAAACTATACAAATACAAGAAAATTAAACAATATGCTCTTGAAGGACAAGTGGGTCAATATGGAAATTAAGAAGAAAATTGAAAAATTTAGTGAAACAAATGCTTATGGAAACACAACATACCAAAACCTATGGGTTATAGCAAAAGCAGTACTCAGAGGAAAATTTATTGCTATTAAGTGCCTAAATCAAAGAGAAGGACAAAACTTTAAATAACTAGCCTAATTATGTGTCTTAAAGAACTAGAAAAAGAAAAGTAATTTAAACTCAAAAGTAATAGAAGAAATAATAAAGATCAGAACAGAAATAAATGAAATTGAAATAAAAAAATACAAAAGATCAATGAAACAAAAATTTGGTTTTGTAAAAGTTAAACAAAATTGACAAATTTTTACCTAGACTAAGTAAAATAGAGAGAAGATCCAAATAAATAAGTCAGAAATGATAAGAAGAAATTACAACTAATACTGCAGAAATTTAAATAATCATTAGTGGCTACTATGAGCAACTATATATCAATGAAATGGAAAATCTAGAAGAAATGGATATATACAACCTACCAAGATTGAGCCAGAAAGAACTCCAAAATCTGAACAGACAAATAACAAGTAATGAGATTGACTCTGTAATAAAAAGTTTTTCAGTAAAGAAAAGCCCATCACGTAATGGCTTCACTGCCAGATTTTACAAAACATTTAAAGAATAACTAATACTAATCCTCTTCAAGCTATTCTGAATAATAGAGGAGAAAGGAATACTTCCAAACTCCTTCTAGAATGCCAGTATTACTCTGACACCAAGACCAGACAAAGACACATCAAAAAAAGAAAAGTACAGGCCAAAATCTCTGATGAATATTGAAGCAAAAATCCTCAACAAAATACTAGCAAACCAAATTCAACAATACATTAGAAAGATCATTCATCATGTCAAAATGGGATTTATCCCTGGGATGCAAGGATGATTCAACATATGCAAGTCAATCAACATGACATCATACCAACAGAATGAAGTATAAAAACCATATGATCATTTCAATTGATGCTGAAAAAGCATTTAATAAAATTCGACATCCCTTCATGATAAAGACCTTTAAAAAACTAGGGATAGAAGGAACACAAACCTCAACATAATAAAATTCGTATACGAAAGATCCACAGCGGGTATTGTACTGAATGGGAAAAAAACTGAAAGTGTTTCCTCAAAGATCTGGAACACGATGATGCCTGCTGTCACCTCTGTTTCTCAGCATAGTACCAGAAATTATGGCTAGAGCAATCAGACAAGAAAAAGAAATAAAAGGCATCCAGATTGGAAAGGAAGAACTCAAATTTTTCTTGTTTGCTAATGATTTGATCCTGTATTTGAATAAAACCTGAAGAATCCACAAAAATTATTAAAACTGATAAACAAGTTCAGTAAAGTTGCAGAATACAGTATCAACCTACAAAATTTAATAGCATTTCTAAATAGCAGCAGTAAACAATGTGAAAAAGAAATGAAAAACCAATCCTGTCTAAAATAGTCACACATAAAATTAAATGCCTATGAATTAACTGAACCAATGAAGTGAAAGACCTCTATAATAAAAACTATAACACACTGATAAAGGAAACTGAGAGGACACCAAATGTGGGAAAAATATTCTATGTTCATGGATTGGAATAGTTGATATTGTTAAAATGTCTGCACTACTCAAAGCAATCTACAGATTTAATGCAATCCCTCTCAAAATCTCCATGACATTCTTCACAGAAATAGAAGAAACAATCCTAAAATGTATGTGGAACCACAAAAGACCCATAATAGCCAAAGCTATCCTAAGCCAAAAGAACAAAACTGGAGTAATCACATTACTCATCTTCAAATTGTACTACAGAGCTATAGTAACCAAAACAGCATGGCACTGGCATAAAAGCAGACACAAAGACCAGTGGAACATAATAAATAACCCAGAAACAAATCCACACACCTCAGTGAACTCAGTTTTGACAAAGCTGCCAAGAACACACACTAGGGAAAAGAGTTTCTTCAATAAATATACTGTGAAAACTGAATATCCATATGCAGAAGAATGACTCTAGACTCCTATCTCTTGCTAAATACAAAGATCAAATCAAAATGGAGTAAAGACTTAAATCTGACCTCAAACTGTGAAAATACTATAAGAAAACGTTGGAGAAAATCTTCAGGACTTGATCTGGGCCAAGATTTCTTGAGCAATACACTACAAGTAGAGGCAAACAAAGTAAACATGGACCAACAGGATCACATCAAGTTAAAAAGCTTCTACACAGCAAAGGATAGAAAACAACAATGTTGGCTGGGTATGGTGGCTCATGCCTGTCATCCCAACACTTTGGGAGGCCAAGGCAGGTGGATCACCTGAGGTTGGGAGTTTGAGACCAGCCTGACCAATATGGTGAAACCCTATTTCTACTAAAAATACAAAAATTAGACAGGCAGTGGTGGCATGCACCTGTAATCCCAGCTACTTGGGAGGCTGAGGCAAAAGAATTGCTTGAACCCAGGAGGCAGAGGTTGCAGTGATATGAGATTGTGCCACTGCACTCCAGCCTGGGTGACAGTGAGACCCTATCTCAAAAAAAAAAAAAAAAAAAAAAAAAGAACAGAAAAGAAAAGAAAAGAAAACAACAAAGTCAAGAGACAACCACAAAATGGGAGAAAATATTTGCAAACTACCCCCTCTGACATTGGATTAATAGCCAGAATACATAAGGAGCTGAAACGCCTGTATAGGAAAATATCTAATAATCTGATTTTAAAAAATGAGCAAATGATTTGAACAGATATTTCTCAAAAGAAGACATACAAATGGGAAACAAGCATATGAAAAAGTGCTCAACATCACTGATCACCAGAGAACTGCAAATAAAAACTACAATAAAATATCACCTCACCTCAGTTAAAATAGCTTTTATCCAAAAGACAAGCAATAACAAATGCTGGCAAGGATATGGATAAAAAGAAACTCTCATACACTATTGGTAGGAATGTAAATTAGTACAACCATTATGGAGAAGAGTTTGGAAGTTCCTCCAAAAACTAAAAACTGAGCTACCATTTGGTCCAGCGATCCCATTGCTAGGTATATACCCAAAATAAAGGAAATCAGTATATCAAAGAGAAATATCTGCACTCCTACGTTTGTTGCAGCACTGTTTATGATAGCTAAGATTTGGAAGCAATCTAAGTGTCCATCAAAGATGAACGGGTAAAGAAAATGTGGTACATATACACCACAGAGTAGTACTATTCAGCTTCAGCCATGAAAAAGAATGAGATCCAGTCATTTGCAACAACATGAATGGAACTAGAGATCGTTATGTTAAATGAAATAAGCCAGGCACAGAAAGACAAACATCACATGGCCTCACTTATTTATGGGATCTAAAAATCAAAACAATTGTAGTCATAGGCATAGAGAGTAGACGGATGGGTATTAGAGGCTGGGAAATGTAGTGGGGCCTGGGGGAGAGGTGCTAATGGTTAATGGGTACACAAAAATTAGTTAGAAAGAATGAACAAGACCTACTATTTGATACCACGACATGGGACTATAGTCAATAATAACTGCACATTTTAAAATAACTTAAAATGTGTAATTCGATTGTTTACAACTCAATGGATAAATGCTTGAGGAGATGGATACCCCATTCTGCATGACGTGCTTATTTCATATTGAATGCCTGTATCAAAACATTTCTTGTACCCCATGAATATATACATCTAATATGTACCCATAAAAATTAAAAATGTTTAGTATCAAATGAAACAACTAAGTGAGGACTTCTATTTCCACATATTAAAACTTAATAAAAAGTTACTGTTTTTAAAATAATATTATATTAATACAGGGCATAACCAAAGAAGGAGGTACAATTACAAAAAAAAAAAAAAGCTTCCAGAAATAGATGTGCACATATGTGTGATCTCAAAGAATGACAAAGCTGTTATTTCAAGTCAGTGGGAGAAAGCTGGCTGAGTTAATACATGGTTCTGGAATTGGATTAAACCTATTATAATTCTCTCCCTGGGGCTGTGGAAATTGGCTGCTTCCTCTGAAGTACTTGGCCTTGTAAAAGAAGGTAGACATCTGAATCAAAATCATCTCCCAAATTGCCAGGAAAAAAAAGTGGGTAGTAGGGTAGATTTCAAGTTGGCAATCAACAGCATTTGATACAAGAAACTTTGTATTCAGACCGAACTAATTCCATTACTAAACTGTATGACCTTAAGTAAATTATATTTCTTGTAAAGCTAACCATTTCAGTGAGATTTTCAAAATTATTAATATAAATTTAATTATGTTGTTTTTAATACTTTAATGTTCTCTTTATACTAATTGTTCTTACAACTTACACATTTTCTCTGTGCTTCTTTAATTCTTCCAGTTTTTCAGACTTTCAAAGTTGTGTCTTGCTTATAGGGCTTTACAAAGAACCCGCTACTTGTTTAATGACCAAATCTAAAGTTCTAATACACCATTTATTAATTTTCTCTATTACTCATAATATTTTATTTTTATGTATTATTTATATATTTTCCAGCATTATGAGATGAAGTCCAATAAATTTTGCCTGCCGTATTCACTATTATCACGCATGTACAGATGTTTAGTCATCTTTGAGTAGTTGTTTGAGGGTATGAGTTTGTTTTCTTTCTTTTTTTCTTCTTGTTCTCTTTCTTGAGCAATGGATTTCTTTAAATATTTAGGATCTGGGGAATATATATACACATATATAGTATATATATTTTATACAACACATATACATATATAATGCCTATACATATGCGATATATGTATATACCTATATAATGCGTATACATATGCATTTGACATTAGTGATATGAATAGCCTGTGCACCTGCCACTCTTTTCACATAAATATGTAGCATCCGATTACTGTACCACAATAGTAGGACTCATGAATTTAAAAATCTCCAGTACTCTGATCATTTAGAATGTCAGAACTGCTTCAAAGTGCTGTTTGTGGCTTTATATCTGAAAATGGGACTAAGCAGCTCTTCCTGAGCCTTTAAATCATAATAACATCAAATTCCCATCAGCAACCTTATGATCTCTGGTCCCACTGCAAGGATCTTGGAGTACAGATTCTAAAGCTATTCCAAGGATGGGGGAAAACATATCTTTTTAAAGGTTTTCTACTTTACTTACATGTAATAAGTAATTCCTCATATCTGTTGGATATTGGCCTGTCTGTATTTTCTTTCAGAAACCGCTCACAGATATAGCATATTGATGAGTCCCAGATAATTGGTATTGCCATGGATTTATTTACTTGTTGTTCTGTTTGTTATTTTTGCTCTTAATATCTATGGTCAATTTGGTGGGATTTGGGGGAGAGGCAAGTTTAAGGCATTTGTTCTGTCATCTATTTTGCATTTAATACCTGTTGTTTTGTGAGAAAATAGTTCTCAAACTTCTATAATCACCTGAAAGACACAGATTGCTGGACTTATCCCGTAGACTTTCTTATTTGGTATGTGTGGGGTGAGGCCTGATAATCTATATTTCTATAAAATTCCCAGGTGATGCCAATGTTGCTGGTCGGGGATTCACATTTTGAGAATCACAGATTTAGACAACTCTTCAAGTAGACTGAGACATCTCTATAAGTAGACCTAAACAGATATATATTCTCAAATTAAACTGCTGGAATCAGAGCTGAAGGCTTCAACAGATGCCTGGATTCAGAGTTATAAGACTGATTCATCTTACTGAAAACTGCATGCTGGCTACCTGTAGCTAAAACAAAAAATAGCAGAAAGTGGTGGTTTAGAAGGAAGGCAGGTTTACATTGCTTTGGGGATTATTTCATTTTCAAACATTAATTTTCAAATGAAGAAAACTAGAATCAATGAAATTAAGGCACTTTCACAAAGTTGACTTATGAAAATCCAAGTAACACATTTGGGACAGGAGATAAATTAACGGATCTGTTTTGTCTTTTCAAATGTAGGATTTTGCAATGAATTAAATAAGTGTTTCAACTTTCCATGTAGGAGGACTATCCTGAATTTTATCGGAAAATTTTTGGAATTTGAAATTAAGGTTGTCTTCTAATACTCAAAGAGCCTGTCCTCTGTTTCTGCTTGTTTTTCCATTTGTGTCTCAGAGCACTTTTGTAACCATGTTAGTAGCAACACTAAGCTTACATGTGCCAATAAATATTCACTCCTCTTGTCTTTTTTTTTTTTTTTTTTTTTTTTTTGACCCTTTGGCTTTTTTCTTCCCCTGTTTCAGAGAAGATCTCCTTATGATTCCTGTCTGGGTCACAGGATTTGTCCTTTTTCCCTGCTGTCACTTAATTGACAGTTTAAACTAGATTATATTTAAATATTACACATACTGCTTACCATTAAGTTATAATTACAGTGAAATTTAAGCTAGAATCAATATTAAGTATTCACCCAAACCATTGCATTCAGCTTGATTAATGATTGCAATTGATGGATGTGAATTAAGAATGGCAGGGCATTTAAAAGCATTACAAGGATCAGCTACACTTAATTTTCACAGCAATACCCTCTTAGAATGCTTCACTTGTAGCCATGGTCCTAGAGTTTAGGGCTCAATCCTAGGATCCAGAAATTGTAATCAGAATTTTAAGGCAATTCTATTCTACTCATTGTTTAAAATACCGAAACATAAGAAGCCTAATTTCTTTAAGTTACTAAGAATATTTTGGCTTTATTGACTGAATTACACAAGTATTTTCTCATATCTTTAACTTTCCCCTGAAGCTGTCAGATAATAACGTTTCATAATAATACACATAAGAAGAAAGGGGTTGACATGTGGTATGTTAAAACTACCATATTTCAACTATTTAGGAACAAAGTTTATGTTTTACTAAACTGGTTCATAAATAAAATCAAAAGACAGTAATTTATAACCATGCTTTCAAATTTGGGCTTCGCTTAACTCGTCTAAGAAGTAGAGGTGAAGGATGAATACAAATACACTATGCCTCAGACTTTAAATTGGCATCCAGAAGTGACATACAGCTCAGTGTAATATGACATCTGGAATTACATTGGGTCTTTTTTTCTCCAATACCAACAGAAAGATTACTTGATTAGTATATGTAAATTAAATTGAATTTTGTATTTGTAGTGAATTCAACAGCTTTTTAAAGGAAAAGATAATCCAATTTCTCTTAAAATTGAAATTAGATTGAAGGATTGATTTGGTGAGCATACAACCAATATTTTCTGCTGGATATTTCTTTTTCTTTCTCTACTTTTCCAGAGCTGAAAAGATTTCTGGTTTCTTAACTAGCTCTTGTTTTGGCTTTATTCATATCAAAAATGGAAAATAGCCAGTTGTGGAGAAAATGTTGATGGTTTTGCAAGGTACAGGAATGTAGTTTAAAGTTTAGCTACATATAGAGTCAGCTTTTTTCTCTGCCAAAATGAATAAACCTCTCAGTGAACCTCTGAAGTTTACCTTGAAGTTCATGATGGAGCCAACAGAACATTTAAGCACAAAGGGAAAGTAGAGTAGAAGTAAACAGATTTTTGCCAATTACCAGTTACAGGGAAACATTATTAATTCTAACCCCATTGAATTGAGACCTTGTAATGTCATTTTAAGTATATTCTTGGGGTGGGGTTAGGAAAGTAAGATATCTTTGCTAGCTGAAAATATTGCCTGGACATTTCAAAATGTTTATAAAGCACTTTCTCTGGCACAGATTGTTAAGGAAATCAAACTGTTTTCAAACACTTAATAGAACATCAATCTGCATTTGAAAAATAAGGTAGTTCTGTATTATTACTTTTTAGCAATTGAAAACAGGCTAAACTTTTTTCTCATGGATGGCTTCAATCAAAATTCTAGATATTCAAAGCAAAAATAAGTAATGTGTAAAAATTCCATAATTACCTAATTATCTTCAAAGACATTTTCAAAACTGGATTAAAAATAAGGATATTTATTTCAAAATTCATTTCTGAACAATTCTGTGTATCTTGAAATAACATGCTATTTTTCTTATTGGCTTGTATTATAAAAAATTTAAATATATTGTATTATATAACATCAGAAGTATAAAAAATTGAAATGTATTTTATATGTGTCAGTAAGTAATATAGTAACTTAGTGATTCTGATATCATATATCTCTTTTGGAATGATGTGAAAATAATATGGTGCCAGCAAGTAGCTATTGTGTTTATAAAATAACTAAGCAGAGAATCCAGTGACTGTATCTTAAACTCAGAGTTCTCTAATGTTTGGTCATACTATTTCAAAGGTGCTGAACCAGAAGAAGTCGGCTTGCAGAACCAGCATGAGACTTGAGAACCCTGTGAGACTGTGCCATGCCCTCATCCACAAAGCTGTCAATGAGCAGCGTTTTCAGATCTCAGCAAAAGTTCACCATAAGGTGTCAAGCACTAGGTGTTCGAAATGTATTATTTCTAATATAAGTGCCTAATTAAGTTTTCAAAAACAAAGTCATTTGCAGTTTTCATAGTGTGTACATACATAGTTCATTAAAATTTGCTTTGTGCAATAATGTTTTTAATTTGGTGAAAATATCTGAACATATTTAGGATATTCATTATGACTGAAACAATATTTCCATTTAGTAATAAAATACATATTCGTATATTAAACCTAATTTGGGTAGCAATATGTACAATAATCCATTCTTGTTTTACTAATTCAATATGAATCATATAAGTATTTTAGGAATTGTTTATCATCTGTGATTAGTCTCACGCTCCATGACAATCACAAAGATGTGGTGCTTTGCATATAATCACGGTGAAACTTATTTAGATGAGAGTATTGACTATTTGTAAATACACCAGCAATAAAATGTTTTCCAGAATCCTTATTAATTTCTTCCTTCCTGATTTAAGGTCCATAAATTACTCTTGTTCACAGAAAGGAATTTGTTTTCTAGGACAGTTTAATATTTCAATGTCACTATAACAAGATATCTAATGGTCTCATATGAATAACATGATACCCTTCCTTGGGCTCAAATAACAAACACCTATAGATTGCAATGCATTCACTGACTTGTTGTTTGTTTGTTTAGTAATATGTATTCTTTTTGCATTTTTTGTCCCTAGAACAGTATTTTGGAATTTCTATTTATAAAGTAATATTTAAACTCTAAGGATTAAAGACAGTTAAAATTATTTCCTTTTTCAAAAATTTTAGCAAGGTTGAAAAAAGTCTTCTTATTCCATAGAACAAGAAGAAAATGTGCAATTCCCACTAATAATATAGAATTTAGAGATTTTTCAACCACAAACTAGGTTTAGTTACCAGGATGGCTACAGGGTAATTCTGAGTAAATTCAAATATCCTGGAATAGTAGGCTAATGACATTATTTATTTTACTTGGTACTTCTATGATAATTTTCACTTCAAATGAACAATAAAAATATGTCTTTAAATAAATACAGTTACTTAAAAATGATTTCCCCCCTAAAGTTGGCTGCAGGTTTTTTTGCTAATGTTGGAACTTTTAATTTATTATTAATATTATTTTTGACTGACAAGTCATAATTGTACACACCTATGGGGTACAGAGTGATGTTTTTATATATGTGTAAAATGAAGCATGAATACATAAAGTTAATTAGTATATTCATCACCTAGCTTACCTATCATATTTTTATGGTGACACATTTGAAATTTACTCTTAGTTATTTTGAAATATATAATACACTGTTACCTATAGCCACCATGCTGTGAAATAGAACTCAAAGCCTATTCTTCTGTTTTAATCTTTGTATCTTTTGATCAATATTTTCCCATCTTCCTCTACCTTTACCCTTCCCAGTCTCTGGTAAGCATTATTCTACTCTCTACTTCTATGAGTACAAATTTATGAGATTGCACATAGGGGTAAGATCATATGGTATATGTCTTTCTGTTCCCCATTTGTTTCACTTAGCATAATACCATCTAGATTCATGCAGCCTGTTGCAAATGACAGGATTTCCTCATTTTGTAAGTCTAAATAGTAGTTCATTGTGTACATACGCCACATTTTTTTAACCATTCATCCATTCATGGACACTTAGGTTGTTTGCTAAGCTTAGCTATTGTGACTAAAACTACAATGAACATGGGAGTGTAGATATTACTTTGATATGCTGATTTTAGTTCCTTGGGATATATACCCAGAAGTGGGGTTACTAGACTGTATGGTAGTTCTATTTTTCATTTTTTGAGGATCCTCTAAACTATCTCCCATATTGGCTATACTAATTTGCATTGCCACCAATAATGTGAAAGAGTGCCCTTTTCTCTCCATCCTCACCAGCACTTGTCATCTTTTTGATAAAAGCCATTCTAACAAGTATAATGTAATCACTCACTGTGAATTTAATTTGCATTTTCCTAATGTTTAGTAATGCTGAGCATTTTTTTCATGTACCCATTGTCACTTGTGTGTCTTCTTTTAAAAAAGTTTATTCAGGTCCTTTGCACATTTTTTTAAACTGAGTTATTTCTTTTCTTGCTATTGAATTGTTTGGATTCTTTATATATTTTGGATATTTACCCCTTATCAGATTTATGGTTTGCAAACATTTTCTCTTATTCTGTGGGGTGTCTCTTTGCTTTGTTCATTATTTACTTTGCTGTACAGAAACTTTTTAGTTCGATGCCATTTTGTTATCTTATTTGGGGTTTTGTTGTTTGTGTTTTTTGGCCACAACAAAAAAATCATAGCCCAGGCCAATGTCGTGGAGCTTTTCCCCTATGTATTCATCTAGCAGTTTTACAATTGCAGGTATTACATTTAAGTTCATTTTGAGATCACTTTTCTATATCACCTAAAATATGGTTCTAATTTCATTCTTCCCCTTATGAATGTCCAGTTTCCTCAATTTCATTTATTGAAGAGACATTCTTTCTCTATTGCGTGTTCTTGGCATCTTTGTCAAAAATAAGTTGACCCTAAATATGTGGATTTATTTCTGGGTTTTTTACCACTTTGATGTGTCTGTTTTTATTTCAGTACCATGCTGTGCTGATTACAATCACTTTATAATATGTTTTGAAATCAGGTTGTAGATGTCTCCTGCTTTGTTCTTTTTGGTCAAAATTGTTTTGGCTATTCAAGGCCCTTTATGGTTGCTATGTTTTGGAATTTTTTTTTCCAGTTTCGTATAAAAGGACATTGCTGTTTTGATAGAGATTGCATTGAATCTGTAGATTGTTTGGCATATTATTCACATTTTCACAATATTAATTCTTTCAATCCATAAACACAGGCTATCTTTCCATTTATTTGTGTTTACTTTAGTTTTTTTTCATCGATGTTTTACAGTTTTTGGTATATAGGTCTTTCACCTCTAGTTAAATTTACACATAAATATTTAATTTCTTTATTGCTGTTGTAAATGGGAGAGTTTTCTTAATATTCTTTCCAGATAATTTTTTTATGAACATATAGAAATAGTACTAAATTTTTGTGCTTTTATTTTTATGTTCTGCAATTTTACTGAATTCATTTATCAGTTCCAATCTTTTTTTATGGTGTCTTTAGAGATTTCTATATATAATATCATTTCATCAGCAAATAGAAACAATTCCACTATTTCTTTTCCTATTAAAAATGGCTTTTCTTTCTTTCTCTTGTCTAATGCTCTGGCTAGGACTTTCAGTACTATGTTGGAAAGAAGTAGTGAGAGTAAGCATCCTTTTCTTTTCCCTGATCTTAGCAAAAAAGTTTTCATCATTGCACTTTTGAGAATGATGTTAGCCACAGGTTTGTCCTATATGGTCTTTATTATATTGAGGTATATTCTTTCTGGACCTAATCTATTGAGAGTTTAGATCATAAAAATTGTGGAGTTTTGTCAATTACTTTTTCTGCATCTTTTGAAATGATCATATATGTTTTATGCCTCAATTTTTAATGTGGTTTATTACATTTATTGATTTGCATATGTTGTACCATCATTGCATCCCAGGGATAAATTCTACTTTATTTTATGATGATTATGATTAATGATTCCTTTAATGTGTGCTTGAACTTGGTTTATTTACATTTTCTTGATAATTTTTACATCTATGTTCATCAGGGATATTGGCCTATAATTTTCTTTTCTTGTATTGTCCTTGTCTTTGAACTTCAGGTTCAAAGTAATGCTAACCTTGTGATACGGTTTGACTGTGCCCCCACCCAAATGTCATTTTGAATTGTAATTCCCATAATCCCCAAGTGTCATGGGAGGGACCCAGTGTGAGGCAGTTGAACCATGGGGTGGTTTCCCCTATGTTTTTCTTGTAATAGTGAGTGCGTTCTCATGAGATCTGAGAACTCATTTTTATAAGCATCTGAAATTTCGCCCACTGGCAGTCATTCTCCCTCCTGCCACCCTGTGACGAGGTGCTTTCCACCATGATTATGAGTTTCCTGAGGCCTCCCCAGCCATGCTGAACTGTGAGACTGTTAAACCTCTTTCTTTTATAAATTAGCTAGTCTCGGGCAGTTCTTTATAGCAGCATGAAAATGGACTAATGTACTTTGTAAAATAAGTTTGGGAATATTCTTTCTATTTCAAGTTTTTTGGAAAAGAGTAAAAATAATTATTCTTAATTTATCTTGAAATGTTTGATAGATTTCAGTAATGAAGCCATTTAGTCTTTGGCTGTTTGTGAAGGGTGATATTTTATCATTGATTCAGTGTGTTTACTTGTTGCTTATCTGTTCAGATTTTCTCTTTCTCCATGGTTCTGTCCTGGTAGGTTGCATATGTCTAGGAATTTATTAATTTCTTCTAGATTATCTAATTAGTTGGCATATCATTGTTCATAGAAGTTTTTATAATCTTTTGTATTTTCATGGTACCAGTTGTAATGTCTCTTATTTCTGATAGTATTCGATTATCTTTATTTTTATTCTAGTTAGTCTAAAGTTTTGTCCACTTTGTTTATCTTTTCAAAAAGCCAACTCTTAATTTGGTCGATGTTTTCTCTTTTTTGTTAAGTCGCTATTTCCTTTACTTTTGCTTGGGTAACATACTGAGATCCCATCTATATTATAATAATAAATAAATAAGAATTCATCTGTTAAGTAGTCTATTTTAATTTGAATTAAAATACGCAATTGTTGGATTGGGATTTCTGATTATGTCAGTTAAGAGTATATTTGTTGATCTTTGTACGTACCACTGGGATAATTAAAATATCTGTATTGATAATATGTAATGAAGAGAAATGAATGTACTGAGTTCTACAATGCCCCAGCTTATTAGTTATGGAGAGTTTCCAATTGAAGTTCTGATGGTCTTACCGAGTTGAGCATACAGAGATGAGAATTTAGGAAGTTCAAGGCAGCTAGAATCTGGGGATCATATGGGCATGGTGGCACTAACCTGTAATCCCAGCTACTCGGGAGGCTAAGGCAGGAGAATCGCTTGAACCCGGGAGGTGGAAGTCACAGTGAGCCGAGATCACACCACTGCACTCCAGCCTGGGCAATAGAGCAAGACTCCGTCTCCAAAAAAAAAAAAAAAAAAAAAAGAATTTTGGGGCATAATATAGGAGGAAAAAAACTGCACATAGTAAAAACACTGAAGAACTTAAGAGAGATGCTCTCAAGTCATTAGCTGAATAATAATTTGTGCGCATATTAGAGGAGACCCCCATAAGCCAAAAAAGAACCAGTAGGAAGCAAAGCAATAGGTTGACCACTAGTAAGACTCACAAAAACTGTTAACAGCATGTGATCTTACTGGCTATGGTAGAAAGATATTGCAATATAAAGAACAATGGACTGAGTCTTCCACCTAGTGTCTTCTGTCTAGTGTCATGCTTTAATAGTTGGTATTAAATTAGTCACAGAGAGAAAGTCTATGCTGAATCTTTCCAAACAAAGCTTAATGCTAGTTTTAAAGGGATCAAACTGAGCCAAAAACTACTTATCTATGTACCAGAAAAGAATCCAACACTCTTTAAAAAAAATCAGTAAAATCCAGAAAGGAACATCATAAAATTGACAGCATTCTTACATTCAATAAAATATTATCAAGCATGTAAAGAAACAGGAAAATATGACTCAAACCAGGAGAAAACTCAAAGTATAGTATCACATAATACATTTAGGAGAATAATTATTCCACAATACAGAAGTGAATTATCCTTGGTAAAGGAGGAAGTTAAAGGAGAAATTAGTCAGGATAATTGAGTTATATATATATATATATATATATATATGTGTGTGTGTGTGTGTGTGTGTTAAGTATATCTATATGCAGATATATATATACATATATACATATATATACACATACATATATATATATATATAGAGAGAGAAAGTATATCAAAATAGTATGCAGGTCGGGCTGGGTGCGGTGGCTCACGCCTGTAATGCCAGCACTTTGGGAGGCCAAGTTGGGTGGATCACGAGGTCAGGACTTCCAGTCCAGCCTGGCCAACATAGTAAAACCCCATCTCTACTAAAAATGCAATAATTAGCCAGGTTTGGTGGCATATGCGCCTGTAATCCCAGCTACTCCTAAGGCTGAGGCAGGGGAATCACTTGAACCTGGGAGGTGGAGGTTGTAGTGAGCCAAGACTGCATCACTGCAGTCCAGTCTCAGTGACAGAAGGAGATTCTGTCTCATAAAAACAAACAAACAAACAAAAAGGTATGCAGGTCAGAAAACAATCAAATTTAGTTCAAATTCATCTAAAAAAGTAAAAAGAGCACCTTTAAAAAATGTTTTTCCGTGAATACCTGATAACCATTATCAATAAGCAAGGTTTTTTTCTTCGGGAGAAATCCATACAGATTTTATGGGAGAGGGCATATTTTGTTTTAAGAGATAACATGCCTTAGCATTAAGTTGTTTAATAATAAAATGAGCTGTCTTTTGAAATCTCACTAGTTGTATTTTTCCAGTACAGGCAGGATGCCTTCTCTAGGAAAAGTCTATCGTTCTATGAAGAAATAATTCATGCAAAGATATGGTAGTATATAATACACCGAATATTTAGGAAGTAGAAAATACTAATGGATAGCATAATCACATATTCTAGTGCCAATGGAAAGTGCTCATAGATTTTGCTATCACAATGAAGAGCTGAGGCATATATTGGCATTCTAACTAAATCCTGCTATTATGACGTAGAGTGTTATAGACCTACTAAGTAGTCCTACTCAAAATAATTCTAGGCAGTGACAAAATTTGGTGACATTTGTTCAAAGTCAACATTAAGGGCTGTCATCAGTTGGTTCTCTGGCAAAAAAGGAAGAATAAAAACACACAGCTAAAATTAACAAAGCATGTATGCCAACTATTATGCTTGACAAATTTTATGTAATTTATACATTCTTTTTAATAAGGTGAAAAGCAAACACTAAATTTTGGAGAAGCACATAAATTTACCAAAACAATTCTACCTCTCAGATCTAGTTTAATTCTATTTTACTTCTGGCAGAAAGTCATGCTATTCTTCATCAGTCGAGCAAAAATGGGTACAAAATGCACATATTTTCTTGAGAAATCCACAGGAAAACAACACTGTTTAAGTCTTTTAACACAGAGGTTTTTTTCAATAACTCTTTCTTTTAGCTCAAGACCCTGGTCTCTCCTACCATAAAGAGATACAGTCCTCTAAACCTTTATCAGTAATTGGCCTTTTGGTATAAATGAAGGCTATAAAGGCAAGTTTAGATAAAGGAGACTGGGAAAGAAAATTTATGTCACCAGATGGCTGAATCAGAGGACAAAATTGAAGTCCACAGTTAGAAAGGATGGATATGGGACAGAAGAGGAAACCTGAGAAACACATGGAAACTGCTTTAAATATTTGTCTTAAATATTGCTGTTCATTATTTTTCAATTACCTGTATGACATTCTATAAAATTATAATCATATATTTTGAGTTAACACTATTCTTACAGACAATACAAGTACTGAAGCTCCTAATTCTTTCCCAGAAAGTCTTGAATATGTGATTGTAGGATGAGTGTATAAAATATACTGCTCCTGTAAAATGTAAATCTAGTAACCAGAAGTTGTGTCTTTTGTGGGGAGGTACCTCGTATATATTTATTTTTCAATTAATAGGAAGAATTAAATGTATTTAATGTGTACAATATGATGTTTTGAAGTATACATATATTGTATTAATAGAATGGCTGTATCTAGTTAATTAATACATGCATTACATCACATAGTTATCCTGGGTTTTAAATTTTTTTTTTTAGTGAGACCACTTTATATCCACTCTCTTAGCATTTTTCAAGAATACAATATATTATTAATTATAATCAATTTATTGCAGCATTATTCACAACAGCCAAGATATGGAATCAAACTAAGTGTCCATCAATGGACGAATGGATAAAGAGAATGTGCTATATATACACAGTGGAATACTACTCAGCCATAACAGAAAGATATTATTTGTGACAACATAGATAAACCTGAAGAACACTACACTAAGTGAAATAAGCCATGCACAGAAAGACAAATGTTGCATGATCTCACTCATATGTGGAATCTTAAAGTGTTGACCTCATAGAAGTACAGGTTAGGATGATAGTTACCAGGGGCTGAGGAGGTTGAAGGGAGGCCAGGATCTGGGGACATATCGGTCAAAGTGAGATGCCTTTTCAATAAGAGTTGATTCTTGATTTCTTTTTTTATACATGAACACATGAATGTCAGAATTTCCTTCTAAAATAAATAAATAAATAAATAAACATATTTAATCTCAAAGAGAAATCTAGTATTGGTCTTTATTACACCTGTGATGGTTAATTTTATGTCTTATGTTGCCTTGTCTATGGTGCTCAGATGTTTGGTGAAACATCAGTCCGATGTTGTTGTGAAGGTATTTTTAAAAGGTGATTAATATTTCAATCAATAGACTTTGAGTAAAGCAGATGACCACTCATAATGTGGGTGGACTTCATTTATTCAGTTAAAGACCTTAAGAAAAAAAGACTGAGGTCTCCTGAGAAATAAGAGATTCTGCCTCCAGACTTCGTTCAGACTTAAGACTTCAACTTTAACTCTTTTCTGGCAGATTGAAGAATCTGCTGACCTGCCTGCAGGTTTAAGATATGGCAATGCACAATTGCACAAGACAATTCATTAAAATCTCTCTCCTTATCTCTCTCTGTTTTTCTCTCTCTTTTGCATATATTTAAAACACAGACACATGAAACACACAAACTACTGTTTCTGTTCTCGGGAGAGCCCTGACTAATACAATAACTCTATTAGAAAAGGCATAATTTGGTTTTCTTGTGTCCATTGCTTAGGCCAGCTGCAAGCATATTATCATTGTACATACATCAAGGATGCAGTGGACTTGAAATAAATTCTGAGTAACGACATGATATAATCTCTGGGTAACTCAGTCACTTTTATTAAGTGACAACTACAGCCTTTATTTATTTATTTATTTATTTATTTTCCTTATGGAAATTTTTATTTTTATTCTGTACAGTATATTTATGTTGTTTTCTACAATTTTTAATTTTCGCTCAATTTAATGCATCCTAAGAAAACCACTCTTTTAGGTTTATGCCTAATACTTGTCTCCATAGGACAACTTAATTTGTAATTTAGGACTCTATGTCTTTTAATCAATGAATAAAAATAATTTGTAGAGTTTTTAATTCTTAAATATAAACAAAGGGGCAAAAATAAGTGCATTCCATCCTTTCCAGGAATATAACACATCCACAGCTTTGGGATAGTACATGTCTCAAGCTAAGTCTTGTCCAAATAGGAAACTTTTAAAGCTATTTATTATTTTAAATGCACTTATTTATATAAAAATTAAAAAGCATATGATATGAGTTGGCTGTGTCCCCACCCAAATCTCATCTTGAATTGTAGCTCCCATAACTCCCACGTGTTCTGGGAAGGACCTGGTGGGAGGTAATTAAATCATGGCAGCAGCAGTTTTCTCTCATGCTGTTTTTGTGGCAGTGAATAGGTCTTATAGGATCAGATGGTTTTATAAGGGGCTTTCCCCCTTTGCTCACTCTTCCCTTGCCTGTCACCATGTAAGACATGCCTTTGCTCCTCCTTTGCCTTCCACAATGATTGTGAGGCCTCCCCAGCCATTTGGAACTGTTAATTTATTAAACCTCTTTTTCTTTATAAATTACCCAGTCTTGGGTATGTCTTTAAAGCAGTGAGAGAACAGACTAATAAAGTAAATTGGTACTGGGTAGTGGGGCTCCACTGTAAAGATACCCAAAAACATGGAAGCGACTTTGGAACTGGGTAACAGGCAGAGGTTGGGAGAGTTTGGAAGTCTCAAAAGAAGATAGCAACATGTGGGAAAGTTTGGAGCTTCCTAGAGACTTGTTAAATGGCTTTTAGCAAAATGATGATAGTGATATGGACAATAGAGTCCAGGCTGATGTGGTCTCAGATGGAGATGAAGAACTTGCTGGGAACAGGAACAAAGGTGATTATTGCTATGCTTTAGCAAAGAGACTGGTGGCATTTTGCCCCTGCCCAAGAGATCTGTGGAACTTTGAACTTAAGATAAATAATTTAGGGCATCAGGTGGAAGAAACTTCTAAGCAGCAAAGCATTTGAGAAGTGACTTGGGTGCTCTTAAAAGCATTCAGTTTTATTCACTCAAAAAGATATGGTTTGGAATTAGAACTTATGTTCAAAAAAGAAAGCAGAGCATAAAAGTTTTGAAAATTTGCAGGTTGACAACATGATAGAAAACAAAAATCCATTTTTCTGAGGCGAAATTCAAGCCCACTGCAGAAATTTGCATAGGTAACAAGGAGCCAAATGTTAATTGCCAAGACAATGGGGAAATGGGAAATATGTACCTGGAAAAGAAACCATGCACCTGGAAAAGCCACAGACACTCAACACCAGCTGTGAAAGCAGCCAGTAGGGGGGCTGTACCCTACAAAGCCACAGAGGCAGAGCTGTCCCAGACCATGTGAACCCACCTCTTGCATCGGTGTGCCCTCGATATGAGACATGGAGTCAAAGGAGATCATTTTGGATCTTGAAGATTTGACTGCCCCGCTAGATTTTAGACTTGCATGGGGCTTGTAGCCCCTTTGTTTTGGACAATTTATCCCATTTGGAAAGGGTGTATTTACCCAATTCCTGTATCTAGGAAGTATCTAACTCATTGTATCTAGGAATTAACTAGCCTGCTTTTGACCTGTAAAGTCAAAAGCAGAAGGGACTTCCCATGTCTCATATGAGACTTTGGACTATGGAATTTTGAGTTAATGCTGAAATGAGTGAAGACTTTTGAGGACTATTGAGAAGGCATGATTCGTTTTGAAATGTAAGAACATGAGATTAGAGAGGGGCCAGGGGCAGAATGATATGGTTTGGCTTTGTCCCTACCAAAATCTCATCTTGAATTGTAGCTCGCATAATCCCTGCATGTCATAGGAGGGACCCAGTGGTAGGTAACTGAATCATGAGGATGGGTTTTTCCTGTGCTACTCTTGTGATAGTGAATAAGGCTCACATGATCTGATGGTTTTATAAAGGGCAGTTCCCCTGCACACACTCTCTTGCCTTTGCTTCTTCTTTGCCTTCTACCATGATTGTGAGACCTCCCCAGCTATGTGGAACTGTGAGTCTGTTAAACCTCTTTTTCTTTATAAATTACCCAATCTTGGGTATTTCTTCATAGCAGTATGAAAATGAACTAATATAGCATATAATAAAAATAATCTGTATATAAATGCCTAAAAACAAACATAAATCTCATCTCACCATTCAAACCATTTTTTCAGGGCCATTTCATATAGGTTTTAGAAAACTTTTAGTATATCATTATAGAAAAAAATGTATATACATATACCAGCATACATATACATCATATTTGGACGAATGAAAGCATACTACTCCGCATACTACTTTGTGTCTTGATTTTTAATGTAATAAAAAATATATATTTACTCATGAAATTGTCACAACAACATTATGAGATAATTACCATGATCTATCTCCCTGGACAGATGAAGAAAATAAAATGCCTAGCAATGAGATGTTCAGTAACTTGCTCAGGTCTCAAAGCTTTTATGAGGCAGAGTTATAGTTTAAGAACTAACATTCTTGACTCCACTGTCTGTGTGCTTAACTCATTATAATGTCTTAGTAATCATTCTCCATCAAAAAAATATAGCTTTAAAACATTATTTTTTAATGATCTTATGGTTTCTGAGATAATTTTTGAATAATTGATTATTTTCACAAGTTATTCAGTATAAGTATTTAGCACTGTCAGCATCCTTATGGTGGAGCAATAGGAATGAGATACCACCTGAGAAGCTTATCAAGTTGGCTTTCTAACTTGGTTACAATTGTTCTAACTTAATTAAATCTAACTTAGTTAAATCTAGCATCTAACTTAGTTAAATTGATTGTTGATGCTAGCTGTCTCCACATGTTTTTAAATGACTAAGTTGGACAAAGTTTGTAAAATAGGAGTAAAATCTTCCTTAAGTGTCTCAAGGTGTACCCTTAGGATGGTGGGTCAGAGAGTGCCCATACAATTGCTTGCTGTTTTCTTCTAGTTGTTTATATTGTGGCTATCACAGTAACCTTTTCCACAAACTATGAAAAGCTATTTCAAATTAAACCTCCTGGCCAACTTCCCTCTTCCTTCAGATGAGGGCTTCAGACCCAAATCTGAGGTGTATGGTAAGAAACTGTAGATAAAGCTATCTTGGATATGAAGATTTTTCTCTAGTTGAAGGTTTAAAGAAGACAATCGATGTTCTGCTTGTTTAAAATATTCTGTCAAAAACTTTCAAAAATGAGCCCCAAAGTTACCTTTTCATCTTCAACAATACCTATCTTAATGGTTATCTTTGTTCAGATAAGATAAAATGGAGTTTAATTTTCTTTTCCTCTGCAAAAATAATGAGAACAACCCAAAAGTTGCTTTAAATTTACTTATGGTGAATAAAATAAAACTTTATGCAAAATATCATGGGTATAGTAAAGTAAATTGCTACGGCTGACACAGTTCTCAGAAAGCCAAAGTATTGCCTAGCTTGTTCTCTCCCACATGGGAAGGTTGGCAGGCTCCTAACAGAAGAGCTGAGGAGACAGAGCATTTTGCCAATTATTGCTTTTCACGTTTCATTTGACTTCTTACTACCAGATTTAATAAATTCAAATTATTCTTCAAAGTCTGATTTTTTAGAATAGTAACTATACTTTATATTAAAATCCTTTATAAGTTGAATATTAAATGTATTACCCTTTCTCCGCATTCTCCAACTTTTCTTTCCCTAAACATGTATTGCTTTTCTAATAAGAAACATGCACCACCTTGCAAATATTTCAAAGTACTTGAAAGTGGCATCTCAATATTAATAAATAGTCCTTAGAGAGTGTACTTTTGACAGATAAACAGAGATGGAATCTCTAATAAGCACAAACATATTTTGCATTTGATATTAAGTTTAGTACAGTTACTCCACAGCATAGTTCAAAGCTACAGAAAAAATAACATTTATTTTCATAATGTTCTAAAAATATAAACTAATACTCCAGAAGATACACTATTGTTCTTTCTACTTTTACTATAGCTGTGCATAAACTCACCTGTTTATGGCAGATTAGTATTATGCAAGAAAAATGTAATGTTTAAGAAATTTACAGGTCAATAATATTTTTAATCTAGTTTTTATATGTGTTCTTTTGCTATACATTTTTTTGAACTGATAAAATATGTATTAATGGTATACTTCCACTCTCAAAAGACTTTATCTCTAAACGAGGAATAGAAGTCTTTGAAAGAAATGACATTTTACCAAAAAGCTTGATCTTTTGTGACATACCATCTAACTCTCACATCGGGTGTAATTTACCAAATTGGTTTGAAGGCATTTCAGAAAAGTACAGGAACCATGGTCTGCATTACTGATGGATTTATCCAAGTACTTGATAGTCCATTAGGAGAATGATTCATCTGAAAGCAAGGGCAGACCAATATCCACATAGCGCTTCAAACACACAACCAATTTGAGAAGCAACCAGACAGCTGTTACCTACTTAGAGTCTGCCTGTGACCACATAAGTAATGCTTCAGATTTCCACTTCTACCAAGATTGTATTTGCTACTTTAAAAATTGCTATTTCCCCTTGAAGAGATGAATGTCACTTATCCTGTTATTAGAAGGAAGCTAAGGAATATCCAATTCAGTGAAAAGAGGCATGGAGAGAGGGGGAAAAGAAGTGCTTGGATACAAACAGCAGTATTTCAACTAATGAATCAAAAATGCCTGCAATGTCTTAGATGATATTGTTATATATCTTAATTCACAGTACTCAAAAAAACCCTGTATCTTTTTGCCTGTACTCTATTTTTCCAGGTGTTTACACAGAATCTTAAACTTTCACTTTTTTAATAGCTCATAATCATACTACATGATCAGGTAGCCCTATAAATACAGTTACAGGTAATTGCAGTTGTATTTGTATTAAGTGCTAAGATATTTATTAATGCTCAATGATGAGTAAATCATGAACAAACAAAGTACTCTCAAATTTTATTTTTAGCTTTTGAATTACAAGTTTCAAAAGAAAGCATAGTGATCCATATTTTATTTTAATGATCTAATGCCTCCTTTGCTTGCAATTTACTTATCCCTAGCTCTAAATCTTGTAAATTTCTGACTATAGGTTCGTATGGACTCACTTCCCGCAACTCTTCAAGTAATTCCAAAGTTGACTGAACACTATGCCACTGTGTTTCCCACCTCCGGTATGTATATTCATATGGCAGGTTATGTGAATGGTATCCCTTGGAGCTACGCAAGGCAGAGTCCTTTATATAGACTGCAATTGGAATATGCTTTCTGGATTTGTACACTAGTCATGGCTAGACTAGGGGTATGGCTAGACTTATCACACCTTTTTTTTTTCATCAGTTCTGCTTATGTTATATGTCCTGTGCCAGTAACCTCACCCCTAAACTTGCAGGTTACCTAAGGAAGTAAAACTCTCTTTATTTCAATGCTCAAGTTAAAGATCGCCATGTCGGTTAAGCACACCTGATGAAGCTATGTTCTCTTCTGTGCTTCCACGGCCATTTGCTCCTACAGGAGGTATATTAGTCCGTTCTCACACAACTATGAAGAAATGCCCGGGACTGGGTAATTTATTTAAAAAAAAAGTTTAATTGACTCACTGTTTTGCATTGCTGGGCAGGCCTCGGGAAACTTACAATCCTGGTGGAAGGCAAAGGAGGAGCAGGCATCTTCTTCACTGGGCGTCAGGACAGAGAGACTACCAGCAGGGGAAATGCCAGACACTTATGAAACCATCAGAATTCATGAGAATTCACTCATTATCATGAGAACAGCATGGGGAAAACTGCCGACATGATCCAATTACCTCCACCTGGTCCCGCCCTTGACACGTGACGATTATGGGGCTTATGGAGAGAACAAATCAATATGAGATTTTTGCTGGGGACACAGCCAAACCATGTCAGGAGGTCAGCATTTCCTGTACTGCTTTGTCTGTAGGTGTATGTTGCATGTGTGCTTTAGCCTTTCCTACTTCAGAATGAGATATTTCAGGACAGGGATCTTATGATTTGTTACCCTTTGAACAAATATGTCATGGTTCCTGCTACATGGTTGGGCTAGAAATTGTTTGCTGAATTAATTTCAGTAAGCTGAGAGTTCTTACAAGACAGATGAAAGTACTTCAAAAAACCCATTAGCCTGTAGGGTTTAAAGGAAATATCCCAAAACATCTACTTAAAATTTCATTCTTAAAAGGCATTCGGGCGCGGTGGCTCGCCTGTAATCCCAACACTTTGGGAGGCCGAGGCAGGTGGATCACGAGGTCAGGAGTTCAAGACCAGCCTGGCCAACACGGTGAGACCCCGTCTCTACTAGAAATACAAAAATTAGCTGGGCGTGGTGTCAGGCGCCTGTAATCTCAGCTACTTGGGAGGCTGAGGCAGAGAACTGATTGAACCCAGGAGGTGGAGGTTGCAGTGAGCCGAGATCGCACCACTGCACTCCAGCCTGGGTGACAGAGCAAGACTCCGCCTCAAAAAAATAAATAAATAAAATAAAAAATAACAATAAAAAAGGCATTCGGACTTTAGAAAACATCGATTCTGTTTCATTTATTTTATTGAAGTCACTCCTTGCACAATATCAAATACAGAATTACCAGACTCATAAACAGGTTCCCTGGAGCAACGCTTCCCTATCTCCCTGCTTAATTACTCCTTCAGTGGTCACAGCAATGCAAAACTAAACCCACAAAGCTTACATAATTCTCTTTTTTAGTAATCCTTGCAAAGACTAGGCCTGCCCTTTATAATACAAATTAAAACATGCACATCAGAAATGCAGAGCATTATTATCTTAAAGACCAAAAAATAGAAAGTAATCCTCTATTAAATGCAGAATTGGTCCTTGTTTTAAATAATCCTCTATGGTCAACATATGGTAAGGCATATGGCTCCCAGTTTTCTAGTGTACACAAGAATTCCACCATGGTAATGGTGAGCAGATGGATCAGACAACTGGTCATTTTTAAATTAAATCATACACTAAAGAAGGCTTAGAGTGACTCTAAGAAAGACTATGACAATACAAATAGTTAATTGACCTTTAATTATTAGACATCAAGGAAAATCATAGAAGGCCATATAGGTACCATTTGCACAGCCAGTTCCAAAAAGCTGATACATGAAGGAATATATACAAGGAAGGGAAAGCAAATTCTGAGACAATGGTAGACAGTTTGGATTTAATGGATACTTATGGAGAACCTATTATAATGCCAGGCCATATTACACAACTGGAGTTAAAACTGAAGAAAACAGTCAAAAATCTCTTCCTTCATGAAGCTCATAATCTACTGGAAAGATAAATTAACCATGGATAAATAGGTTGGGGCTTGATTATAAAACGAATTAACATTACAGATAATTTTGTTCTTCCTAAACCAATCCCTGTCCCTTTTTTCTTTTTTTAACAGAAGTCAGCCTTTACTTTATTCTAAGGTGACAACAAACAGCAATAGTCGTCCCATGCTTCCTGGCACAACAGTTACATCAGCCTATGCAGTTCAAAGCAGCCTTCGTTTATGCCTCGCCATGTGACAGCATGTGATGGAGACGCCAACAGACCCCAATAGATTGTGTTCACGTGAAAGTCAGTTCCAACAGTTAGAAGCTGATCTGGCAGACATCCTTCCCTAAAGACTCTTTCTAACATCTGAACATGCATTTTTCTAGATGCTTGCACCTTTTCACACTGTAAACACAAGCTTTCTGTCAAACACTGGTGTTAAATAATCATCATCCTTCCCCAGCCAACACTGACTTGTATAGCACAACATGCCAATGAGTCTCTCAACACTGATTGTCAGCCACACTATTTCCAAAGAAAACGGGGATGTTAACCCTGTTAGAATTTGTTTACTTTTTTCTTATGCTAAATAAACACTAGCAAGGATGGAAGAAATAGGTTACTTTGGGCTTTGAATTTAAAGACATCATTAATGCATAAAAACCACTTGTGTTATAAGTTCAGTTTTAAAAAAACATTTTTTAAAACAACTTTCACAACAACAATCATGGTGAAATTCCTTCAGGGTCTAATTCTGCATATACAACAGCAAAATGATGAAATTATTTGTTTTTCAAGATAACGTAAAATAAATTGATTTAACTTTTTCTGAGGGCATTGAAAGATTCATTAAAATAAGATACAGCAAACACAAGATATGACAAAGTGCTAAAGAACTTGATACTTTTCAAGAAGTTTGCATAAGTGCTTAAATTTTTATAACTCAGAATCCCTTCTACCTGCTTTTAGAACATAGTAAAGATGAGAAACGTAATTATCTGATCTAAATAGACGCTTTTCTCTCTTGTATCTTAGAGTGATGCCATCTATTAGAAATATAATGCAAGCCACACAAGTATTTTAAAACATTTTAGTAGCGATAATTTTAAAAAAGTAAAAACAAAGTAAAATTAAATATGAATTTTATTTAACACCCTTTATCCAAAATGTTATCATTTCAACAAGTGTTCATTATAAAAAATCAAAAGACATAATTTTTCCTTTTGTTGTTCTGATTCTACATTTTCAAGTTCTGGTGTCAATTTTATATTAACAGTACTTGTAAATTCAGACTGGTTACATTTTAAGTGCTGAATAGTCCCATGTGACTAGTGGCTACTCTATTGGATAGCAGAGTTTTACAGGATTGAAACTATACCTGTATCACTGATAGGTACAATGCCAGGACAATTTTTATGTTACATCAGGACCTGAAAATAATGTAATAATGAAAGACATTTGTGAGCTAATGTACAATTGAGGTATGTGTCATGTGATAATTTATCACAATATCCCACAGTGAAAGTGTTGATTCATGTTCCAACCGTAAGCAATGGACTACTGCTTACTGGTTGAGGAAGTCTAATATTCACCAATGCTAAGAGCTGTCCAGAAAAAAAGACATTTTAAGACACCAATCTTTTCAATTTCCTTTTCCTTTTATGTAACTTTAAAACAACTTGGGCAACAAATGTCAGAGTTTTAGAACCCCAATCCCTAAGAAGTAAAAATGAAGTAAAATAATTAAGGACTAGTCAACATATTCAGAAGTATCGTTGCTTAACAGAAATGTCAAGTTTTGGGATGCTGCCTTCAAAATTCAGGGTTTATCTTTCCCGGAGTATTCCCTCTAGAATAATTCCTTTCACTTTCTCTTTCATGTGATCCAAATGTCTTAAGCCTTATCATCTCGTGGCTGTAAACGATTAGTCATAAATGTATTTACTGGCTTTGGCTCACATTTGCTCATGCTGTAGCTTTGGTTTCCTGTAAATTATCCTTTAAGTTTTTTTCTTGTGTCACAAGGTGTGTCTCATTGGTGCTCAGAAACCACCAGCATGCATTCCCTGTCCTGGTCTTCCACAAGCCCAGCTTTCCTCTTGGGTGTCTGGCTTTTCTCCATATAATGTTTGAAGGTAACTTGCCCTTTTCATGGGCCTTTCTATAGGGTATTTTTTTTTAACACTTTTGAAGCATAGGTAGCAGTAAAATTGCTGTTTTCTCCTGTTGTCAACAAGGCAAAGAAAGCTTCTGTATATGGCTATCCTAACAACTTATGTTGCCAAAATTGCTTCTGTACAATTCAGAGAAGGTTGTCCTCTCCCTGGTGCTATGTGAGTTACTGTTTTAACTGGGCCTTAAGGTGATTCTGAATGTGTATTGTGTCTTATGTGGTTCTTAACAAAAATGGCCACTTAACCTTCTCTTGGAAGCTTCTCTTTAGTGGGTCAGATCAGGTCCCCAAGGCCAAGTGGTAATTTCACAACATCTTGTCTTCCAATTCTCCATAAACCTGGTTTTCCTCCTACTATGCATTGCTTGTTATATTCCCAGTGCCAACAAAGGGGCTAAACTTACAGTAGGCAATAAATAAATTGAATAAATAATTAAATTTTTTTATAATTCCATTTTCCTATCATCTCTATAAAACAATATTTATTTGAAATGTCTTGATTATTTTGACATATTTTAATATTATTTTTCATGGGTGATTCTGAATGATTTTTTAAATGAAAATGGCTTTATTATTTATTTTATTGGTGAAAGCAAGAGAAATTCATTGCACAAAATAAATCAAACTGTGAAGATCTATATAAAATTTCTTGGAATCCCTTACAGTGAAAATTTCTGTAATGGCTTGTTTAAAATCCTTTCAGAGTTCATTGTGTATTCTCTTTCTCATAAAGATTATATATTACATGTTGTGTAATATACCTTTTCATTTATTTTTATATAGTAGATATAATATATACTTTCAGATTTTAAAATGCCTAATATTTTATTATATATATGAACTATGAATAATAAATCAATTCCTATGGTGAATAATTTGTCTCTACTTATTTTTCCTTAAAATCTCACTGTGAAAGATACATATCATACTGTATAGAAGTTGGAGTTTGTTACTTATTATACCCTTTCAAGAATCTCATCAATGTAAGACCCTTGTATAAAATGTTATCACATTGTATCTATTTACTCTTCCCTTTTAAGTATGTTTAAAAATTTTAAAATAATACATACAATTTATCATTAAAATGTCAAATTTGAGCATTTTTTCACATGCTTGTTGACCACGTGTGTCTTGTTATGAAAAGTGTCTGTTCATGTTCTTTTGCCCACTTTTTAACGGAGTTATTTTTTGCTTGCTAATTTGTTTAAATTTCTTGTAGATTCTGGATATTAGACCTCTGTCCAATGGACAGTTTGCAAATACTTTTTCAATTCTGTAGGTTTTCTGTTTACTCTGTTGATAGTTTCTATTGCTGTGCAGTAGCTCTTTAGTTTAATTAAATCCCATTTATCAATTTTTGCTTACGTTGCAGTTGCTTTTGGTATCTTTGTCATAAAATCTTTGCCCATTCCTCTGTGCAGAATAGTATTGCCTAGGTTTTCTTCCAGGGTTTTTAAAGTTTGGGTTTTACATTTAAGTCTTTAATCCAGCTTGGGTTGATTTTGTATATAGTATAAGGAGGGGTTCCAGTTTTAATCTTCTACATATGGCTAGCCAGTTATCTCAGCAACATTTATTGAAAGGGAGTCTTTTCCACGTTGCTTGATTTTGTCAACTTTGTCTAAGCTCAGATGATTGCACGTGTATGGCATTATTTCTGGGCCTTCTATTCTGTTCTATTGGTCTATGTATGTTTTTGTACCAATACCATGCTGCTTTGGTTACTGTTGCCTTGTACAATAGTTTGAAGTTGAGTTTCTTTTTGGTTAGGGTTGCTTTGGCTATTTGGCTATAGGTTGCTTTGATTGCATATGAATTTTAGAGTAGTTTTTATAGTCCTTTGAATAATGTCATTGGTAGTTTGCTAGGAATAGCATTAAATCTGTAAATTGCTTTGGGTAGTATAGCCATTTTCACAATAATGATTCTTCCTATTCATGAGAATGGAATGTTTTCCCATTCATTAGTGTCATCTCCAGTTTCTTTGAGCGGTGCTTGGAATTCTCATTGTAGAGATATTTCATCTCCTTGGTCAGCTGTATTCCTAGGTATTTTATTCTTTTGGTGGCTATTGTGAATGAGATTGCATTCTTGACTTGGCTTTTAGCCAGGATGTTCTTGGTGTATAGAAATGCTACTGATTTTTGTACATTAATTTTGCATGCTGAAACTTTGCTGAATTTGTTTATCAGATCAAGAAGATTTGGGGAAGAGACCATGGGATTTTATAGTTATAGAATCATACTATCTGCAAAGAGAGATAGTTTGACTTCTCTTCCTATTTGGATGTTTTTATCTTCTTTCTCCTTTCTGATTGCTCTGACTAGGACTTTTAGTACTATGTTGAATGGAAGTTGTGAGAAAGGGCATCCTTGTCTTGTTCTGGTTTTCAAGAGGAATGCATCCAGCTTTTGTCCATTCAGTATGATATTGGCCATGTATTTTTCATAGCTGCTCCTTCTTATTTTGAATTATGCTCTTTCACTGATAACTACAGAAATGCTGCTCAAAATCACAATGAGATACCATCTCACACCAGTAAAAATTGCTATTACTACAAAGTCAAAAATAACATGCTAGCAAGGTTGTAGAGAAAAGGAAACTCCTACACACGTTGATGGGAATGTAAATTAGTTCAACTATTGTAGAAAGTAGTTTGATGATTTCTCAAAGAACTTAAAATGGTATTATCATTTGACCCAGCAATCCCATTATTGGGAACATACCCAAAGGAATATAAATTGTTCTACCAGAAAGACACATGCAGGCATATGTCCATTGCAGAACTATTCACAATAGCAAAGACATGCAATGAACCTAAATGTCCATCAATGGTAAATTGGATAAAGAATATGTGGTATATATATTCACTGTGGAACACTATGTAGCCATAAAATATCATGTCCTTTGCAGCAACATTATGGAGCTGGAGGCCATTATTCTAAGCAAACAAAAACAGGAACAGAAATTCAAATACTGCTTGTTCTCACTTGTAAGTGAGAGCTAAATGTTGAGTACACATGGACACAAATAAGGCAACAACAGACACCAGGGACTACTTGAGAGTGAAGGTTGGGAGAAGAGTAAGGATCAAAAAATTACCTGTTGAGTACTATGCTTATTACCCAGGTGATGAAATAATCTGTTTACCAAACCCCTGTGACATACAATTTACCTGCATATAAAACCTGCACGTGTACTCCTAGACCTAAAATAAAAGCTGAATAAAATGTCAAATTTAGCATACACGCTTATCCTTTTTTAGATGTTAAAGAATTTTTTTAATTTTTTAAATAATAATAAGAGTAGTGTTACCCTCATTAAAATAAAAATGTCAGGAATAGGGTAGAATAAGATGGCTGTACAGAGCCCTCTAGTTATCATCCTCCACCCCCACTACATAAACAGCAAATTGAATTATCCACACCAGAAATCACCATCATATGTACCAAAATTTAAGTGAGTAATCACAGTACCTGGTTTTAACATCATAGCAAGGACAGAGGCATTGAAGAGGCATCTTTTCTCTATCCCCTGGTAGCAGCCACGTGGCACAGAAAGAGAATCTGTGAGTGTGGGAGAGGGAGAGTGAAGGGATAGTGGGATTTACTTTGGAACTCAGTGCTGCACAGTAACAGTGAGAGGTGAAGCCTGCTGGACTTACTGGGTCTAGTGGGGACTTGGAGAACCTTTCTATCTTACAAGAGGATTGTAAAATCCACCAATCAGCACTCTGCAGCTAGTAAAAGGATTGTAAAATGCACCAATCAGCACTCTGTAAAATGCACCAATCAGCGCTCTCTAAAATGCACCAATCAGCAGGAGTCTAAAAGTAGCCAACTGCGGGGAGGATTGAAAAAAGGGCACTCTGATAGGACAGAAATGGAACATGGGAGGGGAAAAATAAGGGAATAAAAGCTGGCCACCCCAGCCTGTAGCAGTAACCCACTCAGGTCCCCTTCTATGCTGTGGAGGCTTTGTTCTTTCACTTTTCATAATAAACCTTGCTACCACTCACTCTTTGGGTCTGTGCCATCTCTAAGAGCTGTAACATTCAGTGCGAATGTCTGCAGCTTCATTTTTGAAGTCAGTGAGACCACGAATCCACCAGGAGGAAGCAACTCCAGACACAACAGCAGAAAACAACACAGGGGAGAATTCAGCCAAAGCTCATAGAGGGAGCATTTACACTAGCTATCCATCCCAATAGTCAGAACGTGAGTTTGAGCTAACTCCAGCACCAAAATATAAAGTGTTCTAGGGTTCTAAATAAATTTCAAAGGCAGTTTTTCAAGATATTTACATAATTTGTCTTCCAATGGCTGTAGAATACCCACTCTTCTTCTCAGCACATGGGTCAATCACAAGGACAGACCATATATAGCCAAAAAACAAGTATTAAAACATTCAAAAAACTTGAAATCACATCAAGTATCCTCTCTGACCGCAATGCAATAAAACTGAAAATCAACAACAAGAGAAATTGAAAAGTAAAATTAGAAATACTACGTACCAAAACCTATGAAAAACAGTGAAAGAGAAAAGTTTTCAGGAAAAAATGCCTACATCACAAAAGTAGAAAAGCTTCATATAAACAACCTAATGATACCTCTTAAAGAACTAGAAAAACAAGAGCACATAAAATCCAAGATTAGTGAAGAAAAGAAATAATGAAGATCAGAAGAGAAGCAAATACGTTTGAAACGAAAACAATACAAAGAGCAACAAAATTAAAAAGTTGCTTTTTGAAAAGATAAAATAGAGAAAATGTTTCGAAAGAGTAGCTAAGAACAAACAAGAGAACAACAAAATAAATAAGATTAGAGATGAAAAAGAAGGTATTACAATTGATACTGCAGACATTCAAAGGATTATTACAGACTACTATAAGTAAATATATGCCAGTAAATTTAAAAACCTAGAAGAAATGAATAAATTCTTTTTTTTTTTTGAGACGGAGTCTGTCTCTGACGCCCAGGCTGGAGTGCAGTGGTGCGATCTCCGCTCACTGCAAGCTCCGCCTCCCGGGTTCATGCCATTCTCCTGCCTCAGCCTCCCTAGTAGCTGGGACTACAGGCACCCGCCACTACGCCCGGCTAATTTTTGTATTTTCAGTAGAGACGGGGTTTCACCGTGTTAGCCAGGATGGTCTTGATCTCCTGACCTTGTGATCCACCCGCCTTGGCCTCCCAAAGTGCTGGGATTACAGGCTTGAGCCACCGCACCCAGCCAAATTCTTACACAGGTACAACTTGCTAAGATTAAACTATGAAGAAATCCAAAATCTGATTAGACCAATAACAAGTAATGAGGTCAAAGCTATAATACAAATTATCCTATTGGAGAAAAGCTTGGAACCTGTTGGTTTCAGTGCTGAATTTTACCAAATACCAATTCTACTCAACTATTCTGAAAAAGAGGAGGAGAAAATACTTCCAGACTCATTCTATGAGGCCAATATTACCCTGGTGGCAAAACCAGACAAAGACACATCAAAAAAGAACACTATAGGCTAATATCTCTGATGAACACTGATGCAAAAATTCTCAATGAAATATTACCAAACCAAATTTAACAACACATTAAACATATCATTTATCATGACCAAATGAGATTTATCTCAGGGATACAAAGTTGATTCAACATAAACAAATCAATCAATGTGACACATCGTCGCAACAGAATGAAGGACAAAAACCATATGATCATTTCAATTAATGCTGAAAAAGCATTTGATAAAATTTAACATTCCTTTATTATAAAAACTCTTTAAAATCGGGGTAAAGAAAGAACATACCTCAACACAAGAAAAGCCATATATAAGAGACCCACATTTAGTATTGTATGGAATCAGGAAACTGAAAGCCTTTTCTCTAAGATGTGGAACAAGACAAGGATGCCCACCTTCATCACTGATATTCAACATAGTACTGGAGGTTGTAGCTAGTGCAAACAGAAAAGATAAAGATATAAAGGCCATCCAAACTGGAAAGCAAGAAGTCAAATTATCCCAATTTGCAGATGATATGATCTAAATGTGAAAAACCTAAATATTTCTCCAAAAAACTATTAGAACTAATAAATTTAGTAAAGTTGCTGGGTACTAAATCAACATAAAAATTCAGTAGCCTTTTAATATGCCAACAGTGAACAACCTGAAAAAGAAATCAAGAATGCAATCCTATTTACAACTACAAACAAAATTAAATAACTCAGAATAACCAACGAAGTAAAAGATCTTGTATTAGTCCATTTTCACACTGCTGATAAAGACATACCCAAGACTGGGCAATTCACAAAAGAAAGAGGTTTGTTGGACTTACAGGTCCACGTGGCTGGGGAGGCCTCACAATCACGCGGGAAGGTGAAAGTCACTTCTTACATGGTGGTGGCAAGACAGAAAATGAGAACCAAGCAAAATGGTTGTCCCCTTATCAAACTATCTCATGGTAGTGAGACTTATACACTACCACGAGAACAGTGTGGAGGAAACTGTTCAATTATCTCCCCATGATTCAATTGTCTCCCACTGGATCCCTCACGCAACACATGGGAATTATGGGAGTACAATTCAAGATGAGATCTGAGTGGGGACACAGAGTCAAACCACATCAAATCTCTACAATGGAAACTGTACAACACTATTAAAGAAATCGAAAGGGACATCAAAGAATGGAAAAATATTCCATGTTCAGGGGTTGAATCAATATTGTTAAAATGCCCATACTACCCAAAGGAATCTATAGATTTAATGCAATCCCTATCAAAATACCAATGACATTCTTCAAAAAGTAGAAAAAATAGTCCCATAATGTATATGGAAACACAAACAATCAGAATAAACAAAGCCATCTGAGTAAAAAGAACAAAACTGGAGGAAGGACATTACCTAATTTCAAATTATACTACAGAGCTACAGTAACCAAACCAACATGGTACTGACATAAAAACAGAAACATAGACCAATGAAACAGAATAGAGAAACAAAAAATTAATGCATACATCGATAAACCATCAACTCATTTTTGACAAAGGGCCAAGAACATAAATTGGGGAGAGGACATTCTCTTTAATAAATGGTGCTGGAAAAAATTGATATCCATATGCAGAAGAATGAAACTAGACCCCTATCTCTTACCATATACAGAAATCAAAATGAATTAAAAACTTAAATCTAAGGAATGAACCTACTAAAAACTTTGAGGAAACTCTCCAGGACTTTGGCCTGGGCAAGCATTTCTTGAATGATAATCCAAAAGTATAGGCAAAGAAAGCAAACATGGACAAATGGGTTCACATAAAGTTAAAAAGTTTCTGCACAGCAGACTAAACCATCAACAAAGTGAAAAGACCACACAGAATCCAAGGAAATACTTTCAAACTATGCATCTGACAAGGGAATAATAACCATAATATACAAGGAGCTCAAACAACTCAATAGGAAAAAAAATAGTAATCTGATTAAAAATGCACAAAATATTTGAAAAGACATTTCTCAAAAGAAGACATACAAATGGCAAACAAGCATATGAAAAGTGTTCAATATTATTGATCATCAGAGAAATGCAAATCAAAGCTACAATGAGATTTCATCTCACCCCAGTTAAAATAGCTTTTATTCAAAAGACAGACAATAATGAATATTGGTGAGGATGTGGAGAAAAGGGAACTCTTGTACACTGTTGGTGAGAATGTAAATTAATATGGTCATTATGAAGAACAGTATAGAGGTTCCTCGGAAATCTAAAAATGGAACTACCATATGATACAGCAGTCCCACTGCTAGTTCTACACCAAAAAGAAAGGAAATTAGTATATTAAAGAAATACCTAATGCTAAATGACGAGTTAATGGGTGCAAGAAATCAACATGGCACATGGACACATATGTAACAAACCTGCACATTGTGCACATGTACCCTAAAACCTAAAGTATAATAAAAAAAAACAATTAAAAAAAAAGAAATATCTGCATTTCCTTGTGTATTGCAGCACCAGTCATAATAGCCAAGATTTGGTAGGAATGTAAGTGTCCATTATCAGACAAATAGATACAGAAAATTAGAGTACTGTTCAGCCATAAAAATGTATTAGATTCTGCCTTTTGCAACAACATGGATGGAACTGGAGGTCATTATGTTAAGTGAAATAAGCCAGGCACAGAAAGACAAATTTCACTTGTTCTTTATGTTTTGTGGGAGGTAAAATTTAAAATAACTGGACTCGTGGAGATAGAGAGTAGAAGGATGGTTATCAGAGACTGGGAAGTGTAGTGTGTATTGGGGAAGTGGGGATGGTTAATGGGTACAAAAATATAGGTTGAAGGAATGAGTAAGATCTAGTAATTGAAAGCACAACAAGGTTACTATAGTCAACAATAATTTATAGTACATTTCAACATAACTAAAATAGTATAACTGGAAGGTTCATAAAACAAAGAAATATATATGTTTGAGGAGATGGATACTCCATTTTCCCAATATGATTATTATACATTATATGCCCGTATCAAAATATATCATGTACCCCATAAATATATACACTGACTATGTACCCACACAATTTAAAAATTTAATGAAAATAAAAATGTCGATATCATTGAAATAATATTATATCTGTGTGTGTGTGTGTGTATATATACACATGCATACACATACCATACACACACACACACACACACACATATATAGATAGTATAATTAGAAAAAGAATACCATAGCTTGATCATCTCTTGACATGGATGCATATAAGTCTACCTAATTCTTTTTAATGACTTCATAGTACTTCATTCCATACATCTACCATAACTCATATTCGAATAATTGACTTTGAAAATGTTTAGTTTATACTCTATTAAATACCATAATAAAATATCCTGATGTATATATCTTTATTCTTTTGAGTGAATGTAACTATATCATACAGGTTTAGCAATACAATTGCTATATCAAAGAGATCATGTTTTTTCAATTCCGATGGCTATTGCAGAAATGTCTAAAAAATTTATGCAGTTGTCAAAAACATATGAGAGTGTCTATTTCTTAATATCTGAAAACTGGAAAATGATGAAAAATTTTTATATTATTTTTAATGACTAATTAAAATCTTTTAATGACCTCATAGTATTTCATTTCATACATCTACCATAACTCATATTCTAATAATTGACTTTGAAAATGTTTAGTTTATACTCTATTAAATACCATAATAAAATATCCTGATGTATATGTCTTTATTCTTTTGAGTGAATGTAACTATATCATACAGTTTTATTAATACAATTGTTATATCAAAGAGATCATGTTTTTTCAATTCTGGTGATTATTGCAAAAATGTCTAAAAAATTTACACACTTGCCAAAAACATATGAGGGTGTCTATTTCTCAGTATCTGAAAATCGAAAAATGATGAAAATTTTTATAGTTGTCAAATAGGTGGCAAATCATATCTCCTTCTGACTTTGTTTAACATTTCTGAATATAAGACTACTATACTGTATTTTATATTTCTCATTCCTTAGCTTTTTAAAAACATTTTTACTACAAATTATATGTGCCAGTATTTATTTGTTTATTTATGAGACAGAGTCTCACTCTATCACCCAGTCTAGAGTGCAGTGGCATGATCATGGCTCACTGCAGCCTTGAACTCCTGGGCTCAAGCGATCCTCCCACCTCAGCCTCCCAAGCAGCTATGACTACAGACATGTGCCACCATATCCAGCTAATTTTTATTTATTTATTTTTAGAGACTCTCACTTTGTTACCCAGGTTGGTCCTGGATTCCTGGCCTCAAGCAATCCTTCCATCTCGATCTAAATAGTCAGGCATGAGCCACTGTGCTGGGCTATATATACCAATATTTATATTGTTCAATTTTTTAAGTTCTTGAATCAAATAATGTCATTACAAATTTATTTATATTATTTATTTTCTCTTTTTCTGTATAATTCAAACATGTTGATACACATCATGGGAGTTAATTAGTTTCCCTGTGCCACTGTGGCCCAGTGTTGAATATATTACATTTCCTTTAATCCATCCCCGTTTTACATTTGAGTTCTTACTTTCCTGCTGTTTGAAATAATGCTATTAACATTCTTCTATCTCCTAGTGCAAGTATATAGTTATCTTATCAAAGGAACATAATTTTTGACATGTGTAGGTACTTCTAAATTATTATTATTTTTATTGTTATTATTTTGAGACAGAGTCTCACTCTGTCGCCCAGGCTGGAGTGCAGTGGCACAATCTCGGCTCACTGCTACCTCTGCCTCCTGGGTTCAAGCGATTCTCCTGCCTCAGGCTCCTGAGTAGCTGGGACTACAGGCACCTGCCACCAGGCCCGGCTAATTTTTTGTATTTTCAGTAGAGACAGGGTTTCATGGTGTTAGCCAGGATGATCTCAGTCTCCTGATCTCGTGATTCACCTGCCTGGGCCTCCAAAAGTGCTGGGATTACAGACGTGAGCCACCACATCCCGCCCCCAAATTAATATCCTTGTTGTAAGAAATTGTCATGATATTTTCTGACTTTCCAATTTTTATCAATTAAGTTGTTAAACTGGTTTCTTACTGTGGTTTCATTTGTTTTTCTATGATTTCTAATAAGGTTGACCATTTGTCTTTATTTGTATTGGCTACTCATATTATTGATTCTAGGCAATGTCTTTTTCTCATATTTGGTCAATTTGTTTTTTTTTTTTAACTGATTTTTTAAAGTGGTACCTGTTTTATATTTGCCTTTTTTTGGTTATATGTGACAAGTTTAATCTTCCATTTAGAAAATTATGTTTTCACTTTTAAAATTTATAGTTTTAAAAAATGCATTTTAGTATGATCTATTTTATTAGTGTTTTTATTTTTGTAGATGTTTCTGTTGACATCTTCTAGAAATCATTTTCTACCTCAAAATAAAAACTTTTTTATTTTAAATGATTTATAACATTAATTATCAAAAAGAAGTGCTTTTCTTGGCTGGGCACGGTGGCTCACCCTTGTAATCCCAGCACTTTGGGAGGCCGAGGTGGGCGGATCACGAGGTCAGGAGATCGAGACCACGGTGAAACCCCGTCTCTACTAAAAATACAAAAAATTAGCCGGGCGTGGTGGCGGGCGCCTGTAATCCCAGCTACTCGGAGAGGCTGAGGCAGGAGAATGGCGTGAACCCGGGAGGCGGAGTTTGCAGTGAGCCGAGATTGCGCCACTGCACTCCAGCCTGGGCGACAGAGCGAGACTCTGCCTCAAAAAAAAAAAAAAAAAAAAAGTGCTTTTCTCATGGAGTGTGTGTGTACTAGAAATCCTTTGTCATTGTTCCACATGACTTAGTAATTGCCCCAGTACCATTATTGAATAGATCATCTTTTCCCATTGATCTCGCTGCTGTTATATATTGAATCTTCATATGTTTGTGTGCCCTTGCCAATACATTTTTATTCAATTTCCCTCTTTTGGTCTTTCTATTTGCTATCCCTTCCCAATACCAACCTTGGAATATCTATTGTATAACATTCGCTACTGATAATCCTGTGCCATTATCATTTTATCGTTTTTAATTTAGCTTCATTATAATTTTTATATCAGTGAGGGCCACCCAGTCTTAACATTTTGCTTCAAAAATATTTTGGCCCTTTCATGGACTCTAATACTTCTACAATTACTTTAGAATTAGTGTGTCAAGGACCATAAAAATTATTTTGGAATTTTCCTTAGAATTTAATTGAAAGCATTAAATTATACACTAATTAAGAAAAAGCAATATCTGTACTAATGAATAATATCTCACATGAACATGAACGTATACCTTCATTTCTTTTAGTTCTTCTGCAGTTTTACTCAGAAACATATCACATCCTATTTGTTAAAAAATTTTTTTAAATTTCTTTTTTTATATTTTCTGTAATTAAGAAATAATATAGAAATTGTTTTTAATTTCTAAATCAAAGGATTTACTTATATTTAATTTTCATATTTAAGTTACTATATCAGAAATCAATTTAAATTATTTAATGTATTTTAAATTAATTAATTTATTTTTAAAATTATATTAAGAAAATTAAATTCATTTTATTTAAATTAAATTTGTGCTGACAGAATATTATCTGCATAATAACAATCTTTTTAATGTGTTGAGATTTTTATGACGTAGAATATGATGAATTATCATTAGTATTGCCTCTGAGCTTGAAGAGAATGCATATTCTTCAATTGTTAGGTGGAAGGATCTATAGATGTTCATTATTTTAAGTCTGATTATATGTAGTTTAAATCTTCTCTATCTTTATGAATGGCATTAACTATTTAATATATCATCACTAGAATGTTAAATTATCCAAATACATTGTTAATTTTGTCCATTTTTTCTTATAATTCTAATCAAATTTATTGATTTTCTTGGTTTTTGAAACTATATGATTAGACACATATAAGTTCTGAATTGTTACATATTCTTCATGTATTTAAATTCATCATTATCAACTACCCTGATTTCCTAGCATTAGGTTACTCTTTGCCTTGTGTATATATATTTTGACACCATTTATTTTTAATCTTTTAGTTTTCCAACTTTTTGGGTGAATCTTGAATAAAATGCACACTGTGATACTTTAAATAATTTCTGTAAGATAGCATTTATTCATAACTAGAGGGATTGTTTTCATATCAATAAGGAAATTATAATTTTCATTATTTTGACAGATATAATTTTATTATTTTGAGCCTATGACTTTATTCATTCTATTTATCTTACTTTTTCTGTATTTACTTCTTTGCATCTTCCTCCATTTTGGATTTATTGAAGAATCTATATTAATATCTAATATACACAAAAATGTACATTATTTATGTATGATACACATACAATAAGATGCATAAAATTTTAATAGGATAGTTTAATTAATGTTGATGTATGCACCTGTGTTATTACCACTCTTTTTGAAATATTTGAAAACATTAGAATTATCTCAGCATATTCCCTCATGCTTAATGCTGTTAATCCCTGCAATGCTTTCACTTTCTGACATCTATGGATTAGGTTATTATATATCACCATAAGCTACATTTTCCTGTTCTATCTTCACATAAATGGTATCACATAGTTTATATTATTGTGTATCTAACCTAATTTACTCAATATAACAGTGAAATTGAGTTACTTTAATCAGAACTATGCTAGTGGATGTAAAATGACACATTATCGTGACTTCAATTTGCATTTTTTAATAATAATATTGAGTTTATTGGTTGTCTTTTTCTTGAAGTGTTTGTTCACACTATTTCTTATTTATATTGGATGGTTGAGTTGTAAAAGTCACAAATATATTTTAGATATACGCTCTTTCCCTGATATATTTGTCATAAATATTTTCCCCAGTGTATGACTTGTCTTTTTATTTTCTTAGTGGTATCTTTCAAAGAGCAGTTTTTAGTTTTGATAAAGTTGAATTTATTACTTGTTTCTTTTATGATTCATGCTTTCTATATTATAGAAAAAATTGCCTTTGCCAAGGACATTATAATTTTTTTCTCCCATAGATATGCCACTGTTTTGTTACAGAGCCATCAATGGGCTTTATGCCTGGAGTGCATAGAGAAGGCCAATTATCATAGCACCAGCGTTTGAAAAAATAAAAGCTTTACTGTGAGTCTACTGGCAAGGAGACAAAAGGAAAAGCACAAATCTTCCTCCCTGAGCTGGGGTTTGGGCTGGGTTTTATAAGCATAAGGTAATGAGGTGTGATCTGATTGGATCTTACAATGAAGTGAGGCCAGGAGACATGATCTGACTGGATCCTGAATCCAGCCCTGTAGTGTCCACTTCTTAATTCAGTCCCTGCTCCTGGAACCAAACACTTAGGTTCCCCCTGTGTTTGCAGAGTTGGTTCATCTGGACATGCTCAGGTTAAGTGATCTTTAACCCGTCAGTCCACCGCAACTGAAAAACAACTCACAAGTGCCGGGCATGGTGGCTCACGCCTGTAATCCTAGCACTTTGGGAGGCCGAGGCAGGTGGATTGCCTGAGCTCAGGAGTTTGAGACCGGCCTGGGCAACACTGTGGAACCCCGTCTCTACTAAAATACAAAAAATTAGCTGGGCGAGGTGGCGGGTGCCTGTAGTCCCATCTACTCGCGAGGCTGAGGCAGGAGAATCACTTGAACCCGGGAGGTGGAGCTTGCAGTGAGCCGAGATCCTGCCACTGCATTCCAGCCTGGGCGACAGAGCAAGACGCTGTATCCAAAAGAAAAAAAAAAAACTCACAGATTTCTTACATGAAAGTTGAACTAGATTCATCCGGTGCAGTTATAGTTTCAAAATAATTTGTTAAAATGACACTATATATGAGATTCTATTTCTATCCTATTGATCTGTATGTCTATCTTTTGTGTTTGTTTGTTTTTGTTTTTGAGATGGAGCCTGGCTTTGTCGCCCAGGCTGGAGTGCAGTGGTGTGATCTTGGCTCACTGCAAGCTCCGCCTCCCGGGTTCATGCAGTTCTCCTGCCTGAGCCTCCAGAATAGCTGGAACTACAGGCGCCCACCACCATGCCGGGCTAATTTTTTGTATTTTTAGTAGAGATGGGGTTTCACCGTGTTAGCCAGGATGGTCTCGATCTCCTGACCTCATGATCTGCCCACCTCAGCCTCCCAAAGTGCTGGGATTACAGGCGTGAGCCACCGCGCCTGGCCGTATATGTCTACCTTTTTTGCCATTTATGCGCTGTCTTAATGAGTGCAACTTTATGATAAGTCTTGAAATCAGGTACTATGAGTCCTCTAATAATTTTTATAAAGGCTATTCATGGGCTTTGCACTTCTAATATAGTTTAGATAAATTTTATAATCAGAAATAGTACACACTAGAAGACAATATATTGATATTGTCTAAACAATGAAAGGAAGAGGGAGGAAAATGTTGACTCGGAATTCAGTATCTGGTGAAAATATCTTCAAAAACATTGGTGTAAAAATACAATTTCACGTAATTGAAAGCTGAAATAATTTGTTAATAACACACCTAAATTACCAGCAAAGTGAAAGGGAATTTGAGTGTCTGAACATAAATTATTCCAGAAGGAAACTTGGATCTATGGAAATAATAGAGAGCACCATTACTTCCCTTTATGTGTCATTTTTCTCTGACTTCTTGTATGACTTTTTTCATTGGCTTTAGTTTTTAACAGTTTGACTATAATGTGCTTACAATGTGTGGTTTTATTTCCATTTTTTCTCTACATGGTTTTCTTAGTATGATTCAGCAGGTCACATATTTTTCTTGATAAATTTTTCTCTCTAATGTCAAATTGTATGGTTTCTATGACTTTATTTTAAATTCACGAATCCTTTCTTCTACCGTCTCTACTCTGTGATTATGTCCTTTCAGGGAAGTTTTTATTTCAATTATTGTTATCTTCAATTCTAGAATTTTCATTTAGTTTTATAAGTTTTTATTTCTCTGATTGTCTCATTAAGACTATATATTTTATTAAATATATTTATAATAAGGGTTTTAAAGTTCCTTTTTGCTAGTTCTACATACATATACTTCTTCAATTCATGCCTGAAATATATACAGGATGGAATTATGCGGATGGAACTTTTTGCTAGATGAATATATTAAAATAGGCCTGAATTTAAGAACTACTTTTACTCTTCACTGGTATATGGTCTGAAACTCATGATTCCTGTGGAGAAGATATAGGTCACTTGGGAGCCAGTCTTGAGATATATTAAATCATGCCTAAGGAGGCCAATAGGAGATGGAAGATAATTTCAGAAGTAAGGGGTTAGGAAAGTACTTTTTGAAGTTCAGCAGACGAAAGAATTTTGAACGACACTCCAGGGTGATAAATTTGTCCATGTCAAGAAAGCTGATGGTGAGGGATTCTAAAGTAAAAAGATAATGTTTCAGCTACCTGAGAATGTGCCCATCAGAAAAAAAATTAACATTGCTGATTGCTAGAAGAAATCAATGCCAGATTAGTGAAAGTCAAGTAAAAGCTTTTCTGCATGCCTTCTTTTCTTTTCTTCCAATTTAACCCTGGAGGAGTTCAAAGTAATGTAATAATTGAGAAGCATAAAAATGTTAGACAATGATGCAGAGAATACCTCAATCAGGCCTACCTTTTTCACCAAATTCTCTTCATTTTAGGAGATTTGGGCTGGGTGAGATGCAGTGGTAGAGATAGGGCAGTGAGAGAAAAAGACATGATTATTTCTTTACAAATCTATACATTTGTAAAGAAATTAATAATTCATACACTTCTTCACAGATCTCTAATTTCTAAGTTTTTGTATTTTGTTTTGTTTTCTTTTGCTTTTTAAAAATCTTAAATGGGACAGTTATTTTCTTGAGACTGTTCTGTGTCTAAAATAATACATATTTTAAATTATTACTTTCAAATAAAAACAATTTATGAGGTCTTGTAGAGATCAGTCAGGAGCAAGACAGGAACTAACCACATAAAGTGAGTATGAACAGGATGGGACTATATGTGAATAAAATTGTTTTACAATTGTCCCTTACAAGTACATATTGTTGAACTTCATTGGTGTGTTTTGCTCAAAATAAAATTTGCTTTGCCAGGTAGTGATAACAGCCTAGGACTGTTTTAAATTAAACTATTGGGCTTTATTGTTTCATTTACTTATAAGGATAGATATATATTTATGATTCCTGGGGAAAGTCTTTTTGTTTTCTCCTGCCTAAAGCCAAGATAGGAGTCTCTATGCTCCCCCCTTTTTAAAAAATGACATCTTTTAAAGTTTAGTAACAAGAAATTCTGGCCTTATATGGGGCTTGAAAGACTGATTCCCCATCTTGCCTGGGCCCAAGACTTTGCCTCCTGTCCCTTTAAACAGAAGGGCTAATGTACTAGAGATAAGACGTCCCCTTCATTGTAGCTGTCTACCTTGAAACTAGCTTGTCTTTAAATTCCTGCACGTATTTTGATGTGGTCTCTTAGAATTGTTTTTTAATTTTGTTGCAAACTGAATCATGGTTGGGAGGGAAGAAGAGAGGTTTTTTTTTTTTAATGTTATTTAGTCTTTTGGTGTATTTTGTGGTTAAATTAATTTTCAGTATACCTTGTTGGTCATATTTCTGGTAATTGAAGCACTTTCATCTCTTTGAGGATAATTATCATATTTTTAAAATTCTTGATCAATATCTTCTACTATAGTTTGTTTGGATTGTTTTCTCTCTCTCTCTTTCTAAGTTCCTTACATATCTGGTTGTTTGTGCCTCTCAGCTTACTTTCTTTTTGTTTTATTTTATTTTATTTTATTATTATTATACTTTAAGTTCTAGGGTACATGTGCACAACGTGCAGGTTTGTTACATATGTATACATGTGCCATGTTGGTTTGCTGCACCCATTAACTCATCATTTACATTAGGTATTTCTCCTAATGCTATCCCTCCCCCATCTCCCCACCCCATGACAAGCTCCAGTGTGTGATGTTACTCGCCCTGTGTAAAGTGTTCTCATTGTTCAACTCCCACCTATGAGTAAGAACATGCGGTGTTTGGTTTTCTGTCCTTGAGATAGTTTGCTGAGAATGATGGTTTCCAGCTTCATCCATGTGGCTATAAAGGACACAACTCAACCTTTTTATGCCTGTATAGTATTCCATAGTGTATATGTGACACATTTTCTTAATCCAGTCTATGACTGATGGCCATTTGGGTTGGTTTCAAGTTGTTGCTATTGTGAATAGTGCCGCAGTAAACATACGTGTGCATGTGTCTTTATAGTAGCATGATTTATAATCCTTTGGGTATACACTCAGCAATGATGGGATCACTGAATCAAATGGTATGTCTAGATATAGATCCTTTAGGAATTGCCACACTGTCTTCCACAATGGTTGAATTAGTTTACACTCCCACCAACAGTGTGAAAGCATTCCTATTTCTCCACATCCTCTCCAGCACCTGTTGTTTCCTGACTTTTTAATGATCGCCATTCTAACTGATATGAGCTGGTATCTCATTGTGGTTTTGATTTGCATTTCTCTGATGACGGAATGATGAGCATTTTCTCATGTGTCTGTTGGCAGCATAGTCTTCTTTTGAAAAGTGTCTGTTAATATCCTTTGCCCACTTTTTGATGGAGTTGTTTGATTTTTTCTTGTAAATTTGTTTAAGTTATTTGTAGATTCTAGATATTAGCCGTTTGTCAGATGGGTACATCGCAAAAATTTCCTCCAATTCTGTAGGCTGCCTGTTCACTCTGATAGTAGTTTCTTTTGCTGTACAGAAGCTCTTTAGTTTAATTAGATCCCATTTGTCAATTTTGGCTTTTGTTGCCATTGCTTTTGGTGTTTTAGTCAGGAAGTCTTTGCCCGTGCCTATGTCCTGAATGGTATTGCCTAGATTTTCTTCTATGGTTTTTATAATTTTAGGTCTAACATGGAAGTCTTTAATCCACCTTGAATTACTTTTTGTATAAGGTGTAAGGAAGGGATCCAGTTTCAGCTTTCTACATATGGCTAGCCAGTTTTCCCAGCACCATTTATTAAATAGGGAATCCTTTCCCCATTTCTTGTTTTCGTCAGGTTTGTCAAAGATTAGATGGTTGTAGATTTGTGGTGTTATTTCTGAGGCCTCTGTTCTGTTCCATTGGTCTATATCTCTGTTTTGGTACCAGTACCATGCTGTTTTGGTTCTGTAGCCTTGTAGTATAGTTTGAAGTAAGGTAGCATGATGCCTCCAGCTTTGTTCTTTTGGCTTAGGATTGTCTCGGCAATGTGGGCTCTTTTTTGGTTTCATATGAACTTTAAAGTAGTTTTTTCTAGTTCTGTGAAGAAAGTCAATGGTAGCTTGATGGGGATGGCATTGAATCTATAAATTACCTTGGACAGTATGGTCATTTCCACGGTATTGATTCTTGCTATCCATGAGCATGGAATGTTCTTCCATTTGTTTGTGTCCTCTTTTATTTTGTTGAGTAGTGGTTTGTAGTTCTCCTTGATGAGGTCCTTCACATCCCTTGTAAGTTGGATTCCCAGGTATTTTATTCTCTTTGAAGCGATTGTGATTGGGAGTTCACTCAAGATTTGGCTCTCTGTTTGTTTGCTATTGGCGTATAAGAATGCTTGTGATTTTTGCACATTGATTTTGTACCCTGAGACTTTGCTAAAGTTGCCTATCAGCTTAAGGAGATTTTGGGCTTAGACGATGGGGTTTTCTAAATATACAATCATGTTATCTGCAAACAGGGACTATTTGAATTCCTCTTTTCCTAATTGAATACCCTTTATTTCTTTCTCTTGCCTGATTGCCCTGGCCAGAACTTCCAACACTATGTTGAATAGGAGTGGTAAGAGAGGGCATCCCTGTCTTTTCCAACTTTCAAAGGGAGTGCTTCCAGTTCTTGCCCATTCAGTATGATACTGGTTGTGGGTTTGTCATAAATAACTCTTATTATTTTGAGATATGTTCCATCAGTACCTAGTTTATTGAGAGTTTTTAGCATGATGCACTGTTGAATTTTATATAAGGCCTTTTCTCCATCTTTTCAGAGAATCATGTGGTTTTTGTCTTTGGTTCTGTTTATGTGATGGATTACATTTATTGATTTGCCCATGTTGAACCAGCCTTGCATCCCAGTGATGAAGCCAATTCGATCGTGATGGATGAGTTTTTTGATGTGCTGCTGGATTTGGTTTGCCAGTGTTTTATTGAGGATTTTTGCATCGATGTTCATCAGGGATCTTGTTCTAAAATTCTTTTTGTGTGTGTGTGTGTGTGTGTGTGTCTCTGCCAGGCTTTGGTATCGGGATGATGCTGGCCTCATAAAATGAGTTAGGGAGGATTCCCTCTTTTTCTATTGATTGGAATAGTTTCAGAAGGAATGGTACCAGCTCCTGTTTGTACCTCTGGTAGAATTCGGTTGTGAATCCATCTGGTCCTGGACTTTTTTTGGTTGGTAGGCTATTAATTATTGCCTCAATTTCAGAGCCTGTTATTTGTCTATTCAGAGATTCAACTTCTCCCTGGTTTAGTCTTGGAAGGATGTATGTGTCCAGGAATTTATCCATTTCTTCTAGATTTTCTAGTTTATTTTCATAGAGATGTTTATAGTATTCTCTGATGGTAGTTTGTATTTCTGTGGGATCGGTGGTGATATCCCCTTTATCGTTTTTTTATTGCATCTATTTGATTATTCTCTCTTTTCTTCTTTATTAGTCTTGCAAGTGGTCTATCAATTTTGTTGATCTTTTCAAAAAACCAGCTCCTGGATTCATTGATTTTTTGAAGGGTTTTTTGTGTCTCTATTTCCTTCAGTTCTGCGCTGATCTTAGTTATTTCTTGCCTTCTGCTAGCTTTTGAATTTGTTTGCTGTTTCTTCTCTAGTTCTTTTAATTGTGATGTTAGAGTGTCAATTTTAGATCTTTCCTGCTTTCTCCTGTGGTCATTTAGTGCTATAAATTTCCCTCTACTCACTGCTTTAAATGTGTCCCAGAGATTCTGGTATGTTGTGTCCTTATTCTCATTGGTTTCAAAGAACGTATTTATTTCTGCCTTCCTTTTGTTATGTACCCAGTAGTCATTCAGGAGCAGGTTGTTCAGTTTCCATGTAGTTGAGTGGTTTTGAGTGAGTTTCTTAATCCTGAGTTCTTATTTGATCGCGCTTTGGTCTGAGAGACAGTTTGTTGTGATTTCTGTTCTTTTACATTTGCTGAAGAGTGCTTTACTTCCAACTATGTGGTCAATTTTAGAGTAAGTGTGATATGGTGCTGAGAAGAATGTATATTCTGTTGATTTGGGGTGGACAGTTCTATAGATGTCTATTAGGTCTGCTTGGTGCAGAGCTGAGTTCAAGTCCTGGATATCTTTGTTAACCTTCTGACTCGTTGATCTGTCTAATGTTGACAGTGGGGTGTTAAAATCTCCCATTATTATTGTGTGGGAATCTAAGTCTCTTTGTAGGTCTCTAAGAACTTGCTTTATCAATCTGGGTGCTCCTGTATTGGGTGCATATATATTTAGGATAGTTCGCTTTTCTTGTTGAATTGATCCCTTTACCATTTTGCAATGGCTTTCTTTGTCTCTTTTGATCTTTGTTGTTTAAAGTCTGTTTTATCAGAGATTAGGATTGCAACCTCTGCTTTTTTTTTTTTTTTTTCCATTTTCTTGGTAGATCTTCCTCCATCCCTTTATTTTGAGCCTATGTGTGTCTCTGCACATGAGATGGGTCTCCTGAATACAGAACACTGATGGGTCTTGACTCTTTATCTAATTTGCCAGTCTGTGTCTTTTAATTGGGGCATTTAGCCCATTTACATTTAAGGTTAATATTGTAATGAGTGAATTTGATCCTGTTGTTATGATGTTAGCTGGTTATTTTGCCCATTAGTTGATGTTGTTTCTTGCTAGCATCAATGGTCCTTACAATTTGGCAAGTTTTTGCAGTGGCTGGTACTGTGTGTTCCTTTCCATGTTTAGTGCTTCCTTCAGGAGCTCTTGTAAGGCAAGCCTGATGGTGACAAAATCTCTCAGCATTTGCTTGTCTGTAAAGGATTTTATTTCTCCTTCACTCATGAAGCTTAGTTTGGCTGGATATGAAATTCTGGTTTGAAAGTTCTTTTCTTTAAGAATGTTGAATATTGGCCCCCACTCTCTTCTGGCACGTAGGGTTTCTGCAGAGAGACTTGCTGTTATTCTGATGGCCTTCCCTTTCTGGGTAACCCGACCTTTCTCTCTGGCTGCCTTTAGCATTTTTTCCTTTATTTCAACCTTGGTGAATCTGACAATTATGTGTCTTGGAGTTGCTCTTCTCGAGGAGTATCTTTGTGGTCTTCTCTGTATTTCCTGAATTTGAATGTTGGCCTGCCTTGCTAGGTTGGGGAATTTCTCCTGCATAATATCCTGAAGAGTGTTTACCAGCTTGGTTCCATTCTCCCTCTCACTTTCAGGTACACCAATCAGATTTAGATTTGGTCTTTTCACATAGTTCCATATTTCCTGGAGGCTTTGTTTGTTTCTTTTTACTCTTTTTTCTCTAAACTTTTTTTCTCACTTCATTTCATTCATTTGATCTTCAATCACTGATATCCTTTCTCCAACTTGATTGAGTCGGCTACTGAAGCTTGTGCATGCATCACATAGTTCTCCTGCCATGGTTTTCAGCTCTATCAGGTCATTTAAGGTCTTCTCTACACTGTTTATTCTACGTAGCCATTCATCTAATTTTTTTTCAAGGTTTTTAGCTTCCTTGCGATGGGTTCGAATATCCTCCTTTAGCTCAGAGAAGTTTGTTATTACTGACTTTCTGAAGCCTACTTCTGTGAACTTGTCAAAGTCCTTCTCCATCCTGCTTTGTTCCATTGCTGGCAAGAAGCTGTGATCCTTTGGAGGAGAAGGGGCACTCTGCTTTTTAGAATGTTCAGCTTTTATGCTCTGGTTTCTTCCCATTTTTGCAGTTTTATCTACCTTTGGTCTTTGGTGATGATGACCTACAGATGGGGTTTTGGTGTGGATGTCCTTTTTGTTAATGTTGATACTATTCCTTTCTGTTTGTTAGTTTTCCCTGTAAGAGTCAGGGCCCTCAGCTGTGAGTCTGTTGGAGTTTGCCGGAGGTCCACTCCAGCAAACCCTGTTTGCCTGGGTATCACCAGAAGAGGCTGCAGAACAGCAAATACTGCTGCCTGATCCTTCCTCTGGAACTTTGTCTCAGAGGGGCACCTGGCTGTATGAGGTGTCAGTTGGCTCCTACTGGGAGGTGTCTCCCATTTAGGCTGCACAGGGTTCAGGGACCCACTAGAGGAGGCAGTCTGTCTGTTCTCAGTGCTCAAACACCATGCTGGGAGAACCACTGCTCTCTTCAATGCTGTCAGACAGGGAAGTTTAAGTCTGCCGAAGTTTCTTCTGCCTTTTGTTCAGCTATGCCCTGCCCCTGGAGGTGGAGTCTACAGAGGTGGGCAGGCCTTGTTGAGCTGTTGTGGGCTCCACCCAGTTCAAGTTTCCCAACCGCTTTGTTTACCTACTCAAGCCTCAACAATGGCGGATGCCCCTCCCCCAGCCAGGCTTGCTGCCTCGCAGTTCAATGTCAGACTGGCAGTGAGCAAGTTTCTGTGTGCATGGGACCCACTGAGCCAAGTGCGGGATATTATCTCCTGGTGTGCCATTTGCTGAGACCATTGGAAAAGTGCAGTGTTTAGGTGGCAGTGTCCTGATTTTCCCGGTACAGTCTGTCACGACTTCCTTTGGCTAGGAAAGGGAAATCCCTTGACCCCTGGCGCTTCCCGGGTGAGGCAATGCCCTGCCCTGCTTCGGCTCACCTTCTGTGGGCTGCATCCACTTTCCGACCATTCCCAATGAGATGAACCAGATACCTCAGTTGGAAATGCAGAAATCACCCATCTTCTGCATTGATCATGCTGGGGGCTGCAGACAAGAGCTGTTCCTATTTGGCCATCTTGGAATGGAACCTCTCTTTTTGTCTTATTTTTAAGAGGGGTGAGGTGCATGCCCCAAGGCAGAGAGCTCACAGCTCCCTGAGACTGGCTTAATTCTTTCTCTTCCATTCACTTTCCCCTCACTGGGTAATCCTGTCATCCTGTGACTCTTTGTATGTCAGACCTAGGCACTGCTCTAGTCAGAGCACTTAATGTTCTAAAGGTGTTAGTTAGGGAACTAAAATGCTTAAGGACAAGCGGGTCAACCTATCTTATTGTCATTTGCTTGTCAGTCCCTAATCAGCCCTTAGTAACATGTTCTCAGGCTAATCTCTGCAGTGGTGGAGAAGCAGGCAGTGACGTTCCTAAGGAAATGGGATGCTCCCCAAGCCTATTGTGGGACTGCAGGACCAGTCTTGCCTGTGTCTTGGGCTAATACTATTCTCACCAGCATTCAACTGCCCTGTCTCTCCCAAGGTTTAATTTAATTAATGTCCCAGGTAGGATGAAGCAGGATAGTGTGAGATTTTATCATGCTACTTAGAACAGCATGCAATTTAAAACTTAAGAATTGCTTATTTCTCGAATTTACCATTTAATATTTTTGAACCATGGTTGACCATGGGTAAATAAAACGTTGGAAATTAAAACTGTGGATAAGGGGGAATTACTGTATTTTAATGGATTAAGTGAAAAACTAATAAACAGTTATTGAGCATTTAGCATGTTTTAGACAATAAACTCATTATTTTCTATGCATGATCTCAATTTATTTTGGCTAAAATCCTCCAAAACAAAAGAAATTATTTACTTTTTAAATGGAATGAGAGGAGAGAACAGAGTCAAGCTAAGTAACTAGGAAAGGATCAAACTTACAGTTTGTGGTATAGCCAGAATACTAAATCCAGATCGGTTTGATTCCAAAATTGTTGCTCTCAACATATACTATAACCAACATGGGAACCAGATCATACTACATAATACCTAAATGTTCTGCGGTACAGTGATATTGACTAAAATGAATTTGGAGATCCTTTAATTCTATAAATTCAATGTTAAACTTGTTCAGTATTTGTGAAGATATACCTGTAATCATGAAAACATTCCACTTACTCGTTTCATTGCAGGAAAAAAAATTAGTAATGCATATAGAACATTTTCTAAGTAGACATCTAATTTGTGATATACATTGAAGGATATTTGTTTATAGAATTTTTTTGTTAAAAATTAGAATTAAGGATTTAGAACCTAAATACTTTATTACAGTTAAAGACTTCTGTGGTCTTTCTTTTTTTAAAATAAGGGAAAACTCAAGTAGGAATAAATTATTTTAATGCAATAATAAAAAAAATTATTTTTAATTATTTATATATAAGAAAAAATTCAAAACAAAATCCGTATAGACTTACTTTAATCACATTGATTATGTTTAAATACTTTTAAAATTCCTTATTTCTTGTTTAGTAGCAACCCAACTAAAGTTCCTGTGCATATTTTTAATGTGGTGCTAGATACAGATAAACAAATCAATGATACTGCCATAAACTTCACTGGGGAAGTTCTTGGTTTCAGCTAAAGTGATTTGTCATCTAAAGTTCCATTTTTGATGGAGTCTATGGTCAGATATTAAAAACTACTTAAAAGACAAGTAGCTGATCACTATTACACTTTTGCCAATTTTAAGTTTGGTAAATCCCAGAGAATCAAATTCATTCACTGAGATAAGTGCTTGACAAGTAATTTAGAAACCTCAGAAAATTTCTCCAAAGTGTCACTAAAACCAGAATGCTAAATAGTAGTACCTCTAACAACAATAATGAACCAGTTAGTACACTATAAAGTGAGAGTTTTGTCTTATTAACATCAGAAAGCTCTGAAATGAAATGACTCTATGAGCTTTAAAAATTTCTTGGCACAGGACAATAGTTTCTTGTCATCTACACAGTAAATCAACGCTATATAAATCAGACATCACAAATTCAAATGCTGGTGAGTCTTGTCCTATGATACAAATGAAGAAACAGATATAAGCCAGAAGAGGCAATTAAAAACTTCAAAGTGCACTGTTTAAGGGCTACTGCCATTATTCAGCTCAAGCTGACTATTATGCAGAAACATGGGTGCAGTATTGTTAGACATGGTCTTTAAGAAAAGTTGCTAACCTGAAATTTTATTAAAAATGTCCAATTTTGAAAATGTTATGTTGAACAAATATAAAACCTCCATAGGTTTCATACTACTTATATGGCCTATGGATATATTATATTTTAAATAACTCAATATTTGAAACATGTATTGAGACCACAGGATTGAAGCAAAAGAAAATCTAGGAATAAGAGAGAGGAAAAAATTTGCTCCAGTAGAGAAAGTTGGTCCCAAGGGCTAAATTTGTATTAAAACAGGGAGAAACTGATGAGAAAAAGCAGGAATTGAATTGGTGGTAAAAGAGCTAAGTGTCAGGTAAAGGTAGATTTCTTGAAATTATGTTTTGGTGGATTTCGGAGTCCAGTAATCCTGGCTTCTGCTACTTACTTACTTACATAAGCTCTTTTATTTTGGGCATATTAATTCAATTTCATGACTGACTTTTCTTTTTTGTAAAATGGGAATAATTAATTCAGCTTCCTGGAATTTTATAAGATTATGAAAAAGAAATGTTATTAATACCCAAAAGTAACAACAAGAATGTCTGCTACAGAAGATAGATTTGAGGGTTGTTAGCCCATCTTTTTCTATATTTTGTTGTTTGCTCTTATTTACTTTATGTCTGGAATTATGGAAAGTGCTTTGCAAAAGGAAATATGAATCAATGATTTAGGTTGCATGCAAAATAAATAAGAGTTTAAGAAAAAGCAAGCTAATATTCATAACTAATCATTGTATTTTTTCTCCTGAATAGCCATTCAAATAAAGAAATAATAAACAGGTATTCAAGTGATAAAACTGGACAGTGGTCATCACTATATGGGCACTGGCAGGGAGCATAAGAGATACAAAAACTGAGTGTAGATTTTGCATGTTTCAGAAACTTGCTTACAGCATCATTTTCACTAATATAAAAAAGCACATTTTAATTTATAGGAATTTTAAAAGTATGGGTCCTATAATTTAATAATGTATGAAGGGAAAAGTGGGCCAGGTAATGCCTAAACACACAATGAGTTCTGTTATAGAATGGGAAGCCTATGATTAGAGAACCCAAATCTTTTACAGTAGACAGTAAACCTGCCTAATGTTTGCTCCAAAAGGATATGTTATCTTTATTATACCGGACAGTAAACAAATCTGCCCTTTGTTCTACAAGGAAATACTACCTCTATCTTCCAAGCGTCTTCACTATACAAACATACTTGAAAATATAGGTCAAAACAAAAGCAGTCAGTATTTTGATAGACATGCAGAAATGACAGATTTGACAAAAGACATATACAAACTGGAGAATTATTTACCAATATTCTCCAATTAACAACTCTATCACACAATATAACTGTACCCAACTTTTATTATTGGTAGTCTTCTGAATTTCTCAATAATTATTTTTCTCTCTCCACTATGGAAAATAAAAATAATAGGTTTTATAACCATGGAGCATCATATTTTTAGTCCCTACTTTTCTGACTCCACGTATAACATTGAGGATTGTGAAAGGAAAATAAATTTGGGGGCCTCAAAATCACTTAGCCAAAGGAAAAAGTCATGCTGGGAATCGCTTAGGGCAAACTTGCCTCCCATTCTATTCAAAGTCATCCATCTGCTCACTGAGATAGATGCATATCTGATTGCCTCTTTTGGAAAGGCTGATCAGAAACTCAAAAGAATACAACTATTTATCTCCCAACTACCTGTGACCTGGAAAGCCCCTCCCTGCATCAAGTTGTCTCTCCTTTCTGGATAGGACAAATGTACATCTTAGGTATATTGATTAGTGTCTCATGTCTCCCTAAAATGTATAAAACCAAGCTGTACCCTGCCATCTTGGGCACATGTCATCACGACCCCCTGAGGCTGTGTCATAGGCACACATCCTCAACCTTGGCAAAATAAACTTTCTAAATTAACTGAGATCTGTCTCAGAAATTTGGAGTTCACAGGATTAACCAGCAAACTAAGCAAATCTTTGGCCTAAGGTGCCTCATAGTCAAGAAAAGGAGCTAGATATGTAGGTAAGTCATGAGTTGTATTATAACAGAAGTGCATACAAGGTTAAAGAAGTAGAAAGGAAGCACTCGGTTTTGCTTAGGAGGTCCCTTTCTGCATGGTTCTCTACCTAGAAAAGCAGACTCTTCGTTTTTCCGAGGAGGTAAATTTCAAGCTGTGTTTTGAAGGATAAGTAGGTTTTTAGTAAATAAGGTATAGGGATGGGATAGGAAAAAAGGTGCAGGCAATAGAAACAGGCAAGACGTGCTTTAAGAAAAAGCATGATACATTATAGGATTTGTAAAGGCTTGTTATATTTAGAACATATGGTAAGTATGACAGGATAGAAAATGATTCTGAAAATTATAGGCAGGCTGCCTCACAAATGACATTCCATTCTAAGGTATGTGGGCTTTGATCTAAGATAGCAGAAACCAATAAAAATTTAAGTAAGTATGTCAATTTGATATGACACTACCACTTTCCAGCCCAGGGAGAGTAATGGTGATTCCTTATTCTGTATATGCATGGCCCTTTACCGGATGCACAGATGTTAATAAAAACTACAAGAGATAGTTTCTTATTCTTCTTGAAATCTAGTTCAGACAAATTATAGTGAATTCTGATAGCAAAAAAGGAGGTGGGGAATTTTGCTTGCAATTAAGTATTCAATAAGCTGGTTCATTCACGCATGGGTGGAAAAGGTAAAATACTTAAGGTTCCTGACAATTTAGTCACAGTAGCACTGGCTTGCAATGGTAGTAGGAGTGGTAGGCCAAAGAGCCTATTCTAGTTGACTCAGACTAGTCAAGGTTTACTTCACAAGCCAATGTGCCCTTCACTATACAGGGTTAGTTGAGTGTATTTCTGACTTTTATTTTGGAGTGGTCAGGCAAAGTATTGAAAAGGCAACTCAATGATATCAAAAGTGACCAGATGTTTAGGGATTATTTTCCCCAAGTGCATCAATTATATGCAGACATTCGGGGAAAGATATTTTTTTAGGAGAAACAAAACAAACAACAACAACAAAAAACTGCACCTATCCTTTAATGAGCACCCTTAAAAAATACTAGTTGTCATTTTTGAGCACATGCAACGTTCCAGATGCTAAAAGAGTGATAAGAGTTTTATATATATTTAATGTAATTATTGATATGACCAAAACAAAATAGGTATGGTTTTTTACACCTTTTTTTTTCTACAAATGACAAAACTGAGACACAGGTGTTAAATTATTCTCTTCAAAGTCATAAAAGGACTAAGTCAAGATTCAAAGATCCACAATAAGATAGTCTGCCACCAGAGGCCATATTCTTAAAAGCAGTTACACACTTAAATAGAAGAAAATGATCACATTGAAATTTCAAACATAGTTGATAGCTATAATGTAAGCTATCAGCCACTTTACAAGTTGCCTGTTGATCAGCCCCTTTATTTCTAAGGCCTACAGTCTTTAATTTCTCTAGGGCAGAGTGTAAGAAAAAAAGACTTCTCTATTTGAAAGTGGGTTTTGCTTGGGAATTGTACAGAGAGACTCCCTACCAAGATGAGTTGTGACACAGAGCTGTTTGGTTTGGGGAACATCACCGAGTTGCACTGTGGAAGTAGGTTTGATAGGGATGGGCAATGTTATACACAAGGAGATCGGATATTCTCTAAAGTGAAAAATCAATGTGTATTTAAAGAAGTTAGTGATTGAAATAGAAAGGCACAAATTACAATTGGTATCTTGGCAATAAAACCAGAAAACAGTAATTAATTAAATCATGGATATATAAAAAGAGTAAGTAGGTCCTGTGATGACTGGGAAAACTATGTTCTCAATGTAGAAGAGTTTCCTCAAAAGAAAGGGCAGGCTTCAGGGATTTCTGTTGCCTGTTGGAAATCCAAGTAGAGGTGTCCAATGAATAGCTTTTGAACATGTCCTTGGTGAAAGAGTAAAATCTAGGTTGGATCTCAAATGGGTAGCCACAAGTCTATTTTGAGTGTTAGAAGCCATAGGAATGGGAAGATTACCTAGAAACAGGGTGCAGAATGAAGCAAAATAATTCTGAGGAGCTCTGAGGAATGTCCTGCTATCAAAAGAAGATGGGAATGGATATTCATAGAGAATATATTGAAAATAGCATAGCCTCATAGACGGCAAAGAGGTTTCTAAAAGCAAGATGCTTTCAACCAAGTTTGACTCTGATAAGAAGTAAAATTATTTTACTAATTGTGCCAAATATAAGATTGCTGGTGACCTTAGCAAGTGGCTCCTACTAGTCCTTTAAAAGGCACTTGCTAAGGCCACCAACTGTCAATCTGTGTAAATACAAATTAAAAATGTAAGAAAATATTAAATTAATTCAAGAAGTAAAAGCATTAGGTAGAAGAATAATAATAGAGTTATATAACTAGGGGATACATTGTCAAATAATATTTTTGTTAGTTTTATAGACAAAATATCTGAAAAATTTTTAGAGATATGAAGAACTGGTATAAAGTGGCAGTTTGAAGTTAGGAAACATGATAATTTATGAAGCATAAAAAGTCAGAATAGAGCTAGAACACTAATATTCCATTCTATTCAGATATGTTTACATTATTATCCCCAGTTTAAAGATGAGAAGGCAGAGATATGAAGCAAAAGACTCAAACAAAGGAACATATCAAAAAAAGTGTGAGAGAGAAAGAGAAACCCAAGTATGAATTAAACCATTAAGGTTTGCTTTTCTATTATACCATGTGCTACAATAAAAATATAGGATTGTAGCCTGGGCAACATGGCAAAACCTCATCTTTACAAAGAAAAAAACATATATATATACACCAAAAATTACCTGGGTGTATGGTGGTACACACCTGCAGTCACAGCTACCTGGGAGGCTGAGGTGGGAGAATCACTTAGCCCAGGAGATCGATGCTGAAGTGAGCTGCGATCATGACACTGCATTCCAGCCTGGGCAACAGAGTGAGACCCTGTCTCAAAAAAAAAAAAATATATATATATATATATATATTTATATACAAAACATTTATATATACAATTTATATATATATCCTTATATATTTTATATATAAAAATATATATAATATGTGAAGCAAGATTTGTATACTGCCATATGTACACACACACACACATCACACCGACAGTATAAAACAACATACACGTTCACTTAACTAAAAAGTATTTAGTTCAAACCACACTTCAAGAGAAATCAATTGTCACTTTCTCTTTTTGAGCCCCTATATGATTTAAATTTTCAATCAACTATATTTCTTCAAATTGACTACTTTGATATTTAAAATTATTTAAATGAGCTTATATATGTGTACTCAATGTTGGTTTTAAAATGATCACTATGTATTTCAGTTTATTTACTATGCAAATATTTGTAATCTATTATAGCCATTCTTCCAACAGCAAAAAATAAATGTAAAACATACAATGGCCATTATATTATAGCTGCTCTTCTATACAGTAGATGTGTATAAAAATGTAGGTATGTATCACCTTACATTAGTGGGTGCAGGGGACATGGAGAGTAAGATGTACTACCGTCTCCTCAAATGGCTTGCAAACTGATTTAAAAATATGTATATACTCAGCATTTGTAGGACATTCTTTTCATCCCATTTTGTTTGCAAACAAGTTTATCTGCGTGACTTATCCAATGCCAGGTGTGGGTATGGCTGCTAAATTTGCATTGATTTATTTAAAGTACTTTTTGTGATCAAATGCAGATATTTGCAAGAAGGCTAGCTGAAATGAAAAATCTATTTGTAGCCAAGTAACAAAGTGAGAGAAGGCCACATCCATGACTTTGACCTTATTAGCATGGTGTTCTGAACCACTCCATTAACTGGCCACAGAGATATTGATAAATATGCACATATATAAAGACGGAGTGCCTAACATAACGTGTTCTAAACAGATTCTCCTATGAAGCAATTTGCATTTTCAAAAATATATGAATCTATTCATATTTTCAAAGTTGATAAGAAGATACTGTAAAAATATCCCTTTAACTTTCTACCAAATTAAATGCCAGTGCAAATAAAATTGCTGAGATTTGGAATACAATAATCTATGCTCTTTGTTTAGACAAAATGTAATCTCTATTATACAAAAACGAACACCAGATTTCTAGTAAATTATTTATATTGACTGATACACATGATGGTCAGAGTTGGAGATACTGTCAAGCCAAAGCACCAGAATAAGAAATGGTATCAAGCACTATCAACAATGAGTTGCTTCCCTTTTAGGTTTCCATATTACTTTGTTCTCATATATACTAGAAAATGTCCATGTTGTACTCTAAATGTTGCTTACAGTTTATGCCACGAAGGGATGAGTCTCTAAATAGCTGTACCATATCTTTGTCTTCTTGAAATTTCTGTCATTTTCCAATGTTTCTGCCTATAGTATTTTTTCAGTTAATGCTAATTTTGTAATTAAGGCAATGGATTAGTATTTCATTCTGTCTTTCTATTATCATCATCAATAATCCTAAGACATTATAATAGACCTTATACTTATAAAGACTGTAACAAAAACATATATTCACATATTAAGAAAATATTTATGGTGGAGGTTTCAGTTATATCAATCTGGTCTGATTTAGAAACTGATAATTATTTTTAGAGGTGGCTCCAATATGTTGCTTTTTTGTTTTTTATTTTAAGATATTCAGAAATAGGTATCTTATTTAATTGTTGTGTCAGTTATGATAAAGTTGTCTATTGCTGCCCCTAGAAGATAACTATTTGATCATTAATCCATAACTGGATACTCATCCAGTCCTATATATTTCCTCCCACTGAGGGATTAAGTTGTCTTACTAAGATTTTGTTGTTAATATTTTTCTTGCTCTTTTTTTCTTTTTCCTTTTCTTTTTTATTTGGCTTAAAGAGACATGTAATAACATGGATTAAACACAGAAATACATACAAATATTGACATCGCTCTAACTAATCAGGATAAGAACAACAATACAGTTTTGTCTTACTTTATTGATTAGAGACATTGGAAACAGAACAAAGGTTAATTTAATGCAATATTAGTTAGGAGATTGGAAATACTTTCCTCTAAAGACCATAAAGCCGACTATCATAATAGGATTCTCACTTTGCCTTAAAAACAAGTCAGAATGATTCCATTCTATTTCACAAATGGCAGCAAATCTCTTAGATTTATTGTAATATTTTAGTCAAATAAATCTCTAAAAATTTAGCACACAAAAGACTACACATGAGGCATAAAACTGAAAACAGAAGTGTAAAAATAAATCAGAGTAATTATTCCCATCTCCATGGAATCTCAGGATTGCCAGGCCTTACAAGGTCCCTATGATGATCAGAGAGATTAAAGTAATTCTCTAACTAAGCATGCATGTCAAGGAAGTCACTTTACTGTGCCCGCAGCCCAATTAACTAGCTTTGGATTCCAAGAGGTAATGATCAGCTAATTAAATTACCTCTGAATCATCAACAAGAAAACTGCTTCTACCACATTTACTCGCCTCTTTTTCAGCAAGAATAATGCTTCATGATTTAATTGTCAACATCATTGACCTGATGGAAGGATCAGAAAATTCCTTAAAAGGTCTCAAAACTCATTACTATGGGTATTTTTCCCCTGAAGTAAAAATAACACTCATTTGTTTAGGCCTACAAGGTGAACCTGGGACCAACAGGAGAGGGCTTATAGATATAAATACGATATCCCACTTTAAAATCCAATTGTGACCTGTGAGGTAAGAAATAATGGAATACTGCTCACATTTCCTCCTTTTAAATGCAATCAATCTGGGTAAATGGGAAGAGGATAATAGAACAGTTTTTTTTTTCCCTTCTTTACATAGATAATGACTAATCATTGTTTAAGTCCACTGCCTGTATCAAAAACAAGGCACTGGAAGCCTGGGATTCTTAACGCTATAATTCTTTACTTTCACTGGCTTTGCTTCTGTATTTTAAGGTAATTCTCATCATCATCAAAATTATCATTATCAGCATCAATTCACAATACAGTATTTACTGAGTACTTATTATTTGCCAAACTATGCTAAATAATTAAAATGTAATATCTGGCTTAATTCATAATTTACCATTGCTCTCTCCATTTTAAAATGGAAGAAATTGAGGCCTATGAAGAATAAATTGTAAATCTAAAAAATTGACTTGAACTCAAAAAGATCCAAGAACCTGATTTTTAACCACTTCCCCAAAATATAATGTAAATGGCTGAGCTATATTATAAGGGGGAAAAGAAAATTGTAATTATATAGCTAGAAGTACAGTGTCTTCATACATAAGAAACTGTCAGAAAAAAAGGCACGATATCCAAAATCCATTCTGTTTGTCTTTGTTATAGCCTGTTAATGGTCTAGCATCTGTCACTTTTTGGCCAATTCTAATGAGAAGTTAAAATGATCTGTAATAATAAGAAGTCACTGGGTACAGAGTTAGATTTCTTTTAACTACAGACAATAGAACCCTCTAATACTTTACACTGTTATAATGTGCATCCAAAAGAGCTTTAAAGGATAAAAACTGATCTGCTACGGAAAATTATATAAAGATTGCCAAACAAAACACACGTGCTTTGACTCTAGAAGAAAGCATTTCCCAAGATATGTTTCTACTCTTTGGCTAAATGCTAAATATTCTCCATATATTCCTCCCAAAGAGGGAGATTTAAGGCAGTAATTAATGTCTATTCTAGATCACACAGTTTGGTTTATATCTCCCAGGTGATGGCTAGAAAATGTGAAATTTATTTCTGCAGACCAAAAACACACTGAAAACACACTGATGACTGCAAATCTGTTTACAGGGTAGAATGCAGCTAGTTGGAATGGAATAGGGTTGGAAAGTAGAGGGACATCTGGGATAATTCAATGGAAATTGTGTTCTTTCTAGAGAGGAATCAGAAATTGACTGGAAATTATTAAATCTAAAAGAGGAATCACTATACATACCAATGTTCTTGTCGGATTTTGTTTGTGTGTATTGAAAATCATAGTTTCATTTTAATATGTGAAGCTCTGTTTATAATACAATAATATAGGTTCAGCAGAATATTATATAAATTGAAAGAATCCCTCCAAATAGGAGTAACTTACTTAATAATTATGTGCAGAATTGAGAAATTACCTGCAAGCAGAAAAATAAACAAAGCACTTCACACAGATTATCCAGCAACAGCCTCCACATATGCACGCAGACACACTCTCGAACTCATTCTAACATGGACATGTATACACTCACACATGAAAGTAAGAGATGCATATGTCATTTCCGTTTTCTAGATTAATAGCTAAAAATATAAAAATGCAAATAAATGGACTACCGTCTGGTAAGAAAGTAAGTACAGTGATCCTCGGTATATCCTGTTCCTTGGTCTACATCATTAAACTATATTTCTTCCTTTTATTGGCTTCAATTACCTGTATTGCATCTTCTAAAGGGCAAGAATAAATACTTGTTTAGATGAGAGTTGGTGCTATTTTGTTTAGAAGAGTGAAAGCAGAGAGGCTTTATAATGCAGAACAAAATAGAGACAAACTTAAAATTTAAGAGGCAGTTAGTGAAGAATCCTGTTTTAGATAAGCTTATACTAAAAAAGTATACAGAAAGTGATGCAGAGTTTTTCTCATTCTGTGTAGGATATTTTCATCTCTGTTATTTCAAATCTTTAACAATTCTAAGTGTTTCTAAAATCCCAAATGTAGCAAGTAAGATTTTCAGTTATATAATAAACTTTTTCTTTCTCAGGGAAAAGTATTTCACTTAAATAAGGTAAGGATGACAAGGAACATATAACAGTAAATAAAATATAGCAAACTAAGGATTTCTTATTTAACGGCATTCTTACTCTATAATAATCAGTCCTAATTTTTCTTTTATCAAACGATTTATGTAGTGTCATGAGCTCTACTTGGAAAGCTATTTTATCCATTTTATATTCTTCCAAGAAGTCTAGGAGCCTACTTAGGCATCTATAATCAGAAACATTGGATCTTTGCAAATTAGACTTAATAAATCCTCATTCTCTACTCACTAGAAAAAAAATCATGAAGGAAAGAAAGGGAATTGGCCTAAATCCCTGTCAAACCTCACCTTTAATTTGCAGGACCCTTGAGAAATGTGAAACTATCCTATAAGTGATTTGACTTTTTAGTCCAAGAAACATGAAAGAGACCAAAGTTGAATGTGCAGTCAAGGAGGAAGTGGAGGCCGCTCTGTGGCAGGATGCATACTCACAAACACTTGTGAACAAAGTAAATCTTGGTTCTAGGTTTTCTTTTTAGAGTTATTTGAGTATCTAGTAATGCTAGAAAATAATGAAGGTTTTCATATCAGCAAATGTTCAGGACAAAATCCTAGCCATCAAATTAGAATTCACACATATACTCACGCACACATATATCAAGAAACTTGGTAAATTATGCTATTAGTTATTTAAAATTTATTTCTTCTTATTCTTAAATCAGAATTATAGAATCTCTGAGCCAGGAACATCATCAAATAAATTATCTATTTTATTTAACTTGCAATCAGTTTTCTCTTACCTCTAAATATATATACTTCCAAAACATCTCCTTTTATCCTTTTCGATTTTTACTGATTAATTCCAGATTATATTTCCATCAAAAATTATTTTTCTTACATTGATTTCAAAAAGAATCATGGGGAGAATGTATAGTGCTCTCTTCACACAATAAGAAAGATTACTTTGACAGATGGTCCTTCTGTGTTTATTAGTAGGTGAAGCTGAGTTTGAACACCTAAGAGCTAAGAGCTGAAACTGAAGAATTCAGATGGTATCCAAAAACATCCTTCAGCCCAATCTCATTCCACTTTCCTACATTTTATTCTTTAACAATGTTTCTTCCAGAAAGATAATGGTTTCTCAAAAAACTCTTAGATACTTTTCTGTCTTTAGTAAGTGCTATACGAACCAAAAAGGAGTGACACATTATTGATTACAATCTGAATTTCTAATAAGAACCCAAAGTTTACATTTAATTCAAAAATACCTAATCAAAATAAAATGAATTAAGAATAAAACAGTTTTGTCATTATTTTCTGGTTATGAAAAATATAGAACTTGTAATGTCAAGCAAATTGACTGCAGATGGCCCCCAATTTAAGATGGTTTGACCTAAGGCTTTTCAACTTTATGATGGTGTGTGAAGGTGGTATACATTCGATAGAAACTATACTTTGAGTACCCACACAACCATTCTGTTTATCACCTTCAGTTCAGCATTTAATACATTATATGAGATATTCAATACTGTATTACAAAATAAGCTTTGTATTAGATGATTTTTTTCCCAATTGTAGGCTAATGAAAATGTTATGAATCACATTTAAGGTAGGCTAAGCTAAGCTATGGTATTTGGTAGGTTACGTGTATTAAATGCACTTAATGATATTTTATGATGGGTTCTTAAAACTTAACTTTATTATAAGTCAAGGAGCATCTGTAAGCATATTTGAAATGATTTCCAATGATTTTTATTGTAATACTGTCTTTAAATTTATATTTTATAGGGTATATTCTATGATATCCTTTGTAAACATTAGCAAGTGTTATATATCTACACAAGGGTATTCCATTATATGATGGCATAAAATATATATTCATGGATAAGTGGATATGGAGTTCATGAGTTGTTTTGGGTATTCTATCTAACTTGGTTTATAAATTATTATTTAAATCATAACAACATGGAAATCAATTGACATTTTTCAACCAAACGTCAGTTTGAAGGGAATTTGTGTTCTCCATGATAAAGGCAATGATATTTACTTGTGATTTTTAAAAGTAAGCCTGAAAAACTTCTGAAATCAGTTTATTTTCCCTGAAGTTTACCAAATTTATTGTATATAGCTCTGAACTATTTTATTACCGAGATAATTATACTACTATTGAATTATTTGTCTTTTATCCATGTATATCAAAGCACTTAGTAAACATAAAGTTCTTTTTTAAATAAAGTATATAAAAATGTGTTGACTTATTAAGGCACTGCCTCTGGCAGAGGCAAAGATTACTAAAATGGATTATTCATTGGCTTGATATTCAAGACTACCCACTTACTTATCTATTGACCCACTGTCTCTAAGGCAACAAGAGCTGTAGCATAGCATTGTGAGCAAGTACCCATTAAGAAAATGCTTTTCACACAAGAAAGCCCATCTGACTCTTAAATACGTTCTAATAGAAGAGATCTCAAAAGCTCATAGAAAATTTCCTTGTTTCCAGTAAATGGAACCACCCTTCAAGTATGTTTACTGAATGTAGTAAGGCAACTTGTGCCCAGATATGAAAAGTTTCCACCTTTTGAAAAGTATGTCTAGAGCCTTGTAAAGTGTGGAAACATATGAAGATTTCTCACTTTTATTCCCTTGGAAAATTAAAATGGAACTTTAAAAAAGGTTACAAGAAAGACCAGTGAAAGCTTTTATGGAGTTTCTACTTCCCTGAAGAATACATAATCTGTCAAGAGATGGATCAGATTACTACCATTGAAATAACTGCTTAGATTTACTTCAACTAGAATCACTAAATATACATATCCTCAGGTTTTAATAAAGAAAAAAACTAAAATTGTACCTAATATTTCACATCCAAAGTTTTAAAAGTACAGATTAATCCGTTGCCTACAGAGTAAACTACATATTACCATATATATGTATATTCTCATTATGCTTTAAAATTTGAGAGCTTACTGTATGCAATTATGTTTAAAAACTGTCACAAATTATGCATTTTTCAGAAACCCAGCAACATAACAAAATTTAATATTGTATAAATCAACAAGAACATATTTGAGTGTTATTGTGAGCCATTTGATTGAGGGATACTATTTTAATGATGTATCTTTATTTCCTTCATTTTAATAAACAATATATGTTGTTCCAGTCAAAAAGTTTACTTATATGCACATTCACATAATTTCAGAATGTTTTAGAAAGTTTTTTTAAAGTGCTGGCCTCATAGTATTAAAATATGATAATTATTAAACGAACGATACTCAAAGTTTTCTTTTTATAAAACCTTACCCAAATAAAAGAGATCAAAATAAGTTTAAAGCTATAGGTGGTAAGGAAAACCTAAATGGAACACAATGGATGTATCAGCCTAATTTCAAATGACCAATGTGATTTATACACATATATTATCTACATTTACATAATTGATAGGTAGCCATTCTCAAGTCTTTCAGAGAGATGTCTATGATACATAGTTAACTCATAAAAACATGTTACAAAAGGCCATTTGCAAATGATCGTTCCTAAATTAAAATATTTGGAATATATAGAGATGAAGTATAGGAATAACATTTTGAAGTATTTTTTAAAGTTCAGTTATTGGTTATCTATTTCTATTTCACATCCTTTATCAGCAACAAAACTGGGAGTTCATGCTAAAATGTTGCAGAGAAAGGATGATAAATTATCATATACTACTGCAAAATAAGCTAATTCATGACATTTAAATTCTAGGTAAGCTTGGAATTCTTAGCTATTGCTATGAGGAAAAGTTTTTGTGTGGCAAGAACCTGATTTTTTTTTTTTTAATTTAAGTGTTTAAGCCTTACAAAGTTCCAAGATAAGCCATATGGTGTACATGAAGAGGTAGTATATGCTATCACATAAATCAGATTTTCCAAAAAATCTGGGTTTGGGAAGCAGAAGGGAATGTACCGAGAGGTCCTATATTCTGTACCCTGTACCCATTCCCCAGACCCACATTTCTGCAGACTTCATCTGTTGAAGAAGGGATTATGAAACTGGTACACGAGTTTGAGTATCTGAGCACAAATGAGATGCGTATCTTTCTTCTATAGGGGAGTCCATGAAATAATTAAGATCTAGAACAAACTTCCCCCAAAAATCTACTCACCAACCATGTGATGATCTAGGAGTGACGGATGTAGTGGCATGTAGTGCCTAAAGATTAGTTCAAAAACAGTCTGTTATATTTTCTAAGGTCCCAGAATGACAGAGACCAAAATTTAACATTTTTACACCCTCAAGAAAGAATGAAAGCCCAGTAAAAAAGTGAATACCTGAGGCAGGAAAACAATAAAAGCTAGAGATTTTGCCCTCTTCAGCTTGTGTCCTGAGAACCTTATTTTCTCTGTGTGAGGTGTATATATGTGCACATGTGTTATTAGAAACGTAGAAAGGCTACTGTAAGACAAGTGCTGAAATGTTCAGAGTAGTATTCTCTTGGTGGGCAATCATGTATGATTTTTATTTCCTGCTTGTTTCTGTAACTTAATTTTCATATATTTCCTTTGTAATAAATTTAAATTAATGTAAAAGCTAAATTGCTAGCTACAAAGATTGCCTGCTTTGTACTCCTTATTATCATAAATTTACTTTTTAATAAATACAAATTAACAATGAAAATTAAGGGGAAAGCTGCGATAATGACACCAAGAACTGTAAGTCAACAGAAGGAATGGGCTTCTTTTCTTGAAATAATTTACCAGAGATTGAATGAGGTAATTTTTCTTATCCAGCTGGAAAAAGAAAAAAAAATAATGGAGTAACTTTTTATAATGTGCGAAGACATTCCTGGATTGTAGCCATCAAGGAACATTTGTAAAATTAATCAGGAAAAAAATTGAGCGTTCACCCAATGAAGCAATCTGTTATTTGGAGCAATCTTTTGAAAATTGTCAATAAAAAGGAAGTAACAAATGTGCATAATAATAAAATAACACCAATATTTTAATTATAAAGACCTAAACAAGTTTATAAATTAATGCAAGTAAAAAAAATAGATAAACAAACATTATCTTTAGCCCAATAGTAATAACTTATTATGTTCCTAGATAGTTCATGGCATCCTAAAACTTTCTATGTCAGTAATGGTTAGGCATTATCATCTCCAAATACACATCCATTTACTCTCAATGTAGTTTCACATAGTTTTAAAGGATGTGACATCCTTTAGTCCTAACTTCCCTGGTATCAGATTATGCTGGCCATTATTTCTTTCCCATAGAAAATAAGAAATTTTGCTGTCTAAATGTATCATATTAAGTTATTTCTGATATCTATTATTCTCCTTTAAACTCGATTATGTTTTTTATTATTGCTGAGAGTTCTTTCTTTCTCTGAATACAGAGGTTAACATTTTTCTACACTAAAATGAGCAACATAGACATAGAATAAAGAAGATAGAAACAGGGAGTAGAAGGGTGGTTACCATGGTTCTGGGGCTAAGAGAAATAAAGAGATGTGATCCAATGGTACAAAGTTGTAGTTATAAGAGGAATACGTTTTGGAGAGCTAATGTACAGCATGATGACCATAAACTGTAACAATGTATTATATACTTGAAATTTGCTGGTAAAGTAGATCTTAAGTATTATTACCACACACACACAAAAGGTAACTATGTGAGGTGATAAATATGTTAAGAAGTTTGGTTGTACCAATTATTTCACAGTGTAAACATATATCACTACCTCACATTGTACTTCATAAATACATACAATTTTTATTTTCTGCTATACTTCCATCAAGCTGAAAAAACACATGTAAATAAAATAAAGCAAATAATTCATCAGGTAAAACAGAAGAGGGGAAGTTGAAGGAAATACTTTTCATAAATATCAGTGAATAAAATCACAATTTGGGCTGAAATATTTTTTATTAATGAGAAACATCAGAAGATTACATGGAAGACACGGTTTATATAAAGTCGCCTTGAACAAAAATAAAGCATTAAAAATTTAGAACTTGGCCACGCTTGGTGGTTCACACCTGTAATCCCAGCACTTTGGGAGTCCAGGAGTTTGAGACCAGCCTGGGTGACATCATGAGACTCTGTCTTTACAAAAAATACAATAAGAAATTAGCCAGACATGATGGTACCTGCCTGTACTCCCAGCTATTCAGGAGACAGAAGGATTACTTGAGCCTAAGAGTTTGAGGCTGCAGTGAGACATGATTAGGCCATTGCACTCCAGCCTGGGCAACAAAGTGAGACCCTGTCTCAGAAAAAAACAAAAAACAAAAAACAAAAAACGGGGGGAACCCTTTTATTTTAAGTCACTGATTACATAGTGCCTCTCTATGTAGTGAAGATAAACATTCCAGTGTTCATAGACCATGTGATGGAAAGAGTTCAAATGAACTTGTGAAGATAAACCTGGAGAGAATAAGCAGAGCAAATTGAAAAACTATGGTATTGAAGGCTTTGTCCTTTGTCTTTGTGAAGATAATTTTACTTTCTCTATCTCCCTCTGATGTAATATAAGTCATAAAATGTTTGTGACCTTAAAGATCTTCTTAGGTTTAATCCATGGCAATAAGCATAACATAAATAGAAATATACAGACTATGCCTACTCAGTGTTCTCCATTCTGAAGTGCATAAACCAAGTGTGCTGAAACAGTGAATGGAACCCTTTCAGACCCGTAAGTTGTAATCACTATTAATTCTCTTTCATTTTTATCATGCCATTCTGTACTTGATCTTTGTAGAAAAGACAGAAAAAACTGTTCTTAGAATATCCAAAAGTCATGAAAAAGAAAAAAGGAACCACAAATCTCATCAGAACTTCTGTTTTGTGAGGTTCTGGGATCCAGTTTTTCTCACTTGACAGCATTGTTGTAGATAAGCGTTAATTAAATTTTCCAACATTTTACTTGGCTGAACTGAACTTAACCCAGTCAATAGATTTCTATATGTTATTTGAAGTTTGTTTATCTAATAGATGGATTTTAAGTAGAGAGTATATGTAGAAAAACATAAATTAAGATGTTGGCCAGAATTACTTATCTCAAGGTAGAATGTGCACCATATGGCTGCTTCGCTCCAAGCTAATATATTATAACTGAATCATCTCCATATCTAATAAAACAGGAAGTCAAAAGGAATATTCATGTACAACTTAACAAGCATTAGGTTTGTGTAGAAATATTTTATGGCAGAGTGAGGGGAACAATACTGACAGTGTATATCACTATAGTGATAAATCATACTGGTTTTGTTTCAAGAATAATGATTGAAGCTCAACCTGCAAATCTAAGGCAAATCAATATTTTAATTTCATTCCTTTGATGCATTGATTCCAATGATTTTAATTTCATTCCTTTAAAGCACTTATTCATATTTGAAAATTCCCCTCCCCAATGAAAATCATTATCTGCATTCAAACTACTTATATAGTTTGAATATATAAAATATATAAAATAGAAAGTCAATGCTAGACACACAATGAAATGCCTTAGAATATTAAGGTCATTCATTAGACATCATAGAGAAAATTGTAATGTGATTTTGTATATCCACTGATAGTGAATAAATGGCTAATTTCGCTATATTCACCATATGCACATCATTGGTAGATATCAATTTTATTTCACAGGCTATAGCTATTAAATTTCAGGATTTTAGAAATCAAGTTACTAAATCACTCAGGCATGAGAAACTAAATATAATCAATATTCAGGCAACTGATTACAATAATGGAACAGGCTCTATATTTATGGTGAAATCTGCTCTATTTTATTATGCTAAACCTAGTAAAGCAATATGATGCAGGGCCATAACTAGCCTACTCAAATTATTTTCTCTTATTTGTCAATTTCACGAGCAAAACACCATGCGCATGGTAATGAAGGCACATGTCTTAAACATAAATAAAATGTAACTCCTAACATTCTACACTAACCTGCTTTACCCATGACCTTTCTCCTTTCTGTTGATGATTATTCCATCCTTCCAGTTGCCCAAGTCAAGTAACCTAGAAGTCATTCTTGACACATCTCTAGTTTCTACGTCTTCCATCTAAGTTCTCAGGCAATCCTCTTGTCTCTAATTCCAAAATATACATAGAATCAAGCGGCTTCTAAGTACTCCCATTTTTAACTCCACTTTCACCTGCATGCTGCAGTAGCTTCCTAGCAGGTCTCCCTGTGTACTCCCTTCAGTCTACTCTCCACATGGCAGTGAGCCTTTAAAAAACCACAAAATCTATAGTTCCTCCCCCGCCTTTTTTTTTTTTGAGATGGAGTTTCGCTCTGTCACCCGCCCAGGCTGGACTGTAGTGGCGCGATCTCGGCTCACCGCAACCTCTGCCTCCCAGGTTCAAGCCATTCTCCTGTCTCAGCCTCCCGAGTAGCCAGGATTACAGGCACACGCCACCAAGCCCAGCTAGTTTTTTTTGTATTTTCAGTAGAGATGGGGTTTCATTGTGTTGCCCAGGCTAGTCTCGAACTCCTGAGCTCAGGCAATCCACTCGCCTCCGCCTCCCAAAGTGCTAGGATTACAGGCGTGAGTCACCTCGCCCGGTCTCTAGTTCCTCTCTTAAAAATTTTCCAATAGCTTTCGGTTTCATTAAACTGAAAGTAAAAAGTTTTTAAAATAAATTGTAAGGCCCCATATGAACTTTGTTTCCAATTCTGAACCTCATTTTCTACCAGAGGCTTGTGATAATCAGCTCCCTTGTGTTCCCTCTGATTTTACTTACCTCACGTGGCCAGTGTCATCTACTCAAAACATGAATCAGATGATGTTTTTCTCTTACTTAAAAATCCTCAAAGCCTTCCTCTTTCTGTAAAAATAAAATCTGAACTTTTGTATAGCATATAGGCTTTATATTCCCTTATCCACTCTGACCTCATCCCTGGTCATACCAGCTATTTTTTTTTTTTTTTTTCTCAAACTTGCTAAGCTGACTCCTCCCGAGACTTGGTGTAGCCCGTTTCATTTGTATGAAATATACTTCCCCAGATAACTACAGGCCTACTGTTTTCTCCTTTGGATCTTAGCTGAGATCATTTATGTATGCTATCTCAGAAAATAGTTATCGACCACATATTATATACCATTCTTTCTTCATTTTCTCTTATATAACTTATTCTTTTTCACAGCACTTATTGTATTTTTATTTCTTTGATTTTTAAAATTTATTTTAACTCTATCTTCAATGCTAGCTTCAAGAGAATAGGGTCTGCATTTTTTTCTTGTTCACTGCAGTGCCTCCAATACCTAGAACAGCACCTAGCATATAGTATGTGCTCAATAAACATTACTGGAATCACTAGAAACTCCAAACAATTTTTAAATTCCATAGTTGCTTGATTTTAAGCATGTTTCATTTTCAAGCAGTAAAACATTAAACCAGGAACAGCTCATCGTAAATTGTTTCTGATTATCAACTTTCATAAGAAGTATTTCGACCTTGCAGTGAGACAGGAATTTATATTAAGGCTGATTTATAACTACAGAGCTAATACTTCTTTTTTTTCTCATTCATTTTAGGCTTAGAATAATTGATTTTTATGAATACTGGATCAGAATCCATAAGCATACTCCCTATAGTGAATGTTTTATTTCTGAAAGCCTGGGGAAGAGTGTTTTGTAATTAAGAATTATTTTGTCTTTCCAATTATACCATATGTTGTAATTGAAAGTATAATACATAAGAGTATGGTATTTTGCAGAACACTGTTGATGTGGGCTCTCATTCGTACTTGGGTCAAGATTGCTCACCAGCCTTTGTTCCTCACATCACTCTTACATGGCTTCAATAGCAAGGAAAAAAGTACCTTATGATAGCACTGCTTTTGTTTATTCTTTTAATAAAAGTAATTATTAATAAAATTCCTCTTCAATAACCCTCACATCTTGCCTCAGAAGATCTTCCTTAAGACAACTGGTGAGTCAGCTTTTAGAACAATCTGATAATGTCAGGAAGTCTTCATTTTACATGTAAAAAGATACATACATGCAGCGAGTTAAATATTATCTAAGATAGATAATTAGATGATAGATGATAGATAGATAGATAGATAGATAGATAGATAGATAGATAGATGGATGATAGATAGACAGAGAAATTTGGCAAGTTAGGGAAAATATACTTAGTACTGATTTTTATTTCTATAACATATTCGTGCTACAATGCTGAAGTTTTGTAGCTATTTACATGACCCCAATACTAGGAATAATGGCATATGGGAGAAGTAGCTCTGAAAGAGATATTTGTTATTTTTCACAAAATATTAATATCCATGAATAGTCCATCATCTGAAATATAATCTTTTGATTATATTATTTGTTAATAACATCCACAAAGATTGTGTAATGAAGGCATTACGTTTATATATTCGAGTAAAATTCACAACATGTCATTTCAATACTAATTTCACTAAGTTCACAGTCTGTTAACTCAGGCTTAGTATTTTAAATAGTAGTAGCAGTATTTCTCATAATGATGATAATACTGATTATCATCATTATCATCTTTTTAATTAAAGAGCCCATTCTTCCAATTGCCATGCGTTTATGGGCTATAGAAAATGTAGCAGTATAACATTGTCTTACTAATTTAAAACTGGTAACTTTTTGTTTGGGATTCATTTGCACAGGAATAAGTTTGGAGTAATATTTTCTAAAAAAGAGTATGATTGAGATTTGGTTTTCAGATCAGTTCCTCAAGGTCAGAGTAAAGAAGTTCTGTCACTGAGGAGTACTTTGCTTTATTTCTTCACAGGCTTCTTTCATAGGATGCTACAATTCTACATTATTCCACATGCAGAATATGTGTACAAAAATGTTCAGAGCCCCCAAACCCTAAAATACAATGGAAACGGAAATGGTAGTAAGCAGTTAAAAATTGATAAGTATGTATTTATCTAGAAAGTTATTTGGCCGGGCGCCGTGGCTCACGCTTGTAATCCCAGCACTTTGGGAGGCCGAGGCGGGTGGATCACGAGGTCAGGAGATCGAGACCACGGTGAAACCCCATCTCTACTAAAAATGCAAAAAAAATTAGCTGGGCGTGGTGGCGGGCGCCTGTAGTCCCAGCTACTCGGGAGGCTGAGGCAGGAGAATGGCGTGAACCCGGGAGGCAGAGCTTGCAGTGAGCCGAGATTGCGCCACTGCACTCCAACCTGGGCGACAGAGAGAGACTCCGTCTCAAAAAAAAAAAAAAGAAAGTTATTTACTATATATTTTTAGGCAAAAGAATTTTAAAAATTACAGAATTACATGTGAAATATGAGTCAATTTGTATTTTGAAAATAATATGTGTAAATATATAAGTAAACAGCATGTTAATAATGATTTTTCCTGAATGATGTAATTGCAACTTTTAGATATAAGTATAGATATTTGAGTACATTGTAATTTTATTCAGTGGATATATATGTGTGGATATAATTTTAAAAACTATTTTAAAAAAGAACACAACAAAGATGCAGAGAGTTAATTTCCATCATCTACATTTTACACCGTGCTACTAACAAACAGACTGTGTTGGCTGTAAGGCTGAAAGATTTTTCAAATTCGATAACCCTCCTTCCAGCAGTCACCAGAATCAAGAAGGGACCTTAGCTTAATATTCTGACCGAAAGGTGACACCACTAGAAGTGCAGTGCTCACTCCCCCTGCTTCTAGAAAGGTCCTGCGATATCAGCACAACAGCAACACAGAGGAATGAAAGCAGAAGAGACCGGCCTCGCCTGTCTGTGATATTCTATATAACCCTTACCCCTGTAAAATTGCTTTTATCATTGAACCTTAAATGCGTTGCAAACTAAAAACATAGTGAAATCACTACCTATACAAAAGGAGTGCCCATTTTTATCCTGTTATTATAGGAGCTCCCATTTTTTGTCCTGTTCTTATAAAAACAAATGATTGACCTGAAGCATAGAGAAAGAACATTTGCGTGATTTTGCATCATTTAGTTTGCATGTGGTTGTTTTCATTGCTTCAACTTTAACATTTGTGTTTTCAGTGAAGACATTTTTAATTCCTAAGAAAGCTATTAATAGACTCTTCACATTAAATCATTTTATATTTGTGCTGGTAAAGGTTGAATTTGGAGCATATGGTTTATAAATGTGTCTTGAAATGACCCTTAGTGGAGTATGTATCAGCACTGAAATTCTTAGACTTTCTGGAACCAGTTTCGGTTCCTGGCAACATGGACATAGCTCCTTAATTTTCTGAGAGATTAGATACATTCCTTATAGTCAGTTTATTTGGGTCTTTTGAAAAGAAAAAAAAATTCCTATTTCCAAAGTTCTGAGTTAATCACCTGATTAATGATGAATTTCTCACAGGATTTTTTTCTTAAGAATGATCATTTTTAAAATCCTAAATCTTCTCAGAGCTTGACATTTTTTAAAATGTTAAATACTTTAAATGTATAGAAAAGAATGTAACACACTGTTATGCACCAAACACTATCAATTAACAAACGTTAATATTTTACTATATTGGCCTCAGTTTTTTTTTAAATTTATTTAAAGACAAAATATTTGAGATAGTTTAAATCTCATATCGGTTTCAACCTTACTAAATCCATTGTATATTATTTCCAAAATTGTTTTAAACTTTCATCACACATTCATATTCATATACGGTATGAACAAAGATGGAGTTTTTTCTTTTATTTATTGTTTATATTCAAAGAAATTGTTTTTTATGGTTTTAACTTTATCTAAATAGAGTCAACATTACACAAACCCTTTGGACACATCATGTTTTTTTTAGCTCAACAGCATGCTTTGGCAATGTATCTATGCTGTTACTTGTACCTCTATTCAATTTAGGTTCTTTAATATATTCCTTTGTATGTCTTAACTTTTTGTTTATCACAGTTGGTATAATTATTGAATAGAAGATTCATTTTACTTCATTATTTTGGCCTTTCATTCATTCATCATCTCAGTCTTTTTTTCGAATTATTTCTCTTCATCACATTACCCTAACTCACCCTATCTATTTATAATGGAAATCATACTAGACATATGCTAAATCTCATTTTATTCCCCGTATCTCTTACCCACTCTTTTTTATTGTTATCTCCTTGTGCTGTGTTTATGGTAATTCTATCCAAGGCTCCATCTATTTAGCTGTTAAATTCATCTTTGTGTTTTTATTACATATTGACCTCAAGCAAAGAGAAAGAACATTTGTACTGTTATGATAATGAACTTGTATATATATGTATATGTATATTACACATATATCTATGAATGTACTACTATAATAATATGCTGGTATTCTATATAAGATATATACATATATACACACACACACACATACACATAAATATATAATATACCAGTACATTAATACATATGTAAATATGCATATATCTATAAATACTTGCATCTAATAAGATGCATTAATATGTTATGTTTTTATAAAAATATGCTTCTTATATTGGCTTTTATGGTTTTTAAATTCTTTTGTGGGTACATAGTAGGTGTATATATTAGTAGGTGTATAAAATTTTTATATATATTAGTAGATGTATAAAATTTTGTGGGTACATAGTAAGTGTATATATTTATACATGGGGTACATGAAATATTTTGATACAGGCATACAATGCATAGTAATCACATCAGGGAAAATAAGGTATTGATCACCTCGAGCATTTATCCTTTCTTTGTGGCACAAACTATCCAATTACATTATTTTTATTTTAAACTATACAATAAATTATTGGTGACTGTAGTAACTGTGTTGTGCTAACAAGTACTAGATCTTATTCATTCTATCTGACTGTAATTTTGTACCCATTAACCATTCCTACCTACCCCATCCCCACTACCCTTTCCAGCCTCTGGTAACCATCATTCTACTCTTTATCTCCATGAGTTCAATTGTTTTAATTTTTATCTCCCACAAATAAGTGAGAACATGCAAAGTTTGTGTTTCTGTGGCTGGCTTATTTCATTGAACATAATGTCGTCCAGTTCCATCCATGTCTCAAATGACAGGATCTTACTCTTTTTATGGCTGAATGGTACTCCATTGTGTATATGCACCACATTTTTTTTACCCTTTCACCTGTCGATGAACACTTAGGTTGATTCCAAATCTTGGCTATTGTGAATAATGCTGCAATACACATAGGAGTGCAGCTATTTCTTCAATATACTGATTTTTTTTATTTTAGGTATATATCTAGCAGTGGGATTGCAGGATCATATAGTAACTCTATTTTTAGTTATTTGAGGAGCCACCGGATTGTTCTCCACAGTGGCTGTACTAATTTACACTCCCACAAACAGGGTACAAGTGTTCCTTTTTCTCCACATCTTTGCCAGCATTTGTTGTTGCCTGTTTTTTAGACAAAAGCTACCTTAACTGGAGCGAGATGATCTCTCACTATAGTTTTGATTTGCATTTCTCTGATGATTGATGATGCTGAACACCTTGTCATATGCCTGTTTGCTGTTTGCACGTCTTCTTTTGAGAACTTTCTATTCAGATTCCTTGCCCATTTTTAATCACATTATTTATCTTACACTTTTATGCTTTTTTTTTTTTTTTTTTTGAGACGGAGTCTCGCTCTGTCGCCCAGGCTGGAGTGCAGTGGCGCAATCTCGGCTCACTGCAAGCTCCGCCTCCCGGGTTCACGCCATTCTCCTGCCTCAGCCTCTCCGAGTAGCTGGGACTACAGGCGCCCGCCACCACGCCCGGCTAATTTTTTGTATTTTTAGTAGAGACGGGGTTTCACCGTGGTCTCGATCTCCTGACCTCGTGATCCGCCCGCCTCGGCCTCCCAAAGTGCTGGGATTACAAGCGTGAGCCACCGCACCCGGCCACTTTTATGCTTTTTTAATAAACATTTTATAGTTTCTGTTAGCTCGAAGTCTGGCTAGTACTTGCTTTAGTCTTTGCTTCTTCAACATGGAATTATAATAATGATGATAGTAATACTATTAAAGACAGTGATATTAATCTACTTTTATGGAACACCTACTGTATGCTAGGTATCATTCTAAGTGCTTTATATACATTTACACTTGCAATTATTAAAACAACTCAATATAGTCATTTTTATTTTCCAGTTTTGCAGATAAAAGAACTGAAATTTAGAAGACTGCGTGGCTAACAAATAGATGTGAAATATACCTTTAAAGCCCTTACTCTTAACCAGTATGCCATGGTTCTCCTAATTATCTATATATGCATATTTTATTAATTCAGTTCATTGATCTTTAGTTGATTCTTAAAGATTGATCTATATCAAAGACATTCAGCCAAAATATATACAGCTAAAGGCGGTATATAAATATCATTTAAATATGTATTTATATATCAACACATTTGTATAGAGAAATTGTTGTGTAAGATATCATGAAATTATTGTGTTCCATCCATTAGAATTTAAGTTGAGTAAAGCTAAAGGATACACTCTATATGCCAATCCACAAGTTTAATAATATGATTATTTCTGTTTAATTTACTTTATCAAAATAGATGTAGACATAAAATTTTACATTTGGAAATATAATTTGCTTCACTTTCTTGCTGAAAAATGTTTGTGCATTTGTGAATCTTTCTCAATTCTAACATAAAATATTTGGAGTAACCTAATAGAATCAGTTATCAGCCATAGATAAGTAATTGTTTTTGATTTCAAAGTACTTTCTACTTATGGCAGCTTTGGGCAGAATCTTAGTTTTAATTTACTTACATCATTCATAAGAATTAACCTGCAAAATTATGTCAGTTTCAAAGAGAAAATCATATAACCAATTGTTTGTTAATAAAATACTCTTTCTTTCCTAAACTAGTGCAATGAAAGTAGAAAAATAAGTAAAACTTATTTTGACCCAAGGAGAAACCAGGAAAATATCCTTGGCTGCCTGAGATGCAAAAATTTATTTTTGAATAAAATCATGGTAAGTGTTCTACAAACTTTTAGAAACAAAATTAGAACTGTGAAATATTCAGACCTCATTTGTTTTATGAAAAAAAAGTATAGCTGTGACTTGTTTGCTTACCTTTTCATTACTAAGGGAATATCCTTTGGGTGAGGCAGGTTCACCGTTTGAATCTTAAATGACTCCAAGGAGGTTTTCCGGTTTATGGGCAGCACTAGAAGGCATGTGACTTGAAGAATCTCAGAGAAGGATCTGGGAAATGAATGCAAGGTGGGCCCTATGTATGTAAGAATTAAAAGAAAGTCCAGCCTCCTTAATTACTAACCATCATTTAAGGAACCACCTATATCTGGATACGTGAAATAATTAATCCATTACAGTTAAAGCAATTTTCAATTGGATATAATGTAACCAACAGTATAAAATGAGACCTGGCAAACTTTTTCTAAGGACTTTATCACAAATATTTCAGACTTTGTGGGTCATAAGGTCTCTGTCACAACTACTATGCCCTGCTGTTGTAAAGCAAAGTCAGCTATAAACAATGTATCAATGAATGAGTGTGGCTTTCAAAAAAACTTTTTATTTACAAAAAAGAAGGTGGTCAGTGACTATGGCCCGGGGGCTGCAGTTTGCTGCACCCTGGAATACAGCATGCTAAATGTTATCTACGATTTGAAAATATCACCAAATACCCTAGCTTCCCAAATAAGGAAGCTGAGATGGAGTTTAAATAACTTGTTCACAGTTACAAGTGTATCTAAAAATTATGTAGATATTATCTCTTAGAAGTGAATCAGTATTACTTGGGTTTCCATGTGATGAAGGATTCATACCCAACATCCTTAGGAATGACAAAAAAGGGAAGGGATTTTCTCACTAAATATAAACTTTGTCATTAGTCTATTAAAATGACAAAATAGGCACATGAATATATTTAGACTGCATATTTCTCTTTCCCAAAGCTGAAATATCTTTACTGAGCTTAATAGAAAAGAATATGAAAACATTATTCCTTCTTTGGTGTCCAAAGGGGAGGGACAATTCTCACCGACACCATCAACTTTCATTCACAAGACGTCAGTAAGTACAGCTCTGAATTGCTGTTTTGCCACAAGCATTTTTATTGCTCTTTCCCCCATTATAAAAATGGCAAAGTGCTCTGAAAATAAAAGTGTTTCCTCAGGGACAAATTCATAGAGATTTATTACCTTGCCTCAAAGGGATGGGTTTGAGCCATTTTTATAGCCAAAAGTTACTTTTATTTTCGGTATTGGAACTATTTCTCTACAGTCTTGAAATGTGTAAAAAGATCGTTCTCCTGAGGACTTCTGCCACTGATACAGCCACCAAGAAACTATCACGAGATATTAGCCAAGTGCTTTGGTAGCGTTTAATGACTCTCAGCCAGAAACATGAATATGCTCCCAGGCAGCCTCTGAAACTCTTGTGAAACACGAAAAATGCATAGTCCTGGGCCTTTCGCTCCTTACACTTCTTGGAATACCGAGTCCCAAGATAGGCCATCTGAAAGCTGAAGAGCAAGGAAGTCAGTCTGACTACCAAAACTTCAAAAGCAGGGAAGGTGACAATGCAGCCTTCAGTCTGTGACCAAAGGCCTGAGAGCACCTGACAAACCACTGGATGTAAGTCCAAGAGTCCAGAAGCTGAAGAATTTGGAGTCTGACGTTCTAGAGCAGGAAGCATCCAGCACGGGAGAAAGATGAAGCCCTGAAGCCTCAGCAAGTCAGGTTGTTCCACCTTCTTCTGCCTGCTTTATTCGAGCCATGCTGGCAGTTGATTAGATGTGCCTACCCATATTGAGGGTGGGTCTGCCTCTCTCAGTCCACTGACTCCAATGTTAATCTACTTAGGCAACAGCCTCATGGACATACCCAGGAACAATACTTTGCATCTTTCAATCCAATCAAGTTGACACTGAATATTAACTACCACACACACCTTACCTCAGTCACACTTAGCTACACTTTTCAGAGATGACTTCTGGATACCTGTATATTTTAAGCAATTCTTTCAATGACTCTCATGCACAGCCAGCATTGAGAACCATTATTAAAAAAGAACAAAGCAATTTACTTGATAACATGTAATTTTAAACAGTCAATGTCTAAACAATGGTTATTTATCAGCTTATAAATACTGCTGTATCTAGAAAATGTGAAAAACTACACACCTTCATAACATTCATCAGATTATCAAAAGCAGCAGCTGAAGTTGATGGCATAGGTCCTGTCAGGGCTTCCATGAGATCTGCCCTTGGGTCATTCCCTTAGACTCTATCTAACACAGTGCTGATTTCACTTTGTTCTGGGAAAACTAATGTCAGAATAGTCTTCTGTTTCCCATGGTGGGTCAGTTAGAGCTACTCTTAAAAAGGGGAAATCTGAGCACTTCCAGAAAGTACTCCCGCCACAGAAGTATATACAAGCCAGCAATAAACAAAATGCCTTGCCAACTGCCCGTCATATCTGCATTATCATTAGAACAATTTTTGAATATGAAAGATAATTGATCTTCAGGGATTTCTCCTTAGCAGGAAAGTATACCTATAATACAACTCTTTTGAGCCAAAGAGATCCCATATAAAAGGTGCCTATTGCTGGGGTGAGACTCACATGGAATTTACCAAAGAATGCTTTATGAATTTATCAGGTACACATAAAGTAATATTTTATGTTTAGACGTATCATCTCTCTTACTTCACAGGGAATATAAGGGTACTGTATGAGCCGGCAGACTTCCAGCACTTAGCCAATTGTCTGTATCCATAACTGTGACTGACAGCTGTGAAATATCATTTTAACAAATTTGGATAAATTCCAAATTCATCCCATTCATGCTGCTGTCACAAAATACTGGAGACTGCATGATATATAAACAACAAAATTTATTTATCACAGTTCTGGAGGCTGGGAAGTCCAAATCAAGGCCCAGGCAGATTTGGTGTCTGGTGAGGACTGCTCTCTGCTTCTAAGATCATGCCTTGGTGCTGCATCTTCCTGGGGTGATGAACACTGTATCCTTAAACTGTCGAAAGGACAGAAAGGCAAAAAGAAAAGTGAATTCACCCCCTTGAGCCCTTCAATAAGGGCTTTAATCTAATCCATAAGGGCTCCACCTAATCACCTTTTAAAAGACTCACATACATATCATAAAGTGTACTTAACCATTTCACAAAACTCCTCCTCCTCCAGCATTACCACATTCAATAAGTTTCACCACAATCTACCTAATCACTCCAGTCAGAATCTTGGGAGTGACCCACATCTATTCCCTCTTCTCATCTTCAGTAATCTAATCATATCTGAGCCATCTTCTACAGCCTCCTTTAACATTGTCTTGCTATAGTTCAAAGTATCACCTTTTCTGGTTGGGAGTGTCAGTATCCATTTATGTTATAATAGTAGGAACCTGTGAGCATAGGGAGCACGTTTGTCATGTTCTTTGCATTTTCTCTAAGGCCTACTTTTATCCTTAGCCCTAATTCATATTTTTGACAGGACAAATGAGAGAATACATGATGCTCCCATATGTACTGCTTCATGTTCACCAGAAAATTATTTATGCTTTTTGGTTCATAATTGTTAGAAAGAAAGAATGAAGCATGTATTCTGCGTATCTGTGGATTTATGTTCATATTGACCCATACTGGACATCATTGTCAGTAATATTTTTCAGTTAACACCTTACAATGTGTTATTCATATATTTGGAGAATAAGGTTAAAGCAAAGCTGATAAGAATTGAAAGAGAAGATGGGGGAAGATAATAGACAATTTGTTCTTTGATTGTCATTGAATGCCAGTTACTTTACTCATATCTCCCAATGCATGTTTCAGAATATAAAGTAGTCCCCACTTATTTGGGAGGAATACATTCCAAAACCCCTAGTTCATGCTTGAAACTGCAAATAGTACTGAACTCTATACATCCTATGTTTTTCCTATACATATAAACCTATGATAAAGTTTAATTTATAAGCTAGGCAGAGTAAAAGTTTAACAATCACTAATAATAAAATATGAAAATTAAGTAAAATAATGGTTACTTGAACACAGGTGCTGTGATATTGTGATAGTTGATTTGATAACTGAGATAGCTCCTAAGTGACTAATAGGCAAGTAGTGTAGACAACCTGGATATGCTGGACAAAGGAATAATTTTGAGCGGGATGAACAGGATGGCACAAGATTTTATCATGCTACTCAGAATTGTGTGCAATTTATAACCTATAAATTTTTTATTTCTAGAATTTTCTATGTAATATTTTTAGACCACAGTTAACCTCAGGTAACTGAAACCATGAAAAGTGAAACCACAAATAATGAGGGACAGTTGTGCACGCTGTGTGTGTGTGTATACATGTGTGCATGTGTGAAGACTTCATCAGACACAAAACTATGGTCAAATCAATTACTAGCTGTCTAACTGTGATCAAATGACATACATTTTCTAAATATGTTCAACACTACCATACCAAAAAAAAAAAGAGAGAGAGAGAAATAGGCAAGAAGCAAAGGGCAACAGGTACCAAGTAAGTTCAAAATCCAACAGAGAAAGCAACATTAAATCTTAATGCTTGAGAATAATCTTCATCCCCATGTCTAATCTTCCCGATAGACTGAGGTATGGGTTGGAAACCCAAGGCTCCTAGTGGCCCTGCTCTCATGGACTTGTTGGATACAGCCACTCCACATATGTCAGGAATTGGAGTCAGGTGCCCGCAGCTCACCAAGGCTGGCATGGCACATTGGGGACATTACAGGTCAGGGTTCTTAGGGACAACCTTGACACCATGGTTCCACTAAGCATTGCCATAGTTGAGGCTCTCTGCAGTGGCCCTAACCATGGCTCTGCTAGACATTGTCCTGGGTGAACACTATAAGGTTGCCCCACTTTTGTGACAGATCTCTGCCTGGGCCTTGAGGCTCACTGAGTAACTTTCAAAATCCTGGTGGAGAAAGTCATGCCCCCATAACTCTTGCACTCTGCACACCTCCAGAGTTGGCACCTTGTGGATGCCAACAAGACTTACTGCTTGTACCCTCTAGAGGCCTGAGTCACATTTGGGCATTCTTGAGCCACAACTGTGGTGGCCAAGGAGAGCTACATTGAAAGAGACTTGAGGCAGCCATGGGAAGTGATCCCCAAGTTCCCATGGGTACTCTGGGACCCTCCAATTTCCAATAAGATATTTCATATTTCTGTCTAAGACCTCACCGGAATGGCTTTTACTCTTCATACTTCTACCAACTTTCTGTTAATGACTACATCTATCATCTCTAAAACTAATGCTTTCTCTACAGCTCTCTTTTAAGCCCTCAGCAGAATTTTATTTAATGCTTCATACATGGCAATGCAGGCTTATTTTGTGGCTTTTTCTGAAGGCTTTTTTCAGCATTCTCTTCAAAACTGTTCCAGCCTCTACCCATCACCCAGTTGTAAATATGCTTGTACATTTTCAGGTATTTGTTACAGCAATACTCTCACTTCTCAGTATCAATTTCTGTTGTCATCTGTGCTGCTTTCACAAAATATCAAAGGATGGGCAATTTATAAATAATAGGGATTTATTTCTCACATTTCTGAAGGCTGGGAAGTTCAACATCAGGGTGCTATTATGTTTCGTGTCTCGTGAAGGCTGCTCTCTCTGCTTCCAAGGTAGGGGAAGCCCTCATGACATAACCACTTCCTCCAAAGGCCATACCTCTTAATATTGTTGCATTGGGAATTGGGTTTCAATAGGAATTTTAGAGTCAACACCATCATTTAACTATAGCATAGGCAATATGACTGGAAGTTTTAGAATATTTCACATGAATCAAAGAATAGTGAATATTTTTAACTCTACTAAATGTTTATGGTCTCCATCTACATTTATCCATGATGCCCATTGATTTATACTCAGTCCCTTTACCTACTTTATGGAGAATAGATACAAAAAAAAATGCCTTCAATAGATATAGAACACATTTTGCCAAATAAAACTTTTTTTTTAAAGCTGATAAATAATGCATTGTGTGTTATGTTTGTATTAACTGAATTATCTGCATATCCAAACTGTTTGGTCTTACCAAATTAATTTTGAAATTCTGCTTTATCAATTTCTGGACTATTCAGAAGGATAAATTCAAACCTTAAATCTAGCAAAATTAGTGCAGTTATAACAAAACACACTGTCATTTGTATCTAAAATCTGATTCTTAGTCTCATGAACACTTTCAGAGCAATATTTTAGAGAGAACTTATAAAGAAGACTTTTTCCTTTATATTCACTTATAAAACTTTGGGTAAAAGACCCACAGCTTTTTTAGCTGCTTTTGAAAGGGATGGGCTGTGGATTTTTGTACAACAAAATTTAATTTCATTCAAACATAGGGATTTTAAATATATCTTTATACTGTAATTTCTTGTCACCAGAGGACAGTGCCTGTCAACGCTTCTCTGGCTGTCAGAACCTTGCTATGGAAACATTATGTGGTGTTTCTTCACTTGATCTAAATAAAAAGATGGGTTGGATGCTTTTTTGGGCTCCAAGTGTTAATTGCATCCTAATAAAATAATCTAGTTAAACGGTCTGCTTTGTGGTGCATTGCCATAGAGAAAGGATTTCCAAAGGAAGTCTGTTCAGTTGATTGTGCTTTTAGATAATTAATTGAAATGATAAAAATAACTCTAAAAATGAGGATTCTATAATGCTGGCTTTTTGGCTCATTTTAATAACAAAATTTCTGAGATTACTTGCAGCCGATATAAAATTCTCCTTCAGCTGAGTGTATGTCATTGCTTCTCAGTTCATCAGCTTTGACTTTGTATTTGACCACACCCTTTCAATGTTCGAGGAGTGAAACATGAGGATAAAAGTTATTAAGATACCTTGAGAAAACAATTAATTCTCTTACACTAACTGAGAATGTATGTATAGAAAACTTGTGATTTTATCAAGTTCAGGTTGGTGATGATTTATTGAGTTTGTTAGTGTGCTTGCTGTGTTTTATGTTGGTTGTAAGAGCCCCATTTATACCTATCTTCCAGAGATCATTTAGCTTTTATTTATTTTTTGGAAGCAGATAATCAATGTGTTATTTGTTTTTTGTATCAATATTAATATATTATCAGTGTCTTATGCCTTAAATTCTTAATATTCTGATATTGATTTCATTTTCCTTTTCATCTGACATTAGTTACAAAATAAAATTATACTTTTCTCATTCTTAATTAAAAATTTTAAAATCATTCATTATATCAGAATTGATCCCAGCCAAGAGCCAAGTCTTTCTTCAATCCTGTGGTAAGCCTTTCTCCTGTTTTACTCTGATATTCTGTAGAAGCAAGTCTTTCGTTTATAACATATATTCTTTAAGATCATAACCTGTTATTAGTAAAAATTCAACTACACTTTTTACTCCACCCTAAAACTACTTATCTATATCTTCAAAAATATAAGCTTCAATTCACACCATATACATTTATATGCTTTTACAAGTCTTTTTCCAGGCGGAGAATAAAAACATTTCGCTCAACAGGGCTATTTAAATGATGATAAAAAAAAAACCTGCAAGAAAATTACTGGTTGATTTCCTACCATTTTTTTTCTTTTGCAAAAACTTTGCTATTTACTTTAATGAAATTTTCTCTATAATCTTATACATAGATTCATTTTAATAAATTTCAGTGTCCCTTCAATTGTTATAATTTTGATTTATTATCTTAGTTCATATTAAGCAAGTCCTGCATGTTGATTCTCACTCATGTCCCTCTAAAAGGACTGTGGGAATAAAACATAGTCTTAAAGCTATCTGTTTTGTATAAAGTAACTTTTTCAGCTATATAGTTAACAAATGTCCAAGTGAGATGCTTGTTGGAGACATGAGGCTTTCCATTCAATATATGAACATTGAAAAAGTATTTGTTTTCAGACTGTTTCCATGGACAGGTTCACATTTGACCCTACACACAAATCAATCTTGAGAAATCATTTGACAATCGACTAGGCTGTAGTCTCATTAAAAGGGAAGATTAAATCTTATATTTTTTCTATTATCAGACTGGCCTATAATAGATGCTTGATTAATATGGTAGAAAATATAGTCAGTATACAGTTATCTAAAACAGCCTAATATGTAGTTTAGGAAATAGTCAAATAAAAGCAATTAAATTGGGCTCAGGCTTTTCTGTGTCTGCTTTATTTGCCTAAATTTTAGAAAGTAAGGTCATATGTTAAGATGTCTGTCTAAAGAGTTAATTACATTGCAGCTATTATCTAGTTGGGGTCCAAGTAAACAAAGAAATGCCACTCCAGTTTCTAATTTGAAGATGAGGAGCTTGGACACACAATATATAGGAGATACTAAAACTATACAGTTAATGAGGTGGAATGAGATAGCTTGTGTTTTAACACCAAAAGCCATTGACGTTCTATTGGTAATTATATCTCTCCCAGTTTCAATAATTGTATCCTAGTTATACAAGATGTTAACATTAGGACAAATTAAGTAATGGGTATATGGGGTACTCTCTGTTTCTGCAACTTTTCCATGAGGCTAAAGTTATTTCAAAATAAAAAGTTGAAAAATAATTAAAAAATGGTTATAGTACACATTTACATAACACTCAGCAGGACTTAAGTTTACTTTTCTAAGTACCATACCTATATTAACTTATTTTACCATACAGAGATAAAGTTTCAGATTCAAAGTGTCAGATTTCAAAGTCTAAGGTAACTCATTTAATATTTTACCATTATTAAAATGTGTTTTTTAAAATGCTCTGATGCATGAAGATACTTGTAGTCAATTGGTACCAAAGAAAATATTATTAAAATATGTCTAAAGTTTTATACACACACACACACACACACAATGTATAATTACTAAGTCACAATAATTTGAAAAAAAAGAGTGGCAACTTTATAAAGCATAATGAGATAATGATGAAATTGACACTTGTACAAGAAAAGGGCTAGGCAACAAAACTATCAGATTATACATGACAATAAAATCCAATTTATACAAAAGGAACTTTAAGACTCCCTGATTAGGAAAAGAAACATATTAAATTTGAGAAATGCTTCAGTCTTTCAGCGTTGCCCTCTTTGACTTCTTTTAATTTTGACCTCTTCTCCACTCAACCCCAATCATTTCACCTTCTCAAATTCATGGTATGAAAAGGTAGAAAAAACTAATCAAAATTTAAAGTGCCATATATGGCTATGTCCTAGACTGATCAAACAATTAACAGATTGATTTGATATATCTATTATGTGAACTTCATGCAGGTATAATTTCCCATAGACAACAGGACACTCTGAAGCATGACTCTATTTGGAGCCGTTTCTTTTTATTTTTTTACCCTTTTTTAGGTTCAGGAATACATATGCGTGATTGTTATATAGGTAAACCTGTGTCATGGGGTTTTTTGTACAGATTATTTCATCACCCAGGTATTACCAGGTATTGTGCTTAGTACCCAATAGTTATTTTTTCTGCTTCTCTCCTTCCTCCCACCCTCCACCCTCAAGTAGGTCCCATTGTCTTTGTCCTTCTTTGTGTCCATGGGTTCTCATCATTTAGCTCCCACTTATAAGTGAGAATATACATTATTCTACCATAAAGACACATGCACATGAATGTTCACTGCAGCACTGTTCACAATAGCAGACATGGAATCAACCTAAATGGCCACCACTGACAGATTGGATAAAGAAAATATGATACCTATACACCATGGAATACTACGGAGCTATTTCTTAATGTTGCTTTCATTTTAAGAAGACTGAATTATTGAAAGGAATGTTGACATGATTCTGAAGCTCGACTTTAGCATCTGAAAATAATCAACATTTATTTGCCTAAAGAACAGTAAGGAAGTACTTCATCCGGATGACAAAAGCATTTAAAATTGGAAATTAATTCTCCTAGCCACTCATTAACATACTGTGCACGCAAGTTTGCATCATATCTGCATCATATCTTTTGTTTTTTAGGTTTTTTAGAGACAGAGTATCATTCTGTCACTCAGATTGGAGTGAAATAGCATCATTACAGCTCACTGTAGCCTCAAACTCCTGGGCTCGAGTGATCCTTCCACCTAAGCCTAGTAGCTGGGACTATACGTACACACTAATACACCCAGCTAAGTTTGTTAAAATTTACTTTTTGTAGAGATGCATTCTCGCTATGTTGCCTAGGCTGCTATCAAACTCCTGGCTTCAAGCAATCTTCCCATTTTGACCTTCCACTGAAAGCCAGTGCATCCAGCTCCCAGATCATTTTTGAACCACATTTTACGAAGGTAGGTATATAAGAAATGATCATTTCTTTTTAGTAGCTCAACTTAAAAATCTGAATCCTTAGGATTGTAATCATAATTATATTTTGTTATCTCCTCTGCTTACCCTTTCTTTTTTCTTTAGTCATACCAGAGATTTAGAGTCCTAAACTGTACTAAGACACAGGGGAGCTTATTGTAGACAAGAAGTGAAGTGGTGGCTCTCTGGAAGCTGAGATTACACAGCTGCAAACATGTTACTACAAGACATCCACTGTCCCTGCCATCAGGGCCTTAGTAGCTTTAGTGTCATGTACGCAAACAGACCAATGATCCAATTTTTCTAGAGTAATGACCATGCAGCCATTCCTTTTGCACTGTTCCTAAAGAACGATTCAAACTGCCCAGAGTCACAGACCTCTCTACTGTGCATAGCCACAGTAAATCTCTTTTTAGCCTTACAGGGAGAATGCTTTTTGCCTTGTGCATTTTTTTTTTCCTACTAAACTTACTTTTTTTCACACTCTCTATATCACTTCTATCTTCTCAATCAGGTATAGAAATTCTATCTAGAGCTTAAGTTTTGGGGGCGAGGTGTATTGAGTGTACTGATAAGGAGAGAGTTAAGAATCCCAAACTTTTCAATAGCGCCCTTGGCCTTGCTTCATGTCTTCCCTGAGGCCCTGCCATATGTCTTGACTGAGGAAGGAAAATGTCAACGCATACAGATAAGAAAAGCATGCAATAACGTACTTTAAAATATTACCCAACCACAAATAATATTTTTTAAACAATTTGAACACTGTCATCTACTTGTGGGTATTCACCAAATACAAAATTTTTATTTAGAATAAACTGTGGATAAAGAAGACAGCAAGTTAGCACCACTACGATAAAAGTTAACCACACACATCAAGGCTGGAATTTTCCTTCCCGTTAAACCATATCCCATATGCAGATACCTGAAGAAACTCAAACAGTAATATTAATAATCTCTCAATGCTCCAGGGTAAATCAGCACAAACATCATAATATTCTGCTATGAGCTACTTCACAAGCTTTTCAGGCAGCCTTTGCTTTCTTTTCCTCCCTTAGGTCTGCATTTTTAAATCAGTCAATATGCATTGTCCAGTCCTCTTCTCCCTCACTCAAGTAATATCGTGAGAATAATTGAATCAACTGTTTTTCTGCTGAAATTACCTATGCTTTCTGTCTCCCTTTACACTATGCAACATTATGATCCCTTTGGAACAAAAATCTCAAGCTTTGCAAGTTTGGAGATTTGAAATGTTTAGAGTAGAATGCAAAGAGTGCAGATACAATTGCTTATGTTTGTAAAAATATCAGGACTATTCATTTAACAAAATAGTCCATTTCCACCCCTTCCATGTATAATCCATTAAGTTATGATTCCAGAATTAGGATTTTGAGAAGCTTGATGGTTAGGTTCACATCCCCATAATGACGTATTTCCCAAGGCTCTGGAAAGAAAGGGGTATGATTACATTACTATCACCAAGTATCTTGTTTTAAATTTAGAACTTTTGAGATCAATGACTTTTGAAATAAGAATAATAGTCAATATCCTGAAGGAACTGGTAGGCTGGTAGACTGTTTCTAGCTATGAGAATGAGAAAGAGAGAGACAGAGAGAGAGAGAGACTATCTTCCCTCTAATATCCTTTTTCTTTTCTTAAGAAATGCAGTCATATTCAGAAGCAAATATTTCTAACACCAATCTGCAGGATATACTTCACACAAAAGTTATTTTATACTAGAATAAAGATGAAACAGTTTTGAAATGTGAACTATAATTTGATATATGGCTTAATACGATTTTTTTTTAAATTAAGAGAATGAATAATTTTTACTTCTAAGCCACCAGAGAATACAGGACATCATTTTCTTCTGCGCTGTATAACTATGAAATAAAAGCAATTATCCTTTGGAGCTCCTCGTAAAAAGAAGTAACTGCATCAACTGGAAAAATGCTGCTACTGTCAGAGTGTTAGCTAGTGAAATGACAGAATATGAGAAAATGCCAAGACAAAAATGGATGATTTCAGATAAAGTATAAAATATCTTTTATAAAGTATATTTAAAATAAAATATTTATTTTATAAAGTATAAAATAAAGTATTGTAAAATAAGGCAATACTTGATTGTTTGGGTCTCTTACTAGAAAGGAAAGGAAGTATTAGAAAAATATTCCAAGGGATAAAGACACTAGGTGAAGAATGGTAAGCTACAAGAGTTGATCTGTGTGTGACAAATACTCTAACTTTAAACAAGATAATAGACGCTCTGGAATAGAAGAAGCATATGCCATTATCTAATTGAGTATTATGTTATAATAATAAATGTGTGAAGACCAGGGAAGGAGAAATCATAACAAATGAATAATTAATAAATTATTGGTGATTTTCTACCAAAACAAGGGAAATTCAGATAAAAATTCAGTGTAAGAACATTTCAATAACCTTCAAATTTAATCACTTAGTTACTTCATTTATTGTTTTTGCCAAGAACATTTGTTATGAGTAAATTATCCAGAGACCTTAATGTGTTCATTACTGGTTAGTAGATTAATCGTAAGTACATATCCATATCTAGGAACCATGCAGGAATTTTTTCAACATTGTTTTAAAATATAACAAGAAATAGCTAAGATGGCAGAAATATGCAGTCATCTTGTCAGAATAACTTCACAACCAATTAATATAATAAAAAACAAAAAAAATAAAAATAAGGTGAACATAGTTTTGAAACAACATGTTACACTTTAGACTTAGCTTGAATTATAGAAGTTTGGTAAACTGTCACTCCCAATTTAAGTGAAAACAAGTCATATAGCACAGAAACATTCTATTTTGTTAAAACCTATTAGGAAATTGAGGACAAAGAAACCTGAATGAACTAAAATCCAAAAAATTTATAATCTCCTGCCAGAAGAGAAAAGATCTTAATTGCCTTCATGGTAGAGCAGTGGAAGAAGGGGAAGACATCATAGATGAGGGTCAGAGGAAACTTGGAATAGTAGAGGAAGGATTGCACAGAGAGAGCCCCTTGAGGCATCAATGCACAGAACTTGCAGAGAATTGTAGACAGAAAAACAGAATGAGGAAAAATACATCTAAGGCATCTGAGGCCCTTAATAAAAAGCCCATCCCCTGCTACAGCGTTCCCCACTTCAAATCTGGGGAATGGGCAGCCGGAGTGAAGAGATCTCAGAGACAGACTTCCATGGCTGGAGAGAGCTCCTCACCAGCCTCAAAAGCTAACAGCCAGAATGAATATTTTCACAGTTTCGAAGGCTTGTGGCTGGGCTATGAAGCATAAAGAGATCTTTGGAGTCTTTCCAGACTCAAATCCCAAGTCCTGCTGAAAGGAGACTCATATCTAGTGCTAAAATTATTTGAATCCAGTAGTAAATGTTTCTAGCTAAAGAAATAACAAAGCCCAGGCCCAGCTTAAGTACAGATTAAGACTCTGCTGCCTAACAGAAACCTGCACCCTTTTCTAGGTGTAAATAATAATTTATTTCAGTCTCTATAGTTCTTTTCCACATAATATTCATAATATAATAAAATATTTTAGGACACGTGAAGAAAAAAATTAATGTTACTAAATAAAGAAAACTGTCAAAATAACCAAATATAAAGATGGACCAAATGTACAAATAGCCTGAAAGAAGTTTAGAAAATAACTATGATGATATATTAGGGTAGGGGGAGGGTGACATCTGTGAATAAATGAAAATTTTCAGCAACAGTAGAAACCTATGGAAAAGAGCCAAACGTGAACGCTAGGAATAAAAGTTACAATATGAGAATTTGAGATTTAATTTGATAGATTAGAAAACTTGATGTAGAGGAGGAAATTATCAGTTAACTGAGGAAATCTCAATAGAAATTATTCAAACCAAAACATACAAAGAAAGCAAAAATGTAATAAAACCAAAATAGAGTCTCTAAAGACTTGTAGGACAGTATCAATCAAATGTGTATGTAATTTTAGTCATAAAAGGAATGAAGAAAGAGAATGAAACAGAGGAAATATCTGAAGATACAATGGTAAATAATTTTTTATTCATAAAAGACATCAATCCACTCATCTAAAAAGTTTGTGAACCCCAAGCAGAATCAATACAAAGAACACCTCACTTTCACATTGTGTAGGCAAACTACTGAAAACCAAACATGAAGCAATCTGAAAGCAGATGGACAAGCCGGTAAATTCATTACATGTGGGTATATAACACTAAGAAAAATGGCTGACCTTGCTTCATAAACAGTGAAGATCAGAAAAAGATATGGGACATCTTTAAAGTGCTGAATTAAAAAAGAAACATTTTATTTACAATTCTATACTGCAAAAATTTCATTCAGAAAAGACAAAACCAAAGGTTAAAGACATTTATAGGTGGACAGAACTATTGAGAATTCATCTTCAATAGACTTGCCCTAAAAGTATTACTTAAAGAAGTTATTTAGGCTGAACCAGAATGATTCCAGATACAGAGGCTGATCTGTATGAAAAAATGGTAAGATCAGAGTAAATAGTTTGATAAAAATAAATAACTTTTAAATTTGATTTTATTAAATGTTTGTTTATTAGTTTTGTATTGCTGCTATCACAAATTATCACAAATGTAGTGGCTTAAAACAACATAAATTTGTTATCTTACATCTGTGTAGATAAGTCCAACACTGACCTTACTGGGTTAAAATCAAGGCGTTGGTAGAGCTGTATTTGTTTCTGAAGGCTCTAGGGGAGAATCTATTTCCTTGCCTTTTCCTACTTCTTGAGTCTGCCTTCCTGCATTCTTTAGCACGTGGTTCTCATTCACCATTTTCAGAGACAGCAACAATGGGTTAGGTCTTCTTTGGATCATATCACTCATCTCTTCTGCCTCCTTCTTCCACTTTGAAGGACCCTGGTGGTCACATTGGGCCAACCCAGATAATCCAGAATCAACTCCCTATTTTAGGTCAGAGGGTTAGTTCCCTGGTCTGTTTGTGCTACTATAAGAAAATAACACAGACTGAATAATTTACAAAGAATAAAAATTTATTTTTCACAATTCTGGAGGCTGGAAAGTCCAAGATCAAGGTGCTGGTATATTTAGTGACTGTCGAGGGTGGCTCTTGGCCTCTGGAGGAGATGAATGGTGGGTCCTCACATGCTATAAGGAATGGAAGGGTAAAAGATGTAGACACAGTTGCCTCCACCTTTCATAAGACCCTAATTCTACATAAGATGACTTTGCTCTCATTATTTTATTACCTCCTAATGGCCTCGGCTCTTAATACTGTTGTATTGAGGGTTAAGTTTCAACATGAATTTTGGAGGAAACACAAACATTCAAGACATGGTGACTATTTTTTTTTCTTTTTCTCAGATATAAAATACATTTATTTCATCTTAATAATCCAAAGTCTTAACTTGTTCCAACAACTACTCAAAATTTCAGTCCAGTATCTCACTTAAATATCATCTAAATCCGATGTGGGCAGAACTGAAAGGTGTGTTTCATCCTGAGGCAAATTTTCCTCTAGCTGTAAGCCTGTAAAATATAACAAGGCGTGTGCTTCCAAAATACGATGATGGGATTGGCATAGGCTAGACATTCCCATTCCAAAAGGGAACAAGCAACAAGAAAGAAGAAAGGGCTCACAGTTTTCAAGTATGTCTAAAACTCAACAAGTCAAGCAACATTAAATCTTGAAACATGAGAATAATATTCTTTGACTCCATACCCTGACCTCTGAACATACTGGTGTGGAGGTTGGGCCCACAATTCCCGTGGCTTTGCTGAGCCCAGCCCATGTGGAAAATCTCACTTGCTGGAGTCAGATGCTTGTTACTCTCCTCAACTGGCTTTACAGGCTGGTAGTTCTACAGATCTGGACTCTTGGGAGCAGCCCTATACCCACAGCTCTACCAAGCATTACCCTAGTGGGAGATCTCTGTGGTAGCCCCACTTCTGCAGTGGCTCTCTGGGCCCTGTGTCTCTCTGAGGCATCCTTTGAAATGTAGATTGAGGTAGCTATGTGTCTATGACTAATGCATTCTGAGAATCTGGAGTTAGCACTATGTGGCTACTGCCAAGTTGTAGCCCCTGTGCCCTATGGTGTGGCTCAAGCTGCACCTGGGTCAGCTTGAGCCAGCTGCAAAACCAAGGGATGCTGTGCTGGTATATGAGGAGTAGAAACTTGAGGTTGCCCTGGACAGCAAACCCTGAGGTCCCATGGTAACAGTGGGCCCCTCCCTTGAAACCATTCTGCCCTCTTGTTCCTGGCACTCTGGGCTTATAACGGGAGTAGCAGTCTCCAAGTTCTCCAAAATGCCTTCAGAGTCAATCTTCCATTTTCCTGATAAATAGCATCTGCCTTCCTTTTATTCATACTAATCTTGTCAAACGTTCACTTGGCCAAACCCTTAGTGTTTTCCCCCAAACATACCTTTTCATTGTAATCTGGCTAGGCTGAGAATTTTCTAAATATTTGAGTTATTCTTCTCTTTTAATTGTAAATTCCATCTTTAAAACATGTCTCTCTTTTTGCATTTTACTATAGGAAGTTAAGAGAAGCTATGTAGCACCCGAACACTTTGCTTAGGGATTTCTTCTACTACCAAATATCATAATTCACTGCTTATAAGTTCTGCCTTTCACAAGACACTAGGATATGGAGATAATGCAGCCAAGTTCCTGGCTTCTTTGTAACAAGGACAGCCTTTGCTCCGGTTTCCAATAAGATATTCTGTATTTCCATCTAAGATCTCATCAGAATGGCCTTTACTGTCCACATTGCTACCAATATTTTGATCCTGACCATTTAGATAATCACTAAGAAGACTGAGGATCTGTCTACAGCTCTTCTCTTCTTACCCCTTCATAAAATAGTCCTTTATGGTCTGGCCCCTACTCATTACCCACTTTCAAAGCTGCTTCCAAATTTTTAGGTATGTTTTTATAGCAACATCCACCTTCTTGATACCAATTTCCTGGTCCATTTTTGCTGCTATAACAAAATACCACAGACAAGATAATTTATTAGGTTAGTGCAAAAGTCATTGCAGTTTTGTTCATTAAAAGTAATGGGCAAAACCGCTATTAATTTTGCACCAACCTAATATAAATCACAAAAATTTATTTCTCACATTTCTGGAAGTTGAGAAGTCCAAGTTTAAGGCACTAGCAGGTTTGGTGTCTGGTAAGGGCTGCTGTCTGCTTCCAAGATAGCAAAATGTTTCTGCATCATTTGGAGGGGAGTCTGCCTTCATGACTTAATCATCTCCTAAAAGTTCTAGTTTATAATATTGTTGCTTTGGGCATAAAATTTTAACATGAATTTTGGAGGGGACACAAACATTCAAACCATAGCAGTTAGCTATCTTAAATCTCCTTTGCTAAGTAACATTATATACTCACAAGTCCTGGGCATTAACACACAGACATCTCTTTAAGGCTACTATTTTACATACCACAATATGTATATTTTATATGTAGTATATGTTTAAAATATAAAATGTTTATATTATTTTATTGGAACTCTTTCAAAAATTGACTGTTCAAAAGTAAAAGTAATAAAAATATAAGAATAATATATTACAAGTTTACTGAATATATAGAAGCATAATATGTGACAACAATAAGGAGTAAATAAATATGTTTTGTAACATTCTGTCATTGTAAAGTAGCTGACAATTTTTGAAGCTAGAGTGTTATTAGTTGAAATGCATTTGTGATCTCTAGAGAAACTATCAGAAAAAGATACAAATAAAAAGGTGATAGACATGCAAAAATAAATCCTCAAGTCATCCTTCAAAGAAGATCAGAAAAGGATGAACATAGAAATAAATAATTAAGTGGATAAGTAGAAAATGATCTAGGATGTCAATAGTTACATTAAATATAAATGTCTAAACCACTACTTGAAAGAGAGACAGCTAAAAAATTTTACCATATGTTAAGAAATACACTTTAAATATGAGAGACATGTTAAAAAGAAAATGATTACAATATAGATCATAATAAGATCAAATATTAATATTTTGTATAACTATTTTAATGTACAATGAAATAAAGATGAAGAAAAGCACATTCGTTTACATGTTCTAAGCTGTACACAATCATTCTTCTAACTACTTAATGACTAACTAAATTAATTTTACAATTAAATAAATAAAGCTTCTTTATTCCTACTTGGGTGTTTTGTTTTGTTTTGTGTTTTTGAGACAGAGTCTTGTGCCATCACCCAGGCTGGAGTGCAGTGGCATCACACCTCATCATAACCTCAAACACCTGGTCTCAAGTGATCCTCTGACCTCAGGCTCCCAAGTAGCCAGGACTACATGCATGGGTCACCATGCTCAGCAAATTGCTTTCAATTATTTTTTACAGACAGGGTCTTGCTATATCCCGGGCTAGTTCTAGAACTCCTGGCCTCAAACCAACCTTGGAAGGATTCTTCCAAAGTTCTGGGATTATAGGCATTAGCCACCACTCCCAGCCACCACTTGGATATTTTAAAATTTCAAACTTTTAATAGAAAACAAAAAGCCTCTCTTTAAATATTTTAAGCCCTAAGTCACAAAGTAATAATCAATTGACTGTTTAAAATGTAAGAATATATAAATCATCGTGCCCTTCAATTAGAATAAATATTTTCAGTATTAATTTAACTATAGCTTGTCTTTTTATAAATGACTCCTTCAATTGTATTGACAAAATCTTGAAGTTAGATCCCATTATCAACATGTAAACAACAAATTCTTCCAGCACCAATATTGTAGGGCTTTAAGATTTATGAATCCCATTTCTACAAAATAAATTTTAAAATTAGCAGGCATGGAGGTGTGCACTTGTACTTCCAGTTACTATGGAGGCTGAGGTGAAAGGATTGCTTGAGCCTGGGAGATAGAGGCTGCAGTGAGCCACAATCATGCTACTGCACACCGGCCTGGGTGATAGGGTGAGACACTGTCTCATTAAAAAAAAAAAAAGAGTTATGATCAAACAGTGACCACCAAAAAATATGATGTCAGTAACAAATTTTTCTTATAATTTAAATCTGTACAAGAGGCATATATATAAAAGAATTCTACATGGGTTATTATATAAAATAAAAGTGCTTTAGTATTAATTAATTATCTGCCACATATAGTACTTAAGAGCTTTTATTTACCCTTGAAGAAGATCTATGAAATTTTGTGATGTGTGAACAAAGTGCGGATGTTTGCGGATTTGTAGCTATGTCTATGTGATTGGAGTTAAATAAGCAATTTCAGACAGAGAGGGGTTCTAGGATTAATCTCCACTCTTCACCAACTACTTGCTTCCATTAGGGGATGTCCTCCTACTTTATTATCCACTTCCATTTGTATAAGACATATAATAAATATGTGATTACCAAACATATTATACATTGGAATATTAGAAAATGTCTACACTGTGGTCGTAAGTTGAAGTCACAGCAGAATCTCATTTAAGTCAAGTGGAAATGTAGGGGAAATTTATCACGTCTTCAAGTTTGTAATATTTTACTAATATTACAAACTTTAAACTTCCACTGTGGTTTTGGAAAAACTGGTCATACATTTACCGGTAAACCAAGGCTCATAGAAATTTATCAAACTTTTCCCCAGAATCAAAAGCTTAAAGAGATCTGTCAATTTCTACTATAGGGAACCACTATTATAAACTGAAAGAAAACCCAGTGTAGTCTCATAAACTTTTTACCAACTTCTTCAGGCTTTTCCAGGACCAGTGACAATTGATGTTTTCTAAGAGAATGCATGTGTGTAAATGCAAAGAGAAAAGTAAGTGTCATCATTCACATTATATATGAATTTGAGATAACCTCAGAAAGTTTCATTCCTCTTCTACTCTCCCTTATTTGTATGGGATTTACAGGATGACTGGTTTTAATTTATAATTTATAATTATAAATAAATACAAATATTTATAGTTTTTAAATATGGAATTGACTCTTCTGATGAATGAACCACCTCTAATATTTATGCAATTATTGACTGGTTGTATATTGCAACAGTCCATGACTCACCCAATTATATTAATTTTTAAATGATCTTTCTCATTGAGCCAATAAACTTAATTGTTGATGCTCACTAGATTTTATTCTTATATAATTTACAAGTGTTAATTGTGGTAAAAATGACTAATGTTTTGCAGGATTTCTGGTTCTCTTCTCCTGCCAGAAACATGCTGTTTGAGTTCTGCCCTCTATTAGGGACTGAATGTTTATGCCTCCTCAATACTTTCGTTGAAATCCTATCCCTTAAGGTGATGGTATTAGGAGGTGGGGTCTTTGGAAGGTAATTAGGATTAGAAAAGGTCAACAAAATGGATCCTTTGTGAATGGAATTAGTGCCCTTATAAGACTGCTTAGAGTGTCTGCTTCCCTGCTTCCTCTCTTTGCCATGTGAGAATACAGTGAGAAGATAGCCTACTGTGAACCAGAAAGTGGGCCCTCACCACACACTGAATTGACTAGTGACTAGGTCTTCGATTTCCCAACCTCTAGAGCTGTGAGAAATAATGTTTGTTGTTTAAGCCACCCAGCTTATGATATTTTGCTATAGCAGCCCAAGCTAAGACACCCCATAACTTACTTTAAGTAATGATAAGTAAGCAGAACTTATATCCACTACTTCTCGGTAGAAGAATTACAGAGCTAGCACATGATTCCCCATGATTTTCCAAGTTTACAGGAAACAGAGTAGTATGTTTATATGGCAATGAGATCAAAGCATCCTGGAATGCTGAGCCAATTAATGATAGACAACTGAAACTGAGAAGAGAGTAATGGGAAGGAAGGGGGGAACGTGTGTACATGCATGTGTGTATTTTATTTACTCAATGAAGATTTATTGAGAATCTACTGTGTGCCATCACTTTAGATACAATAGTGAATAGGGCCTCATCCCTAGGAAAATAGTCCTTTAATAAGCAAGAAATAAACATTTTTTTGTGTGAAGGCACTAATCTTTAAAGATTATTTGTTAATTTGGCATAAAGTAACCTAATATGACTAATACAATCCTAAAAGATTAACCAGTGAATTTTGAGCTTATGTGACTCAATAGTCATTACAATTTTTCAGATCTAGATAGGTCATACAGATGACTAGGTTAGAAAAAAATATAATTTTAAAATTTAACAGAAAACAAATTCAAGATCAGTTAGGAACAAAAATAGAAACAATGTAACACACTCACAAATCACCTATAATCTCACCATCAGAAATAACCTCTCAAATTGTTATTGTATATTCTTTATACATATATGTATAAATTTAACTAAGAAAACATTTTAGTAGTAAAATTGGAGGCAAAAAGACTCAGAGATTCACAAAGTTCAAAATTGGAGTGAAAGAGATTCATTGCAAAGCTATTCGGTAGATTTAGGGCAAAGAACAGAATTGAACTAGAATAGTGAGATTAGAAATAAAAAAGAGTCAAAACATTTTAGGAAACAAAATCAAAATGATCACATGTTGTGATAGGATAGGAAGATTAGAAATCAGAGTGTTGAAAGATTTTAGGAAGCAAAATCAAAATGATCATATGTTGGGATTGCAGCAAAACCAAGGATAACTACAAGTGTTCTATTAACTCATATAAGGACCATATCTTCAACTGAGATAGAGATTTAAAGAGAAAAAACTGATTAAGTCCTGTCCATGGCCCAGGAACATTGCTTTTTAAAATTTTAAGCAGAACCCTTAAAATGCGCTTGACTACTCTTATTCATGTTATATCCTCATACCAATATTTTGTTTCCCGAATACAAAAATCTATATTTATTGGTCTAAAATGCAAGACAACAATTTTTAAAAAATGTAATGGCAATGTGGCCTCATTAGTTCCTCTAAACCCAAATTATAAATTTGTAAATAGCACTTCTTATAGTTATTTTGAAATGATTATAAGCCCATTGAATTTCTCTTTCCTGCCAGATGCTCCATCATTTGAGTATTTTGCACAATTTATAAAAAATTATTTTATATCTGCAACTGCATGGAACATATCTCCTCAAAAACTTAACTTCATGATTTGTATACTTGCCAACTATTCCAACATTGCTTTTGTCATATCCTTTAACTAAACCACATCCATTATTCTGTCTTGAACCATGTCTATCTGAATTGAAACATACCTGTCTCTTCAACATCAATCCTATCTATCAGGTTTTCTATCCATGCATTTATTTTGTAAACACCACAGTTGTGTAACATTTCCACCAATTTAAAAAGTTAATTATATTTTTATTTGCTTTCCTATAAAATCAAGATGACCTCTGAATAGTAATGTATTTTTAATTAAAATAATCAAAATTTGAGGACAAAAGGAAAATATTTCTCTTAGTTTATTAGTCTAATTTGCCAATAAGTTGAACTATGTCAAGCAAATGTCAAAAGAATGGTAATACATGGTCCATGCATCTTTTCCCCTCCAAATATACACAGTGCTATCTTGGTAGCAAAAACTCAGTTTTGAAACTGTTCTTTGTCTTAGAAATTCTTCTGTGTTCAAGGCTTCTCAATTAAAAAACACTAGCAAACTTCTACAAAGTTATATGCATGGCATTAAGCAATCTTTTGTTCTCCAAAGTATAAATAATTTAGGGTCATTGTGCCCCACACTGAAGATAAAAATAAAGATATCTCATGTTAAAAGAAAGTACTTTGTTTCTAACTTTTAATAGAAAGATAATTGAAAAAATTCGTTCTTTAAAATTAAATTCCCACTTTAACGATCATGCAGAATATGCTGTGTCTCGGTATCTTCACAATGTTAGTAAGTCAGAAATAGATACATTACAGACTGAAAGTTTATGTCCCCCTCAAATTCATATATTGAGGCTTAATACCCAATGAGATATTTGCATGTGGAAACTTTGGAATTAGTATCCTTATAAAAGAGGTACCAGAGGGCTTCCTTGCCCCTTTAGCAACGTGAGACCATGCTTCACACGTAAAGACAAAAAAGTGAAAAGACAGTTGTCTATGAACCAGGGAGCAGACCCTCACCAGAAACTGAATATGCTGGTGGCTTGATCTTAAACTTCTCAGCCTCCAGGACTGTGAGAAACAAATTTCTATTTTTAAGCCACCCAGTCTATGACATTCTTTTAGCAGCCCAAATGGACTAAGACAGAAGTTGGTACCCAAGAGTGGGGTGTTGCTATAACAAATACCTAACAATGTGTCAGCAACTTTGGAACTGGGTAATGAGTAGAGGCTGGAAGAAAGAAGAAAGGAGAGCTCTAGAGCAAGTTTCAGTCTTCTTAGAGAACATCCCAGTAATTCTCAACAGAATGTTGGTAGACACATAGGTGGTAAATGCCAATCTGATGAGGTCTCAGATGGAAATAAAGAATGTATTATTGGACTCTGTAAGAAAGATTATTCTTGCTTTAAAGTGGCAAATAACTTGGGTGAATTGTGTTCTTGTTTTAGCATCTTGTGGAAGGTTTAACTTGCAAGTGGTAAAACTAGATATTTGTCTTCAGAAATGTCTAAGTAAAGTGCTAACACAGTGGACTGGCTCTTCCTGACTGCTTATAGTAAAATTCAAATTCAAGATGGAAATGTTAAGCAAAAAGGAACCAGAAATTAAAGATCTGAAAAATTCTCAGGCTACCTATATTGAAAAGAATGAGAAAAGCCTTTGTGGAAAGGTCACCCCAAAAGACAAATCAGCCAACACAACAGAAGCTCAGGACTATTGTTCAAGACAATGAAAGAATAACTCTAAAGACCTGTCACTCATTCCTTCTTTCCTATTTTTCCCTTTTAGAATGGAAGTGGCCCTTCCATTCCTGTTTCCCCATTGTATTTTGGAAGCACACAATGTTTGGTTTCACAGGTTCACAGCTGGAGTAAAAATTTGCCTCAGGATAAATCATACCTTGAGTTTCACTCACATCTTATTTAGAAGACACTTAAATGAGATACTGAACTTTCGATTTTTGAGTTGACTTTTGAAAAAGTTAAATTTGGCCGGGACTGTTGGAATGAAATGAATGTTTTTTTAATGTTTTTTGCATATGAGAAATAAATTAATTTTGGGGGGCCAGGATAGAATGCTATAGACTGAATGCTTATGTCCCATAAAATTTGTATGTTGAAACCTAATCACCAATGTAATATTGAGAGGTGGTGCTTCGGGGAGGTGATTAGTTCATGAGGGCATAGTCATTATAAACCGGATTAGTACCCTTATAAAAGAGACCCAGGGAGATATCTTGCTCCTTTGGTCATGTTAGGACTTGCAAAAAGGCAACCAGGAAGCAGGCCCTCACCAGACACTGAATCTGCTAATGACTTGATCTTGGACTTCCCAGACTCTAAAACTATAAGACTTAAATTTCTGTTGTTTATATTCTACCCAGCCTATAGTACTCTGTTATAGCAGCTAGATTAAGAATTTCCATTTTCTAAACCCTTGTTCAGCATTTTCTTTTTCTATTATTGGTAAATAACTATCAGTTATTTGGAAGTAGTAGGTTGGAAGTAGGGTTCTTAATATTGACTATACTTTTAAATAATATTGTTGTTCACAAAACATATCTCCTGTTGCAGGTTCAGGAGAGAATGTTTTTCCTATAATTTTTCCTCTTTCATTATTGAACCTCCTTTTCTTGTCTGTGTTATGCTCTTCAAATTTTTACTCTGCATGGAAATATACTGCTTATTCCTGTCTCATGATGTGAGTTGCTGCACAGAAGCAAATTTTGCAATAGCACACCCAGGGCTCTCTACTCCTAAGGAATAGCCATTAGTTCCTAATGCTTTACTGTGTGTTATACATATGTTGTCTTCTGGTAAAATCTATTGGCTTTGGGTTCTATTGTTTCCAGTATATTCATTTGCTTTTATTGTTCTGATTGTGACTTTAACATTCTGCTTTTTTATGCATCTTTCCCAAGTCTTCTGCTCAGTTTTATTCTACACCCTTCCTTGCTGCCTCTGTATTGGTTCTTCATACTCTGGCAATGTGTATTTGAAACCCTGGTTTCAAACTTGTCTCCTCAATCACTTGTTGAGCAAGGCAGCAAATATTCTCCCTTGAAGCCATTTGAAACTAACACTCTCCGACTTTGAAACGTATTAATACTTTTCAAAAGAGAGGACATTATGAGTTACACAGCAATGTTTGTCAACCTTATGTTCAATAATATGAAAATCTGCTTTGGAAAAAATGATGTCTATGACTCAGCTTGTATACTATACACATTAATAAGTGCCCTTGAATCAGTCCTTGAATTCAGCTATTTTGCATCAGTAATCTTCCCTCTGGTCATTATGTCATTAGAGTGAACTTTATTTTTGGATTCGGCTTATCAAACCATGCCTTTTTGATGTTTGCTCATGTCATGCCTTGCTCGTCTTCTCATGGTTTCTATTATCTTTCTGCTTTAGCTCCTACTGTCCTGCTGAGTAATCAAACAAATCTCTAGATACTGTGGTCTTGCTGCTCATCTCAGTAAAGGAAAAAAACAAATAACAGCTGCTGAAATTGTGAACCTTCCTTCCTGGCTGTCAAATTTAGTGAAAACAGATGCTTCAAGAAGTCGTTTGTAATTCAAGCAGGCACAGAGGAGAAAAAGAAACCCCTTACTTGCTGAAACTAGAGAAGTTTTGCTAGGTCAACCTAACTTCCATCTTACACACTGGCTGAAAGAAACAGTGCATCCTTATTGTCTTGCAAGTGCCCAGAACTACCTTTCCAAAATAGGGTCATCTCTTAATTAACAATGCCTAAAAATATGTCCATGAAAAGTATATGTTATAGAAGAAAAATAATTATAACTAAATGAAGTAAATGTTTTAAAATGTTAAGTATTCCTCTAGAAAGGTAAAGTATTTCTATTTCTACATGTCTTGAAACGAACCAGAATACCTAAACCATTGGAAAGAATATTAAATCAGCTATTGAGAGATGTCAGGTCTGGCTAAGTAAGATTCCCCAAGCCATTTATACCCATGACCCTTATATTTTTTAATGGTGAAACGAGTGCCACTGAATCTGATGACATCTACATTTTCTTACAACACTAAATTTCCATGATTCAGTAAATTGAATGCCACTTTTCATACTTTATCAGCAAATGATTGCCAACATAGCATCATCATTCTAATGAGGCCAAAAGTTTGATGATATATGATAATAGAAAATGTTGTTGAATTTACCAAAACATTGCCTGTGCCCAGCTTTTTTAGTAACAAACCTTTAGCATAAAGCCTATTATGGCTGCAGTTAATCTTGTAGCTAACCAGCTAATGAATGTGTCCACTCATTAGTACTAGTGAGGGGAAAAACCCTGAAAACAATAAAAAACACAAACTTAAGACATTCACTCCTTTTGTTGGTCTTGTAGGAAGAGAAAATACAAATTCTAAGTGTATTTGTGGCTTTATACAATTAGAGAAGTATAAAGGAACCTTAGAATTCAGGGATATGGAAGAAGAGAAGATGGTTATGAGTCTGTTAGGATTTCAAGAGGACCAAAATATAGAAATCCAAAACTGGCTGGCCCCCGGGAAAAAAACAGTTTGGGGGAGAGCATTAAAATGATGAAAAGTGAGAGGATGGTAAATAAGAAAAGAATGAAGCTTCCTCTGAACTACAGATAATCACCGTTCATACATATTTCTCAATTAACATATATTTGTTGAACACTGAGGAAAGTTAGTCACATCTAGACTTTCCTGTAATCATCTTAAACTCCCATTACAGTTCCCAAGAAGTAATAAGATTGATATGGATGGTCATAAGCAAGGGGCATTTACTGAGTTCTGTTGCTTTGCATTGAAGCATAAGTGCAATTCAGTTAAAACCTTATGCTTCCATTGAGATGTACTCTCATACTTTTTCTTAGGATCCAGCTTCTTCAAAATTCTTGACTTTTTGGTCAACATTTAAGAAGTCTAACTCCTTAAGTGGACTGACGCAACTAGATGGGGTCTTAAGTCTCCTTTATCTAAAAGAAACTTTCTCCTCTAAACTTCTTCTCATAATAAACTAATAAAAATTGATAATAATCAAGGTAAGCACCAGAATAAACAAACTTATATAGGCATCTATGCCTTAGAGAGAAACTCAATTTTTCCATCTTTTTCCTCTGTATGCTTTTCTTAGTGTCACCTAATTCTCTACTCTATATGAAGCCAAGTGCAAAATAGCATCAGAGGCTGCCTTTACTTACATTTTCATAACATTTTATCTAGCACTGGCAAGTTGTTTGCTTATTTCTCCAAGGATCATCCCTAGATCACTAAGCAATTTCACTGGAGATGCATTCAATAAACAAAACAAAAACAAAAATCTTTATAGTAATAAACACATTTTATTTTTCCTAATGTATCCCATTTAATATTTCCTTCAAGGACCTGAGGTTATAATAGATAGCCATTTGAAGGCTGTATTCAGGGATCCTGAATGACAATCAAATGCAATACCTTCACAACTAATTGCTTTCAAAAGAAAAATAATAAATAAATATCACTCACTGTAGCCTTTCTCTTAATTTATTCAGAATTTATCCAAATCTTGAAAGATAAGGAGGAAGACTCATCTTTAAAAAGTGCAGCCCCAGTACAATCCAACTTTGACCTCTATTGAAACTGCTATTGTAGAGATCAGTGACCATTAATTTACTAAATCTATTAATCTATTCTCACTTCTCTTCTTACGTAGCCTATCAATAATATTTGACACAGTTAATCACTCTCCACTCTTATAAACCCATTTTTCACTTGGATTCCAAAACAGCATATCAGTTTTGTTTTCCACTTACCTTTACCTCTCACTAATATCTCTTCCTGTCTTGTTTCTTGGTTCTTACTTTGCTCCCTAATCTCTTAGCATTGAAGTGCTCATAGCTCAGTTTTAGCGTTTCTTCTCTGTTGACACATACTGTTTTGTTCACATTATTTAAAGCTTATGATGCCCAAAGTTTTATCTCCATCTTAGACCACTAGTCTCAAATCCTGGCTTGTATATTCAACTTCCAATTCAATATCTCCATTGAGTATTAAAATACATCTCAAATTTTATCTCAAATTTAATTTTCAAATTGAATTGCTGATCTTCATTTCCAAACCCGTTTTACCTGTAGTTTTTCACATCTCTCTTAAAATCAATTCTGTCCTTCTGGCTGCTCAGGCTGAAAAGTCAAAGACTCATCATTGATTCATCTCATTGTCTCGCACACCGCATCCAGTCTGTCAAGAAATCCTGTGGGTTTTATATTCAGTATGTATTCGTATTCTGATCCCTTGTCAGCACCTCACTGCTATCACTTTGGGTCAAACCATATCGTCTCTTCTCTGGATTATTGCAATGCCTCTTAAGGGGTCTCTCTGCTTCTATCCTTTCCCCTGTCTGGAATCTGTTCTCAACATAGCAGCAAAAGTAATCTTTTAAAAACATTTACCATATTACGCTCTCGTCTGCTCAGGTTCTGCAATGTTTTCTTTTCTCACTCAAAATGAATGACAACATCCTTACAATAGACTATAAAGTCCTACATTATTCAGCACCCTCATATTTTTTCTGACCTTATCTCATTCTACCTATTCTCTTAATCTGTCTTCCTGGAATCTTCCTGTGTATATCTGCATGGCTCACTCCTTCATCTATTTTAAAACTTTACTTACTTTCTCAATGAGGACAACCTTACCTGATTTACAGATGCAATCATTTTGGTATACCTTTAGTTCATTCTTCTCCAAACATCTGATCACCTTCCAACACACATACATTACTTAAGTATCAGTTAGATTTATTGCCTGACACCCACTATAAGGACAGGGATTATTATCTGCTTAAGACTACATTGTTGAACAGAAGTATTTACTCAAAAAATAGGTATAGAATCAATGAATAAATTAAAACAAGTGAAGAGTCTATGGGGGGCTGACCACACCTAATAGAGCAACACTGACCTCAGGAGGAAACACATATAGCAACTTCAAATGTAGTGCCCCATAAAAATTCTAATTTGCGCCATTAAATCCCACAAGTAGTGGGATTAGAGTAGAATTATCTTTGCTATTTATGACGTTTCACTGCATGCAGTCTATTTTCCATTATTCACACATTAGTTTTATAATTTATTTTCCTTCTTGGTACAAATGTTGCCTCACATCCATTTCCTCTGTATTCCAGTTTATCTCTCACTCCTACTCTAATATTTTACTTAGTTCAATTTCCTAAATGTAAACTTACTTTGTGCAGCCTATCTCAGTCTCTGCTTGGTGTTTTGTCCCTTACTTTCTATATACTTCTGATTACTTCTAGAATGAAAAAGGCCTTTCTTAACTTTGTATGACTCTATTTAGTATCTTTACACATTAAAACCTGTGTAATCTACTGAGAAAATCGTGGAACTGAGAAAACAAAGTGCAATAATAACAATAATAAGCACCCATTTTTGTTTGTTTGTTTGTTTGTTTGAGACAGAGTTTAGCTTTGTCACCCAGGCTGGAGTGCAATGGCATGATCTCGGCTCACTGCAACCTCCACCTCCCGGGTTCAAGCGATTCTCCTGCCTCCACCTCCTGAGTAGCTAGGGTTACAGGGGCCGGCCACCACACCCAGCTGATTTTTGTAATTTTAGTAGAGATGGATTTCACCATCTTGGTCAGGTTGGTCTTGAACTCCTGACCTCAGGTGATCTGCCCACCTTGGCCTCCCAAAGTGCTGGGATTACAGACTTGAGTCACCGCACCCAGCCCAGTACCCATTTTAAAATTACATCTACCCTATGGGTTGGATAATAGTGTCACCATTTTCCAGATGAACAAAGTGAGATCCAGTTTTTAATTGACTTTTCTAACTTCACTTAGCTCGTATGTGTCCAGCTTTCAATGCCAGGTATAAGTGCCTTCAAAACTGAAGTTCACTGTGCAATGTTACATTGCCTCTTTAATCCATATATCCAAACTCACACTCCAGTGCTTTTTCCATTACATAGGCATTCTTCCCTCATGTTTTAGGAATATACTATTTGCTGTCTCTTCACCCTTAGGCATTTAATAATCATCTATTCCTCACACTTCACTTCAAAATCTATTTTATATACAATGCATTCATTATGCATGCTGAAATTGCAGCCAAAGTAGGAAAACATCCAAATATCTGTCAATAAAAATATGTGAATATTTGCTAGTGTTAGAAACAGTCACTCTTCCACAGATGACTTTTTTGTCTTTTAAATTAAGGTTACTGGCCAGCCCAAACATGATCTCACCCATAGCTTTAGTTTTTTTTTTTAAATCTTTTTGTAATTGTCTTTCCATGAGTTAAATTAACAATCCAGTTAGCAGCAAATATAACACAGGTATTCAAATCAATATAATATTTATATCCCCTAAATTTAGATTATTTCCCAATAAAGAAATATGTCTTTTCTCCCTTTGACCTCAAAGGAAAAGGAGAAAGCCTCAAAGCTCAGAATATTTATATTGCTCTTATTGAAAGTGAAATAATATCTGAACGTGAGCCAAAGCCACATTTTTCTTTTCATCTAGAATAGAGAAAAGAAGCTTTCTGGATGTCTTTTAATCCTGTCTCTGGGAAAAGAGTAGCTGATTGTCACTTTGACAATTCTGAATCTGATTCTGTGGGAGAAAGGATAGAAACTAGACCTGTTATACATATCCTCCCACTCTACTGCTGCATGATTAATACAAAACTAACATGATTTACTCATAGTGAAGCTGTTACTGAAACCCCAGGGGTTCCATCTAGGTCCTGCTGCTCACCATACAGAAAGCAGATAACTGAGACAGTAAGTACCACTAAGGAAGAAGGCTTTAATTGGGTGCTACAGCCAAGGAGATGGGAGATCAGTCTCAAATCCATCTCTCTGACTGACTAAAATTAGAGGTTTATATAACAAGGAAGAAATGTCACCATGTATGGGAAAACGGGAATTCAAGAGGAGTAAGCAAGAGGAGTTGGTCAACAGGAAGCAGGTGGTCAGTTACGCAATCGTGATGGGTGAGCAGTCTGACATCTCATTGTGCAGATACAGTGATCCGGTCAGTTTTAGCCCCTGATACTATCCTGGAAGCCTGAGGGTTGGTTTCCTGACAAAGGAACTCAGGTAAGACAAATGTAACCTTCTCAAGTTTTCAGACTAGGAGAATCCATTTCCATGTTTATTCAAATAAACATCAGCTCTATGGAACAACTGAGTGAGTTTCAAAGCTAATCAAATCTAGAACTTACAAAAGTCTTGAAAACTCTGTGATTTCTCTAAATGTGTCCCCTAAAGTCAAACCCCCAACTGCAACTTTTGATTTTAAAATTAGAAATTATATTTTGATTGTCCACATGGCAGCTCAACTAATTTAGCATGCTGATTTTTAAAAAACTAATCAATCTGTATATGTTGTTGTCTAATCATGTGTTTAGCTTTCTACTTGACTCGGGAAACTAAAATATAAGAAGTCTACTTGCAAAGAAGGGCAATCAATGTAGCTCACAGGGAAAGAACAGTTAGAAATCATTCTATTAAAAAAAAATCACTAAATAAATGGGGAATACATACATTAGGAAGGAGAAAAGGCAAAGGCAACTGGCAACAAGAATGAGGATAGATAAATTGCATTGTTTTAATCAAATAAGTAACATGAAAGTGATATTTGAGGAAGATGAAATTAATAATCTGATCCAGAGAAAGAATGAAATTTGCTGACAGAAAAAAAATGCTTTTGAATAAGAAATTAAAGTTTGGATTTATAGTAGTAGAAATGAGATTTTATTTGAAGGAAAAAATCTATAGAATATGGAAAAGAGCTTGATGAGGAATATGAAAAATAAATACGAGTCAGTAAGAATCTAAGATAAACTTTTACAGAAGAGAGCCTATGGGTCCAAACCTAAGAAAAGAGCTCATGAGTTTGGGTTAAGAAAAGGACTGGAATAAGGCAGTCAATGTAGCTACAAAGATGATCTGGAAGGTGGCACCCAAGGACAAAGCCAGAGCACAGAGTAGGATGCACCATAAAACTGGAACATCAGTCAAAAGGAATTCAGGCTTCAGATTGACATCACTTTTTCTGATACTTGATTATGATTCTTATTTTAAAGCATTCTGTTTGTGGCTAAAAATGAACATTTATCTTATGCCTCAGTAAGTTAGAAAAGAATAGGGGAAAAAGTAGAAATAAGAAAATAATTAAAAAGAATAAATTAAAATATTAAACAAATGTGGAATTAAAGAAGCCAAAATTAGCTTTATATCTGTTTAAGATACAAAGGAGTAAGTCACTGAAAAGAAAAACAAAAAATGGGGCATTTCTATAGATTTTAAAGCAGTACATTGATAGCATAATATTATAAACATCTTGATAATAAATTTAAAATATATAGTAAGATGAACATTTCCTGGAAATAAACACATTTCTGCTAAAATTGAACAAAGAATAGCAAATATGAATAATTATATATCTAATACAGAAATTATATTTGTTTAAAAAAATGCATTGGGCCGGGCACAGTGGCTCAAGCCTGTAATCCCAGCACTTTGGGAGGCCGAGGCGGGCGGATCACAAGGTCAGGAGATCGAGACCATCCTGGCTAACACGGTGAAACCCCGTCTCTACTAAAAATACAAAAAATTAGCTGGGCGTGGTGGCGGGCGCCTGTAGTCCCAGCTGCTCGGGAGGCTGAGGTAGGAGAATGGCGTGAACCTGGGAGGCGGAGCTTGCAGTGAGCTGAGATTGCTCCACTGCACTCCAGCCTGGGCGACAGAGCAAGACTCCGTCTCAAAAAAAAAAAAAAAAAAAAAAAAATGCATTAGTTAGCTCTGAAAAAAAATAAGAGAAATATCAGTAATCTTCTTCAAAATATTCTAGTGATAAAAAAAGAGGAAACAGTTTCCAAACCATTATATGAAACCAGTATACAATTGATAGCAAAACTTTACAAGTTATAAAAAGAAATAAATATTTTCATGATAATGAGATAAAAAATTTTTAAAATAACATATTAACTAAATTCATCAAGTTACCAAAAGGATAATGTATCTCAAATGAGGTGTTTCTCTTTTCAAAATGACACTTTGTTTTAATAGAAAAAAATCTATGTTATCCACTACATACATTAAAAAAAAACAGAAAAAATAATATGATCATCTCATTAGACAAATAATAAGCACTTGAGAAATTTAATGCAAACTTCCAAAATGATTCTTACTCCCCTATAATCTCTTCCTCTAGGATGTGGACTGAACTTGTGAATATAATGTGATACCACCCCCATGATTTAGTTACTTTAATTGACACTAAACTACAGAGATTAGGTGGGCCTTACCAAATCACATGAACCTTTTAAATCTGGGTTTGGAGGTCAGAGACTGGGGAAGTGACAGATTCAAAATACGAGGATTTGACATGCCAGCTTAAAGACAGAGGAAACACCATGGCAAGGAACACAGACAGCCTCTAGGAGCCAAGACTGGCCCCCAGCTGCCAGCCAACAACAAACTGTATTCTGACAATGACAAGAATAAGTTTCAAAGCACAAATTTTCCCAGAGCCTCCAGAGGACAATTCATCCCAATCAACACCTTAATTTCAATCTTATGATACCCTGAGCAGAAAACCCTGCCACTTCTGACCTACAGCATCATAAGCTTATAAATGTGTATTGTTTTAACCCATGAAGTTTGTGCTAATTTGTTATGCAGCAATAAAATACTAATACAAATATCCAGAAATGGGTAAAACAATATCTATAAAAATCTATAGCAAACATCATCCTAATGATGATTAATTAAAGGTGTTTGTCCTGAAATTATTAATGAGACAGGAATGCTGTTACTACATTGCACTGGAGTCTTAGTGTCAGTCTAACAATCTAGAAAAACAGTTGAGATGTATAAGAAATGGAAAGAAAATATTAAACTGTCATTTTTGCAGAGGACATAATTGTATATGTAGAATATCCAGAATAATTAACACATAAATTATTAGGGTTAATAAATAAACTTAAATAGCAGCTAGAGAAAAGATCAGGATGTGAAATTCTATATGCAAGCAGAAAATGGATAATAAAAATTTTACCCTGAAATTTTCTTAAAAGCATAAAAATTTTAAACAACTGGGAATAAATGTTTTTTTTTAATTTTCAGAGAACTTATAAAAGACAAATAAAGAGTGATATGTTCAATGATTATAAGAAGAGTCAATATTTCTGATATTCTCCAAATTATACATTCATTTCCATTAATCACAAAAAAAACTTAGTACATTTGTGTTGTGTTTGTGTATGTAAATTGACAAATTGAGTCGATACACATACACAGACACACACACACAAGGGGCAAAACTACCTAAGAAAATGCCAAAAAGGCACAAAGTAGGAGGATTTAACAAGGTATAATGAAGTGAGGCAAATGGAACAATGCAAGAAACAGTCTCCAGAAACAAACTCAAACAAACAGAAACTTTTGATTTATGAATAAGATAGTACTGCTGAGCAAAGTAGTGGAAAAGAAAAGTCTTATCAATAAGTAATGTTGATTTACTTGATATCCACAGGGGTAAAAATAGCAACACTTCACATCATTTGCAAAAGTAAATTTTAAATGGACCTAAAATATGTTATGAATTGAATTGTGTTCCCCATGAAATTTATATGTTTAGATCTTAACCACCATTGCCCCAGAATTTGATCTCCTTTGGAAATAGAATCATTACAGATATAATTAGTTAAGATGAGGTCATACTGGAGAAGGATGGGCTCCCGATGCAATGTAATAGGTGTCCTTATAAGAGGATGAAATTTGGACACAGATGGGCACACAGGAAGAACACCATGTGAAGATGAAGGTAAAGATCAGGATGATGCTTCTCCATGTAAGGGAACACCAAATATTGCCAGAAAACTACCAGAAGCTGTGGGAGAGAGAGGCATGGAAAAGGTTCTTCCTAACAGCCCTCAGAAGGAACCAACTCTGATGACACCTTGATCTTGGACTTCTAGAGTGCGAACTTGAGACAACAAATATCTTTAAGCCACCCTGTTTGTGATACTTTGCTATAGCAGCCCTAGTAAATTAATGCAAAATCTAAATAGTACAAAATATAAGACAGAGAAAAGTCTAAAAGATAATGTAGAAGAAAATCATCACTTTTGCTTCAGGAAAAAAATTTTAAACAGGACACATATATCACTAACTAAAGAGAGCAACTAACAGATGAAAAAACTGGTAAGCTGAACAACATTAAGTATTTTCAGTAATAGTTAAGAGTAAAACGTCAAGGAAGAAGTCTACAGTTGGGAAGTCTACATTTAAACACCTAAAAGTGAAAAAAAAGATACACAAATATTTCCTAAATATCAGTTAGAAGCAGATAAATGCACAACAGAAAAATAAGAGATTTTAATAAGTACCTTCAATAAAACAATTTCCAAATGGCCAAAGAATGTTTTTAAAAGAGCTCAACATCATTAGTCACAGTGGAAATTTTTGTGAAAGGCATAATGAGATATTAGTGCACATTGACCAAAATGACTAAATGTAAAAAAAAAAAAAAAAAAAAAAAAAAAAAAGTCTTGTTTTTGGTAAATATTTAGCACCGTATCTCTCATACACTGATAGTAAGGGTGCAATTTCATAGAAACACTACCTCCTAACTTAATTTACATGTGCCCTACGATCCAGTAATTCTGTCCCTAAAAATATATGTGTAAGTGCTCCAAGAAAACATGTGCTATAATGCTAATAGTTGTGTTATCCATAATAACCAAAATCTGGAAGCAATTTAAATGTCTACCAATAATTAAATGTAAATGTATTGTTATGTAGTCATACCAAAATGCTATGCAGCAATGAAATTTAGCAAACTACGTTTAACAATATGGGTGAATCTCAGACCAAAATTTTGAGCAAACAAATCAGATCTCTTATAAACCTACTATTTGATTCTGTTTGTATGCATTTCTAAAGAGCATATAACTAATACACAGTGAATTAATTCAGAAAATCGTACTGGTTAAGATGGGTCATAAGAAGATTTTGGGTGCTGGTGTTGCTCTCTTTTTGATGTAGTTGATGATTACACAGGTGTGTTCACTTTGGGAATTCAGTGACCATTCTCGCAGTCAATGAGTAATTTTCTGTCTCCATAATATGCTTTAATATAAAAGCTTACTTTAACAGAGTCTCTAGAAAATAAGTTTATTTGTAAGTAATAATGGTGAATAAATACAGTTATAATCACATGATTATCAATATTCATTAAAATACATACTTTAAGATAGTTTTTATTATTGCATTTTAAAGTATAATATTATTGATAGGAAAAATCATCTGTTTGTGACAAAACTTTTATTTTCATTGCTTGCAATTCTGTTTGGATGAATATAGCAGAATCAAATTCTATTATTTTGAAAACATTTCCTAATTATGATATATATTTAACAAAAAATTTTAGCCTTAAGTACTCTAATGTGTCAACAGGATAATTGTTAATTTAAACCAGTGAAAATATAATTAGGAAGACTTCTTAACTAAGGGTTATTTTTATGATAATTATTTGAAATATCACAGTTAAAGTGTTCATCTTAGCCCAGGAAAACTTCCGTGTTTCTTTCTCAAATATCATATTGAGACCTTGGGTGGTCCATAGCTGGCTTAAAATTATCAGAGAAAAAACTAGAAAAGTGATTTTTTATATTGTGTGTGTGTGTGTGTGTATATATATATACATAAATATATAAATACACATATATATACACAAACACAATATAAAAAAGTCACTTCTAGTTTCATAATCACAGTGTGTGTATTTGTGTGTGTATATATATATACATAAAATGTATATTTTTGTTAATGTATGTTTGTGTGTGTATATGTGCATGTATAAAATCTGAAATGCAAATTATTTATAGACCTCAAAGAAATCCTGCTAGAGAGTTTAGCATTCAAAAATTATTTGTGATTGGTCATTTTACAACAATCACTGTACCTCATTCTTACTTCTTATGTCTCATTTATTCCTCCTGACTTTATTTTCTTGCTGGAGGGAATCCTCTTTGCAGCTATCAAAGAAAATATATGTATGCAATACTCACTGAATCCTGATACATTTGGGAATATTTCATCTAATCCTTCAATTTTAATGAGTTACCTGTATATAAAATTCTGATTTTAGGTTATTTTCTTAAATAAATAATTAAATATATATATTATATTATATATATTTATATATATATTAGCTTATGTATACATATTTATATATATTAGCTTAAGTATACATAAGCTATATATATAGCTATATATTATATTGTATATATTTATATATATTAGCTTAAGTATACATAAGCTATATATATAGCTATATATTATATATATATATATAGCTATTGTTTTTCCACCCCAGCAATACAGTTTATAAGATTAATGTCAATTTAATTATTATCCTTTTGTAACAGATCTATTTTTTCATCTTGAAGTTTTTTTTATTATTTCTTTGATTTTGACATCTGGAAATTTTTGCTATATTGGGTCTAAGTATAAATATTTTTATAGCTATTCTGTATAGATTAGCTTTCTATGTAGTCTTGTAATATAGTCTTACATTTGTATCTATGAAAAGAATCATTTTTTTTTTAAATAAATATATTATTTCCTCTGATTTCTCTTTTCTTTCCATCTGAGATCCATGTTGGTTGATGCAGGCACTTCTACTTCTATATTTTGTATTCCTTAACAATTTCCACATCATTTCTTATTATCCCTTCCTAATATTTCCTAACACAATTTTCTAATTCACAGTTTTCTCTATTTTTATCATGTTGACTATTCAGTTCACCCAGTGAGTTCTTTTTCAACAATTATGTTTTGATGTCATCATTTCTGTTTTATTCTTCATTACTTCTTGTTACTGCTTTATTTTCCCAATTCTCTTTACCCCTACAAAAATGTTTAATAAAATACTGTTTTATAAGCAATAGTTTTGTTAGTTCATTTCCCATTGTGCTTGTAGATTCCCTCCTTCCTTCCTTCCTGCCTGCCTTCCTTCCTTCTTTTCTACCTTTCTTCCTTCCTTTCCTCCTGCCTTCCTTCCCCTTCCTTCTTTCCTTCCTTCCTTCTTTCCTTCATTTTTCTTTTCTTCTTTCTTTCTTTCCTTTTTTTCTTCTTGTTTTCTTTCTCATGTTCCAAGACACATAGAGTTACCTTGTAAGCTCATTACATATTCTTTTTGTGTTTTCAGAGTACTTGTCTATTAATTTCCGGGAGAAAAGATGTTGGTGAAAGTCTGGATCTTAGTTTGTGTTTATTCAAGTGAGTTCAGGTTTAGTGCCATTAGTGTTGTTCCTGTTCTCTGAATTTCATCCCCAAGTATCTTCTGATCCCTGTATGAAATTTCTGGTATTATCTGGAGAAAACTTCCTCCTGTGGCATTTGCTCAGCCTGTGGAATGAGAATAGATCACAAACCAAGAAGTAGGGCTGAAGTTGTTGCTATTGTTGCAATTGCTCTCCACCCAGAAATGATCCGGATTCCAGGACTGTCTTGATGTTCCTCTGTCCTGAGGTCACCATAGATTGGTACTGCTTCTATTTTGCTCCATTGGAAAAAAGTTTGGTAACAGTCTCTCCAAGATCAATGAGGAAAATTTTTTTTCAATTAAAAAGTTCTTCCTTTTGCTCATGCCTTCGATTGAACCTTGTACATCTCCTACTCTGGTCATCTAAGCATATCCCTCCAATCCCTAAAATTCCTGTAATGACAAACCTTGGCACCCTGTGTCTCCACAAGGGTTTCTCCCAGATTTTGTGTCAGTTATCAAGCACCACTCTAAATTTATCTATTCTCTATAAATTCCATGGCATCTCCAGATCTGGATTCTAGCTTTTCCAGAACCAGGGTTTCTTAGGATATTTTATAGTTTCATATCCATAACTTAAAAAAAATTATCTATGTGTCTCCTCATAATACTGTGAGACTAGGAACAGAATATAATGATCTTGCATGCCCTACATCTAGTACTATGCCTGAACATCTTTAGGAACTTAATAAATATGTATCGAATGCATAATCTTTCCATGTTGTATAAGAAAAATATTGCTAAACCCAAAAAAGTACAAATTAAGGACATACATTTAATAGGTTATTGACTGACATTTCTTAATATCTCAACTTCTATAAAAGGAGAGCACCTTCACATGAAGAAGCCAGATTAATTTCCACTTCAAGTCACTTGGACTTCCCTTGAGCTTTTTCAGATTATTAACGTAGCCTATAAAAATGTCTGATTACAGAAATTATTCATAAGTTATTGTTCCTCTTTTTAAAAAAAATCAAATAGGAAATTGTGTAGAATCATCTGTCTTTAGTGCTTGTTTAACAACAAATAGTAATATTTAATAAAAATCTCTGGGAAACTTGTGCATCCTATAGGAAATGATTAAAATTATCTAATTAATGGGGAAAGGTAGTAGAAATTGCAATAATGTAAACAAAGCAAGGAGAATGGATAATGTATTACATTCATTGACAAAATACATTAAAAACAATGAGGAAAATGTATTTGTTAGTGCTCAAGATATAAGATTAGGCCAAAAGAAAAGGAAAGGTCAAATCAGAACAATGTTCACAAAATGATATTAATAGATCTAAAATTATTCTGTATGTTTCTGTATATACATTCAAAGACATTGAACAAATCCAGGAAAAAAATATCCGAAAGGCTGAACAAAGCATACTGGGAAGGAATGGTATTTGACAGCAGGGCTGTGAGAATATTGCCTTAAATATGGATTTTTTTTTTCTTTTTTTTGGTTAAGTATATCTATTTATCTGTGTGTGTGTGTGTGTGTGTGTGTACTACATAGAACTATCAAGTTATTTAGAGTTACAGAAAGTGAAGAGGCAGAGAAAATTGATAATGGGTACACTGAATTCTGGAGACCTGCCGATGTCTAGCTTCCCTAATCCCTTCTTGCTATCCAGAGTTGGAAACCTATGCCAAGTAACATTTTTGGACAGGAAATGGTCATTATTTTATAGCCACAGTACCAATCACCACATCAACACTGCCTTCTTCCTAACATGATTGAAAAAGTTCCTTACACTATTTCTTGCCAAGAAATGGAATCTTCTACTATATTTAGAATTGTTTTAAAATAAGAATAGAAAAAAGGAACAAGGTGGCATGTTGGCAGTGTTTCTTCTACAACTAAGTAAAGAAAAAAGCTCACAACTCTGGAACTAAAGGGAATCCTGCTCTTGCTTCTTTCCCAGGCTCAGCTCCCTCTGGGAAAATGGCCCTTTGGGAGAAACCCTAAGTGGCAGCCACCCAAACTCTCTCTCTGTAGACTAAAGGAATGGGCAAATTGCCCCAGTAGAGAGAAAAAAAATGGCTTATAGAAGAAGTTTTCCCTCCCCCATTCAGCAAAAGCACCAGCCCTCAGGGAAATATTCCTTGTGGGCCAAATGCCAGGACAGAAGAACTAGAAACCCCTGCTTAAGATTCAATTGAAAGTAAGGTTCTATTCAAAGACATTGGAATGTAAAAAAAAAAAAAAAAATGAAAACGAGTTTATTGGAATGTGAAGGAAAGGGGGAAAACATTGAGGCAGGCAGATACATAGAAATGACAGACAAGATCTGTTAAGACAGAGTTTATAAAAACTTTCTACAGTGACTGATAATATTACATGGAGCTACAGGCAATGAGAGAATTGTGATTCTTTACAGAGAGAAAAAAGATTCTTATTTTATGTTAGTGATGGTATTTCCTGGACGTCTGCAACATTTTTTCTTCTTTCACATTCCAACAAGAGATTTTTCTTTTCAATTTGTTTTTCCTTTAGAGTCAGCTATATTTGGAAACAAATTATACTTTGATACATGATTTACTTATGTGATAGGACCCTGAGACACTCCTTATTTTCATGGACAGATTTGAATCATCTGGAAGAATCTAGAGGGAAGTAATTGGAATAATTAAATAAATGACCTATGTATTTCACTCCCTCCTTCTCCCACACCACCTCCAGTGGCCAAGTCACAGCCCTTTAAAAGAAAAGAGGAATTCTATGAGAATAACATGAAATGTGTAGCAGCTTACTGACGGAAAACTGATTGGGGTGCAGTTCTTTAGAAATGAAACTTTGAGAAGGCAAAGTGTTTACTGTGGTACCCTTTCTGGTCTAATGATGCCCAGTTTGCTTTCAGTTATTATAGCTCTATTGCAAAATATCCTTACAGCAAAAGAAAGAGGCTAGGAAGGGAGATGAAGTTGGAGTGAATGTCTAATTGCCAATGGGAACTTATATCATCAAAAAAAAAAATATTCCCGGCCTCTTCACTTGAAAGATAAAGGAAAGCGTGCATTGCGTTTGAACTCTCCAGTCTGGTACTAGGTTGTGTCTTCTGACTTCAAAGAATTAGCTCATTCCTTTTATCTGACCACACACGAAGTCTCTGAGCCAGATAAGAAATCACTTTATGGGAAAAAGGGAGTTTCCCAAGGTGTTTATAGCATAAAGCATATAAGAATAAAGTATAGAAGTACGGGAAAAATAAGAGACTTGGAACTTACTATTTATTTTTCTTCTCAGAATCTCCAGTTATTTCCCTATCCTTACTAAGATTGTGATGCTGAACCTACTCAAAGACAACAGAAAAAGAAAAATTAATAGCCTCAGATATTTATCAAATATCTGATATTTATCAGATATTTAACAAATATCTCTTTGTTATTTAACAAATTGATTGCAAAATTAATATATGATCCAGGGAGTGTTAGGCACCATGTCATTGCACAAGTTCAAAATCGGCCCTTTATTATTAATCTCTAATGATTTCATACAGAAAAGCTTATGGTAATATGTAAAGTTCTGCTGCAATACTGGAAGGCATTATCTATTTGTTTTTAATTACCTTATGCAATATTATTCCAGCTTTGTGCTCTGATGGCTTCTGTTCAAATGAGAATTTTTTTTTTTTTAGCAGATTCCCTTTGGGAGTTATAGCAATAGTGAGAAACGGTACACAGATAACAATACTCAGAGTGATAAGAGTTTAAAGTACAGTAATTATAATTAGCAAGAAATAATGACATTTGAAAAAAAGATGAACAAAAAACGGCAAGACCATGTGAGCATGAATTTACCCAGTTTGTTGTGCCCAAATGTTCTTCCAATAATCTCTGTAAAACTATAGCTCTGGAGCTCTGCTTCTGAGATTCAAATTATTTACAATTATGCAAAACTAACTCACTGGAAAAATACATGTGCAGGGCAGAAAGATTACTTGCAGAAGCACCATGCTAACTAAAAGTTGAAAGGTCCATATAAAGAGCCCTAAGGCCCTCAAAACCTTGTATTACCAATGGCTATTGTACACCAACCACTGTAAGTTCTATTTCAGCTTTAAAATATAAATACCATGGAAACTGTCATGGTTTCAGAATTTCTTCACAGAAGAGGCTTAAGAGCTGCAAATTGCCTGGAAAGGGCAATTGCATACGGCGATGAAAGATTTGGAAGCCCACTGACTTCTCTTGCTTTGTATGATATAAATATACAAATATAGTTTTAGTATAGTGTTAGTAGGAAGTCTAAAGCGTATTTGAAATACTATAAAAATATTTCATATTTAATTTATTAAATGTGAAATAAAACAAGGATACAACTATAAGCATATTATATTTACCTCAGTGTGATAATCAAGATTTCTAGAATCAGAATATATTTCTTTCTTTCCAATAGCTAATTATTTTAGTGACAAATTAAATAGTTTCCTCTCTGTCCATAATAAGTTGTAAAATCAATTAGTCTAAGGACCTTACACAAAGAATTTTGCAGTTTTTATGTCAATTATTGTGGTCAGTATTCACATTATTTCCCTTTTACTTTATGTGAGTTGCTGTATGCAAATATCCCTCCTAGCTATAAATGATGTTAATATTAATTATCAACAAAATAAATTAGAGTATTCAAAAGGAAATGCCAAAAAGTCCACTTCTGAACTGAGTATGCTTATAAAATAGGTCACCATTCTGGTGACATGCAAGTAATCAACTCAACTGACAGAAATGACACTCTGTAGTGCTGGAATCTTTAAGCTGGAAAGAAATCCAGTCTTGAAAGGTAGAATCTACAAGTCATCACTAAAAGAAGGGTCAGAAAGGAGATCTTGGCTAGTGAGGGAAAGTGGTAAGGTCCAATCTTAAGATTAAAGATGATGGCTTCAGTCTACATCATCATTGATCAGCTTAGAAGAAGGACAGAAAGAAAGAAAGGAGTCCATCACCATAATAATGGTATAAATATATATTTTAATATTTATTTTATTATTAACCATTTCTCTGTTTATTTTAGTATTTGAAGTCTCAGTACTAAATAGTGATGTGTCTACTTTTAAGAGAAGAAAAAAATTAAATATAAGAAGAAAATATGTTCTGACACAGTTATGCTTAGCGAATAAAAGAAACAACTCCAATACAAGCATATGGAGGAGTAGCCATAAAAAATTGCAAATGAGACCCAGGGTCATTCCTAGATGATGTTAAGTATGATTTGAGCATTGCTATTGGGGTGGGACTATAAGTTATTCTATCCAGCCCCTTTTCAATTGGTATACCTTGAAAGAAAATCCAAATAAAAGTTAACTGTTCTTTTTCTTGTCTTCCTTTGGAAGTCTTTGCTTTTCTTAGATGTCTTGGCACTTGAAATGATTAAAAATATGCATTTATTGAGATTTAGCCTGTGTACATAGCTAGGTGATGATAATTTGATATTTTATCTCAGAGAAACATGGAAATGTCAGAATTATTGCATTTACAGATAAAAAATGGAAAAATAGAACTGAGATATATCCAAGATTATACAATGTGATGAAACTTGGATTTACTTGTGTGGTTGCTGATTTTTAAGTCCATGGTATCCAACCAGGTCATCCTAAATTAAAGGTAAGTGTCATGGGAAAATTATTAAATCCAAGATATACAAGCTATAAGAGGTGAGACTTGTCTTATTATTCTACTGTTTGTTTATTCAAAGAAATATTTATTGATTTATTTTTTGTCCATTTATTTCATGATATGTATTGTAGTATACCAGACATATAGTTGAAATATAGAAAAATAAAATCTATATTTCTAGTTGAGATACAGAAAAATAAATATATAAACAGACATAAAAACAAAACATTTTAATTATGTGATTTCTGAAAGCATTTTTGGTATAGGTTTCCATGCTCAGCCAGTGAGAGATAAACAGTCATTAGAATTATCAGTCTGTCAGAATTCTAAGCAAACCCAGAATGGGTAAGCAAAGAAAACATAGTTCCATTCTAAGGATTTTGCAGGTTCATGTAAGCACTATCTCAATAAAGCAAAGAAAACCCATTAAAGCATGCACACATTTACACAAACACACATTTTTAACACATGTACACCAGCGACATTCTTACCACATACTGCATCTTCTAAGAATTCCTATTTTTTATCTTACTGACTACAATACACTGTGGCTTTATCAAGACAAGTTACTTATTTGTGAAATGTTGTACAATGGGAAGAGAAGGAATAAATTTTAAAATCATGAAGATTCTTTGGTCTGTTTCTTCCTTTGAAGGCACATTATTCTTCAATAGGGTAAAAAATATCTCTTAGAATTTGTATTTTTGAAATCTCATGAGCCTACATTTATGCCAACTCAGAGCCTATAAAAACTCTCTGAGCTAAAACATCTGGAAATTGACTATGTCATTCATAAGTTGAAATATGGCTTTATTTATTTTAAAGTTGCTAGAAGATGGTTTTTCATATTTCTACATACTAAAAATACCTGACAAAAGTTTCTGCGGCCTTTGCAATGTGTGTAAGTTGATTATAGTATTTTGTTGACAGACTGCTGGTTTCAAAGTCAGAATGACTAGCACATTGATTTTCTTGTAAGTGATTAACTCACCCCACCTAGCAGCCTCACTGAGACCTATGCATCCAAGCAAAGTGATGCTCCTAACAAGACCTGATGCTTGCACTCACCGTCAATAGATATTAGGGACTACTTGCAGGAATTTTGGTATTGCCATTTCCAAAAAAAAAAAAAAAAAAAAAAAAAATGCCCATGATTACTATTAGACACCCTGTCATCTCATAGAGTTAGCTATTTTTTTTTCTGGATTTTGGAGAACAATCTACTACTTGAAATTTGATAGATTGGCTCAGAATACCTCCATAAGAAAGAAAAAGTAGTCATGTATAAAATGAGGTAACAAGTTCAATATGATCAAGTGGCTTAGGTATAGTCACTGCTGATGAAGACTCCCAGGCCTGTCAGCTAGGATGGTGTACTTGAGCAATGAATCTGGGAAGCTGACCTTCAGTATATCCTGAGTAACATGTTGAGGCAACCTGAGGTACAGGAAAACATCTAGGCAGAGTTTCCATAACTGCAGAGAGGTGCCAAGAGAGGATGAAAAATAAAACCTAATAAGGATGCCAAAAAGAAAATTTTAAGAAACTGAGCAAAACTGTGAAGCCTTTTCAGCAACAGCCAGGGCTCTTATGGAGAAGTGAAGTCCGGAGAACCCTGACCAATTCATGAGAATGGATGATAAATTATGAAGCAAATCAATATTCTCTTCCAAAACAAAAGCTGAGACATACATTATAGATTTAGAAACCACAGAGGCAAGAGAAATCAGAGTACAGGATCAGAGTTGAAACTTAAGTATTCTTGTCTGGTCTCTTTTTAATTTTTTTTACAGATGACGAAAATAGGGTATAAGAGTTAAACAGATAGCAAACTTTTTAAATTTATATATATTATTTTGCTTATTTTTTTATTTTTTTTATTATTGTACTTCAAGTTTTAGGGTACATGTGCACAATGTGCAGGTTTGTTACATATGTATCCATGTGCCATGTTGGTTTGCTGCACCCATTAACTCATCATTTAGCATTAGGTGTATCTCCTAATGCTGTCCCTCCCCCCTCCCCCCACCCCTCAACAGTCCCCGGAGTGTGATGTTCCCCTTCCTGTGTCCGTGTGTTCTCATTGTTCAATTCCCACCTATGAGTGAGAACATGCGGTGTTTGGTTTTTTGTCCTTGTGATAGCTTACTGAGAATGATGATTTCCAGTTTCATCCATGTCCCTACAAAGGACATGAACTCATCATTTTTTATGGCTGCATAGTATTCTGTGGTGTATATGTGCCACATTTTCTTAATCCAGTCTATCGTTGTTGGACATTTGGGTTGGTTCCAAGTCTTTGCTATTGTGAATAGTGCCACAATAAACATATGTGTGCATGTGTCTTTATAGCAGCATGATTTATAGTCCTTTGGGTATATACCTAGTAATGGGATGGCTGGGTCAAATGGTATTTCTAGTTCTAGATCCCTGAGGAATCACCACACTGACTTCCACAATGGTTGAACTAGTTTGCAGTCCCACCAACAGTGTAAAAGTGTTCCTATTTCTCCACATCCTCTCCAGCACCTGTTGTTTCCTGACTTTTGAATGATGGCCATTCTAACTGGTGTGAGATGGTATCTCATTGTGATTTTGATTTGCATTTCTCTGATGGCCAGTGATGATGAGCATTTTTGCATGTGTTTTTTGGCTGCATAAATGTCTTCTTTTGAGAAGTGTCTGTTCATGTCCTTTGCCCACTTGTTGATGGGGTTGTTTGTTTTTTTCTTGTAAATTTGTTTGAGTTCATTGTAGATTCTGGATATTAGCCCTTTGTCAGATGAGTACGTTGCAAAAATTTTCTCCTATTTTGTAGGTTGCCTGTTCACTCTGATGGTAGTTTCTTTTGCTGTGCAGAAGCTCTTTAGTTTAATTAGATCCCATTCGTCAATTTTGGCTTTTGTTGCCATTGCTTTTGGTGTTTTAGACATGAAGTCCTTGCCCATGCCTATGTCCTGAATGGTAATGCCTAGGTTTTCTTCTATGGTTGTTTTTTTTTTTTTTTTTTTGAGACGGAGTCTCGCTCTTTCACCCAGGCCGGAGTGCAGTGGCGCTACCTTGGTGATAGCAAACTTGATAAAGCAAGTTAATGGCGCCACTTAGACTGAAAACCTGATTCTTCATCTTAATCCAGTGCTCTTCTTACCACACAGCTCAGCTCTGTCTGCTACATATAGGAAGGCAGGTACAGCTTCTAAAAATTCCTCCCATATTCTGGTCCCAGAATTTTTGCATTAGATGTACTACAGGGTGGTCTTCTCTTTCTGTCTCTCTCAAGATTGCAGTGCTTTGGCCTGGGTTTTTTAATGAAAACACCGAAAGATATTGCATTGAAGTGCAAAACAGCCATTATTCACACATATGTGAGACAATATCAGACTTAGATCTCTGTTTTATTTATGGCTTAGATCAAAAGAATAAAGTTCTTAGCCTCTTCACAAGAGGTAGTACTTGTCAAAAAAATTATCTCTTTTGCTCACTGACTAATCAGGTAGAGCATCTATGAGTATATGCTTCAAAGGAGGTGCATTTTCATTGTGTCCTGGCATAAATACAGCGTATGTGGCAGGAACGTACATGGAATTTCAGGGATTTTCCCAGTACCAAAATAAATACTAGCTTTCATGGTTTTTTTTAAAAAAGGAGGAATGACAAGTATCTTTGTAATTTTCCCTCTAATTTATTTAATACTTTTCATGAGAAGGTCTAAAAGAAAAACTGAGGTGGCACAGAAATTGCTACTGGCAATGATTTAAGTACGTGCGCTTTGGTAACACAGAGAAGCATAAACATGATAGAAACTATATTTTTAAATACTTTGTGTTCTTCCAGGGGAAAGAAATTTGGCAATTTAACTTTAATTGATGCCCTGAGAACATAGCTGGAATGTAGAACGAAAGCCAAGAACCCCCTACCAACAAATCAACTCAGAAATACATCTTAGATAAAGAACCTTTGGAATCAGAACTAAAAAATAACTTTACAGACAAAGTTAAGCTATGTACTTAAAAGTAGGCACAACTAAGTATAAAGAGATATTATTATTATTATGTTTTTCAGATAGAGTCTCTCTCTGTCGCCCAGGCTGAAGTGCAGTGTTGTGATATCTGCTCACTGCAACCTCTGCCTCCCAAGTTCAAGCGATTCTTCTGCCTCAGCCTCCTGAGTAGATGGGATTACAGTCCCACGCCAGATTATTTTTGTATTTTTGGTAGAGACAGGGTTTCACCATGTTGGTCAGGCTGTTCTTGAAATCGTGACCTCCAGTAATCCGCCCAGCTGTGCCTCCAAAAGTGCTGGGATTGTAGGTGTAAGGTAACCTGCAATAGGCCTAAAGAGGTAATCTTAATTTATGACCTGGTGCTAGGAACTTGGTGGTTGTTAAATGAATATTTGATGATGAAGCTAAAAGAATTCACTGCAACAATGAGAATACATGTAGATAAATAGATGCACACATTTGTAACATCTGTTGAGTAGTTATTTAGTGCCAGATACTGCATGAAGTGTTTTAAATGCACTATCCAAAATTGTCTTAAATAGCCAGTGTTAAAACTAAAAAGCAAATTCAGGGCTGCTAATTTTGAAGACCAAAAATTAAACTACTAAATTGTAGTGACCTCCTTTTATTATCAAGTCTACCACAAATAATTTTCCATCAATTCTTTTTGCTTAGAAACATCAAAGGAAATAATTCTTGCTATTTCTATTTTAATAATATATGCAAAAAAATTGTCCTTTGCTTTCACAGCTTTTCTTCCAGAGATACCACATTCAAATTCACTAGGGATAAGGGTTGAAAAAAAATTTACAAGAGAGAAATACTTGCACAGCCAAATCAGTCTACAGTTTCACAAATACATAAAATGGTATAATTCATTATGTCTGACTATTCCATTATTAGACATATTAAAAAGATGGATAGTGTCAGCTCCAGAGTAGTTATCTCTTGTTCAGTCTCAAGCTAGCATGTCTATAGTGCACCAAATGATTCATAATACAGACCTTTAGAGAAGCTGAATGTAACTAAAACATGAAATAGGTTTGGCATATTAAACTAATATGCTTTGGTAAGTGACCTTTCTGCAGCAGGCACGCAACTATTCTGTGGGTGCCCTGTTGATGTTTTCACTCTGATAGGCCTTGTCACACAGTTTTATCTTGTTTCCCCAGACCCCTTCCATTGATCATTTCTCTCCTGGGATAAAGTGCTCAACAGTTATGTAAATCAGAGTGAAATATTCTTAGTTATCTACTTTTTCTGTTACATTGTCTGGATTTGGACATAATTGCTCCTTTTGTTCATTATTCCATGTTGATGAAACTTAAAGTGAAAATGTAAAACAAAAAACAGTGTCTGCCATAGATACAAACATCAATACATAAGAAACTATCCAAAGTTTCTTTGGTCTGGAGAAATCTCTGGAAATATCTGTTAAATTCATGATAAATTTCACCCAGAATTACTGATTTCCAAGTACATGCAAAGTGCTGAGAGCTGGACTCTAGAAGTGTTTTGTTCTACTACCCCTCTTGTTTTCTTTTTCCTTTTTTCACTTAGATATCAGAATTAAAATAAATTTAGTATTATAAAGGTGAAAAAAACACAAATATCCAGGAAAATAATTTTAAAATCAGATATTACCTTATAGTTCAAAAATAGTAAGTTATCATTTTATTGATGTTCTCTCAGACATTTTTAGTGCATGTGTTGGTGTGTTTGTGTGTGTAAGTGGTTGTTTTTATACCTAAACTGGGATGATAAATTGCCTTGTTATTATTTGGAGCACTTTTTTCTCACTCATCTATATGGCAAGTTCATTTTGAATGTTTATTAATTTTCTATGTCCACGTATAAAATTACCTCAGAATTTAGCAGCTTAAGATAACCCATATTTATTGTCTTATGGTTTATGTGGGTACGATAACCTGGGTTCTCTAGACCAAGGTGCCACACAAGGCTAAGACCATGGTGTCAGCCAGGGCCACAGTCATCTCAAGGTTCAACTGGAGCATGGCTCAGTTCTAAGCCATCTTAGTGATTCTTTGTGGGTTGCTGGATTGAGGGCTTCAGTTCCTCACTGTCTGTTGGCTGGTAGCTACCAAAGAGATGAAAATTAAACATGAGACCCTATTTTTTACCAAAATATTAAAGTGATTAAAATGATAAGAATACCCTGAGTGGGGCTTTTCTCTCATGTATTGTTGATGGGATTGTATATTAGCAATATAATTCTGGATTGAGATTGGGAAGAATGTTTGGAAGAATGCAGCTACCTTCAGTTCCTTGACACGTGGGTCTCCTTATCCAGAAACGCAGAGCATGGCAACTTGCTTCATCTGAGCCAAATAGTGAGAAGATCCAGAGAAAAAGTGTGAGCAACATGGAAGTCACAATTTTTCAAAGCCTAATTTCAGAAGTCAAAACAAACCATCACTTTCATTGCATCCCATTATTAGAAGCAAGTCGCTATGTCCAGCCACACTTGAGCGGAAGGGATACACACAGGGCATAACAGGAAGGTGGGCTTATTGGGCCCCTGTTAATTGTTGAGCATAATACACTTTCTTTTACAAATATTCTTTAGGCATTCATTATTATTTCCTTAAGATGTTTACTGACTGGAGCATCATTTGCTGAAGATGAGCACAAAATTTAAGACTCTTGAAACATTCTTCCAAATCTCAATCCAGAATTATATTGCTAATATACAATCCCATTAGCAATATATTAGAGAAAATTTGACTTCTTTAAACCCTCACTAAGGATATTATTGTCATTTTAATCACTTTAATATTTTGATAAAAAATAAGGCCTCACATTTAATTTTCATCTCTTTGGTAACTCATGAAGTTGAATGTCTTTGTTTTACATATGCTTATGAGACATTTGGGTATTTTTCATTATAAATTGTTCATATTATGTTCAATTTTCTTATTGAGTCATTATGTATTGATTTATCAGTGAACTGTATATTAAGAATATTATGCAGTTGTCTACCTTATGTCGAGTTAACATTGATCGCAAATTTTTCATCTGGCTTTTCAGCAAATAAAAGTCTTTGTATATTAACATATTTTCTTCATCGAAATCTAATACAATTACCCACTTGTGTTCCAATGATGTTTCTTGCAACAAGAGAAACACATAAAAACAAACAAATACAAAACATATTTAAAATTGGACAATTCAGTGCTTTGCAAGATCCCACAGAAGCAGGAACAGAGGTTTTTGAAAAAGTACAGAAAAATAACTACAGCTAGAAACTGCCTAACCTGAAAATGAAGAATTTATGTAAGGAGACAGAAGAGTATTTTATACTACAGGCCAGATTTCCATGTGGCCTTGGAACAACCCATTTCCTCACTATTTTCTGCTTGTAGTTCCCGGGAATAACTGTAGAACGTGCTGGGTATGCAAAATCCTGAAATAAGGAGGGATTGACCAGAACAGCCTGAGCAGTGTTCCAGTCCCCCCTAGAAACAGGATGTTCTTCAATGCTTCAGCTCAGCACTTTATGTGACTCCTGGGGTATAAAACCTAGGGCAAGTTACTTTCTAGGTTTCCTCAGCTGTGGTTCAAGTGGAGCAAATGCAGACAAGACTCCATCTACTCTAGGCAGCTTTCCTGAGCCTTTGGAAACCAGTTTCTGTTGTCTCTATTGCCTGTCTGTAAGTAATAAATCCATTTCATGTAACTTGTGTATGTTGGTCTTCTGTCTCACTGGACTCAGACAAGTCGGTAATCAGTGCATAATGAACAGTTTTTATACAAACAACTGCCATGCGATGTTAAACTTTGAAAAGAGAGAGGAAAAAACAGTAGCAGTCTTATTTTATTATTGTCACTATAAGTAAAACTTACATCAGCAATCTACATTATTTAGCAAAAATTTTAGTGTGAGATCTGTGTATCTTTATGCTGTGACACCGAATGAAGAATGGTCGTAAGTGGTCTAAAGCTTTTGATGGTTAATACTGTGTGTCAATTTGATTGGATAGAAGGATACAAAGTATTGATCCTGGGTGTGTCTGCGAGGGTGTTGCCAAAGGAGATTAACATTTGAGTCAGTGGGCTGGGAAGTGCTGACCCACCCTTAATCTGAGTGCGCACAATCTAATCAGCTGCCAGTGCAGCTAGAATATAAGCAGGCAGAAAAATGTGAAAAGAGAGACTGGCCTAGCCTCCCAGCCTACATCTTTCTCCCATACTGGATACTTCCTGCCCTCAAACAACAGACTCCTAGTTCTTCAGTTTGAGAACTCAAACTGGCTCTCCTTTCCCTTCAGCCTGCAGAAGGCCTATTGTGGGACCTTGTGATTGTGTAAGTCAATACTTAATAAACTTTCCTTTATGTATATATCTCTCTTCCCTTAGTTGTGTCCCTCTAGAGAAACCTAATACAAATACCAACTTGACTGCCATATATGTTAAACATATTCACACAATTATAAGACAGTGTTGGAAGATATCATCTATTTTTAGAATTAAAGTTCTAATTAGCCAATTTGATTCATAATTGAATTTTATTAAAGGAGTATATTAGTAGTTAGCCAATTTGATCAACTCTTTTTCTTTAAACATTGTAAGCACATTAGTAAATATATGTAATTCTTCTCATTATTTCCCATCCTTAGGGAAAAGTCTTTGCTCTTTTTGCACAGTAGTCAAGGCATAATTTAACTATCATCATATTGACACACTGTCTCTATTCTTACCCTCCTAGATGAGAACAGTCTCTGAATTAACAATTCATTTTTCCACCATTTAATTCAGATTATGTTTACTGTCATTTTTAATTGTTTTGTTACTGCTTAAAATGATTATATTTAGAAATCAAACTATATTTTCAAACATATTTGGTACACCTGAGAGTTACTAAAGAGCTGCAATGTAAACCTAAACCAATGTGACACCTTCAGATACAAATGGCAGATTGAACACATGTTTTCATCTTTACTCCCTTCTAAACTGTTTACATGAATTGTGATAGAACCATAAGATGGAGTGCTAAACACTGGTCGAAAACAAGAAGACAGCTGGGAGCAGTCACTCATGCCTGTAAACCCAGCACTTTGGGAAGCCAAGGCCAAAGGCTTGCTTGAGGACAGGAGTTTGAGATCAGTCTGGTCAACATAGTGAGACCCAGTCTTTACAATAAATATATATTTTTTAAATTAGCCAGATATGGTGGCATGTACTGGTAGTCTCAGTTATTCCACAGGCTGAAGCAGGAGGATCATTTGAGCCCAGAGTTCAAGGTTGCAGTGAGCTATGATAGAACCATTATACTTCAGTCTAGGTGACAGAGGGAGACCCTGTCTGCAAAAGAAAAAAAAAAAAAAAGGCGACTATTTTAACATACTGCTATGAGCAATTTTTACCACATATTTAGTGAAAAAAGCAAGGAAAAAATAAGTGTGAATAATATATCATGTTACTTAAGGAATATAAGTACATACATATTTAATTTTTTAAAATAGAAAAGTAAAGCAAAGCTAACAAGCAAAAATGACTGGCAAAGAGAATGAGAAAACAGAATGAACACAGGATCTAAAATCTATAAATATACTTTATTTGTATATTTGACTTTGGAACCATATTTTGATTTTAAGGTTTTTAAAAATTTAATGTTTTTATGTTTTAATGTTTTACACAAAACATTTAAATATTTTTAAAAAACCCTTAAAATTAAAAAGATTAAATGGAAGAGCAAATTGATGGCCTAATTAAATGGAGATTTCAATTTAGTTGGCTTTCAAAATGGTAATTTTACACAAGATATCTTGTAGGATATATCCTAAAATAAAATAAACTAGAAGTCTTAAAATGATTTAATATTCATATCATAATAAGTAATTTTGTATTCTGAAACAAACACAAACACACATATATGACATAGAGCATGCTTGTATATACGTAAGAATATATATATATTCTTGAATATATATTACATGTACACACACGTGTCTATATATACAATTGGGTTGTTTCATATATGCACATATGAAATATATACACATACACATATATGAAACAACCCATTTGTCCAATAATAGGAAAACTGTTGAAAACAACAACAGCAAGAACAATAACCAAACCATGGTATATCTGCAATTAGGTATGTCTGTGATTAAAGAAGTTCATAAAATTACTTAAATTTGTTAATGTGGAAGAGAACAAGAATTTCAGCTTCAGAGAAAAGGTATATAATGAAAAGCACTTTTAAATAAAAACTTAACAATTTAAATATGAATTGGAAATGTTAATGGGAATTCAAGATGCACCAACTGGCTCCCAGTACAGATAAGAATATCTACATTGGAACTTCGAACAACAAAAAAACTTAGCTGGCTAACAACTCACAAGCATCTATTTTAACTCTTCAGGTATAAAAACACATATTTCTGGATTATTTATAATGGTATTATTTGTACTGAAAAATGAGTTGGGAAACAACACAAATGTCCAATAATAGGAGAACTGTAGAAAAAAAACAGCAACAACAATAACAAAACTTGGCTGGACACCGTGGGTCACACCTGTAATCCCAGCACTTTGGGAGGCCAAGGTGGGTGGATCACTTGAGCCTAGAAGTTCCAGACTAGCCTGAGCAACATGGAGAAACCCTGTCTCTACAAAAAAAAAAAAACAAAAAACACATACAAATACACAAAAATCAGCTGGATATGGTGGTGCGGGCCTGTAGTCCTAGCTACTCAAGAGGCTGAGGTGGGAGAATCACCTGGGCCCAGGAAGTTGAGGCTGCAGTGAGCCGAGATCACCTTCACTCCAGCCTAAGTGATGGGAATCAGACCCTTTCTCAAAAATAAATAAATAAATAAATAAAGAATAACAAAACAGTGCCATATGTATACCAATGGCTCTCAATGTGAGATGATTTTGCTCCTTACAATATAATTGGCAATGTTTGGATAGATTTTTGATTGTCACAATTGAAGGGAAGGATCCTACTGGCCTCTAGTCAGTACAGGCTGGTGAATTTTCCACAATGTACCTGCAAACTCCTCACAAGAAATAATATTTGGTACAGAATATAATCAGTTCTTCGTATCAGCAGGATTCACATCCTCAAATTCAACCAACTACAAATTGAAATATTTAAAAATAAAAACAATAGAGCAATAAAAATATCAATAAAAATGCCATATAACAACTATTTACATAGCATTTAATTGTATTAGTTATTACCAGCAATCTAGAGGTGATTGAAAATATGTGGAAGGATTTGCATAGGTTATATTCAAATACTGTGCCATTTTATAAAAGGGTCTTGAGTATTTAGGGAGTTTGGAATCTCTAAGGGGTCCTGGAACAAATATTGCCTCTCTCTTCTTGTAAATACCAAAGAATGACTGTAGCAATAGTGCTGAGGTTGAGAAACCCTGATGTATACTGGTACTGTACATCCATAGTAAAGAATAAAAAATTGTCTTCCTATGTTAATTTAGGCATATCTACAGCTTATAATAAAGAGAAAAATCAAGGTATAAAACAGTGTATCTAAAAAATTAACTTTAGAATTTTAGGTGGGATTTGGGATGATAACAATCTTTTTCTTTATATGCCCCCACAGCGACATACACATATGCTTTTATTTACAAGAAGTAACAATGGAATTGGTAATAATTACTACATATGGGAGAGAGAAAGAACAGGGCAGAGAAAGCAGAAATGGAGGCAAGATTTATCTGTGTATATCATATAACTTACTGAGGAGTTTTGACTTGTGTGAGGGCAAATGCAATACTTGATTAAAATTACTTAACTATCAAAAAGAAAATCAAAATAAAATGTAGAACAATATAGTCAAAATAAAATATTCTTAGAATACTATTAAGAGCCAAGAAAATCTTCTAGGTAGACGAATACAAAAGGAAATACGAACAATAGTAGACAAAGAACAGAAAATTATGGGATTAATCCATTTTTAAAAGGAGTTCCTGAAAAACAAGACAGAAAAGTGAAGTAGGAAGGACTTTTCAAATACATTCTTGAATATTTCCCTGAACTTAACATTTGAACCTCTAAATAGAAAGGGATTCTTAAGTACCAAAATGAAGAACAAAAATCCACACTAAAGCCCATCATTGTATAATCCATAACATCAAAAATTTTAAAAAGGAGATATGGACTTCAAAGGATTTATTTATTTTATTTATTTATTTTTTTGAGATGGAGTTTCACTCTGTCACCCAGGCTGGAGTGCAGTGGCGCGATCTCGGCTCACTGCAACCTCTGCCTCTAAGGTTCAAGTAATTCTCCGGCCTCAGCCTCCCAAGTAGCTGGGATTACAGGAGCCCACCAACACGCCCAGCTAATTTTTGTATTTTTGGTAGAGACAGGGTTTCACCATGTTGGCCAGGCTGGTCTCGAACTCTTTACCTCATGATCCACACACCTTGGCCTCCCAAAGTGCTGGGATTACAGGTGTGAGCCACTGTGCCTGGCCCTTCAAACCCTTCGAAGAATTTATACACACACATACACACACACACGCACACACACACACAAACCTACAGAAAGAATTAACTATTCAAAAAGTGTCATGCTCTTAAGAACAATACTAGCTGCTAAAGCATTGAAGCAGCATCTCCAAATTCTGAGGTTCAGTGGATGTTGGCAAAAGTGGGGTATGTTAATTCCAGATTTGCTCCTCAATGATGTCTTAGTTTTCTCCATACTCTTTCTCTTTATTTGGCTGCCAGGCACATGTAGAAAAATTTCTGCAGGAATCTAGATGTCAGCAGATCCCCACAGTGCAAAGAGTCAGTCTCAGCTTTTGGAGCTGAGTCCTCACTCTGACCTAAGTTAGATAAGAAGTGGGTATGAAATACTCATTTATTATTTAAAGCCACTAAAATAATTGAGTAGTTCATTTCAGCAGTTAGCATACCCTGACTGATAAAGATAGGATTTAGATAAGAAGATCCTACACAGTGGAAAGGTAATGAGAAGTCCAAGATCAAAAGCAGTTAAAAAGGACTAAAAGCGATTAATCCAATTGAACAATCCAGGAGAGGAGGTCTCTGGGTGACAAATGGTTAACTGATAGGTTTACGTGGAAATTTACTTTCAAAGGCTGTTGGAGTGAATAGAAAGAAAATTCAGAATTGTATTTCTTTTAATGAGGTAATATTAACTCCAGGAAAAGCAATGAGAAGAAAGACAATCATGGTAGATTACTTGGATTAGCAATGACTAACATACATACAGTCAAAATTTGTGATGGAGAATAGAAAGACCATAGGTGATTTGAAGCTTGATATATAAAAATAATACATACATATTAATTGGAAACATGTATGTAAATATAAAAATAGGCAGTTAAGGTTATTGAAAGTGACTGTCTCTCTAGAAAGTGAGGGCTAGTGTAACAGGGAGAGAAGAGGCACCCCATCTCTCTGTTGCTTCTCTTTATACAATATTTAGTGCTATTTAACTATGTGTGTGTGTATACACATGTGTACCTATATATGTGTGCATGTATAAATGTACAATTTTAGATTAAAATTTAAATTTATTTGATAAAATAAAATTAAGTTTGAACAGGCAGAATGCTGTTTGGAGCAATAATTATAAGAAAAAGTTGATTGAAAGCAGCCACTTTTGTATTCACGTTCCTCCCCAATTTATTGTTCAATCTTCCATCTACTATGCACATCTGGATAATATATTTTCTTGTTCTCCTAATATAGTTTGCTTAGTTGACCCTTTAGTTATACCTATTGACACTTTTGTTAGAATACTCTCTCTTTTCCTCTATACTATTTACAAGTGAAGCCAGCTGGACTTCCTGGGTCCAGTGGGGACTTGGAGAACTTCTCTGTCTTACAAGAGGATTATAAAATGCACCAATCAGTGCTCTGTAAAAAACGCACCAATCAGCACTCTGTAAAAACGCACCAATCAGCACTCAGTAGCTAGCAAGAGGATTGTAAAATGCACCAATCAGTTCTCTGAAAAACCCACCAATTAGTGTTCTGCAAAACACACCAATCAGCAGGATCCTAAAAGTAGCCAATCACAGGGAGGATTGAGAAAAGGGCCCTCTGATAGGACCAAAACGGGACACGGGATGGGACAAACAAGGGAATAAAAGCTGTCCACCCCAGCCAGCAGGTGCAACCCACTGGGGTCACCTTCCAGGCTGTGGAAGCTTTGTTATCTTCTTCTTCACAATAAACCTTGCTACCACCCACTCTTTGGGTCTGTGCTATCTTTAAGAGCTGAAACACTCATCACAAAGGTCCACAGCTTCATTCCTGAAGTCACTGAGACCACGAACCCACTGGAAGGAAACCAACTCTGGACACACTATTAAATCATATTTGTTTTAAAAATACAGCCAGTTTCTCAAATACTACAAAAAATGTCTCCAAGTCTAAAGTCTGATATTCTTATTGTGATTCTCTATAGCTTTTTCATATATTCTGGCACTTGACAACACTAAATATTTTTGAAATTCATGACGTCTTTATTCCTCAATGGGTTTTTAAGCTATATAAAAGACCGTAATATCTCCCTGTAGACACACAATAAATGTTGGTTGAAATAAAATTATATTAAACCATATAGTGCACTTGTGTCCCATTCAGCCAGCACATTTTTAGGCACAAATTTCATTTTTTTAAAATTAGAAATCAAATGAACTGAAATGAACTAGAATCAAATATGAATGGCTCTAAGAAATCGTAAAATCTCTCTCTTCCTATTAGGCTAGGATATAGGTGATATACATTGGAGAAGCTGATAGAGCTTTTTTCTTATATTTAAAAAACTGTGATACTTTCCTATTTACTCACTACTTTTAGAGGTCAAAACTTTTAGAAAATTTCAAAGGAAAAAAGGAGTCAAAATGGGTTTTTTAAATGAGGTAACATTTCAAGAAGAACATATTTTTATCTTTGACGAAAATCTCCAAATAACAAACATCTACAAACACAGTGTTTTACTACTTTTTATTTATATTTGGATTTTCTACTTCCCAATGTGTCAGCTCTCCCAGAGGGACCCTAGATTGTGGCTTCTTTCAACAGTGCAAACTGTATCCAACTTTTAAGGCCAAACAATGTTTTCTCTCATTAACGTTTATGGTCTTTGGTTTGACTAATTACAAATAAACTTAGATCTCTAAAATTAGTGCCACAAGACAGGCACTTTTCCCATTATCAGTAGGGGAAAAAATAAGCTGTCAACATCAATTTCAGTTTGAAAAAGAAGTTTAGTCTGTATTTAAATACAGATGTTGAGGCCTCCGACACAAAAATACTTTCTCTTAGCTAAGCCTTTATTTTTCCTAAGAAGGACAACTGTGTTAGCAGCTTGTTTATAAAAAAAAAATTCAATATAGAAACACATAGCAGCATGTGGCCTGAATCTGACAGCATGAGTGCTACATAAAGGGACAATTAAAAAATGTAATAGATGCTGCCACATCTCGCATAAGAATGAATTCATTTCCCAGGGTCTTTTCAGTTACAGCAGCCTTAATGCTATCAACACAGGTATGGAGAGATTGTAGGTATCTTACTGTTGCAGCAAACCTACTGGAGAAAGACCAAAGCATGATGTGTTTTGTGTTTTACAGTTAGGAAAGTGATTTAGTATGACATTCCTGTCACTCATAAGGAGTAAGCAGAAAAATTTTAAAATGCTTTTATTTAATGATCACAGGCTAAAGAAAAAAAATAGAAGTATGAGTTTTATGTCTTTACCCTGAGGTTGAACTTAGCCTGGTATGCTAATTGGAAATTATTGCATCATTAAGAACCCAAAATTATAAAACCAAGAAGAGGTCAGAATTGGTCACAAGGGTGCAGGCACATTCTTATTGATTATCTATGATGTATCCTGCTCTATGCTTAGTTCTGTATATAAGCTATGACTGCCTAGTGATGAATTTCCAACAAATTTCAAATGTCAACAAAGCTGAAAATTTCAAAAGGAGGAGACCAGTAATCTTCGCTCTGTAACCAGAAGGGAGTATCCTAAAGGATAGGAATTATGTCGCTGAATCTGTATCCATGCAAACAACAGGGAAAGAGAAAGGCTTGTTAAAGGAGAAATTCTAATAAATTACAAGATAATATATAGCTAAATGTGGAAATGCTGAGTTATTTCTAATGCAGGGTCATTTCTAAGGACAAATGTCCTTGAAGTGTCACTAATCACTTTCTTACCATTTGGGGGATTTTAAGCTTGTTTAAACTATTTTTCCAAGTACAAGTGCAGTGCAAGACTTTGCCTATTACTACTTTACTAGGTTTCTAGTTTACTTATAGACATCTGAGGAGAATTGTCCACACAGACAGAGACACCAAAGCACCCTTTTTACAAGGGTGTCTGTCACTCCTGCTGTTTGGTGAACAGGAGCAGAGGTAGGGAAGTCTTCCCATACATCCAATTGAGTAACCACTGAGCAAGACATGGTACAGGGATGAGAGGTTCATGCTCGAATGAAGCTGAGTGGTCTGGGATGCTAAATTTCCCTGGGCCTCTAGGACTTTCAAATTAGGTTTCTCATAGTGATTCTTCCCTAGGTCAGAGCACCTAACTGACATGAAGTCGGTTTCCAGCCTCCCAAATGTACTGTTTGCTCCTTTTATCTCTGTTCCTTCCTACAATTTCCCTCTCAAAATTTTGTTATTCCTTCATAGTTCACTCTTTCTTAAATGCCCAATGAATACCCCAAGCCTCATTTTTCTTAAATGTTTCTTCTCTTTTTCATTTTCAGGATTAAACAAGAGAGCCCATAAAAACAAGAGCAGAGAGGAGATTAATCTTCAAATATCCCCAGAAGACAAAATAAAATATTGATGTTTCACAGAATAAAAAATAAAACTAAATAGTTCTTTCCCTATTAAAATAGGTTGTCCTATTTTAATGTATCATAATAATAGCGTGATAAATTCTAGGTTATTGGATTATTATCAGGATTATCTTTTATCATGAAAATAATGGTGAAACTACACAGTAGATATTAGATACAGCCCAGAGATCAGAAAACTAAGGCTCAATGAAATAACAGGTCCAAGTCTCAGAGCAAATTAAGCAACCAGCTTTACACAATCTGTAAGACTCTAAATTCTTTTTCACTGAACTTTAGCCAAATTAGCATAAAGTACAAGAAAGGAATCGGAAGGAAACCAAGCTGTATAGCCTCAAAATGCACAGATTTTAATGATAGAAATAGAGGCAGTTCTAAAAGCAAGAGTAGAAATGGTCTTTTTGAAATAATAGTAGCAAAGTCTTGTATGATTCTAAATACTGAGAAAATGTAATGCCGTGCAAAATGCCTCCATGAAACCAAGGAGAACTGTGAAGCCCAACTCAATTCAAGCCTCGTTAGAGCTGAAGAGATTCCAATAGCTTCTCACAGTGATTGGTAGTTCATAGAAGCACATGTCTACATATATATCATTTTATAAAGCTGCCATGATTTACTCAGATAGTTGCTTTCAATGTGAAGTCTTCTCAAACAGATATTATAGTTTTTCTCAAGTTCTCCCTTGCCTCCCCTTGGCCCATGGCATCTTATTCTGTTGGCCAGGCTGGAATGCAGTGGCATGATCTCAGCTCACTGCAGCTTTGATATCGTGGGTGGGGCTCAGGTGATCCTTCCACCTCAGCCTTCTGAGTAGCTGGGACTACGGCATGTGCCTCTATGCCCAGCTAATTTTTTTTTTTTTTTGGTATATTTTGTAGAGACAGGATTCCATCAGGTTGCCCAGAATGGTCTCGAACTCCTGGGCTCAAGCGATCCATATCTGCTTTGGCCTTCCAAAGTGCTGGGATTATAGACATGAGCTACCAGGCTGGAGCTCATGTTTTAACTTAGAGATCGTAGTAGATGTTATAGCTCAAATATTATATAACCATAACAATGTCAATCGGTTTAGACTTACAGAGGGTGAGTACCAAGATGATCATGATCAAGATACTGTTAACACTATGGTTCATAAGTAAAGATGATCATTCAAGTGGCATTAGATTAATTTCTCCAGAAAAAAAAAAAGTTTATACCAGAATGATGATGTCTGAAGCAAGTTGTCCTTAAATAGAGAGAGCCCCTGATTTTAGGGAGTCAATGGACTAAGAAATACTTAAAATTTAAACTGAATACTCAAGTCCACTTTTTGCCTCAGTGTTATTCCTTAAAAGAAACATTAACTTGGACACCATTTCCTTGATTTAATTGGTCATTTTCAGAAGGAAGAGAATAATCTTTATCAAATAAGAATTAATATGATGCCAGATGAGATTATCTCTTCAGTGACCTCAAGGAGATCATTTCCTAAATTGGTCATTAAAATTAACATGTCCATTATTCCAAAAATACAAGACAATTAATTACTTGAAGCTAATAACTTTATATATTAAAGGAGTAAGTTGATGAATAATTTGAATACCAACATGCTATTCTCCCTGCCATTTATTATTTCATTGAAAATGCTGGGTAAAAAGCCAAAATAACACTTCTGAGACATTCACACATATTCTCAATTTTCTCAGCAGATCTTTGTAAAAACAGGAGATGGACAAAGATAGAATTATTATTTATTCACACAGCAAACTGTCATCTGAACATCTCCTTATGATTCTGAAATATGTGAAAATGAAATGATTCAGAACATAGTAGCCACTTACCTATTACCCCTATATTTAGCTAAATTATTTTTCTTTTTTTTTTTTTTAACTCAGATGGCTCTCATGCCACTCATACACTGAAATGTATGTCTTCCAGCAAAACACAATTTGGTAGCATTCTAGAATTGGGGGTTCTATTGATCTAGTAACTGGGAAAAGTAACCAGTCACCATTATTAATAGTGCATACAGAATGATGCTAAATAAAAAAGAATGCAATAATTATACTTAATGACGTCTAACTGCTGCATGTACATACATATCACATGCATATACACACACACATATAGAAAGACAATACTTATTCTTGGATTTAGAGCCCACGATCACGATCCAGGAGGATCCCATCAACATCCTTAATTTAAGTACATTTGAATAGATGCTTTTTTCCTAACAAGGTAACTTTCACTAGTTCCAGGGTTTTGATGTAGATATCCTTTAGGGGACATATTTCTGCCTATCACTCCAACATAATCATTATTGATCTCAAGTGTTTTCCCTCATTTATATGAAGAAATATAGTAATGCACATTGTTTCCAGGACCAAAGGTTGATTTTACTTCCAATATTGTTGCTTATTATAATTCAGAGCTGAGAACTATACACTAGGATTAAATATTACAATAACCAAAGCCAAAAGTAGATCTCAAAATTATTGCTCTTAATTAATAGCATATTGCTTCTGAGAGTGATTAAACTCAGGGGTGTGTGTGTGTACGCACACATGTATGCATACATATATATAAGTGTGTGTATATATGCGCACACACGCATATATAAAATTTGAAACAGCATCAGGAGACGTGTAATTTGTTAGCAACATATGAATCTATAATAGCCACACAATACATATGCCCCTTTATTTGAAGACATATTTGAGACTCCCAAGTACATCTGACTTTCTTCACTTATTGGAGACAGCTCTGGCATATGTGTACATTTTGTCTTTGTTTCTCCTTAACTGGGCATTACATATCACTAAGGATTCAGATATACCAAGTCAAAAATTATTTCTGATTTCAGAGCAGTAGTTGAATTTTGTTATATAATTTCTAATTTATTTAAAACAATGTACACTTACATGTTTAGCAGGCTTCACTGATAGCCAATTCCCCAGGCACTGATCCTGGTTTTGAGTCTCTACTTCGGAGGTGTAGAGCGACCTCTCCATGAAAATATTGGAACTTTAGTATGCTTTATTTTTAAGGCGAAAACAGTTTGAATTTACTATTTTTATTCATATGAGTGGAGGGAAAACTCTTGTGGTTAACAATAATTATGTTGGAGTGGTAGGCAGAAATATGGTCTCCTAAAAATTTTCCGTATCAAAACCCTGGAACTAGTGAAAGTTACCTTATTAGGAAAAAAGCATCTATTCAAATGTAATTAAATTAAGGATGTTAATGAGGTCATCCTGGATTACCATGGTGGGCCCTAAATCCAAGAATAAGTGTCTTTATAAAAGACATCCAGGAAAGATTTGACTGGCAGAAGAGGCAAAGGCAATCAGGTCATGGAAGCAGAGACTGGAGTGATGAAGCTATCAGTGACCAGAAGCTGGAGGAGGCAAAAATTGGAATCCCCACTAGAGCCTCTGGGGGAATCAAGGCCCTGCTGACACACTGACTTCAAACCACTGGCTTCAGAACAGGCAGAGATTAAATTTCTGTTGTTTTAAGTCGCCCAGTTTGTAGACATTTGTTACATCAGCCTCAGGAAACTAATACAGGTGGTAAACCATTCTACAACTGATACACTGAATGATGATTAATAAAACTACTAAGAGTTGTAGGGACAAGAGAACAAGGAAGAATGCAAAATTAAATGCATGATATGTGAGAAAAAAGCACAATCAATTTCTATGCTGTGCTGTGAAGTAAAAGAAATTTATGCAAGATGACTCAGGAGGGGTGCGTGTGCGTGTGTGTGTGTGTGTGAGAGAGAGAGATAGAGAGAGAGAGACATTTTATAAAAACACTCTACTTGGGAAAACCACCAAAGCAGTGAGGCAAGTTGCATGGTGGGGGGAGGTGGGTAGCACGTGGTTTAAGGGATAATGTCATTGTAATTCCGTCAGAAACGGATTAGGGTGAAACAATTGAGTGTACCAAAAGCATTAGATCTGAAAATGAACTTCTCTCTGGGGGACAGATACTGGTGTTAGAAAATTGTGAGTTATCACATTAATCTATTCATGAATTTTAACTTGTATTACTTTTCTAAAATCCCCATAGACCACAGATAAATATTTCAATGATATCAGAAGTTTTCATAATCAAAATAAAATTTTACTTTCTATTCACCAATTAACACTTTCAGTGGAGGCCAATATATAACAGAAATGGGCTACATCATTCTTCCTTATCCTTTAATGTACTCCTTTCCAATCAATTATAAGGTGGGACTATACCCTAGTTGTACGTAGTTAGAAATAGGGGCGTGATTTAGTTTAGCCTGTACCATTAGCTTTTAGATTTCAAGACTGAGTGACAGACTAGAAAATCAGGGCTTTATCCAGTCTATCACTGATGGTCATTTAGGTTGAGTCCATGTCTTTGCTATCGTAAACAGTACTGAGATGAACATACATGTGCATTTTAAAAATGAATAAGATCATATCCTTTACAGGATCATGGATGGAGCTGGAGGCCATTATCCTCAGCAAACTATCACAGGAACAGAAACCCAAATACCACATGTTCTCAGTTATAAGTGGGAGCTAAATGATGAGAACACATGGACACATAGAGGGGAACAACACACACTGGAGACTATCAGAGGGTGGAGGGTGGCAGCAGGGAGAGGATCAGGAAAAATAACTAATGGATACTATGGTGATGAAATAATCTGTACAACAGAGCCCCATGACACAAGTTCACCTATGTAACAAACCGCACATGTACCTCTGAAGTTTAAAGTTAAACAAAACACAAGAAAACAACAACAACAAAGAAAATCAGGGCTATGGACTGTGGCATAAATCCAACAAGTACCTTTTCTAAACATTATTGTCTCATTTGTGAAATAATAATAGAGGAGGATCAACATTAAAAACAAACAAATTGAAAATATATCATAGTAATAGATGATTCTGAATTATCAATCTCAACACTAGAAATGCATACGATATGCTTAAAATGCCTCAAAATATATTTCCACTGTGAAGTGAGTAGTGTCTAGGAGCCCCAAATTCAAATGAAATAAAGATTCCAACATAGGCACTCTCTTTCCAGATAACCAGTTCATACAGAGACAATGCCAGCTATTGTCTCTCCTACTAGCCGGGATATAAGAGCAACTTCTGTTGCTGCACTGGTTAAAGGAAGAGCAACTTAGAGCAAATGCTAAAAGGTTATATGATTAAAGATTGTTTTATGCAAGGTTATGGAGGGAGGGTTTGTTCTCATGGCACAGAAACTGGTTGACATAAAAAATTGATAATAATGCCTTACTGAATCCCTGCAGATGAATTCAACCCCATGTGACAGCATATATATATATTGGACACCAATTTATGCATGTTAATATTTTGTACCCATGCCATGAAAAAAGACAATAGTCACATCACAGATTTAGGATTGGTATTAGTATTTAATTAGGCTGTAGATATTAACACATATAAAAAATGAAAGCCAACTTTGGAAACAAAAATATACCCCAAAATTTTCTCCTCATTTTTATTGAATAGCTTAAGTTTATTTCAATATACTAAATAAAGAGATAGCTTACAATATTTTTAGCTATTTAGGTGTCCAAATATTTTCAGCTATTTAGGTGTCCAAATATTTTCAATCAGATTAATTATAAGAGATCTAGAATTTAAAGACATTTCTTTACATTTGATTAGAAAAAGAAATGTTCATTTATAATGAATTCCTTCTGGATAAAAAGCTTTCATAACATACAGCAAATTAAAAACCCAAAATGTGCAAGCTGTTTTAGAAATCATCACTAATAAAACCTGTAAAAAAATATATTAAATCTTCTTTGGTGGCCAGATAAACAGAGAGATTTATGCTTTGCTTGGAGCATGACGCATGTTCTAAGGTACATTTGTACAGTGTGATAATTTATTGTGGTAATATATTATAATGCTGTTCAGCAAATTTAAACATTCCACAGTAAAAAAAAAAAATTGCATGTGAGTGGACAGGGTATGGAGAAACAGAAATGAAATACAGTTGCAGATCTCTGCTGAAAAAATGGAATGGTTTATAAAACTTTTTACATAAATATAAAATATCATTCAGGAATCTTAAAACATGTACTGAGGTATTTTAATATTTCAGATGATTTGCTTCAAAAGCAACTTCTTATTTGTTAAAATATTAAAAATCACCAAAATTGTACATAAAGAAGAGTACACTTAGCCTAAAGAATAATTTTAGGACATTTCTATGAACATTTCAGATACATATATTAGTTTGCTAACTCGGTAAGAATAACCAATTCTCTGAAATTTTTCCTCTGCTTTCAGCAAAATAAGATCTCGATTACTTTAAAATGTATAGTGATACCTAAGTACATATACTCTACCTCTAATCACATCCCCTTAAATCTCATGAGTAAAATTGGGATTTATCGCTTACCAATATACCAACATATCTGCATATTCCATAGGAATACAGACTGTACAAAAAGGAGAAAGAAGGAAGGAAGGAAGGAAGGAAGGAAGGAAGGAAGGAAGGAAGGAAGGAAGGAGGGAAGGGAGGGAGGGAGGGAGGGAGGGAGGGACAGAGGGAGGGAGGGAGGAAGGAAGGAAGGAAGGAGAAAGAAATACAGAAACAAAGATAAAAGAAAAGGAGAGAAAGGGAAAGAGAAAGAAAGAAAGAAGAAAGAGAAAGAAGAAAGAAAAAGAAAGAAAGAAGAAAGAAAGAAAGAAAGAAAGAGAAAGAAAGAAAGAAAGAAAGAAAGAAGGAAAGAAAGAAAGAAAGAAAGAAAGAAAGAAAGAAAGAAAGAAAGAAAAAGAAAGGAAGGAGAAGAAAGAAAGAAAGAGAAAGAGAGAAAGAGAAAGGGAGAGAGAGGGAGAGGAAGGGAAAGAGAAAGAAAGAGAGAGAGAAAGAGAAGAATAAGGAGCACGAAGTATACTTGAAAGAAATTTCCTAAGAATTGATAAGTATATCTGACAGTGCAAATTTTTGAAAAGGGAGTGTCCTGAGTCAAAGGTAATGGTTGTTTTAGGTTCAGGCTACAGATGCATTTGATTTCATTTAGATTCAACATTTCCGCCAAACCCTTCCCTAATCCACAGGGTCCCTAAACACTTGGAGAAAAGGGGACATCATAGTTCACCAGGAGAAGATAATGAGTATTGCAATCAAGAATAACAGTGTCTAGAGGCGAGTGAGGTAACTGATGAGTCAGAGCCACCATCTGTGTTGCTTCAGTCGGGCCCAAAACAGCAGCAATAGCTATAGGAATTAATACAGCAACTACATGCTGGAGGTACAGATGCTGATGGGTTCAAAAGAAACAGTGCCTCAGAGGGTTGTGGAACTGTAGACAGTTGCTAAAAGATGAGGAGCAAGGCTGGGATATGTCCATTTGACATGTAGGACTTTTAGATGGAGAAACTAATGTGATTTTTCCTGTAACACAGAACATGTTGAGGTCAAAAGGCATTTATGTCGTGTGTGCTCTAAATTTAAGTCATATGTCTCATTGATTATTATTCCTTTATCTGCAAATAATCTACCTTATTTCTTGAAATTATGTTGAGACCAATTCAATGAATACCAAAATGAGAATAATCTGAATTTATAGATCAAGTAGGCAATTCATTAATCCACTCATAAAGTACATATTTTAACAATTGTATGCAAGGAATAATTCTAGGTGCTATGAGAAATTCAAAGATAGCAAATAAACACATTGATTAAACATCTGTAACGAGTCATTTCTTTGCTAGCTTGCTAGGTGCTTCAAGAAGATCCTCAGTTTTTTCTTTTTTTTCTTTTTATGTGGTGATGGTAGGAGTATATGAGGAAGTGAAGAAATGGACAGATAGAGATGGAATGAGATAAAGCAAAGAAAGCACTTAAGCTTAGGGGTGCAGGTTCCTATTTCATTGCTCTTCCAGCATACTAAACTATCTCAGACTACATGCCATATACATATATATGCATGTCAAAAATATATCATAAAGCTATTTTATAAAGAAAATCATATTCTAACCTATAAAAATAGGAATAAATACACAGTAACTGATTTTCTTGAATCATTTTTCTAATCTCCAGTTAAAAACTAAATATATTAGTAGTAACAAAATACGTCACAACTGTAAGGTGGGTGGGAATAGACATATATAAACTCTGTATACTTAGATCACAGACAAAGGAGTTGAAATAAGGAACTGGGATTTGTCAGACTCAGTCACAAATGTGGAACCTCAACTCATTTAAACAATCCAATTACCCACTTTTACTATCCTCTTCATATGTACATATATACATATATATATATATATATACACATACATATGGTGAAAACTGCAATTACTTTTGCACCAACCTTATATATATATATGTGTGTATATGAAGACACACACACATATATAAACTAATGCATTGAAAGTACTAATTATGGAAAATCTTTTAACCATATTTTAGTTTTCTGTTGCTATGTAGCAAATTACCACAAATTTAACAAATTAAAACAACACACTTTTGTTACCTCACTGCTCTGTAGGTCATTTTAAGTGGATTCAGCTGAATTCTCTGCTCTAGGCTAAAATCAAAATGTCAGCCATGCAGGGCTCTCATGTAGATGCTCTGGAAAAAATCTGCTTCCAAGTTTGCCCAAGTCTTTGACAGAATCAAGTTCCTTGAAATGAGAGGATTGAGATCCCTGTTCCTTCCTTGATTTGGGGAGCTACGCTTCTTAGGGAAGCTCTCATCTTTTCATCACTTGACTCTCTTCACCTAACGAGGTTGTGTTTGATCCTTCTCGTGCTTCCTATTTCTCTGACATTTCCTTTGCCACCACCCCCAAGAAATCACTATTTTTAAGGGCTTGTGTGATTACACTAGGCCTACACAGATAATCTAGCATAATCTCCCCATTTTAATGTCGACTATGTCATAGAACAATTAGACCTGCACATTTTTAGCAAGTCATTTAATAAATTCTACTTAGAGGTATAAAATTGCATTGCAAGAAGTGTGAAACACAGTGACCACACAATACTGATATATTCTTTTATCTTATCCTTCCCTACTTTAAAAAAAGAACTTCAATCAGTAGTAGAGTACAGGGGCTATCCATTTAGCTGTAGCTTTATCCAGAAATGAAGAATGAAGGCATAATCGCGATTGTCTGGCACTGGAACATCTTATGGCTGCCTCTCTGGGAGCATTACTGAGATCAATGACTCCTTCCCTCCCGTCTTCAACATTCAGGTTCATAATCCTTCTAAACTACCGAGATTTCTAATATGTTGCTTTGGTACATGGATTTAAACTTCCATATTTAATGGGCTTAAGAGATAAATATAGAGACATTTTGTGATCATAAAGGGTTCTTTTCACCCTGTAATTACTACTCTTTACTGAAACTTAGAGACAGACAGAAGTCTTTTGAAAGTGAGCTCATTAAATCTCAGCCCAATCCCTTTGCCCATGTTTTAAAATGTGGTCTTCATATCCATAGCAAAAAACTTTTAAAAGAGGAAGAAATAGGACTTTATGATCTCATGTTTTTAATAGAAAGTTATGCAGAGTGGACTCTTTAAAAGCATGTTTCCCATAGATTCTTCAAGTGTTTATATCTACCACTTAGAAAAATGTCTCAGAGAAGAAAGAATCATAAAACATAAAAGTTATCTTCTTTTCTACTTTATGTAATTAACTTACCATTATGCTCAAGGAACACCACAAACTTCTAGTATTCAACATTTCATATTGTTTAATTAAAACACGGTGTATTTATCATACAGCACACAGAGACACAAAGTTGTCAAACATATATATGCAAATTTGTTTATATTTACATGTATATTTATATATTTATGTGTATATATTCTAATAATCATCACATACACTAATTCACATTTATACATTTGCATAATTATCTGAAGAAGCATCCACTCAAGTGTTCAGACAACCAATTATAAGTTCCCAAAAGACATTTAATTTTTCAGACTGTCTCTGTGTATTTTAAAAATTCACTTTGTTTGTAAACACATGACAGTAGATATGATAAATTACATTTGGCTGTTTCAAGCAGGTCCTTAATCAAAATGATGTATTATATGTTCTTGAAATAATTATATAACATTAAAAATAATTTTCTAACAAAAATATTTCCTATAACCTCTACAAAACTTTGCTTTTTATCTATAATCCATGTTTACTGGCATACATATTTATAATATTTCTTGTTTTTCAAATATCACTCAAATAACATTATTCCCATAGACACTGCCTATGTTTCTTCCAAATGTGACATAATTATGTTTGACTTTCATTAGTTCATTATCAAATATTTTTCATTGGGCATTTTAAGTGATTTCCAGTTTGGGTGCACATGTTTTGTGTTTTTTCTTGTCCGTTTCAATTACTAAATCATTACAGATTTAAAAAAATTTTCTGTAGGTAGCTTGCAAAGTACGTGGTTGAAATTAATATTTTTCTATTATTTTATGTTTTATCTTTTTGGTTCCTTTTCTGCTTCTCTCTACTTGACTGCTGGCCCAACTGATTCCAGCAAAGGTTGCCCACTTCTAGAATACAGAAGCACACACAGGGGCTATGACAGTGTTTCTCCATGCGCAGTCCATGCACGTTTGGCTCAAAATACTCACATGCTCTCTGAAATAAAAGAAACTCTCGCCCTATCCCATATTTATTTAATCAGAATCACTATAGTGAGGGTAGAGGTTATAATTCCTGAAATCTTTATTTTTAAGAGTTTTTTTGTTTGTTTTGTTTTTGTTGGTTTGTTTGTTTTGAGACGGAGTCTCACTCTGTTGCCCAGGCTGGAGTGCAGTGGTGCGATCTCAGTTCACTGCAACTTCTGCCTCCTGGGTTCAAGCGATTCTCCTGCCTCAGCCTCCCAAGTAGCTGGGACTACAGGCACGTGCCACCACGCCCAGCTAATTTGTGTATTTTTAGTAGGGACGGGGTTTCACCATGTTGGCCCGGATGATCTCAATCTCCTGCCCTCATGATCCACCTGCCTCAGCCTCCCAAAATGCTGGGATTACAGGTGTGAGCCACCGTGCCCCACTTTAAGAGATTTTTTTTTAAGGTTCCTTCCCTTTACGTGTTATGAAAGTATTTTTATTTCTCCATTTTGTTTCTCCAATCTATTCTATCAATACAGTTTTTTTTGAAATTTTTAATTTTTGAAAGCAAACTAATAAAAAATGATGATCTATTGGTCACTGCATAGCACATTCTCTAAAATGGTATTTCACAAAATCAACATCTATATTCAGACCTATTATTTATAAATGCCTTACAGGAAAGCCAGCCTACATTTTCTTTCTAAAGCTGAGTTTGCTTAATAATTTGCTTTCTTTTTAAGTGCAGAACTTATTCTCAAGGGGACTTTTCTTGGTGTTCTAACATCTGCTGTAGCTGAATCTGAAACAGCATTTGCAATTTATTTGATTTAATATTTGTTAACTAGCGCTGCATTTCACAACAGCATCTACAGTCCAGCTTTTTGTGGGTTTATTTTTTTTTAAAAAACTATTTTTTAAAACTAAAGGATACTATCATTTATCTAAAAAGGGGCCATCCAGATTTGCCCTCAAGATTACAACTGCTGGGGCTAAAGTGGTACAGAGACTGAGTTCAGGAGGCTTCCATAGTCTCACTCAAGAATGCAAGTTTACCTCTCAATCTTTCAATCATCACAATTATAACAACTTTAAAAAGAGCCAACATGGATATTTTGCCTATCACTTTTCTACTCACATTTCCAGTATTAACTCATAAGTGTCAAAACGACCTTGTGATAAATACTATTAACGTCATCATTCCTACTATACAGACGATGATAGTGAAACATAGGTTAAGTTGCCCAAGGTCTTATTATTGAGGGTCATAGCCAGGATTTGATCTCTTCAGTAAAGTTCTAGTCAATGCTCTTAACCATTAAGCCATGCAACACACTCAGAGCCAACTGGGTTGTGTTGATGATTATAATATTTGTTTTAACCAACAATAATTTTTCCTAAATATGATATAGATTTTCCATAAATACCATAAATTCTTGATTATTTCACTTTATTCCAAAAGTAAGTTGAATTCTGAGATTTAAATGAATAGCAAACAACAGTTGCTTAATTTCACTACTTGTGTCACTTGTAGCCAGTACTTAAAAAGAGATATATAATTTATTTTTGTTGATTTGCATTTCACATGTAATTGTAAGATCCTGGAGAATAAAGACTGTATGTGTTATACCATTTTACTCTCTCACACAGTGTGTAGACCTAGGCTTTGTGCATAGCAAGTGTTAAAAAGTAATGTGACTCGTGATAGTTATTAGTTTTACTGAAATTCAGAAATTTAGGGAAACGCACAATAAAATGTACATTTTGTGATTCCGGTCAAATTACTTAAAAATTATATTTTTCCTATGAATAATTTTTATTTCACTTAAATTATGTATAACAAAATAACATATGCATAATTAAACATTTACCACAAAGAAAACATTTGTACTATTGTTATCACAGTAAAGAACTTTCTACATAAATTCAATTACAATTTTGTGGAAAGTATCTTCATTATATAAAAACAATCTATATTTAGAATAGGAAAATTGTACAAAACATGAAAATATAAACAAATTAAGCAAGAGTTGTCTAAAAAACAGCTCTTCAGAATTTAGAAGAATTATCTAAAATAAAAAGAATTCAGAAGACTTATCTAAGAAACAACCATAAATATTCTGATGTATTTAAGACTCATATTCTAGAATCCTGACTATTATTTTTTATACTTCTATGGCTAATCTCAAGTTTAGCTTTATTTTTCTAAAGCAATGAGAGCTTTAAAATATTTTTTTCAGAATTCTCTGAGGTTTCTTATTTTTTGTCTTTCCTGTCATAGTATGCCAATTATTCATGGGTTTATAGAATATGTATGCACTGCTAAGAGCAGCAAAACAAAATATATATGTGCTATTTATTAATTCATGTTGCTTTATTTAAATTACTTGAAAATGATAAGAAAAAAAACTATTGTATTTACAACAGCAACCAAATATAGACTGCCTGTACCTACATCTAACAGAATAAATAAAACAAAATATAACATACAATATGTAGTAAATATATTTATAATATATATGTTCACTAAATAATTAACCTATAATTTACTTATAGTAAATATATATAATATCTACTGAGATAGTACCACATTTTATTAAGGATTAAACTTTAAATAATTCAGAAGAATAAATATAATAAATTTCATTTGTCCTCAAACTAATTTGTTTTTATTTGTTTGTTTTTTGTGTTTTAATTTGACAGTAATTCCAAGATATTTTGGGGCATACAATGAGGTGATAATTGCAAAGAAAATTCTGAAAAGAAAAAGACTAAGCGTCAATTGAAAGTAAAATTCGTTAAAAGTTATAATAAACTGTGATACTGTAACAATAATTGAAAATAAAGAAAAAGGTAACATCAATAAATAGATTCTATTATATACGTGAATTATGTTAATAAAAGTGACATTTTATTTTCAATCCACAATTTCTGAAATATATATGGCAATAATTTTCTGTTTTATTTTTTCAACCTCTAATTACATTACTATATTTTTTCTTTTTCTGGAATTTACTTGTATTTTCTCTGTGCCTAATATATGATTATTTCTGATCTAGCCTCATTGGTCCTGGAACCAGACTATATTATTCACAAGGTAGAGCATCAAAATATTACAATTAAATAAATACTTTTAGTTACTTTAACAACCTTTTGCCTTTCATTATAATTTTGGAATTATAGTTTAGTACAATACAGATAGTTTTAATATCTGTTAGAGTGAAGATATATATATATATATATATATGTGTGTGTGTGTGTTTTTGAGATGGAGTCTCACTCTGTTGCCCAGGTTGGAGTACAGTGGTGCCATCTTGGCTCACGGCAACCTCTGCATCCCAGGTTCAAGCAACTCTCTTGCCTCAGCCTCCCGAGTACTGGGACTACAGGCACGTGTCACCATGCCTGGCTAATTTTTTGTATTTTTAGTAGAGATGGGGTTTCACCGTATTAGCCAGGACGGTCTCGGTCTCCTGACCGCATGATTGCTCTCCTGGGCCTCCCAAAGTGCTGAGACTACAAGCGTGAGCCACCGCACCCAGCCGGAAGATATTTTTACTAAAGTCACACAGGTATACTTGTACATTTTGTTCCCATGTTGTTCAGCACAAAGTGATTCACAACATTTGTATCTTCAGTCTGAATTGTGTACTGTAGCAATCTAAATCCCTTAATCCTTTGCAGATTGATTTTAATTTTGCTTGTCTGTTTGTTTTTCATGGGAACATAGGGTTTACATGACCTTGTACGATTTTTGGTCGCAAGCATTCAAGGGAGTATGTAATAAGACTCCACGTGTCCTTTGACTAAAATCTCTCAATTTTGTACAAAAGTAGCAGATGTGTTCTCTACACCCACATACACATTGATCTAGTCTCTCTTATACAGCAGGACATCTTGACAGAGGGCAAGGATAGCTTGCCATGTTTTCTCTTCTGACCGCAAGTTTATATAGTTTGTCAAAGATTTCTGATGGTCATTTTGTTTTAGCTCTTCCTGTTTATTCATTTTTGCTAGAGACTTGAGGAGTGTTTCTGGAGGGCAGGAAATATATTTTGAATGTTAACTGAGTAGGAATTTACTTGCAACTTTTGTTTTCAGTTGAGTTGATACTGTGTTGAGTTAAAGATATTAATTCTGACCTATTCATAGAGTTCATTTCACCCTGTCTGCTGAAGAGATTAATTAAATACACCATTATAGTGAATATATTTGATCTTATATTTGCCATGTGGTTCTATGATGTCTGCTTATTGCTTCCTTGTTGTTTCCTTTGTTTATTATGATTCTACCTGGTGTTATACCTTCTCTGTAAGTTTCATCTGGGATGTATAGGCAGCCAGCTGCTATCAGTTGTTCATCCCATATTAGAACTGAAAAGCATTCAATTCTAAGTATTAAAAAAGTAGTCAGAGTTGAAGACATGATTCAGATATAACTAGTTTAGTTAAGCATGAAGTTTTAACCAACCAAGATCCATTATGAGATAGTACTTGTCTAAGAAAGGAAAAAACTGGGTCCAGCTACTTCTGCAGAAGACAGAACTTCATATATAATATATAAGCTTCTCATCTTTCCCCCCATAGAACTATTTACTTGAAATATTTTTTAAAGAGTGGTGGGTAGATTATTGAATATTCCACTTCAGGCAATGTGCAATTCTAATATGCCTCTCCAAGGTAGTAAATGAACAATGAGATGTGGGGCAGTTTGGTATGTAGAACGTTTGAAAGTCCAATAGTGAAAATGACAGAATAGGTCACAGATAGCTCATCTTCTTTACCAATTATTTTGGTCAAAAATTGAGACAAATAACCATGGGGGGGGGATCAATTACCCAAGAGCAAATCCCAATTGCTATAAGACTATCTTTTGACTTGACAAATTGCAGCAATGCAAAAATAAAATTTTTTACTATCATGTTATCCTACGGGACCTCTAAAAGTCATAGCTTGAATTCTGATTTCAAAATTCAGTGATTCAAACAACTCCTGAAGCCAGAAGTAAATACTTCAATGAAAAATTATTGTTAAAGTATTCATCAGATTTTATTTTCAATGGTATAACTTTTCATAAATGTATTAGATCAGTTTATTTGCTATCTACAATATGCCAAATCAATTTCTGAAACAGAAACACACTTAATAGGGTAGCTGGCTTTGTATCATTGTCTGCCTTATTGTCAGGCATAGCAATCAATACTACATAGTATGATTTGAGCAGAGTGGGGAAAGCTCTCTATGAAAGTACTTTTTTTTCTTAACCAGGTGTCAAAGTGACTGAAAGTCTACTACTCAAGACTAATTTTGTTTGACAGGTCAGTGCCCACTCTAGTTGAACTGCCTTAAATGAAAATATCCCTCACTGGCAAACACTTCAAGTCACTGGCACTTTAGTGTTACTCTTCTCATATTGGTAGCAGGGAACCCAGCCTCATCAGAATCCTGATTATGGACTAAAGAAAGGAAAGTTAAAAGACTCTGAGAATTAAGTGACACAAAAGCAGTATGAGGAAGTTGCAAGGAACTTCATTCTTTTAAAAAATATATTTAAATATAGATCCTCCAAATCTGTCAGTGGTACTGATATTCCTAAATCTCATTTGCCCAAGAGTAAGTCACAACTCTTACTAGAGTTTCCCATAGCTCAATTCATAGTAGGCGGTAATGTTTTGCCAAAAATTTACTAAAACTTCTCACTTTGTAGAAGAAAGTTAAACACAGAAGCTAATGTAATAACCCTGATGACCAGATATGTCATATTCTCAATAGTCCTTTGGGTGCCTTTCATCTTCCTGAATCTTAAAATCTTGAATGTGTTTACATTCCAGAAGTTATAAACTTTTCACCTTCTTTGTCTTCTGTATGCCTGCCACTGACTATACGGAAAACGAGTAGAAAAATCTCATCTGTTCCGAAGCAGGTTCAAGTAGGTGCTCTCTATCTAAAATATCTGTGTAGCAAAGTTAAAATGAAAAATTAAAGACACTTATTTATCACTAACACAAATACAGAAATGTACCTAAAGTGGAGGCAAGTGATATGAAAACAGAGATCAGCATAAATGACAGAAACATTCTGAAAAAGTGCATACTTTCTGCTATTGTTGATAGTGTGGTATTATACTTCTTTAATATGATGATCATTTTTATCCACATAGAACATAGTTCTTTGGAGATCTGAGGAACTGATGAAGCTCAGCTATTATAGCATCTAAAATTCACAGGTTCATGGTGACTTCCACTTTCCAACTTGGTCTTGACTTTTTTAAGTGACTAAATAAAACAAATGAATCAATATTTAAAGAAAGTTTTCCTTGCCTTGATTTTGTTTTTATTAAACTTATTGAAGTTTGAGATGAGGAGAAAGATGTGCTTTTAAAGAATGAAGCCTTCAGTGGGATGCTTAAAATACCTTAGGATTTTTCTTTTTTTCTTCACTGCTTGATTAAAACTACAGGCTGAAGCAAGAAAAAATGAATGAGCTCAACTCATTCTTTCTAGATTTAGGTGCTTAACAGAGTCTGCTGCATTCTGTTGGTAAGGACCAGTTTGACTTCACACACAGGTAAAGATGTTAAAGATTATTGAAGGCATAGAAAAGATCTTGTTGCTCAGTTGGCCAAAGTGATACACTAGCCACTCTTTTTTTCTCTTTGTAAGTTAACTCTTTCTCTCCCTTCTCTCCTTATCACTGATACGTAGTGCTAACAAGTGGTCTGATTCTTTGTCTTAGATCTACATCAAGGCCCCAAAGTAATGCCTGCATATATAGTATCTTTAGTATTTTTTTGCCCCTTCCTTTACTGCAGTACCTGCATGTTTGTCCTCACAGCTTACATAGGAAGACAAGTACCATCCACATGCACATAGCCTCCATTATCATGAATTATAGAATATGATGCTACCATTGATTATGTATCCCAGGCGAGAGATACTGGTGTTAGCCTCAGTACTAGGGTTGAGTGACTAAACTTGCCATAATGGGATGAAACTCTATGCATACATAATTTATACCCATATCTTTTAATTTGGGTAAATAATAATAATAATAATTATTATTATTATTATTATTTTGATCCTCAACTTACCATCTCCCCTAGCTCTACTGAACTCATTCTGAATAAGACATTAATTATGAAATACTTAGCATTTTTAATATATAAAAGATTATATGCCAGGCCCTACAGCTCCAAATGGAAAACTGAGGCATAGAAAGTTTATGTAATGCATAATACAATTATTGGGTGTAAGAAAGAATAAAAAGGGAAGAAAGGAAGGAAAGAAGCCATGTCATATTGCTGACTCCCAGAAAACTTAATTGCAAGACAGAAGAAATTATTTTTCTAATAAAATTTAATCAAGATTTCTTCAATTTAGCTAAAAAATAAAATTTAGCACTTTGGAATTTGCTAAAAAATAATTGATTGCTACTCTGGAAGAAACTATTACTTCTTCAGCTTTTTTTCCCCGTTTGACTTAGAATTCTCAGTAAGGATAGCTTTTGCTCCAATGTATAATTGACCACATTAAAGTCTCACAAAGAGAAGAAGAGACTGGTTGGGGATGGGAAGAAAGGCAATGAAGAATAGGCAGTGGAAAGTATCTAGGATGTCAAGAAAATGAGAAAAAAAAAAGAATTTAGAGACAGAGTGTCAGTATGCAAGTCTCAATTGTCTTTGTTACTGACTGTGTGGTCATTAGAAAGGTGTTTTTCTTTGATAAAAGCATTATGTTTGTCTGTAAATTTAGTATAATAATAATAAGAAGAAGACATATGTCTGTTCTTCCATAAATATTTTTGAATGCTTACACTGTGGTAGGCTATATGTTTAACTCCTGGGATACAATGATGGGCAAAAATGGTCACTTGCTCAGCACTCAAGGAATTTACAATAGAATAAAGGAGAAATCCTATAATTAAATGATCACAACAATATTCCAATATTATGACTGAGATATGTGCTATTAACAAGGAGTACATGCTATTAAAATTTTAAATTAGGAGTAATCACTTAGGGAAATAGGAGGTAGTTATGAGTTGAAGGGGGATTTGAAAGAACAGTAGAAATTAACGAGGTTTGTCTGATTTGAGATGACAAGTATTACTACCAGGGGATAGAAATAATTTAAAGACCCTATCATAGGAAGGAGCATGCTTTTTTTAAGAAATGGAAAATTATGAGCATGTTGTAAAAGAAAGATCGAAAAGAAAGATGAAACCCAGATTGTCAACAGCAATTTACTTCATATGCATCATGGCTACAATGCATGAGAAAATGCTTGTCTAAGTACTTGGCAAACATACAATTCTACATAAGCAATTGATATTTTTGTGATGTTAATCCAGAAAGATTAGTTCTATTCCAGCAAGTGTAATAAGACTAAAATGTAGGAACACAAAAATTAATTTTAATTTAAGTAACCTATGAGATTCTAGACTGGAATATTATATTATTGTGATATCTGTCTTAAATCGATCCAAAAACAATTTTCATAATCACATTGAAAAAACTGCCTTTTGACCGCTGAGGAACTGCATGACTTGGTGCATTATGTTTAACAGGAATGAGAAAGAAAGCAACAAGCTATAAAAAAAATATGCAACAATTATGGTGGATACACAACTACACTATCTACCTATTATTTATAAAGAATACTTACTAATCATTAAGGAAAAAGTGTGTTTCTAATAAGAAACTGTTATAAGAATGTCTCCTTGTAATTATCCCAACAGGAAATCTGAATGACCATTAAATGCAGATTCCACACAATAATATTGCATTTACTTTCACTCATAAATAATGCCATTTTTAGCTTCTTAAAACAAGTAATTGAACACCTTTTTTCAGGTTAAATTTCCTTTTTTGTTTTAATAAACACGTCTAGGGTCATACCATGTGATAGAACGAAACCAATCAATGCTTTCGGTTCCACAAGTTGTTATTGCAAGGCTTAGGATTAAAAGGTCGGCTATTCTGAACCATCAGTGAAAATTTTCTTAGCCTATTTTTGGTTTGAAGGGGATGTTTATAACTCATTTATTCCCTCACAGTTTCAGAGAGGGCCAAAGCCTTTGGCGGAAAGAGCCTTAACATCATCGGATGAATAATAATGAGTTTAAAACCTTTTCACATTAATGTTGTTATAAAATTATTTAACTGATATAAATAGTTTTATTAAAGACACCTGGAAAACAGGATAAAAATAATTCATCTAATTTCAAGTGTCAGAATGATCCATGGAAAAAAATTTTAAATGGGTGCTATGCCTTTTTTAGAGTTATTCTGTGAGAACAAAAATCTAGTTTAGTAGCAAAGACTGAGAAAGAAGTTCAACCAACGAAAATATTGAATATGAACATTACAGATAAAGGAAAGCATACAGATATTCTTATGAAAGCTGATGAATTAAAAACAGAGAGCTCAAAAATAATGTGGCACTACTTTGGACAGAAAGGCCTATTGCTTGGGCACCTAGGTCTTGGCTCTGCCTAACATCTGTCTGCCTGACATGCAGCCGGACACGAAACACACATCCATCTGGCATCTTAGTCTATCTTTATTTTTCATTTTAGCATCCCAGTCTACTCTCATGCCTGACAATTGCAATATTGGCGCAAATGGTCTGGCAGCCCCCAGCCTCAATTTGCAATTGACCCTAGGCATGTCAATACAATCACCTCATCAGAACAAAATTTTTCCCCACTGTTCTCTATGCTCAAAAGCCTTCAATGGCTGACCTTTGCATACAGGATAAGTCAGAAATGTTTAATAATATCCAAAGTCCTTCCCAGTTGAAATATTATCTTCCTTTTATATGCCACAAAGATACAATTTACACTAATTTTGAAGAGAAGAGTGATTTCAAAAAAATATAAAACTATTGGAAAGTGATTGCCTCACTGCCTTGTGATTAGTATATATTTGATAAATGTTTGCTGATTAAATTTAATTGTACATTCTTTCTTATTTCTTCCTGCCATAATATTCTTTACCACAAATATTTCAGGGTACTTTTCTTGGCCATAACCTTTGCTGTGAAACAATTGTATTATGTAAAATGTTACTCTTCCCCACCCCCGCCCACTATTCCAGCTGTGGAGCCATCTGTGAAAATTTCATCCAGAGAGGCCTCTCTGTATATTTTTCCCAGAAGCCTAGTCACTAATCCTCTACAAACAAAGATGTGAATTCAGTCTAATCCTATAATGATTGAGCAGGGTAGCAGAAGAGGAGATAAGTGAATTAGTTCACTTAAAGGAGGAAAAAGAAGAAACAGGAGGTACTTTAAGACTAGCACTTCTTCTAGGATCTTCAAAACGAGTCCAAATACATCTATTACTGAGATGAATTTAATTTATTTCTAAACAACCAGTTCTGTCACTCTGAATATAAGAAATTGTTTATTCTCTGATTAATATAGCTTTTATTCTAGTTCTTAACAACTGCTGTTGTTACACTAATAAAATATGTGTTCTGGAATAAAATAAGTGTTCTAGTTCTTAGTTAATTCTCTCTCTGTCTTACACACACACACACACACACACTCACAGCCACTGAAATTCCGAACTGCCTTGATCATGCAAATAGATATGCCTGTATTGTTCAACAAGAAATTATGGTATGGATGGGTGCTTCATTTAACCCCACACAAATATGCACGATATTCTATGAGGTAGGCACTAATTTACCCCATACTGAGAGAAAAGGACAGAAAATAAAGAGCAGAATAAACGTTAAAATGCAGAAATCCCATTCACAGAAAAGAGGAGATCTCATGTCTTCATTTGGGTACTGAAGGCTTCCAAATTGCAATTTTCCTATAATCCTTTATTATCTTATAAATCCTTCTTTTCTTTTGTTTATATTTAATTCATTTTTGCCCCTTTTAACCATGGACATTTAACAAAGATTATCCCATCATTCTTCCCTAAATATCAGATATCCAATATGCATTTCCTTAAGAGACGGGTCTCACTGTCTTACCCAGGCTGGACTCCAACTCCTGGGTTCAAGGGATTCTCCCACCTCAGTCTCCATAGTAGCTAGTCAATATGCATCTTTATCTCCATTTGTTAATTCTTTTTTTCTTCTAAAGTTTATTTTCCCTTCTGTTCAGCTATTATTTCAAAGATGAAATAAAATCTCTCTCTTCCAGGCTTTCCTCCAGGAAGCTTTCCCCAACATCTGCAACTTTAAGTGATCAATCTCTCACTGAACTGTGACACTGTTGTATGTACTATTCATTTATCACCTAATTTTCACTCCTTTATTTGACAGTTTTGTCTGTGAATATCTATCCTCCCACATCTGATTGTAATCCCTCAATCGTAGTTACCAGGTTTTAAGCATGTTTCTGTATTGAATGTAAACTGCAGTGCTCTGAAACTTCTTGATACTTCACAAAACTCAGTTGACTATGAAGATGATAAGAGGACTAAGAAAAAGTTACAGGAATTTCAAATGACCACGGGGGCACTGTTTCTCAAAATGTGATTTGAAGAAGACCCATCCTTCGAATTTGAAAAACTGATTATCCGGGATCTAAACTTTTTAACAGGTAGTTCTACTTGATTAATAGGCATCCACTACTTCATGAACTGACCAGATAGCCATGAAATTCTACAACTGGCAAGAGCCATAAATGTTTGTTACTAATTTCTCACTAAAAGCAAGATAAAAATACTGAACATACATGTATTATATTAGTGAGGTACAAGAGCACTAAGTTTTGGTCATTAGGACTGGGATTCCAGATATTTCACATCACGCTGTGTAGTATCTTATGCCACCCCTATTACAAAGCTGAAACTGCAGATACTGTACAAAAATCTTATGCCACAACCTACAATGGAGAAAAGATTATTTTCAAGCAACTTTCTGGATGGTATTGAGGACTTTGAAAAAGAGAAATATATTGATTTCCAATGTCACTGTGTTTTGCTTACAAAGGAGTTTTCAGAGTTATTTCAAATATTGGAAACACATGAGATGAATATAATTTTTAGCGGGTATAAGTCTTCAAAAATACAATGAGAAATTTCTGATTAGGCTCTTTACCAAACATAGCTGACAAAGGCACATTTTCACCTCAGACACCCCATTTCAATGATTTTGCTTATTGTTATGTTGAATTATCATTCACCTGCTGTAGATGAATCAATTTCTGCAATTAAAATGGTGCTGTACACCAAGTGACAAGGGAATAAAAAAGCATAAAAACAAACCCACTGGCCAGAGAAAGTGGCAGGTGATGGGTACACAATGAAGTCATTACACCTGGCTGTTAATTTGGACAATTAACCTGCACTTCTTAAATTTTCCGTTTTCACATGAACCCAAGTAAACATGCACTGATCTCTCTGAATTGTCAAGGCAGATGTTGGTATAAAGCTGGCTTGACAGGTATAAAAATATGCTGAATTATCCATCAACTAATTGCAGCAGTTGGCTGGGGCAGAGGTTAGTCCTGAGTGGCCAACCAGACAGCCAGACACACAGTCTATCATTTTAAAGAAGACTACAAAGGACGATGTTGTTGATTGATTTAAAGAAAAAGTCTACTGTGGTATATAAGAAAACTAAATAAATTATAAAACGTGGATAATTTGCTACACTGACAGCAGCAAAATTAAGGGATTTAGTTTCCCACACGCGTTTAATTCACTAATGTCCCTACTGAAACCATTAGCAGGGTGGCATTTGCTGTAATCGTAATTTTTTCCCCCTACATGTGCTTAATTTGCAGGAAGTTGAGCATCTGTGAAGCTGCTCATCTGACGGCCCCAGAGATTAAAGTCTGTTTATTGGCATAGGGGAGAGGCTGAGGCAGCCTAAAATCTAGGCTAATATTATCACCTTTGCCATGCATGTTTTTCCACAATCTGGAGACCGGTGAGCTGGGATAAAGGGGCCTGTGAGACCCATTAGACAATGACTAATCCCATCTGCAAAAGTATGCTTTTTGAGCTGGGCATGATGAGATTACAAAAATCAATTCGGTGTTTATTGCAAGACAAAATATTTTCTCCCAGAAACATCTTTTTAAGGACATAATAGCTAGAATCCAGGAGTGTGATAATTATTGGAAAGTGTTAGATTAGAGTTCTGGGTCACTAGAAAGAATATTTTATAATTTTCTGGCCAAAGCCTACTTTCGCTAGAGAGACAATGAAGTGTGTACTGGGTAAAGCCTGGGCTCTGTCTTCAATTCTTAGGGTGAACCCTGCTTCCAACATTGACCATGGTTTTGCCAAATTATTTCACCTTATTCTGTGCCTTTCTTTTTCTTTAAACTAGACAATAATAACTAGTATCTACACTGTAAGTATTTGTGAGGATTAAATGAATTAATACACAGACAGTACTTAATGTTTGACATTAAAAAAACAAGCAATATTAACTATCATTGCTATTCTCATGCAATAATATCAATAACTTCCCTAACAAATACCCTACCTTGGAGTGAGACTCTTTTTTCCTTAATGATATAAATAGGTAATTTCTCCATGAATGTCTTTCAAAAAGTACATCCATTCTTGTGTTCTCTCACCCTCTCTATTTCCTTCTGTGTCTCTCTCTCATTTTCCCTCTTGCTCTTTTTCTGTCTCTCATTTATATCTCAATTAGAAAAAGTTAATATGGATTTTTCAAGTTTTGTCTCCCTTTGTTCAATTTCCTTTCTCTCTCTGTAGGTGTACATAAAGAAAAAGCAACATCTGTGATGCTCCTTATACTACTTTGTGGAATGTGGATACTTCTTATACATCATTTATGGAATGAGGTGATCATACATGACTAAAGATGGCCCCACACAGTTATTACAAACTTTTTAAAATTATGTTTCACATCCAAGAGAGAAGTGTAGATCTTTCAGCTTTTGCTGCTGATTATGCCAGTACCTTGATAGCATTGATTCTTTAATCTCTTGATTCTTCCTTAAAAAGTGTCTTTGAATAATTAATTTTGTACAGGGCCAACTACATAATTTATGGGGCCAGTGAAAAATGAGAATGTGAATCCTTTGTTAAAAAATACTGAGAATTTCAATACAGTGGCAGCAAAGTGTTAAACCAAGTGCTGGGTCTTCTGAATGCTAGGCCCTGTGTGGCTGTCCAGGTCACGTGGCCATGAAACTGGTCTTGATTTTAAGTATTTGGCCCTTAGAAACAGAATCTGAACTTAATCATAGTCATCTGTAACATTTGTATTGGTGCCTTACCAATAAGAATTATTTTGTCTGACATGTGGACATAGGCTCTTATTTACAGGACTTTTTCACAGGCTGAAAATTGCTAAGTAGCTACCCTTACTTTTTAAAGGTTGCAAATTTTCCTGACTCTTCAAGAGCTTCCCTGAATATTTTAGAAAAAGATAATATAAAAAAGGACACAAATTTCATAATTAAATACAAATATTTGTGTCAGCTCTAAAAGAAAACTATCAGTTGACTGGTTGAGGGGAAGGAAATTTAGCATAAAGCAAATGAAGGAGCAGCAAAAAAAAATAAGAAAAAAAGTGATGTACCTGAGGATGCATAGATTATCCCTTATTTAGCCTCTGTTTATATCACATTAATATTTTTGTTGATTAATCTATTGCTTTTATTACCTAACCTTATTTACGAATGGGATGCCTTAATTTTTTTTCCTTCTCATGACCGAAAACCAAAATATTTTAGTAACATTTTCTTAAATGTAACTGTTATTTTTCACAACTGTTATTTTTATTTTGAGAATTTTTCATGACAATAGAATTTAAAAATATAACATCACTGACTGTCGTTTCAAGTTTCAGTGCTCAACTTTCAACATTATTATTACTATTTCTAAGAAAATCAATGGAAATACTGCAAAGCAGAATATTATGATGTAAGGTAAGAAAACTATAGAAAATTCTAACGATAACCAAGAAATAATACTAATGACCTTAGATCTCTACATACCAATTCATGAAGCATTAGTAACTAAAGGAGTATAGTTATGGTTCTAATACAGAGACATAAATGAAATCTTTCAGGTATCACTGCTCTGTGATTTTCAGTATTATTATATGGATGTATTACCTTAAAACTTATTAAAACATGATATATATTTTTTAATACGCATATTCAAAAAGACCTGAGGACATCAATATTATGCCCAACTTTATAGAAAATGAAGCTCAGAAGAGTTAAGTGATATTTTCCAACGTTATACAGCTAACAGCAAAACATCCTTGGAGAACTTGTGGGAAAGGGTGTTAGAATCAAAGAGCAGAAGTGACATCATTGTAGCTGTTTACAATAAGTTATTTGGGGAGGAAGAAGGAGTAAATGATTGGCTCATGAAACATAAAAGAGAACTGCCACAAGTCTATTTACTGATTAATTCGTGTTTGCACTCATTTATACATTTATTCAAATAGTCTTTCCTTTAATAAATGCTCACTGTTGAAAACTACAACGAATGTAGATGGTTGTCTTATTCAAGTAAAAGTGGTGAATTGAATACATTCTTGACTTTTCTTGTTGACAGTTTCGTCACTGTGAGGCTAGGAAATGATGAGAAAACTTCTGCCATGAATAGAATTCTGCCAAGCAGGAAGAATATTTGCTGAAGTGGAAGTGGTGGGAATCTCATGAAGAAGGGGAACAGCCAGTACCAGCCATTACAAAAGGCGGATTTGAAAATGTTTAAAATATTTTTCTTCAGGCTTGGCTGCAAACTAAAAAAATAATCCAAGGAGTTTGGTTTTTTTGATAAAGTATTCATAGAACCCTTCCCCAGAGATTTTGTTTTCATTAAATGAAGCCCAGGTGAGTGTATGTGTGTGTGTGTGTGCGTGTAGATGATGTGTGTGATTCTGTTGTGTGTTTGTATGCTCCCTTAGGTTTCAGTAATTAATTCAGGAAGGATAAACCAGAAACAGCAGAAAATGGTACCTAAATGGTAGAGTGGAAATAAAGAAAAGAGACTAAAGCTGAGAATTAAGCTGCTCTAAGAAAGCATTTTGAACTCTGATTTTAAAACGTATAAATCTTATATAAATTTTAAAAATAAAATTAAAAAGGAAGGGAAACAAGAGTAAATACTAAAATTAAAAGTAAACAGAAACCAGTGAACAAGAAGTCTAATTGCACACTTAGGCTATAGTGTAAAAACAAAAATGCTACAAACACACATGCAGTTTACATAATGGATTTACTTAGTATGTGTATTTTTATCATGATCTTGGTATAGTAATTCTTAATTTTTTTGTGTTATTGTAGGATACAGCAAAATAAATACGATTATATTTCTAACAGCCAGAGTTGCCACCATGGGTAAATGAATATACAAATATGGAATGAAAGAGAATGCGAAAGAACCCTATAGTGTTAGATTTCAACTAGACTTATTAATATGGAGTTTTGCTTAGATGTATCCCTCATTGTAGATCTGCTTAGTGAAAGGACATAGAAACAATAAAACCATAGTAGTCACAAGCACACACAGTAGTACTCAGATCACGTTTCTAATCACTGCTAAAAGGAACTAGTACTCTTTGGAAAGTCGAGTCAGGGAATAACTTCTTTGGCCAGAAAGCAAGGAAGATCTCAAGAAAGATGAGCATATCTTCATTCAGTTTGAACAGAATCCCAGTAGCCATATCTGGGAAAAATTTAGCATAAAAATAATGACACAATAGATTATAATACATTGAATAAAACAAAACTCCATTAATCTCTAATACTCAAAGTAAGGGAGAAGAAACAGAGATGACACTGTTTTTTGTTTGTTTGTTTTTTTACAGAGTCTCGCTCTGTCGCCCAGGCTGGAGTGCAGTGGAACGATCTTGGCTCACTGCAAGCTCCACCTCCTGAGTTCACGCCATTCTCCTGCCTCAGCCTCCCAAGTAGCTGGGACTATAGGCGCCTGCCACCATGCCCAGCTACTTTTTTGCATTTTTAGTAGAGGCGAGGTTTCGCCGTGTTAGCCAGGGTAGTCTCGATCTCCTGACCTCGTGATCTGCCTGCCTCGGCCTCCCAAAGTGCTGGCATCACAGGCGTGAGCCACTGTGCCTGGCCTGACACAGTCTGTTTTTAAAAGAATGTCTGCTAATAAATGTAAAGGAAAAAATAGAGTTAAAAGGTCACCATTTTTATAACCACCAATGTAATAATTGGTAAGGGTCATCATTAATTAATAAAACTATTCTAGTATTTTTACAGTCTCATATCATTGCACCACAAATGGCTTATTTGTTACAGAAAGGGAAAGACACCTTTAGAAAGGAGAGCTCTGGTGGGAAACATCTGAATATAGGATCCAAACTTAGCATCGCCAGAATTCAGACAAACTACATCATGCATTTACTGATATGATGCAGTGGGAGTAACATACTAAGACCTGTTGAGCAAAAGTCCTAACTGTTTGACTTGAATCTAATCATGAGGAAATAATCACATGGGATATTTTATGGGTCAACTACCTTAGACTTATAAAACATCATTGTTACAGCAAAAAATATTCAACAAATCAAAAAAAAGAAAAACAAAGGAAAGGAGAAAAGACCCAGGTATTGTTCTAGAATGAAAGCAATTAGAGATATTACAACCCAATATGATATATGTCTTTTGTTTACCTCTCAGATAGAAAAATTAAAAAAAAAACTATACAAGAAAGTTTGGGGATAAGGGAAGTAATTGAAACATAAATTACATTTTAGATTATATTATTTTATCAGTATTAAATTATTAGATATGTTAATGGCCGTGTTATATAAAGAAATGTTTTTGTTCTTAAACATGTATTAAAATCTTAGAACAAAAAATATTGAATCTTCAAGTGCCTCTGTGCATGTGGAGAGAGATTATGGAGTGGAAGACAAAAAAAAATGTGGCTTGTTTGGAGGTTCTAGCAGGGCAGCACAATTACTCTAATACCCTCGACCAAAGAATAGTCTTCCTCCATTGAAGAAAGTCATCCTCCTCCACCGAGCACACAACTTGGGAAGGACACACATGGAGCAGTAAGGGAGGAAGGTAGCACATGCCTAGCCAATTATACCAGCTGAATCAACCTTGGCAATCAGTGGAGTAATAGAGGTCATTATGTTAAGTGAAGTAAGCCAAGCACTCAAAGACAAATACTGCATTTTCTCATTTTTATGTAGGAACTAAAAAGTGAACAAGTATATCCACTGTTGCCACTTTTATTCAACATAGTACTAGAAATCCTAGCCAGAGCAATTAGCCAAGAAAAAAGAAATAAAAGGCATCCAAACATAAAGGGAAGGAGTAATACTGTCTCTGTTTGAAGATGATGTAATTTGATATAGAAAAATCATCAAAGACTTCGCCAAAAACTATTAGAACTGATAAACAAATCAGTAAACTTGGAGGATGCAAAATCAGCATACAAAAATCAATAGCATTTCTATACATGATCCAAACTATCAAACAAAGGATCCAAACAAACTATCCAACAAACTATCCAAAAAAGGAACTAAGAAAATGAAAACAATCAACAGAGTGCAGAAACAACCTACAGAATGGGAGAAAATATTTGCAATCTATACATCTGACAAGGGGTTAAGATAAAAAATATATATAAGGAACTCAAGCAACAGAATAACAAAAAACAAATAGGCAAATTAAAAAATGATGAAAGTCTGGAACAGACATTTATCAAAAGAAGGCATACAAATGGCCAACAGGTTTGTAAAAATGTTCACCATCACTAATCATCAAGGAAATGCAAATCAAAACCACAATGATAAATCAGCTACCCCCAGTTAGAATGTCCTTTATCAAAAGACAAAATATAACAAGCACGGGAGAGGATGTGGAGCAAAGGGAATCCATTTCACTGTTGCTGGAAATGTAAATTACTATAGCCACTATGAAAAATGGTATGAAGCTTTCTCAAAAAATGTAAAAATAGAAGTACCTTATGATTCAGCAATCCCACTTCCAGGTACATATACAAAAGAATTAAAATTAGTATATTGAAGAGATATCTTCACTTCCATGTTTATTACAGCACTATTCACAATAGCCAAGATGTAGAATCAACCTAAGTGTTCATCAATGTATGAACGAATAAAGAAAATGTGGCATAAGTATACAGTGGAATACTATTCAGCCATAAAATGAATGGAATCCTGCCATTTGCAATAACACAAGTGAATCGCATAGAAGTGCAGAGTAGCATGGTGGTTACCAGGGATTGGGGAGATGATGGTCACAGGGTAAAAAGATTCATTTAAACAGGAGAAATAATTTTTGAGATCTATTTTTCAGCATGTTGACTATCGTTAACGATAATGTTGTGTATATTTTAAAATTGCTGAAAGAGAAGATTTTAAATGCTTGTAACAAAAGAATGATAAATATGTGAGGTAATGTGTATGTTAATTATATTGATTTAATCATAATTCCATTATATATACATACATATATAAATATATACACATCAGCAGGTAACATTGTACCTGATAAATACATATAATTATTGTTAATTAAAATATAGTGATTAATACAACAAATAAAAAGTAGTATAATTTATTAATTAATATAGAAAATTTTAACTTCACCATCAATTTTTTTTAAAAACACAGAAATTAATACACTTATAATACCCATTATGAAAGAGGTTCAGTAAAATTGTACTTATAAAATCTCCCTGGAAGACAGCTTTGCAAATACTTACCTAAAGCCTTAATAATACATATTTTTTTTACTTCAACTTAAACCTGGAAATTTTATTTCAAGAATTAGGAAGTTCCAGGGCAATACCATTCAGGACATAGGCGTGGGCAAGGACTTCATGTCTAAAACACCAAGAGCAATGGCAACAAAAGCCAAAATTGACAAATGGGATCTAATTAAACTAAAGAGCTTCTGCACAGCAAAAGAAACTACCATCAGAGTGAACAGGCAACCTACAGAATGGGAGAAAATTTTTGCAACGTACTCATCTGACAAAGGGCTAATATCCAGAATCTACAATGAACTCAAACAAATTTACAAGGAAAAAACAAACAACTCCATCAAAAAGTGGGTGAAGGACATGAACAGACACTTCTCAAAAGAAGACATTTATGCAGCCAAAAAACACATGAAAAAATGCTCATCATCACTGGACATCAGAGAAATGCAAATCAAAACCACAGTGAGATACCATCTCACACCAGTTAGAATGGCCATCATTAAAAAGTCAGGAAACAACAGGTGCTGGAGAGGATGTGGAGAAATAGGAACACTTTTACACTGTTGGTGGGACTGTAAACTAGTTCAACCATTGTGGAAGTCAGTGTGGCGATTCCTCAGGGATCTAGAACTAGAAATACCATTTGACCCAGCCATCCCATTACTGGGTATATACCCAAAGGACTATAAATCATGCTGCTATAAAGACACATGCACACGTATGTTTATTGAGGCACTATTCACAATAGCAAAGTTGGAACCAACCCAAATGTCCAACAATGATAGACTGGATTAAGAAAATGTGGCACATATACACCATGGAATACTATGCAGCCATAAAAAAATGATGAGTTCATGTCCTTTGTAGTGACATGGATGAAACTGGAAAACATCATTCTCAGTAAACTATCGCAAAGACAAAAAACCAAACACTGCATGTTCTCACTCATAGGTGGGAATTGAACAATGAGAACTCATGGACACAGGAAGGGGAACATCACACTCCGGGGACTGTTGAGGGGTGGGGGTGGGGCGAGGGACAGCATTAGGAGATATACCTAATGCTAAATGACGAGTTAATGGGTGCAGCAAAACAACATGGCACATGGATACATATGTAACAAACCTGCACATTGTGCACATGTACCCTAAAACCTAAAGTATAAAAAAAAAAAAAAAAAAAGAATTAGGAAGTTCTAGCCAGAGCAATCAGGCAAGAAAAAGAAATAAAAGCCCTCCCAATAGGACAGAAAAGATGTCAAACTATTCGTCTTTGCCAATGATGATTTTATACCTAGAAAACCCTAAAGACTCTGCCAAAAGTCTCCTGGTAAACAACTTCAGTAAAGTTTCAGGATACAAAATTAATGTACAAAAATCAGTAACATTTCTGTCCACCAATAACATTCAAGCTGAGAGCCAAATCCAAAACACAATCCCATTTTAAAAGCCAAAAAATAAAAACTAAAATACCTAAGAATACATCTAAACGAGGAGGTGAAAGGTCTCTACAAGGAGAACTATAAAACACTTCTGAAATAAATCATAGGTCACACAATGAAAAAATGTTCCATGCCCATGGATAGGAAGAATCAATGTCATCAAAATGGCCATACTGCTCAAAGCAACCTATGGATTCAATGCTATTGCTGTAAAACTACCAATGCTATTTTCCACAGAACTAAAAAACACTGTTATAAAAATCATATGGAACCAAAAAAGAGCCCTAATAGTCAAAGCAATAGTAGAACAAAAAGAACAAAGCCAGAGATATCACATTGCCTGACTTCAAACTGTGGTATAAGGCTATAGTAAGCAATACAGCATGGTAGTGGTACAAAAACAGACACATAGACCAATGAAACAGAATTTACCCTAGAAATAAAGCCACACACTTACAGCTATCTGATCTTCAACAAAATTGACAAAAATAAGCAGTGGGGAAAGGACTCCTGAATAAATGGTGCTGGGATAGCTGCCTAGCCATATGCAGAAGAATAAAACTGGATTTCAACCTTCACTATATACAAAAATTAACCCAAGATGGATTAAATATTTAAATATAAGACCTCAAACTGTAAGAATTCTAGAATAAAACCTAGGAAACACCATTCTGGACATCAGTCTTGGAAAATAATTTATGACTAAGTTCGCAAAAGCAATTGGAACAAAAACAAAAATTGACAAATGGGACCTAAATAATTAAAGAGCTTTTGCGTGGCAAAAGAAACTGTCAAAAGAGTAAACAGACAACCTAGAGAATGGGAGAAAACATTCATAAACTATGCATCCAACAAAGGTCTAATATCCAGAATTGATAAGGAAATTAAAAAACAAATAATCCTATTTAAATATGGACAAAAGACATGAACAGACACTTCTCGAAGACAGACATAACCTGGGTGAGGTGGCTCATGCCTGTAACACCAGCACTTTGGAAGGCTGATGTGGGAAGATCACTTGAGCCCAAGAGTTAAAGAACAGCCTGGGCAACATAGGGAGACCCTGTCTCTAAAAAATAATAATAATAAAAATAAATAAGAAAGAAGAAAGAAGACATATAAGTGGCCAAAAACCATGAAAAGTGTTCAACATTGCTAATCATCAGAGAAATGCAAATCAAAACCACAATGAGATACCATCTCTCACCAGTCAGAATGGTTATTACTAAAAAGTCAAAAAGCAACAGATACTGGCAAGGCTGTGGAAAAGGGGAACACTTATATAATGTTGGTGGAAATGTGAATTAGTTTAGACACTGTGGAAGCAGTTTGGAGATTTCTCAGAGAACTTAAAAGAGAGCTACCATTTGGCCTATCAATTCCATTACTGGGTATATATCCAAAGAAAATAAATTGCTCTGCCAAAAAGACACATTCCTTGTCTGTTAATTGCAGCGCTATTCCCAATAGCAAAGACATGGAATCAACCCAGGTTTTCCTCAGCAATGGACTGGATAAAGAAAATGTGGAACATATACATTGTGAATCCTACACAGGCATAAAAAATAATAAAATTATGCCCTTTGCAGCAACACGAATGCAGGTGGAGGCCATTATCCTAAGCAAATTAATGTAGGAACAGAAAAACAAATACCACATGTTCCCACTTATAAGTGGGAGCTAAATATTAGCTACCATAGGATAATAGACGCTGAGGACAAGTGGAGGGAGAGGGGCGGAGGAAGAGAAGCAGGGGTTGAAAAACTGTTGCGTACTATGCTCCGTACCTGGGTGATAGGATCAATCATACGCCAAACCTCAGCATCATGTCATATACCCAAGAAACAAACGTGTACATGCACTCCCTCAATCTAAAGTAAAAGTTGAAATTTGTTTAAAAAGAATTAATGATTTGGAATTAAGGATACACTTAAGACTTAAGTACAAAGATGTTTACCATAGCATTGTTTATAATTGTGACAAATTAGAAATAGCCTAAGTAGCAAAAGGAAAGTCTTGGTTAAATAAATTGTTGCACATGTATACAATTGAGCATCTTGTGGCCATTAAAATACACATAGGACAATTATATTTATTAATGTGAAAATGTCAGCATATAAAAAATAAAAGGTTATAAACTAGCACAAACCTATTTTATTTACAAAACAAAATAAGTTTGTATAGTATATATAAACAAAAGGAGATGCAGTAAATTATTATGTTTAGCTATTTTTGGTGCGATGAGAGGTGTTTTTTCTTATTATGTTTTTTTATTTTCTAGCATTTAAAAAATATTAATGCATATGACTAAAAATATTATCGAAAAAAGAATATGCAAATAAAAAAGATTGTAAGGGCTACCAAGGGAGCTCTAAAAATCACTCCAATTCTGAAGACTTTATTCCTTAGTAGCCCTTACAATCTTTATTTGCATATTCTTTTTTCGATAATATTTTTTAGTCATATGCATTAATATTTTTTAAATGCTAGAAAATAAAAAAACATAATAAGAAAAATGAAATACAGGAGCATTTCTAACACTATCATTATGTAGTATGAAGGCAGTGTCAGGAGGGTCAAGGTCACATTGAGCTTAGAATAATACAAAATAAGATGAAAGGGGATGTTTTTTTTTTTTCAGAGCAGGAAGAGAAAGAAGAGAAAGGGTGAAGAAACGACAAAGAAGAAGACAAGAACAAAAAAAAAGACAGAAAATAAGAACGCTTTACAACATTTTTCTGTCAAGAAAAGTGATGTTCAGATTTTTAAAGGCAGAACAAAGTTTACTAAGAGAGAATCAATGCCTGTAATATGCAAAAAATATTGCAAGAAAGCACTTACACATTAGGGACTCTGATACATGGGCAAAGGTAGTAACAGAAGGAAACGGGGCAAGGAAACTGGGACAAGTCAAAGTAAATAGTTATGCAAAAATTTAAAAGATGGGACGAATTGAAGGAAATGTCTAATATTTGCAAATAAATGGAAATTCCAGGAGTACAAGACCCTTGAAAACTGACAGTAAATACAGCTGCTCTGCAAGAAGGCTGCCTTAAAACTGCTCTGGCAAAAGAGCTGCAGGGCCCTCTCAGCCCAACTAAGGCTTCAAAAATCTCTAATTCATCAAACTAGTCGTCCAGCAAACTGATTTGTTTGTAATATGGCCTGCTGCCTTTCTTTACCGGAAGATCATTTATTAAAATAAGAATAATCTTTGAATAAACCATAGCTCTCATTATAAGATATAATATCAACTAATATTATTTATTAATTGATATGAATATTATTAGTTGATATTGATTAATAAATAATGTATAATACCTTGTGATTATTAATCCTTAGCATTTATCAAATGCTTATTTCATAGCCAGACAACCCTGATGTATGCTTTTATCTACATTAGAATATTAAATGATTGCATATACACTATGAAGTAATTGCAGTTATGTTTTCCAGTTTATATATAAGAAAACCATCTGTAAAATGGAAACATTTAAAGGACTACTAAAACATTGTACTTTTTAGCCTTCCTTTATGGGTGTCCTAGCATTCAAGCGTCCTTAGTGCATAATATAAGGGAATTTCATTTGTCCTAGTAGTTGGCAAATATTTTATTTCTAATTGATTAGTTTTTGTATGTTTGTTAAATTTTTTTGTCATTTTACTTATGCTTCATTGTGTAACATAATTTGATGTTCTATGCTATGTCTTTTAGGTTACAAAAAGAAATGTAGGGTGACATTGTGAAATAAAAAACATTTTAAGTAAAGATCCCTGGTATGAAAACTAAGTTGGAGTTAGACAGCTAGATAGCAGTCTGTGTGAGGCTCTGCAAATGACTTTCTCTAGTACATCTGGTTCAAACTGACAACACTTTTTTGATGCTCTACATGCATCTGGATCTTCTGTAGAAAAACATTTCCTCACACTACATTGCACTGCTGCAGGAATCAAACTGATTATAAACTGGTAAACAGGCTGGTATGCAGGCCACATGGTTAATTTTTAACTGTTGCAGTTACTTTCATAAGACAGCCTGTCAAGAGAGTTTAAGTTAATGAAAATAATTAGGTCCCTTATTTCTAATAAAAATATTCCATGTACAATTGTTCTGTCTTGACTATTAAGTGGATAGACAAAAGAGAAAATATGTCTTTCTGCAACAGTGTCGTGACCTATTAGCATAAAAGCTATGCCATCTATTTTCATTGTACATGCTTGTTAAAATTAGAAAATAAACACATTTGAACATTTTCTACCACATCTCATCTCAAATGATGTTTTTAATTTCAACAGCTGACTTTAAGGAAGTGAGTTTTGCTTGATTTGTTTGTTGTTGTTTTAATACCAGATCTTCTTACCCTTTCTGTTAGTGTGTGTTTATTAGAAGTTAGTGCTTTCTTGTTCTGACATAGATAAAAATGAATATTGTCATGCAACTGTGCTAGGCGTAAGTAGAATGAGAGGCATTAGAACATGCCCACTGTACTACCCCAGCGGAAACATTAAGTGTGAAGAAATATCCTACTTCAGACCAGGTCCTCACATAAAAAATTTTGTGGGGAGCCAGTGGGCATCCTTGGTGGACTCTCCAAACTCCAAGGATACTGCTCTTATTAATGTGGTGTTTCACAAATGGGTTGATTCTAAGGGAAGTTTGTAACAGCATCTGAAAACAATTTCAAGAGTAAGTACTAATTTGGACAAAATAATCCATCTCCAAAAATACTGAATAACGGATGCTGTGAATAACTTCCCAGCTTAAGCTACCTTCCTCCCATTGTCAGAATGATTGCTTTCTTTGTCGTACCTAAACTGCATATGAGAAACTGTCCATTTACTTGTAGTGGCATTAAATCCTCTCTCCTACAAACTGTAAAAGCTCCATTTTCTCAACTTGCCAACTTTTATCCTACCTACCAACTATGCAATCAGGAAGAGTAAAAAATGTGGGGCCAACAAATTGCTGAACTATTCTATCAAACAATATGTCAAGGTCTAGGTCTTTACTGCCTTTTAAGAAAATTTACTACTTTTCTTGTACGTGCTGATAATCTATAGCTCATACAGACGGCAGTTATACCACTCTCGTTGCCCTCCACTCAACGCTACCTTAAAAGACATACTGATATTTATGAACACATAAAATCACACATGACCTATTTATCTAACCTATATGTTCCATTATAACATCAACTCAATTCTCAGCCAAGAATCGTTTTCTGAAAAGTTGCCAAAATTTAAGTATTCTCTAGCAAATTTGCCAGAGGTGGGTAAGAAGTTAAAATTATCCAAATATATACAGATTTCACAAGAAAATAATAATGTATTGCACTAAAAATTAAACTGTGATTAGAATGTTGGAAATGTTTTACTTTACTGGCAAGTGGTAGAAGATAGAAAATTGTAAATTAGTTATTTCTCATTATTTTATAGTTTTTATGTTATATTTTTGATAGGGAAAAATATGATTTATATATAAGCATATGTGTATTTTCCAATGACCTTCTTTACATAATTTTTATGTGCACAAATTATGCCTGTAACTACTCAAAACAGTTTTCTATAGAAATTTTCACTTCAAGAAAATACACTCTGATAAAACAGTAATTGTAATAATAATCATAGCTAACATTATTGAAGGATTATTTAGGAACCAAGCACAGTTCTAAGGGGCTGTCTGTATTAGTTAATTAATTACAACATTCCTATGAGGTAGGTATTCAGGAACCACGTTTTACAGATGAGTAAGCTGCAATGTTGAAAAGATGATTTAAATATTAGATAAAGTACTTCCTCAAATTGAACTACTCCTTTTGTTTAAAGTAAACATTTTAGTAGCTGTATTATTACCTCTCCCAAGACATTAGGCTGCCTTAGTAAGTTATGGCTCAGGGAAGTAAACAGTATAGATGATTTCACCTCATAAACACAGTATAATTCTTGAATATGTTTTAAATAGATCATCCTAAAACTGAACCCTGACTTGACTTGCAACTTGCTTCTGAAGTGGTACAATGGTCAAATAACAGACACATTTGGCAAAAAATAAAATGTAGGTTTTTATTCGGCAGTTTCAATAAATGAATCAAAAGAAATCAAGAACTATTGATCTAAAAATATTTCTTCAACCTGTTAAATATATTTGGAGAGCTATAGAAAAAAAAAGCCCCTGACATAACAGATAAAATAAACTATGTCTGAAAGAAATATTAAGTTTCAAGCAAAAATAGTAAGCTGTAGGGATTATTGCACTGTCCCATATGGGAGACGCTGCCCACATGTGGCTATTGGGCACTTGAATAAGTGGCTAGAACAAATTTGGATATGGTGTAAGTACAAGTAAGTACAAGATCCTTAATTTCACAGACTTAGTATTAAACAAAGGTAAAATATCTCATTAATAATTGTTTATATTGATTGCATTTTGAAAGTATATTTATGATGTGTTGTATATATTGGATTAAATAAAACATTATAAATCAATCATGACTTTTACTCCTTTAATGTGGTTATCACAAAATTTTAAATTATTTACAAGCCTCTCATGCTCTAAAACATGTGGATGGTGCAATAATTCTCTCTTGCTTTATGGATACTATAATATGTTAGTCTCTATAGATAAGAGTGTTATAAGAAATTACGTTTAAAAGTCTTAAGATAGAAGGCCTTTAGAAAATCATATATGTAATTACTACTACTGTCATGTGCTGTTTAATGACAGTTTAGTCAATGACTAACTGCATATATGAGGTTAATCCCATAAGATTATGATGGGACTAGCCTCACTGAATTTTTACTGCACCTTTTCTAGGTTTAGGTAGGTTTAGATACACAAATACTTACCATTGTGTTACAATTGCCTGCGATATTCAGTTTGGTAACATGCTGTACAGATTGGTGTCTACCAGCAAAAGTCTATGCCATATAACCTGCATTTGTAATAGGCTATACAATCTAGGTTTGTGTAAATACACTGCAATGTTCACAACAACATTACCTAATAACATATTTCTCAGAATATATCTCTGATGTTAAGTGACACATGACTGTATATAGGTCACTTTAAAAACTGAAATTAAAAGCCAAAAATATAAACTAATGAGTATTTTTTTTTTAAAAGTCATTACATGGTAGGCTTTTTATACAGAAATGAAATGTGTTTACTCAAAAGCAGGTGCAAAAACACAACAGAAGCTATGACGCATGCTAATCAGAACACATACACACACAAAGAGTTGTCATTATATGAGAGAAATAAAAGGTGCCAAAGAGGATCCAGTTGCTTAAAGACCTTTCATGGTACAAAAAACAATGCAAATTATAACAACAAATATTAAGGCTGTGCTTAATAGTGGTTAGGGGCATTGTTTCTGCCCCTACTCTTCCTTGATTCTAGATCTGCCACAGAAACTGTGTGTCCTTAGGCTGGCTGCTTAATGTTATATTCCTGGTTCTCGCTATGTAGAGCCTGAGACAAAGGTTTGTATGCCAGTGGTTTGCTTAATTGCCTGACCTAAGGGAGAAGGCATTCAGGACAACTGGAATAAAAGAAAAGGAAGGAAAGGCAGTGCAAGAATGTCTTAGCAAGTTGGATACGGACTTCAAGACCTTCTAAGAAATTTTATAAAATGTCAGAGCTGTCTGTATCAGGAGGAAATGGGGAAAGCACATTTCCCATTGTCTCCTGACACCCAAGGGTTAAGAATAGATGCACAGTCCTTAAGATTTTACTGGTTCATGTTCTGGTTACATGGCCCTGAGATGTGCTTGTACAAATGTAGAGCTGTGGTTGTTTCATATTGTGGTGCAGAAAAGAGCTAAGAGCAAGATGTGAGAGGTATGCCTAGCCAAGGAATGGTGTGACTTCACCTTTGTTAAGCCCATCAACATCCTTTTGGAACTGGTCACTGCAGCAATGGCTGAAAGAAGAGGTAAAGCAAAGGAATTCTGAAATGATGTACAAAATGTGAAAATATTAAATACTCTCTTTCCCTGCCGACATCCATGTAAGATGGGACTTGCTCCTCCTTGCCTTCTGCCATGATTGTGAGATCTCCCCAGCCATATGGAACTGTAAGTCCAATTACACCTCTATTTTTTTTTTTTTTTTTTTCAAATTGCCCAGTCTCAGGGATGTCTTTATCCGCAGCATGAAAACAATCTAATACAGTAAATTGGTACCAGGAATGGGGTGTTCTGAAAAGATACCCAAAAAATGTAGAAGTGACTTTGGACCTGGGTAACAGGCAGAGGTTGGAACAGTTTGGAAGGCTCAGAATAACACAGGAAAATGGGGAAAGTTTGGAATTTCTTAGAAACTTGTTGAATGGCTTTGCCCAAAATGCTGACAGCAATATGGACAATAAGGTCCAGGCTGAAGTGGTCTCAGATGAAGATGAAAAACTTGTTGTGAGCTGGAGCAAAGGTGACTATTCTTATGTTTTAGCAGAGAGACTGACAGAGTTTGGCCCCTGCCCTAGAGATTTGTGGAATTTTGAACTTGAGAGAGATGATTTAGGGTATCTGGCAGAATAAATTTCTAAGCAGCAAAACATTCAAGAAGTAACTTTGGTGCTGTCAAAAGCATTCAGTTATAAAAGGGAAAAAGACCATAACAATTTAAAAAAATTGCAGCCCGACAACATGAAAGAAAAGAAAAATCCATTTTCTGAGGAGAAATTTAAGCTGGCTGCAGAAATTTGCATAAGTAACAAGTAGCCAAATGTTAATCCCCAAGACAATAGGGAAAATGTCTCCAGGGCATGTCAGAGGTGTTCACCACAGCCCCTCCAATCACAGTCCTAGAGGCCTAGGAGGAAAAAGTGGTTTCCTGGGCCAGGCCCATGGTCCCTGAGCTGTGTGCAGCCTAGGGACTTGGTGCCCTGTGTCCCAGCCCCTCTAGCCATGGCTGAAAGGGGCCAACATAGAGCTTAGGCCATGGTTTCAAATGGTGCAAACCCCCAAGCCTTGGCAGCTTCCACATGGTGTTGAGCTTATGGGTACAAGAAGTCAAGAACTGGGTTTTGCGAACCTCTGCCTAGATTTCAGACTTATGGAAACAACTGAATGCCCAGGCAGAAGTTTGCTGCAGGTGCAGGGCTTTCACGGAGAACCTCTGCTAGGGCAGTGCAGTAGGGAAATGTAGGGTCAGAGCCCCCAAACAGAGTCCTTCCTGGGGCACTGCCTAGTGGAGCTGTGAGAAGAGGGCCACCATCTTTAAGAACCCAGGATGGTAGATGCACCTATGGCTTTCACTGTGTGCCTGGAAAAGCCACAGACACTCAATGCAATCCCATAACAGCAGCTGGGAGGGAGGCTGTACCCTGCAAAGCCACAGGGGCAGAGCTGCCCAAGACCATGGGAACCCACTCTTGCATCACTGTGACCTGGAAGTGAGAAATGGAGTCAAAGGAAATAATTTTGGAGCTTTAAGATTTGACTGCCCTGCTGGATTCCAGACTTGCATGGGCCCTGTAGCACTTTCATTCTGGCCACTTTCTCCCATTTGGAACAGTTGTATTTACCCAATATCTCTACCCTCATTGTATCTAGGAAATGACTAGCTTGATTTTGATTTTACAGGCTCATAGGCAGAAGGGACTTGCCTTGTCTCAGTTGAGACTTTGGATCATGGACATTTGGGTTAATCCCTAAATGAGTTAAAACTTTGAGGGACTGGGGCCGGATGCAGTGGCTCACACCTGTAATCCCAGCACTTTGGGAGGCCGAGGTGGGCAGATCACCTGAGGTTGGGAGTTTGAGACCAGCCTGACCAACACAGAGAAACCCCATCTCTAGTAAAAATACAAAAATTAGCCAGGTGTGATGGTGCATGCCTGTAATCCCAGTTACTCTGGAGGCTGAGGCAGGAGAATCGCTTGAACCAGGGAGGCGGAGGTTGCAGTGAGCAGAGATCATGCCATTGCACTCTAGCTTGGGCAACAAGAGTGAGACTCCATCACAAAAAAAAAAAAAAAAAAAAGACTTTGGGAGACTGTTGGGAAGGCATGATTGATTTTGAAATGTGAGGATATGAGATTTGGCAGGGGCCCAGGGCAAAATGACGTGGTTTGGCTCTGTGTCCCCACCCAAATCTCATCTTGAATTGTATTCCCATAATTCCCATGTGTTGTTGGAGGGACCTGGAGGGTGATAATTGAATCATGGGGGGCATTTTCCCCCATACTGTTCTTTTTGTAATGAATAAGTCTCATGAGATCTGATGGTTTGATCAGGGGTTTCCGCTTTTGCATCTTCCTGATGCTGTCTTTGCCTGCTGCCATTCAAGTAAGACATGACTTGCTCCTCCTTGCCTTCTGCCATGATTGTGAGGCTTCACCAGCCATGTGGAACTGTAAGTCTAATTAAACCTCTTTCTTTCGTAAATTGCCCAGTCTCTGATATGTCTTTATCAGCAGTGTGTAAAAGATTAATACAAGTGTCTATAAATCCTACTTTTTCACTTGGAAATGGGGCTGAGAATGTGGAGGTTCAGTCAGGATGGTGGGAGAAATTGTAAAATTATAGGAAATAACACAAACCCTCTTGGAAGGCCTGGGGTCTGCATAAAGTGTTTGGCTGAAGGTAGCTGAATTCTCTTAAAAGCATAGGGCTTAGATACATAGGAATGTAGCGTAGTTTATTTAAATAGCTTGTTTACTCCTGTGGTCCTAAGACCAACCTTTGATCAACTATGGGAGCATAATTGCTCTCTACTTGAGAGGTCAGCAATATCAATTACCCTCTAGTGGTGTTTACTCAAGGCCTTTGTCATTTAATCTATACTGAATAAATGCGAGTTTCGCTGGCTGATCAGGGCCATGGCTGCAACTATTTACAACACCGTCCTTGGTGTCTGTGAGTGGTCCGGACCCTCAGCTGTACTGACAGGGAAAGTATCTGTTTTAGTGTATGTCATTCTTCTGTCATTGGGTCAGGGTTTGCGGGACACACCCCCGCATGAGGATATTATTTTTCTTTCTTTCTTTTTTTTTTTTTTGAGACAGAGTCTTGCTCTGTCGCCAGGCTGGAGTGCAGTGGCGCTATCTCAGCTCACTGCAACCTCCGCCTCCCGCTTTCAAGTGATTCCCCTGCCTCAGCCTTCCGAGTAGCTACACAGGTGTGCACCACCACAGTTGGCTAATTTTTTGTATTTTAGTAGAGACGGGGGTTTCGCCATGTTGGCCAGGATGGTCTTGATCTCCTGACTTTGTGATCCACCTACCTCAGCTTCTCAAAGTGCTGGTATTACAAGTGTGAGCCACCATGCCTGGCCAAAGATATTATCTTTCATACACTGTTGCTATGAGGATTGAGATATTGATTATAAAACGTTTAACACGGTGTCTAGTACAAGCTCTTGCCTAATAAATATTAGCTTTTTTTTTTTTCTTTTTTTGACACAGTCTCATTCTGTCACCCAGGTTGGAGGGCAATTGTGTGATCATAGCTCACTGTATGTAGCCTTGACCTCCTGGGCTCAAGCAATCCTCCCAACTCAGCCTCCCAAGTAGCTGGGACTATAGGCATGCACCACCACACCCAGATAATTTTTAAATTTTTTGTAGAAACAAGGTCTCACCATGTTACCTAGGCTGGTCTCAACCCCCTGACCTCAAATGACCTTCCTGCCTTGGCCTTTCAGCATGTTTGTAATGCTGAGATTACAAGCATGAGCCATCACACTTGGTCTAAATTTTAGCTTTTTTATTACTCAGATCAGCTATATCTGACCAGTATAACAAGCGATCCACAAATTAGTGGCTTAAAATAAAAAAGCTGTTTTTGTTGTATTGTTTGTCCATTGTGTGTCGGCAGGAGGAATCTCACTACTGCAGTCACCCAGGAATCAAGACTGATGAAAGAGTCACAATTGTGACAATAAGGTTGACAAAGAAAAGTCAAGATGAGGGAAATAGAAAATAAATTTCAACTTTTATTTGATAATTTTACCTATGCAAGAAGCAGCTCAGAGAATGAAAGGACATCTCTTCTCCCACTGTCTTCTCCATATATGTGTCCAAATGACCCTGAGTCCCGGTGTGGCCAAGGACACTGAAGATTATGTATCCATCATATCATATTGAATATAATTGTGTTTGCACCAAGATTTACTATGAGGAAAGAGAGGAAAAAATTATACACTCCACAACTAGGACTTCGTGGTAGTTTATAAACACTATAGGGGTCAAACTGATGAAACGTCAGAAAAAAAGGGAAGAGGTTGCATGGGAAAGAACAGCAGTGCAGAGTTAGAAGGAGAACATAGCTGGGCCCTTTCTCTGTTATTCAAAAGAGATACTAGCAAGCCCCATGGCTTTTGCTGGCATCTTGTTTTCCAGAGCCCCCTCCTGCTGTGCTAATGAGGTGAAAAGTGACCTGCTTGCTCATTTTCTGGCTCTTTACTTAGGAATGGTATGACATGCTGAAAAACTGACTGAGTGTGCTGTGTTAGAGATTAGATCATGCAATCCCTAACAGATGCTCTTAGGGTTTTTGAAATAGCAGATCTGAAATTTCAAAACTGCATGTGTTTCTCATCTAAAATGCTGAAGGTGTAACAACACTCCTGTTAATTTCACACACTTTCACATATGGCTCTTCAATACAATGTGTCACAAGCTACTGGCCTACAAATTACTCAGTTTGCTATTCCAATCGATAATTATGAGCTATGAAGAGCCCTCAAGTGTCCAATTTCATTTGATGACATATTTTGCACTCTGATCCTTCTATCATAAGAAAGTGTTTTTCTTTTGACGGCATTAATATCACCTTTTAAGATCAGTCTTGCAAACTCAGCGCTCAAGGGGCATTTTATATCTTTTGTTACCAGATGAAGGGCATCTCCTTGTTTACGACCTTGAGGTCAGTACAGACAGAATATACATGCATCTGTATTCCTGTGTTTGCATGTGAGGAAGTCAAAAAGACAGGAGACAAGTTTACCTGGAATTCAGAATAGCATAATTTTTCATGAATTATGCTTTAAAAAGAGTACAGTAAAATAGTTAGGGTTAGTATAAAACAAACAAAATTTTATGCATCGGAAAGGCAATGGCTTAACTGGGGCTATTAGAAAAATGTGACATAAATTCTGGGTCATTTAGTCATAAAGACAAAGGAAAGATTATCTTTATTGTACCAGGGGTAGTAACAAGAGAAACACCAATAAGCTTCCTGATTCAAGTAACAGAACTTTATAGGCAAGATTGAACAGAGGAGAGGCTTAAAAAATTATATTCAGCTTACTAGTGGGGGATCAGAGTTGTATTCTAGCTTTTAAATTAAAGAAAAATTTTAAAGAATGCACAAATTTAAATTCAGAGAGAAGGAGAACTGGTCTCTGAGAAGAGAAGAATGTATATCTTTAGATTCTTTGAGTGGGATTTCTTTTCCTTCTCACTCTTTCCAGTGTTACAAGTATTTGAGGTTTAAGCTCTCTTGGTCATCTATGGAAGAGATATAAAATTTCTAGTGATAAAACTATTTGTTTAGAGGAAAAAGCTGCTTGCTGTGTCTCATGTCACACCATCCAAACTTCACCACAAAATAGCAATGGATCTCATGAGAGTCCTTGCTGATGTACTTTGGAATCAAAAGGGAGCTGAACCCATGCCCAAAGACTGGCTAACCTCTTGAGCACCAACCACTTTTGGAGCACAGACTAGCTTCATTTGATCAGCAGACTGATTCTTTTAGTTCATTGTCTTGCAAGAGGCATACCTGGGTGCTTAGTTCTTTTCTGACTTATTCAATTTAGATATACCTCTTCATGATACTTTCAGGAAACCTGTATGGCCAAGGAAAAGAGAAAATTCTTCTATCTGTACTTGAGAATGAGAAGGAAACTAATACATCTTGAGGTCCCCAGAGCTGGTAATGTTGTTGGTTGGTTAATAAAACCCTTTTCCACAAACATAAAAAAACTAGTGTTTCTATTAAAATAAAAATTAATTCATTCACCACACGTGATAGTCAGGGAACCTGAGGTAAGTGGAATGTCAAATGGATAATGGGTGTTGGCTAGAACATAAAATCTGCAAAGATGAAGTCTTCTTGGGAAAATACCTGCTTAGGTAAAGATTAGTAGATAACTAAGCAGTTTTAGCTAAGAACAAAAATTTGATTTGACAAAAGGAAATACAAGTAGCTCATATTTTATGGAATTTGGGGTGTTTTAGGCAGTGAAGACATGTAAACATTTTCATAATTTATTGAACTCAGGTTAGGAGTATTGTATTATTTCAAGCCTGATATTATACAACCTAAAAAAGAATTGCCAAACCAATAATGATGACTATGAAAAGAAAAAGAAAATTTTAAAGCAAAATGCTTAAAAGAAAACAAGATGGCCCTTTCTGAAAATATAAGAACTAGTATAAATACCTAAGGATAGCATTATATAGCCAAGTAAAATTGAATTTCTATCCAGAACAATGTTTCAGAAATATTCTATAGTCTAAGTAATCTAATGATATTAAAATAATATCAGTATACATAGATGATATACACATACGCAGACCTACACACCCACAAATAGAGTACCTACCATCAAAGGCTAAAATCTCATCTGTTTCCTATCTTATGCTCATTATATACAACTTATCTAATGCAATCTTCTTCAATATCATAAACCTTTAAAAATAAAATGTAAAAAAGAGGACTACTGGAAAACCAAAATTCTTGTTATTGCAATTATTGAATTTACGCATACAAGATCTTTAAGGAGGGATTTGATCTTGACACAGAAACTTATCAATTGTGTTTCCATAGAAGTAATCATTTTAGGACTCTTGATGCTGAAAAATGTCCTCATTTCTGTCTCGTTGACCATGTACTCATCTCAGGTGCATTAATCCACCCATCACATTCAGTAAATTGATACATAGTTGTTTTTTTTTTTCATTATAACAGAAACTTTTCTTTGATGTATCTGGCTTCCATGGAGAAGACAAGATTAAACAAATGTATTGGAAAATGGTCTGGAGTAGGCATCAACTGTGTGAAGCTAAAGGACTAAACAAAGTCAAGGCTAAAGTTTCTTACAGATCTAATATTCTGATTTTTTTCTTTTAATTCTATCTTCTCTTTAAAGTAGATATTCTCATCCTTTGGGACAAGATGTTTAACTATAGGTCATGTTCTTCAGTTAACAATATCAAATAGCATCACTTTGTTTTCAAGTAGTCTCAAGTTCAGTCCCACCTTACAAGAGGCACTGGTACAATGTATTAATTAAACAATTCATGAAAGAAATTCAGGAAGATTCATAAAACCTAAAATTGATTCACATCATTTAACAAGTTGAGAGATTGGAGTGAACTATGTCCAGAAAGATTTGGTTCAAATCTTTCAACGAGACATGACATTTGAAATATTTTTTATTTATTCACACCTAAATTGAACTCACAACGTGTGCTTCCTCAAAATATAAATTTGTTTATGTAAATGGATGCCCTATATGCAAAATACAGGCAGAAAAATTCTATTTAGGCATAAAAATCCTATTTTATGTGCCTAGGAAGATGTTGTAAACTTACACATAGAACCTAAATTTGAACATCTGAAAGGGTTAAGAAAATAGTGAAAAGTTCACCTACTAGCCAACTCGTAGGAAAAATGTGCTATGATTTTCTGCTCATATTTTAAGATAGCTTTAGATTGGTCTTAAATAGAGTTTCAAATGATAAAATAATGACCGTAAGTCACTCATGAATTTCTTTAATTCCCCACCTAGATAGACTCACATACATACCTGGCCTGATGCCAGACAGGAGAGGCTTTCCAATCTACGCTAGTCTCTTTTCATCCTTTTATATAACTACAGATAATATCATTACTTCTTCCTTTGGCTCATCTGGAAATCATATGAGGTATTATTGTTTGGAAATTTAAACCATAATGGAACATATTATTCAGTTTTTCTTTCTTTTGAGTCATATTCTATTTGATTTTGACAACTGAACTAATCTTTTCCAATGATTTTCCATTATTTCTTTTGTTAGCTGCCAGCCTATCAATAACTTCAAGTATATCAACCTACTGCAGGTACATCATGATCTTCCTTATTCAGAGCTTTTCTTCTTAAAATAATACCCTTCATTCTAATAATAACATTGTATTTTGCAAATGTCTCAAATGTGGGGAAAAAAAAATCCTAAAAGGGAATGAGTTCTGTTTTTCATTGCATTCTTGTAAGTACATTGCCTGCATGCTGCCTGACAAACTTATTAGGTGCTCAGTGAATACCTAATATTTTGCAAGTTTCACTGGCTTTGTAAAAATCAAATAAAAAATATCCTGCAGGACTTCAGCAAAAATACATAGGTTTTACTGATTTTGAAATCATGTTTCATTTCTAAGCTACATTACGATTTGTGCATTTCGCTCAGCTTTAATTAAAGTTAAAACCAAAGTACCTTTACACCTATACGAAAGTTATCCTGGACTGTACTATCAAAGAAAGACTCAAAAGTGTAAGAGAACAAGTATAAAAAATATAAGAGAAGGAAAATGGAACATAAAACAGGTATTATTTTATTTTAATTTTCTACTATCAAGAATTTCCAGACTTTTTTTGTGGTGATAGGATGAGAAGGAGTAATGGAGATATACAGCTAATTATGAGGGTACAGAATAAATCTGCATATGAAACATGTAATACCTTGAGCAAGCAATTTTGCAATAAGATAAAATACTCACAATGTTTCCTGTAAACACTGTGTCACATCGAAAGCATATTTCATTTGAAGCTTATTTCTGAAAGAATCACCAAGAAATATTCTGTCACTATCAGAAGTAACTTTGACAAATCTTTCAATAAATTTAATAAATTACTTCTAATTTATTACCCCTGACTTTACCTATAATTATTATTTTTATAATTAAATTAATAGTCTAAAGGATTCTGTGATAATAGTGGCATTTTTGTATGGCAACCAATGATTGATGATCAAATGCAAAGCAAACTAGTAATTTATCTCAGCAAATTATCCACTATACACACATTTCAAGGCATCACAACTTACTTGCTGTAACTCAAAGGATTATCTTTTGACAAGCTTTCAGTTGTGTTTCCTTAATTAAAGGATGCCTAACACAATACAGGTTAACTCTTCCAATCTAGATGCTGGTAGATATATCCTGGGATTTGCCACTGGCAAATGCGACTATATGCCTTCTTCATTAGCATGCAGCCCGGTAGAAGAAACTAAAAAAGCCTGCGCATGAAGAAGTAGAGGGACTCCTAGTACTGCATACTGATGGCTATGGAGAAATGTGTGTGCCTAAACTTTCCTAGGGAGCAGAACAGAAAGACTTGACAATTCTGAAGCACACTCTTTATTATTGAGTGACATATTTAATTTCCGGTGAAAGCACTGACACAATTTTTTCAACTTGTGATTTGCCGAATGGTTTACAATTGTTTTGCCCATCTGAAGAAATCCGTAACATAATAATTTATTTACTTTTTAAATTAATTTACTTTTTATTTATTTATTTTTTAGAAACAGAGTGTCACTTTGTCACCCAGGCTGGAAGGCAGTAGCACCATCATAGCTCACTGTAGCCTCAAACTCATGGGCAGAAGGAATTCTCTCGCCTCAGCTTCCTGAGTAGCTGGGACTACAGGCACACACCACACCTGGCTAATTGTTTTAATTTTTTATAGAGATGGCATCTTGCTATGTTGCCTAGGCTGGTCTCAAACTCCTAGCCTCAAGCAATCCTCGTGTTGGCCTCCCAAAATGCTGTAATTATAAGTGTGAGCCACCTTGGCCAGCCAACATAATGTTGATTTATGTTAAAGAGTTTTGTGTGATGACAAAGATAATAGATGAGTCGGAGAAGTGAACATATAGATGTATCTTCAGCCACAAAGGGTAACAGAAGAAGCATTTGACTGTACTTATACTAAAATACTAACAACTTTTCAGCTGAAAAAGTGCTTTTAAGCTTACTACATATATTTATCTGTTCACTTAGTCAACAAAGTGATGTAATCTTAATCCATTCCCTCTACTGCTGACCCACTAAGCATCCCCTCTTATAAAAGGCAAAGCCAGCTAGAAACATTTAAATGAAACTGCCTTTAGAAGCCTCCAATTCCTATTAGACAGAAAAATGGACAAGATGAAGAAGGAAGGTTAGGGATTTTTTACAATGAAAACTTTTTTGCATATCATTTTTAAAAGGCCTTACAAAACTGCATCCTATAAGCACATTTCCAAAACTTTCACTCAAATAATAGTAGTGACATTTTCCTTACATTGCTCAAGTTTGAAGAAATCCCAAAATAGCTCAGCACTAAACACAGACGAACTGCCAAATTCCAAATCTGCAGCCCCAACAACACTCAAAGATAAGTTATTTTAAATATTTTACACACAACTAGCATCGTTACCCACTGCTTTTTGGAGCAATTTGTAAAGCTTAATAGAGGATGATCTTGGATGAAGTTCTGCTGTAACACAGTTGAGCATTTCTGCTCCTTAAGAAAAGTGGTGTTCAGGGAAGGATGACATTATATTCTGGAATTAAACTCAAGAAGGAATTGGTTTTATTTTTGGTTAATACAATTTACTACATCCTCTGGCATTTTCATCCATCAGAGAGTAAGAAAGGTAAAGAGTAAATCAACGTTTTGCTTTACTTTTATTCAACTCCCACTTATCCCAGAATGAATACTAGAACCCTGTTCTTCTGGCCTTTAAACAATTTTATTTCTCATTAAAGTGGTGATATTTGGAAGACAAACCTCATTTTCATCAGCAAATGTTTTCTGAGTGGTCTTTGGGTAACTGCTAAGTAATTCCTACAAAGTCTTGTAAGAATGCTCTGAAATTATGCTGAAAACAGAGTTAAGTGGTTGGGAATAGAGTGAAGGTGGAGGTAACCTGGAGGCACTCTTAACTACTATTGTTCTTTTTAAAAATTATTTTAACTCTTATTTTAGATTCAGGGGTACACGTGGAAGTTTGTTACATGGATAAATTGCCTGACACTGAGGTTTGGGGTAAGACTGATTCTGTAGCCCTTGTACATGTGAAAAAATGCTCAACATCACTAATCATTAGAGAAATGTGAATCAAAACCACAATGAGATACTATCTCAGACCAGAGACAGTGGCTGTTATTAAAAGATCAAGAAATAACAGACATTGTTAAGGTTGCAGAGAAAAGAGAGCACCTAACCTACCAAATATCTGTACTTAGTCTAGCCTACCTTAAGTGTGCCTAGCACAGTTATAGTAACCTATAGTTGGGCAAAATTATATAACACAAAGCCTATGTTACAATAAAGTGTTGAATATCTCATGTATTTTATTGGACACTCTACTGAAAGTGAAAAACAAAATGGTTGTATGAATCACTTGTAGTAGTTTCTGCTGAATACATATCACTTTCGCACCATTGTAAAGTCGAAAAATTGTAAGGCAAGTCATTGTAAGTCAGAAACCATCTTTACTCTGCTAAATTCAAAGGCTATATTCTTCTTATCCTTCACTTTGTTCTTCTTTTTATTCCTTAAACTTTCCTTCTCTGTTATACTTAAACTAGTAACAAACCCTTTCATACCTTTTATACATGAGTTTGGTTGGCCTTCTCCTTGATGTTTTCTTACCTAAATGTTATCTTCCTTCCTCTTTCACTAATTTCTTTGCTCAAAAAACTCTACTCCAAGTAGGCCAAACTGAGTGCTTTAGGGCACTGTCCTCTGGACAGACAAGTTTTCCAAGACTTATGATCCCAACTGTAAGTACAGGGATTTCCCAAAACCACTCTCAAGTTTGACAGTTCACTAGGGAGACTCACAGAACTCATTGAAAGCTATTATGCTCACAGTCATGCTTATTACAGAGAAAGATTACAAATTAGAACCAGCCAAAGGAAGAGACACCAAAGTCAGAGTCTAAGAGGGTTCTGAAGGCAAAGCTTCTGTTGTTTTCCAGCATCAATATGTGACCATACACATGGAGGACTGCCAACCAGAGAAGCTCAGCTGAGCTGAGCTGTCCAGAGAGTTTACTGAGGCTTCATCTATAGGCATGATTAATTAATTAATTGCCTACATATTTGAACTCAGTCTCCAGCTCCCCATCAACTTTTAGATTAAGATAATATAATATGGTTCATAGTTGCCATCCTAAACTATATGGTTGGTCTTTATGGTGTGGCTAGGCCCCACTGTAAGACTACTGAGTGTGATAATCCTCACCATGAATCATCTTATTAGCATAAAATAACAGGTATAGTTTCAGGGGTCCACCTTAGATAATGAAGACATTTCCATAACTCTGAAAATTCTAAGTGTTTAGAGGTTGCCATCTAGCAGCTAAGGACAAACTCCAGACTTATATTTGGGTGAGGCCAAATTCTTCACTGCACATACTCCATTGAGGCCCTCTTCTCATCATCCATCACTGTCTATATTCATTTCTATTGTGTCAACTGATACTAATAAATTATTAATCATTTGAATTTTACCTTTCCATAATTTCATCTTTGTGCATCTGTTTCCTCATTCATAGCAAAACCAAATATTTTCAAAGTTTATTTCTGTGGTAAAACAATATGATAATGGTTGTGAGGTGCTTTATAAATTGCAAAACATTATTATGCATCTTTCCAGAAATGACTAATAAATGACTCTCAAATCTGTATCCCAGAGTCCTCTCCTGGGCTTTATTTTCAAGTATCTGTTGGGTGCTTTTACCTATGTGACTCACTGACATCCTTAGATCTGTACTTTCAAAGTCAAACTCATTTCTCTCATAGGTTTCTCTCTCTATTAATGACAACATTCTCATCAAAGTTGGAACCTGGAGTCATTTCTTTTTCTCTCCTTTTGGTTTCATTTCTAATCAGTTGCTTACATTTAATACAATCTGTCTCTACGCTGCATGTAGCTGTGTTTTAAATCTCCTTATCTTTCATTTGAACCAACATAATAGACTTGTTTATTCCCATGCTATCTCCCTCTAACTTTGACCAATAAATGGACAAAGTTAGAGGGAGATAACTTGGATTTCTAAAATAAGGTTATGATTATACTCCTTAGCATCTCAAAATTCTTCAAGAGCTCCCTGGTGAATTGAGAAGTAATAATCCTTTACAGTTGCATAATAATGTTTTGCAATTTACAAAGCACCTCACAATCATTATCATATTGTTTTACCACAGAAATAAACTTTGAAAATATTTGGTTTTGCTATGAATGAGGAAACTGAGATGCACAGAGATGAAATTCTGGAATTTTTTGGTAACTGACAGAGATTTACATCTTATCTATTATATTCAAATCCACTCTTCTCTGAGACAGAAGAATATTTCTCATGTAGTCATCCAGTGTCTTCTATTGCGAAGGCCTGCTGTACCTCTTTGATCTTATGTGCCATCACCAACACCCACTAATTCTATACTTTAGTTACATTCTGCTAGTCACATATCTCAGTTTTAAATCACTGCAATTGTATTTTTTGTGTGAAATCTACTCTACCTCCCTCTTTTGTTATCCTATACATTCTCCCAATTCTTCATAAAATCTTTACTGATATTGAGTCTATGTGATCTCTTCTTTGTGCTTTTTACTTTTTTGTGTATTATTTTCTTATGTCCACAAGCTTGAAGGTGTATGTATTGCCAAGTGATGAGTACACACAGGACCTTTCACAGATATGCCACTCAGGACACAATATTTGAACTGACATATTTTATGTGTTTCCATATCATGTTTCAAAGAGTATGAGAATTCCTATGATGGGTTTGACCTAAGCATTCCATATTTGGCAGAAGAAAAAAAAAACAGATGTATGTTAAAGAAAAAAAAATTCTGAGATTTGTTCAATTGGTAAGAAAAATTTTATATAGGACTATTGCAGTAGATGTCAAGACTATTGGCCTAGTGTGGTGGCTCACACCTGTATTCCCAGCACTTTGGAAGGCCGAGTCCAGTAAATCACTTGAGGCCAGGATTTTGAGACCAGCCTGACCAATATGGTGAAACCACCTCTCTACTTAAAAAAAAAAGAAAGAACCAGCCTGACTAATATGGTGAAACCGCCTCTCTACTTAAAAAAAAAGAAAGAACGAAATAGTGAGGTGTGCCACCATGCGTCTGTAATCCCAACTACTCAGGAGGCTGAGGCACAAGAATTGCTTGAAACTTGGAGGTGGAGGTTGCAGTGAGTCGAGGGCTACTGCACTTCAGCCTAGGCAACAGAGCGAGAATCTGTCTCAAAAAAAAAAAAGGAAAAAAAAGATGTCAAGACTATTGCAATGGAGTAGAGATATCAACTCAACTCTCAATACAATAAAAACAGCTGGAGATTTATAGCCGTAGGAGAGGAAAGGGTTTTTTTTTTTTAACCTATTATAAGGTTTATTGTTAAGGCCCCTATAACAAAGGACAGATTAACAAGAGAAAAGCATACAAATTTATTTAGTGTAAGTTTTACATGACAAAGGAGCCTTTATAAATAAAGGGCCAAAGAAACAGGTAAACTTGTGTATTTTTATGCTTATGTTTGATGAAAAGTGGATAGTCATAGAAAAATATGATTGGAGGACAAAAGGATATGACTTAATGGTAATAAACCAGGGGAAATTTAGCAAAGCCTGTTTGTTCAGATTTTCCTCTGGGTCCCTGTGTCTTCACAGATAAGGGTGTTTCTTTCCTCCTGGGATAAGGAGGGCAACACTTCAATGAGGATTTTATGACCTGCTTCAGGGGAGAAGGGCAAAGGGAAAGGTGAGAGGGAACTTCTACTTCTGCTTTTTTTCTCAAAATGCCAAGGTTCAATATTTTGGGGTAGCATGTCCTGAACCCTATCATAGCCAAGAAGAAGTGGGAGGGTGTCAGTGGATGGAAAATTACTAAGAGGGGGTCATCGGGGTAGGGGTGACTTTGCTAACCAATTAGTCAGAATTCTTGCTGAAGGAGGCGGGGGGCATCAGATATCAAGGGTAGGGGTATTCTTGCTAACCTGACTTAGCAGAATTCTTGCTGCAACTGAACTAAGAAGGCCAAACAAAGAGCTCAAGGACAAGGCTTAGTTGCAAAGAAGGCTCAAAGGAGTCTGTCTAAAGTTTGATCAAGTAGAGAGTTTTTGTCACATGGTAGGTAGGACAGGAGAGAATAATAGTTTTCTTACCCTGAACAGCTACATTTCCCTTAGTTTCCCATTTGGATTAATGACTAATGAATTTTGCCTAATTTATTTTAGTCCATGAGTAGTTTTATCTCATCTACACTAAGGAGATATTATCAGTTTTATGTGAGGCAACATAACCTCTCATGGCTATCAAGGGATGCCCAGTTGAATACTATACCAAGCTTGGATATCTGCCCTATATATAGTGTCCATATGTTTCTTCATATTAACCTCACTTCTTCTCCCAGAGTTTGCTTTTCATAGCCAAAGAAGTCTCACACAATATCTCTCCCTATTCTCTTTTTCTGCATTGTTTTTACAACCTTTCTTTAGACTTTTTCTATTTCAATTCTAGCTGTCTCATACTGTGAAAATTAAAGCTGTAAACATTTTTCCAGATGGCAAAGCACCAAGATAGTTTTAAAGTTTGAGATAATATCTTATATGTTCTTTTCAATAGGACACATGCCAGTGATTGATAATTTAGTCGTATTCTTGATCAAGTCAAATTCTAAACTTTTATCTTTTAGACTGAAGTCTTAAGTGATAGCTTGGAGTTAATAATTCTATGCAGATTAGTTTTTCATGTTTACTAAATTTTACTCCCCTTATACAAAAGTAATCTGTTATTTGTATAGCGCTCAAAATTCTATGAGGATTATTGTCTACTATACTTCACTAAATTAATACAAATTTTATTTACCCACTTACCAGGTCATATTTCCTGATACTTTAGTTATATAATAGATTTTTCCTTTTTGAAATTTTAAGTTGATATTTTTAAAGAATTGCCTTCACTTCTCCATTTACTAACATTATTGTTTTAATTTAATTTTATAATTTCTAAGTATACCTGGGAGCACAGAGAATAATGTTCATAATATTTATCCAACATCAAGAATTTTTTAAAGCTGTGTCATATTACATTTATTTTTATCAAGGAATAAAACAGTATGGAATCAGGTTACATCTCTTTGTCTTCCTCCTAAAACATTCCCCCTCATTGCTTTCCCAGATACATCACTTGTTAAAATTATTTTTCACGGAGTATAAAAAGACAGTCTTGGTAAGTTAACACTATTCAGTTTTTCTGGGCCAGATAATCATCTCTAGACAAGCCTGCTGTATTCCTATTCCTACCAAAATTCCCATGATTTTCCGGAAAGACAAATGAACCTTTTGAAATTATGGGCACATAATAGTGTTTGATTTTCATGTGTCCCATGATTTCACCTCCTGCTTCAGCTTTCACATTATAATTAACCAGCCATCTCCAGGGTATACATATTTAAGAAAATGAAATGTCATTCTAGTTCAGTCTATGTGACAGCAGAAAACTTACCCCTAAATTATAATCAAGAGCAGGTCACATGCTGAGAGAATGACAGGGGGGCAAAGACTATAAGTATATTAGATTGTCACAAAATTTATCTCTTTCAAGCTAAATTAGCTTCAGCAATAATCATTTAAGATATCAAAAATATCTTTATAAAATGTGTTTTCAATAACTGCTCTGATTCCTATTAAGAGTTACAAGCATAGTAATAATGATTCATGTCAGAAATAGATACTTGAAATTTTAAAAATTAATCAGTTTTTATTACTTTTATTTCCTATACATTCTTTTCAATAAGAGTAAAGAGTGAAAATAAGACATGCCATAAGAAGTCTAGAGTCAGGAATTACCTCTATTTGGTCACAAATTTCTGCAATATCACAGCCTAGCTCATCAGCTACTGCAACTATTCAGGGAATCATTATACTGTGGGAAGTAATAAACAGAGGTCAGAAAAACAAATTTGTATATTGTATGAGTTTACTCATTACGATCTAATAATAATTGTTAACCATAATAATATCATGATTACACAGAGACTTGGAAAATGTGGATTCACCCAATGCCCATCCACAGTTACCCCACAATTACATCAACAAAAACAAATGAAGGGACAGAAAATGAAATACCACATGTTCTCACTTACAAGTGGGAGCTAAACGATGAGAACACATGGACATAGAGAGCGGAACAACAGACACTGAGGCCTATTGGACAGTGGAGGGTGGGAGGAAGGAGAGGATAAGGAAAAGAAACTGATGAGTACTATGCTTAATAACTGGGTAATGAAATAATCTGTACAACAAACTCCCATTACACAAGTTTACCTATGTAACAAACCCACACACGTACCACTGAACTTGAAATAAAAGTTAAAAAAAATTAAAAGAAGAAACAAATGCAATGTGTAAAATAGGAAATGTAAATGTGACACGGAGCAATCTACATTGAATTCTGGTTTTCGAAGGTCACTTTATTTTATAAACAAATTTTAAAGTTATAAGCCCCCTGAAAAGGTAAAACCACAATTTTTAAATTGTCAAGATGACTCCTACACTACATGAATGAATTGACAATTTAAAAAGCATTCCTATTGTGTCTAAAACCTTCCCTGTACAATTTCTCTATTGGCTTCATCTAGGTGATTTGTAGACTCAGTATAGAAGCTACCTTGGTAAACTTTTGGGATGACAAACCAGAACTTAATCTGAACATTTTTTAATATATGAACCACTGAGCTAGGTGCAAGGGATGCAAGAATGAATAACAGACATGCGGCTTAAAAGTTAAGAGGAAAAAAGGTATTTAAAACTATCAGCAAAATCCCAATATGACAACGGGTTTTAACAGCGGAATATACTAAGTGCAGTGAAAATGAATCCTGGTGATGTGGAAAATTCTAGTACATTTTCATCTTTTTTAACGTGTGGACTTTGGGAGTACAAAAGAAGGATTTTCAAATATAAGAAGTAACAAAGTTGAATGATCCTTATATATTAAACAAATGTCACTCATTTTAAGAGAACTCTGCTTTTGATTACATAATTTCTCTGGAAACTTCTCAATAGCTCGATCAAAGAGTGACACATGTCAGATCACTTTGTTGCAATCACCCACCTGCACTCTGAAATGTGAATCTTTTATTTAATCTATCCAAGATTCCACAAATCTTTACTTCTGCTTTCTTTATTCTTAGTATTAACTTTCAATCTATAAACTATCAGCATAAAGTGAACTAATTTCAAACAGATTGGCAAGTCACTTTCGTACATTCACTTTTTTAAGTGGTGAAAAGCATTCTTAGTCTATTTACTGTGAATAAAATTTTAAAAGTATTTTATATAGAAATCCCTTGGCAACAGTAGATGTTAATGTAATATAGTTCCCAAGCAGTCAAATGTAGAACAGAGTGTGATTGAGTGCTTTTCATAAGTTTCAATGTGAGATCAAGAAAATAGAGGAGTTAGTCCCAGCTACTCGGAGAGGCTGAGGCAGGAGAATGGCGTGAACCCGGGAGGCGGAGCTTGCAGTGAGCCGAGATTGCGCCACTGCACTCTAGCCTGGGCGACAGAGCGAGACTCTGTCTCAAAAAAAAAAAAAAAAAAAAAAAAAAAAAAAAGAAAATAGAGGAGTTAAATATAGAGGAATTCTTTATTTAGTATTTGTCTCTACAATTCCATAGACATAGGTATATGTGTATGTGTGTGTGTGTATATACACAATTCCATAGACATATATACATATAGTTTTAAATTTTACAGGTTACTTTTTATACATCATTGATGCAAGTTTTATTTTTCTGAAATGTAACATTACATGTTTGCTTTTAAGCTATATTGGTCTGTGACTTATTTTAGTTTTCATCTTTGATCTGTTGTTTACAAATTCAACAGACAGTAAGAAACATAAAATAAAAGTACTAAATAGAGAAAAAAAAATACCACAAATTCAAAACTTGGAAAAAAAACCAGGAGTAGCATGTGGATGGAGGGAAGGAGAGATGGGGAAGTGCCAACAAGCAAATAAAACAAAAACTTATTTATTAAACAAAAGAGAAGATTACAATTGGAAAACTTATGGTCACTTTTTAAAGACTGTATGTTAACTTTGAGTCATATTTTTTTGAGGATGTAATCTATGGATATAATGGGACAAATGAATAAATATATATGAAAAGGATATTCACAATAAGTTGTTTTTATTACTAAAATACTGACAAAATCCAAATATCCAAGTGTAGGATGTGATTTTTTAAAATAAATTTTGAGACAAGGCCTCACTCTGTCACCTGGGCTCAAGTGCAGTGGCATAATCAGGGCTCCCTGCAGCCTCGTCCTCCTGGGCTCAAAGCATCCTCCCATCTTAGCCTCCCAAGCAGCTGGGACTACAGGTGTTCACCATCATGCCATTCAAATTTTTAAAATTTTTTATAGAGATAGGTTCTCGCTATGTGTCTAGGCTCTTGGGCTCAAGTGATCCTCCTGCCTTGGCCTCACAAAGAACTGAGATTACAGGTGTGAGCCACCATGCCCAGCCAGGATGTGCTTTTTTAAAAGTATGCTTCAATCACATGAAGGAATGAAGGCAATGTTTGAAAAGGAACTTCAACTTATTAACCTGAGTGAATATTCATGACAAATTTTGCGGGAGAAAACCAAATTACAAAACAGTATGTAAAGTAAGTCTCCCATTTCATAAAGATAAGGCATATATATATTTGTATTGCATAAGTCTGGAAAAACAAAAATCAAAAATTTAATGATGTTATCTCTTCTTCATACAATTGTGTAAAATTTTCCCTTTTCTTTTAGTTTAAGTTTTTCAGGTTAATTTTTATAACAAACATGGGTTAATTACTTAAAAATAAAGTTTTAAACATGTTCTTGATAGCACAGCTGCTGGAAAGAAAATGCAAATGTGGTAAGGAATTATCTAAGATTTCAATTCCATTACAGATATAAAAAATGTAATGCATTAAGTGAGTGTGTGTCTATTAGATATACATGAAGTAAAGCTTCTCTGAACACTAGAAATCAGATAGAGGCCAATAAAGAAAATCTCAGTTTCTTCAAATATTGAAACAAATAAAACAATCCACTATTTAAGCTATGAACACTAGGATCATGCAGATATTGACTATGAGGCAGACTCCATGAAACAGTTGGACAGTGATTTCAATTTAATAAGTAGGTGCCAGAAACGATGAGAACTGAGGGTTCAGTAATAAGCAGGTTCTTGCTGTCCCTCTTTAACAGCCAAACGTGACTTTCCAAGCTGCACATCTATGATATCTTTTGATATGCAGGGCACATTTTAAAAGAAATGCCACCTAGTTAGGTGAGAAAATATGGATCCCAATTACCTGTTTATTCAGTGATAGTATCCAACATGTTTTATGAGTTCTCAGATCATGAAATGTACAGTATAAAAGCCAGTGCCCTTGCCAGTAGACAGATACTGCTTGTCAAACTTTTGCAGAGGAAAGATCAAAATACATTATATTTTTTTGTCCCTTCTCTAATGGTTCTACTTCACAAATTGTTGCCACAGAATCTTACCTGTAATCTTTTTTTTTTTTTTTTTTTTTTTCTTGAGACAGAGTCTCGCTCTGTCGCCCAGGCTGGAGTGCAGTGGCGCAATCTCGGCTCACTGCAAGCTCCGCTTCCCAGGTTCACGCCATTCTCCCGCCTCAGCCTCTCCGAGTAGCTGGGACTACAGGCGCCAGCCACCGCGCCCGGCTAATTTTTTGTATTTTTAGTAGAGACGGGGTTTCACCGTGGTCTCGATCTCCTGACCTCGTGATCCGCCCGCCTCGGCCTCCCAAAGTGCTGGGATTACAAGCGTGAGCCACCGCGCCCGGCCATCTTACCTGTAATCTTAACTGCAATCTGTCTCTACTTAGGGGTTTAATAAATGACTGTCTTAAAGGACAAGAGGGAAGTATAATCTGATCTATTCTAATTAATTCTGACAACTTTATGTTTAAATTAGATTTTAAAAAGTACCTTTTTCATGAACCTACATGTTATTTTTCATTTTTAAAACATAAAATTAATAATCAGTATATAAAATCCTGAAATATACATAAAAATTATAAAGAAAAAAGCCATTATTCTTAACACTTACACCCAAAGAAGATTATGATGATGATGAGAACAAACACAATAGTGATGGTGATAATAATGACATAGGAGCTAAAATACATTATGCATTTCCATTATCCTGGTGCTATGCTCAGTGTTTTATGTACATATTCTTATTGATAATGTTTAAAAAAATCCTGATACTGTTAAAGCAGTAAGGAAGATTGTATTCTGGACTACTATAAATGGCTTTAAGACTGTTATAATAATGGAGAGACATCAGGCTCAACTCCAAATATGGCAAAGACAACTGGGTACTTATAGCTAGTGAGTAGAATGAAGAGTTCAGTGGACGAAAAATTACTCAGAGAAGACATCAAGGCTAGACGGATTCTTGCAACATGGGCCGAACGTGATTTTTCCTGAAGGGTTGTACAACAAAAGTGGGGATGAGGGATTAGATCAGATATTGAGGGTGATCAGACGCCAAGGGTAGGAGAATAAGGTCAGAAAGGCGCCCATCATAAAGGTCACACTGAAACTTCTGTGACAAAAGACAGGTTAACAAGAGAAAAAATAAAACATTTACTTATTTTAAAGTTTTATGTGACATGGAGGGTTTCAGAATGAAGACCCAAAGGAGGGCTGTCCATTTTTAAGCTTAGATTTGATGGAGGAGACAACCATGTGAAAATGTGATTGGACAAAAATGGAAAGATCTAACAGTAATAGACTTAACGTGGAAACCCAGCAATATCTAACTGTTCAGATTCTTCTTTGCCTCTGTGTTGTAGAATTTCTTCCTCCTGGGTATAGAACCTCTCTGGAATGAAGGTCTTAAGATCTCCTCTCAAACAAGAAAAGTCAGATAATCTCTTTACGGCCAGCTCCTAGGCCAAAAAGTGGGTGAAGTTTAGGATAATATTCCTAAACTTATGGCTTGCTTTGGGAAAAAGGGGTTCTAGTTTCTATGACCTAACTTGGGAATGACAAATTCTGGTTTATATTACTTACTTCGGGAGGAAATGAGGGTTGAGGGCAGGAGAAGGTCAGAGATACCTTGTTTCTGAGGATGTTTCTGAGAACTTCCAACGTTCTTCAGTTTAAAGTTCAGCATGCCAAAGCACCATACTTTGGGGTATCATTTTCTGTGCCTCAACAGGAGGATGCTTGCTAAACTGACCTTAAAAGATTATGACTATAATGAGACTAGGCAGGCCAAAGACAGGGACCAAAAATGAGACCTAGTGAAAAAGAAGGCTCAAAGGAACCTGAACAAAGTTTGATCAAGGAGAGTCTTTGTGAAAATACAGCTATTGTTATCCCATTTTACACGCAAGAGACCTTAAGCCTAGAAAGTTGATTTTTAATCAGAAGAGGGTAGAAGCTTTGAGTAGAGTAATGGATATGTCCCAGTGCAATACTTTCAAAGATGATGGCACAAACAAATTTGTTTTCTTTTCCTTTTATTCCCTTTTTTTTTTTTTTAAAGACAGGATGTTGCCCAGGCCGAAGTGCAGTGTTGTGATCACTGTTCACTGCAGCCTTGACCACCTGGGCTCAGGCGCTCCTCCTGCCTCAGCCTCCCTAGTAGCTAGGACCATAGGCATGCACACCCATACCCAGCTAATTTTTTTTTTTTTAATTTTCTGTAGAGGCAGGATTCAGCCATGTTGCCCAAGCTAGTCTCAAACTCCTGGACTCAAGTGATCCACCCACTTTGTCCTCCTAAATTGTTGGGATTACAGGCATTAGCCACTGTGCCTGGCCAAATTTAAAAGTTTAACAAAGGTTGAGCCAGTAATTATTTTCAGAGGTGAAATTACACTTTTGCTTTCTAACTCCCAATCATGAGCTTGTAGGAGAAAAGGGATTTCTTTCCTCATCAATTGCAAGATTCATGGAGAAAACATATAACAAAGCACAGATAACAATAGAAAAGCATACAAATTTATCTAATAAAAGTTTTATAAGACACAGGAGACTTCAGAAATGAATACTCAAAGAAACAAGGACATCTGTGTGCTTTTATGCTTAGGTTTGATGAAAAGTGGCAGTGGCAGGGAAGTATTAGACAAAAGGAGCTATGACCTAAAGGTGATAAACTTGAGGAAACTTAACAACTTAGCAAGGCCTAGTTGTTCAGATTCTCCTTGGTATCTTGGTGACTTTGGCTCCTTTCTATAGGGAGAGTCTCCCTGGAATGAAGATCTTATGACCTACATTAGAAGAAGGTCAGATAATTACATTATAGCCTGCTTCATGGAAGAAAGGTGGGAGAATTTCAGAAAGATCTTTCTATTCCACTCTTTTCTCAAATGCTAAGGTGCCATATTTTAGGGTAGTATGCCCTGAACCCCATGAACTCCATCAAGAGAAGAAAGTGAACCCCAATTCCCACTACCATTGTGTATTCATACATCTATTCACACATGCACACACACACACACACACACATATATATAATATATAATTCTTTTAAAGAAGCATGTGGTCTCAATTCCTACTGCAAACTCCAAATTATTTTACCATTGGTCATTTCAAAACCAATGGCCACAGTAAGAATCTGCATGCAGCTAACTGTACTTTGCCAAGATACTGCAGTTTATTTTCAAGATGGCTGTCCTTCTACTTGGAATCTATTCTCCCCATACATGCCTCCTCACACATGCCTACTTTTGAAAATTATTCAAAATACATAAATAATAAAATCTCTGGGCTTTTTCTAAATTTAGTAACCCCTTTTCACAAACGTTTACACAATTTATTCCAATGATATCACATAATCTGTAATAACATCCAAGAAAACAAAACATAATAGAAGTTCAAAAAGTTGTGCTGGTTATGAAGACCTTGTTCTCGAAGTGTTTAGAGTTTAAGGTACAGCTCTAGTCATTTCCAGGGTCAAGTTAATAAATTCTCCTTTATTTTTTAATGCATCAGGGCCTGTACTTGAATTGTTCCACTGTTCCCTATTGTCCTGACACCCACATCTATACTCAACCATTTTGTTTAAATGAATAGAGCATGTTTAACTTTGTAATACAAAGCACAGCTGAATCATTGACACTTCAATTAGGCTTTTTTATACTGAAATCACAGTAGGATATCCCTTTTACTGAGAATGTATTGACACTAAAGTAGAATTGATTTCAAACTAAAAATGAAAGGCAAAACACATCAATATGTGTGTGTACCTGCATAACAATCCAGTGTAATTTTATTATAACTGTGTTTACGGTATAGAGAACTCAAGGTTAGATCTATATCCGACTCGTCTATTTCTAGTTTTTAGAAATTAGAGAAATAAAAAAGAAATTAAGACAACTTTATTTATGGAAAAGTTTAGTAACTCATCTTCTAGGAGAGTATGCAGTGAGGAGAATGTCTTAAATTTGTAAAGCACTTTGTTCCCCCTTACCCAGAGAGTTGTTTATTGTTACAAATATTTGAAAGTTTGCTGAAGGTTATTTTGACTGTCAGAATAGGGACAGACACTTTTATCAATAGCATAGTTGGAAGAGTTCATCAGATACAGGATTCTCAGGTTTTCTGAGTTAGAAGTTAAAACAAGATTTCAAAACTGGATTTCTCCTTTGGCAATAAAATAAGCATGTAGATAAATAAATGAGACATCAAATTAATATGTAGAGCATGGCAGCATGATCAAATTAAGATTTATGATTCAGTGTGGTAAAGCAAAGAAAATAAAAAATTAATTAGTTAATGTGACTAATTAATTTTATTGCCCTTTGTCTGAAGTCAACACCCTATTTTCTAAGGGAAAAACTAGGAATATGAGAAGCTTCCCAATAAGTTTAAGTTCTGCATTTTGGCTTGCTATCTGAAACAGCAAGATTCGATGTTTCTTAAGCATATTCAAAGCCCTGTTTGCTTAGTCTGAATGTCGCATAAAATGCCACACAAGTCTGAGTTGGTGAGGGATGTATTGGCTTTTGTCCACTAACAAAGTTGAAACAAATCATGTTGTTGTCTCAAATGTTTCCTGGGCCAGATGAAAACAGGGACTCCTACATAATGCATATGTTCCAATAATTGCAGAAAAAGAAATTTAAAAAAATCTGTAGTTTGCAAGAGCACAGTGCTCATAGCACAAAAATGCCAGCATGAGCAAGAAAAATAAAAACAGACTTACAAATGAGTACATTTACATGCAGAAAAAGAAGAGAATTTAAATAACCAAAGCAGGTGAGCTGGTTTCACAAAAAGAACATTGTGTTATTTAACAGAAGGCATTACTAATTCTACAGTTAAATACGTGGTGAAAGGTGAAGGGAAATCAGAGAAGCAACCTGCAACTGTCTGTAACAGAAAACACTCCCTAAGCAAAGCCCTTAAAGGGTCTAAAACCTGCAGCCACAACTTAAGTAACCACAAGAAGTCTTACTTTGAGGATGTGAATCTGGAAAAATTAAAGAAAAAATTCTTCCAACATTTCTGAAATTAGCTTGAATTTGCTAATTGCAAACAGACAAGAAGAAGGAAGACTGTTGAATTGATTTATAATTCTTGCAAAGGCTCCCCTTTATCTATAAAAAAAGCAGAAGATGAAACAGTGGTATCTATGTATTTAACAAAATTTAGTGTATAAATAGTTTTGGCACCTAGCAATAACTGATCAGATAATTACATGAAGTCATGTTATTAAACATGATAGAATCTGACTAATGAAAATGTATAACAAAAATATATTGTCATCAATAAAATAATTTTAAGTGAATATATATTATTCAGAAACTGTAGGCTTTAATATGCTAAGGAAAAAGCCTTGACTCCCTAGCTATTTACATGGCTTTCAGCTCTCCAAAACCAGTGACCTAGTCAAATTAATGTTGGCCTCAATTTAAAAGTCATCTGTATAAATAAATAATGTACATCCTCTGCATACTTATTGCTATAGCAGTTTCAGTGCAGACGTCTGCTGGAATTATGAGAAGCTTCCAAAGAGATTAAACTAAGAACAAAATTGAAATATACTTTAGAAGATAGTCTAGATTAGAACACAAAATTTGAAGATCAAAGTCTTAACATAATAAAGACTAACAACTAAACATAAAGACTTTTTTGATTATAATGTCAGCTAAGATTGAGTTAATGAAATATATGAATATGCAAATATATATCTCACATTCCAACACAGGAACCATCTGAGAAAATGTGATTTGGACAGTAGTTACAGTAAGGAAAAAAAATGCAGAATCCTGGATGGAAAAATGTAGTTTATAGTAGAAAATCATGCCATATTTTGTTTTATTTATTTTGTGTTTTCAGATCTTTATTAAAAAATGTACTAATCATTCTAAACTGGAAAAATGCAATTTAAGTAATCTAGATAATTTAAGTATTTGCATATGTACATTTTATCTAATTTATACAGATTATTATATCAAATTGAGTTTCCTAAAGAAATATTGACCGTTCTAATTTTTTTGGCTAATTATATTGAAATTCTTATTAGATGATATGGTTTGGCTCTATTTCCCCACCCAAATCTCATCTTGTAGCTCCGATTTTTCCCATGTGTTGTGGGAGGAACCCAGTGGGAGGTGACTGAATAATGTCGGGGGTCTTTCCCATGCTGTACTTGTGACAGTGAATGGGTCTCACGAGATCTGATGGTTGTAAAAACAAGACTTTCTCTGCACAAGCTCTCTCTTTGCCTGCTGCCATCCACATAAGATGTAACTTGCCTCTCCTTGCCTTCCACCATGATTGTGAAGCCTCCACAACCATGTAGAGATGTAAGTCCAAAAAACCTCTTTCTTTTGTAAATTGTTCGGTCTCAGGTATGTCTTGATATATCAGCCACATGGAAATGGACTAATATAGTAATTTGGTACCAGTAGAGTGGGGCGTTGCTAAAAAGATATCTGAAAATGTGAAAGTGACTTTGGAACTAGGTAACAGGCAGAGGTTGGAACAGTTTGGAAGGCTCAGAATAAGACAGGAAAATGTGGGAAGGTTTGGAACTTCCTAGAGGCTTGTTGAATGGTTTTACCCAAAATGCTGATAATGATATGGACAATGAAATCCAGGCTGAGATGGTCTCACATGGAGATGAGGAACTTGTTGAGAACTGAAGTGAAGGTGAGTCTTGTTATGTCTTAGCAAAGAGACTCACGTCATTTTGCCTCTGCCCTAGAGATTTGTGGAACTTTGAACTTGAGGGAGGTTATTTAGGGTATCTGCTGGGAGAAATTTCTAAGCAGCAAAGCAATCAAGAATTGACTTGGGTGCTGTTAAAGGCATTTGGTTTTATAAGGGAAGCAAAGCATAAAAGTTCAGAAAATTTGCAGCCTGACAATGTGATAGAAAAGAAAATTCCATTTTCTGAGGAGAAATTTAAGTGGGCTGCAGGCATTTGCATAAATAATTAGGAGCCAAATAATCCCTAAGACAATGGAAAAAATGTCTCCAGGGCATATCAGAGGTCTTCACAGCAGACCCTCCCATTACAGGCCTAGAAGCCTAGGAGGAAAAAGTGGTCTCCTGGGCTGAGCCCAGGATCCTGATGCTGTGTGCAGCCAAAGGACTTGGTGCCCTGCAACCCAGCCACTCTAGCCATGGCTGAAAAGGGCCAGTGGCTTCAGAGGGTGCAAACCTCAAGTCTTGGCAAATTCCACATGGTGTTGAGCCTACCAGTGCACAGAAGTCAAGAATCGGGTTTTGGGAACCTCTGCCTAGATTTCAGAAGATGTATGGAAACAGCTAGATGCCCCAGCAGAAGTTTGCTGCAGGGGTGGAGCTCTTGTGGATAACCTCTGCAGTGCAGAAGGGAAATGTGGGGTCAGAGCCCCCCAGACAGAGTCCCTACTGGGGCAGTGCCTAGTGGAGCTGTGAGAAGAGGGCCACCATCCTCCAGACCCTGGAATGATAGACCCAGTGACAGCTTGCATTGTGGTAGTTGGAAAAGCCACAGACAATGCCAGCCCTGAAGGCAGCCAGGAGGGAGTCTGTACCCTGCAAAGCCACAGAGGCAGAGATGTCCAAGACCAGGGAACCCACGTCTTGCATCAGCATGACCTGGATGTGAGAAATGGAGTCAAAGCAAATCATTTTGGAGCTTTAAGATTTGACTGCCCCACTGGATACTGGACTTCCACGTGGCCTGTAGCACCTTCGTTTTGGCCAATTTTTCCCATTTGGAATGGCTGTATTTACCTAATGCCTGTATCCCATTGTATCTAGGAAGTAAATAACTTGCTTTTGATTTCTCAGGCCCATAGGTGGAAGGGAGTTGCCTTGTCTTAGATGAGATTTTGGACTGTGGACTTGTGAGTTAATGCTGAAATGAGTTGAGAATTTGGAGGACTGTTGGGAAGGCACGATTGGTTTTGAAATGTAAAGATCTGAGATTTGGGAGGGGCCAGAGGTGAAATGATATGCTTCAGCTCTGCATCCCCACCCAAATCTCATCATGTAGCTCCCATTATCCCCACATATTGTGGCAGGAACCCAGTGGGAGATGATTGAATAATTGGGGCACGTCTTTCCCATGCTGTTCTCATTGATAGTGAATGGGTCTCATGAGATATGATGGTTTTAAAATGAGAGTTTCTCTGCACAAGCCCTCTCTTTGCCTGCTGCCATCCACATAAGATGTGACTTGCTCCTCCTTGCCTTCCACCACGATTGTGAGGCCTGCCCAGCCATGTGGAACTGTAAGTCCAATAAACCTCTTTCTTTTGTAAATTGCCCAATCTTGGTTATTTCTTTATCAGCAGCATGAAAACGGACTAATACATTAGGAAATAATTTTAATGCCAGCTAAAGTCAAACATGTATTTTAGCTCAGGTGTTATTAAAAGAAAGAAACCCACACTAATTTCACAGTGTATGTTGCTTTGTTCCTTGTGAGGAGAGTCTAATCCCTAATCTTCTCATATAAAGAAAGTCTTAATTGCTTTATCATTTATAGAATATTTGCAGATCAATACATAATGAGTCATAAAAAGTAAAATAATTATGGGGAAATTTATTTTTGTTTGTGCAATATTAGCAATAACTAATAAACTAATAAATATTTATCAAATAATAAATAAATAACTATCAAATATTACTTAAAACAGTTGAATATATATTATATATAATGTTTTATATATAATATATAATGTTTTATATATAATATATAATGTTTTAATACAATTTTAATAAATAGAAATAAAAATGATTTTGCTAAAATTAAAATAAATATAAATTCATATCTGTAGACTTTTACTGAACAGAACTTTCATATTTGTTAGTTTGAAAAGAATAACATTTAAACATTCCCAATAATTATAATAGGTAGGAAGTTACAGAAGATTTGTTGACTTAACAAATTTATGTCAAGAAAATTAAGACTATAAATAAAAATCAACTTCCACAGTATTCCAGGGAAAGAGTAAAGTATTCTTTTTTAAAAGGGTGACCTGCAGAATGGAATAGAATTTGTTATAGGTTTTCCATATCACCTAAAATTTATTGAAAATATAGTCTTTGTAATTAAGTTATCCCTTTATTCTCTGACTTTAAACTTGTACCAATTGATTGCACTGTATGGAATCACAGTCTGTGTGCCAGAACAAAATTTCATAACAAGTGGTAGCTCATTGACTATTTCATTTCGGCCACTGGGTACTATTTATGAAGATTAAAATTAATGCTGCTAGAAAGGTTGGTTGTTTAATAATTACTACATCCCCTTGAGTCGTATGATCAAATTCAAGATCAGTTAGGTATTTTTTCTAAAGTGTGTAGGTTGTACATCATTGTACAGTTTCTTGAAAAGGAAATTGAAAATGAAACATGGTTTTTTCCTTTGAAAATTCACAGATGGAAAAATAAGAGTCATTATTAATATTTAAATATATAACTATATTATTTTAAAAACTTAAAAAGTAGCAATAAGTAAAATAAAGATATTATGACTGCTCAAACGTTTGGCCAAACCTTATTCTGGCTATGTCTAAGAGACATATGCTTCCTGGTGAGATTAACTTTGAATCAATAGACTTAATACAATTCCCTTCCCAAATTTGGAAGGGCCTCATCTAATCAATTGAAGTCCTGGATAGAATAAAAAGGCTGAGTAGAGGAAATTCCTTTTACCTGGCTGTATAAACTGGAACACTGTTCTTTCCCAACCTTCAGACTCAGATAATCATTAGTTGTTGGATCTCAAGCCTGGCAGCTTTCAGACTGGAATTGGTACCATGAGCTTTCCTAGTTCTCAGGCCTGTGGACTTGAACTGGAACTACACGTTGGCTCTCCTAGGTCTCCAGCTTGTAGACTGCAGATCTTAGCACTTTTCAGTCCCCTCAGTTGCAACAATTCCATATAATAAATCTCTCTCGTATATTTGTGTGTGTGTGTGTGTGTGTGTGTGTCTTTGTAAATATATATAACAACCCTGGCTGATACAGGAGGTTAACAACTAAGGATTGTGTTGTTCAGGAAGATGAAACACTTTCCCCTAGAATTACTAGGTTATTTTAAAATTTATTTTTATGGTTTCCCTTCTTGCCACCTTTCTACCTCTTCCCTCTACCCTTTGCAGGATCAGGAAATTATTCATTGCTAATGTATTAATAAACAGATAAGATTTTTGATAGAAATGCAAAAGAAACCTGCCCCAAGAGAAAATCATGAATACAAGGAAAGATATTTGGAAGTAGTTTTTGAAAAATAAGGAATGGTTCAGTTTAGCTGGAGATACTGATAGAGAGTTCTAAAATAATAACTTGGCATCTCATTGTGGAAGGCCTCAAATACCAAACTAAGAGATTTACAATGCTGGATCATAATGAAAACTTCAATATAAAAGGCATCAGTATGTCAAAGAGATACCTGCCCTCCCATCTTTATTGTAGCTTTATTTATAATAGCCTTAGTGTTCATCAATTAATTAATGGATAAAGAAAATGCGGAATACATACCCAATGGAATACTATTCAACCTTTAAAAAGAAGGAAATTTTGTCATTTCTGACAACATGAAAGAAACTTATGCTAAGTGAAATCAGCAAGGCACAGAAAGACAAATACTGCATATTCCCACTTTTAGGTGGAATCTAAAACAATCAAACTCAAATAAAAGCAGTCCATAGAATAGTGGTTACCAGAGACTGGAAGGTAGAAGGAAGGAGTGAGATGCTTGTGAAAGAATACAAAGTTGTAGTTAGACAAGAGAAATAAATAATAAGTATTTAAGATGGTGGCTATGTTAATCAGCTTGATTCAATCATCCCATACTGTATACATATAGCATCACTATATACCCCATAATTACATGTAATTACAATTTGTCACAAAATTAAATTAAAGCATAATTTTAAAAGAGAAGCACTGATAGATAAGTGCTAGCAGTAAGAGCTAATGTTTTAGTGTGTAGTATACAGTCTTCCCTCCATATCTAGAATTTCTACATCTGCAGATCAAAAATATCAAAAGAAAAAGAGGAAAAAAGAATAATATAATCATTAGATTTTAAAAACAATACAGTCAACCAGTTCATGTTGTTCACATTGTATTAGCTGTTATAAGTAATCTAGAGGTGATTTGAAGTAGACGAGAGGATAGGCATAGGTTTTATGCCAATACTATGACATTTCATATAAGAATCTTCAGTATCCATGGATTTTGGTATCCACAGGGGTCCTGAAACCAATCCCCTGTGGATACTGACGAATAACTGTACTCAAAACCCTACTTAGCACTTTATCTGTTGTAATTTATTTAATCCTCCTGTTATATTAAAATGTTACCATTTTCTATTTTACAGATGAGGAAACAGAGGCACAAAAACTGAGCAACACGCCTAACCTCATACAATTAATTAATGGTAAAGCCAGTATTGAAGTAAAAAGTGAAGAGTAACTAAATTCAGAAAAAAAAAATCATAGACTTATTAAAAAGATTTGGATGAGTTATGAGGCTTGAAATAGAATAGTAATTGTAGAAATGAAAAAAAGGATGATGTGGGCCTGGCGTGGTGGCTCACTCCTGTAATCCCAGCACTTTGGGAGGCCGAGGCAGGCAGATCACAAGGTCGGGAGATGGCGACCATCCTGGCTAACACAGTCAAACCCCGTCTCTACTAAAAATACAAAAAAATTAGCTGGGCGTGGTGGCAGACACCTGTGGTCCAAGCTACTCGGGAGGCTGAGGCAGGAAAATGGCATGAACCCAGGAGGCGGAGCTTGCAGTGAGCCAAGATCGTGCCACTGCACTCCAGACTGGACGACAGAGCGAGACTCCATCTCAAAAAGAAAAAAGAAAAAAGAAGAAAAAAAGGATGATGTGAAAGAGCTTTATGGTTAAAATATGCAGGACTTGTTAGTAAAATGGGTATAAAAGACAATAAAGTATGAAGATTCAAAATGTGTCAGGGAAAATTGTTACACCGTTAGACAAATTGGAAAAACCCTAATGTAGGAAAGAGAAGGCAGCAAATTTCATTTTGGACATTTATATTGGAAACAAGACACAATCTTTCTGTATATCAAAAGATAAAATTGTCTAAATTATTGAATTGACCACGGGTCAGTGTGACTGAGATTATTAATGTAAACCAAATATCCCCATGGTCCTCTAAATTACCCAGTGGCATGCATCCTGGTTGAGTTACATGACTAACTTACCAAAAGGATGTCAGCAAAATTGAGAGCGTTAATAGCAGGTGATTCCTCTCCCTACTCTCATTCACATGAATGGAAATGAAATAAACCTACACGATGTTGTTCCAAGATGGAGGTGGGCTGGATCACTGATTCAAATTTAGGAGCAGAGCCCTGATGAGTGGCACCTTACAATGTTTTCTGATGTGAGTGAGAAATAAAACTTTTATATGTTAAGAGATTTATTTTGATTTTGAATGTTTATTGTGATTTGGAGGTTTTATATGTTAAAACGTTTATGGCAGCATAGCCTAACATCTTGACAAATATGCACAACAACAAAAATGTCTAGGTTTGGGTTTTAACTCATATTAATTGTGAATTTTCTGATATCTTTGAATTTTTTCTTTAAGAAATGGCATAAAATATTACTAATGTTAAAATCTAGTGAGCTAATAAATATGAATGTGCTTTGTAAATCAAAACATCTATTTAAATAAAAATTATTTATATTTTGTTTATTGAATACCAATTAGAGATATTATTGTAAGTAACAAACATTATGGCTATCAGAATAAAAATAAGCAAATTGGGCTCTCAAAAAATTCATTATAGCCCATGAGAACTGTCTTGAAAATAAGCGGAATCCAGAATATCTCCAGAGCTGCACAGCTAATATGGCAACCAATAGCCATATGTGGTTATTGAACACTTAATATATGGGATAGCTTAAATTGAAATGTGCTGTAAGTGTACAATATACAACAGATTTTGAAGAATTGGTATATAAATGTAAAATAACTCTAATAATTTTTATATTGATTGCCTGTTGCCATGAAGACATTTTGTACATACTGGGTTAAATTAGATTATTAAAATTAATGTTACCTGTTTCTTTTTACTTTTTGAACTATGACTACCAGAAAACTTAAAATTACATAAGTAACTCATATTTATGGCTTCCATTACCTTTCCTTTGTAAAGTACTGATGTATGTCTTCCAGCATGTCTGCATGAGCTGGGGGATATCTCACACCAGAGGAGAAAATTTGTAAATGAAGAGCACTATTTGAACATCTTCCAACTGAAAAATATCCATGAGTGGTAAGGAAGTATAAAAAAGAGGGAAAATGGTTATCACTTTTCTAAAATTTATTAAGAGTTACTTTTTTAAAAAGGGTGAAATTATAGCTCACATACAAGTATAGAGTGAACACATATCAAATATTCTATCTAAATCATCCATTACTGTGAGAACCAGTAAGATATTACAACCAAGTCAAAAGAAAATTTTAAGAATAATACATACAAAAAGAATAAAGAATTCTGAATTGAATATACAACTAGATGCAAAATAGGTCTATCCACAGGGCAATAATCACTTGCATTACCCTGGAAACAACTAATTTGCATTTGTATATGCAAGAATAATTTGCAATATAGTCAGTATTCAATAATTTACGGGCTCAAAGTCAATGATAGGCAGAGATACCTGTATAAGTTAACCGGTCAGAACATCAATAATTTTTTCCCTCATTTCAAAATCCTTCACAATTTTTGTTGGCAGGATGAATAAAATTTAAAAAAAAAAGAGTTTTAAATTATTTTTCCACATGACAAGGCCAATTGATAGGAATTCTATATTCAAAATTATTATCTGTATGACTATACATTCTGTGCCAAATATTTATCTTTTAATTTTGTCTTAGAAAGGTTTGTGTTTTCTGAAGAAATCGAACAGAAATTAACAAAAATTACATCTTTTTAAACAAATGTATTTAAAACTATGTTTTTCCTAAAGCCCTTCTCTGGTAGGTATAATAGTCCCCCAAAAAGCTATCTACAGTTTAATCCCTGGAACCTGTGAGTATGTTACCTTAGACGGCAAAAAAAAAAAAAAGAAAAGAAATAGACAAGACTTTGCAGATGTGATAGAGGTTATAGGGTTTAAATGGAGAGGTTATCTGGGATTATCCAGGTCGTCCCAATCTAAGCACATGAGCACTTAAAAACAGAGAACTTTCTCCAGCTAGAGGCAGAAGAAACAGATGTAGCAAAAGCCATCAGAAACACTCACTTCTACTTACGTTGAAAAAAACAAAAAATCAGACAGTTACTTGTGGACTACTGATGAAGAGGGGCAGCCTCCAGAAGCTGAGGGTGATTTTGCGTTAACAGTCTGCAAGAGAACAGGACGTCAGTCCTACAACACAAGGAAACAAATTCTTCCGACGACCAATGAGGTTAGAAGAGGCTTCTGGCAAGCCTCACATGAGAATCAAAGCCTCAGCTGATACTTTAATTTCAGATTGTGAGACTTGAGCAGAAGAAATAGTTTATCTACACCCAGACTCCTGACCCATGAAAACTCTGAGATAATAACTTTTTCTTCCATTAAGGCACAAAGATTGTGATAATTTATTACAGCAGCAACAGAAAACATATATACCTACTTTCACTCCAAACTTTCCTTTTGATTTTGGGTATTTATTGTTGTTTAGATTGCAGTCTTGTTCTTATTTATGGATGATATACCATACAGTTGTGATGCAAAATAATTAAAAGTCTTGTCTGAATTATTAATCTAAACAAACTAAATTCTCTAAAATGTCCAAAAGGGCTAGGGCCTTACAGGACAGCTGCCAGATGCAGTTTACTTTTATTAATAGATCAGCTCAGTGCGAAGGTTCAAGGTTGGCAGAGTTTTGTTGTTCATTTAAAAACAAAATAATAACAAACAATTTTGCAAGTTTGAGTGATAGGGCTAATACAGGAAATATTAAAGCAGTCAGTGGTCCTAAATGGCAGGTTCATGAACTTGATGCTAACTTTCTACCAGCTTTCTACTGCTATAAACAGTTTGGATACTTGAGTCCCAAGTGATGTTGCCGAATAGGAGAAAAATCAGAAAGTATTCAGATTAAGAATCTGGATATGAGGTAAGATTAAAATTGCTAAATAACGGACAGACTAGCCTACTACAATGGGAAATGTGGTTAAAAGCATATTATAAACATCTGAATTTTATTCAACAGCAAACTAAAGAGGTAACTGGGAAGAATATTTCAGTCCAATTTCAGATCAGATCACAGTAGGATTAAGCATCAGATAAATGAAGATATATTAGTCAGGATGAAGTAATTAATATAACAGAGAACCTTGAAATCTCAGGAGTTTGATGCCTTGCGGCTTGTATCATAATCCACAGTGGGTTGAAGAGAGGTGAAGAGAATTCTTCTCCATGCAGTCATTCAGGAAATCAGGATTTATCATATAATTTATCTACCATCCTCCTTATCGAGAGATAGAAAACTAGTACCCATGGGCCAAATTTGGCCTCAAAGCTACCTCTGTATTGCATGTGGGCAAAGAAAGTTTTTTGCATTTTTAAAAGGCTATTTAAAAAACAGGAATATGCAAGCAAAGAATTTACAACCTGGCCTTTTCAGGAAAAAAAGAAAATATTGCTGCTGACCACAGCTCTATAACTTTGGCATCTTGAACTAGATTTTCCATATCCAGCTGGCAGATAAGGAAAAAGAGATACCTGGAGGATTATGCAAGAAGTCTTGAGGGTCAGGCCTGGGGATGACAAATATTTCCCTTCACATACCAATGGCCATAACTATTTAATGTGGCCCTACCGCTATGTTGCAAGCATAATTGCAAATATACTTTAACTCTATGCATAGGTGGAAAAAAAATATATGCTAAAAATTTTTTGTTAGCAGTGTTTTGACAGGGAAAAATTTTTATAAAACTTGCAATATTCCCAATTACTGGTTAACATAATCTAAAATAAAAACATTTTAAAAACATACAATAGAAAATAACTAAATGTAGATTTGTAGAAAAAAAAAATAACAGCAGGGTCCAAGATTGTCCAGGTAACAAATTAGATGCCAGGCAAGTATGACTTCCGACATTTTTAAAAAATATGTTAATATAAGATAGTCTTAAATTCGCCTAACTGTTGAACACAAAATCTCTGGCAATATAATGCCTAAAGATTGTGTCATCCAAACAGAAATTGGACTTTTTCAGAACCTGCAAGAAATGGAAATGAGATTATCTCTAATTTTTACATAATCTCTGCCAAAAAATATGTTAATGGAATTGTCAGATTCTTTTTATTCAGGTAACACTCATTTTTTATTGTCTAAACAGTATTTTTAATTTATAATTTTATAACAAAAATTATAAATTTCATTCAAAATAACCAAATTTACACTGAGAAATGAGCAGTTTTTAATAAAGACTAACCGTAATCCTAAATATGTAGAAAAAATTTAAAATCCCTGCATCACTGCAGTATGATTATGCTAACCACAAATCACTCTTCGCTGGGCTTTCATGGAAACTATTAGTCATGAACATCCAAGAAAAATCTCTGTCCTTACCTTGCAGGGAAGTTCTTCCTTTATTATGTTAATGTCTTTCATCTGCTTTTACACATATTTTGTTCATGCTAAACAACACCAAACTGGTTGCTTCCCTTACTCAAAGCCAGTATACTAATTAAAGAAAATTATTTTTCCCTGTGAAACTGCTTAAAACAGTCTCTGAAGCAGCATTCTTAGTTGATTAAAAATATTTCATTAATCATTTCTCTTCTGGCTATCACTATAACAATTTATATTTCTTACACCTGTGAAATTACAAAGTTAGGGAAAGAAAATCTGCTAATGTCTTTTTAGAAGCAATTTTTAATGGAATCCCTTCTACAAAGTGCTCTTGCAGATTACTTCAGCTGTGGTGGGAATGGTTTTATTCATATGCATTCTTGGTGGGAAAATGACACCTTCGATACTAAATGTTACTTGCAACCACCACCTATATTTCTCATCCTTCCTTCCCTTTATGGTTGTTTTTTCTTTAGTTACTAGGAAACCATCATTGTTCCACTATAACAGTTGTTAGAGCTTTACCTTATCTGCTTACTGTCTTCCAGGAGCTTATTATTTCATTGTTTAGTGCTTACTGGCATGTGCATTATACATTTATCCTTTCTCTCCTAGACAAGCCGTAACATAGCCTCTGCAACTGGCATCTAGTAAAAGCATGAGGTGAAAAATTCAGGGAAGAGTATCTTCCCAGGATTTGTAGAAAGTAAAATACCCTTTAAACCTGCCAATCTGGTTCTCTTAACAGTATCTCAGCAATGACTGTAGAAACACTAATTATAGGATTCTTTTAATGTAAAGGAAAAAAAAAAAAAAGATTCTACATTGTGAAGCCCTTCACTTTACTTCCTAAATCTCACAAAGAAGAGATTCTCCTTTGGCTGCCATCATCTCCTGTGGATTACATTTTGCTACATTGCAAAAGTACATTGTGGTTCCTTGAAAGGCTTGAGCTTTCCCATGCTGTTTTGTGAATGGGTTCTCAACTATCAGCCTTGTGTGAGTCTGATGATGTCACACCATACACTACTGAAAATGTGTTACAATTCACATCCTTAGGGGATCTGTGCAATGTGTTTAGAGAAAGCTTATGGAAGAATACTATCAGCCTTTAAATCAAAGAAAAGAAAGACTATGGAGATTTTCCTTGATGCAATGCCAACTCTGTGTAAAACTAATAGACAAAAGTGCTCTATGAAATGTAGGTTACTGGGTTGAAAAGCTTTGCTAGTGTCACTGGAAGCTATCACACTTGCGATGGTCTTTTAATAAGATTTTAAAATCATGAAAATCTAGAATGGCCCATCTTATATATGGTCACAATCTCAATCAACACAGCCAGCCACTTATTCCTGGTACTTATTCCTGTCTAATATAAAACATATTATGTATATTAATTCACTACGTTTGAACTATTCCTTGGTAGAGGCATAATCTTAGTTCTAGAAGCACTAAATCTGCTCATACCAGAAAAAAGATCTCCATCTTTTTTTACTTATAATGAACATGGTAAATAATACGCCGATTAAAGCTCATTTAGTAGATCATGTCTCAGTGATCTTTTCAACCCTGTCCATCAACTACATGAAATGCCGATGTCATATGGAAGTAGTTTTCCATATGTTTTTGAAAGAATTGATTAAAGTACCAGATTAAAAAGTATAACTATATAAAAATATAAGTCAATTTATGAATTATCTGTAAAAGACAGTTTTTTCTGAATGTTACTTTGGAGAGTGGGATAACCTTTTATATAGGCAAACTGTCTTTAAAAAAAAATGCTTTGAGTCTCAAGTGACATCCCCTGTCACAACTGATATCCTGAGAAAAACAACAAGAACAAAGGGTGATAAGGAGAGCAATGTGGGGCAGAAGCAGAAGGTAGGAAATCAAATCATGACATAGGCATAATACCTGGTAGAAAGAAAGCTTCTGGGAAAACATCAGGAGTATTCCAGTGGTAGACAAGATATGTAGAATCCAAGATTTATCTGCTTAATTGAATAAAGGATGGGGAAAGATCACTAATTATCTACATTTAAAAAAAAAAGAAAGAAATCAAAATAATGGAGAATGAAAGGAGAAGGGCAGATCACAAAGAAAAGAACATTATAATAAGAAAAAGGGAGATGAAAGAAATGTTCTTATTTGTCGGTACTCTTTCTTTTTACAGAGAATGAGATTTTCAAAGACAAACAGAAGAAAATAAACAACGGAAAACCCTGTGGGTGGGGAGAAGAGCTGAAAGACTCCTGTACAGACAGAAGTTATCAGAGTCATTTTTATAGATCTTGGCACAACTTCCCAGAAAGTAATAATATATTGGTGTTAGACATTTGGTCCATTTTGATAAAACCAAAGTTGCCAATAAAATAATTGTGTTGCTCAAAAGTTTAATGAAAGATTCAAATTAAGAAACAAGAATAAAGTCAAACATTTTATCATCAAAAAAAGAATTAATTCAATACTGATGAGATCCAATTTAGTAGGTCAAAACAAAATTTGTTATTTCTTTTTTTATAATGAGACAGTGGATGCAGGAGAGATTGTGATCTAGTTAAGGCAAACTGGGACAAATTAACAATTATGATTAAAGTAGCATGTAGTTGAGGCCTTGGCCTAAGTGATACTAGAAAATAGTAACTTATCTTTTACTTGCCTATCCTTTGGCAAGTAAAGGATAAGTTAGTTACCTTATAGGTAACTTACACTGAATGATGGCAGAGGATAATTACAAAATGATGCCCAAATATTGTTCAATATGAGGCCTAGGACATAGGACATCATCTTAATGTGATTTGTAATCAGAGTCTGTGAGACAAATCACAATTACATATCAAAAATAGTAATTACTAATTAGAGCATTTATTTATTGTGTTAATGTGCCGGCCATTTAGTAAAGTGTTTTATTAATATCATGTAATGCCCACATGCATGCACATACTGTAAGTTATATGTACTACAAGTTGAGTATCTTTAATCTGAGATTCTTGGGACCAGAAGTATTTTGGATTTTGGGTTTTTTTGGATTTTGGGATATTTGCATTTTTATGTGAAATGTCTTGGGTATGAGACTCAAGTATAAACATAAAATTTATGATTCATGTATGCTTTATATACATAGCTTGAAAGTAATTTTATACAATACTTAAAATAATTTTGTGCATGAAAATAGATTTATGTACATTGAAGCATCAGAAAGCAAAGGTATCATTATCTTATCCATCCACGTGGACAATCTGTGTTTGTTTGCCATCACCATCATTCCTGACTTCAAATTTATATGCTACCCATAAGTAATTATTTTCTTAAACATATTTATACGTAAGTATTAAACAATAAATAATGCGACATACCATAAATATGGTGAAAAAATAATTTGACCAGAGTAACTAAGCAGCACAGTAGCATCACCAGAATACCTGTATCAGTTACTAAACAATAGTGACAACGAACAATGGCAGGATTTTAGCTGAGTTTTGCTTAAAAGGTTACTATAGTCCAGGTGTGGTGGTTCACACCTGTAATCCCAGCACTTTGGGAGGCCAAGGTTGGAGGATCACTTGAGCTGAGGAGTTTGGGACCAGCCTGGGTGACAGAGAGATCTCCTTTCTACAAAAGTAATTTTAAAAAAATTGGCCAGGCATATTGTCACACACCTGTAGTCACAGCTATCCGGGAAGCAGAGGCAGGAGGATCACTTGAGCCTGCAATATTGAGGCTAACAAGTGAGCCATGCTCGTGCCACTGCACTCAAGCCTGGGCAACACTGAGACCCTGTCTCAAACAAACAAACAAACAAACAAACAAACGGTTACTGTGTACAATAATCCCCTTGGGGACGATGAATAAACTACGTATTATACCCCTACCTTTTGAATGTAACCCATCACATGAGGTCAGATATGGAATTTTCCATTTGCGATATCATGTTGGCCCTCAAAACATTTTAGATTTTGGAGCATTTGGATTTCAGGTTTTTGAATTAGAGATGCCCAACCTGTAGTATTATTACAAATGAAAAAAAATGCAAGCTGAGAAAGGATAATGAATTTCTCTAAGAATCAAAAACTGTAAATAGTAGAATTGGAAAAAAAAAATGAGGTTTGAGTCCAAAGCCAATGTCCTTTATATTCATTAAACTACTTCTTAATTATTCCTCTAAAATTGGAAATGGATACAACCATTATGACTGAGAGAATCTAGCTATTCAAACTTCCTCAGAACATGTCTTAATATAGCTGAGCAGGCAAAGCGTAGCCAGTTTCATGGGCCTAAGGAAAATAGATAAAATACATTTCTCAGTTTATATCATCTTCAGAGATCTTTTGGGGCTCTAAAAGACAAAGGAAACAAGAGACGTTTTAAGAATTGATGTGAAAAAGAAGATAGATTGTATGCTGTGATGAGAAAAGATGAGAGGCGCAATGTAAAGTAACGGGATAAACAAGAGATACAGAAAGAAAACAGCAGGAGGAAGACAGCTCTTGCAAAGTAAGTGAGATAGAATATGTTTATTTTGAGCACAGAGATTTGCACGAAGTCTAAACATGAGAAAAGAAAAGGAGAATATGGACGAAACACCTTAATACAAACAAAAGCAGAGTAACTCAAAAGAAAATGAGGTGGAAGTCAACTACAGATGGAAGTCAACTGTTTGATATAAGATAAGAACCATAACTTAGAAATCAGGTAACAGAAAATAGCCACATTTGGAGAGATGAAGGTGAAAAAGAAAAATGTAAATAAAATACTACAGAAAGTAATGCTGTTATGGGTCAAGCAGTTCTTGAAGTAGGGGAACACGAAACCCAAACAGAATAACCGGAAAGAAGACACGGAAATGTAATTTATGGTTCTCTAAGGAAAGAAAAATCAAAATGTCAGTACAAGGAAAATTCATATGAAAAAGAAAATATTCTGAAAGAACCAACTAGATTTGGAGCTCTTTATAATTACTAAAAAAGAAACACAAGCATACTAAAGGAAAAAATGGTATTTTAACAATAATTTCTTCAATTAAGTTGACCCCGCAATGTGAATCAAATAGAATGGGTATGCTCATAACATGCACAGTTAGTATACTTTCTCAATCTGTATCTTTCCTCTAGTAAATGTTAAAGTGAAAATTTTTAAGAGTAGGTAATTTTTGTACAACCTTTTAAGACATATGAGTTGGGAGGTTATTTAAAATGCAAGTTAAAAAGATGACAGGACTAAAATGGCCTATAGGGAAAAATATTTGAAATCAAATTTAACAAATAAATAAATAGTTTATGTGCTTGTCAATTGATTTATTTGAATTTCAAAAGCAATCTTTATTCATTCTTCAAATTTTAAAAAATACTTCCCACAGCAGCAATACAAACCTGCAGGTGTGACATGGTATTCCACAAACCATCATAATCCATGCAAGTCAATCTATATATCCCTGCATTCTACCTCCATAGCTTGAGAATGCCCTTCCTGGATCATCATTTTGGAGTACTTGTTCCTAGATCAAGTTTCAGAACAGCCATTCATCAATTGCCGTCCATTATAAGACCAATTTGCTGCATGATCAATTTGACAAATTAACTCCCCCAAAACATGTATCTACTAACTAGTTATGAAGTTCATAGCAATTCCTATTTTGCCAAGGCCACTTATTTTTTAGTGTCAGTTGAAATACTTCACTTTTTAAAGAAACCTTGAATTTTAGGTATAGAATACAGTATTTATGTCAAAGAATAGTAATGCTAAACAGAGTGAGTATCTTACAAAACATTTTGAATTAAGTTTATTTAATTTTATAATTTGTGAATGTAGATATCTTGACTGGGGAACTGCACATCTACATGTTATATTCAGATAGTCATGAGAACTTAAACTCACTTATATGCTATATAAACAGAATTAAAACAATTGACAATAAAAAATAGTTTACAACCATCAGACATACAGGCTTTTTGTGACATAGGAATTAATATTGTATATGTACTGTTATTTCTACTAGAACTGTCTGCTTTATATGTATTTGCCAAAAAAAGAACAACTGAGCTACATCAGCTAGCAGCTATTTTAGCTGACTACAGAGAGGAAAGAAAAAGGACTGTACATTTCAAATTCTTAAGTACTCCTCAAATGCCTAGTGTTTCATGTACAGATAGGGTAAATTTTTCCCTTAATTACATTTCAGACTGACATATATGTGTGAAAATAAACACCCAGGTGTAACTTCCACTTGGTGGTCTAAAAAACAAGTTGGTCTCTATGCACATCTTTATCAACGTGTACACAGTCAAGTGTGCAAAAATGAGGCACAGTTTTACTTCCTGACTCAGTGGTAAATAACACCTGCAAGTTACTATTATAAACTAGATTCACTAACTAATACGTTTAGGCTCTATTTATTGAAAAGTATGAACAATTACTATAGAAAATTGAATGTAAATGTTAAAAACCTTGAACATGTAAAAATATCTATCAAAATTTTAGAGGTAGGACCAGAAATAAAAGAAAGAATAGGCACATCATTTTTTCCATTTTTCATAGCTTTGTAGACTTACTTAAGGCTTTCTATAATTATTTTTTAAATCATAAAGATAAGTACTCACAAAACCAAAAATTAAAATATAGTAAGTCCAGAATTTGTGGGAGAGTAAATGTGCCCTAAATTAAATTCTCCAAATTCATACTATGAAGTAGAATATGTCTACAAGATGTAAGTAGAGAAACAGAAATTTAAGGGTTGTTTTTAAGATAATCTTTAGAATAACCTGAAAGATTCATTCTAACTAGAAGATGTGGAGGGCATAAAAGAGGAAAAATATAGTGTAAATAGATTACTTGGCTCAATATGTATTTCTAAGCACTACCTAAAGTTGATAAATCAAACAAAACAGGTTTAAAAGTTTTTGTAGTTAAAAATTGGTAATTAAGAACTCCAGCTTCTTTATTTATAAAAAAAATTTTTTTAGGATGTACTGGAGAGAGTGCTGCTCCCATTCTCTTAACTAGAAAAGTCATGGGAAATTATAAAAAACATATATTTTCTTGAACCTATGAGATAGCTGAGGTTACAGGGCAACCAGATAGGCTGAAATCTAAAGAAAAGCAGAAACTGCCAAGGAGAAATGTGGAAACATGCACTAAGTTACCTAGGACAGAGCAAGAGACAAATACATGACTTTCATAAAAGTGGATACAATTTTAGCACAATTTATTAACAAATTTCTGAAAGTTTGATGTCAGCTACCACCAATAGTAAAGAACCTGTCTGGGAGCTGCAGACACTCACATACAACTCACATATTTGGACTATAAGCCAGAGAATAGAAAATTACTATGATTAATGTGTTAAAAGCTCTACTATAAAAGGAAGACAACATGTATGAACCAATGGAGAATTTCAGCAGAAATATAGGACCTATAAAAAAAATCAAATGGAGGGCGGACGTGGTGGCTCACGCTTGTAATCCCAGCACTTTGGGAGGCCAAGGCGGGCAGATCACGAGATCAGGAGATCGCGACCATCCTGGCTAACACAGTGAAACCCCATCTCATCTAAAAATACAAAAAATTAACCGGGAGTGGTGTAGTCCCAGCTGCTCAGGATGCTGAGGCAGGAGAATGGCGTGAATCCGGGAGGCGGAACTTGCAGTGAGCCGAGATCGCACCACTGCACTCCAGCCTGGGTGACAGAGGGAGACTCCGTCTCAAAAAAAAAAAAAAAAAAAAAATCAAATGGAAATGCAAAAAAGAGAAAGAGAAGGACAGAGAGGACACCTTTTAATAGGCTCATTAATAGACTCAATACAGTTAAAAAAGAGTAAGTGAAGTTTAAAGTAGATTAACAGAAATTACTCAAACTTAAACACAAAGAAAAAATGAGTTAAATAAAGAACTCAATCTTCAAGACATATGGGACAATATCAAATGAGCTCCCATAAGAAGAAAAGAGAGAATGAGGCAGAATAAATGTTTACAGAGAAAACAGATGAAAATTGTCCAAAGTAACAAAATAGTATCAAAATTTTTGTCCAAAAATAACAAAAAAAGTATCAAACCACAGATCTAAGATGCTGAGAGAGCTTTAAGGTCAATAAATACTTGTCCGCCCAAAAATGCACCCAAACACATCCTATGCAAACACCTGGAAACCAAATGTAAAGAAGGATATCATGGAAAAATTGATAAAACTCTAGCTAAGACAACCAAGAAAAAGGAGAAACAACACTAATTACCAACCTCAGTCATGAAAGAGGGGACATAAACACAAATCTAATTTTATTTAATAAGGGGATTTTATAAAATTTAATAAGGAATATTACTGAAAAGTTATGCTGATAAATGTGACAACACAGATGAAATGAACTATATATAGGTATATGTGTATGACCTCAATAATTCCATACATTTAAAGATATCAAATTTATAGTTGAAAATTGTCAAACAACATCAATACTCTAGGCCCATATGACTTACTTCCCAAAGTGTAACAGATATTTAAAGATGAAATTAAACCAATTTTATACAAACTCTTTCGGAAAATTAAAGAAGGAACACATCCCAACTCCTGTAATAAGAGAAAAATTATAATGTCAAAACAAAACAGAAAAAAAAGAGACCACCAGAAAAAAAAACCTACAGTCCAAAATACGTACTGGACAAACATGCAGAAGTCCTCAATAAAATATTGGCATATCTAATTCAGCTGCATATTTAAAAAACATAAAATATATCATGGTCAAATGGAGTTAATTTCAGGACTGCAGCACTGCTGTGACATTCTAAACCCAGTCAATGTATTTTCCCCATTTGAAAAGACAAAAGTATAATCATATATTATATTGAAAGATGCAGAGAAAATATTAGTTTTCAGTTATGTGTGTTTCATTGTTCAACCTGGCCACATTATAATGATAAGCTAAAAAATGATGTCCAAGAAATATATATACACACACACACGCAAACGATAATACTAATAGATTAAATGTATGTATATATTTGCATATACACAGAAAATGTCTTATGTAATAGTGGCCACAGCTACGTCTTGGGGTCACGATCACATTTGGGAAGCTACAGGAAAAAATCAGGAATTGTATACTTTTTAAAAATACCTCTCTGCAGTTTGAATTTTTTTTTGTTAAAGCATATTTATTACCTATATAATTAGTTTTAATATAAAAACAATAATTATGACTGCTTTTTAAGTGATATATTCTAAATGAAGCAGTGTATTAATTAGGGGGGAAAAGGGAAATTTTCTAAATAAATATCTTGGAATTGGCCAAAACATGCTGCCAGCCAATTTTTTTTCCCACTATTACAGGTGCATTAATTGGGATATGGAATAGATGATTAACTCCCTCTTGTGAATGCTTTACCCTGTGAAGACAGTTATGGCTGACAATTATAGCACCTTGTGGTATAGGTGAGGATGAAGCTGGCATATTAATCAGTCACTTCATTTTTCAAGGAAAAATTTTCTTTCTTATTTATTTATACACAATTGCATCTCATTTTTCCATAGTAGATGGTTTTCAAAAAATGTGTAAATGTAGTATTTTGTAAACAGAGTGATACGGTTAATAACCTGGTATGAGAACTTTACAAAGAACTGAGGGATCCATAAGATTGAAAAAGACATTTGAGGGAACAACTGTTTCAAAAGAGGCCAACACCTCTTTCAGGTACTTCAGAGGCGAGAATCTGGGTGGGAGGTGGTCAAAGGAATGACCCGGTAGATTCAATTGTGATATCTCATCACTCTCATTTTTCAAATTGCTTTTATTCTTTTATCTTTGGAGTTCTCTGTAAAATCGTATTTACTGAATGTGTTCCACAGCATTAAGACATTTACAAAACTTATCTGATCTACTAGATTCATTTTAAATTGAAAAATCAAGACCTGGGTGCTGCCTTTATTTGATTACACTGTCTTTAATTTGTAACCTAACTTGTTTCTCATATTTTGCTTTTTCATAGAAATTATTGAAGAGATTATTAAGTTTATTTTTATATCTCATTTATATTAAACATAGTTATACAATTACTGTTAACTCTAAAACTCTAAAAATACCACTTATGTTACAGTTTTTATTCATGTATTTCTAATTTTAAAAGGAATATTCATGTTAATTATAAAAATTCAAAATATGAAAAATAACATGGTATAAAAATGTAATTATCTTTCTTTCTCACTAAAGTTCCTTGACCCCTTTCCAAGATGCAATTACTTTTAACACATTTGTGAAGATATCTCTAGAAATTTTATATACAATTACAAGTTTGTGTATGTATACAAGTATAGATATTAATGAATAGAAATAGCTTTTTACAAGCCTAAATGTCTGTATTCAACTTTCTTTACCTGGCCTTTTTATTTTATTTTATTGGGAAAAAAATGGAGATGGGGTTTCGTCATGTTACCCAGGCTGGTCTTGAACCCTTGAGCTCAAGTAATATTACTGCTTCAGCCTCCCAGAGTGCCTGGATTACAAGCATTAACCACCACGCCAGGCCTGCCCTTGCCATTTTCTAATCATACACATTAGAAGTTGTTTTATAACTGATATTTATGGTTAAAATAGAGATGTTTAAAATATAATTTCAAATCACACTATTTATTACCATACAGTTTGTTTGTCTTTTCTTTTTGGTTCACAATGCTTAAATGGGGAGGATAACAAAAACAAATCTCATGGGGAATATACACTATAGACGAAGTACATTAACTACATAATGAGTGCCAAAATTATTAAAATCCAGTTGCTCACCTAGGATGGAAGCAGGCCTCTGTGGAAAGTATAGTCTAATTAAAGTTTGAGTTGTGCCTTATACCAGGGGTTCTCAGGAAAGACGAAAGACGATCTGACTGGACACAGCAGAGGTTCCTGGATGCTAGCGGGTGGTTCCAGTGTTGCTGGGCAAAGCTTTGGGGGTTAGCTCAAAGGCAAATAAGGTATTGAGAGGTGACAGTGTACTGGCAGTCCTCACAGCCCTCGCTTGCTCCCGGCACCTCCTCTGCCTGGGCTCCCACTTTGGCGGCACTTGAGGAGCCCTTCAGCCCACCGCTGCACTAGTGGAAGCCCCTTTCTGGGCTGGCCAAGGCGGGAGCCGGCTCCCTCAGCTTGCAGGGAGGTGTGGAGGGAAAGGCGCGAGCCGGAACCGGGGCTGGGCGTGGTGCTTGCGGGCCGGCTGGAGTTCCAGGTGGGCGTGGGCTTGGCGGGCGCCCCCACTCGGAGCAGCCGGCCGGTCCTGCCGGCCCTGGGTAATGAGGGGCTTAGCACCCAGGCCAGCGGCTGCGGAGGGTGTACTGGGTCCCCCAGTAGTGCCGACCCACCCGTACTGCGCTCAATTTCTCACTGGACTTAGCTGCCTTCCCGCGGGGCAGGGCTCCGGACCTGCAGCCCGCCATGCCTGAGCCTCCCACCCACTCCATGGGCTCCTCTGCGGCCGGAGCTTCCCAGACGAGCGCCACCCTCTGCTCCACAGCGCCCAATCCCATCAACCACCCAAGGGCTGACGAGTGCAAGCGGCGGCGCGGGACTGGCAGGCAGCTCCACCTGCAGCCCGGGTGCGGGATCCACTGAGTGAAGCCAGTGGAGAACCTTTGTGTCAATAACTCTGTATCTAACTGATCTGATGGGGATGTGGAGAACTTTTATGTCTAGCTCAGGGATGGTAAACGCACCAATCAGAGCCCTGTCAAAACAGACCACCCGGCTCTAGGAATCAGCAGGACGTGGGTGCGGGCCAGATAAGAGAATAAAAGCAGGCTGCCCGAGCCAGCAGTGGCAACCTGCTCGGGTCCCCTTCCACACTGTAGAAGTTTTGTTCTTTCACTCTTTGCAATAAATCTTGCTACTGCTCATTCTTTGGGTCCACACTGCTTTTATGAGCTGTAACACTCACCGCGAAGGTCTGCAGCTTCACTCCTGAAGCCAGCAAGACCACGAGCCCACCAGGAGGAACGAACAACTCCAGACATGCCGCCTTAAGAGCTGTAACTCTCACTGAGCAGGTCTGCAGCTTCACTCCTGAACCAGCGAGACCACGAACCCACCAGAAGGAAGAAACTCCGAACACATCTGAACATCAGAAGGAACAAACTCCGGACACACCGCCTTTAGAACTGTAACACTCACCGCGAGGGTCCGCGGCTTCATTCTTGAAGTCAGTGAAACCAAGAACCCACCAATTCCGGACACAGTATCGTCCTGACAGCATGAGCTCTCCTTCTTAGAGAGGCCACTAACAGTGCAGCCCTTCTAGGGCCTAAGCTCTCAAACTGTCTGTGAAACTTTTAGGTTTATATGTGTTTTGGATTCCAGTAGCTGAGGTCAATACTCAGATATGGGGCCTGATAAGTTGTGGCCTAACATTCTTGAGGGGAGAGGGCTTATCACAGCAAAACATGTCACTCATGTAGCAAATCGTGTAAGTGCTTGGAATCATTTTAAAGCTACAAAACAATAACACTACATGAATTTCTTAAAGTGCTGTGGAATATATCATTGTTAGATGCACCATAATTTGATCATAATTTAAGCTGATCAAATAATGTTTTTAAAATTTAGTTGGTCAAATGAAATTCATTTAATAAACCTAGCTGGCGAAGTGGAGGTCATATTGGTTAGTTTTAGTAATTTCCTATTACAAAATATATTATCAGTTTAAGATATCAGTTTGCTCCAGTAATCCTGAATAACAAACCACCTGAAAACCAAAGGCTTAAAACAATGATCACTTAATATTGCTCATGAAGATACAGTTTAGGTAGGTCATTATTATGGTCTTGGCTAAACTGATCTGTCTGCCATCAATTGCAAATTGAGGAGACTCCTTTGTTGGTCTTGTCCGAGTTCTCTGACATGTTTCTGCATGCTTGAGGGTTGAACAGATTTTGTCTAACCTAAAATGGCCCTTGACTGAAACAGCTAGGATGACTGAAAATGAGGAAGCCCCAACTTTCCTCCATATCTCTCACAACCTTTTATGTATTACCCAGTTTTAGTTTAATGAGAGAAATGTCTTGGAATGTTTCTGAGGATACTAATTAGAATTTGTTTTTTTGTTTACAGCTATATTATCTTTTCCCCTAGAGTCAGTCTCTTTGGTCATCTTGGGCCTTCTCTTACGTGCTAATGGTTTTTACTCAAGGGAATTGTGTTCCTGCTTGTCCAGTTGTGTTTATGAATGAAAGATTACATTAGAATAGGTTACTGGCAAAAGATATTAGCACAGGTTACAGGAATGCTTTCCAAAAAGTCTCTCTTGAATGAGAGTGTGAACTATCTGTTTATAACTGGAGCTGACATTTCAACAGGTAGAGTTCACTAGAGGAAATCTGGGAAAGAAGCAGGCAGTGTGAGTGTAGACTCCAACTGCCAAATAAATAGGATTTTGCTCTGGAAAGGTGAAGTAATTTCATTTATTTTATTTAGCTGCCTATTCATCCCTGCCCCTTACCCCACCATCTCACTATATATTTTTTCTTTTTTTCTGTTTAAGAGATTTCAGCTGACACCTCAATCTGTTTGCTACTCTATCAGGACAAACACCCTATCTAATTTCTTCGGAATTTATATCTATCAATTAATTTCAGCAAAGTTCTCGAGATTTGTGCTGTGGGCAAGAGTTACTGTTCTATTTATAGAAAGTAAAGTGAAAGTGTCGTAACAGTCAAGTTATTTTAATACGGTTTTTTAATAAATTAATCTGATGCTTCCTGTCCCAACCATTCTCCATCCTGCACTGTTGATTCTTGACTTCTTTTGCTGAAGTTTCCTTGAGTAGGGTCTCACTTAGGTCTAGTGACTTGAGTCATGATATTCTTTGCTCTGATTTCTGCCCCATTCACATTGTATGTTCTACCAGCATTCCTAAAAATACTCAGGACTTCCAAGGGGGAACCTCTCACGTATACAAACATTGCTGTTGTTGAAATAATTTTATAATTATTAAATAACAACATTTATATGTAATTTTTGTAATGTCTTAAATAAAGTGGAAGAGAGATATTCTGGTTTCACCATCAAGAACTAGAAGTATTAATTAAACATGCAATGAAATGATTTTAAAAGAAAGGTTACTATTATAAGAAAACATAATGATTCAATGACAAATACCTCAGAATGTGCATTTAACATATGAAGTACTTTGCCCTCAAAACCTATTTAATCAACGATCTGACTCTGAACAATAATTTTGTATTGGTATATTTTATGATGGCTAATCTACTTTCTATCCTCCTATTTGTCAACAGCAAATGAGATCTGCTATTGTCTATAATTTTCCATTAGAGAGCAAATAGATTGTAATTCTGCCAAACAACATTTTTAGATAGAATTAGAAGTGTAAAATCTGATTTTAATTGTTAAGATTTCCAAACTTGACAAAAATATGGCCTAATTATAGAACTAGATTTGTCAAATCTATAGGATAGAAATATTTTCTTCTATCTTAATGCTTATATGTATAAGATATCCTTATATCTAAAAAATGCAACTTTCCTTAAGATGACTGCAAATCTGGAGTCAACTAACTCAGAGAATCAAGCACTTAACTGTTCGTCATTCAGAGTCTGACAAAATTAAGTATTATTACCAGTATCTTTGGAAATGACCATTAAGATATATCATGCCTCTCTCTAATAAACTTGTAACAGATACAAAATTGATTGTGGGAATTCTTGCCAGAATACCATCTCTAAACTGGACAGCTGGTAAGAAAACTGGTCTATGTCATCTCAGAATAGATCATTTATTTTTTACCCTTCTCAAGAGATTACCCCTTTGGCAACCAAACAGTTATTGCCATCTGCAGCAGGTAAACAACATAAATACCATGTTAAATTTTGATGGATTTCAGTGGTCAAAATAAATATTTGCAGTTTTTTGGTGAAAATTGTACATATCTTTACAAATTGCCTTCCTCCCCATGATCTCTTTCCCCAACTCTTTTTCAAGTATGTTACCACTTTCCTTCTCAGAGATGTTTTAGTGTCAGGAATTAGCCATTTAATGTAATCATAAATCATCCCAAGAGGTATTAAATAACCATATTTCAAACTGAGAGCTGCGGTTTAAGTTTCATTATTATAATATTCCAATTTAGTCAGCATCCAAAAGATACAATCTTATATCAAATTTCATGAATTTCCCCTCTGTTTTCCTCTTCTCTCCCTTTGCTCAGCAATAAAACCCATGTAATCATTGTACAGTATACATATGGGCTAGCAATGACTCAAAATGACCATACTTGTTTTGAGTAATAAGACAATTTTGGATTTTCTACATTCTAAGACCACCTATACTTTAATACTTCATTCAGGATTTTTCATGACTATAGTCATGATTAGAAAAATGCCTAGAATCTTGAATAATTGCTTATAGAACAGCCTCTTCCTCATCAATAAAATGTGAGTGGGAGGCTTTACATGAGAGAGAAATAAACGTATTTTGTTAACTCAATGAGATTTCAGAGTTTATCAGTTACAAAAACTAGTGTTATTCTCTCTAAAACAGATAGAGATATCAGAAGTGGTAGAAGAAACTTAAAATGTATTCTATTGTTTTCCTAATTAAGAAATGGGTGGCGAAGAATTTCCTAATAAAGACTAAAAAGATAGGCAGCCAATATATTTGGAAAATATATTTTCCAAAAATATTTGGAAAAACATTTGGAGATGTGTGACCTATGATAATTTGGAAAGTAGACCGTATATCTTCTGAGGCTGATACTCAGAACTCCAGTGGTTGGGAAGAGTCAGTATAATGCTATACATTGGCTTCTGATTTTGATGAGTCGTTACATGATAGATATGACCTCAGATAAGAATGGTTTTTATTTTGGTGGCCAAAATAAGTGGAAATAGATTTAAGAAAAAAAAAAAAAAAAACCTGTAACAGAGAAGAATCAGAAAATCCAATTGGTTGCAGACCTTAAACAGTAAGATATAAGACTAAGGGAGACCTTAACAGTCAAACCTATGAAGATTCAACTCAACAATAAAAGTCAGTTTATTCATTATCTGTCACTGCATAACAAATTACTCTATGTAATGGTCTGAATTATTGTCCCCAAAGACATCAGGTCCTAATCTCTAGACCCTCTGAATGTTACCATACACAATAAAGCTTCTCTATATCTGATTAACTTAAGGGTTTTGAAATGAGATTTATCTTTGACTATCCATGCAATCGTTAAATTTCACCACAAATGTCTTTATAAAGAAAGGCAGAAACAAATTGCACACAGGGAAGGCAAAGCGAAAATAGAGGCAGCAATTTGAGTAATGAATGCCAGAAGCCACCAGAAGCTAAAGGAAGCAAACAACAGATTCTCTCTAAAGTTTACAGAGGAAGTGTGGCCCCTATAATACCTTGACTTTGACCCCCTGTGAAATTGATTTCAGGTTTCTAGACTCCAAACTAGTGAGAGAATAAATTTCAGTTGTTTTAAGCTACCAAGTTGTGGCAATTTGTTATCACAGACATAGGAAACAAATATACCTTAAGATTTGGCAACTAAAAACAGTAAATATCTACTTTCTCACTATTCCTTTGAATCAGGAATTTGACAGTGTCTCAACTATATTCTGGCTAAGGGTCTCTTACAAGTCCATGGTCAAGGTGTCTGTGTTAAACTCAAGGTTCAGCTGGGGAAGGATCTCTTTCCAGGCTCACTGACATAGCTATTGGCAGGCCTCAGAAAATCAGCATCTAAGCTCGCTCATGCAGTGCTTCCCAGAGTTGCATCATACATGGCAGCTGTCTTCCTCAGAGTGAGTAATCAGAAAGAGCACAAGAGATCACTAAGATGGAAGCCACATTCTTTTTCTAACTGCATCTCCAAAGCGAAATCTCTTCATAGATGTATTAGTTAGAAACGAGTCAATAAGTCTATCTTACATTAAAGGAGATTGTACAGGGCGTGAATACCGGGAGGTAGGAATCACTAGGGGCCATGTTTCAGGCTGCCTACCAAATAAGCATAGGTTTTATGTGAAAATACTTAGAAACACTGAATAAAGTGTGTTTAATTTTAACCCAGGAGTAGGTGGGAAGAAGAGGACTGGGTGTTGCTGTGGGACAGATAATGGGTTGCGTGTTGGAATCCAGGGCACAATTCTGAATATTCCAAAAAGGGTAAAACTATACAAACAAAAACCAGATTATTGCTTGCCAGAGGCTGATGGTAGGGATAATAGACAACTGACTACAAAGTGGTACTTTTGGGGTAATGAAATATTCTGTATCTTAGTTGTGGTTGGAGTTACCACAACTGTATACATTTATCTAAAGAAATCAAATTATACTCTAAAATGGGTCAATTCAGAGTACATAAATCATAAACAAAAAATATTACCTCAATGCAAACTGGATCAATATTCAAAATACAAGTAAGTTGATTCATATGCAAAAATTTCTGGTGAAAGAAAGATGAAAATATTCCAAATTATTTTATAATGTTAGAATGACCTGAGCCTCAAAGCCAAAAAAAAGACTAAACAAAACAATAAGAAAACTAGAGGCGTATCTCTTTCATAAACATGGATACACAAACTCTAAACAAAATATTAGCAAGACAAATACTTAAAGATATAAAAAGGGTAAGATACCTCTCAACAAATTAGAAATAGGAAGGAAATTCCTTTCATTTACTTTAAAAGATTGTAGTTTCTACTGACTACCAGAGAGTGTTTTTGCAAATGGTAACCATGATGGATTTAAAAAGAAAACAAAACAGGCTGGGCACGGTGGCTCACGCTTGTAATCCCAGCACTTTGGGAGGCCAAGGCAGGTGGATCACGAGGTCAGGAGATCGAGACCACGGTGAAACCCTGTCTCTACTAAAAATACAAAAAAAAATTAGCCGGGTGTGGTGGCGGGCGCCTGTGGTCCCAGCTACTTGGAGAGGCTGAGGCAGGAGAATGGCGTGAATCCGGGAGGCAGAGCTTGCAGTGAGCCGAGATTGCGCCACTGCACTCCAGCCTGGGCGACAGAGCAAGACTCCGTCTCAAAAAAAAAAAAAAAAAGAAAACAAAACAAAACATTTTTTTTCAAGCTCAGAATAATAGAGTACTATTATGAATGAATTCATTTAATTTGTCAGGTCATTTTGGTTGTGTACCTGTCATCATTTATTTCTTGTTAATAAAGTCCAATTTTGTTCAGAGTGGCATTTGTGTCATTCTACACATCACAAAGCAAAACCAGTTTGAGCTGTCAATACAATCCTGTATTCCTTTGCGAGATGTAGGACTTACCAGCTTCCCATTGCTACCAGTTATAGCCATATGTTCCTTCTGTGTCAAATGGAACATAGGACATGGACACTATTTGATTGAAGTTGCTTCTAGGAAAACCTACTAACAGAAAGAAGCATACCTTTTGCTTCTTGGCAAAAGATGGCAGCACCTTTCCTAGCTTGAATGTGAATGCAATGTCCAAAAGTGAAGCAGTCATCTTGCACTCATGATATAGAGAGTAAGTGGCTGAGGATGATATACAGAATAATGACAACAGCCTAGTTACTTGAAGGCATTGTTAAGCTATCATACAGTACTCAGCAATCTGTCTCTAGACTTCTTATCATGAGGCATTAGTAATGCCTTTATTGCTTTAAGCATGTTTAAGTAGAAAATTTTGCATTGCAAGCTGAAAGTGCTCTGATAGAACTACTAATCAAATCAAGTTATCTTCTAATTAAATTATCCTATTTCCAACTAATGAGAAAGGAGACAGTGGTGGCTTGGTCCTTTTTCCTTGCAGTAAAAATTATTCAATTCAAAAATCTTATACTTGAAAATAATCTATATTCTCAAAGAATATATGTTTTAGTCATGGATTCCCATGTAACACACTAATACTAAATTAAGTGGCTTAAAACAACAATGATTTATTATTTATCAATATGTCTTATCTTGTGAGTTAGCTGACTTATCTAGATATTATTTCTGTGGCACAGGGAGTTGGCTTAGGATATAAGCATGTATTTATTTAGCTGCTTTTTGCGGGGTGGGTGACTGGTACAGTACGTTCAAGGTGGCTTCATTCACACTCATGGCACCTCTGCTGTGGTGTCTAAACGCCTGTGGGCTGGCTGGATCTTTTCCGATCTCTTCACTCGCTTACCTTGCCAGAGCTTCTTTACTTTGTGACTGGTTTTCAAAAGAATGCAAATAGAAGGTGCCAAGTTTTCTTAAGGGGTAAACCCCGGGACTCACATATCATCACTTCTGCCTCATTCTCTTCATCAAAAGAAGTCATAAGGCCAGCAGCAATTCAAGAAAGGGGAAATAATTCCATATCTTGGGAGTGATGATGGAATTTTTGGTGGCCAACTGGTAACTGGATAATCCATGAAAAATGAGTGCCATTAAGTCACTTGTAATAATAATTCCTCCTACCTTCATAATACTTTCTTTCATAACAACATATGGAATTTTATTGTAGTGTTTAAAGTAAAAGTATTTTCCATGAAATGAAGAAATGCTAAAAACAAAGGGGGAAGATATGATATAGATTCAAATATATATTACTTATTCTTTACAAATTCAAGATAAATTTGACTTTATTTCAGAATGGAGATACAATATAAATTTTTTTACACTGCTATTTTACAATGAAAATTTTTCTTTATTCAAATAGAAAACTTGTTCTGAATTATACAGAATATGAAGGTAATTGAAGAAAATTTCTCTATTACCCAAAAGAGTACTTGAAGAAGTACTACAAGTAACAAGAGAGAGTCCAATAATGTCAAGTATCCTTAGATACGCATGATTGCATTATTAAATTACAATACATGTCTTTTACTTTGTCTTAAAGAACTATATGTATTCTAGGGTTTGTAAAGGACATTTTGGGGTAACTTACTATTTTCTTTTTTAAAGAAAGTTCCTGGAAGATCAAAATGAGAGAATTATCTAAAGTACCATGACCTATCAATTCAAATATCTTTTTAAGGGCATAACAAGTAGCTTTTATATTCTATAAAATTCATTTTATCCAGTCCAGGAAATCTTTATCATTCATTGTGTCAACTTGGTTAAAAGATGAATACTTTAAAAATCCAAATTACTGAAAATTAATAACACTTAGATAATATTGCATTACATTTTATTTTTTGGCACTACATTCTACAAACCCCACGTCTCTTCTACACAGAGGCATGTGCTAACATACATATATGCCATAAATACATGTGTGTATGTATATACCCACACGTGCACACACATATGATCCATACAAAGAAAATTTAAAAATAGACCAGACTTAGAGAATTACTGTCACTACACCCATCAGAGTACAGCTGAGCTGGTAATTAAACCACCACACTCCCACAGACAGACCTGCAGCTATGTAGCACACATCCTAAGAATATGACTGGATCTAGATTCATATTAAAAACCACAATTAAATAGGCTTACTTCAGACAGATTCAATCTCTCCACTCATAGAGTGCAAATTATGAAATTTTGGCCAAGAGGAGTAGTGAAATACCCAATCACTATCAAAAAGTATGTACAAGGATAGAAGCTAAAAAAGATACTATGTATTTTAAAGCATTCACCCTTCAGATTATGAGTTAAAACTTTACAAAAATTGACTTATAGCATTGGAGTGTATAGCAGTAAACTATAATAAGATGTATAGTCTCATAATAATAATGTCTAGTCTCATAATAATAATGTCTACTGGTGCCTATTAACAATATTCTGGCTTTATTTTTGACCCAAGAAAAGTTAAGTCAGAATCAATCTCCTTGGCCATTCCTCGAAAAAGCTGAACTAAAATTCAAAATGACCGACAATGTTACATAGCATATAGGCTGCTACTACGGATAAAAACTTCAATCCTTATAATGTCACTGAAGTCTACATAATTCCCCAAAACAGCAATTGCATCAACACTATTAAAAGGTAGATTTGCATAGTTAATTATATGTACATAGAGCTTATTTATTTTTAAAGATATTGTTCTACCCTACATCATTCTTTTGTGTCAATAGGAAAAAGTACCATTCACACATTGGATGGAAACTTATGCAAGAGAATAGCATTTTCCACATTGCCTAAAATAAAAGAAATTATAGCCGTAAAACATATGTCTCTTAAACTCCCTGGCCAATGCCTTCCACCTCAAGTACCTCATCACCAACTCCCTTTTGATGGAATATTCCAAAAAGTTTCCTGTATGGCTTGCTGCCACTCTTTGTTTCCCAATAAAATAGGTAGCTCTAAGCCCATAATCCCAGTGGAAACTTAGTATAGCAAAATAAGATACGAGAAGATGCACTACTAGCACATCTCTGCTTTCAGCTAGTTGATTGCTGACATGGTCTCCAAATAAGAATTTTGTTCCATTGATTTTGAAATTCTATAGAGAGTTCTTCTTGGGTATCTGACCTAAGATGATAAATAAGAAACAGCAGACATATTGGAGCTATAATTGTTCTATAATTTATTGTTCCCTATTGACCTCACTGTTGTGCATTGTAAGTTAGGTACTTGTGGATTTTTTGCCTATATAATCTTTGATGGAATAATAAATGTATTCTCTTTTTTTAAATCATTATCTTGATTTTGGTTCACAGCCTTCCTCTGACTTATGATGCTATAAATCAGGATTCATAGCCTATATCTTGATCCCAGCAACTTTTGACAACAAGCTGTTGGAAACTCCCCAGGTTTGACCACCCTTTCTGCATTTCCTGCCTGACTTTTCATTGACCCTTCTGTTTTTAGCCTTCAGCAATCTATATTTTACCAGTGATCCTTTGACACTACCAAGAACAGTAAGCACCTTGACCCTTTCCTTTTCATCTCCATCATTTGCATAACATGTTTACCATAATCTTCCTTATAGTGTAAGTCAAGTCAGTTCAAATCTTCCAACAGGCACCTTCTGCAAACCATGTTCCCGTCCATTGCCTAATAAAGGCAAAATTCTCCATAGGGTGTATTTTCTACAAAGGAGACTCAAAGCTATATTTAATACTCAGATATATTTTGTTTAGTTAGCACATTGACATTGACAGAAAAATACAATTCGAATGCCCTTTGCCACTACCACTCACTACTGCCTTTTGCTTGCCCATTCACAAAAGTACATTATTCCTTGAGTTTGCAATCTCTACATTAATGCTGAGTATAAGAAAGAATACCATACTTTACTTAACCTTCCCTACCTTCTTAAATGCAAACATATGTCAACTGTGCCCTAGGAATCCAGACCTGGATTGTCTCCCACAGAATGATAATGTTTAATTTTCTCCCAGTGGGTTAGGGTCAAATGATATACAGCTCATGCATGGGGATTCATCTCACTGCCAAGGAGTCCTTAACTAAATGCTCCCTTTTTACGGACATAGGGAGATTAAGAAAGGGATACAGGGAAGGTCTAGGAGCTGAAAAGAACTGATTCTGAGTGGAAAATGTGCCTCAGCCAAGGTTTCCCAAATAAAATGAGGCCTCCAAATGAAAGTGCCTGGTGTAGCAGTGGAGATAGTCATATGAGTATGGCTGACCCAGGGGAAGAGGTGTTGAATTCCTAACTGCAACTCTCTCAGATGCCTGCAATTCACTGGATGTGCACCAAGTCTGGTGTGAGGAGGGCAGCCACTGCCTTTCCTATTCATCCACAGGCCTGTCAGGCAAAGCCTTGCAGTTTTCTGTGGCTAGGCCTACAAGATCACACTTAGAGTTTTGGCCTGGAGCTGCACTTCTCAACAACTTGTAATTTTTTTTTGTTGAAAGCCAGACTTGTTGTTTTCAGTAACAGAAACTGAGTTAAATAGGCCTTCATTCAGTGTGAGATTTTATGTGAATCTGACTAAAAGGCTGTGTTTAATGGTTTTTCTACCTGTAGGTACCAAAGTGTTCAAATTCCTCTAGGGTCCTAGTTTCTTTCTCTCCTTTTGACTTTGAGTTTCCCTAACTATGACACAGGAGGGTTGTCTGTGATATAGTTTGAATATTTGTCCCCACCAAATCTCATGTCGAAATTTGATCCCCAGTGTTGGAAATGGGGCCTGATGGGAGGTGTCTGGGTCATGGGGGCAGATCTCTCATGAATGGCTTTGTGCTTTCCTTATGGCAATGAGTGAGTTTTGCTCCATTAGTTTTTGAAAAAACTGATTGCTAAAGAGAGCCTAGAATCTCTTCACCTCTCTCTTGTTCCCTTGCTTCCTCTCTCACCACCTGCCTCCCTCCAACACCACCTGCTTCCCTCCAATTTCCAGCAGGAGTGGAAGCAGCCTGAGTTTCCCACCAGAAGCAGATGATGGTGCCATGCTTCTTGTACAGTCTACAGAACTGTGAGCCAAATAAACCTCTTTTCTTTATAAATTATCCATCCTCAGATATTCCTTTATAGCAATGCAAAATAGACTAATACACTCTGTCTTGCAACTCTTTCAACGGTAATCCACTGTTATTATGCTGGAGTTCTCTTGGTCTTTTATTGGGCCTATGAATATCACATGTATTTTGGAAATCAACCTGATTTCTCAAGTTGAGAAATCAACTTTTTTTATTTCTCCCTTAGATGAGACAAAAAGGTTAGAGGACACAAGATTGGGAGTAGTGTCCTTCTGCAGCTGGAATGGGGTCTAGTAAATTCTTTTCCCATGGAGGACAAGCTCTTGTTATTGGGAATACCTGGCATATTTCACAGTGATTACTCTTCCCTTTCTCCTGTCAAAGACACAAAGGAATCTTTCTTTGTGATATTCACTGTGTAAACCTGGCTAGTTTCCTGGATGTAAAGCCCTTGAAAGTATAGAAGATTCCCCCAGACTGTGGCTTTTAGAAGTTCCTCACTCTCATGCTAATCCACAGCCTCTAGCAATTCATCAAAATTACCATTTATGTGTGTGTTATGGCTTTTATACCTTGAAACATAATATACACATACCATTTATGTGTCAGGTTATGGCTTCAGCGTCTTTTGCTCCAGGAAAAAAAAAGAATCTGAGCTGTGGGTCTTTTTACTTGCCTCTCCAGATACCAGAATGACAATTTGCTTTGCAACGTTTGTTCTATGATGTGTCCAAGAAAAGTCACTGATTTTAAGTGCGTTAAGCTTTTTCTTGTTGTATTATCATGGCTAAAACTGGAAGCCTTCAGCATCTTTTTTTCTTCCCTTTCCAATAGCTTAAAATGTGAACATGATGTAATGTAGATGAGGAAATGGAAGTTACATTTTGAAATTGGCAGCACACTGAAAAAGAAGGAGACTGGGTCTCTGATGGGGTACATCATGGAGCAACCACTCAACCAGCTCTGGACTCCTGATGATCCAAAACATTCACACTAAAGAGAAGTTGAATTCTATCTCGTTTAGGTCATTAGACTTGAGGATTCCTTTTTATTTTTATAAAAGAAGCCTAAGCAAACCCTGACTAATAAAGTGATATTTACATTATTACTTTGGATCTACCATTACTGATCTGGTTTTCTTTTCCTTTTTCCTGAATACTATTTTTACAAACAAACAACATTTATTTTTTCACAAATCTATAGCTTATGAAATATCCACTTTAGTTTTATTGAGAATCCTTAATAAATCTCCTTCAAATATTTCTACTCTGGAATTTTATTCACTAAATATATTAAATTCTTAAGATTCTGTAATTACGTCATAGCAAAGCAAGTACACCCTCTGCAGTCTGAAATAAGCACTCTAATTTATAGTCATGCTTTAAAATTTCCTTCCAACAAATATGAGACAAATAAAATTTTTTCTTGGGAAGTATTTGCCATAAAGCAGATTTTTCTATGTGTTCCAAAAAGTTCTGGTTTCCAGAAATGTTAAGAAGTGCTCGGCCGGGAGCGGTGGCTCATGCCTGTAATACCAGCACTTTGGGAGGCTGAGGCAGGTGGATCACGAGGTCAGGAGATGGAGACCATCCTGGTTAACACAGTGAAACCCCATCTCCACTAAAAATGCAAAAAATTAGGGGGGCCTGGTGGCAGTAGCCTGTAGTACCAGCTACTCTGGAGGCTGAGGCAGGAGAATGGTGTGAACCTGGGAGGTGGAGATTGCAGTGAGCTGAGATTGTGCCACTGCACTCCAGCCTGGGCAACAGTGAGACTCTGTTTCAAAAAAAAATTTAAAAAGTGCTCCCCCAAAAAGAAAATCACACACAAAAAACCCCAGATATATTCATGCAATAAAATACATTTAGGCAGTACTGCAAACTAAATTCTCTTTCTAAGATTTACACTGCTCTTTTGTATATACTTTAAAATTTGAGTTAGCTTGTCCTATTTATTGGGGTCTTTCTATTTATTGGATTATAGCCAAGAATTATTCCTATTTTTTTCCCAGTAAGTATCCCCCAATACCCTGTGCCAATTCCCTTTGTTTAATTGGGTAGATATTACATTTAAAAAAGTATGACTCAACTTAATAGCTCTATATTCAGTTTACATAATAAAGAATAATCTTAGTCTAAATAGTCCTGTTCATTTCAAAATTTCAATTTCAAACTCATTTGAAACTTTCCTCTTTCCCTTCCACAAGCTTAGGCTAAAGTGTGGTTCTAGCACTTTGTTTAGAGGAGGGAAGCACTTAGCGTAGCCCTTCAATGTCTCTTACTTTTCCTCTTTTAACTTTGTCAAGCTTCTTCAGTATTGAAATGAAAAGAAGGGAAATGTAATATTGCAAAAAAAAAATCTTTCTTGATTGAGTGAGCTAGCAAACATCTCTCTGTTGATACTTCTGCTTCTCTGACTAATACTGACATAGTGCTATTTAGGCCACAAAATGAATGTCAGTTTTTGGAAGTGACAGGAAACTTCAGGACATTCACACAAAAGAAAAATGGCGATTTGTGGCAGCCACCCAAGTTCTAGCTCTGCGCTGGAACATGTGTGGATTCTTTACAGAGTATGAAAAGAAGCCTTCCTGCTGTGCTTTCCTGATAGGGAAAAATTCCACTCCACTCACTTCTTTTTACTGAGGTCCCTTTAGTCAAGGAATATCCTACTTGGGTGGAAATTTAAGATGACAAGGCCTGGCTATCTTCCATGCTGTTTGCTTAATTCAGGAAAACTCACTGTCTATCTGGTTTTTAATGGTGAGCATGAGACATATAAGCTCCTTTGCTCCTGACTCCACGATCTTTTTGCTAGTTATTTTCTTCTGAGTAAGTAAGTAACACAGCATTAGGTCAGCAAGTTGGCTGCTTGCATGAAGATGTCTCTTGAGCTCTTGTTTGCTCTATCACCTTGAACTCTACATTCTTCTTCTTCCCAGTTTGACTTTCATATTGATGTGGGTTTGGGCGTATGTTGAAGGTGGTAAGGTCATTTCTAGTATCTCTAAAGGCCCAAAGAAGATGGGTAAGTGTTCGGCTCAAATTGCTAAAGAGTCTCTAAACTTAGAATATTGGAATATTTGGTGCTCAGTGCCTTTGGTGTTCAACTTTGGTCCTTATTTTTAATTCAGAAAGAAACCAAAATGTAATAGCCTTGTTATAATTTTAAAAGAAAAAATATCACTGGTAGTTGTTATTTTCGTTTTTAAAAAAATTAAGAAATATATAATAAAGGGTTCTCTTTAAAACAAATTCCTGTGAAACAGGATTCCTCTCTGAAAGTCAGAGAATCTATAACTTAATCTGCTCTTTTTCGTAGATAGCATTTAACTTTATCTTACTAATATTCAAGAATCGAGCATCCATATATTTTTAAGGATCTGAAAACATTCAGCTTAATTTTAAAGATACATTTTCAAGATTCTGTGAAGTCTCAAAGGCCTTTCAGCAGTAATTATTCACTGGCAAAACAGCATTCTGTAATCATCTTATTCAGAGCATGGGATGCAAATCTTGACTGGAGTGGATGAAAAAATACTTGGTAATTTATGAACTGTGAAGAAAATAAACCATAGACATTCAGTCCATCAGTGGTCTTGTTAAGAGAGTGGCCTAATGAGCCACACACAAGACCCAGAGCTTCGCCTTCTTTCATCAGTAAAATTAACTTGTAGATATAATCTTTATGTCTATTTTCTCTATATCTATTATATCAAATAGCCAAATTTTACCATATAAAGAGAAAACTATCCAGATGACAATAAAAATCATTTTAGCTAAACAAAATATTTGGACTGTTAAAATTACAACTAAAAAGCAGGGTAAAACACATATATATTTTTAAAAGCTGTGGAAAGATCTATAAATCTTACCCTTAAACATTTTGTGTATTTATTAAAAGCATAATATCATTATTTAAATATTAATCTTTCAATTATATTTAAAATGACTTTGTATTTTTCAACAGTGCTTTGTATATAAGGAAGGTTCATTTATATATAATATCTAAATCATAGAGAAAATTCGATACTTTCAGGATCACTTTACAGAATCTTGGCTCTTTCTTACAGTAAATGAAGTTCCATTTGTCCATTTAAAATGTTGAATTTTTAATATGTCCCTCTGCTCTTTCTCTGTCTCCTCTTCCCTTCAGCTTGGAGAGTCCAGTTCTCACAACTAAAAATCTATTAGCTTCCACAACATGTCACAGAATAGGAGTGGTGTAGGGAAAAAAAAAAATAGAAAAAAAAGAAAAAAAAAAAAGCTGCTTGCCTTACTATTGACCTTTGTGTTGAATGCAAGGATAATCTAATTTTATCTTTTCTCATCATGTACATTTTACATGACAGAAGTTCACTAGTATGTTACTTTTACATTTTCAAAATAAAGATTTGAATTTGACCTGTATTTTCTGCCATAGAGACAAGCTTTCTTACAACAATTTAGGGCAATTTAGGACACGTCTCCACCAAGTAAAAGCTGGTGGGACATTTAATTCAAACATAATAGTGTTTTTAAAAAGAAATGTGAAGCAATTTCTTTACAGATTTTTAAAGTTAGTTATATAAAACTACACAGTTTGTAATGTGTACTTTGAAGCCCACATTCTTTCACATATTAAATCCTGCAAACATTTCTCCAAACATGAATATAAACTTTTATTTAAAAAGTCATTTCAAAGAGAGTCATAAAGTAAGAGTAATAATAGCTATTATGTAATTAGTGCTTACTACATGAGAGCTACTTCTAACACTTTACGTCATGTAAACCTGACAATAACAGAATGTAGTAGTTACCATTGTCCCCATTTCCAGATGTTAAAACAAAAACTTGAAGAACCTAAGTGACTTGGTAAAAAATAGCTAAGTCAAGAATCCAACCCAGTTATGCTTACCTCGAAAGCCTGACCTCCTTACCACTCCCCTAATATGCTTGTGAATAAATGTAATTTGCAAGCAAATTTCAGGAGCACAAATATTTCATAAAAAGAGTTTTGGTAAAATGCTTCTCTTATAGACTTAACATTTAAATTAGGCAATGCAAAAATAAAATCATTTTTCTTACAAAATTTAGATTATATACTGTATCATTATTGCAAAATGCATTATGTCTTCTTCAAAAAGCAGTCTGTAGTATCACTGATAATAGTAAGACAAACAAATCTGAAAAAAAAAAAAAAACTTGAAATCTTTCAACCCCTTGGTCTTTTTTTTTTTCTTTTTTTCATTTTGACCACATTAATGAGCATACTGTGTAGGCCTATGCAGTCAAAATAGGGCATATTGTAGGTATTTATTAGTGAAGACCTCAAAAATACTCTGTGGTCTAATTTTTACTTCGTTGCGGAATTCTGCACCCAGTCGTCAACCTCTCTTCATCACTATGTAAAACAATTTAATATTAAGTATGTTTACTCTTCCCCAATCTCTATAGCAAAAAATAAATATTTGAAAAGACAAACTTTTTCAGGTAGTATTATAAAGTTTATGATTGCATGCTGTCTCTCCAATAGATGGGAAACCACTTTTGTTTTTCTGAATTATTATTTCACAAGAAATGAATTTTTGTTTGAGTGATGAGACAATCATGACTGAAATTACTTGGTGATCATCTTAATCTGCCCAAGTATAAGAAATAAATGACTTAGAAGAAAAAAAGTCACCTGCCAGATTCCAAGAAGAGTCTAGATTTTGTACTAAATGACACATTTATCTGTTTGCATATTCCAAAATTGATTAAAACATATAGAATATGTCTGGAAAGGAGAACAGAGAGAATTCCATTTGGGCACTTTCAGTAGGGGCTAGATATATTTTTCCATGGATTTAATTGAAAAAGAAGCTGCAATTCTACCCCGAGTAGAACCTCATAACATTAGGGCTAAGGAACCAGATTAAAATCCTTCATCAGAAGCAGCTCAGAAAGAAGTAGCACCAAAGGGTGAATAACAGTGTATTGAACATGTTTGATTTGTGACATAATAAAACCAAATTACTTTTGTTTTTCATTGTTCCTTTAAAATGTATTAGTAGAGGTAACCATCTGTTGCTTCTGCATTAAACATAGGAAGTCCCATGATTTTTCTTTATTCTCTTAGAAAATGAAATACACTCAGTTTATAGGACTGAAAGCTTATACAGTTTGGAGTGTCACCACCTTTTTTTCTTTTTTAGTATTTATATTATCTCGTTATCTTATATATTTAGTGCACAATGTGATATTTTGATATATGTGTCCATTGTGAAATCATGAAATCAACCTAATTAATATATTGATCACCTCACATGCTTAGCATTTTGTTGCAGTGAGAACATTTAAGATCTAATCTCTTAGCAATTTCTAAGTATAAAATACTTTGTTAACTATAGTCACCATGCTATGCAATAGATCTCCAGAACCTATTCATCCTGTCTAACCGAATGTTTTTACCCTTCATCTCAACATGTATCTTCCACCAGCACTGCCACAAGCTCTGTTCCTGGCAACCACCATTCTACTCTCTACTTCTACAAGTCCGACTTTCTAACATTCCACATAGAAGTGATATCATGCAGTATTTGTCTTTCTGTACCTGGCTTATTTCACTTAGTAATAATGTCCCAAGGTTCATCCATGTTGTTGCAAATGACAAGAGTTCCTTCTTTTTTAAGATTGACCAGTATTTCATTGTGCTTGTGTGTGTGTGGGTGTGTGTGTGTGTACCTATCTACATATACCTCTACATATACCTATTTACATACATACCTATCCATAAATATCTATTTTATACATATACATATATATGTGTGTATATATATGTATATATTCATCCTTGACTGACTCTTAGATTGAATCCATATCTTAGCTATGTACTGCAATAAACACGGGAATAGTACTGCAATAAACATGGGAATAAACAACTCTTTAACATATTCATTTCACTTTTTTTTGGATATATACACAGAGGTGGCATTGTTGGATCGTATGAGATGGACTTTCTTTATTTCTTTAAGGAAATGATCACAGAAATACAAATTACATTCAAAATAAATATTTACCTAGAAAAAAAGAAATAACAAAATGCAATTTTTAAAAAACTTTCAAAAATCACAAACATCACAAAAAACCCCACCATATTTGTTTCAGTTAGCTGCCTGTAATACTTATGTGACATCTTTTTTCTTATATTTTTTGACAATATGCTTCTGATTACTTGCATATGCCAATAACTTTGTAATGTCTTTTTCATAGACATATAGATAGTTTTGATCATGATTTAGCAAAACAATTATTTTAGAATGTTTATTGAGTTTCACATCTTGTTTTTAATTTTTAAGATCATTTCAAATTTGGGGAAACTTCTACCAAAATTGTTTTGTGTATGAACCATCAGATGTGGAAGAATTTTCCACAGAGAACTTTCTGAGTCTTCATATTACAAATGTTGCTGCTTCTTTCACTGTCCATATACTTCTATACCAAGCACATCACAAAAACACTCAAATTACAATATGACATGTGACTTTGCACCTTCCTGTGATGGTGCCAGATGAGTCTATGCACTGGATGGCAGTACTATTGTAAGGAGCCATTTTATACCATTGGATAGATGGCAATAGGTTCATCATGCATAGAAGCGAGTGAAAACAGAAATATATTTCACAGAAGCTAAATGAAAGCTTCCCCACCTCAACTTCTCATCTAGTCCTAAAGCCACTTCCAAGGCACCCGACCAGAATGCAAATGTGGTGGTGGGAGGTCAGAGTGGAAAGAAACAGCAGTGCTAACTGACTGTGGTTTAAATATCATTTATGAAATGTATGCAAATCAGTGACCCTGTGACCACATTGCTAAAGCCAATTTGAGATTTGTGGCATTGAGAGGCCCTGAAGCTTGCCTTCATGTCTCAGTAAATCTGCCTCTGTTCTTGGTTTTAACAGCCTATGGCGTTAAAACTCACAGGGATCAGCTCATAGACTGGAGAGACTGGATTGTGCTAATCTTTTCCCAACTCTGTGTTAAATGACTTGATGTTGGTATTTAGAAACTGGTCATGGTGGACGAATTTACACCACAGAAAAGAGAAAATGCTATAAATCAAAGCTGTTCTTTGGAGGAGCAGCCAGTCGGTATTTACCAGCACAGCACTTGTCATATTGTCACTTCAACCAGTAAACTTAAAAAGTGGAATGACCAGTTCAAGACAACAGTCAATATTCAAAACTGGAATTAACATTAAATATCTGAGTCTCCCTAAATCCAGCCCTTTTTAAGACAAGAAATCGATCATGGGAATGGAGTTAGTGCCTAGGTGCCTTCTCTTGTTCCTAGTTCTCCTTTTCCAGTTAACCAACAGCTTCAGACTCTGGGAATAAGGATGAGAAAGATAGCAAAAAAAGTTTCCTATATTCTGGTAGTTTTCCATCATTTAAGCTTAGAGTTTAAACTGTCTCTTTTTCTTATGTGTATTTTTTGTTTTGTTTGCTTATTTTTATTGCTGATGACTTATGTCCTACACTTCCACTGAGGTGGGCTGATAAATGTAGTGCTTATTTCTGGATGGCATTTTCAACTTTTTCCACAGCCCCTAGAAATCTCAGATTTCACCTCCAGCTTTCTGCCACCAGGGTACTTCTATCCTACAGGTGCTTTCTTGAACAGGACCCCAGATAACCTCTGCTCTTTAGCCCATGTCTAGCCAATCTCTCCTTTATAGCCTATGTCTAGCAAACAGGAAACACGCATACCTCTCTTACCAATATAAATTTTGAAAATTCAGATTGACCTTCATGTAGCCACTTCTGTCTTACTTGCACATGTTACACAGTTTTCAGTTTCATGAGTCAGCTATGAGCCTTGTGTTAGTCTTCCAACTTTAGAGAACACATTTCAAACACTTCAAGCAGCTTTCTGGAACTCTCTCTCTCACTTTTCTAGAGGGGAAGAAGGTTACATTCTTTCTCTCAATTCTCCTTGACTGGGGACGTGTTATGGACTGAATTGTGCCACTCCAAAATTCATATGTTGAAACCCTAACCTCCACTACCTCTGAATGTGACCTGTCACCTCTTTCTCACCCCTTTAAAATGTACTTGAAGATAGGTCTTTGAAAGAGGTGGTTAAGTTAAAATAAGACCATTAGAGTGGGTCTTAATATAATATGACTGGTGATCTCATAAGAAGAGGAAATTTCGACACACAGACATACCATAGTTCCTCTTGTGGGTGCACTATAGGAAACACCATGTGAGAACACAGCAAGAAGGCAACCATCTGCAAGCCAAGGAGAAAGGCCTCAGGAGGAACCAAACCTGCTGACACCTTAGTCTTGGACTTCTAGCCTCCAGAGCTGTAAGAAAATGAGTTTCTGTTGTTTAAGCCACCCAGAATGTATATTTCTTTATGACAGCCCTAGCAAACTAGTATAGGGTGAAAGTGGGAGATCTCAAGTCCCTTTTTTCTCTGATATCTTCTTCATATCTATAGAGTATGACAGTTTTAGAATTGGTCTTCAAACACTTCCCTAACAATTTCAGGGATCTGGCTTTGGAATGCCGAGGTTCTGTCATCTTGTCACACATGTACCATGTGTTCAGAGCCCACAGCATGAGGAGGGTGGATGGACACTTGGGAGGTAACAAGACCAGTTTTTCCCAGGAGGATGTAGCATTATGGTTACCCACTTCCTTATTCATAATTCTTGTGCTAAAGGCAACCACTACGGTTTTGAGAAATCAAGCTTTCATTTTTCTTCATTTACTCACCCATCAAATCCAGAGTACTGTTAGTGTTAAGTAGTAAAAGAATGAATTAGTGTTAACTTGCTAACATGATACACCACCTTTTAAAGAATCTGAAACAATGTAATTTCTCATAAAATTTCTATATACTCACATTGGGAAAGATATATTACATTTTTAGAAAATCCATTTCCCATTGATTATTAGTTTGATAAAAATAGGACTAATATAAGTTTATAAAGTAGAAATTTTATTCAGCCTGCTAAAATTCTAAGAAATCTATACTTTCAGTTCAGTTTTACTTTTCTCTCTATTACTTTTTTAATGTTTTGAAAAAGTTTTGAGGCACAATCTGCAAACTCAAGCATATAATAAAAAGAGCCTCCTTTATTTTCTTAAACTCAGTTTCTGCTGGTTGGCAGAGACTTACACATTGTCAATTTGAGGCTACGTTCCTGTATCCAAGAAGTTTGACTCTGCCTCAGAGCATGGCCCATATCTCTATTCTTGGATTCCCCTAACCCGTGGTATTTTGTCATTTCTCTTCTTCATGTCAGCTAGGAGGTGGGGGCAGAAATCCCCCAGGGTTTGGAGACCTTTGATCACTCCTCTATCCTTTACATTTGAATATTGTCACCTTTCCATCTCTTTGCCCTTTTGTTCTTATGTCACATCTACCTGTAAGCACCTAACCTAAAAATAATGCGAAAAAAATATGTCATCTTCTACAGCAGTGCCTTGAGTAGAAACTCAAATCAATGGATTGCTGGAGAAAAAATACTTTCATCTAAGGCTGAGAGTAAAATGCAGGATTTCTATATTTAACTACCCTCCGTGGTTATTGACAAACATTTTCTTTGCCCCTCTATCACTCACCACAGCCTCTAACATAAATTTTCCCAGTGCTTCTAAATCTACATTTTCCTACTCTAGCTTTTATTAAATAGCCTTATGCCTCACTTTGTGGAGAAAATTAATGTCTCTCATTCACGATCTTCTTTAATCTCTCACTCCTGTATCTTCAGGTGCAACTGTATCTATATCTATCTGGCATACTTTTCTGTACTTTCAAAGGAAAAAATTCCGCAAGCTCCTGTTCAGGGTTAACTTCGGCTCAGGACCTAGCTCCCCAACATTCCCTTCACGTCTCCAACACAGTATTCCCTCACTAAGTTTTGTGTTCATCCTTTCCCTCTCAACTTGACAATTATTATTGTATATTATTATACATTATATACAGGTTATATTAGCTTCTAATGACATACCAAATTACTACAAACTTAGTGGTTTAAAACAACATACGCTTATTATTTTACAATTTTGGAGGTGAAAATTCCAAAATGGTCTTATTGTGCTAAAATTCAGAGCTGTATTTCTTCTGGAGATTCTAGCTGACGAGGTATTTTCTTGCTGTCTCCAACTTCCAGAAGCCACCTGTATTCCTCAGCTCACGGCCCCCTTCCTCCATCTTCACAAAGCCAGCAACATTGCATCTTTGAATCTCTCTCACTCTGATCCTAACGCTCTGGTTTCCTTCTTATAAGGACATTTGCGGCCACATTGGGTTCACCAAGTAATAATACAGGATGATAGTCACATCCTCAAATTCTTAACATAATTATATTTACAAAATCCATTTTGGTTAACATATTCAGATTCTGGAGATTAGAGCTTGGAAATCTCTAGCAGGGAAGAGGTGTTATTCTACCTACCACATAGTCAATCAACATGCTCAATAACGTTACAGTTAGGAGCTTGGATTTTATATTTATACTGACCTCTGTTTAATTCCAGTTCTGTAAAAAATAAAAAATATAAAAAGTTCTGTCACTTGGGTAGACTACTTAATCTTTCTAAGTGCCAGTTTCCTTTGAATAAAAAAAAAATAGTGGCTACCTGGTAGGTCGATTGTTAGAATTCGGTCAGAAAATGTCTATAATATTATTTGCATAGTGTCTGGCACATAATAAATACTCGAAAATTTTTAGGTATTATAATATTTGTTACCAATAACTGAAAAAATAGTTAGACCTCATATCTTCAACTATTTTACAATCTGAGCTTATATGGCCTTTGATCATCTTCTTTCCTGAGCACTAGCATGTTATACTTCATTGTTTCCTTAAAGCAGTAACATGAGTTTCCAACAGCCTTGGAATTTCTGATTAGCCATCTCTAATATGCTATATAGTACTGCATGTTCTAATTTATTTGGATTATAAGTATTCCCTCAGAATTCATAAACATTATAAAATGTCCAACATGATAGACAATAATATAAATTTCCCATGCATTTCTTATCTTCTCAGCTAGATAGCCCTTCTAAGCAAATATTTTCTTTTTTTTTTTTTTTTTTTTTTGAGACGGAGTCTCTCTCTGTCGCCCAGGCTGGAGTGCAGTGACACAATCTCGGCTCACTGCAAGCTCCGCCTCCTGGGTTCACGCCATTCTCCTGCCTCAGCCTCTCCGAGTAGCTGGGACTACAGGCGCCCGCCACCACACCAGGCTAATTTTTTTGTAGTTTTAGTAGAGACGGGGTTTCACCGTGGTCTCGATCTCCTGACCTCGTGATCCGCCCGCCTTGGCCTCCCAAAGTGCTGGGATTACAAGCGTGAGCCACTGCGCCCGGCCACTAAGCAAATATTTTCAAAGGTAATTCTGGTTAAGCATTCTTTTAACCTTTTTGAAGATTAAGTCAACCTAATTGTCTTTAGTCCATCTAATTTCTAACAGCATCTCATTTATAACCTTTTTCACATTTTCTTATCTCTCATTAATGAACTCATTTAAATGCTGCTCTCCCTCAAATACACATGCCCACTGCAGTGGAGCCCCTTAACCAATCCAGTAAAAGGATAACATCTCTGCTACCCGGGAATAGAATATTGGAAAATAAAATAAAATAATGAACGTAATGGTGCTTTGAAACCCATTGAGAGTTCTACAAATGTAGGACATAATACTGTTTATCACTTGTAATTGTTATTAATAGAGTTTTAATATGTTGAAGTGACTAAGTATTACTATATCTCACCACATGTATACACCCATATCCTAAAACTTTGCTAGCTATACATATTAATAATTTTATAACAAAAAGGGGTTTCCTTATATTACCATTTATTTTTTCTTAGAAGAACATTATCTTAAGCCCTGTCAGAATACAAAACAGATAATATCCATGTTCACATAAAACATTCATGTTGCTTTAAAGGTAGTACTTTAAGAAAAGAGCATGTATGAGCATTATATATACATGTATATGTATATTCATACATATATACATATATAGTGATAAATATTGTAAAGAAAAATGAGTAAAATAGGAAGCTATAGATCCCAGAGTATATTACAGAAGCCTTCTGATTCATTATGGTATTTGAGGATGGACTTGAGGGAGCAGTTGAAGGAGCCAGGTAATTAACTGGGGAAGAATATGCTAAAGATAATGCAAGAGGTAAATACCCTCAAGTAGGCGGGTATCCCTGGTTTGTATGAGGCATAGCAAAGAGGCAAGTATAAGTAAATAAGGGAAAGAATAGTAGAAGATAAAGAGGTTGTCAAGATTCAAATTATTTGCAATCTCGAAGGCTATGATAAGAACTTGGGGTTTTATTATGAATGCAGTTAAATTCTGATTGCAGCAGAATGACATAATCATACCCACATTTTTAAAGGATCACTAAAATTGTTTTGTGAAAACATTGGTTGACAGCGGGTAAAGGAATTGAATTAGGAAAACCAGATAGAATTTCATTGCAGGAATTCTAGTAAGAGATGATGGCAACTTGGTCTGTGGTTTTAGCAAGTGGTAAGAAGTGGTCAGATCTCAATTTATTTTAAACACAAATCCAAGAGCACATGCCCTCATATAAGATAAGTGATATAAGAGAATGTAATAAGTCAAGGATAACTACAAGGTTTCTCATCCATATAACTAAAAAGAAGAAGTTTTCTTGCACTGTGATAGGAATCCCATGGAAGATAAATAAATGATTTTCTCAGTTAAAATAAAGAATAAATCAGGTTTCAGTTAGACACACATTGCCTGAGATGGTCTGGGATTACAACTGGCCAAGATGGGGAAGAATTAAGAGCATTCAGGTAGTTCATCTCTGAACACAAAAAAGTTGAAATTCTAATGAATGTCCATTTGGAGGTGACAGCAGTATGTTAAAAATATAAAACTGGATTTTATGAGGAAACTTCTGTGTTGGCATTATACATTTGACAACTGTCAGTGCAAATAGGATATTTAAAGCTATATGACTGGATGAGATCATCTAGAACACAAATGTAAACAAAGAAGAGCACATGTTCAAGAACTGAGCCAATTTATTTTGATGAGTATATTGAAGCCCAGACTAATTAAGAGACTTCTACTAGTTCAGCTAATGATCTCTAGGGCCAGGATTAGAAATGCAATCTCCTTAATATCCAGCCAGTGTTCTTTCCAGTAAAGTTACCGCTGCCTGGAATTAAAATGTAAATATGTTTCCTACATGGACACATATTAACACATAAAAAAATAAATCTTGAGATATCCATGTATTTTCAAGTAGGTAGATTTCCCAAAGGTGTCCTTCACCTCTCAATACTACGCAACCAACAGTCATTGTGCAGAGCAGATTATCATATCCTAAGAAAATTTACTTTCATCATATTATAACTGCTGCCAAAGGACAGATATCTACTATAGTTCCCAAATAAAAATTCTAAACAGAAATGTACAAGTTTTATTGCATAAAGGAAACAAAATAATCTTACTTTTATTTCTTTTAATGAAATAATCATTTTCCTCTTGTATCACAGTGAAATTAATCTTATGTCTCAATAATATGATTTAGATGTTTGTCCTCTCCGAATCTCATGTTGAAATGTGATTCCCAGTGTTGGAGGTGGGGCCTGGATTGGATTGTGGGGTTGAATCCCTTGTGAATGACTTAGTACCATTCCCTGGGTGATTAGTGAGTTTATGCAAGATCTGGTTGGTTAAAGGTATGTGCCACCTCCCTCTTCTCTCTCTCACACCGTTCTTGCCATATGATGCTCCTGTTCCCAGTTCACCTTCCACCATGATTGTAAACTTCCTGAGGCTCTTGCCAGAAGCCTAGCAGATGTTGGTGCCATGCTCATACAGCCTGCAGAACTCTGAGCCAATTACAATTTTTTCTTTGTAAATTACCAAGCCTCAGGTATTGCTTTATAGCAACACAAGAACAACCTAACCACACTCATCTAGTAGATAGCATGTTCTTGAATGACAAAGATCTTTTGTTATAGATCTTTTGTACCCTCCTGATTATAGAGCCTGCTACCTGTTTGGTTTTCAACAAATAGTTTCTGAGGAGACCAATGAAAGAATAAGGGAAGAAACAAAAAGATTTAAAAATTGTGCTATCAATGTTAAGAAACGTCTTATTCAGTTCAGGTTGTTATACCAGCTAGGTGACTTATTAACAATAGAAATGTACTTCTCACAGTTCTGGAGGCTAAAAGTCCAAGATCAGGGTGCCAACCTAGTAAGGTTCTGGTGAGGGCCATCTTGCAGGTGGCAAAATACTGACTTCTCATTATATCCTCACATGACAGAAACAGGGTGAGGGAGCTCTGTGGGATCTGTTTTATAAGGACACTAATATTCTTTATAATGGCCCTACTTCCAAGACCTAATTACCTCCCAAAGCTGCCACTTCCTAATACCCTCACATTAGGAGTTCAAGATATGGAATTTGGGAGATATACAAATATTCAAATATTCAGTCCATTGCAAGAAGTTTGGGCATCAAGTTATCTTGTTAATTGACTCTCATTAGTTCATTCTGAGAAAGGAGTTTCAATCAAGCAGGGGAGAGGAAAAGATAGCCACCCTATGAAATAGAAGAAAAAAAAACAGGAGTAGTTAGGAGAAAAAAAAGAAAAAATTCAGGATAAGAAGACTTTGGAAACTGAATTAACATAAATAATTCAGTCAAGACGGGAGAGCCTGAAGATACAAACAAGTACAATGGATTTCTTAAGAATGGAAGGAAATCAAACAGGAGAGGTTTAAACTGTTTAACTGTTTGAGGCATGGAGTAGTTAGACTTGAAAGAGTAGAGAAAACAAATTATGGAACAAGAGGAAAGTAAATAAATCAAAAAAATTTTTGAGAAAGAAAACAATTCAAGGAGAAAGATGAACCTAATCTTAGTGAAGTAGGAAGTCAAGTCATTCTTTGAGAGTGAATAAAACGGTGGTGTCATTGGCTATGAGAAGTCTCAGAAAGTATTAGAACAACCTCTGTTAGAACTATGGTAGGAAGCCCACAGGAAACAGATAAATTGAGGTCTAAGTTGTAATAAAGGATGAGAACACTATGAATTGGAATTGGATACAATATAATTTCAACCCAACTTTAATGAAAAGGCTTTACTAGCACTAACTGTACAAAAAAAAAATGTACAAGTACAATTGAAAATCCAATCTTTGAGTGGATAAAGAGATTTCAATGCAAACACATCACAGATAGGTCACTTCCTGAGCAATTTACTGTGTAATAGTCCCTAATCTAAACACATCTCATCAATTAACTCACTTAATTCCTTCAAGAATTCAGTGAGACAGAATCTATTATCATCTCTATTTTAGATATGAGTAACTGACGCATAGAAATGTTAAGCTATTTAATCGTGGCAAACTACTAAGCCAAGCTTTGAACTAGAAGTAGCCTGAGTTCAAATGCTAAGACATTATACACAAAGTAATGAGTGAGTGACCAAAAATAAATATGTGTTTGTATATGTCTGTGTGAACACCATTTTTTCCCAAGGATATGATAGCAAGAAAAAATTAACAAGATAAATTGAAAGTAGATCAAGGCTGAAAGATGGTAGAATAAATGGTATTATATTAGAGGTCAATATTTTGAAAAATAAAAAATTCCAAGTAGGAAATAGCACACATAAAGGCTTAAGAGATAAACATTTCATGTATATGTTGTGTCAACAGATTTCACCTCAGCAAAGCAGTAATACTTTGGTAAAAGCTACTCTTTAATAGTACCAAGTTCTCCTGTCCCAAGAGGAATAATGGCCCCATGTGGAGATGGAACCCTATAATAATGCATCAATCTGTTTTGACTTTACTTGGATTTATGGAATGATTTTTATGGTAAAAAGATACATTTGAAAATAAAACAATATGTGCTTTCATTCATGATCTCGGAAGAGATATTTGCTGTTATGGAGAAAGTTTTCAAGCAGGCACATACAAAATTAATATTAATGCCTAAAAATATTTTCTGCTAAAAAATTGAGAAGGATTTTGCATGCATGGAAGATATTTCACAGGTACGTTGGTAGAAATTGCCATGGTGATTATAAGAATCATAACTATGGAAGGACTTTTGCCTTCTATGATCACATTCATAGACCTTTATTTCAGACAATTACTTCAGATTATTGAGTTTTTACATTCTTATACAGGCCAATTATAATGTAGGAACTTAAGAATACCAAATATGATTTTATTATATTAAACATATTGGCAAAAATATGAACATATACTTTCTGAGACATCTGGAACTCATCCAAGCTGTCACCTTCATTCTTATTCATGATTTGAAATGATATGAAAGGATAAATGGAAGGAAAATCTAATTCACATTGGAAAGGAAGATGAGAAACTTAAATGACAACTAAAATAGATTTATCGCAAAATATTCAGTAAATGAAGAAACAAATGTATATAAAATCATAAAGAAATATTTAGAATATATGGTAGCATGCTTAAAATGTTTATATATAGTATTTATATATTTAATATTTACACATTCATTATTTGATGTTGAAATAACCTAAAATAGGCCAGGCCTGGTGGCTCATGCCTGTAATCTCAGCACTTTGGGAGGAGGCTGAAGGGGGTGGATCACCTGAGGTCAGGAGCTCGAGACCAGCCAGGCCAACATGGCGAAACCCCGTGTCTACTAAAAATGCAAAAATTAGCTGGGCGTGGTGGCAGGTGCCTGTAATCCCAGCTACTCTGGAGGCTGAGGCAGGAGAATCACTTGAACCTGGGAGGCAGAGGTTGCAGTGAGCCAAGATCGTGCCACTGCACTCCAGCCTGGGTTTCAGAGCAAGACTCCATCTCAAAAAAAAAAAAAAAAAAAAAATAGTTTGGAGGAATAAAAAGGTACAGATAAAAGAGGAGATATAAGAAAACATCGGTGCATGGTAGGTGACATACAGTTAACTCTAAAAGTACCAACAAGATGAATTTCATTCATTTTATGACTACCATGAAGATCATTAGGACTTTGGCTTTATTCAGTCCTAGGCCAATTGCCGAAGTATAAAATATCTGAATTTGTTTCATATTTTTTTCCAAAAACATTTTTATCTGTCTGTAATTTACATCTTCCTAAATAAGTTTTTCTTCTGTATTCTAAAAGCAAGCTAGCTTGATTTCAGTTTGTTGTTAATATATTTCTGCTAAGCTTAGTGTGTCCTCCAGGATAGTTGCAACTTGAATAAGATTTTATATTGTACAAAGTTTTGCCTGTATACACTATTATTAAAACACTATAATAAAAAAGCATTTTGGAAATAAAATCAAGTAAATAATAATCTCCACATAGTAGGCCAACAGTTGTTTTTGTAATTTGTATTACCCTTTAGTCTTTGACTATAAACATACATGATGTTCACACAATTTTGAATTTTATTTTCTTTTTCTTGTTTTATATTAAGTTGTAAGATTTTCACATATTGGGTTATTTTCCACTATTTTGGTAAGTTTTAAAAAACACAAAATAATGGCAAGTAAAATACTAGAGATAAAAAGTTTTGTTTCGTTTTTTTATTTTTGAACTGATTCAAAAATGGTCTTAAGAAATCTATGTGTAGAAACAGTTTTTAAAATTTTCGGAATTACTGTCACACTGCTTTTCAAAAGCTTTGCACCAATTTACAATACTATTAGTTAACGTAGAAATACACTAGTTTTACTCAACATCATTAGCATCAGGTATTATGTTTGTTAATTTAATAGGTTTTAAATTTACCCTTTTATTGTCTTAATTTGCAAGTCTTTTGACTACTACAGAGTGTGTTCATGTTAGCAGATGCTTATTTTCCACCTGGATTTTTTTTTTTAATGAATTGTCTACTCTTGTCGGTCACTTTTCTACTGTTATCTTAACACTATCATAACTTTGAATATGCATTTTGTGTTTAAGACATCTATTTTTTAATGTTTTATGCATTTCATCTACTTCTCATTTTCTATATTGTTTAAATTTGTTTGTACAAACTAGATGAGATTCCCAGTGGCTTTAATTTTTTTTTTTTTTGACCATGACAGTGCAGGCACTGAGTGACATTTTGAAGACAGCTGAATCTTTCTGGCACTGTCCAAAGAATACCAAACAGGCAGCAACCTGATATGCTTCTTTAGCATCAATAACATGATAGATTTCAGTAATGGGCTCTTCTATGCAGGTTTATAGACATGCTGACTCCTGAAAATAAAATGCATTCAAATAAAAATGCCTATTTAAATTAATAAAGGCACTTGAGATAATGTATCAAAAATGGCTAGTTTAAAGAACTGAGAAAGAAAGTCATGGTAAAGTTGTAAAATGTATAGTTTCTCTAATTGGGATAAAGTCAGGAAAAGACGAGTAATATTTAATAGAAGAATGTAATCAAAATATAAAGAAAATAACTATAAATAATCAGATGACTTGAAGAAAAATTAAGACAAATATCAAGCATTTTATAATCAGCTCATATACATTATGCATACAGAGAGCAGCTATTATTGCCATTTTGTTTGAGTGATTTTCTAAACTTTTTTAATGGATAGAGAGGAAAGCAGAGATCTAGTAACTCAAAGTTCACAGAGCAAGTTAGTGAGTCAACATCTAGCTCATAAGTATAGTATTTTTGTTTGCTTTCAACTTCAGTTCCAAGTCTTCCCTCAAATTATCCACAATATTTCAGAAGGCATAATGGAAAACAAAGTAAGTATATGGGACAGATGCAAAGAGTCTGAGAGAAATAACAAGCTAGTAAAAATGAAACAATAAACAGTGAGAAACATTCTTGCAGTGGTTTCAATGGTTTGGTTAATTAGAGAATTGAGTTCAGTGAAACCTGTTTCAGTGCACCTGGTGAATCCAACGCACATCTCAAATCTCACAGCTGGAAGAATCATCTTAATTTTACTTCTTTATTCTCCTTATCTGAAGGTAGGGTTCATCTTGGTTAATACTTTCACTAAGTATTAATTGGTGAAATTGTACTAACTTCATTGGTGCTTTTGGTTGCATGTTTTCATTTTTTTTCCTCTGAGATGATTATATGTAAAGTTTTATAATAATAAATACACTATTTGCAAGTTCTCCTTGAAGACTTCATGGGACATCTGACTAACTTAGAGTTAGCAGAATTCCAGGCTTAAACCGAGTTGATATCTAATTTACTTGTTAATGACTCTATAATATTAATAAACATTTTTTCCATCCTCTAAATTCTTCCTTCTGTTTTTCAGTATTCGTTCCCTCTACTTTTTTTCTTCTCAGGAACTCTAAGTTTTCTGGTTGAATTTGTATTTAATCTCTGATAAAATTCTCAGCATCCTGGAAGATATTTTTCAAAAATCAATATTTTTCTATGTTTTATTTTTACTTTAACCACCCTGAAGCTCACTCTATTTGCAGATACCTGGAGTTAGATGGAGTTAAGATTCAGAGAACTAGGATAGAATTGAGAAGCTCAAAAAGGGAAAAAAACAAAGTTGTTGTAAAAAGGAGCACCACCTTGGGTAATCTTCTTTTGAAGTCAGCAGAGAGAGAGAGAGAGAGAAAGAGAGAGAAAGCAGAAAGAGAGAGAGAGGGAAAAAAAGAGAGAGAGAAATACTTTCTAATTGTTAGGACTTAATGGTTTATCCCCAAATGCAAATACCATAAAGACATTTTAGTTCCATCTTCATATTCTCTTCTAATTTTTTCAATGAATTCAGTAAGTTGAAGAGTATTTATTTAAACCTAAAGTAAATATGTGGCTGTTTTCATGACAAAATCATTACCTATTTTGGCTTGTGAGAAAATTTGGCAATTCCAATGGTTAAGATAATAGATTCAAATTAGATCCTGATGTTGAAAGTCTAGATCTTAGATCCTAGGGAATATGATATCAAGAAATGTTAGGTAACAATTCCAAAATAAATGTGAATACATAAGAAAAAAAGAAACATCTCATATCTGTCACATCAAATAAGCCAAAATAGAAAAAGAAAGATAAAAATGTAGAAATAATACAAAAAATGAGGAAAAGCACAAAAAGAGGCAAAGTAATTTTAAGTAGCTGAACATTACAACCCAAGAAATTTTAAGAGAATATTTGGGTGAAAAGAAAGATTTAATACACTTAAGTGTTTGCTGTTTCACAAACTAGAGAAATAAGTTAGCTACAACTCAAATAGCCCTTATTTGTTCTCTTTCCTTGGAAAGTAACACTTTTGCCTGGGGCTCTAAAACCTCCAGAATGTACTTAGAGTAGGTATCAGTGACTGTTTTTGGTTGCTTGGTCAGGTCAAAAAGGTGAAAGAGAATAGTTAACGGGCAATTCAGATGTCTGCCAGTTCAAGGTCACAGATTTGCTTTTATTTTAGCATCTCTCAACTAGATGCTGAAAATTCGTTATGAAACAGATGATATGTAGAAAGTAATTAGCACCTTCAAGCAAACATGGATTGGGGGCAACCTTGATGTTGGCATGAGGCAACTGGACCCTAGTAAAATGTACACTGAAGGAAATGTACTGATGCAAAGCCCCTAGTAGATTTACGATAGCCTTGACCTGCTACTTACTGTTAATCATCCAAGCCAGGATTTACTAAACTCAAAGCTATTGGCTACGTTGGATAAAGACAGGATCTTCCTGGTTGATGTGGAAAAATGAAAGAAAGAAAAAGAAAGGAAAAACAGAACCTAGCACAGTCTTTTGAAATGAATTAGTAGCAACTAGTAGATTCTGTGGGAGAAACTAAACTAACTAGAGCAATAACAATCCCAATTCTAAGAAAATTAAGTCCTAGTTGGTTTTTTGTTTATTTATTTTTGAACTACTGTCTTACTCTGTAGCACTCTCCAGCATTGAATCAAATCCGCAGGAACCTCATTTTTCTCATTTAAAAATGAAACCATTTGGACATGGTAAAGATCCAAATCCCATGATTTTCAATGACTCTGAGATTCTCTACCCTATAATCCTTTCCACTGGAATAACTTACATCATAAAATTTCTAAACTATGGAAATTTAATACTCAGATCAAATTAAAGGCCCTCAGTCTCTTCCATGACATTCATGAATAAGAATTATAAATGATAAATCATACTATATACCCAACTAAGGATACATGTTAGAATTATTTATTTTCCATTTTCTTCATGTGTAAATAAACTTGCTTAACAAGTATTGTGCATAACCTATGAAATATTATACAGTCATAAAAAAAGAACAAAATCATGTCCTTTGCAGCTGAAGACTATTATCCTAAGTGAATTAATATAGGAACAGAACACCAAATACAGCATGTTCTCATTTAAAATTGGGAGCTAAACATTGGTTACTCATGTACATAAAGACGACAACATCAATACTGGATATTACAAGAGTGGGGAGATGAGGAGGGAGACAATGATTGAAAAGCTAACCATTGAACACTAAGCTCACTACCTGGATGATGGGATCATCCATATCCCAAACCTCAGCATCAGACGAATATACCTTTGTAACAAACTTTCACATGTACTCCCTTATTTTATTCTAAAATAAAAGTGGAAATTCTTTTTTAAGAAATGCAAGTAAACAAACAGAAAAACAAATATGGCTCATAGAGACTTTTTAAGATTGCTTTAAATTTAGTAAAACATATTTATAATATGGCATCAGGAAAGCAAATTAAAATCGCCTTATTATGCACTTTTCTTAACTGTTTCTTTTATTTTTCAGGTGTGATAATTTCTGTAGCGTATCAACTGGGCATAACAATAGCATACTATGACTTGTTATACCTTCTTATAAACTCATTTTTTATCTATTCTTTCATTCCGTTTATTTAGTGAGCACTTACTAGGCACTGCTAACTATGCAAGGCATGGCAGAGGGTGAAGATGGCTTAACTACAAATAAGATAATTCTTGACGTCAAGGATATTAGTATTTAATTAATTTTTCTAAGCAAACTATGAATCTCCCAGGGAAAACTCAATTATTTTAGCCATTTTTTCTGGTAATGAATGTATTTCTTTATTTAAAAATAATAGAAGTGATAATGCTACTTCCACTAAGACAATATTCTCTTATATTACTTTCACCACTCATTTTTCTCAGCAATCTCGCAGACCTATTTTATCACCAAAACGCGTATATCAACAAGCTTAATGTTATTTTGACAACAGAGAAACCGCATATACTTTGCCCTTCATTGATCAATTGTTAGGAGTGGAAATGCTGGTAAGATGCACATCATAAAAATAATAAATAATACATTTTAATGTCTAAGCCAAAGACATTTGGATGGACATGTGAAATATATATATATATATATAAAAATAAGGAGGTGATAGCACACCTATGAGAAATAGAAAATTAAGGAACAAAGAATAAGAGGCAATTGCAAAGCAAGGGGAATATTTAAAAATAATAATAATGACATAACATGGGTTTTACTTGTATAGGAAAGATGCTAGAGAACTACTCTAGTATCTATTCGTAACAAGAGATGAAGCAACTTGATGAATGTTGCTCTGGGCCCTAGTTCATCCACAGAGGTCATAGAGGCATATTGCCGATATGGGAGGGATAAAAACATTGGGGAAAATAATTACAGCACCAGTAGTGACGGACTGAATCTGATTACAGAATCTATATGTCTATCATTCTCTAACTTACTTATTGGACTGTGGCTATAATTATCTCGGTTAACATCACTGAGTTATTAATTTAATTTTATATGAAAGAAAAAATTGTAAAAGACAATAAAATACATTTTGATGACATAGACTTTCAATAAATATGTTTTATTTAAAAATGTAAAGAATCAGTAAATATTATTTTGTTTTCCTTGGACAGAGCTTCTACAAAAGCCAGAGGCTCTCTGGGTGGCTGTTCTAAGCCTTGAATTGCCTAATCATGAATATCCCAGACATTTCAGAGGAACTTAATTAGGAAGGGCTACGAATCCAGGGGGAGTAATGAGCTATACTTTTCACAGAGAAAAACATCAGGTCCAGGCCTTTAATTTTCTGTAGATTCTTCATATCTTCATAAGTTTGATTTCCCATGAGTTTTAGGAGTTATTTATTGGTGCTTTCAAATTTTCCTCCTCTTATTGATTTCTAGTTTCCTAACGTCATCAAAAAATATACTTGAAATGATTTCAATCCTCTTAAATTTGTTAAGATTTGGTTTTTGGCTTAACATATGACCTATCCTGGAGAATATTCCATGTTTGCTTGAAAACAGGGTGCATTCTGCTATAGAATGTATTGTGTAAAACTGTTAGATTCATTTGTTCTACAGTATGATTTAAATCTGCTGTTTTTATTTTTGATTTCCTTTCTGGATGACCTTTCCATTGTTGAAAGTGAGTTAGGGCATTTATATAACTGCATTGCTATCTACATCTCCTTCAGTTCTGTTAGTATTTCTTTATGTATTTAGGTGTTCCAATGATGGGTGCATATATGTTTAAAATTGTTATATAACCTCTTGATGAATTGATCCCTTTATCATTATAGAGTGATCATCTTAGTCTCTTGTGACTGCTTTTGACTGAAAATCTTTTTTTTCTGATATAAAAATAGCTACTTCTGTTCTCTTTTGGTTACTGTTTGAATGGTATGTCTTTTTCTATCACTTTACTTTTGGTCTATATGAGTACTTCAGGTTAAAATGAGTCACTTGTAGGCAGCATATAGTTGAGTCTTGTTTCTTTTTTAATTCAGTTATTCACTGTATGCCTTTTGATTGAAAAATTATTCCCTTTACATTCAAGGTAATTATTGATAGGTAAGGACTTAATACTGCCATTTTGCTAATTGTGTTCTTACTATTTTGAAGTCTGTTCACTTTTTCCTTTCTTGTCCTCTTCTTTTAAAATATTATTTTTTTTGTAGCAGAATGCGTCGATTTATTTCTCTTTATGTTTTGTGAATCTACTATAGGTTTTTTCTTTGTGGTTACCATGAGGCATACATAAAACATTTTATAGTTTTCAGTCCATTTTAAACTGATAACAACTTAACTTCAACCACATACATAATCTCCTCACTGTATTGATTCCAACCTACACTTTACAGATCTCAATTCATCATTTCTTTGACACATGTCAATTACTATGTAAAAAGTCAAACACAATGTCAAAGTACTTCAACTCTCCCACATTTTATGTTACTGATGTCACAATTTACATATTTATACATCATGAATCTATTAGAAATCTATTATAGCTATAATTACTTTTAATACTTTTGTCTTTCAACTTTTATACTAGAATTAAAAGTGACTTAAGCACCACCATTACAATATGAGTGTTCTGAACTTTACCATAGTTTTTATCTTTACAGTCACTTTATACTTTCATATGTTTTTATATTTTTAGTTAGCATCCTTTCATTTCAACTTGAAAAGCTTTCTTTTAGCATGTTTTTTAAAGCAGGTCCAATGTTTATAAACTACCACAGCTTTTGTTTTTCTAGGAAAGTCTTTATCTCTTTTTAATTTCTAGAAGAAAGCTTTACCACGTATGGTATTCTAGTTTGGCAAGGATTTGTTTGTTTGTTTATTTGTTTAGGTAATTTGAATACATTATCCAGTTCCCTGCTGGCCTGCAAGGTTTCTGTTGAGAAGTCTCCCTATAGTGTTATGAGCATTCTTTTATATATGATGAGTTGCTTTTATCCTTCTGCTTTAAAAATTGTCTTTTACTTTTGAGAATTTGATTGTATTGTGGTTTGGTGAAGATTTCTTTATATTTAGTCTGTTTGGGGCTAGTGTCTTCACGGATCTGGATGTGCGTTTTCCTCCCCAGATTTGAGAAGTTTTTGTTTTTAATTATTTAAATAACCTTTCTACCCCTTTATCTTTCTCCGCCTTTTGGGACTCCTCTAATATGCTCATTCATCCACTTGATGCTGTCCTATAGTTGTGCTGGGTTTCTTCACTTTTTTGTTGTTGTTGTTACTCTGCATGACTAATTTAAATGAGCTTTGAGCTTGCTGATTCTTTCTTCAGCTTGGTCAAGTCTGCTGTTGAAGCTGTCTGTGATGTTTTTCAGTTCTGTCACTGTGTTATTTACCTCCAGAATTTGTTTGATCCTTTTTTATGATTTTTATCTCTTTGTTGAAATTTTAATTTTGTTTATGTATTTTTTTCTGATTTTGTGTATTTGTCTATGTGTTCTCTTGTAGCTCACTGAGTTACTTTAAAATAATTATTTTCAATTTTTCGTCAGGTTATTCATAGATATCTTTCTTTAGGGTAATTTATTAGTGTTTTATTTTGTTTGTTTGGTGGTGACATTTTCCCCTGGTTATTCATTGTCCTGTGGCCTTGCATTGATGTCTGTACATTTTAAGAAGTAGGCAGCTCATTCAGTTTTATTACTAACTGGCTTCAGTAGAGAAAGCCCGTTATCATTCAGCTAATCCAGATATTCTGAGTGAGCCCATGTTTCAGAGGTGACAGTTAGGTTTAGTGTTGGAGTCCTCAGGTGAACCAGCATAGTCCCTGTGTTAGCAGGTTGACAGGCCTGATGCCTGAGTTTACTGAAGTGGACCTGCAGCATGGGTTTATGTGGCCAGGCCTGGTGATTGAGTCTGTAGTGGTGGGCCCAGATTTTAGATACACAGGGGATAGCCTGATGCTGGTTTCCACTGGGGAGACCCTGCAAAATGTGTCCCTGGGGGGCAGGTCTGGAGGCACTGTTCACTGGGAGGGTACTTGCAGCCTGCATTTGTGGAGGCCAGCCTGAAGCCTGGGTACACAGAGTCCCACCAGTGCTAGGGTGGCTTCTGAGCCTGAGTCCAAGGGGGCTGGCTTACTGTTCATTCAGACCTGGTAGTTAGGTCTATGAAGATGGGCTTGGTTGTATGTTTGCAATGGCTGGTCTGGAGCTTGGGCCTGTAGGGTGGCCTTGTGCCTGGGACTTTTGGGTCGTACTGGACATTGAGTCCATGGGAGTCAGCCTGGCGCTGGGGTCTCCCAGGGAATACCTGAACCCTAACTCAGCTAGAGCAGGCCTGACTTTGTGTCTGCTAAAGCTTGAGGCCATGGGGGCTGGTCTGGAGCCTGAAGCTATAGGGGCCAGCCTGGTGCCTCGGCTGAGGGTGCTGGCCTGGTGCCGGGGGGTGGGCCTGGAGCCTGAGCCTGTGGGGATTATCCTAGGCCCTGGGGCCTAGGGGCTGGCCTGGGCCTAGGGGCTTACTGGGTTTTACCCAGTTTACTGGGGCTGGCCTGATGCTGGGGACTGCAGTGAAGTCAGGTGCTTACTTTATTCACCTTCTTACACATGAAGGGCATATCTCTCTATGCTTTCTGCCCTGGCTTGGGAGCAGAATGACATGGATAATGTACAATTGTTCTTCTTACCCTCTTTAATGCATGTCTTCATATTTCTGTGCTCTACCCCAGTGCTGTAAACTCTCATCTGGATTCCTTCATTCTTAAGAAGGTATTTCACATGTGGATAGTTGTTAAAATTGATGTTTCTATGAGGGAATAAACAATGGACTATCGTATCACATCATTGCTGATGTCAATTTCCAGAAAATTATCATTTTAAATAATTATATTTTAACTATATTAACTATATATAACTATATAACTATATTAATATAACTATATTAATTATATATTTAACTATATTAACATGAACTCAAAATGATAAAATATGGACAATTTTGATTCTGTATTAATCATAGAATGGGAAGAGAACTCAGACATTATGCATCTCAACTTTCTTTTTTCTTTTGCATTTCAATTTTCTACTTTCTTCTTAAATATATTTAGAAGATGAACATCAACTGATATTCACTTTTATTATGGATAGCATAAAATAATGGTTAACAATGTAGGCTATGGCTTTGTGGTGATTCCTACCTTTGCTTACTTGTTCAACCTTAGATAACTTATTAATTTACTTTTGAAATATTAGACAAATAACTTATTTAATGTATTTTCCTCATCATTTCCTTATTTATAAAATGGAGCTTATAATAGTACCTACCTCACTGGTCAATAAGACATTAAATGAGTAAAGCACTTAAAACCATGTCTGACTTATGGTTAATTATCCAAAATCTTTAGCCATTATTAAAAATGTACCTTGTAAATTCACAAGGTAACCCAGTATTTTGTTGAATACTTTTTCGTATGGGAAACTATTCTATATATTGTGTCAAACCTGCCTGACTGGTACTTTGGTCCCATTTATATTTTCAAAGGAAAAAATCTAATTTTTTTTTAACCTAATCATGCATAAGTAGAAAGCAGTACTTATGTCCACTCTCTTTTGTGTGTGTAGGGTGAAACAAATCTAGTTCTTTATTATTTTTTGAAAGTCTTTAGCATTCTCTCTGCCTTCCTCTGTTTAAGTTGAACTCACTAATATTCTTTAAACATAACATTTAGAAAACAATATGGAAATATATATCCATTTATCAGCATTTTTTATTAGAAACCCTGTCTACCTTGATCTACATCTGCTTAAGATTGCATTGGTTGTTTAAATATACATCATATTTTTAAAATTTTTATTTACTCATAAAATCAGTTATGGACCAAGCCTGCCCAAGGGCTGAGGAGTGCAGGTGCGGCACAGGACTGGCAGGCAGCTCCACCCGCAACCCCGGTGATGGATCCACTAGGTGAAGCCAGCTGAGCTCCTGAGTTGGGTGGGGACTTGGAGAACTTTTATGTGTAGCTGGAGGATTGTATATGCACCAATCAGCACTCTGTGTCTAGCTCTGGGTTTTGTGGATGCACCAATCAGCACTCTGTATCTAGCTAATCTGGTGGGGACTTGGAGAAGTTTTACATCTAGCTAAAGGATTGTAAATACACCAATCAGCACTCTGTGCCTAGCTCAAGGTTTGCAAACACACCAATCAGCACCCTGTATCTAGCTCAAGGTTTGTAAATGCACCAATCAGTGCTCTGTGTCTAGCTAATCTAGTGGAGACTTGGAGAACCTTTATGTCTAGCTAAAGGATTGTAAATACACCAGTCAGCACTCTGTGCGTAGCTCAAGGTTTGCAAACTCACCAATCAGCACCCTGTGTCTAGCTCAAGGTTTGTAAATGCACCAATCAGTGCTCTGTGTCTAGCTAATCTAGTGGAGACTTGGAGAACCTTTATGTCTAGCTAAAGGATTGTAAATACACCAATCAGCACCCCGCATCTAGCTCAAGGTTTTTAAATGCACCAATCAGCACCCTGTGTCTAGTTAACCTGGTGAGGACTTGGAGAATTTTTATGTGTAGCTAGAGGATTGTAAATGCACCAATCAGCTCTCTGTGTCTAGCTGAAGGATTGTAAATGCACCAATCAGCACCTTGTCAAAACGGACCAATCAGCTCTCTGTAAAATGGACCGATCAGTAGGATGTGGGGGGGCAGCAGATAAGGGAATAAAAGCAGGCTGCCCCAGCCGGCAGCTGCAACCCACTCAGGTCCCCTTCCACACTGTGGAAGCTTTGTTCTTTTGCTCTTTGCAATAAATCTTGCTCCTGCTCACTCTTTAAGTCCGCACTGCCTTTATGAGCTGTAACAGTCACCACGAAGGTCTGCAGCTTTACTCCTGAGGCCAGCGAGACCATGAACCCACTGGGAGGAATGAACAGTTATGAATGGGAGGAAGGAACAATTCAAGACGCACTGCCTTAAGAGCTGTAACACTCACCGCGAAGTTCTGCAGCTTCACTCCTGAAGCCAGAGAGACCATGAACCCACCAGAAGGAAGAAACTCCGAACACGTCTGAACATCAGAAGGAGCAAATTCCGGACACATCATCTTTAAGAACTCTAACACTCACTGTGAGGGTCCGTGGCTTCATTCTTGAAGTCAGCAAGACCAGAAACCCACCAATTGGCTGGATGCGGTGGCTCACGCCTGTAATCCCAACACTTTAGGAGGCTGAGGCAGGTGGATCACTAGTAAAAAATACAAAAAATTAGCTGGGCGTGATGGCAGGTGCCTGTAGTCCCAGCTACTCGGGAGGCTGAGGCAGGAGAATGGCATGAACCCAGGATGCGGAGCTTGCAGTGAGCCAAGATCGCGCCACTGCACTCCAGGCTGGGCGACAGAGCGAGGCTCTGTCTCAAAAAAAAAAAAAAAAAAAAAAAACCCACTAATTTCGGACACACTATGACTATTAGAAATGTCTAGCATGAGGAAAGGGAAGTGGTGACTCTCTTACCACCTATGTATTATTTTTAATCTGAATAATTCCTAATTCAGATCATTCCTATACTGAGATTAAGCAATTGATCTTTCTGAATCCAAATGAAGAATTTCACTTTATGTTTACCAAGTTAGGAATTACTAATTTTAGTCCATTATTCTAGTCTGTTGATCTTATCTCACATCTTGATTCTGACACCAAATATATTTGTTATTCTTTATATTTATAGGACATTCACAAATTTGATAAGCATAAACACTACATTTTTATCCAAAGCACTCCCTAAAATGTAGAACAAAGATATTTTCCTACTTTAATAATCTCTATTTAATATTTTTCCTAAACCAGAATCGAGAGCAAACATTGCTCCCCATACCTAGGTTATATCTAATGGCAATCAAGGAGCAGGCCAGAAAACAGTGATGTGCTCAGCCACTACAGATTTCTTTTAAATGTGATTTTATGAGAATACAAATATGAAGAGAATATTAAATATACTTGCCTTCAAAAAATAACATTATTTATTCAATATAAATGGGTAGAAGAGGCCAGGACAGGCACAGTGGCTCACTCCTGTAATCCCAACGCTTTGGGAGGCCGAGGCCAGCATTTCATCAGGTCAGGAGCTCGAGACCATCCTGGCCAACATGGTGAAACTCCGTCTCTACTAAAAATACAAAAATTAGCTGGGCATGGTGGTGCGTGCCTGTAATCCCAGCTACTCGGGAGGCAAAGGCAGGAGAATCGCTTGAACCAGGGAGTCAGAGGTTGCAGTGAGCCACGATCGTGCCACTGCACTCCAGCCTGACAATAGAGTGAGACTCCATCTCAAAATAAATAAATAAATAAATACAAACAAACAAAAATAATAAAATAAAAAAAAAGAAATGGGTAGAAAAGATGTGTAAGCAGTTCCCAGGAGGGAGTATACACACACAAAAAAAAATGCTCATGGAAGATGAAGGCAGTAGGAAAAGAATATAGACTATTTAGACTATTTAAAAACTTTAAAAAAATTGAAAACATTTTATAAATCATCACAAAAATATGAATTAGACCAAAGAACTAAATTGCAACCCTGAAAAGGACTTTACATTTCTCTTCAATATTACAGAGGAAAATGCCCAAAACCTTCAGGCAGCTTCCTAGCTCCAAAGTGGGGCAGGTCACAGCAAGCCCCCAGTGCTTATTGGCCAGTTCAAAATACTTCACTCCTGGGACCAGTAAAAGAGTAAGCTGTGAATACTGAAGCACTAAACAGCATGACACCTGGCTGCCCAGGAAACATTTTATCTGCTATGCCTAAAAGGCAGCTTGCTTATGGGTCTTTAAAAATCCGTACTGGCTTCTCACTGCTATTAGGAGGAAATGAATAAGCAAACAAAACTAAACTTTAGATTCTTTCTCCAGTACCACAGAAGCAAATATTGGGACTCTTTTTTTATATATCTTTTTTATAAACTGGGTCCTGACTTTTCCGTCAGTGTGCCTGTCCCAATACTAAAAGAAATATTTTTTTGAAAAAGGCAAAAACATACATAAATCCAAAATACCCTTCATGCTATGGGAGGGATTATTATGGCAGCCGGCACCTGGGTGTATATACACAAGAGTCCATTGCAGTTGTGTGTATTTCTACTGCTCAGTCAAGGCAAACAGCAACCAGCTGGCTGTGACTAGCTCAGACTAATAAGCATAAAATCAACATAGGCTGATCCAGGCTGAATATCAGCATCTGTTATGCCATTGTCTCTGCTGATATGTCTGACTGAGCAGAAGGAAGAGCCAAATAGCCTGCTATGAGGCAGAACACAACATGAGGAGCTTCTAACCACCTGCCAAGTTTTTGGTGAAGGAGCAATGGTGAGGAGACCAGTCAAACCCACAGAGAAGGTGCCTCATATGACCCTATAAACTCTGTGCTTTCTTTTTCAATCAGGTTTTCCCTTCTGCATTGCTTTGGGGTACTTTTAAACAAAAGGCAATAATAAAGAGCCATTGATGAGTCAAGAATTAGATTAAAGATCAAGAATCATAATATCATTTTATGTTTCATTTCACTCACAAGAGACGGCCAGATGAGCAAATATAGCAGACCATGTGCTACTGCAACAAATGCTGAGGCATCCCTCTGATGTGAACCAGTAATATTAAAAACATCAGTTATGGGGAAAACTTACCTCTCACCTACTTCTTCCTCAAGCTACTGTGGTTCTGCTCCTCAACTTGGCTCTGTCCCTGGGCATATGCACCACTTCCTGTCACTTCAGAAGCACTCAGAACATTAACATTACGCTCAGGCTCCTCTGAGATTACTCCACAGAGTAAACTACTCATCTCTCGAGAGGAGGGACTCTTAAATCATAATTTAAAGGCCAAGGTTGAAAATTGATGAAGAGGAAAAACGAATGTTTTTTTTCCCAATCTTTCTTCTCTAATAGGCAGGCCAGATTAGGGTTTTGAAAATACTATCTTCTCTTACTATTTGTCCAGTGAAATAAACTGAAAATCACTTGTCATGTTTTAATAGGATAATACTCTCTGAGTTCTACAAAGTATTTTTTTTTTTTTTTTTTTTTGAGATGGAGTCTTGCACTGTCGCCCAGGCTGGAGTGCAGTGGCGCAATCTCGGCTCACTGCAAGCTCCGCCTCCCAGGTTCACGCCATTCTCCTGCCTCAGCCTCCCAATTAGCTGGGACTACAGGCACCCGCCACCACACCCAGCTAATTTTTTTGTATTTTTAGTAGAGATGGGGTTTCACCGTGTTAGCCAGGATAGTCTCGATCTCCTGACCTTGTGATCTGCCCTCCTCAGCCTCCCAAAGTGCTGGGATTACAGGCGTGAGCCACTGTGCCCGGCCTCTACAAAGTATTTTACAAAAAGAGTGTGAGTGTGGAAGTTGAGTGATTTTTAAAATGGTATTTCAGGCCAAGTGTGGTTGGCTTATGCCTGTAATCCCAATACTTTGGGAGGCTGAGGTGGGAGGATTGCTTGAGCCCAGAAGTTCAAGAACAGCCTGGGCAACATGGCGAAACCCCATCTCTACAAAAAAATTACAAAAATTATCCAGGCATGGTGGCGGGCACCTGTTGTCCCAGCTACTTGGGAGGCTGAGATGGGAGGATCACCTGAGTCCGGGAGGTCAATGCTGAAGTGAGCTATGATTGAGCCATTGCACTCCAGCCTGGATGACACAACAAGAACCTGTCTCAAAAAAAAAGTTTTAAAAGTGTGACCCAGAGGTGTGTATATAATTGATATGTAGACATTCAAACATATCTGTAGTAGCTAAAGAAAATAAGCCATGAGGACTTTTTCTTAAAAAAAAAGAAAATAAGTGAGTTCAACAAAATAATAAGAAGAGGCAAGGGAGATCAGAAATTTAGAATTTGTATTATTTAGTGTAAATGGAGAGAAAAAATAGTTGTCTTAAATGTGAGGATTCCAAAACTGTGAATAACTCTGAGGAAAAAGGACTGATGCTGCAAATTGGCTCAGCATTTTTATGTTTTCTAATTTTTTCAAGAAGCCCACACAGAGTGCATTTAAAAGACAGATCAGTACCTTATAATTCAATGCTTTTCGATTTTCTCTGTGCATCAGAATTATCTGGCTAACTTTTTAAAAAATGTCCAAACTTTACATCACCATCTCCCCCTCATTCTGTAGTTTGTTTCACTTATGGGGGTGGAGCCCACATAATAGAAACTTTTTAAAGCACTCCAGGGGATTTTGCTCTTGCCACAGCTAAGAACCACTACAGATGCAAAGGCAGAAATGCCCTAAAAGAACTAACGAGGATACGAGGAAAAGAGATTTTTGGTATCTCAACAACTCTCCTTTACAAAGTTTCTGAAGTCATATGTGTGTGTGGTTTTAGAAAGTTTCCACTAAATGATGACACCATAGAGCAAAGATCCTCACTTTCTTTAGATACTTGAACTAGATAAACCAAGCTTTCATATGAGAAAATTGAAAGTAAAGCTCAACCAATTCAGTTGTTACATCTAAGAATTAAGACTTTTTTCTTTTGGTGTGAGTATTATAAATGGGATTGTGTTCTTTATTTGGCTCTCAGCTTGAATGTTGTTACTGGTTAATAGAAATACTGATGTTTGTACATTGATTTTGTATCCTGAAACATTACTGAAGTCGTTTATCAGTTCCTGGAGCCTTTTGGCAGAGTGTTTAGGGTTTTCAAGGTATAGAATCATATCTTCTGCAAAGAGAGATACTTTGACTTCTTTTGCTATTTGGATGCCTTCTATTTCTTTCTCTTGCTTAATTACTGTGACTAGGACTTCCAGTACCATGTTAAATAGGAGTGGTGAGAGTGGGCATCATTGCTGTGTTCTGGTTCTCAAGGGGAATGCTTCCAGTTTTTTCTTATTCATTATGATGTTGACTTTGGGTTTGTCATTGATGGCTCTTATTATTTCGGAGTATGTTCCTTCAGTGCCTAGTTTCTTGAGGGTTTTATCATGAAGGGATATTGGAATTTTTTTTTTCTTTTTTTTTAGATGGAGTCTTGCTCTGTCACCCAGGCTGGAGTACAGTGGCATGATCTCGGCTCACTGCAAGCTCCGTCTCCAGGGTTCACACCATTCTCCTGCCTCAGCCTCCAGGCACCTCAGGACTACAGGCACCCGCCACGACACCCAACTACTTTTTTGTATTTTTAGTAGAGATGGGGTTTCACCATGTTAGCCAGGATGGTCTCGATCTCCTGACCTCCTGATCCGCCCGCCTCAGCCTCCCAAAGTGCTGGGATTACAAGCATGAGCTATAATGTTGGATTTTTATCAAAAGTTTCTTCATGTATATTGAGATGACCATATAATTTTTTGAAAACTTTCTGTTTATGTGGTGAATCACATTTATTGATTTGTGCATGTTGAAACAAATTTGCATCCCAGGAATGAATCCTACTTGATCATGGTGAATTAACTTTTTGATGTGCTGTTGAATTCAGTTTGCTGGTATTTTGTTGAGAACTTTTGTGTCTATGTTCATCAGGGATATTGGCCTGCTGCTTTATTTTTATGTGTTGTGCCCTTGGCAAATTTTGGTATCAGGGTGACGCTGGCTTCACCTAATTAAACTAAAGCACTTCTGCACAGCAAAACACACTTTCTGCACAGCAAAAGACACAGAGTAAACAGACAACCAACAGAATGGGAGAAAATATTCAAGAACTATGCATCCAAAAAAAGTCTAATATCCAGAATCTGTAAGGAAATTAAACAACTTGACTAGCAAAAAATATATATATATATAATAATCCCATTGAAAAATGGGCTAAAGACATGAACAGACACTTCTCAAAGAAGATATACAAGTGGCCAACAAACATGAAAAAATGTGCAACATCACTAATCATCAGAGAAATGCAAATAAAAACCACAATGAGACAAGATCTCACACCAGTCAGAATGGCTATAATTAGAAAGTCAAAAAACAACAGGTATTGGTAAGGCTGCGGAGCAAAGGGAATGCTTATACACTGTTGATGAGAATGTAAATTAGTTCAGCCTCTGTGGAAAGCAGTTTGGAGAGTTCGCAAAGAATTTAAAACAGAACTACCATTTGACCAATCAATCCCATTACTGGGCATATACTCAAATGAAAACAAATTATTCTACCAAAAAGACTCATACACTCACATGTTCATTGCAGCACCACTTACAATAGCAAAGACATGGTGTCAACCTAGATGCTCATCAACAGTGGATTAGTTAAAGAACCACATATACTATGGAATATTTTATGTTGTTATGGCTGGTAATGTGGCCATAAAACAGAATAAAATCATGTATTTTGCAGCAATGTGGATGCAGCTAGAGGTCATTATCTTAAGTGAATTAACACAGGAAAATCAAATATTCCATGTTCTCACCTATAATTGGGAGCTAAACACTGGCTATGCATGAACTTAAAGATGGCAACAATAAACACTGGGGACTATATGGGGGAGAGAGGGATGGGCACAAGAGTTGAAAAACTAACTGTTGGGTATTATGATCAGTACCTGTGTGACAGGATCAGTCATACCCCTCTGGGTATATTGCATAATGCAATATACCAAGGTAATAAATCTGCACATATATAACCCCTGCATCTAAAATAAAAGTTGAAAGAAAAAGAATTAAGAAACTTATTCTTAAAGAGGTGAAGTGACTTTACTTATTACATATGATGAACTGAATTTCAGATTGGAGGTCTGCTATATTCTCTTCAGTGCCTATAGCTCTTTGTCCATGGCTAAAATAAGAAACTGATCAGTTTTAGAAATGTCATTATGAGTCTAAGAACCCTTTTTTTTTTTTCTTGATACGGAGTCTCACTCTTCGCCCAGGCTGGAATGCAGCGGTGTGCCATCTCAGCTCACTACAACCTCCACTTCCCAGGTTAAGAACTGCTATCTTGAAGTGTGTGTCTCAGTACCGTGCTCCCCAGGTGATTTTGGAGCGGTTGAATAAGCAGAGGGAAGAAGGAAACAGGGCCTATTGAAAGAAGTTTAATGAATTTAGAGCCAAAGTGTTACATTTAGTTAAGAATGTTGGGTGAGACAGCAAGGTCTATCTACATTTAAGAAAAGAAGGCCGGGTGTGGTGGCTCACGTCTGTAATCCCAGAACTTTGGAAGGCCAAGGCGGGAGGATCATGAGGTCAAGAGATCAAGACCATCCTGGCCAATATGGTAAAACCCTGTCTCCACTAAAAATATAAAAATTAGCTGGGTGTGGTGGTACATGCCTGTAGTCCCAGCTACTCGGGAGGCTGAGGTAGGAGAACTGCATGAACCCATAAGGTAGAGGTTACAGTGAGCTGAGATCATACCCCTGTACTCCAGCCTGGCAGCAGAGTGAGACTCTGTCTCAAAAAATTAAAAAAAAAAAGAAAAGAAATTAGATCTTTACCTCATTGCAAATACAAAACATGAATTCCATTTGTAGAAAATGCCCAAAAGTAAAAATATAAATATTTAAAATTTTATAACAAAATACAGCCATTATTTTAAGGCTCGGTGCAAAAATAGATTCCTTAAGACAAACAAAAAAAGCGCAGATCACAGAATAAACAAAATGAACATTTGACGACAGTACATGTATAATTCTGTACCATAATAAGACACAATTTAAAAAACAAATTTCAAGACACAGGTTGGAAGAAAATTCTTCAAAAATATATAACAGGGAAAGAATTGGTATCCAGAATATATAAAAATACAATGTAGTTTTTTAAAATAACTAAATGGAAGAAAACAAGGGCAAATTCACAATTCACAGAAGAGGAAACTCTAATGACCAGTAAACAGATGAAATCATACCCAATCTAAAGAAAATGTAGATTCAATTAACCAGAAAATGCTCTTTAGCGCTCAGCAAATTGTCAAGATAACTAATATGTGATAATTTCAAATACCAACAAACAATAGAAAGTACAAATTCTCATGCATCCCTAGTTGTAGTAAAAATTGCTCCAACTCCATTGTGAAATAATGTAGAAATAACTGGCAGGTATACATATATAAGACCAGAAATATCACATATATGTATATATCCTTGTGAAACTCTCACACAGCATACAAGAAATGTGCAGATTATTCGCTGAAGCATTAATTTCTATTAGAAAAACAAAACGTGAATAACCTAAATATTCAACATGAGACTCTGAAAGTAAACTATGGTATGCCCTATATTGGAATCCTGTAGACCGGGTAAAATAAATGAACAACAAGTTATATGTATCAATAAACGTTGAATGAAATAAGAGAAGGGGCAGTAGAAAAGAAAGAGAAAAAAAGGAAAGTTTATTTCTTTTAGCCAAAAAACTTTCAGAGTTAGTGGGAAAACACTAAAGGAAGTACTGTAGTAAACTATTTAATATTCTGACCTTTGCAGTCAAGTAAAAGTGGGTTCAAAATCTTTATCTGACACTTATTTCCAATGTAATATTAGACAATTGCTCAATTTCTGTAAGCCTATTATGTTCATCCATAATATAAAAATAATAAAATCTAACTTATGAAATTGTTTCAGGCATTAAATTAGATAAGAGAAAATTAGAAGTTTTTCTGGCTTAAGAAAATTTTTCAATTAAAAAATAGATTACAGTAATCACTTTTCTCATCTTCTTTTTTCATCTTTATACATATAGTGCTAAATGCTATAAATGTTATGTTGCCCGATAAGAATATGGTCCCTACTCCTGCAGAACCTAATGATTCTCTTAGAATTAGACCTAAAGACAAAGTTACGTCAGCTACCTGAGCATCTCACAGTGTGAAACCTCTAACCTCCATGTGCTTTCACTAAACATAGCATTTGCTTGCTCAGGCTATCAATCAACTGAACAATCAAAGAAACAAAACAACCCCTCAAACCAGAAAATCCATAATCTTCAAGCACACCTCGTTCTTTGAAGTAGATGTTGCCATTATTATAAAGGTCAACTCTTCATTCAGGGTTTAGATGGGTGATATTTGAAGAAGGCTGAACATACTGGATTAATGACTGACAGTAAGAGATTACCAAACTAGGCATATAGTAAATGCTCTACAGATTAGCTAAATGAAGGTAATGTGTCCCAATTTTGATTTGTCTAAACTCACTAGTACTTTGCAGACGTCAAACCATTTCAAAACATCAGGTTCATAAACAAGTGAACAGATTCTTTATCAGGATCAAAGTAACAAAGTGAAGATTTGAGTTTCTCACCATGTAGTCAATAACATGAGGAAAGAATATGGAGGCTGAGAAAAAAGATTAGTGTATATACCCCTGTTATCTTCAAGCCCCCTCCCTTATTTCAGTCTCTCTCAATCTCTCATTAAATACTTCATTAACAGCATTTTACAATAACCCAACAAAAAGAATAAATCTCAGGAGTTTTATTAAATGGAATAGATTGCTTTACACATAAGAGTCATGGTTAAATTCCAACAATATAGCATGTTAATTGCAAAATCAAAATAAACGTAGCTTTTAAGAGATCAGGAACTGTGTTAGCTGTGACTAATGACAACAACAACAAAAAGAAAAACATGCCCTCATTCCTATGCAATAAAGGCTAATAAAGCCTAGTTCTGTAACATTTTAGTTTCAGAAATTATCCAAAGGGGAGCAGATCTGCCTCTAGTAAAATTGTTTAAAGTGTTTGATAGACCGTTTGAATTTAACAAGTCCTTTACTAATGTACTTACACTTAAAAAAATAAAAATAGGAAATGTTGTTACATTAAGTTGCATTTAAATGAGAATACTTACTTCAAGAGAATTTGTTCAGATTACTTAAGTCAAAGTTATATACATGTAGCTTGAACATTTTGTTAGAAGTAGTAAAACTAATTTTCAGTGAAACAAAAATATTTGAAGTTCTTAGGATGTATACATTAGGTAAATATTTATAGACCACATTCTTCAGATACCAAGATTAAATAAACCAACAACAGAGCCATAACCCATAAAAAGCCTACACTTTATAAAGGATATTAGTAGACATCATTGCAGCTGTATTTTTTAAGCAGAATTTTGAAGGATGGCTATAAGAGGATTAATTAGAAAAGATGGTATGTGTGTCTCATCCTAGAGAGAGGAAAAGGCATAATTGTAAAATGCTATTACATTGTGGTATGTCCTTGGGTAAAACTGAGTAGTTGGATGCAAATAAAGTAGTACTATGTAGTTTCTTAATGTCATTAATACTAGTGTTTCAGTAGCAGTCTGATTTCTCAATCTTACCATCCACTTAGAGGAAAAGGCCATTCTCTTCTCTCACAACATCTCTTATCCTGGATCAATGTATACATCATGAAATATGGCCACTTTGGCTCCATGCTCTGATCTTCCAGAAAAAGGATAACGCTTCAACTTAATGGGTAAAGCAAAGATAACAGAAAATTTCAACCCATTTCAAGTAGCCCACGGGAGAAAGGGCTTGCTTTCTAATTGCATTCTTGCTCTCTCTCTGCATCTTGCCCCACTCATCTGCGTATTCTCAGCTCCATATGGCCTAAAATCAAAACCATGCCCTTACACTTCATGGGACCCAATGACAATGACTTAAACTAGATTTTCTAATTTACATCTCATGAGATGTTTACCCATATTATTTTATATTTTCCCAAATGAACTTTTAAAAATTATTATAATATCATTGGCATTGACTTTAAATTGTATTCTCGCAAACCATGATGAGTTGGGAAACATTTCATAGCTCCAGGATATGTAACTTTTGTTCCAAATTCTTATCCATGTTTCATGGTTTCAGAAGTCTTGTTATGTGTCCCTTTTCATAGTACTAGATTTCTGAGTATCACAAAGAAAGAATGTTTTTTCTCTTTGCTTTAGTATCTTAAATCTGTTTAATGGGTAAATGAGGTAAACCTTGCCAGTTACTCAAAAGATGAATAGAACATTGTGTTCAGTTTGGGGTTCACAAAGAATTTTGGGTTTACTAGATTATGTGTGGTGTTGACCTTTACAAGAAAAGCAAGAAGGCAGCACAGTTATGCAAGAATCCACAGCATGATTTATTTTCCATTAGTTCTGTGAGTTTAATGGAGAACAAGATCATAGGGGATAATTTTAAATCAATGAAGTAAAATAAAGTGAAGGGAAGAGAGTTGTTAAGTGCATTTAGGAGCCCCTTTTAGGTAGCTTGGACTGGCAGTAAGTTTTCTCTTTTTTGTTTTCTCATGACTCTGAAGTAGAGGTAACTTTCTGCAAACTTTAGAATGGGAGCCACTCATATACTAATGAACAATATTTGGGTTATAAAGCAGTAGCAATTTTGTTTAGGGAGAAATGTATCTAATCCTTGTTATTTGAGAAAAATTTTGGATAGTATGTTCTTTCCAAACCTATCATTCCACAAGATACCTATACTTCTGAGACTTAAAGGCTTTTATTTTGAAGATTATTGTGCAAATTCTAGCTGACATTTCGGTTTCATTAAATCCTTTTCACAACTAATTGACACCGCAGTTTGAGTAAGATTAATAGAAATAAGTCTGAGAATAGTTCTTGAGTTAGGGAAAGACTAAGGGAGAAAGGAGAAAGGAGTTTTGAGGTAGTTAATATAGTTACAACATAGAGGACATCCAATGTTCAAACAGGAAAAGCTCAAGACATTTCGATGTACATGATTTAGGACAAAATTGGAAAATATCCTTAAATACATAAATGATTTCAGTCCAATAGACAGGCTTCTTCAATCCAAAATATTATTTCTGACTGACAAAACCAGTAAAAGATTTAGCCTACCTGCCCTAACAGAGCAAATCAGATGGCATTTGGTAACCGATAATTTCCATAATGAGAGATAATACTTTGGAATCACTAGTGGGTTAATTCCCTGAGTTTTAAAGTTAGACCATTTAGACTCCAATTTTTGCTCTATTGCCCCTAAACTAACTAGGCTTGGATATATTATATAATCTCTCTTATTGCCAATTTTCTTGTATGTAAACTGAGAATGTTGCTTAGAAGTCAGAAAGAAAACGATAGTAATACATAGTAAATATAATGATTGATTTGATGAGAGCAATAATGGTAGCCTAGAAAAAGAAGTGACTACTTTGCCTATGGGAGTTAGAGACAGCTTCCCAAAAGAGGTAAAATGAGTTAAAATCTAAATAATGTGAAGGAATTTGCCAAGTATATAAATTTCAGCTGTGAATTTTATGTGATTAAAAACCTCATGCAAAGCCAAGAGGTACGAGAGTGCATGTTAAGCTGTAATTTAGGATGTTTGTAGTTTAAAGGGCAAGAAGGACCTAATATAAACCGAGGCAATGGGGTACCACAGATTATTTAGAGCAGAAGCAATATATGTATAACCTTCAAAATTCATGTTGAAACTTAATCCGCATTGTGGTGATATTAGGAAGTGTGGCCCTTCGGTAAGTGATTAAGATAATGGTTCAGTAAAACTTGCATAGTTATCGTTCAGTAGTATCAGCTAAAATATTCTTAACAAAGTATTGTCTTCTTTTCTTTAAAAAAAAGTATACTAAATCTTTTGAACATATTGAAGACAGTTCAATATGTGTCTGGGAGATCGACAGACACATTTTTATAAGCCTAAAACGAGTCCAGTATCTTCCCCCAACAATTTTAAAAGCTATTCCAAAGCATGGTATTTCTTCCTTGGTATGCTGAGGTGGAGGTGGGAAGTTACTAAAGATTAAGATTTTTGGTCCCAAAACCTTACCTAGGAATAGCCCTCTTTGAATATAAGACTGCGGTGGTTTTCCATAAATCTGTGGACAACTCCTAAAAAAGTCCACTATCAGCCTAACACATCATGCAGTGACCAGGAATTACAGGACGATCAAATGCAAAGCATGGCTTCATGGGACAAATCATTCAATTAGTTGTAGGGACCCTAGGATTACATGTTTAAGGTTTAGAGGAGGGCCCTTTAGCAGCTCTGTGCCTGTATTAGTCCATTCGCATTATGCTGTAAGGACATACCCAAGACTGGGTAATTTATAAAGGAAAGAGGTTTAATTGACTCATAGTTTTGCATGGCTGGGTAAGCCTCAGGAAACTTACAATCAGGGCAAAAGGGGAAGTAAACACGTCCTTCTTCACAAGGCAGCAGGAGAGAGAAGAATGAGAACCAAGTGAGGGAGAAAGCCTCTTAAAAACCATCAGATCTTGTGACAACTTATTCACTATCATGAGAATAGTACAGGGGAACCACCCCCATGATTTAATCACCCACGTGGTGCCTCCCCCAACACGTGGGGATTACAATTCACATTACAATTTAAGATGAGATTTGGGTGGGGACACAGAGCCAGACCATATCAGTGCCTCTATGTCTTCCACTACAATGCTGTATATAACAAATATCCAACTGCCTTCTGTGAGGAAGTAGAGAGAAATGTGTCACAGAAACAGATGTAGTGTCATTCCTCCTCTGGAATTAATGTAGCAGTGATGGTCCAACTGGAGAAGGCCAGCATAATTAATCTTTAACTTGGAAATATCCTGATGATTCAGCACATTTCTATTAGGTCTGATTTTTAAACTATTGTCAAAGGATATTAAACAAATCTAGGAATAGGCAAGATAAATTGCTTTTACTTTCTTGCTTATCATTTTGCTTTACGTTCTTGTGGAAGGCATATATTTAATAGGATATAGACATAAATATGCTGAAATTTCACTTTTTTATTTCACATAATTTTGAGTCACTATTCTGTCGATATAGAATGCTTAATTTAGTTGCTTATATAAAACTTTATCAAGTTGATAATTTATGCTACCTCATTCAAGTTTCAAACGCAGCCACTTTCTGAAGCAGTCCACTTCCTCTCTTTTCTGGGGCTGATTCTGAGCACCCTAGCTTATCCAGTGGGTCACTTGATCTTCATACCATCAGATCTCTACCCCCCAATGTCTATATTCCATTCCAAGAGGCATGAGAATTTCAAGATACTCTCTCATACCGCAATAAGATACTAGAAATGTTAAAGGGCTTGGGAGGATCTTTCATGCCTAGACAAACCCAAGGGACCCTCTATAAGGCTTGTCATTGACTTGGATGACCTCCAGAAATCAAATATAGCTATTCCAGATAGCACTATAGCTTACCCGTTCTTCTTAAGCCATGGATGAGATGGCTTAGATTGAGCTCATAATGATTGAGGATGATCATATCCTTTATATACACACACAGCTTCTACTCATTCCTTGGTGTTGTCTCCAGCTCTTTCCACCAATTTTAGGCCTATGGCTTAGTAAGGTAAACAAAAGGAGCACATTCTTAAATATGTCTTCCTTCAAGATTTTAAAACAATAATTGTGTATTTTTGTTCTTTGATTTACTATACCGGAGCCTAAAGAAAAGACTGCATGTAGTAGTTTGTGTGAAAGGTTGTCAATGAATGCTTCGAATATGGTTCTTTGAGTGCTTCTGCCAAGGGTACATTTTTACCAAAACAATGGATTTTTCAAACATTTCTAAGTATGAAAATGATATGGATAAATTAGCACTTATCAGAGAGTTCAATCTCAAATTCAGCTCTAGTTAGCTCTTATTAAAATTGATGTTAGAAACAAATAGTTTTTGAACAAGTAAGTTTAAAGATCATGCTATACTACAATTGTTCCAGTGCAGTACTTTTCAAACCTGTTAGAATCACCTTTTCAAACCTGTTACAAGTTACAAAGCTTGTAAAAATTACCCATGTTATGCTTCATTCCATACCAATTATATCAGAATCTCAAAGGGTGGAGCTTAGGCATTAACTTTTTAAAATAAAAAGTAAAATAAAAATAAAGCTCCTGAAGCTTTAATGTTTCAGATGTTTTAACGTTTTAAAATATTTACATATTTTTATGGATTTAATGTGCAGCCAGGGTTGAGAGTCACTTGTCTAAACTGTCAATAACCATTGCTTTTTTTGGCTTATTAAGATTGAGTATAAGAAACAGTTATAGGAAAAACAGTTTCTAACTTCTACAAACTTTCCACTGTGTTGCTCAATAACCATTTGATATGGTTTGGCTGTGTGTCCCCACCCAAATCTCATCTAGAATTGTGCTCCCATAATTCCCACATGTTGTTGTAGGGACCCTGTGGGAGATAACTGAATCATGGGGGCAGTTTTCCCATACTGTTCTCGTGGTAGTGAATAAATCTCACGAGAGCTGATGGTTTAATCAGAAGTTTCCACTTCCGCGTCTTCCTCATTCTCTGCCTGCTGCCATCCATGTAAGATGGCACTTTCTCCTCCTTGCCTTCCACCATGATTGTGAGGCTTTCCCAGCCACATGGAGCAGTAAGTCCAATTAAATCTCTTTCTTTTGTAAATTGCCAAGTCTTGGGTATATCTTTATCCGCAGCGTGAAAATGGACTAATACACCATTATAAAGAGAATAACATGTTAAATGTCTATTATTTTAGCATCATGAAAATTTCCATTTTGGTCTCATTGAAACATAGATATGCTCCCTGACATCAGAGGAATGCTTGCAACCTATTTGATCTTATTTGTGCTTTAGTCGCCAGAAAGTCTGGGGCTGAAATGATTGCCCTATTGCATAATTATTTCATGTTTAAATTACTAATTAATATTACCCCCTTATTTAATATCATCCCATTACAGTGAATACAGTATTATTTTTATTCTAAATCAAAGTTAATGTCAGAATAAGCATTAAATTCATTGATCATCTATTTGAGAGCTGGTTGTTAGTATGAAATTTTTGCAACAGCATGATGTCTGCCAGTTTAATGCCTAGTTGCCCTTCTTGAATACACTTCCTGGTTTTTAGCTTGCATTAATTTGGAAGTTTCCATTAATTAACTATATCTGTTGGGAAGACAGTCTTGTCATTATACAAATGTATTTTACTTTATAAAATGATGTGTTTCAGAAACTTCAGGTATCAATCAACCTTTTAAGACTCAATTATATTTTAAATGTCTGAGTTCTATCTTTTTAAAGCATTTAGCAGAAAGTATTTTTTCTGTGTGTGAATTGAATCATCATTTTGTAAGACATCTTACCTTACTCATTTATAACGGAATTCAAGAATTTTCATTTACATCTGTACTTTTAATTTATGTAAGGTTATTATTATTACTATCTTTATTGCATTTGTTTCAAACCTAAAATGTTCATGATCCCAATTGTTTTATTCTTTGAAACTCTAAATAGATGGCCTTTGCTTCATGATTATCTCTAGAAGTTCAGGATAAACTTGAGAAGTCTGAATTAAGGTTGACCTAAAGTATTAGCATACATTTAATGCTGGAACAAGCAATTTGGGACTTCTTAGGTGATATTAGAAAAAAAAATAGAGAAAAAGAATTTGTTCTTTTTTTTGAGAATGAAAATGTAGCTTTAGAGTTTAAAACGTGATTGGAAAAAGTAATCTAAAGATATTTTGCCATAGGCAGTGTAGGTTGGCATCAATCTCCACACCTAAAAAAAAACTGCGACTGTTCAGAAAGTAGCCTTTTAAATGGCTCCATGAATATATCAGAATTATAATATTATAGGCTATTAAAGTTGGAAAGGGTTTTTGAGAATATTTAACATAACACTTCAATATTTTAGATTAGAAAATGATATCCAAAGAGATAAAATAATTTCCCAGAGATAAGTTTATTTGTAGCAGAGTATGAATAAGAACCTCATTTAGCTTCTTGGTCCAAACATTAAATATCTGTCCTTTAAGCTCAAAACAAAATGCTTTGCTCCAAATCCTCCTATTTAACACCCCACAGTTTCAATTGTAGCAATTGTTAAGCATCTCAGAAAGAGTGTCAAAATGCTAACAGTGAAGATATCCATGCTTGTCATTTCCAAGAACTAAAATAAGTTTCAAGACTGGGCTACCATGACAGAGGTTGGATAGAAATTTTGCTAATATTGAATTTGCATTTTCTCTTGAAGTTATTTTTCCTTATATTTTCCTTTCAATTCACACACTTACTCAAATATATATAGTATCCAATCTTCTGAGACCATTTTTCTATTCTTTTTTTTTTTTACCAGTCACAAGTGAGTTATTTCATCAATGGCCTAATTTCCCACAAGCAAGTTTTTTTTTATAGACTTCTATAATTATAACGTGTCAGAGGGAGGACATATCAACCAGATCTTTGCTACCAAATAATGTCCCAGATTAGCAGCATCAGCATCATCTAGAACCTTGTTAGAAATACAGATTCTCAGGCCCTGTTCCAAATCTACTGAATCAAAATCTGCATTCTGAAAAGATGAGAATGACTCTAGGTGAGTCCCATGCACATTAAAGTCGGAAAAATGACTGAACTCAATCAATAATTTATGTAGATGTCAAGGGAAAAGTAATTTAAAGGTCCATAGTAAGACTATTTGTATTATGAATATTAGTTTAAAAATTCAATTCAATTCAATTTAAAAGGGACAGCTAAAGTGAAGACATCAAAGATAAATGGAGTAAACCCTTTGTTTTGCTTTGCTTTGTTTTCTTAGCTACTTCTGTTATTTATTTATTTATTTATTTAGGTAAAACAAAAGTCTACAATTCTTTAAAGCAGCATTGCCTATTTTAACAACACAGTTTTTCTTTTTAAATGTTCAAAGGTCATACGGGTTCCCAGAAACACAATGATAATTGAAATTACGGAAAGAATGAAAAATATCACTTTTGCATGCAGCGGCAACACTAGAATAAGATAAAAGGTGAGAGGTGGAAAGAAGTGGTGCAAGAAAACTACTTTTGAAAGATAATCATTGAATCATTCATCCGATAATAAATCCATATATTATCTCATAAATGGATTATGCTGAAGACTTGAATACTCCTCACTCTTTTTTTTTTTTGAGAAGGAGTTTCACTCTTGTTGCCCAGGCTGGAGTGCAATGGCATGATCTCAGCTCACTGCAACCTCCGCCTCCTGGGTTCAAGTGATTCTCCTGCCTCAGCCTCCCTAGTAGCTGGTGATACGCCCGCCTCAGCCTCCCAAAGTGCTGGGATTACAGGCATGAGCCACTGCACCCGGCCTCCTCACTCTTGACGTACCTGCTGCCTCAAGTGGTCTGTCAACACAAATATAGGACCCCTTGGTCAAAGAATACCCATTCTGCTTTCTACTACATTGGTGGCACCTCTAATATATACATCTTTAATTCAATTAGGTATTTGTAATGGGTCAAAATGGTAATTTTACTTTTAACAGGTTTCAGAATAATTGGGAAATTTGGCAAAGGAGATGGTGAGATGGTCATGGCTTTATTTAAACTACATTTACTCTAAGGAAAATCTACGAGAGGGAACCAGCAGGTTACCTGTTCACTGAAGCAGAAAAAGTCTACTATGCAAAAGAAAAGAGAGCACTTTTTAAACAATTTTTCCATTTGAGCTTCTGGAGAGTATACATCTTTACAATTGGTAGTGTGAGTGATAAACCAGTAAGAAATACTAAGGTTCTTTATAAAAGTTGTCATATGGTTTTCAGCAACTTGTCAATTTGGACAATGATGTTCCACTACTCACTCTGCAACAGACACAGGTGAACAAACATCTACAATTGTTTTGCTGAAAAATATTCACAGGCTGGCCGCGGTGGCTCAATCCTGTAATCCCAGCACTTTGGGAGGCTGAGGTGGGTGGATCACGAGGTCAAGAGTTCGAGACCAGCCTTACCAACATGGTGAAACCGCGTCTTTACTAAAAATACAAAAATTAGCAGGACGCGGTGGTGCGGATCTGTACTCCCAGCTACTCGGGAGGCTGAGGCAGGAGAATCACTTGAACCTGGGAGTCAGAGGTTGCAGTGAGCCAAGATCATGGCACTGTACTCCAGCCTGGGCAACAGAGTGAGACTCCATCTCAAAAAACAAAAATATATTCACAAAAAATTTTGGTTGCAACTTTTAGAAAAAGAAGTTTCATTTCTCAGAAGGAACACTTTGCTTTCATACTTAGATCAGTACATGTCACAGCTGAGAAATTAAAATGGAAAAGCCTTAATTTAAAAGATTCATTGTCTATTTTAGATTGCTGTATTGCTGTTGTTTCTAATATCTTGTCTGCATTTAATCCCCAAAAGAATAACGGCTCTGAGAACACAGGTGGGAGTGGCTGCTGCTACAATTATCATTAGTTTCTCCCATACAACAGTTGTTAGCCAGTCGGGAGCAAGGGAAATTATCACTATACGGCTAGAGGAGGCCTAAAGAACAAGTGATGACATAATTTTCACGCTTCCTTTCCATATGAGGCCATAAAAAAAGAACAAGAGAGTTGGCTGTTTTCCTTCACACAGTGAGAAATCTAAAATATATGTTACTTTAAGAGAAATAATTTGCTCTGATGTGTTTCGGAACACCTAGCACATGTTAAAGCACTCACAAGTGTGTGTTAAGATCATGAATAAATGAAAAATTGAAAATGGAATTGGGGGCAATAAGCCCAAACTTAAAGGCAAAACTTCATATTTTCTGCTATCTGCATAAAAGTGGTAAATCATTTCTAACTTTTGATTAACATGCACTAGTCTTTTAATAAATGCTGGTATTTTATTCATTCAGCAAGTCGTTGTTGATCTCCTACTAAATGCCAGTCACTGTTCTAGGCACTGAGCATACAAAGATAAATGTCATATTCTCTGACTCAGAAACTCAGAGTCCAGTCTTAGTGCAATGAATACTAGGACATGCCCAGATGCCTTCTTCATGAAAGGGGAACTCATTTCTCCAGCTTCTGGGAGGATTGATGACTGATGACTATACCTGAGTCCCTTTTTGAGAATTTCTCTCAGCCTAAGAGACCAACTGGATGCAAGGTCATACCCCTTTCCTAGAGGTAGTCCATATCCAAGACTGGTTGCTATCAGTGAATTAAATCCTGGCTACCTTGTCTCAAAAAAAAATAAGAAGAAGAAGAAGAAGAAAAACTGTGAAGTTCCATTCCAAGTCCAGAGGACTTCAAGTGCTTCTCCTGCCTCAGCCTCCCAAGTAGCTGGGATTACAGGCCAACACCACTGGGTCCAGCTAATTTTTGTATCTTTAGTAGAGATGGATTTTCACCATGTTGATCAGGCTGGTCTTGAACTCCTGAGCTCCTGATCCGAGGTCAGGAGTTCCTGGGGACTTGGCTGAAGACTGTGTTGCAACTGCTTTGCACTGCACCTCTTCTCTTTGCCAAAACCCACATCTCTCATTCTCCTCTGTGTGCCTTTGATAAATTTTCTGTCCCCAAATCTTCATCTCAGAGTTTGTTTCATGGTGAATTCAAACTAAGAGAGTTGAGGCTAACAGAGGTCTGAGAAATAAGAAGCTGAAATGGATTCTGCAACCAGCTGTAGGGCACTAAAGGTGCTCTCCTTAGTATAAGGGCACTAATTGTAGGAGTGCAAACATCAGACTGTTCATGATTACTAAACTGAGAAGGGATATTAATGGAAGGGTATGTACTAGCAGGGACAATACTTAGGATTTTAAGAAGATATATGATATACTAATTATAAATAAAATAAAAATTTGTTGATTGTTTTTTGCAGCTCAATTGAATTTATTTTTTACATATTTTTACTTTTTAAAATTTTTTGCAGAAGTTATTGGGGTACAGGTGGTATTTAGTTGAATAAGTTTTTTAGTGGTGATTTGTGAGATTTTGGTGTACCCATCCCCTTAGCAGTATACATTGCACCATATTTGCAGTCTTTTATCCCTTGCCCCCCTCCCACCATTCCCCTCAAGTCCTCAAAGTCCATTGTATCCTCATAGCTTAGCTTCTACTAAGCGAGATGTGGACTTCTCATATCAGTGAGAATATACAATGTTTGGTTTTCCATTCCTGAGTTACTTCACTTAGAATAATAGTCTCCAATCTCATCCAGGTCTCTGCAAATGCCATTAATTCATTCCTTTTTATGGCTGGGTAGTATTCCATCATATAAGTACGCAACAGTTTCTTTATTCACTCATTGATTGATGGGCATTTGGGTTGGTTCCACGATTTTGCAATTGTGAATTGTGCTGCTATAAACATTAGTGTGCAAGTATCTTCTTCATATGATGACTTATTTTCCTCTAGGTAGATACCCAGTAGTAGGATTGCTGGATCAAATGGTAGTTTTACTTTTAGTTCCTTAAGGAATCTCCACACTGTTTTCCATAGTGGTTGTACTAGTTTACATTCCCACCGGCAGTGTACAAGTGTTCCCTGTTCACCGCATCCATGCCAACATCTACTGTTTTTTTTTGTTTGTTTTTGTTTGTTTGTTTTTGATTATGGCCATTCTTGAAGGAGTAAAGTGGTATCGCATTGTGGTTTTAATTTGCATTTCCCTCATCATTAGTGATGTTCAGCATTTTTTTTATGTGTTTGTTGTCCATTTGTATATCTTCTTTTGAGAATTGTCTATTCATGTCCTTAGCCCACTTTTTGATGGGATTTTTTTTTTCTCACTGATTTGTTTGAGTTCTTTGTAGATTCTGGATATTACTTCTTTGTCAGATGTACAGATTGTGAAGATTTTCTCTCATTCTGTGGGTTGTCTGTTTACTCTGCTGACTGTTCCTTTTGCCGTGCAAAAGCTCTTTAGTTTAACTAAGTCCCAACTGTTTATCATTTTTTTTAATTGTATTCTCTTTTGGGTTCTTGGTCATGAAATACTTGCCTAAGCCAATGCCTAGAAAGGTTTTTCCAGTCTTATCTTCTAGAATTTTTATATTTTCAGGTCTTAGATTTAAGTCCTTAATCCATCTTGAGATGATTTTTGTATAAGGTGAGAGATGAGGATCCAGTTTCCTTCTCATACATGTGGCTTGCCAATTATCCCAGCACCACTTGTTGAAAAGGTTGTACTTTCCCCACTTTATGTTTTTGTTTCCGTTGTTGAAGATCAGTTGGCTGTAAGTAGTTGGGTTTATTTCTGGGTTCTCCATTCTTTTCCATTGGTCTATGTGCCTATTTTTGTACCAGTACCATTTGTTTTGGAAACTATTGCCTTGTAATACGGTTTGAAATCAGGTAGTGTGATGCTTCCAGATTTGTTATTTTTGCTTAGTCTTCCTTTGGCTATGCAGACTCTTTTTTTGGTTCCATATGAATTTTAGAATTGTTTTTTCTAATTCTGTGAAGAATGATGGTGGCATTTTGATGAGGATTGCTTTGAATTTGTAGATTGCCTTTGGCAGTATAGTCATTTTTACAATATTAATTCTACCCCTCTATGTGCATGGAATGTGTTTCCATTTGTTTATGTTAGCTATGATTTCTTTCAGAAGTGTTTTGTTGTTTTCCTTGTAGAGGTCTTTTGGCTCCTTGGTGAGGTCTATTCATAAGTATTTTAATTTTTTTGCAGCTATTGTAAAAGGAGTTGAGTTCTTGATTTGATTCTTTGCTTGGTCATTTTTGGTGTATAGAAGATCTACTGGTTTGCATACTTTAATCTTGTATCCTGAAACCTTGCTGAATCATTTTATCAGTTCTAGGAGCTTTCTGGAGGAGTCTTTATGGTTTTCAAGGTAAACGATCATATTGTCAGCAAACAGTGACAGTTTGACTTCCTCTTTTTTTTTTTTTTTTTTAAGACAGAGTCTCGCTCTGTCACCCAGTCTGGAGTGCAGTGGCACCATCTCAGCTCACTGCAAGCTCCGCCTCCCGGGTTCACACCATTCTCCTGCCTCAGCCCCGCCCCCACCTATCCCCCCCAAGCTGGGACTACAGGTGCCCGCTACCAAGCCTGGCTAACTTTTTTTTGTGTTTTTAGTAGAGATGGGGTTTCACCATGTTAGCCAGGATGATCTCCATCTCCTGACCTCGTGATCCTCCTGTCTCAGCCTCCCAGAGTGCTGGGATGACAGGCATGAGCCACCGTGCCAGGCCCAGTTTGACTTCCTCTTTACCGATTTGGATGCCCTTTATTTCTTTCTCTTGTCTGATTGCTCTGGCTAGGACCTCCAGTACTATGTTGAAGAGGAGTGGTGAGAGTGGGCATCCTTGTCTTGTTCCAGTTCTTACAGGAAATGGTTTCAACTTTTCTTCATTCAGTATTATGTTGGTTGTGGTTTTGTTATAGATGGCTTATATTACATTGAGGTATGTCCCTTGTATGCTGATTTTGCTGAGAGATTTAATAAAAAAATGGATGCTGGATTTTGTCCAATGCTCTTTCTGCATTTATTGAGATGATCATATAATTTTTGTTTTTAATTCTGTTTAGGTGGTGTATCACATATATTGACTTGTGTATGTTAAACCATCCCTGCATGCCTGGTATGAAATCCACTTGATCATGGTGGATTATCTTTTTGAAATGTTTTTGTATTTGGTTAGGTAGTATTTTGTTAATGATTTTAGCATCAATGCTCATCAAGTTTATCTGTCTGTATTTTTCTTTTTTGGTTATGTTCTTTCCTGGTTTTAGTATTAGGATAATACTTGCTTCATAGAATGAATTAAAGAGGTTCCTTCTTTATCTATCTTGTGGAATAGTGTCAAAAGAATTGGTGTCAATTTTTCTTTGAATGTCTGGTAGAATTCTGCTGTGAACCCATCTGGTCCTTTACTTTTTTTTGTTGGTATTTTTAAATTACCATTTCTATCTTGCTGCTTGTTACTGGTCTGTTCAGAGTATCTAATTTTTACTGATTTAAGCTCAGAAGGTCATATTTTTCCAGGAATTTAGCCATCTCTTCTAGGTTTTCTAGTTTATGTGCATAAATGTGTTCATAGTAACCTTGAATGATCTTTTGTATTTCAGTGGTGTCAGTGTAGTATCTCCTGTTTCATTTCTTAAGAAGTTACTTGGATTTTCTCTCTTCTTTTCTTGGTTAATCTTGCTAATGGTCTATCAGTAATATTTATATTTTCAAAGAACCCGCTTTTTGTTTCATTTATCTTTTCTATTTTTTGTTTGTTTGTTTGTTTCAATTTTACTTAGTTCCACTCTGATTTGGTAATTTCCTTTCTTCTGCAGGGTTTGAGTTTGGTTTGTTCTTGTTTCTCTAGTTCCTGGAAGTGTGAGCTTAGAATGTCAGTTTGTGCTCTTTCAGTCTTTATGATGTAGGTGCTTAGAGCTATGAACTTTCCTTTTAGCATCACCTTTGCTGATCCCAGAGGCTTTGATAGGTTGTGTCTTTACTGTCATTCAGTTCAGAGAATTTTTAAATTTCCATCTTGATTTCATTTTTGACCCAATGCTCATTTAGAAGCAGGTTATTTAATTTCCATGTATTTGCATGGTTTTGAAGGTTCCTTTTGAAGTTGATTTCCAGTTTTATTCCACTATGGTCTGACAGAGTGCTTGATATAATTTCAATTTTCTTAAATTTATTGAGGGTCATTTTATGGCCTATCATATGGTCTATCTTGGAGAAAGTTCCATGTGCTATTGAATAGAATGTGTATTCTATGGTTATTTGATGAAATGTTCTGTATATAACTGTTAAGTCCATTTGTTCCAAGATATAGTTTAAATCCATAATTTCTTTGTTGACTTTCTATCTTGATGACCTGTCTCGTGCTGTCAGTGGAGTATTGAAGTCCCCAACTATTATTGTTTTGCTGTCTATTTCATTTATTTGGTCAATTAGTATTTTTTTTATAAATTTGGGAGCTCCAGTGTCAGGTGCATATATGTTTAGGATTGTGATATTTTCCTGTTGGACAAGGCCTTTTACCACTATATAGTGTCCTTCTTTGTCTCTTTTAACTACTGTTGCTTTAAAGTTTGTTGTGTGTGATACGAGAATAACCACCCCTGCTAGAGGCAATAAATTACCAAATAGGCAAAATTATTCTGCCCAGTGACATCATGAGTTTGGGTCATGATCTAATCCAGAGTCAACCATATGTGTGGATAGATGATAAAACCAAATTGGCAGTATTGAAGATTATATGTGGGCCCAAGAGCATGGGCTCCCACACAACAGTGCCAATCTAGTTATTGCTACTATCAGTTGTCTGGCCAGTCAGCAACAGAAACCAACAATAAGCATCTGATATGGCACTCATACTAAAGAATACCAAACAACTAATTAATGTCAAGTTGATTACATTGGAGTCTTTCCATCCTGGAAGGGACTGCAATTCATCTTGACTGGAATTGTTCTATATTCTAGATATGCAGCCTTTCCTTCTGACAAAGTCTTAACTAACGTCACTGTATAAGTGTTTCTGAGTGTTTGGATCTACAGACATGGAATCTTACATGACACAGCATCAGATCAGAAACTCGCTTTTAGAGCAATGAAAGTGCATCAGAGGACCTACCATATGGGACCCACTGCTTCTATCACATACTTCACCACTCAGAATCTACCAGAAAAATAAAATGGCCCTTTAAAAGAGCAATGAGGCACTAGCTTAAGGATGATACCCTGTAAGAATTGAGCACTATCATTCAGGGAGTAACAAACCCCCTAAATCAAATAAATAACTATTATGTAGTGCAGTGCTGCTTCCAACAGGGAGAATACATGATTTCAGGAAACAAGAGGTGTTTGTAGAAATGGCTGTGCTTATGACTAGTGATTGTATAGGGTAGATGTGCTTCCTGTCTGCACAACTCTGGGTTCTGCCAGTCAAGAGACCCGGGTTGGCAAATGTATTAGCAAAAACACTTCTGACAGGTAATAAGGCAAGAGTTTTATCAAACTTTCAGCTACAGCTGTTTGGGCTCCTTAGGTCATAAGACCAGCAGTCAAGAAAAGGATGGTGTCACCATCTGTCAATGGTAATTAGTAGGTCTGTGTAATAGAGATCTGTGTAATTGCTGTTAAACAAAGGGGGCAGAAAGAAAATATTCACACCTTTCTGGCCCAGTCAGATGTGTTTTGGTATTTCATTTCCTAATTTTGAAGATAAGCAGAGGAATGAAAAGGGTACGCTGCACCACTCCTGACCCCAGGAAAAAAAGCGTGGTTATCAAGTATTCAGATCATGCAGGCATAAGGCTCTGGATCAGTGGTATGTATACTATAGCCAAGTCAGACAGGCTTTCAAGCTGAGAACCATTTCTGTGAATCTCTTCCAAACTCCTGTTCAGTAATATCACACTGGTAGCTTGAAATTAGTGACGATGAAAGTATTTACATTATAGGAATTGGCAAGTGCTAGTAATCAGTATATTTCTATTTACTTATTTATGGAAATTTAGTTTGTCAACACATCATGGGTCTGGATCAGCTACCAGACCAGCAGAATTAATCAACCTAGAATGGGTTGTAGAGATGGAAGAAGGTAAGAATCATTTGCAACCTCTAAACCAGTTGCCCCAATGGGACTGCAATTCCTCTCATTAACTTGTATTTTTTTTTTTATAATAAATCAACCAGAATTCTAGAGAAGTTGTTCCCAGAACTTATATGAAGCAAATGGATCCAACCAGCACAAGGTGGTGGATGCATTAATGTAAATACTCCTATTACAGCTAATTTCAAGCTATGGGTAAAATACTACTGAACATGGAGTTGGAAGAAGATGTACAAAAACGAGGCCGGGCATGGTGGCTCACACCTGTAATCCCAAAACTTTGGGAAGCGGAAGTGGGAGGATCACCTGAGGTCAGGAGTTTGAGACAAGCCTGGCCAACATGGTGAAATCCCGTGTCTACTAAAAATATAAAAATTAGTCAGATGTGGTGGTGCCTGCCTGTGATCCCAGCTACTAGGGAGGCTGAGGCAGGAGAATCACTTGAATCTGGGAGGCGGAGGTTGCAGTGAGCCAAGATCACACCACTGCACTCCAGCCTGGCCAACAGAGCGAGACTCTGTTTAAAAAAAAAAAAAAAAGATTATCAGCCTGAAGACTAGCTGAGTTTGCAGGCTTTGCTCTTCAGAGAGCATACTCTAGGGCTGAGATTGGCAGGCAGTACATTGATTAGGGCATACCCTTAGGATCAATACTCATGGAAGGGGAAAAGAGCAAGTAGGATTGGGCAAAGAACTCAAGCCGCTGGGAGGCAGGGCTGGACAGTCTGAGTCAGTTCCATGGTGAGCTCTGGAGCTGATGTGTTCCATTAGAGTTCTCAGGCACTGGGCCAAAATTGATATGCCTTTATACTCTACCTCGATCAGCCACTGGATCGCCCCCCTACACATTGCAGACTTGACCAAGACAGCTCATTTCAGCTGATACAATCCCTGAAAATTCTGATAGATAATAGCTGTCTACTGACTAGATTACCAGCAGTGGGACTGCAAGCACCTTCTTAAAAAGGAGTTTGGGCAGAACATCTCCACATCCACAGTGTACACTCCTTCTTTAGACTGTGGCAGTCATTACCCCAACTTCTAAAGGGTTGGTATCTGATGGCTGTTAACTGAGAATCACTTTGAGAATTGCCTCAGCCAAAAAAACCTCCTTTGCAAAAATGTGTGGTCCCTGTCCAGGAGAAGTCCAAATCCAAAGGCTGGTTCTGTTAGGGGTAGGGATGGATACAATAACTCAGTGTAGTTGCCTCAAGGGCATCCCATGTGAAGCACTAACACACCAGCAGGACTCTCTTGAGATCATCTGAGGCCTTTGTGTGACTATGTCATAAATTGTATCTTCCCTCTTCCCATTCTTTCTTCCTTTAGTTCCCCGCAAGTGTTAATCTGGAGGGCACACTCCAAGAAACTTCCTCCAAGCAAATCTCCATCTCAGTGTTTGTTTCCTAGGCAACCTGGTCTAAGAAGTGATAAAAGTCAAACTAGAAACTATATATCTGTGTAATAAAAGATATGACATAAGTAAGCAACAGTGCCACTGAAGCATAGTAAGATCATTCAACTCAATAGGTTGTGAAGAGGGTCAGTGCACCCTCAACAGGTAAGATGATATCATCTATCTCCCAGATGGCCCAACTAGAATGAAGCTCTTAATCTCTCCAAATTTGAGGACACAATAGTTAAGCTTTTTATGCAGATATATGTAACTGAAACCTAATTATGTTAGCTTTAAAAATGTTTTGTTCTCATATATCAATAAATTGTCAGATAGCTATCCAGAGTTGGTATGGTAGATCCATAATGTCACTAGTCACACAGACTTTTTTCTCTATCTCAGCTCTGCCATTCTTACTATGTGACTGTTTTCCTCAGGCTCACAGCGTAATTGCTGAATGTATAGACAATAGTTTTATTTCTCCACAGGAAGCATGGGAAAGATCAAGAAGAATGGGAAAAATCAAAGAGCAAATTGCAACATGCAGAAGTCAAATGACTTGTCTCCTTTAAAATGTTCTACGAACATCTCTCCCACAAAACTTCTGATTCTGTCTTATTGGCCAGAGCCAGTTCCTACAGCACATCTGATTCCAGAGAACATAGGGAGCAGCTAGTCACCTTGTTCCCTCCACCGAAGTGAGATTCTGTTAGTTAGAAAACAAGAAAAAAGCAGATATTGGGTAGGCAACTAGTAGTATCTACAACAGAAGATTACTATGAAAGGAAAACCGAAATAAACAAAAAGAGTTATTGTTAGTGTAGATTACATATGGCTTAGTAACTGTGAGACCTTATAATTCTCACCACGTTTTTCTATCTTAGCAAATAAAATGTTATTTTAACTACGTAATACAAAAGCAGCCCTGGTTTCCAAATAACATAAAATGTATCTCTTAGTGTCTAGGAGAACTCACTAAAATAGGATGGGGCATGGTAACATGTTTTATGCAGAATCAATTACATATGTAAAATAGAGAAACTTAAGCTGATCATGTGGAAGAATTTTTTTCTTTTCTGTATCATATTGGTTTAAACTGCAAAAAGTAAATATCAAAAAAGAATCCAACTTACTGCAAATGCTGTTTAAGCAAAAACTTTTTATTGAACTCACAGACCAAATTCAAGCAGTGCATTATTCACACTATGTCTTACATACACAGAATCCCAAAATGATTTATAAAGTTAAATAATACAATTACACAGTTAAATAACCACAAAAGGAGAAGAAAATTAAGAGAGCTTTAGGCAAGAGAAGAGACTTTCAAGAACTATATGAAAAGAAGAAAAGATAGCATCAATGAGGCAGAGAAATGTAAGAAGTTTCTTCCAGATGCCAAGAGCAATAAAGAAAAAGGCTTTTGATCCTATCTCACAGAAAAGCACCATGGAAGGAAGAAACAATTAGTGTCAGAAAACTGAAGGAATGAGATGGAATAGAGACAGATATTCCTTGAAATACATTTCCCAGCTACAAGCAGATGTAAACTTTAAAGGGAGTTAGGTATAAAAGGATCTCGAGATTTTTTTAAAATGGCATGATAAAATATGTACATGCTTCCAAAATTCCTGTGGAACTATGTACAGTCCTGAAAGCATACCTGTTTCATATACATAACTAGGCCAGCAGTAGGGTTATAAGTGAGCTCTTTTCCTCCACCCAATCTGTCCTTATATCACAATATTTGATGTATTAGAAATAAAGATGTTATATAAACCTTCTTTTTAATGATAAAGGTAGTACACACATTGGACATCAACGCTGCTCCAATGAGAAATGCAATACGTGTGATTTATAGCTTTGCTCCAGCTTTTTATTCAACAGCCCTACCTCCCATACCAATTCTATCCACTCATACTTCTTTACTTGGACCTTTTAGCAAGAGCCTATAATTATAGCTTATGTCCCAATTATGTTCCTTTCAGTGGGATTCTGAGGTATAATAAACACGGTACTAGTTGTAGAGATAAAAGGAGGGATTTAGTAAATTTGCTCCACCATTCTAGTGTAGTGTGTACTCATCAATGTGCCCTTAATGTTTTTTTGTTTTGTTTTGTTTTGTTTCTGAGACAGTCTCACTCTGTCACCAAGGCTGGAGTGCAGTGGTGTGATCTCAGCTCACTGCAACCTCCGCCTCCTGAGTTCAAGAATTCTCTGCCTGAGCCTCCCAAGTAGCTGGGATTACAGGCACCCACCACCACGCCCAGCTAATTTTTGTATTTTTAGTAGAGACGGGGTTTTTCCATCTTGGCCAGGCTGGTCTTGAACTCCTGACCTCGTGATGCACCTGCCTTGGCCTACCAAAGTGCTAGGATTACAGGCGTGAGCTACCATGCCTGGCCAGCCCCTTAAGTATTATGAGCCTCATTGTCCCCATCTATGAGAAAGGATAACAGTTAAAGGGCCACTGAGATAGAAACAAATCAAATGAACTTGACTACAGAAAGAGATACACAAGATATCTTTAAACAGAGGGAAAGATGGAATCAGCTAAGACAAGAAATAGCAGACACTTATTCCAATAGTATCAACAGAATATGTAAAACATATGTGAGTGCTTTGTGAATTTTAATACGTGCATCTAAACTAGTCAGCTCAGGAAAGTCAATACTAGAGGTAGTAGAATAAATTGTGAAGACTCTCTTTGTGGTAGGAAAGTCACTCTGGCTATCTCTTCAACACTAACTGTACAATCCAGTTTTGTTCCTATAAATGCTCTTTAATATAGATGCCTTCTGGAAATGTAATATTGCATTATCCTGTTGTACCCAAGCAATTATATGTATTCATAATCTTTCCTCCTTAGTGGGTATTCTGAAAGTGTAATTGCCCTTTATTGATCTTTATACTGGGTGATATGGTTTGGCTGTGTCCCCACCCAAATCTCGTCTTGAATTCCCACATGTTGTGGGAGAGACACCATGGGAGGTAGTTGAATCATGGGGTGGGTCTTTCTCATGCTGTTCTCATGACCATGAGTGAGTCTCATGAGATCTGATAGTTCTATGAGAGGAGTTTCCCTGCACAGGCTCTCTCTTTGCCTGCTGCCATCCACGTAGGACGTGAGTTCCTCCTCTTTGCCTTCTGCCGTGATTGTGAGGCTTCCCTGGCCATGTGGAGCTGTAAGTCCAATTAGACCTCCTTCTTTTGTAGATCACCCAGTCTTGGGTATATCTTTATCAACAGCATGAAGACAGATTAATTCACTGGGATATATAACTAATGTAAAACTCTAGAATGATAGACAAAGTTATGTATAATAGATACTAAAATAATGGTATTTGGATCTTCGAAACACTGTCCTATGTGCTCCATTTGCAGTGGAAGGTGGACCTCATTAGTAGATGTTTTGCCCTGTATTGCACTGCTTGATAAAAAGAGTTTCAAAAGGAGAGAGGCTAAGTTAAATTGCATGGCAAGTATGTGCAAAAATGGAACAGAACCCACAATTAAGAGGGAGAAGTGAAAAGAGATAGGAGGACCGGCAGAAGCTGGAAGGGGGAAAACACTGGGTAACAGGGATTGACAGACACTTGAGGAATAGCTTTAGTGAAGTTTTAGCAAGTCATATGAGGGGATAGAAATTAGAACATTTTTGCTAGGTGTCATGCAAGGCAGGCATTTCCCTATTTTTCCTCTTTTGTAGATATACTTTTCCTTTTGAGCCTTTTTATTTTTAATGTTTAATTTATGTTTTATTTTGTACATGACACTCTGCTAAGACAAGGCCATGCGGCAATGTTAAGTGAGGTAAAAATATGTATATATGGGGAAATTACTATTTATTTTAACATATATACATATAAATACACATACACAATTTGGCAGTGGTGGAAGGTTATGACTTTGAGGAAAGAAAAACTGACTTGCATTTGAAACAACAACTCTCAGGGTACTATATATCTTCATTCCACTGAGATGTGTTAAAATCTCCAGTCATAGTTCAGCACTTTCAGTCTAGGGCTGCCACAGTAGTATTCTTAGTGAAAAGGAATAGTTAAATGGAACAAATAACGCCTAGAGCAAAATAAATATAGCAAATCATTTTTCAAAATCAGCTCCTATGACAATATCATAAAACTTGCCTTTAAGCCTTTAATCTTATTATTTTTTTCTTTTCTTTTTTTTTTTTTTTTAAGAGGGGAGTATTCATACAGGAAGTTTTCCCTTTTACATCTCTCTGGCTACCAATTTGACTCTTCATGTGAAAAGCTCCTGAGGTCCCAAATGTACCATTTTCAATAAATTATGCTCCAAAGCTCATAATTTCAGTCACTTTAGATTCATTTCCTTCACCTCAGTTTGTTGTTTCCCTTGGCTTCCATATGAAATTTTTCTAAAGTCATCCTTGAACAGTCTGTTTATTAAAAATGTTACAGTAAGAACTAGATAGTGATGGATATAAACAGCCAGAAGGAGTCACTATCACTGAAAATTGCTTTAATTGGTTCAGTTAAGTGAAAACATATGTTGATAAGAGCCATATTACTCAGTAAAGCATATTCTTGTGGCTTAATTTGTTCTACAAGCCCAACCATTTCCTCCCATTGTTTCTGTCTGAATACAATATTACTTTCTCTGTTTAATTATCTTAACAGCAGCCCTGTAAATAAACGCAATAGCTTAATTGTACTTCTTTGTGAGCTATCTGTTTCAATGTGGTTCTAAATGATTACCTTTTTCAATTATTTTTGTGAAGCTGCTGCTCATAAAAATAAGATAAAAGCCAGTGACTGAAGCAGAGAAGAAGTGAAGGGTACATTAAGAAAAACATAGAATTGCACTGTAAGAGGAATGGAAAGAACTTTAGATACCAGCCCATCTTCCCTGCCAAATCATCAACCTAATCAAAGGCTGAGACCCAGGTAAATGTCTTGCCAAAGCATTCATTGATTAGAAGGACTCTAAATACCAGAGTGTTGGATGCTGTGGTGTACTACCCAGATCTGCCTTCCGTGACTGAAATACTCATTCGTCCATTTGCTGGGAGTGTTGACTGCTGAAAGGTCACAACTGAGACCTCTCCAGTCATTGCCCTTAAAGTAAGAGTGTTGACTCAATCAGAATTGCACTCCTTCTCTGGAGCATTTCACATCAAATTACTGAAACATGTAGATGCTTGAGCATCTTATCTCAATTTGAGATGTCTCTGAATGTTCCTTCAAGCTCGAGAACTCCCCATGATATGGGCCTTTTTTGAAATTACATCACAGTTCAGCTTTCGTCTCTACACAATCTTACTTCTTTTCTCATTCTCCTAAAAAACTGTTTCCAACAGCACTTTCTAATACATACTCTGTATACAGATTCCCACTTTAAAGTTTGTTTCCCAGAGAATCAATTCTATAGCTCACAGTTGGATCAATGTAGAAGTTGTCTAACTGCAACTTTAGAAACTTATGGATATTCTAGTATCTGTTTTAATCAAGTTTTAAAGATAAGGAGATTAATAAAATGATAATCTGAGGAATTTGCATCCTAGACACTTATTTCTTAGTAGTAAATGAAGAATTATAGGGTTTTAATTGTTAAAAGTAAAAGATTAATTTCAGAATCCAATCACTTAAGCAAATATTTATTGTGTCTCCACTAAATGCCCCTCATAATGCAAAATGCAAAAATGTCAACCCAAATATAGCACAGGCTTTGCATTCAAGAAACGGATATTAAACCAACTATTTGCAATCAAGTGTGGCAATAAAGTGATAGAAGTATGTATCAGATTAGGCTGGGTGAAGTGTCTCACACCTATAATTTCAGCACTTTGGGAGGCCAAACTGGACAGATCATGAGGTCAGGAGATAGAGACCATCCTGACCAACATGGTGAAACCCCGTCTCTCTAAAAATACAAAAAAAAAAAAAAAAAAAAAAAAAAAAAAAAAAAAAAATTAGCTGGGCATGGTGGCGTGCACTTGTAATCCCAGCCCCTCAGGAGGATGAGGCAGGAGGATCGCTTGAATCAGGGAGTTGGAGATTGCAGTGAGCTGGCCACTGCACTCCAGCCTGGTGACAGAGCAAGACTCTGTATGAAAAAAAAGAAAAAAGAAAGAAAGAAAAAAGAAAAAGAAATTGAACATCACTATGTTGTAAACCATGGATAAAGGAAATGGCTTATAATTGGAAGAAAACTAAATTCTAAGACATCCAAATTTATATTTAAATTTTTTTAAAAAAATAGTATTCTTACATTCTAACTTTTGAAATGTATGGAAAAGTGAACAGATTCTATAAGAGATAAAATAACATGCCCCAAAATAAATAACTTGCCCAGGTGAGGGGAAAATCAAAGATGATATTTCAGGTCACATAGGACATTCAGTATTTAAATTTAGTGTGTTTTTTCCAATATTAATGCATAAGAAACCTACTACAATTCTACATTTCAGAAAGTCAGAACACACACTGTTAACTTGATTGGTAACACAATAGCCAGTTTTAGTTATTTCTTTTCATTCCATTTTAATTGAATTTTAAAGGAATTCTCCACTAACGCATTCAATTCCAGCTTTTTGCAAAAGCTTGTTAACTTGTTATCCTGTTCCTAGTCTCCCTTCTCTTCAATACTTCCTCCTTACCATTTCCAGAATGATCACTCTAAAACACAGGTAATATATTATTACGGAAAATATGTTCCTTTCTTTGTATTGCAGAGAATACTTATAGTCCAGCCACTCTTTTGCAAAGAGTCTCCACAACCGAACTATGTATTTCAGCTTTTATAGATTTGTCCCTAAATTGTGTCTCTTGTCAAAATTGTTCCCTCTGAGTAGCCTGAACAGGAGCTCTCAGTAGCTCTTCTCTGACCACAGAGATATTTGTTCCTGAAGTTCTGGGAATTAGTTCTTCAGAGAGAAGCCATTTTGAGGACTGGCTTCAAATCCTTTTTGGTAAAAGTAGAATATAAATAGATCTGATTCAATATTGCTGAGGTTTTAGGCTTCTCGCTTCTTATTTCCAACAATTCTGGTTACTTAGAGACACTGAGACCAAATCTTCAAAAGCTCTCAAGTTGCAGACTCTCAAAAGACAAGTGCAGGAGGCAGGTGGACGCAGGCCAGCTGTGAACTCTGTCCTTAGACCTCACACTAGAAAGGGCAGCAGGAAATGAAAGGAGATGATGATATGTGCTCAAACCCACTCTTCAGAGTCCACATGTTAAAAACTAAAGTGCTGGCATGATAAATTCACTGTAACAAATATATAAAGTATTGGAGAAATTTGTGATGAAGATAAGCAGAGGAGAGCAAAGGACAATTAGCAAGAAAAAAATTACGTATTAGCAATGATATAATAGAGGTAGTCACACTGAAGAGCTACTAATCCTTCTATTTAAAAATTCAAGAGTGATAATATTTGCAAGATTTTATTGCAGAACAAGTATACAGAAAACTCTATAAGAGAGTTTACTGCAGTGTTTTCTGATTGATCAACAATTTTGAAATTGTTATGCTTGACTTACATATAAAATGCATCATTGCCTTTAAATAATAGAGTCATGTTCAGAAACTCATTGAAGGAGAGTTATGAGTTACTCTCTCTTTTATGAATATAAGAGATATATCTATGCTAAGTGAATTACCCCATATCTCAGAGCAAGCAGAAAATCTCAAGGAGTCTATTAAAAATTTTATAACTCATAAAACTGTTACAAATAATTAAATCTGTAAAAATATTAACAGAAGTTAAATATTCGATATTGGGCATATTTTAATTATACCATTTAAGCATTTATAATTACAGTTTAAGTATAAAATAAGAATTTAGGCTGGGCGCAGTGGCTCACGCCTGTAATCCCAGCACTTTGAGAGACCAAGGTGGGAGAATCACTTGAGGTCAGGAGTTCAAGACCAGCCTGGCCAACATGGTGAAACCCCATCTCTACTAAAAATACAAAAAATAGCTGCGTGTGGTGGTGCACGCCTGTAATCCCAGCTACTCAGGAGGCTGAGACAGGAGAATCACTTGAAGCTGGGAGGTGGAGTTTGCAGTGAGCTGAGATAGCACCACTGCACTCTCCAGCCTGGGCGACAGAGACTCTGTCAAAAAAAAAAAAAAAAAAAAAGAGAGAGAGAGAGAGAATTTATTTTTTATAGAGTTCTGGTTGAAAGCTACTCTTAGTGACTTAATGAAAGATGTGAAGTAAATGTTTATATAGAAAAGTATGTTGATGTATCTGATTTCTTTCATTACTACATCAGAATATCTAGTAATGAAGTTTGTGTTTGCTTGTTTTTTCTTCTACATTAGAACAGTCTTAAAACACGATTTTAAATAAGAGATCATGTAAAACAGGCACGAAAAGCATATTTTTCTTACCAACAAAATTTTTATGAAAATAAGACTATCTTTAAAATATTTCATTAAAAACATAAATGTATTATCAAAATCTTAGAAAAGCAAGTCTGTGGAGAGACTTGAAAGGAATTTAAGTTTGGGGAAGGAGAGAACTATGATCAAACCCAGTAGCATTTTTAGATTATCTATTTGGAAGTAGTATTTGGTTTTGAATTGGAGGTATGTAGTCTCAATAAAGGTTTTCATAGCGGCTTTTGGGGTCTTCCAACTCCATTAGGAAACTGGTGATTTCATAATTTTTTCAACAATAATACTATGTTTACTGATGGTGCAAAAACAATGATGGGTAAAAGAGTTGACAGTTTGTCATGAACAAGAAAGTGGCAATAAATTGTACCAGTAGTCATTATGTTTTTCATTGCCACACACTCATGAAAAGCAAAAAGCTAATATCATTTAAAAATGACCTTGATGAACTGGGGAAATTATTACTTATATTAAATCCAAACCCTTGAGTAATATATTGTTTTAATATCCTGTGTGACAAAATGGTTAGCAGACATTTTAAAGCCTGTCTGCTGCATTCGTAAGTATAACATTTGTTTTGAGCCACAAGTTAAACTAGTTGCTTTTTCTCAGGGACCAAAATTTTTACCTGAAAGAAGGACTTAGAAACAAAATAGTAATTTAATAGACATGGTCACAAAAAGGAATGAAGTGATTCTACCATGATGGCAAGTATTTGAAGCTAATGATGAAAATAATATTAATAAGATAATATTAGCATTTTATAGAATTTGTGTTGACCGCCCTGAGTTTGACAGCTCCTCAAAACTTAAAGACTTTCAGATAAGATCAATAGTGATATTAACAAAGATTGTTGATATTTCATCATGAAGTGAGTCAACTTTTGTAAGATCTACATGACCCTATGGACCAATATTTCCCAAATGACTACTTCATGATCCTACAAAACCATGCTTAGGTAAAAGAACTATTCAGAGTAGGTAACAGACTTAGAGCAAGCTTTGTGAGACTGTATTTTGTAAAGTTACTGTACTGTTGAATTTTTAAAAGTACAATTTTTAATATACAGTAGAATTTTACTGTGCCTGTTATCAACTTATTTCCTCTCAGTTCCAAATCCACCCTTCAATACATGCTTTGTCATCATAGACAGAATTCCTTTAAGCATCTCTTTTCAATTTGGATCATAACATTAAGCTTTCTTAGTAGAGGGGGCTAGGGCCACATTGCAGGAAGAAGGGACCCTCCTCCACTTCCCAGCTCCTGCAGAGTGGGTCAATGGTGTGGGGGGTGAGAACTTCCTACTGAGCCCTGACCCAGTCAGTCCCCAGAACAAACAGTCTCTCAGCAACCTTACAGGGGCTGACCTAGCAATGACCTTCCAAGGCCCTCTAGACACAAAAACCTCTGGCTAAAGCTGTCCTGCCCGTATCAGTACTTCGATTATTTTACAAGACCCCTAGTAGCTGGCCATCACAGGGCTGAGGTTTTATCACTGGGCCTCCACCGCCTCTGCAGGCCCTACCACTCACCTTCGCCTGGGAACCCCTACCTTCTTTTACTCCCACACCATCAGTTGCTGCTTGCCTTGCTCTGTCTTCCAAAGGTTTTGTTCTGCTTGCCCACATATTACAGACAAGCTTCAGCCTGGAAAAACCTGCAAACTCTACTACTCAATGGGTTAAACTGCACTTTTTCCAACTTTGTCTAGAAACTAGCCTTGAGAAGGAGCTTCCTTCTCTGTCTGTCTTCCTTGAGTACTCTTGTACAGTCCTAGGGTATAGCATACAACTTTCTTCCATCCTGTAGTTACTTTTTTTTTTTTTTTTATTTTGAGACAGAGTCTTGCTGTGTCGCCCAGGCTGGAGTGCAGTGGCGCGATCTCGGCTCACTGCAAGCTCCACCTCCGGGGTTCATGCCATTCTCCTGCCTCAGCCTCCCGAGTAGCTGGGACTACAGGTGCCTGCCACCATGCCCAGCCAATTTTTTGTATTTTTAGTAGAGACGGGGTTTCACTGTGTTAGCCAAGATGGTCTCGATATGCTGACCTCATGATCCACCCGCCTCGGCCTCCCACAGTGCTGGGATTACAGGCATGAACCACCGTGCCCGGCCTGTAGTTACTCTTTTATCATAGCTTAACCATTAGTAATTCTGTTTCAATCTAAACCATATGGTTTCTCTTCTGATTAGATGCAGATGAATACATATAATTGCGTCTTGGCATATAGACATATAAGCACATGTCTGCTTGGCATATAAACATATAAGCACATGTCTACATGACACTGTAAAAGAAAAGCAAAGTACCCACAATCATGCAAACTAAATATCCACATGTTCCGTCATGTGTTTATAGGGAGAAATTTTCAGTTCTTGTTAACATCCTAGAACATACATAAAGGCACCAATGGGCCTCACTGAAATTATGGAACACAAAACAAATTTGGAGACTGTAAATAGTGTGATCAGTATGAGATAGGGATTGATCTGGCTGTAGGCTTGTACCCCAAAGTGCTAGAACTGTGCCTGGTACAAATAATAAAAGAGGGAAGGAAGGGAGGGAGGGAGGAAGGCCATCACATATGTGGAAAAGAGTCTAAAGTGACAGAGTGATTTTTAATTAATCAGAGTTCCAAATTGATCGCCACTTCTTGTTGTTGTTGTCTTCCAAATTCCAGCTCTATTATTTATTGAATGCATGAATGTGGACTTTTTTTGTAAGTTCAAGGGTACATGTGCGGGTTTGTTATATAGGAAGGCTCCTGTCACTGGGGTTTGTTACGTGGATTGTTTAGTCACCCAGATATTAAACTGTAACCGTTAGTTATTTTTCCTGATCCTCTCTCTCTTCCCACCCTCCACCTTCCAGTAGGTGCCAGTGTGTGTTGTTCCCCTCTATGCATTCATGTGTTCTCATCATTTAGTCCCCACCTATAAGTGAGAACATGAGGCATTCGGTTTTCCGTTCCTGCTTTAGTTTGATAAAGATAATGGCCTCCAGTTCCATCCATGTTCCCTTAAAAGACACGATATCATTCTCTTTTATGGCTGCATAGTATTCTATGGTGTATAAGTACCACATTTTCTTTATCTAGTCTAGCATTGATAGATATTTAGGTTGATTCCATGTCATTGCTATTGTGAATAGTGCTGTGGTAAACATATGCACGCATGTGTCTTTATGATAGAATGATTTATATTCCTTTGAGTATATACACAGTAAGGGATTTTCTGGTTGAATGGTAATTCCAGTTTTAGTTCTTTGAGGAATCACCGCACTGCCTTCCACAATGGTTGAAATGAGTGTTCACAACCTCCTGCAGTGTTTAAGTGTTACCTTCTCTCTGCAACCTCACCAGCATCTGTTATTCTTTGATTTTTTAATAATAGCCATTCTGACTGGTGTGAGATGATACCTTATTGTGGTTTTGATTTGCATTTCTCTAATGATCAGTAATGTTGAGCATTTTTCATATGATTGTTGGCAACACGTTCGTCTTTTGAAAAGTGTCTATTCATGTCTTTTCCCGACCTTTTTTTTTTTGAGACAGAGTCTCGCTCTGTCGCCCAGGCTGGAGTGCAATGGTGCAATCTCAGCTCACTGCAACTTTCATCTCCTGGGCTCAAGCGATTCTCCTGCCTCAGTCTCCCGAGTAGCTGGGATTACAGGTACGTACTGCTGTGCCTAGCTAAGTTTTGTATTTTTAATAGAGATGGCATTTCACCATGTTGCCCAGGCTGGTCTTGAACTCCTGACCCAGGTGATCCACTTGCCTTGGCCTCCCAAACTGCTGGGATTACAGGCATGAGCCACTACGCCCGGCCCTTTGCCCACTTTTTAATGGAGTTTTTTTTTTCCTTGTAAATTTGTTGACGATCTTTATAGATGCTGGTAGTAGATCTTTATAGATGCTGGATAGTAGACTTTTGTCAGATGCATAGTTTGCAAAAATTTTCTCCCATTCTATAGGTTGTCTATTTACTTTGTTGATAGATTTTTGCTGTGCAGAAGCTCTTTAGTTTAATTAAGTTTGTCAATATTTGCTTTTCTTGCGATTACTTTTGGCGTCTTCATCATGAAATCTTTGCCCATTCATATGACAGAATGGTATTGACGAGGTTGTCTTCCAGAGTTTTTATAGTTTTTGGTTTTACATTTAAGTCTTTAATCCATCTTGAGTTGCTTTTTTTTTTTTATACAGTGTAAGAAAGGGGTCCAGTATCAATCTTCTGCATATGGCTAGCCAGTTATGCCAGCATCATTTCTTGAATAATAAGTCCTTTCCTCATTGCTTGTTTTTGTCAGCTTTGCTAAATATCAGACGGCTGTAGGTGTGCAGCCTTATTTCTGGGCTCTCAATTCTGTTCCATTGGTCTATGTGTCTGGTTTTAAAACAGTACGTGCTGCTTTGGTTATTGTAGCCGTGTAGTATCCTTTGAAATTGGGTAACATAATGCCTCCAGCTTTGTTCTTTTTGCTTAGGATTGCTTTGGCTATTCAGGCTCTTTTTTGGTTCCATATGAATTTTAAAATAGTTTTTTTTTTTTTCTAGTTCTGTAAAGAATGTCATTGGTAGTTTGGTAGGCATAGCATTGAATCCATAAATTGCTTTGCACAATATGGCCATTTTAATAATATTGATTCTTTCTGTCCATGAGCATGGAATATTTTTCAACTTGTTTGTGTCATCTCTGATTTCTTTGAGCAGTGTTTTGTATTTCTCATTGTAGAGATATTTCACTTCTCTGGTTAGCTGTATTCCTGGGTATTTTTTTCTTGGGGATTGTGTTCCTGATTTGGCTGTCTGCCTGACCATTGTTGGTTTCTAGGAATGCTAGTGATTTTTGTACGTTGATTTTGTATCTTGAGACTTTGCTACAGTTTTTTATCAGCTTAAAGAACTTTTGGGCAGAGACTTTGAGGTTTTCTACATACAGGATCATGTTATCTTCAAACACAAATAGTTGACTTTCTCTCTTCCTATTTGGATGCCTGTTGTTTCTTTCTCTTGCCTGACTGTTCTGACCAGGACTTCCAATACTAGGTTGAATAGGAGTGGGGAGAGAGGGCATTCTTGTCTTTCACCAGTCTTCAAAGGGAATGCTTCCAGCTTTTGCCCATTCTATATGATGTTGGTTGTGGGTTTGTTATAGATGGCTCTTATTCATTTGAGGTATGTTCCTTCAATACCTAGTTTATTGAGAGTATTTAACATGAAGTGGTGTTGAAGTCTATCAAAAGCCTTTTATGCATCTGTTGAGATAATCAGGTGTTTTTTGTCTTCAGTTCTGTTTATGTGATGAATTACATATATTGATTTGTGTATGTTTAACCAACCTTGCATCCCAGGGATAAAGCCTACTTGATCAATGTTGATATGTTTTTTGATGTGCTGCTGGATTCCATTATAAAATAATTTAGGCAAAGGTTATACAAAATAGAATGGTAAAAATTATATACTCTGCTCTTTTAATGTCCTATTACAAAGTCAAATAGCACTTCCCTTGAAAATAAATGCACTGATTTTTCTCAAGTATTCCATTCCCCTACACCACTGAAAGAACTGGATGTTAATAGGGAGGTCATGTTTATGTGTGTGAGAGCAGGAGGCAGAGACATGTAACTTAATGAATATGTTTTTGAAAGCTAATTATGTACAAGCTACATGGGAACTTATTAAAATATCATAGAGACCATATAAAGACCAGATGTGATGACAGTACAAAGGAAAACAAAAAGGAATCCAAAAGTTCCTATAAGTTTTAAAAATTTGTTAGAGGGTTTCAGAAATAAAGTATACTGAATATCAAAACAAAAAGGGGGTACCTAATTTTTGTAATATAATAAAAACTATGACATGACAGAATATGAAAAATGATAAACCATCTCAAAGAGAGATAAAGGAAAGGGATCCCATTGCTTCAAATTAGCTTAGATTATTTCTATTTGGTTCAGAATCTGTGCTTCCAAGAAACACTACATATCCAGATGTAGCTATTATTTGAAGGAGGAAATGTGCTCAAATGTGGACCGATTGAAATAATATGTAGAAGCAGTCTTTAAATAGTAAGACAGACATCACTAAGTATTCAAAATGTGTTGCAATTGAAGTTTAAAAGAAAGTTTCAAGGCATCCCAAGAGAGCAACTAAAGCACCTCATGAAGCAGAGGAAGAAGAAGAAAAGGAGAATGAAGAGAAGGAATAAGATGATAGTAAATAAAGTCATTTAAAATAAAATTAGCACCAATCTTTTTTTATATGAATATCTTAGAATAAGAGAAATACCAGAGATAAAATACTTTAGTTTTGAGATGTTTTCTATTAGTCTCATTAAATGTAATTTCAAGATTGAATTATGATGCATTATATTTCAGATCATGTGAGTAGAGAACACAATACAGTCATGCTTTCTGAACATTTTATATAGTGTTCTAAACATTAAAACAATCAAGGGATGTTCTCTTTTCATTCTGTACTAGTCCTTTTGTACGCTGCTAATAAAGACATACTTGAGGCTGGGTAATTTATAAAGGAAAGAGGTTTAATTGAATCACAGTTCAGCATGGCTGGGGAGGCCTCAGGAAACTTGCAAGTACGGCAGAAGGGGAGACAAACGTGTCCTTCTCCACATGGCAAAAAGGAGAAGTGCCTAGCAAGAGGGGGAAGCCCCTTATAAAACCATCAGATTTCAGGAGAACTCACTCAGTACCATGACAGCAGCAGCATAGGGGTAACCGTCACCATGATTCAATTATCTCCAAGTGGTCCTTCCCACAGCACTTGGGGATTGTGGGAACTACAATTCAAGATGAGATTTGGGTGGGGACACAGCCAAACCATATCACATTCTGTGCATTTTCCTCTTGCTAAACACAAAATTTAAAATGTTTCGCATTTTAAAGTTTCTTAGAAATCCCGGACAGTAAATTCCCTCACACGATTTTTAACAGCTAAAAAAATTCTTGGAAACATACTTAGAATTTCAAAAAATTAAAAAGGGGAAATTACCTTGATGTTTATAGCTTTCATAGAGTAACTTTGCCCTTTGAAGAAATTAGGTGTAATTACGCCACAGTGATCATTCATTAAGTTTAGTGCCATTATTCTGTATACAGAAAATTTCAATTTTATTTTCATTCTTAGTTTTAAAAAAGGGTTCATCGAGCACAATAATTTACTTGATTTATTTGGTTAAGTGCAGTAATTTTAAAATTAAAATTGTAGATCTAATTTAGAAAATGAAGATCCAATTCAACCATTAGAATTCCAGAGAAAAATATGTATTTAAAACAATACCTAAGCTGGGCGTGGTGGCTCACACGTGTAATCCCAGTAGTTTGGGAGGCCAAGACAGACAGATCACCTGAGGTCAGGAGATTGAGACCAGCCTGGCCAACATGGTGAAACCTTGTTTCTACTAAAAATAAAAAAAAAAAGTAGACATCTGTGGTGGCACACGCTTGTAATCCCAGCTACTCGGGAGGCTGAGGCAAGAGAATTGCTTGAACCCAGGTGACGGAGGTCGCAGTGAGCCAAGATCGTGCCACTGCTATCCAGCCTGGGTCCAGAGCAAGACTCCATCTCAGTAAATAAATAAATGAATAAATCCCTATAATGCTAATTTTTGTACATGAAGAATGCTGAAATATTTTTGAAGGTTAAAGATTAGAGTTGCGTTAAAAATACCAATGTGTTTTTATGCCAATATAAGAGCCTAAAAGATAAGGTCAAGAAGAATGTGGTTGAAATTCTTAAGATATAAAAGGTAAATGTCTATGAAAATTGTTTGGTTAGGGTAGTGGAATTACTGGTGATTTGTCTATACTTACTTTTTTTTCTAAGCTTCTTATTATAATAAAATGTTTTTGAAATGTAAAGAAAACACATCTTTTTAAAAAGCCATATGTTTTAACTCTTTATAAGTAGCTCTAGGCTTAAGACCTAAAGGTTAATTTAGACCACAGGTGTAGTAAGAGCCCAGAATACTTTAGGAAATTCAAGCATCAGGTTAGTGGTTGGATGAGATTATCTTTGTGACAGATTTTACCCAGAAAATATGATTTTTGTTTCATACTCAAGAAACAAAGTAATGTTCTTTCCTTTTTCCAGGATATGTATATCTTGTTCTCTTTTCTCTAAAGTATCATTGTAAAACATACGCTCTTTGACACTACAGCTTAGAATACCTTTTCTTTCTATTTCTGAAAGATTGTGAAGGAGGTCATTCTAAACCACCACCCACATTGGAGTGTTGAAAGTAGTTCTTATGTACCGAACAAACCCAGCAGGACAGAAACAAGATCCTGTACTCAATATGTATCTTTGAACATTTCTGACAAGCAAAAAGAAACTCAAATACCAGCAGAATATTTCCATAAACTAGCTACATACAAACATTTCTACTTCAGAACAAAGCTACCCCCCTTGTTAAAGGTATCCTTGTGCCAGTTACTTTGTTGAACCTCCATTGGTTCTAAAGAAAATATGATCCCTGTAATTCTATCCACTTATTAGATTTTTAAATGCTTTGTCTTCTAGGAGTCAGTTGTTAAAATTACCGGTCTTTCCAGAGTATAATTTTTGTAATAATTTCCTGGGTCAGAAAACAAACAAACAAACACACGAACTCCTTTTTCTTATTTGTACCATTTATTTTTCACTGCCTCTCAGAAGTGGTCACAACAGCGTTGCCTGTTGGTCCCATCACGCCATCAGTTTGATCATTGCTTCTTACTTGTAGAGTGTAAACATCTATATTTCACACGTACCTTCTACATAAGTTATAATAATACCCATAGGGGAGCTGCATAGTTTCAATTATTAATAATAATGTTCTAAGGGAGAAGGAATTTATTTTTGAAGTTAGATTATTTATGTTCTCAGTTGCTACCCACACATTTTGGGAGGTTGTGTTTTGGAGGCATGTTTCCCCCCACCCTTGGAAAAAAAACTCTTATTTGTGGAACTAAGATTGTCCAAAATGTAGAGCTCAGCAGTTTCAGAAGTCATATTTAATACTCATAATTTAAAGATGAAAAAGCACGTATCTCCCCACAAAACAATGGAATCTTCTTGCCAATGCATATTTCATCAGATATGAATGTGTTTATAACACAGTAATCCTTATCAAAACCACATTGACTTAATTGTCAGTTACTATTCTGTTCACCTCTGCTTTCCTCCTTTTTTATCATTAGTACTTTTTTGAAAAAGTGGATAGTTTATAACTGATGTTCTCTATTTGCTATGCACTTTTAAACTAACAAAACAAAGAGTGAGTTCCTGGAACAGGTCCTGTCACCACTACTGACCTCAGGCCAAGCCCAGGGAATGTTCTCCTCAGTGAGGAAGCAGCCACTCCTTCCCCTGGGAAATGCCAAGCCAAGGGTATGAATAAACTACGGGAACTTTAGTCTGCTGAGACAACAAATACTAGTGAATCATTTATTTCGTGGCTGGTTCTTTTTCACTTCCCACTCTCTCTTCCATATAAAATAAGAAAGTCATTGTGGTCTCACAGATCTAAATCTACAGTAACAAAGATAGATATTATGACCAAGGATAGTTGATCCAAAAATAACTGAGAAGAATCAGATGACTTGTCAGGTAGTGCAAGAATGTGGTAGTTCTGTGCACGAGATCCATGAATTGATATAGCTTTTGGACTCTAGACACAAAGTGCATCCTTTTCAAAGATGTTGATACCTGAAAGAGGGACTCATGCAATGTCTGTCTAGCAAGAAAAAGTGTTCTTTCATTATAAATGTTAACTTGGACATGGCTTGCAAGGACAAAACAGAGGTATTGAATGAAGTAAGATGAGAGAAAGAAAGACAAGACAAAACAAACCATCACCAAAAAAAAGTGCAAAATAAAAATAAAGAGAAGGACTCAAATACATGATTTCCAACAGAGAATATGGTACGGTCAAATCAATTGTTTACAGTATATCACAGAATTCTAATTAATTGGTTAAGCATTTCATATTTTAAAAACAAATATCGTGTATACTTTTTACAATAGCTGTTAAGATAAAGTAGAAATTTATCCCTCGACAAAATCTATAAGGCCCTACATTGTCTCCTTTCATTCTATTTTCTTGTAATCTCACCACACCAAGTTATAATTATATTGAATAAATGGTTAATCTCCAAATATTCATCTCAAAATATGTTTTCTTCCATCTAGAATGCCTTGGCCACTCACTCCTCACACCTATTTTTATTTCTCTACCTAAAGTACTTCTACATAATATTAACACAATTTTAATATTTCTTTCAGTGTAAATGTCTTCTTATACGGTCCTGTTACATACTTTTATTACATGCTTTGTCATCTTGTCAAATAACTGATGAGATGTCTTTGACATCACTTAATGGTGTAAGGCAGGAATCATATTTTACTTATTTTAGCATCTGTAATATATACCATTTTGAAAACCACATTTTTTGGTGACATATCTAGGTGATAAAAGTGATTGAAGCGTATCTGTTTGGGTACAGTTCAGGCTTGTCAGTAAAAACTACTCTAAATTAATTATTCTATATTCAAAATCTCTTTGGTAAAGGAAAATTAAATTAAAGCTTTATTCTGATTAAAATGTACAATTATCCTCCCCAGAGTATTTCTTAACATCAAATCACGTTTCTGACATAATTGTCAAGCCCCAAATTATACAAATGTACACATTTTTCTATTAGTGATCAAAGCAAATTTATTTCCTTAAGCAACGTGATAGCATATATAACTTAGCTAATTTTAAATTAGATATTACAGAGATACAGAACAACTTTGGAAATCATAAGTGAGCTACTTATGACATAATAACATATTACTAATATTGGCATTTCAACAGTGTATATTTATCTGTTTGTTATAAAAATTAATTATATTATTCTTATTCAGATGAAAATATATGGAAGATTTAAAAACTTATGTCCACTTAAGATCTATCCTCTTTGCACACCAAAAACTGTATATAAATGTTTATAGCAATTTTATTCATAATTCCTCAAAATTGGAAGCAATTAAAGTGTTCAAGCGAATGGATAAACAAACTGGTACATTTACACAGTGGGATACTATACAATGATAAAGAGTAATGAGCTATCTACCCCCACCTTAATGGATACATTTTTAAAAGAATTACAAAACAAATGTACAAACAAAAATAATAAAGAGAAGAACCAAAACACGCTATACCCAACAGAGATAAAGAAGTCAGACGGAAAGGCTCTACTATAATTCCACTTACATGACATTCCAGAATAGGCAAAACTATAGAGATGGTAAACAAATCACTGACTTTTTGGGGCCGGGGATGGGGCATATCCAATAGGATATTATTCCTTAGGATAGTATAGATATTTTGTAATATAATGGTAGCTGTAAAGCAAGGCAGGAAAGCCCCAAAGAGGAGCTTAGCCCAAGAAGGTTCTTGGCTTTGCCCAGAAAATAATTCAAGGGCAAGTTGGAGGTTGAAGAAAAAAGCTTCATTGAAGAGGCAGTATTACGGCTCCCATGGTGTCACAGCTCCATGCCTTCTCCTGCAGAGCAAGGTGGGCATGTCTTATGGAAAGCTGCTTCTGCCCTAGCCCTGTTTTAGCTAGTCCTCAATTTGGTCTGGTGTCCAAGTACCACCTCAGAGTCAAGTCCTGCCTCCTATATGAGATGTATGACAGTATGTTTTTATCAAAACCCATAGAATTGTAAAGCACAGAGTTAAATTTAATGTACACAAATTATAAAAATTATTCAGAAAACAGAGACTTCAGAGGATGAAATACACAATGTGACAAAAGAATCAAATTGTACTACATATGTATAAAACAACTTCACAAAAGAGGATGGGGAAGAGGTATTGCCCTAAGTAGCTTTGGAAATGAGTAGACTCTAAGAGTAAATACAAAATGAACTGTATGTAAGTACTGTATTCTATTAGATAAAGTTGTGTCCCTGAGGAGTTCAGTTTAACAATTTGAAACAAGTATATATGCATACTGGAATTGAATAATTAAGTAAATAAATGCCCAAGGGCAGGAGGTTTTTTTTACTGTTGGAATAGGAGGTTACAGATAAGCAAGAGAAAAAGCTAGAATGACCCATGTGGTAATGAAGAAAGTGGGGCCGGGCACAGTGGCTCATGCCTATAATCTCAGCACTTTGAGAGGCCGAGGTGGGTGGATCACCTGAGGTCAGGAGTTCAAGACCAGACTGGCCAACATGGTGAAACCTCGTCTCTACTAAAAATACAAAAATTAGCCAGGTGTGGTGGCATGCACCTGTAATTCCAGCTACTTGGGAAGTTGAGGCAGGAGAATCGCTAGAATCTGGGAGGCAGAGGCTGCAGTGAGCTGAGATCACACCAGTGCACTCCAGCCTTGGCAACATCACAAGACTCCATTTCAAAAAAAAAAAAAAGAAATTGGGAAACATCAGTATAAATTCAGGTTTAGCTTAAAATAGATATAGATGGTTAGTTATATCTAGAAATAGTATAGATATATGGATACATCTATGCTCTAGTATACACACATATATTTCCTTGTTTTTTTCAGCTAAGAGGGCCTAAAAGTAATGACAGCCCATAGCAATGAGCACACCAAGTGCTCAGATCTTTGTTTCTAATACTATTGCCCAATTAAGGAAATCAGTTTCCCTTGGAGGAATGGCTAGTTCTAGGACTAGAGCAGGAAATAGACAAGATGAGCCTGCGGCATATTGTTGTGCTGGAAAATAAGAAAATATGAAAGAAAGAAAGAGAGAAAGAGAGAGAGAGAGAAAGAGAGAAAGAAAGAAAGAAAGAAAAAGAAAGAAAGAAAGAGGAAGGAAAGAAGGAAGGAAGGAAGGAAGGAAGGAAGGAAGGAAGGAAGGAAGGGAGGGAGGGAGGGAGGGAGGGAGGGAGGGAGGGAAGGAAAGGAAGGAACAAATTGTACTACATATGTATAAAACAACTTCACAAAAGAGGATGGGGAAGAGGTATTCCCTAAGTAACCTAAGGAAGGGAGGGAGGGAGGGAGGGAAAAAAGAAAAACTAAAACATATGTCAAAGGCACAAGAACCAGCTGAAAGAGTTCCCTATTTTCAAAGCTTGAACAATTTCAGAAAAAAAAATAAATCAGTATTAGATTATAACCCATAGTTTAAAATAAATTTTTATGAGTCTTCAGTTTATAATAATGTATTAATAATGAAAAAACAGTTACAAAAGTGTTGTCAACCTTGTACTTTCTCATTCTCTCATTCTCTTTCTCTTTCCCAATACACGCACACACAAGAGCATACACACACTAGTGACACAGGATCCTTTGGGTGCCACTTCACCAGCTGGAAACCTCTGTTGCTGGCAGCGCCTCTGCTCCAGTTTCCCTTGCACTCGCTGGGTTCGCTCTGCTCATTCAGCCCAACGGGCAGCACTCGGCTTGCACTACCAGCCCACATTTTGTGCCCTCCAAGGGCGCCGAGGGCAAGCCAGGAGCAGAGCAGCAAGGGTTGCAGGGTCCAACTACAGGCACAGCCAGGCACCCCAGCTGCTGTGGTGGGACAGGCAGCTCCAGGCGCCAGCACAAGCACCGGCTCTGTGCGCAGCTGTGTCTGGACTAGGCTTATCAAAAGCAGCTTCTGCCTTGGGCACTAGCATCTAGATGAGGGGAACATGGTGGCGCCCGGAAACTCAGAGACGCCAGCAACTGTCGAGCCCTAAAGGGTGTTACAGCCTTCTGCTCAGGAAGCATTACAGCTCATTCATTCCCGCCTTCCACACACTTCCGCGAATGGAGGCAGGTCCCAGCTCATTTGATCCCGCTTCCCCGCTCTGGCCTGCGACTCCTGGGCTGGCTCGGTCCCGCCACTGCTTCCCATCACATGTGGAGGGAGGGAGGGTTACAGTGTTACAGCTCTGGCTCAGGGAATCCTGAGTTCTGGGCCACCTGAAGGGTTGCCATTCTTTCCTCCCACAGTCCAGCGAAGGAGAGCATATCACCACCCACAATTTGGCAAGCCGGCCAGGAATGTGTTAAAGCCCTTTTTGCTCCCATTATTCTGTGAATCCTCCTGGGTCCAAGAAGAATGAAGTTACGTGGACAACCTGAGAGTGAGCTAGGCGGATAAGAGTTGTATTTAATGCAGAACAGTTCTCAGCAGAGAGGGGACCCAAAGTGGGTAGCTCCTACCCACAAGCCAGTAGTCCCCCATGTGGCTGAATCCAGGAGTTTAATGGGCTCAGAATGGGGGAGTGTGTGCTGATTGGTCCATGGGTGAGCCGGAAAAAAGCACCATTTGATTGGCTAAAAGGCATCATGGAAGTTCTCACTCCAGGTCAAGGACTCTACCCAGAATCTGCAGCTCAGTTTTCAGGTTTCAGGTTGTCTTTTGGCTTGAACGTCGGGTTTTACAGGAGACCTGTCCCTGTCTGCCTAGGAATTTGTCTGTCTCCTGCCACTATCACTAGTGACCCACATAATACATAGACACTGACATGCTATGGCATTTTTAGTGTTTATTTACCTTCAGTAACTCCATACTTATTTCACTTGAAAAAAGACCTAACCAAGAAGAATTTTGTGTTTATCTAACATCTATTCTATAATAAAGGTTACCTCCAACCCACATCACTTCCAAATATTTGAATTCCAAATTATAAAGATTCAAAAAATCAAGATGATTTTTAAATTTTTTTCTGTATGTTTTCTTTTTAATGATTCTTTTTAAGTGAGGAAAATTTTGTATGATTTAAAAAATATGTATGGTGATCACAAATAAACTTTCTAGTACTCCCAGAGGTACATTTAAATATTAACTATAGGATATTTGAATATTAACACAGACGTATATTTGAATATTAACTATAGTATTCTTTCTAAATCTACCCAATAGTAAATGACTGTTTACACATGACTATATTGTTTTAAGGTGTGGAAGAAAGGTCTAGAAAAAATATTAAATTATAAAATTATTTTTGGGTGTCTTCAGTTAAAAATTCTAGATGAGTAACCCAGCTAGTGGATAAGGAGCATAGCCTAAGCTTCCAGTTCCTGCAAAAGTTTAAATCTCTGATCCTTGTCTGTTATTATCTAATATGTTCATTTCAGAAGCACCTAGTGCAATGAACAGAGTAAGGAGGCAGAGGCCATTATTATATTGAGGCTGAGGGAATGTGAAAGTTTCAAAACTACTGATTGTGGCATTAAAGAGGTTAGTAAAAATAAGTATGCCACCACTAGTGAAGAAACATTATGGAGGTTGTATAGAATTAAGCTTTGGCTCAATTATCCTAAAAACTGGGCTAAAATATTATTAGATTGTAGCACCATTTAATTTAGTGCTGACCCTCCTTTACAGTAGAGCAGATGAAACTCCATGATAGTTTACAGTATTTGAACTGTATGCAAGTAACCCAAGAAGTAATAAATAATTCAATTAAGTGTGCAATAATATTTAAGACATCCTCCAAAATTTGTTATTAGCAGAGCATTTTTATGACCAAATTACTTACACATACACCTGTGTTTGTGTGCATGTGTGTGTGTTAGAAAGAGAGAGAAAGAGAAAGAGGGCTGGAATACGAAAACACTATCACTTTACTTATAAAATTTAAACTGTGGAGTTCAGAAATTAATTTCCAAATAACATCTCTCATGTACGTATTACTCAACTAATTTTTACCATTAGCAAAAGAAATTCAGAAGCCTTCATTTTAACTGGCAAATACAAACATCTGCCAGAATAATATATAATCTTTAATATTTCTTTACTTTTTAACTTACAAGCTCTGAACGTATTGCTGTAATTAGATATATGCATGAAATAATGTCACTGTCTTAAAATTTTATGAAAAAGTATTTATCATCACATTTCTTAAACAAACAAAAACTCTTGGCTGACATTGGATGGTATTTAAAAATTTTGCTTCAGTTTCTTGATAATCTGACAGCCAGGATGACAGCTCTGATCTTTGGTAGCTGACTACCAAATCTGGGGAATGGAAGCGCAGTTCCTCATTTTTCATCTTTAAATTTATCAAATTTCAAAATAAAGTTCCAGATTTATTTGATATTTTTATTCCATCACAAATACATAAAACAAAAGACTGCTTTGAAAAGGCCATGATACAAATGAAAAGTGTAAAGGATATCAAATAATTGGCAATGCAATTATAACTGTACATCATTAAAAATAAAACTGAGCCATATATATTGTAAAATTGTGATAAATCACTGAATATTAATTTTCTGTGTTCTTTGATTTTATTTCTGATAAGTCCAAATTGTTTTAAATTTTATTATTTAAACATTTATGTCTGATACATCAGATATGATTCTCAGCAGTATATACAACTCTGTGAAGTATTACCAACCAACAATGATTATTATTAGGCAAATTTGCAGATAGAAAACTGGGTTTTAGAGATCAGGTAACTCATCCCCATATACTCACATTGAAGTGATGGAGGTAGGACTGAAATTCAGTTAGCCTGTTTCCGAATTAATGTTAACTATTACATCACACCGCCTCAATTCACCTAGACCATTATTGGTGTTGTAAATAAAATGCAATAATTATATCAAAGCAGATTATTTCTTTATATTAAAATAAATAACTATAGGACAGAATACTTAAGAAAGCACTACTCAGGATAAATATTTAAATTTGAAAATATAAAATGGAGAAGTTATAAAAATTGTTAACAATGATCATTCCTATTATACAGAACATACTTAGTTGTGTTTGAACTAAAAAAATTATCGAATTTTTATATTGCCATTATATTTCTTGTGACTTCAAGCTTAAAAATTGTCACTTAGTAATAACTTGTTATTACTGTTATTACATGATTGTATTTGGCAAAATAATCCTTGCTATCGACTGTGGAATTTTGGTGTCATTCTAAATTTTGCGTTGGGCTCTATAGTCAATAATTATATCATAAGTTCAGTGGGCAATAACTATTATAGGAAAACCAGTGACCAATGAATTATGTTGTATAATTTCTACATATCTATAATATTATTTTAGCAAGTAAAAATGTGAAACAAAAATGACAAAGCTCACTTCTCTATTCTACCTAATATATATAGAGAAAAATAACTTTATCTTAATAATTAAATTTGATTTTATCCCAACAAAAAAGCAAGAAAATCAGTTTTTTAATAATTTAATTTTTTCATTTTCTTTAGTTTTGACCCATTCAAAATTTCATTATGCTGAATTTGCTAACTAGCAGTATTACATAAATATTTTTAACATACATGCTGTATTTATAAATATGAAACTAGTAAACTATAATCATTGAAAGGTGATATTTTAAAAGTATGCAATAAACTTTTCACAAATTACCATTTTTTAAATGTATTTGCATGATCAAAGTTTCTGAAAATGTGACAACTGTTTCCCTGGATGAAATAAAATCATTATAGAATTCCAAACATACTTAAGTACGAAGATCAGCACTGCCTTTTTCTAATTATCCTGGCAAGGTCATCAGAGGTAAGTCAGTTCTATGGAAGAGGCACTGATAAATTAAACATTCCTACCTGACTATACCCTTTTCCTGTCATAACCTCTTTGAAACCTAAAGTCATTACTCCTCAGCTACTGAGTATCTTAGAATACTCTTTATTTCTCTAACTCTTTACAGAACACTTGGTCATAACATCAGATGAAAAACTTAACTGACACTCTATTCTTATATTATTTGAGGAATGTGGTTTTAGAGAAAGGAAGGCTGGGGGAAAAGGAAGATAGGTTTAGCCATATTGTACTTGACATTCAGATGAAAAAAAATCCAGAAGAGATAGGAGGTACATATTTGGGAGTCTCAGGCACAGCAGAGACTGAATGATTGAGAGGACTTTCTACTTCAGAATATGCAAAGAGACTGCCACTTGGGGTGAATAAGATTGGAGCTGTTTTTCACTTTTGGGGATTCACATTGTTATGCCTATCATCATATATAAAGTATGTGCCCTAATAAAAATGTTTTAATTCCTTCTAACAGAATCAAAGAACCAGTCTCCTCAGAAGTCTTTCAAATGGAAATAAGCCAATGAAAGACAATTTATTTGTCTAACTTGTACATTGAATTTCAATGTGTAAGATTCAATTAATCCTGGGAAGGTCTTCAGAGGTAAGTCGGTTCTATTGAAGAGGCACTGATAAATTAAGCATTCCTACCTGACTATACCTTTTTCCTGAGATGACTTCATTGAAACCTAAAATCATTACTCTTGAGATCCTGAAGGATAATAACTTCTCACAAATGTTTTCATATATTCTAGTTTTAGAACATATAGTTCCATATTCTATACTTCACCATATTCCCATTGCCATGTGTTTAACTTCCTATAATTGTCTTAATTGAGACATAAATCTTTTTTGGAGACCAGTAGATATCAAGGATGTCCATGTTAAATATTTCAAACAAAAATAGGGTGAACTTTTTACTCTGTTTTGATATAATATAACGTTTGATATAGGAAAGCAAACAACAGGAACTCACTTTCAAAAGTTTCTTTCTTTATGTCTACTTTTCAAACTCCTCCACAAGTTCTTTATTTTCTCATTATAAACACAAAAAGTAACTGCCAAATTATGCTTAGGCAAATGCTCACTTTAGGGACTGCATCCAATTACTTTCCTTTAAACTTTTGACCTGGTAAAGGAAGTAGGGCCTTTTTTCAACAGGATAGTTTACTTTTTTGCATTCTTAGATGGGGGAGCATTGAGAACAGGAATAAAAGCAGGCTTCATCTCATTTGTCTCTTTCCACAGGCACAAGGCCAGAAAGTCAGCATGCTCCGAGTTAAAAAGAGCTGAGAGTGTTATAAAACATGTTTCCACCTTTCTGCCCTTTTTGGGTTGAAAACAGAGTGGATTGTCTGCCTTGGCAGCTCCCAAAGTCAGTCACGAAAAGATACCGGAAGGCTCAGAAAAGCGTTACCATCTAGAACAGCATTCCTAGTTACAGGAATTTGAAAACTACACTGTAGTTAAAAATTTAAAAAAAAAAAAAAAAGACAAGATTTAATAGCTTAAAACTCTGAAGCTTCATGGAAATATCATTTCTTAGAAAGGTAAAAGGACCAAATTGTTCTTTGCAGATTTTAGGCATACTCAAGAGTAGACAGTAAGCTCTGTACACCCTTCCTCCACAGTACTGGTTTTCTAAAGTGAACTTTTTCACCATTTCTAATGGCAGATCCAGCGGAGTGTATCACTCAGTTAAACAGAATTCCATTTGCTTGGTTTTGTTTCACCAAAAGGCAAATCGACCTCTGCACTTGTAAGAAAATTGCAAGAGCATTCAGTCCGCGAGAATTCATCAATACCTAAGAGGAAAACCAGATTCCTCGTGTAGCAACTTAATATAAAATGAAACCCATTTTCTGCCTACAAATTTCATAGTCATCCCAGTCTGTGTAGAATTAATTTTTTTATGCCGCAGTACAATAAAAAAGTGGCATTAAATTATGGCTTCAAATTAGAAAAGTAGGAAATAGAGTTAAGATTTTCAAATCAAAATGACTTTCTTAGAGGCCATTCTAAGTATATGCCAAACTGTACAGGGAAGATAAGATAGAGATATGTGTATGATAAAATTGAATTTTAAACCATCCAGAAATAAAGGAGAATGAAATCTCCCCAAATGAGTCTGTGATTCAAAATGTAATGCACTAAATTTTCTAATCTCATCTCATCTAAAAATACTATATATTAAAAGATTTAATGTCACAATCATTGGCTCCCATATATTCTAGTCCTTATTTTTGGCTGTAAATCATTCTTCCAATAACTTATTCTATCCTTCTTTCTCAGATGTTAAGCTCTTCAATGTTCTTTCATGAGATGTATCTTTCAGACCCCAGTCATTTCCTAACCTTGCTTTAGGCCTGCCTCTGGCGAAAATTAGCTCAGCATTGTCTCACCTCAGATTAGGCAAATTAAACTCGGTGGGCAAGGCTCACCAACGGCACTGAGCATACGCAAAAACTTCCTTTGGGCAAAATAGCAGAAAATATGCAAGTTAAACTTATCAAATAGTATAATGTGGGATAAAAATATTTCTTGATTTAAGTACAATTCCAGATTCTAGAATTATAATGTTCTTTTTTATTTTATAATCGTTAATGTTCAAAGCTTAAAAGAGTGGCATAAAAAAAGCTTTCAGAAATTTGCTTATTCAGGGTGTCTGACCAACCTTATCAGTTTCCTGGGATCAAAGAAGTTTTTCAGGAATGCAGGACTTTCAGTGCAGGACTTTGCCAGAAAGTCCTGAACAAATGAGAACTTGGTTTGTGTGTGTGTGTGTATGTGTGTGTGCCATTGTGTGTGTGTGCGTGTGTGTGTACATGCCCAGTGAGGGGGGATGGCTGGGGTAATTTGGGTGGGCACTGAAGAAATATAACTTGAAGTGACTCTTGGAAAGTGATAAATTTCTTAAAAGGGAAAATATTTAAGGCCCAAGGATAGCTTTAAAAGCCTTGAAATCTTGCATTCTGTACTATATCTGTGACCATTTTAATATAAAACCATGGTTTATCTTTAGTGATGAAATTTCTCCCTTTCCTTTTCCAAACTTCAAGCAAAAGTGGTGTTTCACATTTATCATGCATTTTCAAATACTTTTTTGGCACACTATCACATGCCTGTAAGAGATAACCACTTCTATTTTCCAACTCTAATAAAACATACACTTCCAAATTGTTGGAATATATATATATATTTCTCTCTCCCTCTCTTTATATATATATAAATATGTATATTTAATTATACAGATAATTCATGTATGTATATATGTATTATATATTACATGTATTAGCTTATTTTATTGTGAAATATAACACATACAATGAGAGCACAAAATAAACCTACACAGCCCAAGGAATTATCTAAGTTGTGCGATTGCTACCCTAGCCAAGAAACAAAACATCAGGTATACTTAAGAGAGTCTACTTTATATGCCCTCCCAAACACTATCCCCTTTCCTCCAAAGTAAATTGCAATCCTGATTTTAACGATAATCACTTCTGTGTTTTAGTCTTGTCTTTAACCACTAGGCGTATATTTCTATACACTCCATTTTATCTGTCTTTTGAGTTTTATACATGGAACAAAACATGTATTTTTGTGTGTATCTGGCATATTTTGTTCAATTTTATGTTTGTGAGCCAAATCAATGATGCTGTGTATTGTGGTTCATTCATTTCCATTGCTGTACAGAATTCCATTCCATAAATATAATGGAATTTATGTAACCATTTCAATTATAATTAACACTTAAATTGTTTTCAGTTTGCAGCTGACAGAAAAAAATTCTGCTATGAAAATTCTTGCATATGTCTCTGGTTACCCAAGTGTACATGTGTTTATTGCACTGATTAAATTATTATATATAAGAAAACTGCTGGATTATAAATATGAATAGTCTGCCCCTCTAGCATATGATACTAAACCATTTTCCAAAGCTATTCCAAAAATCTACATTCCTACCAGGAGTGTATGAGAGTTGCCATAGTTCTACATTGTCCCCCAATGTTGGTATTGTCAATCTTGTTAACATTGGTCATTGATTGAGAGTGCTTACTAGTACTTTATTGTAATTCTAATTTCCACTTTCCTGGTTAGTTATTGTGTTGGATTCTTTTTCATATATTCTATTTGGAAATTATCATTTGTGAAGTGCCTGTTCAAGTCTCTTGTTTATTTCTTTATTAGGTTGTCTCACATTTTTCTTATAATTTGTAGAAATTCTTTATATATTATTGATATGAATCTTTTATTAGCTGTATATGTTTCAAATATCATCTCCCACACTGCAACATTTTACAAAAGTAGGTTCGAATAGAGCTAACTTTGCTGATCATTTTCTTTACCATTGGTTCTGTTTTGTCGCCTTTTGAAGCAATATTTCCTTACCCTGAATTCATGAAAACATTTTCCATCACTAATAGAAGTTATTCAAATCTTCAATCTACTTGAAATTTACGTTTTGTGTATGACATGAGGTAGATGTTTCATTTCACTTTTAAAATATGAGTATCCTAATTTCTCCCAGATTATTTGTTGAAAAGTCTACCCTTTCCATCTTTATCATATATCAAGTGTCTAAATATTTATGGGTCTGCTTATGAAGTCAATATTGTATTGTGTTCCACTATTAGTCTATTCTTGAACCATTCTCAAACCACACTGTCTAAATTATTGCAGCCTTAAAATAAGTCTTGAAATCTAGAAGAGGAAGTTCTTCCTTTTGGTTGTTTTCCTTTAGGAAGTTTTCCTTATTCTTGGAATTTTTATGTAAATTTTGATACTAGCTTACATAGTTCTATAGACATACACACAAACTCAAATGTCCATTCATACACACTATAGATAGGGTTGCTTATCAAGTTGAGAATACTTGACTTCTTTATAGGATTGATTATTCAAATATATGTAATATATCTCTCTGTTTCATTAGATTTTCATGTAATTACTCTCTACAATGTTGTAGCAACATATTGTTTTCCTATAACACCTCGAAGATTTTTAGTTAGAATTATGGATTTGTTGTATTTTATGCTGTTGGATAACATCTCTGCATTTCATTTTCTGTTTGCTGCTCTTAACAGAAATATAGTTGATTTTTATACATTGCCTTTGTATCCAACAGACTTGTAAAATTGTTATTAATTACAAGAATCTATTCAAACATCCCTTTAATTGCTTATCTATACAATCATATAGTCTAAATATTCACAGCTTTTTTACCTTTCTAAGACTTAAAATTTTCATCTCACTAATACAATCTGACATATAATTACTTATGTATTGAAACTCATTTCAATTTGTCCTACCCATTCTGTGTTTCTGTTCCTTTCTTTTCTTGCAGTTAGTTATGGGTGTCTTCTATCTTTGCCTGACCCAATAGTACGAATATTCTTCCTGTGTTTTCTCCAGGAAGTTTATTTTAAGTCTTATCTTTGGGACTATGACCTAATATTCTTGTATCATGTGAATTAAGGAGTGAAATTCATTAGTTTGCATATGAATATAAAATTATCTAGCACCATTAGTCAGGAAGACCACCCTTTCTCTATTAATTTAATATAGTACTTGCATCTAAAATCAATGGACCATGAAAGTCATGTTTAATTGGGCTCACCGTTCTGTTTAATTAATCTATATTTCTGTGTAGTCTTGATTAATGATTTATAGTAAATCATAAAACTAGGTAGTGAAATTTCCTCCAAATATGTTTATCTTTTTCAAAAGTGTTTTAACTATTTTAAGTTATTTTCCACTTTATATATATTGTAATCAGCTTTGATTGTGTCCTATGTGAAATTTTTCTAATCCGTATGCCTTTTATTTCCTTTCTTTACAGTGGATAAGACCACTGGAAGAATGTTAAAATGTTAGGAGTAGATATTCTTGTGTTCTTCCTTAGACAGAAAGATTTAGTCTTTTGCAACTGAAATGAACTGTAAGTTTTTTAATAGATGCCCATAACCTTGTGAAAAATTCCATTTTTATTCCTAGAATGGTTTGTTTAATAAAATGTATTGAATTCTTTATTTTATTACATCTTTTAAAATAATCATAATTTTCTTTTTTATTTCACTAATATGATGAATTACGTCGATAGATTTTCACATACTAAAGCAAACATGACATTTCTAGAATAAATTCCACTTGGTGATGATTACTTTTCTCTCTTAATATTGTTGTATTCAATTTGTACATATTTTTCTAAAGGCTTTTGCATGTATGCCTTGAAAAACATTGGCTTGTATTTGTTTTTTATTGCATTGCCTTTGTCTAGTTTTGTTTTCTTTTTTTAATTTTTATTATTTTAATTTCTTGTAGGTACACAGTAGGTATATAAGTTACATGAGATATTTTGATACGGGCATGCAATGCATAGTAATAACATCATGTAACATGGAGTATTTATCCCCCTCAAACATTTATCCTTTGTATTACAAACAATTCAATTATAGTCTCTTAGTTTTTAAGATGTACACTGATTTTTAAATGTACACTTATATTATTATTAACTATAGTCCCGCTCTGTGCTATCAAATATTAGCTCTTATTCATTCTTTCTATTTCTTGTACTCATTAACCATCCCCACTCCCCTCTCTCCATTACTCTTTCCAGTCTTTGGTAACCATCCTTCTACTCTCTATCTCTGTGAGTTCAATTGTTTCGATTTTTAGATCCTACAAATAAGTGAGAGCATGTGATGTTTGTCTTTCTGTGCTTGGCTTATTTCATTTAAAAAAATGACCTCCAGTTCTATCCATGCTGTTGCAAATGACAGGATCTCATTCTTTTTTATGACTGAATAGTACTCGATTATATATAAGTACCATATTTTCTTTATCCAGTCATCTGTTGATGGACAATTAATTTGCTTCCAAACCTTTAACTATTGTGAACAGTGCTGCAACAAACATGGGAGTGTAGATATGTCTTCAGTATACTGATTTCCTCTCTTTTGGATATGCACTCAGCAGTGGGATTACTGGATTCTATGGTAGCTCTATTTTTAGTTTTTTGAGGAACCTCCAAATGGTTCTCTATAGTGGTTGTACAAATTTATATTCCAACCAAGAATGTATGAGGGTTCCCTCTTCTCCAGATCCTCATCAGCATTTTTTATTGCCTTTCTTTTAGATATAGGCTGTTTTTACTGGAGTGAGATTATACTTCATTTTAGTTTTGGTTTGCATTTCTTTGATGCTCAATGATGTTGAGCACCTTTATATATGCCTGTTTGCTATTTTCATGTCTTCTTTTGAGAAATGTATATTTAAATATTTTGTCCCTTTTTAAATCAGAGTATTATATTTTCCTGTAGAGTTGTTTAAGATCCTTATATGTTTTGGTTATTAATAACTTGTCAGATGGGCAATTTGCAAATATATTCTCCCATTCTGTGGGTTCTCTCTTCACTTTGTTGATTGTTTCTGATGCTGTGCAGAAGCTTTTTAACTTGATGTGAGCCCATTTGCCCATATTTGCTTTGCTTGCCTGTTCTTGTGGGGTATTTCTCAAGAAATTTTTGCCCAGACCAATGTCCTAGAGAGTTTCCCTGGTGTTTTCTTGTATCAGTTTCGTAGACTGAGGTCTTATATTTAAGTCTTTAATACACTTTTATTTGATTTTTATATGTGGTGAGAGACAGAGTCCTAGTTTCATTATTCTGCATATGGATATCCAGTTTTCCCAGCACCATTTATTGAAGGGGCTGTCTTTTCCCCAGTGTATGTTCCTGAGATCTTTGTCAAAAATGAGTTTACTGTAGGTGCGTGGATTTGTTTCTGGGTTCTCTACTCTGTTCCATTGGTCTATGTGTCCGTTTTTATGCCAATATCATGCTGTTTTGGTTACTATAGCTTTGTAGTATAATTTGAAGTTAAATAATGTGATTTTTCAGTTTTTTTCTTTTTGCTTAGGAAAGCTTTGGCTATTCTGGGTCTTTTGTGGTTCCATATAAATTGTAGAATTGCTTTTTTCATTTCTGTGAAGAATGTCATTGATATTTTGACAAGGATTCCATTGAATATATATATATAGCTTTGGGTATTACGGACACTATAACAATGTTAATTCTTCCAGTTGATGAACATAGAATATCTTTCCTTTTTTGGTGTTGAATTCAATTTCTTTCATCAGTGTTGTATAGTTATAGAGATCTTTCACTTTTTTTGTTGTTACTTTCTAGGTATTTAATTTTATTTGTAGCTATTGTAAATGTGAGTACTTTCTTGATTTCTTTTTCAGATTGTTCACTGTTGGCATATAGAAATGCTACTTATTTTTGTATGTTGATTTTGTATCCTGCAAATTTACTGAATTTGTTTATCAGTTCTAATCGTTTTTTGGTGGAGTCTTCAGGATTTTCAAAATATAAGATCATATCATCCGCAAATAAGGACAATTTGACTTCTTATTTTCCAAATTGGATACCCTTTATTTTTTACTTTTGTCTGATTGCTTTAACTAGGACTTTCACTACTATGTTGAATAACAGTGGTAAAGTGGACATCCATCCTTGTTATGTTCTAGATCTTAGAGGAAAAGCTTTCAGTTTTTCCCATTCAGTATGGTACTAACTGTGGATGTGTCATATATGACTTTTATTATGTTGAGGCATGTTTCTTCTATACCCATTTTTTTCAGGGTTTTTATCATAAGGGAATTTTATCAAACGTCTTTTCAGCATAAATTGAACCAATCATATAGTTTTTGTCCTTCATTCTGCAATATGATGTATCACATTCATTGATCTTCATATGTTGTAACATCCTTGCATCCCAGGGATAAATCCCACTTGGTCATGATGAATGATCTTTCTAATGTATTGTTGAATTCATTTTGCTGGTATTTTGTTGAGAGTTTTTGTATCAATGCTCATCGGAGATATTGGCCTATAGTTTTCTTTTTTTTTTTTTTATTGTCTTTGTCTAGTTTTGGTTTTGTGTAATACTGGCCTTGAAGAAAGACTTCAGAAGTCCTCACCCTCCTCTATTTTTCAGAATAATTTGAGTAGGATTGGTATTAGTTCTTCTCTAAATGTTTGGTAGAATTCAACAGTAAGTAAGACCATCATCTCCTGGGCTTTTCTTTACTGGGTGACTTTTTATTACAGCTCCAGTCTTGTTCCTTGTTATAGATCTCTTCAGGTTTTAGGATTCTTCATGCTTCAATCTTGGTAGGTTGTGTGTGTCTAGGAATTTGTCCATTTCTTCTACATTTTCCAACTTATGGGCATATAATTGTTCACTGTAGCTACTAATGATCCTTTGAATTTCTGCAATATCAGTTGTAATGTCTCCTTTTTCATTTTTGATTTGATTTATTTGAGTGTTCTCTCTTTTTTTCTTAGTCTGGCTAAGGCCTGGTCAATTTTGTTCAACTTTTCAAACAAACTCAACTTTTTGTTTAATTAATCTTTTATATTTTTCCTTCATTTTGATTTCATTTAATTCTACTCTAATCTTTAATTTTTTTTTACTCATTTGGGGTTTGGTTTGCTCTTTCTTTTCTACTTTTTAAAGATGACTTGTTAGGTTGTTTATTTTGTTTTTCTTTCTTTTTTTTTTTTTTGATGTAGGCATTGATGGCTATAAACTTCCCTCTAAGTACTGCTTTTGCTGTGTCCCATAGATTATGCTATGTTGTGTTTCCATTATCATTTGTTTCAAGAAATTTTTCAATTTAATTCTTAATTTCTTCATTGGCTCACTAGTTATTGAGGAGCATACTGTTTAATTTCCATGTATTTGTATAGTTTCCAAAATTCCTCTTGTTATTTATTTCTACTACTATCCCATTGTGGTCAGAGAATATGCTTCATATTACTTCAATTTTTTGAATGTTTTAAGACTTGTTTTGTGACCTGACATATGGTCTATCCTTGAGAATGTTCTATGTGCTGAGGAAAAGAATGTGTGTTCTGCAGATGTTGGATCAAATGTTCTCTAAATATCTATTAGATCCATTTAGTCTATGGTGCAGATTAAGTCTGGTGTTACCTTGTTGATTTTCTGTCTGGAAGATCTGTCCAGTGCTGAAATGGGTGTGTCGATGTCTCCAGCTATTATTGTATTTGAGAGTCTCCCTCTCTCTTTAGCTCTAATAATATTTGCTTTATATATCTGGGTGGTCCACTGTTAGGTATATATATTTAAACTTGTTATATCCTCCTGCTAACTAACCTGTTCATCAATATATAATGTTGTTCTTTGTCTCTTCTAATATTTTTTGCCTTGAAATCAATTTTGTCTCATATAAGTATAGCAACTCCTGTTCCTTTTTTGCATGTAATATCTTTTTCCAAACCTTTATTTTCAGTCTATGTGTCTTTTTATAGGTAAAGAATGTTTCTTGTAGGCAAGAGATCAATGGGTCTTTTTCTTTTATCCATTCGGCCACTCTATGCATTCTTATTGGAGAGTTTAGTCCACTTACATTCAATGTTATTACTGATGAGTAAGTATTTACTCCTGCCATTTTATTGATTTTCTGGTTGTTTTGTAGTTTCCCCTTCCTTTTTTCCTTTCTTCTTTTTAGTAAAAGTGATTTTCTCTGGCGATATGACAGTTTCTTGTTTTTTATTTTTTTGTGTCCTGTCTGTGTTTTTTGGGTTTGAAGTTACCATTTGATTTGTAACTATTATCTCATAACCAACTATTTTAACCTGATAACAAATTAACCCTTTTGCATTAACAAAGAAATAAGCAAAACGAAAATCAATAAAGACTTTACACCTTAACTTCATGGCCCGGTTTTTGACTTTTTGTTGTTTTTATTTATATCACATTGCACTCTATGTATGGAAAAGTTGTCGTAGTTATTATTTTTGATTTGCTCATTGTTTAGTCTTATTCTGAGATAAGAGCAGTTTACATACCACAGTTACAGTGTTATAATATTCTGTTTTTCTGTGTACTACTATTACCGGCGAGTTTTGTAGCGTGAGAGGATTTCTTATTGCTCATTAACATTCTTTTCTTTATGATTGAAATACTTACTTTAGCATTTCTTATAGGGCAGGTCTGGTGTTGATGAAATCCCTCAGCTTTTGTTTGTCCAGGAAAGTCCTTACTTCTCTTTCAGGTTTGAAGGATATTTTCACTGGATATGCTATTCTATGGTGAAAGTTTTTTCTTTCAGCAATGTATATATGTCATGTCACTCCTGGCCTGTAGGGTTTCCACTAAAAAATCTGCTGCCAGATTCATTGGAGCTCCATTTTATGTTGTTTCTTTTCTCTTGATGCTTTTAGGATTCTTTCTTTATACTTCCCCTTTGGGAGTTTGATTATTAAATGCCTTGAAGTAGTCTTCTTTGGATTAAATCTGCTTAGTGTTCTATAACCTTCTTGACTTGGATATTGATATCTTCCTCTAGGTTTGGGAAGTTCTCTGTTATTATCCCTTGGAATAAACTTTCTACCCCTATCTTTTTCTCTACCTTCTCCTTAAGGCCAATTACTCTTATTTTTGTCCCTTTGAGGCTATTTTCTAAATTCTGTAAGTATGCCTCACTGCTTTTTATTCTTTTCTCTTTTGTCCACTCTGACTGTGTAGTTTCAAAAGCCTGTCTTCAAGGTCATTAATTCTTCCTTCTGATTGACTAGTTTTGCTTTTAAAAGGCTCTGATGCAGTCTCCAATATGCCAGTTGCATTCTTCAGCTCCAGAATTTCTGCTGGATTTTTAAAAAATTGTTTCAATCTCTTTGTTGAATTTATCTGATAGAATTCTGAATTCCTTCTCTGTGTTATCTTGAATTTCTTTGAGTTTCCTCGAAACAGCTATTTTGAATTCTCTATCTGAAAGGTCACATATCTCTGTTTCTCCAGAATTGGGACCTGGTGTCTTATTTACTTCATTTGGTAAAGATATGTTTTCCTGGATGGTCTTGATACTTGTAGAATTTTCTGTGCCTGGTCACTGAAGAGTTAGGTATTTATTGTAGTCTTCACTGTCTAGGATTGATTTTCCTGTCCCTAAGAAGGCTTTCCAGATGTTCAAAAGGACTTGGGTATTGTGGTCTAACCTGTATCTGCTTTAGGGACACTCTAAGCTCAATAACACTATGGTTCTTGTAGCCTCTTAGAAGTACCACCTGGATGGTCTTGGACAAGGTCCACAAGAATTCTCTGAATTACCAGGCAGGGACTCTTGTTCTCTTCCCTTACTTTATCCCCCCAAAATACAGAGTCACTCTCTCTGTTCTGAGCCACCTGGTGCTGGTGGTAAAATGACACATGCACCCCTGTGGCCACCACCACTGAGAATGAGCGTGGTCACTCCTGAAGCCAGCACAGCACTGAGTGTCACACAAGACCTGCCCTAATCACCCCTTGTCCATGGCCTATGTTCAGTCAAGGCCCTAGTACTCTACGATCAGCAAGTAGCAAAGCCAGCCAGGCATGTGTCCTTGCCTTCAGGGTGGTGAGTTCCCCCAGGTCTTGGGCAGTTATAGAGGTGCCATCCTAGAGACAGGAGCTAGAGTTAAAATTTTAGAATTCTAACTGGTATTCTATTGTATGGCTGCTGAGCTGCCAGTCAAACTGCAAGGTCTTTGTCTAATTTTGGAATTCAGTTAAGGCTGACTTCATAAAGTTAGTTAAGAAGTGTTCTCTCCTACTCTATTAAACAGGTTTTTTAAATTTGGTATTATTACTCCTTTAAGTGTTTGATTTAATTCATCATTAAAGCCATCATTGCCTGGAGTTTTCTTTGGGGAAAGGCTTGTACTTACAAGCTGAATTTGCTTCATTTACTTACTGTGTTCAAGTTTTCTATTTAGTTACAGGCTGGATTTCTTAATTTGTACCCTTCTAGAGATTTATTCATTTCATATAGACTTTCAAAGTTTTTGGTATAAAGTTACTCATAATATTCCTTTATCATTTTAAAGTCTTAAGAACTTGTAGTGAGGTCCCCTCTTTCTTAATACTTGTGATTTGCATCTTCCCTTTTTTATTCAAACAATTTGGCTAGAGCTTTATCAATTTTCTTTTTTTTTCTTTAAGAACTAGATTTTGGTTTTATTGGTTTTTCCCTATTGTTTTCTGTTTTCTGTTTCATGGTTTTCTGCTTTCTTCTTTATTTACTTTCATCTGTTTGCTTTGAGTTTCATTTACTATTTTTTTTAATTTTTAAAGTTTTTTACATTTTTTGAATTGAGGTAAAATATACACGTAAATAATGTGCAGTCTTTATCATTTTAAGTATATAGTTCAGTGATAATAAATACATTTGTATTCTTTTTTCCCTTCATCCTCAGCCTCTGGTAACCACCATTCTACTCTCTATCTTCATGAGATCCACTTTCTTAGTTCCCACAAAGGAGTGAGAACATGTAGTAGTTGTCTCTCAGTGCTTGGCTTATTTCACTTAACATAATGGCCTCCTGTTCCATCCATGTAGCTGCAAATAACAGGATTCCATTTTATGGTTGAGTAATTTTTCTTTGTGTATATATATCATGTTTTTATCCATTCATCCACTGATGGGCACTTAGATTGATTCCATATTTTAGCTATTGTGAACAGTGTTGCAAAAAACATGGCAGTACTGACAATCTGTTGATGTATTGATTTCCTTTCTTTTGGATATATACCGAGCAGTGGAATTGCTGAATCATTTGGTAGTTCTATTTTTAGTTTTCGTGTGAAACCTTCATACATTTCTGTTAGTGGGAGTAATAATTTACATTACCACTGACAGTGTACACAAGGGTTCCCCTTTCTCCACATCCTTACCAGCATCTATCTGTTATAGCCTTTTTGATAAAAGTCATTTTAACTGGGGTGAAGTGATGTCTCATTGTGGTTTTAATTTTCATCTCTCTGATGTTAGTGATGTGGAGCCTTTTTTCCTATACCTGTTGACCATTAAATCATGGATTTGAGATTGTTGTTCTTTTTAACTATGGCATTCTAAAACATTAATCTCTGTTAGAGAACTGCTGTGTCTGACAAATTTTGATATACTGAACTTTATTCATTTTACAACGTTCTAATTTCTTGTCGCTAGTTTTGTACTTTCTAAATCTAAATTTTTCTGTGTTAACCCCATAATTGCTTAGAAGTATAACGTTAGTTTCTTAATATTAGAAGTGTCTTAATATTAGAAGTGTTTTAATTATATTTCTATTATTGTTCCTCATTAAATTCCATTGTGCAAAGATTCCATGTCTGGTTTCAAGTTTTTGAAATTTATTGTGACTAGTTGAGGGATGTTTTCTATCCTACATAACATATAATGTGCACTTAGGAGAATGTGAAATCCATTGTTGCAAGGTACACAAATACATAATATATATTTATATATATAAATATATATATAATTTTTAAACATATATATAATTTTTAAAAATATATATAAATATATAAAATAAATTAATGTGGTTGATAGCATTGTTTAGACCTTCTTTGTCTTTCTTAATTTCTTGAGTAGTTCTTTCAAGTTCTTTCAGCTATGACTGTGGAGTTTTTTCTTTCTTCCTGTAATTCTATCAAAATTTGTTCCATATATTTTAGAGACTTGTAATTCAAAATATACACATTTATACTGTTATGTCTTCTTATTGTATTGAAATTTTGTCATGACAAAATATATCTCATGTCTCCTAATACATTTTTTGAAGTCTATTTTATCTGATATTATTCAGTCCCTCAAGCCTTCATAAGATCACTCTTTGCATGATGTATTTTTTCCCATCCATTCAATTATATCTTACTTGTCTTTCTACTTAAAATGTATCTCATGGAGCCAGCAGTTGCCCCTTTATTTGTTACTTTTGTTTGTTTGTTTGTTTTTCATACTGTCTCTGTCTTTTAATTGAGTCTTCAGTGAATTAATATTTACTATCATTGTTAAAATTGTTGGGTATAGGCCTACCATTTTACCTTTTAGTTACTTGTCTCATGTGCTTTACTGATGACAGTTATAATAATCTCTTTAAAATTTGTGTCTTCTAATTCAAACATCTGGTGCATCTTAGAGCCAGTTTCAGCCGATTGTCTTTTCTCTTGAAATGTTGTTACATTTTCTTGAATATTTCTATGTCAGATAATTTTGAACTTTATGCTGAGCATTATCAATGTTAAGTTGTGAAGATTCAGGATTATATTACTTTATTCCATTGTTTGTTTTGTTTTAGGAGATAATTTTCTTGGCTGAGATTGAACTAATACTTTATTTAGTGTACAACAGCCCTGGGCTTTGTTTTGATATTTTTTTCCTTTAGCTTGTCTTAAATTTATGTTAAGTTTATTTTCAACAAGGTGCCAAGACCATCCAATGGGGAAAAATAATCTTTTGAATAAATGGTGCTGATAAAACTGGATATCCACATGCAAGAAAATACAGTTGGACCTTTACCTCAGACCATAAATAAAAATTAACTCAAAACGAATCCAAGATCTAAATGTAAGAGCTAAAACTATAAGATTATTAGACAAAGACATAGGATTATATTATCCCAAACTTGGATTAGGCAATGGTTTCTTAGATGTGACACAAAAATCCAATGAGACAAGAAAATTTAGATAAATTGGACTTCATCAAAATTAAAAACTTTCATCCTTCGAAAGACAGTATCAAGAAAATGAAAAGATAAATACCAGAATAGATGAAAATATCTGCAAATTATATATCTGATAAAGGATTTGTATCCAGAATATATTTTTAAAAAACTTAGAATTCAATAATAAAAACAGATAAACCAATTTTAAAATGTGCTAAGGACACATTTTAAAGGCACTTCTGTAAATAAGATACATAAATGGTTACTAAGCATATGAAAAGATGTTCAACATCATGACTCATTAGAGAAATGCAAAGGAAAATCATAAGATACTACTTTGTACCCTTTGGGATGACTATCATAAAGATGAATAGTAAGCTTTGGTGAGGAGGTGGAGAAATTGGACTCCTCATAGGTTGGTGCCAGGTACGCAAAATGTTGCAACAGCTTTGGAAAATAGTTTAGAGGTTTCTGAAAATCTTACACAAGGGAGTACCATATGACCTAGTAGTTCCACTTCTACGTATATACCCAAGAAAACTAAAAATTTATCTCCACTCAAACACTTGAGTGGCATATCCATATTATAGAATATTACTCAGCCATAAAAGAAATGAAGTACTGATACATGCTACAACAACGATCAAACTTGAAGGCATTATGCTAAGTGAAAGAAGCCTTGCACCAAATGCCACATACAGTATGATTCATTTTATATGAAATGTCCAGAATAGGCAATTCCATAGAGACAGAAAGTAAATTGGTGATTTCTAGTGGCTGGAAGACGAGGAGGAATGACAGCTGATGGGTAAGGAGCCTCTTTGGGGGTGATGAAATGTTCTGAAATTAGAGAGTGGTGCTGTCTATGGAACTTTGTGGAAAAAAAAAAAAGCCTAATTTTTCTTTTTTTTTTTTTTTTGAGACAGAATCTCACTCTGTCACCTAGGCTGGACTGCAGTGGTGCAATATCGGCTCACTGCAAGCTCTGCCTCCCAAAAAAACCCTGAATTTTACATAATAAAAAGGGGAATTTTATGATATGTGAATTATTTCTCAGTAACACTGTTTTGTTTGTTAGTTTTTCAGATGGAGTCTTGCTCTATTGCCCAGACTGGAGTGCAATGGCACGATCTTGGCTCACTGCAACCTCTACCTCCCAGGTTCAAGTGATTCTCCTGCTTCAGCCTCTTGAGTAGCTGGGATTACAGGTGCACACCACCACGCCCGGCTAATTTTTGTATTTTTAGTAGAGACGTGGTTTCACCATGTTGGTCAGGCTGGTCTCGAACTCCTGACCTCGTACTCCACCTGCCTCGGCCTCCCAAAGTGCTGGGATTACAGGCATGAGCCACCACGCCCGGCCTTGTTTTGTTTTTAAAGTCCAGAAAGAAATGATGAGATGAAAGAATCTCGTCTTGATCTGGACATTACATAAGTATCAAGCAAAGTAATTTTTAAATGAGGATTCTTTCTCTAGATTGCTGAAAATAATATATAGCTTCCTGATAGTGGCAAAGACTGTTGACTAGTCAATAACTTAATTTCTTCTTATTTTAGAATTTAAGGAAACACAGTTATTATTTGTGACCATATGAGTGAGCTCTGACTAGTCATAGAAAGGAAAGCAGTAGTGAGGTGTACTTTTTTCCACTCTGGCCCAGACAAAGCTCACATGTAAGATCCTGCATAATCTTTACCATTCATCGGCTTAATAGAAACAAGCACAAAGAAAGCCATATGGTGAAGACAGCATAGTTACAGTAAAAGGGGCTGACATAATGAAACAATTACAAGAGCCTCTCAGAAAATCACTAGCATCATTCCAATATTTAAATAAGCTAAAACTAAAATTTATTACATTTTCCCATTAAGATATTGGAGTTTACCCATTACTCCAAGTAGTACTATTTTTTGCTTGTTTGTTTTGTTTTGTTTTACTATAAAACTACTCTTATTAGGGAGGTTCCAAAATTAATAAAACAATTACAGGAAAATCAAAATAATCAATCAGAAGCATTACATGGAGACAATTATTTTGCTTCAGGTAAAAGAGTTTGTATTCTAGAAAGAAAATGAGACTGACTCTTTGAATACTCACAAAAGTGTCTCCCAGCGTTCACTATATAGAATATAAACAAAAATAAGCAATTGACCATTTAGATGGCAAGTTTATCATTTTATCTTCTTAAAAACTTTTAAAATGAAATTTCTTACCATAATTGGTAGTAATATAAACTTCTATCACCTTAATTTTTTGATAGGAGAAATTGTTAAAACTCTAATGTGAAAATACTTGAAGCCAGTTTTACAATTTGCTTCTTTCTAAATTCTTTGTTCCAGTAAAACTTAAATATTTTATGTTTAGTTCTATAAGTTCAATCTATAAAAAGCAAAGACAAACTACTATACCTATTCCCTTCACACGGGTAATTTTCAAAATTACAATCCAATATATTTAATTATCTACAATTACTCTGAAATTGTTCTTCAAAAATAAAATGCATTATTATAATAGGAAATCATATTTCAAATTTGAGAAGGGAAATTGCATTCAGAAATGTTTATCGTTTATATTGGATTTATTTGAGTACTAAACTGTTAACCTAAATTACACATTATGTGTCACAAAAATTGAGGTATAGCCTAATTCTATTCAATTGTTTTGGATGGTTATCATGAAAGCCTGTGGTAGTTTTTTGCAGTCTCAGATAAAATACATCATTTTAACGGTGAACAAAAAAACGTGGCAAGGCCATTTTGATGCAGAGGTATTGATATTTAAAAAGAAATCAACATCAAACAAGTGGGTTTTTTTGTTTTTTAATTATTAAAATGTATACACATCAAACTTCCATGATCCACATTCCATTAGTGATTACTCCCTACTAAGCCTTAAGGTTAAGACTTAAGTATTGACTTAGAGTTGTGTTTAATGTTGAGCAGAGGGAATGGGATAAGGATGTTATTTATTCACATTACTTGTTAATAAGAATGCCAAAAAGTCTAGTAGCCCAACTACATCCATTAACTCGCCTTGGAGCCTCTACTTTCAAACTTATTCCAGGGACGACCACTTTTCACCACGTTTACTCCTCATTCTTGATCTACTTCCCATATTTTCTTTTCTGAACTACTATAAAAGCATCGTAATTTATTGTCTTGCTTCAATCTTACCTGCTGCAGCAAATCAACATAGAGGATCCTTTAAATACATAAATTAATTCCAGTACCTTTAATACTCAAAACAGTCCGCTGACTTCCTACAAACTTGAAAAGAAGCCCAAACTTGATCTTGATGTCAAGGCCTCACTGATGATGAGAATAGGGTCACTGGCTACACCTCTAACCACACCATCTACGGCTCTTTTCCTTCATTGTTCTAAAAGAGCCACACTGGCCTTCTTACTGTTTCTTTTTTTAAACTGCTTTATTGAAGCAAACATTACATAGCATAAGATTCCATTTTTTTTTTTTTTTTAAGGCAGAGTGTCATCATTCTGTCACCCAGGCTGGAGTGCAGTGGTGCCAACACAGCTCACTGCAGCCTCAACCTCCAGGGCTCGAGAAATCCTGCTGAGTAGCTGAGATTATGGGTACACGCCACCATGCCTGGCTAATTTTCTGATTTTTTGTTAAGATGAGGTCTCACTGTATTGCTTAGGCTACTCTTGAACTCCTGGTATCAAGCGAACCTCCTACTTTGGCCTCCCAATGTGGTGGGATTACAGGCATGAGCCATCATGCCCAGCCCATTCACTTTAAGTGTACATTTGTTTTAGTAAATTTATACTATTCTGCAAATATTAACTCTGTCTTGTCTTAGAACACTTCCTTTATTTCAAAAACTTTATCTTGTGCTCATTTTCAGTTAATTATTCTTCCATTGACAGTTCCAAGTGACTGCTGATATGCTTTCTACATCTCTAGTTTTCATAACAGAATCATACAATACAAATAAGCTGTTTGTGTCTGGCTTCTTTCATTTCGCATAACGTTTTTGAGGCCTGTCTATGCTGTAGCATATATGTCATTCATTCCATTTTATAGGCATGCTACATTTGTGCATCCATTCACCACTTTATTGACCTTTGAATTTTCTCTTGCTATTGCCTATTTTGAATAATGCTCCTATGAACATTAATATCCAAGTCTTCTATGAACATATATTTACATTGTTCTTTGGTAGATTTTATTTCACATTCAATAAAGTTCCTAGTTATTAAGTAGTTATGTGACATGTGTATTTAACTTCTTAAGAAACTGCCAAACTGTTTCTAAACGGAGCTATGCCATTTCATCTTCTCACCAGCAATATATGAATGTCCAGTTTCTCCACATTCATGCAACACTTGATACTGTCAGTTGTTTTTATTATAGTTATTCTAGTGAATATATATGGTATTTCATTGTGGTTTAATTTATGTCTCTCTAATAATTACTTAGGTTTAGAATCTTTTTATGTATTCAGTTACCATTGGTATATCCTCTGGTAAAGTGTCTCAAATATTTTGCTCATTTTTTGAAAACTGTCTTCTTGTTATTAACTCGTACGTGCTCTTTGTATATTTTGAATATGTGGTTTTAAGCACATAGAATTTTGCAATTATTTTCCATTCATCTGTAGCTTCTCTTCATGTTCTTACTTTCTATTAATTGCATTTTTCTTTTTTACTTTGAAGAAGTCTTCACTACTTTTTGAATAAACTAAATGAACCTTAACTTCTTTACTCTCTTTGTTTTGCTGGAAATGCTCTGTCTCTGGCTCTCACTCCCTCATTTTCTTCAAGTCTCAGCTCAAATGTCACTTTCTCAGAGAGTTCTTTATCTGATATGCTTTATTTTGTGGTCACTAGTGCTATCTAACCAACGTATTTAGGCTTCTCCATTTCCTGGGTGCCCTGTGGTTGGTTAGAGCATGCGACTAGTTTTGAGCAATGAGTTACAAGTAGGAATGAGACATGTCACATTTCCTGGTTCTAATCCCTCCAGAATTTTCTTTTCCCTTAAGCACAATGACAAACAACAGTCAAGATGGTGCCTGTTCCTTCACCCTGGGTCCATGAGTAATTTCAATGAGCAGAGCCTGGTGCTAACATACAATGTACATATGGTATAAACAAGAAAAAAAACCTTTGTTTATAAAGACAGTAAATTTTAAGGTGTATTTGTTACCACAGCATATTCTGATTGATATGCCTTCCTGAATAACTTTCTTATGGAAATTCTCTATCCACTTACACTGACCTAGAACCTGGTATGTGTCTGCCTTGCCTTCCAGCACAGAAATTCCATTAAGGCAGGGATATCGTTTGATTCACTGCTATACCTGTACACCAAAAACAGCCTTGCACATAATAAATACTTGTGAAATATAAGTCAAATAAAAATATGGCTTAACATCAAGAAAGGTGTGCTAAATTGGACATATCAAAACAAAACATTTCCTTTAAAACAACACCCAAGAAAATTGCCAGATTTTATTTTCTTCTGATTGTTTGTTCAAAGCAGCAAAGTTTGATTGTATATAGAATTGGACTTCCATTGCTAAAAGGTTTTATCTTTGATAAAACTTAGAAATAAAACACTAAATCAATGGAAAATTATTTAATTCCTCTAAGACTGCTACTCTAGGCATTCTATACATTGCTTGCTAAGTAGAGAACTTGGGCCAATGCTTCCAAATGTAAACACCTATTAGTCTTGCATTATGTTTTAATCAACTCTAACTAAGGAATTATATTCTAGCTAGACATGGCAAGGCATTATTTTACCTTGATGTGTCAGCATTTTTATTTATCTATTTTTTCATAGCCTGTTCACCCTCTCTGTGTCCCATATTAACTTGTAACAGATTCATCACGTCAACTACTTTTTTTCTCCTTCCATTATAAATGAGTGTCTTGACTAGACCAGAGAAGGAACATAGAAGTTGCTGTTGTATAGAGTTAAGACCTCAACCTTGGCCGGGCGCGGTGGCTCAAGCCTGTAATCCCAGCACTTTGGGAGGCCAAGGCGGGCGGATCACAAGGTCAGGAGATCGAGACCATCCTGGCTAACACGGTGAAACCCTGTCTCTACTAAAAACACAAAAAATTAGCCGGGCGTGGTGGTGGGTGCCTGTAGTCCCAGCTACTCGGGAGGCTGAGGCAGGAGGACGACATGAACCCAGGAGGCAGAGCTTGCAGTGAGCGGAGATCGCACCACTGCACTCCAGCCTGAGTGACAGAGCAAGACTCTGTCTAAAAAAAAAAAAAGAAGACCTCAACCTTATGTCTATTCTAACCATAGTCACATATGACCTTCCCTCCTCAGGACTGCACACTTTAGGCACAATCTTCCTGCACTGATCCCCTCTCATGAACCTTGGCTCACTTCCTCAGTTTCATCACATATGGGCTCAAATTTGTCCTTCATTATAGGCAATCCCTACTCACTCTATGTCAAATTTAAAACCATCCTCACCACTTCCTTATTTTATTTTTCTCTTTAGCACTTATTTTTATTTTTCTCTTTACTATCTGGTATGTTATTTCTTGAATATTTAATTATATATTCTATAATCACTGTGGAGAAAAAGATATCTGAATTTACAAATATTTGCATCTCTCTCTTTTTTGAACGTTATGCCCAAGTCGTTGCCTCATGCATTGTGAAAAATGAATACCTATTTGTTGAATGAATGAACCAACTTACTCTAATAACGACTAGGAATCTCCCTGAAGGAGTGGACAGAGAAGATGAGGACAAAAGTCTTTTTACGATGATGTCCAGGTCTATACAAATATTTTTAATAGACTGGGATACCCTAACAGAAGAAAAATTGCAGTTTATATTGAGCAAAAACTCATTATAAGGAAAGATACTATGACAAGGACTAAGAACATGATTCAGTGACAAAGACTGAGATTAGCCATCAGTGATAGTTATGCTTCAGCATCAAACCCACCTTTGGGTATCAGTAGTAGCTCATGGATATTGAAAGAGGTGCACCACACTGACATCTATAACACTTAGAGCACTTATGAAGCTAAAGCCTCCCCCTTACTTCATTAAAGCGACTCTGAGCAAGTAAAGCCTCCATATCCATAGGTGGTATCTAGTATCACTGACAGGTGGCTGATTTGAAACTCCACCAGCACCAGATCTGTAGAGATGCAGCAGAACTAGATTCCACTACTGCTTGGGTTTTGCTTCATAAAGGAAGAAATGTTATGGCTTGTGTAAAATTGATATTGCACAGTGCACACTTGACTAACTGTGAAAGTGACAGAAAAATTCACCATTGAATATTGGCATTCTGAAGCTCAAGTAATCTTATTGTGCAAGCCCCCACGGAAGAGTAATGAAAAAGGCAAATTCTCCTTCCCACTTCTTGTCTGTGACAACTAAATATACATGACTGAAGCACAACAGTTGGTGTCTGGTTCCACTGGCACTGGGAATGGTTTCTTTCGAGATATACACATATGTACAATATATAAATATGGGTGGCAATTGGTAGTGTTGATGATGGAAACAACATTCTAGCTGAGGGAGCACTTCTGTGGAACGCTAGAGGCTCCTAGTATGATTATCTACACTCAGCATCAATGAACAACAATCAAAACAAAACTGCAGGCATTCAAGATTCTTGAAATTACTTGAGGAAAAAACCTCTGGAATAAAAATCAGTATCCCTTCAATCATGGAGAAAATGGCAAAGAACATTTTATATTTGAAAGTCAAAAATGTTGCCACCAACTGGTGAAATACAATAGAAATCACAACAAATTCTCAGGGATCTATGCTTGAAATCTCTCTCGCTTTCTCTGTGTGTATATATATACACATATATATATACACATATATATACACACATACACACGTATATATACACATATGTATATGTATATGTATATCTGTATATATACTTTTAGAGATGGGGTCTTGCTCTGTTGCTCTGGCTGGTCTTGAACTCCTGGACTCAAGTAATCCTCCTGCCTTGGCCTCCCTAAAGGGATTATAGGCAAGAGCCATCACACCTGCCCTATAGTTTATATTTTAAGCATAGAGTTTTTATGAACTAAATTTTTATAACCTGGCTGCCATCAGTGCTAACTTTCCACTGTATACATACAGGCAACATAAAATCTTAAGATAGCATGCTCTTCAGTTTAGTACTGGAAAATACATTAGTACTTATTATCTATTTTCTTCAGGAATGGTTGCAAAATCTTGTCTGCTGTGGCATACGGGGTCGTGGTAGGGGGCTTGAAAAATATCCTGAAGTTTTGGATCGGAAAATTAAGACTTCCAGGCAAGTACCATTATGTAGTCTTCCTCACAGGAGAGAAATTATTACTGCAATAGCTTCTGTGCCACAGGCTATTAAATGATGTCACTAACTGTTCCAGTCATCAAATTGTTTTCTGCTTTATCATCTAATTCTATGTTTGTTAGTCTGGCACAGAAGAAGAGAAAGTAATATTATTACTTACCTCCCCTCTCAACTGGGATTTATCCTCCATGCTGAAATCTACATCACCACTATTAATGATTATACCAATATAGAGCTAAGTATAGTCAACTCAGAATTTCCCTTATATGGGTACTCTACCTTGAAGACAATCTAGAGTAAATTGTAACCATTCAACCAACCTGATTATTTCTAGGGATACAGAGTTCATTTCCTATTTTTCCCTACCCTATTCTTGTATGTGCAAACTCTGGCCCCTGAAAATTCATTCAGGAGTTAAAGTTACATGATGTTGGAATGGTATTCAAATGTAGACTACAGAAGATCTCAAACTCAAATGATTGAGTAAATTCAAAGGCGATTACAAAAAATCTGGAGTCTAAAATGCCAGAGGGAGATCTATGCAGTCACCATATCTGACTCACCTACAGGGCAAGGAAAAAAAGGATTTCGTAAAATTTTTCTAAAGATGCAAATAAAGAGTGAACATACTTTTAAAAAAATGTGTTATGAGCTGTCTCTTCAATGTGATTTTATTAAGAGACGGAACTACTGTTGTGTATAGGGATGATAATTATACCAAAGAAATCCAAAAAGAAAGAAACATGATTTGGGAACTTTAAAAATATCACAGAAAATATTGCAATGTTTTGTGTTATATATTCTTTTTCTACACTGAAGTCAATAATCCAGAACTGTTGTTTTAAACCTGTCCTACACTACTACACTTTCACAAAAGAAATGTTTCTATTAATATGTGATTAGACAATATAAACTTTCCCATTTGCAGACTCTGTAATACATTTTAATAGATGTAAATTTGACTAAAAAATGAGAATTCATGTTTTTAAAAAATTCATGTTGTTTTTAAAAACCTTTCATCAAAAATTATTTGAAGCAGAGAAATTTAAAACTATTCGAAATGTGTGGGTGTCCTCAGGCTTAAAAATGCATGTACATAATTTTTTTCTGTTAAGTAACCAATTATTCTGCTTTAAAGAAAGAGTCAGTGAAGAGGCTCAAATAATAATAGCTCAGTTCATTTCACATAATTAAAAATAACCATATTTTACAACATATATAGGCTTAGTTGAATTTCAAGCATTATCTAAAACCTTATTCCCAGCTATTGTCATAGCAAATTGGACTCTGTTTACTCCTACAAATATTCACCATGTTGATAATGAGAAAGGGACATTACAAAGGTAAATATTAGGTGCCACAGTTCACACTACCCTTTAAAAATAGAAATATGGAGGTGCAGCCAACACTAGAAGTCACCCAATGCCATCACTCATGAGTACTTAAGTAGGCACTTTCATGTGACATTAGCCCTTCTCTGTGGTTTAAATTCCATAGGATGATTACAGGAGAAGGGAGCCTCTCAGCAAGCCAGATTGCTGCTTTCATCCCAGTTAGATTGCTGCTTTCATCCCCTCATTTCATAATAATCCACTATAATGAATTCACAGTAAAGATTCATAATAGATGCATAGCAGCTGCCTTTTCAAACTCAAAAGCTCTACTTTAAAAAATTCTGCCCTATTAGAGATGACAGAATTATGTATTTATAAAATATCACAAAACTGATTTATGGTTTGTATTAACAAAATAACAACCAATCTCTTGCCAAATATTTCTACTCCTAAGATTTCAACTAAAATATATATTTTTAAAAAGGGCAGAAAAGCCCTGAATCTGTGACTCTGATTCATTTAACATCAACTGATTTAAATATGAAATTATGAGACACATTTGTTGTTCATGAGATCTTCTGTTGTCTCAATATTTCATATGATCATGACTATTTATTTTTGCCCATATAAAGCTAATTATAGTTTCATGCTGACAGCTACAGAAAATAATTGATGTTACCTTTAAAGCTTTAAAAAAGGTCTGAATTTTGATAATTCATCCTGGGATCAATTTCTACAAGGAAATGTATTATGTCTGAAGATTTTGAGACATTGTGATTTATAGAAATTATTATTTTTCTCAGTAATTTTTCTCTAAAAATCATATAGATTATTGAATAGAATCGATAGAGGTAAGACAAGTTCCTAATCTTAAATCACTGATCTCTTTGTATTATCTTCTTAAAAAAGATTCAAAAATATGTTTCCAATGAATATATTGTGTCACGATTATCACATTCATAAAGGTGACAACACTGCTTAGTCGCATACTTGGTTGCCATGGTTATACAGAAAAAAACTGTAGATAGTCACACACCAACATGTTGATAGAGACAGTTTCTGGGTTGTTAATCTTTGCTTTCTATATCATCTCTCATTTGTTTGTTCGTTTCTAAATTGAAAATGTATAACACAAAAAATAAAAACTGTAAGCTTATCTAGTCATCTGCATATTAAAATAGCCTAACAGAACTAGTTTAGAGATTTTGATACACCCTCTAACGAACATGAAAAAAGTAAATATATAGCAAGCCCCTTCAGACTTTCCACTAACTGTAAAGTCTTAGCCTGGGAGATGAATAAAACATAAAATGCTACTAATTCACTTGAAAATGGAAAACTAACTAAGACACTGAAAATAATTATATCAAAAATGTGACTCATAAAGGATGAAGAATATGTTTAGTTTTCATACTATCCAAACTTTCCTATGTTATACTTTGCACCTCTGTTGCACAAAGAATTCAGAATTTTGTGCTGGCAAACAAACATTTCAGGATTTACCATTTTTAGATTTTGCTGTAATATTTTTTAAGTGAATGTAAAACAACAACAGAAAAGAATGTTGTTCTAGTGATAAAAAATGTGTCTCGTAAACTTTGTATAATTGAGATAATGATTGCAATCATCAGGTATGTCAAATGTGAAAATCATTAAGTGCGAAAAAACTTCAGTCATAAGATTTAAGCTTGTCAAATACGGATTTAAATGCGAATTAAAAGAACAAAATTAAAGCACGGGAATGAAAGCCTGGCTATATCATCAAACATCCTCAAAGGTGAGGTATAATTAAGTAAATTATAATATTTTTAGTCTTCTCAGTAAAGAATGTTCTTTGTATAACGTGAAAATATATTTTTCTGACATATTTAAACTTCCGTTACATTTGCAAATAGGCTCAAGGAAATACTGCTATATAAGTGTGCTGAGAATGAAATTACCCCACTACTGCCTTGCAAGTTATTTATTTGTTTGTCAATTTTATAAGAGAAAAAAACTAAGGAGACTTACTGAAGATGTACAGCAATGGACAGAATTACAGATCAAGTCCTTGTCTTTCTGATTCCAAAAGTCAGACGTCAGACTGTTTCCATTTCCATTATACCATTCTTATTTATTTGTTTATTTATTTATGTTGATACGGAGTCTTGCTCCGTCACCCAGGCTAGAGAGCAGTGGCGCGATCTGGGCCCACGGCAAGCTCCGCCTCCGGGGTTTGCGCCATTCTCCTGCCTTAGCCTCCCGAGTAGCTGGGACTACAGGCACCCGCCACCACGACCGGCTAATTTTTTGTATTTTTAGTAGAGACGGGGTTTCACCGTGTTAGCCAGGATGGTCTCGATCTCCTGACCTCATGATCTGCCTGCCTCAGCCTCCCAAAGTGCTGGGATTACAGGCGTGAGCTACCTCACCTGGCCCCATTATACCATTCATTATTCAAATCAAACAAATAAAAATTGTTGAAGATACAAATTTTCAATATCTAGTCAATTTCAAGAAGAATCAATGAAATTACTAGTAAACACGTGGAATATCAAATCTGAAGGAATCTTGGAAGTTATCTAATCCATACATCTCATTTAGTGACTAAAGTATTGAAAGAGTTATCTGAAAGATCAAAAGATATAAAGAAGGGGGGTAATATTTTACTATCGATCTGGTATCTCAGTAGTAACTGCTTGAGTTTCCTCCAACATGAAGGTGTAATTGGAATGCAGTGTACTTTCAAGTCTTCATTTCTTTCTCTTTTACTTGTTTCTGTCTTTTGCTTCCGGGAATGAAGCATCTGTTGCCAATTAGGCTCATCAGCACTCTACCATGGAGTCCCTGCTGATCCACTCACTCTTGTTAGTGGATCAGCAGGGGCATATGGTTGCTTGGGATGGGATTTTAACCTCCACCCTGCCAGGGTCCATGCAGGAACCATCCACCCCACCGCAGTGATCTGTGAGACTAAGTACATATGCACATCAAGGTTCTGAGGCCATGGTAACCAGTGGGTAAGGAAGTCATTAAGAACACAGAGTAGTACTTGGAACTTCTGCACATTTTCATGGCTGCCAGCTGAGAGATGCAAATACTGTTTTCTAAACACCACCTACAGCTACTAGGAGTCAACAGGATATAGTATTTCATCAGGAAGTAGTATTTCGGATCAAGACAGAAAATACCGTTTGGTTTACACTTTTAGGAATATTTGAGAAGAAACCTTTTGCTATGTATTTTGATTTTTTGTTACATCTCCTCTATACAATATTTAAACATTCTCCTATATTAATATTTAGGTTTGCACATTATGGGATAGATATCTTTCTAATTTCTCAACACTCTGTGGTTCATATATCATATGATAAATAGTACATACATTTGTAAAGTCCACATAAATTTTTTCAATTCAATTCTAGATTATTTAACTAGTTTATGAACATTTGCATATGTATATATTTTAATTGATATAAAAGGGAGTATAAAATTGACTAAATCTTATCCAGTCACGTGACAACACTATAATTACTATCAGCATTTTCACTGTAATAAATTTTTTAAATTATCTTTTTTCTGTATAATTCTGTCTTTGACATTCAGAGTGAGTTACAACCTTGAGCTGTATTATAACATGGTATGTGCTTACGATGATCATCCAAACGAATACTAAATATTTGTTTGCATAGATATGTGTATTTGTACATGTGTATATACATTCATTGAAACTACTATTTGGGTTGAATACAGTTATATATAAAACTGATTTAATATGATATCTTAACAAAATATAAGAGCTTTTGAAAAAACAAAAATCAAGATATATTTTTTCATGCTAATGGCTTTCAGAAGTCTTCTGTTCTCCCATCACCTTTTAATAGTATAACTGAAGAACCTTCTGTAAACTCTCTCAAATCCTTTCAGAATGAAGCAGATAATAAATATGTATATAAGTATAATAATTTACATGGTTATTAGATTAAGTGGATACAAACCTGATTCTAAGAAGAAAAAGGATAGAATTTCATTTATGCTGAAAAATGTTTATCACTAAAAACAAATGTAGCCCTGATAAAGGAATCACTGTCAGAAAAAAAACTACTAAAACTATATTACCTTTTAGAATATTTGCCATTGTCTAAATGAGTAAAAATTCACTAAAGGTATACTGACGAGCCCATCAATATTTTGTCCAGTGAAAACTAAATATCTGATAGGCTCATACTGATGAGTTTGTATTAATGTAAGACAGCATAGGAAATACATAAATCTAGTGAATTTAAATTCTAATATCTGTACTAAGTGTCTAAGTGTTCGAATACAACAACATTAATTTTTGAGAAAACTTTGGCTCTGTATTGGGCACATCTATTACCCACATGTAGGCAGATTTTCGACAGTTTTTTCATCATAACAGAAACCACTGTTGTCATGTTAGTATGTAGCTTTTAGAATAAATGAATAAATGGTATACCTTTAACCAATTTTATTGCAGGCCGAGACAGAAGAATTCAACAATGCAATGATTGACATTCACCACATGCTCTCTTTGATATTTGAGAGAACCCAACTAACAGATATGTTAAACTTCCATTTCTCAAAGCCTAAGCTAGATTTCTATATTATTACATCTGGTCTATATTATCGTGCCTCCCCTAGAGTTATGCTTTTGCAGTTAAGACATAAAGTTATGTCTTCAGCTTTTCTTTCATTCTTTTTCACTAGAAACATCAACTTAAATTGTTCGTATCTTTTACAATCCTGCTGTCAAAGATATTTGGATATTAAATGATGTTATATTTCTTGAAGAATCAGCCATAGGATTGATTTCTCTTTAAGCTTAGTAGTAGGAAAAAGTCTATCTCTGCAAATGAAATTGTACTTCTTTATTGTATAAGAATTATACATAGCTTTTTGGTGTGTTTTTTTGTTTTACTTTGGCTTCTAGGATTTTGAGAGCTAAATTCAATACTCAGTGAATGTAACAAACCCTTCTGGGTTGCTGGTACAGTGATCTTTCTTCTATTTATGAAATAAGGTCCCTAACATTTCTGGGCCTACTACTCCTTTGAGGACATAATCAAAGTTATTAAGCCGCTGCCAAGACTAACGAGCACATACACAAAAAACTGAACATAAACTTTCAGGGATTTCAGTGATCTTAACCATAGGTTAAGCGCTCTTTTAAAATGACTTCTGATCCACCTTTTTGTTTTAACATCACAGGGCTATTGTTTAATCTTATAACATTATTTAGAACTTCCTTAGCAGAAAACAAGTTCTAAATTATAAATTCAAACAATTTTAATATAAATAAAATAAATAGAAATAATAATACAGCAATAATATTAAAATATCAATAATCATAAAATACACAATATCAATAACTTCTTAAAGGGTCATTAATCTCAAAATTAATAAATTTACCTCTTGTTTATACTGTATTTTTTTCCTTCCTTCTGCTAAGAGTGGATATTGAAAAGGCAAGATTATACACAAAGACCAAATGTTTATAAACTACATCCTAAATATTAGCAGTATATTTCTTTATATCCCCTTCAATCCTATTTCAAGCTACCAAGCCCTAGTTATGCCACATAATAGGTCCTAGATTTCTTGATTGTTCACTGAGAGCCTTGAAATCTATGGAATCCTAGAATCATTTTGAATCTCTATCCAGCATCAGGGCTCATATTATGCTTTGTTAGTCCATCCAATACACTGAAATACTGAAAAGTCTCAGATAACTATTACCATCCTATATTTCTCAATTGGAAATGTTGTGGTAAGTTGATTTTCTAAAGGCAGCTCCTTGATATAAAGATTTTTCTTCTACAGAGTCCAATTCACATTCTTCAATTCACATTCTTAGGGATAATTTGAAAAACTATAATCTGTGTGTGTGTGTGTGTGTGTATGTTTTAAGATGGCGGACTAGGATGTCAGATACCAACTCCCCTCATAAGGAACATCAAAGTTACAGGTGAATGGTCATGTTCCAAATGAAGAGCTGAAAGAAGAGAGCCAGGACCTATCAGAGAGCCCATGGGAAGAAGTGGGGGGCAGAAAAGCAGCAAGGATCTGGCAAAGATTGACTCTCAAGGAGCTCAGAACCCCATGAAAAGGGTAATAGGAGGGACTTCTCTACTCCCCTTAGCCCTACAACAATCTGATAACCTCCAAAATGTTGGGGAACCCCTCTACCCTGGTGACTCCAGGCAATGATGTTGGTGGCAATTTGGGAAGTTCCTGGGGACAGAGATCCAGATAGCCAGCTCACATAGGTGCAGCTGCACTCCGTACAGGCCCAAACTGAGATGGTTGGTACCATACTGGTTGCACACCTGTTGTGGGCCACTGCCCTGCCTGGGGAACCTCATCCCTTAAGTTGCTGCATCAACAGATCCCCTACAAAGATAACCCACTATGACTTTGACAACCATAGGGGACTGGTGGGTCCCTTGGGGAGTTAGCTGTGTTTCCCTGGAAAGCTAGTCCTCAGCACAGGCCAGCTCTAGGGGATATGGGAGCACATCCCAGCAAAGCCACCCTTGGGAAAAAGGAAATGTGGGCATAGCTCTGGCCACTGAAGAGGGCGGCACTATCAACCATGAACAGATGTGGGGAAGGGGTCATCTCCCATTTCCCCTGCCCTCTGTTGAAGATGTAGCAGAGGCTTTCACCACTGTGGGCCAGCACATGTGCACTTGGAGACAGCCTTTCCAGTGCTTTTCACCATGGCAGTACCCTCATTAAAAGTGAGCTGGCACTTCATGGGCTTCAAGGAAGGGTGGTGCCAATTGCCCCCTCCTTACACAGAGTAGCAATGTCCCAGCAACAGAGGGCAGACAAGCCACAGAGCTGTCTGCTCTGGACTGAGGAAAGAGGCTCTGCTCTTCCCCAAGCCCATATTGGTGGTAGCCACGAGAGGAAGATGATCCCTAGCTGGGGCCAGGAGCCAAAGGACAATGTCTATATGCACTGAAGGTCATAAGCCTTATGATGGGGACATGGTAGGAAAGCAGATTGCATTCCTGCTTGCCCAGAATGAGGAGCTGGTGCCGACCCCCGCCACCATACCCTCCAGATCTCAGTACACCCCAACATAATCTCCCCTGCCTCCTCTGTCAGGACCAGAGCCTTCACTCACTGTGAAGCTACCAGAGAGCAAGCCAGTACTTACTGTTAATCTCCACTTAACTGGACAGAAGACTGAACTGCATCACCAAATAAAAAGCTTGCTGTTCAGAAGGGTGGTAGTGTATGAGATAGGCTTCCTGAAATCTCCACACTCTCAGCCCCATAGGAGATAGTGTGTTGGCTCACCTGTCCAATACATCACTACAACAAGCAGCATTTAAGAAAGCCATCACACAGGCTGGGTGTGGTGGCTCACACCGGTAATCCCAGCACTTTAGAAGGCAGAGGCGGACGGATCACGAGGTCAGGAAATCGAGACCATCCTGGCTAACGTGGTGAAACCCTGTCTCTACTAAAAATACAAAAAATTAGCCGGGCGTGGTGGCAGGCACCTGTAGTCCCAGCTACTCAGGAGGCTGAGGCAGGAGAATGGCGTGAACTCGGAAGGTGGAGCTTGCAGTGAGCCGAGATCATGCCGCTGCACTCCAGCCTGGGTGAAAGAGCAAGACATCATCTCAAAAAAAAAAGAAAGCCATCACACAAAACCTATCCACAGCCAAGGAAACCATTACAGAGCCTTGGTCCCCTGAAAGGACTGGAAAAATGAAGCCCAAAGATGATACACAACATACACTACAGTCATACCTTCAAATGGAAAAAGAATTAAAAAAAAAAATCCCATTCAAATGATAGCAATTTTAAAAATAAGAAGTGACATCTCCTTCAGATGAAAGGTAATTAGCACAAAAAGTTCAGCAGTACAAGAAGATAGAGTGTTTTGACACTCCAATGGACCAGACTAGCTCCTAGCAATAGATGGTAACCAAAATGAAAATTCTAAAGTGACGGATAAATTCAAAATATGAATTGCAAGGAAATTCAATGAGATCCAAAAGAAATTTGGAAACCAACATAGAGAAACAAGAAAAACAATTCAGTATATAAAAGACAAACTAGTATACTTAAGGAAGAAAAAGAACTTCTGGCCTTGAAAAATTCACCTAAGAAATTTCAAAACACAGTTGAAAGCTTTAACAATAGATTAGACCAAGCAGAAGAAAGAACTTTGGCTATTGAAGATTTGTTTTTCAAATTAACCCAGTTAGACAAAAACAAATTAAAAAGACTTTTTGAATGAACGAAGCCTTTGAGAAATATGGGATCATATTAAATGACTAGATGTATGACTTACAGGCATTCTTGAGGAAGGAGAATAAAACATAAATAATTTGGAAAACATATTTGAGAGAATAATTCAAGAAAATTTCCCTAATCTTGCTAGAGAGGTAGATACCCAGATAAGAGACATTTAGAGAACATCTACAAGATACCATGCAAGATAAACCAAAGCATATAGTCATCAGACTATCCAAGTTCAACACTAAAGTAAAAAATCTTAATGGGCTATAGAAAAGGGTCAAATCATCTATAAAGATAAACCCATCAGACTAACACTTGACTTCTCAGCAGAAAACTTACAAGACAGAAGAGACTGGGGATGTATTTTTAACTTTCTTAAAGAAAAAAGTGCTATTTAAGAATTTTATATCCTACCCAACTAACCTTCATAAATAGAAGAGAAATAAAATCATTCCCAGACAAGCAAATGCTAAGAAAATTCTTCACCACTAGACTGGCTCTACAAGAAATGCTCAAAGTAGTTCTAAACACGGAAATGAAAGTAAGATAGTTGCTATCATAAAAACACACACAAGTACAAGTTTCACAGATTCTATAAAGCAATTACATAATTAAGACTACAAAGCAACTAGCTAGCAACACTGTGACAAGAATAAAACCTCACATATCAATATTAATCTTGAATGTAAATGGCCTAAATGTTCCACTTAAAAAATAAAGTTTGTCAAACTGGATAAGAAAAAAAGACTCAACCATCTGCTGCAATCAAGAGACCCATCTATGAGAAATGACATCCACAGGCTTAAAGTAAAGGGGTAAAGAAAGAACTATTATGCAAATGGAAAACAAAAAAGAGCAGGGCTTGCTATTCTTGTATCAGATAAAACAGACTTTAAACCAACCAAATTAAAAAAAAAAAGACAAAGGACGGCATTATCTAATAATAAAGGAAGGAATTCAACAAGAAGACTTGACTATCCTAAACATATATATACTGAATACTGCAGCACCCAAATGTATAAAACAAATAGTACTTAAAGAAACAGGTAGCCATTCAATAATAGTGGCAGACTTCAACAACCCACTGATGACACTAGACAGATCACTTAGGCAAAAAACAAAGAAACTCTTGACTTAAACTGGACTCTTGACCAAATAAATCTAATCTATATCTACAGAACATTTGACCTAACAACTACAGAATATACATTTTTCTCTTCTGTGCATTGAACATTCTCAAAATTGACCACATGTGTTATGGTTTGGCTGTGTTCCCACCCAAAATCTCGTCTTGAATTGTAATCCCCATAAATTCCATAATCCCCACATGTCAAGGGAGAGACCAGATGGAGGTAATTGAATCGTGGAGGCAGTTTCCCTCATGCTTTTCTCATGACAGTGAGTTCTTATGAGACCTGATGGTTTTGTAAGTGTTTGGTAGTTCCTCCTGGTTTCATTCTCCTTCCTGCCACCTTGTAAAAAAGATGCCTTGCTTTCCCTTCTCCTTCCACCATGATTGTAAGTCTCCTGAGGCCTCCTCAGCCATGCTGAACCGTGAGTCAATTAAACCTCTTTCCTTTATAAATTACCCAGTCTCAGGTAGTTTTACATACCAGTATGAAAATTGACTGATACAGTACCCTTGGTCACAAAGTAAGTCTCAATGAATTCAAATAAATCAAATTTATATGAAATATCTTCTTGGGTCACAGTGGAATAAAGTTAGAAATCAATACCAAGAGAAAGTCTCAAAATCACACGAGTACATGGAAACTAAACAACTTGCTCCTAAATGGCCTTTGTGTAAACAACAAAAATAAGGCAGAAATCAAACAAAAATTGAAACAAAAATAGAGACACAACATATCAAGCAACCACTGAGATATGGCAAAAGTGGTAATAAGAGGAATGTTTATAGCTCTAAATGCTTACATCAAGATGACAGAAAGATCTCAAATTAACAACCTAATGTCATACCTCCAAAAAACAACAAATCAAACCCAAAGCTATCAGAAGAAAAGAAATAACAAAAATCAGAGCAGAACCAAATAAGATTGAGACCAAAAATCCATACACAGGATCACCAAAATGAAAAATTGATTTTTGGAAAGATAAATAAAACTTATAGGCCACTAGTTAGACTGACCACGAAAAGAGAAAATATAAGCACAATCAGAAATGATAAAGGCGACATTACAACGAATACCACAAAAATACAAAAGATCCTCACAGACTACTATAAACATCTCTATTTGCACAAATTAGAAAACCTGGAGGAAATGGATAAACTTCTGGAAACATAAAACTTCCCAAGATTGAACCAGGAAGAAATTGAAACCCTGAATAGACTAGTAATGAGTTATGAAATTGAATTAGTAATAAAAAACCTACCAATCAAAAAAAGTCCAGTACCAGGTGGATTCATAGCCAAGCTCTGCCAGATGTACAAAGAAGAGCTGGTATTGATCTTAGTGAAACTATTCTGCAAAAATTTGAGGAGGAGGGATTCCTCCCTAATACTTGGAGGAATTCTACCAAACCAATATTATCTTGACACCAAAATTCAACAAAGACACAACAACAAAAAAGAAAACAACAGGACAATAGCCCTGATTACTATACATGCAAAAATCCTCAACACAATACTAGCAAACTGAATCCAGCAGCATATCAAAAACATAATTCATCATGATCAAGTGGGTTTTAGTCCAAGGATGCAAGGATGGCTCCCTTTATGATGAAAACCCTCAACAAACTAGGCACTAAAGACCAATCTAGGACAAACCCACAGTCAATATATTGAACCAGCAAAAGTTGGAAGCACCCCCCCCTAAGAACTGGAACAAGACAAGGATGTCCATTCCCATCACTCCTATTCAGCATAGTACTGGAAGTCCTAGCCAGATCTTTTAGGCAAGAGAAAGAAAAACAAAGGCATGCACATTGGAAAATGAGAAAGTCAAATTATCTCTCTCTTTGCTGATGACATGATCTTATACCTATAAAAAACCTCAAAACAATTGCAACAAAAATAAAAATAGGCAAAGGGACCTAATTAAAGTAAATAGCTCTGAGCAGCAAAAGAAATAATCAAATGAATAGACAACCTATAGAATGGGAGAAAATATTTGCAAACTATACATCCAACAAAGGCCTAATATCCAGAATCTATACAGAATTTAAACCAACAAGCAAGAAAAAAACAAATATCCCCATTAAAAACAGGGAAAAGGACATGAACAGACATTTCTCAGAAGATGACATAGACATGACCAACATGTGAAAAAAATGCTCATCATCAGTAGTATCAGAGAAATGCAAATTAAAACCACAATGAGATACTATCTCACACCAATCAGAAAGGCTATTACTAAAAGGTAAAAAAAATAAAATAAAATAAAATAACATATGTTGACCAAGATATGGAGACAAGGGAACACTTATGTACCATTTGTGGGAATGTAAATTTGTTAAACTCCAATAAAAAATAGTAGGATCAATTCTCAAAAAACTAAAAATAGAACTACCATTTGACCCAGTAATGCCACTGCTGGGTATCTACTCAATGAAAAAGAAATCATTTTATGAAAAAGATACCTGCACTCATATGATTATCACAGCATTATTCACGATAACAAAGTTGTGGAATCGACCTGTATCCATCAACGGTGGATTGGATAAAGCAAATGTGGTATATATACACCATGGAACACTATGCAGCCATTAAACAGAATTAAATCATATCCTTTGCAGCAACATGAATGCAGCTGGAGGCCATTATCATTAAGAAAATAGCTCAGAAACAGAAAATCAAATACTACAGGTTTTCGCTTATATGTGGAATCTAAACAATGGTTATGGACAAAAAAATGAAAATAAAAGACACGGGGCCAGGAATGGTGGCTCATGCCTATAATCCCAGCACTTTGGGAGGCCAAGGCAGGCAGATTACCTGAGGTAAGGAGTTCGAGGCCAGCCTGACCAACATGGAAAAACACAAAAATTAGCCAGGTGTGCTGGTGCATGCCTGTAATCCCAACTACTCGGGAGGCTGAGGCGGGAGAATTGCTTGAACCCGGGAGGCAGAGGTTGTGTTGAGCCAAGATGGTGCCATTGCACTCCAGCCTGGGCAACAAAAGCAAAACACCACCTCAAATAAAAAAAAAAAAGAAAAAAAATGAAAAGAAAGAAAAGAAAATGATAGACACTGATGACTCCAAAAGGTGGGGAGGTTGGAAGCAAGGTGGTGAAGATTGAGATATTATTTATTGGGTACTATGTTCACTATTTGGGTCGTGGGCTCACTGGAAGCCCAAACCTCAGCATTACGTAATTTGCACATGTAACAAGCCTGTACCTGTACCCCATGAAGATAAATTTAAAAAAAAAAATGTAATTTGCCAGCTGGGACTTGAGAAAAATATATATTTTTTTCTGTATATATGCAAGATGTGAAGAGCCAATAAGAGCACAAAATAGCTTTCTCCCTTGTTAATCTCTGCACATCCACTACAGAGAAAATAAACTAAACCCTTTGTATAAGTTTATTTTGTTTTGGCACAATTATTGTATCATCTTATTTGGTAGTGTTACTGTTCATATTCTTGAATATTATCTTAAACATTTGACATAAATCCAAAGTAGAGACTGATCATTCACTGGAGCTGCACTTGGCTCTTACCCACTGTGTTAGTTTCCCATGGCTGCTGTAACAAATGATTGCAGACTCCAAGGCTTAAAACAGCAGAAATTATTCTCTCACAGTTCTGGAGAATGGAAGTTCAAACTCAAGGAGTCTGCGGGGTTGGTTCTATATGGAGGCACTGAGGGAGAATGTGTTCCCTGCCTCTCTCCTACCTTCTGGTGGATGACAGCAACCCTTGGCATCCTTTGACTTGGGGCCAAATAACTCCAGTCTCTGCCTCCACCTTCACAAGACCTTATCTGTCTTCATGTGTCTCAAATCTGCCTCTCCTTTTTTAATAAAGACACTATTGACTGAATTTAAGGCCCACTCAAATTCACGATGATCTCATCTTGGAGTCCTCACCTTAATTACATCTATAAACACCCTTCTTTAAAATAAAGGCACACTCTTAGGCTCTGGGTGGACATGGATTTTGGGAAGACACTACTCAGTCTTCCACCCCATCTTAGCAATTGCTTCTAAAATAGTTCTGGTATCACCCATCCTTTTCCTTTGTAATGCTGTTGCTGCTTCCATCAGACACTACTATAATCATGTCTTTTAAAATAGCCTTTGTGTTTTTACTTTTACATACTTTAAAACATTATTTTTTAAAGAAAAAACATTCATTCTTTTTCTTTTCACCAAAGCAAACAATACTGGTAGAAAACTTGAAAAACATGGAAAACCAAAAAAGAGAAAGGAAAGCCTACTTGTAATCTCACTCTCAGAGCCAAAATTTTTTTATATAGTCATGCAAAGGTTTTTTTACTGGTTTATTCAAACATCCATATACATTTCTTATGAGTTAGAAATCATACTGGACATATTTCCTGCACATTTTATTTATCTTAAATATTATATTCCATTTTATAACAGGAATATATAATTTTCTCACATCAGAATTGGAGATTATAAACTTTAACAGACTAAAAGCAATCTCGCAACAGCCCCACTTCAGGAGCCTGACTTCTGAGACAGGATAACCCCAGAAGAAAAATTTTGTCTAGCGCACACCATCTTAATGCAGAAGTTAGAGACTTCAGAGGCATCCAGTCACAAAATCTATCACTCATGCTAAAGACTCATCATGTGAGTCTCAAAAGAGAGGGCTCTCAGAAAAGCCAACAAAAATATCTCAGAAGACACACACTGTGTGAACAACTGCCATAGAAAGAATACCTACTGAAAAATTCCAATTCAATAGCACCAGTATTCCCTTTATGCTTCAATACTCATTCCCAGCCAATCTGGGATGAATTAGAACCAGTCTAGCAAGTGGACAAAAGTAGATCAGCTAATAACCCTTTAACCATTCTCAGTAGGAGGAGTGGGAGAACAGTAGGTTGAATTGATAAGAGAGGTAAAAAGTTTGACTTACATAAAACTAAATTTTTATTACATGTGAATGAGATGGTTGTACCACCACAATTGCTGACAAAGTGCTGAGATACACAAGAGATTTGCCAAAAATGGAAAGGAAAGGTACAATAGAAGTTAGCAAAACCATTAGGGAAGGAGATTTTTAAAACTATAGACTTCAAACTTCAGCTTGTTCAATGAACAGTTAAAATTGTTGTTCTATTGTTTATGCTCTTTCATACTTCCAGATGAATTCTAAAACTAATATGCCAAGTTTCAAAAAGTTCTAGTGTGATTTTCAATATTTTTCTTTACTTTTAGAGATTTTGTTTTAAAACTGCTACATACAGAATTAAATCATCTAAATTATGTTAACAGTTACCATAAAATAGTTATGCCTTGTACTTCACCTCTAACTTAACTTTTAAGTTAAGTGCTTCCCAGCTTTAGGACAGTATCATTGCTATAAATAGTACATCGCCAAAGTTATATGGTATGTTCTTTCTGGTTGTTGGCTGATAAAATACTGTTATTTTTAAATAATTTAATATAGAGTATGGAAATATTTTTGAGTAGAATTTATGCAGTGTTTCAACTAATACTTATTTTGTGCTTATTCTGAGAGAGTCATTGTGCAATAAGATTTCAATGATCTGAGGTGAATAAACTCCTACTCTTAAAAGGTCATAATTGAATAAGAGAATAAAATATATAAACAAATACATGTGGCCAGGCACAGTGGCTGACGCCTGTAATCCCAGCACTTTGGGAGGCTGAGGCAGGTGGATCACGAGGTCAGAACATCGAGACCCTCCTGGCTAACACGGTGAAACCCTGTCTCTACTAAAAATACGAAAAATTAGCCAGGCGTGGTGGCGGGTGCTTGTAGTCCCAGCTACTCGGGAGGCTGAAGCAGGAGAATGGCTTGAACCTGGGAGGCAGAGCTAGAAGTGAGCCGAGATGGTGCCACTGCACTCCAGCCTGGGTGACAGAGCAAGACTCCGTCTCACAAAAAAAAAAAAAAAAAAACCATGTGATAGAAAGGGAATAAATTGAATGCAATCAACATGAAAACGAGTTCCATGAGAGAGAAGAAAAGAGAGCAAATGATTTTGATGAGGGCAGTCTAGGTCTTTCCAGAAAACCAGGCTCGTATGTACAGTGACTAAATTCATTTTTGAGGCTATCTAGATAGGCAACCTACAACTCAACAAGCTCAATAATTCTTACATTCTCTCTGCTACTGTGATGAAGAGGCATCCTAAAATTATAATTATTTAATTTTGAATTTATATATAGTCCCTAACATGTGGCATATTTCCTTAGGAAGCATTCCTTTTGCATTATCTGCTCATTCTCTGTTAGGTTAAACCTTCGTGTTCCATGATGCACCATCACTTTTGATATTTAGCTTGAGCCCAGATTAGTAGATAGAATAAATATTTCCTCCAACATAACTTGGTAAAATTAATAATTTTTACATAGTTTCATCTGGTAAAATAAAGCATAGTGTATATTATTCCCAAAGCAGTGAAAATAAAACCTCTGTGTACCTCTGTGTGTTCTCAGATGGTATTAAGGATGCCAAAGCTACTTTTAAGGACGTGTATAACTAACAGCCTTTGAATACACACAGCTCAGAAACTCTGAAGATTCTGGTGTACTAGGAGAAACTGTTCTCAGACACAAATCTGGTAAACTTCCTGAAAGTGGGCAATTTTTATTGGTGAGGAGTGTTAAAATGTTAAAAACATGACCTTAATATAGTGACATTTATCACCTTGGAAATTACATTTTCAAAAAGTGACAATTTTTAGAAGTCACTTCTACCTCACTATAAAGGGTCGAATTTTCTCAGTATAAGTAGAATCTGCATTTACAAAACACATAAATTAGAAGGTGATTATGTACACTACAAATGATTCACTGCAGGGTTCCTTTAAGACTCTACTAGTGATTTTAAGTAATTGTTTACAGTTCCTTAACTACTTCATAGAAAGGCTAGAGGGAGCAGACAGCCTTAATTCCAAAGATCAACAAGAAATAAAGAATAAAATATTTGGGAAATAGACACCCGAAGTATTGGGTATGAAACATCCTATATTTTAAGATAAGGAGCTAAAAGAAAAAATATGAGTGGCCCTATGTCTTCCAGCTAGTTACCTGCATGAGCAAAGCAAAAACTCAGCTTTTTGGGTTCTCTGTCTGAAAGTCCATTCATTAAACAAAAACCAGCTAGATATGGCTTAGTTTGCAAAAATGTGACCACCAAAAGACTGTTCAGTAAGATATCAACTGCAGAGTGAAGACTTTTCATTTATAACTATAAATCAAGAATTGTTGATTTTATCACATTCTTTATCAGATCAAAAGCTAGGAATAGAAGTTTGAGCAGAAAGAATACATAAATATTGTTTGACAGCTTGGCATTAAAGCACCTCTTCTAAAAAAAATTAAAATTAAAATGATTTGAGAAACTAAGGGATAGTCCAAGGGATGCAATAGTCTGTTTTCTAATTGATGCCTTGTGTTGCAAGTTGGACTCTCCAGGAAAAAAACCTCAGATTGACTTTACTGCCCAGAATGTTTTAGGGAGTGCCCTTCAGATAAACTTGCAGACAAGTGGAAGAGGAAGTAAGAGCAGGTTGAGAAAGAAATGAAGCTACAATACAGGCAAGCCAAGAGCCTCAACCAAACATATGTGAAACTGTGGGATTAAAATAGACCATCAGAGTTACCTTGCCTTAGGCTAAAATAGTGAAAATATCTTTACCATCATCAGTCATTACATGTGGGCCAGCCTGGGAAGGGAATGGCCTTGATGAGAGGGGCTTGCAGTCACTGTTGGATCCTTGCAGGTGCTGATAGCTAAAGACTGAGCACTACCAGCAGCTGGGTCAACATACATTTCCTCAAAGAGGGATCTATTCAGTACATCTCCATGTCTATCATACCCTCAAATTCAGGATTTTCATGTATAATCTTTGAAGATAGCTAGGTACAAAAATCTGCTTTGGTCATACTAGCAATATGAGTTTGGGCAATTCATCTAAGAAAATTGGGTCTCAATTTCCTCATCTTTAAACCAGAGAAAATAATGCTTACCTCATAAAGTTATCTAAGTTCCATGCCTAGCCCACACATGGTGGTCAACCCACAGCCAACATTATACTGAATGAACAAAAGCTGGAAGCATTCCCCCTAAAAACAGGAACAAGACAAGGAAGTCCACTCTCACCACTCTTACTAAACGTAGTGTTGGAAGTCTTACCCAGAGCAATCATGCAAGAGAAAGAAAGAAAAAGCATCACATAAGAAAATAAGTCAAATTATCTGTCTTCACTGATGGTATGATTCTATGCACAGAAAACCCTAAAGATTCCACCAAAAGGTTCCTCCAACTGATAAACAATTTAAAAGTTCCAGGATAAAGAGTCAGTGTAGAAAAATCAGTAGCATTTCTGTATAGCAATAACATTCAAGCAGAGAGCCAAATCAAGAAAACAATCCCATTTACAACAGCCACAAACAAAATACCTAATAATATATCTGGAAGTGAAAGATATCTACAAGGGGAACTACAAAACACTGATGAAAGAAATCAAACAACACAAACAATGGAAAAACATTACATGCTCATGGATAACAAGAATCAGTTATGAAAATGGCCATACTACCCAAAGCAATCATAGATTCAATGCTCTTCTTATTAGACTACCAATGTTATTTTTCACAGAATTAAACAAATCTATTCTGAAATTCAATAGGTGCCCCCCAAAAAATCCCAAATAGCCAAACCAATCCTAAGCAAAAAGAACAAAGCTGGAGACATCACATTACCCAATTTCAAACTATTTTATAAGGCTATGGTACCAAAACAGCCTGGTACTGGTATTAAAGTAGACAAATAGACCAAAGGAATGGAATGGAGAAGCCAGAAATAAAGGGTCACAACTACAGCCATCTGATCCTTGAGAAAGTTGACAAAAACAAACAATGAGGGAAAGGACTTCTTGTTCAATAAATAGTGCTGGGAAAACTGGCTAGCCATGTGCAGAAGAATGGAACTGAACCCCTACCTTTCAGCATATACAAAAATTAACTCAAGATGGATTAAAAATTTAAATGTAACAACTCACAGTATAGGAATCCTAGAAGAAAATCTAGGAAATATCATCCTGGACATTGGCTTTAGGAAATAACTTAGGACCAATTCCTCAAGCAATTGCAACAAAAATAAAACTTCACAAGTGGGGCCTAATTAAACTGAAGAGTTTGCACACAGCAAAAGAGACTATCAACAGAGTAAATGGACACCCTACAGAATGGAAGAAAATATTCACAAACTATGCATCTGACAAAGGTCTAATATACAAAATATATAACAAACTTAGACAAATCAACAAGATAAAAACAAATAACCCCATTAAAACATGGAACAAAGGACATGAACAGACACTTTTCCAAACAAGACACACAAGTGGCCAACAAACATGAAAAAAAATGCTCAATATTCCCTAATCATTGGGAAATACAAATCATGACGAGATACCATTTCATGCCAGTCTGTATGGCTGTTATTAAAAAGTAAAAAAATAACAAATGTCGGTGAGGCTGTGGAGAAAAGGGAATGCTTATACACTGTTGGTCTGTTGGTGGGAATGTAAATTAGTTCAGCCATTGTGGAATGCAGTTTCTAGGTATCTCAAAAGACTTAAAAACAGAACTACTATTTGACCCAGCCATCCCATGAGTGGGTATACACTCAAAGGAAAATAAATTGGTCTACCAAAAAGACACATGCACTCATATGTTCACTGCAGCACTGTTCATAGTAACAAAGACATGGAATTGTGAAAGGAAAATATCTCAGGCCCCCCAAATCTCTAAACTAAAGGGAAAAATTCAAGCTGAGAACTGCCTAGGGCAACACTGCCTCCCATTCTATTCAAAGTCATCCCTCTGCTCGCTGAGATAAATGCATATCTGATTGCCTCCTTTGGAAAGGCTAATCAGAAACTCAAAAGAATGCAACCATTTGTCTCTTACCTATCTGTGACCTGGAAGCCCCCTCCCACTTCAAGTTGTCCCGCTTTTGCTTCAAATTGTCCCGCCTTTCTGGACCGAACCAATGTTCATTTTACATATGTTGATTGATGTCTCGTATCTCCCTAAAATGTATAAAACCCAAGCTGTGCTCTGACCACCTTAGGCAGCTGTCATCAGGACCTCTTCAGGTTGTCATGGGCACATGTCCTCAACCTTGGCAAAATAAATTTTGGAAATTAACAGTGACCCCTCTCAAATTTTAGGGGTTCACAGAATCAATCTAGGTGACCATCAGTGGTAAATCAGATAAATAAAATGTGGTACATAAACACTGTGGAATACTATGCAGCCATAAAAAAGAAAGATATCATATCCTCTGCAGCAACATAGATGCAGCTAGAGGCCATTATCCTAAGTGAGATAATACAGGAAGAGAAAACCAAATATTGCGTGTTCTTACTTATAAGTGGGAGCAAAACATTGGGACATAAACACATGAATAATAAACACTGAGGACTGTTGGGGAGAGGGAAGGGTCAAAACCTACCCATTGGGTACTATGCTCAGTACCTAAATGATGAGATCATTTGTGCTCCATACCTCTACATCACGCAATATACTCAGGTAATAAACCTATACATGTACTCCCTGAATCTAAAATAAAAGTCAAAATTATTTTTTTAAAAAAGACTACTTATTATGGATATGATTTACTGATTATTCTCTTAATGAATGAGATGGTGTTTTTATTACAAGTTTCTTCCTAATACTCATCTCTTGGAAGAAATATTATAGACTCATATGGCTTAGAGTGGCTTGGACCTGAGATTATAAAAATTATCTTAAAATTTTCAAATTATGAAACAGAACTTCGAGGTCTTAAGAATATATATAAACACACAAACATATGTGTATGTATATAAATGAATGTATATATTCATCTATATTCACAAATAAATATGTATTTGTATATATTATATATATTAATAAATACACAATAACTCTGACAAAGTTCTCATCCTTACTGACTGCATATGGTAGTTACCTTTATTTTCTTCATTTCATAGGTGAGCATACACAAATTTAGTTAAATTAAATTATTTGCCCATATCGGTTTGAGTATAAGGCCCCAAATCTAATACAATATACTTATTTGTCAAGGCTGGAGAACTTAGACAATCTCAAAATGTGTATTTTAAAAATTATCTCATTAAACACTTAAAAGCCAATTGCTTCACTTAAAGAATATACTCTACTTTTTGTTTTATATCAGTTGAGTTTCCTCTTTTCTAAGTTTAAGGTGTAATTAAGTTGAAAATCACATATAATTAAAATTGTTATAGGAGATAATTAAAATCTCGGATGTAGCATGCACCTGTCTCAGGACTCCATTCTATTATATTTTTGCTAACTGTATATATACGTATGTTCATATATTGCATTTCTTAAATACACATTTGTATTCATACACAAAAATTTCACTTCCCATAAACCAGTTAGACCCTTCCTGTAGACATTATATCCATTTGACACAATGCTATGGGCTTTTCCTATTTTATTTACCACTATCTTATATGCTTGGGATTGCAGCTGGCACATAGTAGACGGTCCAATAAATTAATAATTATTTTCACATGCTTGTGTGTGCATCCATATCTCTGCAACTAGATTTTCAGTTCCCTAAAGGCAATGATCATATTGCTCTGGCACCTAGGATGATGCCTTAAATATGACACATGTTCAATGATACTTATTTTATGATTGAAAGCTCTAAGGAGCTTGTTATAATACTTTCTAATACCACGAATGTCTATTCAAATGCAACCTTTCATAAGAGACCATTATTCAATAGAATAGTAGATGGTCCCTAAACACATATCTCTATATATGCATCGTGGAAGCTAATCGGAAATATTGGATACAGGTTTTAATCAGAGTTCCTCAATAATTGATACAAAACACAGTATGAAAACACAATATTTTAAAATACTGTAATTCACATAAAATAAAAGTACAAAGTTAAAATAAATATAAGTCAATTAAGTGTTTAACTTTCCTTACTTTTTGAGTTTGTTGTGGTTCTGCTTTTCAAATATGTATTAGTTTTGCTTTTACTGTACATATAATTGAATCCTTTCTTCTCTTGATGGTGGCCTTTAGATAGACAGCTCTCTGCTTGCTGTATTTATCTGGGGAGACTGAGATGGCTAACAAAAATATACATCTTTTATTCTTATGAAGGTAATGATATATTACCATACAGAAGTTGAGAGAAGAATAAAAACAGGAAACTACAGTAAGAAATACAAGATCTATACTATTTTTAATGTAAACGCAGTTTTGTGAAAAAGGATGTTTGTAAAAGAGAATCAAGAAAGAGGTAAATAAATAAGAATGAAAAGCTCCATCACAGCCGTATTTTTTTCAGAAATGTTACATAGTTTCTGATACAGAGATAGACAGAGAATAAAATTATAATCAAATTTAAAAATATAATTTTTCCTTAACAAGTAAATAAAAATATTAGAGCCTGTAAACCTATTTTAAAACAGGACTTTACACAGATACACCTGTGTAGTAATTCATTATTTAAAATAAACCAAACAACTGAGCAAAATAATGAAATAAACCAAATGAAAAGAAAATAGGAATAAATAGTAGCCATCTTTCAGAGTGATGAGGGATGAGGCAATTTAATATTTATTATGTTTCAACAAGGTAAACTTTGGCAAACTTAAACTTCAAAAAGTGCTGAAAGAAAAAAGAAGTGCTGGTGAGCTCTGAGAAAAGTTTTACTCGAAAGTAAGTGAAGCATAGAGGAGCCATTGAAATAGGCATGAAGTTAGGATATGAGGGCAGTGCTTGGCAAATATTCCAAAAAGGGGTAGAAGTGTTTATATGTAAGAAATAAAAGGGAAAAAATAAGTGAGGGGTATGAAGTTCATGGTTTTGTTTTGCAATTTTGACATTGCTGCAACACCTAAAAACTATTCTTGTAAGGAATTTACCAACACACTCTGATACGACATAGTATCAGTAGTATTTGGGAAAAATGTATATAGAATTAGAGCAGAAAATAACATACCACTTATTGAGTTTTATCTTACGTCATCTTCACCATAACCCTATGATTACCAATTTATAGATAAGGAACAGGAGGGACACGGTAATTAACAAAATCCCCATGGTCTGAGAATAGAAGAGTCAGAATTTTTATCAGGTATAACAACAAGACCAACAACTAGATGAATTCGTATTTCAGGCCAAGGAGTTTGAACTTAATTCTTTAAGAAACAAGGAGCCATTGCAGGTTTTTATTTGAGTTCTAGGATTCTCTTATCAATAACTGTGACTCATTATGATTGGGTAACTTAATTATGGTAGCATCAAAATATCTGCTCACTGCCTGCTGAGAGTTTTCACATAGGGAGGGAAGCCCAGGCAGGACCAGGCAGTCTCTCTGAGCTGAGAAGACAGGTGAGAGTCCTGGGAAACCAAGGAACCATCTGCCTACAAAGGCAAAGCCCCACAGAACACTCCCCCAGGCCTGGGCATTGCAGTTTACTGTCTCAGAATTTCCACTGAGGCTACAAATACTAATCTCTAGAATTTGTGTCACTTTCAGGAAACAATGTTGCAACTTCCATAGGTGAACAACACAACTATTGTTCCTTTCTTTCCAGTAATAGAGGACACATAATTGGCCTCTATTGTTTGTTTTGCATCTATTTTATGATCTCCTCCATATAAGAAGAAAATGTAGGTGCTGGGCAACCTAAACGGCCCTACAAGCATGGAATAAATATAGCAGTCACCACTGAAAGCTTTCTCTGTAGAAGAGTTACGGGCTTCCCATTGATGGTTTCATTAAATCCTTACAATAGCACCATGAGGTAGGTATGGTTATGATATTCAGTTTTACACAGTAGGAACAAAAGATTTAGAGAAGTCAAATAATTTTTGTCTGTATAATAAGTGATGATGTCAGGATTTGAAAAAATGTAATTCCTTAAATTGTACTATTATCCAGTGCATATACCATCTCTCAAATAAGGCAGCATTTGCTACACAGTTGACAAAAGGAAGGGGTGCGGCTATACCAGTTAAAATACATCATCCCTGGAAAGAACAGTTCAAAAATAAGTGAAAGACAGTTTTTCTATTAATATTTTTTAATTCTTATAGCACTTGACCGAATACTTTACATATACTGCATACTCATAAATTGTTTCACAAAACTTTTTTTTCCTTTTTTTTTTTTCTTTTTTGAGACAGAGTCTCGCTCTGTCGCCAGGCTGGAGTGCAGTGGTGCGATCTTGGCTCACTGCAACCTCCGCCTCCTGGGTTGAAGTGATTCCCCTTGCCTCAGCCTTCCGAGTAGCTGGGACTACAAGCGTGTGCCACCATGCCCAGCTAATTTTCGTATTTTTAGTAGAGATGGAGTTTCACCATGTTGACCAGGATGGTCTCAATCTCTTGACATCGTGATCCGCCTGCCTCGGCCTCCCAAAGTGCTAGCATTACAGGCGTGAGCCACCGTGCCCTGCCTCTGCAAATTTTTTTTTTTTAATTCAGAATGTATGATTATATAAGAAAGAAAGAAACAAGACAGAATAATTTCTTATTTTTCAAAGAATCCTCTCCTTCAGCTATCATTGAAGGAAGCATTCTGGTCTTCCCAACTAAGCCCTGATAAAACATTAGGAACAAGTTTAGAATGATGAAATCACCTACATTTCCTTCTCAAGACCAATGGAATTTCACCCTAAGTGAAAAGACACAATTCTGAATAGCTTTGAAATGTGATTTTCAGCACTTAAGCCACTTAAGTCAATGCTGAATATTACTAGCATTACAGAGAAAGAAAAATACGCAGCTGGTAGATTCACAATACAAAGACTTGATGATAAAGGAGCTTCCTTGCAGATGAATAGGAAGGGCCACCTAGTCCTAGTGTGACAATCAATAGATATTGTGGTGCAGCACAAGCCCCTGCAGGTTAATGAAAGGGACAGAAAACCCTGGAGGGGGAAAGGTGGCAAAAATGACAAAAAAGGTTCAATGATAAAATGTAGGGAAACACTGAGAGGGCAGAATATCTCTCTAGGAGGTCACAAAAAATGACTAGTTGACACTTGATCAAGGTCTGTAACTTCAAGTAAAAAACATAAATGTAGTAAGAGTTATTCAGAATCTCTGAATATAGTCGGGAAAAGATCAGTGCCTTGGAACTAAAGAAAAGGTACTTTGAACTTATATTTTGGGGGCAAAAGGTTTTTTAATACTTTGAACAATTGGACAATAGGCTTAACACCTAAGGGAAGCCCATGAATGGATCTTAACTACAGACAGTGTATGAAAGGTCGGAGATGAAATCAACCAGACCCAGGGACTAAGCTGCTATCACAGTGGTAAGAACTAAGATTGTCCTTTTGCAAATAACAAAGATTCTATCACTTAAAAAAAATTCAAAATATTTTGTTTTCTTAACCAAACACGGTAACTCCTTTGGTGCCTTTTGAAGATTACTGTCACAATGCAAGTTCAACTTTAAATGAGTGTGAATAATAATGGGACTATGCATTGGGTGTTAAATGCATAACTAGAGGAGGTTACATAATGAATTGTGCTTATTGAAGGTTCACTCACTATAGATTCTGTAAACATGTGTTTGGTTTACCATAGCTCCTTTGAGTAGATTCTAATCAGCCACATCAATGTAATAATGTGACTAGGTGCTTGCTACTCCTTACTCTTGCCTACTACCCATTACTGACTGTCTTGAAATGTTTAGTCATTCGGTACTCAACTGGGTTAGAAAAAGCAAACAAAAGCTCTGCTGAATGCTACTTACTTGCCAACACATTCACTGGCAATTTTACCCAAATTCTATAAAGACAATGGGTTGCAAAATATTTTAACTAGAAATACATGAATTTAAAGTGTCCTTCACTTGTTTTATCAACCTCAAACTAAATGCATGCAGATGAAGTCTGGTTTGTGAAAAAGTCTTTACAAACATTCTTATTTCCTTTAGGCCAGGAACTTGGTCTTTGGGAACTTTTATAAATCCTATGTATGCTATTTATCAGAGAGCTCCTAATCTTTATTTTGTTTTATTTTTTAAAAAATCAATAAAAGCGAAACCACCTCCTTTCTTTCTCATAAACTGCAGCTTTAAAAATTCTTTGTTTTGTCTACCTACTAAGCACCTACTTAACATTGTGTAACTAGTACAACCTGTACACAATAAATTATAAGAAATAATTACTTTTCTATGTGCAAATATAGATGTAATTTTTTAAAGTCACATGAATAAGTTATTTTACTCCATCAATTTTACAGCTGAAGGATTTAATACTGAGTAGTTTATAACTTGCCTAGGATCTTATAGTTATTTGAATAACAGAACTCAAATTCATGTCTTTCTGATGCCAATGTTCATACTTTTTAATACCCATTTACACAGTCTCATATTTATACCATAGAGACTTATGATCCCTATACCAGGAAATGTATTTGACTTTGTTCCATTTCCATTAATGTAGTGATATTCCCTTGTAATCAGAGACAGTTTCTCATTAACCTGTGTCCCATTGTACTATTTGACTTGTACACAGTAAACAGTTGATGAGTAAGTAGTCACTGCTATGGTTTGAATGTTTTTGTCTCCTCCAAATGTATGTATTGGAAACTTAATCTCCAATGTAACAATGTTGGAAAGTAGAGCCTAATGCAGGGCAGAACATTCATGAATGGATTAACGCCACTATAGAATGGCTCTCTGGAGTGAGTTCCCTTTTCCTGCTCTTATGCCATGTGAGGAAGGAGAAAGAAGGTCCTAACCAGGTGCCAGTGTCTTCTTCTTGGACTTTCCAGCCTCCAGAACGATGGGAAATAATTTTCTGTTCTTTATAAATTACCAAGTCTCAAGTATTCTATTATAGTAGCACAAACAGACTAATAATGTCACTAAGGATGTGAAACAGGAAATTTCTTTTTTTCTATTCTATTAGAGGTAAAATTTTATTTTCTTGCAATTATGCCATACCTTGTTCTTTCAGAAAGTTTCAGGCTCCATTTTCACTGCCTCCCTTTTCCTAACCTTGACCAGATCCTTTACATATGGCCACAAGGTTATATAATAGAATAATGGCTTTGAAGTGTAAAAATTATGATTTCATATTATAATTTCTCAGTAACTTTGTGAAACTGGACAGGTTTCTAAACTGTGTTGAGTAAAAACCTCCTAATATAAAAACTAAGGGTGTAGATATAGGTGGTGTTATGATATTTAGCCCCAAAATGGTACAAATGGTAGGCACTCAATAATGTAATAGGTGATATCTTATTACAAAACATCTTAATTATAACCAGTTATGAGACATATATAGTTTAATAATAAATTTCAGGAAATATGTATTAGTGCATGATACTACCATGGACCCAGTCTAGTGTGGATTTTACTAGAGTCCGATATTAGTCTAGCAACAATAAAAGATACAATGTCTCTGCTCTCAAGTGGCTCCAAGTGTAGTGGGAAACACAGACAATGAAAAAAATAATTATACAACAATATCCTACAATCATGGTATAAGCAGAGTGTTATGGGAACACAGAGAAAGAAACAATTAACTGTCCAGGGTCAGAGTAACCTCAGATAAGATAATTTAGAGGAACAATTAATTTAAAAAAAAAAACATAATTTTCCAAAGAACAGGTAATTCTGTTGTGAGCTCATTAAACAAAGACAATACTAAAAGCCCAGAATTTCCCGTAAGCTAGAATGTAAGTAGCTTCCACTGTAGCATAAAGACCCAGAACCGTAAGAGCACTTTCTTTAGTATTTATTATTAATTTTATGATGTGATATACAGGCAAACAAGTGAAATTGCAAGATGAAAGGTCAACATTGCTGACTTAAAGAGCACTAAACTCCTTATTGGAAAACAATGACTTTGACTACACACTTTGAGAATAGATCACATGAGTCTTAATTTTATGAAATGGCTCAAATCTTGGCTCAGTGCCATCATTGATTTTTATTTGAAGTCACATGTTAAAAAAGAAGAAAAATAAGTAAATGTAAATATCATCAAAGAAAGAAAGGCAGGAATTTTTCCATGAACAAGACGACAAATTTCCAACATCGTGGTAGCACAAGCAAGTGGTATGAGAATGTCATTAGAGTTTAGTGTGTTTACACAGATTTACCTCAACTTTTTCTGCATTTACCTTTAGTGGATTTAAAGAGAATTGCATGAAATTAAGTTAAGTGTCTAAAAGGTATTAAGGAAAAATTATATTTTTTCTTCTGAATTTTAAATTATACAAAGATAATTGAAAAAAAATAAGTCTTTGAGACCCATAGAATGTACAACACCAAGTGGGACCCTTATGTAAACTGTGGACTTCGGTGATGATGATGTGCCAACGTAGGTTCATCAGTTGTAACCAATATACCACTTTGGTTGGGATGTTGATAATGACGGGGCTGTGCATGTGTAGGGACAGGGACATATGGGAAATCTCTGTACCTTCCTCTTAATTTTGAGGTGAGCCTACCACTGCTCTAAAAACATAAAATCTTAAAAACTAAAATAAAAATGTTTTTATAGCCATTATTTTCCATCCCTGTGCCTGTCTTCTTAACTCTGAAATAAGGTGGCTTTAACACCATTCTAATTCTACAATTTATTTCTTTTTCTAGAAAACTAAGACTTTCAGCATCACCAGCCACATTGTCTGCTTTTAAAGAACCATAGAAGCACCTCCTCAATTACAGATTAAGTGAGCCACGCTAGTGGAATAATTTTTTAAATTGCAGTGATTTGAGCTTTTCCAAAAATTGCAGGATAGTTAGTTTTTATTTCTGTTGAGTTGAGGTAGATAATTTGTTTTAAAATGCAGTGATGCAACTGATATGTACATGGAAAGAGTTACTAAGGCTATTTACAAATTTGCTATTTTTACAAAAGTTGTAGTTATTAAATGCACATTATGTGCTTGGCATTGTCATTCTCTCTACACATTTCATTTCATTCCATCCCCACATCCATCTTGTTAGGTAGGTATTATAACTGTTTCCATTACAAGATGATGAAAGTAAGATTCAGAAAATGGAAGTGACTTGTCAAGAACATAGAATTAATTCATATCCCAGGCACAATTTTAAGCTGAGTCTTTTTGATTTTACACCACCAATCACGTCTCTTAATCATGACCTTCAGATGTAGCGTTAATAGAAGAGTTTATTTATAGTTCTGTATGGTTTGGATGTTGCCCTAAGAGCTTATTACAATTGTGGACAGTAAAATAATAGATATTTCTAATTGTAAGCCATTTATATTTGTGATAATATATGTATAATAGCTCCATGAAGTCAGACACTCAGTCTGGCTCTACTATCAAAGCGTCCACCGTAAGTTAAAAACACCTGGCACATAGTAAGCCTGCAATAGGCACATAATGTACACATTTGCCAAATCATTGAATTTTGCTGGACTAACAACAGCATCAAAAAGGAAAGTTTAACTCAACAAAAATAAAAATACAATTTACTCATCCTTTATTCAAGGATACTCATGCAAGTCCAAAGATAGGCATGGATTCATAAGCACAACCCAAATTACCTTAATAACAGAGCAATAAAATCCAATCACAATTCCCTACAGAGATTTTGCCCTACAATGACTAGTGACTAGAACTTTCCTTCCATTCAAGCACATTAATTGTATACTCTGCATCTAGTAGTGACTCAGAAGTCTTGTGTTTCCCTAAATGGATGGTATTATTTTAAAAAGTTAAACAATGAAACAAAAGTAATTCTCATGTAGAATAAGCAAGTAACAACGGCAGCAGTAGACCCAAGGTGCTTGGTTATTAATATTAATCTAACACTCCCTCAACTATCATACTCTACTGTGGCTATGTAGAACCTACTGGCAGACTGAATATAACTTTTAAAAATGACTCTTCCTTAAACAATTAAAATAAACAGAAGACTTCTCACCACAAAACGTTCATGCATGCAAAAAACCTTATTTTGTTTTCATAACCAATAGAATATTGTTATTAAAAAAACTGGTTTTGGTCTCAGATTTCCACAAATCTGTTTATTCCCTCCACCAAAGTCCGTATTTCCAAATTGTCTGTGTTACAAATTAGACCTAGACAGTATTCCCTATGAAGTTTTATCTGACAGGAATACTAGAGCTTCAGTTCTATGAGACATTGCTTTCCTCCCAGTTTTAAGAGAGGGGGTGGTATCTGTATGATGTTCCCAGGCTTGCTCAGGGTTGAATTGACTTATTAAAAATTCCTGGCCAGGCGCGGTGGCTCACGCCTGTAAAAGCACTTTGGGAGGCCAAGGCAGGTGGATCAACTGAGGTCAGGAGTTCAAGACCAGCCTGGCCAACATGGCAAAACCCCGACTAAAACTCTACTGAAAATACAAAAATTGGCTGGGCATGGTGGCGCATGCCTGTATTCTCAGCTACTAGGGGGGCTGAGGCAGGAGGATAGCTTGAACCTGGCAGGCAGAGGTTGCAGTGAGCCGAGATCGTGCCATTGCACTCCCATCTGGGCAACAGAGCGAGACTCTGTCTCAAAAAACTAAAAAATAAAATTCCTTACTGACTTGTATTAATATAATACAAGAACATAATACAGAGAAAACAGTTCAGCACAAAGTACAAATTTTTATTCAAATAATTCTATTAGCATAATTATCTTTTTTGAGGAAATTAAATGTACATTATTATACTTGATGGGCCACAAATTATAGAAGCAAAAAATTTCACTTGTAAGGTTCTGCAGTTCTCCAGTCATTAACCATATTGCGCCCTGGAAACTAAAATTAAATACATAAATTAAACCAGTGGGGGAGATAATAACATTGTAAGGGGGTCCAGATTTACTACAGCATATTGTACCTGAGGCTCAGCCTTAGAAGAGCCACTGTGGGCTCAGTCACACAAGAATCAAACCAGGTTTCCCATAGATCTGAGCTAGTGGCTGAGACAATCACTTGGCATGGCACTCCACTAAAGGAAAATTCTACCTCTGATCAAATCGTATATATGCAAATAGGTCTCTTCTGCCTACTTTCTGAACATTGTTCAGTCCCTTAATCTTGTGATACTCAGGGTACGAATTCAGCAGCAAGGTATTACATAAATTCAGCACTACGGTTAATATCCTTTCCAATTTATACAAATGAAACTTTCAGCTCTTAGTTTTCTAAAGTCACATACATAGAGACATAACAAGGATGTTCACTGGAAGTAGCTTTTTGTTGAATTTATAATATTTGTATTAGCTACAGTTAGTGATAATTGCTCCCCAGATGACAAGCCTAGGGAGCACTCTGTCTACTAGCTAATGATACTTAGTTGGATGGAAAGATCAGTCTGACACTAAGTTTAAAAGCAAAAAGAATAAAAAGAAACATGAAGTTCCCATAACGTTTTATTCCCCTCTGCATAGTCATTCTTTCTGATAAGATGGGAGATAAGTAACAAAATAACACTATATATTAGGTTTTTCTTTGTGAGCCCCAGGCACATAGTGAAACCCAATTTAAACACATATTCTCTGACTCCAAAAGACAAAATGGGTAGGAGTAGGAGGCTGCCTCCCTAGTAATGTTGGTACCACAGCGTCAGCCAGTATTCCCCATAAATACCTGAACACCCAGTCCACAGATGTTCATTTCAGCCACATGTTCTTTTCAAATAAAATCTGCATTGCTAGAGTAGGAGAGATTTTATGGTATAAGCTTATAATAATAATAATAATTTATTTATTTATTTATTTATTATTATTATTTTTTTTTTTTTGAGATGGAGTCTGGCTCTGTCGCCCAGGCTGGAGTGCAGTGGCGCCATCTTGGCTCACTGCAAGCTCTGCCTCCTGGGTTCACGCCATTCTCCTGCCTCAGCCTCCCGAGTAGCTAGGACTACAGGCACCCGCCACCATGCCTGGCTAATTTTTTGTATTTTTAGTAGAGACGGGGTTTCACCGTGTTAGCCAGTATGGTCTCAATCTCCTGACCTTGTGATCCACCTGCCTTGGCCTCCCAAAGTGCTGGGATTACAGGTGTGAGCCACCACACCTGGCCAATAATAATTATTGTATTATTATTAATAAAACATAATAAAAAAGGAAGATAATAAAAAAATTAAAAATCAGCACTAAATGTGACAATCTTTTAATCTCATTTCAATGCTCGCCAGAGAGCATTCTTCATTAAAGAGGCAGAAACAGCTAGTGCTAGCACAATGGATGCATGGTGGCAGGTATGGAAGCTACAAATAGGGCCAATATCATGGGCATATATTCACCAAGTCAGGAGATACTGCTATTGTCTAATGCCCAAACTGCCAGCAACAGAGACCAATGCTGAATCCTTGATAGACACTGTATCTCAAGGTACCAACCAGCCTATTGATGGTATTTTGAAATTCAGTTCTGGAGGGGTCAAGAGATTTATTTTGACTGGATTCAATATATATTCTGCATATGGATTTATTTGCCTTTTCTGCTCACAGAACCATTATTTGAGACTTTCAGCATATTTGATCCAACAACATGGGATCCTAATAACATTATATCAATAAAAGACGCACACGTTACAGCAAAGGTTTGTGGGATTGTGACCATAACGTCCAAGTTGTCCTATCACATACAGTACCACCCAAAGGTGTTGGCCTGATAAAGTTAAAGAAGATAATTTGATGGCACCACTGAGGCACCAGCTTGAAGATGATATCCTGAAAGGGAGAGAACCATCCTCCAAGATGTAGTATGTACTCCTATCAGTGATCCTTATATGGTATAACGTCTCCAATAGCAAAGGTGTTGCTATAGTATAAATCTTTGTGTCCCACCCACATCAAATATATGTATTGAAACCTAATCACCAAGATGATGCTATTGGAAGTGTGGTCCTGTGATTGGAAGGATAGCCCTGAGAATCTAAACAGTGCCCTCAGATTCACTCTTCCATTGTCTTAAATAATAGGTTCTGGCTTCTGGTTAGATGACTGCATAATCTCTTTATCAGATGACATTTGGCCACACCACCGGGTTTCCTTCAAACATACTTTCTGATTCCTTTCAATATGGATGGGCTGTGAGTTTTCCAAATTTTAAAATTCTCCTTCCCTTTTGATTAAATTCATATGCGTATTCTGCAAGCCAATGGGTTAGGGGAGGTGATCAGATCATGAAGACAGAGCTATCATGTATTGAGTTAGTGCCCTTATAAAAGAGTCCCCAAAAAGCTGCTTTGCCCTTTTACACCACGTAAGGACACAGTGAGAGAGTGCCATCTATGAACCAGGAAATGGATCCTCAGTGGACACTGAATCTGCCAGTGCCTTGATATTGGACATCCCAGCTTCCAGAACTATGAGAAATAAATTTCTGTTGTTTGTCAGCCACCTAATCTACAGTATTTTGTTATATCAGCCTGAAGGAGCTAAGACAGATTTAGTCCATGCTTTCATATTAAGAAGTGAGTGTGCTGCTATAACAAATACTTAAAAATGTAGAAGCAGCTTTGAAACTGAGTAATACGTAGAGGCTGGGGGAATTTTGAGGTGCATGCTAGAAAAAGCCTGCATTGTGGTGAATAGGCTGTTACAGATGATTCTCATGAGGGCTCAAAAGCAAAGAAGGAGATCTATAGAGAAAGTCTCAATCTTCTTAGAGACTACATGAGTGTGAACACAATGTTGGTAGAAATATGGACAATAAAGTCTATTCTAATGAGGACTTAGACTGAAATGAAGAACATATTACTGGAAACTAGAGGAAAAAGCAATCCTTGTTGTTAAGTAACAAAAAACTTGGCTGAATTGTTTGTATCCCAGTGTTTTGTGGAAAGTAGAACATGTAAGGTGTGAAATAGGATATTTAGCTGAAGAAATGTATAAGCAAAATGTTGAAGGTGCAGCTTGGCTTCTCTTGGAAACTTATGGTCAAATATGAGAAGAGATAAATGATTTAAAGACATATGAATTTAATCAAAAGGGAAGGAGAATTTTAAAATTTGGAAAACTCACAGCCCATCCATATTGAAAGGAATCAGAAAGTATGTTTGAAGGAAACCCGGTGGTGTGGCCAAATGTCATCTGATAAAGAGATTACACAGTCATCTAACCAGAAGCCAGAACCTATTGTTTAAGATAATGGAAGAGTGAATCTGAGGGCATTCTTTAGATTCTCAGGGCTATCCTTCCAATCACAGGACCAGAGGGCCAGAGCCTGGAGGACAGACTATTTCAAAGGAGGGACTGTGGGCACACACGGGGCTTCAAGGTTCGATGCCTTGCACTGCCATAGGGCTCTGTTCCCTGCGTTATGGTGCAACACTCCTCGGCTACCCCAGTGGACATGAGTTCTTACTCATCCCACTTTCAGTTCTGGGGACTCAGGACACAGTTCTGTGCAGTACAGGCCATAGCGATTGCCCCTTCAGAGGCATAGATGGTAAACCTTAGCAGTGTTCTGGTGATGCTGTCTTCATTGGCTTGCAGCATACACCTAGATTTTAAAGAATGCAGCCAACCAGGGAAGGGCAGAGGACTAGACAGAGGACCACGGCAAGGGTAGGTCCACAGAATCCCAACCAGGACAAAGCTTAATAGAGCTGTGAGGGTAGGGTTTCCCCCATGATCCCAGACCAGCAGAGCTACCAGTGTGTGATTCCAGCATGGAATAGCTTCAGGCATATAACTCTAACCTGTAAGACACGCAATGTGGGCTGCCCCCAGCAAAGCCACATGAGTAGAGCTGCCTGGAGCCTTGGGAGCCCAATCCCCACCACAGTGTGTCCAGCAAGAGGAACATTGAGTCAAAGCATACTCTGGAGCCTTAAAATTTTATGTTACTTGCTCACTTGGGTTTTGGACATTCTTGGGATCTGTTACTCTTTTTTCCTTTCTTCTTTCTTTCTTTTGGTACTCTATGCCTCTCCCACCATTGTATTTTGGAAGAATATAACTTGTTTGACTTCACATGCTCACAGCTGGAGAGCAATTTGCCTCCAGATGAATCACACCTTCAGTCTCACCCATATCTGATTGAGATGATACTTGGATGAGACATGGGACTTAGATGCTAATTGTTGCAGAAATAAGTTAAGATTTTGGGGGTTATTAAGATGGAATAAATGTATTTCACAGGCAAGAATAGGGTTAATTTCAAGAGGTTGGGGCAGAATGTTATAGTCTAAATGTGCATCCTCCAAAATTCATATGTTGAAACCTCATCACCAATATGATGGTATCAGGAGGTGAAGACTTTCAGAGATGATTAGGTCATAAGAGCATAACTCTTATGGACAGCATTAATTCTTATAAAAGAAGTTCCATAAAGCTGCTTTGCTCCTTTCCACCGTGTGAGGAGTACACAGTGGGAAGGTGTAATCTATGAATCAGAAAATGGGCCCTAACCAGATACTGAATCTGTCGGTGCCTTTCTCTTGGGATTACCAATCTCCAGAACTATGAGAAATAAATTTCTGTTGTTTGTAAGCCATGCAGTCTATATTGTTCTGTTATGGCAGCTCAAACAGACTTGGGGGTCTAGAGATTAAAGGGTGGAATCAGAAATGGCCCAATTTACCGTCACTCTCAGTGACCCACTTGGGTGATTGCACTTCCAACTCTACAACTCAAGGCTTTGTGACTTTAGAGGTCTTGCTCTCCAGACTAAGAATACTTCCATTTGGAAACATGGTATTGAGAGGTGACAGTGTGCTGGCAGTCCTCACAGCCCTCGCTTGCTCTCGGCGCCTCCTCTGCCTGGGCTCCCACTTTGGCGGCACTTGAGGATCCCTTCAGCCCACCGCTGCACTGTGGGAGCCCCCTTCTGGGCTGGCCAAGGCGGGAGCCGGCTCCCTCAGCTTGCAGGGAGGTGTGGAGGGAAAGGCACCAGTGGGAACCAGGGCTGCGTGGGGCTCTTGCGGGCCAGCTGGAGTTCCAGGTGGGTGTGGGCTTGGCAGCCCTGCACTCAGAGCAGACGGCCAGCCCTGCCGGCCCTGGACAATGAGGGGCTTAGCACCCAGGCCAGCAGCTGTGGAGGGTGTACTGGGTCCCCCAGCAGTGCCAACCCACTGGCACTGTGCTCGATTTCTCACCGGACCTTAGCTGCCTTCCAATGGGGCAGGGCTCGGGACCTGCAGCCCGCCATGCCTGAGCCTCCCACCCCCTCCATGGGCTGCTGTGCGGCCGGAGCCTCCCCAACGAGCGCCACCCCCTGCTCCACAGCACCCAGTCCCATCAACCACCCAAGGGCTGAGGAGTGCGAGCACACGGCGCGGGACTGGTGGGCAGCTCAACCTGCAGCCCTGGTACAGGATCCACTGGGTGAAGCCAGCTGGGCTCCTGAGTCTGGTGGAGACAGGGAAAACCTTTATGTCTAGCTCAGGGATTGTAAACACACCAATCAGCACCCTGTGTCTAGCTCAGGGTCTGTGAATGCAGCAGTCAACACTCTGTGTCTGGCTGCTCTAATGGGGCCTTGGAGAACCTTTGTGTCAATACTCTGTATCTAACTGATCTGATGGGGACGTGGAGAACCTTTATGTCTAGCTCAGGGATGGTAAAGGCACCAATCAGCGCCCTGTCAAAACAGACCACTCGGCTCTACCAATCAGCAGGACGTGGGTGGGGCCAGATAAGAGAATAAAAGCAGGCTGCCTGAGCCAGCAGTGGCAACCCGCTCGGGTCTTCTTCCACACTGTGGAAGCTTTGTTCTTTTACTCTTTGCAATAAATCTTGCTACTGCTCACTCTTTGGGTCCACGCTGCTTTATGAGCTGTAACACTCACCGTGAAGGTCTACAGCTTCACTCCTGAAGTCAGTGAGACCACGAGCCCACCGGGAGGAACAAACAACTCCAGACGCGCCGCCTTAAGAGCTGTAACACCAGCAAGGTCTGCAGCTTCACTCCTGAAGCCAGCGAGACCACAAGCCCACCGGGAGGAACGAACAACTACAGACGCGCCGCCTTAAGAGCTGTAACACTCACCACCAAGGTCTACAGCTTCACTCCTGAAGTCAGCGAGACCACGAGCCCACCGGGAGGAACAAACAACTCCAGACATGCCGCCTTAAGAGCTGTAACACTCACCACCAAGGTCTGCAGCTTCACTCCTGAAGCCAGCGAGACCACGAGCCCACCGGGAGGAGCAAACAACTACAGGCGCGCCGCCTTAAGAGCTGTAACACTCACCACCAAGGTCTGCAGCTTCACTCCTGAGCCGGCGAGACCACAAACCCACCAGAAGGAAGAAACTCTGAACACATCTGAACATCAGAAGGAAGAAACTCCGGACACGCCGCCTTTAAGAACTGTAACACTCACTGCGAGGGTCCGCGGCTTCATTCTTGAAGTCAGTGAGACGGAGAACCCACCAATTCCGGACACAGTAACACAGCTTAAGTAATATTAACCTATGGCTGGCACCTGAGCACTTTCGGTTCTGTGCTGAGGTATCAGCTTGCAAGCAAAGCAGTCACTATATCACAAGTGCAACTGATCCTGTGCATCAGGAACAGGTATGGCTGCTGTTTCACAATGTGAAAAAGTTAAGACTGGTAGCTAGGTGATCCAACTGGATGTTCCTTTTTATTCCTTTGCTCTCATTTAAATGATACAAGAACAAGTGCAATAGCCACAGCCCCAGAAGAACATGGCGACTAGGGGCTAAAGTCTGTCACAGATTGTGGTCCGAATTGTTTGATTTCAGAGGAGCTAACCATGAGTGGATAACAGAATAAATAAATAATAAATCATGAGTATCAATTGTAGTCCCAATACCAGCTGCAGCTGCAGCTGCAGAGGATGTAATGTATCCCACTAGCAGTCCTCTTACAAATTTATCTCAGGAAAAGAGTCCCACCAGAATCTTGAAGGAATTGCTCCGAGAAATAATATAAACAAATGGATCAAAGTAGTACATAGTGTGGACTTCACTAGATGTGTTCCTGCTGCTCATATTCCCTAATTCTTTAAGGACTAAAGAACGCATTTGCTCAAGCTTCTACAATTAAGTAGTTGATGTAGCCTGAACGCTTCCTTAATGTGAGAAAATTCTAAATGCCATCCTACTCCAGAGCTGCTTGTGGGATTAAATGGGATTAAATGAGTCCTTCATTGTGACCGTACCAAAGCCCAATGTCCAGTGTCTCTCTCTGACCATTCCTGTTTTCTTTAGTCTCCCACAGTGTTGTTTTTTTTTAAATCCCGCCTATAAATATCTACCTTAGAATCTGCCTCACAGGAAGATGTACCTATAGGAATGATACAATAAGAAACTAATACCAAAGTTCGCATTAGTTTCCTAGAGTTGCCATAATTTCCCACAAACAGACTGGCTTAAAACAACAGAAATGTATTCTCTTGGAGTTCTGGAGTCTAGAAGTCCAAAATGAAGGTGTCAGAAGGTGTGGTTAATACTGCAGGTTTTAAGATAGACCCTGTCTCGTGCTTTTCTCCTAGCTTCTGGTGGTTGCTGGCAATCGTTAGTATTCTTTGGCTTGTAGGTACATTATATCAATCTCTGCCTCCATTTTCATACTGCCTTCTTCTTTATGTGTTGCTGTGTCAAGATTTCCCTCTTCTTATAAGGACACCGGTTTTTGGATTAGGATCCACCAGAATTTAGTATGACCTCATCTTAACTTGTTTGCATCTACAAAGATTCTTTTTCCAAATAAATTCACATTCTGAGCTCCCAGGTAGACATAAACTTCAGAGGGACTCTATTCAGCCTAGTACACAACAACAGAATAAAGAAGAAAAGTTATCTGATAATCTCAATCAATGCGGAAAAAGTATATACAAAGTCAATTACAATTCGTTATTTTAAAAAAAATTTCAGCTAAGAATAGAACATCTTTGACCTGATAAACATCATCTACATAAAACTTACAGATAACATCATAATTACTAATGAAATACTGAGTGCTTTTTCCAATGGTGAATAAGGCACAAAAATACCTACTTCACTTATTTTTAGCAATGTGGCAAAAAGGAAGAAGTAAAACTCTGTTTATAACAGACTTTATTGTTTCCATAGAAAATTTTAAGAAATCTACAAAATACTAGTGGGACTAATGAGTGAATATAGCAAGTTTGTCAGATGTAAAGCCCATATAAAAATTTATTTGTATTTCTCTAATATCCCAGCAAGTGATTGAAAAATAAAATTAAATTTAAAACACTACTATTTACAATGAAGACATAAAATACATAGAATAAATCTAATATTACATGTGTAACAATTTTACATCAAGCTGAAAACTTATGCACTAAAAGTATATATATGCAAATACCTAATAAGTGTGGAAATGTGTCATGTTTATTAATTAAAACACTGAGTATTGTTGGCCGGGTGTGGTGGCTCACGCCTGTAATCCCAGCACTTTGGGAGGTGGAGGTGGGCGGATCATGAGGTCAGGAGATCGAGACCATCCTGGCTAACATGGTGAAACCCTGTCTCTACTAAAAATACAAAAAATTAGCCGGGCATGGTGGTGGGCACCTGTAGTCCCAGCTACTCGGGAGGCTGAGGCAGGAGAATGGCGTGAACCCGGGAGGCGGAGCTTGCAGTGAGCAGAGATTGCGCCACTGCACTCCAGCCTGGGCGACAGAGAAAGACTCCATCTCAAAAAAAAATAAAAAAAAAAAATAAATAAATAAAAAAAATAAAAAAAAAAACCAACAACAAAAAACAAAACAAACAAAAAAAACTGAGTATTGTTAAGATGTGACTACTCCTCTAAATGATATTTAGATGGAATAAAATCCCAATTAACATGTCAGCAGGTTTTTTTTTTCAGAAAAAATTAATAAGGCAATTGTAATAAAGTTGACAACTCCCGTGACTTGATGTATCAGTCAGGGTTCTCCAAAAAAAACAAAACCAATAGGATGTGTGTAAATATATGAGGGGATTTATTATGGAAGTGGAGATTGACAAGTCATAAAATAGGGTGTTTGCAAGCTGGAGAACCAGAAAAGCCACTGGTGTAATTCAGTCTCAGTCTGAAAGTCTGAAAGCCAGAGGAGTCGATGGTGTAATTCTCAGTCTGAGGCCGAAGGCTGAGGTGATAGACAACACGGGTATAAGTCCCAGAGTCCAAAAGCCTGAAAACCTAGAGGTCTGATGTCCAACAGCAAGAGAAGATGAAGCTATCTCAGCTCAAGGAGAGACAGCACATTCAGCCTTCTTCTACCTGTTTTTCTGTCTGGACCCTCTAGAGATTGGATGATGTCTCCACATTGGTGAAGGTAGAAAGTTTTTACACTATACACTGATTCAAATGCTAATCTCTTCAGAAAACACCCCCGAGACAGACACACCCAGAAATAATGTTGGTTTTTAATTAATTTTTTTTTCGAGACAGTCTCACTCTGTTGTCCAGGCTAAAGAGTGCAGTGGCACAATCTCGACTCACTGCAGTCTCACTTCCTGGGTTCAAGTGATTCTCCTGCCTCAGCCTCCCAAGTAGCTGGGACTACAGGTGTGTGCTACCACGCTCGGCTATTTTTTTGTATTTTAGTAGAGACGAGGTTTCACCATGTTGGTCAGGTTAGTCTTGAACTCCTGATCTCAGGTAATCTGCCTGCTTTGGGCTCCCAAAGTGCCGGGATTACAGGCATGAGCCACCATGCCTGACCCAGAAATAATGTTTTACCAGCTATCTGTTCATTTCTTCCAAGAGTCAAGTTGACACATAAATTAACTTACAAATTTTGCTATTACTCACGATAGCATGCAATAGGTATAAGTGGTGTACATGAGGTATAACTGGTGTACAACAGACAAACAATTGAATGGGACAAAACAGAAATCATGGAAATAGATTTACACAGACATCAACTATTCAATGGGAAAATAAAAGACTTTTTCGGCAAAACAACAATTTAGTAACTTTATAAATTACCATATAAAATTAATCTGAACCTCTACCTCATACCATACACAAAAATTAATTCAACAGCAAGCACAGACCCAAACCTATATGAACAAAAACTATTAAGCTACAAAGAACACAAGACAATATATTAGGTTAAAGATAAGATAATCATCAATTGAATTTCATCAAAATTAAAAGCTTCTCTCTTCAAAATTCATCATTACAAAAATGAAAAGTAAGTCAGAAACTGGGAAAACTATATGTTCAATATATATACTGAGAAAAAAGTTGTACCCAAAATGTTTAAAGAACTTTTACAAATCAACAACAATATAAAGATGCAAAAATAATGTGCAAAAGATTTAAACAGATACTTCAAAAAGGAAGATCCAGAAATTGATTTTAAAAATAATATTAAAATGTCCCCAGTGTCATTAATCATCAGGGAAATAAAAATCGTTTGGGATAAGAGAAATGCATATTAAACACAAAGAGTTTCATTGACTAAAATGGAAAATTTCAGATGGACAAATAGTACTCATAAAAGATAAAAAATCGTACAATCATTTTGAAATATTGTTTGGTATTTTCTTATACCTAAACTTATAAATGCTTACCTTATGATACAGAATTCCACTCATTTACCAAAGAGATATGTAAAATATGTGAGCAAAAATATTAGTACCAAAATCTTTCTAGCCGCTCTGGTCATAATCTACAATAATCAAGAGAGTGTGAAACTGGACAGGTGACAAATTGTTCAAATAATGGTTGCTTATCTAAAAGACAGAAAGTTCATTTAATAGGGAAGATTTTTTCAACAAATAGCACTGGAAAAATTTTACAAACATAGTCAAAATAGCTCATATTTCAGATACAAGCTATTTTGACTACATTTGTGAAGATTCTGCATTTTTAGCAAAAGAAGAGCGTTAAACAAGTTGATCTATACAGTGGAATTCTACTCACCATTTTAACAAAAGGAATGAATTTTTGTTATATGTGAGAACATGAATGACTCTCAAAAACAGCATTGAGTAAAAGAAATCAGGAGCAAAACAGAAAATATTGTATAACGTAATGTACATGAAGCACAAATAGGAAAACTAATCCATGAATATCAGAAATAAGCCAAATGTTTGCCTACAAACATTTAGGGCTAGGGGTTGAGATTGACAAGAAAGGCTCAGAAGGGAAATTCCTCGGCTCATGGAATTACCTATATCTCAATTAGGATGTTGATTACATGATTACATGGATATATGTTCGTCAAAACTCTGAACTGTTCAGTTAAGATGTTTGCATCTGCTACATATAAATGTTCTTCCCAGTGAAATCAAAGAAAATGTGCAAAAAGTATTCTAACTTTGGAATGCGAACTTAACAATAAAAAAATTTATATTATACCAAATTTATATTATGCCAAAGTAATCATTAAGTGGAAGATGGAAATTTCAAATAGAAATAATAAATAGATTTGAGGATTTTTACAAGTAATCTAAATAATAAAAAGTGAACTATTGGACAAAGATTTCAATTTCTTGCTGATTTGACCTGAGAATTTGTATCAGTGACGGTAACATAATATACCACAACAAGAACACTGGTGACACTTAAGGTCAGAATGGTTTATGAATGTCATGAATTTAAGGAGTATTTAAGGTTAGCCATTGCACAAAAGAAACTATTAATTCTCTGTTCACACTTGAAAGATAATTCCAAGAGCTTTTCTCATATTTGACAACAATTCTGAAATATTACCTTACATTATCAGTAATAAATTATGAAGCAGAAATAAACTTTTCTAAACTATCAATAATAAGGAACAGTTTCAGATCAACCTTGCTAGAGGAAAGACTTAATTATCTTTCTATTCTCCACAGAAGATGATAGTACAACAATATTTATCATATAAAAAAGCAATCAAAGAGTATGCTGCCAAAAATGCAGGAAAAATGATTATAGATGTCTGTTAGGTCTTTAATAAATATATTAGGTTATTCTGGATTTTATGATGCAGTATATTTTAGCATTTTTTAATTTGCAAGTTGTTATGGTTTCACATTTTAAATACATATTCACTCTCCTACTCAATTTTACAATCGTAATTTTATCATCTTTTTTCTTAATAAGGACACACAAAATGACGATTTAATCTCCATGAAGCCTAGATCTGTCTCTGCTGTAACACTGGACTACCACTTCTTTCAAGGGCCAGTCTTATAGGTGATAATAACCCATCATTCCATTCCCAGGGTGCTGCACCACTCCTTGTTAAGTGTTCTTCCCACTCCTACTCCAACCTCCCACCAACTACTCCTCTCCATAGCTTCCCTATTGCATTAATAGATTAATTCCACTTGAAACACTTGAACCTAAAGTTCAAGAACAGTGTTATGATTTTCTTACCAACTCATCTGCCTCTAAACACACAATCCACACTATGCTTTTGAGACAGGAGGTGGGACTTGACTCTGGAAGTGGGACTTGGAAACCAGACCAAATTGAGGTCTAGCTACAACAGGTCTGGGTCTGGGTCGGAAGCACCGTCTCCATAAGACACACCCACCAGTGTGCCATGTCAGTTTACCATTGCCATGGCAACTTTCCATGGCAAAGACGTGACAACATGGAAGTTACCACACTCATTCTAGAAACTTCGGCATAAGCCACCCCTTAATTTGCATATAATTAAAAGTGGGTATAAATATTGGTGCAGAACTGCCTCTGATCTGCTACTCTTGAGCACACTGCCTATAGGGTAGCCCTGGTCCGCATGGAGCAGTACCTCTGCCACTGCTGTACACTACTGCTTCAAAAAAAATTGCTGTTGAAGACCATTGGCTCACCCTTGAATTCTTTCCTAGTTTACCCAAGAAACCTCCCAAGCTAAGCCTCAGTTTGGGGTCTTGCCTGTCCTGTATCACTTTGTTACAATTTCTCGATCAACTCTGTTGACGTCTGTAGTGTCTCCAAACCTCTACACATAGGAGTTTTATTTATAGGGAAAGGGATAAAATTACAATATTTAATCAATATCAACTACTAACCAATAAATAATTTAATACGCTTACAACTCAATAAATACTGCAAGAAAAATAACAAGAAGATTTTATAATACAACACTGAATTCCAAATAGAAATGGAGGAAAAGTAGAAATATAGTCTAAATTTTTTCCCTCCTTTTTCTTCTGGACCTCACAAAATTTACAATGAAGAGCAAATGTTAAGATCTGCAAAATAGTATTTCTGCCAGTGAATAAATAGAAGATCTAATCATGGCAGCCTTGGCAAGGTTGGCAGAAAAGCTCAAAAATGAAGAACTGGATTATTATGCAGTTATTTAAATAGGTATTTACATAAAAATTATGTGAGAAAAATATTCAAAATATATTATATTTAAAGTTTGGTTACAAAATAGTTTGTACAATATGATACTAATGTTTATTTTTAAAACACATATATATATAAACATATATAATATACACACAAAAATCTAGAGGGAAATAGATGAAAATGTTAACAGTGAAGGATATCTCTGGACAGTGAGACTGCTGAATTTATTCCTTCACACTTACTTGTCCATAATTACCATGTTTCAGCAATTAACATGTTATATCTTGTAGTAAAGAAGTTTTTTTAAATAAACTTATAAAGAAGTTTAAATGGGCTGGGCGTGGTGGCTCACGCCTGTAATCCCAGCACTTGGGAGGCTGAGGCAGGTGGATCATGAGGTCAGGAGATCGAGACCATCCTGGCTAATACAGTGAAACCCTGTCTCTACTAAAAATACAAGAAAATTAGCCAAGCATGGTGGCACATGCCTGTAATCCCAGGTACTCAGGAGGCTGAGGCAGGAGAATCGCTTGAACACGGGAGGCAGAAGTTGCAGTGAGCTGAGATGGCACTGCACTCCAGCCTGGGTGACAGAGTGAGACTCCATCTCAAAAAAAAAAAAAAAAAGAAAAAAAGAAAAAGAAGGTCGAATGGCATAGGAATTATTCACAATATAATTAGTAAGAAATTGGATAAAGAAATATATACACTATGATCCCAAGCATGCAAATATACGTGAATGTATGTATAAGTACATGTATATGCAAATGCATTTTATTTAAATAAATTCATATATATACAAACTAGCCTTCACATACACTAGAAACAGATCAGAAGGCAATTTAGCAGAAAGTTAAAAGGCTCTTTTTTTAATTTATTTTTTATTTTTTTATTTTTTATTATTATACTTTAGGTTTTAGGGTACATGTGCACAATGTGCAGGTTTGTTACATATGTATCCATGTGCCATGTTGTTTTGCTGCACCCATTAACTCGTCATTTAGCATTAGGTATATCTCCTAATGCTGTCCCTCCCCCCTCCCCCAACCCCACACACAACAGTCCCCGGAGTGTGATGTTCCCCTTCCTGTGTCCATGAGTTCTCATTGTTCAATTCCCACCTATGAGTGAGAACATGCGGTGTTTGGTTTTTTGTCCTTGCGATAGTTTACTGAGAATGATGTTTTCCAGTTTCATCCATGTCCCTACAAAGGACATGAATTCATCACTTTTTATGGCTGCATAGTATTCCATGGTGTATATGTGCCACATTTTCTTAATCCAGTCTATCGTTGTTGGACATTTGGGTTGGTTCCAACTCTTTGCTACTGTGAATAGTGCCGCAATAAACATACGTTTGCATGTGTCTTTATAGCAGCATGATTTATAGTCCTTTGGGTATATACCCAGTAATGGGATGGCTGGGTCAAATGGTATTTCTAGTTCTAGATCCCTGAGGAATCGCCACACTGACTTCCACAATGGTTGAACTAATTTACAGTCCCACCAACAGTGTAAAAGTGTTCCTATTTCTCCACATCCTCTCCAGCACCTGTTGTTTCCTGCTTTTTTAATGATGGCCATTCTAACTGGTGTGAGATGGTATCTCACTGTGGTTTTGATTTGCATTTCTCTGATGGCCAGTGATGATGAGCATTTCTTCATGTGTTTTTTGGCTGCATAAATGTCTTCTTTTGAGAAGTGTCTGTTCATGTCCTTCGCCCACTTTTTGATGGGGTTGTTTGTTTTTTTCTTGTAAATTTGTTTGAGTTCATTGTAGATTCTGGATATTAGCCCTTTGTCAGATGAGTAGGTTGCAAAAATTTTCTCCCATTCTGTAGGTTGCCTGTTCACTCTGATAGTAGTTTCTTTTGCTGTGCAGAAGCTCTTTAGTTTAATTAGATCCCATTTGTGAATTTTGGCTTTTGTTGCCATTGCTTTTGGTGTTTTAGACATGAAGTCCTTGCCCACGCCTATGTCCTGAATGGTATTGCCTAGGTTTTCTTGTAGGATTTTAATGGTTTTAGGTCTAACATTTAAGTCTTTAATCCATCTTGAATTAATTTTTGTATAAGGTGTAAGGAAGGGATCCAGTTTCAGCTTTCTACATATGGCTAGCCAGTTTTCCCAGCACCATTTATTAAATAGGGAATCCTTTCCCCATTTCTTGTTTTTGTCAGGTTTGTCAAAGATCAGATAGTTTAAAAGGCTCTTTCTAAGAGTTAAGCATATGGATGACTTTGATTTTTCTCACTTATACTTTTTATATTTAATTTCTTCTATAATTAATATATATTTATTTTTAAATTAAGGAACTAAAAAAAAAAAACAAAAGAAACAGGCAAATAAAAGAAAAAGTGTCAGAAAACAGTATCTGTTTTACAATCGTGCTCTGTAGCAATACTGCCGGAAGCCAGATGTTTACTGCTTCAGTGATGGGTTTTCTCCAAATTTTGAATGAATCTCTCTCTTTGTTCAGAGAGTAGGAAAGAATAAACTTCAGGGTTTAAACCCTAATACGGATATAAACAACTGAAGAAAAATTAGATGAGTATGGAGAAGTGAAAAATAGTAGTATGAGAAGACAAGAAAGAAAATGAGAAAATAGATATGCAAAGATATGTGTAAAGATTTGCAAATAGGTAAGCAAGTTTGGAGTGACTGCAGTTTGAATTTAAGTTGTAGAAGGTATCTGAGGAACTCTAATACATACATATTCTGGACAAAGACATTGTTAAAAAAACATCAACTCAGTCGGTAGAATCAAGGAAGACTCACAAACACATGCACGTGCACACATACACACACACACCACAACCACCACCATGTATTATAAATATTGACTCTGAAAAATAGATAGGCTGGAACACAGATCTGGCAAATGATTAAGACCTACTTAAAGAGGCAAAACGGCAAAGGAAAGAGAGTTACCAGGTGTTTCTGGGAAAATTCAACCCATAGAGTATGTTTAGCAACAATGGTCTTCACTCTTAAGTAAAAAATGTTTGATTTCATATTAAAAATTTGAAATCTCTTTACCACTATGTTTATTGTTTCCCAGTTATCTTTGTTCAAATTTGATAAATACAAATAGGTATGGTTTGTCAAAGAATTACTTGACCTTGGTAGCTTTTAAGAATGATCATGAATATACAAATACCCAAGTAAGAATCACTTCTCCCTAATTAAATTAAACTGCAGCACCTACCCTGTGGGGAGAGAAATTTGGGTAAGCATGGTTATAGTTTTACCACTGTAAATTGAAGGCAATAGCATCCTAAAAGCAAAAAAAAAAAGCTGAGGTGTGCGTATGTGTCAATGTTCTCAGAATAGTATTTCTTCAGTTATTAATTTCTGTGTACTTTGTGTGTGATTGGTACAGAAGCATTTACTTTATCTAACTGAATTGAACTGAGGTCATAAAATTATCAAGAGTTCCAGTTTTCAGCAGCACTTCACCCCTGAGTTAGGAGGAATTGTTATTACTTGACCCCAGAAACCATTTAAGCAACCCTTTCAGAGAAGGCTTCCATCAGCAGTGCTAAATTAAATCTAATTGTTGAGGCTGGACACTAGTACAGGGGAAACTAGGAACTGAACCCAAATCACCACTTAACTTTCAGAGGGTAATACCTTTGTTAATTTCTAACTTATCCTATGTTTGAACCAGTGATTCACTTGTAAAAAGCAATTTTCAGAAATCATATTAACCATTTACTCTTTACGGAACCTAAGCCCAATCTCTTTTTAAATCTGCTGTTTATACTATATATGATTATTTCAAGTAAGTATGGAAGATCTAATTCTAGGGTGGAAAATTATGCACATGTGGGTAGAGTCCAACAGCTTTTTGTTTTTTTCAAAACAGATTACCTCATGCAACATAATCTCCAATTGAAAATTGAGGAGATAGCAAAAGTGGGATTAGAAAAAGACATGTAATGAGCATGTCAGACAATGTTAGTTACTACACGTGTTACTGAAACACCACAGGCTGCATCTAGGTCCTGCTGCTTGCTGCACAGAAAGTCAATGACTGAGATGACAAGTACTGCCACGGAAGAAGGCTTTAATCAGGTCTGCAGCCAAGGAGATGGGAGCTCAAGCTCAAATCCATCTTCCGGATTGACTAAAATTAGGGGTTTATATAACAGAGAAGCAATGTGACTATGTATGGGAAAACAGGAACTCCATAGGGGTAAAGAAGCCATCATGATGAATGAGGGGCCTGGTGTCTCATTGTCTGGATGTGATGATCTGGTGAATTTCAGTTCTTTGATACTTTTTGAGAGGCCTGGGGCTCCTTTCCTGAGGAAGAAACAGGTAAAACAAATGTAAGTTTCAAGCTTTAAGACCAGGAGGATCAACTTCTCTGTTTATAAAAAACAAACAAACAAACAGTCTATGGAACTATTGAGTTGGTTACTCAAGAATATAGTCAAAGGGGTATCTGGGTGGTAAAAATGAGCCAGTGTTTAGAGTAGCTCCATATTTGAACACTTCAGTGATTTTTAAAAGAAGCAATACCATCTTATTCTGTTTCCAAAGGTATCAAAATAAAAGTATGCATGGTGAGATGTAGACTACCCCTGCAACTAAAAATTCTAATTTCAAGTTTTTGAAACATAAGAGTCTGATACAGAAAAAAAGAGATTATCCTGCTACAAGAAGAAATTTGGATATGCAAATGCTTCATTATTAATAATGTATAGGAACTGTTGGTACTGGTGGTGAATCCATACAGGTCTGCAGCAACCTCATTTCTTGCCTCTTCTGAAGAAAGAATTTGACTGAGCAGCATAAGGCAGAAGGAGAGACTCCGACAAGTTTTAGATCGAGAGTGAAAGTTTATTAAAAAGTAGGATAGCAGGAATGAAAAGAAGTAAAGTACAATTGGAAGAGGGCAAAGAAGGTGACTTTGAGTTTCAAGTGTGTGGTTTGACCTTTGACTTGGGGTTTTATACATGGGAATTCTTCCAGAGTCTACATCTCTTCTTCCCTGATTCTTCCCTTGGGGTGGGCTGTTCATATGCACAGTGGCCTGTCAACTCTTAGGAGGGGCCACATGCACAGTGTGTTTAATGAAGCTGTACACAGGTTCACTTGAGGCTTTTTTCTCTTACCAGTCCAGCGTTTCTAGAGGAAGGTCATAGACCAGTTAAACTCTGCCATTTTGTCTTTTAGTGTGCATGCTTGAGCCACTCGCCCAACACCTGAGATCTTATTGGGAGGCTGCTAATCACCAGTTTCAGGTGTTTCTATCCATTGGGAGACTGCCTTTCCCTGGTGTTAGCTGCACCCAATTGTGATTTTAGAGAGACAGCTTAAAAACAGGCTGGGTGTGGTGGCTCACACCTGTAATCCCAACACTTTGGGAGGCCCAGGTGGGCGGATCACTTGAGGTAGGGAGTTCCAGACCAGCCTGACCAATATGGTGAAACCCTGTCTCTACTAAAAGTATACAAATTAGCTGGGCTGTGGTGGTGCATGCCTGTAATTCCAGCTACTCAGGAGGCTGAGATGGGAGAATTGCTTGAATCTGGGAAGTGGAGGTTGCAGTGAGCCGAGATCGCACCACTGCACTCCAGCCTGGGCGACAGAGGGAGACCCTGTTTCAAAAAAACAAAACAACAAAAACTGACTATCACCTGATGGTCGCCTGACATTCCTGGTTGGGGGTTAGGGGATTGTCTCCTGCCCTGCTCAGATCTGCCTGACTACCTACTCTAACACTGCCATTGTTTTATGGTAAGTATTTTCAAGTCCTGGACAAAGGATGAAAAATAAGCCTTACTATTTAATTTGTTTGTAAAACTTTTGCAACAAAGAGAAAAAGAAAGTCCTGATCACTGTGCTTTACTGTCAGGCATAACCTTGCTCTCTCAGCTTCTAAAATATCTGGTGTTCCAAAAATCTACTCCACTTTACCTATGCTTTTGGTGTTTGTAATCAATAGACAATTTGGTAGTTTTATTTATGTAATTGAATGGTCCTCTAAAGAGCAGCAAAGTTCACATAGAGGAAATGTTTTAATACAATGGAATCTCCAAAATGTAAAAGAGTAGATGAAAATATGAGTGCTCTGGTGTTTCTTCCCTCTTCATATCCCCCATTTTACCAGAAGTAGGATACAGCTACATGACATCCTGCTTCATAATTTTGCTCATCCCTGATATAGATATTATACTAATTTTGCCCTCCAGATAAGGATGTGTACAGGGTCAAAAATAATAGATGCATAAAGTCAGGATTAATTTTAATTCCTGTTCCTCAAAAATTCCATTAAGCTATATGGTTTCCCACAACCACGATTCTACCGATCAATTACACTAATAGTCTAAAGGAAACAATCAAACCACAACATTAAAGTAACAAATAAGTGTTTCTGTTTAAGGGAATGAAATGAACAACTTTAAAAACAGAGGCTATTAGATGTGAATGCATGTGTTTTATAGAGTTTACTGTGGCATTTTCCAAATATGCCAATAATAAAATGTATCCTCAAATTATAACAGAAACGTAATATGCTCATAATAGGGAAGAAATGGATAGATGGGTGGATGAATAATATATGTATTGATTTAACATATATTGATTACTATATTCCAACTGCTTTTAGATGACAGCCAGTGCTCTAAGGTATTTGTCCCCAAGAAAATGAGCTCTGTGGTCTGTGAAAGGAGCAAGGAGGTCAGCGTGCCTGGAATATGCTAGGGAAAATAATGCAGGGTGAACTTGGAAGTGTAGGCAGGTGCCAAGTAATGTATGATGCTACAAGCCATGGTACTTATGGTACTTGAACACTAACATAATCTATCCTTTTAAAAAATCATTTGGATTGTGACCGACAAACTGGTACCCCACAAAGGATACAGTCTTTCCCTGTTTCATATCACAAAACCAATATATGAGATTGAAAAGTGAGTGTCAAGCAGTGGAGGCTTTATTCCATGGCCATGAAATTGAGAAGCAGGAGTATGGCTCACAAATCAATTTCTTCCCTAGTAAGGGGTGAGAGGGTTAAAATATAGGGTTTCTCTAATGAAGGGGCTGGACATTAAAAGCAAAGGGAGGAATATTCATGTCTCTTCTGGAAATGGGTAGCAAACTTCCTGGAACTAGAGTGGTACCTTCCTTTTTGTCTTCTTCTGACTTATTTCAGTTACTGTTATGGCAATGGTCAACTGTCACGGTGCTGGTGGGAGTGTCATTTAGCACAGATATGAGATTATAATGAAGTCTGAGGTCCTTTTGAAGTCACTTGGCCTGCTATCTTGGTTCTAAGCAGTCTCAGCTGGTCTGGTTACAAAGGGAGCTTTTTATCGCTAGTATCCTGTTTCTTAATGATAAGCAAACTTACAACAGAGTAGAAATTCAGCTATTTACATAGGGATTACACCAGGTAACAAGATCATTGTCAGTTTTGCAGAGGGACAAGTGTGGAAATGAGACTAGACAAGAGTCTATTGCCAACAGGAGGTATCGGTAGCTTAGACTGAGATATGTCTGAGAAGATAGAAAAGAGAACAGATTCCAACTAGATTTGTAGGTTTGACAAATAGTACTAACTGATGACTTGCAAGGGAAAGGTAAAGAGAAGATAAACCAAGGGGCTGAAAAACTTATTAGATGACAATATCATTTATTGAACTTGAAAAGACAAAGCACAGGGTACTGAAAGACAATCAAGAGTTACATTTTGGGCTGGGTGCGGTGGTTCATGCCTGTAATCCCAGCACTTTGGGAGGCAATCGAGGAGATCGAGACCATCTTGGCCAACATGGTGAAACTCTGTCTCTACTAAAATAAAAAAATAAAAAATTAGCTGGGCGTGGTGGCACGTGCCTGTAATCTCAGCTACTTGGGAGGCTGAGGCAGGGGAAGCGCTTGAACCTGGGAGATGGAGGTTGCAGTGAACTGAGATCGTGCCACTGCACTCCAGCCTGGCAACAGAGCAAGACTCCATAAAAAAAAAAAAAAAGTTACATTTTGACCATCTTAACTCTGAAATGCCTGTTAGATATCTGAGATAAAGCAGGTGGCTATATACTCAGGACTATATGTAGTCTTAGGGTTGAAGTATCCTAGGAAAGGTGTGCAAAGAAAAATTAGAAAGGTAAGTACTAGGTTTTGGATCCATTCCAACACTCCAAGTTGTAATAGAGGAGAAGACGTAGCAAATAAAACTAATAAATAGCCAACAAAGTAGATGAATAGTGAGGAGAGTCAGAAGTCATCACCACCAAGAATTTTAAGAAAAAAAAGGAGTTGTCAATTATGTCAAATGCTGCTGAGAAGTCAAGTGTGATGGGGCATTAAGTGAGCATTGATTTTGGCATTAAAGAGATTGTTTGGTAATTTAATAATTTCAATGAAGATGTATAGGCAATATCTGGAGTGAAGTGGGAAGATGAGTGGATTTGAGGTGAAGATAGAGTGGGTAGTGCAGCATGACTCTTGAGATTTTTTTCTGTGAATGACAACAGAGAAGTGGGAAGGCAGCTACAGCTGGGTTGAAAGATCAACAGATTTCCTTGTTGTGTATGTGATTGTTGTTGTTTGTATAATGTTAAAGTTTAAAAAAGCATAATACCGCAGCACATTTGTATACACATGGGAATCAAGTGGGAGAGATGAAAATAATGAAGATGTGATGATTCAGGAGAGTGAGAGAACGATTGCTAGTGGGAGGTCCCTAATAAGTCTAAGAGTACAGTGTGCAGAATACAAGGCGATAGGTCGGTGCAGGATAAAAGCAGGAACTCTTTTTCCGTTGTAAATAGTAGAACGAACAGAGCATGGTTCAGATACAGAATATGGATATTTTCTCTAATAGTTTCCAAATTCAGTGCATTCTGAAGTGAAGGGCATGGGGTGAGGTGAAGCAGAAATACCTTAAGTGAGCAAAGTAGCAGCATAAATTGCAGAGGTCAAGTGCAAAATGAAAATGCAGGATCCCTTGTTGAAAATGCAGGAAAAAAGTATATAAAGTACTAAATGTAATTTTTTCTTCTGTTGTCTCTCAACTTTCTATCATGTGTTTTATTAGTTATTTAATATTGCTCTAAGCAAAGGAAAATTACAATATTAAATTCTTAGCAGAAATTTAAGCACTCATTGTTACAATGCCTTTTTAACTGGGAATATAAGAGCACTAAATTATTTAAAGAAAATCAAAATTACACAATTTGTATTCCACAGCTAGTACTCAGAGGGTGCTTCAAACTGGCTAGAATAAACACTGCATACTAGATTCAGGAAGGTTGTAAGTCAGAAGAATGGGCTCTGCAAGGCATGTAGCCAGCAGGAGGAGTGCTCCTTTGGGAACTAGGACACTCACGGGGAAAGGGAAGACTCTTGTATGTGCCTGGGGCCTCCACCCTGTGTCTCACAGCATGCTGGGGTCCCATTCCTGCCAGCTGCTAGACTAACATAGGGCCTCGTGGGTGAAGTGGGCTCTAGGGAAGTCAAATCAGTCGTCTCTCCTTCCCACAGGCCTGCTGCTCCAACCATGGTAAATGGGCCATACCCAGGGTCCTTAAACTCCAATACATGCCAGGATGTACTTGGTACCTGGATCAAAGATGGGTTAGAGGCTTTCTCCCACCCATATGTGATCTTTTCCTGGCCTATATGCATTTGCAACTGCCAGCTCAGAGTAAAAATCTCCCATCACATCCAACCCAAGAGGAGAAGGTCAACAGTGAATGGGGTGCCTCCTCCCCCAACTCACACAATCCAGTCACTGCTCCGGACAAAGAGTGACAGCCTTCCTGGGATGGAAAACAGAAAGGGAGGCTGGGCAGGGTGAAGTGTCAAGGGTAGCAGATGGCCTAGACCATAGAAGGCAAGGAGGTGTCAAGAGGTAGGACCACACATAATCCAAGACTCCAAGTGCTTGGCATCTGCACTGTTATCCCATAGGACTTCATACAAAATATGAGTTCTAAGATAACATTAAGAATTTGAAGGAAGCAACCACAGATAACCACAGACCATTAAGCTACAGTGTGGGGTGGAGGTGAGGGGGTTCTGAGCATAGAACTCTGTGTGTTTGCAAAGGACCATAAACATGGTCTTGTGTGCAGGTGTCTGAAAGAGATCATTCAGCTAGTTGTAAGGTGTGATGGCTTACTCTTTGTAAAACCAAATCATTATTACAGTTTAAGTGGGAGACATTTCTCTATGAATCTCATGTTTCTGCATATCTTGTCATCTTGCCAGAGAGGCACTGACTGCCTTTAATTCCAGACTCTCTTCAAGGATATTTGTATCATGAACTGCCATGGAAACTAAAGATAAGGCCTTTATCTGAAGCAAAGGGGAAGCATGCTTCTTGCCCATTATAAAATATTCAGGTTTTCGAAGCCCACACCTTCCCTCCTGTAAGCAGTTCATGACTTGAGCAGGTTTCATCTAGCCCTCTTCCCATCTCCCTGTGGGAACTGGGGCTTAGGAAACTGGCCAAAACAGAAATGCTGATACTCTGGCTACCACTTAGGCTGACCCATTTGTCTCTGACCTAAGGATTTCATAGCTTCTATCAGCATCTATTAAAGTGTGGCAGGCTAACTTGCGAGTAAGGTAAGAATCCAAATCATTAATACCTTTGCTTTAGTTCTGTACTCTCTGATCAAGTGTTCCCAAGAATAATTGAATTTTCAAACTACACACTAAAATTTAAGTCATTATCATTCCCCTTTAGCAGATCCAGGAAATGCAAGCAAAAATGTCTGGAAAATAAGCATCTAGCTTCTAAAACATAGCTTTCCAAAGTGTTTCATCGGATCATAACTGATGATACATACATATACAAAAAGTTGCCCACAGTGATGTAAGTTCAAAGTAATATTGCTTTATTGCAAAAGTTTTAAGATCTTTTAATGAAGAATTCTGAAAATTGTTTCTTCATACACTCCATCAATAACAATGTTGAGCACATACCTCCAATACATGTGCATGCATTTATACATAAATTAAATAACTGAACTATAGTGTTAATGTTATATACATGTTTAAATATACAAAAATAAAAAGAAATTTAAAAGGTTATGAAAATAAATTTACAAGGAAACTTTCTCATGTTTCCTTCCTACCTGCTACTGAATCATCTTTGTACACTATGATACGAACATACCCCATTTGGAGACCACTGCTTCAGTGAGTTCATGTACATTACAAATCTGCAAATGGGAGATACATGTGTAGTTGCTCCAACGCAAATGACTATGGAACTTTTTTTTTCCTTTAGGGGGACTCCTCTAAGATGAGGGTTTCTTAGAGTGTATCTGCAATGGACCAAATGTTTATGTTCCCTCAAAATTCATATGCTGAAACCGAATTCCCAAGGTGATGATGTATAGACGTGAGGTTCTTGGGAGGTGCTCAGATTATGAAGGTGGAGCCTTTATGAATGAGTTAATACCCTTATTTTAAAGAGACCCCAGAAAGCTCCCTTGCCCCTTCTGCCATGAAAGGGCACAGCAAGAAGGCAATTTTTTATGGACCAGAAAACAACACCGAATCTGCCAGTGACATGATCGTGGGTTTCTCAACCTCCAGAACTGTGAGAAATAAATTTCTGCTGTGTACAAGCCATCTAGTCGATGGTATTCTGTTACAGTAGCCTGAAAAGACTAAGATGGTACCTTAAAAATACTGATCTAATCTCCAGAGGCTTCAAATTGGTGGCCCGGAGCAGTCTCATTTACTATAACTGAGTTTGCGTGACTTTACTCAGCAATGTAGTTAGTCTCCAGTTTACCTAATCTTCGGAATTTTTTGAGTTACAAATCTTCTTTATTCATTTCTTTATCTAGCATATAAAGTCCTTTTCATGTTTTATCTTCACTTGGATTGGTTTGAATACCACACGAAGTTCAGTGAGAAGGTTCATGGCTTCAGGGGAGCATAATTTCTTCAGAATGGACACAGATATTTTTGGCCAGGGATAAGTAGGTGATAGCTTGCTTGAATTGGACCTACATCGAATGACATGCATGATAAGTTAATCTTTAATGCCTATCCCCACTATTGTTTTAGGATTATTTGTGCCAAAACACATTATTCCTAGGTTATTTATGCTTTTTCACATTTAAGAGGGTTACAGCCTCAGCCTATGGCTGAGTCTGAGGGAGACAAGTTGTTGGCTGATGCAATAATGAAAGAATAACAGGTATAAATTTGTCATCTCTTTCTATGCCATGCCATTAGCTAGTGATCAGCTTTTTCACACAGTTAAAAAAAATGTTAAATTGGCTGAGCACGGTGGCTCACACCTGTAATCCCAGCAATTTCGGAGGCTGAGGAGGGCGGGTCACGAAGTCAGGAGATTGAGAGCATTCTGGCTAACATGGTGAAACCCCGTCTCTACTAAAACTACAAAAAATTAGCCGGGGATGGTGGTGGGCACCTGTAGTCCCAGCTACTCGGGAGGCTGAGAAAGGAGAATGGTGTGAGCCCAGGAGGTGCAGCTTGCAGTGAGCCGAGATTGCGCCACTGCACTCCAGCCTGGGTGACAGAGCGAGACTCTGTCTCAAAAAAAAAAAAAAAAAAAAGTTAAATCTACTTCAGAGTTATTCTGTTGGATTTTAAATTAGATAGAAAAAAATAGTTTAAATGTTTCTGACATTCTTATCATGAAGGTAAATTAAATATTTCAAAGTACAGAACTGAATTATATGAATCCTGCATAATTTGCATTGCTTCTGTGATCCAGTGAAAAAAATGGAAGAAGAGAGAAAGAAATATATAAACAGAGTAAGTACCTTCTTTTATTTGAAACATTTTCAAATGTTAGCCAGGAAAAGGAGGCATTTTGCAAGGTGTTATGCCAATTGGAATTGTATTGCCATTCATTCTATTCCCGTAGGGAGAAAGTGAATGAGACAGTAATTGATTTCTTCCAGGAGGAACCATCACCCGTGACTCTTACTGTTCTTATACATCATTAGTCAGACAATAGAAAGTTTCCTAATGGGATTTTAGAGTCTCTTGAACCTAAAAAACTGTATTTTCACATGTTTTAATTATTAAATTTCAATATTGTATGATGCATCATGTTTTTGCTATTCTCAGCTAACTGATTCAGATTACAACAGTGGGACATATTATTGGACAGAATCAAAACTGAGGGTCTAATGAATAAGGTACCTACAATGAAGTATTTTTCCAAAGGTACAACACAGTTGTGGAGAGCTCATAATAATTTCACTTAATTACCCTAAAAAGGGGAATATATTGGAGGCATAAAAAGTACAATATTTAAATGTTTGAGCAACAAACAGGGTAAGGTGAACATAAAAATTGTCCATGTTGAGTGTTTTTAGTCCACATCCACATTTCTCTCTCAAGCCCATAAGAACCATGAGGGCATGTCTGATACCCCTAACATTTGAACTAGAAAACTGGAATGAACAACTCTAAGGAAACAGAACCAGAAAGGGTAATGATAAATTCAGTCTCATGTTCAAATAAATGAATAGATTTGCATTAGGTTTTAAACAGTTTCCATTACACCCGGTAGAACTTCAGAAAACAGATTATGGAATCTCACCATCTTACCATTTTCTTCTTTCTCTCTCCTCCTTTCTATATGTATAGAATATATATAAAAATATTATATATATAAATAATTCTCTATATAATAAATTTCTACATATAGAAACACATGTGTATTTCTATATATGCAAAGCATATATATATACTCTTTTTTTTAATCATGTCTCTGTGGGAACAAGACGTAATCCTCTCAAGTTGCCGTCACACTCTATTTTTATGGCTTGTACTTTTGGCAGGCTTAGATGGTCTAGGATGAAGAATCATATACAGTTAAGCCACTTGTCTATAACAAAGTACAAAGTCAGAGGAAAGAAGCAAGCTATCAGTTGAGCAGTGGTGTTTTTCTATCTCCAGGTATTGATCATATAACTAAACCTTAAAGGATTAAAGATCTATTTCTCAAAATGTAGAACACAGGGATTGTCTTTCTCTCTTTTTCTCTTTTTTTTAATTCATGCTGCTAAGGTGGCAACTAAATTGTTTGTTTGCAAGGTATGAAGTTTATTAATAGCACAGGAGAGGCAAATAAACAGAAAGAGGTTATAGAACAGTGCTGATGGTAGTTATCACTAAATATTAAAACTACCTCCTCTGCACAATTGAACTCAGTGCTGAACACTTGGAAACAGAAGAAACTAATGACAAATTGCCTCAGCTTTCCCAATATCGGAAGCTTCCAAAGCTATGTGAATACTGTGGAAGTGATGAGGGCAGAAGTCAGGGCAGTGGGCTCATGATTAAGCTGGCGGGAAGACTCACCAGGTGGAGTAATGCAGTTCCAAAAAGCAGCATTAATAGCACTGACTGGGCATCGAAGAGGTTACTCTGCTGATGTAAATATCAAATAGCCTGATTTCAGTTTCCAACTTTGTTCCCCAGAGAAATGTCAAACCCAACTGTACCAATGTTGATTTCCCCCCTTTCTCTACCCTATAACCACAAAACATAAGTTCCTTCCATAATAGCAGAATATATGTTCACAATTATAATTCATGACATTAGTTGACAACATTAGTTCTTTGTTTCCTTATTTGAAACAGCGTTTGAGTAACCCAAATTCTGATCACTATCAACAGTGAGTCGCCATGTTAAACCTAGGCAGTCCGAACTTTATTTCATCTCAGTGTAACTACATTTCTGCTGATGAATTAAATAGCAAAATGTTGTTTCAGGTTGTGTTTTAAGGTTGTACCCTAGAGAGAAATTTCAGAATCAGCTTAGTTGACAGAGCTGCATGTCCTAGCTTACATTTGACTGAATGTGATCTGTCCACAGAGCGCTTTGGAGTGAAGACGGTAGGTGATACGTAATAACTAAACAGAGAGAATTACATTGAGGCACTTAGGGAGGGAAACGTAAGAAACATTGTGGCCAGTTATCACCATTGCAATCAAGCTGTTCTAAAGGAACCTCATACGAAAAATGTTGTCAATAAAAGCAGTTTCAATTACTTATTATTAACATAAGCAAAAAAAAATCACTTGTAGAAAGATCATTTAAAAATATTTGATCATCAAGTTTTTCATCAAAAGTGCTTTTTCATTAATTTCTTCCTCCATATTAATTTTTATGCCACTTTTTTTATACTAATACCTTTAAAGCATCTAATTATTTTCTCTCAACAAATTTAAATTGCCCCCCTGCAAAATACTAACAACGTCTAAACTGCCCAGGAGAAGAACTTTGCTTTTCAGACCAGTCAACCCACAGAATTATTAGACATAATAATATATATATATATATATTTTTTTTTGGTAAGACGGAGTCTCGCACTTTTGCCCAGGCTGGAGTGCAGTGGCACGATCTCGGCTTACTGCAAGCTCCACCTCCCGGGTTCACGCCATTCTCCTGCCTCCTGAGTAGCTGGGACTACAGGTGCCTGCCACCACGCCTGGCTAATTTTTTGTATTTTTAGTAGAGGCGGTGTTTCACTGTGTTAGCCAGGATGGTCTCAAACTCCTGACCTCGTGATCCACCCGCCTCAGCCTCCCAAAATGCTGGGATTACAGGCATGAGCCACCACACCCAGCCATAAATTGTTGTTTTAAGCCACTACATTTTTAGGTGATGTGTTAAATAGTAACATATATCTAAAACATCTAACATAGAAAATAATAAAACGATAAAAATCTTGAAATTTCAGAAATTTGAAATTTCAGAAATTTTGATACCAAAATTGATTTCAATATTGGTTTAAATGTTGATACCGGCCAGGCACGGTGGCTCACGCCTGTAATCCTGAGAGGTGAAGGCAGCTGGACTTCCTGTATTGAGTGGGGACTTGGAGAACTTTTCTGTCTAGCTAAAGGATTGTAAATGCACCAATCAGTACTCTGTAAAATGGACCAATCAGCAGGATGTGGGCAGGGCCAAATAAGGGAATAAAAGCTGGCCACCCAAGCCAGCAGCAGCAACCTGCTCAGGTCCCCCTTCCACGCTGTGGGAGCTTTGTTCTTTCACCCTTCACAATAAATCTTGCTGCTGCTCACTCTTTTGGTCTTCACTACCTTTATGAGCTGTAACACTCCCCATGAGGGTCTGTGGCTTCATTCCTCAAGTAAGCAAGACCACGAACCCACCAGGAGAAACAAACAACTCCGGATGCACCACCTTTAAAAGCTGTAACACTCACTGCAAAGGTCAGCGGCTTCACTCCTGAAGTCAGTGAGACCATGAACCCACTGGAAGGAAGAAACTCCAGACACACTATCGTTAAGAGCTGTAACACTCACCGCGAAGGTCCATGGCTTCATTCTTGAAGTCAGCAAGACCAAGAACCCAGTGGAAGGAACCAATTCCAGACACAATCCCAGCACTTTAGGAGGCCGAGGTGGACGGATCACGAAGTCAGGAGATCGAGACCATCCTGGCTAACATGGTGAAACCCTGTCTCTACTAAAAATAAAAAAAAAAAATAGCCAGGCGTGGTGGTGGGTACCTGTAGTCCCAGCTAGTCGGGAGGCTGAGGCAGGAGAATGGCATGAACTCGGGAGGCGGAGCTTGCAGTGAGCTAAGATGGCACCACTGCACTCCAGCCTGGGCGACAGAGTGAGACACTGTCTCAAAAAAAAAGAAAAAAAACGAATTGATACCAAAGTGTGACCCCAAAAAACAACATTACAGCTTAGTCTTCCATGAAATATTGATAAATGTCTCTCTCTCTCCCCCTCTCTCTCTCACATACACACACACAAAAATAAAATATTAGTATTATTACATAGATGTAAGCCATACATTCAAAGAATAATAAATACAAATACGAGTGATTCACACCACCAAAACAATGTAGTGCAATACTAGAAATACAATGAAGACCTGAGTAATAAAGTATGTTCTCACATACAATCAGGCAGTATGCCAATATCAAAATATAACAAATATATGCTTTTTTATCTGGTAATTCCACTATTTGAAATTTATCTGATAGACAAAAATATGGACTCAATATACACTAATATACTGTTGATTGTAGCATTGTATATAAATAGTAAAATCTGAAAATATACTCATTAATAAGAACGATTATAGGATTTATAGAAATATTATATATTAGGCAGAAGTTTAAAATATGAATTAAGTGCTCGTCAATATGGATTAACTGCAGGAAACAAAGGTATGTTATAAAACAGTATCGGATAAGGCAAGTACTTGATACTATCTGCAACATAGGGATATTTGCCTTTTCTCAAACACACATATGAAATTTTAAGAAGGAAACAGGAAAACATTAAAGCCTTGAAAATAATTATCTTTGATGAGTGAGACAGGAAAAGAGAAGAAGGAAGAGAAATTTACCAATTATATATTTCTAGTTGTCTTTAATTGTTACATGCATGAGTTACATATATACATATATAGATGCACATACATATATATATTCTCCATGTTTATGCATCAATCTTAGCACTTCCCCATGTACTTAGTCCTTTTCCTCACATTCCCCTTGTCATTATTTTAGTAAGGAGGCCAGGCATCTCATAATGTCTGTCTTTTAATAAAATTTAATAAACATTTGTTAACTGTCTAATAAAAAAGAGGCATTATAAATGTGTATAGTTTTGAAACAGCAATATCACTTCCAGGAATATAGAACAGGGAACTGTTTTTTTTTTTTTTTTTTTTTTGAGACGGAGTCTCGCTCTGTCACCCAGGCTGGAGTGCAGTGGCACAATCTCTGCTCACTGCAAGCTCCGCCTCCCAGGTCCACACCATTTTCCTGCCTCAGCCTCTCCGAGTAGCTGGGACTACAGGCGCCCGCCACCACGCCCGGCTAATTTTTTTTGTATTTTTAGTAGAGACGGGGTTTCACCGTGGTCTCGATCTCCTGACCTCATGATCTGCCCACCTCGGCCTCCCAAAGTGCTGGGATTACAAGCATGAGCCACCGCGCCCGGCCGGAACTGATTTTTAAACTATGGTTTTGTTAATTTGTGGGTAGGGAAATCAATGTATCCGTAAGAAATCAACATCTTATATGAGCTATATTCAATAAACTAGAATAGGGATGAAACGAAAGAAAGCACATAGAAAAGGTGAGTGTTGTGTTGGTTAGCTTCCGGTTTATATGTATGAGTACAAAGATATTTTGCCATAGGTTGTGAGTATTGGCTGAGTAGATTAGACTATGTCCTGTTTCTTTTACATAGTTCAATGCTGTATTAGTTTTAATGCTGAGTAAGCACCTAGAACTCGAACAATGAGAAAAAGGTGAATAGCTTACAAAATCATAATTTTGGGGGCCTTTTAGATAGTAGAAGACACAAAGAGACTGAGTAAACTGTATTCTCAAAGAAAACAAGCACCTTGGAGAAAAGGTAGAATACAATTTAATTTTGTGCTAAGCAAGACAGCAAGAGAATAAGAGTCAGCCTCCATAAAAGCAGGTGAGAAGAACACAATTGAAATTTAATGAATTATTTAAGGCTCAATGTAGGGTACTGTGACTTTTAGAATACTTGGAAACCCAAGATACAAGGAGGTTTTTCACCTACTCATCAGGCCTTTTCACAGGCCTTTCTGAGATTCTCATAAAAAATTGGGCCAGGCATGGTGGCCCATGCCTGTAATCCCAGCACTTTGGGAGGCCGAGGCGGGCGGATCACGAGGTCAGGAGATCAAGACCATCCTGGTTAACATGGTGAAACCCCGTCTCTACTAAAAATACAAAAAATTAGCCAGGCGTGGTGGCAGGTGCCTGTAGTCCCAGCTACTCGGGAGGCTGAGGCAGGAGAATGGCGTGAACCCAGGAGGCGGAGCTTGCAGTGAGACAAGATAGCGCCACTGCAGTCTGGCCTGGGTGAAAGAGCAAGACTCCGTCTCAAAAAAAAAAAAAAAAAATTGGGGGCAAGGCAGAAGAGATGTGACCATTACCTAAGTGCGTGGACTTTGAGAGTAGGCTTAGTTCTGAGGGTGGAGCAGTAGTCTCTGGAGGCACCATTCATGATTTTTCAGGACCTGCATGAGTATAAGGAGGTGATCAGCTGCCACTTCAGGACAGGCATCAAATCTGCCCACATTGTCGAACCTTTTCTGATACATAGCAAAATCCATCTTCTGCTGGAGAAGAAGTGGGAATCCTCTCACTCACCAGTACTTGCCCTGAACCGGGCAAGTTCACCTGTCAGTAGATTAGATTTGTATTAACAAGGGCAAAAGCCTGTCACTAGCAGAGGGGCAGGATGCTGAAACATACTCAAAATCCTGCACTGATACAGGCACAGTTCATTGCCACAGGGGAGCAGAGAAGAGGCTCAGAGAGCATACTTGCATTAGAGGAATGGGTTGTTTATCATCACGGAAGGAGCAGGAATGCTGGGAAAGTCTCACCATTACTTGAAAGGTTATATTAATATTCGAAAGTACACTCATAAATTTAAGATCTAGATTTTAAACCTAAAAGCAGAATTTCTCAACCTTGGTGCTATTAACATGGCTAGCCAGGTATGTCTTTGTTGTGGAGGCCACTGTATGCGTTATAAGACATACATTAGCATCCTTGGCCTCTACCTTATAGATGCCAGTAGCATCACCCAGTTGTGGCAACCCAAAAGGTCTCCAGATGTAAATATTGCCAAATGTCACCTGGGTGCACAAAATCACCACAGGCTGAGGACCGGTGGCCTAGATTAATGATAGATAGATAGATAGGTACGTAGATAGTTACATAGATAGATAGGTAGATAGATAGCTCATAAGTTAATAGATTAAATTATAAAAAGTAATCACATTTTAAAGAGGCCAGAAAGAGAAAAAAGGAGCAAAGAATAGACAGGTCAAATAGAAAATGAGCCATCCAAATAAAAAAATTAAGGACTGTTTTCCATTTAATCTGAAAGCATCTCTCAAATTTGGTATTTGGCATTTGGGGTATCTCAGACATTAGTGAAAGTGTAGTGATATTTCACCTTCATCCCTGAGCTCCCTTTTTTCCGCTTTGTAGGTCTCCATCCACAGTAACTGCCTGAAGTCATCCCACTTCTTTTTCAGGTAGATTGCATCACTTTTTACCAAAAATTCAGGGCTTAATCTTATGTATCAAAAAGTCATGTTTTCTGTTTGGCTAATATATGTTTTATTTACTCTAAGTTTCCTCATTAGGATAGACTTTGACATTTTGTCATCTGCTTTCCCCACATGCTCCAAACATAGACTCATAAGAGCAGGGATCTTAGTCTATTTTGTTCAAAAATGATGTTCAGGTTGTTAGAATAGTGCCTGGGACAGTATTTGGAACCTAGAACTCTAGGAAAAAATATTTCTTGAATGAATGAATGAACGGATGAGTCAATAATTGAAATGACGCAGTAAATAAGTATTTTTTTCCCTCTTGAAATTTATCTGCCCCATCTTCTTACAAGGAAAAAAAAATTACCTCTTATTTTATAGTTTTTATTATTTTTATTCCCAATACATATGAAAGACAGATTAATTAAAATATGATTTGGAGTAGAAATTTATGCCCAAAGAAAAAACAATTGCTTAAGAAAGAATGATTTTCTTTTTTTCTTTTTTTTTTTTTTTTTGAGTTGGAATCTCACCAGGCTGGAGTGCAATGGCGCGATCTCGGCTCACTCACTGCAACCTCTGCCTCCTGGGTTCAAGCAATTGTCCTTCCTCAGCCTCCCAAGTAGCTGGGACTACAGGCTGGTTAATTTTTGTATTTTAGTAGAGACAGGATTTCACCAACCTGGACAAGCTGGTCTTGAACTCCTGACCTTGTGATCCACCCGCCTCGGCCTCCCAAAGTACTGGGATTACAGGCGTGAGCCACCGCACCTGGCCAAGAAAGAATATGATTTTTTAAAAAATGAATAGACAAGATTCCTTCCCTCCAAGAGACTAAAACTTTTTTTGTGGAATATAGAAAAGCTGAATGCATCTAGCGTACAGATACAAATCAATTTGTCAGTCAGTGGAGAACAATCTACTATAAAAATGAAAGACGTGATATGAGTGGTGTGGGGAGTGAATCCAAGGAGAATTCTTAGAAAAAGTTATTTTTTGAATAAAATATTGAATAAAGTGTTGGAACACAGATTGTCAGCTCAGACAAGGCAGGACGTTCCCCTAAGATTAAAATGCTGACACTAAACATAAAAAACTTCAAGCAGGTTTTATTGGAATGGAGTTAAATATGGAGAATAGAAAACAAAAGAGAAAATGTTGAAGCCTTATAAAAATGATAGAAGTTGAATGCTAATGTGAAAATAAGGGAATTTACCAATAAATGTAAATATGTGGAATTAGAATTTAGAATTGAATTAACAGTTCTCCTAAATTGTGCTTAGTAAATGTCACTAAAATTCTTTTAAAATAAATATAGCTTTAGGGTAGAGTTGATCAATTCACTGCTATACCCTCATACTCCAAGCAAACAGCAGTGATAAAGTAAAATATAAAAAGTGAAATCCCAAAAGGAAAACATGGCTCTCAAAACTATGATAATTATTTTTGTAAACAAGAAATATAACCAAATTACACACTGCTAAGTGGGGGTGAACTGTACATAGACATGCTGGGCTCAGTCTCAGACAAGCAGCAGCAGATGCGAAATCAGCTCCAGCTAGGTAACAGAGGCTGCAGTCCTGCGTACAGGACAGAAGGCATATGCCAGGGTTTCACAGCTCAGCTCAAGGAAACACGCTTGTGTTCAAACCACTGTTCCAGCATTAGCTACCTGTGATAAGCATTTTACCTGTGATGATTAGCTACCTGTAATAAGCATTTTACCTGTGATTAGCTACCTGTGGTAAGCATTTTACCTGTGGTCAAATGGTGCTAGGAATAACTACCTCATGGGACTGCATGAGGATAAATTGAATGGGAACATGAAGGGCACTCAGAAGAGTGCTAGACAGTCAGTAAGTGTATTAGAGTCCATCCCTTTTCATCTATTTAAAGCTTAAGCTACGACATTGCTCCATTTTCTTTACAGCAAGTTTGTGCCTCCTGCCGGATCATTCATAACAGCATACAAACAGGCTGACCTCACTGCCCCTTCCAGCTCTTACTCCATTTCTTGATCTCTTTGTAGCAAAATACGTTGAAACAGTTGCTATATTTTCTCCAGTTCATCTCCTGTTATCTTTTAAACTTACTTCACCTATTTTTTCACCACCAAAGCTCAATGAAACTGCTTTTGTCAAAGTCACTAATACATTTTGTTGCTTCTCAGGCCCAATCTTATCTGACCAATCTGCAGCATTTGACATAGTTGCTTTTTTTTCCTAATCCTTGATAAGATTTTTTTGCCCCCTGACTTCTAGGACTCTAACCTCTTTTACTTTTCCCCTTCTACTTTGTTGGTTACTCCTTTTCTGTATTCTTTTTTTTATCTTCCTCGTCTACCAGACTATTTCATGTTTTAGGGAAGCAGACCTCTGTTTTAGGGATACAGAGCTCCGTTCTAGGCCTCTTGTCTTCCCCATTACGCTCACTCATTTGGTGATGTCACCTAGTCTGTGGCTGTAAATACCGCCTATATACTGAAGTCTCCCTAATTTACGTTATCTTATTCAAATTTCAATCTCAACTCTAATTCTGGAATCCAATTGCCCACTAGATATCTCTATTTGAATGTCTAAAAGACATCCCAGACTCAACAGATCAAAAATTGAACTCATATTTTTCTCCTCCATCCTACCCTAAAAACTTGCTCTATTGCAGCCTTCACCATTATTATTAATAGTTGTTGTCAAATCCAAATTTTTAATTTGCTCTGGAAAAAAAGAGAGAGGGAGGGGAGAAGGTTGGAGGAAGGAAGGAGGCAGGGAGGGAGAAAGGAAGGAGGGAGGGAGGGAGGGAGATGGAGGGAGGGGGGAGGGAGGTGGATGGAGTGGGGAGGGAGGTGGATGGAGTGGGGAGGGAGGGGGAGGGAGGGGGAAGGAGGGGGTGTGGAGGGAGGGAGGGGGTAGGGAGGGAGGAGGGAGGGAGGGAAAGAGGGAGGGAGAAAACATTGGTGTTATTCTTCTCTGACATAACACATAGAATCCATCAGCAAATTCTGTCGGTCATACCTTAAAAATGGGTATTATATCTTAAATATAGTTGAAATTTGACTACCTCCAACTATAATCACTGCTACCAATTCTGTATGAGCCACCTTGACAGGATACTGTAATAGCGTCCTAACTGCTTCTGCCTTTATTTGCTTACAGTCTATTTTTAACATAGCAGCAAGGGTGATCCTTTTAAAGCTTATGGCAGATTATATAACTTATCACCACACATCCCTCCACAGGTTCTCCACCTGATTTACAGAAAACCTTACATTCTTACAATGGCCTACAATGTCATGATCTACCACACTCATCTTTATGGCCACATCTCTTACTGCCCTTCTCTCAGCCAAATTTGCCATTTTGCTCATTCTCAAGTGTGCCGGGCACACTCCTGCCTTAAGAGTCTGTGTTTGAGCAGTTCCCTGAACATGCTTCCCCCAGGAGTTCACTTGACTAACTACCTCATCTGCTTCAAGTATTTGCTCAAATTTCAAATTCTTAACAAGGCCTATTTTACCACTTTATTCAATACAACTTGCCTCTTACATTCTCAGCCTCCTTTTCTCTATAATAATTTACGCTTTTAAAAATGTATATATTATCTTCCAGCATACCCCATCATGTACTTATTTATGAAATTTATCATTTGTTATCTTGGTTCTCCACTGTAATGTAAACTTCAGAAAGACAGAAATCTCTCTATATTTTATTCCCAATGTACCCAAGTACAGACAACAGTGCCAGTCTCAATTGTTACTGCCCAAAACTTTTGGAAGCCCTTCTATTAACGGAAATTAATAAATTGGTCAAGAATGCCCACGATGAAAGCTTAAGTCAAACTGAAAGTACTAGGCAAAACAGTAAGATTGGAAACAAAGTTGCATGATATTTCAGGGGGGAAAAAGTTCTCATATTTATAATTTGCACAACGACTACACAGAAAACCCAACTACAAACTTTCCATCAAGAAAATTTATCAATACTGCTGTATATAAAGTTAACCTGAAAATAGGGTTATCAGGGATTAGTAAAAGAAATGTAATAAAAAGGACAACCACACTTATAATGGGAAAATAAATAAATAAGAAATCTACAAATTACTTAAGATCAAAAATAGTAGAAGTGCAAGAAAGTTATGAAGAAAATTATCATTAACATTGAGAGACATTTTCACCAGGTGCTTGTAATCCTAGCACTTTGATAGGCCAAGGTGGGAGAATCACTTGATCTCAGAAATTTGAGACCTGCCTGGGCAACATAGTGAAATCCCGTCTCTACGGAAAAAAAAAAAAAAAAAAAAAATTAGCCAAGTGTGGTGTGCTCCTGTAGTCCCAGCTACTTGGGGGACTTAGGCAGGAGGATAGCTTGAACTCAGAAGGTTGAGTCTGCAGTGAGCCAGGATTGCGCCCCTAGGTGACAAAGTGGGAACCTATCTCAAAAAAGAAAAAGAAAAAAAAAGTGAAAGACATTGTAAAATACTGAGTAAATTAAGATAAACATTATGTTCATCAATAGAAAGTTTCAATATTATATACCCGTTTATTAACCTCTAATGAATATATACACTCACATCACCAAAAAGGTTTCAATTTATTGTTTATATTTGTTTGTAATCAACTATCAATATGTATGAAAGAATAAAGTGCTAAATGGCCAAGATTTTTAAAATCAGCTTGTCTAACAAGGATTTAAGGCTAAGAATAGACAAATATACCAATGCAAATGAACACAGAACAAAGACACAGATCCTAAAAACAAACCCACACATAAACAGAATTTTTATGTATTATGGAGAAGCTATAACGAATCAGTGGTAAAGGTTAAAATACACAATATATTGTGTTAGGGTGTATGTTAGCGCATGGAAAACAATAAAAATTATCTTTCTCATACAATACCCCAAAATAAAATCTGATTAAATTAAGGAGTTAAAAGTGAGAAAAAGTTACTTTGAAGATTTTAAAAGCATTTATGAAAAACTGTCTTAATAAATTCATAATAGGGAAGAATTCCTTAGAAACAAAAAGCTAAGAACAACTAGGACAAATAAAGAATATGTTGACAAGTTGCATTCCATTAAAATTAAAATTTCTACAAACTAATACACGGATAAAAACTGAAAAAAAAATTTAAATTGTATTTGCAACACCCCAACACCACCAAAAATATGGCAAGAAAAAGAGTATTTTAAGTGTCCGTCACTAAATAATAAAAAGACATAAACCCTATTCTAAAAAGGGAAAATATGTTAACATACACATCAAAGACAAAAAAAATTATCAATCTCAATAGTACTTGTAGAACAGGAAATTAAAATAAAGCATAATGAGATAATATAAGACAATTTTCCACATAATAAATTGTTTTTATTTTTGCTTTACTGTTACTATTTTCTTTTTTTTAAGGTGAATTCTTGCTCTCTTGCCCAGGCTGGAGTGCAGCGGCGTGATCATAGCTCAAGGCAGCCTCAGACTCCTGAGCTTAAGTGATCCTCCTGCTTCCACCTCTTGAGTAGCTAGGACTACAGGCACACATCACCACACCTGGCTAGCATTTTTTATTTTTATTTTTTGTAGAGGTGGGGTGTCGTTATGTTTCCCAGGCTGGTCTGGAACTCCTGGCCTCAAGCGATCCTTTCACTTTGACCTTTCAAAGGACTGCGATTACAGGCATGAGCCACCACATCCAGCAACAAATTGTTTTTACATATTTAAACTAAACTTTCTACTTGCCAGAAAGTATGCTAAGTGTTCGATTCTTATTAACTCTTTTAATCTTCATGACAACTCTTTGAGAAAGGTGTCATTATCATTCTCATTTTGAAGATGAAGAGTCTAATGTGAAGAGAATTTGTTGTTGGCCATGGCCACAAAGCTAGTAAGTGGCAGAGCTGGACTTGATTGCAATTCCAACTCCAGGATGCATCTTTTATCCCTATTCTTTGTTACCCCCCTGCAGTACCTGATGATTATAAGTCTTAGTGAGACTCCTTGGGTCCAGTTTACCAATTAAAGATCTTGGAATTTCTCAGCCCCATAATTGCATGACCCAATTTCTTATTTTAAAAAACTATTTTTCTTTATATATGTATATGCTATTGTTTTTCTCTAGAGAACTCTAATTAATATGGTATCGATATGGATAAACCTCACCAACAAAAATTAAAAGATTGAAAATCATACATAGTAAATGATTCTATTCACATAATAATTTTGGAACATGCAAAGCTATAGTCTATGTTGTTCACATTAATCAACACAATAGTTTAATATAAAACAATTTATGATATGACAATCAAAATAGAGATTAAATTGCAGAGGAAAAAGAGTAGGACCAGGAGAATTAAATATTATTTATAAATTATAAAATGTTCTAAAATGATTATAGCAAAGATTAAGATTCTTTAGACTAATTAGCACAAATGTACAACATTTTTCTCTTTACTTATCTAAAAATGTGAAATAGTTTACAATAAGAAGTAAGCATATAACAGTGTAATTTAGAATATCTAAATAAGACCATCTAATATAATAGACATATAAAGAGAACCTTATTTAATTTTAATAAAATAATTTTAAATGTCTTAATTTATTTTTTAGTTGTATTCACAAATTTCTCATAAAAATACATATTGACAAAAGTAAATTTGATAGTAAGGACTCTCCAAGTTATTAAACATTCTAAATTAACCATCTACTGAATATGTACATCTGTTAAGTTTTAAATTGTATGATAGTCATAACTGACATAAATGTCAGATACATGTTAGATGTATGTTTGAATATTTAATTATATAAAAAGACATATATGCTTGATATGGTTTGGTTCTGTGTCCCCATTCAAATCTCATGTCAAATTGTAATTCCCAGTGCTGGAAGAGGGACTTAGTGTGAGATGACTGGAACATGGGGCCAGTTTCTAATGGTTTAACACCATCCCCTTAGTGCTGCTGCTTGTTTAAAAGTGTGTCGCACCTCTGCCCCGCTCACTTCCTCCTACTTCAGCCAGGTGGGACGGGCCAGCTTCCCTTCACCTTCCGCCATGATTGTAAGTTTCCTGAGGCCTCCCCAGCCATACTTCCTGTACAGCCGGCAGAACCATAAGCCAATTGAACCTTTTTTCTTTATAAATTCCCCAGTCTTAGGTGTATCTTTTTAGCAGTATGAGAATGGGCTAATATAATGCTCAATAAAATTGCTGAAAATGAAGAATATACTAATTTAAAATACATAAGTATTTTTACACAAATAAAACTTGTTCATATTGATACAGCCTCGCAACTACAATGGCAGATACAACATTTAAAACATCTAGGTAAATAAACAATTTAAATGCCATTCAGTATCCAAATGTGAGATATTTTTATACAGCTAAATATGTATTCAGGGACAAGTTTTTATGAATATTTTTACATTTCTGCATGATTCAGGCTTTCAGAGAACATTGCGTAGGTTAAAGTCATGTCAATCATGCCTTAGAAGTTAAGGATTGTGTATTGCTCCACAGAGATTTAGAGACTTCTCTCTCCGGAGCCATTTGATTGCATTCCAGGGTAGAGACCTTTCTCTACATTTCCCAGAGAAAACTTGAATACATTCCAGGGTGCAGGTTTCTCTGTCATTTTCTCTAGAGTAGAAGAAGGATATGTATGCCAGTTGACCTATATGAGCTCCAAGTCTCATTAATTGTGGAGTTCCTCTCCTGTAGTAATGCCCGTGGCACACCCAGTTACATCTGGCTATCACCTTTTCACTGTGGGTATTAAGGCTTAGAGAAATAGAACAAGATGCATCTCTGACCACTGTTTAAGCTTTAACTGGTAAAGAATATATTCTTCGGGCCAGGAGCAGTGGCTCACGCCTGTAATCCCAACACTTTGGGAGGCTGAGGTGGGTGGGTCACAAGCTCAGGAGATCGAGACTATCCTGGCCAACATGGTGAAACCCCATCTCTACTATAAATACAAAAATTAGCCGGGCATGGTGGCACGTGCCTGTAGTCCCAGCTTCTCAGGAGGCTGGGGCAGGAGAATCACTTGAACCAGGGAGTCAGAGGTTGCAGTGAGCCAAGATAGCACCACTGCACTCCAGCCTGGGGACAGAGTGAGACTCCGTCTCAAAAAAAAAAAAAAGAATATATTCTTTGATTCAGAAATCTCATATTTTATATCACAATATGAATATCAATGAAACCTTTCAATATGCAGTGTACATTTGATTAGATGTGTCTAATTTCTACATAGTAAAGTATATTTTATTGTTTATTGAAACAGGTAGCCTGTAACATGTTACTAAAGAAAATGAATCCATAAAATCTTAATAAGTATTAGTATCTTACATTAATGTACAACATGGTTTGTTTTATATTTCTATTTGTTTATAACATAAATTATAAATACGTTTATTGCAGGTCTGTGTATTAAATGAGGCCACTAACCCGCAAGCCAAACCCATTTTCTTTATAATGTGGTGACAGAGGGAAAATTAAAGCTTCATAATATATCTTTTTAAATGGGTCACACAGGAATGTATCATACATTTGGCAGAAAATAAGCCATTGAAGGTTTACATTCAGATAGTGGTGAAATCAGAGGAATAAATTAGAAAGACTAATCCATTATTACAAAGGATGCAAAAAAGCAGGGGATGATGAGATATAAGTGAAGTAGGTGAGAAGTTCTTAGAAAATCACAGTAAGATACTGGATTAGTGTGGAGACAGTGAAGTAGCTGTGACAGCAGAAATGTCAGAAATAGATACTTGGAGGAATAGATATGGCAATTGAATAGATTGGTGGTCAAAGTCCTAAAATACAGAGGCTAAAATTTTAATATATATAAAAAGGAAATAATCTTGGGAGGCTGAGGTGGGCGGATCACAAGGTCAGGAGTTCGAGACTAGCCTGACCAACATGGTGAAACCCCATCTCTACTAAAAGTACAAAAATTAGCCAGGCGTGGTGGTGTGTGCCTGTAATCCCAGCTACTTTGGGGGCAGAGACAGGAGAATTGCTAGAACCTGGGAGGTGGAGGTTGCAGTGAGCCAAGATTGCACCACTGCACTCCAGCCTGGCAACACAGCGAGACTCCATTCCAAAAAAAAGAAAAAAAGAAATAATCATTAGCTATTCATTCAACCTAGATATCTAACAATTAGTCCAAACTTGTGTGATTTTACTACATATGTATGTGTTTATATGTCGGCATAATTTTGGCAGTGCTCCACAATACTACTTGACATACTCAAAACATTTTCTTTTCTCAATCAACTCCAGAGACATTTTTTTAATATTCTTCCAAGCTTCTCTTTCCTAGTCTTCTGTGCTAGATTTTGTCTTCCAGGTAACTCAAGTATTAAAGTACCTTAATGATGTCTCTTAGAAACTCTTGTCTAACCACTGTATGCATTCTCCCTTAGCAAACTCATTTAACATGCTAATAACCTGTATCTGAAATCAGTATCTGAAGCTCATATTCTCTAGTCTACCCCAGAACTACATATACGAACTCAAAATATTATCTCCGCATGCATGTCTCAAATGCCATTAAATTCAACATGATGGCTGGGCACAGTGGCTCCTGCCTGTAATCTCAACACTTTGGGAGGCCGAGGCGGGCGGGTCACAAGATCAAGAGATAGAGCCCATACTGGCCAACATGGTGAAACCCCATCTCTACTAAAAATACAAAAATTAGCCAGCCGAGGTGGCGCACGCCTCTAGTCCCAGCTACTCAGGAGGCTGAGGCAGGCGAATCGCTTGAACCCGGGAGGCAGAGGTTGCAGTGCGCCAAGATCATGCCACTGCACTCCAGCCAGGTGACAGAGCGAGACTCCGTCTCAAAAAAAAAAAAAAAAAAAATTCAACATAATTAGAATTGAATTTATTACATCAGAAAGTAAAAAAAAACTCACAACTTCCCTTTTCCCACACTTTCCATCTAATCAATCACCTACCAATTCCACCTGACAATTATTTCTCAAAATGTTGCATTTCTCACCTTTCCCATTCCCCCATATTAATCCAAGTCACTGTCATTTCTCCTAATAAATAAGTCTACAATTCTTCTCTTATTCTCTTCCAATCTTTTTCATACATTTCAGGAACATAATTTTGAAATATATATTAATTCATGTAAGTTACCTTTTAAAAATCTTTTAATGGCTTTCCATTAAGTAAATAAAAGAAATATCAAAATCCTTCTCATCCAGAAGGTTCTGCATTTCTAAATACTTTTTATCTTGCCATGTTTTTACCAGAGGTCTGGTATGTTTTTACCAAAGGACTGAAATGAACTCTCGTACTAGATGCACCTTATCCTGTTTTATGTTTCCATACTAACATACAGTTCAATTTTTTAAACACATTCACTTGTAATTTCTAGATTAATGTTTGTCTTCATTAAACTGTAAGAACAATCACCATTTGTTCACCGTTATATCTTCCAGGTTCAACACAGTGCTTGGAAAATAGTAGATCTAAAAATACTTACTTATTCAATATTGTGTGTGGTTGTTAAACCTAATAATTAGTTTAGATGCAATATATTTCCACGAATCTGCAAATGTTAATGAATAATGAGAACACCAGCCCTAAAGTTTCTTTTGGTTTTGTTTTTGTTTTTATAGTTTTATTAATTGATATGAGGGAAATAAATGTATAGTCAATCACTACTTGGTATATATACAGATGAAATGAAATTAGTATTTCAAGGGGATATCTGCATTCTCATGTTTATTGGAGCACTATATACAATAGCCAAGACATAAAAGCAATGTAAATATCCATTAACAAATGAATTGATAAAGAAGATGTATATATACACATAATGGAATACTATTCAGCCATATAAAGGAATGAAATTCTGTCATTTGTGCCAACATGGATGAGCCTAGAGGCATTATGTCAAGTGAAATAAGACAGGCACAGAAAGACAAACACCATATGAGTTCAGTCATATGTGTAATCTAAAAAGTTGATCTCATAGAATAGTGGTTACCAAAAGGTGGGAAGAGTAAGTGGGGAGAGGAGATTAGGAAGAGGTTCGTTAATGGGTACAAAGTTACGGTTAAATAGGAGGAATAAGTTCTAGTATTCCATTGCATAGTATGGTAACTATAGTTAATAATATATGGTATATTTTTAAATAGAAGAGAGGATTTTACATATTTTTCCCACAAATAAATGGTAAATGTTTGAGGTGATGAATACGCTAATTACCTAATTTGATCATTATAGATTGCATACATGCGTCAGAACATTACACCGTACCCCATAAATATGTACCATTGTTATATGTACACTGTTTGATTATTTCTTGCACTATGATAAATTGGTGTTTACACTACTTTGAACCAAGGAAAACTGAGTTAAAAGAGGTTGCTTAGCCAATAAGCTTCCTAGGTCAGACTCTGGCAGATAATAAGACGTGAATCAGGATAAGTAAAGAACTTATCCTGGTTGGAATAATACATACCAAGGCATTGTAGTCTCAAGTGTCCCTAAGCAGAGAAGGCTGATAAACATTTTTCAGGCACCATTAGTAATTCTATCATATGCTTGTGCCATTTAGAAGGCTAGAGCAATTCAATGATTCACCACACCCACCACTAATCTTTCATTTCAAATGCTATTCACTCTGAGGAGAATATTAATTAAATCAGTTATATAGCGACATAGTCTCATCAAGTGCAAAAGCAAACACTTGAAGTACTCTAATCAAGACTGATATTAATATTAGGTTCATCTACAAAATCCCCTGGGTATCTGAAAAACACATACTTTAGGTTTTAAAAAATATTTGGTTCCAACATTTCAATTTATTCAAGTATTTTGTTTCATTTCCATAATCTGTTTTTGTGCACTGCTTTTTCATTTTAAAAAATGGGAGTGAGTTGAAATTAATTGCTTGGTTGCATGAGCCTTAATAATTACAAAATTCTCACACGGTTTATAAAGCACACTCCATTTTAAGAGATGCTTCTGAGTAAGAAAAACTGAGTTAAAATGTGGTTTTATGTATGAATGCCCCTTTGGTGAAAAAATAGTCTGCTGAACTTTTAGATAGAATTATTAAAAAGTTTTATATTTTTCTATTACAATATCCTAGACATTGTTTACTTTCAATTTTCCTCTAATGCTCCAACAATCATAGAGGGCATATGGCATAGTCTCCAGAAGGTATAGTCTTCTACAAATTTCTGCATGCCACATAATTTCTAAGAACTTTGAAACTATGTATCTATGGCCTCAAATCTCTCATGATTGTCACTTTTACGACTTGGTCTCTTTTGGTCCCTAAACCTCCAGGTTACCTCTTGCCACTAGTAACTGGCTTCTGGAAGTTCCTTTTACTTACACAATATAAGTATTAATAACGTGTCCCTTTTTTCATTCCTCAAAGCTTGTCTTACAATAAGCCATTATATTTTTGGAGTATCTTTACTGAAGGGGCAAGAAAAACGCGGTAGAGAGAATAGCTGATGTCCTTGCCTAGCTGTCAGTGCACTAAAAGGAGGAAAGTCATCTCAGCTTCCACCAAAGTTATCTCCCCACTTTAGTGTCACAGCACAACTCTAGTTCCATCTTAGAGAGAAAAAAAAATTTTTTCTCTGCTCCAACCCAAAACTTCACCATTTCTTATTCCAGAATTTAATCCTTCTCAGGTGAGACAATTTTACATGTTTTCTGGAAAAATTCCCATCTCCACCTAAAAAAGAGTATCTGGGAATCAAGACAACCATACTACTTGACAGTATTTTCTGTACTTGACTTTTAAAACATCAAAGAGCATTGCACATGGCACACCCATAGAGCAGCACCCGTTGACTCAGGATGGCCTCAATCCAGGCTGGCAAGCATTCTTCTAAAATAGGGTGAAGTCACTATCAGTCTTATACATTCTTCTTGAAGTGATCTGTCCTTCCAATAAATATAAGTAAATGTATGAATGTAAAGAACAACATCTCTGAAGAACAAATAATAGTTTTCAGTCATGGGATAACATAAACCCAAATTCAAGAAAAAAATTAGTTTCTCTCCCTCAGTAGGAATGCACATTTGCATAAGATAAACCTAACTTCTATCATTAAACAGAAGACATCTTGCTTGGAAGCAGCTGCATTTTAATTACCTCTCTTTTTCAGGGTTACTCTATAAAGAGAGGGTAGATATTTGCTTTATACATGTGTGAGAGAAAGTGCAAATCAGCAGTCAGCTTCCCAGCCAATGTAAACAAACACAAAGTCCAATTTCTACCCCAATCACAAGTACTCCAAGCAAACCCCAAAATAGCAGTTTTCAAGTTTTTGCATTTAAAAACTAAATCTTCATTACACACACACACACCACACACACACACACACACACACCCCACACCACACACTTCCAAAAACCCAATAGTCAGTGACTCCCTTTGCTTATTCCTTGAGGAATGCTGACATACTCTAAACTTCCTCTAACTTCTATTACTTTCCTTCCTGGCCACCTCTAATTAACCTTCTTCTTCTTAAATCTTGTAAATCATTAAGCAATTAATCATGGACTGCTTTGGAAAATCTTTTCTATTGTTTTTTTTTTCAGTATTGCTTTTAATAACACAGTTTTGTCTTATCTTTCCACCTCAATTTTATGCTTGGAGGGTACAATTGTGGAGAGGAGAGGCAGATTTGTTTCTCAAATTTGTTTTCACTGTTTCTCTGCACCCAGTAGGTGACCAATAAATATATTTAAACCTATTCTATGAACATGTTCAGAATAATGTGGTCTCTATTGTCTTTTACTAACCCATCGTACTATCTATAAATTAACATTATTTTGGTACCACTGAAGGTTAAATATGCTGGCTCAGGCAATACTCTCATCCTACCTCCTAAATTAGAAATGACCCAAATTTTAATAATTCCCTCTTCATTCTTGCTAGGCTAATTATTCAATAGTTTGTCTAAAACTTTACCTGAGCAAAATCTGGGAAACTATACCTCTTTCTCCAATTCCTGTGTCTACTTTAGCTTAGGACTCACCTGGAACATTCTAAGGACTAATAATTTCCCATCCTATATCCAATGAACATGACTACTCACCCTAGTATTTCTACTATCCCCATAAATATATTGCTGCACAAAACATTGATTTTGTCACCCTCTTGATTAACATATTCCAATATTTTCCTATTATAATCTTAGCTTATCATCAAAGATCTTTTCATCTGATTTCATTTTTCCTCTTCAGTCTCACACTGACCAAATTATATTATACACACTACATCCTGCCATACTGAAATTTTTGCTTCACCTTGGATATACCACTTACCATGAACGTGTATATATTTTGACATAAAGAAAAGCATGTCAGCACATTCTATCTGCAAAGAACATTTGTCCTTCAAAACACAAGTCAAATATTACCTCTAATACAAATTTGTTGACATCTCTTCCAGGTAAAATTATTAACAGCTCTCTAATTTGTATTTTTACAGCACTTTGTTTATATCTGTCATGATATTTTTAGTGTTTATTGTTTGTGATTTGCTTTTATGTATGGCTGTTTTTCCTTGTTCTTCAATGGAAATAACAACTTATTTATACCCCAAATATATCATGGCAGAAAAAATGCACAAACTTACAAGTTATAGAGATATAAGTTAAAATTCTAAATGTGTCATTGGATTCAATCTGAAACTTAACATTGATCAGCTGTCGGAAAATCATTCCACCTCTCCTCCAGTGCAATTATAATGCAGGGCTTATAACATTTATCTAATTGAGTGGTCATAATTATCAATGGATTTCATATCTGTATATGGAAGGCTCTCTTTAAATGAAAATTTTTATTATATCATGTTAGAAAATAGTTGAGAAAATGAATTCCTTTACTGTCGTATTTTCATAAATTGTCTATGTGATTTAGCTTTTGGCCAATGAACCTGCATCCACTAACAACAAGTCAAGAAAAAGAAATATAAAATTAGTTCTGCTTAGATGTAAAAAGCTGTGAAGAGTATTGCTCCTATCCCAACAATAAAAAAAGAGTAGGAAAAACACACAATCACAATTTTTTTACACCTATCAGAGAGCAGATAGGTGTAAAAATGGCAACCAAGTAACTAAGTAAATTCCAAAGAAAGACAAACTTCTCCATGGAGAAACAAGGTGTCAAAACACCTTGCAGATAAGAAAAAATAGCTAAAATCTTATTAAACTGCCAAAATCCAAGTGTAGGCAAGTTTGGTTGAATTAGTTGACTCCTAGCTATAAAGTGAGTCTCCACACATTTGCAAAATCTTTCTCATAGCTGTCTGCCAGTTGAAACAAGAAAGATTGGAAGCAAGACATGAGTGTAGAGTCATGCATTTGGGAGCTGATATTTGGGATCTGGGAAGAAACAGTAATTAAGTACTGTGCAGGTCTCTGGACCTTTATCTGCTATGAAATGAAAGCCTAAGTCTGCTAATATAAAGGCAGCAAAGTCTGTCATACCCAGTACACAGGTGCAAAGATCCTATGGCTAGGGAAATAATAGAAGAACAAACTCTACTTCAGCAAAGAACAGGGAACCACCTTGGACCTAAGATCCCATATTGACCTCAAAGAGTAGTCTCTCATTGCTAGCTGAGGGAAAGGAAACTTCCGATAAAACAGACAATCAAGAGAAGGAGAGCTAGAATGCTGACAAATCCAGAAATTCAACCCAAACTCTGCAAACAACTCAAAAGCAACGCAAAGTAAAGAAATTTGAAGCAAGCGAAAATAGTAATAGTAATAATAAAACCCACATTCAGCTCGACTCCCAAACAGATGAACTCAAACCTATACTTCACTAACAACTTGAAGAAGAGGCACAATTTTTCAAGGCATAAAAAGCATTGACAGCCTTTTACTCTTTTACTCTTCTAAAATAATGTCTTGGCAGGGTGGAGCAAGATGGCAGAGTAGAAGCCTACACCATTGGTCTCCCCAGCTGGAAAAGCAAATTTTAACAATTACCTGCACATGGAAAGGCACCGTCATAAGAACCAAAAATCAGATGAGCAATCGCAGTACCCGGTTTTAACATCATATGGTGGAAAGAGGCATTGGGGAGGGCAAGAGAGAATATTGAATTGCCGAAGTCATCCCTTCCCCGTCCCCCAACAGCATCTGTGCGGGGTACAGAGAGAGAATCTGTGCACTTTGCAGAGGGGGAGAGTGCAGGAACTGGAGGACTTTACATTGAACTCAATGCTGCCCTGTCACAGCAGAGAATAAAGCTTTGCTGGGATCAGCAAATGCCCATGAACTGAGAGAGTATTTTGAACAACCCTAGCTAGGGGGAGATTGCCCATCCCAGCAGTCGGAATTTGAAGTTTCTTGGCAGGCCTCAGGCTGAAGTGCTCTGGGGTCCTAGGTAAACTTGAAGGCAATCTAGGACAAAGGACTGCAATTCCTAAGCAACTACTAGTGTTAGGCTGGGCTTACAGCCAGTGAACTAGGACGGCACGTGACCTAGGGAGATACCAACTGTTATGGCTGAGGGAGGGCTTATGAGATCCCTACCCCAACCTCAGGCAGTGCAGCTTTTGGCTACAAAAGTGACTCCTTCCTTCTGCTCAAAGAGAGGAGAACAAAGAGTAAAGAAGATTTTGTCTTGCATCATGGGTATAGCTCAGCCACAGAAAGATAAGGCACTGGGCAGAGTTGCAAGGCTCCCACTCCAGGCCCTGACTCCTGGGCAGTATTTCTAGACACACCATGGTCAGAAAAGGAAGCTGCTGCCTTAGCGAGAAAAACTCAGTCCTGGCAGGATTAATCACCTGCTGACTAAAGAGCCCTTGAGCCCTAAATAACCCCCAGTGATACCCAGGGAGTACTCTGTGGGCCTTGGGTTCTGAGATGTGCTAGCTTCAGAGCAAACCCAGCACATTCTCAGCTGTGCTGCCTATGGTGAAAGACTCCTCTTGTTTGAGAAAACCAGAAGTAAAAGAGAAGGGGAATTTGTCTTGCACCCTAAGTACCAGTTGGCCACAGGTGGGTAAAGCAACAAGCAGGCTCTTGGGGTCCCTATGTCCAGATCTAGGCTCTTGGACAGCATTTCAGGACCTGGCCTGAGCTAGAGGGAAACCCACAGCCCCGAAGGGTGAGTCCCAGGCCTGATAACATCACCATAAGCTGACAGAAGAGCCCTTGCACTTTAAATGATCGTTGGCAGTCACCTGTCAGAAATCCTGTGGACTGGTGGAGGAGATATTCACAGGGTGGATGGAGCTCCTCTGCTTGTGGAAAGAGGAAGGAAGAGTGGAAAGGACTTAGTATTTTGTTTGAATGCCAGCTCTTAGCCATGGTAAAATAGAACACCAAGTAAAATGCTAAGATTTTTTTACTCCAGTTCCTATCTCCTAGACAGCATCTCTGTATAGGTACAGGGCCTGGGGGAACTGATTACCCTGAAGCGAAGGGCCTTGGGCAGGGACCGGTGATGTGCTGACTTCAGATTTGACCCAGCACAGTGCTAGTGGTGGTGGCCACAGGGGTGCTTGCATTACCACACTCCCAGTTCCAGACGGTTCAGCACAAAGAGGCTCTGTATGATTGGGAGAAAGTCAGGGAAAAGAACAAGAGTCTCTGCAATTCTTCAGGATCTTATCCAAGACTGCCAAGGTGGTACCTCTTCAAGTTGCAAAACCACAGCAGTTCAGACTTGGAATCCAAGTCTCTTCAAATACCTGAAAAGCCTTCCCAAGAAAGATAAGCACAAACAAGCCCAGACCGTGAAAACTGCAATAATTACCTAATTCTTCAATGCCCAGACCCTGAACACCTACAAGCATCAACACCATCCAAAAAAACATGTCCTCACCAAACAAACTAAGTAAGGCACTAGAGATCAATCCTGAAGATACAAGGATAAGACACCAAATTCAAAATCGCTGGTTTGCGGAAACTCAAAGAAATTCAACATAACACAGAGAAGGAATTCAGAATTATGTCAGACATATTTAACAAAAAATTGAAATAATTTAGAAGAATCAAGCAAACATTATAGAGCTAAAAAGAGATGTTACAACTGTTACTGCAGAAATCTAAAGAATCATTAGTGGCTACTATGAAAAACTACATGCCAATTAATTGGAAAATCTAGAAGAAATGGTTACATTTCTAAACAAATACAATCTACCAAGATTGAATCGAGAAGATCTCCAAAACCTAAACAGAACAATAACAAGTAACAAGATCAAAGTCACAATAAAGTCTCCCAGTAAAGAAACACTTGAGACCTGACAGCTTCACTGCTGAATTCTGTGAGACATTTAAAGAAGAATTAATACCAATCCTACTAAAACTCTTCTGAAAAGTAGAGAGAGAGTGAATATTTCCAAACTCATTCATTGAAGCCAGTATTACCCTCATACCTAAACTAGACAAAGACACAACAAAAAAAGAAAACTACAGAGCAATATATCTGATCAACATTGATACAAAAATCCTCAACAAAATACTAGCAAATCAAATTCAACAATACATTAAAGAAGATCATTCATCATGACCAAGTGGGATTTCTCCCACGGATGCAAGGATGGTTCAACATATGCAAATCAATGTGACCCATCATATCAACAGAATGAAGGACAAAAACCATATGATCATTTTAATTGATGCTGAAAAACTACTTAAATAAAGTTCAACATCCCTTCATAATAAAAATCTTGAAAAAACTGGGTATAGAAGGAACATACCTCAACATAATAAAAACCATATATAATACACCCACAGCTAGTATCATACTGAATGACAGAAAATTAAAAGTCTTTCCTTTTAGATCTTCAACGAAACAAGGACACCCACTTTCACTACTGTTACTCAACATGGTAATGGAAATATTAGCTAGAGCAACAAGATAGAAAGAAATAAAGGGCATCCAGCTGGGAAAGGAGGAAGTCAAGTTATTCTTGTTTGCAGATGATATAATCTTAAATTTGAAGAACCCACCAAGAGTCCATCAAAACACTATTAGAACTGATAAATTCAGTAAAGTCACAGGATACAAAATCAACATACGAAAATCAGTAGCTTTTCTATATGCCAAAAGTAAACAATCTGAACAAGAAATTTAAAAAGTAATCCCATTTACAAAAGTCAGACACACACAAATAAAATACCTAGGAATTAAACAAAGAAGTGAAATATCACTATAAACAAGAAGTGCATCTGTTTATAATGAAAACTATAAAACAATAATGAAAGAAATTAAAGAAAACACACAAAATAAAAAGGTATTCCATGTTAATGAACTGGAAGAATCAATATTGTTAAAATGTTCATACCACAAAAAGCAATCTACAGATTCAATACAATTCCTATTAAAATATCAATGACATCCTTCACAGAAATGGAAAATACAATCTTAAAATTTTTGTGGAATCACAAAAGACCCAGATTTGCCAAGCCTGTCATGAGGAAAAGGAACAAAACTGGAGGAATTGCATTATCTGTCTTCAAATTCTTCTACAGAGCTATAATAACCAAAACAGCATAATACTTGAATATAAACAGACACATAGACCAATGGAACAGAATAAAAAACACAGAACAAATCCACACACCTACAGTGAGCTCATTTTTGACAAAGGTGTTGAGAACATACACTGGGGAATATCTCTTCAATAAATGGTGCTGGGAAAACTGAATATTAATATGCAGAAGACAGAAAATAGGTCCCTGTCTCTTACCATATAGAAAAATCAAAACAATATGTATTAAAGACTTACATATAAGACCTTAATCTATGAAACTACTACAAGAAAGCATTTGGGAAACTCTTCAGGACATTAGATTCGGCAAAGACTTTTTGAGTAATACTCACTAGCACAGGCAACCAAAGCAAAAATGGACAAATGGAATCACATCAAATTTGAAACTTGTGCACAGCAAAGGAAACAATCAACAAAGTAAAGAGCCAACCCATCTGACAAGGGATTAATAACCAGAATATATGTGGGGCTCAAACAACTTTACAGGAAAAAAATTAATAATCCAATTTAAAAATGGGTAAAATACTTGAATAGACATTTCCCAAAAGAAGACATACAAATGACAAACAGGCATATGAAAATGTGATCAACATTACTGATCATTATATAAATGCAAATCAAAACTACAATCATATTATCTCATCCCAGTTGAAATAGCTTATATCCAAAAGACAAGCATAACAACTGCTGCTGAGAATGTGGAGAAAAGGGAACCCTCATATACTGTTGGTGAGAATGTAAGTTAGTACAAACACTATGGTGAACATTTTGGAGGTTTCTCAAATAATGAAAAACTGAGCTACCATGTGATCCAGCAATGCCACTGCTGGGTATATACTAAAAGGAAGGAAATCAGCATATCAAAGAGATATCTGTGCTCTCGTGTTTGTTGCAGCACTATTCGCAATCACAAAGATTTGAAAGCAACTTAAATTTCCATCAACAGATGAACAGATAAAGAAAATGTGGCATGTATACATGGTGGAGTACTATTTGGCCATAAGATTAATGAGATTCTGTCATTTGCAACCACGTGGAAGGCACTGGAGGTCATTATGTTAAGTGAAATGGGTGAAGCACAGAAAGATAAACATCACAGGTTCTCATTTATTTGTAGGATCTAAAAATCAAAACAATTGAACTCATGGAGATAGATAATAGAAGGATGGTTACTAAACGGTGGGAAAGGTAATGGAGGGACAGAGGGAAGTGGGGATGTTTAATGAGTACAAAAAAATTATAAGAAAAAATGAATAGTATTTGACAGTGCAGGTGGGGGACTTAAGTCAATAATAATTGTATGTTTTAAAATAACTAAGAGAATATAATTGGATTGTATGTAATACAAAGGATGCATGCTTGAGAAAATAGATACCCAATTTTCTAACAGGTGATTATTATGCATTGCATACATATAGCAAAATATTTCATGTACCCCAAAAATATACACACCTACTATGTACCTACAGAAACTAAAAATTATTTTAATGAATAATGTCTGACTTTCAGTCATAGATTTCAAGATATTAAAATATAAACAAGGAAAAACAAAGGGACAGAAAACCTCAAATATATATGTGTATTTTATATTATATATACATAAAATATATTTTAATATATATATGAATATATAAACATATATATACATAAAATAAACTGAACGAGAATAAGAGATGGCCCTACGTCATTAACTATCCAATGAAAACTTTAAAATAATTATGATTAAAATATTAGTCTTTCAGTGTAGTGGGGAAAACAAAAAAGACAACATAAATAAACAGAGCTCCAACAGAGGTGAAAACTACACGAAAGAGTCAAGTATTATACAAATATAGGAAAAAAATTTTGTGAAGACACACAGGAGAAAAATTCACTTGGCAGGCTCATAAGTAGATTCAAAATAGTTAATTAAATAAGTAGTAAACTTAAAGATAGTTCAATGGAAATTAGCTGAACTGAAACACAAGGAAAGAAAAGATAGGGAAAGTAGCAAAAATATTAAATAATTACATAAGTAGTAAACTTAAAGATAGGTTAATAGAAACTATCTAAACTGAAACACAAAGGGAGAAAAGATAGGGAAAAGGGCAAAGAGATTATCCAGAAGCTGTGCAAAATTTTAAGTAGTCTAGAATGTATTTATTTGAGTTCTAGAAAAAGCAGGAAGAGAACATAGCAGAGGATATATTTGAAGTAGTTTATGGTAGAGAACTTTCAAAAATAATGAAAGACATAAATAACATATTTAACAATCCCAATCAGAATAATCTCTCTCTCTCACACACACACACACACACTTTATGCAAAATCTGAATAGCAAACAGTAGTGGGTGGAGATAGAGAGGATGTACATTGTGTATAAAAGACCAAATATCTGAATTACAGTAGACATTTTGCCAGGAATTATGCAAGCTAGAAAATACCTCCAGAGTGGTAAAAGTAAAAGCCTGTCATTTCAGAACCTTACACCCAATAAAAATATGTTTCAAAAATGAAAGTTTTTTTTTTTTTTTTTTTGGACAGAGTCTTGCTCTGTCGGCCAGGCTGGAGTGCAGTGCAACCTCTGTCTCTCGGGCTCAAGCGATTCTCCTGCCTCAGTCTCCTGAGTAGCTGGGCTTACGGGCATGTGCCACCACGCCCGACTAATTTTTGTATTTTTAGTAGAGATGGGATTTCACCATGTTGGTCAGTCTGGTCTCGAACTTCTGACCTCAGGTAATCCCCCCACCCCTTGGCTTCCCAAAGTACTGGAATTACAGGCGTGAGCCACCACGCCTAGCCAAGTAAAGACTTTTATACACCAACAAAAGCTGGGAGTTCCTTGCCAGAAGACTTATGATGTGGGCGATGTTAAAGGAAGTTCTTCACACAGAAGAAAAGTGATACCAAGCAGAAACTAGTTTACGATCCAGACATAATAAAAAAATAAAAATCTGTTTTTAAAAATATTTTTTCCTTATTTTTAATGACGTTGAGATACTTTATAGTCAAAGGGATAATTAATACAAGTATAGGGCTTATTACATTCATAAATAAAATGTATAACAATACAAAGATTGTAAGGAAGGAACTGAAAATTTTGTAACTTTTACAATATATACTTGAAGTAGAATCAGATTATTGGAAAGTTTGTTTTGATTTACAAAAGACCTATTTGCTAGTCCTAGGAAAATTGCAAACATTTATAAAAAGATATACCATTGAGAAAAGTAGTTGTAAAAAATTCACAATTAGTTTGAAAGCAGGAAGAAAAAGTAGAAAATTGGACAAAAAAAGGTAAGAGAAACAGAAAGTAAATAGGAAATGGTAGATTTTAATTCAAATGTGCATATTGTTACATTGAACGTAATAAACCCAAATAAAAGTTATTGTCAAATTGCATTAAAAACAAAAACCAACCAAATCCTGCCTACAAGAAATCCACTATAAGTATAAAAACATACATAAGTTAAAAGTAAGGTGATTTCTAAAATAAAATATTGGAAAACTACACTGTGTAATCTATTTTAAAAAGGGAAATGAATATATTAATGGTCCAAAACAAGTTAATTAAACTTGTATAAGAACAAGGATAAGTAACTTGTTTGAGAAGAAAGTTAAGGAGGAATGTTACTTAATGATAAAGGGACCAATTCATGAAGAAGACACAAAAATTCTGTATATGAATGCATGAATGAGTCAAAAAAGATCTTAAAAATGCATACAGTAAGACAAATAGAATTGATAGAATAGAGAAATACACAATTAAAGACACTAATAGTTCTCTTCCACTAGTTGACAGAACAAACAAACAGAAAATCGGTAAGTATGTAAAAGATCTAAGTAACACTATAACTGATTTGTCAAAAAAATTTACAAGAGAATGACACTAAATAACCAATAGTAGAGATAAAATCGAGGAATAAAAAATACTAAGTCAAAAGAAATGAAGTAAAAATAAAAAGAACAGAGATAAGACAAATACAAAATGAATAACCCGATGGTATTTTAAAATACAGCTATATTACTAATATTACCAATTTGTATAAAAACTTAAAACAAAAGACAGTTTATCAGATTAGGTTTTTTCAAAGCCAGCCCTTCTGTTTGCTGTCTACATAAAACTCAACTTTAAATATAATGACATAGATAGACTAAAATTAAAAGGATAAGAAGAGATAACCAAGCAAAAGCTTTGACAGCAAGAGTTGCTATATTAATAAGAAAATAAATTTTAGAACAAACAATATTATCAGAATATAAAAGGAAACTACATAATGATTTCTGTAGGGGGTGAGTTCCTCAAGAAAATGTAACAGTCCTTACCATTCATGCATCTAAATGCATAAAGCAAAAATGTATAGAACTGGAAAAGTGTATAGACAAGTGCAGAATTACATATTAACAGTTTTATCTCAGTATTTGTTACAACAGAAAGACAAAAAACTTAATAAACATGATAGATTTAACTATACTACCACTCAACCTAATCTAATGATATTTGTGCAACATGCCCATCAAACAACAGAAAAATACACATGTACAAGTGCAAATGAATCTTTACCACATAGAACATCTTCAGAGTCATAAATATAAATCCTCCATCAATGTAAAAGAAATACTTGAAATAATACAAAGTATGTTCTTTAAGCATATCATAATTAAGCTTAGAGTCAATAACAGATATGTAGAAAATCTTCAAATATTTAAAAATTTAAAAAATTCGAATGTACTAATGAGTGAAAAGGAAAATCACAAGGAAATATTAATATTAAAATAAGTGAACTGAATGAAAGAAAAGTGTGAAGCAACTAAAGTAGAGCTTAGAGGAAACTTTGTAACATTAAATGCTTACATTAGGAAAGAAAAACTTATCAAATTAATGATCTAAGAATTTTTTCAGGGGAAAATTTGAACGAGGAAAAAATTAAACACAAAGCAAGTATTTATAAGGGAATAACAAAAATAATAACATAAATCAATAAATTCAGAATGACTAATAGAGAAAACCAATTCGTATAAAACATGGATCTTTGTAAAGCTCACTAAAATTGGTAAACTATTGAAAAGACCATCTAATAGCAACAAAACAGAGAGTAGACAGACATAAATCATCAATGTTGGGAATGAAAGAGGAATGTAACTGTAGATTTTAAAGATTGCCTAAGTATAATAAGCAATTTTTACATTAAAAATTAAGAATGCAGATGAAATGAAAATAACCCCTTTAAAGACAAAATATTATGCCAAGCTCCATCAAGATGTAATAGGAATTGTGAATAATCTTACACCAATTAAGGTAATTAAATTTGTATTCAAAAACGTTCCCAGGATTAAAACTCCAGGCCTAAACACTTGAAGTAGAAATACTACCATGTTTCCCATAAGACTGGGAAGACTTACTATCTCACTGAAAATTCTAGCCAGGGCAACAAGGTAAGAAAATTAAATAAAATTCACAGAGATTGCAAAAAAATAAAAATAAACTTGCCTTCATTGGAAAATATGAGTGTCTACAAAGAATATTCCAAAGATTCTATGAAAAATATTATTAGAACTAATAAATGAGTGTAGCAAAGTTATAAGATAGAAAATTTCTCCATGAAAGTCAATTGTATTTTTAAACTAGCAATGAACAAACAAAAATTAAAATAATTGTATGAAGTACCATTTAAAATAACACAAACAAATCCATGAAATGTTTAGAAATAGGTCTACCCAATTATTTGCAAGATTTGTATGTTGAAATATAAAAAAATTGATAAGATCAAGCAAAAAATGTATATAAATGAAGAGATATACCATGTTCATAGATAACTCTATATTGTTAAGATGCCATTTGTCTCCAAATGGATTTAGAGAGTCAATATAATTCCAGTAGAAACCAAAGCAGGCTTATTTTATTTTCTTTCATTTAATTAACAAGCAGATTCTAAAATTTATATAGAAAAGCAAAGAGTGTAGCATAAACAAAACAATTTTGAAAACTTAAAACTAACTTGAAGGTCTATACTTTCTGACTCAAAACACATTGTGAAGCTAAAGTAATCAAGGCCAGAGGCTGATGCAGAAGACCACTTGAGGCCAGGCCAGGAGTTTGGGATCAACCTAGGCAATATAGCAAGACTTTGTCTTTAAACAAAATTTAAAAATTAATTTAAATTACATTCCTGTAGTCCTACCTACTCAGGAGGCCGAGGGTGGAGAATTGCTTGAGCCCAAGAGCTTGAGATTCTGGTGACTATAATCATGCCACTGCACTCCAGTCTGGAAAAAGGGATGAAACCCTGTCTCCTAAAAAAAAAAAAAAGTAAAGTAAAGTAACCAGTAAGTGTAGTATTGACAAATAGATAAATATGAAGGTCAATGAAACAAAATAGAAATTCAGGAAATAAAGTCACATGTGCGGGACAATTTATTTTAATAAAGGTGTAAAGGTAGTTCAATAAAAAAAAGATAATAATTTGAGCAATAGTGCAAGAAATTATGGACCTCCAAAAGCAAGTAAGTTAACCTTTATTTTCTATCCTGCAATATATACAAAATATACAAGTAGATCATTGATCTAAATGTAAAATTCAAAATTAATAATGTCTCCAAAAACATAAGAGAAAATATTTGTGACCACAGATTAGGGAAAGACTTTTAGATATCACACTAAAACAAAACCAACATAAGAAAGATTTGAAACACTGAACTTCATCAAAATTAAAACCATTGATTTTTAAATTTTTACATTTATTATTTATTTATTTATTTAGATTGGGTCTCACTCTGTCACCCAGACTGTAGTGCAGCCTCAATCTCCAAGAATTAAGGGATCCTCCTATCTCAGCCATGCCCAGCTAATTTTTATTTCTTTTTTTTGTAGAGATGGGGTCCCACTATGTTGCCCAGGCTGATCTCACACTTTTGGACTCAAGCGATCTTTCCACCTAGACCCCTTAAAGTGCTGGTATTACAGGCATGAACCACAGGGCCCAGCCAAAAAAACAGTTGTTTCTTAAAAGACACTATTACGCATGTAAAAACTGAAGCCACAGATAGTGAGAAAATATTTGCTAATTGTATATTTGATAAAGTACTGGTGCTTAGGATATAAAAAGAACACTCAAAACTTAATAACAAATGCCCCCTAAATCTAAAAAACGGACAAAAAATTTACACACTTGACCACAGCAAATATACAAATTATCACCAAAAGATTTTCAACATAACTAGTTATCAGGGAAATTCAAATAAATTGTGGCCACCATAAGATGTCACAAATGGATAAAACCTAAAACCTGAGCATGCAAAGTACTGATGAAAATATTGCAGTAACTTGAACTCTCATACATTGCTGGAATGCAAAATTGTATAATCACTTTGGAAAACGATTTGGCAATTTCTTATGAAGTTAAACATATATTCACCAGGCAACCCAGCAACTCACTACCAGATGTTTATCCAAGAGAAAATGAGGATGTATATGTACACAAAAACCTGTACATAAAAATTTATAGCAATTGTATTAGGCAGCACAGGCTGCCCTAGAAAATATCATAAACAATGTAGATTAAACTATGGAAATATATTTTCTCACAGTTTTGGAGGCTAGAAATTTAATGTCAATCTTCTGGCAGAGTTAGTTTCTGGTAAGGGCTCTTTTCCTGGCTTGCAGAGAGCCACTGTCTGTGTCCTGACATGGCCTTTTTTTTTGGTATATGCACATGGAGATGGGGGAAGCTATCCGATGTCTCTTCTCCTAAGGAAACAAATTCTATTGCATCAGGGATCCTCTTATGACCTTACTGAATCTTAATTACTACCTCATAAGACTCATCTGCAAATACAGCCACATAGAGAGTTAGGTCTTCAACATGTTTTGGGATGACATAAACATTCAGTGGCTAATATTCCACATCTGCTTACCCCAAAATGTATATCCTTCTCAAATGCTAACTGCATTTATTCCATTCTAACAGCCGCAAGAGTCTTAACTCATTCCAGCATCAACTCTAAAGTCTCATGTCCGATCTTATCTAGACATCATTTAAATCAGATATAGGTGAGACTGAAGGTATAACTCATCCAGAGGTAGAATTTCTTCTCCCCAGCAATAAACCTTTGAAAACAGACAAGTATGTGCTTCCAAAATGTCATGTAGGCCCTTTTGGTAGCAGTGTCATATCCATAAATCTGCATGGTGGCCCCACCCCTTCAGCTCAGAGGGGTAGCTCAGGCCCAGTGTTTCCCTATGACAGCCCCATCCACATGGCTCTCTTTAGTGGTTGCCTAGCCTGCTGAAAATGAGGGGGATGACCCAGTGAAACTGAGAAGAAAGCAGGCTTATATCCAGGGTCTATAGCGAGAGTGGTAGCCCTGATGATCTCTGTATTACTTTCAGGATTATTCATCCACTATTTTTGAAAGATAAAGCATGTGTACAGCCCATTAGCTCTATTTTCTCCTCCTGTAGAATCCAAGAAGTTAGATAAGCTTTTTTTTTTTTAATTTTATTTTATCTCATATTCTCTGTGCCCTTTAGTTCAAACTGGTAGTGTTTCTGATTATGTAATCCCATCCCTATTCCTGGCTTTTCCTGAGATGGATGGTTAAACTAATAAGTCACTGTCATGATCTCAGTGTAGAATTATTGCTCAGTCACACTTTTAGTGTTCTTATTGGAATATGCTTCCTCATTTTTTGGAATACAAATAGGCTGAGAATTTTTCCAAATCTTCTAATTCTGTTTCCATTCTGCTTAATGATTTATCTTTCTCTTTCAACTTATTTTGCTCCTCTTACATTTTACTATCAGTAGTAAGAAGAAACCATGCTGCTCCTTCAACACTTTGATTTGAAAGCTCCTCAGTTAAATATTCAATTTCAATGCTCATAGCTTCTACTTTCCAAAACACACTAGAACACAATTCAGCCAAGTTCTTTGACCCCTTTTAACAAGGATTGCCTTTCCTCCAGTTGCCAATAATATGTTTCCCATTTCCCTCTAAGATGTCGCCAAAATGGCCTTTGAAGTCCATATTTTTGTCAATATTTTGTTTATGCTAATCTATGTATTTTCTAAGACAATAGAGGTTTTCACTCTACCTCTCCTGTTTTCTTTCTGAACCCTCACCAGAATCATCTTTAACATACATGCTTTTACTGAAAGTCCCTTCAAGCCAATCTAGCCTTTTTTAGCATGCAACTCTGTATTAGTTCATTTTCACATTGCTAAAAGAACTATCTATGACTGAGTAATTTATAAAGAAAAGAGGTTCAATTACAGTTCTGCCTGGCTGTGGAAGCCTCAGGAAACTTACAGTTGGAGGTGAGGGGGAAGCAAGGCACACCTTACATGGTGGCAGGAGAGACAGAGAGCTAAGCGGGAAGTGCCACACGCTTTAAAACAACCAGATTTCATGAGAACTAACTTACTATCGTGAGAACAGCATGAGGGAACCACCTCCCTGATTCAGGCCCCTCCCTGACATGTGGAGATGATAATCCAAGATGAGATTTGCATGGAGACAAAGAGTCAGACCATATTATTCCACCCCTGGTCCCTCCCAAATCTCATGTACATCTCACATTTCAAAACCAATCATGCCTTCCCAACAGTTCCCCAAACTCTTAACGCATTCTAGCATTAACTGAAAAGTCCAAGTCCAAGTCTCATCTGAGACAAGGCAAGTTCTTTCTGCATATGATCCTGTAAAATTTTTAAAAATTTAGTTACTTCTAAGATATAATGAGGGTACAGGCATTGGGTAAATGCTCCCATTCCAAAAGGGAGAAATTGGCCAACACCAAGGGCTACAAGCCTCTATGTAAGTCCAAAACCCAGCAGGGCATTCATTAAATCTTAAAGCTCCAAAATAATCTTCTTTGACTCTAAGTCTTATATTCAGCACATGCTGTTACAAGAAGTGGAATCCCAAGGCCTTGGTCAGCTCCACCCCTGTGGCTCTGCAGGGTACCACCCCTGCAGCTGCTTTCACGGGCTGGTGTTGAATGCCTGTGGCTTTTCCAGGTGCACTGTGCAAGCTGTCAGTGGATCTACCATTCTGGGGTCTGGAGGATAGTGGCCCTCTTCTCACAGCTCCACTAGGTAATGCTCTAGTGGGGACTCTGTGTGGGGGCTCCAACCCCACATTTCTTCTCTGTACTGCCTTAGTAGAGGTTCTCCATGAGGGTTCCACCCCTGCAGCAGATTTCTTTCTGGGCATTCAGGCATTTCCAGACATCTTCTAAAATCTAGGTGGAAGTTCCCAAACCTCAATTATTGTCTTCTGTGCACCCACAGGCCCAAAACCACATGGAAGCTGCCAAGGCTTGGTTGGGGCTTGCACCCTTTGAAGCAATGGCACAAGCTGTACCTTGGCCCCTTTTAGCCATGGCTGGAGCTGGAGTGGCTGGGACACAGGGCACCATATCCCAAGGCTGCATAGAGAAGTGGGGCCTTGGGCCTGGCCTATGAAACCATTTTTCCATCCTAGGCTTCCAGACCTGTGATGGGAGGGGATGTCATGAAGGTCTCTGACATGCCCTGGAGACATTTTCCTCATTGTCTTGGGTATTAACATTTGGCTTCCCTTTACTTATGCAACTTTCTACAGCTGGCTTGAATTTCTCCCCAGAAAATGTTTTTTTCCCTTCTACCATGTGGTCAGGCTGCAAATTTTCCAAGCTTTTATGCTCTGCTTCCTTTTTAAACATGAAGTTCCAATTTCAGACCATCTCTTTGAGAATGCATATGGCTGTACACTGCTAAGAGCATCCAGGACACTGCTTGAATGCCTGGCTAATCAGAGGTTTTTTCCACCAGATACCCTAAATGATCTCTCTCAAGTTCAAAGTTCCACAGATTCCTAGAGCAGAGTCACAATAGCACCAGTTTTCTTTGCTAAATCATAGCAATGGTGACCTTTGCTCCAGTTCCAAGTAAGTTCCTCATCTCTATCTGAGACCAACTCAGCCTGGACTTCATTGTCCATATCACTATCAGCATTTTGGTCAAAACCATTTTACAAGTCTCTAGGAATTTCTAAACTTTCCCTCATCTTCCTGCCTTCTTCTGAGCCCTCCAAATTGTTCCAACCTCTGTCCATTACCCAGTTCCAAAGTCACTTCCACATTTACAGGTATCTTTATAGCAATGCCTCACTTTCCTGGTACCAATTTTCAGTATTAGTCCATTTTCACACTACAGTAAAGAACTACCTGAGACTGGGTAATTTATAAGGAAAAGCCGTTTAATTGACTCAGTTCCACATGACTAGGAAGGCCTCAGGACACTTAGAATGATGGTGGAAGGCGAAGGGGAAGCAAGGCACACCTTACATGGAAGCAGGGGAGAAAGAGAGTGAAGGGAGGAGTGCCACACACTTTCAAACAACCAGATCTCATAAGAACTCATGTACTATTATGAAAATAGCAAGGGGGAAGTGCACCCTCATGATTCAATCACCTCTCACCAGGCCCTCCCCCGCAACCCATGGGGATTACAATTCGAGATGAGCTTTACTCAAAATTCTTCCAACCTCTATTCACCACCCAGATCTAAAGCCACTCCACATTTTTAGGTATTTGTTTGAGAAACAGCTGACTTCAGCAACTACTTCATGATCACCAACATCTAGGAAATATCCAAATATTCTTCAAGTAGTAGATAATTTTTAATGTGGTATGTCTATATAGTGGAATACTACTTAATAAAAGAACACACTAGTAAAAAATACAAAAAGCGGATGAATCTCAAAAGCATTGTACTAAATAAAATAAACCAGCCTCAAAGGCTAGATACAGGATCATTTCTGTTCTGTGACATTCTGGAGAAGGCACAAATATAGAAACAGAAAACATTCTTGGATGTCATATGCTTAGATTGGGGTAATTTGATTGACTATAAAGAGACATATAAAAAAGTTTTTTTGTGATGGAACTATTCAATATTTGTATTACACTAGTGATTACATCACTATAGACATTTTTCAAAATTGTACCATATGTAAATCATACCAAAAGTGAAAAAGAGATGAGGATGCAAAGGAAAAGTAGGGGAATGAGGATGAGAAAGAGGAAGAAGAAAGAAAGGAGAAAAGGGGCTATAGAAATGTGATATCCTGGCCCTAAGATTTTTCCCAGGTTATCTATCTTCCTCAATATTCATACATTTGTTTAGACCACGCCTTCCTTGATTTGGGGCTTACCATGTGTGAACCAATATATCATAGCAGATGGTACATTATTTTGTTGCAAGATTTCTGAGATTAAGTTGTAAAAACTCTTGCTTTCTGGAAACATTCTTAGAGCCCTGACCTGCAGTGTAAGAAAGTTGACTACCCTGAAGCCACTGTGGTAGAGAAAACACATAGAGACACATCCTGGAAAAATTTGGGGAATATAAGGGAGGAGAGCTGGCTGTCCAGCCCTATTTGTTTCTAACTATAGGTGTTTCACTTATTTCAGAAATTGTGGGTCAGAGTCAATTTGTCCTGCTGTCCCCCAATAAATTACATATTTATGAGAAAAGTAAATAATTATTGATTTAAGATACTAAATGTTAGCCTGATTTGTTAAGCAGTAGTAGATAAATGGAACAACAACAACAAAAAAAGCAAATGGTCTGTAAATGTATATAAACAATCAGAAAAGTGTTAATATTTTAGAAACACAGAAACTAATTTAGAACAGAATTATGAAGAAAATAATTTCACAAATATGGGGACTTTTTTCCCACGTTTCTTTACTAAAATTATCTTGAAACATCCATTAATAGTGTATTAGTCTGCTCTCACGCTGCTAATAGAGACATACCTGAGACTGGATAATCTATAGAGGAAAAAGGTTTAATTGACTCACAGTGCCACATGGCTGAGGAGGCCTCACAACATGGTGGAAGATGAAGGAAGACCAAAGGGACATCTTACATGGCGGCAGACAAGAAAGCTTGTGCAGGGGAACTCCCATTTATAAAACCATCAGGTCTGGTAAGACTTATTCACTACCAGGAGAAGAGTTTTGGGGAAACTGTCCCCCATGATTCAATTATCTCCACCTGGCCCCACCCTTGACACGTAGGGATTATTACAATTTAAGGTGAGATTTGGGTGGGAACACAGCCAAACTGCATCAAATAGGGATCACAAGAGAGCCTCACTGCTTTAAATGAACATTAATGGAGTCAAGTTTTCTAAAATTTAAAGTGAGAGCAACCCATAGTTTAGATATGGCATGCCTGAAGTCTTTAATGCATTATGATGGACAATATAAAAACTAAAATACTATGTCAAATCCTATATTGAAACCTATGAAATATAGTTAAACATCTGTGCAATAAACCGTGGGTTCATCTACAAATTGCCTGTATTTTTGCAATAATTTATTGTACACAAAAAAGTAAAAACCATTTATGTGCTGATCTTAGCTATCAAGATTTGATTATGAAAACATGACAGTGATCTGACCATAAAATACATGGTCTTTAATGAAAATGTAAAAGCTTCTCCTAGATGACCTGCATTTCTTTAGTATTACTCTTTCGAATGATGCCTGTACAAAATTAGTTCTGTCTGCCAAGTAATGGGAATTTTTCAGGGTGTTAAATAGCACCACGCAGGAGAGGTCACATAAAACTTGAAGGGCAATTAATGCCAGTACTGGAATTTCTGAGATGATAGAAACCAGGTGGAATGTAGTGAACTAGAAGTTAATATATTAAAAGTAAGATCTTGCCAGTTTAGAAGAGAAAATGGATGTAATTCAAATAAAAACTGGTTTTCTTCCACCTTAAATGGAAAACTGTATCTTCCCTTATAGTTTGTTTCTTTATATCTTACCATCTTTCCTCTTTAGCCATCACTGAGTGTTAGAATGAACAGTTTCTGAAATTTCTTTATCTTCTGACTGCATGGAATTTTTCACAGTGCAATGAGCTAGAATGGAAAGTCATAACTAATTTATTACACTAACATTTATTAACCTCCTGTTAATTGCTGTTCCCTTAAGGAGCTCAGAGTCTAGCACAGAACATAAACAAATAATTACAATGAAGAGTGGTAACTGCAACAGCAGAAGTCTGTACAAGGTACAGATGTGGTGTCAATGCATACCTAATTTTTCTGGACTACAGCAGGCTTGTTGAACACTTCCAGATGGATGATTATTGGACATTAATTTAAGTTTGCCAGGAGGATAAGTGGTGAGTAGGGCATTTCCAGCAAAGGGAATAGCATATGCAAAGACAGAAGGCTAAAAACAGCATAATGTTTGGTATTTGACACGTTATCAAGCATGAATAGGGGAATAGCAAGGGATATGAAAGGGGTCAGACCAAAAAGGAATTCATTTTAAACCGAGGAGTTTGCATTTATAAATGTAAGAAGTTGGGGAAAAAATGAATTTCCTTAAGTGTAAGAGAATCATGATCATATAAATATTGTTTAAAGATCACTTTAGCAGTAGAATGGGGGTTGGCTAGAATATGGGAAATTTAAAAACAATACTGTTTAGCTAGCAATTTAATAACTCATCATAAGGTGATGAAATCTAGAAAAGTGATAATAAAAGTGGCAACAAGTGGAGAGCAAGAGGCAGTTTTGAGACTACTTAGGAAGTGTATTGTTTGATGACTAGCGATAGATATTGAGCACTGGAGTTCTGGAATAGCTCCTAGGTTTTAACATAATATATTAGATGATTTGTGAGTCATCGTCCAACACAAATTATACAGAAGGAACACATCTGGGTGGAAGATAATTTCAAATTCTGAATTTAGAGTGACCATAGGAAATAGAGTAGAAGTGAGAAAAGGCAGAGAGTGGTTGGGATTCCCTGTAGTATATGGGAGCCCTACCTAATTAATAACATCCTCTGGTAATATTCTCTAGTAGGGCATGATCTTTATGAGCATCTGCTTAAAATATCACTGGCTAACAGCGTGGACTCTGAATCAAAACTGCCAGAATTCCTATTCTTGCTCAGCTATGAAGCAATTACTTAACATTTCTATGCCTTTTCTTTCTTTCTTTCTTTCTTTCTTTCTTTCTTTCTTTCTTTCTTTCTTTCTTTCTTTCTTTCTTCCTTTCTTTCTTTCTTTCTTTCTCTCTCTTTCTTTCTTTCTTCTTTCTTTCTCTCTCCCTCTCTTTCTTTTTTCTTTTCTTTTCTTTTTTTTTTTTTTTTTTTGAGTCAGAGTCTTGCTCTGGCTGTGTCACGAGGCTGGAGTGCAGTGGTGCGATCCTGGCTCACTGCAACCATCACCTCCCAGGTTCAAGTGATTCCCCTGCCTCAGCCTCTTGAGTAGCTGGGACTACAGGCTCGCACCACCACATCTGGCTAGGCTAATTTTTTGTATTTTAGTAGAGACAGGGTTTCACCATGTTGGCCAGGATGGTCTCCATCTCCTGACCTCGTGATCTGCCCCCCTCAGCCTCCCAAAGTGCTGGGATTACAGGCGTGAGCCACCGCGCCCAGCCACCTCAGTTTCTTAATCTGTAAAATGGAAGTAATAAGGTATCTATTTTATAGTGATATTAGAATTTAATGAGTTAGATTAACACAGCACTAAGAATAATGCTTAAGACATAGTGAAGACAAAGTGTTTACCCAATAAGACAAATAAGGACTGAAAAGAGAAAACTTTCATTTCAACATGAGATTTTTCTGATATATAGAAACATAAAGCAGAGACTACATTTTATTTTGATTGTATAGAATAAGGGCAGACAGGGATTTTGTTTTGTTTTGTTTTGTTTTGTTTTATAAAAGTTGATAAACCACTTCAGTTAGTTGCTTCCAAAGAAGCAAAGTAGAAGGCTTTACCTTTTTACATTTATTTTTGATGTTGTTGATTGCAATGTCGTTTACAAGAGATAAAATTTTAAGGCTGTTCTGATTTGAAATTTAGAAATTAAGTGGTTTATGATTTTCCATAGGAAGCCTACAATTGTGAAAAATAATATTTCTCATAATTTAAGCTTATTCTCACATTTAACATTAGCAAATGGGCAAATAACATTGGGAAGAATATAATAATGGGGATATAATTGATGGAAAGACTACAATTTTAACTAAGTGGAAATGTATAAGGAATTTTTCTAGAAAAATGAAGATTTCACAGTCTTATTCTGTTGTATAACCTTAAAGAATGGTCCATGAACCTTCCTGTCAAGATGCCTTTTCATCATCTTGTTAAAGTTCAGTGACTCCTTTCACAATCCCACTGAACTCTCACCCTTTTCACTTCTTGGCACCTCATTAATTGTTAACTTCTGCTTCTTGTCCACCAGTGTGTGGTTTTTCCATTTCACTTTCTAACTTGCCTCTGAATCAGAAGTTAAACCACCAACTCTCCTGGAGCTATGGCATGAGCTTGGAAAACTGTGAAAACAAAATTACTTTGGAAATAACTTCATGCTGAAATTATAAAGAGGTGTTTGAACATATGGCCTAATTTCAAAACTAGAACTGAGCCTATCTGAATTAGTGGAACTTTTTGGAAAAATAATCACGTAATTAGTAACTGTTTACCTCAATTCATATCTAGAATATCACTTGACTTTAGCTAGAAGTGATTAAGTCCAAAGAAACATCCTCTTGGTACTTTAAGTAAAGAGAAGTAGAGATCAGCAAATGAAGACAAAAATTAGTCTTTGGAATACAATATCAATTGTTTGGTGGTCTCACCATTACATAAAATTTATTTTCTTGAATAAGTTCATATTTTATTAAAAAATAAGATAGTAATTTGGCACCCCATTCCTGACTAATTTTTCATAAAATATAAAACAATAGATAAGATAAACATAATGTCATTTTAAAAACCATCCTATCGTAAAAGTACAACAATGACAACTTTGCCAAATAATGGCTACAAAAATAGTCCCAATGTTAAAGCATAGACAGAGTGATTAAAAGCCTCAACTGTCCCATGTCATAAATTTAAAATAGAATTAATGTTACTTATATTGTGGAATACATTTGCTTCCATTATACAAATTTATCAGGCTTCGGGGGAATAATTTTCTTGGCCCAGGTCTCTTTTTAAAAGCTGTCCAAAGAGCATGAAATCATACCATCTTTTTATAAATTTCCCTGTAGCAAGCAGAAGCATTCAAAATCATTTCATTTGTTCAAACGGTGAGGATTCTCTAAAGGGACTTAGACCTCTGCAATCACCAGCACCTGCAAAATTTATTCTGGAGCTCAGCACACACCTGTGAGCCTTCATCCATCCACATCAGAAAAACTGTTTAACACTAGGAAAGAAGGATTATAAGCCTCATCATGGGATTTGCTGTCATATTTCCAAGGCACACATGAGTGAGGTATCCGCCTACACATTCAAGGATTCTGATCGTCTAGTTCCAATATATTCTCTGCCTCTTCCTTGATAGCTTAAGTCCTGAATTCTGTCCTTAAATACTGTTGCAGCTTAAGCTGTCCTGCCTAACTTAGACTTCCTGACACTAACCTCGGCTTTTACTCATGACATGATGAATTCTATCCTTGAATGTTTAGTTTGAAAATTTGGCAAGTATGTTTATTTTAAAAAGAAAAATTATTTGCCTTAGGAGACATACTTGGTGGTAGCAATTCATAAAGCCTTCTCATATACATTGTTTAATTTGATCATCATAGCCCTCAACTGAGGTGGGCAGTTAGCTTGTGTTACAGCCCCAGCATTTATCTTCTTCTCCTGACTTCCAGGACTGAATGCATGGTCCCCAGTTGCAGACCAAGACTGAATTGAGTTCCTAAGCCAGTCAACAGTGGTAGGAGGCATAAATATTTTTCTACAGGGAATTTAGCCCAGTTTCTTACGTTCAGTGATTCAGCCAAGATATCTGGGTTTCCTGGTGTCCCAAGATGCATTTGTACAAAGAGTTTTTAGACTGAGGAAAACAGAAGACAACTTTGTCCCTACAAGACTGTAGCCAAGAGTCAGCCTCTTTTTTAAATGTGTATTTGTGGTAGGATTCTCACCTGTTACTTCTGCCTATTACTTGGCTCTGTACTTCATGGCCCCAAAATCGGAATCCCGCCTTACACTCCAGACACTGACACATCGGCTACCTCTTGTCAGATCTCCCTTCAGGAAGTGGCTCTTTTTCACTTTGTGTTTCCTTGATGAGTTTCCCACCTAGATCCTTGCAGAATATAGATTGGTTTCTTTAAACTCGGATCCTCCCTAAATTCCCAGTTGCAGCTATGACTAAAATTCCTTGCTAACTTCATCCCAGCCCTGCTTACAAAATACATCTGGATATATGGTAATAGTAATAAGAAGAAGAACAGTAAAATTTTTTGAAGTGTTTGCTGTTTTTCAGGCACAGTTCTAAGCTGTTGACTTTTAGCAATTGTTTAATTTTCAAAATAATAATTTTATGAGATAAAACATGTTATTTTCTTAATTTTACTTATGAGGCAATGGAAGCATAGAATAACTTAATCAATTAGTCAATTAGTCAGGAAACAGCAAGCTAGATTTTATCTGCAAAGTTGTTTTGCTTCTAGAGTCCACGCTCTTATTCAAAAAGTCTCATTAAACCATGTTTGAAGATAAACTTTGAATTTTGCAAATTGAACCACTGGCTTCCATCACGGGGTAGGGTCCTATTACTAGTGTCTATACCTCAGCACCATCATATGCCCAAGCCCCAAATTTTGCACTCTTTCGCTTTGGTAAATTATTTTCCAATACGGTCATCATATCTTCCATCTTGCATACCTTCTGCAGAGACATTGCCACTCTTTTCATCAAGTTGTTGGACTGATTTTTTTCTCCCCTTGAATAAGGGCTGGCCTTGTGACTTGCTTTGCCTAATAAAATGTGACAGAAGGAACACCGTAGGACGTTCAACATTAGGTTTTAAGAACTTTGTAGGCTGGGCGCGGTGGCTCAGGCCTGTAATCCCAGCACTTTGGGAGGCCGAGGCGAGGGGATCACAAGGTCAGGAGATCGAGACCACGGTGAAACCCCGTCTGTACTAAAAATACAAGAAATTAGCCGGGCATGGTGGCAGGCGCCTGTAGTCCCAGCTAACTGGGAGGCTGAGGCAGGAGAATGGCGTGAATCTGGGAGGCGGAGCTTGCAGTGAGCCCAGATTGTGCCACTGCACTCCAGCCTGGGTGACAGATCGAGACTCCATCTCAAAAAAAAAAAAGAAAAAAAAAGAACTTTGTAGCTAAATGCAACATGAATGATCTTGGTTAGACAAGTAGAAAGCTCACTCGGTCAACCTACACAATCAAGAGAAATAAATTTGTGTTGTAAGACAAAGGTTGTCATGGTTTTCTATGTAGTGATAAATAGCTGAAACACATTCTCAGTCTTAAGGTGCCTGTATTCTGGTATACCTCGTACTTGAACTGCCCCTAAGTAGCACAGGTATAAATTTTAGAAAAGGTGAAAATGAAGCTGAGAGAGATTTAGTGAATTGTTCTAAGTTATATTAGTGAGATACAAAGCATAGACTCCAACTGTAGACTTCTAAATTTTAAGTGCCATGGACTTTTAAATCTGCCGATATAGTGTGGATGTCCCCTCCAAATCTCCCATTGAAATGTAATCTCCAGTGTTGGAGGCAGGGCCTGGTGGGAGGTATTGGATCATGCGAGCAGATCCCTCATGAATGGCTTAGCACCAACTCTTAGTGATGAGTGAGTTCATGGGAGATGTGGTTGTTTATAAGTGTGTGGCACTACTCCCTGCCACTTGCTCATGCCCTTGCCATGTGACATGCCTCCTCCTGTTTCACCTTCTGTCATGAGTAAAAGCTCCCTGAAGCCTCCCCAGAAGCTCAGCAGATGCCAGCACCATGCTAGTACAGCCTGCAAAACCATGAGCCAATTAAACCTCTTTTCTTTATAAATTACCCAGCCTCAGGTATTTCTTTATAGCGACACAAGAATGACCTAACACATCCCCTGTCTTCCGAAACCAATATACCATCTTACACCATTCTGTATTAAAAACAACAACAACAAAAAACAAAACAGTCTAGTAGTCATGATCTCCAACCAGCTTATTATTAGACCATAGCATTTTACCAGAGATGTTTTCCAAAAACAGTCCATCCTGAGGAATTCCCAGTGCAGTGTCTGACACCATTAATCTTATAATAATCCTCTAAGAACTACAGTGAATGCTTTTTGATGAAAAACAGGGGCATACTTTTCCTGTTGACAGCCACTTTTAAAATAAGGAATTTATTCAACATTTTTTACTCTCACATTCTCCTAAGTCTTCAATTATTCAAAGAACAGGTGAGCCTATTCAGCATCAGTTCATGAAAATTTAAGGTCAACTAATTGGTTATTTTTGTCCCTGTCCACAGCCTATTTTACCACTTGTTCACAACTATTAGAGTTCTTTAAATGTCTTTGAAAGGCCATGGAGAAGTGACAGGTTAGTCTTTAAAGTAGAATTTTAAAATAAAGTTTTGAGAAGAATTGTGTGTTCTGGCCAGTCAAGAGACTTTGGTTAATACCCCAAATCCTGTGAGGAATTAATGCTTATTAAAACAGCATCATTGTATAAATAACATTAGCAAAACTAGGAGAATTACTGTATAACCATGCAAACGGGAAAGGGATAACTACATTTCCTTGAATGTTATACAAGTTAAGATTCTGTGCTATAAGATTACATTTTAAAATGTTTTTATTTTCTAAGAAAACAATATAGTGGAAAAAGTAATATTATATTGTTCTCATTATTTTTTCTATATTAACTTTTCTCATTCTGTCATAATTCATAAACTTTACTGCAATCAACAGCAATAAAAATCCCAGCAGTCATTTATCCTAAATATTCTTGAACAATCCCAACATAATTTTATCTTTCTGTAAAAATGAGCTTCATTAAACATAAAACTAAATTATGTATAGCTTTTCTATCTTTGCAACAAGTTCTAAATTTTTAAAAATAAAATAATGAATAAGACCTACTATTTCATAGCACAATAGGATGACTATAACCTATAGTAACTGTAGATTTAAATAACTTAAAGAGTGTAATTAGATTATTTGTAACTCAAAGGATAAATGCTTGAGGAAATGGACAACCCTTTCTCCATGATGTGCTTATTTCACATGCATGTCTGTATCCATACATCTCAGGTACCCCATAAATATACACCGACTATTTACTCACAAAAATTTTATAAAAATTGAAAATTAAAAATAATAACAATAAAAATACTGTATACCAGATCACATAATAATGTTTTCATTAAAAATCATTGGTTGGAATGATGAATATATCATTCTGTCCTCAATGTTCCAACCAAAAAATAGAAAAATATATCTACCCCATAATCTGAAGAATTAGTTAAGATTAAGATTATTTGCCTGTTCAGGAATATGCCATTGGAAGCAACAATATGACAGAACCACGAAGTGTACACTACCAAAGATAAATTTCATACATGTTATTTCCCTGTTTTAACAATAAAAATGTCAGGCTTTCATCTTTTTATTGACTTATATTAAATAGAAAAGCCACTCTGACAGATCACATTAAATATTATAAATTTTAGAAAAACCCTCATACTTACAAAGTGATGAAGTTGTCATAAATGATTCATACATTTTAGGCAATATAACCTAATCAAGACAAAAATGCATATTTCACATGAACATCTCTAATGCAACCTTAGATAAGCCTTCTATCTGTTTGTAACTCAGATCTGAGCCTAAGTACATTGTTTCTTAAAAGTCATATGTTCTCAGATACACATGAGTTGTGTACAATATCAATGATTTCTCTATAGATGTTAATGAAAATAACACGTTATATAGGCTTGTAATAAAGATTAAATACAATTCTTATTGTGAAAGGGCTGTGTACACTGTAGATAGCTCTCAGAACACTTTATTAATTTATTTAACTTATTTAGAACCCAATAATAGTAGCATCGTTCTGGTATTGCTGTTGGTCAGTTCTGTGCAGCTCATCACCCTCCCTGACTGAAGTACCACAGTTAAGAATTGGGGGTGGGGTTGGGTAATTTTAACAAATCACAAAGCAGATTTTTGTCTTTCTGCACTTTCAGAACAGCTTTCTCCACCAGCCCTCATCATCCTGTCTCATGCCCGGTTTTTATAGATTGAATGCCTAATTGGCTTTCAACTGGTCAGATATTGCCTAATATTTTCTAAGATAACTTGAAATTTAATAGCTGCACTTTTGAAGTCTTAAAATCATTCACACCAAAGGAGTGAATCTGTAATGGCAAAATGACAAACTGTTAGGATTTAATTTAGTACAATGAGTCCCACTTTAGATTCCATTAACTCCTAAAATACAGATACTATCCCAGTCTGCTTTCTCTTGAGGTAACCTCTGTCAAGACTTTATTAATGTCTCTTCCCACTTTAAGACATTTCACATGAGAAGTGCTTCTCCTTTATTTTTTTAACTACGAGGAGAGGCAAGTAAACATTTGTGTAAACTTATACACAACTTAAAATAAAACAAATTTTACCTACTTTTTAATGTGTTTGTTTGTTTTTTCTTATAAATTTGTTTAAGTTCCTTATAGATGCTGGATATTAGACCCTTGTCAGATGCATAGTTTTCAAAAATTTTCTCCCATTCTGTAAGTTGTCTGTTTACTCTGTTGATAATTTCTTTTGCTGTGCAGAAGCTCTTTAGTTTAATGAGATCCCATTTGTCAATTTTTGCGTTTGTTGCAATTGCTTTTGGTGTCTTCACCATGAAATCTTTGCCTGTGCTTATGTCCTGAATGGTATTGCCTAGGTTGTCTTCCAGGGTTTTTATTGTTTTGGGTTTTATGCTTAAGTCTTTAATTCATCTTGAGTTAATTTTTGTATATGGTGTAAGGAAGGGGTCCAGTTTCAATTTTCTGCATATGGCCATTTTCATGATATTGATTCTTCCTATCCATTAGCAAATGACATTAACAGACACATCTCAAAAGAAGAAATGGATGTGGTCAAAAAGCATATGGAAAAAAAACCTTAACGTCACTGATCATTAGAGAAATGCAAACCAAAACCACTATGAGATACCATGTCACACCAGTCAGAATGGCTAGTATTAAAAAGTCAAAAAATAACAAGTGCTGGTAAGATTGTGGAAAAACAGGAATGCTTATATACTGTCAGCGGGAGTGTAAATTAGTTCAACCATTGTGGAAGACAGTGTGGTGATTCCTCAGAGACCTAAAGTCAGCAATACCATTTGACCTAGCAATCTCATTACTGGGTGTATACTTAAAGGAATATAAATTATTCCATTATAAAGACACAGGTACACATATGTTCACTGCAGCACTGTTCACAATAGCAAAGACATAGAATCAACCCAAATGCCCATCAATGACAGACTGGATGAAGAAAATGTGGTACATATACACCATGGAACACTATGCAGCCATAAAAAGGAATGAGATTATGTCCTTTGCAAGGACATGGATAGAGCTAGAGGTATTTATCCTTAGCAAACTGACACAGGAACAGAAAACCAAATACCACATGTTCTTACTTAGCTCAAGCGGGAGCTAAGTGATGAGAACACATAGACACATAGAGGGGAACAACACACTAGAGCCTATCAGAGGGTGAAGAGTTGAAGGAGGGAGAGAATCAGGAAGAATAACTAATGGATACTAGGCTTAATAACTAGGCGATGAAATAATTGGTACAACAAATCCCCATGACACACGTTTACCTGTGTAACAAACCATCCTACACATGTATCCCTGAACTTAAAATAAAAGTTTAAAATAAATAAATAAAAACAAATTTTAAAAGCATGCTAAGTAATGAAAACCTGGGCAACTCTGTCAAAGTCTTACGGCCCTGAAGAAATGTGTACTTAACTTGAAGTTTCTTTCTCTTAGTATGTGTTTCATACCTACCACATATCAATTATTTCCCTACTAAATAAAACCTGTGTGGGCAGAAGGCAAAATGTGATGACTCTGTGTGAAAGTTAATGATTCGGGACTCAAATAAAGCTTAGCTTCAAAAAGGTCTTTGAGGTTCACATCTGATCACATCCACTATGAACAAGAGCAGATGGCATGTCAGTAGTTGACAGGGCATCAGCGCTGTGGGATTAGCTTGGCATCTCTGTAAGTGTTCAGGAACAGGGATTAAAAACTTCCAGGTTGGCAGCTACTTTCCCCACTCCTGCACTTTAAATGTCATATAACTTCATCCAGGCTAAACATGACAGATGATGTTTCTATTCCCACCGGATTTGCTTAGCAATATCATTGCAGGAAATGTGGAAACAATCAAGATATCCTACATTTCAATATCAACTTGATCCGGGGCTAGCAGAAATATAAAAATGACTTGGAGCCAAAATATCCAAAAAGAGAAACTTGACAGCCCTCTTTGTGGTTACTCTTTAGAAGCTACTCTTTATATACTCTCTCGATGCATCTCTCAGCCATGAAAATAAACCCTGGGATGTATGCTTAAAAATAAGAAAGAATCTGCATAGGTCAAATGGAAACTAGACAGAGAGCAGAATGAAAACAAGGCTATGATGAAACTCTGTCTTTCTGTTCTCTTTTGGCTTTACTTTCATGGTCTCTTTATGAAGTGTATCAGTGCATTTGCTGCTGCCAGATGTTTGTTGTATGGTAAATTTGGGGGATAGTAAGAGAGAGTAAAAGTGTCCAAGAACAAGGGGAGAATCTGCAATAAATGTTGGACAGTGAAATGTAAACATTGGCGGTCAAGGTAGAAACTAGCCACACAGGTTGCTTTACAAAAATGGTTTCCAGACTTGGCAGAAAGCCCAATGTGAGAGAAGAAAAAAAGAAAAGAAGCAATGAATAAATCAGAATAAATAGAATTATTTAACTCTTAAAAATGAAAAACAAAGTAGGGATCAGTGGGACAATCCCCAGGTCATATTATAAAGCCCACATAGCTCTGTTATTTTCCAATATGTGAGCTACTATTCCATTTCATTTCCCAAGTATAAAATCATTAGTATTGTGAGCAGTGGCATTTCACTTGAAAGAAAAAAGCTTCATAGCACTGAGGGGTCTCTCAGAAGAATAGATGTATTTAAAAGAAAAGTTGGTGCAGTAATTTTCTTTGAAATAAAATATTGCATCATTATCTGATGTTGTCATTAATTTTCAGGCTATGCTTAGAATTTCTGTGGCAAAGGAAAAAAAAGAATGCATATTAAGGACACAGAGCAGGCCATGAAAGGGGGCTGCTTTCAATAACGAGAACTGAGCATGTAGAGGCCAGTCCCACCACTGTTATTTGCATAGGAAGTCATAATATCAGGTTACATACATTCTTTTTAACCTGTATTCATAGGTTTCAATGATGAGCTTCAGGTACCAAAAGAAGCCCCTGAAATAGAGTGGTAAATGCATGTCTAACTTTTGGGGGAAAGATGGTCCACTGCCTTTTATCAGAATTTAAAGGGATCTATAATCCCAACAAATCTGAGAGCTATTAAAAAAGAAAATCTTTGAAGTTTTCTCTAGTTTTATGCTTCTCAATTTTATGCTCTTTATGTCAAGATAAAACTAATGGATAATTTCTAAAAAAGGATAATTAGAAATTATAACTAATAGTGACATAAACAGGTCATAGTTTTTGAGTATTTACAATATGCCAGGCACTTTTCTTTATAAACCTTATCTTATTTAGTGCACAAAACAATCTTATAAAGTAGGTGTTTTTATTGTTGGTTACTTCAGGAAACAGGGACAGATGATTTTCCAATGAGGAAAGAAGTGGGAGGTGGCAGAACCTGTCATAAAAGCTATATGGGCTAACTCCAAAGCTGAGGTTTACATGACTGTACTTTACAACATTTTCATAATGACATGATTATGTAACCTTTTCCAAAAACAAGAGAAAAATAAATATTTTCTTTGAAGGTGCAGGACCACACATGGGATACAGTATAAGAAAAGGGAAAAAAATGTATTTTGCCTGCTAGCATTTTAATCCATGAGTATTAGGACTTAAACAAGTATCAAACTGCAAAAGAAAGAAGAAAGCACAGAAGAGTGTGTGATACAGACAGCCAAAGCCAACATAAGCACCTCGGGTGTCTTGGGTACAAGCTTGCTCACAGGCAATATCAACGTCTCAAGTTCCAAGCTTTCTTGGATCCCATCTTCCTTGTAAAGTGCAATGAAGCTACAAGTCATTCAGTCACTGAGATTTATTTTACCCTATGGACAACTCTACTGATGTTTGGGGGATTTCAAGGGGGGAAGAGGGATGATCTGTGTAGGGCCAGCTTTATGGTGTGCAACTTGTGTAGTCACACAGGACCCCATGACCAGAAGAGTCCTGCAATTGTTTTACTGCTCTGTTGTTGCCATCTTGAAAATTTTAACACATTTTGGAAAGGGGCCTCTGCATATTCATTTTGCACTGTTCCCTGAAAATTAGGTAGCTGGTTTTGGTCTTGCTTTGAAGGTTACGTATTACATATTTTCTGTTTTAACTGAATCATCAGGCTTTATTCACATGAAGAGCTGATCACAGAGACAGGGATAGGCTAGAGAGTAAGAAGGGTGACTCTTAGATGTCTACAAAGTACCATCCACTATCCAACCATCCACACTACATACTTCATCCCATTTCATGCCTTTAATCCATTGTATGCTAAATGTGGAAAAATGCCTTAATCTTCATCAAACTGATACTTCCATTTTTACAGTTAATCGATTCAGTTCAGTGAGGCTGATTCAAGCAATGAAAAAGAATTCAATTAAGCTGTTTCCCCTCTGGTCTTGAAGACTGCTCATCTGTCATGCACAGAAACACAGTCTGATGAGAGTCTTCATGCCTGATAGGATATCTTCTGGAGGTGACCGAGGGCTACTAGTGGGTGTCTGAACATGACAAAGCTGCTTAATCCACCTACTTGTGTTTCATGTCCTTATAGTGCTGAAATACAGCACTATATGCCCAATTAAACATCTATTTCCTGGATAGTTTTAATTTAAAGGGTATTGGAAACTTAATTCAAACTCAGTTTTTCTTAAGCTTTCCAATTCAAAAAGCACTTCAACAGAGCAAAAGATGTGTTCTTTCTTCTTACTTCCCAACACTGCCTAACTAGCCATGGGACATTTACTCTCACAGGCATTGGTAATTTAACTTAAACTACAGATTAGAATATATTTATCCTATTTTTCTAGAAAATACACATCACATTTTTTAAAATGTATTTGTACTTTTATACTTATCCTCTGAAAATCTTTTTTTGACTTTTTCTATTGTACTTTAAGTTCTGAAAATCTTAAGCAATTTTAGAGAAATTCACAGAACTCTCTTAAAGAACCACTAATCAAACATCTTTCATGTGTAAAGTCAGGATCAAGAGAATGTATTTAAAAGTGCCTTCTAAGCTGTAAAAATTAATAAAACATTTATTACTCCCCTAAGAGGGTTAAAGAGTGGGTGCAATGATGAAACAAAGTTTGCTGTTAGTTGGATTTATAGTATGAGGCTCTTTCTAAGAGGAGTTGATATGAAGAAAGAGGGTTCTCAAGCATCTAGAGGATAACAGGAGGCCCCTGAATGCTGGAGCAAGATACAGAGATATAATATCAACGTGCGTGTCTAGGAAGGCAGACAGGAGCAGATGAGAAGTTTGTCATTTTTCCCTCTTCATATGGTTTTTTCTGAGCCAGTGCAGACTAAAATCTTAAACTGGTCATAAGAAACAAGTTTGACATCTGTTAGAATAGCACAGTATACTCTTTGGTTGCTCTGAATCAAATTTCTAAAATGAAACAAGGTCAAAAGATCTTACTGCCTCAGAGGAGCCTTTTTCCACTAGACATGTCAGTGGCATACAGTAACAGATTCAATATAAGCAGTGCATAGCATGCACCTGAAACTTTTAATTATCTTATTTAATCTGAAAAGTGTGGCTAGGTATTACCCTCTGTGGCAGGCACACTCAAAGGTGAACTTCAATGAATCATAGCTTTGCATAAGCCCCTCTACCTGACTGCAAATGAAATCTTTGACTTGATTTTAACTAACAAAATACATCAAAAGTGATGGGTTATTACTACCTTGATTAAGCTACATCAAATGTCACTCCTGTGATGACATTATGTTACACTAAATTTAGTCTTTGCAGAGTGGAACTAGAGCCTCTCTTTGCTGACTTTTTGAGGAAGGCAGCAATGTTGAGGAAGTCCATGTGGCAAGAACTTATGGGTGACCTTGAGGAACTGCAAGACCTGAGGACAGTCAACAGACAACAACCAGCAAATAACCAAGACCCTCAGTCATACAACTCTAAGGATATTAATTCTGCCAACTCCTTTGGTGAGCTTGGAAGTATAGGTGTTCTGTCATGCCTCTGCATGAAAGTGCAGTCCAGCCAACACTTGATTGCTGCCTTGCATGACCCCATGCAGAGGACTTGTTGTAGACTCCCAACTCCTAGAAACTGCAGTTATAGAGTCCCAACTTCTCAAAACTGCAAGATGATTAATGAATGTTATAAGCTACTAAGCTGTGATAATTTTTTAGCCATCAATAAAATGATAATATATGATATGGTTTGGCTGTGTCCCCCCAACCCATCTCATCTTGAATTGTAACTCCCACAATTCCCACACATCATGAAAGGAACCTGGTGGGAGGTTATTAAATTATGGGGCAGGTCTTTCCTGCACTGTTCTTGTGATAGCCAATAAGTTGCACAAGATCTGATGGTTTTAAAAACAGGAGTTTCCCTGCACAAGCTCTCTGTTTGCCTGTCGCCATCCACATAAGATGTAACTTGCTCCTCCTTGCCTTCCACCATGATTGTGAGGCCCCCCCAGCCATGTGGAACTGTAAGCCCATTAAGCCTCTCTCTTTTGTAAATTGTCCAGTCTCGGGTATGTCTTTATCAGCAGCATGAAAACAGACTAATACAATGTACCATTCTGTTTTGCAATGGGACTTAAATATCAGACAGGTTAAGCATCTTCAGCCATCTATAGCAGACTTCAAACATGCATCTCTACAGTCTCCAACTCTGCATTTCTCCAATTTTTATCCACACAATCAGCTAATGAACTCTTGCTCCTTTTCCTGAAACTCCAGTTTCTGAGATTCCTACATTTATCTTGCTTTTTTGTCCAGCTTCTCAAACTTCAATTGTTCTTTACAAGACATTACCCTCCATCGCTACCCTCCGTGACTGTCTTTGAACACAGATCTAGAAACCAAGCTTGGGTGCTGATATACATTCTTTGTTTTGGTTAAAATTTGGAACTATTCAGCTGTTGTTGTTTTTTCCCCTTAGAGAAACCACAAAATAAAAATTAGAAAGGTCCTGAATTCAAGTTTGCTTTCAAGGTGCAACAGTTTAACAGCACTATTTATGAAGTTTCTCTCCTCCTACAAAAGAAGGATTTTAAAAAGCAAAGATGCTTCATGTTTTCTTATTTTTATTGACAGAAATTATGCATTTTACTGTTAATAGTCTTACAATTTTATAGAGGGAATAAAATGTTTTGTATACCATTATGGACAGAATTTTTGTGTTTCCTCCAAAATTTATATGAGGAATCCACAACTCCCTGGCTGTATTTGGAGATGGCGCCCCTAAGGAAGTAATTAAGGTTAAAAGAGGTCATAAGGGTGGGTCCCTGATCCAGGAAGATTAGTGTCCTTAGAAGAGGAGACACCAGAGAGTATTATCCCCACCCTACCCCACCTCTCTCTGTCTCTCTCTCTCATCACACAAAGAATAGGTCATGTCAGCACACAGCCAGAAGGTGACCATCTGCAAACCATGAAGAAAACCCTCATCCCAAACCAAACCCTTCTGGAATCTTGATCTTGGATTTTCCAGCTTCCAGAACTGTGAGAAAATAAATTGCTGTTGCTTTAATCTACCCAGTCTGTTGTATTTTGTTATGGTAGCCCTAACAGACTAGTGCATACATCTTTCATTGAAAAAAAAAACTCTCAAAATTAGTGGACAAAAAATTATTTCTCCTTCAATATTGAGGCTCATATAGTCAACACATTACATCAAATTAGCTGAAAAACTTCTACAAAATACAGTTCCCAGAGTACTGCCTCATTCAGATTCTGATTTAATTAATCTTGGGAGACACTCTAGAATCTGTTTATAAGAAGCAGCAAGGTGTGCTGGGTGATTGATTCTGTTGCTGAAATGCTTGGACCACACATAGAGAAGCACTGCTCTAAGTATTCTTATCTATGTGTCCCTAATGAATTGAGATGATGGAATAGGGAATGATTCTTAGTAAGTCAAATGCTTATTTATTATGCAAGAATAAAGAAGATATTTAGGACCTAGAACTTTCAGAATGGATATAGGCATCTATGTTCAAATATAATAATTGAGATTCTTTTACAGTTAAACAATAAAAATGATGTTGTTTTAATGTTTCTACTTTATTTTCCACGTTCATTTTTGCTCCCAAATAAAATACACATGGGAATATTCCTTTTCATGCTTACTTTACAAAGTTAATATACATTTAGCATTAAGGTAAAGAATCCTGGGTCTGGGAAACTGAATAAGAAACAGATGTTGGGAAATTAGTGCAATCTAAAAGGCAGTCTACCTTCATTTCTATTATAAAGAGACCCACATCAGAACCCCTGTTGTGGCTATATACTCCCAACAGAAGTTTCATTTAGATTTTTTTTTTCTTCCAGTAATGAAACTCAAGTCAGGAAGTTTTCAAGCTGCTGATACTCCTACAAAGGCTATGGATTATTTTAGGCAAGTGTTATTTTGAAAATACCTGCCCCATTCAAAAGACTGCGGCAGGGCACCAAAGCAATAGAAATTTTCAAGCCCTGCTGCCCATATCTTCCTCCTTCTGATGCCCAGCATGACACCCCACAGCAAATACACGAGCTACTTGCTAAAGAAGAAGTGCTCTTTAAAAAAATTATTATTTATTAATTCCTGTATTGTCTCAGAACATTCCCTATATATGACCTTCAAATCTTCACTTTATAGATTCTCAGCCGAGAAGACAACTCCAGAGATACGAAGAAAGCCATACTTTACATTATTGAGCTGACCCTTCTTCTGAAAAAGATAACTGCCAAGTCAAGGTTATTATTTGTATGTATTAATTTTTAATTGAGTTTGAGAGCTGAAACTATTTTGATATCCTGATTTTCCCAAAGAAATTGCTTACCTAAGTTGATTAATGCGGTAACGACTCAGGAGCCCAAGCAACCAAGCAAGGCAAAGGAATACAGCAGATATATCAAACACTAAAGACTTATTTTCCCTAAATTCAGAAAAAAAATTGAGTTTTTTAAAAAAGCTTTTAAAATACAGGCTTAGACAAACTTGTGAATTAAAACCATATTCTCTTATCATTTTGTATATTTTTAAAATATCATCACCAACATTTTTCTTCTACTTTTTATTTTTGGACTTTTTTCCTCTCTTTCTTTCAACACTATGTTACTTTCCTCAGGTTGCAGACCTTTAAGATTTAAGCCTAGATCTGGCTTTGTTTCTTTTCGTTTTTCTCAATCTGAACACCTCTTTTATCCTCTGGTCAAATCTCCTATACACAGCACAAGCTCCCCTACACATTTTACTATTGCTCTGCTATTCTACGTCATTACTCCAATGATGATTTCATAGACCAGTTAACAAAAGACACCTTCCATAAAAATAATTTCCTCTCAAATCTACGTGATGATTATTTTGTCCAAAATATTCATCATGCATCAATTATATAGTGAAAATATAATTTTTCCTCTACAGAGTACTAGCAATAAAACAAAATGGGGCCTAACAATGAGACACAGATACACGAGTGTATGTTTTGGAATGCTGTGGTTAATGTTTCTACATAGCTATATGTCTTCTGCCTGGAGCTACATCTCCACATCATTTTCCCCCAAAACTTGTTTGACAAACCAGTATGTTCAGTATATGTTAATTAGTCTTGGAGAAAAAAACGATATGCAATCAAATAAATATGAGAAACACTGTTGCAGTTAAACAAAGTTCATTATATTTATATATTTTAAAACTTATCTTGAAATAGATAAAGTATATCAAAAAATGAAGTGTTCCAAATTATATGTGCTATCCCTGTACAAGAACTATGATATTATTTTGTGTTTCTTTGCAATTTTGTGGTATCTGTCCTAGGTGAATAAGCAGAACTGATTTGCTTTTTGTATTGCAAGGCATCTTGGATTTTTGAACATACTAATATATTTTAGGAATTTTCCATGGGAGGAAAAGAATGCGGCATTAACCAAACATATTTGACAATAAAGACCTCCCATTCTCCCACCTGCTGCACTCACTGTCTTCTTCTAGAACACGTTCCTAGAATAATACTATATAGCGCACAATTGAGAAACTCTGTTCAAGCCTGTGCCTTCAGAGTGACACCCCAAAGAAGACAGCCATAGGAACAACGAAGCACAGTGGACAGAACTTCGGAATAAAAAACAATTGGTTTTAAATTCATTTCTTAGTTATGCAAACTATTTGCTGAATTACCTGAGTATTTCTTTAAATCTCTCAGTGATAACAGTTTCCTCATCTATAAGATGGAGAAGACAATGATGTGCCTCCCTTTGAGTTGTGATTCTTAATAAGATAAACTGTATAAAAGTCCCTGTGCTGCCGGGCGCAGTGGCTCACTCCTGTAATCCCAGCACTTTGGAAGGCTGCGGCAGGTGGATCACAAGGTCAGGAGTTCGAGACCAGCCTGGCCAATATGGTGAAACCCCATCTCTACTAAAAAATACAAAAATTAGCCAGGTGTGGTGGCAGGTGCCTGTAGTCCCAGCTACTTGGGAGGCTGAGGCAGGAGAATTGCTTCAACCTGGGAAGTAGAGGTTGCAGTGAGCCGAGGTTGCACCACTGCACTCCAGCCTGGGCGACAGAGTGAGACTTCGTCTCACAAAAAAAAAAAAAAGAAAAAGTCCCTGGTCGCTGTGCATAATGATAGTTTGTATTCATGGAGCAACTACTGAATGCTGTAATCAGCTTCGAGTACATTACTAAGTATAACAGTAAGTCACAAAAATCAGATTACAGGTTACTTGTAAAATTTTGTTGGGTTTTAGCAAATGCCTTCTCCTCATAATAAAATTTGTAATGAATTTTAATCAAGGTTTTTTTTTTTTTCCTGAGATTTAAGCTACTTTAAACCAGAGTTTCATGTCTCATTTATCTTTTCATGTGTGTAATAGAACAACACTAGTTAATCAATTTTGGTAAATTTAGTTGAAAAAAGTTGTATGAAAATGTTGGTGGCCAATATTTTCCAACTATTGATACTTAACACAACAACAAATTTTATCTATTAAATTATAAATAATTATAATTATAAATTATTGTATTTTATTCATTTATACATGCAATTACAGTTTATGCTCTAATTGTCATGAAATGCAATACCTATTAAATCCTATTCATCAGTTTCTTTAGAGATGTTTATGTATATATTTGTCTAGTGGGTAGAGTCATAAAGTGGAAGTAGATTATGTCAAAAGTATATTCCTCTGATTTAGGAGTATGTAACTCCTATAAACAATTGTATTTATTGTCAAGTTTTAAATAAATGATTATTAGTTATCGTCCAGTAGAAATTTGAAAATTAATCCTGAAAAGATTCATTCACCAAATTCTCAGAAATATAAAATTGTCACAAGCAGCCACGAGCCATAAGTCCTTGAAAGCGACATCATTTATAAGTCAACAAGCATGGCTTTCACATGATCAATAAGGTTTGCATATGCATTTCCTACAAACCACACCCAAGGTAACTTTTGAAAAGAGGGTAAAATGATGCTCATTAAGGCAGTGAGAAGAGTGAGAAAAAATATTAAATGCTTTATTGAGAGAAATTTGAAGAATATAGTCTAATCTTCCAACTTTAAGTCTGAGGTCTGGAAATTTTCCAAGTGTTCGGATTAATGTTCAAAGATTTCAGTACACTGGGACGTACAATTACATATAGATAACATAAATTTTATATGTAGGGATAGAGTCAGCAACAGAACATATAACCTGCGTAATCATAGACCGTTGGGTCCTGCACTTGGTTTACTGTTCTGCTCTTGCTGTCTTGTTATTTAGGACAATTTTAACTTTGAACTTGTGTTCTGTAAGTGAAGTCCAGTGGGACGGTGGAGCATACACAAGCAGAAGAGACAGGCTAAGTGTACCCAAAGGCTCAGGTGGGCAGCATGCATCCAAGGAGGTGACCTGGCTGCAGAATGTGCAGGTCAGGGGAAGTCCGGGGAACTGCAAGGTCCCCAAGGTGGCAGCTGGGACTGGGAGCTGGACCCAGATTGGTGGCAATGAGAACAGCAATGGTAGCAGCAGCAGCAGCAAGAATAATGGGATGCCAGCTTGTTTGTCCACTCCTAGAATCTGTCTCTACCACATCTGTACCAATATGAGCTCGCCTTATCAGTAAATAATTATAAATAAAAGTATACAGATGGACATTGCAATAAAGCATATTAGGGAAGAATTGCAAAGCAAATATCCATAAGCAGAAAAATAGAAATTGAATTTAAAGATTGTCACTTATAGAAGAAAAGAACACTATTTTCATAGGAAGCTTCAAATGAACTAATGACTAATGAGAAATATATTTGAAATTATTTCTTTTGTAATTAAAGGAAAACTATAGAAAGAACGAACAGATATTTTAGTTATTAAAAAACCTACGAAGTCTTTTTTTATAACTTCCACAACTTACAAGTAATGCCACCAGAAACATTAGAATGCCACTGTACGAATTTTCATTTAAAATTAAATTTAGACTTACATAGAACTGATTCAGATAAAAAGTACAATGTTTTTAACAAAAATTTTCCTCAGGAATTGTAGGCTCTAGATATACTAAAATATATATATTTTAAATAATGTATTAGAAAGTTATTTCAGCTCTAGTAACAGTTACATAAGCAGAAAAATCTTTCTCAAAATTAAAAGTCATCAGGAATCATTTGATTTTTGCAACTAATATTGCTTTCATTTATACAGATTAAAATAAAGTTGCTGAAAGTATAAATTTGATGACAATAAATAAAGTTTAGGAAAGCAGGTCAGAAAAAATCAAGATATCACATTAACAAATGATCATTATGATTTTTCACAGATGACAAAGTATATTAATACATGTCATTATTGCATAAGTTATGAGGTCAAACTATTATTTCTCCTGATACTTTTAAGTTTATGTTTTAACTCATGTGTCACTACTATAACTACTATGTTTTATAAGCAATAAAATATTTTTAAGAAAACATATTTATGTTTTGGTATTTTTAATTGCACTTTTTCCTTAAAGCTGTTTGAATAGGGGGCTCTAAATTTCATATTATACTGGGACCCACAAATTATATACTCAGCCCTGTATGGCGATATCTTAATTTCTTTCCACTTATTCTTGCTATCTTATTTGTTATTTCACTGACAATTAATTATAAATTGTCCTTATCAAAAATTTTGCAGTGTTTAACCTGGTGGGAAAGAAAGTAAACCAGTGGAATGGAAATTGGACTAGATCTTCTGGTATTCAAATTACATCTCTATCATTAACCAGCTGTGGAACTTCAGACAATATACTTAAATTAATATTTTCAATTTCTTCAAATATAAAAGTAGGGTGCAAGTTGTGTATTACAATGTCCAGTTTTCTACCAAATATAGGCAACATGAATGGCAAAGCATTTTATGTCTTGTAAAATACACTCGAGGTTTTTCTTGGAAAGTTGTTTTGCACATTAGCCTTCTAAAGTAGAACTTGTATTTAACCCAGGATTCTGCACAGGTATCTGTCTGTGGAAACTTTTTCACTCAACACTATCAATTTTCAATGTATCTGGAATTCTCCTCGACATTCTTTGAGAAACATACAAGCACAATGTTTCCTTCAGGTTTTAATATTAGATTTTAAAAAGGTAAAAATGGCCAAAGAGTGTAAGCTAATTTTTATACTACTCAGGTAGGGTGGGAGTTCAAATCAAACTTGAAAGACATTTATGCATCTTTGACTTGTCAACCACTAAACTATACCAATAAAAGACATTTTCCTTTCATGGGCAGTCCAAGACACCACAGGGCTCCCAAATGTGTAGCTGGGACTGGGACCTGGACTTCAATTCTCAGGGAAGATACACAGGGTTAAAACACTAGTTGCCACTCAGTTGTCGTTGGGTTTTTTTGTTTGTTTTTGTTTGTTTGTTTTATTTTTATAGAACACATACCAAAACATAATCTTTTAACCAAAGGTCAGGATATGCTAATTGTTCACCTACTAGAAATCTTTTGTTCCATAGGTAATTCATGTGATCATATAAATGTACATTACATAAATACTGTATCTTTTCAAAAGCTTAGGAGAAACTTCAAAGATCATAGCATTACACAATTTTAAAAAGACAATCATTGAACTATATTTATTTTTCTTTCTGATAATATACCAAATTTTACCTATTAGCAGTAGTTTCTGTGAGTCAGTGCCTTATTATCAATGTAAAAATGGCAGGGATAATATAACTTAGGAATTAAGAAAGCCAGCAATGGAGTCATGTTTGTGGATTTGATACATCACGTTCTTGCCAAGTGACATGGTGCAATTTAAGTGATTTTATTCATATACAATTTGAAACTTAATACATTCCTATCCCTTCAAATTGATTTGAAAATTAAATTAAGTTAAAACATAAAAACACAAAAGAGACCAAAACGAAGAGAACAAAAATGGAAGGAAATCAAAGCCAAAAAAGAACAGAGGAAACCTAGCATGATCAATATCTTCAAAGAGATAAGGAAAATTATGATACCTTTAAAATATATATGGGATGTTGTTTTTAAATATATATAATATATGAATTAAAAAACTGTAGAAATTTTAAAAATGAAAGCAGTAATTAAGAACAAAATCAAAAGATATCTCATAACAAAATATGAACTTGATAACACCACTGCCAAAAGTAGAGGATAAAAAAAAGAATACTTTTATTAAGTATTTCTTAAGAATAACTAAAATTGAGGATCAACGTAAGAGATTCAACATCCAGATAATAAGATTTTCAGAAATAATAAACAGAGGAAATGGAGGAAAAGTAATGAAAAATATAACACTAAGAAAATTTCCCAGAATTAAGAAAAGGAGATGTTACAGAATTAAAATGCCCATGAGAAAAATAAATGAGAAGAAACCCACACCAAGGAATATTATCATGAAGTTTCGAAACATGACGGATTAAGAAAAAAACCTAAATTGTCAAAGAAGGAAAATGGGTCATTTAAACAGGTTATGAGATCAACCACAGCAATACAGTATAAGGGAAGCAAATGATAGTTTCATACTTGCAAGTTTTCACAAGTGTACCCCTACTGCTTGAAGCTACTGCATACACCCCTCTGAAAACTACACTATGCTTCAAGCTAAAGTTAGAGAATGGAGGATCCAAAGAAATAAGGAGGTAAACAGAATCTACAGGATGGTGATGAATGACAATTCTAGGAAAATATTTGCTGATCAGGACAAAAGAACAGGGAGTCCAGATCAAAATAGGAAGACAAAAGTCTGTGGGAGAAATGGTATTAACAGAGAATAAATGGGACAGATAGAAATTTGATATATTAGACTAGAAAGGGCAATTTTACAATTCTTTCAATAATTTGGGATAAATTAGTAAAAAGAAATAGTGAAAAGGAGTGAAGTATTGTGCCCATGAAAAAGAAGATATACAATGTTATATAGCAATAGGATATTCATGTAGAAGAAATGAACAATATTGTTATACTCATAATTTAAAAACTTTTAATGTTAATTTAATTAAAATCATGATGCACTGTTTTAAAAGTATTGGGTTAGCAGGGGTGCCTCAGGAAAGTGATACTGGAAAGTTATAATATCAGTGTCAATTTTAAGAAGTCAAAACATATTATCAACGTTTGAAAAAGCAAGATATAGCTGAATATATATACGTTATATACATATGATATATACATATATATCATATGTATATAACATATGATATATATGTATATAACATATGTATATAACATATGATATATACATATATAACATATGTATATAACATATGTATATAACATGATATATATGTATATAACATATGATATATGTATATAACATATGATATATATGTATATAACATATGTATATAACATATGATATATATGTATATAACATATGTATATAACATATATATATAAATATAATTTAAAGTGGTAGCCTCAGAAAAGCAGAAATTAGGACTAGGGAAGAATAGGGTAAGGAACCAGCTTTTCTTTACGCAACTAATAGCACTATTGGACATTGTTTAAACAGTGGAGATTTGTATATGTTTACATATATGTATTATATCTAAAATATATATTATACATAATGTATTTAGGTTGGAGCAAAAATAATTTCGGTTTTTGCCATTGAAAGGAATGACCAAACCTGCAATTACTTTTGCACCAACCTACTATTATTTTGATAAAATTAAAAAATACATTTGAAAACAAAACAATAATGTCAGGCAAAACATTTAAAATAGATGTGCCCAACTGAGGTTTGGTTTAAAAACATGATCTATGCTAAACATTAGTCTGTGGGAAATTATTATAACCAGGGTTTATTTTTAATGCTATTCATAACATTTATGGGACACTCTCCCTTTCATCCATCAGAGTTTGATCAAGGAATATAGATGAATTTAACTCAAACAAAAGAACATTTTTATACATTGCAGAATCAACAAAATGAGTAATATCTTTTACATTATCTACATGAGTGCTTCTTAAATTTAATATGCATATAAATCACCTGGGAAACTTGTTAAAATGCAGATTCTGATTCGGGGGTCTAAGAGCCTGAGGTTCTGCATTATAAACAAATTCTCTGCTGCTATTAATTGTGACATCCAAGGACTATCCTTTAAGGACCAATGCAGTTCCACACCATTTTTCCTCTCCATTATTGAAAATAATTGAATGTTAAATATAATGACTCCCTTCCAAAAGGTCCTTTCCAAAAGGTTCCAAATGTATTTTGGGAATTTTAGGTTAAACATCATAAACTGCAAGACTTAGGGTCTTCAAAATGCTAAAGTAGATTATCTCCAAGATGGGGATGAAACAATTCAGTTTCTCAATTGTCTTGGTCATAAACCCATTTTCTTTTTTTTTTTTTTTATTTTTGGAAAACAATAATGTATTAGCATTTGACATTACATATATGCCTGGCAAATCTAAGGAAGTCTAAATATCTTTGTACTTTAGTTTACTTGGTGAGTATACAAAGAAGGGAAAAAATTTTCCAATACTTAACAATTAGCAATTTTTTTTTAGCAAAGACATGAAAGCATCAAAGATTAACTTTCTCCAATTTAAGCATTCAACTAACAAATACTAACTGAATACTTCCTACTTTTCTGGTGAGTTTTATCTTAAGGTTACTAAAATAAATTAAAGCAGTCTTAAAAAGAATAATCTTAAATAGTTTTTGGAAAACCTTGGAATCTGAGCAGGCTCTATTGTCCAGTCTTAATTTTCACTATAGCAAGAAATTTGAAAAGGATTTCCTTCCTTTGGCATGCTTTGTCTCAGTTTCAGGGAACTATTTTCCCTGGTGACTTGTGCCTGCTGTTGCTTTTTTTATTTACTTGCAAGCTCTTTGACCTTAACATACCTATGCATCTGAATCACTGAAAGGAGACTTGATGAAATATATATTGCTGGGCCCCAATTTACTTTAGAATCACCAGAAGCAGGTCCTATTTATATCTTTAGTACCCAAACTGGGTAATGCTGAAGTAGCCAACCTGGGAGTGCTACTTCAGCCAGCATTTTATCAGTAATTAAACTTCCTGAATATTTAGGGATGTAGCATTACAATGTCTGAAACTGACTCTCAAAAGGTTTAAAAGTCTGCATATGGGTGTGTGTGTGCATGCATGCACATGCATGTTGAGGGGACAAAGAGAGAGTTCAAAGTGGAGAGAAAGACTTAACAATTGGTGACTCTAAATAAAGAATGCATATACTTTTCATGCAACTATTTTTGTTGGTTTAAAGCTTTCAAAATAAAATCTAAGAAAATTTTCAACTGCCTCTTTCTACCACCACTACCACTGACCAGCAGCTCAGACACTCTGAATCAATCAACTTTACTCTGTTCAATTTTTTTCACTGCATTTATCACCTCCTGGTAGATGATATTACTAAATTATTTATTGCTTATTGTCTGTCTTCTCCAATAGAAGGTAGACTCCATAAAGGCAAAGATTTTCTTCTCTTTTGCTTACTGATATTTTCCAAAAGTCTGGATTAGAGCCTGGCACATAGAAGCCACTAAGAATCAACTTTTTAATTTCTAAAATAAAAATTCTTATTGTGAAGATGTATTAGTCTGTTCTCATGCTGCTAATAAAGACATATCAGAGACTGGATAATTTATAAAGGAAAGAGGTTTATTGACTCACAGTTCCACATGGAGGGAGAGGCCTCACAATCGCGGTTGAAGGCAAATGAAGAGCAAAGTCGTGTCTTACATGGCAGCAGGCAAGAGAGAGCTTGTGCAGAGGAACTCCCCTTTATAAAACCATGAGCTCTCATAAGACTTATTCACTATCATGAGAACAGCATGGGAAAGACCTGCCCCCAGGATTCAATTATCTCCCACTGGGCCCCTCCCATAACACGTGGGAATTATGGGAGCTACAGTTCAAGATGATATTTGGGTGGGAACACAGTCAAACCTTACCATTCTACCCCGGCCCCTTTTAAATCTCATGTCCTCACATTTCAAAACCAATCATGCCTTCCCAACAGTCCCCCAAAGTCTTAACTCATTTCAGCATTAACTCAAAAGTCCACAGCTCAAAGTCTTATCTGAGACAACGCAAGTCACTTCCATCTATGAGCCTGTAAAATCAAAAACAAGTTAGTTACTTCCCAGATACAATGGGGGTACAATTAGTGTACCACAATTAAAAAATGTATTTGTTATACACAGAAAGACACTTTCCAAATTGCTATGGAATAGCCAAAACCTCAATAGATTTCACATAAAAAAAAATTATGCTACATCCCACTATTCACAATAGCAAAGACTTGAAACCAACCCAAATGCTCATCAATGATAGACTGGATAAAGAAAATATGGCATATATACAGCATGGAATACTATATAGCCTTAAAAAGGATGAGTTCATGTCCTTTGCAGGGACATGGATGAAGCTGGCAAACATTATACTGAGCAAACTAACACAAGAACAGAAAACCAAACACTGCGTGTTCTCACTCATGAGAACACATGGGCACAGGGAGGGGACCATCACACATTGGGGCCTGCCAGTGAGTGGGAGGCTAGAGGAGGGATAGCATTAGGACAAATACCTAATGTAGATGACGGGTTGATGGGTGAAGCAAACCACCATGGCACGTGTATACCTATGTAACAAACCTGCATGTCTGTACATGTACCACAGAACTTAAAGCATAATTAAAAAAAAATTATGCCACATCCATTCAACATACTGCAGTAATTTAGTCAAAGAATCAGCTTTCTACTCAGAAATGTAATAATGTTTCTAGATAACTCTGCAGGGAAAATGAGTAATTAAAATGAAAATGGAAATTACAAATCATATATAAATCAAAATTAATGTGTTATGTATATAAAATCCTATAGGATAAGACCAGAGATTTATTTGGAACAAATCACATAGCTATAAATGTAAACTATACACACATTTATATATTAAGGTGAAAAATAAAAGGTTGAATATACATTAGCTATTCTTTCAAAAGGTGAATAAGCAAACTTCGTCTGGTAACCTCACCAGTATTTGTTCAATAAACTAAGGATAAAAGTAGTGAATTGAGTACCATTTCTTCTGAAACTATTACAAACCATTGAAAAGGAAGGACTCCTCTTTTAACTCATTCTTATGAGGACAGCATCATCCTCACACTAAAATCTGGCAGAGATACACAAAAAATGAAAACTTCAGGCCAATATTCCTGATGAATATCAATGCAAAAATCCTCGATAAAATACTGGAAAACTGAATCTAGCAGCACCTCAAAAAGCGTTTTCACCATGATCAAGTTGGTTTCATCCATGGGATGCAATGTTGGTTCAACATACACAAATCAATAAATCTAATTTATCATATAAATGGAACTAAAGACAAAAACCACATGATTATCTCAATAGATGCAGAAAAGGCCTTCGATAAAATTCAACATCCTTTCATGTTAAAAACTCTCAATAAGGCCAGGCACGCTGGCTCACGCCTGTAATCCCAGAACTTTAGGAGGCCGAAGTGGGCAGATCACAAGGTCAGGAGATCGAGACCATCCTGGCTAACATGGTGAAACCCCGTCTCTACTAAAAATACAAAAAATAGCCAGGCGTGGTGGCAGGCTCCTGTAGTCCCAGCTATTCAGGAGGCTGAGGAAGGAGAATGGTGTGAACCCGGGAGGCGGAGCTTGCAGTGAGCCGAGATCGCACCACTGCACTCCAGCCTGGGCAACAGAGTGAGACTGTCTCAAAAAAAAAAAAAAAAAAAACTCTCAATAAACGAGGTATTGAAGGACCATACTTCACAATAATAATAGCCCCACATATGACAAACTCACAGTCAATATCATACTAAATGGGCAAAAGCTGGAAGCATTCTCCTTGAAAACTGGCACAAGACAAATATGCCCTCTCTCACCACTCCTATTCAACATAGTACTAGAAGTTCTGGCCAGAGAAGTCAGGCAAGAGCAAGAAATAAAGGGTATTCAAATAGGAAGAGAGAAAGTCAAATTATCTTTGTTTGCAGATGACATGATCCTACATCTAGAAAACTCCAATGTCTCAGCCTCTTTTTAAGCAAAGCTTCTTAAGCTGATAAGCAACTTCAGCAAAGACTCAGGATACAAAATGAATGTCCAAAAGTCACTAGCATTCCTATGCACCAACAACAGGCAAGCAGAGAGCCAAATCATCACTGAACTCCCATTCACAGTTGCTACAAAGAGAACAAAATACCTGGAAATAGAGGTAACAAGGTGTACTAGTCAGAGTTCTCTGGAGGAACAGAACTAATAGATGTATATATGAAAGGTAGTATATTAAGGAATATTAACTTCCACAGTCACAAGATGAAGTCTCACAAGAGGCTGTCTGCAAGCTGAGGAGCAAGAAAGCCGGACTGAGCCGAAAAACCTCAAAAGTAGAGAAGTCAACAATGCAGCCTTCAGTCTGTGGCCAAAGGCCTGAGAGTCCCTGGCAAACCAGTGGTGTAAGTCTAAGAGTCCAAAAGCTGAAGAACTTGGAGTCTGATGTTCAAGGGCAGGAAGCATCCAACACAAGAGAAAGATGAAGGTCGGAAGACTCAGCAAATCAGCTCATTTTACCTTCTTCTGTCCACTCTATTCTAGCCATGCTGGTAGTTGATTAAATGGTGCTCACCCACATAGAGGGTGGGTCTGCCTCTCCCTGTTCACTGACTCAAATATTAATCTCCTTCAGCAACACCCTCACAGACACACCCAGGAACAATATTTTGCATCCTTCAATCCAATGAATTTGACACAATATCAACCATCACACAAGGGAAGTGAAGGACTTCTTCAAGGAGAACTACAAACCTCTGCTCAAGGAAATAAGAGAGGACATAAACAAATGAATAAAAATGTCATGCTCGTGAATAGCGAGAATCAATATCATAAAAATGGCCATACTGCCCAAAGTAATTTGTAGATTCAGTGCTATTGCCATTAAACTCCCATTGGCATTCTTCACAGAATTAGAAAAATGTATTTTAAAATTCATGTTAAACCAAAAATGAGCCCATATGCCCATGGCAAGCCTAAGCAAAAAGAACAAAGCTGGAGGCATCACACTACCCAACTTCAAACTATACTGAAAGGCTACAATAACAAAAACAGCATGGTACTGGTTAAAAAAAAAACAAAAACAGACACATAGACCAACAGAACAGAATAGACAAGTCAGAAATAAGACCACACATCTAGAACCATCTGATCCTTGACAAACTTGACAAAAACAAGCAATGGGGAAAGGATTCTCTATTTAATAAATGGTGCTGGGAGAACTGGCTAGCCATATGCAGCACATTGAAACTGGATCCCTTTCTTACACTTTACAAAAAAATTAACTCAAGATGGATTAAACACTTAAATGTAAAACCCAAAACTATAAAAACCCTAGAAGAAAACCTAGGCAATACCATTCAGGACATAGTCACTGGCAAAGATTTTATGATGAAAATACCAAAAGCAATTGCAACAAAAGCAAAAATTGACAAATGAGATCTAATTAAACTAAAGAGCTTCTGCACAGCAAAAGAAACTATCATTAGGGTGAACACACAACCTACAGAATGGGAGAAAATTTTTGCAGTCTATCCGTCTGACCCAGAATCTACAAAGAAAAACAAATTTACTAGGAAAAAAAAAAAAGAAAACACCATTAAAAGGTGGGCAAAGGACATGAACAGACACTTCTCAAAAGAAGACATTCATGCAGCCAACAAACATATAAAAAGAAAAGGCTCACCTGTAATCCCAGCACTTTGGGAGGCCGAGGCGGGAGGATCACGAGGTCAGGAGATCGAGACCATCCTGGCTAAAACAATGAAAGCCCGTCTCTACGAAAAAATAGAAAAAAAATAGCTGGGTGTGGTGGTGGGCACCTGTAGTCCTAGCTACTTGGGAGGCTGAGGCAGGAGAATGGCGTGAACCCAGGAGGCAGAGCTTGCAGTGAGCCAAGATCACGCCACTGCACTCCAGCCTGGGGAACAGAGCAGATTCTGTCTCAAAAAAAAAAAAAAAAAAAAGAAAAAAAAAAAAAGGGCTCAAGATCACTGATCATTAGAGAAATACAAATCAAAATCACAATGAGATGCCATCTCACACCAGTCAGAATGGCGATTATTAAAAAGCCAAGAAACAACAGATGCTGGTGAAGCTGCGTAGAAAAACGAACACTTTTACACTATTGGTGGGAACATAAATTAGTTCAACCATTGTAGAAGATAGTGTGGCAATTCCTCAAAGATCTAGAAGCAGAAATACCATTTGACCCAGAAATCCCATTACTGGGTATCTGGGTATATACCCAGGGGAGTATAAATCATTCTATTATAAAGATACGTGCAAACATATGTTCATTGCAGCACTATTCACAATAGTGAAGATACGGATTCAAACCAAATGCCCAGCAATGATAGACTAGATAAAGAAAATGTGGCACATATACACCATGGAACACAATGCAGCCATAAAAAGGAATTACATTATGCCATTTGCAGGGACAAGGATGGAGCTGGAAGCCATTATCCTCAGCAAATTAACACAGGAACAGGAAACTGAACGCCGCATGTTCTAACTTACAAGTGGGAGCTGAACAATGAGAATACATGTACACATGGAGGGAACCACACACAGTGGGGCCTGTCATGTGTTGGGGTGGGAGGAGGGAGAGCATCAGGGAGAATAGCTAATGGATGCTGAGCTTAATACCTAGGTGACGGATTGATCTGTGCAGCAAACCACCATGGCTCACATTTACCTGTGTGACAAACCTCCACATCCTGCACATGTACCCTGGAACTTAAAAGTTCAAGAAAAAACGTAAACAAAAATAAAGAAAGAATTTCAAGTGAAGAAAATTAAATAAATAGTTATATTTAGGAACAGCAGTACAAAATATGAAAAAATAGGCAAATATTGATGATTATTCATGAACTTGAGTTGGTAATAGGCATAATACCATGTATTAACTGTGTGGAATATTTGATATGAAAATAAAAGGAAAACACAAACTACTAACTTGCCAGCAGTAAAAATGTATAGTATTAATTGTAAATAATTGCAATAGCTAACATGTGATAATCTGCTCAGTTAACTCCTAACTAAATGGAGCCATACATGTCACACTGCAAGAGTGTACTGGAGACATATACTTTGAAGATGCTGCCTTCCACAGCCTAAAGCTTATTATCATAAAAATCAAGATCTTACTATGTCTCAGGTACTTATTGCTAGTATATTAAACATATTTAGATGTTTTATTAATATATACTATGTAATAAACTGAAGAAGTAATTTGCTAAGAGTTTCTATAGGTGCAATTAATTTTTCCAAAATTTGGTTAACATTTGTTGGTGACTGTCACTAATTAAAGACTCAAAAATAGAGTAAATATTTTTCAAAAATTACTTCTTAACCTCATTGCAAAGTCTTAATATAATTGAAAAGATATACCTGACAGGATAAAACATCAGTATTCTAAGTAAACTAACTACAAATAAATTTAAATCTCTATTTCATTAAAAAAAAAATCACATTCTTGCACATTCTGAAAAGTTAGCAATCGATACCTTCTTCAAACCTCCCTCTCTTCCACCTTTCAGTCTTTCTCCTTCTGTGTCCTAACCCTACTATAATATCATTATCCACAACTCATGAATAGGGGGTTCCTTGTCCCCAGTGAATGATTGCTAAGATGCAATTACAATGAGTGAAGCTCCTAAAAACCAAATCAACAAGGTGAATAAGCCAGCTATGTCCACTGACTGCACCAGTATTTGCTTAATAGGCTAAGGATGAAAGTAGCCCTGTTGTCAAGAAAGACATCTGTATATTAACCTAAAATAGAGAATTTCCCTTACTAAGGATGATCTGGCTATAACCACTGCAGAGCACCAAATAGTTCAGCATTAGCAATCAACCTCAGCTTTCTAATTCAGTACCAAATATTACAGTTGGGTAATCTGATAGAGTTGATTGGACAGGGTGGCATAATGAGCATCTTCCCTCTATGAGCAAGAATGAATTGAACTCCCTGAAACACATACTATTTTAAAATGTCATTGCAAAAGAGAATTTTTATAGCAATTCGAAGGTGTTTCATTGCTTATGAATGTATTAATACAATTGCCTACATACATAGATCAAAGGATAAATTCTTATTTTCGAATACATGCCCCAAATTTATCTAATAAATTCATTGGACATTATTATTAAATGTAATAGTTGAAAATGTAGTAAGAGAAAACCATCTAATGTAAAATATTATTTCTCCCAAATTTCTCTTCTGATTTTTAAAATGAGAAAAGAGTCCACAATATCTCTACCCTTACTTAACATAATTCTGTGTTAGCCCATGTAATTAAAAACAAAAAAAATAGAATGTATAATTATATGGATTATTTATAGATAAGAAAAATATACATGGAAAAAAAACAAGAAAATTCACTTAAAAATAGAACTACTAGAGAGATCAGCCTGGAAGCATATGAAAAATTTTAACACAGAAAAATGTCCTAGCTATTCAGCTATTTCCAGTTTAAAAATATGATAAATGAACATATTAAATTTAAAATAATAAAGATTAACATTCAAGTTATAATAACAAATCTGTCTAAAGCTATATTGATATGTTTGAAAATATGCAAAGACCTAAGAGTGGAATCCTTTATAAATACATAGTTATGACATTTCTGGATGGGAATAAAAAGAAAAACATCAGCATAAGATCTGGGGACTAAAACATAAGGACAAATAAAGATAACAGAATAATATACACAATGTATATGCTCCAAAAATTATAATAATTAACATTACTAACAAGAAACTGGATGGAAAAAGGAGGAAAAAGTGAAAACTAGACCATGCTTGCTGACTTCCTTCTAAGTATTAACTAAAAAGCAAATCCTTTGGCCGGGAGCAGTAGCTCATGCCTGTAATTCCAGTACTCTGGAAGGCTGAGGCAGCTGGATCACTTGAGGTCAGGAGTTTGAGACCAGCCCGGCTAACATGGTAAAACCCTATCTCCACTAAAAGTACAAAAATTAGCTGGGTGTGGTGGCATGTGCCTGTAGTCCCAACTACTTGGGAGGCTGAAGCAGGAGTTCCAACTACTTGGGAGGCTGAGACGGGAGAATCACTTGAACCAGAGAGGGGGAGATTGCAGTGAGCCAATATGGTGCCACTGTACTCCAGCCTTGGCAACAGAGCAAGACTCTATCTCAAAAAAAAAAAAAAAAGGGAAAGCTTTTGAAGTTGATACATCATTTACTGTATACTTAAGTGGAACCACTTTGTAGCAGACCTATTTCTTGATTCAGTGCAAATTGCACCTCCATTATCCATAAATAAGTTTTGTAAACAGGGTATTCCATTTTTATAGTGACCATTCTGGAAACTGCAGTTTGTGACCCATGGAGTCTGATGGCTATCAATAGCAATAAATAAAGAGAAAATTTATCTACAAACTTTATGGCAACACTTGAACCCTCATTATGGACACAGTTTTCAAAATCGTGATTACAACCAAACTCTTAGTCCTAAAGTGTTCTTTATCATTATCATTATTAATTTCCAATTCCTCCTGACTGGGAATTATTGAAAACCCTCTATTACATTAACAGAGCTCCCCATGTCTGGTCCAGCCTGACTTCCTCTTCTTAGAGACCTTCTCTTCTGCTGTATTTCTTGTAAAGTATTCCATGCTATTCTTTCTGGAATGGTTTCAAGTTTATATCAAAACTCTCACTACCAATCACAGAAAGCTGTAAGTTGCTGTTTAGATCCTTGCCCTTGTCAGTGTTATAACATTCGCTGTGCTTGAAGGCTCCCTGATGAAATGGCTGCCGTATGTTATTATGACCTTGGGAATGGTGTCTCACAGAATGGAGCCTGAGTTATCCTTGTGAGGGCCTGTGCGCTGTTCTCTCACCACTGGGTCTATGTTCTCTACCAGTCTTTGGCAATGAGGAGGATGTCTAAATTCATCACTTTTTGTTAGGAGGAATAACAAGTACTTTCTGGGGAGGAAAATGAGCGCCATGATTTACTGTGATCAACACTTACCCTTTGCCCTCCCCATTCTTTTTTTTTTTTTTTGAGACGGAGTCTCGCTCTGTTGCCCAGGCTGGAGTGCAATGGCGCAATCTCGGCTCACTGCAACCTCCGCCTCCCATGTTCAAGCGATTCTGCTGCCTTAGCCTCCTAAGTGGCTGGGATTACAGGCACGTGCCACCATGCCCGGCTAATTTTTGTATTTTTAGTAGAGACGGAGTTTCACCATATTGGTCAGGGTGGTCTCGAACTGACCTCGTGATCCACCTGCCTCGGCCTCCCAAAGCGCTGGGATTACCGTGCCTGGCCAGCCTTTCCCATTCTTAATGTCTCCTGAAGTACGTTAAAGATTTGCTTTTTAACCATTTCATGTCTAGTTTTATGTGAGCTTGAGGATAATTGGTGACATTCACTCAATGTTATATATTTTAATGTAAATAAATAACATTAATTCCTTGTAAGTAAAGATGTTTTCTCTTTATTTCTTCCTATTTTAGGATCACAAATCATACACTGATTTTAATAGAAAGAAGAAACGTTCAATTGCATAAAATGAAGTTAATTTATACTCAGATGCAATATTAAATTAGTGCTTTTCAAACTTTAAAGTGCTTAAGAATCACTTAGGAATCTTGTTAAAATTCAGATTTTGATTCAGGAGGTCTGAGAAGGTGTCTAATATTCTGCATTTCTAACAATTTTCTTAGTGATGCCAATGCTACGTAATTATGGGCCACACTTATCTGCAAGTATTTAAGTAGACTTTATTATTAATGGTCATTGGAGAATTATGCAAGCTTAAACAAACACAGACACCCACAAAAACACATAAATATAGTCACCCACTGCCTAAGGAAATTTTAGTCAGTGATTACCACATGTATGATAGTGGTCCCATAAGATTATAAAGACATTGCAAAATTCCTATTGCATAGTGACATTGCAGTCATCATAATGTTGTAGCATAACACATTACTCAGGTATTTATGATGATGCTGGTATAAACAAACCTACTGTGCTGCCAATTGTATAAAAGTATCACACATGTAATTATGTATACTACCTAATACTTGATAAGGAAAATAAATGAGTGCATTACTGGTTTACATTTACTATACATTTTATCTTTATTTTATAGTATAGGCCTAATTATTAAAAAAAATCATAAAACAGCCTCAGGCAAGTTCTTCAGGAGGTATTCTAGAAGTCATTGTTACAGGAGATGATAACTCCGTGTGTGTTACTGCTCCTGAAAACCTTCCAGTGGGACAAGATGTGGAGGTGGAAGACAATGATATTGGTTATCTTGACCCTGGGTAGGCCTGGGCTAATGTGTGTATTTGTGTGAAGACAATGATATTGGCTATCTTCACCCTGGGTAGGCCTGGGTTATTGTGTGTATTTGTGTATCTGTTTTTAGAGAAAAAAGTTTAAAAAGTTAAATAAAATATTTTAAATATTTTAAAAACATAAAATAGCTACAATGTATATGTGTCTTAACCTTTAGTATTATTTTAAAAAGCAAAAAAGTGAAAATATTAAATAGTTCGTAAAGTAGAAAAGTTATAGTAAGCTACTGCTAATATATTGTTAAAGAAAAATATTTTTATAAATTTAGTGTAGTCTAAGTGTACAGTATTTATCAGGCCCACGGTATTGTATAATAACATCTTAGGCATTCACATTCACTCATCATTCACTCTCTGACTCACCCAGTTCTGCAAGCTCCATTCATGGTAAATGTCCTGTACAGGTGTATCATTTTTCATCTTTCATACTATACTTTTACTGTACCTCTTCTATGTTTACATACACAAATATTTATTGTGTTACAATTGCCTAAAGTATTCAGTTCTGTAACATGATGTACATGTTTGTAGCCTGCCCGCGATAGGCCATACCATATTTGTAGCCTATAGGGTATAGTCTACTAAACTGTAGCACATACCATATAGTGCAGTAGGCTATACCATCTAGGTTTGTGTAAGTAGACTCCATGATGTTCTCGCAATGACAAAATCACCTAACGACACATTTCTCAGAACATATCCTCATTGTTATTTGATTCATAACTGTATATGCAAACACTCAAAAAATTTTTTTAAAATAAGCTTCCATATATCAAAGAGTATGGTACTTCTTATGAATTTTTTTTTTTTTTTTTTTGCTTTCAATAAAGAAAAAAAAATCTTCATAAAACACCATCACACCAGAAGTTGAAGATTCCCTCTTGTAACTCCTAATGGACTTTCTCAGGCTTTGTAGCGATTCTTGGAAAATCAAAGCCATTTGACACCATATGTATAATGAGGTAAACTGAAAACAACTACACCAACAATAAGGGTATGCACATGATAGCATTCGCAGAAATATAAGCCAGCCTCCATAACAAGAAAGGTTTGGTATACATGCATGACACAGTTTAATCAAGCCAGGGAGAATTTGTTGAAGTAAATAACATGCTTCCAGAGATCATGTGCTGATTAACCGAAAATATTGGCCTGGTGCAGTGGCTCACGCCTGCAATCCCAGTAGTTTGGGAGGCCAAGATGGGCGGATCACGAGGTCAGGAGTTCAAGACCAGTCTGGCAAAGATGGTGAAACCCTGTCTCTACTAAAAATACAAAAAAATTAGCAGGGCGTGGTGGCGGGCGCCTATAATCCCAGCTACTCGGGAGGCTGAGGCAGAGAATTGCTTGAACTTGGGGGACAGAGGTTGCAGGGTTGCAGTGAGCCGAGACCGTGCCACTGCACTCCATCCTGGGCAAGACTCTGTCTCAAAAAAAAAAAAAAAAAAAAAAAAAAGAAAATATTTTCAACCAGTTCTCTAATATTTAAGAGATATTTGTATCTTTTTTATACAAAGATGTGTGTAGTTATAAGTTAACCATTTTAACCACAGTTTAAAAGAACTGAGAGAGGATTTAATATTTAAAGATTTGTTTCATAAATCTTCATTGTAAAACAAGTTACTTGAGAAGAGTAATATAATAATGATGTTTTCATTTACTAAGAACCTAGTAAGTGCCACCACATACTATGCAAAGCACTTTACATGAATTAGCTTATTTAATACTCAAAATCTCCCCTTGAGACAGGTGTTATTATTAGTCCCACCTTACAGATGAAGAAACTGAGTCTCAAGGAAATTATACAAATTTTTAAGGTAACACAGCTAATTAATATCAGACCTGAGATTCTAACCTAATTCTGTATGATTCTAAACAATGAGTTCTTTAAATATGTTGTATCATTTCCAAGCATCTTTCTTTATCAATTGTTCTCAAAATTTATTCGGAAACCTTAGTGTCACCTGGGAACTTGTTAGAAATGCAAATACCTGGTCCCCATTTCTGACACCTTAGAAGAGAAACTCTAGAAGTGGAACCGAGTAATCTGTGCTTTAACAACCCTCCAGGTAATGTTGATGCATATTAAAAAGCAAGAATCAGTGATATGTATTAACATTAATATCATACATTAGAAATTTGATTTTTCTTAGATGAGGTATGATCAGAAACGTGAATTTGGACATTTTAATAGCATTCTGTTTAAATAGAAATATTTAAATGTTTAAATGAATGCTATTAAAGATGCTAAGAAGGTGTACCTACACAAAAGAATTTCTCCTTGACATCTTGGCTCCTGGTTACACTTCTTTAACAGGGAACCAATTATTTCATACTATTAAGGATAAGGCAAAAAATGTATGCACTTAATCATATAGCCTAGAACCCACATTTTCATGCTGCTACGTATAATAAATACTTTTATGTTTCTTAGTTTTTAAGAGAAGCCCCCTAATGTTTTATTTGATTGAATACATTTATTGTAATAAGAATTGTCAGATAAAGTATACTCTCTGTGAAGAACCAGGTAAAATCAAGAACCTGATTTTACCCTACAATCAGGCTAATAAGTTAGCCTGCCACTATATGGTAAACACTGTCAGAAGTCAGAAGACTCCTAGGTCAGAGACAAAGGATTTTATTAATCACGGCAATAACAGTGGCCAGAGTATCAACTTTTTCTTATACAGATTCCCCAAGTCTCAGTTACCACAGAGGGACCTGATGCAAAGAAGGCCAGGTGATACTTGCACACACAGTGAATGCATTACCCAAGAGGAACACTGATCTGAGCAAGCAGTACCTTTTTTAATGGGCAGTAGATATGCTTGACCTTTACTCCAGAAGGAGCCACTATTATCTTTCACAGCTATAAGCAAACTTGCTTTTGCTCTGAAGGGAGACACACTCTCTACTTCCAACAATGTTTGTTATACAAGCATCCTTGAAAAGATAGCCTAGAGAAAAGGCTATTAGTGCCCCTGTTTGGAAGACATACAGAAACGTAAGAGATCCGTGGAGAATTGTTTCCCAGTACCTTCATTTCATATATGTTTGACAAGAGTAGCCCTTTTCTTGAAAATGCCAAATGGCTATAGCCAAGAGTTGCACAGCTCTAAAACATTAGATTTGTCTGTAATGCGATCGCTTGTTAAATTTTTAAAAGATGACATATGCTGTATAGTTTAAGGTCATTTTTAACTCGGAAAAAACACATTCTGAGAAGGAAATTTTCTAGATTATCTGAAATAAGTTCTACTTCTCATAATTCAATATAATATGGACATACACATCATTTAATATTAAATTATAAATCAAGAATACATTTTGGAATCTCCCACTAAAATCTCAGAATTTAGCTTTTCTCACTGTGTGGTGTTGCTTAGCGATAAGCCTAGCAACACACTCCTTCTAAAGAGGAGCCAAAGCATCAAATTGGGGTGGCCCAAAAAGAACCACTTAGAAAAACAGCAGTTATTCACAATGCAAGATATTAATGTCTGATACAATTAGGAGCATCCCTTATTTCCCACTTTGAAATCAATTCTCTGACTTAAGTGTTCACAACTTCTGCCTGAATCAAGAAAAAATAAAAGGGTGAGGGTTGGTTTTTGAGGAAGCCTGGGTGAATTAATGTGGTTTCATTTACATTTCTTTCTTTGCAAATAATATCTCCTTAATTCATTAGTATAACCTATGAATAGCTACCGTGGATGTGTTCTAGATTTTGCTATCAGGTGATAATTGTTTCTGGTCCACATTTTCTCTTCTAAATTAATTAACTTCACATGCTAAGTTGTTTGTTAAGGAGATATTTGTTTTCTAACGGTAAGATTAACTGCAATATGCAATAAGTGCTCTTCAAATATCTTTTGGAACAAAGAGTAAATAAACGGAAATGATAAAAGGAAAGTAAGGAAGGAAGGTGAGAGAGAAGGAAGGAGGGAAGGAATCATGAAAATAGAGAGAAAAGAGTTGAAAACAATTTAATGTATATAACTATTTATTTAATGATTATGGAAAACATTGAAGGAGAACTATTAAAAGGTATTTTTGTTTTTCAGCTTAAAAGTAGGACCTCTTCCCAAAGGACATTTGTTTGGAATTTTGGCAATAAGTTACTGTAAAGGCAACAGTTCAAACATCGATGAATACAAACAATTTTTATAAGGCACAATAGTGCTGAAAGCTTATTAACAGAAATTTAATGTTGAAGTTTGTAAGTTCTTATTTCCTTGACACTGTTTATTACTCAGAATTGCATTAGGACATTAAGCTTCACTTCACCTGTTCTCATGTCAAAACTGATCTTTCAGAATTCCTCCTCTGATATTCATTTGCTTCCTTTCCTCATGATATTCCATCTTTGACAAATATGTTCATGTAAATGTGCAGAGTAAAACATAAATTATTCTACAGATTCTTAAGAAAGTGCCCTTAATCTATAGTATTATATTAATCTATTAATGTATAAAATCAAAACTCTTCTGGTGATTTTCTTTTGTAAAGCCCAAGAAAGTAAGAGGTGTATAATCACACACCACATGCAGAAAGTATTCAGTATGTATTATTACTTAATACATTGGCACAACAGTAATTTAAAGTAAAAATCAAGGTAAGATTGTTGCCTAGGGACCACAGGAATGATATTCAATACATTAAATGCTAGGAATGTGTTTCCATCATTATTCTATGTAACAAAGCACCAATTTTGTGGTTTAAAACAACAAATATTTCATTTTATTACAATTCTGTAATTTGGGTTAGGTGCACATCTAGGCAATTCTTTTGCTGGTCTTTTCTAGAAGCACTCAAGTGGGTGAAGTCAAATGGTAGCTTGACTGGGGCTAAAAAATATTAGATAGTCTCAGTAACATTTCTGATGGTTGTTGTTCACTGGTTGGTCTTGTACACCTCAGCTATAACAGCTCTTCTTTGTCTCACATTGCCTTTAATCCTGCACTGGCTAGACAGAGCTTCTTCATGTAACAGTAGAAGTGTTCCAAAACAGCAAGGATAGAAACTGCCAAGCCTATTGAGGCCAAGTCTCTTTTGCCATACTCATGTCACTGTTGCCGTATTCATCTGGTGAAAGCAAGTCACAGATGAATCCAAATTCTAGAGGTGGATAGGTAGATTTTACCTTTTGGTTAGAGAGGTGGTGAAAACATTTTGCAAAAGGGCATGAACACAGAGATAAGGAGAATTATTGAAGTCATTATTACAAATAATATAACACAAGATTGAGTCAAACTTTGTCCTAAGATTTATAAGTATGCTTAAAAATCAGAAACAGAATAATCACACACAGCACACTCACCCACACACACAATGCTCTTCCAAGTTTAGGGTACCAGATATTAAATAAAAAATCACCATTCCATTTATCCCCTCACCATCAAGACAATCCTGCCCTAGCATTTCTGCCTTCACTTTTGAAGCTGGATTATTCAAGAGAGTACTTAGATCGTAAAATATACTTAATAAAGTCTTGACCGTTGTCCTAACCTACATCTACCACTCAGAGGAACTTGCACTGTTTACCTTGCCAACTGTCAATGAGTGAAGCCTTCAGTTGAAATCAATCCGTTGTTTTTAGTGAATTTACAATACAGACTTCTTCCTAAACAGATAGAGATTAGAGGCCAGACACGGTGGCTCATGCCTGTAATCCCAGCACTTTGGGAAGCCAAGGCTGGCAGATCACGAGGTCAGGAGATCGAGACCATCCTGGCTACCATGGAGAAACCCTGTCTCTACTAAAAATACAAATAAATTAGCGGGGGGTGGTGGCAGGTGCCTGTAGTCCCAGCTACTCAAGAGGCTGAGGCAGCAGAATGGCATGAACTCGGGAGGCAGTGCTTGCAGTGAGCCAAGATCGTGCCACTGCACTCCAGCCTGGGCGACAGAGCAGGACTCCATCTAAAAAAAAAAAAAAAAAAAAAAGAGAGAGAGAGAGAGATTAGAAGCTCTGAAACTCAATTCAGAAAGCATCCTTCTTTCTATGTTATGTGTTTTTATAATTTTTTAAATTTTTGATAGCCCTTTAGGAGTCTAAAGGTCTAAAGTTAAAATTTATTCCCTTAAAGAAGAATGTTTACTCTGGAGAGCCCATGAAGTAGACAAGACTATTTAAAATATTTTACTATACTATAATAAGTCTTCCTTTATCTTCTTTTCATTTTTTTTCTTTCTTAGGCAGGATCTTACTCTGCCTCAAACTTCTGGGCTCAAGTGATCCTCCTGTCTCAGCGTTTTGGATAACCAGGACTGTAGACATGAGTAACAATGCGTGGCTAATTTTTTGTCATTTTTTAAGAGATGAGATCTCTCCATGTCGCCCAGGCTGGTTTCAAACTACTGGCCTCAAGTGATCTTCCCACCTCAGCCTCCTGAGTATATAGGTTTATAAGCATGAGCCACTGAGCCCAGCTAGGATTTCCTTTATTTCTATCTACTGTAGCATTTGGGTTTGAATGTTGCTTTTCACGCTCATCATCTGGCATCTGTCTTCTTTCTAAATCCAGAAATAATGATCAGTTTTTATGAAATGTAGCCTACTGAAATGGAAAAAGTCTAAATTCCAAATTTTGTATTAATTTCCTAAAAATCCCTTTTCTAGAGAGGCAATATGGAACATAGACCTCACCTAGTCCCAAACATCAGAGCAAGACTGAGTTGAAAAGTGAAATTTCCAGCAATGACATTAAAAGGAGGGAAAACTGAAGGCCAATAGGTCTTGATATCTCCAGCTACACATAATGACTTTAGTCTAGTAATATTATCTGTTAAATACTAGCATGTTTTTTGATGCCATGTAGGACAAGAGAGAAATCAATCCTTGACCCAGGGCGTATGTTTAAAAAATTATACAAAAGAATGCAGCACAGGGCATGAAAATTTGAATGCAAGCTACTCTCTTAGATTTTATATTTTCTTTTGCTAATAACTTTGATAAAATAAAATATTTTTTTGAATCTGCAAGTCAAAAATTAAGAAAGAAAAAGATTTTTTAAATTCAAACATCTATAGCATTTCTTCATGACTAAAAACGTTGACTTGAAAAAAATAAAGCTTGAAATTTTACATCCGCTAATAAAATATAAAACCCCAAGAAGCTGGGGAAAAATCCAAAAGCTTTAATGAAAGTTCTCAGGTCAAGGTAAAATAATTTTAAAAAGAGTTGTGGACTTATCATAGATTCTAACCGGACAAGTTCACTTTGTTTTGTGGAATTTTCTTGCTTTCTCTGTTCATCAAGACTTCAAACCATGCTTCCTTTTAGAAAAGGAACCAAAGCAGTCTCCACATTATGTCCTGCAGATGAAGTTCTACCATGTTCAAGACACCCTTGCCACATAACTCAATAAGGAAATAGAGTCAGAAGGAACCTTAGAGAACATGAACTTTTATTTTTTTTAATAATTTCAACTTTTATTTTAGATTCAGGGGGTACATATGTAGGTTTGTTATCTGGGTATATAGCGTGATGCTGAGGTTTGGGATATGAATGATTCTGTCACCCAGAGAGTGAGCATTCAACAGTTTTTCAACACTTGACTTCCTACTTCTCTCTCCCTTCTATTAGTCCTCAGTGTCTACTGTTGCCATCTTTATGTCTATGAGTACCCAATATTTAGCTCTGACTTACAAGTAAAAACATGCAGTATTTTACCTTTTGTTCATGTTTAAATTTACTTAGGATAATGGCCTCCAGCTCCATCCATGTCACTACAAAGGACATAATTTCTTTCTTTTTAATGGCTGTGTAGTATTTCATGATGTATATGTTCCACATTTTGTATCCAATCCACTGTTGATGAGCATCTAGGTTGATTCTCTGTCTTTGCTATTATGAATAGTCAGCAATGAACATACAATTGAATGTGGTTTTGGTAGAATGATTTATTTTCTTTTAGATGTATACCCAGTAATGAGATTGCTAGGTTAAATGGTAGTTCTGTTTTAAGTGCTATGAGAAATCTCCAAACTGCTTTCCACAGTGGCTGAGCTAGTTTACATTTCCACCAACAATGTATGTGTTTTGTTTTCTCTGCAGCCTGGTAAGCATCTGTTTTGTTTTGTTTTGTTTTGTTTTTGACAGAAAAGCCATTCTGAGTGATGTGAGTTACTATTTCATTGTGGTTTTGATTTGAATTTCTCTGATGATTAGTGATGATGAGCATTTTTTCATATTTGTTGGCTGCTTGTATGTATGCCTCCTTTTGAGAACTGCATATTCATGTTGTTTGTCCACTTTTTAATGGGGTTGTTTCTTTGCCTATTGAACTGTTTAAGCTCCCTGTAGATTCTGGATACTAGACCTTTGTTGTATGCATAGATTGAAAATATTTTCTCCCATTCTCTAGCTTGTCTGTTTATTCTGTTCATATTTATTTTGAGGTGCAGAAACTCTTCGGTTCAATTAGATCCCATTTGACAATACTTTTTTAGGTTGCAATTGCTTTTGAGGACTTAGTCATAAATGATTTTTCAAGGCCAGTGTCGAGAATGGTATTTTCCAGGTTTTCTTCTAAGATTCTTATAGTTTGAGGTCTTACATTTAAGTCTTTAATTCATCTTGAGTTAATTTTTATATATGATGAATAGTGGGGATCAAGTTTTGTTCTTCATATAGCTAGCCAGCTATCTCAACTTCATTTATTGAATAGGGAGTTCTTTCCCCAGTGCTGATTTTTGTCAAATTTGTCAAAGAACAGATAGGTGTGGGTGAGTGGCTTTATTTCCGGGTTCTGTATTCTATTCCATTGATTTATGTTTCTGTTTTTGTACCAGAACAATGGTGTTTTTGTTACTGTAGCCTTATAGAATAATGTTAGGTAATGTGATGCCACCAGCTTTGTTCTTTTTGTTTAGGACTATTCGTTCTCTTATTTGGTTACATATAAAGTTTAGAATAATTTTTTTATCTAATTCTGTGAAAAATGACATAGTTTGATAGGAATAATGTTGAATATGTAGATTTCTTTGAGCAATATGGGCATTTTTTAAAATGATACTGATTCTTCCAATCCATGAGCATGGAACGATTTTGCATTTGTTTGTGTCTTCTACAATTTCTTTCATCAGTGTTTTGTAGTTCTTGTAGATATATTTTACCTCTTTCATTAGATGTATTCCTAGGTATTTTGGGTCTTTTTTGTGGCTATTGTAAATGGGATTTCATTCTTTATTTGATTTTCAGCTTGAACATTATTGGTGTATAGAATTACTACTGATTTTTTTTACAGCCCATCAAGCTAAGAAGCTACTGATTTTTGTAATTGATTTTGTATCCTCAAATTTTATTGAGGTAGTTTATCAATCCCAGTAACCTTTTGGCAGAGTCTTTAGGGTTTTCTAGGTATAAAATTATATTATCAATGAAGAGAGATAGTTTGACTTCTTCTTTTCCTACTTGAATGCGTCTTGTTTCTTCCTCTTGTCTGATTGCTCTGGCAAGGACTTCTAGTGCTATGTTGAATAAGAGTGGTGAGAGTGGGCATCCTTGTCTTGTTCCTGTTCTCAAGGGGAATATTTCCAGCTTTTGTCTGTTCTGTATGATGATGGCTGTGGGTTTGTCATAGAAGACTCTTATATGTTGAACCAACCTTGCATCCCAGGAATAAAGCCTACTTGATCATGGTGAATTAACTTTTTCATTTGCTGCTGGATTCAGTTTGCTAGTATTTTGTTGAGTATTTTTGAATTTATATTCATTAGGAATATTGACCTGTAATTTTATTTTTTCATGTGTCTTTGCCAGGTTTTGGCATCAGGGTGATGCTGGCTTCGTAGAATCAGTTAGGGAGGAGTCCTTCGTCAATCTTTCTGAAATACCTTCAGTAGAATTGATACCAGCTCCTCTTTGTACATCTGGTAAAATTCAACTGCAACCCCATCTAGTACTGGGCTTTTTTCTGGTTAGTAGGTTTTGTTCTTTACTTATTCAATTTTAGGACTCAATGTTGGTCTGTTAAAGGTTTCAATTTCTTCTTGATTCAATTTTGGGAGATTGTGTGTTTCTAGGAATTTATTTGTTTCCTGTAGATTTTCTAATTTATGTCCATATAGGTGTTCATAATAGTTTCTGAGGATATTTTGTTTTTCTGTGGGATCTGTTGTAATGTCACATTTGTTGTTTCTAATTGTGCTTATTTGTATCTTGTTTCTTTTTTCTTTGTTAATCTAGCTAGCAGTTTATTGATCTTGTTTATTCTGCCAAGAATTGTCTTTTGGGTTCATTAATTTTTTTGTATGGATTTTTGGGTCTCAGTTTTGTTCAGTTCCAATCTGATTTTAGTTATTTCTCCTGCTAGCTTTGGGGTTAGTTTGTTCATATCTTTTTAGTCCCTCTAGGTGTAATGTTAGATGATTAATTTGAGATCTTTCTTTTTCTGGTAGGCGTTTGTACTATAAACCTTACTCTTAACTCTGCTTTTGCTGCATCCAAGATATTTTGGTATGTTATATCTCTATTTTCAGTTATTTCAAAGAATATTTTATTTCAGCTTTAATTTTGTTGTTTACCTGTAAGTCATTCAGTAGCAAATTGTTTAGTTTTCACATAATTGTGTAGTTTGGGAAGACGTTCTTGGTATTGATTCCTATTTTCATTCCACTGTGGTCTAAAAGTACGGTTGGTATAATTTCAATATTTTTTGAATTTATTAAGACTTGCTTTATGGCTGAGCCTGTGGTCAATCTTGGAGTATGTTTTGTGTTGAAATGAGAATTATATTCCGTGGTTAATGAGTGGCATGTTCTGTACATGTCAATTAGGTTTAATTGGTAAGTGTCAAATTTAAGTCCAGAATTTATTTGTTAGTTTTATGCCTCAATGATCTATCTATACTGTCCGTGTGGTGTTGAAGTTCTCCACCACTGTTGCATGACTGTCAAAGTCTTTCTTAGGCCTAGAAGCAGCTGTTTTATGAATCTGAGTACTTCAATGTTGGATGAGTATATGTTTATGACAGTTAAGTCTATTTGTTGAACTGAACCCTCTATCATTATGTAATGCCCGCTTTGTCCTTTTTTTTTTTTAACTATTGTTGGTTTAAAATGTTTTCTGATACAAGAATAATGACCTCTGCTCTTTATGTTTTCCATTTGTGTCATGTCTCTTTCTCCAACCCTTTCCTTTGAGCATATGAATGTCATTATTTATGAGATGGGTCTCTTGAAGATAGCAGATAGATGGGTCTTTTTTTAAAATTCAACTTGCAACTCTGGACCTTTTACATGAGGCATTTAAACCATTTACTTTCAAAGTTAATATTGGTGTGTGAGATCTTGATCCTACTGTGAAGTCATTAGCTAGTTGCTTTGTCGTCTTTCTTATGTGTTTGCTTTACAGGGTCTGTGGGATATGTACTTCAGTGTTTTTTCTTGTGGTAGCAGGTATTGTTCTTTCATTTCCATGTTTACAAATTCCCTAAAGATCTCTTGTAAGGCTGGTCGAGTAGTAACAAATTCCCTTAGTGCTCGCTTGTCTGAAAAAGATTTTACTTCTTCTTCACTTATGAACCTTAGTTTGGCAGGATTTGAAATTCTTGATTGGAATTTCTTTTCTTTTTTTTTTTTTTTTTTTTTTTCTTGAGACAGAGTCTTGCTCTGTCGCCCAGGCTGGAGTGCAGTGGCGCAATCTCGACTCACTGCAAGCTCTGCCTCCCGGGTTCACGCCATTCTCCTGCCTCAGCCTCTCCGAGTAGCTGGGACTACAGGCGCCCGCCACCACGCCCGGCTAATTTTTTTTTGTATTTTTAGTAGAGATGGGGTTTCACCGTGGTCTCGATCTCCTGACCTCGTGATCCGCCCGCCTCGGCCTCCCAAAGGGCTGGGATTACAAGCGTGAGCCACCGCGCCTGGCGGAATTTCTTTTCTTTAAGAATGCTGAAAATAGGCTCCCAATCTCTTCTGGCTTGTAGCGTTTCTGCTGAGAATTCTGCTTTAGCCTGATGGGGTTACCTTTGTAGAATTATTTGTAATAACTGTTCTGATAATGGAAGAGAAGATATCAGGTGGCAGGAAGTATGAAGACTATAAACTGAGCCACTTCTGCCTTTTCATAACCTAAGATAATTAACTAAGAAAGCCCTACAAATTTTCTAATACAAAGTAAGAAATATTCAAAAGAGTTGGAGGTTGGGATGACAGTTATTTGAAATAGCATTGTGCTGTATTCTAATATCTCTATATAGAAAATAGTCTCCCTTGTTTTCCACATCACTTAATTTAAAACTACAATAACACAAAGATTATATATTTGTATAAAACAAATACATTTTTAATCCAATTTCAAATGATTTTTCCCATAGACACCTGTGAAGAGTAATCTATAGGCTGAGAGTAATGCTGGGTCTTGAGTCTATATTATTTGGCAAGGTAATCAAGGATAAGATTTTTTCAGGCAATAAATTATAAAAAGTACTGGACAGCACAAGGGTGATGAGAAATGCCTGGAGAATCCTTTAGCTTTAATAATTTTTACTAGTAATAGGAAGCTCTTTTTTTGCAACATTATAAACATGCCAACATAGTTTTTTTTATCATTGGCTCATTATGGCACAATCTACATGAAATTCATCAATCAGTAATTATATCATTAGATACACTGAAATTACATACTATTTTTGAGGTCTTTTCCTTTTAATCATCAAATGCCTAATACACATTACTAAGTAATTTATACACTGTATCTCATAAAACCCTCACAACACTCTGTTGAAAAGTATCATTAACTCCATATCAAAAGTAAGGGATCCAAAGCTTATGATGATTAATTTTCTTGACAAAGATATCCCAGGCCATACCTAATGGAACTATTTATTATCAAACTTATGAACATCTGATACCAAAAGCTATCACACCAGGCCCTTCCATGCATCCTCACTTTCTCTTCCACTATTCTGTCCTATATTATCTTCTGATTTCTTTCTTAAAGTAGTCCATGGCTTTGGAACCAGAGAAACTTAAAATAATATACAACTATATACAGCTTTAGAACTTTAGAACCCATTGAAGTTCTAAAGCTCAATTTTACAACAATTTATACTCAATTTTCTTATATATAAAATGAGAAAAATTATCATGGAGAATCATTATAAAGATTAGAGGGAGATATATAGATACAGAGTTACAGATATTGTATCTATTGAATGGGCTTCTTATATCTACATATTTATTTATCTATATCAATAATTATATCTATATGTGTGGGGATAAAATGCTTAGTATATACTTGTTAGCCAGTATATGTTAAACACCACCTGTTTACCTCTAATCAATATTATTTGAAATCAGCAGGCACTTCTATTCATCATGCTCTTTACCAATGCAAAGTGGTTCTGTTATTACCTACCAAAAGTCCATGTCTTACTAAATTCCATGGCTTTAAGTAAAAAACTATATATTGTAGACTGAGTGCTGACTGGAAGACCATTCATTTGTTTAACAAAAATATGGTTAATGATTCTCTCTAAAAGTTAAAAATGGTATATTATTGCCCAATCCATAGATGCAGAATATAATATTATCATTAATCATACTATATTTAGGTAATTGCTGCCATTTATAAAGCACCCACTACTGACAAACAGAATGAGCTGCACTGAACAAATAGTATCTTGCTTAATTTATCTAGGCAGCTTATTGACTCATGAAGATTTTGCTATACAATCACTTCATGCCCACTTATGCTTGAGTTATAGTAGAAAATTAAAGAGGAGGGGCATGGAATAGTGAGTGCTTTCATTCTTGTTAAAGAATAATAAATGGTTTTAAGAAAAGTACTTCTGCTTCTGCCCTCCGGTGAGCAAGATTTTCCAAAGGACCTTTCTTTTCTGGAATACAAAATGTCAGCTACAATAAGCACAATGTGGAGTATGGTTCCTGAAAAAGCACCTCACTGTGGCTCATGAAACTAGGCTCTGACAGCCGCCCATAAGAGCAGTCCACAACTGATGTTCACAATTGTATCCTATAATTGGTATTGGTTTTATTTATTTTCTTTTTGGCCTATTAATATTCAAAAGAAGAAACTTGGGTTTGATTTCCTTTACCACCTTACCATCATGTCTTTGATCACACTACCCATATCTGAGGTGACAATACTGCTAATGTGTCATCATGAGGTGCTTCACGCCTTTTTGGAAGCTGTCCATTTAAAAAATTGTTAGAACTTCTATTAAATACATTTCTCAAATAATAGTCTTCCTTTCCACAAGAATCTGTGATTGTTTAACTTACTATTCTTAATATATCTATGTGAATTCAAGCTAAACTTTTTTCTTACTTGATTATGAAAAAATAAACTGTAAAGCCTTAAACATGAAGATTATTAACACTATAGTCTTCAGTAAAGAGATAGCCTCTGCTTTTAAGAGAAAATCATTTTCTAAAAAAGTGACACATTAACCAGTTAGTTTTTTCTAACTAACTTAAATTTGCTAATAAGATTAAATGTGGCATTGTTGGAAAGCAGAGGAAGAGGGAAAGGAAGAGAAAGCTACAGAGTGTAGCACCCTTTCTTTTTTTTCTTTTGAGATGGAGTCTCTCTCCGCCATGCGCCACCACGCCCAGCTAATTTTTGTATTTTTAGTACAGACAGGGTTTCACCATGTTGGCCAGGATGGTCTCGAACTCCTGACCTTGTGATCCACCTGCTTCAGCCTCCCAAAGTGCTGGGATTACAGGCTTAAGCCACTGCGCCTCGCCAAGTGTGGCACACTTTCGAGAAAGGATAGAAATGGGGAACTAAAATATCAAACCCTTGATGTAACCGATTGCCAATGTCAAAATAAAGGGGAGCACTAACACCAGATTCATAGTAATAATTTCAAATGTTTTGTATAAGTCTAAGCCTGAAGATCAAAACATATCTCAGGAAGGTTGTCGGCAGTGTAGAATGTATACCTGATTTTATCTCATGAAAGTCAGTAAAAAGTGGAGTGCTGAGCTGTATTTGAGAGGTATTTTATTTTTCTGGTGTTATTGAAAGTATCAAATAAAGGTAAAGTACTTTTTCCAACGTCTTTCCAAACATGCCTTTGGTTTGTGTTTAGGAGTCTTAGAGATTTCATGCTTTAATTCATCATTGTAATACCAGTGCAATTTAAAGCAGAAGAAACAAAAAGGGATGGGTAACGTAAAAATCTGGATCAATATGCTAGTTCTGGGCAATTATCCTACAAGTTCTGCCAGGTAATGAAAGTGAGTAGGGTGCCCAACCTGGAGGTTTCTTTGTTTTGGAAATAAAACCAAGGAACTTCATAAACCATCAAAGGGAAATTCTATATCTTGGAAAGTAAAATTTTAGATGGAAATTATCTGCTACACCACACTTGTGGGAATTGCTATACTCATTCGACTATCTGCAGCAGGGTTATACATGGTAGCACCTTCTAACTGAAATATTGGACAGAGAGTTTATGTCTTATATTAATATTTGGACCCTGTATACTCAATACTATAACTCGAATTGTTTCCTCTCACCTAGAAGCAATCAAACTCCATGTGGTGCCTCAGACTGAACCACGTATGGACACGCCATTTTTCCAAGGACCCTAGGAGGAGACCTAGCTGCTGTTCCCCGTTCGACCCTCTTTTTTCAGCAGGAAGTGGCCAAAAAGAGTCATCTCCCAAAACCCACTAACAGCAGTTAGGGTGACGTCTCCATAGGTGCGAATATTATAGGAGTTATTAAGAAATTATTTTAGACAGATAGAGAGGAAAGGGGCCCTTGGGAAGTTTTTGTTTCTTTTAAAGCAGCTCTTAGAGCAGGGCCAGCCAGCTTTGATATGCAAATGCCGGCCACTGGAAACTGGGTCCACCCAAACATGGCAATTTCTGCCCTCTTCTTCCTTGCCCCGACATGTGCCTGGCAACATGACTGCTCTCACATATCCACATGTGTGTAGAATATCATGACACCCTGCATTTGCATGTTAAAAGGCTAGGGTGGGAGGGCCAGGTGTTTCGTGGGCCACACGAATGACATGCCTGGTCAAAGCAATCCCCTGAGCCCTATGCAAATCAGACACCACCTCCTCCAGCCTCCTCATATAAGCAGCCACCTTTCCACCACACACAGGGGGTTTTCTGTCTGTTCAAATCCCCCCTCTCTCTGTCTCTGTACAGGGGAGCTATTTTCTTCTTCCTTCCTTCTTTCTTGCTTATTAAACTCTCCATTCCTTAAAACCAAAAACAAATACATAAATAAATAAAAATAAATAAAGCAGAGGTAAATGGGCTGTGTATGAGTTGCTCAGGGTAGTACCTTTATAGAACTAGAAAAAAAAAGGAAAAAGAAATAATCCATATTTCAAAGGTAAAGAGGCTGAAATAAATATTTAAGTTCTACTTTTCACAAGATGATAAAGTGTCTTTGGTTGTGCAGTCTGTTGCTTTCAAATCCAAACACGGAGAGAGTACAGGATGGTACATTTGAAGACTGGAGGAGTGTTAGGTGATCTTTCGCCTCCTCTAGATTTGCACTAACCCCAAATTGGATATCAAAAGATTCTGTCACATTAGTTTAAATCTTTGCTTAATTTTACTTTGCTAAGGGGCTATAGGCAGCTCATTCCCCAGGTAAATTAGTGATGAAGTAAACAGAAAAGTCAAGCTTACTGATTCCCTGCTGATTTGAAGACAAACTCCAAATTATAAAAATTGTTACAAGCCATCGTAGAAATCACATTACTTTTACATTTGGTCATATAGGAAGCTGTTTTTATTTCCTAAACCAAAGGCACTGGTGGAAACTACCTGATCCATGAATTTAATATATATTTTTTATTTAGCAATTAAGCATTGAGTTATTTAATGTACTTGGTACTCTTATAAGTTCTGGGGATACAGCAATGAACAAGAAAGTGGTTAGGGCTGTATTTTCGTGTGTATAGAGGTGATAGAACACGGATGGCAAATAAATAGACAAGCAGATAGGAAAAGTTACTAAATTGTGAAAAGTACTGAGAAAAGAATGAACCACTGCTTAAGAGCCGATTGACAGATAAATTTTAGTTGATATTTAAGTTGAGACCAAGTGGCAAAATAGATCAATGATATAAAGATTAAGGGGAGCAGTTGGCACATGGGCTTCTGTGTGCTAATGAGGGAGGAATGCCCAGTGTGCCTTTATGGAAGTGGGTGAAAGGAAGAGTGCTAAAGGAAACGCCATGGGTTAGCCAGGGAGTAAATCATGTAGGACTTTACAGGCAAGGTAAGGAATCTGGATTCATTCTAAGTGTGATGGGAAGTCATGGAGGGTTTTAAGTAAGGGCTTAATATGGTCTGAAGGAAAAGATGAACAGATTCAATTGTTTTAAGTAAGGGCTTAACATGGTCTGTTTTAAGTAAGGGCTTAACATGGTCTGATTTATAATTTTAAAATACTGTCTTGGCTTCTGTAATAGTTGTTAGCTAAAGTACAACCAAAAAAATAAGAAAAAAATGAGTGGTTATATCTCTAAAGTGTTCATTCTCTTTTGTTTAGTCTGAAATATATGAGTGCCAATTCTGAGACAAGCACTACTAGTTACAGTGTGAGCTAACTCAAACAGTGGTCTTTACTCACATAGAGCTTACTGTCTGGGAAGGGAAACAGACATTAATTAAATAATCATGCTAATAAAATAAGAATGAAAAGTGCTCAAAGAAAGAAAACAAGGTTATATCTGACCATATAATAATGGATCCAAATCTGACTGGGAAGTCACTGAAGGCTTTATATGGGCTGCAATACAAAGAATGAATACCAGTCAACTGATTATATTACCTTAAGTGCAATGAAGTTTTTAAACAGGGATGGAGGGATGAGAGAGTGACATGATTCAATGTGAGTTTTTAAATTAATTTTTTAATTGGAAAATAAAAATTGTGTATGTTTGTGGTATACACCATGACTTTTGAAATATGTATATGTTGTGGAATGACTAAATCGAGCTAATTAACATATGCATTACCTCACATATTTATCATTTCTGTGGTGAGAACACATAAAATCTACTCTCTTAGCAATATTCAAATATGCAATACGTTGTTATTAACTGTAGTCATCATATTGTCCAATGGATCTCTTGAACTTATTCCTCCTGACTGAACAACGTAAGATTTAAAGTGAACATTCATTCTGGCTTCAGTTGAAGAATGGATAGGAGCAAGAGCAGAATGAAAGTAGGGGAACTTGTTAGGAGGTCCACTAATAGTAGGTAAGGACCAATAAAAAGAAAAACTGATTCCATGGATATTGAGATGATAAAGGTAATTAATTGGCCTTGGTGGTGGATTAGATAGGAGGAGTTAGGGATACAGTAGGAGAGTACCTGAGCAAATGAATAAATGAAGATTTTGTTTACTATGAGACGGAATAAGGAAAGAGGACAAGGATAGAAGAGGAAGACCACGAATGTGGTCACGTACGTCATGAATTAATGATATCTTGAAAATATCCAGGTGATAGGTCAAATCAGTAGTTGGATCAACTAGCCCAGAGAAGGGATCTGGGCTAGAGAAATAAATCTGAACACCACCACGTAATTAGAACTGTGGATATGGTTAAATCTCTCAGTGAGAGACTATAATAGAAAAAGTTATTTTAAAGCTTCAAAAATCTACAGGATTTGATGACCCAGTAGAAGAGGAACTGCTTGCAAGAGAAACCAAAACAGCATGGTCAGAGAGGTGACATTTCAAGAGTGTCAAATAATATCGAATAATTATCAGGAACTACAAAGGTTCTGTGAGTTTTCGCCATCTGCAAGCTAATAAGTTAGTCTGTTACTATTTTAGCAAAGCTGTCAGGAAACACATGACTCTTGGTTCAAGGACAAAGGACTGTATTATTCATAGCACAAACAGTAGTTCAGAGGGCAACATGATGCTTGCATGGGTTCCCCAGTCCTCCAGGTCCATGGAATAACACAAAGTGCCCATAATGGATGCCTGCGCATGCAGTGGGTTGTATTACCAGAGGGGAACTTTGGAAGTTTGGAAGATTTGCCACTTATATGGTAAAGTGGAAGCAAGTATGTGGTTTTTCTGTTGGAAAATGTTACCTTATTTCTCAGGGTTGCTTGGTGGAAATACAACCCTGAGAAATGGCCCAAGTAAAGAATAGCAAAAGCTTTGCTTTCACAGCATGCCCAGGAAGAACATACAGGGATGCTTAAGGCCCCTTGCAGATTGCTTCTTTGAACAATGATCCTGAAGAGATAAGCAAATTGAGGACAGGAAAAATCTTGAATTTAGCAAAATGGAGATCATTGTTAACCTTATTAAGAGCTAGGTGGATCACAAGGTCAGGAGTTCGAGACCATCCTGGCCAACATGGTGAAACCCTGTCTCTAACAAAAATTAGTTGGGTGTGGTGGCGTGCGCCTGTAATCCCAGCTACTTAGGAGGCTGAGGCAGAAGAATGGTTTGAACCCAAGAGGCGGAGGTTGCAGTGACCTGAGATTGTGCCACTTACACTCCAGCCTGGGCAACAAGAGCAAAACTCCGTCTCAAACAAAAACAAAAAAAGGAAAGAAAAGAAAAAAGAAAAGTGAATGTGGGATATGAGAGAGAATGGAGACCACAAACATAGAATAGTTGCTTTTTTTTGTTTTTGTTTTTGTTTTTTTTTAAGAAATGCAAGTGTAAAGTGATAAAAATAGAAATATCTTCAGGTGGGATATTGAAATGAGAGAAGATATTTTTGTTAGTCATTGGGTATGTTTAAAAACTAATGGAAATGATCAAATGAAATGCTCTGCAAACATCAGAATATAAATTGCTACTATATGTTCATTAACCCTGGATAGGACATTGTTATAGATTGAATTGTGTTCACTCAAAAAAAAAAAAAAAAAGTATGTTTAAGTCCTAGTCCCCAAAGTCCTATGAATGTGACCTTATTTGGAAGTAGGGTCTTTGAAGATGATCAAGTTATAATGAAGTCATTACAGTTGGCCCTTATCTAATGTGACTATATCCTTATGAAAGGAGAATTTTGGACACAAAGACAGACATACAGAGAGGATGCTGTGAAGACACTGGAAGCCAAGGAACCCCTGAGGCTACCAGAAGCTTGGAGAGAATAATGAAACCCACAGCCCTCTGAGGGAACCAACGCAGTTGACATCTTGATTTCAGACTTCTAGCTTCCAGAACTGTGTGAGAATAAATTTCTGTAGTTTAAGCCACCCAGTTTGTGATACTTCATTACAGCAACCCTAAGAAGCTTATACTACAGACATTGTTTTCAAAAAGACCAAATACTGATAAGAAGAAATAAAAAAGCAAGCCTTAAAATCTTTAGAGCAGCCTTTATTTCACTGCACTTCAGCAGGCCATTGCTCATAGCAATTTTTTTTTTTAACAGGGTCTGGCTCTGTTGCCCCGGCTGGAGTGCAGTGGCATGATCTCGGCTCACTGCAACCTCTGCCTGCCAGGTTCAAGTGATTCTCCTGCCTCAGCCTCCCAAGTAACTGAGATTACAGATGTGCACCATCATACCCGGCTAATTTTTTGAATTTTTAGTATAGATGGGGTTTCACCATGTTGGCCAGGCTGGTTTTGAACTCCTGACCACAAGTGATCCGTTCGCCTTGGCCTCACAAAGTGCTAGGATTACAGGCGTAAGCCACCATGCTCGGCTGCAAATGTCTTTTTTCAGGAGTGTATCATGTTGAGAGCGCTACTTAAATATTCTTTCTTAGAAAAACCTCAAAAAGGGAAGTAAGAGAGAATAAAAACTCTTAAGAAAATATTCTCTTAGGAAAATGAGAATTCAATATGTTAGCCTAATTAATAGATATTCCATTATCAAACACTTGGCATTTGTTAATAAAATACTTCAAAAGAAAATGGGAAATACAATTTCTTTTAAGTATATAAGAAAATGATTAGAATGGTAGAGTGGCTTTGTGAAATGGTTTAAGCTGATTTGTAGAGCAGGAAGCTTAAGCAATGATTCCTCCAGACTTTAAAAAAAATTACCTAACCACTATGGTTTTACATCTTCTCATCTGCACATAAAGAGTTCTGTTAGATTACTTCCCCAGAATGATTATGGGAATTACTTAACAACATATGTTTCTAGTATATGTGTCTGTTCTTATGTAAATTGAATGTAACACCTAACTGAGACATTCTTGATGTTGAAATTATTTCTGTTTACTTACCGTTAATGTTTGTTCTTATATATAATTTGTATTCTTTTAACACAGATTCCAAGCTTTTTCATAATGTTTTAAATTCCAGTTTCCCTGAGAATGTATTTTGGGGTTTAACCTTGGATGCCCTCTTTAATTCTTTCAGAGGTAATGTTCATGCATTCACATGGGTCCTGCTTATAGCTCATTAAAGGAAGCACACATCTGCACCTACAGCCTAACAAAGACTCTCCAGTGGGCCAACTAGAGTCAATCTTCCAGAAGTTTACTGTAGATCAGGTTCTACAATCTCTGGCTCCAAAACATTTTCTCTATTTTATAGTAATATTGATAACTCTTATTGTTATTACTTTGAGGAAGTGAAAATATCTCATACTTCCGCTGGCTAAAGAGTCTTCGAAGTATTCGCACAATGCCTACAGGATTAGATATTAATGAGTTTCTGCTTGTAACAAAATTAAGACACAAGTTAAAGACTCTGACCGCATGATCAGAGAAATATTCCAGCAAAATCAAAGGTAAACAGGACTCTCACAGATAAGCCAAAACGACACATAATTCTTTGAGCAAATGGAGAAGAACAATTTGTTCAAGTAGTTGAAGTCATTTCAGATTATTGCCAAGAATTCTCAGAATATCCTCTGAATGTATACTTCTGTGCTGAAAACAAAACCACATGCTCATAGGAAATTTCACAATTAAGAATCTTGTTTACCTAGCTGTTTAAAAAAAAAAACATGCCAGGGTAGGCAGTGAAGGCTACATCCTCACTGTGCAGGTCAGTGCTTACCAAATCAAAATGGTTCAATCACCTAAAAAAAAAATCTTCATACAAAGGACGAAATAGCAGGCATACCAGCCTAGCTTTGCACGCTGGCTATGTGCACACTGTACCTCCAAAAACAGCCTCTGGTCATAATAGTTCTGGAAATATGTTGCGGCTTTTTTCGAGACAAATAAAACATGAAAAGTGAATTTGTTTATAAAAATAAACCCATCTTAACTTTTCATTTATACAAGCATGCTTTTATATGATGGCTTGCCCTTCAAAAAATTGGAGCTTACCTTGAAGATCTCTGTAATATCAAGGTCTTAAGTTCCTAAGAGTAAGTTTTATCTTTGTTATTATTAACATTTAAAAGCTATTCAGTTTATTAGCAACTAGAGATGTAATTATATACATAAACAAACTTTCAGTATAAGTTTATAGTCTCTATTAAATTGTTTCAATTATGTGCATTTGAGTATAAATAAAAACATAGAAACTTATCTAAATATTTTTCCCCCTGTATCAGAAGCTAGCCTTTGAGGTCAGGGAGAGAAAGGAGTGATATTCTAGATGAAAAATAATCAAGATATTTTGAAAAAAAACTTTTCTCAGTTCAGTACCCTAGAGATTACATTTAATGTTCTTTCTTAAATTTCACTCTCTATGAAATTGAGAGATTAAAGTATTACGTCTAGTATCAGTTATTTTCTAATAGCCCAGCACATTCTCAAGAGAAAAACGTACTATTAAAATTATAAAGGACATTTATAATATTTATTTTAAAATGGTAAATGCTCCTTTTAAATGCAGGATTTTTAATACTTAATTGTGCTTATTTTTACTATAATATACTCTATTAGTTTGTTCTCACACTGCTAATAAAGACATACCTGAGACAGAGTAATTTATAAAGGAAAGAGGTTTAATTGACTGACAGTTCAGCATGGCTGAGGAGGCCTCAATAAACTTACAATCCTGGTGGAAAGGGAAGCAAACGTATCTTTCTTCACATGGCAGCAGCAAGGAGAAGTGCCAAGCAAAAGAGGGGAAAGCTCATCAGATCTTATAAAACATCATATCTCACAAGAACTCACTATCATGAGAACAGCATGAGGGTAACTGCTCCCATGACTCAATTACCTCCCACCAGGTCTCTCGCATGACACATGGGGATAATGGGGACAATTCAAGGTAAGATTTGGATGGGGACACAGCCGAAGCATATCATACACTCTAAGTATATTAAAATAATATTTACAATGTAATTGTATTATAAATATTTTGAAATATAGCCAAGGACTATATTAGAACTCCTTTGATATAATGAAGGTGATATATTGTCCTGGTTCTATTTTTCAGAGTTGTGATCTATCTCTTACTTTTTTTATTGATTAAAAAATTAAAGACAAGAGGAAGGAGCCATTAAAATCCAATATATGTTTTCCTAACCTTCACATATGAAAAGGAATCAGAAATGACAACCCTCATATGGCATCAAGAATATTCAGCAATTATTTGAAAATGAAAAACTCTAATTTAGGAAAATAAGATGGCTGGAACAGAGTTGAATGCCATCTAAATAATAGTGAAATTGAAACTGGAGAAGAAAGAAAAATATAATAGCAGACAGCAGAGTAGAGAAACATTAGGCCCATATCCAAAGCATGGGAAATGTCACCTACTAAGACAGTCAGATTATATATCAGAAAATGTGTGAAGCTTTGGGTATTTCAGATAGACGTCTCCGGATTAGGCTTCATGACAAGTTACAGTGCAATGAACCTGGGAGTGTGGATAAGAAAATTGTCATTTTTCCTTTTTACAAAAATACAGACTTGTCATCGATTTTAAGTTTTTGCCACTGGGATTTTTAAAACATAATAAATGCCACTGGGATTTTTAAAACAAAGCTTAGTAACTAACTATACAGTAATTAAAATTAATAGGATTATATAGTTTTTTAACAAATAAGAATTGTGGGTTCCAGCTCTATAGTACCCCTTCAACATAGTTGTATTGGTAGAAGCCACATACATTCCAGCCATTGTGCTAGGGCTCAAAATACTCTGAAAATATCTTCTAAGTTTGTAACCTTTTCTTTTCAATACCTTGAGTGGTGACAAACTTCCTTTTGAAGGTGTGTTTGATCTTTTAAAACAACTATATAAATACACTTAATAGTTTAAAACAGGTATATACAAAATAACTTTTTTAATATTGAGTCCTCACCATTCCTTCTTCATTCCCTTTCTTATCTTTACCTTCCCTCATTCAAATAGTGAACTAAATATTTTCAAACCTGGCTGCACTACAAGGCTTTTAAAAAATACTCTTGCTTACAGTGTACCTCGGGGGTAGGGCCCACACTGTGGTATATTTCAGAAACTCCCCCAGATACTTATTTTGTGCAGCCAGTGTTGAAAAAAAAAAAACTGAGATAGACAGTTTTTTACTTATTGCTCCAAGGAGGTTATATGGTAGGACAGAATAAAGAAAAATCTTGAGTCTCTGCCTGTCTTTGTGCTTAGAACGTCTATATCCTTGAGGGAAAGTTTGAAGGTTTAAAGAGGATTCTCCTGCCACTGAATTGGGAAAAGACAGGAGAAAGGTGAAGGGATATAAGGAAGAGAGAGCTAGGACAAAAGAACACAGTGGAGATATCTTAGCGCCAAAGGAAAATGTAAGGAGTATTGATCCAGCATTAGGGAGCTGGATCACTCCCTAATGGTCACTTAACTCAGCCTCAGTAGAGGATCCCAGCTCCACGTAAGTGAATGCAATTCATTGCCCCCACCAGGGATTATACTAGCTGTTTTGTCTTAGTATGTCCACTGGCAGCTCTCCTTTTGTGGCTCGCCACACTTCTGGATGCTACCAGCTAGCATGTGGCCAGATATACCTTGAAAGTTTGGATCTACTTGTAAACCCAAGAGAATTGAAGTTGTTCATCTTTTCCTTCAGAATTACTTAGGTCAAACCTTCAAAAGGAGGCAACAGGAAAAAAAAGTGCAATTTGGGGGACATATTATGAAGATTTTTGTTTGTTTATTTCTTTAAACCATATAGCCAGTAAAATGCTTTATATTTATTCAGTGTTTATATTACAATAGATTACCTAGAATCATCCTTAGTAGCACAACAGAACAAACCCTGAACCAATTTTTTGGCCTATGAAATGTCTGCCATTTGGGAACTGAATCTTATGTCGGTTGGCTTCCAAACCAGAGCTTGCAACGTCAGGCAGTACTTTGGGGAAACAGCTACATACAGATCACTCTGAAACCCTCATAAAAATATATGGTACCATCACTTTTTTCTTTTTAAAAATGTTTTATGGGATCCCCCATAGTATCTTTTGCTAGTCTTGCTGTAAAAATAATGTTTATGGTGATTGAATGTACTTTCAGTAAATAGCTTCTGTGGCTATCAAATGACGGTTTTTCTTTTGCATTTAATCACCTGAGAGGAAAGAAATGATAGAAAACAGATTTCACTGTCTTAAACAATATTTGTTAAGAAAAGACTTTTGCCCTGGAGCATCTTACTCAAAAAGTAATTTCCTGGTCACTGCTTTGGAGCTATTGCCTTATTATTTAAGATTTTCCTTTTTAGCATGCATCAGCTTTTTTTTTCTTCCTTGTTTGTCCTCTATCTACTTAGTCCTGAAATGACATCATACTCTTAACATAAAAGTGAGTGAACAACATTCTCAATTTCTATTTGAGGCTAACCAGCCTCAAATATTCCTGTGCTGGCGATGTTTTGAGTATCTTATTTTGTATTAATAAGAGTCCAGAGAACTTTCAGTAAAATGTAGATTCATGTGAATCTATGTGGATCAACTTCACTATGTGAATTTTGAAATAAAACTTATTCTAAGCAGTCTTAGAAATTTGTTACCCAGAATTAAAATGTGATATATCTCTGAAATTAATTTTTAAGTAAATTGACACTAAAAGTTAAATAATCCATTTTAGTAGCTTTAATATGTAAAGCTGTGATATTTTGATATAATAAGAAATACATATTGGGCTTCTGCCCTGACTTCTAACCTAGATCTCATAAAACCCTTGTAGATAAGGGTGCTAGGAGAATCTTTTTTCAATATTCGATCTTTGACCCAGTTCTCAATACAGAACTCCTAATACCTTTGTAGTTTCCTGAGTGATAGAAGTATCTGACATAGACTCCTAAATCCCTTGGAACATCCTAGGTAATAAGAACATCTTTGTTCTAATGAGGCAATTATTGGGGCAGGCTCCTGGATAGCTTCAGAGTGGGGGCTGGTTGCCAGGGGAACCAACCATGTGATTAGAGGATTGGAACTCAGCTCCATGCCCCATCCACCAGTAGCTGAAGGTTGAATTGTTCCTCAATGGCCAGTGACGTAATCAGATCACGCCTTTGTAATGAAGCTTCATACCCCTTCCCTTCCAGACCTCCACCTATATATCTTTTCACCTGGCTTCTGTATGTTTCCTTTCTAATACCCTTTATAATAAATGTGTAAATGTAAGTAAAGCGTTTCTCTAAGTTCTGTGAGCTGCTCTAGCAAATTAATTGAACCCAAGGAGAGGACTGTAAGAACACTGATTTCTAGCCAGTTGGTCAGAAACCCAAGTTACAACCTGGGGCTTGCAACTGGCATCTGATGTGATTGCAGTCTTGTAGAACTGAGCCCTCAACCTGTGGAATCTGATGCTATCCCTCAGTAGATAGTGTCAGAATCAAGTTAAATTATAGGACAATGTATTGGTGTTCACTGAACTGCTGACATACATCTGTGGTCAGAAGTATTACATTGTGAGGTGCGTGAGAACAGAAAAAACAAAAAAAAAACACTAGTTTTTATCTCTTACAAAGATTTTATTAAGATTTCATATCTTTTTATAAGTTCCAGTAATAAGTTCCAATGACAATACTGTAACTGCAACAAGAATTTTGTTATTTTATGCAAAAATACTATCATTGAATGGCAAAAATTGAATTATAAGAAAATATTTCTAAGAAGAAATCAAGCATAGCAAAGTGAAATATAAAATAAATTATAATTTCCTGAGAACTAACTTGGCATTGTAAAGAATGCTGTTAATATATAAGAATATTTAAATGAAAAAAGAATATCACTAACAAATTTAATCTCTGTAATTCTAATCTTTTGATTATTTGGTTGTTTCTACTACTTTTTTGTACCAGATGTTCTGTAAATACATTCTCAGGATAAGTTAAAATTCTACCAGGAAAAAGAAAATCATAAGAAAATTATTTTATTTATTTTTTAGAAATATTTGTGTACAGCAGGATAATTTCACAGACTAACTTATTCTGATCCTAGCTCCTCCTGTTATTCATCTATAAAAACTAGGTCCTCATTTTGATTAAGTTTGTCAAATATTAATAGTAGAAACAATAATGACAATCAATCGATTCACCATGAGAACATTTATTACTTTTAAGAATACGTGTAACAATACACCAATATACAGTATTACATGTAGTCAGAGTTGAATCGAGGGTAATTGTGACCTCTGAAAATGGAATTATCTTACCCAGCACCTCATTCTTTTTGCCTTTGCTGCAACATTTCAGTTTTGACGTTCTGTCTTAAGAGAATAGCAAAGAGCTGGCACTCTGTAGTGGTGACCCTAGCAGCTCTTACCAGTTGTATGGCTTCTGCAAATGAACAAGGCCGTACTCAATAGAGTCCCTTGTCACATTTCATTCTTATGGTATATTTGCTCCTCTAATCTCTAGCTAGCAAGGAAAGGTGTTAAGGCCATCAGTGCACCAGTCTCCAGGGAGTAAGGAAAGCCAAAGATTACCAACTGCCATTTAAAATATTGATTGGGTCACAAATGGACCTGGAAAGCAAGAAGTTAGAAGTAACAAGAATCGGAGAGGTTAGAGAAAATAGATCCCTATTTTAATATATTCTGATAATATGAAGAAGAGGGCCTGAGAACCAAATTCATTTTTCAAATTCATTATAGCTTTCTTTTTCTTTTTCTTTTTTTATATCATAGTATTTTATAATGACAAATAAGTGTGTGTGTTTATTTGTGTGTGTGTGTGCGTTTGTGTGTATGTTGTGTTTAAAATACAGGTGCTTGACAGATTATTATACTGATCAACTATGACCACTATTTTAAAAAGATATTAGTCAAGTTACTGGCATACATTTTAATGCAAACTGAAACTCAGACTTTAGGAGCCTGCTGTGTTTATACAGCACAATTGTATTAGTCCATTTTCATGCAGCTGATAAAGACATACCTGAGACTAGGAAGAAAAAGAGGCTTAATTGGACTTACAGTTGCACATGGCTAGAAAGGCCTCAGAATCATGGCGGCAGGCAAAGGCACTTCTTACATGGTGGCAGCAAGAGAGAAATGAGGAAGAAGCAAAAGCAGAAACCCCTGATAAACTTTAGGTGCCTGCTATGTTTATACAACATAATTGTATTAGTCTGTTTTCACACAGCTGATAAAGACATACCCAAGACTGGGAAGAAAAAGAGGTTTAATTGGACTTACAGTTCCACACAGCTAGGGAGGCCTCAGAATCATGGCAGGAGGTGAAAGGCACTTCTTACATGGCAGTGGGAAGAGAAAATGAGGGAGAAGCAAAAGTGGAAACCCCTGATCAACCCATCAGATCTCACTATCATGAGAATAGCATGGGAAAGAGTGGTTCCCATGATTCAATTACCTCCTCCTGGGTCCCTCCGTCCCATAACACGTGGGAATTCTGGGAGATGCAATTCAAGTTGAGATTTGGTAAGGACAGAGCCAAACCATATCATTCCACCCCTGCCCCTCCAAATCTCAAGTCCTCACATTTCAAAGCCAACCATGCCTTCCCAATAGTCCCCCAAAGCCTTAACTCATTTCAGCATTAATTCAAAAGTCCACAGTCCAAAGTCTCATCTGAGACAAGGTAAGTCCCTTCCGCCTATAAGCCTGTAAAATCAAAAGCAAGCTAATTACTTCCTAGATACAATGCAGGTACGGGTATTGGTAAATACAGCCATTCCAAATAGGAGAAATTGGCCAGAAAAAGGGGATACAGGGCCCGTGCAAGTCCGAAATCCAGCGGAGCAGTCAAACTTTTTTTTTTTTTTTTTGAGATGAAGTCTCACTCTGTCACCCAGGCTGGAGTGCAGTGGCACAATCTTGGCTCACTGCAAGCTCCGCCTCACAGGTTCACACCGTTCTCCTGCCTCAGCCTCCCGAGTAACTGGGACTACAGGTGCCTGCCACCACATCTGACTAATATTTTTGTATTTTTAGTAGAGATGGGGTTTCACTGTGTTAGCTAGGATGGTCTCAATCTCCGTACCTCATGATCTGCCTGATTCAGCCTCCCAAAGTGCTGGGATTACAGGTGTGAGCCACCACACCCAGCTGGGGCAGTCAAACTTTAAAGGTCCAAAATGATCTCCTTTGACACCAGGTCTCACATCCAGGTTATGCTGATGCAAGAGGTAGGTAGGCTTCCATGGTCTTGGGCAGCTCAGCCCTTGTGCCTTTGCAGGGTACAGCCTCCCTCCCAGCTGCTTTCACAGGCTGGAATTGAGTGCCTGTGGCTTTTCCAGGTGCATGGTTCAAGCTGTTGGTGGATCTACCATTCTGGGGTCTGGATGACAGTGGCCCTGTTCTCACAGCTGCACTAGGCAATGTCCCAGTGGGGACTCTGTGTGGGAGCTCTGACCCCACATTTCCCTTCTGCACTACCCTAGCAGAGGTTCTCCATGGGGGCCCTGCTCCTGCAGCAAACTTTCGCCTGGGCAACCAGGCATTTCCATACATCTTCTGAAACCTAGACAGAGGTTCCCAAACCTCAATTCTTGACTTCTGTGCACCTGAAGACTCAATACCACATGGAAGCTGCCAAAGCTTCGGGCTTCCCCCCTCTGAAGCCCCAGCCCAAGCTATACATTGGCCCCTTTCAGCCATGGCTGGAGGGGCTCTGACACAAGTCACCAAGTCCCTAGGCTGCACACAGCATGGGGACTCTAAGCCTGACCCATGAAATCACTTTTTCCTCCTGGGCCTCCAGGCCTGTGATGGGAGAGGCTGCCATGAAGGTCTCTGACACGGCCTGGAGACATTTTCCCCATGGTCTTGGAGATTAACATTAGGTTTCTTGTTACATATGCAAATTCCTCCCCAGAAAATGGGCTTTTCTTTTCGACGGAATCATCTGGCTGCAAATTTTCTGAACTTTTATCCTCTGTTTCCCTTTTAAAACTGAATGCCTTTAACAGTACCCAAGTCGCCTTTTGAATGCTTTGCTGCTTAGAAATTTCTTTGGCCAGATACCCTAAATCATCTCTCTCAAGTTCAAAGTTCCACAAATCTCTAGGGCAGGGGCAAAATGCTGCCATTCTCTTTGCTAAAACATAACAAAAGTCACCTTTACTCCAGTTCCCAACAAGTTCCTCATCTCCATCTGAGACCACCTCAGCCTGGATTTTATTGTCCATATCACTATCAGCATTTTGGGCAAAACCATACAACGAGTTTCAAGGAAGTTCCAAGCTTTCCCACATTTTCCTGTCTTCTTCCGAACCCTTCAATCTGTTCCAGTCTCTGCCTGTTACCCAGTTCCAAAGTTACTTCCACATTTTGAGGTATCTTTTCAGCAACACCCCACTCTACTGGTACCAATTTACTGTATTAGTCCATTTTCATGCAGCTGATAAAGACATACCTGAGGCTGGGAAGAAAAAGAGGTTTAATTGGACTTACAGTTCCACATGGCTGGGGAGGCCTTAGAATCATAGTGGGAGGTGAAAGGCACTCCTTAAATAGTGGCAGCAAGAGAAAATGAGGAAGAAGCAAAAGCGGAAACCCATGATAAATCCAGCAGATCTCATGAGACTTACTCACTAACATGAGAATACCATGATTAAATTACCTCCCCTTGGGTCCCTCCAACCACAACATGTGGGAATCCTGGGAGATACAATTCAAGTTGAGATTTGGTGGAGACTCAGCCAAACCACATTAACAATCAACATTGTCATACTTAGTTACAAAATAATTCTTTGTAAGGGCAACACAATGCCAATTATCAGTCTGTTTTCAAGTCAATGTTTCAGTGTCCAAAGTATACTTTAGGGAAGAGTGAGATTTTTCATAGGAATGTGTTTTCAAACTGTACTCAAGAATAATGACTGTGTTATGGTTTTTTACTCTTCAAGATTAAACAATATCTACTAAAAATAGAGGTATGAATAAAGGCTAGTTGTTAAAAGAACATACAGCTCAGGGTTGAAAGCAGTCCGGAGTTGATAAACTGACATTTTAATATCACCAATACAGATAGTAGCAAGTACGCTATGAAACACACAAATGAGCTATATTTTCCATGCCAGCACTAACACATAACTTCTTACATAAGTTATATCCTCTAAGCCCATCAAATAATGATATATAGCCAGTAAAGACTTCCCACTAAGATTAGTACTCATAAAACGCAAATATTTTTTGTTAGTTAAAAAAAGAGAACATAGCTACCAAAAGCAAACTCCAATTTTGTTATACTGTTGCATACACTGATATTCAACTAAGTGTAACTGGTTTCTGTAAACTTGTATTTTTCTTTAATCTACTAAGTTCTGGAAGGATCACAGACAATCATGTATCCAAATTATCATCAATAAGTGTTGCTAGAAAGCCCACTGGCTATGCAACCAGCAACACTGGTTGATGATAATTTGGAGATACCATTGTTAGTGATCTTTGCAAACATAGAAGATGATTCTGAGGTGGATACAGATTGGGGTTTAAGTTCCTAGAGGAAATGGCATTTCTTAGTTAGAGATCAGATAATAAAGGTTATTCTAGCCACATTAAGTTTAGCAGATATGTTATAAAAGATTACTTAAATGTGTGAAGTTTCAGATGTACTATTGTTATATTTTAATTTCACAAAACTCTGTAAGGAAAGCAAGGCACCCAATGCACAGGTGAACAAATTGAGTCTCAGAGGCATTTGGTGACTTGCTTAAGGTCCCCAGATTTTTCAGTGTTGTAGGTCATTTGAACCCAGGTCATAATGCAACAAACTTGCAAAAATATAGCAGGATGACAGTCATTACTCTGTGTGTGTGTGTGTGTGTGTGTGTGTGCGCTTGAGAATAATAGAGGGAATAATAGTAAAAAAGAACAAAACAAAACAAAAAAACTCTGGTTATTTTCTCTGAGCCCCTGTTTACTTCTTCTTATAAATAGTGGAAAAACTTACCGGCTCAGTGAGTTTGAGATAAAGGGCACTCCTCATGTCTGGCCAAGAATGTTGACTGTTGCTCCCTTTCTGGAATTCACCTGCCTGTAAGGGATGCACACTTCTTCCTATTCTTGTCCTCTCTGCTCAAACGACAGTAAAGCATGTTATTTTTCAACTCTTTCTCTCTGTATCCCAACTCAAATAATCTTGAATCATGAGGTCCTCCACACAACTGGTTAGATAAAGATCGTTTTGTCCCCATCTCTCCGTAGGCAAGTATTATACCTTAAATTTTAAGGGAGAACTAGTAAGAAGTAATATGTTAACTTCAAATAAGAACTTCACTCTGCAATCCCATTTTTCTGCCAATAAAGGCGATATTTTGTTATATGTGTATAATCTCACAGTCTTTAACATGACTCTAGGAAGCCACTACCTATTAATTATAATTGTCACTTCAGTTGAAATCTAATTGTCAATTCTTCTCTAGGTCTTACTTTTCCTTTGAGGACCATCTTATTTTTACCTGTTTTAATCAGACATTCCACAAATTACTTCAGTTTATTTTAACTTCTCACTACTAAATTCTGGTGTCCTTCATTGGCTCTACCACCTGTTTAGTACTGAGTACATGCTAGCTCATAATGTGAGCTATATTTTTCAATATATCTTTTCATTTCCCAGATAAATCCTAAGCCCATTCAGGGAAAGTCTGATCCTCTTGCTCTCGATAGCATTTCTTTATAGCTTCAGAGACTGACATTCCAAGCTCAATTACTACTCCTTAATACTAATGATGAGATTCTTAAAAAATTAACGTAACAGATAATGTGAATATGTTAATTATGTGTTGAATCGTGCTTAATCCATTTATACACACATACACACACATTATATTTATGTACTAAGATACACACTAATTACTACATACTTTGGTCAAGTCATTGTACTTCAAGTTTGATTTCCTTTCCTAGCATTAACATGAAAATATTAATGCTTAGCATTTTCCAGATTTCATGAGAATAGTACAGAGCTTAGCGGATTTTTCAGAAATATTTTGTGTCCTTCAAAAGGAGGCTGTTTAAATAATCACAAATCTTTGTCATTCATTAAAGTATTAAGAGGCTAATACTACCTAGGAAGGACTAATATGTAAGCTAATTGGTCAATGAATTTAACATGTGAGCTAATTGGCCAATGAATTTAACATGTGAGCTAATTGGTCAATGAATTTAATATGTCTTAGAAATCTAAAAACTTAGCCAACATAAGGTATATCATTGCAATAACTTCTTCCTGAGTAGTTGTTTTTGCAAATAGGCCTATTAAATTTATTTGAACTCTTTTACAGAGTTTCTATGGAGTAGAGAATTTATTCTTCAACTTGCATTAGAACAGGATAAAAGAAATTTGTGCCATAAAGGCATAATGGGGTGCATTTTTACATGTTGACAGAATGAGCTTCTACATCTAGAATCTAGACAATATTTAATATGCAAAGTCCACAGCAAATAGAAGAAACAAAAATAGTTATCGCAACCCTTGTTATATTTAACTTGCATATTTACTAGTGACATAAATTCTTCTAGTGCAAACATTGAAGAAATTCTGTCCAAAGTTAACTCTATAGCTGAAAAGCCAACAGAGTGAACTCCCATAATTTTTTAATCAAAAAATAAGCAAATTTTTAATGTAATATCGGAAAGGGGAAAAAAACTCAAAATTTTAAAGCACTGCTGAAAAAATTACAGAAGCTTCTCCCTAGGTCCATGTAACCTAATTGTTTTTGGAGCATGACCATACGGATGCATAGAAAAATACTGGCAAAATCAAGAGAACCTCAATAAACCCTTGCAAATTGCATTAAAGAAGTTGGTGTAAAGGAAATATCTTTTGTCATATCAAGGAAATTTTTTGGCGACATCTAAGTCACTTACTTATTCACAGATTTATGATCTGCTTATATCTGGGTCTAATTTTCACCATGCCTCTGAGGTGTTACCATGTGCCTCTTTGCTTTTGTTTTAGCAGCTTTTAAATTAGTTCCTCCCCACTAATTGTCCAAACTGGTTCTCACCCCTCTGAACACGAACAAAAGTGTGCTAATTTTACTCAAAGTCATTCTGTTGTTAAAATGTTCTCAGCCTGTTTTTCCTCCATTTCTTCCCTCCCTTTCAGTGCAATTACCTTTTGTAGCTACAGTTAGCTTCCAGGGAGCACCTACTATGTGGCAAGCATTCTGAGTACTTTACACAGACTCATATCTTCACATGCACATATGTAAGTATATTACATACACATGCACATACTCTCATAAACATAGATTCATAATCACATTCACAATTATAATCACATACTTCGACTCAATCACATACTCATAAACACGGGCAGGAAAACATACACATGCTCAAATATATATGTATTCACATGATCACATACACAATAATATGTACATACACAATCACACACACGTACAATCACACGTACATACAAAATCACACACCTATGTGAAATCATTTACTTATACATAGTCACATACAGAATCATATACAATACACATTACATCCTCCTAAAAATCCTGTAAGTTTGGGTCCCATTATTATCATGTTCATTTTTCAAATGAGGAAATGAGGTACAAAAGTTGTACGAAATTATACTGCTTGTAAGCGATAAAGCCTATATTTGAAATGTGAGGAGTCTGACTCCAGAGTCCCTGTTCTTAATCAAAATGTTATACGTTTTGGCACCGAAACATTTTCTTTGGTTTTTAATACTAATAACAGCTTTCCCTGTCCACTACTCTGTGTTTAGCCTATAATAATTCATTGTCTGCATTATCTTTTTAACCATGTTGTTTTGTTCCAAGTTATGACCTTCTAGATGGCTCCAGGGGTCTAAATATAATTCCTTTTATATATTTTCCTGCATTAGTAAAGAAAGTGTATTTTCTCCATTATTACAAATTCATATAAATTAATCTGAAGGTTAAATATTTTTTAAATTAATATTTTACAAATTTCTAAATATTAAATGATAACTATGTGTTCACATGTTTTTGTGGTTTTCATTATATTCTAGCTTCATCTTTTTCCTTTTCTCATTTCATTCTATCATCTGTGGTATTCTCCCTCACTTTTTGCATCTCCATTTCTCATAGTCTCTCTTATTCCTTTTACTGAAGCATAGGAACGTAAAACAAATAATATTGTCTCAGAGGGATCATGTCCACCCTGAATGTTTGGATTCTGTGTCTGGTCTGACAGATCAACACTGACAAGAAAAACCAGACCAACCGGTTCCTGGAATATGTGGCCTAGTTAGACTAAAAATGTTTAACATGCACCTTTAAAAATTTTTATTATTTTTTAATTTTATTTTTTGATTGACATATAATTGTATCTATTCATGGGATACAGAGTGATGCTTTGATACATATAATACACAGTGATCAGATTAAGGGTAATTAGTATATTCAGCACTAAAACACTTATTTGTGTTGGGAATTTTTAAAGATCCTGTTTATTAATTAACTTGCTAATTTACTTGTTTGTCTTAATTTTACTTATGCATAAATTTACCTAATGTTAGAATATTATATAGGCAATGCTTTAGAATATGTTTCCTAGCAATAAGAACTTAAATTAGATCAATTTTTAAAAGTCCGTTTATTGGGGAAGGAAAATATGTATTTCATGAGAGCAAGAAGCTATCAGATAAATAATTTGTAAACTTAGAGAAATATGAAAAAGCACAAGTCCATGGCCAGTTTCAACTGCTCCTCTGAAATGTACATTCCTGTAAAAACAGACAACAAGCTCAAGTAGTATTATTCAGTTCATCCTCCAGTCCTCCTTTCAAGACCCTATTTTATAGACCAAGAAATCAATTTACTGAAGATTATATACACCAAGTTAATTTTTAAAAAGTCATCTATCTCAAATATTCATGTCATTATAGATAAATTTCTTCCATGCTACTTACAGAGACTCTTGCCTTAAAATAATTACCTAGATCCACTTTCTCTAAGAAAAAATAATCCGCATATAATTTTAAAAATATACAAATATAAAATTAATATTATATTCTAACTACTAAATCTGCAAATATAGATGCCCTGGTACTTATAGAAGCATCAGCAAAGCCCCTCAATAAATCTTAACATAAATTACTAATTAATAATATTTACCTACAACAAATGTACTATACAAAGGACACACTACACTGAAAAATTTCAACTGCTGCATTTATTCATACCCTTTTTCTTATAGACAACACATTCATAAAACTCCAGAAATATAAGATTTTTTCAAATTGTATTACAAAAAGTAAATTTACAACTTTTCATAGAGATACTTATCTCTAGCAGTAATCTTTAGGGTAAAAATGTCAGCAATGTGTTGTTTAAAGAAAATAATGGTCTAGTTTAGGAACTTCTTGTGTCATGGGAAACACTCAGGTTTCTAAGATGGAAATTTGATGTATTCATGTGCAAATGATATTCTTTACTACTTATTCCACAGTGGTGCTTTGGGTTCTTTTCCTTGACCCACTTCCCTCAACTATTGGTTAGAAAATATTTTCTTGGCAAGCATCTGCCTACTTTGGGAAATTTCATTTCCTCTGTAGTTGAAGTCATACATGCAAAGATCTTTCATAAAGGAAAAACCACTCTCAGGGTTTTGTACGTATTAACCCATAAATGTTGGTGTCACTGAGCAACAAAACAGTGGTTAATTCTGTGATATACTAACTGGTGTTTTGATAGTATTTTTAAAAAATGTAATATTGTTTGAAATTTGTGCTTATTACCCAGATGCATTTACCAGAGAATTAAAGTCATATACATTAATTATTTTTTTCCAAGTATAAACCAAAAGTAAAATCCTAAGCCCCTCAACTGGCTAAACAGACCACCTCTTGGCCAAGGCCAAGGCCAAGACCCTAGAGAAACCTGAAAAACTGAATTCCTGGCCATGATGGGAAGAGAGGTGAGAGGCGTCTCCTTATATCCCATTCCTTTTGGAGTATGGGCACAACTAACTAGCATTAAGATTAAAATAGAAATCTATTTTAATCTTTGTGGCAATAAGACACCAAATCTCTTTGTGGCAATAAGACACCAAATTATCAACAAAACCTAAGACCATGCAAGGCAAAGATTAAGTCACACCCTACAAAGAATAAAATTGAAAAATTTTTTTAATAACTCTGTATAAGGTGGCTTGCTTTTTGAATTTGCTCTAGTATAGCATCACATGACAGCAGAGCCTGAAGGAAATCAAAATATCCTACCCCCAAATATATTTATTTGACATATTTTGAAATGGCTCTGCGAAGCCATCTTTTGTGAGGGAAATTTGCATCTCTGGAGAATCTCCATTAATGCAGCCATGCCTTCCCTTTCTAGGTCTTTTTGGATCCAGTAGAGATCAGAATCTCTTCTCTCAGAATCTCTAGCTGAGATTCTGATACATTTAAGATGCGAAGAGAGACATTCACCATTTATTCTCTCTGAGGGTTGCTACCTGTGAGACTTCATCTACATAATAAGGGCCTTGTCGGGCTCCCCACCCCTCAGTCTCCTTCTTTAACTCAAGCATTCCTTTCTATTGACTTCAAGTCTTTATACAATAGCTTAACCCTCTCAACAAATTGTCAACTAAAGAATGCCTTACAAGGGCATTCTTCCAGATGACCCACCTTTTCTGGCTGAACCAACTTATACTTTCCATGTATTGATTTATGTCTTTGTTTGTAACTCTTGTTGTTATAGGAAAGGGGTCCCTATCCAGACCCCAAAAGAGGGTTCTTGGATCTTGCGCAAGAAAGAATTCAGGGTGACCTGAAAAGGAAAAGCAAATTTATTAGGAAAGTAAAGGAATAAAAGAATGGCTACTCCATAGACAAAGCAGCCCTGAGTGCTGCTGTTTGCCCATTGTTATGCTTATTTCTTGATTATATGCTAAACAAGGGGTGGATTATTCATGCCTCCCCTTTTAGACCATATAGGGCAACTTCCTGATGTTTCCATGGCATTTGTAAACTGTCCTGCAGCTGGTGGGAGTGTAGCAGTGAGGACGACCTGACGTTACTCTTATGGCCATCTTGGTTTTGGTGAGTTTTGGTCAGTTTCTTTATTGCAACTTATTTTCTCAGCAAGGTCTTTATGATTTCTATGTTGTGCCAACTTGCAATCTCATCCTGTGACTTAGAACGCCTAACCATCTGGGAATGCAGCCCAATAGGTTTTAGCCTTATTTTACCCAGCTCCTATTCAAGGCGGAGTTGCTCTGATTTAGACACGTCTGACACTGTCACGCTAAAATGTATAAAATCAAACTATAACCTGATTGTCTGAGGACCCGTTATTCAAGGCTTCTTGGGTTTGTGTTTTCTCTGGGATGCAATAATTCATATTGGCTCAGAAAAATCTCTTTACAATGTTTTACAGAGTTTCTTTTCCATTAACACAAGACTTATTTTAAAATGTTAAACATTTTTGTTCATAAAATTAATACAATTCTCACTGTTTAAAATTTGGAAGTATTGAAAAACAAAGGTAATATAATAAAATCATCCACTTTCCCACACTGAAGATGTTAATGTTATCATTAAGTGGATTTTCTTCTGAATATACATTATGATACAATGTATCTCCTAAAAACAGAAACAGTGACACAAAAGCTAGGGAATTGAGAAAAAGACCAAAAATAAATACAAAAAAAACTATGGAACCAACATAAGTTTCCATATATATGTTATTTGAGCACTCAAAATACCTCCTTTTAGTCACTAAGTTGAACTTCCTTCCTCTTCAAACTTTTGTAGGACTTTCTGAAGAAAACCTGGTAGAAATTAGAGAAACATTTGTAAGTCAAAAAAAAGAGAGAAGTGGAGAAAATGGCTTGAATGAAGCCAGGATATTTCACAGACTAAGTAATCTATCTCTAGATTAAAAAACAAAAATTTACATAATGTATCCTGAGGTAATTATTCTGAGTTACTTAAGCAGATAACTCCTTACCGTTTACATCTTGCATCCAATTTTCTCTTAATGCTAATCATTTCTTAAAGGTTCATTGCCTAAAAGCTCAAGGTAAAATCTAGACTGAAGTTTAATTATATTGATATTTCCAGGTGCTACAATATTCAAGTTGCATGAATACATTTTAAATATAGTTTACTGTTGACTATTCAACAAGAGTCTGCCTACTTTATAATCATTTTGAAATCCCTTCAACTATTTTTAGCAACAGAGACATTCAGCTATTGCTAGCCTGCCAGCTGCATGGCCCTACACTAAGCAGTGAAGCTGCTTACACTAAGCAATGGAGCTGAGTATGTAAAATATGTCAAAGGTATGGCCCACAGTGACTGGCACATAGTATGTGCTCAGTAAATTTAGTTCCTATTTACTTCTTTCACAGAATAGATGTGACTTTTATTATCAAAGCCTGTTTTTCTTATCTGATGCTTTATTCTTCTCATCTAGTACAATGCCTGTCACAAAATAAGATATTAATATATAAAAATAAATAGTCAATAAGAAAGAGGCATCTAGGAATTTAGATACCTCTATTTTTTAAATTCTCTTCCTTATATCTTCAAAATTTTAAGAATTTGCATTTTACTACTTAATAAAATTATTGGTTATCTTGAACAGAAATGTATTTAAATTTATTGCCATTAAATAAATTGATTGTATAAGAAGATGTACTGTGTTTGCATTAAGCATTCAGGTCCTCCCAGAACACCATGACATATACCTGTGGCATGTGCCCCTGAGTTGAAGAGTATCTGACAGAATTTTAATAAAAGTAATAAAAATATTACTTGCTAACCTTTAAAAAAAACTCCAAAATAATTTCAATTTTTAAAAATCTATCTTTGTTATTAGAGCAAGAAATGATTATATAAAAGATTTACATATTGAACAACTCAAAAAGAATTCAGGGCCTTTAATGATGAAAATAGATATCTTATTATAAAAGCCTATCCTCACTCTAACAGTTGCCTACATCAGAACACTGACAGGGTGCCCAAAATCCACAGTGGGAATCCAAACTCCAGTTTTATAAATTTGAAGGCCTACAGCAATTTGTTCTGGATCAATCTTTGACACCACTGCATTCACCTAATAATTTCACAGCAGAAAACACCAGCCTGATAACAACATATTTCAATGAGTTTTGATTGAATAACTCTCCTTCTTGGCACAAGCTGTAATAGCTTCTACATTAGGTAGCAAATGGCTTTTGATGCTAAGCCAAAGAAAGTGTTATCAAGGGATAGAGGTAATGTATACTTTGGGAAAATCCATCTGCCACATTAGAGCAATCTTCTAAATCTCAGTACTAGTCATGTCACATTTGTCTTCAAAATTTCAGTGACTCCCCTTCATCTAACAAATAAGTCCAAACGTGAAGTATATGTTAGGATAGTTTAAGAGTGCATAAAACTGATACCTAACTATTAAGGATTAATAAAATAGTGATTTTTTTTTTTCACATATCACGGAGTCAGAAGTTAGTAAAAGAAAGGTAGAATGGCTCCAAAACATGAAAGAAATTAAAGTTTTTTTTCTGTTTATTCATATGAAGCTTTTGTTTTCACATTTGTTTTGGTGTGATTGCAAGGTTGCTATTGTCTTCATCACTGCATGTACAATTCATGCAAGAAAGAATGGAGGAGGCCCTGCAGGCTGCCTGGCAATCTTTCATGCTGCATTCATTTCTCCACTGCCCAAGGACTATTTCATATGGCATCTCCTTAAGCCTCCATGCCTCCATACCACATCTTCACTTTCAGCTGATGACCTTGCTTCATAGTTCACTGAGAAACCTGAAGCAAGCAATAGAAAATGTCTATGAGCTTGCATCATCACATTTCCTCCTACCAGCTTCAAGGTTGTATATTTTGCCAAAATGTTTTCTTGTTTACAAGATCTCATTCCGGCTCAACCACGAGAGAATGTTGTTCTCCATCTCTGATTATTTCCAATCAGCAAGTAAACATGCCATCATTTCTCTGCCTTAGTTTAAAAAAAAAAACTCAAGTCCATACCTGTCTTTATTTATTGTGCATTCCTTCAAAGAATGACTTGTATATTATAACTGCTTTCGATATTTTTGTTGTCATTTTCTCTTGACCACAATTAAACCAGGTTTCAGTTCCCACCACACCAATAAAATGCTTCTTGCCAAGCTCATCAATGATCTCCACATTGCCAAATCCAGTAGACATTTTCAGTTTTCTTTTCACTTGTATTACAAGTAAGCATTTGAAATAGTTAATCTCTCTACCTGCTTTGAAACTTTCTTCACTTGACATCCAGAATGCCCACTCTCTTCCTATGTCTCTGGCTGATCCTTCTAAATCTCCTTTGCTAATACCCTCTCTCCAAGTTGAACTCTTGACATGGTAAAGCCCCAGGACTCCGCTTCTCCCATCCCTTCCCCTCCCCTCCTCTTCTCTCCACCAAATCCTATGATCATCTTGTGCAGTCTCAAAGCTTTAAAATTGTTTTTATGCTAACAGTAGCCAATATATATTTCCAGTCAAGATTTTTCCCCTGTCTAAACCCAAATTCCACTTTGACAACTCTACATGAATGTCTGATAACTCTCAAATTTTCAAGTCACAAACCAAATTTCTGATTTCTAAACCCATTAGGAAAACAAACAATGAAACAAACAGAAACCCCATTTTCTCTCAAATCTTTATCTTGATTTCTCAATAGCCATAATATTTTATCATTATCTTAGTACAAACTCTCAGCATTTTCAAGTCCTAAGTTTTCTCACATTTTAACATGTAATCTTCCAGAAACCTCCCTTCAAAATACAGCATACCCAGACCCTGACCACTTCTCCCCACCTTCCTATTACTACCCTGTGTTGAATCACTATCATGTCTCACCTGATGACTCTAACAGCCTTGTCACTTGCTTCCCTGATATCAACTTTGAGCCTTTACAGTCTACTATCAACGCAATCGCTAGAGAAATCCTGTTAAAAGCCATGTCAAAGCTTGTCATTTCTTGGGTTGAAATTTCTAATGGCTGACACTCTCACAGAGTAAAATGCCTACAAGATTCTAGAGCATCTACCTCTTAATAATTCTTCTCTGCCTTCCTTTGCTACTGTGCTTGCAATTTCTGGAACACAGTAAGCACATTCTTGACTCAGTTTTAGTACCTCATCTCCCTTATGCCCTGAATTCTCTCTCCCCAGAAATCAACAGGGTGCAGTGCACTTTCTTACCTTTAAGTTTTTGATCAAATGTTCTCTTTTCAATGAGGCCCACTCTCATTGATCATACTATTTAAAAGTAAAACATTTTTCCTGTTTGATATTCTTTCCAGGTTACTTATACCATATTATATATTTTGTATGATTCTTTTTCTGATGTGTTGAATGGCATCCCTTTGCTCCGTTAGAAAATTAAGTTTATCCACATCAAAGACTGTGTCTGTTCTTTTTGTTTTATTTCATTACAATATCTCCAGTACCTGACTTAGAAAAAATAGTAAGAAATGCTTGTTCAAATACATAAAGAAAATATAAAAAATTGGGTAACATGGCCACCCCCAGAAGTCTTGAAACTGTACATTTTTCTTGGGTTACATCATTTCAGTGAACAAAAATGGGGTTCCATTTATAAGAAAAACAGATCGAAATGGATACGGGGTAGATTGCCAATAGAGCCTTCCACACATAGTATTCAAAGAAATAGCCCAAGGCTATACTTTTTTGCCTCCTTTCCCACCACTTACACAACAGAACTATTTCACAGCATAATACATATTTTTAAAAATATTTCTTAACATTTGCTCAAGTTATTTTCTTTTCTGAAATTCATTCTCTTGGCACCTACTTAAAGATATATTCTATCTTACACGACATTCAACATTCCCTCTTCCGTAGAACTCATATTGAAACTTGAAGACCCTTGTCAAGTTTCACCTGTTCCAGAAAGCCTGCCCGTTCCCTCCATGGGCTTTTATATGAAAGCATTAATCTGTTTCTATTACTGTACCCATAGTTCTATATTTGTTATTTCTGACTTCTCAATTGTTGGTTGGTAAGTTCCATAAATGCAGAATCTGCTTTTTATTAATTTCTTAATTTTATTTTGTTAATTATTTTTCTATTTGTGCCTTCATTTTTCTCTGAAATTAATTAATGTACATTACGAAACAGCACATTTTTCAAAAATATCACCTGGGGCTATTCCTAAGTCTCACAGAGTTTGAATATAAATTTCACTTTTCAGGGCTATTTAAGGGCTTTAAAGTAAGAGAAAAACCATGGTTTTATTTGCCTTCGTCCCATCTTAAAACCAGCTCAAAAATTTCACTTTTTCCCTTGTTGGGTTCTCCCCACATTCCCATTGCTTTCCCGCAGATGGTTTTTATTCTCACTTTCACCTCTGCTTCTGAACTACTTAATCTTAGGCTCAAAGGCAAGGTCTTAAAAAAAAAAATCTGTGTTCACTGGTCTAAACTGGACAGAACTAGATTAGGCTAAGCAAGGTTGAACTAGGTAGAATTTTGAAAAGAGCCTTGGGTTAGTTGGGAATGGGCCTAGTTGTCCCAATACCATTTAACTAGCCTAGTGCCTAGCACATAACAATATCCAATAATTTTTATTAGATGAGTGACTGAATGAGTAATTGAATGAAATTAATGTAGAACAAGAAACAGAGGCAAGTATACAGGGAAATTTAGGATATGCTAACAGTGGCATTTCAAGGTCATAGTCATGAAATGGATGAAATTACAAAATAAATATTGAAGCCATTCTCATATCAAAATTCATTTATAATCATTTAAAATGAATTAAAGGGCCAGATGTTGTGGCTCACACCTATAATCCCAGTGCTTTGGGAAGTCAAGGCAGGAGGATCACTTGAGGTCCAGAGATTCGTCGTGCATGCCTGTAGTCCTAGCTACTCAGGAGGTAGAGGCAGGAGGATCTCCTGAGCCTAATAGTTTGAGGCTGCAGTGAGCTATGATCCAGCTACTGCATTCCAGCTTGGGTGACAGTAAAACAGTAAAGTCCTGTCTCAAAAAAAAAAAAAAAGTATTAAAGAACTAAGGTAAAATATAAAATCCTAAAATTAGAAGAAAAATATAAGTGCATTTATATTACCTTAATACAAAACCCCAGTATCTGAAAGGAAAAGATTGAAAGTTTTACTTCCATAAACATAAAATTTTTTGATTAACCAAAATAAACAAGAAAACAAAACAAAAATACCAAAAATGTTTAAAAGACAAATGGAAAATGTTAGGGTGAAGGATGCAATACAAATTATGAAGATTTAATATATTCAGATTATAAATAAAGATAAACACTAGTTCAAAAACTTTAAAAAGACATGAACAATTAACAAAGGAAGAAATACAACTGTGCAATGAGAATAGGAAAAATTTCAGTTTCACTGGTAATGAAAAAATAAATATTAAAATGATATCCATTTATTAAACATTGATAAGATTGACCCTATCCAATTTGGGTATGTATAAATAAATAAACAGCAAAAAAATCTATGTGCTGTTTGTGAGAATATAAATTTTTAGGAAGTTTTCAGAAACTAGGCTGGCAATATGCATTAAAGGACTTAGAATTGTTTATACACTTTAACTCAAATATTTCATTTCTAAGCATATATATGTGAATATGCATGTGTGTCAATTATATATATGGAATGCATATGTAGTAGAATATTGCATATTGCACAGCTACTAAAATGATGAAACATCTACATTTTTATGTGCAAAAATACTCAATGTTAGGTTAAAATATTCATTCATGAAACTATACTCAGTAGTCAAATATTTTTTGATTATGTACAACACTGTGTTAGGTGTCAGGGATACTGCAATAAGCAAACAGACAAAAATCCTTGCCCTCATGAAGCTTATAGTCTAAAGGAGAGAAAGAAAAATGTAAACAAAAATATGAAGTATTTTGTTAGAATGTGGTAAGTGCCACACTGAAAAATGAAAGAAAAAATAGAAATTGAAATTATTAGATTATCCCTAGACGAACAATAAAAAATGTTAAAAATGGCTATCCATATGTTAGAGTACTTTCTCTTTTATCATTTTTATATTATCCAATTTTTATAATGTGTTATTTATATAGGAAAGTGTTTCATTTCCTTATATCATAAGGAGAAATGTAAATATACAATACAAAAACATATAAAATTTTAAAATTCCTTTGTTACAGTTTTCTACAGAATTCAGGTTATACTAAAAGCAGTTGATTTTCTGGGAATGAGAGAACTTTCAATAATTTGATGTGACTTAAGAAATAAATCTGTCGAAGAGTGGCAGAACAAGCAAATATTCCCAAACCATCCATTTTACTATGCTATTTTCTAACTGAAATTACTAGTTTCAGTATTTTTAGTTTCTATTTATTGCAGTAGTTCCACACTACCATGGTGCTAAGTTGTGGATTTTAATCTTACAAATATCTTTGTTTATCCTGCTATCTCTTAGTTGAACCTAGAAACAAGTATCACCTCTAAAGCCTAATATCTATACCATGATTTGGTTACAAATATCAACAAGTGGTTCTATGGGGGTGGGAGGTTGGGGCAGGGAGAAGAGCCTTAATTTGTATTATTTACTGATCTCCATAGTGTAAATAGTCTCATCATGGATGGTTCCGTGAAGGTAGGAAGAGCTGTGCACAATAGGGTCTTGTGAACCAGTTCAAACCAGCTGCAGGATACCATTGATCCATGCCCTTCATCTTCTGTCCACTTCACATATCTACTATATTTTCACATTTTACTATGCCTATCTACTCCTACACTATTCCTATGCTACTACACATTCTATTATTGCTCACAGGAATGCTCTGCCCAAGCTAGGTGAGAACACTCCTTACATGCTGACCTTACTCCCTGTGTTCATGTTGCTTCCCTCGTTGGGATTATCAGCCAACCTCTGTCTATTTATATAATACCTACAGTTCCACATACTACTATTGTTCTAAGCTCCATTTAAAGTAACCATACATCACATGATAAAGATTTTTGGGACGATTGTGTATCTTTTTTCAGAACTCCTTCAACTTATGTTTTGGAAGCACTTATAAGTCAGGCACTGGGTTCAAAGTCTACATACAGCAAACCAAACGGTCACAGACCATGCTCTCATAAAACATACTTTTAGGACATTTATTAAGTAATCGTGAAAATGTATAATGAGAAACAGACAAATGTTAAAAAGAATGCTAAGAGAGCACAAGAGATGACTTGATTTCTTCTGTGAAATCATATCTTCTGCCACTCTGTGGTCTGTACCTTATTTCTGAAAGTGTATTATGTTCCTCAAGTTCAAGGTATCCACAAGTTACATCTACAATAACTTTGCTTTGATTCAGCATTACCTCTACATTTAGTATGTTTTCAGGGACAATGTTGGTTGGTGCTTAAAAAGAACATCTTGATTAGACCGCACCTGACAGAGCAACTGATGACACTGTTAGGATGACAGCAGAGGCCAAGGATCTAAGAAGATGTCCAGAGAAGAAGGCAGGCAAAAGCTGAGGCTGACCAAGGGCCCTGGCCAGACCACTAACTAGAATTGAAGCAGAGAAGATCGTGTAGAGGTTGGAGCTGACAGGACGAGGTTAATCAAAGACTGAAGGACACTGACAGCAGCTGATAGAAGATCAAATTAAAGAGGCTCTCTACTTTCATACAACCTGCTTTCCAAATTCAGAGGTCTAAAGCAGCCACTTTGATTTTCTTTCACAAAATAAGCATCCCCCCAAAACTGGATATTAACAAACTTACTTCACTCCATTAATGAGAATGAATCAAAAGGATTAGGAGCAATAGTAGGGTTTTAAACAACCAGTAGGTGACTTCATATGCAGAAGTGTCTTTTTTTGCAAATATCTATTGATTAGCCAAGGCAGGCCTTCTGACCTCTCCAGCTCTCAGTCTCATTCTTAGTGTTGTTTATGGTTTGATTTGGGAGAAGTGAAAGAAGTATTTGAAAAAAAAAATTATAAGTAAAACAACAAGAACAAAAAACTCTATATATCTTAGTTACAAAAGAGACCCCCCAAAATCAGTGTGAAACATTCAGTTTCTCTTCTTACTGCATGTTTATAGAAAGACATAATATTAATGTTGAATTCATATGTAATATTTTACACAAATAAGACATTCCTAAAGAAAAATTTTGTTAGACTTAAGATAATCTAAGGCCACTATTCTTTATGGGTGCATAGCATTGAGGAACATGAGTTATTTAATGTAAGACTTCCAGATTATTCTGACTAACTCACCACTTTGCCCTTCATCTCTTCAAAACAACTATTTTGAGAACCACTGGTATACAGCCAACAATGTTCAAACCAAACTGTGGCTACATTTTCTAAATATCATTCTTCCACAATGCTCATATCAGCAACCTATTTTAAACTACCACAACTATAAAAATAATTTTGTACTTTTTATGTTAAAAGTACAAAAGTTGTAGTACCTTTCTTTTATAACTCATCTTCTCTGGGGGAAAAACAAGCAATTTCCGCTACCAAAGAAAAAAAGAATTTGCTACCAGTATAAAGTATATAAAGCATTAATAGCTTTGTAATGAACTAAATCTCTTCAACTTCTTTGTTCTTTTTAATCTCACAAAAAAACTGAACTAAATCTCAAGATCTATCATAGTTTTCATACCAAATGAAACTTTTATTTATAAAAACAAATGCTGAGCATGAGTAGTGCCCTCAAATGATTATAATCTTTTAACATGTGCCTTATACCCTTTCTTAGCTTTTATTTGTACGCAGAAAAAAGTTACTGGATTTCTGATACCAACATCTCAGCAGCAAACATGCTTTCCTTAACGACCTTTTTCTGCTTTTTTTCAATATTTTAATCGTTGGTTATCAAAACTGTCAAATTTCCTGAGTTCTTTCACCACTTTTAGTGATACATTAAAGTTAAGATAAAAACCCACCTAGGCTTAACACAGTCTCTTGTCTCCCTGAGTGGACGTCAAAAAAATATATATATATATTTATATATATACATATTTATATGTATATATATATATTTATATATATACATATTTATATGTATATATATAAATATATATATACATATTTATATGTATATATAAATATGTATATATACACATATAAATATGTATATATTTATATAAATTCTGTTCCTAAGTCTGAGAGGTTTAACTTCCATAAGTCTATCTTAATTTGTTTTTGTTTTAGTTTATACCAGTGGCTCTCAAATATTAATATATATCAAAATTACCTGTAAACCTTGTTAAAACACAGATAGATGGGCCTCAAACTTAGAGTTTCTGATTGAGCACACATGGAGTAAGACTCAAGATTTTGGTTTCTAACAAGCTGCTAGATGATGCTGATGTTTCAATTTGGGGTATCATGTTTTGGAAGACACAGACTTAGATGAGTACATTCCATTCTAGGGTTACCTCTAATAGCTACATTGCTCAAATGACTCTTAGGAAAAGTCACAGTAATAACCAAAATTTCAGTCTGAGGATTAATTTTCATCTACTTTTTCATCTTATTTCTACAGCCCTGCAGGGATATTAAAAAATATTCAGCCCTGTCATGAACACAGACACATCAAAGAACTTAATATTCCAATAAAAGAAGAATCAATGTGTGCACGGTTTGTTGGTCAAAGGTTAACATCCAGAAGACAGCTATTATCACCTTTTTGCAGTGAAGAAATATAAGTGCTAATAGCTTAAGGGACTTACCTGATGTCATTTAAAAAATTTCAAGTGGTATTTAGAACAGGACCTGATCAGCATTTTTAGTTCCTTATTTGTAGTAATAATCAAAAGGCAATGCTATTTGTTTCTGGATGGCAGAAGCAAAAATCTTACTTCTTATTTTCATACTTAAAAGATGCTGTTTTGGAAATACTCTATAAATTATGAATTTTAATGATAATTTTAACTAACCAAGAAAGTGAAAATATTTATGTTTGCCACACATTTCATCACCAATAGATAATAAAAAAATTGTTGTGATAGAGTACCTGCTTGCACGAAACCTACAAATACACAAGGGCTTTCATTAAACAAAATAAAGGGAACAAACACATCTTCACAGAGTATTAGCTAAGCAATACTCTTAGACCTATAGGCCTCATCTCTGACTCCCAACTTTTTCTCTAGTGAGCTTTTAAGAAAGTCAGACCATCTCTCTGGACATAGGGATCCTCATCTGTAAAAGAAGAAGTACTGGACTAGAAGAGCTCTAAATTCATTCAAGCAATAAAGATGATCACATAGCAGTCAAGCAAAAATTTATCTCTTTCACTTTGTATTGTTTCTCTCATTTAACTGAAAATAGCCATTAATCTCAGCTAAAAAGCAAATTTTTAAACGTATATTAATCTGGCCATATACCTTAAAAAGAGAGATTCATTTCTGCAGCAAAATGTTTGGTCCCAAAGTGAATCTTACATCAAAAAATAAACAAACAAGCAATAAATACATCCTGTTGAAATTATTGCACACTGTAAGAACGATAGAGAATAAATGTATACTAAATTTTAAAGCCCTACATGAGTTGTTATCATCGTTTGTTAACATTTATGAGCTAATTCTTTTTCCTTAATAAACCAATAGACTCTATTTTTAAATGTTGCCTTACCTTTCATAGCTCTCTCTCTCTTGCTCTTTCTCCCACACACATGTACAGTGCTTTTTATTTTCCTTTATTAAGTCAGCTTTAAAATAATTACGAAAAAAAGGTTTCAACTTAAATTACAATCAGGGTCTGATTGCACCCCCAGAAAAAAATCAAACTGGTAAATTTAGGCATCTCAGTAAACTTCAATAAAAGATACTCAGTAGGAGCCAAATAGCACAAATATTTATTAAGAATATAAAATTGCCATTATATAAATAGAGAACATTACCTCAGAAAAGATATATTTCAAATAATATCTCATAAAAAGCATTACATTGCTCTATCATTTGAATAGATACATTAACATTCCATTTAATTTTCACTTTCAAAGTAGCATATCTATTTTGAACTCTAAGGCCAGAAATAATCATGAATGTTTCTCATTTTAAAAAGGTTTTTCAAATCTAAATATTACTCACAGACCTTGTTATGATGAGGTATGAAAATATGCAAAATAAATGTCTTGAAAATACTCATCAACCTCCACTGATTTGTACCACTTGGATGCCTGTTGGCCAACATCATTATACTACCAAAAGCAATAAAGCTGGATTAGAGAATTCTGTCTCTCATTATTACTAGAGAAAAATAAAACAAAACTCACCATCCTAGAAAATTCCTCTCTACTTAACATTATATTTGCTATTGTGAACATTTTTACTCTAAGAAAGAGTTCAGATTTAATGAAAATTTAAACATTCTTGAGAGCAGTTAACTGTTAATCTTGATTGGCCATTTAAAACAAACCAGGTATACTGATAACCTGAAGGTCACTTTGGTGGCCATCACCCCATTGTAAAAATTGGGAGGAGGGCTAAATAAAGAAAAGAATTTAAAGAAAGATTGCATCATTCTTAGTGCATTAAGATCAAAATATAATATTGATTTACTTGTATAGGTGAATGATGGATATTCCATAAATTATTTATATAATCATATATTTTCATTGTTCCTTTTATAGACTACATACTTAGCAATTATCATGTTGGGGGTAGGACCAATTTCTGCCTCTGTTTGTTTATTTGTTTGTTTGTTTTTCACTAAATGAACCAATCTACTGAGGCAGGTTTCTCTCTTTCTCAGGCCAATTATTGTGCAGAGGGCTGTGCTCTCACGAGTAGAGAATGTAATTGGCAGTGGCTCTGCTTGTTGCCTTCCCTAGAGCACGACAACATGCCCCTGTGTTGCCACAGTTCATTATGAGACTGCCTACCTCTTTCATAAACTGTGGAGTCACTTGGGAATCTATTTATACTGGCAACTAAAAGGTGCCATTCTATATGGTGAAATATGACACGATTAAAATTAAGGTTTTTGAAGGTAATTCACTGATGAAAAATGCCAAAAATGTAATATAATATAAAAACTTTATACCACTGACTTTTTGTAAAGTATAATCCTAATTATAGCCCCAAAATGCCTAGAAAAAAAATAGAAGGAAATACATTAAAATGCTATATACAGGTTCTCTAATATAAGGCAGAGGAAGAAGATGAAGCAGACAAGGTGATACTTTCAAAAATGTTCATGACGTTTTAGATATTTAAATTTATGTTAATAATTTAGGTATTAATGTGAATTTAAATATGATCATGCTAGACACAAAGTGAATGGTTAAAATTAAGATTTTATGGTAAACTACTACTTGAATCAAAGGAATATCAAAACCACTATTTAATGATAGTATTTTTAAAAATTTTTAGAGCCCAACAGCTTTCACTTTCCTTTGCTTTTCAATTTCTTTCAAAATTACAAAATTATAGTAAAAGCCACTTAGTTACTGATCTCTTTCAGTTTGCATGACTGCTAACGAATGCTGTAGAAGGCAATAAAAACCTTTTTATCAGGCAAATAAGAATCTGTGTAAAATATATTCAATGTTATAATTCTGGACTTTTAAAGGTAGAATTCATTATAAGGTTTTGTGAAATATTCTGATACACAGTTCTCCCCAATGGCTAGGAAAAGATATTTATATGAAATATAAAATAACACAACCACTAATGAAGATGGCAAACTTATATTCCTAGCTCTATGCCCAGAATTTAAAAGAAAAAATCCATTTGATTAAAATTCATCTTTAGTTTGTCTGAAATTAATGGATTCAAGTGTATTCTAACAACTCTTCCAAAGGGGGAGGAATAGTGACCTAACACTAACAAAATAAATAATGTAGGTTTTTACAAACAACAATTTCAAAGATATATTTATGAAGATATTCAAAAGACAGATATCTATGAGGTTTTTAAAAATTATTAAAATTCATAAATCAATTCAGCCAAGGTTTATTATTAACATTTTATAAACTAAATATTCAAAGTACTTCACAATCAGACCTCAATAGTTTATGGCTTTATTTCCTGTCACCCATCATTCTAGAAAATGGAGTAAGAAAGTTTCTACAAAATTAAAATCTAAAGACGTCAGGGTTCTTGCATAATGACCCCATAAATGAAAAGTAAAACTATAAACAATCATATTTGTGCTTAGGAAATTGAGCGTTTAGAAGTAACAATAACAACAATGATGTTCCAGAAGATAACAGCTGTAATACTATATCAGAGTTACACTTATTTAAGTTTAAACGTGTACCCATGAAATTTCTTACAAAGCTTTAGACATGAGTGCAAAGACTGCACAAAGAAAACAAAACTTTCAGTTTCAACTCAGAATTCACACAATAATAAGGGCATAGGTTTAACTAAAGTTATATTTCTGATTCCAAATTTGCTACTTGTCGGAAAACTTCTTGAAGTTTTGTAAAAGCTATATCTGTCTCAATTATCATTCCATCTGTAGCTATAAGCACAGCACTCAATAACTATGTCCTAAGTAAATCCCCTCATTTTAATTGAATTCACATTCACAAAATATCTACTCTGTGATAAGCAACAGTGATATAAAAATCACAAAGTATGTGTCAGAGCCCAATTGCAGTTGTTTTGGCCTTGGTTTCAATATCTTTTAAAAAAAATACTGGACCAAATAATTTCTCAAGTTCTTTCCTACCTTGAAATTCTAAAATTTTATTACCTTAAGTATTAATTATATATCTTTTAAAAATATTCCGAGCAACATTAGAGCAATGTTATCAGTTTTATCTTGTCTGTGAAATGGTAAGGAACAGTGGTTGTAAAGGTTAGTGGTCAGAAAACATGGAAATTGAGATCAGACAGTTTTTTTTTGTTTTTGTTTTTGTTTTTTTGAGACAGAGTTTCACTCTTGTTGCTCAGGCTGGAGTGAAATGGCATGATCTTAGTTCACTGCAACCTCTGCCTCCTGGGTTCAAGCGATTCTCCTGCCTCAGCCTCCTGAGTAGCTGGGATTACAGGTGCTCGCCACCTCACCTGGCTAATTTTTGTATTTTTAGTAGAGACAAGGTTTCACCATGTTGGTCAGGCTGGTCTCGAACTCCTGACCTCAGGTGATCCGCCTGCCTTGGCCTCCCAAAGTGCTGGGATTCAGGCATGAGCCACCAGGCCCAGCTGGTCAGACAGTCTTGAGTCTAATAAAACGAGAGAAACAACACAGTAATTTGAACACAGATAGTTTAGTATAATGAAATTTTACCTATAACAAGGGATCAGGATAAGGACAGACTGACTAGTAAGAAATAAAAGGAGACTGGGCATGGCGGCTCACACCTGTAATCCAAGCACTTTGGGAGGCCGAGGTGGGAGGATTGTGAGGTCAGGAGTTCAAGACCAGCCTGGCCAACATAGTGAAACCCCAACTCTACTAAAAATACAAAAATTAGTCAGGTGTGGTGGTGGGCGCCTGTAATCCCAGCTACTTGGGAGGCTGAGGCAGGAGAATTGCTTGAACCCAGGAGGTGGAGGTTACAGTGAGCTGAGATCACACCATTGCACTCCAGGCCGGGTGGCAGTGTGAGACTCCGTCTCAAAAAAATAAATAAAATAAAAAACAAGAAATGAAATCTAAAAAATATATCAATAGCAAATATAAGAAGCAGTCACTACCCCTAGGGCTTGGATACAGGCCTTATAGGAGAGGGCATAGCCATACTTGTTGAATGATGGAGAATTTGCTCAGGTGCCTAGCTTGCAGAACTTGCTGGCATCTTGTTATAGAGTTCTGTGAAAGCTATTCACTAAGGGGTGCGTTTCACTACAAAACAATCCAAGTGGAAGCTGCTGGCCACTGGCTGTGGCTGCCTGACATACACTGAAGGTACTGGGTGCTGAGGAAGCTGCCCACCATAGAGGAGCCAAGCAATGAAGAAACTATTCATGCTGTGAGAGAGCCTACTGAACAAGCACTCCAAAACCAGAAAGCAGTCCTTTCCTCCCACATTGCCTCTCCATCACTCAGTACTGACAAAGCTTAACATTATACCAGTTGATAAAGGGCCCAGATCTGTTTTCACAGAGCAGGCAAAAAGGATGAATTTGGAGCTGAGAGGCAATAAACAGATAAGGAGCACAGCCCACTCCTTTGATTCAGTTTCCATATGCTCCCTGCTACTCACACTCTGACTGCCATACAACAACAGAACAACTTTATATGCTACATAACACTTGTATAGTGATCCTTCTTAAAAGAGAAGGTTTTATTCTTCTCTCAAAGTGAGGAACAGCTCAAAAAGTCATTGTATCCATCCCAGGCTGCATTAATTGCTTCTCAAATTCAGTAGCAGTACCACTGATTATTCTGACCTAGTGACTAAATTGTAAATTGCACCATCAATATCATCTATATAATATAAAAAAGAAAAGTGAGAGATGAAAAACAATGGTTAACAAACATAAGTGTTTAAATGAACGCATGTATCTAACACATATGTACAGATAAACATGTACATGTAGTCAAATAAAAATATGCAAATCTTCTACAGTCTTCATTTCTGTAATTGGTAATAGGATTTTAACTAATATATTTGGCTTGTTCTGTCATTACCCTTTGAGTATTACCTCTACCATCTGCCAGAACCTTAGCCAGGTGAGGTTTGAGTGACCTAACCCTTCACTGATGAAGAATCTGAGTCCTCAATTGTTCCATTTTTCACCTTTGGTAAGTTGCTTGAACTCTCTAAATTATTGCAGCCTCATTTATAAAATAGCAACAAAGGTAGTTACTCTTTACCTTCAAACTTTGTGATTAAATATTAAATGAGTTAAAGCATGATGAACTCCTAGTACACGGTAGATATATTCAAGCCTTTCTGTATGTTATCTATATCAATGCTTCCTCTCATAATAAAGGTAGCAGGAGACAGGTTAGAAGAATTACACATTAAGCAATATTTTCCTTTTGACTTCCAAAATAATTTTCAAGGTAAGCTTTCAGAGATGCCCATATTGTAGTCCCTATGTTTGGATCTTATTTGAAAGACTGGAGAACAAATGCTTTATGTCTTAAAGTTGGAATCTTTCTTCTTTCTTTGTACATTTCTGTAGTGTTTATTACTATAAATATGCATGAATTTGTCCTAGACCCATGTCTGTAAATTTTGAGTTTTATTACCTAGAACAAATCACTTTACCTATCTGTAGTTCTTTTCTCCTTTGCAAAATGAAGGAAATTTTCTTTCAATTATACTATGATTCTATTCCTGGTGACTTTTGAGTTCTGCCCAGGTATACTTTACATATGGTAAACAGATACATCTTTTGTTTATGTAAAGAGCACAGTATTCAGACTAGAGCAATAGCAATTCAAAGGCCATCATTTGCCAAATACATAACTTTGAGTGAGTTACTTAACTTTGGGGCCTCAGTTTCCCCATCTGTAAAATGGAAAAAAAATAAGACTTTGTGAACATTAACATGCAACAGGAGCTCAACAAATTGTAGCTGTGTTATTTTAATCAAATACACGTCCATATGAATTCTAAGTCATATCATCACTTTGTTATTATCCAGGAAGAAAGAGAGAGAGAGAAAAGGAAGGGAGTGAGAGAGAAAGGAAGGAAAAGGAGTTTCCAATTAAATCATGGCCTATCATCATTGCAGATGCTTTCCAATTTCAATGATGGTGTAATGTAAGAAGAAAAGGTATTTTTAAAATCAGTGAAATAAGACATTACCATTATTGTTATTCCATGAACATATACCACTCCAGTTGATAAGACACAGCAATCATTTTTCATCTCCGTTCCAGTAATTAAAATATTAAATCTATATTACAGAATGTAGAAAAGAAAGAGCAAGTAGTATGTGTCCTTTATGGAAGGCGGGGTCAAAGCATTTTTAAATAAATTAATTACAGAGTGCCTACTATGTGAGAAATAGGATGTTAGACACTGGAGATATAACAGTGACCTAAAAGAACCAAAATCCGTATTCATATTAGAGTACACAGTCTGGAAGAGAAGAAAAGCATCAATATAATTTGGTGAGGATAGTAAGTAAAGAGAAGAAGTATTTGACAAATGAACAAAAGATAATACTGTATTTTATTGTTTTCTTAAAATAGAACATAGAAAATAACATTTTGAAGTACTTACTCTGGAAAATTTTACATGTATGGAATGCAAACGAAGTAATTTAAGATGAATCAGTGTGAAGCAAATGATTCCGTGATCAGAGGCAAGGTGCCTCTAGGATTGGAGTAAGAAGCCCAGAACATTTTAAGGAAAGAAACAGCGAAAATATCCTTCTTCTAAGCCTGGTTAATTTATGAACCTTCTGTCTTCAAGAATCTAAAGTTTTGATTCCTTAATTAGACAAAAAAATGCATAAGGAATAAATAGATTTGCTAGTCCAAAACAAAAAAAGAGCAAAAGGTGAAGCCGTAGAACAAGTTGCCAACTTGGAAACAAAAATGACGCACTTCAAGGTTTTTCTGTAGTCTCACTCAGGAACAAGCAGACATTCTCCAACTTTAGAGGAGAAAATATATCTTTTCCTCACCTGTCCTAGGTTCACGGCGGGGGCACCTCTAACACAAAACAAGCAGAAATATGTATTTAATGTGAGTTTTACGTGACACAGGAGCCATTACAGAAATGTGTAAATCTGTGTATTTTTTTATGCTAAGTTTGATGAAGTGAAGAGTCACAGAGAAGTATGACTGGATATAAAAGTAGGATCTAATCGTATTAAATTGGAGAAAACATAACAAGATCTGTTTGTTCAGATTCTCGTGTGTCCCTGTGTCTTCAGGGAACAGGATGTTCTTTTCCTCTAGGTGTAGGAAAGGTCACCTCTAGAATGATCTACTTCAGGGGAAGGTCAGAAAATCTTTCCTAGGTTTTATGACCTGCTTCTGGGGAAAAGGGCAGAGGGAAAGTGAAAATGATATTCCTGCTCCTGCTGTTTTCTCACATGCCAAGGTACCATATTTTGGGATACTGTGTCCTGAACTCCATCACTAAATAATAGTGGTTATGGTAATACTGGTTTAGCAACAGGGCCAGCAGGTAATTAGCAATCAATTGTTTACTTAAAAGCATACTTTGTACATCTTTCTGAGGGTAAAATAATGTATTTTTTTCTTCTACCTTTAGAAATTGTTTTGTTTTAGCTTCAAAGCTACTGTAAATAGGCATTTTGCTTAGTGTTTTTAACAAAGCAAGTACTGAAAAAAAATTAATGACAAACATACAAAAGAGACTTTTATGCATAATTTTGCCAAATCTTTTTCTCTCCAGAAAGCATCACAGGCAGAGTATCACAGTATAAAATGTACAAATTTCTGCAAAACTAAATTCTCCATTCCAACGAATCCATTTGATATTTCTACATGTTGCCAAATGCTTTCCATGTGTTTCAAATTATATGAACATTAGAAATTAAATATGCAATATACTCTGCCTTCTGGACCCATTTACATTAACTTCTTAAAGAAGCATTCAGCTATCAAGTTCTGGATTTCGCCTGTGGCCCTGTGACAACAGGTCATCTTACCATGGAAAGAGAGTTACAAGCAAGGCATGAGAGAAAAGATAATAACAACACATTTCTAATACTGAATACAAAAAAAGAAGAAAGCCAGAAAGATATAATTCTAGAATAAGCCGGTCCTAATAAAGGCCAATCTATGAAGAGCAGACATATGAAAAAAAACTAGGGAGAGTTTATAGAATTCAGAATTTCCATTTCTGAAATTCTATATAGGCTTTATTATCAAGCCTGTCTCCGGAGGGATTCTTGAGCACCTGATTTTTGCTTATGAAAGAAATGGACTTAGAATTATCTGGTTAAGCATTATGAATTTAACACATGTATGTATGTTTGCTCTGTCTCAAATACCACAAAATTGCAGCAATTAAAATAAAAGACTAGACTCACAAAGTTGAAGAAAACTAGAGCAATTGCGGAGTAGAGACGTTAACTAAATTTCAGAAAATGGAAGGCAAGTAGGCAGTTATTATTGCTTTAAGAGACCTGTATAGAAAAGGCGTATGTGTGAGGAGCAGTAGGAGAGGGGAAAGAGTTGAAAATAAATAGAAGCCTAAACCTCAGCACCCCACAATACACCTTTGTATCAATCCTGCACACCTGCCCCTGAATCTTAAATAAAAATTGAAATTAAATAAATAAACAATTGCTATCATTTAAACTATGTTTGCATACGGAAGAAAAAACAGCAAGAGGAAGTAAAAGTAAAAATAAAAAGCAAATTTAAAATGAAAATAGATACGCAAAGGAAAAAAACTCAGCCTGTATAGCCATTAAATAAAAACAATGTACAAACTGAAGAAAATGATTGCAACCATTAACGGCAAAAGAACTGATATTGTGTGAACTTTCGCTGCATAACAAAGCACCCTAAAATTTAAAGGTTTAAAACAAAAATAATTGATTTAACTTATGGTTCCGAGGTTAGAATTGTGGATGGGATATATGGTTCTTCTGGTTTCTGCCAGGCTCACTCATGTTGCCAGGTCTAGATTGGACTTAGTAATGATGGCTCGTCTCTGCTCCATGTAACATCTCATCCTCTAGCAGGCTAGTCAGTGCTAGCGCACGTGGTAGCTAGACAGGGCTCCAAGAAACTGAGAGACGCATGCAAGTTCTCTAGAGGCCTAAGCAGGAAACTGGAACAAGGTCATCTCTGCTACATTCTATTGGCCAAAATAAATCCCAAGTTTAACCTTGGTTCAAATTGAGGGAAAATTGAACTCCAACTTTTCATAGGAAGAGCTGCAAAGTAACATTATAGAGGAAATGAGTACAGGAAGGAATGAAGGAGTACAGTCATTTTTGGAACTTGCCATAAGATCTAACACATAAAAATTTATTTGACGAGAAAAACCAAAATGCCAACAATCATATATAAAACAGTCTAAAGATGTGATCCTATAACATTCCAAGAATAAACACAAAAACCTATTAAACGTTTTTTAAAATCACCTCTTAATAAGATAAATGGAAATTCAACTATACTGGGTTACTGTATCTTACTTACCAATATAGTACAAATACAAAAGATGGATAATACACTCTGTTGGTAGAAGCTGTGGGAAAACAAGTCTTTTCATACATTGAAGTGAGAATGCAAAATGGTGGTAAAAAGTTTGACAATATATAGCAAAATTACATATACATTCATTCTTTGATCCGGAAATTTCACTTCTAAGAATCTGTTCTACGAAGTACTGTGGCAAAAAATATTGGTAAAATTATGCAAAATAATTTATTATATGTAATGTTCATTAAAGTTATAAATTGCATAACTTTTATAATTCTACGGAAACCCACGGTCATCAATAGCAAACTAGCTGAATAAACTCTAGTACACTCAAATAATGGAATATATGCAACCATTAAAAGGAAGAAGAGATAGCTTGAGAAAGAGCTGTAATCTTCAAAATTTAATGTTAAGTTAATAAAGAAAGCCATGCTACCATTTATCTAATATGTCCTATGACTATGTGTGTGTTTTTTTTAGTCTCAAATGAGAATGAGAGGTTAAACCATAATATTAGTAAAATGCTTGTCTATGAGAATGAGAGGAATAGGATTGAGGGACCAATGACAGAGGTTAGGCTTCTGTGAATATACTTACTTTATAGAAATGTTTTGAACCATGTAAATATTTTATAATGATAAGATAAAATTATATCAAAATAAAAAATGGCAAACCTCCAAATTCAGAAACAAAATCACACTTACCATATACTTAGTTACTAGCTCAACCAACAAAGAAAAATAATTTCAAGTGACTAAAAATAGTGGTTTTTACTTCTCTATTCTGTATGGAATTTACCTTAAAGACAGAAGGAGATAAAGAAAAAAAAAACTATATATAATTTGTTAAAACAACATTATAAAGTATTAAATATACAAAAGAGCAATTATGAAATTATGAAGTTAATTAAAACCCAAAATAATAAATTAGAATTAGAAACATTATTATCCACTTGTGGCTTATTTTATATTAAAAATGATATTCATAAACCTGTCCAAGACAAAATGTCCCAGAACAATAAGGAAATGTTGTTTAAAGTCAAGCAGAGAAAAAGCCCTAATTTTCCATGTTAATCTCAAAATACCATTTCTCACGAAAAGGAACCAGAAATCATTGAGGTAATGGCTAATGCCAGATTTGGAAAAAGAAGTGTTGAAGATGAGCCTGATAGCAAAGAGTCCATCAAAAACCACTGTGGTCACTTCTAGAGGATGAAAAAGACAAATTGAAAAGTCTCTTCATGCTGAAGATGGACTAATTGATTATGAATAAAAACCAAAACTGCAATAAATTGATGACAAATATGCTAAAATCCATATGTGCAAAAATGAGATTTGGAAAATATATTAATCACTTTGGATGATGGTAGAAAACTAATTTATTACTTAGGGTAAATAGGAAGGAATAAGCAAGCATTTAATATGTTTTTCCTACATTAAAAAAAAAACCACTCAAGGTAACAAAATACTTGACTGTGTCTTCAAAAGAGAGAGACAACCTGATACTATGTGTCTCTTTACAGAAAATACAGCACTACTTATAAAGTGTTTTTGCCAAAAGTAGTGAGCCTGAATCAGATCAAGACACACAAATAATCTGGTTTTCAACAAATAAATCACAACAAAAGTAATAGGAGGGTTAACTTACAAATTTTAAAATGTGCAAAAACAGATACGTGGTTTTAATTTGATAAATTTTAAAATGTGCAAAAATAAATACATGGTTTTAACTTTATTTGGACACTGCTTCAAACAAACCAACTGTAAATAAACAGTGCGAGCATAGACTTGATATTTTACAAAATTGATAAATAATTTCTAATGGGTTTTTAAAAAAAATTATAATTAAAATAATCCTATTCTGAGTTGACAGAGTTGGAGGAAACAGAGATGAAGCAAGATCAAAATCAAGATCAGTATCAAGTGACCATATTGGTCTTTAAGACATATGGTTACTTTCCCACTCTAATATTTTGCACATTTTCTTCTTGAAATATTTTCTGTGTTAAAATGACTGAAATAAAATGTAAAACTTGCCTGCTCTTTTTTTCCCTTTTTCAACTTTTATTTTAGAATCAGGGGGTATACGTGCAAGATTGCTACAGAGTATATTGTGTGATGCTGAAGTTTCGGGTATGACTGAAACAGTCACCCTGTTATTGAGAAAAATAACCAATAGTTGGTTTTTCTGCCCTTGCCCCCCTCCCTCTTTTCCACCTCTAGTATCCCCGGCATCTATTGTTCGCATCTTTATATTTAAGTGTACCTAATATTTAGCTCCCACATAAATGAGAACATGTGGTATTTGTTTTTCTGGTTTTGCTTTAGTTCACTTAGTATAATGGCCTCCTGCTGCATCCATGTTGCTGTAAAGCACATTATTTTGTTCTTTACTATGGCTGTGTAGTATTCCATGGTGTATATGCACCATATTTTCTTTATTCAATTCACCATTGATAGGCACCTGGGTTGATTCCATATCTTTGCTCTTTTATTATTATTTTTTTTATATACTTTAAGTTCTAGGGTACATGTGCACAACGTGCAGGTTTGTTACATATGTGTACATGTGCCATGTTGGTGTGCTGCACCCATTAACTCGTCATTTACATTAGGTATATCTCCTAATGCTATCCTTCAACCCTACCCCCACCCCACAACAGGCCCCCGGTGTGTTATGTTCCCCATCCTGTGTCCAAGTGTTCTCATTGTTCAATTCCCACCTATGAGTGAGAACATGCAGTGTTTGGTTTTCTGTCCTTGTGATAGTTTGCTGAGAATGATGGTTTCCAGCTTCATCCATGTCCCTACAAAGGACATGAACTCATCATTTTTTATGGCTGCATAGTATTCCATGCTGTATATGTGCCACATTTTCTTAATCCAGTCTATCATTGATGGACATTTGGGTTGAAAGTAATGGCAACAAAAGCCAAAATTGACAAATGGGATCTAATTAAACTAAAGAGCTTCTGCACAGCAAAAGAAACTACCATCAGAGTGAACAGGCAACCTACAGAATGGGAGAAAATTTTTGCAATCTACCCATCTGACAAAGGGCTAATATTCATAATCTACAAAGAACTTGAACAAATTTACAAGAAAAAATCAAACATATATCCACCAAAAAGTGGGCAAAGGATATGAACAGACACTTCTCAAAAGAAGACATTTATGCAGCCAAAAGACACATGAAAAAATGCTCATCATCACTGGCCATCAGAGAAATGCAAATCAAAACCACAATGAGATACCATCTCACACCAATTAGAATGGTGATCATTAAAAAGTCAGGAAACAACAGGTGCTGGAGAGGATGTGGAGAAATAGGAACATTTTTACACTGTTGGTGGGACTGTAAACTAGTTCAACCATTGTGGAAGACAGTGTGGCAATTCCTCAAGGATCTAGAACTAGAAATACCATTTGATCCAGCCATCCCATTACCGATATACACCCAAAGGATTAAAATCATGCTGCTATAAAGACACATGCACATGTTGCAGCGCTATTCACAATAGCAAAGACTTGGAATCTTTGCTATTTTAAATAGCACTTTGATGAACATATAAGTGCATGTGTCCTTTTAGTAGAATGATAATTTCTTTTGAGTACATACTCAGTAATAAGCTTGCTGGGTCAAATGGTATTTCAACATTCAGTTCTTTGAGAAGTCTCCAAACTGCTTTCCAGAGAGGCTGAACTAATTTATATTCCCACCAACCATGTATGTGTCCCTTTTTCTCTGCAGCTTCACCAGAATCTGTTATTTCCTGACTTTTTAGAAAAGCCATTCTGTCTGATTTTTATATACCATAGCATCTGTGAGATGGTATTTCATTGTGGTTTTGATTTGCATTCCTCTGTGACTGGTGATGATGAGCATTTTTTAATATTTGTTGGTCATGTGTAAGTCTTCTTTTGAGAAGTTCCTGTTCATGTCCTTTGCCCACTTTTTAATGGAGCCATTTGTTTTTTGTTGTTGATTTGTTTAAGTTCCTTATAGATTCTGGATATTAGACCTTTTTTAGATGCATAGTTTGCAAATATTTTCTCCCATTCTGTAGGTTGTCTGTATACTTGCTTGATAGTTTCTCTCGCCAAGCAGAAGCTTTTTAGTTTAATTAGGTCCCACTTTTCAATTTTGGTTTTTGTTGCAATTGCTTTTGGGGACTCAGCCATAAATTCTTTGCCATGAAGGCTGATATTGAAAAGAGTATTACCTAGGTTTTCTTCTATGACTGTTACAGATTGAGCTCTTACATCTAAGTCTTTAATCCATCTTGACTTAATTTTTGTATGTGATGATAGGTAGGAGTCCAGTTTCATTCTTCTGCATATGGATAGCCAATTATCCTAGCAGCATTTATTGCTTATCTTTATCAATTGCTTATCTTTATCAAGCTTATCTTTATCATGTTTTTCAAAGATCAGGTGGTTTAAATGTGGGCTTTATTTGTGGCTTCTTTATTCTGTTTCATTGGTCTATTTATCCGTTTTTGTACCAGTACCATGCTGTTTTGGTTACTGTAGCCTTGTAGTATACTCTGAAATCAGGTAATGTGATGCCTTCTGCTTTGTTCTTTTTACTTAAGATTGTTTTGTTTGTTTGCCATTCCTAACATTAAAAACAGTTGTGTAAACCAAAGAGAATTTCAGATATTTTATAAAATGTCAAAAAGTTAACAATTTAAACTAAGTGAAATTATATCTGTCTCATTCCTCCTTTTTCTTTCTTCTCATTCTTGTTTTTTATTTACTTATTCCCTATTGATTAAATTTTACCTTCTTTTTCATATTATTTACTTATTCTCCCCTATTTATTTTTTAATCAAATAAATTCATCTTTAAGGGAACTTTATGTGGAAGTGCATTATGAATATCCACAGTGAGTATCCAACTTCAGAAAGTGGGATCTGTTAATACCAAGTTTAACTGCAATGGTTACTCTGCAGGATAGTTTTCTAATAGTTATCTACTGGTATATGTATAAAGATTCAATCACAACAGTAACACCAGAGTTCTCACATGGTCCAACTGTTAAATAACTCAGCATCATAAATTTAGCTGTTTGCACATGAACCACTGATGCGCAAAAATAATTTCCTGCTAATCAGTAATAATGACTATATACTCAGTGAGTCACTGTTACACTTTAAGAAGAAGACTGTGCTAATGCATGAATAATTATTGACCTGATTAAACGTCCAATCTTGCTCTTGGAAAAAAAAAGTGCACATCATTTAACAATTTAGCTCTGTATTGTCTGTGTGATAAAATAAAGAGGTAATTTGGATAACTAATGCAGCAGGTAAATTCTGTTAGGCAGTTCCCAAAAGTAGATGATTTCCATCTCCCTTAAACATTTCAGGAACCTACATTTTTCTCTGCCTTGTGTCCTTAATGTGCTGCCAACTATTTTCCAGGTTTTTTTCCTCCAGAGGCAAAGGGGAAAAAAAGAATTAGAGAAAATGAAATAGATGATACAGTTTTATCTGTCTCTCATTTAAGAGGGCTTGCGGTTCAGAGAAAAGCTGTCACAAGTTAACACCACAGAACATTCCTCTACAATGCCATGTTTCAATGCTATTAGAAAGGTAAGCCTTTCTGGGAAACAAAAAATGTACGGAATTCTATTCCAGATATTTAGCAAAGACCAAGTTGGAGTGTGATGAAAAGCAAGGAGCTATTGTCAGGTTACAGTTCTCTCCGATCAAATTGTTACTTCTCTTTATTACCCTAAAATTATCTCCCATTAAGTACAAAGAGAGCATTTTGCTCTCAAGAAATGTCGTGACACTGTAAATCAGATCAAAGATAGGAAAAAGTCTGCAATCTGCAAAGGATAGCAATATTCCATTTATGAATGAGTGTGGTGAAATTAGGGATGCTATGTTAATAGCTGGATAAAACACTGGGTTTCAAAATTTTCTTAAATTTAAAATGTACCGTGAAAAAATAATTTAAAGGCTGCAGCAAGTCAGTTGGGATAGCAACATAACAAGTCTCACTGAATACTATTATTCAAAATGTTAAGTTCTATCAGGAGAAGGATAACGAACCCAAAATCAGTCAAGGGACATGACAGCAAAGCCAAGTTTTTCTCCTTTCAAAGGGATTGTTTGTTACCCACTATGATACTATATGTTCATCAATTAAACTATACCAGAGGTAAATCACAAAAGAAAGTGTCCCTGTAACAGACATTTAATCAAAACTACTTTAATGACTCTGACGGGTGACGTAAAGGGCTTCCACAATAGCTGAAAACCTTTACTGCAACTCTGGAAAGAACATAACATTTTCACTGAATGTTGCATTTGGACATAGTCAAAAATGGAAAGCAGTGGACAAGCTAAAGCCATCTTCCTTTTGGTCATGTTGTTTTTATATCTGTTCTGTCCATTTCAAGTATTTGCTTTAATTTTAAGGAGAAATGGGAAGCTAGCTCAGAGGCATTTTGAAACAGCAGAGCAATATTGAATTTGGATCTCAAGAGACAAATATATCTACAAGTTGTTTGCACCTCAATATTAACTCTAGGCTTTAAACACTTAACCTTTCAACTTCTCATTTGTTGAATGGCATTCTCTCACATCATGCCATAAGAATACTGAGTTCCCCAATGTATCACACTAGTGAGTCACTAAGAATGTTCAGCTCACTTCAGACTGTTAATAATATCTCTGTATCATAGCACCAAATAATAACTATTATTCATTTTGATGACTCTTGGTTATTAATAACATGAGTATATAATAATCATTATGCTCTGTTGAGAAAGGCAAATCAGTATATAATACCTTTTAGATGACTTCTATCTCAAGTGATCAAAATTTGAAGTTGTGATGAGTAAAGGACAATTTGGTTTATCAAGAAAACTTACTAGCTTGAAACCATTTATTCTCAACTATGTTGTATAAATTAGGCACTACTACATCAGCATAATAATGCTTATCAAAATGTTTATTCCAATATAGATTTTTCTCACCCTAAGAGACTCAATAGGGCAATTCTTTCCCTGGGATATGCTCTTGACTAGATTTAGATCAAGCAGAAAGGATTCTGAATGGTGCAAACAAAATATTAGATGAAGATACCTTAATGTTTCTGCACACAGAAATGAAGTTTGTGTTTTTCTTGGTCTGATTCAGTACAGCAGGATTTGTATCGCTCAAGGTTGTGAGGATTCCATTAGTCTGCCCCACCTTAATTCTGAACATCTCTCTTCAGGGCTTGCTTATCAGGAGAACTGAAGTAAATATTCCACCCAACTGGCCAGTTAAGCTTCTGAATTCAGGTAGTTCACATAAATGTATATTCTTTATCTTGTTGCTGAAATAAGAATATCTCTCCCTTACTGCTGAAATAAAAATATCTCTCCCTTACTGGCATTGCACAGATATTCTCAATTCTCCCTTTTAGTTGAAATTAATGACTTGGTGAGTATTGCCTTTGTGGCGCTGCAGGGAAATATGAGGTCACTTCTGGCTTCAGCCCCCTTTCCAGGAGAGTGAACGGTTCTGTCTCACTGGGGTTCCAGGCGTCACTGGGGGAAAAAGAAAAAAAAAAAAAAAAACTCCTGGAGCTAACTCAGTGTCTACCCAAACAGCCATCCAATTTTGTGCTTGAAACCCAGGGCCCTGGTGGTGTAGGAACCTGAGGGAATCTCCTGGTATACGGGTTGCAGAAACCATGGGAAAAGTGTAGTATCTGGGCAGGATAGCACAGTTCCTCAGTCCTTCACAGCTTCCCTTGGCTATGGGAGGGAGCTCCCCAGCCACTTGGGCTTGCCAGGTGAGGTAATGCCCCACCCTGCTTCTGCTTGCCCTCAATGGGCTGCACCCACTGTCTAAACAGTCTGAATGAGATGAACCAGGTACCTCAATTGGAAATGCAGAAATCACGTGCCTTCTGCATTGGTCTTGCTGGTAGCTGCAAACTGTAGCTGTTCCTGTTTGGCCATCTTGCCAGATACTCATCAAGCTACCATTGACTTTCTTCACAGAACTAGAAAAAACTACTTTAAATTTCATATGGAACCAAAAAAGAGCCCGTAGAGTCAAGACAATTCTAAGCAAAAAGAACAAAGCTGGAGGCATCATGCTACCTGACTTCAAACTATACTACAAGGCTACAGTAATCAAAATAGCACGGTACTGGTACCAAAACAGATATATAGTCCAATGGAACAGAACAGAGGCCTCAGAAATAACACCACACATTTACAACCATCTGATCTTTAACAAATATGACAAAAACAAACCTGACAAAAACAAACAAAAAATGGGGAAAGTATTCCCTATTTAATAAATGGTTCTGGGAATATACAGAAAACTGAAACTGGACCCCTTACTTACATCTTATACAAAAATTAACTCAAGATGGATTAAAGGCTTAAACATAAAACATAAAACCATAAAAACCCTTGAAGAAAACCTAGACAATACAATTCAGGACATAGGCATGGGCAAACACTTCATGACTAAAACACCAAAAGCAATGGCAACAAAAGCCAAAATTGATAAATGGGATCTATTTAAACTAAAGAACTTCTGCACAGCAAAAGAAACTATCATCAGAGTGAACAGGCAACCTACAGAATGGGAGAAAATTTTTGCAATCTATCCGTCTGGCAAAAGTCTAATATCCAGCATCTACAAGGAACTTAAACAAATTCACAAGAGAAAAACAAACAACCCCATCAAAAAGTGGGTGAAGGATGTCAACAGGCCCTTCTCAAAAGAAGACATTTATGTGGCCAACAAACATATGAAAAAAACACTCATTATCACTGGTCATTAGAAAAATGCAAAATCAAAACCACGAGATACTATCGCTTGCCAGTTAGAATGACAATCATTAGAAAGTCAGGAAACAACAGATGCTGGAGAGGATGTGGAGAAATAGGAACACTTTTACACTGTTGGTGGGAGTATCAATTAGTTCAACCATTGTGGAAGACAGTATGGTGATTCCTCAAGGGTCTGGAATCAGAAAGACCATTTGACCTAGCAATCCCATTATTGTATATATACCAAAAGGATTATAAATCATTCTACTATAAAGGCACATGCACATGTATGTTTATTGCAGCACTGTTCACAATGGCAAAGACTTGGAACCAACCCAAATTCCCATCAATGATCAACTGGATAAAGAAAATGTGGCACATATACCCCATGGAATACTATGCAGCCATAAAAAAGAATGAGTTCATGTCCTTTGCAGGGACATGGGTGAAGGTGGAAACCATCATCCTCAGAAAACTAACACAGCAACACAAAACCAAACACCACGTGTTCTCACTCATTAGTGAGAGTTGAACAATGAGAACACATGGACACAGGGAGGGGAATGTCACACACTGGGGCCAGTTGGGGGATGGGAGGCAAGGGGAAGGATAGCATTAGGAAAAATACCTAATGCATGTGGGGCTTAAAACCTAGATGACAGGTTGATGGGTGCAGCAAACCACCTTGGCACATGTATACCTATGTAACAAACCTGTACATTCTGCACATGTATTCCAGAAGTTAAAGTATGATAATAAAATATATATACAATATATGAGATCAATTCTTCTCAAGGCCAGAGTAATCGAGAGACCCCACTGCAAAGACACATTCTCAAAGTATAGCAACATTTAGTGCATGGTCTAGAGCAGAGAAGGAGGGAAAGTGTGTCGGTGTAATAAATCTTACACTATATTTTGAATATCAAGTGGAATACTTGCTTGTGATCATAGGCCAAATTTTTTAAAAATAATACTCTTTGCCCCATTTTCTTCTAAAAATTTTTTTGAAGGTGAAATTTAGAAAAACACTGAATTCAACAATATGCTTTTTAGAAATAACTCACCACAAAAAATAAATTGGGTAAAGGAGAAGTAGAGAAATAAAAATATTATGGCAAAAAATCTCAGTTCAGGAAAAGCCCTATAGTATTATGAAAATTTTCTGTCTACCAAGAGAAAGAAAGAAAAAGCCAGCATTTCCACTGTTCCCATTATCAACATATAGAAAGCTGATTGTTATGAGAGACAAAGTTTTCCTACACATGAGATCTAAAGGAACCAATAGTGGACAAATTCAATCTCCAAATCAACATGTTTGTTTGAGAGCCCAGAGCAGTGACAGAGGCTAACACAAATGGGCAGATTTCTCAAATATACACTACAGACTAGGACAGAGAGGTCTTTATGTCTTTCTCATCTCTTTGACCACATTTCTGTAATATGAGATATTGCCAAATATCTCTTTAGCTTCAGTTGTGTCTTGTGGATGATGTGCATATTTCTCCAAGAAGAGCAAAATTAGCACAATTAGAGATTTATGATGGTGAATTTTATCTGTCAACTTGAGTGGGCCATAGAGTGCCCAGAGAAAACATTGTTTCTGGGTGTGTCTGTGAGGGTGTTTTCTAATGAGATTAGCATTTGAATGGGTGGTTTTAGTAAAGTAGATTGCCCCCCACCCCCACCTCCTAGTGTGGGTGGGCATCATCTAATCTGTTGAGGGCCCCAGTAAAACCAAAGGCAAAGAAGAGAGGAATTCTTCCATTTTCCTTTCCCATTGTATGAGCTGGGATATCTCACCTCCTCGTCTCCAGCCCTCAAACTGGGATGTACTTCACTGGCTTCCCTGGTCCTCAGTCTTTCAGAATCAAAATGAATAATTATGCCACCAGCTTTCCTGGTGAAAAGCTGGGAATGCAGCTTGCAGAATGTAGATCATGACTTCTCAGCCTCCATAACTGAGGGAGCCAATTCCTCATAACAAATCTCATATATTTATCTATTATATCTATCTATTGATCAATTGATCTAACTCCTATTGTCTCTATTTCTCTGCAGAACCCTAACCCAAGATTCAGACTAATGGGAATAATTTCAATTAGCTAATATCTAAAATTTTGCTCTCTTCCCATCTTAGGCTGTTGCCCTATAGTCATTCTTATTTTTTTTTTTTTTTTTTTTTTTTTGAGACGGAGTCTCGCTCTGTCACCCAGGCTGGAGTGCAGTGGCGCAATCTCGGCTCACTGCAAGCTCCGCCTCCCGGGTTCACGCCATTCTCCTGCCTCAGCCTCTCCGAGTAGCTGGGACTACAGGTGCCCGCCACCACGCCCGGCTAATTTTTTGTATTTTTAGTAGAGACGGGGTTTCACCGTGGTCTCGATCTCCTGACCTCGTGATCCGCCCGCCTCGGCTTCCCAAAGTGCTGGGATTACAAGCGTGAGCCACCGCGCCCGGCCTGCCCTATAGTCATTCTTATTGACATCTCCAGTTCTAGAAGAAGAGAAAAAGGAGACAAAAGGTTAGTTTTATAACTTCTTTGAAGTTCTCTTCAAGGATTTGGTGAGCAAAAATATTAGAAACATAGACCCGATGAAGCTTTAGTAGACACTGTAGGTTTCTACCTTCCAGTCTCTCCGTGCTGCTTATAATTCTCTTTAATTTAGTAAAGATTTATTGAGCACCCACACGTGAAAGTGCTAGGACACTGTTCAGGCAGGGTTCAGACAGTGCTAGGAGCTATAATGATTGAAAAAGAAATATACGGAATGATTTCTTTCCTAGAGAACCTTTAATTTTATTAGAGAGAAAATACACATAGATTTGAAAAAAGTAGAAAACTCTAATACAGCAAATGATTAAGGACACAAGTGAAAAATATAACAAAATAATATTAGAAAAGGACAACTCACAGAAGATATAGGACCGGGACCAAACCTTGAAATAAAATTAATAATCCAGTCAGGGAACGTAGCATCAACCAACACACAGAGAAAAGGGTAAGTATTAGACTACTGGAGATCAAGAACTGTATACTGAGAGGACTGAAGAGTTGACAGCAAGAGATAAACATGGATGGTAATAATTAATGGTAAATAAAAGAAAAACGATGTACAGTGGTCAGAGAAGAAAGCATAGAGGTTGCCCTAATCAATGTATGTAATTTGTATATTAAATGTCATCACATAAGTTCTTACACCATAAACTAAGACATTGTTTTGTTTCTACATCAACATGAGTCTGTAGGAATTGCAGGGTTAAATTTTATTTCCTTTCTGTACTGACTGGCAGAGTGAATCAGAAATTCTGGCAAGCTCTGAGGGCAAGACGTGTTTTACTTTTGCTTAAAAACATTAGCAGCTATTAAAATAATTCTCTTCATTTCATCTGTTATACAATAGGGAGGAAATGCATAGAAAAAAAAACACATATACCCAGGATCCATTAGTGCTTTCACAGCTGGGTAGAAATGAAACCCTGCTTTATCAAAGTAATTGAGTTATTATATGAGACTAACTTCATTCTAGACCCCTTTTCTCTCTGTGGAGAATTCATAAGCGACCAGCTTTTCATATTCTCACCTCACTACATCCCCTTTTAAGAATATTTACTTTATACCTGAATAGGTAATACATATATTTTGTTGCTTAAACTATAGCTTATTATTCATTCAATAATTATGTGAGTGCCCACTCTATGTCAGGTACTCTTAAAAGTACGAGAAATAGAGTGATAAACACAGAGACTAAAGTCCCAGTCATTGTGGAATTACACACCAGTGAAGAAAAACAGCAACAAACAAGGAAGCAGAAGGTAGATATAATTATTTCAGCCTGTGTTTGGTGCTATAAAAGAAATAAGCAGGGTGCTATGACAGAAAGTAATGGGAAGGGGTCAAGATCTTCCTTTGAACAGAGTGGTGAGGGAAGTGATCCCTGAGGATATACCCTGAAGTTTAGCCCAAACCATGTAAAGAAGCAGTAGATACAGCTGGAATCAGAGGAAGAACATTCCAGGCAAACAGAACAGCAAATGCAATAGTCCTGAAGTAGCTGCAAAGAGCCTGGTATGTTCAAGGAAAAGAAAAGGGGTCAGTGTGGCTTGGCTACAGGAGCTAAGAGGGAGAGTGAATCACATGAGCTCAGAAGTTGGAAATGGACTTCATTATGGAGAGTTCTGCAGGATTTGCTTAGAGGAGAGAATTGAGGCAAGAAGTTGAGAACTATAGGAGAAAAAAGAAAAATAATCCTCATACAAGGTTAAAAGAAATCTTCCAAAACCTCTCTATCTTTACAAAATTGTACTCTTCAGTTTGCCAGTTTCTTAAGTAGGGAATTTTATTTTTATTTAGCTATTTTAAGCCATGAAAGGCTATAAGACAAAATGAATTAAAATTTCATTTTCTTTTTGTCCTGGACTGTTTCCAAGAATGTATATACAAAGGAATCTAGGTGGAAAATTTTCAAACCATTACTTACCTAAATTATACAAATCTTTATTATTACTTACTGCATACTTCACTATTACAGGCACTAAGAATTTGCAAAAGAAGACAGAGGCATTGTTCCTACCCTCACAGAATTATAATCTATTTGAGAAAACCTCCATAAATGCAAAAATCAGAGAGCAATGTTGTGACAAACATCTAAATCAGAAGAAGAGATTAGCACAAATTGTATGCTTAATTTTTTAAAAAGATTGTGGAATGACATAAAAATTACTGTGGGGTGAACTTATCTGAAAATATTGTTTGGAATAGTTGAGGCAAAGCCAAATTGTAAAAAACAAAACAAAACCAAAAACAAACAAACAAACAAAAGTATAGGGGGCATTGGATTTTAAATGGGATAACATTTACAAAGGTGGAATTTGGTATTGAGTTTCTAGGGGAGGACAGGGAGTATGACTGAAGGTTTACTCTAAAGAATGCAAAGTATTGAAAATAATTAATCAAAGATGAATTAACTTAATAGAAGGCCTGTACAACTAGACTAAGGAATTTGTATCCAGAAATTGATACAAACCTACTAGACTTTTAAACAATAAACATAAAAGTGGATTTTATTTTCTGATAACAGATTTAAAAAATAGCAAACACATGTACTGCTCCCCATATGATAGATACTTTAAATAGTCTCCTTGAAATCCTTGTAGTGACTCTCTGAGGTAGACCATTAATCCAGGTAATAGTAAACAACAAAAAAAGGGCACCAAAGCTTATCTAACTTGCTCAGTGTCACCATATAATCTTTCATAAAACCAGACCAAGAAACCCCTGAGTATCTCTTGCTGATCAGGATTTTGACTTTATCAAATAATAACCATTGCATCTATTTTATAAGCAAATATGGTAAGTGAAAGGAGACCAGAGATAAAGATCAGGTTGAAGGGTATGGTACCTGTGAGTTTGGGGTCTACACCTCAATGCTAAAGGTGTGAATGGGGAGGAAGGTACAAATATAAGGGGTCTTGTAAAGAATAATGGTTCAATCTTGGAAACTATGCATACACCAGGTGAAAGAGAATAAAGAAAAACAAGTTCATTTAGGAAGCCTGGAGGATAATAATGTAGTTGGCACAAATGCACAAATTGTTAACAAGGGTTACTTAGTGATGAAAAATAATGGAGCTTGGGACATAGAGTTTAAGAAAATGTAAGAATTTCCCTAGGAAGTTGTTCATAGCTATCCATAAAGCAGGTAAAGAACCAATTTAGAGCTTCATATCAAGTAGACTTTAAGTCAAAGTAACTTTTCTATCTTTTTTTAGCTTTAAATCTGCAAAGATTAAGACCAAGAACTGATCTTGATTTAACTTCAGATAAACTAGAGGAACTGTGTCTAAGACTAGTCATTCTGGCAGGTGAAGGGGTCAAGCTCTATAGTAAACGTGACATTTTGTTCAAACTGAGCAGCCCTTCTGCTCTCCTAGGCTAATAGTGCTGCAGTTCACAAAAAGAGCATAGCTTGGTCACCCATGACTAAATTTGGGAAGCAGACAAAAAATAATGGCTGGTTTTACCTCTGCAGAATGCAGAGTAGAAGTGGGGGAGGACAAAAATGAGTGAGCAAGTTTACAAAAGATTGAGAAGAAGGTCAGCTTTCCATTAATAAATGCTTTGGCTCTTTACTCTTTCATCCTTCTTATCTTGGGGGTTAAGGAGGTTCATCTCTCTTATCTTGAAATGTCCCTTTCACTTTGATTTTAATGCTGTTATACCATAGTAATGATGCAATAGGTAACTGCATGCTAAAATCTCCTCTTCTTCTATCTCTGAAGACCTGTAACAATAGATGCTAACTGGTTCTGAGACAGCCTGCCTTAAAATCAAAGAGATGGTCATTTATTTTTCAAAATAACTAATTCGCTTATGATCCTCTTCTTACCATATGTCCTTTCCTTCTCATAGGAAAATAAAAAACAAAACAGCAAAAGTAGGTTATTACAAAGACTTCATTTAACACTAGTCTTGAAGAAAAATCAGTTTAAACTTCTTTGACCCTGCAAAGATCCCAAAGAAAAGATACCATAGCAGGGAGTGAGAAAAAAAGGATCCTTCCCACTCAAGTCACAGCAATGCCATATGTTCCACAGTTCATGAAGAAAACTCAGTAGAAAAATCTTGACCAGCCTTCCTAGTTTCATTTCAGCAAGTCGTCAACCTACAAATAATAATGTGAATAAAGATTCATGGCACAAACCTAAGATTTCATTTTATTGATATAGGCTGCGGTAATGCAGACAGACACTTTGGGGCCAACATTTAATGTCTTACCAGATTTTGTTCAAGATGTATATTTATGTAATAGAAAAAGAAGAATTTTGCCCCACGTGTGATATATGTAGCAATTTACTTGCTTGCCTAATAATACTTTTGTATATTGCAAATGAAAGCTATAAAAATATGGACTCACAGGTTGTCTTTTAAACCCTTTAGCCGGAAGGAAAATAGCTAACTACTATCTGCAATTCTCATATCACCTCCTTTATATTTCTTTTTTTTAGTCTCTCTCTTTATCTTTTCTCTCTTTCTTTTTTTTAATACAGTAGGAGAATGCTGGAAACCTTTGATTTCTCAAAACCTTATTTGATTTTCTATTAGCTCCATAGATAGCTAGTAATCAAGATAAAATTATACAAAAATATCAGGCTACTATTTTAAACCTGAAGAGCCTACTAACTATATAGCTTTGTGAAAGATATTGAAAAGACAAGTGTTTTCTTTTGTACTGACTTGCGATAAATGTGGCATTTCCTTTATGAAACAGCTTTCAGGTTTTTCAAAAGGGTTGCAATTTGAAGTCACAAATGGCTTATTTATGTCTTTATAAAATGTTTACCAAGACCCAGTCATCAAACTCTGTGCTACTCACATAGGCAGAACACATTCTAAAATATAATATTCTTTAATCTTTCGTGTCAGCAGTCGTTTGTCTGACAAATTCATGCATTTAGTACCTGGCTTAAACAAAATAATACTATAATAACACCACCAGAATCCTCTCCACCTTAAGGACACTGAAAGCAACTTGGTTTTCAGGATGCCTTGAAAGTTTCCAGCCATACATGCAGCATTTGGGATACACAGCCATTTTATTATTTTGTCCTGTTGTCTTACCTTCAAAGTCCATGTGAAAGTAACTCACATTCAGATTAGTTAAGTCTCTTACAATGAAAAATTACTTTTCTACAGTAGAGTATGTGGATGTGGAGGAGGTGCTAATGATGGTATCTGCTGCATAATTTACAACCACTTGTTGTTGTTTTTGCTGTCAAATGATGCCAACAGACTCACTCAAATACATTCACTTTCCTAACTGGATTGCCACACTTGGTGGGACAACATTAGAAAAGCTTACTGTGATGAGCTTTCCATCAAAAGGTTAGCATTTTGTTCTCATGTTAATAAACATGAAAAATGGTCGAGATTTATTTATTAATTTATTTATTCCTTTAAACGAAATAGCCATTGTCCTGCATTGTAGCACACATCAAGTACATAAGAAGACAGAAAGTCATGTGGTTCTGTCCCAGGTCATACCTTAAGGTAAATACCTGCTGGCGATGTGTAGTGTTATTTTAAATATAATATTTAAGAAGATTTAAGTAAATTTAGAAGAGTTGGTGAAATGCTTTGTTTCTTTTTTACTCTTTTCTTCAAATTTTAAATTCAGGGGAAAGTGGCCTGTCTCCAACTCCAGGGTTAAATCTTAATTGGACTAAGCCAATTATAAAACCCCCAAGTCACATTTCAAATGACTGGTTTAAATAAGGGTATCTGAAACAATTTTGGCCAATAAAACATGAGAGGAGTTCTACTAGGAACTTCTGAGGGAAGTTCCTTACTGATATAAAGGCAGATGTACATGCTGACATTGGCATATCTGCATCTAAGGCCTGGAACCACAACACCCGTATTGTGATCACAAAGGGGACCAGGTGAGGAAAAACCCAATACACTGACGAAACAGAAGATGAAGATGGAAGGTCTCTTTGCCTTGATGACATTTTTAATTAACTAGCTCTGGGGCCTCTCACCTTACAACATTCCATTATGTGAGACTGTAAATTTTAATTACTGTTTAGGCTATTCCAGTTGGAATTTGTTTTTCATATTTAGCTGAAAACCACAACCACCTAACTGGAAAGAAAACAAGAAAAAATACATCATAAATTTGATCTTCAATGGGAGAAAGAGAATCATGAATTCAGGAGGGATTGAAAAGATTTTTGAAACTACTTATCAAAATCTGTTTAGTAGCACTTTAGTTTTGTCAAAAGAGCACTGAATATGTTTTAAAAATATTTTACACCGAAATTTCTCATACTCAGAAGCCATCAATGTAAAAAGAGGCTGGATCCCTTTTGTATTAGTCCATTCTCACATTGCTATAAAGAAATATCTGAGACTGGGTAATTTATAAAGAAATGAAGTTTAATTGGCTCACAGTTCAGCAGGCTGTAAAGGAGGCATAATGCTGTCATCTGCTTGGCTTCTGGGGAGGCCTCGGGAAACTTACAATGATGGCGGAATTGGGAGGCAGCACTACACATGTCCAGAGCAGTAGAAAGAGAGTGGCAGGGTGGGGAAGGTGTCACACACTTTTAAACAACCAGATCTCAGGATAACTCATCATCACGACGACAGCATCAAGGCAGGGTTGGTGTTCAACCATGAGAAACCACCCTCATGATCCAATCACCTCCCAACAGGCCCCACCTCCAGCACTGGGGATTGCAATTCAATATGAGATTTGGGCAACGACACAGATCCAAACCACAGCACCTTTGGTGATATAAAAAAGCAAGTATATAGAGTTAAGATTTCCCCAGTCTTCACAAAGAGCCCTTTTATCTTCTATTAAGTAAATATAAACTGTATAAAGAGCAATTTCTTTGAAAGGATGTTGGATACTCAAAGATCCAAAGCTCCATTATGATCCACCTATTAGAGTAAGTGTTACAGGGTTATCTAATAATGGGAGATCTGATCCACTCTGTTTTATATAGACAGATTTGTAATTGCCTTTCAGTTTCTGAATGTGAAATCAGAATGGGCATGCTTTACAGTTAGTGAAATTCTCACATTAATGTCCATAATAAACTCACTGCTCCCAATTGCACAAAGTCATAAATTGGAAACACCCCAGTAGAAATCCAGCCTAAGACAGAAGTAATACTATCTTAAGACACAATTACTACATTTAGGATTGATTTTGAGCAGTTTCAGACTGTACAAATTAGCTACACAAATAAGTGGTTCAGACTCCTATGTTACCTATCACTTTTGCATCTATGTGTCTCCCTTAGCTCATACCTCTGGCCATATACAAGATTCTCTATGATCACCTATCAAAGAAAGAATAATGGCCAAGTGCAGTGGCCCATGCCTTTTACCTAGCACTTTGAGAGGCCAAGACAGGCAAGTAGCTTGAGCTCAGGAGTTCGAGACCAGCCTGGGCAACATGGCAAAAGCCTGTCTCTACAAAAATAAAAATAAAAAAAAAATAAGAATAAAATTACGCTTGATTCATAGAATTGATCTGCTTGATATGTCAATCTCAGCTGAAAACTGATGCTATTGTACTGTAACGGGAATGAAGAAAAACAGGCTGATTTCAATTTGCATAATATTCCAAAATTTCTTCCAACGTATACTACAATATGCATAACTTTTAAAGCTGATTAATAATCTATTGTATTTATATAACTTTGCTTATCCATTCATCTTTCAGTGGCTTTATAAAACAAGTTACTCTCTCGTCTCCTTTAGTTTCAACCTCCAGGACACCTTTGAGCATTTCTTACAGCACAGGTCTAGAGGTAACAAAATCTCTCAGCTTTTATTTATCTGGGAATGCCATAATTTCCCGCTCACTTTTGAAGGACAGTTTTGCTAAATATAGGATTCTTGGTTGGCTGTTTTTTGTTTGTTGTTCTGTTCTAGCACTTTGAATATACTAGCCCACTTCCTTCTGGCCTCCAAAGTGTCTGTCGAGAAATATCTGATAATTCTTCTTTTTTTTTTTTTTCTTTTTCTTTTTTTTTTTTTTTTTTTTTGAGACGGAGTCTCGCTCTGTCGCCCAGGCTGGAGTGCAGTGGCGCAATCTCGGCTCACTGCAAGCTCCTCCTCTCGGGTTCGCGCCATTCTCCTGCCTCAGCCTCTCCGAGTAGCTGGGACTCTGATAATTCTATTGAAGATCACTTAAATATGAGGCATTGAATCTTTCTTGCTGCTTTCAAGAAGGTTTTATTATAATGTGTTTCAATGTGGGTCCCCTTAAGTTCACCTTATTTAGAGTTTGTCACAATTCTTGGATGTGTATTTTCATGTATTTCTTCAAATTTGGAAAGTTTTAGCCATTACTTCTTCAAATATTCTCTCCTCTTTCTCTTCTCTTTCGAGAACTGCCACAGTGCATATATTTGTCCACTTGAGTGTCCCAAAGATTCTTTATGCTCCGTTCACCTTTCTTGAATTATTTTTCTTTCTGTTTCTCAGATTCTATTATTTATATTGTTCTAGCTTCAAATTCAGTGGTTCTGTCTTCTGCCTACTTAAATATGCCTTGGAATACCTGTAGTGAATTTGTCATTTCAGTTATTGTACTTTTAAACTCCAACATTTTTCTTGTTGTTTCTTTTTAGATTTCTTATCTCTTTATTAATGTTTTCTTTGGGCTCATCCATCTTTTTATTAACGTTCTCTACATCTTCTTTTACTGCTTTGAACATCTTTAAGACAGTTGTGTTAATGTCTTTGTGTAGTAGATCTGCCATAGATCTTTATCAAGGTCAGTTTCTGTTGATTTATTTATTTTTTTCTTTGAATGGACTATACGTCCCAGGGGTTTTTTTGGATGCCTTATTATTTTTTGTTGAAAACTGGACATTTGAAAAAAAAAATTATATATTAGTATTCTATATAATATTATTTCATGATCTGGAAATCAGGTTCCTCCCTTCCCCAGGGTTTGCTGGGTTTTGTTAATATTTGTGTTTATTATTTTTAAATTGTTGTAGGCTATCTTTGAGTCAAGGATCAGTCTGCAATATAAACTTAAGGTCTCCTGTATTTTTTGAGTCTGTCACTTTTGCTGGGTATGTTCAGCCACTTTCTAATTTTCCCCCATGTGCAGTTGCTTTTGAATCCTATTCTTTAATGTCTGGCTCCCAAAAAGGTAAAAATGAAAGTAGGGAGGACACTGGACCTTTAAATCCTCTGAACATCACTTAAGATAAAGGAGGAGTGGCATGCACAATGGGGGGAGGTGCAAAAACAATGTCCCCCTGCTTTTTGTCTGCATCTCTGTGATTAAAAGCATCAGCCAGTGATCAGTGCAGATCTCCAGTGTTTGGAGGACAGAGTCCTTTTTGCACCCAATGGATATTTCTAGTATCCAGTGCAAGCTGCCCCAGGAATGTGCACAGCTGCCTGATACGGAGTTTGGGGTGGAGGATGGGTAGCTGCTACTGTGCTAAGAGCTGAAATTAACTTCAATTTACTGTCCAAGGTTTCCCCTAAAAATTGCAAGCCTTCAATAGACTCTCGAGTTCCAAAACAGTTACGTTAGACAGATTCTGCCTATGCAATTGTTATCTAATTGCAGAAATACATTCCTGGTGCTTTCTACTCCAACCCTTTCCCAGAATCCTCCTCTCAGCTACATTTTGTGAAGAGAAAATTTGTCCATGATAAGAACTTATATGGATTTATGGGCAGTGTCTCATTACTTGACTGGTTGGCCAGGAACCTGAAGAAGAAAGATTGGAGAATTGGAAATAAGCAGGTGAGGAAAAACAGCATTTGGAGGGACTGCATACAAAATACCTCACAATTCATTCGTGGTTGACCAGAAAGAGTGATTAAATGAACTCAGAGTTGTGAGATATCAGCTTGGAATTACAACCTGCAATGATAGAGCAATATCCTTCAGGATGCATAACCAAATGGCCACTGTATGGTACTGTATCCCCATTAGACAAAATGCATGGGTCCATGAACCAAGACAAGTGACTCATCTGCCTCCTCTTCAATTCCAACAACCCACTTGGAATTTCTGCTTTCTTTCCTGTCATATCTGGATTCTTTAAAGCTGGAAGTCTTCAATCTGAGAGGAATGATACTTCCACAAGAGGACACAATAGAGGCAGCCATGACTACTATCAGATTGAGTCTCTTATTCCAGCACATCAGCAAAGAAAGGAATTATCATATTAGCAGGAGCATTTGACCCTTGCCATAATTAGGAGGAAGGGTTGCTGCTACCTAGCGTGGGCTAGGAGGAATGTTTGACACCCAGGTCATACACTGAGGTAGTTATCTACACTAAGTAGAACAGCTTTATGAACTGAGAATGGAAAATAACTGTGTCTAAGATTGGTCCAGTAAGAGCAGAACTTCTTCCTTGGAATGTACCACACTGGTATGTGCAGTGAAGATCACAGTGGCAATTAAGATGTATAGAAAATTAGAAGTATTTTCCAATTTCTTTTTTCTGGGCTAGGTAAATCTCCCAGAACTCTTGAATGATTCTGGAAAAGAAGCAGTAACTACCAATAAGCATGACTAATATTCTGTTTCCTAGATACTACCGAAAATATAGGGGTTCAAGCCAGATTATTTAAATTTAGGAAACATCAAGATATAAGTTATTTTTATTCATTCTATGTATTGTCATGTTATGGAACAAGTTCCTACTCAGTGTCTGTCCAAATACTATATTTAGTTTTATTTCATCTGCTAATAATGATACTAGACCACGAGATCTACCAGACAAGGATCTGCCTCTAAATTACTAAAATGTATGTAAAATACTAAAATGCTTTTTTTTGGAAATTTATTTAAGTATGTAATTCATTTACACAAGAGGTCTTCAAAAAGTTCATGAAAAATGCACATTAGGAAAAAACTACATATGGACTTCAAAACATTTTTTTCACCACAATAAATGTATACTAACTTGTTACAATGCATCTGAACACGATCTAGTTTGAAGCACAGAAAAGGATCAGTTTGAAAAAAACTACTGCCACCCCTATCAGAGCAACATGAATTCTGCTAAAATTGAAACAAGAAAAATATAAAATTTATAATGAATGTTGTCTAGAAGAATGGTGAAATTATTAATGCTTTACAAAAAGTATATGAAGACAATGCTCCTAAGAAATAATCAGTTTACAAATGCATAACTCATTTTAGAAGGAATTAGATGCTGTTGAAGATGAAGCTGGCTGTGGCAGAGTATCCACATCAGTTTGCAAGAAAAAAATTCATCTTGTTCATGTCTTAGTTGAAGAAGATCAACAATCACAGAGAAACAACAGTCAATGTCACAGACATCTCAAGGGGTTCATCTTATACAACTCTGACTAAATAATTAAAGTTAAGTAAATTTTTCACTTGATGGGTGACAAAACCATTACACCCATATCAGCTGTAGACAAAAGTAGAGCTTTCAATGGAAATTTTAAACAATCAGTGTCAAGATCCTGAAGGAGTTCTTTGAAAACTAATAATAAGAGATGAACTATGGCTTTGCCAGTATGATCCTCAAGATAAAGCACAATTATAGCAACGGCTATCAAGAGGTGAAAGTGGTCCAGGCAAAGCAAAAGAGAACAAGTCAAGATCAAAGATCATGACAATAGGTTTTTGGGATGCTCAAGGCATTTTGCTTGCTAGAGGGTCATAAAGCAATAACACCTGCTTATTAAGAGAGTGTTTTGAGGAAGTCGGTTAATAACTTTAGCAGAAAAATGCTTAGAAAAGTTTCACCAGAGAGTCCTCTTCTATCATGACAATGTTCCTGCTTACTCCTTTCTTCATACAAGAGTAATTTTATGAGAGTTTCAATGGAAAATAATTAGGCATCAGCCTTATAGTTCTGATTTGGCTCCTTCTGACTTATTTTTGTTTCCTAATCTAAAAAATCTTTAAGAGACACCTATTATTCTTCAGTTAATAATGTAAAAGGATTGCATTGGCATGGTTAAATTCCCAGAAACCTCAGTTATTTAGGGATGAACTAAATGGCTGATATTATTGCTTACCAAAGTGCCTCGAACTTGATGGAGCTTATGTTGAGAAATTAAGTTTATATTTTTAATTTTTATATGTTAATTCCTTTTCTCCATGAAGTGTTTAAAGTGCCATTGTGTGTGCATATGAGATGTCTGTATGCGTGTATATGCATAAATAAAAAATATACGTGTTTATATATTTATATTTACATATAATATCTTTTTATAACCAGATACTCAAGATCCAATTATTTTGATTTTGCTAGTATTTTTTAAATATTTTCTAAAACGTTTAAAGTTATTTTTCCTTTTTAGTGATGTTTTTATATTTTTTCAATTATAGAAGATGCTTGGAAAGAGATGGGCCTATGTTTAAAGGCTAGCTCAGCAGTGATTGTTCTAGCTATGTAAACTTGAACAAGTTAAATTCTTTAGTACTTGGTCTCTTTATCAGTATTATCAATAATATTGAAATTATTCTTAATCAATATCGATTCTTACCTTTAGAGTTCTTGTATTAGATGAAATAATTTATGCAAAATATATAGCATATAACTGGCACTAGGTGGATTTTATTCTTTTAAAAAGGAATAATTACATATCCTATGATGGGTGTTTTTAAAATGGCTCCCAGAATTATGACATATAGGGCCCACAGAGTTTATAGTGTTTCTTTGTTACTCGTTGGTTATAAACATCTATTGTGAAGCTGCCCAGGTCCATCCTCATAGATTTACCATGTAGTCCTTTTTTGCAGGCTTAGAAAGAGTGCAGGTTCTTTCTGCTAATCTCAACTTCCAGGTAGTAGACAATACCTCTATGGTTTGTGTGAAAAGTACCTAATTTCCCTGCTTGTTTCCAAGTGCTTTTCCTCGCCCACCCCCATCACACCTCTATACCCATGTATTAATTAGGAATAGGCTAAACTGTGAATAACAGGAACCCAAAATGACAGTGGCTAAATAGAAGTACAATTCTCTCTTATGCAGATGTCAGCAGTGGTTTGTCCTGAAGTGATAGGATGTATCTGCTACAATAAATCTTCCTACTGTGTTGTTCTGCTATTCCTGACCACCGTTACCAAGACAAACTCATGGACTAAAATGGCCACACTGACTTCAGCTATCATGCCTACATTCAGGAAGACAGATGAAGCAAAGCAGTAAATAGAGGCAAAGTGTACATGCGGATTGACTTTGAAGAAAAGTGCCCAGATCTGGAGTATAATACATTATCCTGGAAGAAATTTATTCACGTGTCCAAACCTAATTTGCATAGAAGTATAGGAAATAACATTATTATTTCTGGGCAGAAATGTCTAGAACTAAAAGTGTAACTATTCCTATGGAAGAAGGGTAAAAGAGATATTGGAGAAAATTAACAGTATCTCGCATGAGCCACCAAAAACTGCCTGAATTAACCTGAAAATTATCTAAATCTTCCTCAAGGCTTTGACTTACGGAACATAAAAATCAGTAAGGTGTGCAGACTATTTCCACCTTCTGCCCTTCATATCTCGTCTGAGGCACTAAACAGGAGCAGGCCTCCTTCATAAATAGATAAAGAAAATTCAAGGGGAAATGAAGCTTAAATTAACATCTGAAAAGCTATGGAATTATATATGTCAAGTGGCTGACTCAACAAGTACTCAATAAGAGGTAGTCATTATAAATTATTATCCTGATTAATTCAGGGTAAGATACAAAGCACAGGATATTTTTAAAAATCCATATAGTGGTTCCACTATTACCCTCAGATTCTTCCTTGTCTACTGTTACGTTTACCTTACATTAACTTTAAAGGGGAAAAACAAATGAATAAATATATAACCCTACTTACAACTCACAAAATTCTCCTTTATAGGCACATCTACCATCGAACATAGCATTTTTTGTTCATTTTGTTTAAATATTGATATAATCTACCTATGCATCAGTGATAATGATAATACCTTGTAGTGGAAATAAATCCTGGGCTAGAAATCATAAATAAATTATTGAAAGAAAGTGGTAATACAATTTTTAGTTATTAGTTCTTTGACTTTGGGCAAGTAAATAATGTTTCAAGTTTTTAACACAAAATTTTCAGCAACTTATCAACTTATATTCTTGTTTTAATGTTTGTTTCTATTCCAAGGTACCTTATTTACTCCACAGGTAATTCATTAACATTGAATACAACCAACAGCACCACAACTCATGTGTGAAGAAAGCTTCTCTAATACACATATTTTCTCCAAATAGTACATCATACCCTTCTTGTGCTTAGGAATGCTGGACAGCACTTCTCACAGTGTTCCAGGAAGATATTACACAGCAAATCACCAAAAAATATCACAAAAAGTGTGAAAAATGTGACATTAAATAGACTACAAAAGGACACTAATTTACAGCATAAGACTTAATATGAGAAGGCAGAACTACTGCTACTGCCTTATTCAGTCTGAGCTAGGAACATGTACATTGGCAATTGAAATTTTTTACCACTCTGCACATGTGCATGTCCAAAAGTGGCTGTGAACATGCTTAAAGTATTAATTTGAGATTACTAGCAAATTTTATTGAGTAGATGAATCTGCAAATACGGAATCTGCAAATAATGAGACTTAACTATCCACACTCCTCCCCTAAACACAAACATACATACTTATATAAAAGTAATTCATATTTTAATAACAGTATAATATTCCATAGTATGGATGCACTACATTTATGTAAGCATCGTTGAATGCATGTTTGCTCTGTCAGTATTCCCTTTTGAATATTTGTGCTGATGCCAGTATCTTATCTTTATAAGCAATGCTGCAGTAAATATCCAGGCACATTTATCCTCAGAACATTTATATTTATAGAAATTTATGAAAAATGACATTTCTGGAAAAGATGATTGTTTTGTTTGAAATAAAAGATTATTGTTTTTATTTGTGTATTATTTTTATTTGAATATAGAGTTCTTTAAAAGTAATTTTTTAAAAATGTAGCAATTGACACTCTAACTAGAAATATATAGAAGCACCAACATAAGGGAAAGTTACTTAATCTAGTTACCCATACTTCATTTGCAAAAAGTAAAAACACATCAATTTCACATAATTGTAATAAATCTATGAAATAATATATGTGGAAATATCATATATGCTTAAGCGTTATGTATCTACTTACTTGAAGTTGCCCTGTTATGAGTATTCCATTAAAACAATGAATCAATATTTAACCACTTTCCTAATGGGCCTTCTTCAGGGTATTTATGTTTATTATTACTATATCCTTCTGGATCTTTTTCCTGAGAGGAGGTAAATAACATTTTCTTTATATATTTTCTGGAATAATTCTATTTTTTATTTAAGATTATAAAACAATAAACTTTTTCTAGAAACAATTCTAATAGCCAAATAATGTTCAAACATGTATATGGATATATAACTATATTTACATTGCCCCATATAAGACATTTAGATTTTTTCTCAAACATTATATTCAATTAACCTTATTGCTGTATATTGTACAACAAACTGAACTTATTTAAATTGTACAATTCAATGAATTTTGACAGTTATATACATTTTTAAAGCCATTACTGCAATAAGATACAGAACATTTTCTCTCCCTAAAAGAATTTTCTCATGCACTTATATAGTCAGTTCCTTCTTCCACCCCAGAACCCTCAAAATGGAATGATCTGCTTTCTGTCACTGTAGATTTGTCTGCATTTTATAGAAGTTCATATAAATGGAATTATAGCGTGTGCACTTTTTTCTGTCTGGCTTCTTTCAATGAGGATACTATTTTTGATACTCATATGTGTTATGTGTATGCCTGATGCATTTTTATTGCCAAGTCCTGTGCCATTTCTTGAATATACTATCATTTTGATTATCCATTTACACAGTGATTGAAATTTGCGTGTTTTCCACTTTGGACCAATTTAGAATAAAGCTGCTATGAACATTGATGTAAAAATCTTTGTGTGTTCAGATGCTTTCACTGTGAAAGTACAGGATACTGTGGTAAGTGCATGTTTAACTTTACAAGGAAACTAACAAATAGTTTTCTAAAAGTGCTTGTGTAATTTCCCATTTTCACCAGAAGTGTACGAGGAAGTTTCTAGTTTCTCCGTATTCTCATCAATGTTACTCTTGTTAGGATTTTTAATTACAGCTATGTTAATGTGTATATAATGACATTTCATTGGGGTTTTAATTCGCATTGTCCCAGTGACTAATGATGCTGAATATTTTTCATCTACTTTTTAGCCATTTATATATCTTTTTTGTGAAGTTCTCATTTAAATATTTTGTCTAGTTTTTATTAGTTTGTTCTATTTAAAACTTTAAAAGTTTAGGAGTTTTAAGAATGCTTTACATATTCTTGAAACATGTTATTTGCCAGATAAATGTAACATAAATATTTTCTCTCCTTTCGTGGTTTGCCTTTTTACTTTTATAATGGTGTATTTTGAAAACCAATGTTTTTATTTTTATAAAAGTTTAATGTATTATTATGTATGTCCCTTTTCAAGTTAATTTTTCTAAATAATATGAAGTCAGGACTGAGTTCATTTTTTTAACATTACTAGCCAGATGTTCCAGCATTTTTTTTAAGAATGCCCTTTCCTCATTATATTGCCTTAGCACGTTTCTCAAAAATCAATTTACCATGTTGATCTATATCTAGATTCTATGTTTTTAAATTAATCTTTATTTATCTTTTTACAAATACCACATATACCTTGATTACGGCTGCATTATTAAAAATCTTGAAATCCAGTATTGTGAATCCTCCAACTTTGTTCTTTCTGAATTGGTTATTTATTTCATTTGCATTCCTATTTAAATTTTAAAATCAACCTGTCAAAACCAGCTGAGATATTTTAGTTTTTTATTTCTGGTCTTTTTCAATTATATGTCTTTTACTTATCTTTGGCTTACCAAAATTACTAAGACTGTCAATAGATATCTTGACATTTTTGTCTTGGTCCCACTCTTGAGGAAAAAAGAGTTTTTCTCCATTAAGTTACGTTACCTATATAATTTCCATTAATGTCTTTAATCAGGATAGGGAAATTCCTTCTAATTCCCAGCTAGCCAAAAATGTGTAACTTCAATAGATAGTGATTTGGTCAAGTGATCTTTCTGATGCATCATAATTTTTATATTGCTGGATTCAATACATAAATATTTTGTTAAAGTTGTTTTATTTATGTTCATGAAAGATATTAACATATAATTTTTTCTTGAAATATATTTGTCTGGTTTTGGTATCAGAGGATTACAGATATCATAAAATGAGTTGGAATGTATTCACTACTTATCTATTTTCTGAAATAATTTATGTAGGATTGGCATTTTTTCTTTGTACAATTTTTTTTTTTTTTTTTTGAGAATTCACCAGTGAAAGTCTCTGGGTCTGAGATTTATTAGCAGGAAAGTTTAAATTTTGAATACAATACATTTTGTTAATTAGAGGTATTCAAGATTTCTATTTATTTTATTGACAGTTTTGTAATTTTTACTTTTGAAGAATTTTTCCAGTTCAAATGAGTTGTCAACATATTAGTGTAAAGTTGTAAATAATACTTGTTATTGTTTTAAAGATTTTAATGTCTGTATTAGCATCTTCTCTTTCATTCCTGATATTTATAATATTGCTTTCTTTTTAAATATTATGATAAATCTTTCTAACAGGGGATGGTAAGCCACAATTCGTGGGCAAATCCATCTTGCTACCTGTTTTTGTATCACCCACAGACTAAGAATGGCTTTTATAATTTTAAATATTTGAAAAAATACCAAAAGTGGAAAAGCACTTTGTAATACACCAAGATTATATAAAATTCAAATTTCAGTGTCAATAAACAAAGTTTTATTGGAAAACATCTGTGCACATTTATTTACAACCCAATATATGCTTGCTTTTATGCTACATCAACAAACTTGCGTATTTATAACAAAGAACTCATGGCAGTAAGTCCTAAGGAGTATATCATTTAGCCCTTTTCTGGAAATGCTTGCTAATATGAGTTTAGGATTTTATCAGCTTTATTGATATTTCAAAGAACCGTCATTTACTTTTATTGATTTTTCTCTATTGGACATCTATTTTCTGTTTTACCAATTTCTGCTATTACCTTTATTATTTCTTCCACATGATATTGAATTAATTTATCCTCCTCCATTTTCAGCTTTACAAGATGGAATCATTCATTATTGACTTTCTTGTTTTATTATATAAGCATTTAAAAATATAAAATTTTCTCTGAACAAAGATAAGCTGTAGTCCACAAATTTGACTCTGCTGTATTTTCATTTTTATGCAATCTATTTTTAAAAAACTGGTGACTTCTCTTTGTTGTGTAAAATGGAAATGTTTAATTCTAAATATTGAGGTATTTTCTACATATGTTATTGATTATAACATAATCTTGTGGTGGTCAGAGAATATTGCTTATAATATCTCAATATTTTGAAGTCTACTAAGATATTCTTATGGCCCACTATGAAGTTTACCTTGATGACTGCTCTGTGTGCACTTAAAATTATATTCGTCAGTTGTTGGTTGGAGTATTCTATGAATATCATTTAGCTAAATATGGTTGATCAATGCATTCTGATTTTTATATATTGATTTGGTGTCTAGTTGAACTATTAATTATGGAGAGACTTGTTTTAAGTCTCTCACTATGACTGTGGATTTGTGGATTTATCACTTTAGTTATTTCAATATTTACTTCATGTATGTTGAAGCTTTATGGTATGATTTGAATGTGTGCCCTCCAAAATTCAGGTATTGGAACTTAATACCCAATGAGATGGCATTAAGAACTGACTTTTAAGGAGTCCTGAGGGCTTATCCCATCAAGAATGGGATTAGGATTCTTTTTTTTTTTTATTACTTCACGCAGCATTCAGCTTTGACTTGCTCTTCCACGTTCCACTATGTGACGACACAGAGTTCCTCCTCTTAAGAGGATTTAGGACCAGAGTACCACCTTGGAAGCAGAGGTCAGCCCTCCCCAGCCGACCAAAGTACTAGTACTTTGGTCTTCAACTTGCCAGTTTCTAGAACTATGAGAAATACATTTATATCATTTATAAATTACCTAGTCTGAGTTATTTTGTTATAGCAGCACAAACATACTGAAACAATTAAATTATTAGGTGTTTATACATTGGTAATTGCTTTATTCCCAATATTTTGATCCTTTTCTTATTTGAGGTGTCTTGTTTCTATCAACAAGGCATCAACAAGATGCCTTGTCTTGAAGTAAATGCTGCCGGATATTAATATTGTCACTCCAATATTTTCATGCTTAGTATTGGTATTGTATGTAATTTTTCGTCCTTTAACTATTTATGTCTTTTTATTTACGTGCATCTCTTCAAGATAAAGTATCATTGGTTCTTGCTTTTAAACTCAGTCAATATGTGAATTTTGATTGAAGCTTTTAGTTCATGTGTACATAAATTACAGATATAAGTTTATTTATGTTTATCACTTTACTATTCATTTTCTATATATCACATATTTTTCTTTGCTCCTCATTTCCTGCCTTCCTTAGTTTTAATATCTACTTAAGTTTCTTTATTTTTGCCTATCTGCAACTTTTTGAATTATTTTTAATGATTTAAGTATTAAAATAATCCCATTTACATTATGCTAATACATACAGTTAATAGTGAAACACATTAAATAAAATATAGAAAACTTATGATAGTATATGACCATCTTTCCCTCCACCAATCTTTACTGATATTATTGACATATATAGCCTATCTATTTATCTATCTATCTAGATAAGGATATAAATTCACAAACGGTGTTGTAGTTTTTGCTTTAAATGATCATATGTCTTTTTAAAAATTACCATATTATATATATATATATATATATATATATACACGTACTCTATGTATACTGTTAATGTATGCTATCATTTCTATTCACTACATGTTTAGCATTCCCAGTGCTCTTCACTTCTTTGCATAGGTTCAAGTTGCTATACAATATCATTTCCCTTTCAGCTGAAGAACTTGTGTTAAACATTTTGCAGAGCAGGCCCACTGGCAACAAGTATTCGTAACTGTTATTTTTTGCCGATAGCTTCACTTAATATAGAATTCTTATTTGGTATTTTTTCTTTTAGCACTTTGAATATGTCAATCTAATATCTTCTAGCCATCACAGTCTCAGGTTAGAAGTGAGTCCTTAATTATATGATTAATTACCTTTATGCAAATTTTTGTTCCTCTGGATGCTTTCAAGATCTACTCTTAATGTTTGGCTTGCTGAAGTATGACTATGATATGCCTTGGAGTATTTGTGAATATTTATCTTGGTTGGGGTATATCAAGTTTCTTCATTATGCAAGTAAATGTTTTACATGAGATTTTGGAGGATTTTGGTCATTAATTGTTTTGACGTTTCTTTTTTTTATTTTTTTTTATTATACTTTAGGTTTTAGAGTACATGTGCACAATGTGCAGGTTTGTTACATATGTATCCATGTGCCATGTTGTTTTGCTGCACCCATTAACTCGTCATTTAGCATTAGGTATATCTCCTGTGCTATCCCTCCCCCCTCCCCCCACCCCACAACAGTCCCTGGAGTGTGATGTTCCCCTTCCTGTGTCCATGAGTTCTCATTGTTCAATTCCCACCTATGAGTGAGAACATGCGGTATTTGGTTTTTTGTCCTTGCTATAGTTTACTGAGAATGATGTTTTCCAGTTTCATCCATATCTTTTTCTTCATTGTTTTCTCTTAAGAATGTTTTCTTTTTGGCCATTTGTATGTCTTCTTGGGAGAAATGTCTATTCAGTTCTTTTGTTTATTTTATTATCAAGGTTATTTGAGGGTTTTTTTTTGTTATTGAGCTATGAATTATAAGAATTCTTTATATATTTTGGATATTAACTATATCAGATATACGGTATACAAATATTTTCCCCCATTCTGTTGATTGTCCTTCAGTTTGTTGATTGTTTCCTTTGTTGTGAAGAAACTTTTAGTTTGATATAACCCTACTTATCTGGTTTTTTTCTTTTGTTGCCCATGCTTTTAAAGTCATAGCCAAGAAATCATTACTGATGCCAATGTCTTGAAGATTTTTCCTGTTTTTGTTTTTCTTTTCTAGGAGTTTAATGGTTTCTAGTTTATTTAAGTCTTTAATCCATTTTGAGTTGATTATTGTGTATGGTATGAGATCAGGGTCCAGTTTCATTGTTTCACATGTATAGAAATTTTCCCAACATCATTTATTAAAGAGACTATTCTTTCCTTATTGTCTGTTCTTGGCACCCTTGTCAAAAATCAATTGACCATATATGTATAGTAGGATTTCTAGTCTCTCTGTTCCGTTGGTCTATATATTTGATTTTATGCCAGTATCATGCTTCATTTTTGTTGCTCAAAATTGCTCTGGATATTTGATGTCCTTTGTGGTTCCATGTGAATTGTAAGATTGTTTTTTCTACTGTAAAAAGTGCCACTGAGATTTGGTAGGCATTACATTGAATCTATAGATTGCTTTGGATACTGTGAACATTTTAAAAATATTAAATTCTTACCATCCATAAGTATGGATGTCTTTTCCACTCATTTGTATCTGCTTTGTTTTTTTTTTTTTTAATCAGTGTTTTATGGTTTTCAGTGTATAAGTCTTTCACCTCCTTGGTTAAGTTTATTCTTAGTTACAAAAGGTAAAAATTGATTACCATATGATCCAGTAGCCCCATTTCTGGATACATAGCCTAAGGAATTTAAGTCAAGATTTTGAAGAGATATTTACATTTCCGTGTTAATTATAGCATGATTCACAATAATCAAGATGGAAACAACTTAAATATCCATAAATGGATTTTAAAAATGTGATATATACATACAACGAAGTATATTTATTCAGCATTAAAAAAGAGAAGGAATTGTGAACTCGGAGGACATTACGTTGAATGAAATAAGCCAGACACAGAAAGACAAATACTACACGATATCACTTGTATGATGAATCTAAAATAATCACTCATAGAAGCAGAGAGTGAAACAGTAGTGCCAAAGGAGGAAACAAGGAGATATTAGTCAAACAAAAACAAAAAGATTTATAAGTCTGAGAGCTCTACCGTACAGCATAGTGCTTACAGCTAACAATATTGTATTATACACTTAAAAATTTGCTGAGAGAGTACATCTTACGTTAAGTGTTCTTATCACAAGAAAACAACAATAATAATAAATAAGAGGGCAGGAGCGAGTTTTTGGAGGCAATAGATAGTCTTATGGCATTGATTGTGGTGATCTTTTCCAATGTGTTTACTTACATCCAAACTTTTTAAGTTGCGCAGATTAATTATGTATAATGATTTTTAAAAATTTCTAAAGAAAGTGTTAGTTAACTCAATGCAAAAGAATATTTGAAAATATCACAATATGAATAGGTGAAAAGTTTTCCAAGAATAAAAGTTGGTCCAAAATAAAAAAAAATCTACCAATATGATTCCACAAATTAACAGAACTAAGTAGAAAAAAAAATAAACTACTGTTATGGTTAATTTCATGTCAACTTGACTAGCAAAGGCATGCCCTGATAGCTGTTAAAACCTTATTTCTGACTGTATCTGTAAGGGTGTTTCTGTAAGACGTTAGCATTTAAATAAATAAGCTGAGTAAAGAAAATCCACTGTCACCAATGTGAGTGGGCACATTTAATGCCTTGAAGGACTGAATAACAGACGAAGGGAGAATTCATTGTCTTTCTTCTTGATCTGGGACATCCATCTTCTCCTGACCTCAGACATAAGAACTCCTGGTTCTTGGACCTTTGGACTACGGAATTTACATCAGAACTCACCCTCCACCCCCGCAAACACACCCATTAAATTCCACCTTTACCCCATCCCCCCATTTTCTAGGCCTTCTGACTCAGATTGAATTACACCACTGGCTTTCCTAGTTCTCCAGCTTACATATGGCATGTTGCAGAACTTTTGGCCTACATAATAGCATAAGCCAATTCCCATAATAAATATTCTGTGTCTATATCTATATCATCTATATCTATATCTATATCTATATCTATATCTATATCTATATCTATACATGCTACTGGCTCTGTTCCTCTAGAGAATTCTGAGTAATACAACCATTTCAAGAAACAATTATTAATAATTTTGAAACTGTATACAAATTAAATACATGGAAACTTCATGACTTGGTAAAAGTTATATATTAAAAATCCATGTCGCTACAAAGGACACAAACTCACCCTTTTTTATGGCTGCATAGTATTCCATGGTGTATATGTGCCACATTTTCTTAATCCAGTCTATCATTGAAGTACATTTGGGCTGGTTCCAAGTCTTTGCTATTGTGAATACTGCTGCAATAAACATGCATGTGCATGTGTCTTTCTAGTAGCATGATTTATAATCCTTCGAGTATATACCCAGTAATTGAATCTCTGGGTCAAACAGTATTTCTAGTTCTAGATCCTTGAGGAATTGAGACACTGTCTTCCACAATGGTTGAACTAGTTTACACTCCCACCAACAGTGTAAAAGTGTTCCTATTTCTCCACATCCTCTCCAGCACCTATTGTGTCCTTTGTAGCGACATGGATGAAGCAGGAAATATCACTCTGAGCAAACTATCACAAGGACAGAAAACCAAACACTGCATGTTCTCACTCATAGGTGGGAACTGAACAATGAGAACACTTGGACACAGGGTGGGAACATCACACACCAGGGCCTGTTGTGGGGTGGGGGGATGGGGAAGAGATAGAATAAGGAGAAATACTTAATGTAAATGACGAGTTAATGGGTGCAGCAAACCAACACAGCACATGTATACATATGTAACAAACCTACATGTTGTGTACATATACCCTAGAACTTAAAGTACATAAAAAAACAACAGTAAAAATTTAACAATTAATAGAGGCACTTTATTTTTATTAAGGTCAGAAAGAATGCTGATACTATCAATTCTGCTCTTTATAATTGTATTGGAGGTTCTGTCCAATGTTATAATAAAATATACAATTTGTCGTTTTATAGATATTTACAAGAATAATTTCTACTCACAGGCGTCTGCAATGTGATCTTGTTACTTCCCTACCAAGAGACAGAGTTTGTTTTTCCACTTCCTTGAATGATCAAAGTCTCTGTGACTTCATTGACAAATAGAATATGGCATACTCTTCCAACTTGACCTACTATAAAATTTACCTTTGAGATACTTACTCTTAGAATGCACCTGCTATGTTGTGAGACGTTTAAGCCACTTGAAGAAGCTACATATAGAAGCTATAGCAGGCAGATACCAGCTGAAATCCCAGCTGGCAGCCAACATCAACTGTCAGTTATATGAATGAACCACCTTGAATAGCTATCCCAGTGAAGCTTCAGATGCCTGCAACACCAGCCAACATTCTAACCATACAAAAGACCAAAATTATAACCACACAAAGACCAAAGACAAAACTCAACCAAGTAAGCCAAGTCAACCCAGAGAAATGTACAAAATATTTTATTTTTTCTTTAAAGGCCTTAAATTTTGGAGTGTTTGATACACAGCAATAAAAACAGGAAGAAAACAACCAACATGGTATAAATATTGCAAGAGAAAACAGAATCAACAGGTAGACAAACTATTAATTATTATCTTATTCTGACAGCCAACAGACAACCACTATAAGAGAGGTTGCAGGATAAAAGAATTAATGACCATAAGCAATAGCATTTCTGGGCTTTTGTTGTTGTTTTAGTTAGAAAGTTTTATTTTCTACTTTTTTGTCAGTAGGTTTTGGGGGAACAGGTGGTGTTTGGTTACATGAATAAATTCTTCAGTGGCGATCTCTGAGATTTCAGCGCACCCATCACCCGAGCAGTGTACACTGTACCCAATATGTAGTCATTTATCCCTCACCCACTCTCACCCTTTTTCCTGAGTCCCCAAAGTCCATTGTATCATTCCTATGCTTTTGCTTCCTCATAGCTTAGCTCCCACTTTTGAGTGAGAACGTACGATGTTTGGTTTTCTACTCCTGAGTTACTTCACTTAGAATAATGTTCTCTAATTCCATCCAGGTTGCTGTGAATGCCATTGTTTCATTTCTTTTTATGGCTAAGTAGTATTCTATGGTATGTTTATATATATATGTGTGTGTGTGTGTGTGTACCACATTTTGTTTACTCATTGATTGATGGGCATTTGAACTGGCTCTATTTTTTGCAATTATGAATTGTGCTGCTATAAACAGGTGTGCAGGCATCTTTTTCAGGTAATGACTTCTTTTCTTCTGGGTAGATACCCAGGAGTGGGATAGCTGGATCAAATGGTAGATTTGCTTTTAGATCTTTAAGGAATCTCCATACTGTGTTCCATAGTGGTTGTACTAGCATTTCTTTATAACCAACTGTAAAATATAACAAAATGTATGAATTTTCTAAGAATTAGCTTACTAAAGATTATACAAGATTTCTATGGATAAAACTTTAAGGTTCCAATAAAGGAAAATGATTTGAATAAGTGAAAAGACATTCCAGACTCCTGGATGAAATTATAGTGAAATAAAGTTATAAATTCTGCATATTTATCAATAAATTTGATGCAGATTAAATCAAATTCTAACTATATTTCAAAAACTCAGTGAACTTACTCTAAAAAGTATGAAGAAGAAAAATTAACAAATACCAAAGTTGACTTTAAAATAAAAAGAAGGTGAAGCAGGGGGAAATACTGTATTACATATGGGCATACAGCAAATCTATAGCAATAAATGGGTGAAATTAATGATTCAATGATAAGATTACATATAATTCAATAGAGAAAAGACAATAAAATTATTAAATGGTATATTAGAGATTTCTGCTACGTAACAAATTCCCCTAACATTAGCAACTTAAACCAATAACCATTTATTATCTCACAGTTTCTAAGTGCCAGCAATTCAGATAAGCTTAGGCAAGTCCTTTCATCAGGGTCTCTCATAGTGCTGCAAATAAGGTGGAGGTCAGGCCTACAGTCATTTTAATCTACTTCCAAGCTCACTTAAATGGCTGCTGACAAGCCTCAGGTCCTCAATGGCTGTTGGTTGCATCAGTTTCTTGTCATGTGGCCCTCTTCATAGGACAGCTTACAACACGGCAGCTTGTTTCCCCAGAGGAAAAAGAGAAAAAAAGAAGACAGCCAATGAGACAGAAGTCCCAGATTTTTTAGAACCTAACCTCAGAAGTGACATCACAAAATTTTTGCCATAGTTTGTTGGTTGGAAGCAAATTACTAGATTACAGCCCACTCTTACCGGGAAGGGATTAAACAAAGGAGTAAATACCATAAAGCGTGGATCATTGGAGCCTGTTTTAGAGGCTGACTACCACAGTGGTTTTGATAGACTAGTTCACCCTACAGAGAAGAGTGAAACTAGACCTCCACCTGATACCACGTAAAAAGATAAAACTCCGGTTAATTAACAATCTACTTGTGAAAGACATGATAATAAATTTAGTTTGAAGTATAAAGTTAGGAATTAAAAAGAAATTTTAAACAAAACTCCCAAAACAAAAACCGTAAAGGCAAAAACATGAATTTGATGTTTGATTTGATTCTATCAAAAATAGAGACTTCTGTAAGACAAAAGACATGAAGAAAAGCATTAATTACTAGATGATGAAATGGGAGAAACTACTTTTAAATCCTAAATTTACAAGGGATTCATATCAAAATTTTACTACAAACTTCTCTATTTCAACAACAACAACAAAAATCACAGAGCCCCTCCAAAAAATAATGAGCAAAGGTTGTGAAGATATAACTCAAAGGAAGAAACGCAGAGGCTGACAATGTAGAAAAAGATGTTTAACTTCATTATTAATCCATGGAATACAAAATAAAAGCAAAATGAAATAACGTTTTAAGTCTCTTAGACTTGTAAAAATTAAAAAAAAAAAAACCCTGCGCCTGTAATCCCAGCACTTTGGGAGGCCGAGGCGGGCGGATCACGAGGTCAGGAGATCGAGACCATCCTGGCTAACACGGTGAAACCCCATCTCTACTAAAAATACAAAAAATTAGCCGGGCGTGGTGGCGGGAGCCTGTAGTCCCAGATACTCCGGAGGCTGAGGCAGGAGAACAGTGTGAACCCGGGAGGTGGAGCTTGCAGTGAGCCAAGATCAGGCCACTGCACTCCAGCCCGGGCGACAGAGACTCCGTCTCAAAAAAAAAAAAAAGAATAATACAAAAAGTGGAAAGGAAGTGTGAGTTATAGGAACCTTCTTATAGTAGAGCTAGCGATAAGACAATCTGGCAGTATTTAGCCATATTAGGTATATTTACACCATATTATTCAGCCATTCAATTTCTGGTTCTTTGCATCCCAAAGAAAGTCTCACAAAATTCCTTAAGGGGCATTTGTAAAAGGATATTTATTGCAGAATTATGTGCCTTGGCAAGTAGTTGGAGGGAATCTAGGCACTCCTTACTGGTAGAGAAAATAGGCATAATACAAAATATAGAATCTACTGAGCATTATGCAAGGGTTCAAGACAAATGAAAGTAGATATTCTACATAGCCACACTGAGGAACCTTAAGAATGTAGTACTAACTGGAAAAAAGAATAGAATGAAATATCCAACATAATACTTTTTAATATATTAAAAACTGGTATACATCAGAAAGCATATTTTTCACAAGAACACTTACAAAAACAAATTAAACAAATTGAAATTATTGCCTAAGGGAAGGAAGTCAAAAGAAAATGTAAAATGATATATGGTGATGACCCTGCAAGCACTAATTGTACATCCATCCTTAAGATAGTAAGTATTAGAGAAAACAGGTAGCTATATGAGGCTGGTGGTGGTTGCCTCAAAAAAATAAAATAAAAATTTCATGTGAAAAGTGTCTATGGATATAGGTAAACTTATTTATAACACAATGATAAATTAATAAGACTCTGTGAGGAGGTTTGGGAGGATGGAGAGAGGCAAGAAGTCGAGGTAGGAGAAAAGCATCACTGAGCATTTGAAAAATACAGTACATGTGGGAATCAATTTGATGCCTGCCAGGAAATCATATTTTTGGTGATGATCAAGGAAATAAAGAAGTTAGCCATGATGAATTGGATCTTAACAGTTTCCTGAAGATAGGAAACAACTCAAATTCATCTAATTCAGCCCTAGGCTAGAATAAAAGATGACTAATGTGATGTCAGACGTTTCTCTTAGCCTTTAGTGAGAGGTTCAGTAAAATCAGAGAAGCTGGAGAGCCTAAGCTTTGCGGTCCACAGGTAGAGGTGGGAGACGGTGGCAGCATTCCCTCTGGAAGGTGGCATACTGCTGCAAAATGGGATGTGGTTTTCTCGTGGGCATGCCTCATCAAGTTGTAGCCAAAGAGCACAGGTGAACGACACAACAATCTAAAATATAACCCTTATGGCGAAAGGCACAACATCTGCTGTGTTCATTACTCTGTTCACAAAACCTAGGGGAATTAATAGAATAAGTGTTTACTAGATGAATGTATTAGACAAAAAGAAAAAACTGGAAACATCTTAAACAAGGAGAGGGGATTAGTCAAATACATTATGGTATATATTTACTATGGAATTTGATTAAAGGAAAATTACAATTTGTAAGTATAAGAGTAGTATGAATAATATATAATAAAATATTAAGACAGATTACAAACATAATTTTATGATCTTATTTTGGTAAGTACATAAGTATGCATTAAAAAGTTGGAAAGACTGTACATTAAAATATTAACTATAGTTATTACTGGATGTTATTAGCAATGTTTTCTTTTTGCTAATATACATTTCTGAATTTTTCAACAGCTAATGTGGATTATGGTGAAATTTTAAAACTACAAAAATTTAAATAGATTTTGATAATTGATACCTGAAATGTGAATAAATCAGTTTTAAAAAAGTCTCATGTATACTAGGGATTTATATTGAATTTTTATTATTCCAGTTAAGTCGGTATAAAATATTTTAATAGTCCTCTCCTAATTTGCATGTCTTGGCCGTGTCTACTTGGTTAACAGCTCCAAAGCACTTCGAGGGCAGTGATGATATTTTTCTAGTATCCTGAGAGGTTACTTGTTCAGTAAGTGTCTGTTGAGCTAATTAACTCTTTTACAATATCCTCTAATTAATTGTTATATTGTCCAGAATTTTCTCAAAATGCTAAGCAAACACTTTATATAATACTGATTAAAAGCTTTTTCACTTTTTCTGAAAGTTTTTAATTTAGTTGCAATGTATCTGCAGTTTTTAATTTAGCTTGCATTCTTTTTTATTTTTTATTTTTTTTGAGATGGAGTCTCACTCTATCGCCCAGGCTGGAGTGCAATGTTGCGATCTCAGCTCACTGCAACCTCTCCTGCCTGGGTTCAAGAGATTCTCCTGCCTCAGCCTCCCGAGTAGCTGGGAATACAGGCACCTGCCACCAGGCCCAGCTAAGTTTTGTACTTTTAGTAGAGACGGGGTTTCACCATCTTGGCCAGGCTGGTCATGAACACCTGACCTCGTGATCCACCCACCAAAGTGCTGGGATTACTGCCGGCGCCCAGCCGGTTGCGATCTTTTTATAGAAGCTAAAAACTATGGTATAATCTGTGGTTCTATTTCCATTTGGGTATCTTCTATCACCTCTCTACTTACAAAGTGACCACTATAACGTTCTAGTCAACAGTCATTTTTTTCTTTGTTTCTATAAAATAAAATTTTATATTTAAAATTTCAGTAAATCTGACTTTTATTTATTTTGTTTTATTTTCATTAAAAGGAAGCTTTGGTTTTATTATTTTCATTTTACTCTAGACACAGACATTTAATAACTCTCAATTCTTTTTCAGAAAACTCTTTGATATTCTGACCTATTTATGCTCCCAGAGGCATTCTTAGAATTATCATTTATAAAGTCATGTTTATGCTTTCATTGAGACTTTACCAAAGCTATAATGAAAGTTGTGAACATCTGACATCTTTAGAATATGATAGTCTTTATATTCAGAAATATAGTTTGCCTCTCTGTTTATTTCAATATTCTCCCAATAAAACTTAGTCGTTTTTTGCATCATTTGTAGCTTTGTAATTTATTCCTAAATATTTACTAAATGTTTACTTTATTGTAAATTGGATTCCTTTTGCATTGTTTTCCCCATATACTTTCAATTTTATTTTTTATTATTTCCTTTTGGCATGTTTTATTATTTTTCTGAATATGTTAAGTAGAGGCTTAGTTCATTGTTTTTTATTATTATTATGCTTTACTTCTATACAAATTGTGGAATTTTGAGTAATAAATTTTTTACTAAGTGCTATTTTGGCAGCATTCCATACTTTTAAAACCTATAGTATGTATATTTTCATTGCATTTTCTTGCTCTGGGTTCCTTCCCTGACCTAGGCACTTTTTAAAAACACTTTTAAAAATGTTTTTATGCATTTGGCTCATTTTAATTCCATTTTTATTATTTGTTTCTATTTTTAATGTATTGTAGCCTAAAATGTAACCCGTAGGATATCAGCTTTTAAAAATCGCTTGCATACATTTTAATTCCAGCATGTGATCCTTTTGAAAAGGGTTCTAGTACACTTGAAAAGCAAGTGCATTTCCACATTCTGCTTCTATGCTCTCTACAAATAACGGTTAATTCTGTTTTACTAATCATGTTATTCAATTAGAATTCTGAGAATTAATTCTTTGTCTCTTTGTTATCAGTCTAATTAGAATAATCTTTATATGGCAGTTTCACTGACTTTTTCTCTCTTGGATCTGTTATTGAAGAACTGATAACCAGTCCTTTACTGTCTTACCAGTAGCATATGAGCCAGATAATAATACGACTTATCATACAAACTGGGAAAATTTTGACAGTGAAAAGAGATGCTGCTATTAATTATGTTGGACCAGCAGTTGTAAACCAGGACTCTGAGCCAATCCAAGATAACTTTACTCTACCTGAGAGTAATCTGGTATGAGACCTCCACTCACTAGGGATGTTCTACCCTAGCCTAAAAGGTGTTTGGGCAGTCAATCAGCAGCTCATATCTTGGAGGGTTTAAATGTAAACTACTCAGAGAAAAACATAACAGAAGGATGAAGAGAAAAAGAGATACATATTGAGAAAAGACACTAGTCAGACATCTTGAGGCAAAAGAAGTTACAATCAAGAAAACGCAATACCTGTAATCCCAGCACTTTGGGAGGCCAAGGCAAGTGGATCACCTGAGGTCAGGAGTTTGAGACCAGCCTGACCAATATGGTGAAACCCTGTCTCTACTAAAAATACAAAAATTAGCCAGGCGTGGTGGTGTGCACCTATAGTCCCAGCTACTCAGGAGGCTGAGGCAGGAGAATGGCTTGAACTTGATCCTAGGAAGTGGAGGTTGCAGTGAGCTGAGATCGCGCCTCTGCACTCCAGCCTAGGCAACAGAGAGATACTCTGTCTAAAAAAAAAAAAAGAAGAAAGAAGAAAGAAAGAAAGAAAGAAAGAAAGAAAGAAAGAAAGAAAGAAAGAAAGAAAGACAAAGAAAGAAAAAGAAAAAAAAAGAAACAGCAATAAAGAGGAGTGGGGAGAGAAGACATTTCTTTGGTGACAAAAGAAAAGGTATAATAGGAGAAGAGAAGGCTGTGAAAACACTCACAAGAAATTATGGACTTATAGCATAGGGAGCAGCAACATCAGGGGAGATGTTACCTAGAATTAATATTAAATAACTAGTTGTCTTTGCTTCCTAAACCATGTTCCAGTTTCACAAGGTATATAGCTATATAGCTACTGAGACATTTTCTGTTTCTCTATTTTTCTCTACCCATTCAACAGATCATTGGTTAAATTATCATGAATGTGTATCTGTGACTTGAAAGTTGAAAAAGTTTCACAAAGTTCTGTATCTATAAAGACTTAACATATAAGAGATGTCCAGTGAATGTCAGTTGCATGTGTTAATATGTATTTCACACCTATCAAAGGTGATAACACTGTTTGCTCTTGGATGAAGGAGCTGTGGGTGATTTTTGTTTTCTTCTTTTGCTTATGTTTATTTTCTAAATTCCTTATAATTAGTAATGAAGAGAGAAAAAATAAAGTTATCAAAATCAATAGGTGATTTGATAAGTTTGGGTATTTGGAGAAATTCTCAAATTTAATAGCCGAAAGAATTTTAGAAAAAGGAAGGAGTAATATTGAGAAAGTAAAGTTATCAAGAGGCAAGCCATGAAAATCCGACTACCACATCATTTACTAGAGATGCAACAGTTAGACCTACCTTCACTTACTTCCTGCTTTGGTACAATGAAGACAACAGAAATATTTTCCCTATGGAATTGCTATATGTATTAAACGAGACAATGTTAAGTGAAGCACTTAGACTAGTGCCAAGCATGACATAAGTGCTCAAGGTACTGGCTATGAGCTAAGGGCTTAGAGAGCTATAGAGGAAATAGCAGCGTCAGTGATGACAACAACAAAATAGAGAAGTGGCATAAATATAGAAGAGCAATTATCAAACTACAACTACCTTCCTTCTCTCCATTAAATCTTGGTCCTCAGCATGATTGTGACTGTTCTGAAAACCCACAGGACATGTTTCAGTTCACAGAGAGGCCCTCCTTCTTAAGTGCTTCACCTCCCTCTTCCAGATTGCCCAGGCTAGAGAGATCCTGCACTGCCCTGCTCTGCCCTACGGTGCCAGCCAGATGTCTGGCTCCTTGAGATTTATCATTTGCCACATACAAAGAAGCAAAAGTTTGCTGGTTACAGAATTATAACATTTCATTAGAACAACACAGAAAGATTCCCCATGTGGTTGGTATGTGTCATTTTCTTTCTTTTTCAGTAACAAACCAACTGGAAAAATGTACAAGAAAATATGCTAGAAAAGAATTTTAAAAAGGAAAAAGTATTTTGTGTATGTGAATATACAGAGTTTGAGAGCAAGAAGTGTAGTAATAATAGGGAAAATTAGATGAATATTAACATCAATTTTTGTTATTTTTATTTATATTTCTTTTACAAGTATTATGCTGATAATGCTGGCACTTTAGATGCTACTCCTTAAAGCATGCCTATAAACAGATAACATCTGTTTTCCTTAAATTCCTTAGACTTAAATCCTCAAAGATACAGCCCATACATCTTAATATTTCCTTGCACATAGTAGGTGGTCAACACATGACAGTTAAACAAACATAAGAGAGAATAAATACATACTATAGACCCAGTCTACAAAATACTATATGAGCTCTAAAGGAATCAAAAGTCTTTAAGATGCTGCATGGAACTGCAGAGCTGTAATATATCTGGGCCCCCAATAAAAGCTGACTGCAGAAGGTAAGTCTTTAGTAAACTAAATTTATTAGTGTTGTCAGTGCCTCTAAATTTCTTGCTCTTAAATCTAATATGTCACTCTAAAGCTCCTAACGGGGGCCTTTCATTTTCTTACCTGTTTAATTAGTTCCAAATCCCCAAACCAGAGGCAACACATTAACAACTGCAAAACAAAACAAAACAAAAATATCCTCATCTGAAATTTTATGTAGGGTATTGCTCTAGGCTCAAATTAATTCTGCTATCTCATAAACCTTACATGTATCAGCTCCCTTTAATAACTGACTAACTTGAGTAGTATCTATCATTTAACCAAAATTATAAAGAACTTACTTTAGGCCAAGAACCATCCTAGGTATTTTGGATTAAAAGCTAATTTAGCCAGCCTCTTACATTTCTGGTTTTCTTTTGCATTACTGGAGCTTAACTGCTTGGTTCAGGACTGCTGCTTCAGATAATCTGGCTCTTGTAGTTTGAGTAATGCTAGCTCCTATAAACAATGAGCTGCATATCGGTGGTGGCTTAATCCAGAAGAAATTTATTTCTTTCTCACATGGTGTTTTGGATCAGTAGGTGACTCTCTCCTGTCATGTGCCAAGATTCCCTTCTTCTCAGGCTCTACCATATTCAACTTGGATCTTAAAAAGTCACTCTTGAGATCATCTCTATTCTTTTTCATGCTGAAGTAGAAAAAACATGAAAGATTGTGCATGGGAGATTTTAGTGCTTGCCTGAATGTGGTGCATATAACTTCTATTTACATTACTCTGGCTAGAAATCAGTCGCATGTCCACACCTACCTTCAAAGAAAGATCTAAGCTGTGTGCCCAGGAATGAGAGTCAATGAGTTTGCTAAATAGCTATCCAGGCTTCAACATATCTCTCAACTCTGTATACTGCAACTAGACAAAAGATGCCACATTGCCACGACCCACCCAGACATCTGGATACAACCTGTCAACTGGGCTCATAAAGCCTCCACCTCCCCCTACCTTCATGTATTCTTGGGCCAAGATAACTTTCCTTCAGTGTTTTCCAATATTTCATTATACAAACTAAGCATGTGTGATAGGCAACCCTTAAGATGACTCACAGTGATTCTCACCTTTTGCTATGCATGCCCTGTGCAATCCTTTCCCCTTGAATATGTGCTAGACCTAACAATGAACTTCAACCAAACAAAAAAAGAAAAAAGAAAAAAAAGTAGAGGTGATGTTAGGTCACTTCTAGAAATAAGTTATAAAATGACTGATTTTCTTCATCACTCACTTGCTGCCATGTTCTGAAGGAAGTCAGCTCCCACACCATGTGCTGCCCCAAGGGTAAACACACGTGTCAAAGAACTAAGGAAGGTCCCTGGCCAACTGTCAGTGAGAAACTGAGGATCTCAACAGTCAGTGGGGAACTGAATCTTGCCAACAACCACATGTGCAAACTTGGAAGCGGATCCTTCCCCAGCTGCACCATCAGATCATCACCAGATCAGACCACAGCCCCAACTCTGACACCTTTACTGAAACTTCACTCATAAGAAACCTTCAACTGGAGCATGCACCCAGGTTCCTTATCCATAGAAACTGGGAAATGATTTTTTGTTGCTTTCTGCCACTAAGTTTGGTGGTAATTCATTACACAATAATTAATAAATATGCTACTTATTGCCAATAGGGCTTCCCTCTTCCCTTAGCTGCTCTTGCAAAACACCTGTATTCAGATGCCTTCAAGATTGTGTTTCTGCACGATATCTGCATACATGGTCTGAGAATGCCAAAAAATATATATGTGTGTTTTATACACATATATATTTATAGTGAATTATATACAAATGCATGCATGTAATTTCAAAAAGTCCCATTTTTATACAACTTTGTATTTTTATGTTCTTTTTAACACAGCAAAATTTTTACTGTACAAATTTGATTTGTCTTTTTAAAACTTAAAATCTTCACAGTTACCTTTTGTCTAATATTTGGTTGTTAAAAATACAACAATGTTATGATACATTAAACTAATCCTAGAATATATATGAGAAATATATTGCCTAATTTAGGTTTAGATGAAAAGAAGAACCAAACAATACATAGCCAAATTATTGAGGACAATAATCTTAATGTATTCACTATTGTATTGCCTATAACTCCTAGCATAGAGTATAGCACATATTCTTTTTGGAGCAAATAATAAAACTTGTTCTACTTTAAGGTAGATTTTCTCACAGACTCTAACAAATTCTTGATGTGAAAAGAACAAAAATTTTAAAGCCATGCTTTTTCATCTGCAAAATATAGAAGTCAGTGTTTATTCTTTTATCGCTGTAAGGGTGCTCTGAAAAATAATGTGATAAAATGTTGAGAACAAAATTTTGGAGCAGTATCTTCAGGACTTTTTTTAATTTAAAACTTCTGGAGAGTTTGCAAGTAGATATTTCCTAAAAGGCAGCCTTACACAGTTTAAAGAACCTGGGCTTTGAAATCAGAATATGTCATCCCCACTCTGGCATTTACCTATGATCTCCAAAAAGTAGCTTAACTTCTTTGAACTGGTTTCTCCATCTGTAAAATAGAGATTGTATTGTAACAAAATAGCTCGTAGTGATGTTGTGAAGCTCCAAAAAATAGATATATGCCATTATTTTATAAACTATAAAACACTATATAAATGTTAATTATAATCTTTATGATTAAACACAAGTGTTCCTGTATAGGCAGATATATAAGCTAATATTTTCACATTATTTCATTTTTCCAGTTAATAATAATAATAATGAACATTTGTGCATGATGGCACATGCCTGTACTCCCAGCTACTTGGGAGTCTGAGGCAGAACTTCTAGTTCAGCCTGGGCAATATAGCAAGACCCTGTCTCTAAAAAATAAATAAATAATAAAAAGTAATAATAATGAAAAAAGAACATCTTCTAAGGGCTAGATACTATCCTAAAATCTTTATATGTATTAAATTTACATTTAAAAATCTGAGGAAGAGAGATGTCAAATAATTACCCAAAGCTACACAGCTAAAAATTATTGACAGAGCCTGGAACTGAACCCTAGAAATCAGCCCCTAGAGTCTGCCCTTAATGATGGCACAATATCACATTCCAAATAAATTTTATTACATTTGCAGAGATGTGTTCACACATACATACAAACACACAATATTTTTCAAACTACAGTCCGTACTATATGCAGATGATCTTGGGTTTCTTTGTTCTTTTTTCTCTTCTGGGATACTATATTACACTGAGTAGTCATGTTTCCTTAGGCTCTTCTGGCTGTGACAGTTTCTCAGACTTTCTGTATTTTTTATGACCATGAGAGTTTTCAGGATTACTGGTCAGGTGTCTTGTAGATATCCTTTAATTGGGATTTGTCTTACTTTTTTCTCATTATTGGGCAGGGGTAATGTGTTTTTAGGAGGAAGACCACAGAGGTAAATGACTATTCTCATCACATAATATCAAGGGCATATACTGTCAATATGACCTACCACTGTTGATGTCAACCTGGATTATCTGACTTCAGATATGATTTTTCAAGTTTCTCCACTGTAAAGTTGATTTTTTTCTCCAGTTCCCATACTGAATTCTTTGGAAGAAAGTCACTATGCTTAGCCTCCACTTAAGAACTGGGAAAATAGCCTCTATCTTCTAAAAGAGTTGAGTACCTACATTAATTATTTGGAAATCACAGGAGATTTGCCTGTTCTTCCGAATTTATTTATTTGTCCAATCATTTATTTAGTCAGCATAAGGCTTATAGAACTTTATTTTGTACTTTGGATTATGATTCAATACTACATGAATTTTATTGCCCAGATTGTTTTAGCACTGGCCATTGGGAGCTCTTTTGGTGGCTTCTGTGTCCCTTTGACATACGGCCATCATTGGGGAGGTTGTTTGATTTGCTTGGCTTGAATACATTTTTTTCTTTCTGGTACAATATGTTTTAGAATTCCATTAAGATAATAATATCTCCTACAAGCTTTTATTTTGAATTCTGGCTTATACCAGAAAGGAAGTAGGAAAGTATGAGCCTAACCACTTCAGTTCCTGTCCAGTTTTATTTAGAAGGATCTCATAGACTCTCTAACACTTCCCTTTTTAGGGCAATTCTTTGGGGTCATAACTTCCTTTGAGAATCTGATTAAAAAAAACATAAACAAAAAAAACAAAAACCTGTGATCCCCAGAAAATGCCTGTGAACACTCATCCATTAGATGTACATGAGCACTTCTGGTTTCACAAACCAACTAAAGCTTACCCATGCACCCTGCATTAGGGCTGGTGCCTCTGATCTCAGAGGAAGCATGCCAGCAAGCATCTATTCTGGAGAAGCCCTTATCAACCTCAGAAGTAGGAGAAATAATTAGTTCCTATTTATAATCTTAGACTTTTAGGGCTAAGAACCATGAAGGATCATGACAGCACACTTCTATAGATGAAAAAGTGAGGCTTGTAGAAATAAGCTGACCTGCCTAGTACACTCTGTACCCACATGGCCAGCCTTGGCTTCTCTTCTGATCCCAAGACCACGGCTAGTTCCATCCATTGTGTTATTGAAGGAGGGTTTGACATTCCTGAATTTACGGTAACATAGCATTTAATCATTTTGCCTTTTGACAAACTGCTGAATGAAAGTTTCCTTCAAATTCATACTATTATTTACCAACATCTTTCTCCTAAATCACTTCAAATGGGAAACTATAGGACAAAATAAACTACCATCCTTAGAAAGGTAGAAAACCCTATTCTGAGGATCTGCAGCTCTCCCTGGTATTTGCATTCCCTTGCTTCCCTAGTTTCACTCTCCCCTGTCATTATATAGTTTTCTTTCTTTCTCCCAAATCACTTCATATGAGAAACTATAGGACAAAATAAACCACCATCCTTAGGCAGAAAACCCTGTTCTGAGGATCTGCTGCTCTCCTGGTATTTGCATTCCCCTGCTTCCCTAGTTTCACTCTCCCCTGTCATTATATAGTTTCCTTTCTCTCAGAAGTTCAAAAAGTTGGAACAGCTCAGAAGGAAATGAGGGTCTGAACATAAGTTTTCTGGGGAAGCACTTAAGAAAATAAGCCTCATATTCCTTTTTAAGTCATATCCCACTCAGTCTCCGTGGTGAAGACAAACTCCAGTCTGGGATTTGGAAAGCCGTATTTTTGTGCTTGGGGCTAGAACTAGAGAAGCCAGGCTGGCTGCCCTAAGACTGGGGAAGAAGGAGTACCTAATGGATTTATCTTCAACCACTTCCTTGAAGTGTCCTGTCATTTCAAATCTAAAACCTCCTTAGAATAACATAATTAATTAACAGGACTATTGGGAAAGAAAAGTTCTTTGAAGAGCAATCCCAATGCCACCCCCCCCCAAAAAAGCATTGCAGAGATGTTCTTATATGCACCCTTCAAAAAACAAGTAAGAATGGAAATGTCCATGTACCTGAATGCATAGAGCTATTTGGGCATATTCTAATATGCTCTTCAATGAGATTTACCTGCATATAGCAGTAGAGAAATGGGAAGAATAACATGAATATGTTGCACATTCAGTGTCAAGAATTTTATCAGAAATAAGAATCTGGAATTCCCCAGCTCCCTGTTATGAAATGCAATTCAGCATGTCTATGGGCATGAGTCAAGACCAGCTCTCAATTACTACTCTCATCTCCTTCCAGTTAATTACGTTGGGCTTCCAAGGTCCAAAGTTGTCCCCAGTCGTTGAAGGAAATAAATGGTACCTTACCAGCTTACAGTGAAACTAGCAAGTAGGGAACCACAGCACAAATGCAGATTTAACACAACTAATCTGCAACTGTCACTTTATTTCAAATTAAAACATTCAAGAAAAACAGCCTGCCTTCATGAAGTAGGAACATAAAGTTATAGCTAACATTAAAGAAGTCACATGGAAATTATTTGCTTTTTTTCATGAGAGTAAATAATAGAAAAGACGGGATGTGCACCCAAAAGCATAGCACTTTTTATCCAATAAGGATCACTGCAAGCACCTACACCCAGAAAACCAACCACCTAAACCCAGAAAATAAATAATTTATCCCTTCAAAAACAGGTTCATTTGAGTAAAAATTAGAGAAGATGGTCATTTTGAGAAGTTTTTCAAAAAAGAAAATAGGTTGAGCTAACTTTCTAGGTTATTAACAAATTGAAATTGAACCACAAAGAAAAAGGGAGATGCTATTCAATAGTTTTTGGTAATGTAATCCAAAAAAATTAACGAAAGAATTAATATTCCAACATCTTGCAGTAAGTAGGTGAAGTTCAAGGTCTTTAACCTAACCTGGAATATTGACATGTTAAAATCATGTTCCTCTCAGTGTACTCTGAGGGTCTTCATAGACAGCTGCATCAGAATGACATGGGGAGTGAGGAAATGATGGGGGGCTGCCAAAAAACACGTGAAAAAATGCTCATCATCACTGGCCATCAGAGAAATGCAAATCCAAACCACAATGAGATACCATCTCACACCAGTTAGAATGGTCATCATTAAAAAGTCAGGAAACAACAAGTGCTGGAGAGGATGTGCAGAAATAGGAACACTTTTACACTGTTGGTGGGGCTGTAAACTAGTTCAACCATTGTGGAAGTCAGTGTGGCAATTCCTCAGGGATCTCGAACTAGAAATACCATTGGGGAGAAATACCATTTGACCCAGCCATCCCATTACTGGGTATATACCCAAAGGACTATAAATCATGCTGCTATAAAGACACATGCACACGTATGTTTATTGTGGCACTATTCACAATAGCAAAGACTTGGAACCAACCCAAATGTCCAACAACGATAGACTGGATTAAGAAAATGTGGCACATATACACCATGGAATACTATGCAGCCATAAAAAATGATGAGTTCATGTCCTTTGTAGGGACATGGATGAAACTGGAAACCATCATTCTCAGTAAACTATTGCAAGGACAGAAAACCAAACACTGCATGTTCTCACTCATAGGTGGGAATTGAACAATGAGAACATATGGACACAGGAAGGGGAACATCACACTCTGGTGACTGTTGCGGGGTGGGGGGAGGGGGGAGGGACAGCATTAGGAGATATACCTAATGCTAAATGAGGAGTTAATGGGTGCAGCACACCAGCATGGCACATGGATACATATGTAACAAACCTGCACATTGTGCACATGTACCCTAAAACTTAAAGTATAATAATAATAAAAATAAAAAATAAAAAAATAAAAAAGAAATGATGGGGGGCTGCATGTAATACAGATTCCTGGATCCAACTGCAGATCAATTGAATTTGAATCTCCAAGTGATTCCGCTACACCCTGAAGGGGGAAAATCTCTGCCTTAGAAACAATTCAACGTAGGGGAAAATGCCTTTTCAACTGATAATGTACATTCTTACACGAAATTGGTTTTGAATTTATGATATGATATAGTTCAATTTGATCAGCCACTACACATCATAAATTTTTAAAACAAAATGATTTTCGTTAAGGCAAGCATCCACTGTGATAGTTGAGCAGTTTTATATCTGGAGACTTCAGAATATTCTTATAAAATGGGAAGTTAGACTCTTGGCAAAATGCTCAGTTACGGGTTTTTGTTTTGGTTTTAATTTTATAAGTATACATCTACCTAAAATATAGGAAAGTTTTAGAGTAGGTTACACAACTTATTCCTTAATTAGCTTTCTAGATCCCTTTCCAGAAAATATCCTTAAACGCACATTGGCTTAGAGTTCAGTTTTACCGATTCCCCAAACTTGAATGTGGTTAAAAATTGTTTCACAAGTTGCTGTTTTTAATTTTCCAATTTCCAAGAAGCTGTGATGACTAGCAACACATATTCCATGCATTCTAGATGTACTTATCTTTTAAAATTGCTCTTTGGCATTTTTGATCCAGGCAATAAGTAAAATCCTTATCAGGCAGTGAGTGAAAATTAAAGAACCTGTGAAAGTATAAATAAATCTTGTTATAATTATCACTAGGTTCTGAATCATTAAAACATATTTGTAGAAGCAAAATATTATGTGTTCCAAAACCCACCGCTCACAGATCCACAGCATGTCTTAGAAAGAGTGCCAAGAGCCATGGGGCCAATCGGAGCATGAGCTCTGTTTCAAGATGCAGAAACCAAGGTAAGAAACTATGTCTGTTCTTTGTACCTTAAGCAGGCAAAAGAAATGTATTTCATGGGCTTTCACACTTTATTTGAAGATTATCATAAACTGAGAATTTCATACTGTAAAACCTCTAAACAGTAAACCTTTAATACAGCCTGTCATGCATTTCACAGCCTTCCATGAAATGGTGTCATCTGAATTTCTCCCGCAGGGTTGAAAGTATTAGATTTAAAGTTAAAATTCCACATTTTGGAATTAAGAATTATTTTGCAATGAGCAAAGCCCTCCTAGACAAAACTTATTTACATTGATCCTGTCAACACATTTTCCTTGTTTTTTTAAAGTATTGATTTTAAGAACTATTACATTTAAATACACTGTTAGTAAATTTCAGGGTAGATTTGATTTACTGCAGCTTTGGGGCAAACTTTGCTTATCAAGTGTAATAGTGAGTAATCAGTATAACCAGAGACATGTGCTGTTACATATATTTGTGTTAGCATTTAACTGATCTATGGAAACAATAAAATGGGTTTGGTTATCAAGTAGGGTGAGCGCTCATTAGAGAGACCTCACAGAGAAGCACCCTATCTAAAAGGGAGTGTCGCATGCCTTGCATTTATTAACTAGAGTCATTTTTTAGCTTCTGCTTAGGAGACTATACTTCTAATTTGCTTAATTGCTACTGAACAAGACAGCTGAAAAGTGCACAAGGAGAATTAAAAAAAAAATCCCTGATAATACATGAAGTAAATTAATCCTCTCCTGAACAAATAAATCAAAATTTTAAAGATACTGAATGTAGACAAAGCCAATCCAAGGAGAAATTTCACTGTGAGAAATGTGATGAAGTAAAAAAGAACTGTATGTTCTCCACACAAAGCAACTCCACACTGGGTAGATAAAATGATGGGATAAGAGGGTTTTGTAGGAGCTCAGCCCTCATGAAGTTATCTAATGGGATAAAAACCTTAACAAAGAATTAAAACAAAGATGGCAGGCTTTAATTGAAAACTTGATCAATTAGCACAGAGGGCATAAGATAGAGGCAGCAGAGCATAAAATTTGATTAAACAGAACCATACATCCTGCTTTATTTCCAGCAATGTGGTGAAACAGATGACCTTGGGGGAAAAAAAACCAAAGATGTTTTTGAGGATGAAATAGCCCAGAATGGTGGTTAAAACAAAGCTCTTATGAGAAGTTTTGTGTATAAGAATGCTTTAAATTAAAATTCACATTTATATTCAAAGAAGAAAACACAGAGATGTAAGTTTAGATAATTGACATATAATCCAAATTTATGACACTGTATCAGGGCAGATGGGATGCAGAAAATAATTCTATTTCATAAATGTGAAGAACTGAGCATATTATGGTTTGCTGACTACTCAAATTTTCTCGCTCATTTTGGCCCTATTTTCACTCATTCTGTAATGACAGGATGAAACAGATCCAAATTACAGACTTGAGCCCAGTTAGAACGAAAGTATGTGATAAATCTCTCCCGAGAAGCCACTCTGTTACGGTGCTCTGCTTATTCTTTCAGAAGAAGGTGATGAGGAAGAAGAACTAGAGGAAAGCTGGAATATTCTTCCATACCTGCTACAATTTCGAATAAATTGTGTTCTATGTTCTGTTCATTGACTGTCAGGGATAATAGCAAAAGTAGGCATGAAAATTTTACATTCAAATATGAAATAGTTAATATTGAGACCATGTAACAATTTTTCCATCATTTTTTCCTCAGCTAGTTATGGTTGAGTATTCCTTCCCCTTTTCATTACTTATTACTTCACCTTATTTCATTTCTAATTTCATCTTGCTTTTTTTACCTTCATGTAATGTCCTCCCACCACCTCCCCCAGAGCTTGTATACTTGTAGACCAGAGTTAGGTTTTGCTGCTGCCTCCAGGTAAATGCACACTTATTACTAGGAAATAAGTGACATGAGAAGGGACTCCAGGAAAAAAATAAGAAAGAAAACCATTAAGTCAATAGAAACAAAAGAAATTTGAGGAGAAAGCAGCAATTTTTTACTTCAAAAACTACCAATAAAAGCACTGCTGCAAAAAAATCTGTTTCTTGCAAAGCTAAAGATGTTCAATGTAAATAGAGAGTAAAAAGGCTTGCCATTCTGGTCTGCAGAGAAGACAGAGACTAAATGAAAAATCAGTGGCGTTCTTTACTCCATAAGATCGCTCATCTTCACCCATGCATTCACACTCACAAGAGGCTATGGAAGTGGCAGAAACTCATGGAAGCTGTCACTAAGGAGACAATGATTCTGCCAGTCAATATTAAAATATTATCTTCAGGCTCAGATGAGCATACTCTGCTCTTAAGCCTATTACTGTTTCCAAAACAAAAGAATGCATCTTCTTTCTCCTCTCATTTCAACTGCCTTCAATCTTTCCTTCTGTGATTCCATCCATAGCCCATTCTTTCCTCATGATTTTTCCTGTATAAAAATGTTAAAGCAAGAGGACAGAGCAGCTACACCACCCAGACTATACCCTATCTCTAAATATTACACTAAGTACTAGATTAGAATATTGAGTGAGCAACCTCACATTTTAGCAGCTCATGCTTCTGTGTAATGAGGATACACACCAAAATCTACAAGTCTCACAGGTGGATTTACTTATACATTGGGCTCTCCAAGAAACACCTGCTTAGCCTTTATTCTAGACATAAATGTGGCCTCTTAAATAATAAATCTTAAGGTGAATTTTGTAAAGCTTCTTCCGAAGTGATTCTCAAACTTGAATGTGCAGGTGCATCACCTGAGGATCTTATTAAAAGGCTGAATTTGAAGCAGCAAGTCAGGAGTGGGGCCTGAGATTCTGCATTTCTATCAAGAGGCCTGCTGCGGACTGAATATGCTCTCCTCATATTTATATGTTGAAATTCTAACATCTAATATAATGGTTTTAGAAGGTAGAACTTTTAGGAGGTGGTAAACACATAAATGTAGAACCCTTATAAAGGGAACTAGTGCCCTTATAAAAAAGACCCCAGACAGTTCTTCACTCTTCTTTCTGCCATGTAAGGACACAATGAGAAATTGACAATCTGTAACCCAGAAGAGGGTCTTCACCAGAACCCTACCATGCTGGCACCTGATCTGGAACTGCCAGCCTCCAGAACTGTGAGAATGTGGTTTATAAGCTACCCAGTCTATGGTACTTTGTCATAGTAGCCTGAACTGACTAAGCCACTTCCGGGTGAGGCTAGGCTGACAGTGCTGGTCTGGGCAGCAAGGAGCTAGTATACCTATGTTCTGATACATAGTAGGCATTGGATAAAAGCTGGTTACTGATAATGTTTCTGTTGTTAACCTAAATAATAAACAGAGAGAGACTATCTAAAAGAAAACGGTAGACTGGATTAAGAAAATGTGGCACATATACACCATGGAATACTATGCAGCCATAAAAAATGATGAGTTCATGTCCTTTGTAGGGACATGGATGAAACTGGAAAACATGATTCTCAGTAAACTATCGCAGGGACAAAAAACCAAACACCGCATGTTCTCACTCATAGGTGGGAATTGAACAATGAAAACTCATGGAGACAGGAAGGGGAACATCACACTCCGGGGACTGTTGTGGGGTGGGGGGAGGGGGGAGGGACAGCATTAGGAGATGTACCTAATGCTAAATGACTAGTTAATAGGTGCAGGAAATCAACATGGCACATGGATACATATGTAACAAACCTGCACATTGTGCACATGTACCCTAAAACCTAAAGTATAATAATAAAAATAAATAAATAAAATAAAAAAAAGAAAAGAAAACGCTATTTATTTGGGAATAGAGCATTGCAATGGGACTACACATACCATAGTAAACTATGTGCATATTCAGGAGATAAAAGAAGACAAAAGTTTTTAAAGGAAACATGAGAAGAATTACATAACTGCTTTGAGATAATTAATCTTGGCTACAAATCAATAACAAGGATGACACCAGTATGAGGCTGGGCAGGCAATTTCTGGGCAGATGTCCTTGCAGCAGTGATTTTTTGTGTAAGATTACAGTGGTCTTTGTGCAAGTTTGCAGTTTTTGCGGTCTTTTGTGATGGTTTTCTTAACAGAAATATAAACACGAGAACCTTCTCTTCACAGACTTCCCTGGCTGTATTTGTCAGGATTTTGTTTGTGTGTTTTGTTTTGGAACACAAATGACTCCATTTTGATTCTAGTATCTTTCATGCTATTGATGTTTTTAGAGCTTCTACTCTAAAGTCTTCTCTGAAACAGCTCATGTGAGTTCCTAGGATGAATTTCTACTACCTATATCTTGATTCCTAGCATTAATCACATCATTTCCCACTAGCGATTGGCCCAAAGAATGTTAAAGATTGCCAACGCAATGAACAGGGTTAATTAGAATAAAAGCTGCAAGCCTCACTGGGTACATGCAGCTCTTTCTTGCATAATAAAAGCTGCCTTCCTTCTGATGCTGCAAACAGATAGCACACATTTTCATTCCCAAGTGGTATCACTGACAATTTCCATTAAACCACATCTAGCTGGAAAATCGTTTTCACTTCCTGGAAGTCCTGTACTATTCTGTATCTTCTCCTTGCATTTAAAGAGAAAAATTAAAGTAAGGTACAGCCACACAATTTCTTTTTTTAAAAAAAAAATTATTATACTTTAAGTTCTAGGATACATGTGCAGAACGTGCATGTTTGTTACATAGGTATACACGTGCTGTGGTGGTTTGCTCCACCCAATAACCCATCATCTACATTAGGTACTTCTCCTAATGCTATCCTTCCCCTAGCCCCCCCAATCCTTGACAGGCCCCGGTGTGTGATGTTCCCTGCCCCGTGTCCATGTGTTCTCATTGTTCAACTCCCACCTATGAGTGAGAATATGCAGTGCTTGGTTTTCTGTTCTTGAGTTAGTTTGCTAAGAATGATATTGTTTTCCTTCAAAATTCTGCTCACCCTTTGATTCTATATGGTAAACATCCAGCCTACCTGAGAGCTTCTTTGTTTTCTCTCAGGCATCTGTTGTTGCCGACACCTGACTTTGTGTATTAAAAAGTTGTCTATCTGCTATGTGCTAACATTACTTGAAATATGTCACACCAAGCGAAGCATGCATATGAGCACTACCTTCCAGGACCAAACAGAGGCCCACTGTTGCAGAAACCCAATAATAAAAGTAATCCACGTGGTGGGATCGCTTGTACAGTATTTTGTGAGCACTGTTAGTTTAGATGATCAGTTTAAAATCAGTGTCTTGGAAAAAAATAAAATAAGCAAAAGATGGTGATAATTTTTATGCATATTAAATTGCAGGGCTCATGAGATGGGAAACTTTTTAATGTGTGTGGGGTTTTTTTAGAACCACTTATAAGCTAACCAAATTAAAAGATTCAGCGTGCGAGCAAGCGAGAAAGCGACTTTGTGAAGGGTGCCAATCTAATTACAGTACAGCATGTCCCTAGAGGCTCATTGCGAGCCGCATCATCACTTATGTATGTCACCTTAAACCAGTTAACTGACTCTCCACCATTTTTAAGGGAAAATAACATTGCTTTAAAATTCTTCCTCTTTTGGCGATACTGACATTTTATTGTTTATAGGATCATTTTTCTTCTGTTTTCAGATAAATCATAACAAAATAAAATGGAAAGGCCTTGAGTTTCTGTAATGTGGAATGTAATTTTCCTTTTTCTCGTGGTCCTTACTTCTCCAGTATTCATTTTTATCTTTAACTGAGATATGGTAAAGGTCATTCACCTCCTCACAATTTTGTTTACTCCTCACAATTTCTCCCACAATCACTTTCACTTTAATGTACCAATCTCTCACTTGAAAATTCAAAAAATTCCCAGTAAAAATTGTCTTTTGTCCTCAGGCTGATCACATGCAATGCCTTTTGTATCTGTCTACTGAGATGCTGGGTTTCCTGCCTTCAATTTACCATCAGAATCTGAATTTCATGCCTGTTGCTTTGGCTTTAAGACTCTATCTTGGTACTGTGGCATTTTGATTAATTCTCAGAGCAAACTACAAAATGAACAGATGCTAGCCCAACAAGAAATCTATGTAATCACAGGCATTAATATTTTCGAGAGTATAGGGTACAATGGAAATCCCCAATTAAAAAATCCATTTGTTCTAAAAGTTGGTTTTTAAATCTGTTTTTTCAAAAACATTTTATTTTATGGGGAATCGGATTTCAACTAGTAACTGTAAGAACAAATATACTCTTTTAAGTCATGGTTCTAAAGGGAGTTGTATTGATATAGATTTGAAACCCAATTTTTCTCAATTTATTACAACACTACAATAACGAAAACAAAAATTTCATGCTAAACAACTCTTCACAAAACCACTACAAAATTTCCCAAGCTAGTTCAATACCCTTCAAAATATTTCCTTTTTTCCGGGTGTATCAATGTGGCAAGAAATAATCAGATAAAATAAAATAATGAGAGGCGGAAAGGAAAGAAAATCTGGAAAAGGAAAAAGAATATGTGACCAGAGGATGGAAAGTTGGAGCAAAATGAGAGACAAATAGGAGAAAGAAATGGGAAAAATGAAGCAGAACCAAATGTAATGTAATATCCTGGGTTGGGTTTGGAAGAGAAAAAGGATGTTAGTGGAGAAAACTAGCAGAATCCAAATAAAGTCTCCAGTTACAATAATGTAGCAATGCTAATTTCTCTTTAGCATTGATTTGACAAAAGGAATAGGATTTGACAAGAGTATCACGCTTTTGTAAGATATTAGCTAAGAAGGAAGTGGGTGAAAAGTATAAGAACTGACTATCTTTGCAACTTTTTTGTATATCTAAAAGTATCACAAAATTAAAAGCTTTTGTTTAAAAATGAAAAAGAATTAGACAAAGAAAGAAAATAAAATATAGTCAACTCAGTTTTTTATTTGATTTGTAGGGAAGGCAGAAGAATACAGTGATCAGACAGGTTTGGTTTGGTTCTGGTACCAACAGATCATAGTGACTTGACGTAAGAGATTTGCAAACCTCAGTCCTTCCACCTGTAAATTACAAATAATACATTGACCCTTGAATAACATGGGTTTGAACTATGTGGTTCCACTTAAATGTGGATTATTTTCAATAAATATTTTAGAAAGTGTTTTGGAGATTTGTCACAATTTGAAAAAGCTTGCAGACTAATTGCGTAGCCTAGAAATATCCTAATAATTAAGAAAAAATTATATCATGAATGTATAAAATATACATAGATACTAGTATATTTGTGTGTTAATTGACTTTATGTTACATGTTATCAATAAGCCTTCCAGTCAACAGTAGGCTATTAGTGGTTAAATTTGGGGGGAGTTAAAACTTATACAAGGATTTTCAACTGTGCAAGGGTTGACGGCCCTAACTCTCATATTGTTAGGGGTCAACTATACCTGTCTCAGAGATTCTTGTGAGTTTTACATGAAATAAAGTATGAAAGGGCTTAAAGCAATCACTGCCAACTCTCAGTCTTGTATTCACGTATAGAGTTGCAATTTGTCTTTGAAATAAAATTGACCTGCTAGTACATTTTCTCTTCAAGTTCAATCTAGTAAGGTTTCTCGTTTTATTTTCAACTTTAAAGCACTATCTTAATAGCAATTCTTTTTTTCTTCCTTATCTTAAGATATAAATGACATAATTTATTTCTATGACTGTCCTCTTATAAACAGAAATGATATTTAAAATATTCGAAAAACAGTTTTGACCAATTACAACAGATTCCACAACCAATCAGAATAGACACCAGCCACAACCAGTCAATCAAGCCAATAAGGAATATACTCATGACAATCAGCTTTAATTATAACAGTCGCAGATCACAGTGGCTGCCAGTTCATAACCATTACGTCAAGGGAGAAACCTGTATCATCCACCACCTCTCCGTTTTCTTTGTTCTAAGAAGGGTTTTGAATTGGAACCCTGCCATTATCTTGGACACAGTGCTAGATCTAGAGGACAACAGCTGGTGTGAGTGGAGCCAATACTTATACCTCATTGCCCGAGCAACAGTGATTACTCTGAGGGGTGGACAGATGACTTAAGATGGCACTGAGAAGATTCTGCATCCTCACTCATCGTGGGATAAGGCCTAGGTGGTTTTTTCCAGGGAACAGCATGTGAATCAAATTGAGCCAAACAGAGAGGGTGTTTTTTTTTCTTTACTTCCTTTCAGTTTTTTTTTTTTATTGTACTTTAAGTTTTAGAGTACATGTGCACAATGTGCAGGTTTGTTACATATGTATCCATGTGCCATGTTGGTGTGCTGCACCCATTAACTCGTCATTCATCATTAGGTGTATCTCCTAATGCTGTCCCTACCCCCTTCCCCCACCCCACAACAGTCCCCGGAGCGTGATGTTCCCCTTCCTGTGTCCATGTGTTCTCATTGTTCAATTCCCACCTATGAGTGAGAACATGCAGTGTTTGGTTTTTTGTCCTTGCAATAGTTTACTGAGAATGATGGTTTCCAGTTTCATCCATGTCCCTACAAAGGACATGAACTCATCATTTTTTATGGCTGCATAGTATTCCATGGTGTATATGTGCCACATTTTATTAATCCAGTCTATCGTTGTTGGACATTTGGGTTGGTTCCAAGTCTTTGCTATTGTGAATAGTGCCGTAATAAACATATGTGTGCATGCGTCTTTATAGCAGCATGATTTATAGTCCTTTGGGTATATACTCAGTAATGGGATGGCTGGGTCAAATGGTATTTCTAGTTCTAGATCCCTGAGGAATCACCACACTGACTTCCACAGTGGTTGAACTAGTTTACAGTCCCACCAACAGTGTAAAAGTGTTCCTATTTCTGCACATCCTCTCCAGCACCTGTTGTTTCCTGACTTTTTAATGATGACCATTCTAACTGGTGTGAGATGGTATCTCATTGTGGTTTTGATTTGCATTTCTCTGATGGCCAGTGATGATGAGCATTTTTGCATGTGTTTTTTGGCTGCATAAATGTCTTGTTTTGAGAAGTGTCTGTTCATATCCTTCGCCCACTTTTTGATGGGATTGTTTGCTTTTTTCTTGTACATTTGTTGGAGTTCATTGTAGATTCTGGATATTAGCCCTTTGTTAGATCAGTAGGTTGCAAAAATTTTCTCCCATTCTGTAGGTTACCTGTTCACTCTGATGGTGGTTTCTTTTGCTGTGCAGAAGCTCTTTAGCTTAATTAGATCCCATTTGTCAATTTTGGCTTTTGCTGCCATTGCCTTTGGTGTTTTAGACATGAAGTCCTTGCCCATGCCTGTGTCCTGAATGATATTGCCTAGGTTTTCTTCTAGGGTTTTTATGGTTTTAGGTCTAACATGTAAGTCTTTAATCCATCTTGAATTAATTTTTGTATAAGGTGTAAGGAAGGGATCCGTTTCAGCTTTCTATATATGGCTAGCCAGTTTTCCTAGCACCATTTATTAAATAGGGAATCCTTTCCCCATTGCTTGTTTTTGTCAGGTTTGTCAAAGATAAGATGGTTGTAGATATGTGGCATTATTTCTGAGGGCTCTGTTCTATTCCATTAATCTATATCTCTGTTTTGGTACCAGTACCATGCTGTTTTGTTACTGTAGCCTTGTAGTATAGTTTGAAGTCAGGTAGTGTGATACCTCCAGCTTTGTTCTTTTGGCTTAGGATTGACTTGGCGATGCGGGCTCTTTTTTGGTTCCATATGAACTTTAAAGTAGTTTTTTCCAATTCTGTGAAGAAAGTCATTGGTAGCTTGATGGGGATGGCATTGAATCTATAAATTACCTTGGGCAGTATGGCCATTTTCACGATATTGATTCTTCCTATCCATGAGCATGGAATGTTCTTCCATTTGTTTGTATCCTCTTTTATTTCACTGAGCAGTGGTTTGTAGTTCTCCTTGAAGAGGTCCTTCACATCTCTTGTAAGTTGGATTCCTAGGTATTTTATTCTCTTTGAAGCAATTGTGAATGGGAGTTCACTCATGATTTGGCTCTCTGTTTGTCTGTTATTGCTGTGTAAGAATGCTTGTGATTTTTGTACATTGATTTTGTATCCTGAGACTTTGCTGAAGTTGCTTATCAGCTTAAGGAGATTTTGGGCTGAGACAATGGGGTTTTCTAGATATACAATCATGTCATCTGCAAACAGAGACAATTTGACTTCTTCTATTTCCTTCTCTTGCCTAATTGCCCTGGCCAGAACTTCTAACACTATGTTGAATAGGAGTGGTGAGAGAGGGCATCCCTGTCTTGTGCCAGTTTTCAAAGGGAATGCTTCCAGTTTTTGCCCATTCAGTATGATATTGGCTGTGGGTTTGTCATAGATCGCTCATTATTTTGAGATACGTCCCATCAATACCTAATTTATTGAGAGTTTTTAGCATGAAGCGTTGTTGAATTTTGTCAAAGGCCTTTTCTGCATCTATTGAGATAATCATGTGGCTTTTGCCTTTGGTTCTGTTTATATGCTGGATTACATTTATTGGTTTGCGTATGTTGAACCAGCCTTGCATCCCAGGGATGAAGCCTACTAGCTCATGGTGAATAAGCTTTTTGATGCGCTGCTGGATTCGGTTTGCCAGTATTTTATTGAGGATTTTTGCATCAATGTTCATCAAGGATATTGGTCTAAAATTCTCTTTTTTGGTTGTGTCTCTGCCCGGCTTTGGTATCAGGATGATGCTGGCCTCATCAAATGACTTAGGGAGGATTCCCTCTTTTTCTATTGATTGGAATAGTTTCAGAAAGAATGGTAGCAGCTCCTCCTTGTACCTCTGGTAGAACTCGGCTCTGAATCCATCTGGTCCTGGACTCTTTTTGGTTAGTAAGCTATTGATCATTGCACAATTTCTGAACCTGTTATTGGTCTATTCAGAGATTCAACTTCTTCGTGGTTTAGCCTTGGGAGGGTGTATGTGTCAAGGAATTTATCCATTTCTTCTGGATTTTCTAGTTTATTTGCGTAGAGGTGTTTGTAGTATTCTCTGATGGTAGTTGGTATTTCTGTGGGGTCGGTGGTGATATCCCCTTTATCATTTTTTTTTATTGCATCTATTTGATTCTTCCCTCTTTTCTTCTTTATTAGTCTTGCTAGCGGTCTGTCAATTTTGTTGATCTTTTCAAAAACCAGCTCCTGGATTCATTAATTTTTTGAAGGGTTTTTTGTGTCTCTATTTCCTTCAGTTCTGCTCTGATTTTAGTTATTTCTTGCCTTCTGCCAGCTTTTGAATGTGTTTGCTCTTGCTTTTCTAGTTCTTTTAATTGTGATGTTAGGGTGTCAATTTTGGATCTTTCCTGCTTTCCCTTGTGGGCCTTTAGTGCTATAAATTTCCCTCTACACACTGCTTTTAAAGAGTCAAGACCCATCAGTGTGCTGTATTCAGGAAACCCATCTCATATGCAGAGACACACATAGGCTCAAAATAAAAGGAGGGAGGAAGATCTACCAAGCAAATGGAAAACAAAAAAAGGCAGGGGTTGCAATCCTAGTCTCTGATAAAATAGACTTTAAACCAACAAAGATCAAAGGAGACAAAGAAGGCCATTACGTAATGGTTAAGGGATCAATTCAACAAGAAGAGTTAACTATCCTAAATGTATATGCACCCAATACAGGAGCACCCAGACTCATAAAGCAAGTCCTGAGTGACCTACAAAGAGACTTAGACTCCCACACAATAATAATGGGAGACTTTAACACCCCACTGTCAACATTAGACAGATCAACGAGACAGAAAGTTAACAAGGATACCCAGGAATTGAACTCAGCTCTGCACCAAGCGGACCTAATAGACATCTACAGAACTCTCCACCCCAAATCAAAAGAACATACATTTTTTTCAGCACCACACCACACCTATTCCAAAATTGACCACATAGTTGGAAGTAAAGCTCTCCTCAGCAAATGTAAAAGAACAGAAATTATAACAAACTGTCGCTAAGACCACAGTGCAATCAAACTAGAACTCAGGATTAAGAAACTCACTCAAAACCGCTCAACTACATGGAAACTGAACAACTTGCTCCTGAATGACTACTGGGTACATAACGAAATGAAGGCGGAAATAAAGATGTTCTTTGAAACCAATGAGAACAAAGACACAACATACCAGAATATCAGAGAGCGTTTTTTTTAAATAATTTTACCAAACATAGCCTTTCTTCTCAGGATGAGACTTTTCAGGGATATGAGTGTAAGAGCAATTGAGAAATCATGGTTTTTTTTTTTTACAGTTAGTTTCAAAAACTAAAATTGACACATAGAAGCAAAGATATGGAGAGAGAGAGAGAAAGTGAAAGCAGGGGAAGAGCAGTTAAGATCAATAAAGTTTTCCTCTTTTTGGTCATGACTAGTTTAAATTAGGTTTCAGTCACTTGTAACCAGAGTTCTGTCTGATACACCCCTCCATATGTGTTTCTAAATCCTATCCACTGCCAATTCCTTTGGGGTCTTCCATATACACTCAATTATCCTTTCCTTTCTCCAAAATATTTCATCATTCTTACTTCAGTGAATTCTTCTGTCTGCCTTGAAATATTCACTTGTCTGGATCCCTCATCTTGAAATAAATCTTCATATGACTTGTAAGCTCCTCAAGTTACACTCATATTTCTTTCTAGCTGTTTACAACCAAACTTCCTGAATATGGTTTTATATTCTCAACTCTCATTCCTTGACTTCCTATAATGTGAGCTATTTTCAGTACTCAGAAGTATACTTCCAAGATTTCAAAAGCCTTCAGATCAGACTTCTGCTTTTCTTTTTTTCTTATTCATCATTACAGATCTCTATCAGAGTATATATTTTCTATTATAATATATTAACTATAGCACTTCTGCTGGATGGTGATTAAAACAATAGGCTTAGCCTTGAACATATTTGTAAGGTCTAGAGTCTCATCAACTATCTACCATATATTTATGTTTAGATATCCCACAATTACTTTAGAGTCATGATGTCTATAAATGAACCTATCTTTATAAAACAAGCTTACTTCCCCTGACTTTTTTATGTTAACTCATTAGAAAAAGGGTCCAGTAACTTTTTCTGAACAAGGCCTGATAGTAAATACTATAGGATTTGCAGACTATACAAATGTGGTCTGTGATCCAACTATTCAACTCTTCTGTTGTAACATGAAGGCAGTCACAGATAATGGTCATTGAACTCTGATTTGATGCATACATAGTGCTATGCATGTGAAATTTGTTCATACAAGAAGGCTTCCCGTGCAAAATTATAGGCTATGATCTCCTTAAAAGAAAGAATTGTCATTTATTCCCTTTGTATGTCACAGCTCATTATACCATGACTTGCACAGAATGGAAGGATAATTAGCAAGGATTTCCTAGATTAATCTGTCCATGCTTTTTTTGTTGTTGTTGATTCTAGGGGTTACACAGAGTGAACATCATCATCATGCAACAACAAAAAATCAGTATAAGATCTGGAAGTTATATGAAAATAGTAACTTCCTAACTGCTATATTTTACTTGAAGAGTGGAGAAAACAATCTCTTAACTGCTAATGTTGGCTTGGAGGGAGGAGTGATGTGGAAACTTCTCGGCAAATAAAAATTTAGTTTGTAAAGAAGATATGAGAAACATCATAAATACAAGATCTTTTCTACAGGTTCCAGAATCATCCACAATCCTAATTGCACTGATTCTTCCTGATAATGTCATCTAATTTTTCATATCTAGTTGGTACACCCATTAGGAATATAACCAATAACCATATGGTGAAGAGTTTAAGTGCTATTTGTCCTTTAATGGGGGGTCATCATGACTTTTTATATTTATCAAAGACTAAAATAATCCCTCTAATCCTCAAAGCCTTGACTTCTATAATTGCTTACAAATTCATTTTTCACTCTGGGAAAAGCCATAGCTACATAAAACAACAAGAAAGATAAATTGTAATCAATCTAAACAAGAATTTAATGTAGTGGAAATGAAAAGAAAGAATCATATTTTAATGACTTCCTAGATCAAACAATCTGAATGAACATACTACAAACTATAGAGTTTTGTTTCCTAATGGGTATTAATTTTAGACTTCTTGTAGTTTCTGGCAGATATATGTAAAGCCCAGCCATTATTTTTAAGTATGTTACCTATAGCATTTTCCAAGTATAGTAGCATAATAAGACATACAAATAACGATCTAAGAGCAGGAAAGAAAGAGGTTAAACCTCTATATTAGTGGAAATTTTCTGCTTTTAGACTAATCAGTTATCATTGAATAAGTTTTAAAATGTAATTTACTGTTACTAAATGGCCTACAACTTAATATTTCTCTGAAAATTGGTCAGAGGTTATAACTCTTTAAAATATTAAATCAGTTACAGGGCATCTGCTGACCTTGTCACATTGACAATAAGATTCTTCAGATCCCTAAGTTGTACAAAAGCATTTATGTTTTGATGGATGAGTAATGGAATATCTGGTATTTTCCAGTCATTAAATTAACCTCTTACTCAAAACATGTCCCCAAATTTTTCACTCAATATAATGTACATGCCAATCTTTCACATATATATGCTAATATTATAATTCCAAATTTTCAAACATTATAAAATATTAGTTGATTCAAATGAGATTATATGTGCAGACAAGAAGAACCTTATAATGTAGCTTTGTGCCAAATATCCTGTCTTTTCTAAAACACTCAGGAAGGAAGTCAGATTCTATAAAGCCCAAGCTTAATTGAACGAGTTGAAACTGATCAGGACAAGACATCACCTTGTATTACGTTTAGATATGAACATTAGGAAAGATGAGTACAGTCACAACACTGGTAGAGCAATCTAGACTAACGTTATGCCATATGCAACTGGCTCATGACAAGACATTTATAACACAGTGACAAATCAGGAAGAAACATTTCCCTAATTCATCTATGACCAAGAAGTTTCAAAATGGAGTCATACTATTAAAGGAAGTAAAAAATCTTGATTGTGGATTGAATGATGAAGATCTGTTTAAAGCCATTACTAAATACAAGGAAGAGAATGGGAAAACTATTATTTTTGTTAAAAAGGGAAAAATCAGGGTAAAAACATGGTTCCTCCAAAATTTGAGATAAGTAAGAGTGAGATATTGAAAACCTTAAGGGACTCAAAAATATATTTCCCGGCCTGGAAAGGGAACTCAGGAATGGTCATTAAAGGAGATTATTTCAGAGAGCTAATAGATCTCTTATAAGTTAAAAAAAAATGACCACTGTTCTAACTGATCAGGACCTCTTTGAGGATGAAACCAGGTTAATGGCTTAATATGTTGTTGGAATTCACTACTGGAAAAAAAGTGAACAAAAGGTTACCATCTCTGTGGAAAATGACTTGGTCACTACTCACATTGAATTAAAATACGATTTAAAGGGTATTTCTCTAACACACGGTGCTTCCCAAGTAGGGAAGCAGTTGACACACAAACACATGAGATTCCTAACCTCAGATCCTGCCTTATTCCTAGTAGATTAAATTATGTGAGAGATATTTTCAGTGAAGACAACCAGACAGAAAAAAATATTTGCTTTCTATGTTGTACTGGAAACCATAAGGAGTTTTCTTCAAATCATATGGATGAAAAAAAAGCTGTAATTTAGCAATTTCTAATGAGCTACGGTTCTGTCTGAGCCTGAGTTTATGCTTTGATAAGTTTCTTTAAAAATGCATTTCCAGAGGTACACTTTCATAATGAATAATTTATTTTATATATGTAATTTATGTGAAAGATCAGCAGGGAAAAGAAAAACTAGCATCATTCTAATCTCAGAAGGTATTTTTCCTTTTATCAATAGATTTGTGTGGTCCTCTAAAAATCCTTGCAAGTACCACAGCTGTAGACTCATGTCCTTAGGAGTACACGTAATATGCACACTTTGATGCTCTTATTGCTTAAGAAGAATATTTTCCAGCTGTGCTTTTGCATTAAAGAAAATGACTCTGTTAGTATAAAGCTCTCTGCCATCAAACCCCTTGAGAATCCTGTGGCATATGGTGCATCTCAGTGGAGTGTAGATTGGTGGGTGTGGCCTGGTGGTTACTTCTCTGGGGAGGTGCAGCTTCACTTTCACTCCAGGAGTCACAGTAAAAAGTATAAATTTGCATCATACAATAAGAGCATAAATGCCTTTGCCAGCCTTTTGGCAATATCTTTTCCTCAAGCTGGCAAACAAAATTTAGCAGATGCTTCCCCAGATGATTCCACACTGATGAGCATTATATATGCAATCTATCTCATATGATTGTACAACACAGATCGCCATAAACATTCCATGTTTCGCAGTCTGTCTGCCAACTGATCTACGATTCTTTAGGTTTCCTGGGCATAAAATCACTGCGCATTTGGCAATCTGCCCACTAATCCGGGTGGGAAAAATAAAATTTGTGATGACAAGCCTTGGCTTCTCTGATTTATTAGTATAGGTGTATGTGAAAAGGATGAGTTCTGAGCAAGCTTTCTTATTGTGGATAGCACAGATGCAAGAAAAGTCAAGACAAACTCAGATATCTTGGCCAGGAAATATTGAAAAGTTCAGGTAATAGCATCTTCCTTTGCTTTGTGGCAATTTAAAAAGCCCCATGCATCCAATTCAGAAATACACTGACCCATTGCTGGATTGGCATTCATCTGTCCTCCAGTCTGCTGTTCCTTCCAATCTAAACAATGCTGCATGATAAGAAAAAAAAATAGTTTGTTGGAACCCAAGTGGCCTAGCTTCTAATCTCTTATCTGCTATTTATTACTTATATGACTTTTGATGTGTTAATTAACTTGGAATATATAATAATGATTACTAATTTTTTGTGAGGCATATTATAGTATCTATGAAAAAGGCACTATGAAGACCCTGAGTAATCACATAAACTTCACCATAATGAGATATAGTCTAATATTATCCCCATTTAAAAATAAAACAGTAAAGCTTAGAGCACTTAAATTACCTGACTAAGTCATACAGCAAGTAAGTCACAAATCTTTCCCACACTTATCTTTTCTTACACATCAAGGCTACCAGTGCCTAAAATCAGGCTTCATATCTCCTGCCTAAATAATAGCAAGAGCCTCTTGGGGATGAAGAAAATGGAAGATTCAAGAATTACTCATAGGTTTCTAAGAAAGTAGATCATTGATAGTGCTTTTAAACAAGATACACTAAATAGAAACAATACACACACGGACACACACACACACACACACACATATATATATATAGCAGTGAGATAGAAGGAGATAATGAGTTCAGGTTGGGAAAATTTTAATGTACTACGTAATGTACAAGTGGGTAATGCTCATCAGGCAAGCAGGTTCAGGTGGTATCTGGATTCTGGCCAGAGCATGGCAATATACCATGAAAGTACATTACATTAAAAAGAAGAGGAAAAATGTACCAAACAAGACAAAGAACATAAACTAGAAAAAAGTCAATCTTACAGAGAAGAAGAAATTTCCTCATAATTCCTCCATGTTATACAAAAACAATAAATCCATTGATTCAGTAAAACAAACACTCAAAGACTGGATAATGAAATAAAAGAATAAGATAAAAAGGAGTGACTTAAGACACAACAAAGAAAGTTGAAAACTAAAATAATCTTCTGTGTCTGAATATCTGTGGCCCCCTCTAAAATTTATATGTTGAAACCTAATCACCAAAGTGATAGTATCAGTAGGAAGGGCCTTTGGGAAGTGACTAGGTCACAACATTGGAGCCCTCAAGAAAGGAATTACTACCTTTATAACAGAGGCCCCAAAGAGCTGCCTTGCTCCCTCCACCACGTGAGGACATGGAAAAAAGATGGATGTCCATGAACTAGTAAGCAGGCCCTCATCAGACACTGCATCTATTGACATCTTGATCTTAGACTTCTGAGCCCCCAGAACTGTAAATTTCTGTTTTTATAAGCTATCCAGTTTATGATGTTTTGTTAAAGTGGCTTGAAAGGGTTGATCTGTACAGCAAACCACCAGGGCATATACGTTTACCTGAGTAACAAACCTGCACATCCTGCAAGTGTACCCCAGAAGTTACAATAAAAGTTTCAGGAAAAATACAATAAAATTAAATAAAAATTTTAAGTGAGTTGACAAGATTGACACCATCACTATGTAACTGACAAATAAGTTAGATTAGCACAAAGAAAGCAGTAGAATGAAGGCATTTAGAATTTGAAAAATTGAGAAGGAAAATATTATCATCAAACTAAATGTAGATTAAAAAATAGTTTCAAGAAACTAGACAGAAGCGAATTATATTTAAAAATCAGGCAAAATGTTCCATTATAATAACTGCTGTCTCTCTTAGTTTGTTTTCTGTTGCTAAAAACAGGCTATGATACAATTTGAATATCTGTCTGTCAAATCTCATGTTGAATTGTAATCCCCAATATTGAAGGTAGGGCCTGGTAAGAGATGCTTGGTTCAAGGAGGCAGATCCCCCATAGTTTGGTGCTTTCCTTGGAATAGTGAGTGAGTTCTCATGAGATCTGGCCATTTAAAAGTGTGTGGCACTGCCCCCTGCCCGCCTTTGGCTCCTGCTTTTTCCATGTGATGTGTCTGCTCCTTCTTCACCTTCTGTTGCTGTGAGTAAAAGTTCTCTGAGGCCTCTTCAGAAAATGAGCAGATCCCGGCGCCATGCTTCCTGTACAGCCTGCAGAACTGCGAGCCAATTAAATCTCTTTTCTTTATAAATTACGCAGTCTTAAAGCAATGCAAGAACAGCCTAATCCAGACTACTTGACACTGAATAATTTATAAAGAAAAGAGATTTATTTAGCTAATGGTTGGCCAGGCTGAAAAGCTCAAGGGCATGGCCTTGGCTTCCAGAGAAGGCTTTCATGCTATGTTACAACATAGTAGAGAAATTCAAAGGGGAAGCACACATGTGCAAAGAGGGGAAAAACTGAGGAGCTCCTGACTTTATAACAGTCCACTCTCACGGGAAGCAATCTATTCCTTGAGAACTAATTCAGCCTCCAGAGATCAAGCACCCACTCACTGCTGTGAACACAGCCCCAATCCATTCATGAGAGATCTACAATAACACCACAACACAAACACCTCCCACTAATCCCCCCTCCCAAAATGGCCACACTGGGGATAAAATTTTGGTGAAGGCAAACTATTAATATATCCAAACCATAGCATTGTTCCTGTAGAAATCTATCCATAAAATAAATAAATAACAGACTTCATTCAATGATGGTTCAAGAAAATTTCCTTTGAAAAAACAGAAAACTGCGGATTAAAAGAGCGTACAGGAAAATTTAATGTAGACTCTTTAAACCAAGACATACTGTACTGAACAACTGAACTTCAGTGACACAATAAGTATTTAGATAAAAAGACAGGCTTCTGTTTCCTGCTGAGAAGGATAAGGGGGGTTAGGGAAAGATGATCCAGGATCGCAAAGAGACAGGAGCCTGCAGAAATAGACGGTATGAGAACACATGTTTATCTGAGGCAGACACAACTCAATCCAGTGAGAACAATTTAGCTAGAATAGTTAACAAGTTGATGGAGGTAAATGTGGGTTGCTAAGAGAGTGTGGGAATCCATGGAGCTGAAAATACAGGGGGAATTTGCACCCTCTTGCCAACTTTTGTTACATGGGCCCAACTTGTTGAGAGTACTGAAGAGTTGCTCTTCATGGTGTAGTTTAGGGATGATAAAAGTCTTCACTGGGACCCTTCCAAACATCACTATACGGAATAAGAGATGTAATTTGTAGGGGAAGGGCAATATAATCTGCCACTCTTAGTGCACTGGTAAAACCCATTACCGCTATAGAAGGGGAGAGAAAAAAAATCTTTAGTTCCGAGGAAGGAGCAGAAATGACTGCTGGCCCCAGAGCTACAGCTGAGGGAGGGAAATGAGTGCAAAGAAGGTCACGGCATTGACACTCAGGAATACAGTGCCTGCCTAAAACTGAAGCTTAATCAGAATAATAAAAAATGCAATTTTCCTCCCCCTCCATTATCAGACTAATATCAATGGAATACTGCACCAAGATCATGGAGATACTTTCTCCCAGAGATGCAGCACAAAGGAGTGACCAAAAGTTAAGAGTGGAGCAACACTGAGAGAAAACCACTGGAATATCAGCCCCCATGCTAAATACAAGATAATACAAGAGGTATTCGATGCCTATGGTACCACAAGGATAATTAAGGCAACCACAAAACCCCAGTCCAACCCACCTCCAGATTAGCTGAAGTTAAACATTTGCTTTAAAGGCCTCATAAAAAAAAAAAAAAAAAAAAAGGTATATTGGCCAGGCACGGTGGCTCATGCCTGTGATCCCAGCACTTTGGGAGGCAGAGGCGGGCGGATCATGAGGTCAAGAGACGGAGACCATCCTGGCTAACACGATGAAACCCCGTCTCTACTAAAAATACAAAAAATTAGCCAGGCGTGGTGGTATGCAGGAGGCTACTCAGGAGGCTGAGGCAGGAGAATCGCTTGAAACCGGGAGGTGGATGTTGCAGTGAGCCAAGATCACACCACTGCACTCCAGCCTGGGCAACAGAGTGAGACTCTGCCTCAAAAAAAAAAAAAAAAAAAACTGGAAAAATAAAAAAGAAAAAAAAAGAAAAGAAAAAAGGTATATACACTTCCAGGGATACAATCTAGTTATCTCCATCTCTATTCTTCTACACGAGAGGGTTGCTATCAACAAATAATTTTAGGCATATGATAAGGCAAGACAAAATATCACATCCAAAGATCCAAAGGAATCAGGACAACTAGACCCAGATATGACACCAATACAGAAAATATAAGACAGAGAACTTAAAATAACTAGGATTAAAATGTTAAAGGCTCTAATGAAGAAAGTTAATGATAAGCAAAATGAAAATTGCTTTTAAATACATATCAAGGCAGAAAAAACTAACCTACAAAAGAGTAAAAAAAAAAAAATCAGGCTGGCCTCAAACTTCACATCAACACTCAAATACAGCAAAACTAGCTGAGGTATACGAAGTGACCCAACATACTCACAATATACCCACACAACATACCATTCAGTTATCAATGCCAAGAAGTCTCTATTTATTTTAGACAGGCTCCTACTCTGTTGGCCAAGCTGGAGTTCAGTGGCTCAATCATGGCTCACTGCAACCTCGACTTCCTGGGCTCAGGTGATTCTCTTACCTCAGCCTCCTGAGTAACTGGGACTATCGGTGTGTGCCACCAAGCCTTGCTAATTTTCTATATTTTTTGTAGAGATGGGGTTTTGTCAAGCTGCCTAGGCTGGCATTGAACTCCTGGCTCAAGCAACCTGTCAAGAAGTCATTACTAAACACAAAAAACAATTTTCAGAAATTTGCTACCTATACTCCTCGTCAAGAAAAAAATAATAAAATCAGCCAATTTTAGATTGGAATTAATATTCATACCTGAGAAATAGAGATATTATAGTAAGAGACATAGAAGTGAACACTAAATTCATTCTATAAAAATATAGACACTTAACTCAAAAAATATTCTTTAAACAAATAAAATCCCACTGAATATATATTGAGTGCTTACTATGTTCCAGGCATTACTCTGAATAATTGGAATTGAGCAGAGAAAAGGAACAAACAGAAATATTTGTGTGCGTGAAGCTGACCCATTTAGACATAAAATTACCGAATAACAAGAGAATTATGACTGCAAAACTAGATTTGAATTCTATAATCCTAGAAAATTCAAAATCAATTGTTTAAGTGATAAGAGCCAGAATATAAGGATAGGAAAGCTGAGATGTGTCAAAAGTGCTAAATTCTTCTCTTTCATGGCATGGCTTCAATTGTTTCCAATTATAAACATGTTCTTTTAAAAATATAACTCAAAAATTGTAATTATTTTCATAATTTTTTCCTTAAGGAGAATTTCTTTTAAATCCTCTGTTGTAAATTTATTTGAGATTCAGCAATTCTTTGAATTTTATTTTAGTATCTTTTGCTTATTGACTTCAAGTAAAAGTAAAATCAATCTTATTTTATTTTTCAAAGTTTCTACAGTACCGTTCAATAGTTCTAAAGTTATTTTTCTATTATTTATCTGAATTATGTCTTATATAATGTTTGCCTAGAATAATGAGGTTTATTTTCAAATAGTGGGATTGCTTTTTTCTTAATTTTATTTTGTACATTTCTGTACTGTTTAAATTCTCTACAACGAGCATAAATTATTTTTATAAATAACAATATAACTTTTTTTCTCAGAAGGCAAGTTATTACTGGGTGGTGAGAATATGAATGATGTTAATTTTCTTCTTTGTCTTTTTCTTTAGTTTGAAAAAAAAAGATGTAAATAAAGTAACAGTGTAAAACACTGAGTAACATTAAATGTGACAATGTTTTAAAAAATGGAGTAACAGGCAGTCTGATAGATAAATAAGCTTCTGGAGGACAGAGGTGTACCCACCAGGAACTACCACAAAGGATGTAAGGGCATTCTCCCCATCGCTTTTCAGCACTGAATTAGGTCAGAGTTAGAGATCTTTGAGAAATAGTTTTGCTCTTTGAGGAGTGGTGATGGACAGAAAATCTGCATGGGGAACAAAGGTTGCTGGATCTGTCTGTCTGCCTTGCTCCAAGAGCTACATGTGCACTATTAGCCACTGTCACCCAAATGGTCTGTATTGCCTCTGTTTTGGTAATAGGATCCTAATTCTGAACTAGTGAACCAGACTAATACCTGAGCTGCTTTTTTTTTTAAATCCCTGGAAAGGGAAGCAAATCATTTCCTTTAAAATATTATTGAATATGCCTAAACTATACTGACTAGGAATTTCTGTTCATTCCTTGCTGAGATAAGCTAATGGCTACATGTTAAACTTTCCAGGAAATAGTTACACGGAAACCGGGAATGAGTCCAGGTTCCCTTTCATTGTTTTTGTCAACCAATAGCACAAATCCTCTTGAAACCTGCAGCTTATCATGCTCATTATCTAAAGTGGAACAAAAATTGCCATTAGTGTTCCAGAGGGGGCCTTGGGTGAGAAGGTGGAGAGATGAGAAGCTTTAAAATATGGAACACTTAGTTCAGGCTGGGAAAGTGTCTGAAGTAAAGTTTTTTTAAAATAATCATAGTAGAAAATAGATTGCATATTTTCGTAAAGTAAATTGCCTGGGCAAGATATAAATTTAAAAGAGAGTAGTTCTTGTTACCTTCACAATGTGCCCCGTGTTATGAATATACCTGCTGTCAGATTCTGTCTATTCATGAATAGCAATGCTTCAAATTCTATGGCCATAAGATTTCTTTGAAAACAATAGAGAAAGTCATCAATTAGCAGCACAAAAGGAAAAAACAGAAAGAGAAAGAGATTCCTTGTTCAGCAGGGATGCCTTTTAATGCTTTCTTGTCAGACTTCTATGGCTCCATGCGCTCTGTCAGTTACTTTAGGTCTCAGACATGGAACGTTTCTTTCAAAAGGTCACCCCTACATGGCATTTTCCCCCGTTTAATTTTAGAAATTCTAACCCCAGTAAGTTTAACCATCTAGGAGCCTGAGAGCAACAACGTATTTCAGTGCTGCTGAAACTGGAGTTGGATTAAATACAGGCCTCATGGATGTTTTCCATATGACATCTTTGTAGCTGCAACAGCCAACTCAAAAATCATCAGCTTTCAAGGTGCTGAGCTTTGCAAAGCATCAAGAAAATTGAAAAGCACAACATTATTAGATTTTTAAACTATAGTCAAAGTATAACCTATTAAACGTAATGAATTTTCAACCAATAAAAGGTCAACAATATCTCTTGAGTCATGAGTACATGTTTAACCCTGAAGCGCTACACAATATGATCTGGACAATTTGCAGAGTAACCACAGTCTGGGAGATGCATGCCTGCTAGAAAGTCACCTTTCAAGTCATTGTTTGTCTTTGCCTTTATGGAGAAGGTGAAATACACTTCAAAGCTTTAAACACATTCTCAGAATTTAGGGACTTGCCACCATTTAGAAACTGTTTGAGGACAATGAAGGTTGAAAGGCTTCAGCCTACAAAGTCCCTCGGGATTTGAGATTAAAGCTGAGGCCAGTTCAAGAAATCTGCAGCCAATGGTAGCTCAATACATAGGAGAAATGGACAGCTAGCCTTTGTTATCATTTGAGGCAGAAAAAAAGGATTCCTACCCATGATGATTTCATCATTAAGTCTAAATAGGGCCTAACAACACCATCATTAGTGCACCCTTTCAGTACCTTAGTGTGCCTGCATGTGGGGTGTGGGCATGTGTGTTAAAATTAATAGGTAAAATTGGTGATGGGGTGGAAATAAGTACATCAATAAAAAAATGTAATTAAATTCATTAAGTGTTTATAAGGTAAAATCTATGTGTCCTATACAAGGGCCCATGCTACATTGCTTCATACTGGAGACAGTGAAATATAGTGATATTTATGATAGATTTTTAAAGATCTTACAATTTAAAGAACTATAAATTGATTTTTTTCTTTTAGAAAGAATATAAATTGAGAGCTAAAATTTGTATTCAATAAGCAAAACAAATACTCATTTATGCGTTAGCTCTCTTAGTACGTGAAAGAAAGAAAACTAAAGAAGAAAAAGGACAGAAGGGTTCAGAAAGAATGAAAAAGGGAAGGCAAACGTTGAGGAAAGATACACATGGAGAGAAGTTAACACACAAGACAAATAAAAACATGTAAGAAGGGAGGAATACTATATGAGAAAATCAGAGGAAGAGAAAAGAGAAATGGAAAAGACAAAACAGGCAAAAAACTAAAAACAAAGGAGAAAAACTCAGAATGATGGGGAAGACAGAGGTAAAAGAAAAGAGATTCCAGAATTTTTTAAAGTACCATAAAAAAGCAGAAGAAAAGTGAGACTGAAATACAGACACTGGCTGAGGTAGAAGGAATACAGATAAGTATCACAGATTCTGAAGTATTAGGTAGAGATAAACTGTTCGTGTCCTGTTCTGCTGCTCTTGTCTCTGGCAAATTTAGACAACATGATTAATTCTCTTTGAAGACCTGAGAGAGCATTTGTCATAGCCCAGAAGAACCCCTCTGAGTATATAGCCACATTAGCCAAGTAAAAAGAAACATTTTCTCAGACTTGCCAAGGTATGACTGGTGAAATTACACTCTAGAGGATATTCCACCAAAAAAAAAAAAAAAAAAAAAATCTAGATTTTGGCTGAGAGATTTCCAAGTGATAATTCAAGCAAGGTTTTCAGAAGACTTCCTGAATATGCAAATCTCCATATCATATTTCTCAACTGTGGCACTGTTGACATTTCAAGCCGGATAATTCCTTCTGTGCTAGGGTTGTCTGTGTATTGTAGGATTTTAGCAGAATCCCTGACCTCTCTTTACTAGATACCAGCTGCACCTGCCTGTAGCTACAATCAAAACCAGACATTGCCAACTGTCCCCTGGGGAGTCTGGGTGGAGTGCAAATTCACGCTGTGGAGCGCCACTGCTCTAATGCATTAACATTAATGAGTTTGCACAATTAGATAGCAAAGAGTAGGAAATAGGTATTTCCTGGGTAAGGTGCGATGCTGCACAGAAATTAACCGTATTGAGTCCAACGCCTTAACCACTCAGCCATCACAGCCACAGAAATTAACCATATCTAAATTATAGTTAGTCCCAATTTCCTCTCACCCACCTTCACAAATCCATAATGTTAGCTTAGTTCTATACACCCCTTCTAGGAGACGTGGGACCATTGGTCTAACCAGAGTTTGGAGGGAGTCCCCAGAGCACCAACTATAATCAGGACAGTCGGCTGGGTGCTTCCTATCAACTCTGGATTGAGGGCGGTGGCCACAGCATCAAATGGGCCAACACATATACTGAATGACAAATGCTTTAGAGTCAGATTAACTATAGTACAGGATGGGGGCATGATTTTCTGGCACAGAATCTTCCACGAGGGTGCCATTTTCCTCTCTCAGGCTTTCTGTTTGAAAACCCTCAGAGAATATTAAAAACTTCATTTTTAGCAGGTGCCTGGCTTTGCTGAGTTCAATTAAGTTGCACAGTTTCTAAATTACCCCCCAGATATTAGCCATAGGCTATTGAGACACAAGTCAGGCAGGACACAGGCCAGGGTCTAAGAATTCTAGTCAACTCCAGAGAGGAATTTCAACTCCTAAAATGACCCTGGAATTTTGCCATGAGCAGGTCTTTGAGTTCAGCTATTTTATTTAGATCGCGCTATGATGAGGCATAGCCATAAGGACATTGCTATGTTATCTTTCATATGTAATTTTCTTGCTTATGATGCCAGCTTTCAGTCAGCCTTTACCCCATGGTTTTTTGTTTGTTTGTTTGTTTTTATTTTTATTGTTTTGGTATACAGATCTCTTTTCAATACAACATTTTATTATGCAGAAAATAAACTTAACTACTCAGATAACTCTGTTTATATTTGTTAGCAGACAAAAAAAGTGTGAGAAATATACATATTAGATTAGAAAAATAGAAACTATACCCAAACGATAGAAAATGAAAAGTGAAAATCTGTCTCTCCTTACACTCCCTCAGCCTTTTCCTCAAGAGAAATCATTCTCTGCAGTTTCAAGTGACTCTGGGCATGAAGAATCACCATAACTGAATACACACATATATTCACTGTCCACTAATGATGAGGCTTTGGATATGCAGCATATTGTTAGAAAATAAATATCAGTTATGATTTCACATAGAAAGATTTTATATTAAGCATCCTGTTCTCCACTTTTATGAAAATCTGTTTTAGAGATTATCCCATCTGTTTTTATAGTGACCTAGATCAGTCTTTTGAGGACTGTTCCACATGAAATTGTGTGGATATGTAACTCTAATCTGTACGCTATTGAAAGCAACTTTAGGTTTTTGTTGTTGTTGATGATGATTTTGATACTACACAGAAAGATACAAAGATACTCTTGTACATAAATCTTAGTAAACTTTTGCAAATGTATCCATAGGAAACATTTTCTAATGATTTTAGAAGTGTATTATCTCTAGACTTTCTCCTGGAATCATTCATTCTGGGAGAAGTTTCAAAATGGTCTCTCATCTAGTCAAAAAGTACATATTTGAATAAGAAAAGACCACACACATATTACATGTTTCCATTTATATAAAACGTCCAGAATAGGCAAATCTATACAGACAGAAAGTAGACTAAAGGCTGCCAAAGACCTGTATAGAAAGGGAAATGGGGAGTGATTGAAAATGGAAATAACCTTCTTTCGGGCGTGATAAAAATGTTCTGGTATTAGATAGTAGTGATGATCACACGACTGCAATATATTATACTACAAACCACTTCATTCACTTTAAAAGTGTAAAATTCATGATATGTAAATCATGCCTTAATAAAGCTAATATTAAAACTATGTATGTGTACATGTAATTTCTACATAAACAAGCAACTATTTTTGTATATGAATATTAATAAGAACAAAGTTGGAAATCTCTACCCAGTTGGGCCTGGACTGACCCAGAGAAAAAAGTGATATTGACCTTGGGTACAAAAGAGGCCAGACTACATTCTAGGACCCAGATACTTTTTCAGTATTTGAAGCGTATCTCTAGCTACATATGGATGCTAATTATATTTTCTGAACCAATACTCAGAGATTTTATGTAACTAGTACAAGTTCACTTGTAATCAGACTTACAGTTAGACAGAATGCTTGAGAGCGTGTCTGTTCTGGGAAGCTGAGAAGTGAAGTTTCAACACATGCATAGAGCTAGTATTATCCTGAAAGTTGGAAATAAGAAACAGCAGTTCAAACAAATACTAAATTACTTCTTATTATGTATTCATTTGGAAATTATCTATTTCACTTACAAGGGCCAATTGAAATACAGAAATGTTAAAATAAAAGCTGCCAAGTCACAGAAGGCAACCACAAAGAGGAGGTTAAACATCAGAATTAAAGCATATATTTATATATATTTAATTATATATATATATACGATTACTCTAGAAAGAATTTTAAAGAAGTTTTTTTTTTTTTCACTATTGCCATGAGACTCTTTGTTTGACAGTCATCTGATTTACATAAAATCAAATCTGGAAACTGAAAAGAAAGAGATAATTATATGCAATTAGTTTGCCATGGAAGGTGGTTCCTATTACTAAATGGATTTACGTTTCTTTTTTCTTTCCCAATTATCACCACCTGAAAAGAAAAAGAAAAGTCCCTTACATTAACATTCTTGTGTAACCACATTTATTATTTGGGGATAAAGGAAGGATCCTCTTTTAAGTTTCACTCTCCGCTAATGATGAGGCTTTGAATATGCAGTATATTGTTAGAAAATAAAAATCAATTCATTTAATCCTACAGGTTTATGTGTTGATTTGGATCCAAGTGTGTTCTTTTCAGACCAAATACTTAGTTCTAAAAGTTTTATGCTTTCTGACTGCAGGATGATATAAGCATCAATGGGTTTTTGCCTTATTCTGTAATGGTCTGACATTTTTCCAGACCAGAAAAAATTATGTAAATCAGAGAAAAAGAGAAATCTACTATGTGCTTTATGGAAATTTGAAGAACAAAAGAAGAAACAATGAGAGAATAACCTGAGAAAGGTGAGTTGGCTGTTATTACAATTTTAAAAGGAAATTTTTAAACACATTGGAATCTAAGGTGTGTATCTAATAATCTGACCTAGATCAGTCTATAAATTACATACACACATATACACATAATTTTAGGGGTTTTCTTCTTGCTCATTGGATTTGGATTAAATATAAACTGTAACTATATATAATATATATTATATCTTATATATAATATGTATGTAACTGTATATAATAATATAGTTATATTTAACTATATATAATAATATATATAATGTAACTATATTATATATATAGTTGTATATTTATATTTGTTAGAATACCAGCCTTATAAATAAGGTGTATATATAAGGTGTGTGTGTGTGTATATATATGTATACGTATATACACACACAGGTATCTATGTGTGTGGAGAGAGCATTTGAGTGAGAGCAAGAATGCTGAGTTGGCTTTATTCACAAGGGAGAAAAGATGTAGAGCAAGTGCAAAATTCTAGAATATGTTATTAAAAGATTTTCTCACTACCTTTAAACCAATGTAACTCACATATTATACACCATAATTTATATAAAAATTAAAATTATACCTGTCACCTACATTTCAATGGTTTGAGTCGGAAATCTGCTCTTTACTTTTTAGATAGTAAAACATTATACTTACATGGAATTACCTGAATTCAAACATCCACCTTCACCTGTTAAGTTTTTATTCCTACCAAAATTGTAATGTTTTAAATACGAAGAGTAAACAGAAAGCCTATAATAAAGGTAGGAGAGTAGCATTCATTTAAAACACTTACTCTGCTCATAGAAAAATTCATTAATTACGAAACTGCTTTGCAAAGATTATGACAACAAGAGAAATGTAGCGTGGCTGACTCCATCTTGCTTCTAGCCTCACAGGCTGGCTGTCTTCACTCATTCCTGGGTATAGGCCAAGCTAAACGTGAGGATTTTAGTTTGTGGCTTAACTTTGAAACAAGGATGATAATAGTCCCTCCCTAAAACTAAACCCCCTCTTGCTCAAGGATTTAGAACTATCTTTATAAAACAAATGGAAGGCCAGGAGATTAAGAGTATAGGAGGGGTCTGAATTCTGCTAAAATGTAGGCATAATTTCTATAATCCCTTACTGCTCAAGAGTCCTGTGGCCAGAGGTCACAAGATTTGTGATTTCCTCAATTGCTTCTGTAGATAACATCACTATTATAGAACCTAAGATTGCTCTTTGAGATGATTTTCAGATCTTTGCACTCTAGCAACAGACTAATCCCATTTGGACCATGACTCACGACTTGCAACTCATCCAGTCCCGTGGCCCCCACCCAAAAGTGAACTCAGCACATAAGGACCATTTTCCACACCCCTATGAGTTCATCCCCAACCAAGCAGCAGCACCCATTCTCTAGCCCCCTGCTCAAAAAATTATCCACAAAAACCTTAGCCTCTGAGTTCTCAGGGAGACTAATTTGACTAACAATAAACTCCATCTTCCACATGGCAAGCTTTACATTAATTAATTTTTTTTTTTTTTTCCTGCAGTACTACTGGCTCACTGAATTGCTTTTGTCTATGCCGTGACCGGGAAAAGCCCATCAAGTGATTATATTTACAATTAAAAGAATAGATTGAATAAAATATTGATTTTCCTATTCACGAAGAAGCAATGAGAAAAGGTAAGTTATATATTTTTAAAAAAGTTAGTCTTTTAAAGGCTTTTCTCATGATCAGAACCGGAAAAACCATAGAAATGGTTTTGAACATTATGCTTTTCCATGGATGAAATAATTCCCAAGGACATCCCTTGCCATGGAATCAGGTCCAGAGAGGGAAGAGGAAGAGAAATGAATTCTTCAGGCTCGGCTTCCCAGCCACCTTGTCTATGAAATGAACTTTCTTTTCTAAGAAAAGCCTAAAGGATTTCATCCTTCCAGCTACTCCATAGTTGAAGCAGGATTACTAATCTAGCTGATTTACACCCACCACTAAATTATCTATAAGAGAGAAATTTTTCCCCTTTGCATTAGTCTCAAATTTATATGTATATATACACATTCACATAAACTTAAAAACATATATATATATGCATGGGTGTGTATATATAAAATTAGTTAAGACTAAAATTTGTAATATGCTTCAGCTTGCAAAGCAATTTCATCATATGTTCTTCCTTCTGATTATCATACAGGGCAGATTATTATCCCTAAACATAAGGAGATGGCCAGGTAATATAACTTGTCTGATGTCACACAGCTACAATGATGGTTCCCCAATGTATACATGTATCAAATCATCATGTTGTATGCCTTGAATATATACAATTTGTATTTGTCAATAAAAGATTTCAAAATTTAAAAATAGAAAAAAGACGTTGCTAGGAACACATAAAAAATACACTTTGTTTTAAACTTTAGTTTTTGTATTATGTAATTATATATATAACACCACTTTGATTTTATTTAACAGATACCACTGATCAGTTAGCAATGGTTACTAAGCAGTTAGTTGAATCAGTTTTTGAACTCAGCCCTAAGTTGGAAATTTCTTTTTGACTGTGATATTTTGAATCACCACTTCTGAATTTCCAGTAAATGTAATAGAATCATCTTGAGCTCAGGCAAAAGATGTTTACTTTCCTTCTTATTGGGTGCAAAGTACATTTGTTATATTTTAATTTGATACATTTTAATGAAGCCAAATTTCAGATACACTTGAAGGATAATATCTGCCAGGAGAGTGAAGATGGAGAATTTGGAGTCATCCAAGAGCTGAGGAAAAGTCTACACTGTAATTCCAATTTATCTATTAAGGTCATTTATTCAGAATCATTCATTTCATTTTTCTATGGGATCATTTCCCTGAGGTGAAGCCCCAGCATGTCAGACCCTCTTAACAACAGAGAACATTATGAATAATAAATGAGACTAGTGAAGAACTTTAACTGAGTGCTATGTAAGTAACATCACCTTAAGAGGAAGAAAAACATTCATGTGGGAATTGAATCTGATTTCTTTTTAGCACCATGTGGTGATCCCCATGTTAATAAAAAGAATGGCTTGATCTTTTTTTAATGGAATAAGATTTTGGTGGAGGTCAAGACAGGCTCACACTGCAGTGAAATCTCTAGAATATTACAACACACACAACACAGTAAAATAAAACTAAAATTCTCAAAAATCTACATTCAAATCCACAAGATCAAAACTGAAAACACTGATAACATTAGGATAGAAATGTAGCAAGGCATATCTTCAAGGTAATTAAATTCCTTTCTTTATGACATAAAAGAGAAAGTATCATTCATGAAATATATACTGAGAAATTTTGGGCTAGAAATGAGGAAAATCTTAATTATTATCAATACATAAAGTCTTGATAATAAACCAAAAAATTAGATCAAGGAGTTGATTTCTTAGTGTGGTTATTTCAAGGAACCTTCTAGTTAACCAATATAGGACTGATTCAAAACATCAAACTTTATGAATAAAGACTTCTCTTTTAATCCAGTCTACTATTGATGGACATTTGGGTTGGTTCCAATTCTTTGCTATTGTGAATAGCACCACAATAAACATACGTGTGCATGTGTCTTTATAGCAGCATGATTTATAACCCTTTGGGTATATACCCGGTAATAAGACTGCTGGGTCAAATAGTATTTCTAGTTCTAGATCCTTGAGGAATCGCCACACTGTCTTCCACAATGGTTGAACTAGTTTACAGTTCCACCAACAGTGTCAAAGTGTTCCTATTTCTCCACATCCTCTCCAGCACCTGTTGTTTCCTGACTTTTTAATGATGGCCATTCTAACTGGTGTGAGATGGTATCTCATTGTGGTTTTGATTAAGAAAATGTGGCACAAATACACCATGGAATACTATGCAGCCATAAAAAAGGATGAGTTCATGTCCTTTGCAGGGACATGGATGAAGCTGGAAACCATCATTCTCAGCAAACTATCACAAGGACAGAAAACCAAACACTGCACATTCTCACTCATAGGTGGGAATTGAACAATGAGAACACTTGGACACAGGAAGGGGAACATCACACACCAGGGCCTGTTGTGGGGTGGGGGAAGGGGGGAGGGATAGCATTAGGAGATATACCTAATGTAAATGATGAGTTAATGGGTGCAGCACACCAACGTGGACATGTATACATATGTAACAAAGCTGCACGTTATGCACATGTACCCTAGAACTTAAAGTAAAATAAAAAAAAAATTTTTTTAAAGACATTTTTTAAGGAGCCTCTAATCCTTTATGGGTCAAGGGCCCATTTAAGAATCTGTGAATTAATCATTAATGTACATAATTGTTAAATTGTTAAATTCTGTGCAATATTTCAAGGAATTTACAGCACCTAGTAAAATCCATTGGAGAAGGCTCCAGAAATCCACATCTTTTTTCTAATGCTTGTGTACTATTCTCCAACCATCCTCCTCCTAAAAATTAGTGAAGAACATCCCAAAAAGTGCCTGGAGGATGGGGGCAATGTAAGGACAGAAAACTAAATGAGGTATACAGTGTTACCAGCACATGCAGATTTGGAATATTAAATACTGAAATAGTAGTGTTCCAAAACACCATTGCCTGGGAGACATTGGATGGTGTTACACAAAAAGTGTCAAGGTATAAGTGGAGAAACTGCTTTCATGTTAGACTAATTGCTACTAAAGGACTTTTAACCTTTTTTCTTCAAACGCACACACATACATACAAAACAGTTGCCAGCAGAAACTCTTTTTCTTATTCTGGAAAGTTAATGAAGACCCCCACCCCCAATGCACATAGATGCAGAGCGCTTAGGTTTCAGTGACAGAGCTATACTGCCGCAGAGTTATTGCTGAAGTTAACAGTTACACTAAAAAAAAAAAATGGTAGAAGTAATAAAGGCCCTAAAGCTGGAAGAAGACATATTACCGTAGACAAGGTGTCATGAGAAAAGAATAAGTCATGAGAAAAGAATAAGTCATAACAGAATGGACAAGATCAACACAGTTAGTGTTCTACTAACCACACTACTGAAGAAATAGTATTACCATACTTTCACTGAGATAATGTATTAGAGACTGATACCAGAATCTGCTATATATCCTTCAGAACGCATTGAATATTATATTTTATGCTATTTGTTTTATAGGCTTACAACATGTTGTATAGTTTTCTTTAAAGAGTAGATTCAGTAATTTTCAGAAAATTATTTTCTCATCATCATTTAAGTCCAGCTAAAGAGTCTTTCAGATTATTGCTATAGTTAGATATCCTTTCTTAAGTGATTCATCTGACTTATACATTCCACATTTTCCTAAATAATTTCTTCATTAAAGTACATTTATTTAGGTCATTCTTTATATGTAAGACTTTACTTTTAAATCTTTTACAATATAAGCCTATGATGTCATAGCTTCATAGCACAAACATAGAATATCTAACAACAATTAACTAGAAAAAAACAGAAGCAACCTAAAAGGATAATTTACATTAACCTCTACTTTTAAAAGCCTATTTTACATCTCCTATAGAATGATTCTTTCCAGTTCCGGACAAAGAACACTGTTAGAGAAGGGGGAAAAAAGTGAGAAAAATGGAAATAGGAGATAAATTGAGGGAAATACGGAAAAGCAAAATAGCATAAAACACCATTCTAGCTAATGCTTTTACTTTACATTTTATCAAATACGCTAATCTGTTGTTTCTCTATTCATGAGTTTTTGTAAAAGTAGCATCATTATTTGGATCTGATCCATTTGAAAATCAAGAAAATCCATGCATATTCTAAAAAAGTTCATGTTTTATAGAATTGTCGAATTTTTTCTATAATCTTCTACAGGTAAAATAAGAAACTAGTGATTTCTAACAGAATTTAATGGGTGAGGATAAAAATTTAAAAGTAAGCTAAAGTCATAGTAATTTAGTGCTAGAAGATCGGTTTTTGTTTTTACTTTTGTACAACTCTATTTGATGGAGAGTGGTTGTTTTCTTCCAGTCCAACATCACTTTTTACTACTTAAGTAATAGGATGTTATCAGATTCTCTCTTAGGGAAATATATTTTGGAAAAAGAAAGTTAGTCTTCTTTCACCTACCCATCTCTCTGAACACATTTGGCCAATCACAATATTTCTTCTTCTGTGATGAGTTAGTTCAAGGTTTGGTACATGAACTCAACAAGAGTAACCCTCAGGACATTTTGACCAGAGCTTTCAGGGAGATGCTCTTTTGCTTAAGCTACTTTGAGTTTAGTTTCTATTGCTTACAACCCAAAGTCTTGAATAATTCATTAGTGTAATGTTTCCTCTATATAAAATTAATACTTTTTGAGTAGTAAACAGTGAGTTGATGAAAAGCAAAGAGATTATTTTAATCATGCATAAATTCTAATACAGTGTATTTTTATTTCCCCAAGAGTTGGTGTATATTAGCAAGACAGATCATTTGGAATTAGAGTATGGTCTATGTTTACAGAATTTTTGTCTTATAAGATTCAGCACACTGAGCCACAACCAAAAAATAAAAAGAATACAAAATGCTTACATGCACGTATGTGAAAATGAGACATAAAAGGAGTGCTGATGGATGGCTGACATCGTGTTTCAAACTGGGAACTTGAATAATCATAACTACCTGCAAGTTCTACCTACAAGTTCTAAGATGTTTTCTGTAAATCTATAAGATAGATCATGTTTGTTTTATTTTTGAATAATAATGAAGCTCTAAAATCTCAAATTAGGTTAAAAATGCATGTAGAATAATTACGATTCATAACAAAACAATAGAAATGAACAAAATATAATACTCTAAATTCTATGAATTAATATGGGTAAACAAATTCATGAATATACACAGTCAAGAATGACAAAACAAAAGGAAATTTTCAACTCTCAGGTAATTGATAACATAAACTATGCATTGGCTTCGATTTCTAACCAAAATACAGCTCATACTTTATCGACAGCTTCAAACGAATTTTTCATTTTTTATTTTGGAAGGAGCAGTCAAATGCTGCCAGCTTGAGCAACTGAATGAATTAGCTTCCTCAGGAAGAAATTATGGAGAACTGCCAAATTCTCAAAATTGATGCTTTAGAAATCAATGAGCATAAGTCAATTTGATGAAAACATTCTTTCTGAACATGAGATCTTCCTCTGTGACCCAGTGATATTTTTAAACACATAGTTGACTTTTACAGATTAAAAAGAGAAAAAAACATTGCTATAATTTCTAGAACATGGCACTAGATTTTGGAATTTCTCCATTTTAATAAAACTAAATAAATAGTTAATGACAAACATAATAAGGGTAGTATTATCAAAACCCAAAAAAAACCTTCGAAAAGTATAGTACGTTCAATACTTGTAATCTCATTCAGTCTAATTCAAGGGAGCTTCAAAGTAAGTGTTGACACTATTTTACCCCAATGGAAAACAAGTCTTACAGTGCCTTTTGCATTAACCCTTTTAGAAAATAACAAATTACCCTGATGCTGTGACCTAGGTGAAGATTGGACAAAAATGACTTCATGTAACTAAAAGGAAATTTCCTGTTCAGAATTCAATCGACATACAATGATAGGTCCACCTTAAAATTTGGCTTCAGGAAGTGTTACACAGCTATGGGTTCAATAGAAGCCCAAACCCCAGCATTACCATGTACCCATGTAACAAACATGCACATGTACCCCCTGAATCTAAAACAATATACATAAATAAATAAATAAACAAATAAATAAATACAATTAACAGATGAAATTAAGAGAGAAAAAGGAAAATGTTATTCAGAAAAGCCTGGCTTCTAAAACAAAATAAAATAATTTACATAAAGAAATTTAAATGTAGTAGGTACTTGTAAGTCTTTTATGTTCTTAAAATATTCAGGCCAGGTGCAGTGGCTCAAGTCTATAAGCCCAGCAGTTTGGGAGGCCGAGGCAAGAGGATCACTTGAGTTCAGGAGTTTGAGAACAGCCTGGCCAACATGGTGAAGCTCCTCCTCTACTAAAAATATAAAAATTAGTCAGGCATGGTGGCACCTGCCTGTAGCCCTAGGTACTCGGGAGGTGGAGACAGGAGAACTGCTTGAAACCAGGAGGCAGAGATTGCAGTGAGCCAAGATCTTGCCACTATACTTCAGCCTATGAAACAGAGTAAGACTCTGTTTCAAACAAAATATAAAATAAAATAAAAAATAAACTAATCAAACAGGATCATTAATTTTGGGAATCCCAAAGGCCTAAACCAGTTGTTCTCAACCCCAGCTGCATATTAGAATCACCTAGAGAAATTTATAGGATTATAGATTCCTTAGGCTTACCACCATAGGCATCCTGAGATTCTGCTACAATAGGCGTAGTCTGGGACTCAGGCATCTGAAAAATTTTTAAAAATTTTTTTAAAGGTTCCCAGATAATTTTAACATGTAGCCATGACGAAGAAACACTGGCCAAGACAGATACATAGTATGTAGGTACCCACACATTTTATTGCATGAATGAAGAAGTGAATAAATCAATCAAAATAGAGCAGTAATTTACTTTTACTTAGAACTGTTCTCTCTCTAGGTCATTTGCTCCTAAACATATGTCACTGCGCACAACTCAACTTAAATTTGACCCTATTGTTTCCTAATAGTCCACAATTATGCAGCATCTTTTAACCTGGCAAGGTAATATGTTTTTAAATAGTTCTTCTGCACACCTTGATTCGGACCATCTTATGTCTGCCAATGTGAGACACTTAAAACACTAATACCATGAATATATCTCTACTTCACAAAAGACAAAGGGAAAGTATTGAAACTACTGTCCTCTACATGCTTGAGAAATAATGACTTTTCTCTGAAGATATTATAATTAGGTAATTTCAATTTAAGAAATGTAAAGACTATTTTGTGGGGAAGAGGTGCTTTAAAAGAAAGAAAATTATCACTGTTTTAAAATTATTAAATCTTTGAATACAATGACCACAGTTTATATGTACACAGGAGATATTCAATAAATATTTGCTAAAGTTAAGAATAAAGGAACCAAATCTTTCAAAAGGAAAATTCTCTAGATCTAATCTAGATTTTTTAAAAAGTATAGAACTAAAATATGCAAATTTTTCCACTCAAAAATATACTATGTATATACATTAATATACTAATTTACATAAAATATGTATGTAATATTTTAGAAAAAAAGATGTTAAATAGAACTGACAGCAGCAAGAAATTCATTATTATGCTACAATATTGTCTTGGTGCTTTTTTTCTCCCTCTCTTAGATGGATAACAAGTCACCAAATATGATGTCATAGTTTATGATGTCTTGTATATTGCAAGTCACCAAAATATGCCCTGATCAGCTACCTCCATCCATTTTACCTTTGTGCTGAAAATGTGGGATAGTTTTTTGTCTTTCCTGTCAACTGAATGTACAATAACCGCCCAATATTATGAAACATGTTCACCTTCTTAGGACTACAGTCATTTCAAAAATATTAAAAGATCACACAATATATGCAGTTTCAAATTAGAGCCAGGTTAGCCAGTTACTATAGTTACTAAATCCCCAAAAGAAATGCATGCAAGCACATAGACAGTGTGTGTGTGTGTGTGTGTGTGTGTTTGTGTGTGTGTTCACGTGTGTAGAATACTGATATGATTTGTCTGTGTCCCCACCCAAATCTCATCTTGAATTGTAATCCCCATAATCCCCACATGTCTAGGTAGAGACCTGGTGGGAGGTGATTGAATCATTGAGGCAGTTTCCCCCATGCTGTTCTTGTGACAGTGAGTGAATTCTCATGAGATCTAATAGTTTTATAAGGGGCTCTTAACCTTTCCATATTCACTCTGTCTCTCACCTGCTACCATGTAAGATGTGCCTTCCACCTTCCACCAGGATTGTAAGTTTCTTGAGGCCTCTCCAGCCATTCGGAACTGTGAGTCAATTAAACCTCTTTTCTTTTAAATTACCCAGGCTCAGGTAGTTCTTTTATAGTAGTGTGAAAACCGACTAATATTATACAAATACGAATCATTTTAGTTTTAAAACTTTGAGAAACGGAAGAATTATATAAACTAGAACAATGGTGCTTAGTAATGAAATGAAATACAGAGACTGTAGATGCAACTATATGATGCACTTGTGGGCTTATTTACCTAACTTCATTTGTAAACTCTCTACATTTATAAGGAAATCCTTCCAGTATAACTAGGGAAAATGAAATATTTAAATTTCAAAAGTAAAACATTAAATCTCTCTACGAATCTCAAATATTAAAAATATCTTCGGTGATACCTCGATGTGCAAATCCCCTAGAGTACATTCCTTTTCTATGGATATGATGTCAGCTCTATTAAAAAACAAACAAGCCATTCATGTTAATAACACAAAAAGCAGGCCTTTTCTATTTTAAATTATTTGAAGATATATGTGTATATACATGTGCACATGTGTGTATTCAAAAGCTTTTGTTATCTGTGATGGTTAATATTAGGTGTCAACTTGATTGTATTGAGGGATGCCCAAATGGCTGGAAAAGTATTGTTTCTGGGTGTGTCTGTGAGGGTGTTGCAAGAGGAGACTGACATTTGAGTTGGTGAAAAGGGAGAGGAAGGTCCATCTTCAATATGGGTGGATACCATGCAATTTGCTACCAGTGTGCCTACAACAAAGCAGGCGAAAGAAGGTGGAATAAGTTTGTTTGCTGAGTCTTCTGGCTCCTTTTTCGTCTTCCTGTGCTGGAAGCTTGCTTCTGCTCCTCCTGCCTTTGGATATCAGATTCCAGGTTCTTCAGCCTTTGAACTCTGGGGCTTGCACCAGCCGCTGCCCAGGGGCTCTTTGCATAGTACTACCTCATTGTGGTTTTAATTTGCATTTCTCTAATGACTACTGTTCTTGAATATCTTTCACAAACTTTTTTGACTCTTCTTTGGTAAAGTGTCTCTCCAAATCTTTTGTCCATTTTTAGCTTCTTTTTTCTTATTATTTAGTTTTAAAATGCTTTTTACGTATTTTAGACACTAACCCTTTATCAGATACTATGTGATTTGAAAATATGTTTTCCAGTCTTCTCGATCTTCTCAATCTCTTAACAGTCAGTGTCTTTTGCAGTGAAAAAGTTTTAATTTTGATAAAGAGAAATTTATCCATTTTTTCCTTGTAAGTATCTTGCCTTTGGGGTATCTAAAAACATATTGACTAACCCCATGTCATAAAAATGTTCTCTTATGTTTTATCTACATGTTTTACAATTTTACATTTAGGCATATCACCCGTTTAAATTAATTCTATATAAAGGCATGAGATATGTATTGAGATTTATATTTTTGCATGTATATTTCTAGTTGCACTGCATAATTTTTTGAAAACATCATTTTTTTCATTGTCTTTCCATTTTTGTCAAATAGCAATCAATCTTATTTGTATACATCTATTTTGGTACTCTATTCTCTTCCATTGATCTATTTGTCCATTCTTCTGCCAATACAACACTATTTTGGGTGCTGTAAATTTAGCGTGAATCTTAAAATTAGATAGAGTGGATCCCCAAACTTTGTGATTTTTTAAAAGAATTTTGTCTCTACCAGTTCCTTCTCCTGTCCAAAGAAAGAAATGTTATATCAGCTTTTTAACATCTAATTCTTGGCATCATTTTGATTGGAATTGCTTTCAACATAGATCAATCTGGGTAAACAGTACATCTGAACAATACTAATTCTTTCAGTCCAAAAAGAGGATACATCTCTTCCTTTGATGGCACATGAGAAGGAATGTGAGTTGGTATTAAGACCTAAGAGAAGCCCCCAGTTGACTACCAACAAGGAAACCTTGGGCCAAAACTCACAAGAAAGTAAATTTGACCAATGACATGAATGAGCTTGAAAGTGGATTCATCCATACAGCCTGCAGATGAGAGAACAACCCAGACTGCACCTTAATTTTGGCCTTCTGAGAGACTGTCTAGGCAGAGAACCCCGAATGTCAGAATGTTTACCTGCAAAATTGTTACGTAATTAATGTGTTTTGTTTTAAGTCACTATTTTTGCTGTTATTTGCAAAACTACAGTGAAAAACTAATACAATACCTTTGTATAATCCCTTCTTCTTGAGTGTGAGTTGGACCTAGTTACTGACTTCTAATGAATACACCACATCAAAAGGGATGGATATCAATTCCATAATTAGGTTATAAATGACTCTGGCTTTCACCCTGCTGAAAATCTCTCACTATTGCCTGCTCCACTTGCATGTTTTAATGAAGCAAGCTGCCATGGTACAGAGGCCAATGTGTGAAGGAACTGAGGGCAGCCTCTGGTTAATAGCCTGTAAGTAATTGAGAACCTGACAGTAACTGCCCATGAGTAACTGAACTCTGATGAGAACTATGTGAGCTTTCCCAGTTGAGCCTTCACATGAGACTCCAACCTGGATAACACAAAAAGATATTCACACCCTGAATCTTGAAACCTATTAATATGTAAACCTACAAAGCAAAAGGGTCTCTGTGTGATTAAAGTTAAGGACTACTATGGTTTGAATGTAAATGTCCCTCCAAAATTTTTATGTTAGAACTTCAACCCCAAGAAGATCGTATTAAGAGGTGGGGCTTTTGGGAGGTGACTAGGTCATGAGGGATCTGCCTTCACCAATGGGATTAGTTCCTTTATAAAGGAGACCTTTGAAAGCTGCCTGGGACTTCCGTTTCTTTTTCCATGTGAGGACACAGCATTTGTCCCTTTTTGCTTTTCTGTTCTTCCACAGTGTGAGGACACATCGTTTGTCTTCTTCTCTGGAGGATGCAGCAACAAGGTGCCATCTTGGAAGCATCTTGGATCCAAGCACCCTGAGAGCAACGCTTCAGCACACACTAAATCTGCCAGCACCTTGATCTTGAACTTTCAAGCCTCCAGAAATGTAAGAAATAAACTTGTATTGTTTATAATTACCAAGTCTGGGGCATTTTGTTATAGCAACCCAAATAGACTAAAACAAAGACCTAAATCTTATCCCAGACTGTTTGGATGGGCTCAGTCTAATCACATGCATCCTTAAAAGTTGAGATCATTTCCTGGCTGCAATCAAAGAGATGTAATGAAAAAAAGAAAGAGGAAGATTTGAAGTGTGAGAGGGACCTGACTCGCTGTTGCTGACTTTGAAGATGACAGAAAGGGACCATGATCCAAAGAATGTAGGCATCCTCTAGAAGCTGGGAACAGCTCTCACCTGACATGAAAAAGAGAAATAGGGACTTCAGTCTTATAATCACAATAACCTGAATTCTGTTAGCACCCTGAGTGAGCAAGAAAATAGTTTTGTACAGGCTCCAAGAAAGAATACAGCCAAAACCATGGTTTTAGCCTAGTGAGACGCCTGTCAGACTTCTGATGTACAGAACTATAAGATAATAAATCTGTATTATTTAAGTTACCAAAGTTGTAGTAATTTTATGACAACAATAGAAAACTAATGTATATGAATCACATATATATGTGTGTGTGTGTGTGTGAGTCTATGTATATGTATATATACACATACACAAATGGGCAGGCACACACACATACACACAATTGTAAACTCCATTATACAATATGATGTTTTTGCTCTCAAGCATTATAAATAGTTTAAGAAACTAAAAAGAATAAAAATAGGGATTATATTTACTCATACATTTATTATTTCTACTGCTCTTCCTTCATTCTTAAATTTTTATGTTTTTATCATTTTTCTCCAGCCAAAAGATATTTAGCTTTTTTTCTTTAGAGAAGGTCTGCTGCCAGTGAATTCCCTTAGTTTTCTTTCATTTAATAAAGTCTTTATTTCACCTTCATTCTTAACAGATGTTTTTACTGGTTATAGAATTCTGGGTTGATAATCATTTGTATTTATCATGTTAAAAATATTGTTTCACTCTCTTGTGGTCTCAAAGACTACTAACTTTTTATTTATCTTTTGTTTTCATCAGTTGATTTTTATGTATATAGAATTTTATTTTTTGCTTATATTGCTAGGGTTCATTGAGGCTCTTGATTCTGTAAATTTTTTATGTCCTTTATTTAATGTTAGATGATTTAAAATAGTATTTCTTTTATTTTTTGCACTGGTCTCTTTCCTGTCTCCTCAATCTTCAATGACATCAGTGTTAGACCTTTTAATATTGTTCCACAAATCTCCAAGACTCAGTTTATTCCTATGCTATTTTTTCTTTCCTATACTATTTGAACAATTTTATTGACATATATTCAAATTCAAAATACACACTCTCTCATATACACTGAGAACTTCTAATAAACTTTTTTTGTTTTTGCATCTTCTTAAGTCTAAAATTGTCATATGATTATTTGTAGTACTTATCTCTTTGCTGAGAACGTTCACCTTTCCATTCATTTCCAGAGGGTTTATCTTACTTCATAGACTAAAATGGTGAGACTAATTCCAAACGTAGGGCCATCTTGGGGTTGGCATATGATAATCATCTTTTCTCTTAAGAGAATTAAGGCTTTTCTGGTTCTTTGTATGTCAAATAATTCTGGAACATTTTACGTATAGTAAGTACTGTAAAAAGCCTCTAGAGAATATTGTTAGTTTGTTTTTTGTGTTAGTATGCAATCAAACCAGTTAGGTTCAGGTTACAATTCCCAAATCACTGCCTTCTGTGAGTTGTGGTTCCAATATCAGTTTAGCTTTTGTAAGCTGCTTTGCAAGCCCACTTCCAATGTGTACCACCCAGGGACAAGTCTGGGACCTGGGCAGTGGTGTACACCATAATTTAATTATCTAAGCATTTCTATGGTGCTTTGTTTCCATTGCACAGTGCAGCCCAGGGATTAGCCCAAGGCTTCATACATAAATTTAAAATATTCAGTTATCTCTTCTCTATAGTATACCTCACACTCTCTGGTTTCCAGGGGCTCGTTTCCTAGACCCTGGCTACAAATTCATTATGTTGTCCACACTGCTTATGACTGAATCATCCTCTGGACAAAGTAGTGAGTAAAAAAGAGAATAAAAATAATGGTATCCCCTTGACACTCTTTAGAACATGTATATTTCTTTTCCAAATTCATCTGTTGAGAGAGAATTTTCTCTCAGAATTTTAAGCACCTATGCAACTGCTGCTGTCGCCCTGCCAACACAGGAGCGCACCTTCATAAATGGGGCTTGCCTCGGGTCAGAGCTAGAGGAGTAAAAAGGGAAAGAAGAATTATGGTAATTTTCTCCTACATGCACATTTTTTATCTCAGAGAAACCCATTCCCCAGTCCTCTACTATGAAAGAGGATTTTTCTTGGAGCTTTCTTTGTCAATGCACAAAGTGAAATTCCATGGTTTAGGGCACCTAAAATCTAAACCCAGAGATATGGGAAAGAGAAACAAAACAAACCAGGAAACATGGTGATGGCTCATGCCTATAATCCCAGTGCTTTGAGAGGCTGCGGGGGGAGGATCACTTGAGGTGAGGTGTTCCAAACCAGCCTGAGTACCATGGCAAAACCCATGTCTCAACAAAACAAAACAAAACAAAACAAATCCAGGAAACTTACCACTGTATTGCCCATTTTTCAGATTTTGATTTCTCTAGTAAATCTGTCTGGTATTACTTACTTTTCAGAGTCATCAGATAGTTGCCTTGTGTAATCTGTCCAGGAATTTTAGTTGTTTTCAGTGGAAGAAATAGGGTGGAGTGGGTTTACTCCTTCTTAGCTCAAACTAGAAATTGCTGTTTTAAGTTGACATTCACATTGCCTACGTTCCTTCACCTCTTTCACTACTCTAAGGTTTCAACTACCAACTTCTTGCTTTGAGGCTCATTTTTTTAGTAATAAATCATATTTTATCATATGACTCCCTAGTACACATCACAATGTTATTTCCATCTTTAATGATGACTATCTCTTAAAAAGAAATGATCCATTTTTTTCTTTCCAAACCTGCTTGGGAAAAGCTAGGCTAGTAAAATTAAACAATTCTTTCACTACAGAACTTCTGAAGCCTTTAATATGTTAATCTGGATTCTAAATTTCTAGAAGTGGAATACAGTGCATTGCAATTTCCAAACCTATTTAACCTGTAAATATTTTTCCCACGAAACTAAAGTTCTTCAAACACAATTTATGAAATAGTCTTACTACTAACTCCACATATCTTACAGTATTTATGTTATTTACCACAAGGTATCTTCCTTCTAAACTTATTAGATGCTATTCTAGGACCAATGCAGGGTGTACCTTTTGTAAATTTGAAGAACTGTTCCAGACCTTTGCTAAAATAATTCTGCTTTTACCAACATTAAACATACGCTGCCACCTAACATTGCCAAGTATTCTGAAGACAATTCCCAGAAAGAATGTATAGAATGGCTTAATTTTAAACATAGCCTATGAATGTTGTAACTAATTCAGTTAAAGATAGGCACATTTACTAGGCTTTATAAAAATAGCCTTAAAATTAAAAGTGCAAAGATTGGAGGATAATGGCATTGTTTTTATCTTTTGAATGAGATAGCAATAAAAAAATTTGGTAACTGATGAATACCAAGGTAATACATAAGAAAATACTTGACCCAATAATTGAGAAACTCAAGAAGAAAGTAATAAAAATCACCATCATATAAAAGAAACTCCATATATGAAATATTATGCCAAATACTTATGGTGCAAATCTGTAGTAGCTTCCACAGTATCCATTCTTTTTTTCTTAAGAATTCTTGATATAGGTTTGAAAATTTTTGCAATTCTGAGGAGGAGCTAAATATATCAGGATATGACAATAATTACATTACAAATGCCTGAATACCAAGATTATTTGAGGGGTGGCCATGGGATTCAAGATGATATTTAATGTCAGGCTCTCTCCTGGGAATGTTTGAACAAAAGTGACCTCTTTGCTCTGAACCATATATTATACAGATGTGAAACAGTGGAACAAATGTAGCTATTTTCTTCCACGAGTGAATAAAGCCAATATACAAAGGAAACCAGAATTTAGAAAAATAATTGCAGAGAAATAGAGCCAATCTTTGATATTACCTTTTGATTTTTTTCAGTGAAGCAAATTGTATTCATTATGTGTTGCTGAATAACAAATTGTCCTAAAATTTATTGCCTTAAAATAATAATAAGCATTTATTATCTCTTATGTTTTCAATAAGTCCAAATTCAGACTGCACACCGTGGGATAACTTATCTGATTCATAATTAGAGGGCCTCAGCTGAAACACTCAAAGGCTTTATGTCTGTGAGCTGGAGTCATTTGAAGTTTATTCACACGTGCATTTGGACGCTGATGCTGGCTGACAGTTGGGGAACTAGCTGGGATCACTGGTTGAAATACCTACACACGGCTTCTCCATGTGGAATAGGCTTTGTCTCACCATGGTAGCTAGGTTCCAAAAGAAAGCACGCAGAGAGAGAGGAGGGAGGTGAGGGAGAGAGGGAGAGAAAGTGGGGGAGAGAAAGAGAGAGAGAGAGAGAGAGAAAGCTATGTTGTCTGTTATGACCTAATCAAAATTCATGCAAGATTTCCTCTGCTTCATTCTGTTGCATCTCTTACTTGGAGAAGTGTATCCACTTTTTAGGGAAAGGAAATATAAACTTCCATATTTCCATGGAAGTGGTCAATATCACGTTATAAGAAGCACATTGTGAGATATACCTAACGTTAAATGACGAGTTAATGGGTGCAGCACACCAACATGGCACATGTATACATATGTAACAAACCTGCACGTTGTGCACATGTACCCTAAAACTTAAAGTATAATAAAAAAAGAAAGGCATTGTGGAGTATGTATTGGCAAGCCCATCTTTTAAAATGATATTCTACAACATAAACCATTAACATACATTTATTGCGTATGCCAATTCGAGTTAGATTATTTGTTGTGTGCACTAAAATACACAATTTGCATCACACTTACATACGTTATTTTCTTTTAATGTGCACATCTCTAGGATAAAGGTACTTTTAGTACGTGTATCAGAGTTCTCCAGAGAATCACAACAAATAGGATGATAAGACAGATAACTGATAGATGATAGATAGATAGATAGATAGATAGATAGATAGATAGATAGATAGATACATACATACATACATACATATATAGATAGATAGATGATGATAGATAGATAGATGATAGATAGATAGATAGATAGATAGATAGATAGATAGATAGATAGATGATAGATAGATAGATGATAGATAGATAGATAGATAGATAGATATAGATAGATGATAGATAGATAGATAGATAGATGATAGATATAGATAGATAGATAGATAGATGATAGATAGATAGATAGATAGATAGATAGATAGATAGATAGATAGATAGATGATAGATAGATAGATATATGTAGATTTTACAGAACTGGCTCGTGTGATTGTGGGAGTTGACAACTCCCAAATCCATAGGGCAGGGCAACAGGCTGTAAACTCAGACAAGAATAATGTTGTAGTCTTGAGTTTGAAATCTACAGAGCAGCTGGCGGGCTAGCAACTCACACAGGAGCTGATGTTATAGTCATGAATTTCAAATCTTTAGGGCAGACCAGTAGGTTGGAGACACAGGCAGGCTTTCTATGTTGTAGCCATGAGTCAGACTTCCTTCTTGGAAGTAAAGTACTCCTTGGAAACCAAGATTTTTCTTAACACTTTTGATTCATTGAATGATGTTCACCCACATTATCAAAGGCAATCTCTTTAGTTAAAATCACTGATTACATATGTTAATCACATTTACAAAATACCTTCACAGCAACATCTAAACTAGTGTTTGACCAAAACACTGAGCAACATAGCCTAGCCAAGATGACACATAAAATTTAACCATCACAGCTTACCCCTTGTTAGCTTGGCACCCACACACATGTACTTAAGCCATACTTAATCTCTAAATAAAGACAATAGTGAATTCATACTTTCAATTAACACGATAGAACTGTCCTGTGTACAAATGAAAACATGCTAGGCAGGGCACAGTGGCTCACGCCTGTAATACCAGCACTTTGAGAGGCTGAGGCAAGTGGATTGCTTGAGCACAGGAGTTTGAGACCAGACTGGGTAACAAGGCAAAACCCCATCTCTACAAAAAAAAAAAAAAAACACGCAAAAAAATAGCTGGGCATGGTAGTACATGCCTGTAGTCTCAGCTACTTGGGAGGCAGGGGGAGAATCACCTGAGCCCAGGAGATCAAGGCTGCAGTCAGCCATGATTGTGCCACTGCACTCCAGCCAGAGCAACAGAGTGAGACACTGTCTATAAAAACAAAAAGCTAACAAACTAACCCTCAGAAGAGGATACAAAGTCCTTCGGTGTCGTTCATTCTTCCTTTGATACTCTGTAATTTAAGTAATATGGTGTAAACTTAAAAATACCTAAAAACTATGATGTAAAGTTAATGTATCTTATGTTATGTGATAAGGGGATAAGAGAAGAAAGAAAACAAATATGTTTGCTTAACAACACACATATACATATTTATAACAAAACAAAATACTCACAAAAATTATAGTCTTCATTTCTGCGATTGGTCATATGGTCATAGTGTTATTTATAATTACTTTCTACTATCAATTTCATTTCCCCTTTGTCCTCAGCCAGCACCTCTACTAGTCATGGTTCTTTGCCTGGTGGGGTAAACTGGTAAACTAAACATTTATTTCTGACACTTTTCACCATTAGTAACTCTGCCTGAATTTCGTTGTTGTAGTCTTCACTAGATTTAATCACAGGGAATGATACTACTAAGAGAAGTGCTAGGGGATATTCTGTATTCCACATACTCATTCTTTCTCACATTGTGTAGTAGCGGTCAATTCTCCCTGGATAAGCAGGATCAGTTACAACAGCCAGTACAGTAATTCCCTTCTTTGCCTGTTGATTCAGAGGCGGGAGGAACCCAAAGTGGCCACGTAGCAATCTTAACTTCCAGTTTAAGGAATAATTGTTGTGTCTCCTGGTGGAAAGAGTCTTCACTTTGAAACTAAGTCCTTCAGCCTGACCGAGCATAAAATCTCAGAAATAAGATGCAAAAATCTTGCTAGGGTATCCCTAAAGGTGAGTGGTACCACTGCCATTTTCACCCATTGATTCCTGGACTCATAAACCCTGGCTATGGGAGAAACAACCCTATACAGTGAACACTGATTTAGAGTGTAGACAGTACCCATTTTGAAAATATTTTAAGATTGAACATCAGATTGTTTAAGAACTATTCTGTGGTTACTCAACTAATCAATGGGAGATAAAATATTTGAAGTCAAGTTCTCTGACATAAAGATATCTTCCATAATAACTCAATGTGGTGTATTGAGTTTGAGAGTTTTAAAAAGGCTTTCAGCATTGTGGCTACATCTAGATTTGACTCTGGTTACTTCATGAACTGCTTTTAGGTTTTAGAAAGTTTTCTATTTACCTCTTCAGCTTCATTCTTCACACTTCTTTACCCAACTCTGTACCTATAAGCTGGACACTGACTTTATAAACTGCATCAAACAGGCTCCTTTGCCTTCTGGTTTCTGGATGAGTATGGCCAGAAGGAGATGCAAAGGTGGAAGAAAAGAAAAGTCATGATATTTATTCTCCTGTTCTGTTGATGCTCTGCAATGGGTGCATGATGCTCTGCAATGTGTGCGTGGCTATTTTCCTTGGACACCTTCATCATCTCTGGAGTTAGACAGTGTCTTCTCTTTCACTGTGGCATTCCCCACAATGTCACCTTTGGGAAAGTAACTTCCATTGAAAAAGTTGTGACAATTGGCACACACTCATATTACCAGGTGCCTTAACAATAATAAACAACTGGCTTAAAATAATAGTGGAATTGTCATTTGAAGGCTCATTAATTGTACATGTGAGAAACCATCCTGGGAGTCTTCTGAGGTTTTAACCCCATTAAGATATCTTATCTATCCAAAAGAAAATAGTTATATCAAAAAGATAGCTGCATTCATATCTTTCTTTCTTTCTTTCTTTCTTTCTTTCTTTCTTTCTTTCTTTCTTTCTTTCTTTCTTCTTTCTTTCTTTCTTTCTTCTTTCTTTCTTTCTTTCTTTCTTTCTTTCTTTCTTTCTTTCTTCTTTCTTCCTTTCTTTCTTTCTTTCTTTCTTTCTTATTTCTTCTTTCTTTCTTTCTTTCTCTCTCTCTTTTTCTGTCTCTTTTTCTTTCTTTCTTTTGACAGGGTCTCCCTGTGTTGCCTAGACTGGAGTGCAATGGCACTATCATGGCTTACTGCAGCTTCAACTTTTGGGCTCATATGATCCTCCTGCCTCAGCCTCCATGTAGCTGGGACTACAAGCACAGGCCACCATGCCCAGTTAATTATTTTTATTTTTGTAGAGGTTGGGTCTTACTATGTTTCTCAGGCTGGTCTCAAACCTCTAGGCCCAAGTGATCCTCCCACCTTGGCCTCCCAAAGTGCTGGGATTACAGGCATGAGTCAGGACACCTGGTAACGTTTGTAATAGCATAGAGGTGGAATCAACCTAATTGTCAATTGACAGATGATTGGATAAAGAAAATGAGGCACATATATATATATATTTTATATATAGTATATATTTATATACTATATATATTTTATATATTTTATATACAGTATATATTTATATACTATATATTTTATATATTTTATATATAGTATATATTTATATACTATATATTTTATATATTTTATATATAGTATATATATACTATATATATTTTATATATTTTATATATAGTATATATTTATATACTATATATATTTTATATATTGTATATATTTATATACTATATATATTTTATATATTTATATATAGTATATATTTATATACTATATATATTTTATATATTTTATATATAGTATATATTTATATACTATATATTTTATATATTTTATATATAGTATATATTTTTTATATAGTATATATTTATATACTATATATAAATATGTACTATACATTTTATATATTTTATATATAGTATATATAAATATATACTATATATATTTTATATAGTATATATTTATATACTATATATATTTTATATATAGTATATATATACTATATATTTTATATATAGTATATATATACTATATATTTTATATATAGTATATATTTATATACTATATATTTTATATATAGTATATATTTATATACTATATATATTTTATATATAGTATTTATATACTATATATTTTATATATAGTATTTATATACTATATATTTTATATATAGTATTTATATACTATATATTTTATATATAGTATTTATATACTATATATTTTATATATAGTATTTATATACTATATATTTTATATATAGTATTTATATACTATATATTTTATATATAGTATATATTTGCATTATATATATTTTATGTATAGTATATATTTGCGTTATATATATTTTATATATAGTATATATTTGCATTATATATTTTTATATATAGTATATATTTGCATTTTATATATTTATATATAGTATATATTTACATTATATATTTTATATATAGTATATATTCACATTATATATATTTTATATATAGTATATATTTACAGTATATATATTTATATATAGTATATATTTACATTACATATTTATATATAGTATATATTTACATTACATATTTATGTATAGTATATATTTACATTATATATTTATGTATAGTATATATTTACATTATATATTTATGTACAGTATATATTTACATTATATATTTATGTACAGTATATATTTATATTATATATGTTTATGTACAGTATATATTTATATTATATATATTTATGTACAGTATATATTTATATTATATATATTTATGTACAGTATATATTTATACTATATATACAGTATATATTTATATTATATATATTTATATACAGTATATATTTATATTATATATATTTATATACAGTATATATTTATATTATATGTATTTATATACAGTATATATTTATATTATATATTTATATACAGTATATATTTATATTATATATTTATATACAGTATATATTTATATTGTATATACAGTATATATTTATACTATATATTTATATACAGTATATATTTACATTATATAGTATATATTTATATTATAAATATTTATATACAGTATATATTTATATTATATATTTATACACAGTATATATTTATATTACATATATTTATACACAGTATATATTTATATTACATATATTTATACACAGTATATATTTATATTATATATATTTATATACAGTATATATTTATATTATATATTTTACATACAGTATATATTTATATTATATATATTTTACATACAGTGTATATTTATATTATATATATTTTACATACAGTGTATATTTATGTATTATATGTATTTTACATACAGGGTATATTTATGTATTGTATGTGTTTTACATACAGGGTATATTTATGTATTATATGTATTTTACATACAGGGTATATTTATGTATTATATGTATTTTACATACAGTGTATATTTATGTATTATATGTATTTTACATATAATGTATATTTATGTATTATATGTATTTTACATATTATGTATACTTATGTATTATATGTATTTTACATATAATGTATATTTATGTATTATATGTATTTTACCTATAATGTATACTTATGTATTATATGTATTTTATATATTATATATAATATATATTAATTTTACGTATAATATGTATATTTTATATATTACATATATTTTATATATAATGTATATTTTATATATAATATATATTTTATATATAATGTATATTTTATATATAATATATATTTTATATATAAAATATATATTATATGTATTATATATGTATATATTATATATATTTTATATGTATTATATATATTTTATATATATTATATATTTTATATGTATTATATATTTATATATTATATATTTTATATGTATTATATATATTTTATATATATTATATATTTTTATATGTATTATATATTTTATATATTATATATAATATATATGCTTCTTTTATATATTTGTGTATATATATACATACACACATATATATAACAAAATACCATCCACCCATTAAAAATGAATGAAATCGTGTCTTTAGCAGAAACATGGATGAAACTAGAGGCCGTTATCTTAAGCAAAACAACTCAGAAACAGAAGTTAAATACCATATATTCTCACTTATAATTTGGAGCTAAATAATGTGTACACATGGACATGGAGTGTGGAGTGATAAACGTTGGAGACTCAGAAGGATGTGGGGGAGGAAGGACAAAGGGTGACAAGAAATTACTTGATGGTTACAATATACATTATTCAGATGATGGATATACTAAAAACCAAGATTTCACAGCTACATAATATATGCCTGTAACAAAGTTGCATTTGAACTCCTTAAATTTATATAAGTAAGAATAATAATACAAAGGTAGAATGGTTGCTTAAGGGCTCATTAGTTATACATCCAGCAAGCCATCCTGTGAGGCTTCTTAGGTTTATACTTCTTTAAGATGAAGTCTAAATGTGTAACCCATATAGAACCTAAAAGGTGGAGGTGAGACGACTCCTTCTTATTATTACCCCAAATAATTCACTTAAGAAATGTATGCTTCTGGTCCCTGAAATATGGAACTTGGTGAATTTGGTGGTCCTGTGCTTAAGGGAGACATAGTTCCACTAGGGGAGCACAGTTAACGCTTGTATTAAATGGAACCTGAGGCTGGAAGCTGGCCATTTTATATTAATCATTAAACCAGGAGGGAGAGAAAGACAACATTCTGCTGAATGGGTGATTGACCTCAACTGCCAAGTGGAAATTAACTTCCTGCCTCATAATGATGGCAAGGAAGGTTATGGCTAAAACTTGAGAATTCACTAGATCACCCCTTAGTTCTCCGTTACCCATATCCCTGATCAATAGAAACAATCGAATAAAAACAGAACCACCAATACGTTATATTCTGGGAGTTGTGTCTCTCAAACTGATAAAATCCTCAGTCACAGTGCTGGTAGATAGTAAGGGTTATGAAGCACACTCGCGATGGTCAATGTGTTATGTTTCTGGGGGAAGTATGACTGAATTGACATTACTGCGTAATGATATAGTCACTGATTAGAATTTCTGTTTCCTGTGTAAGGGACACAGAATTTTCATTCAGAAAAAGCATCAAGAATGGATGCTGAAGGACAAAAGAGGTATTCTGTGATGGATACTCTGTCCTACCAGAGACACCCTCTAAACTTCTTCACCTTCTTGCTCTGAGAATCTTCTTTGCTTTGTAGCTTCTGGTTAGGTTTAGTTGATGGAAGACAATAGAAGATCAAAGAGCAGGAAGAGAGACATCAGTAGAGACAATTTCCTTTATCAGAGACCACAGCTGTTGTCAAGCAGTCCCCTCCCTTGGTTCTGATAAGGACTCCTTTCTCTCTTCCTTCAAGCTCAAGGGTGATAATATTTTCTTGCATTGTTAGTCCCAGGGTGCTTCACCATCCATGTTAGTTTCTATTAATTTTGTCCACACACGTAAATGATTTATTTATTAAACTCTCTTCAATCACTCTTTTGAGAATATCATCTGTTTCTAGCAAATGTGTCATTCCAGGCAGTGATGTTATATTCTAAGAAGGCTTGTCCTCATATTTAAACTATCATCCTATAATCCCCTAAATCCACCTGAAGCTGCTGTACTTATATGAACCTAGTTCATTCCTGCCTCAATATTCAAGAGTCTGGCTACCTCTGCAAAAGATAAAAAGTGGACATAGGTGATATTATCACTACTTCAGGGTCTAGAGAGTTATCTGCCCCTCTCAAGTTATCATGATTTCAAAGACCAGCAAGCAAAGTTAAAAGTATTGCATTTTAAGTGAAAAAAGTTAATACAAATGTTAATCTAAAACAACAAAGTTCTAAAAAATCACTAGAATTTAAGGATAATAAAGAAAAAAATTTCAGAGAAAAGTAATTCCAGGACAGTAGCTTAATGTTCTAAGAAAACAGCCATGTAGAACATCCACGCTGTGACGCGATGCACTATGGGGGACCTCCCATGCCATCACCTACTCTGCAACTGCTAATAGAATGGTGTCAGCAGAGAGGACACAAAGGAAACTAAATAAAAGGCTCTCTTCGAAATATGCTATTTGAAATAATATACTTTCTCTGTGGACACAGGAGTGCTTTTATTGTAGTGAGTGTCCAACTTTGCTAAAACAGCACGAAAAAATCCGAGGAGTCTCCCTCACTGCATGAAATCATGAATTTCTGTGCATCCAAAGCTACAGAAGAATGAATTGAGCACAGACACTATGGCAGGCATTTCTGAGACAACTCAAGGAATACAGAGCTACAATAAACACTTCTCTTTCCGATGAGATAGAAAACTGAACTTTAATTTATTTAGTCTTTTTTTAAAAAAATCAAATAGAATCTAGCAAAAGCTGAAACTTTGACAGCTTACATTAATTAAGATACGGTGAATGGGAATCCCTCTATATGAGTTCTTCTAAAAAGTGTCAACAGTCGACAATGCATGGAAACAGATATATTCATAAATTTTATTTTAAAGTAATGATTTTTACAATAATAGTATGTTATCAGCACTGAACCCTAGTTAAAGAAAATATACCCAGGAGTCATACATTTAACTCCTCAAGTTTATGTCATGTTGAATTTGTAAGCATTATAAGTTGTGAGCTACCAAAATGAAGATGTAAAATTTACCCCTTGCTAATTTTCACTTTCTTGTGAATTACCCCTTGCTAATTTTCAATATCTTGTTTAGAGCAGACTCGGGCGTGTATAATATGCAGGATGATCCATGGCAAAAGGTCTGGTCTTAACTTCTATTCCTTTCTCTCCACCTTCTCTTGCAATATTTTCCTTCTAGCAAAATGTACCTAAACAGGCCACCAATAGCAGCTTTTAATGAGAGAAAGCCTAACCAAAAAGAAAAAGGTAGGAATTTCAGAATTAAGATTTGGCAGTGCTTTCCCTTCATTTGATGATGGAATAAGATTTGGTCTTACTGATACTATGCTTTAATGTAAAAGAAACATGTCACTCCAAGGAAATCGGATCTAGTTATCTCTTACTATTAGATGTGGATTTTCTCTTAACTTTTTTCTATCCTGGCTTTTTAATAAAAAAGAAAAACCAATGAATACTTCAGAAAATTTTTTGAAATAAATGCATGTGAGTTACAAATATATATATATATATTCCAGATCTACTGTATGGAAATACGGTTCCTAGAATTAAGATGCCTTGTTTGGTTTATTTTTATAATTTTTATAGAATGGATTCTTTAATCTGCTATTTTTCTAGTCATTCTTATATTCTACCATGTACTAATATGAAAACTTGTAAAGATTTTCCATTAGAATTTTTTGGTTTGTGGAGACTGAAAATTAATATGACTGAAATCAGTGAGATTAGAAAGATACTCCAGAGGGGGTGGATATTATGTATTATTTCTGGGGAGAAAATTTATTAGTGTTTCTTCTTATCTCTTTTGAAAAACCAAATTTTAAAAATTATAAGCAACAAATAAGCAGCAAAATACTGAACCTATTTGAGAAATTTAAAATATTACTTCATAAATATTTCCTTTAGTCTCTCAGTCATTTCAAAAATAGAATGTAAGAGGCATACAAAATAGTTGGGACAAAGTCACAAAGATATAATTTTGAATAAGCATCAGCATTGGCTGAACACTTCAGAAAACAATTGTTGATGATATGCACACTTAGCCTTTTCATTCCAAGGGCGTGAAAGAAAATAGAGAGTAGTTGAGGAAATGGCTACACAATGCCTAATATAATAACTAAAAAACTAATCCCTGGATATTTTGAATTAGCCAAATAATAGCCAGCACAGTTATAGAGAGAAAAATCCTGCACACTCAACTTTCTAAATTTTCATCAAATTACAAAATTTGGAAACAACAGCTTGTTAATTTATCAGAAAGGAGCTTATATTTAAATAAATCTTCTACATTTAAAGATGAGAAAAATGAGAGTCAATGCTGTTACTAGGTTGGTAACATAGCTACATTTTCTCTCTCTCTCTCTCTCTCTACCTAGCTCTCTAAATCAGTTACTCACCATAACCATGGGATAAAAATAGATTACTCATAAAAAGGACAATTTTTATGTGGTATTCAGATTAGTTATGAATATCTTGCAGGCATCTTCATTAAATAACAGGCAATATCAAGAAGCTTAGAGAGGGTAACTGATTTGCCTAAGATGACACAGCCAATAAGAAATTATATCTGGTGTTCTTCACTGTTGTTTTAAGTGTGAGTAGAGTCTTAATAGTTTACCAAGATTCGAATATCAAATCAATATTGGTGAATAGGATACAAATTACATGAGATAAATCAAAGACCATTATTTTTGTAAACTCTGAAAAGAACTACAGATAACTACAAATAGTGTGTATATTTCATGTGGCCCAGTGGTTTAATTAAAAAAAGAATTTTAAATAGTTTGAAGATGTCATATCTTAATCAGCTGAAGGGCTATGCATAGACAAATATCAAAGTATAAGGAAAAATCTGGACTATAATTGAAATATTTCCTTATTTTTCCATCATACTGCTTCACACTTACACTACAATGAAGCAACTGTGTTTCAACTGAATACTTAAACTCCTCAACAAATAGTTTAATTTTTGGATTAAATTTCAATTGTGCATATCATAGATTTCCATAAATTTTATATAATTTCTCAAGTTCACTATGAATATCTTCTATGTGCCAGACATTGTGCTGGAGACTGGCATATTGGACAATATTTAAGCTATGATGGCACTGCTGTATTATTTGACCTGCTCTGGGCCACTTTGAATGAATTTATCAGAATTCTATGACAAGAAAATGAAAAGAACAAATCATAGCTGACAGTAATAAAACATGCCTGAGCTTTGATTGATTACACTCACAGTCATACACAAGAGAGGCTTTCCTTCAATGTTCACTATGAGAACATTAATAAAAAATATAATGCGGGGATGGTCAATTCTAGACTGCTGCCAAAATATAAAGAAACAGGTAATTATTTTCCAGGTATTGGCCAACGATCATTACTCATCCTTTTCTTCCCAGGCAAGCATTACATTTATGTCTACCTTTTGGTGTTTGGAAATATTCTTTGTAGTTATATGTGTTCTTCAAAAGGTCTGAATTCATGTTTGGCAGAACAAATCGTGCATGCGCTACATAGGTCCTGCGATTTAGATTTCTTATGATTCTCTTACTCCTCAATTACACTCCTTCATTTTCTACCCGATACTCTCTAGAACAGTGCTTACCAAACCTCAGTGTACATCAAAATCCTAAGGAAAGTTTGTTAAAATACAGATTTAGGAGACTTTCTAAAAAATTTTGAGACATTAGGTTAGAGAAGAGAATCAAGAACCTGCATTTCCTACAAGTAATACTGACGCTGCCCAGCTACCAACCAGACCTTGAGTAGCAATACTCTAGTGACTTGCTACAGAAAGTGTGCTCTGCAGACCAACAGCATCACCATCACCTCAAAGTTTGTTAGAAATGCAGAATTTTGGCTCCACCATAGATCTGCAAAATGCTTTCCTCAGGCAGAGTCATTGGGTGAAATGATACACCCATAGGATATAACGTCATTGCTAGTAGACAGAAAGCACAGACCCTTTAATCTTCTAGGACCTGTGCTCAGTTTACTTGCCTATGGGTTAAGCCTGTGTTTGCTTGTGGCAGTTTGCAAATGTAGCCACAATACTTGTAGCCACTGCCGTAAAGGGTTGAAGTCTATATCCTTGTTTCTTGAATCTGGACAGGCCATGTCATTTGTTTTGATCCATAGAATGCATGAAATTGACACTAGGAAAATACAAACCAAGGCTTTAAGAAAACTAGCAGCATCTTCTCTTGATATTCTAGGGACTTCTGCCACTGGCATCATATGAAAAAAGCTCAGGCTAGCCTGCAGAATGATAAGGCACATGTGATCCACTGTTGCCCTAATCCACAGTCTGTCAACCCCAGAAGAAGAACTGCCTATTTGACTGGCAGCTGACTACAGTTACATGAGTGAATCTAGTCAAGGTCAGCAGAAGAACTGCACAGTGGAATCCGGACAATAATAGCCATGCCACAAAATTGTGAGCTAAATATATGGTTGTTGGTTAGAGTCACTAAGATTTGAGGTGGTTTGTACATAGAAAAAGATACTGATATTTGCTTCTCCTTAATAGTTTCCTTCAAGATCTATGAAGACTAATAAAAAGAGAATTGTGATAGAGCAGGCTCTGAGGTTTCTCGTGTTATTAATTGCTTGGCTCTATTTTTTTTTCCACTAGGTGAGAAATAATCATTGAGAATAGATCAAAAACCAGATTGTAATTTTTTAGCAAATAAAAGAAGCAAACAGCAATCCAAAAAATTCAAAAAAACCTGTCTTACTTTTATAAATCACATACAGGAAAAATATGGAATGTTGAATGTGTTCTTGCAGGATATAGAAGAATTCATTTGGGAAATCAAAGTCAGTCGTCAAGAAGGAGACTCAGGAGTGGCTGTTATAGGCACTCACAACCTTTATTTCCTTGGATCTCTATGGCACCAAGGGCTTGTAAGCGTTTACTGATATATTCAGATTGATTTGGCAAAGGTTTAGCCTCATGATCTGGACATATTTCTCTTATAAGATAGTACAAATATAAAAAGATGCCAAATTTTCTCAGATAAATTCCTTGTATTAGCCAAATTACTACTAAGATTTTATTAAAATTGTCTTCAATTAAAAAAGCTAACATTTGAGTGCATTTAGTAATATAAGCAGTTGGAAATAAGAAAAAATTACTAAACAGTAAAAACAATGGGAAATTTCACTAAGAAAATTTTGCAAAAGAATCTGAAGCTACTAAAATCGAATCAGGATAAAACTTGCACAAAAAGAGACAAATCAACGTATAAAATTAAAGCCTGTAAACAGACCCTATTTTATATGAGAATTGAACATTTGATGAAGGACAAATCAGTAAATTCTATCACATATTAAATATATGATGAAGCTATACTTATCTAATAATGTAGTATTGATGCTTAAGTAGAAAGAACAGTGGAAAACAATATAGTTCATTATAAGACACAATTTACTATATGTTAAATGAAGCTGGCATCCCATATAAGTGGAAAACAGATAATTTGATCATTAAAGAGTGCTTGGTTAAATGTGTAAAAAAAAATAGGTTATAATCTATCATACCTTATACATAAAATATATTCATATTATCAAAGTTTAAATCTTAATTAAAAAGTTAATTATATATAACAAAAAACTGGAAGAATTCTTCTTTTATTATTGATTGAAAATGACATTCTAATGTATAACAATGAAACTAGATACCAGTAAAGAAAAAAATTATATAATAAGCTACAATAATAAACAAAAAATCTGCTTGACAAAACTTAGCATAAATAAAATTAAAAGAAGAAAAGGGTAATTCTTGAAACATATAGAAAAAAACTTTCCACAAAAAATAAAAGTGGTTTTAAATATATGTAAAGATGTTAAAATCTCATTCATAGTAAAATAAATGCAAAATAAAACAAGATATTTATTTTGTTTTGACAGATGAAGATCAAAAGTTTTGTTACTCAGGGAATAAACAGTAACGGGGGAAAGTAAACCAGTATTCCCTTACAGAGGGCAATTTGAAAATATCATTCAAAATTACAATCCATACAACATTTTACTCAGCATTTCAACTTCTAAAAAGTATTCCCACAACTATAATTGCATGTGAGCAAAGTGACATATTTAAAAGGTTTATAATTAAAGATTTATTTGAAATGATAAAGGACTCTATATAGAATATATGTTTGTCAATAAAGGACTGGATAAGTCAGGATATTATGAAGCTATTATAATAAATCAGACAGTTCAGATGAAACTGATATGGAATTATTACCAAGATGTACTTTTCAAGTGGAAAAAAACTGAGGTCCGTAACAGCTTGTGTAGTATGCTATCAACTTAAATTTTCAAATAATATATATGTACTGCATAAATTTGCATACAATTAAATGAAAACATGCAAATAAAAATGGTAAGAATGGTTGTGGTGCAAAAGCAAGCTGAAAAATTTGAGAACATGAATAGGTGGAAGACTTCATTTCCAACATTAATTCTTTTAAATTTTTTAAATATAAGTATCTAATTGTAGACATTATCATTACTAATAATAATTTGAAACAAATTCATATAAAAGTATTTAAATGTGGTCCTAGAGCAATTTACTAGTTACTTGGAAAAATGCGTTTTAGAGCTTCAATTTATACCTAATCAAAATAAATGCCAGGTGGCTGGTAAATTAATGGGAAAACAAAGTTCAAATTTTTAGAAAAAGTACATATTTATGCAAGCTGTAAAAGAGAATAAAACTTTCTTATTTAAAAATAATATCAAATTACATGAAATTACCATTAGATTTGACAACAGTGAAAAGTCAATTAGTCTTTAAAAAGAATAACAGTTAAATGAAGAACAAATATGAAAGTTTGCAGCAGATATGTCAACTGTATTTAATACCCTTGATGAATAAAAAGCTTATATGGGTTTCCGAAGAAAAAAATCAGGATACAAATTGATTACTAGAAAAATGAATACAAATGTACTATTCGTTAATAAAGAAAATCCAATTAGAACATAATATATGAAAAAAATTCACATGAATTCATAATCAAAGAAATGAAAATTAAGACAATAACAAATTCTCCAATTAAATTAACAAAGATATTTAAAATGTGAATTACCAATTTTATTGCATTTGAAATCAAATTAACCCTAAAACACTGCTGGTATATATATATATATTTTTCTATTATTTTAAGTTCTGGGAAACATGTGCAGGACATGCAGATTTGTTACACAGGTAAACGTGTACCATGGTGGTTTGCTGCACCTATCAACCTATCACCTAGGTATTAAGCCCCACATGTATTAGCTATTTATCCTGATGCTCTCCCTCCCCTGCACTCCCCATCTGGACAGGCCCCAGTGTGTGTGTTGTTCCCCTCCCTGTTTCCATCTGTTCTCATTGTTCAGCTCCCACTGATAAGTGAGAACATGCAGCATTTGATTTTATATTACCGTGTAATGGCTTCTCACTCCCTCCATGTCCCTGCAAAGGACACAATCTTGTTCCTTCTTATGGCTGCATAGTATTCCATGGTGTATATGTACCACATTTGCTTTATCCTTTCTATCATTGGTGGGCATCTGGGTTGATTCCATGTCTTTGCTTTTGTGAATATTGCTGTAATAAACATACATATGCATGTATCTTTATAATAGAGTGATGTATGTTCCTTTGAGTACATACCCAGTAATGAGATTGCTGGGTCAAATGGTATTGCTGGGCTATTCCCATTAAACTACCATTGATATTCTTCACAGAATTATAAAATCTACTTTAAAATTTATATGGAACCAAAAAAGAGCTCATATAGCCAAGACAATTCTAAGCAAAAAGAACAAAGCTGGAGGCATCACGTTACCTAACTTCAAACTATGCTACAAGGCTACAGTAACTAAAGCAGCATGGTACAGGTACAAAAACAGTCACACAGACTAATGGAACAGAAGAGAGATCTCAAAAATAAGACCACACATCTACAACCATCACATCTTTGACAAACCTGACAAAAAACAAGTAATGGGGAAAGGATTCCCTATTTAATAAATGGTGCTGGGAGAACCAGCTAGCCATATGCAGAAAATTGAAACTTGACCCCTTCCTGACACCTTATACAAAAATTAACTCAAGATTTACTTAAATGTAAAACCCAAAACTATAAAAACCCTAGAAGAAAACCTGGTATATATATTTTTAAAGAAAATGATCAGGAAATGTATAATAACTTTGACAAAACCATTTTTTATGAATATTTTCTTGTGAAGTAAACTAATAGCTTAAAAAGGACTTACACACACAAATATTCAGAGTAATTTTATTTATATTATGAAACTGGAAACAATGTAATAACTGTTAAATGAATTACTATGTGTTTTCAGGTAATTAGGGAATTGGGATTTGAAGTTGGTTAGGGAAAAATCAAGCCAAACTTTCTCTATCAAATTGCTTTACTGCCAAAAGCATAGGATACAAAAATCAGAAAGACAAGTCTATTAGCATGTTACCTTAGATCAGAAAAATAGTGAGACTGAGTTGGTGCAACCTAACCTAAAGCAGTCAAATATTTTTAAAACTATCAAGATCATTTTCTAAGTTTTACAGGGTTAATACATAATATTCTTATCTGTAAGTGATCACTCACACAGAGACACTCAGCTTTTCCTAAAACTCCCAAATTCTGGTTTTAACATCTCAGTAGTTAACAACTAATTTTTCAACTCAATTTTTTTCTGATAATGAATGTTCATCATTTTCTGACCCAACTAACCACTGTTTAAGTTAGGAGTCAGCTATCTCAATTATATAGTATATGTGAAATGGAATATCGTGCAGACATTACACATTAAGTTTGTTGAGGGGGTTCATAATAATTAAAAATGTGATTGTGTAAAAAGCAGGATACACGGCATCAATAAAGACAATTTATTTTCTTAAAAGGACGCTAAAAATAGCAGTGGCTACCTGTGGATGGCAACGATTATAATTTGCCACATAGACAACTTTATGAAATACTCATATAACTTTAAAAATAAAATGTTTAATTTTCACGGTTCGTTGTGACAATTTTTAGTAACAACACAGAATCAGCCAATTGGGAACATTTTGGGAAAACCATAAAAGAAGTAATGGAGATGTTAGCTATGGTTCCATTTTATAACCCCAGCTCCTTCTCCTGACTTTCCGCTATTCTTCCAGGAACTTAAACTCCCTGTTTGCTTTAACTCCTTCTGTTTGCCTTGCACATCTTTCCCTCCACAACTCTCCGCTATTTCCTGTTCCATTGTTGATCAGTTAATTCTGTTGTTTTATTTTTCTTTGCTTTTTCCAAGTGACAACCAGCTGTCAGTTTCCTAATCTGATGTCCAAGTTAATCTTGCATTCATTTTTTTTCATGTTTCTAGGCTATATTTTCAAGAAATATTTTTATGGTTAAAAATTTTAGGATTAATGGGAGACATTTCTTTAATTGTAAAAACCACGCTCACCCCTACATTGCCTTTGTTCCTTGATTCTGGAATTCTTACAAGAAAGCTGTTGGCCCTGTAGAACGTCCTCAATAGCGTATTACCCTTCTCTCATATTTCCTGCTCTTTGGCATTTTCACCTATGTTATGAGAGATTTCCTTCGTTTTAACTTCCAGATTACCAGTTGGGTCATTAGCCCTAATCAGTCTATTATTGTATCTATTCATTAATTGTATTTTTAATATTGGTAACCAAATTTTTAATTTCAAAGACCTCTTTATATTTTCTGCTTCATTCTCATTACAGTCTTTATTTCTAGTTTTACTAGTGAAATATATTCTCAAATCTCCCAGATGATTTTAAGTTCTCTCCTACCTCTTCCAAGGAATTACTTGAATATTTTTATTTATGCTATGAATATTCCCCAAGAGTTTGTTCATACTGATGCATCAAGGGCTGTTAATGGGAATAGATAGATGGCACATATTTCATTTAGAGTTGTGTACATCTATTTCCTTAACAGGACTCATAAATGGTAAAGCTGACAGCACTAGGTTTTCCTCTTGGGCAACCTTGGAAATAATAGCTCACACCTCTAATGCTTCAGGCTACCGTGTTTCCTGAATGGTTTTCCCTACTGGTTCTGTATTCCAAATTCTATTTTCCAACATTTCTACTGTCTTCTGGCTTCCTTTCTTTTTTTAGTAATTTGGGCTTTATTATTTTTCTTAATTTGTATATTTTTCCAACGGGAGTTTGAAGGAAGATGAGATAGATGAGCATTCTCCATCTCGCATCCTTATAGTTCTATGTAACCTTTTAAAGTTTCTAATCACATTCTGCTTTGTATTATGTTTATGTACAAATGTGTGATGTAGCATATCATAAGTTCCTTGATTCTTCTGCATCATTATGCATTAGTCACGACACCTGACAGAACACTATTTTTTTAGTTTGTATTAAGCAAATACTAATTGCCAGATTCTATCTCTAAAATATTTTTACACGTGTTTCTCTCACTTCACTCTCCTTACGATAGTCAAACTTTGATCACCTCTTTCTTGAGATGTATATACAGCCAACAACTGTTCCCAACACTTCCAATCTCTCCTCCTTTCAGTCCACATTGCTGCCAAAGTTAATCATCCTGAAACTGAACCCTGATTATATTATTTCTGTGCTCCAAAGTCTACAATAGCCTATGATGTTAATTCCAGAAACTTAGCCTAACATACAAAATTCTCCATCATTTAAGTACAACACAGTTTTCCAGCTTAGGTTATTAAAATTGCCTTACAGCTTGCCTTGCTAATAGGCCAAGCACTTTCCTCTTTTTAAACATCTCGCACCTCTCCTGTCTCACCCATTCTTACATATTCCAAATCCTGTCCAGCTTTCAAGTGGAGCTCAAGTGCCACCACCTCCACAAAACATTTTTCTTTCCAGTTATCTTTGCTTTCTCTGAATCCATATAACTACTTAACAGTACTATTGTTATAAAACTTCCTTTTTTTAATTTTTAATGTTTCTATTTTATAGTCATTCCCAGAAAGCAGGCTTATTGAAGATAAAATCTGAGTTATTATTTGTGTAACCTGTCATAACAGTTAACACAAGAACTTGTGGGGCAAAAAACATTTTTTCATTAAAAATAACAATAAAATCAGATATCAAGTACTCACATTAATAAATGGAACAGCTCTGCTAGAAGTTATTAAAATCCAGGTAGTTCAAACTTTATTAATTATCAGCTTTCAAATTGTTCACTCCTTACTCTTAAGAAGCATTACAAAATAAGCTGATCTTCTTTTGAATAAAAAAAGGATATTTAGAGACACATGATAGGATCCTAGAATGCAGTTTCTCATTATTCACAGTTAAATGCATCTCTGGCCATTCATGTGCTTCTTTTCTCCTAACAAACACAAACAGTCAAAATATAAAATCCAAAACAAAATTTCATTCAGAGGCTGACATTTATAACAAAATATATATACTATAAAAGTTCCTAGCATAATCCCTGGCACATACTGCTCAATAACTATTGAATTGACCATGAACGGGAATTCTTGGGTGAATGTTCTTCACTTTGAAGGAAAACAACATATTTAAAAACACACATTTGCACAAATGATAAAATTTAAAGTTATTTCAAAAAAAGTTATCCTATTAATATTATTTATACATATCCTTAGAATATTCAAGGCACGGTGAAATTTGTCAAATAAGGATATAACTAAAATTTTATAGAGCACAGCATACAAAATGAGATATAATTTATATTGAAAACTTATTTCAAGAACAGAACATGGTAAATTTCACTATGCCTGGGATATGGAAAGCTACAAAAGAACAATGTTACTACTCTAATAAGAAAAAAGAGCAGGACTCTCTCTATCATCATAACTATTCTTGAGCCCATCAGAGAATTGAGATTGCAAGCCAACTACATAAATCAAATTTCAAGGTTGGCGAGTCCTTGTAAGCAGTGATATAACATAGGAAGTTTTCTTTTCACAGAATGTGGAAAGAAGAGGTAGTAACCATGAAAAATGGGTAAGAAAAAAACTGCTGAAGTTACAATGATTATGTAAGAGTGAAACATGGTTCGCATGAAAGTTTGCAATGCCTATAAGCCTCAGAAGTTTGCACCTACTCACCAGCTCTTTTCCAGAATCCACAGGAAGTTCGTAAGAAAGGTTAGGTAGGGACAGAGCCAAAGGCCAGAGAAAGGCTTTCTCAGTGGCACACAGGCACAAAATCTCACCTGCTTTCCAGTCTCTTCTTTCAAAAAAAGCAAAAGCATAGACTGCTGCTGGAAAGACAGGAAATCCTTTCAACCCCTGGGAACAAAGGAAATATTTGCTGCTTTTGAGGGAGGAGTATAAGCAAGAGCCAATTGCAACTGAGGAAAGAGCTGAAAGATCTGCTACTGGTCCCACCAGAAGGTATTCTTCCTGTGAAGGAGGAATAGAAGGAAAAGCCTCTACTACTGCAGAAGGATAGGAAACTGCTTGGGTCAAGGATTCTGCATAGATACAAAGCAGAGTGCCACTAATGTTAGGAAAGGGGTAGAAAATTTGTTCATGTGCAAGGCCTTCCATGATGCAAAACAGAGTTCAGCTGCTATAGGGGTTGAAGAGGAGAAGGAATGTGCAAAAATGTTGACAATGTGTTAACCCTTAAGTCCAAGTATACAGTGACAGCCTAAGACCAAGACTTGACTAAGAAACTTCTGCATCACTACCATGGGCCTCAGAACACATGATTAAGAAGCAACAACAGCACTATTCCCAATAGTAAAGACATGGAATCAACCTAAATGCCAATCAATGACAGAGTGGATAAAGAAAATGTGGGACATATACACCATGGAATACTATGCAGCCATAAAAAGGGACAAGGTCATGTCCTTTGCAGGGACATGAATGGAGCTGGAGGCCATTATCCTTAGCAAACTAACACAGGAAGAGAAAACCAAATACTACATGTTCTCATTTCTAAGTGGGAGCTGAACAACGAGAACTCATGGACACATGAAGGCAAACAATCCACGCTGGGGCCTACCAGAGGGCAGAGGGTAGGAGGAGAAAGAGGCTCAGAAAAAATAGCTAATGGATACTAGGCTTAATATCTGTGTGATGAAATAATCTGTACAACAAATTCCCATGATACATGGTTACCTATGTAATAAATCTGCACATTCTACACATAGATGCCCGAACTTAAAAGTTAAAAGAAAGCAACAACAATCTGCCACTTGCAAAGGTATGCTGATTTCCAGGCAAATGCTATATCCTTTGTTCTATCTTTTTTCTTTTTTTTTTTTTTTTACAAAAAAAGTGGCATACAGTCAATAACTGAAACACACACCAAAAAAAAAAGAAGAAGAAAAATTACTGATTCTTACAAAAAAACAACAGAACCAAACCAAGAAACTACGCAAACATTGGAACTATCAGACAGAAGTGTTAAAATAACCTCAAAGGACATGTTAAAACATCTAGTTGGGGGAGGATAACATGTGTGAACAGAGTGGTAATTTCCGTAGAGAGATCGGAACTATAAACAAAGCCACATGAAAATTCTAGGTATCATGATATCAGAGGTAAAGAATTCCTCTAATGAAATTTTATCAGCAGATTAGACAAAATAAAGTATAGTGAACTTAAAGATAGATCAGTAGATACATAATAAGGAAAGAGACTGAGAAGTGAAGAGGGAGATGAAGAGAAAAGAACAACCCAGAGTTATGGGAAAATATTACATGGTACAAATAAAGAAAAAAACCCCATAAAATTGGGGTCCCAGCAGGACAAAAAAGAAAGGAGCAGAGGACATACTTGAAAAAAAATTGCCAACAAGATTCTGAAGTGAAAGAAAAGCAATAACCATGTATCTAAGATCATAGAATCTCAGCAAAATAAATATGAGAAAAACCTACCTTGGCACATTATAGTACAATGGCTGAAAACTAAAGATAACGAGAAGATCTTGAGGGCAGCTAGTAAAAAGAATTGTAACAGAGAAACAAAAGGATGTCAAAAGGTTAACTCATCAGAAACTATGTAAGCTGGAAGATAATAAAGGAAAATATTTATTGAACTGAAAAAAAAATCTATCAACGCAGAATTCTGCACCCAGGAAATATATCTTTCTAAATAAAAGTAAAAGAAATAGCTTTCAAAAAACAGAAGCATGGATAGTTTAGTGACAGCAGATCTGCACCACAAGAAAAGAATTTAAGAGATATTCTTCAGACAGAGTACAATTTCTACAGATATTTATATTGACATAAATAAATGGAGAACACTGAGAGTAGCAAAAGTATGGGTAAATATAAAAATATATTTTTGTGATGTTTAATCTCTTTAAAAAATAATTGGCTGTCATTTTAGTCAGGGTTCTCCAAAGAGAACGAATAGGATATAATGTGTTTATATATAGAGAGAGAAAGACAGCTATATGGGAAGAGATTTATTAGGGAAATTGGCTCACTTGATTATGGTGGCTAAGAAGTTCCACAATAGGCCATCTGCAAACTGGAGAATCAAGGAAGTCAGGAGCATGGCTTGACCCTAGTCTAAAGCCTCAGAAGCAGGGAAGCCAGTAGTGTGGTTTAGTCTAAGTCTGAAGGCCTCAGAACCAAGGAAGCCAATAGTGATCTCTCAGTCTGAGCCTGAAGGCCTGAGAGCCTGAGAGCCTTGGTGGACTCTCAGAGCTCAGAAATCTTAGAACTCCAGGACACAATTCCCAGAGTTCAAAAGCCAGAGAACCCAGAGTTCTGACATCCAAGGGCGGAAGAGGCCATCCTGGCTCTAGAATAGAAAGCAAGAATTCACCCTTTCTCTTTCTTTTTGGCCTACCTGAACCCCTGGCCAATTGGATGGTGCCCACCTACATTGAAAACAGATCTTCTCCATTCAGTCTACCAATTCCCGTGCCAATCTCCTCTGGAAGCACCCTCACAGACACACCTGGAACCCAATCATTCTAACCAAAAGCAAAACCACCTGAATTCCCTTTCAACAGAAGAGGGACAGGATCAGTGCCTAATAAAGCATTGAAAATAAATGCTATATTAGCTATGTGAGTACCCCATAATCTAGTCAATTTGACACCCCCTCCAAAAGAAAGAAAAAAATAGGAAAACTGTATTGTGGGTTTTACAATATGCTTATAAGAGAAATGTGTGGAAAGTGTAGCACAAAAAAATGGAAGAGAATAGGCGAAACTATACTGCTGTAAAACTCCTATTATATGTGAAGTTGTATAACATTATTTGATGTCATTTGGCAAAACTGAAAATATATATCATTAACCACAGAGTAAGCTTTAACAATTTACAAAGGAGTTATAACTAATAATCCAATAGTGAAGAGAAAATAAAATAATAAAAAATGTTCTTTTTAGGAAAAAGAGCCAAACAAATGATAGAACAAATGGAAAATGAATGGCAAGTTCTAATAAAAAGATTATATCAACAATGTCAGCAAGATGGTGGAATTGGAGGCTTCTAATTTTCTCTCAGATGCACCAAATGAACATGTACACATGGATCAGTTCTCTCCCAGAGAAAGTTAGAACCTAGCTGAATAACTCTTACACAATGAGAAAATATCCACAGGGATATGGGTAGGAAAAACTGAGACGCTCTCAGGTATAAATTCTGCCCTGGGCACTGTGCCACAGAATCAGAAGGAATCCCCAACTCTCAATTTCTTTTTCAGAAACAAAGGGTTTAGGCCATGGATATTATGCCACAATTTTCCTATATCCTCCCAAAGGATTTTGCTCTTAAATCATCTAGCTCTGAGAATGGAAGGGACTCAGCATTCATGAGTCTTTCTACAACATAAAACAAAAAAGTGATTTTAAACCAGAATTCAAGCACTGTCAGGGACTATAATCCCCAGGACCAGTGCAGAGACAACTTACCAAAACACTCAGGTCCCAGTTTCTCTCTGGAAGAGGATTGTCTGCACACTTTCCCAGCTGCTGCTGGAAGGTCGGGCTTTTAACTAGCTTACCTCTGAGAGCCTAGGAAGCAACTAAGTCATGGACCTCTAGGAGCTTGAACAGGAAAGGAATCACTTCCCACAAATTCTTCCCGGGCTTGCTCCAGCAATAAGTCTAGGTCTTCAAATTATCTCTAGAAGGAATTTGTGCACACATTAAACATGGAAATTTTACAGCTCCTACTTGAGGAACTGTCTCCTTAATCACCTAGCTCTGGTAGTTGATTGGACTCTGCATTCTCGACTCTCCCACATGACAGAGAAAAGTGTGGTTTTTCAACCAGCACACATCCATTTGCTATTCCCCCAGACTTGGAGTGTGTGGTCTAAATGAAAGTGTAGGTATTTGCCACAGATCTCTTCCTCAGCTTAATGCAGAGTGAGTCAGAGATAAACTCCAGCTCTCAGCTTCTCCCTGAAGGTAGAAACTACTAGCACACATATCTAACACCTCAACTTTTCCAGCTGCATCACAAGGAACTGACTTCTGTCTTGCCTGTCTTTGGGCATTGATAATACTTTTCACACCCTAGTCTCTTGAGGGAGCAATAAGAATAAAGACAGTTGTTTAGACAAACACAAAGGTTTGAGAGGCACATAGAATCTCTGGCCAGGATGATTGGCGATGTCTACCTTCTATATAGGACCAGTGTGAAACACCTGGGGGATGTGGTTTTCTTTTCTAATGAGTAGAAGCCAACACAAAGAACTAAGGATAATAAAGAAATGATATTTTTTTACAAATAAAAGAGGAATATAAACCTCCACAACCAACCCTCAAGAAATGAAGATATCTGACTTACGTGAATGAAAATTAAAAAAAAAAAAATGGCCACAGAGATGATCACTGAAGGACAGGAGAGCAATGCAAGACCAAAGTGAAAATTTCAAAACATACAAAATATAAAAAGTACCAAACAGAAATTATAGAGCTGAAGAATACAATAAGTGAACAGAAAAATTCAATACAAAGGCTCAACAGCAGACTAGGTGGAGTGGACTTAAGGATCAGTGTGCCTAAAGACAGGTGATTTGAAATTATCCAATCTGAGGTGCATAAAAAGAATAGAAAGAAAATAAGTGGATCGTTTTCTTAAGGGATATATATACGACACCATCAAGCTGAGCAATGTATGCAATATTGTAATATGAGAAGGAGAATAAGGAGAGAAAGAAAAGACAGCTTATGCAAAGAAATAATGGCTGAAAACTACCCAAGCCTAAGAAATAAAATAGAAACCCAGATCCAAGAAGCGCACATCAAATAAAATGAATCCAAAGGGACCCAAGATTTCAAGACACATTATAATCTAATTGTCAAAAGTTAAAGACAGAGGAATTTGAAAGTAGAAAGAGAAAAACAACTTATTACCTAAAATAAAACTTCTATAAGACTATAGTGAATTTTTCTGCAGAAATCTTGCAGGCCAGAAAGGGAGATAAATAATATATTTTAAGTACTAATGGAAAAAGACTGGTCAGGTATAGTGGCTAATGCCTGTATTCTCGGCATTTTGGAGGCTGAGGTGGGAGGATCACTTTAGCCCAGGAGTTCAAGACCAGCCTGGGCAATATAGTGAGATGCTGTCTCTACAAAAAAATAATAATAATAAAAATTATTTGGGCATGGTGTCACTTGCCTGTAGTCTGGGCTACTTGGGAGGCTGAGGTAGGAGGATCATTTGAACCTGGGAGTTGAAGTTGTAATGAACTACGATCTCACCACTGCATTCCAGCCTGGGCAACAAGGAGAGAGACCCCACCTAAAAGAAAAAAGAAAAGACTGTTTACTAAAAATGCTATACCCACCAAATGTATTATTCAGAAATGAAGTGGAGAAAAATGTTTTCTCAGACAAAAAAAGCTGAAAGAAGTTATCATTACTAGATTTGCCATTCAAGAAACGCTAAAGAGAATTCTTTGAGTAGAAATGCAAAAATGCTAAATAGCAACACAAGAGCATAAGAAAGTAAGAAACTCATTGGCAAAGGTAAATATATAGGCAAAAAAGAATTATATTACTATAACAATAATGACTAAATCAATTGTAATCCCCCTATAAAAGTGAAAAGACAAAGGTATTTAAAACAACTATAACTAAATTGTGTTAATTAAAACATAGACTAGATAGTTGTAAATTGTGACTTATATAATATAGAATGTGGAGGAATATAAGTAAGAGTGGACAGTCTTGCATGCAAGGGAAATTAAGTTCTCAGCTTAAAATAGACGGTTATAACTAAGATATTTTATGTAGACCCCTTAGGAACAAAAATCCTTATACAAGCTACACAAAAGAAAAATAGAAAGAAATCATAGCCTGCCAGTACAAACAGACAAATAAATAATGAAACACATACCAAAAAAGACAGTAAGAGAGGAAAAGAGAGATTTAAAAAAAAAAACAAAAAACACAAGATAAACAGAGCACAGCTAACAACATGGCAACAGTAAATCTTTCCTTATCAATAATTAAATGTAAATGAAGTAAAATCCCCAGTAGAAAGACACAGAGTAGCTAAGTGGCTAAAAATACAAAATTCTATTGCATGTTGTCTACAAGAAACTCAATTTAGATTCAATGACCCACATAGACTAAAAGTAAAGGGATGGAAAAAAAATCCCATTCAAATGGTAACTAAAAGAAAGCAGGAGTGGCTATACTTACAGCAGACAAAGTAGATTTTTAAGCCAAAAACTTTCTCTAGAGATAAAATCATTACATAATGATTAAAGGGTAACTCAACAGGAAGATACAACAATTGTAAATAAACATGTTTTCAACACCAGAGCACCTAAGTATATAAAGCAAATGTTGACAGATCTGAAGGAGAAATTGACTGCAATACTGCAATACTAAAACAGTAGATTTCAATATCCTATTTTCAATAATAAATAGATTATTGAAAGAAGAAATCAATAAAACTATGAAACTCTTGGAAGAAAACACCGGGGTAATGCTCCTTGACATTGGCTTGGCAATAATTATTTGGATATAACACTGAAAGCTCAGGTAACAAAAGCAAAGACAAAGAAGTAGAACTACATTACACTAAAAAGCTTCAGCACAGAAAAAAAAAAAAAAAAAAAAAAAAAACAGAAATCAACAAAATGGAAATCCAGTCAATGAACTGAGAGAAAATATTTGCAATTCATATTTCCAATGGGGTTAATATCCAAAATATATAAGAAATAGCTACAACTCAATAGCAAAATAATAATAATAATAACCACCTGATTTTAAAATGGGCAAAGGACCTGATAGACATTTCTCCAAAGGAGAGATAAAAATGACCAACAGTTCTTTTGTGATTGCTGAGGAGTGTTTTACTTCCAATTTTGTGGTCAATTTTAGAATAAGTGCCATGTGGTGCTGAGAAGAATGTATATTCTGTTGATTTGGGGTGGAGAGATTTGTAGATGTCTATTAGGTCCACCTGGTCCAGAGCTGAGTTCAGGTCCTAAATAGCCTTGTTAATTTTCTGTCTTGTTGATCTGTCTAATATTGACAGTGGGTGTTAAAATCTCCCACTACTATTGTTTCAGAGTCTAAGTCTCTTTGTAGGTCTCTAAGGACTTGCTTTATGAATCTGGATGCTCCTGTACTGGGTGCATATACATATATATATTTAGGATACTTAGCTCTTCTTGTTGTGTTGATCCCTTTACCATTATGTAATGCCCTTCTTTGTCTTTTCTGATCTTTGTTGGTTTAAAGTTTGTTTTATTAGAGACTAGGATTGCAACCCTTGCTTTTTTTTTGGCTTTCCATTTGCTTGGTAAATCTTGCTCCATCCCTTTATTTTGAGCCTGTGTGTGTCTTTGCATGTGAGATGGGTCTCCTGAATACAGCACACCAATAGGTCTTGACTCTTTATCCATTTGCCAGTCTGTGTCTTCTAATTGGGGCATTTAGCCCATTTACATTTAAGGGTAATATTGTTATGTGTGAATTTGATCCTATCATTATGATGCTAGCTGGTTATTTTGCCCATTAGTTGATGCAATTTCTTCATAGTGTTGATGGTCTTTACAATTTGGTATGTTTTTGCAGTGGCTGGTACAAGTTTTTCCTTTCCATGTTTAGTGCTTCCTTCAGGAGCTCTTGTAAGGCAGGTCTGGTGGTGACAAAATCTCTCAGCATTTGCTTGCCTACAAAGGATTTTATTTCTCCTTTGCTTATGAAGCTTAGTTTGGCTGGATATGAAATTCTGGGTTGAAAATTCTTTTCTTTAAGAATGTTAAATATTGGCCCCCATTGTCTTCTGGATTGTAAGGTTTCTGCAGAGAGATCCACTGTTAGTCTGATGGCCTTCGCTTTGTGGGTAACATGACCTTTCTCTGTGGCTGCCCTTAACATTTTTTCTTTCATTTCAACCTTGGTGAATGTGACAATTATGTATCTTGGGGTTGCTCTTCTCGAAGAGTATCTTTGTGGCGTTCTGTATTTCCTGAATTTGAATGTTGGCCTGCCTTGCTAGGTTGGGGAAGTTTTCTTGGATAATATCCCGAAGAGTGTTTTCCAACTTGGTTCCATTCTCCCAGTCACTTTTAGGTACACCAGTCAAATGTAAGTTTGGTCTTTTCACATAGTCCCATATTTTGTGGAGGCATTGTTCACTCCTTTTCATTGTTTTTTCTCTAATCTTGTCTTCTTGCTTTATTTCATTAAGTTGATCTAACAGTGTCTCAGACCGCAGTGCAATCAAATTAGAACTCAGGATTAAAAAACTCACTCAAAACTGCACAATTACATGAAAACTGAACAACCTGCTCCTGAAAGACTGACTGCTGCATAAATAACAAAATTAAGATAGAAATAAATAAGTTTTGTAACCAATAACAAAGACACAATGTATGAGAATCTCTGGGACACAGCTAAGCAGTGTTTAGAGGGAAATTTATAGCACTAAATGCCCACAGAAGAAAGCCAGAAAGATCTGAAATTGACACCCTAACATCACAATTAAAGGAACTAGAGAAGCAAGAGCAAACAAATTCAAAAGCTAGGAGAAGACAAGAAATAACTAAGATCAGAGCAGAAATGAAGGAGATGGAGACACGAAAAACCCTTCAAAAAATCAGTGAATCCAGGAGCTGGTTTTTTGATTGACAAAATAGATAAAATAGATTAACAAAATAGATAAACCACTAGCAAGCCTAATAAAGAAGAAAAAAGAGAAGAATCACATAGACACAATAAAAAATGATAAAGGGGATATCATCACTGATCCCACAGAAATATAAACTACCATCAGAGAATACTATAAACACCTCTATGCAAATAAACTAGAAAATCTAGAAGAAATGGATAAATTCCTGGACACATACACCATCCCAAGACTAAACCAGGAAGAAGCAGAATCCCTGAATAGACCAATAACAAGTTCTGAAATTGGGGGGCAATAGTTAATAGCCTACCAACTAAAAAAGCCCAGGACCAGATGGATTCACAGCCGAATTCTACCAGAGGTACAAAGAGGAGCTGGTACCATTTCTTCTGAAACTATTCCAAACAATAGAAAAAAAGGGACTCCTCCCTAACTCATTTTATGAGGCCAGCATAATCCTGATACCAAAACCTGGCAGAGACACAACAACAACAACAAAAACAAAATTTCAGGCCAATATCCCTGATGAACATCAATGCAGAAATACTAAAAAAAATACTGGCAAACTGAATCTAGCAGCACATCAAAAAGCTTATCCACCACGATCAAATTGGGTTCTTCCCTGGGGTGCAAGGCTAGTTCAACATATGCAAATCAATAAATGTAATCCATCACATAAACAGAACCAGTGACAAAAACCACATGATTAGAATGGCATGAACCCGGAAGACAGAGCTTGCGGTGAGCCGAGATAGAGCCACTGCAGTCCAGCCTGGGCGAAAGAGCGAGACTCCGTCTCAAAAAAAAAAAAAAAAACCACATGATTATCTCAATAGATGCAGAAAAGACCTTCAATAAAATTCAACACCCTTTCATGCTAAAAACTCTCAATAAACTAGGCACTGATAGAATGTATCTCCAAATAATAGGAGTTATTTATTACAAACCAACAGCCAATATCATACTGAATGGGCAAAAGTTGGAAACATTCCCTTTGAAAACTGGCACGAGGCAAGGATGCACTCTCTCACCACTCCTATTCAACACAGTATTGGAAGTTCTAGCCAGGGCAATCAGGCGAGAGAAAATAATAAACGGTATTCAAATAGGAAGTCAAATTGTCTCTGTCTGCAGATGACATGATTGTATATTTAGAAAACCCTGTCGTCTCAGCCCAAAATCTCCTTAAGCTGATATGCAACTTCAGCAAATTCTCAGGACACAAAGTCAATGTGCAAAAATCACAAGCATTCCTATGCACCAATAATAGACAAACCAAGAGCCAAATCATGAGTGAACTCCCATTCACAATTGCTACAAAGAGAATAAAATACCTAGGAATACAACTTACAAGGGATGCAAAGGGTCTCTTCAAGGAGAACTAAAATCACTGCTCAAGGAAATAAGAAAGGGCACAAACAAATGGAAGAACATTCCATGCTCATGGCTTGGTAGAACCAATATCGTGAAAATGCCATACTGCCCAAGGTAATTTATAGATTCAATGCCATCCCCATCAAGCTACCAATGACTTTCTTCACAGAATTGGAAAAAACTACTTGAAAGTTCATATGGAACCAAAAAAGAGCCTGCATTGCCAAGACAATCCTAAGCCAAAAGAACAAAGCTGGAGGCATCACACTACCTGACTTCAAACTATACTACAAGGCTACAGTAACCAAAACAGCATGGTACTGGTACCAAAACTGATACATAGACCAATGGAACAGAACAGAAGCCTCAGAAGTAATGCCACACATCTACAGCCATCTGATCTTTGACAAACCTGACAAAAACAAGCAACGGGGAAAGGATTCCCTATTTCATAAATGGTGTTGGGAAAACTGGCTAGCCATATGCAGAAAACTGAAAATGGACCCCTTCCTTACACCTTATACAAAAATTAACTCAAGACTGATTAAAGACTTAAACCTAAAACCATAAAAACCTTATAAGAAAACCTAGGCAATACCATTCAGGACCTAGGCATGGGCAAAGATTTCATGACTAAAACACCAAAAGCAATGGCAACAAAAGCCAAAATTGACAAAGGGGATCTAATTAAAAGAGCTTCTGCACAGCAAAAGAAACTATCATCAGAGTGAACACACCACCTGCATAATGGGAGAAAATTTTTTAAATCTATCCATCTGAAAAACGGCTAATATCCAGAGTCTACACAAGGAACTTAAACAAGTTTACAAGAAAAAAACAACCCCATCAAAAAGTGGGTGAAATATATGAACAGACTCTTCTCAAAAGAAGACATTTATGTGGCCAATAAACATATGAAAAAAAAGCTCATTATCATTGGTCATTAGAGAAATGCAAATCAAAACCACTATGAGATTCCATCTCACGCCAGTTAGAATGGCAATCATTAAAATATCAGGAAACAACAGAAGCTGGAGAGGATGTGGAGAAATAGCAATGCTTTACACTCTTGGTGGGAGTGTTAATTAGTTCAACCATTGTGAGAGACAGTGTGGTGATTCCTCAAGGATCTAGAACCAGAAATACCATTTGACCCATCAATCCCATTACTGGGTATATACCCAAAGGATTATAAATCATTCTACTATAAAGACACATGCAAAAATATGTTTATTGCAGCACTATTCACAATAGCAAAGACTTGAAACCAACCCAAATGTCCATCAGTGATAGACTGGATAAAGAAAATGTGGCACATATACACCATGGAATACTATGCAACCATAAAAAGGATGAGTTTATGTCCTTTGCAGGGACCTGGATAAAGCTGGCAACCATCATTCTCAGCAAACTAACACAGGAATGTGAAACCAAACACTGCATTTTCTCACTCAGAAGTGGGAGTTGAACAATGAGAAAACATGGACACAGGGAGGGGAACATCACACACCGGGACCCGTTTGGAGTTGGGGGGCTAGGGGATGGATAGCATTAGGAGAAATACCTAATGCAGATGATCGAGCAATGGGTGCAGCAAACCACCATGGCACGTGTATACCTATGTAACAAACCTGCATGTTCTGCACATGTATCCCAGAACTTAAAGTATAACATATATTACAAGGCTATAGCAACCAAAATAGCATGGTGCTGTACAAAAACTGAAACATAGATCAATGGAACAGAATAGAGAAAGAAATAAATCAATGTATCAAAGGGATACCTGCACTTATATGTTTATTGCAGCACTATTCACAATAGCAAAGATCAACCTAAGTGTCCATCAATGGATGAATGGATTAAAAAAAGTGTTGTGTGTACATATACATGTATACACACACACACACACACACACACACAATGGAATACTATTTAACCATGACAAATAATGAAATCGTGTCATTTGCAGCACCATGGATGGAACTGGAAGTCATTATTTTAAGTGAAACAAGCCAGACAAAAAAATATAAATATACAAATACAAAAATTTAAACCACAAAAACACTAACAACACGTGTTCAAAAAAAATGGCCAACAGATATGTGGAAAAGTGCTTATTATCACTAATCATCAAGGAAATGGAAGTCAAAAACTCAGTGAGATTTTACCTCAACCTGTTAGAATGGCTATTATCAAAAAAGTTAAAGATAAGTGTCAGTAAGCACGTTTTTATATATAAATGAATGAATACATAAATTAATAATACAGCCATTATGGAAAAGAGTATGGAGGTGCCTCAGAAAATTAAAAATAGAACTATCTTTATGATTCCGCAATTCCACTTCTGGGTATATTCAAAGTAATTGAAATCAGGACCTGGAAAGATATATGCACTTCCATGTTCATTGTAGTATTACTCACTATAGCCAAGATATGGAAACAACAACATAAGTGTCCATCAACAATGAATGGATAAAAAAATTATGGCATATATATCAATGAAATATTATTTAGCCTTAAAAATCAACAACACGGAAAAACCTGGAGGACATTATACTAAGTCAAATAAGCCAGGCACAGAATGAAAACCACTGCACGGTATCACTTATATGCCGAATCTAAAACGAAGTCAAATACATATAAACAGTGAGTAGAACAGTGCCTACCAGAAGCAGGGAGAGAGAGGGCATAGAGAAAAGTCAGAGCGTATAAACTTACAATTATATAGGATAAATAAATCCGGACATCTAATGTACAGCATGAGGACTACAGTTAATAATATCGTACCGCATACTGAAATTTTGTTAAGAGAACAAATTTTAGGTGCTATTTCCACACATTAAAAATAATAATGGAAGGTGATGGATAATATAATTTGCTGAACTGTAATAATCATTTCACTGTGTGTAGGTATATCAAAATATCATGTTGTACACACCTGACATATATATAACAAATAATTTATATTCAGAATATGTTAAAAAAAAAACTTTTACCAGAAGGAAATGTGAACAGTTAAAATGGGCAAAACATTTGAACACTTTATCAAAGAACATATATACGAGTAGCAAGTAGGTTTACATAAATATGCTCAAAATATTTAATACTGAGGAAATAAAAATTAAAACTCCAGCACTACCCAACTACCAGAATTAGTAAAATTTAAAAGACTGAAAATCCTAAGCACTGAAGATGTAGAGCAACTGAAACTCTCATATATTGCTGATAGAATGCAAAATGGTCCAGGCACTTTGGAATAACTAGATAAATTGTGGTATATATGAACAATAAAATAATATGCAGCAATAAGAAAAGAACAAGCTACTAATACACGATAACGGGGGTCAATACCAAATGCTTCATTCTAAGAGAAGGAAGACAAACTCAGATGGCTACAGTGAATGATTTCATACTGTATAGCATTCTGGTCTGAAAAAGGCAAAGCCGTAGAGAGAGTTATCAGATCAGTGATTAATAGGGGCTAAGTGTGGAGAGAGGGGAGTGACTGCAAAGAAGGAGAAGAGAACTTCGGGGCTAATGGAAATGTTCTTTATGATAACTGCTGTATTCGTTTGCTATAGTTAAATACCACACGTTGGGTGGCTTCAACAACTGAAATTTGTTTTCTCACAGTTTGGGTCCCTGAAAGTCTAGGATCAAGAAGCCAGCAGGGATGGTATCCTCTGAGGCTTTGCTCTTTGGCTTGCAGATGGCCACCCTTTTGCTGCTGCCTCTTTATGTGGTTATTTATCTGTGCAGGCCCATTCATGGTGTCTCTTTGTGCGTTCAAAATATGGATCCTTTTATAAGGACACGAGTCAGATTGAATTAGGGTCCAGCCATATGACCTCATTCAACCTTCGTTACCTCTTTACAGACCCTACCTGTGAACAGTCACATTCTGAGGTACTGGGGGTTAGGCCTTCAACATAAAAATTCTGGTGGACACAATTCACCACATAACAACTGTGGTGGTAGTTACACGACTCTATATATTTGTCTCAAATTATCAACTTGTACTCTTCAAGGGTGATTTTTATTGTGTATGTATTCAATACCAATCACTAATAACTCAATAAAAGTTGTTTTTTTAAAAAATGGAAAATGGTTGTTCATTGTATTTTTTTTAGTTTTGTGTTGATATAAATTTTTTAACTTGCACATTAATGCAAATTCCTAGGGAAGTCATAAAATGTACTATTAATGATTTAGGATTTTTCCATAGAAAATAATTTCGAGGAGTTTGGTAACTTCGTATAATTAATGGCATTTGCCTAAGGTCATTATTTTTATAAATAGAAAATTTTAATAATAAGTTGTAACCTGCTGCCATGTGTTTGTATTTATTTTTTTAGAAGTACAGCTATTGAAAATGCAACCAGTGAAAAATCACCGGAATCCTGTACAACTACATTACATATTCCAAGGCTGGCCCATTCATACAGAATGAATACTGTCAAGCTTAAAATATGCCAGTGATCATTAGCTGATACCATGCTGTAATTGTTCAAATGTTTAGTGATTGCATCATCTCAGAAACAACTGTATTGCAAATACAAAAGCAAGCTTCAACTAAAGTTTCTATGAAAGATCTCAAATACCTCTCTTATTCTTCCATTATTATTTACACAATTTTGGTAAATATCTGCTGGGAACATCTGGAAGGACACAAAAGATGACATGGGTTTCCATGAATGAGCTAGACCAGCTTGCTTGCCAAATATCAGTATATGTGGGTGAGAAAGACTATTATTTTTATTTATGGAGGTCACACTCTGTGGGATTAACGGTGAACATCTCTATCATAGAATACCACTGTAACAAATAAATAATAATAAAAGAAAAAAGGGGGGAGGGACAGCATTAGGAGATATACCTAATGCTAAATGACGAGTTAATGGGTGCAGGAAATCAACATAGCACATGGATACACATGTAACAAACCTGCACATTGTGCACATGTACCCTAAAACCTAAAGTATAATAATAAAAAAAAGAAGAAAAAAAACACCACTATATGTCTTAGCTTAAATTCATCCTCACAATGTACAAACAGTTTAAGAATGCAAAAATAAGTGATGTAATTTTCCCCCATGGAAATTATTGCCCAAAACTACGATTGTCATTAAAATATAAAACAGCAAATGGCAGGCCTAAATATCGATTACAATGGTAGTGCCAGCACACATTATTTTAAGATCTACAAATAAAGTGATATAGCCGGCAACTTCTTCAAAATAGATAGCACTTTATGAAGATGAAAAACCCTTTATTTTTTTTCAATCTGACAGGTTGTCATTGGTGTTATCATCTGACAAGTGCTTTCACTAAGTAAATACATATGTCCAGATTGAACACTACTGCTGGCAGGAGATATTTCCAGCAGGCGCACATAGTCTTACAGCATACTTCTTGGGAAAATACATTCAGTCCTGATCTGTAAAAGGTACAGGAGAAATCTCTAAGACATCCAGCTGTTCACCACTTTGTGGTGTATAGCTGGACTCCAGTCTAAACTCAACAAACTAGTCTGCGAGGCAGTTCAGTATAGGCACACAACTTTGTAATGATCTAACAAGAAAATATGTACTCAAAGCACATTGTATGTATAGTAGATTTGGGGTTAGCCTCACTAAATACTTTACAACAATAGAAGCAGCAGGTGCAAAAAAATCTTTTCAATTATTGAAAATGCACAGAAGTAATTCCCATTCTTTTCAGCTATATTTGTAATAAATGCTTTTTCCCCATCAAGCATGGACACAGAAAGAGAAATGTCATTGCTTCCTGCAGGACCACCTCATGTCCTAGTCATTACTAGAAAAGAGAAGTCATATGTCAAGCAAAACATACCCTGGTGACTGAAAAATTGTAGAAATGATTTCGAAAACAACTGTACGGCATGTGGTCTGGAAAATTCCCACACATTGCACGTTATTTTAGAAAATTCCAAGTCCTGCCTTTTTATAAAATATTCAAATCCAATAAAAGAAAATGCCATGTTTCTAGACATATTCCTTAAGGAAAGTGCTTCTCAAATTTTACATGCATAAGAAGCACATGGGAATTTTTTTAAAACTGTAGATGCTAATTCAGTAGTTCTAGTGTAGGATCTGAGACTCTGCATATCTAACAAACTCAGATGATGTTGATGCTGCTGGTCTGCAGATACAGTTTGAATAGCAAGGATTTGGAGTATCCTACACTGACAGCTGAATGCTGTCGGACCTATAATATATGGGAGCAGTAGGATTCTATTAGTGTTGGTGAGGTTTTGTTTTTAAGAAAATTAGTATTTGAAAATACAGCCTATTTGTGTGAAAAGTGTGTTCTTGGAGTTGGGAGCTGTGCTAGGGAGCATGAGGACTAAGCTGAATTTGAGAGCCCTAGAAGAACGGGCAGTGGAAACGGGCTACGAGTGCCAAGTGGCTGCAGTTGGTATCCTGTCCTTTTTTTCAGAATGATCAAATACACTTTACTCTTGGTCTCCTTCTGCATTTCTTTACTGATGCTTGACATTCTTTTAGTAGTCCATATATTAGTTTTCTAAGGCTGCCATAGCAAAGTACCAGAGATCAGTGGTTAAACAAAGGAAATTTATTTCCACCGCTCTGGAGGCTCAAAGTCCAAGATCAAAGTGTCAGCAAAGTTGGATTATTCTGAGACCTCTTTCCTTGGCTTGTAGATTGCCATCTTTTGCCTATTTCTTCATATTGTCTCCCTCTGTATGTGTCTATGTCCCAATCTCTTCTTATAACAACACTGGTCCACGAATTAGGGGATACCTTAATGACCTCATTTTAACTTCATTACCTCTTAAAGACCCTATCTCCAAATACAATTACATTCTGCAATACTGAGACTGAGGACTTAGCATATGAATCTGGGGGAGGGAGACAGAATTCAGTCGATAACAGTCCATATAATAAAATTGTAAAATTATATAATTGTTATGTAATTATATGGAGACACACATACTTCTTAAAATACACTGAAATTATATGGAGACACACATACTTCTTAAAATACATACCTACCAAACAAATTAACACTAAAACATAATAAGAAAGTGACTTCAGAGTCTTTGTGGTCCTCTTGGTCTTGTTGCCTAAAATGAGAAACTAGAAGGCATGATCTATCTGATATATTAAAAGGTAGGAAATCAGAGGCTTTGGTTGAATCCTCGTCCCAAATTTCTGAATCCCAACTCCACATGTAATGGTTTCACAGCAGTTCATAACAATACAAAGACATAGTGTGCTTTTTCCACTGTGTTAATATTTGCATTTTTGCTGCAAAAGCAAAATGGGTGAAACTGCTGATACCTAAGCACACACACACACAAAGCAGAAGCACCAAATGGAATTAGTAGTCATTACATTTGTCCCTGCTATGCACTTGCAGTAAGTATGTCAGTTTCACTTAATAATTCAGTTTCCTTAATAATTCAGTAAAGATTGATTTTATTTTATCCCAACTCTTGAGTACATGACTTTCAATCTAAATTGCTTTTGCTATAACACATATGAAGGTTGTCTCCAGGAAGAGGTCGTGTGCAATTATTTGAGTTGCAAGCTGAACTAGCTGCTTTTTTCATGGAGGACTAAGTTTACTTGAAGGAACCATGAACATACAAACTGTGGTAATTCAGACTTGGGCATTTGGTAGACATTGTCTCAAAAATGAACACGGTGTGCCTGACACTTGAAGGAAACAACTGACAGTACTTATTGGCAAGTATAAAATTTGAGATTTTAAGCAAAGCCAGAATATTGGAAAACTTAAATCTGTAACTATAATCTTGACAGCTTCTCAATACAAACTTTTCTAATGAGATTATCTAATGTTACTATTTAAAAATGTATAATAAAATGTTTCAGCATTTGGAAGATCTGCATAATTCAGTGGACCAACATTTTCCAAATGAGGAATGGATGATGTTACAAAATAAGGCATAGCAGAATATGCAAAGATAGCCTAATGATTCTGATGTGACAGGATAAAAAAGTTCATTCATATTATTTCAGTTTTCTCATTGCAACTAACTGTTACTTGGAAAGTTTTGATGTAGTGTGAAAAAGAATACCCAAAATTGCTGTAAAAAGCTATTAAAATACACTTTCTTTATTCAACTATGTACTTGTCTTTGTAACACTAGAATTATTTTGTTTACTTCAATCAAAACAACAAACTGAATGCAGAAGTAGATATTTGAATTCAGTTGTCTTCTATTAATAAGGAAATTTTTAAAAATATAAAATAATTCCACTCTGCTCATTGTGTTTTTGCTTTCCAAAATAGTTATTTCATAAAAATAATTATTTTTACATTAATACATAATGTTCACAATATTAAGACATGGTGGGCTAAAATTATTGCTACTTTTAAATGAGCTAAAAAATATTTTCATTTTTCAAAATTAATTTTAATACAATGAATATCAATGACTAGATCCCACATCAACAAAACTAACTGTCATCTTCAATAATTTTTCAGTAAAAGAGTCATGAAACCAGAAAGTCTGAGAACCAATGCTCCAGGAAATGGACACTCTGTTACTGTGGCTGGAGATTCTGCATGAATCCCTGTGTGCCCATCTATTCTTAGGATGCAAGGTAGAACAAGCATAAACTTCAAACAGCCCCTTTCATCTTTATCCTCAAAAAGCAAAATAGAGCTTGGCCCTTTATTTTATCCAAAATTAACCCAGACATACTTGTCTTTGCAGAGGTGGCAAGCGGTTCAAAGAGGAAAGCCAATCAGTCTGTCTTATTCCTACAATTAGAGAATGAAAACTTCTATCACTTTTTATACTTCTTCCTGAAATTATAATGCAGAAATATTCCTGAGGAAGTCTTTATTCTTCCTACTTGGGGCTTTTCAGACTCTGAGGGCAGGTGTTTCTTCAGCAGGAAGCTAAAGATGCAGCCGTATGATATGAATTTAAAAGATTGTAAAGAAAGAGAGTTGTCCTCATCTAGGTTTACCTTCAGTGATGTCATCATTGTCGTCACCATACTTAGCATCATCATCATCACCTATAATATTCACATATAAATATCCATAGTTACTAAGTCTTGAACATAACATGCTAGGTATTGTCGTCAAGTATTTTTTAAGAATTACCTCAGGAAATCTTCACCACAAATCCCAGGAAGCAGGCATTTTGTTATTTCCACTTTACAGATAGGAAGCTAAAACTGACAGATTAAGTAAATTAGCACAAGGCACCAGCTAATAAGGAGAGTGATCTGGGCTTTAATTAAACCCAGAAAGTCATTCTCCAGAGTCTTAACACTCAACAGAAAAGCTCCACTGCTTCCCATGAAGTTTATGTAAAGGGGGATTAATGAACATCATTCTGTGAGGCCTCACTTGCCATTTTGTTTTTATCAGTCTCATTACCCTAAATGGTGGGGTAGGAAACGGAGTTTTGTTCAAAATCAATGTTTTACAGCTTCGAGAAGTTATTCTGGGAGACTTCTTGTTAAGTTACAATAGAAAGAGCTTTATTTTGAATAATTTTTTGAAGTTCTGTTTGTTTATTGTGTCTTGTTTTCTTTTTGCTTATGTACTATGATTATGAGACCTGATGTCTTATGTGGCTTTCAGTTGCCGATAAAGTAACACAACTTTGCCTAACAAAACAAAAATTTTCCCTCAATCTTAAATTTAGGAAGTCTTTATCACATGGAATCTTATATAAGAGATTCTAAGTCACATAACGGACTACGTCTTCAACTACCATTCTCAAGTAAAACAAAGAAACATTTTTGAGGTGGACATGTCTTCTGTTGACCCTCTATAAAAGCTTGCAGCATAACATTAAATCATATATCTGTGAAAGTATTTCTGAAAGAAACCAAGCTAATATCACTCAGATGTGTTATTCGAGCTGACCTGACCTGATATAGAGACCCGACTAAGAGAACTTAGAGAAATGAATAGTTAATATATTTTTAGCCTCCATTATTATATCTCAACAGAGCTGGTGGCAAGTGTTGGCTTACAGTCAACTCTTGATTAGACTTCCTGACACAGCCTGAAGAAGCAATATTATGTTTTGTTTATTAGAAAGAAATCCTAATGCTTTAGATGCCAAGCATTGAGGCAGCTGGCAAATCTGTTTTCAAAGTGTAGAAGCCTGTCATATTCTCAGCAAGAGAAACATTGTAAACTATATGTAGGTGAGTCCCAGGCAGATATAGAATTGAATCTCATTTTTTTTTCTTTATAGGAACAGACATGGATTTATCTAAATTCCCCTTATGGACAAGCAAAAGTCCTGGGAACTACCACTGAGTTTGGATGAGACTGGCTCAGGTTTTCAGGACCGTGTAGTTGAAGAAATTAACTGTTATCTATGATGAGCCTGCTCAGACAACATTCAATTAAGATCTGAAAGGAATATTCAGTTGGGACTACAACCACTACCATTACTACAAAGGTTTTGGGGTTTTATTTTGTTTTTCTCTGATAAATGTGTAAGAGAAAAATTTGAAATAGAAGTTCAATAGAATAGGTTAAATTAAGGATTATAAGATTAAAATACCATTCATTTGAACTTCAATTATACTTTTATACACTTTTTGTATTATAAACAATTTCTGTATTTATCTATTCATAGTGTATTAACAGTTAATAGTGAATTATATGTACATGGGCATTATGAAAGATAATAGGTCAAAAATCAGTCAAAATTCATTGACAAAGATGTTAGTACTGCACTTTGAGAAAATAATCAGGAAAATGGCTTTCTAATTCTGGGCAGGTAAAAGATTTCTCATTAATATAAAATACACTAAACTTTGAGTCTATCCTAAGGAAAGTATGTCTGAATTTTTTATTACAATAACATAGACATGGTCCAACTAGTCAGTGTTGAGATTGAGATATCCTTTTGAAAAAAAAACTTTTCTAAGCTCTTTTTCAGCTTTAAATTTTAAAATCAATGAAGTTACTGGATCTGTCTTAAAGAAAATCCTGGAAGTTAGAAAATGTAAATGAGTACATCATAAAACTGTAAAACCTAGACAAATGATATGCTTAGTCATCATTAGATGATTTCAATCAATCATTCATATTACAGAAGTAATTCCATGAGAAACAGTATTCCCTAGCCTATCTTCATTATTAGATTGGGCCTGACTGCTTAGCCCAGACCTCCTATTGATTTAATTCATTTTTTAAATAAATGAGTTATTTCATAAAAGAATTTAAAACTAATACATTTATGTGTGACTTCATCTGAATTCCATTTGAGTTGTTGTCTAACTTTGCCAGTTATTTTAATTATATTTTATTTTATTTGTGTTTTTTCAACTTCCTGGAGGTCTTGTTCAAGAAACAGGGTTGGAAGATGTGGTTTAAGTGCAGAGTAGTTAAAATTTATTTAAGCCTTCCTATCAACAGTTCTTTCTAAAAGACAGTTGAGAGGATTTGTGATAATTCTTTGGTCTCAGAACGTTACCTGCAAAACTAAAGCAACTGTTTCTCTATTTTAACCTTCTGTCCATTGGTTAGATTCATTGACAGCAGTATGAAGGACAAGATTAAGAGTATAAAGACTGTGATTATTTTCAACTCTGATGATAATACCCAATTCTGGAATTGGGCCAAACAACTAAAAAAGGATGATTGTTATTAAGAAATAGTGTTTGGCTTTTAGTTGGAGATAATCCTTTAGATTTATTCCTTAGAACATGTGTAGGAGAGATACAATTTTCAGCATATATTAATAATTTATCCCTTGACTCCCAACTCTACTCAACAATGCCACCTTCCTCATCTCAGTGCTCCAATTTCATCTGGGTTCCCACCTTCTTCCTTGCAACCATGTGCTCAAAACAGATGACTATCCCCAGCCCTAATCCCCACTCCCATCCTCATGAGGAAGTCAAAATAATGACATGAACTCTATTATAATTTATCTTGTAGCTTAAAAAACCCTCAAAATGAAAACACATTGTGGAAAATCTCTGAAAGAATACATAAATGAAATCAGTATAATGAGCAGTGATCCTCCATTCTTTCACTATCACTAACCCTTTAAGCCATGTCCCTCCTTTGTTGTATCTGTATGAATCACTGAGAGACAAATTCTCTGCTTAACCCTGTAATAATTCTGGGGACATATAAGAGGTGGAATCACTTAACGTATTTCTTGAAGATATTTCATTTAAAATATTTTAAATTAGCTTTAGCTAATTTAAAGAGCTTCTGGCTCTTTTATTTCTAATCAGTATCCTTCACAGAAACTAACCAAACAACTGGTGAAGCCTTTGGGAGCCCTCATTCTTACAAGGGCAAGGCTTTGTGGCTGCTTAGGATGAAGGCAAAAGAGATTGGCAACTCAGCTGACAAACTCCCCTTTACAACACAGCTGAAAGAAAAAAACATCTGCTTCAGTGAAAACATGATGGCAAACACCTTTCTTTTTGGAAAAAAAAAAAAAAAAACCCTTGATGAGTCATAGTGGGTCTTTCAGATGAGAAGTGTGAGAGTCCCTAGGCAGCTAGATCTGTAATTCCCTATATAATAAAGCGAGGGCAACACAAGAGAGGAAGTGTAAGGGGAGGAGAGGGGAGAGAGAGAGAGAGAGGAAAAAAAAAAAAAAAAAGATGATCTACAGTCTTCTTACTATCAAACTCTTCCAGGGCAGCAGTAGCTCAGTACAGAAGAAAACATTCAGAGACACAGAATATATATGGCTTCATGTATGCTGTGATTTGAGTAAAAACACAAGAAAAAGAAAGAGCAACAGCAATAGCACTATGGCCTCTACTTTTGAAGCCAAAAGTCTAACATTTTAAGGACTGAATTCTAAGCAAATTTAAATAGAAAAAATAAGTTCATTACAGTGAACATATCAACTTGGATCAAACCACTATGGATAACGTGAGATAGCAGTAATAACATTGATTAAAGAAACAAAAAGAAGATGATCAAAGAATATATAAGAGGTTCCAAAGCTGGACAGAAACACTAGCAGAGTCACTAAGTGACTGGCAAGTGATTTTGTGCAGAAAGCAGTGAGGTATAGTGAATTGAGCATGAGGTTTGCTACAAAGAGATCTGGGTTCAAAATCTGACTCTAGTAAACCAGTGATGTGAGCTTTGGCAAATTTCTTTTCCCCCCCTTAAATCTCAGTTTCTCTATTTATAAAAAGTCACGTATTACATATGACCTTTATAAAGGTCCTGGAACACATTAGGAAATTACTTCATCATTAAATATTGGCACTAATATTCAGATATGTTCAGATATCCTTTATTTTTTACAAATCTATGTTGATTATTTGATTCATATATTTATGCCTGTATTAACTGCTGTTTTATAAAATTGATTATAGTATATATTAGTTTTCACACTGCTATAAAAAAAAACTAAGACTGGATAATTTATAAAGACAAAGAGGTTTAATTTGCACGTTTCTGCCAGCTGTACGGGAAGCATGACATCTTCTGGTGGGGAGTTCAGGAAACTTTCAATCACGGCGGGAGGTGAAGGAGAAGTAGGCACATCTTACATGCCCAGAGCAGGAAGAAGAGAATGAGGTGGAGGTGTCACACACTTTTAAACAGCCAGATCGCATAAGAACTCACTATCACAAGAACAGTACTAACAGGTAAATCTGTCCCCATGATCCAATCACCTCCCACCAGGCCCCACCTCCAACATTGTGGATTACAATTCAACATGAGATTTGGGTGAGGACACAGATCCAAATCATATCACAGTGGATTTATTGACTAATCCTTTGTTGTCATTGTATAATCCTGAGATTAAAAAAAGAACTTCAGAGGAGGCCAGGTGTGGTGGCTCACGCCTATAATCCCAGCACTTTGGGAGGCTGAGGCGGGCAGATCATAAGGTCAGGAGTTCGAGACCAGTCTGGCCAACATGGTGAAACCTCATCTCTGCTAAAAATCCAAAAAATTGGCCAGGTGCAGTGGTGTGTGCCTGCAATCCCAGTTACTCTGGAGGCTAAGGCAGGAGAATCGCATGAACCTGGGAGGCAGAGGTTGCAGTGAGCCGAGATCGTGCCATTGCACTCCAGCCTGGGTGACAAGAGTGAAACTCCATCTCAAAAAAAAAGAAAAAAAAAAAAAAACTTCAGCTCTTGCTAAGGAGAAGTATTCAGTTGTGTTGGATTCAACCAGCATATCTATACCCTGGTGTCCAAACTGGGTAGACACATCACTTATATTTCATTTCATTTCACCACAGCAATAAGAAATAGAAACTTGAAGCATTTTGTATGTTTCTGACAAACAATAAATCTTAATAAATTATGTCATCTTTATGCCACAAAATCTCCCTGAACAACAAATGTGTTGAAACAGACCACAACATAATATCATAATATTTTCTCTGTTTTCAAATCTGTTCTTATATAGGTTTTCACTGTGTGTCTCTTTAGCACAGCTTTTGCTGGCATCAGTTATCTAAAAACAAGCTCTGGCATACTTTTTATCATGTAGACGTGTGCACTAAAAGCTTAGAACATTAACTGCAGAGTTAGAACTGAAATAAAGTGATACTAAGCCAGAATATTTCAAATAAAATTGCTACAGTTGTGTGTGCATATCTCAATGTCGCCCACACTCTCTGGTATCCTCCACAGGTCTCCACCCTGCCTGCCAATATTCAGTTTATTAGATTTGACTGAATGAAATATTTTGATTTGCATTAAACAGTTTTTGTTTGTTTTTTTGGCTTGAGATTCTGTGATCACTGAAAAATGCTAATGTCATGTACACCAGCCAAACAGTTTTGCTCATAAATATTGGATATACTACTATTTTGCATGTTTTATACATCTTTTGAATTTTAACATTTAACTGAGCACAATATTATTTACTTTCATTACTCACTAACCTAGAAATACAAATGTAAATGGGATGATATGAAGATTGTGATTTTTTTGATATTAACTATCAATATTAAGTGATAGTAAAAAAGAAAAACACTCCTCATTGTGATAGGAGCAGGAAAACAGGTCCTGAAAACAGAACAAATTACCTGGTTACATTCTGTGTGCCAAAAGTTTCCATGAGTTATTTTGCTAAGAATAATGTCATTATCTTCCACTTAATAATTATTGTCTTCAGTGATTTTTTTTTTATTTTTGGTGTTTAGAAAATCCTCGCTTTTGGTCAACAGCTTGGCCTTGCTACTTACAATTTCTCTGACTCAGTAATAGAATAGCAAGTTGAAAACAAAGGCTTTGTGATACTCTAAAGTACTTATGTGAAGCTCCATATATTTCTTTTTTTTTAATTTTACTGGTTCCATATACTTCAAGTATTTTATAACATTTTACATTTCCTATCAACACTCCAACCTATGGCTTAAACTTAAAACAAAAGCCGACTAAAAGATACGGCTTTTTTTTTTTTTTTTTTTTTTTTTGAGATAGAGTCTCACTCTGTTGCCCAGGCTGGAGTGCAGTGGCATGATCTCAGCTCACTGCAACCTCCACCTCGCGGGTTTAAGCAATTCTCCTGCCTCAGCCTCCGAGTAGCTGGCATTACAAAAAGAAGGTGTTGCACGTCTCTCACATTAAACCATTAAACCAAAATCTAGAAATTACTAAGTTTTGTGAGGAAGGCATGACAAAAGCTAAGATGGGCAGAAAGTCAGGCCTCCTGCAACAAATAGCCAAGTTATGAATGCAAAGAAAAAGTTCTTGAAGAACATTAGAAGTGCTACTTCAATGTACACAGAAATGATAAGAAAGCCAAACAGCCTTATTACTGATATGAAGAACATCTTAGTGGTTTGGATAGAAGATCAAATCAGCAACATTATTTCCCTAAGCCAAAGCCTAATTCAGAGCAAGGCCCTAATTCTCTTTAATTCTGTGAAGGCTAAGAGAGGTGAGGAATCTGCAGAAGAAATTTGAAGCTAATAGAGGTTAGTTCGTGAGATTAAAGGAAAGAGGCTGTCTCCAGAACACCAAAGTACAAGGCGAAGCAGCAAGTGCTAATATAGAAGCTGCAGCAAGTTATCCAGATCTAAAATAATTGATAAAGGTGACTACACTAAACAATAGATTTTAAGTGTAGATGAAACAGTCTTCTATTGGAAGAAGAAGATGCCATCTAGGACTTTCAGGGCTAAGGAGGAGAAGTCAATGCCTGGCTTCAAAGATTCAAAGGACAGGCTGACTCTCTCGCCAGGGGCTAATGCAACTGGTGATCTTAAGGTGAAGTCAGTGTTCATTTATCATTCTGAAAATCCTAGGGGCCTTATGAATTATGCTAAATCTACCCTGCCTGTACTCTATGAATTAAGACCTGGATTACAGCAAAACTTTTTACAGCATGGTTTACAGAATATTTTAAGCCCATTGTTGAGACCTGCTGCTCGGAAAACAAAATTTTCTTTCAAAGTATTACTCCCCATTGACAATGCACCTAGTAATCCAAGAGCTCTGATGCAGATATATAAGGAGATGAATGTTGTTTTCATGCTTGCCAACACCATATACATTCTGCAGCCCATGGACCAAGAAGTAATTTCAACTTTCAAGTTTTATTATTTAAGGAGTATAGTTCATATAAATGCCATGGATAGTGATTCCTCTAATGGATTTTGGCAAAGTAAATTGAAAACCTTCTAGAGATAATTCACTATTTTAGACACCATTAAGAACACTGGTGATTCATGGGAATAAATAAAAACATCAACATTAACAGGAGTTTGGAAGAAGTTCATTCCAACCTTTATGGAAGACCTGACTGGTTCAAGACTGCAGTGGAAGAAGGAACTACAGATGTGGTAGAAATAGCACAAGCTAGAATTAGAAGTGGAGCCTGAAGATGTGACTGAATTGCTGCAATCTCATGATAAAATTTGAGCAGAAGAGGAGTTGCTTTTTACGGATGAGCCAAAAAAGTGGTTTCTAGAGATGGAATCTATTCCTGATGAAGATCCCATGAACTTTGTTGAAATTATAAGAAAGCCTTTAGAATATTACATGAACTTAGTTGACAAAACAGCAGCAGAGTTTGTGAGGTTTCACTCCAGTTTTGAAAAAGTGTTCTATTGTGAGTAAAAGGCTATCAACACCATCACATTCTAAGGATTATCTTTGATGAAAGAGTCAGTCAATGTGGCAAACTTCACTGGTGTCTTATTTTAAGAAATTGCCACACCCATCCCAACCTTCATTAAAGCAACCACCTCCCTGATCTGTCGGGAATCACTAACATCTAGGCAAGACCCTGCACCAGCAAAAAAATGACACTAGCTGAAGGCTCAGATGACTGTTAGCATTTTTCAGCAATAAAGTACTTTTAAATTAGGGTCTGTACATTGTTTTTAGACATGCTATTGCACCCTTAATAGACTACGGTACAGTATAACCTTAACTTTATATGCACTGGGAAACAAAAAAAAATTGTGTGACTCACTTTATTACAATATTTGCTTTATTGCAGTGGTCTGGAACCAAATCTGCAATATCTCCAAGGTATACTTGTAATAACTTGAGACACAAATTTCACAAACGTGGCTCATGTTTACAATTTGACTGTAACAAATGTTGTATAGATACACAAATACATAAATAGGCAGTAATTTTACCTATTTATTCTATTTTCACAAAATATGCACACTGATTTAGGATGCACACATTTTCCTGTGATTTCTAGCTCACCCTGTAGTCAAAGCACAGTAGAGCAGTAATGGCTTCAGCCATTCTCAGAGAGAAAGCAAGAAAGGTCCAAATGGTCACTCAGACAAACTGACTTGGAAAATAACACCTTTGGGCACCACATGGGCTACACCACCAAAGACAAAATGAATCATTGTAATAGAGTCAGCCATGTCAGTTTACATGGTAAACGATGTGTTCAGGCTTGTTTTCAGATAACTTTTGGCATTCAGTTGTTTGAAATCCCCAGGAGAGCTCAAGAGGGCATATGTATTTAATCATTTAATATTTATTGCAAAGCTGCATAGTGAAGTGGACAAGAATAAGAAGTGAGTGTAGCCACATATAATCTTTCGCTCTGGCACTTACTGTGCACCCACTGGCAACTTTTTATACTTCTTTGAACCTCTGTTTCTTTAAGTGTAAATTGAAAAAAACAAAAAAGATGATTTAACGAGGATTTTCTGATGATTAAATAAGAAAACATATGTACCATATAACCACTACTAAAGTTTCAATAAGCACTAGCAATTATAATGTTTACAGTTATAATGCCATTAAAGATATATACATTAGTATAAGACAAGAAGAGAAATTTTAAGTTGCTTGGGAGCAATTAAACTTGAAATCTTAAATTTAAACTTAAGATTTTAAGTTTAGTTGCTCCCAAGCAACTTAAATTATTGGGAGCACTAGACTTAAAATCTTAAAATATTCATCCATTCATTCATTGCATTGATGTTTTTCCTACACTCTCCTCATCAAAGATTATATTAACTGCTGATGTACTGGGCGTCGTGGCTCATGTCTGTAATCCCAACACTTTGGGAGGCCAAGGCAGATGGATCACTTGAGGTTAGGAATTCAAGACCAGCCAGGCCAACATGGTGAAACCCCATCTCTACTGAAAATACAAAAACTAGCCAGGCATGGTAGCATGTGCCTGTAAATCCCAGCTACTCAGGAGGCTGAGGCACAAGAATCACTTGAACCTGGGAGGCGGAGGTTGCAGTGAGCTGAGATAGTGCCACTGCACTCCAGCCTGGACAGCAGAATGAGACTCCATCTAAAAAAAAATAAAAATAAAAATAAAAATAAAAAAATTGCTGAGCACGGTGGCTCACGACTGTAATCCCAGCACTTTGGGCGGCCAACGTGGGTGGATCACAAGGTCAGGAGATCGAGACCAGCCTGGCTAACATGGTGAAACCCTGTCTCTACTAAAAATACAAAAAGTTAGCCGGGTGTGGTGGTGTGCACCTGTAATCCCAGCTGCCCAGGAGACTGAGGCAGGAGAATCGCGTGAAATCAGGAGGCGGAGATTGCAGCGAGCTGAGATTGCGCCATTGCACTCCAGCCCAAGTGACAGTGCGAGACTACATCTCAAAAAAAAACCTTGTAATAATACAAGGTGAAACACCTCAGTATAATATACTAGAAAATCATACTTTTAAAGTCAAAACTTGAATCTTAGATGTATTGCTTATTGATTTCGGACAACTGGTTAAACATTCTAAGCTTTAGTTTCTTAGATTTTAGACTAGAGATACTAATGGGAATATTTTGAGGATTTAATGTATTTATTTAGCATATGGTAAATATTAAATTAGTATTTTAGAATAGATAATATATGGAATGGGAGAGAGATATTAAATGTGTGGCACAAATTGTTAGATTTAAGAGAAACAGGAGACATGATGGCTAGAATAATTAAAGAAAATAAAATTTAAAAAATAAAATTAAAATATAATTTTATTGTTGAACTTAAACAAGAAGAGAATTTGACTTAAGCAAATGCATGGCCAAACTATAGACAGAAATCTCAACAAGATGGCACACCATCTTAAATGCCCCATTGAGGAGTTTGAATTCAAAGAGAAATTATTGGAATATATAACAATTGGGAATAACATGATTAATTCAGTGTTTTACATACTAGGCATTACATAAATTTTTCATGTGAAGGATTTTATAATATATATAAGGTGGATGGAAAAAGGAAGAAAATAATGACAGGAAGAATAATTAGGAAACTATAACCATTGGTACTATCATAAGATGATAAGCATCAGACAAAGTTGAAAGCTGTGAGTTCTGAGATACATTTCAAAGGATCAATCCAACGGTCTTGTTTAATTGCTTGTTGCTTGTTTTGCAAAAGAACTTATACTGATGCTACCAGTTTTGTTTTTTTTTGCTTAAGATTGCTTTCGCTATTCAGAGTCCTTGGTGCTTCCATAGGAATTTTAGGATTGGTTTTTCTATTTCTATGAAAAATTTTCATTACTATTACAGAGATTGCATTGAAGCTGTAGATTTTTTGGGGGGTAGTATGAACATTTTAACATTATAAATTCTTCTAATCCATGAACATGGGATATCTTTTCATTTTTTTGTGTCTTTTTAAATTTCTTTCATCAAAGTTTTATAATTTTAATTGTAAAGATCTTTCACTTCCTTAAGTCAATTTATTCCTATGTACTCTCTGTAGCTATTAGCAAAAGGAACTGCTTTCTTGATTTCTTTTTCAGATAATTCTCTGTTGGTGTATAGAAATGCTACTGATTTTTGTATGTTGATTTTGTATCTTGCAACTTTACAATATTTGTTATTAAATTTTTTTCTTCATTATTGGTCTGCTCAAATTTTCTATTTCTTTATGGCTCAATCTTGTAAGTTGTATGTGTCCACCATGAATTTATCCATTTCTTCTAAATTTTCCAATTTGTTGGTATATCATTCTCCCTAATAGTCTCAAATGGGCCAGGTGTGGTGGCTCATGCCTGTAATCCCAGCACTTTGGGAGGCCAAAGTGAGTGGATTACCTGAGGTCAGGAGTTGGGGACCAGCCTGGCCAACATGATGAAACCCCATCTCTACCAAAAATACAAAAATTAGCTAGGCGTGGTGGCATATGCCTGTAATCCCAGCTACTCAGGAGGCTGAGGCAGGAGAATTGCTTGAGCCTGGGAAGCGGAGGTTGCTGTGAGCTGAGATCATGCCACTGTGCTCCAGCCTGGCTGACAAAGCAAGACTCTGTCACAAAAAAAAAAACAAAAAAAACAAAAACAGTCTTAAATGATCCTTTGTATTTCTGTAGTGTTAGTTGTAATGATTCCTTTTTGTCTCTGCTTTTATTTATTTGAGTCATATCTTTTTTTCCATAGGTTAACTAAAGATTTCAAAGTTTTATCTTTTCAAGAAAAGATCTTTTATAATTTTTTTAGTTTTCTATTTTATGTTTGAATGCTTATTATTTCTTTCCTTCTACTTATTTTGCGTTTGATTTGTTTTTCTTTTTTTTTTTTTTAGTTTATGAGTTGTAACATTGATTATTTGAGATCTTTCCATTTTTTTCATGTAGGAATTAATTGCTATAAACTGCATTCTTAGAACTGCTTTTGCTATCTCTTACAGGTTTTGATACGTTGTATTCGTTATTACTTATCTCAAGAACTTAAAAATTTTCCTCCTTAATTTCTTCATTGACCCATCAATTCTTCAGAAGAATGTTGTTTAATTTCAATGTATTTGCAAAGTTTCTTAAATTCTTGTCATAATTTCTTGTTTTATTGCATTGTGGTTGAAAAACACTTGATATGATTTTAATTGGATGAAACTGGAAAACATCATTCTCAGTAAACTATCGCAAGGACAAAAAACCAAACACCGCATGTTCTCACTCATAGGTGGGAATTGAACAATGAGAACTCATGGACACAGGAAGGGGAACATCACGCTCCGGGGACTGTTGTGGGGTGGGGGGAGGGGGGAGGGACAGCATTAGGAGATACACCTAATGCTAAATGACGAATTAACGGGTGCAGGAAATCAACATGGCACATGGATACATATGTAACAAACCTGCACATTGTGCACATGTACCCTAAAACCCTAAAGTATAATAAAAAAATAAAATAAAATAAAATAAAAATAAAAATAAAAAATTTTCTGAGACTTGTTTTGTGGACCTACCATGTAATCTATCATGAAGAATGTCCCATGGGCCATTGAGAAGAATGTGTGTACTCTAGAGCTATTGGAAGGAATGTTCTGAAGATGTGTGTACCTGGTTTTAAAATATGCTACAAGACATAGCAACAAAAACAGCACAGTAGTAGCATAAAAACAGAAACAAAACAGATACATAGTAAAATGAAACAGAACATAAACCCCAGAAATTAACCCATGCATCTGCAGCCAACTTGTTTTTGACAAACGTGCCAAGAACATACACAGAACAAAGGACACCCTCTTCAATAAAGGGCGCTGAGAAAACTATACATCTACATACAAAAGAATAAAACTAGACCCTTATTCCTTAATACATATAAAAATTAACTCAAGATGGATTAAAAACTCAAATGTAAGACCCAAAACATGAAACTACCAGAAGAAAACATAGAGAAAGAGCATAATGACATTGGTTTAGGCAAGGATTTGGATAAAACCTTAAACGCATGGGCAATAGAACCAAATACAGATACATGGGATTACATCAAGCCAACAAGCTTCTGCACAACAAAGGAGACAATCAACAGAGCAAAGAGATAACCTACATAATGAGAGAATATATGTGTAAACTATACATCTGATAAGGGGCTAGTATCCAAACTATATAAAGGGCTCAAACAACTCAACAAAAAGCATAAATAGCCTGCTTTTTCAATAGGCAAAAGACCTGAAGATACATTTCTCAAAAGAGAACATACAAATGGCCAATAAATACATGCAAGAATGCTCAGCATCTCTAATTATCACAGAAATGCAAATCAAAACTACAGTGAGGTATCACCTCCCTTGAGTCAGAATGGCTACTATCAAAGAAATCAAAAGATAAATGTTGAGGATTTGGAAAAAAAGGAAACTCTTTTACACTGCTTCAGGAAATGTAAATTAGTACAACCATGGTAGAAAACAGTATGAAAGTTTCTCAAAAAACTAAAAATAGAGCTACCACATGATCCAATTAATTCACTACTGGATATTTAATAAAAGGAAATGAAACCAGTATGTCAAAGAAATACCTGCTCTCCTATGTTTATTTCAGTACTATTCACAATTGCCACAATATGGAATCAACCCAAATGTCCATCAACAGATAAATTGATAAAGAAAATGTGGTATATCTATACAAGGCAATATTATTCAGCCATTCAAAAGAATGAAATCCTGTAATTTGCTGCAACATGGATGAAACTTGAGGACATTATGTTAAGTGAAATAGTGCAGGCACAGAAAGACAAATACTGCATGATCTCATTCAATCTATAAAATAGCTCTTATGAAAGCAGAAAGTTGAGTAGTAGTAGAGTAGAGAATGGAGAGGGTAGGTGATGAGAGATTGGTCAACAGATTTAAAGCTGCAATTAGGAAGAATAAATTCTTGTGGTCTATTGCATAGGAGGATGACTGGAGATAATAATGATGCATTGTGTGTTTTAAAATAGCTAGACGAGAGGTTTTTTAATGCTCTTATCACAAAGAAATGATGTCTAAGGTGATAGATATGCTAATTATCCTGAACTGATCATTAGACAATTTATACATGTATCAAAACATCAAATTGTACCCCATAAACATGCACAATTATTAAGTGTCAACTATGAATATAAATAAATAGGATGTATATCGAAGCAGAATAGTTTTCAAGAGCTGAGAATCTGATTGTAGGCAAATGACAATGACAAAAATGAAGAGTATCATCGTGACAATTTTCTTGATAATGTTAGTTTTAATCTAGCTTATTCTGATGCAATGCTATAAGACATTCAAGTGGAATTGGCCAATAGGATAAAAATGTAGGGCTAATATGAATTTGAAATACTACCTAAACACGTATGAGCTACAGTTATCCATCAAGGACATTTGTTTAAAGAAACATTACCACTAAAAACTAAACTAACAGCAAACTTTAGGTTCATAGGGAGGTTGGAAAAGAGGGAGCTAGGAAAGAAAAAATAAAAAAGAGAAAGGAGGGAAGGGAAAGGAAGGGGGAAGGCAAACGGAAATAAAAGGGGAAGGGAAGGGAATGGAGGGAGGGAGGGAGGGAGGGAGGAAAGAAGGGAGTGAAGGAAGGAGGGGCTTTTTCAAAAATGGACAAAAAGAAAGAAGAAAGATGTTTACAGCTTGGGTCCTTGTTAATACTCCTAGCTAGACAATAAAAAATCAATGGTAAGGGACTGTGAAAGGGCCACTGAATTGGTTCTAACAAAGCTGTAGAAATAGAGCAAGAAAAGATCAGTGATACTGATTAAAGAAGCAGCTTCCATATGAATACGGAGGAAATGTTTTGTGATTTGGCAAGAAGGAAACCACAATACAGTTTCAGTACACTGGTAAAGACTGAAGTCAGATTTAAGAAAGTTAAGATAGGAAAAGGTAATAAGGAGTATGTTTCTGAGAGAAGTGATCTTCGTAGAGCTTTCTAGCAAATCTTCCATGAAAGCTTAGAATTGAAATTTGGCACACCACTCAGACTATTCCTTATGCGTGGAAAATTTACATACCACTGTTCTTTCAAAGACTCTATTGTTTCTTTCCTGTATCAACCCTTAAAATCTGTACGCAAGTTGCTGATACCAAATACAGCTTTCACAGGGCTGTGGATAGTGGAGAAGACCTTAACTGAAGTTGGTTTACTCTGATTTACCATGCACAGGTCGCTAATCAGCCATGACTGCCTTCCATTCATCTTTCTCTGAGTTACTTTACCCCCACTAAATGATGCAGCATCTAAGAATGTAGAGGCAGATGATTATATTTTCTCTTCTGGAGATGAAAAAGCTGTATCATTGTTCAACATGGCAAAATTTGATAGGGAATAAAATTTGAAACAAATTAGACTGTCTTGATGAAGGAGAAAATTATTCTATCAATGACTCAGTTTTCAAATTTTAGTTGCTTTCAGAGATTTTGCTCATCTTTGGAAAATACACCTTTTAATTTTTCATTTTTTCCCTTATTCCCTCCTTTGGGGAGGTAACTTTTCTCTATTTCTGTGGTTCAGGATTAATTAAGCATTGGTTTCCCTGGGACCAGGGATACCAAGTAGAGTACATCTTCACCCTGACACAGTGACTGGTCCAACGTTAAGACTATGAACTCACTGGGCCAGATGAATTATTTGGGGAGACAGATAAGGATACTGTGTGTGAGAGAAAGGATGAGCCTTTTTCTTATTATTTGAACGAACTGTGAGAACCATGTCAATCTTCTCACCATGAAAAAGGGGAAATTCTGTCCTGTAGTCTGAAAAAAAAAAAATCTTTAACAAAGTAGGGAAGGGTATTATAACAATCTCTGAGAGTCTTTATTCCAAAAGTCATCTTCTGGTCTACCAACACTATACACATGAAATCGGTGATTTGACATACTTTTTCTTTCTTCTGTAATATGTAAGTTAATTTGTCTTTTCAGAGGTAGTATGTCCTTTAGCTTCACTGGACATGCCAAATCCAATATCTGTTGCTTCTGTGAGCTGCGTGATCCAGGCTTTCACTTCCAAGCCCAATCCAAGCAGAATGTAGTGATCTCTTATCTTCAGTGCTTGATTTATTACAGTTTTTAAATTTAGAAAGTACAAGAAGTTTCCAAAATACTGTCCAAGATAGTATTTGCCAGGATCCTACACCTGAGTGAGTACAAAGCTGCTTCTAAGATTACTCCCTTAGGATAACCCACTAATTTCTTTTTCTATAAATTGCTTAATGATTTAGTATTAATGGTTTCTCAAAAATTGGTCTTTTAAAAGGGGTTTTTTGAAGCCATGGTAAAGTAATTGGAATTGAAATGAAAATAATTGTGAAATTTTTCTGCTGTCTAAAATTTTTTAAGTATCCCTGCAATTATTAGACTGATGCTAAAAAGCAAGGATGGCATTTCATATACAAGTTATCACTAAGCTTCCGGGTGAACTGTGTGTATGTACTAATTGTGTGTACAACAAGGACACAACTTCATTAACGGTATAATATGCTATCTTTAAAGTGTTTTACTGTAAATTATAGTATATGGATATTTGAAATAAATCAGCAGTAAAAGAAAAAATACTCTCCCTAAATTATTCTTAAAATGGAGATTATAGAAATCATTATAATTAATAATGTTATTTTCTAAAAACTTTAAATTACTAAAAATGATGACAAACATGTAATAGTCACAATGAAATATATTCTGAGTATTTCCCTTAATGTTTGCAATTAATATAATTTCCTGCTAATAAAGTAATATATATTCATTATTTATTACATTGTATCATATATGCTCCTGTTTTATATTACACTAGACATAGATGTATTGAAAATGAGAAATTCTATGGAAACAAATTTTCACCAAGTAGTACTATTTTTAATAAATGTCTAAGTCTGTAAAAACTGAATATATTTCTGTAGAAAAAAAAATGAAGCTTTACCTATCCAATAATTGGACTATAATCTATATTTTAAAAAGCAAGTGAATCGGAGATTACTTAAATGTTTGTTTTGTGCCAATTCTTGTGAATATGAACATAAAAACAGGGATGATATGTGAGTAGATTTAACTTTACTAATTCTTTTTGATTAATCGGGGCTGATTATCAACAATGTACAAAGAATCTAAATCACACAAGAAAATATACTGGTAATATCCATACATTGTCTTCTTACAGTAAATAGTAGTTTATAACACAAAATAACTCGTCAAAAGGAAATTAGGAAACATGAAACACACCCAGGAGATTCACATTATCAGCAACATGTCTTGCACATTCTTATCCTAAATTTCATTGAGTCATTCAGTCTATAACAGAGCAAATACCATTACTGCTACTTTTATTGCCTTATCTATTTTTTAACTTTGTCACATTTGGGGGATTTATACTTAGTTTCTTATTTTAATACCTTAATATATTTATGCTTCATAAGACCAAAGTGGTAGGCCAATTTAAGATCGATTATTTTACTATCATTCCTTCCAATGCCTCAACTTTCACTTTATTCCCTTGAAAATAAAATATATAGAAAAAAATGTTTCTTTCTTTCTGGATTCTGCTACATAATCAACTACCACAATTTTGCAAGTTTGTTTACTGGTTTTCAAAAACTTATGACTCAGAGGGGTCAATTAGCATAAGGGGAAGCAGCTTGCTGTTACAGGTATTTCTTTTTATTTTATCATGTTATCTTGTTTCTATCTACTTTGTGATAAAAATCCAGTGATTTTTTTAAAGTTTTTTTTCCCCAATCCACTTAAAATTCCCAATAATATCTAGTGTATCTTTCTGAGTTTCTTTTTAACATATGTTCTCAGTCACTCATTCAAGTCTGCATCTGTTCATTATCTAGTATATAGTGTCTTCAATATCAACTCAGAAAAAATTAGAGCTTAGTTTTAAATAATTATGTGTTGCAGTAATGAATCAACTTCTGTTTCAAATTATTTTTTTCCTTGGAAAGAATTACAGTAGTATACTTAGTATTTAGTACACTTAGAAGTTAGTTTTATACAGTGTTTTTACCTGGTAAGTTGATCTACAGGGAAACTCAAGGAACCATTACCATTCTCTGGACTTTATCATTATTTCTCTTTGAAATATAATTAATAGTGCATTAAAAATATACATTCCCTGTATGTGTGTTACACCTAAGCTCACAAAGAATTCAATTTCTCTCTCATGTAACATGCACATTTTTTTAAAAAGTAAAGAATAAAAGAAATATCCAAACTGCTGTAGTCTGAATGTGTCTCCCTCCAAAATCAACATGTTGAGATTTAATGCCCAATGAAATAGTATTAAGAGGTGGGGCCTTTAGGAGGTAGTTAGGTCATGAGGGCTTTACCCTACTGAATGAGATGAAGACCATTGTGAAAGAAGCTGCACATAGTGTTCACCTCTTTTCAATGCTCCCATCAAATGAAGATACAATGTTCAGGACACTATCTTGGAAGCAGTGACTCGGCCCTCACTAGACATGGAACCTGACAGTGTCTTAATATTGAACTTTCCCATCTCCATAGCTGTGAGCAATAAATGTATACTTTTTACAAATTAGCCAGTCTAAGGTATTTGGTTATAGGAGCAGGAATGGACTAAGACAAAAACTGAAAGAAACATAAATTTTAATAGAAGTCCTAGCATGTATAAAGAAAAATTTAGAAGAGTAGTACATAAGATTCCACAATAGAGTCTATACTTTAATGTGGGGTTACTGTCAACCAAACTGTTTCATTGTTTTTAACGGAAAGATGATTGAGCTATGGTTTAAAAGTAGGGAACTACATAGACTGTTCTTAATATTCTTCTATAAGTTGGTAATTTTCATGTGAAAGTATGTAATTGAGCATGATGCATCAGTTCCCTTTTAAAAGTGACAAGTATGTCATATATGTATTACAAGACATACTTGCTACTTTTAAAAGGGAACTGATGCATCACGCTCTCTCTCTCTAGATACATACATATATATATATATATATATAAGTGAAAGGCACCATGAGTGACTATATGCATAGATATATACATATATATATTTGAAGGCATACAGATTATTTATATACCAATACAAATTTCCAGGAAACAGTTATTGTAGGACATCACAACAGAAATTATGTATTTTGATATGTTTAGTTTATAATTTTTGCAACCATCTGCTGAAGCATTTACTGGCACACAGCACCTTAATATATATTTGTTGAATTAATGAATTTATTTTTGAATAAGTGAAGAAATTTAAAAAATGAATGATTCTGACTTTTTCTGGAGCCTGGTGACTTTGAGGTCCTGCACCCGATGATACGCAAATTGTTCACTTTAAATTCATGCTGTGTTGAGTAACCAGACACGTGGGAATATAAGCTTGCATTGGCAGGTTGAGATTTCAGTGAGGCAAGTGAGGTGCTGCTTTAGGTACATAATTTAAGAGATTGTAATACACTCAGTAATTAGTAAAAAGAATATTTTAAAGAGATATTTTTTAAAATCCAAGGTATATATCCAAACATCAATGTTAATGCAAAAATTCATAATGAACAAAATATCAAGCTGGAAATGATGGTTTTTCTCACTACTTCAGGGATTAGATGAAGTGCAGCCCTTCCCTGTAAATGCCAGGGAAAAATCCAAAAGTGCAGAGAGAGGTAACACCTCATGAGACTAACTTTAACCAGTGAAAGACACCATGAGTGACTATAATCAAAGACACTTACAAAGTTTCTGGCAAAAAAATAAGACTTTCATCCCAACTTCCTTCCCCACTATTATATATAAGAGTGGCTTATACTCTTTTAAAATCCTGTTTTCAGTGAAACATACCAAGATTGCCATTCTATCCAGTGTTTTCCGTCTTTGGACAAATTGTATTGCATGTTAATAATTTGAACTATTTTAATATGCATTTCCATTTAAAACTGACTAGTAAACATCTGTTGAACCAACTAGAAAATGGATTTTCAAAAATGAACCAGTGACTTAATTTAATAATGTGCAGGAAGTCATATAGCTATCAACTCTCAAGCTTGACATAAATAATTTGTTTGACATTTGTGTTTTTCCACTTTTACTTTTTTATTAAAAGAATCTGCATTTGTATTTTATGGAACATTGAGCAAAAATTACCAATGCTGCAATTCTGTGCTGTCTCCTTTCAATAATAATTTTTCTGGTTATTTTTGCCACACACCTTTTTGTTTGCTTTGTAAGAAGCAAAGTGCCAAAGAACTCTTACTATTTTTTTAACCTATAATTTTTCTGGTTAAAAAATCCTTAATAAATTAATATATGTTTCTATTCTTTTCTACTGGCCTAAAGTGCATAACATCAACACAAGTTCTGAAGTGGCTTTATGTTGGCTAAATGATTTCTACGTTTTTGTTTCTTCATTCAACAAACATTAATTGCAAGCCTCAACAGGAAGTACTTTTTTAAAGTATACATTCAATATATCAATTAACTTCCTGTGATCTGAAGGGTGGTAACTCTGTTTAGGAAATTTAAATGAAAAACAAAAGTGACACAAATGAATATTACAAATAATCATGCTTCAAGAGTTAAGAGTAAGACACAACTATAGGCTGTGAAGGAAGTGAAGGAAGATGACACATGAGCTATGGGTTGCATCAGCACCGTGGAAAAGACATTGTAACTGCAAACTGGGAGTCCATATAATCTGTCAAATAATTATTGTCTGAAGGGGGAAAGGGTCCTTTAAACAATTAATTACTAGTCATGTGATACTATTGTTATACGTGTTCATACTTGAATCTCAAACACACTGGGAATACATGCAGATGAATTGCTAATAGCATTAAGCACATTCCTGTAAAATAAATATTTGAATAATGTACAGTTTGCATATATTCTACTACAAAATATCTGAAATTATGGAAACCAACTAGCAGGCACTTAAATAAATAAAAAGCTAGGGTTGGTTGGGAGAGAAATTACTTTTATGAAATATATCTTGTGGTTTTGAATTTATCTTTCTCCTCTTCTTTCCCTACTCCTTCTAGATACTTTTCATTATATTAGTATGAGGAACACAGGAAAAAAACTGCAATAATATTAATTCATTGATATTTTAAGCAAACTCTAAATAATCTGCACTTAGTTCTCCATTCATAAAGAAGGAGCAATAAATCTTACAGGTTTTTTTTCTAATATCCCTATCCCTACCAGTAATTACAGGCAGTATCTCAAAAACACAGATGCTACATTTACTCCCATGTTATAATAGCTGGCTCCTATAATCATAGCTTAGAAAGTTAGGAACAAATTCAAATAGGATTTTAATTCCAATGAAAATTAAGTTCTGACTAGTTTACTATTAACTATATTTGAGCACTCTTTATTTATATATTTAGTTTTTTGTTCTGTGTTTCTTTTTTTATTTCTTTAAACATAAAATCAACTCCATTTGCACATTATCTAGACAGAACCATTTTCTCATTGTACAAGACTCTTAATTACCTCTCTCTTACTGGCCACGCATTTATTCAGGATTTGAAGAGTACGAGGGAAATGTAATTAATGAAATAATATATTGAAGTTCTGAATGAGGTCGGCTTGCTATATCATTTATTAGCTGTGTAATCCCAAATTCCTTAACCTCTCAAGTCTCACCTTCTTCATCAATAAAATGGAGAAAATTAGATCTACCTCATAGAGTCATTAGGCAGTTTCATCGAGATTAAACACATAAACTAGCATGGTGTCTAGTACGAACCACACTCAATACATTTTAAACATTACCATTAATTTTTAATGCAATTTATGCCAAGTCTCCCTTTTATTGTAGTGGAAATTGAAAGTTCAGTATAACTCAAACAACAAAGAAAGTAAATTGTCTTTTATAAAATGCTAGGAAATGTCATAGCTAAGTAGCATTAATATAAATCATCATTTCTTATTACATTACTAGGAACTAAATACATTTTAAGATTACTATTGTCATTCTTTTGAATATTATCCAAACCACAGCTCCGTTTTTGTTAAGGTAGATGGATAGGAGCTGAGTACAGAAAAACAAATGGTCTATTAGAATTGCTCTGAGAGATGGACATGAATATGTTCATGTACATAAGCACATATCTAATTTTTAACATACTTCCAAATTAATTGCAAGTAAACATAAAGATTTGTCTTTCAAATAATGTTATAGGTATATTAATGCACTACAAAATATAATTATTTTGTGTTTCACAAACAGTAGTCAATTGTGAATATTCTCTCTGTACCCTACTGTGCCAGTATATCCAATCAAAAACCAAAGCTCAACTTTAAATAAACATCTTTCTCTTTATACTAAAACCTAATTCAAAATGATTCTTTCAGACCCTCATAATAGCAACCATTACTCAGAGAAATCATACTTACTAAACTGGGTTCTGGGCATCATTATAATAATGCTAGAAGGTATTTTAGGTAGCACATTTCCACGAATTTGAAAGTAAGACAATTTTGCAACAGACTAGAAAAGCAATATATAAAAACAGTGATTATAAGCAAAGCCACATGAAAAGATTTTTTTAAAAACCAGCATATACCTTGATAAAGGTAATATCATGTTTATGAAAGACTGCATTAATCTGACAAATAATTGATCACTGAAAAAAAAATAGAAATTAAAATTCCTGAAACAAGCATTGCCTATACCCATCTTTGTGCAATCCTTAAAAGGGAGACAACAGAAAGCTAACTGATGATTTTAGTCTGTTGGGGGGGTAGCTAACGACATTTTGTATGAGTAGACACATCGAAGTATAAAAGATGGTGCTACTATGCATTTAAATCATGTATTTCTCCAGCCTCTGCTTCTTGATTAGTGTGGTAATCATTAGTGCTGTTTACCAAATATTCTCAGCTCCCTGCTTGGGGACACATGGTAGAATTGTGCTTCCCAATCCACTTTGAATTTGGACTGTGTCACCTCTAGATTGAAGCTACAACAGTCAGTATGTGATTCACCATATTCCTCTTCCTTGACATGGCAATCATTGAAGCATGAGGCTGATTTATTGTGAAGCTATTAAAACTTGTAATTTTGTGTTATGTAGCTTTTTTTTGAGATGGAGTCTCGCTCTGTCTCGCAGGCTGGAGTGCAGTGGCGCGATCTCTGCTCGTTGCAAGCCCCGCCTTCCGGGTTCACGCCATTCTCCTGCCTCAGCCTCCTGAGTAGCTGGGACTACAGGTGCCCGCCACCACGCCCGGCTAATTGTTTGTATTTTTTAGTAGAGACAGGGTTTCACCATGTTAGCCAGGATGGTCTCGATCTCCTGACCTCGTGATCTGCCCACCTCAGCCTCCCACAGTGCTGGGATTACAGGCGTGAGCCACCGCGACCGGCCGTTAGATATCTTAAAAAGTGCATCTAAAGCAGTATAAACCTTAAGACCCCACAAATCCTGGATCTGTCACAGACAGCATGTGACATAGGGTCGGCATCAGCATATTTCCCTGATATACTACAATGAGAAGACTACCCTGATGATAAAGTTTAAATATATATAAGAAATCAATCTTTTTCAGGAAATTTGGGGATTGTCACAGTAGCATCATCTAAATTATACCAACTGACAGAATTAACTAAATAATTTCCTGCAGAGGCAGAATGTGCTAGTTAGATCAAAGCAAATACCTAATTGGCCTGATAATTATATTTCATATATAAGTGAATTACCTAGAATTTTGATGCATCTATCAATCGTTCATTAACTTAAATTGAGTGTCTTGGTATCTAAGACTCTAAGAATTGGGCAAAATCAAGTTTGTAGCAAACAAAGCTACTGCTTAGACATTGGAAACTAGTCTAGCTCAGGTGTTAACAGCTAGAGTTGTTAATTTTGAGAGAAATTCAAGCAAGATCTGAGTAGTATCTAAGACATGAGCATAAACCCTCTAACTCCACCTCATTTTCTATTTATACTTTATTACTCAAATAGTGGCAGTCCGCCAACTTATTTGTCTTTTATTGCATTGTGTTAAATAGAAATCAATGAGTGGCAGTGAATTGGACTACTAATTCAATCACTTATTAATTGTGTAATCTAGTATGTATAAGTTACCTATCACTCTAAGCCTCCATTTGTTCATGTGAAAATGAGATCAGTAATCTATCTTGCTTACAGTTCTTTGTGGTGGGAATTAAATGAGGTCATGTTAGTAGATACAATATTAATGAAATCTATAAGGAAGATGGAGAACTGAAGACAAAATATAACCGTTGTTCATCCCTTGAGTGCATGATATTTACATTGAAGTTTTCCATATTTGTGGTAGCTGGCCTCCAAGATGATTCCCAAAATTATATATATATTTCTTTCTTCTTTTGAGACAGAGTCTCACTCTGTTGCCCAGGCTGGAGTATAGTGGCATGATTCACAGTTTACTGCAGCCTAGACCTCCTGGGTAGCTGGGACTACATGCATACATAGTCCCACCTCAGCTTCCCTAGTAGCTGGGATGACCGGCACATGTCATTTGTAGAGAAGAGGTCTTGCTATGCTTCCCAGGCTGTTCTGGAACTCCTGGATGTAAGCAATCCTCCTGTCTTGGCGTCCTGAAGTGCTGGGATTACAGGCATGAGCCACCGCACTGGGCTGTAATCTTTTCTTGGTATTCATGTCCTTACATAGTTCCCTCTCACAGTGAGTGATAAGACTGATCTGTTTGGCAATAGAATATTGAAGAAGTAACAGAATGTGACTTCTGAGGCAAAGTTATAAAAATCATTGTTTCTACCATGTCTCCTCTCTGGGTTTGCTCACTCTGAACAAAACCAGCAGCCATGTCACAAGGAAAATCAAGCAGCACAAAAGAGAGGCCATCACAGGGAAGAAATGAGGCCTCTGCCAACAAACACCACCAACTTACCAGGCATGTCAGTGAGACATCTTGGAAGCAAATCTTCCAGGCTCAGCCTCCATCTGAGGGTAGTCCCAGCCAACATGCTGCCTTAGTCTCATGAGAAGCCCTGGGTCAGAACAGTGCAGCTGAGCCACCCTCAAACTATGGCCCCCAAACGGAGAGATAACAAATGTTTACTTTTGTTTTAAGCACACTAAGTGTTGGGGTAATTTGTTATACAGCAATAAATAACTAATATAATTCTACTTTGATTCTTCTTTCAGTAATGAAACCATTAACTGTTAAAATAAACACAAAATCTATATCCCCAGAGAAGAAACCAGCAAAGTTATATAATGCTTCATAGGACTTCCACATGCTGCTGTGTTGAGAGCCATATTATTGACTAGGCTCTATGACTTTGTAACAAAGACTCTAAGCCAAGCAAAATATTTGTTTATTGCCTTTATGGCAATATACATAAAATGATCTTTCTGTTTCCATTTATTTCTCCTTGTTTTATTAGTCTACACCAGCTATTTCAAACACAGCATTGTGGGAAAGAGTATCAGTCTGGACTTTGGCGTTTTTGTCACACTGTTTCATTCCTTAGCTTGTAAAGTGTCTCTTTTTCTTAAAATGAGAGAGATCTTAAAAAAAGAGCCCCAAAACCTGTGCATATTGTTTGCCATCTAGTTCTCACAAGTTAAAAATTAAGGCGGGAGGGACGGGGCCCTTGACCGCTTTAACCCCCACTCTCGGCGTGGCTACCACAGGCCCTGCAACCAAGAGTTCCAAAATTTTAACTGATGAAACTACTCCAGGAATGTCATTTCTATACGCAGATACTTCCCTCATTCACTGTATTAGGCTGTTCTTGCACTGCAATGAAGAAATACCTGAGATTGAGCAATTTATAAGAAAAGAGATTTAATTGACTCACAGTTCTGCAGGCTATACAGGAAGCATAGCAGCATCTGCTTCTAGCGAGGCCTCAGGAAGCTTCCAATCATGCTGGAAGGCAAAGGGGGAGCAGACACATCACATAGCAAGAACAGGAGCAAGACAGAGGGAATGAGGTATCACATACTTTTAAATAACCAGATCTCATGTGAACTGAGTGGTATAAACAATTCCCATCAGGCCCCACCTCCAACATTGAAACATATGAAAAAAAGTCATGAATTTGCTGTTTATAATATATCATTAACTTCATTATACGACTTCTTTGGGATTATTGTAGGTAAACTGCTGCAGCAACCTGAATGTATGATCACATGATGTCAATCGCTAGCAATTTCAATTAATGTTAAGTGAAAGTCTAATCGAAAATTGTCAATAAGGTGGGGATTTTATGACAAAAATAAAACAATCACCATTTTGTGACCAATAAAAATATCAGTGAAGTGAGTACAATGGGGAACAACTGAAAATTGTGAAAGTAAATGGACCATAAATGCCTAAATGGATTTTTAAAGATTTTTTTTCCAACCACATCTCTCAATTTGATTGATCTGTGCTATCTGCCTTATAAGCATCAAGGAGTTTATTCTACTTTTTTTTTATCATACCTAGAAATCCCATGCAATCACTGGAATTAGAATGCTTTAACAATTATGAGGCTGTTGGAAATAACTTTAGAAGTATTCAGGTTTATTTTCTGTCTATCCTGCAGTGGCAAAGCATTTGTTTATTGATGTGAGGTATATGAAGTCTTAATCTGCTGCATGTAGCACCTGATTAAAAACAGAATTTCTACCATGACCAGGTATTTCAGAGAAGAACTAATTTTCTGTTCTAGTCATCCCAGAAAGATATTGTTGTTTATGTTTTTCAAGCTACCCATCCTTAACATCCAAATGAGCAATGCCAAGGCAATAAAATTGCTGGTCAGACAATATGACAGACAGTAGTGACATTCAAAATAATTAGCAAACTGAATAGCTCTACATCCCGATCATAATCAATACTGCTGTAGTACTAAAACAGGGTTAGAGACCCCTTGCCATACCACGGGTTAACCTAGTCAAGGGGCCGAAGCAGCTGTGCAGTTGGAGGAACCATATTTAGGGGAATTCAAGAAAAAGGCTATTAATAATAAGTAGAAAATTATTTCAATACTTTAATAACTAATATAGCTGTACTGCATATGGCTGATGTCAACATGGCCTGACAAGATAAAAAGCAGTCTTTAAAATTATTCCAAAGATACTGTCACTGCCTAAACCATGTGTGGAACATTTTTTTTAGAATTGCCTTCAGAGCCAGTTTATAAACCATACAAGAAGAAGTCTCATTAATTTTATAATACCTCATTTTTTACCAAAAATGGTATTACACAACTTGTTCTCTCACATTATTCACCATACTTGGCTCTGAGTGGCTTTTAGCTATTTCCAAAAATCAGACTCAAACTCCAAAGACAAAAATATATTAAAGATATATTTTACAATGTTTTATGCAGTATCTAAAGCAACTCCAAATGAGGAGAAAAGTTAACTGCACTAAGTTCCTATAACATGCTGTTACAGTACTAGAAACTTACAAATAGTTATCCCATTTAATTTTACATAATTTTATTTTACATCATTGACCACTTGAAAGTCTGAACTCAAAGGCAGCAAAAATTTTAAGACAAAAACTCACAACACTATAGAGATATTGACTTTCTCTTATATGAAGGCCTATGTCCTAATTATAACTTCTCGCTCTAATTACTAGACTCATAGGTAATAACATATTGAAAGAAACAGGACAAAGTTTCTGAATACCTTAAAGTAAACAGGAGCTAAGATTTATTGAGTGCCCATTACATACCAAGGCTACCACATGTTAGAACTAGCTTTTGCACAAAATTTAAAAGACTTTATTTGGCCATGCAGTATGTGACATTTCTACATATATTGGTATTAACCAACTGCTAACTGAAAAGAATTTCTATTATAGTACTTTTTAACAACATTTAAAGCACTTAATACAAAATAGGCATGTATAAAATCATTATACATTATATTATTCCCTGCAATATCCCTGAAGATTTGGTACTATTTAAATTATCGTTTCATAGATGAAGAAATGGAGGCTTAGATAGATTAAGAAGGTTGTCTATGGTGACACAGCAGAACCAAGATCTTAACCCAGGCACCCTGATTCTACAGCCATATTCCTATCACTCTGCTGCACTGAAGGAATTGATGAGAACACTGACATATGTTTGTGTCAGAGTTTGAGCTGCTATGACAAAGTACCACAGACTGGGTGGCTTAAAGTCAACAAAAAAATTGTATATTTGTTACAGTTTTAGACACTGGGAGTTCAAAATCAGGGTGCTGGCCTGGTGAGTCCTGGGGAGAGCCTTCTTCCTATTGTGGACTGCCCTTTTCTTATTTCCTCACATAGCAAAGGAGGGCAAGAGAGCACTCTGAGGTCTTTTTTATATGGGCACTGACGTCATTCACGAGGGCTCCATTTCATGACCTAATTACCTACCAAAAGTCTCACTTCCAAATACAGTCCGATTGTGTTTGGAATTGGATTCCAACATGTAAAATTTGAGGGACACAAACATTCAGTCCATTGTAGCTTACTACTTTTTAAAATCAGAAATGTTCTTACACGCTTGAATGAAGTTTGTTCACTGTTGTATGATTTGCATGCGAGTAGGCACAGAATGAGTTGACTTACCCAGAAGATGGAAGAGAGAAAGAAGGAGCCTGCATCATGTGATAGAAGAAGGACTCATTCTTCAACATCCCCAAGATATCTTCACTGAAGTAGGGCTCAAAATGGCTGAAATTTCCACTGCAAATTCATCCTCTAGGAAAAGCAACAATTACGTTGTCTTGACACTTGTGTTGCCAATTACATGTCACAAGTAGCTACTTATATACTGAAAATGTATGATTTTTAAAGTTATTTACTTTTTAAATTTGTTTTGTTACAAAAAGTTTTGTTGCTCAATATATACACAGAAAATTTTAGCAAACATATCTGTACATTTTAAAATGTGGAAAATACTCTGATGTAATCACCTTTAGTTAGGAAATAGGGCAAAGCCTCTATTGAATGACTTTCCCAATCTCATCTCCTTCCTTCCTCTCAAAAGACAGTCACTCATTATCCTGACTTCTGTGGTTTCACTATCTTACTTGTCTTCAGCTTATCATCCATATAGATATCCTTAAATATTATATTTTCAAATTTTGCCCTTTTTAATTTTATGCAAATAGCATCATCCTGTATATATTTTTGACTTATTTTTTAGCATAGCTATAGCATTAATCTATACTGATGTATAACAGTATTTTATTTTCATGGCTATATATGGTTTTTATTGTATACCCCACTTCATTTATTCAGTCTATTGTTGATAGGTAATTGAATTATTTCCAGGTTCTTTAGTTACAAAAACAATGCCTCTATGTTCTAAGAATATTGTTCTTGAACAACTCCTGGTCCATATTTGGAAACAAATCTCTAGGAATAGAATTGCTCATTCCTCTCTTATTTCATAAAAATAAAGGGCTGGAGAAGACATTTACAAGCCTTCTCACAGCCGTTTGTGGCCATGTGACTCAGTTCTTGCTAATGGAGTCTCGTGAAAAGGAGATAAGACATTTTCTGGTCTAGGCCTTAAAAAATTGATATATACTTTCTGTATTCTCGCTCCCCTTCCCACACTCTGGGACACAGACATGCCTGCAATCCAGCTGATAGACCATGCAAAAATAGACAATACCTAAAAAATGACCAAGTAATGTGATAGAAGAATCATCGATCCTTGAATGACTGTGTAGAAGAAGCCACTTCTAAAACTGGACCATTCACTTGGAACTGTTGTTATGTTAAATAAAACCATACCCATCAGCAGATTATGAGTTCTCATTATTGTAACTACTCCTTCACATTTGGCATTATTAGTCATTTTTATTTTTATAATTTTAGTGAGTGTCAAATGCTATCTCATTGAGTGTTAAATTACATTTCCCTGACTGCTAATCTTTTTCATGTGATTTTTGCTTGATTTGATTTCTTCTTCTATGAAGTACATGTTTAAGTCTTTGGGCCATTTCTCTATTTGATTGTCTTTTCCTTAGTAATTTAGAAGAATTCTTTATAATTTGGGTGAATGTGCTTGTCTTTTGTCCATTACATTTTTTGCATTATCTTTCATTCTCTTTATGGTATCTTGGTGAGGTTTTTATCCTAATGAAGTCAAATGTGTTAGAGTCTTCTTTTATTTTTTGTGCTTTCTTTCTTGTTTTGACAATGCATAAGAAATTCTTTTCTTCCCCCATATAATAAAGATTTCCACCTAAGTTCTTCTAAAAGCTTTAGGCCACTGCCTTCTGAATTTGGTTCATTAGTTGATTCACTTGAGTTCTGATATACTTTTTTCCATAGAAGAGTAAAGGGTGGAGTTACAACTGGCAGACGGGAATTCCAAATAATCATGGGTGTGCCTATGAGCATTTGTAGTTCATGTGAATACCACCATTCATAAGTACTGAGAAGGGAAAAACAAAGTTTGTGAAGAGCAGGTTGAAGGTACTGTCTCTAGAAGTTTCCTTAGTGAGATTTAGTGGGAATAAATGCTAGACCTTGGTGTTAGACACATTCTTAGTTACTCATGTACAGAGCAGGCTAGTTTATCAGTGATTCATGTGAAAGAGACATGGAGTTCTAACTTTTGGTTGACAAGCTAGACATGCCCCCAACTATGTGACAAGGTTGCTAAGAAATCTAATGAGATCTCAGCCTCCATTAAGAATAGGATGTGCAGAACTTGAGAGATAATATCTCCCCTGTGGCTTGTGCTCATTAGACAACAATTAGGATCTTGCATCAAATTTCAATGCTACTCTTGAAGAGGTACGTAGGTAAACTGGGGTTTATCACAAGAGGAGCAGTCAGGTTGGTATCAAGGTGGGAAACCACTATATATATGTGTGTGTGTGTGTGTGTGTATACACACAACAGTTGATGTGACTGGGAAATCTTAGAATGCAATGGAGTAGACGTTGATAGGCCATAATAATTGTGTTTAAAAATTTTAAACATTGCCCTATCAAAGAGATGACACATATTTTTCCTATATTTCTCTAAGTAAACACCAAGAACCAATGGACAGAAGTTATAAGGAAATAGACTAAGGCTATTACAAAGAATCTTAATAGCAGTTGGAGAATTTGTCTTAAAAAGAACCGATTAACTCAAGAAAGTAGTGGTCTCCTTCCCCAATACTGATGGCACTGAAATGGAATCTGAAAGATAATTTATCAAGGACGTTACTGGTATTGGTTAATATATATTAGTGCTTACTACTGACAAGGAATTATTCCATGCACTCTGCCTGCATTTTCCCATTTAACCCTCACAGCAGCACTAGAAGATGAGAACTATTTTGTCATTATTCTCTACATGAAGAGTCTGAAGTTTAAAAGGTTAAATAATTGCCTTTGTAAAAGGCAGAAAGCACATCTGTCTTGTGTCCAGAGAGTGAGTTCTCACCCACACTGCTTCTCACTTGTCAATCCTGTAAAACAGATTTGCTGCACTGGGAGAGAAGCCATACTGTGTGTCCATCCAATTCTAAGGCTACTTGGTTCTAACAAAATTGAAATGTAATATCTTGGAAGCTAAAAGAGTAAGGAAAGTAGACAGTGGAAGAAATGGGAAAAGGGACAGGTAAAACTTAATGAGGAAGGGAAAAGTCTGGAAAGATTGTACGTGCAAGGCACTGGTCCAGGGAAAATACATTCCTGGCTGGTCGTAGACAAGGGATATTGCCTGAAGTTTATATACACATGAAAGCAAGGTGATGAGGAGTAGGAGACAGTAAAGACATGAGACTCATAAAAATTTTTCTTGCCTTACCAGAGGCATCGTTTGGCCACGTCACATGAGGTTCCAAACACTGCATTTTGTTAATAGTCAGAAAGAACTAAGGAAAACAAAGAAAGAATTTCATTTCCCCCATCAAGTATCAAGAGTCTTGCAATGAGCTTACTTTCATTATTTTTCTTGCAAGTAATTAATACCACTCTTTCCTTACAGAAAGCATTGGCAGAAAGATGTTAATTAGATCCAAATGGACAATTTGTATGGAGTCATTCATGCATGGCTTGATTTAACAAATATTTATGGAGTGTTTACTATTTGTGAAGCATTTTTCTAGACACTGGAGACACAGCAGAAAATAGTATTCCCCTACCCCTAAAAATAATTACCCCTAAAAATAATTTCCTATATTTTTTGAGTGTATTTTCTGTGGCAGAAAGGCAACACACGAAAAAGATAAATATGTAAAATTTAAGGTATGTTAAATAGTCATAAGGGCTAATGAGAAAAATAAAACAAAGAAAGTTGGTATATATGTAGAATTATTGAAATTGTATAGGATTTTAACCAAATATGCAAATTAAAAAGAAGAGAAGGAAAACGGCCATGAAAGGGAGATGTGTTGAGTCTCATGTGGATTTAGGTCATGCTTATGAATCACAAGTATTGTGAAAGGTCTTGTAGCAAAATGAAAAGGACATTAGACACATCACTTCTCTTATTTTATCCTCATTTCCTCATCTTGAAAATGGGAATTCTAATATTAGACCTGTTGGTCACAAAAAAGTGGATGTGTGTCTCTAATGAGTCATTGAATGTGAATGCAGTTTTCAAAATGTAAAAGAGTGTATACATGTAGCTTCATCTTATTACAAAAAGTAATTTATATTTTTGATGCCCTCTTCTTCTCTGGGTCTCTGAATATATATATATATGTGTGTGTGTGTGTATGTGTGTGTATACACATACATATAAAACTATAAAACTTAATGAGGAAGGGAAAAGTCTGGAAAGATTGTACGTGCAAGGCACTGGTCCAGGGAAAATACATTCCTGGCTGTACACACATACACACATATGTTGGTCCGGTCCATCTTATAACTCATACAACGTACCTAGTACAAACATTTTGACAAGGAATAAGCATATCTGTGGTGGAAACCCAATAATAGGGTTCTCCGAGTCTCTAAACAGACTAGGGGCAAGAGAATTCTTCTGTATTTGGGTCTCCCTGGATTACTGAAGACTTTGCAGAGCTCTTTTAACCACCTCCTGAAATGCTGGTTTCTTCCCTCCATCCAAGAGACTCGACAAAATGGAACTTGTCAACTGTGCTTATGGTAATAAATCTCCTTTCCAGCATTTCTCATGACATTCTAATGCCTTGCTGAACATAATCAAAAGGTCATTTTCCACCTGAATTCATCTTCTCCAAGCTGCCTTATATTTCTGCAAATCCAAGTTTCAACAAGTTTGATTTCATTCCTTCTACCGTATTTTATTTGCTTTAACCAAGCTAAAAATCCCACTGTCACCCTATGTTGTACTCTAATAGCTTGAATGGGGATTATACTTTATTGGCTGACTGTATAATGTGGATACATTTTGAAAGCTGAACGGCTCCTTTTTCTTGAATGACAGAGAATTAAATGCTACCTTTCAGATATTGCCAAAAGATTTCTTATGATTTTGTTTCCCACAACAATTCAATAACTTTCTATGTATCAATTGTGCAGAGATCAGCATTCTCACATACATACAAAACAATCCCCCAGAAGCCCTAAGACTTGAACAGGCCTTTCGCTGTGCAATCCACTCAGCTGTAGCCATGCATTTCACAACCCTGTCTACAGTTTCTAGAGGAGCAATCCAATTATTAGAATTTGAGAACTTATGCATTCTTGATTGCTGTGGATTTCTTTTTAACTAGAAACAGTCGTATTTAATTTTGGTAGGTTCATATTATTGATTTAAGTGCAATCATCATTTCTAAACAACACTATCAAGAATACAGTGCCATTTATAATACACGTTTATTGGGGTGGAGGGTACCAGGAATATCCCCAGGAAAATATATGGGAAAACCTTGGACTTCGTCTTGCCAGTGATAATGGCAATTGACCAGCCTGTATTTGCTAATTGTGTTTAGCATATTTGTGACACTCGTCTACTTAAGTCAGTCTGTCTACTTCCCTGAAATGAGTCAGCGGCTTATGATTTATTAGCAAGGCAGGGCTTTGGCCTTTCACTTGGAGGAACAGAATCCCAGGACGATCTGCGGGAACCACAATCTGACCAAGATCTCCTCTACACAAGGCAGGAGCCACAGTTTACCCGGGCGCGGGTGTCGCCCCAGCCTCGTCAGGGAAGGCTCCGAAACAGCGCATCCAGGGCTAGAGCGCCGCCCACCCAGCGGTCCTGGGTCAGCTCCGCGGGATGCAGGACAAGGGTCCTCGGCCATCGAAATCACTCTCCGCTCATAAAGACACGGTTCCTTGTAGGGGAAGGATTGGGGTACCATTTGGGACCCTCCCAATCCCCCAGAAGTATCAATGGCCCTTGCTCCAAACCGCCGGGTGCGGAGACGCACGAGAGAGCAAGTGCCCGCTGAGAAGAGCAGCGGCGGGAAGAGGAGAGAGAAAACCAGGAGGGAGAGACTGAGCCAGCTTCCCCGCCTGTCCGGTCTCGGGATCAAACGCAACTCGGGCTGCTTGGGCCCCGGAAGGACGCAAACCTCGGGCAGCAAAGGAAAAAGACCTCCCCCTCGCGGGCCCTGGGGCTGAAGGAAGAACTCGGTTGGAGGAAGAAAGGAGGAAAAGGAAACGCTCATCTTTTCCCGTTTTGTTTTTTGTTTTGTTTTGGTTTGATTTTTCCTCCACTGAGCGCAAAACAGAATCAGCGACTCTGGCTGGCCTGGAGAGCATCCATTATTTAATGAAAAACAAGAGATCTTTTTTTTCTTCTTCTTCTTTGAAATAAGTTCAGCAGCACTTCCCTCTCCCTCTCCTCCGTTCTTCTCCCTTGCCCAATTTACTCTCTCCGACACCATTTTTACCGTTCCCATGAAATAATTTTCCTCAGGTTTTATGTCCCGTGTATCAGGTTTTCATCTGCTCAAATGCCTTCAGAACATACTATTCCGCTAATGTGGACTTCCACTCCCAATGCTCCAGTCCTTTCCAGTCCAGGGATTTATTTAATAGGTGAGGTTTGTCCTTCCCTTCCTTGGCCCTGTAACAGGAACACACATTTTCATTCCATGCCACTTGCATTCCAACCCCTTGCTGAGTTGCTATTTTGCCTGCAGGCTCTCAGAGCACATCAAAGGAATTTGGCTTTGACTGTCTTTAGACCCTGGGTTGGTGCCTATGGTGGGGCTGCTCTCTAGATTTGGAATCCGCACATCTTCACTCTTTTCTTTAAAGCCTATTTCAGTCCCCAGCAATAAAACCATCTAAAATGCTGAGGCAAAGCTGTGAAGGAGGATAGTTTGATTTATATACTTATACTCTGCACCTCCAATCCAGCTCTTGCCATTTTCTCTCCCCCATCTTCTTTTTTCCTCATCTAATTTCTCCTCTTTGTTAGAACTAGAGTTTCTGGGATCCCAAAAGTTAATTCAACTTCCTTGAATCAGATATGAGAAAAGAGCTGGAATTTGACATTTTGGCTGTGTTGTAAAGTTGTATCACACAAGCATTCATTCAGCAAACATGCATTGAGCACTTACTACGGGCCAGACATTGAGAAGAGGCCAAGGTGCTAAAAACATAAATGAGGTTTCTATTGCATCACCTTCTCTCCTCCCCCTGCCTTACTATCTCTTCCATTATAGCAATCTTTATCATGACCATTTTTCATAATATTAACTAAGTCCTTAATATATATTGACGTAGGAGCTTTACATGTGTTTTGTCATTTCAATAATATAAGGATTATCTGAGATCAGCAGCATATTAGCTCCATTTTGTAGGTGAGAAAACGGAGGATTAAAGAAGCTAAGAAGCTTCCTCAAACGCACACATCTAACATGTGTTGATGCAGGGGGTTGTAAACCAGACAGTCTGACTCCAGACTTGTGGTATATCCCTTCTAAGGAGTCACTGTTTTAGTGGACGAGTCAGACTCGTAAACAGATAAATATATCAAAGAGGTAAGTGCTAAAGCTGTAGAAATACAGTGGCAGCAGTGACTAACACTGCCTGGGGGAATCAGGAAAGGCTTAACAGACAATTTGACAGGTGAGGTGGGTCTTGAAATATGAGTGGGAGTAACCCAGTCAAAGGGATGGGAGTGGGAGGTACGTTCAGGCTGAGGGAACAACATATGTAATTAAACAGTTGAGAAAGTCTGCCATCGTATGTTTAGAAAACAGTGAGTGAAGCGTAGAGTTCATGACAGAGTGTTGTGATATGTTTTGTGAAACCAAAAAGGGGCAAATATACAACTAGGGGCAAGAATGTCAAGGACTCTATAGATCTTGCTATTAAGTGTAGCTTTCATTGTGAAGATTAAATGACTCCAGCAGAGATTTTAAAGAAAAGGAAGTGACATAATCAAATTTGTCTGTGTCTGTCTGTCTGTTTGTGTTAGGATGAGCAGGGGAAGTCTGGAGAATAAAGAGAAGAGCCAGATGGCAGGGACACTGGTTTTAAACTTGCTGTATAGATATGAGAGGTGATGAGGGCCTGGGCTGGGAGTAGTGAAACTGGAAAAAAGAGATTTTTGCTTTCCAAAGAATATTGGCAATAAGACTTCTGTTTCTGGAATAAAAGGCTTTAGGTACAAAGAATTTCATTCAGAACAAGGAGGCCTCTTAAGAGAGCACCAAACCAGCCCTCTTACTTCTATAGGTATAGTTAAAGTCTATGAAGCTTAGGAAGATTAAACCATGCAATCAACTAGTGGAAGAATAACAGCCACCTTTTATTCAGAGACTACTATTCACACATTTAACATTCTTTAATACATTTGACCCACATAACGACTTTTCAGGGTAAGTACAAAGCTACTGTTAACTGCACTCAACAGAAGAGGAAGCTAAAGTCAAAAAGTTGATGAAGGCTACACAGATAGAGATAGAACAGGGATTTAAAATTATGGTTATCTAATCTCGCAATTTGTGTAGTTTTTATACGCCATGTGCTGAGATTGAAATTTAGGCATCCTTACTCTTAATCTCTTGTTCTCTTCACCAGCCATTGTTGCCTTTATACTCTGTTAAATGCATTTCAAGCATCACTGGGCACACATCCCTGACTGTCTGCCTACTCTACCAATATCCCCTAAAGCAGAATTTATTATGGATTCATTGCCTACCAAACACACTAAACAAAATATGATGATGATCTTTTTTAAAACTTGAGGGGTTTTAATGGTGAAAGAGAGAGCAAATATAAATGATATTAACATGCAACTACAGACACAGATAATCGAAACTTTCTATGGCTTAGACATGAAGGATTAGGGGCTATTGAGAAACAGCTAAGGTTTATCAGCACTTTCCTATCCCAGTGATTTTGCATGTATTATTTTATTTGAGAAAACTGACTTGGAGAGGTGAAATAACTTTCTCAGTGTCACACAAATTCTAAATAGGTAAGCCAGAACTCAAACTCCAGTTTATCTGACACCAAACTCAGGCTGTTATGCACTGTGTTGCTGCTGTTAGAGTGGCCAGTGAAGACAAAAGTCAGCTCCATGGACAGTATTGTACTAATAAATGTTTAACAACCAGCACTCAGAGAAAAAGCCTTTATTTGTAGTATTTGGCAATTTCCAATTTCTGCAGGGCATAAATAATGCCACAGTGGCAGATTTCAAGCTGCCAACATGACATCACTGGAGGCTGCATTGAGAAGAGATGTGCACCATCAGCTCTGGAGAGCCTCCTGCATGCAATTGTACCATGGAGGAAGAGATGCTGGAGCAATATTTTAGAGGCAAAGTGGGAGAGTGGGTAATTTTTGGAGAAAGCTGGGATAATGAATAAAGGCTGGAGTGGGGATTGAATTATTCTTCAAATAATTATATTTGAAGAAGATAGACAGATTAAACTAAGTGTGGTTAGATCAAATGAAAAGAATGATTTAGGATTGGCTGAGGGCAGCTCCTTCCTTAAAATGACCATTCCTAAGAGTTGGCAATTTTCTTGAAGAAGAAGACCAAAATATTGATTTATTCCATCTGAAAATGTTTGTAGGCACTTGTTCTGATGACTGCAAAAACTGAAAACATACCTCAAAGACTGAAATCAGGAATAGTTGAATAAAAAAGATTAACTGATATGAATTTCTGGCTATTAATCTACTTTTTTGTTTCTTTATAGCAAGGATGACAGCAAACTGATGAAGTTGGTATATTGATGCAAAAATTTATAATGAAATTTAAAAGAGTAACTCACCTTCAAAACCTGCTTGTATTGTCAAACTGTTTGAGTGTACCTTATATTGACCTTGTATCCACGGGAAATAAATGTATTTGCAAATACTTCTGATATCTATTTTGTCACTTTATTTCACATCTTTCTATGTATAAAACTACACCAGTGCTTCCGTTATTCCCCGCATAATTAGATAGTGCATAGGATAGTAAGGAGAAAAAAACATTATCTGGTACCTACAAATAATGCGCTCTTTCCCTCTGAGCTGATAATCTAGCCCTTTAAAATAGGAAAGGATGAAAATAAAATTAGGTTTCCCATGTTGTAGTATATTTCTATTTTCCCCCCTGCTAATCAAAAGGTCCTGTTGTGCACAATCTGGATGGAAAAGCCTATTAGTCCTAAGAATCAATTAAAAATAATATCAGGAAAATGAAGTGGATGTCTGTCATTTTTGTGTGTTCACTGGGGAATGGCTTTCTGTCCCTGTGATTTTGAGGTGCTGTCAAACATGATGCCCTCCTGCTCCCTGGCTACAGGGGTGGACACAGGACTACCTGATCAATCATGGTACTGGATCCGCTTGTTCACAGTAAATTGCTCAAAAAATGGGCCGAGCCAATCAAACCTTTTCCATGAAGTTTTCGCTGTCTTAAGGATTTCAGTTTCTGTGGCTATAAGCTCAGATCCTCAGGTAACCATGTTTTCAGTATAGAGGAAGCCGGGCTGAAGCAAAGGAAATTGAAAAAATAAAGACAACCAGAGGCACGTAGAGCTAAAATATGGAAAGAAGGACAAAGAACCTTAAAAACTTTGCTCAAATGCCTGGCTCCTGCTATGCTTAAACAAATACACACTTCTGGAACTCCTAGTGATTTAAATCAGTAAGTCCCCTCCTCATCTTTTTTTTTTTTTTTTTTTAGATGGAGTTTCGCTCTTTTTGCCCAGGCTGGAGTGCAATGGTGCGATCTTGGCTCACTGTAACCTCCACCTCCTGGGTTCAAGCGATTCTCCTGCCTCAGCCTCCCATGTAGCTAAGATTACAGGCGCGCACCATCATGCCTGGCTAATTTTGTATTTTTAGTAGAAGTGGGGTTTCACCATGTTGGCCAGGCTGGTCTTGAACTCCTGGCCTCAGGTGATCCGCCTGCCTCGGCCTCCCAAAGTGTTGGGATTACAGGTGTGAGCCACCGTGTCTGGCCCCATCTTTGTTTCTTTTGCTTAGGCTGTGTAGAGTTGGGTTTTGTTGCTTTCATTACAAAAACTACAGAAAAAAAAAAATTCCTTACCTGATGTTAAACTCCTGCAGGCTGGCTGGGATTATACAAATAATGTCTCCTTAACTTTTAAAATAATGTCTCCTTAACTTTTAAGAAAAGGGGGAAGGAGGAGGTAATGGGAAATTACTAAGAGCTAAATTTCTTTCCTGGCCTATATTCTAAGATAAGCTAACTTATTCTATTTCTGTTTCTCTGACCTATGACTCATCTCTCTTTGGACATCTCTTTCTTTCATTGGCACACAGACCACAATACACTCACTGTTCATTCTTTCATTCATAAATTATCATGGCTTTATTATTTAGCTCAACATGGTAAGTCTTAACAAAACGGGCCAAAGATAAGGCATTAAGCTGGGAAGAAAAGAAAGGAGAGAAGAGATGTTGATCATTTTCAAACTGGAAGGACAAATCATCACTAGAAAAAGTTACTTCAACTTAAATTTCACAGCGGGAATTTATGCAGATGGGGTAGAGCTACCTCAGGATAGGGTAATTTGGGAGTTTTTCTGAGTCCTTCTGGGAAGATCTCAGGAGCTGGAGGCAGTAGGAGGGAAGGCTTGAGAATAGAAGATGACTCAGCTTCTGGTGTGGGACAAAGCTACTGATGTGAGTAACTAAGGCCCACCTTCTGAGTCTGGCTAAATGATGTGATTCCCACTCTGTATGTGCATCTCAAGCTTCCCCTTGGCGTTCCTTTAGCTTCAGAGGTTACATCTAGTGTTCATTTAATCCCAGCCTCGATATTTGCCTCAGTCCTGAAAAATCCAAGGAATAAACTTGGACTATGCACTTTTTGAAATGTCTTTGATTCTAGAGAAATTAGTTGAGAAGTATACCATTTGTAGATTCTGTGCGTGTGTGTGTGTGTGTGTGTGTGTGACAGGGACTGGCTCTGTTGCCTAGGCACTATCACAGTTCAGGATTCACTGCAGCCTCCACTTCCCGGGCTCCATCAATCTTTTCACCTCAGCCTCCCAAGTAGCTGAGAGTATAGGTGCACACCAACACACCCTGCTAATTTTTTGTTTGTTTGGTTGGCTTTGTAGGAACGAGGTTTCCTTATGTTGCCCAGGCTGGTCTCAAATTCGTGGGCTCAAGAGAGCCTCCCAAAGGGTTGGGATTATAGGTATGAGCCACTGCAACCAGCTGGAAATTCTTTTCTAATTGAATACATTAACCACTCTTGCACAGGATGTTTCACTCTGTAACTTCGATGCCATTCTCCATAATAAGACAAATAATCTTCCTTATGAGGTATATCAATTAACTACTTTTAACAGCATTTGAAAACCAGAAGCCAAGGTCTGAAATAATTTCATCTACCTCCTTACCATCTAGAACACATCACAGAATTCTGGTGATTTCAATGAAAGCATATACATGTTTATAAATCTTTTTATGCATTGGCTTATATAACTGTTTTATATGTATTGCATTTTCTCACAAGCTTTTCACCTTGAGGTACAATTATTAAGTGAATTTCTTTCCCTTACAAAGAAAAGTAAACACATTAAACACCTCCATGTAATGTTAAAATGCTGGACATTAAATTAAATATTTGTCCTATAGCACTGTTAGCTGAATTGGTTATGAATCATCTGTGTTTGTGGAATACATTGCTTAGAATTATAATTTTGCCAAATTCACCCTGTAAAGAACAAAGTATAAAGAACACTGAGGCTTAAATTCTTTAATACTTAACTAAGTCTGTAGACTTTGCAATATTGGTACTGCATCCACAATCATGCCTTAGTGAAATGTTATACAGAACATCATTCAGAATGTTTGCTCTGAAAGAGTTTGGATAAATGTGCCGTATTTGAAATTATTAATGGTGTCTGATATGCATTCAGTCTTCTTATTATCCCAAGAATTCGACTTAAAAGTTACAGGGTATCTTGTATATTTACCCTACTTGAAAGACGTAGTTTTCATTTAAACAAGAATGGTACCCATAGCTGTGTTAATTTTGGTTAAGTGTTCTGCCTCCTGGGACCTCAATTACCTACCTCATATGCTATATGAAGTAGTTAGATTATTCCAGTGGTTTATCTAACTGTCCTGGAAACCCTTAGAGTGTCTACAGGAGGAGGTGAAACCTCATGCTGCTTATCAAGATTCAGTCCAAACAGCCCCACCTGTATCAGCTTATTAATTACCTTGCACAATAATTCATGTATTCATGAACCTGACTTTTTGAATCCAATAGTCTCCTGTGTCTACTATGTGACTATTTTAAACATATGGAAGAATGTAAAACAGACACAAACTTCTGTCCTCATTGAGATTTCATTCTAGTAGAGAGACAGACAATAATCAAACTACATGAGTTAAATGGATATTATGCTATATGGTGATAAACTCTACGGAGAAAAATGAAGCAGGAAAAGGAATTTGGGGGCTGGGACTGACAGTTTAAATACTTGTTTATGGAAGGCTTCAATGAGGAGGTAAGCTACAGTAATAACTTGGGGAAAAGAGTTCCAAGGAGTGGAAAGAGCAAGTGCAAAGGCACTGATGTGGGAGTATGTAAAGTACATTTAGGAGCAGTGAAGAGACTACCATGATTTGAATAAATTGAACAAGGGGCAAATATAAAACTGGACTTCAGAGTATGCATATATTAGAAGAAAGAGGGTTGCTTTTAAGTATTGAAAATAGTTCACTTAAGATCCTTCTAAGGCCCTGAAAAACATTAAAATTCTAAAGTTCTTGCTTATAATATATGATCAGTGATCCTTAACTCCACGTTATTAATACTTCTTTTTTTGTTAATCAATAATAGAGTTTTTGCTCTTTAGGGAGCAAAAACATACATTTGTCCAACAATCGTTTGTTAATACTTTCCTGTGAACTTAACTATCTTACTTAAGGGGAAAATTGTATGGAAAATTGGGGCCTAGTAATTAATTAATTAATTAGACTTTCTAGAAATCCATTAGATCCAAGGTGACTTTTTTGCTTTAGAAAATCAAATATATATTATTTTCATATTTTTACAGTCATTATATATTCACCTCATATTCCTGAATAGAACTATTGCAGATCATAATGGGTAATAAATATATATCAAAGAAATGAGAGATAACTCTGGGAAACTTCTTGAAAATATATAATTCAAGTTGGCATTTCTTTTAAGGCATCAAACATTTAAATAACCATACCTTGAGTCATTATCTACTTACTCAAAACTAAAAGACCTGCTTATTTCAGTTGAAAGTGGGAAAACTTTGAAGAGAAATCCTCAAGTTAAGGGGTAAACCCAGACTGTTACACTTTTTGTATTTAAATTTATTCACTTACTGAAATCACCCACGAATTATGAGTTTTTAATACACTGAGAGTTTTTGAAATTCATTTAATATAGTGTAAGTTTCATAGTCAAATAGCGTAGCTACATTCTTTCTTCATTCCTCATGTCTGAGACAGGAAGGAATATGACTAAGTGGATTTCTAGTTCAACTGAAATAGCTATGCATTTCTTTTTGTACCCAGACTGAACATTCTGTGAAATAAGAACATAATGTTTATCATAGACTTTGAAAGTTTTTACTCTCCTGAGCTTCAGTGATATGTCTTTTTTAGCTAGCATTATTGAAAAGGTGAGTTGCAGAATTATATTAATTCATTGACAGATGACACTGTTAACAACTGAAATTAAACAATAAAATTCAATGGACTTGGGAAGAGATATACCCAGAGGTCCTCCATGTGTATTTGATACAATAACTTTAGAAATCATTTATTTAAAAACAACTTGAAGTCTAGAAATAAAACAGAATTTTATATTATACAGATGTAATCTCTGTGCCTCTTTAAGACTGTGTTTCTTCCTAGACTTAATATAAATCCCACTTAGGCCTTTATTTCAATCTTTGTCATCAGTACATTAGCCTAAGCCCTTGCCTGGTCACTTAGAACCTTTACTAATCAGGTTTCTGTGCCCAGCATGGGCCACTTTGTTTTATTCTAATTGATGGCATATAATTTTAGTACAGCCCTTCTTCTGTAGATTGTTTCCTCACTTTATACTTCATAGTTATCACCTTGTTGACTAGGACTTGACTCATTATTTTTGCCTTTCCTAAACCTTAGTCTGCCTAGACCAATCATTGAAGACCCAATGGAAACCCCTTTCATTTTCTCATATCATGAACCCTTGTAAGTTTGTTTGAAGGTTTATATTCTATTAGGTATTTTTTGTCACCACTTATCATTCATTCACAAAAATTTATCAGGTGTCCGATCTATTTTTAAGTATGGCTGAACATGCATTCACCTTAGGTGAGGGTTGAAGGAGAGAAGAGTGAATCAGATTTGTTGCATGCTCTGGAATTGCATACAATTTTGTTCAAGGAGTAGGAAGGCAAACAAAACACAATGGTATACAGTGGTAGGAACAAATGTTTTCAGCTTCCAAAACTATCTTTGTTGACATTTCATCTCCAGTGGAAATTTTGGTGGTGCTAATCAGGGGAGAAAAACTACTTCTATTCTTCAAATGCACACACAATTGACTTGGCTATGTTGTCACATACTGATGGGATTAATATTTTAGTACAGGGAAGGGGTCCTGGCCTGAGCCTTGAGAATCCTGAGTCCTGATCTCAACAGACCGTAAGTAGGAAATTTGCCTCCGGTACCATGTCACTGCTTTTGAGCATATCATCCTGATTGATGATGAATTCCTTTATACTTAAAATATAAAGCTCTTCTCATGTGCCAGGTAACGTGAAATTTTTTTCCTCCTGGATAAATGTTATTCATTTTTCCCTTTCAGCAAGATGTACCCTTATGATGCTCTGATGCATGACTAAACTATACGATAAATATTATTGGAATACTATGTATTCTCAATTGTAACAAAAGTGACTGTGATCTACATGTAGTTGGAAACACTCTTCCTCTCAAGAATTAAGTAAGATGGATCCAATCCCACATTGAGTAGATTTTGAAAGATTAATTCAATTACATTACTTTGTGGAGCTTACATTCTCATGTTTATTTCTAACTCTGAGCTCTTGCTTATGCTACATTATTTCAGTTTAGAAATGGCCTTGTCATCTCATATGCACTGTATCTGGCCTATGCAGATAGGGTGTGCTGCTTTATTAATAAATTTCCTTAATGAAAATGTGTGTGAAAAGATGAGAGAACTTATGTTTAAATCAATCGCCCCACCAAAAAAGCCATACATTTATTGTTATGCATTTTTGATAAGCAAAGTGGATAGTGATGAGCAAAGTAGATAGGAATTCAGTTCAAGAATCAGAATGCCTGGGATAGAACCCTGGCTTTACCATTGCTATGAATCATCGCGTGACCTTGGAAAAGTTGCTTCGAGTCTCTGGGTTTCAGTTTCTTCATGAGTAAAATGAGGATGAAAATAGCACCTCCTTCAATATACCTTTTTATGAGGAGAATACATCTATTAATTCATATAAATTGCTTAGAATATTCTAACATGTTAAGTGTTGCTAATTAATAGATCTAAAGACCTTTGAACATTTCTAAACTCATGCTTTGTATGGTTGCCTTCATTCCCACTCCCAGGCCAAATTTCTATTTTAATGGTTATTATTTTGTTTAATATAGAGCAGTTTCACCATTATTTTTTTCATGACCAATAGCCTTTGGAGTTACTATTCCAAGTGGCTTATCAAAGCATTTTCCTAAACTAGGACACATTCCTTTCTAAAAACAATTCTGGAAGCAATGGACTACACATTCAAATATATATTATACATATGCACACATATACATGCATGTGTATGTGTATAAGTATAATATGTACATACTTGTATAGTCAGTTGCTCCCAGAATTCCACGTGTGTGTTTGTGTGTTTGGTCTCATTTGATCTTCACAGCAATCCCATGGGGCTAGCAATATTATCACTTTTTACAAGAAAGGAGACTGAAGCTTTAAGAGGTTAAGTGAGCTGACCAAGATCATACAGTTAGTGTCAGGGCCCAAATCAGTCTTCCTTTTGCAAATCTACCTTTAAGCAATTATGCTGCATTAACTCCCACCGTAAAATAGAGGAGGTCAGATAGAGGGTTTGCTGACCTAGGTTAAATATATTGTTAGGTCGATTTATTTTAATACACCCCACTTAACAACCACAGTGAAAAAGAAAACAATTCCCTAAAGGAATTCTACAGGAGTCCATGAAAATGCTAGCATTTCAGCCAAACTTAGCTCAAGGAATATAGAGTTAAAAGGCATTTGCCTCCTAGCGATAGCCTTCCTGTTGATTCATAAGATGCAAATGAAATGTTAATGTTTAAACCAAGTGGGAGAAACTACTTATTTTGAGAGGAAAAAAATATAGTATAAAAGCTCTACTCTAGAATATTGTTAATGTAAGGAGAACTGGAAGAACAGGACAAGCAGGCTTTTGAGAAAAATCACAGCTGAAGATAGGGCTTAATAGTTTAGAGCACTAAAAGATAAATACTTTTAAAAATCAGTGTGTGTGTGTGTGTGTGTGTGTGTGTATCTGTGTGTTGCGAGTCTCCAATCTCGCTGGTAACTCGCAGTCTTCTGATGAAAGTGTAGTATGTAACGATTACTAGTTGGCAGGCATCCTCTGCTGGGGACCAATCTCACAAAAGGGTGACCCTGTGATGCACGAAAGGCTATTTAATGCCCCAGCGAAGTGCTTCAGGGACCAAGATTTTATTATTCTTTGGTGATGAGAGCTGTGATCCTGCATCCCTGATTTAGAGCCACTTAGGGCTCCGACAGCTCCACCCCGGTGTTCTAGAGGAAAATATTCCTTCATGCTCTCTGCCTGATTTGAAAGCGACACAGCTTCCCGATATTCCGCCTGGGAAGTGGTTCAATTTTTAGAAATTGCCTGAGAAGCCTGTCCATCTTCTGGAGTGCCTGGCTTTCGGGAACGGACCAAGACGGACTTGGCTTTTAATCTGAAATAATTTGAGGATTTTCTGTCTATAACTTAAAATCACCGCTTAACTCAAAGTAAAAAAGTGACACGCTCTCTAGAGGGCTTTTGTAGACATTGGGAAAATCCGTATGACGAAGTACGGTTTAGAGGTTCCGGATTTAATTTCCCCCGGGAAAAGCAAATATCTTCTGTTGGTACCGGGCAGTCGACTCACGTAGTCTTCCTTTAAAACCAAGTCTATGCCAGCCGGGTGTGAGGGGAGTGGTAGGGGTGAGCAGGGGGAGGAGAGAGATTCGAAAAGTACAGGAGGAATCAGTCCAGTACAGGGGTTGCCCCTGCCAACCAGTAGCTATTCCTGTTAACTCCCAAGAAGCAAGTTACCACCTTTGCCACTTCCTCCTGCCCCTTCCTTTTCCCTTCACTCCCGCTCTTGGACCCAAGGTTCGCTCCCCGCCGCCACCGCCCTGCCGCACTATTCTCTTTACAGGACAGAAGGCTGCAGCAGCACGGCGGACAAAAATCTCTGAGGAATGAGTCAGTGGGATGGGCGTATGGGTGGAAGAAGAGGGCAGTCGGTTTTTAAACCTCAGCGAGGGTGGGTGGGCAGTTGGAAGCCAGAGGCCTTATCACTAGGGCGCTGCAACATCACAGAAAGTGTTAGTCCCAGGGCTCTCCCGGGCGCGCGCGGCTCCTGTGCTTGCTTCTTATTGGCGGACCTGGACCTGGGGGCGGAGCCGCGGTGAAGCCCCGCCCACCCAGGCGCCAGGACAGGGGCACGCGGTTCTCCCTGATCCCGGAGCTGGGCTCAGGGCTCGGACTCAGTCCTGCAGCGCCTCTAGGCTGCGGATCCGCGCTTCAACCACCTGCTTTGCGCTGCGTCCGGGGAAGTGGGGAGGAGACGGGAGGGAGGGAGGAGGCGGGCAGAGGAGGAAAGAGGCAGCTTACACACGCCTTTCAGTCCCTCTACTCAGAGCAGCCCGGAGACCGCTGCCGCCGCTACCGCCGCTGCCGCTGCTACCACCGCTGCCACCTGAGGAGACACGCCGCCCCCCTGTCGCCGCCTCCTGCGAGTCCTTAGCACCCGGCGTTTCAAGCACATTGCCACTGCCATTATTATTATCATTCCAAGACAAGGAAAATAAACGAAGATACCAGCGAAAACAACCGCTTACACCTTTCCGAATTACTCAAGTGTCTCCTGGAAAGAGAGGGTCGTTGTCCCCGGAGGAACAGCCGAAGGGCCCGTGGGCTGGTGTTAACCAGGCGGGAGGAGGAGTTGGGGGCTTTGCGTGGTGGAAAGTTGCGTGCGGCAGAGACCCGAAGGTGCAGCGCCACAGCCCAGGGGACGGTGTGTCTGGGAGAAGACGCTGCCCCTGCTTCGGGACCCGCCAGCGCGCGGGCACCGAGGGGCCCGGGACGACGCCCCCTCCTGCGGCGTGGACTCCGTCAGTGGCCCACCAAGAAGGAGGAGGAATATGGAATCCAAGGGGGCCAGTTCCTGCCGTCTGCTCTTCTGCCTCTTGATCTCCGCCACCGTCTTCAGGCCAGGTGAGCAAGGGCCTGGTAGCAGCCCCAGACAGACTTGGGCCTGGAGCAGTTTCCTAGGTCCCCGTCCCAGCCTTGCACCCCCGAGGCAGTGCGCCCAGGAGCGTGGGGGAGGTAAGGGGACCGCTGTCCCGGCACAGAGCTGTCCCCGGCTCGGTCACCTGTGCCGCACGTTTGGGCTTGGCTAGTTGGCTCAAGTTTGGGCATCAAGCTGGGGAAACTGGGTGAATCTCCAAGAACTTGGTGCTCCGGGTTTGGGGCTGCAGGGGCCCGTGGGCAGGATTCGCCTGACGCTCTCTCCTTGTCCCTGCGGCTCCCAGATAGGCGGCGGACTCTTGCCCTCTGACAGTTTCTCCTGTCTCTGGGTATCCAAGTCCACGTCACTGCGCCCCGAGCAGTTTTTCTTTCGCTTAGCTCTCGGATGAAATAACCGCCGGCACTTTTTCGTAATAAATCCCCTAGTAACTTCCCCTTGGTGAGCTGAGGAAGGGATGGGAGGGGTAGAGAAGGAGAGGACTTTAATCACCGCCCCCCCACCCCCCTTGAGAAACCTGCTAATGCTTAAAATCGCGGTTTCAACGTTCCCCCCTGCGGTCCCCGTCCATTGTCTGGGCGGGTGGTGAGTGTAAGGGTGACAGCAGGCAGATAACACAGCCTGAACAGGAATTAGTAACTAGGTCTGGGAGACACCTCAGTGAGAGCCTTGTGAATTTCCAGGACCTGCTCATAGAGCCTCAGTTCTCAGTTCTGTACTGAGTCTTAGAAGAGAGACAGAGAGAAAAAAAAAAAAAGGCAAAATTCCCAACAACTAAAATATCTCGCGGGAAATCCCTTTCCACACCCTCGGGGACGTCCCCTGGCCCTGGTATCCTCAGGCCCGCCTGGCGGCTGACACAAGTTGTTCTGACAGGGTATTCTGGGCGCTCACAGTTGCCTGACAGAGCAGCAGGTTCCTTTGCTCCCCTAAACTGAAAATTTAGGGGATTTTTTTTCTTTGAAGGTTTTATTTCTATCCCTGCGTAGACAGTTGCCAGTTAAACTTCTACTTCCTGATATTTTGGCCTGTTTGTTCTTAGCTTTTTCTTTAGCTTTTATCAAAGAAAAATCTCACTTCCTTTAATCCGTGAACATCCCTTCAGCTGTCGGCAAGCTCAGGTCACAGAAGAGATTTGATAGCCTCTGAATCTCTCCCAGAACTGGCGGGGAGAGGGGTTTGGGGGCCAGAGCCTGAGGAAGAGATTACAAGTGTTTGTGAGCTGCTGCTGCTGCCGTTGCTGTGTGTGTGGGCGGGAGGAGTGCCCTCTCCAGATCTCTTTATTAAAGTTACATTTCTGGGTGAGGTAATGAGCTCACCTGATGTTTCTGAGGCTGAGGGAAAAAAAAAGGCGTCTGCGTTCCCTGACAAATCTCGGGCTGTGGGGCGGGGACTGTGAAACCACAGTTCAACCGGATTTAAAGCAAGTGTCCTAGTGTAACAACGCTGTGGAGGTAGGTGGAAAGGCGAGACCCCCTTGGGCCTGGCACAGTGTGGATTTCACTTTTTCGAGATTCCACTGTCCGATGGAGGAAAGGACACTTTGGAGCCAGGGAATGAGTCAAGAAGGGAGGACAAGGGTGATGTCGCTTTGTAAGATGCAAACGTCCACACGCCCACAGTTGATTTTCCGATTAACCCCCTCGAGACTTGGAGAATGTAATCTCACCCTCGTCCACACCCCTGACCACAGGCACATAACCAGTTTCCTTTTATGTGCCGTCACAGGCGGGCCACGTCGCAGGATAGGTTTGTCTACACATTTAACTGCTAAAAGGGGGAAAGTTCCGCTTTCAGACCTCCTTCACGGTGATTCTTTTGGCGCCACAGGCTAGTGTGTCCAGGGGACACCGAGCTGCGCGCTTTCGGCGAGCGGCTAGCCCCGGCTCACCGCAGCCAGCCACCGTGAATCTGAGGATCCGATGCCCTGGACCCTCAGATCCGTGGTTTCGGTGAATTACCGAGCTGGCATTGCCGAAATTCTCATTGCAGTATCAGTGTGTTTTAAAAGGGAAGGTTACAGCACTAAAGGCGCCGTGTCTACACTGAGGAAGCAAGTCTCGGACAGTAAGTGCACCTCCTTCGGAGCCCTCTGCATAGCAGAGCCCGGTGAGGGCGCGGTGCCAATGGCCGGCTTCATTTGAGGGGGGGTAACTGACTTCCCTGCCGGCCACCCTTCATTTCCGGAGCAGTTTTAATAGTGTGTGTCCAGTTGTAGAGGTCAAAAACTCGAGTTTGTGAATCTGCTTCCCCGGGTCTTTCGACCTGTAGTCGCTACAAAGTCATTGATATATTTTAGGCGTGCCACGTTACCTGTTTTGAAAGGAGGAGAAAAATATATGAACCACGAAAACTGAATTCAGAGATAAAGGCAATGAAGTGTGTGTTCAACATCCGAGGTAGCAATAATCTCATTATTCTTGTAGAAAGAGCGTCAGCCTGTGGTGACATTTTGTATTGCTTTAAAAAAAAAAAAAAGGCTTTTCTGGATTATTTACAAGGAGGTGGGGCGCTGCAGTTAACTCTTTCTTCACTTCTCTTTCTTCACTTGGGTCATCTGTGTGAACCCCTCTATGGGATTTTTCATAATTGCTCACTGATCTCACTGATATAAGATTCATTCTAAGACATGAGCACACATAAAGCTTTCTTCAGTGGGATATTATATTTCAAACATATCAATTGATCTCAACAGGACTTGGGAAAGCATCAACTCAAATAATGTCCTTTCAAAGACTATTGATGTAGGACTATTGAAATTGATTAATTTAAAAACTAAAAACTGTTTAACAGCCAATATATATTTTTTTCTTAAGGATTTATTTAATCCAATAGCAATTTACAATTTAATGGAGTATTATTTGCAGTAAATTGCTTTTCTAGGCTTTCTTCAGGACATCTACCTTCAGGAACTTGAGCAAATCATTTAACCTTTTTGGGCTTCAGTTTTCTCATATAAAATAAAAAGACAGACTAAAGACCTACTCTCCGAAATGTCTCCCAGCTCAAAAACTCTTTGTTTCTGAAGTCTTAAGGTAAAAAACCAATTTAGGCAGGCAGAGTCATTTTTCAACACTATTTTTCTAAGGATCTCAGTCTAGACAAAATTCATATAAATTGTATTACTGGAAAAGTATCTGTGGACCCCAATTTCTAATTTCCTTTTTTTTCTACCTTTAAAAATTCATGATAACATCTATGCTTACTCTTCCCAGCCTTAGTAGGGGGAAAAAAAAAAAAAAGCATGAAGGAGAGAAATTAGCCTTCCACTCTCCTGGGAAAAGAGGACCGAAAAGTAGGAAAGGATAGTAGGCCTCATAAAGCCCTGCTAGTGTAACCCATCTCTCCTGCAAACCTGTTCCTATATAAACTGCATACATAGTACCTAGAATGAGATGTAAGTGATGGTTTATGCTTAAATATTCATATGACAAAGCCTCATATTGTACATCCTAAAGTTGCTCAACAAAAAAGTTGATTTGCAACATGGTTGTAAATGCAAGACAGAAGGAAATAGAAAATAGTAATATTTTTCTATTGTTTTAAAACTTGTAGAAATCCAAAATATCTTGTCTTACCAGATTCCAAACCTTTTTTGACTTTGTAGAAAATTCAAACTAGCTTATCTTTTTTCATAGACATTCAGATGAAAACGCATGTCTACCATTGACTTATCAAAAAGAAGAAAATTAATAAAAACCTATTTTAATAGTCTTGTGTTATTAGAAAAATTGTATATTATTGTCAGTATTCATGTGTTCAGTTTTTAACTATGTCATGTAAGAATGTTGTGACCTTGGGAAAATTATTTTTCTGCTCTTTTTTATTTCCCATCTGCGAATTTCTTTCTGTGCAATGTGTGGTTCTGATTGTGTTGAGATTAGTAATTCCCTTGCTCAGCATTTCAAATTTTTTAAGTAAAACATGCTATATTAATTAAGGCTTTTATTATATTGTTAATAGAATAGCACTCTTTAATTTATTCCACTTAATTATCACTTTTATCATTTTGCTAAGATAATGGAAAGATGTTTCTTTTTTTTCTCTTTTTTCCTTTTCTCCATCAAATTTTCATGCCACTAACCATGGGCCTTTGTAAAACTTAGTACCACCTAAGTTGTCAGTATTACTTGGTGTAAGATGGCAGCAGTTTGTCAGATAGTATTTTAAATGCTTTATAATAACCATGTTTTACATTTCCAAACACACTTCTTTCTGTTCTGGCCATTTATTTAGCATAAAACACCATCAAAGAGTTCTAGCTCCCTGAAGGTATTCACTCAAGTAGACACATGAAATTTATAGCCCAGATATGCAGAAGATCCACTTAGATATAGCTATGATAGAAGAATATGTCTCTGTCTCAATGTATACATAGAAACTTAAATGCAATTTCTCACAATGTGTTAATTTTATTCTTCATTGTTGAATTTTCACAGAGGCTCATCTCATTTCTTACACATCATGTGTGTGACACATGTATGTGACATATGAAGAATGAACTAACTTACTGGAATACTAAATAATGGTTTCTTGGGAGTGGTGGGTGATAACATTTATTTGGTTATTACTTTTGGATTTCAACTCAGTGTATTTTCAATAAGAAATGGAAAAAATCATTTATACTTTTGATTACTTTTTTTATTAGGCTAGAATTTTCCTTTCCTTGTGGAGAGTAAATTCAAGACTAAAATAGATATTCTATATTCAGGAAGAGGATACTGCAGGCTATTTGGTAAGGTTAAATCCTACAATTATTATAGTCTTCCTATAGTACATAAGTCATTACCATATTTTTGGAATTACTGATATTTTCATGTAGCTAATTTCTCTGCTTAAATAATAAATTTTACATTCTCTTTTCTCCCTTATTATTGAGTAGAATACCTTATATATTTCAGATATGCCTAGTTCCAAATGTGCTGTGGTATTCAGTAACTGTTTTATGCTAACCTATTATCATAGCCCATTATTGTAGTCTATGTTCCAAGAATGAAATTAGCTTTTAATGCTTCCTCTCTTATTTATCCAGTCAGTTCTTAATTATCCATTCCATTGAAGGGGATACCAGAGTTGTGTACAATCCACAACATCTTCTAACCAAAGGATTACTTAATTTGATTTTGAGTTGAGGTACTTCAATGAACGTGTCTCTACTTGTCTGGTCTAAGAATTCATAGTACTTCAATACAATGAAACTAAACTGCTAGGGAATAGGTTAATCAGAAATTAGACAGCTGTCCAGCTTCTCTGATTTTCTTCTTTATTACCGTTATTATTATTGTTTTAGCTGTTTTCTGTATCACTAAAGGAACTGATGCAAAATCTTGGCCCATGTAAGACTAAAAACATCTATGAGATGAAACTAAACCTTTGCAGTCTTTTCAAATCCTGTAAATATTATAGACTCTTGATGTTCATTCACAGGAAAACATACTATGACCATGGCAATTGCTGTAGTCTTCTGGCCTTTGCTCAATGACACTTCCACTATGAATAATTTGTTTAGCTCTGCAAAATCACATTTCAAGTTTTGAAAAATTTTACCGTCACCTGGCCCTTTTTCTTAAGCAAATTTTTTATTGCATCATATGAGTTTCCATGAATAAATGAATAATAAAGCAATACCCTTTTCATGCTATGAGTTGGGTTAGCAGCCAGGTAGGTTGACTCTCCAGTAGGATTTTCACACACCTGCTTTTAGAAGAAAAAATTACTACTTATAATGGATTGTGGGGTTACGGTAAACAGTGAAAAACAGTAATATCAAATCCATAAATGTTAGGAAGATTGGAACTTGTAATTTAAAAAGACTTTATTTTTGATTATTTTAACTTATTGTGATGATTTCACTAGAGAAGTTAACTGAATTTGTAGATTAAGATATCAAGCAGCACTCCAACACAATGTTTTCTTGAGGGAGATAAATCTCAAAGATACTTTCACCTTAGAAATTGATGTAAGTAGGTTTTTATCCTCTCTATCTGTATAGTTTTAGAGAGAGTCTAGGTTACCTTATTTGAACTGTAAATGGAAAAAAAAAAAACTTTCCTGTACTTACTTGCCTTTGGTGCAAAGTCAACATTGGAACGTTGATAATGACTAAAGTGAGTCATAACTTTTCCCTTTTCCTTTTCCCTGTACTTGTCTTTTCTGTAGTTTTTATCACATTCTATTATGACATTAGTGACTTTTTTCAGTTGAACATAAATTTTTTGAATACCAAATATCATCTTTGTCTATGTATCCTCAAGTCTAGTGAAGAGCTTGACACCTAAAAGCTGCTTCACATTTTTTCTTTGCATTAAATACAGTAGAAGCAATGCATATGTAGAGAATTAAAGTCCATATGGCAGCACCTGACATTCATGGATTACTAAGAAATTTTCCCAAGGAGTTTGGGAGTTGAGGATATAATATTCCTCACTGGGAATTGAACTGGAAAATAAAACCATCATGAAAGAACAGAGTGGGACAGGCCATCAAGACCTGATGGCACTTTAGTAGTATTAATGAAAAACAAAAAGAAAAGAACATGTATATTCGTAAAAGACCTGTGATTAAGGATGAAAAAGGCTTTGGTCATTGGAGAAACATAGAAAAAGTAGAGGAGTTGGGCCAAATGTGGTTATTGAAGCTATTATACTTAATGAATCCAAACATTTTCTTTTATGGTGAAAGTAAGTGGCCCCTCTAACTGGCAGACATGACTTGCCCAGTCTCCTTAGCAGGTATAGCTTTTTGTTGAGATAGATAAAACTCATTATAAGAACCTAATTCTGGGGCCAGGCTCCGTGGCTCATACCTATAATCCTAGCACTTTGGGAGGCCGAGGCGGGCGGATCACCTGAGGCCAAGAGTTCGAGACCAGCCTGGCCAATATTGTGTAACTCCGTCTCCATTTTTTTTTTTTTTTCTTAAAAAAGAACATAATGCTCCTCTGAATATTCAAGTCATATAGTAAACTTTCCCATGCTGGAATTTCATGGTCACTAAGAAATCATCTAATTATAATGTGATATTTGTTTTTTGTTTTTGTTTTTGTTTTTGAGACGGTGTCTCGCTCTTGTTGCCCAGGCTAGAGTGCAATGGTGCGATCTCTGCTCACTGCAACCTCCGCCTCCCAAATTCAAGCGATTCTCCTGCCTCAGCCTTCCAAGTAGCTGGAATTACAGGTGCCCACCAGCTCGCCCAGCTAATTTTGTGTATTTTTGGTAGAGACTGGGTTTCGCCATGTTGGCCAGGCTGGTCTCGAACTCCTGGCCTCAGGTGATCCACCTGCCGCGGCCCCCCAAAGTGCTGGGATTACAGGCATGAGCCACCACACTGAGCCCAATGTGACTTCTTATATAGCCAGTTTACAGTCAGAGGATGCACTAGCTGGAAGAGAAGCATTGTATTCCCTTGGCAATAATTGCTCTTATGTATACCAATAAGCTGGTTTAGGAGTTTGGCTAGTGAGAATTCATCCCTAAAAGATGGGAAAACGTTTGGTAAGCAGCCAAAAGAAGCTTCTAAGTTTTCAGGGTTGAAACCTACACATTGAACCCTTCCAAATTCAGCTTGTTTGTGGTACAATCAGCTAACCATTCCCCAGGTGACACCGTTGTCAACTTCTGTGTTACCTATTATAGACATTTATTTTCTTTCTTTTATATCTTTTGGTGCTATCTTGCTTAATATGCACATTATTAGTAGGTTGACCATTCATACATCTTGGTATACCGAAGACTGTCCTGGTTTATGCCTCATGAGCTGGTACAATTATTAATGGCATCCTTTTTCATTTTCAGAAGTGCATTTTGGATAACATATTATACAGGCTCTACAATAATTTGTAACTTGTCTGTCTATATGTCTTGGAGTACTTCACTGTGATAAATGCACTCTTCATCCTAACCAAGTGCATATTTTTAACCCATTTAAATTTAATTATCAGCTACAGTGAAATATCATTAATGGGTTACATGCCCCTTTCATGTCAGGTATAAGAAAGAAAGATGTGAGGTTGTAGCCTCTAGAATTCCAGAATGTTGTAGATTGAAACATTAAGGATCCCATGGTTTGGAATGGAAACTAAATTGACCTCAGATGCCAAGGGAATAATTTTGTTTGAAATTCACCTGGGAGCTACACTTAGCTACGGGATTATTTAGGGAAGAACTGTTTCAGTATGAGCCTGAATTCCTTTTGCAGCAAATTGTACGACTCCCATTCTGTTCTTCTATGAGATTTCTCAGTAATCACACTACCAATTTGGTTCTTAAAAAAATCAGGGATGTTGAAGGAAGCCCCAGCGTTCTTCTGTACATGTAAACTAAGTTGTATCAGTCAGAAAAGGCGACCTGATGTGGCCACCAACAGTATGGCTAGGACACAGTTGTAGTCAAGGGTGTGATAACAGCAAAGACGCTTATTGCAGAAACTTTGACCCTGTATTAACAATTTTCACCTTCTAGATCCTTGGGCAAAACATACGGCCTTTTGAGAGGCTCAAGCAGTGTTGAATAAGAATACTTTCGCTTAGAGTTAAAACCTTAACTCTCTCCAGAGCTAAATTATGGAAAGTTCAGTGTCTGTGAGTTTGTGTGTATTGGGGGCTGGAGAGGAGAGAGAAAGACAGAGAGACAGAGAGAGAGAGAGAGAGAGAGAGAATGAATTCTGAAGGATTAGAGGCATGAAATTTATTGTCACAAGTTAAAATATGGTAAAAGAAGGGTTGTTGGAAAAATGAGAATGTTCTTTCGATGTTCTTTTTGTTTAGCCCTCCATTTGAGAGCTGAAGTAAACGAAACCACAGGTTAAGAGATTACCTAAAATTCAGTAGCAAATTAACCACAATTCCTAGTGACGTGTTTTCAGTTTCGTTTGTGCCTAAACTCATAGATTAAAGGTTTTGACCTGTAAAGAACCTAAAAATTACTTAACTACTTGACTAAGGTCACATTGTTGGCCAATCCAGAATTAAAACTCATGTCAATTGATCATTCAGCGTATATAACAGCTTTCAACAAATATTAATGGAGCGCTCAATATGTATTACACATTGTGCTTGAGGATATGGAAATAAACTAATTACTATACATTCAAGATCCTATCACTCAAAGATGTTATGTTCTCTCAGGGAAACAGATATCAATTAATTAACTATACAACCATTTGCTAGAAATTTTGGTAAATATCACAAGAACAAATGAACAGCATTTTACAACAAAGTGGCCAGATCTAGTCTGGGGTTTAAGAGAAACTCAGAAAATGTCTTGCAGTAAGTGATGTCTGAGCTATGTGCCGAGGAATAATCTAGCAAAGGATGTGGGCTGAGGAAATAACGTGACTGAGGATGCTAAGTTGGTAAGAAACATGGTTTCTAACTCCTGGAGGTGAAAATGTGCCTATCCCTTTTCAGGAAAACTAAAGAAGTTTTGACGGTTGAGGCAAAAACCAAGGATTCTTTGAAGTTGTTCAAATACTTTCCTGTAATCTCCCTAATTGACTTGCCAGTTGTAGGATCTAGAAGAGGATGTCTTTGTCTTATTGAAATATTCACATATTAGTAAATATTTGTATGTATACCTCCCTACTTAAAAAATAAAGTGGAAACATATGATATATATCATTTTGTACCTTTCCTTTTTCACTTAGCAGTACATTTTGGAGATTAAAAAATTGTCTCATAGCAGCTCCTATAGCTCTACCTCATTTTTAGAAAGGGTGCATTGGATTTTACTGTACTATCATCATTAGTTTAACCATTTCACAAGTTCCTGGAAGTTTAGGTTGTTTCCAATCTTTTGTTATTACAAACACTAGAGCAGTGAACATCCTAATACATGTTATTGTCCATGTAAGCAATTGGTGGCAGTTGTTGGTAAAATGTCTTGGAAGTGAAATTACTGAGTCAAAGAGTATGTGTTTTTCGTTTAGAAAGAAATTCTAAAATTACTGCTCAAAGGGTACACATCTTTAAAAAACATCCCAACAAAAGTAAGATAATGCCTCTTTCTTAAACTCTCTTCATAAATCTGTACTATTACATTCCTCTTTTTAACCAATATCATAAGTTGGTTTTCATTTATTTAAAGCTTATTGGAAAAGTTAGAATTATAGGAGTAGTAGGCATATACACTCACATACAAGGCAAAAGCTATGTTGGTGCCTAACTTTATTATATATGAGATTGGGCCAGAAATGGGAAAAGACAGGTATTTACCATGAATTTTTATTATTGTTCTTTCTACATAAGATTGCTAACTTTTAGAACATAAACTGTGTAATTATAAGCCATCACTTCTTCCATTTTGTAAGATTCATACTCTGTACAATCAGGATTAAGAGGCAGCCACATTTGAGCCATAAGTGAATTTAATACTGCTTTTCAACACAAAGAAATGGTTCCAAATATTTGTATTAGTTCATTGTAGGTACAGTATACATTGTATGGGTGGTCTGAGTAATGCCACTTTGTAAACCCTGTATAATAGTCATTACTAAACAAACTTCAGTTATTTTTAAGTAAATCATATTTCAAACAATTATTCCAACAAGTTTAAGGCTTAAGTAAATCATCTTTTGAACAATTCTTCCAACAAAGCTTGTTAGAATTTTTTATAAGCTGGTAAAAAGTACAATATTTTACAAATATTTTTTAAAAATCAGTGCCATTAAATATTTTTCACCTGTAATTTTTTAACCCATTAAGGAAAGTAGGAATAAAATCTATTTTAGTCACCTTTACATAAAAAATAGTAGTATATATATGGTTTTGAAGAATTATATGCCGAAAGTAATATTTTTAAACAAATGATAAATATTCATAATGGAGGTAATGTTTGTATGCACATATTGTAATTTAATGAATAAAGCAGTTTCTGCCTGGTATTTAGTTTAGATGTTCAAATTTGGGGCACTTATACTTTATTCTGCAAGCATTTTCCCTACCTGGTGATAGGTACGACACTTTCTAAGAAGAATTTTTATGGTGATTATAAGGTACAGGTTTTATATTTCTGCAGAGATGGTCATGGACTAAGTATGAATAATAGTTTTGATATCCGATCTAAGGGTAAAATGTAATATATATTTGGATTTACTCCATTACATAAATCCCCTATTCCACCCAGCCTCAATGGATGCTGGCTAGTTCTCAAATAGTTCTTTTTTTTTTTTTTTCTCGAGAAATGCTTGTTTAGTATAAGATTAAATAGCTTCTCTTATCATACTAGAATGGCAAATACGTATCTGTTTATTAAAACAAAACCTTTATCCACTCAGCTCTTTTCCTCTTTGCTGTTAGAAAATGCCTCCTTTCTAAAAGAAATTATAAAATAGTAAAAAAGGAGTAGGGTTTCAGGGTATGGTTTGGAGGTTATCATTTTCTAGAATCCATCCAAAGTGTTTGGTTAGAAATGATTTGAACTGCTTGAGTAGTGATTTGATGGTAGACAGTATGGCCGTATCTCCATGGTATTAGAAGACCTATTCTCTGCTTGATCTTCATGAACTGTCTATGCTCAGAGACTCCAGACTGTCAATGCACAGCATAGATTTCTTTATATAAGAGCTCAAGAGCTTGGGCTATGGATCAGAGCATGAGCTTGCTTTCTAGCTTTTGTCTGTTTTTTTCATTTGTTAGTTGAGGATAGCAGTATTACCAAGTTCATTTGGTAGGAATATTCAAGAAGGTAATGAATTTATATTATGTTTTTCAGTGCCTGGCACATTGTAGACACTCAACCAAATAATAATCATTATGAATCACATTTTTCAGTAACCTAATAATGTCAGTTATTCACATCAGGAAAACTTGTGAAATACTTTATTTTACTGATTGAGAAACATTTCAGTTCCATCTGAATACATTTTCGGCTTCCATAACTAAACTGAAAAGTATATTTTATTAGAATGTTTCACAATCTCAATGAATGTCAAGTAACCTTTCAGTTTTATCATCTCAGGAAAAACAAAAGAACATAATTGAAAATTATAGCTTTAAAATGTAATTTTCCCCAAACAAAAAAAGAGAAAAAAACACGTGTTAAAATAATAAAGACATATGTAATGCACTATATTATTCTCAGAAATTGACATTATATGTGTTTCCGTAATTTGAAAATATTAGAACTTAGAAAGAAAAATTTCCGGTTGTTACAACGCGGTCATTTTGATAATAAAATTATGATTTTAAATACGTTATTTCTCAAGTATAATTCAATAGAGGGAGCTCCACTACTTTCCTTTTATGAGCACTGTAGGATGCTTCCATTTATTATGATTTTCCAATGACCTCTAATTCCCCTTAATACTGAACATTATTAAAGACCTGTAATTTTAATATTAAGAATATTTTGGAAAGTGAATAGTATCTTTTTCTATTCATATAATTAAAAAAATGCTTCCACAAATAATATGTATTTTAAAGCCCCAGTTCTTAGTTCTTTGTACCTTTTACATAATAACTCACTAGACATGATTAAAGTAGGTATACTCTTGAGAAGCATACTTTAATATACCAAGGCATCAAAAGAGAACAAAGTTCATTTCTAGTGATAAAATAATGCATGTTTTCATATTAATTTTGCGGTGGCTATTAAGTTAAAACTATTACATATTTGAATAGTAGAGGAAATCTAGATTTTTAGCCAAATGGTTACAGATTTCCACATGGAAACAGTCTATACTCACACATGGAAATGGTCTTCTTTCTTTTTTATTTTCTCATATATTCCCTTGATTTAGGTAACCCCAAATTGTATTTTCAAGCTAAATTGATATTCATCATCTTATCTATTATTACTTTACCTTTTAATTTTGTTATGATGAAAGAAGTTATTGGGTTTTGTTCAAAAATTTATAATTTTGTCACAAATCCACTAACATGGTTAAAAAATTTAAATGGTTTCAATTTTATAAGACATCTCCTAAGATGTTTCTACATAAGGGAGTTATCCACCTTGTATGTGACCCTGACAATTCGTTTACCTTTTATGAGGTTCATTTTTCTCATGGAAGTATTGTACCGTGTGATTTCTACACAGCTCAAAAATTCCAAGATTCGAAACTATACTTTGATTTAGAAGAAGAATATGCACACACACTTGTATATTTGAGTCAGTGTTGAGAAATAATTTTACCCGAAGTCTAATTAAGAAAAAAAAATTCGATGACCTGCCTCATTTTTAAATTTGAAATGGAAATGATTTTATTACATTCTATAGAAAAGTGTGTAATATCACACATTAGACCTACTAATTTATTACTAAAATTATATCAGTAAATGAAATGGTTCAGTTCTCTGGTATATTTAAGAATTGTCAACACAGAAACAGATTTAAAACATCTCATATTGAAATTAGATTATCTGTCACGATGGCCATACCGGGAAGGGAGCTTTGTGATAAAGGCCTGTGGGTTCTTCATCACAATTTTAACAAATCACAATTTAAAATACTTTTTAAAGTAAGTGCGCATTTTATTGTGCTTACTTGCCATTATAGATTAGAGTTTGAGAATATGGTGTCTGTAGCCAAATTATTTAGTTTTGAAACCTGTGTCTCCATTCTCCAATTTCCCAGTTGGGTGGTATTGGGGAAGTTGCTTAAACTCTCTTCTGTACTAATCTATGCAATGGGAATAATAGCACTGTCTTGTAGGATTGCTGTGAAAGTTAAATGAATTAATACACATAAAGTTCATTAAACAGTGTAGTTGTCAATTGTAAGCTCTTAAGAGTTGTTAGTATTATTCAAGTATTTAAATAGATTAAATCTCAGTTAATCTTTCCCACTTCCCCAAAATACGATTATACACCCAACTGATTCACATAGATATTATACATAAAGAAGAGAGGCCACAAGTTCAGAATTATAAAATGGCCAGCTGTAGCTCCTCTCCACTCTACCTTTCTTTCCACTCAAAAAAGAGAATATGAATGAGAGTGATGTCATGTTATTTATTGGGTATAACCTTGAATCTACTCACTCTGTAAAACAAATAATCCATTCACAAACTCCAAGACTTTATCCATTAATTGTTAGTATCGTATTCATTATGTCATAGTTCCCATCTGATAATGAAACATCATTGCATTGCAATCTTGAGGTTGAAATATAAATTTAAAAGTTAATTTGAAGCTAAAAATGAGATGCTTTGCAGCCTGTAGTTTACAGTGTCTAAAAGCAATTGTTTTAGGTCATTAGTGTAAGTAGGCCATAGGTAACTTAGGAGTATAAAAGTGAGTGTGCTCGAAAGACATTTATGTAGACTCTGTAGATTCAGAGTCTACACAAGAATAAAATAGGGCCCAGTGATCATATTTTAAGAAATCAAAAAAAATAAACATTTTCTAACGTATTTCTCAAACTTGTTTAGTCCCTTCTAATCTTTTCTCCCCTCTGCCATCAGAGTGACATAAGATCTGAATCAACTCTTATAACTGCTCTGCTTCAAATACTTCGGACACTTCCCAATATAGTCAGGGTAAAATAGTAAATTCTTAATATAGCATTTAAAGTTTTTCTTACATTTCTCAGAACAATTTTTCATGGAATTCCATGCGCTAGCCATATTTCTAAATGTGCCACGCCCTTCATGCTTCCTGGGTGGGTTGTTATTCACATCTCTGTCTTATTCAAGAATACCTTTTGCTTCACACCCTCTCAATCACCCTTTCTTTGCCTGAATAACATGTATCCCTATCCTTCAGAACACAGTTTATATGCCATCTCCTCCAGAAATTCTTCCCTGATCTCTCCAAGGTGCCTGTCCTCTGTAGTTCCAGAGTTCATTTAATTTATTGCCTATTTATTCTTGTCTCTCTCCCTTAGTGGATTTTTATGTTCCTGGAGGCAGGAGCTGTGTCTACTTAATCTTTTTTCTCCCCAGCGTCTACTGATATATAGTACATTTTCGGTACGTACCCATGATGACTGAATAAATGCATTAGTCAAAATTAGATTTCTTAGTCTACTGATACATAGTACATTCTCAGTACATACATGACAATTGAATAAACGCATTAGTCAAAATTACATTTCTTAATTATTAATGAAGCCTATTTTAAACAACAACATATAATATTGTTTGAATAAGAAATATCTACATTGAGAAAATTTTTCAATTTCTTTTAAAAATTGAGGGAATGACAACTCTCCTAAAATATGGTCCTAAACAGAATTTGCCTTATTCTACCCGTGCTATGCAAATTAAATGTTAAAACAAATGGAATAAAGTTAGATTTCTTCCGAGTGCCAATCCAAGTTAACATAAGTACTCTTCTTGAGTTTCCATAGATATTGAACATAGTCTGTTCATTAAATGTGAGATCATCCGAGAATTATAGAAATTTATTTAAACTAATTTATTTTAAAAACTGTAGGTTTGTGAAGATACTGAAACGACTTTTTCTCCCACAGGATAATTGTAGACGTACATTCAAAATAGAAGTGAATGAATGGTAATATTAGTTCTTCTATTTGTAATTAATAGATTAAACCTTTGGATCAGGGCATTTCTCATAATCTAGCAGAAATAATATAGGAAAGACTTCATAAGCAGATTGATCAGTCATGCAGGCAGTATTTAATATATTTGTACCACTGAAAATACATCTGTACTGTGGACCGTGTCTTGCATGCTGTTAAGAGTAAAATATTAGAGAAAATTTGGAGAAAATCTGGTTTTATTTTTACAAAACTATTGACTATTGAAAGAGAACTTTAAAGTTCAGTCACTAACTTAACAAAATTATATAAATTTGAATGATGTTTCATTTTTACTGAAAAATAAAACTTGTGCTCTTGAAACCAACATATCATTTTAAGAAATAGGTCTTTACTGATAAAAACAGTGCAGAATTGGATTTATCACAGATCTCATTATTCAATGGTATTTAATAGCTGAAAACTTAATAGTTTTAAATCTGGTGTCACTTCTCTGGACAAAATAATCTTAAATTCTTATAATCTTTCAACTTAAGTCCTTTTTTATAAGCTTTGCTTTATTTCTTGCCTTTACTTTTGATCCTTCCCAGTCCTTCAGAATTTTAACTTCTATATCATGGTTTTACTCTGCCAATTCCCGTATTACCTTCCCAATTTACCTTGTTAGTAAATTTTTACTTCTTTGGTCTCCGAGGCAAGCTGTCTTCTGAATTCTTGCCCAGAAATTCTAAGACTTTTCTACTATATTATTAAAAATACTTGTCCAGATAAACCAATATAAATACAACACATTATCACTGATAACTCTCGTTTATTAAATACCTGCTGTACTCCATGTAAAATAGTACTTTATGAAAGAATGGCTAATATATTTGTATAACCAATTTTAAGTTTAAAAACTGTGACTCTTTTTAATTTTTTAAATTATAAATTGTAATCTCACTTTCAGCCTTTTAAATATAGGACTTTGAATGCAGTATAGTTTATGTATCAAGAAGTAGCCAGAGCAAAGGCATTATCAAATAAAGCCAAGTAAGCAAGACTATCTCTTTGTTGAAATATATAAACCTAATTGGGCCATATCAGTGATCAGTTAAGATTCTGGATTAATCAAAGAGGCTGCATGACAATTTTTTAAAAAATCTTTTCTATTACTTGAAAAAATGCCACCCATTTCTAAGACAATACTGTCTAGTTCCTGGATTCTTGGCATGTAATCTAGGCTTCACATTCATGATGTTGTCACCCAACAAAATAGTCTTTCCACAAACATATAAAAATACATAGAGTTCTCAATTTTCCGTGGAAATAGAATCTAGGGTTAATGTGATGAAATAATTTTCATCATTAACAAGCCTTATTTTAGTATATGTAAATAGGATTAGATTGAAAAGCCAAGTTTTATAGTAAAAGATGTGATTCCTGTAAAAGAGAGTATTCTGTAAAAGCTGGAGGACAAGTGAAGCTTAAAGGAGCAGCTTGTACTGATGAGAAAGGGGGGAGGAATGAGTGGACCTCTCTTCAGAGAGGAAAGAAAGATAAGATGAAAAGCCAGCATGAAAAGGAACTTGCTATTTAAAATTACAACAAACTGTTTATGTGGACCAGTAGCATCATGATGTAAAATAAATTTTCTTTACTGCTTTGCCATGACACTTAATTGGTAATACATTCTAGTAAGCCCAAATTTGAGCCTCTTCTCATTAACTAACATTCAGTTAATTTCTTATTTTGAAGTGGGAAGAGCAATGGCTGGAAAGAAACTTCCTACAGAGAAATTCTGATGCAAAGATGTCTTGAAATCCAGAGCATTTTTGTCCATATTTAACAATGTGTGTCAAATTTTACAACAGCAGATGTGAATTTATGGTTCTTTATTAAGTTTTAGGAATTCTCAATTGTATTCATCTGCTTAATTCTATAGTGAAACTAAAGCTCAGTTAAATAGTCTAAAGAACATTACTTAATAGTAAAATTACATAAATATGCCATGCACATGTTGGCTTTCAACTGAGTGCATTTGAATATATTCAGATCTGTGGTGGGTGCTGAAGACTTGTCTATATAGGTTCAGTTCCATAACTGAACCAGTGAGAATCTAGAAAACCAGTGTTTTCAAAACTACTCCCTCAGGGGCCAATGGAGCACATACTATTGAATGATCTGCTCTAAACTTAAGCATTGGTGGGCCTGAAATAAGACTTGGGCATTGAGCTTCTGCTTCTCTTGATTCGAAGAGTTCACCTTCCAAGACTATAGAGGAAGTTAAAATTAAGAAATGAGTATAACAGAGACACAAGTAGGTGACTTCTCAAATTCTAAAAAGGGAAGTTTGGGTAAACAAATCTGAAGGAAGAATAAATTAATATTAGAAAAGCAGAGTTAGGAAGACAGAAGTGAATCAGTAAAATGTCTTTGTTAGAACAGGTGCTTCTACATCTGTTTTGAATCAACTGCACAATGGTTTATGCATGGGCCAACTGAATAGAAATACTCAAGGCCAGCATAAATGGATTTGGTTCTAGTTACAGATTTCTTGGTTTTGTTTTGTTTTAAAAAATGGAGCCCAATTAAATCCATTCTTATTGGCTGTAGACATTACCCTAAATGTCTAGTTTGTGCAAATGTTTCTCTATACCCTACCTTCCTATCCCTATTCCCCACCTTCCTATCCCTATTCCCCACCTTCCTATCCCTATTCCCCATGGGTCTCTAGCATTAGACCCTGCTTCCTGACAGTCTAGACTTAGGCTTGTCATTATACCACAGTAAATATATATATATATATGTATCTGTAATTGTTTCCTTAGTGAGTTGAAGGTTTTTTCATTTAAAATTAAATTTGTGTGGAAAGTATATTCTTTCCCATCAAGTTAGGCATATTTAAAAGAAGCATACATGTTTAGATGCAAAGCGCTAATTCAGGAAAGACTAGATAACTAGTATCATTATATTCTTTTTCCAAGCATACTCCCCAATGTTTGGAATGCTATTCTTTTGATCTTAACTCTTTCATCTGAAAGCACCCATCAAAGATAGCATGAGCAAATTACTCAATAAACGTTATTTTCCCAATAGTTTCAGTCTCACCCTACTTAATATTATGTTGAATGTTCGTGACAGTTCAAACTGACAAATTTTCAGTTTGTCTCTTCTTTTTACCCCAGGTCATTCTCCAAATAGAAATCTTGAGATTTTTTCCACAAGATAAATCTTTAGAATAACTGAGGACTAATTATATGTTCCACAGCAGTCTGTAGTAGTCTCACAGGCTGAGCTTCCGAATGAGGTTCCTGCTACAGGGAAGGACAGGCAGAAATAAAAATAAAATAAATAATCCTTCTCACCCTCACACACACACTCACACACACAATCAAGAAACCATCAAAGCTCAGAAACATTTCAAACATAAGATCATCTTTTACTTTACTTTTTTGTTGCATGTTTACTTTGCCTTCTGGAAACATTGCACAATCTATTAGCTTTTTCTATTTAGATGTTTGAAGGATACAGAAGTTGTTACTAACTTTAAAAAAAAAAACATTGATTCTCACAGCAGAACCTGTGTGTACTTGTTCACTACATACCTACATTGTTAAATATAGTTGCTTCACAAACAATACAATAAGAAAGAATTTAAGAAAACAGATTCTATGTAAATAGTCTGCTTCACTAACTCTATTATTTAGTGATTAAATGGAAAAATATTTAGTAATGAGTGATGGTTCATCATTGTTGAATCAGTAACGGTTACCAGGATCATTGTCAAGTTAATAATTGAGACCAGGAACTTCCTTCTTGCTGAGGGCTTTCAGTAGTGATCAGTGGCAGAGCAATGTGAAAGGCTGGAGAAGGAAACAGGAGACCCAGTCCTGCCTTTACCAGCAGCCCTGAGATTTTGGTTAATCACTTCATATTTCTGTTCTGCTTCTTTGCTTGTACAATAACGACATTAAGCTACAACTGAGTGGGCTCCCTTCCGTGTGATTGTGAGACTTTATTCTACTGCCAAATAAAAATAATGTTTGCATTATCTCTTTTTTTAATATTTTTACTTTTTTGTTCTCATCAGTATCCATAATGAAGCACTAAGCATGTAACATTTTGCAGATTGAGATTTCCCAGTCATCGTGCACCATAAATAAAATAATTGAGACATAGGAATAAAAATGCATTACAGTATAAACAAGCAGTAACAGAGTGTGGAAAATATAAAGACAAGGAGGTACAACCTCTCCTTTATTTAACACTGAACAAACTTTTCAGGAGAGTTTAATGTTACATTTATAATATAGAGAAATTAGATTTTGTTCAGAGAAAAAAAATGATTAAACCTATAGAATAAAGTTGTTGTAAAGAAGCGAAAAGACCTGGAGAAGGAAGAAGTAAAAGTTGAATTAATAGCTGTGATGAGAACACTGATCCATGATTCCTCATCTCCACAGACAACTGTCCCACAACAAAAACAAAACAGCATGCAATTGCTCAAGGAAAAAGCCAGTTCCTCAAATTTGAAATACTACTTTTGAGGAAGACTCAGGGACTTCTACCTCTTACACTATTACAAAATGTTATTCATATACCATACTCCAAGCAGAGATGTTCTGCTGTCTCTTTAAACTTAGTTTAGTATAAAAGGATGGTAAATTCGGTGATAAATTTAGTAATAAATGCAACATTTTTCTTATCTGTAACTTAATAGGAATAAACTGTAACTTAAGATTCCTTCTGGTTCAAATTCTTTATGATTTTTTATTTTGGGGATGTTGGACCTGAAGCTTCACTAAATATTCAGTTATAGAAATACTTTTCTAGGAAAACTTATTAGGGTTAAGAAACCAGATATTTCTTTCTTTTAAAAAAATACGTAATTGGTATATTTTGAACTTAATAATTAGATTCCAAATGGTCCTAATCACGCCCTGTGGATCTTTAGCTCTTGAGGATTCAAACCATGAGATTTTACAGTCACATTTTAGATAGTAAAGATTGAATGAGTATGTTAAGGATTTTATGAAAGAAAAATGGAAGAAAGAATAATTGAAACAAGTAACTTAAGTGGCGGGCAAGTAAAATCTCTAAGCCAATTTCTTTGTCTGTAAAATGAGGAGAATAATAGTATTTATATGAATTCTTTGTTGAATGAACAAAGTGAGATAATTTTTGGAAAATAATGAGCAAAGTGAATGGCAAGTAGAACAGACTTCAGAAATGTTAGCTATTTATTATTTATACAAGAAAAGTGGAAGGTATGGTGTACTAAATATGACAAATATGACACATTCAAATAGAAAAGAGGAAAAAATTTCTGTTATGTAGAAAATTATCCCACTATAATTTTCTTTATCCTTATTTATTAAAAATACAGGGTTGAAAGTAAGAAAAAAAGATATGCAAAACAGTGTGTGGTATGTTTGCTTAAAACAGAATGTGTTTTGAAACACACAAAACCATATACCTACTTGTATGCTCATATATACATAGTTTTTTTTTTTTTTTTTTTTCTAAAAAACACACAGCAACCTTAATAATGGGCATCTCTGAAAGGGAGGCCTGCGAATATGAGATAGGATGGAAGCCTTCTTATTTTTTAAGTATATACTTTATCTGATTTGAATATTTATGATGTGTACATTATTTTAAAATAAGCCACTAGTGCAATATTAGTATTATTTTTTATTTTTTACATTTAATTTTAAGTTCCAGGATACATGTGTAGGACGTGCAGATTTGTTACATAGGTAAATGTGTGGCATGGTGATTTGCTGCACCTATCAACCCATCACCTAGGTATTAAGCCCCTCATGCATTAGCTATTTATCCTGATTCTGTCCCTCCCCCTACCCCCTCAACAGGTCCCAGTGTGTATTGTCCCCCTCCCTGTGTCCATGTGTTCTCATTGTTCAGCTCCCACTGATAAGTGAGAACATGTGATGTTTGGCTTTCTGTTCCTGCATTACTTTCCTAAGGATAATGGCTTCTCACTTCATCTATGTCCCTGCAAAAGACATTATCTCATTCGTTTTTATGGCTGCATAGTATTTCATTGTATATATGTACCACATTTTCTTTATCCAGCGTATCATTGATGGGCATTTAGGTTGATTCCATGTCTTTGCTACTGTGAATGGTGCTGCAGTGAACATACCTGTGCATGTATCTTTATAAACAAAATGATTTCTATTCCCGTGGGTGTATACCCAGAAATGGGATGGCTGGGTCAAATTGTATTTATGGTTCTAGGTCTGTGAGAAATCACCACACTGTCCTCCACCATGATTGAACTAATTTACATTACCACCAACAGTGGAAAAGCATTCCTATTTCTCCACAGCCTTGCCAGCATCTGCAGCATCTGTTGTTTCTTGATTTTTTTGATAATCGCCATTCTGACTGGGATGAAATGGTATCTCACTGTGGTTTTGATTTGCATTTCTCTAATGATTAGTGATATTGAGTTTTGTTTATATATGTTTGTTGGCTGCTTAAGTGTCTTGAGAACTGTCTCTTCATATCCTTTGCTCGCTTTTTAATGGGGTTGTTGGGCTTTTTTCTTGTAAATTTCTTTAAGTTCCTTGCAGACTCTGGATATTAGACATTAGTCAGATGGATAGATTGCAAAAATTTTCTCCCATTCTGTAGGTTGTTCACTCTGATAATAGTTTCTTTTGCTGTGCAGAAGCTCTTTAGTTCACTTAGATCCCATTTGTTAGTTTTTGCTTTTGTTGCAACTGCTTTTGATGTTTTGTCATGAAATATTTGCCCATGCCTATATCCTGAATGGTATTGCCTAGATTTTCTTCTAGGGTTTTTGTAGTTTTGGGTTTTACATTTAATACTTTATCATCTTGAGTTAATTTTGTCTAATGTGTAAGGAAGGGGTCCAGTTTTAATTTTCTGCATATGACTAGCCAGTTTTCCCAGCACCATTTATTAAATAGGGAATCCTTTCCTCATTGTTTGTTTTTGTCAGGTTTGTCGAAGATCAGATGGTTGTAGATGTGTGGTGTTATTTCTGAGGCCTCTGTTCTGTTCCATTCGTCTATATATCTATTTTGGTACCAGTACCATGCTGTTTTGCTTACCGTAGCCTTATAGTGTAGCTTGAAGTCAAGCAGCATGATGCCTCCAGCTTTGTTCTTTTTGCTTAGGATTATCTTGGCTATATGGGCTCTTTTTTGGTTCCATATGAAATTTAAAGTAGTTTTTTTCTAATTCTGTGAAGAAAGTCAGTGGTAGCTTGATGGGAATAGCATTGAATCTATAAATTACTTTGGGTATTTTGGCTATTTTCACTATACTGATTCTTCCTATCCATGAACATGGAATGTTTTTCCATTTGTTTGTGTCCTTTCTTATTTCCTTGAGAGGTGGTTTGTAGTTGTCCTTGAAGAGGTCCTTCACATCCCTTGTATGTTGTATTCCTAGGTATTTTATTCTTTTTGTAGAAATTGTGAATGGGAGTTCATTCATGATTTGGCTGTCTGCTTGTCTATTGTTGGTGTATAGGAATGCTTCTTATTTTTGCACATTGATTTTGTATCCTGAGACTTTGCTAAGGTTGCTTATCAGCTTTGGGGCTAAGATGATGGAGTTTTCTAGATATAGGATCATGTCGTCTGCAAAAAGAGACAGTTTTACTTCCTCTCTTCCTATTTGAATATCCTTTATTTCTTTCTCTTGCCTGATTTCCCTGGCCAGAGCTTCCAATACTATGTTGAATAGGGGTGGTGAGAGAGGGCATCCTTGTATTGTGTCGGTTTTCAAGGGGAATGCTTCCAGCTTTTGCCCATCCAGTGGGATATTGGCTATGGGTTTGTCATAAATGGCTCTTATTATTTTGAAGTATGTTCCTTCAATACCTGATTTATTGAACGGATGCTGAATTTTATCAAAGGCTTTCTCTGCATCTATCGAGATAATTATTGTGGTTTTTTTCTTTAGTTCTGTTTATGTGATGAATTACATTGATTGGTTTATGTATGTTGAACCAGCCTTGCATCTGGGGATGAAGCCAACTTGATTGTGGTAGATAAGCTTTTTGATGTGCTGCTGGATCAGTTTGCCAGTATTTTATTGATGATTTTTGCATCAATATTCTTCAGGGATATTGGCCTGAAGTTTTACTTTCTTTGTTGTATTTCTGCCAGGTTTTGGTATCATGATGATGCTGGCCTCACAAAATGAGTTCGGAAGAAGTCCCTCTCTTTCAGTTTTTGGAATAGTTTCAGAAGAAATGGTATCAGCTCCTCTTTGTACCTTTGGTAGAATTCAGCTATAAATCCTTCTGGTCCTGGTCTCTTTTTTTTTGTTTGGTAGGCTATTTATTGCTGCCTCAATTTCAGAACTTACTATTGGTCTATTCAGGGATTCCACTTCTTCCTGGTTTAGTCTTGGGGTGGTGTATGTATCCAGGAATTTATCCATTTCTTCTAGATTTTCTAGTTTATTTGCATAACGGTGTTTATTGTATTCTCTGATTGTTGTTTGTATTTCTGTGGGTTCAGTGGTAATAGCTCCTTTATCATTTTTTATTATGTCTGTTTGATCTCTCTTTTTTTATTGGTCTAGCTAGCAGTCTATTTTATTATTATTATTATTTTAAAAAAACAGCTCCTGGATTCATTGATTTTTTTGAAGGGCTTTTTTGTGTCTCTGTCTCCTTTAATTCTGCTCTGATCTTGGTTATTTCTTGCCTTCTGCTAGCTTCTATGTTTGTTTGCTTTGGGTTGTCCAGTTCTTTCAGTTGTGATGTTAGGTTTATGATTTGAGATCTTTCTAACGTTTTGATGTGAGCATTTAGTGCTATAAATTTACCTCTTAACACTGCTTTAGCTGTGTCTCAGAGATTCTGGTACATTGTCTCTTTGTTCTCATTGGTTTCAAAGATCATCTTGATTTCTGCCTTAATTTCATTATTTACCCAGGAGTCATTCAGGAGCAGGTTGTTCAATTTCCATGTAGTTGTGTGATTTTGAGTGAGTTTCTTGATCTTGAGTTCTAGTTTGATTGTAGTGCAAAATTATTGTAACAACAGTATTACTACCAAAACTGTAGACAAGATACATCTTCTCACATAGTAATGTATTTATTATGAATTGAGAAATCAGGAATTTTTGTTATAGTTCCTATGAAACTTTAGGATAACAGTTGTACTCATTTTTATGTGTTGCTCGTTTCTTTTCCCCTTCCTTAGGCTTGTGAATTTTTTTCTTATTTGTTACAATAAACCTACAAACATACTGGAGTTAAAATGATCTTTCATTTTTATTGCCATTCTTAATATTAGTCTATGTTTAAGTTAAATCACATTTAAGATGAAGTTGCATAGTTTGCTTCTTGATTGATGTTTTGAAGTGATTCACAAATGTAACAATGTAAGCCTAGAGGATATCTACTAAAAAAAAAAATCACCCAAACATACAGTTAACAGAATTGCAAATATTCTTCAGTAGAAATAAATTTATACATGTGATGGCAAGCAAGTATGAGAAGAAAACATACCATAAGGAATTTAAATTTTGTATCAATAATAATTTTTTGACACTCAAGATTGTTGAACTACACTTAATAGAATGGTTTATTTTAAAAGCTGTAGCATAGTATTTCTGGAGAAGTATTTCCTAAATTCTTGTGATCCAAATAATTAGACCACAACCAAATTCATTTTGGAATGGTATATACTTACACGCACTCTTAGAATTCACAATAGAAATGAGCTTTGCTAACTCCTGGTATAGAGAAATCGTTTAATCTTATGTCTGACTTGAGACATTTGGAAAACCAGCATTTGGAAAGCAGTGTTTAGAAGTAAAATATACTAAATGAATGAAGTTCAGTGTCCAGATTTAGGATTATTTGATGTCTGGTACCTTCTATAACCATAATTCTGCATTATAAGTCAAAATACAACAGAAGAACAAAACAGATAAATATAAAAAGCCCTATTATTTATTTCCATGAAGATACATGTAAGATTTCCACATGATTTGGAATTTATATTATCTAAATTTTTATTTTAAGCTCATTCAAATAAAGATAATTGAAAATTTGGAAAAGCAGCCAATAATATCAAAATACTGTTATTTTTTGCCTGTGTATTTTTACAAAATATTTCGAGTCCATTATTTCAAGAGGTCCACATCAGTATTCAAGTACTATGGTACTTTTCACTAGTAGCCAAGTACTATAGTACTTTGACTAAGTATGATAACAGCCTGTAGGCCCCCTAAAGCTGAAAATATTAAAATTTTATTCTTAGACAATTGAATCCACTAATAAAATACAGAATAATTTAAAGTAATTGGTTAATTTTGTTTACTTCGCATTTTACTTTGCCCCATGTTTCCCTGACATATGACTTACTACCTATGTATGTCTGTGTCTGAGAAGGACATACATAGGTACCTGGAAGGGACATGCGAGGGATGAGGGGAGCATAGGCATGTTGAGGTACTTATCTCCTGCAGAGCAAACACGTCATGATTTGGAAATGACTGCATTTTCTCCCGCGTGCCTAGGCTTTTCTGAATCCCTGGTTCTCTTTTCAACAGGCCCATAGAAATGTCGCTGCTTCTTTGTTGTTATTTACATTTACCAAAACTGCAGGGATTTCCTTAGATGCCTTCCAGCTAGTCTGGCTTTATAAATCAGACCTATGTCCCAAAGGAATTTTAATAAGTTTTCACTATTTTTGGGAAAACACAAGACATGTAATATATTCCATAAACTACTCCTGAAAATATTTTTTTTTAATTTCAGAGTTACATTTTGTTTAGTACTACACAACTCCAATTTTCTCCTGCAATCTATAGATTTATTGACATCTGCAAAATTGTTTAGGCAGGAATGTGGTTTCTTTTTCCATTTTAATATTAACTGCAGCCATAAAACAAGCATGGCAAGCCAATGACTATATTTTGGGAAATTTTTTAGATAATTCAGTAGCTTACAAAAACTGCCTTTGTTTTTTCTGAGCCTATTATAGCAGACTTGTAAGGTTTGGTTGTATGTATTCATTTTTTCTACTAATGTGGAAAATAGTTGTAGTTTTATAATTGGTGAAATAAAATGCAAGCAAGGTTATAATGACCGTATTTCACGGAGTAATTTCTAACTTTGTAAGCACAGTAAATAAAGCATGTACCTCATGCCATAAACTTATTCTCAAAGTTTATCTTAAGTTAATCAACATGTATGATTTGACTTTTCATCAAATGACTGCCATGCCAACTTATTAACAAAAGATTTGTGGTATTAAAATTTTTTAGCAGTTATTTTGGGCCTTTCAAGATCTTTCCATTAAAATATATATTTAGTGACCACAACGGAATATGTTTTTACTCTTCAGGTTGAACAATCTTCAATGCAACTTTTTCGGGATGATGTTTCATACAGTGTTACTGTAATCCTATAAAGTATAATATGAAGATTCGAGAACTTTTTGTCCTTGGAGAATACACAGAAATAGAGAAATTCACAGCAACAAATGAGCTCTTATTTCTTATATCCAGAGATGTTTTCTTACTAAATTGTTCTGTATGTACAGTCATGTGACACGTTTTTTTCTATTTGATGTCAAGTGATTATTTTACATCAGCTCTCCATTTTAGATTATTCCCGTGAAAACATGCTTTTCTTTTACTATTAAGTTAAAAGCAATTAATTCAATATGACTTATGACACCATGTTATTTAGGATTATCTTATTGCAATGACAGGAATCAACAGGATCTAGCTTAAGCAAACATGGGGGACATATAACGAGGGAACAAGAAATCTCTGTAACAGAGCTATAGTAAGATATGCATCTCTATAATGAAGATAGGACTTAGATCTCAAGAACGAATTTAAATTAAGGGCACGAAGGCTGTCAGTTCTGTCTGTCTGAATTCCTCAGCTATTCTTTCTTTTCATTTGCCTTCCCTCTTTCTGAAGACTATCCCATTTTGATTCTAAGGCCATATGGCAGCCCATATCTCCTGGATTCAGTTCTCCTCCGTTTAATAAACATAGTTTTCCTAGTTCTGAATTCACAGGGAAAGGTTTCTGATTGGCTTAGCTTGGGTCAGGTGTCCATTTAGGACCAGTCAACTAAGACTGGAGGAGGGGAATTTGACAGGTTTCTGTGCAATTTCAGGAAGCCCCGGGATGTGCTAATAAAGCAGACTGGGCAAGCAAAATCATAATTGCCTACTATAGCATTTTTTGCTTAATTTAATTAAATTAATATTTATTAGACACCCATCATAAGCAAGTTATAACTGTGGTGCTGAATAAATGAGTAAAATACTGTGTCTATATTCAACAATTCAAGGATGTGGCAGCTGTGCAAATCACTGGAGTACAGTGAAGACAGAGAATGGAGCTTAGTGATAATCATAAGGAGAGAAATAGGAGGTTTAGGAGCTAGGAGGTATGATCTTCCTGATAATCTTTGAAATAGAAGAGATCTGAATATCTGTGGGGGCCGAAAGGAAAGAAGGATCAGACTCAAAGGGCAAAACTGAACTTGGAAAAGCACAGGGATTGATTGGGCAATGTCTCAAATCTGGAGAAAGAGACAAAACTCAGAAACGGGACATGATTACTAGAAACTTACTGGACTTCTTCCTAAAAGGTAGAAACAAAAGATAAATAAAAGCATTAGTACAAAGTGAGTTTTTAAGTAGAATTAATTTCTAGTGGATTTAATGAAGTTTTGGACATTCTTCAGCAATATCTACTATCTAACAGTAAAAATATGGTGGAACCATAGCTTCCCTACTGCCCAGTCCTGTGTCTGTCCTTGATGTTCATGGTGTTAGTGATTATTGGGATGGTTAACTCTGCAAGTAGTATTTAGGAAAAAGTGATTGCCCTCTTAAAGGTTACCATACCTTTCCAAAGACCATAGCCTCTGGATTCATTTCTTAGCAGTTTTATAGTTCCTTTGTTAAATGTTAGCATGCGAGATAGTAATTTTTCATAAAAAGCGTATGTATACCTTTAGGTGGCATGAAAGTGTTAACTCTCTGTGGACTTTTATCCAATTTCAGCTTATGGTGACAGGTTTCCTATTGTAGATGAATTGAATTAATTTTTTAAAATAACCTTTTTTTGTGAGGCTATATCAGTTGGTGTGCTACAGTTAAAATGTATTACTTTGACTATTTCCCATTTTCTACTAAAGTTTATAATTCACACAAAAGAAATACAATAAAGTGTGTCTCCTGAAATTGTGCTTTGTGAAATGATGAGGCCATTACTCTGCCTTTTGAGATTAATAAATTTTTCTCTTGGCATTTGTTCCCTTACTAACTGGCAATGTGAGTTTCAACTTTACAGATAAATATTATACTATTGTTTTAAGTTTTGATTTTTGTTTATTCCTTATAAACATTACTTTTGAAAAAATAAAGTGTATCTTCTGCAAGTCGTACACATGTATATATGAAGTAAACCTAGTCGAAGTGCCAGAGTTGCTATGTAATTCAAAATTATATAAGTACATTATGTTATGTCAAATAACAAAAAGTGATAACTGTAAGTTTAAATGGGTGACTAAATTTAAAAAATAATTTATACCAGGTATAGAGATAATAGATTTAAACACATCAATTTAAACTTATAGCTACCACTTCTTGTCATTTAACATAACATAATATATTCATGAATAGGTAGTACATTCCATTTTTCATGATCAATCTTTCCTCAAATAACCCTCCCTCCAATTTTCAATAACAACAAAACACAACAAATTAACCACTCATCCAGAAATTCTAAACTATTTATGTAATGATTGTCATATACCTTTTTAAAGAACACTTTGTTTTCCAAATACAATTTGACTAAATGCAAATAAGAACTGAACCAATAAAATGAATTTTTTTAAAAATTTGAACTTCTGTTTGATAAATGTTATTATTTATTTGACAACACTAAAAATATGTAAAATAATGGTTTAGAATATCATTTTAAATTCACTTTTTAATAAAAGCTTTCTTAACTAATTTATTCAACAAATATTTGTTGAGTGACTACCATGGGTTAGCTACTGTGTCAAGTTGGATGCTAGGGATGCAGTGATAAACAAAACATGGTCCTATGAAGCTTTTGTTTTGGTGGAATGGTGGTTCTTAAACTTGAACGTGCCTCTCAATCACCTGGAGAGTTTGTTATAACATAGATTGTTGGGCTTGACATCTAGAGTTTCAGATTCGGTATTTCTGAAGTGGGGTTCCAAATTTGCATTTCTAACAAGGTCCCATATGTTGCTGATGTTGCCAGTCCTGGGACCACACTTTGAGAACAGCCGTCCTAGAGGAGGCAGTGCTGTCTATATACCAAAACTTCAATTAGCCTATGCTGTGCTGACCCATGCCCACTGCAGCCCCAACTCTTTCATTTTTTTCAGTAGAAAAAATGCTTTCTGTAAATACAATCTGGCATGTGGATAGTGCACAAATTATATAGTTGCTTATTAAATTACTGAGAAATTTAGGAGGTCAAGTAAATATAATTTTCAAAGACAATGCCACCTTATTTAGCCCAGTGAAAATGTATCATCAGCATTATGGCCTGATTTTCAATTTAATCATCTCTTTATTTTAACATAAAGCTTTTCTTTCTGATCTTTTGGTAGCCATCCAGTTTTCCATAGTCTTTTAAATGCGATGGCCAGTGGTTCATTTATTGCAATAATTAAGATGGATAGCAGCATGCCAGCTGGAATGACTACGCTTGTGTTTATTGTATAAATTATTTCCTTAGTATAAAAGCCTCTTTTATGGCTTTTGCTTTAGTCATATCTTTTGTACCCTCAACCATTAACCATAGCATGTTTAGGAGAGCCATTTATAAAGAAGCTGGTAATATTTACCAATTTCTAATCGCCATTAATTCATGTCTACATTTTTCTTAGCACTGGAGATTGCTTGTTACTTTGTTCCTTCTGCCAAGAGCAAGAAAAAAAAAGTGTTCTAACCCTTCTAGGACTCATAAGCCTTTTCTTCCTTTTCTTTGATTTTTTTTTTTTTTTTACTACATTCACACTTCTTTTATTTTGTTCTACTCTCATCTCTTTTCGTTGTGAATCTTAAGTGACTTTGGTTAGTTTACTCGAAATACATAGAAATGCAGCCCCTAATGTGAATTTCTTATAAGGCATATTTGAAATTCCTTTAAAACACAGATAGCAACTGATTTTTGTCATTTTTTTAAAATGCTACTTGAGTTTGGTGGTCTTTTCCATTTCAAAAATAACTGCATTTCAGGTTTAACAGAAATTATTCAGATATAGTTCAGACACTGATCATTTCTGTATGCATCATAGTACCCAGCAAATTTCAGTAAATATTTGCTGACCTGACTATTTTTTTCTTTACACTTTAGCTTCAAAGGAAATTGCATGCCTGTTAGCTTTCTAAAAGCTAGTGTAGTGATTGTTGGTATATTTACAATACTCATCTTTCCTTTTAAATTTTGTAAGTTTGAAAGTATAAATTAAAATGTCATATTATAGCAGAATATAAATTTTATTATTACCCATATATCAAATAACTAGTTAAAGCAATTCAGAGTAGTTAAGAGGGACTATTTAATGGCAATAAATGTACATTGTTGCATATAAATACACATATTAGGCCTAGATTTATTGTCTATAATTCTTTTAATTTCTTATCAGATTTCAGTATGAAAAAAAGTGAATGAAATAAGCAAAAGACTATATCCAGTTACTGTAACTAATGCTAATTTCATAATCTCTTAGTGGTTTAATGTTATATCCTGATGGTTTTATGCTTTTGGACCAATCTTTCAGGCTATCCTTTTCTGACCACTCAAACCATGAAAACCTGCCCTCCCTGGAAAATCCAAGATCCAGTCAATTCACACAAAGACAACAAGAGCCACTCTGTTTGGAAAACTTTGGCTCTTTTTCAGCTGTCACCATTGGCCTTAGAATACAGAGCATTCTTACCCACTGGCTAAGATTAACTTGGTTAGCAGACAGCCTACATCCCTTCATATAAAAACTATTCTTAAAAAGTAGCAAACGTTGTTCTAAATTTCCTTACCCCATCCCTGACTATCATCACCTACTTTCTGTCACTGAGTTGTTAATACCTTTATTCTTATATACAGATTTTATAAGTTGTCCCTACCTGTTTTTAAATAATTGAGGTTATAAGCATAATAGTTGGAAGGGGTAACTACATTGTCCTGTTAAGGCTGATAAAATGGCACAGATGCTTTTAAACATACACAGGAAGAATGAGAAAAGCAGATAGCCCTTGTTTGGATCATTAATAAGATGATAAAGTATTTTTCTTATAGCATTTCTTATCTGCCATTGATAAAACAGATACTTTACTATTAGGTTTTGAAAACTGCCTTAAAAAAGTCTGCTGCAAACATCATTTAATATGTCATTTAACTTATAAATAACAAGCAGAAACCTAATATCTTCATTTTTGCAGGTATGAAATATTTTAAAAGAAATTTAAAATAAATTTCAATTTTATTCATTGATACTGTGAAGGAGAACTTTAATAGGCTGAGCATAATGTATCATTTGCATTTATATAATGATTTTATTACTGTCATTCTAGAATACTATAAATTTAGAACAGTAATACAGTAATAATAAAAATTTTTAACATTTTTTAGTCTCAGGTTCAGAGATGAGTAAAAGACCCTCAGGACATACATAAAGAGAAAGAACTATTCCTAGACAGAAGTGAAGAAATACCAAACACTCAAGTGTAAGATTCCCTGAAGATGGAATGATGTAGTCTTGTTGGAGGTGGTGGTGGGATTTGCTGGTTGAGGGAAGAGAAGAGAAACTAATCTATTGTTCAGAGACTGAGGTTAAGTAGACCAGGGATTAAAGTTCTACTCAGTTACCAGCTAGTCATTTGCTTTTGAGAAAGTTACTTCAGTCTTTTGATACTTTAATTCCCATCTGTAAAATGGGGAAGGTAATACCTGTTTTATAAAGTTAGTGGCATAATTAAATTTTTAAAATGTGTATTAAATTATTTTGTACACAAAGTAGGCACTCAAGAATCGAACTATTACTAAAGACTCTTACTATTAAAGAAAAGCAAAACTGTATTATAAAGGAAAAGCAAACAAATTCTGGACAATCAGAATTATACCAGAAGTGTATTTTCCATGGAAGTTGAACCTAGATTAGTGTATAATAAGGAACTGCTACAGGCATTGATTGTTTCTTAGAAATTGGCTACTAATTCCACAAGGAACACCCACACCTTAGTAGCTGATGATCCCCTTTTGTGTGGAATAGAAATAACTGTAAGTAGACAATAAATAAAACTGAAATTATGTACTATCTCTGTAATTTATATCTAGTATTTGAAAGATCACCACTGAATCTTAGGAACTTTGCTGACTCCTATACACAACTACCTGGGAAGTTTCTTTTGGGGCTGAGACGCAGGAGCAACACAGTAGAGGAGCAGTACAAAATGTTCAGGAGAAGATGATAGTCAGATAGCATTGTCATAAGAAGTATGCTGTATTTTCCACTAAGCTGATGGTTGCTCTCAGTGTGGTTGTTTATTCATTCATTCATCCAGTAAATTTTTATCAAGTCTTTATATGTTATCAGCATGGAACTACCAACACCTGAAAATACAATAATCACTAAGATAGATATAATCCTTGCCTTTGTAGAACTTGTAGTGTGTCTAAAAATTTTTTTTAAATCATTCTGACTCTTTTAGAAAGACTTCTTCATATTAAGTTGAAGAAGTTGAGTAAAGTTGCCACCCCCATAGTATAGCCCTTTTAATGTCCCCTGTCTTTCTCATTATTAAGGAATGTCCACGTGACTTAGGTGTTCTGAAGCAAAGTAAACTCTCCTCTAGATCAGTGGTTTTCAGCGCTGACTGCCCTTAGGATCATCTTGGAAGTTTTGAAAATATGAACAATTGAGTCTAACTACAGACAATTAAATAAGAATTTCTAGACCTGGGGCTCAGGCATTAGTATTGTTTAAAAGCTTTAGAGGTGATTCTAATGTGTAGCCATGATTGGGAACCACTGCTTGAAAAAAACAGAGAAGAAAAATAGCAACCTGGGATAGTGAATGATGACAAACAGGAAGCAAAGTGAGTGATAGAAATAACAATTATGAAAATTTACCAAACCTCCCCATCATAGATGTCAAGATAAGGCTTATACAGAAAGTAAATAAAACAGCTTACTCTTAGATAATATAGTGATTTCATTTATACTCAATGGAAATATTCCATCAAGAAATGTGCCAAATCTAGATACTTTGTCATATTATTGGAAACGTCAATATTGCAACTAGAAGATGGTAGATAGGAGGCAGGACTAGCTTGCAGCTCCCACTCGGACAGACAGAGCAGTGTGTGGAGATTCACTGTGAACCATTGCTCCAAGAACTACAGCAGGAATATACCAGGAAAGCCGAGAGAATCCACAGACCCCTTGAAGGAACTGTATCACTGCTGCAGGCTCCATGAGATGCTGAAAAACTGAGTCAGCTTGCTATCTCAATGGGGAGTCTCGCGGTTTGGAGCATATTCTCAGCCCTGGTCACTGGCTGCATGGAAATAGACTCAGTGCTGTTGGTGGGGCACGGTGGGAGTGAGACCAGCCTTTAGGACTGCAGGCTGCATGGGAGCGGGGTGAGGCCCGTGACTGCTGGCTTTCTCCCACTTCCTTGGAGACCTGTATGACTCAGCAGAGGCAGCCATAATACCCCTGGGAATGTAACTCCGTTGGAGTTATAACTGCACCCGCATCCCCCATGGCAGCCACAGCAAGCCCTGCTCAGGAGAGGCTGAGCTCAGACACATCTATCCCTGCATCTACCTGGTGGTCATCCTCTACCTGCCCAGGTAGCCAAAGACAAAGATCATAATCTCCTGGGAGCCCTGTAGCCCTGCCCACTGTCTGAGAAACCTGAATACTTAACCAGGTGTCCCTAGGGCAAGTTTGTATCTTCTCTATAGGACTGCAGCTGATGCACTATTTTTTTTTTTTTTTTGAAACGGAGTTTTGTTCTTGTTGCCCATGCTGTAGTGCAATTGTGCAATCTCAGCTCGTTGCAACCTCTGCCTCCTGGGTTCAAGTGATTCTCTTGCCTCAGCCTCCCAAGTAGCTGGGATTACAGATGCCCACCACCATGACCAGCCAATTTTTGTATTTTCAGTAGAGACAGTGTTTCCCCATGTTGGCCAGGCTGGTCTCGGATTCCTGACCTTAGGTGATCCACCCACCTCAGCCTCCCACAGTGCTGGGATTACAGGTGTGAACCACCACACCCAGATCTGATGCGCTCTTGAAAGCATCACCTTCTGGCTGGAGGCCAACCAACAGAAAATCAGTGCACTAAATAAAAACACAACCACGGACCCTTATGGTGTCCACTTCACTCCCCTGATACCTTCACCAGAGCAGGCTGCAAGATCCGAAAACAGATCACATCACAGGACTCATTGCAGATACTCCCCAGTACCAGCCTAGAGCTGGTAGCTCCACTGGGTTGCCAGACCTAGAAGAGCAAAAACAATCACTATGGTTTGGCTCTCAGGAAGCACCACTCCTAGGAGAAGGGGGAGAACACCACATCAAGGGAGCACCTTGTGGGACAAAAGAATCTGAACAGCAGCCCTTGAATCCCAGATCTGCCCTCTGACATAGTCTACCCCAATGAAAAGGAATCAGAAAAACAATTCTGGTAATATGACAAAACAGGGTTCTTCAACACCCCCAAAAGATCATATCAGCTCACCAGCAATGGATCCAAACCAAGATAAAATTCTCTGAATTGCCAGAAAAAAGAATTTAGAAGGTTGATTATTAAGCTAATCCAGGAGCCACCAGAGAAAAGTGAAGTCCAACTTAATGAAATCAAAAACATGATACAGGATATGAAAGGAAAATTATTCAGTGAAATAGATAGCATAAATAAAAAAAATCACAACTTCTAGAAATCAAGGACACACTTAGAGAAATGCAAAATGCACTAGAAAGTATCAGCAATAGAATTGAACAAGCAGAAGACAGAACTTCAGAGCTCAAAGACAAGTCTTTGGGATTAACCCAATCTGTCAAAAACAAAGAAAAAGAATGGAAAAAAAATGAACAAAGCCTCCAAGAAGTTTGGGACTATGTTTAACCTCCAAACCTAAGAATAATTGGTGTTCCTGAGGAAGAAGAGAAATCTAAAAGTTTTGAAAATATATTTGAGGGAATAATCAACGAAAACTTCCCTGGAATTGCTAGAGATCTAGACATCCAAAGACGAGAAGTTCAAAGAACACCTGGGAAATTCATTGCAAAATATCATTGCTTTGTCATTGTTATCTAGAGTCAAGACAAAAGAAAGAATCTTAAGAGTCGTGAGGCAAAACATCAGGTAACCTACAAAGGAAAACCTATCAGATTAAAAGCAGATTTCTCAGCAGAAACCCTATAAGGTAGAAGGGATTGGGGTCCTATTTTTAGCCTCCTAAACAAAACAATTATCAGCCAAGAATTTTGTATCCAGTGAAACTAAGCTTCATAAATGAAGGAAAGATACAGTTGTTCCCAGACAAATGCTGAGAGAATTTGCCACTACCAAGCCAGCACTACAAAAACTGCTAAAAGGAGCTCTAAATCCTGAAACAAATCTTCTATATACACCAAAATAGAACCTCCCTAAAGCATAAATCTCACAGGACCTATATAACAATAACACAATGAAAAAAAACAGGGTATTTAGGGAAAAAATATCACAATGAATAGAATAGTACCTCGTATCTCAATACTATCGTTGAATGTAAATGGCCTAAATGCTCCACTTAAAAGATGCAGAATGACAGAATGGATAAGAATTCACCAACCAAGTTTCTGCTGTCTTCAGGAGACTCACCTAACACATAATGACTCACATAAACTTAAGATAAAGGGGTGGAAAAAGATATTCCATGCAAATGGACATTAAAAGCAAGCAGGAGTAGCTGTTCTTATGTCAGACAAAACAAACTTTAAAGCAACAGCAGTTAAAAAAGACAAAGAGGGGGCCCAGCTGGGTGGCTCATACCTGTAATCCCAACACTTTGGGAGACCGAGGCGGGCAGACCACTTGAGGTCGGGAATTCGAGACCAGCCTGACCAACATGGACAAACCTCGTCTCTACTAAAAATACAAAATTAGCTGGGTGTGGTGGCACATGCCTGTAATCCCAACTACTTGGCAGGCTAAGGCAGGAGAATCACTTGAACCTGGGAGGTGGAGGTTGCAGTGAGCCAAGATCACACCATTGCACTCCAGCCTGGGCAACAACAGCAAAACTTCATCTCAAAAAAAAAAAAAAAAAAAAGACAAAGAGGGACATTATATAATGATAAAAGGACTAGTCCGAAAGGAAAATACCCCAATTCTAAATATATATGCACCTAACACTTGAGTTCTCAAATTTATAAAACAATTACTACCAGACCTAAGAAATGAGATCGATGACAACACAATAACAGTGAGGGACTTTAATACTCCACTGACAGCACCAGACAGGTCATCAAGACAGAAAGTCAACAACGACACAATGGACTTAAACTATACTTTATAACAAATGGACTTAACAGATATTTACAGAACATTCTACCCAACAACTGCAGAATATACATTCTATTCATCAGCACATGGAACATTCTCCAAGACAGACCATATAATAGGCCACAAAACAAGTCTCAGTAAATTTAAGAAAATCAAAATTATATCATGTACTCTCTCAGACCACAGTGGAGTAAAATTGGAAATCAATTCCAAAGGGAACCCTCAAAACCATGCAAATACATGGAAATTAAATAACCTGATCCTCCATGATCATTGGGTCAACAATAAAATCAAGATGGAAATTTAAAAATTCTTTTAACTGAATGATAATAGTGACACTGTCCCCAGACCAAACTGAGAGATGGGCTGTTATTTCTCACAGCCCCATAATGAGATGCAGATAAACTGGGGAGGAAGAGAGTTTTTATTTCTGTAACCAGTTACAGGGAGAAGGCCTGGAAATTATCACTAGACTAATTCAAAATTATAAAGTTTTCCAGAGCTTATATACTTTCTAGGCTATATGTCTATGTGTAAGTGTGCATTCGTCTAAAGACACAGTGATCAACTTCTTTTAATCTGTAACTAAGGTCTAACTCCTGACGACCTTGCTCTGGAGCCTCAGTAAATGTCTTAACTTAATCTACATGGGTCCAGATGCTGGGGTAATTACCCTTATCTTGTCTCCTGCTAAATCATGGAGGTTTGAGGAGTTCCTTCAGACCCCCAATAAACTTGTTTGTGGAGGCCTGGGAAGTTTCTTCAGACCCACAATAAAACTTCAGTCCTAAATGAGTCCTATTAAGAATTCCTTCGTTATTTTGTCATGCTTTAAGACCCAGGAAAGGCCTAGGCAAAACTCTTGATGGGCTTTTGTTACATCCCAGCCATTGTATAAGGGCACTGGCTTTTAATATTTAACTTAACCACTCAGTCAGTACTGAAACAGCTGTTAGTGAGACCTGACCTACCACAACACAACCTATCAAAACCTCCAGGAAAAAGAAAAAGTGGTGCTAAGAGGAAAGTTCATAGCATTAAATGCCTACATTGGAAAGTTTGAAAGAGCGCAAATAGACAATCTAAAGTCACACCTCATGGAACTGGAGGAACAAAAACAATCCAAATCCAAACTCAGCTGAAGAAAAGAAATAACTAAGATCAGAACACAACTAAATGAAATTTAAATGACAGCAACAACAAAAAACTATAGAAAGATAAATGAAAAAAAAACTGGTTCTTTGAAAAGATAAATAAAACTGATAGATCATTAGCAAGATTAACCAAGAAAAGGAGAGAGAAAATCCAAATAAGCTCAATTACAAATGAAATGGGAGATATTGCAACTGACACCACAGAAATACAAAAGGTCATTCAAGACTACTATGAACACCTTTACGCACATAAACTAGAAAATGTAGAGGAGATGAATAAATTCCTGGAAACATACAACCCTCCTATATTAAACCAGGAAGATATAGGATCTCTGAACAGACCAATAACAAGCAACAAGATTGAGATTGTAAATAAAAAAATGCCAACAAAAAATGTCCAGGACCAGATGGATTCACGTCTGAATTCTATTAGACATTCAAAGAATTGGCACCTATCCTAATGACACTATTCCAAAAGATAGAGAAAGAGGGAATCCTCCTTAAATCATTCTATGAAGCCAATATCACCCTAATACCAAAACCAGAGAAGGACATAACAACAGCAACAACAACAAAAAACAACAGATCAGTATCCCTAATGAACATAGATGCAAAAATCCTCAACAAAATGCTAGCAAACCAATTCCAACAGCATATCAAAAAGATAGTCCACCAAGATTAAGTGGGCTTCATACCAGGGATGCAGGGATTGTTTAACATACGTAAGTCAATAGATGTGATACACCACATAAACAGAATTAACAACAAAAATCACATGATCATCTCAATAGACACAGAAAAAGCGTTTGACAAAATTCAGTATCCCTTTATTATTAAAGCCCTCAGCAAAATTGGCATAGAAAGGATATACCTTAAGGTAATAAAAGCCATCTATGACAAACCCACAGCTAACATCACACTGAATGGGAAAAGCTGAAAGCATTCCCCGTGATAACTGGAACAAGACGAGGATGCCCACTTTCACCACTTCTTTTCAACACAGTACTGGAAGTCCTATTCAGAGCAATCAGATAAGAGAAAGAAATAAAGGGCATCCAAAGAGGAAGTCAAACTGTCACTGTGTGCTGATGATATGGTTATGTATCTAGAAAATCCTAAAGACTTATTAAGATCCTAGAACTGGTAAATGAATTCACCAAAGTTTCAGGATACAAAATTAATGTACACAAATTAGTAGCTCTGCTATATACTAACAGTGACTAGGCTGAGAATCAAATCAAGAACTCAACCTCATTTACAATACCTGCAAAAAATAAAATATTTAAGAATATACCTAACTAAGGACGTGAAAGACCTTACAAAGAAAACTACAAAACACTGCTGAAAGAAATCATAGACGAAACAAACAAATGGAAACACACCCCATGCTCATGGTTGGGTAGAATCAATATGGTGAAAATTATCATACTGCCAAAAGCAATTTACAAATTCAATGCAATTCCCATCAAAAATACCACCATTATTCTTCACAGAACTAGAAAAAAAAATCTTAAAATTCATATGAAACAAAAAAGAGCTCACATAGCCAAAGCAAAAAGAACAAATTTGGAGGCATCACATTACCCTACTTCAAACTGTACTATAAGGCCATAGCCACCAAAACAGCATGACACGAGTATGAAAACAGGCACATAGAACAATGGAATAGAATAGAAAACCCAGAAATAAACCCAAATATTTACTTCCAACTGATCTTTGACAGAGCAAACAAAAACATAAGGTGGGGAAAGGACACCCTATTCAACAAATGGTGCTGGGATAATTGGCAAGCCACATGTAGAAGAATGAAACCAGATTCTCATCTTACCTTATACAAAAATCAACTCAAGATGGATCAAAGACTTAAATCTAAGACCTGAATCCATACAGATTCTAGAAGATAACATCAGAAAAACCTCTCTAGACAAAGACATCAAGACCAAGAATCCAAAAGCAAATGCAACAAAAACAAAGATAAATAGTTGGTACTTAATTAAACTAAAAAGTTTCTGCAAAGCCAAAGGAACAGTCAGCAGAGTAAACAGGCAACCCACTGAGTAGGAGAAACTCTTCACAATCTGTACATCTGACAAAGGACTAATATCCAGAATCTACAAAGAATTCAAATAAATCAGCAAGAAAAAAAAACAATTCCATCAAAAAGCAGTCTAAGGAGATGAATAGGTAATTCTCAAAAGAAGATGTACAGTTGACCAACAAGCATATGGAAAAATGCTCAGCATCACTAATCATCAGGGAAATGCAAATCAAAACCACAATGCAGTACCACCTCACTCCTGAAGAATGACCATAATCAAAAAATTAAAAAATAATTGATGTTGGAATGGATGCAGTGAAAAGGGAACACTTTTACGCTGTTGGTGGGAATGTAAACTAGTACAACCACTATGGAAAACAGTGTGGAGATTCCTTAAAGAACTAAAAGTAGATCTACCATTTGATCCAGCAATCCCACTACTAGGTATCTACCCAGAGAAAAGAAGTCATTATATGAAAAAGATACTTGCACATGCATGTTTATAGCAGCACAATTTGTAATTGCAAAAATATGGGACCAGTTCAAATGTCCATCAGTCAATGAATGGATAAAGAAAATGTGATATGTATATACGTATATATACATACATATATATATATATATATATACGTATACACACACACACACACACACACACCATGGAATGCTACTCAGCCATGATGAGAAGGAAGGAAATAATGACATTCACAGCAACCTGTATAGAATTGAAGACTATCATTCGAAGTTAAGTAACTCAAGAATGGAAAACCAAGTATCATATATTCTCACTCATATGTGGGAGCTAAGCTATGAGGATGCAAAGGCATAAGAATGATCCATTGGACTTTGATGACTCAGGAGAAAGGCTGGGGAATGGCAAGGGATAAAGGATGACACATTAGGTACAGTGTACACTGCTCAGGTGATGGGCGCACCAAAATCTCAGAAATCACCAATGAACAACTTTTTCATGTAACCAAACACCACCTGTTCCCCAAAACCTATAGAAATTAAAAAAAATTAAAAAAGAAATTTCCTGTCCTAACAATCAATGAATTATTGTATCACATATTGCCAATAGGAGCTAAACAACGAGTTTGGGCCAGATCGATCTGTATTTTCTAATAGACTTTATTTTTTAGAGATGTTTTATGTTCAGACCAAAATTCAACAAAAGGCACAAAGATTTCCTATATATCCCCTTTCCCAACATGTGCATAGCCTTCTCCATTATCAACATGCTCCATGAGAGAGGTACTCTGTTACAACTGATGAACCAGCATTGACACATTATTATCACCCATGATCCATAGCTTACATTAGGGTTCACCCTTGCTGTTGTACATTCTGTGAGTTTGGGAAAATGTATCATGACATTTATCCCTATCTTTAAAAATAGTAGTACCAACATGAACTTGAATTTGGCCCTTTTATCTTTACAATACTGGTTTTATCTTACTCTCATAGTCATCTTTTGATGCCATAACAAGACCACCTGACTACCCATACTATTTGCAGGTTGTCTCCAAGATTGCCAATATGAGTCACCCAGAATTAGCACAATGGGAAAGGCAGGTTGGATAGACCACCTTAAAAACCACAAAGACAAATTGTCTTAAATTGGAGGAAAAAAGGTAGTGTCTGCCATGACGTCTACCATAAAATCTATCTGAAAATTAGAATTGGTTTAAGGTGAAGTAAGTCAGAAGAGTTGATGTCCATTTCATGTTCATGTATGTGCATATGTTTGAGTCTTTATGTAGTACCACTTTGTTTATGTAGTTATGTGGTACTACATAAACACTCAAATATACACACACACATGAACCACCATACATACATGAACCACTGTATTGTCTGTATCTCTGGGGATATAGGCTTTGCTAACTTGTTTTATGATCCACTGTTGATACATTTGTAAATCTAAATGCTAACTAGTTTATTCTGTTTACCTTTCTGAGGCAGGCAGAATTCAATTGACTTAACAGCATGCTAGCAACTCAGAGACTGTGAAATCTAATCACATTTTGACCCATTCTTAAATTGCTTCATCTGTGAAAAAATGTTTGATGAATGCAATACTCTCTTGTGAGGGTTTGTATGAAGAATAAATATTAGAAATGATTGTGGGGCACTTTGAAAATAAAAATTGTTATGAAATGTTAATTATATTCAAAACACCCTTTGACATCAACTTACAGAGAAAAGTGTAATTTTTCCCATTATAGACCTCTTTAAGGAATTCAGTATTTGGTTTTTCCATAGAATTTTCTATACTTGTGTGTATGATACTTCTCCTAACCCATTAATGGAGTTGGTAAACATCATATAATATTGAAAGATATTTCTATTAGATGAGCTTTCAATTATTCATGGTATTGCAAGAACATTCATGCAGCTCTTACAAAATGACATACTGTCAGATCTCAGGAAGAGTGAAGGGCCAGAGAACCTAGAGTCCCTGATCTGTATAAATTTGCTGCAGTATCTTTATAAAGTGGATGATAATTGTGTTAGAGATCATTTGATCAGGGAGAACCCAGCTCAACTGTGCAATTAAGAGGAGCTGGGAGTTAGGAGGAAGTGATCCTCAATATATTAAGGCATTCCAGTTCACTTCTGGATGTCCCACTTGGTAGAAGAAAGTACATTTTTCAGTGCATAATAGCAGCAGCCACAGCAGCAGAAGTAGCAGTAGAAATAGCAGTAGCAGTGATAGTAGCAGTAGAAGTGGTAGCAGTAGCAGCAGCAGCAGTTAGGATAATAGGAATAGTAACAATGGCAGCAGGAGCATTAGCTAACATTTTATTAACTGTTACTATGTGGCAGGCACTGTTCTGACCTCTTTACACATTTCAATTCATTTAATTTTCATAATGCTCTTTGTAGCATGGGTAATTCCCATCTTAGAGAATACTGTCTATGAGAATATTATTCATCAAAAATGAGCAAAGGGACAAAGGGAGAATAAATATGCAGTGCTCAAAGTTTAGAGATGCTGTGTAGTCATTTGAAGAGAGCTGAACAGGACTTCTTCCAGCCTAAAAGACAACAGAAATCCTCAGGTGACTAGGCACCTGCTGCCACAGACAGCTTCTGATGTTGGAGAGAACAGAGAGAAAGCTCTACAGTCCTCTGTGTTTAGGATCCCATAACCTAGAAAAGAAGTATAACCTAAAATTACGGAGGAGAATATTTTTATTCTAAAGATGAAAAGTATAAGAAATGATTTAATCACATATAAAAAAGTTATGTTGTAAACAGGAGCAAAGGGGAAGAAAATCTCATACTGATAAGGGCGTTTTTATGAACTGAAACAGGTTGCTGAAGGAGGAAATGGAATCTTTTCCCCTAGAGGCATTTAATGTCAGGACTAATAGCATCAGGATAAAATGATATAAGTAAAACCCTGAGAAAGAAGGGATAAACTTCTAGAGTCATTTTCAGGACTATGGTTTTATAAAGTAATTCTTAAATGTTTAATATATTAGAATGGGAGGAACAGAGCTATGTGTCCAAATAATTAGGACATCGATTTCCTTCAGGATTCTGTCTTAATAACCTTGAAGACTGTGGTGAAACAAAAGAACATCAAGGTCAAAAAGAATTAGAAACAAATGTGCTTTATTCTCATTGTGAACTGATATGATAGATAATACTTGAGTTATATAATTATAATTAATTTGAAATGCAGTACTTGAAATTTAAACAGATGTGTTCCTCTCACTGTAACACTGTTAGAGGTAAAATAAAGGAGAATGATTTTATACTCAAATCTAGTAAAATTAGTGATCCACACGGACTTCGTTTTAGGCAAATTATTAATCTTGTATTTGTACTTTCGCATTTGGGAAGTAGAAGATTGTAATTCAGAATCGGAATGTTGAAAGTGTCATATTGTTTCTTTTACACATGAGATGATTTACAATTTTAAGTGTTACGCTCTTCAGAAGAAAAACGACTTACATTGAGCCCCAGAAGTCAACATGAACAGAAAGCAAATGACGTATTGTTTAACTTAAGAAAAAATTTTCCTAGCCACCTAATTTTGGAAAATACTTGGAGAATGTGTGAATAAAAATATAAAATACATAATGTTCATCCAATAGGCTTAACATTTTGTATTAGATACAAAATAAGAACTGATGGGTGTGTTAATAGGAATATTAAATAGAATTTCTTTCAAGGAAAGATTTTAAAGTAAATGATCATAAACGTTGTGCCAATAAATCACTCATCATATAATAACCAAAATGATTAAATATTTATCTAAATTTAACAGTTTTAGATGCTTTAGTTTTGCTTGGGTTCTATTAATTTTTGCATGTAGTTAAGAAATGTATCTTGCCATTCAAGTAGACCCAGTTCTAAACAAAAGTTCTACCACCAACTAGCATAGTGACATGTGACCTTGTACAGGTTAGCAACATCTCTAAGTTCTCCATTTCTTCGCTTGTAAAATGTGTATAATGATATTATTTATCTCAGTGTCCTTGTGAGGATTAAATTAATTAGTGAATTAAGTGCTTCATACAGTGGCTGATGTTTGATAGGTGTCAGTGGAGATAACATTTTGTAATTATTATATATGATTTAAAATGCATGCGATAACACCATATAGTTTAGGTTAAGTAGTATAGGCTAGACAGTTACAGAGGGATGTATTTGTACAGTATTTCTTTTGGTGTTAAATTTCTGGATACATTTGCTTGTAAATAAGAATACAAAATAGTGTCTCCATCTTCTCTCTACACATTTGCATATCATTCCAATCTTACAGACCTGGGTGATTGTGCTGTAGCCTAGAATATGCGCAGACTCTAGTCAAACATACTTGATATCTACTTCCTCCTCTGGTGCATAGTAGATGGATGTGGGATCAGTCACCTAGCCTGTTTCTGAACTTCAGTTGTAATCTGTAAAATGAGATCATTGATAGCTAGCTAATAGGTCGCTTGGAAGTACAGATATAACAATGTCAAGAATCTCCATAGTTGACATAGAACAGACTTAATACTGAATAAGTAAAGTGTCCACAGCTGCTGTTATTGCAATGTGTGCTTGTCCATTAGAGGCCTCCTTTTAATTACACTTTCTGTCAATTAAATAATGCAAAATAAGGTAATTAGAAAATAGTATGTTTAATGTTTTTGACTAAAGTTTTGCACTCACTAAATGGAAGAATAAATAATTAGGGCTAATATGGTCATTTGCCATGATGTTATTTATCAAACATTATTTAGTTCCATTTAGCAAATTTAATGCCTACTATATGCAAAACATCATGTTCACTGCTGGCAAAGGGGGATGATAAATGTTAATAAATTAGATATAGTTCTGCTACTTAGTGACTTAAAATCCAGTGATTGACAGAAACACAGAGGTTAATTTACGGTTGTCAGTAAAAGTATATGAAGAAATGCATAAACGGTCGAGTGCAGTGGCTCATACCTGTATTCCCAGCACTTTGGGAGAATGAGGCTGGAGGATATCTTGAGCCCAGGAGTTTGCCACCAGCCTGGGCAAAACAGACGGAATGATGAAATTCCATCTTACAAAAAAAAAAAAAAAAATGCAAAAATTAGCCAAGTGTGGTGGTGTGCACCTATGGTCCTAGGGACTCAGGAGGCTGAGGTGGGAGGATTGTATGAGCTCAGAAGATGGAGGTTCAGTGAGCCAAGATCATGCCACTGCACTTCAGCCTGGGTAACAGAGCAAGACCCTGCCTCAAAAACAAACAAACAAAAATAAAGTACTGTGAGATAGAATAGGAATACAGATTTGTCTTAATGGAGTGCATTGGAAAGCCTCCTTATGCAAGTGACCTAGAAAGGAAGAGGAGGCTGCTATGAAGTTTAAACGCTTCCTAGAAAAGAGCATGAACAAAGAAAGACTTGGATTTGAGAAAGCTCAGAGTATGTTCCGGGTACTGAAATGTAGGGTGCTGGTGTGCTTATATGTATGTGCAGTTATGTTTATTTGTGAAAAGTGAGCTAAGGGTCAGAGTATAGGGGGAAATAAATTTTAAAAGCCTAAGTTATAATTATATTGAAGAAGGACTTGAATTCTAGGCCAAGGTGTGTGATCTTATTTTGTATATATTGGGAATACATTAAAGGCTTCTGACCAAGGAAATGAAAAAAACCCAATTTTTATTTGAGAAAGATAATCCTGATGCTATTGTTTAAGATATGTCTGCAGAGAGTGAGTTTAAAGCTGGGAGAGCATTTAGGAAGTTAATGTGAAGATAAGGGGAAAAAGCAGATATCGTCTGACCTAGAGCCTCAGCTGTGAAAATAGAGCAGACTCAAGAGATCTATGCCAGCATGGATAGTTTGGGCTCCTCTGTTAAACAGTTTTCGAATGACTTGTAAGTCTAGCAGCCTGAACATGCAGCATAGTCCTTTTTAGAGCACATGTTGGAAGAGTTGATAGATGTCCATTTTCCCGTGCTTATTTACTGAAAGACTCCAGGAAAGTATCTCAATTTGCTTTCTCTGTAAACATGAATTACTTGCTTTCATCCCTTTGGTCTCAGAGAGTTTTAAGGATTAATTAGTTGGGATGAAGTGCCTCAAAAAGAACAACTATGGAACATATGGTTTTCCTGATACAAATAAATCTTATAGATGCCTCCATGCTGTCTTTGGAAGCACAGCAAATAAAAGACATGCAAAAATTGTGTAAAGTAAAAGATAAGCTGAGACCAACAAATAATAAATCCCCAGCATTAGCTTTTGCATAGGAAATAAACATTTCTGTCCACTGACAACAGCTTTCTTTTAAAGGAAAACAACCTGATGATCAGCCCCAAAGCCACATTAATATCAGCCAAAGAAACATTTATTGGTTCTCTTCTGGAAACCATAACAATGAGCATGTTGCATCAAATTGGTCACATATAAATTCGTTTTTTTAATCTATAACCTTTTATTTATTGCTGATAAAGTGATATATATTTTTCCTAAAATATTTTTTTTCTTTCTGTGCCCTCTTTCTTTTCGAGTTACCTCCACAGATTTATGTCAAAATATGTTTGTTTATTATACTTTTGCCAGTGGCTTGCTTTGATGCAACCGTAAATGAATATCATTACACTTTACAAAGATTATTTATTTTCTAGGCTTTGCTGACATGCTATATGTAGCTTGTATAGTTAAAACATACAGAAACTAAAATATTCTGGGGCCTAAAGAAAGTTTATTATTTTGTTTTTGGCTTTTTCAAATTGACATTCTCCATTGTATCTCTATAATTTAAGACAACCAGGTATATTATGCACAATTTATTTGCTAAGACAAAGCAGATATGCTGGATAATGCTCTTTGGGGCAGTCTTCCAACTCTCTCCTTGTCCCCAAATTCAGCCCATTTTTATTAGCTTCTATCTGGCTCCTGATTCTTTGCTGCATCTGTCATTCTCAACTTGACTTTGTTCTTTCTCTTAAGGATAAGGATAAGTCTTAAGGATAAGACTCTCCTTATCACTGTTTACACTGCAGAATACTTAGTCATTAGGATGCCTCTGTAAGACTTTATACCCTTAAGGGAAGATTTTAATGTGCCTCAAGCTGTATTTTTCCAAATGTAACATTTAGTATCTCCTTAACACATTTTTTTATACACCCTATATAGTTGGCATTGCTACATTCCAACTATTTGATATTGGTCAATTTACTAAACTTTTCAGTTCTTAATTTTTCTACTTATAAAATTGTGATAATAAGAATAATTGCTTCAGAGCAGTGTTGTGAGAAAATCATATATAAAATCACACCATAAATAATACATATAATATACTTAGCTCAGTTTATGGATCGCAGTAATAGTTCAGCAATTGCATATTATTATTATTGATAATAGTAACCGTTATTATGCAATTGCTCCATATTGCTCCTCATCCTGTGTTCCCAGTCTTGATAAATGTTACCACCATTCGACCAATTTTTAGACCAATGTCCTGAATTATCATTGACACATCTTCACTCATCATATTTCTATGCATTGCCATATTCTTAAGTTCAAGCCACCGTCATTTCTTCCTTGAATTACTGATAAATGTTAATAAATTAGATATAATTCATTTTCATAATTCCTTGAATTACTGCAATAGCTAACTCATCTCCCTACATTTCCCTTGCATACTCTGCAATTCATACTCATAATAGAGCTGGAGAGAATTTTGGAATATTTAAGTCTGATCATGTTACCTCTTGCTTAAAGTGTTTCAGTAGCCTCTCATAACTTCTAATATGAAGTCTAAAATCCTTGATATGAGCTATAATAAAAGCCCAGCATGACATGTCCTTTGCCTAATTCCCCTGTGCCATTCTTCTCCTCTTTATCACCTTTGTACTCAAGCTTTGGCTTTTCTGAACTTTTCTTATTTTCAGAAATGTCCCCCAGCCCCACTTCCACCCAAGACGTTTACACACCCCATTTCCTCTTCCTGGAAGGCTCTTATTTCCCCTGGGTAACCTTACTCGTCAGGTCTAGTGACTTTTTTCCAGAAGCTTTCCTGATGTCTTTCCATTTCACCCCACTGCTGACTTATTAAAATTTCTAGAATTTTTTACTTCTACACTACATTCTCTGTGTTGTATTCTCTTATTCAGGGTCTGGCATTTAATTTTTAAGTTCCTTGAAAATAGAGACAATTCCATTGTTTTCATCAGTTTGGTCCAAGTATATATAACATAGATGAAAAATAGATATTTTATATTATATATATTATATAAATAATTGTTGAATGCGATGAATAAACTATAGTGAGAAGATGCTAGGCTTTGTTAACCATTCAGACCTAAGCTGAAATCCCAGCATGACCACTTGCTACCTCTAGTACTTTGAACAAATTCTTTAGCCTTGTTTCTTTGATTTTGTTTTGTTTCCGTCAGGAAACGGTAAGATAATTATAGTCTCCTCATTGTTCTTATAAGAATAAAATAAGGAAACATGGGTAATGCACTTAACATAGAGTATATTTTCTATAAATTTTACTTCCTCTTTTTTTTTCATTTATAAACTTGTTCTTCCAAAGTAGTAGTATTAACATTGAATAGTGTAAAGCATTCATGACATTTTATTGTATCTTCTCTTAGGACATACGGAGGATAATTTGGTCCCTCTTGTCAATATTCTTGGAGTGATTGATGACAAACCATTTTAGTGTCCCTAGAAATGGAGGACTTACTGCCCCTTTTTTTCAAGAATGAATATTCTTTTTTTTTTTTTTTTTGGCTATAATCTGAGAAGGAGATGCAGTGATCTAAAGGTAAAAGTATCAGGAAAAAAAATTGTCCTTTTGCTGATTGATTTGAGGGATGTGATTATGTAGCACATTGATGCTGACTCACCCTGTGTAAAAAATTCATTACATTCTCATTTCCTCCTACTAATGTATGGCTATGGTCTTTCTTACAAAGGCCTTTAAATTCACCAAGTATAAGCTCTAATGCAAATCTTGTGTATTTTTAAAATGTCTCTTACTTGATATGCAAAGGTAAAACAGAACAAAGGCATTGAAGAGGTAACTCTTTTGGTTTTAGAAATATTGAAATGCAATCTTCACCAGCTGTCCATTTTTAAATTAGATTTCAGTTTTTCACATGGGGCACCATGTGTGTTGGTTAGCACTGGAGTAAGAATTTAAATTCTTAACATCTTTGAAGTTAATTCTATATTAAGAAACAACTGAGAGGTTGAGTATGGCACCATTTCTCCCTAAATCTGAGATCAAGCAGATGTGCCTCTTTCAATCAGTTTTTACTACCACGAGATTTAAAGCAAAGAAAAAAAAAAACAGTTAATGACAGTTCAAATTCACTTTGTAGAGTAACATGTACTAAAACGGAGGATTGTAATGGTTGAAGAATTGGGTTATGTTTTTCTCCTGGTGTGTGTCATTTTGTGTCGTTTTGTCTTGCCACTAAGTTAATTTGATGCATTTCCCTCAGAATTTGGGGTAGTGGGTGGTTACATTCGAAGACTGTGACCAAAGTAAAATGAGGGGTGAAATACGCTTTTAAAAATATAGAACAAAAGCAGTGATTGATACTACAGATATTCAATTTTATCTTCAGGTTCTATAGTTTTCCAGATATTCACTGTAGAAAAAAAAAGACTACTGGTCACAAATGGAACTTTCCTGAGTTCTGTTACTTTCACACCAAACCCCAAAACATTTCACCGAATTTCTTATTTTCCTACTCTTTTGTTTCTACCATTCTTTTTCTTTCTTACAAATAAACCTTCCTTATCAAATCCCATTTTCTGTGCTTTATTTGAGCAACTGATAAATCCCACTTTCTTTTAATATCATTTTCCTTTGCCTCCAAATACCACTGCATCTATGGGGTCTCTGATTTTTATAGCTTGTTAAAAGAATATGCTATATTATACAGGATAAAAATTATTATATAATAACTATGTATACAAAATAATAAATTCCCCCATAATTTAAAAATAATGTAGTATTATAGTTTAAAGTAGGTGTTCTTCATCTACTTCCTGAAACTCTACAGTGCGGCCAAAGGAATTGAATTTAAAGAATAATTCTGGAATGTCTATAAGTTAAATAGACAACTTGATTTCTGAGTCACATTCAGATTGACGCCACTTCTTTTCATTGCTGCATTTGAGAAAATAGTGTAGAAACAGGTACATTCTGACTATACAAGACGTAACTAATAAAAGTGAAAACAAAGAACAAAAGTCAGGGAAACACTAATGGTTCTAGAGCACTAATGGGGAATGAGGAAGTACATCAGGAAAGGGCTAAACTGCATTCACCTTGACAGCTGGCAGAGGTGATGCACCAAACTGCATTACAGAGAACATAATAACTGCACAATGTTTCACAGTCATTTTGACAGGGAAAGTCCAGGGACAAAGAAGGAAAATGAATATAAAGAGCAAAATTTTGTTAAGCCTTGAAATAGATGGTAATAAAATTTCCCAAAGGGAATTTTTTAAAAATATGGCAGACTAGAAAGTATTAGTTGTCCCAGAGGAGTCTTATTTTTCCAATTGAAGTAGCTGCTGCTTATCTGAAACTTAACAGTATGTCATGGCCAAAATAAGCAGGTGGTTATAAGAAATTAAATTTCCCTGGAGAATGAATGAATAATAGTGATATACAAGTTATTATAATATCACATGATTCACATTCTGAAGAAGGTCAAATAATAAACATAAAATTCAGTTCCATCTGCCAACATGAATATTCGTTGAGTGCCTACTGTGTGCCTGGCACAGCTAGCTTCACGGTTCTATCTGGATATATAGATGGAAGATGGGTGGGTCAGAGAAAGAGATAAAGCCTTTTTATATATACAAGCACAAATAAGAAAACTGTTTTGGAATTTTTGAAGAATTGCAAATGTTACTTCATATTTTTAAGTCAAAAAAATAGCAAATATAAAACACTTAAAATTTTTTTCTAAAAGGTAGTATTTCAATTTTACCATAGAGAGATGGTTGCCTTATCTAACCTCTTGAAAAGAGCCACCCTTTGATGTTCCTCTTCCTCTCTCTCTCTTCCTTTCTCTCTTTATCCCTTTCTTCTACGCCTTTATTAAAAAATTGGTCTTCTCAGTATCTTTTAATGTAGAATTCTGCAAATGAAATAAAGAATATTACTTATGTAGGCACTGAACACATTTCAACGTTCTTCTTTTTAAAGAAAATGACAGGTTCTACACACTGGTATCTACTAAGAATGAACCCAATTTTGCCTCTGAGAATGTTGCCGTGAAGAAATGCTGCATCTAAACTTCAGCCAAAATATGCTAATTAGAAAATGAAGCTGAATGAATTGCTTTGCTAGATGAAGTTATTTGGAATTATATTACTGAATTTTGGAAATTGTCTGTCCTATCAAAGAATAACTTATGATAACGTCTTCGTTAGCTCACAGGACATTTATTAATGTCACTCCTAGTCCAGCCAGTTCAGCCACCATTTAGAGAAAGTCTACCGTGTTCCAGGCAGCTACCAGCTTCTAAAGATCTAGATACAAATAAGAACCAACTTTTCTTTATGATTGACAGAGTAGCAGAGATGACAGGCATATTTACACCTAATTATAATGCACAGAGATTGACAGTTATAATGGAGATATTGCTATGGGAACATAAATGAGTGAACAATATGACTTTGTGGAGGTGCAGAAGGGATATTTACTGAAGAGAGGAAAGTAAAAAGAGTAAGATCTGTAATCTCTGAGGAAGAGTATTTAAGGGCTTAGACACAGTTTGGTTGTATTTTAAGCAAGGAAATCAATGATGGATTGGTAAAAAGTTAACTCCAGGGCAATTTTTTTTAAGCATTGGTAACCTATGAGAAAATGATCTATAGTAAATATTTCTTTTTATTCCTCAGGCAGCACTTAAAGCACTGTTTTTAGGAGTTAGATGTTTTCCTTATACTATCTTTTTTAATAGTAGTAATAACTCTCTCAGGTAAGAGTTGTTAAGTTTTTGGAGAGATGAACAAATAGGTTCACAGAGAATGAGCAAGTCGTTCCATTTACACAGTTAATAATCACCACCAATTGTCTGTTTGATTGAATTAAATATAAGAGGGAAACATATAGAAATGAGGAGACAAATTGCAGCTTTGATAGAAAAGGAGAATTGCGTTTGTGCTATGGTTCTTTTGTGGTCCATAGCAAATTAATTCTTTGTGATGAACATAACACTGGTAATACCAAATTTCAATGACCACATATTCAATTCATAATAAACATTTATTATAAATGCCAACAAAATTGGTAATTTAAATAATTCTCTATTTTTAAAAAAAGAACACAAATAGATTACTTTTAATTATATCTAGTCTTTTCCTCAGCCTCTTCTATTCTGATAAAGGCTTAAGAAGGAAATGGTTCTGATAGAATTTTGTTCATTCTTGAGTCAAAATTTTGATGAGATTAAAACATTTTGTTCCACTTCTGGGGTCTCAGTGTTGAACAATTTTAGCCTCTTTAAGATGAAAATACTTTTTTTGAGGTTTTTAATTTTTTTTTACTTCAATAGCTTTTGGGGTACAAGTTTTCTTTTTTTCACGTGGGTGAATTACATAGGTGAATTCTGAGATTTTAGTGAACCAGTCAGCCAAGTAATGTATATTATACCCAATATGTAGTTTTTTATCCCACAACCCAGTCCCAATTTCCCCACTCGGAGTCTTCAGAGTCCATTATATCACTCTGTATGTTTTTGCATACTCATAGCTTAGCTCCCACTTATAAGTGAGAACATACAGTATTTGAGTTTCCATTCCCGAGTGACTTCATTTAGAATAATGGCCTCTGGCTTCTTCCAAGTTGCTAGTAAAAACATTTTTATGTTCCTTTCTGTGGCTGAGTAATATTCCATGGTGTATATATACCACGTTTCCTTTATCCATTCATGGGTCGATAGGCACTTAGGGTGGTTCGATATCCTTGTAACTGTGAATTGAAATACTGCTATATATGCTGCTATAAACATACCTGTGCACATGTCTTTTTCATATAATGAGTGGATAAAAGTACTTTAAAACAACTAATGATTCCAACATTATTTCCAGTGGTACTGGTAATGCATTCAGGCAAAAAATTTTTTTTATTCCTGGATTTTTACCTGAACTAATGCACTTTTGTATGCCAATTAATGTTTCTGATTTTTTGCATTGCCCCTGAGATATTTTATAGCCTCGGGCAAAAAAGTGTACTCTTCCAGACCACAAAGATAAATGGAGAAAATAGTGCCTTTCCTTAATTTATGGGGCTGTCATAATCATTTAATGTGTGCAATATGCTAAATGTTGTCATTATGGTACAGTATTGGATTTCTTTGTTGTATTATAGAGCAGAATATTCAATAATAATAAGATAGAACAGCTTTTTCTAACAACCTGTGTTCAAGCCACTGATAATAATGAAATTATGCCAGATGAACTTATTCTCCAACCTATTCCTGAAGAGTCAGTGGGATACAAAATGTTTGAGTGAGGAAAAGCATTAATGGACAGAAAGAAAGTGTAGTCATTACTCTGGGGAATGACATAGTGGAACAACTGAACATGCTCTTCAGAAACGATTACACTCATAACTATCAGTTGTACTAGTTCAGCTTTGAAAATATAGTAACTATCCCATTTTACAACATAATGTATAGTTATGTCATATAATTTTACTGGAATCTTCTAATGTAAGTTCCTACTGTTAGCAGTGAAAGAAACAGCTGGTCACTAGTGCATTGTTTGAAAGAGCAAGATGAAATAGAAATTTTGTATAAGAGATGCATTCCTATAATGTAGATGGTGAATCAAAGTCTTTAGAGTAAGAGTTTTATTGCAATAATTTATTATAAACATTGTATTATAATGTCTTTAGTTCACTACTATAATATCCTTGGTTTTTGAGAAATCTTCTCCCTCCCACCATTCAATAAAAATATCTGATGCACTTTTTCAGGGCTTATGAAAACAATAAATATCGTGACAAATGACTGTTAGGATGTCTACGGCGTCTCATTTGAGTACAGATTCTTTCAGTGCAGAACAAACAGGGCCAATGACTTAACAAAAACATTAGGCTTAATCAGTTATCCTAGAAATTTAATATTGAATAATTCTTTAACTTTGGATAATAGTTAATCATAGTTACTAGGCATTTTTTTTAAACATCTGTTCTTTCAGGGGAAAAAAAAAAAAGAAAACATCATATAATCAAGTCTTCCTGAAATTCTGTTACGTGTTTCTGTCTAATTCTCCTCCAGGACTCTGTTTGTTTCTTTAATGACCAAGATTTTTTTCTTTTTTATTATACTTTGGGTTTTAGGGTACATGTGCACAATGTGCAGGTTTGTTACATATGTATCCATGTGCCATGTTGGTTTGCTGCACCCATTAACTCGTCATTTAGCATTAGGTATATCTCCTAATGCTGTCCCTCCCCCCTCCCCCCAGCCCACAACAGTCCCCGGAGTGTGATTTTTTTTTTTTTTTTTTTTTTTGGAGACGGAGTCTCACTGTCGCCCAGGCTGGAGTGCAGTGGCGTGATCTCGGCTCACTGCAGGCTCCGACCCCCGAGGTTCACGCCATTCTCCTGCCTCAGCCTCCCGAGTAGCTGGAACTACAGGCGCCCCCCACCTCGCCCAGTTGATTTTTTGTATTTTTAGTAGAGACGGGGTTTCACAGTGTTAGCCTGGATGGTCTCGATCTCCCGACCTCGTGATCCACCCGCCTCAGCCTCCCAAAGTGCTGGGATTAGGGGCGTGAGCCACTGCGCCCGGCCAAGATTTCTTTTAGATGAGTATTAAATTCTTTGAGTTTGTAACACAACACTTGCAAATATTTCACTAGAAAATTACACGCACACATCTGTCATTTTATTCTATAAATTGATGTTTTCTCATTCTATAACGTAAGGAACTCAGTATTTAAAGTTCAACGCAATCACCACTTTAATAAACTCTTGAGCTTGTAGTTGAAAGTTCGCATACATTTTACAGAAGAGAAGCACAGCTAGAGAAAAGAGCCTAATCATATAGTCAGTAACTTAGATTCATGATGACTATTCTCTCTTGAATTAAATAAGCTACCCTTATTTGAATAGTTTGGGGGACATCTAGCTAGCATGTTTTTAATGTATATTTTCATTGACATTTCAGATTACTCATTCATTCACTAACATTTTTGGTACATGTGCCATGTACACTATTCTAGATAGGTGGGGTTTTTTTAGTGGTTAAAAGTGTCAGGTTAGAAGCCAGATATTATTTATTAGGAATTTCCTTCAGCTCTCCATTTTGTAATTTCCTTGTGTCTGAGAAATTGTATCTACTTCGTAGGGTTTTTGTGGGTATCAAATACATAAATACATGCATAAAGAATAAAATGAAGCCTGAGCCATGTTATGGTATCAAATCCTAGATAATATTAATTACTGTATTCTCATTTAATCCTCACAATAAGCCTGTTGGGTAATTATTATTATTCTCATTTTGCAAGGAGCCATGCTATCCTAAATTATACATCTAAGAAATTAGCAGAATTCAGATGAACTCTTAGAATAGTCTGAATTTCAAAATCATGTTCTTTCCATTACATTGATGACAGGATATTTCAGGCAAAATAAATATTGTGAGCATAAGCATATTGGTGTTGGAATGAGAATGTTTTATGGTAGTCTACTGAGAATTTACCCCTCTTGATTTTAGAGTTGTGGGTAGGCAATGTTGAATAGTTGGATAGCCAGTTTAGAGACAATCTGAAAGGACAGGCATTATAATAGGAATTTGCTGAGGCTGACATTTGAAGACATTGATTATATTTAGGTATGTCTTAAGATGGCAGGAAAAGATAAATCTGTTTGGAAGGGGACAAGATTAGCAAGACAAGTGAGGATGATTTTGTTGGAATCTAGGTGTGAGGTCACACAGCCATACTAAAATGGTGTCAGCTAATAAAACTATGTCCAGAAAACCATAGATATTTATAAGAAACAAATGATATGTTGATAGACTATAATAGATGAATAAGAGGAATGAGTACCTTACTTTCTGACTTGAGAGACTGGCCTCCTTCACCTAGTAAATAAATCAAAATGGAATACATGCTATGTGTCTGCCCTTGTGTTTAGCACTATGCAGTAAGTGGTAGAACTAGAACTTGAACTCTGGGGTGTTTTGCATGAAGGTCCTTACTCTCAATTTCACTATACTGCCTCCAACCTATGAGTGCCATTTAGCTATTTTGATTCTCATTCTAGAGATGAGGAGAATTGGACTCAAAGATGCCTCAGGTTGTCTTAACAACAGAGTTATCAGTTGTAAAATTCAGAACCTTTGAAATCTTGTTTTGTACTTCATTATTATTGAGCTCTTTCATAGTTCTTTTAGCATAAGTGTGAATCTCTATGAAAAAATATTTTATTTACATGAGGTTATGCTGTGCCATGTTTGATGATACATTGGTTCTATTTGCTCTGTGTGTGTGCCTGTGTGTGTGTTATATACCTAGGCTTGAGCAGGGTAAGGGAGGCAAAATTTCCCCATTTTCCAGAGTGGAACCTCTCAGTCTTTCAAAGGAGACTCCTGCATTGGAGATGTCTTATGTTTTTGCCTTCGCTAAACACTTCTGATCCCAGAGAAATGATTTCCATTCTCCAGCAATGATTTAAAAAATAATTTATCACAAAAATTAAATAGATTGCACTGTAAAAATCATATAATTACTCCTGTAAAACTACAGATAAAAGCATGCACAGAAAATTTTAGTGGAAAGTTTTTAATTAGCTTCTGATTAACTGTAAGCTTATGTTTTAAATGTACCATGCAGAACCTTATAACAAGTAGGCATAAATTAAATAGCCACTAATATGTATGTAGCAAAAATATTAATACCGCTGCTACTAGGGATTTTCACTGGCATATTTTTAATTTTTTTTTTTACTTTAAAGTGGAGTAGATTCTGTAGAGTTGGGGTATCAATCACATGATCATTGAAAGGGCAAAATATTTTTTCAAAACTTGTGCAATAATCTTTACCTAACTGGCTACGTGGTTGGTGATTTGTTCATCTCTTAAAGAGTGAACAGGCGCTCTTTCAAATGGAGATGGTTACATGATTTCATGTATTCATGTATATTCTTAGTTTTCATGGGAGACCTATCCCTTCAGTAGAAGCAAATGCTAGCTTTAGGTCACAGCAAAACTAAGCTTTATTTTTCCCATTTTGTCTAATCTATGTTTCACATGTTAAAGTTGTGAATTGGACACTTAATTTGGGTGAGAGTCAGGGTATTTTTCAACTATATTTAGTGACTTTAACTTGCTGAGTGACCTAGGACAAGTCATCTAAGCTCTCTGGGCCTTAGTGTTCTAACTGGTAAAATTAGAAGGTTAAATTAAATGATCTTTTTACCTAGTGTCAAATCAAAAGAATCACATTTCTATGTGATTCTAGATTGCCTTAAAACTTCCATGGCTGCCACTTCTGGCCCCCTGTCCCCACTGCTTCATCACCATGGGCTGAAGCTAGCATTTAAAGGGGGAGGAAAAGAGAAAGAACCTGCAGACAGGAAGCTCTAGTCTCTTTCAGTATCCACTGTGTCTTTCATCTATCCCACCCCCTCCCCATCGTCTGACACCTTGCCTAGGACAAGGGCTCTTAACCCCTAAGCTTCTAATAGTCCTTAAATGAGCTGCACAGTGTTTTTTACTCTGTGAAATTGTAGGTAGAGTTTGGGTGTCTTTGGGGCAGGGAGGGTTCATAGAGTTTCTCCGATTTTTAGATATACTCTGGACTTCATCTGGGCTCAGCATAACCTAACTCACCTGTGCTTTTTAATATTCCTCTTTGGCTTCCATAGGCTCTTCTGAAAACCTAACCACTATATGCACAAAGTTCTTACCATTGGAAAACACCTTTAAATGATACACAGAGAAAGTTTCCAGAAAAATCATTTCAAGGTTGGAGACAACCTATTATACTTTTTAAAATAAAATAGGAAATAATAAGCTGGATTGAGGTAATATATATTTGGCTCCTACTCACACAAAAATTTTGAAAAAGAAAAAAACATGTTTAATTTATTTTTTAATTCTTCATTTGTAATCACAAAATATCTGAACTAAATATTTGAATCTCTACAAAGGCTGGGAATTGCTCTGTGTTGTTGGGACCACACTACTCTCATATCCTGTGTAAATACCCCATGACTGAGTAAATATTATCATGCAATTTTAGAATTAGAAGTTTAGATGGTTTGACCTAAAGGTTTTCCAGGGTTAAAATATCCTTCTTACAGAACAGTGATCCTCATGAAGTTTAACCAGACTGGAAACAATAAAGTCTAAAAAGAAATTCATACACATCAACAATTTTCTTTCTATCATTTAACTTTAATTTTCACCCTTATAGCCCTAAACCACTAATTTGAAAAGATTTTTCTAAAAGTTCATCTTTCTAATATATCATAATATTTCTTTTTTTCTGGCCCTGGAAGAGATTGAGTACTCTGTATTTTTTAAATACTATATATATAATGGATATATTATAAATACTAGAAATGAGTACAATACTATTATTTAATTTTGTGCCAATTTCATGAATGAGGAAACTAGATATTAAGCAAAGTGCAAAGAATAGACATTACAGTCCTGATCTCTGGTAAGTATTTCAGAATTGTCACTTTCAAAAGGTAATTCAAGAACACTGCATTTACATATCTCTCAATAAGTTCACTATTTGCCTCTCCTGTAGAAGAAACATGATAGTTGTTGTGTGAACCATTATCCAAAGCAAAGTTAGATCATTACTGCTGAAGTGAATTGAAAACTATATTAAAACTGAAAAATGTGGTTGTGAGGACATGCAAGAAAAACAATGTGGTGCTACTATACTGGAATTGGTATGAATAAGCCCTTTAAAAAAGAAAAAATGAATCCTTAATCTTTATGCCTTAGTATCTTACATTTCTCCATTAACCTTTGATAAAACCATCATATTGGGCACAAAAGAAACACACTCAATGAATTTTTCTTGATACTCTTTTTTACAGGGAAAAAAATCAAACTGTGATTCATTATAAAACCTATGGTCAGAATCAATAATCTATGCCTCTATATCATGCCCGTTTAGATAATAATTATTAAGCCACCATTTAAAATTTTTTAAACTCGAATTCCATCTGCAAAAATTCTATTTTGCTTTTGAAACTTAATATTAGGTTTCAACTTTACTTTCTGTCATCCTTCTTTTGGTTGCCACATCAGTAGACTCAGAATAAAAGCATCTGCCCAAAGCAAATACACTGGAGTTCACTGTCAAACAGAGATTCCCAAGAAACCAAACAGAAAAGGAATAAAAATGAGAAGGATGTTTTATTAAATGTCTTCTACACCTGCTTCCTTTATCTTTTAGACCTGCTTACCAAAGCCCATTGGATATTTTGATTTTTTTAAGCCACAGGCATATGAACTAGTTTGAACATTTATATTATCAAATTATTAAAGGTAATGACCTAGTATTTAAAAAATGATGTTCCACGTCTAGGGGATCTCCATGAAAGCTTTTCAGCTGAATAAAGGTTATAATTGTTAAACAAATTGGTTATTTATTAAGCTAGCACTATAAACAAAAAGTATTTAAACAGCTGGTATCCCTGCGACCCTACTTTAATCTTCTCCAGAGAAAATGTGACAAGAAGTGATATTTAACAATAATTTTAGAAAATATAATGAACACCAACTGATTATGCAACTTGCATTTTATTTTCAAAATTACATTAAAATAGCATGCAACCATTCATTTAAATGCATTTTAGAATTAAAATGAATTATTTTCACCTACAAAACTTATGTTTAAAAATGAGATAGTATTGGTTTATTATTGATCTACATTAAATTAGCAATATGTTAAAATTCATTTCTATATTGTAATGCTTGGATAATTATAAATTTTTGAACTTTTTAAAACTATGCTCGAAAGTTCAAGAGAGCCTTACTCTGTAATCAAAGTTAAACAAACAAATTAATAATACATAAACGAAAAGGTTATTTATAACCAGTCCTGCACAACTTTAAATCTATGCAGTAGAGCAATGTATGATAATTTTAATAAACACACATTATATCAACACATTTTCATAGACACTGTATTTTTAAATAGAAATTTAATTTTTGAATATTTTTAAATGTATAGAAAAGTTGTAAAACTAGTACAGAGTTTCCTTATACTTTATACCCACTTTCTTCTATATTAATATCATATTTATAGTACATTTATCACAGTTAATGAGATAATATTGATATATTATTGTCAACTAAAATTCATATTTTATTCAGTTTTCTTTTTTAGTTTTTACCTAATGTCCTTTTTCTGTGACATTTACATACCACTTTATGTTTAGTCATTGTGTCTCTAAGTTCTTGGCTGTCACAGTTGTTGAAACTTTACATTTTTAAAAATAATTTTGACAGTTTTGAGGGGTGTTGGTCAGGTATTTATCAGAATGTCTTTATTTGAAGTTGTCTGACATTTTTCTTATGATAATATTGGGATAGCAGTTATTGGTTTTTGGGAGGAAAACAACAGAGGCAAAATGGCATTCTCATCACTTTAAATCAAGGGTACTTACTGTTAACATGATTTACTACTGTCCTTGATCCCCTGGCTAAGTTGGTGTTGCCGTATTTCTCCACCATGAAGTTATGCTTCTTCCCTTTTTTCATTTTGTGGTCTTCAGAAGGAAGTCACTATGCAAAGCTCACACCTCATGTTCCAGAAGCTGCTTTTCCAAGGAGTGAATATTTATCCTCCACCTTTTTGAGTGTGGAGCATTTACTTAAATTATTTGGATTTATGCTTTGAATGAGAGACTTATCTATTATCTTCCATTTTAAAATTTATTTAATCATCCTATCAGTATGGTCCCATGAATATGGATATTATTTTATACTATGAATTATAGTCCATTACGACTCTATTTGGTTGCTCAAATAGTTTCAGAGATTATCTTTTGAACTACTTATGGTCGGAAGTTTCTAGCACAATGCCAGAAACACAGTAGATGTTAATGGTAATTTAATGTGAACCCAAACTTAGAAATATGCTCATGGGCCATTTCTTAATTTAAAAATAGAAAGTATACTCTATTAAGAGGCACTCGATCCCTAATTGCAAATCTCCACTTATATCCTTCGAAGCAAAAAAAAAAAAGAGGAGACATGGTATATAATTTAGATATTGCCACAGTAATGTAGCGTTGTATACAACCACCAAACAGCAGCAGACAACAATGAAAATGTATTTAGCTCATGAATCTATGGGGATAAGCTGATCTGGGTTAAGTTTGGCTGACTTGGGCAGGGCTCACTCATATGTGTATATGGCAGAGGTGGAGTGGTCACAGGGGGAGTCATCTGGAGCTAGTAATGCCTCAGGCAGCATAAGTGGAGCAACTCAGCTCTGGTCCATGGTTGCCTCTCATCATGAAGCAGGACAGCCTGAGCTTGTTCTCATGGCGATGAGCAAAGGCAAGTAAGCAAAATGCGTAAGTGCTTTCTGCTTGTATCCCATTTGCTATCCTTACAGTGGCCAAAGGCCAACATAAGGTGAGCCCAAGTTCAAGAAGTGGGGAAATAGACTGTGACTCCGTGGTGCCAGAAACTGTAAAGTCACATGGCAAATATAGTGTCTACAGGAACGGGTAAAGAATAGAGACCATTAAAGCAATCAATCTACCATGCATAACTATACAAAGGAACGTGTCTAAGCTCTCATGGGTGTGTGTTTATTATTTTTGTAAGCAGTTTTCACCCTGTTTTTGTTATGAATTATGACAGTGAGTGGAAGTGCAGCATTATCATTAACTATGTCATATTTCAGAAGCTGTTTTCCCAAACTGACGACCAAATCATTTAAAAGTATAAGATAATAATTTACTTTTCAATTCTGCATGCATCTTAGATTATAATGAAATCTTATTGAACAAATGCTTTTTAACAGAATATGTTTCCAATATGAATGAAGATTTCATGCAGCAAAACTTGAGCTGTAATAATGAACAGTTCTGAAAAAACGAAAGAATAAGCTAAGTCTATAAATCTCTTCCATATACATTTATGACAGAATTAGACATATGAATACTCTATTCTTAGAGAATATTCAGTAAAGCATAAACTCTTACTTATAATGAGGTCTCCATGGAAATGCTCTTTCAAATAGAGTTATTGACAATTGCAAAATATACAACTTGCAAATTTTTTGTTTTAGGGTTTGTTTAAATTAAGCTTTAAGAATTCATGCATATCAAATCCTATTTTTTTCTGTAGAAAAATTCAAATAAAATCCTCTGAAATAAGTCCCCTTTTTCTTAAAACATTTGAAAATAATGTATGAAATGTAATTAAACATAAACTTCAATGTTCATATCTCAAGTTCTAAATACAATCCTGGAAGAAGCAGTTTCTATTACACTTCCCATAGAAAGCTGCTTATGTTTGAGGTAGCATTTTGTTTTGAAAAAGATGTGAGCTTCAGATCCAGGGAGCTCTAGGTAGATATTCTGATTTTCTCTTTTGTAAAATTGATTTAAAAGGTTCTTGTTTTTTTAATCTCTCTGATCCTCAGTTTCCTTATCTGTAAAAAGGAAGTAATCTGTCTGCCTCATATGGGTTTTCATGAAAATTAAATGTTACATAAAATGTCAAACTTAGCACAGCACTTCACACATAACAAACTCCTTACTAACTCCTTACTCCTGCCTTCCAAGATGTACACTTTTACATTTACTTACTTAGTACTCCACTCCAATAGTTTTCTTTTGCGTAATAGAATGCAAAATGCACGCTAGAAAGGAAATTGTCCTGCAGAGTTTCAGCAAAACAAATGACTGGCACAAACCTGTATGTTATTACAAGGATTTATATACACTCTTTTTCTAATCATATTCTGTGAAACGTAACAGGAGCATATATTAACCAGCTTGATATAACCAATCTTCCAAACTAATATCAACAGTAAAAAGATTTTCAGGTATATTAAGATGGAGAACTTTGTTCAGAAGACTTTAAGAAGTGGCCACATAGGAAAGCAATCAGGATTGCAAATATTAAACTTTAGCATAAATACCACTTGTTCCTCCTTTCAGAGACAATGAAAACTCTTGCTTATGGCTATAATAATCAGGCTACAAGGATTTCTAAGAACTGTTCTTAGTTTAATTTTTCTGCTATTGCCAGATGCTTTTCACCATTCTAGGTGCCAAAATCCTGAAGCCAAAGTTAATAAAGGAGAAACAGGCCTAATTGATAAATGGATGTTCAATGTGCTGTTTTCCAATCAGAACTTGCCTTGGCTTAGTGGAACATTCTGGTAGTTCAGCCAAAAAGTGTTTCACTACAAGATCCTGAACATTATATTGCATAGAATATTTGAAAACCAGTGATGTCCAAGCCACTAAATTCTTCCTTTACCTCTTTCCAATGGGACTAAAGAGAAGGCGTAGCTTGACCTTGCTTCTATCACCTTAAGAAATATATGCACACTCTCAGACAAGCTGATACACTGAACACTGGATTATAGACAGTGCATTTAAATTTTGTAATGGATATCTGATGAACTAGTCAGAGGGATTGAATCTACCAATTAAAGTCTATCCCACTGCAAAAATAGTCCTTCTGGGTCTGTTGCCAGGAAGAAGACTGAGTAATTAAGATCAACGGAGTTTTTTTTTTTGTATTCTGATGTCCATCCCCCAAAACATCACTTATTTCATTGTCCCACCAAGGGGGATATAGGAAAGGGCTTAATTATAAGACTGGTCAGAAAATATAAGACAAAGGTATCCTTGACATTAAGAATTTCATGATTCATAACAACTTTAAAATATTGTCTATTCTCCATATGAAGTGACTTTCCCTTTTAAATTATTTGGTATTTATGGAACTAATAATGTGTTGTGTTAACACAGAGCTTTTCATCCAAGAACTTCAAAGCACTCTTTGTCACATTCTGTGATCATTTAGTTTGACTATAAAATATTTTATGATTAATATTGGAGTGAGAAAACATGCAGAAAAACAAGTATAATATTGGGGGAAATTTCAAATACATAAGATTTCATACTAACTAATTATCTCAGTTTTCTGTAGCCCATGGTAAATTAGGATGAAATATGCCTGCACTTAAAACTTAGCTTTCCTAACATCTGTTTCTTTTAAATTAGATTTTAATTTAAAATGGCTTGTCCTTACTTCAAAAATATGAGAATATTTTTCCTCAGATTTTGCATTTTTCACTAAAAATCTTGTATATTAATATATGTAAATGTATTCTACATTGGCCTTTTTATCCTCTTGGGCAATTACTAAAGTAATTCATAGACCTGTTCTTACTAATAAGTAGGGATAAATTAAATTTGTCAGGACACTAAAGTAGCATTAGATAAATTATGTTTCATTGACTTAAAGATGGTTAATTCTCTAGAAATGAAGCAGTTTATTTCTTAACTCATGGGTAAGTTTATATTGGAATTTTGAAGGTGCTCATGAAATCATTGTTTAAATGAGGTCTTATTTAGTTGAGCACCTAATGAAATTTCTTGCCATTCCTCCCAGTGATTATACATGTATATGTAAACTGTCAACCAGTTTCTTCATGTGAAAGGCATTCTGAACTTAATATTTTAAAATCCTTATATATGTGATTTAAGAGCAAGTCTCTGGAGAGAAACTGTTGTAAGAAAATAAGTGAAATCATTGTTTGGCTTGCTATATTACAGTCTTTGCCTATGCTACTAATCAATGATATGGCATCAGGCAATTCCTTAACTTTCTTCAACTGTAAAACAAGGGCATGCAGGTTAATGACTCCTCAGGTCATTTTAGGCTTCTATATGATTTAATACATGATCACTTTCTAAAATATGTATTTTTTAATCTGTTTCTAAACCATGCTTATGGTTGTTTCCTACTGGCAAAAATATAAGATTAATTATAAGTGACTTCATACCTACAGTCAGCAGTGCTGAAGCAACCAGTGACAAGTCATACAACAAAAAACATGTCGCCTAGAGCTATTAACAGTAAAATAAAATCCACTCTTACTGCTTCTGAATTTAAATCCGTGTACTTTCCTGAGTAAATAAAAGGAGGACACAAACCCTGCTGGACGTTTCTGAGAGCACACTATGACTGTCACTATTTTCTTTCCATTGCTATCATATGACTCAATGTCAGCACAGTGCTATTCATTTCTACTCTTTATAGGGCCATAAGTAATTGATAAAATGGTATTGGAAGATACATTTGTTATGACTCTTTCAGTAGCAAGTAATAAGACTCTATCTCAAACTAGATTACATAAAAATGAAATTTATTGGATCACATAAAACTTAGAAATAATGGGGTAGGACTGGCTGCAGGCCTAGAATCCAGAGCCTACATGATGCCAAAATGCACATCTTACCATTGGTTCACTTGTGTATTAGTCCATTTTTATGCTACTGATAAAGACATACCCAAACCTAGGAAGAAAAAGGGGTTTAATGGACTTACAATTCTACATAGCTGGGGAAGTCTCACAATCATGGTGGAAGGCAAGAAGGAACAAGTCACATCTTACATGGATGGCAGCAGGCAAAGAAAGAGCTTGTGCCGAGAAACTCCCGTTTTTAAAACCATCAGATCTCATGAGACCCATTCACTGTCACAAGAACCAGCACAGGAAAGACCTGCCCCCATGATTCAATCATTTCCCACCAGGTCCTTCCCACAACACGTGGGAATTATGGAAGCTACAAAATGAGATTTGGATGGAGACACAGAGCCAAACCATATTAGTTTGGTTTTCCCTTGCCTTGACTTCATTTGGACAACTTCTTGCCAGTGTATTTTTAGGATGGCAGGGATTAAAATCCATCCATTCAACAACTTCAATGTAAACAGTTTATTTTATTTTATTTTATTTATATATTTATTTTTGAGACAGAGTCTTGCTCTGTTGCCCAGGCTGGAGTGCAGTGGCGCGATCTCAGCTCACTGCAAGCTCCACCATTCTCCTGCCTCAGCCTCCCGAGTAGCTGGGACTACAGGCGCCTGCCACCACACCCAGCTGTTTTTTTATATTTTTAGTAGAGACAGGGTTTCACCATGTTAGCCAGGATGGTCTTGATCTCCTGACCTCATGATCTGCCTGCCTCTGCCTCTGAAAGTGCCAGGATTACAGGCGTGAGCCACCATGCCTGGCTTTTTTTTTTTAATTAGTAGTTCTAGCAAAAGTTCTTCAACTGAGTCTTCTTAGTTTAGTGTAGCTCACATGTCCATCTAAATCAATCTTATGATTCAATAAGATGGACTCTTTCTACTAGCCAAATTAAGCATGTGCGCATCTCTTGAGCTGGTCAGGGTTGGAGTGGGGAATGAAGTCAACTTTCCTGAACTGCATAAACTGAGTACTGGGGAGGAGTGATGATGCAATGACAGTCAGGTGCTATTCCCAGAAGAGTGAATGACTGCTAGGTTGTCACAAGCAATAGATATCCACTACAAACAAAAGTCATACAGGAAGAAAAAGAGAGTCAGAAAAGGAAGGACCATTCTTTCAACAACTGTATTCGAAGTGTTACCATGTGTCCTATACACTGAGAATACTGATGTGAACAAAACAGACAAAAAATTCTTGTGTCCTTATGTAACTCTCAATCTGGTGGGAGAGACAGCATATATGTTGACCTCTGGCAAAAATATTGGTGTAAAATACTTCATCATGTGGGAATTATTTGGATTCAAATATGGTCTAAGACTGGATTTGCTTGGTTAATTTCTCACTTTCATCCTCTATAATTTTGAGGAGCTCAAAATTGCTAGTTTTTTTATTCTACTTACAACTGATTGTTGCCTATAACAGGAATATCTAAAAATGTAATTATATATTTTTAAACCTATATCATCTATTATAAGTAATTATTTGCTTTGATTATTTTTCCTATACCTTTTGGAGAAATCTTTAGCTGTTTTTTTATAAGCCTTTCCCAATTTCTGAAATACTATATGTTTCTATAACAGTAATAAGACTTCATGGCAAAAATAAGATTAAAACATTAGGACATTTCATCCACAATAATTAGGAAGAAAAGCTTAATGCATAAAGATATTCTGATTAATTCAACTATATTACATGAACCCTTTGGTACATAGAGGGTAGGGAAATCCAGTTGGCTATAATATTTAAGAGACTGCTGTCCTAATACATATATCATCTTTCTAGGATAATAGCTTCTTCCTCTGACTGTACATTTTTTTCCTCCAAAGGAAGAAAAAGAAAATAATCTAATGTGGAAAAGTTTTTGTTTTGAAATCTACCCCAGGAATTTATTACAATGGTGTAAAACTCCTTTTAAAATTTTAAATGTATTCAAAATACCATACTTAAACTATTCTATACAAATTAGAAGCAACTTATTTTATAGCTATAAATAAGAAGAGATTCCTAAACTCTCATATTTTATAGTAGGAAAATGTATATTTTTATCAATCTTAAATTTAGGCCACATTTATATTTTAAAGGAAACGGTGTAGCCTAAACTTAAAGCTTATTGGTAAATAAATAAGTCTCTAAACAATCACTCCTATAATGTAAAATCAACTTGAAGGCAAGAATTTGCCCTCTGCTGCCCACTAATAGCCTTTGCTTTCTAAAAATTTAGTCATATCTGTCATGTCCTTTGAAAAGAATGTGATCTTGCTTAAAGTATGAGCTTGATAGTCCAATTATTGCTCTTCTGCTATTGGGTATGACGGAGAAACCTTAATTTTTCATAGACTATATACTGATCTAGTATATAGTCTATACTATATGTTTGTACCATATTATACAACTTTATACTATACTTAACATATTTGCTTTTTACATAATTCCCCCATATTGCTGACATAATCTATTGTTCATAATTCAGACTCCTTGGCATTTTACTTACTTACCTTTATACATGAGGGACACAAATAATTTTATTTTTAAAACATTAGTTAAGCTTTTAAAACGTCTCAGAAAAACATGAAAAATCTCTATAATTCAATAATGTATTTATTCAGTACCTTATAGGGAGGATTTAATCGATAAATGTTAAAAAGAAAATGTTTCACCATAGAATAGATAACAAAATTATATAATAATGAATTATCTAATTATTATGCAAACATTTTATTAGGTATATAGGTTTTATTATTTTCTTGAAATTTTCAATACTTGAATTTTACAAGTGTCACTGGCAAATGTTGACTAATGACAAAAATGTCAAATACTTGTCTCTGTGATGAAGCAATCATGTTGCTACAGATATTGTATAGAGACATAGCCCAGATGTGGTGGCTCACACCTGTAATCCCTGCACTTTGGGAAGCTGAGGATCTCTTGAGCCCAGGAGTTTGAGACTACAGTGAGTTAGGATTGTGCACTGCACTCTACCCTGGGCCACAGAGTGAGATCTTGTTTAAAATAAATAAATGAAGGAAGGAAGGAAGGAGGAAGGAAGGAGGGAGAGAGGGAAGGGAGAAAGAAGGGAGGAAGGAAGAAGCAGAAATAATGTTATAATACTACAGACGAAGGTATATGAAATCAGGATGGTAATGACAGTTGCAAAATAGGTGAAAGCATTTGCTCTTCCTGCCAGAGCAAGATGGTTGGGGGGCCTTAGTCAGCGAATAATCAAAATTGGAAGCAGAAACTATGGCTTCCTAGTTGCTAGTAGCTAGGGTAATGAGTTAGAGAGTTAGGATTAATGATAGAGGATTTGTATTTCTCCCTAGTCAGGATCTAAACAACTTTAGAATCATTAATTTAGAGTGGGAAGTGTAACCAGGTCTCAGAAGAAATTCTATTTAATTATTTAAGTTATAGACCTATACTGAGTGCAAAGTTCCATAGTGGTGATGACACAGAGTGGATTAGAATCCCAGAGCAGTCATTATTTGAATGGCTTGTGCAATTGACATAGGCCTCAGTTTTTGGGTTTTTTTTTTTTAACCCATGAAAGGGTTTTTAAGCATGAAAAAAAAAAAAAAACCTCCTATGTTGGTTTCTTATTTTTCATATGTAAAAAGTCATATGGAATACTCCTGCTATATGGTAAGTGCTCCACAAATTACAGTTACTAGGATACAGATAAAGAAATGGTCTAATTTTGAAATAAGCTTATGATCTTTTGGAAAGAAAGTGCCTTATATTATGGGAATTGGGTATGTGAATAATCGGGGCTCAGTATGAAATTTTGAAGTTCTGGCATTCTAAATTGGAAAATTGAAGCAAGTGTTGATCTGAAATCTAAAATGTCATGTGCACTGAGATCAGGACACAAGTATTCAGAGAGCAGAATGAATTCAATCCCAAGGCAGAGGGGGTTAACTTATGTGGCCTATTTATAGTTCTGAAGGAGTCTTCCAGGCTGAAGGTCAGGGCAAAAAGTATAGTCATTTCTTGGAGTGCAAAATCCCCGTGATGCAGACACTGTTCTATTTGTTGTTGTCATTGTTGTTACTGTTGTTGATATTTGGCTATAATGTAAGAGGAAAAGTGTGCTTATAGAGATATTTTCTGTTCTATTCTGTGAATATCATAAAAAGTAAGGTTAATAAATGTTATAAATGAATTCTGTCAGAAAACACTTTATAAAAGGAAAAATGTCACTTACACGCCATCCATTCAACAATATGTAAAGCCCACTTAGTATTTACAAGGAACTCTAGTAATCAATGAAAATTAACGTGATCAGGCTAAAGCTTTCGAAGGGACCAAGAAAAACCAAGTCAGAACTAGAGAAAGCATCTTGGGGAAATTTGGCTATGGAAATACAAAGGCATACCATCTAAGTCAAATGAGGGTCAAGGAAGTCAAGAGAACATGAACTAGGAAGGGAACTCTCCTCCTAGGAGGTAGCACTTGAGAAGAGAAAACAAAGAAAGTATTGGTTGCACAATTCTAATGTCGATAAGCAAAATATTCATTGATTATCTACTGCCCATTCTAGAGTAGCACAAAGGGCCTTTTCAGGCTTGTCATATTTTGCTTAAATTTTGAGGTTGTGATGAAGTTGGAGAAGAGAGGATGGACTTGGAGAAAAACCTCCAAGTTATAACTTCTCAAAGGCAGTAATTGGAGAGTATCTCCTTTTTGTCTCTGATTCAGGACTTAGCAAAGGCCCAGCAAATGGGGAACTTTCTCTTTAAAAAAAAGTCAGTGTATGCTCAATGAAATAGAAGAGGATACAAATAAATGGAAGAACATTCCATGCTCATGGGTTGGAAGAATCAATATCTTGAAAATGCCATACTGCCCAAGGTAATTTATAGATTCAATGCCATCCCCATCAAGCTACCAATGACTTTCTTCACAGAATTGGAAAAAACTACTTTAAAGTTCATATGGAACCAAAAAAGAGCCCGCATCACCAAGTCAATCCTAGGCCAAAAGAACAAAGCTGGAGGCATCACACTACCTGACTTCAAACTATACTACAAGGCTACAGTAACCAAAACAGCATGGTACTGGTACCAAAACAGAGACATAGATCAATGGAACAGAACAGAGCCCTCAGAAATAATGCCACATATCTACAACTATCTGATCTTTGACAAACCTGACAAAAGCAAGCAATGGGATAAGGATTCCCTATTTAATAAATGGTGCTGGGAAAACTGGCTAGCCATATGTAGAAAGCTGAAACTGGATCCCTTCCTTACACCTTATACAAAAATTAATTCAAGATGGATTAAAGACTTACATGTTAGACTTAAAACCATAAAAACCCTAGAAGAAAACCTAGGCAATACCATTCAGGACATAGGCATGGGCAAGGACTTCATGTCTAAAACACCAAAAGCAATGGCAACAGAAGCCAAAATTGACAACTGGGATCTAATTAAACTAAAGAGCTTCTGCACAGCAAAAGAAACTACCATCAGAGTGAACAGGCAACCTACAAAATGGGAGAACATTTTCGCAATCTACTCATCTGAGAAAGGGCTGATATCCAGAATCTACAATGAACTCAAACAAATGTACAAGAAAAAAACAAACAACCCCATCAAAAAGCGGGCGAAGGACGTGAACAGACACTTCTCAAAAGAAGACATTTATGCAGCCAAAAAACACATGAAAAAATGCTCATCATCACTGGCCATCAGAGAAATGCAAATCAAAACCACAATGAGATACCATCTCACACCAGTCAGAATGGCGATCATTAAAAAGTCAGGAAACAACAGGTGCTGGAAAGGATGTGGAGAAATAGGAACACTTTTACACTGTTGGTGGGACTGTAAACTAGTTCAACCATTGTGGAAGTCAGTGTGGCGATTCCTCAGGGATCTAGAACTAGAAATACCATTTGACCCAGCCATCCCATTACTGGGTATACACCCAAAGGACTATAAATCATGCTGCTATAAAGACACATGCACACGTATGTTTATTGCAGCACTATTCACAATAGCAAAGACTTGGAACCAACCCAAATGTCCAACAACGATAGACTGGATTAAGAAAATGTGGCACATATACACCATGGAATACTATGCAGCCATAAAAAATGATGAGTTCATGTCCTTTGTAGGGACATGGATGAAACTGGAAAGCATCATTCTCAGTAAACTATTGCAAGGACAAAAAACCAAACACCACATGTTCTCACTCATAGGTGGGAATTGAACAATGAGAACACATGGACACAGGAAGGGGAACATCACACTCCGGGGACTGTTGTGGGGTGGGGGGAGGGGGGAGGGACAGCATTAGGAGATATACCTAATGCTAAATGAGGAGTTAATGGGTGCAGCACACCAACATGGCACATGGATACGTACGTAACAAACCTGCACATTGTGCACATGTACCCTAAAACTTAAAGTATAATAATAATAATAAAAAAAGGCAGTGTAGTGCTTGGCAGTCATTAAAGATTTGCTGAATTACTGACCTCTTATCTCCCACATGCCCTGGGGAATCTGTTAGCAGTCCACCACCTCTTGTCACTAATCAAGATCCCTTTATGTTAACACCTCCCTTTTAAAAGCAAGTCAGTCAGGAAACTTAAGTAGATTAACACTTAATCATTAATTACCTCATGGGATAACCAAACAAATTTCTTTTCTGTTTAGGCTATCTCTGATCTTCTTCCCGAGGATATATTTTTCAGGCATTGAAGGACTGATGTGAGTTACTCTGGTAGTCCTGGCCCTTAGGGTCTTGGTGAATCTGCTTGGGGAAAGGAATGAGGGCATGGAAACAGGACAGAAAGGTGAAGCTAGAGCAGAGAAAAAGCACTGAAAAGAAACTTCAACTGATTTTTAGTTTCACCTAGGGTATTTCTAGGAGTTAGAACCTCCGTCCAAGAATGCCTGAGCTAATGTAAATTAAGATCTGACTTTATGTCTTGGTTCTAGACATCAATCATAATCACTCGGTTATTAACAGAGTATTTGCCAAAGGCCAATGGCACTTCTTGACCAAACAAGAATAAAAGGAAATATGAAAGTTCTTAATATATAACTTTTCTTGTGGGTTTACATTTTCTTTTTTAGTTCTGAATCAGGTAATTGATTCAGTTTTTCATGTTTGCACAGTTTATTTAACTATGGTAACTAAATGGTCTCAACAGAATAATTGCTACCATGGCTTAAGTTACTAGTTCAGTGTCTATAGCAATGCGTTAAATCAAGTTTCTGCTCCCAGTTTTATAAAAAGGAAAATTGACTAGATGAGAACATTGCCACCTTATTCATTATATATAGCTCATTAGTTCCCTTGTCAACTTTCCTTTGCTTTTAATCAATTGAAAGAAAAAGGCTTCATGGATTTTTAGTAGGAAACATATGGAGCTGTAGCTCATCAGTAATGTGTGAACTTATATTTAAAGGTGCAACTGACCTTGACTGTGCATCCTTCCCAACTTACTTCTTATAAATCCTGTAATCAGTAAGTGAAATAGTGTTCCATACCCTTCATAATTCACCTTCCAATGTCTGTTTTTCCACACATCATCTAAGCTTCTATAAAACATTCTTTTCCCCTATAATGAACTCCAATCCTCTTTATAAGTTTTATAAATAAGAGCTTAACATTTCTTCTCAACACTTAGAAATGACGATAAAAGAATTAGTTGACAAGATTGGTATTTTAAGAATTTCAGCTTCACTTAAATATCTAAGTGGATGCTGCATTTTTTCAAGGAGTTATCCTGAGTGGCAATATATTCATTCCAAGAGTGTTGCCTTTGCACATAGATCATTGCAGCTATCCCTTTCAAATAGCATTTAGAATCTATTTTCAGTTTAAAAAAATAGTCTAACATTAGTTTTAAAAAATCTCCAAAGGAATTTAGTGCATACCACTACATATTATTTCTTTGTATATACAGTTGTGTATTTATTGGGAAGAGTAAACAATTGGAGATATGTCAATGCTGGGTTTGAGGTTGGATGAGATTTTATATTATTAAGTAGCGATTATTATATTAGAATGAGACTAGAACCAATCTATCTTGGGCCTTTATACTTCTTTTTTCTCCCTCAGGTTTGAGGTATCAGGACACACTTAGGGCCCTGTTACCTCTTAGACATAATATGGGCTCAAGTAAAATGAACTATTGTTTTCAAAATATATTAAGGCATTACAGGATGTTAGCCAAGTAAATTTTTATACATATTTATTTTACTTTAAGTGAATATTTAAAATACCTTTTCAGTTTGTTTCTTAGGATAAGTGAGAAAAATATCAACTATTTGAGAGAAAAAAAGATTTTTAAAAAGAGCGAGAGTTACTCTTAAAAAATGAGTAAATTCGGCCAGGTGCGGTGGCTCACGCCTGTAATCCCAGCACTTTGGGAGGCTGAGGCAGACGGATCACGAGGTCAGGAGATCGAGACCATCCTAGCTAACACGGTGAAACCCCGTCTCTACTAAAAATACAAAAAACTAGCCGGGCGTGGTGGCGGGCGCCTGTAGTCCCAGCTACTCGGGAGGCTGAGGCAGGAGAATGGTGTGAACTCGGGAGGCGGAGCTTGTAGTGAGCCGAGATTGCACCACTGCACTCCAGCCTGGGTGACAGAGTGAGACTCTGTCTCAAAAAAAAAAAAGAAAAAGAAATTACATTTAATAAAACTGATTCCTTCAACTTTAAGTATATATATTTTTTAAGATAAGGTCTCTTTCTGTTGCCCATGGTGAAGTGTAGTGAGTATAGCTCACTGCAGCCTTGAACTCCTGGGCTCAAGGGATCCTCCCACTTGAGCCTCCTGAGTAGCTTGGACTACAGGCCACCATGCCTGGCTAATTTAATTTTTTGTTTATAGAGATGGGGATCTTGCTATATTGTCCAGGCTAGTCTCAAACTGCTACCCTCAAATGATCCACCTACCTTGGCCTCCCAAAGCCCTGGGATTACAGCGATGAGCTACCTCGCCCAGCTGAGATTGTGTTTCTATTTTGGGTGCACCCTTTATAAGAGATCAAGCATACCATTAACATGTTATGTGTATTATTTGGAAAATGAAATGGAAACATTATCCATTCAATCACTAATTCTCTCAAGAGGACATGCCTATATTCCCAGGGGCTAAATTATATATTTTTTCTAACTGCATTCCTGACTCCCCAGCTTTCTCCAGATCCTGATATGTCTCCTCTCTGTTCTATTCATTTCCATTGTGTTGAAAACCATACTCTGCAAGGTGCAGTGTGTCTGCCTGAAGTATATTATGCATGCGAGCTTTCCAAAAGCTGAAAAAAATATTGAGAACCAATGAATAAAACCATAGGTATCTAAAAGACATTGAATAATAATAAGATATATACAATAGAATTTAAGAATTCATTAACAAAAAGTATAACTGGAGTTTTTCTAAAATAATGGACTCTTAAACCCGTAAAATATATATCTAATTTAAAATGGTTTCCTTTAAATTATAATAAAACATATACATGTAGGCACATCTTATTAAACAATGGACAAATGTAGAACTAAATTTCGTTTCCACTTAAAAAGGCACAGGCAGGTTTCAAATGGTTCTGCATATAAATTTGCTGACATGAATAATTTTAAATCAGGCCAGTTATAGCTTTCATCCTTTGAACTGAATTCAAAACTCTCTTACTTTTACAGTGTTAGAGAGATGAATCAAATGTTTCTATAATGCCTACTTTCATTCAATCCACACCAAATTTTGGAGGGCTGCTGTCACAATGCCAAAAAACATAGACTGAGGTTTTAATAATGTTTCTTATATGATAAAGAAATTCTAGGGTAATTTTATAGCACAGTATAAGTGCTGAACTTATATTATACCTTTCAAATAAAAGTAATCACCTCTAGTTTCTTAAAGGGCCCTTTAAAAAATGCATGGTGTGTCCATCATAGAGCAAGAAATGCCACTTTTTATAATATATTCAAAATGGAGGTGGTTATGTTTCCTTTTACACTGGTATTGCAATTCAATTTCTGTTAGTAAGCAAGAATATTGACCAACTGTATTACACTCCATTCTGACACTGCTATAAAGAAATACCCAAGACTGGGTAATTTATCAAGGGAAGAGGTTTAATGGACTCACAGTTCCACATGGCTGGGGAGGCCTCAGGAAACTGACAATCATGGTGGAAAGGGAAGAGGCAGATCTTACATGGTGGCAGGAGAGAGATAACAAGCAAGAGCAAGGAAAACTGCCTTATAAAACCATCAGATCTCATGGCAAGTCTCTCATTATCACAAGAACAGCATGGGGGAAACCACCCCCATGATACGATCGGCTCCCACCTGGTCCCTCCCTCTGCATATGGGGATTATGGGGATTACAGTTTGCAGTGAGATTTGGTTGGGGACACAGAGCCAAACCATATCACCAACATAATATAAAATCAATTTGAAAGGACCTCAAAATACATCCTAAAATTTGTTTCAAAGATGAAAAAAATAACTTAAAACACCATGACTTCTGAATCAGGGTAGCTTGCAAGGTGATTATCTTCACAATTAGAACCAAAATGCTTAATAATACTATTTTAGTTTGTGTAAAACTTTAAAGAGTATTCATGCTCTTCATCTCCCTATTTCTTTTTATCTTTTTTAAAGAAAAGCAGTCAATTAGTTAAATAACCACTAATGCAGTTTTATATGATAATAAATAATGACACCAACTTGGATTGTCTTAACAAATCTGAACAGTGACTTTTGAGAATTGAAAGCATCCCTAGAAACAAATTTGCATGTATGTTTAATGATTCATACATTCCAAGTACATCCAGGAGACAATCAACAGTTTATCCGATGTATGATATGTAAAACAAATTATTTAAGTGAACTTCATTTATCTTAGTCTATACGATATAATCATAATGCTATTTATAATGAGCTCAAAGAGCAACAACAAAATATTGGAGAAGTTAATATTGAAGAAATAAAATTAATCAAGCTGTACTACTATTCAATTTCTGAATATTCAGATACAGTAAATATTAGTTAATACATGAACAAGTAATTATCAAGAAAATAATCCGATTTACAATAACTAACAAAAAAACCTTATGGATAAATTTAACCAAGGAGGTGAAAGATTACTACACTGAGAGATCAATACAGTAAAACACTGAAAACCATTGATAAAAAAATTGAAGAAGACACAAATAAATGGAAAGATATTTTGCGTTCATGGATTAGAACCCTTAATATTGTTAAAATGTCCATACTATTCAAAACAATCTACAGATTCCGTTCAATCCCTATCAAAATATCAATGAAATTTTTTACAGAAATAGAAAAAAAATTCTAAAATTCATATGGAACCACAAAACACCCCAAATAGCAAAGTAATCTTGAGCAAAAAGAACAGATCTGGAGGCATCACACCACCTGATTTCAAAATACACTACAAAGCTAATAGCAACTAAAACAGCATGGTACTGGCATTAAAACAGACACACAGGCCAACAGAACAGAATAGAGAACATATAAATAAATTCATGCACTTATAGCCAACTTATTTTCAACAAAGGTGCCAAGTATACATATGAAGAAAGGACAGTCTTTCAATAATTGGTGCTGGGAAAACTAGATATTCACCTGCAGAAGAATGAAGCTAGACCTCTATCTCTCACCATGTACAAAATCAACTCAAAATTGATTAAAGGCTGAAATGTAAGACGTGAAATGATAAAACTACTGGAAGGAAACCTAGGAGGAATGCTTCATGACATTGGTCTGGGCAAGGATTTTTTTGGATAAGACCACAAAAGCACAAGCAAAAAGAGCAAAAATAGCAAAATGGAATTACATCTAACTTAAATGCTCCTGTACACCAAAGGAAACACTCAACAGAGTGAAAATAGAACTTACAGAATGGGAGAAAATATTTGAAAACTATTCATCTGACAAGAGGTAATATATAGAATGTATCAGGAACTCAATAGCAAAAACTCAATTAATCCAATTTAAAAATATGCAAAACACCTGAGTAGATATTTCTCAAAAGAAGATAAACAAATGGCAAAAGGTATATGAAAAAATGCTCATTATCACTAATAATCAGGGAAAAGCAAATCAAAACCACAGTGAGATATCACCTTACTGATTAGAATGACTGTTATCACAAAGACAAAAAATAACAAATGCTGGTAGATGTGGGGAAAGGGAATTCTTATACACTGGTGGAAATGTAATTAGTATTAGCTATTATGGAAAACAGTATGTAGGTTCCTCAAAAAATTAAAAATGGAACAACCGTAAAATCCAGCAGTTGCACTATGGAGTATAAATCCAAAGAAAATTAGGCTGATATGTTGAAGAGATAGCTGCACTCTCATGTTTATTGAAGCTGTATTCATAATAGCCATGATATAGATTCAACCTAAGTATCTACCAATGGATGAATGGATAAAGGAAATCTGGTGTATACACACACCCACACACACACACACACACACATAATGGGATACTAGTGAGCCCTAAAAAAGAATGAAATCATGTCATTTGCGGCAACGTGGATGACACTTGAAGACATTATGATAGGTGAAATAAGCAAGACAAAGAAAGACAAAGGCCTTCCTTTTTATCTCACTTACATGTAGAATCTACAGGAGTTGATCTCATAGAACTAAAGAGCAGAATAGTGGCTCCCAGAGCTGGAAAGTGTACAAGAGGAAGATGGGGAGAAATTGAGTCAGCAGGTACAAAGTCACAGTTAGATAGGAAGAATAGGTTCTGGTGTTCTATTGCACAGTAGAATGACAATGGTTAACAGTATCGTATATTTCAAATAGCTGGAAGAGAGGATTTTGAATGTTCTCACCACAAAAAAAATGATAAATTTGTGAAGTTATGGATATGCTAAATGCCCTGATTTGATTTTCACACAATGTATACATGTATCACAACATCACGCTATATACCCCATAAATATATTTATTATTATGTGTCTCTTGAAAACAAAATTCCAAAAATGGTAATCTTGTTATACTAAGGTTTCTGAAAATGTAAAGAGAAATGTGATATATATATATTATATGTTACTCCTTTAAACTTAGAGTTAAAAATTAAAATCAATGTATCCTAAATACTAAAAAAAAAAAAGATTGTTTAGCTAAGACGACAAGATGAAAAAGAGTAGTACTTTTAGTGCAGGAGTAAATTTCAGAATTTTAGAGATTGTATTTTTAAAGGCAAATCACCACCTGTCCTGTTAAGAGGAAGCTAAGACAGATACTGTGGTTCTCACCTGTAATCTCAGCACTTTGAGAGGCCAAGGCAAGTGGATGGCTTGAGCCCAGGAGCTTGAGACCAGCCTAGGCAACATAGGGACATGCCATCTCTACCAAGAAATACAAATTAAAAATTTAGCCAGGCCTGGTGGCATGCATCTGGGGTGCTACCACCCAGCTACTCTGGAGACTGAGGCAGGAGGATTGCTTAAACCAAGGAGATCGAGCTGCAGTGAACCATAATCATGCCACTGCGCTCCAGCCTGGGTGACAGAGCAAGAACCTGTCTCAAATTAAAAAGGTGGGGGAAGATAAGTTTGCGTTTATAACTTTGTAAATATAATTCTGAAACTGTAGCATATTTTTGACAAGTGCTTTGCTTTTGTTATCAAATAATGCTGGCAGTAGAATGAGGCTCAATCTTCCTTCATGACATTATTATCAATAAACACATAAAGAAAATAAAAGGCTATACCTATTTTTCTGTCTAATGTTCTCAAGAGTAGGCCAAAAATATAAAAAGGAAGATACTAGAGGTTTAGTAAATTTGATTGTATTGTTTTCATATAGATCTCTAGATTTCTGCAGTTGGATGTGTCTAACATGAAACCTTGATGTATGGTTTCACTACCAACAATAACAAAAAAACAGTTGGGATTATGATTTCTAATGGTGTGGAAACCCTGTTTTATAAAAATAAGACACATTAGTTACTTAAAGTTCATCTGAACCTGAACTGTAATTATTTCAGAGAAGTCCTGAAATCATTTTGGTCCTGATTTAGAGGTCTTTTTTGTCTTTTCAATTTAAAGCAATTTTCATGTATAGATTTTTACCACATTTCCACCTTTTATAAAACCCTAAAGAATATCAGTCACTAACCCTACTGTAGTAACTGATCTGATATGCATTTAAGCTAAAACTTTAAGCTATAAGAAAATAATTAAATGTTTTTGAGCTAAAAAGAATGTCCCTTGCATTTTTTAATCTCCATTAAAAAAAAAACACTCCAATAATCTTTCAAATCTTTTTTCAGCTAACAGCTCTGTAACATCTTGCCTCTATACATGATACTGCCTTTTTAGCCAATTCCAACCTAGAGCGATGAGTAACCATGGCTCCATCCAATTTTCCACATGACATCTGTGGCAGTAGAAGTATTAACAGGACTTCTCTCCTGGAGAGCTTTGCCTTAGGAAGAGCTTAAATTTCTTTAAGAAAGTCACTGACACAGGAATTCAGTCAGGACTCTGCATTAGGACTAGAAGCTGCCAGGGTTCAGATGCTGACAAGGCAATGTTTCTTATCTCTGAGATTTCATGCCCTTCCCCCATGAAGCTATGCTCCTCCAGTCTGGCAGGGAACTCGCCTATGGACAAGAGGGTGACAGACATCTTTTGATGATGAGCATCCACAGGCACAGGGAACAGACCCTTGCTATTGATTGAGCTGCACAGCTGTGGCAACTGGATTCTGCCCGGGTGTCAACAATGGGGGCAGGGCTTCAGTTTAGGCAAAAGGGAAACAGCTTGAGTATAAATGAACTGCTTTTAGGCTCTTTGAATTTATCTTCCCCAGATGCCCTGAGATTTCAGATCCACTCTTTATTTTACTGAAACTTCATAGCTGTGAAGTGACCATCTTCTCTGTAGGCTCACATGGAAAAAACAAAAAAACAAAAAAACAAAAAAACATGTTTCTACATGGTAAAAGGCATATTTGCATATTTACATATGAATAACTTGATGGATCCTTGGCATTAATGATTCTACAACTGTATGTTCTTATTAAACTCTAGGTTCAGCATAAAATAGTTTCTTGCTGATTTATCTTCAGTGCTGTTGTATGGTCTGCTTGGCTGCAGGTTGTATAAGATGACAAATCATTGATTTAGTGAATTTTTTTACCGTTTTGTGAACAAAAAGCTTGCATATTTAATAAGTAAGTTATTCAAATCTTGAAGAAATACAGGCAGGTTCTCCAGGCATTTTTAGAATGAAGAGAAAGAGAATCTATAGCAAGTGGCTATTTCCAACTAGGCAAAACGAAAAGCACACAAAGAGTTAACTCAACTGTATAAATGAATATGCTAATGAATGCATAATTTATCTCTGAGGAAACATATTTATTGTTTCACTATTTGATTAGATGGCTTCAATGTTCAATTAATCAGTTACCTTTCAATATCATTCCTGAGAGCTGCTTAATTAATCTGTTGCATTGCCACCTTATTCATCCTATTAGCAATCCCTCGTCCCATTTCAAATGACAAAATCCAGGAACTGTGCCACATAAAGACTTTATGTCAATGTCAAGTGAAACTTGATAAGTGGCTGGCTTTTTTTCTTTATTAAGTTAATCAAACCAATCAGCTTTATAGGATTTACATTTGTCAGAAAATGTTAATGAGTTGCAACTAATGAGAAATAGAGGGGGAAAACCACCAAGAGAATGGTGGCACAGTTTGTACACTTCAACAGCAGTATACTACTTTCATTAAACAGATTGTTTTACCCTCATTTTCTAAATGATGGATTTAAAATGTCCTGCTAATTAAAATCAAACTAGTCTATTATGTTCTATATCACATCTCCTACTAACAAAGGAAGCACAATAGATACACATTCATATGTGTCTTTGAATCAAAAATATGCTATATGTTTACTACTTTCTGGGCACTATTTCTTCCATAATGTTATTAATAATAGTTCCAATAATAGTTCCATGAAAACTTACCAGTTTGAAGGTGCTATGTACATAGTATAGAGTAGATTTCAAGAAATGGTTGAGATACCCCAAGACTTAAATCTTGGGTTGAGTTCTTTCCTCATCTGTTTCATTTAAGCTTGAAATATCTCTCTTCTACTTCTCTTTTCTTCCTTTTCTCTTACTATTGTCTGATACTCCGGATAATTCCTCAGCATTACTCCCTTTGCTCTCCAGAGCAGGGACATTTTGGTAGAAGTTGCAGCACAAATCTCATACCACCTCCTTTACCTTCTCAATGTTCTAGGCCAACTTTCATTTTCACCCACTACTTCACATAGACACACTTAGCATTCTAAGAGGGATTTAATACACTTTGAATCAATCATCTGTTACCGTAAATGACTTCCAAAGCAAAATACATATGAAACCATAAGGCATTGTTTCTTTAATTGTATGGGTGCCATAAGTCTCTTTGAGAAAACTAATGATAATAATAGTAATATTTGTCATATACTTGAGTACTTTTAATTTGCCTTGCACAACTTTAAATTCTTTTTTTCTATATGTCTCAGACAGAATAGATGGAGTGTGCAAGGATAGATGGTGAATATGTATTTTGGTAAATTTGTACAGAAAATGAAGAAAACATTTAATTTATTAAATAATGATAATATCTAATGTCTGTTGGAGGCAAAGAGCATAGAATGGACAAAAGTAGCATGTAAATCTAGAAGAGTGGGTGATCAGATTTAAGGCATCCTGAGGTCAAGGTATATTTGGAGAAAAAAAATGCTATTTAAACTTTGTTCAAAAGAATGACATAGAGCTTTAATTAATCAATTCCAAACATGTACAGGGAGAATTAGGATGGGGAAGAGAAAAAATACAGTCAATCCAAAGGAGGTAGGAAGGGTGAGTGTAAAACAGGAAAGGCAGAATGAATAGAAAGGATAAATAGAAATAAGAGAGTGGAAATAAATCCAAACAAGTAAGTAATCAAAATAAAGGAAAAAAAAATCTGAGCATGGTGGTGCAACCCTGTAATTTCAGCTACTTGGGAGACTAAGGTGGGAGGATTGCTGTAGCTAAGGAGTTCAAGACCAGCCTGGGCAATATAGCAAGACCCCATCTTGAAAGAAAAAGAAGGCGAGGAAGCAAGAAGAAAGGAAGGAAGGAAAGGAAAGGAAGGAAAGAAAGAAAGGAAGGAAATGAAGGAAATGAAGGGAGGGAAGGAGGGAGGGAGAGAGGGAGGGAGAGAAGGACGGATAAAGATAAAGAGACAAGAAAGAAAGAAAAGAAAGCAAGAAAGAAGGAAAATGGACTAAGCTGTCCTGTTAAAGCACAAAGACCCTCAGACTGCGTAGAAACAAACTCCAGCTATTTCCTTTCTACAAGAGACTAACTAAATAAAATGCAAGAACATGAAAAGTTTGAATGTCAAGACTGGAAAGAATATGTCAGGAAAATATTAACAAAAAGAAAGCAGATCTACAAAACAAAACAAACTTTGAGGGGAAAAAAAGCATTAGAAAAGATAAAGAGAGCCACTAAATAATGCTAAGAGGTTCAATTTGTTAGGACCATAGCAATTGAAAACTTATATTTACCAAATAGTACAGCTTCAAAATATATAAACAAAACCGGTTTGATCTATGAAGAGGCATTAATAAATCCTTCACTATTTTAATACAGCTTTCTTGGTTATTGGTAGATCGAGTATAAGACAATATTGGCAAGGATATTTGAGATTTGAACAGCATAATTTAAAAGGTTTTAGGACACTGCATTGGTTTACCATCTTCCCCAGGTTCCAACTTCACCCCATATACACTCCCATCACTCTTGTCCTGACTTTTTCATTTGCTTATAGCAGGGTAGTCCTTGATTTGTGTCTGCACCACAAGTTGTATTATCTGCCTCTGGTTTGTGGCTTTACTCATATTCTCAATTTTACCTTCATATTTTCTTAAGCAAGATTTCTCCCTACCAATATCTTTGCGAAATAATTTGTTTTCATTTTTTGATCTTTTTTTTCTTCTAAAAAAAGGATACAAGTGCAGAACGTGCAGGTTTGTTACATAGGTATACATGTACCATGGTGGTTTGCTGCACCTATTGACCCGTCCTCTAAGTTCCCTCCGCTCACTCCCACCTCCCAACAGGCCCTGGTGTGTGTTTTTCCCCTCTTTGCGTCCATGTGTTCTCATTGTTCAACTCCCACTTATGAGTGAGAGTTGAACATGCAGTATTTGGTTTTCTATTCCTGTGTTACTTTCCTGAGGATGATGGCTTCCAGCTTCATCCATGTCCCTGCAAAGAACATAATCTCATTCCTTTTTGTGGCTGGATAGTCTTCCATGATGTATATGTGCCATATTTTCATTATCCAGTCTATCACTGATGGGCTTTTGTGTTGGTTTTGTGTCTTTACAATTGTAAATAGTGCTGTAGTAAACATACTTGTGCATGTGTCTTTATAATAGAATGATTTATATTCCTTTGGGTATATACCCAGTAATGGGATTGCTGGGTCAAATGAAATTTCTGGTTCTAGATCCTTGAGGAATTGCCATACTGTCTTCCACAATGGCTGAACTAATTTACATTCCCACCAACAGTATAAAAGCATGCCTTATTCATATCCACAGTGACGAATTGCACAAAATTATCCAAAAGATTATTAGATAGGTCTCATTTAGTGGCAACCAAGAGTAAACAAACTATTTTAAGCAAAAAGATAATTTCTTGGCATGAAGTACTAGGAAGTACAAGTGTACAGATGGCCTTAGACATGGCTGGATCTGGGTACTGAAATATGTAATCAGAATATTATCTCTCCCCATCTGTCCGCATGCTTTCATCTGTATTAACTTCATTTTTAGACAGGGGAGACTGAGTAGATCACAGTTTTAGGAAGTCGACCCTGAGTCGGTCTGCCTGTATTCCAGTCCTATCTAATTAGAAACAGATATTACAAATAAGTTCTTCAACATTGTTTAGTTTACTTCTCAATAGCACCTAGAACAGTATTGGCACATACTAGATGCTCATTAATTTTTTTTTTTTCTTTTTTTTTTGAGATGGAGTCTCGCTCTGTTCCCAGGCTGGAGTGAAGTGGCGCGATCTCAGATCACTGCAACCTCTAGCTTCGGGTTTCAAGTGTTGTCGTGCCTCAGCCTCCCGAGTAGCTGGGACTACAAGCGCCACACCACAGCGCCCGGCTGATTTGTGTGTGTGTGTGTGTGTGTATTTTTAGTAGAGACGGAGTTTCACCAGGTTGACCAGGCTGGTCTCAAACTCTTGACCTCAAGTGATACGCTGGCCTCGGCCTCCCAAAGTGCTGGGATTACAGGCGTGAGCCACTGCACCAGGCCTACATGCTCACTAAAATTTATTAACTGAATGGCTTATGTGAAGAAACTCTTGTTGAATTACTGGAAGAGGTTAAGGCAAACACCTGTCTTTGATAATACTTATTCTAAAATAAGCTTGGTTATATGTACAGTGAGATTTTACCAAGTTATGATTTGTATAAGAAAACATTTATTAGAGGTAATAAGTTCAAAATATAAACAGGTAAGGTAGAAATGGTACACGCGAATAACAAACATAAAAGTGCAGATGGAACTGTGTTAGGAGGCAGGACTCAACTCTGGAGGCGGGGCTCAGATACCAGACCAAACTGAGGACTAGCTAAGACAAGGACTGGGCGGAAGTAGCTTTCCAGAAGACATGCTCACCAGTGTGTCATGTCAGTTTACCACTGCAATGGCAGCACCTGCGAGTGACCACCACCTTTCCAGGCAATAACCCGATGACCCAGAAGTTACTACCCTTTTCCGGGAAATTTCTACCTAAACCGCCCCTTGATCTGTATTAAAAGTAAGTAGGCCAGGCTTCACACCTGTAATCCTAGCACTTTTGAAGGCCAAGGCAGGCAGATCACTTGAGGCCAGGAGTTGGAGAACAGCCTGGTAAACATGGGGAAACCCGTCTCTACTAAAAACACAAAATTAGCCAGCCCAGGCCTGTAATCCCAGCTACTCGGAAGGCTGAAGCATGAGAATCGCTCTAGCCTGGGAGGCGAAGGTTGCAGTGAGCCGAGATTGCGCCACTGGACTCTAGCCTGGGCGACAGAGCGAACTCCACCCGAAGCAAAACAAAACAAAACAAGCAAACAAAAAAAGTAAGTGTAAATGTAATTGCAGACCTGCCCTGAACTGCTACTCTCAGCACACTGCCTATGGGTAGCCCTGCTCTCTGCAGGAGCAGTCGCAAGAGTTGTAACACTGCCAGAGCTGTTTACACTGCTGCCTCGATACAACTGTTTTCTTCTACCCTACCACCAGCTTGTCCTTGAATTCTCTGCTGGACAAAGCCAAGAACAGTTGCGGGCTAAGCTCCCCTGTCCTGTATCAGAATGGCTTGAAAAGTTACAAATTGTCAATGACAAAATGTAAATTGACACTAATAAGTTAATCACAAAATTGAGCCCTTAAAAATGATTTCAATGTTATATTAGGAACAAAGCTTCCTTTCCTGCTGTTTTTCTATGTATTCACAGAAAAAAATTCTTAGTTTGTGTGATAATTGTTTATTCAGTCTTGAATAAAACTTATAAGCAACTACATAGAATTACCTTGGACTCCTCTTGATCGTTTAACATGTGGATGTAACATTCAACCTAAACTCATTCAAGTACGGAAGGGTGATGTTTTCTTAATATTAGTACAGTAGAGTTCACAGATAGATGTTTTTGGCTATGTTATATTTTGTAAAATTGCTGTTTCTAAGACAAATGCATAAGAGCTTCTGCGTATAATGAAGCCATAGTCTTCAGGTAAAAAAGAAAAAAAAACCCTCTAGTTAGGCAAGTTTTCTCTTTATCTGAAGGTTTGTAAGTTCAAAATTAACCATTTAAAAATGATCAGAGGATTTTAAATTAATGTACGTTTTTATGTAGAACATGCAAAGTTTAAACTGTTTCTTAGTGACTTAGGAGTGATCATCGTGCCTATTAATTACACACAGATGCTGTACTAGGCTCTTTCAGGCATTTAGGATTACTTGCCTATGTTTTAATTCATGGTACTACTACTGTGAGTCCTCCACCCTCCATTAGAGTTATTTATTTATGCTCTGCCTTATGCTAAAGGACTTAATATTCCTTAAAATACATCTTAAAAGATTTTTTTCTGTGTCAGTTTGCCAAGAGTAATGGCCTCCAGCTCCATTCATGTCCCCACAAAGGACATGATCTTGTTCTTTTTTGTGGCTGCATGGTATTCAATGGTGTATATATACTACATTTTCTTTATCCAGTCTGTCATTGATGAGCATTTAACCAAATACTGAATGTTCTCACTTATAAGTGGGAGCTAAATGATGAGAACACATGGACATACAGAGGGGAACACTCTGGGCCTATTAGAAGGAGAAGGGTGGGAGGAGGGAGAACAGGGAAAATAACTAATGGGTACTAGGCTTAATCCCTGGGTGATGAAATAATCTGTATAACACACCTCCAGGACACAAGTTTACCTATGTAACAAACCTGCACTTGTACCCCTGAACCTAAAAGTTTAAAAAAAAAGATTTTTTAAAAAATGTTAAGAAAATGAAGAAATCAGGACACTGATGAATTAAGTAGAATGAATAAGACGAAGCTGGGGACGATATTAGTACACAAAGTACATGTTGTGAACCGCTGCCCATATGCTGGAAGAAGGCACACATGACTAGCAAGCCCCAGAACAGTGAGATATCAAATGGGCTGCAGTTGTTTGTGTTCGAAGGTGCAGAAGAATCAGAACCATTTCTGGCACTGAACAAAACTTCCCAGGGTCTCCACAGCTTCCCACATGTTCTCTGTTTTACCTGGAATGTCCTTCCACTACTCTCCACCTGGCTAACTCTTTTTGAAAACACTGTTCAAAAATCCCTCATCCGTATCCTGAATGTTTAGTTATCTTTCTCCTCCATAGTGTTGAAAGCTCCTCAGTGGGGCTTTCCAATGGAGCTCCTCCTAATAAACATGCTCATTCTAAATCTAAAAAACTAGTTTCTTAGAGCTATTTTTATAGTTTTTCCTACTGTACACACACTTCAGGAGGAAAAAAAAAACCCAGCTTTATAGTTGAACTAACACAGTGCAACTTAACACCTGCAACTAGGGGCCTCACTTCATTCAGAGATATATTTTAGCATGATAGATGTATTGCAAATCATTATACAAGTGTAGGAAATTATTATTTCAACCAAATACTTGACATGTGTTAAGCAATGATGAATTTGAAGTTACTTTAATGTATCTTGAGAACAGTGATTCTACGTTGCTTCTTTAAATATGGAGCAGTTTACTTTCCTGTCAATGGAACTGGGTATGACATTGACTTTTGTAGGGTACGCAGGCATGCACCTGTACCTGCGCCAAGGGAGATCCTACTTCAGCATGCAGAGAAATGTAAAATGGCTTTAATCGTGCCAGATATAAAGGCTGCTCTAATTGGATGTTTTGTCTTTGATATTGCCTCTTTCCTTGATTAAGCTATTAGCTATCACTTCTTACGACTCTCCAAATACTTACATACTCAAAAATTTCCATTTATAATGTGTTAGATTAGTAAACTAGATATTTAAGCTTATTTTAAAATTATCTAAGTAAAAATATGGTGTACCTCATATAGACCTAACTGAATACATTCTGATGAGTATGAGATGGTTAAGGTGGATATTAAACCTGCTTTTCTGACTTGAGAGCTCTTCTACCTCTCCACATCCAGTTACTCAACAAGCTACACCATTTCACTTCTGAAATAGCTCTGCTCCTGTTTTTTAGCTGTCTCTTTATTTGGGGGCTTATATCATCTTACATGGCATATTGCAGAAATACCCTGTTTGGTCTCTCTGTCATTAATCTCAACCCTTCTAATCCAACCTTTACACTCATCTTTTGGATACCTTTCATAAATGCAAATCTTTCTATAAATACCTAACAACCTTGGAATAAAAGCCAAATTCTTTTCTCACTTGATTATTCACACATATTTTTGTTATGTGTTATGCACTGTGTTGGGTGCTTAACAACACATACAAAATCTTTCCAGGATTGTCTCTTCCTTGCTTCAACTCCCAGCTTTCCCCCACTCATAGTCTATGAGTACATTTATTATCCAGAAGTATGAACTCTTCCAGAATGCAGAATATTCTCTCATATTTCCAATTCTTTGCATATTCTGGCGCTTCAGCATGAAATATTCTTCCCTTCTTGTCCTTTTAAGACTCATCTCCTCTGTAAAGACTTCTCATCACTTCTCCCCATCCTTAGGCAGAGATAGAGACTGTTTCGTTGCTCAAATAGCCATGTTTTCTATACTTACGTGATAAGTTTAATCATGGCGTTTGTAACTGTTTGTGTCCTTGCATTATTTTTTCTAATAGATTGGGAAGACAGGGGTATTATCTTGTTCATCTTGTGTCCATGACAAATAGTACATGTTCAGTTAATGTCTACTGAAGAAATTACTGAGTTATCAACTGCCTGCTTTAGGTGGGCAATAAATTGATGGCACTACCATGGTCCAAGCCCTATTGTATCATGTTTATTTGCAAAATTGCCTTCTACCTTCCCTTCTGATTAGATTGTGAGCCCTTGAAGATCAGGGAGTTATTACTAATATGATATCTAGAAAAATGCTTAGCATGTAGTAAGTACTCAATCCATAATTATTGAATTGAATTGTAAGTACTCCAACAAATTTCCATGTAGTTTGTTTGAACTTCTAAAATGATGACATCGTTCTGTGATTAATAAAGGCATTTAAAGAAGGAATTACAGAACTTTCTAAGGAAATCATTTCTCTTCTTAGTTCTCGCTCTCTTCTGGTTTCTTACCCACTCTAATAGACTAATAGACTTGCATAGAGATGGGACAGCAGGCTGTGGAAGGGAAAGCTGTATAATGCAGTAGAAGTACCACAGAAATAAAAAATAAATTGGATTTTTTGATGACAAAAAAAGTACAGAAAAAAATTGCTGGAAACATTAATTCAAGAAGCATCTTAGGTGAGAGGAAGCAGAATCAGAACTGTGTTTGGGGAAGGAAGCAGTCAAAGTGAGGCAGTTTTGACAGTATGTGGTGGATACTCTCTCTGGTATGACTAATTGAGAATTGATTGTGCATGCAGAAAGGTTATGTTTTATTAAGGGAAACCTTTTTTCCCTTTTGTCGTTATGAAATCCGCTCTTCTGCAGATGTTATTCCCTTCCCATACTAAACCCTCATTAATTTATAATTTACCACATTCCTTTAAAAGTGCTGCGCAGATTTCCTGTTTCTCTCCCATGCAGTGCTTCTAATAGAGAAAGTCAACTCAGGATATAGGTTGAAATGCTGCTTGTCTTGATGGCTGCATGCCAGACTTGATGGTGCCAAAACATTTCACCAATTGTCTCTTAGATCATTGTAAATGTTTCAAAGCGCTATTTCATAGGCTTTAAGAAAGTGAATTTACGCTCTAAAACAACTCTTTCACTATTGACTGTAAATTGACTCTGGTGTTTGGAATCTGGAGTCAAAGTCAAATGATTTCCTGGTGGGATTCTGTTAATTTCCAGGACAAGGACTCAAAGACAGAAGGGTACGCTTTCTTCAAGTGAAGATTCTGAGGGCAGAGGCAAAAGAAACACAGAGAAGGAAATGAATACCCCTGCTCCCATCATAACTCTTCTCTCTGCCAGTAAATTTGACAGAACTTGGGAAATATTTGGGTACAGAGAGGTAGAAAAATAAGTGAAAAGGGCTTTTCAATTTTTAATTACCCAACATGCCATTAGTGAAGATAGGGGTTAAAGGAGGATTAGTTTTCACATTTCTTTTCATTGATTACTACTGTACTGATATATAGGAAATAAAATGATAAATTACAATTTAGATACATGTTTTCAATTTAAACATCTTGAATATGAAATGCCTAAGAGATATATAGATGGAAGCTTCAGGACTTTTTAGAGATTGCAAGTAAATGTGTGTGTGTGTGTGTGTGTGGGTGTGGGTGTGGGTGTGTGTAGTGTGTGTTGGGGTGAATGTATTACTATGAAGTATAATACAGGGGTTAAAATCTCACATATCTCACATGTTCCAGACAGAGAACATACATACATAAAGCAAAACCAGGGTGGAGGCTGATAGGAATATGTGCCTGGACAAAAGGGGCAGTAACTATTAAGCTTTTGTTGATTACTGCCAAAGAAGAATGCGGGCCAATGTGACCAAATTTGGTGTTTTTCCAAGAGAAACTGGAAAACTATATTTTTGCTCATTCAATGTCACATGAATATCTGCAACTAACTAAAAATTGAAATTTTAGGATGGCCAAATAAAACACATATATAAGGCAAATTCAGCCCCACAGGATACAAGTTTGAGACCTCTGGATTAAAGTCTTATTGGGAATAAAAGACATGTAACATGTTAAGAAATTGAAGAGTGATCTAAGCCATTACATAACTGGAAGTCAAATTAAATAAAATTAAGTGTCAATGGATAAACTTGTAAGTGTTCTGAAAAGGGAGAGATCAATGTTGGTTGAGGTTTAACCAAAATTATGTGAAGAAGTGGGGCTTTGCCTGAAACGTGAGGGATGATTGGCTATCATTGGCAATAAACAAGGGAGAAATAGAGATGATACTTAGGGAAGACAGTGAGTAGCTTATTCTTAGTGGGAACAAAGAAAGAACTAGAACCATTTCTCCTAACTCCTGGTTTATTGTTTTATCTTCCATGTTCTACCACCTCCTATTTGATCTTGGATAAAACAAGGACACATAGAAATATTAATTAATTAAGCAAATATTTATTGAGCACCTACTGTGTGCCAAACACTTGTCTAGGGTGTGAGGTACGGTATATATTAATGCTGTATACATGCTCTCCCACATAGGAAAACAGCTCCAGCTTTTTTACATAAACATTCACACTAGATGCACTTTAATTATTCTAGAAGGCAGGGAAATTATTTGAGAGTTTTCATAATCCTGGTGAAATATAGTAAAAAATAAAATTTTGAATACGGACATACTATATCAAGAGCAAATAATTGTGCCAACATTTCTAGAAGCAAATGAGTATTAAACAATATCTTGTTTATCCAAAGCTAATAAAATTTAGAAACGGGTAGCCAAACTAAAATAGCAATTTGATCATCTAATGAACACATTTCATCCAACAGCCATTGACTGAATACTTATCATAGGGACAAGTATTAAAATCAATGTAAGTAATATTATTATACTTTGTTTCCTTGGCTCTTATGCCCTTTGATAAGGTGGCATGTGGATTTGGAGAGAATAGAAAAGAAAAAAAGAAAACTATTTTGAGGAGGGTGAAACTGATGTGTGCCACCCCAGATCTTTGATTATATATTTTATGTAGCATTTCATTGTATAAAGAAATAATATACATGTATAAATATTTTTTTAAAAAATTGGATTTCTAGTTTCAGCAAATGCCTTTATGCTCTTTTTAAAATATGACAGTCTGGTTTACAATTGAAGTACATTATGCATCAAAGGATCCATATTTGACAGTGTACAAAGTTATGTGTTTAAAAATAATTACACTGTTAACCAATGAATATGAGTTAGTACTGGGAAGAAAAACTTTATTCAAGTGTTCATTGCCCATAGCAAAGTAAATTATAGAACAGAAAGTTAATAAAACATCTAAGTTGATGTTTCAAACTCAATATTACTTTTAAAACATCATCAAACAGTTGAAAGCCATCCCAAAGGGATTAGTTAAAGCCTAGGTGACTGAATACAATATATGTACTTACAAAGCTTTCATTGCATAGTGACATTATATTCAAAAAATACTATGTTGCTGGCCTAACCTTTCCATCTGTTTCTCACAGTCTTCTTATCCAGGCAGTTTTCCAAGACATACAGAATATTAGCTATGCACTCTCTAAATTTAACTTGAGAGAGATCAGATCCATATTACAAGAAAAATAAAGTGTCAGCATGACCATCTTAAATCTGTATCTTGGATATTATTTTTAAAAGCTAGTCTTTCACAGCTGACGTACTACATAACAAATACAATACATTTTAACCTTATTTTCTTGTGCACCTTTCACAAATCCATACTTCAATCATGAAAAGGGATACAAATCAATATTCACTTAATAATTTTGATTAGAAAAGGTATACCCCAAAGGACCATTCCAGTATTGAAATTTTAGTAATATTTCACCTCCCTCAGTCCTATTTCTACTGCATCAGCACAACATTATCTCAGCTAGCAGCCATTAAGATGGTTTTCTCTTTCATGTTGATGCTCTTGCATACATTTTACAGCCTGTTCTGATGGAATTTTTATCTTCGCAAATGTATTTCCTAATTTGCCATTTCTGTTTCCAGTAAACTTTAGTCTGCAGACTAAGAACTCAAAAGTTATAGCTACCTTTAAGTTACATAACTTTAGAGACAGAATTTTCTACAGTGAGAAATTTGACATACTTTCTTAAGGCATTTTGGTGAACAATAAAACTTTCTTGTTAAATTTTTGCTTTGCAATTTACAAGAATTGGGAATTTGGAGTGATTTGAGAAAAAGAGGATTATTCAATGGATACCACCTGCGTCATAAGGCTAGACTAATTCTTTTGAAAGGTTAAAATTGGCAATTACTTTAAATGATCTTTTGTCGACTTTTGGAGGTAACACAGATGTCTACTACATTTTTCCCAGTGAATGTGTTATAAAATTTAACTGTAGGGTAGTGAGGCTGTGGATTCAGAGACATAATAAAGCTATTTGGAAATCTGGGAGATTTTGTTTTGTTACAGAAGTATTTTCCCTGAAGTCCCTTAGTCAATAGAAGGAATGCAATTTCCTAGGATCTGCAGATTACTTTATATGAGTGATTGATAACTTATAAAACTTGCATCTTTCATAAAGAAGGTTTTTATATTGCACAGATATTTTATTCACCACAAGCAAGATTAAAATAAGCTAATGAAATATGCAACTTGTTATTTCACATTTAGTGACTATGAAATAACTGCTGCTCTCAAAGAACCAATCTGTCAACCTCCAGAGGACTAAATAGTGCATGGGACAGGGGACAATCCTGACTTAGCTACTCAAATGCATTTTTTTCTTGTCTGACTATATTATTAGATAGTATTGGTAAAATTAAGATTTTTTTAAATTAAAACTTTTACTAAAAGCTTCTATTTCAAGGAATTTTTGACTGTGAAATGGAATTTAGTGGATCAAATTTTTAAAATATTAATAGGTTAATATTTTTATATTGTGCATAATCCTGGTTCCCAAACAGATAAAATTTATATATACAAAGAGTTTAGTTATGGGAGGTAAACTGAAAACTTTAAAAAGAAATATTCTCTATTTAACAAAGACGTACAGGTGACTCTTAGCTACTCAAGGTAGGACAATCTCAATCCACGAAGAGATTGTAAGTGTGTTTGAGTCAGGAGCCTAGTTTTTCCTTTATATTTTCTCCTTCATAACTGTAAGCATATTAGGACAAATAACAACTTTTTATTGCATTGGGGGCTCTTGAAATAATGTAGTATATTTTCTACTGTATAGAAAGCTATATTTTATCATAAAAACGAAAAGTTTTAGCAAGGAGTAATCAAATTTGTAAATTTGTATTTAATTTACAAAATTAAATACAGATAATTATGGTGGAATTAGTTGACAAGAGATGAAAGTATAAGACAATAGTTTGGTAGAGGAAATATTAGTATGCGTGCCATCCTTGAAGAATATTTTAAAAATATAATTTGCATAAAGATCTTAGTGGTAGGATTTAACAGATTTTGACAAATGCATTCAATAGTGTAACCAACAAGCTAGTCAACAGATGGAACATCTTCATCACCCAATCTTTTTCCAGTCAATCTCCCCTGTACCCAGTGCATAGAAAACCAGTGCTTCCGTTTCTGTCATCATAAATTGGCTTTGTCTGAATTTCATATAAATGAAATAATATGATTATATACTTAGATATTTGGATAATGAAATAAATGAGAAAAAATAGTATCACTTAGAAGTTAGAAGAGGCAAGGAAAGTGTTGTCAAAATAGAAAAGGCTTGTGTATATTGTTCAGGAGCTCAAGGAAAAAGATCTGTGGTGAGAAAGAGCTAAAAGATTCAAAAGCAGGCATAGCAACGATGTGATTTTGAAAGAGTAAAAACATCTTTTCTGAATTGAAGGTAACAAGGTGTGCAAACATAAATTCATAGTGGTGTCAGTCAACACTGTTACATGACCTTTTTCAGAAAATTCTGAGCTGTTAAGGAGTGGGTTCAGAAGAATCAGAAGACATGATTTAGTCAATATTAGTCACAGGCAAGATGGGTTCAGCAGAAGATCAGCTGTGGAATGAAAATTAAAGCCATAGTAAAAATATGTAGAGAAAAAGAGATAATAGTAAGGATCGAAGGAATGGCATTTGCTATGCATAAGACATTTCTGCTCACTGATTATTTGTGGATTGGACTAGTTTGTTACCAGTTTTAGCACAAAATCTGAAAGTAGCCCTCTAGCTCACACTTCAGTTCTCTTTCCAGCTTTAAATAATTAACTTGTTTACTTGAACCTATCATGGTTGATAATCCTCAACAAGTTTAGGAAATGTTTTACTTCTCCTCCTACTGGTTTTTTTAAGTTTCTACTCCTACTGGTATTGTAGATAAACATTAGTATGTATTTGTTAATAAAATCTTCTTTCAAAAAATTTGAAATTTTTAGTTTTTAATCCTTCACAAAAGTATCTATATTTCCGATTAAATCTGACCAGAAATCTAGACCGCTGTGCATTGCCAGAGGTAAATAGATTCTGACTTTAAACACGAGGAATGATACAGCAAGAAAAAGACAGTTGTTGCCCTAGAAGCAGCTCTACAATGACTTCGCTAACAGTGATGCTATTTTCTAAATTGTCATCTACTCCATAAAACATTAATTTTGCATTCATCTTTTATTGAAAGCAGTCCTTATACACAGTTTCTATTTTAAAAATAACTATTTTTTTAAATATATTTTACCATTTATTTCTTGGCCCTTAAGTTCTAGCTCAAAGAACATGATGACTTATTATCCCTGCTCCATGATTATGCCTTCTTCACTGCTCAACAGTTTGGAGGAGCTCCTGTCCTGGTGGGTCTAGCTAGATTCCCCTAATTTCCAGTGCTTGCTCCACCTAGTAAGTGTCTTTCTGTGCATCTTGAATGTTCTCCAAGAAAGCGTGGATGAATAGGCCAGTGTCACTACACGCTTAAGTGTAAATAGCAGCCACTTCAGCAATCAGGGGCAAGAGATCGGGCAAAAGCATTCTTTAACATTGTGCGATCTTCACATTTTTGTTTAACGATTACTGATTTATTAAGACTGCATATGTTCAGAAGATTCTGTTCCTTGTACAAGAAGTGTTTAAGTGCTTTTCTTATATCAATTTGTTCTTTCTGGATTTTTTTTTTTTAATCTTCTCTTCCCAGCTTCATTAGTTATCAAAATCATTCTTTTTCATGTGCCAGGATGTGGCCCAAAGGTTAACTTGTCCATCTAACTTAATCAAGAGATGACTGTACTCTGGTATCCCTGAGACATGCAGAATGAAAAGGTTATAAACCCTGAATGTTTAGAACATTGTTTCAGCACATATTAATTAGTGACAAATGACCTGAATTGATTCTATCTAGATCCAGTTCAAATGAGCAAGCAGATATTTGACTTTTAGCTTCTAATGCTAGAAGCCTGGATGTTGGATTTTTTTTCACAAGGAGACTCAGTGTCTAGTTTCAACAGCTTGAACAAGTTAGGCTTTTGATTTTATCAGTCCCACACAGGGTGAGCAGGCTCTGCAGAAATGACTTGCATTAAGTAAAGCTGTCAGAAACTGATTTATAGAGCAAAATGGCATTTTATCAATTTGCAGGCAGAAGAGAAAGAGAAGGGACTTTGCAACTGTGTAGAATGGAGTTTAATTCTCAACTTTACCATTTAATAGCTGTGTAACTTTGGAGATGTAATTTAATCTCTTTAAATTTATTTTTCCCATTTCTAAAATGAGTATAATACATATTCAGGACTCTGGTGAGAATTACATAGGCAATGTATGAAAAGTGCCTAGAAACCTCTCTGGAATATACTATGTGCTAAGTAAATATTAGTTTCTTTTTCATCATTTCTATTGAGAACAGAAATGTTTATCTAGTAAGACTTTGGTGCACTTGTGGGTAGATTCCTTCAGAATGTCAGCCTACAAATTAAATAGTTCTTTCATGAACATGGAGTTACACAAAGGATGATATTTTCATCTAGTACAGGATTAATGGATTGATCTTCTTTCACCTAGAAATGTCTCTGTGTGGATTGCTGGTATTGAACATTATTAGCCTTAAAGAGCCTCACTCATGGAGAATGTGAGAGGCACACAGGGAAATTTTGACTGTACGGCTCTCCTTTTTAAATACTCCTAATAAGTTGTTAACTTCTCATATTATAATCTTACTTAGAAGATGACATTCTTAGTTTATTTGACTCCTAAACTTTTGGGACAAGTACTTAATTAGAAAAATTTTATAGGATCTTCAATGAGGTTTGGAGATACCTTAAAATTATCAGAAGTGATTAGGGTGTGGTTTCTACATTTTCATGTTGGTTCTTACTGACTTTAATTTCTGATGATTTTCAAACCCTGAAACTTATTTTGTATCTTCAGTGTACATAGTTAAAATTACACTTAAAAACAATTAAAATGAGGTATCTCATTTTGCAAAATAGCACTGTGGCTCATGTAATACTATACATTTTTACCACTACTGCCTTCAAGCACTTATAAAACTTCTTTCCTTATTTTTCATTTCTTGTGTTCAGTATTTCAGTTTTGTTGACAACTGAAAATGGGAATCAAATCTGAGGAATCCCTTCAATGTGGTTGTGTTTTGCCCCATGAAAAAGAAGTGGTAATTTATATCAACTCTCAAGAAATTTAGGTAAGGTGTGGGATGAAGGCAATAAAAACATAATTATAATATGATATACTAATGTGGAAGAACAAATTTTGAGTGTAGCAATAGTGGAGTGTCTGATTCAGACTAAACATGTACCTGCAAGTTAGTCAAGAAATAATGAGAGAATCTGTTACCAAACTCTCGGCTTTGCCGTTCTCTTTCTCTGGCACTATTACGAACCAAGATAAATAATTATACAATATGTAATAAAGCCACCTTGTTAATTGCCACTTAATAAAAATAAATTAGTAAAAAGTTTCGTTAATCAATCATTGGTGCATTGGTTGCTTCAATAGTAATGCTGAGATTTGATGGCATGGCTTTGACGGTCCACATTCTTCCCAAGTGATAAATAGTAAACTCTTCTTTTAATTGTCAGACTGTATCTATAGTCTTGACTAGCATCCATTCAATAATATTAATTTGTCATAAAAGAATATAGAATATACATCATTTTGTTCAGCCTGTCAGCACTGCAGGAAAATCAGCTCACACATATGTCATGAAGAAGATGGTGGTTTCATGTCCTTGGTTGGCAGTACACGTGAGGTTGCTGGTATAATTTACTTTGCCATTTCTATTCCCTTTCTGAAAAAGAATTCCTTACTACTAAGGCTGCGCAGGTCCATATGCAATGACCAAGAGTACATAAAGATAATGTTCAGTTCAGTTCAGTTTTGTGGTGTGTTTGTATTTAAAATGTGAAGTAGCGTATCTATATGCATTCATGTTTATTTGAACAAATGCTGTAAGTCCCCTGCAACCTTTTATTTAAGGTATTGTATTTTTCTACACTAGAACTTTATTTGATTTTTATTTTTCTGATTTCATGTGCTGTTTATTTATTAATCTTGAGCATGAATGCTTATGTTTGAGCATAGTTAGATGCTTTAAAATCCATGCATAATAATTCAAGTATTTGGGTTTCAAAAGAACCAGTTTCTTTTGGTTGGTCATTACCTACTTACAGTTTCTTTTGATTGGTCATTATATGTGAGCATTGTCCTGCTTCTTCATATGTGTATCAATTCTGTATCATACACTGGATATTGTGAATTATTGTAGAGACTTTGGATTCTGTTATATTCCCCCAATGAGTGTTGCGGGTTTTTTGTTGTTGATACTTGTTTGTTTAATAAGGCAATCAATTCAATACTTTGTGACCACTGTGCTAGGCAGCAGTTGAAATTTCTGTTCAGATGTTTTAGCCTTAGTATTTTAAGAGTCTGTACTGCACAGTTCAGAGTTCTGCTAGATATTAGGTAGAGTTTACACACAGCACTTGTCCTTCTTCTCCCTCCAGTTCTCTCTTTTTCAGTATTTCTTCTCCTCGCTTTCCAGGTGCTATGGTGGTTCCAAACTCTATTTCTTTTAAACCAGTAACACCGTGAACATTATTTATATAAATTGAAGGCAATGGAGACAGACCAAAAGTAAACAGAAAGTAGAAAAAAAATTAAAAGACAAAACCTAGAAAACGAATGGCCCTAGGTGAGTTTGGGTGAGTTTCTTGTTTTTACAGGATTTTGTCTGAGGACCAAATAAATAACTAAATGTTTGTACAAAATGTACTATATATACATATTCATTCTACAATTTGTAGTTTAGAATTTGTATCTGTAGGGATGTTGGTCTATTTGAAACTCTGAAAGCAGAACTCCATTCCAAACTTTTTAACTGCTGTTATCACCTTCTGGAATATGTCCTTTTAATATCCCTCAAATTTATTTCATATTATCCCAGTTTATCAAACATTTAGGACCCAATCGTATTTGTAAAGGAATCTTTTTCTTACCATTCTAGCTGACAGTGCAATCATCATCTCATATTGGAACTTAAATTCCCTGGCTTACTTCACCTCTCAGAGCCCCAGTTTTCATATCTATAAATACAGAAATAATCATTCTTACCTCATGGGGCATCAATATTAATAATACAATATTATGCATGTATGTATGGTATATTGTATATTAATATATAATATTAACATAATATAACATACCATACATACACATTTATATACACACATATACATATATGTGTGTGTATGGTATGTTATATTAAGTGTGTGTGTGTATATATATATATACACACTTTATATATATACACATATATAATATATATACATATATATTACATATACATATATAATATATATACATATATATTACATATACATATATAATATATATACATATATAATATATATACATATATATATAAAATATATATATATACACACACACACATACACACATATTAGCATGGTTGATACCTGGTAACTATTCAGCAAATTATGGGTGTAATTATGGGTTTAACTTCTGTCTACAATTTTTACTTAAATTGAAAGGCACGCATTTTTCAATTGCTACCTAAAGTCTCAGAAGGCTGCAATCAAGTATGAAGGCCAAGATGAGAAAGAGTTTATGCATTTACTTGATAACTCAAAAAAACACATATGGTAAATTATTCTTTTGTGTCACAGTAAATACTGAATATATTGGTGTCAAGCAATGGCTTAATTAATAGGATAAGCAACGATGTTCGTAGAAGTTAGGAAACAAGTGTTTAGGGGTTAAATTATAATTAAAATAATTGACCTCTTAACTGAAAATGGTCCATACCTAAAAAGTTGGTATAAAGTTATTATAAGTAGTATTAACTATCATTCATCTGCATTTTGTAACACTCGGATTTGAAAGAAAGAGAAAAAGAGAGCAATAAACAGGATTTATTCACAAGAGAACCTTCTGTGGCATTTTTTGAAGATTAGAATAATCAGTTCTAACTCCTAAGACAACCTGTAAGTGTACAATAAGAATCGATATTTATAATGATGATTCTGAATTGCACAATTTAACTCATCAAATATGTTCATTATCGTCCATAGATTATACTTAATAAGCCAAGTAGGGGATTCAATCATTTTCAAAAGATTTTTAATAAGGACTGAAATTTTAAAAATGTTTTCCTCCCTAGTTTACTTTAAATTCATGAGGAAATTTAATGAGTCAGATCATCCCATTTCCAGAGCATTGCACTATTTGTTAGGGTATACTTTTTTAAACCTTCAAGCTGCTCTGTGAAAGGTTACATTTATTTTTATGCTAATTTCCTGTCCTTACACTCAACTTCAACTGCCAAAAAGGAATGAAACTGGGGAAAGGAGAAAGAAAACAATAGGAGAGCCATTTATTCTTATACATGTAGGTCGACTTATTGGTTTATCGTCATTTAATTTGAATATCGCTTGGAAGATTTTATAGTGCAGAACAGATCAAAGTTGAAAGTGTGGGGAATACAATTTTTTATTGTTCACTAACTAAATAGTTCTTTTTTGGAAGCCAGAATTTAAATCTAGTCTGGTCAAACTGTTAAAAGAGAAAGAAAAAGTAAACGTAGGAAAAGGAAATTTATGGGATGGAAAAATGTCATTTTCTAAGAACTTCTTGGTTGTAAAAAGCCTGATTATTATCCCACAAAAAAGTACACAAATGGAAAATGGGTCCAAATAAAAGGGGTCAAGTTTAGCAAGACAAATTTGATGGTGTGGAGAGCTTCTACATAAATACGACTTCATTTTAGATTAGTTATCTTCTGGGGTGACGTCTGTTATGGTGAGATAGCTCACAAAATTGGTGCTGGAGCTGATCAGCTGCAATGTAATAAGAAAAGAATTCATTTTGTGTTTTTTAGTGATATTATTGGATTAATCCTGAAAAACAACTTTTTGGTTTTTTTCAAATTTATTTTAAATTGACATAAAATCATATGTATTTATCATGTACATGATGTTTTGAAGTATATATGCATTGTGAAATGGTTAAATCTAGCTAATTAACAAATGCATTACCTCACATAGTTATCATTTTTATGGCCCAAACCCTTATACATCCACTCTCTTAGCATTTTTCAAGAATACAGTATGTCATTATTAACGCTACTTCCCATGCTGTACAACAGATCACTTGAAGTCATTCCTCCTAACTATAAGTATGTATTCTTTGACTAGCATCTCCCCAGCCTTCTCTCTCACTGACTACCCCAGCCTCTGGTAACCACCATTCTATCGTCTACTTCTGTAAGATCAACTTTTCTAGATTCTACATATCAGTGACATTGTGCGGTATTTGTTTTTCTGTGCCTGGCTTATTTCACTGAACGCAGTGTCTTCCAGGTTCATCCATGTGGCTGCAAATGACAGGATTTCCTTCTTTCTTATGGCTGAATAGATTATCACCCTCATGTAGCCCTAGTTTTTTTTTTTTTTTTAGGCAGTGCTACTGATGCTCATTCCTTTATGAATTAATTTCTTTATTTGAACTTTTCTGGTTGGGAAAGGCAATATACATAGGAATCACTAATACCTGAGAAGAATTCATTTCCCTAATTGCTTCCCTTTATGGAAGAAGACAGACTGGGAAAGCTTTAAATTCTAAAGTTTAAATCTTTTAGGGCTTGACATGACATCACATACCCCTTTAGAATTAATAGGAGGACAAGTTGCCTTGATAATCCTAAGGTTATCATTTCTGCAGTGAAGCAGGACACCAGCAGCTAGCACCCTCTTAAATTGTTGTATCAACTTAAGTGTATGTAACTCATTTCCTCTTATTCTGTCTAGAACAAAGAAAAACAATGTGACAATATACCTGTTTTATGGGTCTAGAAATTGAGGAACAAATAGGATTGTAAACATGAAAAGATCATTTTCAGGCACTTTCTTGTTCCAGGCAAGGAACATTCTTGTACGGATTGAGATGACTGAAAATCAAAACACTGAGTAATTTACCAAAGGTTATATTTCAAGTAGTGAGAGCTAGAACACACATTCGCAAGTACAGTGGTATTTTATTGCCACCAACTACTGTCTGATCTTCTCAAGATTCCTCAACTTTCTCATCTGCAAAATAAGGATAAAGATAAAAATATTTAACTCAAAATATAATTAGGGTGATTAAATAGAATAATGTATAAAAATGATTAGTAAAATATAAGGTGCTGTGTGTATATAAGATAATAACACTAATAAGGTGGGCCCATAGTAATTTTTTAATAACTATTCTCTTTTAATACAAAAATACATACTGCAAGATTCACATGTTGGTTGGAAATTTCCCTCAAATCACCTACCGATTACCCTTGATTTCTCATTGTTTTCAGTTTCTCAAAATGAATGAAATGAAATATAGCAGAATGTTAACCCATATAAAAATAAAGTGTACCCAAATATTGTAATGTAAAAAATATATGTATATATTAATATAGTAGAGCCAGAAGTGGAGTTCAAGCATGTTTAACCAAATAAGAGTTTTAATTTGCAGTTCAATCATGGGTTCAAACAGCCCATTTTTGGACCACAACAACATATATGTCTAGCTTACTTTAATTACCTTACTTCAAAAAGTCTTGATGTTACAAGAAAATCCTGCTTTTTAACATCCGACTCCCTTCTACCAGCATGTTCTTACTGCCTCCTTCTCCAGCCTGTATCCCATGGTCTTTTATTATAGTTAGATCCTTACAAACTATAACTCTCTTGTCCCTTTTATCTTCCACTTTTCTTACTTAGCAAACCCAAACCTCTATAAATCCAGCTATCTGCCTACCCTAGGCTTAAATACAAACTGGTAAGCATAGCTGGATAAAAATTACTCAAGTATTACGACAAGTTTCATACAATGTGCATGACCATAAATCTCAGATTAACACACACCGCAGCTCAGAAACCCTGCAGTCTGGCCCTAGTGAATTCCTTTGTTATATGCTTAGAGTTTCTCTCAAAGCATATTATGACTAAGCAGTGTGTGTATAGGGCTCCCGTCCACAGGATTTCGTGGCACATTCCATCTTCTACACCACTCTAACCCACTGAAGTCCTAGAAAGGTATTTAGGTCAATTAAGCCACTAGACAATGTGAGCTGCTGATAATAAGGGGGAGCCAGACAGTTTTGTTTTTTTTTTAAAGTTAAGGTGGCTGCCTTCTTGTGTCTGTCACATCTAATTATTCAAAAGATTACTGCCAAGGTTGAGCCATGCTTTTAAGGGTCAACAACTACATAATTACCAACTCCATCATTATGAATATGTACCTGTGGTTCCATCAGTGCCTGTGGGTCTATCACTACCACAGGTAGTAGCTACATTTTGTAGCATTTGGTTTCATTCTCAGTAATTGGGAAAGTATCCTTTGAGGTTTTAGCAATTACCCAAAGCATATGCTGTTTTTCCAACAACATCAAATAGATTATGTAGACTTTGTTACAAGAATTTTGATGCTGTTCTCTTACTTGCCCTCCCATAATTTTGAATTAAAGATGTAATCAGGCACTGAATAGAACTGTTGATATGCACTGTGCATGTCAATCCTCTCCGTGTTATGCATGAAGCAACTTTGTGTGTTTGTGTATGTGGTCTGACTTCTTCCATAAAGTAATTCTTAGAATAGATTGAGGTTTTATATGAAAAATTTTATGAGAATATATTTTTTTCTGGTTGCATGAGAGGATGTTCAGTCTGATTAAATTGTCCCCAGAACATGAGGTTAATACCTAAGAGATTTACTGCAACCTTATGTAACTTCATTCATTATTGGTCTAATTTGCTAAAAAGCTCTGCCTTTACTGACAAATGGAAATATTCAGGCTTAAGCCTTTTCTTGCGAAAAAAAAAAAAAAAAGAAAAAGAAAAAGAGAGAGAGCAAGAAAGATAGAAAAGAAGCTTTATTATCATTTTACATTCAAGGGCAATCTCTTTTTTTTACGCATGAAAGTAAGTGATATCCATCTACTACTTTTAAAATGAAGAAAGATGAGATCATTGACAATGAACATACCACAATTTCAAATTAAAAATTTTAATAGTTTACTTATTATAATTTATTTATAAGAATTACTGTCTTTAAACCACTATTGGCTTACTAGTTGTTGTTTTTTTTTGGTCACATATAAAATGCTTTACTGGTTCCAGTTAGTATATTTATTCAACTGCCAATTAAAGATTATCCCTATATTAAGAAAATGAATTAAAAAAACAACAAAAAAACATCCTGTAGCAGCTCAATTTGAGCAAAAAAAAAATTTAATTATCTAACAACTGTGTGGTTGAGACGTGGCTAGTGGGTTCATCTCATCGTACAGTTCAAATAGTTCTGCCATATTCTTGTAGATACAGCCAGCGTCACCCATTTAGTCCCTGCAGTGGCTGAAAACCTGGCAAGCCTTTTTCTAACCTACTTTTCTCCTTGATATTTGCTTACATTGTCAATAGGCTAAGGGGGTTGTTTTGAAGCCTGGATTTTGAATTTCAACTGTCAAGCATAGTCTATTAATGTAGAAGGTTTTAAGTTTATAGTTTCCTCAATGAATGCATTTTAAAATGGTACAGATAACTCTATATAATATCCTCCATGGAATTTAGTTTATATGCTAACAAAATTTAAAATGAGATTTTAAAAATATTCTGGTTGCTCTGAGGAGAAATCACTCAGGTAAATTTAGAAAAATAAAACAGTAAATTGCAATATGCGTTCTGTTCATCTGTTTCAGTTGTGTACTTGCTTGAAACTAATTTGCTGGCTGTGTTATCATTTCCCTTTAAAATGGTCTTTACTGAGTAGACAAAATATATCTGTAACTTTTCATTAACTGGCGCATAAGTTTTAAACACAGAAGACTTAATCACGAACACACAATTTGGTAGTAAAATTTTTTTAGCATCAAATGTAACTACTTTATAAATTTCATGCTCGGCAAAACATTTGATTATTTGAATAAGTTTAAGGAAAAACACTTTTTTAATGTTGTTTCTGATTATTGGACTAGTTTTTAAAACTGGTAACTCATATCTGTCATCGCTTTCCCAGTTTCTCAGGAACTTTACACACTTGTGTAACCCTTTCCCTCTGAACTGGATCCTGGCTCCCATCATGCTCTGAAATGTCCCATTTAAGAAAAAAATAGATTTCCATAACTTTACCTTCCCCAACTCTTCTATCACCTTCTTCTTCCTTCCTTTTTTACACCCAAACTTTTTGTAAATAGCTATCTATAGCTGCTGATATGTCCCCACATCCTGATTTTCTATGCATACCTTTCTCCTGAGGGTCTAATTCTATTTCAAGTTTCAGCCCTCCATGAAAATGATTCCTCCTAAGACCAACAATGGCCTATATTTCTAATCCAATGGGATTTTTGAGTTTTCATTTTCATGCCTTCTCTGGTGCATTCCAAGCTATTGATGATTTCTTCTTTGAAACACCTTGTTCTTGTCATCCAACACAGGGCACAATACTGGTTTCTTTCCTAATCCTGGGTTTCCTTTGCTGCTCATTCATCTACCTACGCTTCCAATGCTGGAATTCGTTGAGCATCCGGTATATGTTTCTGTACCAGCTCTCTTCTTCCTCTAAATATTTTCATTCACAGCCATGACTACCATTGTCATGTCTGTGTTAATAATGCTCAAATATATACCTCTAAACCAAAACACTTCACTCATGTCCAAACCTAAATTTTTCCTCAGAATGTCTCATAGTTTTTGCCTAAATTTATTATATCCCAGTAAGTACTCCATCTTCTTTTATAGACTTTTGTCTTTTCCATCTTCGCCATCTCTTTACTGGCTCCAGTTAGTATACTTTACTGGTTCCAGTTAGTATATTTATTCAACTGCCAGTTAAATATTATCCCTGTACAAAAATAAATAAAACGAATAAAACAAACAACAAAAAAAATCATCCCGTAGCAGCTCAATTTGAGCAAAAAATTTGCCATCTCAGTAAGTGGCATATCCACCTTTGGTCGCTCAAGCCAGAAACCTAGAAATCATTTGTTCACTTTGTTCTTCCGTTTAGTCTCCAAATATATATACAGTTTCTTCCCATTTTAAGTACCATGTCTAAAATGTTTCAAATGTTGATATGGTTTGGCTGTGTCCCCACCCAAATCTCAACTCCAGTTGTATCTCTCAGAATTTCCATGTGTTGTGGGAAGGAGTCAGGGGGAGGTAATTGAATCATGGGGGCCAGTCTTTACCATGCTATTCTCGTGATAGTTAATAAGTCTCACAAGATCTGATGGGTTTATCAGGGGTTTCCGCTTTTGCTTCTTCCTCATTTTTCCTCTTGCCACCACCGTGTAAGAAGTGCCTTTTGCCTCCCACCATGATTCTGAGGCCTCCCCAGCCATGTGGAACTGTAAGTCCAATTAAACCTCTTTTTCTTCCCAGTTTCTGGTATATCTTTATCAGCAGCATGAAAATGAACTAATACAAATGTATATGTGTTTTAGAAAAATTGAAAAGGAAAATTCCCTTTTATATTTACCCACATATTTACCTTTTCTAATGCTTTTCATTTTTTTCAGAAGTTTTGAGCCCATTTGGTATTAATTCCCTTCAGCTTGAAGAACTAACTTTAGCATTTCTAGTAATATAGGTATATCTGTATATATCTTTATTTTGCTTTCATTCTGTAAAATATTTTTTGTTGAATACATAATTCTAGCTGGATTGATATTTTTCTTTCAATGCTTTAAAGATGTTGATTTATTGTCTTCTTGCCTTAATTGTTTCTGATTATTCTCTTCTGTGTAATAGGTCAATTTTCTCTTGCCCATTTTAGTATTTTCTGTCTTTGTTTTTTAGAAGTTTGACTATGCTGTGCCTAAGTTTGGCTTTGTTCTACTTAAACTGCTTGGGATTTACTGAACTTCTTAAATCTGTAAATTTGTGTCTTTCACCACACTGGGGGAAATGTTGACTATTATTTCTTCTGCCTCATTCTCTCTCTACTCTCATTCTTGGATTGAAGACATTTATGTTACAACTTTTGATATCAATGCTCAGCTTCCTGAAGCACTGTGTTTTTTTAATGTTTTTTCCATTTTTTAGATATAATATGTTTTATCTCTCGAAGTTTACTGATTCTTCAGTCATTTTATTCTGGTATTAATTTCAAATATACAGTATTACATATTTTAAATTTTACTTATAGACTTCCATTTGGTTCCTTTATTATAATTTCCATTTCTCAGAAATATATTTTCTATATTAATTCACTATAAGCCATTTTTTCCCTTGACATCATGAGACTAGTTTGGTAAATATTTTAAAATAGTGTGAGCTAATTCTCACATCTTTGTTATCTTTGGATCATTCTCCCTTGGTTTTTTCCCTGGAAAATTGCTCATATTTTTCTGTTTCTTCTACTATCTAGTAATTTTTTATCATATCCTTGACATTTTCAATATTATGTTACCACTTCTTGGGATTCTGTTAAATTCATCTCAAGAGTGTTGAATTTTGTGTATTTGTTGTAACAGCCAATTAAGTTAGATTCAAGGCTGCTGTTCTTGTGCAGCAGCTTAAATTTTTGTTACATTCTTTTAATCTTCTAGAGGCTTCTTGGAGTCTGTTCATGCATATGTGATTGAGGTTCAGACAGAAATTTGGGAAGAGTTTATTTACAGAATTTTATGCATTGCCTCTATAGTTCTCTCCTCTCCAGGATTCCCCCTTACAAAATTTCTAGTAGCTGAGGTAGCCCCTCTTCAAGTCAGAAAGTCAAGATTTTTTAACAGAGATTTTAGTTATCTCCACGACTCCCAGTGCAGTCCATACACATACACAAACACACAGAGAAACTCACCAGTGCCACTTCTTCCAAGAATTGACAACCCTATAGAATCTTCCACGGGTTATATTTCAGTGCTTTTGAGCAGTTGTTTCTTAAATTTTTTCATGTGTTATAGTTATCTGTGAGAGGATCAGTACAATAAGAGCTTTTCTAGTCATTACTAAAGGTAAAAACTAAACTCTGCAAATATATTTTAACTACTTTGTTTCCGTTTATAATACTTAAAGAGATAATAAAAAGAAAGGGCTTTTGGAAAAGAAATCTCAAGATTGTGATTTTTTTTGGAAATAAATATTTTATGGGAGGCATGAATGATGATTTAGATTTCTCTGAGCTTATAAAAAATAATCTCAGGTTGGTTTGGTTTTTAAGTTCTATAATTAACATGTATAACTTTCCTAGTGCCGCTTATCACCCTTCTATTTTACTGGTGTATCATCAAGCCAGTCACTGAACATTTACAGGATTTTAAAAAGAATATATTGTGTCTAGTCTATAACAGATTGAGGAAACAAGATAAAAGAGCTTGATAGAAGTATATCTAAAATAATAAGTATTTTCATAGTAAGATCATAGGAAACTCTTCTTTAAATAAAATTTATATTCTATCTGACTTCAAAATTTTCATTATGTTTGGTAAAAACAAAACTAGAAAACATTTCTTGTAGTTTGTGTATATGCAATATTTATGACTTATGGTAACTTTCTCTTCTAGTCATTCATGTTATTAATAGAAAAACCTTACCAAAATGAGGCAAATATATACTACAGGATAAGGTCAGAAAGTATAACTATCTAAAACTGGTACTAACAAAAGTCAGCATGGTGAATGGAGATAGTTTATTTTTTAGTTGATGAGCTTAAGAAACCTTCCTAAATATCATCAAAATAACTACTAAAATATCATACATAAAATACAATATTTAAATTGCTAATATTTTAATGACATGAAAATGCTTGGAGCACAGCAGAAAGCGAATGGAACATATGAATTTCTGGCTTTTTGCATTATTTTCTAGAAAGAGAGACAATGAGCTTCAGACATGCTTTTAGACCACTTGACAGATATTATATGTATACAAACATTGCATATGAAGTCTGCCTTAGCTTGTTAACATTCTTTATAATGACCATCATATACTATTTATTCTGCCTGCATGCCTTCATGCAACTTCCCAGTTCATTCGCATCTGCTTGTCAGTTTCATGATTTTTTGGAAAATTAGCTGTTGAGATTTTGAATTAAATAACCATTCCCTATGAACTTACATGGTGTTTATCAGTCCCTTAAAATCCAATTACACCTACCATTTATGTCTGCAAAGCTTTGAACCATATATTATACTATGGGAATTCAATTTATTTGTGACCAGTCTACCACTCCCTACACACAAAGCACAAAGCAAAATAGGTTAGCTTTTATTTATAGCATCTTTACATTCCTTAATTTCCATCCAAACAATCTGAATATACATATTTTGGCATAATCTGTTAACAAACAAATTAATGATGCCCCCCAAAAAACACATAGTTGAAATAAGAATAATTTAAAAGTTTATTCATTCATTGTCCTCAAATTTATGTGGATTACCTGAGGTCTGGAGTTTGAGACCAACCTGTCCAACACGGTGAAACCCAGTCTGTCCTAAAAATACAAAAATTAGCCATGTGTGGTGGCACATACCTGTAATCCCAGCTACTCGGGAGGCTGAGGCAGGAGAATTGCTTGACCCCGGGCGGCAGAGGTTGCAGTAAGCCGAGATCGCGCCATTGCACTCCAGAGCCTGCGCAGCAGAGCAAGATGTTGTCTCAATAAATAAATAAATAAATAAATAAATTTCTGCTCTAGCTGGTGTTTTTTAAAGCTCTTGTTGCTGGAGTGTTTGTGCGTCAGGTGTGTATGTTTCCGAGCGTGGTGTGTTTATATTGTGAAGTCTGAAATAGTTTCTAAGAGGTGGTTTGAGAATGAAACAGAATTCTGCACTTCTGACTCAACAGAAAATCATAGTGCTCAGATGCAAGTCCCTCCAAAGCATGGCCTCACCATGGCAGTCATCTGGAATTGCTGTAGGGACATGCTAGGCTAACATGTAGCAAAACAGATCTTGGGGTGAGAACTTTTCTCTTCCCCATCCATAGCAGAAAGCTAGACTTCAGTTTTTTTAAGCTTTTATTTGCTATTACTTTGAACTTCCTGTAAAATTTATGTAAAATTTCACATAAAAAGTATTTTCTGAGAACAATTTATCCATGTTGGAAAATGCTTACTAGAGATATAAGTACTATTGTTTGTTTTCCTGATCTTATAAAGTAATTCAGCAGAATTGCTTTCTAAGGGATTCTTTCCTTTGTTTCCACTCTAGTGGAAAGAAGACACCAGAGAGTGAAATCCTATTGTCTGATTGATGAGATTCTGTTCAGGCTGTGACAGTGCATAACTCCTCTCATTGCCCTATCTGTTGACCCCCAGAGAGGCTAAAAGTAGCACAACCTTGGGATATAAGAAGTTTTTTGTTTTGTTTTGTTTTTTTACTAGCAGTGTTTACAAAAATAGGAACCGTCAGCAGCCTTAGGGTGAAAAGTGAAATGTATCTTTTACCCAGAAAGTTAAGGAAAAAAATGGTGGAGTCAGATTGCTTAATGGGGCTAATAAAGCAAATGCCACTAGATTTGGCTCCTATATAAGACACATAAAAATATTTTGTTTTCCCAAACCAAAAACTGAGTCTGTAACTATAGACTGTAATCAACTTGTAAATCTTACTCACTGATTGCAAGCAGAACCAGGGGAGACTTTGATTATTCACAGCTTAATGTTATTTGTCTTCCTATACTGGAAAACAACTGCAATTTCATTTTTCACTGATGGAATTGATGGCTTATTTTTTAAACTTCTGTTTTGAAGCATAGAACATATGTAGTGCTGATTATAGGTCACCAAGTTAAAAATGTAACGTTAGGTATTAAAGGACTTAAAAATAAGTAAAATGAAGATTAAAGATGGTATGTAATTTTAAATTAGTAAGTTTTTCTTATCTTTTATAAGAAGACTAATTCTACAAGAAGTCCATAAATACAGTTTTAAATGATGTCCTTACTAAAAGGAACCAAACTGAGGAGATTTTGTTGGTTGAATTTCTCCACATATTACATTATGTGAATTAAGACAGAGTTAGGAATCAGAGGTTTTCTTTTTTGGAGGAAAAGAAATAAGTTGAATTTTTTTTAAAGTTATGCTTTTTCTTTATCTGTTACTTAGGTATTTCCTAATTTTTTCCTTATAAAATCATAAAGGTGTTATTTGAGCTATTTGGCCAATTCATTAAAGATAAATAGTTTATATGTTTAATTTCAAAATGAGAATTACATTTATTTGCTTTTTCGCTGTTTACTGAATTATATCAGGTAATCTGAGAGTCAATAAAAGTATTATTTAACAGATTTCATAGCTGTAGACTAATTAACCCTAAAAAAGAAAGTTTAATGGAAAACAAATTAACAAAAGAGCCAAGAAATATTACTTGAAACCTGATCATTTTCCACTAATATTAATTCACATTTTATTTTATGTTACGTTTTTTGAGACAGAGTCTCACTCTGTCGCCCACACTATAGTGCAGTGGCACGATCTTTGGTCACTGCAACCTCTGTCTCCTGGGTTCAAGCTATCCTCCTACCTCAGTCTCCCAAGTAGCTGGGACTACAGGTGTGTGCCATCACGCTGGCTTATTTTGGTATTTTTTGTAGATATAGTGTTTCACCATGTTGCCCAGGCTGGTCTCACATTCTTGGCCTCACGTGATCTGCATACCTTGGACTCCGACTGCTGAGACAACAGGTGTGAACCACCATTCCTGGCCCTTAATTCATATTTTAAAAGAAAAATTTCAAAAATCTCAAGTAAGAGCTTTTTTTGTTTCCAGAGAATATATTAGGAAAATTTGAATTATTATTATTTTTACTATCATTATTTTAGTATAGTTTGTCCATTTCAGAACAAATATATTATATAAAAACCACCAGACAATTCTGTTCATTTTGAATGATACCACATGTCTGAGACCAGGCCAGAACTGGAACACACCACACAAGAAGGGTAAGACTGAAGCTTATCCTATAGCTTTTGATAAAGTGTATTTGTTCAGCCTATACTTTATATTAAAACACAACATCCATTAGAATTCTGTTGTTCTATAAATTTTATATTAAAAAGTAATGTAATTTGCTAGTTAATTGTTTCAGGATTTGTGATTGTAATCACAAATTTCAGAATTTGTGGAGTCAAGTCTTTCTCTATGAGTCACTAATTATACAAGACAGAGATCTGAGGTGCTTTAGAAAAAAATCATATCCAAGAACATGTAAGTAGTCACGGCTACCTGAGGAGAAGGGAAGCCAGACTGGTCTTCATAGAAACAACTAAATTTCCCTTTGTCCCCAGCCAATTTTCCCCCGATTCTCAATCTGAGGGGATTAGTAGAAAACCAACTAGATTATAAATGAGTAAATGAATTTAGATTTTACCTAGGCTTTCATTTTTCAGAAAGATTTCTTTGACTTCCAACTTGGGGAAATTTACCTCTCATATATGCCCACTGCTGGAAGATAGCAGGCATCATGTATTCTTTCTTTGCCTCTCTTCATTTGTTACAATAAAGTAAATGAGGGGAGAAGCTATATCTTAGTCATCATGTACTCATTTCTGTCCTATTTATTCATCAATAAATATTTGCAGAGTGCCTACTATGTGTTAGGCATTAAAGTGAGCTGTGGTAAAGAGAGGAAAGGGTGGGAGGACAGATACCAGATATCAGTAAAAGAAAGATATTAGGAGAACTTTGTGATTGATTAGATGCGGGTGGCTGAGAATAGTAGCGAAATCCAGGGTGACTCCCAAGTGCCCAATTTTGTTGCTTGTTTAGATGGTCAAATTAATAACCAAATAGAAAATATAAGGAGAAGCTTATGAATCATAGGGTGAGAAAAATAAGAAAACAATTAGTTCTGTTTGTGCCTGTGAAATGTCTGTGAAACATCCAGGTGAAAAGGATTTGTGAGCAATTGCAAATGTGGGGCTAGAACATAGGAGTGTTTCCGAAGCTGGATATGCAGTCTTTAAAAGATCCCTCTAAAAAAGGATGTGGTTGGTATAATCTAAACAGCTGAAGTCAGAGCAAGAGAAGGATCATGCAGGAGATCAAGATACCATGGAGATCAAACAAGGAATGTGTGTTATAGAACACATGTAAACAGAAGTTGCATTGTGGTGAAAAGGGATGAGATGAACTACACATAATAATGAACAATTTCTATCAGATTTATAGTTTGCTATGTATAGAATACCAGAGCTTAACCTGCCTGTGATTATATAAAACGCAATTAAGTGACAAGTACTTTTTAACAACTTACGTGTTCTTAGACAAGTCTTTTATTGTCTCCTTATCATGTTTTTTCTTTATTTGTAAAATGAAGATATTTGATAAAATGATCAGAAAACTGTCACCTAACATTAATATATTACATACAGTATTAGAGGTATAAAGGAAAGCGTTCTTGGTCAGAAGCAATTTCCTAACAAAAGTAGATAAATATAGCCATTGTATGTCAAATACATATTATATATAAGAAAATCAGCCATGTGAGGAAATACTGAAATAGTACAACTAGGAAAGTTACAAAGTAACTACTGCCATTTTTGCTCTACTGGATGAATTACTTTTGTTACATATACTTTTTATATATAATTTTTGTTATATATAGATATATATTTAAACTGGGAAATCAAATCAAGAATATCTATGATCCAGATATCTGTGATATTCCCTTTCACCAGCTACATCTAAATGGCATGCTGCCATACCCAGGCTTTTAAAGAAAAAAAAGTTTAAATCTCAATAATTTAATTTCAGATGACCAAAAGGTCAATGAATCAAATTATTACTAGTCAATATTAATACATATGGTCATGGGAGGAAATAGTCTATTGATTGATTTCTACACACCTAATTGAAAAATATTTACCAAAGCTCAAGCTTTCTCAGCCAAAGTCAATGTGGATGACTTTCCGAATGTCCTTGGTACCATGAAGATCTACAGATATTAACACATAGTAATATGAGGGTCAGGCCAATCAAAAGAGAGGACAGAAGAGGAATCATTAACATCCAAAGGCATTTTCACACTGTGATAATTATCCCCATTTGCTCAGGTTAATATGCTTTCAATGGAAACATGTGGAATAAACAGCTGTCATGGACATGTGCCACCAGAATAAAAGCTCTTCTCAGCCAGAAAAACAATTGGGAAGTTAGTGAACCAGTACATGCTCGTACCTTAGGAAAGCAAACACTTTTCACTGAGCCCATAGACAAAATTAAAGTCTGGAAGAATTCTTTTTTTTTTGGTGGGAGATAGGAAATAATACAAATCTTGAAAACATTCTAAAATATTCAGATAGGTTCCATAAATATTTGTTCAAAAATTAAAATAGAATAACCTTTTATTCATTGTTCAATTTTTATCTATCAAATTTCGAATTATGAAGAAAAACTACACTATGCTTTACATAAGGGAATAGAAATAAAAGTAGGCACAGTCTGGTAATACCAAATCTTGTGTCCTTAATGCATCATGAAAAGATGTTTGTGGATGTTTTGTCCAAATGGCTGGCATCAACACCCACATACAGACTGCTCCTGCTCAAAAAAATGCCCTTGTTTTTCTCTGAGTACTGCATTGATATGCGTTTGGAAGAAATCTTATTATAGTCCTGAAAGAAAGCTAGTAGATAATCTAGTTTATTTTTGAGATTCCATACAGAACTACATTGTGTGTGTGTGTGTGTGTGTGTGCGCGCGCACATCCACATGTGTGTGACAGAGAGAAAGAGTCCACTGCATAATCAAAAAATATGAATTTGGTTCCTAGAATGCAAAAAAATGTATCTAACGAGTACATTTTAACACAGAAATGTTAAATTTAAGCATTAGGTCTATAATAATAAGTGGAAAAGTTTGATCAACTATCATTTATTCATTTATTTAATAAATATACACATAGTAAATATTTATTACTATTATCATCTTTCTCATTGTATGAAAATCATTATATTAATGAAATTATATATTTATATACTTCGGTTTTAGATTAAGCAATATGATATTGCCTGTAAGTGATGATTGTTACCTCAAAAATGACTGCTTCATATTTTTCTACCTAGTTGATTTAATCACTGAATGATGATATATGTTAATTCAATAGCTTGTAAGGTCAATTTAGTAAAAGCACAAATTTATATGAATGAAAATAATGGCCTGCAAAGTTAAGCTTTGACTCTGCTGTAGAAAAGGACACAAATTACATCAATTTACCAAAAAGAATAGTTCTTAAAATCAGAGTTAAGCAAGGACTTGTTCCTCTTGGTGGTTTACCAACTGCCAAAATAACAGCAAGATCAGATTTCTTCATAGAAAGTTATTGGTATGAAACTTTTTGGATTAAACAGTTGTTTCTATAACTATTAACTAAATCATTAAAAGGGTTAGCCTATTTATAGTAACCTTGAACCTTTTTAAATTTAATGTTTTCAGATGAAAGCATTGATCCTTCCATGCTTCATAAAATGGCATCCCACTGGGCAGTGTCATTAGTGATAGTCCTACTGGGAGAGATACCAGTCCAAATTATTGAATGAAGAGCCTAATATACTGAAAGATACTTCTAAAGTGCAGCTTGATGTTTTAAAAATGCTTTCATACATAATGGATGCTTACTGTACTCAGCTATTTGAGGTGTTGTAGCACTTACTGAATTTTCACATAAATTGCTGCTCTCTGAATAAGACTATTGTACCAGTTTATAAGGCTTGATATATTTTCTACCTTCAAAATGGGCATTCAACCAACTTAAATTTTATCTTTATATTGTACTTAACTGTAACTCCATAATTTTTCTTAAATGAGGAGAACAAATTGTACAATACAGTCCATATTAGAAGGAATTAGCATTTGTTTTTAAAAAGGGGAGAATGTGTTTTACATCATTTGACATTTTTCAACTTATACATTTTAGCAAGCATGCATCCATTATAATTACATTGGTTTTTTACTATGTAATTTACCACAGAACAGAATGCATATACAGACAGTTAAATTAATTCACTAGATAGGGGACATATAGGAAAGTCAGCTTCTTACAGTTAACCAATGCAAATATATTCATAAAAATATAGATGGAAAACTTGATTCAAGAAATAGCTTCCATTTATCTTTCAACAGTAATTTTCAAATTGGTTAGCATAAAGTCCAACTTTAAATGGATGAATTATGTTTCGAAAATAAATACTTGCATTTAAATTATTATTTTCAGCAGTGAATTATTCTTCGGCTATCTCTCTGCACAGAGCATAAGACATTTATTTATTTATTTATTTATTTAGACACTTTGCTATGCTAAGATTCAAAATGGGTTACTAGTGAAGGAAGAGGAGTTTTGCCTAGTTTGGCAAGAGATTTATCTACAAGCTGTATAAAAAGACAAGTTTTTATTTGGTGAAACCAGTTAAGATGCAAGAGTTGGAAATTTTTGAGTTGGAGTAACTATTTAAAAAAAAAAACTAACCATGAAAAAAATTCTGGGATCTGTTGTCATTTTGGATAACAAGGATCCTTCCCATTCTATTCTCCTATCCACATCCATCTCCCAGATGCTTATAGAGAGTTATGCCCAAGGGAGATTCCAGGTAAATTAATACTTTTTATTATCAATTACGGTCTAGTCTTAAATCTTTATGTGGTTTCTGCCCTTGGCTAGCTGCACAGAACTTCCATCTAATAGAAGGAGTGTACATCTAACATAAGGCCAAGACTAAAATCAAATTTGTGGAGCCAACTCCCTGTTTTCTTTTCTCTAGTTTATGTCATAGGTTTATAAGAAGAAAATGAAGTGTTTCTGCCCCCAAGTTCTATCAGCTACACAGGAGTAATAGAGAAAAAATTGAAAATGGACAAGTAATCTAAGAGTTGTAGGAGATCTCAAAATGGGAGGACTAGAAACAGAAGAGTTATCAAATTATTTTTCTTTCACCAGAAATTATATTTTCCTAGCAATTTTGACTTTGTCATGGCTAACATTAGTACTTCTTAAGAGTAAGTGTAGGGTCAGAGAGGGTAGAAGGTAAAACTGAGTTTTTTGTTCTAACCCCAGAAATGAGACTACAAAGACTTTCAGCGAGAAAACAAAACCAGCTCAGGGGAGCTAATTATATACTAGGGAAAGGTTAGGTTGCTGGTTTAAGAAGAGTTCCCAGATTGAGCCAACAATGACCAAGGGGCTTGCATGAGAGTTCCTAGATTAAGCTACTGTTACAGTTTGGATTTTTCAGTCCTCTAAATCTCATTTTGAAATATGATCTCCAATGTCGGAAGTGGGACCCAATGGGAGGTGTTTGGGTCATGGGGGCAGATTTTTCATCAATAGATTAATACCCTCTCTGGGGATTGAGGGCTGTGAGTGACTTTTTACTTTTGTTAGATCCTGGGAGAACTTCTTGTTTAAAAGAGCCTGGCACTTTTCCCAACCCTCGTTTTCCTGTCTCGCCATGTGATCTCTGCACACACCGGCTCCCCTTCCCTTTCTGCTGTGAATGGAAGCAGCTTGAGGCCCTCACCAGATGCAGATGCTGGGGCCATGTTTCTTATACAGCCTGCAGAACTGTGAGCCAAATAAACCTCTTTTCTTTATAAATTACCCAGCCTCACAAACAGACTAAGACAGCCATCAGTGGTGAAAGAGCTTGAGCAGAATGCCACCAGTCTGAATATAAAGGCCAATCCAGGCAGAAATGGAGACCAGGAGAGCTCCATTAAAAACTAATAAAGCTTTAATTTAGATATAGGTACAGTAGCAAAGGTGGAACTGTGAGGCACAAATAAATGGGAACATTATTACAAATTTGGATAAAGACATTTTAGAGGAATCTAAAGAAGAATAAATCTATTAAACAGCTTTTACACTAATGTGTGGGAAAAGAGTGAATTCATGAATTTCAACAGAAAACAAAGTAAAAGAGGGACAGGAAGGAAGGAAGGAAGGAAGGGGAAGGGAAGGGGAAGGGAAGGGGAAGGAAAGGAAAGAAGGGAAGGAAAGAAAGGAAGGAAAGAAGGGAAGGAAAGAAAGGAAGGAAAGAAGGGAAGGAAAGAAGGAAAGGGAGGGGGAAGGAGGGAGGGGAGGAAGGAGGGAAGGAAGGAGGGAATGAATGAATATGTAGACCTGTGATTAAGATAGAGTACAGGATGTTAATGCTTGATTAATGTGGTAAACAAGTCGTTTCACCTTCTTGGACTCCCGTATTCTCTTCTGCAAAATGTAAGATTAGATTGAACCTGGATGATTTATAATGTTCCTTAAGGATTTAGGAACCTACGATTCATGATACTAAACCAAGTTGAATAATGGATCCATTTATCTGTAACAAACTTGTTTAAAGCATGAGAGTTTATCACAAAGACAAAATTTTGGTTAAGAGTGTGTTATAAAATGAAGACATCTATGAAGGTGGACTGAAGAGTATTAAAGGGAAAAGTTGAGATCCAAGAACATAAAACCCTGATTTCACAGATGGTAGTAATGGAAGTTCATCCCTGGAGAGTTTTCTGTTGGAGAGTGTTATGCTCAAAATCAATTCATCTCAAATTTAATGTGGATACAAATCAAGTGCAAATATTATCAAAATTTGGATTCAGTAGGTCTTGGAGGGTGGGGTGCTGAGATTTTTATTTCTAACAAGCTCTCATTTGATATCAGTAAGTACCACTTTGCTTTCATATCCAAGTATATATTATATTCCAATGGCTTACAGTGAAAAAAGCAAATTTATATATACCATAATTGTTCAGTCAAAAGTCAAACTTTTGGCCATGTTGACAATGATAGTTATCCAGAACTAGTTTTGTATGAGCTGATTCATTCTCTTAAATACAGGACAATAGTTATGATCACATATCATCAAAAATAGGATAGATTATATTCAACATATTATCAAGTTTGATGGATAAATCAGTGGAGTGTTCAATGCCTTTTAGAAAAATTGCCATCTAAAACATCAAAGCATGTTTTGTTAATATAATTATATAATTAAATGGGTATATTTTAGGTATTTTGAAATATTTTTCATCCAGGACATCATATCATCCAGGGAAAAATACATAGCAGAGGTACCAGTGTAAATACACATTTTTATGCTGCCTTTAGGCATAATTCAATATATTTTATTGTATTAAATGTAAGCTACATTGTCTGAATACTGTCCTGACATAGAGAAAAAAATGTATTCCTGTTAAAAATATAAAATTGATCTGGATATTCTTTTTTACGTATTACTTGAACCTGTTCATCTATATCACCATTTACTGATTTTCACCTGTGTTATTTTTCACATTCCAGTCATGCCACTAACACTTTAGAAAGTAGAATTAGTGCTGCTCCTATTAGTTCCTACCATTCAGATCTGATTCCAATGTACATTTTAAGATATTTTGTTTACCTAGCAAAGTAACTAAGAAGTTTGGAGAAGTGAGGCTAAAAAATGTATTATGTCTTAGGCTGCAAGTGGCCTCTCTTGCAGAAGTTTTTCTTTGTTGAGAGTTTCTAGGTTGCAAGTGTCTTCCTTATTGAGGCATGGTAGACAAGTTTTTATTACCTCACATTTTCTAAATACCAACTCTTTCAAGTCTCTTCCATTCCTACCCTTTCACAAGCATTCAGTTGATGCCTTGTACTAGAAGAGTGACGTCAAGTGACTGTGCTGAATAAAATAGCTGTAACTGTTAAGGAAAGAAACTGGTGTATAAATAAAGATATCTGTTCAGATTTGCTTTGTACCACTGAATCCTCTTAGCCTGTAGTACTTTTGAAAATAGAAGTAAAAGTATTGTTCTTTCTTAAGTACACACTTGTGTTCTATGATTCTTTATTTTTTGTATATTTCCTGTTCATATTTGAAGCACTGTGTATGTATGTGTGTGTGTGTGCATGTGTGTTGTTTGTGTGCTGTTTGGGAGGAATGGTTGGGAAGAAAGCAGGTTATAGATTAGGATTTAGGATACGGTTTCTGAACATTCTCTTGCCCCATGCAAGTACAAAATCTAGCAAGGTAGTCAAATCTTAAAGCTCCAAAATGATCTCCTTTGACTCCATGTCTCACATCCAGGTCATGCTGATCCAAAAGGTAGGTTCCCATAACCTTGGGCAACTCTGCCCCTGTGGCTTTGCAGGGTACAGCCCCCTCCTAGCTGCTTTCATGGTCTGGCATTGAGCAGCTTTTCTAGGCACACAGTGCAAGCTGTGGGTGGATCTGCAATTCTGAGGACTGCAAGACGGTGGTCCTCTTCTCACAGTGCCCCAATGGAAACTCTGTGTTTTACCTTCTACACTGCCCTAGCAGAGGTTCTCCATGAAGGCCCCACCCTTGCAGTGAACTTCTGCCTGGACATCCAGGCATTTCCATATATCCTCTGAAATCTAGGCAGTGGTTCCCAAACCTCACTTCTCGACTTCTGTGCACCTGCAGGCTGAACACCACATGTAAGCTTCCAAGGCTTGCAGCTTGCACCCTCTAAAGCCACAGCCTGAGCTGTACCTTGGCCCTCTTTAGCCATGGCTGGAGTGGCTGAGATTCAGGACACCTAGTCCAAAGGCTGCACAAAACAGCAAGACCCTGGGACCAACCCACGAAACCATTTTTTCCTCCTAGGTCTCTGGGCCTATGATGAGATCGGCTGACACAAAGGTCTCTGACATGCCATGGAGACATTTTCCCCATTGTCTTGGCAATTAACATTTGGCTCTTTATTACATAGGCAAATTTCTACAGCTGGCATGAATTTCTCCTCAGAAAATGGGTTTTCCTTTTCTATCACATCATCAGGCTGCAAATTTTTCAAATTTTTATGCTTTGCTTCCGTTTTAAACATAAATTCCATTTCCAAATCATATCTTTGTGAATACATAAAACAATGCTTTTCACAACACCCAAGTCACCTGTTGAACGCTTTGCTGGTTAGAAATTTCTCCTGCCAGATACCCTAAATCATCTCTCTCAAGTTCAAAGTTCCACAGATCTCTAGGGCAGGGGCAAAATGCCACCAGTCTCTTTGCTAAAGCATAACAAGAGTCACCTTAGCTCCAGTTCCCAACAAGTTCCTCATCTCTATTTGAGACCACTAGGCCTGGACTTCATTGTCCATATCACTATCATCATTTTGGTCAAAGCTATTCAACAAGTCTCTAGTAAGTTCCAAACTTTCCCACATCTTCCTGTCTTCTTCTGAACCCTCCAAATGGTTCCAACTTCTGCCTGCTATCCAGTTCCAAAGTCGCTTTCACATGTTTTGGCATCTTTACAGCAGCGCCCCACTACCCGGCACCAATTTGCTGTATTAGTCCATTTTCACTCTTCTATGAAGACATACCCAAGACTGGGCAATTTATAAAGGAAAGAGATTTAATGGACTCACAGTTCAGTAGGGCTGCGGAGGCCTCAGGGAACTTACAATCATGGCAGAAGGGGAAGCAAACATGTCCTTCTTCACATGGTGGCAGCGAGAAGAATAAGAGCTGAGAAAAGGGGGAAGCCCCTTATAAAAGCTTTGAATCTCATGAGAACTCACTCACTATCACAAGAACAGCAGTATGGAGGTAACTGCCCCCACGATTCAATTACTTCCCACCGGGTCCTTCCCATGACACATGGGGATTATGGTAACTACAATTCAAGATGAGAACTGGTTGGGGATACAGTGAAACCATATCACATCTAAACCAGAAATACCACATATGCAAATTTCAAATAGCTAAATTAATTTCTGAACAGATTTTTAGTCAGATACTACCAATTCCTTTGTTAATGAAGGAACCTCTTCCCATGGGGTGCCAAAGTAAAAAGACAGAATGCATAATTGCCAAAAAATATAATGATTAGGAGTGATTTCTTTGACTATTTAAATTTTATTTGCAAGATATCATTAGTCTGTGCTTATTTCCATCTAGCAGGGTATACGGATAGACATTTTCAAACTGTAACCCAACATATGTCAAATAATTTTGGTGGGTAGCTCATTTGAACTAATATGGAAACTCTTCGAAGATAAAAATGTAATAATATGTTAGCAATGTAATGCTATCATAAATTAGAAATGAAAACAGTTGTTCTATTTTTGGGATATTAATTTTTCCTACTGAACATGTATATTCATTCAGAACTGTAGAAACAAAAAAGGGGAAAGAAAAGAAAAAGATAAACATAGAAATATGACATTTGTGCTCTAAAATTTCACTTTTTCCAAACTTAATTCCAACCTGACTTTAATATAGTTTAGCCATTATAAGCATTCTACCTAATGAATTTTTAAGAGCATTTATATGTAAAGTAGAAAAATTATTGTTTTTTTATTTTCTCAGTTATGCAAATTAAGTACTTTAGATATTTTTTAGGTTTGATACAAATTAAATTTCAACTTATATGTAAATATTAGGTGTACATTTTATAGTTCTGTTCTCAGCACTGTAGTATGTATGAGGAAAGCACTGTGTTGTATCAGAAGCTATGAATTATACAAAATCAGAATTAACTGCTTGGATAGCCTTTTGCAAATAATTTCACATCATTTGGTCTCTCAGTCCTCATCAAAGAAATTTTCAGAGGCTCAGTCCCTAAATAATAACTAAGTTATAAGAATCTATAGGGTATGACCATGCTTATGTCAATAAAATAGTAATGATGGTGATAATAATAATAATCACATTTATTGAGCACATTCTGATGTGCCAGGCTTTGGTAAGCAGAATAATGACCTCCCCAAAGATGCCCACATTCCATTCCCCACAACCTGAAATATGTTAATTTACATGGCAAAATGACTTTATGATGTGATTAAGGTTAAGGGCATTGAGATGAGGAGATTATCATGGATTATCCAGTTGGGCTCAAACTAATTACATGAGGCCTTAAAACAGAGCCACTTCCTGGCCGCAGTGAGGAAGAGGTAGATACAGTATGGCTGGTTTTGAAAAAAAAAAGGCAGAAAGCAGGACAAGGAACGCATGCAGCTTCTGGAAAATGGAAAAGGTAAGAAAATGGATTCTCCCATGGAGCCTCCGGAAAGTAACAATCCGCTGACACCTTGATATTAGCCCAGTGAGCCCTATGTCAGACTTCTGACCTCCAGGAACTACATGACAGTAAATTTGTATTGTGTAAGCCACTGTGTTTGTGGTAATTTGTTACAACAGCAATGAAAATTTCTGATGTACCAGGCTCTCTGCTAAGTACTTTATATTAGCTTATTTTTGGCCTCACAACAACTCTAAGAAATAAGGGCCATTATTATCCCCATTATTATTAAGGTTTAGGATATTTTAAGTAGCTTTTCAAGCTCATCACTTGTAAATTAAGTAAAGCCAGCATATGATCCCAGGACTGCTTTGGTTGGATAAAGATGATGTGCTTAAAATTATTAGAAAACATATATCTCAAAACAATTTAAGAGTTTCTTATTTTCATTTCCTCTACCATAGAATGAAACTAATTTTTCTTTACTAACTGCATGCTGAAAAGAAGGGTCAATGAGGAAATCTCTGTGAGATGTATGGGCCCAATGGGGGAAAAAAAAAGCTATTATATACTTTGTGTAAAATTAGTCCTCCTTTCTAAAGTCATCAATTTTCTTTTTTTTCTTTAATCCAATATGTTCAGTATAAACTCATCAGTTTTCAACCTTCTTTTAATCAGAGGTATTTCCTGGTATTTTATAAGGGAAAAATAAAATGTGACATCACTAGCCTGTTATATTGTAGAATATAACAATGAATCTTTTGTTTTATAATGGGCCTGCCTTCCTTCTTTCCTTCCTTTCTTCCTTCCTTCCTTCCTTCCATCCTTCCTTCTTTTCCCTTTCTTCCTTTCTTCTCTTTTTTCGGCCTAAGCAGGAACTCATTCACCTAAGAAGGAAAACAAGGTTTGCTCCCTCTTAAGAAAGACATCCTGCTGATTTTGTCAGACAACAATTTTTTTTTCTTTCTTTCTTTCTTTCTTCTTTTTCTTTCTTTCTTTCTTTCTTTCTTTCTTTCTTTCTTTCTTTCTTTCTTTCTTTCTTTCTTTCTTTTCTTTCTTTCCTTCTTTCCTTCTCTCTCACTTTGTTTCTCTTTCCCTCCCTCCCTTCCTTCTTTCCTTCCTTCCTTCCTTCCTTCCTTCTTTTTTTTCTAGAGACTGGGTCTTTTTCTGTTGCCCAGGCTGGAATGTAATGTCACGATCATAGCCTACTACAGCTTTGAACTCCTGGGCTCAAGTGATCCTCCCACCTCAGCCTCCTGACTAACTGGGAATACAGGCACCCACCACCACACCTGGCTAATCTTTTCATTTTTTGTAGAGATGGAATCTTGCCATGTTGACCAGGCTGGTCTTGAACTCCTGGCCTCAAGTGATCTTTCTGCCTCAGCTTTCCAAAGTGCTGGGATTATAGGCGTGAACCACTGCACCTGGCCCAGTGTTTTCCCTTTACTCTTATGATGCCCCCATTTATCTTAATCTTATTCTTATCGCAACTCCCAGACACCTCCTCTCCCCTTGGTGCACTAAAGCCTAACTTTCTCTTTACTCATACAGACTGAGAGAGATCTTTTTGCCTGGAAGCTTTGAACATTTTATAAACTCCTTACCAAAATAACACCACTTAATCTGTGTCATCTGTGGTGATGAGCTTGTGAAAGCTATGTGGACTCTTTGGCACTGCATATGATACCACATTCCACATCAGAAATCTGGAGCATCCAGAAAGTAATTTAGCTCCTTGTTTTCCTCTTTGGTGCTGAAAGCCCTTGAAACCACTTAGGGGCTGCTGGTATCTCAGATTCTCTGTAAGTAGGAAACTTTTTGATAAAAACTACAGTACAAGCAGGACCTTTTAGTGTGATGAGCACTAGAAGAATGAACAGGGTGAAATCTGTTTTGTTCCACAAAGGGACAAAAAAAAAAAAAAAAAAAAGCATGAAGATGGGTATAGACAGAAAGAGAATCTGTGAAAGATAGAGTCCTGGTTCAGAAAAATGACATATTCAAACTCAGGCGATGAGATAGTGAGACAGCAAGTTTTAAAATAGATAACAGCAACATAAATAAGAACTTATTTTTATATGAAGAACCTGAGGTTTTACTTAAAGTACGCAAAGCAGGATGGAATAATACATTTTACACAGCATGCACTCAGAATCCATTTATGTCTAAAATTAGCAAACAAGATCAAAGTGCCATATACTACCTATGGCTGCAAATTAATGATTAAAGAAGAAACAGGTTGATAGTTCTTCCTAAAAAGTAAAAGAAAAGTTAAGGGAATTGAAAATCACAGTATTGTAGAATACAATAAATAATACACATGGATGTTTTACAAAAGAAAACTAAATTAGTTCTGCTTTCTCTCTCTTGTTTTTTCTTAACTTTCAACAATTGGCTGTTCTCAAAGCCCAAATAGTTCCATTCATTATAAGTTTCAAGTGCTTAGGAAAAATGCTGATAGCTTCAGTTTAGCTGTTTTTGGAAGTATGTGGATTTTTAAAATACTCACTTTTTTCTGCTGTCAGAAAACTTAAGGGACGTATGAGAAAATAAATATGAGCCGAAAAGGCCTTCTTTATATGTGAAACATTGCAGAGCATAACAATACTCAAGTTCCCCAATACATTGTAGTTTCCTATAATTAAATACTTATTTTCACATAGAGGAATATATCTTACATTTTCAAATTAGGCGAATAATTTTATAGCCAAATCTTTTAGTTTATATGGAACCAAAATGCTTAATATATCTTTGTTATGTAATAATATTTTACATTGTGGTCTTAAAGCCATTCAGAAAGGACTAAGAGTCATTTCCCCAGAAAAGTCAATTCTGTTACAGGAAGTTACAGAGAGCTTTGCTTCTTATGTTGTAGTGTGCAAAGAAAAGGAGAAAAATGGGATAAGGATGGACGGAAAGAGGAAGGAAAGTTAATACTTTGAATGCTAACATTCAACAGGCTGTTACAAAAGCTTTCTGTCCTCCTCAGTCACTGAAGAGGAAATGCCTATTTTGTATCTCCCTCATTGTCTTCGCTTTTGCTGGACTTGTCGTACCAGTCACCCCAGAAGTCACTCAGCACGCCCCCTCTCATTCACTGGTTCTCTGCAAGGTCTTTTGACATTCTTGGTGTTAGGCACATTAACAGAACAGAGTGACTGAGGTAGATAAGATTATCTTAAAGTAAATTGTGAGGTCATTTTTTAATAGAAGAGATCCATCCTGAAGAAATTACTTCTCATTCTGCTTGGTGCATTGGTGCAGTTAGATATTCTGATAGTCCAATTGAGGTGTCTGTGTGTGTGTGTGTGTGGTGGAACATATAGAAAAGAGACAAAAAAGAGCAATGAAGAAGTGTAATAAAATTAGTCCTCAAATATGGAAATAATTAAATGGACCTTTCCATCTCTTCTTTCACCCTATTACCTCATTCTAACTATTCTTAACAGGGAAAGAAAATATGTCTTTACTCTATTTTTGAATATAATCAATGCAGAATAGAAAGTTTATGGTACCCTTAAGGAAAAGAATTCATATAAAGTGTATTCTCACCTAAACCCCCAAAACCGTAAGAATGTTTTCTTCTTAGTTTCTTTAAAAAGCTATGAATCATTTTACTAGGAAAATAGGATTTTTAAAAGGTCACAGAATATACTGAAGACAAGAAATAATTTTTCTTTAAATACTATATAGGAAGAGGAAATAGAGAAGAAAAGAGAAGACTTCCATAGCCATTTAGGATGATAAGGAACTTTAAGTTCTTTTGCCTTCATATTTGTATAAATTTCCTAATTGGCCAGCACTACAATTCACAATAACATGAATTGTATAATGCATGTAATTTCTTTAGAGAAAATGCCTTACTGAATGTGTATTGTGCACTAGTTAGCCTTGCTTATTATTTTTTTAAGTGAAACTGCATGGGTTGTTAGCAAATCAAATTTCTTTAAAAATAAATGTGCTTGGATACTCTCCTGATGTCTACATTCCTCATAGCATAATAAACGCCCATCATGGTTTTGTGGTGACATTCGTAGTTTCAAATATTTTGTGCTGCTGTCATGGTAAGTGCATTCATACGTGGAAGATTATATCCCAAGTTTGCATTTAGAAGATATAGTCACTGAACCCATATGTTGCCCATCAAAATTTTTTGGCTGTTACTGTTTGAAAGGGGAAATTGGGGGGCTGGGTGAGGTCCCTTATGCCTGTAATCCTAGCACTTTGGGAGGCCGAGGCGGGCGGATCACGAGATCAGGAGATTGAGACCATCCTGGCTAACATGGTGAAACCATGTCTCTACTAAAAATACAAAAAATTAGCTGGGCATGGTGGAAGGTGCCTGTAGTCCCAGCTACTCGGGAGGCTGAGGCAGGAGAATGGCGTGAACCCAAGAGGTGGAGCTTGCAGTGAGCCAAGATTACACCACTGCACTCCAGCCTGGGCGACAGAGCGAGACTCCGTCTCAAAGAAAAAAAAAAAAGAAAGGGGAAATTGGACTGTCCTTTGTGAAGCACCCACCATGTTCCAGATTACTGATATCGTACATTCATTATCTACTTAATGCTGAAAGATAGGTATGATTGTCCCTGCTTTACAGTTTGTGAAATAGGGAGGTATAGTGGTTAAATATATTCAAAGTCATATGGCTAGGAAGTCTGGTGTCAGGGTTCAAAACCAGGACGTTTGAGTTTCAAACTGCTGTTTTTTTCCTCCACTCTTTATAGTATTCTGCTTCTGTATTCTGTAGTTTCTGGTCACACAAAACACAATGTGAAATGTCAGCATAAGTGGGAAGTTTTCTAAAAAGTAAACGTGTGAATAATGTGCTAAGAAATTCAGGACCCAGGTCTCAACACTACATAGAGAAGAATAATGACATTTGTCTTGGGTTTGGTATCCTTGACACCACCATGTTTTGTCTGTTAGCCTGCCAAATGTGTGTGTGTGTGTGTGTGCGCATGTGTGTTTTAATTATCTTTCTCTTTATTAGTATAATATACTTTTACTTGCCTTGGTATCATGTGGGCATAAGGTATTAGTCTTGTTCTATTTGTAAAGATTCCAGGAGTGTTCTGCTTTTTACAACACTTCAAAGTTTTGTGCTTGGAGCTCCACTATCCAAGAGAGGCAAATGGCTGTTAAGGAATCTAGTAAAACATTCCAATACAAAAACCTTTAGGGGCACACGGTGATCCATTAATAAAACAGAAATTCAAATGAAAACTTCAATAATTAAGATGACCCTGACTCCTTGCTAAATTCCCATTGTTTTATGGGATACAAGAATGCAATATGAGATATTGTACAATGTCTTTACTATTTTTTCTAATAGATTTAGTTCCATCACGAACTGCTAAAACAGTGTGAGAAAATTCTTGAAGAAGTTATATAAATATTAATGTATTTCAGAGTTTTGCTTATTGTATTGATATATGTTCAAAATGATGTATTTTTTCAGCAATACAAAGGATATAACTTATCTCACCTTTCTTTAGGCAAATGAATGACAACAAATTACAATAGTACAATATCACTAGATATCTTCTGAGTTCAGTGATTAAAATGTACCCACTAAAGAGAAATAATATTTTAATCACTGTAAAAACCCAAGCATAGTAGAATTTTTCAAAGCCCTGTGGAGTGACAACCCCATATCTTTAATATCTAAGAACTAGAAAATAATTTTACATATACATATGCTTTATATTCCTTAAGAGCAAGTGACTTTAGGTGAGAGGAGACCAAAACTTAAGTGAATTACCATTTAAAGCAAAAGATCAAACTAGAATGTTAAATTGTAGCAAAAAGGAAGAAATTATGTGACTCTTTCATACTATAATATTGCCAGTTTAGTAAATAGGCTCAGTAATAAAGTTTGTTTTACTAATTCTTTCCAAATTCCAGGCCAAAAATATCATGTAACTTTAACATGGTTTTCATTTCCAGTCATGTAGAGAAGAGTCCTTTAATCTTATCTTGCTAAAGAAATATTTTTTGCCTTAAAACTGTATTCTATAAATCAGCTCATGTCTGTCTTTCTACATACAAATTAATTTCTGTTTGTTGATTAAAATCTGCTGGGGCGGAGAGGTAGTTGTTTGATGTAATTGGTCTATCAAGTTTAAATGCAAATGATTAAGTAGGGTAAACATTAGCAGGGATGGCAAACAGAACCAAAAGCATTTTCTCATGGTACTCTCCTGGAAAGCTGATGTGATTTCTAGACCAAACAGACAGCTTACCCAAAACTATCTAAGTTCAAATATGGCTACCTCTTTCGTCTACATTCTCTCTCACCTGTTCCAATTAACTGTAGGAATCCTCAGGGAGAACTGCTTTTCACAATTAGATTTTAGAATTGCCGTACCCTTAATAAATATGGGAGCCTTTAATGTAATATCTGCTATCTTTTCTTGCAATTTACCTCACCTTGTTTTCAGAGCCTCTTTGTAGAAGTTCAGTGTGCAGTAGATTGGCTTTGTTCACAGACCACTCAGGTCCTCACTGCAGGTTTTGTTTAGAGCTCATATCAGTTACTGTCTCCCAAATTATTTCTTAAGTGTTACACTTGATTTACCACCACAGTTTTCACATTATTTCACAATACAAACACACAAAAAATTGCCATACTTTCTTCATATTAATATACAAAGAATGATGAACTTTTCCTGTAAGCCTGCCTGCCTTCTTCCTTCCTCTTTTCTCATCTCCTTCCTAGCTTCTTTCACTCACCATCTCTCTTCTTTTTTCCCTTTTCTTTCTTTTTTTCTTAGGATTCTGTATTTTTACGATGCAAGCTCTGTTTGTGGTGAGTGTTTAGATGACATCGAAAGATCTCTTTTAAAATATTTCCTCTCCAACTTCAGCAACTATGGAGAAAATACTGATACAACATTTAAAATTTAATTTACGAAAGTTAATTTTCTATTACATGCTCCATTGCATGTTATAGTAATGCACTTGAAATATAGTATCTCCATTTCATATCACCATGCAAATTTACAAAAACTCAGTATCTTTAAAATACCAAGACTATTTAGAACAAATACATGATGGGGTGTTCATAAAAACAATATTGGATTAAGAGTCACAAGAGCCATTTCCTTAACTCGGTACTATCTTCAACACTTTAAATTCTCTGGTCCTTAGCTTCTTTAGTTATAGGATGAGTGACTGCAATAAATTATCTCCAAGGTCACTTATCATTTCAAATGTACATCTTGGAATCACTAAACATTTCCTTATAAAAGGGCAATAACAGAAATATTTCCTACAGCTGGAGTCTTCATATCTGCCAACCTCAACCATCCAGAGCCCAGCTCTGCAGGAAACAGCCAGGTTTTGAGGAGTCAAAATAAATGCTGATGTCCATGAACCAAACTTTATTCACAAGGAAACTCCTTGGGCCCCTCTCACAGAGACTGTTTACTCTTTACATTGAATCTTTTTTAAAGTTTGATTATGTTGTTTTCAAAGGCCTGGCATGTTAGTGACAAACTGGAAAGGGACTATGAGACAATCACAGAAGGGAGCAATAAATGGGCGAGTGCTTCGAAGACTCTGAGGTGCTGCACAAATGCGGGCTGTTATCATTAGCAAGAGTGACTGACAACTGACAGGAATAGTGAGAGAAAAGATAAATCATTGTAAACAAGCACAGAAATTTCAAAATACTGTTTGTGGTGGGGCTGTTTAGTATATTGGCAAGTAGGTTGAAATAGTTCAGTAATTCCTGAAAGTCTCACTGAATTATAGCATAGTATGTGGTATAGAAATAACAGTTATCAAGGAGATGTTTATTTACATTCTGAATAATATTTGGCTTAACAGATGATGTAATTGGAAAGTGAAATCTTAAGCACTATATAATGGTATTTTGACATGTAATTTTATTTGACATCAGAAGAGTATGCAAGATGCTCCAAATGTTCCAAATGTTCTCCATCTAAAATAATCTTTTAAAAAATCCATAAGGTATAAGAATCTAGATTTCAAATACCTAGAAAATCATATCTGAGTGATCTTGAATACATAAAATATTACTTTGATTTTGAAATGTAGTTAATTTTTCTTATCCATAATGGTAGTAATTAAGATGAATAATATTAATTCATTTTGTTCCCTATTTAAATGAAACAGTACTATGCGTGGATCAGAATTTCCAGCATGCAGCATGGCTTCTAACCTCATAAGCTTATTATGATAGTAGTATTGGAAAGATATAAAGCATAGTGCATGCCAATACTTAAAACATATTACATGCTGAGGCATGCAATAAAAATGTTTAATAATTCTTGAGTGATAGTGGCAATCAATCTAAAGCAAACTCAAGTTACAGCTAAAAACACTTATCAATTGATATAGAGTTAGAAACCAAAATCAAAGTTTGTTCAATGTCAAGTTACTAAAATATTCATTGAAAACTCCAACAGCAAATTAAATTATAAGATGAAAATAAGAAATCTGACATACCATCTTTTTGCCAGTCCAGGCATAAAAGTAATAGGGCTAGAAATTCCAACTGAAAACTAACTGTATGCTTTTTCTCATTTTGGAGAATCTGAATCCTAGAATATTTAAGCCTTGTCTTATATTATGCATAAATAAACTGAAGCCCAAGAAAGCAAGGTCACAATGAGGTTAAGATGAAACAAGAACCTTGTTTTCTCTAGTCTCTTTACACTAGTGTTCTTTCAAGTGTGAGTTATAAAACAGATATTTTATGTTGAATTTTTTTAAAAAATATCTTACCATCTACTACCTAACATTAGTAGCAGACAGCATCATAAGAATGAAGACCTGGGTAGTTATCAGAGTCCATGTTCTTCAGGGCTTGAGGCCGTGCTTTTGGAAATCATTTCCCAGAGCCAGGGCATTTGAGGAGAGTACAGAAAAGCAAATGAATGGTGAATAGGAGAAAGGCCATCAGCCAGGCAGCTGCAGGTTAGTCGGATGGATTGACTTCCCGGCAGACCAGGGCACAGTTTGCTCAATTACCCTTTTGTACAGCTGGGAAAGAAAGACAGGAACATCAGAGACTGCTATCTCTCAGTTACCAATAACTTTTGAAAGCGGTATTTGGAAGACATATAAGTGATATTTCCCACTGCCTCCCTGTGTAGGGAAAGCATTGCATGTCAAGTCAAAACTGAAATTCACTAGTAACCAAAGCTGACCAGCCATACTCTTTGGCAACTATCTTTGGTCACACTATCACCTGGAATTGGCTTTGTACTTTGTATCAGAGCTTTACATGAGGTCCTTGATCTACTCATCAGTGTTTTCAGAAAGACTTCTGGATTCCCAAATAAATTCAGAAACTTCTCTTAAAAAGAAAAATTAGTACTGATTAAAAAACACAATATTACAGGACTTGTTATTAACATTTTATTTTTGCATTTACCCTTTCCAAGCTCAAACTGGTAAGCACAGAGCTTAAGAAAACAAACAACAATATTTCTTTAGGAGAGTTGAAGTTCCAGCTTTGGGTTTTTCTCTTTCTGTAGTTTATAGTGTGTGGCAAAAAGGGCTCGTATGTGTTAAAGCCAAAATGCATTTTGCATTAACAATTTGCGTTTAGAAATCCAAGCACCCAACACCACCAGAGTTAATATTTGCTTTGGACTGTTCTACTTATTTAGTCTCAAGCTTTTCCAAAGAGCTAACACAAAAAGACAGCTTTCCTATTTGCCTAGTGAGTGTGTGATTTCACACATAGTGTATGATATGCTTCTGCAGAGACTTGGTATTAGCTGTTTTTCATGTGAGCTGTGTACTTAGTTATGTTGGGAAATGTGAACTTTGTAGCTGAAAAATGCAGCAAACTGACTGAGGCTCATATCGATTCTACTTTAGAAATGTCTCCTGTCTCCTTTTCACTGTGCCTCTTTTTCATTCCCCCTGCCCTATTTCACTATGAGTACATAACCTAAACACTTTAACACGATTACCTTCCCCGAGTCCCTTCTCCAGCTAGCTTGCCTTCATACTGCTGCCATAGGTAATTTTCAATAGCAAAAATCTGACCACTTCACTGCCATCCTTAAAATGAACCAAAAATCCTTTTTTTGACTCCACATTCTTTACAGAATAAAGTCCAAATTCTTTAAGCTATTATTTAAGGCTTTCAAAGTATCATCCCCATTGCTTCTTTCCCAGGTGCCTTTCCTTCCATCACCTCCTACAGCCCCTAAACCTCAGCCACACTGGCTGAACATGATTATATCCTTGCTCCAGCCTTTCTCTTGCAAGGAGTTTCCTTCATCCTTCCTTCCACTTGAAGAAATTCTTATCTGTGATGATTCATTATAAATGTCCATTCCAGGCAAAGCCTTCTCCAGCCTACTCATCAATCCCTCCTCTGCTCCTGCAACATTTGGCATATAATCTCCATTATTCCAATAAATAAAAGCCAAAGAGGCATAATAACTTTCAGCACTCATTGTATGAAATGCACTTTTTTAAAGCAACTTATACTTATTAATTTAGTATATTCATGATAACACTATGAGCATGATACTATTGAAAGGGGAAAAGTTCCCTTGTCCCCTTCACAGGGCGTGCGACAGGGGGAGTGGCTCGCTTCTTCAGTGCCCCACCGCTCAAACCTCTAGGGGAGCACACAGACGGACAGGTTATGGGGCTCCGAACCTATGGCAGTATCTTGTGCTCTTTTAGTTTTGCCGTCTATAGGTGGCTTGTATTAACCAGCTTAATTAGACCTTTTACCTTGTCACAAGGACAGAAGGCTTTCTGTATCTCGGGTTCTTGCCTTGGTGTACCGGAAGAATCAGATCACGTATGGGCTTGGAGAATGAGTGCAAGCTTTTATTTAGTGGAGGTAGCTCTCAGCAGATGGGGGAAGCCAGAAGTGGGATGAAGTGGGAAGGTTTTCTCCTGGAGTCTGGCCACTCAGCGGCCTAGCCTCTGCTTCAGCTGCCCCCGCCAAACTCCGCGTCTTTCTGGTCCTGCAAGTCCACAGCCTGCCGGCCTGCTGGTGCCTGTCAATACATTCCTCTTGGCCGGGCGCGGTGGCTCACACTTGTAATCCCAGCCCTTTGGGAGGCCGAGGCGGGCGGATCACGAGGTCAGGAGATCGAGACCACGGTGAAACCCCGTCTCTACTAAAAATACAACAAAAATTAGCCGGGCGTGGTGACGGGCGCCTGTAGTCCCAGCTACTCGGAGAGGCTGAGGCAGGAGAATGGCGTGAACCCGGGAGGCGGAGCTTGCAGTGAGATTGCGCCACTGCACTCCAGCCTGGGCGACAGAGCAAGACTCCGTCTCAAAAAAAAAAAAAAAAAAAACATTCCTCTTGACGTCCGGCTGCCTGTGCGTTCCCCCTACCCTCCCCCCGCCGACGTGCTGCTCCTCCGGACGACCACCTGTGTGTCTCTGCCTGCTAGGGTCTCAGGGTTTTTATAGGCCCAGGATGGGGGCGTGGCAGGCCAGGGTGGTCTTGGGAAATGCAACATTTGGGCAGGAAAACAAAAATGCCTGTCTTCACCTAGGTCTGGGGACACAGGCCTGGGGGTGGAGCCCTAGCCAGGGACCACGCCCCCCTCTACCCAGAACTTCCCCTCCCCCTTCTGTATCATTTAAAGGGACCACGCTCTTCCCTTCCCAGCACTTCCCGTCCATATCACTATCATTGTCCTCAGTTTTACAGTTGGGAAACATTAGTGCATATTGGCTAAGTATCTCGCTAGAAGTCACCTAGCTTATTAGTAGCAGAGCTGGATTCATCCTTGCCAGGTCTGAGGCCAGAAACAATGACTTAATTGCTACGCTTTGCTGCTAATTGTGCTTCATTTCTGTCTTCTAGATTTTCATCTCCTTGGAAGATGTAGCTTATTTATATTTACATGTTGTATTAGAACGTCCTATCATTGCTATAAAGAACTACCCGAGACTGAGTAATTTATAAAGAAAAGAGATTTAATTGACTCAGTTCCACCAGCTGTACAGGGAGCACAGCTGAGGAGGCCTCAGGAAACTTTCAATCATGGCAGAAGGTGAAGAGGAAGCAGGGACATCTTACATGGCCAGAGAAGGAGGAAGAGAGTGAGGGGGAAGCTGCCACAGGCTTTTAAACCACCAGCTCTCATGAGAAGGCACTATCTTGAGAACAACAAGGGGGAAATCCACCCCCATAATCCAGCCACCTCCCACCAGGCCCCTCTTCCAACATTGGGGATTACAATTAGACGTGAGATTTGAGTGGGAACACAAATCCAAACCATACCATACGTCCAGCAGGAGTATAGTATCTGGACATTTTAGCCACTCAATAGCTTTATGTCCAATTTATCTGAATTAATACGAATCAGAGCCTTTTAGATTAAGGAAATTTTACTTTAAAAAATAAAAATATTTTCACAGAAAAACATTCTTAGAAAAAATATTGAGAACTGTTTGGCACAGATCAATAATAAATAACTTATTAAATTCTAATCAGATGTTTAGCATATGTCTTTTACAGTCTTTGGATTATATCAACAATATTAGATAAAGATTTAACCTACACTATTCTTCGGATATATTTAATTTTTTTCATTTTCAAAAGATTTTATTGGCTTTCCCACATAAATCATTATAAGTATTGTCATAGCTACAAAGGCTTTAGAACAAAAAGAAAATTTCCATAACTATATCTTTCTGAAGTATAATTGTATCAAAGTATGATCAGCGATTTTTATTGATCTTATGTGTTTACCTTGGTGACTGTTAAATAAGATTTTGTACTGGAAATTTTCTTTGTAGAACAGCTCCCTGTTTTTAAAATTAGAAACACAAATTTATGGATTTCTACATAACAAACTCTCTAAAATGATACTGTTTACCTAAGAAGTATTTAATATATGCCTGTTAATTAAACATGTACTAATAGTTATATTTGCATATTGAGGCTTCCTGCGATTCACAAAACATAAAGAAAGTGTTTTAAATTTATTCCAGGGGTGGTGTTCTTGTCACCTGTTGTAAATACACAGAGAGGTAAAATTGTAGCTGAAGAACACACACTTATAGCATATTTTTGTAGGACTCAGGTGGGAGTGAACTTGAAAATTACCACTGGATTTTCAGACAGTAACACAAAGTATTTCAGTCTTTTCCATGTGGTTTGTTTGTTTGGTTCCCAATTAATTACTTCCTAGGGGGGAGCATTGGGAGTTGTTTCAGTTATAGATTCATAACAAAATGAGATTCATAAACTAAATACATGATATAATCTGAAGCCCTGCTAGGACTCTTACAGCTCATCTTTATAACCGGGTATTCCTTGAATGAGTAGGAACAGTGAACTTTTTTTTAAACCCAAATGACACTACTGTCTTTAAAAGCTGTTAAAAATAGCAGAGCCAAAGACGTTATATAATAATATTCAGTTAGGGGAATTTTGGGTGTCATTATCTCCCTAAGCAGTAACCATGAACAAATTATCAAAGCCGTTGTGTCTTTTAAAATGGAAAGATGAACTAAATGTATTAGCACCTCAGTGGGATTGGGAATATGTGAAAAACATAATCATAAAACAGCAATTGCTAAGCCTCAGCACAGCTACTCAAGACACTCTTGTTCATCAAAGGTTTTGGTGCTGTTGGAAAGTCAGCACCTGCTGAAATCTGCCTGGGGATTCAGCTGCCTAGACTGGAATCACCTCTGCTAATGGATGCCAAAGCTTTGCCCTTGAAGATGTTTGTGTCCTTGCCTCTCCCTATACCAGTGGAATTTAGATGAGACTGTCTAAATGTAGAATATATTGCACAGGCTGAAGAAATTGTATGTATCAATTGTTTTTAATTAATAGACTATTTTTATCTGTTCTTAGTTTGTGGAAAAATTTGAATGGAAAGTAAAGAGCTCCTATATATGCCCACAATTCCCTGCCTCCCCACCCCCTTGCCCCTAGTTTCCCCTATTATTAACATCTTTGCATTAGTGTGGTACATTTGTTGCAATTGGTGAGCCGATGTTGATACATTATTATTAACTATAGTCCCTAGCTTACATTAAATTTTCCTGTTGTGTTGTACATTTTATGGGTTTTGACAAATACTTAATAATGTTTATTCCTTATCATATCAGAATAATTTCACTGCTCTAAAAATGTCCTGTTCTCTGTCTATTCATTCTTTCCTCCCTCCCTTGAGACTCTGGCAACTACTGGTCTCTTTACTATCTCCGTAGTTTTGCCTTTTCCAGAATGGCATATAGTTGGAATCATACAGTATTTAGCCTTTTCAGACTGGCTTCTTTTACTTCGCAGTATGCATTTCAGGTTCCTTCGTGTTTTTTTCATGGCTTGCTGGCTCATTTCTTTTTATTGCTAAATAATATTGTCTGGATTACCACAATTTTTTCATTCATCTATTGAAGGACATCTTGTCCAAGTTTTAGCAGTTATAAGTAAAGCTTGTATGAACATTCTTGTTCAGGTTTTTGTGTGGACATAAATTTGCAACTCATTTGAAAAGCCGTTAATTGTGAAAAGTGTTTTTGATAGAGAGGAAAGACATAGGTCTCTAAGTTAGAAAGATTTTAATCTGAGCCTTGCCGTTTAGTCATTCAGTACGTTTTTATTGGAGGTCTACTGTGCTACCCCTGCTGTTTTTGGTATTAGAAATGCGTATAAGGCTCCTCTGCCTGTAGCCTGAGTGCCCACCTACATTAAAAAGCCTCATTAGACTTCTGGTTCCTGATCTGAAAGATGCCTATCTTCTTGAATATTCATGATTTTCTATTTTATTTTGAAAATTAGAACAGCTGCCGTGGACAGGACTTGTATTTCCTGGGAGCAAGTGCCAAATTGCTACATAGCATCCCATTGAGAAAGAAGTGATAAAATATGTTAGTTCATTTTCTTTCTAGTCCTTCTAACGTATATGTTTTTTAAAATATTTGTCTAAATATGAAAAGCATTTTAATACTTTCCAAAACAATATTCTTGAATTATCCACAATATAAAATGAAATAAGGACATGGAATCATTTTTTGTATATCTAATAGTGATGAGAATTGGACTTGAGCTGAGAATTCATTTTGAGCTCTATCTCCATCACATTCTGGCTTCATGATATTGGCTTATTCTCTTGACTTTGCAGGGAGAACAGTTTCTTATTGGTAAAATGAAGGATAATAATATTTGTTCATCATACAGTTTTCTTTGCTTATCATACAGTACTTTTGTAAAGCCCAAATGCAAAAATGTACAATGTATATAAAAGAATGTTGCAAACTATAAAACACCATAAAAACATTCAGTATTATTACCAATTGCTTTAATGTATTTCTAGGTCTATTTAATCTTTTATTATATATATTTAACTTATACAACATGAGGTTTTGATATAGATATGCCTTGTAAAATGATGACTACAGTTAAGCAAATCAACATATCACTCTCCTCACATAGTTACCATTTTTTGTGTGTGATGAGAGTACCTGAAATCCACTCTCTTAGAAAATTTCTAGTATACAATACACTATTATTAACCACAGTCATCATGCTGTACTTTACATTTCTAGACTTGTGTGTCCTATACAATTGTAACTTTGTAGCCTTTGACCAACATCTCCCCACTTCCGACATCTTCCCACCCGTGGTAATCACCATCCACTCTCTGTTTCTGTGTATTTGCCTTTTCTAGATTCCACATGTAAGTATGATTATGTAACATTTGTCTTTCTTTGGCTTATTTCAATTAGCATGATGTTCTCCAGGTTCCTCTGTGTTGTCACAAATGGCAGGGTCTCCTTTGTTGAGGCTGAGTAATATTTTATTGTGTTTGTATCTATATAGACAATTTCTTTATCCTTTCATCCATAAATGGACACTTTGGTTGTGTCCATATCTTGGCTATTGTGAATAATGCTGCAGCGAACAGGGGAGTACAGGCATCCCAGTATTGATTCCTTTCTTTTAGGCATATACCCAGAAGTGGGATTGCTGGATTATCTGGTAGTTCTATTTTAACTTTTTGAGGAAACTTCACACAGTTTTTCATAATTGCTGTACCAATTTACATTGCCACCAAGAGCGTACAAGGATTTCCTTTTCTCTACACCCTCACCAATACTTGGTATCTCTCATTTTTTTGGTAAGAACCATCTTAACAGGTATGACATGATATGTCATTGTGATTTTGATTTAATTTCCCTAATGATGAGTGATGTTGGGTACGTTTTTAAATACCTGTTGGCTAATTATATGTCTTCTTTGGAAAAGTGCCTATTCAGGTCATGTGCCTGTTTTTTTATCTGCTTCTCTGTGGGTTTTGTTTTGTTTGCTACTAAGTTGTATGAATTCCTTACATACTTTGGATATTAACCCTTTATCAGGTATATGGTTTACGAATATTTTCTCCCTATTCATAGGCTGACTTTTTATTTTGCTGGTTGTTTCCTCTGCTGTGTAGAAGCTTTTTAGTTTAATATAGTCTTACCTGCATATTTTAATTTTGTTGCCTGTGCTTTTGGTGTCTTATCCAAAAATTATTGCCAAGTCCAATGTCAAAGAGCTTTTCCCCTATGCATTCTTCTAAAAGCCTTAAGGTTTGTCTTACATTTAAATCTTTAATCAATGTTAAGCTCATTTTTTGTATATTTTTTATTTTTAATTTAACTAACCCCTTACTAAATTAAGGTGGGATTTTTTTCATCACATCAGTACTGAAATCTTTATTTCCTGGAATTTCATAGTCTACTAATGTCAGTGGGTCAATATGGTTATGATCTGCCTAATTTCCCCCAGATGTTAGGATCCTCTGAAAAGCAGATGTCAAAATGGATTTAACATACAAAGAATGTATTAGGAAAAACACCTATGCGAGAAAAAATGAGGAAGAAGATGGGGGTGGTCAGTGTGGAGAATAAGCATACCGCAGAGTAAAGATGGTCCCAAGTGAAAGAGAGAGGATATGAAGGTGGGGTGGAAGCGTTCTGACTGTCATGCAGTCTAAGGAAGGTTCATCAGGGAATCAGGGTATCCGTGAGCTATAGTCAGCCCTCATAGGAGTCTCTTGTAACCAATAAACTTGCCTGTCTTAGTGTACTTGTTGCATCAATTATTAGCTGGGAACAGCTGGTAAAAGTGTAACCTTAGCACAAATCTGGTAATAGACAGAATGCGGCAGTCTGGTAAGTTATGTTCCCAGCAGTTGGGGATCTATGAGGAAGATTTTTATGTCCACTCGACCTCATAGAGACTTTTTTTCCCTAAACAATAAACAAAAGTGATGAACCACTTATTTAATAATGTTTAACTAAGGATGTGAAGAGGAGAAGCAGAGACAGGTGAGACGGAATGCAAATATTACCAAGCGTGGGAAACCAACTGAGAGCAGGCACATTCTCAGAGGAGGGGTTCATGTCAGGGTTTAGTAACACTGTCCACATGTTCAAGTTCCTGTGTCATCAGTCTATAGCTGCCCTTGGCCTGCTGTAAGAACTTGTTTTCCTCATCCAGTGTTTTTGTTTATGTTTTACCACCTTGTTTGTGATAGCTAGTCTTCCAAAAGTTCTTCTGGGGGGTGCATTTAACCATTTCCTAAATTGCAGAATAAATATAAGACACTAAAAAATTACATTTGGCCTCTGGGATATAAAATGAAGTTTTCAAAGAGTTAAAATCTTTGGGAGTACTGGAAAATTTCAAAACTGGAGGCACCTTCAGATGCAGATTTCATACCCTTAGAAATGATAAAACTACCTTTCGATACAGCTTCCTATATTTCTCATCTCTACTCATTGCCTTCCTAAATTATCTTGTTCTTTTTCCCATCTTTCCTCCCACTCTTCAATTAAGAATGACTGTCAGGAAAAATGGAACACATGAAAAGTTATTGTTAAAATATTAATAGATGTCAGTATGACTCTCTAAGTTCATGCATTCCAGAGTTACCCCACTGGGCTACCATTGTGGGCAAGCTACAATGGGCGTGACTCTCCATTCTCACTCAGTCCTTGAGGTGACACACCATCTCTTAAGGCAGAAAGATGATTTTATCTTCAGATAGCAGATTATACCGATTTCCCAAGTGTATACAACTATTTGTTTTATTTTTAATTTCCTCTTTCCTGTGCTTTTAGTCTCCTTCAAAAATTTATCTTGGATAAACATTCCATCTCTCCTTTCTCCTCAAAGCTAGAAAACTAGATCTTATAGTAAGCTGACTTCAGTTCTTAAAGAAAGGACAAAATGCCATAGAAAGCCGTAATTTTCTTCCTATGACCTTAACTTATATTGCAACCCCTCCAGGGAGCTGTCAATTAAAAGCATGGAATTTACACAAATCTAAGTCTCGGAAATCAGCCAGCAAGCTGCACCAAATATGTGGAAAAACCTATTAAATAGCTTTTTAACCTTTATTACTTACCATGTTTGATTGTACAAATCTATATCCTCAGGAGACATAGGCAATGCTAATTGTGATTCATGTGAAGAAAAGAGCAAAAAGGTATTTCAACTGATATAAACATTTTTCAGTATGAGGTTAGATACTCAATGTGGAATATACCAGAAGCCAGCATACTGGACAAGATCACTCAACCAGTTCGGAAGCAGAAATCTACTACTCTGCTCATTTAGTAGTCCTAATAATGCACTTTTTTATCCCTGGTAATTCACTACCTCAATTATAACACAACATTTTCTAAGTCTGTAATTTTAATACTATTGAATATTACTTTAAAAGCTAAAGCAATAGAGTTCATGTAAGCTATTATTAACAGACGCTTTCTGTGAAAACAATGATGATCTTATTGGCTAAAAGTCTTTGTGATATATTTTTTCTAAAGCATTTTGAGGGATATTAAAGCAATTAGAAATTTTTTGTTTTGGAGTTTGGGAGTGTTATCAAAGACAGCTTTGATTTTCTCAAATCAAGAGATCTTTTTGTTGTCATGACATTAAACTATTTGCAGAAAACAAATTTAATAATGTCACAATAACTGTGAGTTCTTTCTGCAGACAGACTTCATTCTAAACTCCAAAAGCTTCCATTACTTCAGATGATTCAATTAAGATCCTTTGGGAAGCATTATGCCTGCCTTTCTGTTGATAATGTTTTTACGAATGCAGTACACTCTTCTTCTTGCTAAAATAATTGAATTGTATTCACAATTTTAATACAACTTATGTGGTAAAATGCACAGGAAAGTGTAATTTTTCTCTATTTAAGTAGAACTGATACCCTAAAATAGTTAAACTTAGATTTTCATGCTCAGAAAATGTACAGAGCAATAGAATCTAAATGTATTCATCTTTCCTTTGCATTACTTAGCCTGAATTAATATAACTAATATTTCAAATATAAGTTTCTACATCTCCAGTTAAGCTAGTTCCCAAATGCAGTCAACAGGATCAGAATCTAGACTAAATTGAAGAAAATTTAGTTATTTAGCAAGAACTAAATTGAGAAAATGAATCAGGGGAGAGGGGAGCAGAAGGAAAATCATACTTTGCTGGTTATTTTTATTGTGTTGACTAATTATCTGAGTGAAGGACTCACTTACATGAGCACCTTAAGGACTCAGCCTCAAATCCTAATCAGAAATATGATAGTAGGAAATAGTCAACTTTCGGAACTTCAGTTAACACAGATTATTAATTACATAAATGTTTTTGAGCAAAATATATAGTATAAAGAAAAACATACTTAAACATTTCTCCTGTTTAGTCCTCCTTACTATGAAAATCTAGTTTAAAACAAAATAGAGACAATTGTTCTTTTTACATACAAAATCTAGATTTTTTGATTCATTGTATTCTTTCTGCCTGTCCCCCCCAAAGCACTCCCTTCCCACGCATACAGAGCATGAAGTATTTTTAAGTGTTTTTTATTTAAGTTCATCACCACTTAAGGGCCTGTGCCTTAGCATGTTGGCATAGACCCCATAGCCTGGCCAAAAATACTCATCATTTAGGAATGATGACTTGGTAACACAGGGGTTTCATTGTGGACAAGTATGTGGAATCTCAGTCTCCTGCTCAGAACAAAGAATGTGAGGATCATTGCCAAGGAAACCCTAAAGCCCAGTGCTTTTAGTGACATTTCAAATCTAAGTCTAGATCTGTGTACTTTTTTCCATCTATAATATGTTCCATTAAGATGTTTTTTAAAGCAAAAATAGCTTTTGGGGAGACAATTTTAAGAGGGGACAATGTTGGGGGAACACTAATCTCAAATCACCACAGCGCTCCTCTCTCACTACCCTGTAGCTGTATTCCCTAAAATTTCAAAGAATAGTATAGTAGATGCCTTAAAGTTCATTCCTGGATCTCAAGTTAAGAAATGCTAATGAGTGCAGTAGAATCGGCACATATTCTGATTTAAAATTCATGAGACAACTCAAAAAATAAAAATAAGGTTTCACAACTTCAATCAATTCTGTTGCTTTTTGATCGTTTCTAAATAAGATTTTTGCTTATAATTTAAAAATGGCCCCAAAAGGAATCCAAATGCTAGTGTTGATGATGAAAGTAAAGAGAAAATAGAGATCTAACATTTTATTGCATTTTATTAGAGAAATTTTATGTGCACTCATGAATTTGGGAAAACTGCCAGTCTTAGGACATGTTCCTTATGAAGATCAAAGATCTACGCTGTAGAAATTGTTATAATAAAAAATGAGTTTGCCCTAAGAGAGAAAACCAAGCGTCACTCAGTGCCTCTCATGCACTGTGCTGTTGAGGTAGTTCCTATCTTCCCATCTATAGAAACCTCAATTCAGTGATGAGGTCAAATGAAATTTCCTCCAAGAGGCTTTTACCAATATCCTCAATCTCATTGCTGGGATTCCTTTCTATACAGTCCCACAGCATTTGGTTTACCAACCAAAAACCTCACACTGATTTCATCTTGTTTCTTAAGGAAAAGGCCTTGGTATTTTATTTATACATTTTCTTCACAAAGCACACCTAAAACTTGCCCTGTAGCAGGTGTCCAATAAATACTTGATACATGATTGAATGATTGGATGATATTTGAGATAGGCCTTAAAGGAACATAGGAATCTGAACAGAGTGGATGGGGCCAAGGAACCATAAAAATTAGGTAGAGATGGGGTAAAACCTAAACTAATTGGGAGAAACTGTGACTTATCATAGATCATTTCATGCTTGTAGAATAACCAACTATCAGGATAAGGTAAATTAAGAAGGTAATTTTCTTCACAGCAAAGTAAATATCAATAATGTATTTTTAAAACTTTATTGTTTGTGTAATTCTTTCTATGACATTATATGGATTATTAGTGAGCCGAGATTGTGCCACTGCACTCCAGCCTGGGCGACAGAGCGAGACTCCGTCTCAAAAAAAAAAAAAAAAAAAAAAAAAAAAAAAAAAAAATGGATTATTACATTGGCTTATAGTTTAATAAAAAGATAAACATTTAGAGCATTATATCAAACTTGGAAGTAAAATAAAGAGTACCTATCTTAAAACATAATCCTAGGTACTACTAAATTATAAACTACTAGTTTATAATTTAGTAACATGGGCATTTTCCCTCTGAAGATTTTTCCACAGTGGCCCAAGTGGTAGGGAGAGGAGGAAGGAATAATTACTAATTGTCTTATTTGTAGGCCTTACTCAATTATATCTACATTATAATGTATAACACTTGAGAAAGGCAATGCAGAAAATGAATTTTGAACAAACATATCCTTACTTCAGATGCAGCAGACCCAAATTGGCCTCCAACTACCCCCATTTGTTGAAGGAAAATTAAAAGAAAAAGAAACGAGAAAAAGCCCTTCTTTCTATTTCACAAAATGACATTAGATTTTATCAGGTAACTTCTGTCACTCAGCATCCCTTCCAAATTACTTGGCAGTTATAGCCCTTTGTATCTCACACACACACACGCACAAATGCACACACAGAGAACTTACTTTGTATATCTCACGACCTTGATGATAATCTTAAACTCTTGTTTATACAATAAAGTATGGGAGAAGTTGAGAAATAAGATAACTGTATGTGATTGAATCATAAAATCTCAGGTTTGAAAAAAATACTTTTTTCACTCTATCAGTAGAAGTAGAACTATGATATTTTATCAGATTAAATACGATGTATGTGAAATGTATGGTTTAGAAAGTACAGTATACATATGTATATAGTATGTATAATTTGTCCTTGATTGTGATACAGTAAATAGACTTGCTAAAACAAAATATCTTTGTCATTTTTGTAAAGAGATTGGGAATCCACTTCCTAAAGTCAGGAATTAATCCCTCATTGTGGTTTAATATGTTTCTGTGAGGCAAACAAATTTGATAATAACCAGATACTATCATGTATCATTCTGCCTCTATCCCTTCACTTGTATTGAGTGATTATTTAGTCCTATGCAAGATTCTATTTTTCTGAAAATTCCTTTATTGGAAACCCAGTTTACTCACATGTGATAAACCAATGGCTGAAGGTTTAAACCAGTGATTCTGAATTGCATAAGGTTTGGTGGGCAATTTTGCCTCCCAATAGATATTTGTCATGCCTGGAGACTTTTTGGCTGTCATAACTGGGGGAAGAGTGGTGCTGTCATCTAATGGGTAGAGGCAAGGCTAGTGCTAAACATCCTGTAATATACACAGCACAGCACTCTCATGATAAAGACTTATTTGGTCCAATAGTGACCAGGTTGAGAAACACCGCTATAAACTAGTGTTACAAAATATTTACATTTTCTTTAGAGTTGTACATATTCTAATTCATTAGTGAAACAAATAGGAGCATTAGCATGTCTATCTGTCAAAATTAGTAAAAAAATATGAAAGTAATTTCTAAGGACAAACTTCTCATTTCTACCTCCTCAGGGACAGTTCATTTGTTCAAATAAATCTCTGTAAAATTTTTGTGAAACTGGACTTCAGTTCTTATAATTTCTGAGTCCATTGTAATTGCAGTTAACCCTTTTATGACACTTAGCAGAGCTAGAGCTTAAAACTTCTTTTAAGGATGATGATGCTATTAATGTATTGGTACAATAAATAATAATTGACCATGCTAAATTACAGCATGTGAAAATAGACTGTGTAATTCTCATTCTATTTTCTATATTATTTGATGTTCTTCTGTTTGAAATGTGGTAGCATTTCAATTTTAATCTACCCCAATTCAAATGTCTATATGTCAGGAATGCAAAGAGAATGATTCCTTTGAATTTGGAAATTAGTTTTATGGAAAAAAGCATTTGTCCCCAAAATGGCCAAAATTACATTTTTATTATTTCAATTAGAGATAAAATGTTTACCTAACTTCAAAACACTACCAGAGTCTGTTTTCAGTGCCTCTTTTAAATAATTTTCTATATAAAACATATTACTGTAACTAGCTTATATTTTATGGTCACTTGCCTGAGATTCCATATATCAGAAACACTTCTTTAAGAGATTTTTCTTTTCCTGTGCTCACCGCATTGAATTTCCATTAATACTTCTATGTAACCTGTGTAATTCTATTGTTCTTTACCTTTGGTTAATAACCTTTTATTTAAAAATGCTTAAATAATTACACACTGCTTCTCAAGTATGACACATTTTTATGTCTTATTGTATGTTAAGATATTTTAATACCAACAGTAATAATAAGTCATAAAATGTCTTAAATATATAGAACACATTTAATACAGAAGGTCCTAGTCCAATTTAAAGTTTCTTTTCACCTGTGCTTATACACATAGCCATAACACATACTGAACACACTTATGCATTCCCACATTGGTTTACACTTGACAATTAGCCTCTTTGAAGAAGGACGTCACAGGCATTCTATATTTCCGGTAGTGCCCGATAATCTCTAGGCTACAAAACAATGAATAATTTAACTAACAAATATTACAGGGAGAAAATTGCAAGGGAATTCTAGTAAGCTAAACTCAATTTTTAGACTTGGCAATTCCAAGATAAAAAGCTCTTTCTTCTATGAAAAGTGTAAACAGAATCATTCGAGTTGACAGGTACTTTGGGTCTCACTGACACTTCATCTCAAAGATTAAGATATCACTAGAAATTAGGACGTAATTTATCACCAAATCACAATGGTCTTTGTAGTGACTTTATCTCTAGGGGGCATGAGATGTTAGCTCTCCCACAGATGCAAGCCTTCAGTCCTTCTATCAGATGAACTTGGGAGTCAGTATACTCTTACAAGAAGAGAGAAGTTGATTATTATAGCAAACTTGAAAATTGATTCTAAAATAAGCACGATTATGGCTCCTAACATGCCATCCAACTTACTGCCACTCATTCTGCCCCAGGCCTGCGGAAGATGCTTATGTCTATAATTGTTGACTTTTTACCTACTGCCCTCTGTCTAGTGTGGTATCTTATCTCTTTGTGTTTGTTCTGCTCTTCAAAGTTCTTTCCTGGCTGAAGATTTGGATTTGGATTTGGAGCTGTCATTAAAAGACGCCATTCATGAATTTCCAATACTTGAATGAACAACTTTTACTTTATGGTTATCACAAGTGAGGAAAGAGACATTTCATGGTATCATTTGCAAATTAGGGAGCACAAGTAATCAATCTTTAATTTCTCTTTAAAGGGAGGGAGAATGTTCTCTGTTGTCATTCCATCCGTGAATTCCTATAAAATGTGTTTGCTGTTTGTTTCTCCTCAAGACAGAGATTGCCACCCAAAATCAAAATCCGAGTTCTCTACGCATCCAAGATAGGATATGAATGGCTTTAGAGTATGTGGCAGAAATGAGAATTCTCAAAATTCCAGTGTTGTCAACTGCTGTCTGATTTTCCAAAATGTTAATTTGATAACCAAAATGGAAAGAACTCCAGAGTCATTTCAGTAGGTGCCCATTAGGTGCTACCTGTTGTTTCTGGAGATACAAAGCTTAAAAATACATGATCTCTTTCCTGTTCTGATTGTGCTTTCATCATGCCAATACACTATGTACTTGAAATTCATACAGCTTTAAGACTTATTATAAAATATTATGTATGTGCAGCACATTAAAGTTCTATAGAGAAGAGAAAAGAAAAATGGTCTGTGAGAAAGGGCAAAGCGTTAATTTCTTGGGAAAGGAATTTTCTTATTTTCCTTTACCTGGCAAAGGATTCACTTCATTGGTACCTAAGCTCTGTAAACTGTTTTCACTCCTTGGCCAATCATGAAAACACTGTTAGTTGCCAAAGGATGGTATGATTTCAAATAACAGGAGACAATTACAGGTGCATGCCCTGACATAAATTAAGGTATAGAGATGGATCCTCTCAAAATTATTACATGTTCAAGTGCCTTGTTATAAGCTGATGAAAAAACAAAATATGAAATTACAAAATGGTTTCCTTGGCTTTGCAGACTTCTACCTGTGAAGTGTATGAACAAGTCTTAATACACACAGCAGAAATTCCACAATTAGGAGCCAAATATCACAGAGAACAAGTAATGTAATGTGCAATAAAGCAATTTCCTAAATGTTATTAGTCTGCATGTCTGCAGCCACATGTCTAAACCTCCTTTATTTTTATTTTAACAAAGTTGAATAAAAAAAATTTCTTCATTTACAGTCTTATTCTTGGTTTGATGTTAAAAGGGATTATAATTGCTGTGTGGAAAACACAAAACAATTTTAAAATTATTGAGATAATTTTTATTATGAGACTGAACATATGATAAGCAATTTGGAGTAAACCTCATGTCTCAAGTAGTAAATGAAAATGCATTCTCACTTTGCATATTTTGTATTCTGTCTTAACAATGTTAAAAATGCTGAAAACTATTATGTCGCATATTTACATGAAGTGTGTGTTCTTTGTTATGTTTCTGTTCACTGGGGCAAAATTCTTCACCTTAAGTGAAATTTTGGTATACGTGGTGATTGATAGATAACAATCGAAACATGGTATCCTCCCAGTCCTGTTTCTTCAGAAAGTCAGAAGATGGTTTTATTTGTGTTGCAGATTGCCGTCGCTTTGCATTTTAGCACCACCTGGTGGACAAAATATCATTTGGTTTTTTTTTCTCTACTGTTTAAAATAGCCCCTTCACACTCTATACCCAGTTATGATACACCTTAATAGATATCCAGTTGTGAAAGTTCTAAATTTTAAAGATTGTTGTAAATAAAATAAGGTTAAAAAATTGAAATGTTTCCCAAGTACTATTACCAATTTAAATGCCTGAGTATTTTTAACCTTCATAAATATATCCAGATTTGAATAGTACTTTTCATTCATATGCAATAATTGCTTCTTTCCACATTTTAATTATTTATTATTTATATTTTTTCCTAATATAGAATTAAATAAGATGAGGCAGTTTTCTGTATGTACAAAATTGTGGTTTAAATTATATTGTCTTCCAAAAATTCGCATAATCACTTTGTAAATAGCACCTTATGAAGCATGTTCATACTATAAATTCTTACTATGCTAATATTTTATACAAAATTAAATTAGTATTTTAATTTATACTACTACAAAATAAGCCACTTTCCCCTTATAAATAAAATTCAGTTGTGGTCTTATGTGTATTAATTTTCAGTTTCTAATAGTGTTTTGAATTTTACAGAAGAAAAATTTGATAATATTTTCAAAAGAAAAACACAAATATAGTTAAGGCTAGTTTTGAGAATTTTAATCATGTTAGTCTTTGTGTAGTCCCACGTTTCTATAAAATATGGTGGAAATTATTTCTATGAAATACAGTAAAGAAGATAATTCATCTGCAGATTCCACTATGTTCCTTTGGAATATACCACTTTTCTGCTCTCTGGTAAAATTGGAGATCTACAAATTTTGATTGTGTGATATTCAAGGATTCAAAGATTCAGTAGCTAAATAGAAAGGTGGTAATTTTTGAACGGAAAATATATTCTAGTCTCATACCTTTTGTATACCATTTAAAATAAAACTATAGCAGATGACAACCCTCATCGACATGCATCTTGAAGTTATTTGTCATTTCAAGAAAACATTTAAAATTTTGTTCTCTCTCTCTTTCTCTCTTCCTTCCACCCCCCCCCCCAAAAGGCCTTGGATGGTATACTGTAAATTCAGCATATGGAGATACCATTATCATGCCTTGCCGACTTGATGTACCTCAGAATCTCATGTTTGGCAAATGGAAATATGTAAGTGCGACCTACCTGGGACTTGGTTAATTGCCCTTGTCCTTTTAAATAAAATTCTTTCTGTGAGTAACTGTGAATTTCAAATTAACCTAAGTGCAATATTGAACTGTGAGTACAAATGTAGGAAGGTAAAATTAATGTGTGGAATATGGCAAAAAATAATTCCTGTCTTACATAACAAATGATATTTTAAAATAATGCCAATAAACATATAGTTCTTAGAACGTATTAGTCTGAAAGATTCCACCTTAAGTGTTAGAGGCAAAGAAAAAGGCAGAGTTCCAGAATAAAATCAGTAGATTACAGGACTGACCTCAGTGGAGGATGGCAACCTTTCTTCATTTGCTCATGTTCTATTTGATGTGGTTATTGCAAAGACAAGATATATCAGTAGATAGAGCCTTAGACAGTTTTTCGGAATTAATCATCAGTATTACAAGCTTGATTCTGGCATTTAGCCTTAAAAACGTGTTGATGCTATAAGTCCTTTTTATATTTAACAATGTTGATTTTTTCCTATATTTCTTGCATATAGTAAAATCAAATTTTCTCAGGTATGAAGGTACAAATGGGTCTGGAATTGGAGGGTAGAGATCCTGGTAGGGAGATGTGGAATGGCTATGTAACTTTGACTAATAAAATGTCTCAATTTAATTAATCAATATTAATGCAAAGTGTTTGCGTGGTACAATTTCCCACTGCTGGACCACAGGAGACTCATGACAGTCTGCAAGCTTCAAGTAGATACGTTTCCCTGGACACAATATCAAAATTTTCCTAGCTCCCTGAAATGTTAAAAGGTATTTGCAAAGGAAAAGAATTTGATGGTCAAATACTTTACAAAAAGTTTATTGCATCACTTCTCAGAGTCTTTCATATGTAAAATTCATTAAGAATTGTCTGAGGGTCATAGTTTGATTCATTGCTTAGATTTATTTGACCACACAACTTTTTTCCTCAGACATCTCCAAGAACAAACATTCTGCAGAACACACTGTAAGAAATGTGCTTAAACTTGCACTCCAGGGGTGATTTAACACAGTCTTTTAAAATATAGGTTCTGAAATCAACAGGTTCCACACTGTGCTCACTGTGAGATTCTGGGCAGAGGAATTAATCCCTATTTTTTCATCCATAAAATGAGATAAAAATATCTTCCTCATAGTGTTTTGAGAGTACCCGAATAAATTGATATCAAAATACTTACCTAGTACTTGTCGTGTAGTAATCGTTCAACAAAGTGAACTCGTATCTGTGATGCAGCAGAATCCTAACCATACTATGCTCATGTGAGTGGGAAATGAAAGGAAGGTGGTAAGGCAGCACAGCATTTCTCTGTAGCCTCCTTCTATTTAGTATCCAGTTCACTCGAGGTAACTTTGAACTATTTCCGGTTTCCTATAAATGTGGAAATTTGAAGTTAAGGCCTCTGAGAACAGAGTCTATTAGCGCCATCAAAATTCCAAGTGCCTGGGGACTACCACATAATGCACTTGTTCAATCAAATTTGCTGCCAAAATAAATGGAGTCAGGTGATGGCAAACTTATATGATCATAGAAAATTCTAACTATAACCCAGGGAGTAGCATTTACCCAGGGAGTAGGGTTCACCTAAACTGAACTGGCACAGTGGCACTGGAAATCAAACAATAATGGCAATTTTCAAATTTTTAGTTAAGCAAAAGGCTTCAGCAATAAACTGAGATACATTTGAGGCACTATATGCTCTAAAGTCAATCTTGATTTGCAGAAATAGCATATATGCCCTAATTTAATGTAACCACCTAAAAGACAAAGGAAAGTTTTGGAAAAATGAGCCGAAGTAAACATAGAGAAGAAATGGCCTGATTTCTCCCAGATCATATTGTAAACTCCCTATGAATGGAGATTATAGCTCCCTGTTCACTCTTTCCAACACTATTCCTGACACCGCCTCACCATTATCTGCCATAGTTGCCTGGTGCAGAAGAGGGATTGAAGGCTCTCAAGAGTGGTACAGTGTAACCATAATGAGGCCAAGCTCTAAGCTCAAATTTTTGCTCTGCTAAGATTTCCCAGACAAGACCTTGGGAAGTTATTTAACCAAACTCAACCTCCATGGTCTAGTCTGTAGATGAGGCTAATATTGAAGTTTAACTTATAAGGCTGTTATGAATATTAAACCAATTACTGCATAGAAAGCCCAAAGAAAACACCTGCCATATAGTTAAGTGCTCAAAAATTAGTAACTATTATTTATTGCATAAGGGGATGAATAAGGTAGTGGTCTAACATACTTTGCATAATGAAGGAATGACTTAAGACGAGGATTTGCACTGTAAACCTGTGATTAAAAGAGTTAGGAAGAATATTATTGATGTATTCAGATATTTAAGCAAATAAAACTTTTGGACTCCAATATTAACTTAGTAATTGATATTATTAATTCTTAAAACAGAATCCTCCATGGAATCTTAAAATTTGTCACGGACTATAACATATATCACATTTAATTTTCTCAAAGGTCTTGTAGGGTACATAAAGAAGGGACTGCCCCTGATTTTAGATTAAATTGCTTATTAGGTGAGAAAATTTTTGTGGGACCAGAGGAAGAAATGCATTATATGTCTCAGTGCTCTTGGCATAATTGTGTATGCAAAGTACATCTTATTTTGGTGATGTTTTTGTATGAAAGACTTTTGAGCTCATTGTTATGACTCAGCAAAACTATGGCTTGTATTAGTTAATCTGATTCATTCCTTAATGGACATAATTATTCTACAAGGGTAAATACTGTTTCTCCATCAAGACTGGTTGAACTACTCTATGTATAAAGGTCAGCTACATCAGTTTTGGTTAGAGGTGTGGACATTTAAAATAGGTGGATTAAAGTAAAGAATATTCCAAAGATAATTGCCCAAAATATCCAAACCAGTATTTGCAGCTCAAGTGTATACCTGCCGTGATGGTTATCTGAACATCATTTTGTACCTTTGTTTGCATTTATCTATGTTTTATTTTATGTTAAACACATACAGCCCATGTAAGTTTCAAAACAGTTAATAATTCTATCTTCTCAATGAAAAAAAAAATCTGATTCCTGGAGATCTACCCTTTCATTTTTACTCATTTAAATTGATATCTGTAAAAGATCGTATGGCTTCTATCTTATGAAGGATTTTCTGTATTCAAATATTTACGTGAGACTTGTATAAAAATTATTCTTCATAGACAAAAAATATAGATATTGGTAGAATATGGCCAAGGAAATGTTATTTTGAATGTAATCCTAAAACATCTGAATATGCTTGTGTTTAAATGTATTATTATTTTAATTTTTAGGAAAAGCCCGATGGCTCCCCAGTATTTATTGCCTTCAGGTCCTCTACAAAGAAAAGTGTGCAGTACGACGATGTACCAGAATACAAAGACAGATTGAGCCTCTCAGAAAACTACACTTTGTCTATCAGTAATGCAAGGATCAGTGATGAAAAGAGATTTGTGTGCATGCTAGTAACTGAGGACAACGTGTTTGAGGCACCTACAATAGTCAAGGTGTTCAGTAAGTAGTCTGCAGCAGTGTCACTGCTAAGTGGGATCGATGGCCAGTACCAGACCATGTTCTTTAGAAAGAAGACTGAACTCTCTGTAGTGTCTCTATAGCAGGTATCTATATAAGGGGACTTAAAGAGATCTTCATTCTGCTCATATATACTATCAGCAAAGAAAACAAAGAGTATGAAATTCAAATAGGAGATTTGCAGTGAGGAACTAAAATGATATTCTCTGTTACTTTGTCATGTAAAAATGTCATGAGCTATGAAGTACTGCTACTGATAACTAGCAGGTGATCTTAATTTTTACTGACATGTACAAATAAGTGTTGTGTGATACATACATAGATATATGATACATATGTAATCATGTATATCATGCTTACATATACATGTATTTGGCTGAACCAAATGAAATTGCCATTTTGATACATAATAATAAAATATAAGCAAATTCAAACTATATTTTAACAGAGATATAAATTTTCCATTTATATATATCCACATATATAAATATCCCATATGTATCCACATATAAACATTTTATATATTATATATATTAGAGATATAGATACATTTCCATCCTGACCTTTATTGATTGGTTATTGATTTAGATTTCAAAAAGTATTCACTTGGTTTAGAAAAATTGTCCTAAAATTTAAAAAACTCACCACACCCTGAATGCTTATGTGGGATACACCAAGGAGAGAAAGTAGAGTAGGGATGGAAGAAGAGAAAATTGTAGAAGAAACTTGGAATAATTATAGTCACTATGACAAAATTACTTTGCCTAATGATAGCATATAGTTAATGTTACTGTGCAAACAGCTGTGCAAATGAATGACTTGAGAAGTTATAATTAAAGTATTTCATCTTTTAAAACTGAAATAAAAAGTCCCACCTCTGTTACTTCACAATATTTTAGACACTACAGAGAATGAAACAGGTCTCAAAAGTTTCAGAATGCCAGTCTTTCAGTCTTTTTTAATTAGGGAAGAAGGTTTCACTTTACAACTTTTTCCCCTCTGCTTTCTGATAACTTGACAGCGCCTAGAAATTATTAAAATAAATAGAGAAGAAAGAAACCCAGAGGGCCTTCCAACTACAGCAAGTAACTGTGGATTTTTCCTGTTTCTCTTGTGCAACTAAGTAGGTCTGTCCCTCAAGTATTTATACGGACTTCAAAGCTCCTATGGGCTCATGATGCAGATTCGAAGCATGCTTATACTATCAAAGGAAACCTTTGTTCCCCAGAAGAACCTTGTAAAAGCATATTACATGTTTCAGTTGATTACCTTTCAGCTTAGAAGGCACTTTCCAGAAACCATCCACACTTCTCGATCGTTTTATGAATCAAACCAACTACCAAGTGTTTGCATTCATGCCCGTTTCCATAAAACATCCCAAATAGTCTGCATCCTGCATTTGCCAGTGGCCCATGTACTTTTTTTATTTTCTTCTATTTCACTTTCATGTTATTAGAAAGATGAATAGTGCACTGCTCAGGACACTTTTCTAAAGTGAGTAATCAAAAAGTTTTTTGGTGATAGATATAATGTCATAATATAACCAGACATCAGAAATGGACCACAGCAGCTACAGAGGTTAAGTCACAGTACTCTAATGGTTATGTGTATTAATTTGTCATTGTCAGGTTTCATTTTTAAGGTGTTAAAATTTTCCTACACTGAGATGGTAATATACAAGGGAGTTGTGAAAATTCAGTTTGTTTCATTTGGAAGAATTATTTGTGACAGTTTTCAAAACATTTTTTGTAAAAAAAAAAAAAAAAAAAAATTAAGCTATTCCTCATATGCAAGAAATCATACCTGTAAATCAGCCCAAATCTGATTTTTCAGAAATCTGAAAAAAATTCAGTTGGCCTAATTCAATAAAATTTATAAGCTGATTTGGAATACAGGGAATTTCTATTATTGTGAAAACAAACTCACACCCCACCTACCGCCAACACCCCCCTACTTCCTTCTCTTTTTGATGTTGTTGAAAACAAAGTGATTCTCAGAAACAGAATTTGCATTCCAGGCTGTGGGCCAGGGAGAATTTACATAGACAAGTTACACACTCTTGAAAATGGTATTTTATACTAAAAATCGTGAGACCCTCCAAATCCAGTAAAATGAGCAGCAAAGCTTACGATAAAGACAATGTTTACAAAAAGCATATAGGGGCTTTGGTTTGTTTTTTTTGTTTTGTTTTGTTTTCAATGAATTTACTTTGGGTCACTTTCTGTGAAGCAAAAAGCAGCTGTGACAGGGAGACTTTCATTCTCTGCATATATATATTGCAGTCACTTAAGAGTTACTAAGCCCATCAATCAGTCCTCTGTTTCCCTCTGTTGAATCACTTAGCAACGTGCACTGTGTACCATAGAATCAAGTGTGGTTAATGGGAGCCAGTCTCAGATCAGGCTGCTGCTGATTGCCATCCTCATGAGCTAAGTCAAATTGTTTTTATTCAAAGTAGAGCCCCTGGCAAATGACCTTGCTATCTTTAATGTAGGTTTGCTTATTTAATTTTAAGCTATTCCTCATATGCAAGAAATCATACCTATAAATCAGCCCAAATCCAAATAAGTGGCATTCTTAGTCACCACTAATCAGATTTTTTCTTTTAGTTTAATGGCATCAAAATCAAACTGTGTTTTTATTCAGTGCACATTTGAGGTTAATAAAACCATTCAGAAGCAAGTGTCGACCTTTAAATGTGCCCAAAGATTCATTCTAGTGATTGTGAAAAAGGTCTAGAAGTCAAATGGATACCCAGAGAGCCAGAAGGCTGTTGGTGGTGAGATGGAGCAGTCACTGAGCGGGTCACCAGGAGACCTTACTTTGTGAGATCTGCTGCTAATTTCTGACTTTGGGCAAGTCACCTCACCAGTCTGGGGCTAGGATTCACTCCTCATCAGTAAAATGAATACTTTGGATGAGACGGGAGGTTTTCCCATTCTGATGCTAGGATCTTCTTCAGGAGTTAATGAAGACAGTTGAGGAAGGTGAGGAGCTATTTCTACTCGATTAGTGAGACTTCAGTCTATTTCAACATTTCAAAGTTTTTCATGATAATTTGTTCATGGAAAAAAAAAAATGGAGGAGTGGCTCCAGCTCTAAAAAAAATTTGAAAACCACACCCTGTGCTAATTACAAGTCTAGTCTACTCTGGTGGTGCTCTGTGGTATTGCAGACATGGAGTCTGCTCTGTGGTACATATGGACCAGGTCTTATGATGATGATGGGCTGTGTTTAGTGGCTTCACACAGAGGTACTTCAGAGCTTTTATTTGGATTCCTCCCATTTGGATACTGTTCTGACTGCTTTATCAAAATTAAATGTCTTTGCTTTCACCCTCCTCCTAAAAGTCATTCAACTTAAAAGTAAAATTTTGGGGGGTGTTGAGGGGGGAAGAAGCAGAAAATGATCTGTTCAACAATGAGATCTACACCAGATATTTCATTTTGATTATTTAAATATAAAAGATACCTTTTGCCCACAGTAGTTTGCTTAAAATACTTCATGATTTATGAGGGGTGATTGCTGACAAAGTACTGGGAAGAGCAGTTTTGAGTCAACACGACCATTTGCATCTGCCTTCACTTGCTCTCCTCTCTTACTAAATTGAGCTATCCTATGTGTGGGTTTTTATAGTAATACTAGAACACTGTGGGTAATACAGAGCAGTTGTGCCTTCTTCAATACATTCTCACCTTTCTGTGAGCTGGCTAGATGCCAAAAAATATACATTTTAGAAGGTTGCTGATTTTTAGATTATTTGAAGGCTAATGTTCATAGCTCTTACTAGCAACAGTCTGGGTATTAGAACAAAAGAGCCTGTCTATTTCAGTATATTTCTTTCTGACCACTCCCCAGCCACTTACCACAATTTCTTCTCCAGCTATAAAATCTCCCATATAACTGCAGATGATAAAAAACACAAAGAAAAGTAGAGGGAAAAGTAAGGGCACTATTGATGAAATGTTTTAATTGGCACTAAATATTACATGTAGCTTAACTTTTCACTATATATGATCAGCCCTTAATGGGTATTAGTGAAAGCCCTACAATTTATTTGGTTGAAAGCCACTATCCATAGCAAGCTAACACAGGAACAGAAACCAAATATTGCATGTTCTCACTTATAAGTGGGAGCTAAATGATGAGAACACACGGACACATAGAGGAGAACAACACACACTGGGGCCTTTCAGAGGGAGGAGGGTAGGAAGAGGGAGAGAATCAGGAAAAATAACTAATAGGTACTGGGCTTAATGCCTAAGTGATGAAATAATCTGTACAAAAACTCTCATGACATAACTTTACCTACGTAACAAACCTGCATTTGTACCCCTGAGCTTAAAACAAAATTATTAAAAACCGAAACCATTTGAGTCTTAGCATTATATATCATTGTTCAAGATAATGGCACATACTACATGTTGCCATGAATATCAGCTGCCCCCGTCTCCAACACACACATGCGTGCACACACACACACACACACCCCTTGTAAACTACTATCGGATTTAGAATAAACACTGTAAGATATTTTTAATCTCCCTATTGTATAATTTTAAGCTACCATAGTGTGGCCCTATTATGATATAGCTTCTAACTACTTAAGATAGCCAGGTCAGCAAAAAAGAAAATAAACAAAGGCATGATTTTTCCATTTGATAAATATTCAGTTGAGTGATTTAGAGAAACTTAGTCAAGAAGATTCAGAAGCAAAATTTGGCTTAAATCATTGCCCTTGACTAAATTACTTTAATGATACAAGTAAATGAGTAGCATTGCTTTTCCTTTCAATTCTATACTTGGTTATGAATCTTTGAATCATGTTAAGATATAATTCACATAGACTATTTTTTTAACACCTTGGAATCAATATGCAATTTTGCTAAAATAGTACATGTCCTCTTTTATGGTCCTCCAACTAATACTCATCAATTGTTACAACCTAATATAAAAGAAAATTACATTCAAGATACATAGTTAATATAGAGGGCTCGAAACAAACATTTAAGGAGAAAATAACTCAGGAAAATGAAATAAGTATTACCATTACAATCACAATACTCTCTGTGACCCTCTTTTCCAAACAGACGAATCATAAAGTAAGCATGATTAAACTTTAAACATCCTTTCATCAGGTTTCCTTAAGGTTTGCTACAGTTTCATTTCATTGAAAAAATAAGGAATTTTATAAAGCATTTGTGGCAACAAAACACACATGACCATGAGTAAAGGACCAAACATTGAAATACAAAGTGTTTATGATTATGGGTGCATTGATAAAACATTACAGGGTTTACAAAGCAAAGGTATACATTTTCTATTAGAGAAAGAGTATGTGCACAACAGTCTTGATATTTTACTTTGGTGAACTGGAAAGTAGTGAAACTTGGCAAAGCGACCCACCAAATCTGTCTATTTAGAACCTAAATTTATGGGGAGAATTGTCAAATATCGCCACATATTCCAGGCATAATACTCTTGAAGGAGAAACTAAGAATGTTTTGACCTTTTTTTCTGTTCATTTTGACTCTTCATTGGCCACATAAATTAACTGCATATATTACATCTATTGGGCTCTCAGAGAGGGTGTCACTAAATAACTGATTTCAGTTTCCAGAAAACTTTGACTTGATAATGTCAAGGTTTACTCTTATGTGAAAGACTTTAACCCCCACACAATATGTTTCCCAGAAACTAGTGTCTATTTTGAGAAGCTTTTTTTCTTGGTCAACTTTTTATCATTTTATAGTCACTATCCTACCAATCCGGTAGTCAAGTGTCACTTCTAGTTTGCGTTAATGTTAATTTTCTCTGTTGTGTCTTCCTATTTTTCTATATTTATTTTTTCTATTGTTCTATCTTGCTTATGCTTTGTTCCCAATCAGTGTATTTGGAAACTAGAAATCATTGTGAAAATTGTATTTGTGGAATTATATTTTAGAATTATATTTCTAGAATTATATTTCTAGAATTAATAGTTAAGTAGGCCCTCTTATAATTAAAGTGCACGAGTTCAACACATGGGAGGATTTATTATTTTTGTTCATTATTCTAATATCCAATGTAAAACATGTTTATGAGGGGAAATTAACTCTAGATATTAACCTAAAGAAGGTTACATTTGTTTCTCATACAGTCTAAAGATATCCATTTTGCTACCCCAGAGACATTTTGTCGTTTTACTTGTTTTCTATAATGATCTGGGGAGGTAACATGTCTAATAACTGAATTCCAAATTGAGCAATAATTATACAAAAGCCAATTTAGTTTAGTTTGGTAATCAAAATTAAAGGTATTAGGTGGTAAACAATATAAAAGAAAAATTAGCTGATTGTTTAAATACATTTGTTTATAAGAAAATAGAATAATTTTGGTCCATGAGACTCACAAAAATCAGTGACAATGAGGCAATATACTTTTTGTATAAACTAATTGTTGGAGCTATTTAAAAAGCGTAAAATCCATCACTGATAGGAAATAGCAGCTAAGAATAAAATAACTTAAAATCAGTTTGAATAATAAATTGCTGCTGCAACTTTTAATCAATTGCTCCTGAAGTCTTTATTAAAATGTATGTTTCTTAGAACTTCCTATATTTAAAATGTTTTTGTCCATCATCTCAGGTTCCACACTTGAAAGGTTTTCTCACATTTACAGTTTCATATTGTGACTTGGCTTAAGAGGTAAAGTCAGAGATATTTCGGAAATTTGGGTTTATAAATTCCTTAACTTGCTTTCTATTTCCCATGATTTTAGAACAGTGTTTCTCAAACTTTATGGTGACTGAGAATCCCCTAGGAACTTGTTTAAAATGTAGAGTTATGGGATTTTTTTTTTTTTCAGGAATTCTGATTCAGTAGGCCAAATAGGGCTCAGAAATCTGAATTTTAAACAAGAACCTTTGTGATTCTGGTTCGTGTAAATTAATGTCTTCACTTAATGAACTGGAAGTTACTGATAAGTAAGAAGTGCTCATGGTAATCAATTAGAGACAATATATCCTATGTAGGACATTAGCCCTTGTTTCACTATCAAATCCATATTCACCACTTATAAAGCATTCAGAAAGCATTATCGATATTTTATTCAAAGGAATTACAAGCACTGAAAATAACATTTAAGATAACAAATATTTGAAGGGGTAGATCTATAGATTCCCTAAATCCAGATTGTATAACGAAATCTATTTTTATTCTGTTGCTTATTCTTCTGTATTGAGTAAATGAATTGTTTTTGGTGTAAACCAAATCACAGAAGTCCCATTTTTCTTACATATGTACTTAAAATCTTTCTCTGCTTAACTTTAGAGCAACCATCTAAACCTGAAATTGTAAGCAAAGCACTCTTTCTCGAAACAGAGCAGCTAAAAAAGGTAAGAATTGTTTTTGATTGATACCTTTATTTAGCCAGTGTTGTAAGTGCCTTCTTCTGACCTTACATTCCAAGACAAGTAAGATAGGCTTTGCTCTTGTGGAGATGACAGTGTTGCAGCTCCCAATCAGAAATTATGCACAAGGCACAGAGGATACAACATGCTCACAGTGTCAGGTGACCATGGGGACATCAAGGAAGGTGGGGTCATTTCTGGAAAGAGGAGTCTTTCTTATTTGAATTAATGGATTGTTGAATAGAAGGCCAAAGCCAATTAGCATGATTCATGCCTGTAAGCCCAGCAGTTTGGGAGGTTACGGTGGGAGGATCACTTGAGCCCAGGAATTCGAGACCAGCCTGGGCAGCATGGCAAGACCTTGTTTATAAAAAATATTTAAAAGTTAGCCGGGCATAGTGGTACATGCCTGTGGTCCCAGCTGCTTGATAGGCTGATGCCTGGTAGGGAGGATTGCTTGAGCCTAGGAGGTCAAAGCTGCAGTGAGCCATGTTTGTGCCATTGCATTCCATTGTGGGCAACAGAGCAAGACCCTGTGTAAAAAAAATAGAGAGAGAGAATGATGAAAGATGAATAGATTTTCGCCAAGCCAAAGGTAGAGATGGCTTTCCAACAATATGAAATAATAGGATGTGAAAGAGAACGGTGTGTTTGGGAAACAGCAGATTTTGGCATTGATGAAACTGGGTGCCAAGACATAAAACAAGAAAGGATAGAAAGAGATGAATCTGGAGAGGCAAAGAAAAGCTGGATCATGACAAATCTTACATACTAAATAGGGAGTTTGGACTTTATTCTGTTGGCAAATTATGCTACTGAAAGATTGAAGTAAAGAGGTGAGATCAGATTCGAACAACGCATTAACAGATATGTGAAGGAAAACTGTATTAAAGTGGGGGACAAAGTTGGAGTTCCATATTGAATAATAATGTAACTAAAATAAGAAAGTTTTCCTTTGTTGGGAGGTAGAAACCCAAGTTCTACATTCTTTGCGTCATGTTAAATTTTACTGCATAAAATTATTTGATGAATATGAAATATTAAAGTTAAAATACATTTAAAGAAAGTGAAGGGAATTATAGAGTATGATAATATATATCATCTTGAAATATATGTAGTATGAAACTGGAGAGGCAGCCCCATTTTAACACCAAATTATTCTTCCGTATGAAGATCTATGATTCATGGTAATAGTCAGTAATAGTCAGTGTTAATAGAGTAATGTTATTTGGTTAATGTTAAAAATGAATAGTGTCAAAATGAATTTGGCAATGCTTTCAAATGAATGTGATTTTATAATAGTGACACCATCTATTGCACATTTAAAAATGGTCAAAGTATATTTTCAAATAAATTGTTAAAAACGTCTTAGAAAGACATTGTTTTTATACCAGAGAGCATACATTCAGTCTTTTGTCAGTGCTGGAAAATAAACTTGTCAAGAAACCTTTGGAATAACTCTGCATTGCCTGAGTTTCTGGAGTTTCCAAATTGACAGCCCCTGATTGAACCAAGGTAATAACATTGCCTTTTTATTTTGCAGTTGGGTGACTGCATTTCAGAAGACAGTTATCCAGATGGCAACATCACATGGTACAGGAATGGAAAAGTGCTACATCCCCTTGAAGGAGGTGGGTATGAGGGCAGGGGGACAGGGAGTACATTCAGAGGACCTGTTCTGACTTTCTTTTTTCTAGGTGTTCTTTAAGCCAGTGGTCTCCAACCTTTTTGGCAGCAGGAACTGGTTTCATGGAAGACAATTTTTCTTTGGATCGGGGTGGGGGGATGGTTTCAGGGTGATTTACAGGCATTATGTTTATTGTGTACTTTATTTCTATTATTATTACATCGTGATATATAACGAAATAATTATGCAACTCACCATAATGTAGAATCAGTGAGAGCCCTGAGCTTGTTTTTCTGGAACTAGACAGTCCCATCTAGGGGTGATGGGAGACAGTGATAGATCATCAGGCATCAGATTCTCATAACAAGTATGCAACCTACATCCCTCATATGCACAGTTCACAACAGGATTTGCATTCCTATAAGAACCTAATTCCACAGCTGATCTGACAGGAGGAGGAGCTCAGTCAGTAATGTGAGCCATGGGGAGTGGCTGTAAATACAAAAGAAGCTTCTTGTGGTTGCCCACTGCTCACCTCCTGCTGTGTGGACCAGTACCAGTCCTGGGGATTAGAGACCCGCGCTTTAAACTATTCAGGATCTAAATATGTTGCCCTCTTTTGAGCTATGACTCTTATGCTCTGTTACTTTAAGTATGTACTAAATTAATATGTGATTTTTTAAACATCATTTTCAGCCCTTGTACAGAAGAATCAAGAGTAGAGAAAATAATTTCTGTATATGGCATGATCTAGAAGTTAATTACATGAGTGGGAAAAGGGATTCCAGGATTCTGTTTCTGTGTCTCTGATTCACGGTTTTGAGACGACATCTAACCTCACTACATGTCAATTTTCTCTCCTGCTAAATACAGTTAGAAGGAAAAAACCACTTCTCAAAGGTGTGGTGCTGTTTCGTTAAGGATTGTGATTGTCAGATGAAAGACCCTATCATCAGTGTTCTTTATTTTCTTCAGCGGTGGTTATAATTTTTAAAAAGGAAATGGACCCAGTGACTCAGCTCTATACCATGACTTCCACCCTGGAGTACAAGACAACCAAGGCTGACATACAAATGCCATTCACCTGCTCTGTGACATATTATGGGCCATCTGGCCAGAAAACAATTCATTCTGAACAGGCAGTATTTGATATTTACTGTAAGTAATTCAATATATAATTATGTTATTTAATGTATTAGAAATAATATTCAAATGCTATTAATCTTTGAAGTCCCAATCCAATTATTCTTTGAATTCTGCTTCCAATCTGCACCCCAAATTGATGGCACCCACATAATCTCTTCCTGTTTAGGAGACCATAGCATGAATAAACATTTATCCATCCTATAATATCTTTCACTCTCTACTTTTTATCTATGAGTATCTCTTCTGAATTCCACTACACACTAAGTTCCTTAAAGATAAGGTCTATAACTGATCATTTTCTGGATGAATGATAGACAGATATAGACTTATGACTGACTGGCTTTCTAAATAAGAGATTACCATTTTAATGAAGAAATTTATTTTAATAATGAGATCAATTGCATAAGTTTGATAGGATGTTGTATTACAAGACATTTTACTTAACTAAATTGTGTATTTGAAACAGAGTGTTTGTCTACAAAGGAATCTTCATGGTCATCTGTTCTAACGTCATTATTTTAGTTAGTAAAGTGAGGCACAGATTCTTGCCCTAAATTAGCTGTAGATATTAGAATAGAATCTTTTTCTCCATTGCTGTGCTTTCCTTGTAAGACAGGTGCCAAGATAATCTAATGATTAGGAGCAAAAATGCTGGAATTCTAGTCCCAGCATTATCAATTACCATTTCTTGAAAAGTAGCTTAATTACTCTACATCTGTTTTCTTACTTTGAAATGGGAAAAATATAATACCTAACTGATAGTGTTGTTATAGAGAGTAAGTGAAATCACAAATCAAAAATAGCATGCTACATCACACATTAAATTGTCATTATTAAGTACTTTATTATTATTACTATATGGTCATTATCACAATATAAACATAGAGCTGAAGATATTTGGAGGGGAATGCAATAAAGGATTTTCTTCTTATTATTAATTTATCTAAAATTTTTGTGATACTGGCATGTGTTCTACAGTAACCTAGCACTTCTACATCTATTTTAGAGAAAAGCCAGGAATGCGTGCTGAGCCTTTCGAGAGAATCACCTCACCTACATTTCTTTTTTTGGCTCCCTAGGGCACAATATCTTATATGGGAACAAAGGTGAAATTCTTCCAAAGTTGCCCTAATATTAAAAGGTAGTTTTGCCTTAAACTTGGGAAATAAGTTTCAACTTGATTTAAACCCAAGAAATTAATATTTCATTATGTATAGCTTATCTAAAATCAAACTTTTTTTTTTAGATGAAGGCAGAATTCTTTCTTTTTTTTTTTTTGTGAGACGTAGTCTCATTCTGTTGCCCAGGCCAGAGTGCAGTGGCATAATCTCAGCTTACTGCAACCTCCACTTCTTGAATTCAAGTGATTCTCCTGCCTCAGCCTCCCAAGTAGCTGGGATTAGAAGCATGTGCCACCACACCCTGCTGATTTTTGTATTTTTAGTAGAGGTGGCGTTCCACCGTGTTGGCCAGGTTGGTCTCGAACTCCTGACCTCAGGTGATCTGCTCACCTCAGCCTCCCAAAGTACTGGGATTACAGGTGTGAGCCACCAAGCCCAGCCCAGAATTCTTTCTGTTAGAAATATTCAATTAGAAATAAACCATATTGGTGTAAGTGTAGGTGTACAAGACAGGAGAGAACATCAAGATAAGTAATAAGAATTGGGAAATTGGCTTCAGAAAGAACAGAAACATCTGTGAGTGTGAGGCATGCACAGTTGGGTAGACAGAGAAGTTCTTGAATGGATGCGAAGAAAATGATTTTATCATGCTGGCTGTGTAAGGTGCACTTGGCATGGATTTTAAGAAGCACAGTGGGCTTCATGGTGAAAACACGAAGCACAAAGAAGCAGTTTAAGACAGTCCTCACATTCAAGGAGTGTACTACTCCAATAGAGAAACAAGACATCTACATCAGAAGGAAATTGCCAATGCAAGGTTGTAAGGGTAAAAGCCTCAGGAACTCAGTATTAAGAGTCTTGAGGGCTCAGATGCGCAAGGACAGTGGTTCTCAAACTGTAGTGTGCATCAGAAGAATATGAAGGACTTGTTAGAGCACAGATTACTGCACCCTGGCCTTGAGTTTCTGATTTAGTGGGTGTAGGAAGGTGCTTGACACTCTGCATTTGTAACAAATTCCCTGATGGTGCTAATGCTGCTGATCTGAGGACTACGAGTGGAGAACCACTGCTCTAGGAAGACTTCAGAGAACAGAAGGAGATCGCTAAATGGAAAGGAGAGACGAGTCCATTTCAAGAAAAAAAAAAAATTGGCCAATTCATCTTGAGAAAGCTAGAGACAAATGTACCAGTCCACTCCTTTCTTACCCTATTCAATCAGTAATGAGGTTTTAGAGAATCTAGCTCTTTAATCTTTGTTTTGATCTGATTTCTGCCTTCTGACACTGCCTACATTTATGCCACCATTCCTCATTGCCGGTATTTCTGCAATGGATTTCAAAGTAGTATTTTTCAAATGAATTGCAAAATAGTATTTCTCTTGTCTGCCCACCATTCTCTGTTCACCCCCAAATAAACCGCCATCGAAACTGCTGTCAGAAATATTTTTCTAAAACACAAATGTGATAAAAACTTCTCAGTGACTCCCCAGAGCTCTCAGATTAATATCCTTCCCCCTCCCCCAATTGCAATATGCCTTGAGTTCATTTCAGCCATGGTCCTACAGTATGTCTCAGCCCTCATCACTGCCTGTATCCATTGTGGTCTGTTCTACTTTCCAGATTCCTTCTGTAGAGTAATACTTACATGCCTATGCATATGCTGTCATTTTCCCACCGTTATCATTTAGCAAACACCCATTTATGTGTCAAAACCCAGCTCCAGGGTCAGTTCCTCCAGGAAGCTTCCTAGTCACATGTATCGATGGCTACCAGGATCCCTATGCTTGTGTCATATGCAGGTTTTATGTGGTCATACTCTTAATTATTAAGTTTGGTGTCTTTACAAATAGAGGAAACGTTCATTGAGGCAGGGTTTTCAACTTTATAATTCCAGCACTTAAGGCTTGCACAATATAGATGCCAAACAAATGAATAAACGAAGAAGGACTGTAGGATAAATAAATACATGAAAAGAAAATTTCAGTAGACAGTTTTAGTTATTTTGTAGGGGTTTATGTAGCAGAGTAAGAGAGAAGACTCTCACTTGAGCTGGGTTCAAGCCAAATTGTGGATACCAGGCTAAGGAGTTTTTATTTTTAATCTTCATATGTTGGGAATGTGTAACAGATTTTGAGTATCATTGTAATATTCAAAGTGCTACTTCAGAAAACTGATTCAGAGGAAATATATATGAAAGGATCAAAAGGAAGGAGACTCAAGATGAGGAACCAAGTGAAATTTGATGGCATTGCTTCAGGTGTAGGTTAATTAGGACATGGACTAAGGAAGTGTTAGTGAGAATAGAAAGGGAGAATCAGTCCCAAAATATATTGTAAAGTATTAATCATCAAGACATGGTGACTGAATGGATAAGAGAGGGCAAAGGAGAAAGCCAGGGTAATGGGCAAAAAGATGATTTACTAATGGGCAGAGTAAAATTCAAAGTCAGGGGCAAACACAGAGCAAGGGATCATTAATTTTGAGGTAAGCATGTTAGTGGACATGCAGAGAGTTACTGTCAAAACGCAAATGTGTTACATTAACCCTTTGATGACTCTCTAATACAAAGCGGAGCCTATTGAAAAGGGAATACAGAGAAGGGGAGTTTTAAAATAGAGAAAGAAGTCAGAGATTGCCATCCCTGGCTGTTCTGTTGTGTCAGCCTTGATCAGAGATGTGCCACAGTGACAAGCCACAGGCCAAACATGAGCACTAGTCAGAGAAGGGCCAAGTAAGAAAAGCAGGAGAGGCCCAGAAACGGAAGGTCAGCAGGGCACCAAAACCAGATTTTATTTACTTTTCAACCTCACCGGGAATTGCTGGTTAGGAAACTACTTCAGGCAAATCCAGAAAAACAAATAAGAAGTGTATTAAATCAATCACCGTTTAACCTCAGAATATACTGGACAAATATTCAGAGATGCCCAAGCATAGAGAAAAGGCAAAGAAACAATCTATAACAACCTTCTATAAAGTTTTTTTATCTGCACTTTATCTATAGAAAGGTAAATAAATGACTGCAAGAGATAGAACAAAACCTCCAAAAGTATAACTTACTCATTTCACTTGTTAGCTAATAAAAAAAATAGATTTTCATAGATAATTTTTAGTGTCACCAGTTTGGAAATATATACACATGCCTCAATAATTATTAAGTCCTGTGGAAAACATTCTATAAAACATACCTTTGCATTATATGATTTCAAAATTTATTATTCATTGTATTATCTAGCAATATAACAAATGGATACGTTAGTGGATCATTTCTAATTGCCAGCACCGCTTCATTTTATTTCCTGTTTGCTAGATATGGTTCACTGTAGCCAGCATTTAATTTCGTTAGCATTCTACCATTGAGTGCTGAAGCATACCCTTTAGCCCTATTTTCTCCATAAATATCACCAAAATGGAATGAAAGTTGCATCTTGGCTCCAATGAACAGGACAAAATTACAATACATTTACAGTCCTGTTGATCGTGTCAAGGGTCTCCGTCAGTTCATAGGATTCATCTTTTTTTAAGCAGATCTTCTCTCCTGCATGCCGAAATCCTTACTGGTATTGTTTAGCTCATGTCTCCTCTTTTTTTTTTCATATGAAATATTATTATGCAATATGAGTACAGTGGTATCTAATAGCTTTAGCTATTTGCTAGCTGATTTTTGTCCTTCCAAACTATAAGATTCATATAATATGTAATTAAATTTCCCTGTAATAAAGCCATGCAGTTTGATTGTTCCTATGGTCTTTTATACATAAAATAATTACCACCATTCCTACCTCAGTTAAAGACATTTTGCTAAGAAGAAATTGATTTTTATGTAACAGGATTTCTTTGTAGTTTGCCCTAACTAAGATTAGTACTTGTATAGCAAGTAGCTATTAGCTTCAATCCTTCTATAAAAAGGTATATTTAAGCAATTACCATTACTAGCTTCTTAAGAAAATTATGTATAATTTAGTCATTTACATTGTATGCACAGAGTAATTCGGTACTTGACAAAAATGGTTAACTTGTGTCTGTAACTCTTACAGATCCTACAGAGCAGGTGACAATACAAGTGCTGCCACCAAAAAATGCCATCAAAGAAGGGGATAACATCACTCTTAAATGCTTAGGGAATGGCAACCCTCCCCCAGAGGAATTTTTGTTTTATTTACCAGTAAGTGCTTAAGTATTACTTCAGTTGGATGACTATCATTTTATCCTGTTGTTTGACTTCTGGCTGCCATGAAGAATTGTACTTACATGGAAAGATTAAGTGAGAAAAAATGTTATTGCTGGCGACAAGAGACACCACCTATAAAATGTCATGTGGAAGCTTTTTCTGCACCTGCCAGTGTTCTTGCCTTTTTTCTCAATGCTGAGAGATTTCAAGGACAAAGAGAAAAAAAAAAAGCCAACCACAGGAAACCATAATTGCAAAAACTTAAAGTTTAATTGTCCAAATAAACTGTAAGAATCTGCTCCTCAGAAGCAGATAACTCCAAAATGAAAACTGATGACAGTGGATGAACTGATGTGGATTCTAAATCTGCCCACAACATTGCCCCGAACACACCTCTAACCCTCTGAAGTAGGGATAGTTCTGTTGCACGTTATATTTAGGATAATGCTATGGCTCTTTTTTTGTCATTATGTATAATCTTGAAATGCCATTTCCTCAACTTTTCTCCATATCATAGCTGAAGGAAATGATATGCATAGAGGATACTTTGGAAAATTCCTCTCGGATGTGCTCTGCATGTCATAAGGATCTGGAAGCAGACAAGGAGAGAGCTCTCTCTGAGGACGCCTGTTTGCTCTCCTGTATCTTTGTGTTTGACATCACTTTCACATTGAGGGAAGCCGTAATGCAACTCAATACTGCATTTACTGCAGGGATGTGCTTACAAATTTCATCTACCACAGTACTCATTAGTATTTAAGAATGTCATTCACTACATTATTCAGAAGACTAGTATAAGTAATTTCTTTATGCTGACAGAAAACTTTGTTTCTCCTAATAAATTAATTGCTGTTTTTGTTTCCTTTGCAAAGGAAAATTTAAAACTAATTAGGTTTCCGCTTTGGCTATCAGGGATGACAGGGCCAAATTTGTGTCTCAGTTTTAGCAATAATATCTGCTGAATATCTTTCTTTGTTAACATATATTATTCCTATATCATCTATATTTTTCCTAGTCTTAATTAATTTCTTAATTTCTTTTCTTTTTCTTTCGTCATTTTCTTTTTTTTCCTCTCCTCTCTCTCTTCCTTTCCCCTCTTTCTTTCTCATTCTTCTCATTTCATCTTTTCTTCCTTTTTACTTTCCTTCCTTCCTTCTTTCTTTCGTTCCTTTTATGTTTTTTCTTTTAATCTGTATATATAGCGTATTTCCTTTAAGCTGCCTCAAATATTTTTGTCAAATTACATAGGCATAAATATGAAAATAAAACATTGGACTTTTTAAAAATGCCCTTGAAACTTGAGCAAAAGCCATGCTGTCAATAAAATAAAAGTAATCAATAGAAAATAAATCAGCTCTCAAATTCCTACGATCCAAAATATTAATTATTTGCCCAGGAATCAGATGTTGGTAACACAAACTGTACTCTTTTTGCGTGATCTATGAAACACATTCCCTTTTTTATCTTACTTGATAAAATGCTATCTTCATCAAGAAATACAACTGTTCTCATTGTAGCGACCAAGTATAATCATCTGACATTTTGCCTCTATCAAAAGGGACAGCCCGAAGGAATAAGAAGCTCAAATACTTACACACTGACAGATGTGAGGCGCAATGCAACAGGAGACTACAAGTGTTCCCTGATAGACAAAAAAAGCATGATTGCTTCAACAGCCATCACAGTTCACTGTAAGTCACCTACTTCCTCATCAGCAGCTTCACCTCAAAGGCTTCTAATAGCTTAATGTAGCTATCTTTTCAAATGAACTGCAGGTATATCTTTCTTAAATAACTTGGTTGTAATAGATGCAGTAGAGAGAGAGCATCAGGATAAGCTCACCTTTGTCCAGATTTGCACTGCAATATTGAAACCTTGCATGGCTCTGATAACTGCAACTTTTGGCAGTGGTACATCTCCATCTTCTTCCTAAGTGTCTTCAATTTGTGGCGTCAATGAACAATACTCATATGGACCTTAAAGAAACAACTCTGTATATTTTAAGAAAACATTTCCATGTTCTTGAAGTGCACCAGCTTTGCAGTTGACCCGGCATTATCATTTGTGTTACAGAATAAATTTAACACCCAAACTCAGGCAATACAAAGTTACTACAGACTCAGTTTTGGGAACAGGAAGTAGAGATCATTAGACGTTATTTATTGGCTGAATGTACTCTATATAGAGGGGTAGGAAATTTCTGGAAACAGAACCTCTTGAAAATCACTGTGGACATAACTGTTTAACCTTTAATTTGCTTTTGATCTCCAAATACTCCAAAAGTTATATTTGCCTCGGTGTGACAGAAAAAGACACACATAAATACCAGACATTTAACTTGAGTTCTTTATGTTCTAATTCATGGCAGTCCATATTATTGATGTACCTGATGAATCATGAAAATGGTAAACTAATTCATACCACACCCTGGTGACACTAGAATTCAGAGTGCTTTGAGCAAATGTCAGTCTTGCTTGGAGGTATAGTACAAACTTCCTAATAAGTCCTTTGCACTCGACAGTACCATTAATAAGGTTTCCTCTAGACATCATCCACTACAATCCCACTGAGTATAAAGAGACTTTAGAAATTTTCTTGCGTACATAGTTCTAACTCTTTCATTTGACTCATAATACTTTAAAAACATGTGGGATATGAGCTAAAATTTTGAGAGAGATACAGGGGGGTGCATTGGGGAATAAAGCAACCAGATGGTTGCTTCTGATTGTCTGATGTTTGGAGTGCTCCCTTGAGAGCCCTGTAAAAATAGTGGACTGTTATGTTCACAGCTGGGCCATTTCTCCATTTACTCCTTGCTTATGTTGCTTGGGTTTGAATGTGTCTACCATCAGGGGCTAGTTACAGAGAAAGCAGTAGCTTCCAGTATAACAATATTATCCAGTCTTGTTCCATGAAAATAAAATAAAATAATGAAGAGAGAGAATGTAGCCAGCAGATAGAAGCATATGTGGAATAGCTCTCTATTATCATTGCTCATGATGTCTTTGGGCCACTAATCAATAATCTAGTGCCTTAGAGATGGTGTGATGTGCTTATTTTTAAGAGATGCAAGGTACACAGGTCTCTAAAAGAAGAGGGCTCTTATTTACTTTACTTGTAGATAAGGCAGGGAAGGATAGATGGCAGACTGACAAAGCAAAAGACTTAGTTGCAGCCACGTAATGCCTACATGTTTAGCTGTGATGGGGGAAAATTAAACAAAAGTGTGTAAAAGTTTAATTGGATTTTAGTGCATTTAATTAGATTTAAATGCATCTTGGTTTTGACAGGTAGACTCTAACACTGGGTTTTAACTCTATTGCTGACTCTGTTCCTCCTCAAAAGCTGAAAAAAAGTATTTCAAGTAAATCAACATCTGATTCTAAATTATATGGAAACATAAAAATCCTATTTTTACCCACTTATCTTTGATTGCTTGCTTATTTTCCAAAAACAAGATTTGTTTCCTTTTCAAACATGTCTAAAGGAAGTGTGGGTAGAGAAGCACCAACCCATTCTTGCACATGTTTGCAGAATAGACTGCTCATCAAGTCTCACAGCCTACAAATTCCTAGTTGCTGATGAAAGTCACTGTTTCCCTGCCAATATATGCACACATAGAGTCTTCATCAGAGCTTTCAAAGTCCATCATTGTCCTGTAAAATTATTTATCTCCTCTCTGGAAAATTAACTATCCAGCTAACAAAAACTTCTAACTCATCCAGAATAAAATTTTCATCTAAATACAATTCACCCAAATATTCCAAGGAAACTCCACTTTTCTATATGATGGTACATGGTTTAATATTAATGAGAAACTGAGAAAGCATGCTCCTTCCCTTCATTCATTCAATAGTAATGTTTGAGAGTCTACTATGTGTCAGCCACTGTGGATATATCAGTGACAAACCAAGTCACAATCACTACCCTCATGGTGCTTTCAGTCTGATAGGAGAGACGAACTTTAAAAATGATGTTGCAGTCAACAAGTTGCAGTTATGACATATTAAACCAAGGAGAAACTCGGAGTGTAATGGCAAGTCTTCATACTGTAGAACAAAGACACAACTCCTAGTGTGGCAAGCATGGTCCTCTTCAGTCTGGTCTCAATGAATTGTGTGAGTTTAACTTCCATGAGTTGTCACCACTTATACCCAATTACTCACCATTACAAAATCTGCCAAGCTTTCTCATGTCTTTGCCTTTGCTTATGTGACCAAAGTTTTCGTTGCATCTTCCCCTATCAAAGTCCTTCTCAACCATCAGAGGCCATGAACATATAGTATTCCCTTTACAAAGCCTTTATTACTGCTTTGAAACCCAGTTTGGCTCTGTTCTCTATACTTCCATTAAGTCTTCATTTGTACCTCTGTTTCTAGCCTGCCTTTCATCTTTCAACAAATATTTATTGAACTCCAAATCAGTGTCAGGTTTGCTACTAGGTGCTGATTTTATGGGCTGTGTGTTATAGTCAGCATAGTACCTCTACCTCATTGACTTATAAGGTCATTATTTATCTCTGCATCTCTCATCAGTGCTTGGGACGTAGTAGCTGTACAATAAATACTTGTTCAATTGAGTTGGAATTTTCTCATACAGATCAGACTACGACAGTAAGATTTTTATAAAAATTGTTTTCCATCAACTGGATGAGAAATGGAATAGCACTTTTTTTTTTATTATACTTTAGGTTTTAGGGTACATGTGCACAATGTGCAGGTTTGTTACATATGTATCCATGTGCCATGTTGGTGTGCTGCACCCATTAACTCGTCATTTAGCATTAGGTATATCTCCTAATGCTGTCCCTCCCCCCTCCCCCCACCCCACAACAGTCCCCGGAGTGTGATGTTCCCTTTCCTGTGTCCATGAGTTCTCATTGTTCAATTCCCACCTATGAGTGAGAACATGCGGTGTTTGGTTTTTTGTCCTTGCGATAGCACTTTTTAAAAATATTTGCTGCTATGGTAAATTCTCTCTGAAGAAACACAACTACTATCTCATGGTTTTTCAATTTATCACTTGCTGTCTAAAGATGCTTGATTTTCCAACATTTATGCCTTACTGTCTCTTTATATAATATTTACCTAGTCATCATCTTTATTTTCTTCCAGAAGTGACTTAAGATTTTTTTTTCTTAAGGTGATAGACCCTAGGGGAATATTTATATCCCCTCAAAATATCAATCATGTTAACTGCAAATAAATGGATAATCAATTAGATTGACCATTCTCTTGTCTAAACTAGTCTCAAGGCTGGCTTGAAAAACTAGGCTAATCATGCTATTGTCCAGTTATTTTAGTCATATAAATCAGTTCTGAATGTTCAAATGCAGTTAGAAGAAATTTATTTTCTTTCATCTTTTCTTCTCCAAAATATTTTGACTATCTTACATTTCAGAGTTAGCATTTTGAACAGATTTTCTGCTTCACAGATTTGGATTTGTCCTTAAACCCAAGTGGAGAAGTGACCAGACAGATTGGTGATGCCCTACCCGTGTCATGCACAATATCCGCTAGCAGGAATGCAACTGTGGTATGGATGAAAGTAAGCAATATTTTGGTACTACCCTGCTGTTTGGATTGATTTCTTTTTAGGTTTCTTATGCCCTTTATATTGTATTCAAGTAGATATATTCATGGATGTGTTTATATACCAGCTCTCTGTCTCTCTCTGTTTCTGATAAGAGAAATAAAATAACAATAAAATTTTAGAGGTGCTCAACAGGTTGACATCCATAATTGGTGTTCTGAAACTTAGTTTGGGGTGTTATGTCAATTATGTGTATATACTAATTATACACACACCACACACATGTGTGCACATACGAACATAGTTATATACCACAGGGCTTAACAGTTTAGTGTGTTTTTGCCCACATTATCCTTACATGATATTTACAACAACCCTGTGAAATATAAAGATTATTATTTTCCCCACATTCTTCATATAAAGAAATGGAAGGGAAAGAAATCAGAAAGCTCGTAACTGACAGAGTAAAGACTCAAGGCCAGACCTTACTGAGTATAAATACTATGCTTTGATAAGACACCTTTTGTCTCTCTGCTGCTGAGACCACTCTTAAGTTTCTGAAAACAGGTTCCACTGGATCAAGAGCTCCTAGAAAGCAATCCCTTTTATCCCTGAGCTATAGTAGAATACCTGGAACATAGTAGGAGTTAATTCAGTATTTCCTGAACAAGTACTTATACTCTTGTAATTGTCTGAAATGTAGGCCATTGGCTATCCTTTTAGAGTAAGGAAGTGTGACTGATAATTGGTGATTTGAGACAAGGTTATCACCAAAGGAAAAGGTTGTGATTGTGATCCCTTCACTTAAACACTTGGCTAGTATATCCAAACTCCCAGTGCATTTGTTACCAGAGCATAACATGTGACAAGAACCCTTAACCCATGGTGGGTTTAGAAAACACACATACCATTTGAAATAGGAGTTGACAAGAATTACCTTTATAAGAAACTGTGGAGAAATATTTTTTCTAGAGATTCTTTTTGATGGAAATATATTGATGAAATTATTTTGTATTGCTTTACTGCCTGCTTTTTGATCCTTTTTAACACTCAATCCTCTGTTACTTGTTGTCTTACTCTGTGAGCTCAGTTTCTTATTCTACTCTCTTTCAGCCACAGCCTCATCACAACTTGTTCACTAAAATAAAGTGCCACTTCCTGTGCTGCAATCTAGCATGATATGTTTGTAGTAATCAGTGATCACAAGGCTAGACAAGTTCTAGGCAACTAGACTAATTCATAATCATTTGAACACTCACTGCATGTTTTACTGTAGGACTAGAGAAACTAAGTTTACTGTGGTTTAAACTGTTTTTACATCAACTGCAATCACTGTTATGAATGAACTGTCATGAACAGCTCATGTATTCAAAATAGTGATGATCAGTATTCCCTGATTATTGGTTAGTTAATGGAGAATGGGAAAAAATATCCTAATGGACAAAGACCACATAATCTTAGGATTGTGTCTAGTTGCCTGCTTATGATCATTTCAATTCCTGACGTAATAGGATTATTTTCTGTATATCAGGTGATTTTTTAAAATTAAATGTTACATTTTCTTTGTTCATAGAAATTGGAATAGAACGCTTTCCAAATTATAAATTCAGTAAATGAAAGAGCCTGAAATAAAAATCTGACATGTCTGACTCTAAAACCACAAAAGAAAAAGGAAATCTATTTTGAAAGCATCTGAAGTTAAGAAAAAGAAGTTTGCATTTATATTATTCCCAGAGGAATCGTTTTAGGCTTAATTATTATCTAATAAATACACTGAGAATTTTAATTCTGCCACATGAGATAATTTACTTTTTATTTAATCAGGATAACATCAGGCTTCGATCTAGCCCGTCATTTTCTAGTCTTCATTATCAGGATGCTGGAAACTATGTCTGTGAAACTGCTCTGCAGGAGGTTGAAGGACTAAAGAAAAGAGAGTCATTGACTCTCATTGTAGAAGGTAATAAAATACTTGGGCACTAAATCAAATTATTCTTTGAGAATTTTATACCTGGTTTCTTTTATGATCTCAGTTCAACATCTTATTTTAATTGTAATGATATTTCAGGCAAACCTCAAATAAAAATGACAAAGAAAACTGATCCCAGTGGACTATCTAAAACAATAATCTGCCATGTGGAAGGTTTTCCAAAGCCAGCCATTCAATGGACAATTACTGGCAGTGGAAGCGTCATAAACCAAGCAAGTATTTGTCTTCTTGTTCTATGCTGCACTTTGTCCAATGTGTTTTTTGTTTCTTCACGAGCCTACGCTATAGGTTGGTTTATTACCACATAAAATTTGCAGTGTATAGATTGGTTTGTTACCACATAGAGTTTGCAGTACATGCTCAGAGGAAGCTTTTGCTAACTTCTTAATTTTCCCAGAGGAAGAACATGGCTCAAAGAGAAATTTTATCCCAGGGCCATGGAGAAGGGAAGAATCATTGTGTCATGGTCAGTATCTGTTTTTAAAAGAATATAAATTGGGTATTACTTCATGATCATTCATTCCTGAAATTTGAGTGATTAAAACATTAAGATATACACTTTTCTGCAAAATAAGCTCATGAATCTCAGTATAAGTGGACTCTAATACTGTGCTCAACTAATGCACATTAGAGGTTATTTCTTCTTAAAACTATGTCCTCATGTAGGGATGGTGGAGAAGAACACAGTTACTGCTTATGAATGTGTGGTCTGACATGCCTATGCAGTGCTAGGGCCAGAATAAGGCAAGCTACATATATAGTGTCTAGGATGTGCCTTTCTGAACAAAAGGGTCATAAACCAGACCTCAATATTTGTACCTTTTTATTTTAGTAATAGTAAAGGGTTAAGGATTTGTTAACACTACCTGTTATTTTCTCTTACTATTAAGTCTTTGACCCTCCCCCTAAAGGAAAGATGAGAATCTCGTCTACCACTAGGGATTCAGAACTGTAATCCCAGTAAATTGCCAGTCTGCTTGGGTTGCTGACATACTTGTTAATTCCATTGTTCTCTACAACAGTCTTCATGTCTCCCTCTTAGTATAATCTGTAAAGGCTTCTCAGGAGCACCCAGAGGTACCAATGGATTATTTGAATCTTCTGTGCTTCTCAGATTTTGACCCAGTTGAAATTTGAGAAGACATATACAAAGCAAAGAGCTGCAAATTAATTTTAAGTTAAAATCTCCACTCTTCCTCTGTCCAGGGAAGTTGGGCCACTGTCCCACCTTACGCCATGCAGTTTTGCAGTGCAAAGTGGATTTTGGCTCTTTCAACTATAGATGATGCATGTATAGCTGCATAACTCTAGATATAGAAAGCCCTCAAAAGAGTAGGCACACTTGAAGTGAATGACTTCTGATTTGGTTAAGTGTGATGGGGACACACAGTAAGAAAGCATATAAGAGGAGGCAAAGAAGCTCTGGGCTCCTTAAACCTAGGAAAATACAGTTTTCTTGATTTGGAATAAAGACTTGAACCATCTAAATTGCCAACAATGTGCAGATCTATTTTTAGCATCAAAAATGGTTGTTTCTTTTCGACTCTATTGTTTTTGCTCTCTAGTTCAATTAAATGATAAGTGCAGCAAAGAAGAACCTTCAGGTACTGGTAATACAGACATAGAAAACAGAAACATAAGCACACAGTAAATTTTTGATTAATGAAAAGATATGAAGATTTAAAAGGCCATCCTAGAAATGAGAAAATGTATTTTGTAGAGTTTAAAGTAACAAAAACAAAGATTCAGCAAGAAACTCAGACGAAAAATGCTAGTACGAAGTGAAAAAATAGCAGGTAAATTTACTATGAGGATAAAAATAATAATGCCATCTTTCATTGTCAAGGAGAAAGATTGATTCTGGCCCACTGGGTGATATGTTATTTTTCTTGTTCTGGGTTTGTGCTGATGCATCCATAATCTTTTATTTGTTCCCTTCTCAGATACATGGTGAATCTGTTATTTTACAACTACAAGATATCTCTGCCCCTCCTCCACCCCCAGCAACTAGAAGATACCCAAAACAGGAGAATAGCTCTTGTCCTCAAGGCACTTACCGTGTAGTTGAGGAGAAAGCAAACAATATAGAAAGAGAAAAATGTAGGGAATGAGTTCATAAGATGACCGAGAAAAGAGTGCAAGTACATTATTTGTCTCAACCTTGTTGGGTTTAGGAGTCAAATCTTAGGGATGAGATTAAAGTAAATTGTATTTTATATTTGAAGGAATTAAATGCAGTGATTACCCTCATTAACACCTCACACACATCAGAGGGACAGCAATCACCGAAAAACCATCCATCCTCTGTATTTACAACAGAAAACTTTAGAAAAAAATGGTTTCACGTACCCGTGAGCAAATTATACATACATACATACTTTGATATAATGGTTTAAGATAAAGGAATTAATTCCCACAGTGAAGAACAGTGACTAAATTTATAAATAATTAAATTCATATATTTATTGGTGGAAAGTTGGTGGTTAGTCACCAATTAATTATTTTGAAACAAGTATCGTCAGGCCAAAATATTGACTAAACCTGAGATTCTATTTAAAAAGAAGAGCTTAATTAACTTAATTATTAGAATTCACAAAAGAAACATACACAGAAAATTCATTATGGATTTACTAATCTTTGTAGATATTGGCACACATGGGTCTTGATCTATGATCTTACATAGCTTTTGAACACCGGAATACTCCATACAGCACCACGCCTATCCTATTACAGTCATAATTACTCTTTCCTATGCTTTTTAATCCATTTTGATTTCTAAACCCACCTTTTTTCTTCTTTTTTCAGACAGAGGAATCTCCTTATATCAATGGCAGGTATTATAGTAAAATTATCATTTCCCCTGAAGAGAATGTTACATTAACTTGCACAGCAGAAAACCAACTGGAGAGAACAGTAAACTCCTTGAATGTCTCTGCTAGTGAGTATTTTATTTCTGGCATTACAAAAGTAAGAAAATTTGAAGTTATTCTTCATTAGTTTAAAATCTTCAATTCCATCTTCCTGTACTGCATTATGGTAAGTTTTATTTATTTATTTTGCATTTGGTATCATCATCATAAGGTTATTTTTTCTTTTTTCCTGTCCATTCTTGTACTATCCTTGTCTTGACAGTTAAATCATTTCATGTTTTATGGGTCAGAGGCCTTATCCTGTAAAGGAATAGTTCCCAAAAGCAACAGAGAACAAAAAATAAGGTTCTCTTATTTAATTCATGCTTTATGTTCAGAGTGGAGATAATTCAAAGATCATCTTAAAACATTTTTGTGACAGTTTTAAATTTGGTAAATTTTTAATTCCCTTTGATCTATTATTTTGCCTTCTAATTCTTTGTGGTATTTATCCTACCCTTATGTTGTACTAGAATGCCACAAGCTTAATGTCATTTAGCAAACTCGCAAGAGTGATTTTAGAATTCATGAATCTAGTTTACAAAATTGTTCCTTTTGTCATATCATATTTAAACTATAGCCAAAAATCAGATAAGTGAAACAATCTCAGAGAATGTGGAAAAATCTGTCGATGTTGAAATCAGGATAATACATACATACCAACAGCAGCTTCTTCAGAAAACAATTGTCATTTAATGTGAAATTGTCCATAATCTTCAATTCTATAGTTGTTCCTATTGCTTTGTCAACCTTAAATCAGGACTGGCCTAGAAGGAGGCTCAGTTCTGGACATGATGCTAACTGACCTGCCAAACTTTTATTCTTCATTCAGTTGGAAACCTGTGTATGACGTTAGCAGGCTAGGACTACACTAGCTGGGCATTAGCAAGAGCTAGGAGAAAATAATCGTCAAAATATAATGGTCCCTCACAGATTATGACTGGAATATAAAGGCCTAATGGATTGACAGGAGAAAAGAATCAAGCAAATTTAACTCTAAAATAGGAGCGTTGACTTCTCAGAATGCAATTCAGTGAATATTGATTTGTCCCACCTAGGAAGAGAACCTACCCTTTCTTCTTGAACACAAGTTTCTCTTTTTATGTTAACCCATTGAATGGTATGCTTCAGTTTTCTAGGCCTTGCAGTGACTTTATCAACATTTAATACAGTCGTTTTCAAATTCAGGGAGCACCTCCTGAGATGCCAATTTAGCATGTATGAGGAGAGGTCCAGGAATCTGCATTTTATCAAATGTCACTGGCAGTTCTGATGCATGCCCATGCACTTCGAAGATTATTTATAGAGTTTAATATTAGATAATAATTCAACACAGTGGTAATTCTTAAAATGGACTAAGAACATGGCACTATCAGAGTCACTTGGAGGGCTTTGCAAACATCATATATGTTGCTTCTTAATCTCGGAGGTATCCCCAGTTTTAACCTCTACTCCTACTACTTTGAGAACATCTCTAGTGGTAAGTCCTTGGCACTAGAGGATGACAATGAATTCTCATATATCGGGCAGGAAAGTTGAGAAAAGTTGATAAACACCACACTGTAGACTTCCTAGGTGCCAACTTGTTTCCCTAAAAACTAATGACTGTTAAAAGGTGGTGGATAGTGGAAAAATCAATATGGATTTCAGATTAATTCTATAGGTCATCAGTTATGAAATTTTCTATGGTAGATTAATATCTTTGCAGTTGTAGCTCCTCTCCTTTCCTTAAAACAAGATTAATTTCTTTGTAGGCAAGGTCATACTTTATTAAGTGTGATTTTTTTTTTTTACTCTTAGCTATAGAATAGACATTTTATCTTTGAGTATTATTACATCATACTATAATGGTAAAGGTGACTTTCATATATCAACAAATTTTGTTTTTAATTTCATATTAACATTTTTCATTTCAGTAAGTATTCCAGAACACGATGAGGCAGACGAGATAAGTGGTAGGTACTATGCTGCCGACTCTTCTTCCTTGACTATCAGCTCAAGATTTATGAAGTGTCATGGTATAAGTAATTTTCTTAGCTGTCCACAATTTTGACTTGAATTAAAATACCAAATCAGACAAGACAGTAAGAATGCTAAAATTTTACCCTTTAAAAATCACAAGTTTGCATGTTAATTACTGTAGTGAGCTTTAGTCATTTTTAATACAAAGTAATAGCTAGATTGACTTTCTGAAAATCGTTGGCATTGTCTGTAATTGCATGGACTTTTCTTCTTTGTTGCAGATGAAAACAGAGAAAAGGTGAATGACCAGGCAAAACTAATTGTGGGAATCGTTGTTGGTCTCCTCCTTGCTGCCCTTGTTGCTGGTGTCGTCTACTGGCTGTACATGAAGAAGTCAAAGTGAGTTGTGGAAAAAAGATCTTCATCGTTCATTGTCATTGACTTTCACTGGGAGAAAATACAATGTGCTAATTTTGCTCACTCCAGTCGTGCATATAATTTATACAATAAGGAAGATGTATCCCCCAAATCAGGTTGATTATATATTTTGTTTCAACTAATTTTGACTACACTGCCTTTGTCAGGGACATGGCCTGGGATACTGTTTCACATGTGTCCCTTTATTTGTCTCAATCAATAGTCTGAATTCAATTATTTGATTTTTTCAGTGCTTGAGTGAATTTTTTAAAGCATATACTTCCTAAAGGTCAACCACCATAGACCTTTTGGTTGAGGTTGGAGAAGGTTCATTAAAAGTACCTAGTACATCTTGTAGGGACTGCCAGGTGTCTTTGCAGTGACACATCTGGCCAGCAACGAAGCTGCTACTGATTATCTTATTGTTATTACTCCCATATTCTGGTTAGTTGACTTTGATCCATATAAGAGTCTATATCAGAGAAAAACATGTCATTATGTTAACTTGAGTTTTTAAAAATGGATTAGTCAAAGTACCAAGACTACTTTAAAAATGCTTTAGAGATGTTAAACGTTATTAGTTCTATGATATTACAGATAGTATGAACCTTACAAATTATCTAACAGTGGTTTATAAGGAAAATCCGATGAACCAACGAACATTCTTAACATACACACATGCCTTATACTTCTCATCATCTCACTGCCAACACTAGATTCAGGTACCATTGATAGGTGTGGGATTCCAGCATTTGCACTTTTAAAAAGTTTCACTGGTGATTCTGCGGCATGCTGCTAGTTTCAAACATGGGTTTTAAACCACCTTATCTTATAAATGTGTAAATTAATTTTTGCAATGGGATGTCTATAGCTAGTGGAACTTCGGACTTAATTTTATATTTTCCTTATGTCTGATATGTCCCCTTTAAAAAACGTAAGAAAGTTGACTTAAAAGAAAATCAAAAGAAAAATCAGATTTAAATCAGGACCCATGATCTCACCCTGTAAAGATGCCAATTCCAATGAAGCTATATTCAAATGGCGCTGCCATCCAAGGGAGGCAGAAGCTCTGAAATTTTGAAGTCACATAGCAGCATGAGCATGTATTGAGCTCATGTTCTCACAGCACATCTATAAAGTACATACCATTATTATTCATATTTTACATTTGAAAAATCTGAGGCAGAGAATGGTTAAATGACTTGCCTAAGGTTACATAGTTTGTAAGGCACAGAATTGTTATTTGATTTAAGGCAGTGATGTTTTAGAATCTTTGTGTTTAAGGAGTAGACCATACTTTCTCTCACTTGCTTTATTTTGTGCCACATTAGGCAGAAACATTTCTCCTGTTGTGTGTTGTCACTGATGCACACGATGTCCACTCTCACATTATGGCACAACTGCTCCTCATCTTGGCCTTTCTCTCCTTAGTCTTAAGCAGCCCACACCAATACTTGGTATATGAGTCAGGATTCTCCAGAGAATCAAACCAGTAGAGGGTGTGTGTGTGTGTGTGTGTGTGTGTGTGTACAAAGAAAGTTTTATTAAAAGAAATTGACTGACATGATTATGGAGGCTGAGAAGTACCAAAATCTGCAGTCAGGAAGCTGGAGACACAGTAAAGTTAATGTGTAGTTCCAGTCTATGTCCAAAAGCCTGAGAACCAGGAAGGTGTAAGTTCCAGTCTGAAACCCAGATGGGCTAAAACCCAGGAAGAACTAATGTCTCCGTCCCAGACTGGAAGCAAGAAAAAATGTCCCAGCTCAAGTGGTCAGGTACGAAGTTCCCTCTTCCTAAGACTTTTTTGTTCCATTCATATCTTCATTGACTAAATGAGGCCCACCCACATAGACGAGGGCAATCTGCTTTACTTAGCCTACTGATTCGATTCAAATGTTAATCTCACCCGGAGACACCCTCACAGACACAGCCAGAATAATATTTGACCAAATGTCTGTGTACCACACGACCCAGTCAAGTTGACACATAAAATTAACCATCACAACTTGGTAACAAATATGTTCTTTTTCTCAATGAACATTTTACCTATAAACACTTCACATGGGTTTGTGTCCATGGCATCTATAGAAAATTCGGAAGACCTGTGCTATGTAAGTGAAAGGAAAAGCAAACAGTTGCCCAGAGGCAACATCCATTTTATAGAAGTTCTCCTTCTATGTGTACAGGTTTCCTGATATTGAAACCTTATCCTCCCTTTATAATCCATGACAATTTACTCACAAATCCAACAGCTTGTGTTCTGGGGTATTTTCATTTTATTATTACTTCTGAATACTCCACAGTAATTTTATTTCTTAAAATAATGAAAATAAAATTTCCCTGTATCTTGAAAATTAGCTGGAAAAAAAACTATAATTCTCTACATTAGGGTCAAATAAATGTTAAATTCTTGGAGCACCCCCAACATCCAGTATCTCATCAGACACCATTTGTCCCTCTATGAATAAAATAAATTTGTGTGTGTATGTGTTCTTTCATTTGTTTCTTCATGTGGTAACCCCAAATTAAAATGATGGATAAATACATGCTGGACACTGACTTCATGGTGTCTTTAGGTGAAAGCCTCAAGCATTTCCTTTAAAGTAGTTCATTAAATTAAGCTCAACTTCTACCACCTGACCTGAACATTCATCTAAATAACTGTTACCTAATTGAAAAGTTCACCAACTCTGACAGAGTTGATATTATTGGTAATCAAAGTAATAAATTGCAATTCTCATCTGAAGCATCAAGGCTTTTTATTAAGAATTTGTGGAATACTTCAGATTTGCTAAGTGCTTTGCATTCCTGATTAGTTATTCCTTGCTTGTGCCTTCTGAAATAAGCCAGCATTTTTGGAATATGAATTAGTCTTCTTAACCCTTCAAGCTGCTCATCCAGAGTAAGTTCAGATTCATAATAAGATCTTTCAAGTTAAGAATGTCTAAGGCCATTTTTGTGATACAGCTAGCAAAGCAGTGAAATTTTAGCAACATTTAGCGAAGTTCTTTGCATTGATAATTTTAAAAGTCATTGGAGAAAGATAAGAGAAACAATCTTTTATTTCTAGTAGAATTTAAGAATACATTTGCTAATATACCTAGTGGCTATTTAGCCAGCATTCACTCTTTATTCCACTAATAGAAGCTAAATATTTTTATTATAATTTTCCAAAATGGAAAACTGGAGCAAGAAAGACTTAGCAATTGTGTTCTTTTCCCATTGTGAAATGACATATTCATTTAGGAGTAAGGACTCATGACTCTTTTGCTGTTTTAATCCATATAACTTCCCAATGGAAATTTCTTGTTAAAAAAAAAACTGAAGATGTTTTGATGATGAGAATAGATGACTCTGATTTTTTTTTTTTCCATGTATGTAGGGTATTAACTATCAGAGTCAGGAAAAGGCATTAATTAGTCCACCCTATATCTAGTTGTTTAACAGGTAGAAAAACACTGAAGAACTAGAGATATTTCAGTCGTTACTTTCTACTATGTTTTCCATTTCTCTCATCCTTGTCCTCCAAACATGGTTTTTAGTTCTACAGGAAGTTAAGTGTTACTGTTTAAGATCCATTCCTATCTTGCATATCTCATAGTACAAGAACTAATGAAAAATTAAAAGAGCTGAAGTTAAAGGAAAAAGGTAAAGGCAGAGTGATGTAGCCACAAACTTCTTCACAAATATATTAGGACCATAATTTCAAGGTTGGTTGTATTTAAGAGACTCTGACCTCCATACTTCTTAAAACTAAACTGGAAGCAAGTGTTAACCAAACATTTGTAATCTCAAAATAGTCATTGCATAAATCTTGGAAATTTACTGAGAGATTTACCTTTTGCAACTATGGAACTCGAGACTATTTTCATGAAAGGTAGTGTGTAATATATAAATAACCCGGAAATCTAAAAGTCAGAAATACCCTTTGTTTGTTCTGCCTTACACGATGCTTTATTATTCCAGTACTTACTTGGAAGAAAACAGAGACAATCCTAAATTGGCTGAAGGGCTAAAGAGGACTTGCCTGCAACACCGAAACCTCAATAAACAATGTTATGTTAACATTGTTAAAATTAACAATGTTAATTAAGCCTTTCTAGAATCCTCCCTGTTGGTGTCTCTTAATATATGGAACAGGATCTTGCAAGAAAGTTGATTTTAACCGAATTCTATTTCCCAGTCAATACTCAGCTAAAAGCAAATATATGTTCTCATAAAGGAAGAGGGACTCCTCACTGAATAAATTGAAAAGATAGTGCTGGAGGACCACTTACAGCACATTTTAAGTGACTTTTCTCATTTATCACTACATGAGAACCTACCGTTTTTCTCTTTTTTTTTGGTATTTTTTACTGAAATCCTCAACAATTTAATGAGGTACATACAATTAACCCCATTTTGTAGTATCTAGTCTCAGTGGGATTAACCTGCTCAAGATATCATAAGTAGTGTCTTATTCCAAATTCCATATAGTATTTTCAAATCTATTGTGCTGCCTTACTAGGACTTTTTTGGAATTAAAATTTTAGCTCTGACTTTGATTGGCTGCTGGCATTTAATTGGTACTATGGAGGAAAGGGTATGATCTTAAGGGCAGGCTGACACAGCCTCTCTCTCCACTTGTATGAGAAGTCAGACTAATCCAAACGTTGACTTCTCTTTCTCTACCCATGACCTAGCAAGCTGCCAGAAGGAAGAAAAGAAAATACCTCACTATCTTATCAAACCATAAATAATAGAGAGGACTTGACAGGAAATAAAATAATGTGGAAATGCCAGAGTCTCCATCTAGTCAATCACAGGGTCACCGGCTGCTCACACAGCAGCACCATCCATGGCCCTCTCCTCTTCTACTGCATGTGACCTGAAAGTTTCCACAAGGAAGAAAGGGCTTGCATCAAAATATAATGTGTTCATATTTCAAAATTTCCTCTCTATATATTCATTTCATTTTTTTAAAAAAAAGATCACACTTGTTTTAAATATGTTTTCCAAATGTGAAGGAACAAAAAAGTCCCATTCTCTGGCATGAGACAGGCTGTATGTGTCCCCTCATCTACCCTAAAGAAACATTTTGAGTTGTGATGCTGAGTGTATGCAGGTGACTTCCTGTTTTCATGCACATTCAGTATAGTTGCGTTTTTTTTGATCCCTCAGCCTTTTTCCTAATGGTTGTCATATTCACTATTGACCAAGATGGAAAAGCCATTTTCTGTTTTCACTGAGGACACAAGCATTACCTATTTCTTTGTAGAGTCTTAGAAATTCTAAAGATATATAATTTTAGTGAGGAATTTCTTTGTAGAGTCTTAGAAATTCTAAGATTATAAAATTGTAAGTTATATTAATAAGACCAACTATTTATTCTTCTCTATTTCCTTCTTCAATCAAGAAATTGCTTACAACTCTCAGTGGGGATTAGTGTCCTGCTCTCCTCCTCTAGTTTTTCATTAAACTTGGCCCAAAGGGACACTCCTTCTACTGAGCTATGACCAAAGAAGGAGAAAAAATAACCATACTGCTGGGCATGACCCTAACTACCTGTACAGGTGTCAATGGCCAGTTTGCCGGAAGTGGTAATGCTACACTGCCAAGATGCCAGTCCTAAATACCAACAGCTGTGGTACCTTCTGTGGTGTGAGGCAGGGATGCTCACGGAAAACACTCCTCTAACTAGCAAGAAATAAGGATTCCTCACACCCCCTCTAAGAGAGTTTTCAATTTGTTATACAAACCGAAAGCCTGCTTGGAAAACCTAAAATCTCATGTACTCTTTTATGTGTGAATTATTTTAAGTGAGTATTGCTTTGGTTTTCTAAATACAAAATTCTATTATAGTATTTTATTGGACTTTTCCAAATGGTACTAGCCAGATTGTGATTTACTGGTTGCAACCACCACTGTCATCCCCTTCACTTGTCCTGCCTCCTCCATCCTCTCACTACATATTGTTCAATTAAAGGCATACTTAGGGGATACCCCCAAAGCAGTCCCCTACCCCTTTTGAGATCTCAAAACAAGTATAGAATATTGGGAAAATCTCACCAAAAAAGATTTTAAATCTTCTGAAAAGTTATTTGAAAGTAACTTTAGCCCCTTAAAGGCACTGTGCTTAAGGGAATTACACAGAATGAGGAGTTAAGACTTGGATTTAAACTCTCTTCTGCTGCTCAGTAGCTTTATGGCCTTGGCCTAAGCTCCCTGACTCACCTTCAATTTGGTGAGTCCCTGCATGTAACCTGCCAGCTGCTTTCACATACACTGTCACATTTATCCTCACACCAGCTCTATGAGGAAACCCTGTTGTTTCCCCTATTTATAGATGAACAAGCATGCTTAAGAGGAGGGGTTGTCTAAGATCTTGGAGCTCAGACTTAACACATGAGGATAATAATTCAGGCTTGCAGACCCCAAGGCCGAGACCCCTCTCTGCCTTGCAGCTTAGACTAGAGGGTCACCTTTAGTGCTTCTTCCCACATTAACTTACTATGATCCTGTAATTTAAATTTTCTCTCATATTTGAGGTTATTAAAAGAGGCACTGATGAGGAAAATTTAAAATAACCATCATAATTTATATTTTATAAATTATAAAATACATGTATATATAATATATACACATATATACATATATGACATATATACATGTATACATATATACATATAACATATATACTTATTTATATACACATATACACATATATAATATATACATATATTACATACACATATGTATATATTATATATTATATACATACATATACATATATACACATATATATATATGCTATTATAACAAAATACCATAAACTGGGTAGCTTTAAAAAAAAACAGAAATTTATTTTTCACTGTTGTGGAGACTGGGAATTTCAAGATCAAGGCACCAGCAGATCTAGTGTCTGGTAAGGACCCACTTTCTAGCTCATAGAGGCGTCTTCTTGCTATAACTTCATGCGATGGCAGGAGGCAAGAGAGCTCTCCAAAGTCCCTTTTATGAGGGCACTAATATCATTCATAAGGGCTCCACCTTTACAATTTATTCATGTGATGTTCATATCATCTATTTCAGGGGGACACAAACATTCAGTATATAGCAGTGACTACTACTCCTGTCAAGATATAGAGCATTACATCACCCTAGAAAGTTCCCTTAGACTCCTTTTTTGTCCAGCCCCATCATCCCTGTCTCCTTAGGAAACCACTGTGCTAACTGTTATGACCAGAGATTGTTTGGCTAATCTTGAACTTCATACAAATGGAATTATAGAGAAGGTACTCTTTTATATTGAGCTTCTTCCCCTTAACATGTTTTTGAGATTTATTCATGTTGTCACATATATGAATGGCTTCTTTTTTTATATTGCTGATAGTGTTTAACCATTAGAATATGCCGCATCTTTAAAATCCATTCTCTTCTTGGACTTTTGGATAGTTTCCAGTTTGGGCTACTCAGAATACTATAGCTAAAATAAACATTTTTATACAAGTGTTTTTTGTGGCCATATGTTTCTGTTCTCTTGGGTAAAAATCTAGGGGTGGAATTGCTTGATCTTCCAGCAGACATTTGTTTATGGGAAACCGCCATGCAGATTCCAAAATAGTCATCCTGCTTACAACGCCCACCAGTCACATATGAGAGTTTTAGTTCCTTCACATCCTTGCCTAAATCTGGTGTTATTCTGTTAAATTTTAGCCATTCTATGTGGTGTGAATTAATAATTAGTTTTGGTTTTAACTTGCATTTCCTTGAGATCTAATAATTTTAAGCTCCATAAATGTATAGGCTATCTTATATCTTCCTTTGCGAAGTGACTATTCAAATCTTGTGCCTATGATTTTTATTGGTATTTGTCTTTCTGTAATTGATTTGTAAGAGTTATTAACGTATTTTGTATTAAAATCCTTTGACATATGTAGATATATTTGAACATTTTTTCCCAGTCTGTAGCCTGGTTTTCCTGTTCTTAATGCTGTCTTTTAATAAGCAGAAATTATTCCTTTTGATGAAGAACAGCATATCAATTTTTCCTATTATGTTAGTGCTTTTTGTGTCTACTATATGAAATCTTTGCTTATCCCAAAGTGGCAAAGGTATTTTCCTGTGTTATTTCCTAGAAACTTTTAAACTTTGACATTGAAGGGTATGATCTATCTAAAATTTGGTGTCTAGTGTGAGATAAAGGTGGGATTTTGTTTGGTTTTTGGGTTTGCTATATCTATTTATCAAGCCATTCCAGCACTTTGTTAAAAGGACTTTCTTTCAGCCTTAACATATTTGTCAAAACTTAATTTACCATAATAGTATGAGACTTTCAACTGTGATAATCTGGTTGTTTCAGAGATCTTATTTCTTTGCATGTTCGTATAAATTTTAGCAACTTGCTAATTTCTGTGCCACAAAAAAAGTTTTGTGGAATTAGCATTGCTTTTAATGTACAAATGAATTTGGGTAGATTTGACAACTTACTAATATTTGGTCTTCACATCCATGATCATATATCTCCTCATTTACTTGGCTCTTTTCAATTTTTTTCTGAGTAATATTTCAAATTTTAAATGTAGACATTTGATATGTCCTTAAAAGTTTATTCCTGAATGTTTATACATATTGCAGCTATTATAAATACAATTAATTTTGTAATGTTTCCAATTGTTCCTAGTAGTATGTGAAAATGCAATTAATTTTTCATGTGGAAATGTATACTGCCATCTTACTAAATTACCTTGTTAGTAGTCATATTAGTTGTTTTGTGGATTCCTATGTAAACAATGATTGCATCTGCAAATGGAGATAATTTTATTCCTTCCCTTCTACTTTATATACCATATATTTCTTTTGCTTGCTTTTTTTGCACTCATAGGCACCTCCAATACAAAGCTGAATAGAAATGTTCAGAATGGACACTTCGCGTGTTTCCAGTCTTAGAGGGCAAATTGCTCAACAGTTAACTATTATGTATGATGTTAGCTGTATATCCCTACCCAGAGTTAGTTAAACTGCAGAGTTAAGAGTATAGTCCTCCAGATTACCTAGTCTGCCCAAGAACTCTGACTCCAACTGCAAGGAGTTAGGGTCCAACCACAAAGTAAGAGGGAAGAGTACACACAAGATCACCCTTACTTCTGACACCAAATGCAAGTTTTGGTGTTTCCCAAAATAATCCTCAGGTTTGATAATTAGTTAGAAAGATTCACAGAACTTACTAAAATTTTTATATTCCTGATTATATTTATTACAAGAAAATGTTACATTAAAAATCAGCCAAGGGAAAAACAAATAGGGCAGAGTCTAAGAGGATTCCAAATGTGAAGTTTCCATTGTCCTCAGGAATACATTATTCTACCAGCATCGATGTGTAACAAAAGCATGGAGTATAGCCAACCTGAAAGGCTCACCCAAACTTTAGTATCCAGAGTTTTCACTAGGCATTATTACATAGGCATGATTAATTGGTTGAACTTAACCTCCAGCCTGTCTCCTCCTCAGGTCAGGCTGATATCACATAGCTCAAAGTTCCCTCCCTAAACTACGATTGGTCTTTCTAATGTCATTATACCCCACCCTAAGACTGATTAGTGTAGAAGGCCCTGCCCTGAGACATCTCATTAGCATAAGCTATCAGGTGTAATTTAAGGGAGCAGCATAGATAAGAAAACCTGTATAACTCATAAAATTCCAACTGTTTAGATGTTGCCTCCCAGCAACTGAAAACAAAGGTCAGATATCTCTTTGGATGAAGCAAAAAATTCTTTACTACAAAGTATCCTTTATCAGGTTGAATAGCTTTTTTACTATTCCTAGATTACCAGTAGTTTTTATCACAAATCGTTGAATTTTCTCAAATGTTCCTCTATATCTATTAAAATAATCATACTGTTTACTCTGTTAATACGGTAAATTACATTCTTTGATTGTTGAATGGTAAGCCAGTCTTGCATTCTTGAAATACATCTCAGTCTATTACGATGTATCATAATTTTTATATATTGATGGATACTATTTACTAACATTTTATTAACAATTCCTTTGTCTATGTTCATGAGGAATATTGGTCTGTAATTTTCTTTTCTTATAACATTCCCATCAAGTTTTGGTACTAGAATAATGTGGATGTTATAAAGTGGATCGATAAAAGGGCCCCATCCTCTTCTTTTTCCGAGTTTGCTAATTCATTAAATATTTGATAGAATTCAATAATGAAACTTGAGTTTTCTTCATGAGAACTTGCTTCAAAACAAAATGTAATTTTGTTTTGTTTTATTTTGTTTTTTCTGTTTAAGACAAGAGTTTCACTCTTGTTGCCCAGGCTGGAGCGCAATGTCACGATCTCAGCTCACTGCAACCTCCGCCTCCCAGGTTCAAATGATTTTCCTGCCTGAGCCTCCAGAGCAGCTGGGATTACAGGCATGCGCCTCCATGCCTGGCTAATTTTTGTATTTTTAGTAGAGATGGGGTTTCTCCATGTTGGTCAGGCTGGTCTCGAACTCCTGACCTCAGGTGATCCGCCCTCCTCAGCCTCCTAAAGTTCTGGGATTACAGGCATGAGTCACGGCATCTGGCTGAATTTCAATTTATAGATATAGGGTTGATTCTTTTTGAATAAATTTTGGCTGGTTGCTCAATAATTTATCCACTTCATTTAAATTATTGGCATTTTTTGCAAAAAAAAAAAGTTGGTAGAATTTTTTATCCCTTTTATGCCTATGGGTTCTATAGTGATAACCCTTTTTTGTTATCTGATATTGTTATTTTTTATTTTATCTTTCTTAGTCTTTATAGGATGTTATCGATTTTCAAAATGACCTCAAATAACTTTTTGCTTTTTTTAATCTCTGTTGCTTATTTTTTATTTTTTTGCTCTTATCATTATTCCTTTTTTCTTATTTCGGTTTCCACTTTCTCTCCTTTCTCTAATTTCTTGAAATAAAAATTTTGATTCTTAGTATTAGCCTTTCTTCTTTTATTAAGACAAGCATTGAAATTATAAATTCCTCTCAGCACTGTTACCTGTATTCCATAAACATCGGTATGTTGTGTTTTCTTATTCATTCGGTTAATGTTTCCCTGTGGTTTCTTCCTTGAAGTCAAGTGACTAGACCTGTATTAAATTCCAAACATTTCTCATTTAATTCTTTTTTGTCAACACAACCTACTACATAATCTTTTAATCTTTCGAAGTACATTGAGATTTATTATTTGGCCTAGCATGCAGTTTTTCCTTGTGAATACTCCATGGACACTTGAAAAAAAAACTTGTGGGGGCTTATGGGTGTAGTGTTGTGTAATTGTCATTTAGGATTAGGTTAAGGTGAATAATAGTTTGTTTAAATCTTCTTACCCTTACTTACTTTTTTAAAATTATACAAAATCACTTCACATGTAAGAAGGTAACAAGCATACACTTCTATTTCCCCTTCATGTATTTTGTGCCATTGTTGTTATTTATCTTACTTCTAAGTACTAAGCCTCACAACACAGTCATTATTTTATGCTCTGCAGTCTATTATCTGTTTTAAAAATTAAAAATTATGAGAAAACTTTCTTTTGTATCTACTTATTTACTCCTTCCAGCACTCTACTTATTTTTAGTAGATCTGAGCCTTTGTCTGTCACTTTTATTCTGAAAAACCTCCTTTGACATTACTGGGAGTGCATGTCTACCGCCAGTAAATTCTGAGTTTTCATTTTTATGATAATGTTCGTATTTCATTTTTAATTTTGTTTGCTAATTTCATGGGTACAGCTTTCTAGGTTGATACTTCTTAGAATATTGAGCACCCTAAAGATGTGCCATTGCCTTCTGGCTTGTATTGTTTTTAATGAGGAGTAGTTGGATTTTGGCAGGTGTGGTAATGCACACCTGTAGTCCTAGCTACACAAGGAGATCAGCCAGGTGGGTGGCTCACACTTGTAATCCCACCACTTTGGGAGGCCGAGGCAGGCAGATTGCTTGATGCCAGGAGTTTGAAATCAGCCTGGCCAACATGGCAAAACCCTGTCCCTACTAAAAATACAAAAATTAGCCAGGCATAGTGCCACATGCTTGTGATCCCAGCTATGCAGGAGGCTGACACATGGGAATCACTTGAACCTGGGAGACAGAGGTTGCAGTGAGCCAAGATTACACCACTCCACTCCAGCCTGGGCAATAGAGCAAGACTGTGTCTGGAAAGAAAAAAAATAGAGGCTAAGGTGGGAGGATCGCTTGAGTCCAGGAGTCCAAGGCTGCAATGAGCTATAATTGTACCATTGAACTCCAGCCTGGGCAACAGAGCAAGACCCCATCTCTGGAGAAAAAAAGAAGTAATTGGATATTATTTTTCGCTGCTTTTGAAAATTTGGAAAAAATTTCAGCAATTTTTTTACATATATGTTTACCCTCCTTCTTTCTTCATAAGACTCATAATATACATATATTAGACTGCTTGAAATTGTCCCACAGATCCTGTCTCAATTTTTAATGCCTTTGCTTTTTTGAAAAGATTCATATTGCGTAATTTCTATGTCTATAACCTAATTGTCACTGATTTTATTTCAGTTGCAGTATCTGATCTTCTAGTAACCCCATACATGAAATTATCACTTCTGATCTGTGTTTCTCAGTTCTAAATATTCAACTTTATTTTCAATCTTCTCTTTCTCTTATTATTATACTAATGTTTTCCTCTAAATTCTTATACACTTCTGTAATTCCTATTTTACAATCCTTGCCTACTAATTTAATTATTTGTAGGGTTTTATTAATTCATTTTTTTCTCCTAATTAATTATAGGTCACATCGTTCTATTTCTTTGTATCTTTAGTAATTTTTATTTGGATGTTGGAAATTTGGATGTTACATTGTTTTGAATTTTGTTTGGCAGGTAGCCAAGTTACTTATGGATCAGCTTAACTTTTTTTGGAGCTTGGTTTTAAACTAGATTATGATGGATGTATCCAAATTAGTACTTGGAGAAGGAATCAAAGGAATGCTTACATAAATTTCTCATGCTCTTTTCTTTGCATAACTCTACCTCTTTCCTGCAATTTTCATCATCTTCTTCTGGCCAAGTATGATTTCTGCCTCCTCAACTCAGTGAAGACTCTGTTTTCTGCTTGGGTCTTCATTTTTGGCACCACCAGAAAATACTTCCAGGCACAAAGCCTGGATTGTCATCGAGTGCAACTAGTGGCTTTTCTCTTAGAAATCACACAGATCACAGTATTTTGCTACCTGTTGTCCAGTGACAGAAAGTACTTGTTCTTTTATTCTTTTTCTTAAAAGTACATGTTTATGGCAAGAGAGCTAGCCCAGTGAAGCAACTGGAACACATGTGGATTTTGGTATTCAAAAGAGGTCCTGGAACCAGTTCCCTGCAGATACCAAGGGACAACTGTACTATTTACTTCATCAGGATCATACATATTAAATGTTGGTATAACTGTCTTATCAATTATTGAGAAAGTGATAACAAATCATTCAATAAAGATTGTATATTTGTTTATTTCTCCCCTCAGTTCTGTCAGTTGTTACTTTATACTTTTATTAGGTACATATACTTACAATTGTTATAACTTCCTTATATATGAAACCTTTGTAATTATGAAATATCTGTCATTATCTCTGATAATTATCAATTATATGTAAGACCACCTCCCTATCTGTTTTCTAGGTATCTTCTGTCTTTCCATCCTGCCTTCTTTTGAATTACTTAATTGAGTTTTAGTATTACATTTTGATACCTCTACCAGCCTTTTAACTATACCTCTTTGTGTTCGTTTATTGTGGTTGCTATAAGGATTACAATAAGAACTCAAAACAATCTACTCATGTTAAAAATCTAAGATTTTTGAAGCATAATCCCATTTAACTTCCTCTGTCTTTGTTGCTATTATTGTCACATCAATTTTATCTGCATATATTATAAAGATCAACTATGTTTTACATATATATGCATATAAAGCATATATATTAAACTGTTAGTTGTCTTTTAAAATATTTTACATATCTACAATCTGTATTTTTTTATTCTTTCTTACATATCTGAGTTCCCATCTGGTGTTACTTTGCTTCGAAGAACCTGCTTTAGTGCTTCCTTTAGGAAAGGTCTGCTGGTGATACTTTTTTCTACTTTCTTTTCATTTAATTTAATGTCTTTCTTTTGCCTTTAAGTGAAGGATCTTTTGAGTTTAAAACTTTTCGTTTCAGCATTGTAAAGATGTTTAATTATCTCTGGTGTGCATTTTTTTCTGATGAGACATCACCTGTTATTTATGTTACTGTTCTCCTGGACAAATTTTCCGTGGCACTTTCAAATATTTTTTTATATTTGCTTTTGGTTAGTATGTCTATGATTAACTTAAGTGTGTTTTTCCTTTTGCATTTCCTCCTTCCGGACTTCTGAGCATTTTGGATCTTCAAGTTAATGGACTTCATCAAATCTGGGAAATTTTCTCATTGTTTCTTCAAATATATTTTTGCCTCATTCTCTTTCTCTTCTATTTGACTTCAAATACAGCACACTATCATCTCACAGGCCACTGAAGATCTGCTCACTTTTTTTTTTTCCACTGCCTTGGACTCCACCATCTCCTCACTTTTTTACTGTTTTCTTTCTCTCTGTTTTCCAGAATCTGTAACTTACAATTTTGTCCTTAGGTTCACCGATGCTTTCTTGTGCCACCTCTAATCTGATGTTAAGAGCAGTTAATGAATCGTTCAATATCACTATTCTAGTTTTCAGTCATAGAATTTTTTTTGTTCACATTTTTTGCTGCTGCTATTTCCATCTGCTCTCTCATTGTTACCAAATTTTCCTTTAAGCCATTGAGTGAATATTATATAATTGACTTAAAATTCTTGCCTGCTGATTCCAAAATCTGTAAATCTGCGTCACCTAAGGACATTCCCTGGACTTTGTTTTACATTTTTCTATTCTGTGTATGTATTGTAACTTTTTTATTATATAATAGATTTTGTGGGTGATGTTTTAGATTATAATTTCTGTTATATTTTTCTAAAGGATATGAGTTGTTTTTCCTAGCAGACAATTAGATTACTGGCTAATTACTCTACTGTCACCTTGCCCTGTGATGGTTAATTTTACGGTTTGTATCCCATGTCTGTCTTAGGATGAATGTCTAGTTTTTGTTTTGTTTTTTTTTTTGAGGTGGAGTCTTGCTCTGTCACCTAGGCTGGAGTGCAATGGTGCGATATCTCGGCTCACTGCAACCTCCGCCTCCTGGGTTCAAGCAATTTTCCTGCTTCAGCCTCCCAAGTAGCTGGGATTACAGGCACACGCTACCATACCAGGCTAATTTTTGTATTTTTAGTAGCGACAAAAATTTTAGACAAAAAATTTTTAGTAGGGGTTTTACCATGTTGGTCAGGCTGGTCTCGAACTCCTGACCTCAAGTGATCCACCCACCTTTGCCTCCCAAAAGGTTGGGATTACAGGTGTGAGCCACTGAGCCCAGCCTGTGTCTAGTTTTGACACATAGTCTTTCTTGGTTATTCTGGGGTTTCAGTACAAAGACTGATGTGTTTCAAAAGCACTTCTGGCTTGGTGAAGTTCAACTCCAAACTGTGTGGGTAGTACCTAAAAATCTATCAGGCTTATAAGCCTTCTGGTATTGCTTTCCACTAAGCTCTTTGAAATTTCTCCCACATATTCTACTCAGGGGATCATCCAAGGAGCTTATCATAGCGTATACACAAATTTGGAATTCTTGCCACCCTGTGGCTCTCTCCTTTCTAAGATTTTTCTTCCTTGATTTCCAGCTTTTGGTCTACTTAGTCCATGCCTTCCAAGCTGAGAAGTGCCCTCAGAGGAAAAGCCATAAAAAATTTTCTTTCGATTTCTACTTTATTTTTATCACTCTCAAATACATTCACGTACTTCATTCTGTACTTTTCTGAGGGTTTATAATTGTTATAAATATAAGAGTTAACAAAGTACCCTTGGTTTTTTTTTTTTTTCAGTATTACTCAAAACAGAACTCCTTGTAGTCCATGCTTTATTTTAAGGTTGTGAAATCATTTGCACACTCAATGAGAATATGGCTTTATTCTTACCATACAGGTCAAGGCAGGTTAAAAAAATTAAAATTGCAATTTATATTACAGTAGTCACTGTCCTGATGTATTACATTGTTGATTTTTTTTAATTTTATTTTTTAGGATTTACCAACTGAATGTTGACTTTTTTATCTATCACTCTCTAGTTGCTCCAAACAAGTTATGATTCTTACTTTAGATGAAAGGAGTGGCAGTTAAGTGAGTTTAAAAGAAAACAGACAAAAAGAGAAAGGAAAAGGAGAAGTAGAAAGAAAAAGAAAGGAGGAACGGGATGGAGAAAAAAATTAGAGGGGTGAGAGAAGACAAGGGGAAGAAAAAAGAGAGGATAGAAGAGATTTTGGGGATTATGTGGCTTTTTTAAATTGCCACAATATCTTACTGATTTATAGAAATTATAGTTATTAGGATATATATTTAGTAGCTATTAGAATAATCAAACACCTGTTTATGAATATAATTTTGTGCAGAACTATCTGGAAAGGTTGGATTAAGAATCACTCAAGTTCTGTCATTTCAATGTAGTATTTTGTCAACTTGCTTATAAAAAAGGCAGCTGGGTATGTATGGACTTCATATTGGTGAACACTAATATATTAAGGAACAGTGGAAGGAAATAGACATAAAGGATCACGTCAGTTCAACTTAGTAGAATAATGATCTTTTGGATGCCTACCATGTTCTAGTCACTGTATTATGTGCTATGGATAAAATATAAATAAAACACGGCTATTATTCTCAAAGAGTTTATGGTCAAGTCAAGGAAACTAAAGAGATTTCTCACATCTCACTGTTTCCTTGGGGCAGATGGATGGAGAACTGAGCTAAGAGCTTGAAGGGAAAAGCTGGATTTCTTTGCATTTTTTGAGCTAAAGAAATGGATACTTTCTAGGATGTCAATTAGAAGCCTGAAAGAACCATGCCTTAGGAATAGGGGCAAGCCAAAGGTGGACCAAATTTTACTAAAATTGCAGTGGGGCTCCAACACAGGTCAATAACCTGATAGAATTGTGTAATCAGCCCCTTAGCCTAACAAAGGAAAGGGGGAGCCATAGCTGATAGAAAATAACATTCTGTAGGGTCTCTACAGTTCTTTTGTTCATAGGGTCAGCAAAACTTAAAAGGACAAGATATGCAAAGAGTCAAGAAAATACAATCAATAATCTAGAGAAAAAGTAGATAAGATAAGCAAACAACAACTGAATTATTTGAATATTGTAGTTAATAGATAAGGCAATGAAAATAACTATAAATATATAAGAAAATGTGTAAGAAAAGATACTCAAAAGAGACAAAAGGAGTAGAGCGTTGAAATGCAATGATTGAAAAGAGAAAAAGAATTATATCTTTCAGTTCCCAAATGTCAATTTGATTCAAATTGACATTTGGGAACTGAAAGACATAATATTCAACACTATGTTTTCAGTGGATGAATTTAACACAGATGGGCCACAGCAGAGCACAGGAGAAGGAAACTGGAATAAACATCAATAGAAGACACCCAGACTGGAGCACACAGAGGAAAAAGAACAGCCAAGACCAACAAGAGCATAAGAAACATGTGGACACACACATGTCTAAGCTAGTATAAAATTGAAATTCCAGAAGAAAGAAAGAGCAAGAATAGCAATCACCCGTAAAATAAATAAATACATTATGGTTTATTCACCCTATGACATCCTATAGACCAATGAGAATGAACAATCTATAATCATATGCACCATTATACATGAATGTCACAAACTTAAGGTTGAGTTTAAATAAAAGGCAAACACAAATGAATAAATGTGAGATGATTCCATTTATGTACAAATTACAATAGCCGGTAAAACTGTTATGTGAGAATTCAGGTTGTAGTAGCCTTTGGGCAGGAAGTAGACTGCAAGGGCATGTAATGGTCTGCAATTGTCTCTTATTCTGGATGCTGGGAGGAAAGGAAGGAAGGGAGGGAGGGAAGGTGAAGGGGTGCACTCTTGGACATACAGCTACCATTTGTTCTGGTTTCTCCTAGTTAGCCACAAAACCTTAATTGTGTAATTAAGAAAACCTGATTTCATGTCTTAACGAGTAAGAGTCTAGGCATAGGTAATCAAAGTAGCCGCTAAGGCATTGGTTTTCAAACTGTGGCAGGCAGTGGAATCACCTGAGGAGTTGTTTAACAGAGATCGCAGGTCCCATCCCCACGGTGTCTGTTTCTGTCTCTGTTTCTGTTTCTGTAGTTCTGGTGTAGGGCCCGAGAATTTGCATTTCTCGCAAGTTCACAGGAGATGCTGAAACTGCTGGTCTGGGGACCATAACTTGAGAACCAGCCATGGTAGAGTTGCTATAGCTTCTGTTGCCAATGTTCTATCCTAAAGTTGTTCTCAATAATCTGGTTGTTGATGTATTCAGTAAAACAGAATTCATAAAGATAGACATAGGGCATTAGCTCAACTGGGATACATGATAGGGAACACCAGAAGGGAAAACGCCTTCATGAAATGTCCTTAAGAAAAATTTTTTGGAGAAAATTCGCTTGGAACAAAAATTTACACTATCAAATGAGTTACTTCCCAGAAAGTCGAGAGAAAAATAACCTAGCTAAAAACATGATGCACAAAGTGTTGTATAGTCTGCTTTCAAAATAATTGATTTTTTTTTCTCTTAGCATACATTTACTGGAACCCCATCACCAAGCTAATTTCAGTAGAATGTGCTCCATTATCAGTCAAGGCTCACAGATGTGGAAATTTTTGCCTAGCAGTTTGCTGTAAAACATTTGCTTTTCAAAGACACATTAATTCAAATCTTAAAATTAAATATAAAAATTGAACATGTATGTGTAAATATGATGAAGTTTATTTAATTCTCTTACAGGACTGCATCAAAACATGTAAACAAGGACCTCGGTAATATGGAAGAAAACAAAAAGTTAGAAGAAAACAATCACAAAACTGAAGCCTAAGAGAGAAACTGTCCTAGTTGTCCAGGTGAGTAGTCTGTACGAGGTTCATAGAAATAATTCCCTAGCAAGTAGGAAACGTCCTTAAAGACGAAATCCTTTATGTTAAGATGCTCCATAATTACAGCTTTCAAAACAGGAAGAGATGGTTTTTTTCTTTTTATTATACTTTAAGTTCTCGGATACATGTGCAGAACGTGAAGATATGTTACGTTGGTATAAACGTGCCATGGTAGTTTGCACCCATCAACCCGTCATCTACATTAGGTATTTCTCCTAATGCTATCCCTCCCCTAACCCCCCACCCCCTGACAGGCCCCATTGTGTGGTGGTCCCCTCCCTGTGTCCATGTGTTCTCACTGTTCAACTCCCACTTATGAGTGAAAACATGCAATGTTGAGTTTTCTGTTCTTGCGTTAGTTTGCTGAGAATAATGGTTTCCAGCTTCATCCATGTCCCTAAAAAGGACATGAACTCATCCTTTTTTATGGCTGCATAGTATTCCATGGTGTATATGTGCCACATTTTCTTTATCCAGTCTATCGTTGATGGGCATTTGGGTTGGTTCCAAGTCTTTGCTATTGTGAACAGTGCTACAATAAACATACATGTGGATGTGTGTTTATAGTAGAATGATTTATAATTCTTTGGGTATATACCCAGTAATGGGATTGCTGAGTCAAATGGTATTTCTGGTTCTATATCCTTCAGGAATCGCCACACTGTCTTCCACAATGGTTGAACTAATTTACACTCCCACCAACAATGTAAAAACGTTCCTATTTTTCCACATTCTTTCAAAACAGGAAGAGAGTTTTTCGAAAGGAAACTTTCGTGACTCAGAAAGTGTTTTCGGAAGAGTGGAAACTAACAGTTTCCCCCACTCCCTCCACAAAATAATCATTATCCTCTGAATAATAAAAACCAACTATGAGATGTTAACATTCAATTAGCATTTTATATTTTAATGCAAAAACTTTAAGTGCAAAGCAGCTTTGTTTTTTGAATTGGTGTTTGGGTTCAGTAAGAACAGATTCTAATACCTTAGATTTATTTTAAATAAGTGATTATGAAAATAATTTTAAAATATGAAAATTTTAGGCCAGGTGCAGTGGCTCACACCTGTAATCCCAGCACTTTGGGAGGCTGAGGCGGGTGGATCACTGGAGACTAGGAGTTCCAGACCAGCCTGGCCAACGTGGTGAAATCCTGTGTCTCTACTAAAAATACAAAAATTTGCCAGTCCTGGTGGCAAGCACCTATAATCCCAACTACTCTGGTGGCTGAGGCAGGGGAATCACTTGAACCCAAGAGGTGGGGGTTGCAGTGAGCCGAGATGGTGCCACTGCACTCCAATCTGGGTGACAGAATGAGATTCTGCCTTAAAATATAAAAATAAAAAAATAAAAAATTTTAATCTAGGTATTTGATAAAAGTGTGAGTGTATTTATACAGTCAATATCCCAAATCATTTTAACGAAAAGTCTAACAAACTTGTGAATGTGTGTATACATAAACGCATATGCTTTTATAGGTAGTATATGTATGTGTATGTGTATATATGTATCCATGTATCTATATGCACATATGTAGAGGCATATGTCTGTTACATATGTTACATATATTTAACATATAAAATCGCTGTGTGTGATTTTTAAGACAATCTCAAAAGAGGTATGTTTCCATGGCATTGCCACCTGCAATTTGAGGTTTTTCTTTTTATTTGTGTTCCCTTAAACCAAGCAAATAGAAGAGCCATTTGGACTATTTAATGTCTTTTAGAATAACTGTTACTATAGCTTACCAATATGACATGAAAAGCCCCAACCACCACAGTAAACCTCAGGTTCATTATGAATAAACCACAAGTCACAATTTGAGTGGGTCATCCAAGTTAATCCCATGATAAGGATGGGGCGTGGGAAAGTACTGAATTTAAAAGGATACACACAGGGGAGAACAACAGAATAATTGAAATAAGACTTGTTTTTTTAAAATCTGAAAGCCAGGATTTTAAACTGATGGGGTGAAAGAAATCAGAACTGGATTGCTTCTCTATCTCGCCTTTCACTGGAGGTCAAGTATGCAGCATTCCCACATGACTTTTTGTTTGTTTTTTCCACTTCTCTAGGGTTCTTTTCCTCAGTCCTTTGTAAACACAGATTTTAACTACTGTTTTCTTCAAAATTGTATAGAGTAACTTCTCAATGAAAAACTGTACTTGAAGACAAATCCCACAAAATAGTGTGATTTGAAGAAATGAGTGTATTTTTAACCTAAAGGAGAAATGCAATGAAATAATTTCTTGAAAAAAAAACTTGTAATATTAGTATTAATTTTACAAAAAAAGAAAACTGAATAATTCCAAAAATTATTTGTAGAAAGGATGCAGCAATGCCTGAGATTATAGATGGGCTCGGGGACAACGGAGTTTTATAAAAGGCCCTCTTGTAAAGTAATTTACTAAATTACTTTTGGTACAAAGTATCTGTTGATGTTAAAAAATTATTGCTTTGGCAGCTTATCTAAATTATGCTTTTTTTTCATTTCAGAGATAAAAATCATATAGACCAATTGAAGCATGAACGTGGATTGTATTTAAGACATAAACAAAGACATTGACAGCAATTCATGGTTCAAGTATTAAGCAGTTCATTCTACCAAGCTGTCACAGGTTTTTAGAGAATTATCTCAAGTAAAACAAATGAAATTTAATTACAAACAATAAGAACAAGTTTTGGCAGCCATGATAATAGGTCATATGTTGTGTTTGGTTCAATTTTTTTTCCGTAAATGTCTGCACTGAGGATTTCTTTTTGGTTTGCCTTTTATGTAAATTTTTTACGTAGCTATTTTTATACACTGTAAGCTTTGTTCTGGGAGTTGCTGTTAATCTGATGTATAATGTAATGTTTTTATTTCAATTGTTTATATGGATAATCTGAGCAGGTACATTTCTGATTCTGATTGCTATCAGTAATGCCCCAAACTTTCTCACAAGCACCTAAAACCCAAAGGTGGCAGCTTGTGAAGACTGGGGACACTCACATTGCCCTAATCAAAAACTGTGATTTTTATCACAAGGGAGGGGAGCCCGAGAGTCAGACTGATAGACACCATAGGAGCCGACTCTTTGATACGCCGCCGGCGGACTCTCAGAAGTAAATCACAGATGCATATAGACACACATACATAACGGTACTCCCAAACTGACAATTTTACCTATTCTGAAAAAGACATAAAACAGAATTTGGCAGCACTTACCTCTACAGACACCTGCTAATAAATTATTTTCTGTCAAAAGAAAAAACACAAGCGTGTGTGAGAGACAGTTTGGAAAAATCATGGTCAACATTCCCATTTTCACAGATCACAATGTAAATCACTGTAATTACAAATTGGTGTTAAATCCTTTGGGTTATCCACTGCCTTAAAATTATACCTATTTCATGTTTAAAAAGATATCAATCAGAATTGGAGTTTTTAACAGTGGTCATTATCAAAGCTGTGTTATTTTCCACAGAATATAGAATATATATTTTTTTCGTGTGTGTTTTTGTTAACTACCCTACAGATATTGAATGCACCTTGAGATAATTTAGTGTTTTTAACTGATACATAATTTATCAAGCAGTACATGAAAGTGTAATAATAAAACGTCTATGTATCTTTAGTTACATTCAAATTTGTAACTTTATAAACATGTTTTATGCTTGAGGAAATTTTTAGGGTGGTAGTAAAAATGGAAACTTTTTGAAGTAGACTGGATATGGGCTACTTGTGACTAGACTTTTAAACTTTGCTCTTTCAAGCAGAAGCCTGGTTTCTGGGAAAATACTGCACAGCGATTTCTTTCCCAGGATTTACACAACTTTAAAGGGAAGATACATGAACATCAGATTTCTAGTATAGAACTATGTTATTGAAAGGAAAAGGAAAACTGGTGTTTGTTTCTTAGACTCATGAAACAAAAAATTATGAAGGCAATGAAAAATAAATTGAAAATTAAAGTCAGATGAGAATAGGAATAATATTTTGCCACTTCTGCATTATTTAGAAACATGTGTTATTGTACATTTGTAAACCATTTATTGTCTGGGCAATAGTGACTCCGTTTAATAAAAGCTTCCTGTAGTGCATTGGTATGGATTAAATGCATAAAATATTCTTAGATTCGATGCTGTATAAAATATTATGGGAAAAAAAAGAAAATATGTTATTTTGCCTCTAAACTTTTATTGAAGTTTTATTTGGCAGGAAAGAAAATTGAATCTTGGTCAATATTTAAACCAAAGTAAAAGGGGAAAAACCAAAGTTACTTGTTTTGCATGGCTAAGCCATTCTGTTATCTCTGTAAATACTGTGATTTCTTTTTTATTTTCTCTTTAGAATTTTGTTAAAGAAATTCTAAAATTTTTAAACACCTGCTCTCCACAATAAATCACAAACACTAAAATAAAATTACTTCCATATAAATATTATTTTTTCTTTTGGTGTGAGAGATCAAAGGTTTAAAGTCTAACTTCTAAGATATATTTGCAGAAAGAAGCAACATGACAATAGAAAGAGGGTTATGCCACAATTATTTCTTGGTTTCCACTTGCAACGGTTAATTAAGTCCAAAAACAGCTGTCAGAACCTCGAGAGCAGAACATGAGAAACTCAGAGCTCTGGACCGAAAGCAGAAAGTTTGCCGGGAAAAAAGAGACAACATTATTGCCATCGAATCAGTGCCTGGATAAAGAAGAAAGCTTACTTGTTTAATGGCAGCCACATGCACGAAGATGCTGAGAAGAAAAAGAATTCCAAATCCTCGACTTTTGAGGTTTCGGCTCTCCAATTTAACTCTTTGGCAACAGGAAACAGGTTTTGCAGGTTCAAGGTTCACTCCCTATATGTGATTATAGGAATTGTTTGTGGAAATGGATTAACATACCCGTCTATGCCTAAAAGATAATAAAACTGAAATATGTCTTCACAGGTCTCTCACAGCTGTCTGACTCTTGTCTAAAGTAGAATGTTCATGTGTGGAAAGTGATTGTCTTTATCAAATAGTGGAAAACTCACTGTGACTCTCCATCTTTCCGGAGAAGGAGTGCAGAAAAATAAAATTCCCCATGCCTTCCTACTAGGTCAGGAGGGCTGCCTTAGCTAGTCCCTAGATTTCACCAGTGATTGATTCTATAATGCATCTGTCTTCAATGATAGGATCATATTTACTCTTGGGTGTCCCATGTAACTGTCCTAGTACCTTAATTAAGAGAACAGTTTCATATTTGTTCACTTCTGCCAATAACATTCTATTCAGATGGTCATTTGGAATTACCCAGGCCTGAACTTTCAGAAAATATATTCCCTCCAAAATAAGGTAGAGCCAGTTGTGTTCATAAGAGAAGGAAATTAACATTTATTGAGCCCATACTATGTGCTAGGGTCATTCATACATTAACGGCTAACAGTTAACAGTTGTAAATAGTACTAAATATCCCCCTCATTTAACAGCTGAAAACCTGAGGTTTAGAGAAACTTCATAATTCCCAAATGCCCTTAGCTTCAAAGTAGATAAGTTGGGTATCAAAGTAGATCTGAATCCTTGCCCCAGCCTACGCACTTCCCTAAGCTCCTCTAAACAATGCTTCTTTTCATAATATGTAAAATTGGAAAACATTAATTGACATGTGGACTGGTTATACCATTGATAGAATAATTATTCTGAGATATTTAAATCATTCAGAAGGGCAAAATTGCATAATTTTTCTACAGTATTTGGATTAAACATATTAGACATGTTATCAGAATGTATAATATATTCCACATCATATTTTTAAACATCACATATGCTATTACATACTAAGTGCCTATTATGAGACAGATACTGTATTGGTGCATGTTTTAAATAATGTTTTATTGAATTTCTCTGAGAGGAGAGGTGTGATGCCTATTTTAAAGATGAAGACTCAATGCAAATAACTTTGGCACAATTCCAGATACACAGTGGTTGAGCCAGGACCCATTCTCAAGTTGCTGAAGTTCAGGGTCGATTCATTATATTGTTTATCATCCCATTATAAGAATATACATCCGTCTACACTTGGAGAGACTAACAAAAAGATAGAGTAGCATTAAATAACCTATTTGTTTTTCTAGTAACTAGTGCCATTGATATTCAAGGTAATATGATTAAAATAAGACATTAAAACTACTTTGAAAACAATATATGACGGTATAAATGTTAGCTGCATTTTAATCTTATATCTAAAGAATTAAATGGAACTAACTACTATTTGAAAAGTCAGTGCAGTATATTTGGCTGTATAAACATTATACTTTCACAGTAGGAAATACTTCAGTTAAACACTGAATATATATTTCTTATGTAGGCTTCTTCATTAAAACTTTCTTGAAAATACTCTATTTTTACATGAAGCCAGAAAACTGGGGCTCATTTTTTTCTTAGCACTCTATCTTCACCTGTTCATCCTCATTCTAATCCAATTTCTTTTTATCCTAATTCTGCTTCTCATATTTTTTCCTGATAAATGATTTTCACATGCACAAATATTCACTGGAAAATGAATACCTAGGCACATGACTCCAAAAGCAGATCTCATTCTCAAGTTGTCTTATCCCTTTATATTGGCTATCTCTGGGAAAGGTTTTACCCTGTAATGATCAAGCCTCTAAATGAGAGAAAAGATCTTCAATTGGGTATATAGATGCATGCACATGCACATAAATACACAGAGGCAGACGACACACACACACACACACTATGGACTATTTTATCCCCCTTTTTTTTTGAAGAGAGAACACAGGATTTGCTCATCAGAAAAGAAATTGAAGGACTACAAAATATTTGTCAAAAATGGAAAGCAGCTAAGAGGTGGAAAGATTCATGATGCTTTGATGGAAGGCATTCATAAGTCAAAGGTCCAATAGTGTATTAGACCTCATAGTTGCAACAAAATTTGTTTGAGTAAACCTAATCATATAATCTCTATACTACCAAGAAACAAGTGAGAGCCTCAATATCACAGAGGCTCAAAATAATGTTTTACATTCTTTGAAAGACCATGTATTATCAGAGAGCAAAGGCTATAGTCTCCAGAAAGTACAGTATTTGATTAAAAAAAGAAAAATCTAGGGCTTGGCACAGTGGCTCATGCCTGTATCTCCAACACTTTAGGAGGCCAAGGTGAGAGGACTGCTTGAGCCCAGCCTGGGCAATATGGTGAAACCCTATCTCTCCATCTCTACAAAAGACACAATTAGCCAGGTGTGGTGGAACAAGTCTGTAGTTCCAGCTACTTGGGAGGCTGAAGTGGGTAGATCACTTGAACCCAGAAAGTGGATGCTGCAGTAATCGCTCCACTGCACTCCAGCTTAGGCAACTGAGCAAGACTCTGTCTTAGGGTGAAAAAAAAAAAAAAAGGTACCTTTGGATGCTGTCAGCAACTCAATTTGCACTATTTTGGAGTTAATAACCAAAACAAAATTTTAAGATTTCCCAAAAATATCTTTCTTTCGATTCTACTTTCTCAGGTCGGCCATAATAATTTTAGCTTCAATTAGCAGTTTAAATTCACGGCTTGATTCACATGACATCTGAGAGGTTCACTTGCACAGAGATAGCAGTTTGGGACAGCTCTGTGTAATTCTTTGAATTCTCATCAGTAAGGAAGCCACATTTTTAGTTAAATAAGATGTGGTTACTGCTTGAAAACTGATTCACAACTCTCCCTGGAATGACTTATTAAGGAAATGGAATATTTCTGTTACAAAAAGGTTTATATCTAAGCAGAGTCATTCCTTGTATGCTAAACCATTTCTAAAAACCAAGTTTGCTCTGAAATTTTGGGCTTCTACATTGTTGGTAATCACTAAATTTCTTTTTCTTAGCTTGATTATAATTGTCTACAAATGTCCTTAAAATAGTCTCTAACTGAAAGCAAATAATCATAACCTATTGCTGAATCTGATTCCAAGAAGAAGGACTATTTGAAATATTTGTAGGTTTATTTGCTACAAATATTTTAAATTACTACAAAAAGTAGTAATCTTTTTATAATATTTCTTAATTTAGAGAGCTTTTTTTTAATCTAATAGCTGCATACAAGCTGTGTAAAAGATGATGGGTTTTTGGTCACATTAGCAACAACACCACATAAACAACAGATCAATCTGCCCCCATGTTCCTAACTGATGAATCTGTTTACAGAGAAATGTCATTAAAAGATTGCCTGTAGTGGCTTTGTTACTCTTCTGTTAATTTGAGTTTAACCTTTCTTGAATGTAATAAAATAAACTCATTCAAATATCAAATATGTACTTCACAGTTATCACCACAGCATTTAACTATATGTTTTGTTGTCCTGATAATAATAGTAATGTATGTAATCAGTGTCCATTTCAAAGGTTTACATTGATTGAGAAATACAGTTGATTTCATGAAGTTTCTATAATGTTGATGGAGTGAACTTTACATTGGTTTCTTCAGCATCGTTGCCCAGTAGTACCTGGCATTGCACCAAAGAAAACCCAGTGCAGAGGCGGGGCAGCTTTTGTTGGTTCAGCCTCATCATTCCTCACTCTTATTACTGGATATCGCATATGAATGCGTGTGTAAGTTGTGAATGGGAAACCTGCTTCTCAGTTTCTCCTTTAAAAGATTTTTCCAAGCTTTTGATCCAATGGGGAAATCGTGTGGTTGGGAGCAAAATCAAGTGAGCTTTACCAAAATAGTTCTCATTCCATTTTAAAAATTCAAGTCCAGAATGGAGCAGCTGAGGTTTGGAAACTTGGATGAGTATGGGGAGCGGTTCAGTTATGATTTTGGTCTCCAAATCAGCTTGAATTTCCAGATTTAAATCACATGTATTTTAATAGCAATTAACTGAGCATTTGCTGAAAGATGCCTTTGTGTAATGAAGCATGTGACTCACTATCAGCACCAGTCAACACAGTTGGTTTTATCCCTGGTTCACATTTTCTTCTTAGAGAAGAAAATTTTCCTCTCTCCATTTCCCTCCCAGGGCTTCGACAAAAGTGGGAAGTTTGTGTTCAGTTTTAAGGTGAGTCCCATGTGGGCAGGGATGGCTCTCTGGACTGAGGAGGCAGCAGCTTCTTAGAGGAAGCTACCACAGTGTAAGTCTTTTCCCTCCAGCCCCATTTGCGCAGGTACCAGAAGATGCCTCCTTAAGTTAAAAGCTTTTGCAGAAAGCATACTATTGTTTCTTTGATGATCCATTTGTTGCATTAGTTGCCCTAATTCTTTACCCTTAGTTATATCCATATCCTTTGCCATGTGACTTTGCAGCTCCTCCCACAAAAGTGCCAGAGCATCATTTCCCATCTCTTGATTCTACATTGGGCCATATGATTTGCTTTGGCCAACAAAATCATATGGAAGTGATAGTCCACTAGTTCTGAGCCTCAGCCTGAAACTGCCTACTGTGTTTCCTCTTGCCCTTTTGTATTTTTCACTGCCATGAGAAAAACAGAAGCAAATAACCCTGCTAATGCCAAGAGGAGGTTGAGAGACACACAGAGCACATCTGTACCACATAAGGTGCCTCATTCAAGGCCAGTCTGGAGCAGAGCTCCTAGCCAATCTGCAGGTACATGAGCAAGTCCAGCCAATGTCACTAAAGCCCAATCTGTATCAGCTGTCTCTCAGACAATCCACAGACATGTGGGCCACAATAATACATAATTGTCGTTTTTAAGCCATTGCACTTTTACATTGTTATTATGCAACAATAACTAGTACACCTTTTCACAGGCAACTGAGTTCCTGATTGACTTATTGGTTATGATAATATCAAGAACAGTCATTCCATAAAAATTCAGAGACATTTTATTAAAACTCCACTGGTAAGTCTTTTGTGCTATCAAAATTCTTCCTTCCTCCTTGAGCTTTCTGGCACCAACATTCACGACCCAAAACTCTCAACATATAGAAATATGCTATTGAATATACTTTAGTACCAATAAATAAAAATCTATTGTAGTAATGCCAGGTAGCAATTTAGAGATCATTGTTAAGTATACAAACCTCACATAAGTCTCTTGACAGACTGGGCATGTGATGTGTTTTGCCTGGGCTGGGCCACATTTGCCCTTTTCCATTGTTCCAAAAGTTCATCATTCAAGATAGGTTCGTACAATTGCTCTTTCTTTGTGCCCACATAATTACATGCCAATACCTTTCCTCAAATTAGAAATTATATTCAGGCAAGAGATTCTGCTGACACCACATTCCTCACCAAATGTCAGAGTCTCTTAAAAAATACTGTAAGCTCAAAAGGCCTAATTAGGTTTTCAGTAATTCATGTCATTGGTCATTAGGACAATCATACAAATCAGCAAGCACTCAGGTGTCCAGACACTAAATGGAGACATGAATCTAAAAGATCACTGGCAACAGTCCTAAAAGAAATCAAAAAAGTTTTCTCACTGCTTTCATTAACCTTTTCCTTATGTTTCGACATTTCAGGCACTTATTCTCTAGACCTATACAACTGCTCAGCAACAAGGTTCAGGGAAAGGAGGTGGAAATAATATGGATGGTTTATTTAAATGACATGTACTTGGGAAGTAGTTATTAAACACATGTACAGATGCATACATCCTCACCCATTTTCCTGCAAGCTTTCGGATTCTGACTATCCACCATATCCTGGATGAAGCAACAGTAACAACAATGAGAGGGGAGACAGGCATACTTTGTTCTTGTGTTCCCAAAGGGCACAAGGCATTATTGAGGGACAGATGGACTTAATGATTTAATAGAAATACCATGACCTTTAGAAATAAGCAGACTCTGACTGGACTTCTAAATGAATACTATGGATCTACAATTTATTAGAAGTGAGGTCTTGAGCATAATACCTAAACCCCTGAGCCTCAATTACATCATCTGTAGGATGGCAGCAATACTAATTGTATCAGAGCTTGTTGCTCTTTAAAGGATAAAATGCACACATTAAAGAGAAAAGGGGGGCTGGGCATGGTGGCTCATACCTGCAATCCCAGTATTTTGGGAGGCTGAGGTGGCAGGATTTCTTGATGCCAGGTGTTGAAGACCAGCCTGAGAAACACAGCTAGACACTGTATCTACCCAAAAAAAAAAAGAAAGTAGGTATCATGGTGTACATCTGTAATCCCAGCAACTCAGGAGGCTGAGGCAGGAGGATCACTTGAGCCTAGGAGTTTGAGGCTGCAGTGAGCTATGATCACACCAATGTACTCCAACCTGGGCAACAGAGCAAAACTCTATTATATAGTTTGGCTGTGTTGCTACCCAAATCTCACCTTGAATTGTAACAATTAATCCTCATGTGTCAAGGGCAGGGCCAGGTGGAGATAATTGAATCATGAGGGCAGTTTCCCCCATACTCTTCCATGGTAGTAAATGAGCCTCACGAGATCTGATGGTTTTACAAATGGGAGTTCCCCTGCACAAGCTCTCTTGCCTGCTGCCATGTAAGACATGCCTTTGCTTCTCCTTTGCCTTCCGCCATGATTGTGAGGCCTCCCCAGCCATGTGGAACTGTTAAGCCTATTTCCTTTATAAATTACCCAGTCTCAGTTATGTCTTCATGAGCAGCATAAGAAGAGACTAATACACACTGTTATCGCTTCTCGGCCTTTTGGCTAAGATCAAGTGAGACTAATACACACTGTTTAAAATTATAAAAAAGGGAAATGACTGTGGGACCCACTATTAAGTACAGATTAGATTACTGCATAGCAGAGAAACCCAATTCAACAGAAAGGGTATGTTCCAAATTAGAGACAGTAAACAAAAAAATTGTTTTCTGTTTGTTTGTTTTTTTGTTTTTTAATGACAGTCACAAGCAGTATCTTCTCCCGTCTTGGGAAAGCAGTTTCTGAGAGCTGCTTACTTGCTGGTGGTATTTGGTCTAATAGATTAATCTTTATGCAAATACTGGCCTGGCTGTTTGTAGTTACTCCTGGAAATTATCTCCACATATATGAATCATTTCTCATTTTAGCTAAAGTCAAATCTGTGCTTCTGTCAGTAGGGTAGATTGCAATGTCAAAGTTTATCATAGGCTAAAAGATCACAGTGATACAGAATGGTTGGACTCCTGGCTAAACACTACCCTTAATCCTGGAACTGCAGCCCTAACTGAAAACAGCTGACCTCATTTTTCCGCCCAAATGTTTTTTTTTTTTTTTGGCCTGCCACAACCCTATCCTGTGCCCACAAAAAGACTTCAGCTAGCAGAGCAATACAAGTTCTGAGCATTGGGGATACAAGCTGCTGAGTGGTGAGCGGAGAAGCAGCATCAGAGCATCAGAGACTATGGATAGACACGGCTACCTTCAGACAGTGAGGCTTCAGGCAAGGATCACCTTCTTCCCACACCATCCACTTTCCAACTCCCCATTCCACTGAGAGCCACATCCAATGTCCAATAAATTCCTCAGCATACACTACCCTTCAATCCATTCACATGACCTGATTCTTCCTGGATGAACAAGAACTCAGATGCCAAGAGGGTGCGGGCTTGGACACTGCTGCAGGGCTCGCATGGAGCGTGCTCCCACCAGAGAGGAGCCACCAGCAGGTTCCCACGTACATTCCCTCCGGTTCCCACACTTGCTGTGCAATCGCATGCTCCCTCTCTCAAGGAGTAGCAAGTGGCAGGCTGAGTAAAACAAGCCATCCCAGTTCCCACCCACAAAGGGGGTCAAGGGAACTATCCCGTCTCAACAGTTACCACCTACACAGTAGGCACTCAGTGTATATGAGTTCATCTTACTTTATCCTTGTCTACAGCAGTTAAAAACAATGTGGACACAGGTGGCTCAGTACACCTAAGATTGACAGTGTGACATTTAGGTGACATCATCTCTTTCAATTTTCAATTCAGTTTAGTTATTTGCTTTCTTTGTATCCTAGTCTATTTTGACTATATAACCTGGCATTCTATGTTGGGAGAAAAAAATTAAATAATTTAATGAAAGAGCTTTAAAGATCCTCATTGATAAGAGATCTTGAGGGCGTCATCAAACAAGAATCTTCCTACCTCCCTACTATTTTCCCTTCTCCTTTCTTATGCTTCAAGTTGAGAGAATCAAAGCTGCAGATGCAAAGCAAGCACTGGGCGAGAATGGAGAAAAAGAGCAGTCAGATCTCACTTCTGTCTCCAAGCCTTAGTTATAAGAAATTAAAAAAAAAAAAGCCACACCTTACAATGAAGATTGAATTGTTGATTAATAGCTCAGACACCCTTATTGATTTGAGTCCATGTTTTGTGATTTTAAGTGACTATAGAACTGTTTATTATCTATGAGTGGGCCAGAAACTTAGGAATTCTGCCTCAGTTCCCATCCAGAGGCAGGGAACTTAAAAATAAGGCCCTTTTTGCTTGGGGATCTAGTTCTTTAGATTGAAAGTCGTTGAGTGAACAATACAGCAACAAATTTAACAATTGCTAATTTTTGCCACATTATTACTTTTATGCCTACGCTTAACAAAGGAAAAATCATCACCTGCAATATGGAGCCATAAGTAACATCCGTTAGAATGCCGAAAGAAATTAGGCAATTGTGGAGAAGAACTGTTAGTGGTAATTTCTTTCTTACCTTTCCTCCTGTTTTTCTTCTCTTATGCAAGTCTTACACACAAACCATGTAGTGGATGGCACAAATTATCCAATCGCCATTACAACTAATGAGATGAGCTTTCTATTGTATTCGATTACAATTTTGTAAACAAATCCATCTTCCATTGTGTCCTGATACAAAACTTAGTAAACGGCCTTATAGAGTCCTTTTAATTATTGCCAGTGATAGTGGATTTAAAGGATTTGGGGTCATCTATCTAAATTAATGCATGGGCTGATTACAAAGTACATCACAATGCAATTCATTTCTTAAAGGATCTTTCCTGAAATTAAAACAACACATGGTTAGACTATCATTTTCTTGAAATTCCTCTGCATCCCAGCCAGCTTATAATTAATATGCAAGCATAATCATTCCAAATGCAACTTTTAATACCACTGACATGTTCTTCCCTTAGAAACTAGCAATTTCTAATCCCTTTATTATTAATTTGATTAATGCAAACTACTATATGTGGCTGTGAAGGAACAGAGGCAAATCAAAGTTAGCACACTAACTCATTTAAATTTAAATTGCTGAGAAATGATATGCTCTTTAGCCTGTGATCTCAAGCAAAAGAAAAAAATATCTCTCATACCAAATAATAGATTTTTGTCATATATGAAGAATCCAAAGAAATACTTCAAGTTCGAAATGCCTCTGAATTCTGGAACGACATATTCATATTCTCTGTGGATTTAAGGAGGAAAAAGAAAATTCAGAACACACCTGAATGACGGTAAAGTAACTCCAAAAGCAACTTGGTTAAACAAGAACTCATGTGCTAAATGAGAGGGTCATCTAGGCTACAAACAACACCTTAGAGAAATATAACCAAGATAATTTTATAAACCTCATTTAAATTTCATTTTCCATGCTAGTTTCCCTTTTGCATTTCACTGATCATCATTTTAGGCAGTTTTTCTTGTTCACCTTGAAGAATACATGTTATTCTATAGAAGGTAGCTTCATCTGCATTTAGGTTTTTTGGGTGTGTGTGTGTGTGTGTGTGTGTGTGTGTATTGTTGTTTTTCTTTTTTTTTTTTTTTTTTTTGAGATGGAGTCTCATTTTGTTGCCCAGGCAGGAGTGCAGTGGCACCATCTCAGCTCACAGCATCCCCTGCCTCTTGGGTTCAAGAGAGTCTCCTGCCTCAGCCTCCCAAGTAGCTGGGATTACAGGCATGCACCAGGACACCCGCACTGGGCTAATTTTTTTGTTTGTTTGTTTATATTTTTAATAGAGACTGGATTTCCCATGTTGGCCAGGCTGGTCTCAAACTCCTGACCTCAGGTAATCCACCTGCCTCAGCCTCCCAAAGTGCTGGGATCACAGGCGTGAGCCACCGTGCTCAGCCTGTATTTAGATTTTAAAGTGTAATGCACACATAGAAACACACACAATCTATTCATATAAATAAGGAATGTGAAGCTCAGAAAAGTACTTTCTGAAGAGTCTATATTCCATAGTATGAAAAAATATTTTTTATTTCAACATTGTTGACTTACTTAAAATAGCCCATTCACCTAAAACGCCTTTGTTTTTCCCTATAATTATCCAAATACTTCTGAGACTAAAATTCAGCTGAATAAAGTTGTGATCTTTATTTTATTTTCTAATGACTTCCATGCACCTATACTTAGAAATATCTGGTTCATGGCTGGGCGCGGTGGCCCACGCCTGTAATCCCAGCACTTTGGGAGGCTGAGGCGGACGGATCACGAGGTCAGGAGATTGAGACCATCCTGGCTAACACGGTGAAACCCCGTCTCTACTAAAAATACAAAAAATTAGCCGGGCGTGGTGGCGGGCGCCTGTAGTCCCAGCTACTCGGGAGGCTGAGGCAGGAGAATGGTGTGAACCCGGGAGGCAGAGCTTGCAGTGAGCCGAGATCGTTCCACTGCACTCCAACCTGGGTGACAGAGCGAGACTCCATCTCAGAAAAAAATGAAAAAAAAAAAGAAATATCTGGTCATGATAGACCCTCAGTAAATAAGTATAGGAAAGAAGTAAAGCAAAAAGGGGAGAAGGCAGGGGAAGAGAGGAAGAAATATCACAGAACACGTAGTAATTGAGGAGACCATGTAACTCAACAATCTGCTCATTACACTAATGAGTTTTTTCCACATGCTTATGATGTTTAAGCAAATTGTTTTTTTAACTATCATATTTCAGCAATGCTAAGGTCTGCCTTTTTCTTTCTCATATTTTACCCTCTCTATAACTGAGATGCAAGTTATGCTGATGAACCCTTACTTTGCCTGGCAGCAATCATAATATGGTTATTATTTTGTTAAAAAAAAAAATCAAAAGCTCCAGCATCAAAACTTGCAAAATTAAGTTTCAGAATGTTGGAGGAAAATTAAGGACACTCTTTTAATCTATAAGATACAAATGTTGTGGGTGGAGATGAGAAGGGCATGGATCAAGCTGGTTGAGCAAGTTCCAAATGAAATTCTAAGGGAGAATCTCTCAAAATCATTGTAAAACCGACTTAAGAGCCCAGCACTCATGGTCTTTAGTTACAGGTTGGCCCTTAATTGGACAAAGAAAAATGTGTGGAGAAGCATAGAACTTGGTGACTGTCAACTGAAAAGCAATGTGGAAGAGTCATACTCAGAATTGTGAGAAATTCTAGGAATTGTTAATCAACATAGTTTACTAATATTGTTGATTATTTGTATGGCAAGAGTAATATATACAATTAAAAACTAGTGTCTAAATAATACGAAACGGTAGAGTTCCCTGATTCTCCTAGCAGGATGTGCGACAGGGGTGTGGCTCGCCTGTTCTGTCGCCCAGCAGCTCAAACCCCCAGGGAGAGCACGCAGACTGGCAGGTGCAGAGGCCTGGCCAGGCTTTCGGCTCCAGCTCCGAGGTAGTGTCTAGGGGTGGGTGTCTGCAACCCCAGTGTTACAAAGCTCTTTCAGCTTTGCTGTCCACAGGTGGCTTGAGTGTTAACCAGCTCAATGGTCCCTCTGCCTTTTCGCGAGAGCAGAGGGCTACTGTGACAGTTTTCTGTATCCTGAGCTCTTGTCCAGTGTTCCAGAAAAATCGGGTCACCCACAGACTCGAAGGATGAATGTGAGGTTTTATTGAATGGTGGAGGTGGCTTTCAGCAGGATGGACGGGGAGCCAGAAGGGGTGGTGGATGGAGTGGGAAGGTGACCCTCTCCTGGAGTTGGGCTGCCCAGCGGCCGGATTCCTCTCTGACCACCCCTAGCTGAACTCCTGTCAGTGTTCAGATGTTCCTCCTTTTCTCCCTTTCTCTGCCTCATCGTTCTGCTGTCCATCTGCTGCTCGGCTGGCTTGCTGGTCTGCTTCTGGAGCTTAGAGTTTGGGGTTTATATGGATGCAGGAAAGGGGGCATGGTGGACCAAAAGGCAACTTTTTGGCATGAAGACAAGAATGCCTGTCCTCATTTAGGGCCACAAGTCTTCAGGCTTGAGGGTGGAGCCTTTACCCGGGAACTGCCCTCTTCTCCCCAGAATTTCCATCTCTTGTCCGTGTCAATACCATCAGAGCTCTTTCAAGAGGTAGAAAACAAAAATTATAAGTGATAAATAAAAGAATGTGTTATAGCTTGATTAACAACATTTTTCTTTCCTACTACATAAAACAATTGTGAGTCTTACAATTGGCATTCTGAGTCAATGATATATAGTATATAATAACTAAGCCAAGGATAAATCACAAAGAATGATTCACATTAGCTAGAAAAGTATAAGCAATACAGTTGACTCGCGAACAGTGGGTAGATTAAGGGCACCAATCCCCACCCAGCATTGATGGACAAAGTGAAATTCTGTAAAACATTTGAAAAGATTTATTCTGAGCCAAATGTGAGGACTGTGACCTGTGACACAGCCCCAGGAGGTTCTGAGAATATGTGACCATAGTGGTGAGGTTACAGCTTGGTTTCATTTGGTTTTATAGTTTCAGGGAGACATAAGACATCAATTGACACATGCAAGGTACTCATTGGTTTGGTCCAGAAAGGTGGGACAACTTGAAACAAGGGAGGCTGATAGGTCATTAATGGATTCACAGATTTTCTGATTGGCAGTTGGTTGAAGGAGTTAAGTTATTATCTAAAGACCTGGAATCAACAGAAAGGAGTGTCTGGGATAAGATGAGGGCTATGGAGGCCAAGGTTCTTATTAAGTAAATGAAGTCTCACTAGGGACTGCCCTTAGAGGCAATAGATGGTGAATGTTTCCTATTCAGACTTTCAATAGGTACTAGATTCTCAGCTAACCTCTTCAGGATCAGGAAAAGACCTGAAAAGGGAAGGGGATTCTCTTCAGAATGTAAATTTCTCCCCCAAGAGACAGCTTTGCAGGGCCATTTTAAAATATATAAAAGAAATATATTTTGGGTTAAAATATTTTCTTTCTTTCAGGGCTTGCTATCTGTCCTGTGATGCTATACGAGAGTCAGTTTGGAATTTGGTATCTTATTGCTACAAAGAGTTTGTTCTGTCAGTCTTAAGATCTCTGTTTTAATGTTATTGTTGATCAGCTGTGCTTGAATTCCAAAGGGAGGAGAGTATGAGACATGTCCACCCCACCTTCCCATAATGGCCTGAACTAGCTTTTCAGGTTTCTTTTGGACTCCCCTTGGCTGAGAAAAGGGGTCCATTCCATCAGTTGGGGGGCTTAGAATTTTATTTGTAGTTTACACCAGGCAGTCCAAAATCTACCAATAACTTTTGATTCCCCAAACACTTAACTACTAATGGCCTACTGTTGATTGCAAGCCTTACTGATAACAGTAAGAGTTGATTAACACAGATTTTGTACACTATATTTATTGTGTACAGTATTCTGACAATAAATAAGATACAGAAAAGAAAGTGTTATTATGAAAATAGTAAGAAAGAGAAAATATACTTACTATTTATTGAGTAGAAGTGGATCATGATATAAAGGTCCTCATCTTCGTCAACTTCAGGTTGAGGAGGCAGAGAAGATGAGGGTCTTGCTGTCTCAGGGGAGGCAGAGGCAGAGAAAGTCAGTGCGTAAGTGGACCCGTGCAGTTCAAACCTGTATTGTTTGAGAGTCTACTCTTCTCTCTTCAGTGAATTTGCAGTTCTACGGTAGAGAAAGCAATGGCATTGAACCTTTGAAACCGCCTCTGTGTTTAAGTGTTGGGTACCCAAGGCTAAGCTATTTTACTTTTCTTAGGCCTCAGGTTGTCCATTTGTAAAACAATTAAAATAATGCCTCCCACAAAGGATTGTTGTAAGTAAATCAGTACAACAAACCCAACTCCTGGTTCACAGAAAGCATTTAAGAGTGGTTACTGTTAATTTTATTTATTTATGTTACACATTTCTCTGCCAGGCATTCAGCGACTTCCGGAACACAGCCTCAATGCCTGTTACTTGCCACAGAAACTATTTGCTTCTTCTTTGCCTCTGTGGTTTGGTTCCTACTTCTAATGCCTTCCCCAGCAACCCTCCCTCCTTATGTCAAACTTCAAATCCTGCTTCTCATTCCATATTCAACTCATTTGTTACCCTGTATTCCCTGTTAACTTACAGTTTGGGATGCTTAAGTTGATTTAGTTTCAATTATTTAGGTAAAGAGCCTCCATAGGTGGTAATACCTGGTTTCCTTTGTATCATATCAGCAGGCATATGATGTTTGATTGTCCCACTTTTACTGACAACTAGATTTGGGGTTTGAGATGCTGTCAGACCGATCATTCCCTCATGAAGACTTCCATTAACCTTTTAACTAACGGTTTGGCATACACTGATGACTTCCACTGATAATTCAGTGGTTGAAATACGCCATTTTCTAATTCCATCATTCTTTCTGCACGTATTAAAGGAGATTCTTCCATAACGAAGAGCATGCAAAGTTAATTACTTGGTTACCTGAAACACAGCTTGCATAGGAACAGGAAATGGATGTTTGGTTCTTCCTCTATTAATTTTTAGAGTAAAGAGATTGGATCTAGAGAACCCCAAATGGAGACCAAGGAGTAATTTTTTCTTGAGATTCTTACTAAACAAATGGAATCTTATATATTTTGTGTATTATATGATTGGTAATCATTATTGTTGTTGATGCTCAGTTGTCCTATTTTAGGCCAATGGGAGGGAGCCCTTCCCATTTGGTTTCTGTTTTTTTGTTCTATGAGACCACTGGTCTAGATAAATTCCTTATTTCCTATTGCAATAAGATGTCCCAGGTTTATCTTCCCATTTTTTGCCCTAGGCCTAGTTAAGATCAGCTACTTCACCAAAATTCCTAGAATATTTTAGTGGCAATCATTTTTAGAAAACGTAAGAATTCTCCTTGAGTAAGCAAACAGAAGTTTTTTAAGGGAAAAAAATGAATTTGTCATTCAAATTCAAGACTGAAGATTTTTATTTAATCTAGTTTACTTTATATAGGTATATCTTTTCAATTTTCTCATGCTGAAAATCTCCTTCCTTAAATACATCAATGTAATTACTTATTCATTTTATCTTAAACATACCTATAATAGTTTTAAAGTAACAATATATGTACTACTAAAACTTGACACTTGAAATTTTTTAACCTGATAGAACTTTTTTCTATGTTATTATCCAATGGTTGAGTTTATATTTGTTTTTAATTTTTCTTTCTATTTATTTTTTCTTTCTATTCATTTCTATTGTTTTTTAAATAAAATTTTTTTAATTTATTAAATTTTTTCTAATATAAAACATTTACATGGTTTCAATGTCAAAATTACAACACAAGTTTATACTGCAATCTGTCTCCTGCTTCCTTCGCTGATATGTAACCGTTATATTGGATGTTTTTGGTTGTTCTTCAATTGTTTTTATTTGAAAATATAACAAATAACATGTTTACCTATATAACAAACCTTCACATGTACCCTCAAACATAAAAGTTTAAAAAGAAGAAAATATAACAAATACATGTAAGATGTGTGTATGCATGTATCTGCATGTGATTATGTATGTATACACATGCGTATACATATATATGTATATATACACACATGCAGATACATACATACATATACACGTATTTTTGTATGTTCTTGTTTCCATATTTCCTCCTCTTTTACATAAAGGATAGCATATTCTTAATATTATTCTGCCCCTTGTCTTTTTTCACCTAATAATATATCCCAGCAATCACTTCATATAAGTATGTAGAGATCAGCCTCCTTCATTTTTACAGCTGCATGGTGCCCCATTCTGCGATCATGTTACAGCCCAGTGGGTTCTTCTTGCTCACTTTCCAGAAAAGCCAATGCAATGACACTAGCAAGAGTGTTGCAGCAGAGAAAAGAGTTCATTTATTGCAGGGCCAGCCAAGTGGAAGGATGGAAAATGTTTCTCAAACCTGCCTCTATAAGAATTCAGAGGCTAGGGTTTTTCAAGGATAGTTTGGCAGGCAAAGGGCTAGGGAATGAGGACTACTGTGATTGGTTGGGCAGGGGAATAAAATCACAGGGGGTCAACGTTGTCTTCTTCTCTGAGTCAGTTCCTGGGTGGGGAAATCAGGACTGGTTGAGTCAGTTTCTTGGTATGTGTTACTCGTCAGGGTGGTACCGGCTGGTCCATCAGAATGCAAGCTCTGAAAAATACCTCAAACATGAGTCCTAGATTTTACCATAATGATGTTATCTGTAGGAACAATTGGGGAGGTTACAAATCTTGGGACCTCCGGCTACATGACTGCTTAACTGTAATGCTAACCTTGTAGCCAATTTGTTAGTTTCACAAACGCGGTGTTGGTCCCCAAGCAAGGCAAGGGTTATTTTCAGAAGGGACTATTATCATATTTTAAAGTTAAAACATAAACTAAATTCCTCTAATAGTTAGCTTGGCCTATGCCCAGGAATGAGTAAAGACAGTTAGCTTGTGAGGTTAGAAGCAAGATGGAGTCAGCTATGTCAGATTTCTCACGTTGTCATAATTTTTGCAAAGGTAATTTCAGTTACACCATGACTGAGTTAATCAGTTCCCTATTGGTTGTTTTGGTTGTTTCTAAAAAAGAAAATAACTTTTATCAGAGAAATGTAGGTCCTTTTAAATTATCAGGCCCAGAGAAACATGAAAATGAGACAGCAATCATGTCCTATTACCTTACTGAACCGTATATCCATCTCTTGAAACAGCTTGCTTTTGCCTCAAATTAATAATGCCATACCAGAGACTATACCACACACCCTATAACCTAATAATCTATGTAGTCGATCACTAAGTGATGTTATTTCTGCAAACCAATAAGAATTCCTAACAAACAACTTTGTATCAACCCACTTTCTCTTTGTTTTTAACCTTTAAAAGCTTGGTTGTAACAAAGGAGAAATAAAGTTCATATCCAAGATTATTGGCTCTGAGTTTTCTGGGCAGCTGTCTTTGCTTTGGCTTAAGTAAACTCTTTGAATTATATTTTGTGCCTTAGTCTTTTTCTTTTAGGTCAACCTGGGGCCCATAGGCTCTGGGTCTCCTAAAGGTTTGCTGAAAAATCATTGAAGCAAAGCAGATTGATTAATAGGAAAAAAGCCATACACACTTATTTAATGTTCATACATGGGAGCTTTATTCTGAAGGCCCAACTTCCCAATGAGGTACAAAAGCTTCTATACAATCTTGAGTTTACAGAAAGAATGGGGACTTGGATCCTGATAAAGTAGGTTGTGGGACGGGAAGAAGAAGAATTCTATGGAAGGGTAATAAATTGCTAGGGAGAAAGATTGAATCCAGGAACAGACATGAACTTGTAAGTAGTCTTCTTTAGAATTTAAATAACCCTTGGAGACAGTCAGATGCTCATAAAAGAATCTACTCAGGCGTGGTCACATCTTGCTTTTTTCTGCAGTAGACCATGAGATAATAGGGAGGGGAAGAAAAAACAGTTGTTCCTTGGTGAGTCTGGATCTTACACAGATAAAGGAACTTCAGCTTCTTTCAGAGAAATGGTGTGGGGCTGGGGGAAGGTTATAGAGATTTTGGGGTTTCTTCAGTTCAGCACGTCAAAATGTTACTGGTGACAGGTATCCGAGTTACCAGCTGTGGATCTGCATGGGTCTGCAGCAACCTCAGTTCTTGCCTCCTGAGAAGAAAGAATTCGACTGAAGAAAAAGAGACCACAGCAACTTTCAGATGAGGGGTGGAGATGTATTTTAAAAGGCTTTAGAACAGGAAAGAGAGGAAAAGAACATACTCTTGGAAGAGACCCAAGGGGGCAACCTGAAGAACAAGTGCAGTATTTAACCTTGATCCTAGCACTTTATAGGCCAACCCCTTTCCCATGATTCTTCCCTTACGGTGGGCTGCCAGCATGCACAGTGCCCTCTTACACCTGGGAAGTGAGTAGGTGCAGCATGTCTAGGAAGTGGTACACAAGCCCATCTGAAGCTTTCTTCCCTTTTCCTGTGGGGTGTGCCCAGAAGGTCATACTCCACCATTTTGTCTCTTAATGCACATGGTCAGGAAGTTGCTTCTCCCTGACATCTGCAATCAATTAACATTTTAGTGCAGCAGGTGTGGACCACCAGGAAATGGCCTCTCCCTGGTGCTGGCTTCCAATTTATCACTTTTAGAAAGGCAATGTGATCATTGCTAAACCATCACCTGACATTGCTAGTGAATTGGGGAGATGACTCTCCTGCCCTGTTCATGCCTGTCTACCTGAAAAAAAACCACCATATTGTGGCATATTGGTTTCTGAGCCCCAACCTGACGTGTCCAATTTTTTGATATTACAAATAGAGCTTCAGTGAATAGTCTCGTGCACATTTTAAGTCTTTTTTATTTAACCAGTGTATGTTTGAGATGTATACCTAAAGTGAAATTGTTGTGTCAAAGGGTAAATGTGGCTCATGCCTGTAATCCCAGCACTTTGGGGGGCCAAGGCAGGTGGATTACGAGGTCAGGAGTTTGAGACCAGCCTGGTCAACATAGTGAAACCCTGTCTCTACTAAAAATACAAAAAATTAGCTGGGCTTTGTGGCAGGCACCTATAATCCCAGCTACTTGGGAGGCTGAGGCAGGAGAACTGCTTGAGCCTGGGCGGTGGAGGTTGCAGTGAGTGGAGATCACACCACTGCACTCCAGCCCCGGGTAACAGCGCAAGACTCTGTCTCAAAAAAAAAAAAAAGGGCAAATGTGTAAGCAATTTGGCTGGATATTACCAAGTACTACATCAAAGAGTTGTATCACTTTTTATTCTCAGCAGTGTAGGGGAAGAAAAATTAATTTTTTCCCTGCCTTTTCTGCAATCTTGTTTGGAAGAAATCCCTGTAGCAAAAGTCAGATTAACAAGAGAAAAACAAACAGAAATGTATTAACATGCTTACCTCATGACTGCATGAAAGATACCCACGTGTATTAGTTAGGGTTCTGTAGAGGGACAGAACTATAGGATACATACACACACACACACACACACACACATATAAAGGAGGGGGGTTTTATTGAGTATGAGCTCACACTATCACAAAGTGCTACAATAGGCCATCTGCAAGCTAAGGGGCAAAGAAAGACAGTCCAAGTCCCAAAACTGAGGAACTTGGAGTCCGACGTTCGAGGGCAGGAAGGGTCCAGCACAGGAGAAAGATGTAGGCTGGGAGGCTAGGCCAGTCCAATCTTTTCACATTTTTCTGCCTGCTTTATATTCTAGCCACACTGGCTGCTGATGAGATGGTGCCCACCCAGATCAAGGGTGAGTCTGCCTTTCCCAGTCCACTGACTCAAATGTTAAAAATGTTAATCTCCTTTGGCAACACCCTCACAGACACACCCAGGATCAGTACTTTGCATCCTTCAATCCATTCAAGTTGACACTCAGTATTAACCATCACAAGTCCACCCTTTGTCAGCCTGAACCCATACACGTCTCCTGAGATGATGTATAATCTTCAAATAAAGACAATAATAAGGTCATAAATATAAATACCATAATACAACTATCCTTCATATAACTGGAAATCCACCAATCCCCAACCCAAATCCTATTACATAAAGTTACCAATACTTAAATGATGATATGAAGTCAATAAATCATGTCATATGATAAAGGAAAAAGGAAATAAAATGAAGATACTTTCTTAGTACAAGTGTACATGCACAGACATGTTTTTAACAAAAGAAGGAAGAAATACTCAGGACAATTACAGTCCTCATTTCTGCAGCTGGTCATGTGGTCGTAGCTGGTATTGATGACTACTTTCTTCTACCACCCATTCTGTATTCCCTTTGCCTTCAACAAGCACCTCAACAGGTTGTGGTTTTTTTTCCTGGTGGAGTGACTCAAACCTTCATTCCTGAAGGTCTGGGCCATCTGTGGTCCTGCCTAGATTGGGCTGTTGTAGTTTCCCATTGACCTTAATCACAGGGCATGATAATACTAAGAGATGCCCTAATGTGTCTCCTGGTGGCAGCGTTCCTCCCTCTGGAACTGAGACCTCTAGGCCAGCAGAATGTAATGTTGTGGGAATAGGAAGCAAAAATTTTGCAAGTGGATCACTGTGGGTGATGGTGAGTGGGGTCACTCCCACTTCCACCCCTTGATTCCTGGACCCGTGAATCCTGGCTATGGGAGAAATAGTACCATATGTTGGATGCTGATTCAGAGCATACACAGCCTTCTGGAGAACTTTGCTCCATCCTTGCAAAGTACTTGTTACCTAGTTGGCATCGTAATTGTGACTTCAAAGGGCCATCCCATGGTTCTATGAATCCAGCTGCTTCTGGATAATGAGGAACATGGTAAGACCAGTGAATTCCATAAGCACGAGCCCACTGCTGAACTTCTTTAGCTTTAAAGTGAGTGCCTTGGTCAGAGGCAAGGCTGTATGGAATACCATGATGGTGGATAAGGCATTCCGTGAGCCCACGGATGGTAGTCTTGGCAGAAGCACTGCATGCAGGATAGGCAAACCCATATCCAGAGTAAGTGTCTAGTCCAGCGAGGACAAACCTCTGCCTTTTCCATGATGGAATAGGTCCAATATAATCAACCTGCCACCAGGTAGCTGGCTGATCACCCCGAGGAATGGTGCCATATTGAGGGCTCAGTGTTGGTCTCTGCTGCTGGCGAATTGAGCCCTCAGCAGTGGCTGTAACCAGGCCAGCCTTGGTGAGCGGAAGTTGCCATGTTGCTGAGCCCATGTGTAACCTCCATCCCTGCCACCATGGCCACTTTGTTCATGGGCCCATTGGGTGATGACAGGGGTGGCTAGGGATAGAGGCTGAGTGGTGTCCACAGAACAGGTCATCCTATGCACTTGATTATTAAAATCCTCTGCTGAGGTCAACCATTGGTGAGCACTCACATGGGATACAAATATCCTCACAGTTTTTGAGCACTCAGAGAGGTCCATCAACACACCTCTTCCCCAATTTTCCAATCATGCTTCTTCCAAATCCCCGACCACCCAGCCAAACCATTGGCTATAGCCCAAGAATCAGTACATAATCACACATCTGGCCATTTCTCATTCCATGCAAAGTGCACAACCAGGTGCAGTTCTCAAAGTTCTGCCCACTGGGAAGATTTCCCTTCACCACTGCCCTTCAGGGATGTCCTAGAAAGGGGCTATAGGGCTGCAGCTGTACACTTTTGGGTGGTGCCTGCATATCATGCAGAATCATCTGTGAATCAGGCACTAGTCTTCTTTCCCTCTGTCAATTGATCATAGGGAACTCCTCATGAGGCTATTGGTACAGGCTAGGGGAAAGAAGGCAGGCTGGCAGGAGTGGAGACTGTGGGCATTTGAGCCACTTCCTCATGTAACTCACTTGTGCCTTCAGGACCTGCTCGAGCCCAATCATATATATACCACTTCCATTGGATGATGGAATGCTGCTGTGCACAACCCATTTTATGGCTAGATGGGTCAGAAAGCATCCAGTTCGTGACAGGCAGTTCAGGTCACATGATGGCTTGATGACCCATAGTCGAATGTTTGGTTTCCACCAAAGACCAATAGCAGGCCAAGAGCTGTCTTTCAAAAGGAGAGTTGTTATCTGTGGAAGATGGCAGGGCCTTGCTCCAAAATACTAGTGGCCTCCACTGTGATTCACCTATGGGGGCCTGCCAGAGGCTGCAAACAGCATCCCTCTCTGCCACTGAAACGTTAAGCAACATTGGATCTGCTGGGTCATATGGCCCAAGTGGCAGAGCAGCTTGCACAGCAGCCTGGACGTGTTGCAGAGCCTTCTCCTGCTCTGGACCCCACTCAAAACTGGCAGCCTTTTGGGTCACTTGATAAATGGGCCAGAGTAACTCACTCAAATGAGGAATGTGTTGCCTGCAAAATCCAAATAGGTCCACCAGGCATTGTGCCTCTTTCTTAGTTATAAGAGGAGCCAAATACAGCAACTTATCCTTCACCTTAGAAGGAGTATCTCAATGGGCCCCACACCACTGGACCTCTAGAAATTTTTCTGAGGTAGAAGGTCCCTGAATTCTAGTCGGATTTATTTCCCATCCTCTGGCATGCAAATGTCTCACCAATAAGTCCAATGTGTTTGCTGCTTCTTGCTCACTGGATCCAATCAGCATAATATCATCAATGTAATGGACCAGTGTGATATCTTTTGGAAGTGAAAAGTGATTAAGGTCTCTTTGAATAAGATTATGACACAAAGCCAGAGATTTGATATAACCTGAGGCAGGACAGTAAAGCTGTACTGCTGGCCTTGCCAGCTGAAGGAAAATTGCTTCTGGTGTGCCTTATGGACAGGAATGGAGATAAAGGCATTTTCCAAGGCAGTGGCTGCACACCAGGTACAGAAGAATGTGTTAATTTGCTCAAGCAATGAAACCACATCTGTTACAGCAGCTGCAATTGAAGTCACCACTTGGTTAAGCTTACGATAATCCACTATCATTCTCCAAGATCCATTTGTCTTCTGCACAGCCCAAATGGGAGAGTTGAACAGGGATGTGGTGGGAATCACCACCCCTATGTCTTTAAAGTCCTTGATGGTGGCACTAATCTCTGCAGTCCCTCCAGGGATGCAATATTGTTTTTGATTTACTATTTTTCTAGGTAGAGGCAGCTCTAATGGCTTCCATTTGGCCTTTCCCACCATACTAGGTCTCATCCTACAAGTCAGGGAGCCAATGTGTGGGTTCTGCCAGCTGCTAAACATGTCTGTGCCAATTATGCATTCTGGCATTGAGGAAACGACCACAGGATGCATCCAGGGACCAACTGGACCTATGGAAGTCGGACCTGAGTGAAAACTCCATTAATTACCTGACCTCCATAAGCCCCTCCTTTAACTGGAAAGCCACAATGACATTTTGGGTCCTCTGAAATCAACGTCAGCTCAGAGCCAGTGTCCAGTAGTCCCCAAGATATCTGGTCATTTCCCTTTCCTCAGTGAAGTTACACTAGTAAAAGGCCAGAGATCTTGAGGAAGGATGGGAGAAAGAGCAACAGCATCAATTGTCAGTAGTGTAATGGGTCCTTCCTCAAGGAGACCTGGCCTCCGCTTCATTCAAGGGATTCTGGGTTTGTAAACTGGGTCAAGTCTGGAAATTGATTGAGGGGTTGTTTTTCTGTTTTTATTTATTTATTCTGTTTCAAATTATTATTCTGTCCATTTGCCCTAGAAGTTTTCTGCTTATATAAATTAAGTAGGAATGCAGCAGGCTTCCTAGGAACACCTTGATTAATTAGCCAATGCCAGAGCTCTACAGGAGTCAGACTACTCTGATTGCTGCTTTGCCTATGCTGTCCATTACGGTAGCTACGCTCACCTTGCCTTTGATGGCTGAGTGCTGCCACTTGGCCCCTGCCACCTCAGGATCCAACTATTCCCATTGTATTTAAATGTTTTAGTTGAGCGACTATGGTTCCCACTGTTAGATCTGACATTCGGAGAAGAGCAATTACAGGCCTCTTCAAAGATGCAGGTGCTGCCCTCACAAATCTATTTTGCAATGCATTGGTCAAGGGTATAGCTCCTGAACCCTCCCAGCTGGGATGAGTAGGTCTAAAGTGACTAATCCAGTTCACCATCCCAATATCCCTAAGGCTTTTGTTCCCTTCCTATACATTAAATCAAGGGAAATCAGGCATTTCCAGCTTGCTCATAGTGGGCCATTTTCTAATCCATATTTCAGCTAACCAAACAAAAAAACTGTTAGAACCTTTTTTAACTCCCTGAGCTGCAACATTAAATGCAGAGTCCCTACTTAGTGGTCCCAAATCAATAAATTCAGCCTGATTCAACTCTATGTTCCTTCCACCATTATCCCACACCCTTAATATCCATTCCCATGCCAGTTCTCCATATTTCTGTTTATATAAATTAGAAAACTCAAGCAGTTCTTTTTGAGTGTAGCACACGTCCTCATGGGTCACACTCTCAACCTCACCTCTAGGGCCCACTGGGACTTCAATCTATAGATTTAGAAGCAAACAGGGGTGTTGGGGGTGGCTCCTGAGGACAGTCAACATTATTTTGCGTGGCAGCTGCCTCAGGGGAGGCCATCGCTGTTGCCTCAGGCAGTGCAGGGTTTATCTCCTCAGACAAATGTGGAAAGGCTGATGGCAGCATGAGTCCGGTTGTAGAGGGGATGTTTCCACTACTGGGGATGGGGAAGCTGTTTCTTCTGGCAAAAAAGTTTCACCAGAATTTACAAGCTCAGTGTCCCCAGCTTCATCAGTGTCCTCCCATACATCCCCATTCCATGTTGCAGGGTCCCGTTCTTTTCCAACTGATGCCCTTACTTTAATAGTAGACACCTGGCGAGGCTGTGCATGTACCTTTCATTGCAAGTCAGCCACTTGCATGATAAAAGCTTGTGTCTGTTTTTCCACAATTTCAGCTATTTCTCTACAGGAGATAAGACTCTCATTCAGGACAATCTTGGCAGATTTGAGGTTTAGTATCTGCTTCTGAAGCCAAGAGTTAGAATCCCTGAGCTCACCATTTTCTTCCATCATTTTTTCCACTGAATTTAGATGCAACCAACCAGCTTAATTATGTTCCTTGGTTCTCTACATATGGACAAAGGTATTACGGATAGAGTCACTAAACTCCTTGCCTCTCAAGAGTGGTGAGTCAGGAGTGTCAAATGCATTTATTTGGCATAACTCTCTAAACAGCTAACACCAAGGACTCTCAGTGTTCTCCATACTATTAGAAGTGGAGTCTTCAGCATTTTTTAGTCTAATCACATCAAACAGCCAACTCCAGAAACCTCAAAACAAAGAAAAGAACTCCATCCTTAATATTGCGTTCCTCTAGAACCACTCCTGGTACCAAAATCTGTTTTAGTTAGGGTTCTCCAGAGGGACAGAACTAATAATATGCACACACACACACACACACACATATGTATACTCTGTAAAGAAGGTTAATATCTATAAAGAGATGTCAATATTAAATAGTAATAAATATTTAAATACTGTATACAAATTTTTGTTTGTTTGTTTGTTTGTGTTTTTTGAGACAGGGTCTCACTCTGTTGTCCAGGCTGGAGTGCAGTGGCATGATCTCAGCTCACCGCAACCTCTGCCTCCCAGATTCAAGTGATTCTCCTGCCTCAGCCCCTAAGTAGTTGGGATTACAGACATGTGCCATCACGGCTGGATGATTTTTCTATTTTTAGTAGAGATGGGGTTTCTCATGTTGGCCAGGCTGGTCTCAAATTCCTGACCTCAGGTAATCTACCCACCTGGGCCACCCAAAGTGCTGGGATTGCAAGCGTGAGCCACTGTACCTGACCACCATATACAAATTTGAGCTAGACACTGTGAGAAAACAGTTGACAGCTTGCTGAAAACATCCTTGTAATTTAGGATTGTTAATTTTGTGTGGCAATTTGTCTAGGCTATGGTGCCCTGCTGTTTGATCATATATATATGTATATGTTTATATATAAAAATACATATATATACCTATGTATATGTATATATAGGTATATATACACACATAGGTATATATATACATATGTATATATGTATATATGTATGTGTGTGTGTATATATACGTGTGTATATATACACACACACGTATGTGTATATATGTGTGTGTGTGTCTATATATATATATAGACACACACACACATATATATACAGGGGAGTTTATAAAGTATTAACTCACACTATCACAAGGTCCCACAATAGGCCATCTGCAAGCTGAGGAGCAAAGAAAGACACTCCAAGTCCCAAAACTGAAGAACTTGGAGTCCGATGTTCAAGGGCAGGAAGGGTCCAGCATGGGAGAAAGATGTAGGCTGGGAGGCTAGGCCAGCCTAGTCTTTTCACATTTTTCTGCCTGCTTTATATTCTAGCCACGCTGGCAGCTGATGAGATGGTGTCCACCCAGATTAAGGGTGGGTCTGCCTTTCTCAGCCCACTGACTCAAATGTTAAAAATGTTAATCTCCTTTGGCAACACCCTCGCAGACACACCCAGGGTCAAGCTGACACTCAGTATTAACCATTAAACTGGGGAAAATAAGTAAATCCCAAGAAGACAATTTTTGAGTTCAGACTAAAATATAATCATCCCCTTAAACTAATTAAAGAGAAAGGGGGAGGCTGTTTATGGGGAGGTGACCAGGAAAAGTACAGTAAGCAAGGATAAGTTTGTTATGCAGATTTAATTCTGTGCCTTCTTTATTGATAAGAAACTCTAGTGAATTTTAAATCATCCTTCTCTCACTGATACAGACAAGGAGACACCCTTCCAAATGCAGATTTCTCTTATAAATCTAAATTTCCCTTACAAAATGGTAACCTCACTTTTCAGAGCATTTCTGTCTTCGGTGTCTTTATATAATCTGCTCAAAATAATCCTTATGCCTAAAAGGCATATTTTGGAGTGACGTATTCTGGTCTCCTATACCAGCAATGTATGAGAGTCCTGTTTTCCCACAACCAATGAGTATGATTGGGCAGTTCTTTCTTTTTTTTTTTTTTTTTTGCCATTCTGACGTGTAAGAAACACATCTTAATTTAGTTTTAATGTGATTTCTCTTAAGCAAAATTAAATATATTTTGCATTTCTTTTTATGTTAATCAATTTAATAACTTTTGCTCATTTCTTCTCGAGTTATTGGCTTTTTCTTCTTAATTTTATATACTGTTTATATTTTATGTATTTTGCATTAGGGTTCTCCAGAGAAACAGAAACAGAACCAATAGGACATATATATACACATATGTATATATGTGTATATATGTATACATAAATATGGATATATATGTATATATATGTCCTATTTGTTTTCCCATATATTATATATGTGTATGTCTGATACAGAACAGCTGGGTTCCCAGCTTAACCCCACCCTTACGCCTGGAATCACAGCCCTAAGTGAAAACAGCTGACCCCATTTTTCTACCCAAATGTTACCTTTTTGGCCTGCCACACCCCTAACCTGTGCCCATAAAATATTCCAGCTGGCAGAGCAACACAAGCTGCTCAACAGCGGGAATACAAGTTGCTGAATGTTGGGAATACAAGCGGCTGAGCGTCGGAGACTAGGGATAGAGCTAACTTCAGACGGTGCGACTTCAGGGAAAAGCACCTTTTCCCCCGCACCATCCCCTTTCTTACTCCCATCCCGCGGAGAACTATCACCCAATAAAATCCTCCGCATACACTCCCTTCAGTCCGTTCCTGTGACCCGATTCTTCCCGGATACCAGACAAGAATCTGGGTGTTGAGAGAGCAAGGCGCCTGGACATTGCTGCGGGGCCTGCGCAAAGGCAGCTCTTGCCAGAGAGGAGCAACCAGCTGGTTCCAGCGCTCCTTCGCTCTGGTTCCCGCACTCACCTGCTCGCAGGCTCCCTCTCACGTGGAGTGGCCAGTGGCAGGCTGAGTAAAATGAGCCACTCCAGTTTGCTTGCCCATGAAGCGGATCAAAGTCAAGGGAATAACCCTGTATCATGTTCACCAGAAAAGCGTGTGTGTTTGTGTGTGTGCGCGTGTGTGTGTAGAAGGCATTATATACAATGCCGTGTGTGCGTGTGTGCGTGTGTGTGTGTGCATATCTCATGTGTACATGAAAGATACTCAGGGAAAATGAGTATACATTTACAATTATGACAATTACAGTAGCTTGTAAGTTCTAGGTCTAAAATTTGTAGAGCAGGCTAGCATCCTGGAGATTCAGGAAGGAATTGATGTTACAGTCTCAAGCCTAAAATTCACAGGTTGGAAACTCAGTCAGTGTTTCTATGCTGCAGTCTTGAGGCAGAATTGCTTCTTGTTCAGGAAACCTCAATCTTTACTCTTAGGACTTTCAAACAGTTAGATGGGCCCCAGTCACTTTATGGAAGCCACTCTGCTGCTTTACTCAGTCTATTGATTTTTAAAAAGTTAATCACATCTAAAAATTTCCTTCAAGGAAACGTAGAGACTGATATATGACCAAACAACAGGGCGGCATAGCCTAGACAGATTGACACACAAAATTAACCATCCCAAATTACAAGGATGTTTTCAGCAAGCTGTCAACTGTTTTTCTGAAAGTGTCTAGCTCAAATTTGTATATGGTGATCAGATGCAATGGCTCACACTTGTAATCCCAGCACTTTGGGTGGCCCAGGCAGGTGGATTACCTGAGGTCAGGAATTTGAGATCAGCCCGGCCAACAAGAGAAACTCTGTCTCTACTAAAAATACAAAAATTATCCGGGCATGGTGGCATGTGTCTGTAATCCCAACTACTCAGGGGGCTGAGGCAGGAGAATCACTTGAACCTGGAAGGCAGAGGTTGCAGTGAGCTGATATCATGCCACTGCACTCCAGCCTGGGCGACAGAGCAAGACTCTGTCTCAAAACAAATAATAATAAATAATGAAGAAATTTCTATACAGTATTTAAATATTTATTACTATTTAATATTGACATCTATTTACAGATATTAACCTTTTTTACAGAGCTTAGGATGCCCACTAAGAGCTACTAAAGCTTTATTAGAGTTTTATACAATTCAATTACAATATTATTTGTTAAATATTAATAATTTGTTTAATGATTGGATGAAGGTTATTAATAAATAATACTTTGCATGAATTTTATAATCATAGGACTGAGGTAAATGAATACTTTTTACATAATCACAGAAACATTGCATTTCTTTAACAAATATCTGCCACAATGGAACAGGGAACACTCTTTTAATTCTCAGATCAATAAATATGTGGTCCTTCTATGATAAGTCAAAACATTTGAAAATCAAAGAAAGAATTCCCACAAAATAATTTTTTACCTCAGGACCAGACCCAGGCACCTTTTTCTTTCTCAGAATCTTTCTTTTTCTTATTTAATTATATCTTGCATCTGATCACCACTACCATCTTAAATACCTTGCCTCCTGGTCACAGTGGTTGGTTCTGATCAAGACATGACAAGTGGTGTCTTATCCTGGAATTTTAACTTGGGAAATGAGAAAATCAGTTTCAGTCTCTCACTCCTGTGAGTGATGTGATCATCTGAATTTATGTTTCCTAGCATATATTAGTAGGTCAGCTGTGAATAATGCCTACTGAAGGAGGAAAGCAAGCCACTAAGCTGAAGTGGCAACCTGGCTATATTCCAGGCCCTGGTTCCACCTATTCTCAATACCCAGGCTTCCCATTGTACTTTTGTTAAGCTCCTTTTTGTTTTGTTTTGTTTTGTTTGAGACAGAGTCTTGCTCTGTCACCCAGGCTGGAGGGCAGTGACACAATCTCGGCTCATCGCAACCTCCATCTCCTGGGTTCCAGTGATTCTCGTGCCTCAGCCTCCTGAGTAGCGGAGATTACAGGTACCCAGAACTACATCCAGTTAATTTTTCTATTTTTAGTAGAAACAGGGTTTCACCATGTTGGCCAGGCTGGTCTTGAACTCCTGACCTCAAGTGTTCCACCCGCCTCAGCTTCCCAATGTGCTGGGATTACAGGCGTGAACCATTGTGCCTGGCCTAAGCTCTCTTTTGGATAAGTTACTAAGATTTCAGTTTCTGTCACTTGCAATACAGAGAGTCAACATACACTTGTGCACAGTTTTACACATCATTTTAGGGAACTAATGGACTTCCTGAAGAAGTCCATGTTTGAATTCTTTTTTTTTTTTTTTTGTCTTTTTTTTTTTTATTAATTTTTTTTGCATACAAAAACAATAAACATTTTCTAAAAATACATACAAACAAAAAGATGCGTATCAAACATATTAGGAAGGTTGCACATGGGAAGTCGGGGAATAGAAATGGGGGGTGGGAGTTAAAATAAATGAGAGAGGGACTTTATATGGATCAGTGATAATAACTCAATCCTCTATTTGACAAAGAAGAGGGAGAAGGAAGAGGAAGAAAAAGAAAGTGGGATAAAGGATCAGAAAGGGAGGAAAATAGAAAAAATTAGAGTATGACTCCAGGGTAGACCTGTTTTGTTGTCACTGAGTTGGTTGGTTGGTTTGTCTGTTGTATTCTTCATGTTTCGCCAAGTTGGCCAGACTGGTCTTGAACTCCTAGCCCGAAGTGATCAACCCACCTCGCCCCCCAGAGTGCCGGGACCACAGGCGTGAGCCACCACGTCCAGCCCCCACATTGCTTCTGGCCTCCATGGTAGACCTCCCAGACGGAGCGGCCAGGCAGAGGAGCTCCTCACTTCTACCCAGACACGGGGCGGCCGGGCAGAGGAGCTCCTCACTTCCCAGATGGGGCGGCCAGGCAGAGACGCTCCTCACTTCTTCCCAGACGATAGGTGGCCGGGCAGAGGCGCTCCTCACTTCCCAGACGATGGGTGGCCGGGCAGAGGCGCTCCTCACTTCTTCCCGGACGGGGCGGCCGGGCAGAGGCGCTCCTCACTTCCCAGACGATGGGTGGCCGGGCAGAGGCACTCCTCACTTCCCAGATGGGGCAGCTGGGCAGAGGCGCTCCTCACTTTCCAGACGATGGGTGGCCGGGCAGAGGCGCTCCTCACCTCCCAGACGATGGGTGGCCGGGCAGAGGCGCTCCTCACCTCCCAGATGATGGGTGGCCGGGCAGAGGCGCTCCTCACTTCCCAGATGGGGCGGCCGGGCAGAGGCGCTCCTCACTTCTTCCCGGACAGGGCGGCCGGGCATAGGCACTCCTCACTTCTTCCCGGACGGGGCGGCCGGGCACAGTCCCTCCTCACTTCTTCCCAGACGGGGCGGCCGGGCAGAGGCGCTCCTCACTTCTTCCCGGACGGGGCGCCCGGGCAGAGGCGTTCCTCACTTCTTCCCGGACGGGGCGGCCGGGCAGAGGCGCTCCTCACTTCTTCCCGGACGGGGCGGCCGGGCAGAGGCGCTGCTCACTTCCCAGACGATGGGCAGAGCTCTCTGCCCGGCCACCCATCGTCTGGGAAGTGAGGAGCGCCTCTGCCCGGCCGCCCCGTCTGGGAAGTGAGGAGCGCCTCTGCCCGGCCGCCCCGTCTGGGAAGTGAGGAGCGCCTCTGCCCGGCCGCCCCGTCCGGGAAGAAATGAGGAGCGCCTCTCCCCGGGCGCCCCATCCGGGAAGAAGTGAGGAGTGCCTCTACCCGGCCGCCCCATCCGGGAAGAAGTGAGGAGCACCTCTGCCCGGCCACCCATCGTCTGGGAAGTGAGGAGCACCTCTGCCCGGCCACCCACCGTCTGGGAAGTGAGGAGCGCCTCTGCCCGGCCACCCACCGTCTGGGAAGTGAGGAGCGCCTCTGCCCGGCCGCCCCGTCTGGGAAGTGAGGAGTGCCTCTGCCCGGCCGCCCCGTCTGGGAAGTGAGCAGCGCCTCTGCCCGGCCACCCCGTCCAGGAAGAAGTGAGGAGTGCCTCTGCCCGGCCGCCCCGTCCGGGAAGAAGTGAGGAGCGCCTCTGCCCGGCCACCCCGTCCGGGAAGAAATGAGGAGCGCCTCTGCCCGGCCGCCCCATCTGGGAGGTGAGGAGCTCCTCTGCCCGGCCACCCATCGTCTGGGAAGTGAGGAGCGCCTCTGCCATGTTTGAATTCTTATCCATAGATCTCAAATACGAACCTCTGTTCGAAGCTATCCTGTGAACATTAGTTTCCATATGTTCTTTATCCAGGAAAAAAAAAACTATTATAAATTCTTTAACTTGGTAGTTTTCATGCACTTGATCACTTTCAATCCTTATAGCCACAATTAAGTCAAGTATATGTCATCCTTGTTTTATATTTAAAGACACAAAGCTGTGAAAGTTAAATAATATTTTATTAACCAGCACATCTAAACTAAATCTGATATTTTTGTATAAAACCTGAATTTCTTTCTCCTACGATAAGTAATCACCCAGCTGGATTCTTCTTGCCTGCTGCACAGATAAAGTCAATTCACTAAGACAGTGGTGTTGGAGCAGAGAAAGAGTTTAATAACTGCAGGACCAGACAAGCAGTAGGACAGGATACATTTCTCAAATCCACCTCCCTGAAAACTCAGAGACTAGGGTTTTTAAGGATAATTAGGTGGGCAGAAGGCTAGGGAATAGGTGCTGTTAATTGGTTGGGGATGAAGTCACAGGAATGTTCATATTATTTTGGCATGCTGGGTCTATTTCTAGATAAGGGTTACAGGACTGGTTGAGCCAGTTCCTTGGTATGAGTTATGGGTCTGAGTAGAGTCAGTTGGTTGCCAGAATGCAAAAGTCTGAAAAATATCTCAAAGACCAATCTTAGGTTGTGACAATGTAATGTTATCTATCTGAACGATAGGGGAAGTTACAAATCATATGACCTCTGGTGTAGCAAACAGTTATAGAAAGGCAAGCTAGGGAACAATGGCTGGTTATCATTGAACTATGCACACATCTTAGCAGAATTCAGGCCCCTCCCGTAACCCTAACCTCATGGCCTTTTATAACTCTTCCAAAGTTGGTTTTGGTCCCCAAGCAAGGAGGGGGTTAGTTTTGGGAAGGGAGTGTTATCCTCTTTGTTTTAAAGTTAACAAATGCAGTTAGCTTGCGAGGTTAGAAGCAAGAATCTAAACCAGTTTAGATTTGCCTCACTGTTATAATTTTTTCAAAGACAGTTTCAACTAAAGTTGCTTCTAAGCATTACTGAATCTGTTGGTTGTCTTCAATTATTACTTTAAGTTACAACTTTGAAATTTGCTTTTGAAAGAATAAATATAATTCAACTGTAAAAGAAAATATTCGGTATTGGCAAATAAAAATGTAATAATAGAAACATAAAATATAATTTTAAAAGAAGTTTCAGCTTGCTTATTTGCATACATCTCACTCCAATTTTTAAATAAATGTGCTGTGATGAATAGCAGTAACCTTCTAAAGTACTCTGAAATCAGAAAATCCTTAGGAGAAAAGAGCCATAGTAATAAAAGTGTCATTATAAATAATTAGATATGCTTGTCACACATCCACCTTCAAAGGCTTCTATAAAGTGATTGACATGTAAGCCACCTGGATTAATCTTCCAGCTTCAATTTAGTTGCTACAAGAATCTAGTTATCCTTTGGAGAGTGAAACTCTCAGAAGAAAACCAGAAGAACAAAGCCCATGACTGTTTGGGAGGGCTCAGGTTTTCCTAAACACAAGTACGTGAATTGGTCTTTGCAAGTTTGCATTTCAGAAATAATTGAGACGGCAGGGGAAATCATGCCCCACATTATCTCCAAGTGGAACAGCCTGCTCTTCAGAGTTCTTCTCTGGCCAGGCAGAGGAATGATTCGACAACAGCGGCACCCAAGAGCATGCTCAGCCTCCACAGACTACATGCTTCCCCTGTCTATTCCCAGCCCCATCTCTGGAGAAACAGATTTTCCTTTTCATCAGGCAATATTCACAAATGACAGTGACAAATCAGGAAATTTTAAAGGAAGGGCTGAGTAAATAAAGACAACAGAACTTTAGCTGTGGCTTTATGGTAACTGCTGTCCTAGATTTTGTCCTCTCTGTGGACCAATTGCACAGCATCTACCTTCACTTGGCTTACAAAAGGCTTCTGTGCTCCTTAGTGGCTGGAATATATGCTCTCACTGTTCTCAATGGAGTTGCCAGGTTGTTCAGCAGCTCTGTGATTTACAAGGCCCCTGGGTGCCCTGGATCTGGTTAACTCCCAATTCCTTTACCCCAGGAATGAATATTTTCTGTGCTAACAGATAGGACAACTTGCCAGCTTAAAATTAGCTCCTCTTGAGTACAACGCATTGTGGTGTGACAACATCCAGCCAGCCCTGACTCCCCTGCTTCTCTCAGGCTTCTAAGCAGCTCGTTGGCGAAGCAGCCAGGCAGAAGGCCCATCTTCTCCTTCCTTTGTAATCTCTCACCGGGCCTAATCAGGTGCTTTGAGCCCAGTGGGTGCCCAGGAAATGTTCTTGTTTGTCAAGCCGCCTATGTTCCTACACAAGGTGGGAACATAGTGTGGCCCCTTCCTCCCCAGGAAGGCTCCATTCTTCCCATGTCCCATTACCACACACAGAGACACAACTGGAGAAGTGTCCACTGTCGCTTGCTCACCATAAGCCTTTCTCTATTTATGACAGACCTAGTTAAGGATAGAATCTAGCAATTAAAAAAAAAAGGTAGCAATTTAAAAAAATAGGAAAATGTGTAAAAAGTTCAGAGTAAGAGTTTTTAATAGAAGGTGTATCCACAAGACAGATGAAGCAAGTCTATACGTGTAAAAGTATTCTGAGTATTACAAAGTATTGAGCATCAAGCATGTGCTAGCCATTTTCTATTATGCATTCAATTAAGCTTCAATAATTCTTTCTACCAGTGTGCTTTACAATCTCCATTTCACAGTTGAGACAATTGAGGCTAAACTGATGTAGGTCCCATGGAGATAGACAATAAGGACCATAATGTACTGTAAAACCCATGCCCATGCTCCCAAGGTTATTCTGCCTCTTTGAAGGACTAGCAAAGGACTCACATTAGTATTCACTTACAATCTCATGAAACACCTGGGTGGGAGATAGAATATGAAGGAATTGTGGGAAGAGATTAAAAGACATGCAACAGCTTAAATCCAGAACGACTGGAAACATCCTGGAAGAAATTCTGCAAAACAAATTTAAGAATATAATTGGCTTTAAAGATAAACATAAAAATTAGGACATTTTGGGTGTGCAGTGATAATGACTGGACTTTGCAGGGCTGTGTAAGCATATCAAATTGCTGGAAATGGTGTAGTCAGGGAGTGATTACATTTGTATCCATCTAGGACCATATTCTGAATTGGCTGACAGCATTGGTTCACCCACTTTATTCGGGTTTCCTCATTCCTCCAGAGAAATGGTCAGCTGACTGTGGGCAATAAACATCACTATCTGCTAACAGCACATTCCAGGGAACACTTGTGTGGCAGTCAACAGCAACTGCTGCTTGGAAAGAGATAACATGTTTCCATCAATCACTCAGAGGAGGAAACGATGTCTGGGGCTACAGCCCACTTACTCAAGTGTGGCATCCTCTTGTCCAGAGTGGAGACTCTCATAGTGGAGGTTTAGAAGGAAATGGCAAAAGTACTGGCATTTGTTAATCACCTAGTACTTCCTAGACACATTGCATTAATTACTTACAGCAATCCTATGAGGCAAATATTACTGTCCCATTTTACAGATAAAGAAATGGACATTCAGGGAGGATAAGTAAGTTAGCCAAACTCTTGTTGTGGTCAGTAAGTGGCTTTCGAACCCATGCTGGTCTAATTCCAAGATCAGCTGCTTTCAGTATACTATAGCTGACTCATTATGCATACTTGTTAATACCTAATTATATAATACTTTGGAGCCAGACACAGTAGTATTAGTAGTAAAAAGAGAAGGACAAGAAGGATGAGGAGGATGATAGGGACTACGATGAGGAGGAGCAGCAGCAGCAGGCATTTTTGTGAGATTTCCACGTGCTAGGCACTTTATAAAGATTGGCTCATTTAATAATCAACACAACAAAATGAGGTAAATATTTTTACTCTGATTCAAGATGTGAAAAACTTCATCTTTCTTTTCCTTGGGACTGGAGAGAGAGAGAGTGTGTGCGTGTGTTTCAGGTGGGAGGAATACTGATGACTGCTTGGACAGTCATCTGGTATTGATAGTGATGAAATAAATCTTATGAGCTCTGGTCTCCATCTTTGAAACTAAACAACAGGAGGGCATATTTTTAATGAAAATTTGGGGTGACAGTGAAGCCATGGATCTTTTTCAACTTGGCGTATCTTCCTTGAGCATTTTTCCACTCCATTGGGTAAAGCCGTCATATGGGACATTGACAGCCAGTTGAGTCTACTCACATCATGATCCTGATCATCTTCTTCTACATAATGAGCTACATCCATTAATCTAATACTATTATTTATTACCACAGACTATTTCTTATTTATTACTATAGATTATTATTTAGTTATATTAGCCTTATATATATATACTTTAAAATGCATATATTCTTGAGGGCCATTTTGCAAATAAACAGTACTCACGAAGGATATCCCTACAAGTATTGGTATGGACAAGTATATATTACAAAACCCAGGGAAATATGTGAAGCTATTACTTAGTTTTGAAGAGGAAAAAGAATCCTGTCAATGAAGATTCTCTCTCTTCCGTTCCTATCACAGCTCAGCTCATCCCCCATAGTGACAGTGTTACATCCTGTATGTATTAAACAGTTAGGCTCCTGGCTTGCTTTCTCTTCCAGGTGTGTAACACTAATTAGATATCACTCTTCTTAGGTCACTGTGTATTTCTCAACTAATTTAGCATTAGATTTGCATTCAGTTATGTCCATTGTTACCAGCTGAAAACTCTACCGCAGGTCCTACACTGAACTTAAACACCTATCTGTCACTTTTGCCCTAACTCTGGCAGTTGCCTTGTGCTCAGAGATGGGAAAGTTCCTGAAGGGAAAAAGCCAGTGCCCCTCTGAGACTCATCCAGGAGATTGATTTTTACTTTCATTCTCAACTTGCCCTCAAAACACAGATGCTGTGCTTAAAAGACTAATTGATCATTTTATTTCAATTGCACAGAAATGATGTTGAAAAAGTGAGCAGACCTTGGACAATGAGAGCTCAATACTGGGGGAAAGGCCATTGAGTTATCAATTAAAATTAGAAACTGAAATCCCCACTGTTTTCAATTGTCATGGTAATAAAGAAAAATGTACCCCCAAGTGGTACTGTATTGATCACTAAATTCATTCATATGAAACTATGCCTAGTGCAATGTTTATAATATTAGTAATGTCAATTGCAATGGAAATCTGCTGGTTCTAATAGCTGATAGTTTATATATATTTTCCTTTACCACAAGCCATAAGTGAAATATGATAGTTTTTATAGGCAATAGATTTGATTCCCTTTTCTACCACGTACTTTAAATAAAACCATATACTGTTTTTATCATTTGTATCAGTTAATAACTTCTTCCACAATGTTCTTTATAGTTTACAAATAAAACGCCATTTGAGTCATTAGCAGTGAAGAAAGATCAGAAAATCCAAACTACTTAGATTTTTTGTCTAAGGCAAAATTCAAGACTTCCATGGCTGTTACCACATCGTTTCTAAATTTAATTGCTAATTCCAGTCAACATTCAGTCAGTTCCAATTATGTGTCTTGCACTGTGCTCAGCATTATAGTTGAATCAAAATTAAGACAAGGGACTGGCCCTCAAGGAGAATAGATAGAAACAGATGTGAAAACTGAGTATAATAAAAGGCCAGCCAGGATAAATAATACAGCACTGGTAGGACATTGTCAGAATGCGGAGGAAGAAGGAATTATTTTAGACTACAGGGTGCTGACAGGATTCATGGAAAAAGTAATGGAGTCTGGAGAAGAAATGAAAAGAAGTTTAATATATGAAAAAGAAGATGTTGAAGTCTCCCAGCTAAGGGAAGAAGACACAACAGGGCATAGAAATTCAACTGTATTCAGGGAATGGGTTGGGGTTTCTAGGTCTCTGGACCAAGTGGCAAGGGGAGATGGCTAGGAGATGAATCTGGAGAATTAGGTTTGGTAAATTTTGAATGATTTTAGGTGCTGTGATAGAATGCAAAAGTAGTCAGAAATTATTCTCATCCCTTTATGCACACAACCTCCCCATCCCCTTTTCAAATAGACTTTATTTTTTCTAAAAGCATTTTAGATTTATAAAAAATTGTGCAGAAAGTACAGAGATTTATCAGGTACTCCCTCTCCTCCCCCTACACTCTGAAAACACATGATTTCTCCTATTATGATTTTGTATTAGTGTCATACAATTGTCACAACTCATGAACCAGTATTGGCACATTATTACTAACTAAAGTCCATAGTTTGCATTAAGGCTCATGCTGTGTCATGCATCCTATGGGTGTTGATAAATGTATAATGTCATGCCTCCACCATCAAAGTATCATAAGGAACAGTTTCACTGCCCTAAAAATTCCCTGTGTTTCACCTATTCATCCCTCCCTCAAACCTCTGGCCTTCGTTCATCTTTTACTGTCTTATAGTTTTGTCTTTTCAAGAATGTGACATAATTGGCCTGGTGCAGTGGCTCATGCCTGTAATTCCAGCACTTTGGGAGGCCAAGGCGGGCGGATCATGAGGTCAGGAGATCAAGACCATCCTGGCCAACATGGTGAAACCCCGTCTCTACTAAATATACAAAAAAATTAACTGGGTGTGGTGGTGCGCCTGTAATCCCAGCTATTTGGGAGGCTGAGGCAGGAGAATTGCTTGAACCTGGGAGGCAGAGATTGCAGTGAGCCGAGATTGCGCCATCGCACTCCAGCCTGGCAACAGAGCGAGACTCTGTCTCAAAAAAAAGAAAAAATGAATGTGACATAATCGAAATCACACAACATATGAGGCCTTTTCAGACTGGCTTATTTTACTTAGTGAAATGCATTTAAGAGTCTTCCATGTTGGCCGGGCGCAGTGGCTCACGCCTAAAATCCCAGCACTTTGGGAGGCCGAGGCAGTGGGAACACTTGAGGCCAGGTGTTCGAGATCAGCCTTGCCAGAATGGTAAAACCCTGTCTCTACTAAAAATACAAAAATTAGCCAGGTGTGGTGACATACGCCTGTAATCTCAGCTACTCGGGAGGCTGAGGCACAAGAATCTCTTGAACCTGAGACAAGGAAGTTGCGGTGATCCAAGATTGTGCCACTACACTCCAGCCTGGGGGACAGAGTAAGATTCCATCTCAAGGAAAAAAAAAAAAAAAAGAGTCCTCCATGTCTTTTCATGGTGTGATAGCTCATTTCTTTTTATTGTTAAATACTATTCCATTGGCTAGATGTATCACAGTTTGTTTATATATCCATCTATTGAGGAATATCTTGGTTGCTTCAAATTTTTGGTAATTATGAATAAAACTTCTATCAGTGTTCATGCACACCTCTTTTTAATGCGACTTTGCAGCTCTCCTCAGCAACATACGATATCTGTTTCTCTACCCCTTGAAGCCAGGCTTCACCGTTTGATTAGTTTGGGCCTATGGCTCACTAGGAAGCACGAAGAATGAACACTGGGACTTTGCCTGCTTGCTGCTCTTGGAACCTTGCCACCACTATGCAAAGAAGCCTGGGTTAATATGCTGGTTGATGAGACACAAGACCCAACTATTCCTGGTAGTCCTGGCTGACAGCCAATGAGACCACCCTGAGTTATTCAGCCACAGACTGATCTGCCGGTCGACTTCAAACACATGAAAGACTGATAGAAATCAGCAAAGCAGGCTCAGACCAGAAGAACCACCCAGCTGACCCAAGATTCTCTCATCTAAACAAATGATTGTTATTTTAAATCACTGAGTTTTGGGGTAGTTGGTCATCCAGTGAAAGCTGACATACCAATGCTGTACTAAATAGGAAGTAGTCTGTATTTTATGATGAGACGTCAGAAACTGGAAACAGGAAGTTTAGAAGGCTATTGTCATTAATCTATGGAACAGATCATCAGGATAAAACTTTTGGATGATTATTACATAAATTGGGATTTGCATATATTGTAGCAGAGAAAACTGTAAAAAAGAATATCCATTTCTTCATGGAGTTTAAAATAATACATCATTCTTAAATTTAAAAATCAATAAATATCAATGAACTATATAAATATCAATCTCATTTTATTCAAGAATAAACATAGACCTATAATAAGAACATTTCCACGGTATTTCTGTAATCATACTGACCAATTTTTTGAATACTGTGGACTCCCTGCAATGGAGGATTTCTGCCTCTGCAAATCAATGCTTCAAGGCAAGCACAAACTATTATCTACAAAGTGCAGACACAAAAAGCTTGAAATGCCTACTATCCTTTATCCGAGATGCCAACCTTGGACTGAAATCAGGAGATCAGAATAGGAAAGGTAGTATAAAGAGGTTTGTTTCTCAAATTTTTTTTTTTTTTTTTTTTTTTGAGACAGGGCCTCACTGTGTTGCCCAGGCTGGAATACAGTGGCAACCATTATAGCTCACTGTAGCCTTGAACTCTTGGGCTCAAGTGATCCTTCTGCCTCAGACTTCTGAATAACTGGAGATATAGGCATGCACCACCAAACCCAGCTAGTGTTTACATTTTTTGTAGAGATGAGGTCTCACTCTTTTCCTAAGGCTGATTCAGAAATTCTGGCCTCAAGAGGTCCTCCCACTTTGGCCTCCCTAAGTGCTGGGATAACAGGTGTGAGCCACCATGCCAAGCTGTAAAAAGATATTTATAATTAGAAACTCAGCAGACACTTTGGGCAGGGACAGACCCTTGGGGGCACAATCAGTCACAGGAAGAGGGAGACTAATAAGGCAAGTGGAACACGTAGCAGGAGAGCATAGTGAAAGACAGCAGTTGACAAATTCATGTTCTAGAAATGTGGCTTTTGAATACCTGGTAAGAGCAATTGTATTTTGGTGAGTGGACTGAGCCTGGCCACAGAGAAATTTGTAGATGTTTAAGAGGCAGATAAATAAAATCGTGTTGGTAATAAGGTGACCTAATTAAAGAAAACTCACTCACTGGCCACTGGATCAGACCTTGGAAATAAGAGAGTAGCTTAATACTAATTTCCATGCTATCAGGAATGTCCTTCCTCCATGTAGGTACAGGGGTCACTCTCAATTAAGTAGCTACTCAAATGTCACCTATCACAAAGACCTTCTTTGACTCTAGATTCTAAAAGGCCCCCCACCTCCCATGGACATGCTTCTTGTCTCATAACTTGCTCTACTTTTCCTTACACTTATCGATTCTGATATATTTTTTATATAATTTATTTATTTTCTCTGGTGCATTGTCCCCACAAGAATGCAAGATCCATGACAACCTGACCTGTTAAGATATTCCAATATCATTCTCCAAGAACTATCTATTGTTTTCAGGAGTAAAACAGAAAAGTTAAATGAAGATGTGAAAGAATAGAACTTGTCTTAGTTTCCTAGGGCTGCTGTAACAAAATACCCCCAAACTTGTCTAAAACTGGAAATTTATTGTCTTAGAGTTTTTGAGGCTAGAAGTCCAAAATAAATGTGTTGGCAGGGCCATTCTTTCTCTGAAACCTGTAGGAGAGAGGATTCCTTGCCTCTTCCTAGCTTTTGGTGGTGGCCGTGAATTCTTGGTTTTCCTTAGTTGCAGGTGCACCACCTCAATCTCTGCTTAGCACATCACATGGCATTCTTCCTCTGTGCACACCTCTGTGTCTTAACATTCTTCTCTCTTTGTCTCTCTCCTCTTCTTATAGGAACACTAGTCATATTGAATTAAGAGCCTGCTGTACCCTAGTATGACCTCATCATAATTTAACTAATTACATCGGCAATGACCCTATTTCCAAATAAAGTCCCATACTGGGGCTTAGGACATCAGCATATGTCTTGGAAGACACAATTTAAACCATAACATCACCCCTGTATCTTTTCAAAACTTTGACATTGGTACTCATTTCTGCAATTTCCCCAAAAATTCAGTATTGGATCTGAGAAGAACAATTGTTTTAGGGGCTTCAAATATGCCCCTTTTCTTTTAATAACCTTTACGTCATTGGTCAGGGAGCATTTATTAGGATTCTGCTGATTATAGTTTATGTGTACACCAACTATGCATTCAGAAACAAGGAAAATAATCTCAGCGTGTACTTGTAAACTCATGAGGCCTATTCTGACATGGAGTCAGGCTGTTCCATTTATCTCCTGACCCTATGCCCTAACTCCCTGGTATGACTTGTCTAGTGATGGTGTTCTGGCTTCCCAGGGCCTGACTATCGCTCTTTCCTAGTTGACAGTAACTTTAACAAATAGCCGCAGGACAATTTGGGAAAGACCACAAAGAAACTTCACATTACATACGTGTGGCAATGTCAAGGGGACATATTATCTCTTCATTCAAATGTCTGTAGAAAAAGTGGTCTGGAATTGCTACAGGTCTGGAAAGTGGGAAGAAGTGCTAATTATAGTGATAACAATTCAAGTGAGGTGTACACAGGCCAAACCTATAGTTTTCCGTTTTTGTTTTTGTCTTAATTTTACATAAATCTGTAGGGCAACAATCTCCTGCCCAATTATTTTAATCCATTGCCAGTGATTTCTAATTACAAAAGCATTTTGATTACCACTCTGGACTTGATTTCTACTACAGCAGAAAGAGGGGCCAGGAGAGATAGAGAGATTTCAAAGAATTGACTTATGTGATTGTGGTTGCTGGCCAGTCTGAAATCTGTAGGGCAGGAATGCTGGCTGGAAATTCTCAGGCAGGAGCCAACTTTGCCCTCCACACGTGGAATTTCTTCTTCTTCAGGGACATCTTAGTTATGTTTTTAAGGCTTTGGATGAAGCTCACCCAGATTTCAAAGGATAATCTTCTTCACTTAAAGTCAACTAATATTGGATGTTAACCCGTCTACAAAATACCTTCACAGCAACACCAAGATCAGTGTTTAATTAAGTAACAGGGTAGTAAACCCTAGCCAACTTGACACATGGAACTATTACAGTCGTATTTCTAAGATACATTAACTCAATGAAATAAGTCAGACCATTTATACGGCAGCATTTCCCACCTTAATGCTGGCCTGCAGGGAACAGTGTCTACAGAGCTTTATGATAATCTGGAATATCTCTCACTTTGCATTTCTGAGTGCTTTGGTGAAGAGTGTGTTCTCTGGGTCCCATAACAGACATAATTACAGGCTGAATGGGTAACATAGAAAATAAATCAATTCCATCATTCCCACCATCCTAAATCTTTGTATTCCTCTTACTACAGTATACTAAAACCTTCCTTGAATGTTTACATCATTCCATACGAGACAACCTTGAGTCAGAAGCACTCAAATGCTTAAGCTCACCCACTGATTTACGAATCTCTGGAAAATGCCGGCACATTATAAATTTCACCTAATCTAATATTTTTGGTTCTTTTTCCCTAATTTAGAACCTCAGGGATCCATTGTGACATATATTCCTCATGTTGTTGCAAGGAAATTAGCAAAATCTTGAAAATTTTTGCTGTAAAACAATCCCATACCATTGAAGACTTTGTTTGGCACCCCCTGGGCATGCTGGGGTCTGATTGTAAGTCAAAAAGCAATAACATTGAGGGTAGGGTCACAAGAAAAGTTGTTTTTTTTTTTTTTTCTCAAGGAAACTACCCCAAGTGACGGCTTACAGAATCTACAAACAGAGTAGAATCAGCCTCATAAGACAAGGAAGAGGAGTTGCTACTGCTAACATGGGAGGACCATAGATTTGGAGGGCCAGATAACTCAGATTCTTTAGAATCTGTCTATGGATTCCCACCTGTATCTAAAAAAATGCTCTAAATTACATGGGAGAGCTGCTTCAGCAGCCTACATGATCAGACTTTGCCTTTGACTTTTAGCTACAACATCCTGATAAGACATCATTTTAGGGTAGTCACAAAGTCTCCTGGTCCTTATCAATTCCTGAAGCTAAGAATTTAAAACCTTGATTTAATTATTTTCTTCCTCTTTTTCTCCCTCCATCTTTCCCTCCCTTCTTCATTCCCTCTCTCCCCTCCTTCCTATCTCTCACTCCTTCCTTCCCTCCCTTCCTTTTCTTTCTTCCTTAATTCCTTTTCCATTCCTTTCTTCTTTCCTTCCTCTCCTCCTCCTATATAGATTGCAATCACAAGTTTTCAGACCAATTTACACTTTGTATTCCTTTTTGTCTCCAAACAAGCCTACTTTAAAAACCTGTTGTTCTAACAAAGCCTAACCTTTATACCAGGTGACAGTGGACGATAATTTAAGTAACTTTATTTGGTCATGTGTACCCCATCTATTTTGTGTATTCCATTTTTTAATGGTATTACATCCTTACTTCCTTTAATCCAAACCAGGTCAGATAATCCCAGATGCTTACTCCTAAGTGTTAACTTCTTGCTCCAAATATCTTATCAGTATTGAAAACGGAAACCACTCTAGTTATATTCAGAAGAAAAATCTTGAAACGGATAATTAAATGATAAAAAAAAAAAAAAAAAACCATCAGAAGGGCTTAGCCAGAATGCTCTAGGCTTAGTCTGTAGGAATGATTTCCAGATATATATAGGACTGACTCACAAGAGTGTATTTCACTGGAGGCCATTACTAGAGCTGAGTTTAAGAACAACCCTGAGGTTTTGATTCAAGCTTTGAATCTTAACACCAAAAAAAAAAAAGAGAGAGATTGGACATGGGAACATTGCTTCAGGAAAATCTCACTTTTCCACAAACTCTGCCCCTCTTAAAACTTCCAAAACTTAAACTAGTCCATTTCATGGGCAGAATCTAATTAACATAAATAATCTAAGTTGCAAGGAAGTCTGGGAAATAGAGATTTCAGCTTTCTAATCTCACAAATAGGAGGGTGGATTGATGGTTGAGCAAGCCCTTCCACAATTTTTATCAAAAGTAGAAATCGTGCTGGGTGTGGTGATGTGTACCTGTGGTCCCAGCTGCTGGAGAAGCTGAGGCAGGAGGAGAGTTTGAGTTTGAAGTGCAGGGTGATCATGCCTGTGACCAGCTACTGCACTCCAGCCTGGGCAACATAGTGAGACATCATCTGCAAAAAAGAAATTTAAAAAGTCTATGAGATGGAGACCTGCCCTTATAAAGTTGTTTTGCTAAGGACTTATCCTGCTTGTTTTGACACGTATGTGGGAGTTTTGTGTTTCCAGTGTCCTATAATTTCCATTATAAATGACAGAATCCCTTGCCATCTCACAGTCTTCCTAATTGAGTCTTCACCCAGGAAGTATGAGGTCAGAAGACTGGGAAAGGACTGCTTTGAAGGGCACTGAGTTCATTTTCAAAGACTGTGTTGGTATATCCAGCACTCAAAATTGGTCGGCCAGGGCAGGCTTCCCTATTCCATAAGTAGAAATGCTACCTATAGACCTGTTGTATTAATCAACCTGTCTACACCTCATAGATGATATTCCTTCTTGTAGAACCTAAGACACTTATAAGATTTTGGGAACCCTGCAGTGGTGGGTGGTAAAACAGCTCTCTGGGGGGCAAAACTATTTTTCAATGGTATAACATCAATTACTTCCTTTAATCCAAACCAGGTCAGACAATCCCAGATGCAGTGTTTATTGTTTGATTTGTAGTGCTTATTGTTTTTGGAGTTTAAATTCTCCCTGCATGTCTGATTTCAGGGTACCAACATGATGCCATTGAACATGGGACATGATGTGCATAATCAGCTCTTGGGAACCTTCAGGAGTAGGCTCCAACACCTCACTGGACCTCTGGGTTCCTAGTAGAGTGGAGGAAGTAAGTGTTCACTTAGCCACAACTTTGCCTCACCCTGGAGGCTGACTGAGGCATGTTAGTATACCCTCTCCCTGTAGTTCTGGAGTGAGGACATTGGAAAGCTAAACAGTGGTGCTTGATTCAAGTTGCTTGATCTAATTTCTGTGGCCTTTGTCTGAAGAGGGAGGAATAAGAATGTCTCAACCTGGAATTCCCAGACTGGCTGATTGGGTCACATTTGGAAAGTCACTGTGTGCACATCTGATTATCCTGAACCTAGGACTATGACTCATTCTTTCTTTCTCAGAAAGTGCGTCAGTTTGTTATATTGATTAGCATGATTATCTGAATAGTGTCTTTCCATGTCAAATCTATGAAAGTTTGAACCCTATATGCTTTTGCTCAATACTGTATTTCCTATACCTAGCAATTGTACCTAGACTGACACATAGTGGGAATTGTAAAATAAATATTTTTTGAGTTAGTGAATGAACAAAGGAAACTGCATCCCAACTCCTTGACTCACCTATATGCCCATGAATGGCCCCTAGATCTTCCTGGGTTATATTATAATGAAATAACTAATTTATCCTTCTTTCTTCTTTGTGAGCAATATTCAAATACAGATGTACTTTTCATTTACTTTGCTAAATAGACCTATATGTGCCTTTTAAACCTTCCTTATAAGTCAGGTGCCTTTATTTCACTCAGATTTAGATATCGTGCAGTCAAATACTAAATACAAAGAAATCCATCCTGGGTCTCAATAAAGTGATGCTTCTATCTTTTATTTATGATAAAGGCCTTCATATTATTCACATCTAAGAACATAGTGAAACCCCCAAAGAATGGGGCAGATGAATTATACTGAGTTTATTATTAAGATAAATGAGAAGCATTTTGGATAATTCTTCAATTTTGCAAAGAATTAGGGATGCCTCCCAGTGAGGAGGCACTTCCCACTGCACTTGGGAAGATGAGATCCTCTACCTCAATGATTTTCTGCCCCCATTTCTAAGTTAACCTGCCAGTTTCATGCCTACAACTGAGATCATTCATTCATTCAAAAATGTATTATACAACTATATTCTCTGATGTCCTCTTTGCCCACTTTAAATTGCTGTTATGTATAGAGCGGCTGTTAATTTCTTCAAGGGAGATCGAAAATAAACCTAATAAATGATACCTGAACATTAATTTCAAAAACATTTAGTGCAAAGAGCCAAAAGTAATAGAAAACACAGGAACAGCTGGCGACAATACCTTTTCGATTTTCAATTTCATCAGTTCATTACAATTTAAGGATTGTAGGTAAAGTTTAAAGCACTCTTAGAAAAAGAAATTCGCCATAAAAATGAAATCCAAGGAACTAATTTTGTGGCTCCACCATCTCTCTCTTGTGCTGATGTTGCCTACCAAGGACAATAGTGATTGACTGAGACACTTTCAGATTATGGAAAACCTATGTCAAAAACAGGGAAAATTTAAGAAAAGGACTGGCCTAAAATGGAAGGTCAAGCTAAACTAGGTTGGATCTCCATCGGCTGGGGTTACTGGGGAGAATGTTTCAGCATTATATGAGGGGTTGAAAGACATATAAAGCCCCCTTTAACCCTAAAATCTGTGCACACATATGCACATACACACACATAAATGATGAATGTTTCAGTCAATGAACTGTATAATAGTATCCACCTAAGTGCATCGTAATATTACCTGATTGTCTACAAATATTAATGTCAGTTTACAAGCTTCATAAAGTCATGAAATGTCCAACACTTGAGAAAACTGTGCTTGCTCCTGCCTTATATCACCATATTGATGGTGTCTCAGAATACTGACGTGATTTGCTCAGGACTATAAAACTGTATGCAGTTACAGGAGTGGAGCTACAGACCAGATCTCCCGATGCTAACATGATAGGTGCAATTTTTCTACTACCCTCCCTTGCATCTTAAGTTGCAGTCCCCTACAGGAAAGAGGCCAGGTTTATTTCTTTCCATGCTTTCAGAAAATAAATACATTCACAATATATTTTTGCCACTCTTCTCACTGAAGAAAACATTAGCGTTTTTAAATTGTGGAATAAGGAATTTAGAATGAGGCAAAGACATATTCCCTCTACCTTACATTGAGCTGAAAGGTTGTTTCACAACATAGCAATTGGGAGGAGAGAGGGATGGCTAAGAAGTTTAAAGCACTGATCACAAATAAGGCCAGAGATAAGAAATAGTTATTTGTGAAATTTTCTGTAGAAGTTACCTTTTGTTTTGGAAACTTCTGAAAGAGCAATTTAGAAAGTCTTCCACTGGTAAAAGATGCTCTTAAATATACTTTTAAAAATACAGTGCAGTGAGAATTAAATCACCAGGCAGCTGTAAACTGTAGGACAAATAAACCTACAAATTACATTTATAGGACACATTTCATCCAGAGGAATCTCAGAGCACTTTATAAATGGATTAGAAAGCATACATCTAGGAATCAGCTCACCCACAACTGAAATACGTCTGCCTCCGGGGCCTGTCCAGGCAGCTTGTTAGCAAAAGACAGCCATCATGCTGCATTCCAACACGGGCAAAGAGAGCTGGGTCCTAACAGGCCCACACGTCAGCTCCTGATTCAATGCCACAGAGCTGTGCATTACAAAGCATGGTCCTGAAATGAAAATTTTTAAGAAATTTCATTAGGACCAGTCATCCAGGAAATTATGGTGTTTCTCTCTCATAGCACAGTGAATAGAACATGGGCTTTGAAATCAGACAATCCTGGGAGAAAAATCAATTTGGCCATTTATTACGTGTGTGATCAGGGGCAAGTTATTTAACTGCTCAAAGTCTTAGCTTCCTTCTATGCATTTGTTTCTATGGTAAATGAGATGACATAAGACCTTAGCCCTCTGCTTGGGAAATAGCAAACATTCAATAAATGTTTGTTTTATTCTTTTGCTATGGAGTAGAGAAATTATCCCTTCTTTTCAAACATTACTAAAAACCAATTTAAATTTGCTTTCTTATTCATGTTTGTGTCTTCTTCACCACTATTATATAGGCACATACATATATACATATAATATATAATATATGACATTTATCAAGACAACTATTTTACTATATGTGAATATACATATACATATATGTATATCATATGATGTACACATATGTACTTGGTCGGGGGGAATATTACATTTTCACCCTTTTCCTACACCCCACCATTGTTAGGAAAAGGCCTGGAAGGAGAATGAAATCTAGCACACATATAGAGGGAATAACTTACACCAGAGCAAAAAGAGCTCTTTTGTGGTGTCAGGTGGGGAGGCTGCGTCTACGAGAGCAGAGGCTCATAGGTGGGCAGATGTGGTAGTGCCAGTCTTAGGAAGGTTTTACTGATTGCTTCAATGTTCTCGTATCCTCAGTGCCATGGAAGTAAAACAATCAGCTAGAGTGAAGGTGGGGCAGGAGATTAGGGAGATCTAAGGAAAGAGAAAGGATATAAAATACTCATCTAAGAAACAGTGAGAATAAATAGTCTGGGTAGATAGGCAGGATTTCTGGCCGCATTAAAGGCCTTCTTGAAGTCTGGGATCATATTTTTAAAGTAAGACTAGTCGGCATGTTGAAACCTTTCTTTTGCCATGTGTAGCTGCATGGCTGTAAACACGGAGTAGGCAGGGAATTTGATTTAACCAGTGTTTAAATTTGATTTAATGAGGACTTAGTTGTGCCAAGAAAATCTAATGACAAGAGAGGGGCAAGAGAATGGAGAGGATATGCAATGAAGGGATTATAATGGTTGGCCTAGAATTTAAGCTGTGAAAGGAGAGAAAGAGAACATCAAGGATGTGAGGGAGAATGACAAGGTGGTAGAATTAATAAACTGGAGTTACTGAGAAGACTGAGGAATCAGGACCCAGTATATTAGAGAAGGTGAATTAGAAAGATAGGAGCTAGTGATCAGATAAATTGCTGCATGAAATTGAGACTATAGAAGGTTGTTGTTACTAGCATCGACAAGGTCCAGAGTGTGACCCTAGGTGTGAGTGGCCAAGGTAGAATGGAAGACAAGATAATTGGAGTAGAGAGGATCAAAGAGCTAGGAGGCCATGGTGTTGGAAGAATCATCTACTTATATACTAAAATCACTAATTTTTATAAAAGCAATAGTGTGAGAGAGACCTTTATTCATCCAAGTTTTAGCATAGCAAGGGTGAAAGCCAAATGCCCCAGGAGTTGGTTAAGGCCTGTAACAATACAAGGTAGTTAATAATTTAATCTAATTCCATGAGATTCAGAGCCAGTGGGACTTGAGGGTCTTTGTGACCTGTGATGACAGAAATAAACAGATTTAGGGGGAAATTAAGAATAAACGATTATCCTACCACTATACCATGATAGTATTTTGGAATGCATTCTTGCAGAGTTTTACTTATCCATACTGAGTAGAAAGAGTGTAGTCAGTAATAACAGAGATCTGTAAGTCAGCTGCTCTCTTTACCGCCCTGGAGAAATCAAAGCACCTACCAGTGATTTAGGAAAACCACTTTCATTGGATGATGAAAGAGAAATTGGGAAGAAAGCATTGATTACTGTCTCACTCAAGGAGTCAGTCAAGCAAGGAACAACCAGAAAAGCTCAGCCACATGCTTACTCCAGGCACGAGAAATATAAAATCCAAAGTCACTTACAGCCCACATGTTGTGGGAATTTAGGATTAGTACCACTAGTCATAATCATTGAAGGTATTTTTCCCTGTCTGTGGTTGTTTATCTTTATTCTAGGTAATCAGATGTATGAACTTTATCTGTTGGGGAGATCTTCTATTCCTCTTGGCCCAAGTTTTCCCCGCAGGTACATCCAGACCAGTATATCACATTGTGAAAACAAACTCGCAGAGGAACAAAGTCACTTTCTCCAGTGAACTCAATCAGTAACGAAGCTGTTCTGATCTACAGCTTGTGAGCCTTATTTCTAAAATTGTTCTGAAGGTGGGGAGAGAAAATAGGGGAGTTATGCATTTGTCCATCTATCCCACCCATATATATACTTTACCCTTCATGTTTTCTGGATTTTTAATGTCCTGTTTCAAAAGGTCTTGGCCAGAACAAGATAATGTATTTTTTCCATATTGTATTCTAGCACATTTATGGTATCATCTTTCATGTTTAAGTTTCTGCTCCAGCTCAGATTTGCTTTGTATGAAATAGTGATTTAATTTTATTTTTTCAAAATAATGTTAGTTGTTCTAAAACCATGTATTAAATAGCCCAGATTTCCCCCACTGATTTGAAATGATAATGTGTATAGCCAAGATATCAGATAACATCATCTTGTCTTTTGTGCATCAAATGAAATGGTCTCCAACTATAAATCTACAATTTCTTACACTCTCTGGATATTCTTGTGGAAGTGTCATCTCGGGCTTAAATTGAATTACCTCAGCCTTCGTTTGTCTGAAAGACTTTGTTTAGTCATCTCTCTCTCTCTTTTTTTTTTAGATACACATTTTCTAGATTGAAGTTTTGCTTATTTCATCGCTTAAAAACTGTCCTGTATATGTTGTTTCTTTTTCTTGCTGTGGCGGAAGGAAGTTGCCTGTAAGATATTCTCTTAATATTTCTTTTTCAGAATTAAAAATTGCATGCCTTTGTATGGTTTTCCTAGCATTTATCTTACATAAATTTGTTGAGCCTCTTAGATCAGGGTCTATAGTTGTTACCAAATTTCAAATTTTTGCAAAGACTATTTCTGCAGTATTTTGTTTTGTTTGTTTTCAGAGACAGAGTCTCAGTTTGTCACCCAGGCTGGAGTGCAGTGGAGCGATCTCGGCTCGCTGCAACCTCCACCTCCTGGGTTCTTGCAATTCTCCTGCCTCAGCCTTTTAAGTACCTGGGACTACTAGAGGTCCACGCTGCCAGGCCTGGCTAATATATATATATTATATTATATATAATATATTATATAATATAATATATATATTATATTATATATTATATTATATAATATATATATTACATAATATATATATTATATATTATAATATATATATATTTTGTATTTTAGTAGAAACGGGGTTTCACTGTGTTGCTCAGGCTGGTCTCCAGCTCCTGGAGCTCAGGCAATCCATCCATCTTGGCCTCCCAAAGTGTTAGGATTACGGGCGTGAGCCACCGCGCTCGGCCTATTTCTGCAATACTTTTTATGTTCCTTCCTCCTCTCCCCTTATGTCTCTAATTCTGTGCATATATATATTCATATTATATGTACATATATAACTTTATCCTCAGGCTAGGCTTTGCCCTTATCCTAGGCTATATACATATATATAATATATATATATAATCATCGAATATATATTGAATCACATATATGTGTATGATTATGTATATATAATACATAATATATATCCTAGGATATACACATATATAAATAGCTTAATTATGTACATAATTATATGTAATTATGTGTATATATAAATATATAACATATATATTAGAATACTTGATATTAAACTAAGGTCACTAATATTTCTTTTTCAGTTTATCTCTCTGCTTCATTTGGATATATGTTATTGATATATCTTCAAATACTGTGTTTAATTTGCTTTTAAACTAATCCAGTGAAATTTTTACTTTCATTTGATTTTTTTAAAATGTCTAACATTTATCTAATTTTATTCATATTTTTCTTTCTATATAGTTATGATAGCTATTATAATGTATGCTTGTTCCATTATCTCTGGTATTTCTGTATCCGTTTCTATTAATTGAATTTTCCCCTGGCTATGAGTTGCATTTTTTGCTTCTGGCATATCTAGTAATTATGACAGGATGCCGGACATTATGATGATTACTTGGTTGAAGGTCTGGATTTTATTGTCTAATTTTAAAGAGGGCTGAGCATTCTTTTATCAGGGAATCAAGCTACTTACAGATGAGTTTGATCACTTTGAATCCTGCTTTAACTTTGTTCTAGTGGGCCTAGATAGTTCAGGCCTACTACTAAGGCATGATGCCTCTGGGTTCCATTGAATGACCTGATGACCACTGGGGACATTCCACTGTGCCTGACTGGAGCTCAGTAACCCTGTGCCCATGGTGAGCTCTGGAAATTGCTCTTTATACAATTCCCTGGTCATCCTTCAGTGTGCTTTGTGGAGTTTTACTCTACGCATGTGTGGCATAGTCCTTAGCAAACACTCAAGGAGAAGCCAATGCAGGTATCTGGGATATATTTTCTGCATATCTCTTTCCTTTTCTGGACCTCTGCCCACAGATTTCACCTGCATTGGTCTCCTTTAGCACTGATTGCCAACTTAACTTCATAAGACTGCCACACTCTCTTTTTTGCCTATAGTCTGGAAACTGTTGCTTAATATCTGAACATGGTTATTTTTCAAACTTTTTCAATACTTTTCAAACATTTTTGAATACTTTTTCCAAACTCAGGCCTAGTTTTCTGGTTATTTATATCAGGAGGCTAAGTCTTGCTTTCGTTGTCTTCATCACTGGAAGCAGAAGTCAAATCTTTAGAAATTTTCTATCAATCTACTTATCTGTTTGCATGTGATCTTTTTGGTACATATTATTTCAACCCCTTTTTCATGTTTTTTTTTGTGCATTTTACTATAATGTATCCAGATATGAGCTTGCTTTTATTTATCCTGATTTGGCATTTTCGTGCTTCTCAAATGTAGGATTTCACTTAGTTCACTGTTTCTATCACATTCTCACACACTTAATGTTTTCAGCAGTGGCTTTCCACAAATCTCTCCATTTTCTCCATCTGGAATTCTTTTCAGCTTATGTTGGGCCTTTTAATTATGTCTTCCAGGTCTCTTATTCTATCAATTTTGTTGTATTCTGGTTACTTTCCTATAATCTGTCTTCCCATTATTAAATCTCTATTTCTAGATATTCTATTTTATCTTTATTCAAATATTTTTTATTGTTCCTTTTCACATTGATAGATTTCATTTTTCTTTGCCTCAGTAATTATATATCCACATTTATTCTGTGTTATTTTCAGACTATATCCTATCAATTAAATTCTTGCTTACATAACCCTCATGGTTGCTGGGACTCTGACTCCTCTTCTTGGTGTTTTCTCATTGTATGTTGTATTAGTCCATTTTCACACTGCTGATAAAGACATACCTGAGACTGGGCAATTTCGAAAAAAAGAGGTTTATTGGACTTATAATTCCACATGCCTGGGGAGGCATCACAATCATGGAGGAAGACAAGGAGGAGCAAGTCACATCTTATGTAGATGGCAGCAGGCAAAGAGAGAGAGAACTTGTGCAGGGGAACGCCTCTTTTTAAAAGCATCAGATCTCATGAGATTTCTTCACTGTCATGAGAATAGCATGGGAAAGACTTGCCCCAATGATTCAGTTACCTCCCACCAGGTCCTTCCCACAACACATGGTAATTCAAGCTCAGATTTGGGTGTGGACACATCCAAACCGTATCATTCTGTCCCTAGCTGCTCGCAAATCTCATGTCCTCACATTTCAAAACCAATCATGCCTTCCCAACAGTCCCCCAAAGTCTTAACTCATTTCAGCATTAACTCAAAAGTCCACAGTCCAAAGTCTCATCCTAGACAAGGCAAGTCCCTTCCACTCATGAGCCTGTAAAATCAAGAGCAAGTTAGCTACTTCCTAGCCACAATGAGGGTACAGGCATTAGGTAAATGCAGCCATTCTAAATGGGAGAAATTGGTCAAAATGATGGGGCTACAGGCCCTATGCAAGTCCAAACTCCAGTGGGGCAGTCAAATCTTAAAGCTCAAAATTATCTCCTTTAACTCCATATTTCACATCCAGGCCATGCTGATGCAAGAGATGGATTCACATGGTCTTGGGTAGCTCTGCTCCTGTCGCTTTGCAGTATACAGCCTCCTTCCTGGCTGCTTTCATGGGCTGGTATTGAGTGTCTGCAGCTTTTCCAGGCACACGGTGCAAGCTGTCAGTGGATCTACCATTCTAGGGTCTGGAGGACATTGGCCCTCTTCTCACAGCTCCATTAGGCAGTGCCCCAGTAGGGACTCTATGTGGGGGTCCCAACCCCACATTTCCATTCTGCAATGCCCTAGCAGAGGTTCTCCATGAGAGCCCCACCCATGCAGCAAACACCTGCCTGGACAACCAGGTGTTTCTATACATCCTCTGAAATCTAGGCTGAGGTTCCCAAACCCCAATTCTTGACTTCCGTGCACTCGCAGACTCAACACCATGTGGAAGCTGCTGAGGCTTGGGGGCTTGCACCCTGTACAGCCACAGCCCGAGCTGTACCTTGACTCCTTTTAGCCACGGCTGGAGTGGCTGGGATGCAGGGCACCAAGTCCTTAGGCTGCACACAGCAGGGAGGCCCTCAGCCCAGCCTACGAAATCATCTTTTCCTCCTAGGCCTCTGGCCTGTGATGGGAGGGGCTGCTGTGAAGACCTCTGGCATGCCCTGGAGACATTTTCCCCACTGTCCTGGGGATTAACATTCTGCTTCTCATTACTTATGCAAAATTCTGCAGCCAGCTTGAATTTCTTCTCAGAAAATGGAATTTTCTGGAATTGTCAGGCTTCAAATTTTCCAAACTTGTATGCTCTGCTTCCCTTATACAACTGAATTCCTTTAGCAGCACCCAAGTCACCTCTCAAATGCTTTGCTGCTTAGAAATTTCTTCCACCAGATACCCTAAATCATCTCTCTCAAGTTCAAAGTTCCACAAATCTCTAGGGCAGGGGCAAAATGCCACCAGTCTCTTTGCTAAAACAACAAGAGTCACCTTTGCTCCAGTTCCCAACACGTTTCTCATGTCCATCTCAAGCCACTTCAGCCTGGATTTCATTGTCCATGTCATTATCAGCATTTTTGTCAAAGCCATTCAACAAGCCTCTAGGGAGTTCCAAACTTTCTCACCTTTTCTTGTCTTCTTCTGAGCCCTCCAAACTGTTCCAGCCTCTGCCTGTTTCCCAGTTCCAAAGTTGCTTCTACATTTTTGGGTATCTTTTCAGTAGCACCCCACTACTAGTACCCATTTACTGTATTAGTCCATTTATATGCTGTTGATAAAGACATACCTGAGACTGGGAAATTTTCAAAAAAAGAGGTTTATTGGACTTACAGGTCCACATGGCTAGGGAGGCCTCACAATCACAGTGCAAGGCAAGGAGGAGCAAGTTACATCTTACAGAGATGGCAGCAGGCAAAGAGAGAGAGAACTTGTGCAGGGGAATCCCTTTTTAATACCACCGGATCTCATGAGAATTATTCACTGTCATGAGAACAGCATGGGGAAATACTTGCCTACATGATTCAATAATCTCCCACCAGGTCCCTCCCATAATACATGAGAATTCAAGATGAGATTTGGGTGGGGACACAGCCAAACCATATCATGTGTTTTGTAGCACTTTTATACAAAGTGGGGCTTTGTTTCTGTACGAAGAGTGGATGATCTGGATTGCGGAATTCAACGTTTCTCTTAGGAATTTTAGGGATATTACTGGTCACGAACCATTTTTGAATAATTGATTGACTTAAAGGTCCTGGAACTCTAGGGTGTTATAATTTCAATATCTAAATAGGCAAAATTTTCATAACTTAGCTTTTCAAGGGATACTTATTGTCTCTCTAGAGTCTAGGTAGAGACAGGTATGCTCCCCTTCAACTCCCTGTGTTTATGCACAGGCTTTTCCCTAATTTGCCTTTTGCTGAAATTTTAGCGCTTTGAGATTGTAGTTTTATATAGGAATCTCAATTTTAGCTTTTACTTGGCATGGGCCCATGGCCTACCTACTGTCCATGTAGGCATGAGCTTTATGAAACAAGCTCTTCCATGATTCAGAATAATGGACCCCTGGGCAGCCACAACATATGTTCTCATGTTTTTTATTCTAGTTTTTAGTTCACTATTTGTTTCCTGCATCTTGAGATTTCCTTTTCTTTCTTGAAAAGTTCTATTATAAACTCAAAATTACTTTTGTTTTATTGTATTCAGCATCTCTACTTACTTTTAAGAGGAAATGTTTCAGTTTCATAAGCAATAATCTGACCAGAAATTGTATATTTTTAAAAGAATCAAAAATAAAAATTGCTTCTTATATGAACATAATATAGATATGAGATTCAAAATGGTCACAGTTTCCTAATCCTTTCCTATCTTTAGAGTTATCGATTTAATTTAATTTTTGGCAGAATATATTTACTACATATTTTGATTAACAAAATATCTTACTGATGATGTCAATCAGGCAGAGGTGTTTTGTATCCAGTCCTTGAATGTCACTGTGTAAATTAAGGAGTTATAATTTAATTCCTGTATAAAACAGTGGATTGTAAACCTGGCTCTATATCAGAAACCTTTTTAGAGCTTGGTGAACATAATTTGAGGTTGTGATTGAGTAAATCTTGGGTGCAGCCATGCATAAATGGAATTAAACCTTAATCCTACTTCAAATAACATGTCCTGAAGCCTTCATGCCCTAAAAATCTTGTGCCCCACCAAGTCTAAAATACTGCTAACCAATATCCTGCTAGCCATAGAATTTGAAATTTAAAAAAAGAGAAAAACAGAACACTCTCATTTGAACAATACACCTTTATTTAGGGTGTGCAAACTAGTGTTTTCTTTCCTAGTACCCTATGTGGTAAAGTGCCAGTTGACCCTATTTCGTTTTTGGAATGTGCAGAAATTTTAAATTTTTATCCTTCTGATAATTAGAATTAAACATCCTGCTTATTTGTTTTATTAACTTCGCTTTGTTTTAAATGTAGATAGGATTAAGCTCAATATATACTTGCTGAGCTCTACTTTGTATCTCTTTCAGAAATCTTTTTATTGCCATTCTAAACTGCTATATAGCACCTGAAATTTTATTCTCAATTTTCCATTTAATCTTTTTTCTGAATAGTATTATAAATTTCTTGGGGTCAACCATCCCCAAATAAGTACTCTTATCATTTTACCACTGTGCCTAGTATAGGCATTTAATATAAGGGTACTCCATAAATGTCTAATTGATCTCATGGCCTTTATTTGACATGCATTTTCCACATAATTACCCACTCTCTACTCTCTTCTCAGTTTATTTATTCATCCTTTCTCTCACTCTACACTCTCTCGAAACCATAGATATATGATAATCAAGAGGCTATTTCATGAATGTATCACCTGAATACTATAATTATGGTCATGTCTATCTATAATATTCCTAGAAGCACTAAGAATTTCCCTGAGGACTGCCATAATACCAGAAATCTACACTCATGAACACTATTTGACCTGGGCAGTAAAGCCTAGTATTTTACTACCTACTATTACATTTCAAGTCTATTCTTGGGGGAAACACATTAATATATTAAAAACCTTAACCCAGAGTACTTGCTCTGTTCATGATAGAGTAGCTGGTATTTGATCAACACACTGGCCAATAGAAAACAACTAAGAGAAGGAGTAGGGGTGGGAGAGAGAGACAGTGTGTGTGTGTAATGGTACTGCAGAGCAACTAGGCAGGAGACTAGAGCTCAAACAACAACAAAACACATCAATTTAACTGGACTGAGGATGTAGACATCATGGCAGCCAGAAGTGTAAAATCCCAGACAGAAAGCAGCCATAAAGAAGGGAGGAAGCCGGGTGCGGTGGCTTATGCCTGTAATCCCAGCACTTTGGGAGGCCGAGGTGGGTAGATCACGAGGTCAGAGGTTCGAGACCAGCCTGACCAACATGGGGAAACCCCATCTCTACTAAAAATACAAAAAGAAATTAGCTGGGCGTGGTGGCAGGCGCCTGTAATCCCAGCTACTCAGGAGGCTGAGGCAGAAGAATTGGTTGAACTCGGGAGGCAGAGATTGCAATTTCTTAACAGTGTTTGGCATCCAATCAGAAGCTATAAGCTAAACCAAAAAAAAAAAAAATGTAGAAAGGGACATATGGTATGGATGATTCAGATATTCGTATTTTAGAAAACTTTTAAAATGAATACAATTAATTTGTTCAAGAAAACATAGGGCTGTATTTGTAGTTTCAAAAGATACCTGGAATCTATAAAAGCAATTCAAAGAAAAATTCAATTTTAAAATGGAAAAACATGTTTTAATTATTTGATAGTTGTAAAGAATGTGTATTGTAATCTCTAAATTAGGAGAGTAACTATCAAGAAAATTATTAAAGACTGTATCATTAAAAAACTGATAATGGTGGCTCACTCCTGTAATCCCAGCACTTGGAGAGGCCAAGGAGGACAGATCACCTGAGGTCAGGAGTTTGAGACAAGCCTGGCCAACATGGTGAAACCCCATCTCTACTAAAAATACAAAATTAGCTGGGTGTGGTGGCGAGTGCCTGTAATCCCAGCTACTCGGAAGGATGAGGCAGAAGCATCACTTGAACCCAGGAGGCAGAGTTTGCAGTAAGCCGAGATCACGCCATTGCACTCCAACCTGGGTGACAAGAGTGAAACTCCATCTCAAAAAAATAAAATAAAATAAAATAAGATAACAAAACAAAAAACTGATGATGGAGGAAAAAATGGAATAATTAAAAAAGCCTGAATTATACAAAGGAAATCAAGGGAAAAAGAAACGCATGAATGAAAACAAATAGAAAGACAGTAGAATTAAACCCAAGTATGTAGTTAATTAACTGGCATTTATCTGAACTAAATATTCCAAATAAAAGGCAAAGATCATCATACTGGCTGATAAGGTAATTACACATATAATACATATATATACATATATACATACATACACATATATACATATATACACATATATATATACACACACACATGAAACACACTTTAAACATGTGGAGAAAATAATTGAAAGTTAAAATATTGAACAGTTGTACATAAATACATTAATAAAAAGAAAATAAATATGGTTTTATTAATATAGAAAAAGCAAACTTTAAGAAAGAATATTTCATAATGACTAAGGTCAACTCAATAGGAAATGAAACAGCCCAAATTTGTATATATCTTATATCATAAATTCAAAATATATAAATCAGGTGAAAACAAAAAAGGGAATAGAGAAAAGCATAATTAACTGGAGATTTTAACTGTCCACCAAAGGGTAAAAACATATAAGACAAAAAAGGAAATAGAGAAAAGCACAATTAGAGATTTTAACAGTCCACCAAAGAGTAAAGACATATAAGTCATGAAAAAAAAAAAAGAAGTCTAGTGCAGTGGCTCATGCCTGTACTCCCAGCACTTTGGGAGGCTGAAGCAGGAGGACTGCTTGAGCTCAGGCAGACGAGGCTGTAGTGAGTCATAATTGCATCACTGCACTCCAGCCTGGGAGACAGAGCAAGACCCTGTCTCAAAAGGGAAAAAAAAATGAACTAACTTGACTTAATTGGCACCAATTACATTTATTGAAAATTGTGCTATATAGTTGCAGAATAGACTTTTTCCCAGTGTACATGGAATATTTACCAAAAAAGACCATACATTGTCACAAAGCAAATCTCAAAAAATTTTAAAGGACTGAAATAATTCAGAGTATGTTTTTTGACTACATTAAACTTAAACTAGAAAAAATAAAAGAAACCTAGAAAATTTAATGTTTGCAAATTAACCAATATATCTCTAGATGAGCACTACCATTCAAGAGAAACGAATGCATATGTTCCATAAAACACATATATGAGAGCATTTGTAGCATTTAATACTCTTAAAAAGGAAATAGCCCAAATGCCCTTCACTGGGTGAATGAATAAACAAATTATGGTATATTCATACATACATAGCAATTAAAAAGAGCAAACTGCTGCTACATGGAACCATGTGGATAAATTCTATAGAAATGTTATTGATTCAAAGAATCCAGACAACAAAATATATACACTGTATGATTTCATTATATAAAGTTCAAGGATGGGTAAAATTTCTCTCTCATGATAGAAGTCAAAAAATACTTCTGGAAGGGAAGATGGTATTGATGGGGAAGGTACATGATGGAGTATTTGGAGTGTAGAAAAAAACTGCAAAATCATCTTACAGGACACAGTCATGCAAGTATGAGTGTGTGTTTCTGTGGGTGTATGCATACAATTTACTATAAGCATGTTATACTCTCTGTTATGAGCTGAACTGTGTCCCTTCAAAATTCATATGCTAAGGACCTAACCCCTAGTACACCAGAATGTGATGGCATTTGGAAATAGGGGCTTGAAAGAGAAATTAAGGTTAAATGAGGACATATAGGTAGGTCCTAATCCAATCTGAAAAACTAGGTGGGCATAGTGGCACACTCCTGGAGTCCCAGCTACTTGGGAGGCTGAGGCTGGAGGATCGCTTGTGCCCAGGAGGTCAAGACTTCAGTGAGCTATGATTGTGACACTGCACTCCAGCCCAGGAAACAGAGCAAGACCTTATAACAAGGGGAATCTGGACACACAGAGAGACACAGGCTCATGCTTTAACAGGAAGAGGACCTTCTGATGAGGCAGCAAGAAAGCGGCCATTAGCAAGCCAAGGAGAGGGGCCTCAGGAGAAACGAAGGCTGCTAGTGCCTTGACCTTGAACTTCCGTGCTCCAGAACTGGGAGAAAATAAATTTCTGATGTTTAAGCCTCCCAGTCTGTGATATTTTCTTATGGTAGCCCTGGTAAACCAACAGAACTCCCAAAATAGAAAACAGTAACTAATATTTTAACTGTTTAATATTTCATTTAATCCTTTCTACCACCTTATGTAGTAAATGCAATAATTATGCATTTTACAGAGAAGAAACTTGTCAAAGATTATGAAGGTATTCAGATGCAGTCCAGTAATATATTGTTCGACTCTGAAGTCCCTATGTTAATTCCTAGGTTACATTCTTTACACAGTTTCTTTTAGCTAGTAGTTGGCTAGCAGAGGGCAATGGTTCTGCAGACATGGCCAGGGAAGTTTTTGGATATGAACACTGAGAAAAAGAAAACTCCAGAGCATGGCGCATTGTCAAAAGAGTAAGACTAAAAGGACCTCTAGCATAAAGGGTGTGGGTGAGGGTAGGTACCCGTAGAGCACTTATCCTCTGGGTAAAGTGTCATCAATAGGGAAGATGTTGTCCGTGCTTCACACTTGACTCCTAACACTCTAGTTATGAATGTTTCCCACTATACCCCCAGATCCTAAACTCCTGCAGCAAGGACTATGTCTCATTTTCATTATCCTGTATGGTATGGGACACTGAAGAGACCATGAATGTGTGTTGAGTTAAATGGAAAGGACTGACAGATCTTTCAGAATGGCCTTGTCCTACTTTACACTGTTTTCCTTAAAACTAGTCCCGCTCTCATTTTGCACCTCTAATGGTGGAAAATAAATCGCAGTCTCACATACTAATTCCGAAGCTCCCTGTAAGTTTTATTGATTAATGCTAATCAAATATGCTAAATATGCCAAATGTGCCTGTTGCACATAAAATGTGATCCAGCAGTGCATTTTTGGTACCATATTTTCTCTGTCCCTTTAATATCTTTATACTCCTGCAGAGCGTTATCTCCTGTGTTTTGCATTTTCCTGCTCCCTTTTGCTCTGTGCAGTTGTCTCTCTGTCTTTTTCTTCCATTTTCTCTGACTTACTCCCTTTTGAGGGGGTTGCCACTGGTTCAGCATCTAGTGATTGATAATTATGTCTTGTTCTCACACAGTAATTGCTGTGTCAAGACGGCAGGCGCAGCAGGCTGCCACGATTTTACCACTGACTAAAGAGCAGATTTGCTGCACGCTGATTAATTGAAGGGGTGCCTCAAATGAGGAAGTAACTGTCTCACCCCAAATGCCTTCTTTCTTCACGTAAAGACGGAATCACTAACCATACACTAGAGCACTCATCCACAGTGGTCAAAGCAATATATCTTTCAATATATTATTAATTGGTTTTCAGGACTTTTCAAGATAATGCTCATTTAGCTTTTCCCAAGTTCTTTTAAATAATTGCAAGGCAGTACTTCTATTTTTCCTTATAGATAAGGAAACTAGGTCACAAAGACTTCAATTATCTTTCCTGTCCTCACTGTGAGGAGTCATCAGTGACGACAGAACTAGAATTGCAGAGTAGTTTTCCTTTAAACTAATTTCAGATTATACAGCCCAACCCCAAACACACACAAACACAGAGTTAATTTAAAAACAAAGAGATAGCAATAATGTAAAATGATGTGTCTCTAATAACATTAAAGTTTGTCAATAAAGATTCTTCGTGTGAAGTTTTGTTGGGCTAATGCATACATTCCACTCCATTAGACAGTAAGTCCGTCAGAGAGATATTTTTGAGTGAGGCAATTGCCTTTGCAGCACTCAACAGTGGATGCTGAACTTGTAAAAATGAAACATGGGATTGTAACTGGCATCATTTTTAATTATAGTTTGAGCTAAAGTTTGAACATTCTCTGATATAATTTGAATTATTGGTAGGCAAACTATATATATATGTGTTTCTCGTGTGTGTGTGTGTAAACAGAGAGAGGGAGAGATAGATGATAGATAGATAGATAGATAGATAGATAGATAGATAGATAGATAGATAGATAGGAGAGAGAGAGTCTTGCTCTATTGCCAGGCTGGACTGCAGTGATGTGATCATAGCTCACTGCAGCCTCAAACTCCTCGGCTCAAGCCACTCTTCCACCTCAGGCTACCAAGTATCTGAGATTACAGGCATGCACCTCCATGCCAGGCTAATTTAAAATAAAAATTTTGTTTCTGAGACAATGTCTTGTTATGTGGCCCAGGATGGCCTCAAACTCGTGGCCTTCTGCGATCCTCCTGCCTCGGCCTCCCAAGTAGCTGGGATTATAGATGCAACCACTGCACCCAGCCAGACTATATATTTTAAAATAAACTTAATTGTTTCTAACTATACATAAAAATATGAACAGGAACAGAATGTTGGGTAGTCTTGCCATTGACAAGGAAGATAATAGTAGAATGAAATCATGGACTAATGACCTCTGAAGTTATGGGTAAACAATGTTGAGGCCAGAAACTCGTTCTGAAGGCTTTTCCCATAGAGACAACCAAGTTTCTAGAACTTCCCTCTAAGAACCTGGATGAGTTGGAATTATATGTAGAAGCAGTATATTAAATGATGCTGTATGTTTATTGCAGCACTATTCACAATAGCAAAGACTTGGAACCAACCCAAATGTCCAACAACGATAGACTGGATTAAGAAAATGTGGCACATATACACCATGGAATACTATGCAGCCATAAAAAATGATGAGTTCATGTCCTTTGTAGGGACATGGATGAAACTGGAAACCATCATTCTCAGTAAACTATCGCCAATGACAAAAAACCAAACACCGCATGTTCTCACTCATAGATGGGAATTGAACAATGAGAACTCATGGACACAGGAAGGGGAACATCACACACCGGGGACTGTTGTGGGGTGGGGGGGGGGGAGGGACAGCATTAGGAGATATACCTAATGCTAAATGACGAGTTAATGGGTGCAGCAAACCAACATGGCACATGGATATGTATGTAACAAACCTGCACATTGTGCACATGTACCTTAAAACCTAAAGTATAATAATTAAAAAATAAATAAATAAATAAATAATGCTGGGAAACAACCATTGAAAGGGAGTTCTGGTTCCTAATCTTTGTAAAAAGTGCAATGGATTTAAGAATGCATACTTTAAAATGTGGAGAGCATCAGTGAAGCCATTTAAGGTCTTTTAAACTCACCTGTGGATTTTCACAACATGCTGAAGCATATATTAACTTTCTAGGTTAAGAGATTTGAGCATAAAGTAAAATCTGAGGACACTAGAGTTTAACTTAGCTAACAAACACACAATTAACCACAACACTGCTAGATCTAGTCTGTGAGTTAGCATTCTCCCTTTAATGTTTTATCAAATACGCTGGCCATTTTCCTGAGGAAAATGGAGCTTGAATCTGATTTTAATCAACATTGAAGGGTTTGAATACTTCTAAATTTTCCAGGTGGAGTGAAAGTGTGTGATCTTTAAAGGGAACTAAGGGCTCTTGTTGTCATCTTCAACTTCAAGAGAGTTTAATTTTAGGGGTTAGTATCACAAAGAATTGATAAGTCACACATTGAAGTGGTAATGGTCCTTTGAGAGGAGAACAAGAACATTGGTCTTCTCAAGGTGCTAAAGTGATGATGAGAGGCTTAAGTGTCCTTATATGTCATTAATGTGAAAAGCAAAATATATTCAAGTTGAATTTGCAGTGTCCTTACCATGACAAGTTTATGGCCTCTTACAGATTAATAGCATGGCTGCCAAAATTGCTTCTGTGCCTACACATTAAAGGTTCACAAATGAAACAGGTGTTTTTTTGATTTAACCTCTGAGAATATTTGTTTGTTCTCCTTCCCTATTTAATAGCCTTTTTACTGAATCGAGCAATTAGAACACTTTTTCTTTTGCTGAAAAATGGCAAGCAGTAAGGTAATTTTTCCTTTCCTCTTCGTAGTAAACAGTAAATTAATTTTAAAAATAGGTACTTACACACATTAAAAATGGCACTAGAAAGACCCATAGCGCTAAGCCACTTTAGAATGCAGATTGCTTAACTCATCCACACTTTCAAATTGCTGATCTCTTTGCAAAATTTGCAGTGCATTATGTAGTTCAGCTTCAACTACGTGATTTTGTTTACATGATTAGTGCTGAAAAACACCCCAACTAGTCAATAAGTAACATGTTTACATGTATTAGTCATGTTTAACATGTAGTAGTCAGTTCCCACACTAATAAAGACATACCTGAGACTGGGTATTCATAAAGGAAAGAGTTTTAATTGACACACAGTCCAGCATGGCTGAAGAGGCCTCAGGAAACTTACTATCATGGCATAAGGGGAAGCAAACACGTCCTCTGATACATGGCGGCAACAAAGAGAAGTGCCCAGCCAAAGCGGGAAAAGCCCCTTATAAAACCATCAGACCTCCTGAGACTTACTCACTATCACGAGAACAGCATGAGGGTAACTGCCCCTGTGATTCAATTACCTCCCACTGGGTCCCTCTCACAACATGTGGGGATTACATGAACCACATTTCAAGATGAGATTTGGGTGGAGAACAGCCAAATCATGTCAACATGTACTTGTCTTTCTGGGTGATACCTCCTGCAATATGTGATAATAGTAGGAGGTCAAAGTCACATACTCATTTTAAATTCTCTTTCTTGCCCACAGGATTGCTTAGATCTTCCCTAATTGTTTTTAGGTCTATTGTTAATATCTAACGCATGAGGAGGGACTAATTGATACGATCATAATTCTAGTGCTTGTCAATTGTTGACTGACTCAGGGAAAGTCATGTTCTCTGATTTATAAATTCTATGTGCAAAGAGAAGTTATCAAGTGTAATGGACCTACTTTACAAGAATTTTAAGAAATGCAACTTTGAAAATCAAACAGAAAACGTTCCCAAACCCAAAGTGCTATATAAATATTTAATTATGTTAGCACTGATTAAAATGCCCAGTAGAGATATATTACTCTTGTTTTAGACCATCTATCCTCCCTTTTTTTGCAAGAAATTCCAGATAGACATTAAGCATCACTCTTGATTAAACATTTATACAAATAAGTGCCTTGGTACTGCTGTTTTTGATTCATGTCTAAATAGCCTAGGGCCTAGGCACTTGTGGTTAAGTTTAATTTTCTGCAAGGATACTTTGCATCTTACATTGGAATGGTTCTTTAGGGAAACGTACAGCTCCTTTTGAGAGTAGTTTCAGGACAGTCACCGATGTCCTAAGGAAGTTGCTGCCAGACTTTTTATTTCATGTCGCTGATATTTACTTCATAAACAAGCTAACAAAGGAGGTTTGGATAGTTTACTGAGGGGGAAGCAATGCTTGCAGTGAAGGGAGAACCGGGTGAGATTGGGCCCTGCACTGCTAAGGGACAGAGGAGAGGGTCTCTGCTCAAAAGACTGGGAGGGGTTAGGCAGAATTTGCATCTCCAGGGGTAAGCCCTCTGAGTTTGCCAGGCAGGAAGTATTTCCAGAGAAATAAAATGCATCTATCCATCCCACAACATCTCCCTAGATAAGGACCGTCTAATGATGGCTATCTGACTATAAATACTTTTTGTTAAGCTAAGGAAACCACTAAAGTTCACTTGAAATGAAATGTCTGTGTTTTTTTTAGTAATTTACTAAACACCTTGAACCTGGTGGGCTGCCAACATGGTATGTTCAGATTTTTTCTGTAATAACTTCTTTTGACTATTAATTATCTTTCCTTGTTTAATCACCTGCATTCTAATTCAGTCTAGCCTCTCCACTGTCTCCCAGTGTTGGGCAGCCCTTAACCTCAGGGACTAGGAGCAGAGAAGGGGCAAGATGTACCCTTTTTTTACTACTCCTCTTCATTCTTACATTTCTGCTTCTTTGGGATTGGGGTAGGGGAAGAAGAGTTAAGGGAAGGAGTAAAATTCTTTTTACAAGTGCTATTGCAGGGCATGTTTGATTTTGTATTTTGCCCATGTAGTAAGTTCTCAAATGTGGACTTTGTTGCCAAGCTCAAGTGGGAGGCCACTCGGTTAGTGTCTGACACATCAGATACATCAGATATCCACTGGCTTCATTTCCTTGTGCCTGGTCCAGCAGTGTATACCCCAAAGTCTCTTGCTGCTTGGGTTACTGTGGCTGGCAGGTGGCCTTCTTGGGTCCTGCCAAGGCAACTCCAGCTCAGCTGCCTTGACAGGGCTCTGTCTGTCCCAGGGGCGTATGATGTATCCTTGTTCTCCCAATGGTGGGGATGCTTATCACCTGATTCACTGTTGACTCCTCTCTAGTTTTGTTCTGCTCTGCTCTAGTAACCACAGATGGCAGATCAGAAAGTCCACTGTGTGGACTCTAATAGAATAAAATGCCAGTTCCCTAATATCTATAATTGGTGTTCTCTGGGAGCTATCATTAGTTGGATTGGGAGAGGTGGACCAAACCCAGAACATTTTCACTCATCACTCACTTTTCCCAGGTAACCCTCCAGTCCATCCTCTTTTGCTTATGATGACTCTTAGGACACAGGAATGGAAGTTCTGCCACCAGCCTTTTAATGAGTCCCACAGAGGTTTCCGGGGCGGGCTTTTAGGAGAGGAGAACGTCTTCTCAAAGCACTGAAGTGATGATGAGCGGCATCTCGCCTTTGCTTAAGTAACAATATTTTATCATGTGTGCTCTTCCTATTTGAAAAGCTTTAACTCTGAATTTCTTTCTTAATACCAACAACAAATCCTTGCTCCTTTTAGGCTTACAAGACTACTTAGTCTTATGGGTTGTCAAACTTTCTATTAGAAACATAATTCCCAACTTTCCTTCCACAGTCCTAAAAGGGGCAGGGTTGTCGAAAGCATTAAATGCTTTGACACTAAGCTCCTTACACATAGTAAGGGTTCAATAATTAGTTCTCAAGCACTTATCATACAGACGTAATTCTAGTACAATGTGGTACATTGTACACACATTTTTGTATTGGAATTACTTGCTTATGTGTATCTTCCATTTCATGGTATGTGCTTCCAGGAAGTAACTGTTATTACTATGCACGGAACTTTGCATGTAACAATTAGTTTCACAATATTCTGCCATGATTCTTGATATAAAAGCAATTATTAATATTGTTATCTCTGTTGTTCTCTCCCCACTATATACTGATCAGTGAAAAAATTATTTAAGAAATGAGGAATTTGAAGACCAGATGGTACTGTTGATCAGGAATTATAAGTATATATTATAGTACATCATCCTGAAGACTTTCAGCATTTCCAAGATATGATATTTCTTACTTGGAACCTTGATACACCTTTGACATTCAGATCTATGACATAGGAGCAATTTTATCTATTATCTATCTTAAAATTATGATTTTGGTATTTAATAACTAAATTACCTAGGATGGGTACACCTTGCACACCTTGTTCAATTAGACATGAAGAAGAAAAATTACAACATAGAAATCCTCTAAAATTTTTGTGTTCATTTGAAAAATAAAGTACCAACTCTGCATTTAGTTAACGTTCATTTTATAAAATACTTTAAAAGAACAGATAAAGTACTTGAGGTTACATAATAACCAGAATTGAAAAGGAATGAATAAAATATAAATTAATTGAACATATGACTATTTTGCCACATTACACAAGTTTTAAAAAGGCATTTTAAAAAACAATAAAATAGTAATTGGGGAAAAAACTCTTCACTCTATTGGTGTCTTTGTCTGGAAAACTTTCCCAGAATCACTAAAATTCCAGGTCAACAGGTAGTACCTGAATTATTCAAATACACTGTAATTTGCTTCCAAATCTGTTAGCTGAAGAGAGAAACTAAAATTTTATCCAAGTTAATTCAGTGCAAATCAAAGCTTCAGGTTGAAAATCTGAGAGAAAAAATAACGTTCGAACTGTAGGAAATGCTTCTGGAACTGAAGAATTAAAAAATCACATTATGAAGAAATCTTTGCAAGTGTTCTTGGTATATGAAATGCTGAGTTAACAAATGGGACCCTTTTAAGTTGCAGTGAGGGCTCTATTATGAAGATATTTGTGATGTGGGCAAAAGAGAAACGGAGAAGGAAGAGCTGAAGGTCGTATTTGTGGAAGGAAATTCAAGTTAAGCAAAAACTGCTTTTATTCAATTCTAGAAAAATTTGGTGAGGATATATCATACATTAGGGGAAAAAACAGATTATGGAGATAAATTTACTGGAATATAATTGAGGATAAGTCCTTCTACCTCCAGAACATGTTTGGGTTGGGTGAAAAGGGTTGATATTGGCCACATATCAATAAATTAATTTGTCTTAATTTTATGAATTATATGAAATGCTGCCTTAAAAAAAGTATTTGTTACCAAATCTTGACAAATGGAAGGAATGTTTAAGTTTCTGGATCACAGTGAAACAAAGTCTGGATCACTTCCAAACATCAACAAGCAGTCGCTTTTACAATAAAAAAAAAAATTTAATTATTTTCTCAAAAAAAAAATTTTTAGGTTTAATTTCATAGGTGATAGATAGCAATGGGTCTTTCTTGACAGTGTTTAATAGAAAGTTTTCCTCTTTTCATTCCATTCTGTATGAATTTTTGATTCATTCTTTTTAAATGACAATACTAATGGTTGCTATTGAGTACAAGATGCAGAGATTTTGCTGGAGGCTGGTAAATTTTCTCTGCAAAATAGATATCCCTCCACTCCCCCTAGATTTCAGGTCCAGGTTTGCTGTATCATCACCAGTCCTTCTTTTTTAATTCTCACTGGAAATTTTCAAATATTATTTATAAACTGAATGAGAATGTGCTATGTTCTCTAACATTCTTATTTTACATCATTCTCTAATCTATTAGGAATGTTATAACAATGTTATCACAATGAAGTGGCAACTTTTGGCCTTTAGACTGTACCTATCATCAGCAATCATAAAAAGGCCAAAATAAACAGTGCTATTCCAAGGTGACATCTGAAACTGTTAAAACAAGTGAAAAATCATAATGACAAAACAGGGGTTCATAAAGCAAAAGAAAATTTGCCAATGCAATTTTAAAAGTGTAAGAAACTTCACTCATATACCTACTCATGGGAAGAACATCTAAGGCAAACGAAAAATTCCCCTCCAGGGACATAACCAGCTCAGAACCATCTGAAAAAATTCATACAAAAGCAGAAATTACCCAAGGCCTGTGAGTCCTCATCTCATACCATGAAAGTCAGACTGTCAAAAAAAAGGGCACATGTCACTTTGCAAAGGAATGTATTAACTCCTCTCCCAGGGTCAACTTAGTCTACGTGACGTGTCTTTTGTATAACATTAATTTTCACCAGATCTACTAGATGTTCAGTCATGTCCTTTCAGGTCCTGAAGGCAGGCTCACTCTCTGATCCATCTTTGTATATCGTGGTGCATGTGAAGTGAAAAGAGGAGACACAGAAATATGCACAAACCCAGAATTAGTCCGTATTTAGAAAACTTTCTGTGGGTTCAAGCATTTACACAGAGATGATTTTATCTCATTTCTCCATTAATTTCTCATTTGAAATGAAAACCAGCTAATTCCAAATTCTAAAGCTCTGGGGGAAACCTTCCAGGCTTTGTCTATCAGACAGACTTTGTCATAAAAAATACAGAAAAACAAAAATAAAACATTACGCTGGAATCAGCTTTCGAGAGTTTGCGCTTTAAAAACACAGTGCCTAACAGCACCAAGCACATCATAGATGCTCAATAAATATTTGTAGATTTATTAAGAGTAATAACATGGTGTCTAAAGAACCAACCACCATTTTGTAAAAAAGGCAAAACTATATTAATTTCTTTCACCTGATTTGATAAAGCAGTGTGGAGCAATGAATGAGAGAATCTGTAAATTAAATATGAACTCTAATTTGATTGCAGAGAGGAAATTACTGAGAACTTTGCAAAAAACATTGCCACAGTAGCCTTGACACTTAACAGTGCAACAAAGAGTTAATGTTTCCACTGCAATATGAACTGGTTCCCACAGCTCTTAGGAGCTAGAGTGTAATCACTTAAATGGGAAATGAACTCTAATTCCACTTCAGAAAAGGTATGTTATGTCCATAATTTTATCTGAAAATTATTAATTTATTTCAGGGAGATGGCCCTCTCATTCAGCATCCCTCAAAGTAATGCAGGCATAAGTATCAGGGGACCTTGTTATTTAACTTCAGTACAGCATTGTCTTATACAAGTGTTATCTCTTCCACATCTATAGTAGCTGCTTTCTAATATTGTAGATTTTTATAGTTGTGACACCCCTGGGATGACAAACATGAGAATATGGAGAATTAAAGGTTACAAAACTTAAACTAAAAAGGGAAGCTCCTCTATGTTATGCGAAAACCCCTTATAAAAGGCAGTTTATTGACAAATAAATGCTTTATACATTCAGGTTTTACCCATCTCTCAATAGTGATGGTTTCCAAAGAAGAAACTCAGTAGTGAAGAACACATACTTTTTTTTTTTTTTTTTGCATTAGTTTGATCAGTTGAAAATCAGAACCTTTAAAGCATCTTGTGAATGGGAGAAATGGAACTGGACCTGGGCAAGGCATGGGGATGGCAGAGACCCAAATGAATAAACGATTTAGCCGTTGATGTGGACAGCAAGAGAGTTGGTGGGAAATGTTACAGCAGACCTGACCACGCTACAAAGGGTCTGTGAAGAACACAGTACAGGTATCAAAACACCAAAACAAAACTAAACTAAAAACAAGAACAAACTGCAACTTTGTCAAATTGTAAACAAGGAAAAGCATTTCACAGGTTCAAAGTTCAAGGGAAGTAAACGTCTTTAAATTATTTTTGTGAGTTCAACCCTGATTTAAAAATACGGCTAGCAAAAAAAAGGAAGCCACAGCTGTCGACATCCTGAGCAAGCATCGGTCTCCTTTGAGAAGCTGCACTCCCAAGCCTCTTCTCAAGCTGCTACATGAGGAGGAGACACCTCTCTCTTGAATTCCATCTCAGTTCTCTTTATTTCCACACTCTTGGAATATGTCGATTGCTTTCCATTTTGGTGTCTACAGTTCTGGCTGCTATAGATTTAGACGTGGGGATACTGGAGGAGGGAAGGCAAATTCTCGGAGGATGCTCCGGGCAACTTCGACATTATTCTGGGCTATCTCTAAGGCTCTCTTCACCTCTTCAAAGGCATAACCCTCTCCCATGAGTTTTGCAATTTTTGCATCGACATTTTCCAATGCTGCCTCAGGCCCATGGGGTTTTCTGTGGTGAATTTCTGGTGCAGTCCTGCGGGGTCGTGGTTTAGGGGGTCTGGCTGGTGCCTGTGAACCATCTGTGTAGATTTTTAAAGAGATACTATTTAAACAGTGAAATAAAAATGAAGGCAAGATAACATAACAGCATTATCTCATTTCCTATGGAAATATTATTTCTTGTTTTCTTTACAAATAAACTTTTTTTCAATTTTTCCATACTATTTTGGGATAGGTAGTATTATCCTCGTTTTGAACAACAGAAAATTAAGGTACGGTGTGTTGGTAGTTCCACTGAGAAATTTACACATTTCCTTCTCTATTCCACGTTTTATTCTTCAAGCCACATGTGGTCAAAGAGATAAAGAAAAAATAATTAAAATAACTACCTAAAAGGGGAAGGCTTTCACTTTGTTTAGCAATACAGTTCACAATCTACTACAGCACAGGCTCTGGTTGATGGTTCTCCAGAAGAACAATCTTGGGAGGTTTCTATGAGAGGCAACTATGTTCACAAGCTCACAAATATCCACGGCAGAACGTCCCCACAGGTCTTGAGTTCCATACACGTCACAGCAGAACTGCTCTAAAACAGATGCTTTGTAGCATCTTCCTAGCTGATTTTTCAAGTTAATAATCTGTGCCTTACTGATGCTAAGAGAAAAAAAACAAAATAGTAGATGCTTTGACTCTACTGTTAGTCAATAGGTTGAACGGAAGGAAACTTGGTGCTTTGCTCAAATACTTTATACAGATTGCAATGTAGGAAGTTTTGCTCAAGAAAAAGCAAACCTAGAAGAAATATTAGGAGTAGAGAATTGGGTTCTAGATTAGTCCCTTGGTGATAATACAGCCTCCAATTTAAACCAATGACATTGGCACCCATGAATGGAGAGTAACCTTAAGAAAAAAGAAAAGGCCCCAGGTTATGGGCTAGCTAACTTGACAGGGCACTTTCATCATGTATTTCCTGGTTATGTATAGCACTTTATCTCAAAAGCCTAGACAAAAAATACACACACACACACACACACACACACACACACTATACGTATACATGAGATGGAGTTTCACTCTTGTTGCCCAGGCTGGAGTGCAATGGCGCAGTCTTGGCTCACTGCAACCTCCACCTTCGGAGTTCAAGCAATTCTACTGCCTCAGCTTCCCAAGTAGCTGGGATTACAGGCGTGCGCCACCATGCCTGGCTAATTTTTTTTTTTTTTCAGTGGAGACAGGGTTTCACCATGTTCATCAGGCTGGTCTTCAACTCCTGACCTCAAGTGATCCACCCACCTTGGCCTCCCAAAGTGCTGGGATTACAGGAGTGAGCCACCGCACCTGGCCCATATATACGTTTTAAAATGTCAACTTTATGTCACGAAATACATTTACGGATTTAAGACTATCTAGACAACAATATTTAATACCTTTCTCCTAGACCATTGACAAATGCCAAACAATAAATTCAAGGACACAGTTAAGTGAATGGTGATGTGAGGTTAAAAGCCAAATGTCTCAGGCTTAATGTTCCCATCTTGTCTCCCCACTCCTGCTGCCTCAGCAACTTTCCCAACGGCTTCAGGAGATACTGTAAGCTGATATTTTCAATAATAATAAACTTAAATAGTAAAAGCTAATCTAATGTAGTATTCAATATTTTTCCTTTCTAAATCAAAAGATGTATGATATTTCTCCAGGAGAAGGTAACTTGTAAAAACATCATCCTATATACAATTCTAGCAATATCAATATAACATACATAAAACAAAGCCTCTAGAATAAAAGCATTTGTTTCCACATCAAATAGGATGTCTTCTTTTTTTTTTTTTTTTGTTAAATGAGATGAAGTCTCATTATGTTGACCAGGCTGGTCTCGAACTCCTGTCCTCAGGGAATCCTTCCATCTTGGCCTCCCAAAGTGCTAAAATTACAGGCGTGAGCCACCACGCCCGGCCATGATGACAGTCTTATTTTAAGTTATTCCTTTTTTGTAACAAAATGTCCAGTTTTAAAAAATATTATAGCTGTAGACAATGTATACTAAAGTATGCCCATATATAAGAAAATACAATTTTTGGTTCTTGCTAATATCTGTACTGTTTCTTGCATCTGTAATTAAACATCTCAAACTATTATCGTGTGCTAAATTGCATTTCTTAGTATGTTTTGTAGTTCCATTTATTTTCCTATTTATTATTTTCATTATGTCATACAGGAATGGACAATAAATTATGTTTTGCTTTTAATCATTTTCAAAACTATTAGAAATTATTGAAAGCTTTCCTTTAATTAATTACCAAAAAATTCATACATTTAAATCATGTCTGTTCGGAAACACTTTTAGATGAGAAAAGTACCTAGACTTTGATACAAAAGTACCTAGACTTAGAAAACAATTAACTTGTTTTCTACGGGTAATTTTCTAAGAGATTTTTAATATTGTTATTTTGTCTGTCCAGGATACTGAGATGTGCATATGAATGCCAGGCATGTTTGAAAAGAACAGCTGTGTATACAAGTGGGATGAATACTATGACAGCCAAGAATGCCTCTAATAAATGGTATAACTGGTAATTAAATCTTAAATCTCAGTTTGGCTGCTAAGATCTTGGGCTAAGCAATTTACTTTCACAATTCCTATTCTCCAAATCTACTTTTATATATCTGTGTTTAGAGGATTATTTACCCCTTTTCAACCAGGTAGTATGAGAATTAATGTAATATACAGTATATGGACTGAGGAGACCATTAAAAAGAAAGAACAATGAATTAATATTTATAATGATAAGTATACTCAAATGCTATAGACCAGCAATTACTATAACAGGAATGCCAGAGAAGTGTGAAAGAAGAAAGAACACAAAATTTGTTGTGAGTATCCGATTCTACAGAAAGCCTTCTAGCAGAATATTAAAAAGCAAGATCTGGTGCAACCTGAACTACTAGCGGAAGCTGTTAAAAAGTGGGGAGGAGGAGATCATTTCCACGCTGACCATTAGAGCAAATTGCTTAGAACCGATTACTCTTTCTGTCTCTTCCCAAAGCTCAGACGCAGCCTTCACTTTCTCCACTTTTCTTTTTCACAGTACCTAAAAGTGGATTACACCACCAGGTCCTCATTTACTTTAGCACTTTCGAATGTGTAGGGTAGTGGAAGGAAGCAATGAAATGAAGATGAAACTATCTTCTGGTCACCAAAGATTATTATATTGCAGTTTGGGAGCACACTGAAATAACTATAAATTTTATCAACCCTATGGAATTTCTGTACCTGAATATACATCATCCTTAAAAATAGTTATTTTGGAAAAGCATGTGTTTGTTCTAGTGCTACCATCCATGTTCATGGTATTTTTGAACTCTTACGAGTAACTGCAGCAGTATCAAAATAAGTACAAGAATGTGAGCCACAGAATATAAGTAGTACATCTTCTGGGTTACCAGTTTTATTAAAAGATATAAGGTCATTAATATTTTAAAGCACTGAAATAAATACAGATACACTAAGGAGTAAAACAAAGTTTGCACAAATTTTTGAGATAAAATAGAAACAATGTCTTGCACTAAAAAACTAAATATTGTCCTCTTTTACCTAATGTCCCAGTCCTTGTGTTGTTCACTGTCAACTCTTCTTTGAGAAAGAAAGATTTGAGAAGCCCTGGTTTAGGAGTAAATTTTGATTCAGCTTTCCTTTTCTGAGCATATAAAAGAACAGAGTGATGTGGCAGACCGCCACTGCTACTACTTGAGACCATCAGTACTACAGTTACTATAATACTGTTACCACTTGAGACCGTCACTATGAGAGTTACTACTGTTACTACCTGAGACCATCATCACGAGAGTTACTACCTGAGACCTTCGCTATCACAGTTACTGCTGTTACTACCTGAGACCGTCATTACAACAGTTACTACTGTTACTACCTGAGACCATCGTTACAAGACTGAACTAAGGGAAGAACCTAGAAATGGTAACAAAAAACAAAAGAAACTGTTTTACGGAAAGGGTCTGGGGAAGAAGTGAGCAAAGGCAGCAGCCCTGAGCTTCTATAGCCCGTTGTATTTATTGGGTAGAAAGAGCAGGGATGAGGAAGTAATGATTGGTCAGCTGCTTGATTGATCACAGGTTCACATTATTGTTAACAGGCTTCAGATGTGCCTAATCACAAGAAACACTTGTGCCTGGGTCGTGACTGCCCTCAGCATTCCTTCTGGGCAGCAGACGCAGTTTGTCAGTTTGCCAACATTCTGCTTTTATGAGAACAGTTTGCTGTTCACTCATATAGCCTCCAGTGGTATACTGAGTTGATCACGACCCTCATTCTTTCAGCCTCCAACAGAGTGACAAACAGAACATTCCTGGATGGCATGGGAATTAGCATAACATGGTTGGAATAATACCTAGAATGATTACTCTAGGTCATACATTCTAGGCGGGGGCAATCACTGGTTCTTATGGGATGAAAGAAAACAATTTTAGATGGTAAAATGGTTTGTGGCCTTCCAAAGAGCCATAGTACATAGAGATATATCTCTATCTCTGTGTCTACTAAGCACATCTGTAGTTTAAACTTTCATTATTGCTGGGGACAGAAAGCTTATTCGGAAAAAAAAAGTGTCCAAAAGGCCCATAGGCAGACCATATTTTTTTTTAAGTGAGATACACTGCTGTGTATCTACACAACCTCCATTTAAAGAACTGAGGATATTTCATTTCAATGGCTGTCAATTATTTTGCCACAAAAAGCCTTTATTACTCCCCTCATCATCTAAAGATTGGGTTGGGTGTTCTTTTTCTATATTTTGAAAGACGTGTCTAATAAGCAAATGCTATTGTAGTGATGAATACATTTTCCCATTTTCTATTATACTGGATCATGTTCAACAATAAATATAACACTGAGCTTCTGTATATCTAGGTAACAGCAAAGGGATTTAATGTGAAAGTTTTCTTGTATATTAAGTTGGGGTTTCTGTTAGACTTTCAAAATGTTAAAAATAGTATTTGATAGCACATAAAAATAATGGACTATCATACAATAATTTAAAATGACATTTATTTTTTAAAATAATGTGGTAAAATACTTACAATACTCCTAAATGGAACTGAGATAGAATTGACATATTGAGTATGATCTTAAGATCATAAGTGAAAATGTGCATAGACAAAACATCAAAAGGTTGCACTTGAAAATGGCAATAATGTTCCTTATTGAAGATAGGGTTTTAAGTGATTGCTTTTTCTTATTGTTTTCTCTGTAATTTCCTTTTATTTTCCAATGTGTGTATAGTATGTGCATAATTAGAAAAAACACCACCACCAACAAAATAGTCTCAGATCTCCTCTGATAGTCTTAAAGGCCTCAGCTGCGCAAGTACCTAAGACTGAGAACGAGAGATCGATTTTGCTCATGTGAAAAATATAGGAAGTACATAGTGAGTGGCTTTCCTAAGGTCATGTGAAAAATAATCAGAATCTAGATTTTGAAATTTCTAGTACAGTTTTACTATTTCTAAAACCCTTCATTATTTTGTCATCACTACTATTCCATCACTATTACCATGATTTTACCACTGAACATCTCCAAACTCAGTCTGGAGATGTGAGATGCATGTGTGCATTTTTTTCTAACTTAATTCTGGTATGATGATGGGATAACAACATAAACTTTATTAACAAATTTTTAAAAAACTGAAACTGATGTAAATTCTATCAGGCTTATACTTTCTGCAGTACCTTGAGTTAGTTACTAACCTTTGCTATGTCTTTCTTCCTTCTATAAATTGACATTAATAATATCTATTTCAGGCCAGGCGCAGTGGCTCACGCCTGTAATCCTAGCACTTTGAGAGGCTGAGGCAGGTGGATCACCTGAGGTCAGGAATTCAAGACCAGCCTGACCAATATGGTGAAACCCTGTCTATACTAAAAACTGCCTATAGTCCCAGCTACTTGGGAGGCTGAGACAGGGGAATTGCTTGAACCCAGAACGTGGAGATTGCAGTGAGACAAGATTGCACCACTGCACTCCAGCCTGGGTGACACAGCAAGACTCTGTCCCCCAAAAAAAATATATATATAAAATATATAATATATAATATATATATATACACACACATATATATATTTCAGAGTGGTTAGGAGAAATAAAATTATATCTATTTCTATATTACACAGTAAAAATAAATTTATATTTATATTGATAATATACCATATTATATAATCATATATTTGTATAACAATATTAAATATATAAATGTATAAACAGATAATATAAAATATACATTATTAAATAAAATAACATGAATATTTATATTTTATTGCATAACTATACAAATACAATTATATATAATATTAACTTACTTATATAAAATTCATATATCTGTATCTGGCCGGGTGCGGTGGCTCATGCCTATAATCCCAGCACTTTGGGAGGCCGAGGTGGGCGGATCACAAGCTCAAGAGTTTGAGATCAGCCTGGCCAATATGGTGAAACCCCGTCTCTACTAAAAATGCAAAAACTAGCTGGGCGTTGTGGTGGGCACCTGTAGTCCCAACTACTCAGGAGGCTGAGGCAGGAGAACTGGTTAAACCCAGGAGGCAGAGGTTGCAGTGAGCCAAGATCGTGCCACTGCACTCCAGCCTGGGCAACAGAGTGAGACTCGTCTCAAAAAAAAAAAAAAAATTATATATCTGTCTCTAAAATACTTAGCAAAGCATCAGGACTATAGTAAATGCTTAACAAGCTTAACACATTTTAATTAGATAAAATAATATTGTATATATTATCTGAAACATACTTTCTAAATTTACTTAGTAAACCAGTGACAATTCTTGGGACAGACATCAAAACTCTTAGACTACTGACCTTCTCAACTATAACAATAACAGAATTAGAAAAAAATATAAATACATTTAATTGATCAAGGAATAAAAGAAATCTGAAACACATTATAATTAACTTTGTTATACTACTAGAAGTTGGATCAATTAATTCTGGGACTCATTTTTATGCCATAAGGTTGAATTACTACTGCTATAGAAATACTGCCAGCCATGCACAGTGGCTCATGCCTGTAATCTCAGCACTTTAGGAGGCTGAGGCAGGCAGATCACAAGGTCAGGAGCTCGAGACCCTCCTGGCCAACATGGTGAAACCCCATCTCTACAAAAAATACAAAAATTAGCCAGGCATGATGGTGGGTGCCTGTAATCCCAGCTACTCAGGAAGCTGAGGCATGAGAACTGCTTGAACCTGGGAGGCGGAAATTGCTCTGAGCTGAGATCACGCCACTGCACTCCAGCCTGGGGGACAGAGCAAGACTCCGTCTCAAAAAAAAAGAAATACTGCCTATAGAAGGACATGATTTAATAAACTAAATTACAAATAAAAAAATCTTCACATATACTGTTTTAAATATATCCAGAAAATGGTTATTTAATATTAGATTTGTAAGGAAAACAACTCTAGGTTCTCTGGCTTTCAAACTGAAGCTGTCCGTAAGCCTCAGTATTTCACATAGCTAAACTGTGGGAAACTCAACATTGCCATTTCCTTTGCTGAAACACAAAATCTTAAAGACACATAATCTACCTTAAAATTCCAACCCTTGTGTGAAGTGAAGCCATGATTTCCAATTGAGATCTTAACAGATAAACTATTGAATATTTGGTCCTAATATAAAATGTATTCAACATTCCATCAATTCTCCTTTAAGCTAGTAAACTAAGAGTAGTATTGAAACTAATTCTTTTTGTAATGAGATCTCCTTTATTTTATAATGAGATTGGCTTATTTGGCAATAAGGTCTTTTAATGGTTTCAAACGCATTTGAGTTGTGCTAAAATCAAGCATTGTTTTCAAGTGTTACCTTGAACTTCCTTCTAAATACTAACAGTATGAAAAATTGCGGTGGCTCACGCCTGTAATCCCAGCACTTTGGGAGGCCGAGACGGGCGGATCACAAGGTCAGGAGATCGAGACCATCCTGGCTAACACGGTGAAACCCCGTCTCTACTAAAAATACAAAAAATTAGCCGGGCGCAGTGGCAGGCGCCCGTAGTCCCAGCTACTCGGGAGGCTGAGGCAGGAGAATGGCGTGAACCCGGGAGGCGGAGCTTGCAGTGAGCCGAGATTGCGCCACTGCACTCCAGCCTGGGCGACAGAGTGAGACTCCGCCTCAAAACAAAAAAAAAAAAAAGAAAAAGGAAAAATCACCTCAAGAGTGAATGGTGCACTTCATTAACACAGCCTTTTAGAGTTTTCAAAGAATGATATTCAAACTGTAGTACAATATGTCTTACAACGAGAGAAAAGCAAACTGAGAAATTTGTAAAACTTCACACATAGACAGAAGAGACATGTGCCCCACGTGAATAATACATCCATGTAAAGAAACAAGCAGATTATTAGCAAAAATGTTTGTCCTATATACAGGTCTATGTGAATTTAACATGGGCTGGTAAGCTCTTCTTATATCTGGACTACCTATGATACGTTCATATATTTAAATTTCAAGATACATTTAAAAAAACTTTAAGAAAACCATAAAATATTTTCTTTGGGAGGAATAAACATTTAGAAGGCTCTTTATATATGTAGACATACATATACATGCAGACATACTTTTTAGATAAGAAAACAAGGGAGATATTTTAAAATCAATGAACCTACATTTTAAACTTCTTTAGAAATACACTTTCCATAGAAGCCTATTCATAAATAAGTCACTATCAATTATTTAGACAGCCATAAATGATAACAGAAGTTGAATTCATAAGGCAGAGCAATCATACCAGAACCCCCATTTGGTCATCTTAAAAAGGCCTTAATAAAAAGATTAATTACTGCAAAATAAGAGCTATTAGAATCCTAAAGGCACATATGCATTCAGTCTCAAGGGTTGAATGGAAAGACCTCATCTAGAAGGCAAGCTCCGTCTCTCTGCTGATGTGAAATAAACTAGTGAACAGCCTGGTAGGCCTGTGAACTTCATGTGAACAAACATCTGTTGGAAAAAAGTATCTTATTTTCTGTGGTTGTCTGTGTTTGTAAGGAGAATTTAGGGAGTAGATTGAAATATTTGATGCTACAGCTAGCTGGGCCCTCAGAGTAACAGTCAGGACTCTTTTATTACTTAGGTAAAAGCCAGTTCAGGCTCTGGCAAATGGCTATTCGGGGATATTTCAACAAGGTTTGTGATTTGAAGTTCTTCCAGACATTTCTAGTGTAATGCTAATCGGGATCCATACTGCTTGAAATCATATATGTGAATGATGTTCCTCTGGGCTCTACAACACCCACTTATTATGGAGAAAACGGTAAAGAAGCTGTGAAAACACTGTGTTTTGGCTACAACTTTTCCTGTAACTGAAGTATAGGTTTCTTTTAATCCAGAACTGGTGGTACTGAATATGTTATTTTAAATCAGTCATAGCACTTTGCTCAAAGTTATATTTTAATGCTATTTTCTTTTAAATAAATTGCTTCCTTATGTTATACAGAAGCTGTCAGATATTGTCTTTCTTTCTTGATTTTCATGTTTTGTCATCAAATTATTTTGACTGGAATTACAGAGTACTCATGGATACATATGAAACCTTAGAATGACTAGAAATAAACTGGTAAGAGAACACTGGCCAAAATTTGAAAAGATTAAAAAGATTTTCTATGCCTTCCTGAGTTATATGCAAGCATTTAAACATATAAAACTACACAGGGATTTCTGCATCTCCCATGCATGGCATCGAGCACATAAGAACTACCGTACTGACAATTCTTAAAACAGCTCATTAATTATCTTGATTCAGAAGTTTCAGAATGTATTGCTATTAGTATTAGCAAATCTTCTATGAACTGAGGTTTTCTTAAAAAAATTTTGAAATAAGATGAAAGTTCATATAGGAAAACTTCTGATATTCACAAATATGAGACAAAAATATTGCTTATCAGATATTTGCATTTAGTTTAAAACAGACATCAGCTATTCTTCCCTCCTTTTGCCTGTTTGTCCACTCAAATCCATTCATCCATTCACCCATCCATCCATCCATCCATCCATCCACCCATCCATCCATCCCCAACTATCCATCTAAGAGACATGTGCTGGGCACTCTGTTGGATACTTGAGGATAAAGTAATGCTATGGACTGAATGTCTGTGCCCTCTTCCCTGCAAATCCGTATGTTAAAACCTAATCCCTTTTGTAATGATATTTGGAGGGGAGGCTTTTGGGAGATGATTAGATTATGCAGGTGAAGCCCTCATGAAAGGGATTGGTTTCCTTATGAAACAGATCCCAGAGCACTCCCTTGCCCTTGTGAGGACACAGTATGAAGGCAGTTATCTATGAACCTGGAAGAGGGTCCTCACTAGACACTGAATGTTGGTAGCTTGATCTTGGACTTCCCAGCTTCCAGAACTGTGAGATATAAATGTTTGCTGTTTAGGCAATCCAGTCTATGGTATTCTGTTATAGTAGCCTGAACTGACTAGGACAAGCAGTGAACCAAACAACATTCTTATCTCCAAAGTGTTAATACTTTAGCAGACGAGACAGATAACCAACAATCAAGCAAATGAATTTTGAATAACAAAATTTTAGGTAGTGATGGGTGCTATGAAGAAAAATAAAGCAAAAAAGGAAAGAATATGACTGCAGAAGATAGGGGCTATTTAGATATGTTCAGGGAAAGCCTCCTCGAGAAGCAAAGAAGCAGCATTCCATTATTAATGGTTGTGAGTATGACTTGTATTTACAAAAATGGTACGTCCTTCTATTTGATGGCTGTCAGTGGAGCACTGGTTGCAGCCCTAAATAAGCTAAGAAAATGAATAGTTTGGTGCCAGTATTAATTCCATAGAGATTTCTATAAAACAGCATTTCAATGTACAAAGAGATTTTCCCCATTTCCTAAATCTAAGACAAAATGAAAGTCAGATAATGAATACATTTTGAATCAAAGAAGTGGCTCCACTGAGTGATCAAAGATAATATTAAGCTTGATATTCTTCTTTTCCATGAGGCAGCTCTGTAGCCATTCCTCTCACAATGCAAGCTTTATAAGCAAAATGCAAAGATGATCAAAATACTTTCTTGGGTGGATAACATTCATTAAATTATAGAATGAATAAGAAGGTGTTCTGAAAAGCAAAAAGCACTATATAACAGTAAGGTATTATTGTTACTGTTATCAGCCAACTCACCTGAACATGAAGGAAGCTGATCATAGTCCTGTGATGTTCTGTTAGTTTTGACATTTTCACCTGGTAACCTTCTAGCGGGAGGCAAAGGAACTTGGCCACTTGCTAGATCAGCAAAGGGATCTTAAAAATAAAAACAAATTTCAAATTAAAAGGATGACCTCTGTTGATTGGCTGAAGAAAAAAATTCTAGAATTATTTTATGAAGATTACGGCTTTCAAAAATAAATTAGAAAATTAAATTCATGACTGATATTAACCATTTTTTACTGCCTGCATATTTTCTAATTTATTCATCACTTGCTTAAATATGCTCTTCACATTTATTTCCAGATAATAAAGACTACTTGTTTTGTATTTATATTTTGCAGATATCTTATTTAAGATTGTTGACAATAAAAACAGCTTCTAAATTTTATTTTCTGTCCCAATCCAACCTGTACAATACATAGAAACTGTTCTAAAGTAAAAGCAAAAAACAAACAAATATACATAAAAAAATGGGTTTGGATCCTCCCTATAAGAGTATTACCAAATTATTTGATCTCTCTAAGCACTGGGCATACAAAATTTGTAAAACAGACCTGAAACTTCAGATTTGTGTGGATTACATGAATTTGTGTGTGTAAAATCTTCTGTACATACAAGGTGCTTATTATTATATTGGGCATCCTATGCTTAACATCATTGTTGTTAGTTGGCTCACAAAATAGTAAATTTAATTGTTAAAATTATGCCATTTAGTAATTAACATTTGAATATACAGTAAAATGTGATAATTTACCACCTTGGCAGTCAGAGACGGGGCATCTGAAATAGTAAAAAATATTATATTTACTAACTGGAATTAAAGGGAAAAAAAAAAGAGATTTTGTCAGTGTTGCTGTATTAAATCATTAAGACCATAAACCCAACTGGTTTAACATTCATAGTATTATATGGGTTTAAATTCTTAGAGAATTGATTCCCTTTTTGAGTAGACGAACATTATATCTGAAAACCTTGGTTCACTAATAATTTATCTAGCTATCACTCCCACCTCAGGCACCGCTGCTTTCCCCTCATAGTACTTTTATGTTGTCGGTATCTCTGAAAGTACCATCAATTCTTCTGAGGACAGGGATCTGAGGGATCTTGTCCTACTCCTCATGTTTGAATTATACCTCCTAAATCAAACATAGCACCTGGAACACTCTTGGCAAATAGCTTGCACTTAATATTTACTTTTAACTACCACAAATAAATCCACACAAATTCAGATTGTTCACAAATTTAAAATCAGTGAAACCTGAACTGCTAATGTAAAGCAAAAATTGTAAATATTAAAGAAGACCTGATTGAATTTCATTGTTTTAAATCCACTCCCTTAGACATTAATAATATGTAAGTATTTGATTATTTACGATGAAAACATAGGCTTAAATATTGCCTATTTTTATATTAGTTTTTGACTGGATAATGCAAGGCAGGGTTTGAAGCCATTATCTTTTCACCTTTTTTGGAGTATAATATTACCACCAGCTTTGCCGAGGACTTTTTGACTTAGACAAGGCTCTTTAACTTGTTTTCATTAATTTCAAGATTAAAATAACTCTTAGATTTTGAGTTTTCAGTATTTGAAGAATTGATGGTCCAACTCCATTAATTTTCCAGAAATATTTTTAGGAAGGAATGAGAAGATAAATCGCATGAGACAATGTTGATCTTTTGGTTTGTTAGAGAAACCAAAGGAAACAAATATGGTGATTTCAGCATAAATTTTGAAATTTCCCAAAGATTTTGAACTAGATATTTCATAAAATTTACTTCAGGTTCTTGTAGACTCTAAATGCCCCGATATAACATTAAGTCAGAGGAAAGATTGTCTTTTACAATACATACACTTGCTTATTTCTTTACGGGAAATTTATAGGTTTGTCAAATACACTTAATGCTATTTCTAATCATCTATTTATTTAAGGTTAAAAAGTAAACTCTGGAAACATTTCAGAGCCATACATAGACTACAAAATATACCACTCTACTATATTCTTCCATTGAACTATATTATTTAAAAGGTACTAGATACACTCAAAATATTATTATAAATAGCAAAAATACCTGCTTATGGTTCTGTTTTGAATCATTATCATGTTCTATCTTGCATCATATCCTAAGTTTGCTATTTGTCAGCCATAGGGTAAACTGGGCTCTCTAAAGCAAATTATAAAGTTGGAAGCATTCAGGCTTTAAAGGGAAAGACATTAGATACAACACAATTGCTACATAGAGTACAATAATTACCAATTGTCCCCTGATAAGAAAACTTTGTAAAGTAATAAAGTTTTTCTAAAATAAATTCTTCAAAAACTAAAGAAAAATATTATATCCACAGGATTAAAACAAACTGAAATTATCACAGCCAATTTATCGTTTATATAATAATAAGTGTTTGAGAAATAAATGGATACACATACAGAGACTAATCTGTTCTAAAAACCAAAGTACTACTGCCTGTGATTTATAGTATAGCACAGCAAAACTGAAAATTTAACACTTATTTGAGAGATTATAAAAAACTAAGGGAAGACTGGGAGGAAATGGTTTGCTACTTAAAAAAGAAATGAGGAAATATATATCAATAAAAATTATATTGTGTACAAATATTTAACTATATCTATTGCTCATGACATATTAACTGGAAAATGGTTATAAATAGCATATACTATGAGAAATAAATTTTACATAAATGTGAACTTACATACTCATAGGCAAAAAACAAAACAAAACAAAACAAAACAAAAAGGAAGGATACTTATCAATGAATAGGAGGAGGAAGTATGGATTTTTTTTTTTTTTTTTTTTTTTTGAGAGAGTGTCTTGTTCTGTCACCCAGGCTGGAGTGGAGTGGTTCAATCTTGACTCACTGCAACCTCTGCCTTCCAGGCACAAGCCATTCTCTTGCCTTAGCCTCCCAAGTAGCTGAGACTACAGGCGCGAGCCACCAACACCCGGCTAATTTTTGTATAGTTGGAGTTTCGGCATGTTGGCCAGGCTGGTGTCAAATTCCTGAGCTCAAGCAATCTGCCTGCCTCAGCCTCCCAAAGTGCTGGGATTACAGGCATGAGCCACCGTACCTGGCCTGGAATGTTTTTCTTAATTCTTTTTTTTCTTCACTATCTGAAACACTTCCAAATTTTTACCAAATGTAAAAACAGAGGCAAATAAAATTAAATAATTAGAACAATGGCAAATTTCCTCCCTGGCCGTTCATAAACCACCTGGAAGATCTATCAATTATCCCCCAAATTTTAATAGAGTATATCAAAGCAGAAACTAATGCTAGAAAAGGTTTGAAGAGCCATTTAGGTGAAACAAAGTTCTCCCCTCTTTGCTGCCCTCATGCTTTAGCTCATGTTCATATCTCTAGTATGTAATGATCTACCATTGGTTTAAATCCTCCAGTGTCAGATAACTCACTACACTCAAGGTAGAACAATTCGTAATGATTTAGGAAACTTCTTTGTAAGATGAATGCAATTTTCATTCTTAACATTTCCCATTGATCTTACTCCTACCTTCTGAAGTGACATGGAAGAAATATAATCCTTCTTTCCCAAATAGTGTAACTGAAGACAACTCTCATCTACATTCAAGGTCTTCTCTTCTCTGAGCCAATTCTCAGTTCCTTTAATCCACTCTAGTTTACTTTATCATCCTGGTTGCACTTTTTTGAGAATACCCCAGCCCAGTATATTTCAAACTTCAACATGCATCAGAATCACCAGGAAGGCTTGTGACCACTGGGTCCCATTCCCAGGGTTTCTGATTTATTAAGTCTTGAATTTTCATTTTAAATCAAATCCCCAGGAGATGCTAATGTTGTGAATCCGGAGAACACAATTTGAGGCTGCTGCTCTAGCCCATTAATGCTTCAACATCTGAACACAGTGGTATCCACAAAGGCTGAGTACTGTGGAGGACTTCACTCCTCAGATTTGAATTCTGTGAGTTCAAGCCCCAAATAGCATGCGCTTTCTCATCATAATGATGCTTTATAAAGATTGTAGTCAACAAAACCCCTAAAACCTTTTCAACAATTGTTGCTAATGATCTGGATTTTCTTCATATTTTACTTATGCGGTTGCATTTCTGGATCCAAGAATAAAACTTCCATTTATCTTTAATAAAGTCAATTTGGCTAGCTTTCAGAGTTGAACTGTGACTTTAAGATTAGATAAGATCTTCAAGTGAGATTACAGGTTAGAGAAACAGCGAAATAAAGGTAGCATAAGGACTGACAAAAACACTGTATTTTGTGCACTGCACAAAGACACCTAGTTATGGTTATGAGCAGGACTTAAATACAGCCTTTGCTTTGTTTCTTGAGCCCTGACCTGGCACAAAGTAGAGGGAGGGGTGTCTACTTCAATCCACCAGCAAAAAGGAAGTACTTTTTTGTAATATGGAGAAAAGCACATATACACTAGTGGTAGCCTTGGGATTGGAGACAAAAGAGCATAAAGCTTTTGTTGAGGACTTCAGGTTTTGTTAAGATATGATTGGCCTGTCCAAAATTGAGGGCTCATGTACAGCTGTAGGCATTACTATTCTGCCAAAAGAAATCTTACATGAAAGCCTAAAATAGAAAAGAGATAAAAGAAGAATGAGAGCCCTGCCTCTGCTTGCCCTGCCCCCTTGATCCTACAAGAGTACTGAGGCACTTTTGCAGAGACACAGGACACTGCAATTTGACAAACACTACTATATAGAAGTCAATGAGCTATAAGGCTAAAAAGCTGAACCTGGCCCAACTGTGCAGGGCACTGAATGCTGGAATAAAAATGTAGGCTTGATTAGGTACTTAGTATAATATCATGAGAAAATTCAACCTCTTTTCCTAAGATACCTATCATTTATCTTTAATCAGAAATAATTATTTCCTCAGGAAACCAAATCTCAATAATGTTTAGAAAAGATGTATCATTACACCAGACTAAGATTTTACAGTCTGAACAACGAAAACAATGGTAAAATGTTCACAGAGTTTGTTTAAATTTTGCAGGCCCTTTTATTTACCTTTTATAATTCTAAAACTACTGAGTTAAACTTTAGCATTTATAGCATATTCTTAATAAAGTCAATTCTTAGGGAGAACTGCTATCATGAATCTTTTACATTTCTTTAGACAGTACAATGTACTAAATACTTTGCAAAACAGTACTCAAATGCTCATTTATCAGCCAAAAAAACCTTTATGCTGTATGATATGCAATAGCATTAAAATATTGAAATATTTCTTTTGAAAAGGAGGAATGCTAATATACATGGTTTTAAATTTGAATCAAAATAATTGTCACAATGAAAGTCATAAAGGGGCTGGGTGCAGTGGTTCACGCCTGCAATTCTAGCGTTTTGGGAGGTTCAAGCAGGGGGATTACATAAGGCCAGGAGTTCGAGACCAGCCTGGCCAACATGGCGAAACCCCATCTCTACTAAAAATATAAAAAATTAGCCAACTGTAGTGGTGCACACCTGTAATCCCAGCTACTTAGGCGGCGGAGGCAGGAGAATCACTTGAACCTCGGAGGCAGAGGTTGTAGTGAACTGAGATCGCACCACTGTACTCCAGCCTGGGCAACAGAGTGAGACCCTGTCTCAAAAATAAATAAATAAATAAAAAGTCATAAAGGATCTGGTACCAGACTAGAACTCTGTCATGTAAATGATATGAAAGATTGGAAAAGGAAACAAAAAAGTTGCCTTTTTTTTTTTTTTAAGAAATACTTATTATAAGGGATGTTGACATTATTGGGAAGAGAATTAGAATATGTCCAGCTATTAATGAAAGTCAAGACAGAGTCAACAGGCTTGAAAAACATTGCCCTGACCCCCATGCTAGCCTGACACTCTAAGTTAAGGATAGCTGTTGTTGAGCTCCCTGGCAGCCAAGCAAACACAAAACAGGCAAATCTATAAAATAAATACAATGGTTTATAAAAATTGCATTTTAGCTAATAAGAGGGGACATTTTCATTTTAAACCAGTAATTTTTTTAGCAATTAATCTTGAGGGGTTTCTTTATGAAGATTTTATATGAAAGGAAATGAACAATTAAGATAAAATGAATAACTAAAACCTTTTACAATTAATTCTTTTGACAAAAACAGGTAAAAGTGTGTATTGGTGTAAAATGTTCTATTATAGCTCTTGGAAAGCTTGACTTTATTTGCCAAAAAAGCCACATCATCAAAGTTCCATCTATTGGGGCTTAAGTTACACATATAAAAGGTGACAGGAGAGCCAGAAACTATCCTGAACTTAGCATCAGGAAGTTTAAGTAACTAAGATTTAGAACGACTCACTGTTCTAAAAATCATGTTAAAGCCTATGTATAAGACAAAGTTTTGAATAAGTGAAAAAAAATAGCAAAACACAGCAGCATTTACATGTAACTATATGAATAAAAGCCCAAGCAGTTATGATATGGTTTGGCTCTGTGTCCCCACTCAAATTTCATTTTGAATTGTAATCCCCACATGTTAGGGAGGGAACTGACGGGAGGTGACTGGATCATGGGGGTGGTTCCCCCATGCTGTTCTCATGACAGCGAGTGCTCATGAGATCTGGTTTTTGATAAATGTCTGGCATTTTCCCTGCTTGCTCACTATCTCTTGCACCCGCTGCCATGTAAGACGTGCCCTGGTTCCCCTTCGCTTCTGCCGTGAGTGTATGTTTTCTGAGGCCTCCCCAGGCATGCAGAACTGTGAATCAATGAAACCCCTTTTCTTTATAAACTACCTAGTCTTGGGTAGTACTTTTATGGCAGTGTGAAAACGGACTCATATAGTATACTTCCTGCTTGAACCAGAATGGGTTATGACACCAGTGCTTTAACTGGCAGAATCCAGTGAACTCATAAGGTTCCAGAGGTCAGGAGGCATCTATCACAAGTGGGTAAACAGTGAATGGCTCAATCAATATTTACTGATGTAAAAGCAGAAGATTATTCTTGAAAAATAAACCACTTTAAGAAAGTGAAGTTGTGTATTCCAAGTTGTACGTCCATAGCTTGTCTGTCTTATCAAATCTCTTCAAACTTTCTAAACTATCAAACCAAGTAAAAAAAAAAAAAAAAACACTAAGAAAAACTAATGGTAGACATGACCATTAATCAACTGAGGAAGCTAATAAGGGAATCAGTTGGGAATAAAGATGCTGAAGTTTCCATGAGGCATATACGTAGCTAAAGGACAAACTGAGCACTTTTTAAAGATTTTCATGATTTATCTCATGTAGAAATGTAAGGAACTGTGAAAAAAAGAACATCTTTACCCTGTATTTTCCCAAATCAAGTCCAGGAGGAAAAGGTTGCAGGGCACAGCATCACTAACAAGACAGACTGGAACTGTTAATTAGTATCAGCAGATTCCATATAACAATTTTTTTCTTTTTCCTGATAATTCTAACTAATGCAACAGATGGTTTATTAAGTCTTCATTTTTATTTCAGATCCTCTTTTGAAATTTTAAAATATACTAATATAAAAAATTAGTTTACTAATATTAAACTAATAAATATTATATAATATATACATATATACATAATATTAGTTACTAAGAAAAAATTAGTTTTCCTTTGAATACCAATAATTAGTGAGTAGATACACACTGAGGCATTAAAAATATCACAACAAAACTATAAAATGCAGCTATTTCAGAAAAACTTCTCTATTCATGTTATAACAATGTAATTTACCAAAATCTTATGTTTTGAACAAAATTATGACACTAAGGCATATCTAGTAAAATTTTAAAAACCTATTAAAAAACATTGCATTGGGAATCGGAAGACAAAGTCTAAATATTGTTCCCATTACTATTAGCCTACCCCTTAGCAGTTCTGGTTCTCAGGGTTGCATTTGTAACATAAGGAGGTTTCTGGACTGGACAATCCCTATAGCATCATTTCTACATTCTGTGGTTCCTTATTGCTCTTTCCATCTCTGTAATTCTGTTGGCATTAAACCAATCAACTGACAAACAAACGTACCCACGATTGCTACTTTTACCACCTAGGGATTTTTCTGTTCTGCTACGGAGGTAGAGACTAATGAATCACTAGCATTTATTTGATAGTATGGTTTTGGAAATATTTTCGCTTTAAGTGAATAGTTTTCTTTGGCTTTTCCCTCCTACCTGAAGGAAGAAGAAAAAGATCCTGTCCTGAGGATGGTCGGCTACTGGAGCCAGGAGGTTTTGAATGTTCAATGAGACTATGCCTTGCAGGAGGTGGGGGAGGTGGGAGAGATGGAGGGAGGGCATCAAAAGCATCTTCACCTGCATTTAAAGAAAGGTCGGTATTAGCAGCAGAACTTCATTAATCAAAATACACAGCATCAAACAAAAGTAATAATTGATTTTCTCTTGCTGCTTATAAAGAATTTCACTCGCAGGGTTTATCCAGCAGTTCACCAACTTTGATAATGGGATCTAATTATTTTGTGGGAGAGTCTGGAGAGAAATACACACATGCATACATATACATACATACATACATACATACAAACACACCCATGCAAACTTTTTCTATCAGGCCTTTTTATAAAAAGTAGCATTGTAACTTATGACACAGCTCATAGTTCACTTGTAACCTTTATAATATTAGGACTCAGAGTTTGAACTAAAAATTATTATCAGTCACACCATGAAAACAGGATTTTCTGTGTAACAAAAAGAGTTCACAGCCTTTAACTGTAAAATCACATCAAATACATACAATTTAATGTCACAGAATAGTTTAGATTATCCCATATAGTTTATTCCACTGGATTTTAATTTATTTAACCTAATGTTTCATATATTTGATATGCTGTCAAAATATACATAAAATATACCTAGAGCAGAGAAATATGATATTTTTCAATTTATCAGATTTAGCTACAGAAGAACAGCTAAATATAGAACCTTCTCTGGTTCCAAGCACTACTTACATTTGCATATTTCCCAGCTTTAATAACTAGAATATTGCAGCATACTTTTATATCTACTTATTTGTCCCCTGCCACACCTTACTATTCTACTCATAGTTTTCATTACCTTGAGTCTTAAAAAAAGAAAAAAAAAAAAAAAAGCACATGTTTTGTAAGCTATCTCAAAATACTTTAGGAATGAGACAGGATATACATAAACACATATTCTAATAATAAAAATTCACATTTTTAAGTTGAATGATTTAAACATAATGACATATTTAAAGAAAAATGAGGCTGGACGTGGTGGCTCATGTCTGCAATCCCAGCACTTTGGGAGGCTGAGGTGGGTGGATCATGAGGTCAGGAGATCTAGACCATCCTGGCCAACACGGTGAAACCCCGTCTCTAGTAAAATACAAAAAATTAGCTGGGGGTGGTGGTACGTGCCTGTAATCCCAGCTACTCGGGAGGCTGAGGCAGGGGAATCGCTTGAACCCAGGAGGCGGAGGCTGCAGTGAGCTGCGATTGTGCCATTGCACTCCAGCCTGGTGACAGAGAAAGACTCTGTCTCAAAAAAAAAAAAAAAAAAAGATATTACTATTTACTGAACTTGCTTTAGAAAAAATTTGCAGACTAATTTTTTTAATCATCATATTTTTCTTATTAACACATCTGAAGATGCAGGAGAGAGAGTTTTGCTATCATTTTAACCTTCAGCTATTTCCTACATTATCATATTTATTCAAATCTTTTTTCAGCCCTTAAACATCAGGCATCGGGCCAGGCTCATGCATGATATGAAAATCAAAATTATAAGGCTCTGACTCAAGGAGCTGAGATTCCATGAAAGGAGCTTAAAAAAAAGCTCACAAATAGGTATGATTTACAAGTGAAAGTGTTTGATTGGTCCCGTAAAAGAGACATGTGCATTGGATGAGGAAAGAGAAATGTAGACAAGTGGTATTCAGTGAAGTGTTGAAGAAAAGGAAGTCCTGGGATATCAGAAGGCTCAAAAATTTATTCATCAAATGCAAGGACAGGATCATCTAAGTAGAGTAAACAGTATGAAGAAAAAATGACACGCATAAGAAGACCTAGAAAAAGGTCAAGGTAAAAAGACAGGATGGAAAATCTATCTACTTTGTCATATAAAGCAGTCACCCATCCACATATGGTTATTTAAATTTAATGAAAAGTCAGTTCCATAATCACACTTAACCCATATGCAAATATACAGATCCTTTACATCACCACAGAAAGCTTTACTGAACAATGCTTATCGGGGTGATGAAGATCTGGGTAATATGTCAAAAACCAGTGTGCAGGAAGAAGTGGAAGGAAGAGAAAGACTGTAGGTAACAGAGTTAGGAGGTTTTTGTAATTGATGTAGGTAGGCATAAAGTCCTGAACTACAGAGAGAAGAGGAGCGAAAGATACTGCAATTGTGTCATTCACAATACTAGTCAGTAGTACTTGTGAGAAAATGGAAAGGTTCATTTCGTATTTCTGGTGGCCTAACAGCCAATTCAGAAGACCTTGTAAATTTACTTTTATCATATATTATTTTTTGTTACAGTGACTTGTTATTGTGAAGCCTTACATAAGGTGTGCAGACATTCTGTCTTCTAAAAACAGGGTGAGATGCTTCCTAATTAGAATTAATGAAAGTAACAGTGACACGGGCACCAGCCAACTTCAACATATATACACACCTACATATACCTTCACCTGTGGATACACACAAATACACATAGGATGTTTCTTCATATTATAATTTGAAATAAGGAAATTGAGATTTTTTTGAATGTGTTATAGTTGTAATGATTAGAATAAAACAGAATTTATTATCAGTTCTCTACATACAACTATTTAATTTTGCATAATTTAATTAGCATAAGTGGAATTGGTGCTCATGCTGCAAGAAAAGCAAGTTCATATTTATTAAGAATTATTATACTTAAAGAAAATCTCAACACTTCAAGTCATCACTTCAAAACTACTAGAGCACAAAGTTCTCATGTGGTTTTAGACTACATTTAGTATGGACAAAACAACTTGCTTAAAACATGACTAATGCCTAACTACTACACTACTACTTTAATCATCTACATGGAGTAACGGTCTTGTGAACTTGGGAGTCACCAGCACCTGGAGAACCCATTCAAATTTCAGGCAAATTCACAACTCAGTATGTCTGTGTTATACTGAACTCTGAATTCTGAAAATTCTGAAATTAAAAGAAGGAGGGGTGGGTTGTTTAAAATTTTTTTAAAGGTTTCAACCTAATGGAGGGATGAGAAGATCATAATCAGAGGGCGTCCTGTTGAGTGAAGAACCATGCTTTGGATTGTCCCGAGTTGGAGGCCTGGCAGGTGGTAATGGCACTGGATCAGAGGCTGAATCAAAAACATCTCCTAGAGGATAACACAAAACCTTAATGTATTTTCAGTACAATGGCATGACATTTTGCCTTTAAATTCTGACCATTAAGATGTACATCACAAAGGAAATTATATTCTATACGTACCCTTTAAATATATGCCTAAGTCAGGGATGTTTGATTTCTTCTCTGAAGATGGACCATGTGTTCCATTCAGCATACAGTGACCATTATCACAAGACCTAAAGGACAGTTCAGAGTAAAATCCTATAAGGAGAATACTTTCCAATTAAAAATAATTCGAGAGGTAGAGGGAACTAGCATTCCTGTTCATTTAATAAAGTTTGAACATATATTTTTCTTTTCTGGAAAATTACTAGTAATAACATCAAGATACTCATCCCTTATTTTAAAATGTAGAAGTAAATATCTCAAGGAACACAGTCTTTTTTTAAACTATAACCAAGAATTACAAGGGCCACAAAAATTGTTGATATCCTAAACACATATGTAAAATTAACTTATCTCTGTAGAAGAATTCAATAGAACCTGGTCGTTTTTGAAGTAAAAAAAGAAGTATGTGCCAAGGCAAAAACATACAGCAGTCTCAATGACTTTATTATTTGTTGATAGTATTTAATATCATATTTTTGCTTCTGTAACTTAAAATTTCCTTGTAATAAAAATAAGCTACAGCCCATAAAAGAAGAAAAATTATTAAACTTTCAGTAATTCCATTACAATTCTGACAGGAACATTCAAAGAACTAGAGCTTGTGGTACTGTTTCACCACTGCCAAGAACAAAATTCTGGCCCTCTGACACTACAGAAAATGACTTTAACAAAGGCCTTGGGTACATGACAAGTACAGTTTTTAATGTGTTTGTAAAGGGTACCACTTACCAGAAAAGTATGCTTGAGTTGTTGGGGCTTTTTTCGTTTTGTTGTGTGTGTGTCTGTGTGTTGCAAAGGCTGGAGTGCAGTGGCATGATCTTGGCTCACCGCAATCTCCGCCTACCAGGTTCAAGCAATTCCCATGCCTTAGCCTCCCAAGTAGCTGGGATTACAAGTGTGCACCACCACGCCCAGCCAATTTTTTTTATTTTTTAGTAGAGACAGGGTTTTGCCATGTTGCCCAGGCAGATCTCAAACTCCTGGCCACAAGTGATCTACCCACCTCACACTCCCAAAGTGCTGGGATTACAGGCACGAGCCACTACACCCAGCCAAACTGTTGGTATTAATTCTTTGGAATCATACTATGAACACAATGGCTAAAATTGAGCCATGGGAAGATAGCAGCAGGAAGAGAAGATAGGGAGCATATTTTGCCTTCAGTATATAGCTCTATAACAATCAACTGACAAAGAGCTATAGAAATCAGAGATTTTACTTTTCTCTGATTTACTCTGAATTTTTAGAGTAAAGTAAAAGTGCATATGTAATGGAGGAGATGGTGGATATTTGACTAGATAATGCAAGAACGCTTCATCTGAAATTCATTTCTATTCTCTCTGGTGGCCACTTCTCTTTAAGGGGCCAGATATAGTTCATTTAAAAATAGTTATCATGTATTGAATCTTCATAATAATGATGGATTTTTACTGAAATTAAATTGAATTACTCATTTACTGTGTCACTTTTTCTACATATTGACAATTCACTTCTCCTGATGTTCCAAAGGGGGAAAAATACACACAGGGAAAGAAAGTGTTAAGCTTAAACAGCTCTTTGGAGAGCACAAAAGAAGATACTTCATCCATCAGCTTTCAAGAACAAATTAGATAAAGAATTCACTCCAATTACATTTAGAGATTATCAACATTTATTACTTATCTGTAACAACAGAAAAATGGTAATGATGGTTATAACTCAAATTTATTTTCAAGATTTGGGAGCTCTGCCACAAAAAATCTCATCCAATATGATGTAACAATTAAAATTTAATGTATTAAAATTATACTCCTCACTTATCCAGCAATGAAAAAAAATAAGACTCCCAAAGAGACCAAAAAAAGCTCATCCTACTTTAGTTTTTAAAAATTACTGCACATTTGTAAGAGCCAAAGAACCGAAAATTGTTAACAACTTATATTTGATGAGAAGGAATATCTTTTGTTCTCAAATACATCACTAGCTACTTGGTTCTTCTGATACATAAAATTACCTCCTCGTTATTTCTTTGTCTTCTCAATGATACTATTTTATCAACAGATGTCTTATTTAAACACCAGCAATAGCAAGGAGTGTTTAGGTTCTTGCTTTTAAAAAAATAAAGTCCTGCGCTGTAGACTGTTAATAATTCTGGGTAATAATTCAGCAGAATGTTGACAATTCTAACCAGGGTCACTTATTAAGACAGACAAAAATGAAAATGTGCTTCTCTTTCCAAGTGCTGCATTTTCTACCTCAGTGAGATGCCTGAAGAAACACATTAAAACATTTTTTAGTTTTTCATTGGAAAAGAAGGGAACACTGTACTTATTAAATGTTTTCAGTTGATTGACTTGACCTCAAAAGGAAATGGCACACTAAGTAAAGATGGCACAGATGACTGAAGTAATTGCCATCTCCCCTATCCCTCAGTCAGTCATGGAGAGATGCTGGAATGTAGGGCCACCAGCAGTACTTGAGCCCTATTCTATGTGCCAAGCATGGCCCCAGGAACGTTATACAAAGGAAACCAGAACTCAGAAAGTAAGTTTTGTAGCTGGGAGTACTGAGTACCTCATATATGTCAGTCAGGTAAAACAAACAAACCCAGAAATATTAGATTTCAGTTTATAAATTCAATAATATAAATGCAGACTCATGCTTTTACTTAAAGACAAACTAATATTTCAATACAAACAACCCACTATTAATAACTCTTATTTACCTCAATGGAGCTTCCAAGTCAAAGACCAAGGCTATCCCCATGTAAGTGAGAATAAGCCACAAAAGTAAGGAAAAAACCCCCATTATTCCTCACATTCTTTTTTTTTTTTTTTTTTTTTTTTTGAGATGGTGTCTCGTTCTGTCACCCAGGCTGGAGTGCAGTGGCGCGATCTCGGCTCACTGCAACCTCCGCCTCCTGGGTTCAAGTGATTCTCCTGCCTCAGCCTCCTGAGTAGCTGGAATTACAGGTGCCCACCACCATGCCCAGCTAATTTTTGTATTTTTAGTAGAGACAAGGTTTCACCATGTTGGTCAGGCTGGTTTTAAACTCCTGACCTCATGATCCACCCGCCTCAGCCTCCCAAAGTGCTAGGATTACAGGCGTGAGCCACCACGCCTGGCCTATTCCTCACATTCTTATTTGATCTAAAGGAAGGTTAAAATAGCACTTCATAGAAAAACAAAAAATTAAGGGAAACACCTTGGTATTTTTTTCCCACTTCTTCAAAATCTGAATAGAAGTAGGTAGCAAGTACATCAAGAAAGAAAATGAATATAAATTATACTAGTCTTTACATCATGAAGAAAAATTCTAAGGAAGGTCAGAATAATACCTTAGTTTCTGAGCACTAATTTTTCTTCATGAGATATGTGCTTAGAACTGATAAAATAAAGTGACTTCCTGATTAATGAGAAATCTGCATCTTTTAGTTTTCTTTAAAAGTAATGCTGGAAATGGTATACAGGAAGAGAAGGATTTGAGCTGGAAATCAAGGATTTTTAACTAGACATGAATCAACTGTTTAAAAACAAACACTACAAATGATAATGCTTATGCAGATGTAAGTGACAAAAATCTGCCCATATTCTTACCGAATAGGAGGTTTTACATTATGACAATGAGATGGTTGTGAATTCAGGGAAACAGGGTGGGATGAAGGAATCTTGTATTCATCATCATCTTCCTCTACTGGGTCTCTTGTTTTCTCTGAAAGAGAATTTGCTAACGGACCAGTACACCTACCAGGGGAAAAAAATCAAATCTAGTTTAAGCATAATATTCAAAACAGGCAAGTCTGATGTGACATATTCAAGTCAAAGAAGCTACTTTATCACTTATGTTCATTTTTCAATTACAGAGTATCATCGGAGAAGCTGTTCTTATATCAAATACAAATGAAAAGGATTTTCAATCTTTTGTTAAGACCCTTGATGGGATAAAAGAATTTTCATCCTCACAATTTTAAATGGCACAATAGGAAAAACTAGTAACCTGTCGAATAAAATAAAAAGATGTTGGATTTGTAAGACAAAATCTATAAATTAATTCAAACCAAAGCTATTAAAATATTAGTATTGTTCCAATTTAAATTAAATGGGTAAAATATGATGCTAAAATAATAAGCATGGTCGTTTTATATATTAAAGACGTCTTTATAGAATGGTCAAACTTTTTGTCTCTTGTGAATATTATCTATAGTTGGAAAAATATCCAGTTTAATTCTGTAAAACTTAACTATCCTGTGACATTATAGTTGAAGTTGTTAGGTTTTTCTTCCTACCAACAACTGAGAGCTAAAAATGAATGGAATGATTAGACGTAGATAATGAGAGAACTTATTTTTAAGTCTTTGAAGTACATTATTTTTATGGTTTAAATTCCCTGGCTAAATAAAAGAGAATCAAAGTGAGTAAAACCATCACCTAATATCAAAAACATTAAGTATTTCACTTATCCATAACAGTAAATAAGCCAAATAAAACAAACCCAAACAAATAGGCAAACATAAACATAATGATTTTCATAGCTGTTGCTACCGGAGTTTAACCTAACCCTGGCTGAAGCCAATGAAAAACGCCAAGGCAGAAATGCACAAACTCAACCTGATTCACTTTGGGACGACCAACTAGATTGCAAGGCATTGGAAATACACACATGGATCCAAATCTTTTTGTTAATCATCATGAACCTCATGAGAAATCTGTTCAATTTAAAAAGAAAAAAAAAAAAAAAAAAAAAACTAAGTGACTGCAATTTTGAAGCACCTTCTGTAGAGGGAGCAAGAGGCCTTTGGTATATTAAACAAACATGCCTGAATTAACATTCATTTTTATTTCTTTTTATTAGTCAGAATGGAAATAATTTCAGGGGCTTTTCTTTGTGACCATTACAAGAAGGCATTTTGAAAAATCAAAAGATTTAAGTTTCAACCATATTATCTAAGTCTCTAGGACATTCAAAGATCAAAGAAAAACTAAGATTTTTCAAGTGTATTTTTTGACACCTATCTTTGAAAAAAATTTCAATACTGATCTTTAAATTCTTGTTGTTTGAGCAACCTTAGAATTCACATGAGCGTTACAGGGAGACAAAAGCACAGCGACATAGTGACATAAGGTCCAATGTCACTACCTACAGCATAAGCTAAGGGCCTTAATAATAATCTATTATTACACCTATTATGGTTTAACTTTGGAGGATTTACTTTCCAATTAAAGGCAGTTAAGTATATGGGATGCAAAATGGTGATCTGATGGCACTGGAGCCGGGAGAGACTTATAATATTACTTTTCCATAAATTCCTGTAAACAGACATCAGTTTAGCTAAGTCAAGGACCAGAATGGGTTCTATTACCAAATGAAATGAGAAATATATACTGTACAACCTTTCTATGCCTAAGATACTTTCATTTATAATGAATCCCTTTCTTTCTATGCAATTCAAGCATACACTATGTAAAAAGAAAACTATTTTTCACTAAACATTCAACAACTATTCCGTATCAGAAATGTTCTAAAATCTACCTGTTGCAGGTTCCCTCCAAACATTTAAGTTTCCAAAGAAGCAGTTCATTATGAGTCAACAATGGACAATTTTTTAAATCACATATGTTGTGGCTAGTTTGATATTTTACTTTAATTGATAGAGAATTTCTTGAGTAATTTCCCCACTCTTTTGCTTTGCCACAAATCAGTGGATTATTTCAGAATGAAGTGAAAAGCAAAGCTCATCTAATACTTCATGGAATAATACGGCTTATTGCTAAAACTTACTAGTATAAATTGTCAGCTTACGTGGATTTTAGAGAATTATATCTAGAAGTGAAAAAATAGTCTTCAAGTGGTGTTTGTATCTAAATATGAAAAAAAATACTTAGGTGTCCCATTTATCACCGTTTTAATAAAGTTCTAAAGATTCAGATTTTATTTTTCTGCTTATGTTTTTTAATGAAAATGTTTAGTATCAGTATAATAGTCTATCCGGATTAGAAATAAACCAATTTATAAGAATAACATTCCAGTGTATTTTATTCAAGATTACATAGTTTTTATTAAAAATTAATCATACCCAGTTCTGAGAAAAAAACTGGTTTCTATCACAAAAAAATAACAAGAGGATGGTACAAATGAGATACATAAGTTGTATATAAAATAGCAAAATAAAAAACTAAAGTCATGTAACTAATTATACCATCTGGAATTACACGTGGGGTTTTATTTTCCTCTACAAACTCATTAAAAAAACAGGTTTAATTTTACTTACTACTAAATAACAGGTAAAATAATTAGATTTATATTTAGTCATTATCTATTCATATATGTGACATTTGGCAGTAGAAAAAATTTCTATCTTATGGGGCATGGGACAATTTTCAGTCATTGACTAAACTTACAGGAAATTTTTAGGATACCAGAGGAATAAAGCTAAACGAACTGTATTTGGCTGACTCCACATTAAAGCCTACCATTACACTTATTACTGCAATCCCTTTATATTCTCATCCTACATTCCCAGGGTGTTCTGCACTGTTGCTGTTATTACTGAGTTAATACGCTGGTAATACACAGGGACATACACTCTCAAAGATGCATAGTCACCCTCCCCACAACCTGGACAGTTATTAAATTCATTGTGTTAGTTATTTGAGCCTTCAGTGATAAATACATTCATCTTCTACATATGCACACTTGAAACAAACCAAGAAACAAGTGAATTTTCAGGCCAGCACAGGAGATAGTATCCGATGCTATGCTTAATTAGTAAGCTTGTTTTCTACATATAAGAATCTATCTTCTTTAATAGTATCTGAAGGCAAGTAACGAAAAATATCTTCTGTTAAAATAGAATCTTTAGAGCTTGCCCTATACATTACGCCATATTTCTTATATTACATTATCCCAATCCTAACAGGGAAAAATGTCTAACTCAAATAAATAGTCCAGAGAAGAGACAAAACAAAATATAGCTATATTTGAAATGATTTTTGCACATGTGCCACATATAAATCATTTCCTCAAAACACTAAATTTTATCATATACATGCTAATTTTCAAGGGTCTTTCATGACATCAAAAAAAAGTCTGTGTGGTATACTATCAAGCTTTAAGATAAGCTTTACTTATAAGCATTTTCACTAACTTGTTTGTAAATCGGAGAAACAGATTTGAAGCTGCTTTGTACTTGTGTTCTATCCAGCCTCTGTGCTCTTCACACAGATAACCTCATGGTTTGCTCCCTTACTTCCTTCAACTTTCTGTTCAAATATTAGCCTTTCAGAGAGGTCTTTCCTAATGACCTCATCTAAAGTATAAACATCTCTATCATTATCCTCTTCCCTGCTTATTTTTCCTCCTAGCACTTACCACTAGCTGACAATATACAATATAGTTATTTGTTTACTTTCTCTTCTCCCTAACTAGAGCTTAAATTCCAAAGAGGATAAAGGATTTCATCTTGTACACACTGAACCTCTAGTCAGTAAAGCAACTGAATGAAAATAGGACAGTTAGGTGAAATTTGTATTCTCTGCTTATGGAACCAAAAATATAAGCACTTATCTCTTTAGAAAATTATATATTATAAGAATATATATTCATAAAAATAGATAATACCACCTCCAACAACAAAAAAACCTTTCTTACAAAAATGCAAAACCAAGTAATATTGGTTCATGGCTATTTGAAAGCCTAAGTTTAATATATCAAAAGTACAAAAGGTCCATCTCTAAAAGACAAGGCGCACACACACAAAAAAAATTCTTAAAAAAAAAAAAAGATATTCCTCAGCATTTCAGAACATTATCTTACCTGGAAGTAATTACTCCATTATTATTTGTAATAATGCCTCTGTTCATTTGCCAACCTATTGTGTGTCAAGTAAAATAAATATTTCCTTAACTATTCAGAGTATCATTTAGTTTTAATTTTGAAAAATCAAATTATTTCAAAATACATATAATTTAGTAAATAAATAATTTAAACGATAAAAAGCATCCACATAGGATTATTTTGTTCTCCCTCCAAAAAAAAATTACCCATGTTTCTAGGATTTACTTAAAATTTTATATTTATAGCTAAGTGTCAAAGATGTTAAGCAGAAACCACTTAGAAAAAAACATTAATTTAGAAAAATTAAGTATATAGATACAAATAATTTCAGATTGCTTTTACAACAATCTGAAATTTAGAAGTAAATTTCATACTCTTGTAGGTCTCAAGACAAATTACACAATAAAAGTCAAATAATTGCAAAGATACAGTTTAACAGGAAAGGAAACACTATCACAGAGCAGCCTCTGACATGTAAATGGAAATCAGAGTAAACAATATCAAATATTTAACAATTCTATCTCAGTAAATATTTATAACAACATAGTGTAAATGTAAAGGTAAATTCTAGCTTTGACATTCTTGGATTTAACATTGGAGTTTTCAACATTTGTGAGAAAACAAAGTGTATGTTTGGTAGCAGTGTGTAATTTTGCTTTGGCCTGATTTTCAAACATGCACCAAGAGTCTAAGATGGAAATGAATTCTCGAACATCCGACATTCCTATTTCTGTGAGTGGCATTTTGCTAAGACCTCTGTTCTAAGACCATCCAGAGCCAGGACTCTTGACTCACTGTTATTGCCAGGTTTGCCATCAGTATCCTTTAAAAAAACACACTGTATAGAACCTAAAAAGCTGAATCTCAAAAGGATTTTGGAGATAATTTAAGTTAAACTGATCCTCTCTTCTACCAGACGGGGAAAGGCCCAGAGAAGTTTTCCTGTTAAAAATAAGACAAAGGCTGGGCATGGTGGCTCACGCCTGTAATCCCAGCACTTTGAGAGGCTGAGGTGGGCGGATCACAAGGTCAGGAGTTCGAGACCAGCCTGGCCAATATGGTGAAACCCCATCTCCACTAAAAATAAAAAAATTAGCCGGGCACAGTGGCGGACGACTGTAGTCCCAGCTACTTGAAAGGCTGAGGCAGGAGAATCACTTGAACCCAGGAGGCAGAAGTTGCAGTGAGCCGAGATCATGCCACTGCACTCCAGCCTGGGTGACAGAGTGAGACTCCATCTCAAAAAAAAAAAAAAAAAAAGACAAATACTTAATGGCTGAGTCAGGTGTGGTACACAGTCTGATTTTATTCTACTGTTCACATCAGCATTCCATGCTGGTTTTGTAATAAACACAATGCATAACTAAACAATTAAGAAAAATGCTTATGATAATGTTAAGAAAGGAAGGCATAAAATTACCTCTACAATATAATCTAAATAAGGTAAAAACAAGTTTAAATAAAAAATGTCAAAATGTTAAAACTCTGGACATTGATATTTAGCATATGTGTATGCTTATGGTTATGTATCTCACTTTTTTCTTTCTTTTATATACTTTGCATATTGTCTACAGTGAACAACTGCTACCTACAGAGTCAGAAACAAAAATAAACTGGAGAGATAAATGTGCCATTAAAAGCTAGCATTTGTATTGCTAACTATGGCTGACTTGCATGCAAAATTGAAAACTAATTTGCTGGCAAGCATGCACTGTTAAAATATTTCTCTAGTTAAGTGAAACAACTGCACTGTTTCTGAGGGAAATATCAAGAGTAAATAGGGAGAAAGTATGACTAATTTTAGATGCACTTACAAACTGAAGTATTAGAAAAAATACATTTTACTATGAATTTGTTATTCTTGCTTCATTTACAGGAGAAGCAGGTATTTAATGTTAAATACAAAGGACTTCCAGCTCGCTTGCCAATATGAATTTAATAAACAGAATGTGAAAATTTAATCTCTAATTAGCAAGATTTCATTTTCTAATTTCTCTGAGTTATCAGAGATAATTGAGCTTAGATGTTTTATTACATGCACATATATCCAGAGTTCATTTAGGGCAAGAATATCATCATATGTTGTCACTGATTTAGAGCCTACTACCCAGAGTATGTGTAATTGCTTCCAACTCCTATGTCTGCTAAATATCTCGCCATTCCAAGAGAAGTTCCCACTGGAGAATGATCTAATTCGCTGAGTTTCCCACCATCCCCTGAATGATGCCAAATTTCACACCCTTGTTTTTTCTCATATTCTGCCTTTCCCAATTGTGTGCCTGTACTTCTTGAGTCATGAAATGCCCATCCCTCCATGAAACGCCCATCCCTCCATGAAACATCCTTCATTCACAAAGTCTATAACAGCCTCTCCTCCAAACTCATTTGAAACTATTAAGTTAGCATTATAAATGTTAGTGCACACCATTCTCTAGTGATTTCATATACATTAATGTTATTTTCTAAAGTAGACTGTAAATTTCTGGGGGGCTGGGATCTATCTTATTTTTCTTTTGCATTGATATGTATAGTGGGAGTTCAGTGAACTGCAGATGAAGGAATGAAGAAGCTCTAAGACTTTCAATTGGAAATAAGGACCTCAGCAGATAAAATTTAAATCAATCGACCAAGCATCCACGTATTCTCTGTGTACTTACTTACTATATGCAAATCATTCACTTAGTATATATCAAATACAGTAAGATGTTATGGGAGATAGAGAACACAAAGTTTTTGTCCTCAAAGTCTTGTAATCTTTTCAATTGGAGAGCCACATTAAAATTAGAAAACAGTATGGCAGAGTATATAATTAAATGAGTAGAAAATAAACTGCAGGAAGAGGAATGTGAATCAGTCTTAATCATTACAATTGAAGAAGTCACAGAACATTTCACAAAGAAATAGAGTCTGAGATATGGACCTTTAGGATACAGATTAGGAAAAGGTGAAGCACAGGAGAACAGCATAAAAATCTCACAAAGCCAGAAAAAAAATTCAGATATTATTACAGGGCAAGTATTAGGAATCACTGAAAAATATTTTAGTTGGGTAAAATTCTGTAGGATCTTACTGTTAGCAGAAGTGTATAGAGCTAATTTAATGGAAAAGGGGAAACAACGCTGGTTTTTGAGTGGGAAGGTGACCTGGGGAAGGCAGAATTTAAATTAAATGAACTCAGTTACAGTGAACAAAATAATACTGGAGGAAAGGCAGACATCCTGACTTCATATAAAGGGCAGGAAAATTAGAATTGGGATATCCAATTTATCCTGGTTTAACTTGGGAAGGTATCAATGAGAGATATCTAGTGTGCCTCTGGGGCCCCATTTTTCAAATGAGATACCCAGTTATCTCATTTTACTAGCTGTAAACCCATTGATACTAAATCTCTGATCATATGAGATTATCAGATAAAAGACTCTTTCAGTTGTCCAGCTCTGAGGCAAAGCTATAGCAATGGAGAAGATTACAGGAATATGAAAAACTCCAAAAGAATAATCAAAATGACTTAGTAGCTGAACGGATGTGAGAAATGAAAAAACTGGTAGAACCAAAGATTATTTTACGATGTCAAACTGGGAAGCTGAGATAAAATGGGGTACCTCTGAGGAGGAGAGGTAAATTTGAACGGATACCTCATTGTGCTACTCTATCCTCTTTGATACAAGGAATACTTAGCTTTCTCTCCCTGTTGCTCCATGTAACCTCAAGAGTTTAGGTAAGTCTCACAGATGTTGTGGTTACCAGCAAAGTATCGGGAAGGATCTTAATTTATGGTAATTTAGTTTGTAAATACAGCTGGCTGTTTACTATCAATGACTTTCTATTCACCATGTAGTGTCTGTACTGAGAGCCTCTCAAAACCACTCTTTACCATATCTTGATGCGTAGACAAGTGATCTCCAAATTCAACAAAACTCACTTTATGCTAGGGAGGAGGGTGGTAACTGGAGGAGGAGGAGAAAGCCGGGGAGGAACATCATATTCTTCACTTCCAAGGTGACCATTGGAAAAGACCTGAAAGTAAATCAAATGGTTAGTTTCCAAGAATTTAACTTCTGAAGGACCTTAAAGCCATAGCTCCTCTACCATTCTGAAGACAATATGTAAGTTCAGTATATTTAAACAAGTGAAATGTCATTCAATTTATTCAGGAGTCAGTAGCACCACACTGATGATTCACCACCGCCCAAAGGGGTTCAAGCTTATACAAAAAATAAAAATGTTACACCATGATTCTTAAACACTGAGAGGGAATACTATAATTTATATATATCAGATACAGATATTAATGGCTAAATAGGTAGATAGTAAAATTCACCAACTATGATCAGTTTTTACTGAAAAGTTAGCATTCTCTATAAGGGGTAAAGAAAAAAACAGCACTGATGTTATTCTTTTTTTAATTCCTTCCAAACTAAAGTGCTCTAAATTATATTTCTCCATGGTGAATGGAACATTCTTAAACTTTCTGATGAAACAGTACATTAATATAATCAGAAGTGCCTTTGTTCTTTCATGGTTGAAGCTTCTGTGCTAATGATAACTAGAGACCTATTCTGGCTTTCCAAGTGCAGGCAAACTTAAACAAAATTTTCAGTTTGTGAACACACAAACCACAATTTCTAACTTGCTCATATGGGACCATCCAAAGCCAGGGTTCAATTACTCTGAATTAGGAAATTCTGATGTCTGGATTTCTGTTACACTATAGAAAATGTCTGAAAAACTGTTCTTTGTTTCTCCTACAATTTGAAATTACAGCAACTTAAAAGGGTGCGGGTTTATGAGAGGATAATTTTGCAGAAACATATTCACAAGAAAAGATTGAACACATTTTAAGACTTATAAGCAATCATTAGATTTTTATCATGGAGTTATTTTACAAACTCTTATTAATTCATATTTAATAGGTAGCCTGATGGTGGGGCTAAATACATGTAAAGTAATTTGAGCAGTGCTAGATAATTCAGTCAAGGACTTACCAATTACTTTCCCCCATCATATTTCTAAAATGATGCGGAAGCTTTAGAACACAAAATTGAAAAGACCATACCCTTACCTATCAACTTAAAATAAGAAAAGAAACAAGTTTAAAGAACATATATGAAATGTATCAACGTTTGTATTTCAAAGCTACAAAATCAAATTTTATAGCATTAAAGTTTCACTAGAGACTGGTCCTAGGCTTTAGTACCAATTTCTCTTTTTTCATGTTTCCCCTCATTAGACTCAATATACTGTAGCCATACCATGACAAAATATTACCTTTAAATACAATGATTTTATCTGGGCTTTTGACTGTGGCCAAATAACAGAACAAGGCAAAGTGTTCTGAAGTGTGCCAGAAAGAAGAAATTTCCTAATAGATATTAATCATTTTGAAGTTTAATAAAATCCTTTAACATAAAAAAAGGCCTTTTAACAGACAAATACACATATCAAACCACAAATGCTCATTGTGATATTGAGCACTGGAAGTCATTCTTCATTGGAATTCTCTGCATGCTGCAGGAATAGATACAATGTAAGATATCTGCAATCAAATTTCCTTAATTCATGTTACAAATACATATAAAGCTCGTTTGGGAAAATGTAATGTGGATTTTATATGCAATAGTTTATTTTAGGACAAAGCATCCAACATAGATAGATGCTAAATAAAATTTCAGCAACAATAAAATAAAAGAGAGATATGGGAATAATAGTTTCAGCTGTATTGGCTCTAATTTAACAATAAACCAACCATAATTTTATAATCAGAACATTGTGAACATATCTTTAAAAAATACCAATACACTCAAACATTTACTGGTATTGAAATTGCTTTCATCTTGCACATTAGGTAAATGAGAATAAAATACTAATAACAGAGCTTGCATATTTTTATGTACTACTATTAAATTTCATGAAGACAAGTCATACAGGCAATGATGTCTATCACTAGTAAAACCACAAAGTACAATTAATGAGGTAACTTACTCTTGGAGGGCAATACCTAAGAAAATTAAGTGACTTGTTCCTAATTTTTTGAAACAATCCATTAATCTGCTTTAAAATGCAAATGGCACTTTTTCTAACTGTTTCAGAAATACCATTTGTTACTGATGTATAGTAACTAAAGGATTTCTATGGCCACTGAAATGCTGTAGTGTCTTTTCTGAACCATTAATTTGATGTTTGGCATCTGATAGTATTTTGCTCATGTTCTGTGTACTTACGTTTCGTCAAGGAGAATTTAGGCCACACTGGGCCTCTTTCAGGACAAAAACTCTATTACTCCTTTACCATTTTATAGCATATGCTTTACGGTGCTTTATACACAGTGAGGCTTAAATTAATATTGACTGCTGATTGGCTCAGATGTACTTATTAATGGAAGTATTTTTTTTTTTTTTTTTTTTTTTGGAGACAGAGTCTCGCGCTCTCACCCAAGCTGGAGTGCAGTGGCGCGACCTCGGCTCACTGCAAGCTCCGCCTCCCAGGTTCACGCCATTCTCCTGCCTCAGCCTCTCCGAGTAGCTGGGACTACAGGCGCCTGCCACCACGCGCGGCTAATTTTTTGTCTTTTTAGTAGAGACGGGGTTTCACCGTGGTCTCGATCTCCTGATCTCGTGATCCGCCTGCCTCGGCCTCCCAAAGTGCTGGGATTACAGGCGTGAGCCACCGCACCCGGCCTATTAATGGAAGTATTAACTAGTGAAATCACTTTCCTTAGGTTTAGCTGAAAGAAACTCATTATTACCGAAATACTCTCGGCAAATATGTGTGAACATATATATGTATATATGTTATGTATATATATATACACATACATATATATATACACATATATATATATAATTTGCTTAATGGCTGTTATTCCTGTAAACTGTTCATAAATATGTACTAAGAGTTGACAATACGCTTAATACAAAACTTGGAATTCTGTATAGTCCTTTCCTAATTAGTAGATTGAGAAAACAAAGGACCTAAATGTGCAGGTACTTTATAAAGTGATGATCATGTTTCCGTTCATCTAAAATGGCTGTTCGTATTTACTGACAGTGGTTAGAGGACAAGATTTAACATTATGTCATTCTGAATTTCATGTTCTCACCTGCAACCATTTCATTACACCCAAAAATCATTTTAGCTGCCACTACCTGAGTGAGTACAATAAATCACAACTTTGGGGGCTAAAAATAAATACTTTATATATTTTCTAGATATCTGAAAAACCTGTTTGCAAATGGTAAAAAAGAACTATAGTTCCTCAAATGTACAGACTGATAGTATCAACTGAAGCAGTTCACACTGAAACCTCACTGAATCCTCAACTAAGAAACATCTTTTTGTCCTCTGCATTCTTAGCTCACTGTCCGAAATCTATCACAATTGCATTGGAAATGCTACCAATTTAAATCTTCTAAATTCACAATTCTGTTCCTAGCATTCCTCTGCCAGAAAAGAAAACTTTAAATGTTCTTTCCTGCCTACCAAATTATGATTACTTAATGTAGAATTCAAGACACTTCATAATTGGTTTCAACTTACCTTGCCATGGTCTTAACTCATCTGCCTACTCTTTTTATGCTATAGGCCATCCAAAACTGACTACATTATTACTATACATATTCTCCAACCTCCATGCTATTCCTTTCTGTCATACCTACAAAAACAACAGCTGCCAATCTTTTAATGTCTATAGCCAGTGACCCTCTTGCATGAAGCTTTCTTTATTCCTTTTCCAGTCCTGCATCTTGGAATTTTTTTTCTTCTTGGGGATCCCACACATTTTCTGGATGCTTCTCATATACCTTACCTCTTAATCACATGCCTGGCTCATCCCAACTAGCTTTTCTGTGCTTGATTCCTCTTTGTATTCCCCAGAGTGTCTTGAACATCCTAGGTACTCATACAGCTGAATTAGGTAATGAGGTTGAAGAACTAAGAAAACAATAGTGGAAGTGTAGACTTGTGAAAGAAGTATAAACTGGCTTGTATAATTTATTAGAAATCTAGGTTATGTTAGAATAATATTTCTCTAAATGCCTCAAGGTATCATCTAATCCTAAAGTGTAAAATGTTTTCTTATGATTCAGATATTGTTTAAAAACTGAAGATTAAAACATGTGGGACCCTTGAGATACAGAGAAAACAATTTTGTGAAAATCTTAGCACAATTAAGAAAAACATTTTTTAAAAATCTTACAAAACACAAGGCTTTACCTTATCCTACACATGAAAACCCCTACACATGCTGCCTCAAAAGTATCCCTGTATTTTGTCCTTCAGCATCAGACTGTACATGAAACCAGTACACACAGAGGACTGATTTTCTGAAAGACAGCCCTTGAAATTTATAGATAACTTTAAGATCATGAATATAAACATGTGCCTCTCCACCAAAAGTACAAGCCACAATTGTAAAAAGGGAAATCATTTGATATATTTATCTTGCAGCATCTTCAAAAGATTATCATACAAAGGTCATCTTTAGAACAATGTCACTGTAAGTAACATGACCAGTTCAAGATGGTTTTATAAGAAACAGCAGTATTCTTACTGCCTCAAGAGAACAAATAATGACAGTTGGGTATGATGTTAATATCTAGAGATAAGTAGATACATTTCAAGTTTCTAGTCATATTTTAATACACTTTGGTAGAATTATTTTGCTCAGATAATTAAAACAAACCACCAACAACAATAAATATCTAGTCAACAAGATGTTTATTAAAGAACAGCTTTATAAGGTGACTAAAATCTGAGACTTTCAGAGAATGGAAACAATGCTATAGGATAGAAATCTCTTGCCAACAAAATCAGATAAATAAACTGAGTAGCTCATAGCTTGTAGACCCACATTTCAAATGAAGCATTGCCTTGGCTAGCTTTTGATTATGCTGGGTAGGAGGGAAGAGTCAAGGGAGGAAACGAATACCACACAAAATTCTTAGACTTCATTTTAATTATGAGCTAGAATAATTTTTTCCTCAGAGCTCTCTACAATTACCAAATGGAGTAATTAGAGCTTAATTTATTTCCATTTCCCCTATCACTCACTGTTCTAGTGACAATGCAAACAGAAAAGGCAAATGGTTCTTCTGGATGATGGGAACTGACATACTGACAGGACGAGTAATGAAGGGAAGTGAGTCCTCACCCATTGACCGGGTATTGACTTTTATAAATTCCCTTGTGTTCCACATGTATAATTAGTTTTCACTTAAATTTTTAGTACTTATCTACATTTTCTTATCTCTAAAATGGGAAGATGCTATTAGATTTGAAGCTTTGTCGCTAATGAAAACTACTAAACCTAAGCGGCAGTTTTTACTATTTGACCAAAAAAAAAAAAAAAAGTGCATTTGCTTATATTAGGGGCCTGATGAATTATGTGAATAAAACAGCCTCCAAATATCTAAATCTCCACACTCTTTAATCCAATGATAAAGACAAAAAAAAATGGCACTATTAGGTATGAAGGGTGAGAATACGTTGATAATATCTACTATTTTCATTAAAAATCTTAGTCTTCTTAAAAAATCAAAACATCTCCCCTTTCTCTTCACCTGCTCTCCTTTTCTTATTGTATATGATCTACATGTTTAAAATGACTACTCTTCTGCAGAGGAACAAAAATCCTATTTTAAACAAGAAAACTATGCAAGATACATAAAAACCTGTCCATTTGTAATCACGGCCATCTTCTCCCTCCACCTTTTCTCTCCTGGCCTACACCTGCCCACACTCAAACCCAAGCACATATACTCCTTTGTCTCCACCACTGGCTTTAGTGTTAGATTACTAGCACCAAGTAAGTATTATATTATAAGCACCGAGTTATTAACTTGGTTACTGAATGCTTAACCAAGTTATTAACTTGGTTATTGAGTGCTTACCAAGCATTCATTAGGCACTACGCTAAATAAAAGAAAAAAGGAGTGAAACAAAGAGAAGATGTTTTGGTTTAAAAACAGACAACTATTTTGAATAAAAATGCCAAGTGTTACAACTTATTTTGACACTCCATATACAGATGTTATTTTTGGTTTTATTCCCGAACCAAGGGGTATAGAAATTTAGATAGCTGGAAGCTAACTATTATCCTAGATACCAGGTATTGTTATTATTCCATTTTATATAAAGGAATAAAATAAAGTTCCACTTTATTTATAAGGAAAATAAGTGAGGTTGGGGACAAAGCCAGTATATTCTAGAGGAGAAAGTGAAATCCAGGCCTGATTTTGGAGCCTGGTAACAAACTCCAACCCAGGATCACAGAAACTGAGAATTACAGGATCCTAAGTGATTATGTCAGTTGTTAGCTGAAGCCAAACTCTTAAGTCTCCCAACAATGACATGAGAAGAGGAATTAGGCCTTTTCTACTTTATGTAAGTTCTGGTATGCCCTATGATCTAACGAAGTGAATCATTTTTCCTTTATAACAGTAATAAAAGAGGAGACATGGTCTGTTTTATAGTTTTGTGGCATTCAATGCATCAACTATATATAAATTCTTCTTTACAGCTCACTCCAGAAGTTAAACAATTAGGTTGAAATTAGAAATCTTAGAAGTCTAATTTTGGTTGAAACACCAAATCTAAGAGTAACATGAAATTAACTGGAGGATATTAGCATTGCAATATAAATACACACAATATATGAGATTAGAACTTAGGGAATCTTAATGAGAATTATTTAGAGAGACCTAAGCAATATTAAAGTTTAGCTTTCAATAAGAGATAAAATTTTCACTCAATGTTCTCTGTTATACTAATCTGTATCAATGATCACAACATGAAAGTTCACACAGAAATATTTAAAGGAATGTTTTTATAACTGAACTCACAATTAATATTTCATACCTATAGTTAACAAAATAAAAACAGTATTCCATACCAATAACCTAAGAAATTGGGGTAACATCTCATAAAAAAAATTAACAGCCAGTTTTCTAGAGCTTAGGAGGGCAAATTTATAATAGCATTAAAGCTATAACATGTTATCTAAAAGAACCCTGAAACAAGGTATCTTCAATGAAATGGCTATAACAACTATTATATTTCAAGTATTTTTGAAGTCCATTTAGAAAATAAATTATAACATGCTGCTGAGATATAACTAGTTAATTACAGCTTCTTCTAACACTCTTCCCAAGACAAGTGTGATCACATGTGAATAAAAAGTAAAGGCTAAAGGGGAAAAAAAAAAACACTGAAAATTTTTGAAAATGAATGGCAGGTCCTTCCAATCAGCGTTCTAGGTTGTGGAAAAACTCTTTTGAGGAGGAGCTCCCCACTGACAGAGATCATTATAAAATTGGTTTTATTTGTATGTTCTCTTACACTTACATTATATTTAGGTGACCCTGAGGAAACCTACAGAGATCCTCATATTTACAATAGATGAGACTGAAGGTACCAAGGTGAGTCACCAGCAAAGAGTCACAGCAAACTGCCACCACTCCTTGCCTTTGTTTTGAATGCTGTGCTACTGAGTTGTGACTCTTCCTTTCCTGGCTACCCCATATCACTGAGGTTAAATATTGTCATACAAAGTGTTCATTATCACTGTACCTCCACACACAGAGGAGCTGAGTGCAAGTCACACTTCCTCCTTATATCCTGAATATGTTATAAGACGAACTCACCAACTTTAACCATTATACTGAAGGACTAGACTACCTTCTGTAAAATATCAATTTAAGGTCTACAGAGATGAGATCACTTTAATATCATCGTCTTCAGAAGAGCCAAGGCCTCCCTCAGTAGAGGGAAGATGGCAAGGATCTAATCTCAGAGTCAAAAGCATCCTGGAACCAAATACCAGAAATTATTACAGTATACCTCTGCCAAGGAACTATCAAAAATTCTAAAGTAAATGATTTCTGCTGCTGTCTCTTCAGTTTCCTGTACACATAAACTCCTTCCTGGACATATAAATGATAGTGGTAACATCCTTCAAGTGAGAAGTCAACAAGGGTGAGAATCTCTCAATTTTAGGGGAAAAGAACTTGGGAAAAGAGCTTGATTTTTAAGAGTGAACTTGGTTTAGTGTTTTTAAGTATATAGGAAGTTCATTTTACCTGGCTGCCTAATGTGTACTGTCCCAGGCAACAATAACTAACTCCAACAACTGATTTATTACATGTATAGTAACACAACTTGTAAAAATTAGATGGAACTAAAGGAGTTTGTTAAAAATACAGTGCTGGCCAGGCGCAGTGGCTCACGTCTGTAATCCCAACACTTTGGGAGGCCGAGGCGGGCGGATCCCCTGAGCTCAAGAGTTCAAGACCAGCCTGGCCAACATGGGGAAACCCCGTCTCTACTAAAAATACAAAAATTAGCCAGGCGTGGTGGCAGGTGCCTGCAATCCCAGCTACTCAGGAGGCTGAGGCAGGAGAATCGCTTGAACCTGGGAGGCATAGGTTGCAGTGAGCCGAGATCACACCACTGCACTCCAGCCTGGGGGGCAAGAGCGAGGCTTCGTCTCAAAAAAAAAAAAAAAAATGCAGTGCTGATTATACCACCACTAAGTTGTTAATAGAAGAAATTTTTGGCAAATGAAATAAGGGAAGGTGAAATAAATCTCTGGCAAATTGTCTAGTGTCTTCACATTAAAATTAAATCATTACTTAGAACCTCCTGACTTAAGTTCAAGTTTTAATGAGCTTCTGATTATTTATAACTTGGGGATAATTAAAGACTTACAGGGAAGTGCCATGCTAGGCAAAAAAAGCCACTTCCCAACCTTTTATGCTGCTGACCATCAGAAGCATTTATAAGCAGATTCTCTAGCTTCTGCTTTGCATATTTCTTACCTTAGCTCCTTCTAAAGGCAAATCATGGCGTCTGTGTTTCCGCATAAGCACTGGGTCAGAGCCCACTCTACTGTGCCTTCCATTGACATTTGAACTCGCTGTGATTCCAGGTTTTGGAGAGCCCTCCCCTAAGAGTCGACATCCCACAAGCTGATTAGTCCCAAACACATCTCGAGGGCACCATGCTTCAAGAGGCATTGGCGGGTCTCTGGAAGGCACGCTTTCCACATGATGGATGTGTCTACTCAGTCTATTGTCTGGTGGGATTGGGGGAGGTCTTTCAGGTGGCGGTGGAGGAGGATCTCTTAAGGGAGGAGGTGGTGCTGGGAGTGGTTTATCTTGTTTTCTCACCATGCAAGGAGAAGACTAAAGAAACAGAAGAGAAAAAAAAAAACAAAATTAAAGGTTGTACCATGCATTGAAAGAACTTCCAAACTAGTGTATTATTGCTTTAATTTTCTAAGCCAAACAAGGAGTTTTACTAGATTCCTGTGCCATCTTTTAATAAGTTTCTTTTATTACCAGTTAATGAAATTTAAATGAGAATAAAAAACTCATAAATATATTTCATTAGGAAAAAGTAGAAATGAGTACATAAATCCAAATGTTAAGTTATAGAAATGTTACAGAAACAAGTAGAAGATCAAAATCATATGATGACTTTGACATTAAAAGAATATGTCAATAATTTATTTGCACATTTCTATGATTTGGGAGAGAGGAGAAACGTCATTGTTTTAGTTTTTTTAAAGAGTAACTTGATTTGTAATATTTGTAATATTTTTAGAAGATTAAAAGCTTTTTCTTTATTTTTGTCTTCATCACTGTGATACAGCACAACTGATATGGGGGCAAATGTGCTCTGCTTCTTTATCAGTTATTACCAGAATAGTAAAAGATCACAAGTAACAGAGCAGCACTACATATGGAATTACTTCAATTTTATGAATTCTTACAGTGTTTTAAAAGATCAGGCTGATTCTTCCATAGAAATATAAAGTTATAGATCAATGAATTGAATGTGTATGCTTTTCTTTTTTATTTATTTATTTATTTTTTTATTATTATACTTTAGGTTTTAGGGTACATGTGCACAATGTGCAGGTTTGTTACATATGTATCCATGTGCCATGTTGTTTTGCTGCACCCATTAACTCGTCATTTAGCATTAGGTATATCTCCTAATGCTGTCCCTCCCCCCTCCCCCCACCCCATGTGTATGCTTTTCATACCTTTTGACTTTTATTTACATGGTTAATCTGATGATTGATTTCTAATTTTAATGTTAGAAAGCAGCAGAGAAAAAAGGAATCTGTTGTGTTTACATAATTCTAAATGATATTCTAATAATGTGTGATCTTAAAGCCAAGTTAACTGGTAATACAGGAAAATCAAACACTACTAAATATATTGTGCTTCCAACAAATTTTAGACAACAGAGCATGTTACCAAATAAAATTAATTTTTAAAATCTTACGCTTATCAAATTTGAGGAAAAAATCCACATGGTAAAATAAACTGTAGGTTTAACTGTAGAGTAAGAATTATGTCTTTAATATTAAACAGTAATATAATTACTTTGCAAATATCGCAATTCATTGTAATTAATTTCCCCAGGTTTAAAAACTACATATAATTCCCTCTTCTGAGTCACCTTGAAACAAGGGTGATAATTTGTCACACCTTAAGCCTTATGCAAATATCCCATCACATTTTTCTTGTCATGGCACTATAAAAATGGGCGTAAAATATCATTTGATAACAGCATGCAAATTATTTTAATGCATATAATGACCTTTTAAATCTATTTCACAAAACAACTATATTTACTCTGCTACTTATTTTGGCAAATCATGGGGCTACAGACATATGCTCTCTCTCTGCAAAAATTATGTGTAACTTTTACAGTAATAAAACAAGAAATATGAATGTGGGCTCACCATAAACTAAATGAGACACTCATCAAACTTATTCACAATTAAAAGCACAGAAAATATGAGTAATGGAATTTAAAAGAATCTGAGCAATCAATAATTGTCTTGCAAAATTTTTATCTGTGTTTCTAATAAAATTGATCTACCTTTGGTGAACCCGTTGGGCTGCCACAGGGAGATCTAACTATGCCTTTCTGAATTAGATCCAGGCGAGGAGGCACTGGTGGCAGGCTTAGATGTGGGATCTGGAGTGGGTCAGGCTGTGGCTTTCTTCTCTGGGCAAGGGGAGAGGATCCTGGTGATGTGACTGGTGAGTTCTGCCTGTCAGTGCACTAGAACAGAAAAAGAGAAAGATGGGGCTGTTTATTAGCTGTGCAGAGTGTTCTCTATTCTTAAAGAATACATTTGGTTGGAAGAAGGTTTCTGGCACCATACATTTGTTAAAATGAATTCCCTTAGTTTACCCTGATTAATAGAAGCAAATAGTTCACACTGTCCCTCAAGGGTAGTATTACGAAAAGAATAGATTGATAAGTTTTTCCTACATATTGCAGAAAGGGGCTAAGAAAAAAGAACAGCAAAAGTATAGTATAAAGACAATCAAATGCAGATATTCTTCAAGAAACCCATCTATATTTTATGAGGAAGCCAGAAACACATAATGCAATAATGCACATTGCTCCTGGATCTTTACATTATAAATTTTTTTGCTCGAGCTTTGTACATTCTAATACTTAGCTATTGCTTTGTTCCAAATATGTATCTTGTATGTAGTCTATTTTCCTGCAAACCAATTAAATCAGGTGGGGTTTTAAAAAAATAATTGTGTGTTTAAAACAAACAGATTTAAGCCTATTTTTTTTTCCTTAATACTACACATGGAAAAGATTCTCAAGTTAAACATTTTTCTTGAAACACAATGAACTATATCTAGGAAAGTCTGTCTGTACTTCTGGCAAAAACTGATTAAGTTTCTGTTACTACAAGTTTTCCATATTGTCTGGTAGATAAAGTAGCATCAAAAAGCCAGTAAGTATTTCAATTTGTACGTAACACTTCCTATTGCATAACATTGTGTATTTGTGTCTATGTGTTTTAATGCAGCATAACCTAATTTCTGTTTGTTATAAAAGCCATACAGTTAATCAAGTAGCCTTAACAGGATAAACAATATTCTGTTCTAAAATACTGGGCAGTTTCCTTTTCAAGTCTAAGTTACTAGCTCTTTGAAGATCTAGGCTTGATGTTTACAACACCATCTATCATGCTTTGATATTGTTCTGTTTCTGAATGCTAGTATTTATAGAGTTTTAAATTTATTTGTAAGCCATTTTCCTCCTAACATTACTTACCTTTGTACAAATTGCTGATGTCATCATTTGACAATTTAATATGAACTCAGCAGCTTTATCATTTAGTCTGTCTTTAACTGAGATAATAGATTTGTGTTCGCATTCACACTTAGTTACATTGTATAAGGCTTTTGTTAATTAACTAAAATCCATACTTTATTCAGATTTCCTTAGTTTATACCCAATGTCCTTTTTCTTCTCCAGGATTTCATACAGGATACTATATTAGTTTTTATTATTACGTCTCCCTACCCTCCTTTTGGCTGTGACAGTTTCTCAGACATCCATTGTGTCTGATGACTTTGATAGTTTTGTAAGGTACTGGTTAGAGATTATTCAGAATGTTCCTTTATTGGGATTTGTCTAATTTTAAAAAATAATTAGCCTGGGGTTAAAAGTTTTGAGGAGTAGGACCACGGAAGTAAAGTGTCATTTTGACCACATCATATCAAGGATCCATGCTATCAACATGATTCACCACTGCTGTTGTTGACCTTAATTACCTGACTGTGGTATTGTTTATCAGACTTCTTCACTGTTAAGTTTCTTTCTTTTTTCTCCTCCTTCCCATAGTATACTCTTTGCAAGGAAGTCACTGCACAGCCCACATTTATATAGTTGGAAATTTATGCGTCCTTTGTAAAGACTTTTTAAAAATAAATCTGAGGCCAGCCCTGGTGGCTGATGCCTGTAATGCCAGCACTTTAGGAGGCCAAGGCAGGAGGACTGCTTGAAGCCAGGAGTTTGAGACTAGCCTGGGCAACATGGCAAGACCTCCTCTTTACTAATTTTTTATTTTTTTTAATTAGAACGGTGTGGTGGTACACGCCTCCAGTCCCACTACTCAAGAGTCTGAGGCAGGAAGATTCCTTGAGCCCAGGAGTTTGACTTTACAGTAAGCTATAATTGTACCACTCAACTCCAGCCTGGGCAACAGAGCAAGACCCTGTCCCTAAAAAAATAATAAAATAAAAAAATCTGAGTAGCTAAACAGAAGACTATACCTCCGATATGCCTGAATATTGTCATGACATTACTAAACTGCAAAGTCTTTGTCTCTGTTGGTGCCGAATAACAAAATCATTCAACAAAATTCAACATAATTTGACAATTTTAAGAAACATTTCTTTTTAAAAAGTTAATGATTCTTTTCTTTTAGCTTTGTTATGGTAAGTCAAAAAAATTCAATTGTTACTGAAGGAGAAAATAAAGAATCTCTATAGTCACAAACTGACTTTAGTACAGCCAGTGATTCTTAACAAAAGAATAGTTCTACCCAGAAAGTCACAGGGCCTCACATGTTCCATAAATTTGAACCTTCTGGAGCAAAACTAATCCCAAAATCATCATAGATCAGAAAAAATTCCTCGTGTAAAGCTATTTGCATCACAGAATCTTGATACTGTAGATCAGCAATTGTCACAGGACATCTAATTCTCCACCATTTCTATTAGGATAAATTATATTCTCTGAGAACTAGAAAAGCTGTTACCTGAAAAAATGTTTTGTTGATATGGCTACTCTCCTTTACAAAGAAGAATCAAGAAGCAAAGCTATCAATACTGTTTCTAGCCCAAACAATTTTTTTTTTATATATAGAAAGAATGCATAGTTCTTTAGTTACTTGCAAAGACACTTTTCAGGGCTAGATGTACACACTGCAAAGACTGTTGAATGAGACCTGTGCTCCTCCAAGCACTTTTTTTCTGCAAATATTTTCCCACTTCTCTCATTAACTGAAACAAGACACAGAATTGTGATAGAGCTAACAGCCCATCATCAGTATTAGAACTTGACTTTCACCCTAGATTGGATTAATTACTAATATTTAAGCAGTCACTAAATTTCTAGCATGTTTAAATGGGGTAAACTTGATTTCAAATGTGTTGAAGAGCCTGTTAGATACTCAAAGAGTATAATGAAAATCCTCAGAACAGACATCCAAACCAATGTGTGCGGCAAAGTAATAACTTTGAACTTTTAGATACTTCCAGACGAGCAGGCTCTCTGAAGCTTTGTGAATGTAATTGGAAGCATATCTTGCTTAGCACAATTCATACTGTGTTCTGAAGGTGATTATATACTGTCTTTTTGAAGAATTAATTCATTTAGAAGCAACACAGTATCTATAAGTTGGCTTAGTTAGAAGGATTTTATGGAGAGTATGTGAAAAAGCAAAATATCTTTCATCTTTATTGATTATATGTACTAAACTCACCAAACCTCATTTTCCTGAGTTCTCCTAAATTAGAGTAAAATTCCTACCTAAGAGTAGATAATTTAACAATGCTCTTTTGATAGTAATGCATTATTCTTTGCTGAACCTTTTACTATTTTTAAAAACAATTACACAATTAGCGTACTGAAGCTTTGCGTTAACTTTTATTGCTGGTAAAATTCAAACACTATGAAGATTTGTAAACATTTTTAGTAGGTAATGTTCATATAGAAGGTCACTTTTAATTTATTTGAGTCATCACAAACTGTATTTTTTTCCTTCCTATTTGAAAGTCTACGGAAAAAAAGAAAATCTAGCACAATGTTGCACAATCCAGTCGATAATTAATTTTTTGGATGAGATATTAAAAATTCAGGACATCAAAATTTATCAGCTCACTTTAAAGAATAAAAAGTCTGCTCTTTTTTATCCTTCTGAAAATAAAAAAAAACAAAGTAGATCAATTCAGTGTAGACCGAAATTATTTCTCCTTTAAAAGACAATGCTGTCTTTATGTAATATCTGCATTTTTTATTTTTATTTTTGCATTTTAAAAGACTAAATTCTAGAGTAACAGACTTTTCCCCTGTACAGGTAATCACCAGGTAATTCAAATGCCTCTATAGCTGGGACCTGAATGTGGGAATTCATCTTCAGTCTACCAGTTCATATTCTCCCCTAAATTGACTCCTTATCAGACATTTCCTCCACCCTTTTCTGGGCCTTCTTCCACAGTTCTAATCCCCAGCTCAAATCACCCAGGCCATTTATCTTTTTCTACATATGATAGGTGATAAAGGGAGCTGTTGGGGTAAAACAATAACAACAAACACAGAACCAATCCCCTGGCTCAGGTTTAAATTCTAAGACTGTGAACTGTGCTAATTATCTCTTACTGATTTGTCCACTGATCCTCTTATTCACTACTGCTTCCATTGTGTATAAAAATGCAGACCAAATACATAAGTATAAAACATCTTGGGTAGAAAAGTAGCAAAGGATTCATTTAAATTCTGAATAACAACAGTTAGTATTTTGTTCATATGGATACTCTTGATTAGAAAATGTAAATTTCAAGTACGGCTATCTAAGCTCTAATGCCAACCGGTTATAAAGAACCATTTTTTTTCATTTGAGTAATCATATAAATAAACGTATAACCTGATTTCAAACCACAGATCTCCTATATTTAAATTTCAGTTATAAAGAGGCTATGCAGTCTTGAAAATGTCACCACCTATTGGTGTTGTTATCTGTAGACAAAGAATAAAATTAATCCATTTGACAGAACATTATGGGTTAATAAAATTAAATAATGCATTATAAAATAAATGCTGATGTAAAACATTTATAAACATTATGTAAAATAAATGCCGAAGTAAAATATTTTTATTTAGATGAAATGATTAGGAAAATGGATTATTTTGATGTAAAAGGGACAGAATGTAATCTATTATCTCCAAATTTCCAGTCAAAGCTTGCCCATCTACACAGCCAAAAGGTAATTCCATTAAAGTTATTTTTAAACAAAATACCCACCCTTGTTATTTCTTATTTTGCCCCAACAATTCCTCCCACTATCAGCTCTAAACAATGCAAAAGTAAAAAAAATCAAATATCTAACCAAATAATTAAATTAAGTAAAAATGCATTCAAAAGTCAAATAGAAATGCCTCTTGGATTATTTGCTATTATTAGCACTGACCTTTAAAAAAACAAACTTAAAATTAAATTTTAACATGATTAGTCTCTTTCTTTTTAACCTAGAAAGGGTCTTAAACACAAAAACAACAAATGATAACAAGAAAAGTAGTTTAAGAATTGGATTAGGCTTATAAATTTAGGGGTATGCATGTTGTCAAACGGTTTGCCATAAAAAATACGTTTTACTGGTTTTGGCAGTTCTGTCCTTGTGTCTTTTCAATTTTCTATTTATTTCACTTTTTCTCTCTTCATTATAAAGAACATAATTTCACTCTAGGAAATTTTGGAATTATAGGGAAATATAAAGATATTTTAAAGAACACCTACATACAGCCATTGGTGATGGTTCCTAATCACATACACTATGTTAAGTCTACTCAATGTTTGTTAGCATTATACAAAAAAAAATTAGCTGATGGTAAACATTCTTCGTGAATATAATTTTAAAGTATGCATATATGGATGTACCAGCATTTACAGAACCATTCCTGTGCAACGAACACTTAAGCTGTTTTCAAGTTTTCTTTATTATAAAGTAGTATCATAAAGAAATCTTTAACTATATATGTGCTAGTTTTTAAGGAAAGAATCATAGAATTTTTTTGAGCACAAGATACTAGACATGTAACCATGTCGAATTTATGAACATTCTTAAGGCTCTTTTGCTGTCCAGATGGTAAAACCAATTTATTCTCTCACCAGCCATGTGTGATAATTACCATTACACAAAACTCAAATGCAAAGAATATTTTTGTTTGCTTTGATGCTTGATTGTCATTTTAATGGGCCATACCAATGTTTAAATTTGCCCTTCCTTCCTTGACAAATACTTTGAAAGAAATGCAATATTTGTTGGACATGTGTATTTCTTCTTTGGGTCACTAGCTTTTTATGTTTTTTTTGTCCCCATATCCACTAATTTCCTCCTTGTTGATTTGAATGTGCTCTTTATATATTAGGATAGTCAACCTCTTTCTATCTGTTATAATTGCTGTCACTACTTTTTCTGCAATTTAATTTTTCTGACTTTTTCATGGTAGAGATTTCGCCTGTGCTCTTCCGGTTTTCATGTGTTAATGAATGACTAAAGTATAATGTCCTTTTGAGCACTGCTTAAATGAGTTCCTTTCTTTGTCACTCCTTCATGTTCATCTCTCTACTCTTAAGACAAATAAATATAAGTACGGAAAAATTAAGTCATAAAGCATAGAAAGTAGAATGTGAACACAGAATTAACTGTATAGAATTTATTCACAATATCCAAAATCCTTATGTAGAGGTAACTGCAAAAGTTGGGAAAGACAGAAACATCCTTTCAAGTTACAAGATACTGATCAGTATCATTTCATGCCTTTATCTTGATTTTAGGTGATTCTCACATTTTTCTAGTATTACACTTGTTTCTAAAACTTTATGATAAATTATCTGTTTCAGCTTCTTTCCAAATCCAAGGGCTGAGCCAGCCCTGATTCCATCCTGTATTATCATCACACCAGTATATTTGTCTAACAATTTCTCTTAAGTTCTTTAATCCTAGTAACAGATGAGAATATCTTTTACAAACTAGAATCCTGGTGTTCTAGAAATTCAAAGACCACACTGGATTCTTTTACGTCTACATACTCATCCTTTTCCTTTGGAAATTAATAAATACTATTATTTGTTTTTCTGGCAAAATGCACAGAATCCTTTATAACTACCATGAGGAACAGAGAAATCCACATTTTCAATCTTAACAGAAAATCCTGACAGAAAAACTCTAAGAAGTAAAGTAGTCAAAAGCCCATCTCATTATGTTCAGCAATTACCAATAATAATTGGAGACTCATTCTATTTTAGTCACTCTTCATTTTATCCACACCTTTAAAGAGCCATTTTATAAAAACGTTAATAAGATCCATTATTATGGAAATGGCAAAACATTTGGTAAGAAACTTCAAACACAGTCAGGCTTATTATAAAAACAGGACAAGAGAAAACCTCTCCAATTACTAATAAGATGAGAGTTCTGACAGTCCCAGAGATAATCAAAGTCAATTTTATAATACTTTTAACAAGATTTTTACTTAATGAATTTCCATATCTGAACAAGGCATATACATGTACTATAATAAGGATGATGAGAAGGACTCAGAGAGTCAATGTTTTTCTATAAATGCGTGAAAATTAATGAAGGACATTGATAAAACTTTTATCACATGATAAAATATGCTAAGCATATTTTACTTGCTACTATTCTCTTCTTAGTTTTTTCACTTTATTTTGTGAACAAAACAAAAAGAGTATTTAAAATAGTAGCCTATACAGAATACTATTCAGAGAGGGTATATGCTACAAAAATGCTTACACACACACATATTCATATGGAATTATAGCTTAAGTAAATGATTTGTGTTATCTATTTTGGAGTACCTCCACAGATAATAAACAAAAGCTTATGTGAAGAATACTGTGTTAGAGCAATACAATCATTTCCTGCTTACCCCTGGTCATACTTCTAGAAGTCTCAACCTACAATAATTTGGGGAGAAACCCAGAATGAAACAGGAAAGTCCTCTGAAGCAGGAGGAACGTTTTTTTTTCTACTTCTTCCTACAGAAACAGAATGTAGGCACCCTGCTACCTTCCTAAGAATATGGACATTTGATTTGTGTGTAAAATGAAGTTCACTAATTCAAAGGCTGAATTATTGTCTATGTTCCACTAGTAACTTCTGGAAATTTTCAAATTAGAAGCAATAAAGAAGCGGAGGAAAACAGAAACCTATATACTAAGAAACACCAAATGGAATAAGAGCTGATTTCTCTTTGAGGTCTGGCAGGGAAGTGGTCAACAAAGTTGCCGATAGGTCTCCTTTAAAGTAGTGCAGTCTCACACTTGGGGATAACCTTAAGGGCACTGCTCTACTGAAATATTAAACACTGTTCACACAAGTGATGATACTGCTTCTCCTTGAAGTACCTTCTTATGAGAGAGACTTGATCTCCTGGCCTGTGATCAGCCTCCATAACCTTGAAATTTCTTTAAAGTTTTATATTTTACTTTAAACATTTACACAAATTTTATATCCTGGTCCAAATATATGTGTGATTTTAATTTAAATTTATGGTTCTCTTCTCTTTATGCAAGCTACCCTCAAATCTTGTAGCAAAATGTGAGCTTCTAGAAATGTGTCGTGTTGACTATAGTGGCTTCTTATGCCCTTTGGTTCACTCAGCTACATAACCAATTTTGAGAAGGCAGGGAAGGGTGACATATAATTCAGAAATATTTCCATAAAAATGGCCGAGAAACAAGAACATTCTGAGAATTAAAGGAATAAATTTCAGTCACTGAAAAAATGCTTTCATGTGAAACCCTTATCGCTCTCCAAATGCCAGCTAAAGCTGGTTGGAACAAGCAATTGCTATTTGGTTATTGTAGTTCTTCACCCTACTTTAGATAATACTTAATCATTTCAACTTAGTTATACAGAAAGTAAGAACACTGTAACCTTATCTAAATTATTTAATCCTCAAAATAGTGTTTCAGCTGACACGTTGACAAGTTTCCATTTTCTGAGTTTCAAACTTGAAGTATGGTTTAACAGTAAATTATTTTAATGTAGTCATGCAATGAAATTATAACTATATAGATGTTAATATGTTAAAGAAATACAACCAATTGCTTGGTAACCAATATAATTTTGGCATCTAATTCTTCCTAATGGAATGATATCAATATCTAAAAGGAAAACTTCCATAGACAATGCAAAAATACTAATAACTTAATTCTTAGAAGTACAGCAATATTTCAGGAGTCTTAAATAACACTAGTATAAAAAATGTGGCCAGGTGTGATGGCTCACACCTGTAATCCTGGCACTTTGGGAAGCCGAAGTGGAAGGATAACTTGAGGCCAGGATTTCAAGACTATGCTGGGCATTAGAGTGGGACCTCATCTCTGTTAATTTATTTTAAAAATAATATTAATTAACAACTAATACTTAGCATTTTCCATGTGCCAGCACTGTTCTAATGGCTTTTTATATATATGAACTCATTTAATCTTAAACAGGCAGAGTTTTACGGACAAAGTATTTAAGGGAAGGGGAGTGGGAGGGGGTGTTAAATAAAGCAAGGCACATAGGTACTAAGTAGGAAAACTAGAAGATGAGCCCAGACAGTTTCACTCCAAGAGGGTAGCTCTACTTAAGAATATAACAATTAATAACAGTGTCACCACTGATCACCAAAAAAAAAAGTCCTTCTCAAGGGCCTACTGTGTATCAAGCACCATGCAAAGCTCTAAGAATGGAAAGAAGAATAAAGCAAGCCTGTGTCCTCAAGGAGCTGACAATCTACCAGAGGCAGTGGACTCAAAACTTATAGAGTTCAAGTGTTGCTTCTTCTAATATACTATGTATTCAAGTTATTTTTGAGAAATATGTAACAATGTCTTCAAGGTATCCTATGATATCACACAGTACTTGGATGATGCAGTTGTTTCTTTTGTTAATCACATGCTAATAAAGAAAATACCACTATTTTGCATGAAGAGCTTTTAGAAGATCAGTAAACAGAATGCGAGTAAATGATAAACAACAAATCTGTGCCTTCGGATTGCTTACTGTCACTCATGACTCTACCTAAATGTTGTGGGAAGGGAGTGGTGAGGACTAGACTATTAGTACTATGGTCAGAATAATTCTTTTGGGTAGGACCACCCATGGGTTGCAGGATATTTAGCATCTCTGGCCCTTCCCACTCAATGCCAGCAGTATTTGCCATCCTTTAGTCATTGCAAAAAACAAAAGTGTCCCCATATATTACTGAATACCCTCAAGAGGTAAAATTGCCTATAGTTGAGAACCATGTTCTACATTTCGAATGTCTATTTTTATTTTTGTATTTCACTTCTGCTGTAATTTTTGTCCTTACAGCTCCAATACGGACTCTAATCCTGTGATTCAGATTTAAATAGACAACATAAAAAGGCAACACCCTCCTAAAAATAGCTGCAAAAACACTGTGATATGTACACACACCCCTTTCCTTAGGATCAGGAATACTACGCAGCAGCAGTCCCCAACCTTTTTGGCACCAGGGACTGGTTTCGTAGAAGACAATTTTTCCACGAACGGTGGCAGGGAGGGGAAGGGGATGGTTTTGGGATGATTCAAATGTGTTACATTTATTATGCACATTATTTCTATTATTATTACACTGTAATATATAATGAAATAATTATATACCTCACCATAATTTAGAATCAGTGGGAGCCCTGAGCTTATTTTCCTTCAACTAGACAGTCCCATCTAGGGGTGATGGGAGACAGTGACAGATCATTAGGCATTAGATTCTCCTAAGGAGTGCACAACCTAGATCCCTCCCATGTGCAGTTCAAAATAGGGTTCATACTCCTTTGAGAATCTGATGCCACTGTTGATGTGAGAAGAGGCAAAGCTCAGGCGGTAATGCGAGCTATGGGGAGTGGCTGTAAATACAGATGAAGCTTCACTCACTAGCCTGTTGCTCACCTCCTGCTGCACAGCTGATTCCTAACAGGCCACAGATTGGTACTGGTCCATGGCCTGGGGTTTGGGGACCCCTGCACTTATTAGGAAATGCAATACTTAGATGACATGTTAAATTTTTAATTAGCAAGATGTATTATAATTGAAGAAGGCAATAAAGGAGAATGCATAAAAAAGAATAACTTCCTTGACTTCTTTCTGTTCATACCCGTTTTTGTTCTAATATGGCCATTCATTAAGATTTTAAATATTATTTTAAGAAAATACAATGTTTAAGACAATAAGAACTAATCCGGGCTCATTCACTAGTTCAGTCTGTCAATATTTTATTTTTATATGCAAATTTTTATTTATTTCAAATGTAAATGTTATGTATTTGGTGATTAATACTGTGAAAAACTGTTAAGATTCCTCTTAATCCTCTGGCAAAATGAAGCAAATTGCTGGGTAGCAACAGATACTCTTTTTTTAGCTCTGATCTGACTGAAGTCAGACAGAAGGCTGTGATCTTACCAGTCACATCCTGGACTTTGTCTGAGGGCTCACATCAGATCTAAATATCCCAGGATTCTGACAGCTTGAAAACTCAGGCAACGATACAGACTCAGGCAAAATCTAAAACATATTCTAGTTAGAATCACGAAATAACTTCTATCAAAGAGGGAATCAAAAAGTATGTAGTACAGACTTTTAGGTTCTATTGCTTCTGTAAGGATTAGCATTATTAAACACATTTAACTATAAAAGAAATAATAGAAATACACTATATGTTTAGTATGCTACTATTTATGAACTCCAGCTGTGAGATATCACCATGGTAACAGGAATATACAATCAAAGCAGGTTTCCATGTTACGATGCAGCATTACTCATTTAAAGAATGTAATATGCTTAAGATAGGCAGAAAATTTCACAATATTGTCATTGGCCCGCTCATAAAAGAAGAAAAAGATGAGTATTCAAAATGGCAGATAGAAACAATGGAACCATTCTGCTGGACAATCACTGGCAGTCACTCTTTTAACTGAGAGAATAAAATGTTTTAAAAATAAATGAGTAAGTCCAGGCACCAGGCATGGTGGCTCATGCCTGTAATCCCAGCACTTTGGGAGGCTGAGGTGGCTGGATCACTTGAGGTCAGGAGTTTGACACTAGGCTGACCAACATGGTAAAACCCTGTCTCTACTAAAAATACAAAAATTAGCCAGGCATGGTGGCAGGTGCCTGCAATCCCAGCTACTTGGGAGGCTGAGACAGAAGAATCACTTGAACCAGGGAGGCAGAGGTTGCAGTGAACCAAGATAGTGCCACTGCACTCCAGCCTGGGCAACAAAGCGAGACTCCAGCTCTAAATTAATTCATTAGTTAATTAAAAATAAATGAATAAATGAATGAGTGAATGAATGCAAATGCATGAATGAATGACAAAAGAATGATTTAAAAAACAGAGGAAGAACATTCAGGTAGAAGAACTACTGTGTCAAAAAGACCATGTGACATTTGTTTATAACCATTCCTGTAAGAAAAAACTGGATAAAATCTATTAGTTTGATGCTCTGTGTATATATATATTTAGTATTCAGGTTGGAACAAAGTTTAAAATATGCATAAGATTAGGTCATTGCTCTAAAGGAACATGTGTGCAAGAGTGTGCATTTATTAGTTCACTTAGTAAATATTTATTGAGTGCATTTAGGTGCTTGGGAACACAAATACAAGGCATTGTCCCTGGCCTTAAGTGTTAATAATCTAACAGAAAAGACAGTCCTTTAAATAACAATTTAGTGTAACTCCTGATATAGAAATACACATAAAATACTATAAGAACAGGCCAGGCGCGGTGGCTCACGCTTGTAATCCCAGCACTTTGGGAGGCCGAGGCGGGTGGACCACGAGGTCAGGAGATCAAGACCACGGTGAAACCCCGTCTCTACTAAAAATACAAAAAAATCAGCCGGGCGTGGTGGCGGGCGCCTGTAGTCCCAGCTACTCGGAGAGGCTGAGGCAGGAGAATGGCGTGAACCCGGGAGGTGGAGCTTGCAGTGAGCCGAGATCGCGCCACTGCACTCCAGCCTGGGTGACAGAGCGAGACTCCGTCTCAAAAAAAAAAAAAAAAAATACTATAAGAACATAACATCATAGCAATATTCTTCCAAATTATTCAGAAAGAATTATGCTCGTATCTACATAAAAATTTAGGTTTTACTGAAAATTAAGTGTGGTACACATTTATGAAATGATATAAAAGTCACAATCAGTTTAATTGACTAGAGGCAGATAAGTAGACATAAAGACATTTAACTGAAATATACCTCTTCAACTTAAAAACAAATAATTACAAGTGATATAAATTTCTAAACTATCTAACTCCCATAGGAAAGTATAACAGATTGTAGTGAAGTAAAGCTTTATTAAATGACACTGCTGACTGCCAAATAAGCTACTGAAGTGTGACTTCTAGGACAATAATGCTTGAGATCATCATTCTACTCTTTGTAGGGTAAAAAACAGAAAGGATCAATGTGAAAATGTCTCAGCTCCCTTGACAGAAAGCTCACCAGTGTGCCAGAGAATATGAATGGTCTTGGGAGCGGGTGATAAGATCAAGGAGAAACACTAGAGTCACCTTGGAACATTCTGCTTCTCATGTTATGTTCCCAGCATTTCCTTTCGATTGTTAGTGCCACTACTGAAAAGAGGCTCAAGCTTCAACTTAATTCAATGGAAAGCAGGTTGAGACTGCAACTTTTCCCAAATTCATATAAGGCAAATACTGTTTTCTCCCAAGCAGTAAGGTATACAAAAATTCTTTTTAAAATTTCTCTTAAAGCCTAGACCCACCCTCTGACATGGATCATTGAAGATGAAAACCCATTTAGAAAAGAAAATTGAAATGTCTTCACAGCTAAAAAGAACACTGCTACCTGGAGCACTTCAACTACTTGAGCTGTTGTATCTCAAATACTTTTCTGTCATTCTCCATTATCCATCCATTCAATAAGCATTCTTTAAATGCTTATTAGTCCTAGACCTGGGGCTGCAAACTTTTTCTTAAAGGGCCAGGTAGTGAATATTTTAGGACAAGATGTAAAATCAAGGACATTTTGTAGGTACTTATATAGGAATTTAAATATACACCACTTAAAATGTAAAATCATTTTTAACTGGCAGTAAAAAGGGTCACAAATCAATAAAACCAGCATTAATAACGTATGTCATTCTTTCAACAATTTAGAGAGGTATTATTCTTCTCATTTCTCAGAAGAGGAAATCAGGCTCAGACTAGTCATGTGATTTGTTTGTATTTGTACATTGTAGAGCCAGCATTCAAACTTATGTCTTCTGGGGAACAGTACATCAATATCACCAACTCCCCATATGTGGCTCTCTCACATGCATAGTGATAAAATGATTTCTACTAACTCAGATTATGGAGTATATCCTAGAATATGTATTACATAGTATTATTAATTAACATTGGTAATAATATAGTGAGCATTTATGACTTTGGTTACCTGACGTTCTTCTAGGTTCTTAGGTCTTTGATCATCACAACACCCAACAGAGAAGCTACTAATATTTTTCTGTTTTACAAAGAGGTAAACTGAGGAAGAAAGAGGTTATATAACTTGCCTAGCATCCCATTACTACTCTGTAGCAGAACTGGTGCTTTATTCCACATCTTCCTTAAGTTAACTTTGTTTTGAGACTCAAGTCTCAAGTCTGTTTCAATATGAGATTATTTTTTCTTGTTCATCCTTTAGGATTTCCGAGGAATAACTACTTTCTTTCTTCCATTTCTTAGGTCAAAAAAATCACATAATTCAAACTATTAATAAAAACTGTATCTTTCAGGATTAAAGAGTGAAATCATGTGTAGTTTCTCTGAGTGTTAAATTATAACATTTATGAAAAACCAATAAGATAAATAATAAAAATCATTCCAGAAAAAAGCAAAATTTGAGAGTAGCCATGTTGGTGATGGTAACATATCTTCCTGTGTAAAAAATTGTATGTAAAATATCCTAAGGGAATGTATTTGGTCAGCATGGAACACTGGAAGGGAGAAAAGGGAATGTATTTGGTCAGCATGGAACACTGGAAGGGAGAAAATGCAGGAGTTTCCCAAGAGGAAACCTTGAACACAGCCCTAAAAATGAAGTAACCCAAAGAAATGCCTTGTCAAAATTCCACTACCAAGCATTTCCTTCCTGCAGAGATAGATGAATACGGTGAATACAATCTGATGCCATTACACATTATCATCACTCCACCTAGTGACAATGGCAAATCGGTTTCATGCTACCTGCCAAATCCTAATGAACTACAGTGGAAGATCTTCAGGGCTGTGTTGAAAAGGCTCTGTAGGCCAAGTCTGAACTCAGTGGCAATAAGTATCATAACTGATTAGCCATGTCTGCCCAAGTCAGGAGGAAGGGTGGCACCATATATGGAGACCTTTCACACCACTCAATCCCATTTCTCTGATTTTGAGAGCAAAAAATTTGTGAAAGTAATTAGGATTTCACGTATCTTCCTGTACAGGGAATAGCCTGATATCCAAGAGTCTACCCCTCTTGACCACCGTATTTCCGGTTTGCAAATTAATCAGTTGGCATTCTGGTTCATTGACTAGTCTGTTGTGTACCTGGTTATATAAACTTAAACTGGGCAGTACCATCCATTCTCAGTGAACTGACAAGGTAAATTTTTCTGAGTCAACAACATTAATGAGCAAACTCAGATTCTGGTAAATTCACAAAAGTAAATCTTATGTGACCTCTTAGAAGCCAAACAGTGAGACAGCCTTCCCATTAAGAAAAAACTCTTATCAGACACTTCTTCTAGACTTGAACAAAAAATACTTTTAATCAAATTCAGTTTCACCATTTCCAAATTTAATAATTTCCTTTCTTAAATTTTCTTCACAGATTTGCTATTGCCAGTGTTAGATGACATTTAATTCTATACAAACACTCTCATTGCCTCTCATTATGATGTTTAAAACCAATGAGAGTACTTTGAATAGAATCTAGTTCTCTCTCAACCTAGGATTATATCAGCCTGTCAACATTATAGTAGTTGTGCCCTGCACAATGACATTTCGGTAGTGGACTACATATATCATGGTGATCCTATAAGATATTATAAGATTATAATGAACCTGAAAAATTCCTATTGCCTGGTGGGTGACATCATAGCCATCTTAATGTTGTAGCACAAAGCATTACTCATGCATTTGTGTGATGCTGGTGTAAACAAACCTACTGTGCAGCCGGTTGCATAAAAGTATAGCACATATACTTGTGTACAGTACATAATATGTGATAATGATAATAAATGAATGTTACTGGTTTATGTACTTACTATACTTTTTATCATTATTTCAGAGTATACTCCTACTTACGAAAAAATGTTAACCGTAACATAGTCTCAGATAGGTTCTTCAGGAGGTATTCTAGAAGAAGGCATTGTTATCATAGGAGATGACGGCTCCATGTGTGTTACTGTCCCTGAAGACCTTCCAGCGGGACAAGATGTGGAGGTAGAAGACAGTGATATTGATGATCCTGACCCTGTACAGGGCTAGGCTAGTATGTGTGTGTGCGTCTTTTCTAAACTCAAATACACTCAGTCATACTCCACTTATGACGGCATCATTTCTTTTTTATACGGTCACATCACCCTAACTAAACCCATGTTTCTAGTTTTACCTTTCGGACGTTCGCCAACCGATTCATCATCAAGGACTCCTCTCGATCATCATCGTCGTCCAAGTCGAGCATCGGCATGCCAAAGGGGTCAATGATGCTGCAACACCTGGAGCCTTCATCTCTTGGATCAAAGGGGTCCACGATTATGGGCTCAGTTCCTTTTATTTCACAACGACAGAAAGGGCAGCCCTGACCATCCGACTCCTAAACAAATAGAAAATGCATGGATTGGTTTTGTTCAAAATAAACAGTACTGGGAAATGCTAATAATGTTCTACAACTATAAAAGTCGCATCCCCCAAAAAAGTTTTTGGGGTAGGAGGTGGGGGATGATTTCTCTTGAAGAGGTAGTGGGTATAGAACAGGGAGCCAACAAAATATATAATAAATGGTCAGTATCTTCAGTTTCCTAAGAAAAAAACATATTTTAAAAAAGTTTGATTTTCCCAAGAAAAGAAACCTCTTTATTTTCCTGATTGTTCACTTATTATTCTAATGTACCAAGGCATTAGACTCCTGAAGAAAACTGGAAATTGAATCATATCTCTCCTTACGAAAAGAGAGCAGTACTGACTAAACATTCCATAAAAAAGTATATTTTGGTAAAAATTCATAATAAAGCAGTAGTATCGGTGAGAAAAATACAATACTTGTGCATCTAACTGTGGCTAAATATTTGTTTTAACTGCCTGTGTATTTTAAAATCTTTAATACACAATTAGGAAAAACTAAAATGTGTACATTTATATCCAAAAGCCATCATCTGTCCTGAAAGCCTGTCATCCTGACACACAGCTCAAATATAAAGTTCTCTGTGGGATATTAAGTTTTGCCCTTATCTTGCTTTTAAACAATATGATACAAAAAGATTTGTGCAAATACTTTTGGGCTGGAAATGTATTTACTGGTCATTATTGGATGTTTTGCTCAAAGTTTCCTACATTCATTTCTCAAAACTAACTACATTAAAAATTCACAAATTGCAGGGAAATAAAAAAACACTGTTTTCTTGCCCTACAGACAACATTGCTTTCTAGAGATAAGATGGTATATGATATTCTCCACCCGATTTTTGGTTTTGCATTATACCCTGACTTTAGCAATGTGTTATTTAAAAATGGTAAAAATCACAAAATTACTTTAAGGGAGAAATGGGATGAAATAGCATCATTTTAGTGGCAAGACAACAGATGTAGAGAGCTGACGTCTTTAAAGAAACTGTTCCATAATTAATTCAGGACTGTCCTGTCCACTTGGTTTAATAGGAAATTAGTGATCTACCTGCCCAACAGTGATGTTTGGATCAAGGATGGAATAACTCTCTCACTCTCTTCTCACTGAACAACTACCTTGCATCTACTTTGTGGCAGATCCTGTGATGGTTTATTCTTTCTAAGTTTCATTCATCTCAACAAATTGAAAACCTGCTTTGCCAAACAAAGTGTCAAAAAACAAAAAACAATGAGTTTGCTTAAGAAAAATCAACTGCAACATTCTCTTATTCATCTGCTTGTACATAATTTGGAAAAGAAACTTGGAATGGTAAAATAGTTGAACTAACGTGGTATAAAGAAATACAGACATATAAATATAGAATCCTTCAAGGTTTACCACCATACATGTTCATGTCCAGCGGGCTTCAAAACACATTAAATATTATTTGCTCCATCATTTTACAGGTAACAAAACCAAGATTTAATTCTTCTATTTTTGATAACCTCCTTGCAATGATATTTTCTAACACAGGAGTAAATATTTAAGAAAAGCAAAATCTTTCTCTTATAAAAAGAATATTAAATTTAAAGTTATATTCAATATATATTATCATCCAGGCAAAACTCCCCTTGTTATAAAAGTCAAAAGAGATCCATATTAGGTGCCTATAGTGGAATACTTTTACAGATTTACATAAGACAATTTCAAAAAGATAGTTTTATTTAACAGCAAGCTATGCCAGCCTGGGCAACATAGCAAGACCTTGTCTCTACAAAAAATAAATGTTTAAAAAATTAGCCAGGTGTTGTGATACACGCCTGAAGTCCCAGCTGGGCTGAGCTGGGGGCTTTGCTTGAGACCAGGAGTTTGAGGCTGCAGTGAGCTACGATAGCATGACTGCCCTCAGCCTGGGTGTCAGGGTAAGACCCCGTGCCAAAAAAAAAAAAAAAAAAAAAAGAAAAGAAAAAAAAGAAAGCAAGATCTGAAGATCTGATGGTCCCTCTGCCTTTAACACATGAAGAATGGAAAGCAGTACTTTGAGACCTACATAGTCACTTAATTTACTCATACATTAAAAAAAATTATTATAGAAAATCTCAGATACACATAAAATTTGAGGGAAAACTATAATGAATTTCTATGTACCTATCACCCGACTTCAACAATTATCAATTCATCCCCAATCCAGTTCCATCTATATGTTCTCTTGTTCCTTTCACTCTTAGATCGTTTTGAAGTATCTCCTACACATTATATAAATTCATTGGTAAATATTTTAGTATCATAACTAAAAACTAAGAACCTTTTAAAGACCTAATTTCAGTGCAATTATCATAACTAAAAATTATTCCACCCAATAGAAATCATGAAAGTCACATTATTTTTTAGTACAGTGCATAGAATGTGCAAGACACACTATCAGGCTACATAAGTTTCTCTTTGAACTTCCAGGGTCAACTCACATATTGCTCTGGTTAAGGATGACTTCCAGTTTATGTGATCTATTTCCTCATAAGAGGTAACTGAAAATATTGAGTTTTGAAGGGGGAGGAGGTGAAAGGCAATAATTGTGTCTTTATAGCACAAGAAAAAACAGAGAACTGTTCATCTAAAACTGAATTTAGATTTTTCTCTACGCTACTTGAAAATTTAATGTTATACAAATTACTGATGTTGTTAAGAGTACCTGTTATAAGAGTAGATATCACAAAATACATCTTCTCTTCAGCTTTGTTGTTGAGAGTTTACATTACTCAACAGATCAACAAACAGCTACAATGAACATTAATTTTGATTTGCAAAAACACAGATCACACTGAATGTGTCTCTAATGGTACTTACTCTAATATGACTTCATCCATCACACTTTATAAACGGACTACTGTCACATGCAAATTAGACGTCTAACCATAAAGTCTCAAATGCTACTTTGGTTACTCTGCCCTAGTTTCTGTCAGGTGGTTGATTAAATACACACGAAGAATATCTTCAATACAATAATTAAAATAATGTTTCTGTCAATGTATACTTAATACAAGATCAAATAATATGCATTAATGGAGAATAAAGACCAATAAATAACTCATTTTCTAGTTCCCACCATTCTGTGAATGTTAAGAGGAAGTACTGAGCACTCCGTCTATTCTAAATGACTCAGTAGGTTTCACTTCCTCAAATAAGAAATACTTCTAAACCAAAGGATACAAAAGTTATCAGTGAATACTATACACAGCTGAAACTAAATTCTGTCATTTCTCCTAATACAGTAAAATAATTCAGACTCGCATCTCAACCATTAATACTGTATGTCAGTGACATTACTTAAAATATAACTTCAGGTAAACTCAGATAATTAACATTGACAAACAAACAGAAAAAAAATTTTAAACCTTCATAATACTCCATTCTCCACAAATACTCTATGTAAAAACCCAAATGAATATTGTTAGTACCATCTCATCATCATCATGTATCAATCACCTTCTATACTCTGTTTAAATATTGCTAAGACAGACATACTGTATCTTAAATACCTTCTTTTAAATGTTTTTCAAGATAGCATTATATATAGTATAAATATTTGCTTTCAGCATGATTATTAGAGGCATACTTTGACTTAAGGTCAATCACTTTATGCCTTCCCACATATGTAATATACATCAAGGGCTGTAGGGTATACACATAGGGCCTCCTAAGTCTCATTTTGGAATGCATTTTATATTTTTACTGTATGTGTATGCATATGTATGTATTTTTTCCTTTATCAATAACTTCTAATTTATATTACCTTGCTATATTTCATGTAGCTATGAGGTTGCCACAAATCTTTTTTTAAACATAGCAATTATAACTGGAAAAAATATATGTATATAAATGCACTGAGAATAGGTTGGATCCATACTAAGAATTTTCAAAGCACAGTATCTCCCACAGAAACTCAGTAACTTCTGGCTGAAAGAACGAATGAAAGAATAAAGAAGGATAGTTAACAGTAATCTTAGACAAAATGCCCCAGAGCAGGAGAGATCTTTGCTTCTGGTTTGTTTTATGATGGACAAGGAAAAAAGACATTGGTGAATCTCGACTCTTCTAGTTTTGATTTGGGAGGCCCATAAAAGCCTGCATAGTGAATCAGAAAAGGAGCACAGACATTCTGAATTAGGATACTTGGACTGGACTTCTACCTTCCCCAATTACAGCTGTGTGACACTGGGCAATTCATTGCATCTTATTTACAGGGTATAATGAGATAATGCACATTTAGAGACACCATAAAGAGAAAGTGAGATAAATTAGTTTAAAGCTTTATAAAGTGCTATAAAAATTCCAGTTGGCATAATTAGTATAAAAATAGTCTCAAGAATAAATGTAATAAGAAAACTAAGGAAACATATCTTAACATTTGAAAAAACTCGTATCTCTATACAAATTCCATTTTGTAATGAAATGAATACAATTTTAAACCTGCAGAATTATCAGTGCGCATAGATTAATCATAACTGGAAATATGGGATATCTCCTAAGCACTTTATTAGAAACAATAATAACTAAAATTCCAGGCACTGTTGTAAGCACTCTCTAAATATTAATTCATTTAATCCTATAAGGTAGTTACAATTATTGTTACCCAACAAGAAAAAGTGGTTTACTAGTTTGATGAAGGTCACATAGCAAGCAATACTAAGTAGGAAATCACAACAAGGGGATCTATTTCAAGAGTCTAATCATTTCAACAGTACACTATAGGATCAGCATGTAGTGGTTTTTCAACCTCAGATTCATAGCCAAGGTTAAAATAAAGGTGAAAAATAGCCGGTTGCTACTACTGATCATTCATAAATGTAAAAAATTTAAAACTATTTTGCTCAAATTGCAAATATCAAAACTAAAAAAACTACTACAATCAATGAATATTCTGTTCGCTCTAATTGAAAAGTTTCAGCTCTTTAACAGGAAGACGTAAAATGTATCTGAATAATTATACCATTTCTGAGGATACGTTTTTACATAGTAAAAGCTTTTTGTTTTAAACATTTGTTGCTTGAATCCAATTTAAATTTTTAATGCATGAAGTTGGTCTAGAATGAGCTGGTCATTTAGAATAAGTCTACATTCTAAACACTTTTTAAAAATGGTGTCAACTTTAAAAACACTTATAAAAGATCCATGTTGGAGTCACCTGAAAATGTTTCCAAAGTGCCATTATCTGTTACTGTCCACACACTCTACAATACAGTGGGCATCCATCTAATTTAGTCATTAGACTTAAGAATCAAGCACTTATTCTACTAGATTTTATTTTCTCATATCCATCATTTCCTTTCCTTTTCTAGTGCATCACTCTAGTTCATAATGTTACTATAATGTATTTGAACAACTCTCACAGCTTCTTTATTACTCCCAATGTGAAAGGGAAGCTCCAAAATTTAATCACATTTACACAAAAGACACAACGGGTGGTTAAAGACAAAAGTGCCCATTTAAAACGTTCGTAAAGGCAAGTATTATTTTCTATTTGTAGTACCTAAGTTATAAAATTTCACTGAGGCTAGAAATGTGAAGACTGGTCACCTTTGAAGGAAGATAGAGTAAAATATTTATTTTATTTTATCTTATTTTTTGAGACAGAATCTTGCTCTGTTACCTAGGCTGGGGTGCAGTGCTGTGACCTCAGCTCACTGAAACCTCTGCCTCTAGGGTTCAAGCCATTCACCTGTGCCTCAGCCCCCCAAGCTGCTGGGATTACAGGCTCCTGCCATCATGCCCAGTTATTTGGTATTTTTAGTAGAAACAGGGTTCGCCAGGTTGGCTAGGCTGGTCTTGAACTGCTGACCTCATGTGATCCACCCACCTCGGCTTCTCAAAGTGCTGGGATTACAGGCGAGAGCAACTGCGCCTGGCCAAAGATTATTTCTTATTGCCTTAAAAGTGATCAGTTGAACTTGTTTCTCACCTCTCTCAGACAGCTATATACATTTTCCCAACAACACTCTCTACATATGGAACATCTATAAATCTCCTTAATCATATTCCACATTAAAATCAGAGTTTATTGATTTTTTGGTAAATTACTATTTTGAATACGCTGATATCTTTCTTTTAAATTATATCAAACAATATACAGGAAGAAAAACCACAGGAAAATTAATTTTACATTTAATTGAATTAAAGTCCTCGGCAGTAATTCAAAACATAGCTGCATATCCAACTGACAAAGATATCCATTTGTATTTTGGAAGGAAGATATGAAGAACAGAGTTTGGGGTTTGTTCCATTCAGGAGCTCAAAGGCCATTTTCCTTTTCTTTTTTTCTTTTATTATACTTTAAAAGTTCTGGGATACATGTGCAGAACGTGCAGGTTTGTTACACAGGTATACACATGCCATGGTGGTTAGCTGCACCTATCAACCAGTCATCTACATTAGGTATTTCTCCTAAAGCTATCCCTCCCCTTGCCCCCCAGCCCCTGACAGACCCTGGTGTGTGATGTTCCCCTCCCTGGGTCCATGTGTTCTCATTGTTCGACTCCCACTTATGAGTGAGAACATGCAGTGCTTGCTTTTCTGTTCTTGTGTTAGTTTGCTGAGAATGATGGCTTCCAGCTTCATCCATGTCCCTGCAAAGGACATGAACTCATCCTTTTTTATGGCTGCATAGTATTCCATGGTGTATATGTGCCACATTTTCTTTATCCAGTCTATCATAGATGGACATTTGGGTTGGTTCCAAGTCTTTGCTCTTGTGAACAGTGCTACAATAAACATACATGTGAATGTGTCATTTTAGTACAATGATTTATAATCCTTTGAGTATATACCCAGTAATGGGATTGCTGGGTCAAATGGTATTTCTTGTTCTAGATCCTTGAGGAATCTCCACACCATCTTCCACAATGGTTGAACTAATTTACACTCTCATCAACAGTGTAAAAGCATTCCTATTTCTCCACATCCTCTCCAGCATCTGTTGTTTCCTGACTTTTCAATGATGGCCATTCTAACTGGTGTGAGATGGTATCTCATTGTGGTTTTGATTTGCATTTCTCTAATGACAAGTGATGATGAGCTTTTTTTTCATATGTTTGTTGACTGCATAAATGTCTTCTTTTGAGAAGTGTCTGTTCATATGCTTCGCCCACTTTTTGATGGTTTTTTTTTTCTTGTAAATTTGTTTAAGTTCCTTGTGGATTCTGGATATCAGCCCTTTGTCAGATGGATAAACTGCAAAAATTTTCCCTCATTCTGTAGGTTGTCTGTTCACTCTGATTATAGTTTCTTTTGCTGTACAGAAGCTCTTTAGTTCAATTAGATCCCATTTGTCTATTTTGGCTTTTGTTGCCATTGCTTTTAGTGTTTTAGTCATGAAGTCTTTGCCCATGCCTATGTCCTGAATGGTACTGCCTAGGTTTTCTTCCAGGGTTTTTATGGTTTTATGTCTTACATTTAAGTCTTTAATCCGTCTTGAGTTAATTTTTGTATAAGATATAAGGAAAGGGTCCAGTTTCAGTTTTCTGCATATGGCTAGCCAGTTTTCCCGACACCATTTATTAAATAGGGAATCCTTCCCCCATTGTTTGTTGTTGTCAGGTTTATCAAAGATCAGATGGTTGTAGATGTGTGGCATTATTTCTGAGGTATCTGTTCTGTTCCATTGGTCTACATATCTGTTTTGGTACCAGTACCATGCTGTTTGGGTTACTGTAGCCTTGCAGTATAGTTTGAAGTCAGGTTGCATGATGCCTCCAGCTTTTTTCTTTTTGCTTAGGATTTTCTTGGCTATACGAGCTCTTTTTTGGTTCCGTATGAAATTTAAAGTAGTTTTTTCTAAGCCTGTGAAGAAAGTCAATGGTAGTTTGATGGGGATAGATTGAATCTATAAATTACTTTGGGCATTTTGGCCATTTTCATGATATTGATTCTTTCTTTATGTCCTCTCTGTTTGCAGATGAAATGAATGTATATTTAGAAAACCCCATCGTCTCAGCCCAAAATCTCCTTAAGCTGATAAGCAGCTTCAGCAAAGTCTCAGGATATAAAATCTATGTGCAAAAATAACAAACATTCCTATGCGCCAATAATAGACAAACAGAGAGCCAAATCATGAGTGAACTCCCATTCACAACTGCTACAAAGAGAATAAAACACCTAGAAATACAACTTACAAGGGATGTGAAGGACCTCTTCAAGGAGAACTACAAATCAAAAGCCATTTTCTAGATCCTGAAATAAGCACAGAATGAAAACAATTCCTTAACTTTTAACCTTACATGGTAATGCTGCAGAATCACTGCTGCATAATATACTACCTCACAAAGGAAGATGTGCAGAAGTTCAGGGTTGAGAAGATAAACGTTTTGTTAATGTCCCATTAACACGTGGATGTGAAAGACAACTCTCCAAGTTTTATTACTAAGGGTAGCACAGAAATGTTGCACACAGAGTAATATTACTTCAAAGAATGTCTCTAGAAAGGTGATTATTCAACTTATTTAGTATTCTGTGCAAACTCTGCTTGCTTATTCAATTTATTAAATAACACAGATGTTTCAGAAAGAGAAAAAAGCATCTGACACCTCTTGAGAGGCATGACTAATGGGCCATTATGACAGCAATTAAAGAGTAACCACTTGCAGCCTGTAACTACTGACACAGCTACTGTGCATTTCTTAAGTTTTCTGTTAATTACATAAAATTTAAGTCTCTAATGAATTTCAATTAAACCAAAGTAGGGCATCAGATGGAAGGAAAAGTTGGTGAAGAATGACTTGCTAAAAATGCACACTGCTGAGCATAGTATGATTTATGGTCAGGGTTTAATATTTCCTATTGGATTCTAACTGATTTATCATAGCTTCTTGGCAGACATGCAGCCTTTAAAATCATATTCATATCCGCATGCCCAACCAACATAGTAGAAAGTAACAAAAAATGTCTAGCAGCCATAATTAAATTGGAAGGATAACAGGATACTCATTTTAAGTAATTATTAATACCATGCCCCTCAACAGAAATTTCAGGTTTAATTTTAACTTTAACTTCTTGAGACTAAGGATTGTGTCTCAGAGTTCTTTTTAGTTCAGAGCATAGTACAGAACATGGGATATTGCAGCTGCTCAAAGAATGTTTCCTAAATAAATAAATAAATGGAAAATGATAATTGAAACAATCTTGGTTTGATTCTACCAAACCAGTAAGAGGAAGAAGCAAAATAACAAATTCTTCCTGTGCACAGTTAAGCTTGCAAATTTAATCATATAAAACAAAAACAATGTCTTTAAAGTATCATTTTTGAATGAGGAAAAAATTGAAAAAGAGAGACGTCAGTTATTTTAATCTAAGTCCAGACACCTAATACCTTGAGAACATTTCTCTATATATCTACAAGCTTAGATACCACTTTTGGCAATATTTTGCGGAACTATGAAGTGTGCTATAATTTTGTTCTTCTTACTGACATATTTATCATCAATTAGGTTAAGTCAAGTGAGCACAGCTAGGTGAGATTACAGATACAAGACCTTCAGCATATCTAATGTTTTACAACTGTGCTTCAACTAGATTATACGACTTTTATTTTTATTAAATACCAGAGGCATTTTGCAATAACATATTTTAATGATCAACAAACATTGCTGTTCATGCAATAATACAAAAGCTGCCAAAACAGATATGCTAGTTGGCAGGAAGCACTACTATGTGAAGACTATATCTAAATGTAAAAATATTTAGATTATCCAAAAGTAGAAATGTTCAAAAGTTGAAACTTCCTTTGACCAGTAAGATCCCACTGAGATACAGAGACTGTGAAATATCAATTTAGAATTATTGACCTAAGAACAATTTTCTTTAGGGGTAGAGAAAACGTGAACTGGGGATTACTGTGCATATTTTTTTTTGGTGTAAAACAGCGATAAAAATGCAGTCTTACTGCTTCTGTGTTAGTGCTGGTAGTACTGCACACGATAAAAGTAAAATAACATGGTTCAAGAATGGGTGGAAAAAATCACAATGTAAAAAGTTAAGGAAACCACAGAATAGCTAGTGAATGGAACAAAAGGAACTAAGCCTTAGATATTCTAGGATTTGTTCTCAGATACTGAGTATGATAAAAGGTCTTTGAAAAGATCATAAATAATTCTCAGAAAAGTATTGTAAGAGCTTTTCACAATCTACAATACTGTCTTCTTATTTAATGTACTTTTAGACTTCCTTTTCTTTTACATTACCTAGCATGCAATTTATAAGTATTTACTGAGTAATGACCAATGTGCAGATAACATGCTAGCAGAGAGATTCTAAAATAGGTAAAGTAATCCACACTCTAGAAAGGAAATACATAAATATGGAAATATTTACAATATGAACATAATGAGGTAAGAGCTTACAGAAACACATACAAAATGTGTGAGGAGGATGCTTATTAATGATGAGCTGCTTTGTGTGAGGAGAATTCAAAAATAATACTGAAAATAATGGTTTGCATATTTTTCATTAATTTAGGTGCAAAATTCAATGATCAGATTAAGATAATAATATTACTGTCTAGTAACATAAATGTAATTTATTATTTCAACCTTCTGAATAGTTTTGAATTTGTCATTTTTGTTTCTACTTTACTTAGTAATCTACTTTATTACTCTCTCACATAACTTTTAAAATTTTAACTAAACACAATTTTCAGAGCTTGACATTTATGTACTTCCTTAATTTCTAAAAGTAAAACTGAGAAGTAGCTGAGAGTGAAAAAGAGAAATGGTAAATGGTAACAACTTACCAACATTACTGAACATATCTTCATATAAGGTCATTAGACCAATATTAAAAATCATGAAATAATTCAAGGAATTGATAAGCAACAAGCAAGAGGAACTACACCAATTTGGAGAATGCACAGTAACACACAGAAATGTTGTGGTGATGAAAACGACACAGCATTAGTAATACAGAAAGACAACCAGGAAATGTTCCTATGCCTTTCGCACATAATGAACCTATTGCAAATAGTTCACAAACCTAACAAATACAGTAAGTCCTTAATTAATATTGTTAATTAGTTCTTGGAAATTGAGACTTTAAGTGAAACAACTTACAGTATAATGAAGTCCATTTTACCCCAGGCTAACTGATAGAAACAAGAGTTAAGGTTCCTACGGCATACAGTACGTCACTTTGCTCAAAGTTGCAGTTTCCAAGAATCTACTGACAATGTTAAGTTAGGACTTAAGTAAACGTAGTATTTATTTACTAAGAATAAATAAACTTTCTTTTAAGAAGTATATAGAAAGTAAAATAAATAAAATATTTGTTGCTTTACATTCAGCCATACTTTTCTACTCACCCCGGGCTGCAAGGCAAACAATTATTTTATTATTTTTATTATTATTTTATAGAGATGGGGTCTCCTTATGTTGTCCAGGCTGTTCTCGAACTCCTGGGCTCAAGGGATCTTCCTGCCTTGGCCTCCCAAAATACTGGGATTTAGAGGTATGAGCCACCATGCTTGGCCAGTAAACTATTTTGTATGACGCTTTAAAAAAAAATTTTACTAAACAAATGTTTCTGTCAAACTAATAGCAGCTTCTGACTTTTTTTTTTTTTTTTTTTCTTTTTTTTGAGACGGAGTCTCGCTGTATCGCCCAGGCTGGAGTGCAATGGCGCAATCTCGGCTCACTGCAAGCTCCGCCTCCTGGGTTCACGCCATTCTCCTGCCTCAGCCTCTCCGAGTAGCTGGGACTACAGGCGCCCGCCACCACGCCCGGCTAATTTTTTGTATTTTTAGTAGAGACGGGGTTTCACTGTGGTCTCGATCTCCTGACCTCGTGATCCGCCCGCCTCGGCCTCCCAAAGTGCTGGGATTACAAGCGTGAGCCACCGCGCCCGGCCAGCTTCTGACTTTTAACCAACTTAACCTCCAAATACTAAGTACAGTATTGAGTTACAGATGTGAAGTCTTGCAACATGTATGCATGTGTATGCTCTAAGACTGGAGCCCCAAGGAAAATGGCTGAAATACACAAGCCCTGCATGGAGGCAGAGTGTTAGGAATTTGTATCAGCCTATTATTCTGATTTTCTTCAGAAATGCCAGGCTTTTAGTTTCTTTGTACTTGTAAAAACCACACTACCACCCTGAAGGCAAAGAAGGGTGACAAATACAGTTTGTTTTCTTTGTTAGTTTAATATGTATCCTGAAACACTGAATGATTATCAGGTACACCAGTCCTAAGTAGTCCAATTACAGACAATCTATCACTGAGTCAGTATCTCTACAATACCTCCTACTGACACATTTGAAATAAACTTGCAAACAATTCTGTCTTCTACCAACATATCTACATTTATTGAATGCAGTTTTTAAAAGGTACTGCTAAGTTTGCAGAACTATTACTGTTAACGTAATTTAAATAGAAATCAAGTATCTATGTTGAGAATGATCTCCCTCAGCATCTCCCTGTAATACGCAAATTTCACCAACATCATGAAGGGATAAAAGGAATAAGGGAGAAGATATAAAGAAAAACCTAAAACACAATATAAGCCAAATGCATATGAAGAAGAGAAGTATAGGATTTTGAACAATGTTACTGAGGTAGCAAAGATCTCTGGGCATTCAGAAAGGACTTTGAAAATATAAATCAACTGTAATTCATTTCCTAATTCTTCCTCTTTTCCTGATCCATTAAAAAAATTTTCACAAAAGAAGAAGCAGGCCCTTTTATGACTATGAAAATGGGAAAATCATTATATTTTATTACTAAGTAAGGAGCTCGGCAGGCATCAATGCCCCTCTGAGTCTGTCAGCCCCCTTCCATGAACCTCAATGTCCATCCTTCCTCAAGTCATGCAGAGACGCAGGGTTGGACAAAGAAAATCAAGGACTCAGAGGGCTTAGAAATAGGGTAGGAGTGTCAACTATATGCTTCACCGAAAATCTTTTTTAAAGGCTAGAAAATTTAATTATTTGCTTTCTAAGCCCTATCAATATACTTCTAGCTTAATATAACTATGTCAAACAGTTTCCAAATGGCTTGATCAAAATATTCCATGACTCCTCCAAATACTCAAAACTGGAAATCTGTCCAAAGATCCATTTTAAAAATCCCCAGTCTTTGTTACAGATGAAGAAATATAAGAAAGTCCTTGGGCTCACGCCTGTAATCCCAGCACTTTGGGAGGCCGAGGCGGGCGGATCACAAGGTCAGGAGATCGAGACCATCCTGGCTAACATGGTGAAACCCCGTCTCTCCTAAAAATACAAAAAATTAGCTGGGCGCGGTGGCGGGTGCCTGTAGTCCCAGCTACTCGGGAGGCTGAGGCAGGAGAATGGCATGAACCCAGGAGGCGGAGCTTGCAGTGAGCCCAAGATCACGCCACTGCACTCCAGCCTGGGCAACAGAGCAAGACTCCGTCTCAAAAAAAAAAAAAAAACAAAAAAAAAGTAAAAAGAAAGTCCTTGGGAAAACCAGTTATTCTCCAGACCTTCCTATAAAACATCAAATCAATTTATATTTATTGAATGCCTGCTGCAGACAGGAAGGCAATTTGCCTGAGATTATACTTCAGTACATAGGAAACTTTAATGCCTGTTTCTGTGGGAACTATAAGTGTTTGAGAGATACTTCCTGTCTGATTCTCCAATTTCAGCACTACGGAGTATATATGAGACAGGAACCATGCCTCCTCAGGAGTAAAGAAGTTTGCTTGAAAATATCAAAATAAGATTTATCTACTAGGGTTTACTTGGCTTCAGAAACTGACCTACTACAAACAGATTCTGACCTATCAATGGCATAAAAATGTCTAGTTGGTAATATCTATAAGTGAACATACGGAAATCCATGGTACTACAGAAGTAGAACTACTGATGACTAATATAATAAAATTCATACATTTAAACATATAAAATTTTTACACAATCATTTCAAATAAAGCACTTACCAGCATTACTTCCTAAACCATTAAGAAAACTGAAAAGAGAAATATTAGTAGGACATATAAGAAAGACATCCATGTTGCTAATGATTATACCTGCCATGCTGTAAGGCAAGAGGTGCACATCAAATGCCCACAAGGCTCAATCTTGACATCTTTGTCATTCTCTGCACAAATCTTACAGAGCTGAAAAGTGGAGCCCATTTCACAATATAATTCATATTGTTCCTGGAATTTGGGGAGGAGGGAGAAAGCAATGTTAATGTATTTCCAGCATGAATTGTTAGTATCAAATTTTCCCAAATAAAATGACGCACAGTCAATATCTCACAATTGATCTTGTCAGAATTTTGTTACCATTTGAGACATGTTTTGAATTGATAATCACAATTTGGTCTACAAAATTCATTTTAAAAAGGTTTGAATTTTTGTCATCAATCTTACATGCTTCTTAATGATTCATATTATTTAAGGTTCCTTTACTGTTCCTTTAGGAAGGGACTTGCTTCAATAGTCACGGTGACTCAAAAGACAAAATCTATGGTTTTAAAATAGGAATATAAAATGACTTTATCTTTTTTATAAATGCCACATGCTCATATAATTTAACTGTCAAATTGAAAAAAAATGATACTTGGCTAAACATTAAATTTTATTGTTTCAATATCTTTAGAAATTCCTGAATGGAAGAAAAGCGACATTTACCAAGCACTTCCCGCGTGCCAGGCACTGTGGTCCACACTTAACTATTTCACGTAATCTCCAAAGCACAAGAAGATATATTGAACTTAACAAAAGTTAGGCCTGGGGCTTAATCAGTTTAAATTGTTTGCTTCAAACTCTAAAGCCTCTGACTAAAAAGTGCATACGCTTTCCCTAACACTGTCAAGAAAACAAATCACTTCAGTAACCAAAAACCATTTTATTAAAACTGCAATGTTCTTGATTGATTGGGTTTTTAGCTTAAAACATTTTGACACAGTAACATTTTCAAAATTCAAATACTGAAAAGATCTTTGTGACAAAAATACAAATAAATTGGTAAATTCGAAAAAATAATGAAAAAAGATGTTAGGAATACAAAGAAAAGGAATTATGAAACGAATATTTGGGTAAATAAAGCAACTTTTAGTTCAGTAAGTGACTACAATGTGCCTGGCACTGAGTAGGATAAATAAATAATATTTAGTCCACAGCCTACTAAAATATATTATAATCCTGGTGAGAAAAATATATATATACATAAACATACATGGATACATATGCATGTACATGCAGGTACACATACACATAAACTGTGTCTACTATGATGTGTGAATATACAAAAATTTTGTGGGGAACTTAAGGAAACAGACAAGAGAGAATACATAAAAATGGAAAAGAAACAAAACTAAAGTAATTCAAAGTAAGTTATAAATTGCTGATGTCCCTGAAATAATAGATAAGTATTGATACTGGTTATGACTGTCCAAAGGACAAATATGCAATTATAAAAAAAATTACATTAAGCTAAAATCAAAGATGCAGATCTCAATGCAACCTAAAGAGTAAGAATATTTATGAGTAATTTAAGGGAATGTTATTACTTCCAAAGATTTTTTTTAATGGCTTTATAAAGAGGAACTGCCTTTCCTAAGTATCCTTTCACACATATTTGAAAATACAGGATCACTACATAACTTTTAAAATGGTAATCATATATTAAATTTAAAATGGCAATCATGGCCAGGCATGGTGGCTCATGCCTGTAATCCCAGCACTTTGGGAGGGCGAGGCAGGTGGATCACCTGAGGTCAGGAGTTCGATCCTGACCAACATGGAGAAACCCCATCTCTACTAAAAATACAAAAATTAGCCGGAAGTGGTGGCAGGCGCCTGTAATGCCAGCTACTTGGGAGCTGAGGCAAGAGAACTGCTTGAACCCAGAGGGCAGAGGCTGTAGTCAGCCGAGATCGCGCCACTGCACTCCAGCCTGGGCAACAGAAGCAAAACTCTGCCTCAAAAAAAAAAGAAAAGAAAAAAAGTGGCTCACGCCTGTAAATCCAAGCACTTTGGGAGGCTGAGGTGGGCAGATCACGAGGTCAAGAGATCGAGACCATCCTGGCTAACACGGCGAAACCCCGTCTCTACTACAAAATACCGAAAATTAGCCAGGTGTGGTGCGCTGGCAGGCGCCTGTAGTCCCAGCTACTCAGGAGGCCAAGGCAGGAGAATGGCGTGAACCCGGGAGGCGGAGCTTGCAGTGAGCAGAGATCGCGTCACTGCACTCCAGCCTGGGCGACAAAGCAAGACTCTGTCTCAAAAAAAGAAAAAAAAAAGGCAATAATTTATTAAATTTACATGTACAATATGTACATATAAATGTCAATGTGTATGTCTCACATAATGATGTAAAGACCATAGGAACTGAAACCTGGAGAATTATAAGGTAAATCATTATCTACTGTCTTTAAAAAAGCTGTAATTCTTCTCTTGTTTTTTCTCTTAGATTTTTATTATTTATTACACAAGGCATGAACATATCTCAAATATAAAATATTTTAAAACTAGACTGAATGTAAAATAAAACATTCAAGTTCTCCCTTCATCCCCTCCCTGACTGCTCAATCCCTTTTCACCTCCTCAGTTAAATCTTCTTACCAGTTTGGTGTTTTTTGATCTTTTAAAAAGTATACTCACATGTTCATATACAGCAATTAATTAATTATTTCCTTATAGAAGTTGAACGTACATAATGTAACTTTACCAAATGAAATGTTACCTACTTGTACTTTACATAAATGGAATTATTTTATAGTACAAGATGCAGAAGTTCCCATGTGCGTATGTAGAGCTACCTCCCTCCTGTTGATGACTTCACACAATAGTGTGAGAATAGTAGTCTATTTTATTTAATCTATTACTAAACTTTAGTATTTTGTAATTTTTCACTTTTACAAAAAAATTACAGTAAATATCTGTTGTACAGATTTTTGTGTGCATGTGTAAGTGATATATATGAGATCTATTACATATATAGAATCTAAAGTGAAAAGATATTTTCACTTAGATTTTTATAATTACTGAATATCACTCTCAAGAAAGGTTTTACCAACTTACATTCCTATTCATAATCTATGAGGTTGCCAGCAATGGATTTAGAAAAACATAATTGTTATCTTCAACAGGCTTCAATTACCCATTTGACTCTAAAATCTAAGGCATATAATTATTCTAATCTTTTTTTGGTAGCTTTCTAAACTATGGCTCTCTCCTTACAACCACCTACCTGCTTATGGATTTATTTATTTCCCCCATACAAATGCCAATACTATATGGAAAGCAAGAATTTTAACAGCATAAATTTGTATCAAAAAATCTAAGAAAGTAATATAATTTCTCCTTAAACACTCTTAGAATTCCTTAAGTACATTTTGTATTAAATACCTGTGCATGATTTTAACTACACTATGAGAGTCTTATTTATTTCAAGGGCATTATGGATAATTATTTAATTATACTTTTCTAGAAATTATCCTTACCTGTGTAACTTTTATATGGTCATGAGGTGTAGGTTCACATAATCCAGTTAAATCAGGATTATAACTCCTCCCATCAGGATAAAGATAACTGAATTTAAACAGAAACTTTATTACCTTAAATATACAAGTTTTAATTGCATTTAAGGATATTTAATCAAATTGTTCTATATTCAAACATACATTTGGATGTTTCCTTTTTATGTAACATATCGATAACATATTACTTCAATGTTTCCAAATTATTATGTTGTTTTTAGGACGCTTAAAATGCAGAAATTATTTTCATATAAGAAATACATAATGAATATAGCCTAACCCACTAAGCAACCATTTTCAATGAAATACCTGTAATATATGTCTCTTATATAAGTTAAGAATTTATTTCGCTGATCAATCATGTTGTATTCCAAACACTTTGAAGATATACCTATTTGCAACTATTATATCTTTCATCTGAGGCACAGGAAATGTTAATGGTATCATTTTACACCATGCCTAATACCACATGGAAAGAAAAACATAATTAAAGGCCACAGTTTTCTTAAGTTATTCAAACACTTCTGTGGTGTTCCTGTTTCTACAGTTTCCATATCTCTTCTCTCATCTCCCCCTCACCTAACACAAACACATGTGCACATATGCAAACACACAGACACACAGGCACATACACATTTTAAAAAATTAGAAAATGTTACATTTCCATGTTTCACTGACTTAACACTACAAACACAAAATGGTCTATAGATACAAGGTTCTATTATCAGGGAAAACTGAAATCTGAACTAAAAGTTGTAGTAGTAATGCATTCTTGCTGTGTTAAATCAGAAGTTGTACTTGTTATTGAAAAATTAATTAAAAAATAAAATTTACTGTGTTGGTAAATACTTATTTTTAATTTAAAAAAGTGGTAATGTCACTGCTGTGTTTCATCAGTTTATTAAATTATGGTTAATTCTGTTTAACATCTTCCTATACTAAATTTCTTAAAACAATAAGAATATAGTACTGTAGTATGTATATTTTGAAGGGTAAAACTATAACAAATCTATTCTTTAAAATAACAAAAAATATTTATCCTTGAATGAGGAGTCTACAACCATGTTAAGTGTTAGAATTTACCCAGGAAAACCAGAAAAGTGAACTTAAAGAACAGATAATTCTTACATAGTAAGGGACAAATCAGTGAGATGATTTTTTTATGATTTAGCAAAAGGAGTTTACTACAGCTGAGTATGATACAAATTTAGAATGTCCTTATGGGTGTGTTACAAAATTTGACAAATATTAAATGAGGAATGATAATCCAAAGAAGATAAGCAACTATTTTATATATCCTAAAAATTGGCCATTTTAAAAAAAATTATATAAAATTTTATGTATCACATTTCAATAATATGAAGAAATTCTAGCAAGAATTCAGAAATTAAAGATTACAAAAATCCTGATTAGGGTACCATAGGAAAGGTTAAAGGTTCTTTTTAACCTATCAGGAGGTTGTTGATAGGTTAAAAAGGTTAAAAAGAACCTTTAACCTTTCCTGTGGTATGCTAATCATCATTTTTGATGATTTCTGTCCTTCGTACACCCAGGATATACTGCAGGGAGCCCTTTTCAATGGCATTGAAGGAGTAAAGAATGTTGGGTGGTTATCAAAATAAATATCTGTATCAACTATGCCATACAATATTGGATTAACTATTAATATAAGGAAATACAGTGGACCCAGATGGTAGCTGGAAAAGATGATATCCTATACTGACGTTATGAGAAACCTTATTTAATTAATTCGTAAATCCTATTTTATCCTAATATATTATTAAAGTTCGAAATCAACTAGCTAAATCCCTCTGGAGATACGTGTGTGTGTGTGTGTGTGTGTGTGTGTGTGTGTGTGTCTGTGTGTGTGCAACTCTTAGGAGTTATTGTGCTCAGGGTTTAAAGGCTTTGCTCAACTGATTACAATACTAAAATTTGTGACTCTGAATGACATTTGAAAAATAGAAGGAATAATTCAAAAAAGCTATATCAAAATTTTTCCATCTACAGATTTGCCCTTTCACCCTCTACTTATAAATTCAAACTTTAAAGTATATTTTCTTAAAAAAAAAATCTGTAATCATGGTAAATCAAAATCTATACACAAAGCTTTGATGCATTAGAAGAAAGGTATAAATAACCGAGACTAGCAAATTTATGAAAATTAGAAGGAAAAAGAAAGAGAAATACACATTTGGTACCATAACTTGCCATACAATTACTATGTAACTAATTTATTGAAAGGTTTTGTGTGTGTTGGTATTATTATTTTTTTTTCGGATAAGGTCTCACTCTGATGCACAGGCTGGAGTGCAGTGGCACAATGTTGTCACTGTAGCCTCAACTTCCCAGGCTCAGGTGATTAACCCATCTTAGCCTCCAGAGTAGCGGGGACTATCGTCACGCGCCACTATGCCCAGCTAATTTTTTTGCATTTTCGTAGAGATGGGGTTTTGCCATGTTGCCCAGCCTCATCTCGAACTCCTGGGCTTGGAGTGATCCTCCTGCCTTGGCCTCCCGAAATGCTGGGATTACAGGCGTAAGCCACCACTCCCACCCAAAAGCTCATAAGTTTTTAAAAATTCCTAATTTTTCTTTGCATAAATCTCATCACTTTTTTTCTTTTCTTTCTTTCTTTTTTGCAATTACTTTGAAAAAGGTAAAACTCAAATCATTTGCTCTTTGTTAACTCTGGTGCACTTTCTCCTTCTAGGTTTCTATCAGAATTCATACTGCAGCGAATTTGATCACGAGCATCTCTAAGTTACCCAGCAAGGCAGAGGGGAAGAAAAAGCAGCATGATCAAGTGCACTGAGAATACAAGGAGAGGACAAAGGGAATGGCATGTGAATAAAACAAATAAAAAGAATCAGACATATTTACTATGAAGGGGCCCAACAGATTGTCCATACTTTGTGTGTGGAGTGAGTGGGGGAGAATTCATCATTAATCTAAAAAACAAAGGGGAACTTACTTATTTTTAAATTTTAAAAAGGAATAGCTTGAGATAAACTAAACTTAGCTATTAACATATAGTCCTAGGATATGGAGTTATTATTAGTGTGAAAAAGGAAAGATCTACAGAGAGAAAAGAAAAGGAAGGGGTGGAGGGAGAAACAGATAAGAAAGAGAAAAGAAAATCTGGCACTAACAATCAAAATAAAAAAAGTGAAACTGGCTGGGCACAGTGGCTCATGCCTGTAATCCCAGCACTTTGGGAGGCCGAGGCGGGTGGATCATGAGGTCAGGAGATTGAGACCATCCTGGCTAACATGGTGAAACCCCGTCTCTAATAAAATACAAAACACTAGCCGGGCGTGGTGGTGCACGCCTGTAGTCCCAGCTACTTGGGAGGCTGAGGCAGGGGAATCCCTTGAACCCAGGAGGCGGAGGTTGCAGTGAGCAGAGATCGCGCCACTGCACTCCAGCCTGGCAACAGAGTGAAACTCCATCACAAAAAACAAAAAAGAAAGAAAAAATGAAACTAGTAATCCAAGGGTTATATGAAAAAACAGAAGTTAATTATTCTAAATAATTTTCTCTTAACATAAAAACAGTTTTACATCCATTTTAAAACTACCTTTAAGTCCCAAGTTTTTATCATATGAAAGATAAAAATTCATGTTGTAATTTGAAGTTGAAATGTATTTGCTATAACATAGTTTCAAATAATTAGGTTACCTTAAAATGATTATATAAAAAGATAAACAAAAAACTAAGGAACATTCATTATTTCTCAGTGTTAACATAAAAAGCAGCCTCGCTATACATTTTCGCCATCACAAAGCAATCTTTATTTTTCAAATTCATGAATCATAAGCACTCCAACTTCCATTTCTCATACTTACAATCCTTCCCTGCTGCCATCAATCAGGGCTTGAAATAAGGGCTTGTTATGAGGTATGGTCTGTAAGATATTCCCATCCCCAGTCACATAGCCAATGGCCCACTGTCCCAATCGAGTGCAACTTAACCGGAAAATATAGCTGCAAAACATAAGAAAATCACATCTAATTACATTCAGAATGTAAATCAATACTAAACAATTTGTTAGGTTTCTTCCAAGCAAAAGAATAAACAGAATCATTTACAATTCCTGAATATTCCTCATATTCTATCTTCTAACTTATTTTTAACATTGTACTTCTCCATTTATCAATTTACAAGAGAAACACTGATCATTTCTTTTTATTTAAATACTTCCAGATACATATATAAGAAAATAAACAAGATTGTAAACTATCTAGGGATTTTTTTTACCATCATCATCAGGATGCGGTGTATGGAAATGCTGATGGCATGGAATGGCTACAAAATAAATCACTCTTGGAATGTAAAAATAAAATAAATAATTAAAAATTTAAATTTAATTTGCCTACCTCAGACAAAAACTGAGCCAGTTTCTATTGTAGAACTCAATATATTCCTTTGTAATTTAGACATTAAAATTAGTTTTTTTTTTTTTTTTTTGAGATGGAGTCTCACTCTGTCACCCAGGCTGTAGTGCAGTGGTGCCATCTCGGCTGACTGCAACCTCCACCTCCCAGGTTCAAGCGGTTCTCCTGCCTCAGCCTCCCGAGTAGCTGGGACTACAGGCATATGCCACGATGCCCAGCTAATTTTTTGTATTTTTTTTTGTTGTTGTTTGTTTTGTTTTTGAGACAGAGCCTCCAGTCTGTCGCCCAGGCTGGAGTGCAGTGGCGTGATCTCGGCTCACTGCAAGCTCCGCCTCCCGGGTTCATGCTATTCTCCTGCCTCAGCCTCCCAAGTAGCTGGAACCACAGGTTCCCGCCACCACACCCAGCTAATTTTTTTGTATTTTTAGTAGAGACAGGGTTCACCGTGTTAGCCAGGATGGTCTCGATCTCCTGACCTCGTGATCCGCCCGCCTTGGCCTCCCAAAGTGCTGGGATTACAGGCATGAGCCACCGCACCCGGCCAACTTTTAAAAAAACAGTAACTTTTCTTTCAGGTATTCCTGCCATTCATCCCTAAAGCTCAAAAGTGCAAACTAGGTAATTTCCTGGCTGCCATCTAACCATGTCAAATTCAGTATCTTACAAGGGGAAGTTAAGATAGTTCAAAAATATAAATCAAATCAAGTCCCTTGAAACTAATATCCAACAAAAGGAGGCAGCAACTTGGCTTTAAATCCATTATTATCATTTATGTATTCATTTAGCTATCTATGTACTTATTTCATTTTAGATCATTTCTCTTTATTTGAGTGTACTGCATTCAATCTTTCTATCAGGATATCCTTCTGGATTTTATTATCCATTAAGCAGATCAAAAACAAACCAACTTAAATCTGTTGGCGATATTTTAATATTCTAGCTGCTGTATGTATGTGGCAGACACATGTATGTCAAAATATACTTTAGTCATTGATAGACCAAGTACTATAAATGTAACTTGAAAGACACACTTTAACACACATAATGGCTGTAGTCACTGGATTTAATTAACTTGTATATTTAGTAGTAGGGTGTAATTTCATCTTTGGACAAACTAGAATTTTAAAAAAGAAGTGATTTTTAAATATTAAAAACTTTATATTGGTGATAGAATCTTTGGAAAGAACTTTTCAAAAAAGTCTAAAAACATATATCCCTAGAGAAACTGAAAATAGGATATCAATCTGTCAATTATTGGCATTCTTAATCAAAATCAGATAAAACAATGCCACGGAGACTTACGGCTATATTATGAGAAGTGCCAAAAATAATAGAAAGTCACTATAAATTATAATTCAGAAGAACATTATTAAACTGTTACATAAAAAAATTAATATGATAAAATTCCTTCAAATTAAGTCAAAAGTTAAAATCTTAAAAATCTGTGTACTATGAATCTCAGCAAAATTTATAGAGTATATTAACATGAAGAAAATAATTACACATCTGCATTGCTAGTAATTTTAAATGTAATTCCAAATTTATTCATATACTAAGAATCAATCTAGTAGATACTGAAATACATACTTGTGAAATTGCTCACATTTTTAATTCATCTCCTTTTCTGTTGCTCTAAACATTGTTTTGGGATGGTGTTTCTAAAACTTATTATTATACAGAAGGTTCAAGCAATTCATGTATATAAGAGATAGTAATACCAGCAAATCTGGCAAGAGCCAAGGGCATTTTAGAACAATTTCTTCCTGTCAAGCACCTTTTTCCTATTCCATTTAATTTGCTGCTGACCCTTTGGCTGGTGGCTACCCCTTCCCAACCTCAAGTGAATTTCTGGCTTATTTTTAGCACCTTGCACTCTTAAAACAACATGCTTAATTTAATCAAATTGGGGCCAGGAGTGGTGGCTCACACCTGTAATCCCAGCACGTTGGGAGACTGAGCAAGGTGGATCATTTGAGGCCAGGAGTTCGAGGCCAGCGTGGCCAACATGGCGAAAACCCGTCTCCACTAAAAATACAAAAAAATTGGCAAGGCATGATGGTATATGCCTGTAGTCCCAGCTACTCAGGAGGCTGAGGCATAAGAATCATTTGAACCCAGGAGGTGGAGCTTATAGTGAGCCAAGATAGTACCACTGCACTCCTGCTGGGTGAACACAGTGAGACTCTGTCTCAAAAAAAAAATATATATATATATATATATATGCGCATATAAAATGAAGTATGTTTTTTTTTTTTTTTTTTTTTTGAGACAGAGTCTCGCTCTGTCACCCAGGCTGGAGTGCAGTGGTGCGATCTCGGCTCACTGCAAGCTCTGCCTCCCGGGTTCACGCCATTCTCCTGCCTCAGCCTCCCGAGTAGCTGGGACTACAGGCGCCCGCCACCACGCCCGGCTAATTTTTTTGTATTTTTAGTAGAGACGGGGTTTCACCGTGGTCTCGATCTCCTGACCTTGTGATCCGCCCGCCTTGGCCTCCCAAAGTGCTGGGATTACAAGCGTGAGCCATCGCACCCGGCCAAAATGAAGTATCTTTCATGTTGACGAGGTGGTTTAGGGTTCAACGCCACTCGTCACCTAATGAATATTTCACTTAGATTTCCAAATGTTACTATCTTCACCCCGTAACTCATATTTTGTCAGATGGATCCCCAATAATAAAGCACAACCTAAGGAGCCAAAATGTCCTTGAAGTAAATCTAATTGTTTTCTATACTATTAAGTCAAAGACATTAAACACTTTCTAAGATTAAAAAAAAAATGTTAAACACAGATATTCTGCAAAGCAAATATTTGCTACAGTTTTTTTTAATTCATTAAGGGTGTTTTCCTAAACACATCTTTAGTACCCATGTCATACTTTACACATTATAATTTGTTACATATTATTTATTTCATCATTAGCTACCTAAAATTTGGTAGAAAAAATCATTACATGGCAAGTTAGGAAGGAAAATAGGATTTTTTTTCTCAGAGGACACTATTCTAGTTTTTTAAGGTGTGATTGATATGCAAAAAAGCTGTATAAAATGTATATATTGTATGCATTTGAAGATAAGTTTACTGGTGGGTCTTATGATAAATATTCTTATCAGAGGGCAGTAGTTTTTTACTAAGAGAACTTTTCCAGATAGTAATGAGACCTGGCTGCTGTTCTCAACATTGTAATTCATGTTCTCCATGATACTGAACAAGAAAACAAAACCAAAAATAAAGGCCTCAGTTCCCTCATTATTTCTATGATTGGACAAGAACATTTATCAAATAACTCACATTAAATTTCGTATGATTGCATAATTCCAACCACAACACATTTTTCACATCATATGCCAAGAGCAAGAAAGATACTTTATATGATGTCATTCAAGAGAGTAAAAATTACGGAAAAATCTGATCATGAGAGATTTTTGAATGAAACAAAATCATTCATCTAAACCACTGTCAACATGCAAAATAACTGACCTTCTCTCGTTGTTACAATGAGAACTAACTCTCCTTAGTCTAAATAGAAGATTTCAGTGAAAGCCAAACTGTTTTTGTACTCACTAGCTCGTTTTTCAAATATACTATATAAATTCTTAAAAAGACAAAAATATGGAAATTTTCATTATGGCAGAGAAGAAAAAAATCAGCACTATTGGCTTGCACTTAAAAAAAAAACTGTTTTGGCCAGGCGTGGTGGCTCACGCCTGTAATCCCAGCACTTTGGGAGACCAAGGTGGGCAGATCACGAGGTCAGGAGATCAAGACCATCCTGGCCAACATGGTGAAACCCCGTCTCTACTGAAAATACAAAAAATAGCTGGGCATGGTGGCACATGCCTGTAATCCCAGCTACTTGGAAGGCTAAGGCAGGGAATTGCTCGAACCAGGGAGTCGAAGGTTGCAGTGAACAGAGATCGCGCCATTGCACTCCAGCCTGGTGACAGAGCAAGACTCCATCTCAAAACAAAACAAAACAAAACAAAACAAAAATGTTATAAAGTACAAACATTATATACACCATAAATCAAATAAAAATGATACTAGAAAAAAAAGGTAGTCTTAAAAACCAGCACCAAATTCATCCCTAAAATGAAATGTTCTCTATATGAAAATCAGAGCACTAATGAATACTGGAATAGCATCTGAAACATGAGGACTCTGACGAGCAGGTCTCTAATATCCCTAGTGCTGTACTCAGCATACTGCCTGCCATAGCACAAATGCCTACTATGTGCCTAATGCATTTTTAGATGAAATACATGGGAAAATGCACTGAATCATGGAAGAGACAGATTTTCTGGACCCAGATTTGCCATTAATAAGGTGTAATTTCTTGGCCAAAGCCACAGGGGCTGACCAACCTCTCCAAGTCTCATTTAGTTTCATCATGTGGAAAATAAAATATAAATTCTGAGGCTATAATAAGACACGAGGTATTATGAAAAAAGTTTTCAAGGATAAGAAATTGGTTTTGATTATAACAATAGGTTTATATATGCTTATGTACATACACGTATTTGTTCATAAACTTACATGTATATTTATGTGTTCATGTGCATGTATATGTACTTAAATTTATCAGAGAGCCTAAATGAATGTCTTAAAAATACCCTAATGAACATAAGACTGTTCTATTTATTTGTTCTTTAGCACAGTATTCAAGTATTCAAATATATACATTCAATTTTGTACATAAATACAGATATCATGAAAACAGAAAGGAGACCATATCCCCTTTCACTTTATGAATACCAAGTTTCAGAGTAAGCACAATGTATCAATTTAAAGGATTAGATTAAGTAGCACCATTTTGGTCTTTTACCTTTTCTAACCCCCTCCCAAGCAGGCCATCAGTGGGTGTTGCTGACTTACTTAGGAACAAACCATGGAGAATTTTTCATCTTTGGATATATCACATAATATTACTGCTAAAAAGTCTTACCTTCCAGGTTTGGTGCTATATTTCTGTAGTCGTGCTTTAACTTCATCATACGTGAGAAATGCCATGTAACCTGGATGTGTCACAGCTAAGAAATTCCAATTCCGCAAAATAGAGCCCCAAGGCTAAAAAATAAATGAATTAAAAGAGATTAGTATCTAGAGAATATCAAATATTTTGATTACATACTGAACCACCATTTAATACACTTGACATTATCTTGGATATTTTAAAAGTTAATCTGACCTTATGTAGTTTAGGTCAACCTTTGTTACTTAACAGTAGACATTCAAGTCTATTGTTCTTTAGAGAAATATGATTAGGCAGAAAACAGATTTTTCAGTAAGGGAATACAGAGAACAAAAAAGAAAACCACAAAATCTCTTCTCTACACAGCCTATTCTCACTACAGCACTTGTGACCATTTTAAAACACAAATGAAGTAATTCTTTTGTTCAAAGCCTTCTAACTTTGAATAAAAGTCAAAGTCCTCATATATCGCTTAGAAGGACTTTACAGGGTTTGATCCCCAGCAGTTCCCTTTTTTGTCTCCATCTGCTATAACTCTCACTTTCTGCATCTTCTCCAGCCTGCTATTGTCTTGAACACAAAAGCCCTCCTCCCCCTCAGAGACTTTGTATTTGCTGATGCCTTTACTTGAATTTTCTTCCCCCAAATACCCATCTCATTCCTGTCTCCAAATGTCACTTCCTCAACGAAGCCTTCTTTGACCAGCATATTTAAAACTGTTACCTCTTGCCATATTCCTCACCTCCCTGTATGTCTGTTTTGTTAACAACTGCTTCATTTTACACAGTAAGAAACCATATCATAGAACTTCCGTGACTTGGCAAAGGTTACACATTAACCACAAGCTACGTAAGGGCAAGGGACATGCCTGTCTTGCTCACCCATGGGATGCCAGGACCAATGCAGTGTCAGATAATAGTAATCAGCCAGGGATAATTGTCATTGAACAGATCCTCTAAATAGTGACTTGTGTAAAAGGCTAGTGTTAACACTACAGTAGTCACATCTGGCTTAACTTTACCTAACTATAAGCTTAGGAAAGGTTTAGGGTTTAAAAGTGAGTTATATAAAAACAAAACTTTTCACAGAAGTATTTGGTTTGTACCATTGTATCATTCTCTCTTTAATCTGATTAGTTGTCTCTCCAGTTACCAGGGCAAGAGAAAAAAGGCAGTCAATGATAGACAACTTTACTCAAGGGTGTGGATGAATCATCTCTGCAATTTTTTTAAGGCTGAAGCTACATTTATTCCAAGGAACTGGCAGCATACTCTATATCTGATGTGCCAGATTATTAAATCTTCTACATAAAAGAAAAAAAAAGTATTTTTACGTTGCCATGTTAAAGCTGTTAAAACAGTCATCCTAGACATGATTACTGGTAGAAAGTTCCTGCTTTTGCTTGTTTTGAGACATGTTCCTCATTATTGTTAAGCAAGTTACAAATTTATAAGGCAGAATTCTGCAAGGATTATATCCCTTGAGATGAGGATAACAAAGAATGATTTAGTAATAAGGAAGTTTTTTAGCCTTTTTCAACATAACAAGTAAAATCTTTGGGGTATTTCCCCATCACACTAAAATACCTAATTGGGCAAGAAAGGCGCTCTAGAGAATAATAATATGAGAGGTTGAAAAAAAATGCATGTTTTTAATTTTCTTCCTAATGCATGACTAAAAACTGCATTAAACATTACTTGGAAAACGACAGCATACATTTTAAAAAAACTGAGCAATAACTGTTACTCTAGACCCTATTTTTTGTTTTGTTTTGTTTTACCCATCTATAAAGGACAAGGATGAAAGAAATACCAAACAAATATTTGGGTCACTTCCATTAAAGTCCACACAAATTAGTGGAAGAGTGGTTGAAAAAAATGCTAAACTTTATAGAGCACCAATGCACAGATCAAAATACAAGTAAAAAAATTAAGTTGGAGTTTTGAGCCAACTGCTACAGTATTTAGCAATCATTTCTTAGTACATGATCCAGAGGGCCAGCTTCTAACTGCAAAAATATTTATGTAATAGAATGAGTCTGTGTATTGTTTTCCTTGTATGCAGCCCATTCAAAACAGAAACATGTAATACTTACGTGCTTTTTCTTTTTAAAGTATTTCGACGACTACTGGCTTAAAAAAGGCAAAACAAAGTGCTTTGGAGAATAACTTTTTTTTATTTTCTTTTTCAGATTAAAGAAATTTTTTTGTATACAAGAACGTAAAATTATCTAGATACTTTTAAATGACTATAGAAATTAATGAAGTGAATGAAGAAGACAAGTTCCTCCATTCTCCCAAATGCTACTATTTTCAAGAAGAGCCAGTTACTGACTTACAACTTAAGTTGGAAGAGGGTCCTTGGCTGGTCTGCCTAGACACTCTATATAATTTGTTGCTACAACTGAGGACTTTCCTCTCCTTTGATTTTCCTCACTATTCCACTGATGCTACACATTCCATAGTCACTAGGATATTCTACTAAAATACTCCATCCTTATCCTGCTACCCCCAAATGTAGTGCCCCATTTCTCAGTGACCCCATTTTTTCTAACAGTGGGGATATAGATGAAAAGGGGAACAACAGCCCCAGGGAGAAGGGAGGGAGAAGCAAAATCCCTATAATTTCTTTCCAGGACTAATATTACCATGTGCTGATTCCAGCATCTCTAAGTGACTTTGAGAGAAAAGAGAAGGATAAAGAAAAGGAAAGAAGGAAGAAGAAGAAATGAGGAAGGTGACCACAATAAGATCCCTCCAGTGACTCCCAAGTATTTGTTCAGGTTCTGCCTGCATATAAGAAAGAAAGCCAAGAGGAAGCAAACATTTTTACTTCTTTCATTCCCTCTGCAATTCTCAACTTCATCTCCTGCCCCTCACCACCACTGGCTCCTTCTTCAAAACCTTCTGCTAGTTTCTCTACTTCAGACCCCAAATTCTAAGTGTACCTTGCTCACCTTCAGTTTCCATTCTGCTAAATACTCCACTGCCAATAATTTAGTCAGAAGAAGTCACTGCCAATTAACTACTAATATCGTGGCTATAGCTGAATGTATGTTCCTGCAGTCACACAGTATTAGCAAAACATATTTTCATACAGAATATATAAATGTAAGGATTTCATAAATATAATACATTTAAGAAAATCACTTAATTTTTAAAGTTGTATAAAAATAAAAGATCAGCAAAAGTTAAACCATCTACTTCTCTATACACAGAACCAATTTTATCATATTTTAAGGCACACATACGATTATATTCAAAGCATTTGATTAGAGCATAGAAATAAACGGAATGATGAATCTCAGAAATACACAGGGGCTAACAAGAGTTCTTCAGCTGCTTCTGTAATCATGTTTTTAAAATGATTAGGCATTCCCTAGCCCAAGTAAGATTTTCATTTTATGATATAAAACTTTTCACAGTAGCTTGACTTAAAAATAGCCCCTTCGTTTCCCATCCCAGTGAAAGTAAATAAGATATATATTCCTTAGAGTATTAAAGTTGACTTGCGCTGTTTTAAAGTAAAACAGCTTATAAGAAAATATGTCCACATATTAAATAGCAGTTTAGGTAAGTGTTTAACCAACATTAAGTTGCCCTCATACTTTCAATATATAACTGCAAGGAATTCTAGAATTTAATACCCATAGTAAAAAGTCATCCAGGCTCACCACAAAAATATACTCACTTCCTAGAATGAGCAGTTAAGTTTAATGTAGGAAGATTACTTTTACTCTCTTCCTTGACAAGGTGAAGAAGCAAAGCTCTTAATATTTAGAATGTCTTTGTATCATGTTAAATAAATAAGATATTCTGTAAAATTATCAGAAACCTTTAAAGAAAGGAGAGGTTCCATTATAAAATGACCAGTATCAGTAACTTTTTTTTCTAAAATATATCTTAAAATCTTTGAAAAAACAAACTGTCAAACTATCATACATACACCAAGGGAATAATCACGAATTTAAAAAATTTAAAATAAGCAAAAGCACACTTTCATCAGTGATTTATCTAATTGCTTACCCTATATACAAGGTAGAATTATGATTCTGAAATTGTAATAAAGTGAAATATATCCTATATGTATTTTATTTATTTTTTTTTTTTTGAGACAGAGTCTCGCTCTGTTGACCAGGCTGGAGTGCAGTGACACGATAACAGCTCACTGCAAGCTCTGCCTCCCGGGTTCACGCCATTCTCCTGCCTCAGCCTCCCAAGTAGCTGGGACTACAGGTGCCCACCACCACGCCCAGCTAATTTTTTGTATTTTTAGTAGAGATGTGGTTTCACATCCTATATGTATTGTTTACAGGAGTTAATCTCTCTTCTATTAATGGGTTCCTTCATAAATTAAAAGCTAATCCTGTGCATTGTGGTTTTTATTACATAAACCAGTCATCCAATCCTTACTAGCTAGTGCCAAGCAGAATTATAAATCAGAGAAGTTCATGTAACATGAAAAACATGAAACCAACATTATACTCTGATATTTGTTGAAAGCATGTTTCAAAGAGAATCAGTTACTTCAGATTAAAATGATAAAAAATTATATCAGAACATAAGTAAGCCCAGTCTGATCAATTTACCTCATTTACTATATAATTTATGTTACCAACTCATAAAAATGTCAAGCAGAAAATTTTTATTTTGTGACTACTTGAACTGAATCCCATAGATGATATACATTTTAGTGGCAGAGTCAAACTCAAAACACAAATTTCAAGTCTTCATGTTTAAGGTAATTCCATTAAGGCATGCAAAAGAAGAAAATGATAGTATCTATATAATGCTACTTCTTCTAATTTGCTATGTGAAAACAATTATGGAAGATAATTAAAAACGAAAAACAATAAGCACAACAAAAATGTTCATCTTAAAGTTGTTTACATTAGAGAAAATGTGGGAAAAGATCTAAATTTTTCAAAAGAGAGCTTTAATACTGACATACTATTTTAAATGAATATGACAAAGGAACTGATGAAGAATATTTATTGACTTTGAGAAATGTTCATTACACATGGTTGAATGTGCAAAACAGTTTACAAAATAGGTACAGGACATAGTTCTGTCCTATACAGAACAGTCTGATATTTCTAAGTTTACTATTTCCCTTTTGACCTAATAAACACAGAAGGCAAAGGGAAAGATTTTAGATCTAGCTGGCAAATGCCCACCTGCAGTTGTTGCATTCTATCCATCATTGTGCTAAAAGATCAACAAAATAAAGTGAGAAACTAAGTAGAGAGTTTAAAACAAAGCTCTTTTGGATGGATCCTCTCAAAGCTGACAAGCAGGCACCAGGCTCACAACATCTGATACTCCAAACTTAAGCCAAACGGCTCACTCTAAACTTTTAGCAATGACCAAACATACCAATAAAATTACAGACTAATAGGAATGACACTATTTTCCATATGTTTGTTTATATGTGTGTGTGAGAGAGAGAGACAGAGAGAGAGAGAAACAGAGAGAAAAGACAGGGAGAGAGAAGAAGGGAATGGATAGACTAAGCAAGTATAAACTTACCTGAAACAGCCTGGTAAAAATATCAAATTCAAAAACTGAAATGTAATCATTGCAAGTTAAATCAATTGTTGATTTTAGAGCCATTGCTTCCAGGCCAGAGCTAATTTGGTGGACCTCATGAAGGCACTGTCTGAATACTTTCCATGGTACGATAGTTCTGTGCAAGGTGGAAAAAAAGGGAAATAATTGAATCAAGTGTCATTTAAGAAATACCTCCCTTTGAAGCAGCAAAATTCAATAATAAAATTAATATAATTGTATTTGTACTACCAGACAAATATTTGAGAATATTGTTCATATTTCAGAACAAATGTAGTGGGTTCTGTTTAACTCAATTGTTTTGCATTTGCTAAGAATATGACAAAAATTTAAATTAATTTTCTCTCAAACAGTCCTAGGCTATCAAAATAGCTATAGAAACATATCTGAAAAAAAGGTATTAGGTCAAAGTCTTAAGTGTCACGACCTCTTCATGTGTGTATACAAGGTTATTTAATAATGAATCAAGATTAAATTCTCATTTTCTAAAAACAGTCATAAGATGATGGGTCCATATAATAATAGAAATCCTTTATTCATTGCACAAATGAGTAATATGCATCAACCAATTCAAGAAGGCTAAGGTAGAAAGCCATCAAGACATTTCTGCCACAACCCTGATGTTTTCTGCAGAGACGAAAAGCATATGTTAGCTAACTTTTCATATTAATACAAAAGAAAAACTTAATTTTTTAAACCAACCACAATGGTTATATCATGGGAGTTTATTCAATATTTATTACTTTATTTTGACTAGGTATCATTCAACAAAATTTTAACATGTAATGTAGTTACATGATTCAAAAAATTTAGAAGAGCACAGAATGGTAACTAAGGAAACGTCTCTCAACCTATCCCTATCTGACCAGTTTCCAACTCACCTACCCTCTTTCCCACCATGAAAATTAGTGACACCCAGGATGCATTTCTTAGTTAACCTTCCTGCTTCAGAATAATGCCTATTCCTAATTCGGCAGAAGAAATAAATCATTCCGTTTTAAAAATTTAAACTACAATTTTTACAACAGAATAGCATAAAAGCTGTCCCTCTTATAAGATAACATCCTCTTATAAGACAGCAAATATTTAAATCTTAGGTTTCCTTTACCAGTATCTCTGAAATACAAGACTCAGGCAGAATAAACCAAATTGTGCCTGGCCCCATTCTATATCAATCCTCTCAATGAGATATCACCATAAAGGTACAACTTTGATATTCATTCAATGATTTTCTATAGCAGTGTTTGTCAAACTTTGGCATGCATCCAAATTATCTGAAGGGCTTGTTAACATAGCCTGATCCTCAACCCAAGATATTATGATTCAGTAGCATTGGGGTGGGGCCTGAACATTGACAGCTATAAAATGTTCCCTGAGGCTGCTGCTGCTGCTCTAGAGACAACACTTTGAGAGCCTACTATATCTACTCATTGCTAAAACAAGGCATTGTTGGGGAAATACAATTATAGAAATAAAGATAACATCTTTGTCTTTGAAGATCACACTTTAGGGATAGAAGTAAAACCTGTAATGCTAAAGAATCTAGAGTGGGGTATGTAAGGACATGCTAGTTGGGTGATGGATCCACAGCAAGGGCTGGAGGGATTCCAGAGAAGCAGTCTGTGGGAAGTGGCATAAATTAATGGTGAGACAGGTTGACAACACTATGCTGTATTTATAAGAGAGTTTAGGTTTGAGGTACCATTAAAAGAAGAAAAATATGAGGCTTAATACCTCAAAAAGTTTTTCTCTATGTATGAAAAAAACAGGAAACCACAGACAACTGAGGAGAGATACCACATCAGATGCCATTTAGAAGAAACATACGTCAGGCTCTGATTAAGGTTAACAAAATGCTGCTGTTTTAAAAAAACAAGGAACACTTTTATGAATATTAGGAAGCTGTTGATTTACAATGAAGTATAAACATGCAATTATGTCCAGCTTCATTATAATTACCATAAAACTGATGTCTAAGAAGTACACTTTTCTTTTCCAAATTAAAGTTTCAAATACTCAACACACAAAAGAGACATTGATCATGATACTCAGAGTAAAAAAATATGATCAAAGAACCACTGACTTCACAACAGTATAAATTTTATTTTTCGTATGAAGAAGTTAAAGCATTTTTGTTTCATATATAAAGTATACAACGTAAAGTGGTCAAATTGTCAATATTTATTTTGTGTATAACATATAAAGTTTTTTTAAAAAGGTCAAATAGACATCTTCCACATGTTACTATAAAATTATTCTCATCTAGCATTTACAGTGAATTCAATTTATAACTCTTTTGAGCACTCAGTGATTTCCCAGAGCCAGTTATACGAGATGTATGAACTTAAGAAAATTTTAGTCTAATGTACCCCTTCATAATAACAATTTACAAAAGGACAAGCTACATTTCCACAGTACTTGTGTAAATGAAACTTTGTCAGATTACTTGTGATAAACCTCAGATCCAAAGAGGCATTCACTGGAATCTTAATTAGTGGTAGTAATAGGGATTAGGAAGCCAGGGCATTATTTTGTTAACTTTTCATATATGAATGTTTGTGCAACAGATACCCCTCCTTTGATCACCTCAGCAAAACAACCATTATTGTATAGGAGGTGGGGCTGGGGAACAGAGGTAGGGGAAAGGGGATTTCAAGAATGAAGAATAGAAATAGAGTATAACAACAAAGTCTTTAAAAACAAACAAAAAAAATTAGATTATTCTAAACTGTTGCACTAAGGCTCTAAACTTTCTTAAGACTAAGTGGCTACCATTCTTTTCTGAGGTGTATGAGAGGAAGGGAACCCAGAAAGCATGAATTTTCACACCTCTATTTAAACTTCTGCAAAAAGACAGTGGTGGTTTCTGCTACCTCTTCCTTTAGAGATGAAGCAAATGAGACAAAATATCAATGGCAAATTGTTTTACAAATGTAGAAATTTCAGGGTGCTGGCAGAGACCTGGGAAGAAGAAAAGGGGAGAGAGAGAGAGAGAGAGAGAGAGAGAGAGAAAATAAAAGGGCCAACTAAACTCCAAGTTTTCACTAATCCAAAAATCTTTCAATATATTCTACTGACCCTTACAATTATAAACTACTTAAGTTGCAGGCTGAATCACTTTTAAATACAGTGAACAAGTATAGTAACTGTCAATCTACAAAGAATAGAATACATGACCAATGGATAGCCATGCACCTGTAATAATAATATAATTTCAGGATCTTTTTATTTCAAATAAGAGTAAGAACTGCTATTTATTGATGGCTTACTACCACTTATCTATTATACAGAAATCTATTGATGACTTTTTGTTAAAGTGATAGTTCTGTTCATATAATGTCATGAGATAAGAACATGATAAATAAGATTATGTTACAATCCTGTTATTAGATAATGAGTTCTAGTCTGTCTATCAAAAAACAATAGTAATCCTCTTTAAAGTCTTGAAAAACAGTATCCTTTCAAAGAAAATGGGATTAATCAGATGCAGGGAAATAAATCTGGAAAGGTGTCAGCTGGTCAGTAGTTGACAAATCACTTAATCTTCCACGCTTGTTTTCTCCTGTGTAAATGTGGAGAAGTGTATTAGATATTCTAATTTGAAAACCCTGCAATTTTAAGAAAAAGGTAAGAGGAATGGAAAATAGAAAGTGTGAGGAGAATGATCTCTTTTAAAAAAAAGGTAAAACATTTTCATGAAACCACTAGTTCATAAAAGGCTAGAGGGTTTTAGTTTCAACTGATAGGAAAAAATGAAAAACATTTCATACAACAAAGGGTGAACATCAACAGAAGCCAGGGTGTTTGCAAACAGGAACTTTTGTATACTACTGGTGTGAATGAGAATTTACACAGCACTTCTAGAAGGCAATTTGGAAACAAATTTCAAAAGCCTATACATTATGACTAAAAACATCTGCTTCTAGGGATTTCACCTAAGGAAATTATGTCCAAAAAATACATAGCAGCCAAAGGCCCATCCACAAGTCTTTTATATGCAGTGTTGTTTATAAGAGCAAAATATTTGAAAACAAATACGTTCACTAGTAACAATTTTGTGCAGAAAAATATTTATTGACATGGAAAAGTGTTCATGGGATATTACTAAATGGAAATAGTATTTTTAAAATTTTGTCCTTTATGATCCAATGTTAAACTATAATGTCTGGAGATACCACAAATTTAATAACTGGCTTGTGGAAGGGATAAGTGATTTTAAAAATATATTTTCTGAATTTGTTCATGGTTTTTAACTTTTTATATGTCTAATATGCTCTAGTGTACTAAAAGAATAGAAGATGTACTAAAACTTTTAAATGTATATAATCGTAGAAGAATCAATGAAAACCACAAAGCAGCGTCTGCTTATGACATAGCTTTATATGTAGAAAATACAAAAATTTTACAGATTAAACTATAGGAGATAAGAAAATTGAACATGGTTGCTGAATACAAAATTGATATAAAATATCAGTTGTCGTTCTTCTATTGGCTATATATAACTAGAAAATGAAACTTTAAACATTTAATTTTTATAAAGCTATCTAAAAGTCCCAAATAAATAGAAATAAAGCTAACAATAGATGAGCACGGCAAATATCAACATACACACATACACAGAGATATAAAAAACATAAATAAAGGTAAATAACACTTTAATGGTAGATTCATATTACAAAGAGTCAATTCTTCCCAAATTAGTCTAAAAATTTAATATAACTCAAATAAACAATCCCAGGAGGTATTTTTTGTAGTAGATACTAAAAACTGGTTCTGAACTTTATGGGAAATGCAAGAGTCAAGGACAAAAAAAGGTAATCTTCACTAAGAACATTAACAAGTATATACTCTTTACATTAATTAAGACAATGTGGCATTGGTACAAGCATAAAAAAATAGATGGAACAAAACTAAAATTTTAGAAACTTATGTACCCATATATAAACACTGGATGATAGAGTTTGGATATTTGTTCCCCCCAAACCTCATGTTGAACTGTAATCCTCAATTTTGGAGGTAGAGCCCAGTGGGAGGTCATTGGATCATGGGGTCATATTTCCAATGAATGGTTTAGCACCATCTCCTTGGTGCCATCCTCACGATAGTGAGTTCTTACAAGATCTGGTTGTTTAAGTGCATGGCACCTCCCCTTGGTCTCTCTTGCTCCTGTTCTCACCACATGTGACATGCAGGCTCTGCTTCACCTTCTGCCATGAGCAAAAGCTCTCTGAAGCCTGCCTGGAAGCCAAGCAGATGCTAACATCATGGCTGTACAGCCTGCATAACCACGAGCCCAATAAACCTCTTTATAAATTATAATTGATGTTATATATCCAGTTTCTGTGTTAGGTTGTTTTAGCAGTGCTATAAAGAAACACCTCAGACTGGGTAATTTATAAATAAATAATCGAATGAATAGGTTAATTGTGGTACAGCTATACAATGAAGCAAGGAGAATGAACAAAGTACTGCTACATGCAAGTAAAGAGTTGAATTCCATAAAGAGAGGAAGAAGCCAGTATTTTCCAAAAGAGTATAATTAGTATGATTTCAACTATGTATGATTTATGATGCCATGTATCAGAACTACTGGGTGGTGACTATGTGAGACTTTCTGACGCACTGAGAGAGGGCGTCTTCCAAGATGCAGGTAGTAAGGTATTACTACTTTATCTGGGTAGCATATACATGGATATGTTTACTTCATAAAAATTTCTCACTCTATGATTTGTGTACTTTTCCTCATGTACATTAAACTTCAATTATATATTTAAATTTTAAAAAATATTACACTAAAAATCTAAGACTAAAAAACAGATACGTGGGAATGAACAAAGTAACTACCATAATACAAACAAGGAAATCAACATGTTTGTTTATTGTTGGTTTGTTTTGTTGCTCTGGTATTAGTGGTGGCAGGTGTTTAAGATCCATTGTAGCTCAGGAATATATACTGTCATCCTCATTTTAAGCAAAAAGAAAATATGTTCTATATTCAGTAGCCCAATTCTATTTCTAATTTTATGTAAATGTTGTCAGAAAATTCACCTTGATCAACTAAGATATGTTCAATGTCTATATCTTTAAACAGAGGGCAAGCTTTGTTCAGAAGATAATAGGATATTTGTAACATATTTGATATGTTTTGATTACATTATGGACACAAAATATTAGTGCTGTGATTCCTAAGTCTGTTGACATTTTGTATAGTTATTCCTTAAATCCAACCTTCTTTTATCATGACTCCATTTTTTAAGAATATGAAGATAGATTCTTGTGAGGCCATTATTACTCTTGCTGTTCTTTCAATAAGGGAAAAGCAATTGTTTTCCAGCAACCCACAGAAACAGCATATCAAAACACTCTGGTCACATAGTCACCATACAGCAAGTCATCTTTGATAGGATGGTAACCATAGTTACCAAGGATATTCGTAATTAGATTGAACCACTCTTCCTTATACATGAAAATTCCTGACACTGATAAAGACATAGATGCTGGGTATTTATGCTGGATAATTTTTATTTGTCGAAAAGCTCATAACACTTTGTCTCTAGTGCAGATAAGCACTACTGTCACTTATTGTTTGTGTGTCACTTTTCCAGCCAGAAACCTCTGTGATTGGTGGCACCATTACCCGAGTTTTGCTCAGGCCTGCTGGGCTCATTCCACTGACTCAACCTGGCAGGCCACGCTCACCATGCACTACCAGCACAGATCCCACACCTGCCAAGGGCGAGTCAGATGCAGAGCAGCAAGTGGTGCATGAACAAGTGAGCGTGGAGTCCAGCCACTGCGCACAGCCAAGCACACTGGCTGCTGTAGCAGGGCGGGCAGCTCCAGGCATCAGCACAGGCACCAGCTCTGAGCAAGCCAGTGGCTAGATCTGATGCACAGCAAGTGGCTTCCACTGTGGGCACCTGTGTCTGGAGGAGGGGAACGCGGTGGCACCCAAAATCTTGGAGACTCCAGAAACTGCAGACCCCCAAATGGGGCACCACAGCCTAGCTCAGGGAGCCTGTAGGTGTGGGCTCCCCAAAGAGCCACAGCTCTTCTTTCCTTCTCATTGCCCACAATGTGGGGAGTGGAAGGGGTGGAGGGTGGGCACATTTCAGCCCTGTTTGTGTTACTGTTTTTTCAGTCCTGCCATTTGGCAGGCCCTGAGTTCTTGTCCCGTGTCCAGGAAGAATGAGGTATACAAACAACTGGAGGGTGGGAAGGCAGAAAGGAGCTTTACTGAGCAGCAGAACAGCACTCAGGAAACCCAGAGTGGGTAGCTCCTTTCTGCAGGCAGATCATCCCAAGGAGTCAAAGAGACTCAAATTGGGTAGCTTCTTCCTGCAGCTGGTAGTCTGATGTCTGTGTGAGTCTGGCTGGGTCTGGAGTTTTTCATGGGCTCAGAAGGGAGAAGTGTGTGCTGACTGGTCCAAGGGCAGGCCCAGAAAAAGCACCATAAGTTTTCACTCCCACTGTGAACTCCACCAGGAACTGACAGCCCGCTCCTGAGGCTGAGACCATCCCTGTCTTGAAAGTAGGGCCTCAATGGGGACCTGCCACTTTCCACCCATGAGCCTGTCTGCCTCCTGCTGCCACCAATCGTGTCATCTACAGGTGCCCCAGCTGTTTCTGTGGAGGGTCACCTGCTGGCCCATGTGGAGCTGCCCTCAGCCCAACCCCCTTGGCCTCCCTCCAGTGCTCCTTGGTCCCAAAGTCTGGAAAGGGATAAGGTGGCAGGGGGCTGGCATGTCAGCGCCACCCTAAGTGTGTGCACACCCAGCCAGGTCACAACAGTGCCCAGGCTTGGCCACAGCTTTGCGCCATCCCAGAGCAGGCACTAGGAGCAGGATGAGGCCAGACAGCAGGAACAGGCACTTCCAAGCCTGCTGGGGTAGGGGGACTTCCCGGGCCCCCAAGAGTGTAGGGATGCCCAGGTCCACAGCTGCAGCTGCTCTTGGAAGCATAGGGCTCCAACCCCCCAACTTGGAAGAGGGTGGGGCTTCTGCCTGTTCCCAGATCCCACCTGCTCCATAGAGCACACAGCCCTGGCCATGCCTCCCCTACTGCAGCATCTTTGCAGCAGTCGCTCCAGACGGGCAGCTGGGGCCATCATTACTTCTCTGTATAATGGACAAATATCTTTCACATATTCATATTCTGAAGCCTAAATCTAGAATCATATTTTTATAAGATTGCAGGAACACAGGAAATAGTGTCTTTAGTATTATTTCTAATCTTCTCAATTATTTTGTTCACATGATAGATTTAATGCTTTCTAACTGCTGGTCTCACATCCTAACCTTTGAACATAATAAACAATAAATTTGCTGTGGTCATAAAATTATTTGTACATAATTCTATTTATTTTCCAGCTTAGAAAATAAAGTTCATTTAGTGGAAAGGAACAGGAAGAGAAGCTGCAAGTATAATCCATAATAATGTGTAAAAATTCCATTAAAAATTTTTCCACTTAGAAACCACTGACTGTAAAAAATAGAAAGATTCAGGTTTTAAACAATGAATACTTGTTCTTTTCTTTCTAAAGTACAACTGTTCTTCAGTGTATATTCTCTGAAAATTCACTAATACAGGATAAATTCATGAGATACAGCAGCTTATGGGTTATGCAAGATACCTGTGATACGCTGAAGTCAGATTAAATAAAATAAAAAAATTTCATACTCTAGAAAGTGCTGCCAGAGAGCTTTAAGTAAGGCTTTAAAATGATCTTCCCTTTAGCAATAAGAGCTCAGAATTACAAACAAACAAAAAAAGTCAATAATAAAACAAGTTCCTTGTAAGTCTCCAACATGAGCCAATTAAATTAACAACCAATGAGTGAAGTCTCCTAGATGTATAAGATAAACTGAGGCAAAAAATAAAGAGCTTCTGATAACATTTCTAAAACCCTGAAAGAAAAAACTCTGCATATATTGTTGTGCATAATTAAATCCATCAAAACGTCCTTTTAATAAAACTACTGATATTTTAAATAACTCCTTTGAGATTAACAAAACAAAAACAAATCTATACAAGAAAAACAACTATTGCATTTCCTATTAATAACCAACATTTAAAATAAGGAAGAATAGGAAGATCAATCATTAGCAGTCTATTACCGAAATGTAAATACCTACACATTGACTTTATTGTTGTTGTTTTTGTTTTTCATTTCATTTTGTTTTGTGGCAGGGTCTCATTCTGTCACCCAGGCTGGAGTGCAGTAGCGTGATCTTGGCTCACTGCAACCTCGACCTCCCAGGCTCAAGCGATTCTGGTGCCTCAGCCTCGTAAATAGCTGGGATTAAAGCATGTGCCACCATGCCTAGCTAATTTTTGTATTTTTTGTAGAGACAGAGTTGTGCCATGTTGCCAGGCTGGTCTCGAACTTCTGGACTCAAGTGATCCACCTGCCTTGGCCTCCCAAAATACTGGGATTACGGGCATGAGCCACTGCACCAACCCCCTACACATTAACTTTAATAATGATATGGTTTGGCTGTCTCCCCACCGAAATCTCATCTTGAATTGTAGCTCCCATAGTTCCCACATGTTGTGGGAGGGATCAGGTGGGAGACAATTGAATCATGGGGGCAGTTTCCCACATACTATTCTTGTGGTAGTAAATAAGTCACATGAGATCTGAGGGTTTTATAGGGGTTTCCCTTTTTGCTTGGCTCTCATATTTTCTCTTCTCTGCCGCCATGTAAGATGTGCCTTTTATCTTCTGCCATGATTGTGAGGTCTCCCCAGCCACATGGAACTGTGAGCCCATTAAACCTCTTTTTTTTGTAAATTACCCAGTTTTGAGTATGTCTTTTTCAGCAACATGAAAATGTACTAATACAGTAAATTGGTGCCAGTAGAGTTGGGTGCTGCTGTAAAGATACCCAAAACTGTGGAAGCAACTTTGGAACTGGATAACAGGGAGAGGTTGGAACAGTTTCGAGGGCTCAGAAAAAGACAGGAAGATGTGGGAAAGTTTGGAACTTCCTAGACACTTGTTGAATGATTTTGACGAAAATGCTGATAGTGATATGGACAATGAAGTGCAGGTTGAGGTGGAATGAGATGGAGATGGGGAATTTGTTGGGAACTGGAGTAAAGGTGACTCTTGCTATGTTTTAGCAAAGAGACTGGCAGCATTTTGCCCCACCCTAGAGACCTGTGTAACTTTTAACTTCAGAGAGATAATTTAGAGCATCTGGCAGAAGAAACTTCTAAGCAGCAAAGCATTCAAGAGGTGACTTGGGTACTGTTAAAAGCATTAAGTTTTATTCATTCACAAAGATATGATATGGAATTGGAACTTATGTTTAAAGAAGAAGAACATAAAAGCTCAGAAAATTTGCAGCCTGACAATGTCATAAAAAAGAAAAACACATTCTCTGAGGAGAACCTCTAACTGGCTGCAGAAATTTGTATAAGTAAGAAGGAGCCAAATGTTAATCACCAAGACAATGAGGAAAATGTCTCCAGGGCATGTCAGAGGTCTTCATGGCAGCTTCTCTCATCACAGGCCTGGAGGCCTAGGAAGAAAAAATGGTTTCATCAGCTGGACCCAAGGCCTTGCTGCTTTGTGCAGTCTCAGGACTTGGTGCCCTGCATCCCAGCCATGGCTATAAGGGGCCAACGTTGAACTCAAGCTTTTATTTCAGAGGGTGCAAGCCTCAAGCCTTGGCAGCTTCCACATGGTGTTTGAGCCTGCGGGTGCACAGAAGTCAAGACGCTGAGGTATAGGAATCTCTGCCTAGATTTCAGAAGATGTATGGAAATGCTTGGGTATCCAGGTAGAAGTTTGCTGCAGGGGCAGGGCCCTTGTGGAGGTAGATATTTGTTGCAGGGGCAGAGCCCTACCTCTGCTAGGGCAGTGTGGGAGAGAAATGTGGGGCTGAAGGCCCCACACAGAGTCCCCACTGGGGCACTGACTAGTGGAGCTGTAAGAAGAGGGCCACCATCCTCCAGACCCCAGAATAGTAGATCTACTGACGGCTTGCACTGTGCACCTGGAAAAGCCACAGACACTCAACATCAGCCCATGAAAGCAACCAGGAGGGAAACTGTACCCTGCGAAGCCACGAAGTGGAGCTGCCCAAGACCATGAGAACCGACCTCTTACATCAGCGTGCCCTGGATGTGAGACATGGAGTCAAAGGAAATCATTTTGGAGCTTTAAGATTTGACTGGCCCATTGGACTCTGGACTTGTGTGGGGCCTGTAGACCCTTTGTTTTGGCCAATTTCTCCCATTCAGAATGGCCGTATTTCCCAATGCCTGTATCCCCATTGCACTTAGGAAGTAACTAACCTGCTTTTGATTTTACTGGCTCATAAGTGCAAGGGACTCTTGTTGTCTCGGATGAGACTTTGGACTGTGGACTTTTGAGTTAATGCTGGAATGAGTTAAGACTTTGGGGGACTGTTGCAAAGGCATGATTATGTTTTAGAATGTGAGGACATGAGATATGGGAGGGGCCATCAGCAGAATGACATTGTTTGGCTGTGTCCCCACCCAAATTTCATCTTGAATTGTAGCTCCCATAATTCCCACATGTTGTAGGAAGGACCTAGTGGGAGGTATTTGAATCATGGGAGTGGTTTCCCACAAACTATTCTTGTGGTAGTGAATAAATCTCACATTGGCTCTCATTTTCTCTCATCTGCTGCCACATAAGAAGTGCCTTTCACCTTCCACCACGATTGTGAGGCCTCCCCAGTCACGTGGAACTGTGAGTGCATTAAACTTCTTTTTCTTTATAAATTACTCAGTCTCAGGTAGGTCTTTATCAGCAGCATGAGAACAGACTAATATAAGTAAGTTTTATTTACTTTGCTATTAAGTCACAGTTTCTTTACCAGCAGAACATGATTCTAAAAAACCAAAGAATATGAGATTCTACTCTGCTTGCAAGCTAAGAAGTTGGCCTATCACAGTTTCATGTATAGTGGCAGAAGATACTGGGTTTCTGTCAAAGGACTGGGTCAGAGTCAAAGGACTGTTACTCACAGCAAGAGCAGTGGCTAGAGTACCAGCATTTTCTTGCACTTGCTCCCTAAACACAAATTCTCCTAAAAGAATGCAAAGAGGGCCAGGTGACATCTGCGTACACTGTGGATTTGATTCTGGAGTAGAACCTAGAACTTAAGGAACCCAAATATTTTGTAATGGATAATGCATATCCTTTGACCCAGGGAGAAATACTACCTCTATTTTACAAGGCTTTAAGATCCTTGCTCCAGAAGGAGACCTTCTCTCTCTTTATTGACCCAAGTAGACACATCCAGCAGAGAAGAGAACAAATGTTTAGAGGATTAAGAACAGGACCTCCATAAATCCAGGGGCAGACACTATTAGTCCAATGGTTCCAAATGGCTTTCAGATATTAAAAAATCAAATATCTGGGGACCAGGTAGATAATATAAATGAGTCAAGAGGTCCAGGAAAGGATTGTGATGAATTAGAGGAGAGATTATCTAAGAAAAACAGCTGGCACCGAGGTCTAGCCAATTGCTGCCATATCACAATTCATACCTATTGTTGCCATCATTCCCAGTTTTTCAGTTTCAAAACAGTATTTTTTGTGTGAAACCAATAGTTTTTGGGCACTATGAACCATGCCGATGTAAGACAGCAAACTTAATGGTATATGTTCTCACTGCTCCACCAACACTGTTCTCTTTTCTCTCTCCCTCTCCTGGGGACTCTCTATTCCCTAAGACACAACAACACTGAAATTAGGCCAAATAATAACCCTAAAATGGCCTCAAGTGCTCAAGTGAAAGGAATAGTCACAAGTCTCTCACTTTACATCTAATTATGGACATGATTAAGTTTAGTGAGAAAGGCATGTCTATAGCTGACATAGGACAAAAGTGAGGCCTCTTGCACCAAACAGTTAGCCAAGTTGTGAATGGAAAGAAGTTCATGAAGGAAATTAAAAATGCTACTTCAGTGAACACATGAATGATAAGAAAGCAAAATAGCCTTACTGGTGATATGGAGAAAGTTTTGGTGGTTTGGTTAAACTAGCCACAACATTCTGTTAGGCCAAAGCCTAATCCAAAACAAGGCCCCAACTCTCTTCAATTCTGTGAAGGGTCAGAGAATTAAGGAAGCCTCAGAAGTAAAGTATGAAACTAGCAGAAATTAGTTCATGGGGTTTAAGAAAAGAAGCTCTCTCTAACATAAAAGTGCAAGGTGAAGCACCACGTGCTGATGTAGAAGCTGTAAGTTATACAGAAGATCTACCTAAGATCACTGATGAATGTGGCTACACAAAACAACAGATAATTAATGTAGATGAAACAGCCTTAAGATGAAAGAAAATGCTATCTAGAAACTGCTAGGGCTAGAGAGAAGTCAATACCTAGCTTCAAAGCTACGTGATGGGTTCAATCATACCCCAAACCTCAGCATCATGCAATATGCAATAACTTGCATATGTACTCCCTAAACAACCTCCAAAATAAAGGTTGAAAAAGAAAAAACAAAAGCCCCCTGATAGTTGCTCACCCTTTCTACCATGTGAGGATATTGCAAAAAGATGTTTGGCCATCTATAAATTAGGAAGTGGGTCCTTACCAGACAACTTGTCAGCACCTGGATCTTGGACTTCCTAGCCTTCAGAACTATGAGAAATAAATTTCTGTTCTTTATTTAAAAAAACAAAAAGCTTCAGAGGACAGGCTGACTCTTGTTAGTGGCTAATGAAAGTGGTGACTTTAAGTTGAACACAATGTTCATTCACCATTCCAAAAATCCTAGGTCCTTTAAGAAGTACGCTAAATCTACCCTTCCTGTGCTCTACAAATGGAACAAAAAACCTGGATTACTGAATATTTTAAGCCTACTGTTGAGATACGCTGTGTAGAGAAAACAATTCCTTTCAAAATTGTACTGCTCATTGGCAATGCCCCGATCACCCAAAAGATTTGATGGAGATGTGCAAGGAGATTAATGCTGTTTTCATGTCTTCTAACACAGTGCTCATTCTGCAGCCCAAGAATCAAGGAACCATTTTGACTTTCAAGTCTTATTATTTAAGAAATACATTTCCTTAAGGAGATTTTGGGCTGAGACAATTGGATTTTCTAGATATACAATCATGTCATCTGCAAACAGGGACAATTTGACTTCCTCTTTTCCTAATTGAATACCCTTTGTTTCCTTCTCCTGCCTGATTGCTCTGGCCAGAACTTCCAGCACTATGTTGAATAGGAGTGGTGAGAGAGGGCATCCCTGTCTTGTGCCAGTTTTCAAAGGGAATGCTTCCAGTTTTTGCCCATTCAGTATGATATTGGCTGTGGGTTTGTCATATATAGCTCTTATTATTTTGAGATACGTCCCATCAATACCTAATTTATTGAGAGTTTTTAGCATGAAGGGTTGTTGAATTTTGTCAAAGGCCTTTTCTGCATCTATTGAGATAATCATGTGGTTTTTGTCTTTGGTTCTGTTTATATGCTGGATTACATTTATTGATTTGCATATGTTGAACCAGCCTTGCATCCCAGGGATGAAGCCCACTTGATCATGGTGTATAAGCTTTTTGATGTGCTGCTGGATTCGGTTTGCCAGTATTTTATTGAGGATTTTTGCATCAATGTTCATCAAGGATATTGGTCTAAAATTCTCTTTTTTGGTTGTGTCTCTGCCTGGCTTTGGTATCAGGACGATGCTGGCTTCATAAAATGTGTTAGGGAGGATTCCCTCTTTTTCTATCGATTGGAATAGTTTCAGAAGGAATGGTACCAGTTCCTTCTTGTACCTCTGGTAGAATTCAGCTGTGAATCCATCAGGTCCTGGACTGTTTTTGGTTGGTAAGCTATTGATTATTGCCACAATTTCAGAACCTGTTATTGGTCTATTCAGAGATTCGACTTCTTCCTGATTTAGTCTTGGGAGGGTGTATTTGTAGCAACTTCAGCAAAGTCTCAGGATACAAAATCAATGTACAAAAATCACAAGCATTCTTGTACACCAATCACAGACAAACAGAGAGCCAAATCATGAGTGAACTCCCATTCACAATTGCTTCAAAGAGAATAAAATACCTAGGAATCCAACTTACAAGGGATGTGAAGGACCTCTTCAAGGAGAACTACAAACCACTGCTCAATGAAATAAAAGAGGATACAAACAAATGGAAGAACATTCCATGGCTCATGGGTTGGAAGAATCAATATCGTGAAAATGGCCATACTGCCCAAAGTAATTTATAGATTCAATGCCATCCCCATCAAGCTACCAATGACTTTCTTCACAGAATTGGAAAAAACTACTTTAAAGTTCATATGGAACCAAAAAAGAGCCCGCATCACCAAGTCAATCCTAAGCCAAAAGAACAAAGCTGGAGGCATCACACTACCTGACTTCAAACTATACTACAAGGCTACAGTAACCAAAACAGCATGGTACTGGTACCACAACAGAGATATAGATCAATGGAACAGAACAGAGCCCTCAGAAATGATGCCGCATATCTACAACTATCTGATCTTTGACAAACCTGACAAAAACAAGAAATGGGGAAAGGATTCCCTATTTAATAAATGGTGCTGGGAAAACTGGCTAGCCATATGTAGAAAGCTGCAACTGGATCCCTTCCTTACACCTTATACAAAAATTAATTCAAGATGGATTAAAGACTTAAATGTTAGACCTAAAACCATTAAAATCCTACAAGAAAACCTAGGCAATACCATTCAGGCCATAGGTGTGGGCAAGGACTTCATGTCTAAAACACCAAAAGCAATGGCAACAAAAGCCAAAATTGACAAATGGGATCTCATTAAACTAAAGAGCTTCTGCACAGCAAAAGAAACTACCATCAGAGTGAACAGGCAACCTACACAATGGGAGAAAATTTTTGAAACCTACTCATCTGACAAAGGGCTAATATCCAGAATCTACAATGAACTCAAACAAATTTACAAGAAAAAAAACAAACAACCCCATCAAAAAGTGGGCAAAGGACATGAACAGACACTTCTCAAAAGAAGACATTTATGCAGCCAAAAAACACATGAAGAAATGCTCATCATCACTGGCCATCAGAGAAATGCAAATCAAAACCACTGTGAGATACCATCTCACACCAGTTAGAATGGCCATCATTAAAAAAGCAGGAAACAACAGGTGCTGGAGAGGATGTGGAGAAATAGGAACACTTTTACACTGTTGGTGGGACTGTAAACTGGTTCAACCATTGTGGAAGTCAGTGTGGCGATTCCTCAGGGATCTAGAACTAGAAATACCATTTGACCCAGCCATCCCATTACTGGGTATATACCCAAAGGTCTATAAATCATGCTGCTATAAAGACACATGCACACGTATGTTTATTGCGGCACTATTCACAATAGCAAAGAGTTGGAACCAACCCAAATGTCCAACAACGATAGACTGGATTAAGAAAATGTGGCATATATACACCATGGAATACTATGCAGCCATAAAAAATGATGAGTCCGTGTCCTTTGTAGGGACATGGATGAAACTGGAAAACATCATTCTCAGTCAACTATCGCAAGGACAAAAAACCAAACACCGCATGTTCTCACTCATAGGTGGGAATTGAACAATGAGAAGAGAACTCATGGACACAGGAAGGGGAACATCACATTCCGGGGACTGTTGTGGGGTGGGGGGAGGGGGGAGGGACAGCATTAGGAGATATACCTAATGCTAAATGACGAGTTAATGGGTGCAGGAAATCAACATGGCACATGGATACATATGTAACAAACCTGCACATTGTGCACATGTACCCTAAAACCTAAAGTATAATAAATAAATAAATAAATAAATAAATAAGTCAAAAAAAAAAGAAATACATTTCCTACAGCTATAGCTGTCATATATTGTGATAGCTCTGGGCAAAGAAAATTCAAAACCTCGTGGAAAGGATTCACCTTTCTAATGCCATTAAGAACATTTATGATTCAAGGGAGGAGGCCAAAATATCAACATTAACAGGAGTGAATTTCAAATCTTATGGATGACTCTGAGGATTTCAAGACTTCAGCAGAAGAAGTAACTGTAGACGTAGAATTTGCTAGAGAACTAGAATTGGAAGTAGAGCCTAAATATGCGGCTAAATTGACGCAAATCTCATAAAATTTGAACAGACGAAAAGTTACTTCTTATAGAAAAGCAAAAAAGTGCTTTCTTAAATGTAATTTACTCCAGGTGAAGACACTGTGAACACTGCTGATATTACAATGAAGGATTTAGAATATTGCAGACACTTGGTTGATAAAGCAGTGGCAGGGTTTGAGAGGACTGACTCCAATTTTGAATGAAACTTTATTGTGAGTAAAATATTATCAAACAGCATTGCATGTTGTAGATAAATATTTCACAAAAGGAAGAATCAATTGATGTAGTAAACTCCACTGCTGCCTAATTTTAAGAAATCGCCACAGCCATCTTAACTTTCAGTATATGATCAGTCAATAGCCATGAACATCGAGGCACAACTCTCCAGCACCTAAAAGATTACAACTCACTGAAGGCTCAGCTGATTGTTAGCATTTTTTAGCAATTCTTTTTAGTTAAGATACATACATTTTTTTAGACATAATGCTATTGCACACCTAACAGACTACAGTATAGTATAAATACAACTTCTACATGCACTAGGAAGCCAAAAATAATCTATGTGACTTGCTTTATTGCAATATGCACTTCATTGTGATGTACTTCATTGCAGTGGTCTCAAACTAAACCCACAATATCTCTAAGGTATGCGTGTACTAATAAATTATTATTTGTGACATTCTTTATGTGATTTTCTAATGGTACAGAGCTAAATTTAAGTATTTATCTTCTTTTTATATCCTGTCTTCCCCAAATTGAATATTGCTTATAGGTAGAAAATTATAATTGGCATCTTCGTTGTTTTGTATCTTGTTACAATGAGTTGAACAAAATAGGCCTCCAATAGATATGTAAGTTTTTATTTTCCTTATTGACATAAAGATACCTGAAATTTTTTTTAACAGGCAACAAAGGGAGGTAGCTAACTAGCAGAAATATTAACTAGTGATTCTTTGAATCCTACTTTAGTTCTTTTTTCTTTCTCTTTACAGTATCTGCTAGAAATTTTCATTGTAAAAACTCTTAATTTCTACTGTGTACCCCTTCTTTTAATTTAATATAATTAAGTTGTGTTTTCTTTACCTAGAGGGAAAACTGCTCTAGTTAATATGCTAGAAGAATATATATCTCATTCACTGGAAAGGTAAAGAAAGTATTTTCCTTTGTTTCATATTAAAAGTGAAAGGAAAATACAGGAAACCAAAGAAGGCCCTTATCGCTGTTGCAGGAAATCAATCAGAGAGGCAATAAATTGAGCTACAAATAGACCATTTTCCCCCTATGGTAACCAAGACAGTTTCTTATCTTCAATTCTACCTTCATCTAGGCATACACATAAAATAATTTTTAAAATTTTTCTTTTTCTTTTTTTTTTTTTTTTGCTTTTAGATGGCTACAGAGTATGAAATCTCCTACATACAAAGTCAAATGTAAATTACATTATTTAGAGAATTTGGACCACTTTTAAAGGTTTAAATTGGTTAATTATTCCACAAAATAGAATGTTTATTATATGCTAGACACAGTTTTATGTGCCTTACAGGTAAGGTTTAGCTATTTTAAGCCTTCATAACAACCACTGATGGTAGGTATTATTAGTATCATCCACATTTTATAAATGAGGAAAAAGATGCATAGAAAAACCAACTAGATTCCCCAAAGTCACATAGTGAGTAAATGTTGCAGTCAGACCCTGTCCAGGGACAGATAATCTGGCTCCAGAGCCTGCATGCCAAACCCTAAGTATGCTGTCTCCCAATCAATCAAGCAAGCAGGCTCCATCTCACACATACACAAGCTAATGCACACTCCTCTTACTTCTCAACTTATCAGAATTAAATGTACAATGGTTCCTGAAAGCCTGTATATAAAACATTGTGCTGAGCTACTTTAGAAATACAAAGATGAATAAATAAGCTTGATTTCATGGAGCATATAGTCTAGGGGGAAGTAGACAACTAGACAAATAATTGTAATAAAACCATAAAAATAGTAAATGCAGAAGATAAGCCAGAGCTTAGCTAAGTTTAAGAAGAGATCTAGTAATAACACTAATGGGAAAAATCATGAGCAAAATTATCTTTGAGGGATTAGTAAGAATTTTCATGCCAGAGATTTTAAAAATCATCAAGTAGGAGGAGCAATGTGAGCAAAGACATAGAAACCTATAATTGCTGATGTGTCAGGAAAGAGCCAAATAAGCCAATTTGACTGAAGAACAGAACATAAGTAAAGGAAGAGAGAGCGTAAATGGCAGAAAAGTTGCATCCTATACTCATACATTAAACTAACAACTACTAAATGTCTACAATGTATATGGTATGTAAAAGACTCAATCAACAACCATTTAGAAAGTAGCTTAAAAATTATATTGAAAATGAGGCTAGCATATGTGAAAGCACTGAACACAAAATCTGACATACAGTAACTCTAATAAATGTGTCTGTTTTCACCAACTTTTGCATAGAAAGTCATTGAAGACTCTTGCAATCAAGCAAGAAAGACCTACATAGTAAACACATTTTACAATATAAATGTGTCTAAAATACAACCGCAACCAAAGTATAGAGTAATTAACATAGATCACATAGAAGGGTGTGAGAAAAACTCAGAGAAGTGGACTTCTGAGCTGAACTTAAAGAAAGGTGTCAAAATTCTGAGACGGATGAAAAGAAAGAGGGAAGAGAGGCATCTAAGGAATAGAAATGTAGGAACTGATTATTTTAAAAGAGATCAATTTGTATATAATGAAGTCATTGGAAATTGAGAGTAGAGGATAGACATCGTCCATCCATGCAATTATTCATGTAGTCTGTTAACAATTATTATTGCCGCCGTGCATGATGGCTCACGTCTGCAATCCCAGCACTTTGGGAGGCCGAGACGGGTGGATCACCTGAGGTCAGGAGTTCGAGACCAGCCTGGCCAACATGGAGAAACTCTACCTCTACTAAAAATACAAAAAAAAGTTGCCGGGCATAGTGGTGCATGCCTGTAATTCCAGCTACTCAGGAGGCTGAGGTGGGAGAATTGCTTGAACCCAGGAGGCAGAGGTTGCAGTGAGCCGAGATGGCGCCATTGCACTCCAGCCTAGGCAACAAGAGAAAAACTCCATCTCAAAAAAAAAAAAAAGTATTATTGCCTAAACATTCCAGGAAATGTGTCAGGCTCAAAAATACAAAAATAAGTAAGACGCAGTCTCTGCCTCCAAAGAAACTTTCTAGTCTATTGGAAACCTCTCAATTGAGAAATGGGGGCATGTCAGCAGTTCCCTGTAATCTACTATGACAGATGTGAGCTCAGGTACCTGGCAGCACACAGTAGGGACATCCATTAGGGTACTAAAGTAAAGCTTCCAAAGTGGCAACACTGGGTAGGGCATGGGTGACTGCCTATTCAAGCAGTGAATGCAACATAAGAAAACAAAGACAATGAGGAGTAAAAAATGAGACATACGTTAGAAAATATGAACAGTACTGAGTCGTTTGTTTCTTTGCAGATGAGTTAAGTATACAGAAATCATAAGCAGAAAAAAAAAGCCAGCGAAAAAGTTTCTAAAGCTTGTGATGTTAATGTGATTTTAGACTTTAACCTAGAATTAATATTCATGCAAACACTTCAAGCGAAAGACTAGAATGATTAGCTCTGCTTTTTAGAGAGCTCGCTGGTCCCCTAAGAACAATTGGATAGGTTGTTACTGGAGACAGGGAGACTAATCAGAAGGTTGTTGGGATAATGCACAGTATGAATTTAAATTTGAAGAAGAGAACTTTAAGTATGGAGAGGAGACGCTACATAAGAAGATTCAAGAGTTAGAATCAGTGTTTCTAGTTGAATTATAATTTGTTTGGAAATTTATGTCTAAATCTTCTCAATGCTAATTTTTTTTTGTTTTTTTTCAAGATGGCAGACTGGAGGCAGTGTTAGCATGCTTCTCCCACTTGGAAGGACAGAATAATGTGCAGAGATTCAGTGTGAATTTTTTCTCAAAGAACAAACGCAGGAACTTAGGAAAACAGAATCCACAGACCCTGTGAAAGAATTGGTAGGCTACAGCCTACTACGTGAGACAGGTGAAAAACTCTTAAGTCCTCAGAGTGCAAGAAGGGGAGAGCCTGCCTCCAAGTACACATCCCCATCGGGGAATCTGAAAATCTGAATGCCTCTTCCAAAACTCATGTTAAAATTTAATTGCCATTGTGACTGTATTAAGAAGTAGAACCTTTAAGAGGTGGTTAGATCATGAGGGCGCTGCCCTCATGAATGGATTAATGGTTCTGTTTTAGCAAAAAATGCTGTTTTCAAGTTTAAAGGCACTGATTAGGCTAAATGAAAGCATTCTCATATGGCCTCAATGAACAGTGAGATAAATGACAGGCATGCTCCCACAGGAGAACTAAGTTTTGGGAAAATACAAACAGTATTAGAGCATAATGAAAAAAAAAATTCAACCTTTCAAAAGGAGACACATTATTCATGCATATGTTCATTCATTCAATAAAATATTATGGAACCACAAGGTAAAAACCTAGGAAGAATAAAAAAAACTTTCTCTAATTATCTAATAGAGGAATCGTTAATTTGGATGACTATGGGAATGCATATAAGTTCCAAAAGGAGCACGAAATTTGGCAGTCATCCACAAATTAAAAGTGTTAAAGAAAAATTAAGCAGCTTTCTCAATTCAGTAAAAACAGCAGACAAAAGTGAAAAGACTTGGAGGTAGGGAAAGTATCTAATCACTATTTCAAGAATCCCTCATTTGATGTAGTAGTGATTTTACTCATGTAGCAGTTGAACAGAAATTTCAGCCCCTTGATGTCTGTGGTTATAAATAAAGGGAAATAAAGATGTCTCAAATGCATAATTTTCTGTGGCTTGAAGTGCCAGCAAAGTAAACTCCTCTCTTAAAAAAACCTGTGAGCAATATTTCCATTTTTTATTGACCTTATGACAAGTAAACAATTTTATAACTCACCAGAATTTTCAGTTTTCAGAAAGAAATACCACAATCAATTTGTCCTATATATTTTCTTAAAACTTTAAGAGAAAGTTTATTTTGAAGGTTACCGACTGTTTGAACTAAGCTTACAACGTTAATACATGAACTGCAACTACCAGAAACAAACCCTCTCAGTTCCTACACTCTGAACCTGGCAAGATTGTTCTGCTTTCTACAATTAATAAATATTTAATTAGTATAGTCTTAGCTGTCTGTGCTATTCTAATTCAGATAAGGATAAACTTTTTTCCAAATTCTTCATTTCTGAATGAATATATGAACATCATAAATAACTAGATTGCTACAACACAGAATTTCCATGTTAATGGTAAAAATGGCATTTTCTCCTTTAGTGCCTAAAAATAATTCAGAATACATTTTAGTATAATGTGGGAAATAGGCTTTAATATTTTGGATGCCAAAAAAATTGTGTGCTTAATGAAATGTACATTACTCTATGTAGGTATATTCCAATCTTGGTGGTGACTATAGTCAACACAGTACTTTGTAAAGAAAAATAAACAAACAAAGGAAAACCAATATTGCAGTTCACCATATCAAAGTACTAAAAAAAGTGTATATTAACAATTTTTATGTCGAATTTCATCAGTTAAAGGACAAATACAAACCTTTGAAACAAGATTAAAACAATAATCTATGTAAGCAATCATACTTCCTCCTTACTTACTCAGCCAGGGCTCTGCCTACATTCTAGGACGTTCTGAGGATGCGCTCTCATTAAAGGTAATTCTTAAAAGGTTACTGGGGAAACCACTTGCCTCCTGATGCTCATTCTTGATCATTTTACTGAGACATTTATGACAAAAGTTTTGCAAATTTTACATAAATTATGCTGACTTTAGATATTCAATTCCATTATCTACCAAGCTCACCAGAATCTGGGTCTCTGTAGGACATACCTAAGAGAAAACATCTTTAGCTACTTTGCAACAGACTACATCTTTGTGATAACATTATCCTCATATCTTGTTCACACATATATAATCTCTATGCAGTAAAACAAAGAAAGGCTGGATCAGGGTGCCAGAGCCTTCTCTCACCTCGATTTCAGATCTTAACCAAGCTTAACATACCACCTCCTCCAGGAAGCAGTCCCTGATCACTGATCCCAAAGCAACTATTCCCTTCTAAACTGTCAGAGCAATTTACTTATGCCATTTTTTTAAAGTATCTATGCCCTTCTACCTTTTATTTTGTATATTAAGTATATATTAAATTATAAGAAGTTATCAGCTTCTCATGTATAAAGACTCTTACATACCTCTGCTTCTCAGAACAAACTCAATGAATGCTCATGAAATAAATAACATTGTATGATATTTACTTAGTGACTAAAAAACTATTGCATTATTGAGGCATACCTTTGGTGGCTATAAAAATTACCAATCAATCAAAATGCTTATCAAAAATAATAAAATACATTCACAAAATACTCAAGTAAAATATATACCATATCCAACTGGAGGGAGGATACAGTAACCCTCGAAAGATAGATCCACAGCTATAAAATGATTTTTACTTACTTGTCTCCAAAAAACTTTCTCCAGAATTCAGCAGCATCTGCTTTTGTGATACGAAAGTTATCTCCCTGGAATTGACCATTGGGAAAGATTGCTTTGATTTCTGCCAGCATGTGACTGAAGATAAGGGACAGTTTTGTGAGATTTCGTCTGTAGGCACAAGGGAAAAAAACGAAGATAAGAAATAAACACCTACATGCATACAAATTTTTATGGTAATATATATTAAGACAAATAATGTTATGTATGTATCAACGTATGTCTTGGTGGTTGATCATGAAAACCTCAACTTAACGCTGCCCTGAAAAACAACATTTATGAAAACATTGTACATTTAAATTCCTAACACAGATGTCAATTTATTAGTTATCCATGTATTCATTCAACATATACACAAATAAGATAAATTACATAATTTCACTGAGCTCACAGATTAATGGAAGAGATGGACACTTAAAAAATAATAATCAAATATAAATGGTAAACATAAGAGAGTGACTATTTCTACCTGGGGGAGTAAGGAAAGATTTGCCATCAGAGGAGAATCTAGGAAGAAAACTCACTGTTTGACAGATAAAAGACCTGGAGAGGAGAGAAAGGGAGGATGGAGAGGGAAGTAAAAGGTATTTCAGGCGGTAGAAACAGCATGTACAAAAGTATTAATACAAAAGTATAAAATGAAAACATATTTGCATTATATCATTTTTGGCATGGTGAAAGCAGAGCAGAGGGTAACAGGAGAAAATAACATGAGACAGAGTAAGAAACTTTAATTATTAGGACCTGACATAAAGAGGCATCTGAATCAATGCACAGTTTTTGTTAAACATACTTGCCACTCCTACCTAAATATCAGATTTTCTGAGGAAGGGTTCTAGATATATGCATATCTTAGAAGCCCCCTGGGCAATTCTAACGTGCTTTCCTCATTAAGAGGTACTGCTGTAAGAAATGGAGAGTCAGGCTAGGCGTGGTGAATCACCCCGGTAATCCTACCACATTGGGAGGCTGAGGTGGACAAATGGCTAGAGCCCAGAGTTTGAGACCAGCCTGGGCAACATGGCAAGACCTCATCTCTACAAAAAACTAGCAGGGTGTGGGAGCCCATGCCTAAAGCCCCAGTTATTAGGGAGCCTGATGTGATCTCTTGAGCCGGGAGGCAGAGGTTCAGTGAGACATGATCACACCACTGCACTCCAGCATGGGTAACAGAGTGACACAATGTCTCAAAAACAAAAAATGAAAGAGAAAAGAAATAAATGGAGAGTCAAATGGATTAATGGATTCAGAATTCTGAAGACTTGATGAAGTCTGTTTTAGAAGGAAAAAATTGTAGTAGTATGACAAAATGGTTTAGAATGGAGATACAGGTGTCACCTCTATTCTAATTTCCATGTTAAGTTCTGGGGATTCTGACAAGATTTAAACCATGCTTCATACTACAAAACAGTACTATCAATCACCTATAATCTTTGCCAACATTTCTTAAATTTTCAATATTACGTTAATTGGCATAAAACTACTAGTGCTAGATAGTTAAGAAGCAATTAAAACACAAAATACTAAATAATTTCCCAGTTTCAAACAAACCTTATTTCTTTATATTCCCTTTTGCTCGGAATGACCAGAAATCAATAGGTACATTCTGCACATGTTTTCATTTTGAAGCTTCAGCTATTATGCATGTGTATGTGCACCTGTATATATGAGAAAGAGAGAGAGAGTGTGTGTGTGTGTGTGTGTGTGTGTGTCTCTATGTGTGTGTTGGGATGTGAGTGAAGGCAAGTGTGTTAGGACTCAATAAAAAATATAGAGGAAAATTAACACAGAGAAAGTCATCAAATTTGCAACCTATAAAACCATACAATGTATTAACAGACCTTTGTCATTGAAAGTTGTGTTTCTTTGCTCCATATTTACTCATGTATCTGTGTTTAACAACTGTCAACTAATAATAAAAACTCATGTTTGTTACCAAGGAGATCATGTAATATGCACCTGACAATAAAATCATTGGGTGACGCCCTTTCTAATTTACAAAGGAGACATATAACTTCCTGTATAAGATGAATACAGAATAAAGATACCCATGATCAAAAGTGGGAAAAGTAGTAATAAGAAGAATGCAGTAAGATATTCTATAAAATCAATAAATTCATCTTCCCTAAAAAAAAAACATCTATTTCCATAACTTATCTAAGAAAAGCTTTTTGATGAAAGCGGGGAGGGCATAACACAGGCCTTGTTTTAATGCTTCACCTGTGCCCATAAACAACCTGCAAAATTCATTATAATATACATAAATGTTACATCATTTTATTAGATTCAGCCACTTTTGCACAACTCATCCTAATCCAAGTGTAAAATTTCTGTTAATCAGTTAAATCATATCAATATGATTTTGTCATTTATGTTAACATATCCTCAATTTAGATGATGGTAGATATAAGATATTCAGTTTTAAAAAATAAAAAGTAAACTATATCAAAGGAAAGACTTGTGGCTAATACAAACTACAACCGACTTTTAAGATTTGAGTTTAAGAAAAGTATACAGTCACCTTAGGAAATCTGCAATGCATTTATAATTGGGCTAAAGATTTAATTTTTACCAAACTTCCAATTGATACATACAAAAGAAAAACGAAAAATCAAGATGGCTATAATTAGGGTAAACCAACTGTTCTTTATTTTCTGAATTGGCTGCACTCCATCCCCTTGATTCTTTTCCTTTAATCATATCCAAATTTTTTTTTTTAATTTTTACTTGTTAGATCTAAAGTCTGAAACACAACGCCAGTGATTACCCACCCATTCTGGGTATCTGATCCACTGGCTATGTAGACACTAAACTTTAAAAGAAACATAGTAACATTTTTTATAGTCTAGAAGCTCTAATAATCACCAATACCTATATCAATACTCACTGATTGATTATAAAATGTGTATATACTTCTATTTTCTTGCTTCTGCAAATGGATCACCACAATTTTGTTTGGCTTTTTATTATTATTATTATTATTATTATTATACTTTAAGTTTTAGGGAACATGTGCACAATGTGCAGGTTTGTTACATATGTATACATGTGCCATGTTGGTGTGCTGCACCCATTAACTCGTCATTTAGCATTAGGTATATCTCCTAATGCTGTCCCTCCCCACTCCCCCCACCCCACAACAGTCCCTGGAGTGTGATGTTCCCCTTCCTGTGTCCATGAGCTCTCATTGTTCAATTCCCACCTATGAGTGAGAACACGCGGTGTTCGGTTTTTTGTCCTTGCTATAGTTTACTGAGAATGATGCTTTTTGCACAAAATAAGGCAATGAAAAAATACATTTTGCCTTTAGTCTTGAAAGAAACTCAAGCTCATATTGTTAAAAATATTTGAATATATATATGTATATGCATATATACATACACATTCCAGAATATATTTACTTTATACTTATACGCTCACACATACTCCATATATATGTAAATAATTATCTTAGAAATCCATTATTTAACATATTTATAGAGGTTGCAATCGACACCAAGGTATGAAAAGAACTGACAAACTCATTCTGTTAGAGCTTAAAAGGAAAAAAAAGAGAACCGAAAACTAATTCTGGTATCTAATTTCATTTAAATTTGTTATCATAGCAAATACGTTTTCTTTTTTATATGACGCTGTGACTTCTTTTTGTTTACAATGTTTTGCTATGTAGTATGTGCTTTCTTTATTCTCCATCCCACTCTGCATCCTTTGATACCTATTTTTTTTTTCGAGATGGAGTTTTGCTCTTGTTGCCCAGGATGGAGTGCAATGGTGTGATCTCGGCTCACTGCAACTTCTGCCTCCTGGGTTCAAGCAATCCTCCTGCCTCAGCCTCCCAAGTAGCTGGGATTACAGGCATGTGCCACCATGCCCGTCTAACTTCGGATTTTTAGTAGAGATGGGGTTTCATCATGCTGGTCAGCCTGGTCTCAAACTCCTGACCTCAGGTGATCTACCCGTCTCAACCTCCTAAAGTGCTGGGATTACAGGCATGAGCCACTGTGCCCAGCCTGATACTCATTAAAAAAAAAAAAAACCTCTCAATTTTGAAAATAAAACAATCCAAGAATACAATCATCTCTAACCATCTAGACATAGGGAGAAGAAAAGAAACAATCACACATCTTTGTAGATGGAATTTTTTCTATTATGTAATTTTTCCATACTTAGCCAATTTTCCCTAAGCCCATGGGATTTCCCATCATCATAAGCCCTAAAATGATGACTGCCTTTATAAAGAATCTGATACTTATGAAGAATATATTTCTGACACTAAAATCCAAACAATCCCCAAACAACTAACTAAATAAAAATCTGCCCAGAAAGAAAAGACTCAATAATCTAATAAATGTAATTTTATTTTTAATTAATTTTACATGGAATTTTCGACATCAGTTCTTTCACTTATAAGAGAAGCTACTTATTTCCACATGTATTTCATTAACCATCACATTTATTCATTTGCTTTGCATGGGATTTTGTTTGTAATAAATAATTTTACAATAAAAGTTTTGTTTTGTTTTTGTTTTTGTTTTTTCTTTGAGACAGAGTCTCGCTCTGTCACTCAGGCTGGAGTGCAGTGGCGCAATCTCGGCTCACTGCCAGCTCCACCTCCCCGGTTCACACCATTCTCCTGCCTCAGCCTCCAGAGTAGCTGGGACTACAGGCACCCGTCACCATGCCTGGCTAATTTTTTGTAGTTTTAGTAGAGACGGGGTTTCACCATGTTAGCCAGGATGTTCTCAATCTCCTGACCTCGTGATCCGCCCACCTCGGCCTCCCAAAGTGCTGGGATTACAGGTGTGAGCCACCGCGCCCGGCCAATAAAAGTATTTTAAAATACCAAATATTTTAAAATACCAAATAATCAAAAAGTAGTTGTCAACACTGGCCAAACTGCCAAAGATGTTAACATTAGAGGAGGCCTGAAGAAGAAAGAGGGAGGGAGGAGTAAAAACCAAGGAGGGAGAAGAGCTACATTAAAAAGAGAGAAAGAGAGATGTGAAATGAGTCCACAATGTCATCACCTAAGCAACAAGGTACCTCTTCATCCTGGATTCTGTCACCTGTATCATATTTCTTTAAAATGATATGAATCAGTTTCTCCAAATGTCAAGTTACATTGTGGGGATTCAACTAGAAGAATGTGGATTTGAACTAGAGTGAATTAGCATGCTGACTCTGTTGGAATGATGGAGCTTCACTGTTTATAAACAAGTCTTAACAGTTTAAGGTTGCTACAGTCAACATCATAAGCACAAAGGAAGCATATAACGCTTGATGGAGGATGGCACAATGCTACCCTTAATGAATTTATCATATAGTATGAAACAAAAAGACATGGAGAGATCATCATAATAAAATGTGGTAGGAGTAATCTGCTCTAATTATAGCCATCTTGACATGATGAATTAAATTCATAAAACAAATAGAAAATACAGCAAGATTTGATTAGTAGCCTCCACTAAATGCGGGAGACTCACACAAAGAATGTAATCTAATTAGATTGCATGTAGTCCTTGAGTTTTTTCTATTCAAGAAACAGCTGTGTTATAAATCAAGGAGGAAATAAAAAGCTTTAAATGCTGAATTAGTGAAAACTTTAAATGACTATTTTCAGTGAGGTGCAAATCTGTGAGAATGTGCTGCTTTTGGTAGAAGAAATGGGAGGTGATACTTTTACCCAAAAACTATTAATAATTCAATTCTCACATTTAAAAGCTAGAACATGCTCTTCTTAATTTTTACAAGGTGAAACAAACTCAACATAAAAAGAAAGGCAGGACATAAAGAATATAAACAGTGCTGCTTAAAATGAAACTCACATCCAGCTAAAGAGCAATTTCCACTGTATTTCTGATGTACTGCCCTCCAAAACGGGTTCAGAGACTTACTTCACACTGTTTCTAACCTTAGGAATGGTATGATTCCTAAGTGAGGAGACTAGGCTGATGTAAGCCTTGCCTTTCATTTCTCTCTCATGGGAATAGATACTATTATTGAGATGGGTCCTGAGAGTCTTAAACAAAACTGGATCCTTACCCATTCCCCCTGCCCAAATGCTTTAAAGTTCTAAACTTATCTAAGGGGAATACACAACAGATATTAAAAGTTCAAATATCAATAAAGACTGAATCTACCCAAAGTTGTAAGAGAAGTCAGCAGTGCGCCTAGGAACAATCTAAACTGAAACACAGGCAGAAGGACAATTTTTCAACTTGCTCCATTTTACTTCTTGGATACTAAACTGATCACTTTAAAAGAAATTTAGTAAACTATTTCCAAAAAACTACACTGAACTGGCAACTAAAGGAAGATCTTACATTTCCTTTGTTAAACACCTCATCCACCACTAGCACAGCTAGGGAGGTTACACCCAAAATTCTGGCTGGGAGAGATAACTTTGGGCATTCTTTGATCTCTCCATCTCTCTGTAGTATTCTTTTCTTTTCTTTTTTTCTGATACAGAGTCTCACTCTGTTGCCCAGGCTGGAATGTAGTGGTGCTATCTAGGCTAACAGCAACCTCCGCCTCAAGAGTTCAAGCGATTCTCGTGTCTCAGCCTCCAGAGGGTGTATGCCACCACGCCTGGCTAATTTTTGTACTTTAGTAGAGAAGGGGTTTCTCCATGTTGGCCAGGCTGGTTTGGAACTCCTGACCTCAAGTGATCCGCCCGCCTCAGCCTCCCAAAGTGCTGGGATTACAGGCGTGAGCCAACTGCACCTGGCCTGTGGTATTCTTTTCAACATGTTATCTACAAAGTTTTATTAACATCAAGAAGCTATCCCTCAAAATAAGGATGCTGTTTACAAGACAAATATATTTGCTTTCTAAAATAAATAGATTTAAATGGACAACTTACAAATGCCTTACTTAAAACATGAAATAACATGCCAGCCTATCATGTTCAATGTAATATCCTTTGAGAAGCTTCCACAAGATATTCAAAATATATTCTGATTAATTTTTCTAGTATCTTACATATTGACGAGTTTAGTCTTTAAGTTTGTTAGTACTGGCTTAATATCCTTAGTCTCCTTAAAGATAAAGAAAAGGTTACTTAACCTCTGTTTCCTCATTTCTAAAAATTTTGAATAAAAATACATAAGACATGTAGGTAAGACCCTGATGCATTTAATTTTTTGAAAACCTTCAATAAGCAAGTTATTTATTATTAATTCTACTTACCACTTCTGTTTAAAAATATAAATATTTATCATAGCAGCATTTCTTCTTTTTCCATATAATTATCATCCAATAAACTGATGGCTCTCTTACTAAGGTAAGAGAATCATATTCTTACATTACTAAGATCATCAATTATCATGATGGCCTCATACAATTCAGAAACAGCAAACGATGGGCAAGTATTTGATACAATCATTTAGTCATTTATTCTTCAAATCTCTGAGTGCCTATTATATGCCAGGCTTAGTCAACGCACTGATATTACAAAGATGAAGATGACAGAATCCTATACCCAATGAATTTAAGGGATTTAGAGAGCTCCAAAGTTAAAGAACAATGCAGTGGGAATAAAGCTGAGATGGAACCAGAAAAAGATGGCAATCAGAAGAGAGAGAGTGCTGCAGTTCCAGGGTGATGCAGTTCTGGCCAAAATGCAGCTGGCCCTGCAACTGGTAGCTACAGCAGAGTGAAGGTGAATCAGGCCAGGAATTGGACAGCTTGAAGGTGGAATGGGGTCATTCACGTGGATTTTGAAACCTCCTGGAATTGTAACAGCAGTATGCATGAAGAGAAGGATAAACCTTATCTCAATCTATTCAATAAAGCTTCCCAAATGACTTTTTTAATGTCAGTTATTTTAACTTTGCATCAATGTAAAAGCAGGATTAACATCACTTTGATGATTTCAACAAATGGTTTTATCTGGAAAATTTATTATGAAAACCTACTTCAGTATAATATGACCACTCATACTTTCATTTGGTTTAAAAGCTTAACAATATCTATTTCAATAAAGAAAACTCCTTTGTCGGCCAGGCGCGGTGGCTCACGCTTGTAATCCCAGCACTTTGGGAGGCCGAGGCGGGCGGATCACGACGTCAGGAGATCGAGACCACGGTGAAACCCCGTCTCTACTAAAAATACAAAAAATTAGCCGGGCATGGTGGCGGGCGCCTGTAGTCCCAGCTACTCGGAGAGGCTGAGGCAGGAGAATGCCGTGAACCCGCGAGGCAGAGCTTGCAGTGAGCCGAGATCGTGCCACTGCACTCCAGCCTGGGCGACAGAGTGAGACTCTGTCTCAAAAAAAAAAAAAAAAAAAAAAAACAAAAAAAGAAAACTCCTTGTCTTTAGTATTGAACTTCTTTTGATGAAACCTAATCTGTAACAAGTATCCTTTCGTAAAATAAACCTTTAAAATGTAGACCACTCCATTATTTGAGACAAAAAAGAAAAAACAATACATTCTTTCATTCCTTTACGATAAAACACAATTAAAGTTCTGTAAACACAATGGAAAATCATGATTGCTATGAGATTCATACAGAAGCAACCAGAACATAGCAGAACTTTATCTTTGATTATTTTTCAAAAGAAAAAGAACCATTAGAAACGTTGGAAATTCAAACTATACTTTTATGACCTAGAGTTATGTGATAAAAGACCAGTTTATCAACAAGCAAAATAAACTTGACATTGAAACAACAGTAGTAACAAATTTTTTAAACAAATCTACATTAAGTTTCTTATTATTTGCTATTCCCAGTAGTCTATCATAAAACAGTGAAGTGGCAATCTGAATGGAGTCAATTAATCCATATTTATTGTTTCTGATCCCCACCTTAATTTTAAATACATGGATCAAAAAGACGTAATTGGTCAGTTTTTTTTCCAAGTTCTACCCCAAACCCAGCAGGAATATCCTGCTTCTACTTGTTATATCATTTTTATCACTTTTGACAAATCAAGGATGGCTTTTGTTTTGTTTTTACTCAATAGAATATAGTTAGAAACTCTGGAAAAATAATATTTTCCTCAAGTATTTCTAGTGTCCTTTCTACTATTTCTCACACTACTTCTGTTTTCTCCCTAAGCTATCCAAATGGTCTGCTTTCCTTGAGTTAAGCCATTCCTTCACCCCACTCTGATACAATGTTTCTATGTCTCAGCCTGTTGAATTCTCAAATGCACCAGCTTTATGTCAAAATACTTACATGGAATCTTTTCCCTATCCCTTCCCATATGTGACATGCCACAACACTTTATCAGCCAGGGCACAAAGGTTTCCCTGAAGGGCACCATGGTTATTTTACATAGATATCGTGTTTCATCTCTATCAGAGCACATGTCTTTGTTAGAGAAGAAAAAGTCTTATACCTGTAACAACTTCTTAAAATAGATATCCAATAAAGGTTTGTTAATTTCAAAGAATTTTTAAACTATAAATAAGGAATAATTTGCTGACCCCAAAACAGTGCTAATGAACAGACAGATAGGAACAGCCTATAAAATTAGTTTACAGAAAAGAATTTTTAACCAAAACCCACTTCAATGGAGAATTGAAACTCTGGAGTTTGACTTTAAATTAGAAAAATATCTTTACTATGTGAGTTCTGAGACCTTTTATCTTCTCTCATTTTTCTTCTTTCTTCATGAATGGTAAAACAGAATACCAACAAGACAAAGGAAATTAATGCTATATCCCTCATGTGCAGTTTCCAGAAACTCAAGTAAATGTAACATATTTGTCATACTTTCTGAGGAAGCATAACATAGTTTCCCATCACACTAATTGTTCCCTGACAGTTCCTTCCTTCTTCTGGCTCTGGAAATTTTCCTTATTGATACCTGTGTCTCACTTCAATACTGTTCTTTTGGAATAGGACAAGTAAAATACAAATGAACCAAAGGAGGAAAAAGTCATCTCTCTGGTGCTTATGTCATGCAATACTAACAGAAGAAAACTAAAATCATGAGATTTTTTCTACTTCTTCCCCAGGATTAAAATTATCTTTATTCAGTATGTGCAAATATAAAGATAAAAACAAGCACAAATTTGCCAAGCAATTCCCACTCATTTTAGGCATGATCTGATACAGATACCTCATAGAAAACTGGGAACCAGTGGCAGTGCAAGTGCGTATCAAGTGCCCCAGATATGCCTTCTCTGTTTGAAAGCCAACACGGCCTAGTTGCCAATGGGGCCCTTGAAGGATGGGAGACATTGCAGTGAGTCTGGAAATCTATTCTCACACATAACACTGTGTAAGAGGATCAGGGGGAAAGTGGGTAAAATGAAAGTGTAGAGTGAAAAAGGCAGGATAATCAATAGTATGCTCAGTACAATCTTAGTTCTCTTAAAAGGCTATAAATAGCACATTATAGATGATGTGTAAATAGGAAAACAAATACAGGATATATACAAAAAGGCATTATCAATAGTAACCTCTGGTTAGTAGAATTATCATAGTTTTTCTTTCTTTTATTCTTTAAATTGCCCTATTTTCAGTAAGAAACAAAAATGTCATTAAAAAGCCATTATATTGATGGTCTCTGATAAACCTGAGATGTGCCTACTGGAGACAGAATAGATTTCCAGACTCACTGCAATGTCTCCCATCCTCTGAAAGGCTCCACTGGCAACCACACTGCTTCGGCTTTCAAACGGAGAAGGCATCTCTGGGGCACTCAAGCCAAACCACTTGCATGACCACTGATTCCCAATTTTCTAAAAAGTGTTAGTCCTTCCCCCATAGTACATTCACAAATGGCACACCAGTATTTTTTCCACACCCTTCCCCAAAAGAAAAACCTCTTAGTTCTAATTTCATGTCTTTAAAATTAAAAACCAGACAACAGAAAGCTCAAACACTTAAATCCGCAGTCTAAAAATGGTTTAAACAGAAGGAGGGATCTGGATCCTTAAATCCAGTTCATGATTTATCTCCTCCCTTTATAATAGTCTCCTAAAAAATGCAACTAAAATTAAATTATTATTAGGAGCAAGAAACCTCAGAATAGTTATGTAGATAAATTAGCACATCACATGTATTCTTTGTCATATAATATCATGAAAGAAACGTGTATAGCCAAACCCAACTAGATGATTCAAAGCATTGAGACTATGCCAGGTAGTATTTTTCTTTCAAAATGAAAAATAAAAAGTAAAGTAATCATAGAAAAACATGGCTGTAATAACCTACTAGTTCTCAGCAGTACAATTTCCCTGAACCACTATAAAAGTCTTAAACTTTCTGAATACAATGACGACTATGCATTTTTTAAAGGTCTAAGATTTTCACAAATGCAAAAGTTAAGCTGGATTTAACTTGTTCTACAGTTGAGTGGTGGTGATAGGACCTTCTTGGAGACTTGGTTTCCATTTCTAATAACAAGGCTAATTAAAGAAACACTAGGACACAGTGGAAGAAAACACAGTGCTGACAGACCAGGTTTCCAGACACAACTCTGCCCTTCACACTATTCCATGATATGAACAAGAGTGAAGGCTTCTCTTATATAAACCTTCTTCTATAAAACCAGGGGGTTGTGGTACATACGTTCTGTGGCCCCATAACATTCTATGGGGCTATCTACCACTTTTATTATGATCAGCAGGAGACTAGATAAGTCTGGCACTAAAATGTCTATATGCTTTAAGCAAAAACTGCGAATCCATTTCACAACTTACAGCTAACATGAAAGTACAACAGGCTATATAATGTTTTCAACTTACAGACTCTCCTCAATATGCCTCAGTCTTAGACTGAAGAAATCCTGAAGGCAGTATGCCAAGAATCTAACATAGAAAACTGAAATTACCGTAAGCATAAAAACTTTCAATTAGTATATTTGAAAGCCTTGACTTTTATTTTGTTCTTTACCATCACAGGCATCACTGACATTTCTTTTTCTCTTTTTTTCAACAATGAAAACTCCATGAATAACACTGGCCCTCAAAACAAAGAAAGCCACAAAGCAGCAGAAATAATTTTTAAAAAGGCAATTTAAAATCTGTGTTTCATGTTAATGAATAGTAAACACTAGAATACTGAAACCATATGAAAAATATAAACTGTAGTAGAATGGAATATGCCCACTGGGAAACTTATGGTTTAAGAAGCTGACTTATTTATTTGCTCTTGGTGAGGCAATGTGCTAATATTTGTAGTAGACACAGGATAACACGAGATGTAAAAATTTTACCTTTCGGACGGGCGCGGTGGGTCAAGCCTGTAATCCCAGCACTTTGGGAGGCCGAGGCGGGCGGATCACAAGGTCAGGAGATCAAGACCATCCTGGCTAACACGGTGAAACCCCGTCTCTACTAAAAATACAAAAAATTAGCCGGGCGTGGTGGCGGGCGCCTGTAGTCCCAGCTACTCGGGAGGCTGAGGCAGGAGAATGGCGGGAACCCGGAAGGCGGAGCTTGCAGTGAGCCACTCCGTCTCAAAAAAAAAAAAAATTTTACCTTTCATCTCACCCAACAACTCAGAAATTTCCAAATCTGGAAAGACTGCTACTTTTACCACATGATGGCTCCTCAATAATGTGATCCAAATACCTTTATAATCTCAGTCTGACTGCAAAGAGAATTATCCCCCCACATAAATAAAACTATGCTCAGATATTGGCTTTGGAGCAGAAGGACAAATTTATCTGCCTATACCATTAAAGGTAATATACTACAATGGTGAAAAGCTCCAACTCTAAAGTAGAGAAAAAAAAAAAAAAAAGCAGGAGTGTCCAATCTTTTGGTTTCCTTGGACCACACAGAAAAATACACTAACACTAACAACAGCTGATGAGCTCAAAAAAAGAAGTCGCAAAAAAATCTCATAATGTTTTAAGAAAGTTTACAAATTTGTGTTGAGCTACATTCAAAGCTGTACTGGGCCAGGCCACGGGTTGGACAAGCTTGCTCTAAAGCTTAAACCACTCAATAACTAGATGACCTTGGACACTGACTTAACCTCTTTAAGTCTCAGTTTTCTGATCTCTAAAACATACATTGTAAAAGTACTTAGCTAATTTTGAAAAGGATTGAGTACTTAGCTCGATTTGTAAAAAATTAAAAATGGCCACAAAATCTTTGGCACTCTTCCCAACACAGAGGAGTCTATTTCCCTCCCCTTTTACTGAAGTAGCCTGTGACTTGCTTTACTCAATAGAATGTGGTAGAAATGATGCTACATAAACTTTTGAGGCTAGGCATTACAAGTTTGGCAGTTTCTGCCTCTGTCTCTAAAAATGCTCTTGCGTTTAGCTGCCATGTTCTGAGGAAGCCCAAGAAATCAGGCAGAAAGACCCAAGTACGCTCCCAACTGCCAAGTACCAAATGCTAGGCATGAGAGTAAAGCCACTGGACCTTCCAGCTGAACTAGCGTCCCAACCAACATTACATGAAGCAGAAGAAACACTTGGTAAACCCACAAAACCACGACAAATAATAATTGCTGTTAAATCAAGCCACGAAATTTTGGGGTGGTTTGCTATACAGCAGTAAATAATCAGCTTAGAAAACTGAAAAAGATTATGCATTCAATGTTAATTGTTATTAGCACTATTAGAGCTACCAATCTACTATTATTATCACGATACTCAATACTAGCACTTGAAAAGAACTTGAAAGGATAGGACTCTTTTCTCTCTGAGAACAGAAATAAGTGATGAAGCTGGGTATAAAGTATCAAACATCTTATTTAAGAATTTTATTCTTGTTAAACAAAGTAATTTTTACATCAGAAATTATAAATTTTACATGTTCTATATTTTCTCTGATACAAAAACCACCCAGGAAAGGTTTTTAGAAGAAATTTGTACTATCCTATTTGGAAAGCAGCATACCCAGATTTGAATCAGAAGGCATTTACTGCAATTAATTCCCAAAACATATTTACTTAGATAACCACACAATGAACTGAACTGTGAAAATACCATTAAGCTAATCCACTGATTTCTACTGACAATAGACTTAATTTCTACAAGTTTTAAGTTCTCAAAGGTAGAAAAACCCCTGACATTGTATGTAGTAAAATGTAAGCAAAGACATAGAATGTTTATAGACCTAATAGCAGTGTCTTTTAATTAAGCTGCCATTTAAATTATATGTCTTCTGAAGACAATTTAACATAACTAGATTTGACATATGTCTAGATAAGAACTCATCCTGGATGTCGGCTTGTCTAGTCTATTCAATGGGGTCTCTGTTTAAAAGTCAAGCACTATTAATAATCCTACTTATCAACACTAAAGATACATACTGATTTTTTTAGCATAATTCTTTTGGCATCCAGCTGTACCTGACCTATCATTACAATACTTTTAAGAAGACATTTAAAAATATTGCTTAACAGATCACTGTACCTGTCTACCTATGTAATGCTATTAGTGAAATGGTTATTCAATAGATGCATTGTTATAGCCAAGACTTGCAGGACTTAATCTATATGGTAAGCACCAGAATCAACCATTATTCCTCTCCTGAAGATACTGATCATTTTATCGTAATAAAAATAAGAAAATAATTTTAAAAACAAATTTTAATATTTCTGTTAAACATTAAAATGATAGGAAGATTGTGTACTCTTTTTAAAATGGTTTCTTGCTTAATTATTTCTTAAGGAATTAAATATTAAAATAGAGGAAAAAGTGCTACAAATAATCCACAAAGATCAGGCTGCAAAGCAGCACTAGAAAATCTTTTCATTTTCTTACACATCTTACTCATGTCACAGCTTGCTGCTTGTCTACAAGTATAGCTTACTTACACAACTATCAGTTCTCCCTGTTTTCAGATTGATTTTGTGTGCATGAAAATTATAATCAACATATATGGAGTTCCATCGACTTTAATAAAGTTTATTCACTCAATGAACCTTTTTTGAGGACCTGCTAAAATCTGCCACTACATTAGGTAATGGAAATATATGATAAAGACCAGTTCAGTCCTTGCTTTCTGGGAGTCGACAGTCTAGTAGTTACTTAGATATAAAAACGCACAATTACATACACTCTAACTATACAACTAAGGTCATTCAAGGTGCTTCCAAAACACAGGAACTAAAGAGAGGTGTTCAACTCTGTTAAGAGGAGCACAGCAAATGCAGAAGAACGTGCCAGGCAACGAGCCTGGCAGATGAAGGCATACAGATGTAGATCAGTCTGGCAATATGACAGACTGCAGGGATAGAAGTGATGTGTATTCAGGAAAGAGGCTGATAGGGGAGCAAGAACACATCATACATAGGACCCTGCCTCCCCATCCAGGCTGCCCATTGCACCAGCACAGGACCCCTTCTACCCATGCTGCTCAGGAATTCAGAGGTCTGCATGTGCAACCATGTTTCCACCAGGGAGAACTGCATGAGTGGGGAGTTCAAAACAGAAAACCGCTTTCAATAATACATATCACCAGGCATAATTTAATCATTAGGAATTCTTAGATTTTTACCCAAATTTAAAAGATCTCTTGAAGATTTCTCTGTTGTAAGATAACAAATGAGGAGCGTTTCTTCCCTGTGTCCTTATGAAATATAATCTAGACTTAACAAATTGAGAAAACAAGCAAACGAAAACAATAGTGCACAGAGAAGAATGCACCAGAAGCCTGTGTCTTAGAAGCAGATGTTCTACTTTGGCAGACTCTCAGCCCCGGGTGTATTAACCATTTGAAACACATTCAGAAATCACACTGTTGATGTACTTCTGAAAAGATGTGTTTCTCTTTCAAAATACCACAGTTAATTCCCTCATTTCCAGAAATGATTCATCCGATAAATATTTAGTGTAGTAAAGAAATATATCCTTTATTCATCATCTAAAATAGAATACTGAGCTGAATATGGCAAAGTCAAAACACACATTATCAATAACCAATCAAATACCATGCCACTCGCTGACATTCTCTTAGGTAATTCTCTTGATAAAGAGACTCCTAGCAGCTCGCAAGAATAAACCCCACTTGATTCTATGGACTACACTGAAATCCATTCTTTTAAAATGGACTAAAGTTAAGCATTACATTTTTCCATTAAGTTTTACGGAGCAAGATAAATTTCCTGTGTCAAAATTTGTCACAAAAATCTGTTTTCCAGACATCTGGTGTCACACACACATGAATACAGTACCATATGGGGATATCTGTAAATAGCAATGGGTGGCCTAGCATTTGGTTTCTGATCAGCATTTATTTCCATTATGTTAGTTGATAAGTTTAATTTGGATTTTATTAATATCTATTTTTATCATGTTCATTCCATAACATTTTATATATGCCACAAGGAATAATACAATATCTTCATTGTTTACAGCATTTTCATATTTAAGTGTAAAGAAGGAAAAACTACACGGAGTGGTGAATCTTATTTAAATTTTATTTAAATAAGTGTCTAACAATAACACTCAAAATTTGGTCCTTAGACCATCAGCATAGCAATTACCTCAGAGCTTGTTAAAAATGCAGAATCTCAGGTCCTACCCCAGAACTGCTAACTCAGAATATACACTTTAATAAGATCCCCAGGTGATTCTTATGCATGTTTAATGTCTGAAAGCACTGGTTTAGCAGGAACCTCAAAAGATCCTTTATTTTTCATTGCTCTGCCTCTAGGTAAAACTACATCTAAAGCATCTTCAAGATCTCAGTACTTATTTAAAGATTTGTGAAAGCAATTCCTCTCTGTTGTCCCAAACCACATATCTATCAGTCAGTCCCTCCCAAGCAGGGAGGCTGCTAACGTCACTACTGGACTGGAGCATCATTGTTTTAGAGTGAGTTAGCTTCTCTTTCAGGTCAGACCTCAAGGGCAACTACTTATGGGACTTTCATTTGTCATCCCTCTTGCTCAATAACCCTGAAGTACTCATCCCCTAGTCTTTGACAGCCCAGTCCTGGGACAGCGTGTACTTTTCACATTTGTAAATATCAACATCAGACTGATAATTCCCTCATCACCACACCCCAGTCCACCCCCACATTTCTATCCTGGGAGAAAAATTAAATTCTTCCAATGGGTCAAAAGATTGCCAAAGGTCAGAAAAAGGGCTGCTCTTTCCTTGATTCCTCCCACTACAAGAAATGGAAAAGGACCAGGCACATCACAAGTTCAGTCTAAGTGTGGCTCACCTCTGCCTAATTTGAGAAAGGAGCAAATTAGTTCTTCCCTCAGTAATCTCCATCCGGGCGCGGTGGCTCACGCCTGTAATCCCAGCACTTTGGGAGGCCGAGGCAGGCGGATCACAAGGTCAGGAGATCGAGACCATCCTGGCTAACACGGTGAAACCCCGTCTCTACTAAAAATACAAAAAATTAGCCGGGCGAGGTGGCGGGCGCCTGTAGTCCCAGCTACGTGGGAGGCTGAGGCAGGAGAATGCCGTGAACCCCGTGGGGCGGAGCCTGCAGTGAGCCGAGACTGCGCCACTGCACTCCAGCCTTGGTGAAAGAGCGAGACTCCCTCTCAAAAAAAAAAAAAAAAAAAAAACTCCATCAATCGCCATTAACCTTTGAGATTCCTAAATGCAAACAATCTTCCTGCCATGTCTACTTCTATCCTCAAGATCAGGAAAGGAGGAAAAAAATTTAAAAAGGTAAGACCAACCAGTAAAGAAATAAAAAAGTATTTTCTCCAAATGCACCACTAAAATGCTTTATCCTCTAGAACTGATTTTTCCTCCTGTTATGGATCTCCTTGTAACTTAATAATTAAAGAGCAATCAGGGCCTCCCTGATTGCTTCCACCAGCATAAATATCCTTGGAAAATGTCAGTTTTCCAAGGCTGTTAACTTATTTTCCAAGCACTGTTAACTTATTTTGTCATGAGAACCTCTAATCAAAAGAGAAAGAACTTGACACAGTCTGTGGTGGGATGTTGAATGCAACATCACAGAACAAGGCCAGAGAGTGGTTTGAAAGGAGCAGCTGCAGAATCCTACAGGAAACGCTGCTACATTCTGGTACCTGAGAGAAGGAAAGCGAAAGGCAGAACTCTTGGTGGAGCACACAAGCATGCCGTCCAGCACCCTCTGGGAAGCTGGCCCTGGAGTAATAAGTCAAGGGTAAAATGAACTAAGGGGCTCTGAAAAGCTGTGATGCAGGGAAGCAAGTCTTTTCATAAGGAACTGATGGAGGAAGGTGTTCCTTCCATAAACCTCTGGTTTCCAGATGCTTTAAGAGATGCTAAAATGTTTAACAAAAAAAAAAAAGGAAGGGAAAGGGATTGACATAGGACTCTTATTTAGTTCACCAAATAACACCATTAACACAAAATCTATTATTTACCTGTCATTAATATTTTCACAAAAGAAGAACAAGGAAAAAAATCTCACGAAAAAAAAGTATCCATTTAAGTGAAATAAACTGAATTTCATGAAAGATTCACTAAAATGCCTATTATAATTTCCAGTTCCAGGTCACAAATGGGTGCTAAGGAACTCATCAGGAGCAACTCTCAGGAAAATCCGAGGTGTAGCTGTTCCACTTTGCAGTACATCCACATGCCTCTAATCACGGGTGAAGAACTGAACTCAATATACACTACAAACTTTGAAAAAGAAATGCAAAAAGGGGTGACAAAGAAGCTTCTTACAAAAATAAATTAAATATGGCCTGTTAATAACTATTCATCTATGAATATGAAGTATGAAAATATTAGCTCATTATTTTCCAACTCTGAAAATAACTTGCAAATATAGTTTATATATGGGAAAAGGCCATGAGAAAAAGAATGAATTATTGATCAGCACAGGAGTTTGACCTGCTCCGTTTCCGACCTGGGCCGGTTCACCCCTCCTTAGGCAACCTGGTGGTTCCCCGCTCCCGGGAGGTCACCACATTGATGCCGAACTTAGTGCGGACACCCGATCGGCATAGCGCACTACAGCCCAGAACTCCTGGGCTCAAGCGATCCTCCCACCTCAGCCTCCCGAGTAGCTGGCACTACAGGCACGCGCCACTGTGCCCGGCAAGAATGAATTATTAAAATATACCCATGCAACACTAAAAACAAGACTGATGATGCCCATCTGACTCAATGAACTCAACTGAAAATGTAACACAAAATACAAAGATTTCTTTGGGCATAAAATTCCAGGTCATCAAATTACTTAACAGTAAGTAATACACTTGTAGTGCTTTAATTTAATTATGAATATTTTCTGTTAAATTTCTTGACAACTGTTACCATATAAAGAAAAAAACTGTTATTTTAATATTTGTCTTATGTGAACTAGCCTATTACTAAAAGTCAGGCTTGCTACTGAAAAATCCAAATAGATTTCTGCCTAACCTAATACTACTTAATTACTGTAAAAATGATATAATCTGACATTAACCTTACAGGGCAGTTTGTTTCCTCAGAGTAAGCAGTATATTTTTAAAAAGCATACTTCTGTAACTCTTTTAGGATATTTTGAAATAATTACAGAATTGTACAGATGGAAGTCACCTCAGAGATCATTTATTGATTTCCATCTTACTTATAAAGGTGAAACTGCAAACCTAAAGGCTGTGACAGACCCAATGCCACAAACCAACTAGGGGCTAGAATTGAGTCTTTGAACTACAAGTTCCACTGAAACTATGCATACCTCATTGTATTATCCCCAATACAAGTAGGTAAGACGTTCTTGTGAGCTAAACAATTAAGCCACAACTCATTATTAAATGACTAAAAAATGTTAATAACAGATACCACATAAATATATAAAACTACATTTAAAAATACATACATATATTCTGCCAAAACAGAGTATATACATACCCAACAACCCAGCAATCTTACTCCATATATCCAGAAGAAATGCATGCATATATGCACCAAAAGACATGCACAGAACCTTGTTCTGAATAATGGCAACTTTTTTTTTTTTTTTTGAGATGGAGTCTCGCTCTGTCGCTGGGCTGGAGTGCAGTGGCGCTATCTCAGCTCACTGCAATCTGTCTCCTGGGTTCAAGCGATTCCCCTGCCTCAGCCTCCTGAGTAGCTGGGACTACAGACACGCAACACTACACCCGGCTAATTTTTTGTATTTTAGTAGAGACAGGGTTTCACCATGTTGGCCAGGACGGTCCAGATCTGCTGACCTGGTGATCTGCCCACCTCAGCCTCCCAAAGTGCTGGAATTACAGGTGTGAGCCAATGGCAACATTATTCAAAACAAATGTTCATCAATAGCAGATCAATTATGAACCAGTCACAAACTAGAAATCTAAACAGCAGTGAAAAATAACAAAGTACAACAATATGCAGCAATGAGGATGAAACTAACCATCATAATGTTGATCGAAAGAAACCAAAAACACAAGTATACACCATATAATTTCCTTTATCTAAGAAACAGATATTTAGTTAGATAGGTGGAAGTATTACATATTAATGACTATAAATATGCATAAATATGTGGATAGCTATATGTTGAGTATATGTGTATAAAATGTTATTTCTTTCCCCCTTATTCTCTGGATAAAGAAGAAAGAGACTTCTGCACCCTTAACATTAACTCCTTGAAACAGAAGCTCATGACCACAGGAGAGGAACCTCTACTTTCTGTCAAAACTTGTCACCCAAAGCTCAACGTGAAATAGACAAAGTCCATGAACTGAGGCTAATATCAGAAAGTTGCCTTATGTTTTTTTCAACTTGTATGGTGAATACCATCACACTCTGATTTGTTTGTTTGTTTTTGTTTTTTTGAGACTGAGTCTCACTCTGTCGCCCAGGCTGGAGTGCAGTGGCGCCATCTCGGCTCACTGCAACCTCTGCCTCCTGGGTGCAAGTGATTCTCCTGCCTCAGCCTACCGAGTAGCTGGGTCTACAGGCGCCCGCCAACATGCCTGGCTAATTTTTGTATTTTTAGAAGAGACAGGCTTGTCTCCAACTCCTGACCTTGTGATACACCCACCTCAGCCTCCCAAAGTGCTAGGATTACAGGCGTGAGCCACCACGCCAGGCCAACACCATGATTTTTTAAAATTCGTCTTCCTTCCACAATGACATTCTTCACAGAATAAGAAAAAAAAAGTTATTTTAAAATTCATATGCAACCAAAAAAGAGCCCAAGTAGCCAGAGCAATCCTAAGCAAAAACAACAAAGCTGGAGGCATCCCAATACCTGACTTCAAACTATATTATAGGGCTATAGTAACCAAAACAGCATGGAACTGGTACAAAAATAGATACAAAGGCCAATGGAACAGAATAGAGAGCCCAGAAATAGCACCTCGCATCTACAATCATCTGATCTTTGACAAAGTTGACAAAAACAAGCAATGAAGAAAGAACTTCCCATTCAATAAATGGGTGCTGGGCAAACCGGCTAGTATGCAAAAGACTGAAACTAGACCCTTTCCCTTACACCGTACATAAAAATCAACTCATGAGGATTAAAGACTTCAATGTAAAACCCAAAACTATAAAAGTGTGGATGATAACCTAGAAAATACCATTCTGGACATAGGACCTAGCAAAGATTTCATGAAGAAGATGCCAAAAGCAATTGCAACAAAAATAAAAATTGACAAATGGGACCTAATTAAAGAGCTTCTGCACAGCAAAAGAAACTACCAACAGAGTAAACAGACAACCCACAGAATGGGAGAAAATATTTGCAAACCACATATGTGGCAAAAGTCTAATATCCAGAATCTATAAGGAACTTAAATTTACAAGCAAAAAACAACCCCATTAAAAAGTGGGCAAAGAACATGAACAAACACTTTTCCAAAGAAGACATACGTGCAACCAACAAGCATATGAAAAAACGTTCATCACTAATCATTAAACAAATGCAAATCAAAACCACAATAGGAACCATCTCACAGCACTCAGAATGGCTATTATTGAAAAGTCAAAAAATAACATGCTGGGAAGGGAATCTTATACACTACTGAGAAAAGGGAACACTTATACACTGCTGGTAGGAGTGTAAATTAGTTCAGCCATTGCGAAAGCAATCTTGATTACTCAAAGAACTTAAAACAATTACCATTCCACCCAGCAATTCCATTATTGTGTATATACCCAAAGGAATATAAATCATTCTATGATAAAGACACGTGAACGTATATGTTTATTGCAGCATTATTCACAATAGCAAAGACATGGAATCAACCTAAATGCCATCAATGGTAGACTGGATAAAGAAAGTGGTACATATACACCACTGCATGTCATAAAAAAGAATGAGGTCATGTTCTTTGCAGCACAATGGATGGAGCTGGAGGCCATTATCTGAAGCAAACTAATGTAGGAGCAAAAAACCAAATAAGCTCTCACTTGATGTTTAGTTCTCTCCAAGAATACATGGACGCAAAGAAGGGAACAACAGACACCAGGGGCTACTTGAGGGTGAAGGGCAGGAGGAGAGAGAGGATCAAAAAACTACCTATAGGAAACCATGCTTATTACCTGGCTGATGAAATAATCTGTACACCAAACCCCCATGACATGTAGTTTACCTGTATAACAAACCTACATATTTACTCCTGAACCTAAAATAAAGGTTAAAAGAGAAAGAGAAAAATCTAACCACCAAGTTTACATAATAAATTCTGGATTTCAATAATTATTCAGTTTTCCAATAAAATGCTTTTGAATTTCTGATGGCATGTACAACAATGTAGGTAACATTAGACTTGATTTAAGTTTGTAATTTAATTCAAATTTGTAATGTGATTCAGACATCAGGGCAATTTGCTTTTCATGGGTGTGAATTTCTCTTCCATGAGCATCCCCTTATTCTGCCCATCAAAGTAGAAAGGAGAATAATGAGAAGTGGAAGCTCTATCCTTTTGACAAACCTATTCAAGCTCAAGAGCAAGGCAGTTTCCCCTGGTTTTACCCATTACAATGGTAGAAGCACTGCAAGGGCCAGTCACTGAGCTGTGCTCAGGAGCCATATGAAGGGCAGATGCAGAGCAACTTATCTTGGCCATTCCAAATTTTAAATTGACACACATTATCAGAAGTAGGAACACATTCAGTTTTTGTAAGAGACAAGCTAACGTACAGAATATTCTCAGCAAATGGCAAAACATATCTACTTTTCAACAATTCTTCTTTGAAATTATATTGAATGAAGAGATATAAAGTCCTAGTAAATTCCTTTTCTAAAATGGAGTTTTGAAAAACACAGGTATCTCACAGGACTGTTTCACTTCTGCCCATCTGAATGTATTACTTATTCAAATGTTGAAATAAATTAAAATTTTAAAATAAAATAAATATCATCAGTAGATTAAAGGTTTCTGTTTTTTGTTTTCTCTTTGAAATAAGACAGAAACACATGAGGTCCAGCAATAACTTATTTCCTTCAAAGTTCCATTAAATAACGATTAAATCTAGCCCTATCTAGAGATTTGAAATGTTGGCATGTTACATTATAACCACTCAGAGAAATATAAGGCATTATCTTCCCTTACAAATCATTAACAAAAACATCTGACCATACAGACCACAATAAAAATAGAAATGTTATCAGTGATCAAACTGGTGGTAAGACAGGATAAATGGAGATTTAAGTCTGTTTTTCCTCCCCATCTTTAGTCAGAACCAGATGTTAAATATTGAGACTGGGGGTAGGGGAAGTAAGCTTCCTCTTTTAAAACCCAAGAGCTACTCTTTTTTTTCCCCTTTGCTGCTTATTTTGAGTGATATGCATTTATGCAAACACAAGATTTTCTGCAAGATTTTCAATGAAAAGCTGCAGCCCAGATGTCAAAATCTCCTAACTGCCTGCCTTATATGTATGTGAGACAGGGGGGTCAGGCATTATGCTGTTGTTCTGGATGGCAGGAGCATCACAGAGAAAGACAAAAGTTGACTAATTAAGTTGGACTCCAGAACAGTAAAGGGTCTTGTTTCTTTTAAAAGAAATATCAATGCTGATTAAAAGTTAAGACGAGATCTCAAGGATGATAATTAGTTGATAATCCTTCAAGATCTAACAAAGTATCTAGATGGAAAAATGAAATGTATAACAATGACCAGAATAATAAAAATAGAAATGGGAAAATAATGAATAGCAGTGAGAGAAAGAAACACATGGTAAATAATGACAAAGAACAACAACAAAAAAAGAAATCCCTGCAGTTAAGAAAATGAAGAAAAAAGTAAAAACATTAAGAGAGTATTATCAAAATAAAAGAGCAAATTAGCAAAACAAAGGGCAGGAAAAAACAAACAAGGATATTTTGGGTAGACGTTATGTAAGAGAACATTTGAGCATGGAAAAGCTACCTTTCTGCTATCTTTACATTTTTATTAACTACGTAAATAGGCACAATTAGTACATTTGAGCATGGAAAAGCTACCTTTCAGCTATCTTTACATTTTTATTAACTACGTAAGTAGGCACAATTAGTACCATTTGTTAAATAGATGAGGCAACAGTTGCATCATGGAAGTGTGTTTCAGCACCTTTCATATAAAGTTATTCTATGCACAACTGGAAAACACCCGCATAACAAGCATTAAAAAGGCATTTCACCATTTGATTCACAACATAACATTTGTGCTGTTATCTCTGGATGATAAGATTACATACAAGTGATTTTTTTGTTTATACTCATATATTTCCAAAATTTCTATTATATTCACCCTATAACCCAGAAAACAATGTTTTTTTAAACATTCCCCTAGAGAATGACCCATGTTATAAACACAGGCATTTACAATTCCTGCTATAGAAATAGTGACATGGAGTTAATCTAACCTAAGAAAATTTCAGTTGGGTTATTTATTTCCCTGATTTGCTTCCAGAAAATGTGGACAAGTTATAGGATACATGAATGTTTCTAATTCTCAGCTCCTAAGGTCTCTTATGTCATAACTAAGGTAATGGCTGGATCTTAGTCACGTCCTTTCATATTTCCAGCATTAAAATAAACAAAATAAACATATTTTTTAGACTAAGCTGCCAGGGACATAATTTTAAAAGTACATCTGAAATACCAAAGCCCACATTTTCTTAAAAATATGTGATGTCCTGGCAAAAACATTTGATAACAAGTCTGAAGATGTGAGTTCTAGTTGTGGTTCTGTGGATCTTGGACAAGTCACTTAATCTCTTTGGTTTGGGCCTCAAATTCCTCATCTGAAAAACAGAAGTGGTGGTCAGTGGTTTTCAAACTTACCTGCATGTTACAATCACCTGGCTATTTTATTAAATCCCCATGTGCAGACCAATATCCCAGAGAATCAATAAAACCTCTGGGGAAGGGACATGGCTATTAGAGAGTTCAGTTCCCCCAGATGATTCCAATGTGAGCCAAGGCTGAAAACCATTGAGTAGGAGGATGCTTTCTAGTTCCTTCTAACACACAATGAATCCCAAGGTGAGCTGCATATCGCAATCATCTGAGGAACTTGTAGAGCCTACCATTACCAGGGCCCATCTTGGCTCAATTCAATCACAGCCTTAGCGGTACCAAAGCACTGGTATTGCTTTAAGAGCTCGCCAGATGATTCTGATGTATCACCATGACTGAGACTCACTGTCAAGACTCACATGTTTGACAGAACAACTAGCCTTAAACTTATTTAAATAGCAAGGTTTTGTCTGGTTACAAGCAGGTTGTTGACAATAACCTAGAATTACATAAAAATTTCTAGGAAAACAAAATATACAATAAACCCCCCCACCCACTTCCTGTGAGCCAAGCAATATTCCAAGGACACCTACCGATAATTAAGGAATAATGTCTCTAATATGATCTGACTTACTGGGAAAATACAATTATAGTAAATTACCACAGGAAGAAAGAAAGAACAAAGTGAAAAGACATACATATAATCTGGGTTTTACCAAACTGCTACACAAATCGAATTTAGATAATAAACATGAAAACAAATTACGACAGTACAATGCACACTTTGTCAAAAAGAACTGATCCATTTGGCTTATATGTCATGTGAAAGTAAGAGGGAGAAAGTGAGAGAAGGCTATCTCAGCATACTTTAAAAAAAATCTCGGGAAGAGACTTAAAACATATTTTTTAAATATTTGACTAATGAATTCTCACAATTGTTTCTTAATCGCTTGTGAGTTGAGCAGGCTGAAAACCAAATTTTTTAGAGAGGATTTACCCTTACTGTGGGCTGAAATACTGGCTAATTAATAAAAATAACCTTTAACGCACTCAGGAAAATAGCATAAAAAGAAGCAGCAGCCATTATTAACAGATAAATGGTCTATAACTTTAATAGCTTATAAAACCTAGGTATAGGAAACTGATACTTAATCACTGTGCAAAATACCCTACTTATAAAAGTGGTAAAAGATAGCATTTTTAATGAGAAAGCATATCATATTTTTAATATTTTAATGTATTACAGATTATTTAAAATGTGTTTAGCTACTTTAAGTATAATGAACTCAAAGGTTAAAATGAGTAATCCTCTAACAAATGGCTAGTCAAATTAGTCATTTAGACTTTTAAGTAAGCATTAAGCATTAAGACAGGTCTGAACAATTTTAATTTTCATTTTACGAAGACCTTTGATGTGCTTACCCACATCACTGCATTCATTTACATGAAATGGTCTTCTTCACTTTCTTCTTCACTGTGGTACAGCGAACAGCTAGGGAACTTCCTAAAACAGGCTTGGGCCTTGCCCACTGCCCATTTTGAAGATTCCTTTGCAATCTGTTGTTGCTGCTTTGGCATGGGCAAGCTACAATTCTACGTTAGCCTACTGCTAACAACAACAATGACAAAAAGTGTGTTAAAACTCCTTGGGATAAGAATCAAGGATACTGAATTCATTCAAAAACATACTTTAGAAATGGTGACAAGCTCCAGCCTGTCAACACGACACTGAGCTGTAACCTTGGAAAAATCCTGAAAGATCCACAGGATGGTGGGGAAAGATGAGGAAGTTGCCTGGATTCTAAAAGGGACTGAGAACAGCCTTGTTCAAATAAGCGAATGAAAGTATATATACATTTAAAGCAGAAATGATAAAAACGTCAATTAGCCAACAATAACGCACTGAATCACTGTAATAACCTTCAAGAAAAATCTCACAAGCAAGCCACTAATATGAAATAAATCTGAAATACCCCAGGGAGAAACTCATACACCCAAAGATACCTGCAACAACCTGGATGTCAGATTCTGTTCTTCATTACTCGGCCCCTGCCTCTAGCCTCATTTCTTACTGTAGCTTTCACACACAAGATTTGCAGTTACCTAAACAGGCAGGCACCAGTGTCCTCTCCAGCTGGAACAGTTCCCAGTTTGCTTCTTGGTCTCACTAATTCCTCCTTGGCCTTATGCAAAATCGCTCACATGCTTATGTACATCTCTCTGGTAAAGAGAATCCCTAGGTCACCATCAGACTCTTAAAGGTATCTGTGAGCCAAAAGAGCTTAGGAACCAGTATTCTCCAGAGTTGCCAAGTAAAAACTTAAGAGGAAGTTGTATGGGTGCCAAAGATCAGACTGGAAGTCCCATACACTAATGTTCACACCAATGAAGGTCCCACAGGATTTCTAACAGACCCACAGCTAACACCAATACATGACAAAAATATTCAAATCCTAAAAGCATCTACCTATAAAAATCATTTACTTGCCCCTATGTTTTGGGAGAGAAGCTTAGAAGAGGAAGATGTACAGCTGGCTCCATCTAGACATACCCTCAATCTGTACTTCAGGATACAACAACTATTGAAGCGGCTCACACATTTTATGGTCATCAGTGGATTCAACTACTAAATTTGAACTCCATAAAACATTTAGAAGACAATTTTCATTTAATAATGGAAAAAAATTGTAATGAAGTTAGCAAAGGGATTAACATATGAATTAAGTAGTATTTTCTTAGAATTTATACACATGTATGTATATATTTTGATATAGTGTTCCATTACACCAGTGTAATTTAACTGCTTTATTCTAAAAATAAAATCACTTTGCTTAGATACTGAAGCAGGTACTATTTAAAACCGTAGTGTTGATGAAAATTAAATTAGAGAAATCAGAGAAGTCTTTACACAGCCAATACTAACAAGTGCTCCATTATAAATAGCAGTCATGCATAGTCATTTTATGTACAAATTTTGGTTCCTGAAAGATATTCACTGAGCAAGCAATTTCAGGTAATTTGCTGGTTGTGATTATTGTAATACATAATTTTTAGTTGTGATAATTACCCAAGAGATTCAGAATACACGATTTGCAGAATAATTATGGAACTTCTACTTATTTCTTTAGGCTTCGTATTTGAGAAGAGAGGCTGTGAATTTATGAGGCCTGCAATTTATTTTTCAAGCTCCTGTTGATTTATCTTTGTATGGCGGTTTGCATGTCTCAGATTCTCCTCCGTAAGTGCTATTTGCTATTAAATACAGCTCCTTTCAAAGTGTCAAGGGTGGCATAAAGACATTCAGAGTTCATTTTCCTGGAGTGGACCACCTACCTCCTCATGATTCAAAAGTTACTAAAAAGAAGCCTAACTCAAAGCACTGTTTATAACTTCCACCATTCTCAAGTCGAAAGTCAGGTAAGGCACAGGGAGTTGTGGCTCACTTGAGCCCCACTCTGCATCCTCGAAATCTATGAAGTCAATAGTTTTAGTTATTTGTTCCAATATTCTAACTGGGGGTGGGAGTAAGGAGGCAGTCAATTCTCAGTAGAAAATCAAAATAATCTGGAAGTTGATTAATATAACAAAGTTGATAAAGCTGGGTATACATTCTTGATGATAATAGAATGAACTTAAATTTGTTATACTCCTTGAAGGGGTCACTTACCTTTTCACTATAATTTTTAAGTTACATTTCCCCCCAAAAAATACATTGCTGGCTTAATAACATTGTCAACTAGAAACAGTTCATGAAAATAGCAAGACATTCAATTACAGGAGTGATTTTTAGGGTAATGTTGAGAGTAAGTTTCTTCTATTCACTCAGGAGTCTGTGTGTTTTTCTCTTAGGCTACAACTTTATGAAGTTAGTTCTCACATGGCACTCTAATGCCTCCACACTTAAACTGCCTAGCTTCAACATTTTTAATATACACATAAAAATCATAGAGGACTTTAAAAAACTGACTTCTTAAATCTCAAATGCCCAAATGGTGGTCACTCAGGATGTGTGCTACTCTGCACTTCAAATGTGGTTGCTCTAAATTGAAATAGGCTCTAAATGCAGACACACACTGAATTTCAAATAGTATAAAAAAATGTAAAGCCAGGTGTGGTGGCTCACGCCTGTGGTCCCAGCACTTTGGGAGGCTGAGATGGGTGGATAATGAGGTCAGGGGTTCAAGACCAACCTGGGCAAGATGGTGAAACACTGTCTCTACTAAAAATACAAAAAAAATTGGCCGGGCGTGGTGGCAGGCGCCTGTGATCCTAGCTACTTGGGAGGCTGGGGTGTGAGAATCGCCTGAACCTAGGAAGTGGAGGTTGCAGTGAGCCAAGATCGCGCCACTGCACTCCAGCCTGGGTGACAGAGCGAGACTCTGTCTCAAAAAAAAAAAAAAAAAAAAAAAAATGTAAAATATCTCATTAAGAATTTGTTACAATGAATACACCCCGACATAATATTTTAAATATTTTAGGTTACATAAAATAGATTGTTAAAATTATATTTGCTTATTTTTACGTTAATATTAATATAGCTACTAGATAATTTAAATTTACCTGTACTTACATGATACTTCTGTTGGATACTGTTGTCTTTAAAGTTCATCAGCTCCCAACATCAGTTATATCCATTCTTTGTTTCTATTTCTCTTTAGTTTTTACCTCCTCTTTATTTTCAAGGATCTTTAAGGATCCTTGAATCCATTTAGATATTCCCCTATAGTAGAACAGCCTTCCTTTATCCTCACTCCACAGTGGGAGAGTATCCCATCTCTAATACCCTCCATACCAACCATCTAAAAAAAAATAAGCAACATTATATTTATCAGTTCCTCTTCTTCACTGCATGGTAACTTCCATACCCACCACCATAGTAGCTGCTGTTTGAGAGGTCAGGCCCTTACCATCACTTATGCAAACAATAGCCCATGGCCACCTATTGGTTCCACTGCTTCCAATCTATCACCTTTAACACATTTTCCATACTCTGCCACCATCATCTTTCTAAAGCACAGGTCGGATCACTTCATTTGCCTCCTGAAATAAATGCCAATGGTACCCTAATTTTTATAAAGTTCGCATTTCTGAGCATGGCATTCATTCTCTCCAGCCCAAACAAGAAAATCCCAGCCACATTTCTTATTACATCTCTCCTCAAAACATACGTCCCCCAATTTTTTTTTTTTTTTTTTTTGAGAGGGAGTCTCACCCTGTCACCCAGGCTGGGATGCCCAGTGGCACGATCTCAGCTCACTGCAACCTCTGCCTTCCAGGTTCAAGCGATTCTTGTGCCTCAGCTTCCCAAATAGTTGGGATTACAGGCATGTGCCATCACACCCAGCTAATTTTTTGTATGTTTGGTAGAGACGGGGTTTTGCCATGTTGCCCAGGCTGGTCTCAAACTGCTAGCCTCAAGCAATCTGCCTGCCTTGGCCTCGCAAAGTGCTGGGATTACAGGCGTGAGCCGCCCCACCCAACCAATGACTCAAATTCTTATACTACTGTATTTTATTCCCTCAACTGCCAGGTTCATTAAAAACCCTTTACATGTCCTATGGCTCCAGGCTGCAAGAGCCTTCCCTCACATGGGTGTTTATCAAAATCCATTCATCTCGTAGTGAAACTATCTCCAGTCCCTGAAACTGGAATTAATCACTCTATTCTCTGAAGCCGCATACCACTTTGCCAGCATCAGTAGTAGGACATTAATTTTTTTATTACCTTGAATTATATTCACATATCTCCACTATATTATTCTCAAGAAAAAAGAAAGGATGAAACAGAGGGAGGGAGAAAAGGGAAAGAAAAAAAAACAGAAAAAAATTATTCTTAAGGATAGGAAGCCAGTCACATGAACCACTATGTTCCCACAGTACCTATTCCTCCCATGGTCTACATATGGGGAACTCTACAGGAGAAAAGTTTGCTAAAGAAAGAACAAGATGAATGAAATTGATTCTGGGTTTAAAAACTCAGAAATTCAGTGGGATTTTTAATTTTCACTTTAAAATGACATTTTGCTCAAGAAAGAACAAAGTGAATGAAATTGATTCTGGGTTTAAAATCTCAGTAATTCAGACAGATTTTTAATTCTCACTTTAAGATGTCATTACATATAATACGTGTTGAATTAATCCATAGATGAATACACTTCTGTACATACTCACGTAAATACCTTGTAACAAACTTAACCATATTTACCACTGAAATGAAATCTCTGGACAAGGAATACAGTCCTCAATGGGAAGCTGTCTATATTCTCAAATATTCACAAAACTCTACTTCAAAACAAAAATAGAAGTGGTAACTATTTATATGGATTTGTGACCTAATACTAAAACCTCAAAAACAAAACAAAACAAAAAAAACAGAAATTGTATGAGATCCCTATCTGTTACAGCAAGTAGATATTCTTTTTAAAGGTCACAAAGATATGATGAGTCATAACTCCTCAGTAAGCTTTGCCAAATAGCTGGCTGAAAACCAACTCCAAGAATACAGACATGCCATAGGAAGCAGGCATGTCATACCAAGTTACTTTTAATTTTTTTTTCATTGAAATACTATCCTGCAACAGGTTACTTTTAATTTTCAGTGGCAAATTGATGGGTAGAAATGCACAAAAAGGAGATATGGCAAAAATATCCAAAAACTGTTAAAATACTGGTCAATAATACGGAATACTTAAAAAACTAAATCTTAATTTACCAGAATTAAAGACATTTAATTGAGGCTGATTTGTGTAAAACATTCATTGTTGCTTCCAAAACTTTTTAAAAAACATTTTTTTAAGCAACTCATTTTTGTTACAAAACTAAAAATGGAATCATATGAATTGCTAGACTACTGTTATTGAGCTGCTCAGGGACACGAACAAGTTCTTTTAGGCCCATTCACTGCTATCTAACTATAGCAATAAGTTAATTTTGAGTAACACCAAATTAAACATTTAAGTCAGTTAGTACTCAGAACAGTACATCACACATACATCCAATAGAATACCATTATATGAAAGGAAACTTTAACTTTTCAAGTAAATTTCTGCTAATACATTCAAATGTCACCTAAATAAATTTTACCAGATTAAATTTTGGAGAAAGATTAGTCACTTAGTTTCTTAAAGATTCTACTTTTCCTCAAAAAATTGTGATATGGCCGGACACAATGACTCACACCTGTAATCCCAGCATTTCTGGAGGCCAAGATGGGAGGATCACCTGAGCCCAAGAGTTCGTCAACAGGTTGGGCAACATGTCCAGACCTCGTAGGTAGAGATATTCTCCACTACAAGTGATTCTATTATTGCACTAACTAGCAATATAATCTTGAAAAGAATCCTGAGAATCTGGTATGTGTCCAGTAAGCCCTTTTAACAGTTCAATACGTAGTTTTATTTGTGAAGTAAAATGCTATGTTCAGAGAAACACATACAATTTAATGGAAAAACATAATTTCATCAGAGTTGGATATAATCATACATTTTTATATATTTTTATAATTATATATGTAATTATATATATGGCACAAAACATAATGAGAATTTATTTTTAAAAGCCCTTATTTGCTTTAAAGAAAAAAAAGCAAAACAAAACTGAGATCCTTCTCAAGACTATACTGTGAGTTTGTGCAAAGATTATTCAGAATAACTTCTTTTGAAGTAGAATCTAATATATCAACATAAGGAAAAGACCTTAGAGATGGTGTGGTGTAACTCCATGAATTATTAGATAAGTAAAGGAACTCAGAGGACTTGCATGATACAGCTAGTTGGAAATATAAACAAGACTAGAATTGGGATCCCTTGACGCATCAGTGAATGCTCAATCATTACACTATCATTGTGTAGGTACCAAATATGTAACTGCTCTATGTTATAAAATTAGAAAACAAGCCACCAATAAGGAACCTAAGTTTACAGAACTTTTCCTAAAAAATATTCTTCATCCTTTGGCTGTTTGGCCAGCTTGACTATTTAAGCTTCAGTGCTAACACTTGTCTTCAACTGAGCCTTATAAAACCAAGATGAAAAGTATCTTCCATATAAATTTTAAAAGAAAATATTAAGTTAACTTTCCAACCTTCTACAAAGCCATTTTTCATATAAAATGATGTTTTGTTAAAATACCTACAAACTTTAAAGAAGAAAATTTATTTTTAAAAATCTTTAGCATAATACAAAAACTTATAAAAGAACTTTAAACTATTCCTGTCCCACATCTTTAGTAATATGTGTTTCTCTAAGGACCTGTCTGTGTATTTGTTTTGTAGTCTTTATTTTACAGGTAAGTTGTCCAAGTACTCATTCACCTCAAATTCCATCAGGACAAGATTTGTGTTTTCATAATATAAACTTTATGCCAGTTTCATGCTGTATACTAGGCTGTCTTATGTCATTACACTATATCCAACTATATTCTTAAGTTTCTTGAAGGCAGGAGTCATATTTTATATTTCTTTTGTTTTGCAAATAGTAAACATATAATAACTGTTCCTTGTAGATAACAAAATCTATAACTTAAATCTCACTATTTGAGCCACCAACAGTAATATGCATTCAGGTTAAAATATACTGAAGATGAGAATAGCATTAATAGGTATTATTCATTGCAAATACTTCAAAAAAATAAGTATTCATTGTTTATTTGATTTATAGAAACCAGTTATAGAAATAACTGATACAAATGCTTTCCTGTAACAGTTTTTAAATACCACTTTAGGATAAATGCAAGAGTATATTCAAAAATAGGTGCACTGAAAATAAATTAAGAAAAATTCCTAATACTATGTATTATTTAACTTAATTGTAGCTTTTAGATTGTAAGATCAGAATCACTGTCAGCTGCTTAAAAGACAAAATAACCCACCATTTAGGAACATTCATTCATTCACTTAGCTCATATTTATTGAGTTCAGCTACCTGCATGCACACATCTGGGCAACAGAGACACAGCAGTGAATGTATAGAAAGATATCTGGATAAACCAATGAAACAGAGAAACAGATAGAAGCAGACAAATACACACATAAAGCAAATCTTAAAAAATAACTTTGGTTTTACTATACTTAACCTTGTTATAATAACATCAGAAGTAGTTTAAAAAGTATTATGTATATAAACACATATTCTGTCTATGAGGAGCTCAGGAAACAAATATACCCAACACTTGAGTTTCATCATAGGAGATTATTAACATGGACTGAATGACAAGAATGGAATTCCACTCCTTAAAAATTGTATCAATAGTCATTTAACTCCTTGAGCAGCTTAGAAGCTGGCAGATGATTAGCAGGAGGCTATATTACCAGCTCAGTAGATGCTCCCATCACAGAGCCAGCCACTCATGAGTCTACAAACAGCACCTTGAGACGTATTTTTTAAACATACATACAGTCTACCAAGAATCACAAGCAAAACAATAACCTCATTACCATCTTGGATTTGTTTTTAATCCCAGAATATCTACTAAAAGATCTGTTTTATGCTTACTCTTTTTTACGATTGGTGGAGTCATAAACTCAAAGTCTGAGAGAAAGAAATATGTATAAACCCCAAGCTGACCCAGCAAGCTGCCAAACACTGTTCTTATTGTTTTCCTTTACAAATCCTGGTTGGTTATCTACTTTCTCAAACAGACGAGGGATCAGATGGGGGAAAGGTCATGTACACTGTTTAATAATACCTAGAATAACAATAAAGCAATGGTAAACTACACGTGGTTTTAGTGTCCCATTATCACGTTTCTGAAGTGAAAAAATTCAGTGAGAAAAAAAGATGGGACATTTAGAAACAGGGAATCAGCACTCCCTAATAACAAAATATAAGCTAGCATAGCAAACTAGCAAGCCTAAAATTACTAAAGAAACGTATTTGTAAACATTAGAAGAAAAAACGAAACTTTAAAACGTCCACTGGCTTCAAGATGAACTATCAACTAACACTTCCACCAAAGACAGAACGTGTACACAGTGGGACCTGCTTGATAGGAGCTCTACAAATTAAGTTAAACTGGTTCTGCTATGAATTTATACCTGTTTAAAATCAATTGGGCTGGAAATAGTGCCAATTCAAAGAGATTTTTCTATTGGGAAATGTTTTGCTCTTATTTTATTCAATAAAATTAATTACTTACATTTCCAATTGCATTTACCATAGCATACTGTTACTAAAATAAAAGTTTCTTGGCCCAAAATCTTTTTTAAAAAATTTCTTGGTAAAAAATTCAAATTCTTGGATTTTTTGTGCGTGAACCAGATTCACTTAAGCAGTTTAATATTTATTTTTATTTTAAATTCCTAAGACATACTCCACAGCCCACCAACTAGCCTATTTTAGTGAAATTACAAAAACAAATCAGAGGTTTTTGCACGGGTATAACTTAAAGCATTTAGGGAAGAAATAGCTAATCTTCATTAAGACTTTAATTCTAAACCTCAAAATAAAAAATCAAGGGAAACCTATATACTCTTCTGTTTATGTCCAATGATAGATAACTTACTGACCCAATCAATAATATTCCATAGATTCAGAAAATAATTTATAGTTCTGTCATTTTTCTATAATTATAAAAAGTAGGAAATATTACATATAATTATTTGCAAGACAGAAATGAGTTTGATTTTTAAAAATCAGACTCCAACGCTCAATCAAACTCTATATTAATTTCTTTGTACTTCTTGTTAGGAGTAAATGCCTGCTACTTCCAGGAAATACTAAGTAAGGTTGCCTCTTGATCAATTTTAGACCGTAAGTACTTCATAGGTATAAGTTTAAGATACTACTTAATGCACTAAGTGTACATATTTTATAATATGTGCAGTATAGAAACTACATGTTTAAAATCCATTAGTCCTCCAGTTTTATTACTACTTTTTATTATCAAAGCAATTAGATACTAGAAGAAAAGCATTAGCAGATATGTATGTGATTAAAAACATTTTTTTATTCTAATCCAAGTGATTAAAGAGTATTTTTCAGGAAACCTTAATTAGGCCTTTCCCTGAATAGTAGAGAACTCCTGCTGGGCAAAAACAAAAGAAGGATTTTAATTCTAATTTTTGACATAGATCCAAGTTGACAGAACTAAATTTTTTGAGTCATTATAAACACAGTTAGCTAAAAGGCATAGTTAATATCTTTCAATATTGTAAGATTAGTCTAAATCTGGCACTAATGCTAATGAACAATCCCTGATATTGGTAGAATTTTATGACAGAATTCATGGCTGTTGGGCAGACAGCAATACAGAGTTTAAAAACCAATTATTTCACCTCATGGCCTGGTGGCTTTGAGTAAGTCACGGAAACAATTCTATAAACTTCTATTATCTTAAAAATGACTGGCCTACACACACACATACACTCTCAAATCAATGCATGCATAACTAGAGAAATATGAATGAGCTCTGTGGATGACAGTAATGTCAATTTCCTACTATTGATATTGTGCTACAGATGTTAACACTGAGGCAGACTGGGTAAAGTTTCAAAATAAAAAGCTTTAGAAGACAGACAGAGAGATTTCCCTAGATAAACCCCAGTATTCCATCAAGCTCTGTAATTCTACAACCCTACGAAAATCACTTTTTTTTTTTTTTTTTTTTTTTTTTGAGATGGAGTTTCACTCTTGTTCCCCAGGCTGGAGTGCAATGGCACGAACCCGGCTCACTGCAACCTCCGCCTCCCAGATTCAAATGATTCTTCTGCCTCAGCCTCCCAAGTAGCTGGGATTACAGGCACCTGCCACTGGCTAATTTTTGTATTTTTAGTAGAGATGGGGTTTCACCATGTTGACCAGGCTGGTCTTAAACTCCTGATCTCAGGTGATCTGCCACCTTGCCCTCCCAAAGTGCTGGGACTACAGGCTTGAGCCACCGCACCTGGCCCCACTTCCTTTTTTTTTTTTTTTTTTAAATACTTGGTCTCCCTTCCCTTCTTGTTTGTTTGTTGTTTTAACTTACTTATCAATGACTTAAACCTGCCAGTAATATCCATACTACTGCTTTGCTGCTAGTGGCATATACTGTTAAAGAGGACAAATAGGTAGATGCAGAAATTGGCATATATGACTGGCTAGCTATAAATATTAAAAGATAATGCTGCAAATGTTTGCAAAGATATTATCTTAAACCCAAACACTCATCCAACAAATATTTACTGAGCACCTATTATGTCTCAATGGCTATGCTATTAGTCACCTAGGGCACAAGAATGAATAAAAACAGACCAGTCACATCCCACTGATCTGAGTTTACAGATCAGTGGGAGAAAGGAAGGAATAAAACTAACATGCACACAAAAGTAACACCACAACTGTGCCAAGAGCTATGCAAAGGAATTTGACTTGGTGAAGTCTGGAACATCTTTTCTGAGGAAGATAAGATTTAAACAGCAAAATGGAGTTATTGATGCTAAGAAGAAGGAATGGCAGCACAAAGTAGAAATGAGCAAGGGCAAAAGTTTTGTTTTAAAAGGAGGCAGAGCAATTGCAAAGGGACTGGAAAAAAGGGTCAGCATGGATGCAGCAAAGAAACAAGGGAAACCCTGTGAGATGAAGATACAAAAGTAATAAGGGCTAGACTCAGGAGGATCTTATAGGTGATATTTAGATGTGGTATCTATCAGAAATGTGGGGTGCTTATTCTTTGTGCTTCCTATTTCTATATTAATTTTATGTAAAATAACTATTAACCTTCTCCTTGAATGCTGTTTGAAATAAAATCAATATCTTAACGTCAGTCCTAATTTCTCATTTCAACTTAGTCCTTAGGGGGTTACTTAAATTGATAGTCCATCAATTTTCTTATCTAGGAAATGTAAATAAAATCATCCTCAGCCCTATTTATGTCTCAGTGCTACTAAAAGAATTAAATGGTAAAGTACATTTTAACGGGTGAAGTAAAGAAGCAGTATATTAATTCAAAAGCAGTATTTCAAATACTATTAAAGCTAACCCACCTAAACTACAGCTTAGATAAAATTCAGATAACTTAGCAAACAAAAGAAGGAAACAATGGCACGCCATTTCCCTACAAGAAGGAGGAGTAATAAAATGATTAAGAAATAACTCCAGAAAATATTTCACCTTATAATAACACATTGCAAACAGAAGGAAGTCAAATTAACTAGATCAAACAAAACATGGGGCTTATCCTAGCTGGCTTGTTTCACAGAGGAAAATATTTTAAGAATAGAGAATGACAGACATGGGGATAAAAGAAAATTCACTTTACAAATAATAGTTATTGATTATTCTGTTATTAGTAAATAAAAAGTGGGTGCCCCTTAATCACTTTATTATATGTATAATTTTTATGCAATGGTATTTTGAGTAAAGTTATTAATAAATCATCATTTCTTCTCCTAAATATTAACATTGTCTGACTATGAAAATGAGTCCTAATTTCAATTACCAACTAGTCTTTCAATTGTCAATTATACTTCAATAAAGCTGGAAAGAAAATAAAAATAAAAATTAAAAGTCTTTAAAGGTTTGTAAGGTTATTCTTCCAAGGACCAAAACCAATACTGTATTTATAATTTATCACAGAAATATTAGATATATATTTTTTGTGATGAAAGTATTACATGAAACAAGTAAGCAGCTATACATATGGAACCAATATTAACAAGATTTTTATTGTTAGACCTACACCAAAAAATTTCAATAACAAGAAGCCAAGTATGGTATTCCTCAACTAATCTTAAAAAATTGTGACTGTTTCCTTGTCTTTCTCACTGTGGAAAATCAGCTGTTCTCCTCTTCAACACTGGCAGCATTTCAGCGAAAACCTGTCTTACATACTGCTTACAAAGCCTATCAGACTTGTCTAATGAGAAAGATCGTAGGACACAAAAAGTTGATAGAATTATAACTACCTCTATAATTTGGTTTCAGATGTAGTTCAATTAAGCAATTCTGATTGTTTGCTTGTTCAATTCTAATGAAAATTTTAAAAAAGATCATCAGGTTTTTATGCCCAAACACTCATGACTCAGAACTTGAGAAATCAAAGAGTGAGACTCAAAATCCGAATAGAATTTCGGACAGAATTAAATTCTCCCAACTAAAGCTTTTGTGTGCTTTATGTTTATATGTGCGTCAGAGATAACAAAAATAAAATGTGATGGAAAATAAAACTAACAACATAGAACCCAGATAAGAGGGTTTACCAATATACCTAAATCATTAATCAGTATTACTGAGACTGTTGATTCCCTTTTGTTTTGTTTATGCAAATGGTATATTTAACTCTTTTAAATTCTGTAACAAACCTGAACTCAGTTATTTGTCACAATAGTAAACAGACTTTGATGCTACAAAACTAAAATCGTTTAATCAATTACCTTCCACCACTGAATATACTGAAGGAGAATAGTGTACCTGTACAATATGTACTTAAAGAATGACAAAAAGGATTCATGGAAATATAAATGAATATGGCAGCAAGTTTTGCTGAGTCTCTTGAAATCACTCTTGTGTCCATTCCTTCTTTTGCATTCCTACTGCCATTATCTTCAGTTTAGGCTTCAATTATTTCTTACTTATACTACTACAACGTCTTGTTTAGGACCGTCCTCACTACCAATTTCATGATGCTCCAATTTATACTCAACGGTGCTGACAAATTTTCATAAACACACCTCTGGTCATGAAAATTCTCTTCAATTATTCCTCATGTCCAATGAATATGAGAAGAAAATCCATAGTCTAAGATTCAGACACCTCCCAGATATGGTCCCACTTATCTCCAGAGCCAAATTTTCTACCCAGCCCCCACCCCCTAATGCCACACACCCTGTATCTCCTGCTCCCGTGTCTCACACAGTACAGTCTCTCCACTTCCATCCTTAGCCACTAATATCCCAACTGCTTCCAAAGATGAATTCAAATGCTAGCTCCTTCACAAAATTATCTGTAATTAGCCCTGTCAGGCATAAGAAATTCTCTCTCTTCAGAATTTGTTTATACATCTATGAAAGCAATTCCCAGTGCATTTTCATGCAAAATCATACTCTCTTTTGTAAACCTACATTATTGCCCTAATTTAAGAACTCCAGCGCAGATTGAGATTTAAATCTAGAAAAAATGCTTTGTACACCTGTAGGTACCTACTCTTTATTGAATGAATGATAAAAATATCTTTGTTCTTTTAGAATGTAGTAGTGAAAGTAAAGATAAAAGCATCCATTCTGTTCAAAGGATGATTAGCAAAAAACACAGGATGAAAGGCTGTTAATGACTTTATATTAAAACGGAATATCAATGACAATTTCTATCAGTTCCAATGAAACTGAAACAAATTTCATGATGTATCACTGGCCATTAGAGAAATGCAAATCAAAACCACAACGAGATACCATCTAACGCCAGTTAGAATGGTGATCACTAAAAAGTCAGGAAAAAACTGATGCTGGAGAGGATGTGCAAAAATAGGAATGCTTTTACACTGTTGGTGGGACTGTAAACTAGTTCAACCATTGTGGAAGACAGTGTGGCAATTCCTCAAGGATATACAACCAGAAATACCATCTGACCCCACAATCCCATTACTGGGTATATACCCAAAGGATTATAAATCATTCTACTATAAAGACACATGCACACATATGTTTATTGCAGCACTATTCACAACAGCAGAGACTTGGAACCAATCCAAATGCCCATCAATGTTAGACTGGATAAAGAAAATGTGGCACATATACACCATGGAATACTATGCAGCCATAAAAAAGAATGAGTTCATGTCCTTTGCAGGGACATGGGTGAAGCTGGAAACCATCATTCTCAGCAAACTAACACAGGAAGAGAAAAGCAAAAAAACAAATACCGCATGTTCTGACTCATAAGTGGGAGGTGAACAATGAGAACATATGGGCACAGGGAGGGGAACATCACACACTGGGGCCTGTCGGGGGGTAGGGGGCAAGGGGAGGGATAGCACTAGGAGAAATACCTAATGTAGATGATGGGTTGATGGGTGCAGCTAACCATCATGGCACATGCATACCTATGTAACAAACCTGCACATTCTGAACATGTATCCCAGAACTCAGTATAGTTTTTAAAAAAGAAAAAAAAAATTGAATGATGTCATCTGATCTTGTTTTTCTCTTTGCAAAACCATGAAATTAGTAAAAATTAGTAAATTGACTGCCCTTATTAATTTTAAAAAACGAACAAATTGGCTGCTCCAAAATCACTTGAAACAAACCTGTCAACTAATTTTTTCTAAACCATTTAGAAAACTACTAAGCAGGCAATTTCAAATTCAGCACTTAAGCTATTCTTTCTTCAAAAGCTTGATTTTTGCAATGTTAAGCTCCTGGGTATACCTAAGGTTACAGGTACATTAACAGAACTCTCATAAATACTTCTCACTAATCCCTATGATAAAGAATACATTTTTAAATAATAAAAGCACCCAGAAAGCAGTTTACAAAAAAAGAGAAGCAAAATGCAGTATTTTTAGAACTATAGGAGTAAATAGTGCATAAAGTAAATTCTACTTTACATGTTCATGTACACGGCTGTTCAACTAATATAAAGCTAAGTACTTTTTAAAAACAAAGTCTCTATTTGAAAGTTGAAGTGTCACCTATTTAATCAATTAAATCAATCATCAACTTTACTGAGCACCAAAATATGGGCCCAGCACTGCTGCAGTGGATGCCAAAAAGTATATGGTCTCTTATCAATGGAACCTACTTTTAATCTTTAGTGACAACTCTACCACAATTCTAAGTAATGATTAAAAAAGGGGGGTTTTGATATATATACATCAGTATTCATGCTATTAAAAGTGAAGACAGGTTCAGCAAAAGGAGAAATCAGCAAGGCCTGAAGCCTCATGGAAGAGCTGGGACAGGAACTGGGTGTGTAGGATTCCAGATGAGTGGGAGAAAAAAATCATGACCAAAAGCACAGAGACAAGAATTAGCATGACATGTTTTCAGAATTATGAAGGCATGAAAATGAGATGAAGACAAGTCCTGAGTAGTGAGAAATAAGACAGCATATGTAAAACAAACCACATTAAAAAGAAGACAATTAATCTTTTGCAAGAAAAGCAAATGCCCAGAAGGGGATTAAAGTGTTAAAGACTTCTCTAGCTTTAGCACATTGGAGAGCAAGAGATCAGAAGGCCAGCCATTATCAGTAATCTTATCACGAGTAAGGGAAGGATGAAATACCACAGTTGCAAGAACAGGGGACAAGAAGGAGCAGCAAAGATTATTTTTCAGGGAGAGGAGATTCTAGGACTCGGGACTAACTGAAGATGGTAAATAGAAGAAAAGGATGAGTAGCCATGGGTGACTTGAAGCTTGAGGACACTAAAAGAAGAAGCCTTGAAGAATATCGGCATTTAGGAGGATGAGAACCCTACAAGAGGAATGCACATGAAGTAGTTTAGAAGAACCAAGACAGACAATGTCACTGAAAACTAGAGTAGTGAATATTCTAAAAAACTATTGGGAGATGCAACAGAGCCCAAGCCACTGAGTTAACAATGACGCCGAATGAAGCCTTACTTGAGCAAGTTTTGAAAACTGTAACATACCTAAGCTCATATCTAAGAAATAACTGAAGGCATTAGTTGTGAGAAAAGACAGTTGTGTATGCCACTAGTCTGGCAATAAAGGCAAGCAGAAAAGTGACTACTGTAAGTTTTCAGGTTAATGTGAGAAAGATGCTGGTATTTAATAAGTATTTTGGGTATCTGAGGTATTATATAAATACACATAAAGCAAAGTACATCGTCACAACCAACAAAAGCTAATTTGCATTATTAAGTTTTATATCTTTCAATTTATTATTTTAAATCATGATGATGAAACTTGCTTCCTGGAATAAAACACACTACTGAAAATAAACAATTTTTTCCCCAAAAGATGTAATTATATTATGTTGTTTAAAATTCTGGTTTCCAGAAATCCATGTGCTTTCCTTTAAATATGTCACAATAATATTAAAGTGGCTTTTTCAAAAACACCACAAATTTCATCAAAATTAGTGAAAACTTATCCCAAAGAAACTTCTCAGAATGATTATTCCAAAGAATGGACAGAAATAAATTTGCAATAATAAAATGTATTTATAGGCCTAATCATGTAAAATCGAATCCTAGACTTAAAAACAAAAGCATCAAATTTAGCAAATAAGCTATTAATTTTAATGGCTCATCATCATTACCAATCGACATTTATGGAGATTATACATCCACACTGATAAAAAGAAGGCTTGAGACATAAAATCTCCACGTACTTACAATACAGTTAGGGCAATTAGAAGGACATTTAAAAAGTAATGAAATGGGGTTCATGTTAATAATATTCCCTACTGAAAGTACCAGAGCAATTTAAAAATAAGGCACAATGACTACATAGCTTCTTCACTTCAATAAAAATGCTAAGAAATTGCACTGAAATTTATGAAATTAAGGCAACTTAATTTAAGTTAAAAACTCAAACTTACCAGCAAAAAAATCATGAATAATTTTTACTTTTTATAGTAAGTATATTATAATGCAACTGTGTATTACCACTGAATTTAATGCAAATGCTGTTCACTTAACTCTAAACACAGGAGAAACTCAAGAATTCTTCAAACAATAAATTAAATATGAAAAGCATACAGATGTTCAGGAAAACAGATTGCGAAGATTAGTTTTATGCAAAATTCTAAGAGTATGCAGCTATTTTAACCTATTCTATTACTTCAAAACCTTTAGTAGTTTATGAATATAGGATATAGAAAAATGAAAGTCTAGAGATTTAGATTAATTTGTAAAAAAAAATAAAATGGCTACATGAGTAAGCAAAACTATAGTGAAAAAGTCTGTTTCAACTCAACTGTCTCTGACTTAACTTCATAATTGCATCTGTGAATCTGCAAATAGAACTTCTCTTATGTGTAATTATACAATAACTCCATTCTGCTTCAAGCATACTTTGCAAAATGTTAGATATAACTTAAATCTAGCTTAATATATCAGTTAAATATAGTCAACAATGGTGAAAACACTTGAAGAGGAAAGTATGTATGAATATTTAAGTTGGAGCATAAATTAACAGATTCATCAAAACACATAATGAGGCCAGGTGCGGTGGCTCACGCCTGTAATCCCAACACTTTGGGAGGCCAAGGCGGGTGGATCACCTGAGGCAACGAATTCGAGACCAGCCTGGCCAACAGACCGTCTCGACTAAAAATGCGAAAATTAGCCAGGCGTGGTGGCAAACGCCTATAGTCTCAGCTACTCAGGAGGCTGAGGCAGGAGAATCACTTGAACCCGGGAGGAGGAAGTTGCAGTGAGCTGAGATCGTGCCACCACACTCCAGCCTGGGCAACAGAGCAAGACTCCACCTCTCAAAAAAAAAAAAAAAAAAAAACATAATGAAGGGAAAGTAGGATGTATAGAAACAATTCAATTTTTCCTCAAAAGTGACGAGTAGTATTTTGTTGTTTTGTTTCGTTTGTTTGTATCTTTGCTCTCATTTCTACAAATGTGATATCATCAGAACTTTGCAGGAATTGATAAGAAGCAAAATTCATTCAATGGACACCATGCTTCCTTTTCAGTTGGACTCGCTGTCTACATAGAGAGTATCAAACCATTCCAAAACTTCATTGATACACAATTTTCCTATTATTATATGGAAGAATATATTCCTAAAATGAAAATGTTATCTTTATACCTGTATGTGAAATCCCACTTACCCTACATGTGTTAGGGCAGCAGTCCCCAACTATTTTGGCACCAGAGACCGGTTTCATGGAAGACAATTTTTCCATGGACCGGGGGCATGGTGATGGTTTCAGGATGATCCAAGTGCACTACATTTATTGTGCACTTGATTTCTATTATTATTACATTGTAATATATAATGAAATAATTATACAACTTACCATAATGTAGAATCAGTGGGAACCCTGAACTTGTTTTCCTGAAACTAGACGGTCCCATCTGGGAGTGATGGGACACAATGACAGATCATCAGGCACTAGATTCTGTTAAGGACAGCACAACCTAGATCCCTCACATGCACAGTTCACAATAGGATTCACACTCCTATGAGAATCTAATGCCACCACTGAGCTGACAGGAGGCGGAGCCCAGGTGGTCATGTGAGCGACGGTAGGGGGGTCAGCTGTCAATACAGATGAAGCTGCCCTCATTCGCCCACCACTTGCTTCATGCTGTACATCCAGTTCCTGGTATCGGTATCGGTCTGTGGCCCAGGGGTTAAGGACCCCTGTATTAGGATTCAGAAAGAAGCAGCTAGCAGAAAGAATTTAAAGTAGTAGAAGCAAGGTTCGGGGGCAGGGGTAACATTTACTTAGAATCCAAGAAAATATTTGTAATGTGTAAATGAATAGTACAGCCAAGATATCAAAGCTCATGCTCAACAAAAGCAATTCTACTCTGCCACTCACTTCTTTCTTTGTTCCTACAGTGACTAAGGAAAATAACTTGTCCCAGCTTAGAGTATTATTTGTTTTAAACCCCTCCCATAATTAAGTCGAATGAATTTTACACACACACCAGATAAAAATGCAAAACCTCAAAGAGCACAGAAAGAAATTCTTCAGAATTTTTTTAAATTTTATACCATAAAATCAAGAAAATGTATAAGAGAAAAACTAGACTGTGTACTACTTCTAGGAAATAAATAGAACTATTAGACTGAATATTCCTTTTGCTTAAAAAGTCCTAGGAAGTTCGTTCTCTATCTTCACTATTTTCTGTTCCTTTTTGTTCTTTACTCAAAGTTTTAGTTTTATAAAAACTAAAAATTCAATATTTTAATGGAAATTTGTAAAATCTGGCTTAAAAAAATGTATCTTTTACCTCTATCATTGAAGGTAGGATATAAAGTGATGGGTTGTGAGGTACCATAAGAGACAATGATCCCCAACACTTACATTTTTTATACAAATACCAAATAAGAAATAAACATCATATTGTTTCTGTTTTACCAAATTTATAGGATGAAGAAAATTGATCCATGTACTTGTTCTGTCCCTTACATCCAAAAACAAAATCCATCCAAACACAAAATAATTTACATACCTAGCTAATATTATTCTACAATCCTGGTCCTTTAAAGATCAGATATCTGTATCTACATCTATCTATCTATCTATCTATCTATCTATCACCTACTATTCAAATGGTGATACAACTGCCTAAGAGATCCATAAATCTTCCAATGCCGAACAGTTCAAAGGCTTACACATTCACCTTCCTAAAGGCCAAGTGCCAGAGCAAACGATCTAATCAGTCCTTTCTAGTCCTAAAATAGGTAGGAGCCCATCACACAAACCAGTCTATAGAGTAAGTTAAAATTTCACAGGAAGGGTACAGGTTCACATAAACACTATTGCCAAAACAAAACAAAAAGAAATCTTTGCAGGGCAGGTAGAAAAAGAACCTGATTACAAAGGTCAGGGCTTTTCAGAAGTGCCAGTGCCAAATGTGCATTTGGACTTTCCTCTTTGAATACACAAGAAAGTACTGCAATCATCCAACCTATGATCCTGGCTTTCTCAAGATTGCCCAGGATTGAAATGTTTATAAAAACAAAAACAGGATTTGTGCTCACTGATTTGTCCTTTCTTCCTCAACTAATGTTTCATCATTTCATATCTTTACCCAACTTCTTTTCCCTCCTACCTCAGAGGAAGAAACAGCTTCTTATTTTCAAGGTCATGATTTCATCCCTTCTCACTTCTTCTCATAGTTCAAATATAAATGAACAGAGATGTGAAGTCTGCATCTGTGTGTATCTGTTTGCCTCAATGTTATGATACTAAACACATCTTTCTGCACCTTAACATTTTTTTTGCTTGTTCCATACCAGCACATATAAATATGGCTCATTATATTTAAAAATGGAAATGTTTCATTATATGGATGTGTAAGTTATTTAACCAATTGACACTATTATAAATAACTTATATTATTATTTATCTATCTTTTATTCATCTGCAACTATAATATGAACATATATGGTGCACACACACACATACACAATGGCAGTGTTGAACCAATGTATCAACAAATTACACTTTTGAATGAGATAACATGTTTAAGTATTTATAAATGCAAGAGGCACAGAAAAGCTGCTCAAGGAAAACTGGCTGAATGTGAAAGAAATAAAATGCCTTAATGGATCTAAGGCCTTCTAGTCATCTAACACCTCTAATAGTTCAGGTCCTATTCTTAGGATGAGCATTCTAACAGGCAAAGTTTCTATGTCTTTCCATGGCTGGTCAATTCTGGAACTAACCAGTACTCTCTATTTTGGGTATTAGGAATTAGATCTCCCTCTTCTTTTAAAAGTGAACTAAAATAATGTTCCCACTCAGTTACATTTGCTGGGAGGTTAGTATCTTTTCTAGCACACTCAGGGCCAAACTAAATAAACAGATCTAAAATAGAGTGAAGGGATAACACTAGGACCTTTTTAGATATGCATGGGAAAATCCGCCTCCCATTTAAATGTTCTTCAGTCTACTCTACTACTCTTAGTACCCAAACAACTCTATCCATTTTGTTTCACTTTTCCATCTTGTGTTTTCTTTTAAAGCTACATTTAATTAATGAACATATATTACTAATATCATTCACATCTCACTCAGTAGCACTGTCTACAGAAGTGAATAATGGCCTTCAGGTACATCAGCATTTTCTGCTATCTATAACTTCACTGCTCCTTAAATCAAAGAAACAAATATAGTTGCTTCCCCAGAATGGCACAGAGAAGGCTCTCAAGCCTTGCCCTTCTCACAATACACCCTACCTTGTTGACATGCTATCTTTGTGCTGCTTTTGTTCCTGTTTATCGCTCAGAAAAGTACTTGTTCATAGAATCCGTTCAATGCCCTATTCATCCCGAGAAGTTAAGTGTGTTGAAATTAAAAGGCTCTACTTGAATTTGACAAGTGAAATGACAGAGGACAGAAGGTTTAAACAGCTTTATCTTAGGCTCCTATAAAAGGTCCTAAAATGCAAACATTGTCTCTGACATTCTTCCTGCTTCTACTGAAAATAGATGGCAAGTTTGAACTTCACTGAAACAGCTGTTTCTGTTAGGATCCGTGTCACTGACAAACAAAACCACACAGAATGGGGTGGCCCTGAAACAGAAGGCTCCCTGGCCTAATCTCATAGATGCTTCTCTTGGAGACCTTCCATCCACACAACGTAGGGGAAGGGCGAGAAGGGATGGCTTCCCCTCCAGACTGAACCATTATTTCTCTTGCTATACCTGTCTCCCTTAGTGGTCACAGCAATTGAGCATATACATTTTCATATCACAAACTATTTTCACAACACTAGAAGAGAATCTTGAGTTCAAAATAATCGGTTTAAGAAACACACAGGAGATTCACCTTATTTGGTTAGCTTAACCTACTTCCAAATCAATCATTCTATTCCAAATCCTCCCCTGACTCAGTCACCAGCACCCTTTGATAAACAACTTATTGCTTTGCTGCTGGTTACTCTTCCTACTGCTATGCAAGGTCTGAGTCATGTACCTCAGCAATTTTAACCTTTGAAAAAGAGGAGGCTTTTCTGTCTGGGCCACAATTATCATGTTTATTTTAAGTAGCAACTAATCTCTTGTGTTGAGCTCTTACTCGCCAGGGTCCATGAACTCTGCACCCAGAAATTCTCCATACCAGAGTACAAAGCACCTACATGGCTCTCTCGAGCTTCCATTCTTATAATGTCTCCATCACTCTCTTCCTTCTTATGCCCTCAAACTCAACCCTACCAAGCTGACTCTGAATCTCCCCACTGTGTTCTATTTTATTCTTTAAAATAATCCAAATAAACTCTGACATTTCTCCCTCACATTCTCACCTTTCCTACTTCACCCTTTTGAACTCATAGGTTCTCCAAAACTCCTCTGCTTTCCTAACTTTCGTCCCCATCATCAGTCCTCCTGAGAAGTGGGAATCTTAAGCTTACTGGTGTTTTCTTCCTGAAGCCTCAGCATTCCCCCAAATTCCAGGTTTATAAGTTGTCAAATCCACCTGAACTCCTTCTGCAGTCCTGCTCACTCTTCAAGGATCCATGTAGGGTGGGGTCCTGATAAGAAAGACAGGTCGCTACAGTCTGTCTTTACAGTACACAATTGTAGGCCTAAAGGGCTCTGTAACATGTACTATTGGTGGAGACTGTTACCATGGATGCAAAGTCAAATCTTAAACACCTTCACCGCTCATGCTTGTAAAATGGACTATAGGCTAGTTTTTTACCACGCCAAGCAAGGCAACTTTAGTTAACAAATATGCACCTGGAACCTAAACCAAGTACCACATATTTCTGTCACATAAGAGGACTGAATATCATCAACACAGCCTTAGGTCAGGAGGACTGCGGAGTAGAGTCAACCTGACTTTAGCGAACTGCAGTCTCCCCACTCTGGGCCCCTTTCTTCTTTGTGCCCTTCCCTGATGCCTATCACATAACCCGTTCCTATTCACAACTAAATTATAGTAATAACATCTTAAAATACGATTTTGATACCAACTGTGGGATTTGAGGTAGCAGAAATGATAATTTGGAGAGGGAAGCTAACAGCTCAGCCTCATCTGGTGACCCTGATGAGACAGCAAGGGCATTCAGGAAAGGGGAGTCTCCTATACCCTTCCACTTCACTCCAGCCACTGAGAGGGAGATCTCATCATTCCACCTTCTCTTGTTTAGACGTAGACCTACTAAAAGAAACATATCCCCATTCTTTGCAAAAGTGTTAGGACATAAGAGAGCCCTATACACAATCCTAGAGTGTAATCAGAAGAGTACCTAGAGCATTACTATAAAGGCATCTTCTCTTTTTTCTTTCCTCATATCCTAAATCATTCCTCTTTATAGGATTTATCACTAACTGAAATTATAGCATGTTTGTATATGCTGATTTCCTTGTGGTCTACCTTCTTCATCAGTGTCTACTCCATGAAGACTGCATCTAGGTTATTCACTACTAAATCCTTTGTGCCTCAAACAAGGTTGGCACACTGAGAGCCTGTAACATATACTAGTGGGATGAAAAAAAGAAATAAATCATGTCATGGTTCTGCAGCTAATGCCATATCAGATATTGCGCAAAAATTCAGAACCAGGGTGGGAAAACTGTCTCCTTACACCTATCTTCAACTCCAAATTCCCATCTTCTTGTTTCCTCTGACTCTCAGATAGTGAGAAAAAGGAGGACCTGGGATGGAAAGAGAAAGAAGAGAAGGGGGGAAAGGAAGGGGAGAGGAAAGTAAAAAAACATTCAAAGCGAAATGTAAAAATTGTTTAGTTTTCCTGATATTTTATGTTCACTCTCTAATCCATACAGGAGAGGAGTTAGGCTCAGTAACTCATAATTGTCCTCTGCGACTAAGCAGTGCCAGGACAGAGTAGGTGCTCAACAAATAATCACTGAAGGAACTGATGAATAAATAAATTAATTAATAAAAATTTGAGACTACAGTAGATTAACAATAGCAGATTTTACTGCCATGTATCTCTTGCCTCAGCTTTTAGAGTAAAAACAACTCCTCATTAAATTGTTTTAAAGGTACAAAGTGCTTTGCCATTCGTTGAAATTTTTGTCTGCTTTTGCCTGACTCTTCCTGATGAAAACATATAAAGGCTTGCATATAAAATAGCATGATATCACTACCACAGACTAATGTTAAGTATTCATTTTCCAGTACAATAAACAATGTACGAAAGATAGATCCCAATTTTTACACTCGTATTTCATTTCAGATCAGAACAGCATTTTTGAGAGTATTTTAATGACATACAAATTTCTAAAAATTAAACAAAATGAATTAGTGAGATTTAAATTCTTGAAAAGATAGCTTCAATTAAGCTCCTTAACAACAATTTCCTTGACTTTTGAAATTTACCGTCAAGCACACTGGAGTTTGAAATGGCTCCAGCATGACACGGCTCCAGCATGACACAGCTCCAGCATGACAGCATGACATGGATCCAGCATGTCCCCAATTTTGTTTACGGGGACTCAAGTTAATTGTACAACTCATGTAGTGCTACAAAATAGTAGATACTTCAAAATAATCCATTAGCTTCTTGATCAGAGAAACGAACACACAAATATTTACTACATACACAAAATGCTCTATTAAGTCATTCATAAAGAAGTAATAAAACCATATAACAAGGCAGTATAAAACATGATCTCCATTTTGAAAAAAGATAAAATATTAAACAAGACATGCTAACCTAGAAACACTTTAGCTTTTCGGCATAAAATCCAACAAATTTCTTACTCCACTCTCCAGTCTTTACCATCATCAGACAAACTATATTAGACTAATCATTCATGTGCATTTTAAATGGTCCCACTTCACTACTTAAGAATGCACAATGGTTTCTGGACAGCTTTCGTAAGATCAAATCTATATTCTTTAGCCCTCCATTATTTTGCCCCCAACTTCCATCCACCCTTTCATCCTCTTGTACCATTCTCTCAAATACTCTTCATAATATAAAGACTTACATTGACATCTACAAGGATGTGCCCACTGCTGGGGTCAGAAGATTGTGGAAGCCTTGGCAGAAAAGGCTTCTGAACATAAACAGAAGAGCAATGATACACATGATGCCAATGCACCCAGAAAAATCCCATTACTGCTCCCGAGACCAGGAGATAGGTGATGTGGTATTAGAGGGTTTTCTATGTTGGTATGAAAGGAAATGTTCCCTCAACTTTCTCATTCATATATAAAATGAATTTTAAAACATAAATGAACCCCAGGCAAGAAAGACTATGTGTGTTCACTCCCCGATTTTCTTCAAAATGCAAGATGCGTGGTATTTACATACACTTACAGCTCTGCATAACGAATGTGATGGAATTTAGCACAGCCACAAATACAGGGCTTTGAAAGGACACCAAGAGTAGGACATGCACTGTTCCTGTAATATAATATGGCACTCCTTTCAATTTTTCCCCCCCTAGAGCTTCACACATAGTTTACAATGATTCTGGCAAAGATAGGGTATTTCAACACAATGAAACATAACTAAATAACCTGGAAACAAATGCTGTCATTCAGTGAAGCTATATTCCATCCCCAGAGTAATGATGTAAGTAACCTTCTGGACTGAAAATGACAAACCAAACAATGCTTTCTGAAAATTTCTCATTCATCATTATGAAACTTTTTTTTTCCCTCGTACTCATCTCCCACACAGAAGTTGGTTCCCATAACACTCACAATTTCTTGTAAGTGTTATTACTTAGTCTAAAAGGTTGCAAAGCACAGGGCATTTTTCCATCCATTACAATATAAACTCATAAACTCCCCAAGCAAGTAACTGAATTTTACCAGTGTGCGTGTATTCAGAAGTAACGCCAGGCACCTGGTCTCTGTCAAGGTCCTTGAACTCCCATGGACTGGCCAGGGAGCACTTTACCAGCACTGGCCCAGACACTAGCCAAAGGCAGAAAGGGGAGGGAAAGACATGAGGGAGGAAGACAAAGAAAGGAAGGCAAAGCAGACACAAAGATTTAAGACAGGAAATTTAGATTACCAAGAGACAGCACTCTGTTTACGCCTCAAATGGGTCATACATCTAACAGTTACAGATAGTCACAAAATGGTTTAATACTGAATAACTGTGTAATATAAAAGCAGTATTATCATGAATCCAGTGGTTGCTCTGAAACAAGATATAGTTAATAATGTTTTATTTCACATGAAAATGCCTCACATATTATGCAAATTTGAAACTTAAACCTCAAAAAAAGACAGCAGAAATGGTGAATTCTGTCAGCATGGTGATGTATTTTATACACAGTTTTGGCTAAGTGTGACACAGAATAATACTATCTGATGCTGATGTTTATTTCCTTCTCGCCTAAGCAAAGCAGCTCTAGTCTATGGAGAAGTCAAGGACTTATGCTCCTTCCGCCTTGAAGTTCTGCCATCCCTGTTCCATCACCCTCCTTCACATGGCTGAGATGACTCATAACCCTGTTCACATTCTAGCCAGCAGGGAGCAGGAAAAAGGGGAATAAGCAGGCATGTGGCTTCCCTTTAAGGGCATGATCTAGAAGCTGCACAGCTAACTTCTACTCACATCCAATTCATCAAAACTTGCTCACAGGGCCACATCAGCAACATGTGAACCCAGGAAATGCTATCTTTATTAAGGATGGATAACAATGGGGAAATATATAATGATAGGAAGGGACAAAATGGATTTTGGAGGCAATTAGCAATCTTTAACACAGACGTCAAAGGAAACGACGAAATAATTTTCATTAAATATTAAATGATGTTTCACTGAGTGGACTAAACTAAGTTAGAATAAGATTTTTAATTTTTGTCTTTTCTTAAAGGAGAAAATATTAAGATAGATGCCAAAATACTTGAAAGGTAAGATTATATTAAATACTAAACATTTTCTAAACTAACAAAATAAGTATCTTTTCCAATTTTAGTTCCACACATTTTTTAGCATAAAATAGAAAAGAAATAAATATGCACTAATAAGTTTAAATAATTTCACGCTTGACCCTAGGGCAAAATACTATCTTTCCTTGAGTCATATATTTATAAGAGAGATGATTATACACAAAATACAAACTGAAATAATTTTACAAATAAACTTTATTTTTCAAACACAACCTACTTGATTTTAACAAGAAACTGTAGGTCTAAGGAGCTCAGCCCTGAGTCCAGAAAGGTCAAAGGAAGTTTTACACAACATTCTCTTGAGACATTTCATGACATCACCTACAAAGACAGTTCAAGAAGGTGAGAAAACATTTCAACCACAGTGGAACAGAAGCTTCTAGGGAAACTTTATACCACATTTCTAGACCAGAATATTTAACATATATAATTTTCCACAACTCTTTTTAAGTTACAGTCTTCCTTCTTCCTAAACACACACACAAAAAATTCATTAACAATCAATTTTGTTTTTTTTAATCCCCTGTCCTCCCGTGTAATAACTGCTGATGAGATCCTGAAACATTCCCCAAAGTAATGAAAAAAAAAATTAAAAATACCCAGTTCATATAGCTCCTAAAAGATGCCTACTTTTAGGAAATACAAGTTACTTTTCTAATCTGGTTTTGTAGCTTATGAAAAAAATAAACATTCTTGAATACACACGTAAAATAAATGTAATGAATACTGTTTGTCTTTCCATAAAGATGTTTTGCCACAGTAAAGGCAAGAAGATCAACTCACACACAAAACTGCAGCTATCAGCTAGGTGTGGTGACTCATGCCTGTGATCTTGATACTTTGGGAGGCCAAAGCAGGAGAAATGCCTGAGCCCAGGAGTTCAAGACCAGCCTAGGCAACATGGCGAGACCCTGTCTCTACAAAAAATAAAAAAATTAGCCGGGCATAGTGGCATGTACCTGTAGTCCCATCTACTTGGGAGCCTACTTGGAGACTGAGGCAGGAGGATGGCTTGACCTAGTAAGTACAGGCTGCAGTGAGCTGTGTTCATGCCACCACACCATAGCCAGAGCGACAGAGCAAGACCGTCTCAAAAAAAAAAAAAAAAAAAAAAAAAACTGCAGCTATCTTCATAATATGGAGGGAGATTTTCCAAAATCAAATTTTTCTATTTTTTCTTCTACATTATTATACTTTTGAAACATTTCCTTATATTTCTAGTTAATTATCCTACTGCAAGAGAAATCCTTGCTATTGAAAGCCATGATAAAAAGTGTAAATCATCTATTATATATATTTGAAGTGCTATCTTCAAATAGTTTTAATTTAAGGGGATATCTCATTTCATATGTAATTAGTCAGCACACGTACAAACCCAAGGATCCCAACTGTCAGATGTATTTTATTTGCTTCCCTTTTCACTAGAATTCTTACTCTGGGGAATTCCAATGCCTTAGGTGTTATAAATGAGAGCAAAGAAGAAGGAGTGATGTAGAGTTATCACACTTTCTACCTCCTCCCCTGCCCCTGCCCCAGTAATGCATTGCTGCCAACATCAAAACATCTTGGAAGGCTGTCCAGGGTATCGTTACCTTATAAATTCCCATGAACCATGATGAGAAAAGCCTACTACTAATAAATACATAAAGCCATGTAATAGGTGTCCAAAATTGCCTAATAAGGTTGCCCATTGTTTATATGACAGACATTTAGATCCTTGTACTCTGTACTTAATTTCCTACCGGAAGCAATATTTCCTATCAAAGACTTTTCCTTTGTTGTATGTAATAATTTCCCCTGACTCAGCACTATAAGGATCTGAATGTTTTTCTTCTGTTACAGAAAGTGTTGGTAACCCAGATACAGAATCAATCTTATAAAGCATCATATAACAAGAAAGATCAGTCAGACTTAGTCATGAAAGACAAGAGACAGATTAAAAACTAGGTATTTTTTGTTGTCTTAAAAGACCAATTTCTGTATCTAAAAGTTTGTTTCCAATAAATAAGTAAATAATTTACAGTCTAAGTTGTAAAGTTTAAAAACAGTAAAAATCTGTTTATATAATTTCAGAAACAGAGCCATTATCAAGTAAGAAAGTAAGACACACGCCATGTAATGGTAAGCTTATCTAAAGAGTAGCCTTATGTGAAGTACAATGTCTACTTCTCCCTCAATTAAAGCACAATGAACCCAAAACCACCAAATTTATGTCAAACTCTGTTCTCAAAAGTTGGTCAATTCATTCATTCAGATATTAACTGATTGCACATTGTACATGTAGCATGTAGTCTAGTGTAAATATAAAACATGGGAAGCACCAAAATTACAATTCAGTGACACCAAACTTCTAAGTGACTAGAATTTAGCTGAGGAGACACAGCTGACATGAAATATCCAAAATGCAAAACCTTGTCATTTAAATATGAAATTGCATGGTAACCAGAGTAACTTCCTTTCTTGTTTTATTTTTTCTGATATATACTTCCCTCAAACCAGACCATAAACATAACCATGTTCATGGTTGAAAAATCAGAAGAGCAGAAGAGAAAAAATATAAAAATGAAACCACAATCCTTCAATTCCTCCACTCCTGAGACACCCAGCACCAAAGAACCACAATACAATATGCTTTCACATATTGTATTCTAAGCTAGGCATATACTGCCATTCCTTTAAAATATCTTCCATGACATATTTTCCTGCCTATATCTCCTACCTGAGCATTAGCTCGGGGAATAGCTCAAATACATTTTCCCATTGAAAGGATGGGGGCCTCTAGGTGGGCTCAGACCCCCAGACGAGCTCAAATGCCATCCTCTGTGATTCCTGAAAACTCTGAGCTTCCCTCAAGTAGAAATGAGAACCTGACGCATCAAGATAGAACTGTCTCTACACCACCAACTACAATGTTCTGACAAAAAGTAAAAGCTAAAAAATGCTCAAGTTCTAGCAGTTGATTATTCAGAAAATGCTTCAAGAATGAGAACTTCAATTATACTTTGAAAGACCATTAAAATTAGTTGGAGGAGAAAATAAATCATCAGAAAATATTCACAATACTAGCTGTGACAACCTATTTGATACGATGGTCAAAAAAGACCCACCTAAGTAGGTGATATTTATGCTTAGATCTTTATCCCTCACCTAAAAATATGTAGAATCAAAAGAAAAACTTTTCAGGAAGGCAAAGCAATTTGAGGAGGCAACAAGTAGAATATAACTCAGAACTGAAATTAGACAAGTGAGGCTGAAGTTTAAATGTTATTCAAGAGTAAGCAAGAAAGTAATACATTATGTTTTTTAAATTATTTCCAATTAAGGGAACCAAATAAAAAAACACAGAGGGATACTGAATAGTTAAGAAAAGAAGGTTGCAGCCAAAATGCTAGTCAAAGTAGTTTCAGGTTGATACAACAGGCAATAAAAAAAAAAAATTTTAATTATAAAAATAAAGCTGGCATAATGTAACTATTAAAGCAATGGATGAAAATTATTTAAAGAAGGTATAAGGTAATGCCCGAATACTACTCATCTCTTTGATGAAAAGACATGAGTACCATAAAAAGATTCCCATATACAATATACAACCCATATACAACTAAGAAACTACTCCAATAGCACCTTTGTTATAGCAATTTTGAAATTTTAATGTCCATTAAGAAGAAAATATAACATGAATCAGGATAAATAACAAACATCAGGTTCCAATTATGTGCTTCTCAGTAAAACTTTTAAATATGCTAATCTTCAGCAGTTAATGTACAACAAATAACTGTGGAAAGTGGTTTTACTTGTAACTCTGATACTTCAGTTCTATGCAAAAACAGATTCTAGATGCTGGTTCTAATTATGGATCAGCAGGCAAAAGAATGATGCATGTGGCTGTAAGACCCTTTTCATCCTTTTTAAAATGTCACATGAAAATACAATCCACAGCTGATTAAAATAAATACCTCTCGACCATACCAGATTGACAGGTCCAGCTTAAGTTTCTCTGGCTTTATCACTATTAAATTTCTTCCATCTCCAGAAAGAAAACAAAACTGAACAAAACAAAAACAAACCATCAACAGCTCTTGTCCATATAAAGGTCTAATGATGCCTGCCAAGTTTTATGGTGCTCACTAAATAGGATGTAGCTCAAGATGAGTGCATTATCTATCCTTCATTCCTTCAATCTGTATTGAGTACCTACACCGTGTTGGAAATGAAGTAGGCACTGTGGTGACAGTGGTGAAGAAAACGAAGAAACAGAAACTGTGACAAGTACTGGAAAGAACATAGCAGAATACCATGAGATCAGTCAGGGAACATAGCAGAATACCATGAGATCAGTCAGGGAAGGCCTCTCTGAGGAAATGACATTTAAGTTATGATACGAAGGATGTGTTAGGTAGTTGGAAAAAAATCAGGCACATGAAGCCTCAGATGTGGAGGTCCTAAAGGCCTGAAAAACTGAAAAATGATGTGAGTGGATAAAGAAGGAAGACCTGAGGGAGAGTGTCGTGAGATGAAGCTAGAAAGGTAGCTGATGAAGAAATATGAATGATAAACCCTTCATATGAGTAAATAATGCTTTTTGTCTTATTACTTCTCTAGGTTATAACCATTGAAGTTTCCATTCATTTTGATCATATAATCTTGAATAATGAGAATGAATTTGAAGACTACCAAATATTGCAACTCATTCTGTAGCAAATAATTACAACCCATTCTGCATGATTCTGAAGAACATTCCAGAATCCTGCTTCAGGCAGAATAGTGAAGGCAGAACAAATACCTCTCTCTGAGACAGACAGGCTTATTAATTTCTATGATCAGTTAAAACTAAAGACAAAATTAGAAACTTTATTGTAAGAATAAAAACTAGGAACTTTTACTTTTTTTTACAACTCATTTGGCTTTCAAAGTGACACTCAGCAAGATATTTTCTCTTGCTGCTTGCAACCAGTTTTGTTTTCTGAATAAGAAATGCTGTTAGTATTTATTTTCAGTACTTAGGGGCATTATAAATATAAATGAGTTTAATTCTGGTTTGAAAAGAACTCACATTCTTGGGTATTTTCCTTATAATTTGAATAATTTTATTATTAATGGAAATTTCTAAAATTAAATATACTTTTATATCATTCAACATCAATAATAATTTAGATTAGATCTGTTTTGAAATCTTGGAACAACACAAATTTTAAAATGAAAATTCCAAACTTTATATAACAGTTTCCTCTGAGACATTTAAACAATCACTGACGACCAGTATCCTAAGGGAATTAGAACCTGATAATTAAGTAAAACCTTTTGTTTAAAAAAAAAATTTGAGAGTAACTATTTTTCCAGATCTTAAGGTTGTCAGGTCCAGAATTAACTTGCCCTCTGAAAAAACCTCTACCTAGCCCATTTTACTATTAATATATTTTTTAACTGCAAAAGAAACAATTAATTCAACATCCTTAAAAAATATATCAATCACAATTTCCTGGGGTAGGGGTGGGCAGTTGAGGCAGTGGATGAAGAGCTATTGGTCAAAGGATATAAAATTTCAGTTAGACAGGAGACATAAGTTCAAGAGGTTAACAACAATGTACTGTATATTGAAAATTGCTAAGAGGGTATATTTTAAATGTTCTCACCGATTAAAAAAAAAAAGTATGAGAAGTAATGGCTATGTTAATTAGCTTGATTTAGCCATTCCACAATGTATACATATACAGAAACATCATGTCGTACAACCATAAATGTATTTGTCAATTTTAAATAAAGAAATAGGGCCAGACGCGGTGGCTCATGCCTGTAATCCCAGCACTTTGGGAGGCCAACGCGGGAGGATCATGAAGTCAGGAGATCGAGACCATCCTGGCTAACACGGTGAAACCCCGTCTCTACTAAAAATACAAAAAATTAGCCGGGCATGGCGGCGGGCGCCTGTAGTCCCAGTTACTCAGGAGGCTGAGGCAGGAGATTGGCATGAACCCAGGAGGCAGAGCTTGCAGTGAGCCGAGATTGTGCCACTGCACTCCAGCCTGAGCGACAGAGCAAAACTCCATCTCAAAAAAGAAAAAAGAAAGAAAGCAAGTAAGCAAGCAAGCAAGCATGACAGAAGTCAAAATCAAAAACAAAATCTTCCCCACTATACATAAAAATGAACTCAAGTATTCAGAAACAAAATATGAAGGACTAGGTTAAACTCTGACAAGAGCACAGATTTATCATAGGGAAGATCTGCCCTGCTTTTACCTTGCTGTATCACAAGATACCCTAGAAATGCTGCAGTCTCAAAGAAAAAGATCATCCATCGGACACTTTATTGGAAGCTTTTCTTGTTTACCAATTAAACTATGACTTCATGTTATCCCAAAGCTGACAAGGTGTACAAACTATGTATGTAACATTTTGCAACTACAGGACAGTCTGCCTTTCACATATCACTTATTAACCTCCATGAACTATTAGCACCAGCCATTTTTCAAGGCTCTTTATCTTCATTTTAACCTCAAAAAGGAATTGCTTTTTCCAGGTTCTTGAAGATTCTTTCCACTGGTGAAAAGCGGCATGTAATGTTACAAAGAATAACCCAAAAAAAGCTTTCAGTTATGAATGTATTTTCCTATATCATGAATAGTTCTAAAAATGAGCTTCAGTTTGAAGAGAGTAACTTTGAAGTCAGATTTCTCAGAAATCTTTTCATGAAAACTGAACAACTGGATGTTGAATGATGTGTAAAACTACTATCTCACAGTGAAGGAAATGTCCAGGGAAGCTGTGGGAAATTAGAAATGATCACCATAAAGAAAAATGAACACCAGTTTAGTAGGAAGGAGAGGGGAAGACATCAGAGAAATATTTAAATCTTTAACTCAACCAACTTGATTCTGAAGCCCAACTTAGAAATTTAAAATAGTATGATTTAAAATTAAACAGAAAAATTATTTTACTCTAAGTCACACTGAAACCCAGTAAAATGTTTACACTCTTAAAAATACAACCTACTAGCTCCAGATTAACTAAATGCAGTGGATTGCTAACATACTAAAATACTTGGTGTACATTCTGCTTCTTTCTAAGCTTCAATGACCTGCAGTAAATTGAAAGCTTCCTAAAATAACATCTAATTAAAATTCTTGACAAGAGTTTGAGATTGTAGTACAGCAAATAAAGTCCTACTCTCACCTTGTTTATTTGCCATCTGTCTCTCTTTTAAATGTCAAGTACCGAACATGCTACAAGAATTCCAGTTATTTAGGCTTTCCAGTTATTTTAATCCCACATAAATGACAGTTTACAATAAATGCATACAAAGAAGGATTAAACTTGCTGCTGGAATGATGCCACACATACAGCAGAGGAAGTAAATAAAGAATAGTTACATAATGGAATGTTATCTGGGACACAATACATCTACACTGATCTTCCAATATAAAGGTTACCTTAAGTGATTAGAGGTAAACACTGCTTGCCTTTTGTGTCTCACCTCTAAAGCTTTACTTCACAACCTTAATTAATGTCTTGATAAAGATGTGGGAAGACCACCATGTTACAAAACTCTCAGAGGTACCACTTCTCTTAAGAAATAGTAACAAGGTTCCGACAGCTCTGCCTAGTACACCTTTCCTTCACTAATGGTTTCTGAAACCAAAAGACCCTCTCAATGAAGTCCAGCAGCCCCATCCTCTCTTTCCAACACGCTTATCCGGATCAAAATAATTTAGCATAGTTATCTGGGTCTAACATGATCTCCCAGGAAATGAAGTGTGGATTTGGGAGTGTCCCCTATCTTGCTATAATAAATAAAAATTAAATTTAATTGTGTAAGAACTATCCAGATAAATTTTAAAAAGTAATTCAAGGAGGTTCCCAAATTAGTCTAGGGACATACTATGAACACCCCGTAGATGCAACATGAAACAGGAGTATATCTTAGGGATGGGTTTTGACCTCCAGAGTTAGAAGAAAAGAAAAATGATTTCACAAATATTTACGGGCAAGTTTCAGAACCACAGTATGGCCTGAGAAATAGGGCAAATGTGACTGTTTCTTACATGAAAGGATCATGGCCAACTAAAACGGTAAAGCTGAGATTACTGACATCCCACACTAGTTAACTTACAAAAACACACAAAACCACCCCCACCCTTGGTCTAGTGAGTCAAAACAAACTGCTGACAAACCCTAACAGCTATGTGAGGGGGCGCAATGATAATACACAGTGAGAACACACATGCCTCTGTTTTCCTGTCAAGTCTAAGTCTGCATGGTGGATGTAAGAAAATAGTAATTCCTTTCTTTAAAAGCCCTGCCTACATATTCAAAATATCTCAGATGTCCCTCAAAGCTGATATGCTCACATCAAAACAAGACAAGACCAAAAAAAAAAAAAAAAAAGAAAAATCATTTATAGAAAGAATATCAGATCCAACCGTCCGACCTTTACTTTAAAAAGAAAGAAAAAGAGATAGCAGTTAAGCAATACATAAATACAAAATAGCCTTAGCTAAAATTTAAAAACTAGTTTTCAAGTTTGGAAATCTTTATCTGTATTAAGGAATTCCATCAACAAGGACACAAGACAATTCCCACAATAAGACTTAAAAAAAATTGTGCACATGTATTAATGCACTCCCTCAAGAGTCCTGAATAATGTAACAACCATCTGCCGCACAGCGAGCTATAAAGAGGATGAAGCACTTCTGTCAATAATACATACCAAATGAAACTGGACTATTCATGTCGAAAGCATACATTTTTGGAGGATTCCCCAGTTGCCAAAAAGTCCTGTGTATTCAGGGTCATAAGTACAACACATCACAGAAACAAAAACAGTCTTTGAAGAAATGTTAATATAAGAATAAGAGGAAGTGAAAACACTCATTGGAGCTCAGATACAGAACTAATAAGTCAATAAGAAAGCTGTGAAATACGCTCATTGCTTTGAGTAGTTTGTGAGAGTAGGCAGAATAATGTGAATTTTTTAGGAATTTATCTTACAGGTACTAAGTGTAGCTACAAGGACACTCCATTAAAGAAGTACTCGTAAACTGTAGTAATTTCATGAACTTTGTTCAAGAACGTTTTATTACAGTAAAGCTATTTTCAGAATACATACAGTTAAGAGTTGCTTTGAAATATAATATTTATAATTAAAATATAAATAATAATGATATTACTATTCTTATGAGCATTTTCTTTTCTTCTAAAATCGCCAGCACTCATTCCCAAATGTGAAGAAGCTGACATTCAGAGTGTACCTACAAATTCTAAAAACAAGCCTTCAGACACTTCAACACTTCCCAATGTAACATGTCTCTTTTGCCTCCCTCCAGGCCCCAGCAGCTCATATTCTAGGAATATATCAGGATTTTCAAATCGTCCTATAGTAATTCTAAAGAAATAACCATATATTATTGTGAGTGTTAGCCAAGTATAAAGTACTGTTCTGGATACCATGGGAGATACAGGAAAGACATGGCCTATTACCTTTTTTTTTCTTTTTTTTTCTGAGCCAGGTTCTCACTCTGTCACCCAGGCTGGAGTGCAGTGCCATGACCTCAGCTCACAGTAGCCTCAACCTCCTTGGCTCAAGCAATCTCACCCATTTCAGCCTCCAGAGTAGCTGGGAACACAGGCATGTGCCAACGCACCTAGCTATTTTTTTTATTATTATTTTTTTGTAGAGATGGGGTCTCTCTCTGTTACCCAGGCTCCTAACACCATTTTAAGAAGATAACAATATTTGACAATGTATCATTAACTGCCACATGAAAGGCCTTGATAAATGCTATGGTCAGAAGGAAAAGATACATTTTAGCTAGAACGATTAGAAAATCAGAGCCAGGATGGTCATGGGGATAGAGTGGGAGTGTTAGCTATGCCAGGAATAAGAAAGAATATCTGCATAAACCGGAAAAAGAAAAGTGAGGAAAAAGGGGCAGGATAAAAGGCTGGCAAGCAAAGGTAAATTCTAAGGATAGTGATTAGGCTAATCTCAGAAAAACATAAAAAGAGAATTGCAATCCATCTTTTCCAACAAAACTCCTTTAAAAACCTTACAGAAATGTATCCTTTTTTTTTTTTTTTTCCCTGTCACCAGGCTGCAGTGTAGTAGTGCGAACTCGGCTCACTGCAATCTCCACCTACCAGGTTCAAGCCATTCTCCCGCCTCAGCCTCCTGAGTAGCTGGGATTACAGGCGCATGCCACCACACCCAGCTAATTTTTGCATTTTTAGTAGAGACGGGGTTTCACCATGTTGGCCAGGATGGTCTTGATCTCCTGACCTCGCAAAGTGCTGGGATTACAGGCATGAGCCACCATGCCTGGCCCCCTCTTCTAAGTGACTCATGACTGGAAGTGGATTCCTCTGGTAGTATAAAGGAAGCTTAGTAAAATGAAAAGAGTTCTGAACACATCCAGGATTCTATCCCCACCTGTGCACCTCAATAGTCCTTGATAAGATTATACATAAAAGATAATTTGACTCATGTAGATTCTGAAAGCAGACAGAATGTCAGAAACTGCTAGGGCACTATTTACCAATATCTGTGTGCAGATCCCAACTGGTAAATTTAGCAGGCATTATATAAAGGCTGGGAATCTGTACTTAATAATCATTTCAGAGGATTAGAATGCATCTGATCCATGGAAAATGCAGGAAAGCCACTAGATTAAATGCTTGTCAGACATTAGTGGCATATCTTGTGTTAAAAACAAAAACAAAAAAGGCCTAAATTTATATGTTTTAAAATGATTATATATATCAGAATATTGAGACAAGATAGCAAATGTTACTTTCATAGGCCTATAGCTATCAGTCATTGACTACCTACCATTTTTTTGCCTTTAGAAATCACAATGGTAATTCACAAAGAACTGTTGGCAGAGATAGGGTAGAGAAGAAAACAGCAAAAAGAAAAAAGTATTTAAGTTTAAAAATGCCAAGTTTTTAAGACTGTTATGAAAATGCTATCAGAAATGTTAAAGGCCCAGAGAGTAAAAGTTTTCAGCTCTGCAGGCCAGATAGTCTCTATGGAACTACTTACCTCTGCCAGTGTAGCCACAGACAGTAAGTAAATAAATGAGCATGGCTCTGCCATTGAAAATTTACTCACAGAAGGAAATACAACCTGGATTAGGCTCACAGTCTGTAGTTTGCCAAGTGTTGATATAATGGGGAAAAAAGTACTGTGATAAATTATCAACTTCAAAGTTTCAGTTTCTTTATCAAAAAATATTTTTTACATATGCAATTGTAATGAGAACAAACTAAAATTAGTATTAAAGAGGAAAAAATTCACACAAAATTTGGTAAGGAGAATTTCCTTTAGGACTTTATCCATGCAAATCTATTTTAATCAGATAAATGAGATCCAGCTGACCAGTATGGAAATCTTAAATTAAAATTTTCTGAAATCTCTGGAAAAAGAATAAAATTGACGGCTCCACATATTGTTACAATCATAGAAAATCAATATGCCCTACAAAAACCTTCAGAACAAAACGTGAAGGGTTTTCAGCATCTGTAAAATGAGCTGAGATGCTTTATCATTAATATAGTTCAGAAAAAACTAGGTAATCTTTCTTACTTCCTCTTTAAAAATCTGTGCCCATCAAGACAAATTAAATGCTTAAAAAGTTACAAGCAATATTTCACACATGTATATATACAAACAGTGAGAAAGGAAGAGATATTTACAGAAAAAGGTACGCTTAAAAAATAAAGCTTTAAATAGTCTTTCTGAATTTAATGAATACAAGCATCGTGTTAGAAAAAAAAAAAAGTTGCATCGACTGACCAGATGACATACAATATTAATTCTGGTTTAATGAAGAGAAAAAACAACAGTTCATTTTCACAACCATAAAATGTGCTAATTGTTCAAATGAGTCCTCCTGAAACAAAGTTGAAAAAGGCATTACAATTCTGATACCCTTCATATGCCAACAGCTGCAGGCTCAGACATGCCAACTGGTAATGAGACTTCATTTAGAAATATATCACACATGAATATCATATGCACATCCCAGCGTGTCAAGTCATGTAACCTCCAATCTATTTAGCTTCTCCACACAGGAAAATGGAATTGGACTACCTGGTGCTCATCTCTGAGGTTTAGACACCGATAACAAAGATAAATACTATCATTCTTATATCACATAATTTCAACCTTCCTTACCTACTCAAACCAATTATTTGGGTCTAAAACTAAAGTTACAGTAGTCAAAGTTGAAAAGTGAATGAAGTATTACTCAAGAAAAAAAAAGAAGAAAATAGAATCGTCTTATCTTTTAAAGGATAATGAGCTTGAAATGAAACAGTCTTTGTAAAACTGTTCTTTCTTTAATTATTAAAGTTTTTTTTTTCTAGTATGCAAACAAGAATAGAAAATGTAGGCCGAGCACGGTGGCTCATGCCTGTAAGCCCAGCACTTTGGGAGGCCGAGGTGGGCAGATCACCTAAGGTCAGGAGTTTGAGACCAGTCTGGCCAACGTGGTGAAACCCTATCTCTACAAAAAACAAAAAAAATTAGCTCTGCATGGTGACGTGCATCTGTAGTCCCAGCTACTTGGGAAGCTGAGGCAGGAGAATCACTTGAACCTGGGAGGCAGAGGTTGCAGTGAGCCGAGACCGTGCCACTGCACTCCAGCCTGGGCAACAGAACAAGACTTCATTTCAAAAAAAAAAAGGAATAAAAAATGTTTACACCACAAAGTTTCCACAGTTGTTCTGGAGATCACATTATTTCATATATATGTGAGACTTCTGATATACACATTAGATATATCAAATACATAGTTTATTATATATATTAAAATGGCAGAACCCAAGTTTTTTTTTTTTTTTTTTTTTTTTGAGACAGAGTCTTGCTGTATTGCCCAGGCTGGAGTGCAGTGGTGTGATCTCGGCTCACTGCAAGCTCTGCCTCCCGGGTTCACGCCATTCTCCTGCCTCAGCCTCCCGAGTAGCTGGAACTCCCGGCACCCGCCACCACGCCCAGCTAATTTTTTTGTATTTTTAGTAGAGACGGGGTTTCACCATGTTAGCCAGGATAGTCTCAATCTCCTGACCTCGTGATCTGCCCGCCTCAGCCTCCCAAAGTGCTGGGATTACGGGGGTAAGCCACCACGCCTGGCCCAGAACCCAAGATTTTAAGCTTACCAATAATCCAAAATAGAATCAATATCCTTACTCTTAAGTAGCATTCAAAACTGAGAACATGAGATACATTACGGTTTCCAAGAAAGAACAGAAGTATTTTGGGGAGAAGTATCTATAGGTCTCTCACATTTTTTCATGTCTTGAAACCAGATACTGACAGCCTTTCAAATTACCCTTTAAGAAACATTTATGTAGCAAACAGCCTTAGATAATAGGGACAGTGTTTTCCTCTGGAAAAAAAAAAAAAAGAGGTTTACAGTCCAGTTCAATAAAGATAATGTCTCCTTCCAGGGCAAGAGTCAGGCAGGTTTACTGTCCATTATAAAAATTCAGGGTCCTTGGGCTTGGGATTTGTCTGTAATGCCAGCCACTGCACATGCAAGTGTCTCCTGCCCTTTATACTTCCCTATAGAAACTGAGGGTTGGTGACCTGGCACAAGTGATGACCCCTCGCCTAATGCTGTCCCTCTGTGACTAACAAACGGTTCATTGTCCCTGACCAAATATTCTCCTGTCTTCTGCTAGCACTGAAAGTATGGCAAAGTAGCTTCAGGCTCTTCATAGTTCTTCACAATATATTTTTAAAGAAATATGCCTTAAAGCCAAGTTATACCATGTTTAAATAAAGAGTGTCTGTGGATATCTGGCTATCTCTTCTGGCAATTTAGACTGACTAAACAAACACCCTTTCTCCCTTGCCCTTCTTTACTATGGAGGCTGAAATTTCAAAGTTTCAATATACTGCTACCTTTGTAACCTGGAGTGACCCAGTGGCTTAAATAATACCGAAGAGAATCTGCTAGAGAAGCAAGTGGGAGGAAAGGTACTGGGACAGCTTTTCAATCCAAGATAAGAAGACAGACACGTGTGGAGCCGCCCTTCCCCTTTCCTGCATTGTGTCCTTAAAAAATAAGGCTGCAGGAGGAATTCTACAACTGTGAAGGGAACAGAATGAAGATAAAACCCAACATGCTAAGGAAAAGAATTACAATAAGCCAGAAAGAGCCTGGGTCACTGACAGTATTGTATTGTTAGATGGGTATTGTTACTTTTAGCCAACTTATATACTCAGTCTGTGTTGATGAAACTTATATATAATGCAACTTATATGATGGATTGGTGTTGATAAAATAGTTTTAAAATTTTACTCTCCAAAAATTAGATTGGTACTTCAAGCCATGGGTTGGCTAAGGACCACCCAATGGTCAAATTTGGTCTGGCTCATTTTTGTAAATAGATTTTTATCAAAGTACGGCCATGTCAATTAATTTACAGACTGTCTATGTCCCCTTTCCTAGTACAGAGGCAACGCTGACTAATTGCCAGAGACCATCTGGCAAAGTCTAAAATATTTACTATCTGGCTCTGCACAGTTTGCTGACCCATGGTTTAAACCATTCAACATGCCACTTTCGGAAACAATCATTTATTCTTGTTTAAACTAAAATCCTCAAATTGATTTCCTAAAATTTGAATTGAAATCATGTTTAATACTTCATATTTTAATACTAAAGACAAAGTGAATGTGGTGTTGCCTTCTCTTTGCCACCAACATGGAAAACACTTCCCAATTATTTCTTTTCTATGTGCAATAGAGAAAACTTTATAAACAGATTTAATAAGTTATAATTAACTATTCTAATTAATCCTCCAGAGATTATTACAAAACTAAAGAAAACAGAGATTATTAAGAAATAACCAGGGCTATTAATATTATAAATGTAAATAAATGTACATATTTTTATTATTAATAATTTCTAAAGAGAGATGACACTTTATACATTAAAATCAGTAAGAATGTTATAAAAAGGTACTTACAAATTCAATTATATCAATAAATATAAAAATGTATTATTGGGAAATGTAGAATATGCCATGTTTTCCAATATATTTATAAAAAGTAATGCATAAATAAATTAACCATGCATTACACACCTGAAAAAAACTTATTTCAGCTACAGACCTTTACAAAAAATAATCATAAGTAATTTTGTTTGCTATTATATTCTATTAATCCAAGTTTTTCAAACTTCCATGACATGTTCTAATAAGTTTCAACTTTCTTCCCCTCCTTAGTATAAATGTACACTGCCATATTTGGTCACCGTTAGGGATTGAATGGTGTCCCCTAAAATGATATGTTTAAATTCTAACCTCAATCCTACCTGTCAATATGACCTTGTTTCAAAATAGCGTCTTTGCAGCTGTAATGAAGTCAAGATGGGGTCACAAGGGCAGGCCCTGATCCAAAATCACTGGTGTTTTCATAAGAGGGAAATTTAGACACAGACGTACATACACAGAGAACACTGTGTGATGATAGAGCAGAGAACAGACTTATGCTGCCATAAGCTAAGGAATGCCTGGAGCTACCAGAAACTGAGACAGACAAAGAAATTACCTATTCTAGAGGGTTCTGAGGGAGCAAGGCCCTGCTGGCTGACACCCTGATTTCAGATTTCTTGCCTCCAGAAATGTGAGAGAATACATTTCTCTCATTTAAGCCACCCAGTATGTGGTACTTTGTTACGGCAGCCCAAAGAAACAAATACAGTCACACATTTGTGATTATATGTGAAAGTGGTATATTATAATCACATGATCAGATGTTCAAAGTAATACATTTCAATAGAACATCTAAATTATCTTTCAGTTTAATTTGTTCTTCAATGTTTCCACTGAACAACACAGCCTCAATCTCTCTTTATTATTTTAATCTATAAAGGGCACTTTTTGTAATGATCTCGTGTGTCTTGCTGTTTACAGCACATCTATGAACCATTGATGTATACATGTATGCTCAAACAAAAACTCATGCTCAAACAATAAATCGGAAGAGACAAAAGATTAATATTTTTAAAAGATTTAGAAAATGGAATGGTTATGAAGTACTTCACATCAAAACAATCAGACATGAATACTATTTTACACCCTACCCAATTAGCACTGAATGCTAATCTGTTTGGATTCTTGGAAACTCCACTTCTTTGTTAAATCACTGAAAAACAACACTCTTCCTGGGCTAGATTTCCAAACACTCTTGAGGCTATAGGATTATCACTGTAGCTTGTCTGTTTTATAAACAAACTTTAATTTAGTTTTGTAAGAAACTGCCAAAGGAGCTTTCTCTAACTAAATAACAATTCTGCCACTTGAAAGATATCATTCATCAACTTTCTTTGTGGGAGTACTGTTATTATGAAACTAAAAGCAGGCATTCTTTCTTGAGTGCTTCTGGATTTTAATTATCAAATTTTAATGTCACCAGATATTTACTGAAAGGAAAACATCGATTTTAATAAGCTACCTAAGACTGAAAAACATAAAAGGTATTCCACTGCAAAGCCAAGTTCACTTGAGTCTTGTGAGTTTGCTTAATATATATAATAATTGGTATCATTCTCAGGAATACATAAACATTTAACAAATGCTCATCTGTGGGGGAAAAAAGTCCCCAATTTTAATATCCAACTATCATACGTGTATAATATATAAACTGATTTAGAAGAAATTAAAATACTTTAAATAAGTTTTAGTTACTAAGAAACCAGCAGTTGGGGGCTGAACGGTATTAACATGGAGCTTAGAAAACAAAAACAACTAAATAAATGAAATAAATAGCAAATAAATGTATTACAAGTAAACATTTTATTAAAATTTAAAAGCTAATGGTAGAATTCATTTTAATTACATCTGAATAATTTTGTTTTCTTTTGTATTTTGTAAAATATACCCTAGAGAGGAAACTGCTATTAAAAAAAAAAAAAAAAAAAACTTTCACTTTTCACTGAAAAATCAACAAGAAAATTACATTGTATCTAGCTAGCTAAGCAGCAGGGGTGCAGTTAGACAAATACATAGGGCCATGAAGTCCTTAACAGTCAAAGATTCTGCAAGCTCTCACCTGCCTCCCCTAACAGACTCCCTTTGTTTAACTTTGAAAACATTCGTCTAAATAACTTTCTTGTGGCCTCTACTTTCATGGTGTGTTAAAGAAATGAGCCCCTTCATTTCCAAACTTTAGCAAAGTCTATTCACATAACTCAGATGCTTGAAATACGCATAAAAACATTCTCATCAAGATAAACTTTTTATTCATTTACAATAAATCAATCTCAGAAGATTTTTCAAGCTTTCTAAAGCAAATTCTACTTCCTGTCTGGCAGACATACTTCTACATAACAGATTGATTACTATTTGTCTTCTGAATCCAAGTTAATAATTATTATTTTGAAGTATCAAAAATTCATATTTTCATTCCTCTAGTTTCCCATTTAAAAAGAAAAAATGCCTTGAATGCAAACAAACATAGAAAAAATGAGTAAATGTATATGTTTATATCAAAATACTTGTGTTCAAAAGAAGTTAGTTGCCTATTTTGATTTATTTAGAAATATTTTCTACTTGCAATTTGTCCTTTGTCCTCATCAAATTCAAAATAATTGCAACTTTCACCATTAGTAAACAAAAAAAGGAGAAACAGAAAAACTTGGTCAATTTTTTAAATGTAAAATTATTTTAATGATGAATATAAGCCATTCCCTTTCATGTATCATTACATATTTCATAGAAAGATATCTAATATAGTATAATTTATTTATAAAAGACAAACCTTCTTAAGATTAATTCTATTGCAAATAATTATTATAATAACAAAAACAATATTTTCACTAGAAACTACTACTAAAGTTGAAAAATTAACACTGAGGTAGCAACAGTAGCATTTAGTCTGAAACAACTTAATTTTCATTTGTGATACAGAAATGTCTGAGGTGAAAATGTTATGAATATCCAGAAAATAATTTAACAACTGAAAAAATGTAAATTGGAGTCAGGAAGCCAACCAAAGTTACAAAAAACACTGGGAGCAGAAATGGCATCAGAGCATGAGATTTCCTGGCTCCACATTCCTGTACTTAGTTAAACAGCACTTTTTTCATTTTCTTCTCACAATATACAGAGCTGACTATGAGAAAATGTGGTAACTGATGTAGCATTATAAACACTCCCATTAAACTGTGAGGTCCAGTAATTATTAAAACTACCACTTAAAGCAAAAATTACACATACAGATCAATCTCTTCATATGGTGAACTGAAAACCTATGAGGACTTGCAGAACTATTTCAATGACCATGCTATCAACATTTGTATAAATATAAATTTAAGCATTTAAATTAATACTACTTTATTCTTTACTCAAAGCAATGATGTCATACAGTAATATAAGGAAATAAAGTAGGTTTGTTTGCAGCTTTTGTTTTGTTGTTGCTCTTGTTATTGTTGTTGCTGCTGTTGTTTTTGATTCAACTCCTAACCACGTATCTTCAACGTACCAGTTGCAAAATGTTTTTTGGTATACTATGTTGTAAATAACCAACACAATTAGAAACAGCAAGCCTAGTGATCTGTACTCCTTTAAGGGGAAAGGCACTTTATTAATGGAGCAGATTACAAATTATTCTTTGTTTAGCCAAATGGTCAATGGAGAAAAATATTTCTGCCTGATGCTCCTGAAGCCTTTTAAATAAAGGCTAGCTTCTTCTAGAGCTAATTTTTCTACGTCGAATACTTTTTTTAACTACAAAACATGTAACCCTCCACCACACACACACACACACACACACACACCCCATTTTGTCATTTATTTTTTCTACAACACTGGTTATTAAGGCATGATTCAAGGGCTCTGAAATGACATTAATGTTAAGGCAACATCTATGTTTTCCTCTCTGGCCAGAGCTTTTGTTAATCTTTATTTTCTTCACAGTCTATCAAAGGCAGAGCTATTTTTTCCACCTCAGTTGACTTTTTTTTTCAGTGGTTGTCTAGCAGTGTGCAGGAAAGGAAAATGGGTTGTAGCACCCTGGCTCACTCAAGCAGTTCAAAAATAGGGAAAATCTCAGTATCCTTCAGCCATCATTTCTCAGTGTTTTAAAAAACACAGTGGCCAACACCAGACCTTACAGAGCACCTGATTAACACATACTTTTCAGATAAAATAAATTTTACTATTAAAATGGTTAACTGATGAAACTGCCAGTCAAATCATAGAAGTACCTCCTATCAATTATACATTTGTTAGCAATGACAACCTTCACATCCATTTTTACTTGTGCTACTAAAACTTTAAGTAATGTAATACTTAAAGTTTCTCCTTTTCTCTGTGCTTCAAACTACAGACTTCTCCACATGTTCTTTACCCTCTCTCCACACATATACACACATACACATGCAAGCTTTATGCTTCCCAGAAATCACCAAATTACTCTTCCCAGAAATGTCAGCTCAGAATGGTTCAGACACCCAGTTGGAGGAGCACCAGCTCACTGTGATGTTGAACTGTTTGCGGGAAAAAAGAAAGAAAGAAAAAGAACAAAACAAAAGAACACCAGCAACAACAACAATTTGGGAAAAATGATATAAAAGATGAAGGTTTACTGTATCAGTCAGGGGAGGCATGCAGCCTGCTCATGCCTTTTCTCTACTAGAAATCATTATCTACTCTCAAGGCAAAAGACTTTCACTGCGCCCTAAATATCTATTTCAGTAGCATATACAATTATGTGACTATAATTTCTACCTCCCTCCTTCTACACAGGACCTAAGTAACTAGGAAATGTATTGAATGCCATTTACTTATTTTTCTATTTATTACATTTATATAAAATTGCTTTAAAATTCGGGCTACTCATTCATCATTAACGATCAACTAAAATTTTAAAAAGCAATCAGTTCAGAATTGACACCTAAATTTTTTCGCATCTCCCCTTAAATTTATAACAATTCCACATTTATTGTTGACACAACAGAGGTGCAGGAACATTAAAATATGCATTTTGATTCATGTACTCATCCAGCACAATTTCTTCAATAAAGCGGGCAGAACCACATGAGGTAATACTGATTAAGTCAATTAACTCCAAATTACTGTTTCTACTATTACCGTCCTTCATTTTTAGCTCAATTATAGTAATGTCCCTAGTGAGCTACTTACAGAATCAAAGAAACAATTCTTTAGTGAATTTATAATATTCCCAGTAACCAGCGTTGTCATACCTATTAGGTGGAGTCATTCTACTAAATCATATACTTTGTTGCCTAACTACCTTTGATTGTTTTGCTTATGTAGAAACATTTCGTGGGAGACTTTTAAGTTCTGATTGGTAATGTATAGATTTTCATAGATGACAGATCTCATAATGCTGACTATTCACAATGAGGCCACTCTGTAAATGAAAACACGCTAAGAAGACTCTTCTATGTTCTGTAGAGCAAAATGCCTCAGAGCTCCGTGTGCAATGGCACATTTTAGACTCAGTTTGCATTTGGAATCCTAAGGGAACCTAGAAGTGAATGTGTCCAAATATATTACTAGAAAAAGAAACACAGTTCCAAAGTTTATGCACCTGTTATGGTGTACCAAGAATGGTACATTATTATGAATTATTATGAAACATTTATCAAATGTAAATTCTGCATAAACACAGCTGGCCACAGAACACTGTCAGTAAACAGAACAAAGATGACAGTAATATCCAATTAAGGATATGCTATATCAGCATAGAAACTAATAAATTTTGTCTTAGGGTTGCATTTAGGACAGTGAACAAAATTCTCTTGGACACTTAAAATGCAGGCAAGAATACACAGAATGAGTGACCTCATTGTGAACAGTCAGCATTATGAGAGCTATCAAAATCTATGGGAATCTATATGTTATCAATCAAAACTTAAATGTCTCCCATGAAATGTTTCCACATAAGCAAAACTATCAAGATTATCAAATGGAAATTATAAAACATCTACTGAGTTGGAAAATGTTTCAAGTTTCCACAGAAGATGTAAAAGGGGGATACAAGTTTACCACATCATATATGATTACATCCAATTAAAACACTGTATCCACTCAAATTCCTAGTCAAAGAAGTTATATACCTTGTCAAACTACTGATACCCTAAAGAGTAAAATTTAATGGATGACTTGGCTGGATCAGGAAGGATTTCAAAACTACTAAATTTCAAGAAATAATTATAAAGACATTTGTAAAGAACTTAGTTTTATTAGGTCAATGGCAGAAATACAATGTGAAAAATAAAAATTTAACATAAATATCTGGCTTCCCAAGATGTTAGCAGTTCTTGAAAAGTGTACAAGAATAAATAATCACTATAATATTTCTCTACCTTACTTCTGTTACATTGTGGCAACTCAAACTCCTCTTGTTATTCTTGGAGAATTTTAGAGCATTAATTAATGCTAAAAGGCAACTGGAAGATTCACCACCCTCAAGATGAATAAACTGTGGCCCAAGAATATTAAGTGATGAACCCAAAGTTACATAATTGGTTAGATGTCTATGAGTATGTTTGGGTTCATCACTAATTGAGAGAGAAAATTATAAATTATAAATATATAATTATTTATGACATTTTACATCTGGAAGAGGGTTTTTTATGTTTGAATTTGATGGTTTTACTTGTTATGGGTATTTGGCCAGTATTCATAGAAAATTTAGAGTCCACATACCACCAAAACTGAATTTTCTATTTTACAACCCTATGAGGCTAGTTTTTCTGACCTGAAAGAAATATTAGAGGTTTCTTAAAGGTTTATCTATATGTCAGAAAACTAAATACAGAGATATTAAGAGTCTCATACTAAAATTTAACTAACATGTTAAGACATTACATATTTTCATTAATATTGGTTTTCAAATTTGGAAATCTAAATAAACTATCACTATCACAAATATTCCATATATATTTAAAATAGCCCAGAAATGGAAAGCTCTATCATTTTCTTTATTTTGCTTTAAGATAGATCCTGAAATTTAACATTAAAATGGCCAAACAATAACACTTGAATGAGGATCTCTAAATGAAGAATCCTGGCTATAAAATTAGGATTTGGTTGATGTCAATTCAGTCTTTGCCAGCCCAGTTCAGTTTCTCACTTAAGTCAAAATACACAGATGGAAGTTACATCTCCCACCCACATCTACCACATCCGCAGATTCAATCAAACTATGTCTTTAAAACACTTGTCTCCAATACCAAATTCTGGTGTGGATGTGGAGCACCGAGAACTGTCATTCGTTGCTGGTGGGAATGAAAAAGGGTAGAGACTCTTTGGAACCAGTCAAGGAGTTTCTTACAAACTTTCTTTAAAGTTTCTTATGTGCTTTCCAAACTTATGCATACCCTGAAAATCTAGCAATCTTGCTAGGTATTTTACCCAAATGAGTTAAAAGCCTAAATCCACATGAATACCTACATATAAATATTTATTGCAACTTTATACATGATTACCCAAAAAATGGAAGCAACCGAGATGTACTTCAAGGTGTGAGTGAAAAACCAAACTGTGGTACAACCACACAATGGAGTATTATTCAGTGGCATAAAGAAATGAGCTACCAAGTTATGAAAAGACATGGAGGAACCTAAAATGCAAATTGTTAGGTGAAAGAAGCCCATCTGAAAAAGTTACATATTGTGTGAGTCCAACTATGTAACACTGTGGAGAAGGCAAAACTGCACAGACAGTAAAAAGATCAGCAGTTGCCATGGGTTTGGCGGGGCAGGGGGGCGGGGGGGGAAGTGAGACAGTAAGTACATCACAGGGCGTTTTTAAGGCAGTGAAACAATTCTACATAACACTGTAATGGTAGATACATTACATTATGCATTTATGGAGCATAGAACAGCACAACACAAAAAGTGGACCCTAATGTAAACTCTAGGCTTTAGTTAATAATAATGTATCAACAATAGTTTATCAACTATAACACACCATGCCAATGCAAGATGTGAATAGGAGAAACTGCTTGGGCGGAGGAGATTTATGGGAACTGTAATTTCTGAATAATTTTCCCGTAAACCTAAAATGACTCTGAAAATAAAGTCTATTAAAACATTGAGAATACTGTCTCATGAACTAGCTACTATCATAAGTAAATTCACATAAAGCTATTAATGTTAAAAGCAAATACAGTCATGAACCCCGTAATGACATTTCAGTCAATGACAGACGGCATTTATGTTAGTGCTTTCATAAGATTATAATGGAACTGAAAAATTCCTATCCCCTAGTGATGTCATAGTCATCACAAGGTCATAGTGCAACATATTACATGTTTGTGGTGATGCTGGTGTAAACAAATCTACTGTGCCACCAGTCACATAAAAGCATAGCACATACAATTATGCATAACACATAATACTTGATAATGATATTATAATAAGTGACTATATTACTAGTTGATGTATTTACTATACTATAAACTTTTTAACATTATTTTATAGGGTATTCCTTCTACTTATTAAAAAATAGCTAACAGTAAAACGGCCTCTGGCAGGCCCTTCAGGAGGTATTCCTGAAGGCACTGTTATCACAGATGAGAGCTCATGCATGTTATTGTTCCATGCTAAAATGCAAATTGTTAGGTGAAAGAAGCCAACCTGAAAAAGTTACATATTGTGTGACCTTCCAGTGGAATAAGATGTGGAGGTGGAAGACAATAATATTGATGATCCTGACACTGTGCAGGCCTAGGCTAATGTGTGTGTTTGTGTCTTAGTTTTTAACAAAAAAGTTTATAAAATTTTTTTAAAAACTTCATTTTTTAACTTATTTTTAAAGCTTATAGAATAACGCAGAAAGAAAATATTTTTGTTAAGCTAATTGTTAATACCAGAGTCGAAAAGTTAAAAAAAAATTAAAAGTTTATAAAATTTAAATGTGACAGTAGGCTGTTCATATTGGAAAAGAAATTTTTTTTATAAATTTAGTGTAGCCTAAGTGTACAATGTTTCTGAAGTCTGCAGTAGTGTACAGTAACAGTCCTAGGCCTTCACATTCACTCACCGTTCACTCACTCACTTTCAGAGCAACTTCCAGTCTGGCAAGCTCCATGCATGGTACACAGGTTATTACAAGTTATCCATTTTTATCTTTTATACAGTATTTTTTGAGACAGTTTCGCTCTTCTTGTCCAGACTGGAGTGCAATGGTGCAATCTCAGCTCACCACAACCTCCACCTCCTGGGTTCAAGCGATTCTCCTGCCTCAGCCTCCCGAGTAGCTGGGATTACAGGTGGGTGTCACCACGCCTGGCTAATTTTGTATTTTTAGTAAAGACAGGGTTTCTCCATGTTGGTCAGGCTAGTCTCGAACTCCCAACCTCAAGTGATCCGCCCGCCTCAGCCTCCCAAAGTGCTGGGATTACAGGCATGAGCCTGTATACAGTATTTTTACCATACCTTTTCTATGTTTAGGTATATTTAGATACACACATACTTACCATTGTGTTACAACTGCCCACAATATTCAGTACAGTAACATACTGTATAGATTTGCAGCCTAGGAGCAATAGGCTACATCATACAGCCTAGGTGTGCGGTAGGTAATACCATCTAGCTCTGTGTAAGTACACTCTATCATGTCCACACAACAATGAAATTGTCTAAAAATGCATTTCTTGTAAAGTATCCCCATCGTTAAGTACCACATGACTATATACAAAGTGACTCACATTTACCCCAAAACAATTACATGGTGACGTTTAGGTTAACTATTAAGCAAAAAGCAACATAAATGACCTTTACACCAAAACATCTGAAATATTCTTCTTACCTGTCCTGTGACTGTTCTTCATACATTCTCTCCTTGCCTTCTTTAAAGAGTCTTATTGCCCGTTTTGACTTTTTCATAAGGCTATCAATGTAGATTTTAAAGTACTCATTCTCACTGAGTTGGGCAAGTTTCTGGTTGTCATCGTATTTACTCAATATAAGTCGTAAATGCTGATATGTATCAGGCAAAATATCAAGTATATATGGTGGGCTATTTTTCAACTGAAGTTTGGGATTTTGGCACAGTCTTACCTAAAAACAAAGATAAAAATAAAATAAATCATAATATTTTATTTCACAGAAAAATTAAAAAGTTATAGAACCATGTCCTATTTCTTCATTTTTCCATAATATAAATTATGATCTTAACTTACTACCTTCAATTTATTAACTGACAAATAGTCACGTTTGTCATAATATAAATAAATCCTATTCTGTTCTCCTACCATTCAATCTTTTCTATATCATATCCTTACTTTGAACCTCTAAAGTTTAATTCTAAGATACCTCCTTGTGGATAGCTTAAAAGAACTCCAGTATGCTAATCACTGTATATCACCGACAGTCTTTTTTTTTTTAATAAAAATGAGGAAATGGGCCTTTTCTGTTGACAACCAATGTCTCACATTTACATGCTATTTTTCTACATTGAATTCCCAGCTGTTGCTGTCTCATTGTTAATTAGTGTTTTGGTGTACTGTTCCTGAACCCCAAGGAGAATAAAACAAAGAGGTGCAATTTGTATTAAGTAGTAAATGTGTGTCAGGTCAGAACCTGTCTTTTCCACCTCCCCATACTCTCTACCACGCCTATAAACATGTGGCATATAACGGTTCAGTCATCCCATCACAGGTGCCGCCCAACCACTGGGGCGTTCAGGGGCTGCCTGCAGAACTGAAAGTACCTTCTGCCGGCCAGAGAAGGTAGTAATCCAACTAATGTATTCAATTCTACATGTTCATGTGATTTAGCCAAGAGTAAGTTAGTCCACCACATTCTTATCCCTCCAGAAAGGGCATAATGAACTCTTCACATAAATAACTTTCAAATGAAATCATTGAGAATTGCACAATAGCATTATGTAGTGTAATGGGACAGCACTCTTACAAAAGGTTAAATGTTCACATAAAGATCATAAAGATACATGGCTCTCTTCTAAGGCCCTTGTTATATTTTTTTTTGTAAAATTGTCAAGAGTATATCTTATTTTATTTTATTGTTTTTTAAGATGGAGTCTCATTCTGTCACCCCAGCTGGAGTGTAGTGACACGATCTCAGCTCACTGCAACCTCTGCCGCCCAAGTTCAAGTGATTCTCCTGCCTCAGCCTCCCAAGTAGCTGGGATTACAGGTGCCTGCCACCGCACCTGGCTAATTTTAATATTTTTAGTACAGACAGGATTTCACCATCTTTGTCAGGCTGGTCTCGAAGTCCTGACCTCGTGATCCACCCACCTCGGCCTCCTAAAGTGCTGGGATTACAGGTGTGAGCCACCATACCCGGCCTAAGAGCATAATATCTTAAACATAATTGGCTAAAGCCTCCTGTTGGGTGGCACTGGAGTGGCTGTGGGTATTTTTAGAATCTGGCTAAAGGAAATTTGAGTTGAAGATACATTTACTTTGGGTTTAGTGGAAGGTATATGTGAGGCATACAGTCACTCCTGTAAAATGGTTTAATTACTGTCAGCAATCCCAATGAAACTGAAATAAGGCAGGCAAAGAAAGAACATACTATTAATATATTATCTCATTTTCATATGCAGAATCTTAAAAGAAGGAGTTAAGCAACAAAGAAACAGAGAGTAGAACAGTGAGTGGGCCCCAGGGATGGGGAGGGGAAGAAATGGAGAGAAGGTGGTCAAAGAGTACAAATTTGCAGTTATGTAGGATAATTAAGACTGGAGATCTAATGTACAGAATGAGGCCTATAGCTAATAATACTGTATTCTGAAAATTTGCTAAGAGAACAGAGTTTAAATGGTCTTACCACAAAAAGGAAATTATGGAAGGTGAAGGATATGTTAATTTATTTGATGCAGCAACCATTTCACTATGTGTATATACATCAAAGTATCATGTTATACACCTTAAATAAATACAATATTTTTAAAATCTGTAATAGAACTTTAAAGATGGTTTTAGAAACACCTGAGGTGCCCACAATGCTGACTAGCCTACCACGGGAACAGTGAAATCCAATTCAAATCTGACAATTTGAATGTGCTTCATGGCACCCAAAACTGGAAGTAGATGTGGTAATGGAAGATAATCAAAGTATAAAATGTACAGAGCCAAAAACTAGTCTAGATTATTTCTCTAATCACTTGTAGATATACCAGCTTTTTAAAAATTATAGTGCTTTGTGGATTTTTCTCATTCTACAAAAAAATTCACTTTCATACAAAATTTGATGTTTGTACTTTCGTATTCTTTATATTTAGAAAGATTCTTTCAAATTATATAAGTTTCAGGGGGCATAAAACACGGATCTGCCCCTGGGCACCCATAAAAGTGCCTGGGACAAATAAACAATTGAACTATAATAACTTCAAGCATAACAAACACAATAAATCAAGGAACCAACAAATTTAAAGAGTACTCTTATACACACTATCACACTTACTTTCTTAGAAAAATTGGCCAGGCGCAGTGGCTCACACCTGTAATCCCAGCACTTTGGGAGGCCGAGGCAGGCAGATCATGAGGTCAGGAGTTCGAGACCATCCTGGCCAACATGGTGAAACCCTGTCTCTACTAAAAATACAAAAATTAGCTGGGTGTGGTGGCAGGTGCCTGTAATCCCAGCTACTCAGGAGGCTGCAGCAGGAGAATCACTTGAACCCAGGAGGCAGAGGTTGCAGTGAGCTGAGATCACATCACTGAACTTAGCCTGGACAAGAAAGCAAGACTCCATCTCAAAAAAAAAAAAAAAAAAAGAAAGAAAAAGAAAGAAAAGAAATCACTGGGGATCGGGGATTTTTTTGAGGGGAGTAGATGGGGAGAAAAATCTGGTTCAAATTTCCAACCATCAGCCTCTAATTTAAGATAATATTTTTCACATTAACCCAGGGCATGATCTTATATTCTTCCTCTTTGTAAACAATGCCTTAAAGCAGAATTGTTGAGTATATAACCAACAAATTAATGGATTGGTTGACTGCCATTTTTTTTTTCACAAATAGTTTGATTGTATTATTTCCTTTATTTTTACAATTGAACTCTAAAGTATCAAGTATTCAAATTAATAACCCAAAGGTATAGCCTTAGTTAAAAAGTAATAATATTATTTTTATCTCCAAGAAAGTCCTTGGAAAGGTAAGATGGCATCTCGTTTACTAAATAACAGGAAATCTTTACAAAACTATAGTGAAAAGGGCTGACAGAGCTTTTTTTACCCCCTTTATAATATGTGATACATTAGTATAATCAGAGTTCATTCTGCCCTAAAGATTAAGTCCCAAATATGCCAATTATTTAACAAATCCTGCTTGAAAAAGAATATAGTTTTTAAATTATTTAAACCAAAAATACTATCACAAGTATACATAAATACCAAGAATATTGCCACCAACATTCTACAGCAGGCATAGTTTAATTTCAGCAACATAAAACTTGGTGTAACATGTCACAGACTGATACATTATTTTCTTCTAGTTTGGGGACCAGGCAGCTTCAAATTCATTTCCTCTACTAGAGAACTTTTTAACTGATACATACAAAATTTCTGTCAGGTATTTTTTTCCAGACATTCCACATAAATATTCTTTGACAGAAACGTTTACATTTTACAAATATTTAATTCACTATTCTTTATCTGAACTTTTTTCTCATTTGCTTTATTTTAAACTGTAATTCCATGTGGGAATTTATTGCTTTATCAGGTGGAAATTGTTTGAACTACTATATGCCAGGTACTGAGCTTAGTGCTAAGAAATTATAGATGACTAGAACATACTTCCTGATTCAAAGAGATGCAAAGAGTCTGGCAGAAGAGACATAGTTCTCTATAATTAACTTAAGAGCAATGTAATTCTTGCTCTAAGGGATCTTAGTAAAGATTCTACCCAATCCATTCATTTCCAGATTTAAAAAAACTAAGAACTAGAAAGATTAAGGGACCATTAAAATATCATTAATCCAATACAAGAGCTTGTATCTTCTGAATCTCGGGCTGATCTTTCTAACTATATCACAATTTAATTAAAATTAGGCATATAATTAATGATCCCTGCTAAACTCATTTACATTTTTATTTCATTTCATTTGCAAATTTACATAAACTTCAGGACCCATTTGTTAATTCAACAAACATTTATGTGGCAGGCATTTTCAGGCTCTAGGGAACACAGAAAGGAATAAATCACACCCCTGCCCTCAAGCAGCTGTCTAGTGGGAAAGACTGGTGGCTTAGGTAAAGAATTACAGGAGAATTTAGTGCTATGATGGAGGCAAGAACAAACTGCTACAGGAGAAAAGCAGCAGCTCACTCATCTCCACATAAGAGTGTCAGGAAATACATACTTAAATTTGCCAAAAGGAGTATTCTAGGCAAAGAAGTGTGCTAAGACTTAAGAGACACCAGAGAGCAAGGATGTTAAGAGAGGAGTAAATGCAGTTATTCTAAAAGGTCGGAGCATAGGAAGAAAGGCTGTGAGCGAGTAGTACAAGAGATCTGAAATAGGCCAGAGTCAGCTCATCAAGGCTCTGTAGGCTAAACTGTTTTCTAAATTTGCACTTGGGAAAGTGCAACATACAATGCTGAACTACTGTACGCCACTGAGTGCGCAGTTCATCAGTTGGATTACTATTAAACCCTATGATTTATGACAGCTTCTGCCAAAACTGAATAACCCTACATCAGGACTATGACTTCTAAGCAGGTCAAATTCAATTCCATTCAATAAATATTTATTGAGTACCTGCTATGTGCAAGGAGCTGCAAAAGCCAGGAAAGAAAAATTGCTTTTCTAAAAGCAGTATATTAGAGAGAGAACCAAGCTCACCACCAGGGTCAAGTTCAGATTCAAATGGTTACAGCTCTTCTAGAAATACCTAAATTGCTTCCTAGAATGAAGCTTGGTACTAACACAGAAGAGCTTTGATAAAGAACAAATCTGTAGTCACATTATAAAATGATGAACTTTTTAGGGCACCAATTGGTGCATAAAAGAATTGGTTCGATAGCAATATTGCTCTTTTCTGTTGAACTAAAAGGCAAAACATTTACTACTGGAATTAGGCTGAAAATTCCACTACAGCCATTGACTCAAAAAATTTGGAAATCACCAGGACCAAGTCCTTTTGATGTGTCAATACTGAAATACAGAACTAGAACCTAACTAAGGTTACTGCTCAGAACCCTGATAGCTGGACTTGAGAATCAGGAACTGTCTCCATACCAACATACAACTGAGTTTTGTATTTGCTTGAATGTATTAGAAATATTTAAGGAGACTCTCTCTGTACATGTAGTCTGCATTGTTTCACATGAATAAAAATATATTATTAATACATTGGCTATGCATTCCAATACATAAATATGTATTTATATACATATATTCAACCATATCAAAGCAAAAGCACAAATACAAAAACAGGATTTACTAATGCTATAAGAATTTTCCAAGTCATTACTTATTCTTGGAATAATCTTGCATTTAAAGAGTTTTCTGACTGCGCCTTAATTAAAACTTCCAGCCAAAAGGTAATCAAAATGTATTAGATCATAGTACATTCCTTGCAAACAAGGTTCAAACCAGCCTGTGAAACATAGGAAAGAACTTTTACCAAATAAAATGAAAATTTCAACAGTAAGGAATTGTGCCTATACTGTAAGACTTTCATTATAAAGCACATCTCACTTCATGGTGCATTCAGTTATACTGAATCAAGTAATATACTCTCAAGTGAACTGCCTCATTCTTAAAAACAATATAGAAAGCCCTGGGCCAGGCGCGGTGGCTCACGTCTGTAATCCCAGCACTTTGGGAGGCCGATGCGAGCAGATCACGAGGTCAGGAGATCGAGAACATCTTGGCTAACACGGTGAAACTCTGTTTCTACTAAAAATACAAAAACAAAATTATCAGGGTGTGGTGGCGGGTGCCTGTAATCCCAGGTACTTGGGAGGCTGAGGCAGAAGAATGGTGTGAACCCAGGAGACGGAGCTTGCAGTGAGCCGAGATCGCACCACTGCACTCCAACCTGGGCAACAGAGTGAGACTCCGTCTCAAAAAAAAAAAAAAAAAGAAAGCCCTGTCCTCTTCCTATAAATGTTAGAAGAGGTTTCTTATTACAGTTACCTAAAAGTATATATATACATCTTTATAGTAACAGGTAACGAAGAGTTCTTTGGGTTCTTTCCATTTTAATGCAGCAAATAATTACTAAATATAAAAATTATAAAAATGTATTTTACTAAGTATAAAAATGTAAAGTGTAAAAAAGTATAAAAACTACACTTTTTTCATAGAACATTAATTGGGCAAAACAAAGTTGGCATATAAAATTGATCATGAGTCCAGCACAGCTGAATTTAGAGAAAATTACCAAGACCTTTATGGTTTTCCACGAAGATGTCTTCAGAAGATTGACATTAAGAAGCAACGTTAAAGAACTGACTAGTTGTAATTAAAATATCAATTGTGTATTCTGTTCACTCTCTTTCTTCCAAATGAGAATGGAACTTCCTTAAAGGTGAAGAACAGTCTTTCTCATTGGTCTCTCTCTATCACCTAATATAGAACTTTGCATATAGTAGATATGCAATAAATATTTGATGGCAGAAAGGAGGAAGAGGAGGAGGAAGCAAACAAAGTAAGGAAGAACCTCTCAGGAAAATTATATTACAAATAGGATATCCATAACTATATTGAATAAAGCTGCCTAAAAATGAGTACAAAATTTGGAGAAGAATTTTATAATATCAAATATGGGAGTGGAGGAGGGGAAATGCCCTTTTGATTTACTTCCTTTGGAAAAAGGAAGCATCGTATTATTCCATGGAGCAGTGTGCTTGACTCTTCATACTGTGAACACAGACATTAGAATCAAGCAAATCTAGGATCTGTCCCTAACATTTACTAGCTTTACAATCTTGGGCAGGGTTCTTCTTTGGGAAACCTCTTAGGATATTATAATTCTTACAAGAGGAAATGTAAGGTGCTATGCACTGTGTCCAGAACAGAGTTAGCCCCATCTCCTTCTTAATATTTCTTCTCCCTTCCATATTTTACATTCCATCACAAGGCAAAATCCCTGCAGATTTTGCAAAGGTATGAAAATTAGACCAAGGGCGCTGAACAGTTTGTTGAGGATCACGATTTTTAGAAGTTCTTTTAGCTCATAAAGTTACTCATGCTGCCTAAAACCCTTAAAAAGCCTGGAATGTTCTGTGCAGAAAAGCAAGAAATAAGGCTAAGCCCAGGTCAGTGTTCCTGTCAGCTGACATGGAATCCTCTGGTTTCTTCAAACCCAAGAGGCTCTTAGGAAAAGATGTAGGGCTTTAATATTTTTTTAAACCTTTTAGCAGGTAGAATACTATAACTATTAATACTTTTTTCATTGATACTGTAAGATAATATAAGCTCAACAATTATCTAAATGTAACTATGTTAAAAACCTATAAAATTTGTTGGCTATTTTCAAAATGTGTCTTTCATTACTAGAAAAAATTAGCAACCTACAAATACTTAAAAACAAAAAACAAGAAACCTTAGTTAAAAGGTAATAATATTATTAATATACGCCCAAGCAGAGTGGATAAAAATAGCACTGTGGCATCCTTTAAGTCACAGCAAGTGTATAATAAGATGAACTTAATATTAAAGATGAGAATTGATTTTCATTTTAATTTTTTACCTATTTACCCACTTAATTGCTAGAAGACTAGTTAAAATATATATATTACATATTTCATGATACAAAATTAAAAACATGGTTTAAACATTATAAATATTATGCCTTAAATCACTTCCTGACAAACCAATATAAAATTTACAAATTCTCTCAAAACTTCTCTGTATATTCCCTTGCTTTCCTCCTGCGTAAGTGGAAGTTACATTTATCTGCCAAGATTAATTAACCCTTCTACTTGTTCCTAGTCTTTCCCTCCCACAGTTTAATCTAGAATGCTACTGCTTCAACTATTTCTTTTTCCCTTGCATCTTAGGTCATTCCCTAACTACATCCTTTCCCATCAATCTTTTTTTTTCCCCCCAGTCTTTGAACCTCTCCTATGGTGCGTGCACACATACATACATACATACACACCCACACACAGTTATTTCAATGATGTTCAAATCCTCAAGCTAACATAACTCCCTTCCTTTTCATTGTTGTTACAGTTCTAGAACAATTTTTAAATAATCCACATACTCATTTTAATCTCGCCCCATCACATAAGTTAAACTGCTCTACAAAGGTCAGTAATGGCCTCTAACCATACAATTCAATGACTTCTTAACTTTTCACCCCGTTTGGTTTTCTCCACTTGAATTTGAACTTAGTTTTATCAGAACTTCAGATTTTATCTTCTTCTTAAAGCTGTTTCTACCTAGGAAATCATAATGGTTTAATTCTACCTTTCTCATCATTAATCTACGTAGGATTCTCTTTCCTTTTCTGGTATTGAATTACACCCCTCAAACTCCCCAAAATTCAATTATCTGACTTTTTCTCTGAATTGCTCCCTCTACTCTTCCTCCGAAATCTCTGGCAGTTCTATAGCATGAAATGCTATCTCTATAAGAATATCTACCAAATATGTGTCTCTTGTTTCTACTTCTCTCTTGAACTGTACACTTAATTTTCTGACTTTAAATGAAATTCACCCTGGCATGGTGAACTTAGCATGGCCAAAAACTAACCCCCACACTTCCTCTTTTCCTTCTTATGTTCCTTGCTTCATTAAGTGCATCACTGCCTTCGGAGTCAACTAGGCTGAAAACCTCAAGAGTCACTTTCACTGCACCTTCTTTCATCCTCTAACTCTAAGGGGCCACCAAGACCTGTAGATTTTACCTCCAAAATGCCTCCCACATTTGAACTAACACTTGCTATACCTACTTCCAATTATCTAGGCCAGCATTTCATTATTTCTTGCCCAGACTGTTTTAATTCCTCTTGATCATTACTCTTGCTTTCAGTTTTTTTCTCTTAATCCAAGCTTTACAGAGTCAAGTAAGAATTCTATCAAAGCACAGCCCTGATATTTTCCCTCCCTGATTAAGAGCCTTCAATGGTTTTCTACCAAATAAATTAAGACAAAATTATTTGACAAAAGCAATTAAAACCACTATCATCTTCCCCTAACTTCCCCTCTCTTACTCAACAATCTATCATTCCTTCAACCGAAATGTCCTCCATCACACTGGAATCCAACCCATGAGCCGGACAGTACCTCCTCCATGCTTCACTCTACACCAACTTTTCACCCTTAGCAAGCAACGGTTCACCTCTGCCACATACTATGTCTCGGCACTTTATTTATACTACCTTAAAGCACTTACTACATTTTACTCTATGGCATAGCTATTTGGAAATGTCTGTCTTTCCATAGTTGAGATTTGATAAAAGAATGATGAAATCAACAGACAGCACATAAAGCACCTTTTAAAAAGAAGAAAGAAATAGATTCAAAATCTGAATGCTAAAAATTTTGTACTAGTTAAAAGATTACTAACTGATTAAGGCCTACATTATATGAATGCTTTATATCACAGGGATAAACCAAGGTAAGTCTTTGTAGGATTCCTTTAAATCCTTTACTTTATCAATAGCTTTTCTTAGAAGTCATGTACCAAACTTTGGGATCACTTCATTTATCACAACACAAATTCAAAACTGAACTGAGTACTAAACAAAACTGTCCAGACAATTTGTTATTATCCCCTAACCAAGTCTACTACGACTCATGATTCTGCTAAGGTGGAACAACTTCAGTGAGGAAAAGGAAATATGTCAAGAAGTATAATTCAAATGAATGATATCCCTTGTTTTAAGGCTCTAGGAAGCTAAGAGTCTCCAAATCAGTAAACACAAACAATAGGCATCTAAAACCTGTTTTACTCCACATGGAATATCTTTCAGAGATATGAGGAACTCAGCTTAGAAAAGAAAGTTTACTTGTATTCTTTAAAATATTTATATATAATCCAAGCATCCTTGATTGACAAACTTTAAAATATATTATGATCACAATTAAATTAAAAGGAGTATGAATTATATTTCAAGCTTGAAAAATGTACTAAATAGACTGAGGGCAAAAGGCAGGAAAAGCCTACTGGGCATCATCACTTCCTAAATGCTTTTTAAATTCTTTCGGTAATGTAATTTAAAATAAATGACAAGGACAGCAAGACAAAAATTTGAGGCAGGTACTCAGCGTGCTTTGCTCTTTAGCATCAATTAATTATTTTCTAATTTTCCGAGCATCCATGTATGCTCATTACATTTAGTATCTATTAGATGGAAAATTGTTTCTTCTATTTTCCATCACCTGGCTAAGATTCTTGTGAAAACCATGCTCAGGAACCTCACATTAATAAATTATCATTCCAACCATACTAATTAGTAATCATTTCCTTACTCTCACCTCAGCATTTCCAACAAGAGCACAATAATGCTGTTCCCAAAAGGCAATGGCCAGCAGAATCCAGACAGAAAACCGTCTGAACACTGGCCAGAAAAACAAGGAGGATGTTCTCTACTCTGTTCCCACTGTACTTTGGGTTTGTAATACAGCCCTTTCCATACTACATGGCAATTATCCATTTATGTGTTTGGCTCTGATACTGCTCTCTGAGTTCCTTGACAGGTCAAAGGCGGGATTATGTCTTGTCTAGCTTCATATCCCCAGTAACAAGCACTCAGTGGAAACACAGTAGGCCCTCAAAAAATGTTTATTAAGTGTTTAAGAAACCTTGTCTCTTAAGTAGCTTCAGAACAGACTCCACACTTCATTCTGGGCGCACTTGAGCCTAGATATGTATTCATGATTAATACTTCTATCACTGTATCAAATAAGCATCCACTGATGTGCTTTTGGGTCAGCTATCAAATTACACTGACACATAGAACTAAGGCCAGAAAATCTGTTTAAATGGGATGTTTTGGGATATGCTACTATCTACTATTCTTTTCCTCAAAACATGGACTATGCTAACTCTGTGCTACTGATTTTCTGTTACAAAACGTTCTACATCTTATAAGGAACACAACAGAGCAATTACACTCTCCCATTCTCAGTGACCTTAGAGCAAAACCCTGCCCTCTGAAAACAGAACATTAATTGGAAACAATTTCAATTGACCATTTTAAATTCTAGAGGCCAAGAAATGGTAAAACTACATACTCACTAGATATTTCCCCTACAACCCAAGACTGCTTCATTATTCCCTGTAAAAATAGTTATTTTACTTTATTAGTAGCTGAAACACACTGAAATTGAAGCTTGTGTTCATATTTATACTTCCAAGATCTACCCTTACAAAGAGGCTTCATAAGAAAAAAATATTAACTATACACTTAACTCTGCCTTTTACATACCTACCAATTAGACTTGAAAATTGCTATTTTCTGTTATTTACAAACTAAATTCATGCTATTGCAGTATTTTTTTAAAAAGGTAATGTGTCAAGGGATTAACTTCAGAACTAATAATAAAGTTCCTGATGTAATCATCAGGACAATGTTGGTATTATGAGCCACTTCCTTCACCACTAACAAATAAGAAAAGATAAACAAAAGAGGGGGATGTTTCTGTACTACACACTTATATACTGCCAATTAGTAATTACCAACGCCTTTTTATTTACTGTATCTTAAGAGTAAAAATAAACATACTGAATTCTTTCATAATAATTTATGTGATTTCTCTCCACAAAGCCCCTGGGTACATTCACAAATGAACACAACCATTTTCATCTTCGACAAATAATGAAGATAAACAGGCAATGTACATTTGCCAACACCCGCACCCACATCCCACTAAGTAGAGACTTTTGATAATAGATTTCCTTGTTGAGTCAAGTTTCTCAATTGGAGAAACTAAACCTAAACCCACAGAAGGGTTAATAAAATAAACAATAGCAGATGTTTAACGATCAAATAACCATTTATTTTACCATAACTCATGGTGAAATAATTAAAAGTGAATAAAACTTATGTTAACAACCAGTTACAGACCAAAATTGTGTACATCATTTTTAATGTTTCAAAAATAATTTTATAGTAACTATAGCTCACCACTTCCTTATATAAATCTTTTTGATTTGATGTCCTAACACTCACAAATGTACAAATACTGACCACTCCAAGATGGAGGGTGGGGGAAAAAGAACAGCCCCTTTATAGAAGTTGAACCATTTGCTGTCCACTTATGTAGCAGGTAAGTTAGAGAAAAACCTTGAATTCCTTCTCTTACCCCAACTAATGATTTAGGCAGTGAGAGTGACCTTCAAATGCACACTCTTTAGCAAAGACAAGATAGGCAGCATTGTGCTTGACAAATATATGCTATTTTTCCAATTGAATAGTCCTTATTCTAAAGTATCCAATGCTAAAATCAAAACTGAACCCCAAGCAGCAAGTTGTAATATTCTGACACTATGACGTCGTTCTGTCTGGAGCACTTTAATATAACAATTTGAATAAATTGGCAGAAGCTTAAATAGGTCACATTGAAGCCCAAAACTAAGGCTATTTATCTGGCAAAAATATTCTGGCTCTGCATTTGGCACCATTGCCTGTAGAATGACAGGCCAGTCATTCATCTGTGTGTCCTTTCCATCAGAATAAATGAAAATAATGGAAATCTTGTCACATTCGTATACTGCTACTACTACTGATAGTGGCTTTCGTAGCCAATATTTACAGACAGGAGCAAATCAAAGCAAAGATGAATGTTACCACATGATTTCATGGATGCTCTGGCACATCCCTACAAATTTTTTTTTAAAACCTCCATTTCTTCAGTTATAAAGATACTGAGTCTTGCATCAACTAAACTTATAATTAGTTCCAGATATCTACGAAATAAAGTCATAACGTGTTACAAACATTTACTAATAAATCCAGAACAGTGTTACTGCTTCAAAAAAAAAGAATTATTAATTTTTGCAAAGCAGCAAGCTACATCTTAAATTTATTTTATAATCATACTTAGTAAGGTAGGATACTGACAGCTACAGTTGCTGAGTAAATCTTTGTAAGGTATTCAGATTGACTTCTCTGGATACTGACACCCATCTTGATTTCTTCTTGTGAAATTATAGTTTGTCTGAAAGCAACATGCAGAAACCACAGAGGTTTCTGATACTCTCAGCCTCGCCACCCCCAACATAAATTTTCCTTTCACAATAAACAATGTGCCATCGAAAGGTTTCCTGTTTCAAAATGGAATAGTAGATGAAAGAAACTGTTAACTCTCCCATTAACAACAAAAAAAGTTTCTTAATGAAGATGAATTCTCAAAGATGAAAATGGAAACTCCCTCAAATACTGCTTCTTCACTTAAGAACTAATCTGTTTCTTTCCCCAGTAAATATTTTCAGTATCATACCAGATGATTGTCATGAGTGCTCAAAGACTTAAATAACCTGCTTGTACTCTTTTGTTATCTAAGAGTAACACAACCTCACAGAAGACAGAACAAACACTTCCAAGCATTCTATGGCCATACACTAACAAAATGCAGCTAATGGTAAAACTTTGCATACTGAGTCATGTAGAGGAACTCTGAACCTTAAAGAGTAGAAAGGATAAAAGGTTAAAAAAAAAAAAGTCTTTGAATCCAACTTTTCAAAAAACACAGAGTTGAAGTAAGAAAAATGATGAATTGAAATCAAAAGACTGTTGCCATAACAATGGTTGGTATTAATTAACAGTATAAATAAATCTGGAGAAACCACAGACAAAGTGAATAGTGTTTCGCACAGGCAACGTCAGAACTTACCACTTTGTCCATGAGCTTCCAAGTCTTCTCCACCGTCCTGCGATCTGCGGCAGCTTGCTTAGGGGGTCCAACTGCATCCTGAATAGCATCAATAATACCCAAAATTCGACCTTTTCGGGGATTTCCTCCTCGACCACCAGGGTTTCTGCCATTCATTGAGTTTGCCATCTGGAATTTTAGTTCTTTAAAAGGCAGATTTAAAAAAAGAAAAGTTAGTTGGTTTTGAAAATATTTACCCACCAGAAAACTAAAGAGACTAACTTGTACCCACTGCATCTTCCTCCACCAATGAGAGAAAACCAAAAGTTCCAGATTCATCTTTATCAATAAGCTTGTGAATTTACACTCTCAATCTTTACAAACAGTAGTTTTAGGAGCAATGATCCTAGATTTGCTTTTACAATACTAAGAGTTAAAGATGCATCCTGCTCACGTTTCAAGTAGCTAAGGCTGAACTAATACCCAACTCATAAAAAAAAAAAAAAAAAAACTTAAACAGGTTTCCTCCACCTAGATAAAAACAGAATGTTCTTCCCCTCCTGCCGTAATTCCAATTCAAAATACTAGAGCAACTGAAGCTCCTATCATACATTTTGGGAGCCTTACGCAGAAACTTCACTTTCACTGTTAGATTTCTCCAAGTTATATAAACATAAAAATTATTCTACACAAACCTAAGGGACAGCTCTGTTGTCAACAAAGGCGCAGGACATGTCCCACACTAAAACCACTAAGTACGGACACACGAACACCTTTCTTTAAATCAACGCGGTGAGTCGTTATTCCCAAGAACCAAATGAAATAACACACAAATAGCCCATTTGAAAAGAGACGGAGAGAAAACTGACAAGAGCGGCCACGGAAAGGAGGAGTTCACTTCTCTTGCTCCTCGCCTCTGCTCTCACCCAAAGCTTTGTTTCAGGACGCCTGTGTCCCTTCCCTGCTCAGGCCCCTTCCCGGCCCCTCGGGTCTGAGCTGCGGGAGGAAGGTGGACTGGGAGGGGACAAAGTGTCCCTCCCGTGCCCGCAGCCCCGTCCGTCTCGGGCGCGGGAGGGACACTGTGCTCGGCGCCTGGGTGGACGCGCCTCCCGGCCGCCGGCTGCAATCCTCACCGCCGTCTGCCTGGATTCCCTCTCCCTCCTCCCCGGCCTGCGGGTTCTGGTCTTTAAATGCCCCACTTCAAACTGGACGGCGGCGGCAACGGCAGCTGAGAGCCAGGGTTGTCCCCTCTTCCTCCTTGGCCCGCGCCTGGCTACCCCCGGGCCCCCGAGCCGGCAAGAAGTGTAGAGCCTCCCCGGCGACCCCTTCCCTCCTTGCCTTTGGGCGCCGTAGCTGTCCAGAGACACGCGTGTGCGCGGGTCCCACTCCACACGCACGCAGCCCAGTGTGTGTGGGGAGCCCCGGCGGGGAGTGAGATCGCTGAAACAGCTCGCTCCCGAAGAAGGAGCAACCCAGCGCGCAGGCCTCCAAGATGTGGAGACACAACAATCACCGTCAAGACAAATCCACACCCGCTCTCCCCTCCCGCCCGACTCGGGGAGGCCGCGGGACGCCGCAGCAGCACTAGCAGGAGGAGGAGACGGCTCGCTGGACACCCCACCCTTGTGACCAACACAGGACCCAGGGCGGGGCGGGGCGGAGGCGGGGCCGCGCGCCGCTGGGCCAGTGCCGCGCACCCGCGCACCGCCCGACAGCGGGTGCAGCCAATGGGCGGGAGGCGTCCGTCCTCCTCGCGCTGCCGCCCGGTCCACGTCCTCCACAGTACACAATGGCCCCAGAGGAAGGCCCGCTCGCAGCACGTCAGAAAGGAATTGGACTCGGAGAGAAATGAGGGGCCTAGACTCGCCCGGGAACGAAAGTGGAAACGGGAAAGGAAATGGACGAAGGGATGCAAGGCACGAAGGAGCTAACCAATGAGGGGTGGCAGGTGGGCGTAAGCGTCGGGACCGGGAGCCAAAGCCATCTGGGGCTGAAAGGCGGGACTTCCTGCTTCGCTTACCTTCCTAGTCTTTTGTTTCATAGCAACAGAGTAGTGGCTGGAAGGGTGTTGCTTCTCCGCTCTGGGCGGGCCCAACGCTGGAGAAATTCATCTCCCTAGGGCTGCCAAACCCTTCTACCCAGGACATCAGCCAAACAGGTCTATGACGTTGCTTCTTGTTGGCTATCAAAAAAGAGCAACAGCCACCGAGCTTCTAAAATGCAGAATAAATCTCACAGAGTAGGCTAGGGGTGACACCTGACTGCCAACTAAAACTTCCTAAGTTTCTGAGTTTCTCTTTTGCTGTTAGTTTTAGACGGATTGCAGACCAAACATCAGGCTGATGAAAAAAGCAAATAGTTGACAACGCTGGCCAGTCTCTGCTAATCATGCCAGAGCAATAAAAGTACCAGATAATTGGAATTGCTGATAAATACCTTGCACCTTTTTACTTAGTGCAAGTTTCTGCCTAAATGACTGAGGAGGAGACGGCTATTGTGTTTTGTCGGAGTCACCTTTACACAGATTTCTATCCATTTAAAAACAACCTTACTGTCGCTGCCATTCTCTATCAGCATTGTTACCTCTTTCTGGGGCACCATGCTTTGTGCTCTTAAAAAGGCCGACATCTGGCTAGTTTTTAAAGGAGAAAGCTACTGTGCTGGGACTTGTCTTTCAGCAAGATCATAGGTTAAACAAATGCCTTCCATTTATTTCAGTTTACTTCAATCCCACCACTCATGCTACCAACAATTGCTCTGGACTTCACACTTTGGAACTTTCTTTCCACTACAGTTGATAGCGTTTGTTACACTTTTCAGCTTGGACATCTCAGATGTTCTGATATTTTACACTGGATTTTTTGTTTTTGATTTTGTTTTTTCAAATCTTTCTCTAACCACGTAACCTGATAAAATGTTTCTCAATGGTTCTAATCACTTTCTAGCAAATAAGAATTTTAATGCTGTAATTATTACTATGAAGGATCCTGAGTTGTCCTTTACAGCCTTGAATTTACATGGTTAAGATTTTAATTTGACGAAAACAGAAAAAAATGTGCCTTTGCAACCAGTCAGGTGATAAAGTGTGATTCAGGAAGTAATTTTGTTTCCTTGTCATTATTTCTGTGCCAGTAATTAAAGAGTAGTTCCTTGTTTTCACATTCATTTATCTACAAAAGTGCTGGCCTCTCCATATCTCCTCCACCCATCCATATCTCTTTTACTCATAGTCGTAGCAGCTACATTTACTAAGGGGAGACTGTAGAAGAAAAAAACTGTGTTACGTTTAAAATAAATTTTAAAAGAATTAGTGTGTAGAAGCATGTAGCAAAACAGTGGCTTAAGGGAACATTATAACTAAGTATATTACTTATATTCATATCTGGATAAATGTAAAATACCAAAATACATGTTATAGCATGTGCCATTCCTTTTATATGGTGTTTTGCAACTGAAAGAGTTGACTTAATGAGAAAATGGCATTGCCTATGGTATCAAGCATATCATATTGATATAAATTACAGGTTTTGAGGTATATGGTTTGACATATTTTCAAATATGTGTATGTGAGATATGCTAGCATCCCTCACCAATTATTTGCCATCTCACTTTCCTTGGTTCTAGTTACCTGTGGACAACCAGGGTTTGAAAATAGGTGAGTATAGTAGAAGAAGATATTTTGAGAGAGAGAAAGATACCGCATTTATATAACTTTTATTACAAAATATTGTTATTTTATTAATAGTTATTGTTATTAATCTCTTACTGTGACTACTTCATAAATTAAATTTATCATAGGTGTGTATGTATTGGAATACTCATAGTATATATAGCGTTCAGTATTTTCTGAGATTTCAAGCGTGCACTGTGGGTTTGGGCATATCCTGCGGATGAGAGGAACTGCTGTATGTACATATGTACGTGCGTGTGTGTGTGTGTGTGTGTAGTCAAGAAATTATAGCTTATCGTCAGCTAGCTATTTTATCAAGCAATCTGGAATCCAAGTTAAGTTCTGGTGTAGCAGGGTTCCCAGTTGAGCTCAAACTTGGATTCAGAGTTTGGTTTTGTCTGATAAACTGATGGGGCAGTAGAAGTCCTCCCTGCCAATTACTAGAAAAAGTAAATGTGCACAGGGAATAAATAACTGCTGGGATAAAACTTCATGCCCCGGGTGCCTCCAATAGAGACACAAGAGATAAAGCACAATGAAAGATGCATGCTTCAGGACTATAAATAAGAACACAAAGAAATGTTTCCGTAAGAGACTTTATGATACTCAGGACATAGGCAGTAGTACTTCAAGCTGAGAGAGTTGGCTAGATAAATAGTCACCTCATTTCTATAGGAAAGTCAATCCCCAGTAGGGTGCAGTTTAAAGTGAATGCAGCATCAGTTAGCAGTGTGGGAAATTGTAACCTATAAAGAACATCTATATGGCCTTGTTATGGGACAGCAGTGTTCTACTGGAAGATCCTGACATGAGACAGAATGGTGGAGCTCCTACATGAAGGATCTTGTAAGCACGAGAGTGGCTAGTAAGTGAGTAATGTGAGCAAACTGGTCATAAGGACATGTGAGACCCTTCCCCTAGGTCTCCCAGAAAAGAGGGGAAGACTTTGTGGCAAGAATACTTAAGAAATTATGTAGAGACAGCTGTGAACCCGTGTAATTTGAGCATTACTGTTTGACATTAATACATGTACCAATAGGCTGGTGCCATCTAGAAAAATGCAGCTTAAATTCCAGTCTGTAAACACAAGACATTAAGGAAAAAAAAAAGACAATTATTTGAGGAAAATATTTAGACTTTTGTCATTTGCTTTAATTTTTCTTTTCTTCTATTTTTTCTAAATTCACAACTGACCCCTGAGATATTGGAGATGAATTGACTAAATAACAAAGCCCCTCCATAACTTATGTAACCCATAATAGCTCAAAAATATTAATTGAATAAATGAATTGACTGTTTAAAGAGTATTACATACAAAATATAATGCTGTTCCTGTTTCTGCACAATGCAGAATTCATTTAATTCACAATTCCAAGCAAGATTTTATTTTTACTATTAAGTAGATTTACAGTGACCATCCTAACACAAAAACAGAATACCACAACAGAAATTTCTAATTTCTCATAGAGAACATGGACCCAAATCTCAGGTTAGAGAGAAACAAGAGCGATATGACCTCGTAATATTTGGGCATAACAAGTTGTTCTTTGTTACATGAAATAGAGTTCCATTCATCATTAACCCATTACATTTAATAGTTGGCATTGAGGGATGCTGATCCAGGGACTCATCAGATATAACCAGACTCTTGAGTCCTAGCTTGGGCTCAACTAGAATGCTAGCTTAACAACAACAATATTAACAACAAAAATAGCAATGACTTAAATAAGATAAATCTCTCACACATAGAAAAAAGTCTGAAAGTAGGAATTACAGGTAGATATGGTGGCTCCACAGTTTTCTCAAGGACCGAAGTTCCTATCTTTATTCTGTACCATCCCAGCCTTGCTTCCCACCTTCAGAATCACGTCATATTCCAAGATGGCTATTGGCTTTCCAGCCATCACCACTGATTTTCAGGCTAAAAGCTAAGAGGAAAGGCAGGAGGGCAAATGGACCTTCCATCTGAGTTAGTTTCCTTTGACCAATCTTCAGAGAACTCTCACAAGTACCTCTCTTAAACAACTCAAGGCCAGAATTTAGTCCCATAGCCAAATTTAGCTGCAAAATCTGGAAGGCAATATGTTTTTTATTATGGGAAGCCATATAAAAATTCTAGTTTGTTTCTAAAGAGAAAGGGATGAATAGATGTTGTAGCAAGAAACTGGCGAGTCCTACCACAATAATACTCTAAAAGTTAAATATATGATTAATAATTCACTTTTTGAAGGAAAAACTGAAGATCCCAATGCAAATGGTGTAAGATAATGATAATTTTGTGTATTCAGTTGAAATCTAGAAGAAGTATGTGCATGCACACACACACACACACACACAAACACACGTAATCATAACATCATTCCCTTAGCCATATTTATTAAAAGCTGTAACCATTTCTTTAGTGGACAGAAACATGCATCTGCTATTACTAGACACATATATCCTTTAATGTCTATCATATCTAAGTATATATAGTAAATTATATACAATTCTCATTACAGCATGTGTGCTCAATAATCCTGAACAATCAATATCAGAGCCAGAGCGGAGAATGGCAAAATTAAGCAAGAAACGTTCCTAATAGTTTTCCATCCTAAAGTGTACTTCAGATTAAACAGTTACATATCTGAAGAACAAATGAATGTCTTCACAATCACTTCTTTGTGATTTTCTTTCCCAGACAGTTGATTCCCAAATCAATTCTTTTCCACACAATGATTTACTTGGTAGTTGTTCTTTGTAATAAAGAGGATTTATACCAAAGCATTAAATATTGCTACTTGTAAACTTGGAGTAAACCTACTATTTTGTCTCAGTTCTATATTTTTTCATGCCCCTCTCACGTTTCCTGTGTTTCCCTAAGAAGCCATGATTCAAAAAAATATGGACAATTTTCTTTTCCCTCAAGATTTTTGTGAAGAATGTAAAGTTAGAATTTGTTATAACAGTGTCTCTACAGTCCCCATGCATTTTGATTAATACCAAATAAATACAACATTGAATTTGTATTTTTATTTTTTAATTAACAATATAAATTCAGAAATTTTAAGGCTGAAGGGGATCTTGGTACTGATCACATCACTCAGTTTGCCAGATCGGGAAATTGGCAGATTTATCCAGGGTGATTGAACCCTAAAAGGTATAGGTAATAAATCTAAATTCATAGATTATTTTATAGTATAAAAGCCATGTAATTACATGAAAAGTAACTGCTAATCAGAATAAAATTAACATAGACCAGTTATATGTTCATTTTTCTACTCAAGAAGGCAAATTAAGATCCAAAACAAATATAGAAATTAGAAGAAAATGATCTACAGAAGTAACTCTAACAATGCCAATAGAGATCTAATATATTGCAAATCTACAGAAAGTCTTCCCTATTGGTTTTCAAGTTCCTATTCTCAGTGTAAAGGAAATTATCTTTTTCTATTTTAATTATCTTGTTTGTTTTAGGGGACAAAACTTATTAGGCACCTATCTTTATGTTATCAATCAGCTAAAATTTCTGATAAAATTTCTGATTTCTTATTCACTTATCTATTTAATATGCCTTTTTTTAAGTATCTAATATATTCCAAGCATTATGCTGGACATCAGGATATACAAAGATGATTATGAACCAGTCATTGTTTCCAAAGAGAAAGGAACATAAAGAGTTTATTATAAACTCAAGTGGTAAAAGCAGTAATTTCTATAGGCAGAGGTCATTATGAGAACTGAGGAAAGGCACTCAACCCAGCTTGGAGAAAGTAATTACTAAACCAAGACATATACAATAAATAGGATTAATAGTTAATCACAGGAGGATCATTCCAGTCGGAGGAGAGCTCATAAACAAGGCCATAAAAGAAAGAAAGCTGTGTATGAAGAGAGAATAAGAGGCCAGGTGTGGTGGCTCACGCCTGTAATCCCAGCACTTTGGGAGACTGAGGTGGGTGGATCACCTGAGGTCAGGAGTTCGAGACCAGCCTGGCCAACATGGCAAAACCCCGTCTCTACTAAAAATACAAAAATTAGCTGGGCGTGGTGGTGGGTACCTGTAATCCCAGCTACTCGGGAGGCTGAGGCAGGAGAATCGCTTGAACTCGGGGTGTGGAGGTTGCAGTGAGCCGAGACCACACCATTGCACCCCAGCCTGGATGACAAGAGTGAAACTGGGTCTCAAGAAAAAAAAAGAAGAGAGAATAGGAAAAAAGTCCATTTTGTGGGAAGCAGAGAACAGTAAACAAAAGGCAAAAAGTGGCAAGTGATGCCTAAGTTAAAATATGGCTTCATGTGCCCAATTAAAGAGCTAGGATTTGATTTTTTTTTTTTTTAAGGGAAGATACTGAAGGATTTTAAGCCAGGGGAGAGTGTATATAATAGAAACAGAAGAGGCAAGGGAGACGATTTTGTAACATTTCTGTTTGAGAATGTTTACCCTAATGGCCAGGTTGATAATGGATTGGAGGGGATAGGACTGAAGGCAGAGTGGCCACATATAGGAGATACCCATTAAGTGACGATGAGGACCTGAAATGGGGCAGAGGTAAAAAATAAATGACATCTGAGAAAAGTGGTTTCCATTCCTCTCTGCACATTAGAAAAACAAATTCTAGGGCTTTACTCCCAGAGATTCTGTTTTAATTGATCTAACATATTTTTAAAGATCTCCATGTGATTCTAGTTAGCAAGGGAGGCTGAGAACCACTGATTAGTTAATTTAGTGGTCTTTGATAATTACAGAAATATGAGCTGTGCAAAAGATGGAGGAGTCAAGAATAACTGCCAGTGTGCTAGTTTTAATTACAGGGTGAAAGCCTCGACAACTGGCATAGAGAATATTATAGAACAATCTATTTCAGGGAAAGAAAGAATGAACTTAATTTTAAAAATGGAAAATTTAAGACATCTATGGAATAAGCAGATGTTTATTAGATGATCGAATATAAATGATCACAGGTTTGGCAACACTGACAATTGAGTTCAATACCTGAAGGTTATTAAACCATAAAAGGAGATCATATAGGATAAGAAGAGCACTGAGATGATAATTGAACCCTGAAGAACAACATTCAGAGAATAACAGAAGAAAAAGATATTACAGACAAAAAAGGACAAAATAGAGAATCATACACACACACAAAAAAAACAGTTGAGATTTCCATGTTTCTGTGGAGTGAGCAACAGTTTCAATACAGGAAAGAGTTCCAATTTATTTTAAAAATTGCAGGCCAAGCGCAGTGGCTCATGACTATAGTCCCAGCACTCTGGGAGGCTGAGGCAAGAGGATCCCTTGAAGCCAAGAGTTTGAGACCAGCCTGGGCAACATAGTGAGACCTCGCCTTTACAAAAAATACAAAAATATCTGAGCATGATGATGCTCACCTGTAGACCCAGCTACTCGGGGGACTGAGGCTGGAGGATCACTTGAGCACAGGAGTTTGAGGCTGCAGTGAGCTTGGATGCTTCCAGAGGACTCCAGCCTGGGTGATAAAGTGAAACCCTGACTCAAAAAAAATTTTTTATTTGCAAAACATTCATAGGCTATAACAACTGGAGATGAGAAGAGAAACATGAGAAACGTGGAGAAGAGAGTTTAAATAGTACCTGTACATAAATGCAGGTCATGTGGGGAAAGAAGAGAGCAAGATCTTGGAATGAGAAATTTAAAGAGTGTATATGTTGAGAGATAATTTTAAAAGGAAGAGATTAAAGGGCATGTCACCCTATCAGAATGGAAAAAAGGAGACCTCTGCTATAAAAAGGGCAATACACAGATATACAGTCATGCACCCCATAACAACATTTCAGTCAATGACATACCACATATATGACTGTGGTCCCATGAAATTATAATACCATATTTTTACTGTACCTTTTCTATCTTTAGAAATACAAATCTGACCAAGCCCATCTGACCAGGCCTTCTTTACTTAACCAATTTCAAGTTTCTATGACGCTATGCTCTTTAATGTCAGAGCTCACCCACACTGTACACATTGTACTTAGATTGTGTTACGTTTTTTTTCCAGGCAAGTTCCTCTTCTCTCAGTCTTCTTTCCTCCAACTGACTGCTGAAAAATTATGACAAATTTTCTCCCACTGACAGTTATATGAGCTTAATATGTTATCTTTTCCCAAATAGTTACCTTTTATGCAGGAATAACAGGATGTCTTCATTTGGTAGTGTTTTATGCCAGTGTCATGCTTGGGTAGGATTGATGATTTTGATTATGTGCACCCCCACGCAGTCAAACACCTCCCCAACAGGAATTCATTTAGTCTACTTATATACCGTTTTTTTTTTTCTGTCATGTCTTGTTTTTGTTTTTATTTTGCTTGATGATTACTAGAAAACCTCAATTTCCAACATAAAAAGAGAAAATGAAGGAGGCTTCATGTTGCTATTTAACCTTTGGTATTAAGGAAGAAATAGAGGTACATTTTAAATATAATTTCATGACCAGCAGGCAAGGACAAGAGGCAGGGTGAGGTCAGGAGATATGTGTCGCTTATACCCTCTATATAATACAAAGGAGTATTCATATAAGTAATACCAATAAAATATAGATCAAAGCCTTTCTTACTAGCTAAGGTGAACTGAATATAAAGAAAAATGAATTTGAAAATAAAAGGCAGCATTTTAGAAGGCAGTCTTGGGAAAGGGACTGGGGTGATGAAACAGTTGATTTCCTACACTTCTCCATTCCCTATGCCTGCTCTCTAAATGACCTATTTTTAATGCTTCATCTTATTCTCACAAGTCTCAAGAATATTGTGGAGAAGGCAATCAAAATTGCAAACATTGATTTTTAAAGTATATATATATATACATAAAAGGATAAATGACGGAATTGTTTGTGTTGAATGTCAACAGCAGAGAAAGAAAGTCCTAACTACCTAGTTAGTCAGTTTCCTAAAGGAACCTGACTTAGAAGAAGAGGTTTATAAAAATTTGGGGGGAAAATAGCCACTTCAGTTCTTCCTAGTTACCAAATATCTTGACAGTCTTTTCTTTTTCAGTTACAAATAAGTCTGCCAAAAAGAAAAGCAAAATTGTTTACCTACCTACCCTACAACTCTCTTTTCTTTTTCTCAAGTTCTTCCTTACCTGGTTTTTAAAGTATGAAACAATTCTCCCATTGCATCAGTATATACAAAGAATAGCCAGGGAGTCTTTGCTCTGGGTCAGATGCAAGATAATTCTTGCATGAAATTAGCTATTTCTTGGCAGAGCTAAAAATAACAAACTGTTTGAGATTTTACCATGGCTCATCCAACTTCGAAACAAGCTTCTCTTCCAAATTCCTTGTGGATAGCTTATCCTCTGCCTCTTCAACCTTGAAGTACCTGATGGAAGCATTTTCTTTCATAGGTGAATGCTTCCTTTCCAAATTGACAGAGAATTGCCACGTTTTCTCAGGGTCTAATGTTGTAGGAAGTAAGTGTTATTGTAGAATTGTGATTACATATGCACAATTAAACCATATTATTGGTAAAAAAAAAAAAAAAACGAACAGGGATATATTATAAATCTGGAGCTTCTTCAAACACACTGTAAATTGAGTGCTACCAGCTTATTCAACACATACGTACATAAATATGTAACTACAGTGCTTACTATAAAGTAAGACAGAAATGGATGTTTAACTTGGGCAAGAGGTAAGGAAGTACACCAGAGAGAAAGTATGCTAGACCTTCCAGGATATTGAGTGAAGGAAATTGAAGTTCAGAGATGGGAGTTAAAATTGGGGGATGAAGTGCACACAAATAATCAAGTCTCGATGTCCCTAGGAAAGAAAGGTATCAGCCCCCATACCAGAAAGGTCACAGTGAGAATGACAAAATTCTCACTGTTAAATTAAGTTACGGGAATTTTTGAATTTTTTAATTGGGAGTTTGTACCAATTCTGTAGTCAAAGGAAATTTTAAAAAGGGAAAGAGGTAAAAGATAAAATAAAATTATTATTTAAGAGATGTATGATTGGTATGGTAGAGTATCTAAGAAAATATAGAAATGAGGATACTGGTAGCAAGGGCTCTTGTTAGCAGGCTATCTACCTGGTTTGGGTTTGAGCAGATTAGGATCTGGGAAAATGTGGCAGCTCCAGCAATGAAAAGAAGTTAAAAATAATGAATATTAGACATACGTTTTAAAGAAAAAGGATCACAACTTTGATTTTATTGAATATGATTTAGAAAAGAAGTAAAAAAGAACGTTTATTTATAAATATATGTAGATATAGATATATACTTTTATCAAAGATACGTATATAACATACATATCTTTGTTAAAAAAAATAGGGAAGTCAAGAAGGGGAATAGAATTGGGGTTATATCACAATTCCTAACAATATCTGGTTAAATAATCATTGGTTTGATAGATGGGGAAATAGCTTAGGATAGAGTAAAATCTCTGGGTTAGGAAGATTCAATGCTTTTATTCCAAATACAACCCCACTTTGTGATATAACAACCTTTACTTAAACACAAAGAGTATTCTGTTCCCACTTAGATACTTCTCTTTATGGGAAGAAAGCTGTTCCTTACAAGCAGCCAAAATCTGTGTACTTAGACATGCCTCAGTGACCTCAATTGTCCCAATTGGGGCCATAAAGAGAAATGCAATGTACGTTTTGGTAGAAAGGTCTTTACAGTATATTAACAAGACAACAGGCCGGGCGCGGTGGCTCACGCTTGTAATCCCAGCACTTTGGGAGGCCGAGGAGGGTGGATCAAGAGGTCAGGAGATCGAGACCACAGTGAAACCCCGTCTCTACTAAAAACACAAAAAATTAGCCGGGCGTGGTGGCGGGCGCCTGTAGTCCCAGCTACTCCGAGAGGCTGAGGCAGGAGAATGGTGTGAACCCGGGAGGCGGAGCTTGCAGTGAGCCGAGACTGCGCCACTGCACTCCAGCCTGGGCGACAGAGCAAGACTCCGTCTAAAAAAAAAAAAAAAAAAAGACAACGTAAAGTTTCCTATACCTTCTATTATTTAGGATAAATTGTCTTAGTTTTTTAAACTGGTCTTCAAAGTATTTGCTTTCTATTTCTTCACTTTCTGGTATTTCTCTCTTAAAATATAACATTCATGTATGAATACTCTTGCAGATACTGTCTCATTACCAAGCATATTTAGACTTGTTCATTTTACACATAATAAATTTATTAAGGCAGCCTTTTCTACCACCGATGTGGTCTGTCAGGTCATTGGTTTGTTTAAGCTCGAGTCTGTTTCATCCAAAATACTACTTAGTTAATTTTTTTACCCATCTTTTTGATTGCCTAAATAAAGTTATTAATTATAACTTTCTCATAACCCATCAGTTAAAACGTACACACACATATATACACACATATACACACACACACACACACACACACACACACACACACACACACACTCTAGTGATCAATAGGACCATTTACCATAGTAGCAGACCCAAATCTAAGAAAGTCTGTCAAGTCTACCTTAAAGGATCTCTTCACTAGAATCAAAGGAAGAGTCTTCAAATCCACTTCAGATAATTTCTCTTACTGATTCAACATTTATGTAATAGAAGTCACCAGATGACATTTAGCTAATGCCTGAAATGGATAAGCTTATGAAGAATGGCTCAACATTTTTTGGTGGTGTCATCGAAGGTTAAGCTTCAATAAGAAATCGAAATTCAAGAGAAGTCATTTTATAATAAACTCACATACAACATATAATTGAAGAGACATGCTGAATCAGTATTTGATGAAAATATTCTTATGCTTGTATAATTTAGATGTGTGTTCTTTCATACACAGCAGATTCTAATATGTAATTCTTAACTAAATAAAGAAGCTTATCACTGTGGAAACAAAAATGTTTACTTGAAGTCTGAAATGAACTCAACTGGGTGGAATTTATCTCAGAGGCCTCAGTGATGCTTGTATCATAAAATCTACATTAAAAATAGAAAAAATTAAATATAGTAATCAAAGCATAATGTGTGAAAATAAGTACTCAGTAAATGCTACCTTGATCCAAATAGTGAAAAATTGCGGGGGCAGGAAGAGATGCTGAGCGTAAAGGAAACTTTTACAACAGTATAAATTTGATTAATAACCTGACACATTAAAAAAAAAAAAAGCTAGTTCAGACTAAGCCAGAAAAGGTACATATAGAACTTGAAATCATAACTTTTGATAAAGCAGAAAAGACACAGCAGTAGTAAAAATGAATTATGCAGTGACTAAAGTTAACTGTAGAGGTTGGTGGTCATGTATTTCAGTGGAGCCCACTCTGTTCATAGCCACAAACCAGATTTGTTACAGTTTCTGATTTAAGACATTACAGGTGTGGAGACTGTGGTAGGTAGAATCAGAATATTTATAGGCCCTAGAAGTGGACACTTAAAAGTAAAAATTCCAGAGAGTGCTAAAATTTCATGACTTTTTTTCTTTAAGGTAGTCCCAGAAAACAGTGGATTACTTTCCCTCTGGTAATAAAAATGGCAGCAGTGTCAGTAATTTCAGAAAGGAAAAATTAGCAGGAAGATTATTGCCACTATATTTACAGTTAGAGAAGTCAGATTTTTCATTCTGATTCTATTAAAATGAGGAATAATTGAAAATTCTATTTCCTCCCCCACACAATGGAAGACTCATATTTCTAATAATCTTCACTCACAATTTTTAAAAGAAAAAAATTATAATAAAATGACAACACTGATTATATCAGTAGTCATACTAACTTATTTTTCATAAGCTTAAAGGTGTATTTGCAACTTAGAGATACAAAAGGAATTTTATAAACACTTAGATTGAAGATCAGTTTGTCAAGTGAGAACCCAAGGGGGAACAAACGTAGGAAAAAAGTTAAATGGGATAATACACTTTAAAGACGAGAGAGAGAAAGGCAACTGAAACCATTAGGTGAATGTTGTCCTAAAATTCTTCTTTGTCCATTCACCAAACTATGAAAATAAAGGGGAGAGAAAAAAGAAGAGAGTGACTTTAATTTTTAAAAAATAGTTAAATTATTTACTTGTCAATGTTGACATTTTGAAAAGATCAACAATTTTGGTTGAAACTATGTTTTCTCAGAAAACTGAATGTCTTTGTCTAGTAATGGGAGGAAAAGCCTTTAAAATCCTTTGAAAGTTAAATAGCTAAACTAATGATTGAATTTTAAATCAAGGCATGTTATTAAATATTCATTTTCTATTTTATTTAATAAATATTTATTAAGCATCTTTTATGTACGGATGGAGATACGCTGGTATACACCGATAAACAAGTCAAAGTGTTGTACTAGAAATTATGGGAGTTCAAATGGTAAAAACGCAATGCAAACCAGTTTAAGTAAAATGAGGGAAGAGCACAACTCTGGGGGAGTTGTGCTTTTATCCCCAGGCCCAGCTGAATTTCCAGATGCTCACACAACTATTATGTTGTTTCAGCATTGGTCCTATGTTTAAGCAGTATCCTCCCCCACTTGGTAGCAAGTTAGACACTGGCAGTTCAAGGCCTTCATCATTCTCACAGCTTATTATCCCTGTCAAAGTAGTGTCCTACTCCACAGTTTAAAGAAATTCCTGGTGGGGCGCGGTGGCTCACGCCTGTAATCCCAGCACTTTGGCAGGTCAAGGGGGGCGGATCACGAGTTGAGGAGATGGAGTCCATCCTGGCTAACACGGTGAAACCTCGTCTCTACTAAAAATACGAAAAATCAGCCAGGCGTGGTGGCGGGCGCCTGTAGTCTCAGCTACCGGGAGGCTGGGGCGGGAGAATGGTGTGACCCGGCAGGCGGAGCTTGCAGTGAGCCGAGATCGCGCCACTGCCCTCCAGCCTGGGCGACAGAGTGAGACGCTGTCTCAAAAAAAAAACAAAAAAATTCCTAAAAAAAATTGATTAGCCTGGCTTGTATCATTAATTCATACCCCAAACAGTTACTGGAGCCATAAGATTGAAGGTCTGATTAGGGGGCTTCATTCCACCCACATGGAATGAGGATGAAATGAGGAGATAGTTCCTCAAAGACGTGCTAACTAGACAAAAACCAAGCATCCACCTCAGGTCTCTTTCATGGCCACAAGAGCTCTGTATGTAAGATGAATAAGATCTGAGTTTAGTCCTCACTCCACTGATTATACTAGTTTTGACCAGCCACCCAATCTTATTAACTCTCAGTTTCTTGTAAAGTAGGAACATAAATAGTTGGTCTGGAAAGAATGGGGTATTCTATTCATCGAATGACAATTCCAGGACAACACACTTGCCTAGTTTTACTTCTTTCTCACCAGACACCACTTCTTGTTGTCTTCTGCTGCATCCTCCTCTGGTAGTTAATTTCTCAGTGGGAAACTGACTAGTCCTCTGGTCTGCTCTTCTCCACCTGCAACATCTCTTTAAATGACCGCATTCTCTCTCATGGTCTTAAATACCATCCGAATATTTAATTTCAACTCTGACTTCTCCCTGCCACTCCGGAATCTTATATCTCTATATCTACTTGATATTTCTACATGAATATTTAATAAACCCAAAACAGAACTTCTGATATTATAAACCCTCAAGCCCATTTCCTCCTGCACATATTTAATTCAAAAATCGAGGGGTTACTCTTGATTCTGTTTCTTTATCTTTCATTTCTACCTTACTGACAAGTCATGTAAATTCTGTTTCTAAAACTCAGCCCAAACTCATTCCCTCTCTCCGTCTTCACTAATAGTCCAGTTCAAGAAATTATTGTCTGTTGGCTTGACTATTAACCTCCTAAATTATCTCTCCTGCCTTCCTATATTCTATTCTCAGCAGAACAGCCAGAATATCCCAGCTAAAACGTAACTTAGGTCACAACACGCAAAACTTTCAAATGCCACTCAGCTTCCTATCTCACTTGGAGTAAAGATCTTCATCTCTACCATTACCTACAAAGCCCTGCATGGTCTGGCTCACATTATCTTTCCTACCTCATCTCTTGACCATTCCTATTTCTCAACCACATTAGCTCATTCTTGCCTTAGGGGTTTCTTTCCAGCCTCTCCTTTCCTGCTCTTCCCTTTCTCTTCTTCTCAGGCCTGATTCTTTCTAGTAGCTATCAGTTTAAATGTCTAGTAGCTATCATCTTTGCAAAATGTTATTTTCCAATTAATCAAAAATGGCCACCCAATCTCACTCTATTACAGGAGTCTGGAAACTTTTCCTGCAAGTACTAGATAGCAAATATTTTTAGGCTTTGCAGGCCATATGTTCTCTATCACAGCTAATTGACCTTGGTGTTGAGCAGAAAAGCAGTCATAGACAATATATAAGTAAATGTGTTGCTGTGTTCTGATAAAACTTTATTTGCAAAAACAAGCCAGCATAGTTTGCCAATCCTTGCTCAATAACATCAAACTGTATTGATCCTCTGCTTAGCTGAATCTTATTTGTGTACTGTGCTTTTGTTTATTAGAATTTAAACTCCGCTGGAGCAGCAGCAACCTTGCTTATCTCAGTCATTATTTTGTTTCCAACACCTATTGCCTGGAGCATAAAGGGAAATACTTATTGAATGAATGAGTGGATAAATGAATGAATAAAACTAGTATGTAAAATCCAAAACAGAAAAAATGCAAACACCCTCTCAGAGAGCTTACCTAATTTTTCATTATGATAAGAAAGATTAGAAAATTCTTACTATTAGTAGGTGATTTTACTATTTAAAGGCTTGCCTTTATTCTTTAGGTACAATTGTACCATATAATGATAGAAAGTGAAAAGGGAAAATTAAATTGTGATTATACCATATATATTTTACAAATTCTACTCATTTTTGCTTTCCATTAAGATACTTCTCTTACGCCAGTGGTTCTCACCCTGCAGTGATTTTACCCCCAAGGGAACACTTGGCAATGTCTGAAGACATTTTTGATTATCGCTTCTTGTAGGAGTTAGGGTACTGTTACAATCTAGAAGATAGGGGCCAGGGATGTTGCTAAATGTCCTGCAATGCACAGGACAAACCTCCACCACAAGGAATGACCCTCTCTAAAATGTCAGTAGTGCAGAGGTTAAGAAATCTGTCTTATGCTTGTTTCTCATGAAGATAGATTTTTGTTGTTTTTAGGGAAATTCTTACGGAATTTCTGGATGCTACCTTAGGCTGTAGACTAATTTTGAAAATTTCTGAGAAAGTAAATTGTATTTCTTAAAAGCCATAACTTTTATTTGAGATACAAAGCCATTCTGAAGGGTTCACTTCACATGGGGGAAGAGACAAGCCTTATTGTCACATTCAGATTCCAAGAACATTCAGCCAATCCGATAAACTCTTTAAAGGAGTCAGACTTCAGACTGCATGTTCGTTAAGTGCCTACCACATTTCATAATATTCACTGGCCAAATGACAATAATGACAGTAAATCTGAGCTGACATCCTATTGCAGCAACAAAACAGGAAGGGAAGGAAGGAGCATTCCAAAGGCAAGAACAATACAGCAAATATCCTTTTATAGTTTTGGTGTAAGCCCAGTGACTTTGTTGTTACATTGCTGATACTGTCTATTGTTGCGTTAACCTGGCTGCATGCCACAATATCTCAATAAGTTAAATTGTCAATAAGACAAATAATAGCTGTAATTTCTTGACACTTGATGCTAGAGATAATTTTTCTCTCATTTCTATTTTTCATAGATCTTAATAGAATATATCAAGAATCTGTTTGTCTAAATACAGACCTATTATTGAGGATAATAAAGAGTAACTTTCATAACCATTTACCTCATACTTACCTAACACAGCAGGGGAACAGGGGTGTGTGTGTGTGTGTGTGTGTGTGTGTGTTTTGAAGTTTTGGAGGGAGGGAGTCTAGACAACCAAAGTCAATGTTTGTACATCTTGATGCTGTTCATATCATTAAATATATAAAAGGGATTATACATGAACAATATGGGTAATTAGGTCTTCATGAAACTCCATAGAGCTTTATTATTCAATTTCTTCTACTCCCAACCTCTGTGATTGTTTCTTCCCTGCCAATCTTTTGGGAATATCTTCCTTCTATTTTCTTATGTTGGATATTTCTTAAAGTTCTGTCTTTGGTCTCTCTCATCTCATTCTGTATTCTGCTTTAGGATTTCATTTGCTCAAATGGCTTCAACTACCATTTCTGTGCCAACAACTTTCACGTCTTTATCTCCATCTTTCCCCAACCTCGGAAATAGCTATTCTTCATTTTTAATAGCTATGGGTGTATCTACTTGGAAATTGGAAATTATCTTATTGGCTTAAATTGTGTATGTCTAAAACTCAGCTGATAGTTTCCTCTTTTTATGTGGACCTTTTCCACTGATGCTCATATCATTTATCCCCTTGGGTAATACAAAAACATAGAAATTACCCTGGCCCTTACTTCTCTCTAATGCATATCATATCATAAAACCCTACCCTTTTTCCTCTGAAATATTCTTAAACAGGTTCACTTCTCCCCTGTTTCTCACTGCCACACAGTCTGTATTACCACTTTGTCCTCTGATTATGGTACTTTCATGCTTAAAAATTTTCAATGTCATCCTCTTGCTCCTAGCTTAACACAAACTATAAGGCTGTACATGATTTAGCTTTCTTTGCCTCTTTTCTGGGATTGCACCTCCTCTCCCCTTGCTCTCTGCTCCAGCAACATGGCCATCTTTCCACGTCTTAGACAACCATCTTCTTTCTCCTCTCCATCAGATTCTGTAGTGGGTTTGTTGTTGCTGTTGCTTGTTTGTTTGTTTGTTTTTGAGACAGAGTCTGGCTCTGCCACCCAGGCTGGAGTGCAGTCATGCAATCTCAGCGCACTGCAACCTCTGCCTCCAGATTCAAACTATTCTCGTGCCTCAGCCTCCCGAGTAACTGGAATTACAGGCGTGCGCCAACCATGCCCAGGGTTTCACAATGTTTGCCAGGCTGGTCTTGAACTCCTGGCCTCAAGTGATCCACCTGCCTCGGCCTCCCAAAGTGCTAGGATTACAGGCCTGAGCCACCACGCCTGGCCCTGTCATGGTTGTAGCGGCATACACATGACCTCTGTTTTAGAAGGTCTTTTGCTGCCGTCTTCTTGTATTTGACTCCCTCTACTTACTCTTCAGATTTCAGTTTAAGAGTCATTTTAATGGGTGAAACAATCTCCCTAGAAGCACTATAAACACTTCTTCTCTGGTCTCAAGTGCTTGTCACATTTGTTACTTTCATGTTTACATTTCTTTGTATTGTCAAGCATCAAAGGTGTCTTCCTCAATGAACTGTAATCTGTTTGCACTCAGCATTTCATCCCCAGCATTTAGCATAGCTTCTGGCACATAATAGAATATCAATAAATATTTCTTAAAAGTATAAGTAAAAATTACTCATCATTTCAACTTATCAGTCCACCCCCCAAATTCTTACATTTCTGATTTCTCCAGTTCTGATAGCATTAGCATCATCTCTCAAACGCCAGTCCCAAATTTTCAGATTTACTTGGCTTCTCTCTCTCTCCCTTGTTATCTACCCCTGAATGTTTGCCAGGTGCTGTGGATTCTGCCTCTAGAGCATATTGTCCTATAAACTTTCTCAATGCCATTACTGCTCTTCCCTGGTGCAGGGAGGTGCTCCCCATCCTGTCCCTGTGCTATTACAAAATAACCCACCTGGATTCCACATATAATCTCTTCTTGTATCAGTCTTTCTTTTTGTCTTCCAAACATAATGTTCTTGTTGCTCCTATCATCAAAATGATTTTAGGGTACCAACTGTCTGTCTATTCAATACAGTATCCAGCATTTAAGTTCTCTATGATCTTGATTCGATGAACGTTTACCCAACTACTTCTAAACATTCTCTTTTTTACAGATTATATTCCAGTCAAATTGAACTATTTTGTGTGCTCGATACATGCCTTGCATTTACCACTTCTAAGACTTTCTCTGTACAACTTCTTCCCTATGGATTCCTGTCCTTCAAGCACAAATTCTACTTCCTCCACGATCTTTTCTGATTCTTTCAGACAGACATAACTCCCTCAAATGAAACACTACAAAACTTTTTACCATATAGTAGCTTGAGTTCATGCCTTATTTCCTTTTCTGGACTATTTTCTTGCAATCCAGGATTCTTTCCTATCTATCATTGTGTAGACTACAGTGTTTAATACCGGGAATTTGGACACAAATGATGTTCAAGAGATGGTTACATTAATTGCTTCATTAATTGCTTCATTTATTTCTTTATTTTTCCTATGTACATTTAGTCTATGAGTAATAAACACTTTCTTATGTATTTTATATTCTTTCAGTTTTTCCATATATTTTTTGAAAAGAGAGCCAAGAAATAACATTTTATGAAGCATGTCTCTTTTGCCTTCTAAGTGTTTCAGGCTGGGCACTGGGGCTCATGCTGATAGATCTCAGCAATTTTAGAGGCTGAGACAGGAGATTTGCTTGAGGCCAGGAGTTCCAGACCAGCCTGGCCAACAGAGTGAGACCCCGTCTATGCAAAAGAATTTAAAAAAAAAAAGAGTACTTCATTTTTCCCCAAAATCAACAAAGTCACAAGAGTATTATTTGGGAACAGTGAGCATAAACACTTGTTAAAAATGTATACTTTTTTATACTCAAAGATGACATGAAATTCATAAACTGGTAAAGGACTGGAAAAAGATAAAAATTTATCTAATTAGTAGCACATATGATAGCATGAATATAATAGCCCTGGAAAACTTTAAGTGGTTTTTACTACAACAGTTATATTCCTACAGTTCCTTGAGGGCATTAAATGTCGCTGTTACTGACATTTTCAGCCAGGACAACTCACTATAGTATTCAGTTCCATGCTAGTCAACCTAGAAACTGTAATTTTGAATTGCTAACAATATAGATGTTTTCCTCTTTTCTGAAAAGCATACTAACCTTAAATGAAAACATAGTATTTTTAACAATTATACCTATGCTCTACCAAATGCCTTGCACAAATTTTTTGGTGACACTCTTCTACATTTTAAAGTAGCCTTGATTTTCCATTTTAAATATTCTTTCTGCATAAACCATATAAGCATTACATTTTTTTCTACACAGATTTTTTTTACCTTAAATGTCTTTTAAATACTTCATTGCTCCAAGCCATATGCACACACTCATATTTCAGTGTGATTAGTAAAGTGCACACAGTATAAAAGATTTATAGATTAAAAGGAGAATGTAAAAGTATAGAATATAAAGTTTAAATACCATCTCTAAAGAATCTACACATATAAAAATCATGTTGGTAAAACCACAAGCCAACCAATGCATGGAAAGCTTTCCTTTTCAAATTTCAAGGCTTTTCCAAACAGAGTTTTAAAACACTTAAGGCCTTTCTGTGAAGTAAATTTAATGTGCTTATGTGCATACATGGAAGTGTTTAAAAATAAAATAATCCCATCTGTGGACCATTTTAAAATTTAACTCTTGTGGTCATAGGACCTAGAGTGAATGTCATCTTTCAAAATTGAGGTGTGGTAAGGAGACAAGCTATTATCTCTCAAGATACCTTAGTATGTGGCAAAGGATAGTTATTCACTTAAAATGAAATAACAGTAAAGAAATCCTATTCTTTATGTTAACACAAACGTTGAGTTTGTGTTAATGTAAGTTAAACATATATTTGTTAATTTATTCTCCCTTAAGTGAAGGAACCAAGATAACAATAATGAGATAGAAAGCATTATTTAAAACATTGACAATCAGTAAAATGTTGACAAAAAGACTCTATTTTAATAATGGCTGAATCGAGTTACTGGAATATCTTATTCTTTAATAATTGCAGCAGTGACAATTATTACTATTATTGTTATTTTTATATTTGGCAGCATTTTATAGTTTCTATGTTTTAGTTTATGAAATTTATGGAAGTTATTTTGTGGTGTACAAGTCTGCCTTGAGTATGACAGGTAACTCACATTTTGAACACTTATTAGCATGTGACTATTTAATAGGTACCATGCATTATGTAAAGTATTTTACTTGTATTTTCTCAGATAATTCTTTAATTCTTACAACGCCTCTATGTGGTAGGTATTGTTATCTCAATCTAAAGAATTGGTGTTTAGAAAATTAAGTAGTTTGCCCAAATCACATATCTGCTGAGGAGCAGACTCCAGTTCAGACACAGGCCTGATTCCAGAGCCCATCCTTTTAATTTCTCACAATACAAACTTCCTAAATGGGGACATTCTGAACTAAGACTGTCACAACATTTAATCCTAACAACAATGACATGATGCAGAAAATGCTGCCTGTGACTTAAACATTAAAATTGTGACACAGATAAATTAACTTGTAAGTGTCATTAACCTCAGCTGATGATTTTAAATTGAGGTCTATCTAAATTTAGAGGCCATGCTGTTTCACTATTCCGGTCCAGTTGGACTTTCGGCAAGCATGGAAGTGATCTTTCTCTTTGGCTCTCCAATGAGATTGTCACTAGCCATATGTGACTATTGAACACTTGAAAGATGGCTAATGCTACTGAGGAGCTGCATCCTAAATTCTATTGAATTAAAATGCAAATTTAAATGATACATGTGGCTAATGGCTGCCAAACTGGACTGCACAGCCATTACTAAACTTACTTAAGCCACATATAAAGAGAACTTTATGAAAAATTGTTAAATGAGCTCACTTATTAAATTAACTCAATTTTAAATCAATTGAATTATTCCTCATAAGTTAATCCTTTAATTCATTATAAACCAGAATTTCCAAGTAAAGTAACCCAGTGATTTATAATGCAGAACTCAAAAAATTTTCATTTGAAATTCTTGCTATAAGGTGAATTTTTTTTCCAGTTGCTTTACTTCTCTTTAACTTCCTGTCAAATTACCTAAAAATAAAAATTTAAAAATCAAACATTTAAAATCATGTTAGGAAAATATTTCTGCATACATCCTTGACAGCCTCCCCCTTTCGCTTTCTGTATCTAGAAAATGTGAACTCAGTATCTAATCTTTCTCTTTAAATTTGTTTTGTAGTTTACTGGTTATGTTATGACATTCACAGATCAGTAAATCCCAATTTGGAGGAATAGATGTCAGAAATGAGACAGTTAAAATGGGATTGAGTTTAATGTCACAGTTCCTAGTCTGGGCAAACAACCCCAAGGCACAAACCTTTTACTTTTTCACTCTTTCAGTAACATGAGAAAACAACCCCAACCTTACAAAATTAAATGTTTTCCCAGACTAAGGTCTGCAGCAAAAGTTACTGGCAGGCAAGCTGCCTCAGTACAGCCTAAACCGCTTCTGAAGATGGAGGATTCTGAGGCAACCTCTTGTTCCATTACCTCTCCCAGCAGCCCTCCAACCCCCGCCCACACCCTCACCACACACATACACATTATAGGACCTCAGGCTACTTCTAAATATTATTTACATTCTAGGATTAGTCTTAGAATTGTCTAGGATAATATCTGGTCTTCTGAGAATCATCAAATAAAACAACTTATCTTTAGCTTGTAGACTTAATACAGATCCTCCTTATGCTACTCTGTCTCTTCTTGTCCTGTTCTGCCTTTAGAATCCAGACAGTATGCTCAAAGTCAAATAATTAAGAAAAGCTATTGATCTATATACTAATGTATACTCATACCTGCTGAACAGTTTTTATCAAACATATTTCCCTGATTTTTCTTAGAATCCAGGAATGTCAATGTAAAGTTTGATTCAAATCTAAAATCACTCAAAGTAGTATTAACTCGTTTTTTTTCATGATTCAAAAACCAGGCACTTTTCTCCCTAACATAATCATTTCCTTTAGGTTCCTCCCCTCCCGCCCCCAGCTCCATTTTAAGATTAAGCAAAACTTTCACACTGTAGCTCATATATCAGCAGGATAGAAATGATTTGGAAATTATTAGCCACATTTCTGGTCATGTACCTCTCCAGACTTCATGTGAATTTTATTATTAAATTAGATATATTAGATGTAAACTTTATTGGTTTTCTGTTGGTGCCTGAATTTTAACTGTGTCTCTTGTATGCTATGGCCTTGATAAAGTTGTTTTAATTCTCTTGTATTTGATTTTTAATCTGAAAAATGGTAATAGATGGGACTACTGTGAAGATTACATGAGATAATCCATGTACTTAACATAGAGCTTGACATATTAGAAACGCTTAAAAAATGATGTTAGTATCTTTCTATTGCTGTCCATGTAAACAGATGTAGGAGAATTGACTAAGTACTCATTTTAGTCTATGTGTAGAGCCGTTTACAGTAATGGATATTGAGTCTAAACCAGGGAGAATTTAAATTTACTAAAATGGGCAAGTTTGAAATGTTCTCTTAGTTCTGTAGGATTCTAATCCAAGGTAATAAAGGATATCAGATATTACTTATATGTGAAAATGGCTGAGAGCATCTACAAAGTGTCACACGCGTCCCAGTGAAGAGACCACCAAACAGGCTTTGTGTGAGCAACAAGGCTGTTTATTTCACCTGGGTGCAGGCGGGCTGAGTCTGAAAAGAGAGTCAGCAAAGGGTGGTGGGATTATCATTAGTTCTTATAGGTTTGGGGATAGTCAGTGGAGTTAGGAGCAATGTTTTGCGGGCAGGGGGTGGATCTCACAAAGTACATTTTCAAGGGTGGGGGAGATTGCAAAGAACCTTCTTAAGGGTGGGGGAGATTACAAAGTACATTGATCAGTTAGGTTGGGGCAGAAACAAATCACAATGGTGGAGTGTCATCAGTTAAGGCTATTTTCACTTCTTTTGTGGATCTTCAGTTGCTTCAGGCCATCTGGATGTATATGTGCAGGTCACAGGAGATATGATGGCTTAGCTTGGGCTCAGAGGCCTGACACAAAGAATCGAATCTGAAGACAGGATGCTAACGCCTGAAAACATAGTTTTTTCCAATTTTTAAGGAATATTCAAACATAAATCAGAAATAATAACAATGGTATTTCCTGAGGTTTTACCTGGAGTGAGTTAATACCAATTTGTATATTTTTAAGCCAGAAATAATTCTCAATGTATAGACCAAAAAAGGAAGTACTACTTTTTATTGATCAAATAAATTCTGCTTTCTTATTTTCTTTATTTTGTATTTGCTCAAGGAAAGCTACTTAAAGACTAAATAAAGAACAGAGCTGGGAGACGTAAACTACCAACTTCTTGACCACATGTAAGGAGTTCTTAGACTGGCCCTCCTGTGTGTATAGTTAGGTCTCAACTCACCACCATGATAAGGCCTGCTTTGGCATAATCTCTAAATTCAGAGATGATCTCAAAATTATATCTTTTTTTTTTTTTTTTTTTTGTGAGGCGGAGTCTCACTCTGTCACCCAGGCTGGAGTGCAGTGGTAGCTGGGACTACAAGCACCCACCACCACGCCCAACTAATTTTTTTGTATTTTTAGTAGAGACGGGGTTTCACTGTGTTAGCCAGGATGGTCTCACTCTCCTGACCTCGTGATCCGCCTGCCTTGGCCTCCCAAAGTGCTGGAATTACAGGTGTGAGCCACTGCGCCCAGCCTAAATCATATCTTCTTTACATGCTTCAGCTACATCTTCAACCAGTATTGTTTTCTAGCTTTTCAAAGTAAAATTTATGCTTTCGTCTTTTGAAAATACAGTCATAATGGTTCTATAAAATGTAAGACTGACTTGTTTATTCTTATTTCCTGAAATAAAGCAGAAAGAAAGCAGTTTAAAAAATATATGAAAATAAAAATGTAATTATAAAAGGATAATATTTATTATTTCTACTTTAATACCGATTTACTATGTTGTGAGCATTTGGACACATAGTGTATGTCAGCAATCACAAGTTCTTCAAAACATAGTCTAAAATAAATAACACAGCAAAAGATTTTGATAAGACTTGAAAATATGACTGAAAGCAATAAAATGCATTTCAAGACTAACATAATAACTTATTCAAAAAATCAAAATTAAATTTTCACTGGACCAGAACTTTTAATGGATCAAAGTCCTATCTGAGTTATCTTTTTTAGGTAAATAAACCTATTTTTTTTGCAATAAACCTATTTTTGCAAAGCATATGCTGTATTAAGTGGCAACTTTGTAGTATATTTGAAAATATCTGAAAGATGTCAAGAGAATAAATTATTATCACTCAGGAAAGTTTGGCTGCATGCTTTTGTCTTAACTTTAAAAATAAAATTTAAAAGAAATTGTCAAAATGTTAGATGTGGTTCTCAAGAATTGAAATATGCCACTACTAGTGTAATGTTTTGTTCCTTAGAGAACTCTCGTTTTCGTTTCAGCCAATAAGGTATCCAGCTAAAAACAGACTCCCTTGCAGCTGCAAGTGGCTATGTGACCCAGTACTAGACAGTGGGATGCAGGAGGAAGGCCCGGGCCATTTAATTAAAAAACGTAAAACTTGCTAAGACAAAACACTTTTGCCATTTGCATTTTCTACTGCTTTCTGTCTAGAACACAGGATCAAGCTTGTAACCATGAGTAAGAAAGACTATACGTTTAAGATGGTGGGAGCAGAAAAACAGGAGCCTGGGGAATTGACAGCATCATGAGTATGCTGCACCATTCTGGACCACTGCGGTCAGATAACTCCTTATATGAGAAAAATGAGTAACCTACCTGATTAAGCACCTATAGGATGTGTTCTCTGTTGAATGTAACCAAATACAAACCTAATTAATTCAAACTCGGTAGAATTACAAGTATTATGAACCTTGATATTTAATTGTTTGGCTAAGACCAATAAAAGAATGAAAGATGACAATGTGTACAAATGGAAAAGAAAAATAATATGTGTGTGTTCTCTTAAACATCTTCTAGTACAAGTTATAACTTCAGCAATTTTGAAAATTTTTAATGATTCTAAAATAATGTGGTTTTAATGGCCAAAAGCAGGCTGCTAATTCATCAAGTAAATAGTAAACTTGTTCCTAATTTGCTCAAATCTGAAGCAGACTGATAGAAATCATCAAAGTCCTTGGGTTAAAATTGTTCAAATTAGAAGTATTGGTATATAAAGAAAATTGACTTTTTACTAGTTTTGGTAATTATCCCTTCACATGATAGAAACATATGATACAGCAATTGAATTTTTAGTGTTTGTGTTACAAGCACTATTTGAAAACATTTACTAATCAACAGATTTATATATGAAAAAAGTGGGATTGACTATAAAAAGGAAAATTATTGTTTCATGATACATCCAACATTACTTTTTAAAATAAAATGTTTATTCTGTGATCTATATTTACATATACACTACCTTTTGATATTATATGTAAGTGAAAATTATCATTTCTAATGAAAAATTACAGTGAGATTCAATTTCTACCATAAGAAAGTCCTTTCATAAAAAATATTCTGGAATAGCTCCTGTGCCTATTTCCTCATGTATAATATAGTTATAAGAACATTTCTTAGCCCATAGGGTTGTTGAATTATATATATTAAGCACATCAAATAATATAATATCTTTCTTAAAGTAAACAAATATTAATAAAAGATTGTTATTATCATTGCTAGGGAGGTACATATGATGATATATCCACCAAAATTTACATTTTCCTTCTGTAGTATTGAGTTTTTGCTGGGAAGTGGCTTCCTAGCCTGGGACCATATACTACTCTTGCAACACAATGGGTTGTGTGATTAGTTGTTGCTTGTGGAATGTGAGTGGCAGTGGTATACATGGTATCACTTCTGGGCAAATGTATTTACAAAGTATGTAGATGTGCCTTCCCTATGCTCTTTTCTCCCATTTGTCAAATGTATGTGGAGGAGCTCCAAGACCTTATGAGATGAAGCGACAAAAGGGAAGAACCCTAGGTCCTTGAATCACCACATATTGGAAAGTCACTTACATAGGGATAATTAGCACTAGAATCAGAGTGTGACATAAGTAAGAAACAAAATTCTATGATGAGAAAAAACTACAATGTAAATGTTAACTTGTTATTTGTTAGTCAATTGTCTAAATGTTTTATAAGTGATTTAATAAAATTCATATCTTATTTATCAGCTACATGAAGAGCAAAATTCTAATTTTTCTTTTTTTCTCTTTTTTTTTTTTTTGAGACAGAGTCTCACTCTGTCACCCACGCTGGAGTGCAGTGGTACAATCTCGGCTCACTGCAACCTCCACCTCCCAGGTTCAAGCAATTCTCCTTCCTCAGCCTCCCAAGTAGCTGGAAATACAGGCACGTGCCACCACCCCAGCTAATTTTTTTGTTTTTTTAGTAGAGACGGGGTTTCACCATGTTGGCCAGGATGATCTTAATCTTCTGACCTCATGATCCATCCGCCTCAGCCTCCCAAAGTGCTGGAGTTACAGGCGTGAGCTACTGCACCTCGCCAAAATTCTAATTTTTCTATGGGTTTCTTATGATATTCTGATATGTATATATTTTCTAAATAAGTCTTAAAGTAAATTTTAACCTCATTACATTATTTCATCTATATTTGAAAAATTTATATTCTATGAAGTTCTCTTATCAAACCCAATTAATTTCTGTGGGTTTGAAACTTAATTATTGAAGCCAGAAAATACATTACAGAAGCTATTATAATTCAAGATATATTTTTTGCACAAATTGGTGATAATGAATATTTACAATTAAAAGGAGGATGTTCTAGTAATTGATATTCTACTAATTTTTCCGGAGGTCAATATTCTGTTAATGTAAGTTGAACCATCTTTCAATTGACATTTGCCTGAAGTCATACTGTCTGTGATTTTAGTTATGATATTATGACCAGAAACAATAGCTATTTTATTCATACAAATGCTTATAATTTGATTTTTAAAATTCTGTAACCCTATTATTAAAAGCAAGATGGATACAATTTAAACTGTAAAAGTTGTGCTAGTATCAAGTATCTCAGTTTCCCTACTATTTTAAAAAAAAAGTAAAGAAATAATTAATCTGATATATTTTATGATATACTTAGATCCTTGAATGCAAGGGTACATATATGTATACATTTCATACATATACACGTAAATATGTCCACAGATATATTGTTTAATCTTCTATTTGACCCCTATACAGAGTATGCTTATAGAGATTATATAGTTTATTTGCCCAATTAAACCTTATTTATATACTTTTCCCTTTTCAAAACTAGCTCTGGACTCATATATGACCCTTGACATATGTGTGTCTGTGTTATGTGTTTATGCGTATGCATACATGGTTGTGCATTTGTAGATGGAAAAGGATAGATAAGGACCATTATTGAACATGTTTGGGTACTCATACTTCTTGGAGACACTTGTTATAGAGAAGTGAAAAATGCCAACCTCTGTCTTCATATATCTTAAAATATTAAAATATTTTTCTTTGAAAATAATTAGTGCTTATCTTAAAGGCATGGTGATATGATTGGTTTTGGCACTAACAACTATTTCAGGATGAGTTTCATTCATATTGTTTTGAAAGAGTTAATAGTTAATGTTATATTTACTCAAGGAAACAGATTTGCAACCTGTCCAGTTGCTATGGGAATTACATTTTTATGTTCAATAAATTAAGCTATGTAAAAAAGGATAGAAACCGTAAATGAGTACAGTAATATACATTTATTAAATAAGACTTTGGAAAATACTAAAAAGAATAATACGTCACCCACAGTTCTTTCAACAAACACATCTTCTGTTGCTATTTTGAGACCTTTCCCTTCTTTTTCACCCCACACATTTTTTTTGCAGTTGTGGTGTTGTTTGTGTCATGTATGCATTTTTACATCATTGGTTTCCAGCTAACATTGTATCATGGTTGTTTTCATTAAAGCCATTACTTTAAAAAGAAACACACACACACACGGCACATAGGATTATCTATTCTTTTAATATCATTTTGCCATCTTGCATGTTAGTGCCTATGAAACAATCTGTGATAAAATGCATTTATATTCCTTCCCCCAACTATTCTTTATAACACATTTTTCTCTCAAAAATTACCCTGTTCTTTAGTTCAGAATCCATTTCACTCATTACCACTTATTATATTGCCATATATGGGCAAGTTTATACAAGGTTTCCTCATGGTTATCTGCCAGATTAACATCTAACATAAACACTCTTTTGGAGAAATTATCTGTGGTGATTATGTTGCATCTCTATTGCTCTCTGCTTGTTCACATATCCTTCTCTATGATTGTTCTTTCTCCTTAAGCTCCAACTTTCATTTATTTACTTATTTGGCAAATATTTACAGAGCACTTTTAAATTCCAGGCAATGTGCTTGACACTGGACTACGATAATGGTGAGCAGGGCACAATTTTTGACAGTCAATTACAATATAATACGAAAAGCGCTTGTTTGTGTAAATAGAAGGTATTATGACAGAGTACAGGCAATCAGTTCTGTCTTTGGGGAATCAAGAATATCTTCCTTGAGAACATGGCTTTATCAACTGTAATACTGCCAGCCCAGGATATGAGTACCTGGCCAGAAAAGGAAGACTTAGTTGTTATGAAGGATTTCCTCAAATATTATTTTGGTAACTCAGGTAGATTCAGGAATGAAATATGCTACAACTGGAACAATGAAAGCTGTTAAGAAATGGGTAACCAAGTTCCAGCCAAAGACTTATCTTTAAAGTGGGGAAGGACCTAGGCAAACTCATTTTGCTACAGAGCTGCCTCAGATGACTGTCCCAATGGGTGGCCCAATGCATAGTACCTGATGGGCATAGCAAGACCCATAAGTGTAATATGTGGATTGATATCAGGAGGTTTAGCCCAGTGGGTGAAGCAGTACTGCAGATAATTCTGAAGTGCAGGACGTTAGGAGAACTTCCTATACACAGCATATTTGTGGACAGAAAGTCCTGGAGGCAGGATCTAGATTTGGGAAAGGGCCCTGGTCTCTGGCTTTGAATCCAGTAGGCCTTACTGTAAGACAGTGAAACATTCGAGTAGAGTCGACATGCAATGGCATCTAAGGGAAGGAAACCCAGGCTGAAACTTTTATGATATCCTGGGTCAACATGGAGTACAAGGAAGGCTGTATTATTGGGAAGGTGACACACTTCAGGTACTAGCTACACCGAATTTGATTAGGTATTTTTTTTTCTACCAGAATGAAGTATGTTTGCAGACACACTAAATTATTTTCCTCCATTTGTAACCGTTCAAAATATAGTTCTACACTATCAAGTTCCAGTAATATTTTCAGTAAAATGCTGTTAAATGATAAAGTACACGAGTAAAGAGGAAAACAAATAGAAAAGCATCGTCTGAGAAAGACAAAGTCCCACAAAGAATCTGAATTTGGGGGTAGTGAAGAGGTCAGAATTTTTAAAAACTAAAAACTTAAAAAATTTAAACAAACAATTTAAATTTTGTTAAATTAGAGAAGTGAGCTATGTCTTAAACCAAGATGTCTTGGAGAAGCCTGAATCTTTGGATGTCAGCTTGTGGAGCTTCTGAGAATTAAGTGGCTGAGAAGAGTGGGGGCTCTACACTCTGTTATTTACATTGCTTTGTGAGCTCTCTTAGTAGGTGTTGACTTTGTGGATTTATGACATTACAAGCTTGGAACTTAGTAAATTTTTTGAGATGCACTCTCTCCCTAAGTTCCATTATGGTAAATAATTCCCCCTGGTGGTCTTAAAATAAGAATCTGAGAAGGACACAAGAAATTCCCATAGACTATCTCAGGAATTTACTTGCTGATTTAAGAATCCCATTTTATTAAGCAATAGGCAGAGGCCTACAGATGGTATCTATGACTTGTGTGAGTGGTCAAATGGAGGAACTTCCTATGACCAAAAATTTTCCCTGACTTTACAATCTTCTTAAAGTTCTTTATTTCATTATGAAGTTTATAAACACCAAGTATTGAATTAATACATGTTCAACATAAAACATTTTGAAAGTACTGATTAAATGTTAAGATGGAAGAAATATCCATCAATAATTTTACTGACTTTTTCATTTTAGCATGTCAAGGATCTAAGTGTTTGGGAGCCTGTTTCCTCAAGATTTTAAAGCTCCCTGAGGCAGAGCAGAGTATCTGAGACCCCTACATTTTGGGGGGAACTCTTCCTTTGTTTATGAAATTCTTCAGAGAAATGCAATGGAATTGAGATTGAGTTGACAGCAGGTGGAATTTTTTACTCTTGAGCCTTTAAAAGCCAGCACAGTTTCTAACCAAACTTGTGTAATATTTAAGAAAAAGCCATTTCTAAAATTATGGCTCATTTTTATCTTAAGTAAAATAACTTAGAAACAGAAAGTCAAATACTGCATGTTCTCACTTATAAGTGGAAGCTAAATAATGTGTATACATGGACACAGTGCAAAAATAGACACTAGACACTCAGAAAGGTGGGAGGATATGGGGGTAGTGAGAGATAAGAAATTACCTAATGGGTACAACGTACACTATTTGGGTGATGGTTGCACTAAAAGCCCAGACTTCACAATATTTCCATGCATCAAAACTGCACTTGTACCCTTTAAATCTATACAAATAAAATAAAATTATGGCTCATTCGTGTGGTGGAGGAACACCAAGCTTGCAATATAAAAAGCAAAATGTAGTTCTTTATTCATTAATATGAAATGATACTAAAGATATATTAAGTGCAAACAAAATTAGACTATAGAATAGGATATCTGTGCTAAAAAGATTATAGATAGATAGATAGATAGATAACATATAAACTTGTATATCTAAAGGATTTTTTGAATAGAATATACAAAACACTTATAACTGATATCAGTAGTTTCTTCTTGGTGGGTTGGGGAAGAGAAAGTTGGGGAAGCTATAAAAGATGAGGGCTGGGTGGCAGGGTGGAAGGAAGACAATTCTTGTTTAATTTCCTTTATTCCATTTGATTTTTTTAGGTATTATGACCTAAAAAATCTATTATTACCTAAAAAATCTATTATTACCCAAAAAATTATTACCTAAAATATTTATGTATATTGTTATTTTTATTAAAGCCTAGTTAAATAAACTTATCACTCCATATGCCTAATGAAATAGTATACATTTTAACACAAAATTAACTTCTTTAGCAAATTATTGTTTTGAGACACCCAAATCATTACTTTATATTGAACCTATGATTTAATACTCAGTTGTTTGCTCATTTTCAACACACAGCATATTTATGTAAATTGGGTCTCCACCAGGCACAGTGGCTCACACTTGTAATCCTAGCACTTTGGGAAGCAGATGCTGGCAGACAGCTTGAGCCCAGGAGTTTGAGACCAGCCTGGGCAGAATGGTAAAATCCCATCTCTAACTGCAACAGCAACAAAAGTAGCTGGGTGTCGTGGCATGAAACTGTAGTCCCAGCTACATGGGAGGCTGAGGTGGGAGAATCACCTGAGCCCTGGAGGTCGGTTGAGGCTGCAGTGAACATTGAAGGTGCCGCTGCACTCCAGCCTGGGTGATGGGACTGAGATCCTATCTCAAAAAAAAAAAAGCCTATATGCTGTGATAGGGAATATTGGTCTATCTATTCTTTCAGGGCAAAAGTTTCTTCAGGAAACTTTAAAGTTATTAATTAGGAATTCATAGCTTTGATAGAATTCTATATTGTAATAGGCTTTATCTATATATTTTCCATTTCTTAGACTATTGGGCATTTAGATAAACATCATCAATTCATCCTTCTCTTGCGCTGCCAAAATTGAGGTCTCCTGGGAATATCATCTGAAAAATGAAATCTGCCTAACCTGGAAAAAAAAGTTGTGACATACAATTTTATTACTTTGGGAAATGCAATATTTAATGCATGGGAATAGCTTTCCTGTAGCAGTTGATGACATTGCCTACATGAATCAAGAGAGATGCAGAGAACATACAGTTGCTAATTTTTAATGCCCTGAAGAAAAATACAGCATTTTAAGACTTTATCTTCAGTCATGTAGATAATTGCAATTTAATTTTGAGTAATTCTTAGATAATTCTTGATAATGGCTGGGCGCGGTGGCTCACTCCTGTAATCCCAGCACTCTGGGAGGCCGAGGCGGGCGAATCAGGAGGTCAGGAGATCATAGACCATCCTGGCTAACACGGTGAAACCCCGTCTCTACTAAAAATTACAAAAAATTAGCCGGGTGTAGTGGCAGGCGCCTGTAGTCCCAGCTACTCGGGAGGCTGAGGCAGGAGAATGGCGTGAACCCGGGAGGCGGAGCTTGTAGAGAGCTGAGATCGCGCCACAGCACTCCAGCCTGGGCGACAAAGCGAGACTCCGTCTCAAAAAAAAAAAAAAAAAAAGAAAAAAAAAAATTCTTGATAATAGTCCATGAAAGTAGACTATTCATAAAATCTTAAGAGATTGGCCATTTTCTGGATTTATATATTTAAGAATACATTTCTCTTCTATTATTTCAATTCTTCTTATTTTAGAAGCTGCAAAAAAGAGATCCTAACTATGAAAATTTTATCTTATTGTAGAATATAGGTTGAAGTGTCAGAACCCAATGTTTCATTTGAAACATTACATGAGATTTGACAGAATAAAAATATGTCCTGGCACTGAGTAAGCAAATGAGAGGGAAGTGAAGGAGATTTGACAGAAATAGTCTATCTTTCTGCTAAGAATTTTTTGTTTTATATTCCACCTCTAGCCTTTTAAAATCCTACTTTTGATTGCAGAAGCATTTCTCTAATTGCTCTTTAGTCTACTCTAAGTTGCCCCAATGTAAAGGTAACGTTAGTAAGATTATAGAAAACCACATAAATAACTGACATAATCACACTCGTTGAAAACAAAAAAAAAGAAGAGAACATTTGCACACCAAATACACTTGACACAGCAGTTCCACTTCTGAGGTAATTTCTGTCAGTTTTTGAAAAATTAGTTCCACTCCCAATGTATCTTTTATATAAGCTTTGAAAATGTTCCAAATGAATTGTGATCTGATTGTCCTGTAGAAGCCTAATGCTAAAAATGTCTAAAATTAAATTCAGTGTTTTTTCTTGCTCATTGCCCCAACTCCTTTTCCTGCTGTGTTTCTAACCCCAGCAAAGATCTCTATACTTCACTACCCTCACTCACTCCATCTTTTGAGCATCATCCTGTGAGACTGACCTCCAAACAACTCTTAAACAACTCTTAAACCCACTCCTCTTTCTCTTTGTTTCCACCCATTAACCCCATTTTACTTAAAAATTAGTAACGTATTCCCATAAATATTGTAGGATTTAATAATTAGTCTCCATGTTTTCAATGTTTCCTCTGAAAGTCATTCCCCACAGATGTTTTTAAGACACAGATGTGATTATGTTAGTTCCTTCAAATGACTTCTTTATGAAGAGTTCAAGGCTCTTAATCAGGTGACACTCGTTTAATTTTCCATGATCACATTTTGTACTGTTTTCCTTATATATTCTGAATTCTCAAGTATAGTCCAATTATTACCTGTGCTTTCCTAATGAGACAATTTCTCTTGTGATTTCACGGAATTTAAAGTGTAGCTGGGCAAGTAAAAGTTCTAAGACAGAATTTTTGCAAATATGCCTAAGGATTGGCCCAATAGTAAATAATTTAAAATATACATATGGAAAAATTGTGCTTACCCTTTAAACACAAGAAAATATAAATGTATAAGAACCAACCCCTCACCAACAGACATTAAGGAAAAGGCTATAAAGAAACAAATCACAGTCTTAGAATGTACTTTCCTCTTTGTGAAAGTAGGAGAAAACCACGAAAGAATAAGAAAGCCAAGAAGAATAATATTTGTTTTATTGTCTTGATCTAGAAGGGGAAAGAGGGTTTAAGGAGTAATTTGCATCAAAGTATTAAGTGCTGTCCTAGGAAGGAAGTGGCACAATAATAATTGAGGCAGATGAAGAAATCCAACTTTCCCATGTCCTTTAATTTCCAGGCAAACCACTCTTGTTCCCTGAAGCTCCCTGAAGCAGTATCACTTTTCCACAACTTTAGGCATGTTGCTGTCTCTGCTTCGAATGCTTTCCCCTCTCTTTGCCTGCCCCTTTAATGGCTATTCATCTTTCAAGTTTTTTGGGGGGGTGGGGGCCGGAGTTTCACCCTTGCCTCCCAGGCTAGAGTGCAATGGCGCCATCTCGGCTCACTGCAACCTCCGCCTCCCAGGTTCAAGCAATTCTTGTGCCTCAGCCTCCCAAGTAGCTGGGATTGCAAGGGCCTGCCACCACGTCTGCCTAATTTTTGTATTTTTAGTAGGGGTTTCACATTGTTGGCTAGGTTGATCTCCAACTCCTGACTTCAGGTGATCTGCCCACCTTGGCCTCCTAAAGTGCTGGAATTACAGGGGTGAGCTACTGTGCCCAGCCTCAAGTTTCTTTTTAAGTATCACCACCTCTGGAGCCTTCTCATCCTTCTCCTCTATTGCAGCATTGTCCACAGTATATTGAAGCTCTTTGCTCACTTGTTTCTTTCCTGAAATATCTTGCTTTCTTCAAAGATACCACTGTATCCCTAGCATCTGTTAATAAATAAAGTAATGAATCTACCACAAAGTCTGAGGAAAGAAACAAAGAACAGTGCTATTAAAATTATTAGGTAGGATGCAGATTTTATAATCATTAATCTAAGAAAATTAACATTCATGGTATAAATTCGGGTTAATCTGCTGAAAATTACTGACCTTCTTACCATTGTAAGGGAAACCATCCTTTCCCCCTTTCCATCTTCTATTTAGTTTATAAAACAAGAACTTAGACTCAAATGATAATTTTGCAAAGAAACCATTAACCTTTTTCTTGCTTCTCACTTGATGTTTTCTTTAGTAGGAAGAGTGATTTATATGACTGGTGTGATAGTGGGAGACTGACTTACATTGATTTACACTTTTTTTTTTCTAATGGCCACCATCAATATGCTCATGCTTATTGACCATAAGTGGGCTTTCCTCTTGAGCTCTGTGTGTAGTTGGAGGTGGCGCAACTAATGAAGAATATGCCTGCTTTGCAAACCCAACTATCTACACATGTAAGTTCCAGTGCCTGCATATGTGAAGAAACCCATTGTGGTCTCAGGTACAAGAGTGATTTTCTAATCTAGCTGTATCAGATATAAATCAATACTATAATTTTATCTGCAGTTAGCCCTTCTATTTCTTTCTCTTTTTTTTCTTTTTTTTTTTGAGACAGGGTCTCACTCTGTCGCCCAGGCTGGAATGCAGTGGCAGCGGCGCGATCTCAGCTCACTGTGACCTCCACCTCCCGAGTTCAAGCAATTATCCCACCTCAGCCTCCCGAATAGCTGCGAGTACAGGTGCACCACCATGCTGGCCAAGTTTTTTATTTTTAGTAGAGACAGGGTTTCACCATGTTGGTCAGTCCAGTCTTGAAATCCTGGCCCCAAGTGATCCACCTGCCTCAGCCTCTCAAGTGCTAGGATTACAGGCGTCAGCCACTGTGCCTGGCCCCTTCTATTTATTTCTAAATTGGTACAGAATTTGTCGGTGTTTGGAGAGACTAGTACTCTCAAACCCAAACAACACTTAATAAACCTCATAAATAAACATATTTGTATATGGTGATATGGTTAGGCTTTGTGTCCCCACCCAAATCTCATTTTGAATAGTAATCTCCATTATCTTCACGCATCAAGGGAGAGACCAGGTGGAGGTAATTGAATCATGGGGACAGTTTCCCCCATGCTGTTCTCATGATAGTGAGTGAGTTCTCATGAGATCTGATGGCATTATAAGGGGCTCTTTTCCCCTTTCCTTGGCATGTCTCCTTCCTGCCACCTTGTGAAGAAGTGTCTTGCTTCCCCTTCACCTTCTGCCATGATCGAAAGTTTCCTGAGGCCTCTGAGGCCATGCTGAACTATGAGTCAGTTAAACCTCTTTCCTTTATAAATTACCGAGTCTTGGGCAGTTCTTTATAGCAGTGTGAAAATTGACTAATACGTATGGTAAAGCAATCTTTTGGCTACCCAGATGCCAGGTATATTAAATGTTAGAACCGAAATTTAACTAGAGATTACTTCAGTGATTTGATAGAAGATAGTCCATGGAAATAAGATAATTAGATTTGACTTCCAAGAAACGCATTCAAAACACAGAAATCAGAGCTGGCAAAATTTAGGCCTAACTTGTCTCTCTCACCACCAGACCACTGGAAACCCTTAGCCATTCCAGCAAAGTTACTCTCTGTGGTTGACATTGCAGTCAAAACTTGGCTCTGCTTATATGATGGTTTAGTTGGCTCCTGCATTTTATTGCTAAAGCTGGATTTTACTAAGTTCTTCTTTCTTTGACCTACTTTCATGTAGCATCCCCTCCTTCTTCCGCATAGGACAGAAACCTCCAAATGACCAGGAGAGTGGGAAAAGACAGGATAGTATCTCTTCATTTGAATGGTACAGTAGGTAGTCAGACATGAGCAGGGCAGGAGAGCCACCTCCTCCAATACCAACCAAGAATGTCAGGCAACCATCAGGTGATGGTCAGGTGGTTGTTAAGTGTGTCTCTAAAATAGTAATTGGTCACAGCCAGTGCCAGGCAAAGATAGTCTCCCAGTAGATAGAAACCCAATACTGGTGATCAGCAGCTTCTTGATAAGATCTCAAGAGTTGGGCAAGTGAGCTCAAGCATGTGCACTCAGAGGCAAAATCATGGAGTTTAACTGCTACATGACCTTATAGGAACATTTGACTGGTAAGGGAAGAACGCCTCAAGTGAGCATGTGTACAACTCCAGTAAACACAATGCACATGCAGCCCCTCCCAAGTGCTGGCAGGCCCCTGTGCATGTAAAATGCCAATGTATAAGACCCCAAGTCAAGTGACTCACTTGGCTCTCTTCCAAGTGTACTTTATTTCCTTTCATTCCTGTTCAAAAGCTTTTAAATAAACTTTAACAACTGCTCTAAAACTTGCCTCAGTCTCTCTGTCTTATGCCCCTTAATTGAATTCTTCCTTCTGAGGAGGCAAGAACTGAGATTGCTGCAGACCCATACTAATTCACTGTTGCTAACATACTTTGGTGCTGAGTGACTTGGATATGTTCCCTAGTGGTAACAGAACATGATCTTCACTTTTCTGATTTAGAATAAAGATAAAGACATTAACTTGGAGATGATGTTATTTACTTTTCCACTCCATCCTAAGAAAGGATCATTCCAGAAGTTCGTTCATATTTATTCATTATATGAATAAAATTTTTCCTCTTCAAGAATCCAGAACTTATGACTCATATTTGGGAAAATGCACTGTGGAAGGAGAATATAATCAAGAAATAGGTAAGGCTAAAGTTTCCTGAAAAAAAAATTGATGAAGATTAGCCAAGAAAAGCTTTAGAACAGGAAACACTTAGAAGAGACTACCATTGATTTCATTATGGGGAGTGGGGAGAAAGATATGGTTAGAAAGTATCTGGGGAGATGCCCAGGACTGGACTCCTTGTAAGTAACTCAATTCTTATTGTGATTTCCTTTTGGAAACTGTAAATATACTATTTAACATAAAGCCTTAATTTCTCTCCTTTTTTGTTTGATTATCATCTTAAATTACATCATGCTTCAATAAAGAAAAGCACCTATATATACCTGCATATATAGAGAGATGGTCTTGCAGAGGCTAAAGAAATGAGGTGGTAAAGAGTGGGGATGACCTGACTCCACCCCCAGGAAGAAAAAACAGCCTCCCATGCAGACAGTGACCATCATCTCAGAAAGAGTGCAACCTTAGCCCTCTCCATTTTGACCCTTAAGCTAGTTGTTGCTTCTCTCTAAAGGATGGGGCATGACACATCACATGTCTCCCAGATAAAAATATATGCAAGCCAGAAAGTCTAGTGATCACTTTTGAAAAATAAAACTGTAGTTAATTTTCTGTTGAAATATTGACTTAAATGAACATGAAAATCTTCTTTTATCTAGAACACAAGCAAAATGCAGTCTTCTTTCACAACTGACGGAGAGCCAAAGATAATAAAACATGAAATTAGAATCTAGAGCCAGAAAAAAAATAACTGATGAATTATTCAGTTCTCACTCCTGCTTTGGAAACTGAGGTTTAAAGAGGTTAAAATCAAGGTCACCCAGTGGATGTGTGACAAGGGGTAGGGATGTGGAAACCAAGGCTTTTGTGTACAGTCTGTGTTTCTTACACTCCAACCTGTGCCCGTTCTCAGACAGTCCCTATAATGGTGATGAAGAAAACCTCTCCATGCCCCAAATCAGCAATCAGAGTCCAAGAATGATCAGTTTTCTAGTCAGCTGTGGTGAATGAGCTCTATGACCCGGATTTCTCCTGCAATATCTTAGTTTTCCGTTGCCCAGTAACTTTTATGACCTATTTAATAAGTCATAAAATTATGTACTAAATTAAAAAAGACTATAACTTGTAATACTATATTATAAGGATAATATCATTGGTAAGGAATCCTGAGTAGACTATTACTTTTTTAATTTCTCAGATATCCATAAGTTCTGCTTGGGGGAACTGGTTTGAACTAGATACAAAGAAATTAGCCATTTAACAGTTTATCTCTTTGGCAACCCCATTTTCCTAGTACTTCAGAATGACTCCTGCTTCAGAAATGAACACATATTCAAAGCCAGTGTACAAACTTAATGGTCATCCAGTAATATTGCAAAATATCATCTGACCTGCCCAAATACATATTTTTAGACAGTTCTATAAATGGTTCCTTCCCACGGGATACATATTTCTATTCCATTTTTTGTGAATGAATATTCCCTACTCCCACACCCTTCTTTACAGGAAGAGGAAGAAACACTGGAATTACTAAATGGGGCATGACTCTTTTTCCAGACAACAGGCCCAACCATGAGAATTAGAACGTCACTTGGCAGCTGGATCCCTTTTCTGTCCTCAGAGACGATGACACCTCAGGAAAGTGCTTACCTCCACATACTTCCTGAAGCCTTAAAAGGTCAAGAGTACTTATTGAGACACATTTTATTTTCCGCTGTCCAATCTAAAGGCATCACAATGTTTTTCAGAGAGATTTTAATTCTACAAAATGATTCAGTAAAAGACTGGATCTTAAATTTGTCACGTTAAAAACTACTAAAATCAGGTCATGGTATAATAATTTGCTCCAGCTTATAACAATTATGAAAGTATAAGTCCTGCATTTCTGTTTCTTAAACTATAACGTTTTAAAAATTATTTAATATTGTTTTATCCTAATCATATTAAGATCAAACAAAGGCAGAGTTGTTTTTTAACTGGCAAAAATGCAGGAAAAATGTGTAAACTTTTAAACAACCAATATTCAGAGTAAACTTTTAGAAAATGTTAAATTTATCCCTCAAGTAAACTGTTTGTTATTTGCTTATATTCCTTTAGAAATCCACCAGGAAACTCTGTCCATTACTCTGACTTGATTGTACCATTAGGACCTCTCCTGGTAATTCTGTTTACCTCGTTTTTCATATTAAAAGCCAAATACCAATTAATAACTCTTCATCAAAGAAGACAGTCATTGTGGAGCAGAGAAGTTAAATAGGCATCCTAAAGATATTGGGATTCACTTGGAAGGAAAAATATAGAAAGCAAATTCGTGGTTGGTAAATATTGAGAGGCTTTTATCGACTAAGGTCTCATGTACTTCAATGCTAAAAAGCAGAAGCAAGCTGCTGGAAAGCCGGCTGCTGCAAAAATTTTTGATCTCTTATCACATGACATTCTGAAAGCCTTTGGAAACATTAAAACATAAAAGTCACCACACTACTTCCTTCTGAGAGTTTCTAAATGCCACTGAGGGTTTCTAAAATGCCCTGACACCCTACAGCTCTTCGCTCTTGGAATAAAGGATCCAGGATGTTTTAAACGTTACCTGGTTACATTGGCAACAATTATCCTTAGTCTTAAAATACTCCTTACATCAAACTCACTTCTTAGATTCTATCATATTCAAAAAAAAATTATAAAATGCATAGAAAATGATTGGATCCTGACAATTATAGTTGGGTTTTTTTAATTAAAGCTCTGATAATATTTAATTAATTCTTTTCATTTTTATAACTTTTGACATGTATGGATTAATTTTCAGATGTTTTTCCATTTTAAAGCAATAAATAAAATATAATCTAAGAGCTCATTTTTGGAGATATGTGTTAAACAAAAGGTAATTTCTATTTTTTATGCAACACAGCATTTTAATTATCTAAAATATTATAAGTCTGTTGGTAATGAATGGTGCTGTTGTCATTGATACTAGAGACAGTCTTGCAATGAGTGAAACTGGAATTGAAAGTTTAGATAGACTCACGTCAGCTACTAAATTTAAGTAATAGATTTTTTTTTTTTTTTTTTTTTGAGAAGGGGTCTAGTTCTGTTGCCAAGGCTGGAGTGCAGTGGCACGATCTCGGCTCCATGTAACCTCAGCCTCCCAGATTCAAGCTATTCTCCTGCCTTAGCCTCCTGAGTAGCTGGGATTACAGGCACCCGCCACCATGCCCAGCCAATTTTTGTATTTTTCGTAGAGATGGGTTTTCTCTGTGTTGGCCAGGCTGGTCTCGAAATCGTGACCTCTTGATCCGCCCTCCTCAGCCTCCCAAAGTGCTGGGATTACAGGCATGAGCCATGGCGCTGGGACTTCGTTGATTTTTTTATCTGTTAACAACATCACTCAAAAAAAGTACATAATTTGTCTTTTTTTCTTATGCAATATTCTATATTTTTCTTTTTAATTTTTGTGGGTACATAGTAAGGTGTATATATTTATGGGGTACATGGGATGTTTTGATACAGACATGCAATGTGAAGCACATCATAGAAAATGGGATATCCATCCCCTCAAGCATTTATCCTTTCAGTTACGAACAATCCAATTATACTCTTTAAGTCATTTTTAAATGTGCGGTTAAGTTATTATTCACTGTAGTAACCCTATTGTGCTATCAAATTGTATGGCTTACTCATTCTTTCTAACTATATTTTTGTACCCGTTATCCATCCCCACCTCCCTCCCCAAACCCCACCCACTACACTTTCCAGCTTCTAGTAAACATTCTTCTATTCTCCATGTCCATGAGTTCAATACATAGACAGATTTGTATATTTGGAGCCTGGAAGTTGACATGGATCATATCTGAAGGCTCCAATAGTATCAGTGCAGTTGGAATCAAGGTTTTCTGCTGAGAAAGAAGATTGTGAGAATTAATCAGAGAACTTAAGAAGAGAGACTGATTGGGATCCGGAATAATCACTGACAGGAATGGAAGAGGTACTTGACCAAGGACAAATAAAAACATTAACTATTGGTACACAGGAGCCATCTGAGATTTGAAATTGTGTACTAAAGATGGCCATAGTTTGATTTGTTTGGTGGTTTTCTGCACTTGTGCTCAGAGTCCAGGTTATAGGAGCACAGAAGGCATATTTTAGCATTAATGCAGAGGGCAGAAGAGGAAGATGAACGCAAGGAAATTGAGGGTAATCTGAAAGTCATTTAGATAATCAGATATAGATTTGGGGATACAAAAGATAGCAGAGATTGTAGGAGAGGCCTGTTAGTCTGAGAGAATATGGAGGGGGAAAACAAAACTGGAGAATCAAAGTTGTCAAGGACAGATGAAAATAAATATGCAAGGGGCTTTAAAGGATGCTTTGGCCAGGGATTAAAACTAAAGAAAAATCATTGAACACAATATGGCTATCTAAGGAGTAATTTGAACAAAAGTATAATATTATCTAGCATTTATAGTGATCTTTATCTCTCTAGGGTGATCTTCTCTCATTAGTCACTTTTCACTTAATTTCTGTTCTAGTGAAAACAAAAAAGTTATTATTTTTAAACAGGTAGTGTGTGCTCTTAAGAGAATTACCAAAGATTATAGAAAGTTTGTGAAGAAGAAAAAATATAAGTTACAGTGTTTGTTGGGAAATTAGATTGAAGGGGCCACTCAAAAACTTGAATAAAGTTTTACTATGTTTTTCTTATTTGTTTAAGAAGTATAGGTTGTTTCACAAAGCATTGCTGTAGAACTAACTCCATGCTTAACTACGGAAGTTAAGTGGGAGGGAAAAAAAAAAAAACAGAAGTTAAGTGGAGACGAAGATGTCCATGTTCCGCTTGATGAATCCTTCAGAAGAAATACCAGCACTAGTTCAGTGTGTGTGTGTGTGTGTGTGTGTGCGTGTGTGTAACAGAGCAACCTAAATGTCTAATGAAGTCTATCAAAATTTAACAAAATAGAGAGTTGAGGTGAGCTACAGGATTCCTTATATCCTGTAATATATCACAGACTGAAAGATTCTAGAATTCTCTGCTCTTATAGACATCCTTCTGTGTCTCTCTTCTTCTTCTATCCAAAGTTAAAAATAAATACACAAATAAACTCTGTCCCAAATACACACTCCAATGGCTGCTTACCTTTCTCTTCCTTCTCAACTAACCTTTCATTCTTTTCTCCATGTACAACTCTCAGCCTTCCCCTTCATTAACATTAATTACATTGGATTGTAGGGAAGTGAGGCGGAAAGTAGGAGGGCTGAAAATCTAACATTAGTATTTATCTTTTCTGTTGGTCAAACTGATGATAAGATATTACTAGGAATAGCACCATGATATCCAAATGCTGTTATCTTATGTTTGTAGATTAGTCTACGGAATAAAGTAGAAGAGAAGTGTTGTTAGCCTTATAAAGCAAAATACTTTATTTTTGGAGAAGAACAATCTCTCTCAAGTTAACATTTTCAGTCTGGTCTGATATCATGTAGTGGTGAAAGCGAGACAGCCAAGTATAAAGGGGACCCTGGAGAGCCTCTGACCAGCCTGTGCACTGGGAGGAGTGCACCCTGGGGTGGAGCCTCAGGAAGTTAGGGCTGAGTGCAAGGGGTGGAGCCTGCCCCCTCCTCTTCCTGGGTGGTACCTGGGATTCAATCTGCGAGGCAGGAAGCATAGAGTATCAAGGGTCTCTCTCTGCTGAGAGTCCCTGTTTCCCCTTTTTTCCCTTTTTGCCCAATAAATTCCATTTTCCTCACCCGTCAAAATGTCTGTGAGCCTAATATTTCAGGGTCATATGTCAAGGACCGCATTTTTAGCTGAACTAAGAAGAAAGTCCTACAACAAAAGCTTGGGCTCTGGAGTTAGGCTGGCTAGGTTATAAATCCTGGATCTTCAACTTATGAGCTGTGTGTCCCTAAGCAGCTTATTTAGCTTCTCAATATTTGCATTTCCTTATCTGTAACATAGGAGACGTGATAGCAGCACCAAACTCAGTGTTATTATGAGGACTAAATGCGATATTGATGATATACAGCAAGTCTCCAATAAATGTTAACCATTATTATTTTGACTACTAATACAGACAAAAGAAAAAGGGAAGTTAAAGAGAACAGAATTTAAACATGTGTTAGTTTATTTCTGAAATAGTCCGCAAAATAGATAGTTATCAGAATTTTTACTTCTGGGTACATTGAAGTACTCAAAGCTAGCAGATCAGCAAACCTTTAAGGGTTTTTGACAGTGGGTTTGCTGGAAATGACATGGCTATTTAGCTTATAATTGAATTCAGGGTGAAACAAATTAGAAAGATAAAGATAATTTCTAGCTAATAGAAGGCTCTTAATAGTTATGTATAGTATGATAGAAACTGATACTGACAGAAACTAACATTGTTCCTTGAAGCAATAATAAAAGATTATTGAAAAAGATTATTAACAGGAAACAAGCAATTCTTACATTATTAGTGTTGTTTTATAAAAAATAATTGATTCCATGAAATGTTATTATGTGTAGTTTTTACCTTTAAAAATGGTGGTGAAGACCAGGCATGGTGGCTCATGCCTGTAATCCAAGCACTTTGGGAGGCCGAGGTGGACGGATCACAAGGTCAGGAGATCAAGACCATCCTGGCAACACGGTGAAACTCCGCCTCTACTAAAAATACAAAAAATTAGCCGGGCGTGGTGGCAGATGCCTGTAGTCCCAGCTATGCGGGAGGCTGAGGCAGGAGAATGGTGTGAACCTAGGAGGCAGAGCTTGCAGTGAGCTGAGATTGTGCCACTGCACTCCAGCCTGGGTGAAAGAGTGAGAGTCCATCTCGAAAAAAAAAAAAAAAAAAAAAAGGTAGTGGAAAACATGTGGTACTATAGTGAATGTCTGCTCTAACTCATGCTTTACATTTCAGATTAGGTGACTGGTATTCCTACTATCATCTGTTGATGGGATAGCAATTCTATAGTTTAAAGCAGTAAATAAAATTCTTGAAATTTGAATCTGTAGCTTAGAGCTATGTAATAGCACTAAATCTTACATATAGGGTCAAACTTTCTTACAACTCTACAATAAGCAAATGATCAATAATCTCTACTTTTCTGAATTAATCCATTGAGATTCCAGACTATTTACTACCTACCACAGATTGCCTTGTATAATCAATTAAACTTCTCTGGTTTATGACTTCACTCCTCAAGTCATAAGTTCCTTGAAAGCAACATTATTTGGCATCTAGATGTAACCTAACATACCTGATATGGTTTGGCTCTGTGTCCCTGCCCAAATCTCACCTTGAATTGTAATAATCCCCATATGTCAAGGGTGGGACCAGGTGGAGATAATTGAATTATGGGGGCATTTTTTCCTGTGCTATTCTGATGATAATGAGTGATCTCACAAGATCTGATGGTTTTATAAAGGAATTCCCCCTTCGCTCAGCACTTCTTTCTCCTGCCACCATGTGAAGAAGGGCATATTTGCTTCCCCTTCTACTATGATTGTAGGTTTCCTGAGGACTTCCCAGCTATGCAGAAGTGTGAGTCAATTAAATCTCTGTCCTTTATAAATTACCCATTCTCAGGCAGTTCTTTGTAGCAGCACGAGAACAGACTAATACAATACCATTTTACACAACAGCCGGGTTTGAATCATAAAGAAAGCAGATGATCAAAAAACCTTTTACATGCAACTTTTATTTGCATACTTGCATACTCTATGTGGAAGTGGACTTCCAACTGTTTAATTGGATTTTTTTTCTTCCTATTGAGTTGTTTGTCCTTATGTGTTTTGGATATTAACCCCTTATTGAGTGTATGACTTGCAAGTATATTCTCCCAATCAATAGGTATCTTTGCACACTGGTAACTGTTTCCTTTGCTGTACAGATGCTTTTTAGTTTGGTGTAATCTCATTTGTCTAATTTTGCTTTTGTTGCCTGTGCTTTTGGGGCCAAATCAAAAAAAATCATTGCCCAGACCCAAGTCATGTAGTTTTCCCCTGTTTTCTTCTAGTAGTTTAACAGTTTGTGGTCTTACATTTAAGTCTTTAATCGATTTTGAGTTATTGTTCTTTATAGTGTGAGATAAGAGTACAACTTCTTTCTTCTACATGTGGAAATTCAGTTTTCCCGACACTATTTATCGAAGAGACTGTCATCTTCCCATTGCATATTCTTGGCACCTTTGCATAAATCACTTGGCTGTATATGTATGAATTCATTGCTGTTCCATTCTCTATTCTGTTCCATTGGTCAATGTGTCTATTTTTTGCCAAAACCATGCTGTTTTAATTACTATAGCTTTGTAGTATAGTTTGGAATCAGGTAGGGTGATACTTCCATTTTTGTTGTTTTGCATATGACTGCCTTAGCTATTTGGGGGTTTTGTGGATCCACATGAATCTTAGCATTGTTTTTTCTATTTCTATGAAAAATGATGCTGGAATTTTGATAGACATTGCATTGAATCTGTAGATCACATCGGGTAGTATGAACTTTTTTTACAATATTATTTTTTTAATCCATGAACACAGACTATTTTTTTTATTTATATCTTCTCCAATTTATTTTATCAATGTTTTATAATTTTCGGTGTACAGGTCTTTTACCCTCTTGTTAAATTTATTCCTAAATATTTCATTTTTGTAGCTATTGTGAATGGGATTGTTCTCTTTAGTTTCTAAATCATTTGTTATTACTGCATACAAATGCTTCTACTGATTTTTGTGTCTTGATTTTGTATCCTGTGACCTCAGTATATTTGTTTTTTAGTTCTAACAGTTTTTCAGTGGAATCTGTGGGATTTTCTTATGTAAGATCATGTCATCAGCAAACAGTGACAATTTCACTTCTTCCTTTCCTATTTCAATGTCTTTTATTTCTTTCTCTTGCCTAATTGCTCTGGCAATAATTTCTTTATTAATACCTTATTAAAGTGATGACAGTGGGCCTTCTTTTGGTCAGACCTTAGAGAAAAGGCTTTCAAGTTTTCACAGTTAAGCCTAATGTTAGCTGTGAGATTTTCATAATTGGCCTTTATTGTACTGAGGTACATTTCTTGTATATCTAATTTGGAGAGCGTTTTTTGTTTTTTTTTTGTTTGTTTGTTTGTTTTGTTTTGTCTTTTTGAGATGAAGTCTTGCTTTTGTTGCCCAGGCTTGAGTGCAGTGGTGCAATCTTGGCTCACTGCAACCTCCACCTCCCGGGTCCAAGCAATTCTCCTGCCTCAGCCTCCAGAGTAGCTAGGATTACAGACTCACGCCCCTCATGCCGGCCTAATTTTTGTATTTTTAGTAGAGACGGGGTTTCACCATGTTGGCAAGGCTGGTCTCGAACTCCTGACCTCATGATCCACCCTCTTCGGCCTCCCAAAGTGCTGGAATCACAGGCATGAGCCACCGCACCTGGTGAGATTTTTTATCATGAAAGGGCATTGAATTTTGTAAAATGCTTTTTTGCACCTAATGAGAAGATTGTATGGTGGTTTTCTTTCATTCTGTTAATATGATGTTATCACGTATATTGATTTGTGTATGTTCAACCCATCATTGCATTCCAGGCATAAATTCTATTTGATCGTGTTTGGTGATTGTTTTAATATATAGTTAAATTCTGTTTGCTAGTATTTTGTTGAGGATTTTTGCATTTGTGTTCATCAAAGATATTGGCCTGTAATTTTCTTTTCTTTTAATGTTTATGTCTGGTTTTAATATCAGTGTAATGCTGGCTTTGTAAAAAGAGTTTAGGAGTATTCCCTTTTCTTCAACTTTTGGGAAGAGTTTGAGTAGGATTGGTCTTAGTTATTCTTTAAACGTTTGGTAGAATTCAGCCACAAAGCCATCAGGTCCTGGGATTTTCTTTAATTAGAGACTTTTCAATCACTGATTTAACCTTCTTACTCATTGCAGGCTTATTCAGATTGACTGTTTCTTCATAATTTAGTCTTGGTACGTTTTATTTGTCTAAGAATTTATCCATTTCTTGTAGGTTGTCCAACTTGTGACATATAATTGTTCATAGCCTCTTATGATTCTATTTCTGTGGCCTTGGGTATCATGTTTTTTCTTTCATATCCGCTTTTATTTATTTGAGTCTTCTCTTTTCTTAGTCTAGCTAAAGATTTGTCAACTACTTTCTTTTAAAAAATTCAACTCTTAGTTAAATTGATTCTTAAGTTATTTTTTAGTCTCTATTTCATTTATTTCTGCTCTGATCTTTATTATTTACTTCCTTCTGCTAACTTTGGGCATAGTTTGTTCTTTTTCTACTTCTTTGAGGTGTTATGTTAGGTTTTATATTTGAGACTTTTCTCCTTCTTTGATGTAGGCATTTATTGCTATACTTTTCTTGTAGAACTGCTTTTGCTGTGTCCCATTTTTCCGATTTTTATTTGTCTCAAGATATATACTTAATTTCTTATTTAATTTCATCATTGCTGCATTGGCTTTTTAGGAGCATGCTGTTTAATTTTCATGTATTTGTAAATTTTCTGAAATTACTTCTAATATTGATTTCTAGCTTCATACCATTGTGGCTGGAAAAAAACTTGATATAATTTCAGTCTTAAAATTGCTGAGGCTTACTTTGTGGCCTAACATATGATCCATCCTGGAGAATGTTCTGTGTGTACTTGAGAAGCATATGTATTTTGTTGCTCTTGGATGGGATGTTTCTATACATGCCTCTTAGGTCAATTTGATCTAATGAGTTATTCAAATCCAAAGTTTCCTTATTAATTTTCTATCTGGATGATCTGTCCATTGTTGAAATTATGGTATTGAAGTCCCCTGCTATTGTTGTATTGCACTCTATCACTTTCTTTAGATAGATCCTCCAATGTGTGTTTTCTATAATTAGGTATTCCAATGTTGTATGCATATATGTTTACAAGTTTTAAATTCTTTTGATGAATTAACCCCTTTATCATTGTATAATGTTCTTTTTTGTCTCTTAAAAATTTTTTTTTTCCTTAAAGTCAATTTTGCCTCAAATAAGTTTAGCTGCTTTTGTTCTCTTTTGGTTCATCTTGGTGTAGAATTATTTTTCCATCCCTTCACTTTCAGACCATGTGTGACTTTAAAGATGTCTCTTCTAGGCACCATATATTTGGGCTTGCATTTACATTCAAGGTAGTTATTGATAGGTAAGGACTGAGGACCGCCATGTTGTTAGTTGTTTTCCAATTGTTTTGTAGATACTTTGCTTTCTGTCTCTTGCTGTCTTCCTTTGTGGTTTGCTGGGGTTTTCTGTAGTGATTTGCTTTGAATCCTTTCTATTTTGTTTAGTGCTTTCACTGAATATTTTTGCTTTGTGGTTACCATAAGGGTTATGTGAATAACATATACTTATAATGGCCTATTTCAAGCTAATAATAATTCAACTTGGATTGTGTCTAACAAATCTACACACTTTTACCACTCCCCATGTTTAGGTTTTTATGTTAGAATTTACATCATTTTGCAATTTATATCCCTTGAAAATTTATTTTAGCTATTGTTTTCTCTAACAGTTTTGTATCTTAAGCATTCTCCTGAAAATAAAATTGCATTAGACACCATTATAACAGTCCTAGAATATTCTGAATATGGTCCTATTTATACCATTAAGTTTTATGCTTTCATATGTTTCATGTTATTAATTAGCAGCTTTTGGTTTCAATTTAAAGAGCTCCCTTTAGCAATTACTGTAAGGCAGGTATAGTGGTGACGAATTTCTTTAGCTTTTGTTTGTCTGGAAAAGTTTTTATTTCTCCCTCATTTCTGAAAACAGCTTGGCTGGATAGGGTATTTTTGGTTGGCAGATTTTTTTTTTTTTTCTTCAGCACTTTGGAGATATCACTTCACTCTCCTGATCTGCAGGGTTTCTGCTGAGAAATTTGCTGATAGTATATTGGCAGTCTTTTGTATGTGATGTGTATCTTATCTTTTTCTTTGATTTTTGTTAGTTGGATTATTATGTACCTTGGTATACTCCTTTTGGGCTTGAATTTAATTGGAGAACTCTGCACTTTCTGTGTCTGTGTTGACGTCTATCTCCATATTATGGAAGTTGTCAGCCAAATATTATTTAAATATGCTTTCTGGCCGTTTTTCCCTTTGTTCTCCTTCTGCAACTTCTATTATGTGAAGGTTTGGTCTCTTGATGCTGTCCCAAAATTCTGGTAGGCTTTCTTCATTCTTTCTCATTCTTTTGTCTTTTTGCTTTCCCAGCTGTTCTATCCCCCAGCTCACTGGTTCATTCTTCTTGACTGTGTCTGTTCTTGAAACATTCTATTGAATTCTTCAGTTCAGTTATTGTAGTCTTCATCTGAAGGATTTCTATCTTTTTTTTAAATCATGAAACTAACCCCAAAAAGACATTCTTTTACATTTTAAGTTCTGAGATACATGTGCAGGATGTGCGGGTTTGTTATATAGGTAAACATGTGCCATGGTGGTTTGCTACACCTATAACCCACCACCTAGGTATTACGCCCAGCATGCGTTAGCTATTTCTCCAAATGCTCTTTCTCCCCCTAGCCTCTCCCACAATCCCCAACAGGCCTCAGTGTGTGTTGTTCCTCTCCCTGTGTCCATGTGCTCTGACAATTCAGCTTCCACTTATAAGTTAGGACATGTGGTGTTCAGTTTTCTGTTCTTGCATTAGTTTGTGGAGGACAATGGCTTCCAGCTCCATCCATGTCCAGATTATTTTTTATTGTTTCTATTTGTTTGTCAAACTTCTCACTTTTTTGTATATTGTTTTCCTAATCTTATTAAATGTTCTATTCATATGTTATTGTAGTTCACTGAAATTATGAGTGTTAATCTGAATTATTTGTCAGTAATTTCATAGATGCCCTTTCCCTTTGAGGTCTATTTTCAGAACTTTATTAGTTTCTTTTGGAGGTGTCATGTTTCCTGAGTCCTCATAACTCTTGTGTCCTTGCATTGTTGTCTACACATTTGAGGAAACAGCCTCTTCTCTAGGCTTTATAGAGGTTCTTTGTCAGGGATAAGCCTTCACTGTTTAGTCTAGCCTGTGATTCTGGAAGGGCCTGCTGCTATGACCCTGGACAGGCAGACCTGTTGAATTCTCTAGTTGACTGAGCCCCTCCTTCTGCTCTGATGTTTGTTGGGGCCACTGGCTAGGTTCTGCTGTCCAGTGAGACCACTGGCTAAGCTCTGCTATCAAATAAAGGTACTAACTGGGCTCCTAGAAGGTGTAGTCTCTGCTTGGGACAGGCAGGGCCAGAGGCTCTAATCCTTAGAAATGCGTAACTGAGGATTGAAATCTGTGAAGATGAATGTATCCCTGCTTTGGCGCAGTTGTGGGTGGGCTTTTTGACTGAGTGGAGCTACTACTTGACTTCCTGGGTCAACCCAGTCTAGTCCTTTTGCTTCTCGGAAATCCATGTGGGTGGGAGTCTCCCTGGCTGGGTGGGATCATTTGGCAGGCATTTTGGCTGGTTGAAGCTGCTGCCTAACTTTTTGGTTCATGGTGTTCTAGCCCGTACACTACTCTGAGATGTATGAAGATGGAAGTCTTTCTGCCTGGGTGAGGTCATTGGGAGTGCCTATTGATTGAGTGGAGCCTCTGCTTGCCTTCCTAGGTCAAGCTTGCCTAGCACCTTTGCTTCTCCTAAATAGGGCATATAGAAGACCTGGGAAGAGCATTCAGGCTGTGTGGGGACATGAGCTAAGGATTTGAGCCTAGAATAATTATGGACTATGTTTTCTGCAGTGTGATCCTCTCGGCTAGTTTCTCTGGTGTGGTGCCTCCCTTGCCTGGAATGTGGAGTAGCCACCAAGTTCTGTACACTTGAGCTCTACCCATGAGCTCTACCTATATTCTTTGTTTCTAGCTCATCTCAGGTGGTCTGACTCTGCCTGTGTTCCCAGTGTTTCTTGTGGGATGAAAGAAGAGTGGATCCTACAATGGTAGACAAGCTGAATGTCCATTTACCTCACTTTTCCTACTGTGAAAACCATGGTTCCAGAGGAATTCTCCATGTGTGGTGCTGGGCTGGCTTTGGGGAGGTCTGGTACACTCAAAGAGAACCATTCTTTATACCATTTGATTACAGCTTTCCTTGGTGCTGCAGTCCAGTGGAGGTGTTTCAGCTTCACTCCCAAGTTATGGGATATTCGGGACACTATTCTTGTCTGTGAATAGTTGCTGGTTAGATTCTGTGGTTGTGTGTGAGGAGGGGCGGGGGCATGGAATGGGGTGGGGAGATAGAATGGAGCCAAAGAACTCGTATTCTGCCATCGCTCCAATCCTGACATTCTTTTAATACTGTAGTGTTTATGAATTGAGACTACCCTCCCAGAAATAATTCAATAATAAGCCTTTATTTTTATTTTCAAATATTCTATAAAATTCATAAGACGTGAAAGAAGAATTCCCTCTTACTGAGGGTCTTTTTCATGATGACCACAGTCTCTCAATCCAGAAGTCTGAAATTACAGGTTTGAATCTTTTTACATTACAATCAATTATAAAGTTGCATTTCACAAAATATTATCACAGAAATATGTGAAAAAAATTTAGTGCTCACAGTACTCTGTTCCATTCATTAAGTTTAAAAAAGTTTGAATCCAAAGGTAGTTAACACAATAATAAATGACCTGCATGGGTCCTTGCCTCTTTAGCCAGTCTTCCTTCTCAATTACAGACACTCAACCTACACTTGTTGGTGAGTTTGTCCCAAGCTTTAGTATATATTTAGGGGGTAATTTTAGTTCAGAATTTCAGCAAACTAATATACTGAGCCTTCATTTCAATCAAAGAGGCCCAGAGGCCCTGTTTTGTATTTCTCCGTGTCTGAGTTCCTGCTTTGATAACCAGCCCCAGTTTCTCTAACACAGGAATCTTGCCTTGTTCTCATTAGTCCTTGAAGCCAGAACACCCCCACCTTATATCCTACTAGATCTTGGAATTTTGGGGGGATGCACATAAATGGGGAGAAGCACATAAAGTAAGATATGTTCTATTTCCCTCTTCTCACAAGTCACATTACAAATAACTTCTCTAGCAGCCTGGAAACTTTCTAGTTCCCGGACTGGCGTATGGCATAAGGCAGGTTTTAGTTCCTGGACTGGGTATGGCTTAATGCAGGAATGCATTCTCTGCATAGAAAAACGCAATTGTGAATGAGCTGCCCTAATTTGTGCATGAAGACAGGGGAATTGTCTCCTGGCCTGAAGCGCTTTGCCCTAAAGCATGGGAAGAGTCATTCTAGAGAAATTGTAACTCAGAAGCTATGTTGCATACTGGTGAAAAGCTAACATAATTTAAAATCTTGTTTGGTGCTGGTAATCTCTGTACACTCCTGACAGGCAACTTTGGAGTAATCCCATAGGGTGGCCATTAAGACCCATGCACAAGTATCTGATAGAAAATAACTGTCTGTGAACATGGAAAGTACATATGATAATTAGAAAAAACATGAGGCTAGGCACAGTGGCTCATGCCTGTAATCCCAATGCTTTGGGAACTGAAGTGGGAGGATCACTTGAGGCCAGGAGTTCAAGACCAGCCTGAGCAACCTAGTGAAACCCCGTTTCTACAAAAAACAAAAATTTAAGAAATAGCTGGATGCAGAGGCATCTGCCTGTAGTCCCAGCTACCCAGGAGGTTGAGGAAGGAGAATCACTTGAGCCCAGAAGCTTGAGGTTGTAGTAAGGAATGTTCATGCCACTGCACTACAGCATGGGTGGCAGTGCAAGTTTCTGCCTCAAAAGGAAGGAAGGAAGGAAGGCAAGAAGAAAAGAAGGCAGGGAGAGAGGGAGGGAAAGACAGAAAAGTAAGGAAGAAAACATATAAAAAATTATAATCTTATGAGTCCACAGATGAGACAGAGAAAAATCTGGAAAGGATTTTAAAATAAGTGTGCTTAAATTCTTCAAAGAGACATAGGAAGGAATAGAACCCACAAAATAATAATGGAAATACTCAAAAAAGACTATCCTAGAAAACTTAGAAATAAAAAACCTATTGAAGGCTGGGTGCAGTGGCTCACGCCTGTCATCCCAGCACTTTTGGAAGCCAAGGCAGGAGGATCACTTGTGGTCAGGAGTTTGAGACCAGACTGGCCAACATAGTGAAACCCCGTCTCTACTAAAAGTACAAAAAATTAGCTGGCCATGGTGACACGTGCTTGTAATCCCAGCTACTCAGGAGGCTGAGGCAGGAGAATCGCTTGAACCTGGGAGGCAGAGGTTGCAGTGAGCTGAGATCCCGCCACTGCACTACAGCTTGGGTGACAGAGTGATACTCCATGTCAAAAAAAAAAAAAAGATATAAATTAGTGTTATTAGAATTATTATTATTTAACTAATTAAGGAATAGGCTAGAACAGTGAACAGAGAATTACTGAACTAGAATATACAGTTGGTAATTCAGATCAAATTGCAAAGATATAAGAAAATGAGAAATATTGACAAGGAAGAAGATAGAATGAGAAGCTTCAGTATATGTCTAATATTAGTTCCAGAAAAAGAGAATGAGGGACAGTCAATATTTAAAAATGCAAATATTTAAAAATGAATGTAAAATGCAAACATAGATACATCATAATGGAATTAATATTATAGTCACAGAGAAGGTCACAAAATCCACCAAGAAAATTGCCACCTGTTTCTGTTGGAAGAAGTTGCTCAAGAGGAAGCACAATTCAAAGATCCTAACTACTCCTCTGTCCTAGGTTGGAACAGCCTAAAGGTAATTTCCTCTTTCAGTTTCTGTGGTCCCAATTCATGAAGTACTGTGCTTACCTCGTTTTAGAGATAAAAAGGTATTTTCTTTCTATACTCCTCCTACTTCTTGGTCCTATTCTTTCCATTCTTTAACTTCTGTTGGGAGAGGGTTTCATGGTGAAGCAGACCACTTGGGGAGATTTCATAGGAATATCCTCATATGTGAGTTGCTCAGGACTAACGGAGAGTGTGCATAGAGACACATAGGAGAGTTGTCATGGCTGCCCATATCCCCACTCTGGATTGATGGAGAGTGTGCCCACACACAGACACACATAGTTGTATATTTGGCTGCCCACATTCGTCACAAAAGATGTGTAGTTTTGTGTTTATCAACCACTTGGATTTGCTTTTCTGTGAATTGACTGTTCATATCCTTTTCCTTCATATCATTTAGGTTGTTAAACTTCTAAAAATCATTTGCAAAATTTATTTATGCATCACAGATGTTTTTTATCTGTCATCTATATTTCAGTTTTTTCTAAACTGATGTTTGCCTATCAAATTTCATATATTTTTGCATACAAAAATTTTTTTTATAACGTGTTGCTTTTTCTTGGTTTGGAAAGACCTCTTCAATGTGTTTCTTTTTCTTGGTTTGGAAAGACCCCTTCCATCTCTAGGTTGTAAATATGGCGATTTTTATTGGTGCTTGAACCTGGGCCATGGTAAATAGTCATTATTACATTTTCTATAATACACATTATAGAAAGTAATATTTCTTAATATTCTCTTCTAACGTTGACCATCAGAAGTATTTATGAAATATGTGCATATTTCTGTGGAAGGGAGCATTGGTCATCAAAGAGAGAAATTCCACTTTATTTGATGACACAGTAGACTATAGCATTCATAATATAACAGATTTAATGCCAATTGTGATGATAATACCTTTCCACTGGAAAGTTGTTAGTTATAAATATAAATGATGAGATAAATGATTAATGCTTGTTAGCAGATGATGAACATAATTACAAATGCATGTAATAAGTATCTTTGTAATACTTGTAAGAAGTGTAATGTACCCTTTTAAATGATAATTCGATTTTTACATGTGGCCAATTGTAGCTGACATTTATTTTATGACAGTGTTCTAAGATCTTTACATATAGCAGTTAATTTCAGGCTCACAATAACCTGGAGAGGTAGGCCATATATTTCTCATCCTTTTATAAAAAACTGAGGCAGTGTTAAGTAAAAGTCACATAAATAGTAAGTGGTGCAGTGAAACCCAATCAACTCTATATTATCTCTCAAAACTGCTAAAAACAGTCTATTATATAGATTTTTAAATAATATGTTAATTAAATCTATTTTAATAAGGAGTAGAATAAACATTTAATAGTTCAACTAAAAAACTTAGAAAAAATTTATAGTTGGTGTTCTGTGTACTTAATATAATTATATTTGCAATCCAGGATTTCATCATTTGCATTTATCATTCAATAAAAGCTAATTTTCAGAAATACTTCTAGAGAGAATGCTCATTAAAAGATAACTTTGCAAAAAGTAAAATGTAATTTAGAGAAATGTATTGTTCTATACAGTACTAGCCTGAGGCAGTAGTCACACCACACTCAAATTAATAAGTTAATGTAGACTTTAAGGGAAAAATAAAATCACCATTTTCATGATTATTAATTTGATTAAAAGTTTTGAGATATTGGGTTCATCCGGATCCTATACACAATTCCATTTATAGAAATATATTAGCTTCATTTAATATATAAAAAATAAAACTGTGTGTCTAGTATTTTTTTGGCACAATATATTAGAAGGTTTAAATTCACAGAGGAGAACTGATGAATAGTGTATTGAATTTATAAAGCAGGGCTTGGAAAATTATACTACCTGGACAAATTCTTCCATATGAAATAAGATCTGTGAATACATATTGTTGATAATATTTTCATGCATATACACAAAAGCATTCTTATATTAATCTTTAGACCTCCAAGTTTGCTAAATGATGATAAAGAGACTGCTCGTCTCAAGAGACTGTTCTGAAGGTAGAGGATAAAAAAGAGAAGAAGAAATTTTACAAGTATTGTATTTTAATGAAGAAATGTTTCCTTAGTATCTAGAGGATAAACTCCTAACTTCTTAGTATGCATGAAGCCTCCAGGACATGGGCCTTACCTATATACCTGACTCATCATCATATCCACAGCCACTTCCTCATTGCAGGAATAATCAGCTCCAGCAAGTAGTTCCTGGTGCGTACAATGTGTTTCATGGAAGGCCCTTATCTTTCACAAATCTCTGGTAAATTTCTGATTCAAGACTTAGTTTAACAAGCTCCTTCTTTTAGAACTTTTCTTGTAGTCTATTTAAACAGAATAGGTCTTTATATTTTTTGGGCCAAAAATCAATACCATTATTGTTTATTTATATTATTATTTTATAGCAGACACCATTACTGTGTGTGTTATTTTAATAATATTTATTTATCTACATTTAGATCTTATGTACAGAAAGTTAGGTAATCATATTTCTAGTCCATACCATGTTATTATAATTTGTCCCTATAGGGAACTCTTAATTAAAAAAAAAAAATAGTATTTCCCTCTTATTTCCCATAGTCAGTTGTGTCTCCTGTAACCAAGGCAGGACTAATGTGTTTGATTTATGCCATTCACTATATATGGAATCTTACAGAATATTTGCATTGTTTTTATGTGAATGTATTTAAAATTTATAGAAATGATATTTTGCTATAAATCTCATCCATTTCTTTTTTCTGTGTTTTATAAATCCATGTTGCTATGCATCATAAACAATTTTTATAAAAGTGGAATCAGTTTCCAAAACCTACAAGTAAAAATATTTTTCAGCAAACCTAAATTGTTGGCTTCTCTTTGAGTCTGCACTCCTGTATGGCAAACAATTATAGGAGTTGTATCGACTACTACCTTAAGAAGGGAATATACTTTTCTGTTTCATCATTAGGCCGTAGTCACTCATTAACTGTCTCCTCTAAGCATTTTAATTTGCAGCCTCTAGAAGCTATGAAACATGAACGTGGCTCATGGGACATTGTAGCCTGTTAAACTTTTATACTTTCCTTCCCTTCCCCTCTTTTCCATCCCTATCTCTAAGTCTCCAAGTTAACTTACAACTACCAATCTTTTTCTTGGTTATTAAGTTTTTCTCCAAGGACAAAAAGAGACTCTACCATTCCTCTCTGTATTCACATTTAAATAAGTTCATTCCTTCATTTCCACTACAGCCTTCTAGTATGTCCTATTTGAACACCTTTGCTTTTATCTTTAACCCAAATGTACTCTACAGTAGCTCTGTCTTATCTGAAGTTTTGCTTTTCATGGTTTCGGGTATCTGTAATCAATGGCAGTTTGAAAGTATTAAATGAAAAATTGCAGAAATAAAGAATGTATAAGTCTTTAGTTGCATGCCATTCTGAGTAGCATGATGAAATCTTGGGCCATTCTATTCGATCCTGTCCAAGATGTGGATCATCCCTTTGTCTGGCATCTCCACACTGTCTATGCTATGCACCTCTTAGTCTCCTAGTAGGCATCTCAGTTATTAGATCTACTGTCACAATATTGCAGTGTTTGTGTTCCACTAACCCTTATTTTGCTTAATAATGGCCCAAAGCACAGAAGTGGTGATGCTATTAATTTGGATATGCCAAAGAGGAGCTTTAAAGTGCTTCATTTGAGTGAAAAGCTGGAAGTTCTCAACTTGAGGAAAGAAAAAAAGTCATATGCTGAGATTGTTGAAATCTATGGTAAGAACAAATCTGTTTGTGAAGTTGTGAAGAAGGAAAAAAAAATTGTGTTCGTTTTTGCTGTGGCACCTAAAACTACAAGTTACTGCCACAGTGCGTGATAAGTGCTTAGTTAAGATTGAAAAAGCATTACATTTGTGGGTAGAAGACACGAACGGAAACTTGTTCTAATTCATGGCAATTGGGTTTGGTACTATCTGCTGTGTCAGGGATCTACTGGGGGTCTCCAAACTTATTCCCTCCAGATGAGAGGATACTACTGTATGCACTTTGTCCTCATTTGTGAGATGAGACTTCCTTCTCCAGATATAATTTCCAGTATTTCCGTTAGAGCCCTGCCTTTTCTCACTTCTCTATACCTTCATATATTAATCCTCATTCTATCACTGCTTCTAAACCCAGAATTCTCTGCACCCTCACACATCTCCTGTTTTGAAGTACTATATAGGTTCTGTTTTTACTGTTCATTCCTTCCTTCAATCAGTTGGTCAACAAATATTAATTTAAGGGTTAAATATAGCTTGAAAATACACTGAAGTCTCAACATGTATTAGAATCCGTAGTTTGAAGAATCACAGCTTGATGGCTTAAATTTATTTCCAGATTAATTTCTCTTCAGCTTATTACTATGTCCGCAAAAAGAGGTGGAAATAATATATTTAGGGTAAGGATAAGTGTGGAAACTTCTCTCTAATGTATTGCTATTTCCTTGTGGAGCCAGATCTTAAGTCTGGTAGTTGTTGCAGCTGATATGAATCTAGGAATCCATGAGGTCAAAGAATTCAAGGCCCTGGTTCTGCTACACTTTAAAACATCAGGATAGAGGAGGAAATTCCTTGCTGTGACGCAGTTACCTATCTCTATGTCCTGTTTCTGATATGCCACTGGACTTACAGCAGGCCTGGCCATGCTAACTGACCACAGTATGCAAGAAATTTCTAACCATCAGAGCCTTCAGTTCTTTCCAGTTTGAGCTGAAAATAGAAAGTCAGTGATAGAGAGGTTGTAGAGGAGCACTTTAAATTGTAGATCTCTTCCCTAAAGTGAGTATAAGGAATACAAGCATGACAATTTGTTTTATACATCTGGAAAAGCAATTTCCAATGTTAGTCATGGATCACAGGAAGCAGAGTACTTCCCTTTTATAGATCTTTGTCATGAAATAATTTACTTTTCTCATCTGTCTGAAGGTCTAGTATATAAAACTCCAAAGCAACATTCAAGATGAAAATTTGCATATACCTACAGAAAAATTTCATATGCCTATGGAAAATTTTTATATACCAGTGTTGGGTTGAATTTTGATGATTTATTTTGTTACCACTACAGTTTTAATTGACATGGTTTTTTTTTTGTAGTATATATAATGTATTTCTGATATCTTAAAGTTAATTTCATCTTTTTTGGTAAGTATTGTTTAAAGTAAGAAAGGCGATAAATCAGTTTAAAATAGCACATATTTCTAGCAACTTGTTTATTTTTAGCCTATAGTAGAATTAGTTTATTTATGTTATTTATAAATATAAAATTTTGTTTATGCTAGTTTCAAGGAAACAGGGTACATAAATGAAGTTGTTTTTCATTCAATGCAGTGTTCTCATATCTATTGACTACCTACTTTGTGTCAGGCACTGCACATGTTGCTATACATATTTTGTTTAAACATTCAAATTAAATTGAGGTTGTTGTTATCGCTTATATTTTATAGAAGAATGAGTCTCATAGAGAATAAGTAACCTGAAGAAGATTATACAGATAGTATGTGGCAGAGCTATAATTAAATAATGATATTAAATAAAGCCTACACACATATCCGCACACTTTAAAGACTAAGCCAACTGTTTAGAACTTGGCAACGAACCTGATTCTAGATCTTACAATTTTCCCACTTTAATGATTGTGTTACAAGAAAGAGACAACTTGCTTTGATTCCCCTCCCGAGGGTTGGCATGGAGATGCACTTACCTAGTTTGATTTGAGGGGCACTAGGAAGGCAGTCTTACTCAGATCCAGACTAGCTCCAGTTCAAATCCTCATTTGAAAGGCTACCATTTAAGAAATATTTCTTAGTTTTTCTTTTTTCTTTCGGTAACATCTAGTTCTATACAAATCCCTTAGTAAAATATCAATATTCTTAGAGTATTATGCTTTGAGTCACTATCAGTAACACTTTAGGGGATTTGTTGATCCAAATCATTTCCAGTGGTGACAGATAACAGAGAGCACAATCCCAAAGGAGTGAGACAAAGGACGCAGTGGAGGTTTTCCTTTAGGAAGGCAGGCAGTAGGTAATGCCGAGAGAGCCAAACAAGTGATATGAAACAGAAAATAAATTGCATTTATTTACAGTTTTATCAAATTTTATCTGCTTAGTGCATAGACAGGCATCAATTCTGACCTTGGGAAAAAAATATCACTTGATAATACGAGACTGTCAATTTACCATAGAAATTACTTAGGAAAGTAAACATAGTACCCTACAAAGTCTTAAGCTTGTTTTTTGCAAAACAACAACAAAAAAGCATAACCTAGTTGAGATGCATCGGATGTGTTCTTTTCTGGTAACGTGTGCTATCTCAAGGTCAAATGAATCCCAGCAGGGAGACCACAAATACACAGCATTATAAACGACCCCAGGAAAACAGAAACATGAATATTCATCATTTTTAAGCATTCCAAGACAGCAGGAGACTATTTTCATGAGGTTGTATGACACCTTTAATGATATGACTATTTGACAGCTCTTTCATTCCAGGAAAAAAAGTTCGACAAAGAGTCAGGGGAGTCATAAGTCAAATCAAAATCTCAAAGGAGAAATCAAACCTCAGAAGTACTTTTCAAAGACTGGGACAGAGTATCCAATGTAAAGGCGTGTTACAGTGTCTCACGTTTGATTCTAAAGCGTTATACAATCAGTAATTAAGCAACAATAATTTCGATTGAAGGAGGACTAGGAAGATTTCAAAAAAAAAGGATAAAACTGTAAAGACTTTGCTCAACACATCTAGTTAATCAGAGACAATAATAATTAAGTTATAGTTTTAATTTTTATTTCCTCATCACTAGGCAATAAAATGATTGGTATTCTTTATTGATAGCAAAATCCTAGTTTCCACTAATAATATCCATTCATCTACTTATTCCTTTGCCAAGCATAAAAATATTAGCTGTACTATATGCTAAGGACTGTCAAAATCACTAGAGTTGGGGCTGGGCGCAGTGCTTATGCCTATAATCCCAGCACTTTGGGAGGCTGAAGCAGGCTGACCACTTGAGGTCAGGAGTTTGAGACCAGCCTTGCCAACATGGCAAAACCCCGTCTCTACTAAAAATACAAAAATTAGCCGGGTGTGGTGATGGGCACCTGTAATCCCGGCTACTTGTGAGGCTGAGGCACGAGAATAGCTTTAACCCGGAAGGCAGAGGTTGCAGTGAGCCGAGATAGCGCCACTGCACTCCAGCCTGGGCAATGAGACTGTGTCTCAAGAAAAAAAAAAAAAAATCTGTAGGGTTATAAGAATACCAGAAGATGGGAGAGATGAGATTGAAAGCAAGACAAGGAATACAAAGTTTCGTTACTGGAGAAAGAGCCCATGTGTAGATACAGTGAAGGAAGTAATTGAGTAAAAGGTTGGAAGCCAAGGAATCCACTCAGCATCTGTCTGGTTGCCTGCCGTGGTTGCTGGGTCTCCATACTTGTGGGAGTTATACAATATCTGGCACAAAAAGGGTCCACGTTAAAGTTTCTGTGATTCTAGCTGCCACATATTGACTCAATGTGTTAACCCAAGCGATTATCAAATGCTGATCAGAAATGCTGAGCATTTTACCATTGTAAATGGGATCATGTTAACATTCCTGTTAAAAATTGCTTCAAAAACTTTCCATTGCACTCAGAATAAAATTCAAACTCCTTAGTACCACCTATAAAGCCTTATGTGATCCAGTCCCTGCTGCCTCTTCAATTTCATCTCATCACTCTGCCCTTGACTTTCCATTCTCCACTTTAACTACCCTCCCTTTAGTGCCTCCAACATGCCAAGACCTCTGTATGTGCTTTCCCTTTGCCAGGAATTCCCACGTCAATCGCTCTCCATCAGACTAGCACCTATTCATCTTTGCAATTTGAGTTCAAATGTCCCTTAATAAGGAAGCCTCACCTATCAAGTCTAAAATAACTTACTAGTTTCTCATTATGCTATCTCATTTCCCACTGTTCTTTTTCTTCATAGCACTTATTATAAATTGAAATCATATGATAGCATATGATGTAATTATCTTCCATTATAGCTAGAGTGTTTTAAGCTCCATGAGGACAGGGATCATGTTGCTTTTATTTACAATATAATGCTAGACTTATAATAAGTACTAGATAAATGTTTGTTAAAAAAGGACAATTATTTATAACTTTGAAGAATATGAGAAATTAATTGCTATATAACGCATATAGGATGTTGCAATCAAGAGATTATTTTTGACTTGGGTTCTAAAATTTAGAATAGCAGATTCAGCCCTTGGTGACAACCATGTGGGCTAGATGACTGTGACTGTTTCTGGCACATTTGGCATCCAAAAGTGTCCAATCCTGGCTCTTTGGTCCTGTCACTTTACTTCTTTGAGCCTTAGTTTCCCAAAGCATTAAATGGGTGGTTGAGTTGGATGGTCTTTGTGATTTCTATATTAAAGTTTTTGTAAAATTATATTCTCATGTAGAAATTTTAGGAAAAAGTGATTTCTATGCAGCGTTAAGGATTTTAATTCTTAGCCTTTGCTTATCAAGTTGCTGGTATAACAGTGGAAGGTTAAGGACTTGGGTCTATTTACTTACTTTTCACTCATTCCCTTTACCTAAAAAACATATCCGATTCTTTGAGCAGAGACTAGAAATATGCATGGGCATGTACTCAAAAAAAAGACAAGCATTTAACTTTCCTAATACTCTTATCACTTCAACATCAAGGTTTGGCAGAGAAACACAGAACTCCTCACAACAGCTGCCTTCACTATCATGTGTGCACACCAAATAAGGGATTTCTACTTTACAAAATGCTGTTTCAGAAAGTCAAACACACAGTTGCTCCATCCTCATATGTCACTGTCTTAAGAAAGTAAACATTCTGTAAATTCATTTTAAAGAATATGTTAGACTTTAAAAAAAAAAAAACTTTTGATCTGTACTCACATACTGTAAGTTGCCAAAGGACACATTAGGAATGTGGGTAGAATTTCAAATATATGACACCATACTTATAAATGTGCTTGTTACTGCTACAGTAAGTCTTTTGACTTTAAAAATACCATTCTGCCAATGGACGGTGCCACTGTTTCTCAAAGGGTCAGTATTGTAGAGTATCTACCATATCATTTGGCATGATTATACAATTACTGTTGATAAAGTTCAATTCATAGCCAGGAAATAACAGCCATCAACTAAGATTCACAAAGACAAGTCTATTAGTAAATCTATTACCACAGCCACCTATAGTTTAGCATAAAGAAACTTTCTAAGTTGTAACATGACTTGAACTGAGAACCACAAGGTGTCACAGACTCATTTTATAATCTAGGAGAAGCAAATTTTATTCCTAATTATTCATTTATTCTGAAAGACAGACAATAATACCAGATACATGTCTCAGTCTCAGAAACATTTGGAATATTTGTGGATTGATGGTATAGGCCCTGATCTGATGGATACTTTATGAACATAGGCCTGAATAACCATTATGGGTATGCAAACCTTTGTCTAATAATTATTTTTGGAGAAGATTTTTTATAAATTACTATATTAGTTAAGAGCTGAAATCAAATGATAAAGATCTGGAAGTACAATTGGAGCCCAGTAAGACCCAAGACTTTGGTTTACACCATTTCTTCTGTAGTCTGGGATACTCTATGCTCTTTCTTTTCCCAACATGAACATCAAACATCACCTTCTCTATAAAGTCTCTCTTTAATTTGCCTCCCCCAAGCAAATCGATCACTCACTCTCACACTTTTTTATATATTACTGTGGTACTCTGCACACATGCCTATTATAAACTTTAATTTATAGAAAAAAGAGAACCATTTTGTCTCTGTATATCGCTTCCTTTTGGTAGTAAGCTTCTTGAAGGAAGTCACCATCTTATTCATCTTTGTTTATTTTCAACTTTATCTTAGTACTATGTGCCATGGCTAAAAAAGATGAATAAAGTCTAGGCTCTGCTTGCTGGGACTTCTCATTGTGATCATATTTTTAATAAATGTGGTTACTTGACACCTGGTATTAATAGCTTGTCAAAGATTAAAGATTATGTTCAGCAGAAAACTGGCCTTCGGCTCTCAGAAAAAAATAAGTAAAATGTGGTTTGTTTCCTTTCTTTTTCCCAGTCTATGCCTATCTTCCAACCCTCAGGTTCTCAGAGTCTTCTGGTTGCCTATAGAGATTCAAAATCCTCACATGATTCACATAGAATAGACCTGCCCTTCCTGGAAACATCTCAGGTCTCTTCATTTTTTTATCTAATTTTTTCTTGCTCTAACCTGTCCCCAGTGAAGACTCCTTTTTATACATGTTTATGCTTGGTATTGATCTGATTATATGAACAAAGTAATTTATATTACATGGTAATTTACATTATAATAAATTATTGATACCTTATGGAGTATTAATAAGAGTTTCTGATTAAGAGAAAGTGTGAGCTTACAGAGAGGCTATTGCTCAGTTTGATCCTGAACTACAAAGCATAAATCTATCTACTTAACTCTCCTCTTCTGGGTTCCAGGGCAGGGCAGTGAATCCCTTGGATGAGACTCTCATCTCTCTTAGGTCCACTTTTCTGAAACAGGAAGAAAATACTCTCTGGGATTTGGTGGAATGAGGTGGCCAGAGATGACTAATTTAAAAATGAACGAAGTCTGTCTTTGGTACTATGTATATTCTCTCTCACATTTTTTTATTCTTGTTTATCCTAATAATCATTTTTTATTTTTCTAATAAGCATGTTAAGTAGATAATTTAAAAATTATATGAGAGTAGAAATTCGTTCTCATGCTGCTAATAAAGACATACCTGAGACTGGGTAATTTATAAAAGAAAGGGGTTTAATGAACTCACAGTTCTACATGGCTGGGGAGGCTTCACAGTCATGGCGGAAGACAGGAGGAGCAAAAGTCATGTCTTAAAGGGCATCAAGCAAGAGAGTGTGTGCAGGGGAACTCCCCTTTATAAAACTATCAGATCTCATGAGACTTACCTATTACTACAAGAACAGCACAGGAAAGACCCATCCCCATGATTCAATTACCTTCCACCGGGCCCCTCACACAACACATGGGAATTCTGGGAACTACAATTCAAGATTTGGGTGGGGACACAGCCAAACCATATCAGGTTATAAAGTGTTTTCTGGGTTAAATTGATAATTTTAAGGACTAATTTATCCAAAATCTCCGTAGCCTATTTATTTATTTTGATGAAATGAAGTGTACTTTCCACAAGGCATGTAGAAAAAACAGACTGATTTACTAAGACAGTGTAGACAATCAAGTAAAAAGATTTATATAGGCATACATCATCCATATCCAAATCTTAATCTTGGGTTCCAATGCAGGGACACATCCATGGACTGGTTATCTACAATGTATAGTCAGTGATGGGTCCATTATTCTTTTAGATTGTCATGCTTTACTTCTGCTGGATCCCCAATTACTTGATTTGTTCCATGAACTCATGAAGATTTTGTTGACTGAAGTACAATTTGACCAAAGCAGTGGTGACTCGATGCCCCCTTCCCTAGTAAGCACCCTTATAAATGCCCTCTGTGCTCCAGTCACTCTTAAAAATTCTTAAATTAAAAGTAGATTTTTGTCCTTAATTCACTCCCTCAGTTTTGTTGTTTCAAGCCTTGGAAAAAGAGCCACTTCAAGATGTGGTTATCTAAAATCATTATTGGAATCGATTGTTCTTAGAAAGGAAGATAGACAAACATTAGAACAGTTTACACTAAATTCATTTAGGTTTTTGTCACTTAATGTATACCACATGCATTTTCTAATTGCCGTGGTTTGAATGCTTTTGTCCCCTTCAAAAGTCATGTTGAAAATCCATCCCCGATGCAACAGTGTTGGAAGGTGAGGTCTGATGGGAGATGTTTAGAACATGAGTGCTCTGCTCTCATGAATGGACTAATGCCATTATAAAGGGCTTGATGGAGGGATTTTGCTCTCTCTCTCTTTTCTCTCTCTCTCTTTTTGCTCTTCCGCTTTCTGCCATGTGAGGACATGGTATTGCTCTCCTCTTCAGGACCCAGCAAGAAGGCTCTCCTCGATGCCATTGCCTTAATCTTGGACTTCTCAACATCTAGAACTGTAAGAAAATTAATTTATGTTCTTTATACATTACCCAGTCCCAAGTATTCTGTTATAGCAGCACAAAATAGAGACACCCATTTTATTTACTATTTATATAAAATATCTCCCTGGACTGCTTAAAAATAGTGCAATGTGTAAAATAACATGTTTATTTTACCAATCTCATAGTGTTGAATATTTAGTTTCTTTCTAAATATTTGCTGTTACAAGTAATATTCAGCAACAGTTTACATATGAAAATCCACTATCACCTGACTTTTGTTCCATATTCATTTTTTTGATGACTTAAGTGTCCTTTACTCACAAGGCACTAATTGGAACACTAATAAAAAATGATCTTTGTTAGGAGCTGGGGATACCCTTGTTGTTCAGTTATTAATTTGCCACCATCTTGACAATTGAAAGAACATCCAGAAGCCAAAAGAAAATTACCTTGATTTACTTTGTTTTTTCAAGACAGTTTACCATCATTCTTATTGTCCTAATAGTGTTCTTTCAAAGCTTTTCTTAGCTGACTGAAGTGGTGAAGAACCTATGAGCAGAACTCTCATTTTAATCATCTGTGACTCTGAGAGATTAGCAGAGCATCCGCTATCTATTAATTTTTTAAAAAGGAAATCGCTTCTTAATTACAAATAGGGAAAATATTGATAGCTACAAATAAGAAAAAAGAGAACCATTTTGTCTCTGTGTATCCATTTTTTGCCTTTATAGTTATTTACAGAGGACTTTTATTTTCTCCCCCTTGAAAAGGACCATATGCTTTAACATACAAATTTCCAGAAGGTCAGAAAACACAACACTTCCGTGGAATGCTGCTTCACATAGGGCTACTTGTGTTGGAGCCAGGAAGCTTGCTTTTAAGGACCCAAGGGGACTATGAGCCTTTTCTGCTGGATCGAGCTCCTGGTATTACTTTCACTATGTTTCTGGCCTTAGCAAAATCTGGAACAGACTGCAGGCTGGAGTGTGTTGGCACACGTATGCAGCTCTACCATCTGTTTTGCTTCTTCAATTCATCAATTTCCTTTACTTATGAGATCTCCCACCACTTAGTAAAGTTATGAAAAATATGTACTTGTCCTTAATTACTTTTACAGATCTTTTCAGAGGAAATTGTGCTGTAGTATGTGAGTAATGATAAAGTAAAATGTTATTGCCAAAAAAAGCAGTAAATCATTAAAATTAAATATTTAAGCCTCAACTAATTAACAAGTCAATGAAAGTTGTGGTCTTGGCTGCCTAATGAACAGTTATGGAAAGGAAGTTGCGTAGCCTGTCCTTGACAAAGGCAGGGTCTGCTACTGTTCTGTTGCAAGCTTATTTTTTGTTAAGTACTTTAGATTTGTGTTTAAAACTCCTAAAGCTGTTTCCTCTCTATATATTATTGGAAATATTTAAGCCTTAAGATGGACTATATCTGTCTCTTACAGAAGGTAAGAAATGATAACTCCCTTGAGAGTAGAACCACCGTCATTTGTAATATCTAAAATAATTGCTAAAGCCTGAAAACATTTTGATATTCTAGAAGGGATATATTTATGTTAACATAGTAATTATATTTCCATCCTAGATGACAGAAACTAAGTGCCACTCTGCCAGGGAATTTTTCCAAACCTCTTCAACTCTTTGCACACAACAGCCAGATGGGCAGCATCTGGGACAAAGAGTCAGCTAGAAGAATCAGAAAAGGTGAAAAAGAGCACCTATAAAGATAAAATACAGGGCACATAAACATACTCTGGGTCCTATAAGTGTCCACAGGAGTTCCCCTGTCATAGTAAAAACGTATTTTAAAAGAATATTAATACGCCACCCCACAAAACTGCCTGACAAACTGTAACTTGCCCAGCATAATGGAATCTGATGACCCTGTGGCAGAATTAGAAATACAACCTAAAATTCCAGACAAAATCATCAATTACCAGAAACTGTTCTCCTTCATGTCATTTTAGTTTATTGCAAAGAATGCCTTGTGGTCACAAAAACTCAAATTAAATTATAAGGTGATTCTGAAGGCAGTTAAATTTGTATTTTTCCATTCTTCGTGGAACTAAGAAAGGAAATTAGAAAAATTGCTTTTAAATTCCTTAACTATTCTGATCACTCACCAGTAATTTTAAGTAAGAGTTGACAATTCAGGCTTTAAACCTGAAGGCAAATACTTGGTGCAAATGCAACTTTTTGCAGTTCCTTTCAGATAAACAAAAAACAGTTTCTCTACCTGTTAACATTTGTTTCTGTAACTTGGATAAGATTGTTCTTTTGTCTAATGAAATGAGGTTCATTACAGTCAAAACAAATATATTCTACTTTTCTCCAGTGTGTCTATGATTTGTTTTACTTTATTTTATTTTTTATTTATTTTGCATCAGTCTACAGAAGGTGAAAGAGATGGAGGATTATACATGGAATTATTTTTTTTTTTTTGAGATGGAGTTTCACTCTTGTTGTCCAGGATGGAATGCAATGGCCTGATCTCGACTCACTGCAACCTCTGCCTCCCAGGTTCAAGCAATTCTCCTGCCTCAGCCTCCCGAGTAGCTGGGATTACAGACATGCACCACCACTCTTGGCTAATTTTTTATTTTTAGTAGAGACGGGCTTTTTCCATATTGGTCAGGCTGGTCTTGAACTCTCGACCTCAGGTCATCCGCCCGCCTTGGCCTCCCAAAGTGTTGGGATTACCAGCATAAGTCACCGCACCCGGCCTGTACCTGGAATGTTTTTAAGGAGTTAGGCCTGGGTCAACAGAAGGCTGAAATAAGGAATAGACCATAGTCTGCAATGAAGAGGTGAAGAGCACAATTTCAGGCTCCATGTAATAAAATGATTGCGTTCTGCTTAGGTATTTCTAACTAAGTGGCCCAAGTATAAGGCAATTTCTTGGGGACAGATATTTAAGGAGTCTGGAATCATCATTGGAGGAGGCTTATTGGAATGCAGATTCCTTCTTTCCTTGACTGGTTTTAGACAGGTATGTGTGTGGAGACTGCCACTGCACTCTGCATCGACATTAGACGTTTACATATCTGTCTCCTCCACTGGACTGAGGCTTTCCCAAGAGTCAGAGTATATCTTTTTTTTTTTTTTTGAGATGGAGTCTCGCTCTGTTGCCCAGGCTGGAGAGCAGTGGTGCGATCTCGGCTCACTGCAAGCTCCGCCTCCCGGATTCACGCCATTCTCCTGCCTCAGCCTCTCGGAGTAGCTGGGACTACAGGCGCCCGCCACCACACCCGGCTAATTTTCTGTATTTTTAGTAGAGACGGGGTTTCACCATGTTAGCCAGGATGGTCTCAATCTCCTGACCTGGTGATCCGCTCACCTCAGCCTCTCAATGTGCTGGGATTACAGGCGTGAGCCACCACGCCGGGCCCGGAAGTATATATTATTAATCTTTGCTCTCTTGGGGGTTAGCATTTCGAGAAATGAAACAGTAGGCCTTTATAAAATAAATTGAACTCCTTCTATAGGTATATCTTAAACATGTCATGTAGCCTCTGACAGGAATAAAACACGTTCTTTTTCATACAGTTTCCTTATTTTTACAAAATATTACAGAATTTTCAGTTTGCAGAATTGTTCATGGAATTATTTGTAGAATTTGGATCCTTAATATTAAAGAACTTTCAGATTTTTATTGTTACCACATGTACAGGGAGAATATGCCATTACTATCCTGCTCTATTAAGTAATTGTGAAATCCTGTTGAGGTATCCGGATTTTGTAGGTGAATACATAGTGGATGTTGTCAAGGCACTTTCAGTGTATATCTCATAACAATCACATAAGCTATCTTCCCATGTCCCATTTTTAGGTGGAATCACTTTGTGGTGGTGTAGTCTACACTCGGTCCAGAATTATGCTTCTTTTTCAGTGTGAATCACTTTCCATTGAGTCCCAGAGAGTCTCTTACACATTTTAATTTTTAGATTGAGGGTACACTCTCTTCAGAGCATCTCAGCTGGCTTACATTTAGCGAATTGTTTTATTTTCTATCTTTCTTTTTCTTTTATTTATTTGTTTTGAGACGGAGTCTCGCTCCGTCACCAGGCTGGAGTGCAGTGGCATGATCTCGGCTCACTGCAAGCTCCGCCTCCCAGGTTCAAGCAATTCTCCTGCCTCAGCCTCCGGAGTAGCTGGGATTACAGGCGCGTGCCACCACGCCCAGCTAATTTTTGTATTTTTAGTAGAGAGGGGGTTTCACCATGTTGGTCAGGCTGGTCTCGATTTCGTGACCTCGTGACCCACCTACCTCGGCCTCCCAAAGTGCTGGGATTACAGGTGTGAGCCACTGCACCCGGCCATTTTCATTTCTCATCCCTTGAAAGTACAATTGTGAGGTCTCTGCCCAAGGCACTAAAAAATAATCAGAAATCCTTAAAGATCCCAGCATTATTTCTCCTCTTCTTTCCAGAATTGACTTCCTATCTTGACTCTCGTCTTAAATCAATAACAACCTGGATAATCTGAAAATACATTCTAAAATTTCTCCAAAAATTGATAGCTTTTTAAGGTTTCTGGATAACTGCGATCACTTGGTACCTAAGCAAAATGTATTCTCAACAAACTCTTTCCTCTCTTCTCTCCCTCCATTCTTCCCTTTCTTCTTTCCTTCTTTTGTTTTTCTTTTTATTTATCTTTCTATTATTTGTATCAATTTTTAACAAAACTTATTTATTCACTTAAATAAATATTTGATGGTTTAAATAAATTTTAAAATATATAAAGGAATGCAGTCATTAATAAAAGTCTCCCTTACACTACTGTTTCTCTACGCAACTTTTCTCAGCCTTTGCTGTCATGCTGCAATTTTTATTATTTCTCTTTTATTTCTTAATATTAACTTGACCTGTAGACTTGGCTGTACTAAAAAGCTTGTCTTTTTTGCCCTTCAACTTTACTTTTAGTAAAGAGGTACTAAGATTTACTTAGATATATGTAATATTTTAATAAAGAAAAGGAAATTGAAGAAATTCATTGTGTGACAGCAGATATATTAGCAATAAATCCAGGATACAGTGAATCCTTGACGTGAACTTTATAAAGTTATTCTTAATGTAAGTTTTTTCAACATTGGGTCATCATGTAAGGGACTATATAAATGTAAAAACGGAGTTGATATCAACCTGGAGCTGATATCCAATCTATTTTTTTCCTGGAACCAGATCCGTAATCAGAACATATATATAAATCAGATGCTGGAAAGAGATCATTATTGTGATATTTGAATACTTTCTGGGTGCAAAGAAAAGCGTAAACATCCTCAGCGAGCAGTAAACTATGGGAGGGACAGACTTTTGCTTTTAAAGATCTTACGGATTTAAGAAATAAGTATTGGCTGGGCACGGTGGCTCATGCCTGTAATCTCAGCAGTTTGGGGGGCCAAAGTGGGCAGATCACCTGAGGTCAGGAGTTTGAGGCCAGACTGGCGAACATGGTAAAACCCCGTCTCTACTAAAAAATACAAAAATTAGCCAGGTATGGTAGTACGTGCCTGTAGTCTCAGGTACTCCGGAGGCTGAGGCAGGAGAATTGCTTGAACCCGGGAGGCAGAGATTGCAGTGAGCCGAGATGGCGCCACTGCACTCCAGCCTGAGCTACAGAGTGAGACTCCATCTCAAAAAAAAAAAAAAAAAAAAAAAGAAAGAAGTATTACTGGACAGGCACAGTAGCTCACCCCTGTAATGCCAGCCATTTGGGAGGCCAAAGTGAGTGGATCATCTGATGTCAAGAGTTCAAAGTCAGCCTGGCCAACATGGTGAAACACCGTCTCTACTAAAAATACAAAAATTAGCTCAGCTTAGTGGCAGGCACCTGTAATCCCAGCTACTTGGGAGGCTGAGACAGGAGAATTGCTTGAACCTGGAGGTGGAGGTTGCAGGAAGCCAAGATCACACCATCGCACTACAGCCTGGGCAACAAGAGTGAAACTCCATCTCAAAAGAAAAAGAAAAAGAAATAAGTTTCACGTGCGTCCGTGTGAAGAGACCACCAAACAGGCTTTGTGTGAGCAACATGGCTGTTTATTTCACCTGGGTGCAGGCGGGCTGAGTCCGAAAAGAGAGTCAGCGAAGGGAGATAGGGGCGGGGCCGTTTTAGAGGATTTGGGTAGGTAAAGGAAAATTACAGTCAAAGAGGGGTTGTTCTCTGGTGGGCAGAGTGGGGGTCACAAGGTGCTCAGTATGAGCCAGGATGAGCCAGAAGGAATTTCATGAGACAATGTCATCAGTTAAGGTAGGAACAGGCTATCTTCATTTCTTTTGTGGTGGAATGTCATCAGTTAAGGCAGGAACCAGCCATCTGGATGTGTACGTGCAGGCCACAGGGGATATGATGGCTTAGCTTGGGCTCAGAGGCCTGACATTCCTGTCTTCTTATATTAATAAGAAAAATAAAACGAAATAGTGGTAAAGTGTTGGGACGGTGAAAATTTTGGGGGATGGTATGGAGAGATAATGGGCGATGTTTCTCAGGGCTGCTTCGAGGGGGATTGGGGCGGCCTGGGAACCTAGAGTGGGAGCGATTAAGCTGAAGGAAGATTTTGTGGTAAGGGGTGATATTGTGGGGTTGTTAGAAGGAACATTTGTCATTTAGAATTATTGGTGATGGCCTGGATACAGTTTTGTATGAATTGAAAAACTAAACGGAATAAGAGAAGGAGAAAAACAGGTATTAAAGGTGTAAGAATTGGGAGGACCTAGGACATCTAATTTAGAGTGCCTAAGGAAATTCAGCATAGTCCTGTCAGCAAAGATTATTTACTTTGAGTTAAGAGTGGCAGTTTGGGGATAGCACCAGGAGATATCAGCTGTGATGGCTTGGAGAAACAGTGTAAACCGGCAGTGTAAATAAGAGCAGGGCATGTATGAGTAGTTGAGAATGGTGAATAGAAGTATGACTAGACAGAAGATAGTAGGGATGATGAGTTTTTTGGGGCACAGTCTAAGTTAGTCTGGTGTCTGGAATGAGACTGGGGCTTAATAAAAAGGAGCGTCTATACAGGAGCTTAAATGGGCTGTACCCTGTAGCATTCTGAGGACAGGTCTGACTTCTGAGAAGGGAAAGTGGTAAAAGTATTGTCCAGTCCTTTTTAAGTTAATGGCTGAGCTTGGTGAGGTGTGTTTTTAATAGACCATTAGTGTGTCACAGAATACTAAGAGCCTGAAAAAATGCTTGGCTGATTTGACTAATAAAGGCTCGTCTGTTATCAGACTGTATAGAGGTGGGAAGGCTAAACTGAGGAATTATGTCTGAAAGAAGGGAATGACAAGGTTAAACTGAAGAATTATGTCTGACAGAAGGGAAGAAATGACTGCGGTGGCCTTCTCAGACCCTGTAGGAAAGGACTCTACTTATCCAGTGAAAGTGTCTACCTAGACTAAGAGGTATTTTAGTTATCTTACTCGGGGCATGTTGAGTAAAGCTGAGTTGCCAGTCCTGGGTGGGGGCAAATCCTTGAGCTTGATGTGTAGGGAAGAGAGGGGGACTGAATAATCCATGAGGAGTAGTAGAATAGCAGATGGAACACTGAGAAGTTATTTCTTTGAGGATAGATTTCCACAATGGAAAGGAAATGAGAGGTTCTAAGAGGCGAGCTAGTGGCTTGTACTATAGCATAGCCTGCCTTTGCTGGTGTGTGGCAATTAGGCCTGGTGGAACTGCCATCAATAAACTAAGTGTGATCAGGGTGAGAAACAGGGAAGAAGGAAATGTGGGGAAATGGGGTGAACGTCAGGTGGATCAGAGAGATGCAGTCATGAGGGTCAGGTGTGGTATCTGGAATAATGTGGGAGGCTGGATTGAAGTCTGGGGCAGGAACAATGGTAATCATGGAGACTTAATGAAGAGTGAGTACAGCTGAAGGAGCCAGGAAGCAGAAAGTATATGCGCCAGGTGTGAGTAAGAAAAGAGATTTTGGAAATTAGGAGAGCTGTAGAGAGTGAATTGAGCATAGTTTGTGATTTTTACGGCCTCTAAAAGTATTAAAGCAGGGGCAGCCACTGCACGCAGACATGAGGGCTAGGTTAAACAGTAAGGTCAAGTTGTTTGGACAGAAAGGCTACAGGGTGCGGTAAGAATTCTGACCGCACTAACCATGCCTAGGAAGGAAAGGAGTTGTTGTTTTGTAAGGGATTGAGGTTTGGGAGATTAATTGGACACTATCAGCAGGGAGAGCACATGTGTTTTTATGAGCATTATACTGAGATAGGTAACAGATGAGGATGAAATTTGGGCTTGACTGAAGTAATGGGAGCTGTCTGTGAAGCCTTGCAGCGGGACAGCCCAGGTAATTTGCTGAGCCTAATGGGTGTCAGGGTCAGTCTAAGTGAAAGCAAAGAGAGGCTGGGATGAGGGGTGCAGGGGAATAGTGAAAAAAGCATCTTTAAGATGGAGAATGGAATAGTGATTTGTGGAGGAAGGTATTGAGGACAAAAGAGTGTACGGGTTGGGCACCACAGGATGGATAGGCAAAACAATTTGGTTGATAAGGTGCAGATCCTGAACTAATCTGTAAGACTTGTCCGGTTTTTGGACAGGTAAAATGGGGGAATTGTAAGGAGAGTTATAGGTTTTAGAAGCCCATGCTGTAGCAGGTGAGTGATAAGCGTGCTGTGGGATGGGATATTGGCGTTGAGCAGGGTAAGGGTGATTAGGTTTTAATGGGATGGTAATGGGCATGTGATCGGTTGCCAGGGAAGGAGTAGAGATGTCCCATACCTGTGGGTTAAGGTGGGGGGATACGAGAGGAAGTCACGAAGGAGGCTTTGGGTTGGGGAGAAGGGTGGCAATGAGATGTGGCTGTAGTCCAGGAATAGTCAGGGAAGCAGATAATTTGGTTAAAATATCTCGGCCCAATAAGGGAACTGGGCAGGTGGGGATAACTAAAAAAGAGTGCATAAAAGAGTGTTGTCCAAGTTGGCATCAGAGTGGGGAGTTTTCAGGGGTTTAGAATCCTGGCCGTCAATACCCACAACAGTTACGGAGGCAAGGGAAACAGGCCCTTGAAAAGAAGGTGATGTGGAGTGGGTAGCCTCCGTATTGACTAAGGGGACGGACTTACCTTCCACTGTGAGAGTTACCCGAAGCTCGGCGTCCGTGATGGTCTACGGGGCTTCCGAGGTGATTGGGCAGCGTCAGTCTTCAGCTGCTAAGCCGAGAAGGAGTCAGTCAGAGAGCCTTGGGCCAGAGTTCCAGGGGCTCTGGGAGTGGCTGCCAGGTGAGTTGAACAGTCCGATTTCCAGTGGGGTCCCACACAGATGGGACACAGCTTAGGAGGAATCCTGAGTTGCAGGCATTCCTTGGCCTGGTGGTCAGATTTCTGGCACTTGTAGCAAGCTCCTGGGGGAGGATGTTCTGGAGGAATGCCTGGCCGCTGCGGTTCAGGCGTTTGGAAGTTCTTGTGTGCTAGAGATGTGGCTGGGGTTTGTCTCACAGTGGAGGCAAGGAATTGCAACTTTTTTCTATTATTGTACACCTTGAAGGCGAGTTTAATTAAATCCTGTTGTGGGGTTTGAGGGCCGGAATTTAATTTTTGGAGTTTTATTTAATGTCGGGAGCAGATTGGGTAATAAAATGTATTTTGAGAATAAGACAGCCTTTTGACCTTTTAGGGTCTAGGGCTGTAAAGTGTCTCAGGGTTGCTGCCAAACAAGTCATGAACTGGGCTGGATTTTTATATTTGATGAAAAAGAGCCTAAACGCTATCTGATTTGGGATAAAGAAAAAGGAGCATTAACCTTGACTATGCCTTTAGCTCTAGCCACCTTTTTAAGAGTAAATTGCTGAGCAGGTGGGGGAGGGCTAGTCACGGAACGAAACTGTAAGCCCGACCAGGTGTGAGGAGGGGAGGTGATAAAAGAATTACAGGGTGGAGGAGCGGAGGCTGAGGAAGAATTGGGACCTAGCTCGGCCTGGCGAAGAGCAGCCTGGCGAGGAGGGGAGAGGTCAGATGGGTCTGTAGAAAAGGAGGATTAGAAGGACTCAGTGACGCTTGGGGTTGGGACTGAGGGGACAGGTGGGAGGGAAAGAAGGAAGATTTGGGACGAGTTACATTGGGCACAGAGACTAGGAAGGGACCGATGTGTAAAAGAATGCCTGGACGTCAGGCACCTCAGACTGTTTGCCCATTTTAAGACAAGAATTATTTAGATCTTGCCGGATGGAAAAATTGAAAGTGCCATTTTCTGGCTATTTGGAACTACTGTCGAGTTTGTATTGGGGTCAAGTGGCATTGCAGAAGAAAATAAGGCATTTAGGTTTTAGGTCAGGTGTGAGTTGAAGAGGTTTTAAGTTTTTGAGAACATAGGCCAAGGGAGAAGTAGTAGGAATGGAGGGTGGAAGATTGCCCACAGTGAAGGAAGCAAGCCTAGAGAAAAGAGAGTAGAGACATGGAGGGAAGGGGTTCGGGGGTTCTTACCTTCCAGAAAAGTGGGAAATGGGTTGGGGCACAGATATAAGGGGTTGGGGCACAGAGATAAGTCAGGGCATGGAAATAAGGGATCAGGGCACAGAGACAAGAGGTTGGGGTGCAGAAATAAGGGATTGGGGTGCAGAGATATAAGAGGTTGGGTCGTGGAAATAAGGGATTGGGCTGCAGAGATAAGAGGTTGGGGTACTTGCCCTTCTAGAAAAGCGAGACTTGCTGCTCAGGGTGAAGGAGAAGGGGTTGAGGGGTACCTGCTCCTCCCCCAGAAAAGCAGAGAAGGGGTAGAGACAAGGAGAGAAGGGGTTGGGGTACTTGCCCCTTCCCTAGAAAAGCGGGACTTGCCGCTAAGAGTGAAGGACCAAGGCAGCCGTCCCTGTGTGGTCTGACACCTCTGAAACATGGGTGAATAATCAGAGAGGCATCCCTGCAATGATTAAACACCAAGAGAAGGCTGCCTTCCCAGTCCGTTACCAGCGCCAGAGTTTTGGGTCCATGGATAAAACGTGTCTCCTTCGTCTCTACCAGAAAATGAAAGGAATGGAAATTAAGAGAAGGGAGAGATTGAAGAGTGGAAAGGAGAAAGTGGTTGAGGGACAGTGAGAGAGGCTGGAGAAGAGAGTAAGAAGAGGCCGCTTACCTGATTTAAAATTGGTGAGATGTTCCTTGGGCTGGTGAGTCTGAGGACCCAAGGTCGTAGGTAGATCTTTTTCACGGAGCAAAGAACAGGAGGACAGGGGATTGATCTCCGAAGGGAGGTCTCTGGATCTGAGTCATGGCACCAAATTTCATGCGCATCCGTGTGAAGAGACCACCAAACAGGCTTTGTGTGAGCGACATGGCTGTTTATTTCACCTGGGTGCAGGCAGGCTGAGTCCGAAAAGAGAGTCAGCGAAGGGAGATAGGAGTGGGGCTGTTTTAGAGGATTTGGGTAGGTAAAGGAAAATTACAGTCAAAGGGGGGTTGTTCTCTGGTGGGCAGAGTGGGGGTCACAAGGTACTCAATAGGGGAGTTTTTGAGCCAGGATGAGCCAGGAAAAGGAATTTCACAAGACAATGTCATCAGTTAAGGCAGGAACAGGCCATTTTCACTTCTTTTGTGGTAGAATGTCATCAGTTAAGGCAGGAACTGGCCATCTGGATGTGTATGTGCAGGCCACAGGGGATATGATGGCTTAGCTTGGGCTCAGAGGTCTGACAATAAGTATTACTATAAAAATATTTTAGTATTGCTACCAAAAAAAAAAAAAACCTGTAAACTCAGTAGAAGAAAAAAAAGGAGGAGGAAGAAGAGGGAGAAGAATAATTCCTATTATCATTGCACATTTTTGGAATCAAGAAGACATGGGTTGGAAAACCCAAATCTACCATTTTCTAATTGGTTAAATTTAAACCTGGATCTCAGCATCCTCATCTATAAAATAAGAATAATCATAATACCTACTTAAAAATGGAAAAGAGCTTTGAAAACTGTCAAGTGTTAAAATATTTTGTTGTAATTATTTTGAAACTGCAATTCTATTCTTTCTAACTTATTTTAGTAAGTTATTAACTTCAATCATTGAAACCTAGTATTGGAATTATTGTCAGGCTAACTAGTACACATGACGTCTTTGTGCATATTCCAGAAAGGTGTCTCTCTCAGTAGATCTTAATACTGTGGGGAGTAAGTTGGCAAATACAGAGCATCTTTGTCTGATCTGGGCCCTCATGACCAGAAAGCTTGGAATTTGTAGGTTGACAATGGTTGAAATTTCAGGATCCATTCACTTCATTGGCTATGCTTTTGTGCAGAACAAAACCTGAATTGTGGGCTGGTCTTTGGTTGGAAGACTTTTTGGAGGGCATAGAGTGGAGGTTTTTTTTCCCCCCTCCAGAGAGCATGTATGTGTAAAATAAGGGACTCATTCATTATGCAACAAATGTTGTTTGTTATTGGCTTGCTGTATATTCACCTTTAACTTCCAAACAGCAGTCTTACATTCCCTCCTCTCAAGTCACAGGATGTATTTCTATATGGCAACTCCTAAATTGAAATCTACAATCAGGTTTTCACTAGGAGTTGTTTGGTGGACTTGACTAGTATCCTTTTTTTTTTTTTTAATTTCTAACAGAGCTCTGAATTTTGCTTAAATATGTATTATCTCTCTCATATATGGTTATACCTCAAAGAAACATCACCCCTCATATATATATAAAGTTATCCTTAACTGGTTATTAGTTCCAGGGTGTTGTCGCTAGTATAGGACTTGCTGCATTCCTTTGTAAGTGATGAAGCAAGGAATGGCATTGAGACACAATTCTGACCAATGCAGTCGTGATAGAAATATTTTGGATAAAGTTTTACCTCTCTTTCATTAGAGAGCCATAGGAAGACTGTTGGATGTCTTCTTTGGGATTAATGCTTTTATCCATCATTATCTGAAGGCTACTTTAATTCTGAGCTTCCTATTACAAAAATACAATTTCTTATAGTTCACACCAATCTGAGTTGGAGTGTCTGTTGCTTGGACCCAATAACTTTATAACTAATGAAGATTCACTTTCTCAAGGCAAGGTAGCCTCAGTGTTTTTCCTTTTCAGGTTTCCTCATGTGCTTTTCTTCCTGACCTAGCTTGTCCCAGTCAACCTCCTCCGATGTTTTTAACATGTTGAAGGCCAGGGTTGAAGGCAACACTTCTTTATGGCATGTCCAGTGCAGAGCATTCTACTGACTCATGTTGAATTCATGTTGACACGAACCTATGACATTTTTGAGCACTCCCCAGGGATACCATATTCCCTTCATCCTGTAACAGTGCAGTCATTTCCTGTTTTTTTTAGCTAAAGTGTATATTTTTTAAAAATCATCTTTATTATATTTTATCTGGTTAGATTTAGTCCATCACTTTATCCAGTTGAAATAGTATAGAAATCCTTCTTGGAAAACTATGCATTTGTTTTCTCTTTCTCTTTAATCACCCTTAATTAAGTTAAATGGGTCTTTTATATCTTTGTAGATACAAATTTTGATCCAGAAAGGACTGAAATGAAATTACTGAATCAAGACATTAAAAAAACTCTTCTGATTGAGTTTGATCAACAAGTAAACTCTTTTCATGAACTTTCACAACCACTTAAAAATGACCTGGAGTGTACGATTTGGCCCATGGTCTATCCTACCTTCTACAAATACTGGTATTGTTTTCCTCTTATCAAAAGGAGGTGTTTTTTTCTGTTTTTCTTTTTTTCTTTTTAGCATTAGAATTTATTTTTACTATCTTTTTAGTTTTAAAATATAGTTTCATTTGCCATTTCTCAGTCTTAATGAACACGTTTTGATCTTTAATGAGCAGCTACTTTTTTTAATAAACCATCTATAATTTTTCCTAGAATGAATATAACATACGTAGCCTATTGTTAATGCAAAACCAAATTTCCCATTATTCTGGAAAGCTATTGAGAAACCATTTATCTGACTCTAGCCATTAGATACCAGATGGCTGTTCCATTATTCTTCATAGATCATTGTGAGAGGTCTAGTGATCTCATTGGTATGTAGTTTTAGTTTCCTGAAAGGTAATTAATCTTGGCCAAGGAGCTAAAAGTCTAAATTTAAAGTGTCTAGATGCTTTGCAGGTATCTTGGACTTAAATACTGTTATCCTCATGTATGTTCTATCATTTCCACTCTGAAAAATGATTTCTTTTGATGGAACAGATAGTAAAATACTGTATTGTGATTAAAAATATGGGTTCTATAGTTAGGCTACTTGAGTTCAAACCCTGGCTCTGATGCTTTCTAACTGTATGACTATGGACACGATATACAACCTCTATTAATTTCAATATCCCCATTTGTGAGAAAAGGAATGATAACAATATCCATATCATGGTGGGTTATTTTAAAGATTAAATGAAATAATCTGCCTAAAAGTACTTAGTTTGATACCTGACACATGGAGATCAACTCAGTAAAGTGTAGTTTATACAGCGAAGATAAAGGAAGAGATACAGGGTTTTACATTCTAGTCGTTGTAACTAACATTGCTGCTTTAAGGGACAGATCTGTGTTTTCTTATTCTTCTTGCATCAAGCAAGTATTTAAGAAAAGTCCTTTTGTCATCCTTAATTTTTCTCAGTAGTTGCAGCTTATTCTTGACACTGTCTTACATTTTTCTTACAGGCTTTGTCTTGCTCATTCTGGTGCGTCCTGTGCCCATCTTGTGTGTGTTTACAGACATTGCAATTTATCATGCTGTCTTTTTTATCTTTCGCTCTTTTCTCTCATAAAGAGATATTTGCAGTTAATAGTCATAATTTTATTGGTTAGCATTAACTTTTCTCCTTGAATCGGGCATGGACATCAGCCCCTAACTTTTTGAAAAGTGCTTTCCTAAAGTAGGCACCTATTCTATGCCCAGTATTCCTCTTATTTTTAAGCGAACAACTTTGCATTTGCCTGTGGTTTCTATTTCTGTCGCAGATGGAACAGTTCCTCATGATTGGTCTGAATTAGGCCTAGAGTTCCTTTTGTCACTCAAAACATCCATCTTGTGAAGAACAAAATTGCCCACAAGGTGCTTTGAGAATTTATCAGACGTGGGTTTTAGCCAAATTAAAACCATATTTTTCCAGAAGGTAAGGTCCCTTCCCTCTGTCAGCAGCAATTCCGTTCCTGTTTAACAAAGAAAACGTTCATTACTGTTCTAGGAATGAGTGTTATCCCTTCAAGTTCTAGAGAGATTAGTGTTTAGATACGTTGTGTCTCAGGATTAGAATCTGGTTTTCTATTTGCTTATTATTTCCTTTTTTGCTTCATCATTCAGGTTTCTGGGACCATGAAGTTTGTTTATAATTATAAACAATAGTATAAATATATAAATAGTGTATATATAAATATATGAATAGTATAAATATAAACAATAGCATCTTTTCTCTCTTTCTGTTTCCTCTTATAAAACGCTTTATTTTTATTTTTTTGTCATAAGTCCTCCATAGTAATAGTTTTTATTGGATGAGTTTAGCATTTATCTTACTCTTTCACCTTTTTTATGTAAGGAGGCTGATTTTTAAAGTAAGAATAGTAAATAATTTAATGCAAGGCATTCCCCCATAATATATTGTTTCCATTCTCCATCCAGAATTGCACCAGGGCTACATTAGGCTAATGTTCTAGGGAAAGATAGTGAAACAGCCTTAATATTCTGTATTTTCAACAGAGAGTTCTCAGCTCTCTGCCTGACTTTGCATGAAGGCTTGGCATCAAATCTTGAGCACTTCCATTAAAATAAAATTGTTTCAGAACTTCTAGTTCAGTTAATACTTTTAAAAGAGAGACATTCTTTGTATGTCAATTTCTGTTCATTTAAACATGCCTGTGGAGTTAATTAAAGGAAATTTTTGACGCTGTTAAGGCATTAGTAATGACAATCCTAATTCTGGAAATATAATTTTTTCAGTAAACTACATGAACATTTCTGTTTTTAGAAAAGCATCAAGTTATCTTCGGATGTTTAAATCACCAAATAATTTATACAAACAAGTAATAAACAAAACCCCAAATATTAACATACTGAGGTGTGCTCTTGATCAGGATGAATTTTTCCAAAGACATCTGAATGGAACCAACCTACTAATATTATTTCTTTACCATGACACATTATTATTCTTTACTATAAATTTCAATATCAATTTCAACTTGTTATTAAAATATTATCAAATAATTAGGTAAACTTAACAGCCTTATTGAAGTATTTAAATAAACAATAAGCTATCCATATTTAAAATGTAGAATTTGATAACATTCGACATATGCATACACTCGTGAAACCAGCACAACTGTGACAACGATCATATCCATCACCCCAAAGGTTTTAACAAATCCCTTCATAATCCCTTGCTTTCACTGCCCTGTCCCTATCCTCAGGCAACCTGAGGTCTGCTTTCTGACACTACAGTTAATTTGTATTTCCTAAAATTCTAAGTAAATGGAATCATGCTGCACGATTCTTTTTGCATGGCTTCTTTCAGTCAGCAGAATTATTTTAAGATTTATATATGCTGCCTGAAGCAATAGTTCATTCCTTTTATCCCTGAGAAGTATTCCATTGCATGTATATAAGTATACCACGATTTGTTTATCCATTTGCTGGCTGATGAGCACTTGTATTGTTCCCACTTTGGAGCTATTACAAATAGACCTGGTATGACATTTGCATATACATCTTTGTATAGACATATGCTTTCATTTCTTTTTGGAAAATAACTGGGAGTGGAATGGCTGGATCCTATAGTAGGTGTATGCTTAACATTCTCTTAGATAAACATTTTGTTTTAGAAGAGTTTTAAATTTACAGAAAAATTGTGAAGGCAGTACAGAAAGCTCATATATAGTCCACATCTGGCTTTCCTTATCATTAACATCTTACATTAATATAATATGCAACTCATGAACTAATATTTATATAATATTATTAAGTAAACCCTCTATTCAGATTTTTAAAAAATTTTTACTTATGGCCTTTTTTCTCTTCCAGGATCCCATGCATGATACCACATTATATTTAGTCATCATGTCTCCTTAGGCTCCTCTTGGCTATGATAGTTTCTCTGACTTTCATTGTTTTTCATGACCCTGATAGTTTTGAGACATAATGGTCAGGTATTTCTTAGGCTGTCCATTAACCGGGATTTGCCAGTTTTTGCCTCATGTAATTGATACATTGATCATCATGTAATAAATACCTTTCTTTATTCCTGATAATTGTCCTTATTCTAAAGTCTGCTTTGTCTAAAATTAATATAGCTACTTCAGCTTTCTTTCAGTTAGCATATTAACATAGTATTTTTATTACCACCTCTTAACTTTTAAACTATCTGAATCTATATATTTAAAGTTGGTTTCTGGTATGCACATAGTTTGGTCTTGACTTTTTATCCACATTGACCATTTATTTTGGTGTATATAGATCATTCACATATAAGTGATTATTGATATGATTGGATTAATGTATCATTGGAACTGTTTTTCTTTTTTTTTTTTCATTTTTTCTTGTATCTTTCCCCCAATCTTTTTTCTGCCTTTCCTGGTTTTAAATTAACATATTTTTTCTTTTCCTTTTTTTTTTTTTTTTTTTTGAGACAGAGTCTCACCTTGTTGCCCAGGCTGGAGTGCAGTGGTGTGATCTCGGCTCACTGAAACCTCCACCTCCCGGGTTCAAGTGATTCTCCTGGCTCAGCTTCCGAGTAAGTGGGATTGCAGGTGCCCACCATCACACCAGGCTAATTTTTGTATTTTTAGTAAAGATAGGGTTTTGCCCTGTTGGACAGGCTGGTCTTGATCTCCTGACCTCAGGTGATCCATTGCCTCGACCTCCCAAAGTGCTTAGATTGCAGGCGTGAGCAACCGCACCTGGCCAAATTAACATTTTATGTGATTCCTTTATATCTCATCTCAGCATATTATTTATATTTTATTCAAAAAATTGTTTGTAATTGCCCAAGGGTTTACAATATACATTTCTAGAAAATTTAAGTCTATCTTCAAATATCACTCTGTGGTTCCACATGTAATGCAGGTAACTTGTAACAGAGTATTTTCAATTCTTCCTTTCTGATCCTGTGATATTGCTGCCATTTATTTCTCTTATTTATATGTTACAATCACCCAATACATTGTTCCTATTATAGCTTTAAACAAACAGTTATTGTTTGATCATTTAAGAATGAGAAAAATAAAATATTTTATTTTACCTTTCTCTTCCTCTAAAACTTTTCTTTATGTAGATCCAAGTTTCAGAACTACATATTTCATCTTTCTAAAGAACCTCTTTTAATATTTCCTATAGGGAAGGTCAGCTGGGAATAAATTCCCTCAGATTTTATTTATCTGAGAAGGTCTTTTCTTCTCCTTTATCTCGAATATCAAATTCTAAGAAGATTTTTTTTTTCAAAACTTCTAAATAATTCACTCCTCTCTTCTTGCTTTCATGGATTCTGATGAGAACTTAGCTATAATTCTTATTTTTTTAATTTTTTTTTGTAAAGTTAAGATGACTTGTTTTCTCTGCCATACTTCCAAGATTTTCTAATTGTCTTTTGTTTTCTGGAGTTTGAATATAAAACGCCTGGATGGTTTTGTTGTTTTTTTGAGTTCTCTGAGATTCTTGGGTCTGTGGTTTATTGACTTTAATAATTTTGGAAAATATTTGGCTATTATTATTTTAAATATTCTTCTGCACCATTCTCTTTCTTCTTCTGGTATTCTAATTATACATATGTTACATTAATTGATATTGTCCCACAGATCTTGGATGGCCTATTCTTTTTAATTACTTTTTTTCATTCTTTCCTCATTTTCCATTTCACTCTGTGAAATTTCAGCTCACCTATCTTTGAGTTCATGGATTCTTTCCTTGACCATGTTGAGTCTACTGATGAGCCCCTCAAAGGTATTTTTAAATTTTCTTTTACTGTTTTGGAATTCTAGCATTTTCTTTTGATCCTTTGTTATAATGTTCACCTCTCTCCTAGCATTACCCACCTATTCTTGCATGTTGACTACTTTTCCCAAGAGTCACTAACATATTTATTATGTTAGTTAAATTGCCTATCTGATAATCCAACGTCTGTATCATATCAAAATCTGATTATGTTGATTGCTTTGTTTCTTCAGACTATGCTTTTTGATGTTTTTGTCTCTTGACATGACTTGTAATTTTTTGTTGAAAACTAGACAGGTATCAGGTTATAGGAAGAGAGGTAAATAGGCCTTTTCAGTGAGGATTTATGTTAATCTGATTAGGAGTTGAGCTGTATTTAATGTTTATTGTGGCTAGCTACTAGCGACTTCAGCTTTTTCTAGGGCTCTTACTTTGAGCTCTCCTTTTGGATTTGGGCCTTCTTTATGTATTACTCCTCAGAGAAAGTTTGTTTCTTTAAACGTTGCAGCTGTACATCACTGTCATATAATGCAGACTTGCGGATGTGGGGGAGAGAGGACATTCTATAATCTTCTGCTTAAGTCTCAGTCTTTTATTGGCCTTGAGTCTTAGGAATGTGGCCTTCTCCAGTATGTTTCTCCCTACTCCAACAGCACAGCTTTGTTTCCCCTGTGCCTACTAACTTCCCTGGCTGCAGCATTCCCAATCTACTTTGAAGTCGTATCTCATAAAGCTGATAGGGGCTGGACTTTATAGGAATTCCTTTCCCCTAGCTAGACAAATGTTCAGAGTTGTGCGATGGTGAAGTAGAAATGATTTTCCTTGTAGAGCAGGCCTTTATTATGGAGAAGGCTCTAGATGCACTTCACCTGGCTGTTCTTCCCTTCCCCTGAATGGTGCCAAGAGGGGATCTTTCTCATATCTTCACTATGAAAATCTGGTGGGATCCCTGCAAGAAAAGTCCATAAAAGTGTGGGGGCCTCTTTAAGACTGTTTCCTATTTGTCTTTTGTTTTCTGTAACAAAACAAATCAAACTGCCAGAATGTTAGACTCTTTGTAGTCTACATTCAGCCTCCAGCAAGTCCTCAAAATTACAAGTTATATGTCTCTACCAGTCTATGGCTTTAGCAGCTTCTTGTCCAGGTAAGCAGATCTCATCTGTGACTCCATCTACTCATGGTCTTCTCAGATTTCAAGGTGGCAGCATAACTTTTGTTGTAAAGATGACAGTGATTACTTCTAAGCTCAATACATATTGGAGCTGAAACTGAACGTCTGTTTAACTTTCAAAAAAGTGCCAAACTAGTTGCAAAATGGTTGTTCCATTTTACATTCCCACTGGCAGTGCATAGAATTCCATTTGGTTTACTTCCTAACACTTGGAATAGACAATCTTTTAAATGATAGACAATATAATAAGTGCTGCCTTATTTTTATTTTAATTATGATTTCCCTAGTATCTAATTATATTGAACATCTTTTCATGTGATTATTTGCCATCATGTACATTCTTTGGTAAAGAGTCTGTTCAAATAGTTTTCCTATTTTTGGGGGGGGGGGCAGTGTTTGTTGTTTTTATTGCTAAGTTCTATATACAAGTCCTTTATCAGATATGTGATTTACCAATATTTTTTCCTACTCTGTGGCTTGGCTTTTTATTTTCTGCAATATATTTATAAAGGAGTTCTAAAGGTTGAAGTCTAACTTATTTTTCTTTGTATGAATTATGCTTTTGGTGATATATCTAATAAACCTTTGGTTAGCTGATATCAAAAAATGTTCTTCTATGTTTTGTTTTGGATACTTTATAATTCTAGGTTTTACATTTAGGTTTATGATATAGTAGAGTTAATTTGTAAATATGTTGAAAGTTAAGAATTGATGATCATTTTTTGGTATGTGGACATCAAATTGGTCCAGCATTATTTGATGAAAAGACCATCCTTTCTTCACAGAATTGCCTTTGCACCTTTTCCAAAAATTTGTAGCCCATATATGTTTGAGTATTGTATTAGTCCATCTTCACAGTGCTGTAAAGACATACCTGAGAATGGGTAATTTATAAAGGAAAGAAGTTTAATTGACTCACAGTTCCGCATGGCTAGGGAGGCCTCAGGAAACTTACAGTCATGGCGGTAGGCAAAGGGGAAGCAAAGAACTTCTTCACATGGAGGCAGGAAAGAGGGTGTGTGAAGTAGGAACTGTCAAACACTTATAAAACCATTTGATCTCATGAGAACTCACTATCAAGAGAACAGCATGGAGGAGCCACCCCTGTGATTCAATCACCTCCCACCAGGTCCCTCCCTCCACAAGTGGGGATTATGGAGATTACAATTCAAAATGAGATTTGGGTGGGGACACAGAGCCAGACCATATCTGATATATATCAGATATATTTCTGGAATCTTTATTCTTTTGCATGAATCTGTCTATGTATCTTTGAGTCAATGCCAGCATATCTTGATTATTATAGCTTTTAGGTAAGTCTTAAAGTCTTTGAAGTAATTCTTGTAATTCCTCTCATGTTGTTTTTCTTTTCTTTTCTTTTTTTTTTTTGAGACACAATCTTACTCTGTCACCTAGGCTGGAATACAATGGCACAATCTTGGCTCACTGCAACCTCTGCCTCCCAGGTTCAAGTGACTCTTGTGCTTCAACCTCCTGAGTAGCTGGAATTACAGGCATGTGCCACCATGCCTGTCTAATTTCTGTATTTTTACTAGAGATGGGTTTTTGCCATGTTGACCAGGCTGGTCTTAAACACCTGACCTCAAGTGATCCACCTGCCTCAGCCTCCCAAAGTGCTGGGATTACATACATGCGTCATTGTGCCCAGCCTTATGTTGTTTTTCTATTTCAAAGTTGTTTTGGCTAGACTTGCTTCTTTACAGTTCCATTGTGGATTTTAAAATTTGCTGCCAAATTTCTGTTTTAAAAAAAAAGCATGTTGCAATTTGGATTGGGATTTTATTGTAATTACAGGTCAGTTGGAGGAAAACTTGCATCTTAACAATATTAAGTCTTCTGATCCATGGACCAAATGTATCTCTCCATTTATTTAGATATTTTAAAATATCTTTCAGCAATGCTTCGTAGATTTTAACGTACAGGGCTTGCATGTATTTTTTTTTTTTTAGATTTATTCCCAACTATTTCATGTTTTTAAATGCTTCTGTAAATGGTAAATTGTTCCTAATTGTTCTTTACTATTGTATAGACATACAACTGACTTTGGTATATTGCTTTTGTATCCTGCAGTTGCTAAACTTACATATAAGTTATAGTAAATTTAAAAATATCATCTACATTAAATTCTACGCAATCTTTTGTGCAACAGTTTATTTCCTCCTTTCCAATCTAGATGCCTTTTTTTTTTTTTTTTTTTTTTTTTTTTTTTTTTTTGCATATTGAAACGACTAATTCCCTTAAGTACAATGTTCACTGTGTTGAGAGTGGTCATTCTTTTCTTATTTCTGACCACAGGGGAGAAGTGATTCAATCTTTCACCAGTAATTTGATATTTATGTTAGCTAGAAGTTTTTTGTAGCTGTCCTTTATCAAATCAAAAAAACATATTGCTATACCTAGTTTGTTGAGTTTTTTTTTCATAATTGAAAGAACATAGTATTCTGAAAAGTGTTTTTTCTACATGTATTAAGGTCACCATATGTTTTTTCTTTTTTTGTTTGCTTACATTAAGAAATACGTTGATTGATTTTTGAGTGTTAAGCTAAACTTGCGTGCCTGGAGTAAAATGGGCCATGATTTATTATCCTTTTCATATATTGTTTAATTTGATTGGTTAACATTTTGTTAAAAAATTTTGCATCTATGTTTATTAGGAATATTGGTTGCTGTTTTCTTCTTTTTAAATGTCTTTGCCTGGATTTGTTGTTGGAATAATCCTGAAATCAATGCATAACTTGGTAAGTATTATAGTATTATTGGCTCTTCAAGTATCTGGAAACACTGATATAGGATTTGTATTGTTTCTTTCTTAAATACTTAATAGATTTTATCAGTGAAGCAATCTAGGAGGTTTCCTTCTGAGAATGTTTTGAACTACAAATTTAATTTTTTTAATAGATAGAAGGCTATTTAGTTTTTATCGCTCTCTCCTTCACTGAGCTTTGGTAGTTTGTATCTTTCAAATAATTTGTCCATTTAATCTAACTTTAAAAATTTATTGTCCCGATTTAGCTTGTACAATTTCTTTATTCTTTCTTCTAATATGAAATTCTAATATCTATAGATATATTCTAATATTCTAATATCTGTAAAATCTGTAGTGATGTTACTGCTTTTATTTCTGATATTGGTAATTTATTTTCTCTTTATTTCTTGAACAGACTGGCTAGAGGTTTATAAATTTTATTGATCTCATTTTCTTGTTGGTCTCTTTTACTGAACTCCAATTTTATCTTGATCATTTCCTTTTTTCTGCTTACTTTGGGTTTCATTTGCTTTTCTTTTTCTAGACTTTTGAGATTGAAGCTAAGACCATTCATTTATGACCTTTCTGTTTTCTAATATGAGGAGTTTGACATACATTTTTCTGTAATCATTATTTTTGCTGTCTTCCACAGTTTGTATATGTCCTGTTTTCATTTTTCCTTAGTTAACACATGCTTTCTAATTTCCCTTTAAGTTTATTCTTTGCCCATTGGTTGTTTAGAAGTGTGTTATTTCATTTTTAAATATTTGGAGGATCTTCCAGATATCTCTTTGTTGTCAGTTTCTAATTTAATTCCATTGTGTTTAGATAATATGTTCTGCATGTCTTGAGTCCTTTTAACTTAATTGAAATTTGTTTTATAGCCCAACCTGTGGTCAGTTTGGTAAATCACTGTTGAAAGTACCATATTATGAATTATTGCAAGCAATGATTTCTTTTTGTTTTCCTCATCCTCTGTTCCCACCATTAAGAAAAAAATATGGCAAACATTTAGAACATTTAGACAAATATTTTCATTTATTTTTATTTTTTATTATTATACTTTAGGTTTTAGGGTACATGTGCACAATGTGCAGGTTTGTTACATATGTATCCATGTGCCATGTTGTTTTGCTGCACCCATTAACTCGTCATTTAGCATTAGGTATATCTCCTAATGCTGTCCCTCCCCCCTCTCCCCACCCCACAACAGTCCCCGGAGTGTGATGTTCCCCTTCCTGTGTCCATGAGTTCTCATTGTTCAATTCCCACCTATGAGTGAGAACATGCGGTGTTTGGTTTTTTGTCCTTACGATAGTTTACTGAGAATGATGTTTTCCAGTTTCATCCATGTCCCTACAAAGGACATGAACTCATCATTTTTTATGGCTGCATAGTATTCCGTGGTGTATATGTGCCACATTTTCTTAATCCAGTCTATCATTGTTGGACATTTGGGTTGGTTCCAAGTCTTTGCTATTGTCAATAGTGCCGCAATAAACATACGTATGCATGTGTCTTTATAGCAGCATGATTTATAGTCCTTTGGGTATATACCCAGTAATGGGATGGCTGAGTCAAATGTTATTTCTAGTTCTAGATCCCTGAGGAATCGCCACACTGACTTCCACAATGGTTGAACTAGTTTACAGTCCCACCAACAGTGTAAAAGTGTTCCTATTTCTCCACATCCTCTCCAGGACCTATTGTTTCCTGACTTTTTAATGATGGCCATTCTAACTGGTCTGAGATGGTATCTCACTGTGGTTTTGATTTGCATTTCTCTCATTGCCAGTGATGATGAGCATTTTTTCATGTGTTTTTTGGCTGCATAAATGTCTTCTTTTGAGAAGTGTCTGTTCATGTCCTTTGCCCACTTTTTGATGGGGTTGTTTTTTTCTTGTAAATTTGTTTGAGTTCATTGTAGATTCTGGATATTAGCCCTTTGTCAGATGAGTAGGTTGCAAAAATTTTCTCCCATTCTGTAGGTTGCCTGTTCACTCTGATGGTAGTTTTCTTTTGCTGTGCAGAAGCTCTTTAGTTTAATTAGATCCCATTTGTCAATTTTGGCTTTTGTTGCCATTGCTTTTGGTGTTTTAGACATGAAGTCCTTGCCCACGGCTATGTCCTGAATGGTATTGCCTAGATTTTCTTGTAGGATTTTAATGGTTTTAGGTCTAACATTTAAGTCTTTAATCCATCTTGAATTAATTTTTGTATAAGGTGTAAGGAAGGGATCTAGTTTCAGCTTTCTCCATATGGCTAGCCAGTTTTCCCAGCATCATTTATTAAATAGGGAATCCTTTCCCCATTGCTTGTTTTTGTCAGGTTTGTCAAAGATCAGATAGTTGTAGATATGTGGCAATATTTCTGAGGGCTCTGTTCTGTTCCATTGATCTATGTCTCTGTTGTGGTACCAGTACCATGCTGTTTTGGTTACTGTAGCCTCGTAGTATGGTTTGAAGTCAGGTAGCATGATGCCTCCAGCTTTGTTCTTTTGGCTTAGGATTGACTTGGTGATGCGGGCTCTTTTTTGGTTCCATATGAACTTTAAAGTAGTTTTTTTCCAATTCTGTGAAGAAAGTCATTGGTAGCTTGATGGGGATGGCATTGAATCTATAAATTACCTTGGGCAGTATGGCCATTTTCACGATATTGATTCTTCCAACCCATGAGCATGGAATGTTCTTCCATTTGTTAGTATCCTCTTTTATTTCATTGAGCAGTGGTTTGTAGTTGTCCTTGAAGAGGTCCTTCACATCCCTTGTACGTTGGATTCCTAGGTATTTTATTCTCTTTGAAGCAATTGTGAATGGGAGTTCACTCATGACTTGGCTCTCTGTTTGTCTGTGATTGGTGTGCAAGAATGCTTGTGATTTTTGTACATTGATTTTGTATCCTGAGACTTTGCTGAAGTTGCTAATCAGCTTAAGGGGATTTTGGGCTGAGACAATGGGGTTTTCCAGATATACAATCATGTCATCTGCAAACAGGGACAGTTTGACTTCCCCTTTTCCTAATTGAATGCCCTTTATTTCCTACTCCTGCCTGATTGCTCTGGCCAGAACTTCCAGCACTATGTTGAATAGGTGTGGTGAGAGAGGGCATCCCTGTCTTGTGCCAGTTTTCAAAGGGAATGCTTCCAGTTTTTGTCCATTCAGTATGATATTGGCTGTGGGTTTGTCATAGATAGCTCTTATTATTTTGAGATGCATCCCATCAATACCTAATTTATTGAGAGTTTTTAGCATGAAGGGTTGTTGAATTTTGTCAAAGGCCTTTTCTGCATCTATTGAGATAATCATGTGGTTTTTGTCTTTGGTTCTGTTTATATGCTGGATTACATTTATTGATTTGCATATGTTGAACCAGGCTTGCATCCCAGGGATGAAGCCCACTTGATCATGGTGGATAAGCTTTTTGATGTGCTGCTGGATTCGGTTTGCCAATATTTTATTGAGGATTTTTGCATTAATGTTCATCAAGGATATTGGTCTGAAATTCTCTTTTTTGGTTATGTCTCTGCCAGGCTTTGGTATCAGGATGATGCTAGCTTCATAAAATGTGTTAGGGAGGATTCCCTCTTTTTCTATCGATTGGAATAGTTTCAGAAGGAATGGTACCAGTTCCTCCTTATACCTCTGGTAGAATTCAGCTGTGAATCCATCAGGTCGTGGACTCTTTTTGGTTGGTAAGCTATTGATTATTGCCACAATTTCGGAACCTGTTACTGGTGTATTCAGAGATTCAACTTCTTCCTGGTTTAGTCTTGGGAGGGTGTACTTGTAGAGGAATTTATCCATTTCTTCTAGATTTTCTAGTTTATTTGCATAGAGGTGTTTGTAGTATTCTCTGATGGTAGATTATATTTCTGTGGGATCGGTGGTGATATCCCCTTTTTCATTTTTTATTGCATCTATTTGACTCTTCTCTCTTTTCTTCTTTGTTAGTCTTGCTAGAGGTCTATCAATTTTGTTGATCTTTTCAAAAAACCATCTCCTGGATTCATTAATTTTTTGAAGGGTTTTTTGTGTCTCTATTTCCTTCAGTTCTGCTCTGATTTTAGTTATTTCTAGCCTTGTGCTAGCTTTTGAATGTGTTTGCTCTTGCTTTTCTAGTTCTTTTAATTGTGATGTTAGGGTGTCAATTTTGGATCTTTCCTGCTTTCTCTTGTGGGCATTTAGTGCTATAAATTTCCCTCTACACACTGCTTTGAATGTGTCCCAGAGATTCTGGTATGTTGTGTCTTTGTTCTCGTTGGTTTCAAAGAACATCTTTCTGCCTTCATTTCATTATGTACCCAATAGTCATTCAGGAGCAGGTTGTTCAGTTTTGATGTAATTGAGTGGTTTTGAGTGAGTTTCTTAATCCTGAGTTCTAGTTTGATTGCACTGTGGTCTGAGAGACAGTTTGTTATAATTTCTGTTCTTTCACCTTTGCTGAGGAGAGCTTTACTTCCAACTATGTGGTCAATTTTGGAATAGGTGTGGTGTGGTGCTGAAAAAAATATATATTCTGTTGATTTGGGGTGGAGAGTTCTGTAGATGTCTATGAGATCCACTTTGTGCAGAGCTGAGTTCAATTCCTGGATATCCTTGTTAACTTTCTGTCTCGTTGATCTGTCTAATGTTGACAGTGGGGTGTTAAAATCTCCCATTATTATTGTGTGGGAGTTTAAGTCCCTTTGTAGGTCACTCAGGACTTGCTTTATGAATCTGGGTGCTCCTGTGTTGGGTGCATATATATTTAGGATAGTTAGCTCTTCTTGTTGAATTGATCCCTTTACCATTATGAAATGGCCTTCTTTGTCTCTTTTGATCTTTGTTGGTTTAAAGTCTATGTTATCAGAGACTAGGATTGCAACCCCTGCCTTTTTTTGTTTTCCATTTGCTTGATAGATCTTCCTCCATCCCTTTATTTTGAGTCTATGTGTGTCTCTGCACGTGAGATGGGTTTCCTGAATACAGCACACTGATGGGTCTTGCCTCCTTATCCAGTTTGCCAGTCTGTGTCTTTTAATTGGAGCATTTAGCCCATTTATATTTAAAGTTAATATTGTTATGTGTGAATCTGATCCTGTCATTATGATGTTAGTTGGTTATTTTGCTCGTTAGTTGATGCAGTTTCTTCCTAGCCTCAATGGTCTTTACAATTTGGCATGTTTTTGCAGGGGCTGGTACCGATTATTCCTTTCCATGTTTAATGCTTCCTTCAGGAGCTCTTTTAGGGCAGGCCTGGTGGTGACAAAATCACTCAGCGTTTGCTTGTCTGTAAAGTATTTTATTTCTCCTTCACTTATGAAGCTTAGTTTGGCTGGATATGAAATTCTGGGTTGAAAATTCTTTTCTTTAAGAATGTTGCATATCGGCCCCCACTCTCTTCTTGCTTGTGGACTGTCCATAGAGAGATCAGCTGTTAGTCTGATGGGCTTCCCTTTGTGTGTAACCCGACCTTTCTCTCTGGCTGCCCTTAACATTTTTTCCTTCATTTCGACTTTGGTGAATCTGACAATTATGTGTCTTGGAGTTGCTCTTTTCGAGGAGTATCTTTGTGGTGTTCTCTGTATTTCCTGAATCTGAATGTTGGCCTGCCTCACTAGATTGGGGAAGTTCTCCTGGATAATATCTTGCAGAGTGTTTTCCAACTTGGTTCCATTCTCCCTGTCATTTTCAGGTACACCAGTCAGATGTAGGTTTGGTCTTTTCACATAGTCCCAAATTTCTTGGAGGCATTGTTCATTTCTTTTTATTCTTTTTTCTCCAAACTTCCCTTCTCACTTCATTTAATTCATTTCATCTTCCATCACTGATACCCTTTCTTCCAGTTGATTGCATCTGCTACCGAGGCTTCTGCAATCTTCGCGTAGTTCTCGAAACTTGGCTTTCAGCTCCATCAGCTCCTTTAAGCCCTTCTCTCCATTGGTTATTCTAGTTATCCATTCAACTAATTTTTTTTCAAAGTTTTTAACTTCTTTGCTATTGTTTTGAATTTCCTCCTGTAGCTCGGAGTAGTTTGATCGTCTGAAGCCTTCTTCTCTCAACTTGTCAAAGTCATCCTCTGTCCAGCTTTGTTCCGTTGCTGGTGAGGAACTGCATTCCTTTGGAGGAGGAGAGGTGCTCTGCTTTTTAGAGTTTCCAGTTTTTCTGCTCTGTTTTTTCCCCATCTTTGTGGTTTTATCTACTTTTGGTCTTTGATGATGGTGATGTACAGATGGGTTTTTGGTGTGGATGTCCTTTCTGTTTGTTAGTTTTCCTTCTACCAGACAGGACCCTCAGCTGCAAGTCTGTTGGAGTTTACTAGAGTTCCATTCCAGACCGTTTGGCTGGGTGTCAGCAGCGGTGGCTGCAGAACAGCAGATTTTCGTGAGGCCACAAATTCAGCTGTCTGATAGTTCCTCTGGAAGTTTTGTTTCAGAGGAGTACCTGGAAGAGTGAGGTGTCAGTCTGTCCCTACTGGGGGTTGCCTCCCAGTTAGGCTGCTTGGGGTTGAGGGACCCACTTTAGGAGGCAGTCTGTCCGTTCTCAGATCTCCAGCTGCCTGCTGAGAGAACCACTACTCTCTTCAAAGCTGTCAGTCAGACAGGGACATTGAAGTCTGCAGAGGTTCCTGCTGAATTTTTGTTTGTCTGTGCCCTGCCCCCAGAGGTAGAGCCTACAGAGGCAGGCAGGCCTCCTTGAGCTGTGGTGGGCTCCACCCAGTTCAAGCTTCCTGGCTGCTTTGTTTACCTAAGCAAGCCTGGGAAATGGCGGGCACCCCTCCCCCAGCCTGGCTGCCGCCTTGCAGTTTGATCTCAGACTGCTGTGCTAGCAATCAGTGAGACTCCGTGGGCATAGGGCCCTCTGAGCCAGGTGCGGGACACAATCTCCTAGTGTGCCATTTTCCAGGCCCATTGGAAAAGTGCAGTATTAGGGTGGGACTGACCCGATATTCCAGGTGCCATCTGTTACCCCTTTCTTTGACTAGGAAAGGGAACTCTCTGAACCCTTGCACTTCCCGAGTGAGGCAATGCCTCTCCCTGCTTCAGCTTGCGCACAGTGGGCCTCACTGACTGTCCTGCACCCACTGTTTGGAACTCCCTAGTGAGATGAAACTGGTACCTCAAACAGAAATGCAGAAATCACCCGTCTTCTGTGTTGCTCAGGCTGGGAGCTGTAGACCGGAGCTGTTCCTATTTGGCCATCTTGGCTCCACCCCCCTCATTATTTATTTTATATATTAAGAAAGCATTTTGTTGTGACATGATTTTTCTTTTTTTCTAAAAGTTTACTTTGATCAGGATCTGGAAGAATTATCAATAAAAACTGAAAGCTTACTTTAGATTATATTACCCTCATGATACTTGCTAATATTTTTGAGTCAACATGTCTTATCTCCTTTGAAATTTGGCTCTTTCCTTTCTTTTTTGGAATCTGATACTTTTTCTAGCATTTTATGTTGGTATCTATTGTTACATGATCTTTTCAGAAATATAAGTGTGGCATTTGTTTAGATAATAATCCCTTCAGCTCCATAGCAAACAACTTTCCTTGGAAATTTTAACCTAACCTTACTTCCCAATCATGACTTTTAAATTTTTCCTGTCATGTATTCATTCCTTTGCTGATCTATAACCTTCCCAAGGTTAAGATTTTATTTCTTCAATGGAAATACAATTCAAGGGGACTTTAAGGTGTCTTGTGGTTTTCTTGTTTCATGGTAGGACTATTGCAAGCAAGATATTTTTATAATTTTTTTTGTTTTTTAAATCTGAAGTCTTTATTAATACTAATAGCATAACTTGCGAGAAGTTCTTAAAACAAGAATACCCCTGTCATTCAAGACTTTTTTTTTCTTGTGAAACTATATACATAGAGATTTGAGAAAAATAGTCTGCAAATATTGTGTGGTATTCAAAATAAAGACTTTATATGAATCTAAGATAAACCTGTTATATGAATATCATGTATAAAAGACTCCTCTCTTTTATATATGCTATTCATACATCTTTTTATCCTCTGCATTAGTGTTAGTAAAGCCACCACAAACCTGGTGTGCATTAATATAAGTATTATTGATGTGTGTGAATATATATTACTTATAAAAACACAAAGACAAGATTCAAAGTTTACTTCAAAGTGAACTGCATTCAATTCTGCTAGTAAGAGTGAGTCATGCTTTTGATCTTATCTCTAGGATCCAGAGAATGACTGCAGGCAATACTACATAAGAAAAGAAAAGCTTCTTCAAAAAAGATTTATAGACTGCATTCCTATTATTCTTTTTTCATAGTGTTATTTCATTCACCAGACAAAATTCTGTAGAATTTAAAAACTAATACCACTAAAACATTTGAACATATAGCACTATTTTAGTGTCTTTTATACTCAAATTAAATAAAGGTATAGAATTAGTTTCTTTAGGTTGTTCCTTTAGTCTCATAAGTCAGAAAGGTCTCCTTGCAATAGAGATGTTGTTATCTTGAATCTCATAAAATTCAAATGGCCAGACAATTTTTTTTTTTTTTTTTTGAGACAGAGTTTTGCTCTTGTTGCCCAAGCTGGAGTGCAATGGTGCAATCTTGGCTCACTACAACTTCTGCCTCCCAGGTTTAAGCGATTCTCCTGCCTCAGCCTCCAGAGTAGCTGGGATTACAGGCATCTGCCACTATGCCTGGCTAATTTTTGTAGTTTTAGTAGAGATGGGGTTACTCCATATTGGTCAGGCTGGTCTCGAACTCCTGATCTCGGGTGATCCACCCGCCTTGGCCTCCCAAAGTACTGGGATTACAGGCGTGAGCCACCATGCCTGAACCAAACAGACAATATTTTTCATGTATCGACAACATTTAAAAATTATTTGTGATACATTTTTATTAGAAATAAGCAAAGTATAGCATATAAATGTCTCCTGTGTTATATCATTAGAGATGACCGTTGTTAATGTTTTGGTTTGTAAACTGTTATAGACAGATAGATGCTTCTAGTCATTTATTAAAGTAGCTAATAAATAGGCTTACTAAATTCACCACTTTTCTAATATCTTTATTCCTCCTATTTATCTGTCATAACACATCCAATATTTAGCAAAGATTGTTGTTTCTACCTTTTAAATGCAGTAGTCCACTCTTGTCTGTAGTTTTGCTTTCTGTGGCTTCAGTTACTTGTGGTGGACCCAGTTTGAAAATGCTGCATACAATAAGCTATTGAGAAAGAGAGAAAGAGAGAGAGAGATCAAATTCACATAACTTTTATTATACTATCCTGTTATAATTGTTCTATTACATTATTAGCCATTGTTAATCTCTTACTGTGCCTACTTTGTAGGTATAAATTATATACCTATATACCTGTATAGGAAAAACCAGAGTGTAGGGTTCAGTATTCTTTGTGGTTTCAGGCATCCACTTGGGGTTTTGGAACATATCCCCTGAACATAAAAGGGAACTGCTGAATATCTAGCACCCAACCAATTCCCTACACCAGTCCACATCCTAGTCTAAATCATTGTCATCTGTCAGTAATGCAATAGCCTTCTAGCTGGCCTCTCTGCTTCCATTCTTGACTGCTACAGACCATTCTTCACATAGTCATCCAGTGAGTATTTTAAAACATAAGTTACGTGGCTCTTCTGCTTTCTTCTGTCCAAAAACTTTTCATGTGACTCAAAGTAGAGGCATCATTACAATGGCCTAGAGGAACTGCATGATTAATTCTTAGCCATTTTGTTACCTCAGATCCATTATGGAAACAATGGAATAACGGCAATGAAATTAGAAAACAAAACACAAAATTCCTGTTTGTAGTACATGCTGTGGCTGAAAGAAAATTTATAATACCTTTGAGCACCTCCCTATCCCCAGCCCCAATTTCCTTGGGGTTTTTAAATAGAATTTCACAACTTTTCTGGGACCTGAACTCCCTTGAAACTGGAGAATGAAGTGGTTGTTAAGGTTTTTGTGCCTAGAAGGAGGGTTTCTTGGTTGAGGAATACCTAAATAAGCTTTGAAGAAAGGTGTATTAATTTACTTGAGCTACCATAACAAAATACCACAGACTGAGTGGCTTAAATAACAGGAAACTATTTTCTCAGAGTGCTGGAGGCTAGAAGTCCAAGATCAGGGTGCCAGCAGGGCTGGTTTCCAGTGGGGCCTTCTCCTTGGGTTGCAGAAGGCCACCATCTTGCTGTGCATCCTCACGTAGCCTTTCCTGTGTGCTCCCCAGGAGCATCTCTTCCTCTTCTTATAAAGATGCCAGTCCTATGGGATTAACTCCCCACCTTTGTGAACTCACTTAACCTTTAATACTTCTTTACTGTATCTCAAATACAGTCACATTGGAGTAGGGCTTCAACATATGAGTTTTCAGGGAACATAATTCAGTCCATATAACAAAAGGCTTTGGCATAAGGAAGTGAGGAGGAGTCTGAGAAAGCAGTCTGACAGCTGGGGACTAAGAAAGTGCCTGCCTGGGTGAGGGAAGCCCACAGCAGATGGGCATATTGGTGCTAGGAACCTCAGGAGAAGGTTGGTAAATCTCCTACCACCTGTGCTTATTTCCCCAGACTTTCAAATCTAAGCAGCTGCTGTTTATCATTTCTCTTCCTCTCATCTGGCAAAAAAACTTGACAAAAGGCACAGGCTGTTCACCCTGAGCGTTCTTTAAGGACAATCTCAGTTTCCCCTGCCTAGCAACACAGAAATACCTGGGGAGATTGTTGTAAATGTAGACCTTGGAGACCTACTTCAGACCTACTGAGTCAGAATCTCTAGGGTTGGGGCCCCAAAAGTAGAAGCCAAATGAAGTATCTGAGGTGTTATTACACACAGAAAAGTTCCAGAACCACTAAAGAGTTTTGGACGAAATCACTACCTTGCTATGTTAATAGTTTTAATTTTAGTTGTCTTCCTGCCTGCCTTGCTTTCTTCCTTCTCTCTTTCCTTCCTTCTTTATTCTGTTTGTTCCTTCATTTTTTTTCCCACTTAAAGTCTCCAGTAAGGACTTTAAAATAATATGTGTATTTTATAGAAAAATCAAGTTAGTGTTCTATTTGTTAATGTATCTACAGTATCTGTCAGAGTATAAAGAAATGAATCCATTGTAGCAGCTTGAGGTGAGGCAAAAAGCACATGTCAGAGAAGGGTTATAGATCATAGGATTTCTGAATGGAAAAAACAAACCAAAACATGATTAGAGTGAGGCAACATTGTGGTCAGAAGATGCTGGTCTCACCATCAGTTAAGAGTATGCAGTTCCGGCTGGGCGTGGTGGCTCATGCCTGTAATCCCAGTACTTTAGGAGGCTGAGGCGGGTAGATCAAAGATCAGGAGTTTGAGACCAGCCTAACCAATATGGTGAAGCCCAGTCTCTACTAAAAATACAAAAATTAGTTGGGCATGGTGTCGGGCACCTGTAATCCCAGTTACTTGGAAGGCTGAGGCAGGAGAATCGCTTGAACCCGGGAGGCGGTGGTTGCAGTGAGCCGAGATCACACCACTGCACTCCAGCCTGGGCAACAGAGCGAGATGCAGTTCCTTTATTGAGAACAGGATGGAAAGCTTGGTAAGGAAAAATGAAACAAAAATGTATAAGGTACTTTTTTTCTCTCTCTGTCTCTTTTTTTTTCTAGTTCCTGTTTGTGTTTAGAAGCCCTGAGGCAGAAGAGTTTCTCTGTGGAGGAAGTAGCCTCCAGCTTGTGCATTTGCAAGACTTCAGCTTGTTGATGAGGGCTCCTTATCCTCAGGAGGGTCGATGAGTTACTTAGAAGGAACATTTTTTTTTTTTTTGCCTCCCAAGCCCTAGGGCTGGTAGTATCAAGCATCATAGATAAACAAGTAACACTTTTCAGCCAGGAAGATAAATTTCGGTTTAGAAAAGTAGTCTAATCAGTTCAAACTGAGTCCCTGTGATTACTAGAATTCCTAGATACCATGTTTGATTTAAAAATAGCTTTTCTGACACATCCTTCCAATCTTACGTTATTGCAAAATTGCATTATTGCAAAAAGGCTTTCTGATATATGGATTTATCCAAGCCCCTTAAGCATAATTTGGAAATGGGATGAGGCAGGAGTGGAGGCAATATCTCCTGCTCTTTTGTTGACCCAGAAAAAAATAGAATTTCAAGTGATTTGGCTATCTGAGGGAGCTTCTCTTTGCCCTGTCACCTAGCTCTCATGACCTCAATCCCACTCATTAAGTGCAGCCCAGGCAGCCTGTCTGAAGGCTGTCAGCTTAGGGTTTATCCCAGGAGATTCATTACAAAGAATCAAAGATGGTGCATAACTAGCTAAGACGAAACTCCAGGCAAACCATAATTACACAGCTGTGGTCCAGAGAGAATTATGTATATGGGCACATCGCCCCAGGTCTTCCAGAGTTCCCAAGTCATCAGTGAGGGGATTCCAGTGGTTCCGTCATTCAGGGCATGACCTTCAGTCGGTTTGTTTCTCTCTACTAATTTTCTCCCAGAGACGATGTGTCCAATGTGTTGCCTTTCAAGTAATTTTCCTAAATAATTCCTTTGATTAATGGCCTTCTCCTTGTCTACAAATGGAATTCCTAACATCATTTCAGGCATCTCTGACTCTAAAAACGTACGTCACAGACCAGTGGTATCAGCAACACTTGGGGAATTGTTAGAAATGCAAATTCTTCTACCTCATTCCAGGCCTATCAAATAAAAATGTCAGAGAGTGGAGCCCACTGATCTGTGTTTTAACACATCTTCCGGTGATTCATACATGCTAAAGTTTCAGAAGCACTGCTCTAAAACCTAACAACCCACCTTTCTGAACTTACCATATTCCATTTCCTCTCCACTTATAAATTTGACCATAGTTACCTAAATTATCTCTGTATTTTGTTATCCCTTCATCTGTTTATGGCATTTCTTTTGAGGACTAAATTCTTATTTTTGTATTTTTATTATTTTTTTTCGAGACGGAGTTTCGATTTGTCACCCAGGCTGGATTGCAGTAGTGGTGCGACCTCAGCTCACTGCAAGCTGCACCTCTCGGGTTCACGCCGTTCTCCTGCCTCAGCCTCCTGAGTAGCTGGGACTACAGGCATCCACCACCGCGCCCGGCTAATTTTTTTTGTATTTTTAGTAGAGACGGGGTTTCACCATGTTAGCCAGGATGGTCTTGATCTCCTCACCTCATGATCTGCCTTCCTTGGCTTTCCAAAGTGCTGGGATTATAGGCATGAGCCACCGAGCCCGGCCATTTTTTTTTTTTTTTTATCTTGCCCAAATTCCTCTCTAAGAGGTTTGAGGAGTCATGTCTTACAAATCATAAATTATCATCAGATGGGTTTTATGTAACCCCGTATATCATGACTTACTTTCCAACCTGACTCTGTCATAACATATGAGACAAGGAAGAAAATAAAAATATTTTACCCCAAAACATGTTTCTTTGCCATATCTTGAAATGCCCTGCAAAGCTGTCTTTTGTGGGGGAAAATTTGCATCTGTAAAGAATCTCTATTAATATAGAGATCTTTTTCTTTCAGGTCCTTCCACTCCTAAAGAGATTAACTAGGAGTCTAGCACCTTTTAAAGATCTGAATAGAAAACGATTTGTCATCTATCGTCTCTAAGGGCAGCCACTATAAGACTTCAAAAGAACCTTAGTCTCCACAGTCTTTTATCTTAACCTGAACATTTCCCAAGTCTTCTATCATTCCAGGTCTTCAGATGAACTCAACCAATTGTCAACCAGAAATGCTTAAATTTACCTATGACCTGGAAGCCCCACCACGGATTTGAGTTGTCCTGCCTTTCTGGACCAAACCAATGTATTTCTTAAATGTATTTGATTGATGTCTCATGCCTCCCTAAAATATATAAAACCAAGCTGCGCCCTGACACCTTGGACACATGTTCTCAGGACCTCCTGAGGGCTGTGTCATGTGCCATGGTCACTCATATTTGGCTCAGAATAAATGTCTTCAAGTATTTTACAAAGTTTGACTCTTCCTTGACAGTTTTGACTGGAATATTCTTTTTTTTTTTTTTGAGACGTAGTCTCTGTTGTCAGGCTGAAGTGCATTGGTGCGATCTCAGCTCACTGCAACCTTTGCCTCCTGGGTTCAAGTGATTCTCCTGCCTCAGCCTCCTGAGTAGCTGGGACTACAGGAGCGCCACCATGCCCGGCTAATTTTTGTATTTTTAGTAGAGATGGGGTTTCACTGTGTTGGCCAGGATGGTCTCTGTCTCTTGACCTCGTGATCCACCCACCTCGGCCTCCCTAAGTGTTGGGATTACAGGCGTGAGCCACTGCGCCCATCCTTGACTGGAATATTCTTAAAGGCCCAGCTCAAATATTATCCTTTTCTCTCTGGTATTGTTTTTTTAACCTCTGCACTATTGACATTTGGAGCCGGAAATGATTTGATTTTTCTTTGTTTGCTTATTTATTTTTAGAGACAGGATCTGACTGTCATCCAGGCTGGAATGAAGTGGCATGATTGTAGCTCACTGCAGCCTTGAACTTCTAAGCTTAAGTGATCTTCCTGCCTCAGCTTCTTGAGTTAACTGGGATTACAAGTGCACACCAACACGCCTGGCTAATTGAGATAATTTGGCACTGTGGGCAGCTATCTATGCATTCTGCTGTGACTATCAAAAATGTATCCATACATTACCAAGTGACAACTAGGGGAAAAAAATCTCCCTTGGTTAGGAACCACCAGTTTACCCAGTCATTCTATCATTTACTCCATATCCCAAAGCCAGAGTAAATTTCTTCATTCTCTGTGCTTCTATAGAAATTGGGCTTTATTCTTTTGCTAAATCAGATTCAGAGAGTTGTATATTTTTAAATAAATAAAAAAGGGTTTAAACACACACACACACACACACATACACATACATAGAACTTCATCTTTTGTAATGCCACTTATGTCACTTATTCATTAATGCAAAAAAAAACATTTACCATCCTTCAGGTGTCACATAACTTGGCATAATTGGTTTCCCAGAGCAGAAAGGTTAGACTGGGAGTAGTTAGGAGCTGTTCTTCAACCTTCCTTGAATATGAGATAGACACTGGAAGTGGGAATTAACCCATTATATGCCTGGGAGATAAAATCCAGTTATGTGGGCAGAATAAGGTGGCTGGGGCACAGGGCATGGGACAATGGGATGGTGTGTCAACATTGAAGGTGTTTTATGTGTCAACATTGAGGATGTTTTTCATAAGATTAACATTTAAACAGAAGACTGTCCTCCATAATGTGGGTGGGCCTCATTCAATCAATTGAAGGACTAAATAGAACAAGCAGAAGGAAATTCTTCAGCCAACTGCCTGGAGCTGCACCTGGCTCTCTTGCACCTCTAGCCCACTGGCCCACACTGCAGATTCTGGAATTGCCAGCCTCCAAAATCGTGGGAGCCAATTCTTTGTAATAAATCTGTATTTCTTTATATACATATACACATCTTATTGGTTGTTTCTATGAAGAATGCTGACTAGTACAGAAATCTGTGGAAAGTTGGTAGTTGAAGCTGGCAGAAAGCATCGAAGGGTCCAATACAGAAGAATAAGGTTTTATTGAATGTCTTGGGGGACATAGCCATAGAGATTTCAGAAAGAGGAGGCATGTAGAAATTCAGGCAGTTAATTGACGTCAGAGTAGTCTTTTAGCAGATGGGAATGCCTCCAACCCTCTTTTATGGATAAAGAAACTGGCAAATGAGGTATGAGCCCAAAGACTTGCTAGGATAGTAACTTGGATCAGGAAATACATGATGGATTGAGGCTTAGATTCCTAAAGAACAAGTTAGATAATGAATAAAGAAACTTTTTATTACATGATATTGGATATGTCATAGTTGTTATAAGAACCAGTAAGCAGTAATACTAATAGTGACTTTTGCAGAGTGAACACTGGATTCAGAAAATCAGAGCAGCTGTTCATACCTGTCTGCATAGTACAGGATGATTTATCAGTGATAGCCCTAACCTATTACTTTTGAGAGGAGACAATAATTAGCTGCTAACTTCTTGTTGTTGTTCCTGAAAATGTCCTTGTAATTTGTAAAATCCCAACCGATAAAGCTCTCCTTTTTCTGGGAAAACAGAAAACTCATATATTTATTTGTTCAAAGCATTTTCTATAATTACGTATTTTAATTTTTGACTTACGAGGGAAAAAATCCATCTCTATGTCATAGCCTAAAATATTATCAAAGATCACTGTTAAATATCATAAAACTCAGTTATAATTAGACATATTGAGCTTAATAACAATATTGATCTCTTGACTACTTTGAACTATTAACAATATGTTTCTGAAGTAGTTATCTTATTTGTAATAAGAAATTATTTCCAGCTTCACACTGCTTTCTTTCTCTAAAATAACACCTATAGAATACCAACAAATACCACTATTTGTTGCTACCACTCTATGCGCTACCACTTTCCTTTTTCTCTACCTATTTAATCATTTTTCTCTTTAGTTGGGGAATGTTATAACAATCACTTTTCCCTGTTGTCATAGAATTTAAAAAATTTGTCCCCAGACTGAAAAAAACAAACAAGCAAAAAGATTTTGAAAGAATGATAAAAATACAGATTCCTGGGCCATACCTTCAAGATTCTGATTCCGGAAATCTGGAATGGGCCTAGGATTTGCCTTTTCACCCAACATGTTAGGTAACTCTGATGCAGAAGATTTAAGAATCATGGCTTGAGAATCATTAGTGTAAGCAGTAGTCCCTGTTCCTAATATACTGTTACTAATATACTAACAATATGCAGCAGACAAAACGTCAAACATTTTGGTATAAACATATTGTAGGTAGAGAACATAACTACAAAGGGAAGAGCAACTGGTTTTAACCACTAACTTGACTCTCTTTTTCTCCCTGCTCCTTTAAAACCCTTCTGCTTCTCCTTTCCCTTTCTTTCACAACCTCCTCAAAGTTATAGCTGTTCAAGAAGACTTAAAATACTAAGCAAAAAGACTCCGCCACTTCAATTCTTTTCAGTTATTACTTTTATTCAGTTTGGGTACCAAGACTGATACTAAAATATAACTTCAAATTATTAATTAAAACAACAGATAAAATATTTAGTTTTCAAAAAAAGGCAATTCATATACTCATTTTTCAACCTGCTTGATGCTATTCAAGGAAGATTTGTATATTACTGCTCCACAAATTTAACATTCATAAGTTTAATGCGTGGGAGGAACACATTTCAGTCTGTAAGCCAGAATGATTACTTGTAGGAAAAGAGGAAGAAGATTCCTGAAAACTCCATGCTCCTAATATGAGCATGGTACCAGGCCAAAGAATGAATAACACTTCCAAGAAAAACAATTAGCAGCAGGCAAAGCCAGAAAAGCATTAGCAATGGAAAAATCACAAACACGAAGACACAGACGGTAGATTGAGAAATTTTCAGGGTAGTTTATGCATACATAATAATATATTTAGATATAATGAGTACTCCAAAGCAAAATAGTTAGTTCACTGGGCTTAAGAGGAGATGGTGGGCACTACTGAGAGACGGGACTAGCTGGATTTCCTAGGCTGACTAAGAATTCCTAAGCCTAGCTGGGGAAGGTGACCGCATCCACCTTTAAACATGGGGCTTATAACTCAGCTCACACCCGACCAATCAGGGAGTAAAGAGAGCTCGCTAAAATCTCAATTAGGCTAAAAGCAGGAGGTAAAGAAATAGTCAATCATCCATCACCTGAGAGAACAGAGGGAGGGACAATTATTGGGATATAAACCCAGGCATTCGAGCTGGCAGTGGCAACCCCCTTTGGGTCCCCTCCCATTGTATGGGAGCTCTGTTTTTGCTCTATTAAATCTTGCAACTGCACATTCTTCTGGTCCGTGTTTGTTCCGGTGAGCTTTTGCTCGCCGTCCACCACTGCTGATCACTGCCGTCGCAGACCTGCCACTGACTTCCACCCTTCCAGATCTGGCAGGGTGTCTGCTGCACTTCTGATCCAGTGAGTTGCCCATTGCCGCTCTGGATCAGGCTAGAGGCTCGCCATTGTTCCTGTGCAGCTAAATGCCTGGGTTCATCCTAATTGAGCTGAACACTAGTTGCTGGGTTCCACTAGTCTCTTTCGTGACCCACGGCTTCTAATAGAGCTGCAACACTCACCGCATGGCCTAAGATTGCATTCCTTGGAATCCATGAGGCCAAGAACCCCAGTTCAAAGAACAAAAGGCTTGCTGCCATCTTGGAAGTGGCTCGCCACCATCTTGGGAACAGCCTGCCACCATCTTGGGAGTGGCCTGCCACCATCTTGGGAGCTCTAAGAACAAAGACCATCCAGTAACAGTACTAGGAGAGAGACAATGTTAGTTTTTAAGAACAATAAAGATAGTCTACATATTAGTTTGCTAGGGCTGCTGTAGCAGGGTGCAATGCACTGGTGGCTTAACCAACAGAAGTGAATTTTCTCATGATTCTAGGGACTAGAAGTCTCAGATAAAGGTGATGGCAGGTTTTTTTTTCGCCCCTCTGAGACCTTTCCTCTTGGCTTGCAGATGGCTGTCTTCTGTGTCTTCACAGTGTCTTTCCTTTGTACTTGCCTGTGTTCAAATTTCCTCTTTTTATAAGGATACAAGTCATATTGGATTATGGTTCACTCGAATAGTCTTATTTTAATTTAACTACTCCTTGAAAAACCCTATTTCCAAATATGGTTACATTCTGAGGTACTAGTTTAGGACTTCAATACATACATTTTGGGGGGACATAATTCAGTCCACAACAGTCTGTCACAAAGGTGTGTCTTCTAGTATCATCAAAATATGCACTAGCTGGTAAAGATAGCCTTGAAGCTCGAGTCTTTCGTGAATTGTGAATTCCTTCACTTCAGTTTTAGAATATCAAAATTCCTGTCAGAGTTATTCCGGTTGCAGCTTTCTCCCACTCCATCCTGCTCCTGTCACTTTGTCCAACAGAAATCTAGGCATAATAGAAGTTTGGCTCCCACAGACAGGCAACAGGGCAGGAACAGCACATAAGACTTAATTTACTGCAGCCAAGCATTTAGACAGCCCAGCAATGCCAGAAGATTGATTTATTGCCAACAAACTCACAGAGGGGCCATAGTGATGACTTGTTTTATGGGGCATGATAAAAGTTCATGGTTATGTACACTGTGCTATCCACTGTCAGTGGCGGGTAGAAGGAAGGATAATAGATACCATTTGGTCCTCTGCAAAGAAGTCTGGAGATTCACCGAGCCCTTCTAATGTGCTAAGTAATGTGTTAAGCCTCTTAAACACACAAATAACTCGTTTAATCCAAGCAATAGACTTCTAAAGTTGATAGGTTGTTATTACCATTTTACAGATTTGTAAAGTCAAGGTTTAGTAACTTGCCCAGAGGCATCTAGATTTTAAAAACAGCTTTATTAAACTGACAGACAATAAAGTGCACGTATTCAAAATGTGCAATCTGATACATTTTGACATGTGTATACATCTGTAAACCACCAACACAATCAAGGTATTGAACTTATCCATCATCCTCCGAAGTTCCGTCATGAGCCTAACCCCTCCTTCCTGCAATCCCCTCTCTCAACACACATATCCCCGGGCAATCACTGATTTGTGCTCTATCACCGTACATTGACATGCATGCCCTGGAATTTTATTTTGATTCAACTTTATTTCCCTTGTTGTCTTACTGCCTATAGCAGGGCAAAAGTAGGGCTTACCTTGTTCAACTTCTGTCTTTTGTTGCCTGACGTCAAGTGTCTTGAAGAACATTTACTTCACATGTTTTGTCGGATTTTAATGATTGTTTCAGGTAGGAGACTCAATCTAGTCCCTGTTACTCTATCTTGACTGAGAGCTTCTGACTGTCTGTTATATAGATTTTAAGTGACAAAGGGGAGCTGGAAGCCAAGTCTCTCCTATCTACTACCATATACTGACAGTCATGATCAGAACAAAGGGGGCTAGACCCCCATTTCAATGTTCCTCAGCCTGACACCGCCTTTCTGTGATTTTTATTTCCCAAAATACTGTCTCTTGGAGTTTATTACTGCCTTCTATATAAATTCATATGTCAGCATACAGTATTCTTTTTCTCTATCCTCTGTTTAAGACCAGTCTTGGTTATGTGTTGGGTGTGATTAGTAATTAAGTGAGAAATTGCTAGAAAATAATGTCATTTTGTGACTCTCTTAAGGGTCCAATTAGACTGGGAAAAATAATGGAACTGCAAAAAATAAAATAAATCAAAATAATTAAAAAGTTAGCTGGGTGTGGTGGCACACACATATAGTCCCAGCTACTTGAGAGGCTGAGGCAAGAGGATCAGTTGAGCCCAGGAGTTAGAGGCTGCGGTGAATGTAAACTAAAAATTTTATTAATTATTCAAAAAATGTTCTCAAGAAGAAAACTATGTTAGAAATAGGTTAAACATTATTTAATCAAACACACACACTGACTGCAAAAATATCTGTAAAAAATGAAACTTACTATGTAAACATTAGAAATATGTCTTAAATTCAGGTATAATTTTTATCTGACAGACTTGAGAATTTATATTTTATGGTTCATTACAATGGCTGCCATTCACAGATGCAAAAACACAACTTACCCCTGCCAAGGGGAAAACTCCATATTAAGAATCTTCTCATTGTTTGATTTCCCTATTTTTTTAAATGGCAAGCTTCTCTTTCTATAGAAACTCAAACAACAGGTACAACTGAGCCCAGGCTACCATCTGTAGTCACACGTGGATTTTTACATGTTCATAGAGCTGAAAAGCATTTAACAAAATCTCTTTTATTAAGGCAGTGAGGAGGCCACAGAGAAGTCGTGTTTTATGGCCTTCATTGTTACTGATTCCTTTGCAAAAGTTGTTAATGACTTATCTTTGAACATACATATCTTTGGCTGGGTGCGGTGGCTCATGCCTGTAATCTCAGCCCTTTGGGAGGCCAAGGCATGTGGATGATCAGGTTAGGAGTTCGATACTAGCCTGGCCAATATGGTGAAACCCTGTCTCTACTAAAAATACAAAAATTAGCCAGGCGTAGTGGCGTGCACCTGTAGTCTCAGCTACTCAGGAGGCTGAGGCAGAAGAATCACTGGGACCCAAGAGACGGAGGTTGCTGTGAACTGAGATCATGTCACTGCACTCCAGCTTGGGTGACAGAGTGAGACTCTCAAAAAAAAAAAAAAAATACTTATCTTTGGGCTGGGCGCAGTGGCTCATGCCTGTAATCCCAGCACTTTGGGAGGCTGAGGCGGGCAGATCACTTGAGGTCGGGAGTTTGAGAGCAGCCTGACTAACATGGAGAAACCCCGTCTCTACTAAAAATACAAAATTAGCTGGGTGTGGTGGTGCGTGCCTGTAATCCCAGCCAATCGGGAGGCTGAGGCAGGAGAATCACTTGAACCCAGGAGGCGGAGGTTGCATTGAGCCGAGATTGTGCCATTGCACTCTAGCCTGGGCAACAAGAGCGAAACTCCAATTTATTTTAGAAAAAAAAAAAAAGAAAATATATATTTTTCTATTAGAGTAATTGAAGCCTTTAGTTTGAAGAAAAAAAAAAAAACAAGAAAAATATGGGGCATACTAAAAAAGGAACTACATAGCCACAGGACAGATGGGTTGTGAAAATGGTAATAGAAGTTAGAACATAGTTCAAGCCTCTGTTGGTCATGTACTAGTTTATAATCTTAGACAGTGACTATGCCTCTTTTAATCTTGAGGTTGATGAAAGGATGAAATAAGGTAATAGATATGAAGGCACTTTGGAAACTGTTAACCATGATAGACAGAGTAATTAAAACTTTTTTTGACCTGATGTATTTTAAATTTCATTAAGTCAGAGAATGTCTAATTAACCACTGTATCCCCAATATTATCAAGAGTGCAGACCTATGGTCACTTCTCAATATATATTTTTTGAATGAAGGAATAAATACACGGAGGCATAAATCTCATCTCTTGCCATTCCCGGCCTCTCATGTTCAAGCCTAGCCACACATATCAATTTGCCAGTTCTGAGCCTTATCTCATTTTTTTCTGACTTTGGCCCCTTTGCACATACTATCTTTTGTCACTGAGTGCTCCCACTACCTTCATTGGCTGGCTGACACCCTCTTTCAAACTCAGCCCAGCTGTCAACCCCTTCAGGGGGCTTTCTTTTACTGTCCAACAACTGAGACTTGCACTTCCCTCACTCCACTGCACTCACATTCTGATGCAACTCCGCCATTGGGTTTCACAATGCTCACTTCTGCCCCAGGCACATTCATTCTTTTGTTTCTCTGCCAGCCTTAAGCTTCCAGAGAATAGACTTTTAGACTTGCATCTTAAGAGGCTACATATGGTGTGTGGCATTTAGACAATGGCCAATTCATAAACATAATAATAAATAATTATTGAATAAACAAACTTCTTGATGGCTGGAATAATCTATTGGACATCTTTAACATCTACTACTAAGTTTGGTGAAGCTCTAAATAAGAGATATTAAGTTAATATTAAATAGCTAATTCATTATTCATTTATTTTACTTAATACTTGTGAATAGCTTCCTATTCTATTCCCCACTTTGTGTGGCTTTCTTCTTCGTATTATTCTAATGCATCATAAAAATCTTGTACCAGTCCATTCTCATGCTGCTATAAGGACATACCTGAGACTGGGTAATTTATAAAGGAAAGAGTTGTAATTGACTCACAGTTCCATAGGGAGGGGTGGCCTCAGGAAACTTACAAATATGGTGGAAGGGAAAGCAAACATGTCCTTCACAAGGTGGCAGGAGGGAGAAGAATGAGAGTGGAGTGAAGAGGGAAGCCCCTTTTAAAACCATCAGATCTCATGAGAACTTACTATCACAAGAAAAGCATGGGGAAAACTGCCCCCGTGACTCAATTACCTACCACTGAGGCCCTCCCATGACATGTGTGGATTATGGGAACTGCCATTTAAGATGAGATTTGAGTGGGGACACAGCCAAGTCATATCATTCTGCCTGGTCCCTCCCAAATCTCAGGTCCTCACATTTCAAAACACAGTCATGCCCTTCCAACAGTCTCCCGAAGTCTAAACTCATTCCAGAATTAACTCAAAAGTCCAAGTCAAAAGTCTCTTTTGGGACAAGGCAAGTCCCTTCCACCTATGAGCCTGTTAAATCAAAGGCAAGTTAGTTACTTCCTAGATACAGTGGAGGTACAGACAGTGGGTAAATACATCAACTCCAAATGGGAGAAATTGGCCAAAACAAAGGGGCTACAGGCCTCATGCAAGTTCGAAATCCAATGAGGCAGTATTTAAATCTTAAACCTTCAAAATAATCTCCTTTGACTCCATGTCTCATATCCAGGTCACACTGATGCAATAGGTGGGTTCTCATGGGCCTTTGATACCTCTGCTCCTGTGTCTTTGCAGGTATAGCCCTCCTCCTAGCTGCTTTCATGGGTGGACACTGAGTGTCTGCAGCTTTTCCAAGTGCACAGTGCAAGCTGTCGGTAGATCTAACATTCCAGGGACGAGAGAATGGTGGCCCTCTTCTTGCAGCTCCACTAGGCAGTGCCCCAGTGGGGATTCTGTGTGGGGGCTCCAACCCCACTTTTATGCTTTGCTTCCTCTTGAATGCTATGCCTTTTAGACTTTTTTTTCTTCCCCATCAGATGCCTTAAATCATCTCTCTCAAGTTCAAAGTTCCACAGATCTCTAAGAAAGGGGCAAAATGCCACCAGTCTCTTTGCTTAAGCATAACAAGAATCACCTTTATTTCAGTTGCCAACAAGTTCCTCATCTCCACCTGAGACCACTTCAGCCTGGACCTTATTGTCCATATCACTATCAGCATTTTGGTCAAAACCATTCAAGAAGTCTCTAGGAAGTTCCAAACTTTCCTGCATTTTTCTATCTTCTGAGCCCTCCAAACTCTTCTAACCTCTGCCTGTTACCCAGTTCCAAAGTTGCTTCCACATTTTTGGGTATCTTTACAGCAACACCCCACTTCTGGTACCAATTTACTGTATTAGTTCATTCTCACACTGCTATAAGGACATACCTGAGAGTGGGTAATTTATAAAAGAAACGGGTTTAATTGACTCACAGTTCCAGAGGGCTAGGGAATCCTCAGGAAACTTACAAACATGGCAGAAGGGGAAGCAAACATGTCCTTCTTTACAAGGCAGCAGAAGAGAGAATAATGATAGCCAAACAAAGGGGGAAGCTCCTTATAGAACCATCAGATCTTGTAAGAACTTACTATCATGAAAATAGCATGGGGGAAACTGCCCTCATGATTTCAATTACCTCCCACTGAGTGCCTCCCAAAACATGTGGGGGATTACAGGAACTACAATTCAAGATGAGATATGAGTGGGGACACAGACAAACCATATCAGATCTCTATACAAGGGAAATATTCTGCAGGATGAGAAATGCCAAGGAATAAAAAATGAAACTACTAGCAACCTAGAGATTTATGTCCTTAACAAGTTTTCTATTTTAAAAGGCTCAAAGAAATATTGAAGATAGGCAGACATTTCAAGTACACTTATACATCTCATTCTACCTGAAAATACACTTTTCCTAAAAGTCAGTAATTTAAATACAAACTGCTAGAAATGCTCATCCTTTTTATATCCATATATATATATTTTTAAGGCAGTTCTTAGTTTTCTGTATTAGTCTTCATTTTGTCTTCCTTTCCATTTGAAAAAAAAAGTAGTAATACACTTTGTGATGTTTTAACTCTAAATTTATTGCTTACATTTTACTTATGGCAATGGTATATGTGTCACATATATATGAGACATATATATAAAATGTATATTATATATATAATATTTTAAAAGTCACTTGCAACTTCAAGATAAATGATTTTCTTTGCAAGAATGTTTGAAATCGGCCGGGCACGGTGGCACACGCCTGTAATCCCAGCACTTTGGGAGGCTGAGGCGGGCGGATCACGAGGTCAGGAAATTGAGACCACGGTGAAACCCCGTCTCTACTAAAAATACAAAAAAATTAGCCGGGCATGGTGGCGGGCTCCTGTAGTCCCAGCTACTTGGAGAGGCTGAGTCAGGAGAATGGCGTGAACCCGGGAGGCGGAGCTTGCAGTGAGCCAAGATTGCACCACTGCACTCCAGCCTGGGTGACAGAGCAAGACTCCATCTCAAAAAAAAAAAAAAAAAAATTAGCTGGGTGTTGTGGTGGGCACCTGTAATCCCAGCCACTCAGAAGGCTGAGGCAGGAGAATGGCATAAACCCAGGAGGCAGAGCTTGCAGTGAGCTGAGATCGCACCACTGCACTCCAGCCTGGAAGACAGAGTGAGACTCCATCGCAAAAAAAAAAAAAAAAAAAAAGAATATTTGAAATCTACAGAAAACAGATATTGAAAAGGCATGTTTATGAAGACATATTTCTTCCTTTGTGATATATTTGTAATATGTATTGTAATTATTGTCTTCCCTAAATTTGCCAAGACGATTGTAAAAAGTTCCAAAAATCTGAAGATTGTAAAAAGTTCCAAAAATCTGAAGGGTAGCCTAATATCATCTTCAATTCTAGCTTCTGACAATCTGTGTAAACTTAGTGACAATTTAAAATGGCTAAGAATATCTAGCATTCACTGCTCGAAAACAAAATTTGTTAATACAATTTTCAGTTCTTAGATGTTTCACTAGATGTGTTTGACATTCTTTGGCAAAACAGGAAAATTAATTGCTTTTAATGTAGGTGAAAGGATACAGAGTAGCATACAGATAAGATTAACAAGGTAGAGATCTAAAGTACAACATGAGGACCACAATTAATAAAATTATACTTTATTGAGGATTTTTGTTAAATAAGTAGACTTCATCTACTCTTGTCACCAAAGAAGTAACTATGTGAAACTATAGTTATGTTACTCTTTCACTACAGTAACCATTTTACTATTTATATGTATCCTCTGACATCATGTTATAAACCTCAAATGCACACAATACAATTTATTTGAAAAAAGGCAATTAATTGCTTTAAGAACTATAGAATCATAAGATTGATATAATTCAGTAGAGCGATTATCTAAAAATGCTTTTTTATAATTTTTATACCTCAATTATTATTCATTCAGCTGTAACCAAATGTGATATCTTAGTTGTCTTTAAATAAAATTGGTTTAAAATGTGAAGCATAGCCCTAATGATTTCTTAATAACAACTTTTAAATCTACTGAGACAGTAAGACAAAGTAGTTGAAAATGAAAATTTAAACATTTAAAGAAACTCTGTGACAACTCTGACTAGGATTGAAATACATTGATCCCATTTTGTGCTAATGTAAATTGGCTAGAAACTTTCTAGGCATTTTCAGTGATTTTCCACTGAGGTTTCTGACCTTTATCCAACACAAGAATTAAATCTCCAAAGTGCAGAAATTTTTCCTCTCGTTTCCTACCTTGTACAAAAATCCAAATCAAATGCTTGTCCCAGATGGTCTATGTTGTTATTTTACATAAGGCTGAATTTTCTGGCCCCTGTACATTTGGATTAACTCCTGAATGGGCACAATTGTCCTGAATTAGTGTGAAATATATTGGCTCATTGAAATATGTTCCCTTTGAGGCATTTTCTTCGCTAGGGGAGCTGATATTAAGTAGGCCTTGCTATTTGATATTATTAATGGCATTTTAATGTAGAGTCAACCTCACTCATAGGTCTCGAGTGACCGTTAAAAAAGACCCTCACAAGAATAGAAATGTAAATGGATTGGTAGAATGGGGAAACTATGCTCCTTTCTACTCTCTTCAAAGTGGCCCTCACTTTCATCTTTCATTTCCCTTGTCTACAGGGTACCCTCAGGAAATTCACCTGTGATATACTGACCATAATAGCATTAATCAGAAGAGTAAGAGATACTTACATGAAATAGATCTGTTCATTTGGGCTAAAAATATGCATATTGGAAAAAGATGTTTTATCCCTTCTTTGTACCAATTTTAAAATCACCAAAACTACCTTCAAAATGGTCATTTTAAAATAACAAAGCAATGGAAGTATGTTTTATCCTCAAGATGTGTGATTTTACTAAAGGAATAATAAATATAACAACTCAGCACATGGGCTTATATGGCACTAGATAAAATACAACTAATGTGCTGAGTAAATTATGTCCTAAATATGAACGTATAAATATAACCTGGAATGAACCTATACTGATTAGTACAGTGAAATGGAATAAAGGCTTCTGTACAAGAAGTAATATATTGCAAAAGTGGAGAAAAATCTTGGAGCCAGGTTGCTATGACCTGAATGTATCTGTCCCCTCAAAATTCATATATTGAAAACTAGTATCAATGCAATAATATTAAAAGGTGGCGACTTTGGGAGGTGATTAGGTCATGAGGGCTCCGTCTTCATGTCCATCCTACGAAAGAGGTTTATGGAACCCACTGTGCCCTCCTACCATGTGAGGACATATAGAAGTCACCATCTATGAGGAATTGACCCTCACCAGACAATGAATCTTCTGGTGCCTTGATCTTGGACTTCCCAGCCCCCAGACCTGTGAGAAATAAATTTCTGTTGTTTATAAATTACCCATTCTAAGGTATTTTGTTGTAGCAGCAGGGACAGACTAAGGTATAGGACCTTCAGTCCCAAGCGACATTTGACTTTATTTTTTAGGTAAGGAAAAAAAAGCCTTTGTGCAAAGAGTGACATGATCAAAGCAGTCAAGTATTTCACAGTCCTCAGCAATCTTCAAGTTCAACAGGGACTTTCTGTCATGCTGTGAAGCAAGATGCTTTTAATTCATACAGCTCTGGAAACCTCATGAAAGCACTTGATAAAGCTGATCATTTCAAATTGATTTTAAAATTCAGAAGTGCCACCTTGGGATTAATAGGTCTCCTTCAGTTTTAATCTCCAGCGAGATCCCAGCAGCCTCAGCTTGCTGAGATAGCTGTACACTTGAGGTGAAAATGAAAGACAGTGGGAGAGTTCACGCGCTACACAGCAGAAAAGGTTGAGAGTGAGAAGTCAAGGTTAAGGGATGTGAGCAATGTCGACCTACTCACAATGCAAGAGGGAAGATAAAACCAGGGTATATAATGACATAAGGAGATATTAAACAGAAGCCAGGGAGCCATTATTTCTTCCTGACAAGGGGAAAGGAATAGGTTGTAATTGTCATGTGCTGCAGTTGGGGAGTATTTAGGTCAAATACTGAGAAAATTTCAGCTTAAAGAACATTTAAACAAGTATTCACTGGAGGATTGAGAAACCTTTGTTATACTACATATTCAAGACAGAAACTTGGCATTCATTCTTCAAGAAAGATTAAACAGTTGTCCACTGCCTGCTAAACTGACTGGGTGTCTTTTCATTTTTTAAAAAAACTTTATATTTTATTATAGGAAGGTGGAGAGGGAGGGAGCCCACACAACATCAATGAAATTCTTATAAACTTTCTCACAATATAGTTTGGATTGTGCTATCACTAACTAAAACAGAATTCATAAGCAAAGACTGTGTGACATTGTGGAGCTTCAGTCAGTGAGTTAAAAAAAATTAGCACAAATGCCCAGTAGGAACATTAGACACTGAATGAATATAAGCCTTGCAATTTTCAATATCTTCTTATCTAATTTGATAGTATCTTTTCATCCACTAGTGGTTGGCATAAATCTCAGACTATAACTTGGGCATAAAAGAGGAATCCCTTTATTTTCTATTACCATTTAATTTCTGACTTTGTTATTTAATGGGCCATTGGAAAATGTTAACCTCAGTTCCTCCTATGCCTCTTTCTCTTCTCCAGGTTTGGACCATGTTTTCTGAGGCCTTATGCGTTGCCTGTGGCTCTTGGTCTCTGGTCCACCCTGAGGGTTACTCAATGTCAGTTGTTCTGGTCTGCACGAGATACTGTTCCTGTCTGCCTACTCTTTCAGGTCAAGAGACTCTTGGCTACTCCTACTTCCAAAGGAGAGAGGAGCAAAAAAATGTGAGAATCTCAGTCCAAGTGAACAGCCTGTGTGACACCCCTTAGATAGGGAGGATCATAGTCCTGCTGAGAAACATAAAGAAGGCCAAGGTGGCTAGAGCTCAGAGAATCAAGGGAGAGAGACAGAATAAGCCCATGGGCCTGTCTGTTTACCTGCTCCCGGGATGTCACCGCATGCTTCCTGACTCTGCCTGCTAGTTACACTACTAGGGGACAGGCCCTGTTTCTGACTTCCAGAGAACCATAGCCCAGGAGAATTTGTTTCTAGGACTACGGGACAGGTTAAGCCCCCATATTCCTCTTTCTTCTCCAAGACATTTTTTTAAATTTCCCCCAATCCCCCCTTTCCTCATTACTGCCTTCACAATCCTTGCAGTATTTTTCTAAGAGTTGAGATGTACCACATACTTCCTCGGAGTCAATGTAATGAAGACTCATTCTAGCTGAAGGGCAGGAAGGGAAATATATCTAGGAAAAAATGTATGTTAATATCTCCACATATTCTCCAACCTTCATTTAACAGCAATAATTGAGTGCCAACAATATGCCAGGCACTGCGCTGTGAATACAGAGATGAGCAAAGCATTTGGCGTGCCTTGGGGCTTCTCATACATACAAGAGAAGCCTTGGGGATAATACAAGAAAGAAAAAGGATTAATATGAGAATAAAATTATATTCAGGGCACATTTTTATAGGCTTATTTAGATTTTTGAATTTTAGCATTAAATGGAGTCAAACCACTAGAAACCCTTCAGACCCTATTTTTACAAACGTAGATTCTGAATGTCATGGGATCTTGGTTGTCACTTACTTTACTTCTTATGTGATATCCAGACATCCTTAATATCACCAAGAAGTAATCATACAATCATTGCTTGAAGATTTTCAGTTTTACATAAGTCCATTCAATTTTTTAACAGTTCTTTTTCTTAGAATTGTCTTTCTAATAATAATAATAATAATAATAATAATAAAAAAATACTCCTTATAATTTCATTTGCTGGCCCTTACTCTGCTCTCTGGAGCCAAACAAAATAAGTCTAAGTTCTCTGACATTGTAGAAGTCTTATAATTAATTATGGAGCTATGTTTGACACTAACATATTTCTCAAGAATTAGGTGCTTAACTAGATGGCCCCCAAATGCAGACATTTATCATGATGATTTGCCTAGTAATGCCTCATAATTAATGTTTGAGAAATTGGATGTGGTTTATTATTCTTTTTTGCATATTACTACATCATATAAAATGCATTATGATGGATGTTCTGAATTAGTATCATTAACATATTCACTTACGGTAGAAGAACTTTACTTGTAACCGGAGATTCACAATCATATTTACAATATTTATGCTTTTGAAAATGCACATATATTTTGCTCACCAATTTGGAAGGTGCAGTAAATATAGTAAATATAGCTCAAATATAGTAAACATTAAAAAAAATACACTAACCTATTGCACTAATAAACACTAAAGGAAAAAGGGAGTTAAGTCAGGGATACCCATGGTGGTAATAAATCTGGTGTAACCTCATCAGGGAAGGAGGTGTGGACCCTTCGTTTTGCAGTCCCAGAAACACAAACTTGTTAGCAACTCCAAATTGAATACATTCTTGGAAATGCACTGTCATTAACCAGATTGTCAATATGTCAGAGGTTGTGTACTTCAGAGACCATAGCCCAGGAGCATGTGTTTCTAGGAGCAATGAAATAGGCTAAGCCCTCTCTATCTCTTGTTTCTCTGAGATGTATTTTTTATTTTAAAGAATTCCTTTTTTCTTTACTTCCTTCACAACCTTTAAAGTATTTTTTAAAAGGTTAGAAGTTACCACATACTTCCTCTAAGTCAATGTAATAGAGATCCAGCTTCTAGCTGAATGGAAGAAAAGGAAAGGGGGAAATGATATTTAGATTTTTGGTAATGTGGGATAGAGAACCTCAGTACTTAGGATTCAGGTACCACCTTTTCTATCTCAGGGCATCCAGAAGGCCAAAGAAATAACAAGATGCTATGAGAAAACGTTGAGACTATTACAGCCCCTGAAACTGCGAAGGAACCGAGAAACCAAAGAATAACTTGGACAAATCAATTGTGATGAGTAGATGAGTTGATTAGGACCTGCATACAGGGCTCTTCTGGATGGCAGCAGGACAGCTCTAGGGTTCAGCACTACTTCCTGTGTCCTAGCTGGTTTTAAGCTAATTTTCTGGCTCTTTGCCTACGTGTTTGAGCGATTAGGCTATTCTCTTTGGTAGGTTCTCAGATACTCTCTGGGATGTGTGGGTTCTCAGGGACACCTGCTCCTCATCTGGGCAACATGGCCCTGGCTCATCACTCAGTCTTCAGGTTTTAGGCAATGGGCATACACCCTTAGGTAGCCTGGTTGGGGATCCATCACACCACACCAGGATATAGCTGAATTTAACAGAATCACTTATTCGTTGTCTTACCAGCTATTTGCTGTAAACTTAATTTAAGTTTACATTAAGGTTAAACTTAATGAATTCTCTTTGTTGTTTATTAAACTATTCCTCTGTAATGTTTTATGTCCACCAGATAAGACACATATCTCGACAGTGCTAGATATACATCAATAAATTATTATTGCCCAATTGTTTTTGTGTTCTTCATGCAGACCACCTCCCTACTTTTAACCCATCATTATATTAAGCAGATAGCAACACAGATTCCTTCTCCCGTGGTTAAATTGTAGCCTTGTGAATATATTCTGGTCACCATAATTTGATTGAGGCACTCCATGTTTTTATTACACTCAAGAGATGACTTGATCATTTTGCAAAAGGCTTGTTAGTCTCATTAATATCCCTTTCACATACTATCTTATAGATGGCTGAGCCTATCCATTTTATATTGATTTTACTAGGTTATATTTCAAGGAGTGAGCTTTCTGACCTCACCCTGTGAGTAAATTAAATAAACGATTACAGAGTCTTTCTGGGGATTCTAGCGAAAATCAACACAAGTCCACCAAAAACCTCACTGGGAAATTTGTGAAAGAACTGCAGTTTAAATTTTAACTCATCAAGCTTATTGTTCATTCTTTCATTACATTTTTTTCTTGAAATCTCATCAAAGATTAGTGTAATCATTTATCTAAAGAGTCACATAACAAAGGAAATAGTAATAACCAACATTTCTAAAGTTGGATGTTTAGGATTACCAAGCACTTTAATACATACTATTTCCTTTGATCCTCGCAGCACTGGTAGATTATGATGTTTAGTATCTTCTAAACTTTAGAATAGACAAGTGGTCCTTGAAATGTGGCTTCCACACCAGCAGCATCAATATTACCTGAGAGTTTGATAGAAATGCAAAACCTTGGTGCTCTCCAGGAGTACTGAATCAGATACACTGTTGTTTTGTTTTGGTTTGTATATATCAAAATAGTTTTTCTCATTATAAGGTATTCAAGTCCTTTGGGCATAAGGATGGTGGGGGCTTTCCTACCAAATTGTCTTCACCTCCAAAGAAGACATCAATTGTATTTGCTATTCAGCATTCATTCACCATCTACTTTCCCCTACTTCCTTCTGTGAGATGCTCCCATCCTCATTTGCTTTAAGTGAGCTACAATCCACAACAACCCCACCCACTACCTCTGGAGTGAGCAGTTTTAGCCAAGCTAATTAGCCCATCATGTCTCCTTAACACAGTAATTGGTACATGGACAGGGCATACTACCAAATTAAATCTGAAACATTAAGAATTTTGTAGTTCGTGCTCCTAAGTATGTATGCCAGGGAAATTTTCTCACAGATCCACAAGGGGCCAAGTGTCATGATGTTTACTGCAGTAATATCTGTTTTATTTGCTGATGTGTCCCATGTACACAAAACAGTGCCTGCTGCAGTGTAGTGCCCATGATATTTATAAAAAATAAGTTGTTTGTGGTAAGTGGAGTTGGAGGCAACCTGATTGTCATTGAGAGACAGGGGAAAAATATGATGGATGCATACTGTGGGGTGTTACACAGCAAATGGAATAAATAGATGTTCAATAGTAACATAATTGGAACTTAAAAACATAGTGCTTAGCAAAACAGTAGGATATATAATAAACTGTAAATTAAAACACAATTATACAAATAGTACATATTTTGCAAAAATACAATACAATAAACAGGTACACAAATGGTATTGGTACATATGACAGAAAATATATAGATAAATACACACATAATACTTAAAGCAAGGAGCCTTGAAAGGGCCAATGTCGATTTGTCATGAACTGAAAGGTATGCTTGACTCAAGCTCAAGGACCTGAGGTTAAAAATATTGCTAGGAATTTTGAGAAAGTGGTTCCTCTCTTTCATGAAACCCAATTAGGATATGACCCTAGGAACAATAGGAAAGGAGAAACTGGAACCTGATTACATCATGAAGACCTTGCATCAAGCCTTGCCAGAAGTGTGTTTACAGGCTGGGTATGTTCAGTTACTGTTCCACACTCTTCTAGCTCCATTTCTTGTTGCTGTTGTTGTAAAAGGTCATTTGAGTATGGTTTTTTAAAAAAACTTATAACCAAGAAAATACTGAGCATGTCTTTTTTTGTTTTCCTCATCGACTTGTGAAAATACTATTCTAATTTGCTGTCTCAATCCCACCACAAACACAATCATGCAAATGGTGAGGCAATCTGATGGTGATGCCTTCACCTGTCTACTGCAACTGCTTTTATTGTTACCAGTAATCCCCTAATCAGGATATATGTTTGATGCCTTCTTAAAACGCTCTCCTCCTATCAGTTAACTGATTGTTCATCCTCAGGCGTTTCCACTGGATCTTCCTTAAATATAATGATTTTCAGTCCATGGTAGCTGAAGATAAATATCTAACCAACTGTGTGTAACAGGCACTGTAAATCGGGGCAGATGCACCAACCAGTGAAAACAGCCACTGGCCTGTAAACAAAGGAAATTGTCTGTTTGTGTAGTGCTGGCTCAACTTCAGCCTGGGTGGAAAGTATTTTTATTAATACTATTATTGTTATTAAGCTCCGAGGTACTCTGTTAATTCTCTGTGTTTTACATTTTCTACCAGAACTAAATTATCCAATGAAATAAATAGCTTTACTATCACTTCAAAACTAAAGACTTCAAAATCTGTATTTCTTTTTTTCACTTTCAAAGACTTATTTTTAACTGACATGTAATAATTAGACATGTTTATGGGGTACAATGTGATGTTCCAATACACGCATACATTGTGTAATGATGAAATAAGAGTAATTAGCATATCCATCGCCTCAAACATTTATCATTTCTTTGTGGTGAGGACATTCAACATTATCTCTTCCAGCTGTTTTGAGATACACACTACTTCATTGTTGACTACAGTCTCCTATGATGCAACAGGACACCAGAATTTATTTTTCCTTTCTAATTGTAATTTTGTGCCCATTCACCAACCTGTCCCCCTTACTCCTTTCCTCCTCCCCTTCTCAGTCTCTTGTGTCCTCTGTTCAATTCACTACTTCCATGAAATCAACTTTTTTAGATGCTACATATGAGTAAGAACATGTAGTATTTGTCTGTCTGTGTCTGGCTGATTTCATTTCACATAATGTCCTTGAGGTTCATCAAATGGCAAGGTTTCATTGTTTTTTTTATGGCTGAATAGTATTCCATTGTGTAAATATACCATATTTTCTTGATCCATTCATCCATTTTGAACATTTAGGATGCCTCCCTATCTTGGCGATTGTGAGTAGTGGTACAATAAATATGAAAGTGCAGATATCTCCTTGGCATACTGATTTTTTAATATATATTATATATAAAAAACATATATATAAAATGTATGTTTTTTATATATATAATATATATCAAGTGGTGAGATTGCTGGATCATATGGTAGTTCCAGCTTTAATTTTTTGAGGTACCTCCATACTGTTTTCCATAATGGTTGTATTAATTTACAATCCCACAAACAGTGTGTAGGAATTTTCTTTTCTTCACATCCTTGGCAATATTTGTTCTCTTTATCTTTTTGGTAATAACCACTTTAACTGGCATGAGATGATATCTCATTGTGGTTTTTTATTTGAATTTTCTTGATGATTAGTGATGTTGAACATTTAAAAATATATCTATTGGTACTTTGTATTTCTTTTGATAAACATCTGTTGAGATCTTTTGCTCATCTCTTAATAAAATTATTTATTTATTTATCTGCTATTGAGTTGTTTGAGTTTCTTATATATTCTGGATGTTAACCCTTTGTCAGATGTACAGTTTGTGAATATTTTCTCCCATTCCGTAAGTTGCTGCTTTACTCTGTTGATTGTTTCCTTTGTTGTGTATAGGTTTTTAGTTTGATGTAATCCTATTTGTCTATTTTTGCTTTTTTGTCTTTGCTTTTGAGGTCTCATTAAAAAATCCTTGCCTAGACCAATGCCATGAAACATTTTCCCTATATTTTATTTTAGAAGTTTCATATTTTGGGTCTTAACTTGTGTCTTAAATCCATTTCAAGTTGAATTTTGTATATGGTAAGAGATAGGGGTCCAGTTTCATTCTTCTTCATGTTAACATGCAGTTTTCTAGCACCACTTATTAAAGAGACTGTCCTTTCCCCAATGTGAGTTTTTAGCATCTTTTTTGAAAATCAGTTGTCTATAGATGCATGAATTTATTTTGAGGCTCTCTATTCTGTTCCATTCATTTATGTGTCTGTTTTTATGCCAATGCCATGCTGTTTTAATTACTATAGCTTTGTAGCATATTTTGAAGTCAAGGACTGTGATGACTCCAGCTATTTTTTTTCCTCAATATTGCTTTGGCTATTTGGGATTTTTTGTGGTTCCATACAAATTCAAATTATTCCTGTTTGCAGATAACATGATCTTATATATGGAAAACTCTAAAGACTCCACCAAATACTTTTAGAACTAATAAAGAAATTCCATATAGTTGCAGGATACAAAATCAACAGACAAAATTTGGTAGCATTTCTATAAACTAATAGTAAACTATCTGAAAAAAAAATCAAGAAAACAATTCCATTTACAACAGCTAACAAACAGCAAATAAGATGTCAAGGAATAAATTTAACCAAGGGAGTGAAAGATCTCTACACTGCCAACCAAAAATCATTGATGAAAAAATTAAAGAGGATACAAATAAATGGAAAGATATCTTGTGTTCATGGATTGAAAGAATGAATATTGTTAAAATGTCATACTACCCAAAGCTATCTACAGATTCAATGCAATTCGTATTCAAATACCAATAATATTCTTCACAGAAATAGGAAAAAACAATCCTAAAATTTGTATAGAACCATGTAATTTGTATTTCTATTCTTCACTCCTGAATTCCAAACCTAAATTTCCTGCTAACATAGAGACATATACTAAGATTAAACATTTTTAAAGATTAAAATGTACTAAGATTGAACACTTTAACTCTTAGCATTCACTGAAACTGTCTTTCATACTGAGTCTCTTCTCTGGTAATGGCATTACCAGTGACCAAGTCTCAAAAAACTAGAAATGCTAATCATTATTTTTCTTCTCTTTTCTTAAACCTTTTACCCTCCCTCCACCCAAGTTAGTTTATCAGTAGCTAGGTACTATAGATTCTATCTTATGGTTTTTTAAATGTGTGTATCCTTTTGTCAAAAGCTCACTACTATTGTGTTAATTTAAACCTCACAATTTTAAATACATATTATAGCATGAATCATATGACAATCTCCCTACCTCTAATCTCCTGATTTTTAAATTCATCTTATGCACTGCTGTTGGAATTTTCCCCCTTAAATCACAGTTTGGATCATATCACATGTCACTTGTGGTCTCAAGTAATATTCAGTGGTTTCCTGTTGTCTACAGAAGTCTCTATGCCCTTATGTAGTATTCCAAACCTTTCCTGAAATGGCAAAATAAGAAACTCATCTTCTACTGCATCCTTTCAAGGAATTCTAAAATTCAGTCATATTATGTTTATTGTCGTCCTGGAGGGTAGAAGGAAATCCTAGGCTTCTATGACTTTTAAATACCATTTCTTGAGCTTGAATTGTTCTTCTTCTCTTTATTTATAGAAGCCTTTTCTTTAAGGTCTAATTCAAGGTTATTGTTCCCATAAAGGCTTCTTGAATAACCTTGCTATAATGAACGACTTTTTCAATTATAATTCTATAGCATGTTCCTTCTGCTCCAACTAGCACTTATCCAAATTAACCTTGTAACATGACTTTTCCACTCACAATTATCCTCATGCCTACTCCATGAGAACCAGAGTCTAAGAAGTCTTTTGATAAAGATTCTGTTTTACACAACTGTGGTTCTCAATTCCAAACACAGTGGCAAATATGCACCCAATAAATGATTAATTAAATTTAATATTTATAAATGTTTATAAAAACTTCCCAAATCATGGAATAATGCAAAATATAAATAAAGCTATAAACCTACATCCTCTAAAAAACCCTAAATATATGTATACACAGAATTCTGCATATAATTTAATGGGATTTGTGGTGGACACTTGGACTCACCTACTAACATTTGTTCTAAACCCTTTCTGGTGTACGAAGGCTAGAAAGCTTAAAATTATTTTTTGCAGACTCATTTGAAGTTTTTCAATTTCAGTTTTATAATTGCATTATCCAAAATATATTATCCATCATCTCTTCTTGTAGCCACTCTCAGACCCTGGAGTCAATCCTGACATTGCTTGATGGTTTCAGCTCCTGGCTTTCTTGTCATTCCTTCTAACACATCATATTTTGTAACTCAAATGATTTCAATATCCATGTAGATAATCTTTTCAATATGTTTGGGTTCACAGTTCCAGAGAACTTCTAACTTCTTATCTTATTAGCACACTTCTTCTATTATTCCACTGCAGGAATCTTCTACGACTAAGACAAAATCCAATGATACTATCAATTTCCTGTGATTATTGCACAGTTCATCTTTCTAAGAACACTTTTGCTTATGACTTCCACTCTCTCGGCTCCTGTATTTCTCTTTCATACTCACTTGGAAAAGTGCTAATGCCAATTAAATGCGACACTCTTTAAACTTTGCCAGCATTTGAGTAGCAAAAAATGATTGTAGAAAATCAAACAACAATGCTGACTACTCTTACTTAAATTCATGACCCCGCCTGCACTCTGTGCTGCCTTGAAATTCTGCATTTCACCATTTTATTCACTATAACCTAGATGGAATATAACATGCTTTCTTTTCTCAAACCTCAAAAACGACATTCCTCCATCCCCCGCACTGCATCTTCACCCTTAGTTCACTGAGAAAATACAGGCAATCAATAAAGGTTTTTCAAACTATCACCATATACTCGTCTCCTGCTAGATTAGATTAATTTCACTTGTTTTCTGTGACCTTTTGACTTCTCAAATATCTCCTTTACTTTTGTTTTGCTTTCTGTCTGGCATCACCAAATTTTCACTCTATATTAATCATTAAATCAGAATATATACATTTTATATCTCTTATTTTAAGAACTCATTGGACCTACATCTTTTTCAGCTATAGTGCCTTGAACGTGGTGACTATATTTATTGTCTACTATTTCCTTTACTTTCATTTTCTCTTTTATCTACTCTAACCAACCTTCCATCCTCATAATTCTCCTAAGTTGTCAAAATCACCAATAATTTCAACACAGCTTTATCTAACGGTCAATTTACTGTTCTTGTTTTATTTGACTTGTCAACAGTATACCACTTTCTCTTGAAACTTGTTCTTTACTTAGCATTTAGAATATTACTCTTGGTGTTTTTCTTAGTCTCATTTGCTGGATTCTCCTCCATTCCCATAATGCTACACCTTAGAGTATCTAGGGGCTCAGTTCTTGGGTCTCCTCCCCTCTCTGTCTTCACTCACTCCTAGGTGATATTATCTAGTTCACGGCTTTAAAAATTTTGTGAATGTTGATAAATTCCAAATTTATATCTCCAGACTTGCCATCTCCCATGAACTCCAAATATACATCCAACCACTAACTTAACCATGAACTCCAAATATACATCCAACCACCAGCTTAACATTTCTACTGGATGTCTCTTATGTTTTTTAAATTTAACATGTTAAAAATGGAACTCTCAATATTTCCCTTACTCCAAACATGTTCTACTTTCCGTCTTCATCATCTCAGTTAGTGACAATTTTATCTTTTTAGTTTGTCAGGCTAAAAGTGTTGATATCATTCTTGAGTTATAACTTTTTCTTACATCTGACAAATCCTATAGGCTCCACCTCCAAAATACATTCAGAAACTGCAACTTACTACTTTTGTTGTCACTATCCTGGTCCAATGAATCATAACTTCTTGACTGGATTACTGTAGCCTCTTTACTCATTTCTCTATTTCTTTGCTGACTCGACTAGTTTATTCTCCAAAGAGCAGTTAGAATGAAATTATTCCAAATGTCAGTCAAATCTGTCACTATTTCCCTTGGAGTCTCTTAATGTTTTTGTATTTCATGCAGAAAGGCAGCTGAAGTTCTTAGAACGATTTAAAAAGCACCACCCAATCCAGACTACTCAGGACCACTCTAACCTCCTGATCTTTCACTAACTCTTTTGCTGACTTTGCCCCTCCTCCACTGGACTTATTTGCTGTTTCTTGAACATACCAAGTGCATTCCTGCCTTAGAGCCTTTAAAAGCGTTCTTTTTTCTTCCTAAAATATTATTTTCCCAGATATCTTTATGGCTTGCTTCCTTGCTTCTTTCAGGTTTCTTCTCAAATGTTACCATAATTACCATACATCATTGAGGTTTTGTTTGATAGAGGTATATAGAATAATAATTTGTCCTTTTTTATAACACTACTTTCCCTCTTATCCTAATTTTCTTAAAATCATTTATTACCACATGGCCTACTACATAAAGAATTTTATATAGTAAAATTAGTTTATTGCCTGCCTCTACAAATAAGGAATTTGTTTGTTTTGTTCACTGCTGTATCTCCAACACCTTGAATAGTAATAAAGTACACAGTAGGTATTGTAAGATGGAACAAATGAATGAATGAATGAGTCAGATACAATCTCCAAAAACATTATGACCTGAGTCATGTTGAGAGAGTGGTAAATAAAGCATTCTTATATTTTTCTGTCTTAGATCATGACACAAGTTTTTGTTTTTTTCTTTTTTTAAGAAGATGTTTTGCTCCTGTTGCCAAGGCTGGAGTGCAATGGCGTGATCTTGGCTCACCGCAAACTCTGCCTGTGGGTTCAAGCGATTCTCCTGCGTCAGCCTCCTGAGTAGCTGGGTTTACAGGCGTACACCACTATGCCTGGTTAATTTTGTATTTTTAGTAGAGATGGGGTTTCTCAGGCTGATCTTGAACTCCCGACCTCAAGTAATCTGCCCGCCTCGGCCTCCCAAAGTGCTGGGATTACAGGCGTGAGCCACTGAGCCCGGCCTGTAAAGTGGTTTTATACTCAGGAGCAGCAACAGCATTCAAATCTTTGGCCTTCCATATTAGTGCTCTTAAGATAGAGGCAGAGGGATTCTGGAAAGTGAGAATAGTTTCTCAGAACTTAGTGTAGAGCTTGTTCCTTTATGGTTTCTTTTTTTTCTTTTTTAATTTTTTGTGGGGTACATGAGATATTCTGATACAAGTATGAAATGTGTAGTAATCACATGAGGAAAAATGGGGTATCCATCACCTCAAGTGTTTATCCTTTGCGTTGCAAACAATCCAATTGTAATATTTTTGTTACTTTTAAATGTACAAATTAATTATTATTGACTATAGTCACCCTGTTGTACTATCAAATACCAGGTCTTATTTATTCTTTCTAACAAGTTTTTGTACATATTAACCAGTCCTACTCCCTCCCACCTCCCACCAAGCCTCATTACCCTTGCCAGCCTCTGGTAACCACCTTCTACTCTCTATCTCCATGAATCCAATTGTTTTAATTTGTAGTTCCCACAAATCAGTGAGAACATGTGATGTTTGTCTTTCTGTGCCTGGCTTTTTTTACTTAACATAATGACCTCCAGTTCTATCCATGTCGTTGTAAATGACTGGATCACATTCTTTTTATGGCTGAATAGTACTCCACTGTGTATATATGCCACATTCTCTTTATCCATTCATCTGTTGATTGACACTTAGGTTGCTTCCAAGTCACCATTGTGACTTAGTGTTGCAATAAACATGGGAGTGTAGATTTTCTTTGATATATGTATTTCTTTTCTTTTGGTGATATACCTAGCAATGGGCTTGCTGGATTGTATGGTAGCTCTATTTTTGATTTTTTGAGGAATGTCCAAACTCTTTTTCATAGTGATTGTACCAACTTACGTTCCCAGCAATGGCGTACAGGGGTTCCTTTTGCTCCACAATCTATCCAACATTTGCTCTTACCAGACTTTTGGATAAAAGCCATTTTAACTGGGGTGAGATGATATCTTGTAGTTTTGGTTTGCATTTCTCTGATGATCAATTATGTTCAGCACGTTTCCATATACCTGTTTGCCATATATATGTCTTCTTTTGAGAAATGTTTATTCAAATCTTTTGCCCATTTTTAAATTGGATTATTAGATTTTTTCCTAGAGAGTTGTTTGAACTCCTTATACATTCTGGTTATTAATTCCTTGTCAGATGAGGAGTTTGCAAATATTTGTGTGTTGGCTCTTCATGTTGTTGCTTGTCTCTTTTGCTGTGCAGAAGCTTTTTAACTTGATGTGACCCCATTTGTTCATTTTTGCTTTGGTTTCCTGTGCCTGTGTGGCATTACTCAAGAAATCTTTGCCAACCCAATGTCCTGGAGAGTTTCCTCCAAGTTTTCTTTCAGTAGTTTCATAATTTGAGGCCCTAGGTTTAAGTTTTCAATCCATTTTTATTTGCTTTTTGTATATGGTTAGAGATGAGGATCAAGTTTCATTCTTTTGCATATGAATATCCAGTTTTCCCAGCACCATTTATTGAAGAGACTGTACCTATTACACAAAGCAATCTACAGATTCAATGCAATCAGTCTCTATCAAAGCATCAATTTATTGGCCTATAGTTGCTCATAGTAAGCCACTAATTATCCATTAGATTTCTGTGGTATCACTTGTAATGTCACCTTTTTCATCTCTGATTTTATTTATTTGGGTCTTGTCTCTTTTTTCCTTAGTCTGGCTAAAAGTTAGTCAATTTTGTTTATCTTTTTAAAAAGCTAGCTTTTTTTGTTGATCTTTTGTTTAGTTTTCTCCATTTCACTGTCATTTATTTCTGCTCTGATCTTTATTATTTCTTACCTTCTACTAATTTTTGGTTTGGTTTTTCTTGCTATTCTAGTTCTTGAGATGTATTGTTAGGCTATTTTTTGAATTATTTTTCCTTTTTGATGTAAGCACATGTAGCTATAAACTTCCCTGTTAGTACTGCCTTCACTGTATCCCATAGGTTCTGGTATGTTGTGTTTCCACTATCATTTGTTTCAAGAATTTTTTCAATTTCATTCTTAATGTCTTCATTGAGCCATTCATCATTCAGGAGCATATTGCTTAATTTCCATATGTCTGTACAGTTTCCCGAATTCTTCTTATTATTGATTTCTAGTTTTATTCCATTGTGTTCAGATAAAATGCTTAATATTATTTCAGTTTTTTTGAATACTTAAGACTTGTTATATGACTTAATGTATGGTTTGTCCTTGACAGTGATCCATATCCTGAGAAGAATGTGTATTATGTAGTATTTGGATGAAATGTTCTGCAAATATCTATTAGATACTTTTCACGTATAGTGCAGATGAAGATCAATGTTTCTTTGTTTATTTTCTGTTTGGATGATTTGTCCAATGCTGAAAGTGGGATGTTGAAGTCTCCAGCTCTTATTGTATTGGGTCTTATCTCTCTGTGTAGATCTGATAATATTTGCTTTGTATAACTGATGCTCCAGTATTGGGTGCATATACATCTAATATATTTGTTATATAATATAATTGTTATATCATCCTGATGAGTTGACTAATTTATCATTATATAATGACTTTTTTTGTCTCTTCTTATCATTTTTGTCTTCAAATCTATTTTGTCTGATATAAATATAGCTACTCCTGCTCTTCTTTGGTTTCTGTTGACAAGGAATGTCTTTTTCTATCTCTTTATTTTCAGTCTGTGAGTCTTAATAGGTGAAACGTGTTTCTTGTAGGCAACGTATCACAGGGTCTTTGTTTTTAATCCATTCAGTCAGTCTATGTCTGATTGAAGAGTTTAGTCTATTTGCATTCAATGTTATTATTGATAACTAAGAAATTGACATTTTGTTTTTTGTTTTCTGGTTGTATTGCAGTCTTCGTCTTCATTAAAAAAACAGGAAGAAAAGAAGGAATAGATTTTCTCTGGTGGTAGGGTTTAATTTCTCACTTTTTCTTTTTTGTGTATGTGTTGTGTATTTTGGTTTGAGTTTATCATGAGTCTTGCAAATACTATCTTACTACTCATTATTTTAAAATGAAGACAACACTGATTGCATAAACAGACAAACAAGCAAAAATGAAACTATAACAATTTACCCTTTAACTTTGTTCCCTCCTACTTCTTAACTTTTTGTTGTTTCTATTTATATCTTACTGTAATGTCTATGTATTGGAAAGTTGCTGTAGTTATTTTTTATTGATTTACCTTTTAGTCTTTCTGCTTAAGATAAGAGTGATTTAGACACCACAGTTACAGTATTATAACAATTTGTGTTATTCTGGGTACATACTAATTACCAGTGAGTTCTTTATACCTTCAGGTGATTTCTTATTGCTCATTAACATCCTTATTTTTCTGATTAAAGAACCCCCTTTAGCATTTCTTGTAGAATAGTTCTGATGTTGGTGAAGTTCCTTAGCTTTTGTTTATCTGGGAACATCTTTATTTCTCCATCATGTTTGAAGGATACTTTCACTGGATATAAAATTCCAGGGTAAAAATTTTTTCTTCAGCACTTTAAATATCTCATGCCATTCTGGCCTGTGAAGTTTCCACTGAAAAGTCTGCTGCCAGAAGTATTGGAGCTCCGTTGTTTGTTATTTGATTCTTTTCTCTCACTACTTTTGAAAGTTTTCTTTATTCTTGTCCCTTGGGATTTGATTATTAAATGCCTTGAAGTAGTCTTCTTTGGGTTAAATCTTCTTGGTGTTCTATAACCTTCTTGTGCTTGAATATTGATATCTTTCCATAGGTTTGGGAAGGTCTCTGTTATTATCACTTTGAATAAACTTTCTACCCTTGTCTCTTTCTATACCTCTCCTTTAAGGCCAATAGCTCATAGATTTGCCCATTTGAGACTAAATCTAGATACTGTGGACATACTTCATTCTTTTTATTCTTTTTTCTATTGTCTCCTTTGACTGTGTATTTCAAATGGCCTGTCTTTAAGCTCTAATCCTTCTGCTTCAACAATTTTGCTAATTAGACACTCTGAGGCATTCTTCAGTATGTCAATTGCATTTTCAACTCTAGAATTTCTGCTTGATTCTTTTTAATTATTTCAATCTCCTTATTAAGTGTATCTGACATAATTCTAAATTCCTTCCCTGTGTTATCTTGAATTTCTTTGAGTTTCCTCAAAACAGCTATTTTTGAGTTCTCTGTCTGAAAGAGTACATATCTGTTTCTCCAGAATTGGTCCCTGGCACCTTATTTATTCTATGTGGTGAGGTCATGATTTGTTGGATGGTCTTGATGCTTATACATATTTGTTGGTTTCTGGGAATTAAGGTAGTCTTTTCAGTCTGGGCTTGTCTGTACTTCTCCTTCTCAGGAAGGCATTCTTGCTATTCAAAGGGACTTGGTTGTTGTGATCTAAGTTATATCTGCATTGGTTACCACCCCAAGCCCAGTAATGCTGTGGTTCTTGCAGACTCGTAGACATAGGACCTTGGTGTTCTTGGATGAGATCCAAAACATTTCTCTGGATTACCAGAGAGAGAGACTCTTGTTTTTTTACCCTTAATTTCTCCCAAGCAAATGGAGTCTCTCTTTCTGTACTGAGCTGCATGTAGCTGGGGGTGTGGTGACACTTACACCCTGTGTCTACCACCACTGAGACTGAGTCAGACCTGAAGCCAGCACAGCACTGGGTGTTGTCGATGGTCTAGTGTAACAACTACTTGGCTACCACTTACGATTGCTCAAGGCCCTAGAGTTCTTCAGTCAGCAGGTGGTAAGGACAGTCATGTTTGTTTCCTTCCCTTTAGGGTGGTGAGTTGCCTTAGGCCCCAGGTAGGTCCAGAGGTGATATCCAGGACCTAAGGACTAGAGCAAAAAGAACTTTAGAATTCTACCTGGTGTTCTATCTTACTGTGGTTGAGCTGCCTCTTAAACCACAAGATGCAGCCCTTTCCACAGGCCGAGGGGCCTCTTTCCATGGCCACCACCACCACAGATACATTGGGGTTACTGCCAGGCTACTGCTGATGTTCCTTTAAGGCCTAAGGGATCTTCAGTCAGCTGGTGGTGAATGCTGCCAGGCCTGGGACTCACTGTTCATGGCAATGGTCTCCCCTCTGGCCCAGGGCATGTCCAGAAATGCTGTCCAAGAGCCAAGGCCTGAAATCAGGGACCCCAGGAACCCACTTAGTGCTTTACCCCACTGAGGCCAAGCTGGTACCTGAAGCCAGCACATCTGAGTCTCACCCAAGGCCTACAGCATAGTACTTGGGTATTACTTCTGGTTCTTCAGAGCTCAAGGGCTCTTTAGTCAGCAGGTGGTGAATCCTGCCAGGACTGGGTTTTTCCCTTCAAGGCATTGGGTTCCCTTCTGGCCCAGGGTATGTCTAGATGTGTCATCTGGGAGCTATGGCCTGTAATCAGGGCCCTACAACTATGCCCAGAGCTCTTTCCTACTCTGGCTGAGATGGTATCAAAGACGCAAGACAAAGTCCTTTTTATTCTTCCCTCTCCTCTTCTCAAGCCAAAAGAATGAGTCACTTTTGTTGCTGCAAGTTGTGCTGTCTGGGGTTGTAGGAGGGGTGATGCAAGCACTTTCTTAGCTGCCCTGGATGGTGTTTCATGTCCACCAGCTCTGCGTTCAGCACAGCACTCGGACTTGCCTAGGAATTGCAAGATTTCTTTTCAGATTTATTGAGGACCCCAAAGCACTTCAGCCTGTGATGGCAAGGCTTGCCAAAACTCGAGGTCTGGCCACTGCGATGGGGATTACCCTCTGCCTAGGGCTGGTCTAGATGCTTCCTCCATGGGTGGGTGTCAGCTGATTTTAGCCGGGTTTTGCTTTCTGCTGTGACAGGGCAGCACTTAGTTGAATGCAGAGTCCCAGAGTTGCTGTGCTGTCCCTCCCCCAAGGACACAGATTCTCTCTCTATACCATGTGGTTACTGCCGGAGCATAGAGGAAGGGTGCCATCTGTAATTCAAGACTATCTTTCCTGCCCTCCTCAGTGCCTCTTTCAGTGATATGAAGCTAAAACAAGGTACTGTGATTGCTCACTTGATCTTTGGTTTTTATGAAGGTGCTTTTTTGTGTAGATAGTTGTTAAATTGGTGTTCCTGTGGGAGGGATGATAGATAGGTCAAGTCTTCTATGTGGGTATCTTGCTTTGCCCTCTCCTACAATTTCTTATTCATCTAATTTCCTCTGTTAGCTCTTATCTGCTTGAACTAACTAGAATGAATTTTTATTAGTTCATTTCTGGTGCTATAACGACAACAACAACAACAACAAACAAACAAAAAACAGAAACTGGGTAGCTTATAAATAACAGAAATTTATTTCTCACACTTATGGAGGCTGAGAAGTCCAAGATCAAAGTGCTAGCTAATTCAGGGTGTGGTGAGAGCCCACTTTTTGGTTCATAGAAGGTGCCTTCTCATTGCATCCTCACATGGTGGAAGTGACAAATGAGATTTTAAAAATCTCTTTATAAGGGCACTAACCCCATTAATGAGAGCACCATCCATCATCATGACCAAATTACCTCTGAAAGGCCCTACCTGCTAATACTATCACCTTGGGGGTACGACTTCAACCTATAAATTTTAGGGGACACAAACATTCAGACTTTAGCAGAATTCTGTCATCTACCTACAGGTGAAATTTGCGTTACACAATAATTACTTCATCAGGTGGTTGCCGGTAATCAATATTCAAAGAAATCTTAATATCTGACTATGTGGCCAGGGTCTAATTATCATTAACGGATAGGATTTGTTTCCATGACAACCAGTGGTAAAACATTTAAATTATGTCTTGTGATAATCCTAGAATGAAGTCCTATTAAAGACAAAGCTATCTAGATTGAGTGACTGCTGTGATAGTCCATTAACAGTAGTTCAAGCATAAAAAGACTGTGTGGGTGGAATGGCTACTTCAAACTATACTGCAGAGCTTTGAATGCATCAAAATATGACCAGGGAGCCAAGACATTTCTATGATTGCCTTAAGATGATGTCTTATCTCTTACATCAGCAAAGTTGAAGAAGTCCAAATTCAGAAGTCTGAATTTCTGTTTTCCAGGTTTTATATAAAAGAGCCCAAGATGGCCTCTGTATATTGGCCATATGTTGTTTACTTCTTCATAACAGGCTGAAGTCTGTTAACTCAAAAGTTTGACACCACTAAACGCTAACTCATATATATCCAGTTGTTTTAAACATACCCCCAATGTGCAGAGTTTTAGCCATTTAGAGCCTCTTGGCTTTCCATATTCCACGAAAATGTACCAAACACTTACTAGGCAGAGATAAGATAAACCCTGTAGACATAAAAGATGCCAATTCTAACCTTTGGAAGTGTTGGACTCCCCAGAGATTCACTGTAGGACTGCTGAACATTACCTAAAACATAAGCCTCCTCTCTGATCTCTCTCTTTCTCCTTAGAGTTCTCTTGCCCTTGTCTCACTATGAACAGTGGTCTCTGTGCTGTATCTCTTGGATGTTCTCATGCTCTGAGGTCTTTTTCTCTACCCCAAAACCTGTTAAAGTGTTGCCCAGATAATGCTTATCTTAAGCTCACAGTGTGCTACTGCCACCTCATTGTCATTTTTTTTTTTTTGTTATCAGTCCCCACATTCATCACACTTACTGTACCAGGGTAGTTGAATTATACTGCAGATCACATTCATAACTACATTACTTCTCTTGAGTAAAAATTAATTTACTTCTTGAAAATGAGAAGGATCTGGAAAGTTAATCAATGGCTTTGGTAAATTGGACAACTATGGATTCCCTGAATCTCCTGTCAATGTACCTCCTATGCCAGCAGAAGCAACCTCTCTCTCTCACTCATATGTCTAGTTTTTTTGCATCCAGTAAATGCCTCACTTGAAACAATTATCTTGCAAGAGAATTCAAATTCTTCTCATTTCAATATGTCTACTTCCATTTTTTACCTCAAGGCCTATAAATTGTGTCAGGTTTCAATATAACCTAGGGAGTCATTTACAAAATAAACCAGGTTCCACACCAAAAATAAATGCAACATTTTGCTAATATAGCAAGAAAAAATCTGGAGAATTTATGAAAATGGCCTCTGAGATTATAGACAATGATGGGAAGGATATCATATTTGGATAGGCTTTTTGCTTGTTATTGTTAATATGGGCTTATACAACTAGAGCTTATTTAACTCAAAATTCTTGATTTAGAGTTCTAGTTTGAGAAAATAAGAGTGCTGCTAAATGTTTTCTCAGTGGATTGATTAAAACTTGGGCTCCATATTGGCCTAAGATGAGTGAAACTGAGATACCAGTGCACTTGTCTATTCATTGTAGCACTTGTCACAATAGCAAAGACATGGAATACACATAGGTCTCTATCAACAGTGGATTGAATAAAAAAAATGGGGTACATATATAACATGGAATACTAGACAACCATAAAAAAGAACAAAATCAAGTCCTTTACAGCATCATGGATGTGGTTGGAGGTCATTATCTAAACAAATTAATGCAGAAGAGAAAACCAAATACTGCAAGTTCGTATTTACAAGTGGGAGCTAAACATTGGGCACTCACGGACATAAAGATCGCAACAGTAGACACTGGAATCTACTAGAGGAGGGAGGGAAGGAAGGGTCACAGATTGAAAAGTAAACTACTGGGTACTATGATCAGTCCTTGGGTGGGATCATTTGTACCCCAAACCTCAGCATCACACAATATGTCCATGTAACAATTCTGTACATGTACTCCCTGAATCTAAAATCAAAGTTGAAATTATTAAAAAATTTACTAAAAAAAAGAAAAGAAATAGAGATGTCAGAATTTCCTTAGTATAATGTAGAAACTTGGGGAAATAGGATGGCTGAAGTAAATTATCTCTGAGAGGCAATTGACTCAGTCACCCTGTAGTTCTGTTTTCTGAAAGGTCCTAGTTTATAGTCCCTCCCCCACAGAACTGATAAATAAATTAGTATAGATAAATACATTAGTAGAAACCCTGTAGTGCCTGTTCTCTGTAGACCAAGGATAAACATGAGAAATAGTGACACTGAAACAGACTGTCTGATTTCAATGGGGTTACAGAGTCCCTTGGTAACAGAGGCAAAGTAGCAGCACTTAATGAAAAGGGAGAAGATTATAATAGTTACTCTAACAGGCAGCAGAGCCAAAGTGGTAATAGAAGTACTTTGATCTGCAGTTATTTTTGGCAATAACTAATTGATCATTACATTTCTAGAACTGAAATAGATGAACACTTCATTAATTCCCTACTTGATCTGTATTAACAGAAAGGATAAAAATTTATCTATGTTAGAAAGGTCAAAGTGGAAGACTTTGCAACTGGAGAAATTGTCAGAAATACAGGTTATCATAATTTACGAACAGGGAATTTCTTAGGCCACATGGACAGGAACTCAGAGTAAGTTATCCTCTTGGTGAAAAAAAGATTTGGGGGGAAGACTCGTGAATGGATCTCTTGAAATAATGCCGGAATGAGAGATTATTTGCATTTCGTGTAAATGGTCATCTAATGGTATCCTCTTCTGAGCAGACTCTTGGTCAGGTTGATCACATGATCACGCTGTGGATTTCTGTTTCTTTCTTCAACTCTTCCAGTTCATGACCATTGAGCTCATAAACGAAGTGGGGATAATGGTGGAGACTCGAGATTTTTCCTCACTGAAGTTTTTGCCTGGCTTCTTACATTGCAGTGTGCCAAATAAGGCATTAACAGGGAACAATGGTGAACCCTTGTGTAACATCATATTATATGAGACAAATCAGCTGCCTGGGAACAAGTGAAGCCATTTCATTATGTAAGTAGAAATTTTTAAGCTAAAACTGACTGATGTTCTGAAAATAGATGAAGCTACTGAATAAATCTATTGAATACCATAAAATATTCAATAAATAACTACATGAGAATAATTCACATTATCCCCACAAATCTAATGAGCATTATTGTATGAGTCTAAGCCATCTGTTTATTTTATGTCGAATAAAGTTCTAAGAACTAGAGAAAATGCAAATTGAAAGTTTCTCAAAGCATTAAAAAGTACTTGCTAAGAACTTTCCTTTTATTATTCTTAACAAAAGTGAGTATCTATAATGTCAGAATAGTGTGGGTTATGCTGCCATAAAACACAACTTCAAATCTCAGTGCCTTAAAGGAATAAAAGTTGATTTCTTACTCGTGTTCCTTGACAATTGCACATTGCCAGGTACTTATCATGCATTCTCAGGTATGCTGGCTAATTGGACAGCCAACATAATGAATATTGCCTTTTCTAGCAGAGGGAAAAGACTGCTCTGGAGAGTCTCATAATAGCCCAGAAGTGACATACTTCAGTTTTGCTCACACCTCATTTGCCAGGACTAGTTACATGGTCCAAAACAGCCATAAATAATCAAGAAGTGAAATCCTGTAATGAATTTGGAGCAGGGAGGACTGAAACTATGCTGCTGACTCCAAAATATCTATCCAGGAGTTATGTCAAGCTTTTCTCAAGACATTAATATTCTGGGATGATATTTGATAGATAGCTTTTAATTTTAAGAACTGACAAATTGCTTTATATTCTTCTAAGGATTTTCTTGGAGCTATGCTGCTTTTGCTTAATGTTCCATTTATTTTTACCATTTTCTTCATTTTCCTTTTCTTCCTTTGTCTTGGGCAGGCATTCCAAGAATAAAAATTCAGATTGAGGCAAAGGTTGACATAGGCTGATGATTCAGAGTGAAAGTACACGCAAGGGAAGTGTTTTCATTGGGAAAAGGTCGAAGGCTTAAAGATGATTCGGCAATGTGCTTTGTTGGATGATGAAGAGCATTACATAAAATTTAATTCTATTATAACTATCTTGAAGTACTTAAAGAATAATGAATTAGAAGATGTGGTAATAGAGTGACTGTGGAGGAAAATGTGGCCTCCATTATCCACTTGGTAATAGTTCAAAGATGTGGATATTAAAACCTGGTTTCATAGGTTGCATTAAGAAATGCTACCCAGGCCACCTCACTTATTTCAAAGGGCTATGGATCTCTTTGCTTCCATCTGACATCCAGATGGACAGGATGAGGTGGCAAATGATGATTATTTCATAGTCTGCCTCCTGGGTTGTAGGGGTGGAGATGGAGTCTTATGAAATAAAATCCTGTCATAGATGCTGGAATGCCTAGATATCATAAATCAGGTGGACTAGTGGCATTTTACCAAAATATAACTTCATTAATAATAACTTCCCAATAAAATTATTGTTTAAAAAAATCCTCAACTTAATCCAGACTTAACTGTTATTTCTCAAGGATTTGTTATGTGCATAGCACAATGATCATACACATTTTAGCTTGAGCTAAAGTTCTCTAGAAACTTTATCAAATCTAAGAATTTCATAGAAATTCTATAATTGTGATCACTATATTGGGGAATTGCATTTACTGAAAAAGTTTGTCAAAGATAAAGATGAGATGTATGCTTTCTCTATCAAGAAAAGAACAATAGGAATTTAAAAGAGAAATGAAAAGCTATACATGGGGTAGGTTTGAAGTAAATGTTATAACTTACCCAAGAGATCTTAAAAGCAGTAGATTCCCAACTGGTAAAACAGGTTATTTTCCTTTAAATATGTACACCAAATGGAATCTTGTATCCCTAAACCCTCTCATGACTCAGTCACAAGCTTTTGGACTTACGTAGTCTTATCTGAGGAACTCAGAGCACATCCACTTCATTAATGCTTGCTCACAATATTCTTAAGAACCATGAAGGGGGAAATCAAATTGTCAATTCAAAGACAGAGAAACAGACCAGAGGAATCAGTGACATGCCCAAGATAAAAAACAAAAACAAAACCAAAAACAACCCACCATCTAAACTGGAAATAGAAGTAAATTCTGTCTTCCCAGCAATCTTGCCCTATCCCACATAGTCTATACAGTTCCAAAGTGACTCACTCTGTTGATAAACTGAAATATGCTGAACTCCATATAGTTATGCTACCTAAGCACAATTTAATGAGTGTGTAATAAAGCCCTTCCAGAGATATGAGGGAGGAATCGTTATTATTTTTAGCAAATTACCAAGCAGCAACTCAAAAAGAATCTAACTCTAAATCCCATACTTTGAAGTTAATACTGTGAATTTTGTAGTACAGTTTTCACTTTTTCTTTCCCAAATGATACCTGATATGAGAAGGAAAGAGTTTCCAAAACACAATCTGTAAGCCGATTAAAACAACAGTTCTAATGAAAAAAATGTGAAATGAAAATGGAATGGTAAAAGTCAAAGTAATGCCCAAGCCAATAAATAAAAATATCTTTTAATTAGTATTTCTTACGGTATACACTGAATATTGTACTCTTTATGAGGTCAGAAAATTAGTATTCCTTGCTAAACTCTGAATTGATTTTATATAAGCTATCTGTTTGATAATGAGAACTGGAATTATTCGAACTTTCACCCACATTAAGCCACAGGAATAAGCACAGTGAGTGGCCTGACATTCCTTGTGGAGTGGCCTGATCATCAGCTAATATGTGTGGACACATTTGGATAGATTTTAAATTATCAGTAATTTGTGATTATGCAGTCAGGTGAATTACATACAGTTAAAGGTGTATGAAATTCCATCACTCAATTCACTCAATAGTGGTTTTTGTTCAATGACAAAAGTCATTGAACTTGTAATGACTTATAGGGAATCTATCCAGAAATGAGCCGTTTGTCATCCTAAATGCAAAATCCAAGCTTCAGCTCATGTCAGATGTAAAATGATGTATGAAGAAATATTTTATGATTATTAGAATACTAAAAACTAGGAGTTGGTAAGTGCTTCAGAGTGTTGGTGACACTTCTAGGCCTGTATTCATAAGCCTAAATTAGTAAACTTTAAGCTTAATAAATAAACTTTGAGTCTTAATCAGTAAATTTTATACATTTATAAAAAGATGAAAAATTATCCATACCCTTCTAGTGGCAGTAAAATGTATGAAAGTCAACATGGTGAAACAAAGAATACAGAAATAGAACACAGAAAACCTAAATTCTAGTTGTGCTGAATTGCAAAGTAATTTTGGATTTCAATTATCTTAGATATTTTCTTCGTCTATTGAATGGTGATAACCACCAACAAAACTGTGAGAATAAATGTATAAAAGACTATGCAAACATAAAACATGATTATATTAATAAAATTGAGATACACTAATTGGAACATTAGTGTATCCTATGAACATAATTATTTAGATTAACATTTACTTTGAATTACAATTACATTACCTAGTTTCAAAAACATTCTCTCAAAAAAATAATTTCCAATAGTTGATACATTTATATTCATATATCTCAAAAGACACTGTCTAAAGGTATGATTGTGGATTAGTTAGTCGTACTTGCCTATATTTTCCATATGGGAATGTGATATTGTTATATAATTTTTGTATGCTAATAAGATAACGAAAGGCTGGGGGCTCCTGTGTAACCTCAGACTGAGAGTTGGTTGCCAGGGGAACAAATCCTGTGATTAGAGGTTTAGGAATTTTAGCCCCATTCCTGGACTTTCAGGGTCAGGAGAGAGGCTGAAAGTTGAGTCAATCACCGATGGCCAATGGCCAATGATTTAATCAATCATGCTTATGTAATGATGTCTCCACAATAACCCGAAAGAACAGAGGTTGGAGAGATTTCTGATTCCTGAACACATGGAGGGTAGCATGGTCCAACAGAATGTGTAAATTCCCAGCCTCTCCCCACATATATTGCCCAATACATTCTTCCATCTGACTATTCCTGAGTTGTCTCTTCCATCTGACTGTTCCTTTTATAATAAATGGATAATAGTAAGTAAAGTGCTTTTCTGAGTTCTGTGAACTGCTCTAGCAAATTATGAAACAGAGAAGGGCTTTGTGGGAACCCCAATATGTAACTAGGTTGGACAGAATTTGGGAATAACCAGGAACCTGCTACTTATGACTGACACCTGAAGTCGGGGTAGTCTTGTGGAACTGACCCCTCAACCTGTGGCATCTGTGATAACTGAAGTTAAGGACAAAAATTGAATTAAATTGTAGGACACCCAGTTAGCATCAGAGAATTTTTTGGTGTGGAAAAATCCATACATTATGGTGACAAGAAGTGTTGTGAGAGCAGAGAAGAGAAAAAACAGGTTTTTCTTTTTCCTGTATATGGAGATGATGAAATGTTACTACAAGCACAAATACTAGTAAACCCTGATAAACATATCCATTCACTGTTTAGCAAACCCCCCCACCCACTATTTGGCACAAGAAAACGTTTGCATTTCTTATGCATTTCATCTTACAGTACTATGGGAATTTGGGATGGGGGTTTAGTAAATTGTTCACAATAAGCATTTTCAAATTTTCAGTTATAAATAAAAGTTTCTGATTGATGAAGCACGAGTATGTAGTCATGTGATTTATGGGTTATGTCACTTATTCATATATCTGGAAGTGACTGATTTATTCATTTAGGGAGTTGTTTCCAAGTCATGCAACTGCTTTGTGAACATGACTGATTTAGAATCTCAGAAGACGATGAATGGTTCGTGCACTTGATTTAAAAGATGCGTTACTGACTTATAATTCCTCCAGCTGAGGCAGAAGTCAGTGCTTTATACTTGGGTATAAACATTCATTTTATTAATAAAATAAGACTGATTTACTTATTTGTGTACACAGACTTTAAATTTTAGCTATAGTTAGCTATAGTTATGCTCTAAATCCATGTGATTCTCAAACAGGCTCAAGGTACAGATTGTATAATTACAGTGTAGTTTATGGAAACTTCTACTGCATGTTGTACCACATTTTTTCAGCGCATGCTCTGACCAAGATGAATTATTTGCTCATTTTTTTTCCCCTTTTAGGGCTAAATACACAAGTCTTTACTTGCTTTGCCTGTTACCTCCTATTCTCTATTCTCATCTTTTTAAAAAATGCATATAACCACAGCTGGGACTTTGGGGCCTTAGCTGCCACTTCAGAATCCAAAGGCTGGCTTCATGGTGGCCTTGTGGACATTATTGCTACTGTTGGGTTGTCTCATGAGGGAGATGGTACCAGTCCCTTAGAGACATAGGGTTGAAAACTAGCACAGAGTAAGCTGAAAATGGAGGGGTCAAGGACAGGGTAAAGCAATCCAACTATAGATATTCACTTTGAAAAGGGCCATAAGGGTCTGGGCCAAAAGTTCAAGAAGGGCCCAAGTATAAAATTTATTTCCAAATTGGTTGAAACTTAGAGTATCTAAACTTATGACTAAGGCATAGCAGATAGTAATGTAGAGTCATATGGTGATCAGAACTCCATATAATAGTGATGTAGTTTAGCTTTGTGTCTTCACCCAAATCTCATCTTGAACTGTAATCCTCAGGTGTTAAGGGAGAAACCTGGTGAGAGGTGATTAGATCATGGGGGTGGTTTCCCCCATGCTGTTCTCGTGATAGTGAGTGAGTTCTCATGAGATCTGAGGGTTTTATAAGCCTCTTGCTTGCACTTCTCTTTCCTGCCATTTCCCCTGCTTGCACTTCTCTCTCCTGCCACTATGTGAAGAAGGTGACTGCTTCCCCTTCACCTTCTGCCATGATTGTAAGTTTCCTGAGGCCTCCTCAGCTGTGTAGAACCGTGAATCGGTTAAACCTCTTTGCATTATAAATTACCCAGTCTCGGGTATTTCTTTATAGCAGTGTGAAAATTAACACAAATTTGAAGCCAGGTGTTCAAGATTCTAAGAAATAATAATAGTAGTTAATATTTATTGAGTGTTTTCTGTATGCAAGATCGGATACTCTTCTAAGTGCTTTATGTCTGTAAACTCAATCTTCACAATAACCTTCTGAAGTAGATACTGGTATCATCATTTTTATAGAAAAACAGACACCCAGAAAGTTTAAGTATTATACCCACATTCTCCCAAGAGCCAGGCATCAAATGCAACCTGTTCTCTACTGTGTCTTTCCAAAGGACAGCAAAGGTGGGAAGTTGGCCTCAAACTCAGAAAAGATAGCTTAGAAGAAAGAATGGATGAGAATTTCAGTGTATCAGCAAAATGCACTGCAATTCAGGGTGGAGCTTAATTCTTTAGGAGGTAAAAACTTGAATTGTGTCCAACATAACCAATTAGAACAAAGGAAAAGAACTATAGACTGTTAAAAGAGATGTGGGAAATAGAGGCAGGCTAAGAATGACAGGGTTAGAAAATCGTTTGAGTATCAGAATGTATTGGAAAGATCCCAGAGTCTAATGGCAATGCCAAGTATTGTGTCTGGAATAGAGTTGACTCAATCAAACTTCATTAAACAAACATTGTTGAAAGAAAAATCAACTTGAGGTGAGACATTATAATCTATTCAGGTAATATGAACCCTATGAAGTTTGTAAATATAGGCTATTTATATAGCTCTGAATTGAATGAGGAATTAGAGAAGGTAGAGCAAGTGACTTAGGGTAGAGAATTACCATAAACAATTTGAAAAATACTTATAATGTTCCTGTCATGAAACCATTGAAGGAATGCTAACTTTTAAAATTATTTAAATTGCAAAATCAATTGACTACTATGGTTAAAAAGTCAATGTTCAAAGAAAGGACTTTCTACTTCCAGGCACAGAAAAACTGGAATTGAACTTAACCTCTCATCATAAACATGTAGAATACTGGATAAAATATATGAGACATCTGTTGTCAGACAATGAACAGCAGGAAACAAATCTGTAGTTGCTGCAAAAAAAGAAGCATACAAAGTGAACTTCTGTCTGAAGCCTCTTTTCAGATCTCGAGTAAAGCATACTGTGCCTGTTGAGTTGAGGAGACCGAGACTGGAGATAGGGAAGACAGAGGCAACTTGAATTTGCAGAACAAAGTAGGAGGTAGGAGAAAGCTATGTTGAGAAAAGAAACTCCAGAAATCTGCATGGGAATCAGAGTTTTTGCCTAAATTGTAATCTGTGTATGTGTAGGGTGTTGCTTAACATGAATAATAACAAAAATATCAAAACAGAGCAAAAATCAAGAACAGTGGAGAATGGGGCTAAGGGTGGTCTCCTCAATAAAAACTCATAATCCTTTGTTTTGTTCCCACTCCCCAGTCCTTCCCCAGAGGGACCTATGGCCATTTATTCAGGTGTATGTCTAATTTGGGAAGAGTTATGGAACACAAGGTCTTAACACTGATTTCTAAAGATTTAAAAATCATTGCTGTTCCCCTTTTAGAGTTGGGCTATGGGAGCCAGGTAATAAATAGAGCACTGGCCCAAGTTCAGCTCCCAGCAGGCCCATTATAGTCATTTCTCTAGTTCTTGAGTGTATAAATGGAATTGGTATACCTGGCAGTTGGACTAGCACCCACATTAGGTCCCTGGTCCCTGGGGTAAATCTCTCATAGTGTGAAAGGCACAGCTGTGAACATGGCTACTTCATGGTTAAGTACGAGGTAATCTACAGTCATTTCCCAGGATCCATTTATTTTCTGCAAAGGCCAGGCTGGCAAATTAAATGAAGATGTGACAGGGACCATTATTCTTGCTTCCTTTCCTTTTTAAAGGCTATATCAATCTCTGCTACAAAACCCATCCTCACCCTGGGATACAGGATTGTTTTTGAGAACTACTCTGTTGCATCGGTGACTCAACAGGGCAAATGAGAGGTGGCTTGTGTGCTGACAAACTTAGTTAGACACTTCAGACAGTGGGAGATAAATCCTATATAGATTCAATGAAGGTTTAAAGGGTCTAGTGATCAGGGCTATGCTAGAACATTTTTCCAAAGGAAAAGACAAATTGCTGCATCTTGCCTCTCCTACCACAAAATAGTCTTGTAGGCTTCCTTGGGTTCTGGAGGCAGCCCATTCTACACCCAGAAATACTACTTCAGCCCAAATATCCAGTGGCATGGAAAGCTATTAGCTTTGAGTAGGGCCCAGAGTAGGTCTAGACTACAATGAGTGCAATCAGCATACTGCTTGGGTCATATAATTCAACAGACTTTATGGTGTTAAAAAGTGTTAATGATAGGAAAAATGCAGCATAGAAATTATGGCCAACTCCAGTGGATGGGGCTCTATCTCTCATGCAAAAGACAAGTTTGTTTATTGTCTGATGCAATAAAGGTACCATTTCTTTTAAAGGCAAATGTTAGGGAGGCTTACTACTCATTATGAAATACTTGTATTCCTTAAGCTCAGAATCCCTCTCCTATAATGCAACCCACTGCTTGATGTCACCTGGTTTTCTTCACATTTCTCTATGGGAACTGAAGCTCAGGAAGATAGAACAATGTTGATACTCTGGCTACTGATATTGCTGTGAATAATACTACCCTTTGTGTTACCCAGGAGTCTCATGTCTTCTGCCAGAACCCAGAAACTCTGGCAGGATTGTTAGCTTGCAAGTAAGGTAAAATCTCATTTTCCTTGTAATTTGTCACATTCTTAAATATAAGAACTCATGTGTTGATGATTCCTAAGTACATTATTTTATTGTTGACTTATAATGTGTCCCAAGTTTAAGGGATCATTTTGGTTTTCTACAAGTACTTACGCTCAACTAGGGCATCCTCTAGACCTTTTCAATGTCATCTTGATAGTAGAGATTTAAATGTTATCTTCCCACAAATCTCTTCGTTATATTATCTCTTTTTCCTGCCGAGAATAAGTAAGGTTTCACACCATATAGGTCAAGAAAATGTGTCATAAAGATTCCAGAACACTCAGAGGGTTTCACCTCTTTCACACTTGGGGCAACCTTTTCTTTTCAGAATTTGCACAACCCCCTGAGTTTCATTTTTGTTCTGCAATCCTTCCAAAATAAAAGAGAGTTCATGTGAAAGAAGAATTCATATAAATCAGAGTCTCCTAGGTTTGTATTTTGCTCTGAGGTTTTTAGCAAAGCTATTTGGTAGATATGTACCAACAAAGAACAGATATTTTAGAAATCCTTTCTCACTTTGTATAAATTTTGACCATATAGTTTTATTTATATCACATTTCATCCTATTTTATCTCAGTAAGTATTAATACAAATTGGAACATGGATGTGAAGGATAAGGAACAGAATTCCTTGGCAGAAAAAAAAAAAAGTAGAATAAGCATCAAAAACTTCAGATGAATACTTAAAACTAAAATTCTACTCTTTGTTATTTACCAAAAAAAATTGAAAACATATGTTCTCAAAAAGACTTTACATGAATGTTTGTAGCTGCATTATTCATAATAGCCCCAAATAAGAAGCAACCAAATGTCCATCAACAGGCGAATGGGTAAACAAATTGTGATATGTCCATTTAAATAAATAACATCAGCAATGAAAGAAAATGATATACTAATACATACAGCAACATGGATGGATCTCAAAAAATATGCTAAGTGAAAGAAGGTGAATACAAAAGTACATAGAGTTTTGTTTCATTTATGTGAATTTCTAGAACAGGCAGAGCTAATCTGTGATGACTGAGAGCAGACCCTTTATTTTCTGGGGATGTGGAGTAGTAATTGCAAAAGAGTAAGGGAGATTTCTGAGGGGACAGAAATCTTCTTTAACTTGACTGTGGTGATGATCACAGAGGTATACACATTTATTAAAACTGATCGAGCAGTATATTGAAAATAGGTATGTTTTATTGTATGCAAATTATACCTCAGTAAAATTCTAAAAAGAAAAAAATTCAAGATTATAAAAAATTCATGATGCTAACTGCCTTTGTTTAAAGTATAAACATAACTTGGAGTTAGACCTATATTTTGTATTATGCAAGAGAAAATTTTGAGATTGGTGCTGGGCGGAATTGTGGTAACCATGATGAAAATAGTGAGGTCATTCTATAGCAACTCAATTTCAGTGAACTGAAACACGTGTTTAAGGGCCCATAATGATTGTTCAGTAATGCCAACTATACTTTTATGTATGTAATTACTTTTATTTTGTAAACCTCTATTAGTCCCTATTGTAAAGTTTTTGGTTATAGTTAAAGTGAGAGTGCCAGTATTTCAGAAATAGTACTGTCGTATGCGTTCACATGAATTTTGTGCTGCACAACTCAATGGGCGCCATTCATGGACACTACAGTATGATTTTACCACAAGTTGAGCTGGCATTAAAAGCCCTTTTCAGGTGTCCTTAAGTTAAAGACAGTGCCTATACATCTTGGCTTCAGGGTACCTTGAAGTCAAATGCTTTTGTAGGCTTTCTTAAAGTATGGGTCCAGTCTCCCTGTGAGAAAGCTGCCAGCTTACAATTTATCTGAGGTACATTCCACTTGCTCTTCCAAATGTCCAGTTTGTCTTTTTTGTCATTACTAGACTGAAAAAAGGAGAGGCATTACAAGGAGAGTTGTTGACTTATGTCATTCTACTTTATTGCAATCTTTACAACAAGGGGGGAGACGTGATTTTTCATTGCATATGACTAGTTTGTTTTAAAGTCCTCCACTCTTTTCTGATCAATAGTTTGACTTACAAATAATGTTCAAATTCATTAACTACTATACAGCTGTAGTTTCCTTGAGACTTTTACATCCAGTCTCTGACACAGAGCACAGAGACAATGGTGTTTTCTTAGGGGATACACTAGTTTAGCCCCATGTTAATGCAAGGGGTATGAAGTAATATTTTACATATAGATTAATGTAAAGCAAACCAGCATATATTTAGGCATTATAAGATTTCATAATATGATGATCTATTTTCTTGGTATTGTCTCAAATACTAATGGAAAATGTTAAATATTTTGTGTTTTTTCCTTTTTGTAAAATGTAGGAGATACGCTAACTGATCAACTGGAAACTTTTTATTAAAGGGCCAAACAGTAAGTGTTTTAAGCTTGTAGGCCATGAGGTTTCCTTTGCTATGTCTCTACTCACTCACCACAGCATGAACGCAACCATAAACACTGCTTAAATGAACGAAAGAGGATCTGGGCTCCAATAAAACTTTATTTATAAAAACAGGTGATTGGCCCACAGGCCAAACTTTGCACACCACTGAATTAAATAATATTTAAATTTTCTCAAGTGTCTAACATGTTGTTACTCTGTAATAATAAAACAGAAAATATTCTAAAATAATACCATGTGGTTTAAACAAAAAATATAAGTTCCTTGTCAAAAAAACTGGAATTATAAGTTTGTAAGCCCAACTTTTGACATGACAGATAATTGAGCATTTAAGATCATTTCAGAAGCAAATAAATTAATTTCTTATCTCTCTCACTCTGTGCACTTTCAGGAAATTTATTACATGTGTTTATTTGATAAGAGTTAAGAATGGGTATATTCAGAATAAATGAGCTTGAAGTGCAAGATGTATTTTAAAAAGTCTTTGATCAAAAGCCATGTTACATTATAAAGGTAAGATGCTATCCTGAGGATTTTATGGAACAAGAATTTAATAGCATGCCAAATTTCGGATAGAACCCCCTTGACATTGTCACAGCATATAAGTGACCTTTCTGAGGTGGTATGTCCTTGATGAAGATAAAAATACATTCTGTTCCTTAAAAATGCAAATTCATTTCAAAGTACATTAAACTTGAATAAATAAAGTTTTAATGAAACATAGGGTTGTTTTTGAAATTCACTCTGTTCTTTGACAGACTCTCAATGGCTTCATTTCTCTGTGCTTATCCCTTTTTCATAAGGTCTATAAGTACTATTCTACAATTATTAAATTCTAGACAGCCTTTTGTATCTCTGACATAGTTTAAGGAAGGAATTAATGAGCAATGAGCCTGTAAGTTACTTGCTCAACTTCTCCTGTTAAAACAACTCATCCAAGATCACTCACAAACAGCTGTAGTCTACAAATCATAAATGGTAGGTCATGGGTGGTGACTAAAGTATGACTCCCAATCTCTGTGTCTGAAGAGTTACTCGTCAAAAGAGATATTTTAAAGGGCTCTATCATCACCAAGTTATGTGGGCCCCATCTAACCTATGCCAATTTCAAAAATGATACATGGATAGGAGATAATTTACTCTTTCAAGTCACACAAGATCAGTAAACCTGTTTAGGGCTTCAAGATCTCTAGGGACAATGTTCATCTGTCCCTTAAATTCTTTTCCCTTCTTCCTGAAGGCGTTTGCCTTATAAATTCCATACAAGGTTTTGACAGTATCGGCAATCAGAAGCAGAGACACATTCTCCATTCCCCACCCCAGTCTTCATTAATCTTTGATTTCATGTAAGTCCATCCTGCTTGAAATTGTATCTCAGGAGACTTGGGGTTAGAGCTTTGGGTAGCAATAATGTTTGGCAAAATAATACTGTAAAACTGGTTTAGAAAGCTCAAAGGGGAACTCATTTACATTTTAAGACTTTTGCTACTTCCTGGTTCCAGGCAGTGCAGAAACACCCACAAACATGAACACTTTACAAAATTGCATTTGGCACATGCTTTTTCAGTTCCAGCTAGAGTTAGGAAATGTGCCAGGTAAAAATAATAATAATGTAATATGAGTAAGATTTTTTCTTCTTTCATTTTTTCTTTTCCTTTCTTCCTGAACCTCTAGGAACATTGTTAATACTGTCAAAGAGACATAATTACTTTTTTTTGGCATAAATTACATGTTTAGAATCACACCCTCCATTCCTTTGATGGAACCCAGAGCCAGGATGGTGTATAGTGGTAGGCTGTGTGTGTGTGACAGGGAAGTGCTGAGGCTGAGTATAGAGCCAGGAGCGGGGAAATGGGAAATGGATATTTGCAGATGGTAGCTGACAGGCAGCATTGTCCCGCCTGGATATCATCCTGACTTGCGTCTTCCAAGTATAGAATGTAAGGACAGATCAGAAGATACCCAGTACCTTCTGATCAGAAAACATGTGTCATCTGTGTTTTCCTTCCCATCAAATATGTGCATCCTATTTTTTCCTTACAACTGTCATATACCATCTGCAAACCTTAGCCTTGCCAACAGTTACCCTTGAAGATAGAATGCTAGGAATTTAAGAAAATAAAACTAAGGCAGAATTTTGGAAAATTGAATGGCAGTTTCTTTTTTTTTTTTTTTTTTTATTATACTTTAGGGTTTTAGGGTACATGTGCACAATGTGCAGGTTTGTTACATATGTATCCATGTGCCATGTTGATTTCCTGCACCCATTAACTCATCATTTAGCATTAGGTGTATCTCCTAATGCTGTCCCTCCCCCCTCCCCCCACCCCACAACAGTCCCCGGAGCGTGATGTTCCCCTTCCTGTGTCTATGAGTTCTCATTGTTCAATTACCACCTATGAGTGAGAACATGCGGTGTTTGGTTTTTTGTCCTTGCGATAGTTTACTGAGAATGATGTTTTCCAGTTTCATCCATGTCCCTACAAAGGACATGAACTCATCATTTTTTATGGCTGCATAGTATTCCATGGTGTATATGTGCCACGTTCTCTTAATCCAGTCTATCGTTGTTGGACATTTGGGTTGGTTCCAACTCTTTGCTATTGTGAATAGTGCCGCAATAAACATACGTGTGCATGTGTCTTTATAGCAGCATGATTTGTAGTCCTTTGGGTATATACCCAGTAATGGGATGGCTGGGTCAAATGGTATTTCTAGTTCGAGATCCCTGAGGAATCGCCACACTGGCTTCCACAATGGTTGAACTAGTTTACAGTCCCACCAACAGTGTAAAAGTGTTCCTATTTCTCCACATCCTCTCCAGCACCTGTTGTTTCCTGATTTTTTAAATGATGGCCATTCTAACTGGTGTGAGATGGTATCTCACTGTGGTTTTGATTTGCATTTCTCTGATGGCCAGTGATGAGGAGCATTTCTTCATGTATTTTTTGGCTGCATAAATGTCTTCTTTTGAGAAGTGTCTGTTCATGTCCTCTGCCCACTTTTTGATGGGGTTGTTTGTTTTTTTCTTGTAAATTTGTTTGAGTTCATTGTAGATTCTGGATATTAGCCCTTTGTCAGATGAGTAGGTTGCAAAAATTTTCTCCCATTGTGTAGGTTGCCTGTTCACTCTGATGATAGTTTCTTTTGCTGTGCAGAAGCTCTTTAGTTTAATGAGATCCCATTTGTCGATTTTGGCTTTTGTTGCCATTGCTTTTGGTGTTTTAGACATGAAGTCCTTGCCCACGCCTATGTCCTGAATGGTATTGCCTAGGTTTTCTTGTAGGATTTTAATGGTTTTAGGTCTAACATATAAGTCTTTAATCCATCTTGAATTAATTTTTGTATAAGGTGTAAGGAAGGGATCCAGTTGCAGCTTTCTACATATGGCTAGCCAGTTTTCCCAGCACCATTTATTAAATAGGGAATCCTTTCCCCATTTCTTGTTTTTGTCAGGTTTGTCAAAGATCAGATAGTTGTAGCTATGCGGCATCATTTCTGAGGGCTCTGTTCTGTTCCATTGATCTATGTCTCTGTTGTGGTACCAGTTTCTTATAAAGTGAAACATATACTTATCCTGTGACCCAGCAATTGTACTGCTAGGTATTTACCCAAGACAGATGGAAACATGTGTCTACTAAAAATCCTGGGCTCAAATGTTTATAGTAGCTGTGATCATAATAGTCCCCAAAATGAAAGTAACCCACGTCTGTCAATTGCTGAACAGATAAATTTTATATATTGACACAATGAAATACTACTCCATAAAGTAAAATAAAGACATGAACTACTGATAAATGCAAAAACATGGATGAACCTCAAATGCATTATGCTAAGTGAAGTAAACCAGGCTTAAAAGTTTAGATATTGTTTGATTCTGTTTACATCACCTACTGGAGAAATAAAAGCAGTAGTGACAGAAAGCAGATCAGTGCCTATAGAGGAAGGAGACTGACAAAGGGGAATGAGGAAAATTTTGGAGGCAATGGAAATGTTCTCTATCTTGATCTCAAACTCCTGGCGTGATCCTTGTGCCTTAGCTTCCCAAAGTGTTGAGATTACAGGCATAAGCCACCGGGCCTGGCTGTTCTCTATCTTGACTGTGTGATGGTTACATCTCTTTGTGCTTGTCAAAAATCATAGAGCTGTATGCAATAAAGGGGGAGTTTTTGCTATATGTAAATTATATGTCAATACGCCTGTCTTTAAAATAATTAGGCAGAACTTCATGGAGGTACTGAAAACTTAATGTATGTTTCTTGTGTCCCTTCTGGTTTCCTTTGTTAAAAAAAAAAAAAAAAAATTCCCAGCTACTTGGGAGGCTGAGGCAGGAGAATCGCTTAAACCTGGGAGGCAGAGGTTGCAGTGAGCCGAGATTGTGCCGCTGCACACCAGCCTGGGCAACAGAGCGAGACTCTGTCTCAAAAAAAAAGAAAAAAAAATTCCCCTCTTCCTTTCCCATACATCAGCAGTTCGACTCCCCCACCTATTATGACAAGCTAAGCAAGACACTCATTGTTCTTAATCAGTAGGTTCATTTTAATGCTTTCTGATATCTGTTTAGTCTCTATTTAGTTATAATTACCTTGTTCTCTTTCTTCAGCAACCCTGCTGTTTTCTGAAATCCCCTACCCTCAGATAATCAGCATGGGGCTTACTTATTTGGTTCTGTAGTTTAAACTGTCCTGAAAAGGTGGATGGGTTCCAAATGATTCTCTTTGTCTTTACAGTGGCTGTGAAATGTGGAGATGGCCACTTTATTTACTAATTCAACAAATAAATATTAATCGCTCACTGGGTGCCACACACTTTGCTAAGCACTGTGGTACTGCCCTATGTAAGGGGAACTTAGTCACTGCCTAAGTGTTTCCCCTTGTTGTTTCTCCCTGCTTAGTTTTAAACAACCATAGCAATAATTTTGACACATGCAAGAAAGGGAAAAAGGAAAGCTATGTGAATAGTTAGAGCAGGGTCCACAACATTTTTCTTGTCCAGATACAATATATTTGATGTGATAGTATGTAATGGCATATGATTAGTCGATGAGATCAATAGTAGGAGAAGGAGACCAATATGACAGCATATCAGCAGTTCCTGTAATGCTGCAGCACTGGTAGGAAAGCTCTGATTTGGAGGACTTAGCTGTCTGGAACTTAAGATAAAGCTGAGACTAGAAGGACAAGTTCCAGCAGTAATAGTAGTGGTGACCTTGCTGGTGGTGAAGGATGTAATAATTACAGTGTAGCAGTAATAATAGTAGCAGTAGCAGCAGCAGTAGTGGTAGGAGCAATAAAGCGAGGCTGTGTAGGGGAAGGATTTCAGGCACGAGAAGTATTGAAGGAGGATAAATATTATACTAAAAAAATCATGATGGGGCATATGTAAGAACTCATAATATGTAAATCTTTAAAAATAGAAGAATTAGTAATAAACTAGATTGGATTTTTTTTTTACTGACAGGAACTTTTTATTTTTATTCACATCAAGAGATATTATGTATAAAGTAACTCGGATGTTTTGTATGGACACTTCCTGCTATTAAGGCAATAATTTATTGGGAAAAAAGATACACACATCTACTACTAGAAAATGAGACAGGACAGAAGTATTCTCACCCTAAAACATCGGATACAGTAAATAGAAATCTGGAAGGATAGTGCTAACTAGCTGGTAAGGGTTACTCCTGGCTTTAAGGAGCAAGACAACAGAGGAAGGAAGATGCGGGGCTTGCATCCATCTAGTTGGATGAAGTGGAGTTGAGGGCTTTCAGTCCTGGGGTTCTCCTTGAGCCAACCCAGAGATGAAAGGGAGAGAAATTTATAGGAAAAAGCAAGAGCTCATTTTGTTTAAATTATGAAGATAATTTGGTTGTCCATTATTCCCAAGTGGAGTTGTCCCAAACAACATGTCCTGTTCCCATTTGAATCAATATGCTGTTTCTTGCCATTAGTTCTTGCTCCACTGGGGAAAAACGCATTATTCTCCCATTATGTGTGCTCTTTATCTCTCAACGTAAAAAGTGCTAGATGTTTTGATTAAATTATCAGGATGGACATCTGTAGCAATGAAAGGTACCTAAACACCAGTTCAAATCACTTTTTTACTTTTAACATCTTTCGGGATAGGCTAGGATCTCCTGTGAGGAACACACATCTGAGCAATGTTTTGTCCCATTTTGTTCTGTACCTTCCCAATATGCAGAGTAAGATTGGAAGCTGCTATGGTCTCAATGTTTGTGTCCCCCTAGATTCATATGTTGATACCTAATCCCCAATGCAATTGTATTAAGAGGTGGGGCCTTTGGGAGGTGATTATGTCATGAACGGGATTAGTTCCCTTATAAAAGAGGCGTGAAGGAGCATGTGCACCGCATCCACCTGGGCAACATGGTGAAACCCTGTCTCTACAAAAAATACAAAAAAATTAGCCAGGCATGGTGGTGTGTGCCTGTAGTCCTAACTACTTGGGGGGCTAAGGTGGGAGGATTGCTTGAGGCCAGGAGATCAAGGCTGCAGTAAGCAGATCACGCCACTGCATTCCAGCCTGAGTGACAAAGTGAGACCCTGTCACAAAAAAAAAAAAAAGAAAAGAATTTGTTTGAAACGCACTATCTTTTTGATACTAATTTACCTAACTTTTAATTTACCTAATACTTCTGGTTTTGTTTACATATTGTTGGTTGTTTTTATTGTTTTTTTCCTGATAGTTCACACTTTATTGAATTCAGTTTTCTTCTCACTCATTTTTTTTTGTTATAACAATGGACCTAGCTGTGCCACTATTTTGCTATGTGAACTTAGGTAATTCTCTGAAAATTGTAGATAAACTAATAGTATATACCTCTGTCATAGAAAACAAAGAATACATGACAGCTAATAATTTACTGACACTCATGTGTTCATATTTAAATTATGGCTAATTTGGATAATTATCTTTACCTTTGAAAACTTCTGCATGTCTAATAGTATTTCATTTACATTACGGTTTTTCTTAGATTGCAATTGATTTAAAAAATATTTGTGTATTATAAAATATAAGTTTTGTAGCCAAGGATAAGAGACCAGAATGATCAAGATGATTGAGTCCAAATTATTAACTGTGAAGGAGAATGGAAGATGGTCAGTAGCTCAGTGTGGATGAGCCTGGTCTAAAGATATAAACCACACATTCTTCTAACTCAGCCCTCAAAGTGCAATTCAATAATTCAGCACACAGGGATTTACAGTTTGGAAAACTTTTGCAGTATCATCATGCTCTAATTTTTTAGTCCATTCTATATGTGAGTTTTATTCCAACTTCTAGTTGGAAAGGCTCATATCTTAAAATAAGCCTGCAGAAAGAAATTCTACATATGGCTAAGAGAAAAAGTAATTCTTTAGAACCTACATAGACTTAGTTATTTCCTGTGTAGAATCCTTTATTTGCCTTTTTGTAGTTCTTTTTTTTTGAAACATAGGACTTCCCTTCCCTAGGTTAGAGGAATTTGTTTCAGAATTGTCTTTCACTCCAGAAGCAGATTACTCCTGCCTCCATGGAATAAAAAGGAAGAGGGAATAAGTACAATTAGCATTCTGCTGCTTTTTGGACATTTTACCACCTATACAAATAATGTTAATATATTAGTGTTTGCTCAGGAAGAACTTGAAAACACAGCTTCACAAATCAGTGCAAGTATTTTAAAGCATCATCCTCCCCTTAGTACATATTCAAGAAATAAAATGAACATAATCTGAACTTACCTCTGTTCTGCTTAAATATGTCTAAAAATTTATATGTTGAGCCTTTGCAGAATGGTAAGTGGTCTACCTATTCATTATTTCCCCCTCTCAAAGCCAATGGATATTGCCAAAAACCCATTACGGCCTGTTAGCATCCCCTAAGTAAAACAGTGCATGTGAATTAGAGCACCAAAAGAATTCTGGATAAAAACAGAAGTTTAGTTACAATTGCATTGACTGAGCATTAGTTATCAAGGCTATCCACCATGCTTCTTTTTGAATCAGCTGGATAGGATCATCACAATACCCAGACCTAACAGTCAGTGCAAATTCAGGCCATTAGTTGGTGACAGTTTTTCATCCCGCAGCTTCCGAATCCGCCCCCTTGGATTATCCTCTCTTTTCACTTTGTCAAGTAATATGCAATCCTTTTCATTATTTTTAGCGAAGAGAGCTTGCCTGGAGCTAATGAGTTATAGATACCAGCAGAATTGGAAACTGATATGACTCCTTTGTCAAAATAATAAAAGAAGTTTAAATTATTCCTTTTTCCTGATATGTCTTTCTCATATTTACATTATTTATGCCTAGTATAGGGTTTAGAAGTTGAACTAAAGACATTTGCTGAAATAAAAGTAAAAGAAAGAATATTCTGTGAAGATCTCACAACCCATGTTTGGGGAAGAATAGGTGAGATTGTGTGTGTGTAAGGCACACTTACAGGTATATGTTTATGTGTGGAGGTATGAGGGTGGATTCAAGGTAGGCTGTATATAATTAGAACTCTTTGTTCCTCCTTATGATATAAAACAGTGGAAGAAGATTATCTTTTGTTTCAATTTTAGCAATAAAATATGCTTAAAAAAGAACTTAACGTTACATTGTAAAAGTAACTCAAATATATCACAATCATCAAAATAATATATTAAACACCAACTGGGATAGGGATTGTGGGTAAGGCTCAGACAACCATTGATTTAGATTCTGCCTCTACCATGTGCTTCCTGTGGGACACTGAACACACCACTTTATTCTTCGGAACATTAGTTTCAGTATTTGTATAATGCAAGTAACAATAATAATATCTACCTCTTGAGGGTAGTTAGGACTAAATGAAATAATGCATATAAGGCTCTTACTGTAGTTCCAGCAGATTGTAAGGCAATGTTAGGCTTTTTTTGTGTGAAATTATATAAATTAATAATCTTTGTATTGATTAAATTTGCGTGGAGATGACTACTTCTTAAATACTGAAGAAGCCCCAAATACTTTTCGGAGACTTTAACATTAAGAAGAGCATCGATATAAATAGAATTTTTAAGAAAACTGCTGTCAAATTCATTTTTTAAAAATCTGTTTTCCCAAGGATTAGAATCAGTGCTGACTTATCTATTAGAAATAGCAGACATAGTGTTTGGAGCCCAGAGTACCTCTAGGGTGTCACAAAAATATTTTAATTTATTTTAAAATCAGAAATAGATGAACTTTTAGATAAAAAAGTTCTAATATGCAATATCAATATGTTCATCTCAGTGCCAATACAGTCATAAAATATCATTTAAAAACTTTTTTTTTTTTTTAATAAAAAAGGGGCCCAAAAAGGCAAAATTGCCAAAAGCCTGTGGAAGTCACAGTGCGGCTTTGTTTAAAATGTGATGCCAGACTGCAGGAAATGGAATTTTCTTCAGATCACACAGTGTGCCAGAAGAAAATGTGAAGAGCAGAATTTTCCTTGTTATTTTTGTTTGTTGGGGGATAGGAGTTTGTAATTAAGTGAAGTAGTAGCACTCACTTTGTTAGAGTGTATCAGGCATGTTTTTCTTGGAATGATATTGACTTATGTCCTCACAATAAAATTAACACTGGTATATGAAAGACTCATGGATGGAAACATAGATGAATAAGGCCAAAATATGTAATTTAGAAAATAGGGAAAGGGTAATATAGATAGAAATAATTTTTACTGTTTATAAGACATGAGGAAATGCACCTAATCTAAAGTTATAAAAATAATTTCAAGACCTGCTGGAGTTCAAACCGCCGAAATATAAACCCGTAGTAGTAATACGTGCTGCTACAAATTTACGATATTATAATATTGTAAATATTACAACAGTCCTTTTGCTCAAGAGGCACTGGTATATTTAAAACATGTCATCATGCATGCGTAATGTCTTAGCCAAACAAATCTGAACTTCTTGTTAAGGCAAGCTCTGGGTTTAATCCTTTGGTATAGTTATTTGAGCTCAGTATCTGATGTCTCATAAGATCTTTTTGAACATAAGTATAACATATCAGGGCATGTTATACTTAATTAAGAATGAGGAGGTGTCTTCTTTCTTGATTGCTGGCTTTAGAGAACTGTATGAAGTTGCATTTTGTACAATACTGAATTGCTTTCATTGCCAATTTGGAGTTAAAAAAAAATAAGTGGTGAAGTGCTTGATATCCTTGAAATAAAACATGCAGAAGATAATTTCTCAAGAGAGAGATTTAGAAATCACTGATTTCTATTAAATCCCCAAAACATGCATTTTAATGGTAGTCTATAATGTAAATTCTCTAAGCAATCTTGGGAATTTTGAATATATTGTATAATATTCAGGTCAGTAAATCTTACTTTTATATCCTAAGTACAAATGTAAATGCCTACAGTGTAGATGACACTGTGTTAGGCACTAGAAAGTTTGATCAGCCCTGCCAACTACAGTGTAGCTGATGGAGCTCTGAATTACTGAGCAACATCATTTCACTTCTCTTTACTTCATTTTCCTTATCTGTGTACTGGAGATAATAATTCCTGCTTCATAGTCTTATTGTGAGGTCAAATCAGATAAGGCCTATAAAAGTGCTTTGAAAACTGCAAGGAACTATGAAAATATAAGATAGAATTATTACTATCCTTTAGGCTCAATGTTGATACCATAGCAATTAATTATGATTATGTGATAAGAGTAGTATGGGATTTGGAGCTATTTTGTGAGCTTAAACATATCTGAATGTGTAATGTAAGATTTAGCTCAATGGCAATCTCCTAGGCCATGATATTTCTCTTAGGACTAATATAAAAGCAAATGTCTTTAACAAGGAAAAAGCTCAGTTGCTCTTTGTTGCCTCCTTAATCGTTCTGCAACGTGATTTGTTTTGGTCTTTGCAAAAGTGTTAGTTGAGAGTTTCCACCTAAAACTAATTGTCATTGAAAATAATGAATGTACACTTAAAATGAATTTATTCAGATTCTTTGACTTCACTGACAAATCAGTGGTTTATTCAAGTCTACTCAATTTGAATGTTTTCCTCTGAAGCTATGATGATAAAATCTTCAGAGTTAAAGTACTTCCCTAAGATTAATGACTAGATAATTGATTTGCAGTAAACGTAACTTATTTTTTGAGACTCGTTCTATGAGATTTGTGACTGAGAAAAGCAAAACTAAGTAGATGGATTGGGAACCCTCTTTGGTGCTCCAGGTGTAAACTTTCTGTCTCTTACTTTCTTTGAACTAACATTTATTGAGTACCTACTATATACTCAGTGCTGCTACATACATTTTCTCATGTAATCATCATAAATATTCCATTTTAGAAACTAAGAAAATAGAATTTCACAGAAATTAAAAATCTATCCAAGATGATCTGTCCAGCTGTAAGTCAGGACCCCTCTTCTTTACTAACTCCAATACCAGTGTTCTTTGAAAAGCAATGTAATTTCTCATCCAACTCTACATGGTAGGCAGAAGGTTTCCTCATATTCTTTCTGTCTTTCTAATCAAACCTTAATCTTAGGAAAGAATTTGACAAATAGCTTTACAACAAGGCAGTAGGACACAGATGATTCATAAAGCTTAAAGTCATATCAAACACAAGGAGATGTATATTTTACCAGGAGAAATAAAACTATTTGTAATATTATGTCAAATGTATGAAACGCTTCCTAAAATTTCAGACACTAGCATGCAACTGTGTTAAAGGGATTAATCAATACTCTGAAACCATATTACATAGGTGATTTTCCCTTGCTAAATAAGTGCACTCAGAACTGTAACAGTGATGGGCTGAGGTTTTCATGTAAACTTGTAATTAGATCTGTAACTGTTACTGATGGCCTTTGCTCTTATAGAGCCACTTGCAATGAGGTTGCTGTTCAAGCTGGCACTGGCAGTTTCTGTAGAATATTTTTCTGCTCCTCCTCAGAAACTCACAGCAAAGATAGAAGATATGTCACATATACTTTTAAAAGACGTGGTTACAAGCAAAAGGAAGATAAACATCTTTGAAGACCAGAAGCAGAATAAAAACACATGGCAGTAAATGTGGTTTAAGTCACAGGCCTACCACATTCCAGGACAAGGAAGTAGCAGAAATGTTCATGCTTTCAACTTCTGAGGATCAAAACGGGTGGGAGAATGGAGTCAGATTATGTGTGTGATGTAGAGAGTTAGGCCAGGCCAGCCATGTTCAGAGGCAAAGCTGAGGCTGATAAGTTGTTGCCTAGTAGGTGGGAGGAAGCACAAATAGGTGCTTCACCAAAGCTTGGCCAGTCCCCAACTAGCTAATACACCCATAATATCCCTGCATTCTGAGAGCTCTGGGTGCCAATACAAGGGCAAGGCAGGTAGAGACAACTGTAAAACTGCCACACATGGAGAGGTGAGAAAGGAGAGACTGAGCCAAAACAAACAAGGAAACCAAGAAAGGAACATTGTAGCAGCACCACTAAAATTTCAAAGCATATAAGCATAAAAAGAAATCATGAAAGAGAGCCATCAAGCAGATGTTAACTGGATGACATAATTATGATTGCACAATTTCAGAAAAATTTAAGTATGTATTTTTAAGATCTTAAAATGTATAAATTAAGAAAATAAATGATTATAGTACCCAAAATGGTTATGTTTCAAAAACGTGTGTCTATATTCAAGTTCTAAAGATAAATTTTAGAAATAAAAAATCGTATCATTAAAATTAAAAAGCAATAAAAACCAAAAACTTGAGTAAGTTAGGTTAACATCAGTTTAGCAGAGCTAAAGGAGAGATTAATGAATTAGAAAGAGTACTGAGGAACTGACCTACAGAATGAAAAAGAAATAGAAGGAAGGGAAAATATGACGTCAAAGTTATGACAGTCTTGAAGAATGGTCTGACTTGATTTTTTTCCTATCAAATTATCAAAAGATAAAATGTCAATATTTAAAGACATAAAGTGACTTAGAACTATTTCCAGATTGAAGGACTGAATCTTCATTTAGAAACTGCACAGCAAGTGCTAAGCAAAATAAAAGTAAACAATACTTTGACAAACACAAAAATGGAGAACATTATAGCTAAAGAGAAAATCATAAAGCCTCTCTGGGAGAAAAATAAATTTTCTAATAATTAGAATGAGAACAGATAGCTCTTTAGAAGTAGTAGAGATCAGAAGACAATGAAGTAATAGCTTCAACATGCTGAGGAAAAGATTATCAAACTACAGTTATGTATACCTATAAACAATCATTCAAGAGTAAAGGCATTAGGAAAACATTTTTAATACATAAACAAGTAAAGGAATTTTTTACTCATGGAAATTCAGAAGCATTTACTTAGCAAAAAGAAGAGTATACTTGTATGGAAGGCAAAAAATGCAGTTAGCAATTGTGAGAAAAAAAGATCAAATATGTTTGTACATTTTATTTAAATAAGTAATTTTTGTTGAATGTATTTATTTCTTTTCAAAAAAATCTAAAACTAAAATTCTAGATAGAAATAATAGCATATGGTTTGAGAGGAGAAAAGAGAAACTAAATGCTTTAAATTTATTAGAAAAGTTTAACGTTTAGGATATATATTGAATTTCAGCAAGTTCATTTGCTGAAAGTGGGTTTTCCTTGTTGCTAAGTGACACAGGTCGATTCAAATTCTCTGACCTTCCCTCTCACCTATAAAAAACAAAAAATTAATGTTGATAATAATAAAGAAAAAAACAAACTCGGGTAAATCATTATTAGAGATAATTATTACATGGTAATTCTGTATCTAAAATGTTAATGTTACCACTAAAATATAGAAATACAGTCAATAAATCCATATAAGTGAAACATACAAAAAGAATAACAGAAAAAAATCAGGAAATTGCATCATCACAGCAAGAGGTAAGAAAAAAAAAAACCCAGAGAAAATTAAGGAAAAAAGGGAAACATAACATGCCAGACATAAGTCAAAATCAGTAATGCACTCATTTTTTTTTTTTTTTTTTTTTTTTTTTGAGACGGATTCTCGCTCTGTCTCCCAGGCTGGAGTGCAGTGGTGCAATCTTGGCTCACTGCAAGCTCCGCCTCCTGGGCTCACGCCATTCTCCTGCCTCAGCCTCTCCGAGTAGCTGGGACTACAGGCGCCCGCCACCACGCCCGGCTAATTTTTTTGTATTTTAGAGACGGGGTTTCACCGTGTTAGCCAGGATGGTCTCGATTTCCTGACCTCGTGATCCACCCGCCTCAGCCTCCCAAAGTGCTGGGATTACAAGCGTGAGCCACCGCGCCCGGCTCACTCATTTGTTATAACAGAATATATAGGAATGTATTTTAAAATATTCACTTTAAATGCTGCTCTTAAGAGACACAAATAAAGCCAAATAATACAGAACATTTGAAATAAAAGACATAAAAAATAAAGAATAATAAGGAATACTTATTTTTAAAAAGCAGGCACAACAAAACCAAATAGCGGTATTATTAAAAAGAATTTAAAGTAAAAGCCTTAAGAATAAGACACTCTATAATAATGAGTATTCACTAATATACATATAAATATTATAAATTGTGATACCCTAAGGATATAAAATTAAGTGAATAAAGTTAAAATTAACAGGATTATAAAAAAGAAATGAACAAATTTACAATTATAGTGAGGTCTTTAAAACATTTTCCATAAAGCTGATTTAGAAAAATATTATCACGGCTATAGAAAATATAAGCAATGTAGGCAACAGCATTATTTTTCTGTTTTTCTGTCTCTAACTACCTATAAAACTCTACATTAAAGAAATAAATATTGTACCTTCTTTCCAACACATGTGCAACCTATTTAAAAAATCAATCAGTAAAAGCCACCAGGGAAATCTCAATTCCAAAAAAAAATACTTGTATTATTTGACCACAGAGCAATGGTGTCAATAACAAAATTACTTATTTGTATTAAAATATACATGTATGCCCACAAACATTGTGTAAATCACCTTTAGTTTGATGAGGAAATTACAATGGAAATACCAAAATGTTTAAAAGTGAATAGTAGAAAAAAAAATTACCTATCGAAATGTGTAGAATATGGTTAGAATGGTAATTAGAACACTTATTGGTGTACATTTATAAATTAGAAAAAGAAGAGAAAAAAATTAACATAAAGAAGCTATGTGGTAATGTTAAAAAGCTAGGTGAAGGCAAAAAATAAAATATATACAATAAATAACTCAATTATATCTGATAAATAGAATATATATTCAAAATACATACAAAGCATGCAATGTAGCCAAGAAAGAAGGAGAAACAAATTACAAAGTTAAGAAAAAAATAAGGCAGCACACATTAAAAGAGAAGATATGAAAATCAAAATCTGTATTTTTAGAAAAGAAAAATAAAAGAACATTTTAATCAAGGCAATTGAAGAAAAGATGAAGCTCAAATAACCAATACTAGAAAATGAAAAAGTAGAGTATTTTTAGACTGATGGTGGCAATTTAAAACTTATAAGGAATAATATAATAAAATTAATGCCCAAGAGAACTTTTTGAAAATATTTATATTATAAAAATGAATAAAACATAGAAAACTTGAAGAGAACAATAACCATTAGAAAATGTATTCATCCTCTTCACCCTTCTTGAAAAAAGAAGATAAAAAGAGAAGAGATCAAGGCTAGAAGATCAAATAGTCTATATATACATAATCACTACCTAATAAAAACTGTTCTAAAAACTAAAAACTATTCAAATTATTTTTCAAGACCAATATAACCATAATAGAAAAACCAGGTAAAGACATTGTGAGAAAAGAAAATTATTCACCAACTGATACAGTTTGGATATTTGTCTCCTCCAAGTCTCATGTTGAAATTTGATCCCCTATGATGGAGGTGAAGTGTGGTGGGAGGTATTGGGGCAAGGGGGTGGATCCCTCGTAAAGACTTGGTGCCTTTCTGGAGGTAATGAATCAGCTCTGGCTTTATTAGTTACCCTGAGGTCTGATTGTTCAAAGAGCCTGGCAGCTCCTTCTCTCTCTCTTCCTTCCTTTGCCATGTGACATGCTAGCTCCCATTCCCCTTCCACCATGATTGAAAGCTCTCTGAGGCCTTCACCTGAAGCTGATGTTGGTGGCATGTTCTTTGTACAGCCTGCTGAACCAAGAGCCAAATAAACCTCTTTTATAATATTTATAACTTACCCAGTCTCAGGTATTTCTTTATATTCTAAGTTGAATTTGAAATGCAGAAAAACAGAGAAGAAAGGCTTGGCTCATTACCTACCACATTTAAAGCCACAGTATTGAACAATATTTAACTGGGACAGAAGTCGATAAAAAGAATCTAAAAAGAGACCTACAGCCACAAGGAAACACAAAGTGTGATAGAGGCAACAGTACAAATTAATCATGAAAAGGTGAGCACTGCAGTAATTGGTGCTGGGTCAACTGGCTCTACAGATGGTAAGAATGCAATGAGATTCTCTATCATGAACTGTACCCTCCAAAATAATCCTGCTGGATCCAAGACCACAGACTGAAAAGTAAAAGTTTAAAATTTTGAGAGGAATATGTAACTGACTATTTTCCTTACAATGTGGAAGCAAATAATTTCTTAGACAACATAAAAAAGTCATGAAGGAAACACAGATCAATTAGACACATAAAACCTAAAGATATAAGATAATTTTTTTAACTTATGTAACTAAAAATAGGTAGCTATAATGGTAAAAAGAATTTATTAAAGTAAACAAGAAAAAATGAATAACCAACCTAGTAAACAAGTGTACCATCTACACGGAAAGCAATTCAGTGAAGAGTGAACTTGAATGTTTAAAAAAAATTAAAATTATGCTTGATCTCATAACCAAGAAAATAAAAAGTTTAAAATGCTGCATTATTTTACACCAATAAGAGAGAAAATTTTAAGTTTGACCTTTCCAAATATAATTTACAGTGGGATAAATAAAAACTCTTGTGTACTGGGAAAAGAGTACAGACTAAGGACCAATTTATAATCTGACAATCTAGCATGAAACTGAAGATGCTTCTACCTGTGACTCGGCAATTCTACTCATAAGTGTACATCCTAGAAAATGTCCTGGACATTTCATAAGGATATAAATAAAGTTGTATATTGTAGAATAATTTGTGGTAATGAAATATCAGAAACAAATGATATCGAAAGAGAAATGGATAAATAAAATGTGGTATATTGTTACAATTAACATTTATCAACATCAATGGATCTCAAAAATATAATGTTGAATTAAAAAAGCATTTGTATCCTGACTTTTAATGATCACCATTCTAACTAGTGTGAGATGGTATCTCATTGTGGTTTTGATTTGCATTTCTCTGATGGCCAGTGATGATGAGCATTTTTTCATCATCTTTTAGCTGCATAAATGTCTTCTTTTGAGAAGTGTCTTTTGGCTGCATAAATGTCTTCTTTTGAGAAGTGTCTGTTCATATCCTTTGCCCACTTTTTGATGGGGTTGTTTGTTTTTTCTTGTAAATTTGTTGGAGTTCATTGTAGATTTTGGATATTAGCCCTTTGTCAGATGAGTAGATTGCAATCATTTTCTCCCATTCTGTAGGTTGCCTGTTCACTCTGATGGTAGTTTCTTTAGCTGTGCAGAAGCTCTTTAGTTTAATTAGATCCCATTTGTCAATTTTGGCTTTCGTTGCCATTGCTTTTGGTGTTTTAGACATGAAGTCCTTGCCCATGCCTATGTCCTGAATGGTATTGCCTAGGTTTTCTTCTAGGGTTTTTATGGTTTTAGGTCTAACATATAAGTCTTTAATCCATCTTGAATTAATTTTTGTATAAGGTTTAAGGAAGGGATCCAGTTTCAGCTTTCTACATATGGCTAGCTAGTTTTCCCAGCACCATTTATTAAATAGGGAATCCTTTCCCCATTTCTTGTTTTTGTCAGGTTTGTCAAAGATCAGATAGTTGTAGATATGTGGCATTATTTCTGAGGGCTCTGTTCCATTCCATTGATCTATATCTCTGTTTTGGTACCAGTACCATGCTGTTTTGGTTACTGCAGCCTTGTAGTATAGTTTGAAGTCAGGTAGCGTGATTCCTCCAGCTTTGTTCTTTTGGCTTAGGATTGACTTGGCAATGTGGGCTCTTTTTTGGTTCCATACGAACTTTAAAGTAGTTTTTTCCAATTCTGTGAAGAAAGTCATTGGTAGCTTGATGGGGATGGCATCGAATCTATAAATTACCTTGGGCAGTATGGCCATTTTCACGATATTGATTCTTCCTACCCATGAGCATGGAATGTTCTTCCATTTGTTTGTATCCTCTTTTATTTCATTGAGCAGTGGTTTGTAGTTCTTCTTGAAGAGGTCCTTCATGGGGAACAACAGGTGCTGGAGAGGATGTGGAGAAATAGGAACACTTTTACACAGTTGGTGGGACAGTAAACTAGTTCAACCATTGTGGAAGTCAGTGTGGTGATTCCTCAGGGATCTAGAACTAGAAATACCATTTGACCCAGCCATCCCATTACTGGGTATATAACCAAAGGATTATAAAGCATGCTGCTACAAAGACACATGCACACGTATGTTTATTGCGGCACTATTCAGAATAGCAAAGACTTGGAACCAACCCAAATGTCCAACAATGATAGACTGGATTAAGAAATGTGGCACATATACAACATGGAATACTATGCAGCCATAAAAAATGATGAGTTCATGTCCTTTGTAGGGACATGGATGAAGCTGGAAACCATCATTGTCAGCAAACTATCACAAGGACAAAAAACCAAACACTGCATGTTCTCACTCATAGGTGGGAATTGAACAATGAAAACACATGGACTCAGGAAGGGGAACATCACACACTGGGGCCTGTTGTGGGGTTGGGGGGAGGGGGGAGGGATAGCATTTGGAGATATACCTAATGTTAAATGACGAGTTAATGGGTGCAGCACACCAACATGGCACATGTGTACAAATGTAACAAACCTGCACGTTGTGCCCATGTACCCTAAAACTTAAAGTATAATAAAAAAATTTAAATTAAAAAAAGAACATTTGTAAATGATTCCACATGATATCATTTATGAAAATTTGAAATATGTAATGTTTTGATAGTGACTACATATATATGAAATGGAGTGTAAGAGCATGAACTGATTAAATACGCAAAGTTGTGATGGTAGTTGCCTCTGGATAGTCAAGAAGTAGAATGATCGTGGGGAGAAAAGGGGATGAAGTTGATTCATGATAATTTCATTTATTTTATGAAAACATGTCAGAAGCCAATATGAGATAAAGTTAATATTTATCATCCTGGGTAGTGGATGCAGGTATGTGTGTGGTATTTACTTACCTTTTCTCTGACTTTTAACATTTTTTCAACAAATGAAATAATAAGCCAAACCCACTGGCATATTTATATGATGATGTGTTTACAACTAGTCAGCACACTCTTTAGTTGTATCATGTTACTTGCTTGAGTATACATTTAATTATTAGAAGAAAATGCTTTTTTAATATTTCTGGTTTCAAGGGAGAGTAATTTTCTATAAACATTCCTAGATCTTTGTCCCAACCTCTACTGCACCTCACATGCTTGTAATTCTGGCCTCTCTTTGTGGGAGCCAGTAGCTTGCAGTTAACATGCATCCTGTGATTTCTCTACATTTGTTCTCTGTTTTCTAGATTGTTAAAGCAGACTTTAAATATGTTTGCCACATAAGAATATATCCTTTCAGGTCTTTGTTCGGAAATTTTATATTAGCAAAAGGGTTTGATAGCATGATGGCAATTTGATTTTATGTTTTCTTTAATTCTTGGACAATAGGTGTTTCAGCTGCCTAAACAGAACCTGAATGTTGCAGATAAAATGAAGAAAATAGTCACATATTCAGGAAGGGATATAAAGGTACTTGAGCTAAACATAATTTTTATTTAGTTTTAAAAAGAGGCTTAATGTACCTGGGAAGGGACATAAAGTCACTTGCGATAAACATAATTTTCTTCCATTTCTACAAAGAGTATTAATATCTATACATGTTATAAGCTCTTAGCAATTTTCTGAGGACTGTAGTAGCTCATGTTCCCATGCATTCTGATTAGCACAAATGGAGACATTGAAGACGTATGTAATAATAATACCCTATGCATTCTGTAATGGCTTTCTCTAAAGAATGTGCTTTTCTCTGTAAACATTCTTATAAAAAGTCAAAGACGTGGAAAATATGAGAAAAAATATTTTCTGGTAACTATGTTTGACTTAAATATTTTGGTATGCCAAGTTCTGTTATGATGTTTAGAGATATTATAATAAATGCATGAGAATTCATTCCAGAAAAATAAGTATACATTTCTTTCTATTTAAAATCTCTGTTTCTTGTATAATACCATTTGGGGATTTCTAGGTTAGTCCCTCCACTGTCCTCCCACCCCCCAAAAAAGAAGCTGAAAACTTCTGTATTCTCATTCATCCAGGAGTGATTAAATTACCAGAGTCCTTGCCTCACGATTTGGATGATCAATCTGAAAGTGGTTACCGCAGGACTTTTAGATGGTTCTTTGTTTTTGCTGAAAGACTTGCTATTTTCTGTAAGATAGCAGCATATAACTCAGTGGTAAATATTTCTCAACTGTGATACACACAAATGTTAATATTGTTGAAAATATACATTAGCACATAGTGCACCCGTATCCCTCCCACTATTACCCCTCTCAGAGCCAGCAGACAGACTTCTCTGATGTCTCAATTATGCTATTAGAAGACCTACGTGTTGGGGAGACAATGCTTTCTGAGCCCCATGTGCTCCTGGTGCCAGTGCTCGCAAATGCCAGGCTTTGGGCCTGGCTGAGGAATGGACACACAGGGCTGTGCATGGTACCGAAAGACCCTCCCATTCTACTTCTCCCAACACTTACTGCCCCACCACACAATATGCCACAGAGACTATCAATCTTTTCAAGACTCAAATGCCTCTTTTTGTCAGTCACTGCAAGGCACCCCCAACCCCCAAGTCCTCCCTAAGTGTTATCTAAACACTCACTCTCATGAAACTGAGTACCTCTCCCACTCTAACCCAGGCTTACACACTTCCCGATCCATCGAACCCTATTCTGTTTTCTGAAACTTGATGTACCCTTTAAGTTTAACCTCTTGCTAAGTTTTCATTCCCCTGCTTATCTTAACACAAAAAGTCTCCTCCCTGAGAACACTGCTTTCTCTGTGATTCTTTCAAGTGGTAGTTGTGTTTTCTCTCCATTTAAAATTTTTTCTTTATCATGACATTTCCAGAACATTCTCCCTCTATTCTTCCTAAAAATTCCCAACCCTTTTAAAGATTACATCATCAAAAAAATCATCCCCCTTATTGTAGTTATGCTCAATCCTTGAAGATACAACCAGCCAAATCACAATCTTAAACTTTTTTACTTCAATATTAATCCTGGATTACACTCCTGCCCCTTTGCTAGTGCCCTTGCCAAGCTCCTGAATCTGGCTGGTGTCCAAGGTGAATCTTAAGATCTGCATATTCTATAGATTCCATACATTGTCTATACCCTACTGCCTTCACTTGCAGACTTAGATGGAGTGTTACGCTCTTTGATAACACTTGAAAGTGAGGGGTCAGCTCCCCAAGATGTGAACCTTAACTAGTGGGAAAAGGGAGATGGGAGAGAACAGAGAAGACAAATGTCTGTTTATTTCTCCCTTACATGGACTGTTCCAATATATGTCTTCTCCTTGCAAACTTTCCAGAGAAACCTCACATTCTAAGTGAAAATGCTTGCTGAATGATCTACCTTACCTCTCTACAAAGTGCACTTCTTACTACTGCTTTTATGTTACTTTGCACCTTGTTTTACCTTGTTTCTTTTCATCTTCACTGTCCTGGACTTTCACATACTAAACAAGGTGTAAGTACTTTAATCCCTGCCTCAAGCTCTATTTTCTAGAAGCTGGAGGCAAACACAAATCGTTAGTACCTGTGAATATCTTCTGTGGAGTCCAGAGGGAAATCAATAAGAAACTTCCAAGACAAAATAAAGAAGATATTACATTCTGTCTCAGTGGATTCTTCATTCTTAATCATGTATTTGAGAAAAATGATAATCAATGTGTAATGAGCCACAAGACAATATGTTTTTTCTGCTTCCTTTACTAGCAGATGATCTTTGATTTTTCACCAGGGATTACATTTTATTATTTGTTGTCTTTCTTAATAAAAATGGAGTAAGAGTCTCACATGAAATAGATCAGTGTAAGGCTGGTCACTGGCATTTCTCTGCTCCCAGCTGTCAAACCAGCACAGATTTTGATATAGCCATTTCATGATTGAAAATTTCATTTTCTTGTGAATCGCAGATGCCTCTCTGGTTTATGAACTCTAGACCAGTGCTGTCTAATAGAAATTTTTTTGGTGATAGATTTATTCTGTGTCATTCAATACAGAAGCCACAGGCCAAGTGTGGCTATTGAGCAGTCGAAATGTGGTTAGTGAGACTAAGGAATACAACTTTTAACTTTTTAAAAAAGTTTAATTCAAATGTAAATAGCTACATGTAGTTAGTGGCTAACATATTGAACAGCATCATTCTAAACCACAGGAGTGATGTTTTGTAACCTAAGAAACACAGCCTAAAGTCAGTCGCCTACTCCAAAACCAGCTCTGAAGATAGCATTTTTGCTATTTCTAGCATACAACAAGAACTAAACTACAATTGAATGATGAGAAAAAAATCCTAATATAGCTGGAAAAAGTGATTGTAATAACGCTTTATAATATTAACCCTCAGAATAAAATAAAGACACTTTGTAGACATTTCTATAGCAAATGTTGCTGAAAAAATGTATCTGCAATGATTTACATGATTTGATAATCCAGCTTTTAAAGGGATCCTGCTTATTAAACTTTCTACTTTATAAGTTAACAAGATACAACTGACTAATCAAAGTCTCCATGCGACAGTTAATTCTTTGTATTTCTCAACAATAGCGTTAAAATCATGTCCTTAGGAAAGTCTTATTTGGGCCTCCCCCATCTTATTTTCAGCCAAGATCCTATTTATGTGCTGTCATAGCATCATGTTCATTTCATTCAATTTAATTTTCTGTTCATAATTATACATTCACTACCATGGTTATTTGATTAAAATCTATCTCTTTTAATTGACTCTTAGATCTTTATAAGCAAGAGGATGACTCACCCACCTGGCACAGGGTCTGGCATACAATAGGTGACTAATAAGTGCTGAATATAAAAGCAGAGTGTATTCATGTTTGTAGAAAAAAATTCAATTTAAATTACTTTCCTGTATGTAAAATTGTCTGAATGCTTTCCAATGGTTAATTCAAATAATACGCATTGCCAGTTAACTATATTTCTTTATGCCCCCTTTCCTTTTAACCTGAAAGGATAATTCAACTCTTTTCAATCCAGTGATAATTAATAGGAAACTTAGAAAACATAATCTAGCTTAACTGAAAGGTTTCAAAATAAATAATTGCCCTTGGAAAACTGAATAATGACCAAGCATTAGTTGTATAAAAATAAGCCACATCAAGCTTCAGAACTCTGCAGTTTAGTAATAGTTTATTGGTGTTACACAGTAGTCCCCTTTTATCTACAGTTTCCCTTTCTGTAGATTCAGTTACCTGCAGTGGATTCAGTCAACTACAGTCCCCAAAACAGATGAGTATGTAGGTTAAGAGAAAGAGAGACCCCACATTCTCATAACTTTCATCACAGTATATTGTTATAATTGTTCCATTTTATTATTAGCTATTGATGTTAATCTCTTACCATGTCTAATTTATAAATTAAGCCTTATAATAGGTGTATAAGTACAGGAAAAAACACAGAATATAGAGGGATCAGTACTGTCTATGATTTCAGGCATCCATGGGGGTTCTTGAAACATGTCCCCTGTGGTTAAGAGGAGACTACCATAATTCTTGTGACCTTCATACTCTCCCTCTTACCCTCATGCCAGAAAGAAACCACAGACAAGAATAATTGTTTTGTGAACTGTCCCTTTCTCCATTTATATCTCATTATTTTATCAGATTACATAGTATTTTATCATTGAAATATTTCAAATTGTGATTACAAGTTCTTTCCAAATGAGAAAGTTTCTAAATTCTGTTGAAATGAGTTACTGTCTATATATACTTTCGTAGCATAAGTGCCTCATTTTTTTTTCATTTCTTGCCATTTTTTTTCTAATCCTTCCCAGGGATTAGTGTGCCTAAATATACTACAAATCAACAAAATCAGTATTTGCTAAGAGTACTTAACATTTCAGGGCTATAATTTTATAAATCAACAATAAAGCAAAACTGGGCTACTACGGTTAAGATCCTGACTTAGTCCGTTTTGACTGCTATAAAAAACTACCATAGATTGGTGGCTAAGAAACAATAGAAACTTACTCTCACACAGTACTGGAAGCTGAGAAATGCTCAGCCTCCAGGACTAAAGTGCTGGAGATAAATAAGGTGCTGGCAGATTTGGTGTCTGCTGAGGAAGGAACTATTTCTTGGCTCACGAACAGCCCTTTCTCACTGTGTCCTCAGGTGGTAGAAGGGGCAATCACACTTTCTGGGTATCTTTCATAGGGGTACTCATCCCTTTCATGAGGGCAGAGTACTCATGACCTAATTACCTCTTAAAAGTTTCACCTCCAAATACTATTACATTAGGAACTAGGTTTCAACATATGAATGTGGGACACAAACATTCAGTCTTCAGCAAATCTAAAATATTTCTTTATTTATTTATTTTATTTTTTTGAGACAGAGTCTCGCTTTGTCACCCAAGCTGGAGTGCAGTGGCGCTATCTCTGCTTACTGCAACCTCTGCCTCCCGGGTTCAAGCAATTCTCCTGCCTCAGCCTCCTGAGTAGCTGGGATTACAGGTGCCCGCCACCATGCTCGGCTAATTTTTGTATTTTTAGTAGAGACGGGGTTTCACCATGTTGGCCAGGCTGGTCTTGACCTCCTGACCTCAGGTGATCTGCCTGCCTCAACCTCCGAAAGTGTCGGGATTAAAAGTGTGAGCCACAGCGCCTGGCCTAAAATATTTCTTTTCAAGTACTAGGTGTGGTTAGTTCCTTGAAATAGGTATTGCTGCACCATATATCTACATATCACTTAACTGTCTCAAATGTATTCTTCAATAAACTGTTAATGAATGCCTACTTTGTCAGATACTGTGTTGTTCACAAGGATAAAGAGTTAAATAGAAAACAATCTCTTGTATGCTTCTAACAGGAAGGGATATAGCATAGACTGCTAAGTGCCAATCCAATACTCATCTTGGGTTTATTCAACACTAAGTAAACACTTGTTTGAGCAATACATTACCTAAACAAAAGACTGTATTCTCCATCCTTACTTGTAGCTATGTGTGGTCATGTAATTATTTTTTGGCCAATGACATGCATGTAGAAATATAGGACCATATGGAATACTTCATAAAGAAAGCTGAGATATATGTCCATTTACTACACTTACCATTTCTCTTCCTGCAACCTGGAAAACAGACTGAACAACTGGAACTCCAGCTGGCTTCTTGGGCCAACAGGTGGCCTTGAGGATAGAAGCCGCATGGAGGAAGTCACAATGGAAAAATAAAAGAAGCTTTGTTAATTTATTGCAGACATTTGAAGCTACAACATAACCATAAGCTTTTAATCAGAGGATTTTTTTGGTTCAATCCCATGTTTTTTAAGATATCCTATATATGTAAATCAAGGTACTATTACCTGACATATGTTAATAAATAGATATATACACTGTTCTAGCTATACAAAGAACATGTTGGGGAGACAGTGACTATATCTGCTTGGGGTCAGGGGTGGCTCTTCAGAAGCACAACCATTTGAATTAACTCTTAAAGGCTGAGTGCTGTTAGTCCCTTGAAATAGGTATTGCTGCAATCAATATCTACATATCTCTTAACTATCTCGAAAGCATTCTTTAATAAGCTATCAGTGAGTGCTTACTATGCCAAACACTGTGTTGTTCATGAGGGATAAAGGGATAAATAGAAAACAAGCAAATAAAAAACAGAAAAAAATGACATTACAATAGAGGAATGAGCACATGGTAAAGCACATAGATTTAAAAAGTATTGTTCATTTTAATAACGGGAAGTAGTTTACTAATGGTTGGCTGATGACAGATTTACATAGCTAAGTGGAAGATAGGTTAGGAGGTTAAATCAACAATGACCTTGCATGTTAAAGAGTTTTAGCTGTAGATTATGGAAGTTTCTAAATCAGGGGAGTGACATGATAAGTTTGGGCTTTTACAAAGATGGATTAGAGGCATATTAAGCCAGAGGCTAAGATAATAGTTAGAAGACTAGTTAGGGTAAAATACTGGGGCAATATATTAGGAGAGATTATGCCATGTGAATTAATGTATTATCCATAAAAATGAGGAGAGGCTTTAAAATGAGCATGTTAATGAATAAATCAATGACTTTAGAGTTTGTTGGGTGAAAGAGGTGGAGAAATGGGTTTCAGCATTGAGCCATTTTATTTCTATATACTCTCAATAAACAATTAGAAAACAAAATTTTTAAGTGATACTATTTATTCATTTACTTTTTTGAGACAAAGTCACACTCTGTCACCCAGAAGAGAGTGAAGCGGTGTGATCTCGGCTCACTGCAAACCCCACCTTCCAGGTTCAAGCTATTCTCCTGAATCAGATGTGCACCATCATGCCTGGCTAATTTTTGTATTTTTAGTAGAGACTGGGTTTCACCACGTTGGCCAGGCTGGTGTCAAACTCCTGACCTCAAGTGATCTGCCCGCCTCGGCCTCCCAAAGTGCTGAGATTACAGGCATGAGCCATGCTCCTGGCCTATGATACTATTTATAATAGAGTAAAATAACATTAAATCCCTGAGAAAAATATAGTAAGAGATTTATGACTTTTTTTTTTTTTTTTTTTTTGAGACAGATTCTCGCTCTGTCTCCCAGGCTGGAGTGCAGTGGCGCACTCTCGGCTCACTGCAAGCTCCGCCTCCCAGATTCACACCATTCACCTGCCTCAGTCTCCCGAGTAGCTGGGACTACAGGCGCCTGCCACCACGCCCGACTAACTTTTTGCATTTTTAGTAGAGACGGGGTTTTACCGTGTCAGTCAGGATGGTCTCAATCTCCTTACCTCATGATACACCCTCCTCGGCCTCCCAAAGTGCTGGGATTACAGGCGTGAGCCACCACACCCATCCGAGATTATAAGACTCTTATACTGAAAATAACTAAACTATTGACAGAAATTAAATAAATAAGGAAGTGAAAGGATATAGTTTGTTTTCAGACTGAAGAAGCTATTGGAAAGATGTCCGTTTTCTCCAGGTTGATTTATGGATTCAATACCATCACAATAAAAATCCCAGCAATTTTTAGAAATTATGTTGATTCCAAAATTATCAACTACAATTTTGAATAAAAACTTGAATATCAGGATTTATTATAAAGCAACCATAATTAAAACGTTATGTTATTTGCAGGAGGTGAGACAAACCAGAATAGAGATAAAACAGGTCAGAGATGATATAAAGAGGCTTATATTTGTTGTTACATAATTATCACAAAGTGACAGTGGGGGAAAATATGATCTTTTCAAAAAGTAGTGCTAGATCAAGTAGATAGTTACATAAAAAATGAATCTTGATTCCTACTCTTTCACTATATAAAAAGATTAAGTATGAAAGGCAAAATAAAAAAGCTTATAGAAGATAATATAGAGAAATATCTTCATGAACTTAGGGTAGTAAAAGATTTCTTTAAAAGAGTACAAAAGCATTACTATAAAGACTCATAAATTGGATTACAATAATATTAATAACTCACATTTATCAAAGAATAAAATGCAGTCAGAGTGGGAAAAGCTTTTAGCAATATAAAATACACATAATTCATAACGGATTCATAGGCAAAATATATACATAACTTCTACAAATGATAAAAAGACAGAAAACCCAATAAAATTATGTCTTGTAAGCAGGCCCTTTCCAAAAGTCTCAAATATACCTATAAAAAGATGGTCAACCTCATTAATTATCAGGAAAATAAAAACTAAAATCAGAATTCACAGGTTTCAAGAAACTTAGTAATTTTTACTAGCTGGGGACACTCCATTTGGTTTCAATGTCTAGGAATAATCCTCTGTGGCACTAGGCTTCACCCTCTGGATTTGGGGCTGTGTCCTCAGAGTCATTCTTCTTTTTCACAACAAGTAGAACATGTTTGTAGCTGCATAGTTTTATCAGTCTGTTTCATGACTATAGAAAGAAGGCCAGGCAGTCTTCTTTCATTTGGTACTTTCTCTCTCTCTCTTTCAGTTCAATCTGGCAGTGTTTCTGTTGGTATAAAACTTTCAAGAAATTTTGTGGGTCTCCTGTGTATGTCACAGGGATTCAACTCACTAGAAAAAAGGCTTATCTACAGATTTTCCTGCATAATCTCGTTGATATGTTTGATTTTTGCTGGGAGGGTGGGAGAGGAGGCAAAACCCTTCAATTTCTAAAATGTTCTCTTGTTTAAGAAAATTTGTGAGCAACACTCTTAACCTCTTCAGAGAACCTTTTGTATGACTGAATACTTTTAATCTTTCTGAAATATTAGCACAAGATTATGCAGCCATGCCTCTGCTTACTCACTAGAGCATTCTTTCCTAACAATGAATCTCTTAATTTTGGTGCTTTTTTATTTTTTTGCAAGGTAGGTAACTGAGAACTTTCAAAGTCCTCAAGTCATAGCCTCATTTTGTTTAACAGCTTTTCCCTCAATTTCTGTCTCTTTTCGTACTTTAAGCAGCAAGAAGCAACCAGGCCATACGTTCAATATTTCACTCGAAAATCTCTTGAACTAAATTTCAGTTTCACTTTTTTTTTTTTACAGATTCTGTTTTACACATAAATGTATAACATAATTGTGCTAAATTTTCTATCACAATATGATAAAAATCCCCTTTCCCTCAGTTTCAAGTAACTTGTTGTTCATTTTCTACTAAGTCTTCACTGGCAGCACCTTTCATATTTCTATTTCTAGTTATAGTCTTTTCAAGACAATCTAGGCTTTTTCTCTCTGCCTTCTCAAAATTCTTCCAGTTTCCACTCAGTGTCCCATTCCAAAGTCAATTCTACTTTGACATTTTTCTACTCATTAAAACAACATTCTACTTTCAGGTACCAAAAATCTATGTTAATTTTCTATTGTAGGCCTAGCAAATTACTGTAAATGTTGTGGCTTAAGCATCACAAATTATTATATTTCTGTGGGTCACAAGTGTGGTATGAGTCTCAATAAACCAAAATCAAGGTGCCAACAGTCCTCATTGCTTTTTGAAGGATTCAGGAAATAATCTCTTTTCCATTTATTTAAGTTGGTGGTAGAAATCAGTTCCTTCAGTTTGTAAGATTGAAATCCTTGTTTTCTTTCTGGTCTTAAACTGAGAATGACTTCCAGATTCTAGATGTCACCAGCTTTTGGCTGCCTTCCTCCATCTTTAAAGCTAGCAGTAGCCAGTTAACTTTATCTTATCCCACATCTTCCTGAAACTTCTTCCATGTAGTGGTTATACCTCTTTCTGACCCCAGCTAAGAAAAGTTCTCTGTTTTAAAGAATTTATAAAGTTAGAATGGAACAACTCAGATAATCCAGGATAATCTTTTAATTTCAAGGTCCTTAATCATAATCACCTCTTCAAAATCTCTTTTACCATGCAAGGTTACATATTCATAGGTTCTGAGGATTAGGGAGTGGACATCTTTGGGGCCCTCTTTCTGCCTACCACACTAACCATTTCAATAATTACATTAATCATGAATGACCCAAACATTCCAATTAAATATAAATAGGAAAGGTTTCCGAATAAATACAAAAAAGACTCAACTATACTCTGCCTCTAAGAGACAAACAACTATGAAAATGCAGTTAAGTTGAAGGTAAATGGATAGAAAAGATAAACCATGCAACCCTCAAGAATAAGAAGGCTATATAGTAGCTATATTAATGTCAGATAAAATAGATTTCAAAACAAAAAATATCATCAGGTATAAAAAGAATACTTCAAAAAGATAATTTTATGGTTAATTCATTAAGAAGATATAAAATTATAAACAGAGCTTCAAATTATACAAAGCAAAAATGTACATAATTAAAAGGAGGAATAGACAATTGCATAATCACCCATTTAAAACCTCTCTCACAGCAATTGATAGAGCTATACAAAAGATTTTTATATATATAGAAGCTTTAAACAACACCACCAATCACCATAATTTAATTAATATTTAATAGATTACTACATCAAACAACTGTAGAATATACACTCTTTCCAAATGCAATGGTAATTTTAGCAGAATATACAATGTTCTAGGTTATAAAACAATCTCAATAAATGTTTAAAACATCTGCACAGATTACTTCTAACAAAAGGTAATAAAGGGAAAAATGAGGAAAGCAATGGCACATAGGTCAGCAAAGAGAATAGCTACCCTGTCTTCAATTAAAGTAGAATTTATTGTGTTTTCACAAGAAGCAGTGCACTTTTTAGCACAAAGAAATCTGTGGTAAAGAACTTTAAAGAAAAAGAAAAGAAAGAAAATGTAATGTATTTTACAGCAACTGGGGAATTTTGAACGCATGGATTTACTTCTCTATATCAAATATTGCAATCAATAAACACTTTAATGTTTTCTAGAAGATATTTAAGAAAAACGCCTCAGAGTTTTTGTCTTTTTAGCTATAATTGCTTAAATAAAACAGACTTCCTAAGGAGTATCCCAATTATGATTTCTCTATCCTCTAAACTATTAGAAAGAACATCCAAACACCATCCACAAATAAAAAGTCATCAAGAGTTTTGTATTCCCATTAGTTCTGAGACCAGTTGAAACATATATTTCTAACAAAAGATTTTTTAATGTAAATGTTTCCCAGTAATGAAATATCTCACTGAAAACAGCTTAAAATAAGATGATGTGGATAAAACATTTTATAAACTGGCTTAAAAAACGGCAGACCAGGAGATTATATCCTGCATCTGGCTGGGAGGGTCCTACGCCCACGGAGTCTCCCTGATTGCTAGCACAGCAGTCTGAGATTAAACTGCAAGGTGGCAGCCAGGATGGGGGAGGGGCGCCCACCATTGTCCAGGCTTGATTAGGTAAACAAAGCAGCCAGGAAGCTCCAACTGGGTGGAGCCCACCACAGCTCAAGGAGGCCTGCCTGCTTCTGTAGGCTCCACCTCTAGGGGCAGGGCACAGACAAACAAAAAGACAGCAGTAATCTCTGCAGACTTAAATCTCCCTGTCTGACAGCTCTGAAGAGAGCAGTGGTTCTCTCAGCACGCAGCTGGAGATCTGAGAACGGGCAGACTGCCTCCTCAAGTGGGTCCCTGCTCCCTGAGCAGCCTAACTGGGAGGCACCCCCCAGTAGGGACAGACTGACACCTCACACGGCCGGGTACTCCTTTGGGACAAAACTTCCAGAGGAACAATCAGACAGCAGCATTCACAGTTCACGAAAATTCCGCTGTTCTGCAGCCACCGCTGCTAACACCCAGGCAAACAGGATCTGGAGTGGACCTCTAGCAAACTCCAACAGACCTGCAGCTGAGGGTCCTGTCTGTTAGAAGGAAAACTAACAAACAGAAAGGACATCCACAACAAAAACCCATCTGTACATCACTATCATCAAAGACCAAAAGTAGATAAAACCACAAAGATGGGGAAAAAACAGAGCAGAAAAACTGGAAACTCTAAAAAGCAGAGCACTTCTCCTCCTCCAAAGGAATGCAGTTCCTCACCAGCAATGGAACAAAGCTGGACAGAGAATGACTTTGACGAGTTGGGAGAAGAAGACTTCAGACGATCAAACTACTCCGAGCTACCGGAGGAAATTCAAGCCAAAGGCAAAGAAGTTAAAAACTTTGAAAAAGAATTAGACAAATGTATAACTAGAATAACCAATACAGAGAAGTGCTTAAAGGAGCTGATGGAGCTGAAAGCCAAGGCTCGAGAACTACATGAAGAATGCAGAAGCCTCAGTAGCCGATGCGATCAACTGGAAGAAAGGGTATCAGTGATGGAAGATGAAATGAATGAAATGAAGCAAGAAGGGAAGTCTAGAGAAAAAAGAATAAAAAGAAATGAACAAAGCCTCCAAGAAATATGGGACTATGTGAAAAGACCAAATCTATGTCTGATTGGTGTACCTGAAAGTGATGGGGAGAATGGAATCAAGTTGGAAAACACTCTGCAGGATATTATCCAGAAGAACTTCCCCAATCTAGCAAGGCAGGCCAACATTCAGATTCAGGAAATACAGAGAACGCCACAAAGATACTCCTTGAGACGAGCAACTCCAAGACACATAATTGTCAGATTCACCAAAGTTGAAATGAAGGAAAAAAATGTTAAGAGCAACCAGAGAGAAAGGTCGGGTTACCCACAAAGGGAAGCCCATCACACTAACAGCGGATCTCTCGGCAGAAACTCTACAAGCCAGAAGAGAGTGGGGGCCAATATTCAACATTCTTAAAGAAAAGAATTTTCAACCCAGAATTTCATATCCAGCCAAACTAAGCTTCATAAGTGAAGGAGAAATAAAATACAGACAAGCAAATGCTGAGAGATTTTGTCACCACCAGGCCTGCCCTAAAAGAGCTCCTGAAGGAAGCACTAAACATGGAAAGGAACAACCGGTACCAGCCCCTGCAAAAACATGCCAAATTGTAAAGACCATTGAGGCTAGGAAGAAACTGCATCAACTAACGAGCAAAATAACCAACTAACATCATAATGACAAGATCAAATTCACACATAACAATATTAACTTTAAATGTAAATGGACTAAATGCTCCATTAAAAGACTGGCAAATTGGATAAAGAGTCAAGATCCATCAGTGTGCTGTACTCAGGAAACCCATCTCACGTGCAGAGACACACATAGGCTCAGAATAAAAGGATGGAGGAAGATCTGCCAAGCAAATGGAAAACAAAAAAAGGCAGGGGTTGCAATCCTACTCTTTGATAAAACAGACTTTAAACCAACAAAGATCAAAAGAGACAAAGAAGGTCATTACATAATGGTAAAGGGATCAATGAAACAAGAAGAGCTAACTATCCTAAATATATATGCACCCAATACAGGAGCACCCAGATTCATAAAGCAAGTCCTGAGTGACCTACAAGGAGACTTAGACTCCCACACAATAATAATGGGAGACTTTAACACCCCACTGTTAACATTAGACAGATCAACAAGACACAAAGTTAACAACGATACCAAGGAATTGAACTCAGCTCTGCACCAAGCGGACCTAATAGACATCCACAGAACTCTCCACCCCAAATCAACAGAATATACATTTTTTTCAGCACCACACCACACCTATTCCAAAATTGACCACATAGTTGGAAGTAAAGCTCTCCTCAGCAAATGTAAAAGAACAGAAATTATAACAAACTGTCTCTCAGACCACAGTGCAATCAAACTAGAACTCAGGATTAAGAAACTCACTCAAAACCGCTCAACTACATGGAAACTGAACAACCTGCTCCTGAATGACTACTGGGTACATAAAGAAATGAAGGTGGAAATAAAGATGTTCTTTGAAACCTATGAGGACAAAGACACAACATACCAGAATCTCTGGGACACATTCAAAGCAGTGTGTAGAGGGAAATTTATAGCACTAAATGCCCACAAGAGAAAGCAGGAAAGATCCAAAATTGACACCCTAACATCACAATTAAAAGAACTAGAAAAGCAAGAGCAAACACATTCAAAAGCTAGCAGAAGGCAAGAAATAACTAAAATCAGAGCAGAACTGAAGGAAATAGAGACACAAAAAACCCTTCAAAAAATTAATGAATCCAGGAGCTGGTTTTTCGAAAAGATCAACAAAATTGATAGACTGCTAGCAAGACTAATAAGAAAAGAGAGAAGAATCAAACAGACGCAATAAAAACTGATAAAGGGGATATCACCAGTGATCCCACATAATTACAAACTACCATCAGAGAATACTACAAACACCTCTATGCAAATAAACTAGAAAATCCAGAAGAAATGGATAAATTGCTCAACACATACGCCCTCCCAAGACTAAACCAGGAAGAAGTTGAATCTCCGAATAGACCAATAACAGGCTCTGAAATTGTGGCAATAATCAATAGCTTACCAACCAAAAAGAGTCCAGGACCAGATGGATTCACAGCCGAATTCTACCAGAGGTATAAGGAGGAACTGGCACCATTCCTTTTGAAACTATTCCAATCAATAGAAAAAGAGGGAATCCTTCTAACTCATTTTATGAGATCAGCATCATCCTGATACCAAAGCCAGGCAGAGACAACTAAAAAAGAGAATTTCAGACCAATATCCTTGATGAACATTGATGCAAAAATCCTCAATAAAATACTGGCAAACCGAATCCAGCAGCACATCAAAAAGCTTATACACCATGATCAAGTGGGCTTCATCCCTGGGATGCAAGGCTGGTTCAACATACGCAAATCAATAAATGTAATCCAGCATATAAACAGAACCAAAGACAAAAACCACATGATTATCTCAATAGATGCAGAAAAGGCCTTTGACAAAATTCAACAACCCTTCATGCTAAAAACTCTCAATAAATTACGTATTGATGGGACGTATCTCAAAATAATAAGAGCTATTTATGACAGACCCACAGCCAATATCATACTGAATGGGCAAAAACTGGAAGCATTCCCTTTGAAAACTGGCACAAGACAGGGATGCCCTCTCTCACCACTCCTATTCAGCATAATGTTGGAAGTTCTGGCCAGGGCAATCAGGCAGGAGAATGAAATAAAGGGTATTCAATTAGGAAAAGAGGAAGTCAAATTGTCCCTGTTTGCAGATGACATGATTGTATATCTAGAAAACCCCATTGTCCCAGCCCAAAATCTCCTTAAGCTAATAAGCAACTTCAGCAAAGTCTCAAGGTACAAAATCAATGTACAAAAATCACAAGCATTGTTATACACCAATAACAGACAAACAGAGAGCCAAATCATGAGTGAACTCCCATTCACAATTGCTTCAAAGAGAATAAAATACCTAGGAATCCAACTTACAAGGGATGTGAAGGACCTCTTCAAGGAGAACTAAAAACCACTGCTCAATGAAATAAAAGAAGATATAAACAAATGGAAGAACATTCCATGCTCATGGGTTGGAAGAATCAATATCGTGAAAATGGCCATACTGCCCAAGGTAATTTATAGATTCAATGCCATCCCCATCAAGCTACCAATGACTTTCTTCACAGAATTGGAAAAAACTACTTTGAAGTTCATATGGAACCAAAAAAGAGCCCGCATCACCAAGTCAATCCTAACCCAAAAGAACAAAGCTGGGGGCATCACGCTACCTGACTTCAAACTACACTACAAGGCTATAGTAACCAAAACAGCATGGTACTGGTACCAAAACGGAGACATAGATCAATGGAACAGAACAGAGCCCTCAGAAATAATGCCGCATATCTACAACTATCTGATCTTTGACAAACCTGACAGAAACAAGCAATGGGGAAAGGATTCCCCATTTAATAAATGGTGCTGGGAAAACTGGCTAGCAATATGTAGAAAGCTGAAACTGGATCCCTTCCTTACACCTTATACAAAAATTAATTCAAGATGGATTAAAGACTTACATGTTAGACCTAAAACCATAAAAACCCTAGAAGAAAACCTAGGCAATACCATTCAGGACATACGCATGGGCAAGGACTTCATGTCTAAAACAGCAAAAGCAATGGCAACAAAAGCCAAAATTGACAAATGGGATCTAATTAAACTAAAGAGCTTCTGCACTGCAGAAGAAACTACCATCAGAGTGAACAGGCCACCTACAAAATGGGAGAAAATTTTCGCAACCTACTCATCTAACAAAGGGTTAATATCCAGAATCTACAATGAACTCAAATAAATTTACAAGAAAAAAACAAACAACCCCATCAAAAAGTGTGCGAAGGACATGAACAGACACTTCTCAAAAGAAGACATTTATGCAGCCAAAAAACACATGCAAAAATGCTCATCATCAGTGGCCATCAGAGAAGTGCAAATAAAACCACAATGAGATACCATCTCACACCAGTTAGAATGGTGATCATTAAAAAGTCAGGAAACAACAGGTGCTGGAGAGGATGTGGAGAAATAGGAACACTTTTACAGTGTTGGTGGGACTGTAAACTAGTTCAACCATTGTGGAAGTCAGTGTGGCGATTCCTCAGGGATCTAGAACTAGAAATACCATTTGACCCAGCCATCCCATTACTGGATATATACTCAAAGGATTATAAATCATGCTGCTATAAAGACACATGCACACGTATGTTTATTGCGGCACTATTCAGAATAGCAAAGACTTGGAACCAACCCAAATGTCCAACAACGATAGACTGGATTAAGAAAATGTGGCACATATACACCATGGAATACTATGCAGCCATAAAAAATGATGAGTTCATGTCCTTTGTAGGCACATGGATGAAACTGGAAATCATCATTCTCAGGAAACTATCGCAAGGACAAAAAACCAAACACCGCATGTTCTCACTCATAGGTGGGAATTGAACAATGAGAACACATGGACACAGGAAGAGGAACATAACACTCCAGGGACTGTTTTGGGGTGGGGGGAGGGGGGAAGTATAGCATTAGGAGATACACCTAATGCTAAATGAGGAGTTAATGGGTGCAGCACACCAACATGGCACATGGATACATATGTAACAAACCTGCACATTGTGCACATGTACCCTAAAACTTAAAGTACAATTAAAAAAAAAAAGTCAGGAAAAAACAGATGCTGGAGAGGATGTGGAGAAATGGTAATACTTTTACATTGTTGATGGGAGTGTAAATTAGTTCAACCATTGTGGAAGACAGTGTGGCGATTCCTCAAGGATCTAGAACAAGAAATACCATTTGACCCAGCGATCCCATTACTGGGTATATACCCAAAGGATTATAAATCATCCTACTATAAAGACACATGCACACATATGTTTATTGTGGCACTATTCACAATAGCAAAGACTTGGAACCAACCCAAATGTCCATCAATGATAGACTGGATTAACGTGGCACATAAACACCATGGAATACTATGCAGCCATAAAAAAAGAATGGGTTCATGTCCTTTGCAGGGACATGGATGAAGCTGGAAACCATCATCCTCAGCAAACTACCACAAGGACAGAAAACCAAATACAACATGTTCTCACTCATAGGTGGGAACTGAACAATGATGGACAGAGGGTGGGGAATGTCACACACTGGGGCCTGTTTGGGGGTGGGGGCTGGGGGAGGGATAGCATTAGGAGAAATACCTAATGTAAACGATGAGTTGATGGGTGCAGCAAACCAACATGGCACATGTATACCTATGTAACAAACCTGCACATTGTGCACATGTACCCTTGAACTTAAAGTATAATTAAAAAAAATAATAATAATAATAATAATTAAAAGCAGGCATGGCTACAGATAAATAATTGTCATTATTAAAAATTCCTGATCTTAAAATAATTCCAACTGATCATTTTTTATGATTGCATTGGTTACCCTAGATAAAAAAATTAAGCATGTTAGTAAATACTTTGGCATGCAAACATACATCAATATTTTTTCGTTTTGTTTGTGTATGTGTATTAACAGAATTTTTTTAAAGTAGGTCAATGGTGGTTAAAATTACCCTGTTTTCTTCTTTATTTTTTTCTGTAAATTTTTTAAAACAGCACTTAAAACCAAATGTCTAGATTTGGTACACATCAGTAGAAAATACAAACAAGAAATAGAATGAACAGAGACTATTATTGATCCTTTACACAAAAGGAATTATTTTCTTTGGTCTTGGCTTTAAAAAGTGGTGTTTTCTCCCCCTTCCCTTCCCTTTCAATGAAGAAACCAACGAATCATTGTGTATGAGCTGAAGCTGCAAGGAATTACTGAAAAAGACCTGGAAAAAAAAAAAAAAGCATTATACCAAAGAGAAACACATTTCAAGTCAGGCTTATCTACTCTGCAGGATTTAGGCACATGCATCTTTTCCTGTGTGCTGAATGAATGAGGTTGAATAAAAGCCTGCATTGATGATGCCTTACACCCCCAACCACATTACTAAAATCCTTCTTTTTCTATAGAAATTGCCTAGTGTTCCATTCCTTTTATTCTCTAAATTGTTGTACCAGAAACACCTAGTTTAAATGAACATGCAATGCCATTTTATAAGGCCCCCAGGGAGTGATTTATTTAAGTACATGTTATAGCAAGAGGAACAACCTGACACCCATTATGCCAGCATACTCCTCCATGTAAACAATGACATTTATATTCCTCTCAAGACTGACATTTATAATTCTAAATTTTAAACTAAAGTTGTAAGAAATAAGTTTTCCTTTTTCAAAAAGACTATTCCAGTGTCTCCAATCCATAAAGTATCATGAATGCATTCCTTTCAGTTACTTATTCTACATGCTCTTAGTCCATTTTCTGTTGCTTGTAACAGAATAATTGAAACTGGGTAATTTATAAAGAACAGGAATTTATTTCTTACAGTTACAGAGGCTGAGAATTCCAAGGTCAAGGAGTCCCATCTGTTGAGAGGCTTCTTGCTGGTAGGGAATCCTTAAGAATCCTAGTGGGTATCACGTGGACAGGGACTGAGCATGCTAATGTGCTAGCTCAAGTCTCTCTTTCTCTTTTTATAAAGCCACCAGTTCCACTGCTATGATAACCCATTGATCCACAAATGGATTTATCTATTCATAAAGGCAGAGCCCTCATGATCCAATTACATCTTAAAGGCCCTGGTTCTCAATACTACCACATTGAGGGTTAAGCTTCAACATGAGTTTTGGGGGGAATATTCAAACCATAGAATACACATTTACAAAAAAAAAATCCTTTTTTTTTTTTTTTTTGAGACAGAGTCTCATTCTGTCGCCCAGGCCGGAGTGCAGTGGTGCCATCTTGGCTCACTGCGAGCTCTGCCTCCCAGGTTCACGCCATTCTCCTGCCTCAGCCTCCTGAGTAGCTGGGACTACAGGCGCCCGCCAGCACGCCCGGCTAATTTTTTTTGTATTTTTAGTAGAGACGGGGTTTCACTGTGTTAGCCAGGATGGTCTCAATCTCCTGACCTCGTGATCCGCCCGCCTCGGCCTCCCAAAGTGCTGGAGTTACAGGCATGAGCCACTGTGCCTGGCTCATCACACATTTTTTTTTTAAAAGCTCAACCTTCACAAGTAGCATTTTTTACTATTTACCTTCATTGTTCATTTTAAGTAGAAACAGTTTTCATGTCAGCTTTCTTCACTTGATATGATATCATATACATTTTACTCTGATTTTACATTCTATTCTTAATATCTTATTGTAAGCATATATATATATAATTTTCAAAGCCATTAAAGCTATTTACATTTTTTTCTTATGAATCACACTGTAATAAACTGTGCAGATAAGTTTTCATAATTTGAGTGAGATAAAATTTTAGGAATAGAATGCTATTTTAATGACCTTCTTTCCTGAATGTAAGAAGTTGAGTCAGTATCCCAATTTAGTCACTTTCTTTCTGAAATGGATAAGTAAAATCCAAGTCTTTTACACAACTTCACAACAGGTTAATAACTCAGACTTAGTGTCACTAGGCTTGGGTCTTTATTCTATCTCCAACACATATATGACTTTTGGGAAGTCATGTTGTACCTCCTGTGATTCTTAGGCATCTCATTTTAAAATGGAAATGGCGACTTCTGGTTTCTGGTCCTGCGCGTAAGGAGCTTAGAGATCATCACTTTATTCTAAAAACAAGTAAAAAGCCGAGGAATCAGGAACTCTGCTACCCTTGAAATTGGAGAGACATACAGGTGGATGCAAAGAACTACTGCTCAGAGCAGAAACCCACGAGCAGAAATCTGTGGAACCACTGTCAGGGTAGGGAAAACTGAATGCTAATTGACCAATTGCTGGGGACTTGGTGTAGACAACCCTGAGAGTTAAAACCTCCAGGAGGACCCTGTCGCCACAGTCCCACATACCTTTGTGAGTTTTACCTCCCAGAGCTCTGCCAGGTCCTCACAGTGAATACTAGAGAAAAATTCCCTTGAGCTTCTACAGAGGGAGGGAAAAGGAAACCACTTTTTAAAATGTCAGAGCTTTATGTTCTTAACAAGGTCTGCTCCCTGGAGAAACTATTTTATCAGAACCTAAACCGCTGGGGTTTTAGTAGAGCCTACTCTACCTGGGGGAAGGGAAATACCCAATCTTAGTTCTCCCTAGCTTTCCACGTGAGGAAATTAAAACCCAGAACTCTAGTTCCCCAGGCCACCCTGACCCATGTAGGAGGGTGATACAATGAAAAGCACTGGAGTTCAAAGTCTAGAGGCACAGGCTCCCCAAAATGCTGAGACCTAATCATAAGATGGTAGAATGTTCCTCATCCCCCACACCTTATCACTACAGCTCCTCTTAATCAGTATATCATGTCCACCTTTCAACAAGAAATTATAAAGTCGTCAGCCTAAAACAAAGACATTAGAGAAAAATATCTCTTAATACGTTGAATTTGTTCCAGAATTAGAAAAGGGGATTATAACCCAGATGCGTGGCTACTGCAAGCCACATGTGCATCTGGTGAGGGAAATGGAAAGGGAAGCTTTTACTGGCAAAAAGGAGTTCACATTAGCTGCTTGAAAACAGAGATCACGATCCTGAAGGCTTAAAGCCAGAATTGGCAACAGTTCATGGGTGGAGGTGCCATTATGGGACAAAAGTTCTTTCTAGAGCATCTTATTTGAATATCGCAGTCTTAACTAATGTCTAGTAATAAACCTTGTCATAGAAATATTGGCATATGTGCAAAATGTACCAGCCATGCAAAGGAGGAGATGTGTGAAAGATGTGAAGAAATTTCTTGTGGGGTTTTAGGAAAATTCTTGGAAAGAGTTTGTATCTCAGACATGCAAGCATGAGCCCCAACCTTTTGTGTCTTTCTGGCCCTATTTTGTCTGTGTCTGACAAGAGTGACTTCATCTTGGTATCTGCAACCTTTACTTTCCTCCTTTTGACCAAAATCTTTTTTTCTGAAAGCACTGCTGATCAATTAGCCTGTAGTCAGGTTTTAATTCTCTCTTGGATCTCTGATGGGCATGTCCTGGTTAGTTTGCTATGGTTCCACTTTGTAGGGAGGTGATGGATAGCTGGAAGTTAGTGTTAAGACCCTTTTAGCCACATTTGAGCAATAATAAGAAGGCCAGAAGGAGAAGCTCTCAGGCTTAATTCTTGTAGATGTTATTGTTAAATTTGATTTTTCTGTTCCATAGGTGTTGGCCATCATTTCAAACAGCTGGGCCAACTTTTTCTTTTGTCAGGAAATGTATTTTTGCAGTGATATGTCAGATAACAGGCATAAAGTTTAAAATGAAAAATATAAAGCAAAAATAACAGCAATATGACAATCCCAGTCTGTGTAATGGTTCTAAGTCATGAACCTCGACTTAAAGGCAGCCAGCTGAAAGTATCAAATGACCATGGGGAACTACATGAGACTTGTAGCCAGGTGGCTGTTCTCTTATTTTATATAACTTCTCTCTTATTTTGTCACCCTCCCCCAAGGAGCTTATCTAGGTACAGCATATAATATTAATATTAGCAAGAATAGAGACACCACCTTGCTGTTAATAGATCATCAAGAAAAATTCTATTATCTAAGATTACCCTGGCAAGGGAAACTACCAAGTGCTGTTGTGCGGTGATAGCTTTTTCAGTGAAGCCTGTAAAAATTGCTAGGGTAGCAGACACATTTAAAGAAATCATTTCTTCACTAGTGGCAACACCTTACCAAGGTACAAAAGTTCTGCCAAAGGATAAAAATCCAGAGTCCCTGAACCCACCAGGTAACTCACATTTGACTTTTTGATGTAGTGAGAGGGGGCTAGTCCAATGATTGTTCCAATCATAACTTTCAGATCTATTATCTATTGACAATAGAGCAGTCAAATATCCCAACCCATTTTGGCCTTCTGTTATCCAAGTCTCTAAGTATCTGGAGGCTCATGCTGAGTTGCCCCACTGACTAAAGTAAATATGCCCAATAGGGGCACAATTTTTTATTTTATTTTATTTTTTATTTTTTGTAAAACATAGAAGTCAGGGTCAATTATTTCACTACAAGCTGTTAATAGCATCTCCTCCTTAATCTGGTCCCAATAATTGTTTTTACATATGTTAGGGAGTCCTAATAAATTGTTTAGAAAGGATGATCCAATGCATATCTCTGGGGTATAATTGAGAGGCCATCAGTTTAAGATAAGGCAGGAAACAAGAGTTAAGAGAAATGAAGAAGCTGAATTCTATAGGAGGGTTCAAAGGAGCAATTTGTAAGGTGGCTGGACCTGGGATATTAGTAAAATCTGCTACAGGTTGAACTGGTGGGGGTGCGGGTCACTAGAATCCATCTGTCGTGTTCTGATGATAAATCTGTATTCGTCAGGGTTCTCTAGAACTCTCACTCACTCCCTTTCCTGAGGCTTCTCAATTTCCTGAAACACAAAGATGTGGAAAATAGGCCAGACTATAACTTTTCAGTGGCCTCTGAATGTTCAAGTGAAAGGAAGAGCTGTATGTCTTCTATTTTAAATCAAAAGCTAGAAATGATTAAGCTTAGTGAGGATGGTATGTCTAAAGCTGAGATAGGGCAAAAATAGGCCTCTTGCACCAAATAGTCAAGTTGTGAATGCAAAGAAAAAGTTCTTGAAGGAAATTGAAAGTGTTAACTCAGTGAACACATGAATGATAAGGAAGCAAAACAGCCTTACTACTGATATGGAGAAAATTTTAGTGGTCTGGTTAGATCAAAGTTGCCACACCATTCCCTTAAGCCAAAGCCTAATTCAGAACAAGCCTCAACTCTTAATTCTATGAAGAGTAAGAGAGGTGAGGAAGCTGCAGAAGAAACATTTGCATTAGCAGAAATTAGTTCATGAGGTTTAAGAAAAGAAGCTGTCTTCATAACAAAATGCAAGGTGAAGCAGCAAGTGCTGATGTAGAAGCTGCAGCAAGTTATCCAGCAAGCTAAGAAAACTGATGAATGTGACTAAACAAAAGATTTTCAGTGTAGGCAAAACAGCCTTTTATTGGAAGAAGATGCCATACAGCACTTTCATAGCTAAGGAGAAGTCATTGCCTGGCTTCAATGCATCAAAGACAGGCTGACACTCTTGTTAGGGGCTAATGCGGGTGATGACTAAGTTGAAACCAATGCTTATTTACCATTCCAAAAATCCTTGATAATTTTGCTAAATCTACTCTTCCTGTCCTCTCTAAATGGAACAATAAGCCTGAATTACTGAATATTTTAAGCCCACTATGGAGATATATTGCCTTGAAAGATTCCTTTCAAAACAGTGCTGCTCATTGGCAGTACAGCTGGTCACCCAAGAGTTCTAATGGAGATATACAAGAAGATTAATGTTGTTTTCATGTCTGCTAACACAATACCCATTCTGTGGCACATGAATCAAAGAGTCATTTAAACTTTCAAGTCTTATTATTTCAGAAATACGTTTCCTGAGGCTATAGCTGCCATAGATAGTGATTTCTCTGATGGATCTGGGTGAAGTAAATTGAAACCTTCTGGAAAGCATTTGCCATTCTATATGCCACTGAGAACATTATGATTCAGGAGAGGAGGCCAAAATGTCAACATTAAGTTTGAAGTTTGAAGAACATGGATGTAAAACCTTATGGATGACTTTAAGGGGTTCAAGACTTCAGTAGAAGAAGTAACTGCAGATATGGTAGACATACCAAGATAACTAGAATTAGAAGTGGAGCCTATAGATGTGACTGAATTACTGCAACCTTATGATTAAACCTGAACAAACGAGAAGTTGCATTTTATGGAAAAGCAAAGAAGGTGGTTTCTTGAGATGAGATCTGCTCCCAGTGAAGACACCATGAACATCATTGAAATGACAACAAAGAATTTGGAAAATAGAACTTCCATTCAGCCCAGCAATCCCACTGCTGGATATCTACCCAGAGGAAATGAAATCATTCTACCTAAAAGACACATGCATCATATTTTATTGCAGCACTGTTTGCAATAGCAAAGTCATAGAATCAACCTAAGTGCTCATTAACAGAAGATTAGATAAAGAAAATGTGGTACATATTGACCATAGAGTACTACACAGCCACAAAAAAGAAGGAAATCATGTTATTTGCAGCAACATGGATACACCTGGAGGGCATTATCCAAGTGAATTAATGCAGGAACAGAAAACCAATTACTACATGTTCTTATTTTTAAGGAGGCACTTAACAATGGGTACATAGGAGCATAAGTATGGAAACAATAGACACTGGTACTCCAGAAAGGACGGCAAGGGTTGAAAACTACCTATTGGATGCTGTGTACACTATTTGAGTGACAGGTTCAACAAATGCCCGAATCCCAACGTTACACAATATACCCACGTAACGAACCTGCTCACGTACCCCTGAATCTAAAATAATTTAAAAAAGAGAAAATTTAGAATATTACATATTAGTTAATAAAGAAAAAGCAGAGTTTGAAAATATTGACTTATAGTTTGAAAGAAATTCTATTATAGGTAAAATACTGTGAAACATTGCATGCTACAGAGAAACCTTTCATGAAAGGAAGAGTCAACAAACGCAACAAACTTAATTGTTTATTTTAAGAAATTAATTGCCACAGCCAAGCAAGCCTTTAGGAACCACCGCTCTGACCACTCAGCAGCCATCGACATCAAGGTAAGACCTTCCATCAGCAAGAAGATTATGGCTTTCTCAAGGCTCAAATGATCTTTAGCATTTTTCATCCATAAAATATTTTTAAATTAAGATATGTGCATTTGTTATTGACATATAACAACATAAATGTGAGTGTTTGTTACATGCATAGAATGTGAAATGAGCAAATAGGGTTATTTGGGGTATCATCACCTTGAGGGTTTACCATTTGCTTGTGTTGGTATCATTTCTAGTTCTCTCATCTAGTTACTTTGAAATATACATAATAATGTTGCTAAGTATAGTCATCTTAGTCTGCTGTCAAATATTATAACTTATTTCTTCTATCTAATTGTATGTTTGCACACATAGCCAACCTCTCTTTACTTCCCAACCCCTGACCCTTCCCAGTCTCTAGTATCTATTGTTCTATTTTGAACATCCGTGAGATTAAATTTTTTAGCTCCCACATATGAGTGAGAACATGTGGTATCTGCCTTTCTGTGCCTGGCTTATTTCAGTTAACATAATGACCTCCAGTTCCATCCACGTTGCTGCACATGATGTGATTTCATGTTTTTTTTGTGACCAAATAGTATTCTATTGTGTATATATACCACATTTTCTTCATTTATCCACTGATGGACACTTATGTTGATTACATATCTTTGCTGTTTTGAATAGAACTGGGATAAATGTGCAGTTGATATTCTCATTTCTTTTCCCTTGGATAGATATGCTGTAGTGGGATTGCTGGATCACATGGTAGTTCTATTTTTAGTTTTTTTTTTTTTTTGAGAAATCTCCATACTGTTTTCCATAGTGCTTGTACCAATTTACATTCCCAATAGTAGTATATGAGAGTTCCCTTTTCTCTATGTCCTTGCCAGCATCTGGTATTAAACACTTAATAAAATACAGTATAATGTAAACATTACTTTTTATTTTTATTGTTTATTTATTTAATTTTTTTTTGAGATGGAATCTCACTCTGTCACCCAGGCTAAAGTGCAGTGGCACGATCTCGGCTCACTGAAACCTCTGCCTCCCAGGTTTAAGCGATTCTCCTGCCTCAGCTTCCCGAGTAGCTGGGATTACAGGTGCGTGCCACCACGCCCGGCTAATTTTTTGTATTTTTAGTAGAGATGAGATTTCACCATGTGAGCCAGGATCGTCTCGATCTCCTGACCTCGTGATCCGCCCGCCTCAGCTTCCCGAAGTGCTGGGATTACAGGCATGAGCCACCATGCCCAGCCCGTTACTTTTATATGTACTGAGAAACAATTAAATTTGTGTGACTCATTTTATCATGATATTTGCTTTATTGTGGTTGGGACCAAATTCACAATAGCTTAGAGGTATGCCTGTAGATGAGCTATACAGCACCAACAACATCTGACTGGATATAATTGATATGTATGGACTACTCCAACCAACAGAAGGTAACATATTCTTCTCAAGTTCACAGTTCAACCAATAGATGATTACATATTCTTCGCAAGTTCACCAAGATAGACCACATTCTGTGCCATAAAAACACCTTAACAAGTTCAACAGAATAGAAGTAATACAATATTTGCTCTGAAACTATACCAGAAGTCAATCAACAGAAAGAAACTAGAAATCAATACAAAAAGATAACTGAGAAATCCTCCCCAAATATTTTAAACTGAATAAAAATAAAAATACAATTATCAATATTTGTGGGTTGCAGTAAAAGCAGCTATTATAGAGAAATTTATAAGATTGAATGAATATATTAGAAAAGTGAAGGATCTAAAATGAATAATGCAATCTCCAACTTTAGAAAACTAGAAAGAGTATATTATATCCAAAGTGAGCAGAAGAAAAAAATAAAAATTAGAGAAGACATCAGTGAAATTAAAAATAGGAAATAAAAAAATTATCAAAACCAAAAAGTCATTATTAGGAAAGATCAATAAAATCAATAAACCTTTAGCATAAATATAAAATGCAAAACTATAAAACTCTTAGAAAATAACATAGAAGAAAATCTAGATTATCTAATTAAGAAAAATGAGAAAAGACACAAATTATTCATATCATAAATGAGAGAAAAAACATCACTATAGATTGCATGGATACTAAAAGAATAATAAAAAAATTATGAACATGTCTTTGTACACAAATCTGATAACCTGGATGAAATAGACCAATTCTATAAAATGCACAATCTGCCAAAACTTAGACAAGAAGAAATAGATCATCTGAATAGGCATATATATTATAGAAACAGAATCAATAATTAATAATCTTCCAAAACAGAAAATGCCAGGCTCAAATGAGTTTACTAGTAAATTCTACGAAATATTTTAAGTAGAAATTATGTCAGTTCTCTACAATCAATTCCAGAAAGCAGAAGCAGGAGGAACACTTTCAAATTCATTCTATGAGGCCAGCATTATCCTAATAACAAAACCAAAGACATTACAACAAAACTTACAGATTAATTTCTCTTATTAATACAATGCAAAAAATTCTCAACAAATGCTAGCAAATTAAATCCAAAAATGTAATAATGAAGTATAACCATGATCAAGTAGGATTTACTCCAGGTATGCAAGGCAGTTTCAACTAAAAACCAACTAATGCAATCCACCACATCAACAGACTAGAGATGAAAAATAACATGATCATATCAATAAATACAGGAAAAGCATATAGGAAAATATAACACCCATTGATGATAAAAATTCCCAGAAGACTGGGAACACAGGGGAAACTTCTTCAATTTGTTAAAGAGTATCTATGAACAACCTGAAGCTAACGATGTAGTTAATAATGAGAAACTTGAAGGTTTCTTGCTAAGATCAGGAACAAAGAAAGGATATTCCCTCTCACTATTGCTTTGCAATATGGTACTAAAAGTCCTAGATAATGCTGTAGAAAAAGAAAAGGTAAGCAGATTGAGAAAGAAAAAAATACAACTGCTTTTGTTTTCAGACCACAGACTGTCTATGTAAAAATTTTAAAAAATTGACAAAGAAACTCCTGGAACTAAGAGTTATTATAGTAAGATTGCTGGGTATAAGGTTAATATACAAAAGTCAATCACTTTCTTCTGTATGCACAATAAAAAAGTGGAATTTGAAAGTAAAAACACATTACCATTTACATTACCACCCCAAAATGAAATACATAGGTGTAAGTCTAACAAAATGTGTACAAAATATCTATGAGAAAAACTACAAAACTCTGAGGAGAGCTATCAGGAGATTGAGACCATTCTGGCTAACATGGTGAAATGCCATCTCTACTAAAAATACAAAAAATTAGCCGGGCATGGTGGCGGGTACCTGTAGTCCCAGCTACTTGGGAGGCTGAGGAAGTGAATGGCGTGAACCCAGGAGGCAGAGCTTGCAGTAATTTGAGATCGCACCACTGCACTTCAGCCTGGGTGACAGCAAGACTCAGTCTCAAAAAAAAAAAAAAAAAAAAAAAAAGAATTAAATAAATGTAGAAAGATATTCCATATTCAGTGGTAGAAAGACTCAATGTTGTCAGTATATTAGCTCTTCCCAACCTGATCTATAGCTTCAATGCAATCCCAGTCAAAATCCCAGAGAGTTTGTTCATGAATTGATAAACTGCTTAAAAAGTTTTCATAAAGAGGTAAAAGACCTAGAATGACTGACTCAATATTGAAAGAAAAGAACAAAGTTGGAGAACTAACAACAACTTCAAGACTTAAAAGCTACAGTAATCAAGACTGTGGTACTGGCAAAAGAACAGAAAAATAGATCAAAGGAACAAAATAGAGAGCCCGGAAGTAAACCCACATAAATATAGTCAAGTGATTTTTGATAAAGGAGAAAAGGCAGTATAATGGAGCAAAGATAGTCTTTTCAACAAATGGCATTGGAACAAGTAACCATCCACATGTCAAAAAATAAATTAAAAAAAAGGAATCTAGACACAGATCTTACATTCTTCTGAAAGTAAATCAAAACATTATAAACCTAAATATAAAATGCAAAACTATAACTCTTCTAGAAAATAACACAGGAGAAAACCTAGATGATCTTTAACATGGCAATTAGTTTTTAGACACAACACTGAAAGCACAATCTATGAAAGACATAAGTGATAAGTTGGACTTTATTAAAATTAAAAACTTCTGCTCTTTGAAGGACAATGTCAAGAGAATGAGAAGACAAGTCATAGGGAGAAAATATTTGCAAAAGACATGTCTCATAAATGACTGTTATCCAAGATATATGAAAAAGTTTAAAACTCGACAGTAAGAAAATGAACAACCTGATTGAATAATGGGCAAAACACCTGAACAGACACTAAACCAAAGAAGATATACAGATGACAAGTAAGCATATAAAAAGATGTTCAATGACATATGATTATGTTATTAAAGAAATGCAATAAAAAAACAACAATGTACCATTACACTTATTAGAATAGCAAAAACCCAAAACATTGACAATATCCATTGCTGGCAAGAATGTGGAGCAACAGGAACTCTCATTCATTGCTAGTGGGAATACACAACGGTATAGCCACTTTGGAGGGCAGTTTAGCAGTTTTGAATAAACCTAAACATATTCTTACCATACAATATAGCAATTGCACTTCTTTGTATTTACCCAAAGATATTTATCCAATACCATAAGTTAAAAAGTAAGTCCACACAAAGACCTGCTCACAGATGTTTATAGCAGCTGTATTCATAATTGCCCAAACTTGAAAGCATTCAAACCATCCTTTGGTATATGAGTGGGTAAATAAACAGTAGCACATCTAGACAATGGGATATTATTCAGTACTAAAAAAATGAGCTATATATAAAGCCATGAAAAGATACGGAGAAAAGTTAAATGCATATTACTAAGTGAAGCCAATCTAAAAAATACGATTCCAACTAAATGACATTCTGGAAAAGCCAAAATTATGGAACTGTAAAAGAGATTAGTGGCTGCCAGGGGTTGGGGGTGGTGAGGGAGGAGAAACAGATAAATAGGCTGAGCACAGAGTATTTTTAGGGCAGTAAAACTATCCTGTATAATATTACAATGATGAATGCATGTCATTATCTATTTTTCAGAATGTATAGAATTTATAACATCAAATGTGAATCCTTAGATATACTGTGGACTTTGATTGATAATGATGGGTCAATGTAGGTTCATTTTAACAAATGTACCACTCTGCTAAGGGATGTTGACAGTGGGGAAAGGGAGCTTTGTGTGGATGGGGTTAAGTGTATATGAAAACCCTCTGTACTTTCTGAACAGTTTTGGGACAAACTAAAACTACTCTAAGAGATATAATTTATTAATTAAAAAATAAATGGAAGTTGTAATGCTTACTTGACCATAGAGGTGATTGTGTATATTGGAATATGTGAGAGCAATACAAATGTAAATAATTAAGTTTTTGTAGATTCAAGATAATCATAAAATTGACAAGTTTGTAAACACTTGTGTAATTTAGAAATAAAGAAAAAAATCCATGATGTAAGAGAATATTAATGCAACTGTTTTTCATTAAAAATTATCTAAAAAGTGAGATGATCATGTGCTGTTAACAGTTACATTGTTGTTCTAGAGAAAGCATTATGAGCTTTTATGAAATATTTCTGAGTTTTAAAAAATTGATGCTTCCAATTGGAAAAAAGTGGCGGTAGAAAATGATGTCAATAGAGAAACAGCTCAATGATCTTTAAATTGTGTTTGTAGGCCTCCCATGGGAGTAGTTTCAAAAATCTTGACATTCTGAGTGTTTCTTTATGGATTCTGAAGATCTCTGGCAGAACCAAGCATCAGAAGTATTTCAGACAGCTAAAGGGTTGTAGCCTTTATCCTCAAGGCACATGTCATTTTTAATCATATCTGACTTTTCCTTCATTTTCTAGTCTAAAATGTGACCAGTTTCTAACACTTAAAATAAGTACAGAGCTCTCTTTCTCTGAGATCTATGCTAAATATAGTATAAACACTTTTTTTTTTCAGTGAAAACTTCTATCTGATTGTCTTTGTTTTTCTCAGCTTCAATTATTCAATTCTATTATTCTAAATTATTTTCATCTTGGGAATTAATGACTAATAGTCATTTAGAATACGTTTTATGAGACATTTAAACAGCCTACAGATGTGACATGGTATTTACATCAATGTGCATTTTCATCAAAAGTTTATGTTTCTATTTTATTTTCAGCAGTAACTACTTATTTCAATTAAAATAAATTAACTCTGTTACAAATGGTCTGATAAGGTTTTTCTAGCAGCTTGGTGTGAGGGAAGGAGGTATGGTTTGGTTGATAGGTGCTCAGTAGCCTGGCTACACTATTTTGGTGGAATAAAATCTATTTAACTTGGTTTTTACTCTGACAAACAATTGAGTCTCTACATGTTATATAAAATTATTAAAATCATGTCATATTGTTGGTTATTGTTAATTTTAGGATTTAGCTCTGGAGAATCAAGAGATAATGTTAGTGTTTAACAGCATCTCTCTATTGTTTTCACATAATCTGAAATAAGGAAAATCAGCGAAAAGATGAACAGGAGAGTCAGAACTATAGAGAAGCATTCGAGAAAACATATATGAGTAAAAGGTGTTGATAATTTTGGTTAGACGAGTATGTAGTATCAGGATTATAGTTCAAACAAAAGTTAACATATATGAAATCTGAGAAGATTGCTGCTCCATTGGTTCTTTATTTCTCCAGTTATAGGTCATCATATTTACAACTAACATAGAGTTATGGAGAATGAAGTGAATGTCCTGGTGGCCTTGTATGATACCCCCAGTTATGAATTCTGAGATAAGGGGTTAATCTGGAGTTCTATTTTTGTAGGTGTTTCATTGCTTCCTGAGAGCAAGGAAATATAGAGCCCTTAGAACATCAGAGAAAGAAGAAATGACTCTGATAAGGTTATGTAAGAGGTCATCCTGAGGATGACAGTGGAGTGGGGGATTTTTAAGCTTGTTTTCTGACCTGAGACAGTAGCTTATGATCAATAAGGAAAATATGCATTAGTTTGTAACCTTTAATTCTCTTTGATTTTATTTCTATAGAACTCCTTCAATTACCTAATAAGCAAGACTATAAAACCGAAACCTCATGTGGCAATTTGGAAACCTAAAGGTCTACAAGAGTTGGAAGGAAAAAAAAGTTTCCTCTCTTTGTGGTAGTAGATCTAGCTCAAGAAATGAGGAGTGAGGTGTGGTAGTCTCTGTGTTTTGTGAGTAGCAAGAGAGCAAGTCAGCAGGCATGTTGGAGAGTGAGCCTGGGAAGCATGCAGAGCGGGAAGAGCTAGAGGGTTCAGAGGCCGTTTCATAATACTAACGAGAGGGCTCAGAAGCCAGCATAGCCTAGCAACAATCAAACAAATAAATCAACCAAAGTATGTCCTAGAGAATTATCAAATGTTTGTTGAATTGAATTAAAATAGGTAGTTAAAATGAAAATCAGTATTGGTTTATTAACTTTATGAAGGTTAGTATTGGTTTATTAACTTTAGATCAGGTTTATTTAAGGACTTATTACACAGTGCTTAGGTAGTGCTCATTTACCTTTGGAGGTGGGCATTTTATGCATCGACATGCCTAATGCTTGTTAGGGATTAGTGGAATTAACAGAGCATCATCTGGTTGGCCTCTGGTGCCCCCTTCTCAGTTGATACTGCCCCAAATCATCTCATAGAGACCCAGGTTATAGATTCACAGGATAAGAGGAGAGAATTATCCATTCTACACTCTATACTAATAAGCTTCCAAAACTTATATTATCTTTGGAAATCCTTGCCTCTTACCTGAAAGATAAAGTGGCTGAGGGTATGGAGGCTTGTTTTCAGTGTTTTATGACAATGTTAAACAACAATGATTTTCCTCCATAATAATCACCTAGATGACGGGTTGATGAGTGCAGCAAACCACCGTGGCACATGTATACCTATGTAACAAACCTGTACGTTCTGCACATGTATCTCGAAACTTAAAGTAAAAAATAAAAACAAGTATGCCACAAACACGCAATAGAATAAAATAAATAATCACCCAAGGGCACAATGCTATGGTCATTTTCTTGACCTCATTCCGCACAATTCTTTGAAAAAGACTTGAATATTATTCTTAGATAATTTCTCACTAGCCTGCACAGAAACTTATAATTTTGAGTTTTAAAGTTTCTACCCTGAAATTTTAGCAAAAAGTTTTCTCCCAAGGACTGCTGGCAAAAAAAATCCAACATCTCTGCTATTACCTTACACTTCTTACCCAGTTAACAATTGTTATGATAAATAGCATCAGATGCTGCATGCTTGGAATTGTTTTTAATAAATCAATTTCCATTACGATGCTCTTTAAATATGGAAATACAAAGTGCTGCTAGCAAAGATAGTCTGCTAGTTTATTAAAATTAAATTTATTAAAATTCAGAGGTGGCTAAAAGAGGAATGTTACTGGCTCATCAACATTTGAAGCTTTCAGTTTTTTCCTACAAGATTTATTTATTATACAAGCACAAAGGATTAGATGAAAGGGGTAAGTTTTATCTCAAGTTGCCCAGGTATGCATCATTTAGAAAGGCTGTGTGAATTTGTGTGTAGAGGAGATGAAGTAGGGAGTGTTGTTATTGCTCTTTAAAACAAACTAAACTGGATTTATCTTCATTGCCACAATAAGATAAGAAAGTCAGTTGGTCAGAGGAAAAAGTCATCAGGAAGAGTTAAGTTGCAGACCTCTCACTTCAAAGAATCTCAACTCATCAGGGTTGCAGCAAACCAGTCAAATCAGATCTGAGGCTTCCACACAGAGGGGTCCTTCAAAGACTTGCCTTAAAACTGTTGGGTCTCCTCAGATCATTGTTCCTTCAGTGACTTCCCTGGCATTGATATTAGTGTCCCCTGTGCCTGCTGAATGCTGCACACAACCCTGCAGTGGTGAGTGAAACAATACAGAAATAGACTCTAGAACAAGCTGCTCATTCGAAACAGCAGAATCAAAATGCGTATAAAACACAACTTTAACTTTGGAAGAAATCTTGCAGACCACATTTTTATCTTCTCTCTGGTAGAACACCTGCTTTGATCATCCAGTGATAGGGAGCCTATGGACTTGAAAGAAAACAATTATGTTATGAATGCGTTCATTCATTGTTATGTTATTATGAAATAGAAGATTGTGTTCTCTGTTATTGATATGAAGTCTTTTTCTGAACTTCCATACGTTGGTCTGTGCTTGCTTTGAGGTTACCAATTTCAAAGTAACTCTTGTTTTGCTTTCATAAGCACCTCTTCTATATTTTAGGACTGCTTTCATATTCTCAGAAAGTATTTCCAATTCCAGTATAAACATCCAAGTTTCTTGTAACATTTCTTACATAAAATGTCAAGGTCTCTTAGCGTTATAGCCACCATTCTCAAAAGTCTCTACAGTTCTTTCACAGTTCATTTAAAACATGGTAACCAGACATAAATATAATACATGGTACAGTTCAGGGAAGAGGTAAAGAAAAATGGTGGAAGAGAAGGCTCCACTCCTCCCTTAAGGACACCAGTTTAACAACTGTCTACACAGAAAAAAACACCTTCGTAAGAACCAGAAATCAGATGAGCCTTCCTCATACCTGGTTTCATCTTTGTATCACTGAAATAAGCACAGACGATACAGAGAAAACAAACATCCTTGAATTGCCAATGCCACTAGTCCACAAACTCCAGCAGCCAAGGCATGGTGCAAAGAGCATCTCTGGGCCCTGCGGGAGGGCGAACACAGCAATTGTGAGACATTGAACTCAGTGCTGTCCTGTTAGAGCAGAATGGAAGACCAGACCAAATTCATCTGACACCCATCCATGGAGGGAGCATTTAAACTCCCACTAACCAGAGGGCAATTGCCAATTCTAGAGGTCTGAACTTGACTTCCCACAAACTCTGCCACCAAGGGCCACAGTACTCTGCATCTGTAAGTAAACTTAAAAGGCAGTGTAGGCCATAAGGGCTGCAATTCTTAGGTAAGTTCTAGTCCTCAAATGAGCCCAGACACAGTGGATTCAGTGGAGCGTATGCGACCTACTGAGACATCAGCCAGGGTGGTTAAGGTAGTGCTGGCATCACCCCTCCCCTAACCCCAGCCTGCTTCAAAAGAGATCCCTTCCTTCTGCTTGATGACAAGAGAGGGAAGAGTGGAGAGAACTTTGTCTTGCATCTTGGATACCAGCTCAGCCACAGCAGGATAGGGCACTGATCTGATTTGTGAGGCCCTCATTCCAAGACCTAGCTCCTGGAAGACATTTCTAGACACACTCTTGGTGAGAAGGGAACCCACTACCTTGAAGGGAAGGACCCAGTTCTGGAAACATTCATCATTTGCTTACTGAAGAGCTCTTGGGCCCTGAATAACCAGCAGCAATACCCAGGTACTATATTGAGGGCCTTGAGTGAGGCTCTGAGTCTTCCCTGCTTCAGGTGAGATACAGCACATCATCAGCCATGGTGGCTGTGCGGTGAAACTCCTTCAGCTTGTGAAAAGAAGAGGCAAAAGTAAAGGGGAATTTGTCTTACACCTTATGTACCATCATGGCCACGGAGACGTAGAGCACCAAGCAGCCTCTTGGGGTCCCAATTCCAGAACTTGACTCATGGATGGCATTTCTGGACTTGTCCTTGGCCAGAGGGGAGCCCACTGTCCTGAAGAGTGAGTCCAGGCAGAATTCGCCTTGGGCTTTAAGGGAACATCTGCAGTAGTCTTGCAGTACCGCTTGGGCTTGTGGTGGCAGTGGGTATGGGAGGAGGGTCCTCTACCTTTAGAAAGAGTGGGAAGAGCTGCGTCTTGTGGTGTGAGTGCCAGCTCAGCTGCAGTGCAGTAGAACACCAGGTAGACTTTTAGGGTTTTTGGCTCTGGTTCCTGTCTCCTGGATAGCATATCTGGACTCACCCAGGGCTTGGGAGATCTCGCTGCCCTGAAGGGAAGGACACAAGCCTGGCTGGCTTTGCCATCTGATGAATGTAGAGGCCCAGGGTCTTGAGTGAACATAGGCAGTAGCCAGGGAGTAGTTACAGTATCTCCTGGGTGAGATCCAGGGCTGTGCTGGCTTCACATCTGACCCAGCATGGTCATAGTGGTGGTGGCCACGGGAGTGCTGTGTCACTCTACTACAAGCTTTAGGTGGCTCAGAACAGAGAGATGAGACTGTTTGTTTGGAAGAAAGTAAGAGAAGCGAACAAGAGTCTCTGCCTAGTAATACAGACAATTCTCCCGGATTTTGTCTAAGACCATCAAGGTGGTACCTCTACAAGTCTGCAAGAATCACAGTATTACGGGACTTTGGGTGCCTCCAAAAGCAGAAACAGCTTATATCACAACACTCAGGTCCTTTCAAATACCTGAAAAGCCTTTGCAAAAAGGATGGGTACAAATAAGACAAGACAATGAAGACTACAATAAACGCCTAACTCTTCAATGGCCAGACACCAAAGAACATCTACTAACATCAACGCCATCCAGGAAAAGATGGCCTCACCAAATGAACTCAATAAGGCACCAGGGACCAATCTTGGAGAAACAGAGATGTGTGACCATTCCGAGAGAGAATTCAAAATAGATACGTTGAAGAAACTAAAAAATATTCAAGATGACACAGAGGAAGAATTCAGAATGCTATTAGATACATTTAACAAGGAAATTGAAATAATTAAAAAGAATCAAGCAGAAATTCTGGAGCTGAAAAATGCAATTGGCATACTTAAGAATCAAAGTCATTCAACTGTAGAATTGATGAAGGAGAAGAGAGAATTGGTAAGCTTGAAAACAAGTTATTTGAAAATACATAATCAAAGGAGACAAAAGAACAAGACTAAAAAACACTGAAGCACATCTATGAGATCTAAAAAATAATCTCAAAAGGGCAAATCTAAGAGTTATTGGCCTTAAAGAGGAGGCAGAGAAAGAGATAGAGGTAGAAAGTTTATTCAAAGGGGTAATAACAGATTAAAGTAAAGTTTATTCAAAGGGATAATAACAATAAAGAAAAGTCTGGGACCCAATGACTTCATTGCTGAATTCTACCAAACATTTAAAGAACTAATACCAATCTCACTCAAACTTTTCCAGAAAATAGAGGAGGGGGGAATACTTCCAAACTCATTCTACAAGGCCAGTATTACCCTGATTCCAACACCAGAAAAAGACACATCAAAAACAAAACTAAACTATAGGTCAATATACCTGACAAATATTGATGCAAAAATCATAAACAAAATACTGGTAAAACAAATTCAACAACACATTAGAAAGATCATTCATTATGACCAAGTAGAATTTATCCCTGGGATGCAAAGATAGTTCAACATACACAAATCAATCAGTGTCATACATCATATCAACAGGATAAAGGATAAAAACCGTATCATCATTTAAATTGATGCTGAAAGAGCATTTGAAAAAATTCAACATTGCTTCATGATAAAAAAAAAACTTAAACAACTGCGTATAGAAGGAACATATCTCAACATAATAAAAGCCATATATGATAGACCCACAGTTAGTATTATACTGAATGAGGTAAAACTGAAAGCCTTTTCTCTAAGATCTGGAACATAACAAGGATGCTCACTTTCATCACTGTTATTCAACATCATACGAGAAATCCCAACTAGAGAAGTCAGACAAGAGAAGGATATAAAGGGCATCCAAATTGTAAAGGAAGAAGTCAAATTATCCTTGTTTGCAGATAACATAATCTTGTATTTGGAAAAACCTAAACACTCCACAAAATAGCTATTAGAACTGATAAACAAATTCAGTGAAGTGTCAGGATACAAAATCAACATGCAAAAATCAGTAACATTTCTACATATCAACAGTGAATAATGTGAAAAAATTAAAAATGTAATCTCATTTATAATGTGATAATTCCTTACCAAGAAATTAGTAAAATAAGTGAAGGATCTCTATAATGAAAACTACAAAACACTGATGAAAGAAATTGAAGAGGACACAAAAAAAAGGAAAATTATTTCATGTTCTTGGATTGAAACAATAAATATTGTTAAAATATCCTTACTACCCAAATAAATATACAGATTCAATGCAATCCCTATCAAAATACCAATGGCATTCTTCACAGAACTAGAGAAAACAATCCTAAAATTTCCATAGAACCACAAATGACACAGAATAGCCAAAGTGATCCTAAGCAAAAATAATAAAACTGGAAGAATCACATTACCTGACTTCAAAGTATACTACAGAACTATTATAACCCAAACAGCATGATACTGGCATAAAAACAGACATACAGAGCAATGGAACAGGATGGAGAACCCAGAAAAAAATCCACACACCTACAGTGAACTCATTTTTGACAAAGGTGCCAAGAACATACATTCAGGAAATGACAGTCTCTTCAATAAATAGTGCCGGACTAGATATCCAGATCCAGAATGAAACTAGACCCCTGTCTCACACCATATTAAAAAATCAAATAAAACTGGGTTAAAGATTTAAATCTAATACCTCAAACTATAAAACTTCTACAAGAAAACATTGAAGAAAATATCCAGGACATTGGTCTGGACAAAAATTTCTTGAGCAACACCCCACAAGCACAGGCAACCAAAGCAAAAATGAACAAATAGGATCACATCGAGCTAAAAAACTTCTGCACAACAAAGCATACAATAAACAAATTGAAGGGACAACACACAGAATGGGAGAAAATATTTGTGCACTACCTATCTAACAAGGGATTAATAACCAGAATATTTAAGAACCTCAAACATCTCTATAGGAAAAAAATCTAATAATCTAATTAAAAAATGGGCAAAATATCTGAATAGACATATCTCGAAAGAAGACATATAAATGGCAAACAGGCATATGAAAAGGTGTCCAACAATCATTTATCATCAGAGAAATGCAAATCAAAACTACCGTGATTTCTAGATATACAATCATGTCATCTGCAAACAGGGACAATTTGACTTCCTCTTTTCCTAATTGAATACCCTTTATTTCCTTCTCCTGCCTGATTGCTCTGGCCAGAACTTCCAGCACTATGTTGAATAGGAGTGGTGAGAGAGGGCATCCCTGTCTTGTGCCAGTTTTCAGAGGGAATGCTTCCAGTTTTTGCCCATTCAGTATGATATTGGCTGTGGGTTTGTCATAGATAGCTCTTATTATTTTGAGATACGTCCCATCAATACCTAATTTATTGAGAGTTTTTAGCATGAAGAGTTATTGAATTTTGTCAAAGGCCTTTTCTGCATCTATTGAGATAATCGTGGTTTTTGTCTTTGGTTCTGTTTATATGCTGGATTACATTTATTGATTTGCGTATGTTGAATCAGCCTTGCATCCCAGGGATGAAGCCCACTTGATTATGGTGGATAAGCTTTTTGATGTGCTGCTGGATTCGGTTTGCCAGTATTTTATTGAGGATTTGTCTCAGCCCAAAATCTCCTTAAGCTGATTAGCAACTTCAGCAAAGTCTCAGGATACAAAATCAGTGTACAAAAATCACAAGCATTCTTGTACACCAATAACAGACAAACAGAGAGCCAAATCATGAGTGAACTCCCATTCACAATTGCTTCAAAGAGAATAAAATACCTAGGAATCTAACTTACAAGGGATGTGAAGGACCTCCTCAAGGAGAACTACAAACCACTACTCAATGAAATCAAAGAGGATACAAACAAATGGAAGAACATTCCATGCTCATGGGTTGGAAGAATCAATATTGTGAAAATGGCCATACTGCCCAAGGTAATTTATAGATTCAATGCCATCCCCATCAAGCTACCAATGACTTTCTTCACAGAATTGGAAAAAACTACTTTAAAGTTCATATGGAACCAAAAAAGAGCCCGCATCGCCAAGTCAATCCTAAGCGAAAAGAACAAAGCTGGAGGCATCACGCTACCTGAGTTTAAACTATACTATGAGGCTACAGTAACCAAAACAGCATGGTACTGGTACCACAACAGAGACATAGATCAATGGAACAGAACAGAGCCCTCAGAAATGATGCCGCATATCTACAACTATCTGATCTTTGACAAACCTGACAAAAACAAGAAATGGGGAAAGGATTCCCTATTTAATAAATGGTGCTGGGAAAACTGGCTAGCCATATGTAGAAAGCTGAAACTGGATCCCTTCCTTACACCTTATACAAAAATTAATTCAAGATGGATTAAAGACTTAAATGTTAGATCTAAAGCCATTAAAATCCTACAAGAAAACCTAGGCAATACCATTCAGGACATAGGCATGGGCAAGGACTTCATGTCTAAAACACCAAAAGCAATGGCAACAAAAGCCAAAATTGACAAATGGGATCTAATTAAACTACAGAGCTTCTGCACAGCAAAAGAAACTACCATCAGAGTGAACAGGCAACCTACAAAATGGGAGAAAATTTTCTCAACCTACTCATCTGACAAAGGGCTAGTATCCAGAATCTACAATGAACTCAAACAAATTTACAAGAAAAAAACAAACAACCCCATCAAAAAGTGGGCAAAGGACATGAACAGACACTTCTCAAAAGAAGACATTTATGCAGCCAAAAAACACATGAAGAAATGCTCATCATCACTGGCCATCAGAGAAATGCAAATCAAAACCACAGTGAGATACCATTTCACACCAGTTAGAATGGCCATCATTAAAAAATCAGGAAACAACAGGTGCTGGAGAGGATGTGGAGAAATAGGAACACTTTTACACTGTTGGTGGGACTGTAAACTAGTTCAACCATTGTGGAAGTCAGTGTGGCGACTCCTCAGGGATCTAGAACTAGAAATACCATTTGACCCAGCCATCCCATTACTGGGTATATACCCAAAGGACTATAAATCATGCTGCTATAAAGACACATGCACACGTATGTTTACTGCGGCACTATTCACAATAGCAAAGAGTTGGAACCAAGCCAAGTGTCCAACAACGATAGACTGGATTAAGAAAATGTGGCACATATACACCATGGAATACTATGCAGCCATAAAAAATGATGAGTTCGTGTCCTTTGTAGGGACATGGATGAAACTGGAAAACATCATTCTCAGTAAACTATCGCAAGGACAAAAAAACCAAACACCACATGTTCTCACTCATAGGTGGGAATTGAACAATGAGAACTCATGGACACAGGAAGGAGAGCATCACACTCCGGGGACTGTTGTGGGGTGGGGGGAGGGGGGAGGGACAGCATTAGGAGATATACCTAATGCTAAATGACGAGTTAATGGGTGCAGGAAATCAACATGGCACATGGATACATATGTAACAAACCTGCACATTGTGTACATGTACCCTAAAACCTAAAGTATAATAAAAAAAATAAAATAAAATGCATACTAAATGAGAAAAGAAAAAAAAACTACCATGAGATATCATCTCACCCTAGTTAAAATGGATTACATTCAAAAGACAGGCAATAACAAATTCTGGTAAGGATGTGCAGTAAAGGGAGCACTTGTACACTGTCGGTGGAAATGTAAACTAGTACAACCACTATGCAGAGCAGTTTGGACGTTCCTCAAAAATACTAAAAACAGGCCCAGCGCGGTGGCTCACACCTATAATCTCAGCACTTCGGGAGTCCGAGGTGGGCAGATTACGAGGTCAAAGATTGAGACCATCCTGGCCAACATAGTGAAACCCTGTCTCTACTAAAAATACAAAAATTAGCTGGGCATGGTGGCGCATGCCTGTAATCTCAGCTACTCGGGAGGCTGAGGTAGGAGAATCACTTGAACCCAGAGGGGGAGGTTGCAGTGAGCCGAAATTGCACCATTGCACTCCAGCCTGGGCGACAAGAGTGAAACTCCGTCTCAGAAACAGAAACAAAAACAAAACAAAACAAAAAACCCTAAAACTAAAAACTGAGCTACCATATGATCCATCAATCCCACTGATGGGTATATATCTAAAAGAAAGAAAAACCAGTCAATAGAAGAGATATCTGCACCCCTATGTTTGTTGCAGCACTGTTTACAATAGCTAAGATGTGGAAACAACCTAAGCATCCATCAACAGATGAATGAAGAAAGAAAATGTGGTACATGTACACAATAGAGTAAATTTTCATCCTTAAAAGAGTAAATATTCCTCCTTAAATGAGTAAATATTCGTCCTTAAAAGAGAATGAGATCCCGTCATTTGCAGCAACATGAATGGAGCTGGAGATTATTATGTTAAGTGAAATAAGCCAGGCACAGAAAGACAAACGTTGCATGTCTTTACTTATTTGTGGGATCTAAAAACCAAAACAACTGATGAACATAGAGATTAGAAGGATGGTTACCAGAGGATGAAAAGAGTAGTAAGGGTATAGGTGGGGAGGTGTGGATGGTTAATGGGTACAAAAAAATAGAAAGAAAGAATAATATTTACTATTTGTTGGCACAACAGGGTGACTACCGTCAATAATAACTTAATTGTACATTTAAAAATAACTAAAAGAGTATAATTGGATTGTTTGTAACATAAAGGATAAATGCTTGAGGGGATGGATATGCCATTCTTCATGATGTGCTTATTTCACGTTGCATACCTGTATCCAAACATCTCATGTACCCCATAAATATATATACCTACTATGTACCCACAAAAATAAAAAAATACATATATTAACAAAATACACTACATATGATCTGACCAAGATTGAGTGCACAGGTCTAAGTTCATTCTTTCCTCTTTTAGTATAGATTGGGGTCTTATGAATATTTTTGGTAAACAATTGCATATATTGGCTTATATTGAGTTTTAGGTAACTGAAATGCTTATTTCTTTTTCTAAGTGAATTATTTAATTGATTTACTTGAAGAGTAATGCAGAATATTAGATTTATTAAATTTTACCTTGCTGGTTTTGGTCTTGATCTTGACTCTTGATAATTCTGGATGATTTGTTATCATCTGTGTATTTATATAGAAATATAAAACAAGAAGAAGTAGTGAGTCTTGCTGTTCCAGTAGAAAATAACCTATACGTTGTCTTAATCCTCTTTACATAAGATTTTTTCAACTGGCTACAAATCCAGTAAGTTCATATATTGTTCTAGCTTATCTTACATGCACAATTCCTCAGATGCCTCGTTGAACAGATTGTCATGTCTTTAGAGTATACATACTGCTTCCTGGTGAGTACCAGCTTAACAAATTATGTATTTAAAATCCTACTCTAAATGTTTTCATGTATGTGTATCATAGTTTTGGACCCTCTTTCTTGAATTCAAATTTATTATAAAGAGAATTCATATTTTATCTTTTTTGAGGCCAACAAGATAGGTTTTAAACATAACCAAACTGTCATTAATAGCTTTTCCATAGTGATGTATGCAAATTCCTCCCCACACCTTGGACTATATAATTCATGATAAATTGCATGAGGGATCTGGGGCTTGAATCTGAATATAATAGTGTGATTTTAATTGGGGTCACTTAGAATGCTTGTAATATCAGTTAAATGACTTACATTCTTCGTGATTTGGTCTGTTAGGATGATGAATATGAAAGAACTGATAGCAGTAACTATCAACCTTGGATTTAAATATATATATACAATATATAATGTACCCATCTTTACACTTTTTCCTGAATTCAGCCAGATAATTAATTTTATGGAATATTGCTGGATAGCATATTTCCTCCACTTCCCCATTCATAGTACCTTTGGGAATAACTACTATTAGTCACAACTAAAATATTAATTAAATTGATATTTGGCTAGACATCATGGCTCACACCTGTAATCCTAGTGCTTTGGAAGGCCAAGGAGATAAGATCATTTGAGATCAAGAGTTAAGACCAGCTGGGGCCACGTAGGAAGACCCTGTGATATGGTTTGGATTTGTCTCCACCCAAATCTCATGTTGAATGTTGGAGGTGGGGCCTAGTGGAAGGTGATTGCATCATGAGGACAGTTTCTAATGGTTCAGTGCCATCCTGCCTAGTGTTGTTCTCATGATAGAGTTCTCACGAGATCTGATTGTTTACAAGTCTGTAGCACCTCTTCTTGCCCTCTCTTCCTCCTGCTCCAGCTATGGTGTGAAGCACTGGTTCCCCTTTCTCCTTCCTGTCATGCTTGTAAGTTTCCTGAGGCCTCCCTAGAAGCTGAACAGATGCTGCCATGCTTTCTGAACAGCCTGTAGAACCATGAGCCAATTTAACCTTTTTTCTTTATAAATTACTCAGTCTCAAGTATTTTTTATAGCAATGTAAGAATGGACTAATACACCCTATTTCTACAAAAAAATTAATAAAACAGAATTATCTGGGTGTGGTGGTGCATGCCTGTAGTTCTAACTACTGCACTCCAGCCTGGGTGACAGATCAAAACCCTGTCTCTAAAAAACAAACAAAAAACAAAAAAGGTAGTGGGGGAAATACTATCTAAATTATAAAAAATTAATAGCATCATCTACATATAGACTCAAAATTCTTGGAAAAACACACCAATGGCTTGTTCATTTTTCCACGCAGTATAGTGAGGTTTGAGATACCCTTACTTCTTTTTTTAGTCTCTTAGCATTTCCTAGAATTTTAATGCATGTGCTAAGCCTAGGAATTTTCTTTTCAGTTATTCTCATTTGAATCCCAGTCCTTCTCTCTTTTGGCACTGGCCCCAGATCATTTTTTCCCTTTCTTTGTCAAAGGTTACCCATTACTGCTGACTTTCTGTGCCAATTCTACAACTGAAATATTCCTGTTCACAAAAGCTCTAAGTCACCAGAGGGTAGGCCTTAACTCATTTCAGTGTCAATTTCCATCATATTTCTGATGTTCTCATATGCTTTTGTATTTGGAGCAGAGACTATTAAGTCCTTCAACATACCATTTTAGAGTGTAGTCACAAATCCATCTAACTACATATCGTTTTAGAGATTAGTACTATGTTTTGGTAGATTTTCAGAAGAAAAAAGCATAGCTGACATTAAGATTGGCAAAGCTTTGAACAATATAGCTATAAATAATTCTTTCAAGGGTGTCATATATTATGAGGGTAACACCTTCACAGACTATCTGTATGTCATTCTCTCCAAAGCGGTTTCATAACTTTGGTAAGCATCTTTCTCTTTCCCTTTTGACATCTCCGGGCACTCAATTGCAGCACATAGAAGGCCATGTTTTGAAGAATGAAATCAATTTTCAGCCCAGAATTCTGGCTTGCTTTCCCTATCATTTTCTCTTAGAATTGAGTAATCTTTGAATTGTTCCAGAAAATATGAAAATGAACATTGTCAGTGTGGGACCCTGTTCAACACACTTAAAGATTTTGATCGCAATCTTGCTCATGTTTGAGTTTTGCATGCAATTTACATCAGACTGGAAAGATGTACGTAATAAGGATGGTAATGGCCTTCCTATTTGATAACAATAAAAATAATAATTTTTTTTTTATTTTTCCTAAAGTGAAAATTCTTTAAGCCAATTGATGGAACTAGGGATTATTGGTATTATCAAGGCATTATAAACGGAGTGTTGATTCAAACCTAATCTTTTAAGTAAAATATTGCTTCAATGGATTGAACTAGAGATTATTGGTTATACAAAGGGCACAATAAGGCTGTGTGTCTCTGTTACAAGCCTAAATCTTTTTAATAAAGTGTTTTAGACCACCGTGTTTTCACATTTGCTTTTGAATAGGTAATGGCTGCTATTATGCTCTTTTATGATAAATTTTCAGAGTGATCCCTAAAGGCCATTGCATTAAAATGTGAGAGTGAGTGGGAGTGATCTGTAACCTTGACTCTTATTTTTATTAGCATTAGATGATTCCTCTTCATACTTTCCACTTGAGTAGCCATTATAAAATTATAACTTTTCAGATGGAAATTTTTTAAATCACAGAAAAAAGAAATGGAGTGTGCAAAAGTGGAAAGTACTCATGCAGGAAGTGCCTTTCTTGCCTGGGGAATGCTATAATTTTCTGGGAAATAATGTCATAAAACACTTGATATTTTTAGAATGCTTTTACCATCAAAAACCTGCTACATTTTAACACCGCCTCGCTCTTCTTTTATTGCAAAAAGAAAATTCCAAGCTTCATATGTTTTAAATAAATGATTACCTTCATGCTCTCCTTTTCTTGCCTCCCATTCTCTGGGTTTAATATTACTTGGGTCTTTCTTGGCTTTTTGTGGAGAATAAGGTTGTGCCTGGCATACATCAAACATCGACAGCAAGGCCATTAAGTCTTGGATGTGAGTGGCGTCATTTCAGCTGTTGATGTCAGCCTAATGAGCACATATCCTGACTTTTGAACTTTTTTAAAGCATTCTAAATTTATGTATTTCATATATATATGAAAAAAATGTGATTTTTAAAATATTAATAATCAGTCTTTAAGATAGCAGGCCTTCTAAACAGAGAGAAAAATTAGTATGATCACCACTCTCACAAATTTTATTTTAAAATAAAATTATATTAAGGACAAGAACAAACAGGGACTTTCTGATTCTGAGAATGGAAACCCACATACAAGCCCTCTAGGGACAGTGTATGTAGATAAAAACAGTGAGAGTGGAATTTTCCTGAGTTTTATTTCTATAAATAATTAACCGAATATACTTATATAAATAAATACTTCCCTCTGGGAATTTCAGCATCATTTGGAATTTCTGAATACTAATTTTGGTTTTAGCCTCTATTCTCTATTCTCATTTTTAGCATATTTCTCTCTCCTTGTCTTTGAAGGAGAAATCTTAATTTTCTGAAAGAAATAAAAGAGAAATTGCATAATAGTCAAAACTAACATTTGTTATTAAGAGCAAAATGGAATTACTATAAGGGGAGGCATGACAAAGGGGCAGGGAAAAATAACTTTACCACTGAAAATCCACAAACCTCTGAGGTTACAATTCCTAGGGAATCCCTCTGTTTCATTTTCATCTTGGGCCTTTACTCCATTCCTCTTTTCTTAATAAAGGAATATCACTAAAGTACTGTAAGTAGCTTTTATATCAGTCATATTCTCTTCGTTTTTCAATTAGTTACTGTTTTTGTAATATTGTAGAGAAAACCGTGGGAGTTAGCCTATACTTCAACCATCAAGAAGTCAAAGAGAAGCCCAGCACTTTGGATGGCCGAGGTGGGCAGATCATGAGGTCAGGAGATTGAGATCAGCCTGGCTAACTTGGTGAAACCCTATCTCTAGTAAAAATACAAAAAATTAGCCAAGCGTAGTGGCAGGAGCCTATAATCCCAGCTACTCCTCAGCCTGAGGCAGGAGAATCGCTTGAACCCGGGAGGCGGAGGTTGCAGTGAGCCGAGATCATGCCACTGCACTCCGGCCTGGGCAACAGAGTGAGACTCCGTTCAGAGTGAGACTCTGTCTAAAAAAAAAAAAAAAAGAAGAAGAAGAAGTCATAGAAGACAAGTGTTCTATTCCTTTATTTCTGAAGTCATGATAGCCTCCTTTTTCACCCTATTATGATTCAACACAAAAGAAAAACAGATGAAAGACTGTTAAACACTTACTTCCATAAATAAAGCATTTAGCTAGTACTAAGAAAAAAGCAAAATAAGCAAGAAGACTACATTGTTTTGGCAGTAAGTCATCTGAAATAGCTGAGAGAGTCATAGAAACTGGAAGATATAATTCACAAAGATTTGCTAAGTGTATGAGCAGTGAATTTCCACTTATCAGAGCTCTGTAAATGATATGTACCTAAAATTATTTAAATCCTTTTCATAACTTCATTAAGGGAGCTCTTTGTAGAAGGAGTTCTGTGTAAATTCTTTTGGATTGTGAGTAATCACTTCTTCATTGATCTGTTCTGGAAGTCAAAACTGAGTTAGTCATATTTTCTTAAATCATAAGTATTACCCACATCATAAAAAAGCTACATTTCTCTGAAGATCCCCCTTAACTACTATGGGGCCTAGTGTGGGAGTGGAGGTAGATTGGTGGGAAGTAGTGTCTAGTGAGATAGCTGACTCTTGCTTGTTCAGACCCGTTGAGAGGTGAGCCAGTTGGACTTCCTGGGTGGAGTGGGGACTGGAGAACTTTTCTGTCTTATAAGAGGATTGTAAAATGTGCTGATCAGCGCTCTGTAAAAACGACAGGAATCAGCAGGATTCTAAAAGTAACCAATCGCAGGGAGGATTGAGAAAAGGGCATTGTGATAGGACAGAAACAGGACATGGGAGGGGACAAATAAGGGAATAAAAGCTGACCACCCCAGTCAGCAGTGGCAAACTGCTTGGGTCCCCTTCCATGCTGTGGAAGCTTTGTTCTTTCACTCTTCACAATAAACCTTGCTACCGCTAACTCTTTGGGTCTGTGTCATCTTTAAGAGTTGCAACACTCACCGTTAAGGTCTGCGGCTCTATTTTTGAAGTTAGTGAGACCACGAACCCATCGGAAGGAACCAACTCCAGACACACCATGATCTGGGGAGAATGACCTCATGGACTTATTAAAGACTTCCTCATTTTCTGGCTTCTTATTAATACTGATCGAAGATCTCCAGGTGGGAGGAGAGAATGAGTGTTTATTTTGCTGAGTCCCTCCCTTTTGGGCTGCGGTATGTTGCCCATGTCCCTCCTTGTGTGATTGCCCCTTCAGTCCTAGATATAACCATGCTACTGTCACTAGACCTGAGTACCACTCTTTACCTCGATGGTTTCCTAAAACTCTGCCTTCGCTCATAGTTCTTTATCAAACTCTTCTCAACTGTTTGAGTGAGCCATCTTACTTCTTGACCATATGGAATGTTTTATGATGTGCAAAATAGTAGATTAATTTTCAATAAAGACTCCAAATAGAGATAATTTCCCCTAAAAAGCATTCTGCCTTGCACGTTTCTCTTCAGCCCACCTATCCACTCAATTGTCTTGGGCTGCAGGAGAAAATGCACTTGCTAGAACTAAAGAATATTGATCCCTTTCTACAAACTAAGACATGATAGAAAAGTTAAAGAGGTACCTTTCCTGAGAATTTCTCAGAGCCTTGGTTACGTTAAAGTGTCTTCAAGAATAGGCATGAGATACAGATTCCAAAACTTGAAATATATGGAGGAGAACTGGATACTGGAAAGAACTATTCTCATAACTTTATTGATAATTACACATTTTAATTTTACTTATTTGTTCATTAATTTATGTATTTATTTAAAAATATTTGAGTGGTTATCTGTGTTTCAGGTACTTAGACAGGTATTAGGAATAAAACTGTCACATAGTAGCATCTCTATTCTTAAGGAGTGTATATAGCTTTGTAAATAGGGGCAACTGACTAGTATCAAAACACACCATACACTCATTATAGCTTGTTAAATGTCCTTCTCAATCTTTGTATCATCTTAATATAACACGAAGTTAAAATAAACAAACACTTTAGAGTTATTGGTACATATATGTACCTGAATATGATGGACTGTACCATCACTATTATTAACCAATTCTGGTGCTTCCCTTACCAACTTAGGTCAGAGTGTCAAAGAGCGTGTATTAGTCTATTCTCATACTGTTATAAAGAACTACTCAAGACTGGATAATTTATAAATAAAAGAGGTTTAATTGACTCACAGTTCCTCATGGCTGGAGAGGCCTCAGGAAACTTACAATCATGGCCCAAGGGGAAGCAGGTGCGTCTTACATGGCAGCAGGTGAAAAAGAGAGAGAGAGAAACACACACACACACACACGCACACAGAGAGAGAGAGAGACAGCGAGAGACAGTGTGTGGAGGAACTGTCAAAACTTGTAAAACCATTAGATCTCGTGAGAACTCACTATCATGAGAACAGCATGAGGAAAACCACCCCCATGATCCAATCCAAATCTCCCACCAGGTCGCTCCCTCGACACATGGGGATTATGGGGATTACAATGTGGGATGAGATTTGGGTGGGGACACAGGGCCAAACCATATCAGAGTGTATTATGTGTTAAAGGACAGTCTCACATTTACAGTGGGGATCTGTGCTTTGTGTAGAGGCTGATGTGGACACCTCTATTCATTGCTCCAGCAAATACTGACCATTGAGTACATATGTGTCTCCATAGGGAATGTGCAGAGTCACACATTTTGGTGCTCATTCTCTAAGAGTCTTCAGTTTTGCAATCTAGCCACATGATAAATTGTATTTAAATAAAAAATTGCCACAGTTATTTTCATATTTTTAAAATGCAGAAATGTTTTCTTCCATTTTTGGTATCTATAAATATAAAAGGTAAATGAAACTGGACATAAATCTAGTCTTCCAAATTTCCCAGCACAAACACCAAGTGTAAAGAGTTTGAGCTGTAGTAATCCATACAGTTTTCTCTTTTCTTTAGGCATCGTGGAGCAATATCAGCATTGATTGTCCTGAAATCTCACCTTGTTTCCCAGAAACAAATAGACTGTACTACAACTAGTTTTGAAGACATTATAGAATCTCGCTAGATCCAAAATAATAATGATAGAAAATAGGTTAGAAATATTTATGGGGTTGTAACATTTTAGATGTTTCTTTTTTCAACTCTAGTAATGTGTATAGCCACTTTTTAGCTCCTCTTCTTTTTCACACTGATTTAACCCCCCTTGTGAGATGCAAGCTGTTGATAGAGAAGGTAAGATTAAAACTCTGTAGTGGTACGGGAAGTTAACTTTATCCTTGGAGGCTTCCTTGCTTTAGTTACGGTAGGTAAAATTGCTTTTTTCCTTAAAGCAAAGCAATAATATTTTCTACAAATATTGGCTGCTTTGTTTTAAAAATACATATTTTAATACATTCTAAGAGAATTTTCTATGCTTTTTTGAGGACATAACCAAATGATACAGAATTTCTTACATTGCCAATTTAACTGTCTATACTGCTTTCATGGTAAAAAATGAAACTGGGCAACATAATTCAAACATGGTATATGGGGCAGTGGTAGGGGGTTTGGGGTATGAAGGGTCAGGGTCCAAAGAAGCAATTGGAAAATAGTTACTTCTACCAGTTGCTTTTAGAAAGTCTATTTTCCACTTACACCTACTTGGTTTGCCACTGCTGTACCTTTGTTGTGCTACCAATTACATGTACAAAACCTATCTGGCTTAAAGAACTAGTTTATTGCTTTCTTAAAAAAGTATGTCATGCTTTTCACATTATGTTATGTCTACTTGTGTTCTTTTTATTCTCTTACATTAAACTATGAGTTTCCTGAGGACAGAGTATCTCTCTGGTTCACATTTGCATCCATAAAAACATGTAACAGAGTAAGTAACATGGTAGATGCTCAAATGACTTTGGCCAAACTAATGAATATATAGATGTGTGCTGGGCTGCAGTGTAGATTGTTCTGATTTATTTAATAAAAGGATTAAAGTATTATTTGAATCAGATGATGACTTAAACATTCCATTTAATCCTAAACAAGAAATACACCTACCCATTACTGACACGAAAGATTGACAAAGATAATAAAAACTTTTCTGAAGGACAGAAGAATACCAAATTCTGTGTACTGCTCCCTTATACAAAAGTATTTCAAAAGAAAGAGCATGACAAATTAAATCTTCACTAACAGATTTCAATGTTTAGTCTATAGATTATATAAGCTCTTTGCCTTTCATTTCCTTCCTTCCTCCCTCCCTCCCTCCCTCCCTCCCTCCCTTCCTTCCTTCCTTCCTTCCTTCCTTCCTTCCCTCCTTCCTTCCTTTCTTCCTTCCTTCCTTCCTTTTCTGCAGTGTACCATCTTGGCTCACTGCAACCTTCACCTCCAGGGCTCCAAGCAATCTTCCCACCTCAGCCCCCCAGTAGCTGGTTCTACAGGCATTCACCAAGACACCTGGCTAATTTTTGTATTTTTAGTAGAGATGGGGTTTTGCAATGTTGGCCAGGTTGGTCTCAAACTCCTGAGCTCAAGCAATCCTCCCACCTTAGCCTCCCAAAGTGCTGGGATTACAGGTGTGAGCCACTGTAACTGGCCCCCTTCCTTCTTTGAGGTACTCTATCTACTTTTTACCATTTAATCATTAGCTGAAACAAATCAGATATTTCTTTTTCTTGTCAGAAGCCTTTATTAAATATTCAATACAAGAATAAAATGTTGAATTACATAAACAGGGATTTAATGTATTTCTATTCTTTCTAGTATAATAGATCTTTATAAGTAATATGGAAAAATAATTAGATATTTTACCAAGGAAAAAGACCCACACAACTGGAATAAATGTAAAAATTACAATTCTGAAACACTTCTGGATCAGAAAACCATAAGACCTATAACTGAATGTTATCACCTTGGTCAAGTCATTTATCTTCTCTGAGTCTTTCCTCTTAAATGTGAAATAATGATGACTGAGTAACTTACAAGGTTTTGTTGAACATTTTTCCATTTTTGATTCTGAAATGAAGAGAAATTATTTTTAAATTATCCTTTGTATAACTCTTTCCATACATCATTTTATACTCACAAAACATCCCCTAAAGTGGATAAGGCAGGTACTATTAACTTTTTTGATAGGGAGGGAAATTAGGGGTCAGAAAGAGTTTTTGAATCATTTACTCAGGGTCACATATCCACTTAATGGGACCCAAAACTAGAACACATGAAAATTTAGTCCTTGTCCTCTGCTTTTCCTGTGTTAGCAATCTGCTTCTCCAAAAGCCAGACATTACACATGCATAAAAGCTCACAAGCACACGTGTATACAGAACCTCTTTTCTACTTTATATACACAATGAGCTTGTGTTGATATTGACATCGGCAAGCATACAGCTCTCTGGGTCAATGACTCTACATTGAAGAAGGTTGGAAGTATTTCAATTATTGGTTTTATGCCAATGTATAACCCAAACACTCACATGAGGGCAATTATTTAAGCAGCTGCAACAGATCTAAGACGATGCATCTTCCCTTCTCTAGACCCCTTATATTCCCAACATGTAGTTTCTACTGCACATATTGGCACATGGAAATTGATTTATAATAAAATATGTCATAATTTTTTCTAGGGTTATGCTATTTACAATTTCCTACATAAGTTGGAACTAATAGCCCTTGCAACATTCTTGCTTTATAAGTTTTAGCATACTGTCTTAAATCCAAGGATGTATAAATAATTACTCTTGCTACTGTACTAGAACATTGCAGTTACACAAGTAAAGTTTTAATAGAAATATTTGAATATAATATTCATTCTTATAACCTTGATATAAAGAGTTTTGCTATCTTTCCCTTCTCCCCTGCAAGAGGAGATGACATCATCATATGACAATGAAAAGGAAGAAATTATGTTTTTAAACATATCTTGTTTTGTTCAAATAATAATATAAGGCAGCTTATATCAAATTACAAAATACATAAAGATGCAATTTTTTTAAGTTTAACTTGTATTTTAAGTTCAGGGGTACATGTGCAGGTTTGTCATACAGGTAAACTCATGTCACGGGGGTTTGTTGTACAGATTATTTTGTCAGCCAGGTACTATATCTAGTAACCATTAGTTATTTTTTCTTGATCTGATCCTCTCCCTCCTCCCACTCCCTGCCCTCTGACAGTTCCCAGTGTCTGTTGTTCCCCTCTATGTGTCCATGTGTTCTCATCATTTAGTTCCCACAAAATGCAAAAATTTCAAAGTAGTTAGAAGGTCTCAATGGCCAATTAAAAAAACAAAAAAACCAAAAACATACTCAACTAGACTTTTTCTAATAGAAACAGTATTCTATTAGACAAAATCACGGGAAAACATAAATCATTATTTCTGACTAAGAGAGGAAGGGTTACTGTTTATAAAGCAGTTATTTTGGGGATTGTTTATCAAAGGCAATAAAATTAATTTCATATTAATAACTCATAACTATAATTAGAAACACAGCTCATTAAATATTATGTCCAGGCCCACTTCCCTCTTTTTGAAGAACTAAATTAATGTCATAGTAAATAAAATGATAAAAAGTAACATCTGGGTATAAAAGGATATTTGTCTTTATGGTGGGATGATTCATATTTATCCCATCTTAAAAATGTACTGAGCAATTAAGAAAAATTTAAAGAGTGAGTGAGGAGATGCTGGTCTAGAACCAGGACTTCTGGAAATCATCAAATCATTAGCAAGATGCTAAGTCCAGGCTCTTAAGAGCAGTGATGATTAGTGTTCTATGTCAAATTCATGTAGCTTTGCTAAGCAGTGCCGGTTAACATCCAAAGACTGAGAACTTTCAAACAATCATTTCATTACTTTCAGATTTTGCTGCAAGTTTGAAATCTATAGTGGAATAGATGTACCTAAAGTCTACTTAATTTACATGTAAAAGATTGATTTGAAAAATCCACTTTGGTACTTTGGACAAATATTTTAATACCCTTATCTACCTGTCATTTGGGATATAAAAAATAGTGTTTCTTTGAAAAAGAATGTTATAGCTGAAACCATAATACTGAGCACAAAGTACTATACTGGTAAAAATTACAAAGATGAATAAATGAGTAATCACCAGAGCCATTATAAGTGGTCCTCGAATAGAACTATGTGTAGGACATCTTTCCTGAATGCCTTATTCAGGTTTTGATCATTGTGAAGGACTGTTTCCAGAACTGAATCAGAACAGCCTGAAAATCTGCAAAATCAAGTCAAGAACATTGACCTATAATGCTGCTAATCTTCTCAGGTGCAGCAGATTAAATCTCTACAACTTCTGTCTCCAGGTTCAAACTGTAGAAAACAATGATCCAGATTATGCAAAAAAAAGATAACTAAATTATAGTCAACAGATACTTGTGCACTCTGACAAATAAACTTGTGGTTCTCCATTTACTGTCCCACGATCAACAGTTAAACAAAATAGTTTTTGAGAAGGATAAGTTTTTTAATATGGAAATGTCCTCCACTGTAGCAGAGTTAAATATCCTGGGGACACAAGAAAGGTAAGATTGAGATGACACATTTTAGACCTGGGATTAGCATCTGTAAGTCCCATCAAGTAGAAAAATCCTCGATTTACACATTCTGTGTAGTATTTCTTAAATGGCTATTCAAGTACCTACCCTTAAAAAAAAAAAATAGTGAAGGGGAACAAAACCCCAAACACTTCTTTAGATGGGCTTCTGACTGTGCATTGTGAAATTGCACTTTGAAAAAAGGTAGCAAGTTACACTCCCACCAACAGCATACAAAAGTGACTTTATTTTGAAAATTTTCTCTTATCTCCTGAAAGATTCCACTGGGTGCCTATTCTTCTTTAATACCTTTGTTTAGTGCTTTATAAATTTACTTTTAACTAGGAAGGCAAAATACACTACAGATGGTAGTAGTTGTCAGAGTGAGAGCAAGTGATAAAGTTATATTTGGCACCTCTTCTTGGCACAGCAAATGTCTGGAACTGTGAATAACTGAATTCCTGAATCTGGAAGGTGTCTGTACCGAAGAAATGGGCAATTACACTAGTGAATTAAGATTGTTGTCTGAATTGCGGAGAAAATTATATGAAACGTTGTTCCTGAAATTAATTTCAGGAACAATTAACAACTTATAGGTTAAAACAACTTTAACTCTGATAAAAATTAACAGACATTAGGAAGAACAAAATTGCAGCAAATGCAAACATTTAATACAAAGCATAGATAGTTGGTATAACTTTGAAATCTTCGCTAGATCAAAGAGTTAAGTTTTAATACAATGAAACTATCCTAATACACACAAGGAGCCTTAATATTTCAATGAAACAAATTGGGAAGGAGTAGAAATAAAGTACTTATGAAGAAAGTTGTGAAATAATTATGCAGCAGAAAATAAGTACTTCTTGTATATTATTTCTTATTAAAGGCAGTTTCATTTTGTCAGGAATTATAGCCATGATAGTTTTAAAGTGATTTGCAAAGACTGCATTTTAGTAATAGCAAATTGGGTTTCATTTTTGCTTTTAAAAGGACCTTGTAATGTTGAGCAATTTAGTCATGCTTTGAGAAGGGTCAATAACGTTTCCAGTTTCTAAACAATCTGCAGCATTTACTAATAACCTATCATGTGACCAGCATTGTGGCAAAACATTTTACCGAACATAAATTAGGTGCTAAACTAACAACTCAACTAATTCATAAGGAGGTCTAAAATGTGACAGAGACACAAACTGGAAGCTGGTATAATTTTAGTTTCTATAAAAGTATAGGAAGGCTTTACTACTATAAAGAAAGTAATGGAATAATCAGCCATTAAGAAAATGTGATCCCTTATTTGGAAAATATTTTCACAAAAATAAAAAAGGCCAACTTTATTAGGTTAGAAGGAAAGAAAGGACTCACTCACAGGCAGCAAATACAGGTAGAGAAATCCAGGGACACCTCGTATCAGTCACAGAAAGTGTTTAGAACCAGTGTTCCTCTCATTGTTTCATTTCCTCCCAATAGAGAATCTGCAATGTCCCTCTCCCTTTCCCATATGTGAATGATTCAGATCCTTTTTGGAAACTAAAACAAAGGAAAAGAAAAAAGAGGAAAAAATGGAAAGAATAAAGGAAGGGAGGGAAGGTTGGAAGAAGGAAGGAAGGGAGAGAGGAAGGGATGGAAGGAGGGAGGCAGGAAGGAAAGAAGGAAACAAGGCAGGAAGGAAGAAAAGGAAGGAAGGAAAGAAGGAAGGAAGGAAGGAGGGAAGGAAGGAAGAGAGGAAGGAAATTTTTCTAGAAATTATGTAAGTTTTTCTACCACTGTAGAGAAAAATACTGTTGCATCTTAGAGATTACCAACCATGATAAACCACCCTAACTTCTTCAAAATTAAGAAATTAAACTATTCAACTGAACTCCAAATTTACCACTTATATTTTAATGCCTTTGAATAAGCATTACTCTAGATCATCACAGTTTCGTAGACATTTCCATGGTGCTGGTAATCTTCACTATCGAATATAACTATTCACATGGACCTACTGAGTGTTTGAAATGTGATGAGTTCAGCTAAGGAAATAAATTTTTAATCTTATTAAATTTCAATTTCAATAGCCCAATGTGTCTAGTGTCTATATTAGACAGCACAGTTCTGGACTGTAAATACTCTGAAGGCAGAGGGTTGGTGCAAAGTAATTGCAGTTTTTGCCATTACTTTCAATATATGAAATATAAGATTTAATCTATGACTGAGTCCTATAAAAGAGGGAACTAACTATAAAAGCTCAAAAATTTAATTGCAATCTTTTGCCCTTTAAAATCAGTTATCTTTTCATGTCTTTTAAATGTCTTTTTGTCCAAGAAAACATCAATGAAAATTTAGATGGCTCTTACCTTGAATATATAAGAAAATAGAATGTATCCCAATCATTGTATCAATTGACATAACAAATATTTTTAAGTCACCGTGAAGTTGATTCAGAAAGAGGCCACAAGTGTTTCTCCTTGAAAGTTGTAGGCTCTGTTTGCTCTCTAGCTTTTTTGGGCTTGAGGTCAACAGTAGAACTGGAGTCAAGTTCTATTGATACTTTGTTAATGTGTAATGTGTAACCTAGGATTCTGAGTTCTGTTTTGCCACACTGCCTCTATAGATGCCACAATAATGAGTTTTCATATATCTAAGGCTCAGATCCTTTGTCATCTATGAATTGCTAATGGAGTTTTAGTACAAAGGGTCTGCCGTAAGACATCTTACAAGATATTCTTTTAAGTGGCACAAAAGGAATAAAACAACGTTGGCTTCTATTATAAGCCTAGGTTTAGCCTATATTTGAATGAAAAAATGTGTCATTTTCATTTAAGAAAACAAAGTATAATTATATTTTAAAGCTTCTTTCTATTTACTGCAAATTGTTACTTGGGTCACAATCACAACACTAAAAAAACTCTAAGAAAGAAATTTTACTTCTCCTCTGGAAACCCCAGTTATTTCACTTTCAGTCATGATAGGCCATTAACAATATCGAGTATTACATGGTGTATTAAAACGCACCATCAATAGATAAAGTGATTGAGTTAAAACTGAACAACAAGGTCTGTATCTACATACTTATATCTTAGCCTTCCACTTGGTCATACTTTCATTATTTTTCATATTTCTTTAAAGAATTTCTATATTTCCATTTTTCAATAAAAGAATAGAGAAACGTTAGTACTGTTGAAATTAACTCACAAGAGTGACTTATGCATGGAACTGCAAAGAATTATACGCTTGGTGTTGCCAAGTATCACGAATTGCAGAGAATAGGCTTGCAGACCTCTGGGTTATATGGCTCACTATGTTAGGGGTTAACTGGGCCAAATTTGGTGTCTTCTTGGGTGGTTCTTTCCAAAATAAAATCTCAAGATTTGAAAACCTAGTGTACTGAAGGGTTCCAAACATGGGAAATGAGGGCATTGACATTAGGAGGTGGAATGTTTAGAGCCCCGTAGAATGTGAGTAATAATTAACAGGGGAGCACACAATTATTCACAGCTTCTGTATATGTGAATTTTCCTACTTGCTAAAATTTATTTGTAAACCTATCCTAGTCTTTTTGGGCGTCTCTAACAAAATAATCATAATTGGTAGCTTATAAACAACAGAAACTTATTTTTCACAGTTCTGGGTGTTGGAAAGTCCAAGAAAGGTGGCAACAGATTCAGTGACTGGGGAGGTCCTGCTTCCTGGTTGATAGTGTAAGCTGAAGAATCATGAGGCTCATAAATTTGGAAAGGAGAGCTTTATATCTTATAAGGAGTTGCAGCCTGCTGGCTGGCCATCCCATAGGCTGGGAAATGTTGCCTCCGGAGTGCAAGCACTTCAAGGGAGGGGTAAAGGGAATAGGAATTTGTGGTAAGTGAGATGGCCAAATATACATACTGAAGTTGCAGGAGGAGTCATGAATGTTTAAGAAAGAAAATACATATGTACATGCAATGGCACCTCATACTGCTTCAAAGGTTACATGTTCAAAAAATGGTGTCATTAGTGTGATGTGAGGGTGCAGTTTTTGGCTCCTTGATGTAAAAGGTGAAGTGGAGGACACAAAAACCCTCACTGTGCATCCTCTGTGAGTTGGCCAATGTCTGTCTGGAGATGGTGGTCAGTTTTTAACATTTATTTTTTATTTTTTAGTTTTTAGTTTTAAGGAGTGGAGAATTTAATAGGCAAGAAGGAAGGGAGAAGACAGAAGGAAGAAGCTACCCTGTACAGAGACAGAGGGAGGGGGGCTCCAAAGCCAAAAGAGGAAACCCCAGTGGTCAGTTTTCAGGAAGGGATGTACTGTGAAATTGGTGAGCTATCATGTCAAAACTGCAAAGAAGATGGGAGAGTTTGATCACATTATTGGCTAAAGGTGATAAAAGAATGAGTCATCTTTTTGTTTTCTGGAGTTGGTTTCTGTCTATTCCTTAGGAGAAATTTCTGGTTAAAGGTTAATAAAGAGACCGGGTGTGGTGGCTCATGCCTGTAATCCCAGCACTTTGGGAGGCTGAGGTGGGCGGATCACGAAGTCAGGAGTTCAAGACCAGCCTGGCCAACATAGTGAAACTCCATCTCTACTAAAAATACAAAAAAAAATTAGCCAGGCATGGTGGCCGGCACCTGTAGTCCCATCTACTTGGGAGGCTGAAGCAGGAGAATCACTTGAACCTGGGAGGTGGAGGTTGCAGTGAGTTGAGATTGCACCACTGCACTCCAGCCTGGGCAACAGAGTAAGACTCTGTCTCAAAAAAAAAAAAAAAAAAAAGGTTAATAAGGAAGGGATCTACTGAAGTGTGTCTGACCTCTCATCCCATTATGGCTGAAAACTCAGTTTTCAGGGTGTCTCTGGGATTCCCTTGGCTGAGAGAGTGTCCATTCAGTTGATTAGAGGGGCTTAGGATTTTATTTTTCTTTCTCAATAGGCAACAGTCTTCTTATTGTGACCTCCCATTGTGGAAGGGGGTAAGGGAGCTCTCTAGGATCTTTTATAAGGTCCCTAATCCCATTCCTGAGGGTTCCACCCTCATGACCTAATCACTTCCCAAAGGCTCCACCTCCTAATACCATCACAGTTGGGGCTAGGATTTTAACATATGAATTTAGGGGAGGGGCATAAACATTCAGTCTATAGGGACACCAGAATCAATACTTGTGCTTTCATAGTTATTGTGAGCATGTACAGCAAAACATTTAAGGTGTCCTATGCACGTTTCCAGTTGAGGTTGAACAAGGCAATACTCTGCCTACTTGTTTCATACTGTAAACAAGTGCCTTTTTCATGGTCTGTTTCGTGCAATATTTCTCACCTTTATATGCTTTTTGTTGTTGATTTCACTGTTTAAAATCACCCATAGGCTTAGGGCTGATGTGCTATCTAGTTCCAAAATACATGAAGGCAGTAATGTATCTTAGGAAGAAAATGCATATATTAGATAAGCTTCATTCAGGCATGAATTACAGGGCTGTTGGCTGTGAGTTCAATGTTAATGGGTCATCAATATATATTAAATGAGGCATATCTAAATAGATTACACATATAAGACAAGGTTATGTATTGATAGGTAAATAGAATTGTTGTGACCAGAGGCTCTCCGGAACCTAACCCTAAATTTTCCCTAGAAGCAATCGTTCAATGTTTGTAACAACTTTATGGAATGTAAATATTGTGAATAATGAAAATCAACTGTATGTACTGGAGAAGTAGGGAATGTGAGAGATATTTAATTATTATTTTCCAGGGAATATTTATGCCCATAATGGGCTCTTGGCTCCAAGCTGAGCACTAGGACAGTAGACACTGAAAAGTTTCTAAGACATGTTTTTGTGTTTCATTTTTTAAATTTAGATCCATGGGTTAGCTTTAGCAAGTCCTCAAATTCCCTGAAATGGAAGATTTTATTGTGAATACATATACAGGTGTGCATTTTTCTATGGAATAGGGTTTAGAATTTCTATGGGTCCATGAGTCAAAAAATAATTAAGAATTACTGCTGTGAGATGTTGGCACGAGGCCCAGGACCATGCTACAACGTACAGAGCATCAGCTGGTGAATTGCAGACTGGAGTTTGTCCTGTGGCAGTGTCTGACAGGGCTTAGCAAGGACTTGGCCAACAGAGTGTGATGGGAGATGGAGCTTAGGTGGCTTGTTAGGATCTCAGAGAAGAAAGATTAGGGAGTCTTTTACATCTGATGGCAAATGATAGCTGCCCAGTCATGAATTTAAAAACCTGGAGAAGACAGGCTCTAAAATCCTAGAGGATTATGTGGACTTTGGTCCTTCAGTTATATGTTCGTTTCACAAAAACTGGAGGCTCATTAAAGCCTCAGTATAAGAAATCATCTACAAACATTTAGTCTATAGTCATAAATGTGCATGTTTTAATTTATAGTTAAGCTGAAACTCAAAGAAAAATCTCTTGGTGTAGGAATTCATAGTCATCAGCAGTGTTTTGTGAGTGGTGACTGGTTGTACAGTGCCATCATCCTCTCCCGGTTCTACCTTCCCCATCCTTGGCCTTCTTGCCAAGAGCACTTTCCTAGGGCTGTGAATGGCCAGAAAGCCTATGTTTACTGGTGTGGTGAGGACATTAATAGTAATTAGGATTACAAATGAGATAAAATGCCTGTAGGTGCCCAAAGAGAAAAGGCAAATCACGTGGTTTTGTAGGTCTCAGAAAGAGCTGATCCTACAGCTGAAGAAAAGGCTCCTCTGTTCACTCATTGGCAGTCCTCTAGCTGTGCTCTTCATTTGTTCTTGTCTCAGGTCTTTACTATTAAATAAATAACAAATAATATTTGATTTTTACCTCCCAACCCCCTTAGATACATTAAATACATTAATCTTGTTGGACCAGCAGATTCTGTTTATCAGGCCACTGCCTTACTACCTCAAATAATAACTTGTATTTGTAGAATTCTTTTTACTCCTAATTTATATTCATATATTAAATTAAATTTATCCTGTTCAGAACAAATAGTAACATCCTGGAATGGTTTAGGTTAGTGATCAAGAACACCAGCTCTGAAGTTACTCAGCCATTTACTATGTGAAAAACAGTAATTTTCACCTTATGCCATGGTTGAGAGAACTAAATAAAATAATATAACAAGAGGACCATTTAGCCTGGTGCCTGTAGATACTTAGAGCTTGATCTATATATTAACCATTGGTTATTATTATTATACCATACATTGAACGCTTTTTTGACTTTTAATTATACATTTTGGAAAACTGAGATCCAATAAATTACTTTCTCCAGAGAACAAAACTAATGAAAATAGATTTGGGACAAGAACCCAAGACACCGACTTACGGGATGGTGATCTTTTGTGTAAATAACTGTCAGATATACATATTTGTTCAATTTGAGGATTTGGTGCCTGAAATTTGGTAGCCCTGGCATGCTTTAATAAAATAGATGCCTTGAAATTGCAGCAGGGGAACTAGCATCCTGTTCATTGAGGACATAATTGTTTTGAAAACAACTGGTCTCATTTTTATTGCAAAATATATCTGTAGTTCATTAACTCTCTGAAAAAGACCATTGTTATGGAAAAGTTTAAAAGCCCCTTCTTCCCTCAGGCTGTGAGAGAAGGGCTAAAATGAGGACTTTGTAGGACACATCAGGCGAATACATCATTTATTCTTAATTTATTGAGTGGCTCCTTAGGCATGAATCTCATGCTTATAAATCAGAAGCATCCTTACAAGGTGGGAAAGTCCACGATCTTTGATATTATAACTGGGCTTATTCCTTGTTTTCCAGCCTTAGTGACTGCTGAGCATTGGTGCAGCTGGGCAGCACATGGTTATTTAAGTATAAAATTATACACTGAAAAATAAGATTACATTTTCAAGTGTACTTTATCATTGTTCTGGTATTCAGATGTTCTTACAGTGACATCAGCATCATCTTCATTTTTGTTGTTGGACAGGGTAAATAGCTAGCCCGAGGTTATACCTATATTACTAGATAGGGTAAACCTATATTCCTAGCTTTCACTTTAAAGTTCAAGTGATTTTTCTCCATTGTTTGAATCATGATTGTAGAAATAAATGAATCTCATTGAAGCAAATTACTGTGGACTCTTTTCCTTTCACAAAGTGTGGGTTTGTAGCCTTAAAGCTAAACCTACTCCTTAAGAGATAATTTTCCTAGCAGCCTTAGGGTAAAGGAAACAATGGTAGGCAGGAGGGTGTGGACCAGACTATTCTTGTTCATTGCCAGATATTTGGCCCCATATTAATTTTCAGTAACTTTACTCTGTCACTGTGAAAACCAAAGCCAACAGGGCTCTCCCTTTCCCCCAACTTTCTAGAGGCCCTTTTGAGAACCTCTGGTTTAGATTCCCTGGGAGTAAATGAAAGAACCATAGGCCACTGATTTTTAATAAGTACTCTTCTCTAAAAGCTTTTGGCACTAAATTCACCATCTTACCAGTAGAGTCTGAATATTTTTTGTTTTAACCCACCAGTCCCTTTAGCAAAACTATTCTGAAGCCTATAAGGTGAAGAATATTAAAGTAAAAGGGAAATATTCTTACACTTTCCTGAAACTAGGCCTAACATCTATTTAGTAAAAAACACTAAATGCCAGTACATTGGACAAAGTGACTTCAGTGGTTAAGTAGTTTTCCTTCCTTATTTACTTTAGTCTATGACTGTCTCCTGAGTTCCTTTAGCTTTTTTATAGTGCAAATACCTTACACTTAAGATCGGGCTCACTAAAAATGCATATATATAATTCTGAAAGTTTATAAAATTGGACCTTCAATACAAAATGCAAAATAATCAGAAAAGCAAAGACACGAAGGACAAAATAGGGGCCTTAAAACAATACCCAAAGGGAGGCCTTACAGCCATACCAATAATGCGGGAATTGATCAAACTCAAAGTTAACGATCCATGAGAAGTCAGAGAGGAGAATTAATGTGGCTGTGCAGTGGCAAAGCCTGGTGCTGCTCCCATGTACATGAGACTCCAAGTGAGCCCTTGTATATATGAATAATGCTTTAAAAGTTGAAATCAAGTCAAATTTCTCACAATATACAACTGAACGTCTTTCCATTGTGCTCTTAATCCTGTCTCTTAAAATTAAGTGGAAAAAGAAAAAAACACCCATAAACCTTGCTACCTATCTGTGAATAAAGTCTTCTTTGCCTGACTTGTCTGAGTGTTCTGTCTCAGTGGACTCAAGCAACAGTTTGAGAACCTTTAGGATGGTCTTTGGATTAGAGAGGGGCAGTAACAGTTGAATATAGGTTATGGATTAGGAGTTAATGTTTATGTAATAAAAGTGGAGACAACTTTACCCTCTGGAGCATTCTTTTCTGGGAAATTTGGCCAGACCAAGAAAATGTCTAAAAATGATAACATTCAGAGTTTCCCAATAAAAGAGTCCAGCTGGATCTTCCTACTGTGAAGTCTGCAATAGAAAAACTATGTGTATGTGCTTCTAAAAAAGCTTTTAATCTACCACTTATAATACAAACAGATAGAGAAAAAAATAAACAAGCATCTTGGAGGAGGCAGATTTTATAAAGATTAAGGGGAACTTTAAAATAAGTGTTATTACTAAATTCAGATTTAAGAAAAATATGTTGCATCCATGGAAAAATAATGGAATGCTGTGTCAAACAAACAAGCAGAGAATGAATTATTCTTAAAAACTAAAATAGCAGAAATATACAATTGAGAAAAACTTGAAAGATAAAAACATTCTCAGAAATAGAGCAAAACAAATTTTTTAAAAGAATCTAAGACACAAAAAATTTTTAGAAGTTAATATAAGACAATAGAGAACCACTTTAGGAGATGTAACATCAAACTGACAGAAAATCTGGAAAGAGACAATAGAAAAACTAGAAAGTAGGAAATGATAATTCAAGAAAATTTGTCAGAAATGAAGAATATCAATTTCCAGATTATGCCCAGCACAATAGCCAAAAATCAGCTAACACAAAGGTATATAATTATTCAATTTCAGGACTTGAAGGCAAAGGAAAGGGATTCTAAAAGCTTCCAGAAAGAATATAAACATGATCAATAATTAGAAAGGCTTGTGATGTATGGAATTTACACTAAAGCTAGAGGACAATGCAGAAATGCCTTCAAGATGTGGAGAAAAAATAATTTTGAATCAATAATTACTAAACCCAGCAAAGCTGTACCAGTCAAGTGTGAGGGTAGACTAAAGATATTTTCAAACTTGAAATCTTTCAAGTATAGCCATACATCATTTAACGACAGGGAAACGTTTTGAGAAATGCATCTTTAGGCAATTTCATTGTTGTATGAACACCATAGAGTGTACTTACACAAACCTAGATGATGTTGCCTGCTACACACCAAGGCTAGAAGCTATGGCCTACTGCTCCTAGGCTACAAACCTGTACAGCATGTTACTGTACTGAATACTGTAGGTAATTGTAATATCATGATTAGTATTTGCATATCTAAATAAAGAAAATACAATATAAAATATTATAGATAACACACCTGTATAGAACACTTACCATGAATGGAGCTTATAGGACCGATGTTGCTCTGGGTGAGTCAAAGAGTGGGTGGTGAGTGAATGAGAAGGTCTAGGACATTACTGTACACTACTATAGACTTTATAAACACTCTACATGTAGGCTACACTAATTGTATGAAAACATTTCTTTCTTTAAAAATAAATTAAAATGAATTTACTCTAACATTTTTACTTTATAAGCTTTTAACTTTTTTTAACTTTTTGACTCTTGTAATAGCACTTAGCTTGAAACACAAGCACATTGTATAGCTGTATGAAAATGCTTTTTTACTATACTTATTTTATAAGCTTCTTTCTATTGGTAAAGCATTTTATTATTATTTACTTTTTAAACATTTTTGTTAAAAACTAAGACATGAACACACATATCAGCCTAGGCCTACTATGGGTCAAGATCATCAGTAATCTGTCTTCTACCTGCACATTTTCTGTTTTCTACCTGCACATCTTTTTTCCATTGGAAGGTCATCAGCGGCAAAAGCGTGCGTGGAGCTGTCATTTCCTGTGATAATAATGTCTTCTTCTGGGATAGCTACCCAAGAACCTGCCTGAGGGTTTATTACAATTAACTATTTTTCATGTAAGTAAAAGAAGTACACTCTAGAATAATAATATGCAAGTATAGTGTAGTAAATACATAAACCAGTAACATTGTCATTTATTATCATTGTTAAGTATTATGCATTATACATGATTGTATGTGCTATACTTGTAAGCAGCTGGCAGCTAGTTTGTGTAAACTGGTTTGTTTACACCAACATCAGCACGAACCATGAGTAATGCATTGGGCTAGGATGCTGCTTTCCAGCTCCATTTTAATTTTATGAGTCTACTGTCTATATGTGGTTCATTGTTAACCAAAACGACTCTATGTGGTACATGACTGTAATTTATCGCCCATGCTGTCTTTTTTACAAAGATACTGGAAAAGTTGTTTCACCCTAATGAGAGAGTAAATCAAGAGTGAGAAAAACAAGATGCAGGAAATAGAAGCTCCAACTCTGAAAAGAGAGAAAGAGATTGCTCCAGGTTGAAGTTGAAGGTAAATTTCAGGATCATGGAATTTCCAAGGCATGGATCGCAACCAATCTAGTTGGAGCAGATCAGAGGCCTCTGAAGAGTTGCATTCAGGAACTTGATACGATTTTTATGAATTTCGAACAACTCAGGAAGAGTTAGGACACAGAAGACTAAACCAACAAAAAACAGTACCATTAATACCAACAAAGTATACAGAGAGTTGCTCAAGAAAAGAAAAATAATTCTAGTGTAAAATGTAGCCCAGTCAGAATTTAAAAATATATAATAATAATGTAAACCTTGAATATTGCTCTAACTAAAGTTAAAACTCTCTTTGAAGTATGCAAACATTTGTGCAGTAGAGAGGGTTAGTCAGTGAAAATAATCCTAAATTCACATTCCCCATTGTGGAAAATCAACAAATTGACATTTAACTTTTTTTAAAGCATCAATATTACAACGTTATTTGATAATATGTAGGTAAAGAAACATCTACAAATGTTGAAAGTGAACTCTGAGGTGTGGGAAATGCAGTTGTTAGGGAGAGAGGTGATGGATTTCTATTTCACAATTTTAATGGAAATTTTTGACTCATTCAACCCTGTGTGTGTATATACACTTATGTATATGTCTATATAAATATCTATCTGCTGAACATAAAAAATTAATTATAAATTTAAGAAGAGTTAATGCTGGTTATGTTTTATTACAGCATTTTCTCTTGCATTCACCTTGGTCACATTGTCTCATTGTTGGAAACCCTAAGAGTAAATTAATATTGGCATTTGCCACCTATGTTTAAGGAATGTTTTATTTTATTTAAAATTGTAAAATTGGATGCTTTATTCTTTATATAATCAATATAATTATTTTAATGTTATTTGTGGTTTAGCTGGCATAGATAGACTAAGGATTGTATTACATTTCTTTAAGTGCTTTCCCTCACAAAACTCGTCATTCCAAAGAGCTGCTAGGATAAGTTTGGGCCACCTGTAACTTCTTAAATGATCTCAAGGTGTGCTGATGTTGCATGCAATAGAGAAGAAGTCAACCATGCTTATTGGTAGTACAGAGAAATGAGCCATAAGTGACTTTGGAATCATATTTTCCTACTTCACAGATAATTTGACTTCAGGTAATATTTACTGAACTTGAGATTCACTGGCACGTTGTTCACTTCTACGAAGTATACAAAATTTTTATGTACAGGTTTTCTAAATGACTCCCATTGCTCTTTATTTCAAGATCTAGCTCATACTGTCCTTTCTAGATTTGAAAGCTCATTTGAAAATATATTTTCTTTTCACCTCATTATCCATTTATTTTATTTTTTTCTTACTTGCTTTATTATTTTGAAATACTTCACTGAACTTTTTGATACCTGGTTTGTAGGAGAGAGAATCTGCTATTTCAGATTCTTGCTGATATTCCTTGCTGGTATTTTAGAATACAGAAAAAAATATAAAACTATTAGATAATGTTGTACAAGTTATTGATGTAGAAAAGGTAAAATAAAAGCCTGGTCTGTTCTACTTATTGTTCTCTTCATCTTCTCTGGTATATATCTTCTTGGTTTTCCCTAAGTGTTACAACTCATAAAATTTTACTAATCATTTTTTTCTGATTAAGGAGATGACCTACTGCTTCCATTATTTCACCATAAAATGGAAACAATAAATGAAAGACTTCTAAAAGATCAGTTAATTTGGGAGACCAATAGTAAATAACATCCCTTTAAAAGAGGCCAATCTTATTATCGTGTATTCAATATACTTAAAGAATTTCCAAGCCATTTTGGTCCTTTTTGTTCCTCTAAGAATTAAACACACATACACCCAGAGCCATACACAAATAATTCTTTAAGTATCACCACACGGACCACTGGGTAAGTGTCCCTATTTTTCTCTTTAGCAGTCTACATAGATATACTACATTTGATCCAAGCCAGAAATTTTTACCTATGTTACATCTGAGTTCTAATATATGACAAGAAAGCAACTAGGTCTTGCCAGGACCTACGTCATCATGATTACAAATTTTTCGCTATTGGTTCTATAATTCTTTATTTTTGTAATTTCAGCAACATGGTTATTTAAGTAAACAAAAATATTCATAATTGAAGACTATGGATGATAGTGACATCCTTATATTCCTCTGTGCATTTAGATTTTTTCTCAATTTTATATTAGGCATTTGAGGGGAAAAAAAAAGCTTGTTTTACATACTGAAGTAGTTAATGGGTAATCACAAAATTTTAGGTGAAAGGACACATGTAATCCTGAATTAATAATAAGGATAAGAACAGCACCAAGTTACAATCTTTTAATGGCCCAGCTATAAGAAGTTGTGTAATATGAATACATATTTTAAGGGAAACTATAATATTTCCATAAACATTATCCTGGCTATGCAAGTCAATGAATCGACTTCTAATTGTTAAAAAATAACACATTTTAGTGTAATCATAAGTTTTCTTTAAATTTTATTTTTATGATAGTTACATTTGCACATATTTAAAAGGGTCAAGTGGTTCTACAAGTCTTATTAAGAAAAATAGCAATTGCCCCTACCCTTTCTTCCATTCACATTTTCTCAGAGGCAACCTTCAACTGTTTCAGCTGTTATTTCTGGTATTTTTCCTCTGCTGGTATAAGTAAAAATAATAAGAACAATTGTTGATAACAAGAAGAATATAATATTTCTATTTCTTAATCTTTTCCACTTTCTACAATTGAAGAAAAGGATTGAGCTCTTTCACTTACTAAGTTCCAGAGATAAAACATACATACTTCCCAATTCTCTATCTTCACTCTATAATTATTGGATAATTTTGATTGGGAATATTCAGGAAAAATTATTAAATGTATGCAAGCAGTGTTCACAGGTAAGCTATGTATAAACTGTGACTACTTCCCCCTCACCCCCTTTTTTTTTTTTTTTTGAGACAGAGTCTCGCTCTATCGCCCAGGCTGGAGTGCAGTGGTGCAATCTCGACTCACTGTAAGCTCTGCCTCCCGGGTTCACGCCATTCTCCTGCCTCAGCCTCCCGAGTAGCTGGGACTACAGGCGCCCGCCACCAAGCCCGGCTAATTTTTTGTATTTTTAGTAGAGATGGGGTTTCACTATGTTAGCCAGGATGGTCTCCATCTCCTGACCTCGTGATCCACCCACCTCGGCCTCCCAAAGTGCTGGGATTACAGGCGTGAGCCACCGCACCCAGCCCTACTTTCCCTTTTTAAAGCATTTTTTTTCCTATGTAGTTAATAATCATCTTATTTGTCGTTAGCTTTATTTTCTATATACTAACCAATGAAAGATGCCCAAAGTCTCCCAGTTACATAAGTAATTCTATCATCCTAATTTTCTTATAGAATATCTTCCTGGAGCCTTCTAAGCTTCTCCATTCTTGTTCTTTCTGTCCAATGAATTGCTGCATTCCTGGTACCTCCTATCATCTTCATCATGGAACTTTTCTTTGCCTTTATATTTGCCTTAATAAAAAGGCAAAAAAAATCTTATCTCCTCGATCCCATATCTCCCTTTTTCTTGGTTATTTTCTCATTTTCATAGAGCACTCCTTTAGAAGTTTCTCATGAAGGTTGCATGGCAGCTAAATTTGTGAAACCCTTGAAAGTATGAAAGTGTCTTCAGTCTCTCCTTACCATTGATCTGTCATTTGGGGTAGGAAAAGGAAACAAGAGGCAAATCTTTTTAACCTCAGTTAAAAAGTAATGTCTTCATTGTATTTTAGCTGCTAGCTCTGCTCTTAAGTGGTCTAAAGCCAATATGTTTTCTCATTCCTTAAATGTGACTTATTTTATCTTTCTGAAAGTGTTAGAATTTTCTATTTAATCCATGGTTCTGAATTTACACTCTGAAGTGCTCTGGGGTAAACTTTTATTCCACTTAATGGGTTATTAATAGAATCTTTCAACTTTGGAATTCATGTCTTTTCGTTCAGATAAGTTTTCTTGATTATTTAATGATTTACTGTGCTCTGTTTTATCATTTGTATGTTATGCCTTTTGGGCTGACTCACTGCTTTTCATATAAATCTCATATAACTCATCTTTTTGTCACATTGAAACTGACCCAATAGTCCCATAGACTGTTCTTTTGGATAAACATAGAAATTGACCTTTCTCGTCTTAAAGCTTGAAGCTTGCATGTGTTTTATGTTAGTTCCTTCCTCAGCAAAGGACCCTCAGGCATCTGGAGAAAAAAAAGTATCAAAGAACTGAAACTCATGAGATCACCACAGCCAGACAATGAGACTTTGGACCCGTCATTCATCCTGATTGCTTCTTTGCCCCTCCCTAGTTCCTGTTTTCTTACACATATTATATTTTTTTCCCTGCTATATAAACCCCGAGTTTTCGGGGTCAGGCAGATGGATTTGAGGTTGAGCTCCCAGCTCCTCAGCTGCAGCACCCAATTAAATCCTTCTTCCTTGGCAATACTTTCCGTGTCAGTGATTGGCTTTCTGTGCTGTGAGCAACAGGACCTAGACTGAAACCGTGGTGTTCCGGGAATAACTTTGCTCTTCTTTCTGGGCTATTTTTTCATCTTTTTACAAAAAAATTCATCTAAAAAAATGGGATACATGTGCAGAATGTGCAGGTTTGTTACATAGATATACATGTGTCACGGTGGTTTGCTGCACCTATTGACCCGTTCTCTAAGTTCCCTCCCCTCACCCCCAACCCCCAACAGACCCTGGTGTGTATTGTTCCACCCTCTGTGTCCGTGTGTTCTCAATGTTAAACACCCACTTATGCGTGAGAACATGTGATGTTTGGTTTTCTGTTCCTGTGTTAGTTTGCTGAGGATGATGGCTTCCAGCTTCATCTATTTCCCTGCAAAGGACATGATCTCATTCCTTTTTATGGCTGTATAGTATTCCATGGTGTATATATACCACATATTCTTTATCCAGTCTATCATTGATGGGCATTTGGGTTGGTTCCATGTCTTTGCTATTGTAAATAGTGCTGCAGCAAACATATGTGTGCATGTGTCTTTATAGTAGAATGATTTATATTCCTTTGGGTGTATACCCAGTAATGGGATTGCTGGGTCAAATGGTATTTCTGGTTCTAGATCCTTGAGGAATCGCCATACTGTCTTCCACAATGGTTGAACTACATTCCCACCAACATTGTAAAAGTGTGTCTATTTCTCCACATCCTTGCCAGTACCTATTGTTTCCAGACTTTTTAGTAATTGCTGTTCTGACTGGCGTGAGATGGCATCTAATTGTGGTTTTGATTTGCATTTCTCTAATGATAAGTGATGTTGAGCTTTTTTTTCATATGTTTGTTGGCTGCATAAATATCTTTTCTTGAGATCTGTCTGTTCATATCCTTTGACTACTTTTTGATGGGGTTGTTTGTCTTTTTCTTGCAAATATGTTTATGTTCCTTGTAAATTCTGGATATTAGACCTTTGTCAGATGGGTAGCTTGCAAAAATTTTCTCCCATTCTGTAGGTTGCCTGTTCACTCTGAAGATAGTTTCTTTTGCTGTGCAGAAGCACTTTAGTTTAATTAGATTCCATCTGTCAATTTTGGCTTTTGTTGCAATTGCTTTTGGCATTTTTGTCATGAAGTCTTTGCCCATGCCTATGTCTTGAATGGTATTGCCTAGGTTTTCTTCAAGGGTTCTTATGCTTTTGCATATTACATTTAAGTCTTTAATCCATCTTGAGTTAATTTTTGTTTAAGGTGTAAGGAAAGGGTCCAGTTTCAATTTTCTGCATATGGCTAGCCAGTTTTCCTAGCGCCATTTACTGACTAGGAGATCCTTTCCCCATTGCTTGTTTTTGCCAGGTTTGTCAAAGATCAGATGGTTGTATATGTGTGGTGTTATTTCTGAGGCCTCTGTTCTGCTCCTTTGGTCAATATGTCTGTTTTGGTGCCAGTACCATGCTGTTTTGCTTACTGTAGCCTTGTAGTATAGTTTGAAGTCAGGTACCATGATGCCTCCAGCTTTGTTCTTTTTGCTTAGGATTCTCTTGGCTATACAGGGTCTTCTTTGGTTCCATATGAAATTTAAAGTAGTTTTTTTTTTTTTTAATTCTGTGAAGAATGTCAGTGGTAGTTTGATGGGAATAGCATTGAATCTATAAACTTCTTTGGGCAATATGGTCATTTTCATGATATTGATTCTTCCTATCCATGAGGATGGAATTTTTGTTTGTTTGTTTGTGTCCTCTCTTATTTCCTTGAGTAGTGGTTTGTAGTTCTCCTTGAAGAGGTCCTTTGCATCCCTTGTTAGCTGTATTCCTAGGTATTTTATTCTCTTTGTAGTGATTGTGAATGGGAGTTCACTCATGATTTGGCTCTCTGCTTACCTATTGTTGGTGTAAAGGAGTGCTTGTGATTTTTGGGCATTGATTTTGTATCCTGAGACTTTGCTGAAGTTGCTTGTTAGTTCAAGAAATTTTTGGGCTGAGATGATGAGGTTTTCTAAATATAAATTCATCTTATCTGCAAACAGAGACAACTTGACTTCCTCTCTTCCTATTTGAATACCCTGTATTTCTTTCTCTTGCCTGATTTCCCTGGCCAGAACTTCCAGTACTATGTTGATTAGGAGTGATGAGACAGGGCATCCTTTTCTTGTACAAGCTTTCAAAGAGAATGCTTCTGGCTTCCCAATAAATATGATATTGGCTGTGGGTTTGTCATAAATAGCTCTTATTATTTTCAGATATGTTCCATCAATACCTAGTTTATGGAGAGTTTTTAACATGAAGGGATGTTGAATTTTATGAAAGGCCTTTTCTGCATCTATTGAGATAATTATGTGGTGTTTGTTTTTGGTTCTGCTTATGTGATGGATTACATTTATTGATTTAAGTATGTTGAACCAGTCTTGCATCCCAGGCATGAAGCCAACTTGATCATGGTGGATAAGCTTTTTGATGTGCTGCTGGATTCGGTTTGCCAGTATTTTATTGACGATTTTCGCATCAATGTTTATCAGGGATATTGGCCTGAAGTTTTCTTTTTTTGTTGTGTCTTTTCCCAGTTTTGGTGTCAGGATGATGCTGGCTTCATAAAATGAGTTAGGGAGGAGTCCCTCTTTTTCAATTGTTTGGAATGGTTTCAGAAGGAATGGTACCAGTTCCTCTTTGTATTTCTGGCAGAATTCAGCTGTGAATCTGTCTAGTCCTAGGGTTTGTTTGGTTGGTAGTCTATTAATTGTTGCCTCAATTTCAGAGCTTCATATGGTCTATTCAGAGACTCAACTTCTTTCTAGTTTAGTCTTTGTAGAATATATACATCCAGGAATTCATCCATTTCTTCTAGGTTTTCCAGTTTATTTGTGCACAGGTGTTTATACTACTCTCTGATGGTAGTTTGTATTTCTGTGGGATCAGTGGTGGTATCCTGTTTATCATTTTTTATTTTGTCTATTTGATTCTTCTGTCTTTTCTTCTTTATTAGTCTAGCTTGTGGTCTATCTATTTTGTTAATTTTTTTTCAAAAAACCAGTTCCTGGATTTGTTGATTTTTTGGAGGATTTTTTTTCTCTCTTTCTCCTTCAATTCTTCTCTGATCTTAGTTATTTCTTGTCTTCTGCTAGTTTTGGATTAGTTTGCTCTTGCCTCTCTAGCTCTTTTAATTGTGATGTTGGGTGTCAATTTGAGATCTTTACAGCTTTCTGATGTGGGCATTGAGTGCTATAAGTTTCCCTCTTAACACTGCTTTAGCTGTGTCTCTGAGATTCAGGTACATTGTCTCTTTGTTTTCGTTGGTTTCAAAGAAGTTCTTGATTTCTGCCTTAATTTCATTATTTACCCAGAAGTCATTCAGGAGCAGATTGTTCAATTTCCATGAAATTGTGTGGTTTTGAGTGAGTTTCTTAATCCTGATTTCTAATTTGATTGCACTGTGGTCTCAGAGACTGTTATGATTTCCATTCTTTTGCATTTGGTGAGGAATGTTTTACTACCAATTATGTGGTCGATTTTAGAATAAGTGCCACATGGCACTGAGAAGAATGTATATTCTGTTTATTTGGGGTAGAGATTTCTGTAGATATATACTAGGTCCTCTTGATCCAGTGCTGAGTTCAAGTCCTGAATATCCTTGTTAATTTTCTGTCTTGTTGATATGTCTAATACTGACAGTTGGTATTAAAGTCTCCCACAATTATTGTGTGGGAGTCTAAGCCTCTTTGTAGGTCTTTAAGAACTTGTTTTATAAATCTGGGTGCTCCTTTATTGGGTGTGTATATATTTAGAATAGTTAGCTTTTTTTTGTTGAATTGTTCCCTTTACCATTATGTAATGCCCTTCTTTGTCTTTTTTGATCTTTGTTGGTTTAAAGTCTGTTTTTTGTCAGAGACTAGGACTGCAACCCCTGCTTTGTTACCCCAGAGATAGGGTCTTGCTCTTCACCTAGACTGGAGTACAGTGGTGTGTTCTTAGTGCACCGCAACCTTGAACTCCTGGGCTCAAGTGATCCACCCCTCAGACTCCCTAGTAGCTAGAGCTGCAAGTGTGCACCACCACACCCAACTAATTAATTAATTAATTAATTTTTTTTTTCTAGAGATGAGATCTCACTATATTGACCAGGCTGGTACCAAACCCCTAACCCCAAGTGATCCTCCTTCCTCAGCCTCCCAAAGTGCTGGTTTTATACTTTGAGGTTATGCACCCAGACTCATTTCTTACATTTCAGGAATTCTGAGGCACCACTAGATTGCTTCCTGGCTTTCCCACTGCTGCATAAGTATTGAGTATCTTTGGGCCTTCTAAGTCCATGATCACTTGTTCTTGTACATTCCATACTCCAAAAAGTTGTGCCTAATATGCTTTGATTTATACTGTTTATTTTTGTGAGTTATTTTTTAAAATCAATTTACTTTTATTTTTTAGAAGTTTTGTGAGGGACCAGAAATAAATATATATAGACAAATTGTCCTCTTTAAAGGACAGTTTGAGTGGTATATATTTATTCCAATATAACTATATGCATGTATACATATTATGTATATGTATAAAAAAAAGGTAAAATGTTTATCAACCTACTTAAATGACCATTTTTGAACCCCACATAAGAGTTAATTGTGTAGCCATTTGTCATTTCTTTCATTACCTTTTTTCTACCTTTGAAATAGTCTTAGAACTCCTTTCTTTTGCTGAACTAGGAAATAGATAGAAATTAAGAAATTAACAGAATTGATAAAATAAATTGATGTTTGCTTGTTTATTTCTAATTCTTATGATCATTCAGCAGCGTAAGTATTGCCTCCATTTTAAATATAGGGAAACTCAGGCTCTAAAATAATTTGCCTAAATTTTTCAAAATAGTGTGACTGGAATATAACAAGACTGAAATCTAACTAGCTGGAAATGTTGTAGCATTTATACACAAGAAACACATATATGCACATGTATGTAATGACTATATAAGTCATTCTATAAGAAACTTATTTTAAAAAATAAAAGCCCATCAGAGGGGATTACAGCTCATGCTTGTAAGCCCAGCACTTTGGGATGCCAAGGTGGGCAGAACACCTGAGTCAGGAGTTTGAGACCAGCCTGGCCAACATGGTGAAACCCCGTCTCTACTAAAAATACAAAAATTAGCCAGGTGTGGTGGTGTGTGCCTGTAGTCCCAGGTACTTTGGAGGCTGAGAGAGGAGAATCGCTTGAACCGGGAGGCAGAGGTTGCAGTGAGCTGAGATTGTGCCACTGCACTCCAGCCTGGGTGACAGAGTGAGACTCTGCCATCTCAAAAAAAAAAAAAAAAAAAAAAAAAGCCCATCGGTGGTTTTCTATGTAATTTTTTAAAGTGAGGACTTGCGAAGATATTTAGAGAAAAGAGTTGTTGAAAAGGAATATTTATTTAGAAAGTTGATGATTGTGTGCCATGTAATATAACATGCTTATCTATCTTCCAACAAAATTGACAATATTTATAAATACTTATGGGTTAGATTTTATGACTTTATGCTAAAACAATGAGAGAGATTATATTCAAATGTACCAAATATATTAAAAGTACACTATTTTGAAAAGCTTGGCAATTTATTCCGTTTCAGTGTTCTCATGATGTGGGATACCTACTTCACTGAATTGTTTAAAGGGTTGGAAATAAAAACCAAATCAATACGAGGAAAGTGGATTCTTAATAATATAATCTCTTACAATATATTAGATTCGCCAAAACTGCTACGTGTTGTTAAGTGAATACAAATTCAATCTATGAATTTGGGATGAATTGGACTCACTACACATTCTCCCTTTTATTTTGCCCAAACTCTAATTCTGGCAAGTTACATTGAGCCTTAAGAAGAAGCCCTCTATTCTAACTGCAGTCTATTTCCTTGATATTCTCTTGCCAGAAATAATGAAAAGAATTCATTTTGAGAGTGTTTCTCTAATAGGAAATAGACTACTGTTTAAATTTGTTTTGCATTTCTATCTGTGGTACCTCACATATGATTGACAGACAATAGACTCACCGTCAATACTTATTGAGTGAATAGACGAACGAAGAGGTGATCAAGTTAAATCACAGATTTTTCTAGTTAGGCTTTCAACTAGTGTTATTGTTTCCTAACTTATCTTTAAATCTGTAACTTATATTAGGGCAGAGGTCAGCAAATGTTTCTGTAAAGGGTCAGATAATAAATATTTTAGGCATTGTTTCCTAACTTATCTTTAAATTTGTTTTCTAACTTATCTTTAAATCTATAACTTATATTAGGGCAGAGGTTAGCAAATGTTTCTGTAAAGGGTCAGATAATAAATATTTTAGGCATTTGTTGTAAAATTGTAGACCATTGCAGCCACATGTTCTTCTTTTTTTTTTTTTTTTTGTGAGTAACATGGCTGTTTATTTCACCTGGGTGCAGGCGGGCTGAGTCCGAAAACAGAGTCAGCGAAGGGAGATAGGGATGGGGCCGTTTTATAAGATTTGGGCAGGTAAAGGAAAATTACAGTCAAAGGGGGTTTGTTCTCTGGTGGGCAGGAGTGGGGGTTGCAAGCTGCTCAGTGAGGGAGATTTTTGAGCCAGGATGAGCCAGGAAAAAGAGTTTCACAAGGTAATGTCATCACTTAAGGCAAGGACTGGCCATTTACACTTCTTTTGTGGTGGAATGTCATCAGTTAAGGTGTGGCAGGGCATATTCACTTCTTTTGTGATTCTTCAGTTACTTCAGGCCATCTGGGCGTATAGGTGCAAGTCACAGGGGATGCGATGGCTTGGCTTGGGCTCAAAGGCCTGACATTCCTGCCTTCTTATATTAATAAGAAAAATAAAACAAAATAGTGTTGAAGTGTTGGGGCGGCAAAAATTTTTGGGGGGTGGTATGGAGAGAGAGAATGGGCGATGTTTCTCAGGGCTGCTTCGAGCGGGATTAGGGGCGGCGTGGGAACCTAGAGTGGGAGAGATTAAGCTGAAGGAAGATTTTGTGGTAAGGGGTGATATTGTGGGGTTGTTAGAAGAAATATTTGTCGTGTAGAATTATTGGTGATGGCCTGGATACGGTTTTGTATGAATTGAAAAACTAAATGGAATAAGAGAAGGAGAAAAACAGGTATAAAAGGTCTAAGAATTGGGAGGACCCAGGACATCTGATTAGAGAGTGCCTAAGGAGATTCAGCATAGTCCTGCCAGCAAAGATTATTTATTTACTTCAAGAGTTTAGAGTGGCGGTTTGGGGATAGCACCAGGAGATATCAGCTGTGATGGCTTGGAGAAACAGTGTAAACTGGCAGTGTAAATAAGAGCAGGGCATGTATGGGTAGTTGAGAACGGTGAATAGGAGTATGACTAGACAGAAGATAGTAGGGATGATGAGTTTTTTGGGGCACAGTCTAAGTTAGTCTGGTGTCTAGAATGAGACTGGGGCCTAATAAAAAGGAGCGTCTATACAGGAGCTTAAATGGGCTGTACCTTGTAGCATTCTGAGGACAGACCTAAATTCTGAGAAGCAAAAGTGGTAAAAGTATTGTCCAGTCCTTTATAAGTTGGTGGCTGAGCTTGGTGAGGTGTGTTTTTAATAGACCATTAGTCTGTCACTGAATACTAAGAGCCTGAAAAAATGCTTGCCTGATTTGACTAATAAAGGCTGGTCTGTTATCAGCCTGTATAGAGGTGGGAAGGCTAAACTGAGGAATTATGTCTGACAGAAGGGAAGAAATGACTGCAGTGGCCTTCTCAGACCCTGTAGGAAAGGTCTGTACCTATCCAGTGAAAGTGTCTACCTAGACTAAGAGGTATTTTAGTTATCTCACTCGGGGCATGTTGAGTAAAGCTAATTTGCCAGTCCTGGGTGGGGGCAAATCCTTGAGCTTGATGTGTAAGGAAGGGAGGGGGCCTGAATAATCCATGAGGAGTAGTAGAATAGCAGATGGAACACTGAGAAATTATTTCTTTGAGGATAGATTTCCACGATGGAAAGGAAATGAGAGGTTCTAAGAGACGGGCTAGCGGCTTGTAACCTACATGGAAGAGGTTATGAAATGATGACAGAATAGAATGGGCTTGGCCGGGCGTGGTGGCTCACGCTTGTAATCCCAGCACTCTGGGAGGCCGAGGCGGGCGGATCACGAGGTCAGGAGATCAAGACCACAGTGAAACCCCGTCTCTGCTAAAAATACAAAAAAATTAGCCGGGCGCGGTGGCGGGCGCCTGTAGTCCCAGCTACTAGGAGAGGCTGAGGCAGGAGAATGGCGTGAACCCGGGAGGCGGAGCTTGCAGTGAGCCGAGATTGCGCCACTGTACTCCAGCCTGGGCGACAGAGCGAGACTCCGTCTCAAAAAAAAAAAAAAAAAAAAAAAAAGAATAGAATGGGCTTACGAGGCTGGAAGGAGATATTTTCCTTGGTCTAAGAACCATTTGCCTTGTGTGGGAAGAGATTGATAGGTGGAAGTTTCAGGGGGGGAGTAGGTGGGAGTGACTGAAGTGAAGGAGAAAAACTGGCCCTGAGGGACAGAAGTTGGAGAGCTAGCTGCTTGTCTAGCCACCTTATCAGCATAAGCATTGCCTGGAGCAGTGGGATCTGACGCCTTTTGATGCCCTTTGCAGTGAATGACCCCAACTTCCTTTGGAAGTAAAGCGGCCTTGAGCAGAGTTTTTATTAAAGAGGCATTAATGACGGAGGACCCTTGTGTAGTGAGGAAATCTCTTTCAGCCCATGTCACTGCATGGTGGTGCAGAATACGAAAGGCATATTTAGAATCAGTATAGATATTGACACGTAGTCCTTTTGCAAGAGTGAGGGCTTGAGTTAAGGCAACTAGTTCGGCTTGCTGAGAGATAGTGGAGGGGGGCAGAGCAGTAGCCTCAATGATAGATGTGGAAGATACTATAGCATAGCCTGCCTTTGCTGGTGTGTGGCGATTAGGCCTGGTGGAACTGCCATCAATAAACCAAGTGTGATCAGGGTGAGAAACAGGGAAGAAGGAAATGTGGGGAAATGGGGTGAACGTCAGGTGGATCAGAGAGATGCAGTCATGAGGGTCAGGTGTGGTATCCGGAATAATGTCGGAGGCTGGATTGAAGTCTGGGCCAGGAACAGTGGTAATTGTGGGAGACTCAACAAAGAGTGAGTATAGCTGAAGGAGCCGGGGAGCAGAAAGTATATGTGTCAGGTGTGGGGAAGAAAATAGATTTTGGAAATTATGAGAGCTGTAGAGAGTGAGTTGAGCATAGTTTGTGATTTTTAGGCCTCTAAAAGTATTAAAGCAGTGGAAGCCACTGCACGCAGACATGAGGGCTAGGCTAAAACAGTAAGGTCAGGTTGTTTGGACAGAAAGGCTACAGGGTGTGGTCCTGGCTCTTGTGTAAGAATTCTGACCACGCTAACCATGCCTAGGAAGGAAAGGAGTTGTTGTTTTGTAAAAGGTGCTGGGGTTTGAGAGATCAGTCAGACACGACTGGCAGGGAGAGCAAGTGTGTTTTTATGAGAATTATGCTGAGATAGGTAACAGATGAGGAAGAAATTTGGGCTTAACTGAAGTAATGGGGGCTGTCTGTGAAGCTTTGCAGCAGTACAGCCTAGGTAATTTGCTGAGCTTGATGGGTGTCAGGGTCAGTCCAAGTGAAAGCAAAGAGAGGCTGGGATTAAGGGTGCAAAGGAATAGTAAAGAAAGCATGTTTGAGATCTAGAAGAGAATAATGGGTTGTAGAGGGAGGTATTGAGGATAGGAGAGTATATGGGTTTGGCACCACAGGGTGGATAGGCAAAACAATTTGGTTGATAAGGCGCAGATCCTGAACTAACTTGTAAGGCTTGTCTGGTTTTAGGACAGGTAAAATGGGGGAATTGTAAGGAGAGTTTATAGGCTTTAAAAGGCCATGCTATAGCAGGTGAGTGATAACAGGCTTTAATCTTTTTAAAGCGTGCTTCGGGATGGGATATTGGCATTGAGTGGGGTAAGGGTGATTAGGTTTTAATGAGATGGTAAGGGGTGCATGATCGGTCACCAAGGAGGGAGTAGAGGTATCCTGTACTTGTGGGTTAAGGTGGGTGGATACAAGAGGAGGATGTGAAGGAGGCTTTGAACTCGGTGAAAAGGTGGCAATGAGGTGTGGCCGTAGCCCAGGAATAGTCAGGGAAGCAGGTGATTTAGTTAAAGTGTCTCGGCCTAATAAGGGAACTGGGCAGGTGGGGATACTAAAAAGGAGTGCTTAAAAGAGTATCGTCTAAGTCGGCACCAGAGTTGGGGAGTTTTCAGGGGTTTAGAAGCCTGGCCGTCAATACCTACAACAGTTATGGAGGCAAGGGAAACAGGCCCTTGAAAAGAAGGTAATATGGAGTGGGTAGCCTCCATATTGATTAAGAAGGGGACGGACTTACCCTCTACTGTGAGAGTTACCCAGAGCATCTGTGATGGTCCTATAGGCTTCCGAGGCGATTGGGCGGTGTCAGTCTTCAGCTGCTAAGCCCAGAAGATCTGGGAAGAAGTCAGTCAGAAAGCCTTGGACCAGAGTCCCAGGGGTTCTGGGAGTGGCTGCCAGGTGAGTTGAACAGTCCGATTTCCAGTGGGGTCCCACACAGATGGGACGTGGTTTAGGAGGAATCCTGGGCTGCAGGCATTCCTTGGTCTGGTGGCCAGATTTCTGGCACTTGTAGCAAGCTCCTGGGGGAGGCAGGCCTGGAGGAATGCCTGGCCGCTGCGGTTCAGGCGTTTGGAAGTTCTTTTGTGCTGAAGCTATGGCTGGGGTTTGTCTCAGAGTGGAGGCAAGGAATTGCAACTTTTTTCTATTATTGTACACCTTGAAGGTGAGGTTAATTAAGTCCTGTTGTGGGGTTTGGGGGCCATATTCTAATTTTTGGAGTTTTATTTAATGTCGGGAGCAGATTGGGTAATAAAATGTATATTGAGAATAAGACGGCCTTTTGACCTTTTAGGGTCTAGGGCTGTAAAGCATCTCAGGGTTGCTGCCAAAGGAGTCATGAACTGGGCTGGATTTTTTATATTTGATGAAAAAGAGTCTAAATGCTAACTGATTTGGGAGAGGTCGGATAAAGAAAAAGGACTATTAACCTGGACTATGCCTTTAGCTCCAGCCACCTTTTTAAGAGGAAATTGCTGGGCAGGTGGGGGAGGGCTAGTCACGGAACGAAACTGTAAGCCGGACCAGGTGTGAGGAGGGGAGGTGATAAAAGGATTATAGGGTGGAGGAGCGGAGGCTGAGAAAGAATTGGGACCTAGCTCGGCCTGGTGAGGAGGGGAGAGGTCAGATGGGTCTGTAGAAAAGGAAGATTAGAAAGACTCAGCGATGCTTGGGGTTAGGACTGAGGGGACAGGCGGGAGGGAAAGGAGGAAGATTTGGGACGAGTTGCATTGGGCACAGATACTAGGAAGGCACAGATGTATAAAAGAATGCCAGGATGTCAGGCACCTCAGACCGTTTGCCTATTTTATGACAAGAATTATTTAGATCTTGCAGGATGGAAAAATTGAAAGTGCTGTTTGCTGGCTATTTGGAACTACTGTCGAGTTTGTATTAGGGTCAAGTGGCATTGCAGAAGAAAATAAGGCATTTAGGTTTTAGGTCAGGTGTGAGTTGAAGAGGTTTTAAGTTTTTGAGAACACAGGCTAAGGGAGAAGAAGGAGGAATGGAGGGTGGAAGTTTGCCTATAGTGAAGGAGGCAAGTTTAAAGAAAAGGGAGAGTAGAGACATGGAGGGAAGTGGTTCAGGGGTTCTTACCCTCCAGAAAAGCAGGAAAGGGGTTGGGGTGCAGAGATATGAGGTCAGGGCATGGAAATAAGGGATCGGGGCACAGAGATATAAGAGGTTGGGGCGTGGAAATAAGGGATCGGGGCACAGAGATATGAGGTTGGGGTACTTGTCCCTCCCCCAGAAAAGCAGGACTTTCTGCTAAGGGTGAAGGACCAAGGCAGGCGTCCCTGTGTGGTCTGACACCTCTGAAACGTGGGTGAATAATCAGAGAGGCATCCCTGCAATGATTAAACACCAAGGGAAGGCTGCCTTCCCAGTCGGTGACTGGCACCAGAGTTTTGGGTCCACAGATAAAACGTGTCTCCTTTGTCTCTACCAGAAAATGAGAAGAATTGAAATTAAGAGAAGGGAGAGATTGAAGAGTGGAAGGAGAAAGTGGTTGAGGGATAGTGAGAGAGGTTGGAGAAGAGAGTAAGAGGCCGCTTACCCGATTTAAAATTGGTGAGATGTTCCTTGGGCTGGTGGGTCTGAGGACCCGAGGTCGTAGGTGGATCTTTTTCATGGAGCAAAGAACAGGAGGACAGGGGATTGATCTCCCAAGGGAGGTCCCCTGATCCGAGTCATGGCACCAAATTTCATGCGCGTCCGTGTGAAGAGACCACCAAACAGGCTTTGTGTGAGCAACATGGCTGTTTATTTCACCTGGGTGCAGGCGGGATGGCTGAGTCCGAAAAGAGAGTCAGCTGCTGTGTGTTCTCTTGCAGCGAGTAAAGTCTGCCATTGTGGCATGAAAGTGGCCAAAGGTAGTATGCATACAAATGCACGTGGCTGTGTTCTAGTAAAACTTCAATTATAACCACTAAGGTTTAAAGTTTACATAATTATCATGGGTCACAAAATATTGCTCTTTTGATATTTTAGGGCAATTTAAAAATGCAAAAGTCATTGTTTTCACTCACAGGCTGCTTGGAAGCAGAAAGTGGGAGAGATTGATAGATTATAGTTTTCCAGTTGTTTTGTTAAGGTACGGCTCTTTGTTTAAAAGCAAATAGAGAAAATGCAATGAATCATTTCTTCCAGTTTCCAGCACAGCCATATAGCAAATATAAGATATTTCTATTACAAATTACAGTAGCATTTCTTTTTGAACTATTTTCAATAAGATTTTCATGGTAAATTTGAGATCCAGTTTATTCAAGTTTTATAGTTTCAATATTACGACAATGATGTTTATCAAACATTTTGTTCATCTGTTAAAGTTTTCATTGGATTCAAACAAATCAACTATTATTTTATTTCTTTCACCTTACTCAAAACCCTAATTATCTTTGACTACTCCCTCTCCCTGCCTCTCTCCCCCTCACCCCCAAAGACAATTAATTTCTTAATTTTGTCAGTTTTCCCTTTCTTCAAGTCCTAGATATCTTCTTTTCTGTCCCCACTCACAGCCCAGTTCAGGACCTCATCCGTGGCTGTATTTTGTGAAATAAACATTTTATACACTCGATTTCTCTTCTGTCAATCACCTGTCGCTATAATCCTCTGAAGTGGGAAAATGATATAAGGAGGGACTTGTTAGGAAAACTGCTATGTACTCTTTTTTCTTACAAGGACAGGGCATAAGGTAGTTGTCAAAATTACAGGACAACTATCTTGGAAATAAACACAAAGAAAATTGTTTTCAATGTCATAGGGCTTATGACAGAAAACAAATTACATGTCTAGGTTGTATTTAACCCTGACCACTTATTCACAGAATTTGCAAAAAAGAAATTGAAAGGAGAAAGATCAAGATATCAGGCTTCAGGGATCAGCAAGAATCCTTTGATGGTATCTCTTCCTGTTTTTAGACTTAACTGCACGAATTTCTCTACATAAAAATCTTCTGATTGGATTCTGAATATTTGACATTGATATTCAGGCACCAGGATTGCTATGGACTGAAAGTTTCTGTCCTCCCTTCCCCCTCACCCCAAATTCATATTTTGGAAACCCTAATCCCTAATGTGATGGGATTTGGAGAAAGCTTTTGGGAGGCACTTAGGCCATGACGGTGCAGCCCTCACAATGAGATTAGTGCCGATATCAGAAGAGATAGGAGATCTCTTCCTCTCTTCCTTCTTTCCTTCCTTCCTTCCTTCCATCCTTCCCTCCCTCCCTCCCTCCCTCCTTCCCTCTTCTTTCTTTCTTTCTTTCTTTCTTTCTTTCTTTCTTTCTTCTTTCCCACCTCTGTCTCTATATCTCTCTCTTTCTCTCTGTCTCTCTCTCCCTCTGTCTCTTTCTCTCTGTCTCTTTCTCTCCCCACCCACCCATGTGTGAAAACCAGGAAAAGTGATCTCAGGAGACTCCAGATCTGGGGGCAACTTGATCTTGACTTCATAGCTTCTGGAAAAAAATAAATGTTGTTGAGCTACTCATAGTATTTTCTTATAGCAGCTAAAACTAAAACAATGGTATTACTTTTGAAGTTTCTTCTACTGAAATTTATTGAACTTTATCAAAGTTAGAAAGTATTGTTAGATGTGAATTAATGGGCAACTTGCAATGTCTTTCATGTCCCATTCAAGAACTCTACGCTACAAAATTTTCTATTTGCAAATATAAATGTAAACATCCTTATGAAACACCTATTAGATCTAAGGAAGAGGAGACACAGGAGGCTGTTAGATGGCTCTGACACAATGAACACTTAAAACAGGACAGAAAACCTTTGTGCCCCAGACATCCTCCCTGGCTAAGAGCAAGTTAAACATTCAAAGCAATTGATCACATTTTGAGTTTTCCCTGCCCCTAAACAACAGTTGGCTTGGTCTTGCCTTTACATGAATCTGAACTCAAGTGTTCTCTACTTCCAACTTTGATTCTCATTTTTGGATATTCTAGGATTTGTATTCATAGGTGGTCCTTTCTATTTGCAGACCTTGAGTTTACAGAATTGATTGTTGTTTGACTTTTTTCCTTTACCTCTAGGTAACTCAATCTTCTCCACTTTTCTTTGCCACTTTGTGCCCAGTCCTATAATTCTTAATCACTCTCCAAAACCCTGAGGAAAGAGACACCCCATTATGGAAAGAGAAGTTTATGTGAATGATGTTAGATTTTAATTACTATACATTTGCTTGAAAATTGCCAACGGAGAAGAAGCTAGAGTTTGAAAAGCCAGAAACCTGCTTGACACTATTAATTATTTTGAGTGTCTGAACAAAGTCTTAGAAAGCATATTGATCAGATTCCCAGATGACTCAGTTTTAGGTGGTCTGACTGACAAGAAAGGTCATAAAATAAATATTCATCCTTGAGTAATGGTAGGCTATTTTATTTCCTTGCCTGGATTTTCAACATATCTACTTACATTGGTTTTTAACAAGAGAATTTATTTTTAAAAATGCAAATTTTTATCAGTATAGGTTGAAATGTTGGACTGAATACAAAAAGATTCTATCCAGAAGAATGATACAAAAATACGCATTTGTGTTTTGTTTTTCAAAATTTGCTAAAAATACAAAATGGTATAGACAAGGCTTGTCAGCTAGAAGGGACTGAGCTTAACAGCTGTCAGTATGTGGAAAAAATCTGGAGTTTGTAGACATGAGCTGACTTAAAAACAACAGAACATTAATAATCATAGACTGAATTAATAGAATTGTGGTATCCAGATAAAAGAAAAGACTATTAATGAAAGAAGACTCTCAAATATTTCTCTGCCAAGGCATACTTAAATATGAACACGAATATAGTCTGAATTTCACTCATGATAAGAGAAATTAAAATTAGGGTTATTTTAAAATATATTTTCTTTTGAAATGACCAAGATTAAAGAGTCTGATATAATGTATCAGTGAGGAAATGGGCGAAATATATATTGTTGATAGTTGTTTACATTTCTAACAGTTTAGGGGAGGACAATTTGGCATCTATCAAATTTGTAAATATGCCTACTCTTTGTGGTCAACTGTGCTGGGAAATATTTTAAATATTTCCTTCCATCCCCATGGGGAGATAAGGATATATCCATACCCAATTGATTTGAACCTTGACCATATGACTTTCTTTGTGAATAGAAGTGACATGTATTATTATTTCCAAGCAGAAACTTTAAGTACCCTCACATGGTTAGTCATGTCCTCTTTTCCTTCTACCAAAAACCTAGCATGTCCTAGAGAAGGATTACTCCTTTAGTCCAAGCCAAAGTAGCCTGCAATAGAGATGTAACATGAGTGAAAGAGAAATCTTTAATGTTATAAGCTACCAAGAGTTTGACATCATTTGTTATTATGGAATAATTTAGTGTAATCTGGTTCATGTAAGCTATAGCCTTTAACTCAGTGGTTCTACTTGTTTAAATTTATCCTGTAACTATACTCAGGACTATATGAAATGGTATATATACATGGATATCTGTTACTTGTTACTGTATTATATGTAATAATAAACCATTATGACCACCCTAAATGCTCATCAGTATGGAACTGGCCAAATAAAATATAATGCAGTCATATAAAAATATTCTGAAGTTGCAAAAATATTATGAAGTTTCTTTCTATTCACAAAGAAAGTCATGTAGTTGAGGCTGACATCAATGGGGTGTGGACATATAATTATCTCCCCATAGGGATAGAAGCAAATATTTAAAATATTTCCCAGCACAGTTGACCACAATGAGTAGGCATATTTATGAATTTGATAGATGCCAAATTGTCCTCCCTAAAACTGTTAGAAATGTAAACAACTATCAATTTTATGTATTAATATGGATTGATCTCAAACATATATTTACAGTTATGTAAATAAGAAGGCAAATATAAAATATGTGTTTATATATAGACTTTCTCCGAAATGAGATAGGAACTTGACTCTGTGTAAGAGAAATGGATGACCAATAAATAAGTTTGAAAGGGTGATTTTTTTTTTTTATTGTGTACCCTTTTGTACCTTTGGAATTTTGAATGTATATGAATTTATGTTACATATTTAAGAGAAAAGCAAAATGTTAATTACCAAAAGAAGATATAACATTTGATTAGACCATATTTGAATTTTGGAGTTCTGCACTCTCTAATAATTTTAGATTGATTTTATAATCAATCCTGCCTCTATCACTTTGCTGAATATATCACTTGTCCGTTCTACCTACTAAATAACTCTAACCATTTCTTATGTTCAGTCTCACTATATAGCTTTTTTTCCCCCATGTAGCCCACTTGGATTTTTATGGCTTCTCTGAATTACAGTAAACACAGTTGGTGCCCTGTCTAGAACTACTTACTGGGTTGGTGTGCCCATACTGCAGCTACTGTAAGTGTTGCAATAATTAACATCTGAATTCTTCTCTGGAGAATTGTCCTTGGCCAGTGGGAAATCTCTTACCCTGAAATGTCTGGGACGTTATGGAACTGCTCAGAGGACGCTTATAGCTAGAGCTAACTGAATCAAGGGTAAACAGTCTTGAGCATCAAGATGGAACAATTTTGTGGTGCCATTTGCACTCCAGAGCTCCCAATGAGATCAAGACTGAAAATCAAAGATTTGTTCAGTTTATTCTTCTCCATGATCCTGATTTCTTTATTTCCTCACAGATTTCCCCAGTTGTTTCTTCTTGTCAGCCCATGGGACACTGTATTTACCGACTTACTACAGTCTGTGTGTGTGTGTGTGTGTGTGTGTGTGTGTGTCTATGTCTGTGTGTGTAGGAGGCCAACATTGTTGTCAGTTGTGGTCAGTAGTGGCTCTCCTTTGTAAGCTGGGCTTTTTATCACAGATCTAAGATTCTTAGCAACGAGAATGATGGAATCCTAGACTAGCAGAGGCCAAGTAACAGTACTTAACTATCAAAAGTCATATTGTATTTACTCATATTTTTGTTTACCATGCACTTTCTTTCTTCCTCATGTTCCAAATTTCTTTCCTTTATTTTTTCTATTCTGTTTAGCAAATTTCCTTCAGCCATTGTTTTAGTGCAGGTCTGCTGATCACACGTTCCTCAGTTTTCCTTCATCCTAGAGGTTTCCTCTTTATTCCTAAAGGATATTTTCACTGGATAGAGAATTCTGGGATGACCTTTTTTTTTGCTTTCAATACTTGAAAAATATTGTGATACTTCCCTCTGACCTCCAAGGTTTCTGATGAGAAATCTGATATTCAAATTAGTTTTATCTTTCCCTTTTAGATGTGGTGATGGGTTTTCTGTATGCTTTTACAGATTTTTTTGTTTGTTTGCTTGTTTCTTTGTTTTTGAGACAGAGTCTCACTCTGTCATCCAGGCTGGAGTGCAGTGGCACGATCTCTTCTCACTGCAACCTCCACCTCCCGGCTTCAAGTGATTCTCCTGCCTCAGCCTCCCAAGTAGCTAGGATTACAGGCATGCACCACCAGACCCAGCTAATTTGTGTATTTTTAGTAGAGATGGGATTTCACCATGTTGGCCAGTCTGGTCTCGAACTCCTGACCTCAAGTGATCAGCCCGCGTTGTCCTTCCAAAGTGCTGGTGAAACGGGAAAAGGTCCCTTATTCCCTTCACAGGGAATGCAATGGGAGTGTGGCTCATTTCAGTGCCCTACTGCTCAAACCCCTAGAGGGAGCATGCCGACGGGCAGGTCGTGTGGCTCCAACCCCACGCCAGCATCTATTGTTGAGCGTTTGCAGTTCCTGAAGCCCTAGTGTGTGTGTGTTACAGTGTGCTCTTTCAGCTTAGCCATCTGCAGGTGGCTTGTGTGAATCACCTCAATGAGACCCTCTGCCTTGTCACAAGGATGGAGGGCTTTCTGTATCCTGGGTTCCTGCCTTGGTGTTCTAGAAAAATCAGATTACACATGGGTTTGGAGAATGAGTGCAAGGTTTTACTGAGTGGAGGTAGCTCTCAGCAGATGGATGGGGAGCCAGATAGGGATGGAGCGGGAAAGTGTTCCTCCCCTGGAGTCTGGCTGCCCCTAACTAGATTCCTCATTGTCCCACTGTAGATGGCCTGCTGGCATCTGCTGGTGTCTGTCTGTACGCTCTGCCACTCCTCTATTCCTCTTGACGTTCACCGCCTATGTGTTCTTCTGCTGGTGTGTTCCTCTTGATGTCTAGCCAATTGTGTGCATGCCCTCTAGGGCCTCGGGGTTTTTATAGGCATAGGATGGGAGGTGTGGCAGGCCAGAGTGGTCTTGGAAAATGCAATATTTGGGTGTGAAAACCGGAGTGCCTGTCCTCACCTAGATTCTTGGGTATAGGCTGGAGGGTGGAGCCCTCACCAGGGACCACACCCTTTTCTACTCAGCGCTTCACTGCCCCCATCCCGTATCACTGGGATTACAGACATGGGCCCAGCCCTGCTTTTCCAGTGTTTTATTTTAGTTTTCAGAAGCTTGATAATGATGTGTCTTGGCATGGCTATCTGTGGGATTGTCATATGGTGTTTGCTTAGCATCTTGAATCTGTAGGTGTATGTCTCATCAAATTTGGGAAGTTTTCAATATTTATTTTTTGTTCGTTTTATTTTATTTAATTAATTTATTTTTTGAGGTAGGGTCTACTCTGTATCCCAGGCTGGAGTGCAGTGGCATAATCACAGCTCACTGCAACCTCAAACTCCTGAGCTCAAGCAATCCTCTGGCCTCAGCCTCCCGAGTAGCTGGGACTACAGATGCATGCCACCATGTCCAACTAATTTGTTGTGTCTGTTTTTTGTAGAGATGGGGTCTTACTATATTTCTCAGGCTTGTCTTAAACTCCTGGGTTCAAGCAACCTTCTCATCTTGGCCTCCCCACACTCTGGTATTACAGGCATGAGCCACCATGCCAGGCCCATTATTCCATTAAATACTTTTTCAGCCCCACCTTTTCTCCCCTCTCTTTTCAATTTTTCAGATGACACAAACATTAATTCATGTATTATAATCCTATAAGTCATGGAGGCATTTTTTATTTGGTTGGTTGGTTTGGCTTGTTTTCTTTCAGTCTATTTTCTCCCTATTCTTCTATATTCCAGTTCACTGATAGTTTTTTTCTGCCCCTCTATCCTGCTATTGAGCCTATCCACTAAGTATTTTATTTTGTGTGTTGTATTTTTCAGTTCTAAAATTCCCATTTTGTTCTTCTTTATTTTTTCTTTGTCTTTGTTGAGACTTTCAATTTCTTTGCTGGTATTTTCTAGTTTTCAGTTTATTTCAAGCATGTTCATCATTGCTTTTAAAACAAATGTATTGTGACTGCTTCAAAGTCTTTGTCAAATAATTCTAACATCTCTGTTATCTTGATGCTAGCTAGCATGTTCATTCTGGCTTTTAGTATGAGTTATTTTTTATCGAAATGTGCACTTTTAAAATGTTAAGACACAGGATCTCATTTTAACCTTCTGCTGTCGCTGGATTTCTCCAACAGCGCTCCAGAGTCTGTCTCTTTACTACCGAGTGGAAGTAGAAGTCCAGGTTCCCCACTCAAGTCTCCACTGCCACCTGAGGTGGGGAAACCCTCTTTACTGCTAGGTGGATACGGGAGTTTCAGTCTCCTGCTTGTATATTTTCCAGTGACACCATGCATCATATACAGGTGTCCTTGTTACTAACGGGTGATGTTGAAAGTCCTGACTGTCCCCTGGACCTCCTCTACTAATGCCCAAGGGAGGAATGGGAGAAGCACCTCATTGCTGCTGCACTGGGGTGGAAGTCCAGGCTTACCATGTGTTCTCCATTGACACTGGGATGGGGGCTGGGCTCATTAATACTGATGGGGGTCATGAAGGTCTCAGCTCTCTACTTGGTTTTCTCTGATACCACTCTGTTGGGGCTGTGGGCACACCTTTTTATAGGCAGGAGAGAATGGAGTCAGTGTTACCCATTTAGTCTTTGCTAACATGGAGGATAGGACCAGTTTTTTTTTTCTGTGTTATTTGACTAGGATAGAGCAGTTATTGTCTGAGAAATTGTCCATATTGCTTGTGTGCCCCAAGGTTTTTAGTACTCTTAGTGGGAGGAATAGGGGAATGTTCATCTATTTCCTCTTCCTGGAAGTAGTCTCAAGACTTAAAAGACAAAAACAAAAACAAACAAACAAAAAAATGGAAAAAATTCTTCACTGATTTAGGACTCATGCTCCCCCATTCAGTCGAATCCAAATTCTATATTGTATTTCATTCTAGAAACAGAAATCTCCCCACTCCTTTTCATTCCCAAAGGCTTAAAAATAAATCCTCTAGGCTTTTTCCATCTCTCAAACTGATTTTTCTTACTCTGACATTAATAAATGCTTTCATCAAATGGTACTTGATCAGATGGTTTGTGTGACCTGATAGGGTGACACAGAACCTCTTTTCAAACTGACAGAATATTCAAAGGCTTTACTCTTTCCAGAAGTAAAGCTGCTTTGTAAATGCCAGATTCTTTTAAAATTGTGTTCCTTGCAACTGCATGTATTATTCATCTGACTGAAGTATCCCACACTGTCAAGGGGGAAAATTGCAAGAAATCCATCTTTGAGCTTTCCTTTGATGCTGTGAGAAGATTCAGAATGAGTGGACTGGAAGATGATTGTATTTTTCCTTTACCTTTTGGTTAAACTGATGATATCTGCCGCATGCTTTATATCACCATGTGACATGTCTCCCAGGAGGATGACCCTGAGAGTTTGAGTCACCCAAGAAAAAAGAAGTAAGTCATGAGATCCAAGTGTCACTGAGGAGTTACCCATGCTGACAAATAGCTACACACATTTCTTTAGCTCTGTCCATAATGCTCTTTGAATGGGGCACCAAGCAACTTACTTGATAAAGTAGTAATAGCAGCAGGTGCTGCAAAGTGCCTAGATATGTTCTTCCTAGTACACAATTTACAAGGCCAGGTCTTAAATGAGATAGAATAATACAAAGGTAAGACTGGAAAAGCCTTTACTGGTCATGAATCATAACCTCTTTACCTATCCTGCCATTCTACAGATGAGAAGACCAGGAAGTTTCAGTGACTTGCCCAGTGGCAAATAACGGCAAAACTAAGACTTGTGTCCAGATCCCTAGTTTTAAGCCCTTGTTCTTTTATACACACCATATAGTCGCATATAATGACTTTTAAAATGCTGGCCGATTATTCTAAAGTAGACAGAAAATTATCAAACTACCATAGAAGTGCCATCTATGGGACCTTTGGGAACTGATTCCCATAAGTCAAGAGTGTGATGACTAAGGCATTCAAAAACACGGAGGAGCTGCAGGAAATGGGCTGTGATTCATTTAGTGGGTAGCACTCTTTTCCTTGTGACAATCTATTCCCAAGTTGTCTTTATGGTCAGCTGGAAAGTGAGCCAAACCTGGACCCCTCTGAGGTCTCTACAAATCACAGAGTACAGCACAAATTTACCCTTCCAAAGTGGGCCCTAGTTGAGCAATAGTTTGGAATTCCTTTCTGATTCAGTTTTGGAGAATGACCCCTAACTGACCTAAATTCTCCTGAAGGCTAAAATTGTATGTAGTTTCCATCTTCTTTTGCTATCCTAAATTATGGAGCTCTTCTGCACAGCTGTTTAAAAATTTAGATTCTATACAGAGTTATCAGGGTACTAGTTGTACATTAAATGGGTTTTTATATGTTTAAATATAACTGACATGCATATGAAGGGTTCAATATGTGTTTACGAGTTCAAACAATCTAGACATGTTTTATGAAGTGCAGTTGATGTTAAATGCCACTTTATATAAGTGTGTTATTATTTGCCATCAGAAAAAAAGGATGTAAAAATGCCATATGGAAGCAAGAGACTAAATATTTTTTTATAAGTATGTTTTACTTAATCCTCAAATCAGGGCACCTGGTAAGTAAACATAATATGTGTAACCTGGACCCCCAAAAAGATCCAGATCTCATGATTGTCAGAAACTTGGGGAAACTAAGTTCTCTTAAGAAGATCCATTAGTTCCTCAAAGTCCTTGCTGTGGAAATGATCAGAATTCTCTTAATTTTTACCCTGAGTAATTTTTGAAACTTTTACATCTATTAGACCTTGGTTTTTGCAAATATTTGACAATCTTTCAAATCTAATAGAACATAAAAAGCAATAAATAAACATAGACTGAATAAGTGAAGAAAGCAGGAGTTTATCTGGTAGATAATAAGAGGGCCAGTGAGGGGCTTTAATATAAGTTTGTTGGGGGACATTTATCCACAGGTAGCTCTTGCATCTGCCTATTTTCTGAACAAAGGTATGGATAGCTTTGTTCCTTATTGTCTTTTGAAGGATGTTTGTAAGGTAAACAGCCTTGGAAAAGAGAGTGTATGTGTCTCTGTCTAGGGCAGAGGGAAGATTTGTTTGCTCTCCAAGATAATAAAGATAATGTTTCCCTCCAGGATAAAAGTTGGGCAGGTTGACTAGCTAGTCTTTCGGGAGATTGAGATTTTCTTAACCTAGGATTCCTAAGGTGTGACACGTATTCGCTACTTGTACAGCATTTCCTTGAGCCATTCTGCATTACCCCCTGGGACTTTGGAGGCAAGGGGGACTAATGGGAACACATAATTATGCCCTCTGTCTCTGTCCCAAGGGTCTCATGCCATCTACTACTATCTATGAAACTGTGGCAAGCTAACATGCTAGCTTGAAAGCAGAGTAAAACCTCAGACTTTTCGTAGTTCTTAATTACAGGTGATACCAACATTCAAATGGTACATTTCCACATCTTACCTATGAGACCTACCTTAGCAATCTAAACTGAGTGCATCTATAAGGAGCCACAAATAAGAACACAGCTAGACAAAGAAACAGGATTAAAAATGATGAAGGTGCTCTACCTCCTGGTCAACTATGGTAATATTTCAACTTAAGACCCTGTCCTATATTTCACATTTTCATCAAAGCCATATATAAATGTTAGAGTGACACTGCTGGTGATCTTGAAAGGGAATGAGAGAGATATTTCTCATATAAATGTTGCCATGGGCACAACAATTCTATTCTCTGCTTTCCTAAACTCTGGGTGTTCTTTCAGTGGCTTCCAGCACCCATTGACATTTCCTGTCCAGAACTATAATTTTGTCTTGCTATTCTGGCTCTTTTCTCATAAATGTTAAAACTTTTCCGAATATAGTTAGTAAGAAAAATGAAAGAATGTTGATTTATAGGTTAAAATCTAAGCTCAAAAACACCAAGTCCTACTTTGTCTTTCCTGGTATTAGAAGATAGGGAACTTCTCTGTTTCATAAAATAATACAGATTTGATTGTAAGGATAAATGCACAGGAACAGCTGGATATAGACATATAATTGAAATGAATAAGTTACTTAGAGGAAATGCTTGAAGTATGCTGTCGATAGGCCAGCCACTAGTCATGTATGGCTGCTGGGTACTTGAAATGTGGCTACTCCAAATTGTCATGTTATAAGTGTAAAGAAACTGATTTTTGAAGACTGATTACCAAACAAAATGTAAATACTCATTAATATATTTTTATATTGATTTCATGTTGAAATGATAACACTTTAGATATGTTGGGTTAAATAAAATACAATATTAAAATGATTTTTGTTTCTTTTTTACCTTTTATCATGGCTACTAGAAAACTTAAAAATTATATATGTGATTTTTTTTGTATTCTATTTCTATTGGACACTGCCGTACTGGACTATTCCTTGCCATCTACCTTAGTGATATAAACTGAATAGGGCTATAAGAAATCTTAGGGCTGATCCAATAGTTATAAACTAAATCATGTCAACTGTTAAACAATTGAAAGACTTAAATCACTTGAAGACTTTCAAATAAAGTGCAGTTTCTTTAGGGCAAAGGTCATTATATTAATAGATTGTCATAACTTTCCTTTTCCCTAGTGACAAGATTAGTATCTCACTTAGCTTAATAATTTTTGTGAGCTGAATGAATAATAAACTCCAGGAAAAAGAAAACCTACAAGTGTGGCATTTTGGAATATGAGGAGATTGTACATATTAATTCCAAACAGGATGGCTGCATATTATGTTACTTCTCTTAGCAGTAGCTTGTAGTCTTCATTTCAGACAGCAGCCTTATGGTGCAATTTATCTCCCCATAGATCTTTCTGTTTTTTTAAGAAATCTAAACTGGAAATGCTTGTTTTTCTCATGCATATTCACTTCTTTTAGAACACATAGGATAGTAATGGGGGTTAATTAAAGTGAGAATCACTTGTGCACAGATAAGTAAGTTAATAGATTCATAAGCAAAAAAAAATTTTTTTTTTAAGATTGTGGCCTTATAAAGTCATTCAATATGTTTTTGTGTGTAGAGACATAGAAAGTTCTAACAGACAGGACAAAGAAGCAGTCTCCATGATGCCCTTGTGCTATCTTCATATCTTGCTTTATCTGCCTGTAGGAAATTCTACCAGTGAACAGGGAGAGACGTTCCCAAAATGTAAGATCCATGGCCATTAGCACTCACATACGTTGTGGCAGAAATTAATGGCTGGCATATGAGAGACAGGGATAAAGAAAGCAGCAGTGTTCTAAGATCTATGAAGCATATTTGGTGTGTTCTTTGTTAGGTTTAATCAATATTGATGCTGGTAAATGAAGGATAATTAACATATAGCATTTATGTTATAAATACTACTATAAACTTACTTTGTGATAAGCCATTTATATTCTATGATTTTTAAAGATACTGAAGAGGAGATATGTTATCCTTTTTTTAATAATTAAAAATAGCCTAACTTGAGATTGCGCCGCTGCACTCCAGCCTGGGCAACAGAGTGAGACTCCGTCTCAAAAAAAAAAAGAAAAAAAAAATAGCCTAACTTTGAGAGAGAGGTTAAGTGTCATGCCTAGAGATAGGCTATGATCTGAGTGTTTTTGTTTCCCCGCAAATTCATATGTTGAAATCCTCACTCCCAAGGTGATAGTATCAGGAGATGGGACTTTGGGGGGGGGGGTGATTAGGTCATAAAAGGAATTAGTTGCTTTATCAAAGAGGCGGGAGAGATACTCCTTGCTTATTCCCCTGTGTGAGGACACAGTAAGAAGGCGCTGTCTACAAGCAAGAAAGCTGGCCCTTGCCAGACATGAATGGTGCCTTGATCTTGGACTTCCCAGCTTCCAGAATGGCGGGAAATACATTTTTGTTGTTAATAAGTCACCCAGTCTGTCGTATTTTGTTATAGCAGTCCATTGGACTAAGACAGGACATAAAGCTTGTCAGGAAAAGAGTCAAAATTTGAAACCATGTCTAGGCTAACTCCGAAGTCCATGCTTTCCATTAAACCAATTCCACCTCCTCTCCAATGTAACAATGGCATTATTATAATAATAATGATAGAGGAAAAACACAAACAGTGTCCACTGCATCATCCTTACGATTACCTGTTGTTTCTGCCTTCCTCCATTTCTGCTTCTCTTCCTCCCACCCTTGCTTCTCCTGATCCTCTTCCCCATCTCCTACTGTGGCTTTTACTATTTCTCACGCTCCCTTTCCTCTCCTTCTCCCTCTAATAATTCTCCCTTTCTTTTTCTGGTTTCATTCATTTTTCCTTCCCTCTTTTCCTGCTTTCATGGCCTAAGCTGCAGTCCTGTCAGTGCCCTCTGGGAACCTTGAGGTGTGATAAAGTCTGGTTGCTAAAGCAATGCAAATGGCTATTGCAATAACTCAAGAGGCCAATATAGCCCCAAATTTCCTCAGACTTGAAGATAATTTTTCCACAAAATACTACAGATGTTCTGTTAGCATAGAATCCTACAGTGGCAGAGCTGGAAGGGAACTTGGAACTTACCTAGCCTGATCCCTACATGATATACCAAACTGAACTCTAGCTCCGAGAAGCTAAGACACTGCCCCCAGGGGACCAAGCTGGTTAGTGAAAAAGCCAGAACCAGGATCTAGGAATTCTTATTTTAGTTTCTAGGAAGGTGCATGAAAAATTAAGTAGAAATTTGAAAATGCAAACCTATTGACTAGCATTAAGTGAGGCTTATAAAAGTGAAGTTCGTTTCCTTGTTCCATACAGATGTTGAGATGATAAATGAAATAATGTGTGTGAAAGTGCTCAGTGCTCTTAGAAAGGCCTGATTTAAATGTGAGGTGATACGTATTGCCTGAAAGTTAAAGAATGACCTTTCATAGACTTAAGCCAACCTGAAGGAGTTGTTGGACTACAGACCCTTTAATGCTGTTTAACTTAGGTGACAAGACTTCTCTTTATACGTAGTAAATGGCTATTGAATGGATGCCAAGCAGATGTCTGTTTTACCATTGTTTCTGTTCACTGGAAAAACTTTCTCTAGGTAAGTATATAATGTAGTGCCTGAACACCTGCAGATGCAGTAGATAGATTCCAATTTTTCTCTGCCTCTATCTGATTCCCCAGCTGATCCTAAAAGAAAATTTATTGCTGGGGTCTAATTTGACTCACAGTTAGGTCTCATCTCGCTTATCCAATGTATGCTTTAGTTGAGGGAGGTAGCTCATTTTAGAGGAAAGATGTCTGTGGTGAGTGGCAAAACCTTAATCCTATATCAAGTTGTGACTTTAATTAGCCAAATAATTTGTACAAAATGCGTAACCATTTGCTTCATTTTATCATCTGTAAAATGCAGGTAATATTGGCATTGATCTCCAAAAATAAATAGTAACTGCGATGATGTGGATGTTATGGTTTACTCAGAATCTGATACATTGTGAGGCTCTAAAAATATTAGTTATTAGTTTTTTGTTTGCATGAAACTTTGTTTCAGGTGTTAGGATTTAGACTGTCAATATTTCTGTCTTTTAATAAGCAGCTTCAGAAAATTGTGTTTATCACTCAGATCAAAGCTCTGTGAACTGGAATTGAATTTCAGAAGAACAGATTGATGCCCCACACATGAGATATCTTTCCCCAACAGGCCAAAATGTTTTACAGATTGGATGTTTGGCACAGAGCAGCATTCTGAAATAAAACTCCTATTGTTTTTCTCTTTTTTTCTTATAAAAGTTTTTAAAGGGAATTGCAATCTTGGTTATTTATTTGCTTCCATGGAGAGAAAAAAAAAAAAGAGCACATCTGTTTGCAATAGTGGATTGAAAGTTCTAAAAATAAATATGCTTTAAAGAAAAGAAACAAAACTTTGTTGGCATTCTAAATCCAATCGGCACAGGGAAAATGTTTTTTCTAGAGAAGATTGGCTTCCTTTAAAAAAGAAAGAAAGAGCAAATAATGTAGAATTATACAGTTCCAGTGAAGTGGTTCGCCACATAAAAATGTATTTTTTTTACTCATCTCATAAATAGTTTTAAATGTGACATAATAACATTTACATTTTAATTCTGAATATACCCTGCGTCTGTCATTTTCCCTAAGAAGGGACTGGTGAGATATAAAAATGATTCCTTTACTCTGATAATCTGGAATTAGAAAGTAAGATGTCAAAGGACAAATATCTATAGTTTGTGTTGGCTCTAATCTTGGAAAGTTCAGTTGCTTTCTATAGTGAAAAGCGCTTTACTTAGATACACATTTTAGATTGTGTATCACTTTATATGAAAAGTAAAAGCCATCCATTGTAAAATAGGCTTAGAAATACTATTCTGACTATAACCATTTCACAGAGAAGGGAACTATCATGCCAAATGACCTACAGGGCAGTTTTCTCTTGGGAAGCCTAGATCAACTAAGGTTAGGGAGTGGAAGTGGTAGGGGAGCAATTAGGGTTGACAAATAAAAGGGAGCTTAGAGGAAATGGAATAGAAAACAAATGGAATTGATAAAGATGGAAGGGCTGCTGGGGTATCTTGAAATACAAATACTGGCTGCTCAAAAGCAGCCGAGCCAGAAAATCCTTGCGAATGGGCCACTAAAAGACATTTGTCCCAGCAAAGAGAAGGAGGTCCAGGAAAGAGAGACAAGGGTTAAGAAGGATTTCTAGAGATGAGAGCATAGGCTTGCTAGTTAAAATCATCCTAAAGAAGGGAAGATGTGCACAGGAATAATAGCCAAGTGCTTGGCATCCTTGGTGAGCCCAGAAAGTTAAATACTCTTTTACCAGGGTCAAAGCATATCTCAAGTGATAAATTGGAAATAAATCTAAATAAGTGATTAATATATTAAACAATTGAATACTTCAATGTAGTTGTAACCTGCAAGTTTAACATTCAGTATTTGCTCTAGAAATGGTATTTTTAGTAAAGTAATGTACAGGATAAAATGCCAGGAAAATAAGTGAGAATATTGAGTCCTTGTGTGGTTGACCTGCCTAAGTTAGACCTTCCATGGTACCTATCTAGAAATGGGTAAATGCATTGCATGTAATATATATTGCATATATAAGTATGCCAAGGTGGCTACCTTCGTCTTGTAATAGGGTACATTAGTCTGTCCCTGAAGAAATCTTATAAATAACTCTTAACATTGCCTGATATTCCAAGCCTTTCCACCTTCTCCTCCAGGCAAAATTTACTGGTGTCACATTTCCTTGAGCTTGCAATATCATAAACAAGACATTTAAAAATACTACTTGGAGTAGGTCAGTGCCCTCAAGGCCATGAAGAAACTTATATTTTAGTAGAGTCCTTAGAAAATATGAAGGTCCTCTGTAATGGTGGCATAACCTGAAACAGTCTCTAAAATACATCTTCTGTTAACTCTTCAGTTTTTCATATCATTAAGATTTGGACATTAAAAATGTCTGTTCAAGTAATCACTCAGAGTTTCCCATATTTGCCATGTGTACCTTCTCACCTCATTTATACACTCCATGCTACTCTGATCAGCTATCTCACGCCATCCAAACTGCTCTTGGAAGGTCATCTGGGTTTCATATTTTCATTCCTTGTTTTAACTTGTCAACTTGTCAGTATTCACCACAATTTTGGTTTAAAAGGCCTCATCCTTTTGATTCTGGGAAGTACTCTCTGTTTTCCTTCTACCTCCTTTGCTTCCTTCTCAATCTCTTTTGGAAGACCTTCCTCTTAAACCTGATGAGCAAGTATTTCAATTCTTCAGGACTCTATATTATCACCTTTCTCGTGTCTCTACATTTCCCTCCCAGATGCTCTCAGCCACTTATGGCTTCATTCATGATGATATATTTACATTTTCAACCAAGACGCCTCTTCTGAGTTTCTAACAAGTATATGCAACTATTAACTTAACAAATCTACTCCAATTGAATGGTATAAAGATACTCTCAAGATTTTCACTTTTGATTCCCTTTTCAATGAATAGCACCAGTGCTTGCCCGCTTTCTCATGTCAGAAACCTGGGCACCAGCTTTGTGACCTCTTTCTTCTTAATATCCGCTCAATCACCTAAGCTTGTTAAGAATCTTCCAACGTATATCTTCCCTAACACAAGCTACCAACACATCTCATCCTGGTTTCCTTCAAAAGTCTCCTAAATGATATATGTTTACCTATTTATCTGCTTCCAGTCTATTCTCTAGATAGTTATTAGAATAATTGTTTATTTTAAAAAGACTAATCTAATCTTATCACTCCACCACTTAACACTTTTATATATCTCCCATGACTCTTAGATTAAGTTCTATTGGACTTTTATAAAACAGCCCTTACCCTGGTCCTAAAGTCTTATATGACCTTTTCCTTGTTTATCTCCTAGGCCGTATATCCTAAAAATCTCCCACTTTCTCACTAGTGCTTCATTCCTCAGGACTAACTTTTGGTTGTTTAACTGTCTGAGTTCTTGCAGTGGGATAGTGACTCAATTTAAAGCCTTTTCTCTCATCCATTTGCTCTTAACTTGGCACATTCTTCATCATTCTTTTGCATTAATTTTAGCTATAACTTCCTCGGAGAAACTGTACTGTTCATCAATACCGATTTAAAGCTATCGTGTTTTATCTTTCAGTATATCTAATACATAGTTAGCTTCACAGTTTATATAATAAACTGAAATAATAATTAATTGTGTAACAGTGTGTTTAATTTTTGTGTCCCTCACTGAAATCTGAACAGAGTTTGATCTAGATCTTTCTTACTCACTACTCTATCCCTAATACTTTATCTCTCTATATTTCCACTGTATTTACAATACTGTGTTTTCACTACATTTAGCATCATGCCTTTTTGCAGGTCTCAATATATAGCTTTTGAATAAATAAATGACTGTAAAAATGGATGAATGAATGTAAAAATGGATGAATGAATGAAAGAGTAAAATTATCATCATGATACTTAAAAAAAATGATGGTCTAAATGTTTCAAAACACAAAAGCCTTGTAGTTATACCAAGTATGAATAACCAATGTTATAGAATTATGTTCATTGTATTGTTGTTTGATTACCTCTAAGGTCAAAACAAGGCTTTTGATACCAACTAAAGTGTACTCCCTTAGATCATTAGCTATAGACAAGCATAACCCTTTGGGAAGCAATTTGGCAACGGATATTAAGAGATGTGCAAATAAATATATTCCCTGGCTGAATAATCCTACTTGTAAGTATCCTTATAAGCCTGAAGATCACAGCAAGATTTTATCCTAGAAAATTTAAATTTGGAAACAACCCAGATGTCTGAAAATAGAAAACTGGTAAAGTAGATTACAATACATTTTTTTTTCCAATGGAATAAATTAAAATCAAATACTTCAAATATGCACACAAAATGATTACAGCTTTAGAAAATATGCATGTGGAAAAATGCAGAATTATATTCACACAAACTATTATAGTTAATTGGTTAGGTTGGTGAAGAGGTTAAGGAAGATTATTTCACTCTATTTGCCAAACTGTAATTTTCTTTCTATAACTGGATTTATGCTTAAATCTATTTAACTTTTTACCTGGCAGGTCTCTATTATCTGTCCTTTGTTTTAATGCCTTGCAATTTCATAAGCCACATAACAGAAAGAAGTTGTATTCATTTTTCTCTATTCTAACATGCATCATCTAAAACAATTCAGTGATACTACAGAGTGGATTGCCCTAGAATATGGTAAATATTCTAATGGAAGTATGAAGAGAAACACCCAAAAAAGAGTGCTCGTCCCCCTTGAATAATGAGAAACCTGGAAAAAAAAGTCACACAGAAAATATTTTTTAGAAGAAGTAAGGATGGCTAAGATGGTGGAAGATTTTCTGACGAATTTTGAGCATATTTATTTTACTTTCTCTTTTTTCTTAACAGCAATATTTTTCAGGATATTTTCTGGAAAAGTTGAGAATTTGATGAGCCCGTACAGTGGGAGGGATTAAGATGGACATAATAGGAACACATGTGATTCAATTGCCCAGGACATTTTTGTTTTATTTTAAGCAGATATTTTTTTTCCTCCCAAATCAGAGATACATTCTTCTTTAACAAGAGAATTGAAGCCAATTCTGAAATTTTAATCCAAACCCTTAAAGTTACACAAGAACCAGAAGAAAAGCACTAAAAAATTCCAGAAAGAGAAATATCTTTCAATTATTTCCTAGACTTTGATGACTCAGGAAGAATTGTGTGTGAGAAAAAAAATGTAAAGGTCATGTTTAACATTCAGATATAAACAGAGCAATTCCTTTCTTTAAGGATACTTTTAAACAAATACTTGAAATAAAACTTATTGCTTAAAATTTTCTATTAAATTATGATGGTAATTCTTATATAAGTGAGAGACTGATCACTATTTTTATTTTTTAATTGACTAGATTTCCAGGAAATGTCAGTCCATCGTCTTTCTCATTTGTCAGTCTGACCTACGTTAGACTTTTTTTCTTCTTTAAATATTAATCTACTTAAAATGTTAAGAAAATTATGCATAGCTTCTTGGAAAGCTTCCCCACCCCCTCCCATTCTCATCAGATATAGCAGGAATTCTCAGGAAGTGCCTCCTACAGTCAGATCTGCCTTCTTCAGGCACATTTTCTCCTGCACTGAGCCTGCTGCAGTGGGTTACCATCTCACAAAGATATTTTTTGCAGTTTGTCTCGACAAGTTTATCCACTTTCAACTCAACACTTGATACCAAGCCAAGGGGCATCACTTTGTACGTATTTAGTGTATGGGTGCAGTTGCATAGTGCGTATGACTTTTAAGGAACACATCCATTGGATTTATAGCAACATATTTTCTTAGACTGCTGGTTCAGCCGACTCAGCACCGTGCAAGGACTGCAAGACATAACAATTCCATGCTAGCTCACAGGCCCCCAGCGTGCACAGAGACCTTCTTTAAACTTCTAAGGCAAGCACTGGGATGTTATAAAACTTCAGAGCGAAGTCTTTTCTCAAGGAAACTGATTCTTCACACTGGGATAGTGTATGCTTATCCACAGTGGTGAAATTCTTGAATTTAGATTAGAAATTGGATTATAAACTGCCTCTGGGCAGGTAGCAGCAGCTTTAATCAGTTAGGCCAGATGCTTCCATCCCCGAGGAATAACTGCTGAATAAGTGAGAAAAGGAAATTTATTTCCCAAGCTGTCCTCTTCTGTCTCATGTAAACCTCTCTCTCTCTCTCTCTCTCTCTCTGTCTCTCTCTGTTTTTTCATTAGCTAGTTGTCTAGGGAACAAGAGTCCTATCAAGAGAATTTGCCAAAGCTAAGCCCAAGAATAAAAGCTTATTTGGCAACATTGGATACATAAGCATACATTTTTTAAAAGTTTTAAAATATTTTCTGTCAGAAACCAATTTTTGTGAATTCAAATGATTTTATAATTACTTTCCAACATAAAAAATACATTTACAGCTTGGCCAAAAAAAAATCTGTTCTTAAAATATTGACATATTTTCTAAATACATTTTATGAGCCTTCAGACATTTTCTGGTACACTGTGAGAACGCTAATAAAAGCACAAGTGCTCCAGATGTCTTACTATTTGTTTAAAATTTTTTAAATGGTAAAAAAAAGATTATATAAAAAAAAGAGCAGTAAAGGCAATTGATATTTGTGTAAAATATTAGTTTCATCTGCCCAAGGCTTTAAGAGATTTCAGAGACTGCTGTGTGCACGTGTATGTGAATATTTTGAAACAAAATTTAAGAATCTTCCTGAATTAAGTAGAAATAATGGTTACATCTTTTTTAAAATGTTAAATTACAGGGGATTTTTTTTTTGGTGAGGAAGTCCATTATATGTATTTTCCACTCACAAACGAAACACCAAACTTGAATTTTACTTTTTTTCTTGACCCTTAGACGTGTGATAAAATGTTTTGGGTACAATATTTGTCATTCTCAAAGTCAGGTACAATCTTCACAAGACCTCCTATGATGAAGGAAAATAATAACCAACTCAATGTAGTTTGTTTGGTTTTTAGTTTCCTAGTATTTTTTCTTTAAAGTACACATTTGTAGTAGGAGATAAATGAGCTCTAAACCACTCTGGTGGTATTTGTTAATTACTTGTTAATCATATCGTTAACTGAAACGAGTTGTTGAGAAATTTTGTTGAAATGAATTCTTAGAATTTAGAGTAATCTTTCATTTCATCTGTCTCAGTTATGAGCTCACACTCAGAAATGTACAGACTTCTTTCCAGTCCTTTGCTTTCTGGGATTTTCCAGCATTAGACAATGACACAGTGGGAAGAAACACTAGCTGTGAGTTCAGTGAGCTGACCCAGTAAGATTAAAATTGCTTTAAACAAAATGCTAAGAAAAACAAGCGTTGTCAATTTTGATCTAAGGTTCGTGTTCTGCCATCACGTAACTGTGCGATCTTAGGCGAGTTACCTGGATTTTCTGGGACTTAATTTTCTCATCTGTAAGTAAGATGTTTGATTAGATTAATTCTTTCAAGCCTTTATATTTTAAGGTAAGGAAGCATATTCTATAAAAACGGATGAAATCAAGAGTTCCATATTGGGAAGATTCCATAGGTTGCGAGATGTAGAAACCAGTTTACTTAAAACTTCACTTCAAAAAATTACTCTGCCCTGTGAGGGATTTCTTTAGATCACAGTTTGAAAACTATTGGGCCAGATATTCTCCAAACCCCCTACCACCTTAAATATTCTGTGATTCTAGATGCTATTTCGGAGGTATGTAAAAATCTGGAATTTGAAGTTCAAATAGACTTTAGAATTTATTAACTCAATATCCTCATTTTAAAGATATTAAAATTAAGAATGAATTTTATCAAGTTCCTAAAAGTTGGATCCTTAAACTTAGCATTTTCTAAACACACTGGAGCCCGATTAACCAGAATGGATTCCCCAAATTGCCAGGACTTTTTCTAAAAGGAAGAAATGATAGAAGTCAGCTACTCCCTTACCTGCATACATTGTTCAAATTTGTCTTATCTCTAGGCTTGTGGTTTAAGATTATGCAGAGGAAGAGAACATAAAGGGTAAATCTGAGAAACTGGATTATGCCATGGGGTATCCTCATCTGAAAGACCCAAAGAAAGTGTATTAATTTTATGGCTCCACTGAGGCATTGATTGGATCTGCTTGAAGAAGTGTGAGACCTCCAGATTCAACTGGAACCCAAAATAATCTTGAGGTTCTATTATTCAAATCACTCCACCCACATTTGGACTTTTCTTAACAAAGGCACTATTAAGATAATTATTGTAAGTTTATAGCAGAAGGGTTTTTATTCCAGAATATTCTGTATGTACAAACGGTACATTTCCCTTTTAGATTTTTTTTTCAATATGGCACTACTTTCTTGGAAAGAACAAAGTCTGAGGCAGCTGTGAGAATTTCTACTGTGAGACGCTAAAGTGAAAAACAGAAAGCAATTGCATTGGTGGGCTTTCCTAGAGTTTTGTCCTGGAGTGATTGAGATAGCTCTGCAAGCCATGCATCACTTCTAAACTATGTTTATGTGTGATTTCTTCTTCTTTTTTCTTTTTTGTGTACACTACCTTAAACTGGGAGTTAAGAAACTAGGTTTCTAATCTTAGTTCCTACCTAGGCTCACGGTGTGGCCCTGGGCAAATCAATTAACTTTTGTCACCTTATTTAGGCATAACATCAATATGCTAAAACTTGAAAAACATATTTTCAAAGTGACTTGAACACTACGGCCAAAACGATATTACTTTGGAGAAATCATATGTTCAAAGAATTTCATGATTATTGGCAAGAAATGGTGAATTTCATTGGTGATGTCTGCCAATAAGCCGGTTCTATTTTGGAGGACTTGATAAGATGTAACAATAAATTTGGAAGTAAGTGGCCCCAGTGAGAAAATTACATTTCAAACATTTCTTCTGGACTCACTAATGGAACACAAAGTATGTCAGTGGAGACTAAAAATGTAAAGGTAGTTTGAAAAATATTTAACCTTGAAGAAGAATAAATTTATTATGTTTCTAGGAGTGTTCTAGGAAAATATTGTCTAATCAGAATAGTGAAATGCTGGAATCACTTCTTTTTAAATTAGTTTACTAACCCATGTCTTCAGTAGGTCTCCTTAAGAACAAGGATTCAATCAGCTACAACCCTGATGGTGATCTTTACACATATATCTTGCTTAGCACTTAGTAGCTACTCAATAAATGATAATTCATTGAAATCTTGACATATTTTATTAACTTCATCGTGGAGTGGTAGTTGAGGGAAGAACAAAGCCATTTCATGATTTGGATAAGGGTTAGACAGAGCATGCAAGCATTGTTCTTGGCCAATAATAGAATTACCTAGTTATTGTTCAGAAAGGGAAAAGAGGGGGAAAAAATTGACCCTCAAGCTTTTTCATATATTATCTTCTTAAACACGCAATTTATTATGAAATCTTTCTCAAGTCATAATGTATACAATTATACTCCTACTAATTTACAGATTTGTTTGCCTGAAATAGACGAAAATGTTCAATCTTGAGTTCCTATTTTAAAAGACCGGGGGGAGGGCAAGATGGCTGACTAGATGTAGCCAGGTGGGACAGCTGCCACCGAGGGGCCAAGATCCAAGATGACTGGCGCACTCCTAACAGATCTTCAGAAGAAGGCACCGAGAGTGAACGGAGGGAAGACACAGAAGCTGGGATGAAGTGGGAGAAAGCTGGGAACTCTACCTGGGGCTACTGTGCACCAGGACTTTTTCTGGCCCCCAACGACTCTGGAGGAACGGGTGAGTTGAACTGGCAAGGAGCAACTCGCTCTCACCATGGGCCTCTGGAACCCTGGCAAGAGGAGACCCCTCAACCACCATGGACACTGGAGTTAACAGAGAGAGCTGCTTAGAGGAGTGCTAGGGGCAGCAAGCCAGCTGATGTGGAGCCCAGAGGGTTTGGGGCGAGAGCGCCTGTAGCAGAGCATGGCCAGGGAGGTCATATCCCTAGGCTTGACTTGCTCCCATAGAAGACTTTAGCCCTGGAGAAACTGTCAGACCTGAACTCTGCAGGGCCGTCTTTCCCCTCAGAGGGGGCAATCCGAACTGAACACCTTGGGCAACTGGCCTCTCTCAGGGCCCTAGCCTGGCTACGACTGCTTGCTGGGGAAGCCTGGGGTGCCGTGGCGGCCGCCTCATAGCTTCTCCACTGGCGGTCCTTGCTAGACCAGCAGAGGGCTCCAGCAGGGCGGCCCCCATGGCTACGCACCTGCGCCTCAGGCTCCTTCCGCACACTGCAGCCTCCCCTGGGCCCACAGCAACTTCCCGCGTTGCATTTTTGGCACGTGTCTGTGTGGGTGGGCTTTGTTTTCCTTGCCTGGCCAGCAGGCAGGAGTGTAGTCCACTCATCCTCCCGCTGCCTACTGCCACTGCAGTCAGAGCCTTGGCGGGCAAAAAACCAGCCAGCCCGGTCCCCACCTGTGCGCCAGCCTTGCGCTAACACTGCCACAGGAGTAAAACTAGGCTCAGAGAAGAGCAGATCCTCCCCGGCCCTCAGCGATCACTCCTGCTTGTGGGGCACAAGGCACACAGACCTGAGCCAGTCAGTGACCTGCCCCGAGCCAAGATGATAACCAGCCCAACTCGCAAACTGTTGCCAGCAGGGGTCCCCCACACCTTCCCAGCTGCATTGCCTCCACCACTACGTGAATACTGGCAGGGAGGCAGGCACCCCGGCACCCACTGGTACCCTGCTGCAGCGGAAACTACTGCTGCTGATGGCACATGTGAACGAGGACGGCCTCTGCTGTCACTGCACTAGGAAACACTTTGGCTGACATCACCCATTGGAATGTAGTCACCAGCAATCTGGGAGCACCTCCCAAACTCAGTGGATTCCTAACCTCGAGGAGCCAGAGAACAAAGTTGGGGCCCCATACAAGTCCCCCAGAGTTACAGCACACAGTCCAAGAGTTGGGAGCTGAGCGCTGGCCCCCTAAAATCTTCCAGGAAAAAAGCCAGTGGGCTCAATCCACCTTATAAGCCTTCAAGGCCATCAAATAGGATAAGAGAAAAAAAAAAAGCATCCAAAGATCAGCAACCTCAAAGATTGAAGGAACATTGGACACAAAGATGAGAAAGAACCAGCAAAAGAACCCTGACAACTCAGAAAGTCAGAGAGACGTCTTTCCTCTAAACAACTGCGTCACCTTTCCAGCATGGGTTCTGAACCAGGCTGAGATGGCTGAAATGAGAGAAATAGAATTTGGAACGTGGAAAGAAACAAAGATCGTTGAGCTAAGGAAGTGTGTTGAAACTGAACCTATGGAAGCTAAGAATAGTGATAAAGCAATGCAAGAGCAGACAGACAAAATAGCCAGTATAGAAAAGAAGGTAACCTGATAGAGCTGAAAAACACACTACAAGAATTTTATAATACAATCACAAGTATTAATAGCAGAAGAGACCAAGCAGAGGAAAGAATCTCAGAGTTTGAAGACTGTCATTCCGAAATAAGACAGCCAGACAGATTCAATGCTATTCCTATTAAACTACCAATGACATTCATCACAGAACTAGAGAAAACTACTTTAAAATTCATTTGAAACCAACAAAAGGCCCAAATAGCCAAGGCAATCCTAAGAAAAAAAAAAAAAACACACAGCTGGAGACATCACACTAACCAACTTCACGCTATACTACAGAGCTACAGTCACCAAAACAGCATGGTACTGATACAAAACAGACACATAGACCCAAGGAACAGAATAGAAAACCCAGAAATAAGGCCACACACCTACAACTATCTGATTTTCTACAAAGCTGACAAAAACAAGCAATGGAAAAAGAACTCCCTATTCAATAAATGGTGCTGGGATAACTGGCTAGACATATGCAGAAGATTGAAACTGGACCCCATCCTTTACCATATACAAAAATTAACTCAAGATGAATTAAAGACTTAAATGTAAAACCCAAAACTATAAAAACCCTGGAGGACAACCTAGGCAATACCATTCTGGACCTAGGAATGGGCAAAGATTTCATGACGAAGACTCCAAAAGCAATTGCAGCAAAAGCAAAAATTGACAAATGGGATCTAATTAAACTTAAGAACCTCTGCACAGCCAAAGAATCTGTTAACAGAGTGAACAGACAACCTACAGAATGGAAAGAAAATTACAACTTACACATGTGACGAAAGTCTAATATCCAGCATTTTTAAAGAACTTAAACAAATTTACAAGAAAAGAAAACAAACATCCCCATTAAAAAGTGGGCTCAAGACATAAACAGACACTTTTCAAAAGAAGACATACATGAGGCCAACAACAAGCATATGAAAAAGACTCACGGCTGAGGACTTTATCTCCCAGTGCAAGATAAGAAACGGGGATGTGAGGCCAGGTGCAGTGGCTCACACCTGTAATCCCAGCACTCTGGGAGGCCCAGGTGGACGGATCACTTGAGGCTGGGAGTTTGAGACCAGCCTGGCCAACACAGGGTGTTTCACAGGGTGAAACCCTGTCTCTACTAAAAATACAAAAAAAAATCAGCCAGGCATGGTGGCAAGGGCCTGTAGTCCCAGCTATTCTGGAGGCTGAGGCACAAGAATCACTTGAACTTGAACCCAGGAGGCGGAGTCGCAGTGAGCCAATATTGCACCACCCCCCTCCAGCCTGGGTGACAGAGTGAGACTCTGTCTCATTAAAAAAAAAAAAAAAAAGAAAGAAAGAAACGGGGGTGTGGTATTTTCAAATCTTTCTCAGAGAGCCTCTTTCTAGTACTGACTGGGCCTCAATATATGTGGTGTCTAAACCTTTGGAGAAACAAAACGTTAATAATATTCAGTGCATAGAAACTACAGAAAACACAAAGAATTAATCATGCCTGGTGACTCGCCAAATTACCGATTTCTGTGGTCATATAAAGAGGATATTTGAATAAATGCTGTGAAAAACTCTAGAGAGGCCAGTTTTCATAAATAAGTCATAAACTCCACGGAGGTGTAGGAAACTGGCCAAATACTGCAAGCTACGCAATGCCCAAAGGTAAACCTAATAAAGAGAAAGAGATTGGGAAGAAGAAATAAAGAGGGTCTACATTAAAGACTTCAGTACTGTGCTTGGGTACACGAGGGATTTGGAAATAAGATTGTAGTTTGAGTTACTACAAATAAAGCTAAAAAAGAAAGAGTGCCAACAATTTAATAAAGCTAAAAAAGAGTGCCAAAAATTTAATAGTAATATCCCCCAAATTGAAGCAAGCAAAGGAACTATATCTCTTGGTTTCAAAATAGAAACAAACATAAAATCTCATTCTTTCACAATTATCTAAATAGGAATTTGCAATCAAAGTGCTATGATTCAGTTGAAATTAATCTCTCTTCATAAACGGAAGTACTAAGGCAGCAAAATAAGAGTGTAAAAGCTAAGGGAATATTTACTTAAGAGAACACCCTATATTAAACTTTCATATTTTTTCCTTCCTAATGTAATTGTAGCAGCGAAACTAGATGGAATAATGCATGCTATCACAACTCATTTCTATGTTTATTTAAAAAGGTTACAATTAAATAAATTACTTGCTATACATGTTTATAATGGCATTTTCATAGAGTTATGGCTACAGAAGACCTTCTGTGTTTATCATCTGAGTCTGTTTATATGTGTTTGCCTCAAGCATCTTTTACTGTAGTACATACTCTGAAAGGCTTCATGTTATGGATTTTTATACTATTTTATCATTCCTGAATGATATGATTTTTAGAAAAAACATTTATATTAGGTTAGAATTATTAAAGATAGTGTTTAAGGTTTGGCATAAACTTTAATAATAGTTATCAAACTATTTAACTTCAAAGTAATTACATTAGAAAAAGCTTGACTTACTGATAAACTTTAGAATGACATTATATCAAATCTGACTTTAGGGCCAAATATACATTAAAATAAAGGTTATATTTTAATAAAGATTTTCAGTATTAAAAATGAACAAAGCTGACATTGTGAGCTGCCGTTTGTAATTATTTTAGTTTACACTTCAACTTTAAAAATTCTGTGCTCTGTTGGTAACTGATGAGATGAAAGAGGATTTCAGCCTTTTATTTACTTTCACTTTTCCACATGAAATATATTGTGGTTATGGATAGTCTTTATTTCCAAATCTGCTATGATCAGTACCATCTTTTATCTTTTTAATGTATATTTTTAAATTACTACAGAAATTATTATATGGCATGTGATGGTCTTTATCTGAAGGATATAATTTATAGATATAATGAAGATCCCTGAGGTGAATTTGCAAAATAATCATTTATTGTTCAACATTAAGTGTTCCTTGTGATTATGGTCTTTGACTATCGTCCATTAGGGTATAAATTGTTCTAGTAGTGTTCAGCTGAGTGATAAACATACTGAGAGAGAGAGACGGAGACAGAGAATGCAAGCATGAGAGAGAGAACAGCATGTTAACAAGATTCCTACTCCCTGTTGTGCATACTCGAAGTGCATTCTGAGGTCCTAAAAATCTGTTCAGTTATAAAGGGGAAAATAATTATTTTTTGTTTGAAAAATTATATTGAAAAGGAACTCCACTACCAATTTAAATAAACACAAACTTTTGCAATGTATTTGTGAATCTTCAGATATTTAAGAAGCACAGGTGAAAAAAATGGCATTTAGAGAAGTTTTTGAAAGGCAAAATGCACTGAACAATTAAAGATATGATTTTATTCGGGCTACTGCAGCCTGGAAAATGTGCATTAATGAGGAACAACTAAAAAGGAAGAAGGACTGGAGTTTTATAGAGGCAAACAAACAAGGGAGGTAACTACAGTTCTTACAGGACTGCAGAGAATGCATGGAGATGGGTCTTATATTTAAGGGCAGAGTAGTCCTTTATGATTTCCCAGAACATGAAAATGTGAGGCAGTTTCTTATCCATCACTACTTTCAAAGAGTACAAAAGTCAGGTGACATTCAACATTTTCATTCTCCCTTTTTCAAAGATAAACATCATTAATCACTGAACAACTGAGAGGTAGTCATAAACCTTAGTGGGGTGAATGAAGCAAGGCCAAAGATACAGTCTTTCAGGGAGACTTCTGACAGTGTCCTGTAAAACCAGTTAAACAACCCATTGAGGGATGGCAGCAAAGTTGAGTTGTTTTAGATACCTGAAGATTAGACATCTAAAAAAAGAGAGATCTAAAATAAAAAAGAAATATTAATATAAAAGACTGTATTAGCGAGCCAGGAGCTGAACCACTTAGGGTAACAAATCCAGTGGATTCCAAGAAGTCAGAGGATAAAAATCTTTTGGTTGTAAAGCAGTGTTCTTTGAGTTTCTCGTAGCTCTTGAGCTAGGCTGTCAATATTCTTGGTGATGTTGTCCATATCTCTTGCAGAAGGTCATGGATGACCCAACCTTTTTGCTTGACTTTTTTTGTGTCTAGTTAGAGACTTGCCCAGGAAGAAATCCAGCCCAGACATGGTCTACTGTGATGACAATATTTTGAAGTTAATATTTCAGGGCTTCTGTAGACTATGGGGAAATGAGCAGGATATAAGGCAATGAGAATCTGTGCACTCAGATTTTAGTTCTAAATGAGGCCAAGTCAGGAAAAAGGGAGATAAATTGAAAACATTAGTTTGAAAGGTTGTATTGAGTCAAGATTTCAAGTTACTCAAAGATCTTGGAGATTGTATTCAAACTTTTCTATTATAAAACATAATTTATGGTGAAAAAAGTTTTCTCAGAATAATGATTTAATTAGGTAAAACACAAATTTATACTTTTCATAATTTTAAACATTCAGGAGAACTAGGCCAGATGCAGTGGCTCAAGCCTATAGTCCTAGCACTTTGGGAGGCCAAGGTGGGAGGATCACTAATGCTACTTTATTTGTTCAGTAAGTGTATGTAAGTTTAAGAAGAATATACTCAAGTAAAATAAAATTAGGTATACTACACTTGTGCTGAAAAATCAGAGAAAGTTTTTTTCACTAAACCAAAAATTTAAAACTAGTTTTGTTTGATGAAAATTTACTTGAATTATATTAACTTGAATTGTTAAAATGTTTCAAGGCTAGTTTCTATAATATCTTTTTTTTTGCACACTGAAACTATAAGATGTTCACTTTTCTTAGTTTCTGAGAATTTTAGGATTATTAATTTATGTAAGTGCATATTTCTTTCAAAGCCAATTAGAATAGGATTCCTTTAATATAAAAGAGTTTACAATCTAACTTATGAATACCATGTGGAATTAGGAAAATATTCCACACAGTGAGAGGGAAAGGGCTTTATAAATTATAGACATATAAACATACTTTATACACACAGATGTAACTTCAATTCTAAAATTTTACTCATAAGTTGATCATAAACAGAAATACAAAATTTATATAAAAAAAGCTCTTCTCTTTCTAGTGGGTCTGAATTCTTACTTGATTTAAGCTCATAATAGATACACAGAGATTTAAAAAACAGATTTTCTGTCATCTTTCACCCAGCAGAGACAAAATCTCTACAAACCATTAATTGGAGATCACCAAATGAATGGTCAATTGGTTTATTTTAATTTTTTTAAAAAGAAGCCAGCATTAGAAATCAAGTAAGTGCTGAATAAAAATGAAATCAAATCCTTACCACACAACCAACAGACGAGACTACAGAGCACAAGACCAGATGTAGGACACACCACTGGGTCCCTGGACTGCCAGTCAGGAATGGAGCACCAAGGGGCCAGAGAGGCCTCCTTACCAGGGTGGAGTAAATAGGGATCTGAAGATGAGATCTAATCCCCTCTGAGTCCTGGCATCAAACTGTGAAAGATAAAATGCACGGGACAACTAGAAAAAAGATTTTATTCAGGTTATTGAAATAAAGACAACATTCATTAATGAGAAACAGCTTGACCAGAAAAGGAAAGGAGCCTGGGATTTTATAGAGGCGGGTAGAAAAGAGAGTCATTCAGGAGTCCCAGTCTGAGGCACAGATAATTATAACTTGTCCAAGTTCTCATCCTATTTAGTGGTCAACATGGATCCAGATCTCTAATTTCTAATAATTACTTTAGCCCTTTTTCTCAACCTTAAACATTTGTCCCTCAACAAGTCAAAATTAATGAAGTTTTTTCATAATTTGGAAAGATAGGAAATAATAAATAGAAAAAAATAGTTGAAAAGGTGGAAAAGTGAAAGTACAGATATGTCTCAAAGAAAGCACGATGATGGCTTTGGAGAATCTCATATTTCTTAGCCAATGATGGTGAGGTAGTTCCCTTTGGTGAAATGTGAACATTAGCCATTTCATAGTTCATTTCCTAAAGTCTAAGTATATGGATAAGGTCTATGCCTTTCCCACAGAGGTGTACAGGTAAGGTGTAATCAAGTTTGCTTACAAAGTTTTTTTAAACTATGACCTTGGCAGAGATGTACTTGTAATAGAAATTATATTCTGGAAACGTAAAAGCAACTAAATTTATAATTATTTGGCGGTTCTTCCTGTTCTTTCTCTGACCCTTCCCATATCTGGATCCTTCTTACTCATTGGATTTCAGGACAAAAAATGTTTTCTCGGAGATGGCTTTTGTGTTCATCTGTTAAAACACAGTCCCCTTTCTTAGTCCTGTCATCTTCTAACAAATTACCATGTTTACTCATTGCTATGGTTTAGATATGGTTTGCTTGTCCCCACCAAATCTTATGTTGAAATAATGATCTCCAGTGTGGTGGTATTGGGAGGTGGGGCCTAGTAGGGGGTGTTTGCGTTATAGGGGCAGATCCCTTGTAAATGGCTTGGTGCCATTCTCATGGGAGTGCATGAGTTCTTGCTCTTTTGAGACTGGGTTGCTTCTTGAGGGAAAGGGATTAGTCTCCCTCCAAGTGCGTTGTTATAAAGCCAGGATGCCCCTTGGCTTTGGTTTCTCTTCACATGTTCTCACTTCCCCTTCTACCTTCTCTGCCTTATGTGGCAGCATAAAGGTCCTCACATTAATCCGAGCAGATACCAATGCCATGCTTCTTGTACAGCCTGCAGAACTGTGAGCCAAGTAAACCATTTTTCTCTATAAATTACCCAGCCTCAGGTACTTCTTGATAGCAATACAAAATGAACTAAGACACTCATTAAAAGCAAATATCAAATCTCAAGATTCTAAATGTTTTTCTTACTAGTTTATAATTTGCCAACCCTCACTAGAATATAAGTTAAAGTGGGGCAGAAACCTAGCCTATCTTATACATGGCTGCATCCCTAAGCACCTTATATGTGCTTCTTGAATGAATGAGTGGGTGAATAAATGAAGACAGGGGAGACCAGAGTGATTAGGTTATTTTCTCAACATAGCAAACCAGTATAACAGCTAGGTCTGGAACCAGGTTTTTAATTTTGTGTCCTGTGCTCTTTTCACTCTATTATATACTACTTCTTCTTTGTATGGATGTATATATATAAAATCAGGCAAGCAGCCAAAAATATACAAGATTCCTTTCAATGAAACTCTGAAATACAACATTGAGGGCTACTCACTTCATTATTTAAAATTAAGAAGAAATTTAAAAGAAAAACAAATCTGGAATGAGTTCAGAAGAAAAACAAGAGTCTTCTAGGGTCTAGAGAGAGTGATTTATGAGGAGAGACCAAAAGAACCCAATACAGCAGAGCAGAGTCTAGTTACTAGATGACTATCTCAGAATGCTGTCCAAACACAGAGAACAGAAAAAATACCCATTGAAACATAAAACAAAGCAGTAGAACACTACTAATCCATGTATGCAAGTGTTCTCACAAACCCCTTGCAATATTAGAGATTTCTTGGAATCAAATTTATACTAAATGTAAATATCCATACTGAAATTGACCATCACCATTGACGCAGGAAAATGACTGAAGTTAAATGTAACGTCTGGTATGAAGGCCTTCGTTTCCATGTTGAATTTGTTCAAATAGTTTTAAATTGCAAAGCATTTCCATTCCCTGCAGGGTGCTTCACAAAATAAAAGAACACTATGGTAGGTGTCATGGAAAGAAGAAGAAAAAAACAAACGAGGTTTAACACCAAGACAATTTTCTTGGAAGTGAATCTATTGAGTTGTGAAATAACCCTCCAAGTAAAGTAATCATGGTTAATTCCCGAAGGAACAAGGTTGGTTCTCCGTATCTGGAAAACTTTTTATTTTTCTGAAAATTTTCAAAGATTTCAAGCCAAAGTTTTATTTGGATCAATGAGTTCCAATGAGAACTTTTACCTTTCAACCATTTTGAAGAATAAAAAGACTTGAAGAGATGAAGCAGAGAATTGTTTTTTAAAAAAATCATTGCTCCTCTTGTAGTGGAGAAACTCATTTATCTTTTTGGAAGGAAGTGATGAAGTGGAGGAAGATTTTCTTTGATCTCAAAGGTTTGTTTACATTTAAGATTTTAAAGATACTATTCATTTTTATTATTTCTTTATTTTAAAAAGATGAAATTAGGAGGATGCATGTATGCTGGAATGAAATAATCAGGATTGCTAATTGTGTGCACAATATTTTCACTGTAACTCCTATATGAAAAAGTACTAAAATAATGTAGAACCCAATTTGTAGACAACATTTTTTTTAAATTATGCTTTAAGTTTTGGGATACATGGCAGAACATGCAGGTTTGTTACATAGGTATACACGTGCCATGGTGGTTTGCTGCACCCATCAACCCATTATCTACATTAGATATTTCTCCTAATGCTCTCCCGCCTCTAATCTCCCACCCCCCGACAGGCCCTAGTGTGTGTTGTTCCCCTCCCTGTGTCCATGTGTTCTCATTGTTCACCTCCCACTTATGAGTAAGAACATGTGGTGTTTGGTTTTCTGTTCCTGTGTTAGTTTCCTGAGAATGATGGTTTCCACCTTCATCCATGTCCCTGCAAAAGACATGAACTCACCCTTTTTTATGGCTGCATAGTGTTCCATGGTGTATATGTGCCATATTTTCCTTATCCAGTCTATTATTGATGGGCATATGGGTTGGTTCCAAGTCTTTGCTATTGTGAACAGTGCTGCAATAAACATATGTGTGTATGTGTCTTTATAGTGGAGTGATTTATAATCCTTTAGGTACATACCCAGTAATGGGTTTGCTGGGTCAAATGGTATTTCTGGTTCTAGATCCTTGAGGAATCATCACACTGTCTTCCACAATGGTTGAACTAATTTACACTCCCACTCAGGGTATAAAAGCATTCCTATTTCTCCACATCCTCTCCAGCATCTGTTGTTTCCTGACTTTTTAATAATCATCATTCTAACGGGAGTGAGATGGTATCTCAAATCTCATTGATTTGCATTTGTCTAATGAAGAGTGATGATGAGCTTTTTTTCATATGTTTGTTGGCTATATAAGTGTCTTCTTTTTAGAAATGTCTCGTCATTTCCTGCACCTACTTTTTGTTGGGGTTGTTTGTTTGTTTTTTCTTGTAAATTTGTTTAAGTTCCTTGTAGATCCTGGATATTAGCTCTTTGTCAGATGGATAGATTGCAAAAATTTTTTCCCATTCTGTTGGTTGCCTGTTCACTTTGATGATAGTTTCTTTTGCTGTGCAGAAGTTCTTTAGTTTAATTAGATCCCATTTGTCAATTTTGACTTTTCTTGCCATTGCTTTTGGTGTTTTAGTCATGAAGACTTGCCCATGCCTATGTCCTGTATGGTATTTCCTAGGTTTTCTTCGAGGGTCTTTATGGTTCTTCTAGGATTTTTAAGTCTTTAATCCATCTTGAATTAATTTTTGTATAAGATGTAAGGAAGTGGTCCAGTTTCAGTTTTCTGCATATGGCTAGCTGGTTTTCCCAACACCATTTATTAAACAGCGAATCCTTTCCCCATTCCTTGTTTTTGTCAGGTTTGTCAAAGATCAGATGGTTGTAGATGTGTGGCATTATTTCTGAGGCCTCTGTTCTGTTACATTGGTCTATATATCTGTTTTGGTACCAGTACCATGCTGATTTGGTTACTGTAGCCTTGTAGTATAGTTTGAAGTCAGATAGCATGATGCCTACAGCTTTGTTTTTTGTTTTGTTTTTTTGCTTAGAATTGTCTTGGCTCTATGAGCTCTTTTTTGGTTCCATATGAAATTTAAGGTAGTTTTTTTCTAATTCTGTGATGAAGGTCAATGGTAGCTTGATGGGAATAGGATTGAATGTATAAATTACTTTGTGCAGTATTGCCGCTTTCACGGTGTTGATTCTCCATATGCATAAGCATGGAATGTTTTGCCATTTGTTTGTGTCCTCTCTTATTTCCTTGAGCAGTGGTTTTTAGTTCACCTTGAAGAGGTCCTTTATATCCCTTGTTAGCTGTATTCCTAGGTATTTTATTCTCTTATAGAAATTGTGAATGGAGTTCACTCATGATTTGGTTCCCTGTTTGTCTTTTATTGGTGTATAGGAATTCTTGTGATTTTTGCACATTGATTTTGTATCCTGAGACTTTGCTGAAGTTGTTTATCAGCTTAAGAATTTGGGAGGAGATGATGGGGTTTTCTAAATATACAATCATGTCATCTGCAAACAGAGACAATTTGACTTCCTCTCTTCCTATTTGAATACGCTTTATTTCTTTCTCTTGCTTGATTGCCCCGGCGAGAACTTCCAATACTATGTTGAATAGGAGTGGTGAGAGAGGGCATCCTTGTCTTATGCTGATTTTCAAAGGCAATGCTTTCAGCTTTTGCCCATTCAGTATGATATTGGCTGTGGGTCTGTCATAAATAGATCTTATTATTTTGAGTTATGTTCCATCAATACCTGATTTAGTGAGAGTTCTAAGCATGAAGGGATGTTGAATTTCATCAAAGGCCTTCTGTGCATCTATTGAGATAATCATGTTGTTTTTGTCATTGGTTCTGTTTATGTGATGCATTACGTTTATTGATTTGTGTATGTTGAACCAGGCTTGCATCCCAGGGATGAAGCCGATTTGATTGTGGTGGATAAGCTTTTTGATGTGCTGCTGGATTCGGTTTGCCTGTATTTTATTGAGGATTTTTGCATCACTGTTCCTCAGGGATATTGGCCTGAAATTGTCTTTTTTTGTTGTGTCTCTTCTAGGTTTTGGTATCAGGATGATGCTGGCTTCATAAAATGAGTTAAGGAGGAGTCTCTCTTTTTCTATTGTTTGGAATAGTTTCAGAAGTAATGGTACAAACTCCTCTTTGTACCTCCTGTTGAATTTGGCTGTGAATCTGTCTGGCCCTGGGCTTTTTTTTGGTTGGTAGGCTATTAATTACTGCCTCAATTTCAGATCTTGTTATTGGTCTATTCAGGGATTCAACTTCTTCCTGGTTTAGTCTTGTGCTGGTGTATTTGTCCAGGAATTTATCCATTTCTTCTAGATTTTCTAGTTTATTTGCATAGAGGTGTTTATAGTGTTCTCTGATGGTAGTTTGTATTGCTGTGGGATCAGTGGTGATATCTCCTTTATCATTTTTTATTGTGTCTATTTGATTCTTTTCTCTTTTCTTCTTTATTAGTCTGGCTAGTGATCTATCTATTGTGTTGATCTTTTCAAAAAAACCAGCTCCTGGATTCATTGATGTTTTGAAGGGAATTTTGTGTCTCTATCTCCTTCAGTTCTGCTGTGATCTTAGTTATTTCTTGTCTTCTGCTATCTTTTGAATTTTTGCTCTTGCTTCTCTAGTTCTAATTGTGATATTAGGGTGTCAATTTTAGATCTTTCTCACTTTCTCCTGTGGGCATTAATGCTATAAATTTCCCTCTAAACACTGCTTTAGCTGTGTCCCCGAGACTCTGGTACATTGTGTCTTTGTTGTCATTGGTTTCAAAGAACTTCTTCATTTCTGCCTTAATGAGAGGTGACAGCATGCTGGCAGTCCTCACAGCCCTCACTTGCTCTCGGTGCCTCCTCTGCCTGGGCTCCCACTTTGGCAGCACTTGAGGGGTCCTTCAGCCCACCACTGCACTGTGGGAGCCCCTTTCTGGGCTTGCCAAGGCGGAGCCGGCTCCCTCAGCTTGTGGGGAGGTGTGGAGGGAGAGGCGCGAATGGGAACCGGAGCTGCACTGGTGCTTGCGGGCCAGCTGGAGTTCCTGGTGGGCATAGGCTTGGTGGGCCCCGCACTCGGAGCAGCCGGCGGGCCCTGCTGGCCTGGGTAATGAGGGGCTTAGCACCCAGGCCAGCGGCTGCGGAGGGTATACTGGGTCCCCCTGCAGTACCAGCCCACTGGTGCTGCGCTCGATTTCTTGCTGGGCCTTAGCTGCCTTCCCGCCAGGCAGGGCTCAGGACCTGCAGCCTGCCATGCCTGAGCCTCTGCTCCCCCCACCCCCACCATGGGCTCCTGTGCAGCCCAAACCTCCCCAACAAGTGCCATCCCCTGCTCCATGGTGCCCAGTCCCATCGACCACCCAAGGGCTGAGGAGTGTGGGCGCATGGTGCAGGACTGGCAGGCAGCTCCACCTGCAGCCCTGGTGCAAGATCCACTGGGTGAAGCCATCTGGGCACCTGAGTCTGATGTGGACTTGGAGAATCTTTATGTCTAGGTCAGGGATTGTAAATACACCAATTGGTACTCTATATCTAGCTCAAGGTTTGTAAACACACCAATCAGCACCTTGTGTCTAGCTGAGGGTTTGTGAATGCACCAATCGACACTCTGTATGTAGCTATTCTGGTGGGGACGTGGAGAACCTTTGTGTCAACACTCTGTATCTAGCTAATCTGGTGGGGACGTGGAGAACCTTTGTGTCTAGCTCAGGGATTGTAAACGCACCAATCAGCGCCCTGTCAAAATAGACCACTCGGCTCTACCAATCAGCAGGATGTGGGTGGGGCCAGATAAGAGAATAAAAGCAGGCTGCCCGAGCCAGCAGTGGCAACCCGCTCAGGTCCCCTTCCACACTGTGGAAGCCTTGTTCTTTCACTCTTTGCAATAAATCGTGCTACTGCTCACTCTTTGGGTCCACACTGCCTTTATGAGCTGTAACACTCACCGTGAAGTTCTGCAGCTTCACTCCTGAAGCCAGTGAGCCCATGAGCCCACCGGGAGGAATGAACAACTCCAGACGCGCTGCCTTAAGGGCTGTAACACTCACCGTGAAGGTCTGCAGCTTCACTCCTGAGCCAGCGAGTCCATGAACCCACCAGAAGGAAGAAACTCTGAACACATCTGAACATCAGAAGGAACAAACTCCGGACACACCACCTTTAAGAACTGTAACACTCACTGCAAAGGTCTGTGGCTTCGTTCTTGAAGTCAGTGAGACCAAGAATCCACCAATTCTGGACACATTAGTTTTGTTATTTACCCTGTAGTCATTCAGGAGCAGGTTGTTCAGTTTCCATGTAGTCGTGCGGTTTTGAGTGAGTTTCTTAATCCTTAGTTCTAATTTGATTGCGCTGTGACCTGAGAGACTGTTCGTTATGATTTCCATTCTTTTGCATTTGCTGAGGAGTGTTTTACACCCAATTATGTGGTCAATTTTAGAATAAGCGCGATGTGGTGCTGAGAAGAATGTACATTCTGTTGATGTGGGGTGGAGAGTTCTGTAGTTGTTTTTTAGATGCATTAGGTCTAGAGCTCAGTTCAAGTCTTGAATATCCTTGTTAATTTTCTGACTCATTAATCTGTCTTATATTGACAGTGGGGTGTTAAAATCTCCCATTATTATTGCGTAGGAGTCTAAGTCTCTTTGTAGTTCTCTAAGAATTTGCTTTATGAATCTGACCTGTATTAGGTGCATATATATTTAGGATAGTTAGCTCTTCTTGTTGCATTGATCACTTTACCATTATGTAATGCCCTTCTTTGTCTTCTTTGATCTTTGTTGGCTTAAAGTCTGTTTTATCAGAGACTAGGATTGCAACCTCTGCCTTTTTTTTTTTTTTTTTTTTTGCTTTCCATTTGATTGGTAAATCTTCCTCCATCCCTTTATTTTGAGACTATGTGTGTCTTTGCAGGTGAGATGGGTCTCCTGAATACAGCACTTTGATGGGTCTTGACTCTTTATCCAATTTTCCAGTCTGTGTCTTTTAATTGGGGCATTTAGCTCACTTACATTTAAGATTAATATTGTTATGTGTGAATTTGATCCTGTCATTATGATGCTAGCTGGTTATTTTGCCCATTAGTTGATGCAGTTTCTTCATAGTGTCGATGGTATTTACATTTTGGTTTGTTTTTGCAGTGACTGGTACTGGTTTTTCCTTTCCATATTTGGTGCTTCCTTCAGGAGCTCTTGTAAGGCAGGCCTGGTGGTGACAAAATCCCTCAGCATTTGCTTGTCTGTAATGGATTTTATTTCTTCTTCACTTATGAAGCTTAGTTTGGCTGAATATGAAATTGTGGGTTGAAAATTCTTTTCTTTAACAATGTTGAATATTAGCCCCCACTCTTTCCTGGCTTGTAGGGTTTCTGCTGAGAGATCAGCTATTAATCTGATGGGCTTCCTTTTGTGGGTAACCCAATCTTTCTCTCTGGCTGCCCTTAACATTTTTTCCTTCATTTCAACCTTGGTGAGTCCGACGGTTATGTGTCTTGGGGTTGCTCTACTCGAGGATTATCTTTCTGGTGGTCTCTGTATTTCCTGAATTTGAACATTGGGCTGTCGTGTTAGGTTGGGGAAGTTCTCCTGGATAATGAAGTGTGTTTTCCAGCTTGGTTCCATTCTCCCTGTCACTTTCAGCTACACCAACCAAATGTAGGTTTGGTCTTTTCACAAAGTCCCATATTTCTTGGAGACTTTGTTCATTCTTTTCATTCTTTTTTTCTCTAATCTTGTCATCACACATCATTGCATTAAGTTGATCTTCGATCTCTGATACCATTTCTTCTGCTTGATTGATTTGGCTATTGATACTTATGTATGCTTCACAAAGTTCTTATGCTGTGTTTTTCAGTTCCATCATGTCATTTATGTTCTTCTCTAAACTGGTTGTTCTAGTTAGCTATAATATTTGAACATGTTAAGAGACTCAATTCCTGGTCTGCAGATAGTCTTCTCATGGTATGCTCACATGATGAAAAAAGAGCTGGAAAACTCTTAGAGTCCCTTTTATAATCCCACTCACGATCGCTCCACCTACATGACCTAACTACCTCTCACAGGCCAAACTTGCTAATACTCTCATGCTGAGGGTTAGGATTTCAACATATAAATTTTTGGGTGACACAAACATTCAGTCCATAACTAGGACATTGTCACTTGTTGTCTCTTAAGCAATTTATTCAGAGTAAAGGCAGCAATCATTTAAGGAGGATACTTAAGCTGTCTAATAGTGATGTCCACAAAATGAAGAACTAAGGCCTCTTATAATCAACCAGCACCAGCTTGCCGGCTATGTTGCTGAGACCCCTACTTAAGACATTAGATAACTATGCCCCGGCCAGCACCTTTACTGCAACCACAAACTGGAACCACCCATCTAGTCTGCTCCTAAATTCTTCACCTCTAGAAACTGAGAGAACAAAGATTTACTGTTGCTTTAAACCATTACATTTAAGATAATGTTTATATAGCACCAGATAATTAATACAGCTTATTTTATCACATAAAAAAATAATTAACATGTGTCAAATAATTATGTGTTTTGAAGGATAACAAAGAAATATGTGTACTATAAAGACTTTAGGATGCCACCTTTTTGTTTACATCCAGGATATAAAAACGATAATAAAAAAAAAAACTACTCGATTCTTAAATTTTGGAACATTCTTATCTAAAAATGATATGTTTTTAAATGTTTCGTTTCTGTAAACAATTGTGGAAGTTAAGAATCAACTGTTACATTGGCAATTTAATCACTTGCTCTGAAATGTAGTGAGACTTTAAACAACCTGTATGTTTGAAAGTACTGAAGTAGATCTTTTAGGTAGTCTAAGAAATGGATGAAATGGCACTGGGGAGCTATATTAGTTTCCGTAAGAGTTGAGATTGATTGCAGCAAGACTCTGTGAGTAGAATATTAAGATTTGATTTCTACTCAGTTATTTTCTTTCTTTTTCTTTTCTTTTTCTTTTTTCTTTTTTCTTTTTTTTTTTGAGATGAAATTTTGCTCTTGTTGGCCAGGCTGGAGTACAATGGAGTGATCTTGGCTCACTGCAACCTCGGCCTCCTGGGTTCAAGCGATTCTCCTGCCTCAGCCTCCAGAGTAGCTGGCATTACAGGTGTCCGTCACCACATCCAGCTAATTTTTGTATTTTTAGTAGAGACAGGATTTCACCATGCTGGCCAGGCTGGTCTTCAGCTCCTGACCTCAGGTGATCCCCCTGCCCTGGCCTCTCAGAGTGCTAGGATTACAGGTGTGAGCCACTGCGCCCGGCCGTACCCAGTTATTTTCTTTGGGAAAAAATGTACTGGTAGTAAAGTTGATGTGGGAAAAAAAAGACTTTCCTACTCAAGCATGTACTTGTTACCTGTTTCGCAAGAGTCTATGGAAAATACCGAAATGGGGCCTGAGTCTTCATACTTGCAATAGACTTCAACTATTGCTTTTTAATGAAGTGAGATTCTGCAAAAATTTTTCTCCCTGCTGAAATGGGCTGTGTCTCTGCAATAAGGGAGAATAATGGATATATATTTTCTGTTTAAAAAAAGACTGTTTAGAAATCACATTGGCCAATTTTTTCACATTTCCATAAATAAGTAAGAAGATACTTCTCCTCAGTGTCCCAAATGAGTAAAAAAGTTACAACAGAGTGTCCTATTGAAAGCGTTAGAGGGGTCAGAATGTCCTCCTTTCTTTCCCACTTCCTGTCAGGTGTCAGGCACATTGTACTCAATCACTTTGGCATGTATATCCACCCTGTATCTCTATATGGCAGGTGTTTTGTAAAGAATCTCACTTTAGATGGGCAGGGGAGGAAAGGCAGGGATAAACAGATCTGATAATAATGGCTATTGCTTAGTTTTTTGTTTATAAAGAGAGAATTAAAATCTTCCTAACTAGGCTCTGTGTCATTGTGTATCTTTGATTTCTGTCAGAGTAAAAGAAAACACAAAACAGTACTGTTTTCCAGCTGGGCATGGTGGCTTACGCCTGTAATCTCAGCACTTCAGGAGGCTGAGATGGGCGGATCACGAGGTCAAGAGATCGAGACCATCCTGGCCAATATGGTGAAACCCCGTCTCTACTAAAAAATGCAAAAATTAGCTGGGCATGGTGGCACATGTCTGTAGTCCCAGCTACTCGGGAGGCTGAGGCAGGAGAATTGATTGAACTTGGGAGGCGGAGCTTGCAGTGAGTGGAGATCATGCCACTGCCCTCCAGCCTGGCAAAAGAGCAAGACTCAGTCTCAAAAAAAAAAAAAAAAAGTACCATTTTCCCCAGAGATAGGAGGTTATGCAGCAGGTAATTCATTTTTGTTGGCCTCCTCTTTAAAATGCAAATATGTATTTCACTGATTAGCCCTAATAGTAATTTATAATCTGCCTAAGTTACTTTGATTAGGATACGAGTATATGCTCCTCTCTGTACATACCTAGTTAACAGAGAAAAGATAGAACTTTTGCCTGTAGGGGTTATAAGGTAATTTGGACTAGGTGTGGCATCGTGGGTGAGGAAGGTGAGTGAGCTGTCTCACTGGATGTTTCAGGATAGCCATAGTCTGCATGAAGGATGGTGAACATTAGGATGTTAGAGATGAGAGGAGAGAAGTCCCCAAGTTTGAGAGGAGTAAGCAGAATAAAGTTAATCAAGTATGAAAAGATCAACTATATACCAACTTGGAAACTGTGTCTGAGGTTCAGGTGATAGTAATTGCTATAAAAGATTTTAGAAGATGGGACATAAATATTTATTGAATCTTGTCCTTGGGTCCCTGAGAATATAAAAGAGGGACTGTCCTTTGGTTTTTCCAATTTTTCTGTCCCTGTTAGCTCTCAGAATGGTCAGAATGTGGACACTCAAAATCAAAGACATTCTCAAACTAATTTTCCATTAGTTCAGGCCTAGATGGGTGAAGTTTTAATGACATTTGAAATAAAGTTTATACCTGCCTTTGGAGTGTTCTCAGGAATCAAAGGGATAAATAGATAAGAAGCCAGGAGACAGAATCTTGAAGTTGAAAACTGTCCAAGTCCAGGCCACACTGGGGGCTAATATGACTATCAAAGCAAATTTTCTTGCTAGTGTGATTTCAAAACTGGTCTTAAAAGCTCTTGTTAATGACTCGATAATTGTTTTAATAGTGCCTCAGTCAAGTGTGAAGTGTTGTAGCTGACATGTCAGCAATGTATGAAGTACGGCAAAAGTTTCCTCCAGGTATATCTAGAGTATCATTAAGCATTCCTGCTTACATTTTGGCTTACATAGCAATAAAAATTTATTTACTGTAGCCATAAAACTTTTCTCTGGTTGTCTAAGGAAGTCTCCATTCAAGTTGGCTCTGTGAGAGGAACGTTGAAAGAATATTTAATGAGCAGCAACTTTCTCTTTTCTGGGCAGCTTCTTCAGTAGGCAGTGGAGTTATTTAGTTCAAATTCCCTCTGCTTATTTCACATGAAGAAATCTTCCCAAATCCCAGCAGGGAAATAACCTTTAAAAAGTATTTGTACAGATTTGCATTCAATTAATATTCATACATTCCTTTATTTCACAAATATTTATTATCTTCTATGTATCAGGCACCATCCTAGGGACTGTGCATATAACACTGAACAAAATCTTTGATGGTAAGAATACTGTATTCTAATGAGAGACACAAAATGTGTGTGTGTATATACACATGTATATATGTATATGCACACACATGCACATAGCACACACACACACACACACACACATATATATATATATATATAAATTTGTTCAGTTCTATGAAAACAAGCAAATAATCTGAATAAGAAGTCCTGGCGGTGGTATGATAAGGATGGAGTTTTGACTTATTTTATTTAGGGTGATCAGAAAAGGCTGATATTTGAGCAAAGACCAGAGGAAAGTGAGGGAGCAGATCAGTAAGGTATCTGGTAGAAGAAAGTTCCAGACAGAGGAAATAGGAAAGACCCTGAGGTGGGAGCACACTTGGCATGTTTCAGCAACAGCCAGGAGCCCAGTGTGGCTGAACAGCATATAAAGAAGAAAGCAATAGCCGATAAGGTAAAGAAGGTAAGGAGTGGAAGGAGGCAGATCTTGCAGGATCTTGTGGCCATTGTCAAGCCATTGACTGGCTTTTACTGTCAGTGAATTGGGAGAGTTCTGGGCAGAGGAGTCACATAATCTGAATTACATTTTAAAAGACTTCTCTGCCTACTATGAAAATTGTGTGTGTGTGTGTGTGTGTGTGTGTGTGTGTGCACACGCGCGCGCAGTGCAGGAGGAGCATTAAGGGAGCATTAAAGCAGGGAGACAAATGCAATTATCAAAAGGACAGATAGTGAACTAGGACTGTGATGGTGCAGGGAATGAAAACTGATGGATGAATGTAGACATATTTAGAGGCAGAGCTGATACTGGCTTTGGGGTCAGAAAGACAGTGAGTATGATTCTAGAGTATTTATGCTGAGCAACAGGATTAACTTTCTATTAACAAGATAGTGAATATGAATACCTACTGTGTGCCAGACATACGATAAAGCCAGTGAGTGACACAGTTAGAATTGAAGCCATATACAGCAGACACTTTTTTTCATGCCTCATAGACGTTTTCTGTTCTTGCCTCTCTAATTACATGAAAGACGACATGATGCTTGGAACTACATGGACTATTTTGTTACTATGAGGCGACGCATCAGTCAGAGAATGATCAGGCAAGAATGAGATGGCACATGCAAATAAGGTAATTACGAATTTTGTAAAGAGTGAGCAGGGTAAAAGGGAACTGCAGGAATAGATAGCACCCTAGGGCTGAAGATGCAAGAGGAGAGAATGATTACCAGAAATGTGAGTACAGCTTTAGGAGAGGGGTACCCTGGAAGACCTGATATCAGGGTCTTAGGTAAAGGACCTCAGGCTCTTACAAACCTTAGCCTAAAATGGAAAGAGCCAGGGGAATAATCTACCTAAATTCTGACTCTTCTGGCACTTTCATCTGCTAGCATTGCCTTAACATAAGCCATAGGACAGGGATGTCCAATTGATTTAACTCATAGAAGGCTGTTTTCCAGGGAACAGAACAGGATGTAGATACGTGGATCTGAAGTACAGTGGAGAGCAAAGCATCCAGTATGCAAATGAGCCTAGAGACAAAAAGCAACATGGAAAGGTGGCAGAATGGAGAAGTAGAAAAAAATCTTGGGTCCCTGATGATGTTCCTGTGTTATTATGCTGTATCTGGAATGACAACTTTGTCTTTTTTTTCCTTTAACTTTTCATTTTGAAATAATTTTAGACTTACAGAAAAGTCGTACAATTAGTAGAGGGTTTCTATATAGCCTTCGGCCAGATTCCCTCAGTGTTAAGATCTTGCATGACCATAGTACAGAAGTAAGAATTAACATTGGTATAATAATGTTAACTAATCTGTAGATATTTGGATTTTACCAGTTTTTCTGCTAATATCTTTCTTTTTGCCCTGTTCCAAGATCCAATGCAGGATCCCAAATATAACTTAATTGTTGTGTTTCCTTAGTCCATTATTTCTGCGACAATTTTTTTTTTTTTGAGATGGAGTTTCACTCTTGTTGCCCAGGCTGGAGTGCAATAGCACCATCTCCGCTCACTGCAATCTCCGCTTCCCGGGTTAAAGCAATTGTTCTGCCTCAGCCTCCCGAGTAGATGGGATTACAGGTGCCTGCCATCATGCCTGGCTAATTTTTGTATTTTTAGTAGAGATGAGGTTTCACCATGTTGGCCAGGCTGGTCTTGAATTCCTGACCTCAGGTGATCTGCCTACCTCAGCCTCCCAAAGTGCTAGGGATTATAGGCATGAGCCACCATGCCCGGCGAACAATTTGTTCATCATTACTGTCTTTTATGGTCTTCACACTTTGGAGGAGTGCTAGTCAATTGTTTACTAGAATGTCCCATAATTTGAGCTTATCCAGTGTTTTCTCATGATGGACTATGCATTTTAGGCCAGAAAAACAAAGAAGTGATGATCCCCTCCCAGTGTATCATATCAGAATATAAATGATATCAGTTGTCATATACATTTATTAATACATAATTACTAATACATCTTATGCATATGATATTAACTTTGTTCTCATAATGTGGTTTCAGCTAGGGTCAACCTTTTTGATGTGAAATTATTAAGTATCTTATCACATAAGCAACTTAATACAATTGCTATTATCTTGCTTGCAGATGAATACATCATAACAAATATGCCAGTCCTTTGAATTATCTTTCTTTTCTCCATTGTACCTTACTGTATGACAGAATGAATAACTTAATCAAGAGTTCCTGGATTATATATTTATGACCTGTGAATATAGTCAATTTACAGAAAATCAGTGGCAGAGTTGTCTTTTCATCTTGTCGATTTGTCTATTTCCTGAAACTAAATAGTAAGTCTATGATTAAAACAAGAAAACATTTAGTGATGAAATTAAATAATCAAAAGTTAGGAGGAATTGAAGGAATTATTAATTCAACTTCCTGAGTAATTATGAACTCTCTTTTGCCAAAATAATGAAAGCTCTTCATACACTGCTTGACCACTTTGTGGAGGACACACTATATTGCAAAGTAGCTCCTTTCAGGCAACTGTCTCTCTTTTTAGTTTTTAATTATTCTTTATACTAAGCTGACTAAGTCTTTATAAATTTGTCCCAATGATTCTAAAAAAAACATAACTCTTCCAAAGGCAGAAAACCTTCAAAACATTTCTAAATTCTTGTTAATTTTCATAGAATTGGTCATCAGAATAGGGCCAAGGATAGAAAATCCCTGTGGCATACCTATTCTGCCCATTTTGGCATTAATTGTTTAATCAACCATGTTTGGGCTCAGTTATTCATCTCTGAATTCATTCAAGTATTGTTATTCAGCTATATTTCTGTATTTTTTCTAGGAGGATAGCTTGAGAAGTCAATTAGTTAGGAAAATACTAATAGCTATAATTAACAAACTCCCAAGTTTCAATGATTAAACAGTAGAACTTCATTTGCCACTCAACAGTACAAACCAGATGTTTTCAGTAGGTGCGTATCTCTCTTCCACATGTGATCCAGGCATCCAGGCTCCTTATGTTTTATGGTTCTGTCATTCTTAGGGTCTTTGGGTCTTCTGCTTCAGTTAGCTGGAAGGAACATCTGCTTCTTAAAACCGCTGTCTAGAAAGGATGCTCATCATTTTCACTCGCATTCCATTGGCAAAACTTGTCATATGGCCCATCTAGACAAGAGAGGCCTAGGGAATATAATCTATGGTGGGCTGCCATCTTTCAGAATTTAGCTCAGCATACGGAGAGGAAGCGCTTATGCTAGACAGATGGCATGTTTGCTTTGTCGAATTCTTTCTTAAATACAGAAATAATGTGTCTGGGAAATTTCTGTGACCTAATATTCTAGTACAGAATCTGCAAACTTTTTCCATAAAAGGCCAGAAAGTAAAGATTTTAGGCTTTGCAGATCATATGATCTCTGTTCCAAGGACTGTCATTGTGATGCCAAAGCTTCCTTGCATGACAAATGCGTAAGTGTGGCTATGTTCCAGTAAACTTGATTATGAAGACTCAGATTTGATTTTTGTATAATTTTCATGTGAAGAAATATTCTGTGTTTTTGGTTTGCCTGTTTAAAAATATAAAAAATAGTTTTAGTTCTCAGAAATACAAAAACAGACAGCATGCTAGATTTGGACTGTGTGCTGTGGTTTACTGATCCCTGATCGAACATCACACTCTAATGGAAATGAGATTTGTATAGCATCCTTTGAGTTAAGTGAATACTTGCTAAGTCTTAGTACTCACTGTTTCCCTGCCCCTATAAATTTTGGTAAATCAGTTACTAATTAACAATGTATTCTAGATATCATATGATATGTAAATCAATTCAGCAATCTGGTTTCATACTTTATTAATTACTGCTACAATTTATTAAGAACTCACAAGGTACAACGATTTTACATACATTACCTTAACTCTTAAAAAAACATGTTAATGACATAGTTATCGTCACTCCTATTTTATCACTGAAGACACTAAGGTTCAAAGCAGCTAAAAAAATATTTTGCTTGTATTTCACACAGCTAGAAATGCAAAACCCAGAACTGAACCCAAAGTTGGATACAACTCTTTTCACCCCAACAAGTTTTCCTGGAGGTAGATGTGTGAACTCATTAAAAACTAATAGCTAGTATTTTATTCTCTGTCTTCACTTTTGTTTCAGTTCTGTTGCAACTTTTCATGTGTATTTTATCATTTACAACTTCAAAATACTATTTCTTCAGTGCATCCGAAACCAGCCAGGTACAGTGGCTCACACCTGTAATCCCAGCATTTTGGGAGGCCAAGGCGGGTGGATCACCTGAGGTCAGGAGTTTGAGACCAGCCTGGCCAAAAGGGGGAAATCCTGTCTCTACTGAAAATACAAAAATTAGCCGGGAGTGGTGGTGTGCACCTGCAATCCCAGCTACTTGGGAGGTTGAGGTAGGAGAATCGCTTGAACCCGGGAGCTGGAGGTTGCAGTGAGCTGAGATGTCTCCACTGCACTCCAGTCTGGGTGACACAGCCAGACTCCGTCTCAAACAAAACAAAAAACAGAGCAAAACAAAACAACACAGCTAATGCCAAGTGACAGTAAGCAGAGCAAATAATTTAGTATGAGGAAAAGTTTCTCATTGTGGAGAGTGGTTTGGAAGTTCTAATGCCAGTTACTGACAGGGTGGGCAAGAGAAAAACCTCACAAGAAAGAACACATTCTCTCTGAAGAAAGAAAATAAAAGCAAGTAGGAGGTAAGTAGTTCTGCCCTTGAGCTCTGTGGTAATGTTGGCCTTGGTCTGTTACTAATATGGTCTTGGGTAATACACTTAACCTCTCAGGTTTCTAATCTCAAAATTGCTTATTAAATTCATTTGTATACTGACCTTTTACAAATGAACTTGAGGCAACATTGGCAAATCAGATTTAGCACCTATTCTGCAAAACTCACAAGGTTGCTGATGTTGCTCCAGTTAGGGTATGTGACGAACTGCTGATACTCCACAAATAAAAGCTATTGTTATGAATAGTTTAGATTTCTACACTCATAAATTATGTTCAGTTAAGCTCAAAACGTACTGGTACTTATCCTATCAAATATAGTAATCTTTAATGAGAATAATGTTATTTGCCCTTTCCCACACTGTATAAATGTTAAAAGGATGAATCCATTAATCTCTGTTAATATTTGCCCTTTGGACAAAACTATTATTGAATAATAGGATATACCTTCCCCTAGAATAAATATTACATTTCATAATAAATCTGTGTAATTAGAATTCTATATGAATTTCCAAACACAGGTATTAGTGAAATATTATTTTGGAGGAAAAAAAGTAGCCATTTTATAACTCGTTGCCTCTTCAGTGGTGTTTTCACAGGGAAGTTACAGGTAAGATGCAAATGTGTGGCATCAGCAGAAGAGGTGAAATGAATGTCTATATACCATAGCCTTTTTCTTGTCTTATGCAGTAAAATTCAGTGAAAAGCAAATGGATATGCACAGTATTAAATTAACAACAAAGAGCTAGAGAAATTCTTTGTAGCAACACATCCTGCTACACACACGTCTCTCCTTCAGCAGGCTATTTCCTTTTAACCATTTGAGGCTTCTCACATTTCCGCTGCAGCTGGAGCATATCCTAGGGCACTTCCTGCCTCTTAGGATTTTTGGCACAGAGCCCTGTATCTCTACCGTTTGGCTTCTCCTCTAGGCATCTGATTTGTTGCAATGAAGATCAATTATGTCTCTATTGTCATCTTCATCAAAAGTAAAAGATGTCCAGTCTACTTTTCAGAGAGAGGTATACCAGTTTATGTGTGTGGCAGAAGGAGGGGAGAGAAGCTAGGAGTGGATGCCGTTCTTTTTGACACGAAACAGTTTAAATTTGCACACAGGGAGAACATAACCCAGACAAATATTCTTATCAAATGAAAATGTCACACTATATTTAGGGAGCCCTCACCAAAATCTAACCAGATCCATACTTCACCTAAACATCAGAAGAAAGGCTTTAACATTTGGCAAGGATTAACGATTAACTTCTTTTGTCTAGCCATATCAATCAGACTCTAAAACATGCACTTATTTTGACCCCATAATACAACTTAAGATGAGTTCATCCTGCATACACACTGACAAATGTGCATCAAGAAATATGAATAAATATGGTCATATTATTATTGTTCAAAAAGTAAAAAACCAGAAACAGCCTAAATGTGGATCAGTGATGGAATGGTTCTATAAACTAATAATTTGCATTTTAAATATTATGTTGCCATCAAAATTTGGAGCAGATTTATATGTACTTATATGAAAAGGGCTCTATTCTTACGTAAAAAAAAAGTCATGGAATAAGACGTGTATTCTGATACCATTAATGTAAACGGTGGATGCATGCATGTATGTGTGTACCTACACACACACTTAGAAACCTATATGGAAGGATGTATATAAAACTATTAGTAATAATTTCAATTAGATAATATAGGAATGGAAAATTTGAAGCAAAAATAAAAGGGGTTTTCTCATTTCACTCTTCTTTGAATTTATTTTCTTTTTATATTTCTCTACACATTCATATCTACTTTATTAAGTCAAGCAAGTCAGCAACACAAAAGGAAATAGCCTTTGAAGACTCTCTTACCGTCTTTAAAAAGCTATAGTTTTCTTTATCTCAATATGCTTCTATAGTTATAAAGACTTTTGCTCTTTGAAAAACACACATACATGTCACACACAGATGTACCTGCAGGGAGCAAGAGGGTATTAGCAGTGAATAAATTGTGCTGAGCAGACACTGAGGTAAACAGAAGAATGCATGCTTTATCTGAAGGGGGCCTTAGCCTCAGACTATTGTGCCATTGTGACCCAGCATTGTAATTCTTGCTATCTTTCTGGAAAAACTGGAAATTCATATTATCAGAAGAAATTATCCTACTTTAAAAATACTGGTGCCTAAGAGTTCAACTTTTTTAGATTACACATGTAAGTTATATCACACAGGATTTGTCTTCCTGTTTCTGGTTCATTTCACTTAGAATAATGCCCTCTAGATTTATCCATGTTGTCACATGTGGAAGGCATGAAAGCATTCCTTTTTTTGAAGGCTGAATAATATTTCATTATATATGAGAGAGAGACATACACAGACACACATATACATACATACATATATATACACACACTAACATATATATTTCAGTTTTTAAAATCTTTTCATCTGTTGATGGACACTTAGCTAGATTCCACATCTTGACTAATGTCAATAATGCTGCAATGAACAGAGAAGTGCAGATACCTCTTCCAATTATCAGCCAAGAATTTTTTATCCAGCAAAACTAAGCTTCATAAATGAAAGAAAGATAGTCTTTTTCCAGACAAATGAATGCTGAGAGAATTCGCCACTACCATGCCAGCACTACAAAAACTGCTAAAAGGAGCTCTAAATCTTGAAACAAATTCTCAAAGTACACCCAAATAGAAGCTCCTTAAAGCATAAATCTCACAGAATCTATTTAACAATAACAACGAAAAAACAAACAAGGTATTTAGGCAACGAATAGCACAATGAATAGAATAGTACCTCACATCTCAATACTAACATTGAATGTAAATTATCTAAATGCTCTACTTAAAAGATGCAGAATGGCAGAATGGATAAGAAATCACCAACAAGTTTCTTCTGTATACAGGAGACTCACCTAACACATAAGGACTCACATAAACTTAAGGTAAAGGGGGGAAAAAGAGATTCCACGCAAGTGGACTCCAAAAAACAGTAGGAGGAGCTATTCTTGTGTCAGACAAAACAAACTTTAAAGCAACAGAAGTTAAAAAAGACAGAGGGACATTTTATAATGGTAAAAGGACTAGTCCCATAGGAAAATTTCACAATTCTAAATATATATGCACCTCGCACTGGAGCTCCCAAATTTATAAAACAATTATGAATAGCAATCTACAAATTCAATGCAATTCCCAACAAAATACCACCATCATTCTTCACAAACTAGAAAAAACAATCCTAAAATTTATATGGAACCAAAAAAGAGCCTGCAAAGCCAAAGCAAGACTAAGCAAAAAGAACGAATCTGGAGACATCATGTTACCCGACTTCAAACTGCACTGTAAGGCCATAGTCACCAAAACAGCATGATGCTGGTGTAAAAATAGGCACATAGACTAATGGACCAGAATAGAGAACCCAGAAATAAAGTCAAATACTTACAAGTGACTGATTTTCAACAAAGCAAACAAAAACATTAAGTGGGTATAGGACACCCCATTCAACAAATTGTGCTGGGATAATTGGCAAGCTACATGGAGAAGAATGAAACTGGATCCTCATCTTTCACCCTATACAAAAATCAACTCAAGATGGAAGACCTGAAACCATAAAGATTCTGGAAGATAACACTGGAAAACCCCTTCTAGACATTGGCTTAGGCAAAGACTTCATGACCAACATCCCAAAGTGAATGCAATAAAAACAAAGATAAATAGACGGGACTTAATTAAACTAAAAAGCTTCTGCACAGCGAAAGAAATAATCAGCAGAGTTAACCAACAACTCACACAGAATGGGAGAAAATCTTCACAATCTATACATCTTATGAAGGGCTAATATCCAGGATCTACAAAGAACTAAAACAAATCAGCAAGAACAAAACAAGCAATCCCATCAAAAAATGGGTTAAGGACATGAATAGACTATTCTAGAAGAAGATATACAAATGGCCAACAAGCATATGGAAAAATGTTCAACATCGTTAATGATCAGGGAAATGTAAATAACAACCACAATGTGATACTACCTCACTCCTGCAAAAATGGCCATAAGCAAAAAATTAAAAAAAAAAAATAGATATTGGCGGGGATGCAGTGAAAATGGAACACTTTTACACTGTTGGTGAAAATGTAAACTAGTACAACCACTATGGAAAACAGTGTGGAGATTCCCTAAATAACTAAAAGTAGAACTACCATTTGATTCACCAATCCTACTACTAGGTACCTACCCAGAGGAAAAGAAGTCATTACATGAAAAAGACACTTGTACATGCATGTTTATAGCAGCACAATTTGCAATTGCAAAAATATGGAAGCAGCCGAAATGCCCATCAGTCAGTGAGTGGATAAAGAAAATGTGATATATATATGGAATACTACTCAGCCATAAAAGGAATGAAATAACGGCATTCACAGCAACCCGGATGGAATTGGATACTGTTATTCTAAGTGAAGTAACTAAGGAATGGAAAACAAAACATCATTTGTTCTCATTAATACATAGAGCTAAGCTATAAGAATGCAAAGGTATAAGAATGATATATTGGACTTTGGGGGCTCAGGGGAAAGGGTGGAGGGTGGCAAGGGTTAACAGACTATACATTGGGCACAGTGTACACTGCTTGGTTCATAGATGGACTATTCACGATAGTGAAAGCATACAATCAACATAGAATCAACCTAGGTGCCCAGCAACAGCGGATTGGCTAAGAAAAATGTGGTACATATACACCATGGAATATTATGAAACTATAAAAAAGAACAAATTTATGTCCTTCGCAGCAACATGGATGCAGCTGGAGGTCATTATCCTAAGTGAATTAACACAGAAACAGAAAACAAAATACCTTATGTTCTCATGTATAAGTGGGAGCTAAATACTAGATATACATGGACAATGGGAACAACACACACTGGGGACTACTAAAAGGGGAAGGGGAGGGGAAGCAGAGATTGGAAAACTACCTGTTGGATACTATGCTCACTACCCGTGTGACGGGTTCATTCATACCCCAAACCTCAGCATCATACAATATACCCTTGTGACAAACCTGCACATGAACCTTCTAAATCTAAAATAAAAGTTGAAAAATAAAAATAATAAAGAAGAGTCAAACATTTACCGTTTTTCGGTTCTCTTTAGAGGGCCCAATTCTTTTACATATAAGGACAGAACAAATTCTGTGACATTTAAATTAGAAGAAAAGAAGCAATCTTCACATATTAGGCCCGGTCCTTGATTTACTATATGATTTCTGGGAAAAAAAGTTTTCTTTTTCTATACCTCTGATAAGAGTACTATAACATATTTCCTGCTTACAGCTACACAAAGCTCCCCTAATGGGAATACTCCATTTAGGATTATGCAAATGGTGAACCTGTGGGCATGTTTGACAAAGCTCTCAACATGCCATGTCAATGTCCTAACCAGTTAACGTTAAGCACATGACTTAACAGATTTTCAAATGTGAACAGGATCTACTTCTATTGTTTATTAAAGGCAAGCCTGAACAACCTCTTATTCTGATTGAGGAACATTGGTATTGACAGAAGAAAAGCCTAATGGCCTATTTGAGAACCACAGAGTTGAGTGAAATTTCCGTTTCCACTTTTTTAAGTGAAGGGCTCTCTTTAGTTCAATATATATTTCCAGTGTGGTTAAAGTGAATGCTTTAATACCATTTTAAAGGAAAAATCAAGAATCTTTGCTATTCTGCTTCATAAAGAATTCACAAACAGATCAACTTAGAGAAAATAAAGATTAAATAATTGTGGCTGGGGTTAATGCCAGGAAAATGGGTCACTTATGAATACATACACAGTCACTCATTCAACAAATATAGAAAGCCCCTGCTATTTGTAAATTAAATTATATAGCTCCCTCAATTGCCTACATTTTAATGGGATGGGAGAATACAAAAAACTGTCATTTTACATAATAATACAAAACGATTGTAGGAAAAATACTGAAAGGAAATGACAATATAGTGTATGATTAAAAGTACCAACTAGATGTTCGTAGGGAAAGTTATGACAGAGGAAATCATGATTTAATTGGACCCTAGAAAATAACAAGGAATTGGACTAGGGGAGCAAAGGTCTTTGTTTTCCTTCCTATTTAAGATGAGGACAAAACAAACAAAAGAGCATGTGTATGAAAGGCAAGTTTTAGGGGAGAATAACAAGATAATTCCAGTCAGAATAGGGTCTACAAAAAGAGAAGATGGAAGACAAAGTTGGAAGAAATTTTGGGAAATAACCCTTTGTGCCAGATTAAGAAAGTTGTTTGGATTTTAGACAAAATGGCATAATGAAGGCAAGTTGGAGTAAGAGAAAAAGCAGAAGTTTTGAAGTAAGACAAACTTGGATTTGGATCCCAACTCTCTATTTCTTCCTTATAAAACGAAGACAATATTATCACATAAGTTTATTATGAATATTAAGTATAATAATATATATAAAGTAGCTGAGCCATATAAACCCTGACATATGTTAAACATCATGCCACTCTTCCATTTTATTCTCTATGTAGTTGAGTGTTATAAAAATTTTTGAGTGGGCTAATGACTTGATAAAGACCGTGTTTTAGGAAGATAAATTTGATCACCAATTTGCAGGAGGTGTTGGAGGAAAGGAAGTTAGCTACGCATCATTTTATAGGGTAGAGAGTATGAATCCCCATAAAATAATGTATTCATAATAAAGTTCTTCTGGGGATGGATACATAAGCTTTTGATTATTGAATGGAGTCTGTGACTTCCAAAAAGGTCAAAATTCCTGTGTGCATTATAGAAGATGCTACACTATGAAGGACCAAGGAAGAGAAGTGGAGCACAATAAAAAGATGTAATTATTGTATACCCCAATTAAAGGAGAAGTTGAAAATGATACTGAAAACTTTAATCATTTTGCCGAGAATATCATGGTATTTCCAGAGAGGAGATGGTCAGTCTGGAACATGTTGATTTTCAGGTTGTCAGAATTGCTAAGTAAAACCCTAACTAGACCGCATTTTGCACAGATTTAGGATATATGTCTAGGTTGGAGAGAAATATAGTTTAAGGCAGTTTTTCTCAGACTGTACTTCTGCTCCAAGGCAGGAGGCCAAGCAGTGCATAAAGCCATAAGATATAATGGCATAGCTTTTGGGAGCACATTCCAAGATATGAAAAAAATGTTTAAAAATTTTTGCAATTAAGAAAAATTGTCATGCCCTCATACAGTGAAGTATTATGAAATAGAAAATAAAGTCTACAAACATTTTTAAGATTAAACACAGGATGGGATAAATCTGCATTAATTCACTATTGCTGTCAGAAGTAATTCAGATCAAAGTTGTGAGAAAACTGCCAAAGACTGTGAAAATAAAGCAAGCAGAGGGGCAAGGACCAGGCCTTCAATACAGCCAGAGTTAGAAGATTGAAGGAAGAAGATTCAATTAAGGAGAACTTGTCAAAAAGGCAAGTAGATGTGCTATAAAAACTAAGTGTCAGAAACCTGGAAAAGAGAGTTTTGAGAACAGATTGTCAACAGTGTCAAATGCAGCAGCGGAGTTGCATAAAATGAAGAGTTAAAATCTCTTTAATGTTACAATGTTCAGGTTGTATGTAAGGATGCTTGGGTCATGTTCTAGAATATAAGATTTAATGCAGAAAATTTCCTACTTGTAGCAAGCCTTCCAGAGATCAATAAACAATCATAAATGTGAATCCCTTAGGCAGATCATTTATTTTAAGTGCTTTTTACTCTCCTCATCACAGCAGCATGTAGCATCCTTTACTCAAATCTTAGAATCCGTCAGTCTCATCCACTTCAGACTCGATTAGAAGTTGAATATTGTGGAGAATGGAATAATTTATAATATCAAAACTTAGCACTTTAGGAATAATGATGGGACGAATCCATTTTTGTTGTTGTTACAGGAGCAGCTCAAATACTCAGAGCTTTATTATCCAGCCTCCTGCATTAGTCAAAATGAGAAAAAAACCGCATACACACACACACACACACATAAACACGCACACACACACACCACAAACGAGAAGTCTATTATTATTATTACTGTTGTTAGAGAAGAAAAACAATACATATCACTCTTATTTTTTTAAAGCTGCTACAACTTCAGATATGCAGTAAAAGCATTCTTGGAAGCCACTGCATCAGATGAAAATATTCATAATATATTCAGTCTGCTGAACCCTCAAGCCGTTTCTCCAAAGAAGTACAAACGGTACATGAACAAGCATTCAGTCAGTAGGGGGATAGGCGGAAAGAGCAAGCACTCAACTAGAAGTCAGGTCCTGCTTCCACTGTTCTTTGTGATTTGTGCAAGTGGCCTTCATTTATAAATTTCAGGTGGTCTGCCTATAAAGTGGTGAGGACAATCTCTCTCCAACCTAGTTTACCACTCTGGGCCTAAGTGTGATCATTCACGACAGACAGACAATTACATCTTTCTTCACAAATGTACCGTGAGGATTATACTTGGTAGCATCTGTAAATGTGCTTAGCATTTGGTAAGCATTCAATGGGATGACTTTGAGTTCTTTCCATCGTTCTCTTCCTCCTTAGGGATCCTTTGAAACAACCAAATGACATAAGCCACTATACTTTAAGCATTCATATACCATAAATATGAGAGGCGAGGAGGGAGGGAGAGAGAGAGAGAGAGAGAGAGCTCGTGTGAGAGAGAAAGACATTGAGAAAGAAGTGCATCTTATAGGAGATTAAAGACTACAGAGAGGCTTGGGTTGGAAGATAGCCTAGAGGCAGATAGTGAATAGTAACAAAATCTGGTAATTCTGCAGTTCTAGAAATGGATATGATATTAGTATTAGGGGAATGAATTTCATCTTTAAAAGGATCTCAAGGTCTGTGAGATTGAGACAGGCATCATTATAAGACCTTTTAGAGACCTTCCTTTGAAAGACCCTCCTTAAAGACCTTGAGATGCTTTCCATTGCTTAAGCCACCTAGCCTGTGGTACTTTCTTATAGCAGCCCAAGCTGACTAAGACATAGGGCTATAATTTCCCTTTAAATAACATTGTAAGAGGACGTTTATGCAAGAGTACTCTGGGTTTTTGCCAAGCACACCAGTACAATGGCTGTCAAATATGGGGACTCTGACCCACAGGTTTAAAGAGCATAAAATAATATTTAACCATTGTATTTGCAATGCATACTGATATTTTCCATTTTAAATGGCTTTCTTGGCCTGTTAATGAGTCAATCTGCACTTGCAAAAAAAAAAAAAAAAAAAAAACCACAGCAAAAACCTCAAAGTTTTTGGTAGTTCCTTTTCTATATTAATACTGAGAACAATGGTATAAGGTATGAACACTATTTTTATAAAAACTATTTATTAATAAGTGTCTATTTCAGGTGTTACTTTCATATCTGCTCTATTTAATTTATATAATTAAATATATATTTCTTACTAAAGATAGAGTGTGTCAGTTAGTATGACAGTATTCCTTGCAGCAGCTCAGATTTAACATCCTCACTAACGCAGGTCATTTGTTACGAGAGTGCTTTTGCTGCATATTTGAAGTTGTAGTAGCTTAAAAATATGTCAAGTAACAAAGATGGATATGTACAAAAAAAATCTCCATTCAGGGAAAAACAAACAAGCAAAAACCTCCGAATGTGTACTTTGGGTTTATTATGCAAAAAGAGGGGTCATTACACAGGCTCTGGTTTAGAGTTCCCTTAACTTCAGTGGTCTATGTCTATTATCTGAATTAGTTTATGGTAGCTAATTAAAATATTTTCGAAATGAATTAAAATTGAAGGTTTTTTGTTGTTATGAGGATTCTCAGGTAGTTTGTAAAATTCTCTCTATAGAGAATATTTTAATCTAATTTAGCGGTTCTGGTACTGATGAGTGGAAGACACAAACCACTAAACACAAATGAGAAATTATGTAATCCTAGTGAGTGACATTAACAGAAGAAAAATAATACTGCATAGCCATGTGAAATAACCTACTTTATTGTGTGCTTATAAAGGAATTGGAGCTATGGGTCAAGTGACACTTCATCCCTGATTTTCCTGATCATTATAATTTAAATATTTTGTCCATTTATCAGATTATTTTCAGAGTGTGCACTCTAAGTTTTGTTTGAGGAAAATTGGCTTGATATTTTTGGGTTTATAAGAGTAGAAGCATTTGCTCTTTATTTACTATTTAAGCAAACTTGTGGATTAAGTAAAGCAAAAAGTGATGTTGAATTAAAAGAAGGAGAAAGCTTGGAGTGCATGACCAGAGCTCTAATTGAAATAGTGAAGTAGGTAGATTTTGTCCTGAGACGCATTCTTCTTCCATTTTAGTGCCCCTTGCACACCTTGTAGAAAAGTCTGAACCTGCAGTCCTACCAGTGCAGACTCTGACATGAAGGAAACTTGTGTTAGAATTCAAAAGTGATTGCTTAGTAGCTACTTAACTTGAATTTAGCATGGAGTTGCCAGATGCACTGTGGTAGAGCTAATTAAATATGAATTTCAGAATAATGACGAAAGAAACAACAAATAATTTATTTCATGTAAGTTTGTCCCAACTATTGCATGAGACATCCTTACACTAAGCAATTATTCATTGTTTATTTGAACTTCTAACTTAACTGAGTGTACTGTTATTCATCTGGCAACTCTATTTAAATTTTAGATTAAAGATGAAAAGCTAAATAAATTCATATAAATATAATTTTAATGATGAAAAATAAATAATTTCCTATATATATGTTCCAAGTATTGCATAGGACATACTTATACTAAACAATGACTCATTGTTTATGAGAAATTCAAATTTAACTAGGCACCCCATATTTTTATTTGGTAAATCTGACAACTGTTCACCTACCATGATCCCTGGCACATGATAGAAGATACCAAATATCTCCAGAAGCAGAAAGTGGTAACAGAAACAGCAAAGACTTTTGCAAATTGATATGGATGCAAATTCTGCTTTTACCAGAATTTTATTTTGGACAAATTTTTAAAAAGATCTTAGTCTGACCTTCTTGGGGCTGTGTCCCATAATCTGAAGCTCTACTTTCTCTTCACCATGAAAATTACTGGACTTCCAACTGGTTCTTGCCTTGGAAATTAACACATTTACATGATAATTGAAGACTTTAAGATCCCTCCATGTAAACTCACAGAAATGAAGTACTTTCCCAGTCTCACCTTTTTAGTAGCTTATTATCTGCTCCACCTATTATACTTTTGGAATAAGCCTAGGAGAAGAACCCTCTTCACAATACCTGCCTTTTCCTAAATGTGTAGGCAAGGGAAAATCCCCTGGATTACTGTTGAGGATGGGCAAAAGCACAATAAACTACCTTTAGTACTAACATGCCTACCATTTACATAATGCTGGGCATCCAGAGATCTGAAAAGTTGGGCAGTTTACATAGTAACTTTGGTTTTCATTATAATTTGCTCAATGATCTACATGGTATGTTCCACAGGTTGTCCCTCATTAACAATGCATAGATGGATAAGGTGTGCAAAATTGCAGCAAAGGCAGTGCTTTTGTTTTCACTAGTCCCTGTTCATGCATCTGTGATACATTGCCTAGCATGAATGTGTCTCAGATTTATTCTGAAGCAACTTGTACCTTCAGCATCTCCTAGAAGTGACAGAAGGGGTTTAAATCTGTTAAGTGTGTAGTCCATTCTACACAGCCATAAAAGGCAATGCAGTTTCGGAATTTATTGTCCAACTAGTCCTCTAGCACTCTAGCATAATGGGGTGGTTCCCATCCTGTGGGCATCCCCAGGTGACCACTTTCTAGCTTGTCAAGTACAAGCATTAAATTGATTACTTAATAGGTTGGCTTTATATGGTAAATACTTATGTTTCTAGACTTTATAATGAAACTGTAGGCAACATGTATAACTAGTATACAGATATATGCTTTGTCACATAAATTTATAACAATCTTACAAGATATCCTTATTATCAACATTTTGTAAATGAGAGAGACCAAAGTAGAGAGAGGTTATATAACTTATCTGGGATCTCACAGTGAAGAAGTGATGGAGCCAGTTTCAACTCAGGAAAACTGAATTTCGAATCTACATTCCTTTTTTTTTTTTTTTTTTTTTTTTTTTTTTTTTTTTTTTTTTTTTTTTTAGATAAAGTCTCCCTCTATCACCCAGGTTGGAGTGCAATGGTGTGATCTCAGCTCACTGCAACCTCTGCCTTCCGTGTTTAAGCAATTCTCCTGCCTCAGCCTCCTGAGTAGCTGGGATTACAGGTGCACACCACCATGCCTGGCTAATTTTTGTATTTTTAGTACAGATGAGGTTTCACCATGTTGACCAGGCTGGTCTTGAACTCCTGACCTCAGGAGATCCGCCCTCCTCAGCCTCCTAAAGTGCTGGGATTACAGGCATGAGCCACGGTGCCCAGCCCGCATCTATATTCCTAACTCCTAAGTAATGGTTTTGGGTGATATAGTATAATACATGGCAATAATAAAACCATCTCCTTGTGCAAGTATCAATTCCTTGGAATGAAGTCATTATATGCAGAAAGTTGTATCTTTATTTGTAATGGGACCTAAGCCAGAGAATTTCATTTTGAGAGACACTATTTATTACCTCAGGCTAAGGCTTAGCTGGATGCTTCTGCTAAATGTCAGGGATTCAATCATATTCCAAAAGAGGTTTTATTCAGTCACTATTTTGGATTTGTTTTCAAAGCCATACTTCTACTTGCAAGCTAAGTTTTTGTTTGTTTGTTTGGTTGACTGGTCAATTGCTTACAAAGGGAATAACATAGAGAATACTTCAATGTTAAAATATTTTAGGACTAATCATAGAAGTGTGATTTGAAAGGCTGAGATAAAACATCCAAAAGAAATACATCTTATTTATAGGTCTGAGCCCTTAAATTCTCACTGCGATTTGCAAAAGTTATTGAGCAAGGAGGTTTAAATAATTTTTAACTATGTTTTTTAAAAAAGTCTGTGCTACTAGAAAGAAAAAGAAAACAACTGTTCTTGCTATCATACATTACACGGTTAAAGGGGCACCTCCCTTAACTGACTGGAGGAAGTTAGCTGTTGGTTTCAAAATCACTCTTTCCAGAAAAGTAGGGTGTGTGACTCAGATTTCCACCCGAAGGTGGTCCTTGAGAGAAGGTCTTAGATGTTTAGAAGAGGTTACGTTACTTTCTTTGGTATCACTTATTATTTCCTTCAGGCAAACCACATGTCAGAGGACCTCTATCTGAAAATGACGTGAGTGACATGAGTTCTTTCCTCTTCTTTTTTAAAAGGTCTTCTTGTCTTTCTGTTTTTATGTGTGCTCTTCACTGGCAGCTTTCTATAAACAAATGCACTTATCAGAATAAAAGAGTCAGTTCACTTCTCTAGGGAGAGATTTTTATATCCATCTTTTGGAGAGATGAGATGAAACGTAGTTTGAAACTGAATGTATGCAAATTGATGTATAGATCTCCACATTTTAAAAGACCCTGAGTGGTCAAAATGATGAAACAAATGAGAAAGAAAAATAAGAGGGCAAGAACTAACATTAATTGGAAACGCAGTGTGTATCTCACAACCTCATAAGTATTTTGCACACAGCATTTAATTTGATCCTCCTATTAAGGATTAAATAGACATTTTATCTCCATGTTATTGATGAGGCAGCTGAAGTGTGGACATATGAAAATAACTTCTACCAAATTATGCATGTTATATAAATAGATAGACCAGTAGAGCAAATAAAAACAAAAACTCAGGATCTGTGATTTCCATAATACTACTCCAGGAACACAGGCATAGCATTGAGTGCTAAGGAGTCTGAAAATTGCTGACAAAATGGAAAACCTCCAAATTCCTAGAAAATTGATGTTTAAAAATCTTTATTTCTAAAAATAGTCTCTAAGTTTATGTTCCAATAAGAGTTTGGCATCTATAAAAGACAAATTTAGTTAGAAAGGTATGCCATTGACCCTCAAGGAGACGTTTTTCACTAGAAGGATTTTGCGTTATGGTTCTCTAGAGGGACAGACCTAATAGAATATATGTATATATGAAATGGAGTTTATTAAGGAGAATTGACTCAGACAGTCACAGGGTAAATGCCCACGATAGGCCATCTGCATGTTGAGGAGCAAGGAAGTCCAGTGGTGGATCAGTCCAAGTCCCCAAATCTCAAAAGCTGGGAAACCAACAGTGCAGCCTTTAAGTCTGTGGTCAAAGGCCTGAGAGCCCCTGGCAAGCAACTGGTGTGAGTCGAAGAGTCCAGAAGCTGAAGAACTTGGAGTCTGATGTTCGAGGGCAGGAGATGTCCAGCACAGGAGAAAGATGAAGGCCGGACGACTCGGCAGGTCTGTTCTTCCATCTTCTCCTGCCTGCTTTATTCTGGCTGCACTGGCAGCTGATTAGATGGTGCCCACCCATACTGAGGGTGAGTCTGTCTCTCCCAGTCCACTGACACAAATGTTAATCTCCTTTGGCAACACCGTCACAGACACACCCAGGAACAGTTCTTTTCATCCTTCAATCTAATCAAGTTGACACTCAATATTAACCATCACAGATTTTATACATACTTAGGGTCAAGTGTTAAGCATTTTGTTTCAAATATAAGATATATGCTTGGAAATTAGTTTGGCTGACTCTGGAATTTAGGTATTATATTAAGCTCAGAGACTTTTGGATTGTAACCCATTTGGCATTATATCGTGTTGTATAATTATGTGTTTTTTTCCTCCTCCCCAGAACCACAGTTACCTATTAGACAAGAAGTGACAGGTTACTGTAATCCATGTAGGAGTTGCCTGTCAATATGATATTTTTTCAATAGCATTTACTGAAACATACAAGATTTAGGTATGCCCTAATTGTTGTGGGATTTTCAAAATGTGTCATATTCTATGGGAATCAAGCTGTTTAATTCATTAATTCATTAAATTAATATTTATTTATCAAATGCTTAAGTGACCTAGAGTTGTAGAAGGCACTAAAGATATAATGGCAAACAAATGCAGTTTATTGGGGGAGACAGTAAATAATAAGCAATAATTGTAAAATTGCAATTGTTTTAAGTGCTAAAGTATATGGTGCTCTGAGGTGGCATAATAGAAAAATTAATGCATGCAGGAAGATTGGGAAAGGGAAGTGATCTGAAGTCTGTAGGATGAATAGGAGTAAATTGGGACTAAAGGGGAGGAAAGAGGCCTCAGTCCTTTGAATATCCCGGCTGGGTGATGGTGATGCTGAGGGAAGAAGCCCAGGAGCACACTGAGCTGGGATGTGGTAAACATGGGTAAACAAGGTCAGGCCAGGACTAGGGATGGGGAGGAGACTGTGAGATGTTAGGAGGAAAATTAAAGGATTTCAAAGATGAGGGAGGATAGGGAATCAGAAAGGAGTAACACAATCAGATTTGTGTGGAAAAGATTGCAAAGATTTTTCTAGGTGTAGTGGGGCAAATGCATGATCAGGGATAAGGATGGATGACAGTGGGTAGATCACTTATGAGCCATTTACAGCAGTCCAGTCTAGGGGTGCTGGTAGCCTGTTTCAGGTGGTAGTGAGGATGGAGGTATAGATAGGAGAACAGAGTGGAGAAATGTGTCTGAATTTTTTATGAACAGACATTGGTGATGAATTACATATGGAAAGATGGGAGGGGAAGAAGACTTGTTTAGGATGACTCTGGTTTCTTATTCCCTATGTTCATCATTTTTTTTTTTTTTTCAAAATGAACCAAACAGGGATGAGAGTGAAGGAAGATGCTGGGTCCATTTTTGTACATATTGGGATTAAGGTACCTTACAGACATCTAAATAATGATGTCCCATACACTTTGACATCAGTGCATGGTCCTTAAGCCTCAAGCTGTAATCTATTTGTCTTGTAATTGTATTTGTATTTTATCAAATACATAAACATTCCTAATTAACTTAACAAAATAATTGCCTTCAGTTTGTGTGACTTAAACCTTATGCTTCCCAAGTGAAGGCATTGCTTCTTAAATGTTTCCCCAAAAACAATTTAACTTAAGGAAGTGTGAGCAAATTCTATTATTAAGAAATACAGATTGCAGATGACAGCTATAATGTAATCCAAGCAGATCAGAGGTCTCAAAGCCGTGAAACTTGGTTATATTAATAGGAAAGCAAACTGCATTTTCCCTTGTATTAGGATGAGTCTTTATTCTAATTAGGGAAAGTTATCTAAAATCCACATATTTGTTTCCTTTATCTATTTCTTCTATACAAACCTTTTGTGAAAAACAACAAAGTGGCAGCACAATTCTCTAGCATTTTTACTCCTGTAGGTTTTGATTAACTGTAATTAAGTAAAGGCAATTATTCAAAGGAAAATAAATTTTGTCATTGTTAACTCTATTAAACAAGAAGTCATTTGCTGCTGAGTGTGGTGGATGTAAAGAGACTTAATTACCCTTTTTTCTTTTATCCTTTTATCCTAAAGGAATAAAAGAAGCTTCATATTATTTTCTGTCTTGACTCGAGTACACATCTGCCTCCCTTGAGCTGAAGGTTCACAATTTTTTGTTGTAATCCTTTGCGTCTGGAGATACGCCTGTGAACTAGGGGTACAATAATAGCCTGGGTTTTCTGCCTGTGAGCCATGGTAGGCAGATTCAGAAATAAGAGTTAATAGTTTATCTGGAAAAACACCTTTGGGAAATTTCAGGTAATCACAAACCACTGTGCAATACAAAATTAATGCATATTTGGTTAGACTAATGCAGATGTATCTAACTGCATTTAGGCAATTCTGCAGATATTAAAATTATTTCACTTCCCAGAAGGAAAGTAAGTTTAGGGTTGGAGAGTATTTGGGCTGCAAATGGAAAAACTAGATAAAATCACTTTTTATAAAAAGGTTGAGAAAAAAGAATAAATAAGCTTCTATGTTCAGGAGGAAAGTTTGAGAAGTGGTGGAGACAAAGTTTGTATTTCTGTGAGAGACCTCCTGTCAGATACCATGCTTGAATTTCCTTGAAATCTGTAAATGTAGTCAAATCTACTGTTCTTAATAATGTATACAAATATATCCAGCATTTACATCATTAAGAATGCAGTAAATAAATGCAACACTTTCAGCCTCAAAATGATATAGGGTCAATAAGAGAAGAGAAGAGAAGACTACAGAATTGAGTTGAAACATGAAAGATGGATAAACCTTCTAAGAAAGCACCTTAAAACTGGCTGCACAGTGGAGTTATTTAACTGATTCAAAAATCCAATGACTGCGAAGGGTCCCATTTCCAGAAATAATGATTTGATTAATTCGGGATGGAACCTGAGAATCAATATTTTTTAAAGGTCCCAGATGATTCTAATGTGTAGTCTAGCTTGAGAATCACTTATTTCAGAGATGGTTATGACTAACTATAAACTATTGGTAAAACAAATCAAACATACTTTGTGTATTGAGTGTATTGCTAAAGCTTTCTGGATGTAGAAGGGCTACACAGACATTTTATTCTCATGAATGAAAATGGCTAGCATGTTTGAAAATGAATTAGACACAGGTATTATTTTGTTTTTAACTTCTACTATATAGTAGCCTTAACAATTAAACCTGTGATGTTAGTATTTGTAGTATTTGTATTTGAGAAATAGAAGGTAAAATATAGAGGATAGAGATAAGACAAAGAACCTACCTAATTTCCAGAGTTACAAACCTAGAACTTGGTGCAAAAGTTATTGTGGTCTTTGCCATTGAAAGTAATTGCAATACCGCAATCACTTTTGCACCAGCCTAATAGAGGATGATTTGGGATTCAAACCCAATCTCCCTGATGCTTACGGACAGTCCTTCAGGGTTTCCTATAGCGTTATGCTCCTGCCCCTGGCAGGTGCTCCTTGGCTTACTATCCTTGTCTCAAAATAACAGTATTTTTCTAGAGAGAAAAGAAAAGTCAAGAGAAAAATGAAAAGAGTAACAAGCTTGGGAAGAATGTTAATACTATTATATTTGTACGTTATATGTTTCACATTTCTGCAGCGTATTTTCTTCATTGTTGCTAAGGGGAAGAGAGCAACTGCAACCTTCTATGATGCCAGGAATAGGCTTCATAGATGAAAAGTACATTTATGAGAAACTTTAAGATAAACTGAATTTAAGGCCTCTTCCATGTGAGTTCTCTTACTTAACATCTTATCTCCTCAACTTAAATAGAAGGCACATAAATTACTGATGTTCCCACACACTGACTAAAAGCGGGATAGGATTTGGGTTTGGGTATCAGAAGAATTGAGTTCCCTTCTGGCTTGCAATCTGAATCCAGTTCATTCAAACCATGCCTTACAAGAACGAGTTTCTTATTCTTATAAAAATATTTGCAATGAAAATTAATTAGTTTACAACCATATTTAAAACCTTGAAAAATACTGTTTTTGCATGATATCATTATTAATTATTGTATTGCAGCACCCAGCATGATACCATGCTTATGCAGGTACTTTACAAATATTACTTGATGTTTTGATGATTTTGTATGATTAAAAAACACACAAAAAGTTGGATTTCATTAAATGGAATTTAAGGAAATATAAGAGTTTGCAAGTAAAAGGTATATATTCTTGCCATTTTTAATTGCTTAACTTTTATAAACCATAGTTTATGGTCTTTTGTAAGCCTTTTAATACCATGCAGAATCGAGAGACAAGCTTAAATTACAATCATATTCAATTATGAGTGGAATATACAATAAGAATACTCATAATATCATAATTGCTAAAACTTATTGATAACATAGTATGTTAGTCACTATACTAGTTGCATAGATTCTCTTAAATGCTACAACTATGAATGAGTAGGTAGTAGTATCATTTATACTTTCCCAATGCGGACGAGGAAGCTTAAAGTCTTCCTTTTAAGGTCACACATCTAGTTAAGTAGCAGAGCTTGAACTCAAACTCAAAGTTAATCTAGGGGGGTTGAATTTAAGGGAGTTATCATTAAATACATCAATACAAAAAAAATTCCAATATTCTCTCTCTAAGGTTGTATAACTCCCTGTGGCTTCCATAGGCTATTTGGAAACAAATGTGAATATACATGGTTTCTTTCTGTCTATTCTTTGGCTAATTAGAGGTTTCAGTAGTTCTTATCTGCTTATACAAAAGGCAGACAGATACAATTGCAGGGGTGGTTTGAAATAAGTCCAGAATCTTCCTACCCACTGACCATGCAGAATCCAAACCCTTAATATGCATAATCAAGGCATTACTTCACTTTACTTTGTAATTTCTCCTAAAACACACACAAACCATTAGCTCATTCAAAATGGCTTGGATGGAAATAGCTGATTGAAACTGATGTTTAAATCTTAGAACCAAGCCAGACTACTATCTGTGTAAGAGGCTGTACTGCCTTATTACTGTTTTATATTGATTATATCAGCAAGTGAGAATCAATAGGTCAGACAGGACCTGTGAATTGGTGTTTATTCATATGCATGCTTTCCAGGTGGATGTGGTAATGTGATTAGAAATGATAGTGTCATTATGTAAGTGCTAATAGTACCTAAAATGTTTGAATGCTTACTATGTACTGAGCACTAGTGTACATGCTCCACATGGATTATTGCAAAACAACCCTATGGGCAGGGACAGTTATTGACCCCATTTTACAGGTGAGGTTAATATCACTTTGCACAAGGGTTGGCACCTAGCAACTGGCAGTGCCATGCAGGCATTTTTACTTCAGAGTTAGCTCTAAACATCTAAATAGTCTTGGCATGAAATTCTATTATTATTGGAGGTCAAAGGGCATGACTACATTATAAGCAATACAGTGGAATTGTTTTGGAACCTGGAGTCTCAGCTTCAATTTGTAGTGCCACCATTTATCAATTGGTGTCCTTGGGCTAATTACCTCATTTGCTAGTGGAAGATAATAGCATTACTTACCTCACAGGTTGGTATGAGGTGGATAAATTAATTCATCTGAAACATTTTAGCATAATGACTAAAAATAATAAGTACTCAGTTATTATTATTTGAACTACCTAACTGGCTCCATGGGTTGATTCAGGCTCTAAAAATAGGCAACAGATGCATTAGGCAGCTTTCATTGCTTTCTGTAACTTGACATAGCGGCTTTACGTTACTCAACGATTTAGTACAATTTAACATTTGTAGAGCTCCTTTCTCACAAAGATAATTGATCTCACCAATCATCAGCCAACTTGTGAACTGGCTCAGAATGAGAAAACCCATAAGTTTCAGATGCGGAAACAGGCAAGCAGTGAAAATTCTTGCCTTAGGACACACTTGAATTCAAGGAGATCTGAGGATTAGCACCAAGGCGTGTTATCTAACCAGAGAAAACACATCTCTTCTCAAAGTTCCTGATAGCCTGAGGACTCAAGGAATCAGACAGCCAATGACTCCAGAAAGAAGGAAATGACACCTGAGAGAGAAAATCTGGCTAGTCTTAGATCTTGACATGGACTCTTGTTTGATGCTGGATATGTTCCAACTACATTAAAGTTCTCTACACTAGACTTGCTCAATTGTCTTGGCAGACTCTGCTATAGATAAGACATCAAGTAATCCATGCTGAGTAGAGAGAAGAAAAACAGTAACTGTAACTGACTAGGTTTCATTAACCCAAGGGTTCTAAGAAAAAAAAAAAGTTATAGAAGGCTTGCTTTTTGTGGCAACCTAACCAATTTTAGAAGAGAACTTTTTTATTAACTTATTTTTTGCCAAGTGCATTATAATATGTAAGCTGACAGCTATATTTTTATAAAAATAAATTCGTATTTGCATTTTTGTGGTACATGGGCTTCAATGGCAAGATGCTTCGTTAGGCTACTAATCTTACCCATTTCACTGGGTCTAGCCTCCCTCCCATCTCCCACCTCCCCTAGATCTATATGCACCTCCTTCTTCACTCCCCCAGCTAAAAACATTTGTTAGTATCACTTCATTGGGAACTGAAACAATGAGTTCAGTTTCATGAGTTAGCTGAGATAAATGTGATGGGAAAATTTTTCTTTTTAAGTAATTTAAAGATGCAGGTACATTCACATATATATTCTTTGATTTATTTTGAAAGAAGTTAGAAAATAGGAGATCATCAAATATATAAACTTAATAGTTTTGTTTTCACTTAAAAAGTTAAAAAAAAAAAAAAAGAAAAACCATTTTGTAGTAATCAAGACATTTTTGAGGATAGGACCTGGGCAGAGAGAGTACAGTGGTATTCTCTTATCTGTGGTTTCTCTTTCTGTAGTTTCGGTTACCCATGATTAGTTGCAGGTTTAAAAGTAGGTGAGTATAGCACAATAAGATATTTTCAGAAAGAGTGACAGAAACCACATTCACATCACTCTTATTGCAGTATATTAATTGTTCTATTTTATGATTAGTTATTGTTATTCATCTCTGTGTCTAATTTATAAATGAAACTTTGTCATAGGTGTATATGGATAGGAAAACACATAGTATATGTAGGGTTTAGTAGTAACCATGGGTTTAGGCTCTCAGAACCTATCCTCCACGTAGGGGGACTACTGCATGCTACATGCTTGGATGGGATTTCCAATCTCATTTTCTAGTTCAACTCTAACCTTTCTGTCTCATTAGGGTGGAATATTCTTCTCTAAAACACATGAAGTAAATGAACGCTTGGTAAAGATGTTCATGTTTAATTATAACTGGAAGTCAGACCTGTCTTAGGCAACATAATGATCAAGGTGAAGTTCATCTCTGCTGGCTTCCCATCTACTTCTGCCAGAGCCACTTCTTCCTTCTGACTCTCCCTTTGTCTTCCTGCCATCCCTGATTCTTGTCAAGGGGATAAAGTGTCAGGCAAAGCAAGCTTAAGTGTTTTGCCTTTCAAAGGAGATTTCTTCAAATTTAGAAAATGAAAACATTTTTCAGGAGGGGACCACTAAACCATGAAACTATATAGCTTGGGCATCAACAATTTAAGTTTTGAAATAAAACAGTGTTTAAATTTCAGTTTTGACACTTACGGGTTTTATAACCATGGGCAAATGACTTCAATCTCTTTTGAATTCTTTGTCTGAAAAGAAATGGGAATAACAATATCAGCTATCTCTGTTGAGAGTTGAGAATACAGGGAAACTAGGTATGATGTCTATTTAACTCATAACAAAACGTCAACAGTCAGTAAGGCTGATAATTTGCAGAAAGAGTATCTGACTTGCACCCCTTTAAATAATAACATCTGGGACCACAAAAGTCACTTGCTGGTGAGACTGCTCACCATACTAGTCATAGATTGTCATAACTTCAAGGAATCTTAGAGGTCAGCCACTTCAAGGTAATTAGAAAAAGGTACCTGGTTTATCAGCCAGATAAACCAATTTTTCCATGGCCACATAGGAATTGAGAGATTGAGTCATGTCTCTAACAGGGGCTTCTTACTGCAGTTCTAATTTTTTTCACTTGTAGTTCTAATTCTGTTCACTTCACTGAGAATTCTTGAGTGTATAGGGAGCTGATGATGACAACTTTCATTTTGAAGTGAAGTATTCGTAATCCTTAAAATGTGTATTTTGCTTAAGATTTAATGTTGAGACTCAAATTCTCCATTTCATTTAAACATTTATTGGTTTGGTGTTCACCGAGCAACATTTTTGTTAATTTCAAAATATTATCATTCATGAGAAACAAAATAAGTTTATGAAATTACTCTCTTCCTTTTCTAAACCTAAATTTTGTTGAAGAGCAGAGATGAGGTCCAATTCTACAGACACAGACCCATACACACACCCTCCAACCCCCTACACACAATGTAACACATGAATATTCCAGCTCTCGAAGGCATGCTGTTGCAAGTTGCTATTTGAGTTTAGGAAAGAAAGAAATTAGTATATGTTTTTGTAGTTATTGTTTTCACGCATTCTGAAGCACATTTTGAAGTCCAAATAAAAGATATCTGTTGAGTGGATCCAACCTTTAGAAAATAGGTTCGGAAACTTTTTCTATAAAGGGGCAGTTATAAATATTTTAGGCTTTGTATAAGTCAAGAGACAAAATTTTAAAAATCATCTAGGTACTTACATAATTAGAGAAAATCAATTTTTATTATTTTTATTGGCAAAACTTAAAATATAAGAAGGACACAATATTTTTGAAATACATTTTTATTACTGAGAAAAAATGAATTATTTTATGAAGGATAACATTTTTTGTAACTGAGATTCAAAATAATATTTCTTATCCCCAAATTGATTGTGAGCATTTATCTATTAAAAACCATTCTCAGCTCACAGGCCCTTCAAAAACAGCCTGGAGAAGAACGATAAAGCGATGAATCAAAGTTAGTTCACCAAGGGAAATGAATGTCATCAAAAAGATCAATGACTGACTCTGGAAAAAAATTCAGAAAAAGAACATTTTTACAAAAAGAGCGAAGAAGATACAGAATTAAGATATAATAAGATAGCTTCAATAAATAATTGCATACAAGAAATTAAAGGACTAAATTCCACTGTCATAGATTACAACATAATTTCTGAATCTTGCCTTCTATTATAGTTCCTTTCTTTTTAGAATATATATCCTTTATCACATTGAAATATTTTCCTTCAATCCGGGATTAAGAGACTTCTAAACTAACTAACGTGATAAAGTTTCTGGAAGTGAATGTTGCAGAATCAAGCTGGAAAAAGAATGTCATCTTAGTATTTGGGGCAGAGTGAATTATAAGAAAATATTACTCTCTTTGAACTTTATATGGAAGCTTGTGTGTGGAGAGGATGAAAATATGTAATTCCAAATTATGCCTCTTTGGCATAAGGATTATTTTGAGCTGAAGACAATTGAGAGAAAGCAGTTCTCTGTTCTTCTCCTATTTGTCTACCAGCAAAGCACAAATTCCCATTGTGATGGTGTCTCTTCTCCTTCCCCTGACCAGAAAAAGGAGAAAAACCGTTCTTACCACTGAGATTAGTCTGTGTAAACAAACCTTACTAAATAACTCTTATATACCATTAGTTTCCCTCATGTATTTTCCTTCCCATGGTTTATCACCCTGGGAAGCCTAAAACCACCTTAAAAAACATCTAGTCACTTCTCTACACTCACCACCCTTTGTTAAAGATATAACTCCTCAAGTCTAATTGCTTCTTCCGGCTTTCACTTCTTTTCTCTGGAACTACATTGCATATGAAATTTAAAATAAAATGTCTATGACTTTTCTCCTGTTAATCTGTATTTTGCCAGTTTAATTCGCAAGCTCCAGTTACTAAACCTAAGAAATTAGAGGGAAAACTTTTGCTCTCCTATATGTCCTTGCAAGTAATAAAAGGTAGCAGATTCAAATATAATATCTATAGAAACCTCTTTCACTGTTGTAATCTGAGGACTGAGGCTAAGGGGCAGTTGCTGCATGATTCAGGCCAAATCTTCAAGAGATAACCACAGAACACCACAATTTTGCCATTTATTGAAAATTCTAGTCTCTTGGTTGTCTGCACTTTCCTTTCTTAGCTTTATTTTCTATATAGCGTTTTTTTGTTAATCTGAGCAACAAACATTTTTTATTTCTCCAACACTGTAATTTTAAGAAAACTCTTTCCAACAAAAGCCTCATTAAGATAGGATGCCTCCAAACATCTACACATCATATTTTTCTTTCAGTAAAAATGTGTTGTGATGTGAACACAGGACTTGAATTTTATTGCCAAGTAAAGCTGGCTGTGAATCCAGATCCATCATTAATCTGTTGAGTGACTTTGGACAAATTTTCCAGCTCTTTTCCAATCTGAAAAAGAAAAGAAAATCTGATGTAAGGTCTTAATTCCTGGGGTTATTATAATTAAATAAGATAATGTGCATAATAAATGACATGTACATTTGTATATATACACACACGTATATGATAAATTTGTAAGGCAATTTTGAAAATGAGACTATGCCTTTTTAGCTTTTAAAATGCATATAATGTGATATAAATTATAATACTTAAAAATAGATATATTCAGAAATCAAATACTAAAAATGAAGTTGTCCTGACAGAGGACTATCTCAGGCATTTGCCCAAGGATATTCTAAGAATTTAATTGTCCATTTACTCTACTACATTGGAAATGCTACAAGTCTGAGAACCTCTGCTTCAACCAGATTTTTTCCTCCTGAAAGGAAAACTGGTGATCTCAGGTGGCATGTATGAAGTTTTATATTAAAAGGAAATGTCATATATTCTCACTAGCTCTACTATTCCATTACATAATATCATTATAGAATTGCTATCTTAGTCCAATTTGGCTGCTATAAAAATACCATAATTGGGAAACTTATAAATCACAGAAATGTATTTCTCTCAGTTCTGGAGACTTGGAAGTTTAAGATCAAGCACAGGCAGATTCAGTGTCTAATGAGGGCCCTCTTTATGGTTCACAGATGATGCCCTCTCACTATATCCTCACCTGGTAGAAGGGACAAAAGGTCTCTCCAGGGCATCTTTTATAAGGACACTGGCCCCATACCTGAGTGTTCTGCCCTCATGAAATAACGGCCTCTCAAAGGCCCCACCTCCTAAAACCACCACATTGATTATTCATTTTCAACATATAAATTTTGGGACAACATAGACATTCAGACCATAGCATTTAGTGAAAAAGGGAGAAAGTCATGCAGATGGTCATTCTTAACAGACCACCATTCTAATTTTTTATGTGGGTGCCGGTTTAAAAGGGAGTGGGTATATAGGAAACTCCATTGTAAATTCGAATATGCAATTCTGGTTTCCATTTTTCTTTATTTCACAGCTTCTGCTGGCCTTACATAATTTTTATTGCTAAATAATTACTTTGCAAATTGAAAATAACATTGACCACCTCCTAACGTCTTCAGAAATTTTGTGGATTATAGATATGGTGATAAATATCAGAGATATTATATAAATTCTAAGTATCAACATTATAAAATATAAAATTTTATTATCTCCTTTCAACCAGCTATTTTCTGCACTTTAAAAAATAGGTATATTTACATTGCTAACTACCAAGCAAACTCCTTTCCAATTCAGCATTTCTCATTTCTTACTATTTCTTTGTTGGGTGTCTGTTCTTATTTCAATAAAACAATTAAACAAAGTTCCATTCCCTCTAGGCACTGATAAGATTTTGCCCGATTACCGAGATATTTCTCTTTAAAACCTTAAATTCACTTATGTGGAGTGATTATTTTATGAGCTCTATTAAATCTAAAAAGACATCCTCATCCTAAGTATCTAGTAGTATTAGCAAGGGTTGGCAAACTATTCAGGAGATAATTGACTCTACAGTTTATCCTGTCACAACAAATGTAGGTACACAACAAATGTGTGACAGTTTATTCTGTCGTAACAATGTAGGTATGCATTGAAGGTGTAGGCTTGGTTGTGGCGGGAGTGAGGGATCTCTGTGTATTTCCTGGTTCCTTGCAAATAACTTGAAGTCATTAAGACAATATAGGAGGTACAACAGAGAGAAAAGTGTATTTCCTTTTTGATGCAGGACTATGCATCTTAGAGTTCTTTTTACCCTGTGCCTTTGTTCACATTTCCCCTTCTGTCCAAAATGCTCTCAGCTCATTTCCCCTTTTAGCCAAGATTGCTCGGCTACAGCAAATAAAAGGGAAATCAGGAAAAACTGTAGAAAGCTTTCTCAGTCTTCTTCTCCCTCCACCCCTGATCTTTGTTTCTGTCCGTCATGATTCTCTATCATGACAAGTATCTGTGCAATTGCATAATGACTGCTTCATGTGAGTCCATAAAATCAGACATTCCTTTATTCAACACATTGTTATTAAGTGCCTGCTATGTGAAGTAATCAGCAAAATCTGGACTTTCCAACAATATTAACTATGCGTTTTCATAGGCACAAAAGACTACTGACCACTGTAAATGAGACCAGCACCTAGGGTTGATGTCCAGTGGTTAGGATTGACTGACAGTGTGGGGCCATCAACAATTTTTTGCCCCATCACCTCATGCATTCAGAATGGTTTGTTGACCACAGAGAAGTGTCTGCTAAACTTTTCTCCCCATTTTGCAAAACTTAGTGACCCATGCAAATATCAAATCATCAATGCTTGATTATAGGATCTAATCAATTGATACAACTAGCCCAGATACATTTATATATTGTATATTAATCTCTCTAATAATCTGAAGCACTCATCTTCCATTTAGACTGACTTATCTCCCATTCTCTTTTTCCTCCTGCCTCTTCTCCTTATTAAATATATTTACATGAAAATAGTTTGGATCCCTTGTGATCTTAGCTTTACTTTTGACAGAATTTCTCTCTTGTGAAACAATAATGCTCTCCTAATGAGTTGATATGATGTCAAAGACATTATCTAAAACAATTGAAATGCAACAAATGGAAAAATATTGATTTGAGAAAGTGCTCTGCAGAATTCCAGATGTTGGATTAATAAATTGTGAAGCCATTTTATCGTTACCAAAAATTCAGTGCACTTGCTTTTCAGTGTTATGCTATTTAGACTAAGGTAGCAGCAGCAAAACTTAAAAATCAAATGCTAAAATAAATATAGAATTGCTTAAGTACTGACTTCAAACATGTCACAGACTTTTTTGCACTTCAGAGGCTGAGCTTAGCAAAATAATTGTGGTATGCATTACATTCTGTTATCATAATTTTACTCAGTTATTTTCATGGGGGAAAAATGGGAATTACTAAAAATCTACTTCGATGACTAAGGTGCAGGCTTCCCCTGAATTATCACTCTTAAGCACATTTTCTTAGAAGCACGTATTCCCCGACTATTGTAACATGAAAAGTAGACATTTAGTGGAAAAACAAAACAGGAAAAGAAAGAATGCTTTATTTTATTTATCCCATTGGAACAGGGAGCCATTTAAATGTACGAATGTAAAGCATCTCTTCAGAGCCTGCTATTGGTAATTGTTTCTGTCTTTAAGTGATGGGCTATTTAAAGTGCAACAGTCATGCACTCACCAGTCTAATTTATATTGCAAGATATTATAAATACATTAGTCTCATAGAATACAAAATTTACAATAAAAACCCCTTGAGGTTTTAGTGGAGAAAGAGAGAGAGGGGATGGTGACAACAGCCCAAGGTAAGGGTGCAAAATTGCCTCCTGCAGTTGCTCTAATGGATTGAGATTCAAGGCAGTAATTATGTAAAAGAGGGTGGGAAATATATTTGCTAATGGCGTAGTGGAAACATAGATCCCATACATCTACAATCTCAATTACAAGGACAGGCACAGAAGTAGACAAGGACCTAAGAAATCAGTCTGAAAGATGCTAAAGTTTCCTTTTGATATAGGTACCCCAGAAATCCCTTGGCAGTGTTGGGTGGGTAACAACAACAACAAAACCGAAACTTGTAGATATTCTCAATATGGAAAAAGCAACTAGGTGGTTTTAGGTTGATGTTAGAAGCTTCTGAAACTGTAAATACTCCAAAACTATCTTTTGTTTTTTGTTTTTATAGGTTGAAATAAAGACAAAGTAATAAGGAAGTAAAGACATCAAGCTAATTAAGAAAAGCAGAAATAGTTGCTTTGTTGCTACTTTTTTTTCTTTTCTATTTTTTTGGTTTATAAGGCATAGACACTCATTTCTGTTACATCAGGAAACATGATTTTATGGCAAAACCCACCAAGAATTGAGGAAACATAGATCCATTAGAAATTGGGGAGATATGGAAACTGTTCACTCTTCCCTAGCCTGTCTACCATCAGCAACTTGGGAGTTCAGCATTTTCTGTTTTCAGGTTTCTGATGCCTCTGCTTCTCTTCTGTTTATCTTTAACTTTGTGTCTTTCTGCTGTTTGGCTTCTGCTTTATCATTACTGCTGTTGTGGCATGCCCTCTGCTGAGTCCCTCGCAGGTATCCAGCTCTCTTCAATTGTCTTTGTGCCATGACCCGACTCCGCTGGAGAACATCAATCAGATCAGGGTGGGCCCGTCTCATCCCACAATAGGACGTCTCTATTCTACAGAGTTTCCCTGCCAAGAAAACTCATTGGACGCTTTGGTTCTGGCAATAATTCCTGATTCAATCAGTTCTGACTGGGATGGCAGTGTGACATGGTACAGAGCACTGTTTCCTCAAAATAAGGAAACTCTGGACTGTGGTTCACTTTGCCTCGAGAGCTCTTTCCCAGAGACACATGGCTCTCCCCCTCACTTCCTTCATGTCTTTGTTCAAATACTCTCTTTTCAGGAAGCTCTTCCCTGACCGCCCTCTTTAAAATTTAGCTCCCCACCTTTCTAACACTTGCCTGTGCCCAGGAAGTCACTCTCTTTCCTTCCTTCTTCTGCTTCATTTTTCTTCTGAATTTCTATGAACATCGGATAAAGTATATAGTCTTTTCATTTACTTCGTATAATGTCTGTTTCCCTCCATTAGAATATAAACTCCACAAGTACAGGGATATTTTCTTTTCCTATACTGGCTCTTTTTCTACTATTGGGTACCCAGAGCCTAGGGTAGTGCCTGACATGTGGTAGCCATCCAATAAAAACTTAACGACTAAAAGTGGTCTCATTGACAAGGTGCTGTAGCAAAATTAAAGATGACGCTAACATGGGAAAATATTGAATACTACTCCAATATGGTGTAGCAAACCTACAGATCAACTAGTCCAAATAAGAGGGGGAGGAGGAAGTCCACAAAAGAAAATTTCCAGAAAACAAAACTCAGTGCAATATCTGATTAAATATAAAATTTTGGGGGTGGAAAAAAATTGAGTGTATGATAAAGATAGTGTAAAAAACAAAAGCAAAGAATCAGAAACTTTGGGGAAGATTATAAAGGAAAAGAGGCATAATCAAAATATATTAGTAGGTATTGCAAAGAAAAATAATTCTATAGATTGTGGTGGAAAGACAGCAAGATGGCTCACGATTATTCTTGTCTCCTAGTACTCATGGGTTTGTGTAATCTCCTTCCCTCGAGGCAAGAACTCTGATTTACTTCTAACCAATAAAAAATGGCAAAAGTAACAGGATGCCATTTCCATGGTTATATCACATAAGATTGTAATGTCTGTCTTGTCAGCTGACTCTATCCCATCCTGGCTTTGATGAAGTAAGCTGCTGTGATGCAAAGTGCTCTCTGGAGAGGTGAGAAACCTAGGGCAGGCTTTGGCCAATACCTAGGAAGAAACTGAGACCCTCAGTCCTACAACCTGCAAAAAACCAAATTCTGCCAACAACCAAACAACCATATGAGCTTGAAAGTAGATTGTTCCTGAGCTGAGCCTTGAGAGAAGACTACATCTCATACCTAAGCCTTGACTGCAGCCAGATGAGAGACTCCGAAGCCGAGGATTCAGCTACTCTGTGCCTAGACTCCTGACTCACAGAAACTGTGAGCTAACAATGCCTGGTATTTTAAGCCACCAAGTTTGTGGTACTTTGTTATCAGCAGTAGATAACTAATATGCTGCTATAATAATTTCAATACTTTTCATTAATTTATGTCTTTGAGAATCAGTCTACAGACAGAATACAAAGAAGAATGGATAGGAAAATGCAACAGTATTTTAAGTCTTTTCAAACTCAGCATTGTAAAAGCAAGAAATTGGGGTGTGGAGTGGATGTGGGAAATAGAGAAGAAATGGTAGGTAATAGTGCTTATAGGTTCATTTTATAATGTGAGGAGTCAGCTTTATATAACAAGGAATAAAGGCGTAGATTTATTATGTAAATTTACGAAGGGAAAAAAATAGGTGAAGTAAAAATATTATGAATAATAAAGAAGGTGGGATACTTTGAGTGAACCAAAGTGGCATTTCTCAGGGAAGGAAGTTAATAGACTGCTACATGATAAAGCAATATGGTAGAAACCTGTTAATGAGATAACTGGAAGTAACTAGCAGTAGCAACAACGACTAGAGTTCAAAGTGGTCGCCTCTTGTCGTAAGAGAATGAGGCAACAGGGTGTTAATTTTCATTTTCCCTCTAAACTAGGTCATTTGAAACCTTATATATTTTTTACTTTAAAAATTATAATGAAAATAAATACACAAAATATGAATTATATTATTTAAATCATAAATTAGAAATAAAGAGTATTTGTTATTTATTCCTAAATATCAATTCTGGCTTTCTGGCTCACTGACATTTTCAGGATTCTCCCCTGCTTTCTAAATATTTTTTTGCCTTATTTTTCAAATTTGCTGATGATACAAATAATACATATTCACCTTAAATAATTTTAAAAAGTGTAAAGACATTGTAACTAATATATAATATCTGAAATTCTACCTCTGTGGAATAATTACCATTAGCATTTTGGTGAATATTTTTTTCTTGCTTCTCTTTCTGCACCCTTAAAACATACTGCCAAGGCTGGTCTCAAACTCCTGGTTTTAAGACATCTACCAGCCTTATTTTTGATCTCATTTTCATAAATGAGATTATATCATAATATCACTTTTAATATTGGATAGGATACTCTTCCACACTCTATAGTTTCCATCTCTGATTGTATATTTATTTTGCATTTCTAAGAAATTATGCATATTAATAGACAGTTGTGTGTTGATTTCTCTATTGTTTCATGATTGTGTAATTGAGGTAATGCATGCAGATAGTCGATCTAAATTTCTATTACTGAATATAAAAATTTATTAGTGAAGTGAATTAAATACTATATTAATATATATCTGCACATAATTCCAGGTAAAGATAATTTGTGGCTAAGAAGAAATTATTCTATTCATATATGTAAATTAATACACAGGTACACTCACATACACACCATCTCCTTGACCTGAAAGACGGCAATCTCAACCATCTGAAAGATTGCAATCAATCAGGAGGGAGGCCGTTACGATTTTCATCTATTCCAATAAATATCATAAAATGTGTATACTTTATTTAGATCCCATTAAGTTTCATTTTATCTACATTTATTTCAGCCACAATTCTAATAAACTTGGTTATATGATTTCAAGCATATTAAAAGCAAAATCTTGAAGATGGTTATAATAGAATACTATACCCACCATATACAACCTGTCAATTAGCATAGGAATTTGACTCTAATTAATGTTAGGGCTTATACTCCTGAATGATCTTTGAAAATCTGGGAGCCCATCAAAAAGAACTGATGTTCAAATGATGATCCCGTGTCATCAAGGAAAGGTTACATTATCTTCAGCTTCTTTTGCTTAAAAAGAAAATCAATGAAAAGTTTAAAATGATTTCAGAAAAATTTGAATTCAAAGGACTGACATTTAACCAAAGTTCTTGTTGCTTTAATTTATAACTATCTTGTCATCACCATCACCAGTAAAAGCAGCAGCCACAGCAGCATCATAATTTTTATGACCCTTTTAAAGCATCTATTTGCAAGGTATGCTGGAAGCTACTTAACATTTTAGCTGAATTAATCCAACAACAACCTTAGAAAGATATTGTTATGCTTATTTTCAGATAAAAACCAGGTTTAAAAAAATGATAAGAAATGATGGAGTTCACTTTGGGATACACTGAGTTTGAGGTGCCATAAAGAGACATTCAGGAGATTTCAATAGGCAAGAAAGAAAGAAAAGAGGTGACTTGCCTAAGTTCTATCTTAGCTTCTGCAGTAAATTTGTTTTTTTTATTTTTTAATTTCTAATTTTTGTGGGTACATAGTAGGTGTATATATTTATGGGGTATATGAGATGTTTTGATATAGGCATGCATTGTAAAATAATAACCTTATGGAAAATGGAGTATCCATCCCCTCAAGCATATATCCTTTGTGTAACAATCCAATTATACTCTGTTCTTTTAAAATGTTCAATTACTTTATTATTGATTATAGTCACCCTGTTGTGCTATCAAACACTAGGCCTTATTCATTCATTCTAACTATTTTCTGTACCCATTATCCCTCCCCAACTCCCCTTCACTACCTTTCCTAGTCATTGGTAACCATCTTTCTACTCTCTATCTCCATAGGTTCAATTGTTTTGATGTTGAGATCCCACAAATAAATGAAACCATGTGATGTTTGTCTTTGTGCCTGGATTATTTCACTTAACATAATAAACTCCAGTTTCATCTGTGTTGTTGCAAATACATGGATCTTATTCTTGTTTATGGCTGAATAGTACTCCATTGTGTGTAAGCACCACATTTCCTTTATCCTGCCGTTAATTTGAATGTATGTTTACTTTTTGAGCCTATGCTTGCTCCTCTGTTCACTCTTTACTCTAAAGTAGTTTCCTTCACATCTATAGATTCAATGAACATATTTATTCAGAGAACATACACATTTATATTTCTATTAAAGACTGCACCTCTAAACTCTAGATTCATATGTCTGATGCCTATTGAAATCTCCTGAATGTCTCTTTATGGCACCTCAAACTCAGTGTATCCCAAAGCGAACTCCATTAACTCCTGGTTCTCTCCCAGTGTCACTTATCTCAGTGACTAGCATCACCATCCATCCTGTTACACAAAGCAGGAGATCAGGAGTCAGTCTGGACAGTCCTGACAATCCCCCATTCCTCAGATTTCTTATCCAACCCACCACCAAGTTACATCAAATAGTACCTTCTTAACATATCTTCTTTGTCTTCACCACCACCACCTCCCACAGTCTAAGCTGCCATAATCAATTCCTTGCTCAACTATAATTGCCTATTCACGGGTATACCTTTTCCTACTCTAGTCTCCTTGAGGCTTATGATTTTACTAGAGTGATCTTTTCTTAAAACATTTTTAATCATGTCACATCTTAAAGCATATTTAATCATGGCATATGTCTGATTAAACAAACCTCCCCACTGCTCTTAGGATAAAGGCAAAACGTGTACTCACAGCGTACAAGGCCCGAATGATGCTGACTCTGCCAACTCCTCTAGTCTTATTTCTCACCACACTCTTTCTCCATCTTTGTTCTCAAGCTGCCTGGCTCTTCCCTGCAGTCCCTTTTCTTTATCTTGCTCTCTCTCACCACATGATATGTTTTCCTTTAGTGTGGCAAGCATCTAGCTTCTTTCTTTATCTGGTTAACAGTTCTCTTTCTTTAATTTCAACACAGTGCTCTTTTTCTCATGGGAGCCTTCCTTGATCTTCCTGACTAGGTCAAATTCCCTGTATAGATTTTCATAGCACACATACTTCTTTTTTGTATCACTTGCTGCATTTGAAATTTTACGTTTATTTGTGTGATTATTTTATGTATGTCACTCCTGTTAGGTTGTAAAATTTATGAAAGAGGGACATTCTGTTGTTACTCACCATTGCAACCTGTGTCTCTGATACTACCTAACTCATCACAGAAAGTGCCCAATGCTAAATGTTGTTGCAAGAACCAAACTCTAAGAATGCTACACTACTTATTTTAAAAACTTTGTTCTCTGAGCACTCCAAAGTGGCAGATTCAATGAGTGTGCACACCTGACTATAGAGCAGGCAATATTGATGAATTGTTAAGAGGATTGTTCATCGCAATGAGATACTAGGAAAAAAAGCTATAGAGAAGGCAAGGAAATGAGAAACTCATCTGCTAGGATCACAGCCACACCTCGGTGTCCGAGGGGGATTGGTTCCAGGACTGTCTGAGGATACTAAAATCTGCTCATATTGATGTTCTGCACTTAGCCTTGTGGAACTTGTGAACAGGAAAAGTCAGCCCTCTCTATCCACAGGCTTCACATTCCCAGAATACTGTATTTTCAATCTGCATTTTGTTGCCAACGCAGGACTCCCCAATTTGGAGAGCCAACTATATTTATTTTAAGAGATCTGGCCGGGCACGGTGGCTCATGCCTGTAATCCCAGCACTTTGGGAGGCTGAGGCGGGCGGATTGCTTAAGCTCAGGAGTTTGCGACCAGCCTGGGCAACAAGGTGAAACCCTGTCTCTACTAAAATACAAAAAAATTAGCTGGGCGTGGTGGCGGGCACCTGTAGTCCCAGCTACTTGGGAGGCTGAGGCAGGAGAACAGCTTGAGCCTGGTAGGCGGCGGTTGCAGTGAGCCGAGATTGTGCCACTGCACTCCAGCCTGGGCGACAGAGTGAGACTCCATCTCAAAAAAAAAAAAAAAAAAAGAAATCTGTATGTAAGTGGACTGTTGCAGCTCAAACGCTATGCTGTTCAAGCATCAACTGTATATATGTCTTCCTTTCTTTAATTCCCAGTCAATTCGTAAGCTCAGTTTCCAAATCAGCTACTTAAGTGAACATGTGCCTTTTTTTGGCTGCTGTCTCAAAACATCATGTTTCAATTGGGAAACAGAGGGGACTTAAAGGCATCCGAATGCTCAACTTCTGGCTTAGATTAGATTATTCCTCGTTGTTCTATAAATAGCTATTTAAAAGCATAACAAGCAGCAAATGAAAAATAAATAAAACTGAAAACTAACTCTTTAAAGGCATAAGAGTTTGTCCAAACAAAATTGGTTAAATGAAAAAAATTTAAAAATTGACTCAACTCTCTGATATTCATGTAAAAATGTGAAACTTGTTTTTGTCTGAGGACATAAACATAAGTACTTACTTTAATTCAGAATAAAGTCTATGACAAGCGTGTTTGTCTTATATTTACAAATGCTATCAATTTATGGGCTGTGACTTGAGTGGATGGCAATGGAGAACATGGCAAGTGGATTGGCATAAATTTAATAATTTAATGCAAAGATGATTATATCGGTTTAGAATATTGAGTCAATTATTTAAGAAAATTTACAAATTGTAATCAAAGTGGTAAAAAAGTCTAGAGGTCTGATTACTCCAATCTACTAATTAGGTAACTTTTAAATGTTCTCCAATGGCCTATGCAAACATGAAAAACATTCCAATTTCTGTCTCTTCTGTGTTCCAAACAATGCAATTACTGAAGCCTCAGTTCTAAATTTTCTTTATGTGATTTTAAGTTTACAGAGTAGGCCTGAAACACTCATCATTTAAAGTTATCCATACATTCTATTTTCTCTGTTTATGGAAAGATATTGTATGGTTGTGGATGTTCCTGTGGACACAAGCTAGACAAGTGGGACCCACTAAACCTCTGGCTTGTGAACTTGGAGAATGAGGCAAAGAGGACATTTGTCACATCAAGAGAGCAAATTAAATGAGATCTCAGTTGAAAAAAAATCTGGCATGTATTAAGGATTCAATAAATATTAGCTTCTTTTCCTTTCTTTTAAATATTAGTCTTGAGAGATGATTGTATTAAAATGTAGAGATCCAGGAAAGGTGGCTCATGCCTATAATCTCAGCACTTTGGGAGGCCAAGGTGGACTGATCACTTGAGGTCAGAAGCTTGAGACTAGCCTGGCCAACATGGTGAAACCCCATTTCTACTAAAAAAAAAAAAAAAAAAAATTAGCCAGGTGTGGTGGGCACCTGTAATCCCAGCTACTCGGGAGACTGAGGCAGGAGAATTGTTTGAACCCAGGAGGCAGAGGTTGCAGTCAGCTGAGATTGTGCCACTGCACTCCAGCCTTGGTGATAGAGTGAGACTCCACCTCAAAAAAAAAAAAAATGGAATAAATATTAACTTCTTTTATGTATGATTATGAGTCAACATTAAAAGCAATACTTCACAGGGGTCAACCAAAAATATTTTACAAATTAACACCTACAAAGCATTTTTATCACTGTAATCAATTCATATCTGTTACATGAAGAAAAAAGCTATTTTTCATTAAAACATAATAAAGTGCTGCAGTTAGAGCAGTCAACCTCAGTCTGCATTCATTTTTCTTGCAGAAAAAACACTGATTCTCCTGAAGAACAGGAAAAAATTATACAAGTAGGCATAAAGGAAGAAAGAAATAAAAAGTATGAGGTGTTAGGTAATTTTATTCCTAGTACATTCATTGTTTTTTTTTCTCCCAGATCTTACTTCTTAATTTGACGCCAGAGATATTCTGTTTTTCATATTTGTGAAGAGAGAAAGGAAAAATAAGATTATTTGTACGGTATCAATAATATCCTGATACTAAAAAAGGCCATCATTACATCCTCTTTGGTGTGTATCATATTTCAAAAGCAAAGTGGTCATTATTGTGTCGAATCTTCTGTTATCCCCTGCTTTAAATTTACTTCATATATGTGCATTTGTACACGTGAAAATGCACTCTAAATTTTTCAATGTAAGTCAATATCAATACTATTATTTTTTTGCTTCATGCACCTCAAAATTAATACTGAAACATAACATTCTGCTTAGTGCCTCTCTGATGTTCAGTGTTTCACTTGTAAAACAAAGAAAAAGCTACCAAAGACATAAAAGTAAAGAAAAAGGAAGCAGAGACATACAAGAAAGAATCAGTGTTAAGCTGTGTGTGTGTTTGTGTGTGTGTGTGTGTGTGTGTAGTTAGAATCTGATTCAGCTATAAGGAGAATAAGAAAATCATAGAAATAAACAAAAACTCAAGAATTTAATCAAGTGCCAAATCCACCTTGTAGGGTGATATGGTTTGGATCTGTGCCCTACCCAAATCTCATGATCAATTGTAATCTCGTGTTGGAGGTGGGGCCTGGTGGAATTCATGATTGGATCTTGGAAGCAGTTTCTTATGAATAGCTTATCATCCCCTCAGTGCTGTTCTCATGATTATGAGTGAGTGAGTTGTCGTGAGATCTGGTTGTTTAAAAGGTGTAATATCTCTCCACTGTCTTCCTCCTGTTCCAGCCATGTTACATGTGCCTGCTTCCCCTTCACCTTCCACCACGATTTTAACTTTCTCGAGGCTTCCCCAGAAGCAGAAGCTGCTACGCTTCCTGTACGGCTTGCAGAACTATAAGCCAATTAAACCTCTTTTCTTTATAAATTACCCTATCTCAGGTATTTCTTTATAGCAATGCTAGAATGGACTAACACACAGGGCCACAAATTTTTAACTCCAATTCTATAAATAAGTATAATCTTATATTTGAACATCAGTATTAAAATAGACTTCTGTTGAATTTTAGTGTAAATATGTTTATTGTAAATAAAATGAAATCACATATATTCTTATGTTTCTTTACCCATACATTGAAAATTTTGTGGCTTTATGACCATTTATTATCCATAATAATAGTATAACTCTAGGATTAAATTAGTGTAGGGCCCTGATTGCAGACAACAGCTGTTATATCAGGTTGTCTCTGGTCATATGATTTGGCTTGTTGATTACTCAGGGATACTTCTCATACACTTGTACTTCTTACACATTTATAGTAGCCCAACGATCACTACATAATGGGACCATTCTTGACACTTAGGTTTTTTCTGCCTCTGCTTCACTCTGTGTTTGGATCTGCTATCCTTCCATCTTGCTACTTCTGCTTAATCATGGCTTTACTGCCTCGTAGCATCTACCTACCCTCTTCCTGGGTATTTTTCAGTTTTATGATATTCATATGCCTGTACCTGTGCCTGTACTGTATATGAGTGTATCTAATTCTAAGGATATAAGAGTAGAAATGTTTTAATCTGTTAATCATCATTTTGGTAGTAATTATGCCAGCACATACAAACAGCTATTTATAACTTAGGCCCTCGCCTCAATGCCATTCAGTGGATATCATAATGATGGTAGCTGTATGTAAAGAATGATCTGCTATTGCTTTTACCAGAATAAATCTGAGGCTGTGGTGAGCACTCATGGCCATGACCTGTCTAATATGGTAGCATTTATATATTTCATGAATTCTAAACATTTTACAAGTTGATAGGGCCATGCTATGTAACCTACATAATTTATGGAAAATTCTACTTTGTCTCCTAGATGTCCTTGAAGTTAGAAGCACTGAGGAAAACATTTGCTTTGAGTGCATTGTATAGGACCACATTAACAGGTAAGTGATTAGATATCTACTGATCCTGTTCATTTGAGTTAATGCAGCTCTTGCTAGAAACTGAATTCCTGACTGTCAAGTCCATTGCATTTGACATACTAGTATATATACCACCCTCCTTAATTTTATTAAGTACAGTTTTAATAAATTAAGATATTTTATGTTTATGGAAATGATAATACATTACATTGGTGGTAGTTCATTCTAACTTGGAGAGAAAAAGTAAACAAATGAATATATAAATGAAACAATTATTTTATAAAGCTTTAGAGAGCCTAAGCCTGTAATTCTATATTAACTTGTGATTACAAATCTGTAAAAATGAATTAAAAGTTATGGAGAAGTCCAATAACAAATAAAACAATCTTCTGTAGGAGAAATGCTGAACAATTACAATTTGTTGCCCGAAAAGGTAAAAGTTAACTTCATAAAAATGGAGCAGGGCAAACAATGAATATAGATTATTTGCCAAATCCCACAAGTACAACTTGTTCAAATGATGTTATTCAAAAAGTGGATACAGATTAGAAACATATGTAAGTTGAAAAAGGTTTTGGTAATTTTCTGGAAGGTAAAATAATTGAAGATGATGCAAGGATGTTTGAAATTATACATATATAGTAAATTTCTGATTTTGATTTTAAAAACTTTTCTGAGTATAAAAATAACACATCGTCATTGTAAGAAATACAATTGTAGAAAATAAACACAGAAGTAAAATTAAAATAACCTACTCTCAAGTGTAATTACTTCCAGGCATACACACACACACACACACAAACATTCACACATATGAAATTAAATATATAATTTTGAATCTTTTAAAAATTCAACATTACACCATAATTTGTTATCAAAAAATACTCCTTATAAATATATTTTTAATCTCACCATATTTCAATAGGGTGTAACTTTTTCATAAATTTCATAGTTTTTGATTATTTATGAAACTAATCTTTTTATGTTTGTTATTGATTTATATTTATTTTGTGAGAATTGTTTATTCATAAAATTATTCTCGTTTTCCACTGGTGATCATCAATAATTTTTTAGAATATTACAGTTTCAGATCATAGAAAAAAAATTCTACCTCTCATAAATAAAATTTTGGACCACTGAAACAACTCTGCACTGAAAAGATGTGGTAGGATAAAATCTGACTGAGGGAAGTAATACACACACACACACACACACACAAATACTTGCTGTATTAGTCAGGGTTCTCTAGAGACCAAACAAAACCAATAGAATATATGAACACATACAGAAAGAGATTTATTATGAAAGATTAGCTCACTTGATTGTGGAAGCTAAGAAGGCCAATGATCTGCTGTCTGAAAGCTGGGGGCTCAGGAAAGATGGTGATATAGTTCTAGTCTAAGCAGGGAGTCAGTGGTATAAGTCCAGTTCAAACCCAAAGGCCCAAGAACAAGGAGCAGGAAGTCCTAGGGCAGGAGAAGATAGATGTCCTAGATCAATCAGAGACAGCAAATTATCCCTTGCTCCATCTTTTTGTTCTACTGAGGCCCTCGATAAAGTGATGCCCATCTTCATGGGTGAAAGCAATCTTCTTTACTTAATCTACTGATTCAAACGTTAATCTATTCTAGAAACAGTCTCACAGACACATCAAGAAATAATGTTTTGCTAGCTATCTGGGCAACCTTTAGCCCCGTCAAGTTGACACATGAAATTAACCATCTCTCTTTCACACAGACACACACACACACACACTCATAACGAATATTTAAGGAAACAGAAAAGTCAACTTCTCTGACTCACTGTTGTAATATATTTCACATTCATCAAAGCACCCTTTCATGTCAACTTCCTTCCAGGTAATTTTAGCAAATGCTATTGGTACCCTGTCCATATTCCCTTATCTCTTTGGAGCTTCCCCTATCCACTATGGCTTTCTATATCTCTCTCTGCATAAAAGTTTTGTATATCCTTTGAGCCTGCTTGGTCCGTACAGAGGAGTCAAACCAGAAATGCCAGGGAGTTAATGCTCCATGAGTAACCTTGAGGCAATGAGAAACAAGAGCTCGTGTATAACATTCCAGCTTCCTCTCTCCTTAGTGAGAAAATTATGTTTTGTTTTATACACTGTTTCATAGGGTCCCTCCATGCAGAACTTCTCACAGACAATGGGCAACTCCATTTATTGATGCACTTTTTATTGGTCCTCTTCTCTTCCGTGCTTTACTTCTGTACGCTGTCATTGTACTTTTTTCAAATAAACTACTTACACCCAAAATCTTGTCTAAGAGACTGCTTTTGCAGGAACCAAATTAAGATAGTCGTAAATCATAAAAGATGGTGGGGTTTTTTTTTTCTTTCTTTTTTTTTTTTTTTTTGAAACAGAGTCTTACTGCGACACCCAGGCTGGAGTGCAATGGTGGGATCTTGGCTCACTGCAACCTCCACTTCCCGGGTTCAAGTGATTCTCCTGCCTCAGCCTTGCAAGTAGCTGGGATTACTGGCTCGTGCCATCATGCCTGGCGAATTTTTGTATTTTTAATAGAGACGGGGTTTCACCATGTTGGTCAGGCTGGTGTCCAACTCCTGACCTCGGGTGATCCACCTGCGATAGCCTTCCAAAGTGCTGGGATTACAGGCCTGAGGGACCGTGCCCGGCCAAGATGATGGGTTTTTCCGGCCGGAAGCAGTGGCTCACGCCTGTAATCCCAGCACTTCGGGAGGTCAGGAGATCAAGACCATCCTGGCTAACATGGTGAAACCCCGTCTCTACTAAAAATACAAAAAATTAACCAGGAGTGGTGGCGGGTGCCTGTAATCCCAGCTACTCGGAGGCTGAGGCAGGAGAATGGCGTGAACCCGGGAGGTGGAGCTTGCAGTAAGCCGAGATCGCACGACTGCACTCCAGCCTGGGCGACAGAGCGAGACTCTGTCTCAAAAAAAAAAAAAAAGAATAGGTCTTTGGAGAGAACTGGAAGTTTTAGACCGTCAAATTTAATGCACAAAGAACTACCTGTGGCTTTATTATTGTTATTTTTTCATCATTATTTTTATCAGGACCTTTTTTTTTCACTGCTCATCCCTCCCCTGATGCTGATGTAATGAGGCAGCGGAGTGCTTAGGCAGGAGACCTGAAATAGGAATATACAGATGCACATTTATCCTGTCTCTATCGCCTGAATTTTCAGCCTCAGTTTCATCATCTATAAAATAGATGTAAAATACTTGCTTTTCCGGCCTTCTAAGCTTTCTGCAAGACTTAAATTGGATTGGAAAGAGTGTCTTCTATGCAATAGTTTAGGAGATTACAAGAACTGGTATCAAGTTTATGCTTGAGCTTTAATCTCCAACTCACACTTCCTTTGCTGTTAATGTGTTTATGCATTTGATAACTTTACCTAACATCCTTTAGAGTACCATGTGTTGAACTTCAGGACTTGAACTTCATGAACGTTATTTATATTCTGCTATAGATGCACAAGCGACCAACAGTTAACAATCACTGGTTGTTAACTGGTGCTGAGAGAGAAGTTCACTTTGTGTTTTCCTCATGGGCATCTTTGCAGCAGTAAGAGCTTCAACTACAGTTCTCCCACAAAGGAACCTGTGTAAAACCAGAACTCTTCTTATAATACTTGATCAATCAGGAAGTTCAAAACACACAGTTCTTCGACTTAAGAGCGGCTGGGGGAAGGGCTCTGTTACCACGCCATTGTGGAGCCGGAAATTCTTGCTTCCTCTAGAAGCAGCCATCTGGAATCACTATTACTAAAGCAGAGAGATCCAATTACAAGCATATATTTGTCAGGGAAACGCCTGACAGCTTTTAAAGGAAACTCTCTTCTATGGTGCCAAGGCCTGGCCAGGTTTACCTGAGGAAAATAAGTCAGATACAAAGGCATGATCTGTACCGCAGAAACGAAAAGGAAGGAGAAATGGAAATAAAATAGACCTCTTTTTTTTATTATTCAAATTGTTTTCATATAGAATGATACGTTTACCAGGTTTTTAAAAAGATTATAGAATATGTTTTCTTCCACAGCAGAGAGGGAGCAATGAAGCTCAAATTACAAAGCGAGGAAAAAGATGAAAGTTTAGAAACCCTTAGAACTTTGCTAATGTACAGACAGAAGCTGAGGAAGGCTGAAATACAGGAAATAATGATTACTATTTGTGTTCTCTTTCATAGTTTCCACTTTGGTTAAACTAACTGGAAGGAAACAAATGATTAGGTTACTTGTGTCATCACTTACATCAGTCGTTTTATTTTTGAAAAAAAAAAAAAAAAAAAAAAACCCAACACATCATTAGCCTTTCCCATTCAAGGAGAATGGGAATCATTGCTGTATCTTAATTCTATGTCACAAGCTGAATAGTTTTGTTGCAAAGACGGGAATATTGGAATAAGCATAATAGTTTAATCGTAGAGGTAGCTGTGAATTTTTTTTTTGGAGACCAGAGGTTATAGATCACAGTAAACAAAATATCATCTATGGAACTCGGTCTTCATTCCCAGCTTCGTTCCTCTCTGTTTCCCTGAATGAATGCTCAGAGTATCATAAGGATCATCATTACAAATGCACAATCTTTTATATGGAATTTTCATTTTTTTCTCTATGAATTATACTCATCCTTTCAAAGAGAGCCCTGATCAAGCCCTTTTTAAAAACAAACAAAACAAAAATAGTGCTGAGTATCTGCCATGTGCTAGCCATCAGGCTGGACATCATATCTATTAACTTACATTCGTGTAAATTAGGGTTATTACTTGGTTTCCTTTTCCCTCTATTCCCTTCCTACTTAGAGTGTGCAGCACAAACCTTAGCAGTTAACTGTGGCATCTCTATTGTTTAATTTTTTCTAGGCTGAGTGTGGTGGCTCACACCTGGAATTCCTGCACTTTGGGAGGTGAGGTGGGCAGATGGCTTGAGCTCAGGAATTCCAGACCAGCCTAGGCAACATAGTAAGACCTCATCTCTACAAATAAATTCAAAAATTAGCCAGGTGTGGTGGCACGTGCCTCTAGTCCCAGCTATTCAGGAGGCTGAGGTATGAGGATCACTTGAGCCCAGGAGGTGGAGGTTGCAGTGAGTAGAGATGGTGCCACTGCACTCCAGCCTTGGTGACAGAGCGAGACCCTGTCTCAAATAATAATAATAATTGCTTCCAGTGGATTTATCTTTGTTCCAAACATGGTTTTTAACTTATTTTGGAGACTGAGACATTGTGTAATATCGAGTAGAGGCTTACTAAGTGTTTCTAGATGGTTACTTCTCAGGTATATCACATTATAATTCAATGTGACTTCAGGCCATTCTTAACATTAAGGAAGCTTGATTTTCAGTGACCAGGAAATGAAAATGACATAGGCTAATACGTATAAAAATCTCACTGTCAGCTGTTTGACTTCAGTATGAAATATAACCTCACTGCTTTTTTGTCCAATGTTATTGGATCAATGGAAAGGAAAAGTTGTGGCATCCAAAAGAATGAGCTCCTGCTTCACAGGCATGACTGTGCAAGGAAGAAAAATCTGTAATCATTCTAAAGATATCAGTGTAAGGGATAAACCAGTGATTTTAAAGTCATCCATATAAAGGGCTAGTTTCCGCTGCCTCTTTCCAATCCATTCTGGATTAATGTTTTTGTAAAATACTTTAAAAATCAATTACCAGAAAAATGGAATAAAACGGAGAAATACAAAACATAAATCCTAGTTTTTTTTTCTCTCAGATTCAACAGACAAAGTTACACTGCCAAATTGCTATGACTGCTTGTTCTAAATTTATAACTGACTTTGTTTCTGACTTGTAACACATAATTTGTGGGGCAACACCATTCCGCAGACCCACACTTTAAGAAGTACTGGTGTAAATCATAATCTTGTCTTGGGAACAGTTGCTTACTAAATACCAAAACAAACAGAAATCATAATCATTTTGCAGGGGAACTCTTCTGCTGGCCAGAGAAATAAACTTAAGGTAGAAAAGACTTGACTAACCGATTCTCTTTGTTTTTCTTTTATGTTTTTTTTATCACTTTTGTTTTATATAAGTAATTTTTTTTTAATTTCACTTTCTTAATAGTATTCAAGTCTTGGGAACATAGTTCTTGCAGATAATTTTTCGTATTTCCTTGTTTCTGGTATTCTTAATAAGCAATCTCTAATTAGCTCCTGTGTTTTTATTATGTGTTACAGGACTGTACATAAATCTTATTTTATATTAAGTGCTTCCTAAGGCTTTCAAGAGTCAGTTACTTCAAAAGAGGCTTTTCTAACCACTGGTAACAATGATATTACTAAGTGGTTTTCTTTGAATAATAACCATTACTTTCTTTGAAGTTAATGCCAAACTTAATTTAAAAAAATGATATAAACATGTATAAATTAAACAAAGAAAAAAGGGAGAATGAAATAAATTTTATTAACAAATACCTCGTTTGTTTAGCAATCATTTCTCCAATATAGATGCATACCTATAATAAATCAAACGATAACGTTAAGTCTTAACATTGCCATCTGCTGGGAATGTCAGTGCAGTGATACACACTAGAGGTAACATGATGAATTTGTAGTAGCTAAAATCATTTAAGTGAAAAACATAATTGTTTTTCACTGTATAATTCGTAGTTTGATTAAGTTTTCTTTCAAAAAATCTGAACTAAAGGAGAAGAAAAGCAAGAAAAATTTGCTTAATTTCTTTGAGGTATTAGAGAGACTTTTATATATTTTCTCTCGAACATGATTTTATCCCTTGGAGACTGAGAGAGAATTTTTCTTCATGCTTTACCTACAGGGGCACAAATCCCATATAGCTTACTTTACTTTCTTAGGTGCTAAGGAAGATGTGAACAGGGCAGAAAGACAGCCAAGAGTTATCCTTGTATGTGTTTTCACTGGTTGTTTTATTTCTCTTTATATATATTCAAAGTTAAAAATTCACTATAACAATGACTTTAATAGTTTCTACAAATGTTGACTGCCTAAGTGGAATGTAAGGCATGCAGTTTGAAACTTTAAACAATTAAAACTGTAGTGGTAACTTCTTGTTTCACTATTATTAGACCGTGAGAAAAAAATGTCCATTTGACTTTTATTGCCCGCATCAACATGCAGTATTTCAATAGCCATAAAAAAACCAAATGTATTGGAATATACATATAATTAATGTACTGTATTTGAAGAGATTTTAGTGGTCATTAAAGATGTCAAAAGCGTGTACAAGGTACAAAGGAATCAGGGATATGGCAAAGATGAAAACATCAATAATATCCCTGAGTTCATGTCCTTAGAAGTCCATCAAAAGCATTCAAATTTTTTTTATCCTACTGAATATACAATTACATGAGCCTTAAAGATTAAAAGAAAACTCATGGCGTTTAGGTAGAAAGTTAGCCAGCAAAAACCAGTTTTCTAGAAAAACCCATTACCTTCTATTAGGTAGAAAAACAAGAAGAATGGTGAATTGCTGTTTGTTTTCTTCTCATGCTTCAAGCATGAGCAGGAGCAAGGCCTTTCAATGACTGAGAAATGTCAATTGATCAATAGGCGATAAATAGAAAACGAGAACATAAAAGCAAATCATAATAACATGAATTCCAGGTAAGTCTCTAGTGAGGCATTTAAACATATTGCAATATGCTGAGAATTTCCAATTTGCTAATATTTTCCCTAGTTTATATATTTTCTTTTATAATACCACATCAATAGTGTTTCAGTTTTGATTTATGAAGGAAGCCAAAAATAATATAATTCGGGGTGAGTACAACTGATGTTTATCATCCCTTGAGAGATATGATGGGAACACTCTCGTGGCAACACTAAGTCATTTTTGTGCTCTTCACATAAAGATGAAGGTTACATCAGAGAATAGAAATTAGATATTTTCCTTTCTACTAATACTCTTTGCAGTCTTACGCTGAAAGATTTTGGGAGGAAACAGGCTATTGTCACTGGTACAGATCTTCATTTTAAAAACCATCTTGTCACTGTTTTAGAACACTGAGCAGGTGTCTAGATGAACTTTAAAGGATATTTCTAACTTTGATTCTAAAAGTAAACATTATAAATTATTTTTTCGATTGAAGTAAACAACTACAAATCACATCCAAACATTATTTAATCCCTCAGAATGACTCAATACAGGATCTATTTGTTGAAGGTAAATATGAAAGTTTTGCTTGAAACTTTTGCATAATCACATATTTTGAAAAGTAAGAAGTTACTTTCACAAAAGAAAAACAGACATAAGCATGATATGCATGAATGGATAATAATTGTTTTGTTTTGAGTATAGTCTATTATTTGCAATGGCAAGTTTACAATTTCCTACATGATATATGACATTCTGAGTAGTATCATTTAAATATATAATTTAAGGTTGTGTGGAGGAATATGTTCACCTACTGAAATTGAGACTGGAGGGAAAAGTTGACTACAGTTTATTTTCAGCTGCTGTTTAACATGCCAGAAACAGAGCTAGTTGCCTAACATATATGGTTTCCTTTAATCAGCCACTACTTTTGGAGACAGGCAACATTGTGAAGTAGAAAGAATGCTAGGAAAAGGTAATAAGAAAATCTGGGTTCCAGTTTGTGTGCAGGCATGGGTGAAGTTGAATGGAGTTAGTAGACTTCAAGAAATAGTAAAGCCGTTTTATCAAGTAGGTCATCTAGGTGGAATGGAAAGTTCTCAGGATGATAGAATCCTTAGAAACTAGTTTATGATCTCTACTTCCAAGTTGCATGATACCATGTAAGTGAGATAAATTATGAAACATGATTCATGTATTTCAATAAATATAAATGAGACTCCAGGAAATCGATAAATGGTAGTAAAAAGGAAAATAGAAATGTATGCATTTTCAGTCAGTGCAATGGAAATACTTGGAAGGAAGGAATTGAGTCAAGAACATGAAAAATAAGAATACCATGATAGGAGGGGCACTGAGATAATAACCAGACAAAATCCCGAAATAATGGAAATGTGAAAATGATTTTCAATCAGAACTGCTGAAAAGTACCTTCGCCGCAGGTGTCCAGAGAACGGTTCAATGCTCGAGGATAGCATTGGTGTAAGGTTGCTGAGGCTAGTAGAAATTTAGCTCAGGCATCTTTGCAGGGGGTGTGTGGCCCTGTGCAAGTTGAGATCTGAATGGATTCTAAGGTCCAGTGAAAAAGGAAGCCTGTGACTGGGTTGCACACTGCTGAAAATTGCACAGGACGGATCTTGGAAGAATCTGAGAGCTCTAGCAGTTGATATTTTGCTCTGTTCAGATAAAAACAATGATAGTCTCTGACAGCTTGCTTTGATTATAATAGTATTTATTGAAACTCCTACACATAAAGCACTATGTTAGTTCATTTTTTTTACTTTTGCTAGTCTATCAACTTTTTACAATTGATGTTCATCTTTTTACATTTTACATTTGTTACTTCATCAATTGTTTACAATTTACATTTGTTCATCAATTTCAACAAATCTAATGTTTGTATTATCTCTATTTTGCAAATGAAAAAACTTAGGCTAATAATGGTAAAATTCTAATCTCAGTCTTTCTATTTCAAAGCCTGAAGTTTATATTGCTGTCTTATACTATTTGCCTAAAAATCTCTAAAAGTAAGCTATAAATTTATTTTTCTATTAAACAAACAACTACAAATCACATCCAAACACATTATTTAATCTCCAAGAATGTGAGCTTTTATTAATATTTTTGATACATATACATTTTAATTATATTATACCTAAAACACTCAGGATTAATGCTTGATTCCAGTCTTATATTTTCCCATTTATCCTGGAGAGCAGAACATTTAACCTGAGTGGAAGAAACATGTCATATACACTTCAGCAAAAAAAAAAAATTCAGTTGTATATAGAAAAGATCAATTAAACAGTGGTCACAGTGAAAAGAGGACCTTGCTTTATAGGACTTTTTAAAAATTAGAGCTAGTAATGATAAATCCAATTATCTTTTTCTAGTTGAAGAAGGAAACTCACAGAGCTAAAACTACTAGTAGAAAAGAGAATGAAGAAACAGAACTGAAGTGCAATTTCCTCACCACTCTCTCCGAGAGAGCCACGTAAAACTCACAGAAATATCTTCTTTTGTTGAAATACCACAAGGGATTTTTTTTTTTTTTTTTTTTTTGCCAATTTATAGGCCAATCAACTTTAAGTATACCTAATAGCACCTTGTAAAATCTAAGCAATTTGGACAGCAGGCCCTGTCCTGATGTGATTGGCCTTATGAGTCATTGCTTCTTTAAAAGACTGAATTGATCTTTTTCTATCTTGACTCTGGTAAAAATATGAGGGTTTTTTTGGGTCAGATGACAAGTACTCTGCCTACTAAACTACTTTCCTTGATTTTTGAAGACAGAGTGAGTTTTCCTCTCTGTCTTTTAGGCAGAAGCTTGAAAAGTAAATTGAAACATTTTTTTTCCAGAATGACTCACACTAACACCTTTAAAGATAGCCATTAAATTTTATTGTACTGGTAGTCCTGCCATGAAATAGATTTGTATTTGATTGCTCTCTACCTTCATGTTAATACATAATATTAAGACTGAGCACTCATAAAGAAAAGGAATTTCCAAAGTGAGAGGCCGTCAAACTTCTTGACCAGTTTTTAACATTAATTTTTACTCATTTTTAGTGGATTTTATCTTCTTAGTCAATGAATTATAACTATTGAATAAATTGGATAGTGTCCCTGAATACAAAATATGTAATATTGGGGACTCAAAGAGAAATTATAGCAGTGGTTTGTTTTTATTTTTCTCCCACTACTGAAGTAATAATCCCAGTAGAGTTCTTAGTAGTATGTGGTACAGCTCTTACACTATTTCTATGTACAAAATCTTTAGTTTCTGATTTTTTTTCTTGACCAGTGAAGACAGAAATTTCATAAAAGAAGGTAATAATTACTAAACTATAAATTAAATTAGAAATCTAGTTGGGGAAGGTACCGGAGGAAGAATCCAAAATGCTTTTGGATTGTAACTTACATGTAGATATTCATTAATGTTATACTTAAAAGAAATGTGCATGCAGAAGACTAATCTATATATCTCCCAATTATTATATTTTTAAAAAAGAAAAAGTTATTGCTATGGCTTTTATCCCTTTTCTCTCATCTTATACCTATGGTGTATTTAGTAGCTGTCACAGAGTTGGTGAAAATGGTGACAGAACTTTTTTTAAAATTGTACTTAAAGGTGTAGGTGACATAGTAACTTTAAGGTCAGTTCTATGTGTGCCATTGTCCTCTTTTTTCTTTTTTTAATCTGACTGTGTCATTCTAGTTAAAGTATTTGCCTCATGATCACTGTGTGTGGAAAAAATTCAAAGTAGCAAATTCAAAGGGTAGCCAAAGTAGGGTGGGGTGTTACATGCTATTATTGCAGAAAGAGGCAGCCTTCATATTTGTCCTTCCTCATGGCTAGTGAAGAGGATTTTTTGTGTAACAACATAACAAGGTTTCGCTATGAGAGGCAATCTCTTTTAGTCAAAAGTAGACACTTATTTGTGCTCCACAATGAAGAATGGAGACTTCCTAGAACAGAGTGAAAAATCAGATCATTGCAGGGCTCAAGCTAAGAGGTTTAAGAATTCCACAGCACAGGATGACGGGAGCTGAAGCAGGATGAAGCCTGGGAGCTGAAAGAGGAGAAGGTAGAAAAGAAAGTGGAAAGAGAGTCAGACCAAGTAAGAAATAATTTTCAGTTTTCCATCTAAGATGATACTGAATGGACAGGAAGTCAACCCAATGAGAAAGTAAAGTAACACATTCTCCTACGAGTTGCTGAATTCTAAATGTGTTATGATCAGCTATCACTGCTCTTCAATACATTTTAGCATCTGCATTTTATAGCTATCATTTTATATTGGTATTATATGTAGCATTCTGTATTGTTAAAATAATTAATTGGAAGGTCATTAGGCTGAGATGGCTCCACTGGCTTGGGTTCCTACTTAAGTAAACAAAAACCGAATTCAATGTAAACAGTAAAATGAAACTTAAGTTTAACCAATCAGAAATTGCCAACTTTTAACTACGGACTTTCTTCTTTGGCCAGTCAGATATTTTCTTTGTCTTGGTTCTGTAAAGACCTTATAATGTTTCCCCTCTCTCCTTCTTAGTAGAGTGATGAATTACTTGCAGTCTGATGCTGCCCAATTCGTGAATAGCTGAACGCTCAAATTTGTTACACTTGTAATGTGCCTAAGTTTATCTTTTAACAGGATTAAGGACCAAAATGTGATCTGTTGGGAGCCAAATGTACAATAAATTCAATTAATAGCATTTTGCGTTTTTAACATAAGTTTGAATGGGACTTTGTTGATCTCTGAATTTTATTCTTTCTCTGATGGAGCTCTGTTGAAGTTCTGTTCTGATTCTCCCATTTCCATCTGCTTCAGCAGATCTTCAATACTGGCACCCAGGTGAACTTTTCCTCTGGCCTCTACAACCTACAGCTTAATTCTGTGGGTTAGGGCTTGTTTCGTCCCTGTAGGTGAACATTTGCTATGCTGAACTCTTTGGTTTCTCTTCAGGGAACATATCTGTGGGCTACACTCACAGTGAGGATGACTCAGGGCCTGCTGTGGCCTTGAAGAATGAGACCCTAAGAAAGAGAGTGTTCTTTGAAGCCCTATCACTAAAAAGTAGCAAATGAGGATGACATTTGAACGGTACTGAATGAGATACAAGAAAAAGGAGTTTAGATAAAAGCTCTATCATTCAACTTCTTTTGTCCAGGAAGGCATAAACTTCTATGCACTGCTCTGTAAAATTCTCTTACCATTTTAAGACTATTTTAATTGTAAAGAGGGTATCATAGGTTGAGTTAAAATTTGCTCCCCAGTAAATTCAACCCATTGGCTTCTGATCCCTCAGAACCAACATGATGGAGCTGGTTCCCCAACAGAACATAATTTCAAAAACTCTCATCTAATCACTTGAGTTTGAGATCCAAAGCTTTCATAGGAAAGTTATTTTAAACCCTCAAAGACCAGATATTGCCAATGTTAGTAAAACACGGAGAACAAAATAAAAGTCCCACTTTTTACGACTAAGAAATTGGCCTGCATTCTGAATTTGATTAAGAAATCATAGAAAAAAGAAACTACAGATTAAAGACGCTTAAATGGTAAACAAAACACTTTTTTTTTTTTTTGAGATAGAATCTTGGTCTGTCACCCAGGCTGGAGTGCCGTGGCACGATCTCAGCTTACTGCAACCTCTGCCTCTCAGGTTCAAGGGATTCTCCTGCCTCAGCCTCCCGAGTAGCTGGGATTACAGGCATGTGCCCCCACACCCAGCTAATTTTTTTGTATTTTAGTAGAGACAGGGTTTCACTATGTTGGCCAGGCTGGTCTCGAACTCCTGACCTCAAGTGATCCACCTGCCTTGGCCTCCCAAAGTACTGGGATTACAGGTGTGAGCCACTACACCTGGCCAATACTTTCCATTATAATCTTACAGAATATTAATATACTAATACCAAATGAAATTTATTCAGGAATATAAAGATGGATCACTAAAAATATCAATTACAATAATACAAAATAATCATTTACCCAGAGGAAAATAATATTTTACAATAAATGCATTTGATAATATCAATACATATTTCTGATTTTATAATCTGATGAAAATAGAAGAAAAAGATTATTCTTTAACCTAACCAATGTACATTTTAAACTTACCAATATCATATTTCAGATTTGAGTACTGGAAGAATTCTCATTCGAGTAAGAAGGCTGAGAAGAGTGTGAGATATTACTACTACCAATTTTCATAGTCCTAAAATTTTGAAATTGATAAGAAAAGGGAAACAAGAACCATAAACATTTGTTAAAAAGCCAAGGAAATTATCATTATTTACCAATAGTTTGGTAGCATATATGGAAAACCTAAAAATTTCTAGTTGGAAAGATTAGAAATAGACAATTCAGAAAAATAGTTAATTTCAAAATTATTATTTTTTAGTAGTTTTGCACATGTCAAATATAAAGTAGAAAATATAATGAAGGAGTTTCTATTAAAATATCAGGAAAACCATACAATGGCTAGAAATACACTTAAGAAGAAATGTGTAACATCTACAAAAAGGAAACTCTAAAGCACTACCAAGGGAAAAACAATAAATAACGTTTTAAAAACATGAACTACTTTAATGAAATAGAGCATATATCAAAAATATACACCAACGTTTGGACTAATAATCAAGATACATTCTGATGAATTTTCACACACTAAACATATCTACATAACCTCCAAAGAAATAAATTTAACAGTTTTCTTTAGAGTTATATCTACATTATGAGACCGGTATCGTTTATTACACCTTGTGTGACATTGGAACCAAGATAGTGTATGAAGCCTTACAACCGCCACACCATTTATGACATAAAGTATTTCCAGCACTCCACAAAGTTCCCTCAATCCTCTTTACAAATAAATATCCTTCCTCTATTCCTAGCTCCTGGTAACTAATGATCTACTTCTGTCATTAGAATTCATATAAATCAAATCAGACAATATTCATCTTCTGTCTAGCTTATATTATTTGGCATAATGCCTTTGAAATCTGTTAATTTGTCCCATATATCAATAATCAACTGACTTTTGCTACCTCATAATATTGCATTGAATAGATATACCACTATTTTAAAATTCTTCCATTATATATGGATATTTGGGTTATTTACAGTTTTGGGTCATTTTATATACAGCTGCTATGAACATCCAGGTAATGTCTTATGTGAATATGTTTTTCTTTTTCTTAGGCCTAATGCAATTTTAACACTAACTACCCAGAATCAGGTCAAACTTCACGGATTAAGGGCACAGTCCTTGACAAGAACTGTACTCACTTTAGGAACAAATAAGAGGATTCCCAAAAAGTGTGGTTTACCTACCCTTTTGACCAACTGACTACAAATTTAGGTTTCTACTACCACCCCCTCATGTTGAATAATCATGTGGAATGACTCACAGAGCTCAGGAAATCATTATACTTACACTTTTATTATAGCAAAAGGATATGAATAAGAACAAGCCAAGGAAAAATCATATAAGGCAAGGTCTGGAAGAGTCCCAAATGTGAACTTCCCATATCCCCAGATGCATTACCTTCCCGGGGCCTCAGTGTGTTTCACCAACTATTGGTGGTAATTTCATGTGAGCTTCGGGTGTTCAGAATTTTTAGTGGGGTTTCAGTAAGTAGGCGTGATTGACTGAATCCTTGGTTATATAATTGAATTCAATCTTCAGGCTCCCTTCATCCCTAGAGGCTGGGAGTTTGAGCTTATATCACATAGCTCCAAATCCTGAAAGCTCTAATCACGTGATTGGTCTTTCCAGCGTAACTAGCCCCTATCGCGCAACCATCTAGAGCCCATGAGAAGTCACTTCATTAGCATAATCTCAAGAAGTGTGGTCTGAGAGTCCTGCCCTGAATAACAAAGATACTCCTGCCACTAGGACATTCTCAGGACTTACAGGCTCCTTCCTTGAAACTAGGGACAAAAGCTAGACAAAACTAGTAAATATGTAGGAATGGAATTGTATGCTCTATTTTATATGAAACTGACTAATTCCTTTCCAAAGTGCCCGTAAAATTTTGATAAATAATACATGAGAGTTCTAATTGTTTGTTATCTTTGTTATTATTTTGTACTGTCAGTCTTTGAAATTTAGTCATTTTATTTGGTTTACATTGGTATCACATAATGAATTTGATTTGAATTTCCCTAATGATTAATAATTTTGAAACAGTTTGATATTTTTACAGTTCTTAGGTCTCCTTTAGTGAGGTGTCTCTTAAGGTTTTGCCTTTTTTAAAAATTATACTTTAAGTCCTGGGATACATGTGCAGAATGTGCAGGTTTGTTACATAGGTATACATGTGCCATGATGGTTTGCTCCACCCATCAACCTATCATCTACATTAGGTATTTCTCCTATTGCTTTCCCTCCCCTTGCCTCCCAACCCTGACAGGCCTCAGTGTGTGATGTTCCCCTTCCTGTGCCCATGTATTCTTATTGTTCAACGCCCACTTATGAGTAAGAATATGTGGTGTTTGGTTTTCTGTTCCTGTGTTAGTTTGCTGAGAATGATGGTTGCCAGCTTCATTCATGTCCCTGCAAAGGACATGAACTCATTCTTCTTTGTGGCTGCATAGTATTCCACGGTGTATATGTGCTACATTTTCCTTAGCCAGTCTAACATTGATGGGCATTTGGGTTGGTTCCAAGTCTTTGCTATTGTGAATAGTGCTGCAATTAACATACGTATGCTTGTGTCTTTATAGTAGAATGATTTATAATCCTTTGGGTATATACCCAGTAATGGGATTGCTGGGTCAAATGATATTTCTGGTTCTATATCCTTGAGGAATCGCCACACTGTCTTCCACAATGGTTGAACTAATTTACACTGCCACCAAGAGAGTAAAAGTGTTCCTATTTCTCTACATCCTCTCCAGCATCTGTTGTTTCCTGACTTTTTAATGATTGCTATTCTAACTGGCATGAGATGGTATCTCATTGTGGTTTTGATTTGCATTTCTCTAATGACCAGTGATGATGAGCTTTTTTTCATATGTTTTTTGGCCACATAAATGTCTTCTTTTGAGAAGTGCCTGTTCATATCCTTCACTCACTTTCTGATGGGGTTGTTTTTTTCTTGTAAACTCGTTTAAGTTCCTTGTAGATTCTGGACATTAGACTTTTGTCAGATGGATAGATTGCAAAAATTTTCTACCATTCTGTAGGTTGCCTGTTCACTCTCAGGATAGTTTCTTTTGTTGTGCCAAAGCTCTTTAGTTTAGATCCCATTTGTCAATTTTGGCTTTTGTTGAAATTGCTTTTGGTGGTTTGGTCATGACGTCTTTGCCCATCCCTGTGTCCTGAATGTATTGCCTATGTTTTATTCTAGGGTTTTTATGGTTTTAGGTCTTATGTTTAAATCTTTAATTCATCTTGAGTTGTTTTTTGTATAAGGTATAAGGAAGTAGTCCAGTTTCAGTTTTCTGCATATGGATAACCAGTTTTTCCAACACGATTTATTAAACAGGGAATCCTTCCCCCATTGCTTGTTTTTGTCAGGTTTTTCAAAGATCAGATGGTTGTAGATGTGTGGCATTATTTCTGAGGCCTCTGTTTTGTTCCATTGGTCTGTACATCTGTTTTGGTACCAGTACCATGCTGTTTTGGGACAAGTACCATGCTGTTTTTGTTACTGTAGCCTCGTAGTATAGTTTGAAGCCAGGTAGCGTGATGCCTCCAGCTTTGTTCTTTTTGCTTAGGATTGTCTTGGCTATACAGGCCCTTCTTTGGTTCCATATAAAATTAAAAGTAGTTTTTTCTAATTCTGTAAAGAAAGCCAATGATAGCTTAATGTGAACAGCATTGAATCTATAAATTACTTTGGGCAGTATGACCATTTTCATGATATTGGTTCTTCCTATCCAGGAGCATGGAATGCTTTTCCATTTGTCTGTGTCTTCTTTTATTTCCTTCAGCAGTGGTTTATAGTTCTCCTTGAAGAGGTCCTTCACATCCCTTGTAAGTTGTATTTATAGGTATTTTATTCTCTTTGTAGCAATTGTGAATGGGAGTTTGCTCGTGATTTGGTTCTCTGTTTGTCTATTATTGGTGTATAGGAATGCTTGTGATTTTTGCACATTGATTTTGTATCCTGAGACTTTGCTGAAGTTGCTTATCAGCTCAAGTAGTTTTTGGTATGAGAAGATGGGATTTTCTAAATATACAATCATGTCATCTGCAAATGGGGACAATTTGACTTCCTCCCTTCCTATTTGAATACACTTTATTTCTTTCTCTTGCCTGATTGCCCTGGCCAGAACTTCCAATACTACGTTGAATAGGAGTGGTGAGAGAGGGCATCCTTGTCTTGTGCCAGTTTTCAAAGGGAATGCGTTCAGCTTTTGGCCATTCAGTATGATATTGGCTGTGGGTTTGTCATAAATAGCTCTTGTTATTTTGAGATATGTTCCTTCAATACCTAGTTTATTGAGTGTTTTTAGCATGAAAAAGTGTTGAATTTTATTGAAGGCCTTTTGCCTTTGCTGCATCTATTGAGATAATCATGTTGTTTTTGTCATTGATTCTGTTTATATGATAGATTATGTTTACTGATTTGTGTATGTTGAACCAGCATTGCATGCCAGGGATGAAGCCCACTTGATCGCGGTGAATAAGCTTTTTGATGTGCTGCTGGATTCACTTTGCCAGTATTATATTGAGGATTTTCACATGAATATTCATCAGGGATATTTGCCTGAAATTTTTGTGTGTGTGCGTGTGTCTCTGCCAGGTTTTTGTATCAGGATGATGCTGGCCTCATAAAATGAGTTAGGGAGGAGTCCCTCTTTTTCTATTGTTTGGAATAGTTTCGGAAGGAATAGTACCAGCTCCTCTTTGTACCTGTGGTAGAATTCGGCTGTGAGTCTGTCACATCCTGGGCTTTTTTTTTTTTTTTTTTTTTTTTGGTTGGTAGGCTATTAATTACTGCCTCAATTTCGGAACTTGTTATTGATCTATTCAAGGATTTGAATTCTTCCTGGTTTAGTCTTGGGAGGGTGTATGTGTCCAGAAATTTATCAGTTTCTTGCAGATTTTCTAGTTTATTTGTGTAGAGGTGTTTATAGTATTCACTGATGGTAGTTTGTATTTCTGTGGGATCAGTGGTGATATCCTCTTTATCATTTTTTATTGCATCTATTTGATTCTTCTCTCTTTTCTGTATTAGTCTGGATAGGGGTCTATCTATTTTGTTAGTCTTTTCAAAAAAACAGCTCTTGTATTCATTGATTTTTTGAAGGATTTTTCATGACTCTATCTTCATCAGTTCTGCTCTGATCTCAGTCATTTCTTGTCTTCTGTTAGCTTTTGAATTTGTTTGCTCTTGCTTCTCTAGTTCTTTTAATTGTTAGGGTGTTGATTTTTGATCTTTCTCACTTTCTCCTTTGGGCATTTGGTGCTATTAATTTCCCTTTAAACACTGCTTTACCTGTGTCCCAGGGATTCTGGTACGTTGTGTCTTTGTTCTCATTGGTTTCAAAGAACTTATTTATTTCTGCCTTAATTTCGTTATTTACCTAGTAGTCATTCAGGAGCAGGTTGTTCAGCTTCCACGTAGTTGTGTGGTTTTGAGTGAGTTTCTTAATCTTGAGTTGTAATTTGATTGCTCTGTAGTCTGAGAGACTGTTTGTTATGATTTCCATTCTTTTGCATTTGCTGAGGAATGTTTTACATCCAATTATGTGGTCAATTTTAGAATAAGTGCAGTGCAGTGCTGAGAAGAATGTATATTCTGTTGATTTGGGGTGGAGAGTTCTGTAGATGTCTGTTAGGTCCACTTGGTCCAGAGCTGAGTTCAAGTCCTGAATATCCTTGTTAATTTTCTGTCTCATTGATCTATCTAATATTGACAGTGGTGTGTTAAAGTCTCCTACTGTTATTGTGTGGGTGTCTAAGTCTCTTTGTAGGTCTCTAAGAACTTGCTTTCTGAATCTGGGTGCTCCTGTATTGGGTGCATATATATTTAGGATAGTTAGCTCTTCTTGTTGCATCAATCCCTTTACCATTACGTATTGCCCATCTTTGTCTCTTGTGATCTTTGTTGCTTTAAAGTCTGTTTTGTCAGTGACTAGGATTGCAACCCCTGATTTTTTTTGCCTTCCATTTGCTTGGTAAATCTCCCTCCATCTTTTTATTTTGAGCCTATATGTGTCTTTGCAGGTGAGGTGGGTCTCCTGAATACAGCACACTGATGGGTCTTGACTCTATCCAATTTTCCAATCTGTGCCTTTTAATTGGGGCATTTAGCTCATTTACGTTTAAGGTTAATATTGTTATGTGTCAATTTGTTTCTGTCATTACAATGCTAGCTGGTTATTTTGCCCATTAGTTGATGCAGTTTCTTCATAGTGTTGATGGTATTTACATTTTGGTTTGTTTTTGCAGTGGCTGATACTGGTTTTACCTTTCCATATTTAGTGCTTCCTTCAGGAGCTCTTGTCAGGCAGGACTGGTGGTACCAAAATCCCTCAGCATTTCCTTGTTTGTATTTCTTCTTCACGTATGAAGCTTAGTTTGGCTGAATATGAAATTCTAGGTTGAAAATTCTTTAAGAATTTTGAACATTGGCCCCCACTCTGTTCTGGCTTGTAGGGTTTCTGGAGAGAGATCTGCTGTTAATCTGACGGGCTTCCCTTTGTGGTTAACCTGACCTTTCTCTCTGGTTGTCCTTAACATTTTTTCCTTCATTTCAACCTTGGTGAATCTGATGATTATGTGTCTTGGGGTTGCTCTTCTCAAGGAATATCTTTGTGGTGTTCTTTGTATTTCCTGAATTTGAACGTTGGCCTGTCTTGCTAGGTTGGGGAAGTTCTCATGGATAATATCCTGAAGTGTGTTTTCCAGCTTGGTTCCTTTCTCCCCATCACTTTCAGGTACAGCAATCAAACATATGTTTGGTCTTTTCATATAGTTTCATATTCCTTGGAGGCTTTGTTCATTCCTTTTTATTGTTTTTTCTCTAATCTTGTCTTCATGCTTTATTTCATTAAGTTGAGCTTCAATCTTTGATATCCTTTCTTCTGCTTGATTGATTTGGCTATTGATACTTGTGTATGCTTCATGAAGTTCTTGTGCTATGTTTTTCAGCTCCATCAGGTCATTTATGTTCTTCTCTAAAGTGATAATTCTAGGTACCAATTCCTCTAACCTTTTATCAAGGTTCTTAGCTTCCTTGCATTGGGTTCGGACATGCTCCTTTAGCTCAGAGGAGTTTGTTATCACCCACCTTCTGAAGCCTGCTTCTGTCAATTCATCAAACTCATTCTCTGTCTTGTTTTGTTCCCTTGTTGGTGAGGAGTTGTGATCTTTTGGAGGAGAAGAGGTATTCTGGTTTTTGGAATTTTCAGCCTTATTGTGCTGGTTTTTCCTCACCTTCATGGATATAGCTACCTTTGGTCTTTGATGTTGGTGACCTTTGGATGAGGTTTCTGTGTGGACATCCTTTTTGTTGATGTTGATGCTATTCCTTTCTGTTTGTTAGTTTTCCATCTGACAGTCAGGCTCCTCTTCTGTAGGTCTGCTGCAGTTTGCTGGGGATCCACTCCAGACTCTGTTTGTCTGGATATCACCAGTGGAGGCTACAGAATAGCAAAGATTGCTGCCTGCTCCTTCCTCTGGAAGCTTCATCCCAGAGGGGGACCTGCCAGATGCCAGCTGGAGCTGTTTTGTATAAGGTGTCTGTCGACCTCTGATGGGAGGTGTCTCCTTGTCAGGAGGCACAGGGATCAGGGACCCACTTGAGGAGGCAGTCTGTCCCTTAGCAGAGCTTGAGCGCTGTCCTGGGAGATCTGCTAGATCTGCTGCTCTCTTCAGAGCTGGCAGGCAGGAACGTTTAATTCTGCTGAAGCTGCGGCCACACCCCAAAGTTTTGCCTTTTTAAGAATTAGTTATCTGATAGATATTTTTAATAATTGTTTTCTATTTTTATTATTTACATAACAAATGTATTGAGATATGATTTACATACCATGTAGTTCACCAATTTAAAGTATATGGTTTTAATGAGAACATATGGACACATGGAGGGAACAACACACACTGGGGCCTATAGGGTAGTAGGGTGGGGGGATGGAGAACATCAGGATAAATAGCTAATGCATGCTGGGATTAATACCTAGGTGATAGGTTGATAGGTGCAGGAAACCATGGCACTTGTTTACCTATGTAGCAAGCCTGCACATCCTGCACATGTAACCTGGAACTTAAAATTAAAATAAAAAAAAAATGTATGTTTCAATGGTTTTTAAAATAATCAAAGCTGTGCAACCATCACTACTATTAGGGGTCGAATTGTTTCTTCCAAAATTCCAATGGTGAAGTCTTAACCTCCAGTATCTCAAATGTGACCTTATTTGGAAATAAAGTCTTTACAAAGATAACCAAGTTAAAGTGAGGTAATTAGAGTGGGCCCTAATCCAATATAACTGGTGTTCTTACAAAAAAGGAAAATTTGAACACAGATAAATTCATAGATGGAAGAAGTTGTGAAGGGACCAGAGGAAAAAATGGACCTCTACAAGCCAAGGATGGAGGCCTGGAACAGATTTTTCCATCAGAGAACCTCAGAAGGATCTAGCCCTACTGACACATTGATCTAAGAGTTCTGGCCTTCAGAACTATCAGACAATAATGTTTGGTTTTTTAAGCCATCCAGTATGTGGTACCTTTTTACAGCAGCCCTAACAAACTCATATATCTACAATTATTTTGTAACATTTGTATGCCCCCTCCCCAAAATACCATATACCCATTAGCTGTCACTCCAGATTTTCCCCCAAACTCTCTTACCCTGAGACATAGAAAACAACTTTCCATCTACTTTCTGTCTCTGTAGATTTGCCTATTGTGAAAATGTTCACATTGAATTATTGAGAACAGCCTAAATGTTCTCCACATTGGCTGCACCATTTGATATTTCTAACAACTGTGTATGATGGTTCCAATTTTTTCACATCCTCACCAGTGCTTGTTATATCCATCTCTAAGTCCTAGTCTGCTGAGTGCTTTTATCAAGAATGAATGTTGGATAATGTTCCTAGATTTTTTTTCTATATCTGTTGAGATACCATATGGTTTCCTTTTTAAAAAAATATTAATAGGATAAATTACTTTGATTTCTTTTTAATGTTAAACACCATTTGTATTCCTTGGCTAATTGCCTTGGTCAAGATGTATTATCTTTCAAAATACTTTATGATAAAACCAAAAAAGAGTCCAAGAGCTAAAGGAATCCTAAATAAGAAGAACAAAGCTGGAGGCATCTCATTATCTGTCTTCAAACTATACTGTAATGCTACAATAACCAAAACAGTATGGTACTGGTACAAAAACAGACACATAGACCAGTGGAACAGAAAAGAGAACCCAGAAGTAAGCTGAAACCAATCTGGTCTTCAACAAAGTCAACAAAAGTAAGCAAAGGAGAAAACACTTTCTGTTTAATAAACAGTACTGGGATAACTGGCAAGCCATATGTAGAAGAATGAAACTGGGCCCCTACTTTTCACCATGTACAAAAATCAACTCAAGATGGATTAAAGAATTAAATAAAAGACCTCAAATTGTAAAAGTTCTAGAAGAAAAACTAGGAAATACCCTTCTGAACATTGACCTTGGCAAAAAAATTATGACTAAGTCCTCAAAAAAATAGCAACAAAACCAAAAATTAGTAAGTGGGACCTAATTAAACTAAAGAGCTTCTGCACAGCAAAAGAAACTATCAACAGAGTAAACAGACAACCCAAAGAATGAGAGAAAATCTTTGCAAACTTTGTATCTGACAAAGGTCTCATATCCAGAATCTACAAGGAACTTAATACGTAAAAAAACAAATGACCCCATTAAAAAGTGAGCGCAGGACATTAATAAACACTTCTCAAAAGATGACATACAAGTAATCAACAAACATGAAAAAATGCTCAACATCACTAATCATCAGAAATGCAGATCAAAACCACAGTGAAATACCATCTCACACCAGTCAGAATGACTGTTATTTAAAAAAATAAAAAAATAAAAAAAAAATAACAGATGCTGACAATAATATGACAAAAAGAGAATGCTTATATACTGTTGGTGGGAATGTAAATAAGAGTTGCTGGCAATGCTGCAGAGAAAAGGAAATGCTTATATACTGTTGGTGGGAGTATACTGTTGGCTAGAATGTAAAGTTCAGCCACTGTGCAGAGCAGTTTAGAGATTTATTAAAGAACTAAAAACAGAAATATTATTCAACCCAGCAGTCCTATTACTGGGTATACCCAAAAGAAAATAAATCTTTCTACAAAATACACATGCATTCACACATTCATCACAGCACTATTCACAACAGCAAAGACAGAAAATCAGCCCAGATGCCCATCAATGTGGGATTGGATAAAGAAAACATGACAATGATACATCATGAAATACTACACAGCCTTGAAAAAGCACAAAATCATGTCCTTTGCAGCCACAATGTGAATGCAGCTGGAGGCCATTATCCTATGTGAATTAACATAGGAACAGAAAACCAAATACCACGTTATCCCTTATAAATGGCAACTAAACATTAGGTACCTATGGACATAAAGATGAGAACAATAGACACTGAGAACTACTGGGGGGTGAGCGAGGAGGGTAAGGGCTAAAAAACAACCTATTGGGTACTATGTTCGCTACCTGAATGATGGGATAATTTATATAACAAACCTACACGTGTACTCCCTGAATCTAAAATAAAAGTTGAAATTATTAGAAATTTTTAAAAAATAAATGAATACAATATTTTCTGAGCATGATTTAAGTTTGCAAAGTTAAATTTGTATCTGTGTTTATGACAGATAATTTGTTTGTAGTTTTGTTTTCTTATTTTGATAATGCTGGCCTTTAATATAAATTGGCATGTATCTATTTTTTATGTAATAGAAAAATTTTAGTGAGTTTATATTATTATTTCTTCCTTAAATGTTTGACAGCATTATAAACAAAGCCATCTGGTCCTAGAACTTTCTGTGGCTCACAGTTTTGCATTCAGCTGAATATTGTAGGGGCACTCCCTCTGAAAATCACGAGAGTTCTTTTTATATGTGGTTCTCTTTTCTCAAGAACTCTTCTCTAGAATGCTGCCCCCAAAATCCCAGCTGCCTGGGCATCTCTGATTCTTGGAACCCTCAGTTCCATTCAAAGAATCACCAGGTTCTGCCTGAGTTCCTCTTCCTTGTTCTGTGGCTTTGAACTTTTTTTCACCCAGTAAGGCAGTCAATCACAGGGCTCGCATGTTTGTTTCCTATCTCTCATGGATCACTGTCTCTTCTTGACTGATACCAATATCACCACTGTTGTCTCATATATGTTGGCTGGTTTTTAGTTGTTTTAAAAATGAGGGTTTCTTTGGTCCATGTTCTTTTGTCTTGGCTAGAAATAGAAATATAAAATATGCTATTAAGTTAAAAAAGCAGCATCCAAACTATGTATATAGTATATGTATACAATATACATATATCCATATGGAGAAAAAAGCTTAAAAGATCAGCACCAAAATGTTTGTGATATTTGTTTTCAAGTATCAAGTTTGCATATTTTCCCTTTTTTACTATTTTCTAAAGTTTTTTGTGGAGACCTTGTATTGATTCCATAAGAAAAATAAACCATCAATGTTACAGTAATAGAAAAATAGAATTAAATTAGGGACCTAGAAATGAACACAATTTCAAATATGGAATTTTCAGTGAAGGATAATGTAGGACAATTATTTTTCCCACTTATTCATATTTCTATGAATGGAAGCCTGAGATTGTATCTAATTTTTTATAGCAAAAATATTTCATTATTGACTTATTTGGAGCTCACAATCAACAAAAACTCCCATATCTTTTCTAAGGAATTGCTTTCCAGCCCTTTTTTTTTTTTTTTTTTTTTTTTTTTTTTTTTGCTCTCATTCCTTTTTATTATTCGAGAAAATTTTAAGCATCTTGTATACAATTACCACATTACAATTATTTGATAAAAATAAAATCCAATTAAAATGAAACAACATATGCCTGCACATAAAGAGCCAAATAATTACAAAACTAATTAACGTTGCTCTATGTACTTCTCTATAGTGACAACTACTTTCATACATTTTAGCTGATTCTTTAGATATTACCTCCATATTAAAACACCCACACAATTATATTGCTTTTTGATTTTATAGTTTTAGTGATTACTTACTGTGGGAAGCAGAATTCCTATATGGCACCCATGATTCCTGACCCCTAGCATCTGCACCCTTGAGTGTCCCCTTTCCTTTTGAGTTGGCAGGGATGTGGAAGTTGCTTCTAACCAACAGAATATGGCAAGGTCTATGGAACATCACTCCTGTGAGTTTGTTACATTACATGGCAAAAGTGAGGGGATTTTGCAGATGTAATTAAAGCTCCTATTGAGTGGTCCTTGTTATCCAAAAGCAAGATTGTTCTAGGTGGGCCTGGCCTAATCAGAAAAGCCTTTTAAAGGAAAGTCTAGAAGCAAGTGACTGGAGCACTTCTCTCTCTCTCTCTCTTCTTGTGTGTGTTTGTGTGTGTATGATGTGCATGCATGGTGGATTTGAAAAATCAAGTTGTCTTGAATTCTGTAGCTGCAAGAACATGAATTCTGTTGATAACTTGAGGGATCTTAGAAGTGGATCCTTCCATTCTCATTCTTTAGATAAGAATGCACCACAGTCAAGATCCTGATTGCAGCTTTGTGAGACTCTGAGTAGAGATCCCAGCTTAGTTTCTAACTTCTGACAGAAACTACACTATAATAAATGGGTGTCATGGTATTTTTGTTGAGAAATTTGGTAAGTTATGCAAAAATGGCAGGTGTGTGGTAATTTCATATACAACAACAGAAAACTACTTCCCGTTAGGAAATAGCTATCTTTCACCCTTCATTACCACCTCCATCACTGCTCCCACCACCACATAGAAACACTCCTAATCCTCCTATCCTTTGAAGATAGATGTGTGTTAATTTGGGAGTAGATCAGTATTAGTGTTTATATAATATTGATTATGAAATATTATTTATAACTAAGCCATGGAACACAGTATGTTCTTTAATACTTGTCATAGTTTGGCTTCCTTAGTTTTTAATGTAGTAGTTGCTAATTCAGCCTGAAACTCTCCTCCAATTTGTTTAAATATTCTCTCAAAATAGTTACATACATTAGATATTTTAATAGTTTCTTCTGTTTGAAGAAATATCTTCTAGATCCCTGTGACTGCTTTAACCTGGACTAAGTGACTTTTGTTTGCCTGATGCTACCTTCTGTGGATCACTTCACCTCATTTCCTGAATTAAATGTCTTTCTTTTTTGTTTGTTTATGCCCTAGTTTTGATATAGCAGATCTGCCACTAACTTCCTGAGAAAAAATATCTGGAAAGTTTCTTTCTTCGTCTTTTTAAAAAAGCTTATATGTCAGAAAATATTTTATCTACACTTAACTGATGATTTGGCTGAGATTAGAATTCCAAACTGAAAATCATTTTCTCCTCAAAGTTTTGAAGTAATCATAGCAATATCTTCTCACTTCTGGTATTACCGTTGTGAAGTTAACTTTGTTCAAATTGTCGCATTTTTATATAAATTCCATTTTGTTTCCCAGTGTAAAAGCTTTTTAAATCTTCTCTTTGTCATTGGTGTTCACTCATTGTATAGGAACTTGCTGTATGCTTTCAATCAGAGCACATGCTAAACAGTTCTGGGAAATTTTCCTGATGTCTTCTTTTGATAATTTTCTCTTTTTTGTTTGATTCTCTCTTCTCTGGATCTCTTATTTGGATTTTAAGACGTGATAAATTATTTTTTTTAACCTTTCCCATCCTCTTTTATTTCTTGTACTCTTACCCTTCTTTCTGGCAACTTTTCTTCACCAATATTTTCCAAGCTTGGGCTTTGTGATTCATTTACCAAATATTTAATTCTTAGAATCTCCCTCTGTGTTCTCTGAATTCTTTTTTTAGAGCATCCTGTTCTTGTGTTGTGGTCTTCATTACTTTCAATATATATATTTTTAATTTATGTTCATAGGTTGATTTTGCTGAAGTTCCAGAATTGTAACCACTCATCTCAAAAAGACTGGTATTATCATACACCATCCATTCTCTCCCTTTGAGATTAGAACTGTACCATATATATCACATTAGGGGCATTCTCCTAAAATGATGATGACCAGTAAGCCAACCTGCTTTTAAAGGAGACTACAGCTTAATCTTTTATTTCATGACTTATTCACAAGATAGATGACCTGGTACAAACTGTTTTCAAGGTAGCAAAAACTGTTTTGCCCAGGGTAACCTACATTACTTTTTCCTCATAATCTAATCTCTTCAAGGTTAGTGAGTCTGTTTCCAGATTTAACCCTCTTCATTCGACCATATTGCTGGCAGTACCAGCAAGGCATGTACCTGAATCTGGCCTTGTTAAGACTAATGAAGAAGTTGAATCTCTGTAGAACAGCTAGAAACTTTCCTTTAAAAGCAGACTAATTATTTTTTCAACATTTTTTGGAAATGCATATGCTTGTTTGTTGACTTAAAATCTTAATAATTATAAAGAATTCTAAAATTAAAATGAAATAGCAGTGAACTCAGGTGCAGGTAAATTTTCTTTTTTAAAAATTTATTTTAGGTTCAGTGGTACACGTGCAGGTTTGTCACATAGGTAAACTCACATCATGGGGGTTTGTTGAACAGATTATTTCTTCACTCAGGTACTAAGCCTAGTACCCAACAGTTACTTTTTTCTGATTCTCCTTCCTCTCGTCTTTACCCTTAAGTAGGCCCCAATTTCTCTTGTTCCCATCTTTGTGTCCATGAGTTCTCATCATATAGTTTCCATTTATAAGTGAGAACATGTGCTATTTGGTTTCCTCTTCCTGCATTAGTTTGCTAAGGATAATGGCCTCCAGGTCCATCCATGTTCCTGAAAAAGACATGATTGTATTTTTTTATGGCTGCATAGTATGCTACGGTGTAAATGTACCACATTTTCTTTATGCAGTCTAACACTGATGGGCATTTAGGTTGATTCCATGTCTTTGCTATTGTAAATAGTGCTGCAGTGAACATATGTGTGCATGTGTCTTTATGATAGAATGATTTATACTCCTTTGTGGATATACCGAGCAATGGGATTGCTCTTTGAGGAATACCACCCTGCTTTTCATGATGGTTGAACTAATTTTTTAGTTTTTTGGTTTTTGTGTGCTATTTATTATTCTGGGTATTTTACAAGTTATCTCATTTAATCTTCTCAGTAAGCCCCTCAGTTATTCATTAGCTACACCATTTTGCAGAAAAAATCTAATAGATGTAGCTTAACTTCATCGAGTAAATGGTGGAGCTGAGATTTTTGACTCAGTTTTGATTGTGCTGTTTCTACTTCCATACTGGGAGATATGAGATTGTTCTAGCTTTCATTCCAGACTCATGCTATCTCGCAAGCTGAAAGAGCTCTATGGAAAGTAAAATTTTTGACAGGCCTGAGAATGAGAGCTCAAGTATAGAAGGGTTTCATGCTATAGGACTGAGTCCTGGGGGTAAGTTTCCCAATGAGAGAGGAAACAAGATTAGAGATCACTTCCAAGTGAGATAGGAATGGGGCATCTGTTTGCCCATGTGCATACATTGTCATAAATAAATATGGTAGAAAGGCTAATGTATGCAGCAGGGGGAAGGCATTAGAAAATTAATGAAATGAAGTTTGGTGTTTATTCTGTTGTGAAGAACAATCATTTATTATCTACTTTCATGGATCAAGGTCACCCACTTCTGTGCCCTCCATTTTCTTACCAGCCTAGATTTCATTTCCTCTCATAGGAACTATACCTCATTGTCTGCATTAAAATTCCAGTGAATGTCTCTGTCCTAAAATTTCTCATCCAAGCCATTCTTCACACTGTCACCAGAATTATTTTTCTATGACTCAGATTTGAAACCAATCTCCTGCTTGGAAACTATTAAAGTTAGTTAATAGACTAAACCTAATATTTCAGAAGGATACCCAGCTTCCTTTAGAGACCTCCTGACTCTCTTTTTATCTTTTTTTCTAATTACAAATCCTTGACTTCCTCCAATAGCATACCTATATTTTCAGGGCTCAGAGGGGCAACTGTGGTGATTATAAACTCTTCGATTCCAGTGGCTTGTCTACAGACCTAGGAACCCTCCCTGTTCATGTAGAGATTTACTGAGCTAGCTCTGGATCTGTTCATTTCATGGGCTCTGACCATGAATTTAGATTTCAGCAACACTGAGAATGGCCTCAATAACAGAATGATGAGAGGTTTTATTAACGGGCAGATACAAAGTAATGAAGAACCTAATTATACAGAAAATATACAATCCTTTTAGATTGAAGAAGAGAAAAATTCAGTAAGTTAATTATGAACTCAAAGATTAAGAAAGTAATTTAAAGAATTAAAACATATCATTTAGAAATTGTGCTGGTTCAGAAAATATAGGAGATATTAGATTTTTTACACAAACTAAATGCTCTAAAGTATTAATACTTTAGCATTACAGTACTTTTAAAACAGAAGGAATAGAAAAAAATTATAAAAAAAGAGAGAGAGAGAAAGAAAGACCTACCTTCATAGCTAAAGGAAGAAATACATTGAAGAGAATGCTTAACGTATTAGAGAATTGGCTAGTAGGAAAGTTATGAAAGGGAAAAGGAGATGTACCCAAGTCTGTCTACTGATTCTTTTTCCCTTCATATCCTCCCCATCCTCTATCTCTTCTTTTTTAATATTTTAAAGTATCTATTTCCTTTTAATATTTTAATTTTTTACTTTATTTATAAATAATTTTATACCTATGAAAGGTTGAAAACATAGGACAAACAATTTTCATCAGATTTCTTAAATAATTCTAAAAGAGTAATAGTAATGTGTTATCTGACCACATTAGCTTTCTGCATCTCTGAACCATTTGAGAGTAAGTTGCTAAAATGATGCTTTTTAATTATAAACATTTTGGCATGTATTTTTTTTTTAAAAAACAAAGACTTTTTCCATGCCACACTACAATTACAAAAATAAGCTCACATCAATAAAATTATTATGATCTAATCTAAAGATCTTACTCAAATTTCACCAGTTGTCTCACTGACAATCTGCTTAGCAAAAGAAAACAGAAATGTTTTTCTGGTCCAGCATCACCTTTTGCATTTATTTATCTTACTCTTTTAATTTTCTTTAATCCAAATCTGCCTTTCCTGATCTTACATTTTTGAAGAGGACAGATCAATCATCCTATAGAATATCCACATTCCCTCTTAAACCCATCCTAACAGCTTTCGCCTCCATCACTCCACCTAAACAGCTCTTCCCAGGGTCCCTTTTTAACTCCCGTATTGCTGTATTCTGTGGTCCGTTTCTAATTTCTTTCCTTTTTTTTTTAAATTATACTTCAAGTTTTAGGGTACATGTGCACAACGTGCAGGTTAGTTACATATGTCTACATGTGCCATGTTGGTGTGCTGCACCCAGTAACTCGTCATTTAATATCAGGTATATCTCCAAATGCTATCCTCCCCCCTCCCCCTACCCCACAACAGGCCGCGGTGTATGATATTCCCCTTCCTGTGTCCATGTGTTCTCATTGTTCAATTCCCACCTATGAGTGAGAACATGCGGTGTTTGGTTTTTTGTCCTTGTGATAGTTTGCTGAGAATGATGGTTTCCAGCTTCATCCATGTCCCTACGAAGGACATGAACTCATCATTTTTTATGGCTGCCGTTTCTAATTTCATGTAACCTAACTGTAATATTAGACATAGTAGATCACTCACTCACCCCGAAACTTTCTTCTCTTGGCTTCCATAACATTCCACATTTTCCTAGATTTCCTTCTCTCTTATTGATCATTTCTTCTCAGCCTTTTTTTCCTGGTTCCCTTCCTGATCTCTGAACTATGTACCTTGGAATGCTCCTGACTCAATCCTCAGACCTCTTCTTTTCTCTACCTATGTCTCCTTCCTTGGCTTTGAATACCATCTATGCTTTACAACATCCAACTAGTTGTGTTTTACTTGGACCTCTCATCTGAACCCCAGAACTGTATATCTTAACTGCTTACCTAACATCCTCACTTTGCTGTCCAGTTGGCATTTTAGACTTAACATATTAAAATACTTATCTGTGATGGTCTCTATCTCAGTCACAAACCTGCTTTTTCTTCAGCCTTTCCAATCTCAGTTAATGAAACTTCGTTTTTCCAAATATAGACCGAAAAACTGAGTCTTTTTTCCAATTAATCCAACAAAAAATCTGAGTCATAAATTGACTCCTCCCTTCCTCTCACACTCCATGGGAAAACTATGAGAATGTCTTGTTTGACCATCAAAATATAACGGGAATCTCATTACTGCTATCACCTTGGTTCCAATGACAATCATTTCTCCTCCAGATCAATGTAGTAGCTTCTGAACTGGTCTCCCTGATTCTGCATTGTCCTCTATAATCTATTTTCGATATGGCAAAAAAGTGCTCTTTTAAAGTGCAAACCAGACCATTTTACTTATGCTCAAATCCTTCTTCCCTTCTCTTTGAGGAAAATCTTTCCTTCTCTTTGAGAAGAAAAGCCAAAGAACTTACAAGTGATCTATTAAACTTACTGTGATCTCAACCCACTCCCCTGCCAACCTTTCATCTCTGCCCTCACCTCCTATGAATAAAGCATAGTCCCTGTGGTCAGGAGTTTGATAACTCACTGCAAGCAATTATAGCAGTAGATATACTAGAGGCTGGTATATAACAAAGGCTTTTTGCATAAGATATATTTGCATATCTACAAATATAAATATATAACATATTTAATAAACTGACAAGATATATATTATATATATGCACACACACGTCCTATCTCTTGCCTGTCTCTATCAATTTATTAAATGCTTTTTTATTCTTCAATTGCTTCAGTCCAAAACCTTAGAAATATTCTTGACTCCTTTCTTTATATTTTATCTGAATGCATAGATACATATGGAGTCTTGTAGGAGCTTATTTTAAAATACAGCCAGAACATACCTACTTCTCATCCCTCCACTGATACCACCATGGGAACCCACCATCATCTGTTGACTGGCTTTTTACATGAGCTTCATGCATTTCTCCTATACCTCCTGGTCTTCTGGCTTCTTCTTTCATCAAAGACAGTAAAATCTTTGCTTTGTAGCCAGTATGGTGATTTAAAATTCTTTTAAATTGAGACCTGGGCTGGGTGCTGTGGCTCACACCTATAAGCTCAGCACTTTGGTAGGCTGAGGCTGGCAGATCATCTGAGCTCAGGAGTTCAACACCAGCCTGGGCAACATGGTAAGGCCTCATCTCTACTAAGAATACAAAATATAGCCAGGCATGGTGGCACACACCCCTATAGTCCCAGCTATTTGGGGGGCTGAGGCATGAAAATCACTTGAGCTAGGGAGGTGGAGGTTGCAGTGAGCCAAGATCACGCCCCTGCACTCCAGCCTGGGCAACAGAGCAAGACTCTGTCTAAAACAAAAATTGGAGATTTCATTGTCTTAAAAACAAATATAATCATTTCATTTTCTTCTCAAAATTTTCCATTTGCTTCTAGTGAGAGTAAAATTAAAAGTTACCAAGGCCTAGAAGGCCCAAATAATAGAGGCAGTAGACAGCCAAATGCCACCCAGGTCGTTGTGAACAGGGGGCTTGCCTAAGCATGCCCATGGTAAAAAATTCCATCCCTAACACATGCACAGTAAGGGAAATAAATCAATGTGGAGTGGCTCAGACTAAGGGCTCATCTGCCATACTGGGAGAATGGGGTGGAGCCACAGGGAATTCCCACTTTTTGCAGATGGGAGGAGCCTGGCTTCTTCACCTCCTATGGTGGGAACCTGTTGGGAGGACCCCTGCTTTTTTTTTTTGGCTCAGAGCTTTTTAAAAAGAAATTCGAGGCCAGGCGTGGTGGCTCATGCTTGTAATCCCAGCACTTTGGGAGGCCGAGGCGGGCGGATCACGAGGTCAGGAGATTGAGACCACGGTGAAACCCCATCTCTACTAAAAAAAATAGAAAAAAATTAGCCAGGCCTGGTGGCGGGTGCCTGTAGTCCCAGCTACTCGGAGGCTGAGGCAGGAGAATGGCGTAAACCCGGGAGGCAGAGCTTGCAGTGAGCCGAGATTGCGCCACTGCACTGCAGCCTGGGCGACAGAGCGAGACTCCATCTCAAAAAAAAAAAGCACGAAATTCGACTCTCCTCACCTTTCAATGTGGCTGCGTTCCTAATTTTTCCTGATTGTGAGACAAAAACCTGGACTTTAGCTGTACTAAGGAGCAAAACATCCTGCATCACAACTGCAAGTGTTCTCTCATTCTACCATTCCCTGCCTACTTGTACTGTTCCTGGAGCACACTTTTGCACCACTCTCCATCAAAAACAAACAGAGGGCTTCCCAATTCCTATATCCTCCACTTACTTGAATCCATCTTACTCTGCTTTTATTTTTTTATCACCACTAGCTCTATCTATTCATCTATCTATCTATGTATCTCGTCTCTAGTCATACATCCTGCAACCATTTATTGTCTGTCTTCTCCTATAAGAAATGTAAACTCTATGAACATAGGAAATTTGTTTGTTCATTTTCTTTAACTTGTATATCCCCAGCAGCTAGGAGAGTGTCAGGAACATAACGGAGACTCATTAAATAACTAAAGTAAAAAATTGTTTCATGAAAATCTTTTCTCATTTAACAATATGTTAATAAGATTAAACATTATTTTTAAACTGAATTTTAAAGTTCATATATTCATCCATCTTTTGGATACATCATTTACACAAGAAAGCTGCTTATCTTGGAGATTAGAATTTTCTCTCCTCTCCTCAATTTTTTGGTATTAGAACAACAGGGTAAAAAGATTTTAAAACAAAGCCAAACTTTGGTACGTATCCATGCCGTTTCCTGAGTACAAATCATCACAGTAATGAAATTATTGAGTGAATGCCTATAAACATTTTAAACTTTTGCTAGTCCTTGAGAAGTTGACCTCTTTCTGTCAGCAAGCTCGCATGTGATACTTGTGACATACCCTCACTAACATTGTGTAATATATCATTTAAAAATAGACAATTTTTACTTTTCTCATTAAAAAATAATTATGAGTAATATTATAATAATTACATTTTCTCCGTTTCCTAATCATTGTGTAGATGAGTGTGTTTTTGTGAATGGTTATTCTTAATCATTTTCATCTTTAATCACATTTTCTCTGTTTCCTAATCATTTGTGTAGATGAGTGTGTTTTGTGAATGGCTATTCTTATCGTTTACATGTTTTTTTAAACAGAGTACATGATTTTTCTTATTAACTTGTCAAAGCTCTTTTTTTAGGAGCAATAACCATTTAACTACATATATATATTTCACAATCAGTTGCATACTTTTAAATTTTATTATAATTTGATGAACAATGTCATTTTATTTTTATGTAGTCAAATATTTCCTCTTGTGGCTTTTTGCCTTAATCTCATGCATGGAAAATTCTTTTCTTACCCTATAATATATAAACCTTGATATATTTTTATGAGTTTTTTTTCTACATATATACTATTTTAATGCCTGAATACTATTTCATCATCTTAGTATTCTGTGGAGTTGTACCATTTGTAAAGGCAACAACTTAAAATGTAGGACAGTCTGGACATCGTGGCTCATGCTTTAACCTAAGTGTGTTGGGAAGCCAAAGTGAAAGGATTGTTTGAGCCCAGGAGTTTGAGATTACAGTGAGCTATGATGGCTCCACTTCACTTCAGCCTGGGTGATAGAGTGAGACCCTGTCTCCAAATAAATAAATAGAAAGTAAGACAAAAATTACCTAGTCAAATGTATTCCCAATTATTGTTTCTTTAAATGAATACCAGATGAGTTAAATATATAATGCCCCATAAAGCCACATTCATTGACTAAGAAGATCCCACCCCATGACTTAGGTGAAGATTACCAAATGAGAGAAAATTATTTCCCAAATTACATTTTCTCTGGGACAAAAACTTATATAGAGAGACAGTATCTCAGTTTGCACTGCTATAACAAGATACCATAGATTGGGTGGCTTACAAACAAAAGACATTTATTTCTTACAGTTCTGGTGGCTGGGAAGTCCAAGTTCAAGGTACTGGCTAATTTTTTTTTTTCCTAGTGAGGCCTGTCCTCTTGGTTTTCTCATGGTGGTGGGGAGAGGCATGGGGCAGAACTGTAGAAAGAAAGAGGAAGAGAGAGAGGGAGGAAGCAAGCAAGCACTCTCCTGTTTCTTTGTATAAGCATGCTAATACCAACATGAAGGCTCCACCCTCATGACCTAATTACCTCCCAAAGGTCCCATCTTGATATGCCATCATATTGTGGATTAGGGTTTCAAAGTATGACTTTTGGTGGGGACTCAGATGTTCAGTCCATAGTAGAAGGCTATGAGTTGGGCTGCATGAGCATCACTACTTAAATTATTTCTGTCTTCCTTTCCTCCCCTGTGGCTTAAAATAGAATTTAACTTAACTAAAAAGTAAGTGCGTCGACAATGGTACTGGAAAGTAAGATGATTTATTTTCACATTGTATTTAAGTTTTTTCAAATTTTCACTGTCATGTATATTATTATGATTTACATATTTGTGCACATTTATTTCCTTACAATGTCTAAAAGTGAGTCAAAGTTTATAAACATTCCTTAGGCCTTTGAATAGTATGTTGACCAACACCTTTCCAGAAAGATTGTAACAGTTTACATTACTAGGAGATGGTTGACATTGTTTGCCTTAAGACATGTAGGATTTTGATTGCTAGAGATGGAAGGAGAAAAATTCCATGCTTAGTAAGTAGCAGGAGTCAAGACATTGAAATAGGATAATGCAGAAATATTCAGCTAAAGGCAATCTGTGTGCTACATGGAAATGTGTTTAGCTGGTGATTGAATCTGGATAAATATACAATAATTGATAGCTATTTTGTCAAAATTTCCCATGACTAGATTAACATACTGCAATTGTAGAACTTCTCATGTTATATTGTAAAATCACAGAGACAAATTCATAGATTGTAAATTCTTTGTAGACAGGGCCTGTCCAAACCACCTATTATGCTCCTGATACATAGTAGGTGAGCAAAAACATCAAATGAATGCATTAATTGAATTTGCATAAAGATAGTGGAAATACTAAATCTTGACTCTATGTTTTGAAATGAAATTCCTAGAACCTTGACTGCCTGTATCATTAATTTGCTAATTAATGACAAACTCAATGTCTTTGATATTTTAAAATGTTTTGAATTATTATTATATCATTATTCAACTTTTAAGTAATTATATTTTATCTCCACATCTTAATTCTAAATATTTTGAAATCAGGACTGATGCCTGATTTTGCTCAATATCATTGATTTTGATTAACAAAGTGACTAATAGGTAACTGAGATATGTTTCTAAAATGCAGAAAAGGATATGTGAATGGAAGGCAAGCAGTCACCTAAAAAGGTTACATGAGTTTATCATCTGTTTGCATTTTTTTAAATCCAAACTTAAATCTCTAAAAATGAAAGGCCACGGAACCCAGATAATGCTCTGGACACAGCTGACTCTATGACTTTGAGCTTTTTACTTTATCTTGATTGCTACATCTGAGAAAATGGGAATAGTAATGTTGAACTTTATGGCTATTACAAAGGTTAAATAAAATATTATATGTCATATAGCATCTAGTTACCTGAAATTTATTAGGACATTAAATTTTAAAATAAATAAAAGGGGAAACAAGAAAAGATGGAAACTCTCAGCTTTCCATCCCCATCCACATCTCTGGAATCCTCAGGACTCCTAGAATCCCAAGAAGGACTTATTCTGACTTACAGATCCTGAGGCCATGAGACTGTTCTCTTCAGGACAACTTAGACCAGTAAAGCTAAAATGCCTAATTGCCTATAATTTTTTTTAACTTTTCTGTAAAATGTGTCTATTTCATGGTGGCAAAATCTGGTACATGTGTGTGCGTATGTATGCGTGACCTGTGTAATATCAGGAAACAACAAGTAAAATACCAAAATAAATATAGGTGACCTTGAGCATAGATATAACCCTGTATTTTATGTTCCTCTGTTCCTTAAATTGAATGTGCCAATAGCTCATAATCCTGTAAAGCATTTTGTTTAAGTATAGTGGTTGCATATATCTTAGTAAAATGAGATAAGTGAAAAATGTGGAGGCTTGAATTCTCAAGAGAGATAATATGTAGGTTTTTTTTAAGAAAAATGAATATAGAGTTTTACAGTGGGGAAATGAATAGTGGGTGAGTAAAGTGGATGAAAAGGTGCCTTCTATGCTTTTTTGATTGATTCTAATCAAATCTTTAAATAAATATCTACAGAAATAGGAACTGATTCTTGCTTGCTGGCTAAGGCCAAAGGCATTCATCAAAGAGACAGATAGAAGACTAATTATTATTGTTACATAAACACAGAGAATTAGGAGTTAGAAGGCTTATTTCTACTTCTTGGTGTTGGCCTATGTATTTTGTTTTAAGAAAGTAAAAAAAAAATTTCCTTTCATATAAAATATTAAACCTTGCACATGGAAAACAATTTTCTCATTATGAAGGACTTTCATACATAAACACACAACATGAATACAGAAACCTGCATACAGACATAATTATATGTGGGGATGGATAGACAGGTAAATACTGTGTTTAGGTACATATATTTACTAACAGAAAATATGGGAAAGAATTACTGGAATATTTCTTAGCTGCCCCTCTGGGTCAGACATTGCTCTATCATTCTCTTCTATTTGAGTACTATTTTTTGTTTGTTTTAATTATTTTGCTTACATTACTGTGGTTCTAGTTAGAATAAATTAGAATAGTTCTTAAAACTCTTGCTCTACATCTTTTCTCAACAAGCCAGCCTTGTGTGTTTCCTCCAAGTTATCACTGTCCTGGGGGCTGAGATCTCTTGTGTACCTGCCTGTTTCCCTGGCAGTGCCAAGTCAAGGCTGTGACAGAGGTTAAAAAACAAAAAAAGTGTGGGAATAAACTGCAGACTGCTAGCTGCAAAATTATATGCCTGCTGATTCCAGAAATTGGCCCAAGAATTAGCAATCATTCTACAATAGACACACTAAATACCCCGAAAGGATGCTTTTGCATTAAGCCATTCATCTTAGAAAGATGTCACACACTCTTCCAAGACTTCCTCATTAAATAAGCAGCACGAAAGGTACAGGTCACAGCAAGGAATCACTTAACAAGATTTCACACTAAGAAAAGTGTTTAAATTCACAGCACTTGCACTCTCTCCGTGCTGCACTTAAATCTCAATTTTCCAGTCATATCACAATTTCTATTTCTTACTTATTTAAGCTACTTAGAGTAGTGAAGACCCTTTTCTTTTAGGATTTAAGGAATCTACATCCATCTCACACCTCTCTGATCATGTGTGCTCTTCTCCATCCCCTCTGACCCTTTGGATCCTTCAATAAAGTTCTTTGCAATTATTATCATAACATCGTGGTCCTACATAAAAAATATCATAGAAATATGAATACAGAGAGGATATCCTTTAATCTTCATATCTTTCTTAGTTACTATGATAATATGACTCTTAGATTACTCTTACGAGAAAAACTTTGCCTATGATATAATCGTGACCTCAACTAGGCCTCTCCCGAATACATGAGGGAAGGAAGAATTGGCAAAGGTAAAAATTCTTTTTTATATGAAAAAGATTATTCTTTATTCTTTCATAAAAGTATTACATATTTAGTACAGGAAAAGAAAAAAGCATATAAAATAAACCACTGATTTTAATGCATCTTCTAATATTTTTGGATGCCTCAAATTTAGTAATTTAAAAAATTATATTACTATTTTTCACCAACTTTATATCATACTACTTTTCCTGTAATGATGGCCTCTTTATAAGCAATTTGAGTCACTGACATTGAATGGATATACTACTTGTGTTAAACATTTAAATTATTTTCAATGTTCAGTTCTGATAAATATTGTCAGATATAAACATTTTAAAGATTCATAATATACCTGTTGTTTATTCTGCCCAGAATTATATTTACCTTTTTTAGGAAGTTGTCTGCCTGTTCTAATTACTGGTATCAAACAGACAAATTGAGAGAGACACCTTTTAATTCTCCTCACTCCTCTGTTCATAGTGATTGTTTTAGGTTGGAAATCTACACCAAAGAGGCCACAGTCTCCCCTGGCCATAGCAGACTGACCCGGGATGGAGGGCACTGGAGTAAAGCTGGGCTATTGAGTACTCTTCTTTAGGATTTTTAAAGTGTGTCAAAGAGAGCAATTCAGTTCCTCTCTGGTAGTGGAAATGTGAGGTCCTTAGGTAGCTGCTAGCAAGGTTCCCCACTTCATGGAAGAATGTGCTCAGCAGAAAAGGAAGACAAACAGCAATGAGACCAAGTTGCTGCTTGCAGCGTATCAGTTTTGGTTCTTGTTTTCAGTGCAACCCAGCCACAATTATGTGTATCTTCTAAAGAATGCTGCTTTTAGCCTAAAGTTTGCTTAAACATAATTTTTGTTTCTTGCAACCAAAAAAGTGCTGATGAATGCGATATATACAGCTTCTAATTTATTCGGGAAGTAAAAAGCTTTTATTTTAAATGTCCCCATCAGCATTTGATACTTTCATTAAAATTTCATTCTGTATTTCCAACATTTGATTTATTTTCCTGTGTGACTGAACGTTTTTTGTGTTATTTGGTGTATAACTCTACTGTGGTTTGCATTCTTTAGCATTATAAAGTACATTTATTAGTATTTCTCACATAACACCTTTTTGCCTAAATTCAACCTTGTTGGAAATTTACATCTTAACTCCTGCTTCTTTTTTTGCTGATAAAATTATGTCTCTCTTTTGTATGTGGACATTGGGTCAGTTTATTTGGAGTTTCTTGCATAATATATAAAGTTGGATTTTACTTTGAGATCAAATTTGAAAGTAATTATTTTAATTAACAGCTTAGTTTATCTGCTGTTATTGATACGGTAAACATGTTTGATCTTAGTTCTATTATGTTATTTTATCATGACTTCTCTTTTTATGTCTATAAAAGTCTTTTGTGGTCTGTTTGCTTGGCTTCATATACATGTTCATGCATAGGTGTGCATGCATGTTATACATTCACGGTGCATTTCTGATAAAGAAGATGATTTGAATTTTTGTTAGAGTGTTTTTTTTTTAAGGATACCTTTAATCTCCTCTTTCTTGGGACTGTATCTATTAATTTCATTCTGTGAACAATAACAACATTAGCATATTTCTCCCTTTTCTCTTTTCCCTACTCTTTCCTCCATCAGTTAGTTTCAGTCAATGCATTATTTTTCTTAAGGTTTGCTTATCTTTGTGTACTTAAACATACCTGTATGTCTGCTAATTTATTTTTATTTCTAAATAATAGGTCTGATCCCTCCTCCCACTCTTAAAACTGAGAAAATCAGCAATTTAGTTTACCTCCATTTCCCATCCGTTTTCCCTGCCACATTCTGTTATACTATTTTTATTAGTTATACTATCAGAGCATATAACATTGTTTATTATGTTGCAGGCTTTAGTTTTTGTATATTTCAAATCTTAGTCCCTAGATAAATATGATCAATACTCACCACCAGTTATTTTATTATAATTTATTCAGTTTTCTCTTGGTTGGCTGATATTTGTCTTCTAGTAGGATACTAAAGAGGGTTTATGGGAAAAATATACTGGAGTTCCCATGTTCAAAAATATTTAGGTGTTGCTTGTATATATAATGATGGATAGGCTGAATATAAAATTCTTACGTCACTCTTTCCTTGAACATTTTGTAGGTTTCATTCCACAGCATTCATATGAGTTTGAAGGTTTCTGTGGAGAAGTCAGAAGCAAAACGATTTTTTTCCCCTGTTATAAGGCATTTGATTTGGGGTCTGGCTGCTACTCAAATACTTTATTGATCTTTCAAGTATTACAATTTTCTTGTGATATGTCTTTGTGTTGCTATTTCTTGTGAGTTTTATCTGGGCTGTAATGTAGCTTTTAAAATTATGTTGCTTAAGCTTCTTCAATTCGGGGTAAATTTTCTTGAGGTGTAAACCTTTACCATTTATTTCTCTCATTAGTTTGATTCTTTAGCACACTAAAATCTAAAATCTACTAAAATTTTATATGAAAATGTAGATTTTTCATATATTGACTCTTTTTTTGCTTGTCTTCTATTTCATTTGTTTTCTTTATAGCTCTTTTTAGACTTTTTGATTAACTCTTCTCATTTTTACATCCATTTCTCATATTAATTTTTCCCCAACAGTGTCTTTTTTCCTTGTGCTGCTTCTTTTTTTTCTTGTTTTGAAGATGGTCTTAATTGCTTCTCTTCATCCCATCCCCCAAGACCCACCTATTGAAACTCAAGTTAAAAATATCAAGACTAGATTGAATCATACCCAAAGTTCTATAAGTATATAATCCCAAATTCCATAGTTTGTCATCGATATTTTTATTTTGTTCTTGCTTCATACAGGATAATGTACAGCCAGCCATTTGACCATGATTTTCATCTACTGTGAAAAAACAGATTTCTGGTATTTGCATTATTTCACTTTTTCTTTATTCCTTTTCTCCTTTACTGCTTTTGGTTGTACTTTTTTCTAGATTGCATGTTGATTCCTTCAATTTACTCATAATTGAAAGATTGAGTAGTTTCTGTATCTAGTTATAGGAGAGTCAGATTGGGGGAAGAATGCAAAACGTAATTATAAAAGTATTTAAGGTACTGTCCTCTTTAGAGCCAGCTTACTCTGGGTCCTTAGCAGCAAAGATCAGTGGATGAGTATTGGATCCCCATACTTTAGAATTGTATATAGAGAAGATAACTTTGTCCTAAGGAAGAGTGGCTGTGCATTTAATTTTCTAATATTCAATACAAGGGGCAAGCAGGCTTGAGAACATCAGTTTCACTATCACCCAAGTTTAAACTTGATGAATTTTAAAGAAACTGGAAGATAGTATGTTTCTATGGCTTTGAGTGATCTTCTCATGGCCATTGCACAGGGACAATGCCTGTGCAATTCCTGGATAAGTGAGCTCACCTCAAAATAATCTCCTGCCCCCAAGCTGCTCCTGGTGAGAAACAATCTGCAATTTAATATTACCCATACCAGGGGAAGTGGAAATTAAATGTTGATAGGTCAAGTTATAATTTCAAGTGGGGTAATAAGACCTTATATTTACTCTGCAGTTTACAGTTTATAAAGTAATATCTCATGCTCACTTCACTTTACTTTCAAACTCTCGTGGGAAGTAGGCATTATTATTCATGTTTTATAGTTATGGAAGTCTACATTCATTGATATTACGTCTCCATGCTTCACCCTAAATGAGTGTAAGAGCTCAAATCTGGATTCCAGACTTTGTATCTTTTCCTTCATAGCACAGATGATTAAAAGTACCAAAAGAATAGTGCAAGAGAATATGGGAGAGTAATAAGGTGAGAGTAGTGTTTTAAAATCATCTTTTACTAGAATCGGCTTATGTCCATTTTTTAATGTTAGCTCTGTGAAATTATAAAATTATAGCTTTTAATGCTGGAAGTAACTTTAAGACATTGTATTTATTTATTTATTTTTATTTTTATTTTATTGAGACGAAGTCACCTCTGTCGCCCAGGCTGGAGTGCAGTGGCACAATCTCAGCTCACTGCATCCTCAGCCTCCTGGGTTCAAGTGATTCTCCTGCCTCAGCCTCCTGAGTAGCTGGGATTACAGGCGCCCACCACCACGCCTGGCTAATTTTTGTATTTTTAAGTAGAGGCAGGGTTTCATCGTGTTGACCAGGCTGGTCTGAAACTCCTGACCTCAGGTGATCCACCCACCTAGGCCTCCCAAAGTGCTGGGATTACAGGCGTGAGCCACCACGCCCAGCCTAAGACATTTTAAAAGACATTTTTAAGTCAAGCCCTATTTCTTCAGAAAAATAAGGACTATTATCAGAAATTAAGCCACTTGATAAAACTAAGGCTCAAATGAGTTAAGTGACCTGGCCACAAGTAAGTAAGTAAATTGTGTCTAGAACCTTCGGCATTTTATTTCAAAATGAATCAAGATAAAATATGTTGTATCTTTAGACCAAACTACAAAGATATATTCTTACATTTAGACAGCTTTTTGGTTATCTTTGGTTACTTTAGGTTTGGGGAAGTACTTGGAAAAAAGAGGTGTAAGATTTTGCTAACAATATAATTCAAACTCACAGACTAGGAGATTTAACCAAAAATCAATCTATTGGTGTTTAAATCCAGTTTTCTCTTAAGATGAACAGAGAAAAAGCAAAATAAATAAATAAATAACAACAAAAGATGCTTTTCTTAAAAATTCTCTAAGATTAAATAGAAATAAATCATAAGCATATCAACAAATATGTCCCTATAGTAGCTGAAAATACTAATAAGAATTATTAGAAGCAAAACAATAGTCTTGGATTTCCAAGTCATGAAGAATGGGTCTAAATTTTTTAAGGAAACCCTAAAAAGAATCTCTTATTTCATTCTTAATTTTATTTTCTCCAAAAAGGAGACAGAAGCAGTATCCCTATTGTCACAAACTCTAAATGAGATAATTTAAGTAAAGCACCTGGTGCAATTTTAGGCACATAGTAAGCACTTGGTAAATGTTAATTGTTGTTTCTTTCTTTTACTTCATAAAAATGCAGGATATATTGCGCCTTATAGAAAGGACTGATCCTGGAGGGAATGGCAGCATTTCTGTCCTGCTCAGTAAGCACATGTAACAAGCTGCTCCCCAGACATTCTAGTCTTCACTCAAAGCCTCATGTTAAACAGATGTCCTTATGTTCAAATTTTGGCCTTTTTTCACTCTTCATATCTCTGAGTATTAATCAAATGTTTCTTTATTATTTGTGTCCCATTTCCAAAAGATTTCTCAGTGTAGCTATCACATCTGTAGTAGGATAATAAAGACTAGGCTTGGTTTGGACCATAACTCTTGATATCAAACACATAGATATGATTACATAGTCTTTTGGAAACAATGTCACATGCAGTTCTCTAACCCTGTGACTTGCAAAGATACCCATTGGGCAGTTGGGATGAAAGCAGGAGTTGGAGTGAACCATTTACAGATAGGTTCAAGTACGATGGGCTTTTGCACTGCTGTCCTCAATTTGATTTGTTTTATACATTACAGTTGACATCATATCAGTACCTTAACTTAAAGTGGTAAATCAAATATTAGACTTTAAGCATGATAGAAAAGCTGCTTTTTGTAGAGGTGAGAATATTAGGGTCCCTTAAAATAAAATATATCAGGTACCATACATGCTTCCTACCTTTAGAACTATTTCCTATAGTTATTGGTGCTTGTAATAGTTATTCTAGTTCAGTGAGACCACATTTATCTTCTGGACCTTTCACCTTTGTAGATCCTATGAGACTCTCTGGCATTTAACACTTCTAGCAACAGTTAATCAATATATTAAATTCTTTGCGTTAAAAGTTTGACTCCGCAGCAGTCCAAAGGGTATCAATACGCTGACATAACATTTTTAACCTACTAGCTCTCCAATTCTTTCTCATATGTCTATATGTGTAATAGATATACATAAACATTATGAAGTTATCCATGAACTTTCCATAATTTAATGATACAAAGTATCATGGTGAGTATAAAATTTGCTTCTCGTAAAAGACAAACATATCTTTTGTTGCAGATAACGATATTGTCATCCTAAATTTACAGCTAGATTTTAGCTAAAGTTGTAATTATAAAAAGATGACTTAGTAAAACACTCTAACCATGACTAGTACTCATATGGCCTCAGACTGTTTTTAATAACAAGTCTTTTTTGAAAATATAATGACATGAAGCTAAATAGTAAAGGTTTGTGGAGGGAAGTGGCATTTCTATAAAGCTGTTTCAAGTGACATCGCCTTTGGTGCAGATGCCAAAAGAGGCAGTTATGAAACACTTCAAGCAATGAGCACATTCTCTAATCATTAGCAGCCTGTTCAATCATTTCCATCTCAACTTACTTCAATTCTAGATCAAGGAGATTTTTGTGTGCCTATGATGTAAAATGTACTGGCATTGTTAACTTCACACCTTAAAAAAGGCAACATGTAAAAATGAAGCATAAGTGGTTAGAGTATTATATACATATGACTGGCATATCAAATCAAAAATCAAGATAAGATAATTCTTTTCAATTTTTTAAAACACATGGTTGCTGTATACAGGATTATTGTTAGAGTTTGGTAGGTATATTTACAAATATGAATGGTAATATTATTCAGGTTTCTATGCCTGACTCTCATCCTTGTTATTAAACCTTATAATACAAAGATTCTGAGAATAATTTAAAAGTATTTTAGAAGAGCAAAAAGAAAAGGCAAAACACAGAAAGAAAATTTTAAAAATTAATACAAAGGTAATTTTATATTTTCAAAATTTGCTACAAATTTGATAAATTTCTAATATAACATATAAAGGTTTGATCTCATATTAATAAATAATATGTACATATCCTTGTGAGTGTTGGGGGTACACACACATACAGTGAATTCACCTTGTCTATAAATTGAACCAATTACCATAACTGAAACTCTGGGTGGGAGTCTGTGATTTCCATCAATAGGCATGGATATAATTAACCAATAACTATGGAGGATGTGGTTCTACAAAGTTACAGATTTTTTTCTAGCATCTACTAGAAGCACATCTGTTATGTCATATGTTATTGGCTCACTATGACTAACAATCCAATACACTTTAAAATATTTGCATAAGACTTGACTTCTATGTTTACACACTTACGAAACCACCATCATTTCCCGCCCTTGTCTTCAAAGTATTTCCCTTGTTCTAATTTATCCAGTTACATATATCACTTTATCTTCACACACGTACTGTTCTTTATTATAATATGTAACAAACCAAGCACAACAAAAAAATCACAGCTGGCATGTGTATAGATGATACCTTCTGTTTTATTGTACATCATTATTTACTAAAAATAAAACTTCAGGATAGATTTTACAGACATAGGAACCCCTCAAATTTACAAGGGTTCATATTCACATAAAAAACTTTTTTGTGAACATGATCAGTCATTATTCATAGTCGACATATCTGTATCTATCATTTATAACATTATCCCTGAACAAAAGCTCTCATTAGAGGTCTACTTTTCTGCATTTTATTATATAGGACTCTGGGTGATGTAGGTAGGCTGATTCCTCTCCCTCCCCACTTCCTTTCCCAGATCTTAAATATACTACTAGTGCTATTACTACTACTACCGCCACTGCTACTGCTGCTACTGCAACTGCTGTTACTACTTCTACTACTACTAAGCTGGAGAAACTTAGAAAGTCAACTCTGCCCTTTGCTCACTCAATACACATTTACTAAGGGCCCGCAGTGTGCAAATCTCTGTGCTAGATGTTTTGAACATATAAAGAATATATTTTTATCTTTGCCTCAGAAAAAATTGCTGAGATCAATAAGAAATACAGATATCACACAGAGTGCTCCACATAGACAAGATAAAAGTGAATAAATGGCTGACTGCATTCTGTTGGAAACTCTGGTGTACTTGAATTTATGTCCAGTACAATTGCTGTCCTGTCTACTTCGGTTGAAAGACATCAACTTACATGTATACGTACTTGATAAAATGACTTCCAACAAGTAAATGTATGTTCTCTCTCTCTCTCTCTCGATCTATATCTATCTATCTTTATCTCTCTCTCTCTCTCTCTCTTTTAGAGTCAGGGTCTTGCACTATTACCCAGGCTGGAGTGCAGTGGCACCATCATAGCTCACTGCAGCCTTGAACTCCTGAGCTCAAGTAATTCTCCTGCCTCAGCCCCCTGAATAGCTGGCACACACCACCACACTCAACTAATTTATTTTATTTTTTGTTTTTTTAGAGACATGGTCTTGCTTTGTTGTCTAGTCTGGTCTCTAACTCTTGACTTCAAGTGATCCACTTGCCTTACCCTCTCAAAGTGCTGGGATTATAGGAATGATCCCATGTCTGGACTTTTGTTTTTTCTTATTGAAATTAATCAGCTTTAAAATAATAAACATTTACCATTATTTTTATCAGAGGCCTTGCTTAATTCAAATTGTACCCCCAAAACCACTATCAATCTTTGGTAGTAGATGTCATGTGTAGGCATGTTGCTATTACATGAATGGCCCACCATTTGTCTGTAAGCTGAAGATCACTTTTATAAAGTAAAGAGATGCTATACACGACAACAAAAAATAATGAGAAATACTGAAAAAAAATAGAAAAAATGTCCAATAACTGAACATTTCTTTGTGTCTCTTGGTTATATTCTAAAAACTTTTGAAACTTAAACTCTTTACATGCTCACTCCATGTCCTGTCAGATGTCCAGGTATTCTGAGCACCTGCTCACCTGGATTGGCAACCTCAGTTGCCACACCCTTCCTGTGCAGAGATCTGGGTGCAGAGGAGGCCCTCTCTGCTTCATGCCTAGGCAGACGTCCAGGCTTTTGGAGCACTCACTCTCCTGAACTAGTAGCTTAAGTCATCCCAGTCCTCCTGTGCAGAGACCATGGTGAAGCAGGGCCCTCTCTGCCCAATCACCAGGCAGATCCCCAAATATTTGGAGCACCTGCTTGTTTGGATTAATAGCCTGAGCCACCATTCTCTTGCTGTGAAGAGACTGTGGTGCAGTGAGACCTTCTCTACTTCATGCCCAGGCAGATCTCCATGCACCTGGAGTATCCACTCTCCTGGATTAGGAGTTTAGGCTACTCCCATTCCGCATGCTGGGAACTTGGGGCTAGGAAGGTTTTCCAACTCCATTTTTAGACTCACCTCTGGGCACATGGTGGCTGCCCACTGCATTCTTCCTTGGTGCTGGTGCTGATGCTTGTCACTGAGGACCTGTAGTTGGGCCTACCTGGTCCAGCTCCACCCACCCTGTCCCATACTAGAGCTGAGTGGGGAGCTCAAACCATTGTGTACTCCATGTATTAGCTCATTGCCTGAGGCAACAAAGAGCTTCTCCTGGTGAACAAGGGTCAGGTATATAACCTGTTGCATTGGCTGCAGCCAGCTCTTACCTGTAAGTACCATCTACTGGCTTGTGGGTCAAACCACATGGCCCAATGTAAAACCTACCAACAAAAGTTAATAGGGCTAAAAGACCTTATCCAACATTCCACAGTCACACTGCCTAAGGAAGAGGGAAAAAAACCCCAAAATACCCCAATAATGTAAGAAAAGAAATAGGAAAGAAGGAAAAAGAAAGAAAGAAAAAGACTGAAGGAAGGAAAGAAAGAAAGAAAGAAACATGGATTCTATCAACATGAAAATAATTATAGAAATAAGAAATGCAGCCAGGTGTGGTGGCTTGAGCTTGTAATCCCAGCACTTTGGGAGGCCAAGGTGGGAGGGGGCCCCCAGAGGAACTCTAACCAGCCTGCCCACTGGACTGGAGCCTCAGAAAGTTTGCACCCTTTGCAATGCGGAGGAGCCCCGCCCCTCCTCTTCCCATGCGGAACCTGAGACTCAAATAGCCAGGTGGGAAGTGCTCTAGCAGGGGACTCTGGCCTTGTTGAGGATCCCTGTTTCCCTCCCCCCCACTTTTCACCCAGTAAAACCCTGCTTTACTCACCCTTTAAACTATCTGTGAGCCTAAATTTTCATGGCTGTTGGACAGACAAGAGCCCCCACATCTTTACCCGAACTAAGGAAAAGTTATGCAACGTTTTTGGCGAAAATATGGGGCTCCAGAAGTGGTGAGTGAAATGGCAACTCAAAACCTCTCACTGTGATTTCTAAGCCTTTTCAACCTCAGACGTCTGAACTTACAAGAAACCGCACCCCCACTCCTTGTCGCTTCTGGGGTTTGAACCCCATCCCTCTCCGCTTCTGGGGGTTGGGGGCCTTTTTGTGGACTCTTCCTTCCTTTCTCAGGAGGGACCAAGGAGCAACAGCTCTCAGCCCCTCCCACCTCCATGCTGGGGCTGGGACGCAGTGCCCAAGGGTCCCGCACAGCCAGCAGGCTGGTTCCCAGCCATGCTGCAGCAGCTTTCCCCTTCCCCAGCCAAACGTTTCAACTCCACGGGACAGTAATTCAACTTCTTTCCCCAGCGGAGGAGCCACTTGCCTAAGAATAAGAGGTTCTTCCTCAGATATTTTTAAACTGTTTCTTTTCTTTCCCCTACTCTACCCCATCAACAAATTAACCTTTAAAGTTTTTTCGGTTTTGTTTAGCAACCCTGCCTTAGGGAATGGTTCTTTCTGGTTTGATATCTACATGTGGCCCTATCTCTTAAAGTGCTCCATCCAGCGACTGACTTTTCTTCTGCTTGTCTGTGTGTGCTCTATGTATGATGTCTGTAAAAAGAGCTCCCTGGCCAGCATGGTGAACCCCGTCTCTACTAAAAATACATAAAATTAGCTGGGCATGGTGGCGTGCACCTGTAATCCCAGCTACTCTGGAGGCTGAGGCAGGAGAATTGCTTGAACCTGGGAGGCAGAGGTTGCAGTGAGCTGAGATCACGCCACGGCACTTCAGCCTCAGCAACTGAGAAAGACTCTGTCTCAAAAAAAAAAAAAAAAAAGCTCTAATTACTCTGGCGTAAAGAAAGACAACTGCTTGGATCTAATAATTTTAAGGTGAAATAAAAGCTGTGGTACCTGCCAGTTCTGTGACTCTAATCTTTGAGAAATAAAAACAGCCCCAAGGACTATTGGTAAAATGCAGTCAGATGCAAGGTTTGCTAAGTGTTTTGAGGTTACAAACTGCTTTTTGGGTTTCGAGAACTGTCTGTGTTGCCTGCTTCACAACTGGTAAGGCCTGGGGACATATGGAACTAACCATGCCCTTAACTAAGAAGGCAAACCGTGGCTGTAGTTAGCACATAATTAAAGCTAATGTACCAGGTTTTACCTTAAAGTTAAAAATTGCCAGGAGTTACCATTGTAACATGTAATTGAGACTACTGAAAACAGATTTACATGCAAGGTGTATAAGAACAGTAGAATTGTGTGTGTGTGTGTGTGTGTGTGTGTGTGTGTTTGTTTTGTAAAAGGTTATAAGAAGGCATGGAAATATAAACTTTGGCCTAGGGTTAAAGGATTATATTGAGTTAAATTAGGAAAAAGCTGAAGGTTCAAAGAACTGGTGGAAGAATTTTGGAAATTAATCTTGCAGAAGAGGTTCTCTGTGTGAGCATATTGACTAAACTAAAAAAAGAAGTATTATATGTTTTTTTCCATAAATTGAGCTCTGAAATAAAAACCTAACAAGGTTTTTATAAGGTACTAATCTTCTATTTGGCAAAATTTGTAAAGGGTTATCAAAAGATTTTTGCTTCTTTAAAATTTCTGAGTCATCATTTTGGCAAAATAAATAACTTATGGTAATCTGGATTTCTATTTCATAATATCAAGTGTTTTAAATCTTGAACATTTAACAGCATTCCCCAAATCAAACTTCAGTTTCAAAATTGTCTTCCCTGGCACCTAGCTTTTCGAATACTTCAGAGAGCCCCTGAAGTGTCCAGAAAAGAGAGGTAAGCAGGATTATTTGACAAGTTTAGGTACATGGGATTGCCAGTTTATGCTCAATCTTCTTTAGGTTATATTTTTATGAATAATGCTAATATATGTCCCAAAATTGTATGGGATTTCTAAAGTTTTAATGTATAAGTATATGCTATCAATCATAATTAAGGTTGTTAAGTTATCGTAAACCAACCAAACTTTGTTGTCAATTGTGTTTTTGACTGTAACTACCCTGTACATTTTGCTATTCACAGATAATTATTGTCTTGTTTTAATCCTTTTCAAAAGATGGTTTATAACTGGCTATAAGACTTTAACAGGTGCTCTCAAATACAGACTTCTGATAACTTTGGATATTGTAACATTTTAATAAAGGAAAATGAACAGGACTTGTGAAGAGCTGAAATGTTTACGAATATCAAGCAAAACAACGGTTAATTAAATGGACTGAACTCAGGAAGCTGAAGCAACCTTTTTGACTTTTGCTTGTTTTTCAGAGTCAGTGAAACTTTTTTTGAACTATTTACAGCCTTTAATAATTAAGTAAGGTATACACTCCTGTAATCAAGATTTGGAGCATGTTTGTTTCTCTCTGCCTGGTTCCTCTAGAATTTGATAAGTATTCTTATGGCAATATAGTTGTTTGCATTAGTGCAATAAGAATCCAGTTTTTGTTAGAATGGCGATCATTAAAAAGTCAGGAAACAACAGGTGCTGGAGAGGATGTGGAGAAATAGGAACACTTTTACAGTGTTGGTAGGACTGTAAACTACTTCAACCATTGTGGAAGTCAGTGTGGTGATTCCTCAGGGATCTAGAACTAGAAATACCATTTGACCCAGCAATCCCATTACTGGGTATGTACCCAAAGGATTATAAATCATACTGCTTTAAAGACACATGCACATGTATGTTTATTGAGGCACTATTCACAATAACAAAGACTTGGAACCAACCCAAATGTCCAACAATGATAGACTGGATTAACAAAATGTGGCACATATACACCATGGAATACTATGCAGCCATAAAAAATGATGAATTCATGTCCTCTATAGGGACATGGATGAAGCTGGAAACCATCATTCTCAGCAAACTATCACAAGGACAAAAAACCAAACACCGCATGTTCTCACTCATAGGTGGGAATTGAACAGTGAGAACACATGGACACAGGAAGGGGAACATCACACACTGGGGCCTGTTGTGGGGTGGGGAGAGGGGGGAGGGATAGCATTTGGAGATATACCTAATGTTAAATGACGAGTTACTGGGTGCAGCCCACCAACATGGCACATGTATACATATGTAACTAACGTGCACATTGTGCACATGTACCCTAAAACTTAAAGTATATAAAAAAAAGAATACAGTTTTCCTTTCCAACAAAACACAATTGGAGAAAGTGGTTATTTTACCAAGGCTTTGACTGGAAGGGTATGCTTCCCTTTAAGGAGTCAATCTCGACTTGCAGAGCCAGTAAAAGCCCAGTGGGAAAACTGGCCTCATACCGTTGCCCACAAAGTCCCTATACGGGGTTCCTGACTGGTGGTCGGTAAAGAATGTCACTTTCTAACAGGTCCAAGAGCCCCAAGTTTATTTTGGGACGTTAAGACGAAAGGATTACCCAACTCACAGGTATTCGAGGATGCAAACCCATGGCTGGGCTCGGCTTTCAACGGTCTTATCTGAAATTCCTTGTGGAACAAACTTGCATCAAAGCCAATCCAAAAGTCCTATGTAGACATAATTATTCTTGTTGTACTTTCCATTTAGTCCTATGATGACTTTTTTAAAAAACGAGGACTGGAGAGAGAAAGTAATCATGTTTCAAAACTTATACATTTGTCATTTAATTCTAAACTCATTAGCTGTTTTTAAGGTTTTGCCTACATTTTAGACTTACCCTGCTTGCTCCTGTGAACCAACCAGCAATTCCTGGCTTCAATTCAGAAAGAACAAGAGGGATGGGTAATGTAGAAATGTGGGTCAATATTCTAGTTCTGAGAACAATTACCCTGCAAATCCTACCAGGTGATTGGAATAAATAGGGTGCCCATCACTCAAAGGTTTCCCTTTGGAAAACTAAGACCAAGGGAACTAACCAAGGCCAAGCACCGTGCACCCAAATCTTAGCAAGCATAACTATAGCCACCAGTTATCTGAGTGCATCACAAGATTTCCTTTTCTTTCCCTTGGAGAGAAGACTCAATTCCACAGTTTCACGTTAGCATTTGGCTTATGATAAGGAGTCCATGCAATGCCCCCTGAGACACATTTTTGTCCCAGACTCAATTCCAAGCTTCGAGTCAAAGTCCTAGGAGGGAAAACTGGATCTCAGGGATCCAGAGGCAGACAATAATGGAAGTTGAAAGGCACAGTGCAGGTAAGTGTGGCTGATTCCTTTCGATTAAGCCAACCCCAAGCTTCCTGTTTCATGGATAAGGCCACGTTAATATTCATGGCATAAGTGAGGTCTAGGGAACTCCAAGGTTACTGACAGTAGGTGGCAAAGAGACATAAGTGAGAGTGGATAATTCCTGTTCTCTAGGCCCCCTGCTTCAATGGTGCAAGCTGCTTTGCTACTTATGGTGGCACCTGCCAAGGTTGCCAGACTTGGGAATGCAAGGACAGAAGACAGAAAGAGGACTCTTTCCTCTCTCCCTCCCATACCTCAGGTATCTGCTAGGAAGAGAAGGGTACCAGGAATGCCTGTTTCCCTCTTTCTGGATGGGTAGCCATTCATCTTCAGTCTGTACCCCTTTCACATGCATCCGGAACCTCTGGGACTCCTTTAAAACACGCCTTCTTTTTTCCTTTCTTCTCCTTGGATTTCTCTTCACTAATAGGTGATTGTGTCTCTGTACTATGAGGCACTCCCCTCAGATGCATCCTCCAAACTGGAAAGAGTTAATTTCCCAAACCTTAAACTGATTGGCTTAGGATTGGGTTCAGAGAAAGCAACAAAAAATAAAGTATCTAGGAATACATCTAACCAAGTAGGTGAAAGAGCTCTACAAGGAAATCTACAAAACATCATTGAAATAAATCATAGATAATACAAATGGAAAGACATTCCATGGATTGGAAGAATTAATATTCTTAAAATGGCCATATTGCTCAGAGCAATCTACAGATTCAACACTATTCCTATCAAACTACCAATGTCATTTTTCACAGAATTGGAAAATAACTATTCTAAAATTCACATGGAACCAGAAAAGACCCCAAATTCCCAAAGCAATTCAAAGCAGAAGGTAAAGCCAAGGTATCACATTACCTGACTTCAAACTGTGCTGTAAGGCTATAGTAACCAAAACAGCATGATACTGGTACAAAAACAGACAAACAGACTGATGCAACAGAATAGAAAATTCAGAAATAAAGCTGCACAGCTACAGTAATCTTATCTTCTACAAAGGCAACAAAAATTAACAATGGGGAAAGGTCCTCTTATTCAATAAATGGCACTGGGATAGCAGGCTAGTCATATGCAGAATAAAACTGGATTCCACTTTTCACCATACACATTAATTAACGCATGATGGATTAAAGATTTAAATTTAAGATCTCAAACTATAATAATTATATTAAAAACCTAGGAAATACCCTTCTGGTATTGGCCTTGTCAAATAATTGATGACTAAGTCCTCAAAAACAATTGCAACCAAACCAAAAATTGACAAGCAGGACCTAATTAAACTAAAGAGTTTATGCACAGCAAAAGACACTTCCAACAGAGTAAACAGACAACCCACAGAATGCAAGAAAGTATTTGCAAACTATGCATCTGCCAAAGGTCTAATATTCAGAATCTACAAGGAACTTAGACAATTCAAAAAGCACAAATCATTCCATTAAAAGGTGAGCAAAGAGCATAAACAGACACTTCTTAAAAGATGACATATACGTGATCAACAAACATGAAAAAATTCTCAACATCCCTAATCATCAGAGAAATGCAAATCAAAACCACAATTGAGATATAATCTCACACCAGTCATCGTGGCTATTACTAAAAAGTCAAAAAATAACAGATGCTGATGAGGCTGCAGGGAAAAGGGAATGTTTACACACTGTTGGCAGGAACGTAAATTAGTTCAGCCACTGTGGAAAGCAGTTTGAAGATTTCTTGAAGAACTAAAAACAGAACTACCATTTGACCTAGGAATGCTGTTACTGGGTAAATATCCAAAGGAAAATAAATCATTCTACCAAAGAGACACGTGCTCTCATATGTTCATCGCAGCACTCTTCACAATCGTAAAGACATGGACTAAATCTAGATGTCCATCAATGGTGGATTGAAAAAAATGTGGTACATATGTATCATGGAATACTGCACAGGCATAAAAAAATGAAATCATGTCTTTTGCAGCAATACGGATGAAGCTGGACGCCATTATCTTAAGTGAATTAGCAGGAACAGAAAACCAAACACTGCATGTTCTCACTTATAAGTGGGAGCTAAGCCTTGGGTACACATGGTCATAAAGATGGAAACAATATTAGGCACTGGAGACTACTAGAGAGGGGCGAGATGAAGCCTGCAAGGGTTGAAAAACTACGTATTGGGTACTATGCTCATTACCTGGGTAATGGAATCAGCCATACTCCAAACCTCAGCATCACACAATATACTCATGTAATGAACCTGCACACGTACCTCCTGAATCTAAAATAAATTTTGAAATTACTAAAGAAGAGAAACAAAAGGAGGAAATCTTAATGGAGTCGAAGACACTGTGGGTCTTGGTGCTACCCCATGCCAATAAGGTGAACTGACAGGTCAATCACAATGAGTATGAATTGCCATACTGCTATTGCTCTTCAGAACTTAAAACATATGGCTGCTTCTGCACTTCTGTCTTCTTATGGAAAATATCTTTTGTGGCCAATGCTACCGAGAACCACATGGGAAATATAGTTCCAGGCTGGCTGAATTGACACATAGAGAGCTAACACAGTTGCATAACTAGTCTATATATATATGCTATTGCAGCATTCCTATCTTTTCTCCACATGAACTTTGGGTGACGTTTTCAGAGTGTAACAGATCGTATCATTCATCAGGTTAAAACACAAAGGAGATTCCCTTTACTCTAAGTTTAAAGACAACCTCCCAACCTGGCCTTTTAAATCCTGTGTAGTTTGGCCTTTTCCTTCCTCTTCAGTCTCATCTTGTACCATGTTTCCCTCACCCTTTGAACTACAGCCACAGTGTAGTTTTTTCATTCCTTCAAAGTTACTGTATTCCTGCACGGTCTCTGCATGTGATGTTCTCTCTGCCTGCACTGTTCTTTTTGTGTTTCATAGGATCAGTTCTTGCTCTCCTTTAGCTTCGACCTTAATTTTAAATGATTTAAAGAATCTTCTGTTATTGCTCCTATTAAGTCAAATGTCGTTATTATGTGCTTCCGTGGTGCCGCATATTTCACATTCCTGGCCCTTATCAAAGCTTCATTTTTAATTTAGTTGTAGTTATTTAACTAATATCTGTCTCCTCTTAATGCTGTATGCTCTAGGGCAAGAGTCAGTATTTTTTTTTCTTCAAAAGATAGGAAGTCAGTACTTTAGACTCTGTTGCAACTACTCAACCTTGTAGTAGTCCAAAAGCAGCCATACACAAAATGTAAATGAATGCGTGTGGTTGTGTTTTATCAAAACTTTATTTGTAAAAATAGGTAGTAGGCTATATTTGGCCCACAGCTCTGAAGTTTGCCAACCTCTAATCTGGAACATCAGGCACTGTTTATTTTGCTTACCATTATATTTTCAGTCCCTAGCACATTGCTTTATTCAATATATACCAATACATAGTTGCTGAATGAATAATAAGTACCAATGAATGAATAAATGAGTACCAATGTATAGTTGCTGAATGAATAAATAAATTATATTTATTTCCATACAAACAGACTTTGGCCATTCTGTCTTCCACGGTATTCAAACCATTTACACTACCAGGAATACCTTCTCCCAATCCAAACTGCAGGTCACTTCTCAATATTCTTCTTGTTTACCACTTTTTTCATAAAACCATCTGTGATTACCCAAGTTTCCAGTATTGGGGTATTCCAAACTCTAACAGAAGTTATTTTCTGTACCAGTAATTTGACTGAATACACTTATATGACTGTACAGTTCAACAAGGCACTTTCCCAGAGTTTGGCATTTTGGACGAAAATGCCCTAAGTCCTGCTTATCTCTAGGCAGTGAGAGAGGAAAAAATAGTGAGACTCAAACAAAAAAAATTGTTGACAAATTATTCCGTTGCATATATGTCAACAAAAATGCCCTATACTGCAACAGGTACTAGGGCTTGGGTAAGATGTGGTCCTCCAAATGCAGAGTTCAAGACAGGCTTCACTGAGGTGATGGCATTTGAGGTAAATCTAAAGAAGTCAACATATTACTTTTATTTGGTTTAGTATAATATGAGGAACTTACTTTGTTTAGCCCGCCCCAAACTTTCATTACAAAAATTTTAAAACATGAAGAAAAGTTGAAAGAAATTAATTCGATGAACACCTGAGTAGTTACCATTTAGAGTCAACAATTTTTTAACATTCTATATTTGCTTTATCTTCCCTCTGTACTTTTTTCTGACCCATAAGTTACAGACATCAACCATTCTCTCTTAAACAATTCATGTGCATTTACTAAAAGTAAGAACATTCTCTCACATAACCATAATATCATCAGCAATACTTCCCTACTTCATCTAATATTCAGGCCATACTCAAATTCCCCACTTATTACACAAACTGTCTTTTATAGCTCCATTTTAAAAAAGCTCATGATCCAATCCACTTGATTATTGAGTCTGACTCTTAAAAGAAAACATGGGGATTTTGGAATATGAAGTAGATAAAAGGTTCAGAATAAAGAATAGCAGGTGAAAATTATAGGAGTTCTCTTGAGGGAGTAGCAGAGTAATATTTTATGACCCAATAGCCAACGGAATTGGTGGGAAATGCCTTTGGAGGAGAATGACAAGCCAGATCATGAATGATCTTGAATATTAGGCAAAGGAGCTTTGAATTTATTTCTGTTGAGGTGGGTTTTACCATCCCATAATTTTTGACAATGTTGAGATTGAACACTAGACTGTAGAACAATCTCACTCGCATGATTCATTAGCTCTAGTCTCTTTTTACCTAACCCCTTTCACTGCAGCATCTTAGATGATCAGATTTTTAAAGCAGCCCTCTCCAACTTTTAGTCTACAGCCAACCACATGCAGATCTCTTTCAAAGGATAGGAAATTTAGCTTATGATTAAAGGGACATCTGGGCACACTCTCCCAGCGAGGGATTGATTTACCTCCTCACAGATTACCCTGGCAGTCCTAGGCAGCTGATGACCACAGGGGAACTTGAGCCCTTTCTCTGCCTTCCAGAAGCCAGTCACAGGGACTTTATTACAGCTCTCTAGGGCCAGAACCTATGTTGTGCTGGTTATTAATTAGAATAATCATTTGCCTTTTCTGATGTGAAAGTGGAAATTCTTGGAACCAGTTACAATTAGGTTGCTATTGATATGAAAACTACAGTAATTCAGCATTTTTTTTTCAGCATTTTCTCCCTTTATTTACATAGTTGGAGACTCAAAGGCCAATAGAAGTTAAATTACTTCCATGGGGGGTCACAGTCCTAGGCAGCATTGAATAACTGCCCTTCAATGGGCATGGCTATGTGCCAGTCACTGAGCTCCACACTTTATTATAGAGCGTCTCTGGAGGGGTTATCTGATGAGCTCAGATGGCATCAGATATGCAGGAAATTCGTAGTAGCTTTATTTCTCTATACATGCTTTGACTTTTCTGATAGTCCCTCAACACCTTGGATAGCTGTGACAATGCACACTTGCCCATTGTTCTTTCAATGTTTTCCAGTTCTAGTCATCTCTTTTCAGTTTAATCATTTAGTATATTCAGAAAACAACTTCTGATTACAATTACTTAGGGTAAAGTTTAACCTCTTTAACTTCCTCCTCTTCTCTCAAAGATGGCTTTTGGAGGTATTGGGGAATGGAAGAGTAAAGTAAAAAAAAAAATCCAACTTAATCCTCACTGTCTTAAGTTGGATTTCCCAGAAGCAGACCTTGAGATGAGGATTCTTTAAAGAAATGCTGCCAAGGAGGCTCTGGGAGAGAGTACACAGGGGACTTCTAGGGCACTGGTAATAGAAAAGTCCTGTAGCTTAATCTAGTTTTTTTGTTCTACTGGTGCATTCATCATGTGAAAATTCATCAAGTTGTTCACATCATCTGTAGATTTTTATGTATGTGTGCTTTTATACACTTTTTCTCTTCACCTATACATTTTTTTCTGGCTACTTCTTTCTTCAAATTACATGAATCTAGAGCAACCCATTTTTTAAATAAAATTTTTAAATACAATGTACTTAAGACACATTAAAAAAATCCAGATGGTGATTTTATTTGTTCACTTATTTTTCAATGTAGAAAGTCAGTCATGAATCAGATTATGTAATTACGGAGAATCAGTATATGAGAATTAAGTTGCAAAGAAAGTATAGATGTATGTTTAGATCCTTAAATTGCTTAAGTAACATATATTCAAAAGTCTATTCAATTTAGATAACTGAATTGAAATACTGTATTTTTAAATAACAACACTGTTGGTTTACTTTCGTTTATAAAAAAAAAACTAATTATCACATACCAAAAGATTCCCTAATAATAAAGTAAGTTATTTGAATGCTTTATTTTTAATGTTATAAATATTTTTACTTCTTAAATACCATATCGTCCTGAAAACAAGTGTAGTTTTATTGAGTCAAATATATTTAGACAAGTATATTTTCTTTCTAGAATAAAGTTAAGAACTGATTAGGAAAGTAAGAAGCAAACGGTGTTATTTTATGTGTATTCAGTTAAATTTTTGCTACACAAATATGACTGACATCACATTTATAATTTTTTGATGAAAGATCATGCTCAAATAATAATCATCAGTAGCTCAATGTAAGTTCTATTTTATTGCAGTCAATAATAAAACTGACAATATGGAAGAGAGGATAAAAAGAATATTCTTGTTAAATTAATGAGAAAGCGTGTTGATTATGATGTAGATCTTGAAAGGTTTTTATCTACTGTGGCATATTTATATATTATTTAGCAATTATGGAAATTAAAATAGATAAAGAAATAAATACATAAAGCAGTCAAGCAGGCTCACATTTCTTAGATTTTTATTAATTAGGGAAATACATGTTTAGGAAGAACTCTTAAGAAGAGTAGAAGGGCCTGTTTTGGAGGAATATTTTCCATTAAGTAGTGCAAAGACTGAATAAAGGATAATTCCAGCAAACCCTATCTCCCCTGTCAGGTAGGAAATCAAGTATGAAAAGACTTATGCAGTAAAAATCCTCAGGACAGAAGAGATTTAGTATTGTCAGTTAGGATGGTACAATATTGTCTGTTTTTTTCTGAAGAGAGTGAATTTATTTTTAGTTCGATTCAATATAAAAGTCAGTATTTCAATGAAACAAAACATCAGTTGTGGCAGGATACTTTTCGAAATGTTGTTTTATGCTGTATTTTATTTTTGTTTTCCATATCTCATTTAAAGAAGCAAACTAGAACCTATTTTGTCTCTTTACTCGGATATTGTTTACAGACAGTAAGCAGAAACTGCTTGAAAAAAGGTAGATGCTTTCTATATTTTATAAAAGTGAAAGCCTACATGAACCGAGGAGGAGAGAAAGAATAAATTGGAGAATGGGGGAAGTGAGTGCCAGAGGATAAGGAGATTCCTGTACATTGGAAAACGGTTGAATTCTTTGGGTTTTTTGGTTTACAGTATTCTGTGGCAACGTCCCAGGAAGGTAACGAGATCTCTGAGAAAATTGCTCTGTGAAATGCATACAGGTACCTCATTGTGATGGTCAATTTTATGTACCAACTTGATTGTTTTGAGATGCACAGAGAGCTGGTTACACATTATTTCTGAGTGTGTTTGTGAAGGAATATCAGGAAGACTAGCATTTGCATTGATAAAGTGAGTCATGACGATTGCCCTCATCAATTTTGGTAGCATCACCTACACAGCTGAAGACTCAAATAGAACAAAAAGGCAGAGGAAGGGCTAGCATGCTGTCTACTTGAGCTGAGACATCCATCTTCTGCCCCTGGACATGGTGCTCCTGGTTCTTGGACTTTCAGGCTTAGATTGAACTATGTTACTGGTTTTCCTGGACCTCCAGCTTGCAGACAGAAGATCATGGGACTTTTCAACCTCATGTGGGCCAATCCTTTATAGTAAATCTCTTTCTAAATATCTTTTTAATAAATTTTTAAATAAATCTCTTTCTAAATATACTTGACAGATTTCTTTCTCTAGAGAATCCTAACTCATGTGTTCATGCTGAGGAATTCCTACCTCAGCAAAGATCCATGTCCAAAGAGAAGTTGGACTGGAAGAAATCCTTATGAAATTGGACAGCTAGCATAACAATATCAGTATTAGTAGGTGAAAATTGGAATTCACATTCTGATCTTTTTTCGGGGATGGAGGAGGAGAGAAGGAAGACAGCAGAAGGGAACAAGGTATAACATGTAAATCTCAAGCCACCAGGGAGAGAAAGGTCTCTTTTAGGACTGAAATTAAATGCCCTCCAAATTCAATGAGATGGAAGCCGAAAGTTGAATTTGAATATACTAAATGCAAATAAAGTATTTTTAGAATATTTCTTGCATGACTAAGTTTGAGGACTGAGACTGTCTTCAATTTTAATATTAATTTATTGAGCTAGCCACAGTGAGGCAGATCACATACTGAAGAAGAGAATGAGATGGATAGATCCATGCAGGAAGGAAAAGATTTGAGAAGTCACTGAGTGGAAGCAAACTGTTTAAATACCATTTATACAGGGCCTGTGCTTAATGTAAAATTTATTAATGGGAAGAAAATTAGTAATCACAGAGTGAAAAATTTTTGTGACTACACTAGAGACGGTTAGAAAAGTATGGCCATTACTTATTAAAAGTATAAGATTAATAATAACATGAAATGTGTGACACAGGATCAGCTGAACCTGATATTTCAAGAATAAAGTTGTTGTAGGTCATACCATACTATACACAAAATTTCTCTTACCATGTCTATTTAAGGAATTCCTCATTGATTTCTTAATGAGGTCAAGTTGGAAATAAATTTCACACTTTATTATATAAAAATTAATATAAATAATATTTTCCTACCTGCATTATGGATTTAGTGATTCTTCTTCTGATTATTAAACAACTAAGAACATGAAAACTGTGAAACAGTACAAATGAATAGAAATAATATTGCTTGTGATAGAATATTTTAAAGGTAGTGCCTTTTCTTCTGTCTCATTGGCCATTCTTTCCCAGTCTTCCTGACTTTTCTCTAACACGCCAGCATTCTCTCATCTTGGGGGTTTTGTGATGTCTTTTCCACATAACAGGAGTGTCTCCACCCAGATATTCATGTGGTGCTAATGCTTTCAGATCCTTGGAGTCCCAGTTTAAATTTCACCTCAACGAAATTGACTACCTTGTTTTAAATTGAAATCCCTTCTGTTGCTTTTTCAATTCACTTCCCTCTTCTGTTCTTTGTTCCATAATACTAATTATCATCTAGCTTACTATATAATTTATATATTTTTATGTTCACTTTCTCATTTCTGCCTTCCTCCATTAGAATGTAAGCTCCAAGAGGACGGAATCCAGCACTTTGCATGCTTTCCCAGCTCCTGTTGGTGTACCTAGGCTAAGTCCTGTAGCTCAAGGGGAGTTGTGGTTTCTTTCTTCCACAATCAGACTTTATTTGTCAGGATCCTCCAGAGAAACAGAACCAATGGAGATATATTATAAGGAATTGATTAATATGATTATGATGGCTGAGAAGTCCCACAGTCTGCTGTCTGCAAGCTGGAAATCCACAAATGCCAGTAGTCAGTGGTGTAGTTCCAGCCCAAGTCCTGAGATCTGAGGACCAGGAAAAGAAAGAGCATAACTTTATGTCCAGGTCCAAAGACCTGAGAACTGGTGAACCAATGGTGTAATTCCAGTCTGAGTCCAGAGGCCTGACAGCCAGGAGTACTGATTCATCAGTTCCAATCTGAGGGTAGGAGGAGACCAATGTCCCAGCACAAGCAATCAGGCACAGAGAGAGCAACTTATCTCTTCCTCCACCTTTTTGTTCTATTCATACCCTCAGTGTATTGGATGATGCCATCACACTGGGGAGAGCAATCAGCTTTACTCAGTCTACCTACTCAAATACTAATCTCATCCAAAACACCTGCACAGACACACACAGAAATAATGTTTAGCCAAATATCCGGGCACTCAGTAATCCAGTCAAACTGACAGATAGCAGCCTATTTATATTGGCCTGGGGGGCGGAGACTTGAGGAAGATTCTGTGGGGGCTGGAGGGGTGTTTTGTTGTCTTTCGAGGGAATCTGGGGTTTACCAGATTTTTGGGTTCAGTAGCCCAGATAAATCCATCCCGTGTATCAAGTTTCCCCCTCCACTTTTTTTTTTTTTTTTTAGATGGAGTCTGGCTCTGTAGCCCAGGCTGAAGTGCAGTGGCACGATCTCGGCTCACTGCAAGCTCCGCCTCCCAGGTTCACGCCATTCTCCTGCCTCAGCCTCCTGAGTAGCTGGGACTACAAGCGCCCGCCATCACTCTAGGTTAATTTTTTGTGTTTTTAGTAGAGACGGGGTTTCACCGTGTTAGCCAGGATGGTCTTGATCTCCTGACCTCATGATCTGCCTGCCTGGGTCTCCCAAAGTGCTGGGATTACAGGTGTGAGCCACTGTGCCTGGCCTTCAAGTACCCTTCTTTTACAACCATTACCGCAGGCCAGCCTAGCTCACAAGTTTGACAGTTTGGGAGTTCTGCTATTTTTATGTTTAAGTTCTGGGTCTCATCTTCAGCTTTCTCTACCCACCAGTTATGGGAGATAAGAGCTTCCTTATATGCTACAAATAAAGAATTGTAGCTTTCACACATTCAGTCCTTTGTTACATTTTCCAAAGGTTAATTAAGCTTGGCAATGGACATCCAATTTGACAATCTTTATGGTTGTCATTTATCCTGTATTTAATCAAATACTTGACATATTACACAAGTTAGTGAATTTGTGTCCACTGGTTTACCATCTCAGTTTACCCCTGATGAAAACTTTAATAATCATATGGCTATCTTGGCTACGTATGCCAAGGACTATCTGAGCTTCACCTACTATACTGATGGGATCCTCACTGCTAGTAGGGTGGTACATAATTCAGCTTCAAAATTCCACCGTTATTTCTGTTTTCTTTAACCGCGTCAAGGGTCACCTCTTATAGGATAGGGGTTGGAGAGACCCTTGCAACCAGGCTGAGATGAAAATAAACATGCTATTTTATTAGCAAGTGCATTCAGAGTCACAAGGGAAGGGAGAGAAGAGGAAGAAAGGGAAGGAAAGAGGAAGAAGAGGGAAGGGAAGGAAGTAGTCCAGACTGAGGGAGTAATTAGGCTGCATGCAGTCTCAAAACCTTAGTCAATCTCACAGAGTTTTAAATTTAGAATAACACTTGTGAATATCACAAGTTGGGTGAGGGAGCCAGGAATTTATACCCCTTTGTTAGTCAGTCATTAGAAATGGGCTACCCATGAAGGGGACATGACCTCAGGTGACTCTTTAGCCAAGACAATTGTAGATCAGACTGGCAGCTGGGAGCTGTTAGCTGACTGCACTCCGAGCAACGAAAGAATGAATCCTTGAGTCTTGAAGAGAAATCTGCATGGCACATCTGAGTGTCCAGTGCAAATACCTTCCATGTCAGTTTTCATGAAATAGATAGGATGAGCAGATATTGTCCAAACAATAATGGGTGATATTACTGTCATATTTTATTTGCTCAATGACTTGCTGTTGAATAAGTGAATAACTCACATATATGCTTTTAGGAATTCAATATTTGGTTATATCCAGTCAGCATGCTGGTCCAAGACAGATCAATACATCCAATATAAAAATGAAAACTTGCAACTAGGGCAGTATCTATGTATAGAAACACAATGTGTTCAATTTGGCCAAAGCCAATTTCTAAGACTTTGAGAGATTGCACACTTACTGTGTCCAAAAAACCCCTGAAAGACTGAACTGTAAAATTAGTATCTATTTTATGGCAATAAGGTATACTATTCTTAGATAACAGGAATCAGTTAAATTGAATTTGAGTTTTTCTAGCACCTAGAAATTACTTCATAATTCTATTATCACTAAGTGCAGTAAACAGCAGGGTGTAGAGGATGTCTAAAATTTAATTGGAGAGCTCTATTAAGAGATAAAGAAGACATAAGCCAGGAAACAGACATTGATTATTGTCCAGAAAATTGAGCTTAAGAGGGGGTTAAGTAAATTAGAATGATAAGCTTAATATGTTCTACTAGTTCTATGATATGTCAATTGTACTGTGAGAAAAGTGTTCTGTAGTCAGGAAAATTTACATTTCACTGAGTTAAGTAAAATTAATTATTACCATTAACTATAAGGACAAATTTAAATTTCAAGACTGAAGGATTCACTCCTTATAGTTAAGTAAAATTATTACTATTAAGTAAAAAACTATTGCTACTTAGTACTTAATAGCAATACTTAATTTTACTTAACTATAAGGACAGATTTTCTTAACTATAAGTAGTTGCCAGACTCAAATATTTTAACATACTCCGTTAGCACAAAGCTTTTAAGAAGCAGATGTCAAGATGGGATTAGATGTACAAGAGAAAATTTTCATATTAAAAAAAAAAAAAACCCATGAAGGCTAAAGGGGATGTTAGCAGGAAAATGCAGGAAGAGCCTTTCTATCATGATGGAGTTACGACATCCATGAAAGGTGAGATGGAAAGAAGGAGGATTGGGTAGAAGAGTTTCAGAGAAAGTCTCGTCCAGACAATGCGGAGACCCTGGAACAAAGTTGTCAGTCAGAGGAGTCCTGCATGGCAGGCAATAGTCTGGCTCTAGTACTCTTGCTATGTAGAGTCACAGGCTGAGCACAGCCCTGGAGTAAGCGTGGGCTTTGGTATCAAGGCCTCGATGGATCTGAAGTTGCAGTAGCTGGAGTCTGTCTACTGCCTTTGTTGTCACAGTTTCTCTTGAAAGGAAATCTGACTGGCCACAGTTTCATGACCACTACATATGGTAATATGTTAATATGTTATGAATTTCAAGGAGAGAGATACAGAAAGCTCTTTCCAAAATTATTTTGGGCAACACAGCCCTTATAAAAGTGCTCTGTGACTTGGACATCTGGTGTGGAGAAGATAAAATTGTTTTATTTCTATTTAGAGTAACATATAACAAAATTTACTTGTCAGGTTTTTTAATAGCAACAGAATAATATAAAAATAGATGATGTCACCAAAGTAAAAATATATATTGTGAATTAGCAATATCATCTGACATATTGTGAGTTGAAAGGGTAAAAAAATTACTTATCAAATACACTTCAGAATTTCAAATTCCATATTAGATGAATACATCTTTCTCCACAAAACTTTTTCTCCCTAAATTTTCAAATGTGTCACTTTCTCTTGGATCTCCTTTTATATTTCTCACTTAAAAAAATAGCGGATGGTTCACTTTTATTACTACTGAGTTTATGCTTACAGTTAAAACAGTTTATGCATTTCAGTTCTTAAGAGAAAAAAAGAATTCTAAACTTAAGGACCAGCATGCACAAAAATGCAATGGCATGACAGAGCATGTCATGTTTTAGGAGCTGGACATAGTTCTGTTATATTAAAGCATAAAGTGAGTGGAAGAGTGGTAAATAATAAAGCAGAAAGAAACGATGAAGGATTGGTCAAAAAGTTCAGATACCACAACAAAGGGTTTGGATCATGTAACTAGGTAAAGGAAAGCCAGCAGATGATTTTAAGCCCGGGAGTAAATGATTAGGTTTGTTTAGAAAAGAAATAGTCTTGCAGAAATGTGAAGAACAGATGAAGGGAAATGAATGTATAGAAAATCTTTATAAAAAACAATAGTAAGGTATACCTTTACAGATGGATGTTTGGAAAAGATCTAAGTACTTGTACTACAAATCTTCGATTCCCTAGTATGTCGTTGTGCTGTTCATATTTTGTGCTGTGAGGTGTGTAGTTAGCTGACAGCCTCCCTCATACCCTCACCTTAACCCCTAATCTTGTGCTGAATGCAACCCATTCTTTTAGCAAGATGCTTTGTGTCAGGGAATCCCTATCCATTTGGCCAAAAGTTTCTTAAAACAGAGCCCTAGTCTGAAATCTGTCTGCTCAATCTTGCTTTCTCCCTTTCTCTTCCAAAGGTATTTCCCTTAACAAATGTCTTGTATATTGAATCCCAAATTGTTATCTGCTTCTCAAGTGGATCCAAAATAATAGTCACTTATATGCAAATATTCTCTAGCATTTTATATTTCATTATCTTCTTTTCTCATTCTGTTCATTTGTTACTTTACCATTATTTCATTAGAAAACAAATCCCAAACCTACTGCATAAGATCTTTGGGAGCAAATTCTGTCTTTATCTCCACCTGTTAACTAGGTTTAAGAAGAGCCAGCGGTAATACTTCGGTGGCTCAGGGGAGCTCTCTGAATTGTGCCTCCATTCTGGATCCCAGAGCATTGACACAGCATCCTTGTACCTGGATTCATCCTCTCTGTTGTGCCCTTTTGGAATGATGTCTAGGTTGGACTGCATGCTTAGATTTTGGGGTTTTTTTCCCTGGCTTTTTTTTTTTTTTTTTCATTTCTAGGCATAATCTCTTCAATAGCTCTCAGTTCTCTACTCTCAAGTTGGTGGTCCAGACTTGTTTTTCATTTCCAATCAGCTATCATTTGTCAATATCTGTATATTCATTATTTGATTTTCTCTTATCTGTTCCCACAACTACTGCCTTAGGTTCAGCCTTCATCATGACTCACCTGCACCATTGTACAAGCCTCCTTGTTTGTCAAAAGGCCTGCATTCATTTCCCTTTATCTGTTCTTCACATTTCTGCAAGACTATTTCTTTTCTAAACAAACCTAATCATTTACTCCCGGGCTTAAAATCATCTGCTGGCTTTCCTTTACCTAGTTACATGATCCAAACCCTTTGTTGTGGTATCTGAACTTTTTGACCAATCCTTCATCGTTTCTTTCTGCTTTATTATTTACCACTCTTCCACTCACTTTGTGCTTTAATATAACACAACTATGTCCAGCTCCTAAAACATGACATGCTCTGTCATGCCATTGCATTTTTGTGCATGCTGGTCCTTAAGTTTAGAATTCTTTTTTTCCTTCTTATGTTCCCCCAAAACTATTCAGAATTCAGGGGATCAATTAAACGTCATCACCATTTTGAAACATTTTTGTACTTTCTCTCCTAGCCATAAACTTTGTAAGCACCTTTCTCTCTCTTGTAACCGCCTTTCTTTCTCCTATTCATAAACTTTGTAACCACTTTCCTCTCTCTAGGCTGCCCTAGTTAGACATTTGTGCAGTATCCTGTTCTTGCCTCTATTGGAGCCTCTACACAGAGCCCACTATAACGTACATTCATTTACTTGCCTGCTTCCTTTAGTAATCTGTGAGTTTCTTGAGGGTACAAGCAAGACTTATTCATTTTGGTCCCCAAAATGGCAAGGACTTTGCAAATAGAAGATGGTTAAAAGTGCTGAGTAAACTATACCTTTTGTAATAGTCCATTCTCATGTAGCTATAAAGAAATATCTGAGACTGGGTAAGTTATAAACAAAAGAGGTTTAAGTGACTCATAGTTCCACATGGCTGGTAAGGCCTAGGGAAATTACAATCATGGCCGAAGGCACCTTGTCATAGGGCGGAAGGAAAGAGAATGAGTGCCAACAAGACAATGTCAGACAGTTATAAAACCATCAGACCCTCTGAGAACTCACCCACTACCACGAGAACAGCATGGGGAAAACCACCCCCATAATTTAATTACCTCTATCTTGTCCTGCCCTTGACACATGGGGATTATTACAATTCAAGGTGAGATTTGGGTGAGGACACAGCCAAACTATATCATCTTCTCTTATATGGTTATGCCAAGGAAGACAATGATTTTCACTCAAGAAAGTTGAGGGCCCAAGATGAGAAAAAGAGCACAATGCTTACCGATGAGTCTTAATTTATAAAAAGGAAAAATCTAACAAAAGAATAAATAGTTATGAGAAAAGAAAATTATAGACATTGCCTTTTTTAATCTTTTTATATATTTATTTATTTATTTATTTATGTTTTTAATTATTATACTTTAGGTTTTAGGGTACATGTGCACAATGTGCAGGTTTGTTACATATGTATCCATGTGCCATGTTGTTTTGCTGCACCCATTAACTCGTCATTTAGCATTAGGTATATCGCCTAATGCTGTCCCTGCCCCCTCCCCCCACCCCACAACAGTCCCCGGTGTGTGATGTTCCCCTTCCTGTGTCCATGAGTTCTCATTGTTCAATTCCCACATATGAGTGAGAACATGCAGTGTTTGGTTTTTCGTCTTTGCGATAGTTTACTGAGAATGATGGTTTCCAGTTTCATCCATGTCCCTACAATGGACATGAACTCATCATTTTTTATGGCTGCACAGTATTCCATGGTGTATATATGCCACATTTTCTTAATCCAGTCTATCGTTGTTGGACATTTGGGTTGGTTCCAACTCTTTGCTATTGTGAATAGTGCCTCAATAAACATACGTGTGCATGTGTCTTTATAGCAGCATGATTTATAGTCCTTTGGGTATATACCCAGTAATGGAATGGCTGGGTCAAATGGTATTTCTAGTTCTAGATCCCTGAGGAATCGCCACACTGACTTCCACAATGGTTGAACCAGTTTACAGTCCCACCAACTGTATAAAAGTGTTCCTATTTCTCCACATCCTCTCCAGCACCTGTTGTTTCCTGACTTTTTAATGATGGCCATTCTAACTGGTGTGAGATGGTATCTCATTGTGGTTTTGATTTGCATTTCTCTGATGGCCAGTGATGATGAGCATTTTTTCATGTGTTTTTTGGCTGCATAAATGTCTTCTTTTGGGAAGTGTCTGTTCATGTCCTTTGCCCACTTTTTGATGGGGTTGTTTGTTTTTTTCTTGTAGATTTGTTTGAGTTCACTGTAGATTCTGGATATTAGCCCTTAGTCAGATGAGTAGGTTGCAAAAATTTTCTCCCATTCTGTAGGTTGCCTGTTCACTCTGATGGTAGTTTCTTTTGCTGTGCAGAAGCTCTTTAGTTTAATGAGATCCCATTTGTCAATTTTAGCTTTTGTTGCCATTGCTTTTGGTGTTTTAGACATGAAGTCCTTGCCCACGCCTATGTCCTGAATGGTATTGCCTAGGTTTTCTTGTAGGATTTTAATGGTTTTAGGTCTAACATTTAAGTCTTTAGTCCATATTGAATTAATGTTTATACAAGGTGTAAGGAAGGGATCCAGTGTCAGCTTTCTACATACGGCTAGCCAGTTTTCCCAGCACCATTTATTAAATAGGGAATCCTTTCCCCATTGCTTGTTTTTGTCAGGTTTGTCAAAGATCAGATAGTTGTAGATATGCGGCATCATTTCTGAGGGCTCTGTTCTGTTCCATTGATCTATGTCTCTGTTTTGGTACCAGTACCATGCTGTTTTGGTTACTGTAGCCTTGTAGTATAGTTTGAGGTCAGGTAGTGTGATGCCTCCAGCTTTGTTCTTTTGGCTTAGGATTGACTTGGTGATACAGGCTCTTTTTTGGTTCCATATGAACTTTAAAGTAGTTTTTTCCAATTCTGTGAAGAAAGTCATTGGTAGCTTGATGGGGATGGCATTGAATCTATAAATTACCTTGGGCAGTATGGCCATTTTCACGATATTGATTCTTCCAACCCATGAGCATGGAATGTTCTTCCATGTGTTTGTATCCTCTTTTATTTCATTGAGCAGTGGTTTGTAGTTCTCCTTGAAGAGGTCCTTCACATCCCTTGTAAGTTGGATTCCTAGGTATTTTATTCTCTTTGAAGCAATTGTGAATGGGAGTTCACTCATGATTTGGCTCTCTGTTTGTCTGTTATTGGTGTACAAGAATGCTTGTGATTTTTGTACATTGATTTTGTATCCTGAGACTTTGCTGAAGTTGCTTATCAGCTTAAGGAGATTTTGGGCTGAGACGATGGGGTTTTCTAGATATACAATCATGTCATCTGCAAACAGGGACAATTTGACTTCCTCTTTTCCTAATTGAATACCCTTTATTTCCTTCTCCTGCCTGATTGCTCTGGCCAGAACTTCCAGCACTATGTTGAATAGGAGTGGTGAGAGAGGGCATCCCTGTCTTGTGCCAGTTTTCAAAGGGAATGCTTCCAGTTTTTGCCCATTCAGTATGATATTGGCTGTGGGTTTGTCATAGATAGCTCTTATTATTTTGAGATACGTCCCATCAATTCCTAATTTATTGAGAGTTTTTAGCATGAAGGGTTGTTGAATTTTGTCAAAGGCCTTTTCTGCATCTATTGAGATAATCATGTGGTTTTTGTCTTTGGTTCTGTTTATATGCTGGAATACATTTATTGATTTGCATATGTTGAACCAGCCTTGCATCCCAGGGATGAAGCCCACTTGATCATGGTGTATAAGCGTTTTGATGTGCTGCTGGATTCGGTTTGCCAGTATTTTATTGAGGATTTTTGCATCAATGTTCATCAAGGATATTGGTCTGAAATTCTCTTTTTTGGTTATGTCTCTGCCAGGCTTTGGTATCAGGACGATGCTGGCTTCATAAAATGTGTTAGGGAGGATTCCCTCTTTTTCTATCGATTGGAATAGTTTCAGAAGGAATGGTACCAGTTCCTCCTTGTACCTCTGGTAGAATTCAGCTGTGAATCCATCAGGTCCTGGACTCTTTTTGGTTGGTAAGCTATTGATTATTGCCACAATTTCAGAGCCTGTTACTGGTCTATTCAGAGATTCAACATCTTCCTAATTTAGTCTTGGGAGGGTGTATTTATCGAGGAATTTATCCATTTCTTCTAGATTTTCTAGTTTATTTGCATAGAGGTGTTTGTAGTATTCTCTGATGGAAGATTGTATTTCTGTGGGATCGGTGGTGATATCCCCTTTTTCATTTTTTATTGCGTCTATTTGATTCTTCTCTCTTTTCTTCTTTATTAGTCTTGCTAGCGGTCCATCAATTTTGTTGATCTTTTCAAAAAACCAGCTCCTGGATTCATTAATTTTTTGAAAGGTTTTTTGTGTCTCTATTTCCTTCAGTTCTGCTCTGATTTTAGTTATTTCTAGCCTTCTGCTAGCTTTTGAATGTGTTTGCTCTTGCTTTTCTAGTTCTTTTAATTGTGATGTTAGGGTGTCAATTTTGGATCTTTCCTGCTTTCTCTTGTGGGCATTTAGTGCTATAAATTTCCCTCTACACACTGCTTTGAATGTGTCCCAGAGATTCTGGTATGTTGTGTCTTTGTTCTCATTGGTTTCAAAGAACATCTTTATTTCTGCCTTCATTTCATTATGTACCCAATAGTCATTCAGGAGCAGGTTGTTCAGTTTCCATGTAGTTGAGCAGTTTTGAGTGAGTTTCTTATTCCTGAGTTTTAGTTTGATTGCACTGTGGTCTGAGAGACAGTTTGTTATAATTTCTGTTCTTTTACATTTGTGGAGGAGAGCTTTACTTCCAACTATGTGGTCAATTTTGGAATAGGTGTGGTGTGGTGCTGAAAAAAATGTATATTCTGTTGATTTGGGGTGGAGAGTTCTGTAGATGTCTATTAGGTCCACTTTGTGCAGAGCTGAGTTCAATTCCTGGATATCCTTGTTAACTTTCTGTCTCGTTGGTCTGTCTAATGTTGACAGTGAGGTGTTAAAATCTCCCATTATTATTGTGTGGGAGTTTAAGTCCCTTTGTAGGTCAGTCAGGACTTGCTTTATGAATCTGGGTGCTCCTGTGTTGGGTGCATCTATATTTAGGATAGTTAACTCTTCTTGTTGAATGGATCCCTTTACCATTATGTAATGGCCTTCTTTGTCTCTTTTGATCTTTGTTGGTTTAAAGTCTATTTTATCAGAGACTAGGATTGCAACCCCTGCCTTTTTTTGTTTTCCATTTGCTGGATAGATCTTCCTCCATCCCTTTATTTTGAGTCTATGTGTGTCTCTGCACGTGAGATGGGTTTCCTGAATACAGCACACTGATGGGTCCTGACTCCTTATCCAGTTTGCCAGTCTGTGTCTTTTAATTGGAGCATTTAGCCCATTTACATTTAAAGCTAATATTGTTTTGTGTGAATCTGATCCTGTCATTATGATGTTAGTTGGTTATTTTGCTCGTTAATTGATGCAGTTTCTTCCTAGCCTCGATGGTCTTTACAATTTGGCGTGTTTTTGCAGGTGCTGGTACCGGTTGTTCCTTTCCATGTTTAGTGCTTCCTTCAGGAGCTCTTTTAGGGCAGGCCTGGTGGTGACAAAATCACTCAGCGTTTGCTTGTCTGTAAAGTATTTTATTTCTCCTTCACTTATGAAGCTTAGTTTGGCTGGATATGAAATTCTGGGTTGAAAATTCTTTTCTTTAAGAATGTTGAATATGGGCCCCCACTCTCTTCTGGCTTGTAGAGTTTCTGCCGAGAGATCAGCTGTTAGTCTGATTGGCTTCCCTTTGTGGGTAACCCGACCTTTCTCTCTGGCTGCCCTTAACATTTTTTCCTTCATTTCAACTTTGGTGAATCTGACAAGTATGTGTCTTGGAGTTGCTCTTCTTGAGGAGTATCTTTGTGGCGTTCTCTGTATTTCCTGAATCTGAATGTTGGCCTGCCTTGCTAGATTGGGGAAGTTCTCCTGGATAATATCTTGCAGAGTGTTTTCCAACTTGGTTCCATTCTCCCCGTCATTTTCAGGTACACCAATCAGATGTAGATTTGGTCTTTTCACATGGTCCCAAATTTCTTGGAGGCTTTGTTCATTTCTTTTTATTCTTTTTTGTCTAAACTTCCCTTCTCGCTTCATTTCATTCATTTCATCTTCCATCAGCGATACCCTTTCTTCCAGTTGATCGCATCGGCTACTGAGGCTTCTGCAATCTTCGCGTAGTTCTCGATACTTGGCTTTCAGCTCCATCAGCTCCTTTAAGTCCTTCTCTCCATTGGTTATTCTAGTTATCTATTCGTGTAATTTTTATCCAAGGTTTTTAACTTCTTTGCTATTGTTTTGAATTTCCTCCCATGGCTCGGAGTAGTTTGATCGTCTGAAGCCTTCTTCTCTCAACTCGTCAAAGTCATTCTCCCTCCAGCTTTGTTCCATTGCTGGTGAGGTACTGCGTTCCTTTGGAGGAGGAGAGGTGCTCTGCTTTTTAGAGTTTCCAGTTTTTCTGTTCTGTTTTTTCCCCATCTTTGTGGTTTTATCTACTTTTGGTCTTTGATGATGGTGATGTACAGATGGGTTTTTGGTGTGGATGTCCCTTCTGTTTGTTAGTTTTCCTTCTACCAGACAGGACCCTCAGCTGCAGGTCTGTTGGAGTTTACTAGAGGTCCACTCCAGACACCGTTTGGCTGGGTGTCAGCAGCGGTGGCTGCAGAACAGTGGATTTTCATGAGACCACAAATTCAGCTGTCTGATAGTTCCTCTGGAAGTTTTGTCTCAGAGGAGTACCTGGCCGAGTGAGGTGTCAGTCTGTCCCTACTGGGGGTTGCCTCCCAGTTAGGCTGCTCGGGGGTCAGGGACCCACTTTAGGAGGCAGTCTGTCTGTTCTCAGATCTCCAGCTGCATGCTGGGAGAACCACTACTCTCTTCAAAGCTGTCAGTCAGACAGGGACATTGAAGTCTGCAGAGGTTCCTGCTGAATTTTTGTTTGTCTGTGCCCTGCCCCCAGTGGTGGAGCCTAAAGAGGCAGGCAGGCCTCCTTGAGCTGTGGTGGGCTCCACCCAGTTCGAGCTTCCTGGCTGCTTTGTTTACCTAATCAAGCCTGGGCAATGGCAGGCGCCCCTCCCCCAGCCTCACTGCCACCTTGCAGTTTGATCTCAGACTGCTGTGCTAGCTATCAGCGAGACTCTGTGGGCATAGGACCCTCCGAGCCAGGTGTGGGACACAAACTCCTAGTGTGCTGTTTTCCAGGCCTGTTGGAAAAGCACAGTATTAGGGTGGGACTGACCGGATTTTCCAGGTGCTGTCTGTTACCCCTTTCTTTGACTAGGAAAGGGAACTCCCTGACTCCTTGCACTTCCCGAGTGAGGCAATGCCTCCCCCTGCTTCGGCTGGCTCACAGTGCGCTTCACTGACTGTCCTGCTCCCACTGTTTGGCACTCCCTAGTGAGATGAACCCGGTACCTCAAACAGAAATGCAGAAATCACCCGTCTTCTGTGTTGCTCAGGCTGGGAGCTGTAGACCGGAGCTGCTCCTATTCGGCCATCTCGGCTCCACCCTCTGACATTGCCTTTTTATGAATGCTTGAATCAAGTTACAGAAAGCTCCTGTGGAATAATGCATATAAGGTTTTTAACCTCATTTTCCATAAAGTCGTCAAAGGATTCCTGTTTATTCTTAAATAATCAGAAACATAAAGGATGTTGCTTGTTTTGAAGCATGAACATTTGCATGCTTTTTTCAAGAGTTCTAGGTTTGGCAGGCTAATCTCCATAATAAATTTTCCATAAGCACTTATGGGTCTGCTCTTATCAAACCAAATAATAACTATTCAGGAAGGACTGGATTTACAGTGGACCTTAAGAAGGAAAAGTGAGCACATCCATTGTACTCTGAAGATTCATTGAATACAAGTAGAAGAAAGATATATTAGAAAATCAACTTCAGTGACATTTCAGAATTTGCAAGTCAAAAACTAAGATTCCTGAGTAGATAGAATAAAGGAAGGGGAACACAGATACATACAGTAGTGTTAGCATTAAAGGATTGTCGGACTATGGTCTCTGTATTCTTAGGGAGCCCACAGAACACAGATACATACAGTAGTGTTAGCATTAAAGGATTGTCGGACTATGGTCTCTGTATTCTTAGGGAGCCCACGGGTGCTCCAGAGAGTTAGGGTTGAAGCAAGCATTGCCTTTCATTTTTTTTTCATGGGCAGGAAGACTCCAGATTCTACTCATAATAAAAATTCTTTTTTAGTTTATTTTTTCCTTAATTGAAATGAAATTCACATAATATAAAATTAACCATTTTAAAGTGAGCAATTTAGTGGCATTTAGTACATTCACAATGTTCCATAAGCCTTACTTAAAGCCAAAATATTTGTATTACCCAAAAAGGAAACCCCATGCCCTTTGGAAAGTTCCCCTAGGCTTTACTTCCTTCAGTCCTTGGCAACCGCTGATTTCTGTTCCATCTCTATACATTTACATATTCAGGATATTTCTGATAAATAGAATCATACAATATGCCGACCTTTCTGTCTGGCATTTTTTTTTTTTTTTCACTTAGTGTAATGTTTTTGAAGTTCATCTATGTTGTAGACTGTATGAGTATTTTATTACTTTTTATGGCTGAATAGTATTGTATTGCAAGCATATACCACAATTTGTTTGTCTATTCATCTGTTGATGAACAGTTGGGCTGTTTCCACTTTTTGGTTATCCTGAAGCATGCTGCTTTGAACATGCATTTTCATGTTCTTTTTAGGTTCTTGATCACTATTGCTCATTCATTCACTCACACAATACATACTTTTTAGACTAATTATGAGTTGAACTCTATTTTACACCCAAGGAATAAGATGAAGAATAAGACATGGTTTCTGTGGTTTAGAAACTCACTGTCTAGTGGTGGGAATGGCCATGAGAGCCAACATATTTCAATACCATTTGCTACTCCTATAATAGGAAAATAAATGATGCTCAGGGAGCCACAGAATACAGAAGGGATTGTTTTCAGCTTACTGCCTTTGTACTTCCCCATTTTGATTCCTCCTGCTTTTATTGCCACTTTCATAGAAATGTCATCCGGTTTTTAATCTCTGAAATATAGACAATTATCTTCCATTTTTGATGAGCATGTTCTGTTAGTACATTAGTGTTTGCTTTCTATTCTAAGTACTAGAAGCTAACGTATTTGTTTTATGAGAATAATAAAGAAGTTTATGGCAATAAGGGCCTTGTGGACTACTTTCGGTCAGAATGTCAACAGGAAATAGAAGGTACCATTGAAGATAATTTAATAAAATGACAGTTTACAGAGGTATGGGCAGGATTAAGGGAAACAAAAAGAGATATGAAGTACCCAGGAACTAACAAAACAAAAGGAAACTATTATTACTCGAGGAGGAAATGTGAAGAAAATAATTTACCAGGACCTACTGAGAGTCAGAGCCATGGGAGGTCAGCATCCTAAGAGGAATTCCAGTGTTAAAGGGTTGTAGCTTCCGGCAGAACCAAAGAGCTGAGGCAGAGGAATCAGAGAGAGACATTTTTCAACCTCTCACTTATTGAACTTTTGAGGACGTTTACCAATCTCTTATGAGTACCTCCTATTGGTCAACTCTAGTCAGAATCCAGAAGTCACGAGGGCCTGGGTAATGCTAAGGGTATAGCAGTATGCCAGTCGGGGTGAGGAGAGGTTTGCAAGAATGGATGGAAGGAGGAGTGCTGAAGCACAACTATCATAAAAACACACTAGCAAGAAGCAGTGGAAGCTGGTCCATTACTGCTCAAATCCATCAGTGGTCTTGCTGCCAAAACAAAGACATATGGCTGTAAGAGACTAGCCAAATTAATTACTGAGGAAAAGACAGTAAATGTAGACCTGAGGGGTAAAGTGAGGGCATAATTACATAAACAACAGCAATGGCAATGGCAGGAAATTTAGGCAACCCTGGAGCAATTGCAAAGGATAGGAACATCCAGTAATTAAGGACCTAGCCAGAAATTAAGAGCATATATGTCATAGCCTGTTGTATTCTATAGAAGTTGGGAAGACTTTACAATAAATGCCAGGATGGTCAGGAGATCAAGAACTTTGACAAATATTTGTGACATCACTAGATAAATCCTTAAACAGGTTAAAGGAGATTGCTTTGTTTGGAAGCCAGTAATCTTTCCTTATTCAAAATTACCGTAACTGGGAAGGATCATGTGAAGCTCCCTGTTTATGTTCTCTAGGTGGAGAATAGAGGGAGGAAGACAATCCTGGTGGAGGTCTTCCATCAGATTGACCTGATAGAATTGGTTTTCTTGAAAAGGCTATAGAGGAATTCAGAGCAGAGCTAGGGCTGTTTAATATTTCCAATACGTTTATATGTATGTGCACTATCTTAGGAAAAATGAAGTATAATTACCTTAATTTCAATATGTATTTGTTAGATATTTCAACTCAAATTTCTCTCTATGATTAATTCTAAAAACAAAACAAAAATAAAAATATAATAGAACCTAAGGTTACTAAAGACTTAAAGAAAGAAAAATACCAATTTTTCTCCCTTTGAGCAGATCTTTGTCTAGTTTGTTGTTTGTTTGTTTTAAAGCATACAGTAGTTAGAGAAAGCATCCCCTGCTTGGAAACTAAATAGATGAGGCTTAAGCAATTTGGAAAAAGAGGTGAGCTATCCCCTGACACTAGTTTCAATAGGTTGTCTTGCTTTCTCCAATCAACTTGCTGTTCCCAGAGATATTTAATGTATTTATAGTTCCTCATTCAGACAAACCAACCATCAATATTTGGAACCTAATATATCTTTATTAAATGCAAAGGTTTTGAATAATTTAGGCAAAGATTAAAACATTACCAGATTAGGGACAAAATAACTCTATCCAAAAAGAATTTTTTAATTATATTTATTGGTTTTACTTAATTTGACAAGAATATTTGCCAACAATAGGTTAACACTAACAATAATGATACATTTATAAACAGCCTGGCAAATAAAAAAAGAACAAAGTCCTGTCATTCATGGCAACATGGATGGCACTGAAGCACATTATGTTAAGGACATTAAGTTAAGCAAGAAACAGAAAGTTGAACACCACATGTACTCATACATGAAAGCTAAAAAAAATCTCATGGAAGGTCTAGTGTTCTACAGCAATCTAGAATGACTACAGTTAATAATAATATAGGCTGTAGTTTCAAATTGCTTAAAGTATATTAAATGTCCTCAGCACAAAGAAATAATAAATGTTTGAGATGATGGATATACTAATTACCCTGATCTGATAATTATAAGTTATATGTATCAAAACTATGTACCCCATACATATATACAATTATTATATATTAAAAATAATTTTAAAATAAAGTTAATTAAAAATTTTCTTAAATCTTGGAACACTTAGCACTTCATAAACGTTTGCTCAATATTGAATGAATGAATTTTGGATTAGATTTTAAAATAACTAATTAAATAAACAGCATGGCAAAATATTTTCAAAGTTTTTCATACTTTGATCTCCCTTTCTCTTTTCTTTTCACTGTAATTGAGCAAACTTATTCAAAGACATCTCTATTTACAAGTTATCCTAATAGTATATTTTAAATAGAACAAGTGAGTATTCATAACATTTGAACAATATACATAGATCTTAATAGTTTTCAAAATGTTTCAATAACCACAGAAAATTATACAGTTTTGTTGATTTAATTTTAGTTCACATATTCAATACCTTACAGAGATTTTGAGGTAAAGTTTTCGTATAGTTATTTGCTTGAATATTGCATAGAAATATACATGCATGAATCTATGTTATATGATTTAAAAAATGTGTAGAAGCAGATTGCCAACATTTGAAATATTTGCTTCCTAGAGTTGTATATTATAATTGCCAAACTTATTCCATCAATGAAATAAAAATACCAACTAAAATTAAAAGAAAATTTCTTGGCTATTTATTTAAATTCTTTAGCCTAAGACTTAAGATTGACAAAATTATGTTTGGTTAGATGAGCTCTAACATCTTTAAATCTAACATTCTATATTTTCTGATTCATAATAAATAACATGAACCTTGAGTATTTTAAGTAAGGTTCTTCATCTGGGACTGAAAACTTTTGAGCAGTTATGAAACCAGGGTTCATTGTGTTTTCCCTTCACATCAGTTATCACAGTTATTATTACAGTCATAAGGGCAAATAATATATTTGTATTACTTATTAGTTTCCACAGTACAAAGAACCATGACTGTCACAAAGCAAGTGCCCAAAAAGTATTTATATGAAATGCGTAAATCAACAAATCCATGACTGAAAAAGCCTTCTTCCTCCTGTAGAGAGAAGAACTCTTGGATTTAGAAGAGGCAGCCTGGGTCCTAAATACCCTGCCTCCATCCCTAGAGTGCACATGTGTTTCCAGAGTCTTCTGTTAGCTTGATCCAGATCTGCTGGTGTCATTTTTGGCTCCTGGAAGGGTCCTAAGGAGATTGCCTACATCATTTAAGGCTCGTCATAGCAGAGTAATGAAATTTGCATGCATTCACAGAATAGAGTTGTTATGTATTAATATCTGCTTATTAGTAACAACTGCTAAACTGCCATTTCAAATGGGTCCTCCCAATATTTTGAACCGTTTAATTTTTCCCCATCAATCATTGGATTTACAGTGGCAGTCTCTGAAGTTGCCAGCCTGGCTGTAAGCTCTTTTGATCTAAGTTTCCTGATTTATCTACCAGGCTCTGGGAGAAAGATTTTGCTATCCTGGCAATCATCATGAACAAATAACTCTAACCTTAATCCTCTTAAAATAAAGTTCCTTCTTATCGGCAGCTATAAGCTAAGATCTTCTATAAAGACTTGGCTGAAAATAACCAACCCTGTGCATATGACTTGAATGTTGACTCTCTGAATACCTGAACTCTCTTTGACCCTCTCAAGTAACTTCAGTATGGTTTGGCTGCTGCTGTAGACACCAGATGGTCAGGAAGCCCATCTCTTTTATAAATGGATACTTAATAAATGCACATATATTTTATTATTACTTTTAGCTGCCATAAAATTTTTCTTGGACAGAAAGATTTCAGAAACATCCTATGCAATATTTTCCTATTCGAGCTCTACAGAAAAAATATCATATCTTGAATTCGATTCCTTGAATGAAAGGCAAGTGTAAAAAGCAACAAACATATCTTGAACACATATTCTCTGTTGGGCACCATGCTAGACATTTCACATGCTTTGTAGCAAGGAAACCTTACTATTTAGTCAATAACATCACATTGATTCATTGTATTTTTAGCCATACTAGTTAAAATGAACTATTTCTCTTGTATATAGCCCATAATTCTAGAGAGAATATTAAAAAACTAGGTAATATTGTTGTTACTGATGGATATAACTATTCCTTGAAGAGAACAACTAATGAATCATAGAGTGTTCTCCCTCATATATAAGACTAGTGGTCTACCCCCAAAGGGTTAACCCACTTGGATCTGTTTATTCAATATCATCATTGATGTTTGGTGATCTTCTACTTGGTTCACATTTTCTTATTCCTTGTGATGTATTTTCAATACAAACATTATTACATTATTACTGTTTGATCATATTACTCCTTTCTGAGATTCAGTTTAATAGTCTGCCAAATGAAAGCATTATCAGTATCACTATATTGAGAATTCTGAAGGCAAATATGAATTCATCATTAAAAAATTTTTGGGACTGATTCAGTGTTTTGTCACTTAAATAAGATTGAGGAGTCATGTCATATATGCTAGGTACCTACAATCTAGATGAGAGACGATTGTAGAAAATCAATCTTGGGCTATTTTAAGATTTGTTCTGAAGTCAGCCTGGCACTCAATAAAAAGATATATATTATTTCTCTTCTTCACTTTCCCCTGAAGAAAAACTGGTATGGTTTGAATAGGTCCTCCAAAGTTTATGTGTTGAAAGCTTAATCCTCATTGTGACAATGTTGACAGATGAGATCTTTAAGAGATGATTAGGTTATGATAGCTTTGCCCTCATGAATTGATTAATGCTATTATTTTGGGAGTGGGTTTCTTATGACTGGAATGGGTTTTTAATAAAAGAGTGGGTTCAGCCCCCTTCACTTCCTTCCCATCTCTCATGCATGTTCTCTTGTCCTTCTGCCTTCCACCACTGGAAGCCACAGCAAGAAGGCCCTCACAAGATGCAGTTCCTTCAGCCTTGGACTTACCAGCCTCCAGAAGTGTGAAAAATGAATCTATGTTCTTTAAAAATCACCCAGTATCATGTATTCTCTTATAGCAACATAAAATGGACTAGGGCAGAAAGTTGGTAGCAAGAAAGTGGGCCATAAGCAATATCTGTAATAAATACCTTAAATGTGGAAGTGACTCTGGAGCTGTGTAATGTGTAGAGGCTGGATGAATTTAGAGGATCAGGCTAGAAAAAGCCTTGATTGCCATGAATATAGAGTTAATGATGATTCTGATGATGTGTCAGAAGAAGAGAATAAAGGTAGGGAAAGCATGGGACTTCTTAGAGATTACTTAAGTGATCAAGATTGGAATGTTGGTAGAAATGTGGACAGTAAAGGCTATTGTAATGAGGTTTCATGTGGAACTGAAGAATAAGGTACTGAAAACGAGTAAAAACCATTCCTGTTATACGGTTGTAAAATGCTTGGCTGAATTGTGTTCATGCCCTACAGCATTATGAAAAGCAAAACTTACGAGCTGTAAACAAGGATCTCTGGCAGAAGAAACATCTAAGCAGCAAAGCATTCAAGGTGCTGCATAGGTTCTTTTGGCTGCTTACAGTGTAATGAGAGAAGAGAGAAATGATTTAAAGATGAAATTTATAATTAAAATGCAGGTAGAATGAGAAGATTTGGAAAACTCACATTGGCCATGTAAAGAAAAAAAAACACATATTCAAGAGAATACTAACGGTGTGGCCAAGCATCTCTTTATTAAAGAGATCAATGTAGGTTCTATTCATCAAGACAATGAGAGAATGTCCCTACAGTCATTTCAGAGATCTTCAAGGCAAGTTAGAATGTTGAGGGAAAGGTTTCCAGAAAGGCTGAAGACTTTACCATTCAGTGGCAACTGTCTGCTTCCCAAACTCCAGGGTAGTGCTCCTCAGCCACTCCAGCTAGGGCTTAAGCCAGCTCTGGTGCAGCTCTAGCCACTGCTCTAAAGGGTAAAAGTGGTAAACCTTGGGGACATCCATGTGGCACTAACTCTGTAGGCTCATGGAGTGCAAGAGCAGTGTTGGCATGGCTTTCTCCACCTGGATTTTAAAGAATGTAGGAGACAGCTTCAAGCTTCAGGCAAAAACTTGTCACAGGGGAGTAGTTGCCACAGAAAGTTTCCACTAGAGCAATGCACAGAGGAACTGTGGGCATAGAACCACCACAGAGAACCCCACACTACTAGGGCAATGCCCATAAAAACTGAGGAATCAGGAACACCCTACCTGCAGGCTGGGAACGCTACAGATATGAGAGTCCAATCCATGAGAGCTGCTTGGTGGGCTGAGCCCAGCAAAATTATAGGAGTGAGGCTGCTTAAGTTTTGGGGGTCCAACACCCACTCCAGTTTGTCCAGGATGCAGGAAATAAAGTCAATAAAAATTATTGTAGAGATTTAAATTTAATGTTATTCACCTTGTTGGGTTTCGAACTTACTTGAGAACAGTTATATCTTTCTTCTGGCCTATTTCTCCATTTTAGAATGGGAATGTCTATACTATGCCTATCCTATCACTGAATTTTGAAAGTAGATAACTTATTAATTTCACAGGTTCACAGGTTGAGAATAATTTGCTTTCAGATGAATTGTGCCTTGAATCTCCTCCCCCATATCTGATTCAGAAGAGACTCTGGACTTTGGATTTTTGTGTTAGTGCTACAGAAAGTTGAGACTTTGGAGGAAGGAGGCAAGATGGCTGACTAGAGGCAGCCAGGAGGAATATTTGCCACTGAGGGACCAGGACATTGGGAAGACTGGAACACTTCTAGCAGTTCTTCAGAGGGAAGACATTGAGAGAAGACAGAAGAGGGAAGACATACATGTTGGGCTGAAGGGGTAGGAAGCTGGGAACCCTGCATGGGGCTACCACACACTGGTACCCATTCCTGGTCCCCAGTGGCTCCTGGGGAAAGGATGAGATGAACGGTCAAGGATCAACCCACTCTCACCATGGGCCTCTGGAATCCCAGCAAAAGGAAAGCCCTTAGCCACTATAGACACTCAAGTTGGCAGGGAGATCTGGTTAGAGAAGTGGTAGAGGTAGAGTTCTAGCCAGTGTGGAGCCCAGAGGGTTTGGTGCAGAAGCATCTGTAATGGAGCACAGCCAGGGACACCCATCCCCCTAGGCTCTACTTGTTCCCATGGGAGGCATTAGCCCTAGGGTAACTGTCAGACCTGAACTTTGCAGGGTAGTCTTGCCCATGAGACAGGGCCTGTCTGAACTGAGCACCCATGAGTCTGCTGCAAACCAATCCCAAAGCTAGTAGAAGTCAAAAAATAATATCAGAGCTAAAATGAAGGAGAATGAGACACGAAAAAGCATTCAAAAGATCAATGAAGCCAGAAGCTGTTTTCTTTTAAAAAATACAAATAAAAATAAGGTAGATAGACTGCTAGCTAGACTAATAAATAAGAAGAGAGAAGATCCAAATAAACACAATTAAAGTCAACAAAGGGGATATTACCACTGACCCCACAGAAATATAAATAACAATCAGAGAATACTATGAATACCTCTATGTAAACAAACTAGAAAATCTAGAAGAAATGGGTAAATTTCTAGACACACGCACCCTCCCAAGACTGAACCAGGAAGAAATTGAATCCCTGAACAGATCAATAAAGAGTGCTAAAATTGAATCAGTAATAAATAGCTTACCAACCCACAAAAGCCCAGGACCAGATGGATTCACAGCTGAATTCTACCAGATGTATAAAGAAGAGCTGGTACCATTCCTACTGAAACTTTTCCAAAAAATCGAGGAGAAGAGACTCCTTCTTAACTCATTCTATGAGACCAGTATCATCCTGATACCAAAATCTGGCAGAGACACAACAAAAAAAGAAAACTTCAGGCCAACATGCTTGATGAACGTTGATCCAAAAATCCTCAACAAAACACTTGCAAACTGAATCTAGCCGCACATCAAAAAGATAATTCACCACAATTAAGTAGGCTTCATCCCCAGGATGCAGGGTTGGTTTAACATAAGCAAATCAATAAATGTGATTTATCACATAAATGGTACTAAAGACAAAAAACACATTATTTTCTCAATAAATGCACAAAAGTCTTTCAACAAAATTTAACATCCTTTCATGTTAAAAACTCTCAATAAACTAGGTATTGAAGGAATATACCTCAAGATAATAAGAGCCATTTATGACAAACTAGCAGCCAACATCATAATGGAAGGGGAAAATCTGGAAGCATTCTCCTTGAAAACTGGCAAAGACAAGGATGTCACCACTCCTATTCAACATAGTATTAGAAGTCCTGGCCAGAGCACTCAGGCAAAAGAAAGAAATAAAGGGCATCCAAATAGTCAGAAATGAAGTCAAACTGTCCTTGTTTGCAGATGACATGATTCTATATCTAGAAAACCCCATAATCTTTGCCTAAAAGCTCTTTTAGCTGGTAAACAACTTCGGCAAAGTTTTGGGATCCAAAATCAATGTACAAAAATCATTAGCATTCCAGTAAACCAATTACAGCCAAGTGGACAGCCAAATCAGGAACACAATCCCATTCACGATTACCACAAAAAGAATCAAATACCTGGTAATACAGCTAACCAAGGAGGTGAAAGATCCCTCTACAATGATAATTACAAGACACTGCTCAAAGAAATCAGAGATGACACAAACAAATGGAAAAACATTCTATGCTCATGAATAGGAAGAATTAATATTATTAAAATAGCCATACTACCCAAAGCAATTTATAGATTTAATGCTATTCCTATTAAACTACCAATGAAATTCTTCACAGAACCAGGAAAAAATATTTTAAAATTCATATGGAACCAAAAAAGAGCCTGAATAGTCAAGGCAATCTTAAGCTGTAAGAGCAAAGCAGGAAGCATCATGCTACCTGACTTCAAACTATACTACAAGGTTACAGTAAGAAAAACACATAGACAAATGGAACAGAATAGAGAGCCCAGACACAGGGCCATACACCTATAACCATCTGATCTTTGACAAAGCCGACAAAATCAAGCAATGGGGAAAAGACTCCGGATTCAATGAATGGTGCTGGGATAACTGGCTAGACATATGCAGAAAATTAAAACTGGAACCCTTTCTTACACATTATACAAAATAAACTCAAGATGGATTGAGACTTAACTGTAAAATCCAAAGCTATAAAAACCCTAGAAGTCAGCTTAGGCGATACCATTCTGGACATAGGAATGGGCAAATATTTCATGATGCAGATGCCAAAAGCAATTGAAACAAAAGCAAAAATTGACAAATGGGACCTAATTAAACTAGAGACCTTCTGCACACCAAAAGAAACTATCAATAGAGTAGACAGACAACCTATAGAATGGGGGAAAATGTTCACAAACTATGCATCTGACAAAGGTGTAATATCCAGCATCTAAAAGGAACTCAAACAAATTTGCAAGAAAAAGCAAACAATCCCATTAAAAAGTGGGCAAGGGCATGAACAGACACTTTTCAAAAGAAGACATACATGTGGCCAGCAAGCATATGAAAAAAGCTCAGTATTGCTGATTGTTAGAGAAATTCAAATCAAAACCACAATAAGACACCATCTCACACCAGTCAGGTCGGCTATTATTAAAAAGACAAAATATAACAGATACTGGTAAGGTTATAGAGAAAAGAGAATGCTTCTACACTGTTGGTGGGAGTACAAATTAGTTCAACCATCGTGGAAAGCAGCGTGCCAATTCCTCAAAGAGCTAAAAATGGAACTACCATTTAACCCAGCAATCTCACTACTGGGTATATATCAAAGGAATATAAATTGTTCTACCATAAAGACACATGCATGCCTATGTTCATTGCAGCACTATTCATAATAGCAAAGACATGGAATCAACATAAATGCCCATCAATGATATACTGGATGAAGAAAATATGGTGTATATATACCATGGAGCCATACTATGCAGTCATAAAAAGAAGAAGATTATGTCTTTTGCAGGAATATGGATGGAGCTGGAGGCTATTATATTCAGCAAACTCATGCAGGAACAGAAAGCCAAATACTGTATCTTCTCACTAATAAGTAGGAACTAAATAATGCAAACATGGACACAAAAAGGGCAACAACAGACACCAGGGCCTATCTTTGGCTAGATGGTAGAAGGGGGGAGAGGATCAGAAAAAATAGCTATTGAGTGCTAGACTTAGTACCGGGGTGAAAAATCATCTGTACAACAAACCCCTGTGACATGAATTCACCTGTATAACAAACCTACACATGTATTTGTAACCTAAAATAAAAGTTTAATAAAAAGGACTTTAGAGGCTACTGGCATGGAATATATGCTGTATGTAGGAAGGAGATCAATTTGGAGGGGAGGAGCAAAATGTTATGGTTTGAATGTGTTCCCAATGTTGGAAACTGAATCCTTAATGCAACCGTGTTGAAAGGTAGGACCTTTAGGAAGTTCTGTCCTCCTGAATGAGTTAATGCCATTATTGCAGGAGTGGGTTCCTTATCACCAGAGTGGCATCCTCATAAAGGGTGAGTTCAACCCTCTTCTCTCTGCATTGGCTCTCTTGTCCTTTCACCTTCCACAATGGAGTGATGCCACAAGAAGGCCCTCTGCTAGATGCATGCTCCTTGACTTTGGACCCTCCAGCCTCCAGAACTGTAGAAAATAAATCCCTATTTTGTATAAATTATCCAGTCTCAGGTATTCTGTTACAGCAGGATAAAACAGACTAAAACAAAGATGTATTTTCGTACAATAAATGTGTTATATAAACTTATTATTGGTGCACTATACATGATTGAAGCTGACTTTTGAAGACTAGATTAAAAATATTATGCTTAGCGTTGTTTCTATTGAAAAATATTCGTTTTTCATTCCAGACTGCTGATTTTAAAATGAATTATTAAGAACATTATCTTATTGCTTATACTTCCTTTTTAAAAGAATTAACTTATACTGTCTTTGACCCGACGGTAATTCTACTATAACCTGGGAACTGCAGGTTCTGAAGGGGATGACATCAGAATGGGTTTATGGTATTTACCGGTGGAACTATTTCTGTCTATATATTGAAAGAAACTGGGAGAGAGAGAGAGAGAGAGAGAGAGAGGAACCAAGGCAGAGCAATGCACACACTCACTGAAATCCTAGGAACATCAATTTTCAAAATGTACTGGTAAATATGAGTTATAAACATAGCCTACATCTTCAGCATCTGGAAATAATCTTCGGTTGTTATATACCCCTTATACATGTCATGATTTACAACTAAAATCTGAGTCTCACAGAGAGTTCACTACGTCCAAAGTGCTGGGAGCTTGAATTTTTCCCTGAAAAGCAATCATGCGTGTGGTTTACAGAACATCAAAGCCAAGAGAGTAGCACCATATAATAAGCTTTCTGTCAGTGTTCTCTGTATGTATCAAAGTCAGGTCAAGCATCCAACGTGTCCATTACTGGCAATGAGAAAGGAACACAAAATAAAACTTGCTACCACTTAAAGTTGTACTAGTGTGCATAGCCTGGTTAGGAAGTCAACACATCAAAAGGATCTAGCTTACCTTCTACACCAATAGCTATTTTTGTTACTTGAAACTATAGGAAGGCATAGTTTTTTTCTGTGAGTTATGATTTACAGATAGATTTCCTGGAGAATTAGAAAAAAAATGAACATCTGGGCAAGTGTACAGTGGGGAAAATGAAGGAGAATACATAATTGTTAGAACACTTCCACAACACAGGTTTTAAAAATGAGGGTAACTTTTTCATTAAGGGATGATAACCTTTTAGAGAACAACAAGATTGGTGAATAAATACAATCAATATTTAGTAGTCAGTAACTTTACTGTTGCTTAATATCTGGGAAAGATGGAGCATAAAGAGTAAAAAGTTTCAGGTCAGAGAAATAAATTCTCCTCTACCTTAATTTATCTTAATTTTAGAAATCATTCTACTGACATGAAATAGCCTTTCCAAAAAGATAAAGTAATATGTTAATTATCTCTGTTAATTTTAGAGGTTTTAATTTCAAACATAGGTACAGTCCAAAGATTAAGTTATAAAATATTTAACACATGTTATAGGGTGAGATGTTGTGAAGCGCTCAGTAGTAGGGGATATTATATTTTCCCTGAAGGTATTAGCACATTTGTTGCAGAGAAAGGAAATACATATAAAAAAAGTGTAAAAGAACAATAGAAGCCCAAGGTCCAATGCCACATTAAGGGACATGGACCCTAAAATTAAGAATTCAGCATAGACTGGAAAGTTCAGGAGTTCTTGGAAATGATGTAATTTGTAATTTTAATTTCTACAATTAAAAATATATAGAATCTCTATTGAAATAGTTTTTTAATTAATCAATTAGCCTTCTAGTGCATATTGAATGAGTACATACAATCATTATTCAAGATCAGATGAGCATGATTACAACTCACTCAGTGGTATATTCTTCAGTTGAACATTTTGGTTGCTGTGATGATTTTGACTGTTACAAAGCCTCAACTTGCTTTTATTCTTGATACAAATAGATAATAATAGAAATGTAAAATAGACCTTGAATTAAAGGCAGAAAGCATAAAGAGCTCAATGTGAAAAACAAGTGAATCTTAATTGACATGTGAAACTCTGATGAGAAAGAATCATCATATTCTTCATTTTTGTTTGTGCAGTCAACTTAAATGGATCCCATTACTTAATCTTGCTGGATCAGCGGGAAATTTAACATTAGTCGTTACTGCATCTTCTGCTCATCTCCACCACTGGCAGGTGTAGGTCTCAGGTTTTCACAAAGCACGATTGAGAAGGCCTCTCTAGTCTGCCCTTCTTGCTAGTTCATCTGAGGTGTTTATGTTCTGAGTCTTCTAATCAGTCAATTCATGTTAATATCTACCAGCTTTACTTCCACTGCCATACAGGTGTGCCCAGACACTCTGAGTGTTTTGAGACCTTGCGGCCTGGTCTCCAGCATCCTTAGGTGCACAGTGAAGACACTTCCCACTGGGTCTCAAAACCTTCCTGGGATGGTGCCATGCACATGTGTGGTCTTGCCCCTTCCGCTTATATCATAACCTCCTCTAGCTCTCAGGGCTATAATGAGAAAGAAAAATGGTACAACCTTTAAATTATTTTTACTTTCCTTTTCAAATCTTTTTTGAGGCAATAGCATAGGAGAGAGAATTTCACCATTTTATTTTATTTCAAATCAGCACATCTAGGAGAAACTGGTGGGGAGAAAGACATGAAGCAGGGATACTCAGCATACAGTAGCATTGCATATTTTGGCTGGGGTTAATTTCTAACAACATATGTGCTAGAAATCAAATAAAATTATCCTTGAAAGTCTACTTAATTTCCAATATAGAGTACAGTATCCATTACTTTGTATATTCAACTCTGTTCTAAAATGTTTATGTGTAAATAATAGAAACATTAGTAACATAAAAGCATTTGTGAATGGAATTTTATCATATAAACACACCATATATACCTGTATATATATGTATGTGTGTATACACACACACACACACACACACATACTTAGAGCCTCCTTCCAGCATATATACAAACATGTATACATATATGTCCATGTGCATATTTGCTTTCTGTTTTGGTTGTCCTTTCACTTACCCTCTACAACCTGGAAAGTTTAATTTATGTTGAATGAATGGGACTATCAGCCACCTTACAACCTAAGCTCAAAAGGAGGACTAGCTCCTTTGGTGATTTTAATTATTCTAAAATTATAAGCATTTCAGGCTGGGTATGGTGGCTCATGTCTGTAATCCCAGCACTTTGGGAGGCCAAGGCAGGCAGATCACCCAAGGTCAGGAATTCGAGACCAGCCTGGCCAAAATGGCAAAACTCTGTTTCTACTAAAAAATACCAAAATTAGCTGAGCACTGTGGTGTGTGCCTGTAGGCCCACCTACTTGGGAGGTTGAGGCAGGAGAATTGCTTGAACCAGGAGGCAGAGGTTGCAGTGAGCCGAGATCAGGCCACTGCACTTCAGCCTGGGTGAGAGAGTGAGACTGTCTCAAAAATAATAATAATAAAAATAATAAATAAATAAATTTGTAAATTATAAGCATTCCTTCTTCCGAATACTGATGAAGAACAGAAGAATCTGCTCACTCACAATGCCCGAGTCCTTTTCTGTAAGAATCAAGACCAGTGGTTAAGGTGAAATACAATGTCTTCTGGGTCAGTTCAGACAATTTTAATGGATTTGGACAACCCAATGAGGCTTATCTCATTCTGTGATTCATTTGGTAACTCGTATATTAAAATCCTTTTGTGCATAATCTCAGTTTGAGCGAGTGTGACATCATGCTGTAGCCACCATGGAGTGGAGGAACATTGAAATAGAAATATTTATATCAGAGGGGCCTATTACAGAAACAGAGTAAGCACTGATGAACTCTCTTGAATGCCAAGCTGAGAATTTTTTTCCCATGCAGTAAGATGTTACAATACGTTTCTATGAGATGACCACTAGGTGAAGAACAATTTGTTTGGTATTCTAATAGCAAAAAACCTGAAAAATAATTATAACAAAAGGTGACAATACCATGTCTCTGATAAGCTATCTTTCAGAAACAGTATTTTCATACATTAAGATGCCAGAAGATGAAATGTAGCCTATTTTTCAAGCTGAGAGAAAAATAAATGAAAATAGTATTTGGCATACACAGAAGATGTAGGGGGTATTATTCATAACCATGAAGAAAGTCATTGGTAGCTTGATGGGGATGGCATTGAATCTATAAATTACCTTGGGCAGCATGGCCATTTTCACAATATTGATTCTGCCTACCCATGAGCATGGAATGTTCTTCCATTTGTTTGTATCCTCTTTTATTTCATTGAACAGTGGTTTGTAGTTCTCCTTGAAGAGGTCCTTCACATCCCTTGTAAGTTGGATTCCTAGGTATTTTATTCTCTTTGAAGCAATTGTGAATGGGAGTTCACTCATGATTTGGCTCTCTGTTTGTCTGTGATTGGTGTACAAGAATGCTTGTGGTTTTTGAACATTGATTTTGTATCCTGAGACTTTGCTGAAGTTGCTAATCAGCTTAAGGAGATTTTGGGCTGAGACGATGGGGTTTTCTAGATATACAATCATGTCATCTGCAAACAGGGACAATTTGACTTCCTCTTTTCCTAATTGAATACCCTTTATTTCCTTCTTCTGCCTGATTGCCCTGGCCAGAACTTCCAGCACTATGTTGAATAGGAGTGGTGAGAGAGGGCATCCCTGTCTTGTGCCAGTTTTCAAAGGGAATGCTTCCAGGTTTTGCCCATTCAGGATGATATTGGCTGTGGGTTTGTCATAGATAGCTCTTATTATTTTGAGATACGTCCCATCAATACCTAATTTATTGAGAGTTTTTAGCATGAAGGGTTGTGAGAGGTTAAAGACATAGAGAATGTTGGGCTTAGTCTTATTAATTGCGATTATGTGGAGATAGAGCCTAGAACTGCAAACGTTAACAAGCTATTCAGGTGTTTTTTTTTGTTTTTTTTTTTCTGAACCTTACGTGTCTCAGACTACTGCAGAAATCAAGTGAGTGTATTGATTCTAACATGTTTTATTTTCTGAGTCATTTAGACTCCTTGAATTTCAATCTCCTATTCTGCAAAATAAGGAAAATTTTATCTGCAATAACTATATCATTTAGGGAATGACCTATATAGTTTAGGGGATGACTGAATCATATATAAAAAACACTTTCAAACTTAGAAGTGCCAGAAAAATGCATGTTGCTGTGGTTGTTGAAATCTTTATTACCATTATACCTCAATTCCTTCCTCAAAATTTGTATTTCTTCTTCTATGCTATGTAATGCATACTCTGTGGAAACTAGGTCTAATAGCCATTAATCTTTAAAAGGCTTAGAAGAATTTGTGTTCCAGTCAATGAAAAGCATTAAAGCTGGAAGGGATTTTAGTGTCTCTTTTCAACACATCTAATTCAATGTTTTACAGATGAAAATGTTGAGATCTAGAGATTTGAAATTATTCTGTTGAGTTTTTTTCATATTAGATAATCAAAGATGATTTTTTTTTAAAATAGAAGTATATCATATATTAGATATGCATCCATGAGTATATTCATTCTAAAATTCATTCGTTCTTTCGTTCCCACTCGCCAAACATGCCAAAAAAAATGTTTAATAGAGGACTTGGGTCAAAGTTCCAAGCCCTCTGGAATTTTGGTTCTGGGTGTGGTAAGCATAAAGAGGGTGAAAGCCTTCTGCTATCTGGGTTGAGTTTTTGGAGGGCTTAATCCCAAAGTCCTAGAGAGTTGACTTTTTTTTTGAGATACCCCAGATCTGTTTTTTACAGATATCCTAGGATTCAGCAAAAATAGCCCAATATAAATATTCAAGAAATCTGCCACACGTTGATAGAAAATTTTGGCAAATATGTAATCACAGATGGTACATATCACTGAATCTAAATAAAATCAATCATAGACTCAAAGGAAACACCTATGATTTAAGAAACTAGAATAATATAGACTTTCATTTTACATAAAAGCAAACTAAGGCCAAGAAATATTTTGTCCCCCAAAAGTTATAGATTATGGAAGAGTACCACCTTGATCTACTCATGCATAATGCAAATCAGCTTTCACTCTACAGGATGCTAATTTTAAAACAAGCCTTCCCTGCAAAGTAAACTCTCATATCCAATGTCAGCTTTGCAAAGAGAGTAGTTAACAGGCCGCTGAATATTCACTCTTCTAATGTGTATTACCAGACTGATAAAACATTGGAAGGCACCGAGAACAATCTGATATATTAGTATTCTGAGGCATAATTTTAATCTTAATTATGTTTATCCCTCGATCTTAACTCTAATCCTTAAAAAAATAGTCAAATTGCTTCAATTCCTATGTCCTCAGAGTTATGTAGTTTTAAGTGTCTGTTTTATGTATAACATACATTTTTAATATGAAAAATAGAAAGAAAGCTTATATTTTAACATTTTCCTTATTTCAGTCTTACACGATTATTATTATATCAAGTGACTTAAATTTCATGGGTGAAAATAGCTTTTACAGAGTTACTTTATGTTGCTTTCCATGAATATTTTTTATAACACAATGCACTACAAAGACCTGCTGTTAGTATGGTCACAAATAAAATATACAGTAGATTATTAAACAGTCAAAGAAGGACAATACATGAAGGCACTGCATATGGGAAATCAGCCAACATATAATATGTCAACTCTGCCAGTGGCCAACACATGAATAAAGACAAGTGTTGTTCACTAGGAGGAAAAGTAGTTTTGAATGATGACAATTGAGTAAAAATGCAATAATGCAAAAGCCTTTTTCCCAATAAGAAATAGATGTGATTTGTTATGCTTTTAAGCTTTAAAACTATTTTTAGCATACTGGAGAAAAATACATATATTTCAAAAATGAGGTTGATTATTCATCAAATGTATTTTCTGATATAAAAGTGCACACAAGGGCTTTTTTTCTGCAGTAGAGGAAAAACATTATGACTAGGATTGTACTTCATGCCTAAGGAAAAGTCTTTATTGCTAAATGAAGAATGAATGATGCTTGTTTTGTTGTTCATTACATTTTTAAAGTGAAATTAAATAATATTTATAATAATAAACTCTTCATATGAAAGACTATAAGATAGAGCTTATTTTATGTGTTATATGAAAAATCACATACATGGTCAAGATAAAAATTGTTCAAAGTATTAATAACAAGGTATCATCCCATGTCTTTCTTTTTTCTCCTTTTTATTCCTTTCTCATCCTCTTGTGCATATGCAATTATGCCTATTCATTTTAGATGTTTATATGATACACAATTAATAAGTTATTTTCAAAAGTCTGTACTCAGGCATTAAAGCCCAATTAACAGGATCGTATGTGAGATCTTTTATCTGTCTACCAAAGATCATTTTTCCACTTCCTTCCTGTATAATTATTAAAATTAAGAAATACAAATATTCTGAAACTTTAAAAATATATGAAGCTGTATATAAACTAGGAGCATACCTAAATTGCACAAATGCCAGAATACAGGCATAGCAGATTTAATCTTCTAGCAACATTATTTTAGGAAACTACATTTAATGTCAAAATATATTACTCAAGAAAAATAAGATAAAAATGAACATTTAAAGACTTTCTTATGAAATTCTCCCTGAAACCAATGGAGCAAAAAGCTTGCTTTGATTCGCATTTGACTCCAATAGCTTAAACACTGTTCATTAAACCACATTTAATATATTATTCCATTAAGTCTCTGACATAAAGGAGTTTACATTGAGTTAGGGAATTGAGATACACTACTAAATAATATACAGGAATGAAGTAATAATAAAAGTATTGCAACAAGTACATGTACAACTGCTAAATACCGATTGGTGACTTCAAGGGAGAAGCTATTCTCCTTGGGCAATCACCTCCTGAGGAGTCTTTTTGGAGGTGCAACTTAGCCAGGAACTTGAACTATAAGGCTGGAAGAAAGGTTAGGAAAGTACAAAGGGAACAGATTGGGCAAAGGGTGCAATATGAAGGAGTATTGATGGTAGTCATTTGATTACAGTAATTAAAAAGCAATGAGGCACATATAGTTGAAAAGATCCAAATTTGGGCAGGAATGAGATTGATTAGTACAGTGCCTGATCAATGCTTGAGGAATTGAACTGATTTGATTATTTTACCCTAAACTTGCATTTTGCACTCAAGTGAAACATGAAGCTAGAGAGCTCCCAGACATTTTTGTTGTTGTTTTTCCTCCTTACTGGGGCTGCGCTATGCCATGGCTACAGGATATAGTGGTGACTTTCAGCTATTACAACTATGCTTCCTCCTAGTAAATGTTCTGCTTCTCTTCTTCACAATTCAAGAGGTAATCCCAGTGCCATCTGCATTATTCAGAGGGAGATTATATATTTTTTGTACCAGGTGACCAGCACAGCCTTGTCCTTGCGATTTGTCATGCGTTTTCCCCTTCAATACTTGATCTCCATTGCCCTGAAGCCCCAGCTCCCTGAACACAAAGCCTATCTTTAAAGTGAACACAAATGACATGTTAATGATTCGTAGAAACACAAAGCAGGCGGTTAATGACCATAGTTGAAATTAAGGACTTCATTTTCATCAGCTCAGCAGGGTTTGAAACATCCAGAGAAAGCTCAGGAATGAGGCCTTGCTAATGCACCTGCTTCCAGGCATGAGGGCAGCTTAACATTAACTTTCAGTCAATGATCCATAGCTCTCTTGAGGGAACTTACCATTCTTCAATTCACTGGGACGTGCTGCTCCCTACCCGCTTCCTATTACTTGGATACCAGCTGGGAGCCTGATACCCAGTTAGGTTTTCATTTATGAGATGCTTGGATGATAACAGAAGCCAGAGTCAAGTAAAGATTTTTATTCATATCTGTGAGGTGATTATAGCCTGCTTCAGAAAGGGATGACTAGTAATTTGGACAGGGAGATGGTACCTTTGTATTTGCTCCTTCTCCTACCTCCCCAGATATATTTTCTTCCTAATGGAATCTTGACTATACTACCCCACTCTTGAAACTATCCAATGGCTTACTGTTGCTCTAGGGATAGAGACTAAGTTTCTTAACATGGTCTATAGTCTCCTGCCTGGCCTGACCCCAGCTGACAGCACTGATATCAACTCATATTGAAATTTACTCTACTCTCTGTTCTTCTCTCAGTTTCTTTCTTTCAGAAACTCCAGGGTACCTTTCTTGGCCCTGCCACAAGATTTTATACTTGTTGCTACAGTTTTCCAAAATGCTCTTGCCCGTTCTTCAGATAACTTACACTTATCCTCAGGAAAGCTCTTCTCTGATCTCTCTACTTAGGTCAAATAAAATGCCTCCTTTAGATATAATCATAGCATCATAAAACTCGGTTATATTTATTAATGTAATTTTTTAGTGACTATTCTTCATCTAGATGGAAAGTTCTGTGGAATCAGAGAAAGTCAGTATTGTTCATCTTGGATATCCAATTACCTGGCACATTGACCAGCAAATAGAGGACACACTAAATATTTATGAAATATAAGGATATTTAGGACAAATAAAATTACAAAAATGAAAAGCACCACATATGTGTGTATGTACATAAACACACACATACACACATATATAGTACTTTTACAATTAGAGGACTATAGAACACATCAAAGAATGTTAGAACATGAGAATGAGACACTAGACTATAAAAGATAGTAGGTCTTTCAGAAAAGAGATTGAAAAGCCAAAAGAATGAGAACCGAGTCAAAAGAAAAACATAGCAATTAAAACCAGGATCACAGTAAAAAATTATTTTAAATTGCTTACATTGATCATATAGCCTACAATTTACACAAAACCTGATACATTCTTATAGATTATTAAATTGCACTGTCAAAGCTAAATCTATGACATGGAAATATCATTGTGACACAAAGACTAAATGTGTTGCATGCCTGAAGATCACCTTTTAAAGAATATGTTAGCTTTCTCTGACAGAGGAGAGTAAAATTATGCTTTCCTGACTCTTAATAAATATAATAATTATTTCTACCTAAAATTAATAAGTGTTCTTACAGGTAGATAAGCCACCAATACCACAGGTGATGATAATTCAAGGTTACAATAAAAATCTTTTTCTTTTTTTTCCCCAGTGAAAGACCCATGACAGCTGTCTACTAGCATACAGCAGGTATGTGCTGCATCTCAAATACCCCTGTTTCACTTTCTTCCTACTCACCAAGGACAAATTTAATTTGTGGGCCCTGCCCTCATCACCATTAAGCTGACATGAATAAGAGGACCCATTTCAAATTGATTTTAAGTTTTCAAAAAATGAAAGCATGTAAAATATACTGCAAAAAGTTTGACTTCAGAACACTGCTTCACACCAACAATACTTAGTATTGTCTGGCTCTGTGTCCCCACCTGAATCTCATCTCAAATTGTAATCCCTACATGTTGAGTGATGGACCTGGTGGAGGTGATTGGATCATGGGGGTGTGTTTCCCCCATGCTATTCTCAGGATAGAGAGTGACTTCTCACGAAAACTGATGGTTTAAAAGTGTTTGGTATGTCCCTCCTCCCTCTCTCTCCTGCTGCCACGTAAGATGCGCCTTGCTTCCCCTTCACCTCCCACCATGATTGTAAGTTTCCTGAGGCCTCCCCAGTCATGCAGAACTGTGAGTCAATTAAACCTCTTTCCTTTATATATTACCCGAGTGTGAAAATGGACTAATGCAATAGTTAATATATATATTTTGTGTGTGTGTGAAGTTTTTTTTTATTATTATACTTTAAGTTTTAGGGTATATGTGCACAACGTGCAGGTTAGTTACATATGTATGCATGTGCCATGTTGGTGTGCTGCACCCAACAACTTGTCATTTAACATTAGGTATATCTCCTAATGCTATCCCTCCCCCCTCCCCTCACCCCACAACAGGCCCCGGTGTGTGATGTTCCCCTTCCTGTTTCCATGTGTTCTCATTGTTCAACTTCCACCTATGAGTGAGAACATGTGGTGTTTGGTTTTTTGTCCTTGCGATAGTTTGCTGAGAATGATGGTTTCCAGCTTTATCCATGTCCCTGCAAAGGACATGAACTCATCCTTTTTTATGGCTGCATGGTATTCCATGTTGTATATTTGCCACATGTTCTTAATCCAGTCTATCATTGTGGGGCATTTGGCTTGGTTCCAAGTCTTGCTATTGTGAATAGTGCTGCAATAAACATACATGTGCATGTGTCTTCATAGCAGCATGATTTACAGTCCTTTGGGTATATACCCAGTAATGGGATGGCTGGGTCAAATGGTATTTCTAGTTCAAGATCCCTGAGGAATCGCCACACTGACTTCCACAATGGTTGAACTAGTTTACAGTCCCACCAACAGTGTAAAAGTGCTCCTATTTCTCCGCATCCTCTCCAGCACTTGTTGTTTCCTGACTTTTTAATGATGGCCATTCTAACTGGTGTGAGATGGTATCTCATTGTGGTTTTGATTTGCATTTCTCTGATGTCCAGCGATGATGAGCATTTTTTCATGTGTCTTTTGGCTGCATAAATGTCTTCTTTTGAGAAGTGTCTGTTCATATCCTTCGCCCACTTTTTTACCAAGGCATGAGAACTATGTGATGAATGCACAAGCCTCAGTAGCCGATTCGATCAACTGGAAGAAAGGGTATCAGTGACGAAAGGTGAAATGAATGAAATGAAGCAAGAAGTTTAGAGAAAAAAGAATAAAAAGAAGTGAACAAAGCCTCCAAGAAATAGGGGACTATGTGAAAAGACCAAATCTACGTCTAATTGGTGTACCTGAAAGTGATAGGGGGAATGGAACCAAGTTGGAAAACACTCTGCAGGATATTATCCAGGAGAACGTCCCCAATCTGGCAAGGCAGGCCAACATTCAGATTCAGGAAATTACAGACAACACCACAAAGATACTCCTCGAGAAGAGCAACCTCAAGACACATAATTGTCAGATTCACCAAAGTTGAAATGATGGAAAAAATGTTAAGGGCAGCCAGAGAGAAAGGTCGGGTTACCCACAAAGGGAAGCCCATCAGACCAACAGCTGATCTCTCTACAGACACTCTACAAGCCAGAAGAGAGTGGGGGCTGATATTTAACATTCTTAAAGAAAAGAATTTTCAACCCAGAATTTCATATCCAGCCAAACTAAGCTTCATAAGTGAAGGAGAAATAAAATACTTTACAGATAAGCAAATGCTGAGTGATTTTGTCACCACCGGGCCTGCCCTAAAAGAGCTCCTGAAGGAAGCACTAAACATGGAAAGAAACAACCGGTACCAGCCACTGCAAAAACATGCCAAATTGTAAAGACCATCAAGGCTAGGAAGAAACTGCGTCAACTAACGAGCAAAATAACCAGCTAACATCACAATGACAGGATCAGATTCACACATAACAATATTAACCTTAAATGTAAATGGGCTAAATGCTCCAATTAAAAGACACAGACTGGCAAATTGGATAAAAAGTCAAGACCCATCAGTGTGCTGTATTCAGGAAACCCACTCATGTGCAGAGACACACATAGGCTCAAAATAAATGGATGGAGGAAGATCTACCAAGCAAATGGAAAACAAAAAAAGGCAGGGACTGCAATCCTAGTCTCTGATAAAACAGACTTTAAACTAACAGATCAAAAGAGACAAAGAAGGCCATTACATAATGGTAAAGGGATCCATTCAACAAGAAGAGCTAACTATCCTAAATATATATGCACCCAATACAGGAGCACCCAGATTCATAAGGCAAGTCCTTAGAGACCTAGACTCCCACACAATAATAATGGGAGACTTTAACACCCCACTGTCAACATTAGACAGATCAACGAGACAGAAAGTTAACAAGGATATCCAGGAATTGAACTCAGCTCTGCACCAAGTGGATCTAATAGACATCTGCAGAACTCTCCACCCCAAATCAACAGAATATACATTCTTTTCAGCACCACACCGCACTTATTCCAAAATTGACCACTTAGTTGGAAGTAAAGCTCTCCTCGGCAAATGTAAAAGAACAGAAATTATAACAAACTGTCTCTCAGACCACAGTGCAATCAAACTAGAACTCAGGATTAAGAAACTCACTCAAAACCACTTAACTACATGGAAACTGAACAACCTGCTCCTGAATGACTACTGGGTACATAACGAAATGAAGGCAGAAATAAAGATGTTCTTTGAAACCAATGAGAGCAAAGACACAACATACCAGAATCTCTGGGACACATTCAAAGCAGTGTGTAGAGGGAAATTTATAATACTTAATATTTTTAAAAGTCAAATCATTTTCTACGTATTCATTTAATATAAATAGGCAGTTAACAGAATAGGAAAATCACCATGAAAATCTGTGTTCTGCAGTATCATTTACTTTATTTTCACAACATACTATGTATACATGAATAGTGTGGTTTGGATGTGTGTCCCCTCCAAATCTCATGTTGCAATATGATTCCCAATATTGCAGGTGAGGTCTGGTTGGAGGTGATTGGATCATGGGCGTGGATTCCTCATGAATAACTAAGCACCATTCCGTTGGTAATAACTGAGTTCTCACTCACTTAGATCTGATTGTTTAAGAGTCTGGGACCTCTCTCTTCTCTCTCTTGTTCCCTTCACCATGTGATATGCTGTCTTCCCTTCCCTTCTGCCATGATTGTAAGCCTCCTGAGGCCCTCACCAGAAGCAGATGTTGGAACCATGCTAGTACAGCCTGCAGAACTGTGAGCAAATTCAACCTCTTTTTTATAAATTTCCCAGTCTCAAGTATTTTTGTATAGCAATGCAAGAGCACATTGACACAGATAGGCATTTATATGAATGTTAATAAACATGAAAAGACTATTCGATTTTTTATGGTGAAATCAAGTTACATTTACCAAATAAAAACAAATATTTCTACTGATAAATTTTAATAAAGCTTAATGACTCCTTGTATCAATTTTTGGGATACATGTGTAGTTCTGATTGATATATAGAACCACATTTGCCATAAAACAAATATACAAAAATCATTGATTGTGGTTTTTTCAATTTTGAGAATTACTCAGGTTACTAGAATGGTAAATTAGAGTTTAGAAACAGGAAACCTTAAAACATATTTTTTTCTTTAAACCCAATTACCTAACTACACTTTGAGTTCCCCACGTATAGGGCCTTATTTATTTTCATGTTCCATCTCTGAATGAAATAACTGATGCTAGGAGCTGTAACAAATAACATCAAAATTTCAGGAGCTTTGCAGAATAAAAGTTCCCTTCTTGCCCACAAATTAATCCAGTGCAGATATTACTGGAAAGGCAGATGCTTGGGTGACATTGCAGGGTGTGTTTCCCCTAAGTGGTGACTCAGAGATGCAGTTCTTGATGCCATATCACCTTTAAATGACCTTTCAGATTGCTGCAAAAATAGAAGACAGAGTAAAAAGTTTTGTGTGTGAGATTTTCATAAACCATATCTGGAAGTGGCATATATTGCTTCTACTGGCCAGAAGTGAGTTACAGAGCCCCATATAAATGCAAGGAGTTTGAAAAATGTTTAGTTCTGTTCCTTGGCATAGAAGAGAAAAACAATAGTCTCTGAAATACCCAACATAGAGTAACAGCATAACAATTGCTTGACTTATATATACCTAACCGAGATGATGTGGAAAATATAGAGAAGAAAAGTGTGTTTTATCACTCTCAATAAAAGAATTTATAATATAATTAGGGAACAGACATCTGTGAAACAATGTGTGAACAAAGCAATACAGTATATGCCAGTGCATCATTGCACTAACTGACATAGTTAAAAGTCAAGTTGTATAGTACAAACCACTAGAGGCAGGACAGTATCCAATTATGTGTTATTATTGTTTTGTAATACACCATTAGTAAATGAAATAGAAATTTGACTTGAGAGATTTTTCTGGATAGATGTTGTTGGAAAAGTCTTCTGAAGAAGCAAGAACTTGAGGTGAGCCTTGAGGAATAGCTGAGTCATAGATGTTAGTGGGGTTGGTTGAATGAGCTAGAACAGGAGATATGGGTGAGATAGAATTGACAAAAGCCTTGATATGTCAATCTGGTGGCCTGTGTTGGTTTATAGGATTAGTATTAGAAATAATAGAAAATAAATCTAAACAGGCCAAGATGGGTTGAGAGGGCATTAGAAATTGAGAGCCTTCCAATCAGAAAGAAATGTTGAAACTCAATACAAGAGGTTACAATGAGCCATTATAAATTTATAAGCACATTTACAAGACTGACATAATGAGAAGATAAATTTAGCAGTGGAGTTCTGTATAGTGTGCCAGTGATACAGATTTGATTGGCAGATTGGGGTGAGAGGAGAGCTTTAGAAGTCATCATTCAAAGATGAGATTTGATGAGGAATAACCTTCTTAATGATTTTGTTGGATACACAGACTAATTAGCCTGTGGAAATTTTTTCCTCCCAAGGGTGCACTGACTTTGGACACCAGAAAGTATCACCATGTACCTTTTTTGACTGTATTAGTTATCTATTGCTTTGTAACAACCTCAAACTTAAAGATTAGAACAAATGTAATTATCTCACGCTGTTTTTGATATCTCTAGCCACACTCAAATTTTTGTGTTAAGAATTTGAAAGCAATTTACCTGGGTGTTTGTACCTTGGTTTCTCTCCTGGTGTTGGATTCAAGCTGTTGGCTATGACTGCACCCATCTGGAAACTTAATTTGGGCTAGAGGATTGGATTAAAAGATGGCTTGCTCACATGGCTGCTGGTTGGAGACCTCAGTTTCTCAACACAGAAACCTCTCCACAGGGTTTCTTGAGGGTCCCCATGACATGGCAGTTGTCTTCTTCCAGAATGAGTGAAAACAAATGAGAAGTGTTCTTCCAGAACAAGAGAAAAGTGTTTGGTAGGTCCCTCCTCCTTCTCTTTTCTCTCCTGCTGCCATGTAAGATGTGCCTTGCTTCTTCCAGAAGAGCAAAAACAATAAAAGAAGCCACAATTATGACATAGTCTCAGAAGTCATGCACCATTATGTCTGCCATAGATTATTTCTTAGGAACAAGTCGTTAAGTGTAGCTCATGCTCAAGTGGAGTGAGACTGAGTTTCTACCTTTTCAAGAAAGGAGTATCAAATAATTTATCGACATATTTTAAAACTACCACAGCAAGTTTGTATTTGTCTATATCTGAAGGGATCTACTGTAAAATTATTTTCCATTTGATTATTATTAATTCCAAGTCAAAAGTTTGGATATTTTCTTTCTTTTCTTCCTTCTCTCTCTCTCTTTAACTTTCCATCCTTCTTTGCTTTGAAATGAGAATTTACATAAATTTGCTTATAGAAAGAAAAGCATTTTGAATACCATTTAATTTTACATTTTATTTCCTTCTAGCCCTCTGAAACCTTTTTCTATAATATGCTCACACGCTTCATAGAATACTTTTCTTCATTTCTTGTGTTAAATGAAACCCGAGTCTCTTTTGAGGACGACATTCTTTTCCAGTAATACTCTTGAGTAGAGGCTACTCCTTCTTCTCTGTCTCATTCATCGAAAAGCCCAAAGTTAGAAACACAACCTTTCCAGCTTCCTATACCATGTATAAATCACTACTCTTTCACTTTTCCAATACATTTTTTTCTTTTAAAGTCATGTCATTAGGCTATGCCACCTCCTTTCGTGAAGCTAGAAATATTCTTCACCACTTCATCACTTGTACCATTGTCTTCTTCCCTAAACACCAGGAGACTTTAGGATCCTTGTCTTACAGCATGTAAGCTTTGGGATGTTTTAACTTCATAAGCCCAGGCCACCTCCCCACCACTCTGCACCAGCTTTTTAAATCTATAGCCACACAAAAAATTGTTTCATTTCTGAAATCTTGAAGAGTAGTAACCACCCTGTTCTTTCATTTTCCCCAGAATTCTCACTCTCATTATACTGCTCTGAACATAGACTGATTTACAGAGCAAAAGTCCTTTAAAATATCATTCTCCTTTACTCTATACCATTTCACTTTTAACTCGTATTCTTTCTCTAGCCAACATCAAATCAAACTCCATCATTGTAGTGTTTCTTGACCTCTTCACCTTGTCCTGCTTTCTTTCCACTTACTCCACTTCTTAAAGTCTGAATCAATCCAGCTCCCAACTGTTACTGATTTGTGGGTGAGGGATCCCAGATAAAACCATTTGTCTGAGATAAATATAGATCTATGGACCTCAACTTCATCTTAGAAACACCATAATATGGCTGCATTAGTTATTTATTGCTGTGTAATGAATTACTACAAACTTAATCACTAAAAACAATACCCACGTATTATCTCATAGTTCTGGTCATTAGAAGTTCAGGCTGGCTTGGTTGACTTCTCTGCTTAGAGTCTCATAAAGCCCAACCTGGTCTCTGAACTAAAGGCTTTGAGAAAAAAAAGTGCTTCCAAGTTTATTCAAATTGTTCGAAGAAGCTTGCTGGTGGCAGTTGTAGGACTGAAACCTCACTTTCTTGCTGGCTATTTGCTTGAAGTGACTCAGTTTTAGAGATCACCTGCATTTCTCTTCATGTGCCTCCTTTCACCTGCATAGTCAGTAATAACATGCTGAAACTTTCTCATGCTTTCAGATATCTGTGACTTCCTCTTCTGCAACCAGCTCAGAAAACTCTCTAGTTTTCAAAGGCTCATCTCATTAAACCAGGCCCATTCAAATAATCTCCATATCTTAAGGTTAACTGACTTGGACTTTAATTATATCTGCAAAATCCCGTCATGGTGGCACCAAGATTCTTATTTGATTATACAACCAGAGCAAAGAAATCATAAGGAAGCTATATTTGGAATTCTGCTTGCCACAATGGGTCCAATTAGCTGCATCACTCATGCACCCAGACAGCTTTTTCAACCTTCTCAATACCCCTATTCCACACATGGCCTTACTCATTGTTAAACTAAGTCTTCACCTATCCTTTTTCTGCATGGAGGAAAATGAAAACCATTAGGTGTGAAAATATCCATTAAAATTCTGGGCCTATATCTGGTCCTGGAAAAAATCCATGAATTATTTCCTCAGCATTCAATATATACTGGCCCTCTAGCAACCAAAGTTTTAACCTTTTACTTTCTCAATGAGTTCCAACACCCTATCTCCTAAGCCATCTCTCAGATAAATATCGTCTTTCTCATGCTGTTCCTTTCACTGGTTTTTACTTCTGGTTTTTTAAATAATTTCAACTTTTATTTTAAATTCAAAGGGCACATTTGCAGATTTGTTACCTGGGTATATTGCATGATACTGAGGTTTGGAGTACAGTTAATTCTGTCAACCAGGTAGTAAAACATAGTACCCAACAGTTTTTCAGCCATTGCTCCCCTCCCTTTCTCCCCACTCTAGTGGTCTCCATTATCTATTTTTCTTCTATTTATGTCCATATGTACCCAATACTTAGCTCTCATTTATAAGTGAGAACATGTGGTGTTTGGTTTTCTGGTCTTGTGTTAATTTGCTTTGGATAAAGGCCTCTAGCTGCATACACGTTGCTGAAAATAACACAATTTCATTCTTTTTAAATGGCTGTATAGTATTGCATGGTATATATGTACAATACTTTCTTAATCCAATCCACCATTGATGGACATCTAGTTGATTCCATGTATTTGCCACTGTGGATAATTCTGCAATGAGCATACAAATTCATGTACCTTTTGGGTAGAAAGATTTATTTTCCTTTGGGTATATACCCAGTAATGGGATTGCTAGGCCAAATGGTAGTTGTGTTTTGAGTTCTTTGAGAAATCTCCAAACTGCCTGCCAAAGTGACTGAATTAATTTCCATTTCCGCCAAGAGTGTATAAGCATCTCTTTTTCAATGTAGCCTCACCAGCATCTGTTATTTTTTGACTTTTTAATAATAACCAATCTGGTGTGAGATGGTAGGTACCTCATTGTGGTTTTGATTTGCATTTATTTGATGATTAGTAATGCTGAGCATTTTTCAGGTTTGTTGGCTGCAGGTATGTCATCTTTTGAGAAGTATCTGTTCATATCATTTGCCTACCTTTTAATGGGGTTGTGTTTTGCTTGTTGAATTGCTTAAGTTTTTTTATAGATTCAGGATATTAGACCTTCATTAGATGTATAGTTTGAAGATATTTTCTCCCATTTTGTAGGCTGTTTACTCTGCTGTTAGTTTCTTTTGCAGTAGACAGACTGTGGCCCTGTCTTCACCGTTCCTCACCTGGCAGAGCCTGCCAGCTTCAGCCCTCAACACTTTTTTCTTCATTTCCTTTCAGCATACAAATATACACTAGTTTCTCTAACATTAAAAAAAGATGAAAAAAATTTTATTCCTTCATCTTTATCTATTGCTTCTTTTCACTCTTTTTGGTTGATATTTGGATATTTTTATCTACATTCTCTGTATCAGTGTCTACAGTATTTCACAACTAAATTATTACTGAATCTATTTTAATTTCACTGCACTACAGATCATGTCTTCCCCCCAGCACATTACTGAAACAGTTCTTTATAAGGCTACTAATGCCCTTTCAGTATTGCATCTAATGGCTACTTTTCAATACTTTCCATAAAACTTTTTACGGCATTTGAAAATATTGATTGTATTTTCTTTCTGAAGTGCTTTTTTCTCTAGTTTCCAAAATAGCTTGCTACTGACTTTTCACCTTCCACTCTGCAGAGGCATCAAGCAAAACAAATAATGTAGGATGGGATACAATATGAAAAATTAGAGATAAATGTCTCCAAGTGAATACACTCATAGCATTTCACTCTTTTTGGTGAAGAGTGAATAACATTTTACCCATGTAAAACTTTGAATGTTTATAACATCAAAGATCAAATTAAACATATTTTACATTTAACAAAGCTAATTTCCTAAATTGTCATGTTTTGTTTTATCAAATTTTAGACCTTATTTTTCCTATGGCTTCTAGATATTAAATCATGACAATGCTACAGTTTTGGGAATGTGATACCATGCAAAGCACATTATGTTTGGGTGACAGGGAGTGATTCCTAGGACCCTCTCTCCAAATCTTTGTTATTGTGTCTCCGATCATTCTTACTTGGTTTTATTCATGGATTTTCGGCCTTCTCTTCTTTTTAATGTTGTTCCTGTATGTCCTTTCTTGTGCAAGTCTTTTTACTTAAACACAATTTTGTTAGATGATGTCATTCACTTCCCCGGTTTTAACTACCCATTATTAGTCAGCTCCAGCTTCCATAACACAATATCATAGATTGAGTGGCTTAAACAACAGATACTTACTTTTCACAGTTATAGAGGCTGGGCAGTCCAAGATCAAGAAATCAGCAGGATTGGGTTCTGGTGAGGACTCTTCCTGGCTTGCAGACTTCTTGTGTCCTTAAGAACGAAGAGAGAGCAAGCTCTGTGGTGTCTATTCTTCTAAGGGCATTAATCCCATCATAAGGCCCCACCCTCAGGACCTCATCCAAACCTCATTACCTCCCAAAGGTCCCACCTCCAAATACTATTACAATGGGGGCCAGGGCTTCAACATATAAATTGTGGCTAGGGATGGTACCAACATTTAGCTGATAATATACTTCTATATCATTTAAATTTCCAATATCTTTATCTCTTTCCTTAGCTCAAATCTCCATAATTCATACTTATACTAGACACATTCATACAAATGTCCTATACATGACTCCAAATTACGTGTCCTTGAAATTGAGTATTATCTCCTCTTGATGCTGCGGTCTCTCTCAGTGAATGGCATTGCTATCTATGTAGTTTTCAAAACCCGGAAGACATTCTTGCTCCTTTGCCTCATCACCGGCATCACATCATTTGCCAACTCCTATTATTCTTACCCTTAAATAGCACTCAGATTTATCTCCTCTCTGTTTTCACTGCCCCTGAATTGATTTGGATCTTCACTGTTTCTGGCCCTGATTACTATAACTTGTCATCGCTGGTTCTATCTCCAGGGCTGTCTAATCAAGTCTCCTCTTGGCCCTTAAAAGGCTGTTTCTAAAATGCAATCCTTTTCCTGTCAATTATTTCATTAAAAATACTCAGTGTTTCTTCTCTGGCTTTAAGAGTAAACCCTAAATTTGTAGCCAGCATCTATAGGCCACCTTGATCTGGCCCTGGATACCATCCAGTCTCATTCCTCACCAAGTTCTTCCTTAGGAATATTCCCCACATAGTTGTAGTGGCTTGAAACAGACATAGTCTCTCACACTTGTGCACTTTTTCACAGCGTTCCCTTTGGAAGCTAAATTTTACCCTCTCTATAAGACACCACAGCATTTGATAGCATTTGAAGTCTACCTCTTCAAGCATTTTCTTTCTTTACTTTTTGAGAAACCACACTTTATTTTCTTCTTGGTACCTAGCACGACTTAACTTTAGATGACACATTTATGTTTTATTTGTTTATTGATGACCTCTCCCACCATAATTTTTGATCCACGAAAGCAGGAACTTTGAGTCGTTCACCACTCTAAGCTCAATGCCTAGTATAACACCTATAACATAGGTGACGTGCAACTATTTGTTGAATAAATTAATTGGTAACTTGGCAATAAGTTAGATGGCAACTTGGCTCTGCCACTTGAGAGCATATGCTTTTGAATAAATTATTTGACTGCTTTGTGTTTAAGAACTTAATTATAAAATGGCATACAATGATTATTGCATCTACTTCATGGCATTGTTGTAAGTGGCGTACGAATTATGTGAGTTAATACATATAAAGTGCACATATTAACGCTCAATAAATGTTAGCAACCATGACCTTTGCAATGCCTTCTATGACTCTCTTCACATCCTCCTACTTTTCTTTACCCAGACATATAAGGCACATAGAGAAGAATGCAAGGAGAAGGGGAATGAGTTGGATAAATCTGTGTATCTCTGGAAGGCACCTCACATTGTTAAGCTGAGAACTGGAGAAAAGTTTCAGAACACTTTAGACGCTCAACAGCTTCTAAGTATACAAATTATTGAATAGGGATTCAGAAACAGGGGTCACTGTGTACTCTGCTGTAACATCACTTAGCTGCAGTGCTTCATTTCTGGGTCAGCTCCATGCTCCTACCTATGCTCTCTCTATGTGAAGCTGCTCTTTGTTGAAATAGTGAAGTGGGTTCTGTTGCTGTTTGGCTCCCTTCTCTAACCTCCTTGCCTCTCCCCTATTCCTGCTCTGCCTTTGCCTGGACACCTACCTTAAGTAGCATTCTCCAAGAATTATTCCTAGCCAGCTTCACAGTTATAAAAAATCTGATAACTTAATTACAACTAAGATAAAATTTATACTGATAATGATTTAAGACTTTTCTGCTCCTGCAGGCTTTTGTATTTGAATATAGGAATTTTGAAGATCAAAAATTTTTCAAGAATCAAGGGACTCTTAATGGAATATTATGCAAACTTTAAAATGATGTAGAATATGTAATGAGTGTTAAAAAATAAAAAGGTTCACAGCGTATTGCTAAGGGGAAAAAGGCAAGTTTCAAAAGAATAGATACAGTATGATCCCCTGCACCTTTTCTTTAAATAAAGCATGTAAGTGTTTACCTGGAATACCTAGGAATTGACTAGGTCTGATAAATGATATTCCCATTATTAAAGTCTTTCAATTCCAAAAATCTCATTTGAACAAGAAATTTCTAGCACAAAAATAAATGTGCATATGTGATAAGAAAACTTTTTAAAAATATAAATATCATGAGAATCAAATGAAGAATGTATTAAATAATTATCTCAGTTTGTATTAGTCAGAAACATCTGGTTGTAATTGAATATTTCATTTGATGATATAAACTCAAAGTGTCCATATTTTGAAAAGGATAAAATTACCAAGGGTCAATAAAATTAATAGAAAAACACCTTAATAAACGGAGCAAGTAAATGGAAAGATTGATAAGGAAAACAATGTTAATACTCTCATAATTAATCTATAAGGTCAATATGCTTACAATCAAAACTCAACTAGATTTTTCTTTCACAAAATATGACAAACTATGTTGGAATTCATACTGAAAAGTAGATATCCAAAATAGTTAATACAATTCTGAAAAATACAAAAGGGGAGTTTACCTTATTATATTTCAAAAATTATTATTAAATAGACCAACATAAGCATTTCATTTCATTTTTAAAAACAAATAATACTAAAATAAATACTTATTTTTCCAGTGGTGGAATTTCAGAATGATTAACACATAAAGAGGCAGGTCTCCTTATACCCCCTGTTATTGCACATTATAACCAAAGCATAATTTGTTTCATTCCAAATGGCTGAACTGTCAAACATACTGTTGAATTTTACATATTTGGTTTGGAGACCTGTCACTATCCTTGTCTATATCTTCTAATAACTTGTCAGTTATTTGGGAATATGAGAAATTTACTTGATGAGTGTACAATCCAAATATATTAACAACAAAAAATTTGATTTACTCATTTTGAAGAAGTCATAAAAACTAGTGTTTAAGAATACACAGCTTTTACTATCTCTTCCTTATTTTGCAAATACGATACACATGTTGAATATACTCTACCTGCTTTTTGGCCAATGACATTTGGTTAATGTAACCTTTTTGTTAAGGCAATCTGTCAAAACGCCGGAAAATATCTCCTCCTCTCAACTTCCTCCACAACTGGCTGCAGTTTTACTACTTGTACTTGACTCTCATTGTCACCTTCGATTATATGCAAGGGGAGGTCTGGATACAAAAGAGAAAGGAAAAAGTAGGGGAGATCAACATCTCAGTATCTTACCAGTATTCGTCTATTTATCCACCACTTTGCATGACACAGGATTCCTAGGCAGCCACTGAAGCTCACTGATTCTATTATCCCATTTTCTCACCACCTTCACTCTAACTTGTTTTCTTCAAGAAAATGTCCCAAGGTATTTTTTTCTCTGAGTAGATACATTTTAGTTTTTTTTTTTTTTTTTTTGCATACTTGTAGGTATATGATCTAAATGAAAAATATAGAGAAGAAAATTAGATTAAGATAAATTTCCTTGTAAAATAAGTTTAGTTTTATCAAATTTTGTTTGCAAGAATAGTGATTTGTCTACATAGCTATCTCATTAAAAAATACTATTGTATCAGTCCATTTTTGCACTGCTATAAAGAATACTTGAGACTGGATAATTTTATAAAGAAAGGAGGTTTAATTGACTCACAGTTCTGCATGGTTGGGGAGGCCTCAGGAAAATTACAATTATGGCAGAAGGCAAAGGGGAAGCAAGGCCAATTTCACATGGTGGCAGGAGAGAGAGCGAGAAGGCAGCAACTGCAAAACACTTTCAAACCATCAGATCTCGTGAGAACTCACTATCATGAGAACAGCATGGGGAAAGCACCCCCATAATCCAGTCACCTCCCACCAGGTCCCTCCCTCTACACATGGGCATTACAATTTGAGATGAGATCTGAGTGGGGACACAGAGCCAAATCATATCACCTCTTAATGCTAAGAAGCCGGACCAAGGCCGACTTTAGATTTTACCTACATTCTTAAGGTTCCTGGGCCTGCTAGAAAGTGACAATTTTTACTCATTCACTGTAAACCTGGGAATTGTTAAAACCAATCATTCGATGCATATTCTCAAATATGATATTTCAATAAGAGCCTTGGTAATATAACCAATGGTTTAAATTGTATCCTGTTGTAAAGAGAGAGCAATTTTTTTAGTTGAACTTATGTATATAACCATAATGCCACAGTAATATTCATGAATTATTTGTGAATTTTGAAAGAAGTAGATAGAAAGTGCAACTGTCCTCGACTTTGTTCACAAAAACGTACTTTATTAAATTGCTGTAAACTATAGATAGCTTAAGAGAAAAAGTTTCCTTAAACCTGGAAAACAAAAAAAAAATTAAGAAAGGAACCAACACTCTTTCAAATAAAAGACATAAAAACATTATCATCAGCTATTTTTGAGACAGGCTCTCACTGTGTTGCCTAGGCTGGGATGCAGTGGCACAGTCATAGCTTACTGCAGCAGCTTTGAACTCCTGGGCTCCAGGGTTCTTCTCACCTCAGCCTCTTGAGCAGGTAGGACCAGAGGTATACATCACCATACCTCACTAACTTTTTTTATTTTTTGTAGAGATGGGGTCTTGCTATGTTGCCCATGTTGGTATAAAACTCCTGGCCTCAAGTTATCCTCCTACTTAACCTCCCAAAGCACTGGGTCATCAGTTATTTAATGTAATGTAAATAATTTTTTTTTTTTTTGAGACAGAGTCTTCCTCTGTCTCCCAGGCTGTAGTGCAATGGCATGGTCTCAGCTCACTGCAACCTCCGCCTCCCAGGTTCAAACAATTCTCCTGCCTCAGCCTCCCAAGTAGCTGGCATTACAGGTGCCAGCCACCACGCCTGGCTAATTTTTGTATTTTTAGTAGAGGCGTGGTTTCACCATGTTGGCCAGGCTGGTCTAGAACTGCCGACCTCGTAATCCACCTGCCTTGGCCTCCCAAAGTGCTGGGATTATAGGCATGAGCCACCACACCTGGCCTAATGTAAATAATTTTATTTTTGCTTGATCTTGATCAGGAGTTTCATGAACCCATCAGTTTGTTTATTAAAATTTTGGAAATTTTTGATTTAGCCCATTTAAAGTAATTAGAAACCTGTTCTTAAGAGTATTTTAGTTAGAGCTCTTCCATGAATCCGATTGCAGATAATTTCATAGAAGAATTCAAAACAATAACTGTGGATGACAGAGACTTAGAACTAAGTCATAGTTAAAAATCTGATGGAGGTTCATTATAATTAGAAATTTACAAGGGAATTTAGTTATTGTTGTGGTATACAACATAATATCCAGAACTATGAGTGATGACATATTAGATTTCTAAGACTTCTAAATAATTTTTGAACATTCATATTAATAACATATGCATAAATGTAATCGAAAGATCTAACATCATTTATCATTTGACAATGATTTCTATACAATTTACCAAATAAACCTAATTATTTAATATATCTACACAGTAAGACATACATCTTTTGAGGTTCCTAATGGGCCTAAATGAAAAAACCTGAAGTTATTTATAGGTCATAAAGACTTAACTAACTAATTAATTTTATATTTTATTTTAAATTGTTAATGGCTACATAGTAGGTATATACATTTATGGGCTACATGAGACCTTTTGATACAGGCAAACAATGCATAATAATCACATCAGGGAAAACATGGTGTCCATCAACTCAAGCACTTACCATTTCCTTGTGTTACAAACAATTGAAATTGAATTATACTATGTAGTTATTTTTAAATGTACAAAAAATTATTGCTGACTGTAATCACTATGTTATGCTATCAAATACTAGAGCTTATTCATTCTAATTATATTTTATACTCATTAATCATCCACACTGTCACCCTCATCTACCCTTCCTAGCCTTTGATAACCAGCATTCTACCGTCTATCTCCATGAGTTCAATTATTTTAATATTTAGCTCCCCAAAACAAGTGAGAATATGTGAAGTTTTTCTTTCTGTGTCTGGCTTATTTTACTAAATATAATGTCCTCCAGTTCCATCCATGTTATTGAAAATGACAGTATCTTATTCCTTTTTATGATCAGAGAGTATTCTATTGTGTATATGTACCACTTTTTTTTTTTTTTTTTTTTTTTTTTTTTTTTTTTTTGAGATGGAGTCTCGCAGCACTCTTAGCCAGGCTGGAGTGCAATGGCTCAATCTCGGCTCACTGCAAGCTCCGCCTCCTGGGTTCCCGCCATTCTCCTGCCTCAGCCTCTCAAGTAGCTGGGACTACAGGTGCCTGCTACCACGCCCAGCTAATTTTTTGTAATTTTAGTAGAGATGGGGTTTCACCGTGTTAGCCAGGATGGTTTCGATCTCCTGACCTTGTGATCCACCCACCTTGGCTTCCCAAAGTGCTGGGATTACAGGCTGAGCCACCGTGCCTGGCCACCACATTCTTTTTTAGCCATTTGTTTGTTGATAGACACTTAGGTTGCTTCTAAATCTGGGCAAGTTTGAATCACGCTGCAATAAACATGGGAACACAGATATCTCTTTGCTACACTGATTTCTTTTCTTTTGGGTATACATCTAGCAGTGGGGTTGTTGAATCATGTGGTAGTTCTATTTTTAGGTTTCTGAAAAATCTCCATACTAGTCTCTACAGTGTCTGTACTAATTTACATTCCCACCAGCAGTGAACGAGAGTTCCCCTTTCTCCACATTCTCACCAACATTTGTAATTACCTGTCTTTTGGATAGAAGCCATTTTAACTGTGGTAAGATGATAGCTCATCGTAGTTTTGATTTGCATTTCTCTGATGATCAATGATGTTGAGCATTTTTAATATGCCTATTTACCATCTGTATGTCTTCTTTTGAGAAATGTCTATTCATTTTTTTAATCGGATCATAATAGTTTTCCTATAGAGTTTTTTTTGAGTTCCTTTTATATTCTGGTTATTAATCCCTTGTCAGATGGATACTTTGGAAATATTCTCTCCCATTATGTAGATTGTCTCTTCAGTTTATGGAATATTTCCTTTGCTGTGCACAAGCTTTTTAACTTGATGTGTTTCCATTAGTTTATTTTTACTTTGGTTGCCTGTGCTTCCAAGGTATTACTCAAAAAATCTTTGCCAAGTCCAACATTCTGCAGAGCTTCTCCAATGTTTTCTTTTAGTAGTTTTGTAATTAAAGGCCTTAAATTTAAGTCTCTAAGCCATTTTGAGTTGATTTTTGCATACAGTGAGAGATAGAGTTCTTTCTTTCTTCTGCATATGAATATCTAGTTTTTCCAACACTATTTATTGAAGAGACTGTTCTCTCCCTGATGTGTGTTCTTGGCACCTGTGTCAAAAATGAGTTCACTGTAGATGTATAATTTTATTTCTGGGTTCTCTATGTTGATCCTTTGTTCTATGTTTCTGTTTTTATGCCAGTACCATTTTCTTTGGTTACCATAGCTCTGTAGTATAGTTTGAAGTCAGGTAATGTGATTCCTCCAGTTTCGTTCTTTTTGCTTAGCATTACTTTGGATATTCTGGGCCTTCTGTGGTTCCATATAAATTTTTGAATTTTTTAAAATTTTTATGAAGGATGTTAGGGGTACTTTGATAGGGATTGCATTGAATATGTAGATTGCTTTGGGTAGTATGGATACTTTAACAATACTGGTTCTTCTTATCAATGAACATGGAATATATTTCAATTTTTTTGTATCCTCTTCAATTCATTGCATCAATATTTTATTATTTTCATTGCTCTTTCACTTCTTTGGTTTAGTTTATTTCTAGGTATTTTATTTGTGGCTAACGTAAATGGCACTATTTCTTGATTTCTTCTTCATATGGTATGTTATTGGCATATAAAAATGCTACTGAATTTTGTTTGTTGATTTTATATCCTGCAACTTTCTTGATTTTTTGTATCAGTTCTAATAGTTTTTGGTGGAATCTTTAGGCTTTTCCAAATATAAGATTATATTATGTCCAGACAAGGATATTTGGACTTCTTTCTTTCCAATTCGAATGCCCTTTATTTTCTTCTATTGCCTGATTGCTCCAGCTAGAACTTACAGCACTATATTGAATAACAGCGATGAAAGTGGACAGGATAGCAGACTCTCCTCTAGCCCAGGGCAGGTCAAGAAATGCTGTCCAAGAACCAAGGAATCCATAACCCCAAGATTTTCCCTGGTGCTTTACATTCACCCTTCTCCCACTCCCCCACCTCCTGCATCTGAGCTGGTATCTAAAGTGCAAGACAAAGTCTTTACTTTTTCCTCTCTAGCTGAATGAGGACTTTGTCATTCTAGCTCCCATAGCTGGGAATGTGCTGGGTCTCACCTGAAGCCAGTACATCTCAGAGTCTCACCCAAGTCCCATGCCATACACCTGGGTATTCTTGCTCTCTATTCAAGGCTCAAAGACACTTTTGTCAGCAGGTAATGAATCCTGCCATGACTGAGTCTTTCCCTTAAAGGCAGCAGGTTTCTTTCTGTCCCAAAGAGTGTCTAGAAATGTCATTCAGACCTAGGTCATGGAATGGGGGGCTCATCTCTCTGCTCAGTGCCCTATCTTATTGCGACTGAGCTGGTATCCAAGATGCAAGACAAAGTCCTCTTGACTCTTCCTTCTCCTCTCCTCATAGGAAAGGAAGGGGTCTCTTTTGGAACCGCTAGCTGTGCTACCTGTGTTTGTGGGAGGGGTGTTGCAAGCATTCCATTAGCCACCCCAGCTAATGTCTCAGGGTAATTATACTGACCTTGTAGAATGAGTTGGGAAGTATTTCTTCTTCCTTTATTTTTTGGAACAGTTTGAGTAGGATTGTATCAGTTTTCTTTAAATTGGTGAAATTCAGCAGCGAAGTCATTGGGTTCTGTACTTTTCTTTGCTGGTGTATTTTTTATTATGGCTTTGATCATATTATTTGTTATTTGTCTATTCTGGTTTTGAATTTCTTCATGGATCCAACTTGGTAGGCTGTATGTGTCTAGGAATTTATCCATTTCTTCTATTTTTCCAGTTTATTGGCATATAGTTACTCATTGTATTCTGTAATGATCTTTTGAACTTCTGTGGTTTAGTTGTAATGTCTCCTTCTTCATTTCTGATTTTATTTGGGTCTTCTCTCTTTGTTTCCTAGTCTGGCTAAAGGTTTGTCAATTTTGTTTAACTAACTGAAAAATCAACTTTTTGTTTTGTTGATCTTTTGTATTTTTTTATTTCAATTTTATTTATTGGTGATTCTGATCTTTATTATTACTTAGATCACTTAAAAGGCATTTAGGTTAATTACCATATATTTTATATTCATGCTCATTTAAGCCAGTCTGAATAAAATTCTTTGAGACCTCTGTCTAACTATGTCAGATTTTATCGTGTAGACACAACATATAAGTTAATATATGTACTTATGCATAAACATGCCTAAACACATACATATACACACACAAACATTTTATAGCTTTCATTTTAGAAGTTTAGTCATGAGAGAGTAATGCAGACTCACTGGTTTACAAAAGACAGTTGGATTTAAATTGTACTTCTGACAAAATGGGATCTGTTAACAGTGCTAAATCTTACTTGCCTCATAGATGATCTAATGAAGATTATTGACCAAAATTTTGGATAAAGTAGTTTGGTTTAATTTTTTTCACCATATTTTTTCCTTTTTCTAGTTTCAAATGAGATTATGTTTAAATTTTTTATGTTTACATTTTAGCTAGAAATGAATAAATTGTACAATAAAAATGAATTTTTCAAATGGCCTTGAATTAGTAATGAACCTATCTTTTGTTTGTTTATTTGACTAGTCAATGTGGATGAAAAAAAATTAGCAGTTTTTGTTTTTGCTGTTTTGTTTTGTTTCTTGCCTTTTCTGGCCCTTGCATAGAAGACAAAGCAATTTTTATGCCCATCAGAGATATCTTATATTACAGCACTGAGTTCAAGATTTTGAGCTATTTCATCTGAAAACCTAGCTTTTATAAAATTTTACCTAGGTCTTTTTCTTATAGACTATTAAACCTTTAATTAACTGTTCCATCTCCGTAAGCAATTATTAGTCAGGCAAACCTAAATTTACATTTCCAAAAAGTATTTAGGTTGTTGGTTGCCATGGAGCTGTTGTAATCTGCAAAGCAATTAATTTCAAAGCCCTTTAAGAATTTAAAAGAAAATCTTGGCTGGAACGCCATAAGCAGTGAGTTTTCTCAACACCTGCGGAAGAGTCAGCTGGTTCAAAGTAGGTATAAAAACAGAGACAGCTAGACAGAAAACTTAGAAAGCTTTACACGTTAACTCTATAGTTGCAGGGGTTTTTTTAAGAGAGTTCAAATAATGACAATTTGAGCTCTCAATTTTCCTTGACATAATTTTCTTATCAGTTAAAATCTCTTTCTCACGTGCATGAGGAAGAGAATGGCCGACAGGAGGACGGCAGGAGGCATGACTAGATTGGCCGACAGGAGGCATGACTAGATTGCAGCACTGGACAGAGCAGCTTGAGGAAGCTCACATTGTGAATTTTAGTTCCAGATTGACTGCAAGAACAAACCAGCAATTCCAGGGGGACCTACAGACCCTCTGGAGGAAGCAAACTGCTCCTGCAGGACTGGGAGGCACCCTAAATACTGTGAGTGCCACACTGCAGAAGTGGAAAAGGGAAGCCCTCTTCTCCCGTACACACACCTCCACTGGAGAAGCTGAAGGTCTGTTTGTAGGGGAAGTTTCTGACCTTACCTGGAGCTGAGCCAATTTAGAGAGCCAAGTGAAATACAGGGGTAGAGGAAGCAGCAGAAAGGCCCTGGGAGCTCGCTGCTGCCCCTAGCAGGCCATTCCTGCCTGGCACCACAGGAATCCATTAGGTGGGTGATCAGAGTCAGAGGGTATAATATAACTGACTCCACAGGGAGAAGGAAATCTCTGGCTGAATTTTGTAACAATTTGAACAGGGCAAGAAGCCTCCTAGCCAGAACTCAGGGGAAGGCGTAAAATCTGGTGTGCAGACTCCACAGGCAGGGGAAGGACCAAGCCCTTTTCTCTCTCAGCTGGGAGGTGGGTAACCCAGGGCAAGTTTTCAGTCTTGTCACGCCCTCCATCTGGAAACAGACTCAGAGCTGTTGGGGAGAGCATGGTTGGAATGAGAACAGCCCTTCGTTTTGCATGGGAGCTGGGTGACGTCTGTGACAGCTACCTTTCGCCCACTTCCAAGACAACCTGCATGACTCAGCAGACGCAGCCATAATCCTATTAGGTACATAGCTCCAGTGACTGGGAATTTCAACCCCATTCCCCACAGCAGCTGTAGCAAGACCTGCCCAAGGAAAGTCTGAGCTCAAACACGTCTAGTCCCACCCCCACCTGATGGTCCTTCCCTATCCACCCTGGTAGACAAAGGGCATATAATCTTGGGAGTTCTAGGGCCATGCCTGCTGCTGGTGCCTCTCTATACTACTGTAGCTAATGCTTTCTGGAAATTGCCTCCTGGAAGGAGGCCAACCAGCACAAAAATAGAGCATTAGAACACCAAAGAACCTTCACGAAGTCCACTGCACCCCCCTGCCACCTCCACTGGAACAGGCACTGGTATCCATGGCTGAGAGACCCATACACAGTTCACATCACAGGACTCTGTGCAGACAATCCCCAGTGCCAGCCTGGAGCCAGGTAGACTCGCTGGGTGGCTAGACCCAGAAAAGAGACAACAATCACTGCAGTTTGACTTACAGGAAACCACATCCATAGGAAAATGGGAGGGGTACTACATCAAGCAAACACCCCATGGGACAAAAGAATCTGAACAACAGCCTTCAGCCCTAGACTTTCTCTCTGACAGAGCCTACCCAAATGAGAAGGAACCAGAAAAACAACCCTGGTAATATGACAAAACAAGGCTCTTCAACACCACCCTCAAAAAACACACTAGTTTACCAGCAATGCATCCGAACCAAGAAGAAATCCCTGATTTACCTGAAAAATAATTCAGGAGGTTAGTTATTAAGCTAATCAGGGAGGGACCAGAGAAAGGCCAAGCCCAATGCAAGGAAATCCAAAAAATGATACAAGAAGTGAAGGGAGAAATATTCAAGGAAATAGATAGCTTAAAGAAAAAACAGTCAAAAATTCAGGAAACTGTGGACACACTTTTAGAAATGTGAAATGCTCTGGAAAGTCTCAGTAATAGAACTGAAAAAGTAGAAGAAAGAAATTCAGAGCTTGAAGACAATGTCTTTGAATTAACCCAATCCAACGAAGACAAAGAAAAAGAATAAGAAAATATGGACAAAGTCCCCAAGAAGTCTGGGATTGTGTTAAATGATCAAACTTAAGAATAATTGCAGCACTTTGGGAGGTTGAGGCGGGTGGATCACGAGGTCAGGAGATTGAGACCGTCCTGGCTAACACGGTGAAACCCCATCTCTACTAAAAAAATTAGCCGAGCATGGTGGTGGGCACCTGTAGTCCCAGCTGCTTGGGAGGCTGAGGCAGAAGAATGGCATGAACCTGGAAGGCAGAGCTTGCAGTGAGCTGAGATCGAGCCACTGCACACCAGCCTGGGCAACAGAGCGAGACTCTGTCTCAAAAAAAAAAAAAAAAAAGAAAAAAGAAAGAATAATTGGTGTTCCTAGGAAGAAGAGAATTCTGAAAGCTTGGAAAACATATTCAGGGGAACAATTGAGGAAAATTTCCACGGCCTTGCTAGAGACCTAGACGTCCAACTACAAGAAGCACAAAGAACACCTGGGAAATTCATCACAAAAAGATCGTCATCTAGGCACATTGTCATCAGGTTATCCAAAGTCAAGATGAAGGAAAGAATCTTAAGAGCTGTGAGACAGAAGCACCAGGTAACATATAAAATAAAACCTATCAGATTAACAGCAGATTTCTCAGCTGAAACCCTACAGGCTAGAAGGGATTGGAGCCCCATCTTTAGCCTCCATAAACAAAACAATTATCAGCCAAGAATTTTGTATCCAGTGAAACTTAGCATCATATATGAAGGAAAGATACAGTCATTTTTAGACAAACAAATGCTGAGAATTTGCCATTACCAAGTACTACTACAAGAACTGCTAAAAGGAGCTCTAAATCTTGAAACAAATACTGGAAACACATCAAAACAAAACCTCTTTAAAGTATAAATCACACAGGACCTATAAAATTAAAATACATGTTCAAAAGCAAAAACAAAAAATAAACAAAAAAGACACAGGCAATAAAAAGTATGATGAATGCAACGATACCTCACACTTCAATACTAACATTGAATGTAAATGGCTAAAATGCTCCATTTAAAAGAAATAGAACTGCAGAATGGATAAGAACTCACCAACCATCTGCTGCCTTCAGGAGACTCACCTAACACAAAAAGACTCACATAAACTTAAGATAAAGGGATGGAAAAGGGCATTTCATGCAAATAGACACTAAAAGCAAGCAGGAGTAGCTATTCTTATATCAGACAAAACAAATTTTAAAGCAACAGCAGTTAAAAGAGACAAAAAGGCACATTATATAATGGTAAAAGGCATTGTCCAAAGGGAAAATATCACAATCCTAAACATATGTACACCTAACACTGGAGCTCCCAAATTTATAAAACAATTACTGATAGACCTAAGAAATGAGTTAGACAGCAACACAGTAATAGTGGGGGACTTCAATACTCCACTGACAGCACAAGACAGGTCATCAAGATAGAAAGTCCAAAAAGAAACAATGGATTTAAACTATACCTTGGAACAAATGGCCTTAACAGATAAATACAGAACATTTCATCCAATAACCACAGAATATACATTCTGTTCAACAGCGCATGGAACTTTCTTCAAGGTTCCAAGATAAATCATATGATAGGCCATAAAACGAGCCTCAATAAATTTAAGAAAATTGAAATTATATCAAGCACTCTCTCAGACCATAGTGGAATAAAACTGGAAATCAACTCCAAAAGAAACCTTCAAAAGCATGCAAAAACATGGAAATTAAATAACTTGCTCTTGAATGAGTAATGGGTCAAAAACAAAATCAAGATGGAAATTTAATAATTATTCAAATTGAATGACAATAATGACACAACCTATGAAGACCTCTGGCATACAGCAAAGGTGGTGCTAAGAGGAAATTTCATAGCCTTACGCACCTATATCAAAAATTTGAAAGTGCACAAACTGACATCCTAAGGTCACATCTCAAGGAACTAGATAAACGAGAAAAAACCAAACCCAAACCCAACAGAAGAAAGGAAATTACCGAGCTCAGAGCAGAACTAAATGAAGTAGAAACAAACAAACAAACAGAAAATAATACAAAAGAGAAACGAAACAAAAAGCTGGTTATTTGAAAAGATAAATAAAATTGATAGACCATTAGCAAGATTAACCAAGAAAAGAAGAGAGAAAATCCAAATAATCTCACTAAGAAACAAAACAGGAAATATTACAACTGACACCACTGAAATACAAAAGATCATTCACAGTTACCATGAACACCTTTATGCACATATACTAGAAAACCTAGAAGAGATGAATAAATTCCCGGAAAAATGCAACCCTCCTAGCTTATGTCCAGAAGATTAGATATCCTGAACAGACCAATAACAAGCAGCGAGATTGAAATGGTAGTTAAAAATTACTAACATAAAAAAGTTTAAGACCACAGACGGATTCATAGCAGAATTCTACCAGACATTCAAAGAAGAATTGGTACCAGTCTTTTTGACACTATTCCACATGATAAAGAAAGAAGGAACCCTCTCCAATTCATTTTATGAAGCCAGCATCACCCTAATATCAAAATGAGGAAAAAAGATAACAAAAAAATAAAACTACAGACCGATATCCTTGATGAACATTGATGCTAAAGTCCTTAACAAAATACTACATGAAAAATCCAACAACATGTCAAAAAGATAATCCACCATGATCAAGTGGGTTTCATACCAGGGATGCAGGGATCCAGGAATGGTTTAACATAAGCAAGTCAATAAATGTGACACACCACATAAACAGAATTAAAAACAAAAACCACACAATCAATCTCAATAGATGCAGAAAAACCATTCAAAAAAAATCCAGCATCCCTTCACAATTAAAACTCCCAGCAAAATCGGCATTCAAAGGACATACCTTAATGTCATAAAAGCCATCTATGACAAACTCACAGCCAACATAATACTGAATGGGGAAAAGTTGAAAGCCTTCTTTCTGACAACCGGAACAAGACATGGATGCCCACTATCACCACTCCTCTTCACCATAGTACTAGAAGTCCTAGCCAGAACAACCAGACAAGAGAAATAAGTAAAAAGCATCCAAATCAGTAAGGAGGAAGTCAAACTGTCACTGTTTGCTGACGATATGATTGTTTACCTTGAAAACCCTAAGCACCCCTCTAGAAAGCTCCTAGAACTGATAAAAGAATTCAGCAAAGTTTCCATATACGAGATTAATGTACACAAATCAGTAGCTCTTCTATACACCAACAGTTACCAAGTGGAGAATCAAATCAAGAACTCAATCCCTTTTACAATAGTTGCAAAATAAATAAATAACTAAAATACTTAGGAACATACCTAACAAAGGAGTTGAAAGACCTCTACAAGGAAAACTACAAAACACTGCTGAAAGAATTTGTAGATGACACAAACAAATGGAAACACATCCCATGCTCATGGATGAGTTAGAAGCAATATTGTGAAAATGACCATATTGCCAGAAGCAATCTACAAATTCAACACAATCTCCAACAAAATACTTCCATCATTCTTCACAGAATTAGAGAAAACAATTCTGAAATTCATATGGAACCAAAAAAGAGCCCACATAGCCAAAGCAAGACTAAGCCAAAAGATCATATCTGGAGGGATCACACTACTTGATTTCAAACTATACTATAAGGCCATAGTCACCAAAACAACATGGTACTGGTATAGACCAATGGAACAGAATAGAGAACCTAGAAATAAAATCAAATACCTACAGCCAACTGACCTTTGACAAAGCAAACAAAAACATGAAGTGGGGAAAGGACACCGTTTTGAACAAATGGTGCTGGGACAATTGGCTAGCCACATGTAGGAGAATGAAACTGGATCCTCATCTATCACCTTATACAAAAATCAATTCAAGATGGATTAAGGACTTAAACCTAAGACTTGAAACTATGAAAATTCTAGAAGATAACATTGGAAAAACTCTTCTACACATTGGCTTAGGCAAGGATTTCATGACCAAGAACCTAAAAGCAAATGCAATAAAAACGAAGATAAATAGCTGGTACTTAATTAAACTAAAGAGCTTTTGCATGGCAAATGGAACAGTCAGCAGAGTAAGCAGACAACCCACAAAGTGGGAGAAAATCTTCACAATCTATGTATCTGACAATGGACTAATATCCAGAATCTACAGAGAACTCAAACAAATCAGTAAGAAAAAAATAAACAATCCCATCAAAAAGTGGGCTAAGGGCATGAAAAGGCAATTCTCAAAAGAAGATGTACAAATAACCGACAAACATATGAAACATATGCTCAACATCACTAATGATCAGGGAAATGCAAATCAAAACCACAATGTGATACCACCTTGTTTCTGCAAGAATGGCCAGAATCAAAAAATCAAAATAGTGTACTGCAGATGCTGGTGTGGATGCAGTGAATAGGGAACACTTCTACATTGCTCTTGGGAATGTAAATTAGTACAGACACTATGGAAAACAGTGTGGAAATATGGAAAGCAATGTTTCCATTTGATCAGTAATTCCACTACTGGGTGTCTACCCAGAAAAAAAGAAGTCATTATTCGAAAAAGATACTTGCACACGCATGTTCATAGTGGCACAATTCACAATAGCAAAATCATGGAACCAACCCAAATGTCCATCAATCAACGAGTGGATAATGAAAATGTGATATATATATCACATCATATATTATATGTATTATATCACATCATATATATATACACATATATATGATATATACACATACATATGATATATATACACATATATAACATATATACACATATATATGATATATATATATATACACATATATATGATATATATGATGGAATGAATTAACAGCATTTGCAGTGACCTGGATGAGTTTGGAGACTGTTATTCTAAGTGAAGTAACTCAGGAATTGAAAACCAAGCATTGTATGTTCTCATTGATATGTGGGAGCTAAGCTATGAGGATGCAAATGAATAAGAATAATATAGTGGACTTTGGGGACTCAGGGGGAACAGTGGGAGGGGCAAGGGGTAAAAGACTACAAATATGATACAGTGTGTACTGCTTGGGTGATGGGTGCACCAAAATCTCACAAATCACTAAAGAATTTACTCACGTAACCAAATGCCACCTGTACCACAATAACTTATGGAAAAAATAAATTAGTTTAAAAATATGAATGAGAATATTCATAATATGTAGCCAGCTGAAGTCTCAAATCAAATAACCTGGTATGTCTTAATGTTTGAGAATCTCATTCCATTTCTTCTTAACCTCCTGAGAGCAAAGAAAATTCTATAAATCTTATCAGAGTATATCAGGAGTTTTGACTGCTGTTTCAGATTATGGCGACTGCCCTAGTGGCTTTTAATTACTCATCCTGTGTCCACCATTTAGAAAGTTTATTTTTGCTCTTGAGAGATTTTTAGAAATAAGCAAGAGAAAAGAGCTGAATCCTTCACAGACACGTATACCAAGATGATACCAAGATAAGGCTTGTCACAAAAATTTTTAAGCTTGGCATGCAGATCAAACAAAATATTAAATTAGACACACAGAATTAAAAGTGAATTTGACAGAAAAAACATGCCTCAAAGACATAACATAATTTCTGTTGAAACCAGGGTTCTCAAATGAGGACACTTGACTTTATACAAGAATGGACTTGCCAGAAAAGGCAAGAAGTCCTTTATCACCCCAGGAGGGATGTAAGATTCTTTATTAAGGCAGCCTTATCCAAATTAGATTCTGGATAAAGGAAGAGCTTCAACCAAGAAATGGAAGGCTCAGCCTGACATAAGATTCACGAGGGCAGAAAGGCAAGCTCTGGAAACAGAGTTCAAAGGGCTCCAGTGAGTACTGTACACTGGTTCCAAGAATTGTCAATTCCTTCTGAAAGTGACTTTACATAAGATCCCACGTCTGACACCATTTTGTTACCCTAAATAACAAACATAGAGAGGATGTCTGAAAGAAATGATATTTATTCAGAAATAGGGAATTGCAATGGGGATACTTATGCCATAGTATACTTTGTGTGTAGTCAGGAAGGTAAAAGACAAAGGTTTTTAAAGGGGAGAATTATATACTTGTTTTGAGAGAATTGTCTTTAGTGACACCAGCCCAGTTTTGGACAGGCAGTTGCTGGGCAGATGTCTTCAGAGAAGGATTGTTTGTATAAGGTTGTGTTGACCTTTGTGCAAGACTGTGGTTTTTGTGCTGAATCCTCTGTGACAGTTTTTGTTATGAGGCATTTAAGCATGAAAACCCTCCCTCTTGGCCTTTTCTTGCTTTTATGGGTCAGTTTTGTAGTACTGATAGAATACACATCTCAAGCTTAATATTGCAAAGAAAGGAAGTCTTGATTTAATGAACCACAGTAACTCTGTTTATCTTTCCTATTGTGTAAATAGTATCATTGTATACCCAGTTGAAAATTAACATAAAAATTATAAGCATTATTCTTTTCCTTTCTTCATTAAGTGGAGAACCAACATGCCTTTGTGAGACATTAAAAAATTGAGGATTGATAATCCATCTAGCTCGAAATGAGAGTAGTATCAATATTCTATTTTCATAAACTCTCAAGGAAAGTCCTATTTTTAGAATAGCATGTTGCATTAGTTTCCTATTGCAACTATAACAAATTATCACAAATCTGGGGGCTTAAAACAACACAATTTTAGTATCTTACAGGTTTGAGGTCAGAAGGTGATAATGGGTCTTAGTCGTCTAAAATCAAGGTAATCACAGTGCTGCATTCTTTCTGGAGGCTCCAGGAGATAATCTGTTTTCTCACCTTTTCCAACTTCTAGAGGCTGCTTGCATTCCTGGATTTATGGCTCTTTTCTCCTCTATCAAAGCCAGAAGTGTAGCATCTTCAAATCACTGATTCTGCTTTTCTTGTCACATTATCTTCTCCCTTTTATAAGAACCTTTGTAATTACATTGGTCCCACCCAAATAATACAGTATACTCTCTCCATCTCTAGATCCTTAATTTAGTTACATCTGCAAAGTTCCTTTTGTCATGCTAGGTCACATCTTTACAGGCTCTGGGGATTAAAACATGGACATCATGGATATCTTTGGGGACCATCATTCCACCTACCACACATACCTGAACTGAAACCTAACCAAAGGAAAAAAAATTCACCAAAAAAATTAGTATTGGGTAAAAGGAAAAATAAAAAAACCAGAATATGCACATTTTGGTGAATTCTCTATTAAAATCAAGGAGACTAAGAAATGTTTGTTTTTACATATTAATAGTTATTATCAATTTTACTGTTTTAATTTTAATACTCAGGTTTAGACGTTTTCAATAATAATCTATAATGTAAGTACTTCTATGTGAAGGTACAACAATCTGTATTGAAATAAAACTATGTCAATTAGGCTCCCAATTTTACAAAACTCTACAGGAAAAACTTTAACACACCCAAGGCAAAGTATCCAAGGTAAAATACATCTGTTCCCATATATCCAAAAAGAGAGTACAACTACCATATTTTATAGATAAGCATTTGACTTTTGGCAACACATGGGTTTGAGAAAACCAACTTTATTCCTGGTGAAATATATTACATCACTCCTAAAACTTATGAGTTATATTGGGTACTAGAAATATCCCTATGTGGTGTACACAGTTAACTGGTTTTGCAGGGAATCATTTATATTTTTGAAGCTTTCAAAATAAATTGGCCTCCTTTCAGGTCTTCATATTTAAGCCCCTTTTTGTTCCTAGAAGGAGCAGCGATGCTCCTATTAAGGTGCAGATTGACTGAAACAATTCAAAGGTTCCTAAGAATTAAGTGGCCATTGACTCAGAAGCAGCCTGCCGTGGAAACCAGATGGGAACCAGCTAGGAATTATTCTGGATTTTACATTCCCTCCTCACCTCCCCAATAAAGTATCTATCAATATTACACCTCCAAGACAGACTGAGAGTTTGAGTTCATCTACTTTTCTCTATTTCCGCTTTCACTTTTCTTGTGAAAGTTGTCATTCCTGTTGCAGACTAATGCAATAGCCTCTTACTGGTCACCTTTCTTCCATTTTTGCTTTTTAAATATCCGTACTTTACATAGAGCCTAGATGATCTTTTAAAAAAGCAAATCAAATGAAAAACTGTAAGTTTCCTAGAAGATATTAAAATAGAAAATCTAGATAACCTTGGGTATGGCAATGACTTTTTAGATACAGTACCAAAGACACAATTCATGGAACAAATTATTAATATGATAGATTTTGTTAAAATTACAAACTTCTCTGTGAAGATACCATTAACCAAATGAGAAAAGAAGCCACAGACTGGGAGAAAATATTTGTAAAAGGCATATTTGATAAGAGAGGGTGATCAAAATATACACAGAACCCCTCAAACTCAATAATAAAAAAAATCCAATTAAAAATGAACAAAAGACCTGCATTAAATCACTACTCAACCTGAACTAAAACTAAAACACCTCATCAAAGAAGACATAAAAATGGGAAAGCAGCATGTGAAAAGATGCCCAACATCGTATATCATTAGGGAACTGCAAATTAGAACAATTGAGATACCACTACATACCTGTTAGGAAGGCCAGAATTCTGAACACTGACACCAAATGCTGGCAAGACGTGGCTTGCTATGGACTGAATGTTTGTGTTCCTTCTCAAATTCTTATGTTGTAATCCTAATCTCTGGACTGATTGTATTGGGAAATGGGGACTTTGGGAGATAATTAGCTGATGAGCATGGCATCCTGATGATGGGATTAATGACCTTAAAAGAAGAAACAGAAGGGAGCTTGCTTTCTCTTTCTCTCTTCACCATGTAAGGATATAAAAAGAAGACAGCTGTCTGTAAACAAAGAAGAGGGTTTGCAACGAGAACCTGACCACGCTGTCACATCGATTTCAGACTTCCAGCTTCCAGAACGGTAAGAAATAAATGACTGTTGTTCAAGTCACCCGGTCTATGGTATTCTATTATAGCAGCCCACACTGACTAAGACAGGAAATAACAAAAACCCTCATTTATTGCTGGTGGGAATGTAAAATAGTTCAGCTACTTTGGAAGGCAGTTTGGCAGTTTCATACAAAACTAAACATAATCTTACCATATGAACCATATGATCAAGCAAGCATGCTCCTTGATAGTTACCCAAAGGAGTTGAAAACTTAGGTTCACATAAAAACCTCTATATGGATATTCATAGCAGCTTTATCCATAATGGCCAAAACTTGGAAGCAATACAGACATCTCTCAGTAGGTGAATGGATAAATAAACCGTGGTACACGCAGACAATGTAATATTATTTGGCACAAAAATTAGTTATCATGCTATGAAAAGACAGAGGAAACTTAAATACATTACTCAGTGAAAGAAGCCAATTTGAAAAGGCTACATAGTATATGATTCCGGCTGTACAATATTGTGAGAAAGATAAAACTGTGGAGACAGTAAAAAGATCAGTGGTTGTCAAGAGTTAGGAAAGAAGGAGGTATGAATTGGTAGGTACAGAAAATTTTTAGGTCAGTGAAACTACTCTGTATGGCAATATAATGATGGATATGTCATTATACATATGCCAAAATCCATTGAATAAACATCAAGAGTGAACGCTGATGTAAACTATGGACTGTAAGTGATAAATGATGTGTCAATGTAGATTTACCCATTGGAAAAATTGTAGCCTTCTGTTGAGGGATACTGATAGTAGGAGAAGTTGTCTCTGTGTGGAACAGGGGGTGTTTGGGAATTCTGTAGTTTTCACTCAATTGTTTTGTGAATGTAAAACTGCTCTAAAAACAGTCCATTCTCTTTAAAAGCAGAAAATTTTGAAAATTATAAAATATACATAAAATGATAAAGATCAAAGAGTAAAATAAGAAAATTAAAATTATAAGGTCTAATGCTGAGCCAGCACTTACATTAAGCTGAGAGCAGAGCCTGCGAGTATTTTGTGCCCTAGGCAGCTCACTTGCTTCACCCTAGTCTGGCCCTAAAGTGAAAACCTAATCTTCAATAGCAATCTCCAGTGCCACAGAAAATTGGAAAGAGATTGATGTGGTATGGACTATCTAAGTTCTCAAAGTCTTCGAAAAATTTGGTAGTTATGATAATGACAATGACTAGAAGCCTCAGAAGGTATTCCTCCCAAAGAATAGATAAGAACCTCAGAGATTAATTGAGGAAAAATATTGATTAGTTATACTACTAATCCAAAAAATCTCCTGGGAATACTGTGATCTTGAGGCTAAAGATGAAGATTTTATGTCAAGAGTCATGTTCTTTCTGGACCTTATTATAGTTTATTCATGACATTGAGCCCTTGCCTATGGCCAGTCCCTGGTGTTGGAATCTCTCAGAACCCAACCTGGCTTCTAAGATTTCCAGACTTGGAAATTATTATTATTATTTATTATTATTTAAAAACAGAATCACCACTGCAGGTATTTTAATTTCCCAGTCAGAGCCAGGCTGAAAAAATAAATAATTTTCTCCTACATCCATTTTAGTTCTAGGATCTATCTTTACCTTTAGAGTGACACACTGATGGTTAATCTTTAAAAGTATCTCTAAAAAGGGGCACACTATAGAGAATTCTACTTTTTGAAAGTAATGTACCATCATCATTACCAGTATTCAAAGAAGACAAAGCACTATAAAATGTTGGCAATTCAGAAATTCTCTAAAACAGCAGTTTAATAAATTAAATCAATTTGGTACTTTAAAATGGGTTTTTTCAATGAAGAACTTATTCATATTAGTTAGAAGGAAAAGCAACCATGACTCTACTTTTATTTTTTTACTTCTGCGTGAGCAACTTTCATGTTTCATTTATCACCAGAGTGTAGCACAGTGTAGCCAAAGCACAATTTGGAACTAAAAAGTTGGAAAAACACGTGGAAAATTCAAGGCAAATTATAGTGTTATCGTTTTGTTAGGCTCATTTGGTTGCAGAGAATGAGTCTGCATGCCACCTGATGTAATGAGAGTTTATTATGGAATATATGTGTGTATATATATATTTTATCTATCTATCTATATATATTATACACACACATATGCACACATAATTTCAAGAATCTGAACAACTAGGCCATATCTTTTTAATGGAGATTGGACTCAAAATGTTCTTTAGAATTCGAGACAGTTCCAGATAACAGAGCCTTGGGAATTAATAAATATTTATTCCACTTGCCTGCCTTTAGAGCAACCAGGCTATGCTCTGTGACTCAGCTTCTATCGGTCTCTTGAATTCTCTCACAAATGGTCTCTTACCCTCTACTCCCAGAGTCACAAATCAGCAGACTTACACAGAATAAGCCCAGGGAACAATGCTTTGTTAAGACAGTATATGTTTGGCTTTTTTTTTTTTTTTAAACTGCATTTGAATGTCTTTAAAGCAATATTTGCATTTGCCAGTTCGCCACAAGCTGTCCACAGCTCCTTCTCAGTTGAGGGGTGAGGAGTCTCATTTAGAAGGAGTTTGAGTAGAACATTTGCATGATGTTCAGGGCCCACAGTGCCCTGTCCTAGTGAAAAGAACACATATGGATTCACCCTGTCACATATTAGCAGTGCATGCCTGGGCTAGCTGCTTTGCTTTTATATGCCCCTGTTTCATTATATATAAAATTATATAATTTAAATACTACTTACCCTGTGGTGATTAATTTTATGTATTAATTTGATTGAGCTAAGGAAAACCCAGATAGCTGGTAAAATATTGTTTCTGGGTGTGTCTGTGATGGTGTTTACAGAACACATTAGTATTTGAATAGGTAGACTGAGTAAAGATCACTCTCACCAATGGTGGTAGGAACCATCCAGTCTGTTGAGGCCCTGAATAGAACAAGAAGGTGGAGGAAAGACTAATTTGTTTAATCTGAGCTGAGACTTTTATCTTTTTCTTGGTCATTGGTGTTCCTGGTTCTCAGGCCTTCATTCTCTATCTGGGTTTACACTATTAGCCCTCATGCCCCGGTCCCCACTGTTCTCAGGCCCTAGTATTTGAACTGAGTTACATCACTGGCTTTTCTAGTTCTCAGGTTGCACACAGCAGATTGTGGAACTTCTTGGCCTCCATAATTGCTTAAGCCAATTCCTATAATTTTCTGTATATCTATCTATGTATCTATCTATCTATGTAATATCTCTCTATCTATCTATCTACCTACCTATCTCTGGAGAACCCTGACTAAAGTATTATTCCAAATAGCTATTTTGGAAATTAAATGGAAAATAAAACAGCAGAATGCTTAAAAGACCATGTATTAGACTCATACAATCTAGGTTCAAATTGCCTCTGCCATGGAGTAGTTGGTAATCTTAATCTCTTCATAAGCTTCTTTGTTCTCGTCTGTGGAATGGAGATAATAATAATGCCTTTCACGTATGATTATTTTGAGTATTAAATGAGGTACTAATCATATATATTAAGGATCATTTAATATAATGACATATATTACACTATGCAACACAATAAATTTTAGCTGTTATTATCATCCAATGTGAAAGTTGAACGTTACAAATTTGCAGTGGATTAGATTTCTCTCTTCCTTGGAACTATTCTTAATCATTTGAACATTAGAAATTTACCATTCATCTTACTTCTTAGTAGAGTATTTTAGAACTTGTGAAGGTTTTCTTAGTTGACCAGTATTTTATCTAATTACTATCATTCTATTCTGCCCTATAATCACTGCCTCTACCCATACTTGCATTCTTCCTAATTATAAAAAACTTCTCTGATGGCCAGTGATGATGAGCATTTTTTCATGTGTTTTTTGGCTGCATAAATGTCTTCTTTTGAGAAATGTCTGTTCATATCCTTTGCCCACTTTTTGATGGGGTTGTTTGTTTGTTTCTTGTAAATTATTTGAGTTCATTGTAGATTCTGGATATTAGCCCTTTGTCAGATGAGTAGTTTGCAAAAATTTTCTCCCATTCTGTAGGTTGCCTGTTTTCACTCTGATGGTTGTTTCTTTTGCTGTGCAGAAGCTCTTTAATTTAATGAGATCCCATTTGTCAATTTTGGCTTTTGTTGCCATTGCTTTTGGTGTTTTAGACATGAAGTCCTTGCCCACACCAATGTCCTGAATGGTATTGCCTAGGTTTTCTTCTAGGGTTTTTATGGTTTTAGGTCTAACATTTAAGTCTTTAATCCATCTTGAATTAATTTTAGTATAAGTTATAAGGCAAGGATCCAGTTTCAGCTTTCTACATATGGCTAGCCAGTTTTCCCAGCACCATTTATTAAATAGGGAATCCTTTCCCCATTGCTTCTTTCTGTCAGGTTTGTCAAAGATCAGATAGTTGTAGATATGTGGCAATATTTCTGAGGGCTCTGTTCTGTTCCATTGATCTGTATCTCTGTTGTGGTACCAGTACCATGCTGTTTTGGTTACTGTAGCCTTGTAGTATAGTTTGAAGTCAGGTAGCATGATGCCTCCAGCTTTGTTCTTTTGGCTTAGGATTGACTTGGCGATATGGGCTCTTTTTTGGTTCCATATGAACTTTAAAGTAGTTTTTTCCAATTCTGTGAAGAAAGTCATTGGTAGCTTGATGGGGATGGCATTGAATCTATAAATTACCTTGGGCAGTATGGCCATTTTCACGATATTGATTCTTCCTACCCATGAGCGTGGAGTGTTCTTCCATTTGTTTATATCCTCTTTGATTTCATTGAGCAGTGGTTTGTAGTTCTCCTTGAAGAGGTCCTTCACATCCTTTGTAAGTTGGATTCCTAGGTATTTTATTCTGTTTGAAGCAACTGTGAATGGGAGTTCACTCATGATTTGGCTCTCTGTTTGTCTGTTATTGGTGTATAAGAACGCTTGTGATTTTTGCACATTGATTTTGTATCCTGAGACTTTGCTGAAGTTCAGAGAAATGCAAATCAAAACCACAATGAGATACCATCTCACACCAGTTAGAATGGCGATCATTAAGAAGTCAAGAAACAACAGGTGCTGGAGAGGATGTGGAGAAATGGGAACACTTTTACACTGTTGGTGGGACTGTAAACTAGTTCAACCACTGTGGAAGTCAGTGTGGTGATTCCTCAGGGATCTAGAACTAGAAATACCATTTGACCCAGCCGTCCCATTACTGGATATATACCCAAAGGATTATAAATCATGCTGCTATAAAGACACATGCACACGTATGTTTATTGCAGCACTATTCACAATAGCAAATACTTGGAACCAACCCAAATGTCCAACAACGATAGACTGGATTAAGAAAATGTGGCACATATACACCATGGAATACTATGCAGCCATAAAAATGATGAGTTCATGTCCTTTGTAGGGACATGGATGAAGCTAGAAACCATCATTCTCAGCAAACTATCACAAGGACAAAAAACCAAACACCACATGTTCTCACTCATAGGTGGGAATTGAACAGTGAGAACACATGGACACAGGAAGGGGAACATCACACACCAGGGACTGTTGCAGGGTGGGGGGAGGCAGAGAGATAGCATTAGAAGATATACCTAATGCTAAATGACGAGTTAATGAGTGCAGCAAACCAACATGGCACATGTATACATATGTAACAAACCTGCACATTGTTCACATGTACCCTAAAACTTAAAGTATAATAATAATAAAATAAAATAGAAAACTTCAACTTTTTACCTTTTAAAATAATCTGACACTGTCTCTGAGCACTCAGATTTTGAAATCATAATAAATAAATTTTAGCAGAATTATTCCAAATACATGTAATGTATTTAATTGTCTTCACAATGAAAATGTTCTGGACATGGTTTGAGTCTTTACTCATGATGCAAAACCACTGCTATGAATACCATTTATTGTGCTATGTTTTAACAGGGTGCTACGTTATTACTCAAGTAACCCTAGACAGCCCTAATAACACTAGAACTATTACATCAAATTGGTCCCATTACTTTTAAGGGTTCAAATTGGTAGTTCTTTTTTTTTTCTATCTACTCCTTTGCTTTCTTGCTGTTAGTGCATTTTTTGTTTTTAGTCTAATGCTTACATAGTCTAATGTTAACATAGGGAAGATGTGATATATAATGAGGGAATCTGGCTTTCTTAATTTATTACATGTTGGCCCTTATTTATCTCTTTGGAGTAAAGTGAATGGGCTTTGTGATAGACATTTCCTTGGTTGCCAAGCTGTTAATGTTGGTTTGTTTTTGTTTTGTTTTGTTTTGTTTTTCTTCACTTTGCACGTATTTATTTGAGCTAAAGCATTGAGTAGGACTCCCCCTATGCAATAGAGTTGAGAGGGTGACTGTGCATTATGGAGTTTACAGAATGTTGAAAAGCTCCCACTACACCAGTTTGAATCCTCAATAGTTTCCTTACATATCTACTGAGATGCTAGAAATTATAATGTCAGAATGTAGTTTAAACACTTTCAGGTTTACTATATAATATAGTCTATTACAGGTAGCAATTCTAAGAAATTTAGATGACGAAGAGCTGAGCATCTTAGATGTCTCTGAACCAAACACATTGTATTTTCTTTTTACTTTTGTTCATATTGTCTGATAAAGGATTTTGGAATTGAGAAATGATAACTGGTTACCTTTACAATGGAATGTTGAGCATTATCTCAAGGACGCTTCTGGGGTTACGGGATTCTACAAGAATATGTGCCTTTCGGCCGGGCGCGGTGGCTCACACTTGTAATCCCAGCACTCTGGGAGGCCGAGGCGGGTGGATCACGAGGTCAGGAGATCGAGACCACGGTGAAACCCCGTCTCTACTAAAAATACAAAAAAATTAGCCGGGCGTGGTGGCGGGTGCCTGTAGTCCCAGCTACTCGGAGAGGCTGAGGCAGGAGAATGGCGTGAACCTGGGAGACGGAGCTTGCAGTGAGCCGAGATTGCGCCACTGCACTCCAGCCTGGACGACAGAGTGAGACTCCGTCTCAAAAAAAAAAGAATATGTGCCTTTCGTTTTATTTAACTATTTTGCGACATTATGGAGATAATTTGTGGAGAGATGATGGTGATGCAGATAGCTCCTGTAAAGAGAAATGCAAATGAATTTTGTGTGGTGGAGATGAAATTGATTTTAGCTTGCCGAAGACACCACTTTTGTATGTGATAGCAAATTTATTTCAGCATTCTTTCATGTTCATATAGGCACGTATTTTTTACTTTTTAAAAATTACTTTTTACATCTTATGGATTTCCTAAATAATGAAAAAGATAAAAATTAGTTCTGTAAGATCTTTGACACATATCTATTTTATATTTTATAAGTCATGATTTGACTTTTGAAAAAATTATTCTTTAACAATTTTACTTCCTCTATCTGAGGTAGTTTCTCTTCTCACTGATTCTTCAACTTATCATTTAACATTGGGCTCAATGTGTATCCTCTTAATGAATTTCTTTCTGATCACAGTTCCGAGTTATTATGGTAATTAATGCTAGCAAAAGTTATCTATCACAACATTTTTATAGTATTCTTTAAACCCTTTATTGTGAGATAAATGTAATAAAACTGTGATTGTTTCATCCTTGTACTTGAATATCTAGTTGGGTGCTCAGTACATGACAAGGATTCTATAAATCACTATGGCCCACTGGCACCCATCTTGAGCAAGCTAGCACTATGGACCACAGAGAGCAAGCCTAGGAATCTCTCTGTCCCCAACTCTGCTCCCATGCTTGCTTCTCTACCCTGCACCTGAGATTCACTGCTATTCAAGGTCACCATCTATTTTTGGGGGAACTCAGCAATTGGCAACTGCCAGGCACCAAGTAGTGGAATCTTGGTCAGGAAATCAGCAACTCCGTGAGTCACCACGCCTCTGGCCACCTGCCTAAGTAGAAATGACTGGGCTTTCTGGGAAGAGAGGGCATACAGGGATCTGGGTATGACTGGGACAGAGATTAAATCTGACCAAGGTAGCTGCTGCTTCACCCCCAAACAGGCCCCACTAAATACTTTTACTAAAAAAAAAAAAAAAAAGTTTACTGATCCTTGCTACAGATTATTAAATTTTAATTTATGACTTGTCTTCCTCAAAGGATTATAAATTCCTTGAGGCAGCAAAAAGTATAATTGTCCACCATGCTCAGTAATTATTAGATGATTAATTGTTTGCTTTCATCAATCTATATTCTTTAGCATCAAAATCTTCTATTTTTCCTCCATTTAATCCCACTATAAGTTGACAACTTTGAAAGCTACTTATATTTCAGAATAAGAGATAACGATGCAGGATTATTACTTATCTGACATGTTTAAAGAAAACGTCAAAAAATTAAAATAGAAGTGTCATATCTATTAGCTAGCAATGACAAAAAGAAAAATACAAAAGAGGCCACAGGTCATATAAAAATTTTTAAAAGAAAACAGAATTCTAAATTAGGATTTATTTCACTCCAGGATATTAAATATTTCAAGAGTTCTGAAAAGAAACTATCTTCTCCTCTCTGAGGTCTCAATCTATTTGTCTCAGCATGTTAGACATTGAGTCCTTTCCTGTCTCACCTGTTCTTTGCCTCCCACAAGGCCTGTGACTCAGGTGTACCACATGTGAAGTGTAGTCATGAGGCAACTGCTCTAAAAGACATTATTTCACTGACAGATGCAGTGTACCCTAAGGATTATAGAAACCACTGCTCATGTTTTACTAATTCTTCTGGTCACTAAGTAGGCCTCCACCTGTATATTAAGAAAATGACTTATGCCATTATCCGATTTGTACTAGTCAATCCATGCTGTATTCCTGGACTGTAAGATCATTTGTGCTCAAGGTAAATACTAGCTATTCTTGGGATGTGTTTACTTCTGGAATTTTGGAACTGGTTGAGGAAAGGTCTCAGGTGAAAGGTATTGATAAAAGAAAAGCTTTATTACATTCATCTTTTAAAGAATTTATTAAAGCATTCAGTGACTCATGAATCAGGGCAGCTTCAGACCACAAGTGGCAAGCACTCTGCCAGGAGGGGAAAAAGGGGAAACTTTTCTGAAGGGTTTGCAGAAGCACGACAAACAAAACAACTTTGGTTAGAATGGAAAGTTCCTAGTTAAAAGTTAGTAATTTCTTTTCTTTTCTTTCTTTCTTTCTTTCTTTCTTTCTTTCTTTCTTTCTTTCTTTCTTTCTTTCTTTCTTTCCTTTTCTTTGGGGGATGGGGTTCTTATTTCTGGTGCTGTATTTGAAAATATAACACAAATGCATTGTATAACTTCATGTAAAATGGAACTGATTTTCCAATATGACAGGGTACAAGTCTCAAATCTAATTCTCCACCTCGCTTTCAGTCAATGATAGCCTCTACTTTCAGAGAAAAGAACACCCTCATTTGCTTGCTCCCTCGGCTTCCTGGCCAACAATTCACTATCTTGCCTGCATTATTTTCCATCCCTTTGAGATTTATTCCTGTCCATGGAAAGTGCTGTTTAGTCCTTTATCTAAAGCTACTCTCTTCCTAAATTGTTTTCCTTACCTTCTGCTCCCCAGTTTTTTCCAGCATCTCCATTCTCTCCTTCTTTGCTTGCTTATTCCCACAGTTAGTGATTTCTGATTAGCAGAGTTACCCTAGTTTCAATTTACCGTTTACATTGGGCTTTGATTTGTTCACCAAAGAATTTGAAGTGCCAGAGCCACCCCAGTCTAAAGGTCTCTAAATTCGATTAAAAAAAAAAAAACAGTATGTTTAAATGAAAAAGACTAGAAAACAACATTATCTGAGAGGATGATGTATAATGACTTTTCGCAATGAAACTCGTCTATCAGATGGGGTTTGTGGATATCTATTACATGTTATCTCCTAAATATCTGCAGGGAGGACCCTGTGCATAGTCACATGGAAAGGCACATTCTTTAAAAATGTTGATTGTAAATATTCAGATACATCCAATATGCTGGGAGGAAATATTACTGTCTAAGGTATTACCGTTTTCATACAATTTTAAGGACTTTCAGAGTACTTCAGCTGTTTGGAGCTTGATGCCAAGGAAGCTGAGTGTGTGCGTGTGTGTGTGTGTGTGTGCATGTGTGTGTGCGTGTGTGTGTGTGTGTGCATGTGTATGGGTGTGTCTTAAAACTTTCTGTTCCCAAGAGTCTACATAACTGTCCTCCTAGCTCATATGGAAAATGTTTTGTCTTAGTCTGTTCAGGCTGCTATAACAAAATGCCATAAATTGAATAGCCTATAAATAACAAAAATTTATTTTTCATCGTTCTGGAGGATGAGAAGTCTAAGTTCAAGGTGCTAGTATATTGAGTATCTGGTGAGAACCCACTTCCTGGTTCACAGATGACTGTCTTTTCATTGTAACTTCTCATGGCATAACGAGGGATGGCCTCTTTGGGGCGTTTATTTTTTTTTAATAAGGATATTAATCCCTCTCATAAATTCTCTGCCTTCATAACCTAATTATCTCCCAAATGACCCACGTTTTAAAACCATCCATTGAGGATTAGGATATTAATATATAAATTTTGTAGGGACATAAACTTTTAGAACATTGCAGGCTTGTTTTCTGCAAAGCAAAACGTGTGGATGGTTCAGATCTTCCCATTGCTGCTATCACCTCCTTGTACAAATGACTTAGACTTGCGGCAAAACTCTAATTCTATCCACCATGAAATGTTTCTTCTAGTATATATAAAAGAAACTCTAGAATATTCCTGTTCATTTTTAACAGAATGAAAATAATTTATATGAACTTAGGATACTTTTTTCAACTCTCTATAGCCACATAAAACTGGCCAAATCAGCTCATACCCTTTAGGAAATAAGAGAACAAGATAGATGAAAATCAAACCAATAAATGTGTTGTGAAATTATATATATGGAAATTAAGTAGGGAGATCTAGAAAGTAATTTCCTAAACACACCATTTTTAGACTTAGCATTTCTTATAAACATCACCTTTTCTTTTTCTTGTGGTTGGAAGAAAATTAAAATTCAAAGAGCAAGCTTTATGTTCACATTTTTAAGAATGCATTTGGAAAAGAAAACAAACAAAAATTTTGATTTTTTTAAAAGTGGGATTAAGTTAAGGTATGTTAACTAGGAGTGGACAAGAAATTGAATTATTGATATTGGCCTGGCAATCCTTGAATTTTAGATTCAAGGAATGAACAATATCATCTTTCAACAGCCTCAAAAAAAAGACCCAGATCACCTGATGGAGAAAAAGACTATATCAAACTTAAAATATGCTCTGCCATGTTTATTTGAATTCACTGCAACTACTGAGCTACAAACATGTGGACAAGTAGACAACTAGAAATCTGAAAGCAAACTGAGCTTACTTCAAAGGAGGATCAGTAGGAGAGTACAAAGAATGCAAATCAGCACTTGTTGGGGAACTAAATGCTAGAACTAATGCTAGTCACTTTACATTCAGGTGACATTTAAAAGTCACAATAATGCTACATGTTATGTAGTATGGTTCGTATTTGAGATGAGAAAATAGAGGCTCAGAGATTGTAAATAATTTGCCACAAACCACATAACTTGTCAATCATGATGGCGTTTAGTATTTCATGACGTCATGCCAGAGAAACAATAGACCCCAATATGTATGAGTTCTTTTAATGCTACATAACCATAGGTGGCAATTTGCTGTCATATTAGGAAGAAAAAAAGTAGGGATTTTTTTATTTGCTTTAAGTTTTCTTATGTCTACTGGTAAATAATATTATTTCTACTCCAGAAACCACAAAGAATTCTTGACTGTTCCTTAGAGTCCAAGTCAGTTTTAGGCGAACACACTTCTTTTGGTCTTTCCAGTATTAATACAAATTACTCATCCTGAAAGATCAATAATTATTGGCTTTTTTTTTAGTTCCTAGGTCTGTGTTTTATGATGAGTCAATATGATATATTAGCACAGCACCATGAAAATGATGTGAAATGGCATCAGGGACTAGTGGGTGATGGCCAGGAACCTAGCCAATTGTGGGAAAATTTTTTTTCCCAAGAAGTCAGGAAAAGAAATGTCACCTTACATGCCAGAAGAAAACATCATGCTTATTTGAAAGAAACTCATCCTAACAAAGCATTATTGAGTCATTGATGCCAGCTCAAAGCCTCATGCAGAAATCTAGCATAATGTTCCTTGTCCTTTTAGTTTTGGGAAAAATGACCCAAATAACATTCTCAAAATTATCGTGCTGATACAATTATGGTTTCCATAAACTCGCTTGTTCTTTTTTTTTTTTTTTGACAGAATCTCGCTCTGTTGCCCAGGCTGGAGTGCAGTGGCATGATCTCGGCTCACTGCAACCTCTGCCTCCCGGGTTCGCACCATTCTCCTGCCTCAGCCTCCCGAGTAGCTAGGGCTACAGGTGCCCACCACCATGCCCGGCTATTTTTTTTTTTTTTTTGGATTTTTAGTGGAGATGGGGTTTCACCATGTTAGCCAGGATGGTCTCGATCTCCTGATCTTGTGATCCACCTGCCTCAGCCTCCCAAAGTGCTGGGATTACAGTTGTGAACCCCGCGCCCGGTGGTTCTCTCTTGTTCTTATGTTTAATGAGTGTCAACAAATGCTACTGGAAGCAACAACTCTTCCTCCTTAAACAAATGGCATCTTTCCAATCATTTAATTTGTAAAATGTGAATTTCTCCTGAAGAAATCTTATCCTTTTCTTCTCTTTCTCCAACCTGCACTTACGTCATGGCTCAGTCATTCAAAACTATTACTAAAAATCTATACTCAGAGTCAAAGGCAGTGTATGTTTTACAGCATGCACAACAACTAAAAGGGGCAATATAATGTAAATACTTTCTATAACTCTATTAATATTGCTAGCTTTTCTCACTCATCCTATTATAAATCAGAAAAATAACAAGCTTACTTTCCCATCCTTGACTAGTTTTCTTCCTGTCACTGATCTGTGCTTTCATTCATTGAAAACATAGTTATCAAGCACCAGATAGAAGTGTGCCAATCACCATCCCAGTCCCTGGGAGCCCAGACAAGAAGGAACTCTGCATGTCAGAGTCTCATACTCCAGTTAGGTAGACAAATACCCAAACAGACAATTACCAAGCATGTGTATGCACACTACAAACCAATGGCAGGAACCACAACTATTGTTTTTCCGGAGGAGGTAACATACTGAATTTTGATGAAATTAACATTTACATTTTTACCTGGAGATAAATTTTTACCAACAGGGGTTTCCGAGATGAGTTCTCCCCAAACTATTTGCGACATGGTGAAGAACCAATCGTTTTGTTTGTCTATTTTGTTTTGTTTATCTAACCCATTGCGGGATGCCACTTTCATACAATACAATAAAAATATCTCAGCAATATCAAATTGCTGTGGCATTATGTACTTATCTCACTAAGATCTGTAACCAGTGGTTTCCTGACTGACATTAGCCTGCAGAGCCAAATTTAAGTACTGCAAACTTTGTTTACCAGGCTCAGAAACATAAATTGCAATACATAGCTTTATTTCAGTGGCATGGAGAGGACAAGCTGAAGAATTTCCAGCTGTTCCCTCCTCCTCGAGAAATAGTATCATCTAACAATTCCATAGCTCTTGCTGTGAGACAGGCACTCTTCACCACAGGCTCTGAATATCAGTGTCCCCATTTCACATATAAAGACACTGAGATCACACAGCAAGGAAATGTCAGAAGTGGGATACAAACCTAGAAAGTCCAGTTCTGATCACTAAGCTATACCACAGGGTGAGGGCATGGCCTGACCATTTGGAGGGAGGTTTACTCTCTTCAAATGAGAAGCCCAATTTTATCTTTCTGATTTCCACAGAATATATTTATTCTCATGAAAGTGTGAGTTGTGTGCTTAAATGAAAAGGAGTGGCATTATAATAGTGAGCAATTTCTCTTTCTTTCTTTCTTTCTTTTTTTTTTTTTTTTTGAGATGGAGTTTTGCTCTTGTTGCCCAGGCTAGAGTGCAATGGCACAATTTCAGCTCACCGCAACCTCCTCCTCCAGGTTCAAGTGATTCTCCTGCCTCAGCCTCCCAAGTAGCTGGGATTACAGGCATGCACCACCACGCCTGGCTAATTTTGTATTTTTAGTAGAGACGGGGTTTCGCCACGTTAGCCAGGCTGCTTTCAAACCCCTGACCTCAGGTGATCCACCTGCCTGAGCCTCCCAAAGTGCTGGGATTATAGGCATGAGTCACCACATCCGGCCAATAGTGAGCAATTTTTCTAAAATGAAAGATTTACTGTCCAAGTAGGTTGATGAACTAAAGTTATTCAAATAATATTTAGTTTCTTCACCAAGTGTGCCAGTATGCTGTGGGAGTACAATGTTCATATGAACACTGCAGAAGAGGCATTTCCCGTCCTTTGTGATAGTTTTCTGTGTCAATTGGGCTATTGTTATTTAATCAAACACTATTCTAGATGTTGCTGTGACCAGGTATTTTGTAGATGCGGTTAACTTTGAGTAATGATGACCCTTAATAATGTGGGTATGACTTGTTCAGTCAGTTACAAGGCCTTTAGAGTAAGACTGAGGTTTCCTTAAAGTGGAAGAAATTCTGCCTCAAGACTGCAACATCAGCTCTTGACTGAGAATTTCCAGCCTACTGGCCTGCCATACAAATTTTGCACTTGCCAGCCCTCACAAGTGCATAAGCCAATTTCCTAAAACAAATATATTTGTATAAATATATGTAAGTGTGCATATATGCACACATACACAACTGGTTCTGTTTTGCTGAAGAACACAATCCAACCTGGTTATAACATTACTTATTTAATTTTCGTAAATGCTATTAAGATATCTGTTAGGGAATGGGAGATAATTTTTGCAACCTACTCATCTGACAAAGGGCTAATATCCAGAATCTACAATGAACTCAAACAAATTTACAAGAAAAAAACAACCCCATCGAAAAGTGGGCGAAGGACATGAACAGACACTTCTCAAAAGAAGACATTTATGCAGCCAAAAAACACATGAAAAAATGCTCATCATCATGGCCATCAGAGAAATGCAAATAAAAACCAGAGTGAGATACCATCTCACACCAGTTAGAATGGCCATCATTAAAAAGTCAGGAAACAACAGGTGCTGGAGAGGATGTGGAGAAATAGGAACACTTTTACACTGTTGGTGGGACTGTAAACTAGTTCAACCATTGTGGAAGTCAGTGTGGCGATTCCTCAGGGATCTAGAACTAGAAATCCCATTTGACCCAGCCATCCCATTACTGGGTATATACCCAAAGGAGTATAAATCATGCTGCTATAAAGACACATGCACACGTATGTTTGTTGTGGCACTATTGACAATAGCAAAGACTTGGAACCAACCCAAATGTCCAACAATGATAGACTGGATTAAGAAAATGTGGCACATATACACCATGGAATACTATGCAGCCATAAAAAGTGATGAGTTCATGTCCTTTGTAGGGACATGGATGAAACTGGAAAACATCATTCTCAGGAAACTATTGCAAGGACAAAAAACCAAACACCGCATGTTCTCACTCATAGGTGGGAATTGAACAATGAGAACTCATGGACACAGGAAGGGGAACATCACACTCCGGGGACTGTTGTGGGGTGGGGGGAGGGGGGAGGGACAGCATTAGGAGATATACTTAATGCTAAATGACGAGTTAATGGGTGCAGCAAAACAACATGGCACATGGATACATATGTAAGAAACCTGCACATTGTGCACATATACCCTAAAACCTAAAGTATAATAATAAAAAAAAAATAAGTAAAGGATATGTGAAAGATGAATAAGAATAAAATAGCTTCGATATTTTTTTTTTAAAAAAAGATATCTGTTAGGAAGTCTTCCATATATATGTGTGTGTGTGTATATATATATATATATATATATATATATATATATACAACATATATATACACATATATATTAAATTCAACTTGAACTTTTTATATTCTCTTTATATATATCTTTTTTAAATTTAATTTTTAATGACAAAATTGTCTTCTCATACTCACAAAAAAATAGGAAAAATTATAGGTGTGAAACTGAGTTCTATATTTTAACCTGTGCTGACAATTTTAAAATACTCAACTTGCACCTGTACATTAATATTTTTATTTAGAAAATAAATAGAACTAATATGTCTATATTACTAAGTTATAAAAAAGGATTAGATTCTCTTTTTTTTGGTACCTCAATTTTCTCCTCTGTTTAATAGCAATAAAACTTGTCAACTTTCTGCCTTAGAAAAATATATTTTTTAAAATACCCAAATATTCAGAGAAAAGTTATAAATGCATAGGCAAAAGCAACATTTATATTCAAATAATTATAAACCTTTTTAAAAATCTGGTACACACAAAAAGTGTGAAAGCAAATACAGTCGATTGTTTTATCACTGTTATAATTAATGATTTTTTAAATAATTAAAACTTCAAATTTTCAGGATTTGTACAGTGAATTTTTATTGCACTTTAGGTTTTATAATTTAAAGATAATTTCTTGGAAAGTAAATTGCAAAAACTATACCATTTTCTTTATCTTAATTTAAAAAGTCAGCCATCAGTGGCCAGACACCAGTCTTGGTGTGTACACTTTTGAAGTTATCCTGTTCATTCTGGAAAGATTTATATCGAATACCTTCTAAGGTGAAAAGTTATTTATAGATTATTGAAGGTATTTGTGACAGAAGACTTTTTAGTAAAATACAAATTATTCCAATAGTTAAGAATAGTTATTACTTTAGTGAAATATAATCTACTCTCTGTTTTAAAATTCTTGCCCTGATTTTCTATGCCTCATCCCCTTTGTTCCATCTTTCTTATTGTTCCGTTGAAATCAGTGAAGGAGAATGATTAATCTTATCCAAATGAAGCTCCAGAAGTGTACATGGCTGTACCAGACATCTGGTGTGTTAACTATCAGCAGATCGGCCCTACAGCAGCTGAAGACAGCAGACAGGAGTCTAAAACAGGAGCATCCACCTCAGGTCTTATTTATAATGCAAGAGTCAGTGATGAAGCGCACATGCTGCCTTGAAATGGCACAGCTGTGAAAAGACGCAGCCTCGGGCTGCTGCGAAATGGCATTAGATGTTATTTAGCAGCCCTGCCCAAGCACTTACCTAATAGAGGCATGTGCACTATTTCCCAGACTGAACAATAGGGGCACACTAAGAGATAAACCTCTAGTGGAAAGGATTCAAAACTAGGTCTAAGAAATATCCAGGCATCTATCGGTGGATAGCGTTAGATAAAAATATTTCGTTGTTGTTACAGAGGATTATATAAATAATTTTAAAGTTTTGTGTTTTTAACATTTTAAAATAGTTTTTTTTCTTTTATTATTAAAAATCTACTGAAATATCTCCCAGGGATATTGCTTTTCTGGGTTTATTTCAGAAAGTCCCACCAGTGGAACAGAAGCAAACTGAAAGTCCCGTTCCACATATCTTTTTATTATCGCTGACTACAGACTTCTTCAGATAGCAGCAGTTGAAGTTCAAAACTGTAATTTCCCCCAGCGAATAGGAATTGGAAGTCTAGAGAGTTAATAGGGCTTTTCATGAAAACCCAACTCTGTGATCTAATTTCAGATTGCAGGAAATATGCCAACTCTAGTGGCTAATTAGAGTTATTCATTGAAAATTATTTGTAGCCAGCCTTTAATCCCTTACAGCAAAGTGCATTGACGATGTTGGCAGCATAAACATTGGCAGCATGAATGTTAGATTTTTAGGAAAGTGTGCAAGAAAAAAATGGTTGCATTTGGATTATGCGGTTTCCTTGGCTGAAAAATTTTCAGACGACAAGATGCTAATTTTGGCTAAATTTGGTGATAGTTCGCATTTTCCACTTAAATACTGGAGCCTTTTTCTGAGAGAGGGCTTTAATAGGAATACATTTCCCTCACATATCTCCACATTGAAGAGTAATTCTGGAATAGACTGGCATTTGCTTTGCTAGTTAAGATTTTACTAGATTTATTAAATTCAGATTGCTTTAGGATTAAACTGAAAACCTCTTCCTTTGTTGCCACAATTATACCCATCTAGGGTTTAATCCTATTTTTCCAAGGGACATCTAACTCTAATGTAAATTGCACGAAGCCAGGGAGTTTTTATCTAATTGGTTGACTTCTGTAACCTGAGAGCCCACTGTAGGACTTGGCGCATAGATTCAGTACCCACCATGCATTCATTAAGTGAATGATTGAAAGAATGAATGATATTTAGTCTCAAGTGAAGGAGAGAATGAGACTGTATTTAGATCAACTGGTAAGCCTAAATACTTGGTTTCAAAGTAGTTCACTCCACCAATGCCAGGAACATTTGGATCCCAACCACACCCTGTGTTCCATCCCTTCTTCCTCCTTGCTTTTACTTCCGCTATTTTAATAAAACAGTTTTACTTGAGCCTTTTACAAGTGAAAGAGTTGGGCAGAGCTTAATGAATGAACTTTATATCATATTGACTGCAGGAAAATTAAGAAAACTTAATTTTCCCCACAATACCATGTCCGTAAGCTAGGATTTTTAAAAATAAAGAGCAGCTTTAAATCATACAGAACATCAGTTGCATCTAAAAGTGACCCTTAATAAAACAACTATAATAAAAATTAAAAGAACAACAACATATGTAGTCAGCAAATTTTGTCTTCAGCACTCTATGCCTCCACTTTTTTCTTTTGTCATACTTTGCCCAAAGGCACCCAGTTTCTCCACTTCATGTCATCCTCCTCTCCCAGAAGAAAATTTTATAATTCATTCACTTTGAATTATTAATGAGACTTAATCTGTTGCTATCCAGAGGTATTACAATTTTAAATAAAAAATCCATTTCTAATTGTGTGAGAGTATTTGAGGCATTAAGAGGCTAACTGAGAAGCCCTGAAATCATATGATCCATTCCCTAAATAATATTAATGAATATTAGTTAGCAATAAAACTCATGGGCTAGTAGTAGAGGCAAATTGGTAAAACTAATTCTAAATTTCTATAATTAGTGTTAATAACATATGTATGTATCATGTGATTGTTTCAAAGGGGGGGTGATCAGTTTGCCCGAGCACTCTGGAAGAATCATTATTTCACAAATCAGCCTTTTTTTAAATCACTGGATAGGTTTAATAATTTTTTAAAAATGTATCCTCTTGTTGAATTGAAGACTTTTTATGTTCTTTACACATTAGCCAAGTACTGGCCACTGGAGTGGAAAAAACCTCAGATGTTTTAGGTAGGTAGGTTTTTCTTCTTCTTAAGAACTGCTTATTTCCTCAGCATTCAACAAGCTATATCCTTGTCTAATTTAAACTACTGCCCCTTTCCACTAGACGCCATGGACTTCCGAGCATCTGTTCTAACTTAGTAAGGTTCTATCTAACATGGTAGCAGCTGACAAGAGGTAATGAATTTGCCTCTAATAATGAGTGGACTATCACTCACTTGGTAGGTCCTCTGCCTGACTTCATTATTAGATGTGAAGTTTAATTAGGGGCTGAAGAGGTATAATTTCAAACACAGAACACCATTTAGAATAAAGACACAGGTCATTGTCTACTTGCAGTCACCACAATCTATGTCTGCAATGGACTAGAATTTCTGAAAGGAAGGGCATAGCACTAAGCAGGCTGCTGAGGTGTTTTAATCCCTAAAATTCTAGTGGAAGGGTCACCATAAATGCCAAACATAACAGGACTTTAATGACCATGAAACTCCCCTGAGAAATTCAGATAAGAAACAAATGATTAGTAGAGATTTAAAACAATGATAATACAGAATCCTGGTGAGAAGGATGCGTGATTACATCTCTTGGTGGATTCAGCCTTCTGGAAGGTGATTTGGCAATGTGTGAATAATCTGAATGATCTAAATACCAGCCTGGACAATATAGCAAGACTTTGTCTCTAAGAATAAAAAAGAAATTACCCAGGCATGGTGGCATGTGCCTGTGGTCCCAGCTACTCAGGAGGCTGAGGCAAGAGGATCACTTGAGCCTGGCCAGTTGAGGCTGCAGTAAGCTATAATCGCACCACTGCACTCCAGCCCAGTAACAGAGTGAGATCTAGCCTCAAAAAAAAAAAAAAAAAAGTCTGAACATGTGCACGTACTTTGATCCAGAAATACCTTAAGTATAATTGGAGATGTATGCAAAAGTTTCCCTTACAAGTATGTTTATAGCAGCATAAGTTTAAATATTGGCAAATATTTGATCATAGAAAGTTGCTTAAATTAAATTAATTTGCTTATCCATGTGACTGGATATGACATAGTCACTGAGAATCATACTATAGAACAATGAATGACATGGGAAATGGTACTTATTAAATATTAATGGAAAGAAGCAGGTCACAAAAATTATGTATTGTGACATGATTTAAATAATGTAAAGTACATGTATGTGTGTAAGAGTAGGGGAAACTCAACATATTGATGTACCATACAGCAAAATGTAAAATATCTGATCCCTTAGCTATAGAGATGAGACTTTTTTTTTTACTTTTTTCTTCATGCTTTTCTAGAGATTCATATTTTCTATTATGATGAACCATAAGAAGTTACCGTTAACTGACTATAAATGGCCATTTTATAAGGTTCAAGCTCATGAGCTGAATATAAATATTTTTATAATAAAAATAATAATTTTGGTTTATTAAAGAAATGATCTTCCTGCCAGACAGGCTGAGATATTAGTCTTTCATCTGTAATAGGTTGCAGTCAGGTTAGCTAAAAATCAGCAAAGTTCTTGTTTTCCAGCACCTTTTCTGTTCACTCCAGTGCGCATGCAGAAAGACAATAATATTCTAGGCGTGTTGTGAACCAAAAACATTTGATAAACACTGGTTGATCAAGAAAACATTTTCATGTTCCCTTTTATGACAGGGAGGGTGGTGTGGGAAAAACCAAGAGATTTTATTATCGTGTCTGGGAAGAGGCCCATATGTATGAGTTCCCTTTATAAAGGAAACTGTGACACTGAAAAGGTATTGCTTTACACTTGCATCAGTAGATTTTCCCAGCTTCTATCTTTAACAGAGAAAGCCAGGCTCATAACACGAGATTGAAATATAAAACTTTCTTTCCACACATGCACCCACCGTCTAACCTCAGTCACTCCGATTTGCAGTCTCTCACTTCACCAGTAATCACTGCCATCCTGACTATGGAGTGGATGAGCCAAGCTGTGGGATTGTGGCATTAGATTTGCAAGGCTCTAGAATTGGTGTCATAAGATAAACATAACATTGCTAAAGCCCTGAATTGGATCATATGACTCCTGAAGACTTCAAGGAGGGAACATACCACCTATCAAATGGCATGGCTCAAAAAGGCATAGCTTAGTAGGCTAATTTACTTTTCCTTTTACTGGATGACTAGTGCAGCTGGTAGGTTTTGGGCAATCAGCTAAACTTAGAATTGTGGTCAATAGACAGACATTCTCTGCTGAAAGTCTTGGCTGTGAGTACAGATTCACATTGGAATAAATTGTCTGAGCTTTAACTACACAGAGAATTGGGCAACTTGTCCACAGATATTTAGAAAAGAGTTGGAAGAATCCTTGAGGTTTTCCACTCCAACTGGCCACCCAATGAAAAAATCTCCATTAAAGCATACTTGATGGATGGTGTCAGTCAGTCTCTGCCTGAATGCACAGAAAGTTCAACTACTCTATGAGTCAACCTTTTCCATTGTTGGAATTAGAAAAGGCTTCCATATTAGGGAGCTGGTATCTCCCTTGTTGTTGGTTTTTATATGGTCCTGGTGCTGCCCTCTAAAGCAGAAAATGTTTACTTCCCCTTTCACGTGATAGACTTTTAAATACTTGAAGGCAACAACAACAGGTTAAATCTTAATTAATAAACAAAATGAGAAGACTTGAGAAACAAAGAATAAATGCCAGCGCAAACATGCTCACATTAAATGGAAACAAAGGCTATGTTTGCTTTTTAAAATAAACTTTTTAAAGAATAGTTTTAAATTTACAGAAACATTGAGACAATAGTGTTCCCATGCACTTCCACTTATTACACACCCAGCTTTATTAACATCTTGCATTGGTATGGTACATTAGTTACAATTAATGAACCAATATTTGTACATGATTATTAACTAAATCTATATTTGATTTTCTTAGTTGTTACCTAATGTCCTTTTGCTCTTCCAGGATCTTATTCTGGATGGCCTGAATTAAGCACTACATTTAATCTCCATGTTACTTTAGGTTCCTATTGGCTGGAGAGTTCTTTACTTTCCTTGATTTTGATATTGTTGATGGTTTTCAGGAGTACTGGTCAGGAATTTTGTAGGATGTTCCTTTATGGAAATTTGTCTGATGGATGGGTTATATGTTTTTAGAACAAAGGTCACAGAGATAAAGTACCATTTTCATCACATATCAAGGGTTTATGCTATCAACATGATCTTGACTTTGATAACCTGGCTAAGGTAGTGTTTCTCGTCACCATGAAGTTCCTCATTTTCCTCCTTCCTCATGGCAATCTTTGTAACAAAGCCATTCTGTATAGTGGGAAGTTATAATGCCCCTCTTTTAGAGTGGAGCATCTACATAATTTATTTTGAATTCTTCTGAATGGGAGATTTTTCTCTTCACCATTCAATCGTATATTTATATCAATATAGATAATGAATTAATATAGATCACTTATTTTATATTTGGGTTTAGAATTCAATGCTATTTCATGCATTTTGTTGCTCAGATAGTTCTAGTTTTGGCCATTGTAAACTCCTTCAATTGATGTTTGTGCCCCTTTGCCACAGTCCCATCAATATAGGTTGTTTTATGGGGTTTATTGTAGTTGTTTTGTATGTGTGTGTTGTTGTTGCTGTTTAAACACCTTCTTCTTGTACCACAAAATCTTCCAGGATTATCTGTATATTTCATCCCCCAGTCCTAGAATCAGTCGTTTCAGACATTTCTCTAAGGAGTCTCGTGTTTTTGTTTTTTGTTTTTATTGGATAATGGTATTATTATAGAAATCAAGAACCAGGTGCTATGTGTACTTGTTCTACTGGGGAGTTGTTTTATTTAGGCCCTCTCAGCTTACAGAACAAGGAAATATATGTGAATATCCTAAACCATGTATATACACATATCTACAAACTTTTCTATATGTAGCCATATGTATCTATATTAAGCTAAACATGAGTTCATACTGATATCTCCAACTCTAATTCACTCCTAGTGGATTATTTTAGCCTCCTGCTGCTGCCCATCTGTAAACTGTCACTTCAACAGTAAGAAATGCAGCTTCTACCATCTGCTATCCATTTACTTAAATGTTTAGTTCCAATATATGTGAATAGCGGAATCAGAATTGTTAACCTGCACTCCTGTGAGAAACAACTTTAGTAATGCATATGTACAGTTTTACCTTTTGATTTGCAGAGATGTTTGCTTTTAACAAACAGGATTTTTAAAACCTAGTTTATATTTTTGAACTGTTCTTATCTGTCATTCAGTAATGACAATTTGCTATGGTTGATAGCACATTGCTTGCTTACTAGAATTTAAAACTTTGCAGAAGCTCTCCTGCCAATTTATTTATTTATGAATTCAACATTTTTCTTTATAGAGAAGGGGGTATGGCACTAATAAGTACATTTCTATTAAGTTAAAGGTAGTAAATTAAGCATAATTGACCCATGTTAATGAGATTATCAACAGATATCTACCCACCATGCCAGGTCGATTTCAACAACAACAAGGAGACAGAAAGGTAGAGAAGAAAGTCAGGAAATAAGAGACCTGCCACCTAAACAGTTTCAGAGATGTCATAATCCTCTAAGAATATTCCCCAAGAAAGGTCTCTTATTGTTTCAGACACCAGTTCTCAGATAGGAAAACCCAGCAACCTTCTTTTCAGCCAATGGAACCATTGTTCAAGTGACAAAGGACTGCTACAGTTTAGAAAGCATTTGTTGGTAAAACTTTCATAAAAGTAGATGATGAACAAGCCTATGTTGATCACACTGGGTGTGTGCCAGTGTCTGATACTGAATACCCTCCCTGACAAGTGCTTCCACATTCTTCCAACTGCAATACCTTAAAATAGAAGGATCAACTATGTGGAATAAATGTCTGACTATTGGTCTGAAGATTTGGCTCCTCATTCTTGTTCTGCCAGTTAGTATTGGTGTGGCTTTGGAAAAGTCACTGAATCTATTACCTTATTTGAAAACTAGATGGATCATTAAGTAAGGTCAAAGTCAGTCAAATTTTAATGATTTTCAGTAGATGAAGCTTGTCTTTACTAATGATGCTCTGTTTTTTTCCTTCACTAAAGGAAGAAAAAAATTATTATCTCCAAGAAACAACCTCTTACACAATTCAGTCTAATGAAATTCAGTTCTACACAAGAAATACCGAGATTTTATTACGTGCCAGGCAATGTGCTAGGCCCTGAGATAAACCTGTTTTGAAGACAAACAAGGTCCATGCCTTTGCAGAGCTGATAGTCTAATATGATAAACAAATAGGTAAACATGCACTTTACAATCATGTATGATAAGGGCTTTGATGGGTAACAAGAAGAACAATCACAAATATTTTTAAAAGAGCCCTAAACTTTTAAAAGCCTATTCTCAGGAAAAATCTGAAACATACTCTAATGAGAAATTGTCTGTGAATAATTTAAAGATTATTCCAATTGTGGGGAAGGGAATCTATACTTTACAGCTTTTATTTACTGGAAAAAGATCCTTAAAAGGGCATTTTTAGGTATTTGCTGGCCTATGGGGGGCCTGGGGCGTTCTCAAGCTCTTGACATCACTATAGTATAGAACCTATACTACTACAGAGATAGATGATCACTTACTCTGCCCACTTGGCATGTAGCTGGATCTAATGCAAGACTCTTCATGTCTTATCTTTAGGTTGTCTTTTCAGCTCCAAAATATAAATATTCAGTATTATTGGAACAAGAAGGCCTTTCAATCAACTTGTGCCGTTGCCCACATGCCTTGAAAGGAGGACAGCCTGTTCTAAGTGATAACAAATTCTTAATTTACTGAAATCTCTGCTTCAATCAGATCTGCTGCTGCAGCCTACTGCCCAGGCTGATAGCTCCCTTATCTACAGTGCCTCAGAAAATAAAAGGTGGAAACGCTGAATTGCTGCCAGTCTTCTTCCAGTCAAGGCCTTCTATTAAAAGGTCTGGAAGGGCCAGCTCCTTGCCCAGAGCATCTTTGAACATGGCTATGGAGTAGAAGCTCAGCTTAAGGACTTCAGGACAAGATGTTAAACTAGAAAAAAAGAGAAATATCGATTTTGACTTTGAGAAAGCTCACAAGCCACTTAAATATTCAGCTCTATTAGCCAAGTCATAGCCAAAAGTGACTGTGGCATTTTCATCAGATAAGCAAAAAAGATAAATACTATGTTTCCTGTCCTGCAGTGGTTACTACTTTAACTTGTTAAATTTCTTTTAAGTTGAGGCTTTTTATATCTGTCACCAGATTCTGGATTCGTTTTGTTATTTGTAAATCAAGAAAAGAGTTGAGTTTTTTCCTGTGTGGACTAAATACTACTAAGCTTCATATTTTGGGCATTTATAGATTTACCTGTACTTTCTAAAATCCTTCCTCTCGACTTATTTTTTATTTTTAAGAACCATTGGCCACTCTTTTGCCTTCCTCACTAAGTAAGCACTTACAGTTTGGGCACATGCTGTTTTACTAAACACAATAGATCCAAATTCATGTGTCAACACAAGGGTTGTTGAGTGCAGTGAAGTTCTGGTATTAGTAATTCCAAACTGAAATTGTGGACTAATCTTTACATTCCTGCCATTCTTTCCTCAGCCATCCCTCTCTTTTCCTTTAGCTAAATAACCAGGAAGGTGTTGAACAAGGTAAACAGCATCCAAGCTTGGAAACGTTGGCTGGAGACATGACTTGAGATGACTTAAGACATCCAGTTAGGTCCAGGCCTGAATCCATTAGTCATCCAGTTTCCCCAAAGTTCAGAGGATAGTTTATAGATATAAGTATTATATTTATACATATATCCGTGCATTTATATGTATGTATATAAATAAATATATCTATGTTTGTGCATGAATATTCATGTACACACACAATTTCTTGTCTTAAACTTGGCTTTTCAAAAAAGATGCTAAACAATATATTTTTGAGATCATCCCCATGAGTACATGTAGTTCTGTTTCAGCTATTTTTAAAGACAACATAGACTTCCAATAAAAATGTCACCCTTATTTATTTAACCAATTCCCTATTAAAAGACATTTAGATGATTGCTCGTCTTTTGTCATTAAAATTATGCTTCAATGAACTTACCTTGATATCTTTCATTTTCTTATTCATCAGAAGTATGAATTTCTCAAAGTGGAATTTTGGGGACAAAGAGTATACACATTAAATTTTTACTGTGCTAAGTTTGTTTCCATAGAGTTATGAAAATTACACTCACACCAGTAATATAAGAGGGACTCTTTCCTCAAGTGCTCAGTAAAACAGTGTTGCTAAATCTTTTTTCTCTTATCTCATTGGCAGAATATGGTATCTCAATGTAGCTTCTAGTTTGCATTTTTTAATGATTGGGATTAATAATATTTTCCTGTGTTTAGAAAAGATGCCTTTTTTTCTATGAACTCTAGTCATCCATTGCTTATGTTTCTGAGTTGTTTATATACTTTTGCTTATTAGAAGGGGTTTTACTAAGTAATTTAACTATTTCTTTAATGACATAAGCCACAAATAGTTTTCCTTGTTTTTATTATCTCTGATTTTCATTTTGGGTTTTCTTTATAGAAAACGTAGTTGAAGTATGTAATTGAATTTATTATTTTAAAATAATTTTCAGATTTGGTTTCATACTAAGGCAAGTTTTATTTAATATAAAATCCTCTAAGATTTACTCTATTAATTGGATGTTTTAATATTTGTTTTTTGTTTTGAGATGGAGTCTCACTCTGTTGCCCAGGCTGGAGTGCAGTGGCATAGTCTCAATCTTGGCTTACTGCAACCTCTGCCTCCCAGGTTCAAGTGATTCTCCTGCCTCAGCCACCCCAGTAGCTGGGACTGTAGGCATGTGCCACTGCGCCCTGCTAATTTTTTTTATTTTTAGTAGAGACAGGTTTTTGCTATGTTGGCCAGGCTAATCTCAAACTCCTGACCTCAAGCGATCTGCCTGCCTTGGCTTCCCAAAGTGCTGGAATTACAGACTTAAGGCACCTAACCTGGCCTATTGATGTTTCAATACTTGAATGTCTAATTTTTTTTCTTACAACCGTGTTTTCAAATATAGAATTATTTCACTTTATTTTACACCATTTGCATTTCACTTTTTTTCTTTTTTGAAACGGAGTCTCACTGTGTTGCCCAGGCTGGAGTGCAGTGGCGCGATCTCTGCTCACTGCAAGCTCCGCCTCCCGGGTTCACGCCATTCTCCTGCCTCAGCCTCCTGAGTAGCTGGGACTACAGGTGCCCGCCATCATGCCTGGCTAATTTTTTGTATTTTCAGTAGAGACGGGGTTTCACCATGTCAGCCACGATGGTCTCAATCTCCTCACCTCATGATCTGCCCGCCTCAGTTAAATTTTGTTTGACCATTTTATATTCGTTTTAATTAAATTTTTTGTGGACTTCTTTTTCTTTAATCTTTATTTTAGGTTCAGTGATATATGTGCAGGTTTGTTATATAGGTAAATTGTATGTCATGGGGGTTTGTTGTACAGATTATCACCTCAAGGTAATAAGCTGATATAGTTTGGCTGTATCCCCCACTCAAATCTCACCTTGAATTGTAATAATCCCCACATGTCAAGGGCAGGGCCAGGTGGAGATAATTGAATCATGGGGGTGGTTTCCATCATACTGTTCTAGTGGTAGTGAATATGTCCCATGAGATCTGATGGTTTTATAAATGGGAGCTCCCCTGCACAAGGTCTCTCTTGCCTGCTGCCAGGTAAGACCTGTCTTGCTTTCCCTTCACTTTCCGCCATGATTGTGAGTCCTCCTCAGCCATGTGGAACTGTGAGTCAATTAAACCTCTTTCCTTTATAAATTACCCAGTCCTGGGTATGTCTTTATTAGCAGCATGAGAACAAATTAATACATAAGTATAGTCCCCAACAGGTAATTTTTTGATTCTTACCTTCCTCCCATTCTTCACCCTCAAGTAGGCCCGGGTGTGTTTTTCCTTTCCCTGTGTCCATGTCTAGTCAATATTTAGCTCACATTTATAAGTGAAAACATGCAGTATTTGGTTTTCTGTTCCTGTGTTAGTTCACTCAGGATAATGGCCTCCAGCTCCATCTATATTGCTGCAAAGGACAGGATCCTTTTTATGTTTTTTTTAAATGATTGCATAGTATTCCATGGCATGTATGAACCACATTTTCTCTATTCAGTCTATATATTGATGAGAATTTAGGTTGATTCCATGTCTTTGCTATTGTGAATAGTACTGTGATTGATGCACATATGTGTGCATGTGTCTTTATGGTGGAATGATTTATATTCCTTAGGGGATATACCCAATAATGGGATTGCTGCGTCAAATGGTAGTTTTATTTTAAGGTCTTTGAGAAATCATCAAACTGTTTGCCACAGTTGCTTAACGAATTTACATTCTCACCTCTGCACCCTTGCTAGAATCATTATTTTTTGTCTTTTTAATAATAACCTTTCTGACTGATGTAAGATGGTATCTCATTATGGTTTTGATTTGCATTTCTCTAATGATCAGTTATGTTGAGCATTTTTTCATATGCTTGTTGGCCGCATGTTTGTCTTCTTTTGAGAAATACCTATTCATGACCTTTGCCCATTTTTTAATGGCGCTGTTTGTTTTTTGCTTATTGCTTTGTTTAAATTTCTTATGGATTCTGGATATAAGACCTTTGTCAGATAAATAATTTGCAAATATTTTCTCCCATTTGGGGATTGTCTGTTTACTCTGTTGATAGTTTCTTTTGCTGTGCAGAAGCATTTTAGTTTAATTGGGTCCAATTTGTCAATTTTTGGTTTTGTTGCAATTGCTTATTGTGTCGTGGTCATAAAATCTCTGCCAGGTCTTATGTACAGAATGGTATTTCCTAGGTTGACTTCAAGGATTTTTATAGTTTGGGGTTTTACATTTAAGTCTTTAATCTAGGGGTCCGTTTTTGATCTCCTGCATATGGTTAGCCAGTTATCCCAGCACCATTTATTGAATAGGGAGTCCTTTGTCCTCATTGCTTGTTTTTGTTGACTTTGTCAAAGAGCAGATGGTTGCATGTGTGCAGGATTATTTCTAGGTTCTGTATTCTGTTCCACTGGTCTATGTATTTATTTTTGTACCAATACCATGCTGTCTTGGTTACTGTAGCCATGTAGCATAGTTCGAAGTTGAGTAGTGTGACTGCCTCCAGCTTTGTTCTAATTGCTTAGGATTGACTTGGCTTTTGAGTCTCTCTTTGGGGTCTATATGAATTTTAAAATAGTTTTCTCTAAATTTTTGAAGAATATCATCGGTAGTTTGATAAGAATAGGATTGAATCTCTAAATTGCTTTGGGCAGTATGGAAATTTTAATGATATTGATTCTTCCTATTCATGAACATGAAATTTTTTTTTCATTTGTGTCGTCTATAATTTATTTGAATAGTGCTTTTTAAATCTTATTGTAGAGATTTGTCACCCTTCTGGTTGGTTGTACTTCTAGGAGTTTTATTCTTCTTGTGGCTATTTTGAATGGGATTGCTTGATTTGGCTCTCAGCTTGGATGTTATTGGGGTAGAAATGCTACTCATTTTTGTACAATAATTTTTTACCCTTAAACTTTGCTGAAGTTATTTTTCAGATCAAGGCGTGTTTGGGCAGAGACTAAGGGGTTTTCTTGGTATGGAATCCAATCATCTACAAAGATAGTTTGACTTCCTCTCATCCTATTTGGATGCTTTTTATTTCTTTCTCTCACCTAGGTACTCTGGCTAGGACTTCCAATAATATATTGAATAGGAGTGGTGAGAGAGGGCATCCTTGTTTTGTGCTGCTTTTCCAGAGGAATAATTCTAGCTTTTGCCCATTCAGTATGATGTTGATGAAGGGTTTCTTATAGGTGAGTAGTTATTTTGAATTATGTTCTTACAATGCCTAGTTTTTTGAGCACTGGTAAGATTTGGATTTGTATCCTCACCTAAATCTCATATTGAATTGTAATCCCCAGTGTTGGAGGTAGGACCAGGTGGGAGGTGACTGAATCGTGGGGGTAGATTTCCCCCTTTGGTGCTGTTCTCGTGATAGAGTTCTCACAAGATTTAGTTGTATAAAAGTGTATAGCATCTTCCTTCTCTCTCTGTTTCTTCTGCTCTGGCCATGTAAGATGTGCCTGTTTCCCCTCCACCTTTCAGCACGATTTCACCTTCCAGCATGATTTCCTAAGGCTTCCCAGCCATGCTTCTGCTACTGCCCATGGAACCGTGAGCCAATTAAACTTCTTTTCTTTATAAATCACTCAGTTTGCAGTATTTCTTTATAGCAGTGCAAAAAAAACCAACAAACAAACAGAATAATACAAGGGTTTTAACATGAAGCGATGTTGAATTTTATCAAAAGCCTTTGCTGCACCTATTGAAATGATCATGTGGTTTTTATTTTCAGTTCTGTTTATGTGATGAATCACATTTATTGATTTGCATGTATTGAACCAACCTTGCATCCAAGGATAAAGAGTACTTGATCATCGTGAATTAGCTTTTTGATGAGCTGGTGCATTTGATTTTCTAGTACTTCATTGAAGATTTTTGCATCTATGTTCATTAAGGATATTGTCCTGAAGTTTTTTGCTGTTGTTGTGTCTTGGCCAGGTTTTAAAATCAGAATAATGCTGTCCTCACAGAATAGGTTAATAAGGAGTCCCTCTGCCTCAATTTTTTGGAGCAATTTCAATAGAAATAGTACCAGCTCTTCTTTATGCATCTGGTAGAATTTGGCTCTGTATTTGTCCGGTCCTGGCTTTTTCTGGTTGGGAGGCTTTTTATTACTAATTCAATTTTGGGACTTTTCATTAGTCTGTTCAAGGACTCAATTTCTCTTTCATTCTTAGAAGATTGTATGTTTTCAGGAATTTACCCATTTCTTCTAGGTTTTCTAGCTTGTGTACACAGAAGTATTTGTAGTAGTCTCTGAGGGTTTTTGTATTTCTATGGAGTCAGTGGTAACATCCCCTTTGTCGTTTCTGATTGTGTTAATTTGGATATTTCCTCTTTTTTCTTTATTAGTCTAGATACAGGTCTAGCTATCTTATTTGAATGATAGAAGCCATATTAGGTGATGACACCAATGATAGAACCAAAGCTTAAGAACTTTCCATTATCTAAGGTTACAATGCAAAGCAATAGCAATATTGGCCTATCAGTGCTTCTAGAATTAACCATTTTATTTTTCCTTTTTTCACAGCTGCTAATTATGAGAATGTAAAATTTTTCATTGGAAATAAATCTAGTTCTTTCTATAACAAAAAAAACATATTTTTAGTTTTGTTGATCTTTTATGCATCTCAATTTTCTGTATTTCAACTCTGATTTTAATTATTTCATGTCTTCTGCTGGCTTTGAGGTTGTTTGCTTGCTTTTTTTCTAGTTTCTCTAGGTGTGATAGTTAGGTTGTTAATTTTAGAAGTTTCTAATTTTTTGATGTGGGCGTTTAGCATTATAAACTTTCCTCTTAATAGTGCTTTAACTGTGTCCAGGAGATTTTGTTATATTGTGTCTTTGTTCACATTAGTTTCAAAGAATTTCTTGATTTCTGCCTAATTTTATTTTTTACCCAAAAGTCATTCAGGAGCGCATTGTTTAATTTCTATGAAATTGTATGGTTTTGAGCCATTTTCTTAGTTCCAAAAATAGAAATTGATTTCTATTTTTATTGTGCTGTGGTCTGATAGTGTGTTTAGTATGATTTCAGTTCTTTGAATTTTCTAAGGATTGCTTTGTGGCCCATTGTGTGGTTGGTTTTAGAGTATTTGCCATATGCAGATAAGGTAAATGCATATTCTGTTGTTTTGGGGTGGAAAGTCCTGTAGATGTCTATTAGGTCTGTTTGGTCCACTGTTGAGCTCAGGTGCCAAATATTTTTGTTAGTTTTCTGCCTCTATGATACATCTAATACAGTCAGTTGAGTGTTGAAGTATCCTATTGTTACTGTGTGATTATCTAAGTCCTTTTGTAGGTCTCTAAGAACTTGCTTTGTAAATCTTGATGCTATTGTGTTGTGTGCATGTATCTTTAGGATAGTTAGGTCTTCTTGTTGAATTGAAGTGTTTATCATCATGTAATGCCCTTATTTGTCTTTTTTGATTTTCACTGGTTTAAAGTCTGTTTTGTCTGAAATCAGATTAGCAACTTCTACCTTTTTCTGTTTATCATTTGCTGGGCAGATTTTTCTCCATCCCTTTACTTTAAGCCTATGGTTGTCATTGCACATAAGATAAGTTTCTTGCAGACAGTATGCTGTTGGGTCTTGCCTCCTTATTCAACAAGCCACTCTGTGCCTTTCAATTGAGGCATTTAGCCTGTGTACATTCCAGGTTAATACTGATATGTGTGGATATGATTCTGTCATCGTGTTGTTGGCTGGTTACTATGCAGACTTGTTTGTGTGATTGCCCTATAGTGTCAGTATTTATTTATTTATGTTTGTTTTATGGTGCCCAGTAATGATCTTTTCTTTTCATATTTAACACTCCCTTCAGCACCTCTTGTAGGAGGTGATTACAAATTCCCTTAGTATTTGCTTTTCTGAAAAGAATCTTATTTCTCCTTTGCTTAGAAAACTTAGTTCGGCTAGAGATGAAATTCTTGGTTGGAATTTATTTTCTTTAATAATGCTGAATATAGGCACCGAATCACTTCTGGCTTATAGGTTTCTGCTGAGAGGTCTTCTGTTAACCTGACAGGGTTTCCTTTTATAGGTGACCTGCCCCTTCTCTCTAGTTGCCTTTAACATTTTTTCTTTCATTTTGACCTTGGAGAATGTGATCACTATGTGTCTTGCAGATGGTCATCTAGTTAGTATCTTGTAGAGGTTCTCTGCATTTCCTGAGTTTGAATGGTTTCCTCTCTGGTGAGGTTGGGGACATTTTCGTAGATAATATCCTGAAGTATGTTTTCCAATTTACTTGCTTTGTCTTCCTCTCTTTCAGGGACACCAATGAGTTGTAGGTTTGGTCTCTTTACATAATCCCATATTTCTCAGAGATTTTGTTTATTCTGCTTTAGTGTTTTTTGATTATTTTTGTTTGACTTAGTTATTTTGGAGAACTGGTCTTTGAGTACTGAAATTTTTTTCTCAGCTTGACTGCTTCTGCTGTGAATACTTGAGATTGTATTCTGAAATTCTTGAAGGGAGTTTTTCAGCTTTCATAGGTCAGATTGGTTCTTTCTTAAAAAGGCCATTTCATTTTTCATCTCCTGTACTGTTTTTGGTTTTGCCTTGAGTCCTTGGATTGGGTTTTGACTTTCTCCTGAATCCTGATGATCTTCATTCCTATCCATATTCTGAATTCTATTTCTGTCATTTCAACCATCTCATTCTGGTTAAGAACCATTGCTGGGTAACCAGTGTGATCATTTGGAGGTAGGAAGACACTCTGACTTTTTGATTTGCCAGAGTGCTTGTGCCGGTTCTTTCTCATAAGTGTGGGCTGATGTTCCTTTAGTCTTTGAAGTTGCTGTCCTTTGGATGGGTTTTTGTTGTTGTTGTTGTTGTTTTTATCTTCTTTGATGTCCTTGGGGTTTTGATTGTGGCACAGCGTGGATTCAGTCAACTGGCTTTATTTCTGGAATATTTTGGGGGGCCAAGGCTTAGCTCAGAATGCTTGGGCCACAAGTTCTAACTCTGAGGGGCTGGCGTTGGGCCCCTGGCTTTGTTCTCTGGCTACTTGAGGTTAGGAACCTTCTGTGTTGGAAGTGCTGATATCTTCCCAGCCTGCTGGCCACAGCACTACACTGGTTGCTGCCCACCAAAGCACTTCATTAGGGCAGTGGCAGCAGGGTCCATGCTTGTTTGCCTGTGCCAGCAGCAGTGGCAACAGAGCGGGGTGCATGTATATTGGCTGTGGTAAGGTACTGATGTGAGTGGGGCTATGGCATTGCTGTATGAGTCATGCCAGTGTGGGGGTGGGGCACTGGTGGGCACAGGGCTTCTGGCTTCTATGCACATGTTTGCACTGATGGCAATGGTGGAGTAGGGGAGGCAGGGTTCCTGGCATCCATGTGCATGTTTGCATAGGCAATGGTGGTGTGGCTGATGATCGAGTAGCAAGGTGTGCTCATGCTGGCAGCAGTGGCATGGTGGGGTGTGAATGCACACATGCATACTGGTGTGGAAGAGGAACAAGGTCCACACTCTTGCCGGTTGATCTGGTTTGGCTGTGTCCCCACCCAAACCTCATCTTGAATTTCCACGTGTTCCAGCAATATATCTTTACTGTCCTACCTCAGGTGTATATCAACTCTCCAACTTTGTGTCATAATCTTATTCGAAGAGACATCAATAGCTTTTTGTTTCCACGGATATCACACTTGTCTATTACATTGATGACATTGTGCTGATTGGATCCAGTGAGCAAGAAGAAGCGAACACACTGGACTTATTGGTGAGACATTTGTGTGCCAAAGGAGGGGAAATAAATCCAACTAAAATTCAAGGAACTTCTACCTCAGTAAAATTCCTAGGGGTCCAGTGGTGTGGGGCCTGTCGAGGTATTCCTTCTAAGGTGAAGGATAAGTCATTGCTTTTGGCCCTTCCTGCAACCAAGAAAGAGGCACAATGCCTAGTGGGCCTATTTGGATTTTGGAGGCAACACATTCCTCATTTGGATGTGTTACTTTTGCTTATTTATTGAGTGACCTGAAAGGCTGCCAGTTTTCAGTGGGTTTCACAACAGGAGAAGGCTCTGCAACACGTCCAGACTGCTGTGCAAGCTGCTTTGCCACTTGAGCCATATGACCCAGCAGATCCAGTGGTGCTTAAGGTGTCAGTGGCAGATAGAGATGCTGTTTGGAGCCTCTGTCAGGCCTCCGTAGGTGAATTACAGCCAAAGCCTCTAGGATTTGGGAGCAAAGCCCTGCCATCTTCTGCAAATAACTACACTCCTTTTGAGAGACAATACTTGGCCTGTTACTGGCCTTTGGTGGAAACCGAACTTTTGACTATGGGTCATCAAGTCACCATGTGACCTGAACTCCCTGTCATGAACTGGGTACTTTCTGACCCATCTAGCCATAAAGTGGGTCATGCACAGCAGTATTCCATCATCAAATGGAAGTGCCATATATGTGATGGAGCTCGAGCAGGTCCTGAAGGCACAAGTAAGTTACATGAGGAAGTGGCTCAAATGCCCATGGTCTCCACTCTTGCCACCCTGCCTTCTCTCCCCCAGCCTGCACCGATGACCTCACAGGAAGTTCCCTATGATCACTGGACAGAGGAATAGAAGACTAGGGCCTGGTTCACATGGTTCTGCACAATATGCAGGCACCACCTGAAAGTGGACAGCTATAGCACTATAGCCCCTTTCTAGGACATTCCTGAAGGACAGCGATGAAGGGAAATCTTCCCAGTGGGCAGAAACTCTAGCAGTGCACCTGGTTGTACACTTTTCATGGAAGGAGAAATGGCCAGATGTGTGATTATATACTGATTCATGGGCTGTGGCCAGTGATTTGGCTGGATGGTCAGGGACCTGGAAGAAGCACGATTGGAAAATTAGTGACAAAGAAATTTGGGGAAGAAGTATGTGGATGGACCTTTCTGAGTGCTCAAAAACTGTGAAGATATTTGTATCCCATGTGCATGCTCACCAATGGGTGACCTCAGCAGAGGACAATTTTAATAATCAAGTGGATAGGATGAGCCATTCTGTGGACACCACTCAGCCTCTTTCCCCAGCCACCCCTGTCATCACCCAATGGGCCCTTGAACAAAGTGGCCATGGTAGCAGAGATGGAGGTTACGTATGGGCTCAGCAACATGGACTTCCACTCACCAAGGATGGCCTGGTTACAGCCACTGCTGAATGCCCAATTTGCCAGCAGCAGAGACCAACACTGAACCCTCAATATGGCACCATTCCTTGGGTTGATCAGCCAGCTACCTGGTGGCAGGTTGATTATATTGGACCACTTCCATCATTCTACCTTTGCAGAAGGAACTAGAAGCTGAATGTTAATCACCAAGACAATGGGGGAAATGTCTCCAGGGCATGTCAGAGACCTTTGTGGCAGCCCCTCCTATCACAGGGCTGGAGATCTATGAGGAAATATGGTTTTGTGAGCCCGGTCCAGGGTCACTGTGCTGTGTGCAGTATAGGGACTTGGTGTCCTGTGTCCCCTCCAACTATGACTAAGATGGGCCAAGGCACAGCTTGGGCCATGGCTTCAGAGGGTGCAAGCCCCAAGCCTTGCCAGCTTCCATGTGATGTTGGGCCTCCAGGTGCACAGAAGTCAAGAATTGAGGTTTGGGCCTCTCCACCTAGCTTTCAGAGGATGTGTAGAAATGCCTGGATGTCCAGATAGTAGAAGTTTGGTGCAGGGGAGGGGCCCTCATGGAGTATTGTGGGATCTGGCCAGCAGCCTGCAATGCAGTGGGGTTCTTTCTTTGTTCCCAGGCAGATCGGCAGGTCAAGAAATGATAGACACACACAAGATAGTGAAAGCTGGGTCCAGGGGGTCACTGCCTTCTGATCCCGCAATGCTGCCAATGCACTGGATATACCAGCATTTATTATTAAGTTTAGTGAGGGCAGGGGTAGGTTAGTGAGGGATTTAGGGCCATTTGATTATGAGGTGAGATGGTCACATGGGGATGAAGTAATTCTTTAACATAACATCTGTATGCAGAAGTACAGTATAGAGAGATAAGAATTTACAGTATAGTGTGTGCTTCAGTAATTTCTAACAGAGCCTTAAAACAGAAACACAGTCTTTCCATAACCTATGATTAACAAGATATTAATCAGCAGTAACAGTTGCTGTAAAAGCTGGTTACAAACAATCCATAGAAATAGGACATGAAGCTAGACAACTGGTTAGACCAGAAATTCTCAGAAGGGAGTATGCCTTAACCCTAAAGAGGCCTAGAAGAGCCATGGCAAGATGAGGGCATTTATAGCCCTGTCTTATCCATATGAACAAGCACCCCGATGCGTCTGTTTATAGGCTCTCCACAAGGGTCGCATTCCATTCCCAGAGCTATGAACGTCTGCTTTTCTGGGATAGGAATCTTGGTGATGTGAAACCTCCCTGACTACACGTCCATTCATAGGCTCTCTGCAGGGGGAAGCACATCATGCATTGTTGGCTCATTCTGGCAGTCCAACCTGGCATTGTCTTTACACAATCTTGCATGCAATTTTGTATTTACAATAATCAGGATCATTTCATCTTTTATTCCACAGCAATAGTTTCAAGGGGTCTCCCTACAGTGGAGAACCTCTGTTAGGGCAGTGTGGAAGGGAAATGTGGAGTCAGAGCTGCCACACAGATTCCCTACTGGGGCACCACCTAGTGAAACTGTGAGAAGAGGGCCATCATCCTCCAGACCCCAGAATGGTAAATCCACTGACAGCTTGCACCGTGTGCCTGGAAAAGCCACAAATGCTCTATGCCAGCCAGTGAAAGCATCCAGGAAGGGAGTTATACCTTGCAAAGCCACAGGGGTGGAGCTGCCCAAGGCCATGGGAGCCTACCTCTTGCATCAGTGTAACCTGGCTGTGAGACATAATGGAGAAAATTTTGGAGTTTTAAAATGTAGCCTTTTTGTTTTGGTCAATTTCTCCCATTTGGAATGGCTAGGTTTACCCAATGCCTGTACCCTCATTGTATCTAGGAAGTAACTAATTTTCTTTTGATTTTACAGGCTTATAGGTGGAAGGGACTTGCCTTGTCTCAGATGAGACTTTGGACTGTGGACTTTTAAGTTAATGCTGAAATGAGTTAAGACTTTGGGGGACTGTCAGGGGGACATAATTGGTTTTAAAATGTAAGGAAATAAGATTTGGGAGGAGCCAGGGATGGAATGATATGGTTTGGCTGTGTCCCCACCCAAATCTCATCTTGAATTCCCACATGTTGTGGGAGGGACCTGATGGGAGGTAATTGAATTATGGGGGCAAGTCTTTCCCATGCTGTTCTTATGATAGTGAGTAAGTCTCATGAGATCCGATGGTTTTAAAAATGGGAGTTTTCTTGCCCAAGCTCTCTTCTCTTATCTGCCACCATGTGAGATGTGCCTTTCACTTTCTGCCATGATTTTGAGGCCTCCCCAGTCATGTGAAACTGTAAGTCCAATAAACCTCTTTCTTTTGTAAATTGCCCAGTCTTGGGTATGTCTTTATTGGCAGCATAAAAACAGACTAATACACTGGCAAAGTAGTAATGGTGGCCATGGGTGAGTGTGTGCCAACAAAGCAACATGGGTGAAGCTGTGGTGAGAGGAGGGCATAGGTAGCCTTGTGTGTTTTGGCAGGGGCCATTCTGCTAGAGCTCTCCAATGGACAGGCATGGTCTGTAAGAAAAGCAGTTTATGATGTGGGCCCCCATAAAGCACCCAAGGCTTCACTGCAAGCAGGTATTGCTGGGCTGAGGCCCTGGGGGAGGCTAGCAGACAGGGGGGCACTCAGATCAGACTGGCTCCAGCTCACAGACTACCCTCTTCTGTTCAGGCCTGGCAGTCCTAAGGTTAAAGTCTCCTGTGGGAGTATGGTGAGCCTTGAGGGTGGGCTGTGCTCCACTGCAGACATGCCTGCACCAAACTCTCTATGCTTCACACAGACTGGTGTCCTGACCCTAGCATCTCTCTAAGTAGCTTTTCCTGTCAGCTCAAGTGCCTGTGGGGGTTGTGTGGTCCCCTGCTGCCAGGATTCCATGGCAAAAGCAGGCCACTCCTCACCTGTTCAACTCACCCCTTCTCAAGGACTTACTGGGGGCCAGGAAGAAGTCCTGGTGCATGGCAGCCCTGTACAGGGTTTCCAGCTTCCTCCTCCCTCAGCTCAGCATCTGTGTCCTTCTTCTGTCCACTCTCAGTAACTTCCCTCTGAAAATCTGCTCAGAGTGCTCCAGTCTTCCCAATGTCCCTGTCTCCTGGTGGCAGGTATCAACCTGACTGTATCAAATCAGCCTACATTTTTAATTTATCTAGAATGTATGTATGTATGTATGTATGTATGCATTTATTTATTTATTTATTTATTTATTTATTTATTTATTTATTTATTTATTATGGAGTCTCATTCTGTCACCCACGCTGGAGCACAGTGGCATGATCTCCACTCACTGCAACTTCTGCCTCCCAGGTTAAATGATCCTTTGGCCTCAGTCTCCCAAGTAGCTGGGATTATAGGCACCCAACACCACCTGGCTAATTTTTGTATTTTTAGTATAGACGAGGTTTCACCATGTTGGGTAAGCTGCTCTCAAACTCCTGACCTCAAGTGATCTGCCCACCTTGGCCTCCCAAAATGCTGGGATTACAGATATGAGCCACTGGGCCTGGCCCCCTAAAACTTATTTTATGTAATTTTTTTCAATATGTCTATCTAGTTTTTCTAAAAGCATATATTGAATTCAGTGCCACATTTACCATCTACTAAAGTCTTATATATAATAAAGTATCTTTTTGTATTTTTGATTTTACTCCACCAATTTATTTGTATACCAAGAACTGTGCTGCTTTAATTCTAATAGCTTTATAGTATGCTTTAGTTTTCTTTTTTCATAAATTACTCTTCTTGCTTGTGTATTAAGTAAACTACACAATCAACTTATGTAGCTTTAAAAGCACTTTGTTTTTATTTGTATTAGAGCCTCATGCAACACATAAATTAACTCAGAAGATATTAATATTTTATGTTACTTAAGTTTTCTCTCCTGTATGATATAAATTTCTATTTGTTCAAACATTCTACATATCTTTCACTTTTAGTATTTCCTTCATAGATCCTATGTACTTTTTCTTGTTTGTTCACAGATATTTTTTCTTTCTTGTTGCTATAGCATAAGGATCTTTTCCTTCAACATATGATGTGAGTGCTTGTTACAATATACAGGACACCTATTTGACCCTGAATAGCTTTTTTTCCAGTCATTTTTTTTTTACCATTAGTAACAATTGTTTAGTTGATTATTTTTGTTTCAAGTAAACAATCATCTAAAATAATTTTATTTCCACATTTCTATTTTCATAATGGCTTTCTTCCCTTTTGCTTAATTTCATTCACTAGCAATTAGGAAACAAACGTAAATGGTAGTAGTGACAAAAGCCATGCTGCTTTGTTACTGATCATATTTGGAAAGTGTCTTAGTCCATTCTTTCTGCTATAAAAATATCTTAGACTGGGCATTTTATAAATAATACAAATTTAGTTTTTAGTTCAGTAAGCTGAGAAATTGAAAATCAGGATGCTGGCAGATTTCGTGTGTGGTGAGGGCCCATTCTCTGCTCTGTAGATGGTACCTTGTTGCTTAGTCCTCATATGGCAAAAGGGCAAAAAGGAATGAATCATGTTTTCTCACAATGCAGGAGGAGTAAACAGACCTGGAGGCTCTCTGAAGCTGCTTTTATATGAGCATTAGCCCATTCACCAGGGCAGTGCTTTTATGACTAAATCATTTTACAAAAGGCCCCACCTCTTAATAGTAACACCATGGGGATTAACATGAAATTTGGAAGGACATTCAACATGAGTGTTTCAGTGTTTTCAAAAAGTCAAACCATAGCATTGGTTTCTAATGTTTTAAATTAAGAAAAGAGATGTCAAATTTTATCAAATAACTTCATTATCTATAGAGAGGGTTACTTTTCCTGATTCCAAAAATATTTTGAATAATATTCATAAATTTTAATATTGAAAAGTGTATATACACTTGGCCTTCATAGTGTATTATTCTTTACTTTGCTTCTAGTTTGTTTGCTGATTTTCAGTTGGAAATTTTGGATTCATATTTATAAATAGGTTTGAACGTTTTTAAAATTTTATTACTTGCTTTCCTTTCCTTCTCTTCTTCCTTCCTTTTTTCCTCCCTCTCTCTCCTTCCTTCCTTTCTTCCTTTTTCTTTTCTTTCTCTTTCTTTCTTTTCTTTCTTTCTTTCTTTTTCTCTCTGTCTTCCTCTCTTTCTCTCTTTTTCATTTCTTCTTTCCCTTCCTTCTCTTTCTCTTTCTTTCTTTCTGTTTTCTTTCCTTTCTTCCTTCCTTTGTCTTTCTCTTTCTTTCTTTCTTCCTTTCTTTCTTTTCCTTTCTTCCTTCTTTCTCTTTCTTCCTTTGTTTCTTTTGTTCTTTTTCTGTCTTCCTTTCTTCCTTCTTTCTTTTTCTCTTCCCTTTGGCTTTTTCTCTCTCTTTCCTTCCTTTCTTTTCTTTCTTTCTTTCTTCCTTTCTTTTTCTTCTCTCTTCTTTCTTTTTCTTTTTCTTCCCTTTGGTTGACTTTCTCTCCCCTTCCTTCCTTCCTTCCTTCCTTCCTTCCTTCCTTCCTTCCTTCCTTCTTTTCGTCCTTTCTGCCTTTTCTTTCTCTTCCCTTTGGTTGTCTTTATCACTTTTTGGTATTAATGACATGAATGTTCCATTTAAAAAATCTAAAGTTTTGCTTTATTGTGATTTCATTTATCTACAATATTTTAAAGTTTTGTTTTAAATTAACAGAGTCACTCCTCATGGGAAGACATTTGGGTTTTAACAACTTAGGTATATTCTTATATTCTTACTCTTCTCAGGAAGAGATCTGAATCATGAAGACATTGGTAGTTCTGGAGACAAACTGGGACAAAGTCTAAGGGGAATATGGAAGATGCTGGTGACAGGCACCATTTAGTTTCTTTTTATTTTGACAGGATCTCGCTTTGTCCCCAGGCTGGAGTGCAGTGGGGTGATCGTGGCTTACTGCAGCCTCAACTTCCTGGACTCAAGCAGTCTGATCCTCAGCCTCTTGAGTAGCTGAATAACTAAGTGACAGGCACACACAACCATGCTTGAATTTTTTTATTATTATTTTTATTTTGTAGAAACAGGGTCTCTCTCTGTTGCCCAGGCTGGTCTCAAACTCCCGGGCTCAAACAATCCTCTCACCTTGCCTCTCAAAGTACTTGGGATTACAGGAATGCACCATGCCTGGCACTTAGTTCCTAGTATTGCCTCATTCTGTACTACAATGGGTTCTTAGATGAAGAAACATTCTGCTGTGTACAGTATACATAAAAGAGAAGTTATATATTTGTTTCAATGCTTAACTCTATACTTTATAAGGTAACTAAATACTCTTTTATCCATTTATTTCTGTTTTTCTTTTCCTAGCAAGTATACATTGAGCATCTGATATATGCTAGGAATTCTGCTCAGTGCCAGAATACAGAAAAATGTTCATAAAGCAACAAATCCAACACTATCACAGAATCAACTGATGTGAAAACTGCATGCAACATTTGCTGCAGCCAAAGAATGGGAATAAAAGCATTTAGAGACATGAGTTGAAAATACCAGGCAGTAAGTGCCTTTCATCCCTAGAGAACTGACTGCCCAAGGACATGTGCATCACAGCATTACTAATGTAGCAATTAATCTAGTAACTTCTGATATCTCCCAAGTGGGATATGTAGGAGAGGATGAAAGCAGAAGTAGAATAATTTTCCTTTAATTTAAATGCAATTGGGAATAAGAGAAAACAAAAAAGAAAACATGGATCTTGTAGATATTCCAATCTGGGGTGTGTGTGTGTGTGTGTGTGTATGTATGTATGTGTGTGTGTGTTTATATGTGTGTGTGTTTTACTGTCTTAATGTTTTTTTCTCATACATTTCAATAATATAGCCTGAGTTCAAAAGATAAGACAAGTAGCCTGATAATTTATTTATTGGTTTTCTACTCGAAATTCTCAATCCAATATTTTTAGATTCATTCTTTCTTTCTTTCTTTCTTTCTTTTTTTTTTTTTTTGACAGAGTCTCGCTCTGTCGCCCAGGCTGGAGTGCAGTGGCGAAATCTTGGCTCACTGCAAGCTCCGCATCCCAGGTACATGCCATTCTCCTGCCTCAGCTTCCTGAGTAGCTGGGACTACAGACACCCGCCACCATGCTTGGCTAATTTTTTGTACTTTTAGTGGAGACGGGGTTTCACCGTGTTAGCCAGGATGGTCTCGATCTCCTGACCTCGTGATCCGCCCGCCTCGGCCTCCCAAAGTGCTGGGATTACAAGCGTGAGCCAACGCGCCCAGCCGATTATTTCTTAATGGCTCAGAAGTAGCCATATAATTAAAAGACCTTAATGGCAACATTTATTTATTTGAATAGAAGTTTGACATAGTCTTGAAAGATAAAATAAGGACACTGCTTGAGCAGACATAATCAAGCTATGGTATAGATGTGGTGTATGCCATGAAGATGTAGACATGTTGTTATAATAGACCAATGTTAAATGATTATATACATGCTTTTCCAGTGCAGAGAAAAACTAAGAAGTCTGTTTGGGGACATTGATATTCTTGAAATCATGGTTTAATTTTGCTCTTTTACCTTGAACACAAGAATTGTTTATTGCCTTAAAAATAGAATATATAATAAACAACCTACTGTAACTTCAAATCATAGTATTTTCTCACAATACATCACATTGTGCTTGAAATTAAGGACATACCATCATGATTGATCTTATTGTGATGCAATGTTCTTTTTCATTCACAAATTTCCATGAAGTGTTTATATCTACAAAAGATAATGATGGAGTGAGATTCTTCCTAGGAAAACTTGCCATATAAGTAGTCCTTGGGAACTTGAGTGAGTGGAAGGGGATCTCACATAGTTTTTTTCCTCAGTGAATATTTAAAGAAATATCCTTTTCAATCTCTGAACTTGTTTCAACCATGGTTTACAAAGTGAAAGAGACTCAAAGAGAAATACTTTTTCCTTTAAAACTAGGAAATTATTAGTCTGTCTATCCTACAATCTTGATTATCCAAACAACAAAATAAATTAGAGCTACAAGTTTCTATCTTGATTTTCCATCTATTATTTTTAGTATCAGCATGTGGCAAATTTCAAAAGAAATACAAGCAATATTTGTAATTATAAAAAGTTTAACAACATACTCTATACCTCACTCTCTCAGGTACATCAAGACTATTGACATGCAGAAGCAGTTCATTTAGGATCATATTGATTTTGCTTTTCTGGTTGATAACATACTTCTCTTGGCATGATGTTCTAACTTAAGATATCATTAGCTTGTAGGAGAGAAATGACAGTATTAACTTAGACAAGACACATTTTCCCAAAAAGAAGGATAAAGCTATGTTTGTGACTGCCTGGAGATGTACAGTGCCTCCTCTGCTTGATAGATAAGTCTAAGTTTACACCTTTTCAAGGCTTAGTGACATTATCCTTATTGATTAAAAGGAATCTGGGTTGCCGAATAAGGGAAAAAATAACATGGAGGCTTTTTAATCTCTTGTTGACTTGCCAGAGAGCATGTGAATTGAGGTGGGTAAGTATGTTCGAAAGATGTAAAAACTCTTATGGTACCTGTCATGCTCAAAGGGAAAATTTGTTAAAAGTACTTAAATATTTAATAATGTCTCTATTACCTTTCTTTTTCCTATATTATCTATCCCTGAGCTAAGTCTTCCCTACAATACAGTCATCCACAATGTTGTAAATAGATAAATACATGCTGTGTTATCAAGAAAATGATATTACATATAACTGAAAATTAATCCTTTATATTCTAACAAATACGAAACATTGTTAATGCTTTATTAATCATTAATTTCATTTATTCATTTATTAACTTAATATTCTTTTAAAATTGATTAATATCTTTATGGTAGTTCTTAACCATGTTTGGTGACTCGAGAAGATCATTATGGTGATCACGAAATACACCATAGTTTCATGGTTGCTGAGGTACATCCATATATTTTTCCCTTCACTAAATGACACCATATTTTGACTTCTTTTTCTTTTTTTTTTTTTTTGAGACGGAGTCTCGCTGTGTTGCCCAGGCTGGAGTGCAGTGGTGCAATCTGGGCTCACTGCAAGCTCCGCCTCCCAGGTTCACGCCATTCTCCTGCCTCAGCCTTCTGAGTAGCTGGGACTACAGGTGCCCGCCACCACGCCTGACTAATTTTTTTGTATTTTTATTAGAGACCGAGTTTCAATGTGTTAGCCAGGATGGTCTCGATCTCCTGACCTCGTGATCTGCCTGGCTCGACCTCTCCAAGTGCTGGGATTACAGGCGTGAGCCACTGCGCAAGGTCATTTTTTGGCTTCTTTTTTTAATTTGTTTAATTTTCTTATTTTTTCTGCTGTTCCTTCTTGTTGTCATTGGACTATATACCTGTAGAAGTCAAGATTGGCTAGGTGATGCTTTAAGGGGGCCAGGCAATACTATCATACAGTGTTCCAAGAAGTAGAGAAATGGATATCAGTGAGCACTTATCTCTCTACACAATGATCCTGTACTAGAATTTACACTAGAATTATCTCTCATTCATTTGTGAACCAGCACAGTTTTTGGTACATAGTAGGTTCTTATTAAACGTGTGTAGAATAAATATGTAAAAGCTGACCCTACCATTTTTGGAGTGCAATATGAGTTTGATGTTATATATGACATGATTTGCATATTTTGGATTTAATTTCTACATCGTGCAAGATAATGTGATTATTTTCACTTTATAAAGTAGAAAATTGAATATCATGGAGATTAAGTGACTTCACTATATTCATCCAGTTAGTAAGTAGTAAAGCTGAGATTTGAATTTGGGTCTATATGGCTCTAACCTCAGCATCATATATTTGCTGGTTCAACAGTCCTATAACCTTGTCCTCTTGCCTACTTTAATTCATTTAATCTGCTATATCTGAGAAACCAGATAATCTGTGAAAACACATGTACATCATTTTATACTTTGCTTATTTTCTAGTTTTTGACTGTATTCCAGATAGTAGGAATTTATAAATACATACTCAGTTATGGCCCAAACCATAAAGTATACTGATAAAATTCACTCTATATCGAATACTCATATAGTATTTGAAAATTATACAAAAGTACAAATGTGGCTAGTTTAGGAAAACTTGATTATGTTAGAATCTATTAAAATTGGAATAATTTGATCATTTTTCACCAGTCCACTTACATTTGTTTTGGTTTACAAAGTTTGATATGTATTCAATATTTTTAGAAGAATGTCACACACAGACAAGTATGGACCATGTTACACATACAAATAATCTTTCAAACAATGCCTCTTATTACAAATATTATATTTTTTTCCAAAGTACTTTCAACGATACAAGTTGAAATATTGCAAAAAAAGAAAAACAGTCACCAAATGTGGCACATTTACTAAATGGGCAGAAACTCAATGCAGTCTGAAGTTGGTTTGCTTTTATGAGAACAACCATTGTGACATTTTGCCTGGCCCTATTTTGCATCTAACATTGTTAACATTAAAACAAGGGATGAAAGTTAAGAAGGGCCTTGCTTTCTTCCAAATTAAAAAAAAAAGTGCTATTAATGCAAAGAAGGTTGTTGGCTACTATGCACTGAATAGGAAGCTCTTAGAAGCTGGAGCTGAGCCATTTCGATCACAATGACAACACTGGATTCACTTTTTAAATGTGGACTTATGATGCAAAAACAAGAAAAGATTGAAATGGGAACGGGTAAATAAAATTGATGTCACTTAAGAATAATTTGTTTGTTTCAATTACATTAGGATCTTCTTAGCCCCTGTGAAAGTGTATTCCCCCTCTCACTCCTGGTGAAAGTCTCATTTTGCTCACAAATATTTTAACGCATGTAAGGGTGTATAGTTGAGTTCTCTGGCTAGAGATAACTCATAGCTGAATTTCAGAAAATAGACGTGGTCTTAGTCTTTTTATTAGAAGATTAGTACAAATGAATGGAAGACTTAGAGCAACTCAGCTAATAAGCAAGGGAGACATGTTGATTCTGTTGCCAAAGCACATTATTATGGATAAACAAAACCTTCAGAAACTCACAAGAAAGGTCTCGTCTCATTCCAGCTAAGCTGTGTAAAAAGGAAGGCAGTTCGACAAGGTGTAGACATTTATTTGAGGGAAGAAAGGATATGTGTTGGCACATGGGTCTTTAACTCTAACAATACTTTGCTCTTCCCACCTCTCATGTTGCTACCACTTTCCCAAAACTGATCTCCCTGAAAAGGAAATTATTCATATAAAATGCTTAGAGAGTACATTATTGAGATTAGTGTAGGCTATACTATGATAATTATGGTAACAAACAAACTCAAATATCAGTAGCATAACCTAATTAGGTATACCATGGATGGGATGACTTTTCAGAGCCTCTCCTATCCAAATGGTGACCCAGAGATTTATTCTGTTTGCATCTTTTGCCTGTAACCACTTCCAGGTGATGAGCCGGGGAAGAATGAGCTGGCGGGAACACACTGACTCTCATATACTTTGGCTAGAAATGTACATATATCAATTCAATTCACAATCTGCTTGCCAAAAATTGGTCAAATGGTTCTACTTACCTTTGAGGGGACTGAAAGATACAGAGAAGCATGTGGAATTTTGGCGTGAATCAATGTATCTACCATAGGGAGCCAGTTTTAGAATGCTCCAACAAGGAATAACTATTTATTATAAGAGAGACATAATAAGAATATTTCATATTTAAAGGCTACCTATCTTTTAAAATAGGGGAAAGAGGCATTTTTATGTGGGGAGCCAAATTCACATTCCCATGCATTGGCAAAGCCTGCAGACAGGGAAGTAGGTGGCATGGCAAGGACCCCACCGAAGATCCTGTTATGGGTACCTTCCTGTTCTTACCAGATCAGTGAAGCGCTGTGAATGGCTTCTCATAGTTAATAGTTAGCACAGGGCAGACTGCAGAGGCCGCATCAAAGGAAGACAAAGATAGTTATTGTGTGAACTTTTGACCCCTGGCATGTATAAAAACACTGAATAAACCAGAGCTGTTGGCGCTTCCCTATCAGGGAACCGTCCCTCCTAATCCCGCTTTTCTGTGTCTTTCTTTCACCATTCTTCTCACTACTTCTCGGTGCATCCCTGAATAACCCCTGCGGCCGGACCGCAAGATTTTTATCTTTGGAAAGACATGTTTTCCCATCCATCCATGTTCATGTAAGCATTTAATGCAGAACACTGTCAGCAAATTTTTTATTTTAAAGAAAAATTGCTGAGCAAGATGTAATCGGGTTTCTTTTCACAGTCATCTGAAACACCTAAGAAATTTTTTTTTTCCATTTCACTCCATTTTATTCACTTCTTGAAGTTTTCATTTAATTCATCACATATACAAGGAACAGTCTGAACATTCCTGTTCTCCAAACCATAGCCCTTTCTTTAAATTGAAGTTCAGAGTCCATTTCAGAAAGCTTCTCAAGGGAAATTTCCCTCAATTAACTATGGTTCATTCTTTCATCTGTGCAATCCTCTCCTTATCACTCCCTGTCAGAATAATTCTTTGTATGTATTCATATTAATTGAATACTGACCTATCTCATCTCTTTTAAAGATTATAAAATTCTCAGCGCATGAATCAGGTCTAATCTCAACTATATACTTTAAGTTCCTATTACAGTGCTAAGCATCTGTGGATACTCAGAAAATGTCACCGGCCTATTTATAAGGACTTGGAATTCTATATATAGGGTTTGGAATCCCCCATGACTTCACTAAATTTTTTGATTAATTTTTTCATGTTCATCAAAAAGAACATTTTGATGAATAACAAATAAGTCATTTAGCAGGGTCTGTTTTATAGCCCTTTTCAGCTTTGTAATAATGAAGGAGAAGTTGGAAGAAATGTTGATACTCTAAGACAGTAATGTATTCATTGCATCGCAAAATGTATTGTAATTCTAAAGTACAAAAGTAATTAACATTAACAAGCAAATAATAAAAACAGCATTATCTTCAGAAAACAGCACGTGTAGAATGCAGTTGAGAGTTTGGAATAGGTTGTTGCCAAAAGAAACACTCTGTTTATTTCCAGCTGTGGCAGTTTGCTGCAAATTTTATGGATCTGAAAGTGTATTCTAACCTAGACCTGTTGATTTTTGATGATAGTCTATAGAGTTTTAAAACAAAAATCTTTTGCCTCATTCACTTGGTCTTACTGAAGTATTTTCTTGCTTTGCATACTTTTGTTTTATTCTTTCAATATCATATAAAATAACCTAAATCTACCTTTCCCTGAGTAAAGAGAAGAAAATAATAGAGCAACTGCATATTCTGAATAAATAGATCTTAATTCTAGTTACACATCATTAGAGTCATCATGGCTGTGTTTATAAATCCACTGCTTGACCCTGCCCTAAATGACTTTCTTTTGACTGGTCCAGAGGAGTTGGGCATTAGTACCATTTTTTTGTTTGTTTGTTTTTTAGGTCATCTTGGTTTCTTCAAATGTTAAGCTGGCAGCCTGATTCAATGTTATAAAAACCCATCAGTAAGTTTGGCTCTTTTTCTTTGTGTTCAGCTAAAAAAGATAAGAATCTTACCAAATCAAGAACTCTCCCAAGAATCAACCCCATCGATTTCACTCTGACATTTTATTTTAGTTTTCAAGAGTAGAGAAAGATACGTGTAACCAGAATGTGTACAGGTAAGTAAAAATAACTGGTATTTCATTAGATCTTTTACACCTCAGATTCATTTACTTGATTGTGTGTGTGTGTGTGTGTGTGCATGTGTGCACTTTGGAGGGTTAGGAATGGATTTTAAAATGACATAGGAAACAGAAATATTTAAGCAAACACTTAAAATATTACTAGATATGTATCAGAACTGTGTGTCTGCTTTGAATATAAATTGCAATTATAGATGAAGGGTCAGTAACTGAGAGTCAAAAAAATCATACTATAGCATTTTGAAAGAAGCTTCTCTAGACAGTGTATTGAGAAGGGTAAGAAACACAGTAGAAAACACCTATTTAAGCTGTGAGCTCATTATGAAGTTCGGGGGGAGGCAACAGTTGATTGAATCCCATTGTTCTGTTGGATTGAAGGTTGTCCAAGAAGCAGGACAGCAAGAGAGAATGAACCAAGAATCATCAGTCAAAAATGATAATTCCAACTAGATCTATGAGCATATCAAGTCAGGATGGGAGAACTAACGAAACTGAGCAATCAGAATAAGACATTGGAAGCATCAGAGCAGGAGGTAAGTGGTGATCAGAAGAAAAAGAAAAGGGAGAGTCAGTAATAAGGCCGTAAGGTTACAGGGAGGAAGCAGGAATGAGTAAAAGAGACTCAGGGAGCTTCCAAGGTGCTCCTCTTTAGGAAGCTAGTGTGCTGCTGGGCAGAACCAGGAAAAAGGCAGAATTAGACATGTGTATACTAGAATGAGCCCTATATTTATGCATTCCTTCATTCTTTATTCAACAAATAAGTACCTAGTATGTACCAGGCACTATGCTGAGTCCTGGAGAAGGTACAGGTGAACAAGATGGACCTTCTGAACAGCCTTACTTCTCTATTCCCCACTATGCCTTATCATTGAGAACTTATTCTTCTAGTAGCTTTGGGAGGACAGGCCCCTTAGGTGATTTTTTTTGAAAGGTTGTTTGTTGTTGTTGTTGTTTTTTAGCAACAATGCATAATGTGATAAACTGTTATGTTTGCCCTGTTTGAGTTTATATTTCCACAGGCATGACCAATATTCACATTTATCATCTTCAAATTATACTGATTTAAAAAGTTTTTTTTAATTGTGCAATTCTAACTAGTTTCCTCTTGGTAATGAGCACCTGAGCAGAACTGATAAAGTATTCAAACTTCTCCTTGAAAATCCTATTTTAAAATGTGACCAAATGAGATCCCTGCTTTGAGAAGACATGGCAAGAATGAGTTAAGAGCTACTGTCTTTAACAAAGATCACCGAAGAGTATTCCTTCCATAGGCAGTGGGAGCTTCTCATTCCCCCATGAGTCTGGTAAATGCTCATGCACACACTATTGCTGAGGGATAACCGAAACTCAGGAACAATCATATATTTGTATGTTTCTTCCTTCCAAACTCCTGACCCTATTCTAGCTCAGATAGATATGAAAGAGTATGGCAATAAAGCATGTATGCTATGAAATTGTACTAATTGGATGCATAAAGGATCACAAGTGCTGTGCAGAAACTCCATTCAAAGGGCCTAAGGTGTAGACATGCAAAACCTGCTGCTTCAGGTGGGCACTGAAGCTACCATTATAATAGCATGGCGTGGGCAGTCCTAGTTCCTCCAGGTCCTTTCCCACACGGCTCTCTCAGCAGGCTGCATTATGACTTTTACAGGCCCTAAGTGTCATGAACCCCTTACTTCATTAAAAAAAAAAGATTTTATTTTCGATAGAGTTGGTATACAGATAAAGATAGTAATTAAAATATATTTTCATATTTTCTTTCATCTATTATAAAAGTTCACTTTTTTCCTTCTGATTTGGAAGAAATGTAAAACATTCTATGGGCCCCTAAAAGTATTGTGAATCTTGGGCAATCTGTCCACTGTACCTAATGGATAAGGTGTCCCTGCCTCTGGGGTCAGTGCCACTGCATGCTCCTGCCATCGACTTGTGCCACCCGATTGCCATTTGCTTTTTCAAAATGCAAGCACAAACTTTAGATTCCTTTTTTTTTTTTTTTTTTTTTGGAATAAAAGGGCTCTTTACTGCTCACAAGGTTATTTCTCATTTAAAAATTATTCCCCACCCCTTGCTTTTAGTAATCCCTCTTTACTCCTATTCAATCCTGGATGTCACAATTAGACAGAAAGCATGAACTTTTTTTTCTTTTTCTTCTGTAGCAGTGGACACCTTATGAGTAGATAGATATTAACTGCTCCAGATCTGTCAAGTAGATGCATTTCCTTTGCTTTTGATTTTCACTGAGTAGAAAAAAACCTCTGTTACTTGTTACTTTACGACATAGAGACTCCACTGAAATAGTTTAACAAAATGAAAATGTAAAGTGAACCACAGCAATGGTGTGACTAGGGGTACAAAGTGGATGATGCATATGAAAGACAGAAGTAGACAGGAAAAGAAAGAGACAAGCAGAGAGACAAAGACAAGAGGCAGAAGGAAAGAGAGAATACAGAGAAAAGTAGTTGCTCTGATAGTAATGTGAACAGAAGTCTAAAAGGTAAGAGTAGATAGTGCTAAAGGAGAAAAACATGGACTTCTACCTTTCTCTTCATTTTCTTCCTAAGATCATTACCTCTAACCACCTCCACTCAAAATAATTTCCCAAAAGTCATGTTTCCACCAAAGTCTTTATCTTCACTAGCCATCAATGGGAGAAAAACAAAGGGTGATAGGAAGAGAGGGATTGCTCTAGTTATTACTTCTGCTTAACAGACTACTCCAAAAATTTAGGGTTCAGAACAAACATTTTTTGTTTCTTTGTTTACAGCATCTTTGGGTCAGGAATTTGGTCATCTTTGGGACAGCAAGACCTCGCCTGTGGTCTGTGTCATCTGCGGCATCAACGAGGAGGACTCCATGGCTGGAGATGACTCACCAGGTGGGAGCTGGAATTGCCTGGAGACAATTTCACAGTGGTTGAAATCAGTTATGGGCTGGAGTCCTAGTGGGGGGCTGTTGTTTAATGTACCTACACGTAGCATCTTCATGTGGCCTGGGTTTCCATTGCTCACAGCATAGCAGCTTTGGGGTAGTGGCATTTCTTCCACGACAGCTCAGAGTTCCAACAGGGACTGTTCCAAGAAAAACAGATGGAAGCCGTGTGTTCTTTTTTTTAACCTAGCTGTGAAAATTACATGGCGTAAATTCTGCCATACTTTTTGAGTTTAAACAGAGACATGTCCTGTCAGATGTATAAATGGGGTGCATGTAGGTCCCACCTCTCAATGGGAAGAGAGTCAAAGAATGTGTGGACTTATCTAAAACCACCATAGACAGGTTTTAGCTAATTCTTCCATTCATTACTTTCTATCTCTGCTGAACATTATTAAGAACATTAGGTTCCACTGGGCGCTGTGGCTCACACCTGTAATCCCAACACTTTGGAAGGCCGAGGTGGGCAGATCACGGGGTCAGGAGTTCAAGACCAGCCTGGTCAATATGGTGAAACCCTGTCTCTAATTTAAAAAAAAAAAAAAAGTAGCTGGGCATGGTGGCGTGCGCCTGTACTCCCAGCTACTCGGGAGGCCGAAGCAAGATAATTGCTTGAACCCGGGAGGCAGAGGTTTCAGGTGAGATCATGCCACTGCACTCCAGCCTGGGTGACAGAGCAAGACTCCATCCCAAAAAAAAAAAAAAGATATTATGTTCAAATAATTCTACTTAGCCTTCACTAAGACAGAAGGGTCTACCCTGTCATAGTGCATTTTTCTTATGTAGAAAAATAACTAATACTCCATCAAATGACCTCCAAATTAAGGAACCCATTCACCCTAATTCTGGGGCTATTATTGAGGAAATGCCCCCATTTTGTTTTTTTGTTTATTTATTTATTTATTTTTATTATTATACCTTAGGTTTTAGGGTACATGTGCACAATGTGCAGGTTTGTTACATATGTATCCATGTGCCATGTTGTTTTGCTGCACCCATTAACTCGTCATTTAGCATTAGGTATATCTCCTAATGCTGTCCCTCCCCCATCCCCCCACCCCACAACAGTCCCTGTAGTGTGATGTTCCCCTTCCTGTGTCCATGAGTTCTCATCGTTCAATTCCCACCTATGAGTGAGAACATGCGGTGTTTGGTTTTTTGTCCTTGCGATAGTTTCCTGAGAATGATGTTTTCCAGTTTCATCCATGTCCCTACAAAGGACATGAACTCATCATTTTTTATGGCTGCATAGTATTCCATGGTGTATATGTGCTACATTTTCTTAATCCAGTCTATTGTTGTTGGACATTTGGGTTGGTTCCAAGTCTTTGCTATTGTGAATAGTGCCGCAATGAACATATGTGTGCATGTGTCTTTATAGTAGCATGATCTATAATCCTTTGGGTATATACCCAGTAATGGGATGGCTGGGTCAAATGGTATTTCTAGTTCTAGATCCCTGAGGAATCGCCACACTGACTTCCACAATGGTTGAACTAGTTTACAGTCCCACCAACAGTGTCAAAGTGTTCCTATTTCTCCACATCCTCTCCAGCACCTGTTGTTTCCTGACTTTTCAATGATGGCCATTCTAACTGGTGTGAGATGGTATCTCACTGTGGTTTTGATTTGCATTTCTCTGATGGCCAGTGATGATGAGCATTTCTTCACTGTGGTTTTGATTTGCATTTCTCTGATGGCCAGTGATGATGAGCATTTCTTCATGTGTTTTTTGGCTGCATAAATGTCTTCTTTTGAGAAGTGTCTGTTCATGTCCTTTGCCCACTTTGTGATGGGGTTGTTTTTTTCTTGTAAATTTGTTTGAGTTCATTGTAGATTCTGGATATTAGCCCTTTGTCAGATGAGTAGGTTGAGAAAATTTTCTCCCATTCTGTAGGTTGCCTGTTCACTCTGATGGTAGTTTCTTTTGCTGTGCAGAAGTTCTTTAGTTTAATTAGATCCCATTTGTCAATTTTGGCTTTTGTTGCCATTGCTTTTGGTGTTTTAGACATGAAGCCCTTGCCCACGCCTATGTCCTGAATGGTATTGCCTAGGTTTTCTTGTAGGATTTTAATGGTTTTAGGTCTAACATGTAAGTCTTTAATCCATCTTGAATTAATTTTTGTATAAGGTGTAAGGAAGGGATCCAGTTTCAGCTTTCTACATATGGCTAGCCAGTTTTCCCAGCACAGTTTATTAAATAGGGAATCCTTTCCCCATTGCTTGTTTTTGTCAGGTTTGTCAAAGATCATATAGTTGTAGATATGCGGCATTATTTCTGAGGGCTCTGTTCTGTTCCATTGATCTATGTCTCTGTTGTGGTACCAGTACCATGCTGTTTTGGTTACTGTAGCCTTGTAGTATAGTTTGAACTCAGGTAGTGTGATGTCTCCAGCTTTGTTCTTTTGGCTGAGGATTGACTTGGCGATGCGGGCTCTTTTTTGGTTCCATATGAACTTTAAAGTAGTTTTTTCCAATTCTGTGAAGAAAGTCATTGGTAGCTTGATGGGGATGGCATTGAATCTATAAATTACCTTGGGCAGTATGGCCATTTTCATGATATTGATTCTTCCAACCCATGAGCATGGAATGTTCTTCCATTTGTTTGTATCCTCTTTTATTTCATTGAGCAGTGGTTTGTAGTTCTCCTTGAAGAGGTCCTTCACATCCCTTGTAAGTTGGATTCCTAGGTATTTTATTCTCTTTGAAGCAATTGTGAATGGGAGTTCACTCATGATTTGGCTCTCTGTTTGTCTGTGATTGGTGTACAAGAATGCTTGTGATTTTTGTACATTGATTTTGTATCCTGAGACTTTGCTGAAGTTGCTTATCAGCTTAAGGAGATTTTGGGCTGAGACAATGGGGTTTTCTAGATATACAATCATGTCATCTGCAAACAGGGACAATTTGACTTCCTCTTTTCCTAATTGAATACCCTTTATTTCCTTCTCCTGCCTGATTGCCCTGGCCAGAACTTCCAGCACTATGTTGAATATGAGTGGTGAGAGAGGGCATCTCTGTCTTGTGCCAGTTTTCAAAGGGAATGCTTCCAGTTTTTGCCATTCAGTATGATATTGGCTGTGGGTTTGTCATAGACAGCTCTTATTATTTTGAGATATGTCCCATCAATACCTAATTTATTGAGAGTTTTTAGCATGAAGGTTGTTGAATTTTGTCAAAGGCCTTTTCTGCATCTATTGAGATAATCATGTGGTTTTTGTCTTTGGTTCTGTTTATATGCTGGATTACATTTATTGATTTGCATATGTTGAACCAGCCTTGCATCCCAGGGATGAAGCCCACTTGATCATGGTGTATAAGCTTTTTGATGTGCTGCTGGATTTGGTTTGCCAGTATTTTATTGAGGATTTTTGCATCAATGTTCATCAAGGATATTGGTCTGAAATTCTCTTTTTTGTTTATGTCTCTGCCAGGCTTTGGTATCAGGACAATGCTGGCCTCATGAAATGTGTTAGGGAGGATTCCCTCTTTTTCTATCGATTGGAATAGTTTCAGAAGGAATGGCACCAGTTCCTCCTTGTACCTCTGGTAGAATTCAGCTGTGAATCCATCAGGTCCTGGACTCTTTTTGGTTGGTAAGCTATTGATTATTGCCACCATTTCAGAACCTGTTATTGGTCTATTCATAGATTCAACTTCTTCCTGGTTTAGTCTTGGGAGGGTGTATTTGTTGAGGAATTTATCCATTTCTTCTAGATTTTCTAGTTTATTTGCATAGAGGTGTTTGTAGTATTCTCTGATGGTAGATTGTATTTCTGTGGGATTGTTGGTGATATCCCCCTTTTCATTTTTTATTGCATCTATTTGATTCTTCTCTCTTTTCTTCTTTATTAGTCTTGCTAGCAGTCTATCAATTTTGTTGATCTTTTCAAAAAACCAGCTCCTGGATTCATTAATTTTTTGAAGGGTTTTTTGTGTCTCTATTTCCTTCAGTTCTGCTCTGATTTTAGTTATTTCTAGCCTTCTGCTAGCTTTTGAATGTGTTTGCTCTTGCTTTACTAGTTCTTTTAATTGTGATATTAGGGTGTCAATTTTGGATCTTTCCTGCTTTCTCTTGTGGGAATTTAGTGCTATAAATTTCCCTCTACACACTGCTTTGAATGTGTCCCAGAGATTCTGGTATGTTGTGTCTCCAAATTTCTTAGGATTAATTCTTAGGATTAATTCTTTTCTGACCCCTCCACATTTTAGTTGACTGCTTGGTATGTATCATTAACCAAATACCTCCTGATTTAATACTAACCTGTCAGCTCCTATGAAAAGCCTTACGTCTCTTACTAGCTGAGCTGTTACTCATACTGGTTTCTTTGCAACACCTATAGTACTTTTTCTTAGATATTTTCAGAACTGTAATTATATACTGTACAATTTATAGTCTCAAGCTAGATGAATAAATAAATGAAGGCTTGAATAAGTTTACTGTTTTAAATTATTTCATGCCCATTGATCTTGTCTTCCAAAGTTTTCAATTCTATAATATGGTGTCACTTCCTCTTGAGTATACCCTATATAGCATTTAACCTTTCTTTATTGATTAAAATAAAAATATTTATTATCAACTATAAACACAAAACTCTATTTAGTAGTATGGTGGCAGGTGAAACATTGACTGGAAGTCTACAGAAATGCCAATATCTTATTTGTGGCCAATTGACTGTGGGTGGCGGAGGGGTAACCTGGAAGGAAAAGGAAATGATGCTTTCTATATCTGTTGTGCTGACATTGAACTTGAACCTACTTATTAGGAAAAAGAGCCTATGTGAAGGAAAGGAACTACACACCCATTTAGCCTAGTGGTTTGGGTGGGATGAGGATTAGGAAGACGAGAGGAGTTTGTTGTACTTCGGATTCCGGAACTAAGCAAAGACTCCAAGTTCAAGGGGATTTTCAATTATCATTACATGAGGCAGTCAGGAACTGTAATAAAAGAATGATGACTATAAGAACATGTTAAGATTCTTTGCAATTTGTCTATGTTAGTTATTTTTATTACCCTCTGTCTATTTTTCTGCCATAGTTAACAGCAAAATTCGTGACGCTAAAAATTACAGTGGCTTATTCAGTGGCAGCAACCTCCTGGCCCATTCTATAGGGCTGACTTGGATAAAAGGTCAAAACATCGTAGAAATACAAAATGATTGTGTTTCAGGTGGCTGCCTCAGGACGAATGAATAGTCTGGAGCTTGGCTTCCCCTGAGAAAAACCTTGGAAGAGTAACAGTAGAAAGAGAAAGAATAAACAAGCAAGCAAACAACAAAACAACAAACAAGCTTATTTATATCTCTTTGACTTAAAAAACAATTTGGCAGTAGACTATGCTTTTAGAAGCAATACCCTCCACTCCAAAGTTACTATAGTGTCACAGACAGTGACAATTAACTAATGTTACTCAGGGGCCAGGACAGAAGCCCAGAGCACTGCAAGGTTTGAGCACTGCAAGTGTCTGTGCACTTATTCTTGTTCCTTTAAACTTTTTTACCCTGCCAGTTGCACATCAAATAATGTCTCTTTGCAAGTGGCTTATACTTCCCAGAGGGGTCTCCAAGGCCCCTGCGCTCATTAGGCCTCTCTACCATCCATGGATTGACCTGGGCATCTGGAAGGAACTACCGCTTCTGTTTCATCCTCCTTCCCCCACCCCATGCCTATCTCCTGCCTAAAGTAGTGGGGAAAATAGTTTTTGTGAGAAAGACCTAAATGCATTGATTATTTTAGAAACATATGCAGATCAAGAACCAGCTATTTGGAGGCAGTATGTTGGCTTCCTCTATAAGCTGGAGTCTCCTTTTTATTAGCTGAAGGTAAAGTATGCCTCTAGCCATGAAGCCTAAGTTGTGTATCATTTCGTGGCTGTTAAACAGAAACATCAATTTTTATTACTTTACTAGCTCAGACTTGGCCCTTCTTTCCTTTTGAATTATATAGGACTGAGACAGGCCCGAACACTAGAAAAGATACAAACACGAGAGACAGTCAGTCCTCAGTGCACTTCCTTTTCAGATTTTCAGATTTCCCTCTACCTGGCCTTATGTGCTCTTTTGAGTAAACTTTCTCCTGAACTCTTCAACCTACAATTAATTCAAGAATTATTATATGGATTCAAGGACAGAAATACAACTATTTCATTTTAATATACATAAGGTTTAGCTTCTCCATAAAATCTTAAGCTTCTTTTGGGAAAGATATACATCGTGTATGATTTCATGTCTTTTGCAATAATGTGTAGAGCACTCACTGAGGATATGCTGTTAAAGGCCATGTCTTTGAATTTTTGAATTTCTGGAATTCCCCAGGGTCAGGTGCTGTTTTTTTCAAGTGTTCTAGTTTAAGGCTGGGCTATGTCTGATACGTACTTTGCTCAAGGGGACAGAGACATGGAAGCTGCCAAAGGAATGCCAACACAGGACACAGTTTCTCGGAGGTGGTGACTAAACTGTATTGAGGAAAGGAGACAAAAGCCAGTGAACAGAGCTCTAGGGAATGGGAGGAAAACAGCCAATTGACAGAATCTCAAACAGAAAGACTGGGGTATTTTTTTTTTCTTACCTGCAATCTTTATTTTTATTTTTTATAGAAAATATGTATTATACATATATTTTTTGAAATGTTAAAAAACAGCCTCTGCTTAAAGTCTTAAATTAGAGTAATCTCAAACAATTTCAATGCATTTTGACTTTAATCCAGATTTTCTATACTATATAAATTGATAAGTGTGAATGAGGCATACATGCATTTTTTATTGTATTTAAAAACATTTTTTTTACTTTAATGTATGTCTCCCTGTTTCCATTTTTCTAACTTTCCTTCTTTGTCACATTGTTATTTTATCCAAAAGAGACTGTCTATTACTCACTATTTTATATCTTTCTGTTCTCACGAAACAATAAATCATAGAAATCACACTAAATCAATTGTTCACTGATACAGTTTTACTTCATTTTTTAATGGCTGAAGAATAGTTTGTGATATAAGTTTACCATATTTTTAACCATTTCTGTATTGAAAGGCCTTTTGCTACATATTCATTAATTGGCTACAGTGAATTAGACTGTGATAGATGCATATCCTGTACTTTTTTTCCTACTTACTTGTGCTTTATTTTATGCTTGGACTAACAAGAAGAAGGTTTTCTGTGTCACAGAATAGATGCATTTTAATTTTAATGGACATTGCATTCCAAAATGTCTATAATACTTTAGATTTTATACTTTCCAGTCAAGTCATCACCATTTTAAACTGTTGCCAGCCTCAGCAGTGTAATGTGATATCTCTTTATCTCTTTGTTACTTTAAAGTGCATTTATGTGACTAGCAGTCAGTTTGAGCATCATTTTCATATATTTGATAATTTGAAGATAGTCTCTGTGAATTGCTTCTTTAGCCTTTTTTTCTGTTGAGCTTCTATTCTCATCTTGACAAATTTTCAGTGTCCTCTGTGTATTATAGAAACAATCTTCTGTCCATATTCTCCATTGCATGTATTTTTTTCAAAGACTATTTTATGTCTTTTGATTTTGTCTGTGTTATCTTTTGCTACAGATTTATATGCCTTATCTCTTATAGTTTCTGGGTTTTCAGTCTTAGTTAAGAAGGTCACACTTGCCCCTAGATGTGTATATAATCTCCTAGATTTCTGCAAAAAAAGTTAGTTTTACTTTTTACAAATCAGACTTTCGTACATCTGAAACTGCTTTTTTTTGTACATAATGCAAAACATGAATAAATAACTGACTGTGCCAGGGCTATTTGTTAATCGTCCATCCTTTCTCTGTGCAATGAAAGACAACTTTGTCAAGTATAAAATCTGCTATTGTAATACTGAATTGATTTCTAGATTCTGTCTTTCTTCTAAGGATTTATTTATCTATGTCATGCTGTTAAAAGAATGACTGGATATTAGTACTTTATAGAATTGTATAAGATATTCAGCATTTTATATTTCTATGTCTACTTTTACTATTTATCATATGTATATAGGCAATCTATAAAATCTACACTGGCATACAAATAGTTAAGATAATTTTTTTTAATTCTGAAAATTCATAGTTGGGATTCATATTATAATTGAATAATATAAAATCAGTATGTTAAGTTTAAATCATTAATAATTTTTATTATATTATTTCCCATCTAGAAACCTAATCTGTCTTTCCGTATGTTGAGGAACTTGTTATATTTCCTTCAATGAGATTTTATAGTTTTGTTCATGTAGGTCCTAAGCGTTTGAAAATATTTTCTTAAGCATATAAAAGATACACTATATGTAGGTAAATTTTATGTCAGTTACTCAATTCCAGCAAAGTTTATGGGTTCTATTTTACGGGATCTACAGCAATAAGTTAAACATGTGATTTTGTGTGTGTGTTGTGTTAAAACAGCATATCGTTATCCTCTCTATCATAGTCTAAATATAAAGTATGGGTCTTTCTTTCTGCTACCTATAATTACCTTAATGTAGGTAGTTTATAACCTCCTATCTCCTCAACCTGTTCTAGAGTCAATGACTCTATATTACCCATGTCTGTCTACTATCAACTGCCTTATTAGTAAATAGTCCTTTTTCCCAAAGGAGTTGATGCAATCACCAACTCTTGTCATTCAGAACCAGAACATGAGCTTCTGATTGACTCTTAGAAGTGATGCAGGCTCCATGATTTACACAGCAGATTCCTATCTGTCTGTCTATCTATTTATCTAATCATCTATCTATAGACATATGGGTGACCTAAAATACACAATACATCCAATTTCATTTGAAGTTTATGCATATATTATTTGTTGTACAAATCCTTTGAGAAAATATAGGTTTGGACCTTGGATTTTATTTTTGTCTTTTTGTTTTCTTTAAAGCTATGGACCAAATTCTAGTTCCTACTTAGAGCAACAAAGCAAATAAAAATCCATAACATAAATCTGGTGCAAGTTAGTTGGTGACCAGACACTTTGTACCCAGACAGCCATGCCAATTAGAATCCTGCTTTGTACAGTAGCTATTTTGAGTCATAGCCAAAAGTTTCCATTTTCACAACAATAGAACAGATGCTAAGTTATACTCAAGGACCTATGATTTGTGTAATAAAAACTGAGACAAAACATAGACCCTACAATTTAAAGCTTAAATATGGCAAAACTCATTTTAAAAGATTGACGTATAAGGAATTAATCACAGCTTAATTTTGCACCCAAAGTTGCTCTAAGTAGGAACTAGAATTTGGTCCATAGCTTTAAAAAAACAAACAAACAAAAACAAAAAAACAAGGTCCAAACCTTTATTTTCTCAAATGATTTGTCCATTTGTCTCTATTTGTCCTATTCTGGGCTACAGAATTTCATGGCTCCCATTATTAGTAAACATACTAAGAAGGAACAAATCTGAGGGCCTGCATTTGAATCCTTGCTCTGATATAATGAGTTGTAAAAGCTTGGACAAAGTAAATTTCCAGTACCACATCTATGAAGTACTTACTATACACTTTATATTAGTGGTTCTCAACCAGGACCAATGGTGGTTGTTCCTACCAGGAGGAGGCTACTCACATCTAGTGGCTAGAAGTTCAAGATCCTGCTAGACATTCTACAATGCATAGGACAGTTCCCACAACAAAGAATTTTTCAGCCTAAAGTGTCAATAGTGCTGATGTTGAGAAACTCTGCTTTATAGGAGTTTTGTGAAATAAATGGGATACTGCTTATGAGGTACATTGAACAAAGCACCTGGCCTGTAGTAAAGACATACACTGTCACTGCTCTCATTATTATTGCAATTAATTATCTGAACTCATTTATTTTTTCCATTCAGCGTTTTCTGAGAACACTTTGTGGTTGCTTGTGGGGAGGGATGAAGTGGTAAAGTGCGATATGGTCGATATGGTTCAGTGCCGAATTATGCAGTAAGCAAAATGCCATAAAAGTAATGACATATTAAAAGACATTTACTGGTAACTGTTTTATGATGTGTCCAATAGTTTAAATCCAAACATTTACTCTCTTCTATGAATGCTTTCCCTGCTCACAGCACTTTCTCTAAATTAGCAACTCAGGGTAAGGTGTTTTTTGTTTTGTTTTGTTTTGTTTTTGTTTGTTTTTTGACAGTTTTGCTCTGTTGCCCAGGCTGGAGTGCAGTGGTGCCATTTCGGCTCACTGCAAGCTCAGCCTCCTGGGTTCAAGCCATTCTCCTGCCTCAGCCTCCCTGAGTAGCCAGGACGACAGGCGCCCGCCACCACACCTGGCTAATTTTTTATGTTTTTAGTAGCGACGGGGTTTCACCGTGTTAGCCAGGATGGTCTCAATCTCCTAACCTTGTGATCCGCCCACCTCGGCTTCCTAAAGTACTGAGATTACAGGCGTGAGCCACCACGCCTGGCTACTCAGGGTAAGCTCTTAAAGTGAGCTTCATCACATACTAAAATAAACAAATGCCAACATTATCTGTATAAAGTTTCTGTCTCCTTCTATTCCTTAAATTTGATCAGATATGATGCAACAATGTGGCATCTTATATAAAATGCTCTCTTAAAGATAAGAAAAAGGCCGGGTGTGGTGGCTCACATCGATAATCTCAGCACTTTGGAAGGCTGAGACAGGAAGGTTGCTTGAGGCCAGGAGTTTGAGACCAACCTGGGCCACATAGCACAACCCCTTCTCGGAAAAATAGCCAGGCATGGTAGCGAGTGCCTGTCACCTAGCTACTCAGGAGGGTAAGAGCAGAGTGTGGCTTGAACCCAGGAGGTTAAGGCTACAGTGAGCCATGATCCCACCACTGCACTCTAGCCTGAGTGACAAAAACCCTATCTGTAAAAAATAATTAATTAATTAAATTAAGATAATAAAAAGAAAAACACACATTCACTGAATTAATGATTATATAATCTGAAAGACCAAAATACATAAATGTTGTATGTGCTAGCCTTGAGGCTAGTAAACCACCAGATGGATAACTTAAACTCTGCTGTGTGTAACTCAAGCTCTATTCTATTTGGTTTGCAGTAGGACTTTTCGATTAATGAATAAAACCTGACGTACTAAGCAAAGAGAATAGAGATTTTAGTTAAAGATTAATATTAGATCAGCCAAGCCTTACTGCGTTTACATTTGAACAATTAAAAAGCTCTCACTCTATCGATTTTAAGACAGTGTCAAAGAGTGGTGGTAGAACCAGCAACATTATCATTACCAGGCAAATTATTAGAAATGCAAAGCTTCAGGCCCCTAACCCAGATTTCTGGAATCAGGAACTCTGACGGTGGGCCCAACAATGGGTGTTTAACCACAGCCCTCCAGGTGATGCTGATGCACACTGAAGTTTGCCAACTGCTGTACTAAAATGAACAAAACAAAAGAGGAAGCTGCCTTCCGGTGATTCCGCGAAGTAAATATATCTATATGGATTTATTCTCCATTTCTCAAGGAAGATGCAATCTAGATTCACTTTTGCTGAGAGTTTTTTCCTCTTAACTAAAACACAAGGGATTAATTTACCTTGATTTGCAGTCTCAACTAGATTTGCAGTGGACCTAATAATAAGAGAGAAGTTTCCTGACTTGGTTTCCATGGCTCTAGACTTCCTCTTGCTAATGCACAGGATAAATTACTTTCTGTAAAGGGAAAAAGGAAGAATTCTGGGATTGAACAAAGTTTCTACCACTTATAGCTAAGTGACTTTGAGCCAGTTATATCACCCACATTATCCTCAATAAATCAAGGAAAAACTAACATCATAATAATATTGATTCTTCAGACTTGCTACTTCTCTATGAACATGATACATCTCTCCATTTATTTTGGTTATCTAAAATTGGCTCAGAACGGTTTTGTAATTTTCAGTGTAAAGGTCTTATACATAATTAGTTAAATTTACTTCTAGGAATGTTGTTTGATGCTATAATACATGCATTTTTTAAAATCTGTAGTTTATTAATAGCTTATAATAATACTATTGATTTTTATATTTTGATGTTTTATTCTGTGATGTTTAAATACTTCTCATTACTTATGTAGTTTCCTGGTAGATTCTTTTATATATGTAGATTATCATGTTCTCTGAGAGAGATATAATTTTGACACTTTCCTACATTTATGGCTTATATATATTTTTCTGCCTCATTGCATTGGATTGAACCTCTACAGCAATATGAACAATGAGTTGTCAGAGAAAATATTCTCAGTGTTAATGAGTTCAATATTTCACCATTAAATGTAGTCTTAACAGTAGGTTTTTTTGTGGATGGCACTTTCTTCTATTCTTAGTTGCTCAGAATTTTTATTCTGAATTACTGAATTTAGTCATGTTTTTGTTATCTATTGAGTGGAACGTAAGACTTTTCTTTCTCTTTCTGTTTATGTAGTATATTCAGCAGTTTGTTGAATAAACTCCTATGATAGGGCCTATAATATTTTACCTAAGATATTCAATTATTTATCTATACTGTGCAGTAATCAGAGTTCTGCAAATAAACAGAACCAATAGAATGTGTGTCTATAGAAATAGATTTGTTTTAAAGAATTGGCTCACCTGATTGTGGAGGCTGGCAAATGCAAACTCTGCAGCGTGGGCTGGCAGGCAGGAGACCCAGAGGGGAGTCCATGCTGCAGTTCAAAGGCAAAGATGATCTGTTGCAGAATTGCCTCTCACTTACGTGAGGTCGATCTATGGTTCTATCCAGTCACCTTCAACTGATTGGCTGAGACTCGTCCACATAATGAAGCACCCAATGCTTTACTCAAAGTTCACTGAGTAAATATTAATCTCACCTAAAAACACAGAAACATCCAGGATAATGTTTGACCACACATCTGGGCACTGTGGACACCTGAAATTAACCATCACATATTGTTGCTATTTCCTTCACTGGCTATGCATTCACCATGTTGTACACTTTAATTATATACAATTTTTATTTGACAGTTCACCTTGAAATTGGCCCGATTTCCCCATAGAACTTATATTTATGATTTTCCTTGAATAGAACTAGAAATTTACCTTCCTGGTCTTAGAGCTTGAAAAAATTACATTTGTCTTACCTAAGTTCCTTTCTCAGGAAACCAACCATCAGGTTTCCTGACAGTATCAAGGAACTGAAACTTACCAGATCACTGCATCTGGCCAATAAGATGCAAGACCCCCCATTCATCATGATTGCCTAACAGACCACCTGCTACCCATTGACTAACTCGTCGTTTGTACACTTCCCTAATTTCTGTTTTTCCACATGTAGTTACATTTCTTCCATGCTCTATAAACCCTTAAGTTTAGTCACTTGAAGAGATGGATTTGAGGTTAATCTTCCCTTCTCCTTGACTGTAGCATCCACATAAAGTCTCCTTCCCTGGAAATACTCATTGTCTCAGTGATTGGCTTTCTGCATGGTGAGAAAAACCCCTGGTGTTTCAGTAACAATCTTAATAAAACAGGAATTTTAAAAAATATATAAATATACTGTATGAATCTTGTAGCATGAATAGCAAGGAATTAAGAAAAACTAACCCCTCCCCACCACATTTCCTTTTTCAGGAAGGGAAAAATCAATATCTTACAGTACCGTTTCCACTCTAAGAAATAGTACACATTTTATGTTACAAGCAAAATTTTATGGAATAGTTTATGAAATAAAATTGAACCTCATAGTTTTTAATTTCTTTGTACAATAATGTTTCATTTAGGCACTGCCCCATCCTCCTTTTAACTATTTACTATATAATTTTGGTCATAACTTAAAGTGGATTTATTTTCAGTGCTTTTTTAAAGTTAACAAGTATCTTTGGATACTGTAGTTGCCCTGAGTTGAACTCCATGTTTCATAAAACAGGCACAGTCTTCCTTTATGGGAGGAGGAGTTTCTTTCTATGTCTTTGGTTATTAGAATTAGAAAAACTGCCTTGATCAGCATACATTAAATTTTTGAAAGTTAAGTTTTTCACTCTTGTGAGACTAATTCTATCATATTCTTCATTTGTTGATGATTATGATGTGACTTCAATTTACCCTTCCTAATGTGATTGTGAATTTTCATGTAATGAAAGAAGAGGCACAACCAAGATCGCTGCACAGCGTTAGTAACACGTGGAAAATATATTTCACATTCTGAGACAAGATAAACTCTTAGTTCTCAAGGTCACAGAATGCTGACAGTTAATTGGCCTTTTGAGAAATCCTGAAAGAAGACTAAAAATTGCATTCAAGTATTATTCAAGATTTTGTATAATAGCAATACAAAAAAAACACCATGTGGTAAATTACAATTAATTATAATTGTTTCTACAAATCTTTGCTACATACAAGAAAGTGTGATGTAGACTACTAATTTATGCTTGGAATTGATATTTTTTTAACTACCTGTGTGATAAAGGTCTCTTACTTGAGGAGGCTACATGCCTGTAATCCTAGCATTTTGGGAGCCCAAGGCAGGTAGATTGCCTGAGCTGATGAGCTCGAGACTAGCCTGGGTAACATGGCAAAACCCTGTCTGTACTTAAAACACAAAAAAATTAGCTGGGCATGGTGGCACCCGCCTGTAATTCCAGCTACTCAGGAGGCTGAGGCATGAGAATTGCTTGAACCCGGGAGGCAGAGGTTGCAGTGGGCCGAGATCGCACCTGCACTTCAGCGTGGGCATGAACCTCACTCTCTACTAGTCTCATAATATAGCAGCAGGACTTTATTTAAGAGTGTTTTCTGTAGCTGCAGTAGTAATGATGCAGTTATAGAACCTTCAAATTGGCTAATTTCTTCTTCAGAATTATATGGCAGTTTGTACTGGGTTGAAACAAACAGTGCGATGGACTAAGCTTCACCATCAGAGACAAAGCAAGACTTTGAAACACTCAGAATAAACCTGGGCATGGGTTGCTTCTTGCTGCCACTGTCCATGTTGTTCCTAAAATCTCACTTCCAAGACGCCTTTTCATATGTCTCCTGTAGAATTTCCACATGCACTTAACCCGCTGCAGACATAGCAAGAGAGGAGTACACTAAAAGAGCAATACAAGCATCTGTATTTTAAAAAACTGTGATGGTCAAAAACCACTTATTCCTATCTTATGTATAAAGAAGACTGCAAAACTTACTAAGGATGGTATCTGACAACTGCTGATTGAGGATCTTAATAGGCCTTTTCCTTGTTTTATTGAAGAACTTTAGTTATCCACAGCATAATGGGACCAGAATAGTATGAATTATTTATTCATTTGTTTAATTCAATGAGTAGTAATTGTCTCCTGTTTGCCAGATTCTGGGTCATGTACCAAGGATACATTACAGAACAAGGTGTTACTTGGAGAACTTACAGTTCTAGTGAGGATGATCAAGTTGGACAAGTAATTATAACAGTTAAAACATGATTAAAAGTGATTGTATTCATTTTCTAAGACTTCCATAAAAAGTGCCACAAACTGGTGACTTACACAGAAGTTTATTCTCTCATTGTTCCGGAGACTAGAAATCTGAAGTCAAGGTGTCGGCAGTGCCATGGTCTCTCTGAATACCCAGAGAAAAATTTTCCCTCCCTATTCTTAGCTTCTGGTGGCTCCTGACAATTATTGGAGTTCATTAGCTTGCAGCTGCATCACTCCAATCTCTGCCTTCATCTTCACATGGACTCCTCTCTGTTTATCTGTGTGTCCTCTCCTCTTATAAGAATACCATTCACTGGATTGGTATTCCAGTGAATGGTATTAGATTCGGTTCCATCCGAATCTAATATGACCTCATCTTGATTTAATTGCATCTGTAAAGACCCTATTACCAAATAAGGTCACATTCTGAGATTCTGGATGGACATAAGTTTTGGGAGGACACTGTTCAACCTGCTATACAGTTATATATTTATTTTTAGGAGGAAAACATCTTTTGCTATAATTGAGGAGATACTTATAAAATATGAGGATCCCTTCCTAAATAATATAAAGCAACAATTTTAGATAAAGAGACCAAAGAAATAACCTGAATATTTAAAAACTGAGGAAACAGCACAGAGAGTTGAGTTATTGGATGAACCTCATACAATTCAATATGGAGAGTCTTGGCTTTTAGATATCATTATCTTGGAAATATGAACTTGCAATGGTTCACTAAGGTGCTTTTAACAATGCATTGAAAATTTTCATCTGTACAGATATGAGACCTAAATCTTATTTCAGGCAATAATTGCTATGTTATTGTCTTAATGTCTTAATGAAAACCACTGAAAATATCGCCTCTCACTGACTGGTAGAGATGATAACGAGCTATGAAATATTACACATTCAGGCAGAAGAAACATGAACTAACTTTACTGACAAATCCAGTAAATAATCCTGGATCCTGGATTCCCGGGTTTTTGCTTAGAATAGATTCAACCAGGAAAGCTACCTGACTTGCACTGTGCTGTGATGTGAGTAAGAAATAAACTTTTATTGTATAAAGCTATTAAAATCTTGAGGTTATTTGCTATGATTCTTGGCGTTAATTACCCTAGTACCTTGACTTTTGGGACTTCAAGAGAACTTATAGATTAGTTGATTTACTACCTTCATTTTATAATGAAACAGACAGAACATGTCCAAAATCACTCAACTAATTAGCAGTTCATCAGTATAACTGGGACTGTAGTCAAAAAATCATTCTCTAGTTGTTTGCTTCAGAAATCCAGTAGAAATGACAAAGTCTTAGAATAAAAATATTCTATAAATACATTTCTTTTTATACCAGAATTTGACACCATAGCCTAGCCACTTGGTGACATTCTTTGAACAATGTTAACTCTGGGTCAAGGAGAGAATTAATTAGTGTGTAGAAAGAAGACACTGAGCTAAAAGTGGTTAGATGTGAATTTGATGCCAGGTGGAATTTGAAAGGAAATGAAAAGAGGAAGACAGACACCGAGTTTTTTTCTGGAGGAGGTTGTCAGTTGTCAGTAATCAGCAGAAGAGAAAAGGAACATATTCAGGTCACCTGGAGACACATCTCTCTGGAAACTGAGGCATAATGGAATGTCCAGAGTGGCCAGGGTTACGGGCAAATTGGGGATAAATATTAGGTAGAATGGCAGTTCTAAAACTAAAAATTGAAAAAGTGCAATGTAACAGCCATCTAAAGGAGCTATGGATAAGTTAGGTAACCAAATAAATAGTTTTTTTTTTTTCTTTTTTTTTTTTTTTGAGATGGAGTCTCACTCTGTTGCCCAGGCTGGAGTGCAGTGGCATGATCTCAGCTCACTGCAACCTCCACCTCCCAGGTTCAAGTGATTCTCCTGCCTCAGCCTCCTGAGTAGCTGGGACTACAGGTATGCACCACCATGCCTAGCTAATTTTTGTATTTTTAGTGGAGATGGGATTTCACCATGCTGGCCAGGCTGGTCTTGAACTCCTGACCTCGTGATCCACCCACCTAGGCCTCCCAAAGTGCTGGGATTACAGGCATGAGCCATCGCGCCCAGCCACAAATAAACAAAGTTTTGAGAAGAGAATTGAATGAATTTAAACAGAGAAGAAAGTGTATTTCACTTTGCAGCAAAAGGTTTTATGTGCAGTGAGAAGTGCAATGGCAGTTGGAAAGATTAGCAAATCTCGATTTCTTAGGATTAAAAAGCTAAATTTTCTTTAGGTGAAGAGGTGAAGTGAATAGGAAAAATATGAGGAACATCATGTTCGCAGAGGGAGAACCTTAATTAAACCAATATTCAATCCATTTAAAAATCATTTCAAACATAATTCCAATCTTTGATGCTTGGTCTTCTATTTAGTTTCTGCAAAAGAGTAACCTTTTGGTTTTTTATTTTATCTGATTCCCTGGGTAGTCCTACTAAAAGGAATTACTGTAAACCTACATTCTTTACCATGCGTAACATAAGGTTTCTATTTAGAAAAGAAAAAAGTCAGCACTTTTATTTAAAGTGGCTTTTAAAAATCCACAATAGTTTTGTTTAAGTTTTTAGGGAATGTTTTTAGGGAAACTCAATATTTCTTAAGACTCTAAAGCAAAAAAAAAAAATGTTTTGAAGTCAAAGCAGCAGCAAGTTTCTTATCACTACTCATAATAAAAGAGTCACAACCTTCAGCCTGAACAGCAGTTATGTTTAGTTTTTGTTTTAAACATTAACAGTGAAGTTTGCCTGAGACTAATTTTGCATAAACAATGTTGTCTCCTTAGTAAATTTAGAAGAAATTTGCTTGCTAATTAAGTATAGCCTTTCAGATTACAAATAGTTAATGGAAATGTTTCACCTTCTCACCACACTCTCAGCTTTTCAACTTACTGTATACCCATACACACTGCAGTGAACGCTGGTTGTTGTTGATGATGGCAGTGATGGTGAATATTTCACATTCCGTTTTCTTTGGGTAACAACAACCCAGTTTCCATAGGAATCAACTATTTCTCACTCAATTTGATTTTCTTTGTGTTACCAATCATAGTGGGGATTTAACCAGCCAATCCCAACACTTCATCCTCCTGACCACAGAATTTGGTTCTGGGAAAGTCATACGACCCAAGTTACACAAATTGGAGTGATTATCTGGCATTTTATGTGAACACTAAGGAAAGCTTTTTCTTTGCCTTTAAACCATGATGTGATTCCAGAGCTTCTGGTGACCATAACCCAGTCACACAGAGGAAAGCCTGAAAAAATTCTCAAGTAGCTGGCTTAATCACGGCTTTTTTTCTCTTTGTTTCAATTTAAAATATATTGAGTGCCTATTTTATGCAAGATGCCAGGCTAGAGACAGTAAGAGGCTGAAAGATAAATATGGTATTACATCTTTGTTAAGCTTTCCATCTATTTAATAGCTTGCAATATTTTAATCATCATAGTTTATTCTACAGATTCTAAATAGAATATATTTTCTTCCAGCTATTTGATACCTCTGAAAATACAGTGATGAGAAAACAGACATGCTCCCTCAACTCATGGAGCTTATAGTTTATGAACAGAAAGACATTAATTAAATAGCTATGGGAATATTTAGTTATAAATTACGATAAATATTCTGAGGCATATCTAATGTATTTGAATACTTATATAAAAGAAGAATCCGCTTGAGATTTGACAGTGGAATGTGGTTGTGGTGGCAATATAGTGAGACTTGAAAGCTAATGCTGGAAGAAGGGAAGGTTTAAACCCTTAATGCTACTACTGGGCCCTGAAGAGAAATATGACATTGTGACACTAGAATAGGAATGCCGCCTTTGACTTAAATGTTCAATGTCTCCACTACCATTCTCAATCATCTTCCTTGAAACTCCCTGGTAGCCTAAATAAAAGAAGCAACAGAGGTTGGTATAGAGGAGCTATTGGGACACATCCTGGAAGTCAGTGTAAAGTGGACTGAAACAGCAACGGTCCCTACATTTCTGGGACACCCTCCACCTCCCTCCCCCACAATGGAGAGGGGCAATTGCTTCTGGCTGACTGATGGTGAGGAATTTCTAATAATAATTAATTATTCAATGAAAAGAATGAGATAATTTTTCACAAGTGTAATTTAACTATAATCCTGCAAGACATTGTTTGAATAAACGAAACTTGAGAAAGCAGAAAAGATGGGTCTACTCGACATATTTTGCCATCTGTTTCAACTTTGCTGGGATGAGTTTTCTGCCATCAAAGTATTGGGTCTGGTATAGGTCCTAACCTATACCAGATAGTACTCTGTCATTGCTTTGAATGAATGAAAGATTGCAACGAGAAACAATTCACATGTTTGTGTTCAGCAGCTTTGCCTAAGTTCTAGGTAGAATGACTTTTTATCCTAATATATTATTATTGGTCATATCTCCATTAATGTCTCTTCATCAATTCCTTTCAGAAAAAAATATATTTGATTCTATCAACTTCTTTATTTGAAAAAAACGGTATTGTTATAAAGTAAAAATCTTAACTATATTTCTAGCTCAGAAAGTTTGTAGTTCTGTGACTAGCATCTTTTAAACATCCCACTGTTGCTACAGAGGAATTTTACTAACCACAATTCCTACGCTAAGAACTGATAGAGACAGTTAGTGATGACAAGTATCAAGTTCATTTCCAAAAGTGTGTGGTTATTTACTGTTCACTATTCAGCATGTGGAAAACTTTGGTGGAGTTCTTCCTGAGGAATTGGAAAAGACATCAAAGAGGAATTAAAAGTACTCAAAGACTTGGGTTTAAGGACATCAAATAGTCAAAGATTAGAGAAATGCCATTCTAAATAGGAGGCAAATTAATAAAATTACACGCAAAGAAAAGTAGAGTTTGATTTTTAAAGATCTTTAAAGCTATAGTGTGAGCATTTCAAAATTATTTCTAATGAATTTTCAAATTAACTATTTCAAAGGCGATCTACTCTCCAACAGTTTATATCAATTTCTATCAGCAGACTATAATCTAGAGAATGCTCATATGGTAAGCAAACTTTCCTTGTTAGAGAAAATTTCTTTGAATTACCAACTGGTGAAAGTTTGCTATAATTGGAGACAGCAGAGAGGGAAAAATAATAACTTCAAATGAAAATTCTAGCTTGAAGGAAAGTTGATTGAGTTAAATTATGAAATGTTCAGTTATTTGTGGGCATAGGTTTCTTTTCTGATTATAAGATCCATATTTCTGCTCTTTATAATCATCTATAGGTCCTTTCATGATTCCTTGTTTATGTTTTAAAAGCCTCAGGGAGAAATGCAAGCAGAGTGTGTAAGGAAAAGAATTAAATTCAAGAGAAAAATAAAACATATTAAATAATTTAAAGTAATATAGAATGAAGCAAAATAAAATTTTAAAGGCTACAAGTTAGGCCATTTGATTTATTAGAAACTAAAGAAAGAAGACTGGAAAGAATAAAGGAAGAATGGGTGAATAGGTATACAAGTATTTATCAGGCCATCCATCCATTCATTTATCCATCCATCCATTCATTCATTTGACTCCAAACTGTCTACACCCCAGATTCATATTTCCAGATACTTTTTGGACAATTCCATCAAGACTTTACAGCTTTCTGTTTCTTAGTAAGTTGAAAGCACTAACATTCACTTAATTTCCCAGGATTACAAACTCAGAGTCATTCTTTATTTGACCTTCTTGTCTGCCACTCATACAAAATTATCAAGTCATACTGATTCTACATTTGAAAAGTCTCATTTGTTTTCCCTTTTTGGGGACACGTCATAGATCATCTTGCACGGATTACTGCAATAGAATTGTAACTGTCTTTTGATTTTACTTCCTAGAGCACTTCCAATTCATCTTATTTATTGATGCTCAATGTATTTTTCTTTATTTTTAAGAAACAATTCTTTCAAATACACAAGATATACAATATAGCATAACAGAGAACAATATTTAAAAATTGTTAGTATTTTGCAATGTTTGTTTTAAACATTTTAACTATTTTAATTTTTTAGGACATAGAATACTACTGCTAACAGCTGAAGACACTTTTGTACCCCTTCCCTGTTTTCATTTCTTTCACACCTTTTTCAAACAGAGTGCCCTAAGGTTGGCATGTACCTTACCAACCATTAAAAATAATTGTATCATGTATGTACACATTCAAAGCAACATTTCGTATAGTTTTTGTATTTTAAAATAAAAAGGCATGGTATAATATCAGGCATATTCTTCTGCATCTTGCTTTCCTTATTCAACATTACTTCACATTACTTCAACATTTTTTCATTCAACATGATATGATGTATTCCTGTTGATACAATTAATTTGAAATTCTGTGTAGTGTTCCATCTTCCCATATTTCCTAATATTTATTTTTTAAGATTTTAGTTTCAGCTTGTTACTAATCATTACCTCTTCCCAATTGGTTATTATTAGTATTATTAATAGTGTTAGTGGCAGTATAAGTGGTACGAGTGCCAGTCACTGCATGTTTAAATTTATAAACATCTTCATCAGTTTCTTTGCTCATTTCTTCTTGCATCCTACTGTGTTTTTATGACAGGTTCCTTGTTAATAAAGTCCATTTCTTAAGTAGTGAACTCTTAGAGTCTTTGACTAAAAGCATCATTTAACTTCCTTCTTGATTGAGTCCACAGAAATGAGTGGAGTTCAAAGTTTACCTTGGCACAAGATATTATTTTATCCTTCTCTGGAAAGTTTTACTTTTAGCCAAATTATTATTTTTGTATATAGCTGTCTTAGTCTTCTCAGGCTACTATAACAAATCACCATAGACTGGGTAGCTTATAAACAACAGAAATTTATTTCTCACTGTTCCAGACATAGTGTTTGGCAAGGGCACATTCCTCATAGGTGGTTCCTTCTTGCTGCATCTTCACAGGGTGAAGGGGTTAGACAGCTCTCTGGAGTCTCTTTTGTGAAGGTACTAATCTCATTCATGAAAGCAAAGCCCCCATGACTTAATCACCTTTTAAAGACCTCAGCTTCTAATACTATCATATTAGGGATTATGTTTCAATGTATAAATTTGGGAGAGATGCAACTATTCAGACCATTGCAGTATCCTGTAATTTTTTTGAATTATTTTAAAGATTTCTATGTGATTGATGATTTATATTTCTTAAATTCAAAAAAATCTGGACCTTTACTATGTTGAGTATTGCCTCTCACTCTTTCTTTTTATTATGGAATTGTATTAGACATATGTTACTTACTGAATCTATCATTTTGACTCAAAACTTCTTTTCAGGTCACCTCTAACTTAACTTCTGAGTTACATTTTATATGATTTTTTCTCAAGGTCATCTTTTCCTGGTTTATTGTCTTAATGGAATTTACCATCTAACAGTCTATAAAATGTACTTACTGTCTTTGTAATTACTTATAATTTCAGGGGCTGTATTTCTTAATGTTGACTTTGTTCCTAACTTAAACCTACCTGCCCTTCTTTTACACCTTTATTGTTTTCATTGTGATTCCTATTTTTTAAATCTTCTTAATCATTTACCACTTGGGTATTAATATTATCATTTAGTTTATAAATTATTATTTCCAATTCTTGGGTGCTAGTCTCCCTCTCTGTTGCTTTCGCAAACTCTCCCTCATAGTGGATAGTTTCCTCCATTATTACATAATTTTTTAATGTGAGCTAATCCTTAGTAAGATTCTTTGTACTCTGGGAAATCTAAAGTGTTCTAATGTATGAGAGGGTTTCTGTAAAGTGGTTTATTTCCTCTGTGGCTTTAGGAATTTCAGTGGTATGGTAGGCATTATTCCTAGATGGCCCTTATGACCTTTGTGTCTCAATATTACCCCATGATTCTGTTATATTACATGGTCATGATGGTCAACTTTAGGTGTAAACTTGGCTAGGCTATAGTCCCCAGTTATTCAATTTAATAATAATCTAAGTATGGCTGTGAAGTATATACCAAACAGTATCTGAGACAGATCTTGACCAATTTAGAAGTTTATTTTGCAAAGGCTGAAAATTGATATGGTCTGGCTCTGTGTCCCCAGCCAAATCTCATCTTGAATAATCTGATTGTAATCTAATTGTAATCTCCTACGTGTTGGAGGTAGGACCTCATGGGAGCTGATCAGATCATGGGGGCTGCTGCTCCATGCTATTCCCATGATAGTGAGTGAGTTCTCACAATATGGTTTTATAAGAGAATATTTCCCTGTTTGTACTCATTTCTGTCTCCTGCCACCCTGTGAAGAGGTGCTTTCTGTCATGATTTTAAGTTTCCTGAAACCTCCCAAGCCGTGAGGAACTGTGAGTCAATTAAACCTCTTTTCTTTATAAATTACCCAGTCTCGGGTATTTCTTCATAGCAGTGTGAGAACGGGCTAATAGAAAGATGATGACCTAGGAACCTCAGGCGGTCCTAAGACCAGGTGCTCAAGGTGGTTGGGTTACAGCTTGATTATATACATTTCAGGGAGACATAAGTTACAGGCAAAGACGTATATTAATACATGTAAGCCATACATCGGTTTGGCCCAAAAAGGCAAAGGGCGGAGCAGGGGAAGGGGTGTGCTTCCAAGTGGATTTCAAGGTTTCCTGACTGGCAATTTGTTGAAAACATTAAACTTTGCCTGAAAAAGTGAAATCAGCTTGAGTTACAGTAATGGTGGTGGTGGGCACTATGCAAGCCAAGGTTCTTGTCATGTAGATGAAGCCTCCTAGTAGCAGGCTTCCTAGAGCATAGATGTGAATGTCTGCTAGGGAAGGTGTTATACTTTAGGAAAGACCTAGTAAGGGTAGGAGATTCTCTACAAAATGAAAAATGTCCCTACAAGAGACAGCTTTGCCCTGCTATTTCACAATAGGTCAAAGAGATATATCTTGGGGTAAAATATTTTGATTTCCTTTTGGGGCCTGTTATCTGTTATTTGATGTTATACCAGAGTCACGTTGTAGTTCGTGTCTTATTGCTACAGAGTCTGTTCTGTTGGTCTTAGGATCTCTATTTTAATGTTAATGCTGGTCAGTTGTGCCTGAACTCCAAAATGGGGAGAGGCATTAGGACTTCAACATATGAATTTTGGGACACAGTTTATCCCATGATGGAGATACTGCATGATCACTTGTCAGGATATTGTCCAGAGGCTACTTCTCATGAAAAGTAGATTTTTAAAAAGGCTACTAATACTAGGAATCTATGATTCAACACTCCTGAAAACCACAATGGAAAGTTTCATATAAAAGAATATTCTTTATAATTTTAGAAGTGTCAAACTTTAAGTTTCCTAAACCTTATTTACTCTCAATTAGTATCTCCTCATAACTTCCAAGCTATTTCTTATCTGTTAAATCTGGACAGAAACTTTTGGTACATATGGAGGGGATATAACATGTAACTATCTGCTTTATTATTTTAATGATAATTCGAGTGTTACATATTTTTCAAATATTATTGTGAGTCAAATGATTCAATCTAAAATAACTTTTTAGAGATAAATATGCATGAATAAGTACATTTTAAGTAAAATTAAGCTTATTATAACTTACTTATTTTAGACTGTTTATAGTTAAGATTTTAGAATTGTCTTTATTTAATACTTTTAGGGTTAGCCTAAGGCTTCTCTAGGTTGGGGAGGCTCAAGAAAGAATGGAAAAGAAATAATGAAGCAGAAGTGGTCTGTGTTTTTTACAGAAAAAAAAAAAAAAAACAAGATAAGTTGCTATCTTGAAGCTTCCAAGCTAAACAACATAATTATAAGAAAAATCAGGATCAGGTAGTAGAATGAGAATACAGTTTCACAATCAAATAAATTCCTTGGAGACAGATACTTCAGCATTAAGTAGTCTTCCAATCTGACAAAGGCAATACAGGGAATATAGTGTATATTACATAATACCCCTTCTAAGCCTAGGATAGTGCCCTATAATTAAAGATACTGGAATACAAAATATAAATATTAATACTAAGAAGATAAATGAAGAATATGCATGTCTTTTATAAGTTAAGGTGATGTTTCAATGCTTAAGTTCAAGTTAGTCAGATTTTACCACCAAAATACATTAAAATAAATTTAAAGATTTTGAAGCTCTTGGATTTCAGAATTTTTAATATGCAATTGTGGACTGGCATAAACATTCAATGAGCTGTGTATTTAGTGGGGGAAAGATGAGATTCTGAAAATCGGGGTAAAATGTGTGATTCTTCCATAAATATCAAAGAACATCTTGACTATAGGGCTTTCCAAATAATTATAAATTTGTTTAAGGAACTTAACTGGACACATCCCTTTCATCTAGCATTTGCACTGGCTTTTTAAAACCTGTACATTTATAATTCCATCTGAGTAGGAACATATTTTACCACTATTAGCACTAAATAAATATTGTGATGTCAAAAGGTAACCAAACCCCCAAATTGTTGGCCATGTGCTGCCTCACAGATCCCCTGACTTCTGTTTTCCTTTGGGAGAAGAGCAATATTTGTCAGTAATTGGACACTGTCATTCTAAAGGGGTCCTAAGCCCACAGATGCCACCATAGCTGGGAGGAATCTGATTTGCAACTTAACTAAAACAAAGTCATTTACTTCTTTTGTTGCTCTGCAAAGGCAATTAGAAGCAGAGCAGCAGCTGCATATAATAGTAGAATAAGGCAGAATGGGGAGTGTGTGTGTACGTGTGCTTTGCATTTTAAAGCAGGTATAAATAAGCACTCTTTTCATCTTTTCATTTATTTTAATTCTCTCAAAGAAGCCAGAATTAGGAAAATTGGAAAAGAACAGGGAGAACCTTGTAAGAGAGCTTATTTGTCATCAATCTCTGCTTTTCATTTCTGTCAGTTTTAATTCCAGGATGCATTCCCATGACTTAAGTGATCCTCCACTCTAGTTCTGTGTTTAGGATTTTTGCAATGACAAAGAGCTTAAATCTACCACATCTTGATCCTCCACTAACAACATTTGTCACAATTAAAACAAACATTTACTTCTCGTGCTAAATGGTTTTCCTGACAATCTCTGGCCTTTGTTCCATCTTTGCTATCTGTTCTCCTGAGGCTGTTTTCCTTAACCTAACTAAACCAACTGAGAGATCAAGGATTGGGGCTTGTTTAAGTAAAGAAGATAGAAGCACCTTTCTATTAAAACTGCTTTTGAAACACACTCCATCCTTTAATTTTACTTTAATAGTTTCTCCTACCACCTACGTTTTCAGTTAAAAAAAGCTTCCTTGTCATACTCATAAGTGACAAAACGGTTAAAATTACTGATGGCAACAGCAACGTGCTGGATAGTAGTTAATTATGCTCTCCTACATGTCTTTCATTAAGGTGCTGTTTTCTTCACCAGAGTCCTCAATAAGGCATTTCTCAAAAGGCCCCTTAGGAATCTGTGCAAGAAGGAACAGTCTATCAGGGAGCTCCAGGAGGCATGCAGAGCTGAAGCCTGTGAGGCAGTGTTATTGAGCCTGAGTAATGCAAGCTGACAAGGCCTGATCAATGGGACCCTCTGGGGGTATGGTTTGACAAATGTAGGCTCCATGACAAGCATAGTTTTCTAAACAATGTGAGGCTTTATTTACTGGTTCATTGGTTATGAAAAAGACTTAGTCCAGAAGAAGAATTGGGATTTTATGAAGAAATTGTCCCCAGTAGTTGAAAGCAATATGAGTTGATGGTATTATTAATGATGGGCTTACTGGTATTCATACTTCTCATCCTATGACATCAGCAAAACCTCTGGCTAAAAAAGCATTACTAAGGAATTGCCTAGTGGCAAATTTGGGTGAGAAGAGTCACATTTCTGGACTTGGCATCTTTGTGTTTGCCAAGGTATGCCAAAGGTGAAAACTAGTGCCGTCCAATGGCTTTGAAGCTTTGACTTCTAAAATATGTTCCATTATAATAGTCTTGACTATAATGTTTTGTATCTTCAGTTTAGAGCAGTCTTTCTTTACTTTACTGTTTTGTAATTTTCCATAGCTAATGAAAATAACTTAAAAATAAAATTTGGAAAGGAGCATTCTTTACTTGGTTTTTACTATATTAGAAACTACATCTTTGAAACTAGTTACATTGTTTTTCCTAGATATGTTTAGTAACAGAAAGAGGGGGCTTTTAAAGTAAGATCTTTCAGAGATAATGCAGTTTTGTTGAGGGAGATTGAGAAGCACCCATATAACATGAAGTGACAGTTAGTACACAGGATTTTAATCTCAGTCTTCAGTTCCTCTGGTCTAAACAACTGACAATAACCCATAACAAGTATACATAAGAAAACAGTTCTTTCAGAATATTGCCTTTTCCTACATCATTTATGTTACGATGGCAGCTTCTTAACTTTTAGGTCCCTGTTACTAAGTTTTTAGTATGATTGAAGTTTTTCAAACCATAGGTTTCGTTATCACCTAGCATACTTTGAAAATTGTTGGCCGTGTTTCCATAATGTTATGGCTCTCTGTTAACCTTTGTGATTCATCCACGTCTGCTAGTGGCTCTACTATATTGTGTTATTATTGTTATTTTTATTATTTTTATTGGTAGAATGACAGAGGAAGAGTCACGTTGGAAATCTCTATCTCCTTGGAGAATGAGAAGGAAAGAGATATCCAATTATCAAGAGATACGGAAGCCATGATGTTTTCTATGCAACACTATTCAGTATAATCACCTTTCTTATTCACTTCACCCTGAATTCCCTATAGTCAAAAGAAGGATTGGCACCACTTTGATTAATATTTAAATTTAATACACTATCTTCGAGTCAATCCCATGCTTGGAGTAATGTATTCTTCTGATAGATGCATAGCTTTTGTCCAAAACAACTCCTTAATTTGCTTTAAAATCAACCAGTACTTTGTCACAATTTTCAAATTCTTTTTTTGCTTCTATTGTGGGGCCCTATTAGGATCTGCAAGAACTTCTTAAAATGTGAAGATGACTATAATCATAACATTTCTTTATGAAGTTCAAATTCCACAAATTCTTTCATTAATATCACTGAATTCATGTCTTATAATAGCTAAGAGAGTTTTTAGTCCACAAATACAGAGAGGTAAAATGTAGCAAATGAGTGAGTTTACAAAGAAAATTCATATAGATTAGATTAACTACACTGATTAATCTACAAATCCACCTTAAGTTCTCTCAGACCTGAATTTAAGCTTTTTGACTTCCAAACAAGTATTTTATTATGTAGTTTATCCTAAATTCTCCCTAATGACAATAAAATCTTTGAGTCTTGAAAAAAGCATGAAATTAGAATTCAGTGTTTGCATTACCATTTCAGCCTTTCTCTTCAGTTCTGTCTAATAGTGTAGAAGGTTTGTCAACTTCTCTGGGCTTGTCTAATGACTGGTTTCTCTTGGCATTTAGCCCTGTTGGTCTCACTTTATTTACTTATGCAGAATATCCCAGATAAAGGAAGATTATTTGAGAATTTTACAATAAATAAATGAATTTTTAAGTGGCTACAATCATTTCTAAATCAAAGCTTTCTAAGTCACTGACAAAAGAAATACATCAGGCCAATTTAAAAGAGGAAAAGTAATGTTAATACAGAAATTTTACGTACATGTTTGTGTGTGTGAGGGACCAGATAAGATAAAGAAATGATAATCTCTAGATGAAATATTTCTGCATTCAAATCATTTGCTTTTCTTTCTGATAGTAGTTCTCACAAATTTAAATAGTTTTCTTTTTCTTTCTGATGGACTAAAGATATCTCAGGAGTTCATATGAAGGACAAAAACAAAACAAAACCAGTATATCTCAAACTGCTCCCAAGGAAACCACTGTGTGACTTTATGTTAATTTCCCTGTTTTATTATATGTTGCCATGATGTTCAAATAAAACCTTTCGAGTCGAAGACTTGAAGTACAGAAATATAATGTGAAGATGGAAATATAATCACCAAATTCGTGACAGTATCTACATTATCTGGAATTAAACACACACACATACACACACACACACTCACACACAAACACAACACATATCCACTGATAATCATTCTTTTCAGATTTTAAAACTTTTCCCTTCTACCAAAATTATTACTTTTGCTAAGTGCCCAAATGATTATATGAATTATGAGTTAAAATGGTTATATGAGTTAAAATATTTGGAGAAAGAAAAGTTGTTTGAAAATGCAGAAAATTTTTAGATTTTGCCACAACTAAGCTCTTTAAAAGAATGTATTTACTCTGTCTCTCTCTGGACTTGCATGAAGAACCAAAACTTAGTAAATGTAGGGGCACGTGAACTTGTTATATAACTATGAGATCATAGAATATAGTTACTTCTTATTTTTTTCTAAAATGTGTAGCTCAGAGACATCCTGATTAACAAAAATAATCTACACTTAAGACATGTTAGATTTTTTTGTTGTTAGTCCTGATGAAAAATTGATAGATAACTGAATATACACACATGCATACACACATAGAATAATTTCAATATGTTATTTGTTTACTGATTAACTCTTGGACCAAATGATTCCAAAAGGTCTCAGTCTTAGTATTTTCGGCATCTGAGATTATTAATTATTTATATATTTATAATTATTTATTATTATTAATTATTTTACAGTCAGAGCCATTACAAGATTGTGAAACTTCACAAACTATCATAACAGTGTGCATGCTGTATATATAACTATGCTCCATATTCCTTAGTATTTCAGTGTAGAAAACAAAATCAATTTTAATCATGTGCTATATATTTTGCTGGTGTGAACTTGTGCAAATAGGAAGAGGGGCAGTAAGTAATGGCTGAAACCACAGTAATGGCTAAGAGGTTGTGACAGTGCAAAATAACGTGCAAAGTGAAATAAAATTTACATCTAGACCATTTCAGCAATTTCTACTTTAAAAATCATCATTGCTTCAGCAGGGAGGAATGATATGCTATTTTGGACGCTTTTCTCTTGTTTCACTTTAACTTCTTCTGGGCACAGATTCTGCTCCTTTGACAGCAGCACAGCGCTCATTATGTACCGCAAGTCATCAAGCGGAGGTTAGGAGAGTGGAAGCCTGTTCCCTGAAGCAATTTGTTTCAGCAATGTGCTAGAGCATAGTTCACAATTATCTTTAATATGAATGAGAAGCTGGAGCCTCTTGAATAGGCAGATGGAGTTCTGTTTATTCCCCCAAGACCATAAACTTGTCTACCTCTTTTTTCAAAGTACATTCATCATCTTGGTTGCTATTTTGTTTAACCTTGTTCTGCCATTCTTTCCAATTACTCTGCTTAGTTTATCCATTCTGGGTTAGCTAATTGGCTTTGCTTAGCCCTCCTTTTCACACATTTCCATTCCATTCCAGATGCAATTCAAGTCCCATTAGCTCCTACTTCATTTAAACCAACATAGGGCTCATGGGACTGGTAGGGCTGTTGGAGACAGGTGCAACTGGCCAGATGGCTGACTTGCCAGGAGGGTGGAGCAGACCAAGCAGGTCCCCTGCCAAATTCAGACTGTCAGGCTGAGACAGCTGAAAGGGTTAGCAGAGGGTTGCACCTCGATTTAATTGTTATAGTTCTTCTGTTATTGGCCCCTGTTTAGAATCCAAATGCATATTATTTTCAGGCTTAAAGCCAACTTAAGAAACAACCAAGTTGCTTATAAAATATTAGGTATCCACCATTATAATGTGTGCTGCCAAGACACTGCTTGGTTCTATTTTGTAAAAAGGAAGTTAAGACCAGTTAGAGAAATTATTTGGGTGCTAACCTTTGTCTGTGAGCAGCTATTTCTATGCCGTATTTGCTATTCCTCTAAGACTCTCACTCTTTTGAACTCAGAGGGCGCCACTCTGAACCTTGAATTGGCTCTCTTTTATTGGCCAGTGCATTAGTCCGTTTTCACGCTGCTGATAAAGACACACTCAAGACTGGGTAATTTATACAGGAAAAAGCATGTAATGGACTTACAGTTCCATGTGGCTAGTGGCTAGGGAAGCCTCACAATCATGGCAGAAGGCAAGAAAGAGCAAGTCACGTCTTACATGAATGGCAGCAGGCATACAGAGAGAGCTTGTGCAGGGGAACTCCTCATTTTAAAACCAGCAGATCTTGTGAGACTTATCCACTATCCCAAGGACAACACGGGAAAGACTTGACCCCGTGGTTCTATTACCTCCCACTGGGTCCCTTCCACAACGTGTGAATTCAAGATGAGATTTGGGTGGGGACACAGCCAAACCATATCAGCCAAGCATGCAAAATGGAGAATCATGTGGACCTTGACCATTACCAATTCATGGTATCCAATCAACAACATACTGGCCTAATTATTTTTCATTATTTTTTGCCAGAATATTATACAAGGTGTCTTAAGAATCATTATCAAATCTAGATTCTACCCACTTTGCTTTTGCAAAGATGACTGGAAATTCATTTCCTTGTTGTCCATTGGCACATATTACTCTATATTAACTTCCTTTCACATGCCTCTAACAATATTGTATATTTAAGGGACATCCTTAGCTTGTAATTTCCAATTCACATTATTTGTTTTTACTTCAATTCCCATTTTTGCTGAACTTGGAGCAATGAACAGTGTTAAACCCCTCAACGTGGAGATCTTATTTTTCTACTTGATTTTTGAAACAGCATATTTTTGGTTTCTATTGCGTATTCTGGCTCCATCTTCTTTTTCTTTTTCTTAGTGTATTCTCTACACTGTGTGTTGCTGAAGTATCTCTTCTACCCTCTGGAGTTATCTCTATTTGTTTTTCCACAATAAACTGGCCCTTTTGCATCCCACAGTGACTTTCTATGGTGACTCCCTGTCTTTGGCTCAAGTCCCAAATATTTATCCCAATCACAGGTTTTTATTATATTAATATATGATTTTAGGATTGGTAGATTTCAGAACTAGCACTACAGTCTTCTTAGTTCTATGAGATCAAAGGCTATTATTTTTTATTTCATTTATTCCACAATATGTTGTTAATCCCCCCATCTTTTTTTTGTTTTTTTTTTACAAAAATATTCTTTTATTTCTCTACTTTCTTAGTTCCACTGCTAAGTATTCTGGTCTAAGTGTTCATTAACACATATTTGAACTATTGCAATGGATTCTACTTAAAAATAATTGATACAGGGGACAACAGAAGCTAAGTACCATTCACTATTTACTGTGTGGTAGATTTTTTTTAGTTGATTCACGCATGTTGTCATTTGGTTGCCACAATAGCCTTATGAAGTAACCATTTTATAGATAAGAACATTGAGGCATACAGAGGTTATGCAGCATGCCTAGTATTATAGAACTAATGTAAGATGTAACTTGAGCCCAGGATTTCTGAGAACAGCTATGTTATAATGCCCCTATTTTCTTTCTTTCTCTCTTCTAATTATGATAGTGTGGTTTTAGACCAATACAGGACATTCCTGGGCTTAACAGCTTCCAAAAACAATTCTTTTTTTTCTTTTCTTTTTCTTTTTTCTTTTTTTTTTTTTTAGATGGAGTCTCGCTCTTGTTGCCCAGGCTGGAGTGCAGTGGCACAATCTTGGCTCACCACAACCTCCTCCTCCTGGGTTCAGGCAATTCTCCTGCCTCAGCCTCCTGAGTAGCTGGGATTACAGGCGCCCGCCACCATGCCTGGCTAATTTTGTACTTATTTTTAGTAGAGATGGGGTTTCACCATGTTGGCCAGGCTGGTTTTGAACTTCATGACCTCTGGTGATCCGCCCGCCTGGGCCTCCCAAAGTGTTGGGATTACAGGCGTGAGCCACTGCGCCCGGCCCAAAAACAATTCTTAAATACTATTAACACAAACCAATATGCACCTATCTTCCCACCTGACTCTTGGAGTTTTCTTCCTACTTTGTTCATCCCTTCCTTGGAATTTTGATATCAGTTATCCCTCCTGCACTCTGGGTCTTAAAGGAGAAAAACAGATCAGTATTTAAAGGGAACACATTATGAGGGATAAATTTTCCCCAAATAAAGGATCTTTGTATAAAAGCTTATGTCTAAAGAAGTTATATTTTTTATCTTGACTTCATCAGTTATTGCACTAGCCTGCCCCACTGCCACACTTCCAATTTATTTTTACTCTATATTAATCTTCCTATGTCACCAACTTTTTATGTCATTCTATTTTGTTTTGTTTCTTAAAGGTGCCTCTTTCCCTGCTTCTTGAAGGATAAAATTCATTGCTGGCCTGCCATTCAAAACTATTGGCAAACTATGTATAACTTTACTTTTATTATTCTTGCTGTATGTACCTTCCACTTCAACCAGCGTATTGTCATTGCCTCATTAATGTTCCCTTGTTCCTTCCAGTCCCTATGCCTGGTAAGATCTCATCTCTGTATTTTGAAATTCTACCCATTTTCCAAAAGCCAGATCATGGCTTTTATGCTCCTCAGCTCATAACCAAAAATTAGGTCTTTCATTTCTCTGCTCTCATTGTACCCATACTTCTCTTACTGCATTTATCATATGCTGATTTGAATTTTTGTTTTCTCTTTATACACTTTTCTTAGTGTTCCTGGTGGACTGTAAAATATTAATATAAGGGGTCAGCATCACATACTACTTTGCATTTTCTAATAGTTAGTAATGGACTCCTTATAGTATATGCTCAGTTAAGATTTATTTTTAATACTATACATAATAAAGGATATCCTTCTTACCTCAGCTTATAAGGTGCTTTGATGACAATTCCAAACCCACCATCAGCATGATGGTAACGGCTATCAGTTAAGACATGCCAGGGACAATATTGGCATTCTGTATAGTCTTTAATTTCACTCTTCAAACTACTTGGCATTGTAGGTATCATGACTCTTATTTTATAGGTGAACTAAGGTTCAAGGCATCTTGTTCAGGATCCAGATAGTAAATGTTGGAGTTAGCTATAAAATTCAACTGTGCCTTACTGGTCTCCAAAACCAAATTCTTATTTTAAATATTCCTATATAACCGTTTTTAATAAAACTCATTGAAATGTCTCTTAGGCTGCTTCATTCTTTTATGTTCCCACTATACAGAAAAACTGGGGGCACCCTCATCAATAGATATGTTGATTTTCAGACTGTGTTCTTAAGGGATTTGCTTCCACTCAAAATCCCCCTCACTAGGCACTATTTCCTATTCATGGTTGCCTGACTCATTTACCTTAAAATGTTCTCCTCTCATCACATTTTTCCCAGTCAGCTAGTTATAAAATGTTTGAATAATGTTTTTGATCATCAATTTTGTATCTCTAAAATGGGAATAATGACATAATCTATCTCATAAAGTTGCAAGTATCAAATGGATGCTTACAAAGCAGGGCTCTGCTCACAGAGTAAGCATTTAATACATTTTAGTTATTTTTTATTTAAAGCATATTTTAAACTAGAATAGCCACGTATAACCTCATTTTACAGAGAAAGGAAATGAGATGTGGACAAGAGATTTGTCTCAAATCAACCAGAGGTTATAATCAGGTCTAAGAATGTACTCTGACCCCATTACTCCCAATACTAATACTTTTTATAATATGCAAAATTATTTGACTTACCTTCTACCCACTTTTCCCCCCGTCATCATGTATCTTTTGTTTGCCCAAGGTCTGTTTTCTCACCATCCACTCTAAGCCATGTGCTCATTGGTACAATTTAATTTTTGCTGTTTCAGTTTTGAAAAGTCCTCTTAAACTCTTGCTAGTCATTAACATTGTCCAACCCACAGGTCCTGTTCAAATAACACTCACTCATATGTTTTCCACGAAAGCCTCAGGTCGCACCTACTTGTTCCTCCCTGACTTTCTCTCATGTTTACTTTGTCTATAATATTATGCATTTATCATACTATTAAATTTATTATACCTTGCTTGTCCTATAAATGTCTCATAGGGTGTGGTACTGATTTTAATTTTACAGAAGAAAGTATTAACATCCATAACTGGTTAAAGCTGAAGGATCTATAACTGCACTGCTTTGCTGAGACTTTTTCACTGTTATTATGGCAAGACTTGGTTTGCTATCCCATGTGTTATTTTGGAGTACACTGTGGAACAGGCAAATTTGTGCTTCTAAGCTTTTATACAAATGTGTGAAAAATATTTTTTCAATAATACTTTTTGCAACTGTTCAAAAGTCAGACTTTAAGTTCAGAGTTGTCATCAACTCTACCGCTAAAACTCAGTTTATTATCTTTACTAATTTGCTATTTCTCTAGAGATTTGTGTAATGCTGAAACACAAAAATATTTGTTCTACAAAATAGATTTTCCAAAGTGCCTAAGATAGTGGACAGAGATTTTCTAGAATTTTTCCTTTCCTGTTTCATTGTACTGCCCCAATTTCTCTCTCTTATTTTATCTTTTCCTGACACAGTAGAAGAGTTTTATAGACTACTCTGGAGTTTAGGGCAACTTATACCTAAAGTAGTGAAAAAAAAAATCCCCCATTTCCATGCACAATTCATCTCTCTGATAGCTTTAATCAATCTCTTTGATCATACTCAGGGGAGGTTTGCTGCTTAACTATTTTATGCTGTCCATGGGTCAACTGAAGACGACATTGTCCACAGAAGTCTAAGGAATGTGTAACAGGAAGTCAATATTGTTATTCCTATGGCGATATGGCTTGGCTCTGTGTCCCACCTAAATCTCATCTTGAATTGTAATAATCCCCATGCGTCAAGGGTGGGACCAGGAGAAGATAATTGAATCATGGGGGCATTTTCCCCCATGCTGTTCTTGTGATAGTGAGTTCTCAGGAGATCTGACAGTTTTATAAAGGCCTTCCCCCTTGGCTCGGCATTAATTCTCTCTCTTGCCACCCTGCGAAGAGGTATTTTCTGCCATGAATGTAAGTTTCCTGAGGCCTCCCCAGCCATGCAGAACTGTGAGTCAATGAAATGTCTTTTCTTTATAAATTACACAGTCTTGGGTATTTTTTCATTGGCGCATAAGAACGGACTAATACATATGGTGAAATATATTCCGTCTTCCATTTATAGATTCATTGTTTTAATTTGTAAACTCTTGTGAGAAAATATTCATTTATTTTTATTTTTTGCCAATGTTAGCTCTGGGAATAAGCAAGCAATTCTTCAAGTTTTGGATAATAGTTTAAATATTAGCATTGTCTTTGGGTGGTAGTATCATGATTAGTTTTTTACTATGTCATAATATTTAAAAAAATTAATATGAAGTACTTTTATAATCAGAAAACTACTTTAATTTCTACTAAAAAAAGACTTTTTAGAGTTACCTATTTAAAGTAATATTTCAACTAATGCTTTTTAAATGTATCACAACTGTTTCTCTTTGTTCCGATTTTTTTTTGTTTTGTTTTTTTGAGACAGAGTCTCGCCGTCGCCCAGGCTGGAGTGCAGTGGCGTGGTCTCAGCTCACTGCAGACTCCGCCCCCCGGGGTTCACGCCATTCTCCTTCCTCAGCCTCCCGAGTAGCTGGGACTACAGGCGCCCGCCACCTCACCTGGCTAATTTTTTTTGTATTTTTAGTAGAGACAGGGTTTCACCGTGTTAGCCAGGATGGTCTCAATCTCCCGACCTCGTGATCCGCCCACCTCGGCCTCCCAAAGTGCTGGGATTACAGGCATGAGCCACCACGCCCGGCCTTGTTCCGATATTTTTAAAGGTATTTTCTGTTACAATGTTCAATATATTGATCTTTGATAAAGTTACTCATCTTTGTCACTTTTAGTCATAGCAGGATAATTGAAACATTTAAACAGAGACACTTTCATATACACACTTTTAAATTTTTTTATTTTTAATTTTTGTAAGTACATAGTAGGCATATATATTTATGGGTTATATAATACAGGCATGTAATGTGTAATAATCACATCAGGGTAAATAAGGTATCAAGTATTTATCACCTCAAGCATTGACCCTTTGTGTTAAAAACAATCCAATCATTCTCTTTCAGTTATGTTCAAATGTACAATTAAATTATTTTTTACTAAAATCACCCTGTTATACTAGTAAATGCTAAGTCTTATTTAGCCTTTCTAGCTGTAGTTTTGTATCCATTAACCATCCCCATTTTCCCAGCATTGCACCCCTCCACTACCCTTTCCAGCATCTGGTAACCATCCTTCTACTCTCTATCTCCATGAGTTCAATTGTTTTAAATTTTAGCTCTCACAAATAAGTGAGAACATGTGCAGTTTATCTTGCTCTGCCTAGCCTATTTTACTTAATGGAATGGCCTCCAGTTCCATCCATGTTGTTGCAAATAACAGGATCTCATTCTTTTTCATGACTGAATAGTACTCCATTGTGCATATGTACTACATTTTCTTTACCCATTTATCTGTTGATAGACACTTAGGTTGCTTCCAAATCTTGGCTTTTATGAATAATGTTGCAATAAACATGGGAGTGTGGATATCTCGTTGATATATTGCTTTCTGTTCTTTTAGATGTATACCTAGGAATGGGATTGCTGGATCATATAGTTTTTTGAGGAACCTTGAAACTGTTCTCTATAGTGGCTGTACTAATTTACATTTCCACCAACAGTGTATGAGGCTTCTCTTTTTCTCCACATCCTCACCAGGATTTGTTATTGACTAGCTTTTGAATAAAAGCCATTTTAACTAGAGTGAGATTATATCTCATTGTAGTTTTTATTTGCATTTCTCTGATGATCAGTGATGTTGAGCACCTTTTCATATACCTGTTTGCCATTTATATGTCTTCTTTTGAGAAATGTCTAATTCAGATCTTTAGCCCATTTTAGAATCAGATTATTATGTAATTTTTCTACAGAGTGGTTTGAGCTTTTATATATTCTGGTTATTAATTCTTTGTCAGATGAATAGTTTGCAAACATTTTCTCCCATTCTGTGGGTTGTCTCTTTGTTGATTGATTGTTTCCTTTTCTATGCAAGAAGCTTTTTAACTTGATGTGATCCCATTTGTCCATTTTTGCTTTGGTTGCCTATGCTTATGGGGTGTCAGTCAAGAAATCTTTGCCAAGACCAGTGACCTGGAGAGTTCCCCCAATGTTTTCTTTTAGTAGTTTCATAGTTTAAGATATTATATTTAAGTCTCTAATCCATCTTGAGTTAACTTTTGTGTATGGTGAGAGGGAGAGATCCAGTTTTCTTCTGCATATGAATATTCAGATATCCTAGCACCATTTACTGAAGAAACTACTCTTTCCCCAATGTATGTTCTTGGCACCCTTGTCAAAAATGAGTTCACTGTAGATGTATGGATTTATTTCTGGGTTCTGTATTCTGTTCTCTTGTTCTTTGTGTCTGTTTTTATGCCAGTACCATGCTGTTTTTCTTTTGATAGCTCTGGAGTGTAATTTGAAGTCATTTGATGTGTTTGGTCCAGTTTTGTTCTTTTGCTTAGGATTAATTTGGCTATTCTGGGTCTTTTGTGGTTTCATATAAATTGTATAATCGTTTTTTATATGTCTGTGAAGAAGGTCTTGGATATTTTGATAGGGATTTCATTAAATTTGTAGATTGCTTTGGGTAGCATGGATATTTTAACAACATTGAGTTTTCCAATTCATAAACATGGAATATCTTTCCATTTTTATGTCTTCTTCAATTTCTTGCATCAGTGTTTTTTATAGCTTTAATTGTAGAGATCTTTTACTTCCTTGGTTATGGTAATTTCTAGGTATTTTATTTTATTTGTAGCTATTGTAAATGGCATTTCTTGATTTCTTCTTCATGCTGTTCATTATTGCCTACTGATCTTTCTATGTTGATTTTATATCCTGCAACTTTCCTGAATTTTTGTATCAGTTCTAATAGCTTTTGGTGGAATCTTTAGGCTTTTCCAAATATAAGATTATATTACGTCCGAACAAGGATATTTGGACTTCTTTGTTTCTAATTTGAATGCCCTCTATTTACTTCTCTTGCCTGATTGCTCTAGCTAGAACTTACAGTACTATGTTGAATAACAGCGATGAAAGTGAGCAGGATAGTGGGCTCTCCTCGGGTCTGGGGCACGTCAAGAAATCCTGTCTAAGTACCAAGGATTCCATAACCCCATGATCTTCCTTGGTGTTTCACCCATACCTCTCCTCCGCTCCCCTCCCCTCTGCATCTGAGTTGGTATCTAAAGTGCAAGACAAAGTCTTTACTTTTTCCTCTCTAGCTGAATGAGGACTTTGTCATTCTGGCTCCCACAGCTGGGAATGTGCTGGATCTCACCTGAAGCCAGTACATCTCAGAGTCTCACTCAAGTCCCATGCCATACACCTGACTATTATTGCTCTTTATTCAAGGCTCAAAGGCATTTTTGTCAGCAGGTAATGAATCCTGCCATGACTAGGTCCTTCCCTTCAAGGCAGCAGGCTTCTTTCTGGCCCAGAGTATGTCTAGAAATGTCATCCAGAGCTAGATCATGGAATGGGGGTCTCACGTCTCTGCCCAATGCCCTATCCTACTGTGGCTGAGCTGGTATCCAAGATGCAAGACAAAGTCCTCTTTACTCTTCCCTCTTCTCTCCTCATAGGAAAGGAAGGGGTCTCTTTTGGAAGTGCTAGCTGTGCTACCTGTGTTTGTGGGAGGGGTGTCGCAAGCTCTCTTTTAGCCACCCCAGCTAGTGTCTCAGTAGGTCACATGCTCCCCAAGTCCACCGGCTCTGAGTCCAGCTTGGCACTAGGATTTGCCTAGGAGTTGCAGTCCTTGTGGTCCAGACTGCCTTTCAAGTTTATTTAGTGCCCCACAGCCATTTACCCTGCAGTGGAAAGGCTTGCTAGAACTCAAATTCCTACTGCTGTGGTGGGCAATTTCCTTCTGGATAGGGCTGGTCTTAATGCCCCCTCTGTGGGCAGACGTCAGCTGAGTTCAGCCCAGTTTTGCTTTCTGTTGTGACAGGGCAGCATTTAGTTCAATGCAAAGTCACAATCACTGCGCTCTCCCGCTCTTAACCACACAGACTTTCTCTCTGTGCCACACGGCTGCTGCCAGGGGATAGGTGAGCAGTGGCATCAGCAATTCAAGACCATCTTTCTTTCCTACCCTCTTCCATGTCGCTTTCAATGGTCGTTAAAACCAGGTACTATGAACGTTCACCTGATTTTTGGTTCTTGTAAAGGTGCTTTTGTGTAAATAGTTGTTAAATTTGGTGTTTCTGCAGGGGCATGATCAGTGGAGCCTTCTATTTGGCCATTTTACTCTGCCCCTCTCTTGACACACTTTTAGTCCTAAGACATCCCACTAATTGCTCCAGTGTCATCCATTGCCTCCTGGGGAAAGCAGTTTAATATCCAGAAGGAAAAAAAGATTCCATTGGGTTGCATCATAAATATTTTTAATTCATGGAAGAGAAACATATCTTAAAATTAATACTTTCAGGTGCTTCAAATGAAAGCACTGAAACTGAGTTTGGCATCATGGGAGGCTAGCAGTAGCTTAACTCTTCATGGAAGAGACTGTCAACCACATATATGTATCTCATTAAACCTCAGCTAAATATGTATACAATGCAATTTCCACTTAACTGAATTGTCCCATAGTTGAATTATCTGACAAGAGGAGAAATGTACTGTAATGAAAGTCAGAGTGGACGGAGGCAGTTTTCTGAATCACTTGTGGCTAAATATCTTACTTTCGCAAATTTTTTTAAAAAGCATATGAGCATTGCTAAAGCTCCTCTTAGAACCTTGGAAGGGGCCTGCGCAAGTGAGAGGCTGTGAAATTTCAACTTCATTAGATTTACTATAACCCTGTCTCCGGGGTGACAACGTTACACAAAATAGGTGAACAGAGCTATGCTTTATTTCTCTAGAGCTGACATTTCCAGAGTTACAACATCAATCTTTCCATTTTAGGTAAACCCTGTCATATCAAGTTTATCACTTAATATCATTTGGGCAACTATTCTATTAAGTTGGCACTTTCCTAGGATAAGCTCTCTGGAAGTGTTTACATATGATCCTGCCATCTAGAGGAATATGAATTCGGAATCATCTTATATCCACAACAGCCTCTTCTGAGGGTAACATCCCACTTGGTTCCCATCATCATATGTTTGCACCCATTGTTGCTGTCCTAGGTGTCCAAGGTTGCACTATATCCACTATCTGAACCTGCTTTGGACCTGGTGGCTCACTTCAGTCATTTCCAAGGCTCTCTCAAATGCTATAGAAACATTTCAGATGTTCCCCTTTATCACAATGTGTGATGGTGCCTGTGTGTCCACCACCAAGCATATCTCTTCGCATTTGCAATTTTGTGAGATTTTTCTAATTCTAAATAATCATTCAATTATAGATCCAACTTTGCATTTATGATTTTGTATCCTTTTTTCCTTAAACAATCACCTCCCCAGTTACATATGCTTCAAGCGCTTGAAACCTAACTGACTAGAAATATTATCATACCTTTTACAGATGCTTAAATGCAAGCTCATTGAGAGCAAAAATTTTTCTTTTTTTCTTCTCATAGCTATACATCAGCAGTCTATAGAGGATCTGAAATATACAACGCACTCAATCAGTGTGAAAGTCATTGTTTAAACTTTGTATTTCTAAACAAAAGAACCCTAATGTTTTATTTGTTCTTATTCAGTAGACTTACTCCACCCAGTTTCCTGTATTAGATTTTCCCCACAAACTGCATGATGTTCACATAGAAAGAAATGTAAAAAAATTTATTGGAAGAACTGGTAATTTTAAAAGAATTTATTTTCTATCATAGTAAAGAATTCAGTGTGGAACATACGCAAACACAGGATATCCAAAAAAGAACAAGATGAGGGGAGAAGAAACTAAAGTCAAAACAGGTAAAATATAAGAGGTAAGAGAAAGATGAGAAATGACTGACAAGGGCTGAGTGGAAAAACTGCTTAACTCGATTTTCCTTTTCATCTTAAGAGAAACTTAACTTAAAGAGAATATAAAAATTCAGCTTTCACATTTATCCAAATAGCCAACCTATGCTATTTCTATAGATAGATGTTTGAAAATCTTCAACCTCATCTTTATATAGTATTTACTGGGTAACAAAAGCACCCTGAGGGATAAACAAACAGTTAAAATGACAGGCTAGCTCATTTTATATGGAGGTGAAAAGTAGCACAAACCACATGTATCAGAACTGGAATGCTAAGTGAAGCTGTGAGGTACAAGCAACAGGGCCAGAGATGTTACTGTTGCGTCTAAGTTCAATAGACTAGACTAAATAAACAATGAAAATGTAAAATTTGGGGCCACTGATATTAAAATTTTATGACTTACTTAGGAGAGTTTTAAGCTTTAGAATAGTAGCTCTCATTCATTCAACTCTAACCTCAGATCATGCCTTAATTTTTTTTTTCTGATAGTAATAACAGAAACGAATACAAATAAAACTAAAGATTTAAAATTTCAAAAAGGAATCGTTTTTTAAAAAAAAGCTAGAGTAATTTTTTAATCCCCTTCTGTCCCCAGCATCCTTGATTTCCCCTGTAATTTGGCATAATACCTCTTTCTTAGTGCTGTACAAGTCTTGTCCATATTGCTTGTCTAAACTATCATCTTCCTTTGTGCTTGTAGGAAGATTCACAGAAAGGGCTCTCTTTCTTCCCAAGACCCTCTTTTTCCCAAAGCTCACATTTCTACGTATAAATGCGTATGTATCTGTTTTGCTGTATCTATGTTTAATAGCCTCCATGAAGATCAGGTTTTCTGTAAAATAACTTTTCTAAATGTATATCATTCTAATGATTTATTTTATTCCTTTGGATAGTTTAACCCATTTATACAACAATTCCTTAAATGTTTGGTCATACAAGGATGCAAATCAACCTTAATTACATAGAAAAACCTAAACACAGAAGCATTCTAATAAGGATATGGTGGGAATCCATAGGTTAGCTGGTTTATGCATCAGTAAACTGCAGCTGAATAAAATGGAGATAAACACCATCTAGTGCTACAAGGTCTCAAGTATAAATTAAGTAATGTCAATGGAAACAATATATTTGAAGTTCCCTGAGAAAAAAGCTATATAACATTTGAGAGATAGCATTGTTGATGATTAAGATATATATAAGTGTTAACCTTTACTGAATATCTGCTATATTCTCGAGACACAGTGCGCTAAATTCTTTATAGGTATGCTTGTATTTAATTCTCAGAACTCTAAAATATAGGCACTACTATTGGCCCTGTTTTTCTGATAAATAATTGAAGCAGAGATAGTTTAAATAATTTGTCCAAGGATATATTGCAAGTAAATTTTATATTCAGTAATTAAAACTCAATCGATCTAATTTTGGAGAATAATTTCTTAAGTCCTAAACAAGTGTTTCCCAACTTGGGATAAATTTAACTATTTTACTAGTTATTTTTTATCTTAATGTGTATTCAAAAATATAGCATATTTAGCTCATGATTTTACAGATATGATTTTTGAGACTGAGATTATAATAGACATTTAATTTTTAAGAGTGAATTAATTTAAATGTAAATATTAAACAGTAGTCAAGGTGATACTCAGATACAGTAAAATCAGGAAAGTGGTACGTGATTGAATTTGGGGAAATTTGCCAATGACCTGTTATGCGTCTCTAGACAGTAGCATAGGCAAGTGTGTTCTATTCAGTACTGGTACTAGGCGAGATCAGTGGGCTGATTTTCAGTACCTTCAACATTTCAGGAATTCCTCATTAACTCTGTGTCCTGATGATACTCTTTAACTACTAAGGTACCATTCTCTGTGTATCTGGTATTCATCTTCTCTCTCCAAATTTATCTGACCTATGTTCGTTCCTTAAATGTCATGCTTCCTGGGAAATTATCTAACAGGTTTCTTCTATAAGCTAAATTTTTGTAACAGCAACATTTACTACCTAAACTATAGGAGTGAATAATTATAGTTATCTCAAGCATTGTGTCACAGCCAGGACGTTAGTTCCAGGCAGAAGGCCTGGATTCTCTTGATGCTCCTTAAATGATACCAGGCCTTTGTGATGTCAAACTAGTTGTGACGGTGATGCTCCTTTTATTACCAATAGGAGTAATATTGTTTTGAAATACAGTTGACCCCTGAACAACATGGGTTTGGACTGCATAGGTTCAGTATATGAGGATTTTGTTCAGTAAATATATTGGAAAAAATTTTGGCGATTTGACAATTTGAAGAAATTCTTAGGTGAATTAGCCTAGAAGTATCAGAAAAACTAAGAAAAAGATATGTCATGAATGCATAAGACATATGTAGATACTAGTCTATTTTATAATTTACTATCATAAAATATACACATATCTCTTGTAAAAAGTTAAAACTTCTCAAAACCTATGCACACAAACAGACTGGACATGGTGCCATTCATAGTTGGCAGAAATGTAAACAAACATAAAGATGCAGATTAGATTGTAACTGCATAAAATTAACTGTAGTCCATAGTGTACTACTGTAATAATTTTATAGTTACCTCTTGTTGTTATTGCGGTGAGTTCAAGTGTTGTGAGTATCCACTTAAAACACCATGTGACACTAGTCATCTCCACCTGAGCACTTCATCTCTCCCATAAATTGCATATTGTGGTAAAACATGATCCCTCTCTGTTCTCTCCTATTTTTCATCGTGTTTAGTGCAATACCATAAACCTCAATTAACACCATGGGACCAGTATGAAATGCCACAGGTGATGCTGAAAGCGCACCCAAGAAGCAGAGAAAAGTCATGACATTACAAGAAAAAGTTGGATTCCTTGGTATGTATGCTATATTGAGGTCTGCAGACAATTCGTCTTGTATACAGATGGTGTAAAATTACACCATGGATAAATATAGTACAGCACTGTAAATGTATTTTCTCTTCCTTATGATTTTCTTAACATTTTCTTTTCTCTAGCTTACTTTATTGTTATAATACAGTATATAATAGACATATAAAATATGTGTTAACTGTTTATGTTATTGGTAAAGCTTCAGGTTAATAAAAGGCTATTACTAGTTAAGTTTGGGGGCAGTTAAAAGTTATATGCAAATTTTCGAATGCACAGGGAGTCAGTGCCCCAATCCCCACATTTTTTAAGGGTCAATTGTATATGTTTGTTTGATCTCACAAGAGAGAAAATGTTTCCACTTAAATAGGGAATTAAGTTTCATGACGACTTCATTTGATTACTTAATTTCAAGCCTCATCTGCAACTGTGAATATTTACTGAGAGTCCGTTGTGTACCAGCCACTATTTTAGGCACTGAGGATACAAAGAATAGAGACACAGTCCCTACTTTCAGATATTTTATAGCGTGTGTGTGTGTTCTGGAATGAATGAGATGGAGTAGGAGTAGCAACCAGGGCTAGCAGGGACACAAACGAATAAGTGTGCCGTAGCTCAGTAAGTTCTAGGGTAGCATGCTTAGACAGGGAGTGTCTTTTGGTATAGGGGAGGAATATTATGTCACCGAGTCCAAGGATGCTTAAGGCAGGGTTCCTGGAGGAAGCATACTCTGAACTGAGTTTTCAAGAAAAAGTAAGTGTCTGTCAGCCAAACACACAAAAATAAAAAGAACATTTAGGCCAGAAGAAACAGAATGAGCAAAGACCTGGAAGACAAAGAAAGCTTGTCACTCTTGGGGAAGAGCAAATAGGTCACCGTGGTAAAGATTATCTGGAGCTGGAATTTAAATCCAGACTCTTTCCTCTATACTATGTGATGCTGTATGCTCCTTATAGGATACAAGACCAGAATGTGGAGATATAATCAGAAATTACACCCCTTGACATGAAAGCTAATGATCATTAATATAAAACTAATGAAATTAACTACTGCATTTAGTTAATGGCCCACTATTTAAAATTCCAAAATTCCTCAGAAAGATGCTAAGTTAAAATGTAATTAATGTACTATCAGGTAAAATCAATGTGAATTTGTTTATTTGTTCAACAAATATTTATTAAAGACCTATTTTGTGTTAGGAATTATGCTGTTGCAGATGCGCTGATGAGCAAGCTATGCCCTGTGAATCTGAACACATGACAATTTTATAACAAAAATAGTCTGCCTTGAGCCTGGAACACAAGAGACAACAGTAAATATTGTTCAATATAATCCTGGCCTTGTTTATCAGAATGGGCTGCTTGGAGGTGTCCTGGTCTGCTCAGCAGGTTTATCCCTGTCTTTAAGGTGGGCACATACTGTTGATAAGAGTATTTCAGAAAATATCCAGTATCTTCATTTTGGCTCTTTGTTCATGAAAATACTTTCTGACAGTAATTTTGATTTTCCATCTAGAAATAAGATGTATTGAAACAATGAGCAAAAAAACAGCTGTAGCCTACATCTCTTGCCTATCCTAATCCTTATTTTAGTTAATAATACATTATGTCTGATCAACCAGCACTTGTGCTTTAGCGCTTATGACTATTCTCTGAGACGTGAGATGTCATCACTGCTATAGGAACTGACAAGGCACATTTCAGAATCAAACATTCTGTCTAAGGGAGTCAGCATAAGAGGAGGTTAGTCTCTGTGGCTTATCCTCTCAGTCACTGCCTTTCTCTTTATCTTCTATTAATTGCTCCAGGCAGTTTATTATGGACATTCACACAAATAAAATAGAATAGCACAATAAACTACCATGTACCCAGAGTCTATGACCAAACAATATATTACTATGTAGCTCTAAACAATATCTCTTTTTAGCTCTAAACAATATCTCTTTTAAAATATCAAAACATAACCTCAATGACAGTGATTATTTAAAAACGTACAATAGCTCCTTAACATCACTGAATATTTATTTAATGTTAAAAATTACCAATTATCTCATATATTTTATTTTTATTATTTGAATCAAGATTAAATAAGGTTACATTGCAATTGGTTGATAAGACGTTTAAGTCTTTTTTATTTTGTAAAGATCCCCTGTAAATTTGGTAAATTTGTTTTTCTCACTTGCAATTTAAATGTTAGGGGAGAAAAACAAAACCTAGCTGCTGATTGCATCCCTGTAGTGTCATTTGACATGTTCATCAGTCATCTGTATTTCCATAAAATTAGCATTTGGATCTAAGGGCTTCCTCGAAATCAAGTTTCTCTTTCATTTTATTTATTTATTTTTGACAAGATTACTTCAAAGACAGAATGCTTTCTCAAGAGACACGTAAAGTCTAATCATCTCTCTTGTGTGTGATGTTAGCAGCTATAGATTCTTAATGCTAGACTCTAAATAACTTTTAGATGAATCAACTTATATTTTTAACTATCTTTCAGGGAAATCTTATATCCTCCGTACTCTTATTACCTAAATATAGAAAGAAGTCATTTTATATTATTTCTTCTTTTTCCAAGAAAGACATATAAATAAAGAGAAAGAGAAGGAAGAAAGGAAGTAAGTGAGGGAGTGGGGAAGAAAGAGGGATAGTGATGGTAGTTTCTTTTGCTGTGCAGAAGCTCTTTAGTTTAATTAGATCCCATTTGTCAATTTTGGCTTTTGTTGCCATTGCTTTTGGTGTTTTAGACATGAAGTCCTTGCCCATGCCTATGTCCTGAATGGTATTGCCTAGGCTTTCTTCTAGGGTTTTTATGGTTTTAGGTCTAACATGTAAGTAAGTCTTTAATCCATATTGAATTAATTTTTGTATAAGGTGTAAGGCAGGGATCCAGTTTCAGCTTTCTACATATGGCTAGCCAGTTTTCCCAGCACCATTTATTAAATAGGGAATCCTTTCCCCATAAATTTTTGCAACCTACTCATCTGACAAAGGGCTAATATCCAGAATCTACAATGAACTCACTCAACCAAATTTACAAGAAAAAAACAAACAACCTCATCAAAAAGTGGGCAAAGGACATGAACAGACACTTCTCAAAAGAAGACATTTATGCAGCCAAAAAACACATGAAAAAATGCTCATCATCACTGGCCATCAGAGAAATGCAAATCAAAACCACAATGAGATACCATCTCACACCAGTTAGAATGGCCATCATTAAAGTCAGGAAACAACAGGTGCTGGAGAGGATGTGGAGAAATAAATAGGAACACTTTGACACTGTTAGTGGGACTGTAAACTAGTTCAACCATTGTGGAAGTCAGTGTGGCAATTCCTCAGGGATCTAGAACTAGAAATACCATTTGACCCAGCCATCCCATTACTGGGTATATACCCAAAGGACTATAAATCATGCTGCTATAAAGAAAGACACATGCACACGTATGTTTGTTGCAGCACTATTCACAATAGCAAAGACTTGGAACCAACCCAAATGTCCAACAACGATAGACTGGATTAAGAAAATGTGGCACATATACACCATGGAATACTATGCAGCCATAAAAAATGATGAGTTCATGTCCTTTGTAGGGACATGGATGAAACTGGAAAGCATCATTCTCAGTAAACTATCGCAAGGACAAAAAACCAAACACTGCATGTTCTCACTCATAGGTGGGAATTGAACAATGAGAACTCATGGACACAGGAAGGGGAACATCACACTCCGGGGACTGTTGTGGGTTGGAGGGAGTCGGGGAGCGACAGCATTAGGAGATATACCTAATGCTAAATGACGAGTTAATGGGTGCAGCAAACCAACACGGCACATGGATACCTATGTATGTAACAAACCTGCACGTTGTGCACATGTACCCTAAAACCTAAAGTATAATAAAAAAATAATAACACATAAATAAATAAAAAGAAAGAGGGATAGTGAAAGAGAAGGGTGAGGGGAGAGAGAGCAATATCACTGAAAAGAAAGAAACATTCTTAGGAATCTTACAATGCACAGTAATATCTGGCAAGTTATTTCATTCATGCTGTAGAAATTCTAATGAATAAAGCCATTATCTTGATACAAATGCTAAAGTACACAACTACTTATATAATTTCAAGTCTCATAAGACCTCAGCACTATGAAGATTATTTCTCAAACTCGGAAATTGTTCTATTTATATCTGCTAACCCTGAGATTGAACACAGTGAACCATGAAAATGAAGATATGGTAACAAATGAAGATGTCACCCATAAAACCTTTCTTTAAAAAAATTTGTCTGGAAACATGATCAAGTAATTTACATTCACAAACTGTAGATTAAGGATCCATAGTGATGGTATTACTGTTATTTTATCTTCATAATAATTCTTACTCTGAAAGAAATTCTGATTTTTAAACAATTTAGAAATAGCTAATTTTGATCCTACTTATGCATTCAACATTATTATGCATTAAATTACTTTATTTTCTTGAAGAGTTGTATTTATTAAGAACAGCTGTCAATAAACTGGTACCTTGATTATGGTCTTCTAGTATATTCCCCCAGAAAAACTCAAGAGCAGCTGTGTGGTAGAGACATAATAGGACAAAGTTATTTATATAGACTTTGGTATAACTGTGACCTTTTCAAACCAGAATCATCCATGCCTGTCTTCATTAGAGTTGAGCCTCAGCCAAGATTAAGTAACAGAGGGAACACATCAGCTTGACAAGACTGTCTTCAATATATTTGTAGTCATAATTTGCAAAATGATATGACACATTTTCCCCTATCTATTTGACAAATTGGTGGCTTTTTTGAATTTTATTTCAAAAGCCACATGTGTGGCTGCAAACTTAAGGCTGAATGACATGCGGAATGGAGCACCACATTTTTGAGATTGATGAGAAAAATTATGCCTGGTAATTCGTGTGCAAGGAGTCAGATCTAGAATCTAGAGGGAAAAGTAGATGCACGGCCTGGGGAGGTCAATACTGGGGGCTGCCTTTCATGTTAGACTAATCTTGACATCACCATTTTATTTGGCAGCTGTTATCAACACTCCCGCAAATAAATCTCTGCCACTACTCTCAGAGAAACTCCCCCTCATTCTTATGCGAGATGTCTTATAAATGTCCAAACAAGTATTCCTCTAATTAGAATGGGCATTAGATTAATAAGAAAGTTGGATTCTGAATCATCCCTCTGCTATATCCTAAAGCTTTCTGGCAGAGGGAGAGAGATGCTTCATCTCAATTCTTTTTGTTTCCTTGCAGTGTTCTCAGGAACTCCCACAAGACAATGAAAATGAGTCAACAGAAGCACCTTGTGGTTGACAGTGTCTTGTTGAAGATAAAGGTTATTCTTTATATTAATTTATAAAAGACATTAGGAGCATGTTCCCTTATAAGAGGACATTAAGAGCAGCCAGGCATATATTCTCCTCTTGTCTGCTACTGACACCTGGTTTCAAGGAACTCTCAATCTCTGCTCAGACCCTCCCTTTAGGGAGCAAATAACCTGAAAGGCTCAGGAATATAAAAAATTCAGAAGCCAAAATGCACTCTTATATTTGGGATATATCTACTCCTTCTTCTTAAAATGAAAATATATCTGCAATAGTTCATAAGTTATCTTAAAAGAAATGTAGATGGTCAAGAGATCGAGACTGTCCTGGCCAACAAGGTGAAACCCTATCTCTAATAAAAATACAAAAATTAGCTGGGCATGGTGGCATGCACCTGTAGTCCCAGCTACTCGGGAGGTTAAGGCAGGAGAATTACTTGAACTCGGGAGGCGGAGGTTGCAGTGAGCCAAGATCGTGCCACTGCACTCCAGCCTGGCAACAGAGTGAGACTCCATCTAAAAAAAAAAAAAAAGATGCAGATGGCAGGCTTAAAGGATAGTTATTTGGAATACATCTGGACTGACTGCATTTTACACACACATATACTCGTGTATTTTATACACACACACATCTCTCTATATGTATTATCAAACATCTGAGTTTAACTTACCTTATGTAATTAACTTTATTTGATCATTCAGATTTAGTAACTAAGAACCAGTTTTTACCCATATGCAGTATTTCTTTACTCTGTGGTACTCTGGGAGATGTGAATTTATAAAATTGCTGTTAAGTTATTTTCATTCTTGTTGGTATACTGAAAAAGAAAACAGAGAAAAAAACCACATTGAGCTACATACATTCCTACTTCCTGGTCCAAGTAATTTGTTGCTAAGAGACTGTGAGACTTTCTTGGGTTATTTTTAATTTCTTTTGTTTGTGGTTATGTTTTTGGCTTTCATATGTTTTTATTAAGTGTAATATTATCTGCTTTGCCTGGCTCTTCAAAGCGGAAGCTCGACCATAACAACGTAAATGTTGAGAAATACTGTTAACAAGATCAAGATATATACACAAATATGTGCTGCCATCAGCCTCTCTCATAATGGGAAAATATTTAGGAAAAAGAAGCAGAGTGCTTTGTTCAAAGCAACTACAAATCCATGGCCACAAATGCCATCATTTTGTTATTTTCAACTTTGCCCTCTCCACCTTGCTTTTCACATTCGTTGATTCTCCTGTGATGCTTTCTCTTTTTCTAATTTTATCTCAAATTCTCTTCTCTCTCCTGGCTGCATGCTTCTGTTTGTTTGCTTGATTGTTTGTTTGTGTTTCCTCCTACACCTACTCCTCAATTTCATTCTTCTTCATTTTCTTTAGAATGACTTTTTTTTTTTTTTAAATTATCTTACTCTTTCTCCTCATCCTGTCCTCCAGCTATTTGTTCGTACTTTGTTTTTTTTTTTTTTCTGTAGGGGAGGAAATTAAGTGATTTATGTTCAGTGAGATAGAAAGGAGAGCAGAGGAGAGGACAAGGGGAAGAAAGTGGGAGCAGGCAGGAAGAGACACACACGTGGTCCTTTTGAGTTATTTAGCTTCCAAATTATGAGAGCTGAGCTAAGGGTATTTGAATCTCTTTCCTGAAAGATAGAATGTCTTCATTGTCAGCTCAGCTCTCATATGTTGGAACCTCCCAATATACACACATTTTACGCAGTTATTAAATTCTAGATACTACTATGAATGGATTTTTCACATCAAATTACGATCCCAATTCAATTGACTTTAAGATAAGAAGATTATCCAATGAGCCTGATCTAATCACGGGAGCTCTTAGATCTGAGTCAAGAGGTCAGAGACTTACTTAAAATGTCAGAGATTCAAAATCAGAAAGAGTGGCTGCTGCTGTCCTGGAAGTAAACAAACACAACTGAGGAGCTCAGGGTGACCTCTAGGAGCCAAGCGTGGTCTCTGGTCAGCATTTAGTAAAACAAATGGGGAGTGTCCCACAACTACAAGAAACTGAATTCTGCCAATAACATTAATGAGCTCGGAGGAAGACACAGCCTCAGAGCAGAATGACAGTGTGACTGACACTTGGAGGCAGTCTTGATTGCAACCCTGTGAAACCCTGAACAGAAAACCCAATTATACCACGCTCAGATAAAGAAACTGTAAGACAATAAATTAACATTGCTTTAAGCCACCAATTCTGTGGTAATTTATGGTGCATTAATAGAAAATGAATACATTTTTCATATATAGATGGCAACAGAGCAAGAGCTTATTAGATAGATCTACTGTTGCTGTGTCAGGCCCTCGTCTGCTAAAATTATTTTTAACAAAGAAAATTTTTTATGGTTTCAGAAAGAAATTAAAGAGTCTCAAAAGACCTGTTTAATTGCTTATAATATTTATATCTATAGGTATAGTTAATATATATGCTGGAAATAATTCATTGTAAGTCCTTTAAGAAATTTAGAATACAGGAAACTGTATGGAAAAAATTATTGTTAACAACATCACAAGTATTCATTGATCTTAACTTCTGGATGCTCAGCAAAGGCAATAGAATCACTTTTGTTTTAAAATTACTATTTCTAAGTGCCTTAATGGAGAGCCTCAAAATACTGTGAAAAAAAACCAAAAGTTGGAATCACCAGAATTTCTTCCCTTTCTTTCCCATTTTTATCTTTAATGGGGAAAGCACATGTCCACGATTTGATGGCAAGGACTAGCATAATGAAACCTGGAGGAAGATTTCATTTTTTTAAACATTTTCTCCAGCATACAGTTTGCTGTTAACCCATGCCTCTCCATTGTATGATATAGATGACACCTAACACCCGTTTTCCTCCTTCTTCCTCCTAAGAGAGGCCGATTAATCCAGAGATTCACAGTATATCTAGCTCTCAAGAAGAATTTTGATTAGTTTTAAGCCAGTCAGCAAATGACATCCCCGAGTCTGGAGGTGCACATGTGAATTAAGTTTTCCCAATCAGATTGAAGAGAAGAAATATTTTCTATGCTTGAAGGAGAAATTTCCCCTTTCCTTTTCTGCCAGTAGCAAATAAGAATTAATGCCACTGTGATGGTCACTGACATCCATCCTGAAACCACTGGACAACCAGGCTTAGGAGGTAGCTAATTCTGAGGAAAGCAGAGGAGAAAGATTAAAAGGACTTGAGTCCTTCATTACATTGGGCATCTCATTACAGCACACCAGGAGCCCACTCTGCCTCTGGACTTCCAGTTATATCAGATAATAAATTTTTTTATTAGTTAGGCCACTTTGAGTGGGGGTTTTTCTGTTATTTGAAGCTCAAATATCTTAACAGATAACATGTGGGATCAACACTCACTGTCAGTATGCTGTTCAAAGTTCAGCTGAGCTTCATTCTCAAATGTAAAGCATTTCAAAGACCTGTAGAATTTCTCTCTAGTTTCCCAGGCAACTATTACATGTCACTCATAGATGTTCCGAAGCACACAGGTAATATTCTATCTCATCACCTCAATGTTAAATCCAGAGAAAGACAAATGAAACGGGTGCCAATAAATCCTCAAGGCTGCAGAGAGAAAAGAAAAGAATGAAAATCCAGGATGCAGCAATCTATTTTACTATCTAGTCTCCCTTTTTCCACTCTTTGTTTTCATTTTTCTTAATGCTGCTCAGAGAGATCCAAAATTAGATATAAATTTTCTTGAAGGTTAAGTCTTCTTTTTGCATTTGTTTCCAGGACACACTTGACCCTCACATACAAGAAACACTGCCTCTTGCAGAGAAAAGATTTAACAATTCTAAGTCCATCATCTAAGATCTTTACTCTCTTTTCTCTACATGATAAGAATAAAATCCAATCATGGACCTAAGTAGGTATAATAGACATTAATATAAATCATTTAGATGCGAATACTCTTTCTCTATAAACATCTATTCAATAAGGCTAAAAGATGAAAATAAAATCGAAAATTTGCTTTTTGTCATTCTGGTAATGCTGTTCTTCATCATAGACAATAAATTGGAGATAACTTCAAGCCAGAGATGGTAGCTTTGCTCAAGTTGCTTTGGATGATAATCAAATGAGACTTTCATTTATGTCACAGATGGAAGCTTGCAAGTCAAAACATTCAAAAGAAATGAAGATTTCTACATACCCAAGAACCACTGAGCTAGCCAGTGAGTGAGTCATCATCCATTTATGTCACAGATGGAAGCTTCTAAATCAAAACATTCAGAAGAAATGAAGATTTCTACATACCCAAGAACTACTCAGCTAGCCAGTGAGTGAGTCATCATCCCTCACTTGGCCTGCTCTTTGGCTCCATACTGGCTTCTTGGCTTCTGTTCCTTACCTGCTACAGTTTTTGTTCACACAGTAGCCAGAACGATTCTGTTGAAATGAAACAGACTATGTCATTTAAGCTCAAAAACCTCGAACCACTTTTCATCTCACTCAGAATACTATGGTCATGTGGAACCCATATTATATGACCTCTGGCTAACTTGTTTGACTTTATACCTCACCATTCTTTCGTCTCAAAGTTCACTCTATCAGCCCTGACTCTTTGGTGGTGAAACCAAGTATGCTTCCATTCACTGCCTCTGCACCTACATAACTTCTGCTTGTGAAGCTCTTCCTGGAGATATTTACTTGGCTCACACTCTTCAATCAAGTCTTCGTTGAAATGTCCCTTATTTGAGTGTTGCTCCTGCCTAATCTTTACAAAATGGCACCCTTTGCATCACTCTCTATCCCTTAACCATTTTTTCTTAGCTTTTTTTTTTCCCCACAGCATTTGTCATCATTGGAAATACTGCATAACCATTTATTGTCTATCATTGCCAATTACAATGTGAGTTCCATGACATCTGGAACTTCCCTTTGCTTGTTGCTATGTCCCAGAACCTAGAGCAGTGTCTGATACTTGGTAGGGACTAAGTAATTCCTTAGTCTTGATCATGCACAGAGAAGCACATATGTCTCAAATAATCTCAACTAAGAGCAGACTGAAGTCTCCTAATATTAGAACCATTACCGACTTTTGTACTTTTCTAGGAACTGGTATTTAGAAAAATAAACACAATATCGAAAAGCAAAAACAAAACTAATGAAATAATAACGTCACTATGCTTTCTCCGGCATTTCATTCAAATACAATTATAACTGGGGCAAAACAGTATTTACCCTCCAAGATGCCTCTATGTTAGAGTCAATTAAAATTCACTTTTTAAGAAAGCTCAAGACCCTGCTCTCTTCCTTCCAAATGTTATCTATGAATCACTTGCAATTTGATATATTAACAAATGAAACAAATTAAAATTTACATTATACCACTTCTGGGCACTGGGGACACAGCTTTCAATTTTGATGTAATTGACTATGCTGTGATCATTTGGATGTTTCTTTAAAAATTAAAGAAAATTTTAAAAAAATTTAGAGGCAGTCTCATACTGTTTCCCAGGCTGGAGTACTATGGCATGATCATAGCTCACTGCAGCCTCAAACTCCAGGGCTCAAGTGATCTTTCTGTTGGAACTACAGGCGTGTGGCACCATGCCTGGCTAATTGAAAAAAAATTTTTTTTTCAGAAGGAGGGTCTGGCTATATTGCCCAGGCTGGTCTTGAATTCTCAGCCTCAGGGGTCTCCCTACCTCAGCCTCCCAAGTAGAGAATGTTTCTTTAAGCTCATAGTACAAATATCTAGCATATTAATAATGTCAATACTCTAACTACATTTTGACTTTGACTTCATCTATCTAATTAAGAAAATTTAATCTTTGAAATGAACTAGCTTCTGTTCAATGGTCCAGAAAAATAAATTCAAATGATATATTATCAAGTTACCTAATGCTATTATGCTTTCAGAGGTTTGTTTCATTTGAATTTTTGGAGATTTTTTATAATAAATGTTTTCAAGTGACATACTCTCAAAGTCACAGAGTTTGTTGACATCTTCATTATGGTGTCTGTATATGTGTGTGTTTATATGTATATATGTACAGATAGAAAGATAGGTATAAATATAGATACATAGATACATTTATATACTCCCTGTATAGTCCTCGATGTGGCTCCCTAAATATCATATATAAAAATTTAAAAGCTAAGACGTGCTAGAGTCAGTGGCTCAGGAAAGAATATTCCTATACTGAGGATAGAGTGCTTAAACTGAATCAGCCCCAGTCGAAAGTTGAACTATTTGGAATGTTCTTTGATTTTTATCAATTCAGAGACTTTTGTTTTCCAAAATGTAACTGCAACCTCCATCTTACCAGTTGTTATTCTTCTTATAGAACAGAACTCTCAGAAATTCACAGAGCACAGATTCTTTTGATCTATCTAGAGCTCATGCCCAAAGGGAAAATTTCACCCTAGTCAATGGGGAAAATATGCCAATAAAGCAGCTGTCAACAGGATTTGTGGTCTCAGGAGAGGAGCACAGGTTTTATTTAGTTCTAGGACATACACACCTTGAAATAAATCCATACTACATTTTTAAAAATTATTGTCCAGGACCATAGAGCAAATGAATGAGAAGCTTTAGGTTAAGGTTTTAGCATTCTTTATACACTTATCACTACATTACAGAATATGCTTTGCCTCCAACTCCCAAAATAGATGCCACCAAGAGAAGCCGATGTCCAATAGAATCTAATGTTCAGTGATAAAGTAGACTTGGAGTATGCATAACCTCATGCATTACACTTGTATTTATTGATTGATCCCTACTTCATGCTAAGCACTCTTCTAGGGGCAGAGGAACTGAAGTCCTGTCCCTCAAGGAGCTTACATTTAATCATCTAACAAAACCCAAAGGCTTAACCAATAGCAGTACATCAGGCTTTTCAGAGAAAAGAGAGATGTTTATGGGGTACTTAAATCTCATAAGGAGCCAACTATAATGTACCCAGTTTTGTACCATCTAAAAATTTTCCTAGAAGATTACCAAGGGGTGCTTATAAAAATGCAGACACTTTGGCCCTACTTGTCATTGAATCAGAATCTGTCTAATTAGAACCCAGATATGCATTCCAGGGTTGAACAAAAGGTAACAAGCAGAAAAGGGAGTAAAAGAAATGTCCACATCTCTCCCCTCTGCCCTTCCCGTTTCTTTGTTTGTTAGTCTGAATCCAAGTCCCTCTGGTGCCTCTCCTCCCTCTAGTTCACAGAGCTGAAAATGTGGTTCAGCTTGATGCAATCACGATAACTATAATCATACAAATTGCATATTCCACTCGGCATGGCGTCGCACAGAGAATTGATGGCCTTGGGCAGGGCAGTCATGTATCAAAGCTGCAGAACCTGTGTAGAATTTTGGAAACGCTGGTGTTCTGCTTCAGTTTATGTTCCCTGTAACCTTGTGGTCTCACTCAGTCGCTGTACCAGACAGCAGGTAATCCATCAAAAGAGAAACATCATAAACTACCCTTCTGCCCTACAAAATACTTTTTTCTATTTTTCACCTTCTGATTGATTACAAAATCAAAATTGGAGGGAGTTTTGAGATAGTGTGGACTGCTTGGAGCTCTCAGAATCTTGGCCCTTGTATTTTGGTCCTCAGCCTGTCCCAACTGAGTTTTTTTAATCAGACAGATTTCCTCTTCTTCTCTGAGCTATTCCAGAAAGCAATCACAAATTACAAAGAAACTGCATTGTAGGTCAAGATGCTTTTCTACTGCATTTGTCAAGAAGTCTGATTCAACTTACAGCGCCTAACAAGATGCGTACTCTAGTCTCCCAATAAGCCAGCACTTTTACACAGTTTCTCTATGTGTGTGAGTGTGTGCATGTGTTCTTTTTCCTATGCTTTTGAGAGACAAATAGTAACAACCAAAAAAGAAGCACAGGAAAAGAGAAGGGGAAAAAAATCTGTCATGGAGCTATAAAAATTTAATCAACATCCCGTGTTCTCAGCAGCTTGGAGCCAGCACAAATTTCATAATTTATGTAATTATTTCTGTCACCTCCCAGTGCCTCTTAAAGCAGGAGTACTCACTACCAGGGAGACAGAGCTTTGCACTCTTTCTGAAGGTGACAAAGAGACCCTTATTGTAGGTTTATTGGGATATGAAGCCTAGCTTACTGGAAATATTTTCCTTTTTTTTTTTAGGTTTTTTTAAATTATTATTATTATACTTTTAGGGTACATGTGCACAATGTGCAGGTTTGTTACATATGTATCCATGTACCATGTTGGTGTGCTGCACCCATTAACTCATCATTTAGCATTAGGTACATCTCCTAATGCTGTCCCACCCCCATCCCCCCACCCCACAGCAGTCCCCGGAGTGTGATGTTCCCCTTCCTGTGTCCATGAGTTCTCATTGTTCAATTGTCACCTATGAGTGAGAACATGCGGTGTTTGTTTTTTTGTCCTTGCAATCGTTTACTGAGAATGATGGTTTCCAGTTTCATCTATGTCCCTACAGAGGACATGAACTCATCATTTTTTATGGCTGCATAGTATTCCATGGTGTATATGTGCCACATTTTCTTAATCCAGTCTATCGTTGTTGGACATTTGGGTTGGTTCCAACTCTTTGCTATTGTGAATAGTGCCGCAATAAACATACATGTGCATGTGTCTTTATACCAGCATGATTTATAGTCCTTTGGGTATATACCCAGTAAGGGATGGCTGGGTCAAATGGTATTTCTAGTTCTAGATCCCTGAGGAATCGCCACACTGACTTCCACAATGGTTGAACTAGTTTACAGTCCCACCAACAGTGTAAAAGTGTTCCTATTTCTCCACATCCTCTCCAGCACCTGTTGTTTCCTGACTTTTTAATGATGGCCATTCTAACTGGTGTGAGATGGTATCTCATTGTGGTTTTGATTTGCATTTCTCTGATGGCCAGTGATGATGAGCATTTTTTCATGTGTTTTTTGGCTGCATAAATGTCTTCTTTTGAGAAGTGTCTGTTCATGTCCTTCGCCCACTTTTTGATGGGGTTGTTTGTTTTTTTCTTGTAAATTTGGTTGAGTTTATTGTATATTCTGGATATTAGCCCTTTGTCAGATGAGTAGGTTGAGAAAATTTTCTCCCATTCTGTAGGTTGCCTGTTCACTCTGATGGTAGTTTCTTTTGCTGTGCAGAAGCTCTTTAGTTTAATTAGATCCCATTTGTCAATTTTGGCTTTTGTTGCCATTGCTTTTGGTGTTTTAGACATGAAGTCCTTGCCCATGCCTATGTCCTGAATGGTAATGCCTAGGTTTTCTTCTAGGGTTTGTATGGTTTTAGGTGTAACATGTAAGTGTTTAATCCATCTTGAATTAATTTTTGTATAAGGTGTAAGGCAGGGATCCAGTTTCAGCTTTCTACATATGGCTAGCCAGTTTTCCCAGCACCATTTATTAAATAGGGAATCCTTTCCCCATTTCTTGTTTTTGTCAGGTTTGTCAAAGATCAGATAGTTGTAGATATGTGGCAATATGTCTGAGGGCTCTGTTCTGTTCCATTGATCTATGGCTCTGTTTTGGTACCAGTACCATGCTGTTTTGGTTACCGTAGCCTTGTAGTATAGTTTGAAGTCAGGTAGCGTGATGCCTCCAGCTTTGTTCTTTTGGCTTAGGATTGACTTGGCGATGTGGGCTCTTTTTCGGTTCCATATGAACTTTAAAGTAGTTTTTTCCAATTCTGTGAAGATAGTCATTGGTAGCTTGATGGGGATGGCATAGAATCTATAAATTACCTTGGGCAGTATGGCCATTTTCACGATATTGATTCTTCCAACCCATGAGCATGGAATGTTCTTCCATTTGTTTGTATCCTCTTTTATTTCATTGAGCAGTGGTTTGTAGTTCTCCTTGAAGAGGTCCTTCATGTCCCTTGTAAGTTGGATTCCTAGGTATTTTCTTCTCTTTGAAGCAATTGTGAATGGGAGTTCACTCATGATTTGGCTCTCTGTTTGTCTGCTATTGGTGTACAAGAATGCTTGTGATTTTTGTACACTGATTTTGTATCCTGAGAGGGAGCACTAAACAGGGAAAGGAATAACTCGTACCAGCCACTGCAAAAACATGCCAAACTGTAAAGACCATCGAGGCTAGGAAGAAACTGCATCAACTAACGAGCAAAATAACCAGCTAACATTATAATGACAGGATCAGATTCACACATAACAATATTAACTTTAAATGTAAATGGGCTAAATGCTCCAATTAAAAGACACAGACTGGCAAACTGGATAAGGATTGAAGACCCATCAGTGTGCTGTATTCAAGAAACCCATCTCACGTGCAGAGACACACATAGACTCAAAATAAAGGGATGGAGGAAGATCTATCAAGCAAATGGAAAACAAAAAAAGGCAGGGGTTGCAATCCTAGTCTCTGACAAAATAGACTTTAAACCAACAAAGATCAAAAGAGACACAAGAAGGCCGTTACCTAATGGTAAAGGGATCAATTCAACAAGAAGAGCTAACTATCCTAAATATATATGCACCCAATACAGGAGCACCCAGATTCATAAGGCAAGTCCTGAGTGACCTACAAAGAGACTTAAACTCCCACACAACAATAATGGGAGATTTTAACACCCCACTGTCAACATTAGACAGATCCACGAGACAGAAAGTTAACAAGGATACCCAGGGATTGAACTCAGCTCTGCACCAAGCGGACCTAATAGACATCTACAGAACTCTCCACCCCAAATCAACAGAAAGAATATACATTTTTTTCAGCATCAGGCCACACCTGTTCCAAAATTGACCACATAGTTGGAAGTAAAGCACTCCTCAGCAAATGTAAAAGAACAGAAATTATAACAAACTGTCTCTCAGACCACAGCGCAATCAAACTAGAACTCAGGATTAAGAAACTCACTCAAAACCACTCAACTACATGCAAACTGAACAACCTGCTCCTGAATGACTACTGGGTTCATAACAAAATGAAGGCAGAAATAAAGATGTTCTTTGAAACCAACAAGAAAGAACAAAGACACAACATACCAGAATTTCTGGGACACATTCAAAGCAGTGTGTAGAGGGAAATTTATAGCACTAAATGCCCACAAGAGAAAGCAGGAAAGATCCAAAATTGACACCCTACCATCACAATTAAAAGAACTAGAAAAGCAAGAGCAAACACATTCAAAAGCTAGCAGAAGGCAAGAAATAACTAAAATCAGAGCAGAACTGAAGGAAATAGAGACATAAAAGACCCTTCAAAAAATTAATGAATCCAGGAGCTGGTTTTTTGAAAAGATCAACAAAATTGATAGACCGCTAGCAAGACTAATAAAGAAGAAAAGAGAGAAGAATCAAATAGACACAATAAAAAATGATAAAGGGGATATCACCACCGATCCCACAGAAATACAATCTACCATCAGAGAATACTACAAACACGTCTACACAAATAAACTAGAAAATCTAGAAGAAATGGATAAATTCCTCAACAAATACACCCTCCCAAGACTAAACCAGGAAGAAGTTGAATCCTTTTTTTTTTAATGCATACTTGATTGGCTATAGAACTGTTACATGTTCTTTGCTACTTTTAGTTGAATATTTTTATAAGTGCATTTTTATAAGCACCCCTTTGTAATCTTCAGGAAAATTTTTAGATGGTAGAAAACTGGATACATTATAGTTGGTTTCTCGTGAGATTTAAGTACCCTATAAACATCTCTCTTTTCTCTGATAAGCCTGATGTACTGCTATTGGTTAAGCCTTTGGGTTTTGTTAGATGATTAAATGTAAGCTCCTTGAGGGACAGGACTTCGGTTCCTCTGCCCCTAGAAGAGTGCTTAGCATGAAGTAGGCATCAATCAATAAATACAAGTTTAATGCATGAGATTATGCATACTCTGAGTCTACTTTATCACTGAACATTAGATTCTATTGGACATCAACTTCTCTTGGTGGCATCTATTTTGGGAGTTGGAGGCAAAGCATGTTCTGTAATGTAGTGATAAGTGTATAAAGAATGCTAAAATCTTAACCTAAAGCTTCTCATTCATTTGCTCTATGGTCCTGGACAATAATTTTTAAAAATGTAGTATGGATTTATTTCAAGGTGTGTATGTCCCAGAGCTAAATAAAACCTGTGCTCCTCTCCTGAGACCACAACTCCTGTTGACAGCTGCTTTATTGGCATATTTTCCCCATTGACTAGGGTCAAATTTTCCCTTTGGGTATGAGCTCTAGATAGATCAAAAGAATCTGTGCTCTGTGAATTTCCGAAATTTCCTGTTCTATAAGAAGAATAATAACTGGTAAGATGGAGGTTGCAGTTACATTTAATCACTTTTATTTTCAAAATCAATCTCGAAAAGAATTAAATTATTATGTTGTGCTTGACATACAACAAACAAAAGGGACACTGAACACTTCATACTAACATACCTTCGGTTTAGTAATTGTGGACCAAAGATTGCTTTTATAGGTAATTTCTCAAAGTAGATGAAGACCAAATTTTATTGGCACTTACACAAGAAGGTAAATGACACCATTTTATATGAACGCACTGTGAAAAAAAATTTAAATTTGTTATGGAAACAAATGCACTAATCAACTTGTTGAAAGGATACTATCTTATAGTTAACATGTGTCAATTCTACACTATATGGAACTTATATAAAGTATATGTAATATTAAAAAATGAGCATAGCTTTACTTACTTCTCAATAGAAACTCATCATCAATACTTTTGAAAGCCACCATGGGCCCATCCCAAGTAACAAATCCTTCCTTCCTCATTCAGAGGTAGCTATACTACTTTCAATTTTGTGTTTATCATCCCGTTACTTTTTCTGGTAGTTTTACTACGCATGTGCATATCCCTAAACAAGATAGTGCTTAGTTTTGTGTTTATCAACTTTTTTGCGAATGGAATAATGCAATTATTTGGCTATTTACTTTTTTCATTAATATAATTTATAACATCATTTTAATTGACACAGTAAACTCTATTTTCAATGTTGAATACTATTACTCTATTAAATGAGTATCACACTTTTTATTAATTGAATATTTAGTCAATGGTCATTTGAAGTGCCTTCAGTTTTTTGTTTTGTTTTATTTTGTTTTTTGGTATTAAAGAAATTACTTACTTTTTCCTAAGACAGTGGTTCATAGGAAACAAAATCTAGATTATAACTGTTAAATTCACACAAAGAAACTATGCTGTGCAAAATTCATTGTTTGATTCTCCTTGGGAGGTAGACCACAGATGTCTCTTTAGTTTTGTTTATGATTGGGAAAATTGTCATGGAGTTTTGTGAGGCAGGCCTCAGTTGTTTCCTGCCCCTACCACTCACCATTTCTTGCAGTTTGGATCTAGCTTCATATTCTCTACCACTGTAACCCCTACCCTTCCAAAAGCAATTATTTCATATAAGAAATGAAAATGTGACTTGGCCATTGTAAAGAAAATAGTAAGGAAATCTTTCTGTAATCTCTGTGTCCAGCTTATTATTTCATGGTGTATTAATATATGTGCTTCTGCTTGAAACACTGGGAAATTTGCTAGAGAATTTCTGTTTAGAAAACTGTGGTCAGTGCAAGTTTCTTAGCACCAAGTGTCCACTTCTGATTTATTGAGCTCCAGCTCCTCTCTTGGATGTCTATTGCATCTCCATGTAGCTCATCTACTTTTTCCTCCTTGTCTACTGTGCTTTATGGACCATTTCAGGAGTTTTATTACCACGGCAAGGACTGAACATATTACTTTATCAGTCAGCCTCTCAGGCAATGCTATTATTTGATCAGTCCCTGCACTACTGAACCTCACAAATGAGGCAGTAATAGGGTGCTCTCTATTCTCCTCCAACTACATTTCACAAGCGAGAAATGGGGAGAGGGAGAAGTCCTTACACCTGGTCACTTCTAGTTGTAGTTCTTCTTACCCTAAATGTAATGGTTTGATTTCTAGTTACTAATCTTGTCTTATTATAATAAGTTTATTCTTACACACTTTTATTATTTTATTTATATTAATTTATTATATTATGATTAGTTACTAATTGACTTACTAGCTATGCATTCTCAATGAAATTAGTTAACCTAATGCTGCCTCAGTTTAGTTATCTGTAAAATGAAATATAAAACAATATTGCATTAGTTAGCTTTTGGTGTTTAACAAACCACCCAAAGGTGCGACAGTGTAAAACAATCATCATTTACTATTTTTCACCTCTGTGGGTGGTCTGGGTTGGTCTGATGTTTTAGGCTGGACTTGACTAACCTCAAATTGGCTTATTCAGACAAATATACTCATCTGGTAGATCAGTTGAGAACTAGCAGTTATAGAATAGCTTTGGTTGAGTTATTCAGTTCTGATGCACATGGTCTCTCAGACTAGCCTGAGTTTGTCCTCGTGACAGTGGCAGGGCTCAAAAAGCATGAGACTTAGGCTCAGAATGGGCACAATGTTACTTTGCCAAAGCAATTCATAAGACTAGCCCAAAGTCAAAGTGAATGGAGACTGCAAAGTTCCAGCATGGAGAGTACAGATAAGAGCCCATTATTTGGAGCCATCAATACAAAAATTCTACAAAATACTGTCCATCTGTAAGCATTGCTGTGAGAATTAATCCACATAACCTTACTTGTGTAGTGTCAGGTACATGATGAAAACTGGCAAGAAACCATCCTATTATCTGGAGCTGAAATAGTTTGTCTTCTCATTTAAAAGATGTTTGCTAAATAGAAGGGAAATGACTGAATTCCTCTATTATTGGTATTTAAAGATTTTTTTTTTTTGGACGGATTCTTGCTCTGTCGCCCAAGCTGGAGTGCAGTGGCGCGATCTCGGCTCACTGCAAGCTCCGCCTCCCAGGTTCACACACATTCTCCTGCCTCAGCCTCCCGAGTAGCTGGGACTACAGGCGCCCGCCATCACGCTCGGCTGATTTTGTTTTTGTATTTTTAGTAGAGACAGAGTCTCACCGTGTTAGCCAGGATAGTCTCGATCTCCTGACCTCGTGATCTGCCCACCTCGGCCTCCCAAAGTGCTGGGATTACAGGCATGAGCCACTGCGCCTGGCAAGAAAAAAAAAATTCCCAAAGCAATTGTCATTGCAAGAAATAAAGCCTCCATTCCCAACATCCTCTAAATCAGGAGTCAGAAAACATTTTCTGTAAAGAGGAAGGTAGTAAATAGTTTAGGCTCTGAGGGCCTTCTGTGTCTGTCACAGCTATCCAACTCTGCTATTGTAGTGAGAAACCAGCCATGGATAGTAACATCAACAAACTGGCACATCTATGTTCTAATAAAACTTTATTTACAATATCCGAAGGTAAGTAATATTTGGCCCACAAGTCATAGTTTACTCTTCCCTGTGCTAAATGACATAGCACATTAAAAACTGCAAAGCTGGCCGGATGCAGTGGCTCACGCCTGTAATCCCAGCACTTTGGGAGGCCGAGGAGGGCAGATCACGAGGTCAAGAGATTGAGACCATCCTGGCCAACATGGGGAAACCCCGTCTGTACTAAAATTACAAAAAATTAGCTATGCGTTTTGGCACACGCCTGTAATCTCAACTACTCCGGAGGCTAAGACAGGAGAATTGCTGGAACCTGGGAGGCGCAGGTTGCAGTGAGCTGAGATTGTGCCACGGCACTCCAGCCTGGCGACAGAGTGAAACTCCATCTCAAAACACAAACAAACAAACAAACAAACAAACAAAAACTGCAGAGCTTACAAAGAGCTTCACTGATTGGTACAATTTCTTCTAAAATTCATTAGAGTTCTCTTTCCTTTGTTTCTGAGTTTTTAGTATGTTATTGAATTATTATGAAGCAAATACCTCCAAATATCAAACAATCAATATTTAAAGTTTCTCTGTTGTACTATATTATGCCTGTATTTATGGTTGAAGTATTTTACAAAACTTTTTGTGGTATAAAAAACCAGAATAGCAAAATGCTTTGTTTACATTCAAACAGTTCTTTAATAATATGGTTTATTTAGATGATTGATAAAGGTATACTGCATACACATTAAAAGTATGATATTATAAATCACATCTTTTCATTTGTAAGGAGTAAATGTTATTCATATTTTGATGCAATTTATTATTTTGAAGTTGAGTACAATGTGACTTTATGAGTAGAAAGAATGTGTTATTAAACTCATAAAAGTTGGCTATAGCTATTCTTTCGCTCCCTAAAACACAGCAGCATTTATTTTGGATTCTCTAAATTAATTGATACTGGTTTTAAAGCTATGATAACATAGGCCATCATAAGGCATCATATATTAATGGATGCGTCTAGTAAAAAGTTTGGCCTTTCACTTTTCTGAGAGCCATCTTTGAGACAAAGACCTTGTTTCAGCTAGTCACTGACTGACTGTTTATGGTGAAAGGGAAAAAAATCACTCAGAAAGTGTTGAAAATCTTCAAATATATGTTTGGATAAAGCAAAAAACAATAATCTCATTACAACTATTTTTATAAATTTCCATGGCAATGACTACTATTTCAGAAAAGTTAGGGCAGGTGCAGTGGCTCAGGCCTGTAATCCCAGTACTTTGTGAGGTAGAGGTGGAGTATCACTTAAGGCTAGGAGTTTAAGACCAGTGTAGGCAACATAGTGAGACCCCATTTCTACAATTTTTTTTTTTTTTTTTAGATGGAGTCTCGCTCTGTTGCCCAGGCTGGAGTGCAGTGGTGTGATCTTGGCTCACTGCAAGCTCTGTCTCCTGGGTTCATGCCATTCTCCTGCCTCAGCCTCCTGAGTAGCTGGGACTACAGGCATGTGCCACCACACTTGGCTAATTTTTGTATTTTCAGTAGAGACGGGGTTTCCCCATGTTGGCCAGGATGGTCTCTATCTTGACATTGTGATCCACCCGCCTCTGCCTCCCAAAGTGCTGGGATTACAGGCGTGAGCCACCGCACCTGGTCTCTACAAATTTTTTTTTAAAAATAGCAGGGCATGATAGCACACGCCTGTAGTCCCAGCTACTCGGGAGGCTGAGCTGAGATGGTTGCTTAACCTTGGGAGGTTGAGGCTGCAATGAGCTGTGATCATGCCACTGCTCTCCAGACTGGGCCATATAGTGAGAGCAATAGAGAAAGAAAGAAAAGAGAGAGAGAGAGAAAGAAAGAAAGGGAGAGAGAGAGAGATGGAGGGAAGGAAGGAAGGAAGGAAGGAAGGAGGGAGAGAGAGAGGGAGAGAAAGAAGAAAAAAGAAAAGAAGGAGGGAAGGAAGGAAGGGGGGAGAGAGGGAAGGAGAAGAAAAAGAAGACAGAAAAAGAAAAAGAGAGAAAGAAAGAAAAAGAAAAGGAAGGAAGGAGGAAGACAAGAAAGAAAGAAAGAAAAGAAAGAAAGAGAAAGAAAGGAGGGAGAGAGGGAAGGAAGGATGGGAAGGAGAAGAAAAAGAAAGAAAGAAAAAGAAAGACAGAAAATGAAAGAAGGGAGGGAGGGAAGGAAGGAAGGGAGGGAGAAGAAAAAGAAAGAAAGAGAGGGAGGGATAAAGAGAAAGAAAGAAAGAAAGAAGAAGGAAAGAAAGAAAGAAAGAAGAGAGAGAAAGACAGAAAAAGAAAGAAAGGAGGGAAGGAGGGAGGAAAGAAGGAAGGAAGGATGGGAAGGAGAAGAAAAAGAAGACAGAAAAAGAACGAAGGAGAAAGAAAGAAGAGAGAAAGGAAGAAAGAAAGGAAGAAAGAAAGAAAGGAAGGAAGCAAGGAAGGAAGAAGAGAGAGAAAGAAAGAAAAAGAGAAAAAGAAAGAAAGAAAAGAAAGGAAGGAGGGAGGGAGGGAAGGAGGGAGGGACAGGAAGGAGAAGAAAAAGAAAGAAGAAAATGAAAGAAAAAGAAAGAGAAAAAGAAAGTAAAGAAGAAAGTAAAAGAAAAAAGAGAGAGAACGAGGGAGGGAGAAAGGGAGAAAGAAAGAAAGGTCATTAGTTCACTTATGTTTGCAGTTTTAGGAAAGTTAAGTCATTAGTTCACTTATATTTGCAATCTCTAAATATCTCTCGCTTAGCAACTCAGTTTTCCCAATTATTTTTGTCACAAATATGTGTATTTTTGTTGTTTTCTTGGTGTATAATCTGTATGATCTCAGAACTATATTTATCCTTACTGGTCTTTACTTATTTGTTTATTTTAATTTGCACCATGCCAACTGTACAAATGATTTTAGGTAACTTATAAATCGACTGCTTTTAGAAACAAACCCTTATTTAATACAAGGACACACAGGCTTTTGTGCTTGTTAAATTAAATGGAGGAGAAAAAAGAGAGAGAATTCTTCCAACAGCTTGAATAAAATGATGATTATATTTGAATATTCAATTTTGTGTTGAACATGGTGGGAATCAAAGCAAAAATGAAATAATGGTCATTTATTTGTTTTTTACTGTAAATAAAAAGAAATGCCGAATTCTAGTGAATAGACACTTTTTTTTGGAATTATATACTAACAGAAATTTGACAAATATTTCTCAGAAGATGAAAGCTTGTCCATCTTTTAACTCTTTCCTACAAAGTATTACGAAAAGCCAAAAAAAAAAAGTACAAAAACTTTATAGGGTGAACAGTGAGCTTGACTAAGAAAGTCTAAATATATTTTCTGGTTATCTAAAATGATACAAGCATAGGATTTTGAAAGTATAATAAAATATATGAATGAATAATAGTTCTTATAGCTTATACTTAATAGCTTGATTCTTAATTCTTACCATTGATAGACACCTTGCTAAATATAGATAAATTCAATACATTCATTATCACTGTACTATGAGGACAGTCTTCCCCACGATAGAAATTCAGAATTATCTTCTTAAAACATAGTGACTTAAAACTATTACATTTAAATATACCAAACGAATTTTAAATTTTATTTTTAAATGACAGGAGCTCTTGAAAATAAAGCCGGTATAGAAATTTTGCTGGCTAAATTTGCTTTCTCAATAATTTGAGAAAGATTTTTATTGTAAGTCAATCCTTCGTATTTATTTTATGAGTTCAATCCATGATGATATGCACTGTGTCTATCACATAATTTTTTAGATATTTTGAATGATTCCAGATTAAAGAACATTATTTTTATATAAACAATAAGCATTTCTTATTTAAGTGGACAGCCAAAATTTTGCCATATTATGAATGATCTGAGATTCTGCTTCTCTGTCTGTGTCCTTTAAAAGAATCAGGCCAGCTAACACGGTGAAACCCCGTCTCTACTAAAAATACAAAAAATTAGCTGGGCACGGTGGGGGGCGCCTGTAGTCCCAGCTACTCGGGAGGCTGAGGCAGGAGAATGGCGTGAACGCAGGAGGCAGAGCTTGCAGTGAGCCAAGATAGCGCCACTGCACTCCAGCCTGGGCGAAAGAGGGAGACTCCATCTCAAAAAAAAAAAAAAAAAAAAAATCAGGCCTTTGGCTGTTTAATGGCATAGAAAGACCAATTATCAATAAATTTTACAGGTCATGTTGGTTACAGTTTTTTTCTATGGAAAGAGACAAAAACTGTTGAACTTAGGTCTCAGCTGAGCTTGAGGACATTTCAGGAAATGCATTTAAAAGGGAGTTGAACTGGACTTTCCCATTTTAGGCTCAGAGAAGCCATCAGATCATTACATGCCTTTCCCCATTTCAGCAGGGCAATGATGATGTCTTGGAGTAGAGCAGGGTGCTCTATTGGCACCTCTTGTGCCCCAATTCATAGTATAAATTTTAGTGCCCAGTGTCATGTAGGTGAGCATCATGTAGATACTGTTAATTAACCTACTCCTATAAAATTGCTTTTCTGGTTGCCTGGTTGATTTCCACTATTTTGTGTTTTCTTCTTTGTCATCTTCTGAATATATTATTGTGTTGAATGAGGCTTGTTCAACCAAATTAGTGTGAAATACTTATTCCTTCAGTTTCACTAATGTTTCCCTTTCTCTTATTATTAGCAGCTGGCATTTACTGAGTACTTAGTAAGGGCCAGCTTTAAGGGCCATACACATATTAATGGATTGAATCTAAACAACAATCCTAGGAGATGGGTACTTTTCGAATCATCTCTTTACAGATAAAGATAAAAAGCCAATCAGCCAGTTCAAGGTGATACAGCCAGGAAGTGAGAGAGCCAGGATTCTATCGCAAGCATCCTAATTTTAGAACGTTCCCTGAAACCATTAATCTATTCTATCTCCCAAACATTGAAGAACAAATTAGGCCAAATGCCTGGTTCCACCACTTAGCAGTTGTGTTATTTTAGTCAGGTCACAGAGACCAATTAAGCCTAAATTTCCTAATCTCTAAAAAGAGGTCTAATATCCTCACCAAAACATAGTTTATGGGCAGGAGATGAAGACATACACATAGCAGCCATTTGTAAAATCTAAACATAATTATGCAAATGTAAGGAAAACAATATTTTTTAAATTATTGTAATGGCTGAGGAAGAAAACTGTCTTTTCACTCATGAAAGGTGGGGAGGGTTAATGGAAGAAAAGATAAATATTTACTAAGTATCTTTTTCACAGATGAAATTATAGACTCAAAGGGAGCAAAGCAAAAGATGATCTAGTAAAATAACAAATCAGCGATTTTACTCATAGTATTCTTGAAAGAATATAGTTGTGATTTGATCGATTATGCATGCATGTCAGTATGTAAAATAACAGATTCATATTGGAGTGAAATATAAAGTGTAAAATTTAAATACATTGTCTTGGGAAAGATGGTGGCAATGGCACTATTTTTTGTCTGGAGTCAGATGGCATTGTGCTTAGAGAGCTTTACCGAGCAGATGTGTCTTTAGCTGATGGATATGATTAGGCTAAGAAAGGAAGGGAGGGCACTTGGGTATAAGAAATGACAGGTGGGTTGATTCAGAAGCTCAAATGCATAAAGCACATTGACAAGCTAGTCATCCTGGCTGACATGGAATATGACATTAGTGTGAAAGAGGGAATTAAGTAAAGAGGATTCTCCAGAGTATTTTAAATCTTTGATTTTATGTAATAGAGTGTTAGGTTATATTTATGCGTGTTAAGATTTTGTAAAGCATAATTTGAAGAAAGCAAATAGCAGAGAAATAATGAACACAACTTTATTGTCCAGGTTTGTCTTTGATAAAGAAGAGATGAAACCGTTCAACTTAGTTTGTAATTTAGTCATTAAACTAGATTTTTCTGATTGGAAGACAAAAATAACAGGTTTAGACCTTGGCTTTATTTAAATGAAAAGAGATGATAAGTTATATATTTTGATTTTTTTTTTTTTTTTTTGAGACGGAGTCTCACTCTGTCATCAGGCTGGTGCACAGTGGCGCAATCTCAGCTCACTGCAAGCTCCACCTCCCGGGTTCAAGTGATTCTCCTGACTCAGCCTCCCGAGTAGCTGGGACTACAGGTGCATGCCACCATGCCCAGCTAATTTTTCTATTTTTAGTAGAGAGGTGGTTTCACCACGTTGGTCAGGATGGTCTCGATCTCTTGACCTCGTGATCTGCCCACCTCAGCCTCCCAAAGTGCTGGGATTACAGGTATTAGCCACCACGTCTAGCCGACCTATTTTTATTTTTAATCTGCATGTGAAAGTTCAAAAAATACAGATGAGGGGAGTGACATATTTAAATGTAGTGGTGGAATTTTCTTTTAGAAAAGTTGTTAACTCTTGAGGATCTGAGCTATTGCCAAACGATACCATTCAAGATAATTTGCAGGAAAAAAACAAGATAAGCATTTACACAATTATTACTAAAGAGGTTAATTACTTATTTCTAAAGAATTTGTTTTTTCAAAACATTATTATTTATCAATACTCACAGCAATTTTCTTAAGTAAATGTTATTATTCCCATTATAACGAAGAGAAACCTGAGGCTAAACAAAAGGAAGTGATTTATATGAAGGACAAGAGATTAAGGTGGAACATGGGTTTATCCCCAGTATTTTGGCTTTAGCTTTCCAGACTCTACAACTATCTTTTAGTACCTAAGTTTGCTGAATTCATGAGGTTAATAAATTGTTTGAAGCCCTTGTGTTTCTCAATTTCTGAAAGCAAGTAAGTCATTAAATAAGTAGACAAACAGTTCTCTTTAAAAAGAGATGTCAAATTTAATTAAGCGGTTATTGACATTGATTTTAAATAAAAACATCATTAACTTGTACTTAGATGCTGCTATTAAAAAATTTCCTATTTATTTTTATGTCGCTGAGTTTGTAAAATAATAATGTTAGAGATCAAAGGAAAAAAATGAGTTTCCTCTCCTTCACCAATAACTTGTAAATAAGGGAAATACATAAGATAACGCTCTGATAGCTCATTTAGAAAAATCAATGAACCTAATGAATGAGTAGTCTGGTTTAAAACAGTTTCTGGCAAACAGCCTTATAAATTTTCACAAAATTATCTATTACGTTAAGGAAAAGAGGTAAATTCACAAGACTTACATATTATCATACATTGTATTAATGCTGTCTGGGAATAATTTCTACTAAATATAAGTTGAGAGAAACTATAAATAGATTTAGGTGAGACATGTTTTTTCTTCCATGTTTTGCCCCATGAAACATAATGACATCCTGTAGCTGAAAGGATATGGGAATATATATACAGCAGGCCTCTCATTAATGTATAACTTCTTGCTCAGAGAGCCAGGGTCTACTCCAACCACAAAACTGCATAATCACCTCCTGCTGTGCAACTTCCAGACAATAAAATGACACAAATTAAAACCCTGAAATGTTGCACCCTGGGTGGCAGAGTCCCAATAAATAGGGTGCTACAGACTGGGCTAGAAAAGGGAAAGTTCTTAAAGTAGTAAATGAAAATAACTGTAGTTTTTCATATACTCTCTAATATGGCATGTCAGAAGAATAGCTAGAAGGATAAGCGGGGAAAAACATCTTATTAAGAGTATGAGGCTTGGCCAGGCATGGTGGCTCACATCTGCAATCCCAGCATTTTGGGAGGCAGAGGCGGGTGGGTCACCTGAGGTCAGGAGTTCAAGACCAGCCTGGCCAACATGGTGAAACCCCATCTCTACTAAAAGTAAAAAAATTAGCTGGGCATGTTGGTGCATGCCTGTAATCTCAGCTACTCAGGATGCTGAGGCAGGAGAATCCCTTGAACCCAGGGGGGTGGAGGTTGCAGTGAGCTGAGATCGCACCATTGCACTCCAGCCTGGGTGACAAAGTGAATAAAATAAAATAAAATAAAATAAAATAAAATAAAATAAAGAATTTGAGGCTTGCTAGATGAAATAACTGAAATTTCAGTGAGAAAATATATTAACGTGTCCTCATGCTATCTATCTGAGAAGGGCTTTTAACCATATTCAAATACCAACCCCCAAAGTCTTCTTTGCAAACACAAGTCTGAAAATATTTCCCCTTATTAGAGGAAAAATTAATATTCAAAATATACCAATAAACAACATGGGATCTCTGAAGAAAAACAGCACCATGAAAGACAGGGTATGTTATGCCTTTGTCTCCAAAACAGATAAACAAACTTACCAACGTAATTGATTTCCTGGAATAGCTCATCTAATCCTAACTGAAAACTTGGACAAGTAACATATCATTCTGTGTCTCAGTTTTCTCAACTGTAAAATGGGGATAATAATTGCTCTCCCATATTTGCTCTTAGGATTGAAGGCCCTAATAAACATGGAACATATAGAACCGTTATAAATCCGGGATACATTCTTCTCCTGTTCCATTGTTCCTCCCCCTCACCCCTTTCTGCTCAGACAACATATTAGAAAACTTCTTATGATACTAGAAACTGTAGCCACTCTAAGAAAAAGCAAATATCTATGAGAAAAGAAGAAGCTATGATACGAAGAGAATAGCATGCAAAGAAAAGTTAAGTGAAAGTAGAGCTAGATAAGACATGTGAAAGCTGAAGAAACTAAGATTGTCGGGCCGGACACAGTGGCTCACGCCTGTAATCCCAGCACTTTGGGAGGCCGAGGCGGGCAGATCACGAGGTCAGGAGATCGAGACCATCCTGGCTAACACGGTGAAACCCTGTCTGTACTAAAAATACAAAAACAAAATTAGCCGGGCATGGTAGTCCCAGCTACTCGGGAGGCTGAAGCAGAAGATAATCAGGTAAGATAGTAAAGAGAAAATAATGTGGGAACTGAATCAGTAAATAATTGAACATTAATTCAATTTATATGTACTGAATAGGTACCATGAGCCTAGCATTGTACCAAACTCTAGGAATAAATATTTTTAAAAAGAATGATGATTAAGAACAGTTCTTGTTTTCAGGGAAATCAGTTTCTCTCTCTCTCTCTCCCTCTTTCTTCCACCCGACAACCTTCCCAATTTACCTGTCTAGATAGAAATAAAGTGACTGGTTCAGGGATGGGCTGAAGACCCAGGTTAGTTCCAAGGGGAAATTACAGGGGCTGCAAGAAAAAAATGTCTTAGTCCCTGACCTTGAGTTTGAGAAAGTCTGAGGCTGAATGTACTGTATGACTATTCTCTGATCACAAGAAGAGAAGCTTTCTGAGAATAAAGCCAACACAGAGGAAAGAGAGAAAAAAACCAAAGAAACAAAACAGAAGCAAACAAGGTACCCTGGGTGGCATCACTGAGTATTTATGCCTGAGCTACTCCAAAAATTTTCAGTTACATGAAACCAACAATCCACTCTTTTTCTGCTTAAGCTACTTTTAATTGTTATTATTATTTAACTACTGGCAACAGAAAAGGTGATAGTGATGCACCATGGTTAGCCATGCATTTCCAAGAGCATCAAGCTTTAACAAACATCATTAACACAGCAAGTAAAATATCAGATGTAAAACATAAATATACTAGTTTTAAAAAGCCACATGAGGAAAAATGCACACTTTGTAGTTTACGAACATACAGTAAGATACTGAATTAATAATGTTATGATTCTTTAAGGGTAATTCAAAATTGCTACTTACTCCCTGTCTGCCAATCATTCATTCATTTAAAAGCAATCATAAATTTTATTTATACTTTGAGAAAGAGGACTTCAGATGGAGCCAATTTATCAAGATTTATTTATCCCAAAGTATACCCATCCTGCCGAATCTAACTGGCTCATTCTCCAGCAAGCTACATTTCTTCATTCTATGGCAGGCCATATTTCCCCATGGGAAATGCTTTGTAATATGTAATTATCTCTACCTCCAAGATGGTCTGAGCACTGATAGATGTGGTATTCTGAAGTCACCACAAGTACAGGTTAGCAGAATCAGGCTGGGTACAATTAATTAGTTCAACTGGTTTCAAATAGACAGTGAAATTTAAAGTTTAAGCAGAAATAATAAGTTGAGGACATCAATAAATGGAAGTAGCAAAATTTCATGAAAACTATTTGAAAGGTATTGGGAAAATCATCTTATCAAAATCTCTTACTAAACACATGATTTTTTTATGTTAGTGATGCATTATTTTAAACCTTTTAAGTTCTCTAATGAAATGCAAGTTTTTTGGGGGAACACATAGCAGTTCAATTCCTAGCAAAGATTAGTAGGGTGCACCAGGTACTTTGCTAGGCTGTGGGGATACAGACTAGTGAGGAAGGGGGCCTGCAAAAGAGTAGATTGTTCTGGTAGACAGCTTAGTCCATATCAGACTAAGCCATGTTTAGATTACACTGACTAGGGCACTGGATTGGAGCTAGAAGGAATGGTACCAAAAAGTAAAGAGGGATTCCAGGAGAGAGAAGAATGGCAACCCACGGAGAAATATGGTTTTGCTAAGAGCTTCCCTTATGTAGTAAAAAAATGACTCTTGAAAGCATTATGCATTTCTTCCCTCTGATATATTGAGGGGAAATTTACAACACAAATTCCTCCTGATGCTATAATTCTGGCCTCATATAAAGAAAGCTGTCTGTACCTACTAAGCCTCCCATGTTGATTAATTTTCTTTCATTTCTCCCACAGATATTTATTAGGCACTGCTACATATGCAAGTCAAAATATGCTGGCTTTATAAACAAAGATAGAAAACAACTGTCATGCCAAATAGCAAAATATGGTTGAAAAAACTTTGTGTAAGTCTGGCATGAATAAAATGATTCCTCTAGAAAACCTACCTAAAAGGTGAATTCAGTTTCATTCGCAACACCACCACTGGTACACTGAAACCAGTTTCTCCTTTCATTATTGCAGATCTAACCTAGGTTAAACTTCAAAAAAGTTATAGTATTTTCTCTATCAGTCTTACACTTTTTTAAATGGTGAAACTATTTTATCAGTGATAGTCATCAATTCCATTTTCTATCCTCTACAAGGCATCCTAATCATGAGATTTTAATAGATGAAAAGACACTAATACTTATTGCCTCCCTTGTAAGAACCAGACATCATGATGGAGACTCTTATAGATTATTTCACAATATGGTTTATGTTTTCCTACCTTTGAAAATGTTACTCTAATGTTAACGCAAACAGAGTATGATGTGGTCTAAGAATTCGTCATTAGTTCTTACTTTTCTTGTGCAATATAAAATTAGAAGATAAAGCATTCATACTACTATTCTTGTAGCTCACTAGTAAGTAATATATTTTTAAATATCCTTCTCAGTGTATTGGTCTTTTGTAATATGCTTACAGTTACATTTTAAGCTTTATTAATTATTTTAAAATCCATAATTATTAAAATTTAAAAAATATAGGTAAGTTCTACAGTTATAAACAGCTACAAAAAGGCTCTGTTAATTTTCATATATATCTACATATACAATGTTTATCTATCTATCTAATCTATCTATTATCTATCTATCTATCTATCTATCTATCTATCTATCTATCTATCATCTATGGAAAAGCAAGGAGACTTCTACCCCATGCTCATTAATGTCTTTTTGGATCCTTAGCCAATTTATGAAACGCAATTCTATTTAGCGTTAGAAGGTCTATTGTCCTTTTCAGGCCATGATTAGGTCATGTCAGCTTCAGTTGCTTTTTTTTTTTTTTTTTGAGACAGAGTCCGGCTCTGTCGCCCCGGCTGGAGTTCAGTGGCGTGATCTCGGTTCATTGCAACCTCTGCCTCCCAGGCTCAGATGATTCTCCTGCCTCAGCATCCCAAAGAGCTGGGACTACAGGCATGCGCCACAAACGCCCAGCTATTTTTTGTATTTTTAGTAGAGACAGGGTTTCACCATGTTAGCCAAGTGGGTCTCGAACTCCTGACCTCAGGCAATCTGCCCCCCTCAGACTTCCAAAGTGCTGAGATTACAGGTGTGAGCCACCGCGCCCGGCCCAGCTGCTTTTTAACTAGGTGACGAGTAACTCCAGTTGCTGAGAACACGGTCTTGAAACCGTGTTTTCCTGACAGCCTCCAAATAAGAGTTTTGCCCTCTAAAGACTCCAATATCGCGTTCTGGTGAGTGTTCCTCAGCATGTGGTGAGAGCTGAAGTGGTGGCAGTCACTACTGATTGTGAGCAAGATGACTTTAGGGTGTATGAGATTAGCCGCCAAATTAAATTGTTATCTTTTTCTTTTACCTGTCAACACTTTTTTGATCTCTTAAGGTCACTTGTCACTTAATCGGTTAGGTCAGCATCTAAATGCATTTGATACTACTCTAATTAATATTAGAAAATAAGAGGAGTTTCACAACATTTGACAGATAAGTACAATTTAACAATAGTAAATTACATTTCATTGTATTTTTTGGGTGCTTACATTTTACATATGACAATAATGCTGGTTTTTCTATTCACAGTGTCGGTAAAAAGCTATCTTTTCAATAGACTTAATTTTCAATGTGTATATATTCATACAATAGAATACTCAGCAATGAAAAACAAATGAACTATTGATGCATGCAGCAACATTAGTGTGTAGAATGTTATGTTGTGTGAAGTAAGCCAGATACTCAAGAAAAATACTGTATGTTTCTGTTGAAAGAGAACTCAAGAAGAGGCTAAACTAAGTTATAATAAAAAAATCAATAGTGTTTGCCTATGAGAAACTCTGGTTGACTGGAAAGGGGCATAAGGAAACTTTATAGGGTGGCAGAAATGTTCTGTATCCTGATTTCATGGTGTTTACACAGGTGTATAAATTTGTCAAAACTCATATAACTACACTTACCATCCACGTATTTTTAAGTACACTTTAACTCAGTAAAGAGAGAGGGAGGGAGAAGGAAAGACAGAGGTAAAGCAAGAGAGAGTTTTGGGCCAAAGACTAGATATACTACATTGTGTTACACTGATTTGACTGAGACTAGGAATTGCCTTTCTCAGAATCTCTTTTCCTGTGTGGCTGGGAGAGGTCCTGCACAATTCAGAAGGCAGCTGTGAAGGAGTAATCACTGTTACCAAAGATAGCTGTGGTTAGACACGATGTCTGTCCATTACAGAGGTGCCCAGATTGTCCTTGCTAGCTTTGCTCCTTGCCAGCTTTGCTCCTTGCCCAGCTCCTCTTCCTGACTGCCAATCCTGTTGACCAATGGCAGCCCCAGGTGTACCCCAGATGTGTTAGCTGTGTAGCCCAGTAGCTACTTCTGGCTATGTAGCTTGTAGCTATTTTTATAGACTCTTTACAAAATTCCCCTTGGCAGTTTCACTTAATAGATTTGATTTCTCACATGTTCCTACTACATATTGTCAGATAAAACGCAGGATATCAGTTAAATTTAAATTTTAGATAAACAAAAAAATAGAATAAGTATACTCATATATTGCTTAAAGATGTTTATACTAAAAAGATGTGTTATTATCTGAAATTCAAATGTAATGGGGTGTTCTGTATTTTTAGTTGCTAAACCTGGCAATCTTATCCTGTAAGCTCTGGCTGGCTACCTGTACCTGTCCATCGATGGGTTGATGAGACCCTTTCTCTCTCTCTCTCAGACCTTCACTTCCCCTGATTGTTGCGCATTATTGTAAGGTCTAATTACTATAAGTAACTAATCTAGTTAATGTCATAAAAATCCATTATTTGTGCAATTCTTATGGTGGCTCTGTTTTCCTGACTAAACTCTGAGTGATATGGGAGTGGGGGTCAGTTTAAAGGGAAACTTTAATTAAATGTACATTCATAAGAAAGTCGCCTATGATCAAATTTCAGCAAGTGGTACAGCTGCTCTAACACTGCACATTTCTCTTCCTTTGACATTGTGGTTCACAGGACAGATCCTTTTCATGGAGTTTAGTTCAGCACTATGCTTACATAGGTATGACTCAAATTTGTTTTTCCTCATCTTTAAGCAGACATAGCACATTCTAACATACCTTAACTACACCCGGAGAAGTCAACGTGCTATTATCATGAACAGACCATGGTTTTGGAGTCTAACAAGCCTGAAAACATATTTATTTTGTAATTATATGATCTTGGACAGATTAGATAACTTCTTTAAATTTTGCTTTACAAGTCTGCAATGTGGTCTAGATAATCTCTGCTCTACGTGGTTACTGTGAGAATTGTTTCACATATGCGAAGTTCCTAATACAGTGACTACTACACAGTAGATATTATTTTTCATTGGCCACTTTTCTTGGTGGGAAGATATCTGTTTCTATCTTCTAAAATATTTATCTTTCATAACCTGGAGGCTTGTACAAGTCTTGCATAACCAACTTTCAGCCCTCTGGCTCTGGGAAATACATTCAAATTTCTGAAGTCTTTCATTCTGCCATGAACTTGCAATGCCCTTTCCTCTCTTAGAAAGCAGGGACACTCTGGCATTTACTTTAATACTTTAAACCTTAAGATATTAAGGTTTAATACCTTTGGGCTACATATATATGAGACATTTGATTTTGATGACATGTTTACATTTTTAAGATCATAGAAACTGGTTGTTTCAGATGATTTTAGTTACTGGTATTTTGTTTAACTCCCTAAAGGAGTAAGAGAACCTTTATGAAAACCCCAATTTTTGTCTTTTATCTTTGGCAGAAGGAAGTAAACCAAGTCTGTAAATAATAAAAAGTCAGGGCTGATGTATTGCCAAAATAAGGAATAGATGAGTCACAAAAGCAAAAGGAAAAGTTGAACTAGCCAGATATTTGATGACATGAAAGAATTATTATTTTTAAATGAAATAATGCTATTATGTTTCTGTTAAAGGAAAAGAATCTATGCCTTTTAAAAATTAAAAAGAAAACAAATGTTGAAAAGTATTCTTTGAGATGAAGAAATAAAAATATTAAAAATATATTATCCAGAGTAAGGTGACGCTGATATAATCAAATAGAGACATTAAAATTCTTGGCTCCCCCTCGGGAGCGGAAGAGGAGCATCCTAGGTTGAATCAGAAATAGTCATTTAAAAAACAGAAGTAATGACAGAAACAAATGAAATGGGGAGAGACACCAATTTGTGAAAACACAGGAAATGTTCTGTCCTTTTACTCCTCCTCTGAGCACTCTCCCATCTCACAGCTACCTCAAAAGTCTTCATTCATCCTGTCTTCCTAACTCTTGGTTTCTTTGTTTCCCCAATCACTGCTTAATATGGTTTGACTGTGTCTCCACCCAAATCTCATCTTGAATTGTAGCTCCCATAATTCCCACGTGTGGTGGGAGTGACCCAGTGGGAGGTAATTGAATCACAGGGGTGGGTCTTTCCTGTGCTATTCTTGTGATAATGCATATGTCTCATGAGAGCTGATGGTTTCAAAAAGGAGAGTTCCCCTACCCAAGCTCTCTTGCCTGCTGCCATGTAAGATGTGACTTTGCTCCTCCTTTGCCTTCCACCATGATTGTGAGGCCTCCCCAGCCATGTGGAACTGTGAGTCAATTAAACCTCTTCCCTTTATAGATTGCCCAGTCTCAGGTATGTCTTTATTAGCAGCATGAAAACAGGCTAATACACTGCTCACAGATCTTATACTCCTTTATAACCACTTTCTGCAAAGTTTCAAGAGTTTTTTCATGTTTCTCAATTCCTGCATTCGTTCAATTCTGCAGTGCTTTTCTTCAGTGGATCTTGGGGAACATGCAGCTATATTATATACCTCTCTCTATCTATTCTTCCTCCTGCAATTTCCTGGTCAGCTAATTGAATGTCTATCCACCCAGCTGTATCTATTCTAATCCAGTAGTCTCTCAGATGCATTTATTTCACTACCATTATCTGTTGCCTGAAATATTGAGGTTGTTTCTTAAGTAAGCCATCCTGCCTTCAAGGTTTTGAAGTGAGAGGCAAGATTTGCAGACCACAGACTTCCAACATTTTAAGTCTCATTTACACAAGCAATTTAAAAAAATAGTCACAAATAAGAAATCTGTGTAAAGGATGATTAGCAGGAAACAAGTATTGCAATCTATCAGAAAAAGTCTCAATAAGCCATTCCTTTTTGTAGCTTAAGAAATAAATTCCAGTCATGTGTTCCTTTGTACTTATACTATGAAAGAGTCTAAAATCACACCAGCCATAAAAGTAACATAAAGATGAAACCACCAGAGCAGATTGTGGTTCCAATGGTAAGGAAACAGAGACAATCTCTGATTGTTTTAGTTCCCCATAAATGCAACTAGTTAGCAGACACTAGTTGATTAACCTTGTGTCTCCAGAATAGTGACACTATTGGCTTTACAAATAATAAAATCCAGTGGACATTAAAAAGAAAGATTCCAAGACAAGAATTTGGGTTTTAGAAGTTTATTTAGGAGGCAGCAAAATGAGGAAGTAGGAAAATTGGGGAAAGGTGCCCTCTGAGAGACCATATAGAGTACACCTCAGAATTCCAGGACCTACGGAGCCTGCTACAGAATTTTATCTACCAGCCTCAATCCCTCATTGGTTGATAGGTGCTTATGGGAACATTAATTCTCCAGCACTTTTGCCCTGTACCACTCATGGGTCAGACTGTTCTCTTATGCATAAAGACACACGGTGCTTAAGGGATTAGCAGTAGTGTACATGGGAAGCTGCAGCTGATCTCCAGGGAGTGCTGAAGGGATGTAGGTGGGGCACCAACTTTGTCTGTTACAAACCAGAAGAAGGGTTAATCACTAATACGTCTCAAGAAGTCACATTAACAGACCTGTAAATTGGTTCTAGAGCCAACTCTACATCTTAAATTTATAGAATCTCTGTAAAGGGATGCACAGTGGGAAGAAACCTTTCGTCCATATGATATTAAGTTCTCATCACAAATAGGAAATCTAGCAGAGAGTTATTCCTAACACTTCACAGGCTTCCTCATGGTGAATCAATGCAGAGGTGTGCTGCACCCAATAAAAACTTCCTACGTGCAGATTGAGCCTTCTTAAAAGATAATTCAAAATAATCTGGGCCTCTCTTCTCCCTCAGATCTAGTACCACTTCTCAATACTGCCTTCAAACTCTCCATACAGTAAAATAGCAATTTTTGTTTAGTGAGAAATAATTTTGTGACTTGGGAAGTTGTTATAAGTTTTATATATCTATATATCTTATATAATTTATATATATTATATCATGTTATTAAGTTATATACATAAATATATTAAAAATCATACGGTCTAAATATTTCAAGGATAATTTTCATCATCTTATAAAACTAAAATATTGTTCTAATTTTTCTGCATTCATGGCATAGGAAAAATTCCAGTGGTCACCCAATAAAATCAGTCAACAAATTTGAAATTTAGTGTAAAAAGCTCCATATATTACCAGGCACAGTGGCTCACACCTGTAATCCCAGCACTATAGGAGGCCGAAGTGGGCAGATTGCTTGAACCTAGGAGCTTGAGACCAGCCTGGATGATGTGGTGAAACCCTATCTCTACAAAAAGATACAAAAATTAGCTGGGTATGGTGGTACATGCCTGTAGTCCCAGCTGCTTGGGGGGCTGAGGTGGCAGGATCATTTGAGCCCAGGAGGTAGAGGCTGCAGTGAGCCATGATCACACTACTGCACTCCAGCTTGGGTGACAGAGTGAGACACTATCTCAAAAAGAAAAAAAAAAAAAGCCTCACAGAGAGCAGGAAGAATGAAACTTACTATACAAGATTCGCTTTCAAGTTATTACTGATGACTATAAATAGTTTTCAGTGTTTCATGAATATCAAAAATATATACTTTCTGCTGAAAATTGAAATATTAGTCCTTTGTTTATATAATTTATAAGTGATTTAGCTCATTTTTGCCAATTACTCATATAATGTACATTTGAAATAATTACTATTGTCTGACTAGAACTGAGCATTTTCTTTCTGTTCACTAGTAGTTCAGCACTCTGTATAATTATATAGGCATCTTTCTTTCCTTTTGTATATTTGTGTGTGTGTGTGCCTTATCCTTGCCAGCTTCATTATTTGGTGTTCATTTCTATGGAAGCAATTATTACAGATATAGACTACCAGCCACAGCATAGTTCCTGTCACTATTTGTTAGCCAAAGTAGTTTTTCTACACGGGTAATTAATATAGAATGGTGGCTGTTAAAACTTGACAAGAAGCCTCCCTGTCGCTAGATGACTTATTATCCAACCCTGATGGGGAAAATGGTATTGATGTAACTTATTCCTGCATAATGGAAATTTGGTGGATCCTGATTTTTATTATGAAATCCAAAGTGTGATAGGTGGCCCCTTTTTAGACCCCAGCAAGTAGGGTGCAGAATCATGATTAAAGTTTAGACAGTCAAAAACTTTTAAAATTTGAGTTAGGCATGTAAAGGTGAAGTTTGGAATTCATTTCCTTGGCACTGACCAGTGGTGGTGGTGAGCTACTGACCCAGGTGGGCGTTTGTACGCTAGGGGTCCTAAGAGTGGACTATTCACCAGACTATTCCTGGAATACAGCCTTGGCTGGGTTTCTTGGACTATCTAAAGTCCTGTCATTCTTGAGCTAAATTCTCAAGATTTCCAATGGCTTCTGTGACCTATCCAGTATCCTTCCAACAATTTACTTTTTACTGCTTAAATCTATCCTAATAATTTTGATGCCTACAAACTAGTGCCCTGACTGACATATGCATTTTATTATAATATTAATAATGATGGTAAGTTCTTAAATGTGTGAAATTTGTCTTAGTTCTCAAAGCACCTTCACGTGCATTATCATATTTAGCTCCATGATATCAGATGAAAATAATGAGCCTGAAAGAAGTTAAATGATTTAGCAAGGTCATCCTGCTAGGTGACAGAGCTTGAATCTGGTCTCCTGGCACACTGACCAGTGTTTTTTGTTTGCTTGTTTTTTATACTGCACTATGCTTCTTTGTCTAGAAATGCAAAACCGGCCACTGATTTCATTCAAAATAAATGTTTCAACTACAAAATCTTGTACAACTCAAACCAGTACTAACAGAACAAACCAATGGATGATTAGCCAAATGTTTTACATTCTTGCTGGCTTTTGCAAAATATATCTGACAAATCCACACTGTCTTTTCTTTTTCTGCACTTTAATTTTTCATCAAGAACCAGAACAATGAAATGAATGCTGATTCAAACTGTAACATTTAGGAATTTTAGAATGGGGGCAATTTAACTTTTCAGAGGCTAAAAGTATAAGGCAATCAGAGCTTTTGAATGTCAGAAGGACTCTCAGGAATACTTGGAACGTGACTGGAAACTTCTAGCACCACCAAGTAACATTAGAGTGCAGTATTAGTTACAGCTTTCTGGGACAAATATTAATAACTTAGTGCTTCTGAAAAAATATTTTTAAATGTATTTTAAACGCTGATTGCATTAGCCAGGGTTCTCCAGAGAAAGAGAACCAATAGGACATATAGAGAGATATGTAAGAGAAGATTTATTATGGTAATCGGCTCATATAATTATGGAGGCTGAGAAGATCCACAATATGCCATCTGTAAGCTGGAGAACCAGGAAAGCACATGGTATAATTCAGTCCAAGTCCAAAAATCTGGGAACTAGGGGAGCCAGTGGTGTAACTCCCACTCCCAAGCCAAATGTCTGAGCACCAAGGGAAGAACAGAGACAGGAGCTGATGATATCAGGCTGGAGTAAGTCCTTGAAAGGCATCATCTAAAGCCTGAGAACCAGCAGCTCTGATGTCTGAGGGCAGGAAAAGACAATGTTCCAGCTCAAGCCGAGCTTCCTCCTCTTTTTTTATTCTGTTCAGGTACTAAACAGATTAGATGATACCTTCTCACATCAGTGAGGGAAGATCTTTTTGACCCAGTCTGCTAATTCAAATGCTAATCACTTCTGGTAACAACTTTTACAGACACATTCAGAAATAATGTTTTATCAGCTATCTGGGCTTACACTAGTCACACTGACACATACAATTAAGTAGCATCACATGGCTAAAATATAATTACTTTTTGTATAATTACTTGTACATATGTGTCTATTCTTTCTAATATTCTCTACTTACCCCCCAAGATTGAATAAAAATATAAGTAATTGCTTAATTGCTTAATAATTAATTGCTTAATAATTAAATATAATAAAAATATATTAATCTCCTCAGAATAACTACCCTGCAAGTCAGCCATGGTTGAACATCATCCCTATCAGACCTCTGGAGGTTTTAACCTTCAAGGAAGATTATTAAATCTTAAAAAAAACACAATCAGTATGGGGCAGGGAAGAGGAAGTTGCATTTCTTTTTTGCACTGGGCTTTGTTCTAGGTGACATGTCTTGGTGTAGTAGTTAGACATTAGCATGTGGGATGTCTATTAAGGAGTCATTGTGTGTGATAAACACCTGTTGGGAAAATAAAACAGAATTTGGCACAGAGAGAAGCCAAACTGCATGTAAGTCTCAGTGAAGGCTTCAGCTGATCCTGAGGGGAGTACAGAGGATGGGAGAACCCATTAGAACTGTTATAAATTTGGTTGAGCGGACCAAGTCTTTATACTCACACCTCTGTCAGTCATTGGGTGTGGGCTGCCCCAGGTAGCAGGTGTGACTTGGGGTGAAGAAGATCTCTTCAACAGAGGTAGTACCTGAAGGGGATGACGGCTAAGGGCTGTCTGTTGCAGCATCCTGGCAGTTAGTATACTAAAATTTTCATTTCTGAAGAAGCTTCTAGATAATGCATTGTAGTGTCCACTACATAGTGTGTCAGCTGCTATTGAGAGGCAAAATATGTCAAGACCTGAGACTTGACCATTGGTGGAAGTCACTGGTGTACTCTTTTTCTTAATGACGGATGCTTACAACATTTGTGTTAAGTTTCAGGCCATAAAAAAATGTGTAGCTCTTCTTACTTAATAGTGAATAAACCGTTTTCTGGATCTTCTCATTGGCTCAACTGGATCAAAAACTATTTTCTCACTGTAGCCTAAGGAATGTCACTTACTGATTTCCTTTGTCCTGGCTTATATCTCACATTTAGAGTTAGAAGTGGAATTCATTTCCCCTAAAACATTTATATTGTGCGGGGGAAGTGTGGAAACTTGAATGAAAATAGGGGCATTGTCAAGAGAGGGGAAAGCATATATTGGGGAAGTAATCATAATGACTAACAATGGATACTGCATTACTTAGTTTCTGTGTTCATTGGGAATAATTGATTTCACTAACTTATGCAACAAATCTTTGTTTAGACCAGGTGGTGTTGCTCACTCCTGTAATCCCAGTACTTTGGGAGGCCAAGGTGGGAAGACTGTTTGAGCCCAGGAGTTTGAGACCAGCCTGGACAACACAGTGGGACCCCATCTCTACAAAAAATAAAAATTAGCCAGGCGTGGTGGTGCATGCCTGTAGTCCCAGCCTGGAAGGCTGAGGTGGGAGGACCCCTTGAGCCTCAGGGGATGAGACTACGGTGAGCTATAATTGTACCACGGTATGCTAGCCTGGATGACAGATTGAGACCTTGTCTCAAAAGAAAAAAAAATATTATTGTTAACTTTAGGCCAGGTACCAAGGATTCAGCTGCATACTAGACATAACGTGTTTATGCTCCTTGATTTAATGTTTTCCAGAGGGAGGAAGAAAAAACAAATAACAAGTCTTATAGATTGTGTTAATTGCACCTAAGCAAACAAAGACAGCAATATGACTGACATTAAAAAAGGACGTTTCAGAAATGTGATCAGAGAGGATTTCATTAGAAAGTGATATTTTTGGCAACCCTGTATTATTTTGCTTCCTTTCTTTCTTTTTTTTTTTTTTTTGAGATGGAGTTAGGTTCAAGTGATTCTCCTGCCTCAGCCTCCCGAGTAGCTGGGATTACAGGCATGCACCACCATGCCTGGCTAATTTTGTATTTTTAGGAGAGACAGGGTTTCTCTATGTTGGTCAGGCTAGTCTCGAACTCCTGACCTCAGGTGATCCACCCGCCTCGGCCTCCCAGAGTGCTGGGATTATAGGCATGAGCCACCGCACCTGGCCTTTTATTTATTGATACAAAAAAGGAGTAAAAGAGAGCAAAAGAAGAAGTAAGGAGGGGGTGAGGAAGGAAAAGTATTGAAGAACAAAAGATTTACTAAAGATTGCACACTGGATTATTCTTTCATGCTGCTGTTGTTACTTTGAAGGAAATTAGAATATGCTCCATTCTACTGCCATGAAAATCTAAAAATCTTATACCTGTCTCAGAGAAAGGCCAGAGAAAATTGCTATATATAAAACTACTAGATTTAAATGACTATCAATGTTCTTGAAACTTTAATTAGCCTGAGTGGTACTTAAAGCCATGCATTCAGGAAGGAAGATGGTGGGGAGGGAAGAGAAGTGGATTGTGCAGCTGTTTCAGGGGCATACACTTCCACGAAAATATTATACAGAGCCCAGCATGAAATAGATTCTTAGCATATGCTTATTGAGTAAATATATGCATATTAATAATTTTCTATATAAATAGCACTAACAAACATATTGACTACCTACTCAGTATAATGCCTTCTCCCATGTTTTTGTAATTGAAAAGAAACTGTATGATTAACAGTGATAACTGATTCTTAGAGAACAAATTTATACACTGAGATCACATAAGAATGCACAAGGAGCAGTGTATGAAATCTTAAATGAACAAGCAATGCCATGAAATTGCTTCTTTGGTGCTAAAAACCAAACTTATTGGTTTGGGGAAATGGAGATGATATTGTCTAGTTTATTTGGTGTCATTATGTATTATAAAATCCATTCCAATTTAGTTACATCTGAAAATTCATTGTAATAAACTTTATTTACTCCACTAACTCAGATGAAAATTATGTTTTAGGAAGTAGAAACAGTAGTAGTTTGGGTAGAGAATAAAAAAGTGTATTCTAGAAGTTGGTGAGCACATAGATAGCTAGGAGAGGACTGCATGGGAGCTAATTTCCAAATATGGTCCCCAAATGAATCAAGGTTCTTCATAATTTCCTTCTTCTATGGGCCCCTTCCACAGTGATTGGAATTAGCCTTGTATAATCAAGAGAATACAGCAGAAGTGATGCTGAGTGACATTTGAGATTAAGTCATGTCAAGTCTTGCAACTTTCACTTGAGTTTCTTAAAATGCTCCTTCTGGAAGAAGTCAATGCCATGAAAGAATTCCAGCTACTGTGAGACTCCTACACTCTTCAGAGAGGCCACTTAGAGAGACAAAAAGAGATGCTTGACTCCACTCAGCTATTTCAATCCACGCGTCACATGCAAGAAAATAAGCTATCTTGATTTTTTTGAACTCTATTAGACCCCATAGAGGAGAACGGAAAAACCAAGCTGACCTCTAGAACTAAAGCTCTAGAAGTGGCCCCAGTGATGCCATGCCAATCATCTCCAGTCATTTCAGCCACTCCAGCTGAGGCCCAAACTCCCAGGAAGAGGAAAAAGCCATCCCACCATGCCCTGACAAAATACCTGAATCACAGGATGAACATACGTATAAATTGTTGCTATTTAACCTGCTAAAAGTTTGGAATGGTTTGTTACTCAGGAATATATACCAGAAACAAAATTTGGTACCACAGGCAGGCTTTTTTGTTGTTAACAAAAATCCAAAGCATGTGCCTTTGAATTTGGGAGCTTGTGTTGAGTGGAGGAGTAAAGGAGCCCAAGTAGACTGTGAGAGTGGAAAAAGAATGCAGAAAAAGTGTTGTTGGAGGCTGCAGAAAAGGTAAACTATGTAATATTGTGGTAGAAAACTTAGAAAAATTGCTGACTGCTGCAATGGAAATGTGGTGGTTTTAGAATATTTCCACAAATTCTTTGATACTCCCCCTTTTAAGAAGTGGAGCCTAATTTTCCTCCTTGAGTGTAGGCTGAATTTAGTGACTTGCTGCTAATGAAAAAATGAAATAAAAATTTATGACTTCAAAGAGTAGGTTTTAAAGAAACTGCAGCTTCTTACTTGCCCTTTCTTTGGAAGACTCTGTCAAAAGATGCCTATTATGCTGGGAGGACTCCCTGACTACCCTGTGAAACCAACACCTTCTGTCAGCAGCCCATGCAGAACTGAGGAATTCTGCCAATAGTGACATGACTCAGCCACCTAGATTGTTGATCCTCCAGCTTCAGGCGTGTTGACAGTTGGCCACAAACCCCACTGACATCTTGATTGCAGATTCATGAAGAGTGTTGAGCCAGAAGCATCCAGCTAAGGCACTTCCAGATTCTTGATCCTCAGAAACTATGTGAGAAAATAATTTTTGTGTTGTTTTATCTTAAGATGCTAAATTTCAAGGTAATTTTTTACACAGCAATAATAATATAGGGGGCATAGAAAATAAAAATGAGCCTATCAACTAGAGGATCTGGTTTAGCAGGCATTAAGGCAGAATGTTGAGAGAGCCAGCTGGTTCCTTTTAGTTGTGTATAATGAAGTATGGCTATAGAGAGATGAGATGAAGGAACTGGTCACTTTTTAAGCTGAAATTTGAGGATACATGAAAGAGCCAGGATTAGCTTCAGATTACAAAAGAGTCTCAGTTTAAGTAACAGCCTAAAAACAAGGTCAAATACAGCATCTTGCCAGTAAAATGTGACCACAGAGCCATAATGGGATGAAATTTTCAGGAAGAGGATAAGTATAATTTTCAAGTGTATGGGATGTGGGTTGTTGTGGTCAGAGAGCTGATGGTAGAAGAGTGCATTGTCCCAAAGATGAGAGCAATAGTATCTCTAAACCCACATGCTGCTTCTGCAGTGTAACCTTCCTAATTCTACTTCAGAGATGACATTTATTTCTCCACCTTCTGGAATCTGGGTTGACAATGTGACTTATCATGACAAAATGAAAGCAGTGGAAGAAATGCTGACCTTGTGCTGACCTTGTCATGGGGATAGCCCTTGGCTGGCTAGGCAGTTTCCATTTTCTGTCTCTGAGAAGCCAGACACCATGTAAGAAATGTGACTATCCTGAGACCACCGCATTGTACAAAATATAAGCTGTATATGGAGGTCCTGCAGGATGGCACATCATGTACAGAGAGACAGAGCAGCCCAAAGCCACTGAGGTATCCGTCATGTGAATAAAGAAGCTATCTTGGAAGTGGATGTTCTTCCAGTCTTTGTAGTCTGTTGCATGCTGCTATAATAGAAGACCAGAAACTGAATAATTTATGAACAATAGAAGTTTATGTGGTTCACAGTGCTGGAGGCTTGGAATTCCAAGATTAAGAGGACATTTATTACAGAAGACATCACATGTGCAAAAGGTGTCATAAAGACAAGAGAGTGTGCAGGAGAGGGCGACAGGGGGCCAAACTCTCTTTTATAATAAATCTACTATAATAAGAATATTAATGCATTTATGAGAGCAGAGCCCCCATGACCTAAATACCTCCCATTAAGGCACCACCTCCCCAAACTATTACACTGGGGATTAAATTTCCAACACATGAACTTGGGGGACACATTCAAACCATAGTGAGCCCCAGTCAACCCAAGTGACATTTACTACCCAATAAGCTTATTTCTATGTCATGATAAAAATAAAATAGTTCTTTTAAAATACTAAATTTGGTGTGATTTGTTCTATACCAATAAATTAGAACTCCAATTCTGCATGACTCACTTGAACACTGCTCTATCAAAAAGCACAAAGCTAAGCTAGTGACTTGGTTCTGACAAATGAAATACAGTAAAAGGAATGAGATGTCACTTTGGAGATTAGGCTATAAAAAGACTATGATTTCTATCTTGGTGCACTCTCTCACTCTCATTCCTCTCTTTAAGGGAAGCCAGGAAGCCGGCTGTCATGCTGTGAAGCGGCCCTGGAAAGCTGGAATCCAACTTCCATATCATGATGACACTCAGGTAGCCTATCAGGAAGGAAGCCCATATAGGAAGAAATGAGGACTGCTGGCCACCATATTAAGCTTGGGAAACTGTCTGAGGTCTGACAGTAGTCACATAAGTGAACTGGGAAATGGACCCTCCCCTAGTTGGGCCTCCAGATAATTGAACTCCAGTGGAAAGCTTGAATGCAATCTTTTGAGAGATGTTGAGGGAAAACCACCCAAACACATTACTGCCAGATTACTGACAAATAGAATCTATGAAATAATAAATGTTTGTTGTTTTAATCCACTCATTTCAAAGTAATTTGTTATGCACCAATAGATAACTAATGCAACTAATACAATGCTCTTCTACTCTTCTTAGTTTTTTTTTTCCCTTCTGTTGAGAAGCCTGTTCTCTAATTGTTTTCCTCTCTCTCTCTCTTTTTTTTTTTTTTTGAGACAGTCTTACTCTGTTGCCAGGCTGGAGTGCAGTGGCGCAATCTCGGCTCTTGGCAACCTCCGCCTCCTGGGTTCAAGCCATTCTCCTGCCTCAGCCTTCTGAGTAGCTGGGACTACAGGTGCGCGCCACCAGGCCCAGCTAATTTTTTGTAATTTTAGTAGACACGGGGTTTCACTGTGTTGGCCAGGATGGTCTCTATCTCTTGACCTCGTGATCCTCCTGTTTTGGCCTCCCAAAGTGCTGGGATTACAGGTGTGAGCCACCGCGCCTGGCCTGTTTCTCTTTTTATTTTATCTTTTTCTCTGCCTAAGATGTTTATCTTTTTAAAATTTTTATACTTTTTAAAATCCTTAGCTTTATACTCTGATGTGTTGGGTCTAATTTTCATTGTACTTGTTATTCTGCTTGAGGTTCACTGTTATTCTACAACTTTTTTTTTATAACTTTCCAATAATTTGGAAATTGAAGCCATATCTTTCCACATATTGCTTCTATACCATTCTTTCTTCTCTTTCTGAGACTCCAATTACAAACATGATAAAACTTCTCAGTATGTCCCTCAGGATTTTTATGCTGTCTTGTGCATTCTTCATTATTTTAATTCTCTGTACATTTAAAAATTCTTAACATTTCTGGGTACATGGTAGGTGTACACATTTATGGGGTACATGAGATATTTTGATAAAGGCATACAATGTGTACTAATCACATCAGGATAAACACATCATCCATCACTTTAAACATTTATGCTTTGTGGCTGGGCGCAGCGGCTCATGCCTGTAATCCCAGCACTTTGGGAGGCTGAGGCGGATGAATCATGAGGTCAGGAGTTCTAGGCCAGCCTGGCCAACATGGTGAAACCCAGTCTCTACTAAAAAATACAAAAATTAGCCAGGTGTGGTGGCAGGCACCTGTAATCCCAGCTACTCGGGAGGCTGAGGCAGGAGAATCGCTTGAACCCAGGAGGCAGAAGTTGCAGTGAGCCAAGATTGTGCCACTGCACTCCAGCCTGGGCAACAAGAGCAAGACTCTGTCTCAAAAATAAATAAATAAATAAATAAATAAATAAATAAATAAATAATTTATCCTTTATGTTGAAACGCCCTAATTAGACTCTTTTAGTTATTTTTAAATGCACGATTAAATTATTATTGAGTATAGTCACACTGTTGTGCTAGCAAATACTAGATACTGTTTACTCTTTTTAACTATTGTTTTTTACCCATTAATCATCTCCACTTCCTCCTCATCACTCCACCATTCTTCCCAGCCTCTAGTAACCATCATACTTTCTATCTCCATGAGTTTAACTTTTAACAACATAGATGGAACTGGAGGTCATTATGTTATGTGAAATTAGCTGTTTTTTGTACCCATTAAAAATCCCCACCTCCCCCGACATCTGGTAACTGTCCTTCTACACTCTATATTCATGAGTTCAATTGTTTTGATTTTTAGGTTCCACAAATATGTGAGCATGTACAATATTTGTCTTTCTGTGCTTAGCTTATTTGACTTATAATGACCTCCAGTACCATCCATGTTGCTGTAAATGACAGGATCTCATTCTTTTTATGGCCAAATAATACTCCACTCTGTATATATACCACAACTTAAAAAAATCTGTTCATCTGTTGATGGACACTTAGGTTGCCTCCAAATCTTGGCTATTGTGGATAGTGCTGAAGAAATCATGGGAGTGCAAATATCTCTTTGGTATACTTGATTTCCAGTCTTTTGGGTATATACCAAGCAGTGGAATTACTGCATCATAGGAGAGCTCTATTTTTAGTTTTTCAAGGAATGTCTAAATTCCTCTCCATAGTTGTACTAATTTATATTCCCACCAACAGTGTTTGAGGGTTCCCTTTTATCCATATCCTTGTCAGCATTTGTTATTGCCTGACTTTTGGATAAGAGCCATTTTAGCTGTATTAAGATATCATTGTAGTTGTTATTTGTATTTCTGGGATAATTAATGATGTTGAGCACCTTTTCATATACTTGTTTGCCATTTTATGTCTTCTTTTGAAAAATGTCTATTCAGATCTTTCACCCATTTTTTAATTGGATTATTTGATTTTTTTTCCTTTACAGTTGTTTGATCTCCTTATATACTCTGGTTATTAATCCCTTCTCAGATAAGTAGTTTGCAAATATTTCCTCCCATTCTATGGGTTGTCTCTTCACTATGCTGATTGTTTCTTTTGCTGTGCAGAAGCTTTTTAACTTGATGTGATCCCATTTGTTCATTTTTGCTTTGGCTGCCTATACTTACTGGGTATTACTCAAAAAACCTTTGCCCAGTCCAATGTCCTGAAGAGTTTCCCCAGTGGTTTATTTAGAAGTTTTATATTTAATGTATTTGAATTAAGTTTTTAAACCATTTTTATTTTATTATTTTTTTGAGACAGTCTCGCTCTGTCACCCAGGCTGGAGTGCAGTGGCACGATCTCAGCTCACTGCAAGTTCTGCCTCCCGGGTTAACCCCATTCTCCTGCCTCAGCCTCCTGAATAGCTGGGACCGCAGGTGCCTGCCACCACGCCTGGCTAATTTTTTGTATTTTTAGTAGAGTTGGGGTTTCACCGTGTTAGTCAGGATGGTCTCGATCTCCTGACCTCATGATCTGCCTGCCTCGGCCTCCCAAAGTGCTGGGATTACAGGCCTGAGCCACCGCGCCCAGCCTGATTTTTGTATATGGTAAGAGATATGGGTCTAGTTTCATTCTTCTGCATATGGATATCTGGTTTCTTCAGCACTACTTAATAAAGAGATTTATCCCCCCCAAAGTATGTTCTTGGCACCTTAGTTGAAAATGAGTTCACTGTAGATGTATGAATTTTTTTTCTGGGCTTTGTTTTCTATTCTATTGGTCTATGTGCCTGTTTTCATGCCAGTACCATGCTGTTTTCATTACTATAGCTATCTAGTATACTTTAAAGTCAGGTAATGTGATTCCTCCTCCAGTTTTGTTATTTTTGCTGAGGATAGCTTTTGCTATTCTGGACATTTTGTGGATCCATATAAATTGTAATTTTTTTATTTCTACAAAAAATGTCATTGGTATTTTGATAGAAATTGCATTAAATCTGTAGATTGCTTTGGAAAGTATGGATATTTTAACAATATTGATTCTTCCTACCCATAAACATGGAATACCTATCCATTTTTTTGTGTTCTCACTAATTTATTGCATCAGTGTTTTGTAGTTTTCATTAGACAAACCTTTCACTTCTTTGGTTAAGTTTACTCCTACATATTTTATTTCTAGCTATTGTAAATGGGATTGCTTTTTTGATTGTTTTTTCATATTCTTGGCTGATGGCATATAGAAATGCTACTGATTTTTGTATGTTCATTTTGTATTCTGAAACTTTACTGAATTTGTTTATTACTTTTAGTTTTTTGGTATAGTCTTTTAGGTATGTTCAAAAGTAAAATCATATCATCTGCAAAAAAAGGATAATGTGACTTTTTCCTTTCTAATCTGGATGCCCTTTATTTTTTTCTCTTGTCTGATTGCTCTAGCTAGGACTTCTAGTACTGTGTTGAATACTAGTGGTGAATGTGGGCATTTTTGTTGTGTTCCAGAGCTTAGAGAAAAAACTTTCATTTTTTTCTTCATTCAGTATGATACTAGCTGTGGGTCTGTCATATATGGCTTTTATGGTATTGAGGTGTGATCCTTCTAGATCCAGTTTTTTGAGGGTTTTTTTAATCACAAAAGGATGTTAAATTTTATCAAATACTTTTTAGCATCATTAGAAATTATCATATGGTTTTGTCCTTCAGGATGTTGATATGATGTATCACATTGATTGATTTACATGTGCTGAACCATCCCTGCATCCCTAGGACAAATCCCACTTAGTCATGATAAATGATCTTTTTAAAGTATTAGTGTATTCTGTTTGGTATTTTGTTGAGGATTTTTGCAACAATGTTCATCATGAATATTGGCCTATTGTTTTCTGTTTCTGATGTGTCTTTGTCTAATTTTGGTATCAGAGTAATGTTGTCCTCACATAATGAATTTGGAAGTATTCCCTCCTCTGCTATTTTTCAAAATAGTTTGAGTAGAATTGGTATTGACTCTTTAAATGTTTGGTAAAATTCAGCAGTGAAGTCATCAGGTCCCAGTGTTTTTGCTAGGAGATTGTTTATTATGGCTTTGATCTCATTACTTATTATTGGTCTATTCAGGTTTTTAATTTATTCCTGGTTCAATCTTGGTAGGTTGTATGTGTCTAGGAACTTATCCACTTATTCTAAGTTTGTCAATTAATTGGCATATTGTTGCTCACAGTAGCCACTCACGATTCTTTCTTTGAATTTCTGTGGTATTGGTTGTAGTGTTTCCTTTTCATATCTGATTTTGAGTCTTCTCTCTTTTTTTAGTCAGTTTAGCTAAAGGTTTGTCAATTTTATCTTTTCAAAAAACCAACTTTCATTTCATTGGTCTTTTGTATTATTTTCTTCATTTCAATTTATTTATGTTCTGATCTTCATTACTTCTTTTCTTCTACTAATTTTGGGTTTAGTCTGCTCTTGATTTTCTATTTCTTTAAGATGCATTGTTAGGTTTTTATTTGAACTTTTTCTTCTTGTTTGATGTAGGCATTTATAGCTAAAGGCTTCCCTCGTAGTACTGCTTTCCCTACATCCGACAGGTTTTGGGATGTCATATTTCCATTACCATTTGTTTCAGGAAATCTTTCAATTCCATTCTTAATTTCTTCATTAACTCTGGTCATTCAGGAGCATATTATTTAATTACCATGTGTTTTACAGTTTCTGCAGTTCCTCTTTCCATTGATTTCAATTTTTATTCCATTGTGGTCAAAGAAGATTCTTTATATTATTTAAATTACAAAAAAACTGTTTTAAGCTTGCTTTGTGACCCAACATGTGGTCTGTTCTTGAAAAAGATCCATGTGCTGAGGAGAAGAATGTGTATTCTCTAGCCATTGGATGAAATGTCCTCTAAATATATATTAGGTCCATTTGGTCTATAGTGCAGTTAAGTGTGATATTTCTTTGCTGATTTTCTGTCAAGATCATCTGTTCAATGCTGAAATGAAGTCTCCAGCTATTGGGGTCTAACTCTCTTTTTAGCTTTAATAATATTTGCTTTATATATCTGGGTGTTCCAGTGTTGGGAGCACATATATTTATAATTGTTACATCTTCCTCGTGAATTGACCCCCTTTATCATTATATAATGACCTTTATTCTTATAGTATTTTTTTCTTGGAATCATTTCATCTGATATATGTATAGCTACTTCTCTTTTTTTAGCTTTATTGGGGTGGAATGTCTTCTTCCATCCCTTTATTTAGTCCATTTACATTCAGTGTTATTATTGATAAGTAAGGACTTACTCCTGACATTTTTAATTTGTTTTCTGATTGTTTTGTGGTCTCCTCTTCGTTATTTTCTTCCTTCTTGTCTTCCTTTTAGTGAAGGTGATTTTTTTCTGGTGGTAAGATTTAATTCTGTACTTTTTATTTTTCGTGTATCTGTTGTATGTTTTTTGATTTGAGGATTTCCATGAGGCTTGCAAATACTATTTTCTAACCCATTATTTCAAGCTGATAAATCCCTCTGATTTCATCTGTCTGGAAAAATATTTATTTCTCCTTCATGTTTGAAGGATATTTTCACCAGATATATTATTCTTCAGTAAATGTTTTTTCCCTTCAGCACTTTAAATATGTCATGCCCCTCTCTCATGGCCTGTAAAGCTTCCACTGTGTTAAGGTATGTTTCTTCTATATCCAGTTTTTTAAGGGTTTTTATCATGAAAAGGTGTTGAATTTTATCAAATGCTTTTCAGCATCAGTTGAAATAATCATATTTTTTTCCTCCATGCCATTGATAATGATGTACCACACTGATTGATTTCTAGCTGCTGCCAGATGTATTGGACCCCAATTGTGTGTTACTTGTTTCTTTTCTCTTGCTGCATTTATAATTACTTCATTATTTTTGCCCTTAGGAGTTTGATTATTAAATGCCTTGAGGTAGTTTTTAAGTTAAATATGCTTGGTGTTCTATAACCTTCTTTTAACTGAATATTGACATTTTCCTTTAGGTTTGGGAAGTTCTCTGTTATTATACCTTTGAATAAACTTACATCACTATCTCTCTCGCTACTTCTTCTTTAAGGCCCATAATTGTTAGATTTGCCCTTTTGAGCCTTTTAATATATCTTGCAGGCATGCTTCATTCCTATTTGTGCTTTTTTCTTTTGTCTCTTCCAACTATATATTTTCAAATAGCCTGTCTTCAAATTCACTAATTCTTTCTTCTGTTTGATCAATACTGCTGTTAAGAGATTCTGATGCATTCCTCAGTATGTCAATTACATTTTTCAACTCCAGAATTTCTGCTTGATTGTTTTTAATTATTTCAATCTCTTTATTAAATCTATGTGATAGGATTCTGAATTGTTTCTCTGTGTTATTTTGAATGTTTTTGAGTTTCCTTAAAACAGCTATTTTGAATTCTCTGTCTGAAAAATCACATGTCTCTGTTTTTCTGGGATTGATTCCTGGTACCTTATTTAGTTTGCTTGATGAGGCCATGTTTTCCTAGATGATCTTGATGCTTTTGAAAATTTTTTAGTATCTGGGTATTGAAGAGTTAGGTATTTATTGTAGTCTTTGTCATTTTGGCTGGTTTGTACCCGTCTCTTGTGAAGGCTTTGCAGGTATTTGAAGGGACTTTGGTGCTATGATCTAAGTTTTCAACTACTCCAACCATATCTGACTTATGGGACACACAAGCCAAGTAATATCGTGGCTCTTCAAGACTTGTTGAGGTAGCACCTTGGTGGTCTTGGATAAGATCTGGAAGAATTCTCTGGATTACCAGGCAGAGACTCTTGTTCTCTTCCCTTACTTTCTCACAAACAGCTGCTCTCTGTGCTGCACTGCCTAGAGCTGGGGATGTGGTGGCACAAACACCCCTGTGGCCACCACTGCTGGGACAGCGCTGGGTCATACGTGAAGCCAGCACAGGATTGGGTTTCACCCAAGGTTTGCAGTAACCACTACCTGGCTGCTGCCTATGTTCACTCAAGGCCCTAGGGCTCTATATTCAGCATGTGGTGAAGCCAGCTTTTCTCTTTGCAGATATAGCCACATTCATATCTTTCCCTTTTGAGTGGCAAATTCCCTAGGCCCCTAGGTGGGTCCCAAGATGCCATGTGGAGGCCAGGGACTGGAGTCAAAAACCTTACAAACCTACCTGGTGCTCCATCCTATAGAGGCTGAGCTAGTACCCAAAGCACCAGATGAAGTCCTTCCCACTATTCTCTCCCCTTTCCACAGGCAGAGGCTTATCTGCTCTTGTCCACCACCACCACAGGCCCACGCAGAGTACTGCCAGGCTACTGCTGATCTTCACTTAAGGCCCAACGGCTCTTTAGTCAGCTTGCGGTGAATGCTGCCAGGCCCAGATCTCACCCTTCAGGCAAGTGGGGCCTCCTCTGACTCAGGGCAGGTCAGAAATGCCATCCAAGGGCCAAGGCTTGGAATTGGGACCCCAAGATCCTGCTTGGTGTTCTACCTGACTGTGGCCAAGCTGATAACAAAGCTGCAAGGCAAAGTCCACTTTACTCTTCCCTCTGCTTTTCTCAAGCAAAAAGGAATTTCTCACCATAGCCACTGCAGCTAGGAATATGATGGGTTTCACCTTAAGCCAGCACATCTCACCATCTCACCCAAGGCCCACAGTGTGTGCTCTCTGGCCACTACTGCTGATTGTTCAGGACCCAAGGACACTTTATTCAGCAGGTGATAAATCCTGCCAGGACTTTGTCCTTCCCTTTAAGGCAGCAGGTTTTCTTCTGTCCCCGGGTGTATCTAGAAATGTCATTTTGGAGCTACGGCCTCAAATGGAAGCCTCATGACTCTACCCAGTACCATATCCTACTGTGGCTGAATTGATATCCAAATTGCTTAAAAATGCCCTCTTTATTCTTCCCTCTCCTCTCCTTAAGCAGAAAGAAGGAGTCTCTTTTGGAGCTGCAAGATGCGCTCCTGGGGTTTGGAGAGGGATGGTACAAACACTTCCTTGGCTGCCCTGGCTGGTGTCTCACTAGGTCACATGTCTCCCAAGTCCACTGCCTCTGACCCCAGCACAGTATTAGAACTTGCCTAGAAATTGCAGTCCTGGTGACCCAGATGGCTTTTCAAGTTTATTTTTGGGCCCCAGATCACTTTAGTCTGTAGTAGCCAGGCTTGCTAGAATTCAAATTCCAACCAGTGGGACAGATGACTCTTGTCCAGCTCGGGCTGCTCTAAATGCTCCCTCGGTAGGTGTTGGCTGAGTTCTGTTCAGGGTTGCTTTCCACTGTGACAGGAAAGAACTGAGTTCCAATGCAATGTCCCACAGTCACTGCATTATCAATTCCCCAAGTTCACAGATTCTCCATGCCATGCAGCCATTGCTGAGGCATGGGGGAGGGATGGCACTGACAATTCAAGATTGTCTTTCCTACCTCACCAGTGTCTCTTTCAGTGATATCAAGTTAAAACCAGACACTGTGATCACTCACCTGGTATTTGGCTCTGTGAAGATGCTTTTTTGTATAGATCATTGTTAAATTTGGTGTTCCTGCAGGGAGGACACTTGGAGCAGGCTTCTATTCAGCCATTTTGTATCACGTCCCTCCTCTGTTCCTCTTTTTTTATCCAGTATTCTGACTGGTATTTAATTTTACTAATGATTTTTTAGATATCTGTAATGTATTGTAAAACATTCTTAATTTTGGTTACTGTTTCTTTTTTCGGTGTCTAGAATTCCACATTTTAAAATACTATTTATTTTCAAAAGCTTTCCATTATGTATATTTCTTTGAAAATATTCAAGATAGTTATATGAAAGTCATTGTGTAACTCCATTTTCTGAAAAACATTCAGGATATTATTTTAAAGGCATTGTATAACTGAATTAGCTAAATCCTTTGTGTATCTGATTTTATTATTAATATTTTACTTAATTAAAAATGATAATTTATTTTTTCCTATGTGCTTGATCATTTTAGGCTTAGTAATATAAATTCTATACAATTAAGCCTAGTATTATATCTTCCCTTCCTCCAAAGGCAGGTATATGTAGGGAAACTAATAGCCTTCCATCAACTTAATCTAATTATAAGGAGCAAGAGAACTTTAAGTTGGAGTTAATTACCAGGTAAAAGCTGGACCATTTTCAAGTCACTCTTCCTCCCTGAGTATAATCCTGGTTGTGGGGTGTTTACCAGCACTGATTCCTGGGAAGGCTCTGGACTCTGGTTTTCTCATTCCAAGCCTTGCCCTATTTTCAGAAGCTTTGCTTAGCTTTTCAATCTCTCTCTTGCCTTTTGGCAATTTTCAAATACCAGGTTCCTCTTTCTGTTTCTTTTTGTTTTGTTTTGTTTTCAAGTCATTGTATTCATAATTTTTCGGTGTCTTCTTAGCTTTGTGATGCCTTCAAGCATATGTCTGCAACAACATTTTTTGATCAGTTTTTCTATTTGTTCATGGTAGGAGGTTAGTTCACATACTCTAGTCCACTATGCCAGAAATGGACATCTCAGACAGATTTTCTGCCTCTCAAGTGACAGAGTATTTACTTCGGAGGGGAGGAGCTACTCTTGTTTTGGGGAGGGAAAAACATAACAATATGTGTGTGTGTGTGTGTGTGTGTGTGTGTGTATTTAGTTTCAGCAAAGATTCTCTTTTGAAAAGGAGAGATGTTGTGCATACCTGTTGTCCCTATATTTATTTTTTATCTATTGTAACATATCACCATCTTCATTAAATTTTTGTTAAACTATATATCCTAACCACATTTTGTGAAATGATGATGTAGATGCAGCTTCTGTACCATATAAGGATGACAGTAGCCATTTATGATAGAGTAAGGGATGACCTGCTAATATAGTCTGTTATTTGTTCCTGTACAAATCTCAAGTTGAAATGCAATCCCTGGTGTTGGAGGTGGGGCCTGGTGAAAGGTGTCTGGGTCATGGGGGAGGATCCCTCATGGTTTGGTGCTGTCCTTACAATAGTAATTTCTCACAAGATGTGGTTGTTTAAAGTGTGGCTTTAAACTATAGTATTTGGCAAGAAAGAGATCTTTGGTATTCAAAGAGTTTCTATTTTAGTCTACAATTTCTTTATCTATTGATTTGATTATTATTCAAAAAGAATTCATGTAGAATCTCCCCACTCCACTCTCTCTCTTGCTTCTGTTTTTTCCACATGACATGCCTGCTCCTGCTTTGCCTTCTGCCACGAGTAAAAGCTCCCTGAGACCTCGCCAGAAGCCAAGTAGATGCCTGCCTCATGCTTCCTGTATAGCTTACAGAACCATGAGCCAATTAAACCTCTATTCTTTATAAATTAGCCAGTCTCAGGTATTTCTTTATAGCAGTGGAAGAACAGCCTAACACACCTGCTTTGGGAAAACAAATCTGTAATGATGTTTCTCTGTCCAAATTTAGAACCAATGTATACAAAAAGGTATTAGGACAGAAATACTGTTGGACTGAGGGTAATAGACTTTATTCAATGCTAAAAAGCTGTCATCAAAGACATACTATTCAGGATATACTCATATATACACTTCTTAGCATTATTTTTGTTTGTTTTTCTCAGTGAGGATGTGGCCTTGATGATAACTGAGTATGGTTCAAGCACCAGGAGGCCTTAAAGTTTGTAAATATCTCCTTAAAAAGGAGTCCATGGATTCTGCATGAATTCTTTTTGACTAATAATCAAATCAATAGATAAAGAAATTTTAGACTAAAATAGAAACTCTTTGCATACCAAAGATCTCTTTCTTGCCAAATACTATAGACAATTCTCAAATTTGCCTGATTAAAGTCTCTGTGACACTGAGTCTGAAAGAGAAAGATTGTTTCACTTGGTTTTCATTATACCTCATTCTCTTATTTTTCTCTTGTCTCTCTGTGTACTCCTTCTCAATCCCCCTTGCTAGTGTGTACCCCTGTGCTCCCATGCCTCAAGCTTGGATTTCAGTGCTCTTTGTTTCTCTAACTGTACTCTCTCCTTGAGTAATTTTATTCAGTCTCATGGTTTGAATTCCAAGAAATCTAATTCAAATCTATCCAAAAATTCTAAAATCTAATTGAAATCTATCTAAACCTTTCCTTTTATCCACAGATTTATATATTTTGCTCACTGGTCATGTAAAAAGACATCTCAAACACAAATGGCCAAAATTGAACCATGTCTTTGTATACATTCTTAATTCTTACCAAAATTATTCCTCCCAAAGTATTCTCCATCTCAGTGAGTATTTCCATTACCTGTTTAGTTTCACATGCCTATGGATCACCCTCAATTTATTTCTGCTTTGAAGATGCCCCATTCAATTAATCTTTGCCATTACTTTGCTTTATTTCCTTCTATTTTGATTGAATCTAATAAACTCTACACATTCTTACCACCTCTACTGCCACTACCGTAATTCACATCTCTATCACTTATTTTTATTGTGTACAAGCTCATTATTAATGTCACTGCCTCTATACCTAACATCATAATTCAGTTTTCACATACTTTCCTTTTTTGTTGTTTCTTGGAGACGGGGTCTCACTCTGTCACCCTGGCTAGAGTGCTGTGGTGTGATCACAGCTCACTGCAACCTCTTTGGGGCTCCAGCAATCCTCCTACTTCAGCTCCCAAGTAGCTGAGACTCCAGGTGTGCACCACCACACCCAGTTAATTTTTGCAATTTTTTGTAGAGATGGGGCTTTGCTATGTTGCCCACGTTGGTCTTTAACTCCTGGGCTAAGCAATCTACCTGCTTTGGCCTCTCAAAATGTTGAGATTAATAGGCATGAGCCACCATACCCAGCCTCCACATACTCTCTGAATGAACTATCTTGGAAGAAGTGTTTACAAAATTGATGATATCTCGCACTGACTGTATCCTTTCAATGGGCTCCACATTGGAAGTAGAAAAATCTAGATTATTTTGTGTAACTAATAGAACCTTATATGGTTTGTCAGCTGCATAACTGACATCATCTTCTATTATTTTTCTGTTTCAATATATTACAGCTACTTTGACATTAATGTTGTGCCTTAAACAGACAAGCTTTTTCTTGCCCCAGAGTCTTGGCATTTCCTGTTGCCTTGGCCTAGAACACTCTGCTTACTGATTTTTATGGTTGATTTCTTATTTCTTATTGTTACTCAGGTGTTATTTCAAATATTGAACATGCAGTTCAATAATAGAGTATTGAGAGGAAAGGAGCCAAAAAATTTTTCTGAAGTGCTGAACAGGTCCATATCTTGATCTACATAGTGAACATGCCAAAAAAATGATGCAGTGATGCCTTGATTCATAATTTTTATGCACTTTTCTGTTTATTAAACATTTTAAAGGCCAGGTGTGGTGGCTCATGCCTGTAATCTCAGCACTTCGGGAGGCTGAAGTGGGCAGATCACCTGAGATCAGGAGTTCCAGCCCAGCCTGGCAAACATGGCAAAACCCCATCTCTACTAAAAATACAAAAATTAGCTGGGTGTGGTGGCACATGCCTGTAATCCCAGCTACTTGGGAGGCTGAGGCAGTAGAACCACTTGAACCCAGGAGGTGGAGGTTGCAGTGAGCCGAGATCATGCCATTGCAGTCCAGCCTGGGTGACAAGAATGAAACTCCATCTCAAAAAAAAAAAAAAAATTAAGATTTTTATATTAAACTCTTCAGCGTCCTCCCATGATTATTTATCTAAACAATCTGCCCAAGCAGATCCTATTACTCAGCTTTATTTCCTTTACAGAGGTTAACACTTCTAGAAATAACTATATATTTAAATATATACTGTTTATTATGTCTTTCCAAGCTAGAATGTAAGATATTTAGGACATGCGTTTTGCTTGTCTTTTTCATCATTACATCTCTAAGAACTTGAACAGTACCTGGGACAGAGAAGGAACAAAATAATGGTTGCTTGAATAAATTAAGGGAGAAGTTTAGCATATTTTATTAGTTTTTTCACTGTACAATGTACAGATAACTTACAGGGAAGGACATAGCCACCTTGGTGAGGCTCTTAATAACTGTGTCACAATTCATTATTTTCTTATGTTTCCTGAAGAAGAAAAAAATGTTGTATGATACATGCCAGGAAATTGGCATAATATCTCTTTATTAGAAATTTCTTCTCTCTATTTTTGTTCCACCAATTGAAATTCTATTTATTTTCTTCTAATAATTTTCTTTCAGAAGTCTTTCATAAATTTCACCTGTCTCAAATAGATACTATCTCAATCTTTTCAAAATTCGTGTAAACATTATTTTTACATCTTGCCTATATTAAACATATTTGAGTCCTGAATACTTCCATTTAACTAAAAACTTCTTGAGAGGAGAAAATGTCCATATTTATCTTTTACTTCTGTAGTTTTTCATAGTGGTATGTACATATTATGCCTTTAATGAATATTTTAATTGGATTTATTCAAAATTCCAGGCAGGCTGTTAAGAGGCAAGGCTATGATTAGGAGACAGCAAATAGATTAGTATGAAGAAGAGAACCTAATTAGGTAAAGAGGTTATCAATGCAAAGTCTTCTTGACTTACTTTCCTGTCTATTGTCTCAACTATTCTAATGAATTTCCCAGGTCAGAACTTATTAAAACCATAAGCTTGATTATGATTATGACCCTACTGCTTAAAATGCTCCAATGGATAAACTCTGCCTTCTGAATAAAACAGAGGTTTCTTTAAAAAGTTTTGTTTAAGATATATCATTTTATGGGATACATAAATATTGTAAAGAGGTTACTGCATTGAAGCAAATTCACCTATCCATTGTTTCACAATTACTCATTTTTAATTAATTAATTAATTAATTTTATATTTTTTTGAGACAAAATCTTGCTCTGTCACCGAGGCTGTAGTGCAGTGGCACAATCACTGCTCACTGTAACCACTGCCTTCTAGGTTCAAGAGATTCTCCTGCCTCAGCCTCCCAAGTAGCTGGAATTACAGGCACCCGCCATCACATCTGGCTAATTTTTGTATTTTTGTAGAGATGAGATTTCTGATCTTAGCCAGGCTGGTCTCCAACTCTCAACCTCAAGTGATCCACTCGCCTTGGCCTCCCACAGTGCTGGGATTACAGGTATGAGCCACCGTACCCGGCCAATTACTCACATTTAAAATTTGTGTGGCAAGAGTAGCTAAAATCTACTAATTTAGCCAGAATCTCATATGAAGTACAATTTATTACATATAATCATAATGTACATTACACCTCTAGACTTATTCGTCCTTCATATCTGCTACTTTGTATCCTCAGACCTATACTTCCCCATGTCTTTTCCCCACTGCCCCACGCCTGGTAATCACTGGTTTGGTCTTTATCTCTGTACATTTGAATTTCTTTTTGTTGTTTTAGATGTTATATATATAAGTAAAATCATGCAATAGTTTTCCTTCTGTGCCTGGCTTGTTTCACATTGCATAATATTTTCCAGGCTCATTCATGTTGTGGCAAAGGGCACTTTCTCATTCTTTTTAGGGATGAGCAATGTTCCATTGTATATATGTACCATTTTCCTTTATCTATTCATTCATTGACACTTAGATTTTTTTCCACATCTTGACAATTGTGAATAATGCTGCAGTGACCGTGGAAGTGCAGGGATCTTTATGATGTGGTGATTTTATTTCCATTGGGTATATGCACAGAAGAAAGGTTGCTGGGTCATATGGTAGTTTTATTTTTAATTTATTTAGAAACCTCCATATTGTTTTCATGATGACTGTACCAACCTACATTCTTACCAACAGCATAAAATAGCTCCCTTTTCTCCACACTCTCATCAACATCTGTTATCTTTTGACTTTTTTATAATTATTTTAACGTATCACATAGTGGATTTGGTTTACATTTCTCTGAGGATTAGTAATGTCGAGTACCTTTTCAGATACCTGTTTGCCATTTTATTATATATCTCTCCTATGGGGAAATGTCTATTTAGGTTTTTTGCCTATTTTTTAGTAGAGTTATTTGGTTTTCCACTCGAGTTGTAGGAGTTCTTTATAAATTTTGAATATTAATCCCTTATCAGATATGTAGTTTGCAAATATTTTTTCTTAATCTGCAGGCTACCATTTTATTTTGTAGATTATTTCCTTTGCTTTTGCAGAAGATTTTATGTTTGATGTAATTTTTTTTTTTATGTATTTACTTTTGCTTTTCTAGCCTGAGCTTTGGCAGTGATATCCAAAAAACCCATTGCCAAAGCCAATATCAAGGAGTTTTTCCCCTATGTTGTCTTTCAGGAGTTTTATAGTTTCTGGCCTTATATTTATATCTTTTATCCATTTTGAGTTTATTGTTGTGTATGGTGTAAGGTAAAGGTCCATTTTATTCTTTTGTATGTTGAAATCTAGTTTTCCCAATACAATTTATTGAAGAGACTGTCCTTTCCCCATTGTGTGTTTTTGGCATCTTCTACAAAAAGCAGTTGACCATCAATGTGAGGATTTATTTTTTGGTTCTCTATTCCGTTCCAGTGCTCTATATGTCTGTTTTTATGCTAGCACCATACTTTTTTGATTACTACAACTTTTTAATAGATTTTTAAATCAGAATATGTGATGCTGTCAACTTCATTTTTCTTTCTCAGAATTGTTTTGGCTATCCAGGGTCTTTTATGGTTCTGTATAAATTTTAGGATTGATTTTTCTATTTCTGTGAAACATGCTATTGGGATATGGGTAGGGATTGTGTGTATTAAATTTGTAAATATATTTGGGTAGTATGGATTTTCAATAATATTAAATTCTGCATATTCATGAGCATGGAATATCTTTCCATTTATTTGTGTCTTCTTCAATTTTGTTCATAAATGTTTTACAGTTTATTTTTTAATAAATCTTTCACTTCCTGGGTTACATTCATTCCTAGGTATTTTTTATGTTATCATAAGTGGAATTGTTTTCTTGATTTCTTTTTCAGTTAGGCTGTTGTGTATAAAAATACTACTAATTTTATATGTTTATTTCATGTATTGCAACTTTACTGAATTCATTTATTTGTTCTAACAGTTTTTTGTGTAGTATTCAGGGAATTTTACATATAAGATCATGCCATTATTCAAAGCAAGATAATTTTATGTCTTCCTTTCAAATTTGGATGCCTTTTCTTTCTTTTTCTTGTCTGATCATTCTTGCTAGTACTTCTAGTACTATTCTGAATAAAAGTGGCAGGAGTGACATCCATGCCTTGTACTGGATCATAGTGGAAAAGCTTTCACTGTTCCTCCCTTGATTATAATGTTGGCTGTGTTAATAAATTACTTTAATTTTACTGAGAAATACTCTTTCTATATTTAAACTGCTGGGAGCTTTTATCAAGAAAAAATGGAGTTTGTCAAATGCTTTTTCCACATCAATTGAGAAGATCATGTGTTTTTTTCTTTCATTCTGTTAATGTGATGTATCACATTGATTGACTTGTGTATGTTACACTAGCCTTGCATGCCAGAAATAATTTCACTTGGTCATCATCTATAATGTTTTTGATGTATTGATGGGTTTATTTGCTAATAATTTACTGAAGATTTTTGAATCAATGTTTATTTGTGAAATTGGTCTGCAGTTTTTTCCTGTGATGTCTCTGGCATAGGTGTCAAGACTATGATGGCCTACTAAAATGTGTTTGAAAGTGTTTCCTCTGGCTCTATTTTCAAAAGAGTTTAAGAAATTTTGATATTAATTATTTTTTGAATGTTTGGTAGAATTCAGCTGTGAAGGCATCTGGTCCTAGGCTTTTCTTTGTTGGGAGACTTTCTTACTACTTCTTCAATCTATTTGTTATTGGTCTATTTAGTCTTTATATTTCTTCCTCACTCAATGTTGGTAGGTTATATTTTTCTAGGAATTTATTTCTATAGGTTATCCAATTTGTTGGCATATAATTATTCATAATTATCCCATATGATCCTTTTTATTTCTGAAGTATCCATTGCAATTTCTTCACTTTTATTTTTGATTTTATTTGAGTCTTCTCTTTTTCTCTTGATTAGACTAAGGGCTTGTCAATTTTTTTATTATTTTCAAAAAGCTAAGTCTTCACTTTATTAATTCCTTCTGTGGTTTGTTTTGTTCTTTATTTCTGTTCTTATTTTTTTTCTGCTGCCAAATTTGGGTTTAGTTTGTGTATTTTTTAGTTCCTTCAGGCATAATGTTAGACCATTTACTAGAGATCTTCATTCTTTTTTCATGTTGGCACATAGGTCAATAAAATTCCTTCTTAGAATTGCTTTTGCTTTAACCCATAGATTTTGGTATGTTGTGTTTTCATTTGCATTTGTCTCATGATATTTCTTAATTGTCTTTTTGATTTCTCCCTTGGATTGTTTGTTGTTCAGGAGCATGTTGTTCCATTTCCACATATTTGTGAATTTTCCAAGATTCTTTGTTTTATTGACTTTCAGTTTCATAGCGTTTTGGTATGAAATGATACTAAATACGATTTCAATATTCTTAACATTTTTAAGACATGTTTTATGGCCTAACGTATGGTCTATCCTGGAGAATGTTCCATGTGTGCCAAAAAAAAAAGTGTATTCTGCTGCTCTTAAATAAAACATTATATATATATCTGTTAGGTCCATTTGGTCAAAAGTGTAATTCAAGTTCAATATTTTCTTATTAATTTTTTTCTGACTGACCTATTCATTGATAAAAGTGAAATAGTGAAGTTCCCTACTATTATTATATTGCTATCTATTCCTTCCTTTATATCCTTTACTATTTGCTTTATGCATTTAGGTGCTTGAATATTGGGTTCATATATATTTACAATGGCTGTGTTCTCTTGGTGGGTTATCCCTTTATTATTAAATAATGATCTTCTTTGTCTTCTGCAACATCTGTTGACTTGAAATCTGTTTTATCAGTTATAAGTATAGCCACTCCTGATCTTGTTTGATAATTATTTGCATGGAATATCTTCTTTCATTCTTTCACTTGCAGCCATATCTGTCCTTAAAGCTTAAGTGGTCTCTTATAGGGAGGCTATAGTTGGATCTTGCAATTTAATGCATTCAGCCACTGTCTTTTCATTGAAAAATTTAACCCATTTACCTTCAAGATCCTTATTGACAGGTTTCTGGTTTTGTTATACCAGTATTGTGCCTTTCTTCCTTTCTTGTTGTCTATCTTTGTGATTTGATTATTTCTGTAGTGCTAAGCTTCGATACCTTTTACTTTATTGTTTTTATGTCTGCTGTACTTTTTTGTTTTGTGATTACCAGAAGGTTTACATAAAGCCTCTTACAGTTATATACTACTTTAAGCTAATAACAACTTAACTTCCGTTAAATACAAAAATCTAGACTTTTACTCTCCCCACACAATATATGATATTTGATGTCACAATTTGCATCTTTTATATTGTGTATTCCTTAATAATTTATTGTAGCTTTAATTATTTTTGTAGGTTTTGACTTTTAACCTTCATACCAGAGGTTTATATGATTTGGAAACCAACATTAAGATATTGGAGTATCCTGGGATGGGCGTGGTGGCTCACGCCTGTAATCCTAGCACTTTGGGCGTCTGAGGCAGGCAGATCACAAGGTCAGGAGATTGAGACCTTCCTGGCTAACACAGTGAAACCCCATCTCTACTAAAAATACAAAAAAATTAGCAGGGTGTGGTGGTGGGGCCTGTAGTCCCAGCTACTTGGGAGGCTGAGGCAGGAGAATGGCGTGAACCCAGGAGGCGGAGCTTGCAGTGAGCCAAGATTACGCCACTGCACTCCAGCCTGGGTGACAGAGTGAGACTCCGTCTCAAAACAAAACAAAAAAGATATTGAAGTATTCTGGATTTGACTGTGTATTTACTCTATCAGTGAGTTTTATATTTTTATATGTATTTGTGGTAGTAACTACCATCCTTTTATTTCTGCTCAAAAAACTCCCTTAATCATTTTCTCATAAGACATGTGTAGTGGTAATGAATTCCCTGGGTTTTTGCTTGTCTAGAGATTTTATTTCTCCTTCATTTTTGAAGGACAGCTTTTTGCTAGGTATAGCATTTTTGACTGACAGGTACTTTCCTTCAGCACTTTGAATATATCACGTTATTCTCTCCTGACCTGCAAGATTTCTGCTGAGAAATTCACTTTTACTTTAATATAGATTCCCTTATATGCGACTTGATGCTTTTTTCTTTCTGCTTTTAAAATTATCTTTGTATTTGACTGTTGAAGCTTGACTATAATGTGTCTTAGAGAAAATTTCTTCAGATTGAATCTTTATGGGAACTTTTGAGCTCCATGGGTCTAGATGTCCATATCTCTCTAAAGACTTTGGAAGCTTTTAGCAATTATTTTATAAAGTAAGCTTTCTGTTCCTTTCTCTGTCTCTTCTTCTAAAATTTCAATAATGCAAATATTTGTTCACTTAAAGGTGTTCCGTAAATCTTATAGGCTGTCTTCATTCTTTTTCATTATATTTTTTCTTTTTGTTCTGTTTAGTGAGTCACTTCAAAAGACTTAATTCAGTTTAAAGATTCTTTATTTTGCTTGAGCTAGTCTGCTATTGAAGCTCTCAATTATATTTTTTATTTCATTGATATAATTCTTTAGCCCTAAGATTTGTTTTGCTTTTTAAAAATATATTTTTGTTGATTTTCTTAATCAGATCATAAATTAATTTTCAGATTTTATTAAATCCTGTTTGTATTCTCTTATGTCTCTCCAAATTTCCTTAAAATCGTTATTTTGAATTTCTTTTCTGGTGACTTGTAAATTTCTATCTCTTTGGGGTCAGTTACTGGAGAGTTATTGTATTTCTTTGTTGTTTGATGTTTCCTTGCTTTTTGATGTTTCTTGTGTCCTTGCATTGATGCCTGTGCATCTGTTGGTGAAGCCGCCTGTACCAAATTTTACAAAGTAGCTATTGTAAAGAAAGACTTTTACCTGCAGATGAATCTGAGGGTGCCAGTTGGGCTGGATGTGATGGTTCTTGTTCTGTGTGAGCTCAGTGGTATAATCTTTGTGCTTCTTTTTCAGTTGTGTTCAATATTAGCAAGGACTGTTGGTGTCCTCAGTAATTTATATTGTGGGAGTTTGTGGCAGTGGTGTTGGCTGCTTAGGTGATTAGGGCAAGGTCTCTAGGGATCTTCCTGTTTTTTATTTCTTCACAGTGGGGAGTCTTAGTTAGGGGGATCTCTTTTGCTATTGGGTCTGACATGGCTCACAGGCAACCATAGTGGCACTGGCATCTAGGGCTCAGAAAGAATTTGGAGATGGGTTCCTGGGCTCAGGAACTTTGTAAAACTACTGTAGCACTTGAAACTTGAGGTACAAGCTTATTATTCAAGGCATAAGTGGATGCTTTTCTCCCACTAAGTTAGGGTCTGTTGCTCTGATGCAGATTCCAGTTGCTGGGGCCCAGGGATCTGGGGTTTAGCCGTGGTTATGACCCTGCAGGGCAAGGTACACCAATAGCATGGCTCCAGACAAGAAAGTTTGAGCCCTGGGGAGCACAACACAGTTGGAATGCAGGACCCAGAACTAATAGGGCACAGGGGCAGCTTGGGCTCTGAAGGATGAGAGGATGAGGTACCAGCAGTGGTGACTCTGGATCCTAGGGAATGGTAGTAGTCCAGGCTTATGAGGATAGATGCAGCAGCAGCAAAAAAACAGAAATGGCAAGATGTCACTCTGACTTGGTCCCTGAGGGGCAAGGAGCAGCGCAGTGATAACAACTCCTTGAAGAGACACATTTTCTCAGCAATTTGAACTGCAGGGAGCTAGTCCAGATCTGGGTAAGCAAGATACTGTGGCAGTCTGACCTTAAAGTCAGGATGGCACAGCTTAGCTAGGGGCTCTGATTCTCTGAGATATAAGTATTGTATCTTTCTGGCCCCAAGAAGAACAGTTACGCTAGTCAGTGAAGGCTCTGAATCCCTGGGGATGAGGTGCCATATCAGATGTGGTGCTGAAAGATGCGATTTCTCTAGTGTGTTAGAGGTTGGTAGCCCCTGAGGGGTAAGGTGCTGCATCATCTGTGGCATGGGTTGGCACAACTGTTCACATGTGCCAGAGGCCTGAGGTCCCCAGGAGTCATGGTGTTATCTCAACTATGGCACCAATGGGTATTAAGGCTCCAGTGTTTTAGGGAGACCTGACATCCTCAGGGGGTAGGGTGCTGGGTCTGTTCTGGGGCCAGGGCACTACTGCTCCAGTATTTCAAGACTTTAGGTCTGGTACTTAGCTCAGCCCTAGGGGGAGAACATGCCAGTGACTGGAATGGGGTGGGAGATGGAGCAGCTCTGTGGTAACTTGGCTGTAGGAAATAGGGAGCAAAATATCTGCTTGAGGATGGCATGCTACCAGGTGGTCATGGTACAGTAGTAACTGAGCCTCAAGAATGATGGGATGCAATGGCTACCACCCTCAGAGCAGGATGCACTCTAGCAGTGGTTCTAGTTCCAAGATGGCACAGAGTAATAGCAGCACAGGCCTTGGGGATCACAGTAGGACACAACACTATCTCCTTCCCTGGGGGTAGCTCGGTGTGTGGACTTAAGGGAGCTACCTAACCTAGACCTAGCCCAGTACCTGTAAGGACTACAGCAATCTCCAGTAGCAAAGACTACAGGTGACCATGGTGGTGATGGGGCTGCTAGGGTCCTCTTTCATACCTTTTTGTCTGTAGGAAAAGTCCCTTCTGGTTCTAGTGTGATCCCAACTAGGGGGATGGGGTGGCATAATCAAAGTGTTTTCTTCCCTTTTCTATGTGGCCATACTAGGCTTCTGTGTTCTACAGGATTTCTGTTGCTTCTTTGCTCTTCTCTGGTGCTCTTCTTTGGATATTTTGGTTGAAATACAGTTGCTTATTTATTATTTTGCATTTTGTGTTAGGGAAAGAGTACTAGGAGCTTCTAGTCAACCATCTTGCTGCCATCACTGAAAATAGAAGTTTCTTAAAAAGTCATAGGATTGGTTTTCTGTAGCCTATACATCCTCTCACCACCACCTCATCATTGACATGTAGCCATAGAATATATTATGTTCATTTTATGATTGTAGGATGTTACGTATGCATAGAGCACTGTTACTACCCTTTGTACACTTAAAGTATTCATTTTATCCTTCAAGATGTAATTCAAGTGTTATCTCCTTAGGAAACCTCCCTGACTACTTTAATTCAATTGGGGGCTCTTATGCTGTCCTGAAATACTCTTGGGAAAAAACCCTGTCATACCCCTGCCTATTATGATTGTTAGATTTTAAGAAATCTAAGTAAGCCATTGGAGTGTGATCTTTCCCTCAGAAATGAGACTCTGGCTTGTTTACCTCCCTATCCTCGGTATCCAGCAGAATTTTTGGCGATTAGTTTGGCACTAAAATCCTTCTGTTAAATAAATGAGTGGATGAGTAAGTGAATGAAGGGTTGAAGGATGGATATATTGATGGGTGAATAATATACTAGTTTGGGAGGAGAGTTAGGACTTGTTTTTTTAAAAGAAAAAATATGAGGATATTATTCTTAAAAACATATTGATGGTTTCTTATACTCATTTTGACAAATAGGAAGTAACATATCTGGGTGATAAAAATATACTGTGAGGGAGAGTCAGCCTAACATCAATGACCTGAGACTAAATCATTAGCTTAGGAGCTCTGGGAGATGAATGTTTAATACACTCAATTGCTTAGTCACTCTTTTTTCACTGCCATTTATCATTGACATTCTTATAACTGGTAGACATTATATATGCAAGGAAAAAGACAGAGACATTGTGGCATACTCAACATAAAAAGATATCTTGAATTCATGTTACTGTCTCAGCAAAGGCATTGTCAGATATTAGGTATTCTGGGTCAAGGCTGCTCCCTGAAACTATGAAGTCTCTGCATTTCTTGGGCACAATGCCAGTTTGATGTGGACCATAATGGAAATCTGTAGCACTGAAAGTTATTCAGGGCATTTCCCTTGAGAGTCCTATCTGCTATGTGCTGGGCCTGCATGACATTACACTAGGGCATTCCAGAGAACAGAAATATTACAGCTGGCCTATAGCATGGAAGATGACTTCTTCATAATAATATTTCAAGGGAAACTTATTTTGCCAGAGATAACAAAGACACATATGGCCAAGGGTTTTCTAAGTGACTGCTCCTCTTAGAGCTTTGGTACCTAGCAGTCTTTAGGCTGGAATAATCTTTATGAAACTGCTTGAGTATATATTTTAGGATATCATAGACAAAACATATGGTACAAAATATAATTAAATGCTAAACTAATAATGCCCAAAATGCATACAATCCAATAGCAATCTAAGAGACCATCTTGAGGCGAGAATAATGGGGAAACATGGCAAGTGAACAAGTCTGGTAGGAAAGATAGATAAAAGGGAAGCATATTTCTAGAAAGATCCAGTTCAGAATAATTTAATCACAGGGCATAGGATTATATAGTATTGGCAGCCATCAGAAGCAGGTTTTCAGTGATCATAATGGCATATCGATGATCTGTTCTCAAAGACTTGAGGACAGAGTGCCATTTAATGGTACATCACAGAATGTGCTGTCTTGGATGTCTGTTCCATGGGGAAGTCAGTTTGAGTTCAGGATCCAGATAAGAAAAGAGACTCACTGACAAAAATGCTTGAATGCATTTTTGTTGATCCCTCTCCCATTTCACAAGAAACCTTGAACTTTATAGCCTCAGGTCAGAGTGAATTTTATGATACTTCCCCAGATTTATAAAAAAAAAAATTGAGAATTAATACTTTAAAAAAATTTCAAATTTTATTAGCAGTTTATTAGCTGCCTTGTTGCATGGGTAAACTGTGTGACACTGAGGCTTGGGATTCCAAAGATCCCATCACCCAGGCCAGAAGCATAATACCCAACAGGTGATTATTCAGCCCATGTCCCCTTCTTTTCCTCCCCCATTTAGTGATCCCTGGCCTCTATTGTTTGGTTTTCATCTTTACAATCACGTGTATTCAAAGTTTAGTTCCCACTTGTAAGTGAGAACATGCAAGATTTCATCAGACAAAGGTCTAATATCCAGAATCTACAAGGAATTTAAACAAATCAACAAGCAAAAAACAAACAGTCCAATTAGAAAATAGGCAAAGAACATAAACAGAAACTTTTCAAAAGAAGACATAGAAGTGGCCAACAAACATATGAAAAAATGCTCAACATCACTATTCATCAGAGAAAAATGCAAGTCAAAACTATTATAGGATACCATCTCACACCAATTAGAATGGCTATTATTAAAAAGTAAAACAACAATAGATGTTGACAAGGCTGCAGATAAAAGGCAATGCTTATACACTGTTGGTGGGAATGCAAACTAGCTCAGCCACTGTAGAAAGCAGTTTAGAGATTTTTCAAAGAACTTAAAATAGGACTACCATTCAACCCAGCAATCCCACTAGAGTATATACCCAAAGGAAAATAATGCGTTCTATCATAAAGACACATGCATGCCTATGTTCCCAACAGCACTACTCACAACAGTAGACACGAAATCAACCTAAGTGGCCACCAACAGTGGACTGAGTAAAGAAAATGTGGTACATATACACCATGAAATACCAAGCAGCCATAAAAAAGAATGAGATCATGCCCTTTGCAGCAACCTGGACGGAGCTGTAAGCCATTATGCTAAGCAGCCAAACACAAGAACAGAGAAGTAACTCTTAAAAAGAAAAAAAGAAGATCCAGAAGCAAGAAGGAATTAGACCTAGACATCTTAAAACAGGACAAGAACAATATAAAACATACAGAAATAAATCTAAACTGGGCTATATCCCTTAGTTCTACCAAGTCACCATCAGTTTTTTGGAGGAAAAGCTCTGGGAAAAGATGGCTTAATTCATAGTTTTGCATATGTACAGTAAGCTGATTATAATACTTATTGCAGGTGTGGATTTAAACATCAATATCAACAAACTCCTTTGCCAAATTCACCAAATAGTCTTGCATTGAAAAAAATAACTAAAAATGTCAACGTCTTGATATTACGTGTGTGTGTGTGTGTGTGTGTGTGTCATTTGAAAAGGACTATACATATCTAATAACTGGAATTAAAATTTTGTTGTCCAATGTGAACAAAATGAGGCAAGAAGCATTGTGGTGAGGGATAAATTAGTGAAAATACATAGTATGTACAGTGCCTGGTTCATAATAAGAGCTATTCCTGCTCCAGTGATTATTCCACAATTTTGTCTTGAATCTTCTTTATGTTGATGTGATTTATAAAACATGGAAATAATGAAATTCCTTCATAACTTAAATTATAAAAATATATTTATGTATTGGTTTGACAAAATTATTTCATATGTATTAGCTCAAGAAATAATGGCCACTTAGAAGAACAGCTGTCATTCTGTCACTCAGAAAATGTGTCTACTGAACTGCTACTGTGTGTGCGGTATCATGTTACTTTGAGTAGAAAGAAATCACCTATCTGGTTTTACCTCCCAAAGGATTTATAGTAAAGAAGATGATTATTACCTCTCATTTCACAGAAGAAAAACCTGATGCCCAGGGAGATGATATTACTAAATTTCACATCATCATTGTCATCAAGTATTAAATTCCCCTGGAAAGAAGTATAAGGATTTTGTTTTAATGAGAGAGAGAGAAAAAAAAGGTACCCCACTGAGCAAATAAGGAAGAAGGAAGAGAGTAAAGAGAGTACAAGGAAGAGAATAGTGATGCTTTGGGAGAAACATTAGGAAGGACTGGAAACTGAAACCACATCATCCTCATATGGCTCCTGTCCCAGTGTTTCTGGTGCTGCCTTCCTTTTTCTCATTAAAAGCATAAAGTATACTCTTTTCTTTCTAACTCTTTCATGTTCTGAAAAACTGTAAGTTTCAAGGAAAATAAAAATTACATAAAAGGAAGAATACATCAATCCACAGGGGAGAAGTGATTGCCCTGGGACCTTTGGCAAAAATCTTTTTTTTTTTCTTTATTTTTTACCACTGGGATAGATTTTCTTCAAGTCCTGAAAGCCATTCTATGAGGAATGATCTCAATGACATTTTAAAAAGGACAATGTTATTCCAATTCTAGCTGTGGATTCATTACTGTGCTTTTGATCCATAATGTTTGAAGCATCAATTATCCCTTTTGTGAGAAAAAGAGTGAATTTATGACCCATGGCAGCAAAGACAATAGTTTCCCTTTCACAGCCATCTGCACAAATTTATTTCTCTTACTTGATTATTTAATTTTACTCCTTAATCAGCTGTTCAAACACTTGAATTCTCTCAAGGCCCTCCTTCTCTTTCTTAGCCCCATCTTCCCTGCCCCCAGGGGCAATCAATAATCACTACAGTATGTGTCTTTCCTTTGTAAAAATATTAATGCTAAAAATCTCCATGTGAGTATTTCTGATTATTGTGCTCTGCAGGCGGCCTTTCCTGTTTCTTTTCCTCTCTCAAAACATCCTCTAAGCAACTTATGCTAATTAACTATAGCTGAAAAGATAAAACTTCAAATTGTGTTTTACAATAAGAATTTCGATACTGTCCAAAGCAAAAAAAAGAAAAAAAAAAACGGTGGGGGAGGGGTGGGGTTGTTATAAAGTTTTTTTCAGAATTTAATCTTTTCAAATAAACATTACGTTCCTAATGTTAGATAAGTCACTTAATAATTTGGGGACCTGTTATAATACTAATGTGATTAATACTTACAACCCTGTTTATGTAGTTTTTTTTGAGTTATTTTTTCTAAATTAATTAGATGAAAAAAATCAGCTCCAAAGTGGATTGATTGTACACACACCAGGGTGTCTACAAACAATGCATTGGGATGTAGGAAGAAAATTGTAGAGCTCATTTTTCTACTCACTCTTTTATTTAAAAAATACATTTTAAACTTACTCTTCATACACAAACTGACACTCATTACTTGGTTTATTCATTACAAACGATATATGCAAAATTCTGAGGCAAACATGGAAGTGAGTAACTGTTAACCATGAAAGTGGTTAATTTTATAAAAAGAAGATTTTTAAGCAGTAAAACCTTTACAAAAGTTTTTAATACAATCTAGTGTGATCATAAAAAATATTGCGTAGCTCAGCCAGGCAGGGTGGCTCACGCCTGTAATCCTCGCACTTCGAGAGGCCGAGGCGGGTGGATCATGAGGTCAGGAGATCTAGACCATCCTGGCTAATATGGTGAAACTGTTACCTGGGGTCCTTGCTCCCAGAGCTCCCAAGATGGTGGCGGGCCACTTCCAAGATGGTGGCGGGCCACTTCCAAGATGGTGGCAAGTTTCGTGTTCTCTGACCTGGGGTTCTTGGCCTCATGGATTCCAAGGAATGGAATCTTGGGCCATGCAGTGAGTGTTATAGCTCTATTAGAAGAGGTGGGTCATGGAAGAGAACCGTGGAACCCAGTGACTAGTGTTCAGCTCGATTAAGATGAACCCAGGCACTTAGCCATGCAGGAACAATGGCAAGCCTTTAGCCCGGTCAGGAGTGGCAACGGGGGCCTCACTGGATCAGAAGCACAGCGGACACACTGCTGGATCCGGAAGAATGGAAGTCAGTGGCGGTTCTGCGATGGTGGCAAAACAGCAGTGGTGGATGGCGAGCGAAAGCTCAGCTCGAGCAGTAATAAACATGGACCAGAAGAGTGCAGTTGCAAGATTTAATAGAGTGAAATAGAGTGAAAACACAGCTCCCATACAAAGGGAGAGGACCCAAAGGGGGTTGCCACTGCCGGCTCGAATGCCTGGGTTTATATCCTGCTCCTTGTCCCTCCCCCGTCCTCTCAGGCAATAGATGATTGGCTATTTCTTTACCCCCTGTTTTTGCCTAATTAGTATTTTAGTGAGCTCTCTGATTGGTTGGGTGTGAGCTAAGTTGCAAGCCCCATGTTTAGAGGTGGATGCAGTCACCTTCCCAGCTAGGCTTAGGGATTCTCAGTCGGCCTAGGAAATCCAGCTAGTCCTGTCTCTCAAAACCTTGCCTCTACTAAAAATACAAAAATTAGCCAGGCGTGGTGGCGGGTGCCTGTGGTCCCAGCTACTCGGGACGCTGAGGTGGGAGAATGGCATGAACCCTGGAGGCAGAACTTCCAGTGAGCGGAGATCGCGCCACTGCACTCCAGACTGGGCGACAGAGTGAGACTTCGTCCCTAAATAAATAAATAAATAAATAATTGTGTAGCTCATGAATTTTCATAAGGTACCTAATAGGAAAAACCATAGAACGGCTGTTGAACTTGGATACTCTTTTTTTCCAAAGATATGGATTTCCATTTTTCTGACCTTAATTGCAGCAAGTGGCTATGCATAGGAATCCACGAAAAAATGCATGTAATTTGTCCTTTAAAGGTAAAGGAGATATTACTGCATTGCAAAATTTTAAACCTAAGTTTTCAAAATTATAGAAAAACGTTCCACTACTAATGGTATATCATGTAAACAATGATATATGTATATATCTAATTATATCATGGAAACAATAACCTCTTTAGTTATTTTAATAAACAAAATAAAAATATAATTTTTGAAATAGCATTTATTTGGTTTTTATCACTTACTTTTTTTTTTTTTTTTTTTTTTTGAGACGGAGTCTTGCTCTTTGCCCAGGCTGGAGTGCAGTGGCATGATCTCGGCTCACTGCAAGCTCCACCTCCTGGGTTCACGCCATTCTCCCGCCTCAGCCTCTCCAAGTAGCTGGGACTACAGGCGCCCGCCACCACGCCCGGCTAATTTTTTGTATTTTTAGTAGAGACGGGGTCTCCACTTACTTTTAAGATTAATATTTTGTGTATATTTCTACTAAACATAAAAATAACTATTAAATGGATAGATAGCATAGGGAGTAATTATTTTGATTGATAAAGCTATATAGTTATTAAAATATGGCAGAAAATCTAAATGGAAGAATTATAAAGTAATGAAGAAACTACAAAATTCATCACATCTAAATATCCCCCTTTTCATATATGTAAACCAAGGCACTGGAAGTTATTTCACTAGCCCAACTCCGCAATGCTTTTTAAGTGCAGGCTGGCCTGAACTCAAGTGTCTGGACTATGTTTAAAAACACCACCCATGAGGCTGTATAATCTGGCTATTTTTTTCTTCCTAGCCTTATCACTTAATATTTTAGACATCCTGAACTGTTTGCATTACCAGATATGCTCCATGCACTTTCTTCCCCCATCTTTGCATCTATCTGTTTTGTTTTTTTTTTTAATCTCATTTGCCCTTCTCCAGAATCCTTGCTGTTCTTCCTAGTTTATCCTTCAGAGACTCAGGCACAGACATCACTTCTTTGAGAACATAAAAGGATATATATGACAAAATAAAAATAAACTTTCACAATATTGTCTAAACTCTCATTGTATAAACAAGAAGGCCCAAATAAGTAATGCAACCCAGGTCGCCCACTGCCCCAGGATCATAATCCAGTGACTTTTTTTTACTTCCCCTAAATAATTTCCAACTGTGATAACACTGGCAACCAATAAAATATGACTATTTTATATCCAATTACTCATTATAAATGCTTTAGCATAATTTGTACCTAAAATTAATCACAGAAGAGAAAATAGGTTAGTTTTCCAATTAGCTCTTAAAGTACTAATAATCAGATCTATTTGCATGGCTTATTAAATGTTTCTTACAGCATCTTTAAAAAGCGATTTATAACTTTTCTATTAGCATACAGGAGCAAAGATATTGAAAATATTTATTTAGTAATTCAGGGTAAACCTGAATAAGTACAAGGAGTGTTTTTCATAAGTCAATTTGTGCTTAATTTATCTGTCACAGAGTTGGTTTTCTTCTGTTGAGCTGATCTGAAACATTTTTACTGATTAGGGTTTGCAACAGAGGATTTCAAAATGCAAATGTATCTACAGCAAGATGTGCCAAGGTAAGAAAACTTCTAGTTTGGGGATCTAGGTAAACAGGTGTGTTCCCAACTCTGCTTTCTCCCGTTTCCTCTTTAATTATTCGTCAGTTGGAGTTAGATCCTCCAAAGGTTATAACTAGTACTTTGAATAAAACATGGCCTTTGTGAAAGTTCTAATTTAGTATTTCATTTTGTTAGGCAAATGTAATTTAAAATGATCGTTTAAAAAATAATAATAGTTGAATAGAAGGCATAAGATTTCAGCCACACAAAACAGTTATGCTTAGGTGTGACCCTTTTTCTGGGGAATTGAACTCAACTTATTTTAGAAACCTCCATCTGGTTCAATATCTAAAATTTAATCATGTCTAATTTTTTAGGTAGTCCTTTAGCTCTTAAGGTTAGACACTTAAATTCTTTTGGCAAGTAAAATGCATATTTTATGTATGGAGACAGAATCTGCCCAAATATCTCAATTATAGCTAGAAATAATGATAATAACCCTAAACTGCAAACACTTTTTAGCACTTGGATTCACACAAATAAGATAGAACATTTATAATGCTATCATAGTGGGATCTGGATAGACTATTTATAAACCAATTTAATTAGTGGGCAAATTTCTTAACATTTCAGGGATATATTCTGCAACATATCCTTATCCAGGTAACAGTAAGCTTGACAATATATGTGAGAATTCTACTCTTAAGACTTTTAGGAAATAGAGATCAAATCCTATGAACAACAAATTCTATTACATCCAAACACTGTAACATGAAACTTTCAAAAGTGTACTTATTTCAAGGGATATTAAATACAACTGAATTCTAGTGCAGTAAAAGAATCCAATAAGTCCTCCAGTACGATGATTGGATTTGAAATGAAACAGAGCACTTTAACAGTGTAGTTTCATTTCATGCTCCTGTATTTTGTCCAGATATTAAGATTTAAACATGGAATCAGCATGACCAATGCTTTATGTAGGTTGCTTTTAATTTTTAAAGAGTATACAATGTCATTAAATGGTTCTTTGTGGTACACCATAAAAATTGATTAGTCATCCCACACATCTTTCAACAACAAAAAATAATAATCTGATCTGATTATATTTTCCCATGGATTGACAACCCTGTTATAGATATCAAAATTTCCTTCACAGACTCTTTGATGTATCTCTTAAGAGTATTGTGTGGCCATCAGTTACGGTGTCTGTCTTGGTGAAATTCAATCAGAATTGTGAAGGAGCTAGTTTTCTTATCATTATTAAGTGACCCATTAACTAACCTGCAACTGCGGTCAATGCTGGCATTCATATTTTTTAAAGAATCTTTTTTGAAATTTGATTAACACAGTTTTACTTTAAATATTTAGCAGAATCAAGATGAGCTCTGTAATTCATCTACCTTCCTAAAGTAAATAAAAATGTGAAAATAACATTGGGATATAATCCTACTGTTTAAATTTGTTTCTTTTTCTTTAATCTCACAGTAATGACTCCCTTACAAATTCTATTGCATCTACCACTCATTCTAAAACTGTCTTTTTGTTCTTGTGAACTGTTTTATCCTCATTATGAGAGAGAAGTTCAATTATTTATAAGAACACTCAGTGAATTATTTTCAGTATGTTGGAAGTGGGAGTGTCATCTTTTGTTCTTTTCCATCTGTAACACATATGCCATCACTTGTTCATGCCTGAAATGTGTTTTCTAAAGTATGACTTTATTAAAGTGTATGTTAAGCCTTAAAATAGTCTGCTACTAAATAAAACTGCCAACTGTGATTTTATTTTATATTTTTTTTATTATACTTTAAGTTCTAGGGTACATGTGCACAACATGCAGGTTTGTTACATATGTATACATGTGCCATGTTGGTGTGCTGCACCCATTAACTGGTCATTTATATTAGGTATATCTCCTAATGCTATCCTCCCCCCTCCCCCCATCCCACAACAGGCCCCAGTATGTGATGTTCCCCTTCCTGTGTCCATGTGTTCTCATTGTTCAATTCCCACCTATGAGTGAGAACATGCGGTGTTTGGTTTTTTGTCCTTGCAATAGTTTGCTGAGAATGTGGATGAAGCTGGAAACCAGCTGTGATTTTAATAAGTTTAACTTTTTGAGAATTTATTTATTTCATTTAAACCAAGAAAATTCAAATTAAAATATTAATTGTGTTTCTGTAGTAAATTAATTACTGGAGGAAAGACATAAAGATGAGTAACATTCAGTTTTTGCCCTCTGAGAGCTTATACTCATCCCAATGGGAAGGACAAACAGTTGAAAAAAAACCAAACTCCTGAACTTTTTTCAAGTCAAATGAGATAGGTAATTTGACAGATCTATTAACAAAGACATTTAGTAGAACAAAGGGGAATCAGGAAATTTTTACAAATGGTCTATCCTTTGGTATGGACTTAGAAAGTAAGTGTGGCGGAGTTTGCTAGCCGCTTACCTAAATCTGTTCTCATTTTCCTCCTGGGCACATATCTAGACTGCATTTCCAACTTCCCTTGCAATTAGATTTGTTCATATAACAGTTCTATTAATTGGATGGCAACAAGGGTAGGAAGTGTTATTTTCAGGCCTGGACTATTAGAATATCTTCTTAATGTGTTTTTCCCAACTGCCTAATTGGAATAAAGAGCCCCATAGGGTGACTTGAAAGCTAGAAAATTATAGACCCTTCAAAGTCCTGAATGCCTGCATGAAAGAGGGCCAGTCAACGGATTGCCTACTGAATCCTGTTACATAAGCAAGCAAGCAATTTGTGTTTCAGTATGATACATTTGGACATCTATATGTGACAGCAGCTAGCTTACCATAATTAATACAGATTGGTAACATTCTAGTAACTGTTATTAAACATGAAGTTAAATGGCATTATTCTGGTAGAGGAAATAATATGCCTAAAATAATAAAACTAGAAAAACATGACTCTTATTCATGATGGTCTAGCAGTTCAATTAGGCTGAAGTGTAAGTTATAAATAGGAAAAAAAGTAAAAAGATTGGAAGTGAAGGATTAGGTTGATTGAAAATAATACTTGGCTATACCAATGTATATATGTTTTTTCCATTCAAATTCCCATTTTTCTGTTGTGGTCATAAATTTATCTTTCCATTTGCCCCTTTGTCCCTGGAACACTTATAACCAAATGCAGATGTCTCAGTTCTAGCTTTGACTGGTTTTGACTGTTTTCCTTTGTATTGCTGTATCCTGTCTTTCTTTTTCTAGTCTACATATAATGCTGAGTCCAACAAACTGTAATCTAGAGAAATACTTGTACATAATCTTTGCATGAACATCTAAAAGGCTCCTGGGGTAGAATAGGAAAGTGATTATAGGTATAGAATCAGAATCTATTTTCGTGTTCTTCTTTTATTTTCCCATTCTCACTTAGAGGTAAGGGTTAAGTTTGAGCTGTATGCATTTTTTTTCCTACTACCCAGTGGGATTTTTAAAAGTCTTTTTCTCATTTATGTGGAGGATCATATACATTTCAGTAGTATTTGCATGGAATGTTTATACATGATGGCAATTATAAATTATTCCTTTCTGTTTTTCTTCAGCGGATTGTAAATATCAACAGTGAAAACACTACTTAAAACTAATATTAGCTCACTTAACCCAAATTACAATCTTAAAAGGTAGATACTATTGTTTGCCTCATTTTATTGGTAAACTGACACTTTGAGAGAAAGTTAACTTGCTCTAGGTTTCCGAGCTGATAAACAGTAGAGTCATGATTTGAACTCAAGCAGACTACAGAGCCCCAGCTCAGCTAATAAACACAACCCTATGATAGAAACAAGCTACATACACAGCAATTGTCTCAGTGCATTTGTGCTACTAGAACAAAATATCATACATTGGGTAATGCATAAACAATAGAAATGTATTTTTTACAGGTCTGGAAGCTGCGAAGTTCATGATCAAGGTGACTGTATTTCGATGTCTGGTGAGAGCCTTCTTCCTGTATTCTCACATGGTGGAAAAACAGAAGGGCAAAAATGGGCCAAACTATTTCCCTCTAGCCCTTTTATAAGGCAGGAATCCATTCATGAGGGCAGAGCCCTCATGACCTAATTGCCTCTCGAAGAATACTCCTAATACTGATGCATTGGGAATTAAGTTTCAACATGAATTTTGGAGGGGACATAAACATGCAAACCACAGCAGCAATCAATTTTCTCCATTTGACCACACAGGAAGACTGCATTTTCTAGTCCTCTAGAAGGTTTTAGCACTAGTGACTACTTCTGGGAAAAATCTAGAAAGTCATAAGATGTCATATATTTTCTTTTATTCCTTGCTCTATTGACTGGCTGAATGAAGAGGATGCAGTGGCAACACAAGGTGCAAGGAACCATGATTCCTGAAGTATATGGAAGGCCATCTGCCAAACGCCTGATTAGTCTATGAGGAGAGCAAGAAATAAACCTTTACTGTGTTAAGCACTGATAATTCTGAGTTATTTATTACAGCAGCTAACATTAATTGCTTGGATAATTGCACTGTTTATATCTAATGAGAACAATTTAAAATTTGAGGACTTTAATCTTCAGTATGTTTTGTTTAGCTTTCTGATTTTTTCTTGTCCTGTGTCATTTTACCAGTTATTTCCTTGTTCATATCTTCAATGGGCATTTTTTTTTATTCCCAAGAATATCCTCTAGGAAAAAATCTTTTGGTTCTACATCATATGTGCTTTGATCAATTTTCCATTAACTACTATCTCGTTTGAATTACCCACATAAATCTTCCTTACTCCAAACATTTGTCTGTGAACCACTGAGTTAGAATCTACTTCCAATATCTGATTCTTTAAATTCTACACATGTGATTCTGGTTTGATCTTAAAATCTTATAATAACTTCTAGAAATTACAAACTATAACTTCCACAAAAATTTTAGTGTTTAATTATATTTCTACCTTTTCTTCTACTTATCTTCCTTTTAGTAGCTGTTAATGATACATTACATGAAAATAGTGGTGAAACTAGAACTGCTTGTCAGAACTAGTTTCTACAAACTAGAACCTCAGAGAGTAAATGAATCTCACATGCATTCTTTTATGAACACACAGAAATGCAAGCGATTTGTTCATTGAGCTCTTCATTTGCAAGAGTAATTAAAAAACACACATACAAAAAATAAATAAATAAATAAATAAAATGGCAGGCGCTCTAGGCCACATGCCCTAATCTCCATTTGCCCTAACTTTCCCCATAAGAATATAGTAATTCATGCAAAGCTGAATTAGAATCTTCTTAATGTATACATACAAGTATTAATTATTTAAAAATGCAATAATGCTAGTCTTCTAATTTCAATTATGCAAGGTACAAGGCAATTTAACCTTTCAGAGATAATCCTATCTACTTTGAATAATAGCAAATTTGGAGTTACAAAACACATAAGCTAAAAATCAGAGATGTAGCTGTAATGCAAATAACATAATAATTATAATAGAGGAATGCACAGTGATGTGATAGCCCCAAAGAAGGAATATTGGAGAATAATCTAGTGGGTTGCATAGCAATTTTCCACACAATGAGAAGAAAATATGTCTAGGTTTGAAGTATAAAAAGTGTTGTTAAGAAAATAGAAAAAAGGCTGACAATAATCAAAGTTTACGGCCCACGTGAAGTATCAGAAAATTAGGCAACAAACTACATAGAGGGATAAATTTGTGAAGCCTTGTAGTAGTAGGTGCTACCGGTTCCCTACCCAGATCTCCTTCCCCTTACTGGCATCCCCCAGCAAATGTTAGTGTTGGCCTCCAACAACTAATTGCTACATTCTTCTCAGAAGAACTGTCCCCTGGTCTAAAAGACTCACCTTTCCCATTGATGCTTGTTACTCTTAGGGGCTGGCCCATTTTCAGTGACTGATGTGGGGTAGAAAGGAACGCATGGCCCCTTGGTCTTGTGTGAATAATTCTGTAGTGATATTCATGTTCTAGTGGTCTGTATTATTCAGGATTTGATCAGACAACTGATCATTTTTAGTTATCTGGAATAAGTAATTTTGCATTAGACCTATGAAATTGTGAAAGATCATGAAATAGTCTAAGGAAGACAGTTGCCTCTGCATCTGATGGTAGATTGAAGTTGTTAAAAGTCATCAGAGTGGCTGTTAGTAAGAAGTTAGACATAAAGAACAAACTGGAGCTCACAAAGGCAGGCTGGAACCAAGGAACACAAACTGCAACCTGTGTCTGTCTCCCTCTGACTCCAATCATGATAATGTAACTGATCTGATGATGAAGCTGGAGACCAATACCAGGAAGGTCTCTGCACATTCATCTGATCCAGAACTTAGGGAACTGAAGGAAGAAATCAAATGAGAGCATGGAACCAGCTGCCGTCTCCACTAGGCCTGTGAGCCACAAGATCAGCAATAACGGGAGCTATCTGCAACAGCATCTTGTGCCCTTCACTGACCTGCAGGGTAGAATGGCTGTTACTTTCCTCTGCCTTCTAAATTTCATGCAGATATCACTTGTAGCCAACGATAAACCGAAAGATATAAAGCGAAGAGGACTCTGGAAAATGTAGTTTCAACTTAACTATGTTGATGCAGTACAGAACGACGACAAGCTCCCCATAGTATCAGCTGAACACATAACTTTACTTAGACGTTACACAGACTTCAACTCAGCACTCATCCCACTTTGATTCTTCTTCCACCTATTTTGCTTCCCAGATATCCGCAAATTCATGTGAAAGCATCGCATCAGCAAATCCCTTACACAAGAATTCTGTCTTGGTCTCTGCTTCTAGATAACCCAACCTAAAGTGCCCCTCATCATGATAATGAATTGTGACTCTATTTTATAGGCAACAAGGAGATATTGATAGCTATTTTTGTTCATTGGTGATAAACTTATTAGATAGGTGACACAAGATAATCAATGAACAAAGATTGCCAAGGGTTTTAAAATGTGCTAATAAAATACTGCTAATTAAACTATAAAGCAATGCTTTCTGATTACTAACAATTATTAAATTTGCTAAAAGAGCTATTTATTTTTTAAATTAGGTAAACAGATTTTTATTATAAATTGGTATCAGGTTTATCAGTATCACTTTTGTGGATACATTAAAAATGATTTTTTTTAAATTTTTGTTTTTAGAGACAGGATGTCATTCTGTTGCCCAGGCTGGAGTGCAGTGGCATAATCGTAGCTCACCATAGCCTCAAACTCCTGGGCTCAAGTGATCTTCCTGCCCCAGGCTCCATAGTAGCTGGGACAGGTGTACCATCATGCCTGGCTAAATTTTCAAAACTTTTTTGTAGAGCTGGGGGTCTCGCTATGTTGCCTAGGAAGGTCTCAAACTCCTGGCTTCAAGCAATTCTCCTGCCTCAGCCTCCCAAAGCACTGGGATTATAGGTATGATCACAACACTGGCCAAAAAAAAATATTATAATAAAAATAAATGGATTAAGTTATTTTCAAAACTTCCTCCTAATAAGTATCTAAATATTGAGTTATTTCTCAACTCAGAATGGTCGATGTCTATAATTTTATACACCAAATCTTCCTCTATGCCATCAAGAATATTGATAATACATTTCTTAAAGAATTGATGAAAGATCTAAAAGTCATTAGTGCTCAAGAGCTAAGTTTGCAGTCATGTAAAACTAGTTTACTTTTGACTTCCTTTTTAGGAATGTTGTTCCACAATTTTTCCTGAGATTTTTTTTTTTTTATGTCACCAACACCCGTGTAAGTTATGATACTGAGACACTTGACTTTCAGATAGACACTAATAAATAAACTCATTATGACTGCTACCTGGCTGACGGTGATTGTAAAAAGTATTCTGACTTCAAAGAACCTAAAGTATGAAAAATTGTGTACTTAGAGCCAATCAATACACCGTGGTACCTGAAGATGAGTTGAAGGTGGATAGATAATAATTAGGATAACTGGCTAAGTGGCATTTGTGTTAATCCCAGCAAAAAATGTCAATCACCAATACCAGAACATAAACAATGGCGATGAGAAGGGATTTGAATTACATTTAGGAGACAAAACTAGTGTGGATATTTAGTAAAAAATATTTCTCTGTGAAGATGCTATTCACACATTTATATTAAATGCCCAGAAATGGTTTTGCATCAAATTCAAATGGATATACAAATGTATATAGATATAAAGGCTGATACTCATTATCATAAAATTTGAAGTACTTTTTTAATAATTTTAGAGTTCTTGATGAATTTGTATATTTATACAGATTCCACTGACTCTGCTGCCAATATTAGGGTATCATTCTGACTACAAAAAGAGTAACTAACATTCAACTGATTTCCATCTATTAATTACACGGTGATGTTGGACCTTAGTTTCTGGCCATGCTCCTATTCACAAATAGCTTAGAGAGTTTAGTTTTAAACAATATGCTCATGAGATGTGATAATACTTTGCAATTCAGTACAAAATTGTTTTTCTATTCAGTTACTGGTTTAGGTTTATTCTCCTCCACCTCATGATTAAATAGACAAATTGTACCATAAATATCCCTATTATTTTTTCTTGCTATGCCTTTCAGTGGGCTAAAGAAACATCTTATTTGCATTAGCAATATCTCCAGATGCATATATATGTCTGATATCAACAATGAAGCACATCCTTGGCATTAGTTATTTTAATATTTTTACCATAATTAAATTGTAGCTTCAGAATTCCAAAGACATTAATTGTTGTGGAATATACCTCAAGCAGATCATTTGACTAAGGCCTAATTTTATTAGCAGTATTCATTCCTAAAACTTTTTTTAAGTTACTTATAACTTGCTTATTTTACACACTGCTTCACCACACATCTTAATGTAAAATATTATTCTTTGGAGAAATTGGATGATCAAAATTTTACACACAAAATTTATTGCTGTTTAATATATTGAAACAGAATGAAAACTTAGATCTCAGCTTATCCTCTCACGTCAGTTATGCTTACAACCTCTAGGTGAGGCCAGTAGATATTCACAATATCAAATTAAATTTAAGCAGAATAAAACCTCATCTTTGCAATTTGTCATTTCTTAAAATTAACTTTTTCACTTGGTTTCAAAAATAAACTGTATATGTAACATCTGTAAAGAATCAATTTTCACCTGTGTGCACATATATCTGTAATGCATATACTTATGTAAATGTTTTAAACTATCATAGAAACTTCAAACATACCTAAAAGAAGAGCAAATAATGTAATGAAATTTTGTATTTTCATCTTTCAGCTTCAGCAATTATCAACATTTAGTCATTTATATTTTAATACAATGACAGTTTCTACTGCAGCTATTAACCACAACTACCATTTGAAGACTAGTATTATGTGCCAATGTTTCATGTGAAGTTCTTAGTTTTATGCAGTAGAAATAAGCTGGCTAATTTAAGTAGAAAATTAATAGAAATAAAAAATCTAGAAAAGGATCATAAAATTCTTGAGGATAAGATATTCAGGAGCACTACTGAAAATCATGATAAAGCTTTCTTAAGTGCCACAGGAAATTAGGTGTAGCTTTTACCTCTGCTACAACATTCACCAAATACAACTGACATAGATATTTAATTTATAATCACTAGTTCCAGTGATGTAATTAACAGCATCTAACACACGTCTATCCATAACTGCGACAGAGATTAGAAAAACAGGTAGCTGGCTTCTATGGTGAGAGGTGTTCTAAGAATCACAGAGTAAGATATTTCTCAAATATAGAAAAGGGGTACAGATGCTGGAAATTCAACATTGAACAATAATCACTTCAACAGGCATCAGACACTGGGCTAATTTCAATAAAAATGCTTGTAAAATGTTTAGCCCAGTGTTTAGCCTGTAAGTTAGTCTCTCTCATTGTCCTCACTTCAGAGATAAAGTAATTTCAGTTAATTAACTTGCCCAGTGTTATGCAACCATTAAATAATGGAACACGGATACCAACAAAAGTCTGGCTGATCCAAAGTCTTTGTGCTAAACACTGCACTATTTTTTAATTGAGAATATTTACAAAAGCCATTTATTTCAATCAAATTATAATGTTACAATAAGACAGTGAAGGCCAATAGCTTGTCCAAAGACATAACACCAGCAACTTCAGACAACCTTTACAGCAGAACAACTATCTGATAGGATTTTGATGTATGATGATGCTTTTATAATAGTGCTTACTGTCTATTGATTGTGGTGATTGTGGTAAAGCTGGCATCCCTAAATTCAGAGTCCATCTTCACTATTAAATTAAATATCTAAAATACTCAGTATATCAGAACTGTAAATGACACAGATATAATGTCTAAACAAACAATCACAACTCAGAACTCTACACAAAGAGATAGAAATGTTAATGGAACTTACCCAGAGATTGACAGTAGGCAAAACACCCATCACTTCCCAAGGAAGAACACCTTGATTTGTTGCTGCATTTGTTTGAAATCAATCTGAGACATTCAGGCTGAAAGGAACAACAATTCAATAAAGAATCAACACAATTAAATGAAGTTAGATTTAACTTGAAATTATGCCAAGGGCCTTTCACATTCCAGTGCTCGCATACTGTAGACATATATTGGCAAAATATATATATGAAAACATAGGAGGATGGAAACTTACATAAAAATTGGGATACAAATAGCAAATTATCTGAAAATATATTTTATGCCTAATAAATTTCTATTTCCAAAAATACATGTAAAAGATGTACTTATTCTAGGTTCTTGAAGGACCATGAAATGAAAGAAAGCGAAGAAGATTTTAAATATATTTTTCTACTTACTTACAAACTTGTTAATGTCACACTGTTATATATTTACATGTTTTGTACCTATGCAATTACTTCCCTAGGAGGAAAATATTCCTAGAAATGGAATTTTGAGGTATAGAGGAATGCATTTAAGCCTTTTGGAAAACTGTTCCATCATGCCATGTAGAATTAGGCAAAACTACAATGTAATAGTTATATATGAAAATGTCCATTATTTCACACTTTACTTCATTGGTGTTTTTAAAAATAATAATTAAAAATACTTTTTAAATAAATATTTGATTTATATTGAGGAAAAATATTTATATCTAATGGTATTTATTTTACAATTTTGAATTGCCTGTTCATATTGTTTCCTATTGTATTGGAGTACTTGTCTTTTTTAAACTGCTGTGTAAGATCATTCTGTGCATCATGAGATGTATTAATACATTGCAACACATTCTCCCCTCTTTACATGTTATTTATTTATTTATGTACTTACTTTCTTATTTATTTTCGTGTAAAGATGTTTTAAACATTTGGTCAATTGTCATCTTTTCTCATAAAAGATTCTGTTATTGATAACACAATTAGAAACGTTTTCCCTGACTTGTATGTTATATAAATATTCACTCATAATTTCTTCAAACATTATTTTGTGTGTTCATTTCACCACAGACTAATTTTTCTGAAATTCATTTTTGAGTTGTATATTCATTTTGTATATTGTATATATTACATTTTTCCCATGTTTGGCCATTTGCATGTCCATCCTAATTTGAAAGGAAAGTAACGAGTTTTAGTATATCTATTCATATATACTTGCTCTTTTCTCCTTATTTCTTATTGTGTTTTAATGATGTCTCTTTGTTTTCACATATCAAGATATTATTCCATCATTGTAACTTTATACAATTGATGAAAGTAAATAATTGTTAAGTATTTTAATTTTTTCTTTTTTCTATATTTGTTGGCATTATAAATAGGAATTTTATTTATATTGAAGATTCAGGGTTTTTTGACTTACCATTGTTTACATATGCATAATAAAATTGTCATAATGAAATTGTCGTTTTCTTTTAAAAAGTTTGTAATATTTTTATTTTGTTCAGGTGGATAATCTTATTATATAAAAATATTGATTATAGGCCAGGTGCAGTGGCTCACACCTGTAATCCCAGCACTTTGGGAGGCCGAGGTGGGCGGATCACGAGGTCAGGAGATCAAGACCATCCTGGCTAACAGGGTGAAACCCCCTCCTACTAAAAATACAAAAAATTAGCCAGGTGTGGTGGCGAGTGCCTGTAGTCCAGCTACTCAGGAGGATGAGGCAGGAGAATGGCGTGAACCTGGGAGGCAGAGCTTGCAGTGAGCTGAGATTGTGCCACTGCACTCCAGCCTGGGCGACAGAGCGAGACTCCATCTCAAAAAATAAAAATAAAAAAAATAAATTGACTCACTTTTTTAACCTCATTGGTTCACACTTCCAAATTATGTAAGATCAAGGCAGTGATAATGGCTACACTTGTCTTATTTTTGTTGCAAATGTAATGCTTCTAGTCTAGCGTATTGTAATTAAATAGTTTGAAGGCTTTCAATATTTCTACAATGAAAATAAAGCTGGGGTGGAGCCAAGATGGCCGAATAGGAACAGCTCCGGTCTACAGCTCCCAGCCTGAGCGACACAGAAGACAGGTGATTTCTGCATTTCCGTTTGAGGTACCGGGTTCATCTCACCAGGGAGTGCCAAACAGTGGGTGCAGGACAGTCAGTGCAGCGCACTGTGAGCGAGCCGAAACAGGGCGAGGCATTGCCTCACTAGGGAGACGCAAAGGGTCAGGGAGTTCCCTTTCCTAGTCAAAGAAAGGGGTAACAGACGGCATCTGGAAAATCGTGTCAGTCCCACCCTAATACTGCGCTTCTCCAATGGGCCTGGAAAACGGCACACCAAGAGATTGTGTCCCGCACCTGGCTCAGAGGGTCCTATGCCCACGGAGTCTCGCTGATTGCTAGCACAGCAGTCTGAGATCAAACTGCAAGGTGGCAGTGAGGCTGGGGGAGGGGTGCCCGCCATTGCCCAGGCTTGCTAAGGTAAACAAAGCAGCCAGGAAGCTCGAACTGGGTGGAGCCCACCACAGCTCAAGGAGGCCTGCCTGCCTCTATAGGCTCCACCTCTGGGGGCAGGGCACAGACAAACAAAAATTCAGCAGGAACCTCTGCAGACTTAAATGTCCCTGTCTGACTGACAGCTTTAAGAGAGTAGTGGTTATCCCAGCACGGAGCTGGAGATCTGAGAACGGACAGACTGCCTCCTAAAGTGGGTCCCTCACCCCTGAGCAGCCTAACTGGGAGGCACCCCCTAGTAGGGACAGACTGACACCTCATGTGGCCAGGTACTCCTCTGAGACAAAACTTCCCGAGGAACTATCAGACAACTGAATTTGTGGTCTCACGAAAATCTGCTGTTCTGCAGCCACTGCTGCTGATACCCAGAAAAACAGGGTCTGGAGTGGACCTCTAGCAAACTCCAACAGACCTGCAGCTGAGGGTCCTGTCTGGTAGAAGGAAAACTAACAAACAGAAAGGACATCCACACCAAAAACCCATCTGTACATCACCATCATCAAAGACCAAAAGTAGATAAAACCACAAAGATGGGTAAAAAACAGAGCAGAAACACAGGAAACTCTAAAAAGCAGAGCACATCTCCTCCTCCAAAGGAATGCAGTTCCTCACCAGCAACGGAACAAAGCTGGATGGAGAATGACTTTGACAAGCTGAGAGAAGAAGGCTTCAGACGATCAAACTACTCTGAGCTACTGGAGGAAATTCAAAACAATAGCAAAGAAGTTAAAAACTTTGAAAGAAAATTAGACAAATGGATAACTAGAATAACCAATGGAGAGAAGGGCTTAAAGGAGCTGATGGAGCTGAAAGCCAAGTATCGAGAACTACGTGAAGATTGCAGAAGCCTCCATAGCCGACGCGATCAACTGGAAGAAAGGGTATCAGTGATGGAAGATGAAATGAATGAAATGAAGCGAGAAGGGAAGTTTAGAGAAAAAAGAATAAAAAGAAATGAACAAAGCCTCCAAGAAATTTGGGACTATGTGAAAAGACCAAACCTACGTCTGATTGGTGTACCTGAAAATGACGGGGAGAATGGAACCAAGTTGGAAAACACTCTGCAAGATATTATCCAGGAGAACTTCCCCAATCTAGCAAGGCAGGCCAACATTCAGATTCAGGAAATACAGAGAACGCCACAAAGATACTCCTCGAGAAGAGCAACTCCAAGACACATAATTGTCAGATTCACCAAAGTTAAAATGAAGGAAAAAATGTTAAGGACAGCCAGAGAGAAAGGGGAGCCCATCAGACTAACAGCTGATCTCTCAGCAGAAACTCTACAAGCCAGAAGAGAGTGGGGGCCGATATTCTACATTCTTAAAGAAAAGAATTTTCAACCCAGAATTTCATATCCAGCCAAACTAAGCTTCATAAGTGAAGGAGAAATAAAATACTTTACAGACAAGCAAACACTGAGTGATTTTGTCACCACCAGGCCTGCCCTAAAAGAGCTCCTGAAGGAAGCACTAAACATGGAAAGGAACAACCGGTACCAGCCCCTGCAAAAACACGCCAAATTGTAAAGACCATCGAGGCTAGAAAGAAACTGCATCAATTAACGAGCAAAATAACCAATTAACATCATAATGACAGGATCAGATTCACACGTAACAGTATTAACTTTAAATGTAAATGGGCTAAATGCTCCAATTAAAAGACACAGACTGGCAAACTGGATGAGGAGTCACGACCCATCAGTGTGCTGTATTCAGGAAACCCATCTCACATGCAGAGACACACATAGACTCAAAATAAAGGGATGGAGGAAGATCTATCAAGCAAATGGAAAACAAAAAAAGGCAGGGGTTGCAATCCTAGTCTCTGATAAAATAGACTTTAAACCAACAAACATCAAAAGAGACAAAGAAGGCCATTACATAATGGTAAAGGGATCAATTCAACAAGACGAGCTAACTATCCTAAATATATATACACCCAACACAGAAGCACCCAGATTCATAAAGCAAGTCCTGAGTGACCTACAAAGGGACTTAAACTCCCACACAATAATAATGGGAGATTTTAACACCCCACTGTCAACATTAGACAGATCCACGAGACAGAAAGTTAACAAGGATATCCAGGAATTGAACTCAGCTTTGCACAAAGTGGACCTAATAGACATCTACAGAACTCTCCACCCCAAATCAACAGAATATACATTTTTTTCCCCACCACACCACACCTATTCCAAAATTGACCACATAGTTGGAAGTAAAGCTCTCCTCAGCAAATGTAAAAGAACAGAAATTATAACAAACTGTCTCTCAGACCACAGTGCAATCAAACTAGAACTTAGGATTAAGAAACTCACTCAAAACCGCTCAACTACATGGAAACTGAACAACCTGCTCCTGAATGACTATTGGATACATAATGAAATGAAGGCAGAAATAAAGATGTTCTTTGAAACCAATGAGAACAAAGACACAACATACCAGAATCTCTGGGACACGTTCAAAGCAGTGTGTAGAGGGAAATTTATAGCACTAAATGCCCACAAGAGAAAGCAGGAAAGATCCAAAATTGACACCCTAACATCACAATTAAAAGAACTAGTAAAGCAAGAGCAAACACATTCAAAAGCTAGCAGAAGGCTGGAAATAACTAAAATCAGAGCAGAACTGAAGGAAATAGAGACACAAAAAACCCTTCAAAAAATTAACGAATTCAGGAACTGGTTTTTTGAAAAGATCAACAAAATTGATAGACCACTAGCAAGACTAATAAAGAAGAAAAGAGAGAAGAATCAAATAGATGCAATAAAAAATGAAAAAGGGGATATCACCACCGATCCCACAGAAATACAATCTGCCATCAGAGAATACTACAAACACCTCTACACAAATAAACTAGAAAATCTAGAAGAAATGGATAAATTCCTCAACAAATACACCTTCCCAAGACTAAACCAGGAAGAAGTTGAATCTCTGAATAGACCAATAACAGGTTCTGAAATTGTGGCCATAATCAATAGCTTACCAACCAAAAAGAGTCCAGGGCCTGATGGATTCACAGCCAAATTCTACCAGAGGTACAAGGAGGAACTGGTACCATTCCTTCTGAAACTATTCCAATCGATAGAAAAAGAGGGAATCCTCCCTAACACATTTTACGAAGCCAGCATCGTCCTGATACCAAAGCCTGTCAGAGACATAACCAAAAAAGAGAATTTCAGACCAATATCCTTGATGAACATTGATGCAAAAATCCTCAATAAAATACTGGCAAACTGAATCCAGCAGCACATCAAAAAGCTTATACACCATGATCAAGTGGGCTTCATCCCTGGGATGCAAGGCTGGTTCAACATACGCAAATCAATAAATGTAATCCAGCATATAAACAGAACCAAAGACAAAAACCACATGATTATCTCAACAGATGCAGAAAAGGCCTTTGTCAAAATTCAACAACGCCTCATGCTAAAAACTCTCAATAAATTAGGTATTGATGGGACGTATCTCAAAATAATAAGAGCTATCTATGAAAAACCCACAGCCAATATCATACTGAATGGTCAAAAACTGGAAGCATTCCCTTTGAAAACTGGCACAAGACAAGGACGCCCTCTCTCACCACTCCTATTCAACATAGTGCTGGAAGTTCTGGCCAGGGCAATCAGGCAGGAGAAGGAAATAAAGGGTATTCAGTTAGGAAAAGAGGAAGTCAAATTGTCCCTGTTTGCAGATGACATGAGTTGTATATCTAGAAAACCCCATTGTCTCAGCACAAAATCTCCTTAAGCTGATAAGCAACTTCAGCAAAGTCTCAGGATACAAAATCAATGTACAAAAATCACAAGCATTCTTGTACACCAATCACAGACAAACAGAGAGCTAAATCATGAGTGAACTCCCATTCACAATTGCTTCAAAGAGAATAAAATACCTAGGAATCCAACTTACAAGGGATGTGAAGGACCTCTTCAAGGAGAACTACAAACCACTGCTCAATGAAATCAAAGAGGATACAAACAAATGGAAGAAAATTCCATGCTCATGGGTTGGAAGAATCAATATCGTGAAAATGGCCATACTGCCCAAGGTAATTTATAGATTCAATGCCATCCCCAGCAAGCCACCAATAACTTTCTTCACAGAATTGGAAAAAACTACTTTAAAGTTCATATGGAACCAAAAAAGAGCCCACATCACCAAGTCAATCCTAAGCCAAAAGAACAAAGCTGGAGGCATCATGCTACCTGACTTCAAATTATACTACAAGGCTACAGTAACCAAAACAGCATGGTACTGGTACCACAACAGAGACATAGATCAATGGAACAGAACAGAGCCCTCAGAAATGATGCCTCATATCTACAACTATCTGATCTTTGACAAACCTGACAAAAACAAGAAATGGAGAAAGGATTCCCTATTTAATAAATGGTGCTGGGAAAACTGGCTAGCCATATGTAGAAAGCTGAAACTGGATCCCTTCCTTACACCTTATACAAAAATTAATTCAAGATGGATTAAAGACTTACATGTTAGACCTAAAACCATTAAAATCCTACAAGAAAACCTAGGCAATACCATTCAGGACATAGGCATGGGCAAGGACTTCATGTCTAGAACACCAAAAGCAATGGCAACAAAAGCCAAAATTGACAAATGGGATCTCATTAAACTAAAGAGCTTCTGCACAGCAAAAGAAAGTACCATCAGAGTGAACAGGCAACCTACAGAATGGGAGAAAATTTTTGCAACCTACTCATCTGACTAAGGGCTAATATCCAGAATCTACAAAGAACTCAAACAAATGTACAAGAAAAAAACAAACAACCCCATCAAAAAGTGGGCAAAGGACATGAACAGACACTTCTCAAAAGAAGACATTTATGCAGCCAAAAAACACATGAAAAAATGCTCATCATCACTGGCCATCAGAGAAATGCAAATCAAAACCACAGTGAGATGCCATCTCACACCAGTTAGAATGGCCATCATTCAAAAGTCAGGAAACAACAGGTGCTGGAGAGGATGTGGAGAAATAGGAACACTTTTACACTGTTGGTGGGACTGTAAACTAGTTCAACCATTGTGGAAGTCAGTGTGGCGACTCCTCAGGGATCTAGAACTAGAAATACCATTTGACCCAGCCATCCCATTACTGGGTATATACCCAAAGGACTATAAATCATGCTGCTATAAAGACACATGCACAGGTATGTTTATTGCGGCACTATTCACAATAGCAAAGAGTTGGAACCAACCCAAATGTCCAACAACGATAGACTGGATTAAGAAAATGTGGCACATATACACCATGGAATACTACGCAACCATAAAAAATGATGAGTTCATGTCCTTTGTAGGGACATGGATGAAACTGGAAAACATCATTCTCAGTAAACTATCGCAAGGACAAAAAACCAAACACCGCATGTTCTCACTCATAGGTGGGAATTGAACAATGAGAACTCACGGTCACAGGAAGGGGAACATCACACTCCAGGGACTGTTGTGGGGTGGGGGGAGGGGGGTGGGACAGCATTAGGAGATATACCTAATGCTAAATGATGAGTTAATGGGTGCAGCAAAACAACATGGCACATGGATACATATGTAACAAACCTGCACATTGTGCACATGTACCCTAAAACATAAAGTAAAATAATAAAAGAAAAGAAAAAAAAGCATGTTTATATTTCAGTTTTATAAAGAGTTCTAATATTTAGGAATTGGATTTTAAATATTATCAAATATTCTGTCTACCTAAGCTTTTCACTTATGATAATTTATATTAAAAGATTTCCTAATATTAAACATTATTTCATTTCTTAAATATACTGAACTAGTAACACTTTTTTTTTTTTTTTTTGAGATGGAGTCTCACCCTGTCGCCCAGGCTGGAGTGCAATGGTGCAATCTCAACTCACTGCAACCTCCACCTCCTGGTTCAAACAATTCTCCTGCCTCAGCCTCCCAAATAGCTGGGATTACAGGCACCCACTGCCATGCCCAGCTGATTTTCGTATTCTTAGTAGAGACAGGGTTTCACCATGTTGGCCAGGATGGTCTTGAACTCCTGACCTCATGATCCGCCCACCTCAGCCTCCCACCTCAGTGCTGGGATTACAGGTGTGAGCCACCGCACCCAGTCACTAGTAACACTTTAAAAATATACCTTTGGATTTAGTTTGCTAGCATTTATTTTTAAAGTAAGCATATGTATTAATAGTTAATAGTTTAGCCTTTCTTCAGGCTTTTATTTTTATTGACTGAGGATGGCTTCCAATATGCATCTTCAGATTATAGTAAAATTTCAAATAATATTACAGTCCTTTATGTACAGTGTCAGAAACTTCCAGCAGTTATATATTTTTTTTCTATCACATCTTTTGGGATATAAACCACACCATATGTTCTTAATAAATAGTCAAGTATCTTTTAACATGAATAAAAATAAGATAACTTTATTTCAGATTGAAAATTATTTTACTATTTCTGGTGAACTTTATTACTTGGATACAGGTTTCCATCTGATACTACATTCCTTCTGCTTGAAAGAATTTCTTGTAATGTCATAATGAAGTTTTATTTCAAATATATTCTTTTATTTCTCTGAAAAAGTCTTTTTTTACATTCAAATTTGAGAGATTTTTTATTGGGGATAGAATTCTGGGTTGACAGCTTTATTTTTCATTAAGCATCTTGAAGCTGTTCCATTGTCTCTCTTTTGCATTGTTTCAGATAAAGAAGTCTTTTGTAATTCTTTTCTTTGTTTTTCCAAATACACTGTTATTTTTATACTGCCTTTAAGATTGCTTACTGGGCATTGATTTTCTACCAGTTTGACTATGTTATATCTAAGTATGCTTTTGTTTTGTTTTTTCTATATTGTGGTTGGTGTCCTCTGGGCTTTTTGTGGTTTGTTGCTGTTTCATTGATTTTGAAAAATGCTTGCTTTTTTTTCACTTCAAATATTTCTTCTGCCTCATCATCTGTCTCTTCTCCTATTTTTGGAATTTTAATTCCATATATACAACTGTCACACAGTTCTAATATTCTTTTCTTTAAATCTTTCTTCTTCTTTTGTTGTACTTTGAACAATTTATATTGGCATATCTTTAAGTGAACTGATTATGTCCCCAGTTCTGTTTAGTCTGCTATTAAAGAACATTTTACCCTTCACATTGTGCTTTTTATTCTAGTGTTTCTATTTGCTAGATCTACTGGAATTTCTCATTTCTATAGTTTTTAATTTATCATCCAAAATTCTGTTTATCCGTGTCATCTAACATTTCTACTAAGTCTCTTAATTATAGTTATTCAGGTTATACAGTTATTATTTTCTTGATTCTGTATTCTCTTCTATTTGTCTATTTGCCTATCCCCGTGTCACTGACACATTCTTTTAATTTCGATAGGTTTAAATACATCTAAACATTGACCAGTATACAAGTACTTCCTAGGATTTTGATAAAGCTTATGTTGAGTCTTTAATTTTTAAAACTTGACATTTTTAGTTCATTCAGCTTTATGATCTATAAACACAATACATTCCTCCATTTGTTTATATAGTCAGTGATATCTGTCATAGTTTTTGGTACTGTCTTGTGTAGATATCTTAAATATCTTTTGCTAAATTAACTACTACGTATTTAATTTTTAATACTATAGTAAGTAGTATTATATTTTCTATTTATTTTTTCAATATATAAAAATCAAAATTGATTTTGTATATTGACTTTGTCACCAGCAATCTTAATGAAATCACTTATTAATTCTATTAGTTTTCTTATAGATTATTTTGTGACTAATAAAATAAATTAGTAATTACTGTGTTCTTTTTTTTTATTCTGTGGAAAGATTTCTACTAAGATTAATAAAGTTTCTTCCTTCAATTTTTGAAATAATTTACCAGAGAAGCTATCTGAGCTTGGACATACAGCTTTTCATATTGAAAATAAATTTAATAATGTATTTAATTTATTTAATATGTGCGGGAATATTTATATTTTCTGTCTTTTCTTGTTTTAGTATTGACAAAGTATATTTTTTCCTAAAATTTTGCCCATTTTGACAGAATTGTCTAATTTACTAGCATAAAGATATTTTATGTACTATCTTTTTTACCATATTCATAGAATCTGTAGTAATATCTCTTTTTTCACTCACAATATTAGTACTTTGTGTTTTCTCTTTTTTCCTGATCACTATTCCTAAGGAGTTATTGATTTTATTAATAGTTTTACTAAATCAAGTTTTATCTTTGTTAATTTATCTATTGTATGAGAGAGAGAGAAACAGAGCTAGAAAGAGAAAAATAAAATTAATTTTATTTTATTTATTTTACTATTTATTTTATTTATATACTATTTATTTTATTTATTTATTTTATTTATATACTATTTATTTATTTTATTTATATACTATTTATTTTACTATTTAATAATAGTCTTTATTATTTTCCTCATTCTACTTCTGAATTGGATTGGATATTCACTTGCTAATTCTTGAAATAGAAGCTTACATAACTGGTTTCAGATTTTTATCTTCTTAAAATTTATACATAGAACACTATAAGTTTCCTTCTAAGCAATGTTTCAGCTGAATCACACAAATTTTTATATGTTATATTCTCTTTAATATTAAGGTTTAAATATTATCTAGTTACCATTTTGATTTCCTCTTTAGCTTGTATGTACATATCTAGAGAATCATATATGAAATCAATAATATAAAATTATATTGCTTAATTTCCAAGCAGTTGAGGATTTATCTTTAGCTTGATTTCTAGTTTAATTTTATAATGTCCAAGAATGGTCTCTAAATAATTTCAATACTTTGAAATTTGTTAAATGACATAAGGTCAATATCAGAAAACGTTATATATTCCCATGAAAAGAATACATATTCTTTCATTGTGTTGAAATATTTTATATATGCTAATTAGGTCAAATGTGTTAATTGTATTATTCAGGTCTTACAAATATATATTTAACTTTCTCTCTACTTATTTTAACAGTTGGTGAAATAAACATATTAAATGTTCCCACTATGATTGTGATTTAGCTATTCCTTTTTTGAAATATTTCAGCTTTTTTTTTTTGCTATATTTTGGGGTTATATTAATGGCTATTCACATTTAGATTTAAGGTATCTTCCTTCTTAACTTCTACATTATTGTGAAGTGACAAGGGGACTTCAAAAAGTTCATAGAAAATGGAATTAAAGTATAAAAATGAAAACAACCTTTATTTCTCAACGTAGCTCCCATCAATATTGAGACACTTTTGTAAGTGATATACCAGCCAATTCGTCTATCCCTAAAGAACTGAGGGTCCTGGGGACTTAACTATGTAAACGCAGTCTTTCTTACCATATTAATTGAAGAAAGATGGATACCTGTTAAAGATTTTTTTAAGTCTGGGAAACAAAAATAAGTCAGAAGGAGCCAAATCAAGATAGTAAGGTGAATACCTAATGATTTCCCATCAAAACTCTCACAAAATTGATCCCTTTTGATAAGAGGAATCAACAGGAGCATTGTTTTAGTGGAGATTACCCTCTGGTGAAATTTTCCTGGATGTTTTGGTGTGTGTGTGTGTGTGTGTGTGTGTATGTGTGTGTGTGTGTGTGTATGTGGTGTGTTTTGTTTTGTTTTGTTTTCCTTTGTTTTGGCCCTCGAGAAAGTTAACAAGCAAATTCCTTGAGCATCCCTCAAAACTACTGTCATGACCTTTGTTCTTGACTGGTACAGTTTTGCTTTGACTGTTCACCTTCATCCCTTGATATCCATTGCTTTGATTGTGCTTTGTTTTCAGGATCATACTGGTAAAGCCATGTTTCTTCTCCTGTTAGAATTCTTCAAGGAAATGCTTTAGAAGCTTGATCCTACTTGTTTGAAATTTCCATTGAAAGCTCTGCTCTTTTCTGTAGGTCTTCTGGAGGCAAAGGTTTTGGTATTCATTGAGTGTAAAATTTGCTCAAATTCCATTTTTAGTCAGAATTTTGTAAGCTGAACCAATTGAGATACCTATAGTGTTGACTATTGTTTCCATGGTTAATCATTTGTCCTCTTCAATTAGGAAATCAACAAGATTTTTTTTCACATATTAATGTGCATGGGCTGCCACTGCAAGCTTCATTGTTAACATCATCTCATCCCCTCTTTAAATGAGTTATCCATTTGTAAACTGCTGATCTGTTGGTGGGGCATTGTCCCTAAAACTTCTTATAAAGTATCAATAATTTAAGTATTATTCCAGTCAAGCTTCATCATAAATTTGATATTTGTTCTTGCTTTAATTTTTTTTTAGCTTTTATTTTAGGTTCAGGGGTATATGTGCAGGTTTTTTATATAGGTAAATTGCGGGTTTGGTGTACAGATTATTTTGTCACCTAGGTAATAAGCATAGCACCCAACAGGAAATTTTTTGACCTTTATCCTCCTCCCACCCTCTGCCCTCAAGTAGGCCCTGGTGTCTGTGGTTCTCTTCTTTGTGTTCACATGTACTCAAAGCTTAGCTTCCATTTATAAGTGAGAACATGCAGTATTTGGTTTTCTGTGTCCGCATTAATTTGCTTAGGATAATGGCCTCCAGTTCCATTCATGCTGCTGCAAGGGACATGATCTTATTCTTTTTTATGGTTGCATAACATTCCATGGTGTATATGTACCACATTTTCTTTATCCAGTCTCCCACTGATGGGCATTTAGGTTGATTCCATGTCTTTGCTATTGCAAAAAGTGCTACAATGAACATACACATGTGTATGTCATTATAATACAATAATTTAGATTCCTTTGAATATATACCTAATAATGGGATTGCTGGGTTGAATGGCAATTCTAAGTTTTTTGAGAAATCACCAATTTCTTTGCTTTCTACAACTGCTGAACAATTTACATTCCCACCCATAGTGTGTAAGTATCCCCTTTCTACAATGTGGCCAACAAGAATATGAAAAAATGCTCAGCATCACTAGTCATTAGAGGGAAGCAAATCAAAACTACAACTACATGTGATACTATCTCACACTAGTTAGAATGGCTACCATTATTATTTTTTGAGACAGAGTCTCACTCTGTTGCCCAGGCTGGAGTGCGATGGTGTGATCATGGCTCACTGCAGCCTTGATTTCCTGGGCTCAAGGGATCCTCCCGCCTCAGCCTTCCTTGTAACTGGAACCATAGATGTGCTCCACCATATCTGGCTATTTTTTTCTTATCTTTTTCTAGAGACGGGGTTTTGCCATCTCTTCAAGCAAGGGTTTTATCCAGGCTTGCCTCAAACTCCCTGGCTCAAGCAATCCTGCCTCAGCCTCCGAAAGTGTTGGGATTACAGGCATGAGCCACCACACCCAGCCAGAATGGCTATTATTAAAAAGTCAAAAAATAACAGATACCAGTGATGTTGCAGAGAAAAGGGAACACTTAACGCACTGCTGGTGGGAAAGCATATTAGTTCAGCCATTGTGGCAAGTAGTTTGGCAATGTATCAAATAATTTTAGCAGAAATCATGTTGCTCTGATAGGGGCTTTGTTCAAACTTATGTCTTATATCCTTCTTAGTGCCTCAAACTAGATCCTGTTCAGACATGCAATAAAAGCTAGTATGTTTGTTTTGGTGCCAACAAAAGAATTGAAATCCAAGCATAATTTTTTTCATCATACACATTGTCTATGAACTTTCTGAAAATATTTCGTATGTCTTTACTTCTCATCTTAATGTTTACTTTTTCCAATATTAATATAGCTATGTTTACTCTTTGGTTTAGTCAACCTTACTACTTTCTTCGGTTTGCTCAGCCCTATAGCTTTATCTACAGTCTATATTTAAAGTGTACTTCTTTTAAGTGGTATATTATTGCTTTTACTTTTTGATTCAACTAGACAATCTTTGACTTTTTGCATTTTATTTACTTTTAATGTAATTACTGATACATTTGGTTTATGTATACCTCTTACTATTTCTTTTATTTTACCTATCATATTTAATGTTTCCTTTTTTCTCTTATCTTTTAGATTAACTACTTATTATAACAATTTTTATTATCATCACATATTTGAATGTTATTTTCTATCTATTAAAGTTGATAATTACGCATTCTGTTCTTAGATACCATAAATATTACAATATATTTCACTGATTTATTAAAATCTAATACATATCATTGCTTCCCCCATAGTAATAGTATTTGTTTTTAAAAATTACATAATTGGGTATCTTTGGAGAATTTTGATAACTTTTGAGTATCCAGTCTGCTGAATATGTATTTTGATTTGTTTAGTTTTATGTTTTTAACGGTGTAACAATGTCAATAAATTATAGAGCAGATTAAATAGTAGATTTTTCTTTTCAGTAAGAAAATACCTACCTATTAAATTCTGGAAGTAAAGAATGCTATTTGTTTGTGGTTAGTGAAAATAGTGAATGTTGAAGATCATATTTTGCATAACAGATTAACAAGTTTTTTAAAAAATTGAAGCAGATTATATATGGAAGATGTTGATGGAAAAGATAAAGAACAACTTCTATTCTGTAAACAATAAGGCTGTGGAATGTGTGTGCAGCTCACCAGTACTTACTAGTTTTAATTATCAGTTTCCAAGTCAGTACAGTGCTAGGGTTAAAACAATGGCTTTTAGGAAGATGTGGGTAGATGTTAGATGTGAAGTTCATACTATTACCTATAATTTATTGAGAGAAAAAAAGAGAAACCGCAGCCCCCTAAGAAGAGTTAAAAACTTTTGCCTCAATCAGTTTTCATTCTAAATCACTTTCAATTCTTCCAAATCTGACCTCTTTTTCTATGATTGATTGAGATCAGGATAAAAATCTACTATGATGTAACCTATGAGAGCTTCTTAACACAGGTGTCAGTATTTTGTAAGACAGTACAATTTGTTTGAAAGCTAAAAAATAAAATCTCAAGTTTTCTGCTTTTATTTACTGGATGAATTTATTTGTGACATGTCCAATGTTCAATTTAGCTTTGGACTCGGTTTTACCTATCAAACCCTAAGCCACAGTGTTATATTTAAGGGTTGAGTATATTGTATTTGAGGTGGTAGTGAATTATCCAATTAGACGTTATTCCACTGATTCTTCTTATTGACTACAGCCACGTGGATATTTGGTTTCCGTATTTGCTTCACAAATAAATTGCAAAGTTATGAAACAATATGTTTAATGACTATTCCATTCTAAGAACACTAACATAAAAATATTTTCTTTGCTCTATACCCCAACCGCAATTTCTAAAGCCTTAAACTTTGAAACATACTTACTCTTCTGTATTAACCCTGTACTGATTCAGCCCTCAAGCTCTTTGGAATGTTTCTTCTCCATTTTGTCACATTTCCTCTGCCTTATTTTTGCAATATCCTTTTGGCCAGTCTTCCACTGTTTTCTTCATATTCCAATCCCAATATAAATCAACATGTGCGAAATTGTCTCTCCCAAAACATCATTAAAAAATATTTCTGGCCAGGGATGATGGCTCATGCTGGTAATCCCAGAGACTTGGGAAGCCAAGGCAGGAGGATCACTTGAGGCCAAGAGTTCAAGACTGCATTGAGTCATAAGCCCGCCACTGAACTCCAGCCTGGGTGACAGAGCAAGACCTCATTTCTAAAAAATATTTTTAAAACATTTTAAAACATTTATTCAGGCATGGTGGCATGTGTGTGTAGTCCCAGCTACTTGGGAGGCCTAGGTAGGAGCATTGTCTGAGCCCAGCAGTTGAAGACTGCAGTGAGCCATGATCGTGCCACTGCAATCAGTCTGGGTGAAAGATCAAGACCTCGACTCTAAAAAAAAAGTAAAATAAGATAAAATTATCTTTTCTTCCTTCCTTTCTTTGCTTCTTCCTTCCTTCATTTCTTCTTTTCTCATTCTGTGCAAAAGTCAGACAGAATGAGGTGGGAGTAAAGGTGGGAGTTCATATAATAGATGGGTATAGCATTGGTGTCTTTGCAAGGTATGGAGTTAAGGAGGACATCTACACTGAGGGAAGTAAGACCTGAGTGTGTGAAGATGGGAGGTTGATTAAATTGTACATTTGTTTTCAGAAATGAGAGTTATAAACATGCTAAAGGGAATGATTTCAATAATCTCGTGGGGTTGGCTTAGAACTTAAGCTTTTTGGTGTGAACTCATGGCCATATTGTGTGTGTGTGTGTGTGTGTATATATATATAAATACATCATATATAATATCTATTATATATTATATGTAATTTATATATAATGTGTTTACATATAAAATATATGTGTTTATATATAATATATATGTGTTTATATATAATATATATAATATATAATGTGTTTATATATAATATATATAATATATAATGTTTATAATATATATAATATATAATGTGTTTATATGTATACACACACACACACACACACACACAATACCAGAATCACATGTTGGAAATTAAAGGATAAAGTACTACCTGATACCAGAATTTAATTAGGGTATTTAATGAAATGAAATAATTACATAGCAAAAGAAAAACTGGAAGCAGCCGGGCACGGTGGCTCACACCTGTAATCCCAGCACTTTGGGAGGCCAAGGTGGGTGGATCATGAGGTCAGGAGTTTGAGACCAGCCTGGCCAACATAGTGAAACCTCATCTCTACTAAAGTACAAAAATTAGCCGGGTGTGGTGACATGCATCTGTAGTTCCAGCTACTCCGCAGGCTGAGGCAGGAGAATCACTTGAACCCAGGGGGCAGAGGTTGCAGTGAGCCAAGACCATGCCATTGTACTACAGCCTGGGTAGTACAAAAAAACAAAAACAAAAAACAAAAACTGGAAGCATGTTACAGAAGAATTTGGAAGATAAATCAGTGGTTCACCACTACTCCTGTAAAAGGCCATATATTAAATATTTTAGGCTTTTTGAGGCACATACAATATTCTTTTTTTCTGTCCTTTTCATAACCTCCTAAAAAACGTAAATTCATTCTTAGCTGGTGGGTTACATAACAATAGGCCATGAGCCAGATTTGACCTTTGGACCATAGTTTGTCCACCTCTGTGCTACATCAATAATTAGTAAATACTAGAATTATGGATGAAATATGTCAACTTTGGTCCTTCATAAAATATGATTAAAATAGCAAAAATAAAGTGTTTATGAGCAAATTTATTTTAATATTTCCTAGATATATGTGAGATCTATATCTCAAATACATAGATTTTGAAAATATATCTGGTTATTATAAAATCCTTAAGTCAAATTATAGCTTATAGCAATAATAAAATTAGTATACCACTGTTCCTCAGAAAAGTGCCACTTAAGTATTTTTAGAGAAAAGGCGATTGTGAGGGTAATACATTCTAACATCAAGCCCAACCATAACATTTCCTGTCATGCAATTCTCCAGTGTATATAATTTGCTTTCATACTACTCCCTGCTTAGTTACTACATATTTCACTTGAACTGCCGGGGGTTGTTCATCTATCAGGCAGTCTGCTGAGGAAGCAGATGCAAATTGTGCTTGGTCATCACACTCCTGCACTTTCTAATGGACAAACTATAAAAGTTATTCATGTGGAGACTGCGTTTTCCTATTTGTTATTGAACCTGGAGTTAACTGGCAATAGACTGAGTACTCCCTGAGTTTTAAGAACTGAACTGATGGAAAGAAAAGTTTTATTCAAGTTGTCTGTAGAGATGAAAATCAATTCTAAATGGCAATTACTCACAGGAGGTATTTTGGAAAGTGCTACTTCATGTCAGAGTAAAATTATTTTCTCTAGAGGAAAGGGATAGACGACCAATAGTGAGCACAAAAGATCTTACTTGTTATAATCAAATCAAAGATTGATGTGTCTCTTCTGAGGGGAAGTTGCATTGTGGTTTAAGAACACAGACATTGGAAGCTTGAATAGCTAGGTTCAAAACCTCTCTCTACAGCTTTACTACATGGGATAAATTGAACAAATTGTGTAACTTCTTGTGTCTTACATTTCCTCTCTGTGAAACAGGAAAAACAATAGTATCTTCACGTAGGGTTCTTTAGAGGATTACATTTGTAATATAAGAAAACACCTTAGAAGAATGCCTGGAACAAAACAACTACTCAATAAATATTAGTCATTGCTATTTTTATCAGTTTGCAGTTTCTTAAAAGAGAAAACATTGTTTACATTCACATCTATGAGTGGTGTCTTTTTGAAATGTAAGAATAATAGCAGTAACAAAAATAGCAAGAAAATAAATGACTTAGTTAAAAATGGCAAATAAACTGAATAGATATTTCTCAAAAGAAGACATACAAATTATCAATACGTACGTGAAAACATGTTCAACATCATTAATTGTCTAGGAAATGCAAAATAAAACCACAATGAGATATTGCCTAACACCTATTAGAATGGCTATCTTCAAAAAAACAAAAGATAATGTTGGCAAGGATGTGGAAAATAGGGAATCCTTGCATACTGTGGTGGTAATGTAAATTAGTACAGCTGTTATGTAAAACAACATGCAAGTTTCTTAAGAAATTAAAAATAAAACTACCATATGATCCGGCAATCCCACTTCTGGATATATATATATGCAAAGGAAATGAAATCAGTATGTTGAATAGATATCTGCATGGCCATATTCATTATAGCATTATTCATAGTAGCTAAGAGAAAATCAACCTGAGTCCATCAACAGATGAATGGAAAAAGAAAATATAGGTTTGTCTGAAGGTACTGATTCATCTCAACTGATTCATAGTCAGTTGCCAATCAAAGTCCTTGTTCTACCCTTTCTCCCCTTCTCAGTACTGCACTTGACTAGTCTAAATAAATAACAAAAAGAAAAGAAACTGATATATATATATAGATATATCTATCTATATATATAGATAGATATAGATATATATACACAATGGAATACTATTCAGTCTTTAAAAAGAAGGAGTAGGAGGTGGCCAAGATGGCTGACTAGAAGCAGCTAGTGTGCACCATTCTCATGGAGAGGAACAGAAGGGCCAAGTAAATACAGCACGTTCAACTGAAACAGCCATGTACATGCATTGGGACTAATACTCGACTCATGGAGAATGGAGAAAAGCACTCAGGAGAGACATGGAGCCATGGGAACCTCCCCAGTCCAGGGAAACAGTGAATGTGCAACCCTAGGGACCTGTGCTTCTCCCATAGATCTTTGCAACCCTTAGGTCAGGAGACCTCCTCCTTAACTCATTCCACCAGGGCCTTCAGTCTGACACATGGAGCTATGTGGATCTCAGCAGAGCAGTCATACAAGCACATGTGAAGACCTGGGGGCCTTGGATATCCAGGCTTTCACAGCTTCCTGGAAAAAGCAGCTGCGACTCCAGCAAAGTGGGAGGTTAGACCCCCGTACACACCCCAGGAAAGGGGCTGACTCCAGAGAGCTGAGCCCTGCTTCCACCGCATCTCACAGGATAAGACCAACTGGCTTAAAATTCTAGTCAGCTACCTGTAGCAGCCTTATCTCTCCCTCAGGAGGAGTTCCCAGGCGGAGAGGCAGGCTGCAATCTTTGCTGTTTGGCCTACTTAGCTGATTTTTCCTTCAGGTTCTGGAGAGTCCAAGGCAATCAGTGGCTGAAGTGGACCCCCAGCACGGCACAGCTGCTCTACGAAAACGTGGCCACAATGCTTTATAAAGTGGGTTCCTGATACCATTTCTCCTCATTGCTTGGCCCAACCAGGGTCTCTAGCTTCCCTGACCAGTGTTTTCTGGCCAAAAGAGGTTTCCAACCTCACTGGGACAGTGCTCCCAAGGAGGGGGCAAACTGACATCTTTGCTGTTTGGGCAACTTAGCCATTCTGCTTTGAAGAGCCCAAGGCCACTAGAGGCTGGAACAGACCCCCAGCACAGCACAGCTGCTGTATAAAAATGTGGCCAGACTGCTTTTTTAACTGGGTCCCCAATCCCATTCCTCCTCACTTGGCAGGACCTCTCAACCAGGGTCTCCAGTCACCTCCTACAGGCGATTTCAGGCTGGTAACAGGTCCATACCTCCCTGGGATGAAGCTCCCAGAGGGAGGTGCAGGTCATCATCTTTGCTGTTTTATAGTCTTTGGTTGATACCTCCAGGTACCAGAAAATCCAAAGTGACTAGGTATGAAACAGACCCCAGCATGCTGCAGCAGCCCTAAAGAAAAGTGGCCAGACTGTTATGTGGGTGCCCATTCCAATATCTCCTCACCAGGCAGGTCTTTCAGGCCTGGGCCGTCAGCCAGGCCCTGATGAGGCTATTGAGCTAGTAACAGCTCTGCAATTCCCTGGACAGAGCCCCCATGGGCAACTGAAAATCTCTCTGCCACTGCCTCTGCAGTGGAATTGCCCTTGCTACCCTCAGACTAATGAAGGAACAAAAGCCCTAAAAGCCTTATCCACACCTGCAACAAGCTGCAGTTGACCCAAGGAGAGGAGGCCAGTACATCTTCCACAGGTCCCACTCTCTCCTCTGCTCATCACCATACAAGGAACCCCTAGCTTGGGCCCACAGCACAGACCCTCCATCCTGGGCTGATTGCACTGAGTGATTGCTGATCTGCATGCAATCTGGGGTGGAGCCCCCAGGAGACAAGCAAAAGACCCTTGGCCACAACTACTGCAAAGGTCCCTTCCTCTGCTGCCTCCAAGTTGGGGAAGGAATGTAAACCCTGGGATTGCCCCAGAGCTGCAGTAGTATGCCTGGATCTACAGTCCAGTAGTCTGTCTTGATCTACAGTCAGCACTCAAGAGGGAGAGGAGCCCACACTTTCAAAGCATTGAGAAGGAACATGGCTGCAACTGTGAGGAAACTTAGGGGAGCCACACAACTGAGCAAGAGTTTAACAATTGACCGATACACTTAAGCATCCACCCTAAAGCTTCACCACCAAAAATACCTCACTAACACACCCCATCCTGAAACCAAAGCCAGGAAGTCAGCTTCAAATAATGACCCTGCCTTGGGGTCATTGACAAAGTGTTGTCCCTGTGAAAACATCCAGAAAAGAAGTCTATTGACCATACTCAATCTACACTGCAGTTGAAAGAACACCCACATGCAGAGATGAGAAATAACCAATGCAAGAACTTTGGTAACTCAAATGGCCAGAGTATTTTATGTCCTCCAAATGATCACACTAGTTTTTCCAGTAAAAGATCTTAACCAGGCTGTGCTGGCTAAAATGACAGAAACAGAATTCAGAATATGGATAGTAATGAAGATCATCAAGATTCGGCATGGCAAAACCTAATCCAAGGCAACTAAGAATGATAATAAAATGATAAAGGAGCTGAAGAATGAAATAGCTGGTATGAAAAGGAAGCTAACAGATCTGACAGAGCTGAAAAACACAATACAAGGAATTGACAATGTAATCACAAGATTAACAGCAAAATAGACCAAGTTGAGAAATAAATTAACTGGTTCTCTGAAATAAGACAGTCAGAGAAAAATAAAGAAAAAGGAATGAAGATGAATGAACAAAACCTCTGTGAAGTATGGGATTATGTAAAAAGGCCAAATCTATGAATCACTGGCATCCCTAAAAGGGAGGGGGAGAAAGTAAACAACTTGGAAAGCATATTTCAGGATGTCCATGAAAACTTCCCCAACCCTGCTAGAGAGGCCAACAGTCAAATTCAGGAAATACAGAGAGCCCTAGCAAGATTCTATAGAAGACCATTGCCAACACACATCATCATCAGATTTTCTAAGGTCAAAATGAAAGAAAGAATTTTCAAGTTAGCTACAGAGAAAGGGCAGGTCACCTACAAAACAAACCCCATCAAGCTAACAGCGGATTCACTTCCTTGCACATTCCTACCCTGCATCCCAATTTCTTCTCTGAAACTCAAGGAAGAGGCTGAGTGAAATAATAATATTTGAAAGCATCTCAAAAATAGCTATCATCCACTAAGTAACATGTGGCCTTGTGAATTCTAAGGTCACTAGCATGGTGCCTAACTTCTCCCAAAACATCTCAATACCTGACATTGGCAAGCTCACTTTCTGGGGTGCTGTACCTGTGGCCTCTCAAACTTTGCTTCTCTGTGGCATCCATAGCTGGATCTCTACAGTAACAATTTTTATGCTGTACAAGAACTGATAAACTACAGTGGCTTATCCTTCAGTAAAACACCTCTTCTGAGCTAAAAGAAGAGCAATTTAATTCTCTCCAAATTAAACTATTTTTCTGTAATTGTGGTCTTCTTGATAAAATTAGAAGGATTTGAAAGGAATAGAAAAGGGAATTTTTTAAACATTTTAATGCTTTTCTGAGTAACATTTAAAATTGTATTTCTCATACTTTGGGAAACACTACCATGCAGGAAGCTTTAGGGGAACACTAACACTTTAATTAGACTTTTGTATGAGAATAGAATTCAGAAATTTATTGAGTTTTAATTCAGTAATATAGAGAAGGGAATAACGCTAGCAAATGTACCAAATGAGGCACATTGACTAGTTAGGTTTGCTTGGTGATAAAATGACTGAAGAGCTCCGCCAGTTATATTATACAAGGCCTCAAATTCCAAGCTAAGCAAGATGAACTACATGCAATAGTCATCCTGAAAGGATTTTGAAAAAGAGTAATATGCACAGCTAATGAGGCTCAATCCAGCATAGACTCAAGAAGGAAGACCTGAATGCAGGGAAACCACTGCCTTGGTAGTTACTGGATCAATATAAGGGAATCTACATATTGCTACTGTAAGGGGCAAAGGCGAAAGAGAAACTGTGAGGAAGAGGAGACAATGAGATGTACAGAGTTTCAAGATTGGTTGGCAAGGAATCTGCTGGTACCATGACAGAAAAGGAAAATTCAAAGGGAAAATAAGGCATAAGGGGAAACATGATATTTAGTTTTAAAAACAACAAATTTGAAAAGAAAACCATGGGATTCAAGTACAGAGTACTTAGTGATGGAAGTATTTTGACCTACACAAGTTAAATCATGAATGGAAATATTGGCCTGGAGAATACTCCAAAAGATATACAGTATAGAAAAAGAAGAGAGGGCACACAATGCATTGGGTGGGAATAATGACAAGTGCAGATAGTGAAGGCTGTGTGAGTACACAGCAGTGGGAGGAAGGTGAGGTCACAATCTAGTGTAGTGTTTTGGGACAAAAAAGGAAAAGACAAGCTCAAAAGGAACACTGGATTCTCTAGTGCTCAGTGCTACATAGACGTCAAGGAGATTAAGAACACTTAAACCCATACATTTGCCAAAAAGGTAGTTATTTGTGTCCTTTGAAGGCAGAGTAATGAAGGCAAAGATTAAAATCAGGTAACTAATAAGAGAAAAGGGGGGCAAAGAGTATAAAGTATCAAATAAGCTTAATTACATTTTGTATCAAAGTTTTAGCTTTCACGCTAAAATTAAATTCCTTAGAGGCAAGTATCAAAAATAATAATTACATGTTTTCCCATCAATTTGATATGATGACTTGCAAATGAGAAGTACTCAACATATCATCACTGATTTATTGATTTATCCATCCATTCAACTGATATTCATTAAGTTCCTACTGTATGCCTCCTACTCTTTTAGGTGCTGGAGCTGTAACAGTTTGGTAGGAAACAATTCTCTCTCTTACCCTAGGGTCTTTCAGAGTAGTAGTGGAGACAGTTATAATGACCAATTATCACACATGTGAGAGCTCCCAGCAAAAGAAAAATCACACTTTGGTCTGGAAAGGTAAGTCAAAACTTTCTCGACAAAATATTCTAAAAGATCCTTATTAAAATGATCAAAAAGTCAATGGTACTTTAAGAATCATAAAAAAGATCAAACTTTTAAAAGATTGAGTCTTCTTCAAGGAAAACAGTTTCCTCCAAGCATCCCGAATTTGCCTCGGAACTCCACTTCTCTCTTTGACTGTCCTCAAAGGCAACTATTTTATGACATCATCAAAACCAAAGATTCAGTACATAAGTCATCTAATTCTCTGTATCTATCACAACCTAAAATCACACAAAGGTTGTGCACTTTCTCTTTAAAATAATGTGTGTGCACCCCCCACTCCCCACACGTGGTGAACAGCAAAGCTAAAGTTCATGTGGCAGGTAAAGCTAGTCTCTAAAACTCAGACTACAGTTGACAATAAGTTGCTGAAATGACTTTATGTAGTCCGTGATTCAGTCATAGAAGAACTAATTTAAAAACAGGAAAGTGGGTTTGTACCGGAAATTGACAAAATTGCATGCAGAGATAAAAATTCAAGTACTTTTCTCTTTATGATAGTTTTGGATGCAGTTGCAAAGACTCATAAATCCCTAATGGTACTGCAACCACACACAGATATATCGTCTCCCTAACCCCTTGAATGCTGAAATTTGGATAAAATTCCTAGGAAATTCTTTACCATTCTTATATTTTTCTCTAGCATTAAAATACCCAGGCCTTGGCTTAGCCTAGGACAATTAAGGAAGTTAAAAGAGGGAGAGATGAACTCTCACCCAAAATACTGCACTTAGAATATTACTGTGACATTATATCTACTCTTTTGAAAGCACAAGCTTCAGGCTTTTTGAAAACACTATGAACAATTCCTCTCAATCCTATAAAATTAAAAAACTATGAATAATTCCTGTTCATTCTATAAAATAACTATAAAACATCCCTTTACTCACTTTAGACCCCTGCTAATGAGTCCTTGAAGACTTATAAGGTCAGTGGGATCAACAGCAAACTACTTGACGTGGAAGTCAGACCCTTACAGACAAACTCTATGCTATCATTGTAATTTCACAACCAAGTGCTCCTGTCCTGTGTCTTTTACACACATTGTGTTGTTTCTTGCTTTCATGGTTAATTTACACCTGCCTTTTCACCTAGTCAATTCCCACCTAATTTCTCTGTATGAGCCTCTGAAATTTCTTCATAAAACCTTATCGGTCTATTCCAGTTCAAATTGCATCTCTCTCCTCTGAACTCCTAAAGCACAATTAGATGCACCATTTGGTGGTGTTGATAACAACCAATCATGAAGTCATTTGAAGTCATAAAATAGTGGCTAACTTTCACTGAGTGGGAATTTCTTACATTCTACCTTCCTTCTTAGGCTGTAGCCTCCTGTTCTTCTGCTCAACATCTTCTACCCTCCTTTTTATTTTTCTTGTCCAAAAAAATTCTATTCAATTTGTAAGCCAGGTTTTCTTTTAAAGTTTGTTTTCTACAAAGCATGCCTTAAAACACTCTCTTTTATCTGACATTATTTATTAAGGTATTATTTTAAACCAATATTTAAGTTCAGATCTGGTTATAACTAGTAAAATTATACATCATATAATTTTATAATCATATATTTATTTATAAATTGTATAAATAAGTAATACAATAAGTTTACATACACACATGCACACACACATAACATATGAACTAACTTCTTAGAACTAGTTAAATAATAACCTAAAAGCAAATACAGGGGCAGGGCCAAGATGGCTGACTAGAAGCAGCAGCGTTCAGAGGCTGTTATCAAATAAAACGTAATAAATGTGTGAAGACTTCACCAGAAACCAAGGTATCCAGGTTCTCTCATCAGAACAGATTAGGAGGCTGGCATAACCCACAAAGAAAAGGAAGAACAGTGTGGTGCAGCAGTCTACCTGAGAGCCACATGGGGCAAGAGGGCCCCCTCCCACCAGCCAAGGGAGGCAATGAGTGAGCGTGCTACCCAGCCAGGTACGCCATGCTTTTTTCCACGGAACTGCACAACCCATGGATCAGAAGATCCCACTCATGAAACCATGCCACTGGGACCTAGCATCCCAACCCCAGAATGTGCAGATTCTCGACAGCCTCTCAGCTGAAATCTGCTTAAGCCTACTGAACCTGTGGAGAGGGTAGACCAGCACTACAGCTGTGGCTGCCTGCTGTCTACACCATTTGAGATCCTTGGGGGAGGGGTAGGAACAGCACTGGGGCTCACAACTGCCTAACACTCTAAGCTCTCTGGGTCGAGGAAGGGTGACACACGTCTCTATAGCTTCAGGCTGTGCTTTTCCCCTGCTGGAGCCAAGGAGGCTGGATGGTTTGGTCCCAAGACATGTCTCCCACAGCCCAACACACTGGCTGTGGCAGTCTGTGGCCAGGATGCCTCTTCAGGTCTGACCCTGACGCATCCTTCCTTCTTGGGTGGGGCTTCCCTGCAGGAACTCCAATAACTCCAGCCAGAGGCTTAGCGACAGAATCCAGATCTCCCTAGACCTGAGCCCCTAGAAGAAGGATTGGCCACAGTCTCTGCAGATCAATAGACTTAGCTTTTCCTCCTGCTACTTCTGAGGAATCTGGGTAGCCCAGATGAGTGGGTGCCCCCCAGCAAAGCACATCCCCTCCACCAAGGGACAAAGTGCTTCGTTAAATGGGTCCTGTGTCCCATGCCATCCAACTGGGTGCGACCCTCCAACAGGGGTTGTCAGACATCTTATACAGGAGCGATCCTACTGGCATCAGGTTGATGCCCCTCGAGGTCAGAGGTCCCAGGAGAAGGAGCAGGCACCCATCTTTGCTGTTCTCAGCCTCCTTGAGTGACATCTCCAGGCACAGGAGCAAATCAGATGAATAGGGCCTAAAGTGAACCCCCAGAAAACTGCAGCAGCCCTGCAGAGAGGGACCTGTCATTGAAAAAAAAACCCAAATAAGCAGAAAGCAACAACAACAGCACCATTAACAACAACAACAAAAGCCCCCACAAAAACCCTATCCAAGGGTCAGCAACATCAAAGACTAAAACTAGACAAACTCACAGAGACGAGAAAGAATCAATGAAAAAATGCTGAAAACCCAGAGTGCTTCTTCTCCTCCAAATGATTGGGAAGTCTCTCCATCAATGGCACAGAACTGGACAGAGGATCAGATGGATAAATTGATAGAAATAGCCTTCAAAAGATGGGTAATAAAAAACTACACTGAGCTAAAGGAGCATGTTTTAACCCAATGCAAAGAAGCTAAGAACCTTGATAAAATGTTAGAGGAATTGCTAACTGGAATAACCAGTTTAGAGAGGAACAGAAACAACCTGATGGGGCTGAAAAACACAGCACAAGAACTTCATGAAGCATACACAAGTATCAATAGCCAAATTGACAAAGTGGAAAAATGGATATCAGAGTTTGAAGACTACCTTGATGAAATAAAGCATGCAGACAAGACTAGAGAAAAAAGAATGAAAAGGAATAAACAAAGCCTCCAAGGAATATGGAACTTCATAAAAAGACTTAACGTACAATTGATTGGAGTATGAGAAGGATATGGGAAGAACGGAAATAAGCTGAAAAACACACTTCAGGATATTATCCAGGAGAACTTCCCCAACCTAGCAAGACAGGACAACATGCAAATTCAGGAAATACAGAGAACACCACTAAGATATTCCATGAGAAGATCAACACCAAAACACATAATCATCTGATTCTCCAAGGTCGAAATGAAGGAAAAAATGTTAAGGGCAGCCAGAGAGAAAGGCCAGGTCACCTACAAAGGGAAATCCATCAGACTGACAGTGGACCTCTCGGCAGAAACTCTACAAGCCAGAAGAAATTGGGGGCCAATATTTAACATTCTTAAAGAAAAGAATTTTCCACCCAGAACTTCATATACAGCCAAACTAAGCCTCAGAAGCAAAGGAGACATAAAATCCTTTCCAGACAAACAAATGCGGAGGAATTTTGTTACCACCAGGCCTACCCTGCAAGAGCTCCTGAAAGAAGCACTAAATATGGAAAGGAAAAACTGGTACCAGCCAAAATGTAAAAGGGTTAAATGCCCCAGTTAAAAGACACAGCCTGGCAAATTGGACAAAGAGTCAAGACCCATCTGTGTGCTGTATTCAGGAGATCCATCTCACGTGCAAAGACACACATAGGCTCAAAATAAAGGGATACAGGAAAATTTACCAAGCAAATGAGAAGCAAAAAAAGCAGGGGTTGCAATCCTAGTCTCTAACAAAACAGAATTTAAACCAACAAAGATCAAAAAAGACAAAGAAGGCATTACATAATGGTAAAGGGAACAATTCAACAAGAAAAGCTAACTATTCTAAATATATATACACCCAATAAAGGAGCACACAGATTCATAAAACAAGTTCTTAGAGACCTACAAAGGGACTTAGACTCCCACACAATAATAGTGGGAGACTTTAACACTCCACTGTCAGTATTAGACAGGTCAATGAGACAGAACATTAACAAGAATATTCAGGACTTGGGCTCAGCTCTGGATCAAGAAGGCCTAGTAGATGTTTGCAGAATTCTCTACCTCAAATCAAAAGAATATACATTCTTCTCAGTGCCACATGGCACTTACTCTAAAATCTACTACATAATTGGAAGTAAAACACTCCTCAGCCAATTCAAAAGAACTGAAATCATAACAAACAGTCTCTGAGACCACAGTGCAATTAAATTAGAACTCAGGATTAAGAAACTCACTTAGAACCACAAAATTACATGGAAATTGAACAACCTACTTCTGAATGACTCCTAGGTAAATAATGAAATTAAAGCAGAAATCAAAATGTTCCTTGAAACCAATGAGAACAAACAGACAGTGTACCAGAATCTCTGGAACACAACTAAAGGAGTGCTAAGAGGGAAATTTATGGCACTAAATGCCCACATCAGGAAGCTAGAAACATCTCAAATAGACACACTAACATCAAAATTAAAAGAGAGACAGACACAAGAGCAAACTAGTCCAAAAGCTAGCAGAAAACAAGAAATAAATAAATGAGAAAATAATCAAAGGAAATAGAGAGATGAAAACCCCCCAAAATAATCAGTCAATCCAGGAGCTAGGTTTTTTGAAAAAATTAACAAAATAGATAGACCACTAGCTAGACTAATGAAGAAAAGAGGAAAGAATCAAATAGACACAATAAAAAACGATAAAGGGGATATCACCAATGATCCCACAGAAATACAAACTACCATCAGAGAATACTATAAACACCTCTAATACAAATAAACTAAAAATCTAGAAGAAATGGATAAATTCCTGGACACATACACCCTCCCAAGACTAAACCAAGAAGAAGTTGAATCCCTGAACAGACATTAACAATTTCTAAAATTAAGGCAGTTATTAATAGCCTACCAACCAAAAAAGGCCCAGGACCAGATGGATTCACAGCTGAATTCTACCAGAAATACAAAGAGGAGCTGGTATCATTTCTTCTGTAGCTATTCCAAACAATTGAAAAGGAGGGACTCCTCCTTAACTCATTTTGTGAAGCCAGCATCATCCTGATACCAAAACCAGAAAAAGACATAACAAGAAAAGAAAAATTCAGGCCAATATCCCTGATGAACATTGAAGTGAAAATCTGCAATAAAATACTGGCAAACGGAATCCAGCACCATATCAAAAAACTTATCCACCACAATCAAATCAGCTTCTTCACTGGGATGCAGGGCTGGTTCAACATATGCAAATCAAAAAACATAATCCATCACATAAACAGAACCAATGACAAAAACCACGATTATCTCAATAGATGCAGAAAAGGCCTTTGATAAAATTCAACATCCCTTCGTGTTAAAAACTCTCAATAAACTAGGTATTGGTTGAATATATCTCAAAATAATAAGAACTATTTATGACAAACCCACAGCCAATATCATATAGAATGGGCAAAAGCAGGAAGCATTCCCTTTGAAAACCAGCACGAGAAAAGGATGCCCTTTCTTACCGCTCCTATTCAACATAGTACTGGAAGTTCTGGTTGGGGCAATCAGGCAAGAGAAAGAAATAAAGGGTATTCAAGTAGGAAGAGAGGAAGTCACACTGTCTCTGTCTGCAGATGACATGTTTTTATATTTGGAAAACCCCATCATCTCAGCCCAATAGCTCCTGAAACTGACAAGAAACTTTAGCAAAGTCTCAGAATACACAATGTGCAAAAATAATAAGCATTCCTTTACACCAACAATAGACAAGCAGAGAGCCACATCATGAATGAACTACCATTCATGATCACTGCAAAGATAATAAAATATCTAGTAATTCAGCTAATTCAGCTAACAAGGGATGTGAAGGACCTCTTCAAGGAGAACTACAAACCACTTCTCAAGGAAATAAGAGAGGATACAAGCAAATGGAAAAACATAGGATCCTCATGGATAGAAATAATCAATATCATGAAAATGGCCATACTCCCCAAAGTAATTTATAGATTTGATGTTATTCTCATCAAACTACCATTGACATTCATCACAGAATTAGAAAAAACTACTTTAAATTTCATAAGGAATCAAAGAAGACCCCATACAGCCAAGACAATCCTAAGCAAAAAGAACAAAGCTGGAGGCATCATGCTACCTGACTTCAAACTATATTACAAGGCTGCAGTAACCAAAACAGCATGGTACTGGTACCAAAACAGACATACAGACCAATGGAACAGAACAGAGACCTCAGAAATAACACCACACACCTACAACCATCTGGACTTTGACAAACGTGTCAAAAACAAGCAATAGGGAAAGGATCTCCTATTCAGTAAATGGTGCTAGGAAAACTGGCTAGCCATATGCAGAAAACTGAAACTTAACTCCTTCCTTACATCTTATACAAAAATGAACTCAAGATGGATTAAAGACTTAAATGTAAAACCTAAAACCATAAAAATCCTTGAAGAAAACCTAGGTAATACCATTCAGGACATAGGCATGGGCAAAGACTTCATGACAAAAATGCCAAAAGCAATTGAAACAAAAACCACAATTAACAAATGGGATCTAATTTAATTAAGAACTTCACAGCAAAAGAAACTATCATCAGAATGAGCAGGCAACCTACAGAATGGGGAAAAATTTGGAATGTACCCATCTGACAAAGGTCCAATATCCAGAATTTACAAGGAACTTAAATATATTTACAAGAAAAACCAAACAACCCCATCAAAAAGTGGGCAAAGGATATGAAAGAACACTTCTCAAAAGCAGACATTTATGTGGCCAGCAAACATATGAAGAAAAGCTCAACATCGCTGATCATCAGAGAAATTCAAATTGAAACCACAATGACATACCATCTCACACCAGTCAGAATAGCAATTATTAAAATGTCAGGAAACAATAGATGCTGGTGAGGTTGTGGAGAAATAGGAATGCTTTTACATTGTTGGTGGGAATATAGTTCAACCATTGTGGAAGACACTACTGTGATTCCTCAAGGATCTAGAACCAGAAATACCATTTGACCCAGCAGTCCTATTACTGGGTATATACCCAAAGGAATATAAATCATTCTACTATAAAGACACATGCACACCTATGTTTATTGCAGCACTATTTACAATAGCAAAGACATGGAACCAACCAAAATGCCCATCAATGATAGACTGGATAAAGAGAATGTGGTACATATACACGATGGAATATACCAGGCAGCCATAAAACAGAATGAGATCATGTCTTTTGCAGAGATATGAATGAAGCTGGAAGCCATCATCCTCAGCAAACTAACACAGGAACAGAAAACCAAACACTGCACATTCTTACTCATAAGTGGGAGTTCAACCGTGAGAACACATGGACACAGAGAGGGGAACAACACACACCAGGGCTTGTTGGGGGTTGGGGGGTGAGGGGAGAGAACTTAGAGGATGGGTCAATAGGTGCAGCAAACCACCATGGCACATGTATACCTATGTAACAAACATGTACATTCTGCACATGTATCCCGTTTTTTTTTTTTTAAAGAAATAAAGAAAAAAAATACCTATCACCCTTAAAACAGACGATCCTAAATTTTGAGGATTCAAATACAAACCTTGTATTACAATTGTAATGTTCACTCTCCTTAAAATAATCATCCTCCATGAGATGAAGAAAATAAATATTTCTTAGGGACTCTATGTCTCAACAAACCATGGATCTCCCAAACAAAAATCACCACTCAGAAATGAAACTTGGAAACCTTCTAACCACAGGACGATACTTTACCCCTCAAACTAGTGCTGAGATGAATCTGTCTCTCCATTCTATTTGATAACTGAGCCTTGTTTCAGGTTTTTCTAGAATCAGGTAGTTTTCTTTCAGAACAATGTGCTACAGATTTAACACACCTAGATTTATACAAGGGGATAAATCTTGACAAAACAGTACACAGCAGTTCAATTAACCAGCTTCAGGGGAACCTAAAGTGATTGCAGGAGTGCAATCACTTTAGCTAAGAATATAAGGTTTGAGGCTACCTTTATTATCTGAGGGTAAATGCATCAGTATTAAGTGGTCCTTTGGTAACTACATGTAATACAAACCTAGCCAACAAAGTTTCTGAGTAATAATTGAAAATGGAAAAACCATTTAGTAATAGTAAATATAATATTCTGAAAACCCAAACCAATAAAAATATTTTCAACCTTTGTTATTTGACTTAATATATTAAAGACAAGAGCAAGAAATTAGAAGTACAAGTTATAATAGATTAAAAGTCACTAAGTGTCAGATTAAGAAAAGCAAGTTTGACTGTGTATAGATAGATTGAATTATGTGTCTAGAGAAACTTTTACTTTTCCCCTTGACTAGAAATAGCTATTTTTAAAAAGTCAACCCTTAAGAGAAATAGAGAATTCTGTAAAATGAATTATTAATTCCTTTGTATGTGGATTTTATCATTCTAGGCTGCAGGGGCTGTCAACTTTCAGTGTTCCAACAAGCCCATTCTGTCAAGTAAGTTCTGGATACAGAATCATGAATGAACACTGATGCCCCTAAACAGCTTGTTCAGATTGTGTGTCCCTTGAGGTTTAACAGAATCAAAACTACTCCCACTGTCAACACCCTTCTATCCCACCCCACCCCATTCCTCCAACTGTATTTACTTTTAAATACTATGTTCTCATTTAAATATTTCTTTGTAATAACAACCACGTTTGATGATTACCATACATGCAAATATTTCTCTTACCCATGATTTCATCTGTTTCTCCTAACTACATGCAAATATTTCTCTTACCCACAATTTCATCTGTTTCTCCTAACAGCTCTCTAAGCTAAGTTCATTCTCATCTCACCTGTAAAAACACATATAGATGAAGTAATACATACAGCAAAGTAAAGGAGTAGAAAAATATATTCCATGCAAACAAAAACCAAAAGTGAACAGAAGTATCTCTATTTATATCAGATAAAGTAGACTTTAAATTAAAAACAGTAAAAGGAGACAAAGAGGGTCAATTCAACAAGAGAATGTAATAATTGTAAATATATATGCACCTAACACTAAAGCACTCAGATTCATAAAACAAATATTTCCAGACCTGAACAGAGAGATAAACAGCAATATAATAGTAGTTGGGGACTTCAACACCCTACTCACAGCACTAAACAGATCACCCAAACAGAAAACTGGCAAAGAAACATTGCACCAAGGGTTTTAAAAGCAGCATAAACTTGGATCATGTTTTTTTTAATCCATTCAGCCAATATATATCTTTTAAGTGAATCATTTAATACATTTAAGTTCAAGCTTAATATTAATACATAAGATTTTGTTCCTTTTCTTATTGTTAATTATTTCCCAGTTGCTTCATAGATTCCTTTTTTTTTCCCTCTATTTGTCATTGTTGTTTGATGGAATTCTGTAGTGCTGCTATTTTATTCCTCCCTATTCCTTTTTCTGTGGAATTGCTTTACAATTGAGGTTGATGCTTTGTGCATTTTCATGATGGTGAACATTATCCTTTTGCTTCCAAAATTAGGACTCCTTTGAGCATTTCTTATGGGGCTGTCCAGTGGGTGGTGATGAATTCCCTCAGCATTTGCTTGTCTGGAAAATATTTTATTGCTCCTTAATTTATGAAGATCAATCTTTCTGGGCATACAGTTTTTGATTGGCAGGGTTTTTTCTTTCAGAACTTTGAATATGTCATCTCTTTCTCTTTGGGTCTGTAAGGTTTCTGCTGAGATGTCCATCTTAGTCAAATGGTGTTTTACAAGTGACTAGACATTTTCCTCTTGCTGTGTTGAATTTGCTCTTTCACTTTGACTTTAGACAGTCTGATTATAATGTGCCATGGCAAAGACCTTTTTGCATTGTATTTGGGGATTGCCAGGCCTCCTGTGTCTGGATGTCTATATCTCTTGCTAGAATTGGGAAGTTTTTACCTACCATTTTGGTCATCCTAATGTAGATTCAAACAATAAGATGCTAGCAAAATGAATCAACCAGAATATTGGGATTTACACCAGGAATGGAAAGATCATTCAACATATGCAAATAAATAAACATGAGACATCACAAAAACAAAATGAAGAAAAATCATATGATCATCTCAATAGATGCAGAAAAAGCTTTTAAATAAAATTCAGCATGACTTTATAATAAGAATGCTCAAGAAATTAGGCATAGAAAGAACATGCCTCAAAATAATAATAAAAGCCATGTAAAACAAATCTACAGTTAACATCACACCGAATGGGGAAAAGTTGAAAGCCTTTCCTCTAAGAACTGGAACAAGAGTGTCCACTTTCACATCCCTATTCAACATAGTACTGCAAGCTCTAGCCAGAGCAATCAGGCAAGAGAAAGGAATAAAAAGCATCCAAACTGAAAAAGAGGAAGTCAAATTTTCCCTCTTTGATGATTATGTAATTTTGTATTTAGAAAAACCTAAAGACTCCATCAAAAAATTCTTGTTTGATAAATAAATTCAGTAAAGTTGCAAGATATGAAATCAATGTACAAAAATCAGTAGCATTGCTATAAACTGATAATGGTCTAGCTGAGAAAGAAAGTGATAAGCAATCCCATTTACAATAACCACAAAAGATAAAATGTCAGGAATTAATTTAATGAAGGAGGTAAAAATCTCTACAAGAACAGCTATAAAACACTGATGAAAGACCTTGCAGATGACACAAACAAATAGAAAAACATCACATGCTCATGAATTAGAAGAATTAATATCGTTAAATACTACCCAAAGCAATATACAGAGTCAATGCAATCTCTATTAGGGTATAAGCATAATTTTTTACAGAATTAGAAAAATCAATCCTAAAACTCATGTGGAACCAAAAAAGAGCCTGATATGGTTTGGCTGTGTCCCCACGCAAATCTCATCCCATAATTCCTACATGTTGTGGAAGGAAACTAGTGGGAGATAATTGAATCATGGGGGCAGTTTCCCCCATACTGTTCTCATGATAGTGAATAAGTCTCGTGTGATCTGATGTTTTTATAAGGGGTTTCCACTTTCACTTGGTTGTCATTCTCTCTTGGTTGCTGCTACGTAAGATGTGCTTTTCACCTTCCACCATGATTGTGAGGCCTCCCCAGCCATGTGGAACTGAGAGTCCATTAAACCTTATTTTCTTTATAAATTACCCAGTCTTGCGTATGCCTTTATTAGCAGCATGAGGACAGACTAATACAGTAAATTGGTACTAAGAGTGGGGTGCTGCTGTAAAGATACCTGAAATTGTGGAAGCAACTTTGGAACTGGCAAGGGTTGGAAAACTTTGGGGGGCTCAGAAGAAGATAGGAAAATGTGGGAAAGTTTGGAGCTTTCTAGAGACTTGTTGAATGGGTTTGACCAAAATGCTGATAATGATATGGACAATGAAATCCAGGCTGAGACGGTCTCAGATAGAGATAAGGAACTTGTTGGAAACTGGAGTAAAGGTGACCCTTGCCATACTTTAGCAAAGAGACTGGTGGCATTTTGTCTCTGCCCTAGAGATTTGTGGAACTTTGAACTTGAGGGAGATGACTTAGGATATCTGGTGGAAGAAATTTCTAAGTTGCAAAGCATTCAAGAGGTGACTAAGATGCTGTTAAAAGCATTCAGTTTTAAAACGAAACAGGGCATAAAAGTTTGGAAAATTTGCAGCCTGATGATGCAATAGAAAAGAAAATCCCATTTTCTGAGGAGAAATTCAAGACAGAGGCAGAAATTTGCATAAGTAACAAGGAGCCAACTGTTAATCACCAAGACAATTATGGAAAAATGTCTCTAGGGCATGCCAGAGACCTTTGCAGCAGCCAGTCCCATCACAGGCCCTGAGGCCTGGGAGGGAAAAATGGTTTCACGGACTAAGCCGAGGGCCCCCCTGCTGGGTGCAGCCTAGGGACTTGGTGTCTTGCATCTCAGCTGCTCTAGCCATGGGGAAAAGTGTCAAGGGAGTGTAGAAGAGATGTCTATTACTTATGTGGTACTCTAGTACAATTGTGAATGATAACCAGGTACATGTATTACTCCCTAGCTAGTGTAATTTACTAACAACAATATTTTTATAATAAATTTTTAATTTTGCTTCAGATTCCATGATCTATTGAGTGGTGATGGGATAATTCACTGTGTTACACTGTATATTGAATATTTGCATTTTTCAAAGTTTATGGACTATGTAAATCTGATGGAACTAATAATTTAACTTCTCTAACTAGGTAGCTCATTCTTACATTTAACAATCTTAAGCATGATATGGTTAGAAACAGCTGCAGAGCCATAAAGTAAAATAGATGCCCGAGTCTTTCAAAATATACATTCGAATATACCTTCAAACAATTAAATATGATTGCCTCCAATAATATTCCCGATAACACCTGAAAATGTTCAAATCTAGAAGCAATACAAGGTGAAATAGTTTATAAAACTAAATCACCTCTTGGTTTGTTGTTGTTGATTGCACAGGAAATGTTGCATAGAATTCATGCTATGAAGCACTGAGATAAAAATGTCACCAGAATTGAGGGAAAAGTGTAGGCATTCAGGTCAGTCATCAAATTGTAATGGCTGTTTGGGAAATATTTTCATGCTATTCAGCAGAAAATCCAGTTCCAATATGAAGTGAAACTCTTGGAAACACATTGGAATAGTGGCAAATTCATATGTATGGCAGAGGAAGTACTTGGAGCACAGATCTGCTGAATTTGTTTCACTTTGTATTTATCCACCATAGCACAAGCACTAAAGGGAATTGGTGTTTTTAATATACTATGTAAATGTTCTAAAGAACAATAATAAGTGAGAAAATCTGAGTAATCAATTTCATTCTTCTTTCCACTTTTAAAGAAAAATAAAGAAAATAAAACCTTTAAATTATGTCGAGAAAAACAGATGTTTGTGATTAAAACCACCTTTGCAAAAATTATGACAGTGAGAAAATTATGGCAGTGAAAGAGATCTGACGTAACCAACTTCATCTTGCCTTTAATTGCCTGACATCCCTTGGTCATTCCTGGGTGTGGTCCAAACTAACTTTGGGAGAAATTTAGTTTATTCTTTAAATGATAATATCCCTACTCAAAAAGCTAAACCACCTCTGTAAAATTAATGAAAGCTCACCATAGTAGGAGTTTCAGAGGCACCTGAATTCATAAACAATTACCAACTATGATTCCAGAGATCATGAGATTTGCCACTTCCCCAAATACTCCTCCAAATAACATTACCATTGTAGAACCTATTTTTGGCCTTTTGAGATGTCTTTTCAGACTTTTGCATTTCTGATGACCAGATAGCCCCACTCAGACTAGTGACTCTTGTGGTCCCCACCCAGATTCAGACTCAGCCCAGGAGGACTGTTTTACACACCCCTATTATTGCATCCCTAACCAACTCATTCCCTAGTCCACTGCCAGCCAAACTATCCTTGAAGAACCCTGGCTTCCGCATTTTAGGGGAGGTTGATTTGAGTAATAATTGAATTCCGGTCTCCTGTTTAGTGAGTACCACATCTTGATACATGTATCAAGATAACTTCTAGGGAGTTAAGCAGGACGGCCAAATAGGAATAGCTCTGGTCTGCACCTCCCAGTGAGACCAACACAGAAGTTGGGTGATTTCTGCATTTCCAACTGAGGTACCTGGTTCATCTCATTGGGACTGGTTAGGCAGTGGGTGCAGCCCACAGAGGGTGAGCAGAAGCAGGGTGGGGTATTGCCTCACCCAGGAAGTGCAAGGGGCCAGGGACCTCCCTCCCCTAGCCAAGAGAAGTTGTGATGGACTGTGCTATCCAGCCCAGATACTATGCTTTTCCCATTGTTTTCACAACGTGCAGACCAGGAGATTCCCTCGTGTGCCTAAATAAACCATCAGGGCCCTGGGTTTCAAGCACAAAACTGGGCAGCTGTTTGGGCAGACACTGAGTTAGCTGCAGGAGTTTTTTCCATACCCCAGTAGTGCCTGGAACCCCGGTGAGACAGAACCGTTCACTCCCCTGGAAAGGGGGCAGAAATCAGGAAGCCAAGAGGTCTCTCTCAGCAGGTCCCACTCCCATGGAGCCCAGCAAACTAAGAACCACTGGCTTGAAATTCTCACTGCCAGCACAGCCATCTAAGTCAACCTGGAACTATTGGGCTTGGTGGGGGGAGGGGCGTCTGCCATTAATGAAGCTTGAGTAGGTGGTTTTCCCATCACAGTGTTGAGGAAGCCAGGAAGTTCAGACTTGTGACTCACTGCATCACGGCAAAGCGATTGTGGCCAGACTGCCTCTACATTCCTCCTCACTGGGCAAGGCATCTCTGAAAGAAAGGCAGCAGCTCTAGTCAGGGACTTATTGATAAAACTCCCATATCCCTGGGACAGAGCACCTGGGGGAAGGTGTGGCTGTGGGCACAGTTTCAGCAGACTTAAACATTTCTGCCTGCCAGCTCTGAAGAGAGCAGCAGATCTCCCAGCACAGTGTTCAAGCTCTGCTAAGGGACAGACTGCCTCCTCAAGTGGGTCCCTGACCCCCATGCCTCCTGACTGGGAGATACTTCTCAGCAGGAGTTGACAGACACCTCATACAGGAGAGCTCCAGCTGGCATCAGGTGGGTGTCCATCTGGGATGAAGCTTCCAGAGGAAGGAGCAGGCAGCAATCTTTGCTGTTCTACAGCCTCCACTGGTGATACCCAGGCAAATAGTGTCTGGAGTAGAACTCCAGCAAACTCCAGCAGATGTGCAGAAGAAGGCACATGACTCTCAGAAGGAAAACTAACAAACGGAAAGGAATAGCATCAACATCAACCAAAAAAAGTCCACAAAAAAACCCCATTCAAAGATCACCAACATCAAAGACTAAAGGTAGATAAATCCACAAAGATGAGGAAAAACAAGTGCAAAAATGCTGAAAATTCCAAAAACCAGAATGCCTCTTTTCCTCCAAATCAGTGCAACTCCTCTCCAGCAAGGGCACAAAACTGGACTGAGAATGAGTTTGACAAATTGACAGAAGTAGACTTCAGGAGGTGAGTAATAACAAACTAGAGGAGCATGTTCTAACCCAGTGCAAGGAAGCTAAGAACCTTGATAAAAGGCTACAGGAAATGCTAACTAGAGTAACCAGTTTAGAGAAGAACATGAATGAACTGATGGAGCTGAAAAACACAGCACGAGAACTACATGAAGCATACACAAGTACGAATAGCCAAATCAATCAAACGAAAGAAAGGATATCAGAGATTGAAAATCACTTAATGAAATAAAGCATGAAGCAAGATTAAATAAAAAAGAATGAAAAGGAATGAACAAAGCCTCCAAGAAATATGAGACTATGTGAAAAGATCAAACCTATGATCAATTGGTGTACCTGAAAGTGATGGGGAGAATAAAACCAAGTTGGCAAATACACTTCAGGATATTATTCAGGAGAACATCCCCAAACTAGCAAGACAGGCCAACATTCAAATTCAGGAAATACAGAGAACACCACTAAGATACTCCTCGAGAAGAGCAACCCCAAGAAACGTAATCATCAGATTCTCCAAGGCTGAAATGAAGGAAAGAACGTTAAGGGCAGCCAGAGAGAAAGGCCAGGTTACCTGTAAAGGGAAGCCCATCAGACTAACAGTGGATCTGTCTGTAGAAATCCTACAAGCCAGAAGAGAGTGGGGGCCGATATTCAACATTCTTAAAGAAAAAAATTTTCAGTGCAGAATTTCATATCCAGCCAACCTAAGCTTCATGAGCAAAGGAGAAATAAAATCCTTCACAGACAAGCAAGTGCTGAGGGATTTTTGTCACCACCAGGCCTGCCTGACAAAGCTCCTGAATGAAGCACTAAATATGGAAAAGAAAAACCAGTACCAGCCACTGCAAAAACATACCAAAATATACAGACCAATGACACTATGAAGAAACTGCATCAAGTAATGTGCAAAATAACCAGCTAGCATCGTGATGACAGGATAACCTTCACATATAACAATATTAATCTTAAATATTAAATGGGCACCAATTAAAAGACACCAACTGGCAAACCAGATAAAGAATCAAGACCCATCCGTGTCCTGTATTCAGGAGAACCATTTCACATGCGAAGACACAGATAGGCTCAAAATAAAGGGATGGAGGAGTATTTACCAAGCAAATGGAAAGCAAAAAAAAAAAAAAAAAAAAAAAAAGCAGGGGTTGCAATCCTAGTTTCTGATAAAACAGACTTTAAACCAACAAAGATCAAAAAGACAAGGAAGAGCATTACATAATGGTAAAGAAATCAATGCAACAAGAAGAGCTAACTATCCTTAATATATATACCCCCAATACAGGAGTAACCAGATTCATAAAGCAAGTTCTTAGAGAACGACAAAAAGACTTAGACTCCTACACAATAATAGTGGGAGACTTTAACACCCCACTGTCAGTATTAGACAGATCAATGAGACAGAAAATTAACAAGGATATTCAGGACTTGAACTCAGCTCTGGACCAAGCAGACCTAATAAACATCTACAAAAATCTCCACCTAAAATCAACAGAATATACATTATTCTCAGTACCACATAGCACTTATTCTAAAATCAACCACAGAATTGGAAGTAAAACACTCCTCAGCAAATGCAAAAGAATCAAAATTATAACAAAAATTCTCAGCCCACAGTGTAATCAAATTAGAACTCAGGATTAAGTAATTCACTCAAACCGCACAACTACATGGAAACTGAACAACCTGATCCTGAATGACTACTGGGTAAATAATGAAATTAAGGCAGAAATAAATAAGTTATTTGAAACCAATGAGAACAAAGACACTATGTACCAGAATCTCTGGGACACAGCTAAAGCAGTGTTAAGAGGGAAATTTATAGCACTAACTGCCCATATCAGAAAGCTGGAAAGATCTAAAATCAACACCTTCATATCACAATCAAAAGAACTAGAGAAACAAGAAGCTAGCAGAAGAAAAGAAATAACTAATATCAGAGCAGAACTGAAGGAGATAGAGACATGGAAAACCCTTCAGAAAATCCATGAATCCAGAGTTGTTTTTTTGAAAACATTAACAAAATAGATAGATGACTAGCCAGTTGCCAGATTAATAAAGAAGAAAAGAGGGAAGAATCAAAGAGACACAATAAAAAATGATAAAGGGGATATCACCACTGATCCCACAGAAATACAAACTACCATCAGAGAATACTATAAACACCTCTATGCAAATAACTAGAAAATCTAGAAGAAATGGATAAATTCCTGGACACATACATCCCCCCTCAAGACTAAACCAGGAAGAAGTTGGATCCCTGAATAGAACAATAACAAGTTCTGAAATTGAGGCAGTAATTAATAGCTTACCGGCCAAAAAAAGCCCAGAACCAGATGGATTCACAGCCGAATTCTACCAGAAGTACAAAGAGGAGCTGGTTCCATTTCTTCTGAAACTATTCCAAACAATAAATAAAGAGGGATTCCTTCCTAACTCATTTTATGAGGCCAGCATCACCCTAATACCAAAACCTGGCAGAGATACAACAAAAAAAGAAAATTTCAGGCCAATATCCCTGACGAACATTGATGTGAAAATCCTCAATAAAATACTGGCAAACCAAACCCAGCAGCATATCAAAAAGCTTATCCACCAGGATGAAGTCAGCTTCATCCCTGGGATGCAAGGCTGGTTCAACATAGGTAAATCAATAAACGTAATCAATCACATAAACAGAACCAGTGACAAAAACCACATGATTATCTCAATAGATGTAGAAAAGGCCTTTGATAAAATTCAACATCCTTCATGTTAAAATCTCTCAATAAACTAGGTAATGATGGAACGAATCTCAAAATAATAAGAGCTATTTATGACAAACCCACAGCCAATATCATAAAAAATGGGCAAAAGCTGGAGGCATTCCCTTTGAAAACTGGCAAAGACAAGGATGCCCTGTCCCACCACTCCTATTCAACATAATATTGGAAGTTCTGGCCAGGGCAATCAGGCAAGAGAAAGAAATAAAGGTTATTCATATAGGAAGAGAGGAAGTCAAATTGTCTCTGTTTGCAGATGACATGATTGTATATTTAGAATACCCCATTGTCTCAGCCCAAAAAATCCTTAAGCTGATGAGCAACTTTAGCAAAGTCTCAGGATGCAAAATCAATGTGCAAAAATCACAAGCATCCCTATACAACAATAATAGACAAACAAAGATCCAAATCATGAGTGAATTCCCATTCACAATGGCTACACAGAAAATAGAATATCTAGGAACACAACTTACAGGGAACGTGAAGGACCTCTTCAAGGCAAACTACAAACCACTTCTCAAGAAAATAAGAGAGGACAAAACCAAATGGAAAAACATTCCATGCTTATGGCTAGGAAGAATCAATATCATGAAAATGGCCATACTCCCCAAAGTAATTTATAGATTAAATGCTATTCCCATCAAGCTACCACTGACATTCTTCAAAGAACTAGAAAAAACTACCTTAAATGTCATATGGAACCAAAAAAGAGCCCATATAGCCAAGGAAATCCTAAGCAAAAAGAACAAAGCTGGAGGCATCCTGCTACCTGCCTTCAAACTATACTACAAGGCTACAGTAACCAAAATAGTATGGTACTGGTACCAAAACAGATGTATAGACCAATGAAACAGAACAGAGGCCTCAGAAATAATGCCACACATCTACAACTATCTGATCTTTGAGAAACCTGACAAAAACAAGCAATGAGTGAGGAATCTCCTATTCAGTAAATGGTGCTAGGAAAACTGGCTAGCCATATGCAGAAAACTGAAATGGACCCCTTCCTTACCCCTTAGAAGAAATCTTATGCAATACCATTCAGGACATAGGCATGGGCAAAGACTTCATGACTAAAACTCCAAAAGCAATTGCAACAAAAGCCAAAATTGACAAATGGCATCTAATTAAACTAAAGAGCTTCTGCCCAACAAAAGAAACTATCATCTGAGTGAACAGGCAACCTACAAAATGGGAGAAAATTCTTGCAAACTATTCATCTGACAAAGGGCTAATATCCATAATCTATGAGGAACTTAAACAAATTTACAATTAAAAAACAAACAACCCCATCAAAAAGTGGGTGAAGGGTATGAACAGACACTTCTCAAAAGAAGACATTTATGTCGCCAACAAACATATGAAAAAAAGCTCATCATCACTGGTCATTAGAGAAATGCAAATCAAAACCACAATGAGATACCATCTCAGAGAAATACCATTTGACCCAGCCATCCCATTACTGGGTATATACCCAAAGGAATACAAATCATTCTACTATAAAGACACATGCACACATATGTTTATTGCAGCACTATTTACAATAGCAAAGACTTGGAACCAACCCAAATACCCATCAATGATAGGCTGGATTAAAAAAAATGTGGCACATATATACCATGGAATACTATGCAGCGATAAAAAAGAATGAGTTCATATCCTTTGCATGGACTTGGATGAAGCTGGAAACCATCATTGCCAGCAAACTAACACAGGAACAGAAAACCAAACACCATATGTTTTCACTCATGCATGGGAGTTGAACAATGAGAATACATGGACACTGGGAGGGGAACATTACACTCCGCGGCCTGTCAGGGGTTGGGGGGCAAGGGGAGGGAAAGCATTAGAACAAATACCTAAAGCATGCGGGGCTTAAAACCTATATGATGGGTTGATGGGTGCAGCAAACCACCATGGCACATGTATACCTGTGTAACAAACCTGCACATTCTGCACATGTATTCCAGAACTTAAGGTATAATAATAATTAAAAAATGAAAGTTGATACCATTTAAATAAAGCTTTAAACTGGTAAAACTAATCTTTGGTGACAAAAAAATGAAAGGATACTTTTTGCTCAGTAGTGATTAAACAAAAAAACCAGGAAAGTGTTTTCCTCTGGGTCAGTGAGTGGGAGTGGAGATTAACGGGAAAGAGGCATGCTGAAACCTGGGCCGATGAATTCTGGTCACACAGATCTATGCATTTGTCAAAACTCATTGTTTTGTACTCTTACAATTTGTACATTTTGCATTGCTATTTTTACCTCAATTAAAAACATTACTGTAAAAAAGATAACATCTAATAATTTAACTTCTCTGACTATGTAGCTCCCTCTTTCATTTAGCAATCTTAAGCATAAATATGGTTAAAAGCACCTGCTGAGCCATAAAGTAAAATAGTTCTCTGAGTCTTCCAAAATTTATCTTCAAATATACCTTCAAACAAACACTGTTAATATGATTTCCTCCAATAATACCAGTGACACCTGAAAATGTTCATGTCTAGAAGCAATGCAAGGTGAAATAATTTATAAAACTACATCTCCACTTGGTTTGTTGTTGTCGTCATACATCTTAATACATGTATTATATGATTGTACAGCTGCTGAATACCCTTTCTCTATTTCAGTTCCCCTGTCTTGATAAATCAGCTTCATCTGGGCAGTGGGCAAGAAGAATCTGTTAGGTGGTTCAAATTTGGGGCCTTATTTAGGATAGACCTTGCAGGTAACTGTCCGTGGCTGAATAGTCCCTTGTTGCCAGTGAGGGGCTACTGCACCATGATTACCTTTGGGGAAAAAAGGCCAAGCCCAAGCAGCTGCCTAGTTCTCTTGGACTATGGACTGTTTCTACTGGTAGGGCACTGTTGAGCCATAGTGCACGGATCTAACTGCAATGGAGAAACAGTTCCTGGAAGATGTCTTTTAACCTGGTTTGGTGCTGCCAACACCTGCTTCCTTCTCTTTATCTGATGGCCTCTCTAGAGGTACTGTATGTAGCCCTGTCACAGGAACTGTCTGGCTCTGCAGCCTCAAAAATGAGGGACTTTTTGGGGAAATACTCTTTTCTGGTTTGGAATCTGGTCTGGAATCTGGTCTGGAATCTTGGTTTAAAATACCTTTTGTTCATCTTTACCGTGTGTGTGCTTTTATTTACAGAGAGGATTCCCAGAAGGAACTGCTGTCTAGCAGGCTCTCCTAGTTTGTCTAGTCGGTCACATTCTGTGAGCCCTGAAGGAAGCACAACATGCCTAACTTAGGGTGACAGTTCACTCTTCTATCTTGTCCAAAGACCACCCATTGAAATGCCTGGTCAGAGGTCATCCCACCGCACTCTGAGTGGATCAAAGGTGACAGGGGCTGCCAAAGGAAAGTCTGAGCCTTGTCAGGTTGATACTTGGTTGCTGAGCAGGATGACTGGTGTCTGTGTTGTCAGGTACATTTTATTCCAGCTGGAATGAGAAATGTTAGTTTAGCTCCCCTATGCAGCTCTTTGGGTGGGATCTTGCAAACTTGAGAGGCTTTTGCTGATGGTTCCATAAAATGGGAAAATAAGATTTCTTTTGTAACGTGGCTTATCCCTCACATCTATGGTGCTGCAAGCAGGGGCATCAACAGCTGCGCTGCTATTCCGGAAGCAACAGAGAAAGCAAACCCAGAAACTTGTCAAGCCAGAAAAGGGGTAAGAATTTCTTACCAGCCAGGGCTTCTGGCCTCTTTCTGTATGCAAACTGCTTGAATGAATGGTAAAAGTAACTGTTTGTCTCCTCTGCAATGTTTTAATTAATAAGGAAAATGATTTGCGAGACTAGTCTTAGGCTGTAGAAAATCTGGTATATTTTGTGCTATAAATTTATCCGTTTTATTCTGTTATACAGAGGGGTACCACGGGATAGAACACATGCTGTGAACCCCTATAAGCCTACTGTTCATGCTGGCACACAGACTGGTGAGACACAAAATTTGCTGTAGGTCTCTGAAAAAGAAAAATCCAGATGAAGTTTCCCTCTCATCTTGTTTTATGTCTTTGAAAACTTGACCATATGGAGGTACAGGCTCTTGGTCTCTACTATCTGGAGGTTGGGAAGTTTCAAGTTCATGTCATGGCTAGCTTTAAGAATTCTCTTAAGCAGTGAAAATCCTTTGCAAGCTCAAAAACAACTGCCTTAGAGTCCTTCTGGGAATAGCAATGGTGACTGCCCCATGCTGTGGCTCACTAGCTAAGGCTTTGTCCTTTCACGATGGTGACCAGCGTTCAATTCCTAGCTGAGGGAATGAATCCTTTCTGGTTTAATACTTGTAGGACTTTTGCCATTGATTATTTTTCCTGTCATAGATAGCTTCTGATTTCTTGTCTTGAATTTTATTTTCCCTGAGCTACCTTTGAGACAACTCTAGATCTTGTAAAAACTGCTTGCCATCTCTTTAAAGACACCTCATGCATCCACGGTTAAGTCATAACCTTAGCTAGAGCTTACTGGTTTCATGTGGGAGGTTACTTGTGGTCAAAAATTCAAAAGCCAGAAATACCAGCTGTTTGTCCTGGCTAACGTCTGCTAATAGAATATTTAAAAAGATTTTCTTCTGAGAGCTCAGTAGTTAAAAATTAACTGAATTAATATTTATATTTGGGATATATGTGTACAGATATTGTTTTAAATCCCCTGCTCTTTTTTTCTAAAAACTTCTCAGACAACTGAATTCTGTTTCCCATTTATTCCTGTATGTTCTTCCTTGCTCTTGTATCTTTTTGACTTTCGTAGACAGGGGAACAAGAAATTACTTTGCATCATGAGAAAAATTAACCTTGATGTATAATAGTTAGATAAGAAATATACTTTTAAAAATGGCTGATGGCAGTTGCTTACAGTGGCTATTTATTACTCCAGGATGGCATTCCTTTCTTTGAGTGTTTAAATAAGAAAAGCATGCTCGTGGATACTGAGAAAGTATAGAATAGAGTATGAGCTAATTAAAGAGTGGCCTGATGGGTGTTGGGTTGCCCAGCAGCCTAGAGGAAATGTCCTTTCAATAAGACACACTGTGAAAGCATTGCACTATCTTCTCCCATAGCATTTCCCTTTTGGGGGGCCTCAGGGTTTGCTGTAAAAATTAGATCTTTATCTTGTGGATCTGTTTTGCCTTCCAGCTATACCTGATAATTAGGCCTTAGAAACTGTGGGCTTTCCTGACCCTTTTCCCGAAAAGACTCCATCCTAAAGCCAATAATCTAATCAAGAAACTTACATCTTTAAGGAAATCTCCATGTGTAAGAGTGTCTGGTTTTCCTGGCCATCTTGACTGAAATTTTACCCGTACCATTTTTTCTTTAGTGTAAATAAAATATGAATTTTCTATTTTGCTTCACTTAAGAATTATCCTTTCAAAGATGCAAATTTGGAACTGCATGCCTGACAATTGTTAGGGCCTGGAACAGGTAATCAAGAGACTGATGGTCTAACATAAGAAAGAGAAACTTAAAAACAGTTAAATAACAAATCTTATCACTCTAGCAAATCTGCATGTTTGTTTGTGTACTTGAATGTGTCATGTGTGTGATGTTTCACTATCAAAATGTATGAAAAAGCTCTAATTAATTGGCTTAAAAATAATGTGCTTAAATAAAATATTTTGTCAGGAAAATAAAAACCTAAATGCTTTTTTGTTCATGTCACTCTAATAATCTTTGAAAAATAAAGATAGTTTTAAAGATTTTTGGTAAAACTAAAATGTCTCCAAAATTTACACATTTTGTCTGAATGAGGCAGGTCAGGTACAATTTTTTTGCTAGATGCTCTAAGGTTAGAACACTGCTCTATGTCTTTTAATAATTGTTCAACTTGGCTGCTTTGGAGCCATTAGATTCTAGGTAAAGCCTGGGGACATGTGGAGTAGCCATGCTCTCTACCAGTGATGGAAAGAGTCTGACACTATCTGCAGTTCTGTCCTGTGTCATAGGCTTTACACATGATACACAATTAAAACTGCTTACACTTAAAATAAGAGTTATGTGTTATTAATAAAAAGGTATAGGAATATGTTGTTTTTAAAAGTAATTTTGTCTCATTTAGAGAAATTAAGGATTGTTTCAAATATTTAAAAAAATAGGATAAAACTGAAGGTTTAAGCAAGTTGTAAAAGGCTTGGGAAAGAGTAATCTTGTTTAGAAAAATTCTATGTGGAGCAAGTTGGATAAAATTAAAAAGATATTATTTAGTTTTTCCATAAATTGAACATCAAAATAAAAGCACACTGATGCAGGGCCAGAATCTGAGCTTGTGGGTCTCAATAACAGGGTTTTCTTAGAGCATTAATCTGCTCTTTAACAGAAAATTGTAAAGTGTTATAAAAGATTTATGGAAAATTACCATATGGTCAAACTGATTAAGATTGGATATATTTGTTTACAAAGTTTTATTAGGAATTGAGTTAATAATATACTAATGCAAAGGTGAAATTTGTCTTTCTCTTTTTAACAATATTTTCATATAATATTAAAAGATAATGAAAGATTTTTGTTTGCCATTTGAATAAATGACAAGAAAAAGAGGAGAGAGAGAAGAGAGATGAGACAAATTCAGTTGGCCTCCTGCTGTCTTTATTGGGTCTTGTTTGGAAAGCTGAGTCTGTCCTTTATCTATGAGGAAAGGTTTTTGCTTTAAAAACCTTTGAAAAGTTTTAAAGTATCATTTTGGCTAATAATTTAATATATTGACTTTGGATTCTGTATTGTGATATCAAGTATTTTAAACCTTTGATATATGACAAACTTCCAAAATCAAATTCTAAATTCAGTCCTTTTTTGACCTCATTCATCATTTAAGTATTACGTTCCCTGAAGTCCAGAAGAGACATATTTGGTTTATTTGGAATATTAAAACCATATAGGATACATCATCAAATATAAAATGATGTTTAACTTTCTTTGGGTTATATCACATAAATGTGTTGTTAGTATTTGTTCCAAAATAGTATAAGATTCCTATATGTTAGGAATATGTTATCAGTAATAATTATGATTGTTATGTTAAATTTTTGTGTGTCACAGAGATGACCAGATTTCCTTGTTGATTATGACTTTAACTGTCATTGCCTTAAGACTTTTGTCATCCACAGATAATTGTCCTGTTTTGATCCCTTTCAAAAGGTGGTTTATAATCAAGCTATAAGGCTCTGTGGGTATCTGTTGAATGCAGATCTCTGATAACTTAGGAAATTTTGTCATTGAAATAGAGGAGAAAAAAGGAACTTCTAGGACTCATGGAAAGCTGATGTGTTCATGATGTGGAAAGCTGATATGTTCATGATGTGGAAAGCTGATATTGGGCTGCTGGCCCAATATTAGGCATAACAGGAGTTAATTACGTAGACCAAACTAATAAAAGAGCCAAATAATCTTTTCATTATTATTTTGTTTAAAACATTGCTAATTATTTTATTTTGCAGAGTCTAGAAACCCTTTTTCTTTTGATCTATTTACTGCTTTTAACAACTGAATAAAGTATATGCATAATCTTTTCATTATTATTTTGTTTAAAACATTGTTAATTATTTTATTTTGCAGAGTCTAGAAACCCTTTTTCTTTTGATCTATTTACTGCTTTTAACAACTGGATAAAGTATATGCCTATGAGCAAAATTTGGAGCATATTTCTTTTTTTCTACCTGATTTCTCCAGAATTTGAAAGCTATTTGTAAGTATACTTAATTTATGGCAGTCTAGTTATTTGCATAAGTTCAATAAGAATTTATTTTCTCTTGTAACAGGACACCATTGGAGACACTGGTTGTTTTTACCACATTTTGACCAGAATGACATACTTTCAGACATTAAAAGACAGCTTTAATGAATCAAAGTTGACTTATGGAGCTAATTAAAGCTACTTGGTTTTATCTGAAGGCTCTGGAAAAAGAAGTAAAAAAAAAAAAAAAAAGAACAACCAAAAGGCTCCTTTGGAAAACTAGTATCATATCTTGTCTATGCAGTCCCTGTACCTGTGGTAAGTAAAGAATGTCACTTTCTGACAGGTCTATGAATCCCATGTTACCTTGGGACCTTGAGAAGAGAGTCATCTATCCAATTCATAGAGGACTTACAGACACAGATAAATCTGTGGGTGGGCTCGAGGCTTTAAAAGGTCTAATCTAAGATTGCTTATGAAAAAAGTTCCAACAAAGCCAATTTACAAAGAGTTTATATGGCAAATAATTATTCTTGCTCCACTTTATGCAAATAATCAGGTGAAATATGATAAGACTAAGACTTATTTTGCAAATAAGTTTGTCTAACTATGATTGGGGACCGGAGAAAAAATTATGTTTCAGAAGAAAAAATTATAGTACATCTGTTGTTAGATTCTAGCCTTGCCCATTATTTTTGCGTCTTTATTACTTTCTGCAATTCAAACTGAATCCTGAATTCTTTCTTGCCTATGAGTCCCCAAACTAATGGTTTAAACTTTTTCTTCCATTTTTCTGATTTAGACTCAATGAAACTGATACTACCTTTTTCCTGAGGTCCTGCAAGATGAAGCTTATTCCTTGTAATACAAGCAAGAAAAAATGCGTCTATTGCTACTGCCCTCCTCCTCTGTCACTAGAGATGCTTTGCCTCTACCATGTGGATAGATTGTGCCCAAAATTAAGCTTTGGTTTTCTTCTGTTTCCATAGAAATGCCCCTTATTAAAAATCTGCCTTCATCACATATAGAGGCCCAGCCCATCTGCAATGCCACTACCTGGAAGGAGACATGGCTGTTTGAACTGATTTATTCTCAGGACTAAAAACTAACTAAAAAGATATGGCACAGTATATTTAAATTTGCTCTTTCCTGTTTATTCCAATTTGTCTTTCTCAGAAACTATGCCCCAAATCTCTCTCTACTAGTGACGCCATGTCTGATTGGTTCTTGGGGTTATATACCTGGATTACAAGGGCTTCAGAACAATTCTACAAGGACTTCTGAAACTAGGATTTTATTCCTTATATTAGGACTCATTATCTTGTAGTCTTCTGTTAACCACCAACCTGGCACCCATGAATACATGTAGACAGCTGCAAAGTGGTTTCACTCTTCTTACCTTGGAGACAACCCCTATCCCAACTGCAGCCTCTGTCAGCAGGAAGAAGTTAGAACAGCTGTCAGTCTTTTTCCATCTCTGTAGCTCTCACCTTAAGAATAAGGCATGGTGAACCCCAAAAGAGACTATTAAAACTGCCTTTGCAATTGTTTTTCAAAAACAGTGAAAAAAATTATGACAGTAAAAGAGACCTGACCTAACCAACTCTACCATGTCTTTAACCACCAAACTGCCTTCAGTGGTTCCTGGGTGTGGTGCATACTAACTTCCGGAGAAATTCAATTTATTGTTTAAATGAAAATAGCTCTTCTCAAAATCTAGCCTGCCTCTGTAAAATTAACAAAAGGTCATCAGGTTAGGAGGATGTGAGGTGCTTGAATTCATAGTTAAATGATTACCAGCCATTATTTCAGAGGTCAGAAGATTTGCAACTTCTCTGTAAATAACATCATTATTGTAAAATCTAAGATTGGCCTTTTGAGATGTCTTTTCAGGCATTTCCAATGACCAGATGGCCCCACCCAGAAGCAGACTCAGTACAGGAGCACCATTTTCCACACCCACCCCTATGATATTGTCTCCAACCAATCAGTAGCACCCATTCCCTACCCCACTGTCTGCCTACCTATACTTGAAAAACCCTAGCCTGCAAATTTTCAGGGAGGCTGATTTGAGTAGTAATACAACTCTGGCCTTCCATTTAGCTGTCTCCATGTGTATTAAACTCTTTTCTCTATTTCAATTTCCCTGCCTTCATAAATCAGCTTCATTTGCACAGTAGGCAAGAAGAACTTGTACTATAATTAAGATCTGGATGGATTTCAAAGTATTGTTTGGTTGAAAACTATAGAGAAGTCAATTTTTTTATAGAAATTTCTTAGTTGAATAAATAAAACTAGCAATTCTTTATCCAGTGGGCTTTATTAATTAAATTAAATGGAAATGGGATAGGGAAGCACCAATTTTAGATGTTGGATCTTAGATAATATTCCAGGGGAAGCTGTTACAATATACTCGTTTTCATAATTAAATTTATCCAAATTATGCTAGAATATTTAAGGAAAAGAAAAAAAATGCAATGGTTAAAAAAATATTCCAAGGGATTAATTTTAATTGTACCATTAATGGTTTTCTTTTTTAAAAAAAAGCTCAATAAATAGTCAGAATAGAAACTATGTGGGTCATTGTCAATCTTCAGTGATGTACACATCTGAAAGTGTAGTCAATTGACATCTCAAGTTAAAGGGCAGTTGTTCTCTTGTTATCCCTTTCCAAACCAGTAAAACAATGCTGAGACTTCACTATCCAAGTAATTCAATCAAAATATCAGCTTCCAAGGTTTAGGTTAAAGTTCACATTCTCTTTGTGTTTGTTTTTTAATTGACAAATTAAAATTGTATATATTCATGGTGTACAGTGTTTTGAAATATGTATATATTGTGGAATGGCTAAATCAAGCTAATTAACATATGAATTACCTCAAATATTTTTCATTTATTTCTTATAAGAACACTTAAAATCTACTCTCTTAGCAATTTTTCAGTATATAACACATTGTTGTTAATTATAGTCATCATGGGTATAATAGATCTCTTGAACAAAGCTCACATTCTCCTTAATGCCTTCCCTAATACCTACAGACAGAATAATGTTCTCCACCTTTGGTGTACACAGAGAAATGTATTTGTGTTTTTTTCCATATATATACAAATTTATATATGTATGCTTTCCTTGTAAGACTCTTTTGCTGGGTATTCTGTCAGCGTCTGTACAATTTGCAACCCTTCCACACCCGACAATGGGCCCTGTGACCTCTATAAGCCAAATTACCCAGGCTCCCTTTATCTTTTGCTTATAGTTTGCTTTGACAGGATATAAAAGGTGGGGAGAATGGAGAGTTGGGAGTACTTCTTCTCTCCACTCCTTTCCTACTTGGTCACAGTCCCGGGAAAGATTTCATTGTTCTAATGACACATCTCTTGGGTAAATTCTATTTCATAGCTCTAGCTCTTATGCCTCTAGTTTTCGAGGTAAGCAATATCTTCCCATTATTGCTAGTCCCTGGGTCTGCTGGTTAGCTCTCTTAACCCTATCCATATTCACTAAATTGTTCCTTTACCTAATATTCTCATACCATTCTCAGTATGCAATCCATTTTCTACTTCAACCCAGAAAGTATATACTCCCAAGGAGAAGAATTTAGGCACTCATTAGCTGTTTTCACAGTGCTTTATACAATGCCTAGAATAGAGAGGCACTCATTAAATGATTTTGAAATATGTCAAAGAATAAATCGAAACAGTATTAGGTTAGCTATGGTGCAAGAGAAAAAAATATGTATAAACAATGGCCCTTATTCTAACTAATGAAGGTTACAATCTAAGGGAGAAAAGAATACAGCAGTTCATACATTCAAGGCTATACTTGGTAAGTAACAAGTCACAGGCCTCCATGTTCATATTCCAGAAAAGGAACAATCCTTACTATTAGTAAAAAAAGCTACCTAACACTGTGTGAAATATATGTGTATATATATTTACACATATGTGTGCGTGTGTCTACACACACAGAGAGACAGAGAGATTCAGTAATCTCACAAATTTCACATAAGGTAAACAAAGATAAAAAGAACAACTAATCAACACTTCCTTGCCTCATGGGTGTGCTGACAGCTTTGATTAGTTAATATTTATAAAGCACTTTGAAGATGAAAAGTGCTAAACATTATCTAACAGCTCTGTAAATGCAAATTTGTCAGGTCTTAGGAAATTTAACAGAAATTAGAGAGTGACAAACTACACACACACACACACACACACACACACACATACACACACACACACAAAAGCTCAACCAAGGCTTTGCATTTAGAGGGGCCAGATGGGGAAGAAAATACTTTTTCCCTAGGGCAGAGAATCAAGTTAATCTATATCCCACCCCTACCCCCACTCCCACCAACACACAGGCTGCAGAAACGTTTAATTTAAAGCCTGAAAGATAATGCACTTTGTAACAGCATGTAAATCAATGTTTTATTAAAGCCTGTTAATTACTATGCAGAAAAATGCAAATCGCAATAAATCACATCAGAAGCGGATTCATCCCTGCTCTGTTCTCAGTGGAGCAATTACCACACCTTGCTTTGGCAGGTAGGGGTAGAATTTAACTGGGCCAGAGTCGGGTGTAGTTTTACCTCTTGCCTGTGGAAACTGCAGAATATTCCAATCATTTCCTTGCACCACTCAGAAGTACAAAATTTCCCCCCTGCTATTTTTTTTAAGTTGTATTTTTAAAATGCTTATGCTTTCCTCTTCATTGACTTTAATATGCTTAGTCTAAGAGGCTTGCCTGGCCAGATAACATTTTTACACAAAAGAGAGGAACTTACATACCATAGCATTTCTCTCTAACTTGTCCATTAGTTAGAAGTCTTGGATTTAATATCATTAAGCTTGTCCCTTTGTATCATTTTATTTATTCAGAATTTATGTATATAAACTAGATATTCGATTAAATAGCCAGAACCATGGCCTTAATTTTTCAGCTGTTAGGTCAGGATATGAGCTCAGGTTTACTGAGGTTTTTTTATTTGTCATAGGAAAAAGGCATGTAGGTGACAAATCCTCCTTAAAGAGTACTGGAATAATGATAAATAATATCTACTGAAACTGAATGCAAACATACATAAAATAAGGGAAAAAGTAAAGGAATAGAGAAAATGCAATACCAAATGAATTCTTAGAAACACTGTATGAAAAAATATATTTAAAAAAACAGTAAACCAATTCAACTGCCTTGAAAGTGGAAGTTTTTAGTAACTAAGGTAGAGAGGAAGAAGCAGAAGCTATTATTGCCATTATAATCCATAATCTTATTTTATACTGGAGTTTGTGGAACTCTTTCATTTCAAAGGAGGCCTTAAAAGGCTTCACTGCTATGCATTTTGTTAAATAAATAAGGCATAATAAATAAACTACAGATAATAATATATCGTACAAGCTCTAAAAAGTTAAATAGGCCTTTAAGGCTCAGTGATTTTTAATATATTAAGCAATTGAGTATCCGTGACAAAATAAACTGAAATTGCTGCAATTTTGTATGGCTGATACCTTGAACACTTAGTAGCTAAGTGAACTTTTCAGTGCATATAGTTTATGTTATTTATGAGTGATAGAATGCATATGATAATCAACTTTTCCATTTCTCAAGCAATGGGTTTTAAAGATCAAATGAGACACCGTATGTGAAAGTGACTTAAAACTGTAATGAACTCTACAAATATTAGGTTTTATTTGGTGTTTCAAATAATGTAATACCTTTGGGAAAAGGACAAAATACCAACCTCTTCACATTTAAATTTCCAAGCCAGTGATAATAATCATCATCATCACCATTCTTTCTTGTGATTTAATCAAACATCCTTTTCCAATCCATGTCTTCATATTAAAACAGCTTGTAAGCAAAGATTCTCCCAGTGCATACATATCCATAAGAAAATAAAGGGTACGAGGGAGAGGAGCATGTTCCTTGTCTGGCATCTCTGACTTGTGCTTCTGTTTTATTCTTCAATTTGGAACTATCTGAGAATAGGCAACTAACAGAGAAATTTTCTTGTATGCAAATACTTATTTCTTTAAAATATGTGGTTGTGTAATAAGTGAATAATTCCCCAAAAGTGGCTATCTCCCATGTAATTATCTTCCCCACTCCCAATAACTATAATGGTCCGCAATACTCTAATAATTTTACGAAGAATAAAATTCTGGTGTCCTAAGTTACTTATCAGAATGTACTTTTCCTGTATAAATAGTATTATGAATGGTACCTACATATATATTTAAAATACTTCCATTGACTCCATGTATTAAGTGTGTTTGTCTCTGTGTGTGTATATATATATATGTGTATATATATATATATGTGTATATGTATGTGTGTATATATATATATGTGTATATATATGTAATTTCATTAGTTTTCTGAGGTTAATATTGAACAAATTATTAATTTAACTGTTTGCTTAACAAACTTCTTAAAATTTGTAATACAACTTTACAAATCAACTGTTTTTGTGTATGTCATGCCAAGTGCCAGGTTCCAGACCATGCTGAGGTCTGAGAGGAGTGGGTGGATGAGTGGAGGATAGATGAAAGAACACTCAAGGGGGGGCCATGGGCAGGTGAAATGTGGTTTTATTCAGCAGGCCTCTCACACTACCTGCCTTTGTCTCGGCTGTCTGCTCTGGTTGCAGCCACTCTTAGCAGCCAACTCTGAGGCTCCTATGATTCCCACACATACAGCTGCACTCTCTGGCACATTTGCTAGTTCCTGGCTCCCTCCTGTCCATCTGCAAGACAGCAAGCTCTCTTTTACAGGGTCAGCGCATTTCTTTCTGTCTCAGGGCATGTGCCGTATGTACAGTGTCAGCGGGACAGTTATACCTTTTACAAACAATGGTGCCTTTGAGACAAATATGAGCTTACACAAACAAGTTATATAACAAGAGGAGTTGTGCACCTGCACTCCTAACTTGCTGAGTCACACAGGCCTGGATGTCTGCCTTCGCTTATTCTTGACCAAAGCACATCCATTTACCTTACAGTGTGTTTAGTCCACTTGTAAATTGAGAAATATTTATTCAGCAAAATTTATTATAAGGATACTTTGAGCACCATATTCTTGGTCAGACTACCATTCCAGGAGCTGTGGTAGTAGTGTAAATAAAGTATCATGCTCACTAACATCTATTTCCAACTGGAATGTCTTCACTATTTACCCGGTGGCAATTCTTCCTTTGATTAGTCCCCAGAGCCTACAGAGACTACATGCCATGGTCAATAGCAACTGTGTTCCTCAAAAGTGTATTAACTTAACCTCTGTTTTTATAAATGAAATATAATCAGGCAATAACTAGCAGTTATATCTATTTCCTCAATGTCAACTTATATAGTCTTATTCCTTATTTTTGTTTTTATGCATTAAAATAATATTAAAAACAGTGTTTAATCAATGTTGTTTTAACAAACTGAAATAATAGCCCAAATGAAAATTTTAATTCTTCCATTCTTTAGGCTAGATTACACTGGATATTTTTCTAAATGCAAAGAAGACCTAAGTATAAATTTTATAATTGTAGCTAAAATGTAACATAAGAGAATGAGAATGTCATGCTTACTGACTCCAAAAATATTCCAAATGTTATTTTTATTTTCTTCCTTCTCATTTCTTTAACATTATTTAATAAACCTACTTCAATATTTAATTCCTATTTGGTCACTGATAAATATTTCTTTACCTATAGCCTCATGCTAAAGTTAGCTACGATAACTTTTACTACAAGATATGTATACAAAAGTTGATAGCATTTCTCCAAATACTTATGACAATTGAGTTTCGACCTAAAATATTTCTATTTTAAAAATTCAGGGGGGTGGAGCCAAGATGGCCGAATAGGAACAGCTCTGGGTCTACAGCTCCCAGCCTGAGCAACACAGAAGACGGGTGATTTCTGCATTTCCGTTTGAGGTACCAGGTTCATCTCACTAGGGAATGCCAAACAGTGGGTGCAGGACAGTCAGTGAAGCCCACTGTGCATGAGCCAAAGCAGGGCGAGGCATTGCCTCACTCGGGAAGCGCAAGGGGTCAGAGAGTTCCCTTTCCTAGTCAAAGAAAGGGGTATCAGACGGCACCTGGAAAATCGGGTCAGTCCCACCCTAATACTGTGCTTTTCCAACGGGCTTGGAAAACGGCACACCAGGAGATTGTGTCCCACAACTGGCTCAGAGGGTCCTATGCCCACGGAGTCTCCCTGATTGCTAGCACAGCAGTCTGAGATCAAACTGCGAGGCGGCAGCGAGGCTGTGGTTGGGGCGCCTGCCATTGCCCAGGCTTGCTTAGGTAAACAAAGCAGCCAGGAAGCTACAATTGGGTGGAGCCCACCACAGCTCAAGGAGGCCTGCCTGCCTCTGTAGGCTCCACCTCTAGAGGCAGGGCACAGACAAACAAAAATTCAGCAGGAACCTCTGCAGACTTAAATGTCCCTGTCTGACTGACAGCTTTGAAGAGAGCAGTGGTTCTCCCAGCACGCAGCTGGAGATCTCAGAACGGACAGACTGCCTCCTAAAGTGGGTCCTTGACCCCCGAGCTGCCTAACTGGGAGGCACCCCCTAGTAGGGACAGACTGACTCCTCACTCAGCCGGGTATTCCTCTGAGACAAAACTTCCAGAGGAACTATCAGACAGCTGAATTTGTGGTCTCACGAAAATCTGCTGTTCTGCAGCCACCGCTGCTGACACCCAGCCAAACAGGGTCTGGAGTGGACCTCTAGCAAATTCCAACAGACCTGCAGCTGAGGGTCCTGTCTGGTAGAAGGAAAACTAACAAACAGAAAGGACATCCACATCAAAAACCCATCTGTACATCACCATCATCAAAGACCAAAAGTAGATAAAACCACAAAGATGGGGAAAAAATAGAGCAGAAAAACCGGAAACTCTAAAAAGAAGAGCACCTCTCCTCCTCCAAAGGAACGCAGTTCCTCACCAGCAATGGAAAAAAGCTGGACGGAGAATGACTTTGAAGAGCTGAGAGAAGAAGGCTTCAGACGATCAAACTACTCTGAGCTATGGGAGGAAATTCAAAACAATAGCAAAGAAGTTAAAAACTTTGAAAAAAAATTAGACGAATGGATAACTAGAATAACCAATGGAGAGAAGGGCTTAAAGGAGCTGATGGAGCTGAAAGCCAAGTATCGAGAACTACGCGAAGATTGCAGAAGCCTCAGTAGCCAATGCGATCAAGTGGAAGAAAGGGTATCAGTGATGGAAGATGAAATGAATGAAATGAAGCGAGAAGGGAAGTTTAGAGAAAAAAGAATAAAAAGAAATGAACAAAGCCTCCAAGAAATTTGGGACTATGTGAAAAGACCAAACCTACATCTGATTGGTGTACCTGAAAATGACAGGGAGAATGGAACCAAGTTGGAAAACACTCTGCAAGATATTATCCAGAAGAACTTCCCCAATCTAGCAAGGCAGGCCAACATTCACATTCAGGAAATACAGAGAATGCCACAAAGATACTCCTCGAGAAGAGCAACTCCAAGACACATAACTGTCAGATTCACCAAAGTTGAAATGAAGGAAAAAATGTTAAGGGCAGCCAGAGAGAAAGGTTGGGTTACCCACAAATGGAAGCCCATCAGACTAACAGCTGATCTCTCAGCAGAAACTCTACAAGCCAGAAGAGAGTGGGGGCCAATATTCAACATTCTTAAAGAAAAGAATTTTCAATCCAGAATTTCATATCCAGCCAAACTAAGCTTCATAAGTGAAGGAGAAATAAAATACTTTACAGACAAGCAAATGCTGAGTGATTTTGTCACCACCAGGCCTGCCCTAAAAGAGCTCCTGAAGGAAGCACTAAACATGGAAAGGAACAACCGGTACCAGCCCCTGCAAAAACATGCCAAATTGTAAAGACCATCAAGGCTACGAAGAAACTGCATCAATTAACGAGCAAAATAACCAACTAACATCATAATGACAGGATCAAATTCACACATAACAATATTAACTTTAAATGTAAATGGGCTAAATGCTCCAATTAAAAGACACAGACTGGCAAACTGGATAAGGAGTCAAGACCCATCAGTGTGCTGTATTCAGGAAACCCATCTCACGTGCAGAGACACACATAGACTCAAAATAAAGGGATGAGGAAGATCTATCAAGCAAATGGAAAACAAAAAAAAGGCAGGGGTTGCAATCCTAGTCTCTGATAAAATAGACTTTAAACCAACAAAGATCAAAAGAGACAAAGAAGGCCATTACATAATGGTAAAGGGATCAATTCAACAAGAAGAGCTAACTATACTAAATATATATGCACCCAACACAGGAGCACCCAGATTCATGAAACAAGTCCTGAGTGACCTACAAAGGGACTTAAACTCCCACACAATAATAATGGGAGATTTTAACACCCCACTGTCAACATTAGACAGATCAGTGAGACAGAAAGTTAACAAGGATATCCAGGAACTGAAATCAGCTCTGCACAAAGTGGACCTAATAGACATCTACAGAACTCTCCACCCCAGATCAACAGAATATACGCTTTTTTCAGCACCACACCACACCTATTCCAAAATTGACCACATAGTTGGAAGTAAAGCTCTCCCAGCAAATGTCAAAGAACAGAAATTATAACAAACTGTCTCTCAGACCACAGTGCAATCAAACTAGAACTCAGGATTAAGAAACTCACTCAAAACCGCTCAACTACATGGAAACTGAACAACCTGCTCCTGAATGACTATTGAGTACGTAATGAAATGAAGGCAGAAATGAAGATGTTCTTTGAAGCCAATGAGAACAAACACACAACATACCAGAATCTCTGGGACACATTCAAAGCAGTGTGTAGAGGAAAATTTATAGCACTAAATGCCCACAAGAGAAAGCAGGAAAGATCCAAAATTAACACCCTAAAATCACAATTAAAAGAACTAGAAAAGCAAGAGCAAACAGATTCAAAAGCTAGCAGAGGGCTAGAAATAACTAAAATCAGAGCAGAACTGAAGGAAATAGAGACACAAAAAACCCTCCAAAAAATTAATGAATCCAGGAGCTGGTTTCTTGAAAAGATCAACACAATTGATAGACCGCTAGCAAGACTAATAAAGAAGAAAAGAGAGAAGAATCAAATAGATGCAATAAAAAATGATAAAGGGGATATCACCACCGATCCCACAGAAATACAATCTACCATCAGAGAATACTACAAACACCTCTACACAAATAAACTAGAAAATCTAGAAGAAATGGATAAATTCCTCGACAAATACACCCTCCCAAGACTAAACCAGGAAGAAATTGAATCTCTGAATAGACCAATAACAGGTTCTGAAATTGTGGCAATAATCAATAGCTTACCAACCAAAAAGAGTCCAGGACCTGATGGATTCACAGCCGAATTCTACCAGAGGTACAAGGAGGAACTGGTACCATTCCTTCTGAAACAATACCAATCAATAGAAAAAGAGGGAATCCTCCCTAACACATTTTATGAGGCCAGCATCATCCTGATACCAAAGCCAGACAGAGACATAACCAAAAAAGAGAACTTCAGGCCAATATCCTTGATGAACATTGATGCAAAAATCCTTAATAAAATACTGGCAAACTGAATCCAGCAGCACATCAAAAAGCTTATACACCATGATCAAGCGGGCTTCATCCCTGGGATGCAAGGCTGGTTCAATATATGCAAATCAATAAATGTAATCCAGCATATAAACAGAACCAAAGACAAAAACCACATGATTATCTCAATAGATGCAGAAAAGGCCTTTGACAAAATTCAACAACCCTTCATGCTAAAAACTCTCAATAAATTAGGTACTGATGGGATGTATCTCAAAATAATAAGAGCTATATATGACAAACCCACAGCCAATATCATACTGAATGGGCAAAAACTGGAAGCATTCCCTTTGAAAACTGGCACAAGACAGGGATGCCCTCTCTCACCACTCCTATTCAACATAGTGCTGGAAGTTCTGGCCAGGGCAATCAGGCAGGAGAAGGAAATAAAGGGTATTCAATTAGGAAAAGAGGAAGTCAAATTGTCCCTATTTGCAGATGACATGAATGTATATCTAGAAAACCCCATTGTCTCAGCCCAAAATCTCCTTAAGCTGATTAGCAACTTCAGCAAAGTCTCAGGATACAAAATCAATGTACAAAAATCACAAGCATTCTTGTACACCAATCACAGACAAACAGAGAGCCAAATCATGAGTGAACTCCCATTCACAATTGCTTCAAAGAGAATAAAATACCTAGGAATCCAACTTACAAGGGATGTGAAGGAACTCTTCAAGGCAAACTACAAACCACTGCTCAATGAAATAAAAGAGGATACAAACAAATGGAAGAACATTCCATGCTCATGGGTTGGAAGAATCAATATCGTGAAAATGGCCATACTGCCCAAGGTAATTTATAGATTCAATGCCATCCCCATCAAGCTACCAGTGACTTTCTTAACAGAATTGGAAAAAACTACTTTAGAGTTCATATGGAACCATAAAAGAGCCCGCATCGCCAAGTCAACCCTAAGTGAAAAGAACAAAGCTGGAGGCATCACGCTACCTGACTTCAAAGTAATACTACAAAGCTACAGTAACCAAAACAGCATGGTACTGGTACCACAACAGAGACATAGATCAATGGAACAGAACAGAGCCCTCAGAAATGATGCCACATATCCACAACTATCTGATCTTTGACAAACCTGACAAAAACAAGCAATGGGGAAAGGATTCCCTATTTAATAAATGGTGCTGGGAAAACTGGCTAGCCATATGTAGAAAGCTGAAACTGGATCCCTTCCTTACACCTTATACAAAAATTAATTCAAGATGGATTAAACACTTACATGGTAGACCTAAAACCATAAAAACCCTAGAAGAAAACCTAGGCAATACCATTCAGGAGATAGGCATGGGCAAGGACTTCATGTTTAAAACACCAAAAGCAATGGCAACAAAAGCCAAAATTGACAAATGGGGTCTAATTAAACTAAAGAGCTTCTGCACAGCAAAAGAAACTACCATCAGAGTGAACAGGCAACCTACAGAATGGGAGAAAATTTTTGCAACCTACTCATCTGACAAAGGGCTAATATCCAGAATCTACAATGAACTCAACCAAATTTACAAGAAAAAAACAAACAACCCCATCAAAAAGTGGGCGAAGGATATGAACAGACACTTCTCAAAAGAAGACATTTATGCAGCCAAAAAACACATGAAAAAATGCTCATCATCACTGGCCATCAGAGAAATGCAAATCAAAACCACAATGAGATACCATCTCACACCAGTTAGAATGGCCATCATTAAAAAGTCAGGAAACAACAGGTGCTGGAGAGGATGTGGAGAAATAGGAACACTTTGACACTGTTGGTGGGACTGTAAACTAGTTCAACCATTGTGGAAGTCAGTGTGGCGATTCCTCAGGGATCTAGAGCTAGAAATACCATTTGACCCAGCCATCCCATTACTGGTATATACGCAAAGGACTATAAATCACGCTGCTATAAAGACACATGCACACGTATGTTTATTGCGGCACTATTCACAATAGCAAAGAGTTGGAACCAACCCAAATGTCCAACAACAATAGACTGGATTAAGAAAATGTAGCACATATACACCATGGAATACTATGCAGCCATAAAAAATGATGAGTTCATGTCCTTTGTAGGGACATGGATGAAACTGGAAAACATCATTCTCAGGAAACTATCACAAGGACAAAAAACCAAACACCGCATGTTCTCACTCATAGGTGGGAATTGAACAATGAGAACTCATGGACACAGGAAGGGGAACATCACACGCCAGGGACTGTTGTGGGGTCGGGGGAGGGGGGAGGGACAGCATTAGGAGACATACCTAATGCTAAATGACGAGTTAATGGGTGCAGCAAAACAACATGGCACATGGATACATATGTAACAAACCTGCACATTGTGCACATGTACCCTAAAACCTAAAGTATAATAATAATTTTTAAAAAAAATCAGAAATTTTACATGAGAATTCTTATTTTGACCAAGATGGAATTACTTGTCCAGTGAAACAACTTCTAAAATTTAAATGTATACATATATATATATTCATACATGCACATATATAATATGTATGAAACAATATGGCTTGACTCATTTATTCGCCATCTCTCAGGGATCACTGTCCTATATTGCCATATAAACCACACGTTTTTCCAGGCATTGAACATCATTAGGCAACATAGGACAGTGATCCCTGAGAGATGGCGAACAAATGAGTCAAGCAATACTATTAGCTGAGCTTGCTGCATGTAGTTTCTAGGCTATAGTGCAGGGAAGAAAACTGAAGCAGAACCCAGCATGCAGCCTGAGTTGAAGAGACTGAGCTAGAAGTCTGGAGTCACCAAGTTGGCTAAAGTTCAAAAGTAGATTACTGAAGATGAGAAAACTGCACAAAGAAACTCCAGCAACATGCAGAAGATCCCCTGTGAGTGTCTGGTCTTGTCTAACAAGTCTTAAGAGCAAGACCAAAGCAGGTTAAACTTTCTGTGAGTAACTCAGCTGAAGTCCAGAAAAAAAGCTGAAGCATATTTATAGAAATACAAAAATATCTGTAATCCCAGCCCTTTGGGAGACTAAGGCAGGTGGATCATGAGGTCAGAAGATCGAGACCATCCTGGCTAACATGGTGAAACCCTGTCTCTACTAAAAACACAAAAAATTAGCCAGGCGTGGTGGCAGGCACCTGTAGTCCCAGCTACTCGGGAGGCTGAGGCAGGAGAATGGTGTGAACCTGGAAGGCGGAGCTTGCAGTGAGCCGAGATGACCCCACTGCACTCCAGCCTGGGTGACAGAGCAAGAAAAAAAAAAAAAAGAAATACAAAAATATCTAGCACCCAAGAAGGCAAAATTCATAATAATTGGCATCCAGTTAAAAATTATCATATGTGCAAAAAGCAGAAAAATGTGACCCAAAATACGGAAAAAACACCAGAATTTAAAATAACCCATTTAAAATAACCCAGAATTGATAGAAATAGAACTGAATTAAAGACAAAAATATTGAAAGAAATATTCATTCTGTATTTCACACATTAAAAAAGTTAAGTAGACACAAGTAAGATACAAAAAATCCCAAATCAAAATTTTAGGGATTAAAATGAAAATGTCTGAGGTGAAAAATACATTGACTAAGATTAATGGCTGATTAGACATTCCAGGAAAAAAGATTACAGAAATAAAATATATAGGCAAGAGCAATTATCCAAAATGAAACATAGGAAGAAAAAATAATTAAAAGAAATAAACAGAACAGCAGTGGGCTGTGAGACAACTACAACAGCCTAACACCTGCAGTTGGAGTCCAAGAGGATGGGAGAGAGAGAGATGAGATACATTATTTAAAGAAAAGCTAAATGTTTTCCAAATTTGAGGAAAAGTATATGTCCACATATCTAAGTAGCTAATAAACTCAAAACACAGGAAACAAGAAGAAAATTACACCAAGGCACACCATAATCAAATTGTACAAAACAAATTATGAGAGAAAAATCATAAAAGTAATTACAGAAAAAGAATCATGGCCAGAGGGAAAAATAAGAATAACTGTAGATTTCCATCAGAAACAATATAAACGAGGAGAAGGTGGAACAACACTTTTAAAGTACTGAAAGCAAAAATCTGCCAACCTAGAATTCTTACATTGAGTAAACATACTTTTCAAAATGAAGAACTAAAGACATTTTCATACATTAAAAATGGAAAGTATTCATCAGAAGCAGATGAACATGATGAGAAACAATAAATAAAATTCTTACATTGAAGGGAAATAATAAATATATATCTGGGTCTACACAAAGGGATTAAGAGTACCAAAAATAACTGAGTAAATATTTTAAAAATTTCTTTATTATTTAAATCACTTTAAAAAGATAACTGGCCGGGCGCGGTGGCTCACGCTTGTAATCTCAGGACTTTGGGAGGCTGAGGCGGGCGGATCACGAGGTCAGGAGATTGAGACCACGGTGAAACCCCGTCTCTACTAAAAATACAAAAAATTAGCCTGGTGTGGTGGTGGGCGCCTGTAGTCCCAGCTACTCGGAGAGGCTGAGGCAGGAGAATGGCGTGAACCCGGGAGGCGGAGCTTGCAGTGAGCCGAGATAGCGCCACTGCACTCCAGCCTGGGCAACAGAGCGAGACTTCGTCTCAAAAATAAATAAATAAATAAAATAAAAAGATAACTGACTATTAAAAGCAAGAATACAATATATTTTAGAGTTTACAATGTGTAAAAGTAAAATATATGATAATGAAGCCTCGGAGGGGAGACATACAAGTATACTGTTGTAAGGTTCTCATTCTATATGCGAAGTGGTATAATATCATGTGAAGTAGACTATGATAATTTAAAGGTGTGTGATACAAACCCAAACCAACCACTAACATAGCAAAACAGAAGGTTATAGCTGATAGCTTACAAAGAAAGAAATTATTAAAAATACTGAATAATTAAAAAGGAGAAAAAAAGAATAATGGGAAGAAAACGTAAGTAGAGTAAATTAAAAAAACAAAAAAACAAGATAAATGTAAACGCAATTGTATCAATAATTTCTCTAAATATAAATGGCCTAAATACCTCAAATAAATGTGCCACTTAATATACCCAGGTTCTCAAATTTTCATTTGTTCAAAACAAACCTATGAAGAGACTGCTGCTATCATGACATTTTACAGATGTTCAGTGAAATTGTATTATTTCCTTTGTTTTTGTTTGAGGTAACTAGCAAACCTAGACCCTAAGAATCAGAATAACTGCTTCCTATAGGGGAAATGCTTTATATGTCTAAGACTATTACAGTCAGCTTCTACGATCATGTCATAAATATTATCACAGGAAAAGTGTATATTTATTCACACTGATAAATGTACACCCTATGGAAACTATGTCTTATTGGTTTATATATTTGTGATAATTTTAAAATTATGCTGCCAAATCTCTAATTCTAAATTTGTTGTCTACACAGTCCATTTGTTTTCTTGAATCAAGTTTTCCCCACTGAATGCAGTTCCTCCAATAAACGTGGCCGTAGTGATTAGTATAATCACAGACAACATACTCAGAGAAATTTCCCACTTAATGTGAGAATAATTAATCAGTGTCTACATTATCCTTACCACATCTTGCTCATGTGTAAGTGCGTTCATTCATGTTCTTTGGCTTACAAATTGAAGATTAGCTGGCAAATGGAATTGAGTTAAAAATGTGACTTAGGCAGGTAACAAATAAGCAGATGTTTAATTGGGGATGTAAAGTGTGAGGTCAAAGGCATCAGGCAAGGTACAAACAAAAATTGTGATCTTAGTACCAACTCTGCAAAACATTTTCTTTTAGAGTAGAAAACTGATGTTACATTGAGACCTGGTATGTGGTAAGCACTGTTTATTCATAGCCTCTTTTAATCCCCACAGAGTAAGATACTTCTGAAATCTTAATTGGTGAGGTTTCTACTCACAGCATTCCTTTCTATCTTCGGGCCACCTTCTCACTGAGCCAGTCATGTCAATGTTCACTACTCATAGAAAGGATGACACATAAGCTCACAGAAACAAAGGATGATTCTTGACTTTTGGATTTCAAACATAGGGCTCAAGGACATGTGGAAACTTACGCAATATAACTATATTCGGTAAAAATGATGAAGGAGAGATAATCTGCCCATTCAGGGACTCTAAAGGAGGTGAGGAGATGAGAAAAGATGCAAGGGATATAAAGAGAAAAATGGAGATTGGTCTAGATTAGGATGAGAGCAGACTTACAGGAAGCTTGTGGAAAGGAGAAAAGTCACCATCCAGGGGTCACTTAACTTCACCTTAAGGCACACCATTCAGCGCCAGTACCAAGAAGCTCCATAAGAGAAGAATCAGTGTTCACAAACTGTCTAGGCTCCATCTGGATAAGTACACTCACCACCAGGACATAAGAAATACATAAATTTTCATTTCTAGTGGCTTTCACTGAGGACTTCACTTTGATGGTAGTCAATGTCATACCAGCTGACTATTTAGAGAGTTGTTTTCCAATACTTTGCCTGATAGATCCCTGCCTAATTTCACTGCCACCTTTTCGCCAGCAAAGTACACCTTTACTTCTTTGGTTTCTGGACTTGAGGAAGGCTCCTACATTTGTACTTGAGTGAGACTTAATGAGTCAGTTTGAGATTTCTCCTAAGCCAAGTTAGAGGTAAAACACAACACTATTATAGTCAAAACAGCCAACTGGGTAACTGTTGTAATTCTCACAACACATAGAATAAAACTAGGATTCAGAAGAGTTAATTTGTTCTAGTTCAGTTCTATACCCTCTTTTTTACTATACCTATTAGTTTTGATTTTAATGACAGAAAATATCAAATAACTAATCTTTTATGGGAAGAAATTTGCTCAATTGCCAGGTTTTGTTTTTGTTTTTGTTTTTGAGACAGAGCCTCGCTCTGTCACCCAGGCTGGAGTGCAGTGGCAAGATCTCGGCTCACTGCAAGCTCTGCCTCCCAGGTTCACACCGTTCTCCTGCCTCAGCCTCCCAAGTAGCTGGGACTACAGGCACTCGCCACCACACCCAGCTAATTTTTTGTATTGTTAGTAGAGATGGGGTTTCACCGTGTTAGCCAGGATGGTCTAGATCTCCTGACCTCGTGATCAGCCTGCCTTGGCCTCCCAAAGTGCTGGGATTACAGGTGTGAGCCACCGTGCCTGACCGCCAGGTTTTAAATATCTCCTAAGTTTCTGAATTATAAAATAAACAAACTAAACTTCTAAGTAATTCATGGAAAAAAGAATAAACAAAATTGTTTATAAAAATATTTAGGATAATATGAGGAATTAGTAGAGAGACCCTATACATTCTATATCATAAAATAATAAAATAAACATTATGCCAAAGTCTTTGAAATTCCAATTAATAAGAAAATTTTATAGAGCAAAATAATTTTCAAATTCCATTCAATAATAGATTAGACCAACAACTGAAAATTTTGTCCTATAAAGAGCCAGATACTAAACACTTTACTGTTACAGGCCATAGTCTCTGCCCCAACTACTCAACTTTGCTACTGCAGTATGGAAACAGCCATAGACAATATTTTAAAAAAATGAGTGTGGCTTTTTCCCACTACACTTTATAGCAAAACCTTGTAGTGGGCTAGATTTGGTTTTTAGGCTTTTAGGCCCTAATTTGACAATCTCTTGATTAGAAAATAGCTGTTATAAATATACTCAAAGATATAAATACATAATAAACTCTATTTCCAGGTCATTTTAAAAGTGAGTTTGCCAAATCCTGAAAGAATGGATAACCTCAGATGCAACTATTCCCAAGTAAAGAAAAAACCTGTACGATTCAAAATTATTTTATGTTAATACAAACTTTACATCAAAGCTAGATAAAGTACTATGAGATTGGGTGATTCTAGACCAATTTCTCTTAGGAATAAAATGTCATAAGTAATTAGTAAACCAAATCCAGCCATATATTTCAAAAAGAACATAGCACAACCAAATTGAGTTTACAGAGATTAAAATAGGGAAATCATATGAACATATTAAAAATGCAAAAAAGAATCAAATATAACATTTGGATGTGATAAAAACTCTTAGCAAAGTATGAATAGAATGTAAATACCTTATGCAGTAAAAAATACGGACCAAGACCCCACAAAAATTCTAGAGTCAAAGATCAAACTATGAAAGTATTCCCATGAAAATAAGAGACGAGAGAAACATAGTGAGTACTACTTCAACATTTTACTAGAAGGGCTGGGTAACACAATGAGACAAGATGAGTTAGATAAAGATCAGAAGGAAAGAACCCAAATTATCATTATATCTCAAATATGTGTGTCTTCAAAAAGAATTCAAGAGAATTTATAGACAAATATGGAAAATGAAAAGAGAGTTCAGCAGGTTTGCATGATATAAACCCAATCTTCAAAACTGAATAGCACTTTTTAATATCCGAAACAACTAACTTGAAAACGTTATAATACTTTTCAAAAAGCATTCCATTCATAATGACCACTAAATACTATGAGGATTCTTGGAATAAATATAAAAGTTAGTAAAGGAAAAATTTGAGACAATATTATAAAACTTCACTGAAGAATAAAAATAAAAATGGCATAAATAAGTAGAGAATAATTCAGTGCTTATGATAAAATAAGGCAATATTTTTAAATTGTTGCCCTATTCACATACATACAGGCCAAATTCATCTGAATGCATGCTTTAATGGTATTAGGTATTCATGTAATACATTCGTAAGTAAATTTGCAATTGTTTTTTTAAATCATCCAAAACAGTATTATTGGTTTCAGTAAAATCCCTTGTACCATGTAATCAGTACCACGGCATAACTCTTCTAATATCGGTCAGATTTTTCAAATGCTTAATACATTCATAAAACATAAAGCACACATTGACATAAGCATTTATTATTTTTTCAATTATAAAACAAAATATGCTTATTGTAAAATACACAAAAAATTTTTGAAAATACATAAAAGTGCAAGCAAGAAGAAAAAAGTCACCCATTATTTTGCCATCCCTATAAGCAGTACATATATTTTTAGTTTATATTTTTTGTTATTTTTATAGATACATTTATTTTATTGATTTTTATATTTCTTAGATAAATGTTTTCAGATGCTACCCTACATTAAAATGGATAATCCAGAGGTGTTAAAACATGTATTTCTGTAACAAAGCATAAGTCTACTGAGCAGCCTATAAAGTGTGACTTAATGAATCCACAGGGCAAAGTCAGTAGCGAGGTGCACTCTGGGGACACCTGCACAGCAAAGTCAGAATATGCAGGTATTTTTAAAATACTTTGTTCTAATTTCATTCTTACTAGCAGCTCTCTGCTTGCAAATATTTTTACTCAAAAACAGTTTGAAGTAAACATGTATTGCTTTGACACACAGCTAATTTTAAATTCATTATTTTTTGTTTTTGCCAGTTACAAATCATTTTCTGTTGTCATATTATTTCAACAGAAAAAGGCAAATCCTATTTCTTTTTTCCTGAAAACAAGTGACTAAGCCTCCATTCAATGACACACCCATGAGAAATGTTTTCCAATAAATAACAGCTCAAGGGAACTAAAATCCCCAAGTAGAATTCAGAAACAGCACTGTTGTCTTGTGCTAAATAACACATTTGGCATGTTGTGAAAACACCAGAACTACGCATACTATATGATTATGGTTCTCAGTTTTATTTCACTTGATCAATTTATTGTGTGTTATGAGGCATCAAAAGTAATTTATGTTTATGTACTTTGATAAATTGTGGTAAAAACCACTGGTGCTCATCAAGTGTCTACATACTCCTTATGTTTCCCTAGCCACAAAGCTTCTAGGTGGGGTCACACAATCAACTTTTGCAATGGAACATCAAAAGAAGGAATGTAGGATGTGTCACTTGTTACTGAAGCAGTTAAGAATGAGTATTTTCCATCCTCCCTCTTTCTTCACAAGTAGAAACCAAGTACACATAGGTCACAAAGTTCTAAAAGGAAACAGCCTAAGTTCTTAATTCTTGAAAGATAAGTGTGCCGCAGAACCTCCTGTTCTTCATGAAGAAATAAATAATATTTTTGATGAGCCAATAAAAGATAGGTGTTTCTTTCTTACTACAGTGTAGTCTAGTTGGATCATTTGGCATTGTCGTATTGTTTTGTAGTAGTTCAAGTGTGTGTGTGCGTAGGAGAATGCATATGGAAACTGAGTAACCAGAGGAAAAGATTGTGCCCATTACCAATTTATCTCCTCTCAGCTCCAAATTCACTCCCTGGTGCTGGCTCTGACATAATGACCTAGACTCTAAACATTTCTTCTTAACAGCGAGAATCATGTTATTTTTCATCAATAGAGGGCGGAGAGAGATATTACATGAGAAAGGGACCGCAATTCCTGGTTCTGGAGTGCTCCACTAGTGAAGAGAGAGAGAGAGAGAGACAGACAGAGAGAGAATGTGTGTGTCCACATCCAGGGTCATCCTATCCCAGCTGCACACCCAGAATGTACTGTCCCTCAGCAACTTTGCAGCAGCCCAGGTTGGGGCCTGGTGACTATCACCAACTCCATTCCAGTATCTCTGTGAGCACTCACCCAGCACAACACAACTTCAGGAAGCCTGTGTTGGAAGAGTTGTTTCCTGCAGGCCTCCCAACCTTACACGCCAGGCCTCATGCCATTGCCAGCTATTGGGCTCCTAACACTTGATTCCTTTATGCCTGCCTGCCAGCCAGTCTCCATTCGACTGCACCTAAGGCTGTTTCCTGCTTTCATGACAACTTTGAACCAGCACTGGCCTATAGGCTAACTTGGCTCGCCTACTCTGACTGGTAGGTGAACTTTCCTACCAGTCAGTAGATTAAAACTGTACCTTCTCCATTGAGGTCTGAATCCCAGTTGCTGGAGGTGGTGGTGGTAGGGCAGTTCTAAGTTGTCCTTTCTTATGTAGTCTCATCCAGCTGTTCAAAGCCCTTCAGAGTTCTCTTTACATCTTTAATGTTACTCCCCAATATAGTTCAATAATTGGTATATTAAACCTTCCCTCATCAAATTATTATGCAGTTTTTATCTGTCTTGTGATTGGCCCTAAACTAAAACACTAGCCTAACCTAACTAATGAGCAAGTTATAGTAGGGAGATTTCAAATCAGAAGAATAAACCCTAGGAATAATTTAGATTACATGCTATAGAATACATTGTAGATTATTATACTTAAGCTCAAACAATTCTCTTAAATTCCAAATTGAAAATAATTTTGTATTAAAAGAAAATACACGTGGGAGTCAAAATGGGCTGCAGATTGAATTTGTGTCAAGGTAAGGGCGTTATAGCTATCCCCTTGTGAGCTATTTGGGGACGGTCTCAACGTGAGATGTTTTTGTACCAAATAATAAAATACAAATTCAATTAATTTTGATAGTTAAAATTATGAATCTCTCTCTATATATATATAATTATAATTAAATTTTAGAACTACCATAGACAATAGTTTTATTATTATTATTTTCTTGATAAAACAACCTCAGAAAAGTTAATTTTAAGCCTGAGGTCACACAGCTTTACTCCATCATACAGTCAAGAAAATGGAGAGATAGCTATGTTAAATAATTTTCCCATTACTGCCAGTAAGCATCAGAGAGAGAGAGAGAGAGACTCCTACTCCAGAGCCTTAATTCTTAACCTTTAAGTTACATCACATCCTGTAGCAGTCCCAAAGGAATTGTTCATCAGTCCGGCTCAGTGGCTTATGCCTGTAATCCCAGCACTTTGGGAGGCCAAGGTGGGCGGATCACCTAAGGTGGAGCTTGAGACCAGCCTGACCAACATGGAGAAACCCCATCTCTACCAAAAATACAAAATTAGCCAGGTGTGGTGGCACATGCCTGTAATCCCAGCTACTCAGGAGGTTGAGGCAAAAGAATCGCATGAACCTGGGAGGTGGAGGTTGCAGTGAGCCAAGATCATGCCATTGCACTGCAGCCTGGGCAACAGAGCGAGACTCCGTCTCAAAACAAAAACAAAACAAAACAAAACAAAACAAAACCAGAAGGCAGGGGAAGGTCTTTAAATGAATGATATCTTTGACAATTAATTTTATATATCAACTTGAGTATGCCATGGGGTGATGAAATATTTGGTCAAACAGTATTCTGGGTGTTTTTGTGAGGGTGTTTTTGGATAAAATTAACATTTAAATCAATACACCGAGAAAAGCTCTCCATAATGTGGATGGGCCTTATTCAATCAGTGAAGGTCTGAATAAAACAAAATGGCTGACTCTCCTTTGAGTAAGAGAGAAAGTTCTCCTGTCTGACATCCTTCAAACTGAATAATCGGCTCTTGTTTTTACAGCAGTTTCTGGCTATTGGACTTAAACTGGGGCAATAACTCTGTATATTTTGTGCACACATGCTCTCTCTCTCTTTCTCTTTATATATAAACAAATATGTATTTTAAAAGTTTATATACATAACCTTTTTAATATATGTTTTGTTTCTCTAGAGAACCCTGCCTTATAATACAGTATCCAAGGTAGTTATATTTTAATGAAGCACAATATCCAATAAATATTTAAGAATTAATCATCCCTCCAAAAATGGCAAATAGAAGAAAGCAAGCAAAAAAAAAAAAAAAGGAAGGCAGGAAGGAAGGGAGGGAGGGAAGAGGAGGGAAGAAAAGAAGGAGAGAGAGACTGATTTAAAAAAAATAAAAAATAAACAGGATATACATGAGAAGTGTTAACTCAGGTAAAGGGTCAGCAGGAATGATTGTGAGGAACAAGTGCACGGCAAAAGGAGATGAAAATATAACACTTTCTGTATGTATTATTTTCTGGAGTTTGCCCACAGAAAGTTAAAACTGCAAACCCTCTTTCTTACTAAAACTGAGAGATAAACTGCAGTAGAATAGGAGATGCAACCAATGTATTTTTCTCTGTGCCTTTACACAGTCTTAAATACACACGTTAAGTCTAAAGTCACAAGCATTACTCAAGACCAATTTTCAGCATCAAATTTGGTGTATCTATGCCAGAAAATATACCAGGCATTTATTCAATAGCTTTGCAAGCCCCTTTCCCCAGTGAATCTATCCCATGAATATCAAAGCAGCATTAATCTCATATCAAAGACAGAGTTTTCTTGTTTATATAGGAAATGCCAATATGCTGATATCAAAAATAAACGATTCATAGACAAACTAGGCTCAGAGATGCAGCTAAGTCAATAAAGAAGAACACTTCCATTTGCTCTATTTTAATTTTACTTTCAGGCAATTCCTAGCTATGCTGTGCCATCTTTTAGAAATTTTCTAATTCCAAGTAAGAAATGAAAGTGTTTTAATTTAAAAACAATTATAATGTAGAATGTATATTAATCTCTAGTGTCTTTGTTATGATGTATTGGTCTATATAATTAAGAAAGTGTAAATATTATAAAACTCAGTTTACAAAAATATTTGAGATTTTCCATTTTCTACTAAACTGATGAGAGCTTTTTTTTTTTTGAGCCACTAATTTTTGGGATGGTGTATATGTAACAAAAGTTAACTGATATATTTATCCCATACTTTCATTATGTTATCTCATAAAATATTAGAATATGTTTAGAATATTAGAATAATGATATTCATTCACATTAAAACCCAAGTTTTGATTTAGTTGACTAAGAAGATTTAGAAATCAAAAACATGTTAATGTTTTGGAACAAATGCAGTCAACTCTGTACATAAATATACCCAGATGGTTTCATAAATATCTATGCTGTTTGCTTGTTTTTTTATGAACTAGCCTAAGAGGATATTCTGTTTTTAACAGTAATACTAAAATGTATTGTAGCCCCTGTTAGAAACTATGCTGAAGACTTTATAAGCCGTGCCTCAATTTTAACTTACAGTAACCCATAACATGTAATTAGTATCGTCATCTCTCTTTTTTTACCAATAAGAAAACTGAGTCTTGAAGGATTTATTTTTCCCAAAGTTTATCTAAGAAGCAGAAATGAAATTAAATAGTTTCTGACTCTAGATCCTGAGTGTTTAATCATAAAATATGCTGCCTATAATTTTCTAGAGACGTAAGGAAGCAGTGGCATTGTATATGATTCCAAAGTGGTTTTCTTCCATTAGAATTCAACTGGGGATAATAAATGTGAAAAAGATGTAAAGTTAATGCACCCAATTTGAACGTAAACAAATTTACTAATTCTCAGTCAACTCAGTTAACAACCCACCATATAAATTTATTGTTGTGATGTTACCATAATAAAAGTAAATTTAAACAATAAAATGTAGATATACGTAAAAATAAATATTACTCATTATGCAATTAACTAGCTTTCACAAAGGTAATGGGTATACAATGGTATTATATGAAAGTGGAAAATACAGATTCATGCTATGTAAGAGTAAAAACAAGTAGTCAAGACATTGAATGGAAGTTATATTTACAAATTGTAAACTATCATATATTATTGCATAATCCTGTATCTACAGGTCTAACATTTAAAATATTCAGAAAACTGAAAATTTGGTAAATTGGGTACCCTCTGGGCAAGAAAATCTGGATTGAAGTGATGTGAAGTGATTTCTAGTCTTGATTTATGCCACTTAGTGTGATTATATACTTTATTGAAGAAATATTTTTGATTGCATGGCTCTGCCCCAAGGCCTGCTGGGATTGTTAGGTAACATGGAATATATTTACTGTATAAATTTTCTAAAGCTCAAAAAATCTTAACTCTAAAACAACATAAATACAAAAATGTTGGATAAGTGATTGTGGTCCCAAAGTATGATTTGAGCCTGAAATTAAGGCAATATATCTTTGTTCCTCATGCTTATAATAGACTAAATCAGTCATTTTCATTTTAGTATGAATAAGTGATCAAATAAAAAACATGGAAGCATATTTTCATAAAGAGAAGAGAAAGGACAAAAAGAAGCTGAAGCCATTTTCCTTAATTCCACCATAGTTGCTTTTAAAATATAAATATGTCCACACAGAAAAATGAAATATGGTTTGAGAATAGAATATTAAATTTATAAATTCTGGTAACATAAGAGAAAATATGGACTTTCTTTTTGGGGGCCGGGGGTGGACTGGCATCAAAGAAGCTTGAAACTCACCACTTTTTCTTAACAAGTAAAAAGATTTAAAAAAAAATGAAAAATCAAGAACTCTTCTTAGATCTATATGAGAAGGGAGGTCCCAGGGCAAATTGCTGTACCCAAAATTGGAGAGATCAACAGGCAATCACAGAGATCACAATTTACTGCAACAGAAACCCATGAGCAGGAACAAGTGTCAGGATAGTGAAACCTAAACTGTAATTGATAAGTTGCTGGAGGCTTGATGGGGCCGACTCTGAGGGTTAAAATCTCCAGGGGAACACAGTCATAGGGAGAGCCCCACACTTTTGTGAATGTTGCCTCCTGGTGTTCTACCAGGTCCTCACAGTGAATACTAGAGAAAAATCTCTTTGTGTTGCTGGCAGATGGAGAAGCAAGGGAACCATTTTGAAATAAATCAGACCATTCGGTTCTCTTAACAAAGTCCACCCTCAGGAAAAACTATTTTACTGGAGTTTAACCTGCTGTAATTTTATCAGAGCCAAACTGACCTGGGAGGAAGAGGAATAGTCAGCTCCAGCCCACTTTAGCCATCCTGTCCCAAGGGTTGGGGAGAAGTAGACTGGGAAGCATGTATAAAGTTTAGTCCAGAGGCACAAGCTCACTAAAAGATAGATAGTTAATCATAAGACTATAGAACACTTCCTCTTCCCCATACCTTACCTCTACATTATTAAAAGATTGTTTATAGCAGCCTCTTTGGCACAGTACATATGGCTGGCTTTTAAGAAGACATTACAAGATATACTAAAAGGCCAAAACACAGTTTGAAGAGACACAGCAATCATCACAATGAGACTCAGATATGCCAGAAATGTTGGAATTACTGGACTAGAAATTTAAACAAATATGATTAATATGCAAAGAGTCCTAACGATTAAACTAGACAGTATGTAAAAACAGATGAGCAATTTAAGCAGAGAGATGAAAATTCTTAGAAAGAACCAAAAGGAAACACTAGAGATCAAAAATGCCTTTTATAGGCTTGTTAATAGACTGAACAAGAGAAAGGAAAGATTTTTTGAGCTTGAGAATATCTCAGACAAAACTACAAAACTGAAAAGCTAAGAGAAAACGGACTTACAAAAATAGAATATCGAAGAATTGTGGGACAGCTACAAAAGATGTGACATATGAATGAAGGGATTAGCAGAAGAAGAAGAAAGAGAGAAAGGAATCGAAGAAATATTTGCAACAGTAATGAATGAGCATTTCCTGAAATTAATGTCAAGCACCAAACCGCAGATGCAGAAAGTTCACGAAATACCAAGAAGGGTAAATGGCAGAAAGACTACATCTAGACATATTATTTTCAAACTATAGAAAATAAAAGATACAAACAAATTCTCAAAGAAGCCAGAGGAACTTTTACCAAGATAGACCACAAAACACACATTAGTAAATTCTAAAGACTATAGATTATACAGTGTCTGCTCTCAGACCACAGTGGAAGTAAGCTAGAAATCAATAACAGAAAGATAGCTGGAAAATCCCAAAATATTTAGAGATTAAACAATGTACTTTTAAATAACACATAGTTCAAAGAAGAAATTATAAAAGAATTTCAAAAATATTTTTAACTAAATAAAAATGAAAACAAACATAAAAATTTGTGGGATACAGTGAGAGCAGTGCTTAGAGGGAAATTTATGCTATTAAATGTATATATTAGAAAAAAAGAAAGATCTGAAATCAGTCATCTAAGCGTGATGCAAGGAACCATAGCTCTATGTTTCAAAGTGAGAAGTAAACATATATGACTAAATTTGATAAATGAAGAAAATCTATATTATTTAGAGTTAAAAAGCTAATTCTAATAAAAAAGGAAGAGCCAAAATTGTTCAATCAAAATAATTGCTTCTGAACAATAGCACTAAGAAAGAGGAAGCAGGTCAGAGACTGATTTTAATAACTTTGAAAAAAATTTAAGAAATAGAAAATAAATAAAGGAAAAATTTGTTCATGATAGTTGATTGAAATAAAACATTGGCTATAAAGTAAGAGGGCAGTGGTTACTTTAAGTCAGGTGTTCTGAAAGTGACCTGACTTACGAGAGCGGGGCAGCCATGAGAAAATTGGAGTCAATGTGCTCCAGGCAGAGAGCGCTCCCAGTCTCGAGCTGCTAAGTGGAAGCCAGCTTGTCATGTTGAGGGAAGAGAAAGGACACTTTGGCTAGCCAAAAAAAAGATGCACAGGGAGGTGAGCAAGGGCCAATCATATAGTCCCTTACAGGTTATGGGATAAAGTGTGGATCATATTTAAATTAAAATGGAGAAACACCAAGGGGTTTAAAGTAATGAAGAGATATGTTCTGCTTTTAATTTAAAGAGGCGATACTGGCTAGTCTGTAGAAGGTAGACTGGTGGAGGTAAAAATAAAGGCAAGAAGATAGTTAGGGTGCTCGTACCACAGGTTGGAGAGAGGTAATGGTGATTTGATGCACAGTGTTTAATGTTTGTGACATATCTTTGGAGATAAATAAGGTTTATTCATGGATTATGCACAAAGCGTGAACAAAAGTGGGGAATCACTGGAGACTCCACACAGCAGGGCGATGGTGGTGACTTCAACAGCTCTGTGACAGACAGTGGTGGACGTTTTTCCTTGAAGCAGAAATCCAGAGTTCTCTTTTGTGCATCTTCAGTTTGAGATGCCCATTAGAAACTCACATGCGGATCCTATATGTGGAATTTGACATGAATTTGTAGTTATAAAAAGGGTTCAACTGCTGAAACATATTTGATAATCATCAGAATGCAGGTAATACTTAAAGCCAGAAGAGCCTCATCTTAAAAAAAAAGAAGGTCTATAATAAAAATAGCAAATTTTATTTTGTGGCTATGATATGCCTAACACTCACCTAAAGGCTTTTTACATGTTATGTTTGGAGGTCCCAAGACCACCTCTGGGTTTGATGATTTGCTAGGGCTGAAATAACTCAGTATGTAATCACCCTCATGGCTATGATTCATTACAGGAAAAGTATGGGAAGCAAAATCAGCAAAGGGAAATGGCACATGGGGCATTTTCTGAGGGAAACCAGACACAGTGTCCTCTCCCAGTGGAGTGATGTAGAACATGCTTAAATCCCCCAGCAATTAGTTGGGATAACACAGGAAGTGTTGCCAACCAGGTAAGGTAGTTAGAGACTCAGATTTACTGGAGGCCAATCACACAGGCAGCCTCTGTCTGGTACACACAAATATTCCAGAATTCCAGAAGTGAAACAGGTGGTCAACACAAACCATATTGTTTTCATAAATAGTTATGGTGAGCTACTCTGATCAGTTAGCTGTGTGGAAATACTCCCCAAATCCAAGTTCCCAGATGCCAACTCAGGGCCAAACTTGTGAGCACGTTTGTCTAAGGATAAGCAGTCAGGCCTTCTCTTTTGAGTCTCTTTGGGATACGTATCTTAGACTACTTAAGACTCCAACAAGCTTTTCTGATAGGTCTTATTACTATCTTTATTTTACCAACAAGTGAACCATGGGAGATGCACACTCATTTTATAAGGCAAAAGGTTGGAAACTAAACCAAGGTTTGGCTCTTGTGTGATTGCTCTTAGGTACTCATAAAGGAGCTTCTCTCAATAGAGAACAGAAAATGGCAGGCGAGGAGGGTTGATGGACTGAGCTTCGGGAATCTCAACATTTACATGTCTAAGAGACTAAGGAGGACAAACCAGTGAAATATATAGAAAACCAGGAGACCATGCAGGTCTATCTAAGGACTGACAGTGGGGTTCAGAAAATGGGCTATTTGCAATTGACATATTGGAGAGGGTGCAGCTATTGTGGATAACAAGGTTAAGTACATGTCCTCATTTTAATTTTCCTGCTTCACCTCCTACCCTGATCTAGTACACTCTACCTCTGATCACATGGGCCACATGCTTTTCCTCTTCTTACTACAGCTGATATTTGTTTACAAACACTTCTCCTGTTATCTGAAATGTTATCCCCTTACTTTCCAAATAGTAAATTTCTAGCCATCTATCAAAAGCTGTCTCTAACAGAAACTTATTTAGAAAATCTTGCTGCTTCTTCCAGAGTTATCTGCTTTCTCATGGAAAATGTTCTCTTCGTGTTTCTGTTACAAATTCTCTTCTTAGTTTCCTTTTATGTGCTTACTTCTCACCATTTACTTTCAGCCTGGCAGCTGCTGAAGGCAGGATCTGCACCTTGTTCTATATAGTACTCTCAGAGGCTGGTGCAGTGTCCAGAACAGCAGATGCTCAATAAAGGCTGGAGGGAAAAGGGAACGGAGGGAGAAAGGGGGCAAAAAGGAAGGAAAGAAGGCAGGCAGGAAGGTAGACAGCAAGGCAGGAAAGGAGGGAAGGGGATAAAAAAGGAAGGAAGGACAAATGGACTGAGGTAGTGCTATTGAGGAGCAGTAAGGTGAAGGAGAAAAGGCGTGCTGGGGTGAATGTATGTAAACATTTTCTATAACTCAAGGCACCTAAAGTTTTCTCAGATTGGAAAACTTTAAATACTAAGGATGTGTAGATTGAATTTGTATTCACCTAGCTGGTTGCTACAATTTGAACACTTGCCCATCTGAAATTCATATTGAAATTTAATCCTCAATGTAACAGTATTAAGAGGTGGGGCCTTTAATAGGTGATTGGGCCCTGAGGACTCCACTCTCATAAACAGACTGATCTATTCATAGGTTAATGGATTAATGGGTTATCTTGGGAGTAGGTTGGTTAAGAGTGGGTCTGCTATAAAAGCCAGTTTGGCTCTCGGTGCATCTCTCTTGCCCTGTGATGCCTTCTGCCTTGTTATAATGCAGCAGGAGACCCTCACCAGAAGCCAACCTGCTGTAGACTCTCAACCTGGGACTTCCAGGTCCCCAGAACTCTAAGGAATACATTTCTTTTCTTTATAAAATACCCAGTCTCAGGTATTCTGTTACAACAACATAAAAGAAACTAATACAGTGGTGTTATACAAACAAATCTATAAATGTTACTTTTCATGTATACACAAGCACCTGGGAGCTATAGCTTGAAGTCTCCTCAGCATTGTTTTCCTTCCACTGGAATCCCTCTTGGACTAGGTATAATGCAAAATCTCCTTAGAAGAGAGTGAGAGGAACATTTTAAAGAAACAGTACATTCTTACCTAGTGTAAATGAATTTATCAGGTCTTTTTACAGGGATACCCCCCTTTTTTTAAACTTCGGATTAAAGGAGAAAATATGAGGATACTGGAAATCTAAAAATAGCCAGAAAAAAAAGAAGAAATTATCTACAACCAGGAGGTAAGAGATTAGAGAAATTAAATTGTGTACTTTACAATTTTACCTAGAACTAGTTCAGATTGAAACATCCCATCTTCTGAAATACAACCAAAAAATCCCTATGTAGAGAATCCAAAGGTGACATGGATTCTGTTTCCAAAGAGGTTTAGAAATTGGTAGAGAAAATTCCATTTATATATTGTAGTTAACCACACTGGACAGGGAAATGTTGGATAAAGGCTCAGTATAAAACTGGTCAGCCTCAAAATTCTCATTTGAAACCTCATGCAACTCTGGGTGAGTATTGGGGTCTTTCCAGAAAACATGAACTATTAGGGCTTGGAAGGAAGGTACTCTTCTATTTTACCTGTGTAGTGTGTGTATTAGTCAGGGTTCTCTAGAGGGACAGAACTAATAGGAGATATATATATATATATATATATATATATATATCTCCCTATATATAGGGTAGTTTATTAAGTATTAATTCACAGAATCACAAGGTTCCACAATAGGCTGTCTGCAAGCTGAGGAGTAAGGAGAGCCAGTCTGAGTCCCAAAACTGAAGAACTTGGAGTCTGATGTTCGAAGGCAGGAAGCATCCAGCATGGGAGAAAGATGTGGGATGGGAGGCTAGGCCAGTCTAGTCTTTTCACGTTTTGCTGCCTGCTTTATATTCTAGCTGCTGCACCGGCAGCTCTTTAGATGGTACCCACCCAGATTAAGGGTGGGTCTGCCTTTCCCAGCCTACTGATGCAAATGTTAATCTCCTTTGGCAACACCCTCACAGACACACCCAGGATCAATACTTTGTATCCTTCAATCCAATCAAGTTGACAGTATTAACCATCACTGTGTGGTATGTATTAAGGAATCTTTCTCAGATGGGGCTAAATTTGATGACATGTAAAGATGGCAGGGCTACCTAACCTTAGCTTCACAGTTCTCCCATGCTCAGATGTTCCCTTCCTTCCCTACAAAGTGCAGCCTCCTCTGAGGCTACCGGGTTTTCTTGTAAACACATTTGCTACAGCTGGACCTTGTTTCTCCACCATTAAAAGGAGAGCAATGAAGAGTTTATTAGATAAAGCACTTACTAAATTAACTTTGGCCAAAAGTGGCCCTGTACATAGTGAACTGTACCCTAGCTTGATGTGTAAACAAGTTGCAACCTAACCTAGAAGTATACACCTTCTTAATCAAGCAGCTGAGTTCCAGGAAAGCTGCCAAATTATGCCCAAATAAGGCAAATGCCTGACTGTACCAATCAGGTAATCGCTGTCTCACATTTTCTGTTTTCTGGCTATAAACATAGCTTAACACATTGAAGGTGGGGGGCATTTCTGAATCATCGTGGGTCTTAGGTGGTGCCCAGTTCTTGAAACTTTCCTTGCTTAAATTAACTTTGTTAAATTCAACCAGTCTTAGGGATTTTTTTTCTTCAAACTGAGCACAATAAATCAATTCTATATGTTTTTGTTACTCCTTTTTTAGACATTCCATTTTTATTGTGAATAAATTGATTTCTACCGAACTGGATTTCCATTAAAGAAAATATGAGAGAAGAAGAGAGAGAAACAAAAAACATTGCATCCTATATAATTCTTTTTCAAATGAGTAGAGACTTAACAGATGGGAAAAGTGTATTCAGAGAAATTAACAGCATTTTAACTGCAAGGACCTGGCAGGTACTGTGGGAGAGTGAAAGGATACTGCCCTCTCTGAGCTACTATATCATGATTCTAACACTGTAGGTGTTTGTTTTTCACAGCATCTTTAAACGAGAACAAAATATGCAGTTGCAGAAGACTGTAACAACATTCTGTAAAGGGATCCACACCAAGTGTTATTTCTTCAAGATGATCCCCATTTTAACCCATTTGCAATTGCATTTCTTGTCAGAACTCTCCACTCCTCAACATTGAGGTCAGCTTCCTGAGGCTTCCCCCAACCACCATTTGCAGTGTATCCTCAGACATTTGCCCTGGTACTCTCTGATTTCCTCTTTTATTTTCCTTAGAGTATTTGTCACTATCTAGATCATTTTATTCATTCATTCATTCATTCATTCATTCATGTCCTTGTTTACTGGAGAATGTAAGCTCTCTGAGGTTGGGGCTTTCTCAGTCTATCACTCTTACCACCGGGGAATTATAACATTTTCTCATACTTTGGAAGTGCTAAAAAGAATTTATGTGAAAGCCAGAATGAAGTTTTGACCACTTATAGTGGATTCTGATGCTGCCTCCTGTAATTCCTCAGTAAGAAACTGTTTATGAGCCTTAATCAATTTCCTAAGGACAGTTTGTCAAATCAGAGCCATCTTCTGTGTGGAGTACTTCCTACTGCTCCCACTATTCTAGTGGGTTCTGAATGCCGTTTTTGTGCCCCAGGGCCCTAATCACCCTAAAGTGGTATTTTATTATGTTTATTAAGTGCTTTTTAAGTCTGAAAATGGTAGAGTTATATTACAACTCAGTTTCTCTAATGAAGAAACTTGTCTGCTTTATCTGTATGCTTCCTCAATGAGACTAGCTTAAGAATCTTCTGGGAAAAAAAGTCTCTCGTTGTTTTCAGTCACACTGAAATGTAATGCTTGCCAAGCAGTTTATCTGTTTTATAGCAATAGCTTAGGATGTTACTGGTTAATCATTTTGTGTTCAACATCATGTTCATTACACATGCACGTGAAAAAATACCTGACTCATATGTTACAAGCTGTTAGCTCCTGGACTGACCTTCCCCTGAGACTTGTATTCCCACCACCCACTGTTGAGCTGTAAAGTGTTTAAATTTTAGGTCTTTTCCAACCTTTGAAAATGGGGAGCTTGCACATAAAATTCAACATAACAAGCTTCTCTTAAAAATCTAAAGTTCTGGGGGAAATAGGCCTATGTTTCTACATGTTAATGATCTGCTTGGGCTGGTAGTAACTGCTCACTTTGGGTGGTCATGAAGACCCCAGTAGGCCAACTTCTCAACCCTTCCTGTTGCTCCTCCCCAGATGAAACCCAGTGTCAGTCCCTTTCATCATCATAGATCTGTGTTCTTCCAGTTATTTTGACTGCTTGAGCTCTGGAGGATCTAAATTTTGGGTCATGTCCTAAAAAATTTAGTAAAGCTAATATAATTTTATATTTCACTTAAAAAGTCAACTATAACAACACTAAATATTAGTAACATATTTATTGTATTATTCATAAACAAGCCATTTAGAAAAAAAAATCGTGGGATAGACTGGTCTCTGCAGAAGACCACCTCCGCAGGGGAAAATACTACTTACATAGGCATAGGAATAGTTTTGCTCAAAAAACAAAATCAGGTTATATTGAATAAAGGCATAGCTTCACTCATAAGAGTTAAAGGAGTAGCGTGTTTCCTCCCAATAGATTCAAATCATAGCCTGTTGAAGAAGACTGAGTTTGTTTCGAATCCTTACTTTCCCTTTACCCTCTTTGAGACTTTGACAAGTCACTCAAACTCTATGAATATCAGATCTTTCATTTGTTGGTTAGTAACATGTGTATGTACTTCTATGAGAGCCAATAAGGAAAAATGCCAATATATATAAAGTGCTTAGTCATGTATCTAGCCAAAATCCAGATGGTTCTTGATTAGTAATGGTTTGACTTAATTTTTCAAATTTATGTTGGATATATTAGACATAACCCCATGGTAAATCAAGAGACATCTGGACTTAATGATGGCCCCACTTAAGATTTTTCAACTTTGTGATGGCTTTATCAGGGTAGTAAACACATTTTTAACTTATGATACGTTTAACTTATGGTAAGTTTATCAGGCCGTAGCCCCATCATAAGTATAAGAGCATCTGCAGTCTGTCCTCTGTATTTTAGTCTTCACCATACCCCCATTTTCTAAATGTCATCCTATTTAGAAAGCATCCAAGCTGATGCCAAGATAAAAAGCAAATTTTAAAAAGCCAATTTTATGTATTTAAACTTTTTTTTGGTCTAAAGACAAGGTAATATTGAAACTGATCCAACTGTCCCATAGAACTGATGTTTACTGTTTTTGTTTTTTGTTTTTTGTTTTTTTGGGGGGTTGGGTTTTTGGGTTTTTTGGATAAACACAGAAATTAACCCCTCTGGTCTGAAACCTGGAAATTTATATTTGTCTTACCTGAGTTCTTTCCTCAGGAAACCAACCCTCAGGCCCCCCAGATAGTATCAAGAAACTGAAATTCACCTGATCACTACATCAGGACGAGATTCCAGATCTATTGTGATTCCTGTTTACCAACTCCTCTTCCTTATCCCTCCCTAATGCCTCTTTTCCCACAGGTACTTACATTTCTTCCCTGCTGTATAAACCTCTAGTTTTAGTCAGTTGAGGAGATGGATTTAAGAATCACAACTCATTTCCTTGGCTGCAACACCTGAATAAAGCTCTCTTCCCTGGCTCAGCGATTGACTTCCTGTGCTGCAAGCAGCAGGACCTAGACCAAGCTCCTAGCATTCAGGTAACAATATCAGTACTGAAATACAAATACGTACAGTCATTTATACCAAATATGTACCAAAAACATACCAAGGTGAAATATTGTTTATGGTTCTCATATTGTTGGATGTCATGAAACAATATTTTTGAAAGATTAAACAGAATTTTTTTCTTTTCTTTCTGAGCAAGAACATTCACACAGTAAAACAAAAAGGTTGTCATTTATTATTATCAACATTTTATATAAGAAATGATATTTTGGCCGGGCGCAGTGGCTCACGCTTGTAATCCCAGCACTTTGGGAGGCCGAGGCGGGCGGATCACGAGGTCAGGAGATCGAGACCACGGTGAAACCCCGTCTCTACCAAAAATACAAAAAATTAGCCAGGCGTGGTGGCGGGTGCCTGTAGTCCCAGCCACTCGGAGAGGCTGAGGCAGGAGAATGGCGTGAACCCGGGAGGCGGAGCTTGCAGTGAGCAGAGACTGCGCCACTGCACTCCAGCCTGGGCGACAGAGCAAGACTCTGTCTCAAAAAAAAAAAAAAGAAATGATATTTTAATAACCCCCAAAAGGTAAAAAAGACTCAATCGGAAAATGAGACAGCTTTTTAAGTTCAATCAATTTAACCTAGTGACAAACTTTCCACATGGTTCTAATTATTCTTATTTTTCTATGACTGTAAAAACACTGTTGAAACCTAGAGTCAGACAGTAGATCAGTGTTTGAGAACCATTTGTGCAGGCTACACTTAAAGTTCTTCTTTCAATAGCCAACCCTACTGATGTATATTTAATTTATATTTGGAAAAATTAACTTGACCTAATTAGATGATTATGTCCCTCAAACAATCACACAGTCCTTCACCACTGAGATTAAGTGAATGTTCATAAATTTCTGTGCTTAAAACTAACACCACAATGAGACACCTTACACCTACAAGGATGGCCGTAACTAAAAAATAAAAAAAAAATAGATGTTGACACGGTTGTGGTGAAAACGGAACACTTTTACACTGCTGGTGGGAATGTAAACTAGTACAACCAGTATGAAAAACAATATGGATATTCCTAAAAGAACTAAAAGTAGATCTACTATTTGATCCAGCAATCCCACTACTGGGTATCTTCCTAGAGGAAAAGAAGTCATTATATGAAAAATACCCTTGCACACGCATGTTTATAGCAGCACAATTCACAATTGCAAAAATATTGAACCAGCCCAAATGCCCATCAATCAAATGGGTAAAGAAAATTATATATATATACATATGTGTGTGTGTGTGTGTGTGGTGTGTATGTGTGTTTCCTTCAGCCAAGGAAATGAGACATCATTCTTAAAATCATCTCCTCAAATGATTAAAATTAGAGGTTTATACAGCAGGGAAGAAATGTAAGTACACACACACACATATATATACACACCATGGAATACTACTCAGACATAAAAGGAGCAAAATCATGTCTTTTGCAGCAATTTGGATGGAGTTAGTGACCATTATTCTAAGTGAAATAACTCAGAAATGGAAAACCAAATACCATATGTTCTAACTTAGAAGTGCGAGGTAAGCTATGAGGATGCAGACATATACACAGTGATACAATGAACTTTGGCAACATGAGGTGGGGGGATGAGAAGTGGGTAAGGGATAAAAGACTACCAGTGTACACTGCTCAGGTGACAGTGCACGAAAATCTCAGAATTCACCACTAAAGAACTCGTCCATGTAACCTAAAACCACCTGTACCCCCAAAACTATTGAAATTAAAAAAAAATATTCTGTGCTTGATGGGTTGGATGGGGGAAGGAAAGAGATATGGCATGTCTTCCCTCCCAGGTCCTTTCTGGGTTATCTTAATGGGTTATCTTGGGAATGAGGCTTGAGGGAAACACTTTTAAAAAGGGGGCATGATCCGCTGACTTTTTTTTTAATGCCTTTTTTTAACTGCTTAGAATAAAATTATGGCTGTGGAGCATATATTATAAGATGCCGAGTCAAAGACCCCCAAAATCACAAATCCTTAGCCCTGACATGCTTGAGATGCTGAACCAGTACTAGTAATTACCTATGCTATGCTTGCTTACAATGTGAGAAACATATATCCTTTTATGCTAATGCTGTTGTAGTCAAATCTCCTCCTTGCAGCCAAACTCAATCCCTAACTCACACAAATATAATAAATAGAATATAATTTCCTCAGTAGCAAAATATTAAAAAAAAGTAATGGGAAGACTATATTACTTCGCATCTTAAAGATTGGTGGATAATTACATTTGTGTCATAGGTCAGTTTGTTTTGTGAGACATTTAAAAGTACAGTCTGGATGAGCTCATTATTTGTCATTTCATATATGACAGTTAGACAAAAAGGCATGCTTTTCATGGGCTATGAGTTGAATTGTGTCTCCTACCAAAAGACATATCGAAGTCCTAACCTCCATTACCTGAGAATGTGACCTTATTTGGAACTCAGATCCTTTCAGAGGTAATTAGTTAAATGAAGAAAAAGTCATTCTGGAGTAGGATAGATCCTTAATGCAAAAGGACTGATATAAGAAAAGAAAAAAGAGACTCACAGGAAGAATACCATGTGACAACTGAAGTCTAGAGGAAGTGCTGCAGCTGCAAAAGCAAAGGAATGCCTAAGATCAATGGCCACCATCAGAAGCCAGTAAGGGGCAAGGCAGGATTCCATGCAGAGTCTCAGGGGAAGTGCAGGTCTGCTGATGCCTTGCTTTTGGAGTAGACTCCAGAACTGTAAAAGAATAAATTTCTGTTGTTTAGGCCACCAGTTTGTGGTACTACATTAGAGAAACCCTAGAAAATAAATATAACACAAAAACCAAAATATTTATATTCTAAAATGTATTTTAAGAGTTGCAATTAAGAGTATTATGAGTCTAGTTTGAATAACTTTTCTGGTTATGGATTTTCTGATTTTTTTTGTCTTACATGATATAGAGACACTAAAAGAAAAAAATAAAAACTGCCTACAATCTCAATATCCACAAAAGTCACTAACATTTTACAGTATTTGCTTTCAATATTTTGTGTACAAAATTTGTATATGATAATTTTATGAATGTGTATATGACTGCCCATTTGTGTATTATGTGGGTGAAAGAAAGAGAAAGACATTGTGTAAATAATGTATTACATTCCTCTCTCACTCTTTTGTCCCTTTCTCCTATAAATATTCAGAGAGCACTATGAATGCCCAGGCACTCTCCTGGGTACTAGGAATACAGTGGTGAATATATCAGGCAACATGTATTGTTTTGATATGTTTTGCAATTTGATTCCTTATATAAAAGACACAGGCTGGCATTTCCAAAACAGTGTTAAAATGGAGCTGCACAGGTTGTTATGGGAGAACATACACTGGTACCAAGTCCCCATAGGAAAATTTGAGAAATACTTTTGGGAGGAAATCAAGCCTCAGCTGATGTCAGATTGATGAGCAGCAGTTGGCCAGGGAGAAAGAAGCAAAAGTGTTCCAAGCAGATGGAGAAGCTTAGACAAAGACTTGCGGGCAGCAGAGACAGGACATATTTGAGGAACATAAAGAGGCTCAGCATTTCCACAATATGAGTAGAAGTGGGAGCAATGACAAGAGATGAGGTATGAAAGGGCCAGGCCATGCAGGGTCTTCTAAATGCTATTTTAAAGTTGGATTATCTTAATACTGAGAGACAGGAAAAAGTTCACGTAGATGAAATTAAATGATCAGATTTGCATTTTAGGGAGATCTGTTGGATAACGTGGGGAGTTATTGAAAAAGAGGAAAGCAGCTGACTTGGCCTGTGGGAAAGATGATAGCATCCTTAAATGGGGCATCAATAGGAGAAAAGAGAAAGTAGTTGACATTGGCATAACAAACTTATTAACTAACTAAAAACACAGTGAGGGCAACAGCATGATGAGGGTTAATCCCAGATTTCTGGCCTGGCCTATTTCTATTTATTTATTTATTCATTTATTTATTTTTTCTTTCTTGAGATGGAGTCTTGCTCTGTGGCCCAGGCTGGAGTGCAGTGGCACAATCTTGGCCCACTGCAACCTCTGTCTCCTGGGTTCAAGCAATTCTCCTGCCTTGGTCTCCAGAGTAGCTGGGATTACAGGAGCCCACCACCACATCCAGCTAAGTTTTGTATTTTTAGTAGAGATGGGGTTTCATCACGTTGGCCAGGCTGGTCTCGAACTCCTGACCTCGTGATCTGCCCATCTCGGCCTCCCAAAGTGCTGGGATTACAGGCGTGTGCCACCACTGGCCTGGCCTACTTCTTGATAAGTCATGAGAAGGCATAGAAGACACAGGAAGAAGAGAAAGTTTAGGGTGAGTGAGACAACAGAGATAATGAATATTTGACATTTTGAATTTGAAGTGAATTCCAGGCATCTATATGGGTAGACACTTAGGGAATGTGGCTAACCCATAATAAAGAATTTTGAGCCAGAGATTCGCATTTTGGACTTGTCAGTAATATTTGACAGTGCTGAGGCTTTGAGACTAGACAAGAGTATACATTGAGAATATTGGGACTGAAAAGAAAACGATTGACTGAATTTGGAGGAGCACCCAGATTTCAAGGGCGGGCAGAGTAAGTGAACTTACACCAGGAACAGCAAAGCAGAAACCAGAACAGAGAAGGAATCAGGAGTCTTTGATGTTATAGAAGTCAAGTGGAGATTGCATGTCATGGAGGATATCATCATATGATTATAATGATTCAAACAATTTAGTTTTGAAATAAGACTTGGAAGATCAATGGAAATTGCAGTGAGTCTAGAAAGAAATATATAAATATATATGGGAATGTACTTCATGACAAAAGCAACCATTTAAATTGGTGGCAGAGAAGCCGGATTATTTATAATAGTAAATGCTATTGGGTCAAGTAACTAGTTGTATGGGAATATGTATATAGGACATACTTTTTCTTCTTTTCTTATACTAATAGAATTTCCAGATGCACCAGAAATGTACATAATTACAAAATAAGGTGTAAAAGTACTTTAAAGTCATACTAGTGAATTTTTTAAACAGTGCTGAAATGGGAAAAGCCATTTTACGTACGACATGAAGGCCAGGAACCATAAAGAAAAAGATGCATAAATACAGGTAAATACAAACTTAAAACGTATCTATAGAAAAAAATGACACAAAATGCAGATGAACAAAATATGAAGGAAACCTTGCAATATATTTGGAAACGGACTACTATCACTCCTGTACATGAGGCTTTAAAGAGCTAGTAATAGTAGTATTTGCCATTATTATTATTTATTATTTTCATTTTCTTTCCAGTACAGCTTAAAGTCCCTTGTCATCATTTTAACATATCTCTCACACTCAGAAGCATCTTCAACACATTTGCTTTTTCCTGTCCCACATTCTTGGACTTTTGAATAAATATAATAGTCTGCATTTCAAAGGCATTTTATAAACTAATGTACATATTTTTAAAGCCCTGAGAAACTACATTTCAATATTCTGTCTATGTAATTCAAACCACGCCTGAGTTAAGAATTTTCTTACTCTGAATCACATAGTAAGATAAAGATGGGATGTTCTGGCATGCTATATTTTATAGATAGACACCAAGATCAGTTAGTTTGAATTATTCCCCTACATGAGTCATTCTCAGGAGTAACTTAGGCACTTAGAGTGAATAAACTTTGGTTCTGAAAGAGTTAATACAACTCAACTTTCCCACCATTGTTTTCATATATTACTGGAATTAGACATCATATATAATATTTATTCATTGTAAAAAGTCTCTCTCTTACAAAAGGAACTAGTGTAATTCAAGAAACCATTTTAAAGTAATATGTATTTCATGATTTCCAGTTTACTGCATGCTTAAAAATATTGTACTGTTTGAATCTCACAACAATCTTTTGAGTAATGAGAATATAATTTTGTAAGATCCCCATTTTACACACGAAGCTGGTAAGGTTAATATTAATGATATAAATTGCTAAAGGACATTCAGCAAGAAAAACTTCAAGCCTAGCACTGTAGCCTGTTTCATCATTTTTGTTCTATTTATGTTTAATTGTTTATAATATATTTTTTGATCCCATGGATGTTACTACCTTTGTCCTTACAAGAGAAAGAAGCAAAGAGAGTTAAGCTACATTATTGGTCACAAGACATTGTATCAGAAGACAGAATCTAATAGCATCACAGGGTCATTGCTTTCTAATCATAAAATACAAATAGCATAGAACCTCTAATTTAAAAACATAGTGATTATATGTATTAAGATCATGGTTGCTTTTAGCAAATATTACCAATCCAAAATTGAGGGAATTTTGAAGGACTGTTTCACAGTGATCAGAGGTATACTTGGAAGATCTAATTACTATTGCTAAGAAGGTAACACACTCATTCTCTTTTCAAGCCCATGGTTTCCTAACACACCCTAAGCATAGTTAATGATTTTTTCTCAAACGTGACCACGTTGGCCTCTTTGACTGTAGAAATCACAGAGGAAATTCATTACCTTTAGGAACTTGTTTTTTCTTTACATTTCTTTTTTAAAAAAAGAAGAAATACCAGCCATGGTGTAGGTCATGCTGATGGAACAGCTAAAGAACTTTATCCCCTCCCTGAAGCAGCTCACAGTGGAATGAAAGCCATCAGGCGGGTCAATCAACAACGACGGTAAATGCATGTATACATCAAGGAATGCATTACTAAAACAAATAGCACTAAGCAATCTCTGATAAATCCTCCCAAACCTAGCAGTGTTCAAAGTTCAATTATTACTGTGGACAAGACATCCATGCTAAAGTGAATCTAGAATTTCACCTAATTTTCTTCCTTACTCATTTCATAATTTCCACTCTATATTTTAATTTATTCTCTTTCCCCTTTAGCAGAAACCTATATATTAAACTACTAGATAGATAACTGGTTAAAGTAGAATTGTAGCCTTTTTTTCACAACACGTAATTTTGGGTAAATCCAAACCAATGCAACAGCAATTTTTAGAAAAAAGCCACAACGGACACTATATCTACCCACAATAGATAGTTATTCTCTCTCTGCCTGAGAACCTGTGTTTGTTATAATCACTTAGTGACAAGAACAACAAATGAGTCTCCCAAGGCTGCCAAGCCTAGAGCTGTCAGCGGGATCTACAAAAACAGAGCCCCCGTGTTTGTGGCTTTCTGACTGACAGCCATGTTTTCAACACTTCTAGTGATCAGTTGGGTTCAGTGTCACCTACTGTGTGATTTGTAATTTAAATTCCCAAGTAATTAGAGCCTAATATTACTCCTTAAACATTTCTCATTCTCCTTTTTAACTTGTTTATCTACTTGTTCTTGAAAATAGCTTTTCTTCCTAAAATCACCTTTTAGCTTCACTTGAAATAAAGGTTGAGTAATAGTGAATTAGTCAGGGCTGTTTACTAACCTTCACAGCTCACTGAAGGTCTTTGGTAACAGAGGTATAGCTAAATAGCTAAATATAAGTAGGGGACGGTGAATGTGTGTGCATGCCTGTATTTGTTTTTTAGCTACTTTTTTTCGCTGGTGCAGAACAAGTACAACATGAATCGGGAAAAAAAAAAAAGGAAATCACACAGACTTTGAGAAGATAATATGCTGCAGCTGATGAGATATAAAAATCTGACCTGCCAAGCCACTGACAGTCTATTCTCCTTTCTCCTCTGATGCTTTGCTCTGCAAAGTGTCAGGGCAGTGACTGAAGCAGAGAAGCAGCAGCTTGTTTTCCCTTCACATTAATTTTATCTTCCTAAAACTTAACCACTTATCTTCTAAACTATTTTATCACTCACTTCCCCTCCAACACACACTAAATGCTCTAAAGCTACGTTATCCTCAGAAGCCCTTTCCCTTGTGTCAGGCCCAGTTTTTTCTTGATGAAAACTTTTAAGGATGGCAACCAATGGTTATATAAGAATCTTCCCAACTCAGAATTCAACCAAAAATTTCAGGGTGCTTTACTCTGAAAAATAAAGATAAATGATGTAAATGTTAAGACACATCTAATTTACGCTGTGATGAACAATAAAACTGGTCGATTAGATTGGCAAACTATATATACCATGATCGTATATCTTATACAAAACAAACTATATGTATGTATGTGTATGTGTGTGTGTGCATGTGTGCGTGTGTGTGCATACTCTGAAATAACATACACAAACAGGCTAACGAAGATTAGCTGTCCAATGGAGTGGGAGCATGTAAAGAATAATTTTTTGACAATATAATGAATTTTATATTGTGCTTCAACTCATATATTATGTATGAATAGTGTTTTGAAAGAAGCATAGGTTAGTTAAATAATTTTTGTATGAGAAAAGAAATTTAAGAATATGGAATTACATAACCCAAGTTGAATGTATTAGTAATCAAAGAGGAAGGCGCATAATTTATTTTCAGTTTATCTGACCAGAATTCCTGACCCTCAGACTTGCTACAGGCAAAACTTCCAAATAGAAACTGTATTTCAAAAAGAATGACAAGGATTAAAGTTTTGAATAGAAATATTTTTATCAATTCTAATAACACATGAAATGGTTAACAAAGCATATTGCTTCCATCTAATACACAGCAAACCTCTAAGTGAAAGGAAAAAAAGACTTTCAGATATAAAAAAATGTATGAGAGAAGTAAAGGTCTTTTAGAATTTTCAGGAATTCAGTCACTCTATTAGAGATCTGAGGCCTCTGTGCAGAATACATTTGCTCCCTTCCCCACCTAAATTGTACTTAGCTTTAAAAAAACTTCAACAAATAATAATTACATTTATGGGGTACAATAGGATGTTTTGATATATGTTTACATTGTGTAGTGATTAATTAACATACACATCGCCTCACACACTTATTTTTTGTGGTGAGAACATTTAAACTCTCCTCTTTTAGCAAATTTGAAATTATACAGTATTGTAAACTATGGTCATCAAACTGTGCAATAGATCTCGCAAATTTCTTCCTCATGTCTAACTATAATTTTGTATCTTTGGAACAACATCTCCCCTTTCCCCATCTTACCAGCCCCACATTCTCTGATGACTACCATTCTATTGTCTATTCCAATGAGTTTGACTTTTTTAGATAACACTTAGCTTAATTCAGGGTTTTTAGCCTGGAGCTCATGGTTCCCCAAAGCATCACTTCATAGAGAGAATTCAGAGAGTCTGTGAACTTGAGTGAGCAAAAAGTTATTTCTTTATTTTCATCTAAATCTAACTGAAAGTTAACATTGCTTCAATTACAAATGTCAACATCAACCACCGTTGCATCAGCAGTACCAGCAACTTTGCCACCAAAAAAGATACCACAGGTATTTTTACATCATCTTTCAATTGTTGCATAGGTCTCAAAATGCTACTAATATGTATGCATATTACCACCTCAGAATTACACTGGTTGTTATGTCTGTTGCTAGATCTTGTTTGTAATGCTTTAATAAAGCAGCACAAATTTGTTTTTAAAAATGTTTTGACAACCGTATTTTATTATTCTTGATTTCCTTGAAAATTTATGTATTTTATTATATGCATCCAAAGATATTATCCTATGAAAAGAACTATAAGCTTTACCAAATTGCCAAAGAAGTCCATGGCACAAATAAAGTGAAACCCTCTTGTTGCCATTTAGTCTGAAGCAGCCAATTCTCTTTAGATGTCATTCCCCTGTTCCCATGTTGCCCTGTGGGTTCCTCCATCCAAGCCCTTACCACCACACAGTCATCCTCAGTTTCTTGTCTACTGCCCTAATACCTAATACAACGACTGACATAAAACAGATGCACAAGAAAAGATTTTGCAAGTGAAAAGAACCAGCAACATAAAGGAACTGGATACCCAAGGTAAAGAGAGAAGTAATATGTGAAATAATCCACAGCCTTTGCTGGATCCAGTCCCTATCAATATAATCAACAGAACTGAATTCTGACAGTTTGAAACTAGTTTTATTGCCCTAAATATTATACTAAAAATAGAAAATATTTATATTCTCCCCAGTAAACAATATTTTTTCTTATACCCATAACATATTATCCTTCTATTATATTTACCATACTGTGCCTTTGGCCAGAGTTGTAAATACATGTATGTATACATATAGACACATGCATACATACCTGACTATACGTGTGCATTTTTCTCAAAGTAGATTATAAACTCCTCTGGTGTAATTACTAAGGATTGTTATACAATTTTTTAAAAACATGTTTTTTTAGTTTAACTGGAGGTGTGACAACCTGCCAGAAGCTGAGCGATGACGTCAGCTCAATCTTATAGGTTCTTTTTATACTTAAGTATAACTGAAGATTGTTCTATCTCCCCGCTTACCCTTGACAAGAATTGCCTTTTATGGTCCACAGGGAAGGGAGGCCCTAGTAAAATAAACAAACTTTAAAATATAAAGTAGCCGAACTTAAAAACACTTTTGAAGAAGAAAAACTAAAGTTCTGAAGAGAACAAATATATGTTTGTTTGTTAAAGTAGAGGAATAGCCTTTGTTAAGGGGAGCAAATGAGATACTAACATTGATGAGCTGGAAAAGGGGCTTCAGATTTGCTCAGGGAATAAAGTGTGGTGCATGTGTTAGTTGAATTTTCAGCAGTTAGAACAAAAAGTTCTATTAATGATTGAGAGGCTAGTTTCCTCAACAGGATAATGTCTTTTTTATTTTTAATCACTGAATTCACCACAATGTTTGATACCATATTTTACACATAGTAGGTGCTCAGTGTTTGTTAAAATGATTCAATGGTTTATTGTCTGAACCCACTTCTCATCACCAGTGGTATAAAATGGGACCACATAGTGAAATAAACCTCAGTTACTCTATTTGAGATTCAACTGCTGGAAGACATACTTGACACGTGCAGATTCCATCCATGACTCATAAGACTTTCTGATGAAAAGTCTACATGCATCAGTAAATCTAATCTAAAAATAGCATGATCCATAGGACTACATTCTTCAGATATATATGCAATTATTAACTGTTTTGCAAGAATTATTGCAATTTCTTATCTTGACAAGTATTGTAGAAGATTAAGCTTTTAAACTTTCCTTTACCTGGCAATTCATATCGTTAGCACCACGTTTTTCCCAGGCATTTGAATCTAATTTATGTAATAAAATCTACTACCTATGCTACATTGTTCTCAAATACTCTAATTGGTAAGAAAACTGAAATCAAATTAATAACTTGCATAGTGAAAAGGGGTTTGGACCCGGACTTCTGTATCATGGGTTCTAATTAATCAGATGACCATATGTCTGTGTGCCATGTGTACTGTTAGGTCCCCTTGAATTTCTAAAATGTTTTGAACCTGTGAAGTCCAAAACAGAAGATAAAGTTGTCATGACAGAGTGTCATTTGACTCAGTGCCATCACAAACATCACTTCTAGCTCCTTAAGCAGAACTACTTTCAAGTCTCATTTGATATCACATGTCAGGACAGGATCAATAAAGTCCCAGATTATAACCAGTTAACTATCCCTGGAGCAATGCTCATTACCAAACAACTCAGTTAAGCTTATCAGAAGGCTCAAAGACAGCCAACTCACATGCACTTATATTTTTGAATATGCAAAAAAAAAAATTTAATTAAATTATAGTAAGTATGAGCAAAAGATGTGACTAAGACACACTACGAAGCATTTATGTTTTAAAAATTATATATGGCCAGGTGCGGTGGCTCACGCCTGTAATCCCAACACTTTGGGAGGTTGAGGCATGTGGATTGCCTGAGGTCAGGAGTTTGAGACCAGCCTGACCAACATGGTGAAACCCCATCTCTACTAATTACAAAAAATTAGCCAGGCATGGTGGCTCATGCCTGTAATCCCAGCTACTTGGGAGGCTGAGGCAGGAGAATTGCTTAAACCTGGGAGGCAGAGGTTGCAGTGAGCCAAGATTGCACCATAGCCCACCAGCCTGGGCAACAAGAGCAAAACTCCATCAAAAAAGAAAAATTACATATGTGCTTCTGAAAAACAGACATGTATACAGATTGAACTGGGGTACTAAAATTAAAGACGTCCTGCTGTGGTTACATTTAAATCTGGGGAGGAGAGAGACATGATGACCATTAAAAAAAAATTGCAGCTGGAAGCAAACATCACTGTGTTGATCATGTGAAAACCTGACCCAGGAAGGGCCTGTCCATTATCCTACCTGCACATATGAAAACAACACTGCCAAGGGAAATCCCTTCTTTCCATTTCAAGGGCTACTATCCCCTAACTTGGCATTTCTCAAACTTTAGTGGGTATAAAAATCAATTTGAGGGTTCATTTTGAGTGTATATTCCTATACCCATCACCAGAGATTCTGATTTGACGAATCTAGAGATTAGGACTTTGACAAAGCTACAGTTCAGTACTGTTCATTAAAAATAAAAATCCTCAGGTTATCATAACACGAGAATTCTGGTGATCATATTTTGAGAAATGCCATTCAAACACATGTTGGAAAGAGAGACGGTGGTGGTGCTGGATCTTTCTCTGTGGCTAGGGTGTCCCGTAACCTCTATGTAATACGCTGCCTCTTTGTCCCCAGCTACTAGGTGCGCCTCCACTTTAGTTCTGAAAGTGATTGTCTTTCAGCTCTGAAATATCTAGAACTACTACTTCTTGATCATCCCAGAGATAGGCTGCTGCTTGCTCTGCAAATGAGAATGAATGTGAGCCAAACAGCATTTGCCTGTACTGCCTCATCCCTTTGTTCTCAACATCATTCCCCTTAAGACTGTGCAGGTTTCAGCAAAGTTAGTGGTAACTAAAGGCAAGTAAAACATAGAAAGGGAGAAATACATTTCATTTGACTGTCTGCCAAACCTAAGGACACAGAACTGATAAATCTTTTAGAAAAGTTATATTTCAGACTCATCCAGATTCTGTTTCCCTTTCATTCATGACTGCCTTTTCCGAGTGTATAGGTGCACCTCTTCCCAGGGAAACTATAGCATCTGGTCCCTCCCTCCAGTGTAATGCACTGGGATACCACAATCTTCAAAAGTCCGAAATTTCCAAAGACCGGATTATGACATTAGTGATGACTGTGCCTGTGGCATTTGCATAGTAACTGAATTCAATTGCTTTCTCAATAAATTGCAGTCTCTTTGATAGCATAGATCCCACTCTCTCCCCTTTTAAACCCTCGTACCATAGGCTTTCACATGCAGTAGTCCTCATGGATGACACTGCAATTCAGTGTCCGGAAAGTTGACAAACAGAAAAGCCAGGATGGGTTTATCATTATTTATTAAATTTTTCTCTGAAGAACGAATGTTGTATTATTAGCCCTAGAAAGTTAATGAAGCAGGCCGGGCGCGGTGGCTCACGCTTGTAATCCCAGCACTTTGGGAGGCCGAGGCGGGCGGATCACGAGGTCAGGAGATCGAGACCACGGTGAAACCCCGTCTCTACTAAAAATACAAAAAATTAGCCGGGCGCGGTGGCGGGCGCCTGTAGTCCCAGCTACTCGGAGAGGCTGAGGCAGGAGAATGGCGTGAACCCGGGAGGCGGAGCTTGCAGTGAGCCGAGATTGCGCCACTGCCCTCTAGCCTGGGCAACAGAGCGAGACTCCGTCTCAAAAAAAAAAAAAAAAAAAAAGAAAGTTAATGAAGCAGAGTCCTTGGGTATTCCCATCAAGATCACTTCAACACGACAAATAATGATCCCAAACTACCTCACATAAAATGCCAACCATTTTCTAAGGTTTTGGCTAAATAGTAGAAATAATTGAGTGGGTTAAATGCTACTTTTTAGTGTTATGTATTCACTTGGAATTTACAAGGAGTCTCAGATAACTAAAAGTACAGGAAGAACAAGTAAATCCCCTTAAAGAACACTGAATCCTATTACTACCAGAGAAACTACTGATCTCAGCACATTTTAATTCAAACTGGCAGTGTTCGCAGGCCTTGTCACACTAACACTGAAGAGCTATCGTGCAGATATTTTACTTTGACTTCACTATGTAGTCGTTGAGAGTCTACTTGGTGAGTAGAATACTAAAAGGAAAGGAAATAATTGCTAACTGAGGTGCGTATTTCAAGAAGCAATTGCATCATAGACTATTGGAATAAGAAGTTTTGCAATCTAACAAGACTATGTTGGACATAAGGCTTCATCTCACACTGGTAGTGTGAGTCTGGGAAAATACATATTAATAATAGAATTTATTTGAGTATTTTGGGGGTAGGCCTTATGCCAAATTACTTATGTAAGTGATTTGACTTGCTAAAATCAGCTTTCTTATCTGTTAGATAATTTCTGGGAGTTTTTAAATGAGACTATAAACTAGAAAGTGCTAATTATAGCATCTGAAACATAATAGGTACACAATAAATTCTCAGTCCTCTTCTACATTACATAATTTTGTGTCTAATCTATTTCAGTAGGTTTTATGTTTTTAAGGTATATAGACTGCCAGAATTTATTTGTGAGATCATTTTCATACAATGAAACACAAATACTTTGCTTTAGTGAAGTTAATCAAGACTTATGGCTGTATGAGTGTGGTGTCAACATCATTTCATTTGGAGGATTCAAATAGGGCCAGTCTCAGAAGTAGATTAAATAGATAGTAACCTGCATGGCATGCTTTTTTTTCTTTGTTTGTTTTGAGACAGAGTCTTGCTCTGTCACCTGGGCTGGAGTGCACTGGCACAATCTCAGCTCACTGCAACCTCTGCCACCTGGTTTTGAGAAATTCTCTGCCTCAGCCTCCCGAGTAGCTGGAATTACAGGCACCTGCCACCACACCCAGCTAATTTTTGTATTTTTAGTACATCATGTCGGCCAGGCTGGTGTTGAACTCCTGACCTCATGATTCACCTGCCTTGGCCTCCCAAAGTGCTGGGATTACAGGCGTGAGCCACTGCACCCAGCCTGCATGGCATGTTTTTGAGGAACTGTTGTATGGTTTTCCAAAATAGCTTTACTAATTTACATTCTCACCAACAGTGTACAAGGGTCACCTTTTTCCCCACATCCTCACCAACACGTCATCTTTTATCCCTTTGATAATACTATTTTAAGTAGAACCTTTCTACTTACCTGATATTCCCCCTACCACCCTATCTAAAATAATCATAATCATAAATGTCTATTGTGGGACCTGATATTTACCATGAGTCAGTAAGTCCTCTCTCCAGCACAAGGCTCCCCACTTGCTCCCTCTTCTTTCCTTTTTTAAGCAATGGGTTTCAAATGCCTCACTATTAAAAGGTAAATACATACAGAAGGCCTTGCATGGTGTGTCTCTGGCTGTGTATTAGAATTATCTCAGATGACTAAAAAAATAGAAAATAAAAAATAACTCCTTACTAGTGTGTTTGTTTCAAGATGAACATAGACTAGCTAGGCAAGTAAAAGCCAACAGGTAACATTTTAAAATGAATATATTTTATTTTATCTTATAGTTGAGTATATGTAACCCTCATCTTAACTAGTTTCATTTGTTGTGATTTTCCTCTTAACAAATTTGTATATTTGAAATCTTATATCATAATACAACCTGTAATGGTGATATCTAGCCTTTCTGCTTCTGAGAACTATAAAGCACAGGGCAGTTAAAGAAGAGTTGATTAAAATACTATGCAAAGATAGAGAAAACAGTAAAAACTTACTGTGAATTACAAAATGAAGAAAATCAATATTATTTAGGTAACAAATATAGCATATTATTTTGGAATTTAAAATGATCCAGTACAGACCCAAGGTTGTTCATTGTTCTAAGTAATATTCAAGGACAATTGAATATATATATATATATATAATTTTTTTTTTTTTTTTTTTTTTTTGAGAGAGTCTTGCTCTGTTGCCAGCCAGGCTGGAGTGCAGTGGCACGATCTCGGCTCACTGCAACCTCTGCCTCCCGGGTTCAAGCAATTCTCCTGCTTCAGCCTCGTCCAGCTAATTTTTGTATTTTTAGTAGAGATGGGGTTTCACCATGTTGGCCAGGATGGTCTCATTCTCTTGACCTCATGATCCACCTGCCTCGGCCTCCCAAAGTGCTGGGATTACAGGCATGAACCACCGCGCCCGGCAGAAAAAAATATTTTATAAATTAACTGAAAGTTATCATTGTGTGATTTACCCTGCCAATAGAATAAATATAGACAGGAATAATTCAGTCAGTAGTTGATGTTACTTCCATGCTGCTGCAGACACTGTTAGCCCCTTAGCAGCCCGGTCTGCCTTCTTCCTTTTAGCACAGAACTAATTCTGTGAGTTTTATTCAGAAGTCTTCCCATCCCATGTGCCTAACCCGGGTGTAACATTTTCTTTATTTTTTAAAAAATTTTTTATTTCCATAGATTTTTGGGGAACAGGTGGTATTTAGTTACACAAGTAAGTTCTTTAGTGGTGATTTGTGAGATTTTGGTGCACCCATCACCGGAGCAGTATATACTGAACCCAGTGTATAGCCTTTTAACCCCACCCCCCTCCCACCCCTTCCCCTAAGTCCCCAAAGTCCATTATATCATTCTTATGTCTTTGCTTCCTCATAGCTTAGCTCCCACTTATAAGTGAGAAGATATGATGTTTGGTTTTCCATTCCTGAGTTACTTCACTTAGAATAATAGTCTCCAGTTCCATCCAGGTTGCTGTTAATGTCCTTAATTCATTCCTTTTTATGGCTAAATAATATTCCATCATATATATGTGTATATGTATATATACATATATATATAGACACACACACACACACACATATATATACACCACAGTTTCTTTTTCACTCATTGATTGATGGCCCAAATGGGCTGGCTCCATATTTACTCAGAGGAAAAGAAGTCATTATATGAAAAAGATACTTGCACACACTTGTTCATAGGTGTAATATTTTCATCTGTCTTCCAGTATTCAGTCAAAAGGTGGGCATGATGATCCACATATGTCCAATGAGTTATGAGGGAAGACCTGGTGGAAGACTTCAGAGATGACTTTCTGTGCTCTTAAAAAGAGACACACATCAGGCTTGGTGTGGTGGCTCAAGCCTGTAATCCCAGCACTTTGGGAGGCCAAGGTGGGTGGATCACGAGGTCAGGAGTTCAATCCAGCCTGACCAATATGGTGAAACCCCGTCTCTACTAAAAATACAAAAATTAGCCGGGCATGGTGGCATGTACCTGTAGTCCCAGCTACTTGGGAAGCTGAGGCAGAAGAATCGCTTGAACCCAGGAGGCGGAGGTTTCAGTGAGCCGAAATCACGGTGCTGCACTCCAGCCTGGGCAACAAAGCGAGACTCTGTCTCAAAAATATAAAAAAAAGAGACTCATAGGAAGAAAAGGCACTCTGCTGCTGGAGGTTTTCATGGCTTTTATGATTCTAGAACTGACAGCCATTTTGCAACCATTGGAGGAGGTAAGGTGACATGCTAAAATGGCAAGGTGGAAAGATGGAAAGAACCTGCATTCTTACTATGTTAATTAGCCACTGAAGTAAGAAACCTTAGAACTGTTCTACCACAGTCCTTTCTGTTATCTGTAAACTTTTCTATTTCTTAATAAATGAACAAATTTCTTACAGTCCACAACATCCTGAAACACAAGCTCACTATAGAAACTTGAGTATACGCAGAAAAAAATCTGAAGACAAAAATAATTTTCATAGACACTTTTATTTCTTGTATTTATAAATTCTGTATTTTATTCTAAATTTATATAATTTTATGTGCCAATTTTTCTTTTAATACTTTAAGATTTTCCTCATGCTATTAAAAACTTAGAAATAAAATTTTCAAAGCCTATTATTATACCATAATCTACTTATTTCCCCTTTGCTGGCTGTTAAATACCCTTCACTATTTTCAAATACAAATAACTCTGATAAAAATCAAATTGTAGTATAGCTCAATTGTTTTTGTGGGTTGTCTGTTGCATTCGTTTATTCACCTAACAAATGTTTATTGAGTGCCTACTGGGTACCAAATAGACTGAAATGTGAAGATGAAAGAAATTATTCTTTTTTTTTTTTTTTTTTTTTTTGAGACAGAGTCTCGCTCTGTCGCCCAGGCTGGAGTGCAGTGGCGCGATCTCGGCTCACTGCAAGCTCCGCCTCCCGGGTTCACGCCATTCTCCTGCCTCAGCCTCTCCGAGTAGCTGGGACTACAGGATTATTCTTTCTTCTAGAAGTATAAACTGCGGTACAGGAGGAAACTATTAAAACAAATGTGAAAATTGTATCAAAGGTTTTAGTAATTTAAACTGGGTAAAATCAAAATAATGACTAAATGACTGACAGTTCTATACCATTAAATTTTATAAGAAAAGTGAATTTTTGTTATAAGAAAATCTAGAAAAAAACAATAACAACTTCAAATGAGATTAAAAGCGACCTTTATAATAACTGCCAGTAGTGGGCACCATTAACTGTCTATATTACATTTTAGATATTCTTATTTTTATAGGGTCCTGGACTACATAATGACATTGTGATCAATGGTGGACCACATATACAACAGCGGTCCTTTAAGATGGTGCTGAAAAATTTCTTTTGCCTAGAGGCAGTGCAAACACTGTAACATCACAGTGTAACACATTACTCATGTTTGTAGTGATGCTGATGTAAACAAACCTACCGTGCTGCCAGCCACATAAAAGTATAGCACATAAATTATGTACAGTACATGATACTTGATAATGTGACTTGTAATACTTGATAATGATAATAAATGACTGTCACTGGTTTATATATTTACTATACTATACTTTATATCATTATTTTAGGGTATAATCCTACTTATAAAAAAAAAGTTAACTGTAAAACAGCTTCAGGCAGGTCCTTCAGGAGGTATTCCAGAAGACAGCACTGTTATCATAGATGACAGCTCCCTGTGTGTTATTGCCCCTGAAGGCCTTCCAATGGGATAAGATGTAAAGGTGGAAGAAAGTGATATAGATGACCCTGACCCTGTGCAGTTCTAGGCTAGTGGGTGTGTTTGTGTCTTAGTTTTTAACAAGAAAGTTTAGAAACTAAAAGAAAATTATATAACTTTTAAAATAAACAAATCTCCTAGAATAAGCATATAAAGAAAATATTTTTGTATGGCTGTACCCTGTGTTTGTGTTTTAAGCTGAGTGTTATTACATATGAGTCCAAAAGTTAATAAGTAAAAAAGTTATAAAGTGAAAATGTCATAGTAAACTAATTTTATTACTAAAGAAATCAATTTTTAAATAAATGTAGGGTAGTTCTAAGTGTACAGTGTGTATGAAGTCTACAATATTGTAGAGTAATGTCCTGGGCCTTCCAATTCACTTACCACTCACTCACTCACTCATCCACAGCAATTTCCAGTCCTACAAGCTTCATTCATGGTAAGTGCCCCATATCGGTATACCATTTTTATTATTTTATTCTTTTTCATTTTTTAAATTTTCTTTAGAGTCAGGATCTCGTGCCATTACCCAGGCAGGAGTACAGTGGTAAGATCATGGCTCAATGCAGCCTCTACCTCCTGACCTCAAGCAGTCCTCCCACTTCACCCTTCCAAGTGGCTGGCATTACAGGCACGCACCACCATGCCTGGCTAATTTTTTAAAATTTTTGTAGAGACGGGCTCTGACAATGTTGCCCAGGCTAGACTTGAACATTTTCTGGGCTCAAGCAATCCTCCTGTCTCGGCCTCCCAAAATGCTGGGATTATGGGCATTAGCCACCACACCCAGTCTCCATTTATGTTTAGATACATAAATACTTACCATTGTGTTACAATTGGCTACAGTATTTAGTAAAGGAACAAGTTGTACAGGTTTGTAGCCTAGGAGCAATAGGCTATACTATACAGCATAGGTATATAGTAAGAATACCATCTAGGTTTGTGTAAGTAACACTCGATGATGTTGGCACAATGACAAAAGCACCTAACAACACATTTCTCAGGACATATTCCTGTTTTTAGGTGGTGTATGACTGTATATTCTTCCCAATATATAACACCAATTTTAAGTATCCATAGCTCTGCACTGACCTCAAGTGATTTAAGAAAAATGAGTCAGGAGAGGACTCAAAAGTAAATTCTGACTATCTAAAACCAATAATTGTAAATCCTATCTTTCAAACCAAGCTTAAGTCTAATTAGTGTACAGCATCACTCTGGTGAGTGGTTTTGGCCCAGCAGTAGGTATACGACTTCAGCTGACTGAATTAGAGTAGAGGAGAAACTATGAATACGGCATAATTAGTAAATATTAGTAGTTAACAAAAGTAGGTGAACAAGGATACATATTGCTCCATTTTCTGCTTGCAGCTATTGTCATCCTATGGGGAAAAGATTTAAATGAACAAACTGGCCAGGTGTGGTGGCTCACGCCTGTAATCCCAGCACTTTGGGAGGCTGAGGCAGGTGGATCATGAGGTCAGGAGATCGAGACCATCCTGGCTAATACGGCAAAACCCCATCTCTACTAAAAATACAAAAAAAAATTAGCTGGGCATGGTGGCGGGTACCTGTAGTCCCAGCTACTTGGAAGGCTGAGGCAGGAGAATGGCATGAACCCAGGAGGCGGAGCTTGCATTGAGCGGAGATTGCCCCTTTGCACTCCAGCCTGGGGGACAGAGTGAGACTCTGTCACAAAAAACAAAACAAAACAAAACAAAAAACAAACTAAGGCACAAAAGAGGACAGAGCTAAAGAATCATAGCCTGAAACAGAATTAAACACCATCCCTTGTTGTTTGATAAGCCAGTTGAATTCCATTGCTTTGAAACTTGCAACTAAATATTGATGTAATAAATTTCCCAAAATATTTAGGAAAAACAAGGTAAAATATAAATCACCCAAAATATTTGGAAAGACTTTGTCTAAGAAAAGCCACAAAAGTCAAGACTCCTTGATAATAGTTTATATAGTCTCTATGCTGCATATGAGATAGTAATAATAGTCAATACACATTATTTCCATAACCTGTAATTAGAAAAATTTAAACAAGAAAAAAATAGTAAGGCCTTTACTGTATCTGTGACTATCTAATTTTTATGATTCAAGGTGTTTTATTTGGTGAAAGCAAAAAGTTGTTTTGGCGATATAGGAAGCATATCATTAAAATGGAAATAGATGTATACACTGAGATAAAGACAGAAAAGTAGATGCATAGGTCAGCAGATAGACAGGTGAATGGAAAGATGGGAAGATGAATAAATCAATAAGTATGCTAATGGATGGTTAGACAGACAGAAAACCGATAGAAATAACAGATGGACAGAGAGCAATTTGGAGAGACAGACAGACATCCTGATGGGTAGAGACTGATATACTAAAGATAGGGAAATAATGTATAATGTAGAAGATAGGCAGGAAAGCATGAAGGCAAGAATGGCATAAATCAGCCAGAAAATGTGCTAGACTTTTTAAAAAATAGCATGTATGTATGTATGTATTCATGTATTTAGTGAAAACACTGCAGTAGTATACATTTTAATTTCCTTTATGCGCTTGGAACTAAGGCAAAATAGCCTGTAAAGCTTTACACAGTCAGAAGTGGCAGAGCAGAAATATGCAGTGAAGGCAGACCAAGTCCAAAGCCACATGGCCCTGCATTCCATCAGGCGTTAACAGCATCACGAGACAACCCAGATGGAGTTATCACGGCAAAACAACAGCAGCAACAGAAAAACCCACACAGCAGCAAATGCTATAACAAACTAGTTGTTGAAAATTATATTTAAATAAGGAAATAAACAATTAAGTCTACTGCTCTGAAAAAGACTTAATCAAGTGAGAAAATGAAGCAACATCAAGCAAAACTGTTTATTTTGCCTTTGGAGGTAATTTTATTAATACTAGTTGTATATTTTTTACAATTGAAATTTCATCATGTTTTAGAACAATGAGAAAGGTAACAAATTTAGATATATGCCATTATAAGAATTTTTATCCTAATATTGAATTACTCTAATACCCTTGGCTAACATGGTCCATACTATGATGGCAAATATATATTAAATTAATCTGTGTTTTGAATAAGCACTGCATAAGCTAATTATGAAAGTAACATATTCAACAATGTATCATGAAAAAATTCACAGTAGCTTTCCTAAAATGTAATTAGAAACAATAGTTCCTTTTGCTACTGTGTTTTACTCCAAGTCTAATGATACTGCAGAGGTTGCATTATCAAGTTACCCCTTAGTTGTGGATTAATACGTGGACTCACACTGGCTTTTTGAGCCAATTACCATAGAAAAATACTTGTTATGAAATGCACAGGGCCAGAGTTTTCATTATGGAATCACTAATCTGCAGATTGTTTGCCCGTCTGTTTGAAAATCCTAATAAAGTAGAAAGCTTTTTACTGATAACACTAATACATTGGGAAATATTTGAAGAACACATGTTGAGAAGTTATACAAAGTTATACATGTAGCTCTGACTGATGAACTAAAGCAGATGTGGACAGTGAGGTACCTCCAAATAATCTCTACTAGATTCTTGATGTTTTTTCTTAATTCAACATACAGAACAGATTGTTCATGAATATTATTTAATGATTTAGTTAACCAGTGATTTATTGCATGGATACATCAAGATTTTGACAAAGCCTTTTTCTCCCATATTTGAAAAGGACTAACATATGGGATGGAATAAGGAGTAAAGTACCCAGAAACTGACATTATAGTTTTGTTTGCTTTTTTGTGTTATTTTAGTTGTTATATTTATTAATCATTTACTGGTAATAATTACATGTACACATGGTGGTATGGACTAGGCAGGCTGCTTGTGTATAATTTCTAGCCTGCTAATTGTAGTTCTGTCCTTTTCTTTCTCACTCAAAAAAAGCATATCAGGGCCGGGCGCGGTGGCTCTTGCCTGGAATCCCAGCACTTTGGGAGGCCAAGGCAAATGAATCAAGAGGTCAGGAGTTCAAGACCAGCCTGGCAAGATGGTGAAACCCCATCTCTACTAAAAATACAAAGTTAGCCGGGCATGGCGGCAGGCACCTGTAATCCCAGCTACTCGGGGGACTGAGGCAGAGAACTGCTTGAATCCAGGAGGCAGAAGTTGCAGTGAGCCGAGATCGCACCACTGCACTCCAGCCTGGGAGACAGAGCGAGATTCTGTCTCAAAACAAAAACAAAAAACAACAACAACAAAAAACCATATCAGGATGTGAATAGTGGAAGTGACGTTATTACAGAACTAATTTTGAATCCACTTTGATTTATGAAATTGTAATATTTTAAAAGCTTTAGGTCTTTAACCAAGACACCACATTCTCCTTAGTTTTCCTTTGCCACCTTTTCTACTCCTTCTTGGTTTCGTTGGTGGATGTTTCTTATCCCAGACCATCACCTGCGTCTCTTATTGTTGGTGTGCCTCAGAACTCCATCCTTGGACAGCTTATCTTATCTATCCACACTTAATGTTTTATTATTATCTCATTCTCATCTAGTCCCATGGCTTTAAATACTGTTTATAGGTCAATGATGCCCAGATTTCTATCTCTAGTCAGATCGTTTCCCTGAACAGTAGATTTGAATGCTCAATTGGTGAACCACTATCTCCAACTAGTGTCTAATAATCATTTCAAACTCACCATGTCTAAAAGTGAGCTTCCAACCTTCCTTGTGCCACCGTACACATAGCATTGATGCAGGACAGTCAAGCCCCAAAATTGGGGCTTAGCTCAGGAGGGTTCTTGACTTTGCCCAGGAAAGAATTCAAGGGTGAGCTGGTGGTGTTAAACAGCAACTTTTATTGAAGTGGCAGTGTACAACAGCAGCAGCAGAGGAATGCCTCCTTGTGGAGTTGGGCTATCCCATAGGCAGTGTGCCCAAAATAGCAGCTCAGAGGCAATTCTGCCATCATATTTATACCCACTTTTAATTATATGAAAATTAAGGGATGGTTTGTGCAGAAATTTTTAAGAAAAAGGTAATAACTTCCAGGTAATCAGGTTGTTGCCATGGAAAGAGGCAGTAACTTCTGGGTGTTGTCATGGCAATGGTAAACTGACATGGCACACTGGTGAGTGTGTCTTATAGAAAGCTCCTTCTGCCCTGGCCCTATTTTAGCTAGTCTTCAATTTGGTCTGGTGCCCAAGCCCCACCTCCAGAGTTGAGTCCCACCTTCTACCTCACCATCTACCACAGATGTTTCTTTGGTGGTCTTTCACCTCTCAGTAAATGGGAGTACCATTCTCCCAATTGCTTTGGTTCAAATTTCTGGAATCATTTTTTATTCCTTTTTCGTATCCCATTGTGTTTTATATCCCACATTTGATTATAAATCTTGTTGTCCATACAATCAAAGTCTACTGTGTTAGTCTGTTTTCATACCTCTGTAAAGAGCTGCCTCAGACTGGGTAATTTATAAAGAGGCTTAACTGACTCACAGTTCTGCATGGCTGAGGGGGCCTCAGGAAACTTACAATCATGGCAGAAAGCAAATGAGAAGCAAGGCAAGTCTTACATAGCAGCAGGAGACACAGAGTGAAGTGGGGGGAAGTCCACATTTTTAAAATAACCAGATCTCATGAGAACTCACTCACTATCACGAGAACAGCAAGGGGGAAGTCTGCCCCCATGATTCAACCACCTCCCACCAGGTCCCTCCCCCGATATGTGGGGATTACAATTTGAGATGATATTTGGGTAGGGACACAGAGCCAAACCATATCACCTGTTAAGAACCTAACCACTTACTACTCCATCCAGTCCTACCACCTTTATCCAAGGCATTATCATTTCTTTTCCGGAGTATTACAAAAGCCTCCTAATTGTTCTCCCTAGTTTCCTTTTAAAATGAAAGTTAGATCATAACACTCCTTTGTCTAAAAGTCTCCAAAGTCTTCCCAGAGCATTCAGAATTAAACTCAAGGCCTTCCAATGGCTTACAAGGTGCCATATACTGTGGTTCTCTGTGACCTCTTGAACTGCATCTGTTATTAGCTGCAATTATAAGGGTCATGTTCCTGTTCCTCTAACACCTCAGGTCTCTCCCAACTTAAGTTTTATATTTTTTCTGCCTAATATGCTCCTCTCTAAGATGTTTATATGATCACATCCCATCACTTATTAGGCCTTTATTCAAATGTAACCTTCTCAATTGAAGCTTTCCCCGATCACCCTGTGGAAAAATGCAACACTCCATACATTCTAGTCATTCAAACATTTTTCTTCATTGTCTTAATATTTATTGCCCTTTAATGAATTTTCTATCTTATTTATGTTGTTTATAATGTCAGTTTCTTCACAGTACAAAATAATTTATTCATGTGATGTCATATCTTTCTGTTTTGATCACTGTTATCTCCAACATTAAAAAAGTGCCTGGCACATGAGAGAAGCTCAAGAGCTGTCAAATGAAAAATGTACCAATTAATACATTTTTGGCCTATTTCACAACTGTTGGTAGAAATTACTGTTCTACATAGAGTTTTCTCATTCATAATAATGGTTTGATTCTGTATTTATTTAGCTCTTCCATAATTTCTGTCAGCAATATATTGTAGTTTTTAACCCTGCACATATTTTGTGTAATCTAATTACCTCATATTTATTGATATTATAAATTATAATTAAAAATTATTTTCTAATTACTCAATGCTAGTACATAGATATAAAGCTTGACTTACATATATTTACATTATATCTTGCAACTTTGCCAAACTCATTTGTTAGTTCCACTAGCTATTTGAAAATCAGGTAACCTGCAAATTTAGTCAGCATTTTCTTGTAAATCTATATGCTTTTGTCCCTACACCCTTTTTTAAGAAAAGTAGTATCTTTTTTCCCTTGTTCCAGATCTTAGGTAAAAAAAAGCAGTCCTTCTCTATTAAGAACAATGGTAAGTATAGGTGTTTCATAGTTGGCCTTTATCAGGTTGAGGGCAAATATAAATTCTATGATCAATTTTCTGGGAGTGATTATAAAAAAAAATGCTGAATTTTTTCAAATGATTTTAAACATCCATTGAAATGATCATGTGTTTTTTTCTTGTTTAATGTGTTATTATTGATTACTTTGATTAATTGTTTTAAATGTAGAACCAGACTTGCATTCCTGGAATGAACTTTATTTGGGTATTATCCCTCTTACAGATTGCTGAATTTGATTTCAATATTTCATTAATTATTTTTACATCAGTGTTCATGAGAGATAATAGTCTTTAGTTTTCTTGTGATGTCTTTGATTTTGGCAGCAGGGTGCTGGCATTATATGGAAGAGTTTGTATAGAGTTGGTATTATTTCTTGTTTAATTGTTTGACAAAATTCACTATTAAAGCTACCTCAGCAATGGATTTGTATGTGGGGAGTGGGGGGATGGAGGGTGGCTTTTACTACGAATTTAATACCATTAGATTTATTAAGATTATTGCTTAAGCGAAATTTCATAATTTGTATCATTCCAGGAATTAGCTAAGTTGGTGAATTTTTGGTCATAGGGATTTTCAGAATACTCTTTTATTTTTAATTTCTGTAGTATTTATTTTGATGTACCCTTTTTTATTACCGATATTAGTATTTTTTTGTTTTTTTCTTCTGATTTCCCTAGCTATTGATCTCTTCAAAGAATTCGATTGTAGTTTTATGGATTATTTCCACTTCTGATTTTTATTTTATTGATTTGTGCTATCTTTACTATTAATTTCCTTCTGCTTCCTTGGTGTTTGATTTGTTCTTCTTTTTTTCATTTTATAAGATGAAAGCTTAAATCATTGATTTAATACCTTTTTTAATGAACATAAGAATTTAATTCTATACTACTTTAAATGTATCCCACAAATACTATTTTAATTTTCATTCAACTTAAAATGCTGTTTTAATTTTACTTCAATTTAAAATATTTATAATTTCCATTGTGACTGCTTCTTTGATTCATATTATTTAGGATTGCATAATTAAACTTAAAATATGTTAGGCTTTTCTAGTGGACATATTTTGCTTTATTATTATGAAGCTCTGATACTCAGTATTGCTTTGTCTTCTAGATGAATTGAAACCTTTATGATTATATAATGTTCTTTTTTTATCCCTAGCAATATTGCTATTTCTTACTTTGCCTGATATTAAAATAGTTCCATACCTCTCTGTCACATCTCTTTTTAATATTTTTTTGTTTTTTAATTGGCATGTTGTACATATTAATACAGTAAAATTACAATCTTTCAAGATATAAATATATATTCAATATATAAATAATCAAGTCAAAGTACTCCATCACCTCATCCATTTATCATTTCCTTGTGGTGAGAGCATTCAAAAGCCTCTCTTCTAGTCATTTTGTAATATACAACTTTCTACTGTTAACCATAGTCAACCAACAGTGCAACAAAACACAGAACTTATTCCCTTTATCTAACAGTAAATTTGACCAACCTTTTCACATCCTACTCCCTTTCCACCCCGCTCCCCAGTTGCTGGTAATCACTAGTCTACTTTCTGCTTCTATAATATCAACTTTATTATTTATTTATTTTTTAGATTCCTCATATGAATGAGGTTGTGTGGTATTCATCTATCTGTGTTTGGCTTATTTTGCTTACTATGATGTCCTCCAAATTTGTACATGTCACAAATAACAATATTTCATTTTTTATGACTAAATAGCATTTTGCTGTGTAAATATACCACATTTATTTCCACTCATCCATTTACATATACATGTCAATTCCAAGATAGCTATTGTAAACAGTGCTGCAATAAACATGGAGTATAGGAACCTCTTCAATATACTAATTTTTATATTCTTTGGATCTATTTTCAGTAGTGGGATTTCTGGATCATAGAGTAGCTCTATTTTTAATTTTTTAAGGAACTGTCATACTATTTTCTAGAATGGCTATCCTAGTATACAATCCCACTAACAGTTTGTAAGAGTTCCCTTTTCTCCACATCCTCATCAATACTTGTCTTCTTTTGTCTTTCCCCCAATAAGTGTTCTTGGCAACTTTGTCACAAATCAGTTGGCTGTAGGTGTGTGAATTTATTTCTGGGCTCTCTATTCTGTTCTAATGGTCTACGTGTCTGTTTTTATGCCAGTACCGTGCTGTTTACATTATTATAGCTTTATAGTATATTTTCAAGTCAGGAAGCATGATGCCTCCATCTTTGTTCTTTTTGCTTAGGTTTGTTTTCTATTTGGTGTCTTCTGTGGCTCCACATGAATTTTAGGATCAGGTTTTTGAAAACAGGAACAAATTTAAGTACTCCTCTTCAGTGTGTATGCCTTTTATTTCTTTTATCTTGCCTAATTGCTCTAGCTAGAACTTCCATTCTTATTTCAAATAGAAGTGGTGAAAGTAAGCATTCTTGTCTTATTCTTCATCTTAGAGAGAAAGCATCCAGTTTTTATCCACTCAGTGTGAGGTTAACTACGAGTTTGCCATATACGGCTTTTATTGTCTTGAGGAACATACCTTCTATGCCCACTTGTTAAGAGATTCTATTATAGAGGGATGTTGGATTTTGCTGAATGCTTTTTCAGTGTCTCAAAATTATTATATTGTTTTTGTCTTTCTGTTCATGTGGTGTATCACATTTATTGATTTTCATGTGTTAGATCATTCTTGCATCCTGGAATAAGTCACACTTGATTACAGTGAATAATCTTTTTAGTGGGCTGTTGAATTTGGCTTGCCAATATCTTGTTTAGAATTTTTGCATCTATATTTAGCAGAGATCTTAGCCTGTAGTAGTCTTTTTTGGTCATGTCTTTGTCAGATTTTGGAGTCAGGATAACACTGGCCTCATAAAATGAGTCTGGAATAATGTACTTCTCTTCAATTTTCTGAAATACTTTGAGGAGAATTAATATTAATTCTTTCTTAAATGTTCTATAGAATTCAGAAGTGTACTTCTCAGATCCTCAACTTTTCTTTGATGACAGGCTTTTTATTACTGACTCCATATTCTCACTCACTTTTAATCTTTTCAGATTTTCTATTTCCTCATTATTTAATCTTGGTAGTTTATGTGTTCAGGAATTTATCTACTTCTTCTAGGTTATCAAATTTGTTTGCAATATCATTATTCAAAATAGTCTCTTATAAGCCTTTATATCTCTGTGGTTATCAGTTGTATTTTACTCTTGTCACCCAGGCTGGAGTGCAGTGGTGAAACCTCAGCTCACTGCAACCTCCGCCTCCTGGGTTCAAGTGATTCTCCTGCCTCGGCCTCCCAAGTAGCTGGAATTACAGGTGTCCACCACCACGCCCAGCTAATTTTTTGTATTTTTAGTAGAGAAGGGGTTTTGCCATATTGGGCAGGCTGGTCTCAACTCCTGACCTCAGGTGATCTGCCCACCTCGGCCTCCCAAAGTGCTGGGATTACAGGTGTGAGCCACTGCACCAGGCCATAATGTGTCTTTTTTAATCTCTGGTTTTAGAGTCTTTTTTATTATTCTACCTAAAACTTTGTCAATTTCTTTTTTTCAAAAAACAAACTCTTCATTTTATTAGTCTTTTGAATTGTTTCAGTCTCTATTTCAATTATTTTTGCTCTAATTTTTATTATTTCCTTCTTTCTACCAATTTTGGTTTCAGTTTGTTTTTGTTTTTCCAGTTTCCTGGAGTATAATGTTAGGTTATTTATTACAAATCTTTCTTACTGATGTTGGCATTTATTGCTATAAATTTTGCTCTTAGAAATGCTCTTGCTCTGTCTTGATATGATGTTTTTCCATTCTTATTTGTCTCAAGAAATTTTTAAATTTTCCTTTCAATTTCCTTATTGTGATGCCTCTGGCTTTGTTCTTTTTGCTTAGAATTGCTTTGGTAATTCAGGCTTCTTTTTGATTCCATGTGAATTTTAGACTTTTTTTTTAAATTCTGTGAAAAATGATGTTGGTGGTTTTATACGAATAGCATTGAATGTGTAAATTGCTTTGGGCACTATGGCCATTTTAACAATACTGATTTTTCCTATTCATGAGCATGAAATGTTTTTCCATTTATTTGTGTCATCTCTGATTTATTTCAGTAGTGTTTTGTAATTCTTGTTGTAGAGTCTTTCATCTCATTGTATGTTGTATTTCTAGGTATTTTATTCTTTTTGTGGCTATTGAAAGTGGGATTGCATTCTTGATTTGCCTCTAAGTTTGGACATTATTTGTGTATAGAAATGCTACTGATGTGGGTACATTGATTTTGTACCCCAAAACTTTACTGAAGTTGTTTATCAGTTCTAGAAGCCTTCTGGCAGAGTCTATGGGGTTTTCTAGTTATAGAATCATATTGTCTATAAAGAGAGATAGTTTGACTTCCTTGCTTTCTGTTTGAATGTATTTTATTTTTTTCTCTTGCCTGATTGTTCTGGCTAGGGCTTTCAGTACTGTGTTGAATAGGAGTGGTGAGAGTGAGCCTCCTTGCCTTGTTCTACTTTTCAAAGGGAATGCTTCCAAATTTTGCCCATTCAGTATGATGTTGGCTGTGGGTTTGTTTTAAATGGCTCTTATTATTTTGAGGTATGTTCCTTTGATGCCTAATTTGTTGAGAATTTCTAACATGAGGGAATGTTGAATTTTATCAAAGGCCTTTTCTGAATCTGTTGAGATGATTACATGGGTATTGTTGTTAATTCTGTTTATGTGGTAAATTACATTTAATAATTTGCATATATTAAAGCAACCTTGCATCTGAGAAATAAAGCCTACTTGATTGTGGTGAATTAGCTTTTATCTAACTTCAAACTATATTACAAGTCTACAGTAATCAAAACAGAATGGTACTGGTATAGAAACAGACACATAGACCAATGAAACTTAATAGGGAACACAGAAATAAAGCCACATATCTACAATCACCTGATCTTTGATAAAGTCAACAATTATAAATAATAGAGGAAGGATTTCCTATTCAATATATGGTGCTGGAATAACTGGCTAGCCATATGTAGAAGATTGAAACTGGACTCCTTGCTTTAAACACAAACAAAAATTAAATCTAGGTGTATTAAAGATTAAATGTAAGACCCCAAATGATAAAAACCCTAGATGAAAATCTAGGAAATACCATTCTAGACATGGTGGCAAAGAATTTATTACTAAGTTCTCAAAAGCAATTGCAACAACAACAAAAATCAACAAGTGGGACCTAATTAAGCCAAAGAGCTTCTTCAAAGCAAAAGAAACTATCAATAGAAAAAACACACAACCTACAGAATGCGAGAAAGTATTTGCAAACTATGCATCCAACAAGGTCTAATACTCAGAATCTATATGGAACTTTTCAACAAGCAAAAAACAAGTAGCCCCATTAAAAAAAAAAAATAGACAAAGGACATTAACAGAGACTTTGCAAAAGAAGATATACGTGCAGTCAACAAGCAATATGCTCATTATTACTAATCATTAGAGAAATGCAAAGCAAAACCACAATGAGAAACCATCTCACACTAGTCAGAATGGCAATTATTAAAACGTTGAAAAACAACAGATGCTGGCAAGGTTACAGAGAGAAGGGAACACTTATACACTGCTGGTGGGAATGTTAAATTAGTTGGCCACTTTGGAAAACAGTGTGGAGATTTAGCAAAGAACTCAGATAAGTTCAGAGCTACCATTTGACCCAGCTCTCCCACTATTGGGTATATACTCAAAGGAAAATAAAAATTTCTACTAAAAAGACATATGCACTTTTATGTTCACTGCAGAATTATTCACAATAGCAAATACATGGAATAAACCACCATGCTTATCAATATGGACTGGATAAAGAATATGTGGACACATACAACACGGAAAACCACACAGTAATGGAAAAAGGGTAAATTCATGTCCTTTGCAGCAACAAGGATGTAGGTGGAGACACTTATTCTAAGTGAAGTAACACAGGAATAGAAAACCAAATACCACATGTTCTCACTTATAAGTAGGAGCTAACAACTGAGTATACATGGACACCCAAAAAGAAACAATAGACATTGGGGACTGCTTTAGGAAGGATGGTAGGAAAGCAGAGTGTGGGTAGGAAGGGTACTTATCAGTTACTATGTTCACTACCTTGGTGACAGCATTATTCGTACACCAAAAAACCTCAGCAATATGCAATTTACACATGTAACAAACCTGCACATGTACACTTAGAAACGAAAATTAAAAATTTTTTTTCATTGATCTGTTGGTTCTTTAGAAGTATATTGTTTGTTTCTATGTAGTTTTATACTTTCCACATTATGCTGTTGTTGATTTCTAGTTTTATACTATTGTGGTCAGAAAAGATACTTGATATAACCTCTACCTTCATTTTTTTTTTTTTTTTTTTTTTTTTTGAGACCGAGTCTTACTCTGTCACCCAGGCTGGAGTGCAATGGCACAGTCTCGGCTCACTGCAAGCTCCTCCTCCTAGGTTCATGCCATTCTCCTGCCTCAGCCTCCCTAGTAGCTGGGGCTACAGGCACCCACCACCACGCCCAGCTAATTTTTTTGTATTTTTAGTAGAGACTGGGTTTCACCATGTTAGCCAGGATAGTCTCAATCTCCTGACCTTGTGATCTGCATGCCTTAGCCTCCAAAAGTGCTGGGATTACAGGCGTGAGCCACCATGCCTGGCCTATCTTCATAAATTTTATAAGACTTCTTTGGTGGCATAACATAGGATCTACTCTTGAGCAAGTTCTGTGTGCAGTTAAGAAGAATGTGTATTTCACAGCTGTTGGATGGAATGTTCTGTAAATATCTGTTAAGTCCATTTGGTCTATGGTACAGTTTAAACTCAATGCTTCTTTGTTGTTTTTCTGCCTAGATGATCTTACCATTGTTGAAAGCATAGTAGTGAAGACCTCCACTTTTATTGTATTGAGGTCCATTTTTCCCTTTAATTCCAATAATATGTGCTTTGTATAACTGGGTGCTCCAGTATTTGGTGCAGATATATTTACAATTATTATATTCTCTTGCTGAATCAATCCCTTTATCATTATATAATGACCTTCTTTGTCTCTTTTTGCAGTTTTTAACTTAAAGTCTATTGTATCCAAGTATTGCTACTTCTGCTTGCTTTTTATTTCAACTTACATGAAATATCTTTTTCCATTCCTTCACTTTAAGTTTATGTTTGTCTTTAACAATGAGGTGAATCTCTCATTAGCAACATATAGTTAAGTACTTTTATTTTCATCCAGCCACTCTCTGTCTTTTAAATGGAGGATTTAATCTATTTTCCTTCAAGATTATTATTGATAGGTAAGAATTTATTCTTTCCGTTTTGTTAATTGGTTGTTTTGTAGATCTTTTGTTTCTTTCTTCCTCTCTTGTTGTTTACCTCTGTGGTTTGGTGGTTTTCTATGGTTTTGATTGTTTTATTTCTATGTATCATTTATATATCTGCTGTAAGTTTATTTTGTTATGGTTACCATGGGGCTAATATAACGAGTCTTGTAGTTATAATAGACTATTTTAAGTTGATAGCAACTTAACTTTGGTTGTGTAAAAATACTGTGGACATTTTCCTTCCCCTCTCACAATTTATGTTTTTGTTGCCTTAATTTACTTCTTTAGCTATTGTATTTCCAATAGTTACCCATTGTAACTGTTATTGTTTTTGTTCATATTGACTTTAAACTTTTATACTAGAGTATTGAAAGATTTACCAGTGCATCAGTACACCAGTGCATCACTGGGGTATTCTGAGTTTGATTTATTTACCTCTACTGATGAGTTTTGTACTTTCATATATTTTTATAGTAGTAATTATTGTCCTTTCATTTTCAGTTAGAGCACTGTCTTAAGCATTTCTTGTATGGCTGCTCCAGAAATGATGAATTCTTTCAGTTTTTGCTTATCTGTAAAAATCTTATTTCCCCTTTCTTTTTGAAGAATAGCTTTGCTGGATATAGTATTCTTGACTATCAGGGTTTTTGTTTTGTTTTGTTTTTGTTTCTTTTTACTGTGAGCACTTTTAATATATAATTTCACTCTCCCTAACCTGCAAGGCTTCTTCTGAGAAATATGCTGATAGTCTAATGAAGATTCTCTTATATGTGACCTGATGATTTTCTCTTGCAGCTTTTATAATTCTCTTTGTTTTTGACTTTTTATAATTTAATCATAATGGGCCTCAAAAAGAACCTTTTCAGGTTAAATCTATTTTGGAACTTTCGAGCTTCCTCAATTTGATGTTGTATCTCTCCTAAGTCTTGGAAAGTTTTCAGCTATTATATCATTATATAATTTTCCTATGCCACATCCCATCTTTTCTTATTCTCAAACTCCTATAATGCAAATATTTGTTCTCTAAATGGTTTTCCATATGTTTTTATGCTTTCTTTATTTTCTTATTTTTGATGACTTTTTTCTCTACATTATTTCAAAAGACCTGTGTTCAGGTTAAGAAATTTTTATTTCTATTTAATCTAGTCAGTTGTTAAAGCTCTTAATTGTATTTTTTATCTTATTGTTTAAATTTTTCAGCTCTAAGAATCCTGTTTTGTTCTTTTTTATGATATCTTTCTTTGTTGAATTTCTTATTCAGATTATGGATAGTTTTCCTGATTTTTTTTTATTTGCTTGTCTGTGTTCTCTTTCATCTCACTGAGTTTCCTTAAGATCATAATTTTGAATTTCTTTTCAGGCATTTTGTAAGTGTTCTTTTCTTTGGGGTCAGTGACTGAAAACTTATTGTTTCTTTGGGGCTGTCATCTTTCCTTGCTTTTTACGTTCCTTGCTTTCTTGTATTCCAACATTGATATCTGTGCATTTAGTGGAACAGTCACTTTTTCAAGTTATCCAGAGTACCTTTCTTAGGAAGAGACTTTTTCCTATAGATGGGTTTTAGGGTATCAGTTGGGTTTGGTGCATTGGCCTTGGTTCTGAGTAAACTCAGTAGCATGGTCCTTGTGCAGTTTCTTCATCTGTAATCTTCATCATTAATTTCTACAATTTGTTTAGTTGCCTCAAATGAAGAAGTTTTTGAAGGTAGTGGTGAGTGTTTGCTGGGGATGTGGGTGCTGGTTGGTTGTGGGTTAGATCCGTGATGGGGCAAAGGGCCAATAGGCTGCCCAGTGGGCTCTCTGTAAAGGTAGGAATTGCTGCACACATGGACACAGTTGCCTGGGAGGCTTTGTAAGTCTCTCTGGAAAGACAGAACTGCTGCCAGACAGAATGTCAAGCTGAGCATGACAGTCCAGGTGCGGCTGGGCCATATAGTTCTGTGGTGTTCTCCCTGGGGAAGTTGGGCTGCCATTAGAACAGCTATCATGCCAGGCATGAGTAGGTACGGGTACAATGGAGCCAGGAAACTCTACAGTTGTATGCTCAAAAAGGCGAGCCACTGCCAAACCAGCTGCCAGGCTGGGCATAGGTGCGCATGGGTCAGGTGAGGCTGGGTGGCTGTGTGGCAGTTTTCTCAGGGAGGTAGGACTGCCACTGTGCAAGCTGTTTAGCCATGCATGGGTGCATGTGTGTTCAGTGGGCCAGCTGTTGTTCAATAGCTTCCCTGCTGTGCAGATCTGCCAGTTCTCTGGAAGGGTGGGTTGCTGCATGGGTTTTGACATTTTGGTCTCAGTTGTTTCATCTTGCCTAAGTTCCATACAACTGGGGTTATGGTGCTACAGGCACCTGCATGAACATGGTGGAATAACAGCAGGGTCTCAGGGATGTGGAGAGTCAGTTGCCACTAGCCCCCAGATCAGGGCACATCCTAGCAGTGGGTTTGGTTTCAAGATGGTCCTGTGCCATAGCAGCTTAGGTTGTGAGGATGGGGATGCTCAAGGTGGGCTTCTACTCTGAAGTAACGCAGCTACCTGTACTCCCAGCTACTCTCTAAGCTGGATTCACAATCTACTAGGATTTGAGGCCTCTCTTGTAGCAAGAAGTTCTGGCATTTGTGGCAGCAATGAGAGCCATTGGGGATCTGCAGCTTATTCCTTCTTTGTAAGAAGTCTCTCTGACTCCAAACTGATTTTGTTGGAGAGACAGTTTGTCAGAGGCAGGATACTTTGTTCCCCTTCTATTGTTTTATTCTGAGATTTTGTGCTCCGCAGGAATTTTGCCACTCCCCTGGCACTCTTTAGTATATTTCCCCAGTCACTCCAGTCAAACATAGTTGGTTATCTTGCTGACATCACTCCTCTGTCTCTATCTTTAAAAAAAATAGTATTGCATGGTAGAAGAGAGAAGATATACCTTTTTTAAATATTAGCTTAAGGCTAACTATGCCTCTATAAATTATAGTCCCTTTCACTTTAAGCCTTAATAATGTACTTATTGGAAATGTTTTATATGTTATTATAGTTGTTTGAAAATGGTGAATTATCCTCTTTGGTTAATTTATCACTTTCAAACAATTGCAATGCGTAATTTACTACTGTTAAACAATTCACCAATTTCTAACAAAGTTCAGTTGTACCTTCAAAAGTACCTTTATAAGAGTGCTTACCATACAACAATAAATCACAATGTCTATCACATCATAATAAGCAAATGACTTATTTAATTGAATACTTTCAAAATATATGTGCTTTTGTTAGAGAAAGTATGAAGATGGACAACCTTTTTTAAATGATGTAGATAAAATAATTTATAAAGTCTTCTGTTATTCAATTCTTCATAAGCAGAATTGAAGTGGTTAAAATAATGGCTACATATACAAAAAAGAGGAATACATTGTCATCAGAATTTATGTCTTTTGTAAAAGCGGTTTTGGGCCTCATACATTCCGTAATTCTCACAGCAACGAGTAGTCCGTGTGACTCTGGCAATTGTATGTGAACATATTGACTTTGAGGACATAAACTATGGTTGATATTTTTTATCACCCTTGGCACTAACTAGTTTATGTATGTGGTAAGTATTCATTGAATCTTTGTTGATGATGTGAATGAATGAATAAATGAATGAATGAGGAAGAGGAGTGTGGTATGACAGTAGAGTGAGATCTCTGCAATTTCAATTGTTAAATATCAATTTTCATGAATCCTGTGTCAGAGAGTAAAAATTCCATACACAATAAAGATGATCTTAATACAAAACAATTCAAATTCATCTGAACAATGAAAGTAAATAGTTTTTTTTTTTTTTTTTTTTTGACTATATGTTGCAGGGAAGTCAGTCAGGATTTAAAGTGTCTTCCTTGCAACAGAAAGTGATTTCAATGCTGGTGGTTCTGTGATGTAGTGGAATTAAAAATATTTAACCATTAGTAGGAAATATTTTGGAGGATACAATTTTCAACAAGTGGCCACATGTAACAAAAGACCGTATGAGGATATCCCCTGGGGAAATATCTACCTATAGGAGGACACCAAACCTCAGGGTGCCAACAGGACATTAATCATTTGCCTGTTTCCCTTTTCAGAGTTGAGGTCTGCTCTAGACAAAGGAATTACTTCTAGTGATGGTGGTCATTTCACAGGAGTCATGTATGGTAGGTTCTTTGGCTAGCTCATTGACCAGGGGGTACCAGAACAGCTCACTAAAAGTATTCACTTAAGTTACTGTAGGGCTAGGTCAGTGGAGGCAGGGCTATTTGTAGGGTTAGGTCAATGTTTATTTACCAACCAGAATAAAAGAATTTCAATATTTTAAACAACCATATAAATGATATCATTATGTGTCAGCTTAATATGAGTCATATGATCTGTTTGTGTGATTATATACATTTGACAAGTATTGAGTTAAACATGGTTTTTTACTATGGAAATTTTCAGAGCTCTAAATTTAGTAGTGTGCTTTGTGACTCTTTAAGAAAAATAGATGGTACCTAGTTTTTTTCTGACTTACTTGGATGTGGAACCCTTTTTCTATAGATTACATCTTGGGATTGTTTTTGTTTAAAACTGTGTTAATAAATTCTGTGCAGAGTCTATGAAATATTCAAAGTAATTAGTGTTATAACAACCCTAAAATTGCAGTAACTTACAGTGACTTAATGCAAACATTTACTTCTACCTCTCATCACAGTCCAAGATGGGGTTGGGTTGCTCTTCTGGATAACATTCTTTCAAATAGTTATTCAGGGATCTGGACCTTTCTGTCCTATGTTTCTTCCACTGGGGCAGCCTTCACCAAAGGTGGAGTCATGTCCTTAATGTGCCTTAAACGTCTCTCATAGTAAACAGAATAATTTAAAGTCAAATTGACCCCCTTCCTAGTTATTCTCCCCCCCCAAAAAAAATCCTCTTTGTGAAGAATTTTGCATTTAAGCAAAACAGTGAAGAAATCTTTAAAGGGAGAGGAAAGTTCTTTAAACTATACAATGTAAACTTTAAAACATGTGTGTGCATATATATACAATATATAAAATAGCTATAATAGCTATAAACACAGATACAAAACATAGATGGTTAAAATAAAGTTAATGTTTTAGGAGAGAGAATTTTAAAGAAGAAGTCAGCTTCTAATAGGAAGAAGAGGACATATATATATGTCCTATTCTGCTTTTTATTATGACATATTAAGCTCAAGATATTTTACAAACACAAAAAACTCAAAATTTATCATTTGTTATAAAGAAAATAAATTTAAAGTAGGCTCTTGTCATAAACATTTATATATGTGTGTGTGTATATATATATGTCTTTGGCGTAAAAATGTAATGAATATGCAGAGACTTGCAAAACAGTTATGAGGATTTTCATTTTATACAAGAAAAGAATAAACACTTTTTGTAAAAGAAATGTAAAACCCTATAAATTGAAAACATAATCATCTTACTACCTCCATATCTACTTTGATCTTTGCACCATAAATAACATTCTTTCCAAGGTTTCAATGATATGTATGTGCGTGTACATTTTAAAACCTAAACCTACTTAAAAGAAGTGTTCTACGAACAAAACCATTATATATTTCAGATTTAATTTCCTATGCATTTTAATAATGTTGTACTCTATATCAAGCTACCCTTCAGAGAATAATTTGTTTGCAGTGAAAAAGAAAGGCAAATTTTTCTGCTAATAAAATCATGTAGTGTAAATTGCTCCATCCTCCTTCCAAACTGTGAGAGCCTCTGGGTGGTTAAACTACTCTAAAGATCATTTTTGGTAAACAACTATTATCTCCTCAAGCTGACACCAAAGGACTCTTGAAGTCAGCAAACAATCTAGTCATCTGGATGGGAAGCAGAAACCAGTTAGCAAAAGAAATAAGTCTTCAGGTCAAAGGAAGCTCACTGGGATTAGAAGAAACTAATTTATTTGAAAGCAAGAAGGTGACACCTGAGTCAGGAGGAGATTAAACCTAGACTTGGAACTGAGTTGGTTATTATACGGGACAAATACTCTTCCTAATGTGACTCTGTAACAAACTTTAGCATCACGTACCTTCAAGGCACACAATGTATTGTATACAACAAGACTGTCGTGTTGTACATGACTTACTTTTACCTGTGACACATGAGAGAAAGAGGTGGGAGTCAGACTTTCAGGGCTGCGATGGGCCTAGTTTTTCAGGGAGTCACATGAAGCAGGAAGAAACTGACTTTGGCCACTATTAGGCTATTCTTCCCTAGTTATCTTGAGAACATGCAATGGCCTCCTTCTCAAGCGTGTCTCCATGCAGATAGTAATGACTGTCATAGTTGAGTAAGAGGAGATTCTGAAAGGGAAATGCGCTTCCCTCCCTAAATTCTTTAGCTATATGCTTTCAGGAAATATGGAATAGATTTCTCAAAACCACCAATAGGCTGGGCATGGTGGCTCACACCTGTAACCTCAACACTTGGGGAGTCCAAGGCAGGTGGATCACTTGAGGTCAGGAGTTCAAGATCAGCCTGGCCAACATGGCAAAACACAGTCTACTAAAAATACGGAAAAAAAAAAAAAAAAATTAGCCAGGTGTGGTGGCGTGTGCTTGTAATTCCAGCTACTTGGGAGGCTGAGGCAAAATAATCGCCTGAACCGGGGAGGCAGAGATTGCAGTGAGCCCAGATCATGCTACCGCACACCAGCCTGGATGACAGAGTGAGACTCCATCTCAAAAACAAAAACAAACAAACAAACAAACTCACCAATAATGGAAACAGTAATTATGGACCAAGCGTATTGTACAAGAGCCTCTGGTTATTACTGCTCTGAGTATCCTGGTCACACCTGATTAGTTGTCAATGCTTTTAATAGATAGCTTCTTTTACTTGAATGCTTCATATCAAATATTGATATCTCTTTAATTTTTTTTTTGGTTGCTTTTACCTTTGCTTGTTATTCTTCCATCCTGCCTCAAAGCAACAGGAACATGGATTACACAGATAAGTAGGGTTTTTGCTCGACTATTTTAAATTCGATTTATGAAGGTAGCTTATACTCTCATTGTCCTTGTTTTGTTTAATCCTATTTGTCTCCCCTCATTACGTCCAAATGAACATACTCTATTTAATCAGTGCTTGTGAACCAGAATGTCTTTTCAATAGTTAGAAACCAGTGTCATCACCCGGTTTCAGCAAAAATAAGCATGAAAAGGAAAAGAGTGTGTTCAAATGTAGGGTTTGAATGAGCTATCTGCTGTTTTACAAACTTCATTTCTGGCATTAGCTTTGACAAGTTATGAAGTTTGAACCCACTACAACTTCTGGATGAGGACTGATAACCAGGACAGGACAAAGACGAGTCACTTCTCTTTCTTCTGGTGGGTTCTGCAGAGAATATTTTTAACCTCTCTCTGAAAATATGAACTTTTAAATAGTTATTTTCCACTCCATTCCTGCCCATTGAAAGTTGAAAAGTTGCTGGTAACACACTGAATTTTTTAAAGCCCGAGAACTGAGAGGAGTTGAACAAATCACCAGTGCCCCCTAGTGTCTGGAATAAACAACCTCTTGGAAATCACAGTCAGCTGCAGTAGCCTTGCTCATGCAGCTGCTAGAGTCTTTTGTTAGAAGAAATGTGGTTTGTTTTCATTATGTCTTGGTATCCAAAGAGTTTCAGCTTTTCTCATAAATTCTTTGGAAACAGAAATGCTGCATTTTTCAGTTCAGGCGATATTTATTTCATAGTTATCTCTAAAAGTACAATGAAATGCAATTATATTCTTGAAGGGAGTGAGAATAGAAATATTATTTTTTTAAAAATAGAAACAATTTCAGCAAGTTCATTTCCATATTTAAAGTGTAATGCCACAAAATTGATATAGATCTACTCTTTATATCTGGGCATGTGTGTGTGTAGATATGTGTGTGTGTTTTAAATTTGCCTCTAAGTAGATGTGAATGTGACCTGTTTTTACTAATAGGATAATTAATTCAATCTCTAAAAACCTACAGAAGGGAGACAAGTTATCCTTCTTGTCCTGGAGGGAAAATAAATAAGACATTTTCAAGAGATTCCACAAGCAAAACCATCTGTTTGAAATCACTCTGAATATAGAAGCTGGTAATTCTTGATCTCAAGGGATATAGCTAAAGGATGGAGATGGACTCTTTTTAAAGGTGATACCTCTTCCTAGAGGTTCTTGGAGACCTGAAGCATGGTATGTTGCTGCTTCCTACCAGTCATCCACAGGCACCCACCCTCTCCAGCACCCACCCAGGGGCTGAGTCTCAAGGGGCTCTGCAGATTCTGTGAGAGCCAATCACACCTGGACTGCTGCAGAGGAAGCAATAGTCCTTGAGGTGTTGTGTTCCAAGGACAGCAATAAGAATGAATAAATGTCAGGAGGAGGATGACTCATAAACTCATAGGAAAACATTTAAATTTGTTTAGTTTGACCAGAGAGAAGATAATAATCGTGAGCAAATATGTGAAGCATAGAGAAGTTGTTTTAAATGGTGTAAATAAAGGTTGAAGGGGAAATTGAACTGATAAATGTAGAGTGACTTTCTGAAAATATTTTCTAACCTGAAGTTTAGGCAATTATGAAAGTGTTAACAAGGAGGAAGAGAAGTGTAAATTCCAGGATCTAAATTCCAAGTCAGATGGCAGCAAGAATCATTGTGTTCAAAGGTGCTTTGTAAACGCTTGAGGATGCAACATGACTGTCTAGAATGGACAGAGTTTTAACAGCTGAATTAAATAAATAGTCCTCATTTACATTTTTAATATAAACCATTCTGTCTGCACTGGAGTTTCTATCTGCTATTGTTTCCTTTTCCATCACCCTTTTCTCTTTACATGTTTTACCTTACTGGAATACCCTGTCCTTGTCCAAATGATTCATGCTACATATTCATTTTTCCACAGAAATTTTTCTTCCTGCCCTATGTCTGTGGTCCTCTATGCCAGTATTTTCAGCGTCCTTAGAGAATGGTATAGATAGCTTATAGGTTATGACAGCAGCATAAGCAGCGAACTGCTTAGGTCTGAATAGTTCTGTAAAGTCAGGTACATCACTCAACTTTGCTGTGTTTCGTGAGTAAAATGGGAAAAATGATTGAAAAGTTGTGAGAATTAAATGACTTAACACAGCCACTTAGAACAATGTGTTGCATATAAGAAGTACCATTAAAATGTAAACTATTTTTTACTTAATTATTTTTACCACAATAACACATTTTACATTGTGATTAAGTGTGTGTGTGTATATAAAATTAAGCGAAAATGTCCTTGTATAATTACCTTATATGTGTAATACATCCTATACTGTTCTTACATATTTCTTAAAAAACCTGTGAGCATTACCCACTAAATAATTGTTATGTGTTGTTATTGTCTCTTGACCTAAAGTTTGATAAACAAGTCTTAGGATATAAGTCTTAGGCTAAAAAAGATTTCTGGGATATAACAGGGAAACAACGTACCCAGATATCATACTGGGCGTATCTAACAAATCTTATGGCTCTGGAATTTCTTTTTAACATTTTACATTAACTATGTAGCACTAAGTCTTATTGTGGGCACAGAATTGTTTTTCTTTTACTGTTGATGGTAACAATAACAGCAACAATAAAACTGTCATCTTGCCAGAGTTTCCACATCCTAAGAAAAGCAAATGAGAGAAGGTTCTACTACCCTGCAAAAGGTTATTTTAGAAGAAGTAAGCACGTGGCTCCAGAACGTCCGTAGTGCCAAGCAGATTTAGTTAATTTAAGAGCACTTAGTGGTTGCTCAAGGGGTAGGTTGTCATTTCTTTCCCTTCTTTCCTCCAAAACAATAAGACAACAGAAATGAAGATCCCTATGACTCTGTGTGTATGTATGATACTAGAATTATAATATTCAGTAAAGAAAAATAACATTGCTTAATAAAACATGTATTTTTTTAAATATACATTTATATGTGTATAAGCAATAAAAATTTATTTCTTACTCTATGGCTGGATCTCAGGAGGGTTACTCAGAGGTTAAATTCAACTAGTAACTAAACTGTCTTTTCTTTCCCATTAATTTCTCTTATTCTTTCCAAATTAATTTTAAAAAATTCAACAATAATATTCTGAAAGAATGGGGGTGTAGAATGGGGGTGTGCCTGCAATCAAACAAGGAAGACTCAATGTGATAGTAACATTAATAAACAAAAATTAGTCCTGGTAAATGTGGCCATTGGTACCCTGCAGAAGCTTTCCCCAGCTTATGGGATTTCCTGGAGTTCAGGGAGGAGACTGCTCTTAGAGAAGCCACTTTCTGAAAAGCCTGAGTTTACAGTCTGCCAAGCCTAGACAAAGTCCCTGCTCTCAAAGATTCGCCATGAGGTCCACAAAACTCTGGACAAGAAGGGAACAAGATGAATAAGGGACAATTCATGCAGGAACAAGTTAACCACAAAACATGCTCCTCCATAGCTCTCTTTATTTTCATTTTCCTCTGCCCTCCAGACACAAATATAATTTAATTCCATAGATGCAACTCTCTGCTGACTGTGTATACCTCAATGGCTATTATTTTCCAATCAGAATAGAGCATTTTCCTGTCCCTTCCTAGAAATGTATCTCCTTTGTGTGGTATTGCAGACTCCAATAAGATGTGATTTTCAGATATGATCCCATTGGCCCTTAAAGATCTGTCTGATATACTAATCACTACCGTGTTATTCAAATATTCTTTTGCCAGTGACTGTCACTGATATATCTTGCTTTATAACTGAAAAAATGGCTTTCATCTTCTAAGAAGATAATCTAATAAAACCCTAAAAAACAGCTAACCTGCAAGAATTGATACGTAGATATCATGATATGTTCAAATTCTAAATCTAAGCATGACATTGGGGTTTAAATAAAAATTTATGAGTTTACCCAGGCCAAACAGGTATTGGTGAATTAATTTTGTATTTTGAAATTTTGGACAGCATGTTTATTGGTCAGAGTAACTTGTTCCTTGACAAATAACAATTGCCAGATATCAATGGCTTAACACACCAAAACTTGATTTCTTCATTATGCAATGTGGTCAACATGGGTTTTTCAGAGATCTCTGCTCATCATAGTTGTTTGGGAACCAACTGTCTATCTCAATACACATTCACGTGATTACCAGAGCCAGAGGAAAGAGACCATATCAAATTGCTTAACAAAAGGACACCTAGAAGCAACATATATCACTTCCACTCATATTTATTAACCAAAGAAAGTCAAAGTGTCACACCTCACTTCAGAAGGATGAGACAGTGCAAAAACTACTATCTGCCTGGAGGAAAATGGGAAATATTTAGTAAACAATCCAAAAAACTACCATTTTTCTCACTTTTCATATTTACTTGGTGACCAAGTATATTAGTCCACTCTCACATTGCTATAAAGAACTACCTGAGACTGGGTAATTTATAAAGAAAAGAGGTTAATTTGGCTCAGAGATCTGCAAGCTGTACAGGAAGCATGGCTGGGGAGGCCTCAGGAAACTTACAACCATGGTGGAAGGCAGAGGGAAGCAAGTACATGTTCACATGGCCAGCAGGAGAGAGAGTGAAGAGGGAAGTGCTACACACTTTTAAAATGCTAGATCTCACTCACTATCACAAACAAAGCAAGGCGGACATCTGCTCCCATGATCCAATCACCTCCCCACAGGTCCCTCTCCCAACATTGGGGATTATAATTCAACATAAGACTTGAGTGGAGACACATGGCCAAACCATATCACCAAGACTTGTTCATTGAAATCTCATTTCAGTTTCTACTTTCCATTCATTAGTTGACTTAGTTTATGATCTCATTTCCTTTTTTTTTTTTTTTTTTCTTGAGACAGTCTCGTTCTGTCACCCAGGCTGGAATGCAGTGGTGCGATCTTGGCTCACTGCAACCTCCGCCTCCTGGATTCAAGTGATTCTCCTGCTTCAGCCTCCCAAGTAGCTGGGACTACAAGCATGCCCCACCACACCTGGCTAATTTTTTTGTATTTTTAGTAAAGACAGGGTTTCACCATGTTGGTCAGGCTGGTCTTGAACTCCTGACGTCAAATGATCTGCCTGCCTCAGCCTCCCAAAATGCTGGGATTACAGGCATGAGCCACTGGGCCTGGCCCTCATTCCTATTCAAATAGAATATAGAAAAGCCTTTTGTCTTTACTCAACAACTCCATACCTTATACCCAGCCATATTGTATTACTTACAGCCCAGTACACTTTATTTCATATCTTCATGCTTCTCACATTTCTCCTTCTGTTATCTTCTCTAATTGAACATCCCACCCTCTCATAGCCATCTCAAATTTTACATCTTTTAAAAAGGCTTCTTAGGCTGGGCGTGGTGGTTCACACCTGTAATCCCAGCACTTTGAGAGACTAAGACGGGCAGATCACGAGGTCAGGAGATTGAGACCATCCTGGCTAATATGGTGAAACCCTGTCTCTACTAAAAATACAAAAAAATTAGCCGGGTGTGGTGGTGGGTGCCTGTAGTCTCAGCTACTTGGGAGGCCGAGGCAGGAGGATGGCATGAACCCAGGAGGTGGAGCTTGCAGTGAGCCAAGGTTGCGCCACCGCACTCCAGCCTGGGCGACAGAGCGAGACTTCATCTCAAAAAAAAAAAAAAAAAAAAAAAGGCTTCTTAGAAAGCCCCCCATACTTCTAGCCCATGAATAATAACAACCTTGGTGATGATACTTTATATATATTTAACAAGAACTGTATGTAGAAGAACTAATATGTAGCTGCCCCTAATTTCAAATCCCAAATATAGTCATATATAAGTATACATTTATTTATAAATATTTATAAAGGTCTTGTTAAATATCAATCTATCAATAATCGCACTCATGGAGGCTCCATGAGTGCGATTATTGATATCTAATCATTTAATTTTTATAAAAATATAAGCTCCATAAATGGAAGAATTATTCTTATAGAATAGTCATGACCATATACTACCATTTCACATTTCTATGCTTGTATTCCTATATTTTTAGTGTTTATGTCCCTGATGGCTACAATACTACCTGAGCTCAATAAAAGGAAAGCAAATCTATTAATTTGTACCAAGAAATGTAACTGACAGGCATTCCTGATAGATCATACTACAAAGAAAAGCTTTTTTAAAACAATCAAGATACATAATCTGTTGTTAATATTGACTTGAAGAAAAATTGAGTTAGCAGGTCTTCAAGAGCATTATGATCAATCTGTCATGGTTTTCCAATACTCCCTTTGCCAAAGCTGATCGCATCTTTCTTGGATTGTGTATGACATAGCCTGAGAGTTGTGCTCTTTTCTAAAACTCTTCTAGAATGTGATTTTCTTATTACTTATCATTGAACAATTCCTATCACTCAGTTCCCTACTTTTATAACTTGATACAATTTCCAAGGTTACAGCTGTTATTTGTAACCTATGAGGCTCCTTGTTTTCTATTATTTCCCAGAAAGTATTTCACTCTCACCTGAGATGATAGAGACAGGGCCCCTACCCTTAATGGCAACTGTAGGAATTTATTATCAGGGATCAGAACCAGAAACTTTATTATCACTGTTCATGAGTGGATGTATTCTCAACAATAAGGGCTAATGTTTTGATAGTCAGATAAGAGTTCTCAAAACTGTGCGTATGTGTGCAGTGCTGGATGGAAGATGAGTATGTGTTCGATTGCTTTTAATCACTTATTTGCATTAGTACCACAGTGCCACTAACACAGCCCATGTTTTGTACAGCATTCATTTTCTGGGAGTCCTGCACACTTGTAATGTGAGGAATTTCAATATACAGCTAAAGAAAAATGCAAGAACAGTTCGTTCATATATCAAACTCATTGAAGTTGCCCCTATTATTCCAAATCCCAAATACAGTCATTCAGGTGATATAAATTAGGAATTTCTACTGTACAAGTATATAATGTCCTCAGTCTACCCTGTCATATTTTAATTTACAGTCTTATTGTGATTAAGAGTAACTATTAATGACATAATATCTCCTTGTCATTGCTTTTTAAACCACAAAATGCGTACTCTCAGTAAACAGGAACTAAAATCTCCCTAGAGGTAACTCATTGTTTTCATGCTGGTCTTGAGATACATTGAATTCCTTGTAGCTCTGTGTTTGTCTTTGAAATAAGATCAGAAATAATAAGCTCAGGTCCACTCTAGAGGAACCTGAAAGACCTCTTAGACTTCTAACAGGAGGAGAGTTTTAGTCTCTTTTTCTACCCCCTTCACTAAAACTGTATCCTTTTCGTATAACTGTTGTTCAGTAATAAGCTAAATTCTTTAGCATCATCTCCTTCCCTCGTCAGGACCTCCTGGAGATACTCCAATGGAATGGAAAATATTTGAAGTTTCTTTATAAGACTGGCTGTTCCATGTGTTGTCAGATTAATTTTCTAGGAAGCTGGAGGGTTCCCCTACGTAAATGAGAGTATGAATTTTGCATACCACAGGAAACTAAGAGAACATATTGGTTGCCTATTTTCTTACAGTCTTCTTCCTTTCTAATATAACCTAATTGTTTCAAATATGCTTTTCCTCCATGTACCTCATGAGGAACTGACCTCATGACTACCTTAGCAGGAGTATCATGATTAGGTGACAGTCATGATCTAGCTAGTTACCCATGAATATGACAGATTTGGGGGAGAGGAATTGGGGGGTGTGTAATCATTAAGATGGCTCTTCATAAGGCTTCTAGGAAAGGTTTTCTAGTTCTCAGAAAAACACACTGAAAGAAGAGATTTCTTTTCTGCCTTTGGACACTGCTGCTTCTTGATGTGACCCAAGAACTGCTGCAGCAACCTGCATACAGGAAAGGAAAGCTGAGGGTGGCTGGACCCAGAAACAGAAAGAATCAGATCCTTGAGACCATTACTGAATTGTTGATCACACTGCTCCTGGAGTGGGCCTGTCTTCTTATTCCAACTTTCAGCTATGTAGGAAAAAAAAATTCCCTTACTCAAAGTATTTTAAATCAGATTTAGAAACAATTTATTTCTGTCTCAGTGTCTTTGCTCTTACTTTTTGATGTTGCTCACCACATGACTCAAGGACAAAATCATTTTAATTTCTCGTTGGTTCTACTGAGGCCTGCCAGATAAAATACAGGACATTCCAGTAAACTTAAATTTCAGATCAACAATGAATCATTATTTTACGATAATTATGTTCCATGCAACGTTAGGGACATAGTAATACGAATAATTATTTGTCATCTATCTAAAATTCAAATTTAACTAGGATGTCCAAATTTAACTAGGATGAAACTCAATTTTAGAATATCCTATAATTTTGTCACATTTAGCAATCCTAGTTCTATTAGAACAATGTTGGGAAGAAGATTTTAAAGTTACTTCTCAATAGCCAGCGGGGAGTAACATAAAATATTGTGCGTGATTTGATTAACAGGCATCTGACCTGATTCACAGGGCATTTGGGGATGAGGGAAAAAAAAACTAACTCAAATTTCTATTCAAAAATATAGATATAGTAGTCAAAATGCATATGTGCAAAAAACCAAATACACGAGGCCCTGATGTATATTATGGAAATAAGCTAAAAAGGGGGGGAATTTCCTTTGCACCAATCTTGCATTACTACTCCTAAAACATGCTTATGAAAGGCATTGCAGTGGTCCCTCCTTATCCATAAGGAATATGTTCCAAGACTCACAGCCTTGGAAAGGGGTGCCTACAACTACAGATAGTACTGAACCCTATGTATGCTATTTTTTTCCCTATCCATACATACCCATGATAAAGTTCAATCCATAAATTAGGTACAGAAAGAGATTAACAGTAATAACTAATAATAAAATGGAACAATTAGAACCATATTCCCGCATTGCTACTCTTGAGCTTTGGGGCCATTACTAAGTAAAATAAGGCCTACTTAAACACAAGCATTGCTATACTGCAACAATTGGTAGGTTAACCAACACAGCTACTAAGTGAGCTGATAACGAGGATAGCTACTAAGTGACTAAGGGGCAGGGTGTCGCATACATGACTTGCATGCTCTGGACAAAGGGCTGATCCACATCCTGGATAGGACCAAGCCAGATGGAACAAGATTTCATCAAGCTATTCAGAATGGCTTGCAATTTAAAACTTATGAATTTTTATTTCTGGAACTTTTAATTTAATGTTTTTGAACAATTTGACCACAGGTAACTAAAAGTGCTAAATGCAAAACCACAGGTATTGGGGGACTGTACTTATAAACTAACTCCTACTTTTTGTTATCAACCCAGGCTCACATCTGCTCAGATAGAGCTTTGTATTGGAGATCTCCAGATATGTCATTTAGCCTCTGAGTCAATTAAAAACAATTCACAATATTTAATGAAGAGAGATTAGGGAGAGTTAGCTAGTTTACTCTGTTGGTAAAAGTGCATGAGAATGTGATAAATAAAGTTCTGCATTTGAGGCCCAGAAAATATAAATAGAAAAAAGGAAATTTAAAAATGGGCATGTATGTTCTTATTTTTGCAAGTGTTTTTAAGGTTTTAAGCAATGTCTTTAACCTTAAATTTTTAATGTCTAAAATGGGAAAACAACTTGTTTGCCATATAAGATTTTTTTTTTGGTGGGTGTAAAAGCACTTCACAGATAATAAGTCCTAGTGAAATTGTAAGTTAGCCTTATGAGTACCACAGTTAAAATAGGTTCCATTAAAATCATCAAGTAAAGAACTGAAATTCTGGAAATATTGTCACCATTGCAAAGCAAAGTTGATTTCAACTTCTCTTTCGAAGAATCCATTTTACATCACGACTTCCCTCTAAAAAGGTCAATTTCTTTTGTGCAGATAGGATTATCAAATTATCCTGTAATGCAGATGCTTTCCATAGCAGGCAGCTAGGTACTATGAACTCTGTAAATATTTTTCTAAAGAGCAAATGTGGACCTTTTTCTTCTATATTAATGACAATTTATTTGAATTTTTTTTCTTAAATTTACAAGTGAAGATTGTTCAACTTGTCATATTTGAAACTTTGACCCTCCAATTTGATTATGTTGACTTACAGCATTTATCTGCAGAACTATAGATAAATTGGAATGCTTTATTAAAAAGCAATTCTCCTGCCACGGGGGAAATAAATGGAATAAGTTATTAAGTTCATTTTAAACCTTTGATTATTTTAGAACTAAAAATATACATTACCTACAATAGCCTGTGGAAGCTAAACTGTTTTCGAGATCTCAGAGGTTTACAGAAAGAAATGTTTGTAAATTGTTAATCAGGATAAACACATTTCAATCAAACACATAGAAATTGTAATTGTTCTTTAAAACTCTCACTTTCAATATATTGCCAGAGTAAATGATTATCTCCTAATTATATGATTGTTCTTGCAACATTTCAGTTCCAATCAACATTGTTATGGTACAAAGATACAGAAGAAAATGAAATATCTTTACGAACATAAAATAATCTATAATACTACAACTATACCTGCATTATTTCTAGAACCTTTGCCTCTTTTTGCACAAAGGAGAAAAGATGATTAATTCCAAAAGGTTTTGAATTGAAATGTGTTTTTCCTAATAGTACAATGGTGTTGTTTGGTGAGAAATGCTAATGCAAACTTAAAATATATTTGTGAGCACAGAAAAACTCAATAGCAACTTATTTTATTTTATTCTATTTTATTTTATTTATGGCAGAATGAAGGAAAGATAAGTTCAAAGAAGATATTTCTAGATATTAATACACACAAAAATAAAATTAAAAATTCTCTAATTCATGTTAAAACAATTTGTTGGGGAAAAAAGAATTTTAAAGTGTGTGACAATGTCAGCCATAAAATCTTCAATTTAAAGGCTTAAATATGTCAAAAAGCTTTTTGATAGTTGGAAATACTTTTTGTTTGTTTGGTTTTTTTGAGACGGAGTCTCATTCTGTCACCCAGGCTGGAGGGCAGTGGCGCGATCTCGGCTCACTGCAATCTCCTCCTCCCGGGTTCCAGCAATTCTCTGCCTCAGCCTCCTGAGTAGCTGGGGCCTGCCACCACGCCTGGTTAATTTTTTATATTTTTAGTAGAAATGAGGTTTCACCATCTTGACCAGGCTGGTCTTGAATTCCTGACCTCATGATCCACCTGCCTCAGCCTCTCAAAGTCCTGGGATTATAGGCAATAGCCACCACTCCCAGCCTTGGAAATGCTTTTAAAAAAAGAAATAGAAAAGAAAATCCATAGGTCATAAAAAAATATTATTGGTTTTGTAAGTATGGAGTTGTAAGGAATGTCCTTCTTGAAGAAAAGGTTTTTTACTGAGGATGGAGATAGATATGTATATATCTCATAATTCTTAGTGTTGAGAGAGATAGAGAAGAAAGAGAAGGAAGGAAGGAAGGAAAGAAGGAAGGAAGGAAGGGAGGAAGGAAGGAAGGAAGGAAGGAAGGAAGGAAGGAAGGAAGGAAGGAAGGAAGGGACATTTAGCTAATCAGAAGTAGAGTAGGCAATTTAATCATTGATCACAGTGATGCTAGTGATTGGTGTGAGGTCACTGTAGCCAAGGTGGTCAACTTACATATTTAAGTGGGACAACCCCTAAAAGCAGTCAATAAGTTTCTATAGAACTATGATTCTCAAATTATTAGATCTCACCAAGTAAGATTCTTTGACATCCCAGTAGCAATTCTCTGACATTGCATTCATATTGCATTGCGTTGACATTGCCTTCATATTGCATTCTATGACATCCCAGTAGCAATAAGCAATAAAACTAGACCTTAGTTCCTAATATCACAATTTATTAAAAGAATGTAGGGTTGCTTGGAGAAATTGTTGACTCTCTGGCCAGGTAAGAGAAAATGCAAAATGAGCTTGAATAATCTTCTTACTTAAGAAAGTAATATAGTATTCAAAACATGATAAGGGCATGTCCAAAGGATATGGGAGTCTGCTTGGAGGATTTCAATGGCCAAATATAAGAAAAATAAGCAATAAAATAAAATAAATAATAAAGCATATAATCTATAAAATGACAACAACAAAAAGGATTCACCAGTTTATGATGAATGAATAAATGGTGTTGAAAGAAAATGGCATGCTCACAGTAGAATGCCAACTAATAAGTGTAGAAAGAAGGATGTCTATAGAAAAATTATCACTCTGTAGTAATTTTTGATCTAAGCAAGGATCATCATGAAGTATAAAACTAGCATGTGAAGATTTTGAGTAATAGAATATTTATGTAGTCCCAAGGTATCTCTCTGCAAATTATTAATCACAAGGGAAATAAGGTAACATTTTAGTAAAGAAACCTTGAATATACCACCTTAACCATTTATTAAGTTAATATAATGGGTCAAGAAGACCTCATATGGCTCCTGATAACCTGCTCTGAGAAGGAGGAAACATCAGTTCCATAATATTCCTGTCTAAAAGGCATGGTCTGAGCCTAACTCAGAGCTATGATGTATGAAGAAACATCATACAAACCTCAATTGAGGAATATTCTGCCAAAGAATTGGCCTGTACTACTCAGAAAACCATGGTCATGAAGACAAAGGGGAACTAAAGAAGTGTTCCAGATTAAAGTAGACTAAAGAGGCCAGGCATGGTGGCTCATGCCTGTAATCCCAGCACTTTGGGAGGCTGAGGGGGGCAGATCACAAGGTCAGGAGTTCAAGACCAGCCTGGTCAAGATGGTGAAGCCCTATCTCTACTAAAAACTACAAAAAATTAGCCAGGCATGGTGGCCGGTGCCTGTAATCCCAGCTACTCTGGAGGCTGAGGCAGGAGAATCACTTGAACCCGGGTGGCAGAGGTTGCAGTGGACCGAGATCGTGCCGCTGCTCTCCATCCATGGAGTGAGACTCCATCTCAAAAAAAAATTGACTAAAGAGACATGATACCTGAATGCAAGGCCTGAGACTGGATTGGATCTTGGACTTGGAAGAAATAACTGTAAAGAACATTATTGAGATAATTAACAAATTTGATTATAGATTACAAATAAGACAAACATTTTATGTGTGTAAAATTTTCTGATTTTAATAATTGTACTGTGATTATTGTCTTGCTCTATTTGGTGCTGCTATAACAGAATACCTAAGACTGGGTAATTTATAATCAACAGAAATTTATTGGCTCACAGTTCTAGAGCCGGGGAAGTCCAAGATCAAGGTACAAGAGACTGGTGAGGGCCTTCTTGAGTGCAAGAGAGTGAACCCACACAGGACTGGGTTCACTCTCTTGCACTCTTGCTGATCCTCACAAAGAAGAAGGAAGATCAGCAAGGGTGCAAGAGGGTGAACTCAGTTCTATGCGCCCTTTCTATGATGGTATTCATCTATTCATAAAGGCAGAGTCTTCATGACCTAAACACCTCTCATTAGATTCTACCTCCCAATACTGTCTCATTGGGGATTAAATTTTCAACATATGAATTCTGAGGACCAATTCAACCCAAAGCATTCTGCCTCTGACCCATCAAATTTATTTCCTTCTCACATGCAAAATGCATTTATTTTAAAAGGTAGAAATAGGCAAAAAGAAAGTAGTAACAGGTCCCAAGCAAGTTCACAGCACAATAGAGTGAAGAGCACTGAATTCTAAGGTATGAGAATAATCTTTGTCGCCATGTTCCACCATCTAAACACTGGGAAAGGAGTTGGGCCCTAAGGCCTCAATAATCCCTGAAAACTACTGTTTTCTACTACTGTTAGAATGATACAGCAATTATTACCAATACCCTACTCATGGTTCCAGCCCCTGTGACTTTTCTGGGCTCAGCCCACACAGCAACTGTCACAGGTTGGACTCATGCCTGCAGCTCTCCCAGGCTGGTATTGCACCCTTGTGGCTCTGCAGTTCTGGGGTCTTGAAGGTGGCTCCATTCACGTGGATTCATTAGATATTGCCCTGGCAGGGACTCTGGGGTGACTCTGCCCCCGAGGCCAATCTCTACAGCATTCATTAAATCTAGATGGAGAAAACCATGTCTCCAATTGCCATGTATTCTGCATGATTATAAAACTAGCATCACATGAATGTCACTAAGGTTTATGGCTTGTACCTCTAAAGTGGTGGCTGGAGCCACACTTGGGCCTGCTTGAACCACAGCTGGGGTGGCTGAGGAGTGCAGCATCAAAATGAGGGAAAAAGAGGCCTAAGGTCGCTTTGGACAGTGAGCACTGAAGTCCCATGGGCACCAAGGATCTTTCCCTCAAAACCTCTCTGCCCTCAAGGCCCTAGCATTCTGGGCCTGTAATCAGAGTGGAGCCTTGCCACTCTGAAATGCCTGCAGGGTCATTCCCCATTTCCTTGATGAATGGCTCCTGGCTTCCTTCTATCTACACTAGTCTTCTTATCAAACAGTCCTTTGGCCACACCCCTGTTTTTGTTTTTGTTTTTTCTCCTAAACAGGTCATTTTATTCTTACATGGCCAGGTTGGGGATTTTCCAAATCTCTTCATTCTTCTACTCTTTTGACTGTAAATTTTAAGTCATTTCTCTCTTCTTGCATTTTACTATATACAGTAAAGAGAAGAGACAAAACTCTCTCAATGCTTTGCAGCTTACAGATTTCTTCTGGCAGATATCCTAGCTCATAGCTCTTAAATTCTGCCTTCCATAAAGCCCTAGGGCATGGATACAATTCAGCCAAGTTCTTTGACACTTTAGAACAAGTGAAAAGCTTGTTCTAACAAATTTAGAAAAGCCATTGCCTTTCCTCCAGTTTCCAGTATCTTATTCCACATTTCCCTCTGAGACTTCCTTGGTATGGCCTTTAATTTCTATATTTCTACTAACATTCTGTTCATGACTATAAACAGCTTTTATCTTCTTTTCATCTCTCACTAGCATTGCCCTTAATGTTCAGTTCACAGAAATTAGGACTTTTAAAGCCTGGTGCTTCAAATTCTTTCAGCTTCTACCCATTACCAACTTCTAAAATTGCGTTCACATTTTCAGGTATTTGTCAGCAATGCCCCACTCCTGGTACCAATTTCCTTTATAGCTCATTTTGTGCTGCTATAACAAAATACCAAATATTGGGTAATTTATAATGAACAGAAATTTATTGTCTCATGTTTCTGTAGGCTGGGAAGTCCAAAATCAGCACTGACGTCTTGTGTTTGCAGAGGGTCTTCTTTCTGTGTCTTTACATGAAGGAAGGTACAAAGAAAAGAAGAAATAAATGTTGTGTCCTTATATGGCAAAAGAGTGAAAGAGAGTGAATTCACTTCCAACAGCCTTTTATTATAGCAGCATTAGTCTATTCATGAGGGCAGAGTCCTCACAATCTAAAAACTTCCCATTAGGTCTGACCTTTCAATACTGTTGCATTCAGGATTAAGTTTCAAAATGAGTTTTGGAGGGGACAAAAACATTCGAACCATAGCAAGTATGAAAGAATGTTATTTTTCTTAAAAAGTAGACAATGAATTACTTAGGGTAAAGTGGCATTATCTGACATTTACTCTCATATAATTCAAGGGAAAAATACAACACAGACCATGACAGGGAGAGAATTATGCAACAAATGAAAACAATGTTAATTAATAAATCTGAGTAAAGAGTAAATGTAAATTATTTACAGCATATTCAGACTTTTTAAAATAAGTATTAAATTAAATCAAAATTTAAATTTACCAAAATTCGTTTTCTACCTGTCTCAATGCACGCTGCCTTCATGGATGTGTAAACTACATTGTCATGCAGGGCTCGTGTGCAGAAACTCCTCACACTTGACTTAATGCTGTCCTGGTGCTGTCTTAAAATTCTTAATAATCTTACCTTTGAATTGTATTTTTTTTTTTTTTTTTTTGAGACGGAGTCTTGCTGTCACCCAGGCTGGAGTGCAGTGGCGCGATCTCGGCTCACTGCAAGCTCCACCTCCTGGGGTTCACGCCATTCTCCTGCCTCAGCCTCCTGAGTAGCTGGGACTACAGGTGCCCGCCACCTCTCCCAGCTAATTTTTTGTATTTTTAGTAGAGACGGGGTTTCACTGTGTTAGCCAAGATGGTCTCGATCTCCTGACCTCGTGATTCACCCGCCTCGGCCTCCCAAAGTGCTGGGATTACAGGCATGAGCCACCGCGCCTGGCCTGAATTGTATTTTGTAAGCCAAGTCATATGAACAGTGGGACATGTACAGGAGCAAAGAAGATAAGCACAATATGCACACATCATGCCCTGCTGCCATAAATGCATATAGTGTTCATGGTGTCCTGAGAGTGCTTAATTCCAGTGGAACCACCATAAAAGCAAGTACAAGAAAGTGAGCTACTTCTTCAATGGAGTAAGTATGCTAACAACCCAGAGATTCCATGCTTTCCTTTTGAACAGGGCTTGGTTCAAATATAGGAAAAAGGCAATGGCATTCTAAGAAACGGAAATGATCAAGGAACCCTGTTATATTTCTCTTATTTATGATATTCCTGTACTAACCAAACACCAAAGCTGAAAATAATGCCATAGAAGGAAAAGGAAAGACAGGGAGCTCATTGATCCTTTTTTTCAGTCCTTTCTTACTCAGCAAGATAAAGGTAAAGCATGTTAGTAGACACCGCACACTTCAAGGAGCTAAAAACATTTGAGTCAGGTTTGTGTGTTAGTTCCACTGTTCCAGTAAGAACAAAATAAATATGTGATATGAGCTACCAAATATGAATTGTGTAATTTTGGTTATTTTGGATATGAGTTAAATGTTCTTACTTTTGCATTTAAAACTTTCATTGTACACTACAAATATAAATAATAAAAGCTATGCTAAAATTTAAAAGGCTAATTTTTCTTAATTTAGAAAAACATTAAATAGCAAATATAACCTCTGGAAAATCAAGAAAGAAACTGCAGCAGCAGAAAAAACACTTTACATTGTAATACCTTTCATTTTTTATTTTTATTTTTTTTTGCTTTTTGAAGAAGTGGCCTCACATTTTTCATGTTGCACTGGATCTGGAAGCTTGTGTACTCAAATCCTCCCCAGTAGAAGTGACATTGTTGCATTATGTCAGGATCTCATTTTTACTTCTCTATCACTAACAGCATCTTTTAAATGTTTTCCTATAAAAACCTATGCAGTTCCCACTGCTCTGACTGCAGGGACAACCTTATTCATCTGATTTAGCTTCAAACATGGTACAAAGGTATGAATCTTTGGTATTTATAAAAGCTCATAAAACAATTCATTTTTAGAGCCCAGCCTTTGTGGAACAATGCTTAAAACCTGGATCAAATCCAGAGAACAAAAACCAAGGAAGTGAGTGATTTAACCATTTGTTGCCAGAGGAACCACTGAAAGAATTATTTTGTGTCGAAAGTGGAAAAATCTGGGTGGCACAGGAACATGAAAAGCTGTCCCAGTTACAAGACTATAACAAGATTAGCTGCTACCTATTACCGAGTGCTTGCTATGTGCTGGACTTTCTGCCAGGTGCTTCACTAACCTTTTATTTCCTCCTTGAAACAGTTTTTTGAGGTAGATACTTTTATCTCATTTGATAGATAAGAAAGGGGCATGGACAAATGGAAGGTCATACAACTCATAAGATGTACAGCTGATAATTAAACTTACATCTGCCCTAATACCAAATCTTGGCTGTTAATCTCTACCCTACAGTCTAAGAGCATTTGTTTGGTACAACTGAAGAGTTAAACTGAGAACAATGAGAGTAAAAATTGTTGGGAGAAATATTTGATTTCAAGATAAAAGCACGGATCATTTTTATAGCCCCTGGTTTATGGAACAACACTTAAACCCTGGACCAAATCTAAGGGAGAAAACCCAGATAAGTGAGTGACCTAGCTACTTGTTTCATGAAGAACGACTGAAAAACCATGGAAAAATCAAAGTGTTCTGAAAGCTGCCAGTAAAGAGAAGGCATTGTCTTTCAAAGTTATGGGCTCACTGCCACTGGTAATCCTAGAAACAGCTTGATTGAACTTTGCAAGAGCATTTGTTAGAAAAGGTAATAGAGTTTCAAAGGTAAAATCAAGGGTGATTGTGGACAAAGAACTTGAGTTTGGTTTCTATTTTAGCATTAAATAATTGTGAGATTTTAGGAAATTATTTAACTTGTCCAAGACTAGGTTTCTTTCTAGATGAAATAGGAATAATAATGCAACATGAGTTGCTGTGAAGACTGAATATACAGTGAAGCACCCACTTCAGTACCTTGCATAGACAGTACCTATTCAGGAAGGATAACAATAACTACTTTGGTGTTCATGTGTGTGACAAAGGCAGTGATAAGAAAGGATTTCTACTTTGATTGAGGTATTGGACTAGATAATATTAGAACTTTCTTCAATTATGAATTTATATAGAAAATGGGTCAATATCTAAAACTGTGAACTTGGCAGAAAGTTAAAGGCAGGAGTTAAAGATAGATAGAAAGATAGTAACTGGGATTTAAACTGAAACCCCAGGCACAGGTGGAGAATAAAGGCAGGATATAAATACCAAACACAGTATTTCGGCATGAGGGAAGTGATTCTGTACCTGAGGAAGGTGAAGAAGGGCTGGAAGTTATATATTGCTCTCTAGCTGTGTTCTCTAACATGGTAGCCACTAGAGTCATATGGCTGTAAAAATTTAAAAATCAGTTTTTTAGTTTTTTTGTCACATTTGTAATTCCCAATAGCTGCATGCACCTAATGGTGACTGTCTTGGATAAAGAAGATGGAGAACATTTGCATCATTGCAGGAAGTTCTAACGGACAGTGCCTATCTTCAGAAAAAGGCAAAGTGCTACTAGAGCCTCAGACTAGATCCCTATTTTCTCTTCTTATTACATCTAGCCACTTCATCTCCCCTTCCTTTGCTGACTGTTTTGAAGAAAACCAAGACAAGCTCTGTGGTAAGCAGAATTTTAAGAAAGCTTCCCAAATTTCCATCACTGGTATACACAACCTATGTAATCTTACTCCTTTGAGTGTGCGTGGGCCTAACCTACTCGGATAGGCCCTTTTAAATGGGGATCAAGAAATAAGACAAAGGAGAAGCCAGCAATTCAAAGCAACAGAGACATTCTGTTGCTAGCCTTAAAAGGAGCAAATGGCAATGTTATGGAGAAAGCCATATAGTAGGGAATAGCAGGCAGATTCTAGAAACTCAGAGCAACCCTTGTCAATAGTAAGCACGAAAACTGGGATCTTGGTCCTACAATCAAAGGGAAATGAATTATGTCAACAACCTGAACGGCCTTAGAAGAGGACTCTGACCCTCAGATGAAAACCCAGCCACGATCAACACCTTGATATCAAGCTTGTGGGATGCTAAGCAAAGAACCCAGTTGAGCCCTGCCTGGACTTTGGACCTACAGAAATTTTAAATGGGTATTGTTTCAAGCTCCTAAATGTGTGTTACATTTGTTATGCTATAATAGAAAGCTAACACAAGCCACCTGTAAACACAATAATACACACACAGGTATGTGAAGCCCATTCACCATGCACTGGTTATCAACTTGTCTGAGGCTGGTAAGACAGAACACTCATGCATCTAAGTTACAGGAAGTTACAGGAAGCAGATGTATTACCTACAAATAGGAAGCAAAGGGCAGCAGAAACCTAGAACTCATTGTGAGTCAGTTCCCTTAGGCTCAGGAAAGCTGCCTGGGGCAGATGGAGTCTCCACTGTGCGTGCCCCACAGCTGAGGGACCCTGAAGGGCAGGTTGCTCCAGGTTATATACCTCAGGGGCAACATAAAATGCTGGGCAACAGTATTGAAATTTCTAAGGCAGAGAGAAAAAGCCTGTCATGTTCCAGCCAGTCCCTTCCTTATCTCAGGGTATTATATTCTCAAAACACGCTACAATTTTTCCTGAGAACTGCAAATGAAAAAGGGGAGAGAAATGGGTCAGTCCAAGGCCACCCAGAAAACTGTCCTGCAACATACACACACACAGAGACAAACTCACCCACACTCATACATGCACACACTCATACACACACACATACATACACACACACACACATACACACACATTTTTTCTCCTTTAAAGCACACAAAAATATAGATTTTTAAAAACATAATGTGTTTTTGTTTCACTAGGATAAAGGTTTAAATGAAAATATGTTCAAAGTTTTACTGCTGGCAATGGCAGAGGAACACAGAAGAGGTGAGGCAATTAGCTGGGATTCCAGCATTTTTACATTTTCTTTAAATAGAATCAAATGTACTTGATTCTTAACAACTCTGAAAAAGAAAAGAATAAATTTGTACTGTAACAAAGAGAACTCTTCAAAAGTGTTTGTGGGCTGCTTAAGATACCAATTTATCCCACATCATGGTTGAAATTGTTCTCCTATTTTCAGTTTAGATATCTGTACTCCCAGTGCCCCTGTTGATGTGTATTGTGTTATGTCATAGGTGGGTAAAGAGGGACGGGGTCTCATAAAAACCTGCTGCTAACTTAACACAAGCTGATCTCTCACTTTCTAATAGAAAACAGACCTAAAGAGAATGGGCTTACTATGAGACAAGCTTGGAAAGGGAGGAGAGGAAATGGGAAAGATCAGGAAGTGTTTGCACAGCAGGCAGATCAGGATGGGCCCCTTGGTGAGCACTCTTCCCTGAGACAGAACAGCTGGAACACATGCCAGGCGCCCAGAGGGCAAGGATGAAGCTTCAGAAAGGGGAAGTGAAGAAGACTGAGACTAATTTTACCCACTTGATAATTTTGCTTACTGCTTCCTGTTGTGTTAACACCAGCTTTTGGTTACATACACATTATCTGCCCTTAGAAAGAAAACATCTAAAGATGTCTTGCTGCCCTAGGTGGCTCTTGACAGGAACTTGAGGAATCCCCGAGGAGAGGAGATATTTTTAAGAGAGCACGAGAACCCAAATGACTTTGCCATTGATGAACTTTGTGCAGCTCTTTGTCAGAGGGGAGATGGAAGACAGATTCAGAATCTATACATGAAACAAGGTTGCTGGGGAAGAAAGACTTCTAATGGTTTTCTGCCACCCCTTTTGTAAAGAAAAATACCTTTGAAGGGGAGTAATTTCTCAACAATCGTATCATTGCCATGTAAGGAATTACAGCAGACAGAAGAGGACAAGTATGAAATATGACTGGCCAGTCAATTGAAATAAGCTGAAATTCAAAAATAGGTACGCTGGATAGCATTGTGTTTAAATTTAGTTTACTATACTTTTAATAAAATAGAACATTCGAAATGTGCTGTTCTCTAATTTTTCCTCAGGTGAGTTAGCCTTGCCTGTCCATGTGCACCTTGAAGTCAGGAGTTTATTTTCTCTTGGATCCATCTTAAATCTATCATGCTGGGCAGGAGATAGAGGGCCAGTGGAAAGAGGCTGATTATTTAACCATAAACACTGATGTCAAGGGTCAAGACCAATAACTATTTAGGTGCATATGACACAATGTCATCTTTATACTTGCATACCCACCATGACATGCATATACCTCTCAAATATGGAAGTAGGCTATGGTGGAATGTGACAAATGTCTTGTGGTCCTCCCTATTCCTGGAGGGAAAAAAAACCCCAAAAGACAAAAAGCAGCATTTCTTCTCCTCAAGTCTCACCTTGATTCTACCTTCAAACAATGTGACATTCAATTATGCTATTAGAAGAAGGGCATTTCCCCAAGAGTGAGAATGCAAGACTGGCAGAATATTTGCTTTGTAAATTGGGGGTTACTTGTTCAACCTTGTATACCCATAGCTTCTTGGTGACTATGTCACATGCTTCAGTCAAAAGTAGTAGCAGCATACACTTTAAAAGACATACATCATCATACTTCAGCCAAACAGTTTCTATATGACAACTTATAATTTTCAGACTAAATATAAGATTACTAGGAACATGCAGATAAAAATAAAGAAGCAGGAAAAAATATAGGTTGACAAAACTAAGGCAGATGAAGGAATTATTGGCTGCAATATCATTCATAAATCATAAGAATGACTATAGAATGCCATTTCAAGGGCAGCATTCTTCCTTTTCCAGAATACACTTTCCTGGGTGTATTTACATGAGTTAGGATTACATTTTTCCTGCATAGCTGAACCCATCCTGGAGATTATACATATAAAAGTATTTTGACCATTAAACATAAGTTAAATATGTTTTTCCTTCCAGATACCTATAAACATATTATTATAGATGGTAACATTTTAATATACTTCCAGGATACATTTAGAGTTTTCTGAAACTATCAATATAGAAAAAAAGAACCAAAGCTTGAAATTTTGGAGTACTATTCCTTATTGCCTTCAATATAAAGCCTAAAAGACATAGCATAATCTTTTTCCTGCTCTTCCATTCAACACTTTTACCTTATCAGTTTGTTTTGCTGCATAACGTATGAACCCAAACTTTGTGACTTATGTAACAATCATTTATATTGCTCAGTGGTGATTTAGACAGGTTCAGCTGGGTAATTTTTCTGGTCTCAACTGGGTTCACTTATGCACCTATGACCAGGTGCCAGATTGGCTTGTAGCAGGTTGTTTGGGGATGGCCTCAGCCGGAATGGCCTTTGCTCCACGTGGTTTTTCATTCTCGAGTAGCTCAACTCATGCTTGTTCACATAGTGACTGGGCAGGTTTCCAGGTGAGTGAAGAGAAGTATTAAGATTTTTATGTCTATGTTCAGAACCGGCACCTTTATTTTGCCACATTCTGTTGGCCAAGTAAGTTAAAAAATTACTCTTGATTCAAGGAGTAAATAGACTCAACCTCTTGATGGGAACATCTAAAAATTTCATGGATCTAGGGTGGGGAATACTTACATTCTTGTTGGCAGTTTTGCTTTCCATGGTTTCAGTTACCTCACAGTCAACCTCACTTTGAAAATATTAAATGCAAAATTCCAGAAGTAAACATTCGTCAGTTTTAAAGTGTGTGTGGTTTTTGAGTAGCATGATGAAATCTCTTGCCATTCCATTCTGCTCCCTTGGGGCATTTTTGCAAATAATTCATTACATACCCTAGATTCTGGATTATATACTTTTAATACTCTGAGTGAGTGATATTCTCCCTGACCTCTATGCCTTTACATATATGGTGACCTCTTCTGCATGTTTCACTGCTTCTATTCTCTAATGCCTTTCATGTATACATCAAGATTAGGCCAACATCACTTCTATTAGGAAGACTCCTCTGAACTCTGGACTAGATAGGTTCCCCTCCTCCGAGCTCTTGTAATCCTTAGTCTGTGCATCCTTACAAAAAGGTATTAAAATTTTTCTGTCATTAAAATGCCTCCCATAGTTAAGAGAAGAATTAAGAGATTTTTAAAATTTATTTTCATAACACAAGGTCTCATATATAGTATTCAATACACGTTTATTAACCAATCAGAATGTATCAGATATTCATACACAATTGCCAGCAGTAGTGAATCAGTATATGTTTTGTAGGTATGAACTTTAAAGTCTCTCTCTCTCTCTCTCTGCCCAGCCTAAAAGATGTGAAATTTCATAAAATTAATCCAAATAGTTGCTATTTAAAAAAAATCAGAGCAACTGAACTGTTCTATCCAACAATTTCTTCTCCAAAAGATAAAATTGGATCCTTAATGTTATCAACTAATTCGGACACCATAAGTTATACAGTGTGTTAAAAAAGTAATGGACCTGGCAATCAGTCCTGAAGGACTCCATTTGTCACCTCTCCATGAGGATTTCCTACAATTTAATGCTATCCTACATATTTTAGGCTACAATCAGTTTTGTAGCTAAGTTGGCACTTAGACTGAAGTCTAGCATTTTGTTCATTAACTTTTTCTATGATAGACTGTCAAAAGTCCCATCTGAACTCCTGTTAAATTACATCTACTTCTGTACCCTAATATAATTACTTGGTCACTGCCATGGCAAACTATAAATTGTCAGATAAAATCTATTTTTCCTTTCAGTGACCTAAAATACAAGTTTCTATTTTTTACTTAAATGGGCCAAATTGCTTGTTTCTCATAAAGGATTTCAAAATTTTGGTTGTTTTAATTCAGGTACTTACCCTTTTAACTTTTATATATAATACAGATGCATAGTATACATGATTACACTATCTCCCTCCCCAAATAGCCTGACACTCATTTATTAGTGGTTTAATAGCTTTAATTAGAAACAAAAAAGTTTAATAAACTCATATTTCCTCTAAGTCTCAAAACAAGGAAAATACATTACATCATCACATCTGATGTATGAGATAAAAAATCAGTTTTCACTGTGATTTGATAAACTTTCTCGCTGTAAATTTTTCCAAAAAGTACAATTTCAATGAGCAATGGAAGATTTGACATCCCACAAAAATATTTTTATAACTTTTTTTATTTTTAGCCAATTTCTGTATTTTTAAAAATGTTTTAATTCTTATATATGTAGAAGTTAAAAGTTCAGATTTCTTACATGCCTATATTACATAGTCATGAAGTCTGGGCTTTAGTGTTACTTGAGCCTATTACTCGAACAGTGAACATTGTACCCAGTAGGTAATTCCTCAAGCCTCATTTTCCTCTCACCATCCCACCTTTTGGAATCTCCAATGTCTATTATTCCACTCTGTATGATCCCGTGTACCTGTTGTTTAGCACCAATTTATACTTGAGAACGTGGTAGTTCACCTTCTGGTTTTGAGTTATTTTACTTAGGATAACAGTCTCCAGTTCCATCCATGTTGTGACAAAATACATAATTTCATCTTTTTCAGGGCTGAATAGAATTCCTATATCTATCTATCTATCTACCTATAGTTATATATATCTTCCTATATATATATCTTAAGATATATATATCTTCCTATATATATATCTTAAGATCTATATATCTTAAGATATATATATCTTCCTATATATATATATCTTAAGATATATATATCTTCCTATATATATATATCTTAAGATATATATTTTTTATATATATATCTTAAGATATATATTTTTTCCTATATATATCTTAAGATACTATATCACATTTTCTTTATCTGACCCTGTTGATGAACACTTAGTTTGATACTCTATTTTTGCTATGGTGAATAGATATGCTTGACTAATTTTAGTATTTACTAATGACTTTTTAAATGTACTTTGTACTAATGACTTTTTAAATATTGTCCCTTGATTTATTTATTGTTAAAACAGAACTTATGGATAAAAATCACCTAGGCATATTATCTACTTCATAGGTTTGTCATAAGGGCTAAACACAACATAGGTAATGCACAAGCACATAACCTGGTACATCATGAGCATTCAATGAATGTTATCTATTGTTTTTAAAATTAGTTCCAACTTTATACAATAATTTCTTACAATAACTTGACAGCATTTTCCCTCTCATTTAATTTGAAATGACAGGATTACCTTCATGGAAGCCTTGTAAAACACTATTTATTTTACAATTCTTCATAACCTTCAAGTCCAGACATTTTTTCCTTTGGATAAAATATTTCTTATTCTTAAATCTTTCCAGCTTTATATTCTAATGCCCTAGCATTTTTTAATCTCAAAGCTAATATGAGTGGCAAGTTAGCCAAGCGGTACATTGTAAAGATGGCATCAAATACTCTCTATATTCACAGAATTGGACTTTCCCATATTCACGAGGACTACAGGCCAGAGTTTAAGCTGGCTCCTGTTTCTCAGTCCTGAATTAGAGCCACCTTGTACCATGATGACTGCTATTGCTTCCTGCAGGTGGCTTTGAGCTGAAGGTTTCTTGAAGCATAAGCATTATCATGCTTTAAAACTATGTTTTAAGAGGAAAGTCTTCGGAATTTTATTAGGTTTAAAACTTGACATGGTTATTTGTAGCTATGTGACTCTGGGCAAGTTATACAACCTCTCAGGGTTCCTTTCTTCATTGGTAAAATGGATGGCTAGACATTTTGGAGAGGGGAAGACAATGTTGTAGTGAGGAAGACATAATCCAGACTGAGTTAGATTGAAATACAAATGAAATATTAGGAAGTAGATGGAGGAAGTACAGGCCACTATTTTAATCAATTAATTGAAGAAAAGTATCAAAATGGACAAAATAGAAGAAAGTATGAAGCTGAATATGTTAGGAGTTTTTTGCATGAGTAGTAGTGGTTTTCTTTCTCTCACATGGCCAAGACTATGAGTATATGTATAATTGCACACACATAGCATTGTCCCCCCTTGTTGGCAGTTTTGCTTTCCATGGTTTCAGTTACCTCACAGTCAACCTCAGTCTGAAAATATTAAATGCAAAATGCCAGAAGTAAAGATTCGTAAGTTTTAAAGTGTGTGTGGTTTTTGAGTAGCATGATGAAATCTCTTGCCATCCCATTCTGCTCCCTTGGGGCATGAATCCTCCCTTCGCCAGTATACTCACGCTGTACACACTCCTGTCCATTAGTCACTTAAGAGTTGTCTAGGGAATCATATCAACTGTCACACTATTGCAGTGCTTGTGCTTCAGAAACCCTTATTTTATTTAATAATGGTCCAAAGTACAATAGTATTCATGCTGATTATTTGGATATGCTCAAATGTAGCCATAAAGTGATTCCTTTAAGTGAAAAGGTAAAAGTTCTTGACTAAATAAGGAAAGTAAAAAAAGTTTGCTGAAGTTGCTAAGATCTATGGTTAAGAACAAATCTCATATTCTTGAAATTGTTAATAATGAAAAAGAAATTCATTTGAACTGTAAAAGTTACAGGCACAGTGAGTGATAAATGCTTAGTTAAGATGGAAAAGGCCTTAAATTTTGGGATAGAAGGCATGAACAGAAACTTGTTGTAATTGATGCTATCTGGCTCAGTACTATCTGATATTTCAGGCATCCATTGGGGGACTTGCAGAATATAACCCATGGATAAGGAGGGAATACTGCATGCATGAATGTATGTAAATTTAGAAGAGAGAAAATAAATAGAAAAGAGAAAGTAGAAAATACAAAAGAGAAAGATTATACCTAGAGGGAAGAACAAATGGAATCAAGAGCAATAGGATAGGAATTAGTTCAGGGAGAAGAAATTCCTCTAGTGTGAGTGTAGATAGACAGTCCTGAACTTTGAAGGGTTCAATTTATAATTTTTCAATTTTACAATGCTGCAAAAACAGTATGCATTCAGTAAAAGCCATACTTAAATATCCATACAACCATTCTGTTTTTCACTTCCAGTACAGTATTTAGTAAGTTACATGAGGTATTCAACACTTTATTATAAAATAAGCTTTGTGTTATATGATTTTGCCAAATTGTAGGCTAATATAAGTGTTCTGAGCATGTTTAAGGTAAGCTAGGAAAAGCTATGATGTTCAGTAGATTAGGTGTATTAAATGCATTTTTGACTTACAATATTTTCAATTTAAAATGGGTTTATTGGAACATAACCTTATCATTAGTTGAGAAATATCTGTATTAGTTTGCGAGGACTACCATAACAAATAACACAGACTGAGTGGTTTAAACAACAGAAATTTATCTTCTCTCAATTCTGGAGTCTGAGTTTGATATCAAGGTGTTGGAAGTGTTGGTTTCTTATGAGATCTCTATCATTGGCTTGTTGGTGGATATCTTCTCCTTCTATCTTCATGTGGTCCTCCCTCTGTGCCTGTCTGTGTCCTAATCTCCTCACTTATGAAGACATTAGTCATATTAAATGGGGGCCCACCCATATGACTTCATATTACTTTATCTTTTGAAAGACCTTATCTCCAAATGAGGTCCTATTCTGAGGTACAATGGGTTGTGACTTCAACGTATGAATTTTGTAGGGACACAATTCAGTCCGTAAAAAAACTGTATAGGCTGAAAGGATGGTGGGGATGCAGAAAAGTTTAGAGTGGAGAAGTAGAAAGTTGAGAAGTTTCTGCTTACTAATCTCCATCTTCTTTGTATTAAGAGCAGCTGTTGTCTGTGGAAGATGAGGTGAATTTGCAGACTGAGGAAAGTATAGGAGATTTTGAATTGCCCAAGCCTTTATACCTGCCATCCCTTCTTTCCAGAATGTTCATTCCCAGATGTACAATGGCTTGTTACATCAAATAATTTAAGTTTTTACTTAAATGTTACCTCTTCAAGGAGGCCTTCCTGACTATTTTATCTAAAATTATCCCCTCACTCCTCCAAATCTTTAACCTGGAGCAGTTTTCATCTGGCATACCAATGAATTCCCAAAATGATACAATCTGTTTACTTGGTTAAAAAATACAACATATTGGGATATATTATATTTGGCCTTAATGTTTCTCTTAATGCAAGTTTCATGATGGGAGGTCTATGTCATATTTATTTCTGTATCAAATGGTACCTAGGCTATTTTAGGAATGCAATAATTATTATTATAAGATAATCAACAAATCCATTGAGCTAAAAGATACTGAAGCTCTTAATGTTATCAAATTGTATGGTTGATCAACATCTTTTACCTACCTAAGTTTAATTAGAAACAATCTGTAATTTCATCCTAATGAAGTATGTTCTTCCTGTTTTTCTTTCAACGCTTAGAAACAGCTACAATTTTATTGTTTTATTAAGATTCTGACTACATGTGGGAGATTAGATAATTTTGGTGTTTTTCATACCATTTATTAGCAAAAATAGACATTTATATGTATATAAAAGAAACTTTAAAGGGTGGGGCTTAGCTCTAAAGGAATATATCTGCAAAGCAAACCATTCTTCCTACATAAACACCCACACACATTCACACACATACACATAATGAAAGATTATAAAGAACACAGAAGACAAGCTTTCTTTGTATCGAAATCAAAGTTAACTCTTAATACAGACCTTTGCATGAATTATAACTTTTCTGAGATAAAAGTTTAAAGTAAATATTTTTAACATCGTAATAAATAGGAGAGCTTGGTGGTGGTTTCATGAAAATGTAATATTACCTGTACACTTTCCTATATGTTTAAGATTTTTTTTTTTTTTTTAGATGGAGTTTTGCCCTGTTGCCCAGGCTGAAGTGCAATGGCATGATCTCAGCTCACTGCAGCCTCTGCCTCCCTGGTTCAAGCGATTCTCCTGCCTCAGCCTCCTGAGTAGCTGGGATTACAGGCACCTGCCACCACACCCAGCTAATTTTTGTGTTTTTAATAGAGACGAGGTTTCACCATGTTGGCCATGCTAGTCTTGAACTCCTGACCTCAGGTGATCTGCCTGCTTCAGCCTCCCAAAGTGCTGGGATTACAGGCATGTGCCACCGCGCCCATCCTAAAATACCTTTTTAGGACAAACAATTAAGTATATGATACTTTTAAGTTCTAGCTTCATGGGATGAAAGAATTGGATTATATTTTAGAGATATGTCAATTTCTCAAGACCAATACCTGAAAAATTCAAAATATCCAGCCCAGATTTGCTTCATTTAACTATAGTTGTGATATCCCAAAGAAAAAAAGAAAGCTCTTAAAAAATATTAAGAACAAGAATGATGACAACTCTGCCCATTCTTTAACATGACAGCCAACTTCTCTCATCCATTCCAAACACATCTTCCTACACACATGCACTCTAGTTTCCCCTATAGAGAACCATGCTGCATGGCTAAACCAATAACAGGTCAGCTTCTGGTAGCATCCAATTCTAGTAAAGAACATGGGATTTTTGAGTCAAGAAATTCAGCTCCCCCTGGCTAGCTATGTGACCTTAGTCACTTTTTTTAGACTTTCTGTGCTTCAATTATCTCATTAATAAATTGAAATTATTTAGAAAAATATGTTTTTTGCAACCCAGTAAATTTTTTCCATAAGTCAGTATGGATTGAGGCTCATAGTTTGTAAAGTGCTGTTCTATTCTTATGCTTGAACATTTAGTATTTTTAACCTTTTTTGCTATAAAAACATTTGATAAACATGACTATTCATAATGAAACATATGTACAATTATAAAGAGTTATGATTATACAGAAGTATGGGTCTCGGGTTTCCTTATGTATATAAGGATCCTATAACACAATGGATACCAACAGGGTTAAGTTTCTTGATAAATATTGCCATAATTCTTCTAAAAGTATATGTCACATTTTCTAAATAATCTTTTTTACAATTGCGCATATTTATGGGATATTTCAATACATATATAATATATAATAATCAAATCAGGGTAATTAGCATATATATCTACCCCCTCAGACATTTTTTATTTATTTAATGGGAACATTCCAAATTCCTCTCTTTTAGCTATTTGAAATTATACAATGAATTATTGTTGACTATAGACACCACACAGAGCTACAAAACACTAGACTGTCATACTCCTGTCTAGTTGTAACCTGTATCTGTTAGTCAGCTATCCCTATTCTCTCTCCCCTCTACCCTTCTTAGCCTCTACAAACCACCATTCTACCCTCCATTTCTATGAGCTCAATTATTTTAGCCCCCACATAGAGTGAGAACATGAAGTAATAGTCTTTTTGTTCTTGTATTTCCATGTCTCTTGAGTTAAAACATGTAAGTCCTCATCCCTGAGTTTGATTTCTGGATCACCAATAAGATCAATATTTTGTACCTAAAAGATTAAAGACAATACCCTGGGTTTCTGCAGATTACCAAAATAAAAGCCTCGTTGTCGTTCCTCTCTGACAACTAGTCAGTCTCCACACATTTCTGGGAACTTGGGCTATCACCAGGCACCATCAGTATAGATAGAAAAAGAGCATATATAAGTGCTTTTACTAACTTGATAATAGAGTTGTTTTGAGGCCTTAAGATTGTCACTTAATATGATTACTCCAATCATTTTTCAGTTTTTCATATATAAAAAATGCCAAAAAATTTCAGTAGAAGTGGATTGCCATAAGCACAGCATCTTTATTGAACTTTACTTTTTACAGCAAGAAAGATCACCATAAGTGAAACCTCGTCTCTACTAAAAATACAAAAATTAGCCAGGCACAGTGGCAGGTGCCTGTAATCTCAGCTACTTGGGAGGCTGAGGCAGGAGAATTGCTTGAACTTGGGCGGCAGAGGTTGCAGTGAACCAAGACCACGCCACTGCACTCCATCCTGGGCGACAGAGTGAGGTTTCGTCAAAAAAAAAAAAAAAAGAAAGAAAAAAGAAAGATCACCATAAGTATCTAGTATGTGATTGGATCTTTGGTGGGACTAAACTTGTGAAAAGTTAAGACACTTGTGTGTCTGTGTTGCTGTATCCCTTATGTAACACAAACAAGAATTCGAAAATTAATAAGAAGCCATCCATAAACTATTATTCCAAATTGCATGGGGAGAGATAATAGGAAAAATGTCAACAAAAAAAAATGCCACTTTTTGTTAGTTGCTTTTGTTTTGTTTTATGCCTGTTAAGATTGGGCATCATTTGAATAACCAAGTTCAAAAAGGAGAACAATATGTTACGCACCACTTCTCTGAGTCAGGCCCCTTTTTACACAATTCCTTATTTTATTCCAGTAGCAATTCTAGGAAGTTGGTATTATCATGCCTTCTTTATAGATAAGAAAACTGAGACACAAACATATTAATTTACTTTCCTGTGACCATACAGCTAAACCAATTCAAACCCTGTTCTGTTGAACTGTAAAATCCACATTCTGTTCATTAAACAAGTGAGCAAATTGATTTAAGATAATCCCAAATGGAGTACAGATTATTGTTTCTCTACACAAGTTTCAATGATACGACCAAGAATAAGGCTGAAATAAATGTTATCTCCAAATTCCATTTGAATGTTTCCATCTTGACTCCTGAGTGGAAAACATCACCTATCATATTGTATAATTCCTCAGTCTAGATAACTGAGGCTTCTATTAAATGCTCTACCAAATAGCAAATCTTTTCTTACATAAAGCTTACTTTATTTCACTTAATTGTACTTGGTGATAAAATTTATATTAAATTCATATATCTTCAGTGCCTAGTCAATTATTATGGTGCTGTCAGAGCATCTCTTTATAAAAATTTCCCAAGTGCAGCATTTAGCAGTGTAGTGGGCTAAATAGTGATTCCAATAGTATATGACGAGGTTCTAATTCTGGTAACTACAAATATGACTTTATTTAGAAATAGTGTCTTTGCAGATATAATTAAGTTTAGGATATCACAATAAGATCACATTCAATTTGGAGTGAGCCCTAAATCCAATGACTGATCCTTATGAAAGAAAGAAGAGGGAGATTGGTCACAGAGAAAGGATGATGTGAATGAAGATGGAGACAAATATTAGAGCGATGCATCTGCATGCAAAGGAATGTCAAGGATTTTCTTTCTTTCTTTTTTTTTTTTTGTCAGCAACCATAGAAGCTAGGAGAAAGGCATGAAATGGACTTTCTTGGGGCCTCCAGAAAAATGTCAACCCTGGTGACAACTTAGTTTTAGACTTCTGGCCTCCTGGACTATGAGAAAATAAATTTCTGTTGTTTTAAATTACCAACTTCGTGGTAATTTGTTGTGGCTTCCGTAGGAAACAAATATAGGCAGATTTAAATTACTTTTTAAGGCAGAAAAATACATTTATCTTAGCTACCTGCCTCAATACATTCAAGAATGCATCTGAAATGATTTCTTTATATGAATTGGGAGTTCAAACTAGTAAAAGTTTCACAAGTGACTTTCTTGTTGAGAAAAGTAAATCTCAGACAAATAGAACAAATCTTATGATGTAATTACAGGATCTTACGGACCTGCAACTACAATTTTCAATAACAAAATCAGGGCAAATGGAGGACTCAGTGATAAATTCATAATAAATCTAGTATCTCTTCGTAAATTTTAAAGAAAACCTATTAGAACATTTATTATGTTTGTAGTTCTTTGCATTTATTATCTAATTGATCCTTGCAAAAAACTTATAAGACCACGCTGTTATTTTCCCTGATGTTTCCATGAAGAAACTAAAGTGAGGTTGAGAAATTATTTCAAGCTATACAGCTAGAAAGTAATGAATCTCAAATGCAAACTTAGGTAGTTTTTTCTGAACCTCAATTATTTTATCCATTTTATGTCATCTGAGCCACTTTACTTCTGAGAATGTGGAAAGTGCAAACACCAATTACCAAAAAAAAATTCGAAAAAGAATGATTCAAAGATGGAACTGAATAAATAAAAGAATGCCAAAGACATAAAATGTCATATGCATTTACACTTATATGAACTGAAACGGACCCATCTTGCTAGCAGACTGAAACTAAGTGTATGACTTAAAACATTTCATAAATGTTTCATTTGGCTTTTTTATGCCATGTAAAATTTTCTTCCTACTGTGTAAAATGCTGGGAGTCTATGCCAGTACAGTCTGAAAATAGAGTTATTGGAGGCTTTACAACAAACCCCTCCAGTGGTGGTGACTGGCACTTAGCCTGCCTCTAAATGCATCCTTTATGTGCGATCACTAAAGATGAGAAAGGTAATGGAAGAAGCAGTTATCAGACCAAACGCTAATCTGAAACCAGCTAACAATAAAGAAGTTATCTTTAGTTATCTATGTTAACCAGAGTGTTCCCTAATTTAGATTAGGTAGTGCTTTACAAAATGCTCTGGGAGAAAGGGAGAGATAATGGCAAAGTTATAAAACTCTAAATTGTAGTAAGGTTGTTTTACATTTAAGAACATATGAATTTTCTGGTCCACCGTGTTGACTCCTTCATTTATCTCTTAACCATTAAGCAGGGAAAATCTTGAACCCATGGAACAGCTACGAACTGCTAGGTAATTTGAATGTGTTATGTGTGGAATTTAGTAACTTTTTTCTATCATCTTTTTTTCTATAATCTCTCTTTTTTTTTTTTTTTTTTTTTGAGACAGAGTCTCACTCTGTCGCCCAGGCTGGAGTGCAGTGGCACGATCTGGGCTCACTGCAAGCTACGCCCCCCAGGTTCATGCCATTCTCCTGCTTCAGCCTCCCGAGTAGAGTAGCTGGGACTACAGGTGCCCGCCACCACGCCTGGCTAATTTTTTATACTTTTAGTAGAGACAGGGTTTCACCGTGTTATCCAGGATGGTCTCGATCTCTTGCCCTCGTGATCTACCCACCTCGGCCTCCCAAAGTGCTGGGATTACAGGCGTGAGCCACCGTGCCCAGCCAATCTCCCATACTTTCATAAAGCTAAATTTTCTAGAATTTAGATCTGAAGACACTAACTCCTTTTAAATCATTCTTTTTTTTGTATTTATGTATGAGATCATATTCAGTCTCTTTAGAGGAATGGTAAATCATGTAAGATCTGAAATCACAGACAGTGTGTTTGAATCACAACTCCACGCTCACCAACTGGGTAGCTTTGTGCAAATCAACCTGTTTAAGCCTCAGTATCTGTATCTGAAAAACGGGGTCCTAATACTACTGAGAGGTGACAGCATGCTGGCAGCCCTGGCTCACTCTTGGTGCCTCCTCAGCCTCCGCGTCCACTCTGGCCGCACTTGAGGAGCCCTTCAGCCCCCCGCTGCACTGTGGGAGCCCCTTTCTGGGCTGGCCGAGGCCAGAGCCGGCTCCCTCCGCTTGCCGGGAGGTGTGGAGGGAGACGTGCAGGCGGGAACCGGGGCTGCGCAGAGCACTGGCGGGCCAACGCGAGTTCCAGGTGGGCGCATGCTCGGTGTGCCCTGCACTCAGAGTGGCCAGCTGGTGCCGCTGGCCCTGGGCAGTGAGGGGCGTAGCACCCGGGCCAGCAGCTGCAGAGGGTGCGCTGGGTTCCCCAGCACTGCTGGCCCACCTGCACCGTGCTCAAAATCTCCCCAGGCCTCAGCTGCCTCTTTGAGGGGCAGGGCTTGGGACCTGCAGTGCGCCATGCCAGACACCCCCCCTCTGCCACCATGGGCTCCCGTGCAGCCCGAGCCTCTCCCACAGGTGCCACCCCCTGCTCCCCGGCGCCTGCTCCCATGGACCATCCAAGCGCAGAGGAGTGCAGGTGCGCCGTGTGGGACTGGCGGGCAGCTCCGCCCACGGCCCTGGCGGGGGATCCACTAGGTGCAGCCAGCTGGGCTCCTGAGTTGTGGGGGGGGGTCTTGGAGAACGTTTATGTCTAGCTGGAGGATTGTATATGCACCAGTCAGCACTCTGTGTCTAGCTAAAGGTTTCTAAATGCACCAATCAGTGCTCTGTGTCTAGCTAATCTAGCGTGGACCTGGAGAACTTTTGTGTCTAGCTAAAGGCTTGTAAATGCACCAGTCAGCACTCTGTGTCTAGCTCAAGGTTTGTAAATGCACCAATCAGCACCCTGTCAAAACAGACCAATCAGCTCTCTGTAAAATGGACCAATCAGCAGGATGTGAGTGGGGCCAGATAAGGGAATAAAAGCAGGCTGTGGGAGCCAGCAGCGGCAACCTGCTGCGGTCCTCTACACTCTGTGGAAGCTTTGTTCTTTCACTCTTAGCAATAAATCTTGCTGCTGCTCACTCTTTGGGTCCCTGTTGCCTTTAAGAGCTGTAACACTCACTGCGAAAGTCTGCAGCTTCACTCCTGAAGCCAGCGAGACCACGAACCCACTGGGAGGAACGAACAACTCTGGAAGCGTTATTTTATGAACTGTAACACTCATCGTGAAGGTCTGCAGCTTCACTCCTGAGGCCAGCGAGACCACAAACCCACCAGAAGGAAGAAACTCCGGACACATCTGAACATCTGAAGGAACAAACTCTGGACGCGCCATCTTTAAGAACTGTAACACTCACGGTGAGGGTCTGCAGCTTCGTTCTTGAAGTCAGCGAGACCAAGAACCCACCAATTCCGGACACACCACCTACTGCATATGGTTGTGTTTATAATCAATAGAGTAATAATATGCTCACTTCTTAGCCTAAGTACTTGTGTAGTGAATACTCAAGTTAGTGGTAGTAGTTTTTTATTATTGTCATTAATATTATACATTATTCACCATCTGGCCTTATCACATCTTTACAACTAAACTTTTTTTATTATTCATCTGCATCTACAATTTCGAGACAAGCCATCCAGTTTCATTGTTTTTGGTTTTGTATGCTACATTTGCCTAAAACTTTCTTCCTCACACCTTTCATACCATCACATATGTTTACGCAGTGAACTCCTGACACATCTTTCAAGATCCGATTGAATTATTACCTCCTCCAGGAAAACTTGAGGAAGTAGAGTTCCTGGCTCCTTGAGTTGTACTAGCACAGCACTTGGAAGTATTTCTCTCCTAGCACTTCACTTGCAGAATCATAGAGCTTTTGTGGGAGTCTGTCCCTTCCAATATTGAAGAATCTGTCCCTCTTGCTAAACTAAAGCAAGTAATTAGTCATATGTATCTTTTCCAATACCTGGAACATTTCCTAGAACATTTGGATCATAAGTGAACATTTAGTGAATGAAAATAAATTCACTAATTTGTGCTACGTCAAAGTCCATTTTGGTACTAGTTTTGACTCCAATAATGGCGGAGTGTTTTTATCAGACTAATTCCCCCAGTAAGAACAACTATAAACATTGAACCAAACATTTTTAAAAAACACCAACCAAGTGAAGGCACTAGTAAATGTCCAAAGGCAGGCTAGAATTGGAGGCAATTTAATCTAGAAAGAAATTACACTGGGAGAAGATCTATGTTTATGTGACTTGTTCCCCGGGGCATGTCCGTCTGTGTGGTATGGGGCAGTTTAAACGCAAGCAGAAAGCCAAGTCTTATTGGCTTGAAATCTTAGAGGACAGCTTTAAGGGCTACTAGTGCAGCTGGAAATTGAAAGGAAAAATGCCATACAGGAGGTAAGAACAGAGGGGCAAGCCCTCAAATCTCAAACTTTGGCTAACTTCTAAATTGTTATACAATAGGATAGACTATAACAACTCAGCAAAAAAGAACATCTGTAATCTCAGAAAGATGAGCAGATATTTCAGCTGACTTACACAACAAGAGAACAAGGCTAACAGCAAACCCAAAACAGATCATGCTGATAAAACATAAAATCAATCTTCCACATGTTCAGCATGATCTACCTTTAATTTAACTGCCAACCAGAGGAAAATTAACATTCTTTGGAGGAAGTTAATAGAATTCACACTGTCTATAAAACATATAATCCACAATACTCGATATATAGTAAAATATTACTAGACATGTAAAAAAACAGGAAAATGTGACCCATAGTTAAGGGAAGAAATGAATAATAATCAAAATAGACCCCAAACTGGAAGCAAGCTGCAATATATTTTATTTGTAGGTAAATTTCTATTTTAAGCCAGGGAATAAATATTACCACAGGTACAAAGAGACACTATAATAATAAAGGGTCAACCTCATCGAGAAGACATAATAATCCTAAATGGATATATGCACCTAATCACAGAGCTTTAAGATACCTATAACAAACACTGACAGACCTACAGGGAGAAATAAACATACCTATACTATAAATGAGGTATTTTAACATTCCAAGTAATTGATAAAATACTATACAAAAATATCAGCAGGAATAAAGAAGATTTGATTAACACTATTAACTGTCTTTATCTAATTGACATTTAGAGACCATTACACCCAACAACCACAGGATACACATTCTTTCCATATGTTGATGGCACATTTGTCAAGATAGTTCATGTGCAGAACTATATGTCTTAATAGTTCAAAATAGTAAACCTTAGAGAATATGTTATGTGACAGCAAGAGAATTAACTCAGAAGTCAAGAACTATAAGATACCTGGAAAACTTCTAAATATTTACAAATTAATCCACATACTTTTAAATAACCAAAAATCAAAGAATAAGTCACAACATAAATTAGAAAGTATTTTGAATGAAATACAATTAAAATGAAACATATTGAACTACACAAAATGTAGCTAAAGCAGTAAAGAGATGGAAAATTATAGTTTTAAGTGTGAATATTAGAAAAAAGGAAGGTTTAGGCCAAAGTACAATATTATAACCACTCTCTTCTAAACATGTTCAACTTGCTTCCTTCTGATTTCATTGTACTTTCCAGGATAAACTCTATCTCAACTGAACCTAGAGTTCTAAGGTTGCTAGTTTCTTCAACTCAGCTTTAAGCATAAACAACATTGAAATTGATACAAGAGGTTATAGGAACACACATCCACACCTATTCCTCTATTTTCCTTCATACCATTCATCCATAATATTACCTATGTGTGTGTACATACACACACAGATATATATTTTTCAAGATAAGAAATAAGCTGTTTTTACCATTGTGGTTAATATGAAAGTCCTTATCATGGTTAATGTTTCTTGCTTTATACTTGAATATTTTTATATCACTTGTAATTTGTAAGCTCTACTTTCTTCTATATCTTGTGTAACTGGTCCAGGGAAAGACAGACTTTAGTATTTGGATCTTCCCTCGGTTGGGTATTCTGTTGTTATTACTTTCTTCTAAAAAAAGTACCAGATAATAGAAATATAATTATATATTTAGTCTCAGGTTTTTAGAGCATATCGGACTCACGCTTTGCTGTATTCACAAATGCAGGCTGAATTCAATAAAAATCACAATAGCGTAGCAAAGGAGTTGATAACACCATTACCTAGTAGGCAGGAGTCTCAAGATAGTGGGTGAAAATGTTCACTCATTTATTTCTGACATCTCCTTTTACAAATAGCCAAAATCAATATTTTAGTAGCTTTAAATTTAGACAAATATTTTCTAAGTAAATAGATTGAGCCATTTATGATGACAATTGTATATTTGTTATAGGCAGCTCTATACTGATTCATGTCTGGGGACTCATGATATATCTATTATAAATCTATGAAAAATATGATTTTAAAGTTTTCAGCGAAATATTCTTATGAATTTAGAGCTCTATATATGTATTATTCCTTTGTCACTCTATAGTTATGCTGTAAGAAAGATTCTAGTGTATAATATTTTGCTTGAAAATTATGATCACAGAGCAAAAAAATGTAATTTATTAATTTACCAGATATTTGCTTCATTTGGATATATGGGGTTTTTTTCTTGTTGTTGTTAGTCAGGTAGCCTCTTAGTTAAAGGTAGTATTCAAATTATACAGGATTGCATGCTGTTTACTGTCTTATATGTGCATCTCTGGGCTGGTGCTTGATGAACACCACTGTTCTTTTGTAAAGAATTGACTACATTTTTAAAATTTCATTGTAATTTTGATTAGATATCCACTCTCGCTAACTAGTGTCACCTATTTTTCCAAGTCCTTAATACTTGTCTTCCAGACTCAACTCCATCAATATCCACAAACTGCTGGTCCAATTGTGCTCACTAACTCTTGCCCCCTCCATGTTCTTTCTTCATTCCTTACTCTAATACCAGCAGAGTCCATAATGATAATCACACTTTTGAATATAGCCTTCATCCCCTTTTTCTTCTGTCTCCTTTGCATATATTTGACAAAACATGACAGCTCAAGTTAAACCCCAAATACAATCTAATCTATGCCTGGACTCCAATACATAAATACAAATGGAGAAAAAACGACCTTACTACCTGGATTCATGTTAAGTTTTTGACCATACAGCTAGACAGAAAGAACAGGTAACCTATGAGAGGAAGCCCATCAGACTTAACAGCACACTTCTCAGCAGAAACCACACAAGCCCGAAGAGATTGGGGACTAATATTCAACACTCTTAAAGAAAAGAAATTCCAACCCAGAATTTCATGTCTGGCCAAAATAAGCTTCATAAGCAAAAAAGAAATAAGATCCTTTTAAGACAAGCAAATGCTGAGGGAATTTGTTACCACCAGACTTACCTTACAAGAGCTCCTGAAAGAAGCACTAAATATAGAAAGGAAAGACTGTTACTAGGCACTACAAAACCACACTTAAGTACAGAGACCAGTGACACTATAAAGCAATAAAAAACACAGCTGGGCATGGTGGCTCACTCCTGTAATCCCAGCACTTTGGGAGGCCGAGGGGGTCAGATCACGAGGTCAAGAGACAAAGACCATCCCGGCTAACACGGTGAAACCCCGTCTCTACTAAAAATACAAAAAAATTAGCCAGGTGTGGTGGTGGCAGCCTGTAGTCCCAGCTACTCGGGAGGCTGAGGCAGGAGAATCACTTGAACCTGGGAGGCGGAGGTTGCAGTGAGCCGAGATCATGCCGCTGCACTCCAGCCTAGGTGACAGAGTGAGATTCCGTCTCAAAAAAAAAAAAAAAAAAAAAAAAAAAAAAAAAACAACCAAACAAAAACACCCCAAGTCCCAAGTCAACATAATAACCAGCCAATGATATGATGACTAGATCAAATCCATACATATGAATACTAACCCTGAATGTAAAAGGGCTAAATGCCTCAATTAAAAGGCACAGAGTGGCAAGCTGAATAAAGAAGCAAGACCCAATAGTATGTTGGGTTTGAGCGACCCATCTCATCACATGAAATGATACCCATGGACTCAAAATGAAGAGATGTAAAAAAATCTATGATGCAAATGGAAAACAGAAAAAAGCAGGATTGGAATCCTAATTTCAGACAAAACAGGCTTTAAATCAACAAAGATCAGAAAAGACAAAGAAGGGTATTACGGAATCTTAATGAGTTCAGTTCAGCCAGAAGACCTAACTATGCTAAATATACGTGTGCCCAACACAGGAGCACCCCGATTCATAAAGCAAGTTCTTAGTGACCTTCAAAGAGACTTAGACTCCCACACAATAATAGTGGAAGACTTCAACACCACCACACCGACAATATTAGACAGATCATTGAGGCAGAAAATTAACAAAGATATTCAGAACCTGAACTCAACATTGGATCAAATGTACCTGATAGACATCTACAGAACTCTTTACCCCCAAACAACACAATATACATTCTTCTCAGCACCACATGACATGTACTTTAAAATCAATCATCCAATCGAACAATCCTTAGCAAATGCAAAAGAACCAAAATCATATGAACCACTCTCTCAAATCAAGGCACAATAAAAATAGAATTCAAGACTAAGAAAATCACTCAAAATCATATGATTACATGGAAATTAAACAACCTGCTCCTGAATGACTTTTGAGTATATAAGGAAATTAAGGCAGAAATCAAGGAGTTACTTGAAACTAATGAGAATAAATTATAACATACTAGAATCTCTGGGACACAGCTAAGACAGTTGTATTAGGGTTCTCTAAAGGGACAGAACTAATAGGATATATGTATATATGAAAGGGAGTTTGTTAAGAATTAACTCACACGATCACAAGGTAAATCCCACGATAGGCCATCTGCAAGCTGAGGACCAAGGAACCCAGTAATGGTTTCGTCCAAGTCCCAAAGCCTCAAAAGTAGGGAAGCCAACAGTGCAGCCTTCAGTCTATGGCCAAAGGCCCAAGGTCCACTGGTAAACAACTGGTATAAGTCCAAATGTCCCAAAGCTGAAGAACCTGGAGTCTGATATTCGAGGGCAGGAAGCATTCAGCACAGGAGAAAGATGGAAACCCAAAGACTCAGCATGCCAGCTTATTCCACCTTCTTCCATCTGCTTTTTTTAAAGCTACACTGGCCGCAGATTAGATGGTGCACGCCCACATTGAAGCTGGGTCTTCTCCCAGTCCAAGGAATCAAAATTTTTTTTGAGACAGAGTGTGGCTGTGTGTCAGGCTGAAGTGCAGTGACGCCATCTGGGCTCACTGCAAGCTCCGCCTCCCGGGTTCACGCCATTCTCCTGCCTCAGCCTCGGAGTAGCTGGGACTACAGGCACATGCTGCCATGCTCAGCTAATTTTTTGTATTTTTAGTAGAAACAGGGTTTCACCACATTAGCCAGGATGGTCTCAATCTCCTGTCCTGATGATTCACAAACCTCGGCCTCACCTCCCAAAGTGCTGGGATTACAGGCATGAGCCACAGCACCTGGCTTTTTTTTTTTTTTTTTTTTTTTTTTTTTTTTTTTTTTGAGACGGAGTCTTGTTCTGTCGCCCAGGCTCTGGAGTGCAGTGGCACAGACTCGGCTCACTGCAAGCTCTGCCTCCCGGGTTCATGCCATTCTCCTGCCTCAGCCTCCCCAGTAGCTGGGACTACAGGTGCCTGCCACCACGCCTGGCTAATTTTTTTGTATTTTTGGTAGAGATGGGGTTTCACCGTGTTCGCCAGGATGGTCTCGATCTCCTGACCTCGTGATCCACCCGCCTCGGTCTCCCAAAGTGCTGGGATTACAGGCGTGAGCCACCACACCCCGCCTTTTTTGTTTTTGTTTTTTCTAAGATGGAGTCTTACTCTGTCGCCTAGGCTGGAGTGCAATGGCGCGATCTCGGCTCACAGCAACCTCCGCCTCCCGGATTCAAGTGATTCTCCTGCCTCAGCATCCTGAGTAGCTGAGACTACAGGCGCATGCCACCACACCCGGCTAATTTTTTATATTTTTAGTAGAGACGGAGTTTTGCCTTTTTAGCCAGGATGGTCTCAATCACCTGACCTCGTGATCCACCTGCCTTGGCCTCCCAAAGTGCTGGGATTATGGGCTTGAGCCACTGCCCCCAGTCTGAATCAAATGTTAATCTCCTCTGGCAACACCCTCACAGACACCCCCAGAAACAATACTTTGTGTCCTGCAATCCAATCAAGTTGACATTTAACATTATCACAGCAGTGTTAAAGCAGAAATGTATATAACTAAACATCCACATCAAAAACTTAGAAAGATCTCAAATTAACAATCTAACTTCACAACTAAAAGAACTAGAGAAACAAAAGCAAACCAACCCCAAAGCTAGTAGAAGACAAGAAATAACCAAAATCAGAGCCGCACTGAAGAAAATTGAGACATGATAAACCATTCAAAAGATCAACAAAGCCAGGAGCTTGTTTTTTGAAAAAATTAATAAGATAGACCACTAGCTAGACTAATAAAGAAGAAAAGAGAAAAGATCCAAATAAACACAATTAGAAATGACAAAGGGGATATTACCACTGACCCCACAAAAATACAAATAACCATCACAGACTATGAACACCTCTACACACAGAAACTAGAAATTCTAGAGGAAATGGATAAATTCCTGTACAAATACATCCACCCATACCGAACCAGGAGGAAATTGGATCCCTGAACAGACCAATAATGAGCTCTAAAACGGAATCAGTAATAAATAGCCTACTACCAACTAAAAAAAGCACAGGACCAGACTGATTCACAGCTGAATTCTACCAGATGTACAAAGAATAGCTGGTACCATTTCTACTGAAACTATTGAAAAAAACTGAGGAGGAGAGATTCCTCCCCAGCTCATTCTATGAGGCCAGTATCACACTAATACCAAAACATGGCAGAGACAAAACAGCAGAAAAGAAAACTTCAGGCCAATATCCTAGATGAACATTGATGCAAAAATCCTCAACAAAATACTAGCAAACTAAATCCAGCAGCACATCAAAAAGCTAATTAACTATGATCAAGTAGGCTTTATTCCTGGGATGTAAGTTTGGTTCAAC